>NC_087514.1:95547189-100794535 GCF_963921805.1 Phalacrocorax carbo | reverse complement strand
AAACATGTTTGTTTCCAGTTAATTTCAAGGAAACATTTAAACAGCTTCAGGAATTTAATTAAAGCACTTTGTTTAAACAGAGCCAGAAAGCAATAGTCCTATGCTTTTTCTGAGTATTCGCTCATTTCGATCTATGATACAAATTCCCTACAGTCCAGATTTAACCTAAGCCTTCCTAATAGCCAGGTATTCACCTTGTCAAGCCTTGGGAATCCTAGGAAACAAAGTATTAGAAACAATGTTCAGGTATTTAATAATGCATATCATCTAAGTATGGCTGTCTTTGACCTTCATACGCTCCCAGCTCTCCTGTCAGTCATAAGGACAGGTTATTCAGGATGACAGAGAGCATGGCCTTGTAAAACAGCTCAGTAAGAGGTCCAGAAGCAGAAGTTGAGCTGTTCATCTGTGGGCATGGAGAGCTGTTTTAACCAAAGAGAGTTGCTTTATTTCAACAGCTGTCTCAAAGTTCCTGAACAGTTACCGTGATGTGCAAACACACGCATGCTCTCTTCACTGCTGCTGTAACTCAAGTTCGCCACCCCAGTTAATAACCCTTTTTTTTTTTCCCCACCTGCACAGACACCCTGCTGGTGGGTTTAGCAGCACAGCACCATTACCTAATCTGTGGTTCAAATCAACATCAGCAGGGGTTGCTGATGTTGATTTGAACCACAGATTAGGAAAACAGGATAGATGCTTAAACCACGCCTTAGCAGGAGAGGGGATACCACCTAGTGACCCCAGATCAGCACGGGACCTCAAAGAAGTCCCAGAAGTGTCTTTAATGTTAGCGCTATGATAGTTTTCAGCAGACACAAAATTTCAGGTAAAAACAGGCAACTAAAGTTCATAATTCCAACAAAAATAGAGGTAAAATTTACTACTTTTCCCTGGATTTCTAAGTGTTGCATGGAGAAGACAGAAAATGAAGTTTAACAACACATGCCTCAGAGGCAAACCCAACAGGATTTGATTGAAGGCATTACTCATTACTCCTAAACAAAAATAACAAGTTTTGCTTGTTGACATTTTTGAAAAGAATGAAAAAATACCAGATTGTTATTCTGAAATTCATCTCATGGCAGTAGCCTGTCATTAAAGGTAAGCAGGATGACAGGGAAGACAGAACATAACCTTCCACTGACTCTTCAAAAAGTTACACGTGATGTGCAGAGCTCTGATCTGAGCAGTGTGATTTGGAAGAGACGCGCCTTCAGTCTGTACCAACTCCACTGAAAGAAAACTCTCTCTCATCTTGCCTCAGTTCTTGGTGCATCAATCACAGTAGATTTCAAAAATTGAGATATTGCACAAATAAGGGTCCTGAGGGTCCTGACAGGTAATTGCAGTGAATTACTTGATTTCTATTTGGTAAATTTTTTTATACCTCAGCAGCAGCCTGTATTACACAAAATGTCTATTCAATTCACAAAATACATATTTAAAAGAATTAAAAGCACAAGTTTCAGATGTGACAATGAAAAGCTCAATTAAAATAATATTAAAACACGCCCATTCTCAGTCAAGTATCTTTTTATTTCAGTCTGTTGTTGAGATTTGTACTAAGAACGTTCCGACTGGTATGATCAGTGAGTGAATGGGGCTGCACAGGTGTGGAAGCATCAGAAGGGACAGCAGATGGAGGGACAGAAAAAGACACATGTTGACTGCACATGAATTAGCAGGTGATCCAGATCACAGTAACTGTATGCAGCTTTCTCAGGACACCATGGTAGGAAAACAAGCGGCAGCCTAGAATAAGAAAGAGTCTACACTCACACAAAAAACTTGAGCCACTAACAGGTGATAGGAGGAAGATGAAGAGAATTGCTGAAGCTTTAAGTAAGATAGCCCAGACAGACAGACAGAACTAGACTGAGCAAACCCTAACACTTGCAGGCATGGCACAGGAAAAGAAAAAACCCCACAGATTCTAACCTGTTCAGTACTCTACAGAACACAAAAGGCACATCAAAAGCCAACCTAAGAATGCAGGACATGCCCCTCTTGTCATCCCATGAATGCCATCACTGCAACACATATGTCACAGCACCTGACTGCTCGACGCAACACATGGATGTGTCTTATTGCTTGTGAGTATGCAGCTCAAACTGTGTGAGTTTTTCAAAATATAACCACTCTTCCCATAAGTTTCTTCATTAATTTTTGCTGCATTATTGCTACAATACCGCACGATTAATTCCTGCAGAGGGTCCAGTGTATTAGTCAAAGATAAAGTGGAATTACTCATCTAACGAGAGGTTCTGCAAATATCGTCAACCTGGATTTCAGGTTCCAATTCAGAAACAATCTCTCCTGCCTCTTAAAAGCAAACACAGAGAGAAATGTGCTACAGCTCTAACAGATTGGCTTGTAATATTGACTAGCCATGCCCTCCTTCTGTATGCATTCACATATCAATATATATTTTTCCTTCTATAAGCTTAAGTCTACAATTCTTACACATACAGGCTTTGGTCCATGGATAAGTTCCATGTTTTAGCATCTAAAGGCAGCATACATCTTCCCACATTGCAAAGTGAACAAACACAATTTTTAGAAGGAAAAACACACAAGCACCGCCTAGTCTTGCAGAGAAATGGAAACTGCATCCCTGTGCAGTTGAATAATGATGGTTGGGTCAACGGCTCAGTGTGTCCACATCATTGCAACAGAGAAGTTTCCTTATAAAAAAATAAAGCCAACCAATTAAAAACAACAACAAAAACAAAAATCCAAATTTACTGTGGGTCAAGTAATAAGACATCCTATTGTGCAACTTCTCAATGCTGAGAAAAAGATAACTTCATTAAAGCATACTAGAAGCTTCTCATTATCATGCAAGTCAGGCAAAGTAGGAAGAAAATTGTCATATTGAAAAGGTTTGTCTCTCCCTATTGTAAACATATTAAAATTAGAAGAAAAAAAAACAGAGAAAAGCATTGCAAATTAGCACTGGAGAAGTAAACAAAACCCTCACACACTGCTGTAATGATTTCCTACTTCTATTTCAAACATTTGTTAACCTTTGCTGACTGTCCTGAGGATTCGGGGTAACCAGAAGAGCACCAAAGCTGTGTTACTTCAACAGCTTGTCCCTACTGGGGAAGATAAAGGCAGGAAAGGAACACACAGCATCAGCCACAACTAAAGCTACTTGAAGCATGTTTTGAGAAGACAAAATAAAGCTGCACCCTCTATCCTGCCACCTGCCATTTGCTCCTGAAGCCACAAAGCAACGCCACATCTTTGGCAGGGGGTGAAGCTGGTAACAGCTGTGCCGCCAGGACATTTCCAGCAGGGAGCAGAGGAAAGAGAAGAAAAATGGGGCAACTCGATCTGTTTCCCTCTCTTCACATGGAAATATTGCACCAAGCAACGGACTCCAGCTGGAAGCCTAATTATGTAAGTAATATAATTTAGGATGTTAGAGAAAGTCAGTTACAGCCCATCTCCTCAATAAAAACATGCTCCCTGACAATTTTCATCTAAGATGACAACGTCATCTTAGCATGTGGTTTCTGAGCAAAAGTCGCAAGAAATTCAAGCAAGGCACACTGCATCTCAACCACAGCATCTGTAAAGAATGACGACAGCAACAGAGTGCGCAATACCTGGCTTATTCTAATTCAATGTCCTTCCTCCAATAATCGTAAAATGTTGAGTAGCATTTCACAACAGCTTAACTTAAAAATTTTGCAACAAACATGCTTAACTGGTATCTTTTGTGAAATAGAAATGGAAACCACAAACTGAAGAGCATGCACTGCTTGCTGCTCAAACTATGAACTGTTGACTTAAAAAACATGTTGCTCAAGAGATATTTTAACACTGCATTTAATTCACATTATGCCATTAACACTGAAAACCAACGTATTTCAAATAGGAAGCAAATAATCCCCTTCCTCATGAGTACATCGGTCAGTGGAACAAAGGAATAAAGCCAAGAAAAATTGAGCTGCCATTTCAATTTCTACATTATTAAAAAAATGAGACCTTTTAACATCATTAGAGAAAAGGCTGACAAATCTGGCGGTTCTTTCTTAATGTCTACAATAGGCCAGGATGCCTAGCAGCATCATCTTTTAATCCCCTGGGTCTGTAGAGATCTGTAACTAAGTTATACTGGGGAGCTGCTACCTTCATGACTGCATAGTATTTCCACAGTAAATACTAGAAATGCTTTTTCCATTGCAAAATCATTTAGAAATTATGTTTATTTGGCCCCTCAGCCCCTCATCCAAGCTCCATTTCAAGACATGTTCATGAATTACCAAACACCCTAACAAAACCAAGCTTTCCATACCACCACCTTGAAGGTGAATCAGGCTTGCGTTGAATGGCTGCCTATATCTGTGCATCAACAATGAGCACCTCAGCCCACATCATTTTGTACCATCCAAACTGAGACTGCATTTATTCACATTTCAAAAGATAAACTGCAGTATCTCAACACATAGTGTATACTATAAAGTTATCAAATTCTGAAGTTCCAGGTTTACAATACAATGGATTTATACTAGTTCAGGACTAAATCAGAAGCAACTCTGCTGAACCATAGAGGGAAGGTCAAAACAAAGCCCATGCAAAAGCACTTATTTAGTGTGATTTCTAGAATGTTTGAGTATAGGTATTTTGCATGCATGCATATATATATAGTCAAATCCACAGGCCACAAATGCAATTACATGCAAGAGGACCAAAGGAGGCCATATAACTTTTGTATGTATAGAAACAAAATAGCCATAGCACCCGCTTCTCATGTAGAAGTTCAGCAATTTCAATTTGCATTTCAAAAATTCTTAAATTTTATTGTCTTTATCTTGAAAGAGCTTCCTGTATCAAATGTCTGTGCTGGTGCCGTCCAACACAGTTCATATATCTAAGCTAGCAAATGTGTCCAACAGCAGCTAAACAGAAGACGTCCTACTAATAGCAAGAAATTTAAAAAAAAAAAAACAAACCTCTGAAGAATCATTTCAAGTTCAAATATTGTATCTCAAAGTGGGAGCATCTGAAGCTAAGGACAATCTGATGTAAAAATTCCATTTCCTGCTGCTTTCCTTGTATAAGAAGTTACACAACCTCAATTCAGGATTCCAGTTCAACATGGTATTTATTTTCTAAAATGATGTGAAAGTGAAGTTTTCATTGTACTTTGGATACATTCCTGGTTGCACCTTTTCTGACTCTAAATAACATTTCTGACACACTGTCATTTTTTGGAGTTACAGGTATCAATCAAGAGCTCCACAGAGAATAATTTCCTGTTTGATGACTAGTATAAGGTAAATGCAAACAATCTAGAAGCCTATTACAGAAATGGACTACTTTAATGGTACTGTTTTCACCAAAAAAAAAAGCACAGGGAAAGACAAAATCAAAACTGGAAGCATGTTAAATTTTTACAAGAAAAATCCATGCTACCCACTATGATAAGAGGTATTCAAAAATTGCTTCTGCAATAAGTTTTGCTATATTTTAGACAATTTTATTTAAAATTGTCCTTTTGTAAAAAAAATGAACCACCACATTTTCATTACTAAATTTCCCTTGAGATCATGCTAATAAACTACAATACACCGGAGAAAGACAATAGACTTTTCCCTATCTGGAGCAAATGTGTATACAGTTTATTGGTTAGTATCTGTGTTACGTTGGTAGCTGGAGGCACTAACAAGCATCAGTTTCCATTGTGCTTTGAGCTGTAAAACCAATACATGAAAAAAGATTATTATTTATCCTGTTAAAAGCAGTTATCAGACATTATCTCTTAGGAAAGTTTCACATTCAAACACACACTTGGAGTTAAACAATTCTGTGCCCAACTGTTTCTTTCTGTTGGCCTGTGCTTCTGCTGTTTCTTCACAAAAGTTTAAAAAAAGTTTGCAAGTAACAAGAAATGTTGGCTAAAAAGTTAAATTCAAAAGAAAGAGTTGTCCACGTTCATGTCCCTCAAGAGCAGGGCACCGAGGGTGAAGATAGCAACTGAGGAATTCAATGCCAGATGTGAACTGCTGTATTGCACTGGCAATATCCCAACTTGCCTTGACTAAATACACCAAATTAAAAATCACAGTCTTTACAGGTGTGCGTTGGACAAAGAGACACTAATTACAACAAAACTCCATATAAAAATTGAGAGCTTTGTTGAATACAGACAGGACAGAAAAATCCCCAACATTATTTTTGTCCTTTCTGAGTTAGCAACTAACATAACCACGTGACAACACCCCTTCAGAAATGTGAAAGAGGATGCTTTATCCACTCAAGCTCATGCAGACAAGCAAGCATTCTCTGTTTTAGAAAAAACACACGTTAAGTATTAGTAGATAGTCTTTTGAACCAAAAATAAACAAAACCCACACTTGTCAGTAAGGACAAGTTTAGATCATGTTGACTTCTGCATTAATCCTGCTACAGCAGGTTTCTGCATGCTTTCCTATGCTCCCTCCCTCAGAAAGTCAGGCTTGCTAGGGCAACAGCCAACATGCAGTTAATCAGATAAATATTCAAAGCAATCAACTGCCTGCTTCCAGCACTCAAGGCATTAACCTTTTCTGCTCAATTCATCTGCCCTGAAATGGTAAAATAAAACACCTGTTAACATAGGGGGTCATATAATATGAAAAACACTGATTCTATAAAGCTCATATACCCCATCTCAAAACCAGCTAACAAGAGCTCCTCTTCATATTACTGAACCATATACTTTTATCACTTTAATATTCACCTTCACAAAAGAGGTCTGGTTGAGGATGTGAGGGTTGGGGGTAGCCTTGGTTGCAGTGACCATGAGATGGAGGAGTTCAGGATCCTGTGTGGTAGAAGGAGGGCAACAAGTACAATTACAACCCTGGACTTCAAGAGAGCTAACTTTGGCCTCTTCAAAGACCTGCTTGGCAGAATCCCATGGGTTGGGGTTCTAGAAAACAGGGGGTCCAAGAGAGCTGGGCAATATTCAAGTACCTTTTCCTCCAAGATCAAGATCAGTGCATCCCTGTGAGGAAGAAGTCAAGCAGAGGAGCCAGGAGACCTGCATGGGTGAGCAAAGAGCTTCTAGAAAAACTCAAATGGAAGAAGGAGGTTTACAGTATGTGGAAAAAGGGACTGGTGACTTGGGAGAAATACAGGAATGTTGTCAGGGTATGCAGAGATGCAACAAGGAAGGCCAAGGACCACCAGGAACTAAATGCTGGCAAGGGTTTAGTTAGACAAGAAAGGTTTCTTCAAATACATCAGTAGTAAAAGAAAGATTGGGGAAACAGTGGGCCGGCTGCTGAACCAGGTGGGTGCCCTGGTGACACAGGATGCAAAGGAGGCAGAGTTACTGAATGCCTTCTTTGCTTCAGTCTTTACTGCTAAGGCTGCTCACAGGCATCCCAGCCCCCAAAGGAGAGAGAAAATCTGAAGAAAGGAAGACTTCCCATTGGTTGAGAAGGTTTGGGTTAGACACCCTTTAGGCAAACTGGATCCTCACAAATCCATGGGCCCCAACGGGATGCACCCACGAGTGCTTAGGGAGCTGGTGGATGTTCTTCCTAAGCCACTTTCATCTTTGAAAGGTCAGGGAGGACCGCAGAGGTGCCCAAGGACTGAAGGTCAGCCAAGTACAGGCTATAGGCCAGTCAGCCTCACCTCCAACCTGGAAAGGTGCTAGAACAGTTTATTCTGGAGGTCATCTCCAGGAATGTCGAGGAAAAGGTTATCAGAAGTAGTCAACATGGATTCACCAAGGGAAGAGCATGCTTGACCAACCTGATAGCCTTCTATGGTGGCGTGACTGGCTGGGTCGACAAAGGGACAGCAGGGGATGTTGTCTATCTTGACTTCAGTAAGGCATTTGACACTGTCTCCCATAGCATCCTCACAGGCAAGATAAGGAAGCGTGGGTTGGATGAGAGAACAGTGAGGTGGAATGAGAACTGGCTCAATAAAACTCAGAGGGTCGTGATCAATGGGGCAGAGTCTGGATGGAGGCCTGTCACTAGTGGTGTTCCCCAGGGGTCTGGCTGGGTCCAGTCCTGTTCAATATATTCATCAATGACCTGGATGAAGCAATAGAGTATAGCCTCAGCAAGTTCGCTGATGAGCCAAGCTGGGAGGAGTGGCTGATACACCAGAAGGCTGTGCTGCCATCCAGCGAGACCTGGACAGGCGGGAGAGCTGGGCCAAGGGGAACCTCATGAAATTCAACAAGAGCAAGTGCAAGGTCCTGCACCTGGGGAGGAACAACCCCATGCACCAGTACAGGCTGGGGGCTGAACTATGGGAAAGCAGCTCTGTTGAGAAGGACCTGGGAGTGCCTGTAGACAACAAGTTGTCCATGAGCCAGCAATGTGCTCTTGTGGCCAAGAAGGCCAACGAAATCCTGGGCTGCATTAAAAGGAATGTGGCCAGCAGAAAGAGGTTATCCTCCCCCTCTACTCCGCCCTTGTGAGGCCACATCTGGAGTACTGCGTCCAGTTCTGGGCTCCCCATTTCAAGAAGGACAGGAAAGTACTGGCAAGAGTCCAGCAGAGAGCTAGGAAGATGATCAGTGGGCTGGAGCATCTCCCTTATGAGGAAAGGCTGAGAGACCAGGGCTTGTTTAGCCTCCAGAAGAGAAGACGGAGGGGGGATCCTATCAATGCTTATAAATATCTAAAGGGTGTGTGTCAAGAGGATGGGGCCAGACTATTTTCAGTGGTGTTCAACAACAGGACAAGGGGCAATGGGCACAAGCTGGAACACAGGAACTTCCAACTGAAAATGAGGAAAACTTCTTTACTGTGGGGGTGACAGAGCAGTGGCACAGGCTGCCCAGAGAGGTTGTAGAGTCTCCTTCCCTGGTGACATTCAAAACCCACCTGGACAAGGTCCTGTGCCCCCTGCTCAAGCAGTGGGGTTGGACAATAGGATCTCCAGAGGTCCCTTCTTACCCCTACCATTCTGTGGTATGTATTTTTTTAATATACATGTAAGCAAAATATCTCTGGTTTTCCCCATTTTAAAGAGAATTCTCAATATCCACTTCTTACTAGGACTTTCATAATAGAACTTTTAAAACTGTAGTGATCTCTTAGTGTAGAAAGTTTTATTTTCAACTTAGTGCAACACCTGTGCCATTAAAAGTAAAAAGCTAGCCTTGCTGGAACCAAAAATCCTTTTTCAAAGGGCAGCAGAATCAATTTGCTGTTCTCCTCTTCAGCAGCTTATTGAAAATATACTGATCTACTGGATACACACTCAGAAAAGCAAAAAAAAAAAAACCCAAAGCCTTTTTGACCTCTTATGACTGTACTTACTGTATGCAGGCAAAGCAACCTAAACCTATCAGAGTTCAGTCCTGTCCCATAGTCCTGATCCTGTCCCAGATAATTTCCAGGGACCTCAGTTAATATTATGTCCTCCCTCAGTAATTCTATTACACATCTGAGGCAAATCTAAAATATCTTAGTCTCTCGTTCACTTTTTAATGGTGGAGCAATTAATTTGGTTTCCTCCCATAAGAAAAAAAAAAAGAAATTCCCCAACAGAAGGGATATGAATGTCAGGTTGCAGAGGCAGCAAGAACCCTGACCATACACCCCCAAATTAACTGCAATGCAGAAAGTTCAGCTAAAGAGTCCACTACTGGTCACAGTCTGCTTGGGTAAGTCAGATATTTTTCCGAGGAAAAGAGAGTACATCTAGCCTACGGTTTGAAGTAATAAAAAAAGCACACTACATGTCTCAGACTGCTGCCATTTCCAGTAATCATCCACTATCTCACCACTGTGCAAACCACAAGCTCTTAACGAATTGTCACCAGCTCTTTGCTTCAGCAAATTCAGTAGGAGCCTTTTCCACCCGCAGCCATGCTGAATTACAAACTGCTAACATTCTGATTCCACTCCAGCACTCACATTCCTTAAATTCATATACACAGAAGTGGATTTTATTCTTTAGCATACCATAACACAAACTAGATTTTAAAAATCTTTAGTAGCCTATTTTTTGAACAGCAAACAAACAGAAAACACTGGCTAGTTAGGCCAAACTAGAGGTTAACCTGCTAATCTGAAGAGTGAGTTTAATGAAGGGAGGAACTTTAACCAATGCATTAGGAATTTAGCACTAGTATATTCAGAGTGAGGCCTCCTTTGGTGAAGAGAACACATTGTCCTCATCCTGCTAAAGCAGGCGAGACATTTTCAAATAGGTTTAGCATGCTTTTCACATAAATGCCCATGAAGTGTGACCAAGCATAGTTTTGTCCAAATTTCTCCTATCCCTCAAAACGCCTCTTCTTTAAATCCTTTGGTTAAGTAACAAAACAAACCTGAAACTTCTAGCCCTAAACAGTGCCTCCATCTTCCTGATCATTTCTATTGTACCTGACCCTGGGTTGGGCAAAGAGGGGGCAGCCAGCACTAAGAGCCCAACATGAACACCACATCCCTGAAGCAAGTCTATGGCAGAACAGCATGAAAAACACTGAGAAAGCGTGATACTTTTACTAGTTTTATTAAATCTGTCTGGTTGGAGAGTGCAACTTGATGCACTTTGACCAAGTCTGAGAGGAAGGGGAAGAACAACTAGTTTGTCTTTCAACTAAACATAACATCAGCAATGCAGTCTAAAGAAAAATTTAGATTCCCTTTTTAATGTTGCTCATTTTCTTAAAACAGATTTCAGATGGTTATACTTGCATGCAAGTTCTTGTTGTAAAATGCTGAAAAAAGACCCAGCAGGGCTGTGCCCCCATTTTGGTTGGTGAGGAGAAAGGTGGAAGTCTTACTCCATAAACTACCAGGGGAGCTATTCCAAATCAGGTGGCTTCCTTGTTTACCTATATCACTGAAGTGTAATGGATTTGCATTTGTTTGCAAAGAAAAGTGTGTCTTGTATGTTTAGCAATGGACTTAACTGATTTTCCATGTCTGTAAACACTGCTTGTAACACACCAGTGCTCCAGGAGCCTACGTAGCTGGGGACCTGTAACTACAGCCCAATCAGAAAGTTCAAATACAGATATATAAAGTTATGGAACAGAGCTGGTCTCTCATGCCCTGGTAATATTTTCTTCTTTAAAATGGCAATCAAATATACATCAGTCCCTAATTATCTGGCTCAAGGCTTAAAGAGTATCTAAAAGCTAAATTAGCCCCCTAAAGCATCCAAAGCTTAATGAGCAGTGTAGAACTAAAGCCACTGCACTGTCTAACCTCCCAAAGCATCAGTATCGTGGAGTACTTAAAACAGTCCCAAGTATGTTCATATTAAAGTAAAAAAGATTTCCTGAGAGGTGTTTAAAAGTTAATAAGAACAGGGCCTGTTAAAATAAACTATTGAACTAAAGTGCATGCAAGTTCATAACCCAGGCTTTTGCAAATCTCTGCAAAATGAGGCCATGTAACACATGTAAATCATAAGCAGTCCATAATCCTTCTATCTTCTAAACACTATACAATGGAAAACACTCAGTTCTACAGTCTGCTTTTTCTCTGCATTTTATAATGTCATGCCAAGCAGCTTTTAACGGTCTATTTTACGGCAAAGATGGTGCAAGAAAAGGAATGCAGTCAAATGAGAAAAATCCTTCCACTAACAAACACCATTTAAATGACAGAATCCTTCACCAACAGCTATGTCTTCCATCAGCCTAAGACAATAAAAGCATGGATGACAATATTCAGTAATTTAAAAAGAAAGGGAAAAAAACTTACCAGATTGGTAAGTTTTTAAATGAAGACTTCCAATTCAATAAAATTTCTCTCCTAAGCATATAAAATCCTTTTGCAGCATGTAAAAGCCAGAAGCAGAATGCTATGCTCCATGGTAAGGCTTAACCAACTATGTAACAGTGAAGCTGGTATTGCTTAAACTGAGAAACATTAACTAGCAAAATTAACATAACTTCATTGAAGTGTTTTGTAATACAGATGAGCATAGCTATATGAAAAACAAGATCTCGAACGCTGAAGTAAGACACCCGTCTAGAAATTTTTGCCAGAAAAAATGCTGAACCTTCAAAAAAACCATCCATCAAACACGAGAAGTATTCAGTGTTCTCAACTAATTAATTTGTATACTTTATATCAAAGATTAGAGTGCTTTCTAAAAAAATGTATTTCTTTATTAAACAGGATGAGCTATGTTACGCTACAGAACTAATTTTGGCTAATGGTGTGTGATTGCTGAGATCTTTACAGACCTCCCATGACTGTAAAAATGTAACCATTGTGCATAAATCTATCCCAATCAAGGCTTTCATGAAGCCAGAGTTCAGCAGTCACATAAGTTTCTCCAGTTCTTAGAGAAGAACTGTGATTTTAAATTCTATTTAATAGATTTATATTTTAAACATATACCTCTGTCCATTCAAGACTAAATAACTCCTGTTATCTGGGGAAGATGTTTCTCTTGCACAGCTAAAATAGCATATATCTTGAATACAAGCATTTCCTCAATCTGTGAGCATGTGAGCCTTTCATCATGGCAAAACAGTAGGATTTTCACCAATGTTATCTGGACTAATTTCCAGGATTCAAGCAAGAAGGAATACTATTGGCAACTTCTCTTAAAAAAACTCAAGTGCCAAGTTTTCTCCCACCCAATGCAGCTTGTTCCACAGGCATTTTTACTTCAGAGAATACAGGTCTTCTCCGGATTTCTTCAGTAGAGGAAGAGCATAAAATAGCAGTACTCCTAGCTACAGCTCTCAATGCTGTCCTGTTACCTTAAGTACTCTGACACAAACACTGAAAGTCATGGCAACATACTATTTCTGTCAAATGCAATAAACAGCAAGGCTATGACGCTCCTCTCAGAAACGCAGTGGAAGTGATCATCTTATGCTAACAGGATCTATATAATAAAGAGCTTCGAAATGCTTATGTTTCCTCTTCCAGAGGTACTTCACAGCTTAAACTTTACTGTATGAACAGTATAAACAAGTGTAAATCACATTTTCAGTGTAAAGTCTACTTTTACACTGGAAATGCATTAGTAAAAGCAAAAGGCTTAATACTGCTTGAAAGAAAGTGGTAACACTGTTTTAATTCAGTGTGCATTTTTTGGTTTTGCTCAATTTGCAAAATGCATCATATAAATTACCTTCACAAATGTTAACAAAGAAAATGAAACCTTCTTCCAGGGTTATTTTCGCTTACAAAGATGACAAGCAGCAGAAAGTTATTATTACCTCTTATCTCTGAGCAAGGTTTTGTATTTCTTAAAGACTAACCTCCTTCCATACTTAACATCAACACAATTGCATTCAGTGAACAGAAATTCTGTAGCATCCAGAGGCAGTCATGCCTTTCTCTCTTCAACTTAGTCCACTTGGACCTGAGAGCCATAAACAATTTGCGTGGTCTAAGATCAATGTCCTGCTAAACCACCATTTCAACAAATTCTTCAGGTTTTGATGCTCCTCCTAGCATAAAAGTGAAATCCCACATATAGTGTTTATTCATGAACTGGTGAAAACTGATGCAAGGACAGAACTGGAAGCCACACAGTGCTACAAGCCCTCACATTTCTGTCACAATTCATAGCTATCGGAAAGAAAAGGGCTGACAACACATTGGAGTGTGCCTGCATTGGGAATGCAGAAACATATAGGTAAGAGAATCTGTATTAATGTTATATATTAATTATATATATAACAAAGATTATTATAGTGGTCAAATTTATTCCATACCATGAGACAAGCCACGAACACCTCAACAGCACAACCATGTAATACTTCCCAAATTACATCATCCAGGTAATTTGGACAAAAAGAGATCCCAGAATCCTATCCATAATACTTGAACCAGCAAGAGAACGCCTTAGGAAAATCCAAAGTCCCTGAACACATGAGTAACTTTATAACAGCACTCAGGAAAGGATCACGAAAGGGGGAAGATGGCTAGCTAGAAACACACAACAGTCTCTGAATTTTCAGAGGTCATTAGGGAAAGTGCATTACATATCTGAGATGTAACAGTCAAGAAAGAATATCAGAGCACACAGAAATCAATGAAGCATGAGGCCTAAGAGCAACATAACTCTGTTTTAAAGGAAGTGAGCTCCTCTAGAACATGCTCTTACGCTAAATTCTCTTTTAACAGCCTTCACGGATGTACTGTTGTTTACAAAAGTTAAGCAACTTATTAGCAACTCATTTATTGAATGCGTATTCTTGCTGCTGCTAACAGCTAAGTTTTAAGAAAGATACTTTTGAATAAAATAAATGGTAGCAGAAAATGTCAGCTGACAACCTTCTGCCGGGGGGGGGGGGGGGGGGGCAAAAAAAAAAAAAAAAAGAACCAGACTACGGTGAGACACTGAAACTAACCATCACAGAACTACCCAACACCCCCAAAAATAAATAAATACAGTGACATCCTTCTGGAGGGATATTAATGATATTTTATTTATTCATTACTGTTTATACTGTTTATAAAGCACCTATATGCATATACACTTAAGTCATATAAGTTGGTCACAGTGACAGATGATCAGCTCCAGAGCAAAGATATCATACCTAAACATCATCAGCAAAAAAAGGATGTGATTGTCTTTTAAATACAGGTTGCAGGCTACCTTTTAAAAAGTACTATCTCATTCTAAATTCCAAGGCAAAATAAAGTCAGCTTCAGAAAATGTTATAAGCAAATACTTAAGAAGGTTTTTTAAGTAATTTAATGTTATTATATATTGTCCTACAGGACTTCAAAACAGACTAATATCCTAGCTCTGTTCATCTCAAGAGTAAAGCTAGCTTAGATCACAGGACGGGGTGAGGAGTTTAAGGCACAGCTGTCCTACAAAGACAAATTCCCTCAATGAAGTATCCCAAGCACTTTGTGGTCCTCCATGCAGGAATGCATTTCCCAAAGGAAACTTGCTATATTGTATCAGACTAATAACTGGAGAAAGAAAGTATCTGCCACTGTTAAAAGAAATAAGGTGAAAGGGAAAACATATCCCATTCCATAAAATGTCTTTAACTTCTGATTAACTGAGCCACAAGATAAGAAAACCCCAGCACTTAAGAAAACCAGTTGTGGTAGCAGTGAAAAACTATCTCCAGGTAAGGTAAAGGTCCTTGAATCCAACCCACCTCAATGCACTCGATTCCACAACTGTATCTGAGGTACCATGTTGTTACAGGCTTTAAATCCATCACAGCCGTTCTGTTCAACATGACACCATGAACAACGCGTTTTGGGGGACACTTTCCGTACAAATAGTATAGCAAAGATACTAACGGTTGTTTTAGGTTTATCACAGTTTTCTGAATTTAAAATTCAAAAATCCTTCTGCTTAAATCACTGTATGCAAGTCAATTAAAAAGTGCAAGATCAAGCACCAATAAGCTAAGACCCTATGTGGGATTGCAGCCATTCACAGATACTTAAGACTGTAAGAACAGGCCAAGGTAGAGGCTGCCCTCCATGGCATGCTTTCCCTGCCAGAGGAACCCACCACTTTAGCAAGAGTTCAATACCAGTAGAAAAAAAAAAACTGATCAGAGGGATTCAACATTCCTGGATTTTTCAAAAAGCTGCTAACTCCCAGAAGTGCCCAGCTACTACTTTACTAAAGCACAACAGGTATGTCCACCACCAGCCAAAATACAAGCCCTTGAGAGAACAAACGCACTTCTTTCAGAAGAGAAATTCATTGCAGTAATGTATTTCTAAAAGCCTACACAACATACCTAAGAGTCACATCTTTATGAGGACAAGAAGATTGCTCACGAGAAACACTGAGTTAACCCAAATGAATTACTTTGTTTATAGTGTTTATTTAAATACCAACTTTAATGAAAATGAGATTTTTCTTAAGCTAATGAACGTGCAAGCCTCATGAAGTTCAACAAATGAATAGCGCAAAGCCCTGCCCCTGTGGAGGAATAGCCCCAGGCACCAGGACAGGCTGGGGCTGACCGGCTGGAAAGCTGCTTGGCAGGAGGCCCTGGGGGTCCTGGTAGACACCAAGTTGACCACAAGCCAGCGATGAGCCCTTGGGGCAAAGACCACCTGCAACCTCCTGGGCTTCATCAGGCATTGCATCGCCAGCAGATGGAGAGAGGTGATCCTTCCCCTCTGCTCAGCCCTGGTGAGAGCCACAGTTGGAGCACTGGGTCCAGTTCTGGGCTCCCCAGTACACGTGAGACACAGAAACTGGAAGGCGTCCAGGGAAGGGCCACAAAGGTAGTCAAAGGTTTGGAGTATCTGACATACAGGCAGAGGCAGAGGCTGAGAGCTGGGACTGTTCAGCGTGGGGAACAGAAGTGTCAAGGGAATCCCATCAGTGTGTATAAACACCTGATAGGGAGGGGGATGGGAGAAAGAGGGGATGACAGAGCCTGGCATTTCAGTGGTGCCCAGTGACAGGACAAAAGGCAATAAAAAAATGGAAATACAAGATACAACGTTTGACCCTAAGACAACCCTTTTTTACTATAAGGATGGTCAAGCACTGGAACAGGTTGCTCAGAGCATTTGTGGAGTCTCTTGAAGAAACTCAAAACCTGCCTGCACACAGCCCTCAGCCATCTGCTCTAGATGTCCCTGCTTTGAGCAGGGTTGATCAAGACAATCTCCAGAGGTCCCTGACAACCTCAGCCATTCTGTGATTCTGTGTATGTAGTACTATCTACAGTACACTGTTAAATCGTAGGGATAGTCAAAGGGGCATAATTCATTCAACTCTACATATACCATGTGAATATTGCTTATCAACTGGGCAAGTAACACCATACACCCACCCTAGCTCCTGCGCCCTCACCTCCCTCTCCCCGCTGTACTCCATGCTCTCACTTCCTCCTTCCAAGAAGCGCATGTTTTCATTTCACAGGAGCTGCAAATTGGAGCCATTTATACAACAGGCCATCTCCTGCTCCTCCTATCCTAAAGTAGGATCCTACCAAAACTTCCATCATAAGTGGTTTCAGCCATGGGGTTACATGCACCTGTGAATTCTGGGAAACTAGGGCTGGGGATAATCCATTTTCTGTTACATTTAGCAAAGTCTTAAAACAGAGTTACTGCAACATAACTAAGCCACCCTATACTGAACAGGGACTGTTTCTCTGTGGTCTTCTTTGCCTCACTTCTTCATGTTAGTTTCTTCCTTCTTTCGCTTCTTTTTACTTGTTCAAGGGATTCTTATTCTTTGCCTAGCTATTTGCTCTACATAGTCATCTTGGTCTTCAAACATTTGCTTGATTTAAGTTATCTGCTTTATTCTCTTTATTTTGGACTTTACCTTGAATTAACCTTCTTTTTTTCAAAGGATACTAATTACTATTTTTTAAACTCCACCTACTTAATTATACTGGGAATCCTTTATTACTGTTGCCTACCCCTGCCTTTAATCTTATTTTACGATCAACCGAGAATAAAATCTGCACAGGAAAAGCTCTCAATTCCTACCCATAAGCTAATGGTCTTTAAGCAACTCTGCCCTCCACATCATCACTCTGGCTCAGCAGCTTCAACTTTATTGATACTGAAGAGCAGCAGACTACTTCTAAGAGCTATACAGAGATTATACTGCCAGTTGGCTTGTATCAGCTATATATACACCTGCACGTCCAATGCAAAGGTTCAGAGAGTTTGGGGGTGGTTTTGTTTTGTTTTTAAAAGAACATCAGATCAAAAGAGGATGAGACTATAAGACTTGTTGGGTTCTGACACATTCTTTATCACACGGTATTAGTAAGGGATCAGCTTCTCTTACAGTCATTCTTCAACCACCAGCGTGAACACGCTAACACCGGTTTGAATCAGTGCATTTTAAAGTCATATATGCCAGGAAAGTTACATGGCAGAAACTGTTGCAGAGGGCAGAGAATCACAAAACTGAAATACTTCTCCATTCATTCATAATGCTATATAACACTTTCAGCCTGATTATTTTTATTTGAAAGAAGAATCTTACTGTGCTAAGTATTAATTTTTCCACTCCAAGTATGCTTGCTTTGACAATCCACATACTAAATGTTTGTTAATCAACCAAGAAAAACAAAGATCTCCATAGCTGCTACAACAAGCTGATATGACAGGATATAATGGCAGTTAGCTTTGTATCACCCAAATTTCCCGCATTGGGTTTGTTGCTGTAACAAATTAAGGTGTGTTTGGGAGAAGATGTGTTCTTTGGAGATACAAGCTTTCCTCACTACTGTAAAATCCAAATGCAGTAGTAGTTGCTCTTTGCTGAGATGGAGAATGTTTAATCTTTCAGTTCCAAGTCCCATGAAAGGGCACCCACATATGGTTCTCTCCCCTACGTTTAATGAACATTAGAAAAAATGGTCAGAAACAGGTTGTCCTTCTCCACAAACAGCAACTGCCATGAGAGCAGAGAACAAACGATATGTGCTACAGGAAAGGAGCAACTCTCAGTAAAGAGAATAGAGAACCACCAGAGTGTCCGTGTGTCAGGACAGAAAGTATATAGTGAGAAGTAAAAAAAAAAAAAAAAAAAAAAAAACACCAAAACAAAACAAAAGGAGGAATAAACCAAGGCTACAAATAACATCAGACTCATTAACAGAGTGGCAAAAGAAACATGAAGTTCAAAGAAATATTTTTGGTCACTTGCTTTTAGTTAGACCCTCTTTCTTAACCAACTCTGTTCTACTGGTTAAAAGACACACACCATACCACATCAGTTCTGGCATAGGATTAGTAAAATAGAAAGGTGGCCACAACTGAACTGGAAAAGATCTCATCATCAGTTCTGTTAGCCAACACATACTAACTGGAAGTATTCTGAGAATAGCTTTTTTTTTTTGGCAACAGTAGAAAAAAAAAAAAGCCAAAAAGCCAGTCTCATCACTAAGCACAACACCAGTGGTCAGGAAGGGAAGCCCTCTGAGGGGCAGAGGCAGCTTCTGCTGTGCCACCTACTGTGGGCAAATGGTTTCTGCTCTAGGTTACAGCGCCAGGATGCTCTTAGGAACTCCAGCACTGTGAGCAGACATGGCTTCTCTCTCCTCTCTACCTTCCTGAGCGTGCCAACTGCTTACTATGCTTTTCTAACCAAAATGGATTTCAACAAACAATCCATCCACAGTGCACTACACTAAAATGACTGCAGAAATAGCCATGCTTGTGTACTAAAGGTAAAATCCACAAGAAACATATCACAATATTTGTTTATACTGTGCAATGACAGCTGTAAGTGTACAGGTTTTCCAGTTACTCTAATCACAACCATACTTCTGCAGAAGTCGCTACCAAGTCGTATTTTCCAACGTCATCAAAACGTTAGAGAAATAAAACACGTTCTTCACAAGGCATATTACAGGCTAATCGCTTCACCTTTTAAGAAAATGTATAGTGAAATAGTTAGTTTTAAGTGTGTACCTGATGCCTTTATAACGAGAAGGACCTGATAATGTAAAATTGAAGTAGACAAAAGAAGAAATAGCCTAACAATTCACACTTTTGAAAAAACAAATATTCAACTCTTCAGAATATTACAACATTGTATTGAAAAGTGACATAGAAGCCCCTAATAGGTCAGCAGTTCTCCTAAATTAGTGTATTGATAATCACTTGCAAGTTATAGCTAATTAAAAAAAAAAAAATCCACTGCACCTTACAAATCCATTCCAGAGAATTCACCATTTTAACACAAACTCAGCACACCTCTTGCTCTAAAAGACAAAATTACTTCTGGATTGAAAATATGAAGCTTTTACAACTAAAACATGCAACAGTCATTGATAATTAAGTATCTTTTTAGGGAAACAACTTACTTGATTGAGTTTCTGAAGTGGTCCTCAGCAGGATTTTTTACTGTACAACTGTTCAGCAACCATAAATCTGCTTCAGCAGAGTTGTCTAGAAGACAGAAAGATACAAATCTGTGTTAAAAATTATCCAAACTGTCAACTCCTACTTTATATCATGTAAAAAAGGTCCAAACTTAGCCATTATCAATAAATTGACTATTTGCAAAATGATTTTATATCCAACATTTAAAACAATTACATTCTTGGAAGGGTTTTTTTGTTTGTTCATTGTTTGTTGCTTTGTGTTTTAGAAACAAAAACAAAAACCACACACAAGCATTTCCATTGTACTTTTTTTGTTTTGCAAAGAAAGAACAAACAGTTCTCATTTACCAGCTGAGATGCCATTAGGTTGCACATCATGGAAAACAAAGTTAAGAAAAATGGTTGCTACTCCCAAAAATGCATACTCCCTGGAAAAGTCCGGTCTATACAAAGGCAGAAAGATCACCAAAATGCATAAAGGTGCATTTTAAATTAAGTGGTCAACAAAAGCAGGTTTCATTAACAAAACAAAATCCTTGCTTCAGCTCTACTGTGAAGTAGTGCTACAAAAGAGACAAATTAGAATTTATAAATCATTAATCTCTACTAAAGAGAAATTCAACGTAGCTAATTTGGGAAAAAGCATGCATAATTCTAGTTTAGATTATGTCTTAGTTACAGTATAATTCTAGTTCAGCGATTTTCAGACAAAATATATTAATGCAATATCTGCCTCCACGCAGATAAGCATATAATTTTCTTCAAGAACCGAACCTTTCTGTATGTTCACAACCTATTGGTATCTAAAGGCATTAACAGAACTGAATCCCAGAATTATCTGTGGAAGCATATATATAAAATCTAATCCTGTAAAATGACCTATAGTACAGAACTACTAGCACTATTCTCTCTCTTGTAAAGTTGGAGCTTCTTTTTTCAAATAATGAAGATAATCCATCTCAAATATTGAAGTGCTCTAGCATTCATCAGAATATTTTATCAGTTTGGATAAGAAAATTTGTGTCACTCTTGCTACTATTCAGTACATCCTGAGTATTGAAGCATTGACTGAGGTATCTTTAAATAACATAAGCCGATGAACAATGAATAGAGCTAAAACATCATCTCCAGGATGCTTTATTTGAATTAACATCCTGCTAAAGCAGAAGAAAGCTTGCAAAGATTTAAGCATGTCTACATACGCCCTCATCATGTATGTATCCACATAGGCATGCATATCCTTTCCCCCCATACACATACGTATGACTCTAAATGCTAAAAGTGCATCTTCCTTCTGTCTCACTGCCACTTTCTCCAAAGAAATGATCCTTTAAAATTAACTCTCAGCCACTTAACTTAGGAAGCAGGTAAAATGAAAATAACACATAAAATAGCAACTGAAGGACGTACTATGTTAAATAAGAGAAAACATTCAGAGGCTTCTAATCGTTGTTGATAGAGATTACCCCATTAACTTGGATCAAACACTGGCCTCTTCTATGACAGGGAAAGGATAAAAGGAGTAATCAAAAATAACATTCAGACCTTTAGCTATTTTAAACAAAGTGAATGCACCAAGATCCGAACCTGTCTTGACCGGTTGGGAAAGACGACCAAGTTCAATCTTAGGCTATACAGAAGTCAAAACAAAAATGGAACAAGCCAAAGAATCTCTCCTCCAACCCAGGCTGCATGAAAACAACACTTTTAGACTAATGAACATACTATTACTGTTAGAAAGATAATTACAGGTAAAAAACTTGACTAGGAATTATGTACAGAAAAGCGAAGAAAGGTGCAGTTTCAAAATCAGAAAAAGGGTGAACTTTTGGCCTAGTTAAATTCACCAAGTATTAAAATAAACACATTTTAAAAACAGTTTTCCAATAGCACTGCCAAAGCTTTGCCTGTCTTATTCTTTTCAGCAGCATAAAATGTTCATAAATTCAGCTCCACACCCGTAACACACCACCTGAGAATCGGGCAGGGGGATGAAATAAACAGGGGCCAGCGCTATGTCAGACAGGAGGCTGGGAATACATTAACACACAAGAGCTTCAGTAGCAGTCATACGTCACTGTAGAGCATAACAATTTTCAAGAGATGTCCTTATTCAGAGGAGAGATGCCTTAATGCAGAGAACAGCAATTCTGGGCTTGGTTTCAGTTCCTCCTTTTACCATGGTCTCCACGTGTGAAGGAAGAGATAGCCTCACCGTGACAATACTTCTCCCCTAAAGCTAAAATAAAACCACTTACCTCAAAACACCGTTGGAAAAACTAACACAGTTAAGTTTAGAAAGACCTTACACACTAACCCAACAGGAATAATTTCATACAGTCATTCAGATTCCAGGCTATCGATATATTAGCTCCTTGACTGGGACTCTGAGGGACAACCATTGCAACACTTGCATATATTTTACACGTAGGAAAAAAACTCCCCCATTCAAATTCATTCCTTCACAGGTTCCACCCTCTGCAGAACAGAGGGTGCTGAATAAAGGCTTCTGCAGAACAGAATCTTCTGAGCAGCTTTGGAAAAGGACTGTCATTAATGTATACGTCTAAAAATCATTTAAGAAAAATGGAATTGTAGCAGAGGCTTGTCCTCTCCTTACCGCAATAGTATTATTTTATCATATTTAGTTGTTATATTTCTGTATTTATTTTTTAATCTTTTTTCTTATTAACTCTCATTCTCTCACACAGATACATTTACATACAAGTTTTGATTATGTATATATACAAATATACACATTATGAGTTGTACGTATTTATTAATAAGAGTTCATACATCAACTCTGAATATTTCATTTTAAAAAAACCTATTCATAAAGAGTGCATTGCTCTATCGGGTTGCAGTAATATATGCACTTTCACACCATTACAGGGGCAACTTGTCAGTGGTCACATTTTGCTTTCAGAACTTTGATGCACTTACACTAAATGCAAGGCTTTGATGGACATGCTGAAACAAATATGGACCAAAACAGATCAGATTTGGCATGCATAAACAAGACCTTCAGGCTTCATAATTACTAAATATTAAGCAACACTGCAGGTAAGGGTTGTTTACTCAGGGCAGGGGGATTGGAGGGACTGGCTATATGTATATATACATATATATATAAAAATATATATATATACACACGTATATTCAATCAGTGCTCTGACCTGAGTGGTTGCTGGTGTTCAGTGTGTGCCCAAAGAAAGAGTAAAATGGCTCTGACAAATAAACTCAGGCTTCTAAATACATACTTACACAGGCAGGGGCAGGAAGACCTGAGGTTTCTCTTTATACACCAGAAAGACAGATGTGAAACATTTAGGCCTGGATGAGAAACAGCACACGAATGTAGCGCTGGGCCTACTACGGCAGTCCGTGCACCCTTCCTTGGAAGGTCTCCACCTGCCACATTCTCCAGCTCCAGCTTCCCTCTTGTAAGGTCACAGTGAAGCTGGGATTCATTCATTCAGCAGGCTGATGCCCATCATCCTCAAAAACCTCCATTAGACCATAAGGTTTCAGAGAAACCCCCAAAATTTTGGTGAAGAACAGAGGATTGTGTTTGGGGACTCTCACAGATCTGACTGAAGAGGTCAACCTAACCTTTACAGAAGGTTCTCCAGGAAGTCATACACACTGTGACAAGCAAAACTGAAGCAAGAACCATAAGCACAGCGAACATCAATCACGGTAATGAATATGGCATATAGGTGCCCTTTTCTATATCCTGTAACAAACTCCTCTAAGGGGATCTTCTTTCTTCAACTTGTTTTTTCCATACATTCAGCCTAATGATACTTTTTAAATTATGACATTTTGCTGCTGACCATTTTTTTGATGAGCTACTTCAACAGTTTCCTGTATGTTAAGACATTTTTAGAAAAAAGTTACGTCAAATCAGCATTGTAATAAATGCTCAAAAACACAACTCAAAACCATGGCCTTTTTGCATTGTGACATCTTTTCCATAAAAGAAAGGCTACACTGGAAGTAAACCACAAAGTCTATCATACTCTCTGCAAAACAACATAGAGTACAAAGAAACCTAAAGGTCATGGAAACTTCTGAACACTTAATTTAATTGGGAAGCTCTGGGAAACATGAATTGGCTGCATTAGGCAATACTAAGAGGATGAAATGGCAAGAGTCTGAAACATCAGTATACCTACAGAGGAAAACAATATTTACAATTCTCTTCTAACTAGCATTTTTGGGTTTGTTATCATTTTAGAAATCATAAATCAGCAGAACTTCTAAAGAAGACTGTAGTAATACTATCAGTTGAAAATTAAACAATTAACTTGGTTTTGCCCTGGTGTTTTAACTTTTTTCTTTCAATTCTTTTTCCAAAACTTTGTTTTCTTCCAATCCCCCCAAACCACGTCTCCTTGAAAAAACACACAGAGCAATGAAGTAGAAGAAACAGAGATAGTGAAGCCCTAAAAGAATAGACCTTCTTAACTTTCTTCAGCACATCACTCCTCTCTGCACTGAAACCCCTACCAGATTTGCTCAGCACTGCTTGCTCAAAAAAAAGACTCATAATTTGTATGGCATCCTTTTAAATCCTGTACATCAATCTGTGTAACTTCAATCTGAAAGATCTTTCTCTCCAATCACAGACCGCTCTCCCATGGCCTTTTCCTCCAACTCTCCTTTATCCTGTTCCTAAGCTCTCTGTGAACCTTCCTTCCTGCCCTTTCTGGTTTTCCTTTACTTCTAACTCTCTGGCACAACAGATACACATCCAGTTTCTCTGTTTTCATGTGCTGTATTCTAGCCTCTGTTCCCATTTATGGACCTCCCCATTAACACTTTGTCCAGTGCATTCTCACTTCCAAAACAGCTCTGCCCCCTTCCCTCGATCCCCTGCTTGGCATTTTATGCTCCAGAGCCAGACCCAGTAACACCCAATTTATGTATCTGGAGCATGGGCTCACAACTGGACTCCATGTGAATCATCTTGCCCCAGAAGACACAGGAATCTGAGCATGAGGACATCTCAGAGCCAATAACAAAAGTCATCCAGCATCTTGACTGGAACAAAGTTACCAAACTTATTTTCTTTCAACATCCCTGTGTCACAGAAGCCCTGGGTTACTGAAATTAGGTGCTGGTTAATTTAATGATTTCTTGGGCCACTGAGCACCGTGGGACCTCAGCAAGTGTTGGGAAATAATCTCTTTCATAAATACTAGTTCAAAAATGCTGTGAGTCATCAGTGCAGAAGGAAGGTACATCTTCCTCTGGGGACATTAAGTTCAATTATTTGTTTCTAGGCAATAGGCTTTGCTTGGCAAAGGAAAAATACACAAGGTTGAGAAGAACAGGAGAAGGCAAGTGGTTTGGTTTTTTTGTTTGTTTGTCTGCTTTTTGCTTTCCAGACCTTTCCTTGGCATACAAAATATTTAGTTACCATTTGCTAGTTCTCAATATTTTGGATCAGATATAGTTAACTATCAACTTTCATATAACACGTCTTGCAGAAAAGACTCCGAACAAGCAAGCACTTCCCTTTTGTCTGCTCCCTCAACAGCAGCTGGAAATCAAAACCACAAGTTATCATGAACTTCCAGGTGGCATTTGTTTGAAATCTCAGAGCCACATTATCGGTTCCCACCTCCGAAGACCTACCATGCATTTACTAACAATACAAAACACTCAAACACATGCTGAAAGTACTAACTTTGCAGACTGCAAGTGTCTTCCAAAACAATCCCACTCATCTCTTGTCAGCAGTATTAGGATGCAAAACATAAAAGAGTCAACTTGATTGCAACATGACGTCTGTTTTCTCATTGAACATCTGAGATATTCTGGTCATAACAAATTACTTCACCCACAATTAATGAACATACAACTTGGTTCACCCTGCAAATACGTTATTTAAAGCTCCACAAAGAAAGACAGGCTGCTTACCAAATCAGGTAATGTGGACAGGTCTTTATTAAAAAGAAATCATTCTCTCATCATGCCCCTTGCCCTAATTTAAACCGCAAATATGCAAAGTTGCCATTTTTATTCTCCATTAATGTTTTCATTACTGAGCTAATTGCGCAAGTAAGCTTTTCTAATTCCTACTGTTTTTAAGAAATTGAGTATTTTTAGTAAATTCATGGAGTCGGTAGACATCTCAACAGCAGCTACTGCTGGACTACAGACAGCCTTCCAGATCAGGGTGCTATCAAAGAACATAATCACAGAATCCCAGGTTGGAAGGGGCCTCACGGATCATCTAGTCCAACCTTTCTAGGAAGAGCACAGTCTAAACAAGATGGCCCAGCACCCTGCCCAGCCAACTCTTAAAGGTGTCCAACATGGCCAAGTCAACCACTTCCCTGGGGAGATTACTCCAATGGTTGACTGTCCTCACTGTGAAAAATTTCCCTCTTGTGTCCAATCGGAATCTCCCCAAGAGCAACTTGTGTCCATTCCCCCTTGTCCTCTCCATGGGACTCCATGTAAAAAGGGAGTCTCCATCTTCTTTGTAGCTGCCCCTTAAGTACTGGTACACGGTGATGAGATCCCCTCTGAGCCTCCTTTTCTCAAGGCTGAACAAACCCAGCTCTCCCAGCCTATCTTCATATGGCAGGCTTCCCAGCCCTTTGAGCATCTTGGTGGCCCTTCTCTGGACCCCTTCCAGCCTGTCCACATCCTTTTTGTATAGAGGGGACATTTCACTCCATCCAGCACCAAAACAGGGGCGCATATGGACTGCCCACTGAAGACATCAAATGAGTAGGAACTGAACATGTTTGAACATATGAGATCTAGCTAGCTCAACTGGGTGGGGGTGGGGGGGAACAAAACCCAAACAACCTATAATACACTGGATTCAAAATGCTACCTATTAAATCCTTGCCTACCTTCATTTCAGTGTGATAGACAACTCAATTTTATTTACTGATGCATACTTTCAGCTTTGTCGGTGATGTTTCTAAAAAAATACTGTTATACTTCCAGTCACCTCTGAAAGCCCATTCCCAAATACAAAGAGTACTGTGCTACACCTCTGTCTTTTCAGCTATTTAGGTGGTAGCCATAAACATTTGAATTTGTGCTGGATTTTACTCTACATTCTATTTATCTTGCCAAACAGCTCCCAGTAAGACATCTTAAAGGAAAGGTACCCTGTTTATGAGTATAGATCCATGACCACGTTCTAAACGAAGCTTCTTCCAACTTAACACGAGCTTATGGGCTACCCTTTTCCATTGGCTCTTTGTTGATATCAAATAGTCAAAGGTCTCTCTGCACATGGTGTTATATACCAAAGGTGGAAAAGGCAGCCTGAATTTTAGCTCATTCCTTCAAAATAAAGACTTCGTTACTTTTCTCAAAGTGGATCATACAACTATTCCTCGAGCAAAACAAGACCTTAAAAGAAGAGAGAAGAAATCTCATTGCTAGCTAAGAGGCATATCGGCAGAAAGCCTAAGCACACCCAGGGTCTGTTCAACACAGCACCACCTAATGTTAATGCACCCAAATTATCCTGGGCAGCAGCAGATGCAGGTGCCATAGCACAGTGCTCTAAGGTGGGCATTTCATCCTGCTCTTGAGCACAAGTGTAATCGTGATGCATTCCAAGAGTCAACTGCTCCTTTCACTTCATTTAGGACTTACAATCAGTACAAATTTCAGTGTGAAGAGTACTAATGAGTGACTTCTCAGTCTTGCAGGGAAAGTCCCACTACATTAGAAACAAGGTTCTAATACAGGGGCATAACTTCAACAACTCATTCTGATGATTAATGCGGGTAGAATTTGTTTTCTCAACAGAAGTTGAAAAAGATCCCAGTAACCCCTCTTCCTCCAAGTCTTAAGCCTGCTTGATCTTCCAGAAATAGCGCACAAAGTATGATTCAGTGCTTCTTTGTCCTGTTGTACTCCCCACACACAGCTTCATACACAGAGAACAAGAGTTATTCAAATGAGCAAATACAGACTGATTGCTTCTATCTTAGTCACTAACAATCCGAAGTCTACCATCAACAGAAGAGTCTTGCACAATACCGTGCAAATAAAGTTTCAAAGCCTAACTGCAAAGACAAACTGATTTGCCTTAAACACCCACGTATTAAATATGCACCCAGCCCCACACCAATTCCTTTTCATCTTATAAATACAGACAAGTAATTTCAGAGTTTCTATAATTTGATCAAGCCTCACAGGACGTCTATGCAAATAAGCCAAGATCTTAGCCAAGTTGTCCCTGACTTCAGGCCTGTTCCTAAACGCAAAGCCATTGCCTACATTCATATGCACAAAGTGTTTCAGTCTACAACATTTACAGGCCAGATCAGTGATGAGCAATAACTTTTTGACAACAAGTTTTAAGGCACTCCCAAAAAACAGTTCTAGAAAGCCCACAACAAATAAAAAAAAGCCCCCACAAAAAAAAAAAAACCCAAACACAAACACCACCAAAACACCCCAACACCCAAAAAAGCCAAAACAAAACCAGATTACAATAGTTCTCCTAACTCACCACGCCTGCTCAAACACAACCCTTGCAGATGTGTTACTGGCTATCTTAGAGCATTTACTGTAGTCTAACTACTTCCTTAGAAGGATGACAGATGATGGGTGAGCTCCAGAAGAATCCCTAGCTTTCATGGGGCCCACTGAAAAAGCAAATGTGTTCTAATTCTTGGAACAACACTTCACAAATCTCCACTTGCTTTATCTCTAGTCTCAGAAGTAAAAGTGATTAAGAGGATTTTATTATGTTTTACAGATCAGAGTTTCTAAACAACTGGGGAAAATTTAAGTGAAACTGATGATGTTGAAATTTGCAAGACAATGTAAATCAGAAATGTTTTCTAAACTGTTTATTTGGAGAAATCACATACTATGATCTATGTTAAGGTACAAAAAAAACCACAGTAGTCAAGCATAAGCAGCTAATTCCATATGCTGACAGCAAAGCCACAGGTGAATGATAAATAAAAATTTTATGGTTTTCTGTACATGTCATATGATTCCATATGAATTTCCTGTAAACAGTAATAAATATTTCAGAATCAAGAAAGATTGACTGGAATCTGCCCCAGGAAGATAATTTTAATCTCCCTTAGGTGTAACGTTCTCACAAGCCTCACTTTAACAAATGCCTGTATCTGTCGAGGTAATGAAACGTTAATGGTTCTGCCCCACTACATCCATGGAGGAGAATGAAGAACATATAAATTCAGAGTTGCTTCAGCCCTATCACGCACCCAGGTAACAACCTGCTGTGCTAGGCACAGCAGACAGAAAACAAAGGCCTTTATAAAATGCAATATCATCGCTAATTAGCTACTTGGTGAAGCCTCTTGCACTTCTATCCCATGAAAGCCACAAGCAGGTCCAACAAAAGGAAGCTCAAAGCAGTGAAGTAAAAGATTCTCAAGTACAGCAAAAACCCCATGCAAATGAGAAAGAAACTTTGCTTCAAGTGTAATATAAAATAGATCTTGTGTAATTAAAAGCCTTAAATGAGACCATAAATGCATAATGTTAACCTAGAGAGCAGCTTTACTCTCTAGAGAGTAAAGCTCTCCACAGATTTTTTTACTTTTTCAGTACACCTATTTCTGTTCAAGTTGCCCCATGGCACTGAACTTCCTCACTCCCATAACTTCCTAATCTCCGTTCATTTTCACAAGAGCCAGGATTAGGGTTTTGCTGTATTCTGCAAATTAAAGCTAAATTTTACTGCTGTATCTGTTTCACAATCTTTTTTCTCTAAATTCTGTCTGCATTAAGCTGTACCTAGAAGCAATTTATTGATTTCAAATGCCTTGCTCCCACATATTTCTCCTGATACCTAATGCCACAGGGAATATAGATTTAGGTTCCGTCTATCACTTTTAAGAGAGTTAAAATATATAAGCTATTTGAGCCAGATATGTCCAAACACTTATTAAATTGTAGCTTCTGGCTATTTATTGACTTTCTCAGAACTACCTTCACACCTCATCTACTTGCTACTTCATCAGTTTTCTGAAAAGCAGGAGATATGGGCTTAAGGTACCATACCCAGCAGCCAGATAAGTCTTTGCTGTGGTTAATTCCCAGCCATCATCCCCAGTCCAGATTGTCAGCAGAATTTAGAGCTTGTGAAAGCTCCACGCGGAGCACACCGGAAATTAAAGTTCACTCTTTACACACACCACAGACAGATGCAGAGCAGCGATCGGCAGTGCAACCTTCTTCACACAATCCCACCAACAGGTTTCGATAATGCTTTGCCCACAAACCTGTAGGACAAAATAGCAGTTCAACCTCTCTGCCCGTTCGTCCCAAGTAGGAAAGAAGCGTACTCATGGGAGAAGAGGAGAGCAAAGGTACACTGGGAAAAAAAAACAAAGACAGGCAGATGTGCAAACATGCATCCCAGCCCCACCTGCCCTTCCTCTATGCCCGGACTCATACTGAACAGGCACACCAACCCACACAGCTACTGCAGCAGTTACAAGACCCTCCACAGTCTCGCTATCCATTCACTCCATTTCTCCAACAATTTACTTGCCTGTGCAACTGAAGTATCTAACAGCATCTAACTAAGCAAATAGGTGAGGACAGAATAAAAACAAGACACCGGTCGCTTAAAGCAAAGCCTTAAAGAGGTTAAATATTTCTGCACCAAAACAGAGATATCTATTACAGCCTCACACATTAGTTTTCTATCCTGTCTCTTCCCAGTTTTAACTGCAGGTTTAATTAATATTCTTGTGAAAGCCAGATTTGTTAAGTTCCTGTCATTTGTACAAAAAAAACCCCAAGCAGATGTTCTTCCAGTACTAGTAAGGCTGCATACAATAAGACAAGCCTATTTTGAAGCTTTCAACAGCATTTACAAATGCTAAAAGTTCAAGTATGCCAGTTTTGCATAGAAAATTGTGGCTTTATTGTCCCAGAGTGGTCCAATTTCATCAAGCACAAACCAGTACACTAGTTGGAGGCACCGTGCAGGTATTATTTGATGAAGCAGCAGCTCCCAGAAATAAAAAGGAGATCATTTAGACAAACCAGAGAAGGAGTGGGGGGGTGTATGTGAGGATCAATTTTCTCATCTTATTTGGAAGTAACAATTCAAGATCAAGCACTGTCACAATATATTACAGCAGAGTGAGCTACACTTTCAGAGTGCGCGGTGCCATCTAGCAGTTCTCCATTTTCTTCAAGGAAAAGGCATGAGATCTGCTGGAAGAGCCCCATAGGCTAATGACATAAGGAGTCAAAGTTTTTTGGGGTTGTCTTCACCTCTGCCACCCCAGGCTCCACAGTGGGCGTGTCTTTCTTTTGGCTGTGTTTACCTTCGTCTTCCCTGCTCTTGAAGGCGAGGTAAGGACCAACAACAGAAAACCTTCATTTCACCGCACAGCTCAATGTAGCCAAGATATTTCAGAAGCCATCTTCACCTTTCTACTTCCAACAGACTGAAGATACTTCACTTTCTTATTTTTAAGACTTCACGGCCTGTAATTATCCACAATTCATTTTACATTTTCTATTGTGAGAAGGATGCAAATTTCCCTTTTTCCATGTTGACAGCTGAAGTTTAATCTGGTATCTCCCATGATCACTATCATCCTTTGAGTATTTATATCCTATGACTTCACCGTCTTTACAGCAGTTTTCATTTAGCACGTTCTCTAATTTACCTTTTCTTTGCTTTCAAAGATAAATTTTAGAAATAGCATATCAAGTTCCTGCAAGTCGCACAACCCACCTGGCTCTAGCACAACATCCACTTAACTGTTAGAAAGGTTTTGGTGAACCCTAGTGGTAAACCTTAAGCCAAAAGCAAGCCAAAAAAGCCAAAGCCAACAGCAAACAATTTTTAATACATATAATTATTACACAAAGGTAAAAACACTTACGGTCATAACCAGCCTTTGCTAAAGGGTAATGTTCACTTCCAGTAGAAGACATAACCCGTTTCTGTTACTACACCTTGGGTCTTTCCAACATTTCAGAAAAGAAAGGCCGAATAAAAATAAATAAAACTTTGCTAGGTATAAAGGGAAGTGCCACAGTGGCAATACAGGACACCAGGAAGTGGTCCATGACCACATGGAAAGCCTAGACTACCTACCTCCAGTTCACCAAGTTATATGGTATTGGTTTGTAACTAGTCTTTATTTCAGTTGGCCTTGAAACAATAACCCTAACAAAACAGTACAGCCTGTAAGTCCATGAACAGACTTCTCTAGCTAAGGAGAGGGGAAAAAAAAACCTCATCTGTGAGCAACACCTTGTTAGGATGTGTCCAGCAAGACAGAGAAATACAGGTATTGACTCTGCTTTAGGGTCATCAGCACAGCTTAGCAGTCAGGATCTCTCTAAATTGAAATACAGCCGGTAATTCAGCCTGTCAACATAGCACAGATCACACACTGGAGAGTCCTAGCTACAAACAATGTGGAACCATCAGGTTCCCCCACAAGCACGGGCAGAGCAGAGGGCTTCCGGTCCTGGAAATCACCTCATATACCATTTCCGCTTCATCCAAACATTCAGCCTGTATAAAGTACAGAAGTTAGCCACCGCAAAGTGCTTACCCCCTTGATTTAACTAAAGGCCCTGCTCTAAGCTCTTCCAACTAAAATCAAACTCAGATGAAAGTGTTTACTAGTGTTCTACTTATAAAACCAGGAAAACAAAGTCACCATGAGACAATGATGAGTTCACATCTTCACCTTGTCCTTTTCTTCAGTCACACCAGCTCTCCACTAGCATCTTTTTAGAGCTCTGCCAATACAGGTATTTAGCCACCAAGGCTGCAATTTCAGTTGAAGTTAAGCTCTATACAGCTAAGTTCTTTTTCAATGTTTAGTACGCACGGCAGTATATATGGCACCTTGCCTGCTGCTCCAATGGCCCTTCTCTTACTGAAAATAAGTTATCGCTGTGAAGTTACAAGTACTTCAAATATCCAGCAGCTACTCCTCTTCTAACTATGGACAAAAACGGCTGTGGCATTACTTTCTTTTAAAGGTAAGTGCAGACACTGAAGAAGTACATGCTTGATGTACACAAAATTTAGAATTAAATGTCTTCCAGATGCCAGAAATGAGAAACCTCACAACATCCTTTATTCTGATTTAACTCAGATTCATAGGAATACTGTTACATGAAAAACCTTTACAGTTACCATAGCATTTCATCTGACAGCAAGTACTCTGGGAAACACTGTGATGCTTTCAGTTACAGCTAAGAGAATGCACCTCCTCTCCCAGCTGAGGAAACACAGAGGCTGGAGGCAGCTACGTGCAGCATATGGGCAATTGACTAATAACCACACAGAAAGAAGTGTCTGATGATACTTTAAAATGTTAACCACAGTCTTCCATCAGCAGATGTTTAGAGTCACTTTTGATAATTTATTTCACAGACCAAACAATATAAGCACTGACCTCCACAGTTAAAACTGCCATGAGGGAGAGAGAGAGTATATACATGTAACAGTAGTGAGGAAGAGGGAACGGTACGGGAGAGGGAACAAAAGCAGTACACAAACTGACAGAGAAAGTTCAGGAAATAAAAATCACTACTAGCACTACCACCCCAGGACAATTTCCAAGTGTACTTTTTCCTGTTTGAAGAGCACAGTATTTGTTACGTCCTGGATATAATCTGTCAGTGTTTCTTGTTAAAGATAACAGACCTTTTATCACAAAAAAAAAAAAGTTTGTTTGAAATTCCCTGTTTCAACTAATCATGGATTAATAAAAAAAAAAAAAGACCTGTATTCAAAGTTATGGTATTAGTATATTCACAATATAGACACCACAGCACTTTGTTACATGCTTTGAGTAGCTATTAATCATCATTGGGCCTTACAAACACATGCGATGTACTTTCCATTAATCATCTGGCACTTAACTATGTTGGAAGTGGCTTTCATCAGATATATTTTGTCAAAACTTACTAGCTGTAAAGCTGAGAAAGCATCCACTTCACTGCAGAAGTTCCTGTACTCACCACTCTGAAGCTCCTTGACCAGCTCCCTGCCTGCAGCCCAGGTGCTTTGAGGGTCCCCCCACCCCAGAGCAACCTGACCGTGCCAGGTGTCCCGGCACCCCTCTGTAAGAAAACCCACTTTAGCTCCAAGAGCGTCAGCAGACTTTGAGAACTCCTAGGGCAAGCTCCATGATCAAGACTCATGTCTTCGGAGCCCTGAAATAAGCCCCAAACGTTTGCAGCTCTGAGACTGCCCCAGACGGGGTGACTTCAGCTCTTCTGGACTCCCCAGCCCTGGCACTCTGCCCTGCCTGTATTCCCCGCCAGCAGGTAAAGTCACCAGCTGCCCTCAAACCCAGAAGCCCTGCACAGCCCGGGACCATCCACACAGCCTGGCCACCAACAGGGAGACTGAGGAGCCCTACGTGGACAATTAAAGCAATTCCCCAATTTCAAACCAGAGCTGCCAATCACACGTAACCGTGGATTTCAGAATCACCCCGTACTGCTGTTTTCTGAACAATGACATTGCCTTAACTTCTGCTTTACTTGCAGGAAAAAAAAATTTTTTTTGAAAATACAACTTTTGCCCCAGCTGGGTCCAAACCAAGTAGGACTTTTCTTTTACCTTTCTTACAAACAGGGAATGATCTACAGCAGGTCCATTTTCACAGCACTACTAATGCTCATTTCAGTGAATTGCTGTTTTGGTTTAAAATTAACTGAACTTTATTTGTATTCCTCATGCTGAGCCATGTATCTTTGCCACATTCTGTATCATCCTTAAATTCTCAATCAGTACATGATCATCAAAATAATTACTACAGTTGCTTATTTTAAACTGCACACACAGTCCCAATTCCCCACATATGATTGCTTACGCACATCAAGCACAATTAAATCCTCAGACCAAAGCAAACACTCAAGATAGCAGGCATAATTTCCTGAAAAATGTCCTGCCCAAAAGCACGTTAATTATTCACAAGTCAGCCCATGTTATGAAGCAGAAACAAGATCATTCTATAGCAGACAGATTGAAGAAATCAGTTTTTTGAACACCGTAAAAAAAAATAACTAAGTCAAATATTTGCAGCTCATAACAGAGTCAAGACTCTTATAATAGCCTCCATTTTTGCTGAGGAACTTGAGATCCAGCATTACACCTACTTTCAAAAGCAGCAGTCAGCACTTATGACATTTATGACAAATTAATTATTAGACCCTGTTCAAGACCTTGACTGACTTCCCCTCTCTCTGTTCTCCACTCTCTTTTTACAGCATAATATATACTTAATTTTTTTCCTTAAAAATAAAAATTAATATTAAAGGTAGAGCCTTACTAGGTCTCATAAAATCAAGAGCTGACTCACTTTTTCACTTTCTGGCACACAGCATCTTTTGAAGTCCTATCAGTAATTACTACAGACATGTTTCTTCATTTTTAAACATTATTTCTAGACACTTAACAGGTAATCAAGATTTAGCTGTTTGAGAAAGTTTATTGAAGGACTCTGTTCTTTCAGGCAGGCCACAACTTCAAGAAATACTTGCAAGGCTTAAACTAGTCAAAAAGTTAAGGCATACACTAGAAAGTACAGATCTTTCATTATTACACGCAGGCTGAAGATTTAAATTAAGTATGGGCAGTAACTGTATGTCAAAAATACATCAAAGATGACAACCAACAGGTTCTGAATTTTCCCAGGGCCTCTGTTGGAGATTAGGAAAGAAGACTCAGCTTAAGACCACACTTAGGAAGCACACAATAAAAATGACAGGTACGGTTCTTTCAACATATTACTATCCACAATAAAACCTGTATAAAATTAATGACTAGAAAAAGTGCCACAAGAATATGCATGTGCCACAAGAATATGTATTATGACACCAAGTTGAGTGGGGAAGTAGAACTCCAGAAAGGAGAGCTGCTCTGCAGGGAGATCTGGATAGGCTGGAAGAGTGGGCCAGCAAGCACCTTATGAAGTTCAACAAGGAAAAGTGTAAGACCATGTACCTGGGAAAACATAATCTAGGAGTGCAGCACAGACTGGGATCCACCTGGCCGGAGAGCAGCTCTGTGGAAAGGGACCTGGGGGTCCTGGTGGACAGAAAGCTCAACATGAGCGAAAAGTGTGCTGCTGTGGCCAAGAAGGCCAACAGGATGCTGGGTTGCATCAAAAACGGCATCGCCAACAGAGAGAAAGAAGTCATTATCCCACTCTACTCAGCGCTTGTCAGGCCACACCTGGAGTACTGGGTACAGTTCTGGTCCCCTCTATACAAAAGGGATGTGGACAGGCTGGAAGGGGTCCAGAGAAGGGCCACCAAGATGCTCAAAGGGCTGGGAAGCTGCCATATGAGGATAGGCTGGGAGAGCTGGGTTTGTTCAGCCTTGAGAAAAGGAGGCTCAGAGGGGATCTCATCACCATGTACCAGTACTTAAGGGGCAGCTACAAAGAAGATGGAGATTCCCTTTTTACATGGAGTCCCATGGAGAGGACAAGGGGGAATGGACACAAGTTGCTCTTGGGGAGATTCCGATTGGACACAAGAGGGAAATTTTTCACCGTGAGGACGGTCACCCATTGGAATAATCTCCCCAGGGAAGTGGTTGACTTGGCCATGTTGGACACCTTTAAGAGTTGGCTGGGCAGGGTGCTGGGCCATCTTGTTTAGACTGTGCTCTTCCTAGAAAGGTTGGACTAGATGATCCGTGAGGTCCCTCCCAACCTGGGATTCTGTGATGTGAACAGGCATGCTTCTGACAGATCCATTTGAAACAGATAATTAGTGAAACAGATTAAGTGGTAGAATTTAATCGCTTAAATCCATTTACTAAAGCAAGCAAAAGCCAAGCATAACATTGCCCTTCCACTGACACACAGGAGTCCTCCATAAAGTGTGAAGAGTTGAGCATTTGCTAGGAAATTGAAACACATGAGATCTCTGTCAAATGCAGATATTCTATACGTCACACCCTCAGTTCCACAAGATTTCCGTTTCAACATATGCATTTAAGTGGTCCACACTGTACTACAGAACATTTTTGATATACACTATTAGGGTGACTACCTCAAATAGAAAAAATTATTATGCCTCTTTTGAGCAGGTGCGTATTTAACACCAACACCTCTGAAAAAACAGTGTATATAATTTTTGTAAAAAGTCACTATTCATGAACATTTACTGCTTCTTTTTAATAGTACATTGCAAATAATATGGTACTGAAGTCTTCCAGTTGCTTTTGTTCCCCTATTTATTTGGTAGTTGCACATCCAATGTCTTTTTGCCATGCATCAAATTATTAAAGGAATTTTACTAGACTAAGTAATCTTAGCCAGCAAGTCTTTGGTATTTGTTGTCCATATATGGAAAAAAGTAATTAATATGTCAAATTACAAACAAATAATCAACATATGTCAGTCTAGAGGTAGACTCCAATATGAGCTGTAATGTTGTTTTGGTTTGGGTTTGTTTGTTTTTTAATCCCCTCAAAGTAAATGCCACTGCATTTAGAAGAAAAATTCTCGAGTAAGTCCCTAAATCCTTCCTTATTTTTTATGCATGTACTGCCACAACAGAGGCAGTCATTAACCAGAGTATTGTCTTCAGTTCATTTTGTATTATTTTCTGATGCATTAAATAATCCTGTAAAAAGACTGAAAATATGTGCAATCTTTTATTTTTCGGTACACTGGTTTTGCTCAAAGTGTATCCAAACACATGGTGTCAAGGTTAGCATTCCCAGCCTCACAACACAAAGCACTACCAGCAGACCTATGCTAGAAATATAAGGGCACCTAGAGAAGCCTTGCAAGAAATGCATTCTCACTGTGGTTAAGAGCAAGTGACGAAAAATTGGAAGTGGAAGTGTTTAAATTATGCGAGACCTGGCAGTGAATATGTCCTAAGGAATGAACAGAGATGTATTTGCAAAAATGGTTCTGCCATTGGGGATACAGGAAGAGGTACAGGAAGATCTGCAAGCAAAAGGGAAACTAGTTCTTTGCCCACCAGACCTCTCAAGAAACTGAATAAACATCAACTAACAAAGTATATGGGTTTCACAAATATAAGTAATACCTTATTATGAGGAATATTACCTGGAGGAATGGCAAGATATAGATTACAAAAAACATACTCAAAGTAGGACAGAATTTGCAGGAGTTCCCTCAGGAAGCAAGCAAGTTTCTGGCAAATCTTGAAGGATTAAGGACTCTTAGGAACCCTAAGGACTAGCAGACTCTTCAAAAAAGCCCTAAAACTTTATTTCATCAGCACCCAGAGCTACCTAGCATCCAGCAATATTTCCAGACATTTAAAACAGAGCCATCGGCCAGTAACGCCTACCTATCAGAGTATCTTTGCACACACCAGAAAAGCCAAACCAGCCACCCCACTACACCTTGTAATCACCCTGGTGAGAAAACTCATCAGCTTTGTCTGCTGGTTTTGGCTGGGATAGAGTTAATTTTCTTCACAGCAGCTAGTATGGGCCTAGGGTTTGGATTTGCGCTGGGAACAGTGCTGATAACAAAAACATCCCTGAGTTACCACTGAATAGCGCTGACACAGAGTCAAGGCCTTTTCTGCTCCTCACCCCACCCCACCAGCAGCCTGGGGGTGCACAAGAAGCTGGGAGGGGGCACAGCCAGGACAGCTGACCCCAACTGACCAAAGGGATATTCCACACCCATGCTCAGCATATAAAGCTTGGGAAAAAAGGAGGAAGTGGGGGTGTTCGGAATGATGGCATTTGTCTTCCCAAGTAACCGTTATGTGTGATGGTGCCCTGCTTTCCTGGGGATGGCTGAACACCTGCCTGCCCATGGGAAGCAGTGAATTAATTCCTTGTTTTGCTTTGCTTATGCGTGCAGCTTTTGCTTTACTTATTAAACTGTCTTTATCCCAATGCACAAGTTTTTTCACTTTTACTCATCTGATTCTCTCCCCCATCCCACTGTGGGGGAGTGAGTGAGCGGCTGGGTGGGGCTTAGTTGCCTGCTGGGGTTAAGCCATGACCCTTTGGAAGCCAGATCAGCTACCACCCACCTCGCAGCAAAGTGAGTCTCTGTGCCACCACACCTTCCACTCCGTACAAGAACTTCAAATCATCATCTATGAGAAACAAGCCAAAGTTTCTCTCCTTCCCCTAAAGATAAAATGGTTATCATCCTTATCACTGTCCACACTGTAAATACCAGCTGTCCTTTTTCTTCAGGGATATGTGACTGAGCAGCAGCTCTCAACCTGTATTTACCTCTGAAGTCAGCTGTTTCCATTTCAGAGCTTATGTCTGTGTATCCAAAAGCACATCATCTTCTTCAACTACACTTGATTATCTAATAAAACAATATCAACCTTACCCATAAATGTTGTACAGCTTATAAAGACTTTTATGGGGTGTACTTTCCAAATCTACTGTTAGAAATTTAAAGGTGATTAGCCACCTTTGAATCAAAATAAAAACAGGAACAGCCACCAAGACTCTTCACAAAAGAAGTAGTTTAATATGGTGGGGGTGAACACACATAAGAACATTCACCAAGACAGAAAGCATCCTAAAAAGGTACAGCAGCCTTTAGAAGTGTACAAAATATGACCAGATTAAAATCAGTGTCTCACTACTATTACCTGAAAACAACGAATTGTCTCAAACATGATGTTAAAACCTTATTCTCATTGCTTTTCTGTCATTTGAAATCAAAATTTAAGATGCTAGAGAGCTGCTGAGCTATGAGTATGCTGTTTGGTTGATTAATGAATCAGTTCACAAATGTCAAGAACAGGCTGGTATTTATTCCAGATAATCTGTCTCCTGCCCCCCAAATATCTGACATTACATCAGGTTATAATACATCATGGAATATTATGTCACGGCAATGAAGAAAGCACAGGCTGTGTAACACATTAAAATTCAACTGGATATTGCTTCTAACAACATAAATAGGTTCTTGAGTCCCAGAGCAAATATTTGCCTTTCTGCCCCCAACAAACAGGAGAGCTGACAGACATAAGACAAGAAACATATGTTTGGGTTTAAATGAAAAAATTTCTAAGTCTCATATACCCAGCTTGTGTCACATAAGTGAATACCAACTCTACAGCAAACTGCAAAAAGGTAAACTCTTAGATTCAGACCGAATTCTAGTATTCAATGTAGTTTTAAGTCGCCTTTTGCTAGATAAATTTTCTTCATCAGTCTTCTTTCTTTCTCATAGCAATCATACACAGGAAAATACCTAAACCAGGAATGCACTATCAAAGATCCCAGGATAGGCTTAGCACACTAACAATACATCAAACCACTTGGTAGTTAGTTAAGAGCCTCCATGCTGACTAAGATTTTTTTGTGGGAAAAATACACAAATGCTTCCAAACACGCCCCATTAGAAACATCACCATTTTACCCAAACATGAGAGCATTCCACCACAGTGAGAACATCTAAGGGGTTAAGGAACCAACAACTGTACATCAGGGAAAAACTGATCAGTATAGGAAACCAAAAGACTGTCACTGGCTGGTAAGTGCTGCTGTAGCGAAAACTGCTCCCAAATAGCACAAGGACCGCAAAACGCATGCTTCATATCAGTTGATGAAAACAGGTAGGTTTTTAAAGCATACTTAAAGTATCACTAGAGAAGAAAATCAAAAACTAAGGTTGCAATAATGGGGGAACCTAATAAATGCTGATCAATGCTAAGACTTGAACAGGAAAAATGGGAAGTTTTGCTGAAATCGATGACATTTACTTTCTGCTGTAGAATATATCTGCTGTATGATGTTTTCAACATTTTTTGCAGAACTATTTTCGCTTCACTATAATATGCTGCTAAAAGATTCAGAGAAAATTGCCTTCACGCCGAGCATGACCAGAGCTCACAACAAACCACACCAGATCCTGTATTGCTCTGGGTAAGACTACAAATAGAGTTGTACAGAACTCTGAACTACCATTAAACCAACTACTTCAGACACTTGAAAATGCTAGCCACACCATCGCAGAACTCACCAGGAGCTCGTTTACCACACAATACTTGGACTGGTTTAAGGTGGTTACTTTGATACAGCATAAACATATCCTCCAGTCTGAATTCCATGCTATGAAGCAATGCATGGAAACAGCGGCACAAGAGCTTCCCCCATGGCTAAAAATCAGAGGGTTGAGGTTGAAAGGACCTCTGGAGGTCATCTGGTCCAATCCCCTTGATCAAGCAGGACCACCTAGCACCAGTTGCCCAGGACTGTGTCCAGATGGCTTTTTAATATCTCCTGGGATGGAGACTCCACAACCTCCCTGCGCAGCCTGTGCCAGCACTCGATCACTTTCACCGTAAAAAAAGCATTTCCTGATGTCCACAAGGAACATCCTGTGTATCAGTGTGTCCATTGCCTGTGGTCTGTCACTGGGCACTGCTGAAAAGAGCCTGGCTCCATCCTCTTTGCACCCTCCCTTCAGGTACTTAATACACTGATGAGATTCCTCCAAGCAGTCTCTTCTCCAGGCTGAACAGTAGCAACTCTCTCAGCCTCAACTCAGAGGAGAGATGCTCCAGTCCCTTAACCATCTTCATGGTCTTTCATTGGACTGTCTCCAGTATGGCCATGTCTCTCTTTTATTGGGGAGCCCAGAACTGTGCACAGCACTGCAGGTACGGCCTCACCAGTGCTGAGCAGAGAGGAAGGATCACCCTCCTCCACCTGCTGACAACACTTTGTCTAATGTAGCCCAGGATACCATTAGCCTTAATTGCTGCATGGGTGCATTGCAGCAAAGGACCCCCAAGTCCTTCGCACAGCCATTCTGCCAGTTTTAAATCCACTTCACCACCTGGATCTTTAGCCCATACTTCATCAGCTTCTCTACAAGGAGTGTTGAAAGCCTTACTGAAGTCCAGGTAGAAAATATCAGGTGCTCTCCCCTCATCTACCAATCTAGTAATTTAATCAGAAGGTTATCAGGTTGCTCAAGCATGACTTTTCCCTTGGTGAAGCCATGCTGACTATTCCCAGTTACCTTTTTGTCCTTCATGTGCCTGAAAATGGTTTCCAGCATTAGCTGCTCCATCACCTTCCTGTGGATCGAGGTCAGGCTGACTGGCCTGTAGTTCCCTGTGTCCTCCTCCTTGCCCATTTTAAGGCTGGAGTAACATTTGCTTTCCTCCAGTCATCAGGCACCTCTCCCAGTCACCAGTCTTTCAAAGATGATTGAGCACAGCCTCACAATGGCATCTGCTAACTCCCTTGGCACTCATGAGTGCATCCCATCAAGGCCCATGGACTTACATATTTACCGTTTGTCTCAGTATTCCTTAATCCTATCCTTTTCCACAAGAGGCAAGTCCTCCTTCCTCACAACAACCACCTTCCCTGCCCCAGGGGAACATAATCCCACTTCGTAAACTGAGCAGGCTCAGTGCAGTAGTGCAGGCAGGTAGCTTGCAGTTGGGTGAATGTGGGACAACTGTTTGCCAAACTGCGACTGGCTTAGGTTGTCCGAGACATTCAATTTTCCATGAACATCATGTTGTAGATCCAAGTTAGAAAGCAGATATAGAAAGAGATGAGGTGGCCCAACCAACAAATTTATAAACCCAAGCAGAAGAGGATGGAGACACATAAGTACATAGCTCGCTACCATCAGAACATCAATGTGCAACTACAGCATTAGCCAACAGTAAAACACTTAAGTTGCAGAGACTCACTGACCGTAGATGAAGTTGTGCTAACTTAAGCCATACCTTAATATCCACTTAAGAAGCTACCCATTTTGAAATTAAGTTCATTACCTACACATTAGAGGGTTGTAAGTGTGACCAGTTAGACCAATACTTAAATAATCATAGAATCATAGAATTGTTAAGGTTGGAAAAGACCCTTAAGATCATCAAGTCCAACTGCTAACCCATCACTGCCAAGTCCATCACTAAACCATATCCTCAAGCACCACGTCTACCCTTCTTTTAAATACCTCCAGGGATGGAGACTCAACCACCTCTCTGGGCAGCCTGTTCCAATGTTTGACAACCCTTTCGGTGAAGAATTTTTTCCTAATATCCAACCCAAACTTCCCCTGGCACAGCTTGAGGCCATTTCCTCTCGTCCTATCACTTGTTACTAGGGAGAAGAGACCGACCCCCGCCTCGCTACAACCTCCTTTCAGGTAGTTGTAGAGAGCAATAAGGTTTCCCCTCAGCCTCCTCTTCTCCAGGCTAAACAACCCCAGCTCCCTCAACCTCTCCTCATAAGACCTGCTCTCCAGACCCTTCACCAGCTTCGTTGCCCTTCTCTGGACACGATCCAGCACCTCAATGTCCTTCTTGTAGTGAAGAGCCCAAAACTGAACACAGTTTTCGAGGTACGGCCTCACCAGTGCCAAGTACAGGGGCACGATTGCTTCCCTACTCCCGCTGGCCACACTATTCCTGACAGAAGCCAGGATGCCATTGGCCTTCTTGGCCACCTCAGCACACTGCAGGCTCATGTTCAGTTGGCTGTCAACCGGCACCCCCAGGTCCTTTTCCTCCAGGCAGCTCTCCAGCCACTCCTCCCAAGCTTGTAGTGCTGCATGGGTTGTTGTGACAGAAGCGTAGGACCCGGCACTTGGCCTCATTGAACTGCTTTCAATTATATCTCTACAATGTAAAATAAGCCTTAAAAGCTATAGCACTGATTAAAAGATAGTTGCAATCATACACCTATAATGAAAAATGGAACACCTACCTAGTCTCAAGGAGCAGGTGCTAAACACCACAGAAGAAACTCTTCTCAGTCACAGGGCTCTGACTCATACAGATAACTTATACTGAGACATTCTTCAAGGGTACTGTTACCCTCTTCCCACAGTCTGGATGTCCAAGTTGTTTGTAAAACAGATCCCAGACAGCCCGATATTTTAAACCAAAACCATCTACAAACTGAACTTAAGTTGTCCCTGCTCTTGCACCAGAGCCATCAGCCTAAAACCAGACACTCATAAGTAGACAGAGGTGTTTGTAATGCTCACAAAGACATATTCAGCCACAGCAGGAAACAGGAGAGAATTATTTGTATCTTTTTCACTCTACAAGAGAGATGAGCTGTAACACTAAAATAGACAATACACGTTTGGTCTATGCTGTGAAGATGAAGTCTCCTACATGATTAATTTAAAAAGCCTGCTCAGCTTCTCCTCCAGCAGATTTAAAATTTTACACAGTGCAAGAGGATAAAAGAGAGCCTTCCACATTGTCTAAAAGGTGAGACAATCATTTTTAATTCCTAGGACAGTATTCAGACAAGGAAGTATATGGAGAAAAGCGGAACTGGGTCCTTATCCGTTACCTTCTGTTGACACTTTGCACCACTGTAGAACGAGTTCAAGAATGCCAAGGTGACAGCGTATGTAAGGAAGCATGAACCAGCTCCCAGAACACTACCTGAATACAGGTGTGACGTCCAGAGGCTTTAAACACAGAGTGTACAGGCATCTGAGGAGAAGAAATTTAAAGCAAAGTTTATCCCAAAGAACACCCTCACTATAAAAGACAGAGGTTTGTGTTTATGCTAATCTTACTGTTGTCAAATTTTGCCTTCTACGCACACCATTCAATCTGCCTCTAAAAGATCCTGTGTAAATGTAACTGGTCCCAAACTAAACAAGTAATTTCACCAAATGCATAGAACCCAGCTCTTTTGGGTTCAGCACTTCTCCTGTGCTCACAGAATGGAAAGCAAAGCAGCCTGGCCAGTTACTAACAGGAGTCAGTTGAGGAAATCAGTAGAAGTGGACCAAAAAAGGGCTTTGATGATTTTTGGTCAGCTTTCTCATTCACTGTTGCTACTATTTTTAGTACCATCAAGACAATGAAACATTTTTAAACACCCCTTTCAGATAACATCTTTTATACATACTGTCTTCATGTGATCAGGAACACTCCTAGCCAAACACTAAAAATGGCCACCAATCTGTACGAAAGTTAATTCTTAAATCTCAGTAGTTAAATTTCAGACCTATTCCCAACGCATTTTTACAACAGATATGAAACCTAAATCTGAAATCATTAACAATGACTTTTAGCTACAAAAGTTACAGATTATTTCTTGGGGAAAATACATATTTATCCATTTTGTAATAAGATTCAAAACACATTCTCCCTTCAAGGTACACCAATAGACTACATAATATGATTTTTCCTGCATAATCAGATCTACTTTGAATTTCTGATGTTCATATGGTTTTGACATCAACCAATGTAATCAAAAAGTTGTTATTTTTTCCCATTAATCACCTAAATAGGGAAAATAAATTAATAATATTTCAAGATCAGCCTGTGAAAAAAACCAGAAGTTACTTTCTTTGAACTTAGTCTTATGAACTCCAAGTATGCTTTCAAAGACAAAATATGCAAACCGCAGGCAAAATACAGGCTTACGAACACAGCTTATTGTTCTGTCTAGTGCAGTGTGTTAAGCTAAAGAACTGTGAAGCCATCAGCAACAGCAGTAAATCATTGTAAAAACCAGCCATTTCATTCATTACAGTCGTTCTTAAGTCCTGTCCTAGTAGCACATGGCAGGCCAGTTCTGGCACACAGACGCAAGTTACAGCTAATTAACACAGGGAATAGTATTACGGCACAGCTTTACAAAGCTTCCCTTTAGCAGCAGTCCAAGCTTTACCAGCTTTCCTCTCTTTCTCATACAATCCTCTCACTGGAATGACAAAACTGTTGTGGCTACAAAATTAGCCAGATAACTGACCTGGGATAAAAAACCCAATGCACCAGGCAAAAAGATAACCTGTTTTGGTACTGAACTGCTCCAGGCAGCACACCTGCACTGGCCCAGCTGAGGCACGCAAGGGGAGCACAGCAGCGGCTCCTCACGCCGGTCCTGCAGCCTGCACTACACGGTATTTAGTGACCGAAACGTAGCGCCAACAAGTGCCACGACTGGGACCATCTCCAAGGTTCAGGGATGAAGGAGGAAGATCTGCAGGTTCTTTTTCCTTAGCGCTGGTCTGCTGCTATCCATATTCAAACATATCTTGCAGCACAAACCAGATGTTCTGGATTTCTCAGACCACTAAATACTTCTACCTTAGTTTTTTATTCTTGCATTTTACAGATGAAGAAAACTATCAGGCAGCGCTGAAGAAACATCTGATACTTCGTGGCAGCATAAAACTAACAGGGTGGCAATTTTTTATATTTTTTTTTTTTCATAAATAATCAAGGGGGGTATTGTAAATTCTGCTCTCAGAAATGACAATCAATTTTATCTTTGCACAGCACCCTTACATCGGCCCACTCTGATCATGGTAAAAGACAAGCAACCAGAGCAACGGAAACCACTTCCCAATGCCAAGAAGATGCAGGTGAGGGCATCAGGACCTACAAAAATGTTTAAAAATAAAGTTGATTGTCATACATGTATATGCTAATAGGTTTAATAACTTTATAGGTAATAAATTAGTTACTGTTTAGCAAGAATATTTGGAATTACAGAATAAAGTTACCGCGTCTTAAAATTTACTGAAATCAGTTCCAGTTCAAAAAGATAACTGGTCGTACACACACAGCTGGATTACTTTGACACATGAAGGTGGGATTTTTTTTTTTTTTTTTTTTTTTTTTTTTACACACATGCTGTGGAACTACAGAGCAACTCACAGTAAAATATGTTAGTGGCTACTGACAGTCAGGCTTTGAGTACAATTATTTTCCTCTAGTCTTTGAAAAAGTGTAGGATTTTATTAACTTTTCAAAGATTTAAGTAATCCCAATTCAAGCCTGTAGATCTGAAAGAACAACGATTATCGATTATACTTCAGAAGGAAGCCAAAATGAATATACTAGGAAATATTCTGAACAAAAATGGCAATTTACTGTCAGGAACACAACAAATTGACAGCCCATGATCTCAGTCATGAAAGTGGCAACAAATCAGTGCTTCTGCAACAAATGAATAAAAGAACCAAGGGGGTGGGGAAAAAACAAACCCTCCACAACAAAACAATCTATCCCCTATAGCTCTTTTTCTGCATCTGCTATGAAGAATAAGCTTCAAATTCAAGTCCTTTGTAGGGTACAAACGACATTAAATCTGGAAACATGCCATCTAGCACATGTATGTGTTACTGAAAGGTCCTATTGACAGAAACACTTCATACTCGTGTTCCCCTTTTAAATCTTGTTTGTTACAAAATGCTAAGTAGTACCAGATATTTTTTTTTCACCCAGTAATAGGTCATTTATAAAAACAGTTAATACATTTAATTCTGTGTAAAGCTTCCTTCACTGAACAGAAAGCAAATGATATGCAAATTTCTTAACTGCAGGTACAGTGTGAGGCTAATAAGCACATGAATGCTTCACTATGCAAAATCCATGCAAATATCTGTGAAAGATTTTAACCTGGGAATATTCAACATTCAAAATGCATGCAAATATCTATGAAAGATTTTAACCTGGGAACACTGCCTGTTACACTACCTTTCTGTGTTTCGTGCACGTTGTAATATTTTTCATATCCATAACATCTGCACTCCTGATAATACAAAACATTAAGTGAGTCAAGTGATTAGGCAAATTCTGAAAAAATGCCTTGGGAAACATCAAACAACAATAAAGGAGGTCATATTTGTATAACACACAGACTGTTTGCATATGAACGTAGGTTTGCATGGGCTGGGTCAAACTGAAACACTCAAAGGATGCTTCCTCCATGAGAATGTACTAATGTTGGAATTAGGAGATATTTGTTAGACTGTTTTCACTGAAGACATAGTTTTTCTCAAAATGAAGCACATGTAACATCACCTCCTGAAGTCCTTGTAAACAACGCAACTCGAGTACACAGTGCAATAAGAAGTACATCAGTACGAAGCAATGCAAGAAAAAAAAATACTCCTAAAATTCCATGCAAGCCTCAAATTAGCAGGCTTACTGTGGCACCAGGTAGCACTGCAGAGTTACTGAAATGTCAGAGAATGAATAATTTTCTCAAATGCCATGATTCTTTACATAAATTAAACCTGTTTATAATTTTTATTAGGCATTTAGTATCAGATTCCCCACATGTTAACAAATACAAAAAAACCTGTTCCTGTTTTAGACAGTTACAAATTTGTAACTGAGACTTCTTCAACCAATATTGAAAAAGAAGGATGGAACCATACTGAAGCAGAAGTGTGTATTGAAACTCAACATACAATAACATATTCTCACCAACAGAGGAATAATCACGCTATGACTAAGAAAATGGTGCACTTTTAACTTGCGGAGAGGGGCGGGGGGTGAATTACAATTACAGACTTTGATTTTACTAATTTCTCCTTACACTTGCTGTGCCCTGTTTTCCTCTCCTACTTCAGAAGAATAATGCAATTGCCTTCCAGTGTTATTAAAAAGTCAGAAAGTGAAAGCACGTATATTTAACATCTAGTAGAACAAACCAAACAGACTGAATGAAGCTTAAAATGTCTTAAGTGATTAAAACTTTAAAAACCAAAAAGATTTGTAAATGAACGCTTTAGACAACTTTTTACAATTAATATTGAAGTCATACATTTTCTATTAAGGGTTTCTTACACATTTCAAATTCACTTCACATTTGTCTTCTTCCATGACATATCTGTCACTACTGACTTTCATTTTGCCAAGATGTGCTATGCAGGCAATGCAATGCAGTTATAAAAAATGTAGGCTGCAAGCGTATCATTGCTTTTAAAATTATGACCTACTTTTAGTCACTGGTGTAAAGATCACTAAAGCTAATATCAACTATAGTCCTGTAAGTTTCAGTGCTGACGCTAATTCCTGCCTCTGCAAAAGTGCACTGGACTATAAAGTTTGAAATAAAAATCTGATACTTTACTGTCCTGTAACCAATGGCTCAAAGGCTCTTTTGCTTTCCGTTTCATTCTTCCCTGAATTTAGTTTAGCTGCTGTTGTTAGAAGGCTCTAATTCAGAACTGTATCTCATCTTTAATCATCTCCTTCCTGCTAATACATGCTGTTTCAAAATAGAAATGAGCAAGTTTAATTTGCTTTCAGGATGCTACATCCACACACTTTTGTTTGTCTGCATCCCTACCGTTTAGTATCAACTAATTAGGAATGCCAGTAAAGTTTTTCTTCCTTTATCATGAACACACTTCATGTATGACAATGTTTTGGTTTTGGGTTTGGTTTGTTGTTTGGGTTTTTTTGTGAGGTTTTAATGGTTTTTTGTTTGGTTTTGTTTGTTTGGGGGGGGGGGAACGCGGTTGGGGGGTTTTTTGGTTTGTGGTGGTTTTTGGGGGTTTTTTTGTTTGTTTCTGATACTGAGGAGTACAAAGCTCAGACAGCTTTGAGCCTCAACCCCTGCTCAAGATTAATCCAAGCCATTTACTAATGAAGTTTTGAACTTCTTTCATCCTCTATTTTTGACACCCAATAGGCAGGTCCAGAGATCAATACCCTACTTTCACACCAGCCAGATAAAATTTGGTCATGTCTCAATAGCAAAGCCTAAACAGTGCCATCAAAAGCAAACAAAATTTTCAATACACCCTTTGAGCCATGTACGCCTCACCTTCCTGAATACTTTTCTGACCTGAGAAAAGGCATGAGAAATATAAAGGAAAACACAATTGAAGAGCATCTACATCTCTGCCTGCTATTCACATTGTAATAAAAAAAGAAATCTACATCTCCACCAGCCACTACTACATCACCTATTGAGGAGGCAACAACATTCTCACAAAAATCCTGGTGTACCAAGCAAGCCTAGTTTAGCTCTCAGAGGGCTTTCCTCTGAAGAATAAAAACAGACATAAGGAATTAAAAACAATTGTTGTCAACAAAGTTGCCAAAAAGAATAGCATAACTTGTTGCTCTTAACATTCCAGTGACCCGGCCTCACTGCACCAACTGAGCAGCCCAGAAGTAGTAACAGGCATGAGAGCTGCCATCCTGTAGCTGTTCCTCTTAGCCAAGAACAGCAGGTGATGCTGCAAGATTAAGTTTATACTCCTGCTTACAGACCAAATGACTCGCTAAGTCCACCACCAGATTCCTCTTCACTTCAGCTCCTTTTACTTCACAAGAAGGTATCAGTCAAGCCTCAAAGGAGGCTTTCTCACTATTGTATAAATCTGCCTGTATTGCCCAAGGACTCTGAAGCTGGAACAAATCAGTCCAGCTATGAATAACCAGGAGACTGAAATCTACGAATATGAGGAGATATTTTTATCCACTAAATGAGCTGCATTTGTGGAAGACTAAGGTAAGGAGAATAGTTTCCATTATAACAGCATGAATAGAAGCCTTTTTCTTTAGGCTGGTAACTTGCCAAGTGGAAACTATAACCCCCATCTCTTATTAAGGGTTTGGAATAAATCCAACATCTGTTGTAACTTAATGTCAAAAGGCAATCTCAAACCTGCATTTGAAACTTTTCAAACTCACTATACACCCTCTCCCATGATAACTGATTTACTGAAGGTGCCATCTCACCTCAGTGCTATTTACAAAGAGAAACTGATACGCAAAGGTAGATTATTGGCAATAAAGCTGTACGTCAACAGGCAGCACAGACACATTCCCTAGCCAGTGTGCCATTACAGGTCAAGCCAGTGTTTTAAATATGTTTGCTGCAGGCAAATGCACCGGTGTATTACCACAGCTCAGCTTCCAACGGCAAGCCATGAAAGCACAGTCGCTCCAGCGGAGCTTGGAGTACAAGAACCACCTTGCTGATCTACTGGCAGGATAAGCCATTCAAATTAATTTCTATCAAATCTGCACTAGCAAACTGCTTACCTCATGGTACCCTAAGTTTCATTTCCCTTCACTTTAGAAAAGTCTACTTAAGTTTCAAATTGTTTCATTTACAAATTCAGTGCTAACATATTTCAAACACATCAACACTGAAGCTCAACAGCAAGTTTATCTTCCACTTGAAAATAAAGCAGCACTTAAAATTTCATTACATATCACTTCACAAAAAAAAGTGAAAAATATCCTCACAGTGTTACCAACTATACTTTTAATGATTTCTAAATAGAACTTCCCCCCCATTTTACGTTATAATCAAAATGTTCAAAAAATTATCACTAAATGTCAGTGGAAAACTTACTATTTTATTTTGAAGAAAAATTTAATTTTCCTACACCATTCCTAACTGGAACTATGAACCTCACTATCTCCCATTCCAGTCTTAATGTTGTATTAATTTGGGACTAGCAGCTTGATGAAGCTGAAAAATGGCCCAAAACACATTAAAAGCTTAAATTAACACTTCACTGAAGAAGAATGGACATTTTCCTCCTTTGACCAAAGCCTGCATTTCTCTCCTAAAGTTGTAACATTTGACATAACGGAATATATCAGAACAAAAAAAATGTTAAAAATTAAATCAGTTTTTCTTTAAACAATTTTAATTGTGAACAGTATCTCCTGACAAAATAGTATCAAGTAACATGCTGAAGTTTATGCCACCACAGAAACAGTAGCAAAATCTCAGCCATTACAGTCTTTCAACAACAGTAGCCACAAAACATGAAGTAGCCACTTCAATACTTGCAAACATTTAATGCTATCTTTAGGATAACTCTGCTGCTCTGAAGCAGCTGTGAGTATCAGCTTGGTTGGAAAAGTAAGACAGCAAGGATCCAAGATTAAGCACAGTTATGTAAAGCTACTTGCGTTCTATTTTACTGTATTGGAGAAGCACAACTTAAAAATCAAACTTCTAACTCATGTAATGAAGTAGCCTGCTTTAAACTTCAGTCTCAAAAGAAGTTATAGCCTCTATACCAGAATCCTTCGTTGCTAACCACAAAATATACTTCTTCATATACTTAAACACTTGTGCAACTTTAACAGACTTTTGCAGACTCTTAATTTCCACCTTTTCATGCACTAAGAATCATTCCTAACCGTTTTTTTTTTACCAAGTAATTAATGGTTAACTTTTCATTTGTCATTTACGTAAATCTATTTCGGATGGAAACCAAAAGGAAGCCTCTCAGAAGTATGCCTAGAAAAACCTCCTCTTCCTCCTCCCTTCACCCAAGCGGTTCTAGGAAGAGGACCTATGCAGTTCTTGTCACCATCTTTCATTCCTTAAGCTTTTGGCCCACCAAAAAGTATCAACAGTCTTGTTTGGCACTAACAACTTATTTTTTAAAAGTTCAGAAACTACACATAACATTGGGGTCGTCATGCTAGATAGCACTGTCCCATTTCTCTGCACTAGATCACAGGTCACTTTGACATTACTTCCGTAGCAAACAGAATACTCTTACCAGATTCACTGCCCTAAACTGTACTTAATAGTATTTTCATTCAAAGAGGTACAGAAACAGGTACAAAGAACAATGAAAGAGATCTGCTAATCTCCCTCTCTAGCAGGCTTTGGGATCAGACAGAAGCAATGCAAGTCTACCCTATTTCACACACGGTTTTATGTTTCAGGAATACAGAAGCCAAAAAATTTAGTTCAACACCTATTTGATGAATGAAGAAAGAAAAAGCAGTACAGCATGAAAGAGGTTTGTGTACAGCTTGCACACATTTTATTGATGAATAAAGAGTTTAAACTTCTTCTCAACAGCCATGCGTTACATTTATGAAAGTTACAGAAATCATTCTGAAACTGTCCAACAAGTACTTATCCTCCATTAAGAAAATACATTTTCTTATGAATTTTCACACAAGAAAAGATGGTATTTTGCTACTTATATTATTGATGTTCGTTAAAACCCAGTGAATTGACAAAATATCCATTTCTTTGCTCTCTAACAGTGAAAGCTGCAAAAATTATTGTAAAAAGCTGCAAGAATACTGAATATAGTCCTTACAACTTCTTTTACATACTCTATGGACAGTTAGCTGATGCAAAAAATGGTAGTAGGATAAGCTCTTTTTACTTAGCTGTTTCTTCGTCACTGACATGCTGATCACAGCCAGTCTCTCTTCTCTAGCAGTTTAGCAAAGGGACATAAGGGCTTTTTTTAGAAGGGTGTCAGAAACATAAGAACAAGTGAGTTACAAAAGAGGCTGCTCCCAGACCCGTAAGTAAAGATGCCTCACCTAATTTATGAGGTGGGAAAATATTTTTTTATTTATGAACATGGAATTCATTCCTGAATCTTTGGCCCTGATGATACTTCCAGCAATGGATTTCAGGAGCTAAGTTTACAGCACATAAAAAAGCATTCCATTTTACATGTTAGCTGCTTGTGGTTTTATCTTCGTCACTTGCCACAACAATAGCAACACAACAGTAGAACAAGTCATTTGCCTTCCAATGTTTCTGCCATAGTACAAGGTGAAACCCTCTTCTTGAGCATTTTCTCACTCATCATTCTCTACATCAAACCACTTCATTTTCACAGCTCCCTGAATTAGCTGTGTCTGTCCAGTAACTCAGAAAACACTGCCCATACTACCACTTCAAGAATAGGGACTACTTTAAATGAAAAAAGCGAGCGTTCACTGGACCACAAAAGCACCACAAAACAGTCACTTCTCACCAAGAGTGAGCCATATGCACTAACAGAAAATAACAAAATACAATCAAACTGTAAATGCAAATCACCATACTGATAAACCTTTTATTATTATTATTATTATTATTATTTTAAAGATAAGGGAAAATTAGCTGTTTAGCTTTGGTAATCCTGATCCTTGTGATACTATCCGGGGGGGAACACAAGAAAAAAGAAGCAACTTTCAAGAAGGCTTTGCTCTTTTCCTTTCACCATCTTTCAAAACAGACATATTCCATGCAAAACCAAGCATTTTCAGACTGTTGATCAGTGTGAAATGATTGCTCCTCTTCAGCATGCTCCTCCTGTCTCTCCTCCCTCTATGCCTCCCCAACTTTTCTCATAGCTTCCTTTGAAGCAAGCCCTGACATGTTGCCTATGCAACTTCTGTCTGAATATACTAAGGAAACCATGCATCAACAACAACAGTTGTTTCAAAAAAAAAAAACCCACACCAAACAAAAAACCAAAACCACAAACAACCTAGAACTTCACTCTCTTGATAATTTATCTAAAATAAATTAAGATATTACTTCCTCCAACTATTCATTACTGTACCTCAGCAGGAGATGCCAGGCTTCACAGAAAGCCAATGGATCACATGGGATTCCCCCCCCACACCTTTTTTTTTTTTTTTACTTCACACCATGGGAAGCAATACTATGAAATCTAAGCCACATTTATTTGGTGGATGACTCTTTCAGTGCTCCTATGGCTGGTCGCACACCGTCACCCCAGAGCGCTCTGGCAGGAACAGAACAGCTCCGCTCAGGCAGGGCGGCAGGCCTGGTGGGTGGTCCTGAAGGCCGCTGTTGGACCACCTTGCCCAAAGATATGAGAATTAAAGTGTTGGTCTCTGCACACCACCCATGAGTTCTATGAACACATGTGGAAAAGTCTTAACATGTGCATGAGTGACAGCCACTTACCTGCTTGTAAACACTAGAACCAAGGGGATATAGATAGAAAGTGTGATTTCTTTACAGTGTCCCCGCCTTGAGCAGTTTATCCCCTCTCTGCAGGTCAATGCAAACACCATGTATTTAACTCCTCACATTCTGTAGTTAAATTAGAAGATACCTGCCCCACCGAAGTACACCAAGGCAGGCCACGTGCTCCTGGAGAGCAGTGTTCCCAGCACCAGCTTTTCATCTCAAAACAAGTCAGATGCATGCCTTTCCTCCAACACAAAGCACTGCAATCCAGCAGCTGGCTATCACAGATGGCAGGCAGGGGCGCCAACTATTCTCTTCTTATTACCACTTAGCATTTGGATGCCTTAACTATGAAGAGAAGATATATTTTACCCTGTTACCTCAGGGTTTATTAATCCAGAAGAAAACAAATCAAGTAACTCTCCTGTGCTTAGGATACCTTGCAGGAAATCCTGCAGATAAACAACAATTATGTTTAATAACAAAAAAAAATGGTGAATAATAGCAAAAAGAGACCATCTACTTATGATAGAATAAACAGTGGAATTTTTTTAAAGGTAAACAAAATGAATTATTTTAGAACTCAAATGATTTAATACAGCGATATAAAACTGTTCTCTGCCGACCTCTGCACAAACAGCATCTCACAGTAAAATCTGTAGTGTAAACAGTTAACATTCAAAATATCTGAGAATAGTAGCTATTTAGCAATGAAAACCCCTGTCCTTTTACTTGATGTAAACAAAGAAAACCCATTGAACCATGGAAAAACCCAAAGGCATGCACATCTCAAAAAAAAAAAAGCTTGCTTCAAAATTCAGGGGATGGGCAGAACTTCTTCAGTAATGAATAACTTTGGTAGTTTGACACAACTGAAAAACTAGAAATACGATTTTTCCCTGACTTGTTAGTGCATTAGCAAACCAGATTTTCAGTAGTCTATTAAGATTCATTATATTAAAACTTAGAAGATGCATTCAAAATTCACACAACTTAAATAGCAAATGCTTTCAGAACTGAAAACTACAAGAACAAAATTTTCATAACAACAATTATCATCTGATTTTTAGAGCTGTTCATTATTTAGCTATTAAAGAGAAAAGGTTCAGACAACACGTGCTAAAAATGAACTCTCCAAAATAGTAAGTGCCCCCATGCTGCTTTGTTATTTAAGTATTGGTATTTTTCAAATAAGAAAGGTAATTTATTATACATTTATAAAATATACATTTAATCCCTTGCACAGCATTGCTAAAGGCAGAATCCCCACTAAGCTGCCTAAGGCATTAACTGGAAAGAAGCAAATCCTGTGATATAATCTAAGGTTTGGTGCATAATTGATAAAAACTGTGCAATTTCAGAAGACATTTGTCATATATAAAACTACACAAGTAACAGCTCTAAAACCGAAGTCTCCCCTCTTAAACAGTGCTCAGCTCCCACAAAAAGTGCCAGTCCCAGCAAGATCTCAAATCCCCAACCTACCAGTGCAGGCTCCAATAACAGTGGTTTTGGTGGGGTTTTGTTTGTTTGTTTGTTTTAAATCTGAGCTTGAACTCGACAGAAGAAAAACCTGAGGCAGTTGTCTTCAAGAGTTAGAAATAGAGGTGTACAAGATGTGTGTATACCTTATCTTTCAAAAAAGTGCTTAAATAAGTCCCTGCAAGCTTAGCCTTATGCAATATACGCCTTCATCATTCAAAGAAATCCCCTCATTAGATCACTGAAATAATTTTCTTTCATGCCCTTTATTTAGCATTCAGGGAGACAAAGAAAGGAGGCCACATTTAACTACAGTTGACACCACCTCTGCCCTCCCAGCACGGCTGGTAAGCTTAGGAGAGGCCAAGTCAATGTCCAACAAACAACTCATTGAGCTTTTTGTGTGCTGGCCTTAGGAGCTCGGCTGAGGCTATAGGGGTTATGGATTGTGAGACTGGGCACACGTGATGGATATTACCATGGAGTTGTGACACTGCAAAGGGCCTGTGGCAGGGTGAGCACGCAAGGAGGGACAAGTCTTCCACGCTGCGTCATGCATCCCAATGTTCTGTCGCGTACTGTCGTTAATACTCATGTACTAATTCCTAATTTCAAGTTATACAATTGACTTTCAGAAGACGCTAGCATGTCATCTGTCTTTGAAACAAGGTGCTGAATAATCTAGTCAAAAGGGCTAGAAGGGAATTCACACAGACAGTAACTGACTTCTCCCCCACTGATGATGTGCTGTCAAATACTTAAAGCACTTTTAAATCATTATGCAAGCACTTTTCAGAATTAAATTACAAGTGTGACATATGGCATGAAATGAAGGATCCAGACCACAATGCTGTCATTACTGTTAAAATCCTGTATCATTCAAAACGTGAACAAATTAGTTATGCCACATTTTTTTTAGAATTGGTACATTCTGAAACAAAAGTAGTAGCTAAAGCTATGGCTTCTGGCATCACGCAGCTCACAGTTTAAGTGAAGTTCTCGTGCACTGGCAGAACTGCGCTGGTGCAAGAGCTGCTGAGGCTGACAGTGCTGGGGCACTCCAAGTTACATACACCGGACACCAGATCCTGCTCCTCCATTCCCTAGTCACAGACACTTTCAACCCCCCTCGTCCCGCTTCCTCTTATTCCCCAATCCAGATATATGCCACTGCCCACGTACAGGGTCTGACGGCCTCCTCCTGTCCCCCCAGACAGCCTACTCACAAACTGACAACCAGTAGAGAGCTGCCCCCTACTTTCAGCTGTGAGCAGCAGCTACTAAACTCACCCTCCGGTTCCTGCAGAAGCAAAGAATTTTTAAAAAGAAGAATCTCTCTGCTTTCTTCTTTTTTAAACATGTAAAATAAAATTTGTAGTTAAACATTGCTGAATTTTGTTTTAGGAAACTGCATACTGTGGTAGACCGTGGATAAAGGATTAATCATGTTCTCTATACTGCTATTTAATTAAGACGCACAAAAAAACAACCCCAAAAAAGAAACGATAAATGGTTTTCCAGATTCCCCAGCAATGTGTTCAAAGCTCTTCTATAATTTGTAAGTTAAAGACAACCAAATGGGAAAAGCGGCTTTGAGCCTTAAAAGGAATAGCAAAACTGCTTCCATATGTTTTAATCGAGGTCATGGGACCTTATGTGCCCTGTTGATCTTTCTGCCTCAGAGAACACAGACGCAGAAACCTATATTCCAGAACAAAAATATGATTCCAAGATATTTTCTTTGCATTCCAAGGAGGCTGGAGATTCAGGACCAGTGTTTAAAAATAAGCACTTCTTCCTAGCTCTTCAGGGGCTGATGCACAAACGGGTTGCCCATAAGGCCAGGGAGCGGTGAAGCACAGCACCAGCTGGAGCTCAAGCGGCCGCCCCATAGCTGACGCCCAGCCCAGCACTGCGCAGTGGCCGCGGGCTGCCTGCCCCCCTACGCTGCTGCCGCTCGACGCCAACCCAGAATCAGTTCCCTTCACTCCTGAACACTCACTTCAGCAGTCCGCGCCCTGCGTTTGCACAGAGAGCCACAGCTGTGCTACCATGAAGCAAGGGTCCGTGCGCTAATCACCAATCACCACCTCCTTTCAGCCCACCACCAGCAGAAATCAGAAGGCTGCGATTTGGAATGGCAGTGAAGGGAAGTCTATGACTGCACATTTACACTATTTGATCATTTTTGTTCCTCTGTTGCCAAAGGTCTCAATATGCTACTTATGTCAGCATACAGTAATTGAGTAACCTAAACCAATTTCAAAACAGATCAAAATTCATTATAAGAGCAGCTTTGAGTGTGATAATCATTACTCCTTTAAAATCTTTCTATCTATAAAAGCTTCTTTAGCCTGTCTTATTAAAGAAGCCAATGAATAACATTTTGTGATATCTTTCAAACACTGATTTTTAAAGTCAGCACAAATAAAAGATTACTTAAAAGTGGAAAGAATAGTAAAAAAAGGAGCCATCCCAAAAGATTATTTCTCCGTTAGTCCACGTTCCCCTCTATTCGCACACCTCTCTGCCAGTCAAGTCAGGCAAGGACGTATGGCCTTTCCTCATACACGATTCATCTTGAAGACAACTTACATTTTCAGAATATTCCAGGTATAGAACAGGCTGACAGATACCTTTCCTTTGGAAATCACTTTCAACTGAAACTCAATCAGTTGTAAAAGCTAAAACCACACTCTTCAAAATTTTACTTCACTTTATTAGTTGAAGCAGCAAATCTCAGAACTGCAGAAACCGTGGAAAAGAGCAAACAGAAAGCTGAACTCAACGTTGAAACTATTTAAAGATCTCCAACACATTAAATAATGCCTGGAACAGTTAACTTTACTGCTTCAAGTGAGAAAAAGCAGACAGAAGCTTGAGTGCAGGTTTTGGCTAATACATTAGCTTCCAATATTTTGTTTCAAAACATGAAAAGAATACAACGCAATTAGGACAGATGTGTTTAAGAAGTAACAAGCATCTAACATATGCTACTGCAGGTAAACAGACTTTCAAACCCACTAGAAAAGCTTAAGAGTCCATAGCAAATCAGATTTTTTAAAAAAAATCTGAATCTGACCCACAATATTTTCCTCTGGCACTTAATGTTTTAATGCAGCAGACCAAAGAGAAGGACAGATTTGAAATATTGTTTTCGTATCTATTTGAAACAGAATCCATTGGTTCATGATGCATGGAATTTCACGTAATGAGGAAATACTAAGTGAAGATGAAATTATAGCAAAAGAAAGCATTAAGAAACACATGCAGTAGATGATGCAGGCACACCCTGTAAAATAACTCCATAATTAATTCAGTTTGCAAATGCTTTCTATCACGCTTGTATAAGAATTATTAAAACACCATTAATTAAATCAATTTATTCATAAGTATTTACATGCAGTTAAGCAGAAACTCAATAATTTAAAGCACTTATATTTTTTATATCCTAAGGAGAGTGGGTTATTTGTAGCATACCAGATGTTTGCTGATAAGGAAGAATATGCTAAATCAGCATCATAAGCAAAATATAGAAATACATCCCCATAATTCATCTTGTTCAGATGACAAAGAGGTACCCACTTAAATTCTCTTGGTCACATTTTCTGCATCTGATCTAACCTTACTCTTTTTACAGGGATAAGACCAGCAGCTACTTCCTACATACTCTCTACAACACAGACAAGCTCCATCTAACAGCATCTTGCAACATCCAAGAAAAGCCAGCATCCAAGAAAAGTTAGCTACCACCTAGCAAGTGTCCCATTAATTTCAGTCGAAGTCCCATGTGGAGAACCTTACATATGAAACTCTTTCTGCATAGTAGAATATTCCACCAAGATGAGAATCAATAAAGTATAACTAAGCCTGACAATAAAAAGTGAAGGTCCTATACCAAGTAGTAAAAAGGCTGTCAGGAAAAGAGGAAAATCTTCCCGAACTGAAAACTGTATAAAAGAAACATCAACTAGTTTATTAAAGTGTTGCGTTCAGAGTCTTGAAAGTTCATTTTTAAGAAGCACTTTACGCTTACTGAGTTCTCTCTCATCCCTCAATAGTATTTTACACATAATCAATACCTGAGCCTGAACAAATTGTAGCAACTCTTCCAACCAGTACGTCATTTCTAAAGTTTTGATCATAGTTTCCATTATATGAAATGGTAACAGAATTACATTTCCCCTTCTTATTAATGGGACTTGGGCAGTTTCATTAAAAAAAAAAAAGGGAGATAGGTGTAAAGACAGCAGCACCAGGTTTGCACAGAATTCACCTTTGCAAGAACTACCTAAAAATGAGTTAGGAAACACTTTCCACAGGACAAAGTAAAGTGATGAGAAATTCTCCTCTGCCTTCCCCCACTTCCCACAAGTGCAAGAAAACCTTCCCCCCTCCTCTACAAGAGGTAAAAACACCTTGACAAACCCCAGTAACCTGAGTGCAGACCCACAGACAGAAAAACAATAAAGACTGAAACATCAAAGACAATTTTGGGAAGACCTTTGGCATTTTAGGAGGCATGGGGGCGTTGGGTTGACAGTTGGACTTGAGATCCTAGAGGTCTTTTCCAACCTTAAGGATTCTATGGTCTTCCTCCTTATCTAGAACAGCTTCTGAAAGCTTACAGTTTTTTGTAGAATCCCAGAGCGGCTGAGGTGGGAAGGGACCTGTGGAGATCATCTAGCCCTATCCCCATCCTCAAAACAGGGGCAACTAGAGCAGACTGCTCAGGGCTGTGGCCAGTTGGGTTTTGTCTGTCTTCAAGGACGGAGACTCCACGCTTCAACAGACATGTTACAGCATTTGATCAACCTCACTGTAACAACAACAACAAAAAAAATCTTTTATGTTTAAATGGAATTTCTTGTATTTCAATTTGTCTGTTGCCTCTTGTCCTGTCACTGGGCACCACGAAGAAGTGTTACACATAAATCTTATCGTATACTGACAATATTTACTTGTATGTGCAGCAGGGACATCAAATCAAGCCCAGCACAGAAAAGTTTGTGAGCGCTCATCGGGCAAAGCAGCATACATATTTTAAACAGGGCTATTATAAACCCGCTGCCAGATCCCAAAGTTATGAAAATAATATATTTATACTGTTACTGGCTCACTAATAAGCAATGCAAATATTCACATCTTATGTAGTCACCAGAAAGTAAACTGACCTATAGGTCAGCCATGCTCAAACTTTTTTTTTTATGTGACAATTCCCTTCCCTTCCATAAATGTTTGGGAGCCCCTGCCTCCACTTTCTCTTCCCACATACAGACTCCAGCTTCCAGCCTGTTCCAAACCTCTGCACCTCAAACTCCAGGCACTAACCCCCTCACAGAGGGTAATTAATAGTTCATAGCAACTATTCCTCCCCAAAGGAGTAATACCACATACCCACTGGCCAACATCCACCCGTGCTGAGTCTCCCCAAATGTGGCATATCACATTCCAGCAGTTAGCAAGGTGAAGGTATTGGCACCTCTTCAGTTTCCACACATCATCACTGACTGAAAGACATGGTATCCTTCTCGATATAGCTCCTAGAGAGGAGAGTTTATGTGATGGAAAGGGAGACAGTCCTGGACGAGTAGTAGGCAGTTTGTCATACTATTTTCCCTCAGAAGACTATTCTACGCACTCTCTTGCCAAAGAGTTTGTCCCTAGTAGCTGTTACAGACAGCTGCGGGAATCTTAGTAGCAAAGGCCTTATAACATTAACCAAAAAAATTCCGAGCTGTGCATGTATTTCCCCTAAACCACTATCATAAGTGGCCAGAAGCTGACTGGTCAAAAGTTTACCTTTATTTTTAATGCAAACCTCCTCCCCACTTTCCAGTACTTCAGTTACCATAAAACCAGACACATCAGTGACCCTAATACAGAAATTTAAACTGGAACTAGCTACTTATAGGGGCTTTAGTAACAGATGTCTCTCTCAGTCCAAACAGATCTAAGGTTCCGTGATACATGCAACGTGCTCTATACTGCCAGTGGACTGGCAGCCCCTGAAACACACCTGCAGCCCACCATGCTGTCATGACCATCTAATGTGCAACCAACAGGGGGCTCAAGAAACCCCCTCCCTACTTTTAGAGGCAGCCTGTGTCTGTTTCACATTTCTCCAAAGGTCTGAGATAAACGCATCAAATTAAGATCTGCCAGGGACACCTGTGGCCAGGTATAGGGTCACCAATTTTCTCTGACCATTTCTGTTCATATGGGCCCACTTATTCTGCCAAGTGACCACCTGGCTACTTCTTCACCAAAAATCAAACATCTAATATCAGTGACAGTCATTCTTCAAATCTTTATCGATTTTTGCTGATTAAACACTAATTCAAACAGCTAGTGAAGGTTTCTAAAACACAAAAAAAGCGTCAGTGTTACATAAATCCATTGCAAGTAATGCATATTTTCTGTTTGTAGAAGTTCCAATAAATCAGAAGAAAGCTACAGAAGTTAGTCCAAAGGCAAACTCATGCTAATAAGCTACATCTGGACTTTCAGATTAAATGCATTGCTCCCCTGCTTGACAGACTTTAAGTCCTCCGACTTTCTAAGGCTGTTATCAACCCAAATCCAAATCATACATATGCCTCCCTGAACGGGGCCTGCCTTTTTTTGTGGTACCTCTGTTTACACAGCTTATCCCTTATCACACTGACAACACTGGGAACCACAGCAGATGGTCCCCTCAGACACAACTCTAACAGGTTTTCTCCACTCCCCCATTCCCCCTTTTTTTTGTGCAAACAACTGATAAGGAAGGCTGCTGCAATGATTTACTGATATCTGAAGTTGAAAATTGACAAAATGCAAACTGCTTTTATTTCCCCCCCTGCCCCATGAACTGCTTAACCTCTTAACTACTAAGCAACACAGACAAAAAGTATTAATAATTGTACAAACTGTACAGTCTGTTGGACCAGCATTTCATACGTAAGCTGTATTGGTTAAAGATCACTACTACCTTTAAAAGTTATGCCAGTTATAGCAACCAGCCTCTTGCTACTGAAGGAGGAGATATGAGGTAGTCTCCTTTACTATTAAAAATATATCCCCAGTGGTTTGGGAAATGTTTTTAAATTATATTCAAAACCATTTCCAACAGTCTACTGAAAGCAGACTCTTAAGCAAAATTCAGAACAGAAACTGGACTTTTCATATATAAATATACATCTAATTTCATCTAACAACCCAGAGCGACCTGAAGCTCAGTGACATAAAAATCAAAATGCTCTCAATATTGCTATTAGAAAGACAGAAATGTGCTTAAAACTAAGCTTCACATAAATTCTCTTAAGCAAGTCAGGCTCTTACTACTGGAGAGCATGAATTTGCAAAACCGCTACACCAAAACGTTGCAGAAAAACCTAAAGATTGGCAAAAGCACCTCAACTAACCATCTATGAAGAAGCATCTGCAAGTAGACAGTAATGAACCAGACAGACCCAGAGGGCTTTCTTAAATGTAGGTCATGCCTGTCAGACCATAGCAAAAGGCACACTAACATTTGCTGAAGAGAAGCCTGAGTTATTATTGCACACAAAAAATTACTCTGTCGGCAGACGGTAATAGTTACGCAGTTGTGATGATCACTATCTGATGCTTAAGAGGAACAGGAAGGAAAAGCTGCACAGAAGATAACCGTATTGAATTTAAGAATAAGAGTCATAAAGCATTCCTTATAACACTTCACACCTTACATGCTTTTCTCTTCATAAAGTTGTCACATAGAAGAAAAAATTCTGTTTACATGTGATGCTTGTTTTACACCGGGGGTTAGGGGGACAGGATAGGGGGATAGGGGAGAAGTAGACATAAAAGGTTGTTTAGAAACAGTAATTTCTGCTGATTTATGTCATATTAAGCTGAAGATTTGAATTACTTCATTACTGAGATGAGAAATAATTAAAACCTTGAGCATTATTGCTCTAGATACCTGCAGTGCTCTCTTTTCTTTATTCACATTTTCAGTCTGTGATTCTGGTATTTTTTGTTAGAACAAAAATCCTATAGAAAGACTGCCTAATAACTTAAGATGAACAGCTGAACCTTTCTGGAAGAAAGGTTATCAGATGAACCCACAAACACTATAAATAGGACACAATCAAAGACTGGAACAGATCATTTAATAATAAATCTCCATACTCAAGAAGTTCTACAATTAGACAGTAACACTTGAGTTCAAGCTAGAAAGTTACCTAGTGAAGAAAAGATTACGAAGTACGAGAGATCTATTTGCTCATTCTTTGTTTAGCCAGCAGTCATCAATCATGAGTTCAAAAGAAAAAAAAAAAAAGAAAATTCTTCACTGGTCAGCAGCAGAATTCCCCATTCAGAGCTCAGCTATTACAGGTTATCAGTGTTTACATTTCTTCTGTGAATCTAAAAAGGCACTTACCAACAAAAACCAGTATCAGGATGACACCTCTTTCAGATTCAAACACAATCCACATGCAGATGCAACTACACCAACACAAACATCTTTATACTTGTTTATAATACTATATAGATCGGGGTGGTTTGGGGGGGATGGGGTGGTCTTTGTTTGATTTTTACAAGTGTATGTTCTCAATAAGTTTCACTTTTAAAAACACTGTCAGCTTACCTGAACTTCTTAGAGCTCAACACAGCTCTGCATGTAAGAGCCCTGGGCCTAGGTTCATTATAGTCTCAAACTGAGGAATAAGACAGATGATGTACCAATAGGCTTTTCAGTCTTATAATCAGTGAACATGACCTCCATTAAGCATCAGGGTTATTCATTAATTTTTTAACAAACAAATAACAGAATCACTGGGAAGATTTTCTGTTATCGTGTTATTGCAAAAAGTAATCAACTCAGCAGTATATCAAAAGTATTTATCACTTAGCTTTCTTGCCCATAATTGACATTACTGCAGACACAGGTATGAACCTCGGTATTACAACACTTCAAAGTCCTTTGTTCTGACTGAGCAGTACTCCAACGCTTGAACTTTATTTGACTTACAATCAAAGAAAAAACAGTATTAAAACGTTTGTGCTGTTAGAGCTGCCTCTGTCTGTATGACTATGCTCTATTTTAAATACACAAGTTAAAATAATTTTGCTGTAGTGCGAACAGGGTTGGACTGAATGGCAGTTTTGAGACTAATTGTCTTCTGGGAGTTTTAAGAATACATAGCTTAAATTAAAGGAGAGGGTATCATGGTCAGAACCAAATCTCTGAAAGGTCACGATGCTGTTCATTGGAACACATTTCTTCTGCGATACAAGAGCAGTTTTTTGGCTGGCCACAAAATCTACAATGACTTAGACCTTCCTGTTACAAAATAATAATTTCTAAGACTAACTGCATATATACACACTCAGCTAGAAAGTATAAAGTTGAAATCAATTGTTCAAGATACATGGAAAAAACACACAGGGCACACTAACCGTGCAGAATCTGAACCTTATAGTTGAACTGTTTTAAAGGCTTTTAATAAATACTGTTCATGAGTAGGAGAAAAACAAGTCAACATAATTAACTTATCTAGTAATATCACAAATTTTACCTGTACGTACTGTAAATGAAGAATTAAAAAAGCACTATACATTTCTATTTAAACTAAAGGTAATTATGAATGCACACTCTGGCTGAACTTCAAGCACTGAGATTTTAAACATTAATTTACTTTGACTATGTGCATGTCAAAATGAAAGATTGCTGTCTGGATCCAGACATGCAGTATTAATACCGAACATGTGCATTCATTTCAGGTCAGCAGACGTTCCAACTCTACTTCAGCAGGTGGTAGAAGTAGCACACTAATTAAAATGTATATTAAAAAGTTCACAATGGGCTATCTATTCTGAGCAGCTCCCATAGAGAAACATTGCTGCAACCTAATTATTTTGTCCACCTTTATTCGAGCCTGAAGAAAACCGAACTGCTCCTCTTGTAAACCACCAGTTACATCCCTTTCTGAACAACTTCCATTTTTTCACCCTGCCAACAGATTTTTCATGGCAGCTCACCGAAGATTTCACAACCCAGGGTTAGATATTAAGAAAGGTACCAAAATACTTCTTGAAAAGTAATCCAACGTTTAGATATTAAAGTAATGAAAAAAGTTAAGCTAAGCTCACTCCCTATTAGATATTTGTCTCTGGCAACTTCAGAAACTGAGTGCCTTTCTTAAGTGATACATCTGAGAACAGTGTAAACAGAGTCAAGGTAGCCTCAGCCCAGATTATCTGATCAGATACTGGTTTAGTCACAGTTTTAGGGTAAACATGAACTTGTGTGCGGTTTGGCTTTTTTTTAATAACATTTTTATATTACGCTTTTGGGAGCGGTTTTTTTCATTTGCTGTCAATATGCATCAGACTGGAGCCCAGAAATAACCTGACATTTTACAATGCGAAAAGTGCTTCACTTACAGTATTTCTTACAAAACAGACATCACTCGCTGTCTGTAACACCGCACAACACACACAGTCCACCTACCAGCCTCATCCTGCTGCTGAACAAGATGATGATGTGACCACCAGGCTGACTGCAAGCAAAAGCTTGAACATTATGGCAAGCACAGCAAACGATTTGGATGAGGAAATACTCAAGAACCCCAAAATGGAACACTTAAAGCACTTTTCATCAGTGACTGCATTTTGTTCCTCAAGCACAGCTGATAATTGCATTAAAAGCATTCCAAGAAAACAGTTATATCAGCCTTCTAACTCAGAAGACAAAATAAAATAGGTCCTTTTTCTTCTTCAGATTTGAAAGAGACTAGGGATAAAGTGAAGAACTATCCTATTACCAACAGCAAGAACAATCTTCTTTGTTTATTATTATTCCCATAGAGGCACTAAACTTTCCCGCAGGGCGCACCAAGATGATGACACCTCCAAAAATATTCTCTCCCCCATGGTTCAGAAACCACCTGTTTCTCTGCACTCATGCTGAGGCCCCATGAGGGGAAACTTAAAGCGTGGCCTAACCCCTTCTCTCTTGAAAACCAGCCATAGCAGACACCCTTAGACCTCCTTCACCCCTTTACTGGCCATTAAGGTTGGATCAAACCGATGCACATTCTAGCCAAAGACAAATATAAAGAATGTTACATCCCACATAGAAATTATTACATTTAATGAGCCTCCTGTGTATATGTGGTACAAGTTTGAGTTGTACATGCTAGCCAAACAATACTGGATGGCACCTTGATAACGGGTGCTGCTTTAGATTTATAAAAACTCAAATATTATAAACAACAATTATAAATGACACCTGAGTTTAAGCTTCTCGTACAATAGCTGTTCTTCTTTAGATGCCTGTGAAGTTTTGAGCACACAGAGAAACGAGACTTTGTAAGTATAAACAGAAGTAAAGAAGCATTTTGTCTCCTTGGGCACAATATCCTGTTTTTCTCATGTGTGGCACTATACCATTATACTTCATTTTTAACTAAACCAGCTCAGATACTTAAAATATTAGTTCATCTATTGCAAATCTCAAAATATATCTAAGTATATTTGACTTGCATGATAAGATTATGTTACTGGGAGGAAGATGCACTTCTTTTTAAAATCATTTTGGTTCCTACGAGAAACATCCTCTGCAGAACAGTAAGAAAATCTGAATATAATGGTTATTAACACATATTGCATTGAACTTTTGTTACAAACCGGCACATTTATCTTTGTGTATTCATTTACAGTGCTAAAACATCCTGTCAATATACCTCCTAATATAAAGGGACATCATTAAGAATGTTTAAAATTCATCATATCAGGGAGAAAATTTAATAGACATATTCTTTTCACAAGACAAAAAGAAAGCATTTGTGAATTTTGACATTCTGTTTTTAATTCAGTGAAACAGAGCACCGGTTTACCAGAAAAATATGTTCACAACTCCATCCCAGAGCATCACAGGATATGAGATTGGCATCATCCCACCAAGCATTTCTTGCAACTTTTGTTTCAGGCTTTTTTCTTTTTTAGCATACAGTATTCTACTTGGTGTATAAATATTATTACAGAACTGGACTGAGCCTGTGCCTTTCCAGACAAAAATAGTATTTTATCAGCAGCTGGCAAGACAGTTCAATAAGTAGTTACTATCTATTATCAGAAGCACAGACAGCTCTGCAGCAACAAAGTTTACAGGATGTGTCAAAGAACTGTCTATCTGCTTCTCTGCTTTAATGGTGATCTATGGATCCAAAAGATAAAACTATCACACAAGGTACGTCAGACAGGCAGAGCAATTACACTCACTAAAACAGAAGTGGAACAAGGACCATTTTTCTCAACTAATCCATGGTTAGCTAAGTAGCTTGTAGAAGCACTGAACTGGAAACAAAATCCTGAGCCCTCCCAAATAATACAATATCAACCAACAAGAAATACAAGACTTTAAAGTCCAACTGAACTTGAAATTATATTGCTAGCCTGACCATGTGACTTTCCATTGTAACTTATTAACGCACTTCACATGCTTACCTATACACACGAAAACCCTGAAGAACTGTAAGGTTGACTAAACATTGAAGGGATTTATGCAATTTGAGGGAAGGTTAAAAAAAAAAAAAAAGAGACAGGGTCTTACTGCATTAATAACTAGGGTGGAAAGAATGAAGGTATTCATACCAAGGACTATGCATCTCTCAGGTGTCTGGGTTAGGAGCAGAACTCCCTGTATAATCAAAGGATAAAAGCCAACACTTTTGAAATCCTTACCTCCAGGGGATGCTTCAGGAAAGCAAGTCTCTCTTCACTTAGCTAATTAGACTTAACTTAGGAACCTAGACTATATATCAAAAGATGTACGGTAAAACCACTTTTTGAACACCTATTTTGATAGATACTTCAGCATTCCCTAGGTAGTCCTTTGCTTATAGTCACTTTGATGTAGCAGCTAAAATGCATCTTTACACAAGAATGGAAAGTCCTATTTTAACATTTGTTTGGTTGGGATTATTTTGCCAAAGAAGTCTCTTCATTGTTTGTTCCAGAACGACACTTTAAAAGACACTTCTATTTTCAACTATGAAAACATTTTTGAAACAATGTGAGAGAAAGTGATGCCAAAAATTCAGTAGACTCCGTAGAGGTTAAAAAAATGTGTTTTAGCGTATAGAAAGATACATGAGTCGTTCCATTTAAAACACATCTTAAATCTACCTCATTCATCAGGCTTTAAATCTTTCATTTTAGGAATCAGTTTATTGAGAATATGGTTTGCAACATAGATGGCACATGTGTTTTCAATAGTGAAATGTGTCTAACATAATTGGATACAACTTGGTATCAAATACCACACAGTTTGTTTCTTAAGTCACACTCTCCCTGATGTTAGCAAGATACTAACTAGTTCCACGCTTTCTCTACATCAAAGTACATTCTTGATTTAGTTCCTGGTACCTGAAGTGGGTACCAACAGGAATGGAACTTCTTTTACAAAAAGCTAGACTGTATTAATGAAAAGGGAAAATACATCTATGAAAGCTTAGAACAAAGTTTACGGGGCAAGCTGCTGATTAGCAGGCATTTCTCAGTGTCTTGGACCTCACAAAAACAAACCCAACCCTAGTTCACATGAGTTTTCAACTTTGGGTTTGTTTTGTTTGTTCGTTTGTTAACTGGAGCTTAGAAAACTGTTTCCAGTTTGTATTAGTTTTCCTTCTTCGAGTGTCCTTTAACAGTAAGGATGAGAAAGGCAGACCCCCTAAATTGCAAATACCTTCTTGAATCACACTTTGGGCACAGGTCTCTAGAGGAAAAAAAAAATTTAAAAAATGGTCCTTTGACAGGTTGTTCTCCCAAAGGAATAAGAACCTATAAAACAGTTCATACAAAAATGTTATTTTCATTATTAAGCTATTTTCTTGTAGAACCGAATTAATCAAGGTACAGGAGGAGAGATGTCAACTTGAACCAACTACACGTTATTAATTCATCCTAGAAGCTGCCTTACTGCGTCAAACCAAAGGCTGTGAAAACCTGCAAAATAAGAAAAAAGTTATTAAACTAATTCTTTCACAGTTTCAGCTGAAACTTAACTACTTTAGAATCACTGTATCACGATCAGCGATCAGCAACTATGCGTATATATACTACAGTTAAGTATTTTTTCTAAACTGAGGAAATTTTCCACCTACGACAACAGATCTTCTAAGTTTTTCTATTGTTCACAGATACAAACACCTTACTTTTGCCATCCAGCCTCACATAACATACTAATTCAGATCACCATGATTTCAATGTCTTGAAAGTTATATATGGCCAGAAACTATTTTCCGTTTCCTTCTGATATACAGTCTTTGTAAGAACCCTTCAATACGAATGAGGTTTCCCCAAAAACTCAGTGAAAAAATTGGTTTTAATAAAGTTTTGCAGCTAAATAAAGCAGAAGTAACTGCTCAATATTTCCTCAGAATCTCCCTATAAGAAAAGCCCCTGTGCCAATATCTGCTAATATTTTGTCACTTGTTTGTTTTTTAGAAGAATCAAGCGTTATGCCAAAACTTCCATCTTCTTTTTAGTGTGTGCTGGGTAGCACACCTGGAACTCCTAGTACAAAGTCATCAAGTGATTTCAATTAGTGGCAGGAAGGTGAGTCAAACTAGTAATGTTGTATACACACAATGCAAATAATCACTGATACGCTAGTACAGGTGTGAACAAAGACAGCAAACAGCAAGTTCTCAGGAAGTAAATTAAAAATATACCCTAATGATTAAATAAACCCACATAATCATCACAGCAAGAGACAACTACGGCATTCAGCAGCTACATCTGCTCCCCCTTCCCATAAAAATAAGTAAAATACACTTAATGATGAAAAAAAAAATTCATACATGCACAGAAAACATGCAGTCTGGTAAAATAAATGCCATTTTTGCTCTTCACAGACCCTTTGAAGTTTTTTGGGCTGTGTTGTTTGGTTTTTTTAACGACACATAGCACCAGCTGCAGCTGAAGCAAACTTTCTTCTTTTGTTGGAAGAATCCACATCTTTAAGAGATGCAAACTTTCCTGATGTACCTACCTGAGAACCATGAAAATCTGCCTTGCCAAAATTTGTAAAATGGTTTTAACCATTACAGTAAGGGGAGCGGACTGCTTAGTATATTGTACTTCCCACACAGTGAAAACCACTTGCTAACGCTGATCGTTACGAAAAAACCTTACGCCATCCTGATTGGACACGGAAAACCCTGGCTGCATCACATTGCAAGAATCTTAGTACCACACCCATAAGCTTGATTTGGATATGATCTTTTCCATGAATGAACAACAACTACGCTTACAGTAATATGGCACAGTTGCTCTGAGGCCAAAAATCCAATTTTACGAAGAGAAAAAAAAGTTACAACAATTTTAAGCTTTCCTAGCTAATATTCTGAAAATAAAGCGTTCGTGTAACTAGCATGAACACACTTGGATGATGATCAATTAAGAAAAAAATCACACAAATCCCTCTAATCTCAAAAGATACTTATACCAATCACTGTTTCATTTCCTTTGTGACCATATCCAACCTGACAATGGATCTCATTTTTTCTGAATAATCTTCTAGGATATTTACACAAGCCTGATGTATGCTATGCCTCCGCATTAATAATAATTGTGTGGGAAATGCAGGAAGATTTTCCCTCACTTGCTAGGGCCTGCCTCTGAACTTTTTGAGTCCTTTCAAACAATGCAAAATAAGTCCCTGAGCCAAGAGATCACTTGTACCAGGATCAATTAAGCAACTAAATTGAAAATAAAATTCAATAAAATGCCATTTTTAACCTAAATGTTAATTTAAACGGTTCTCTAAAATAGGTTTCAAGACTAATTTTGGTAAAAGCACAGTTACACAGTGCCATCTAGCAGCAATTTACAGTACAGCAGCTATTACGATACTAAGTTTGACACATTAAACAGTTTGTAAAGTCCTTACTCATTTAAGTCAATTCAAAGAAACCAGTGAAGTGGCCCATACAATTGCTATAAGTGAACCTAAAGTCGGAACTTTACAGACTGAATCTACATCAACTGCTACAGTTCTCTTCCTGCTGAGCTAAACTTTGGCCTCATAAAAGAGGGGGAGAAGGTGTTTAAAACACCTTCCTTTGACAGCTTATTACTTCTGCAAAAAAGCTTTCTAAAAATGTTCTGGAGAAGGTAAGCAAGCATTAGCAGAAGTCTTATTATAATGAAGCCCTGTATAGCTCTTACTGCAAATCTGATACCAGAACTACATTTTGATCTAATGTTCTCTCAAGTTTTTTCTTCACTAAATTTAAACGGCCAAGATTTCTATGCTTGCATGACTCTAAAAAAAACATTAAAACATCTGAAGTTACATACACCAATAAATTCAAATTTTTTAACATACTGAGGGAAAAGAAAAAGAGGAATATTTTAAGGCCCAAAAATTGGCATCTAGATGGGCTCTTTACCAGATCAAGTTGCACAGAATACCTGCAGAAATCAATCACCGCACAAAACGCTAAAATGAAATGTTCCAAGTCTAAAGCTCTAGTTTCACAAGCACATGCTTTAACTCAGCATAAGTAAGCCCTAGTGCTAAATGAAAGATGAGCCATCTCTTAAGCTCTCAGTGCTACTAATGCTCTGCCCTCTTCCTTTTGCAGTGTCTCAATACATATGCATAGATACTTCCAAGTATTTTTCCAACTTTACAGTAAATCAAACCAAGTAACTAACCTGGTTTTAGACTAAAATGGCCAAGAAAACAAAACACATGGTGCCAGAGTGTTTTTGAATTTACAGCGGAAAAATAAAGGCAAACAACACAAGTGTCAATCTTTGGCTTAGCCATTCAGAGTCTATGTTATTAAAGAAAGCTAGAATACTACCATTGTGAACAACAGCACTGTCCCTAAATGAGCCACAAAAGCAAATCCTTAAAAACTGTGAAGCTCTATAAATTAGTAGCATTCAGTTTAGATACATTAAAAGTAGATGCAGAGAAAGCAGGGTATTCTGTTCAGGATAGTACACAAGCTAGCACCAAGACTTCAACTTCCCCATCTTGAACAGCTCTATTCTAAAACCATCTCTCATAAATAATTTCTACATAAGTGTATTTCAGTATTTCCCGTTTTACTTTAAAAAAAAGTCAGTTATGACAGATTTATTCTCTAATAGACTTTGACCCAGATTTCAGCTGTACTGGGACTTAAATTTGAAGGTTTCATAAACCATATTTTGAATAAGGCATCAAAAATCCACCTACTTCCCACTAATCAGAATTGTGCACACTAGATAAACAGACTAATGCACTTGAAGATTGATGCAAATAAACTGGATAATGTCCAGAGGAGAGGAACAAAAAAGGTCAGAGATCTAGAGAACAGGACCTATGAGAGAAGCTTTTAGGAATCAGGTCTATTTAGCCTAGATACAAGACACCGATGGGGAGAAGTTGTAACAACATTCAAATATGTGAGTTTGCTATGAAGATTAAAAGAATCAGATGTTCTCCATACCCATTAAAGAAAACACAAGCAGCAACGGGCTTGAACTGTGCTAAAAGACTTATTGCGGCCTTTCAGTACTTAAAGGCAGCCTGTAAGAAAGATGGGGACAAACTTTTTAGTAGGGCCCATTGCAATAGGATAAGGGGTAATGGTTTTAAACTAAAAGAGGGTAGATTCAGACTAGATATAAAGAAGACATTGTTTACAATGAAGGTGGTGAAACACCGGCACAGGCTGCCCAGAGAGGTGGTAGATGCCCCATCCCCAGAAACATATACAGTCAGGTTGGATGGGGCTCTGAGCAACCTGATCTAGTTGAAGACGTCCCTGCTCACTGCAGGGGGGTTGGACTAGTGACCTTTAAAAGGTCCCTTCCAACCCAAACCATTCCATGATTCTATAATTTAGTTTACACTTTCAGAAACAGTTTTCAACAAGGAAGTTAGTTAATCAACCTAAAGAGGTCATGAATTCTCCATCATTGGAGGCTTTTGACAACCAGCTAAAACAAATGTCGGTGAACGGCCCAGCCCTGGGAAGGAAACCTGGCCCGTGCCTTTTGGCCTATGATCTAGGACAGACTGCAGCAGTCTAGGAGGGGGCTCTGTCAGTCATGAACACAAACTTACAACCTACTCCCTACAGGTGATCAGGGAAAGCAATCACTTAAAATTCCTCTCCCAGTCCTCCTCTGCATCAGTTTACATGCCAGAAAGAAATTCCGCTCCCTGAAACCAGCGCACTGCCTGCCAGCAGGTGAGCAGCATCACGTGAGGTGCTGTTAAGCTCCCCAACTCACTCAAAGCAGAGGTAAAGCTCAGAGTTCCCTCCATTTAAATGTACTTCTGCTTCAGTGAGGAAGCACTGACAGCACTGAAATGCTACAGCTATAAATGAACTATCAGCCACCTACAGAAGAAAATACTGGTTTACTGCTCTGCTGTGTTTGTTTTTGGAAAACTTTTTTTTGGATAGACACAAAGACAATTCAGAAAACACATTAGTTTCCAACAATTATTTTTTTTTAACAAAAGACACAAGTGTCACAGCAAAATACAGTTTGTGGAGAAACTCCTCTTTCCTCCCATAAGTCTCCTGGGTTTTGGGTTTGGTTTTTTGGTGGGTTTTTTTTTTTGTTTTGTTTTTTTTTCCTGTTTTGTTTTAAACACTAACAATTACATTTTTCTCCTCTAAAAGAATTCTTTTAGGGGTTTTCCTATTCTACTGTAATGTTACAAAGAATATTTGGAATTGTTGAGAATATATCAACATGACTGTCTCAGACTTAAACTTCTTAATTTTTTTATTTTCTAGTTAGTAGATTCCTAAAGCGTGTTTCACTTGATATTCTCCTTTCATCACTACCAATCGTAAGACTCAAACTTCTAGTTAAACAGTTACTGGATGCTAAAATTTACCATCATCTGATGGTCTACATCATTACATCCACAAAGGAAGATTAACATTTACCAATGGTAACTGAATTTTTCAAAGCATGATAGAGACAAACGGAAAAATGCCAACCTATAAACAACAGAATTTCAAAAAGTCAGCTATCACTTAGGGAATCAATTACAAACAAGCACACTTTTACCCTTAAAGCTTGGCCAGCAAAAGCTGAGAGTCTAAAATGCCTAATAAAATGAGCAGCCAAGTGATCTGTCTTTTATTTAATTGCAAGCCAAAAAACTCACTTCTCTATACACCAGTGTCTTGTACCAGTCAACAGCAATTCAGTTTTGGCACAATTAACTCAAAGCCTGTTTATAGTCACCCAAGACAAAGTTTCTGCTTTTCTGCTTAGTTTCTTTCTGTAAGCAAATTCCAAAGCCAGTGATTTGACACACAAGACAAATACTAATGTCTTCTGCTAAAACAGATAAAGCCTGTTCCTCAGCCCTGACACTTCATGATATTACTCCAACTGGTAGCACACAAATGCTACCAGATTCACAGAAGTGCATACAAGCTTCATGGATGTGCGTTCTTGCAGACACACCATGTCCCAGCTAAGCAAGACTGTTGTAAAGACAGCACCAGCTCAGTCACCTTAAGGTCCCTACGGGTGCTACGCTGCTTGGTCACAGCATCTATCCCACTTCCCACAAGTGTTTGAAATGAGCACAAAAATCACAGAAACTGGTTGAGTTTGAAATTTTCTAGAACTGCAGAAATAGGTTATGACAATATGAAACATTCTAAAACACAGTTTTATGATACAACACAGGCGTTCCTCTGCATCTCTGACATGCAGAGCAGCTTATCACTTCCCTTAGGGTGAAAGGTATCTCTGTCTATAGTGTGGCTGAGACCAAATAATTAGTTTATGTGAAACGCTAAGAGCCTGTGCATAACTTGCTTAATTTCAAAATAGGCTTTTGAGTGTAGAAATGCCACAGAGAAGAGCAGAAGGACCAAAGATCCAGCAGTTATTCCATATTCACCACCAGGAGGATACAAATAGCGCAAGAGTCTGCTCCACCTTTGCTTCAGACTGCAGCACAATGCCACTCCACTAAGACAGAGCTCCTTCCCTACAAACTCATACGCTTCCCAATGCACAGCTCTACTGCTCCCAACACACAGAAGGGACAGATTGCCCTTTGACAATTTCCTTATCTCTGCCATTTTAAGCATCATTCATAGTAAAAGATTTTACAAAACTAAATTTAAAAAATATTTAGCTAAAAAAAAAACCCCAGAAGTTCATGAAGATAAGCTCAAGAAAATTATATATGATCACCCATGGATTTAAAAAAAAAAAAGAAAAAGTATTTGCACAAACCCCAAGTAACCATACAAAATTCACAAGCTAAGTATGTTGCTAGACCTCACCCACATTCAACTTCAGATGTCAATTCACAGCAAGTGGCACTTTCTCTCAAAAAGCACATTAAATCAGATCCTGTACATTATTTAGAATTATTATTAGAATTATTTAGAATTAGCACTGCACTAATGACAATAGTTACCATCTACCTGAAATGCTAGTCTTAAGATGTGACAATTAATTACTGATGTCCAACCTGAATACCATCTGCCTTTACACTATTAGCTAAACTCATGGTTTTACTTATGCTGTAGTCATGCACTACAACAGATAGCATCTGTTCAGCAGTCCTTACAATTTTCAGTGTCTTTGTGTAATACACACTGTAAGACAGTCTACATAAGATTATTAAAATAAAAACTTAAAAGAATTCCATAATGAAAATAAGCAGGGGTCATGTTGATCATCACAGGCAAAATCCTTAATTAAAGAGGCTTCCAAATGGAACAGTTGCTCAGAAAGGTGAATTTAGCAATTACACGTTATGAATCTCAAACCCACAACGCAGACTCTTTGGGAGGGGAACTAATGAGTTGAACACAATGCCTAACTTAGGCTAAAAAGTGGTAATTCTGAGACAAAATAGAAGTATGAAGCACAGACCTTCCTAACCAACTAAATGAACATAAGATCAGAATGATAGCAAATAATTAAAGCCAATTTAATTAAATGCACATGACTGCATTTCAAGTCTGAATAATAATCCAGCATCCCTGAATTAAAGCAGTAATACAGCTCAGCAGTCACAAAAAGGTCTGACGGCACAACAGCCAGTGCACTCCCCAGACATGGCAGGCGGGAGTGGTGCGCGCCCCGGCCCAGCGCTGCTCGGCCAACACCATCGCCCCCCGGCTCCTGCCGGGGCAGCACCGAGCCTCAGCCCCCACAGATCACACCTTACCCCAACTGTAACCCGTCCTCAGCTGGAGATGTTACAAATCTAAACTCCTTTGTACATTACCATATCCTGTTTGGGGTTTTTTTGTGTGTGTGACTACTGTACAACTCTAAAACATTTTACTAGAAATCAGAAGGGTACGTCTGAACTTGCTCATGCCACCCAGGCCTGGGGAGACACAATGCTGTATTGTAAAGAAAGAGGAAAGAGGCATAAATGAAAAGCACAGACGATCTAAGACAGCAAGAGATACACTCCAAGGATGGGACAGGACTCTGGGAGACATGAAAAAATATCTACATGCTTTTTCACTTGTTTGCTCACTGACAGGACCTGTTATTACACCTGGCTTACATGAACATAACCCAAGTTGGCCATTAAGAAGGAAACTGAAATTACACTCAGCTCCGTTGGGCAGGAGAGGTGGGGCAGGGGGTGTGTGGAGAAAGAAGTACTTCATTTGCTCCCATCAATGAAGAAAAAACACCAAAACCAATTTGTGTCTCTTATGTGTTTAGTGAATTTCTACTGTCTCCAGCCAACCTCCATAACCCATGGCAGTCTTGTCTCTTAATATACCCTCAGGCCTGACAGAAAGAACAATATAGGTTAATGCCCTGTATTTGGAGACACAGCACAGTTCAAGATCAGTTGTGCTACATTCCAAACCCTTAATCAGCAACAAGCACAAAACTAACTTACTTAGACTTGCCTTGCCTCTGTAGAGTAACAAAGCAATAGCAACTCATATGCCCAGGCACCCACACCATAACTGCTAAAAAAGCATTCCCAAAATATATTAAAAGCATCTTAATGCAAAGTTGCACAGCAAAGTCTGACCACAACAAGTTTAGAGAACTAATCGTCCTAATCAGTGATTTCTCAAATACAAGGAACTCACAGCTAAGCTTCATCTTTCCTAGCAAATGAAACTGTAGCCAAATTATAGCAAGCGCCTGCAGTAAACATTAACCCTCCTCCACTATTCCCCAGTCACCTGGGGTAACAAGCAAGTCTTTTGCAGGTGCTCCTACAAATGCTCTGATCAAAACATGATCTTACTCCTATCTCAGAGTACACAGTCAAAAATCTCTTCGGGTTATAAAAATGCAGTCTGTTCTCCCACTTGCTTTTATAAATCATTACTTGTAGCACAAAGAACCACATGAAACTAATGTCTCAGTAGAGCACTCTACGAAGGTCTACATCACCTGTATGTCTATGTTGAACTCACTTCATCACTGCTGTTTATGCTTCATTTACTGATTGCTTAACCATCTACTACAGGGACACATTCCACATACAAGGTTGAAATGAAGTTGAAATTTACCTTTCATGGTTCAATCTTTTTCAAACTCATTCTTCTGGATTGTATGAAGTTCAGCATTGCCAGAACTAAACCCTACTGAACAATCACTACAGCATGTGGCCAACCACTTTCCTAATAGAATTAACCCTAAGCATGCATGCATGCTTAAATTTACCTAACAATCTCTCTACAAGTGTCTCTGAAGATACTGTGCATGGAGGATTTATTTAGGCTCTCAGGCCTGCTCCCAAGTTTCGGTTGCCAGCTCTGTGACTGTGAAAGAAAAACACTGAAAGAAAAACAAAAAAGAAATAAATTTAGATGGACTGTAAAATAGTGATTTTAAGTGGGATAAAGAAAAGGATACACACTTGTCAGATGAAGCTCTAATGGCAGGGATATAGGAAGCCGCTAAGAGGGGAAAACACACTAGTTCTTTCTAGTCCCCCCATAAACAGGGGAAACATTTCCTAGTTTGAGAATTACAGGGACTCTATCCTGTAACAGAGACAACATCCTCAAAGCTAGATATTCCACTTAACAGAAAGTTGCCTAACAGGAATGAGAAGCTGATGCCGAGGAAGCTAAGGTAGGAGAAACTCACCGCAAAGAGGTCACGTATTTTGCACTGTGCTACAAGTCAGAGGTGATAAGTAGCAGAACTCTAACCACACACATGCTAGGAAGTTTTACAGGGAACACAGGAGCAGTAGTACAGGAATACACAGCTGCCAAAACTACGATTATATGCTAGTTGACAGAGGCCTGGGGAACATGCACTGCTGCAGATGAGTCATGGCATGATGCTGTATTAACTCTACACTGCAAGAAAGCACCTCAGCAACATCCAGACCCGTCAGCCCTGCACCCCCTGCCTTATAGGACACTTCAGGCTGCACTGGGAATACCTTTATTCCTCCCAAAGAACTGTGAAATCTTGATCGTCTACATTTGTGCAATCCCATCTGTTCCATCCCATGAACACCACCTCCCACTTTTGCTCCGTCCCATTTCACTGTCTCTACTCATGCTATTAAACATGTCACCACAAAACTTTCAGATTCTAAACAGATGACGAGAGCTCTTATATCTCCTTGGAAGATGATTCTTGATATGTCCAACTAACAATTATTTCAGCAGCAACGAAAGAACGAGACTAAACGTAACAAAAACCACCACAGCCACATCCCAAGCATTCACATACTAACTGTGCACAACAGAGCAGGGTTTTCAAGCCAGAGCGCCAAGAACCAAAACACAAAGCAAACTTGTGACAAGCAGCAACTTAAACCTTCTGAAAGCAGGAGACCCTATTGCTGGAACTGTTCAGACAATTATCTCACTGTAACAACAGGTACAGAAATGTTACTTTACTACCTCTCTCAGTAACAACAATCAAAAGCTTTTATGTCTAGATTATCAATCAGTTGGAATCTGAAAAAGAAATACATTGCAGGAGTAGTTATGTTATCAAACAATGCAAAAATCATACAGGACTGTGATTCTACAAATTGTAGACAACGGGGAAATTCTTCAGCAAGGGTACAAAACACAGGATTTACACCTCGGTTCACTTTTCTCCACTGCTCAGCAATCAATTTGCTCTCACAGAGAATGAGTTTCATGACTGCAGTGCTGTCAGAGAAACCAGGAATGCCTCTTATCACCAGAAAAGTAGTTTGGGTTATTTTGTGTATCCACCACCCCAACCCCCCCAAAAAAAGTTGTAAAGTATCTTTTTTTTCTAAATTGGCACTGCAATCACAACCACTTGAAAAGTACAAATCTAACCGAAAAGACTAAACTTGAATTCTCTGATTGGTAAGGCTAAACATCAAGGACTTAATGAGCAGCTAATAAAGACTTGTCTTTTACCTTAAAAAAGAATATTAAAAATATCTCACAAAGAGGATGGCTCAAAGCACCCCAAAATTACACAGTAATCACTACCATTTGTTATACATATGAAGCAACAGAGAAACTTCATCAGCAGGGTAGAGAGAGAAAAATGGAAAGACCAACTGCTGATACTGAGCAACTAAAAGCATACACCAGAAACCAGCAGAAACTTTAGTCAAAATACTTCATCAACCACTACAAAGGCTGCAGAGAATTAATTTTATGTTAACAAATGTACAGAATACAGTAACCTGTTCAAGAGATCTCTACTTTAGGACAACAAAATAAATCAAAGTCTAAAATTATTAACATTTTATTGTGCATTAGAAAAGTACTTTTAAAACAACACTTAAAGCACCAGATTCTGAATAGTGATTCAGGAACCAAGAGTCAATACCTAAACAAACTTAGTAATTTTATTTATTTTCCACTTGGATAAATAAAACGGATGCTGCAGCACACTTTGTATCTGTACAGGGATGGCCAAAGTCTAAGGAAGCATGGTTTAGGCAACACAACGAACACTCGGCAATGCCTTTGAATGCTGAAGTCTGTATTAATTTGTAGCACCTCATCTGCTTTTTCAACAGCAGACTAAGCACGTTTCCTTTTACATCTGCCTTCTTTTCACCATGAGGTCTTAGGTAGATCAGAGCATTTGTTCTTCCTTGTCTTTTTTCTTCTTCCATTCAAATTTACTCTTTCAGCAGATGGCCAGTCTTAAGGATACCTCAGCTATGTCCACTGGTAAACAAGACCGAAGAGCATTTAGAAAATTAACAAGTAGAAGAGGTAGTAAAAGCCAGACACTTTATTTAACAATATTTCAAAATGTTATTTGAGATTTGCTTTAGAGAAATAGATAAGTTCTCTGCACAGTGACTTTCAGAGTTGTAAAACATATAACATGGACTATAAACATTAAACTTCAATAGAAACTGGTAGGTCTCTCCCACAAATACCATAACCACAGTAATAGAGTGAGCTCTTTAAGAACTACAGGAAGGAACCCACGAAAAATAGAGCACCCTTCCATGCAACGAACTTTCAGACAAATTGCACAAGATAGTAGAAGGGATGCCTGAACAAAGACCAGCCTAAAACTGCACAAATAAAGCTGAAGGTCTAAAATATAACCTAGTTCCTATGTGCTGAATCAATGCCAAGCCCACTGAATTAGCAACAAAACAACTCTACCCCCTGTTGCTTCTAGAAACCCGTACCGCAGGAGGGAGAAAGTTCCATGCTAGCATTTCTTTCTAAAATAAATAAATGCAAAAATAAAAATGTAGTGCAGATAAGCTGTTACTGGTTAATTTTGCTGAATGTTTTTTAGTAACAGGTTTTTCTTCCTCTTCATAAAAGGAGAAGTTACTGTTCATTCTTCTGGTATTTGTAAGTCATTAGTAACGTCTTTCCCACCCCCAGCACGTTTTACAATGACTGAGGAGGGAATGCTTTGGACCTGAACAGCCTCAAGCCAATAGCAATTATCACAAAATAACAAGCATACATAACTGCTTGATCCATCAAAATGCATTCAAAAAGGCTGGGCCAAAAACCATTCATTCCACAGAACTAGAAACCTATAGAGGCCAACAAATGCTAACGTGACTACCCACTTCAGAAGTGAATTCCTTCTATGTCTGACTATACATGCTCAGTTCCATTTTTCAGAGAGAAAGTACCATTAAGTGGCACACATACTGAATTCCCTTCCCAAACATCTGGCTCACATTATTTGAGAGCTCCCAGCTCGCCCACTTCTTTTTCACAGTAGGCATTACTTGTCTGTACCATGAGAGTTTCTTCCTCCAGGGTGTATCTCAAAGGGAGCACTCTAGTAGGTCTGCAGGCATATCGGAACTGTACAGCGAGCCATGCTGCCAAGAAACCAAAACCAGTTTTAGAACCGGTGAAGCTACACTGTTTTCAGAACACGAACAAATACCATGGTACAGCCCTACACTGATAACAGCTGGTCCACACAGAAATGGGTGGCTCAGACTAGCAGGATGCTATGCAAGATTTGTTCAGAATACTGCCTACCTTCACATTGTAAAAGCAGATATAAAAATAGATTCAGCTCTTCTGCTGGTTTCCCTTTGCCTTTTTTTTTGCTGATGCAGTTCCTGATTTTTAATCAGCAGTGCTGTTATTACAATATCTGTATATTGCGGATTCATACTGCGCTCTCACCCCAGGCAGAGGTAGTCTTTCCTGTGAAAAATTGTAGCACAGCCCTCAGTTTTCACCTTTGGATATAGCCACTGCTGCAAGCAACAACGGGAGCTTGTACAGAAAGAAAATTTTTGAAACGGATGAAAGGCAAGGGAAAAAAAAAGAAGAAAAAAAGACTAAAAGACTTCTGCATCTCCTGAATAGAGTTCAAATCAAGAATAGGGCAGAATCCATGCAATAAACAGAGATAAAGAATAAGATTTTTGTAACAAGTCATAAAAATTTATTTCTATAATTAGAAGACAGCATTACATCAACATTCAGTTTCTGCTAAGTCAACTTATAAGGCAGGTTGTATTGTTACAACCTCTAGTGAGCAATAAAAGTCTGTCTGATGCTGCTTTTCGTTTTATTTTCTTTTTCAGTCTTGTAGTTGGATAGAACACACTAGAAATGGTTCTTGACCATCTCCCTTATAATGGAACAAGAACTGCAGGTAAAAGTCACATTTCCTAGAAGAACTTTATTCCAGCATCTCTTCAATAAGTGTTATTGACTCAAAAGCTTAGGAACATGTACGAAATGGCTAATCAAAACACTTAAGTAATAGCTGTCAAAGATGCTGTGACAACAGACAATCTTTCACCTTAGTGAATATTTCTATATTTTTCTCAAGTTTATAAGTTTTGCATTAAGTTAACAAATTCCAGCAACAGCGCAAAGCATTGATTTAGAATAGGCCCTTGCAAAACTTTTTTTTTTCATAGTGTAAACAATATTAAGTTTAATTTCAATAAATGTTTGAAATTTGAATTATGTTAAGCAATACTTACTACTACTAATTAATTACTTCACTGTATAGGACAAAAAAAGATTAAATCCCTTCTTAACATTCTATCTGAACTTCCCAGATGACTTACTGTAAAAAAAAAAGCCACATGCTTTCTTAAAAAGGGATTGACGAGATACATTCAAGAAAAGTTGGGAAACTGTGTATATTGGCATTTCCTCTACAGAAAGATGGACAGCGTGAGCAATAAGTTATGCACCACATGCTAAAAATCTTAACTGCCACTCTCTCAAAGAAAACTCTGTTGTCTTTTATCTCACTACATGCTTTTGACAAGCCATTGACTCCCATTTCCTCTGTACCCTCCCGCTGAGTATTGCTGTCTGCAACCAGGATCTTCTAAAAGCCTTCTCAAGGCTGGAGAAACCCAGTCTTCCCAGTCTCTCCTCGTACACCACATGCTCCCAAATCATCTTGGTGGTCACTCTACTACACTACGCTCTCTTTTCCTGGGAAGCCCAAAAGTGGGCCCAAACTGGATCACTGGACACAGCACTCCAAACACTGTCTCACAAGTACCACGAAGAGCTGAAGGACCACTTTCCCAGACCTGCTGGCTACACAGCCAGGCTGCAGTTTGCCTTTTTTGCTACATTGATGGCTCATGTTCAATTTGTCTACCTGAATCCCAAAATATTTTTCTGCAAAGCTGCTTTCTAGTCAGTCTGCCCACCCCCACCTTCACCACTAGCTGGGGTGACACCAACCCTAGGATTTTGCATTTGCCTTTGCTGCATGTCACATGGTTTCTGTTAGCCCCTTTCCTGCTCTATTAAGGTCCCTCTGAACCACAGCACTGGTTTCCAGCTTATCAACCACCTCCCCCAGTTTGGCATAGCCTACAAACTTGCTGTAGGTACATGACATCCTGTCTTCCAAGTCCATTACAGTCATTAAATACATCAGTCCCAGTGTGAAACCCTGAGAGACATTATCAGCAATCCGAGCAGTAACAGGGCACATTCATACACACTTGTGGCCAGAAGCATCGCTATATTGAGTAGAAAGGCAGTTGCCCTCTTCACCACCTCGTATTCTCACATACAGCTACCATACTTGCAATACTTGCAGCCAGCTCCAGCTTCATCAACAGCCTATAAAGGAGAACATTCAATAGGTGGATTTGTAAAAATTTACTTTAGATGGAATTTGTAGCCAATATTTTTGTTCTCTTGAAGGGAAATGAAATTTCCAGCGGTCTGTAAATATATCAGCTTTAAAAAAAGTTACCTAATTTCACAAAGAAGAAACTACACCCGGTAATTTCTGCCTACCACCTCAGCATTGGGGGTTTTTTTTGTTTGTTTGATTTAATATATGTATATACATACACACAAATAAACTATATTAAATTGATGCCTTGATTATGACCAGAAACTAGCAGTCAATTTCATATGCAATTACCAGTATTACTCTGTAGATATTCCTGTCCCAGCTACTGCAACTTTTATTCAGTTTTTAGTTCTCAGTTTCAGATTCTAGATGTAAACTTATTTCTATTCTAAAGTTATCAACACTTCATTTTCTAAAAAGAGAAGGTATCAAAAATTTTAGGTAGTTCCTTACTTTGCTGCACTCCATCTTTCCTACGTTTCTCCCAGTAAAATTCCTAAAGCACAGGACAGCTATCTGAACCTTGACAAGCCAGAAGTAGCTTCTGGAACACTATGCATCAGCGAAATTAAGGTAAAGAGAAGTTAAATTTAAGAAAGCCATAACAAGGTGAAACTGAGAACTCATTCGTAGTTTTACACAAACAGCTGTCACAAATAAGGCTTTTTGGACCAGCACTCCACTTGATTGTGAAAAGAGCATACCTACTCCAGAGCTGCACTACTAATTAAAGAATCAGCTTGAATAATTCAGTACCTAGTTTCTGCTTAGCTAAATACAGAAAGATCAACTGCAAAAACGGAAAATGAGATGTAACTGTTTAACGATATCATGAGATGCTCAAGAAAGGAAACAAGCATTTTGTGAAATCAGGAATAAAATTCTTTTAGCAAAGTGTCATGAAAGACAACTTTGCCATCTGTCAGTACAAGCAGGACACAATTCAAATGCAAGACAGACCAACACTGGAATTAATGAATAAAACTTAATGTTTTGACTAGTCTAAGCTACACAAAAGTATTCAGATAATAATTCTCCACTGAAACACGACATCAGTCTATGTTTTCAGCTTTTTTTCCAGCTTTTCTTTCAACATGTTTTGCATTAAGGAGATGAAATGTGGCCAGCACAATCACACGTCTGGGTTTTTTGTTTAGGGTTGGGGAAGCAGAACAAGATGACAGCAGGTGTTTTAAAGTATTTGGAAGGTAAGGAGAAATAGCATCTTCAGCTCTTTCGAATGTACAAGACACAATCCTGTATCATCCCACCTCCATCATACTGATTGTCCCTCCCGAAACACAGGATCATTCACATGGAGTAGTTCACCTCTGCTCCAGCAGCAAACACAAACATCACTAAGTGACAATGCACCTCCTTCCTCTCTCTCTCTCACTTGGGTTCCACCCATTACAATGGGACAACCAGCTAGATTCTGCCCAAGAATTAATAACTTTCCCTTCCTCTCTTACAAAAACTCTTCAGTTAAGTTTAACAAGCAAAATGCCCACAAAAGGTACTGCATGATATCTATTAGATGGCTGCCCTGTCAGGAAATCCTAACCAGTATGAAAGCATTCATCTTGTAATCATTCTGCTTAATGCCAGGAAAACACTTTACCTCCTCACCTTCAAGTCAGAAAGAGATCAAGGGGGGAATTTAAAAAGTGTAATTTAGACTAAAAACATTCAGCGACAGCTTGACAGCTCTGAACATTCACCCCCAAAAAACCTGAATTATGCAACTTGTCTGATATTGTTACCTGTAATTTTGTATCCATATGCAGCCAGCTGTCCAGCCATATATTCACCATCTGAATTATTGTGAGAACATCCCCATGTACGAATCCAGATTTTCTGAACACCAGGAATAATGCTGTTAAGTAAAAATGAATTAAAAAGGCAAGTTAAAAGATAAACAAGCTTCCCCTTTAATTTCACTGAACAGACTCAATTAATTGTAATTCTCCAAATCTAAAATAAGCAACACAAACACTAACAGCTCCAAATCAGCTGGGGTAAAACATTATAATTATCTGATTTTAGTGTAATGGGTATTAGGTCTGGCTGGGAGAGAGTTAACTTTCTCCACAGCAACCACTATGGTCCTGTGTTTTGTATTTGTGACTAAAACAGGGTTGATAACAAACCTGTTTTAGCTATTGTCAACAGTGCTTGCACAGCACCAAAACCTTCTGTTTGCCACTGTGCTCCAGCCCACCACAAGCAGGCTGGAGATGGACAATGGGTTGGGAGGGAACATGAACAGAATAGCTGACCCAAAATGACCAAAAGGATAAGCCACACCAGATGGCATCATGCTCAGCAATAAAAATTGGAGGTTTGGTCCTTCCAAACTAACCACTGTTCCAAGACTGGCTGAGCACTGATCTGCTTGTGGGAGGTGGTGAGCAATTGCTTTTGCATCACTTGGGGTTTTCCCCTACTCAGCTGTCCTTATCTCAACCCACAAGCTTTCTCACTTTTCTCTTCCAATTCTCTCCCCAACCCTACTGGGAGGAAGGGTGAGCAAATGGCTGGGTGGGTGCTCAGCTGCTGGCCAGGATCAATTCACCAGAAGTGGCAAGAAAAGAGCTGTAGAATGGAGAAGGTATGAGAGCTGTAGGATAAGAGGAGATTCAGTATACTGCAGTTATGTTAAAAACAAACAAACTAACTTTCTGAAAATTATCATGTCACTTAACAAGCGACCTTCAAGTGACTGCACTGAAATTAGGCCACCAGCAAAGAGTTAGAGCTAAACTGCAATTTTTTGGTATTATGGCACTCTTTGATTGTAGTTCCCTCCATACAAGCCACTTTTTATAAAATCTTTATTTAAGCCTGCCACCAGCCACGCTAACATCTGAAAGCACACATGGGCTACAGCGTGGCAGACGCACACCATGGAGTCAGTGCACACAATGGATTAAGAACCAGCAACAAATTCCACACAAAGCTTTCACTGAAACTCCTGGGATAACTGTGCCAGTGAGCTAAAGATGCCGGTACAAGAATGACATCCATCCTGGAACATAGTCTATTGCCCTGCCCACATCTTTCCTTCTTCTCCCTCCCCACACTTCTTTTTTTGAAGACATTTCCCCTAGCTAGAAATAGAAATTTGTTGACAGAAGATTAACAATCATTAAGTAGACACGTGCAACACATGTTGCACACATACAATGTATATAGACTTCCTACTATCTAAACAATATATTAAATGTGCTTTCTTGGGTCAAGAACACTAAAATACAACCTGTTAGATAATATACAGCACCTGAACACTGAGGAGAATGGAGTGCTAGTGTGAAGTATCTACAGACCACCAGTTCAGCTGTACATACACTCCTGGCAGAATGGGGTATATGCACCTATAATTACAGGGCTTCACATAAAGGTGCATTGTTATGCTTATAAAATCTTTTTGTAACACTAATGAAAAAAATTGTATTTCTTGTGCATTCCAGACATACTTATTTTCATTTTTATAATGCACCAGCTTGGAATTCGGGGGGGGGGGGGGGGGGGGGGGCGAACAAAACAAAAACCCCCACCAGAAACCAGATCTCTGAACTGCAGCAGAAACTACAATGAATAACTGAGTTCACCTATACTTTAATCAATTCCACTGCAGCAAAGATACGTTCCATAATTATTGCATACGATTTCCACGGAAATAGAGCAGTAAATTCAAAAGAAGTTTCACTGCATCACTTGCAGGATGTACATACAAAAAGAACAGCCTTTGCAAATCCCAGGTTCCAGCAACCAGGTGGAAAGACTGAAGCAAGGATGATGTACCCTTGGTGGAAGAGGGTCAGGTCAGGGAACACTTCAGCAAACTCAACATCACAAGTCCCTGGGCCCTGATGGGATATACCCACAAGAGAGAAGACAGTCCAAAGAAGGGATATGAAGACAATTAAAGGATTGGAGCACTTTTTATAAGAGGAAAGGCTGAGCGAGCTGGGACTGTTCAGCCTGGAGAAGAAAAGGCTCCGGGGGATCTCAATGTATGTAAGTACCTGAAGGGAGGGGGCAAAGAGGACAGAGCCATGTGCTTTCCAGTGGTGCCCAGTGAGAGGCCAAGAGGCAATAGCGATGGACTGAAATGCAGGGGGTTCCATCTGAACATCAGGAAACACTTTTTGACTGTGAGGGTGACCGAGCACTGGCACAGGTTGCCCAGGGAGGCTGTAGCATCTCCCTCTTTAGAGATACTCAAAAACTATCTGGGCATGGTCCTGACCAACAGGTTCTAGGTGGCCCTGCTTGAGGCAGGGGGTCTGGACAAGACAACCTCCAGAGGTCCCTTCCAACCTCAACCCTTTTGTGATTCTCAGAATTGTATTCATCTTTCTCATGCCAGATGTCAAAAGGCTGTGCCAAGACTGCATTCTGAAGAGCTCAGCTTCTATTTAGGTAATCAAGGTGAAGCAGACAATTTTTCAGAAATGTTTTACACATAAAAGCTTAAGGAACAGGAAACATTTTTCCAGTCTGATTACTCCGTTAATCAATATCTCAGTCACAACTGATTTCTACAGAAAGTTTATCTAGAAATCTGCTTAAGATTTATGATTCATTATCACTACATTATATACACACCATTTCACTCATTTTTATCTTGTATTTAGATTTTACATGAGAAAATAAGAACTCCTACTATATTTTTGGAAATTGACAGTGCCCACAAGATATGAGAAAAGCAAGAAGACAGGGTCAATGGAACAATTTACCTGTCACTTGGGGGATCATCATCTGCCTGAATATTTTTTTGTGAATTGCGTTTTCGCACTTTTGGAAAAACATTCTTTCTTACAAACTGCCGATCATGTGGCTTCAAATCTTCTGCTGACACAATATCTTCAATATCTTCAAGCGCTGAATCACAGGCAGCAGGCATCTTCAAGAAGCATTAGAGAAGTCTGGTATTAGCAAGCATTTGAATACAAAAACCAAGGCTTAGTATCTACTGCATATGTGCTCATAAAGAAAAGTCAGGTATATTTCTACGTACACCTGCAATATATCATACATAGGAGGGATATTGAGCACATAAAACCAATCAACTGTTAGAGATATTTCCTGATCCCCTCTTCCCCTGAGATCACAAATGCAGGCAGGGAGAAACCTACAAACCATATAATTTGGCTGGTTTTTAAAATAATCTGTACCTTGTCATCTTCCAATTCAAAACCCCTGCAGCTCCTCTGACATGACATATCCAAGATACAAGTATGTTTAATCATGTCAGGCATAATGGGTTCATGTTATGTGATAGATATGCTTCCACTCACATCGCAGGAGAAGAATGAAAGCGACAGCATTCAAGTGCCTGCTTCAGAGGCTGTTCCGGCACTTTAATTTGTGTGCTGCAAACAGGTGCACAGTATTTCAATATGTCTTTCAATAGTCCTTTTGAAAACAAACTATTCCTAGAATTCCTGATCCCACAGACTTTTCTTTTTAAACTACTTCATTCATCAGGACAGCAAAATAAAAATTCTTGACCTCAGGTATAAGATATTAAACAAATATACCTAGCTAAAATAAAATAGCTAGATTATCATCTGGCTTGTATAATATACTAGATGATTATTAAAATCTAATTACATTTTCCACGAGAAAGTAAATATATATGCATATATATCTCCCAGCAGATCTCAAGGTCCAGATCAGTTTTCAGGAAAGGAACAAAAAAGTTATTTGCTAAAGGAACATATTAAAAAAAGTACTACATTAAATATATGCCTCACACTGTGCTGTGTGTAATTCCAGTGGTAAATCAGACTTTATTCTGATTAAGAAAGTTGGCTTTGTCCATGTCTCAACAGTTTACTAAGGAAATCACACAAGGGCATTTCACAGAGTTTACAAGGAAAACACAATACTTTCCTAACTGACAATGAAGAACAAAACAAGGCTTTAATTTGTTTCAAACCAGATTTCAGGAACAGAAAATTCAGGCTACTGGCATACAAAATACTCTCAGATGTTTCAATTGAATTATTCAAGAACATAAGAAGTTAAACACCTGTGCCTTTTCCCCAATACGAGTCCTTCAATCTTGCAAAATATACTTCAGAATAAAACTTCACATAACCTGAACCATTACACATCTGCATTTAACTTAATAAGGAATATAACAATGTCACAAAGAGGATGCATCTGACAAAGACATTTAAGCATTTAGAATTCTTCTAGATCAAAAATCCCAGGGTCTATAAAAAATGCAGCAAAGGATGAACAAAAATTAAAAGCTGTGAAAAGTCTAACAAAAGATAATAATGGGGGGAAGTGACATCCCCTACACTACTTCATGTACAGTATATACAAATAGGTAAAGTTATCAGCTTAATACAGGAAAGGAAAAGAAGGTTTTGATTTATTGTTTTTTCTCTTTGAGAAAAATATCTGATATAATGGAGCAGCTGGCAAAACAAATAAGCTTAGTTTATTTCAGTGGCCTACAAAAGAAAGAATACAGCCAAAATAGCATTCATACCTTTTTAAGAAAGGTCTAAATCCTCTTGGACAATAATCCTGGGGAGGAAAAAAAAAATAAGGACGTGGCAGGAACAAGCAGAACTAGCGGACAGAAAACCATGAGTTCGAGTTATTGTCCAACAAACATTCGTCCTCCCTTTGCAGAAATATGTTTCTTGCTCAGTTTGACCTCGTTAAGACTGGGTACGCATGCTGACTGGCTGACAAGGTGGAACAGCAGCCGCATTTTCCCTGTCCTTCCCTGAGCAGAGACACTAATCTTCTTGACCTTCTTTTATGGAGTCTTTTTTGTCAAAGTCTGATGTATTTAAGTTCTTTCAGACCTCCTCCAGGATCTCTGTCTTCAATCACAAGGAAATCAATCTTCAATCTGTCTTCAATGATTTTGAATTAAATAAGGGAAAGAGATTAACAGTAAATGTCACCTAAACGGATTCACACCTATTTTTTTTAAGTACAAACACAGTAAAGTTCTTTTTAGAACAGATTGCTTGGTATCTGCGCTAGTTCCACATGCATGCATGAGATCTCTTCTTCACAAGCAAATAAATAACTACCTGCAGCTACTGATGGATTAACTGAAATAAGAGGCAGTAATAAAGTTGGAAGTTAATGTATTCTTCTTATACTGTCAAGCTGTACCTACAGAATTTTGCATTCCTCTTTAAAACCCAAATGTTAGTAAATAAAAGACAACAAAAGTGTCTTTAATGTCTTGACACAAACAAGACGCCCCTCGCTCCAGTCTATTTCAGTCACCGCTCTCTGATCTTGTGCATACCAAGAGAGCGCTTCTTTCCACCGCACAAAGCTTCCACCCGGCTGGAAGAGAGCTGCTCTTTCCTCTATTTACCAATAGGTGTCTCCGGTAAAGCCCCGGGGTTTTATCCCCAGCCTTACACGGAGTAGAAAAAAACTACAGTGTTAATTTAAAAGCGACCCACGACCCAGCTGGGCTCGCCTCGGGGCTCCCCTATTCCTCTTCACCCCCACGGGCGAGCAGCGGCCGGGCCGCCGCCCGGCCCGGATGGAGCCCGGACAGCCAGGAGCCCGGCTGCGCTCGGCCCCGCACCGGGCACCCACGCCGCCGAGGGCACCCGGGCCCCGAGCGGCGACCCGGCCGCCAAACCCCGCGGCGGCTCCCGCCAGAAGGGCCGCCTCCTCCCCAGCCCCGGCTTACCGCGGCGCCCAGGGGAGCCCTGCAGGGGACGGTAGGGCGGGCGGCGGAGGGAGGGAAGGAGGGAGAGAGGGAGGAGGGGACTCGGCCGCACCCCTCACAGCCGGGCAGGGGAAGGGTTCGGCCCAACGGCGAGCCCCAGCGCTCACCTCCGCCAAGCGCAGCACCAGCACCGCCGCCTCAGCTGGGATCCGCCATGACGGCCACCGCCGCCCCGCCTCCAGCCCCGCGCGCGCAGTAGCGCCGCGACGGCGGCCGGCAGCGGCCAGAACAGCGGCGGCGAGCCCTGCGGGGCGGCTTCGCCAAAGAGAGCGAGCGATGGAGAGGAGCGGGAGCGGCGCCGCTTCCGCCGCGGCGGGGACAGACCAGGGCGGCGCGGCGGGGCGCGGTACTGCCGCCGTCCCCTGGACGCCGTGGCGGGCCGGAGCCGTGAGGGAGGTCGTCTGGGGTCGTCTCTTCGGATGGCGGCGGTTGAAAAGGGCTGCGGGTTCCCCCGGTCCTCGCCGCCCTCGGGAGGAAGAGGGAGCCCCGTCGGTGTGTCCGAGCCCCGGGGCGCTGCCCCGCGGGTTGGGCCGGGGCGCTGGAGGCGCTCCAGAAGCGGGGACCCGCGCGGCGTCGGGTTGCCCGTCGGCAGGTGCTGTGCTGGCGCTGTACCGGGAACATCGGGTTTTGTGAAACTGAAGGTGAAGTCGTAGAGCTGAAAATGGAATTTCCTCCAGCGTCGTGCCCTGGCTGTGTCTGAAGCGCCAATAACCAGTATACGGGCACCGAGGCCGCGCGTCCTCTGCTCGGGTTTCCCCGATCCTTGGAGACTCGCCTTTGCTTTAACTGAAAATTAGGTGCGGCAATACATACCCACTTAAAACAGTTGGATTCTGATGCACCTGATCCAAATGAATTATAGAATTATAGAATCATGGAATGGTTTAAGTTGGAAGGGACCTTTTAAAGGTCATCCAGTCCAACCCCCCTGCAGTGAGCAGGGACATCTTCAGCTAGATCAGGTTGCTCAGAGCCCCGTCCAACCTGAATGTTCCTGGGGATGGGGCATCTACCACCTCTCTGGGCAACCTGTGCCGGTGTTTCACCACCCTCATAGTAAAAAATGTCTTCTTTATATCTAGTCTAAATCTACCCTCCTTTAGTTTAAAACCACTACCCCTTGTCCTGGCACAACAGGCCTTGCTAAAGAGATTGACCCCTTTAAGTACTGAAAGGCTGCAGTAAGGTCTCCCTGCTGCCTTCTCTTCTGTTATGGCCACAACACCTTTTTATTTTTAATTATTAATTTCCTCAAATACAATGCTAGCAGCAACTTTTCTCTTTAGTCAGGAAGGCATTGGTTAAAATAGTTAATATTAGATGGCTAAAGTTTCTGGCATCATTTTCCTGCAATTTAGGGCTAGTAGCAACTTTTCTGATTAATATTTTGGAAGAAGTTTGTTTGGATGTTTAAACTTGGATAGCTAAAGCTAGGGCTCTAAGCAGACAAATTGCTAAGTGTACAGCTTCCTTGTTGATCAAAGTGTTACAGAGGGTGAGTGTAATATTATTGCTTTGGTTTTTATATACACACTTAACCTAAAATTATTATTTATATTGCGTCTTTAACAAATTTATTTTATTTTGAGGTGGCCAGCTTTGGAATATAAAAATCACCATTTCTTGTAGTTGCATTTCAAACACTAAGTTACTCTCTTTAGAAGGAGCCTTTGGAATCATCATTTGATTCTCCTGATAGCAGATTGTAGTCTCCCTTGAACTGGAGGGAAAGTGAATGAAAGCCCTGAGTGCATTCCATAATAGGCCTATTGGTCTGCTAGCAGATAAAACTTGGCAACTTCTACTTCTGAATATCATCTCACTTCCTTCTCCTTTTTCTTAAAAAGTGGTGCTTATTTCGTGTCATGCTTATCTGACAATGTTCACAGACAAAAAAAAAAGGATAACAATGAGAGCAAAGTAACAGGAGAGGTTTGAAGAGGAGAACTGGGACAGAAAGAAACAAGCACTTCATTTACATCAGTCTTTCAGAACAAATCATTCTAGGCAGGACTATTAATATCACCCTGGCCTCATGATAGAGTCATTGGTACAGCTTAAGATGCATTTGCCTTTGTGATGGGTCTTTGTTGAAACACGCAAGTACTTTTCAGAGACACTCAGTCTCCAGCTGAGGTGCTGAGTGGTGTGTAATTCATTATTTTTGCAGCATTTTTAGCCCAGAAGAGAATGGAGGGAAACATTTTAAAATCAGTAGTCACATGAATCTGTTTCACACATCCTCCTCCATGGTATGGTGTAAGTAGTCCTTAGTATGCCACTAAGTTACGATATTACTAGTCAGTACTTTAACTGCTTCCTGATAAGGTTAATCTTCCTTTTTCTTTTCAGTTTCCCGTGTTCAGTTTTCTAAGTATTTGACATGCAGTTCTTGAATTAAACTTCTCTCTTCTGGGAGCACCGCACTGCACTGCCCTACAGTTATCTTGACTAGCCAAGTGTTACCTCTCTGGTTAAACAAAACTGGGCAGACATCAGTGCTGTTTCATGGTTGACTAAAAGGGCAAAGCACAGATAGCCTGCAAGACGTATCCAAAAATCTCCAGATGGCCAAGGCTGACAAAACCCTACACTCATTAAGGGGAGGCAGCAAGCTCCAAGAGCAGCTCCCAGGCAGGAATAACCCATGAGTCCCATACCTAGTGACAGAAATAGGCCATGCTGATCAGTTTCAGCATGATCCGGCAGAGTCCTTACTTTGTCCTGCTGCCAAGAATTCATAATATCAAGCAGCCCTTGTGCCAGCACAGTCCTATTCTGTCCTAGGATGTAGCCGCAATATGGAAGGCACCCTTTAAGTGCTTTTGAGGCTCACAAATCTAAATTGCTTTGTAGCATATGCAAAATAACAAATAAAGCTGCACACAGACTGCTGGTAGCACAGCAGGTAGCAAGGGAGGCAAATGATTCCCTACCGCCTCCCGGCTGCAGGAAGAAAGCTTCTCTATACTCACCTGGGAAAACAGTGGGTAAAAAAAATAGTCTCTCTTTTTGAGAGACAGCGGCTGGTGGTACAAGTCCCAGTGATGGCCTTCTATAGACTGGCAACCTACATGCTCCAGTTCCCTGAATGTCCAAAGAACAGCTTTAGAATACATCCTTTTCAAGTTGCCTGCATGCCTTGCTTCCTACTCTTCAGAGCGGTAGACTCAAGTCTTTACAGGTTTTGCAGGAGTAGGTGGCTGGAAAATACAAAAACTACTAGGAAAGTAAAATACAAGCCTCAGTTTTACCTCGTGGTTAGTAGAAGATACACCCTTAGTTGTTTTAGAGCATCTCAACATCCTCAGGGAAGGCAGGGCCCAATTTTTACAAGACAATCTTATTCTCTGATAACAAACATGCAGTTCTGTGTGGAAAAGTAATTGGGATGGCATGCAGGGAAAAAAAGGAGAGTCCTAAACTTAGGTACAAGAAATTTGATTTCTTAATCTGTTGCTGCAATTTAGGAGAATCGGGCTGGTCATTCATCTGCAACATTCAGCGTCACTCAGAATTGATAGCAGCCCATTTTATCTGTTGGATATGACACTTTCTCTCTGTCAGTGAGTAAAGAAATGCCCAGACTTAAAAAAGGCAAACCATTCTGCTGAGCTTTGCTTAGCTGTACAGTAATATCCAGGCTGATCTTGCTTCAGCAAGAAAATCAAAATGGGGAGGTGAATTCTCCTTGTTTATGCTTTTGTTAATATCACTCCATTGGCTTTGCTGTACAGGCTCTTGGTTCACTTTGTCTTGAGAATCGTTGGCTCCAGGGACACTAATGGCATTGTGCATTAACTGTGTTACATACAGAAAAAACTGGCATGTAAGGCTAAATTTGGTGCTTATAAACATATAACAATGTCTCATGCTACAAAGAGTACCTTACGTATCTTTCATACTGTCTTTCTGCAACAAATATCTCCATGTCTGCATCAAGGCAGCAGTATAATGTACTCTTCCAGGTATAAGTCAAAAAGAATAGAAAGTGATGGTGTCCATCATTTGTAGATGGACAAGTTCTCACTGTAGGTTCAAGGGCAGGAAGACACACACCCCTCCCTTTTTTTTTTCCAACTCCTCTCCTGTGCGTAAAGGAGCATGTAGTTGCCTATCACTCAGGCTGGTTTTGACAGGTTTTTCAGAATCCTTTTCCATCTGCCGGCAGCCAATGAATGCAGCACGTACAGGCCCCAATAAAACCTCCCTGAAACTAATATTTTGATGCTGAAAATTGTTGAGGTACACTGTGTTAGCTCACACAGGGGAGCAGGATTAAGTATTTTAACTGGATGGTTTTTTTCCTCCTGCAACTCAGCACATCAGAAGTTTACAAAGCAGATACAGAAAGCAAAAGGAAGAGGAAAATTACATGAGAGTTGGCAATCAGAAGCAGATTCTAGGGGCGAATAGTGCTAATAGCAGCCATTCAACACAGAAACTGAGAACAGGCCAGGGAGCTGTGACAGATCATACAGAAAGAGGACATTTATTGTCATCTCTGCTTCAAAGGGAGATCAGAGAATACAGTCCTCTAGCCCTCCTTTGTTATTTATTGAGAATATAGAACAGAGGATCTTCTCTGTAATCTTCCTTTCAGTACTGCAGTCTGCAGAAGTTAGCATATAGACAGGTGCATGAAGAGATAAAATAGCAGCCTTCTCTTTGTGTGCAGGGAAGATGACAAAAGGCATACGACTCACTCAGAAGTGTAACATTTAAGCAAACAAACATATTACTGTGATTTTATTATCCCGATAGGGTTTTTTCTTTTAGTAATTGAAGGCCACGCATCTAGAAGGGTGGAACACCAAGACCATAAAGGTTTGTAAATGCATGTCTGGTGCAGGAGACTGCTGGAGGTGACTCAGGTAAACAGAACTTCTTTTCAAAAGCTACTGTTAGGAAACTTCTGGAGAATTATCAGTAGATAAACAGATCCTCAACAATTGCTTTCATGTCATTTAATCCTAGAATAACCCAATATGCTATGAAGTTTGCAAGAAGCCTGTTCATAATTCATATTGGGTGTGTGTGTGTGTGTAAATTAAAATAAACTTGTGTTATTCCAACCTCTGGCTCTCCCCTGTGTCTCTTTACATGTGTCTTTTATTCGTGTTTGACTCTGGCTTAAGAAAAAAAAATGCTGAACTTATTGTTAGCATAATGAAAAAAAAAAATGGGATTGAAACATATCTGGTGTCAAATGAGTGTGAGCACAAATAATGAAAATAGTAACAGCTAGGTTCCAAGAAGCAGCATGATAGGCACCAAGAGTAAGAAGAATTTAAATAGCTGTATACAAATTAAACTCTTTAAAAAATCCTTTTTATTGATTCATTACCATACAAAATTTATTCAAATTACATCCATTTGAAGTGGTAAGATCACAGCTAGAGAACAGGTCATCCTTTAATAAATCTATTTACAAAACTCACCATAAAAGCTTTTTTTTGTTGGGGTTTTGTTGTTTGTTGTTTTTTTTTTTTTACAGTATTTTACAGAGGGTTTTTTTAAACTAGCATACAATGCAAAGCTAAATTAGATTAGTATTTTGCCCACGCACATTGGGACAAGTGTTTAATTTGTACAAAAAAAAAAAAATGGTCTGCGTTAGTCTTCATTTTCTCTTCCCCCGCAAAAGTGCCCCTTTGTCTCGCAAATCTTCATGCTCACACAACTTTTACTTTCCTCTTCCACAAGACGAAAACTTTAAATACTACAATTTTATTTACAGATCCACATCTAAAAAAACTCTTAAAAAATTACAAACCAGCTAGAAAATATTCTGGCAGTGTTTACAAATTAATTCTATTGTACAAAACTGCTAGATAACTAAAGTGTGAGTTGAGAACATACATCAACTTAAATACAACTGCTGAATGATCTATGCACACATTTGTACATATAAACACACACTTAACACTGTTTAACAGTTCTTTATGTGTTGCCCTTTATACATTTGTTATATTCCAAAACTCACACAGTCATACAGTTTCCTTATCAGTACTGTGACTTCTTGCCTTTTCATGTGTGAGCTTTCATAGCAGCAACTCAATGGTACCAGAAAACCTGCATACATAATATTCTACTACAGTACAAATAGTACTAATTTTCTGAGTATGTCAGATAAGCACAACAGTAATGCAAACAAAAGGATTATATGGGCATCATCTAACCAACATTACATTAATTTAGCCCAAAACATGGCAACATATTTTACACTCAAAAAAAAAAAATTATTTAAGACTTCTTAGAATTCCTCTCACGTTCAAAAAAATAAATATTGGTACTATACTATACTACCAAAGATCTTCAAAAAATAAATGCAATTCAGTTGATGTGGTACTTACAGTTATGTACTTTGGAAAAAAATTAGTTCCATTTTGCTGGCGAAGAGAATTATAAAAAGCTGTAAGCAGAGGAAGCTAACCCACTGAGATAAATATGATATACTGAACAAACAAAGCTTGGCATAAGTGTTTTCCATAGAGGGAAAAACCCACAGTGCATCTCTAGTAGGCACTTAACACAAAGCCCCACTTAGTACCACAAAAATTTATGTACCAGTTCTAATGCACACCGGGGGCAGTAAAATTGAACTGTGCATCTTCGTTCTAGTTTAAAAAAAACAACCAACAAAAACTACTTTCACACACACACGCGCGCACAAGCATTTTTAAAAATCTGTGATTACTACAAGAAGTGGCAGAACTTTATACTTTTCAATATTTGCAATATACACTACATTTACAGTGTATTTTTTATTAAAAGCTTTTAAGGACATAAGTATTTGACCTCATAATGAGACATATACATAGCTCAAAATGAGCCTTATGACAGCAATTTAAACATTCCCACAAGTAGCTGAAGAATCCCATTTCACGCTTTTGCATTACTTCATATTTATGTTCACTGCAGGTACAATCCATGTTGTAACACTCAAGAGACATGCATTCTCTGCAGAAGGCACGACCTGAAATACTATTATAAAATTGTTATTTAGGACTAAACCAGTTCATTGAGCCCTTCTCCGTAAGCCCACTTGTCACGGTAAGCAGAGACTGGGGGAGTGTGAAGACAAACATTTATGGTCACCTGCTTGCACTTGCTGACTCACAAGGTGCTGGAGCTTGGGGTCAAGGAGAAGGCCTTGCTGTAAAAGCCTTCACTTGTTGTTTATAGTATTTTAGGGAGATTTAATTAAAATATCAGCACTGTTTGAGAGCCTAGTTTATTTAATAATGCTATTTTATAGTAAGTAGGGGACAACTCAATGATGGCAGGTTTTTTGATTCCATTAGAAACATGATTTGGATATGGACAGCATTTAAGAAAAATCAGCTGTATATAAATTCATCCACCAACGAAGGAAGCTTCTCTAAATCATAAGCATCAAAGAGGTCACTGATGCCTTCTTCATCCCCAAGGCTCAGCAAATAATCTTCCTGAAGCAGAGGAGGCAGCAAATTCACAAATGGTCCTTCAAAGTTTGAGGGAATTTGGTCCTCGGTCTGCTGGAGAAGGTTGGCTGGAGAAGCCAATGGAGAGATTGTTGCCATATTTACTGAGCAGTCACCTTGTCCTGAGTTAGCAGAAGCCACTTCTGTAAGAGGTGGGAGAGAAAAAATAAAGATGACACATTTAATCCCATTAGAAAGATTAGACACAGATGAAACAAAGTAACCACTGCATAAAGGGCCTTTTGTAAAGCATCATTCCAACAAAAAATGGCCTCCATGTAATTTCTAGCTTGTGTTTGATATGTTACAAAGGGCTGCTAAAAAACATGCATGTTGCTATTGCCACTGACTTTTCTTTTACAAGGTTTAAACAACTGCTGGGAGGGGAAATCGAGTGTAGGTGAGATGCCCATTTTTCAGTGGAATTCATAGTCAAAGTGAAAATTGTCTAGGCAACAGGTATCATCAGTGCCACTGTGTAGCTGCATATGCCCATACACAGAGATTTCTGCCTCTTCTGTTGAGGTGAATCTTTGCTGCTACTCTCCTATTTGAAAACAAACGGAACAAGATAGTGTCTCTCCTCGATATTGCATTAACTTAGGTTACATAGGTCCATATGATATGCAAATATGAAACGTATTTTAAACAACTGATGCAGAAGAAAGCATTTATAAGCCAGAAAATCATGGTGGAAAAAAAGATACCTTAGCTTTTCACTTCTTAGAAAAATAAAGCCAAAAAATAAAAGCTGGATATCTGAAGTTCAAAATGAAATCTTGTGTGAGAGCACAAAGGAAGGCCATTAGTATTACAAAGAAATATTTTTACCTTTGGAAATGGTTTTGGAAATATTTCCGTTGTGGTCCTGACTATAGGTTTTCATTGGACTGAGGGCATCGTTTTCCTCTGGGCACAGATAAACTTCAATAGGTCCTTGAGTACTAGATAAATGTATCAATGCACTCTGCTAACAAAACAAACATTAGTGAGGTGTTATACCAATGAACACTACAGAATATTGACAATATTGAGGAAATTCGTATTGGGGTGTGTCTGAATGAATTTTTTACTAATCAGAAGAACCTGAAATCCCCTGTGCCCTTTTTTTGAAGATGTGAAAGGCCTGGCTGATGTATCTTGTAGACTGGAAGAGTACGTACAAGCTTTTCCCACTGTCGTTAGTGCAGAAATCTCTGAAGTCCACCACTTTATGCATTGTATCATAACCAGAGAGGTATAAAGGATTGAACTCCTAACATTTTCTTACAACCATAATAATCTGGAGCATTCTGATGTAATGGAACTATGGGATGCAAGTCACAGGTTTTGTTATTATACATAAAAATGTTATTGGATGTGTTTGTCTAAATGTTTCTGCTTTAAAAGAATGCCTAAACATCCTTTTCACTCACCCCAAAACCTTCAACACTAATTCACATTGAACTCAAGTAGCCTTACATAAGCTCCCCTGTTTATCAGGGAAGTTTTTCCAAATAACAAAAAAAGAAGAGATGCCATTTTCTCCACCCAAACATGTTCATACAAGTCCTTTTGCACCCTCAAGTCAGCAATTCTAATTTTGATGGTGTTTCTGAGTAACAGGAACTCCTAATTCATCAAGAAATTATCTTTCCTCATCTTTCACACATTGATGCAATACAACAGGATAACATATATAGACAGAAAATCTGCAAAGTTGGTTTTAGTGTTTTGATGGAAAATCATAAATGGCTCCAGTTAAAAATAAACCTGCTCCAGCTGTATTGCATTAATAGTTTTAAAAAGCATGAATACAGGCATTATATACCTCTTTGCAGACTCCTTTCAAATAGATTTCATTGTGCCCTTTGACAAAATGTTCTTCATATTATTTGCAATTATGTAGCATAATAGACAGAATTTACAAATACACAGAACTAGTGAACAGGGATAGCCCCAGGGCACAGAAAGCAGTTAGGAGTACTACTTAGGGCAATGCTATAGATAGTAAGAAAAAAGAAGGGAAGAGTAGAATTTGGGGAAGGTACTCTTGAGTGACTGCGGTATGCAAAAAAAAAAAAAAGACACTGAAATGTAATTGTAAATGAGAGGAAGAAATAGGACTTCTACTGCCTGAAGCTGAAAATTAAATGAATAAGTTGGGTATAGGGGATAAGAGAGGTCTAGGTGCTAGTTTTAATGATTGTGTGCATCTCTCTACCCGCCTGATTTCACGGAATTAAAAAATCAAAGCATAATGCCTAAGGGAAAGAAACAGGAAAGCAAGCAATGATAACAGTATATATTTATGGATACTGATAAAAGACATCCCTTCCTCACTGCAGCAAAGTGATTTATTCTTCCAAAATCTGCACCTAGGTTCAAAGGGGAAATTAAGGACAAAGGCAGGGAAAAAAAATATGGAAACCATAATGAGACTAAGCAAGTGGAGAACAGGCCTAGGAAAAGTGACAGGTAACCTGGAGTCTGTTCCCGCCTGCCCAGAAGCAGGTGGCCCTGGGCTCAGTGGAACCAGCCCAACAGTAGGGATGGAGGAATAACGCAGAGGTATGAACACAGCACAGAGTTTTCTGGGGTTTAGCCCTATGTCCCATTGCTCCTTGAGAGAAGAAATCAGGTACATTTTTGAATCTCTAAAGCAGTGGCTCGTGCAAGTTATTTTTGTTTGCCCAACATACTTGGGTCAGTTGTAGCAACTGGGAATTGTCAGGCAGCTCACTTTTGCTGCCAAAAGATAAAATCTCAGGAGCCACTGAACCATGTGGTTCATAAACCATGAGAGGAATGACGAAAAGTAAAGCTACTTCCTGAGGATATCTTCAAAGAAAAGCCACCTGAAGTATTTTCTCTGCAATTGTGACATCAGGTAAGGGAGGGGAGAAGCAGCTAACTTATCCTAGACATCTTCCTGAGATAAGGAAAAGAAACAAACTGAGGACAAAAGAATGAGAGCCAGACATCTCATATGCAAAAGCTGGCACTTAGAGACTGTGGCTGGAGTAGTAAGGAGCAACAGAAGAGGGACACAGATGAACAGACAGCTTCAGAAATAGAAGTACTTGTAATAAAATAGGAAAGGAAATTCCCGTCCTCTACAGACTGCACGACAGCAAACAAGAAGTGCACTAGCAGAATGTACACAGGTGTGTAAAATGAGGGTCAATGAAGCAAAGATAATGATGGAAGAAGGAACAGCAAGAATGGATTCTAGGAGTAAACCACAAGTTTCTACGGTAACTACTACTTCAGAAAAGAAAGTCCTACATGTCTATGACATATCAATAGTTTAGGGTATCAGTAATATGAGTCATCAAGATGCTTACGGTATTGAGTTACCCATGAACTTTATAGAGAATAAGCTGTAAATAATGTGGATTACTCTGAAGGAAAGCAGGAATTGAGAGGAAAAGAACAAACGGTGATTGCTTTTTTATAAAATTACTTTTAAAGATTCCCCTTCCTCTTTTAAAAAAATACCTCCAAAGTTTTTAAGGCAGGTGAATACAGGACTGTATGCTAATATAATCCAGCCTGAGCATCAGTTACCACAGGAAGATTCGCAACACACTTGCTCCATCTATAGAAAAATGATAGATAACCTGGCAGGAAAAGCCAGGTCCTTCTTACCTCTACTGGGTCAGGCACTTCAAGTCTTGTTTCTGGAGGAGCTTTCACAACTATAACAGTTTGGTCTTTAAGGCCACTAATTTTTCGAATATCTTGATACGTCACATAAGCTAATGTAATCACTGTTAAGGAAATTTTCAGCCCAAATTATAATATATTCAAACTATTAGAAGAGGCAGAATCTTTCATTTATTTTTCCATTTCCTCATGGCTACAGTGCTCTTAGTCCAAAGTTTTCTATTCTCTACACTGGCTGTGATTGCAGTGAAACTGTGTGAGAACTTCCCTTTGGTCTAACAGCTCAGTCCACTACTGAGTGACAAAAGGGATTCTCCGTGCCAAGTCCTCCTCTCTCTTCTCCTTTGCGTGCAGAAAGCTACATAAGCTAAAGCTCAAGAACCCACAATTACTCACAGACTGTGCAAAGGAAAAAATTTTTACGCACTTGCTATGAAAATGCAGAGAACTGGAAATCACAGAAAAAAATGTAAAGGAATTTACAGATCCATGTTATAGCTGTGCATGCAATGTATTTTTGAAGTCATCAATAAAATGATAATTTCAGTTTTAGTTTGAGGGTTTTTTTGGTAAACATTTATATATTCATATATTTATTCATTTATATGAAATTGTTTCAAAAAACTGCTTAAAGAACCACTTTAAAAAACTTGACAGTGCAGACGCTGCTAATGCTGATCCCTCCTCGCCCATCCTCAAGGGACCCAGCAACCGCAGGGCAGGGTTCTCTACCACAGTAAACAGCCCTAGAAAAATAGAGAATGGTAGTGCTCAGTTTTGTTTTGCTTCAATCTCTTTGTGGGTCAAGGCAGTGGTGACCCTACTCCCTATGCCACGCGGTGGTCTTACTTCCATACACATTTTGAGATGCAAGCACAATCAAAAGACAATATTTACATAGCTCACATTCTTTTTTACTGACACTCTGGTAGTTATGTCCTATCCTTCAAAACAGAGAATAAGTCCACCTTATTAGATGATCTTTAATAACTCCTGACTACTTAAAGCAATAAAAGTTTTCACATCAGCATTTAATCAAATGCTGTCTTCTATTGCTAATAGGTGGAAAATCTAGTGAAAATGAGATCTGGTTACTTACAAGAGGTATTAGCGGCCAAAATACCAGAAGTCTTATGAACCTTATGCAATTGAGCATTGTTATTACATTAAATAATGAAGTTCAAAATAGACATTGTGAGAGCTCATAAAACCTTTATCTATGATATTTTGTTACAGATCCTCTAACCAAGGAATCTAAAAATTGGTTGCAAGTTTCAGATTAAACTGACTCTCAACTTAATTTTCATCTCTGTGTCTGTAATTTATACACACATCAGTTTAATGTAGAAAAAATATTAAGTAATGAGTACGTACACACACACACGCACCTTTGTTACCTTAGCAAAAGACTTTAGCTGCATGTGTTTATGATCTCTGTATCCATAAAAGTGGGCCTGGCTGCTGGCTCAGAGGAGTCAAAAAAGCACAGGGTTCTGGATGTTGCTACTCATTAATCAGCTAAATGCTTGGTTCTACTCTATGCGAACATGGATATTAATGGCCTACTTCATACACCACCTTGCTCTCTTTTTTTTTTTTTGGCATTCCAGAAGCATTACAGGTGCAAGTGGCTTAAGTAACATTCATACAGCACTACATTAAAAGCCATTATGCAACACTTCTGAAAATTTCTGATGCTTCATATCATACTACTTAGAGGAATTCTCCTAGTATTACAGAGCACAGCAAGGAGACTGAACACCTTTGAGGTTTTGAGAAAAAGGATATCTTTGATTCTCCGAGTCCTCTGTTAGCAGCTTGAGGTCCAGGGTACAGCTTTGGATTAGCTCATCCAGTTTCTTCTCTTCCTGAGTCAGTTCGGTCACCTCCTTCGTGAGGCCTTGACGCTGTGCCAGCATGCCACCATCCTCTGACAGACTGCAGCCCCTACAGATACAGAGGAGGAAGGAGCTCTTTCAGCATTTGTAAAACTTGAGCCTGTGCTATAGGAAAGGGAAGAGGCAGGCTTTTACAGTGCAGATCAAGTCCTTAGCTCCTTCTCCCTCAACCTGCCCATAGTGTGTCAACATAAGCTACGCCTTCTAGAAAAAGCATCTTTCTATCATGACAAAACATTTCGGAACTACCACCAAGACTGAAAACGGGAATATTTCTAAGCTCTTTCAGCATCTTGTTTCTAACTCCCTTCTCTAACCACACCCTGAAGAAGACCGAGGAAGGCAGTAGGTAGAGGTGTGTACCTAAAAATTTACTCTGCTTGCAAAAGCAAATGACTTAATCCAGTATTCAGACAAAATGCTGGTTTCTAATTTCCCTGACAAATGCTATTTACACACTGAAAACCTGTCTTAATGGAAAAAGAAAGCTTTACCCTGATAGAAGGTGTTTTGGAGGATTGCTTGGAGCAAAGTGTCAGAATAGAAGGCGGGAGAAGAAAAATACTGCTGCTCTGTAACAGTGAAATCAGCCAGCAGGAGTGGAAAAGGATAATGAATACTCACATCCACTGAATGTTGTTTTTGGATTTTTTCTTAATGAGATGGATGCCTTCCAGTACGTTGGTGATATCGTAAATCCTCCTTTTTTGCACCTTGAGGACCTCTGCCGCTCTGTTCAAATCTAAGACCCCATCAGGAGATTGGCTCAGCAACTGAATGAACTTCTTTGTGAGAAGGCCAAGTGATGTATCGTATCGAGTCTTTTCTGAAGGAGATTTTGGAGCTTGGAAAGACAAGAGGGAAAAAAAAAAAAAAAAGGACCCAGGTAAATCAGTTTTCTCATTCTGGTTCCGAAAGCAGCATCCAGAAATGAAAGGATACATATTACAGATATTTCTTTCATTTTTACTGAAGAAATCTCTCAAACCTCTGCATTAAGACACAACTTACCACTGGGTAATTATTTGTATTTCAAGATGTACTTTTCCAAAAGTCACAGGTACATGAGCAAATACATACATTTTTAAAAATGCAAATATTTCCTTTAGTCTGATGGATACATATAGCAACATTCTACTTAGGCTTTCACTATGCAAAATCTTAATAGTATTTTTAGTATCTATTTATCCTGGCAGCAATACCAAAAATTCCCCTATGGCTCTCCATCAGGCTGATAGCCAGCTTTCATCAGCGTTTGATTTTCCCCTCTTGTAAGGTAAGTGTTTCACATGCAATTAGGCAGGACTTAGGTGTACTTCAGTGGGTGAACACAATGACAGATTCCATCAGCGCCAGAGACCACGGCTTGCAGAAAACTCAAGTGAATTAGGAGATTGACGCAAGATACAATTTATAATCATTTCCCCATAACCAAACAATGCTCAAACTGGGCAAGAGTATCCACTTTTAAATTAGAATTCAGCAAACAGCTTGGATCTTACTGGACTACTTGCTGTTTTCATGCACAAGTATAGCATCTGTACACTTATGAGCTTTTAAGAGTTTAAATACCTAGATAAAAATAATTTCTAATTCTAAATGTTCGAGGCCCTTGTGTCAAGGGAAATGAGCTAGCCATTATTAGAAGTCTGCTGGGCTGGTACATTTGCTTCAGTTATTATGCAGGATGGATCTTAGGCTGACCTGGTGGTCATCTCAATGTTGTCAAGGTTCAGGTCCTACACCTGATCGCAGAAGTCAGTCAAAACTGAAATCCTACCTGAAAGCAAACATTGGAGAAGGTTCCTACCCAATTCCTACCTTAGTTTCCTACCTAACTGAAATCCTACCTAAAATGAACGGAGAAAATTTAATATCAATTAGGTGACCATGTGAATTTAGAGCAGGGCAGTTTTTGGCTGGTTGTTTTAATCCGGGGTTTGGAAAAGAGTAAGAGGATCAGAGTGAGAAGGGCAAGAGGTTACTTGACCCCTACCTAAAATGGCATGTACTCCTGGTCATGCAGCAAGGAAGTTCTCTCTACAGCCTTATCAACCCTGCAGCAGCATCCTATGCTCCGAGCGGTACTGAACTTCTGGGAGAACACACTTCAATTTAAAATGAACTCTGTTTAGCTTAATGGAGTTTAGTTTAACTAAAGCAACTGTGGTTGTTTAACTTGTCTGCTATGGAGTTCGTAATTTCGCTTTCCCCGTCTGCCTCAACAGATACAAGACTTAGACTGGTGAGGAGGGACAAGTACCCCTTCATGTCTCTTACTCTCCTGTCACTACCCCTGCTGCCCCAGTCCTCCTTTTTCCCCATTGCCCTCCCTCTGTAAGCCTAATTCTCCTGCTGAAATCCCCCAAACAAGATGGCAAGGCTACACCCCCAGCTCCTGCTGCAAGAAAACTGTTGCCCAAGGCAATACAGATGTGCAAAAATTAATCCTTGCAGCAACTAAGCAGTAATAACCGAGTCATATTGCAGGGAGAGAAGGCAGGTCAGAGCCCACAAAAAGCATTTAGCATAGAATGCTGCTGGGACACAGCTACTGCTCTTTGCAAATCCCTGCCTGGGGGAAGAAGCCCTGCCAATCAGCTGCTGTAACTTCAGCAAGGAAGGAGAAGGCTGGCCTGATTAGCCTTGCCTAATAACTGTGTGATTGATCCTGTCACAATATCTTGATTCCTCAGCATCTACCTCTCCTAAGCATCCCCAACTTCATGTTCTTGGCTGAAGAGGAGGTCCAGGACGGAGGGGCTGCAGGCTGCCCAGCAGGCAGAGGGACAGACCCTGCAGCCAGGAGCCTCTGCAGCCTCTGAGCAGCTCTGCACCAACTGATCAATGCATGCTGTAAACATGTGCTTTGCCTGGCTTTGTGGTCAGTTATGCCGCACACACATCCAGGTGAGAACAGTAATAAACACACTGTGTTACTTTTTAGGTAACACAGCCGCCTGTTGTACTGATTCACTCTGATCTCAAGCTAGTAAAATGATAAGTTCTGTGCCATTAAGCGTGTTACAAGTTCCCTTACTTTTTGGACTATCCGGACTTCTTGTTGCAGCCCTTCCTTTCCCCTTTGGAGTCTTTAGTCCTTCAGCAAGATACTGGTGTCCACTTTCTCCTAGCTCCAGCCTTCGTTTCGCCTGTTAAAAAAAACAAACCAGCAAATTTTTTTAATTGATGGATGGTTAAGAAGTGTATTTCACTTTATTAGACACAATATTGGGGTTACAGGAAAGGCAGACAGCAGTGAACTTTTCACAGCAAGGTTCTGTATCAGTACAGGTTCATACCCCATGTTCATCAGAAGGAAATCTGAATATTTACGGGAATCCAAAGGTGGACTTAGGTGTTCACTAGGTTGATGGTTTTTGTTTGCAAAATTCATCAAATATTTTAATCTGAAAAGCTGAGTGACTGTTGTATGACCTGCTTCAGCCTAGACTGAAGCTTTTTAAATACATACAAAAGATTTCTACCTCCACTTGATTTGAGAACATTTCAGTTAAGAAAACCAAAGACAAATGCTCAAGCACACAGCTATGCACCCACAAATTTACATTTCTTTTGAAAAATTCCTTGTATCAATATAAGTTTGTGCATAAGTAGTAGCAGCGCAAGTTACATTTTTCCTTCCTCATTTGAAAGAATTGCTTTGAGAGGACCAGTAACTTCTACTAATATAAGCTTTCCATCAATGACTTATGAGACATGTCATCAAGAGCAGCATTGGACAACTGTTCTGCTTGTCAACAATTTTTGTACTCATTGATAGCACAACCACTACATTTATTTCACATTAACTAGCATGTTTGCATTAAGGGTGCCTACATAAAAGCAAGGTGAAGCAAAAGTAGTATCAGAAAGATGATGCCTGAAAATCAGCAAAATGTTGCATTCAGCTCAAAGGAAAGCTGTGTACATCTCAAATAATAAAAATAATGAATGAAATTTAGACTATGCAGCACACAGACAAACTGCAATGAAAACTACCACCAATATGAATTTTGTTCCTAGACAGAAACACAATCTACTATCTTTGGAAACAATTCTATACCCTGTCATGCTACTCAGGTTACTGAAATTAAATCTGGGGATACTTGTTATCGTAATGATAGAAACCACATTACCTGGGAAGAGACAGAAAAAAAGAAAATGAAGTTTTATGTCTAATGAAGTTTAGCCAAGTAACTGTTTCCAAAGAATGTTATTTATACAGTTAGGTAGAATGATTCAGAGTATTTTACATGCTTGCTCTTTAGACTTGCCCTAAAGGGTTGGATCATATTGGGCTCCTCAGTGAACCAAGATAAAATAATACATCCTGCTATGGAGTTGTAGACAGATATTTCTGTATTGTGGATTTAGCTCATGTGTTTTACTTTGGGTCTGTGACCAACAGAACGCTCTAAATAAATTAATTTATATGCATATATGTATGGATAGCTAGCTAACATCTTTGTATTGGACTCCGTTTACAAACCTCAAACTTATTAAAAGGCAAGTTAAAGCACATGAAACTCATATACCCCACAGTGTAACAGCATGTGCAGAGCACTCAAACCACTCTTCTACACATTTTGTGCGAAGGGGCAAGGCACTAATTTATCAGTGAGAGAGCAAGAGTGAACTAGCTGCACCCTTCTAAGCAACGCAGGGACCGGACTCCTGGCGGCCCATTGGTGGCAGCTTCTAACAGCATGAAACACCTGTGCTCCTCTCTCTGAGACATCAGCTCTGTGATCCAAGGACACAGATTTTAAAAAGGTCAACTGTTAACAAAAGCATCCAGCTAATATGTTTAGCCACTGTAATTGGATTAAATTAAGATTACAGCTATTCTGGAGGGAGAAATACATTTCATACTTTTTTTTAAAGTGTTCTTCCACCCTGAGAACTATAAGAGAAAAGGAAGGGGGGGTGAAAAGGGAACAATTCAGGGCGTGGGAAGACTAGGCCAAAGGGATACAATTAAAGATAAAAAGAGAATCTCAAAACCAGGTGTGAGAAGGAGGGGAAATGCTAAAGGCTTAAAATCCAGAGATTTGCAGCAGCATTCTCCATCAGAAGAGAAACTCTGGTTTGGACTACACATCAAAACTTTTTGTCTCAACTTGCTTGCCAGACATGAACAATGGTATTTTGCCCCTGCTTTTGTGGTTAAACACAACTTTCTCCTGTGAACTTCAAATAATCAGGTTTGGTAGTGAGAGAACATAAACAACATCCTTGGGCTGCATGCAGCAGCCAAAGCCCATCTCTGTGTGTCCGGGATGTTACAAACAACACACTTTTGTCAGTCTCACCAGTGTACCGTACCTACGGGCAGCGCAGGACTATTGACTGGCTTCTGGAAAAATAGCAGACGGCAGAGATAGCGCTGTAAGACAGTTATTTTGTAGGGCATAAAGCATACAGAAAACCTCACAGAGAAATACAGAGGGAAATATTTTAGAAGAGTTTAAAAGAGCTTGGTGAAGTTACCAAGAGACAATTTTAGCAAACCCTAGGGAATGTTTAATTTCTGGCCAGATGTTACACGTCACTCAGCAAGTGCTTTCTTCCCCTTCCTGTTTTACAAGCTTCATAACAAGATGCAGGATTGAAGTGGTATATTGTCTCAATTTCTTCTTCCCTGATTTACAGACCAAAGACCTTCTAGTGTCATCTTCTTTGCCCTAGAGATCCTGGGTGACTCTCAGTTTCTCTCTCTCATCTCCAAAATTATTCACAGTGCTTTCTGATAACAGACTTCCATTGAGAAACCTGCATACAGCAATCAGTAACACCTTTAAAAAAAATAAAATCTTTATTTGCTTAACTTATTTCTGCTACAGCACTACATTCATTATTTGCAGTATTTGTACAAGGTTTTGTACAAATTTTGTGTTACCTTTATTTGCTTTGTTTGATCAATCACTCTGATACAGTATGTGCAGCCTGCTAAGAAGCAGCAAGCCAAAGACGACCAGCACAAAGCATCCCAAAGATAGGGAAAGGTAGGAAGCATAGGGACTAAGAACTCAGCAATGTGAAACTTGACTTCAGTAAATGGACGTCAGATTCCTCCAGGGGGTCATGAAAGGATCATAAAGCACGTGGGGCAATGAGACAGGTAAAGCCACAAACTGATACATCCAGCAAGAGACATAGAAGTAACAGGAAAGCATCCTGTTGATCTAAAGCAGACACCTATCTAACCTCTTGGTGGAGACGTGAAGTGTTTGGCATCAACTTTTTTACTCCATTTTCTCTTTCAACACTACAAGCAACTGCTGGTATAGATACAACTATTGATCCACTGTTCAGTGCGGACCACTAAAACCAGGTGGCACCGACTTCTATGTAGTTATGCTTTAGCTTCAATCCCTTTAACAACAATAAAAAAACCCAAAACCAAACAAAAAAACCCCAGACAGTGACCACAATTAACATCAGAGTCAAACCCACAAGAATGTCTTAAGAACAATTGTGTCTACAGGAAAATAGTTTAAAATCTACTAGGATAAGCTAAGTATTTTCAAGTAGGCAGGACCTGATGAAATTCACTTTACAACACTAGTCTTAGTGATTAACTTTTATGAAGAGGTCGGAGGTAGGTGTGCTTACAGAAGACTAGAAAAACAACAATGAATTTTCATGAACTGAAAAAGGGATAGAAAAGATGCAATCAGGAAATTACAGCCCATCCCTCTTAAGGGGCTGTTTTGACCTCACAGCTGCCTGGGTCTAACAGGTTGCTGCCACCACCTCTTCTCCTGTGTCCTCACTCCATCCCTGAGCTACCCCTGTCCCCCTGGTGCGGGCAGCACCTGACCAATGGGTCCTCATCAGGAACCCACAGGGAGCTGGCCCAAGGGGTCACAACCAGCAGAAACCTAACCCTCCTCCAACACAGATGTGAGGAGTTTTCTGCCAGGTTAGCCTTTGCCAGGTGACTTGTCTGCACCACAGGCTGCCTGCCAGGAGGAGTGGGACACCCTCCATCCCCCTTGGGCATCAGCTTGGCAACTGAGCGTCTTCGCTTTAGTGTCATGCAGCAATCACCTTCAGTTCTTGGGGAAAGAAACTGGCACCAATTAAAAAGGAAAAAAAAAAAGTCAGAGTGTTACCTTGCAGGAGCATAACTGATAGCAGAGCGCACAGCGTTACTTAACAGCCAGCATGGGGTTTTGACAAGACAGGAGAGAGGGAAGTGCTGTGGCGGGGGACAGCCAGCATCAGGTTTTGAAGACTGCACCGTGTCAAACCAAAGCCTCAATTTCTGTTAGGCTTATATTTCTATGTTTGAGGGAAAAAGCAGTAAAATGTCCTCTAATTCTTTCCAATGATAAAGCCATGGAGCAGAACTTTGCCAAACTATGCACATTTGAAATTTTTCCTGCTAGATGTCTCCCTCAGCTTTATTACTGGATGCAAGACGGTTGCACTGTTTGCAAGAGACAGACCTAAGAAAAGTTACATTACTTGTGCTACCTTCTGAAAAACCTTTGTCTGAAATATTGCTGCACCCATTATGCTTGAGCAGGTATGAAAATTGGACAGAAGGATGGCCTGAGCCGGACACGTGCCTTTGTATTCCCTCAAAATCCCAAATTTAACAACACTTGGAAAAGCACAGCTGGTACGTTTTCAATATAAACATTAACAGCCAAATTCCATTTCAAACTGCAAGCGCCACAGCTCTTGGGCCTGCCCAGGCTACGCACATGCCATCTCCCAGGAGGTCCTGTCCGGGACAGGACACGTCTAAGTCCCCTGCTCCCCTAGCAGGCATTCAGGGTACATTAGAACAGCAGCAGTTTGATTTAAATACAAAGGGACAAAAGTTGAACTCTGAATGAGAGTAAAAGTAAACTGGAACAAAGTCTGCTGAGATGGGGACAGAAGATAAAATAACTTATTCCAAAAAAACGGGATGAGGAGTTGGAAAGCAATTCCCATTTAGGGTTGACTGAGCAGGGAAAATAGGAAGAATGGAAATGACCAAGCATAGCAAGGAATAAATTGTGTGTATTAAGTGATAGATGACAGTATGCTAAGCAGCAAGCCAGAGAAATGTGTCTTAGTGCTCAGCTGTGTCTCCATTGGTGTCTCAGAGCAACGACTAAGTTGGGCAAGTTAAGCAAGGGCAGATGACTAAGTTTGGCATATTCTCTAGAAGATATTACAATTGCTAGGGGCAGATAAAATGGCAGGTTTTCTGTCTGTCACCACAATGCTGATATTACTGGGGAGGGGATGCAAGCCTATCCAGAGAGCACAGATAAATTTTGACTGCAGCGAGGAAGCCATAGTACAGACGCTGTAACAATCCCCATGCACTTCCCATAGGCTTTCCTCCATGTTTTCAAAACTAAGCAGTCACTTAAAAATGCAATTTAAAAGCTGAGATTCTGAGGTGAGAACTCTAGAGAACTGTTCTGGAGGTCAGGAGCTGCAGGGAAGAAAGCAAATGCCTTACATGAAAGGGTAAATTAAGCTGGAGCTTGATGAGAGAGGAATATAAGAGAAGAAGCAAAGAAAAAAAGACACCTTGGGCTGAATGCACAGAAATATTCATATGCTAGGGAAATTTCTCCACTGAAAGAGGTGATACAGGCTGTGCCTTTTGAATGTGCTCAAATGAACAAACTCTGGTATGTGGAGAGCTCCAAGTGCCTGCCAGAGGGCTGTACCCAGCTGAGGACATGGCAAACACTACAGCTAGCGCCATGAGAGACCGAAAAATGGGGAGAGGTGCAGACAGGAAAGCAGAGGAGCTCTCAGCAGGGAAAGGGCTGAGCTCTGCAGGTCAGATCACGAGTGAGGAAACACTTGAGGTCAGCAAAAAGATGCAAGAGGACTATCAGAGTTGCTGCCTTCGAACTCCTACTGACAACTCCTCATTTCATTCCTATTTCTGTCCAGCAATGAGGAGATAAATTTGCAGTCCGAACTCCTGGAAGGGAGAGGGAAGAAATATTCACCCCAGTGGCTACACACAGATACCAACAATTTGTACCATACTACCCTTTGTTTTAAGTAGTTAATTCCAACAGTATAAAGCCATGAAAAGGGGGTTTAAGAAAAGAATAAGAAAAAGAAATAGCTGGGAATTAAGCTACTCGCATGTCAAAGACAAACTATGTTCTTAAAAGGGAGGTTTCTAAAAGTCCTCTCAACTCTTTCCAAAAATATTGCTTCTCTGTCAAAAGTATGCATTCCCCTACTACCCTACACAGAGGAACAAGACCAGAAATGGTGCTTTAATGAAATCATGACCTCAAAATTAAGTTTTACACATGGCTTATTCATTAGACTGAGGTAAAAGCATATAAAAAGATACACAAAAAAATAGTGCCTTGAAAATTGAATAAATTGTAAAACCAACAAAAGGAAGAACAGGAGTCTGAAATATCACTACTTATTAGTCAGGATTATTAGTTGAGTGACAAGCAGCTGGTATTTAAAGTAACATTTAAAGAAGCATTTTAAAGCAAATGGAAACGCAGCTTATAGAAATCATCCTGATTAACCTACTCCAACACAAAAGCCCCAAATTTTCTTCTCAGAAAATGGCAACTGTAGTAAAAAGGGGACAAGAAATCCTTTCCACTACACCAATTTGTGTTTCCTAAACTATCAGCTTATTTTTCTGCTTATCAGGTATCAGTTTATTATAGTTTAGACTGAGGAAAATTCTTCTCTAGCTCCTATACTGAAATTATTCATTCAGCTACAGTCAAATTGCTTGTTTTTAGAGTAGATTAATATTAAAAGAAAACACCCTTTGTACGTCTTAATCAGGTTTATCATTCAATAAGACACATCTCACAATTATCAAATTAAACTATGTTCTGATGATCTGCAGCCCCTCCTCATTTAGGCAGTTGACCCTGAGAGCTGAAGGCTGATAGCATAGCTGTGGTGAAGTTTCTTTCAAGGCCTAATTAAACCATCTTATTTCCATCAATTTTCCATTTTCACAATTCCCTCAGAAGTATCAGGAGTGTCAAAGAAGCCATGAACTGTAAGTGCTTAAATATCAAACCCTAAGGCTTATACTTAGCTCAAAGAAGTTAAAATGTGGGTGGCCAAGTTTCAGCGGCAGATTCTTTTTTGAAAGTAGGACCCAAGCCAGAGGAACCTAGCGATGGCTTTCCCTTCTCAGGTTGAATACGCAGAAAGAAGTAATGCAAGTGTCATGAGTGCCTCCCAGTCATTACTGCAGAACATCACACAATGCCATTTTTAACACCCACTGAAAGGAATACATTAGCTTTCAGATACGCTCAACAGTTAGTGCGCGGATAGCTCGTTCCCACGTTATCAGTGCTGTGCATCGATGCCCTGTGCCTCAGCCATACGTGGCGGTTCACGCTTCTCTCATCTCAGTCCTGTCTGAACAGATGAACATTTTCAACCGCTTTTAAATGAAACACAGTGACCTGAACCAAACTGAGAAAGTCGTGAAACTTAGCAATGAAAATGGTGGTTTCTTCCTAGATCTGCAGCAGGTAATTTTTTCTGAAGGAGGATTACAATCTCAAGGTACTAATTCCCTTTGATTTTCATCCTGATATCTTGTGGAGAGCTGACCTGCCAGAAGGTCAGAGCATCTCTGAGTCACCACTGCCAAGGTAACTCAGGCACTGAGGTAAGGGGACAACCCATTTTCTGCTCTTCAGTCTACTTAGAAGCCATGGGATCAGCCTATGCCCTGTCAGGCCTGTGCTCCATATAGTAGCCACTGCTAAAACGTGCAGCTTATCATGTTCTCCTGCACTGGTGCAGCACCTCATATTTTCTTTGCACTAGAAGGGGAAGGACATTACAAGAGTTGTGCAAGAAATAAACCAAAGCATAAGCCACATTTCAGGCCTCAAACCAACAGAATTACACCTATGCTGCATAGGAAATGATTCATCTGAGATCTTTCTATTGCAATTTTTTCCACCAAATATGAAACAATTACTTCTTACTGGAAGCAATGGCTTTGCACTGTACTAAGCTTGAAGGCTCCAGTTACCACTTCATGTTGAAATATGAAAAGTTATTTTCAGGAAACTGTACCCAGTTTTCATCTCAACTGCTAAACTGCCCAAGGTGAGGAGCACACACGCCTCCGAGCAGTCCTGAAAATGGCTCCATGTAACAGCTACTGCCTCATCCCAAGGGCTGCTGGAGGCTGAGCTGCACCTGCCTGGTTGAGGTGGAAGCTCTGGAGAAAATAATTCCAGGCAACATACTGACAAAGAGCCAAGACTCACACACAGGACCACAAACAGACCAACCATCGCCTGGGGGAGAATCCTGACTGCAGGCTTTTGGGGTGGCTGGGTGCGGCAAGACAGTTTTCTTCCACGGTGAGCATGGTCAGGGCCACGGGGGCAAGGCTAGCCCTGCCACCAGCAGGCTTTAACACCAGCCTGATCCTACAGACTGATGTCAAAGCCACCAGCCATTCGCCTACCCCTGTTCCCCAAAATACAACTTTAGCAAGGCTGCTGCCTCCAGAGCAAAGCTTGGGGGTTTTCAGTTGCAGTTCACGTCAGTAATATCTCACCACAGACATCCTTTGAAGAAAACAAGACTATCATAAAACAGGCCTGATGCTGAACTTTCAAACCAATGGCAAGAGGGCGGGGGGGCAGGACATGACGACACACCAGCCGCATAAGAGACTCCTTGGTGTAATTTCTTTGTATTGCATATACATGTAACAATTACACTAACACGGGCCCACTTTTAGCATTACCCATCAAGATCAAAGTAAGCTAAATAAGAAAGTGATAGTTTAAATTCACATGGTGTGTGATAGGGTACTACCTCTTCACGTGGCAGCAGAGCTGCTTGCAATGTTTCAGCCCTTCAGGAGACTTTCAGCCTCTTGACTGGTGAGCCTAAAACTGAACTGGATCAAGGGAAATCAATCTTCCTTACCATTTTAAAGGTTGGTCCCAAAGAAAAACCATCACAAAGCAGTCAGTCTCAAAATATATCCCCTAGAGAATGTTTTGTCTTTTGTACTTAATGACTATTTTTAAAAGTACTTTTTAAAAAAAGTCATTAACTTCAAAATAAGATTGTGATTGGATTAGTTCCACTGAGTGGCTTCCACTCTATATGTAGAAATTAGCACAGCTACTTAAAAAAGAAAAACTTTCAAACACTGTCAGTTGTTTGCCAAATTGTCTACTAAACAAATGAGCCCTGGGAGGCAGAGGAAGGACATTAAGGGAGCTGGAGAATAGGGTAGGATGAACTTCCTTGGAGGAAATTCCAGTAAATGCCATGAAGTATCAGATACACAGGTTAAAAACTATAGTAGTATACTGGGCTTATATATCCATGTAGGAATTGGGAGGAAAGTTACTCCTTACTTACAGAACATGTACATTATAGTCATAAAACTCTCTAGGAAGAGGGAATTAATAGGATTTTATATGTATGAAGTGAAAATAGAGGAGAAGGAGGAGCACTCACAAAGCCACACCAGCGCTATCTCAGGGTAGGTACACTGTAATGATGCAAGATTGGGCTTGCATCACAAAGTTTGCTCACTAAATTGCCAGACTGAGCCACAGCATCTCGAACTTTGTTTTCCTTGGATACAGAGCACGTCCAAGAAAGGACGGCATCTGTGGAATTACACCAGTGAAGTTTCTGGAGTGCAAGCCTTCCTGTCTGCACAGGTCCACAGTTTGAGATTTCCCACCTTGGCACCCCAAACCTTCCTGCACTCCACACAAGATACCCATACTGAGTTACACCAGTTGCAGTGCCAAGGGACTGCCTCGCTTTACTTACTGAGTGGTGAATCACCAGGAACCAACTAACTTGTACAGTCTTTCAAAAAATTAATGACAAAGAAGATCCATATGCAAACACTTCCGAAACTATAGCAGAGCTACAAACTAGAAGGCAGTAAGTTTTAAATACTCAGGAGCACATGAATGTTAGTGTTGGGTTTTCATGCCCCCCAAAGGAGGAGAATCTTTTCTTGAAAAAAAATCAACGCCAGTCTTGACTCTATTTTTAATTCACTTCCTGAGCTGTGATGGATCTTACATCTAAATACTTGTTCAATTAATGTAATCAGTTATGAGAAATCAGATCTAAAGTAATAAAACCTTTTATTTTGAAGAACTTCCTGAACTGAGTTCCATGCAGGTATAAAACCATACAGCTGGATTCCCCCAAAGTAATAAATGTACTTCGAATCCATTTAGGGTGATAAAAATATTATACAGATACCAAAGGACACTGTAAAAGTTTAAAACAAAATAAAACAAAACAAAACCAAACCACTTTCAGTAGACAACCAGACCCAGATGCGATGCAATGATTTGCACTTAGAGAGCCAGACAATGAGAAATTGACTGTAATTCAGGTAGTTCTGCAAGTTATGTAAACTGTGGGGGTTTTACTTTACGTTAAGGAAGTCCCAACAGATTAACACTGAGAAGTTCTATTTACACCTACAAGTAACTATAATGCTGATTTGCATGGAGAGATCGATTAATCATTTGCAAGAAGTTAATTAGGTACAACTTTGAAAATGAAATTACTAGCATCACATTAAAAATTATCCTTAAGTAACCTTGAAGAAGTTAACACAATAAACCTCCTCCACATACCAAACCTCAAAGTAACAAAAATAACAAGTGCCAAAGAAACAGGAAACACAGCTTACATATCCAAAAGCAACTATTCCTAGAAGCAGTCGGAAAGGAGGCTCCAAATCAGCAGAAGTCCCAGAAAGATAAAAGCATGTAAGAAGAGGGAGAGGTAGAGAATCACAGATTGCAACAACCTAGAGACTGCACATGTGGCTGACAGCCCCCTTCATCCTAGATCAGGAGCTGGTACTGCCGTCAGAAGGTTTCTTCACATACACAGTACATATCTTTAACTACAAACTGAACTTGATTTTCACCTCACCCGAGTTGCTCCACTCTAAGGACCCATGATATCCTCCCTCCCCACATCAAGGTAGGCAGCTGTCACACATACTCTTATTTCACCGGTTGGTTTGGCAGTGTACAGCATATGTGGCTGAAACAGTGCAAAGATAGCCAGCTTCTTAATGTTTTAAATTCTGTGCAATGTCACAAAGAACAATTAATCCACCAAGCTTTTGCTGTGATGCACATCCAGGAGGTCATCAGCGGTCTTTGCCATAAGAGTGGTTGCTGGCTCATGGTTGACTCAGTGTCCACCAGGACCCCAGGGCTTTTTCTGCAGAGCTGCTTTCCAGCAGGTTGGCCCCAGCCTGTCCTGGTGCCTGAAGTTATTCTTCCCTAGGCGCAGGACTTTGCGCTTCCCTTTGCTGAACTTCGTGAGGTTCATGTCAGCCCATTTCTCTGGCCCATCAAGGTCCTTCGGATGGCAGCGCAACCATCAGCTATATCCACTACCCCTCTCAATTCTGTATCTTGTATACCAGTCAAGTCATCCCCTAATACTAATTTCATAAGCAAAATATTTCTTAAGTTGCACTGCAGGGCATTTCATCAGACCTTGAATAATTTTTTCTACCCTATTTAACAGTCTTCCATTTTCAACATTTTTCCTTTCAAAGCACTAGCACTGAAATGTGTATGTTAAATGCCAGCTGCACCAAAACTGTTCACTGAGGCAAAAGTTATCCCCTCTCCTGTCCCTTTTTTTTGTGCATGTCAGGATGCAAGCCTCAGCGCCACAGCTCCTCAGCATTGCGCTGGAAGCTGGTGCGCAGTTGCTTGTCCGCTACAGACTTCTGAGAAGTGCTGCTTTCCAGGATACAGGCCCTCTTTCATAAGGCATAGCTTGCATTCCCTGTTCTCTGGCATACAGCTTTGCCTTTGGCTGTATTAAAGATGCAGTGTGTTTGAATGTGCCTACAGAGCAAGTTGTGAGAGCTCCATTATCATATACTATTCTGCTAGCAATTACTATCAGTAACAGTTTTTTTGTTTACATCTGGGACAATGATGAAAGCACTCCATAGTATTGGGATTTGTGCAAATACTTCTAGAATCAATCAAAGAGACCATTTTCCTGTCACTTAGACAATTTTTCACCCAATGTCATACTGACAATTTTTTTTTTTAATCAAAATGCTTTACAAAATTAAACATGTTTTCTATCAGCCTCATTCACGCATTGGACAGCTACATCTTTGTTATCTTTTGGCTGGTGGGGAAGAAAGGCAGGAAAAAAAGAAGGGTGAAGGTGGGAAGGGCTGCTGTTAGATACTGCTGGTAAACATTTTAGGAAACACCCCACACACTTTTTGCAGCGCTGTGTACAGAAGAACTCCATCCTTATAACTGCACACTAAAATTCTATAGAAAGGATTATTTCAAGGCTGTTGGACATCAAGTTTTAGGGAAGTTTTATGGATGCCAGAATGAGACCAGAAGATGAGAACATTAGCAGAGAGGTGAAAGAGACAACACCTGGGATGAAAGCAGAAACTCAGGTGTCTATTCATGAGCTTTAATTTCTATTCATTACATCCTAAAGTTCAGAGAAAGCCCATTTGGCTTCTTGCACTGCTACCTTCCCCCTCTTTCCCTGCTATCTGCCTTGCTGTATAACCATGCAGTTATTACAACTATCCCACAGGCAACAGACAGCCAAGAGGGATTTTCCAGAAGCCTGGAGAAGTCTTCCAGTGGAATCTAGCACTAGAATATCACCTATTAAAGGCTGCACTAAAAGTTCATTTCTTTAAATAGATTTGTTCTCTCCAAAATCACCATATCAATTCAGGCTCATGGGTTCTTCCACAAGTGTACCTTAATTTGTTCAGAAGATAAATTGTGCCTTCTTCACAAAAACCATAACTTTCTCTCTTGTGATCAGTACACCTTGGTACTTTTAGTTTTTAAATGCAGTCCCACTTATGAGTCATCATTCCCTCCCCTCACACACACACACTTTTCAGCCTCTCCTTTTCATCCTTTTCCTCTTGTTTTAGTAAAAGCTGTAGGTAGGACAAACTAAAATAGCAAGTTTCACAACTGGACATGAGACATCCTTAAATTTAGATCAAATGAGCTCTTTCAAAGTATATGGGATCTTGCCATCCAGACAGATTTGTAAAAGCTACATATAATTAGGGAAAGGAATAGGATCAAAAATAGCCTGTGTATGATGGCCTTCCTCAACAGTATGTGAATAGGAAGAAAGACAGCCTTATTCTCTTAGCAGCAGGAGGAAGGGTAAGACAACTCAGGGCAGCCGTGGGAAGCCCCCACCAGCCTGTAGGCTTACTCTGTTGCTAAAAAGCCTAGGTGTGTGATAAATTCCCAGAAACTCCTCATTTTCTAAACTAATTGTTTTCCCAACCCTAATTCCTTACTACATCAAACTGTAAAGCCAAGATTACCCAAGAAAACTTGACTACATTTCACTATCTGAGGTTGCAGGTTCTTATCCAAGGTGAAGCAAAAGCACCTTAAAGACAGTCTTAGACGAAAGCTGCTTTGCCAGTCATTGGTTTGTCTTGGAAGTATAAAACTCAAAAAACCCAAGAACCTGTCATCTTGCCTTGACATCCATAACTTCTACCCTTTCAACAGGCGCCTGTTGATGATAGCAGCGAGACTCTTCTTACTCCTGACTTCCCTCCCACGCTTTGCTCTGGCAAGAAGCCCTCACACACTCTGCACTAACTTGGAACAAGTTCTGCAGCGCGGCCCTCCGCTTTCCACAGCGAACTGGAAATTTTGTGTCCACTTCAGGTAAATGTTTTATTGAATTAAAATCAAGAAAGTAAATATGGCAGAGTTACAGTGTTCCTTGTGTAAAAAAACTGAATTCCAAAATAAATAGGAATGCTACACAGCTTTCACATTTTACTATGCTGCAAATGTTTCGATGCACAATGGTGCTAAAGAAAGTATCGGCAGAAAGATGGAAATTTTGGCAGCTGCTGTGGGGAGAGCTGAGGCTTCTGGCAGTGGGCAATGTGTGGAAAGATTGTGAGATAAACACATCTGAAGTTTTATGCTGAACTAATCGATAATGATATAGTTACGTTCAAGATTAGGCAATATATTAAAGTGATAACTCTTATTTTGCAGGCCTGTTAGTTGAAAGGCTGTCTCCAGAGTTAGTACCACACTAGTTGAGTTTGCGTGTCAAGGTTTCCTCACAACCACAATGATATACCTCCTTTCAAGCTGAAGCTGAAATTCAGCAGTGTATTTTGATCACAAAAGCTGAATTCTGTAGCAGCATGGAAAGAGCAGGGCTCTGGGTGCTCTCGCCACCACACAGGCTGGCTTCACCTCTCCCCTTGAGGGGCAGAAAGGAGACGTCGCTATGAGTGCAGTCATGAAACTTAACCTTCCCTGGTGACCTTTCCATATGACTAGCATTCATTACCACTTATCTGACCAGAAGCTCTAGGAGCCTTCCCACATTCATAACTCATGCAAGATAAGCCCCTTGGCTGTGGCTATTGGCAGTAAAAGCCACCCCAATTGCTATCTCCAGGGATTTTCTGTGACCTCTCACCCAAGACCACAATGCCTTTACTTTCATCTGTTAAAAATCAGCCACGTTAAAGCCCTGCTAAGAGCAACTGTAGCTGTCAAATCAGCACAGCCAGTCTTTCCTCAGGACATATTTCCTGATAGCAATGATTTCAGAGAAGGCCTCCAGTATTACAAGCTCACTCTACATACGTAACTTCTAGGCACAAATTGCATTTTTATCTTCACCTACTCCAATGCCAGCCATCAGACTGTAATGAAATTGCATGTAGCCTGGAAGCCTTGGTCAGGGACTAGAAGCCAAGTGTATGAGACACGCTACAAACAGAGCACTGAGAAAACGCAGATTCTCAGTTTAAGGATCTCCTTTGTGAATTGAGAATATTTTCAGCCATGTTTTCTTCTCCATGTGCTCACAAAAACCCTAAACTGCCCCCAAGCCTTTAAGAGCTGAAAGACAGAGATGGAGAGAGTACGTGAGTTCCCTTCAGCCCTTGGGCACTGCCAGCAAAGCACCAGCAGCTGCACACGCTCAGTAACCTAAGCAGTAAGTAACAGCACAAAAGCTGCCTATTTCTTTACAGAGCCATCTGTTAGGTTTTCGATACACACAACTCCACCCGACTCTAGGAGATGCTGAAGTCCTGCACTGAGCGAGGCTCTCGGTCTGCTGCCACACCAAGCGAGGCACCCCACACATGGGGAGACCGGGTGGCCAGAGGGTGCGTGCTGGCATTTGAAACTGAGGGCGCACCTCGGCACCCCACTGCCAAGGGGGCAGCCCCCGCTGGCCGCCTCTGCCCCAGCCACGCTGCCAGCTGGGCCAGGGAGCTCGCTGGGCTGAAAACTAATCGCTCACCCAGTGTTAGCTTTCAGCTGGAACAGGTCCCTGGTCTGGCCAAGTGCAGGGCGGTATGAGCCCAGGCGCCAACACAAGGAGGCGGTGGGACCGCGTGAGCAGGGAGGAAGGGCAGCACGACCCTGTTCATGGCAGCACTGACTTGTATCACCTTAAGCTGACTGTGAAACTACATTCCCAAAGCGTCTCCCAGGATGGTTCCAGGAAATCCCTTCCGTCATGGGAAGCACTCCTAGTAGCACAGACCCAATCCCCAATTCACCTTTTCCTTCCTACCCCAGCAGCCAGTTAAGGCTACCCTGACTATGAGGGAAATGAAATTTAATCCTGAGAACATGCAGATAGGAAGCAGGAGGATATTTTAGTTTCCAAGACAAACAGCCATTCCAGTGCTGCTGAACCAGAGCTAACACAGTCTGGGGAACGCTGGTGAGGAGCAATGGGAAGACCTTTGTCTCTCATTCACCCACTGCGGCTACCTGTCACAACTGGATTACTTAGGGCTTTAGTCCCTGCATGAAGCTAGTGACCATCTGAAGGATCTTGACATGGAATTTAATCCTCTTCTATATGTTACTGTCTTCAGTTATAGTGAGTAGTTTACCAAGCAGCACAACTGTTTAGTAATAACACATGGCTATAAAATGTAATATGCTGAAAGCAAGCCTTATTATATATACCCCAAAAGAGTATTTTCAGAGTGTAACAAGGAAGAAACTGGAACTATCAGTCAGCAATATTATCACACTCTGCTCTCCCAGCTGGAGCTGCATCCATCAGACAGGCTGCAGAAAATAAGGGAGAACAAAGCTAATCAAATACTACCACCTTTCTTCCTCTCCGTTATTGCCTCTCCTAAGATTGACCACATTTGTGGTTAAATGCAGGGAGTCAAACTTCCTATAAGCAGTGTCGTTACGGTTCCAGATTTCCACTGTGGTTCAGCCATATCACAGCTCTGGAAAGGCACACTGGCGTATGCTCAAACCACCACCTTCATTTGTTAAGGTGAAAAAATTCCGTATTGCAGCTGAAAAAGGTTCTTACCCAAATCACCTTGCTGACCTGCCTTCTTAAAGGTCTTAATACCACACTTTAAAAAATAAAAAAAAAATCACTTTGTTGAAATTGGTAGTCTACTTAGTGAAGGGACTGATGCAATATTGCTGTGCCAGGGGAGATGCAAGAAGCTAGTTAAAGCGGAGAAGCAGAAACCCAGTTCCTCAGTATCCCCAGTGCACGCCTTGTTCCACTGCTCCCAAGAAAGACTCCTGCTTAGTCCTCACAAGCCCCAAGGCTGTATATATGTATATGCTGCCTTTTCTGTGCATGCAATCAAAAGCCTTCATCAGTTCTTTTGCAATTTGAAGCTCACATCATCAAGATCAGTAGTCCAATCTCAGCTGTAGCCAAGATGCTAGATGCAGCTGACTGATCCAGTAGTAGGTCTAGCAACTTGTCCCCTGAGAGGCTCTCAGAAAGCAAGTCTGAAGAAGCCACAATCTCCACAAAGTCACAGGTACTCCAAGCATCTGCTGGTAAATGCAGCCCCTGACAAGAAGAGAAGCTCCAAAGTTTGCCTTGAAAAAAGGATCAGCTCATTGCAAAAAGGACAGTGCTACATGCTGATCTTTGGACCATTTTTCTGAAGAGAAAAATCTTATCAGGATACCACAACCATGTGATAGTAGTCAAAGTAAACCTAAGAAATTCAAAGTTTTAACTCCGCCTCTGAAAACGATATGAAGCTACGTGAAAGCTTAAGTTTCGCCACTCTATGCAGTTACATACAAGAACAAGGAAGCAACTAGTCATGGCCCTGATCAGTGTTACTATCCAAAAAATTCCAGTCTTACATGACTGAGGTGCAGATGCATGAGCAGGTGGGCCTGTAGTGGCATGTGCATAAAGATGTCCCTCACATAAGCGTGCTGCTGCATCAGTCCTGACCTGCAGGCCTACCTCCGTTCAGACTAATACACCTACTAAGTTACACTCCACATTTTCCCTCAGAGAAGAGTGGACCATGTACCTTCCCACACTCCTAATTCAAGGTTCTAGCTGGGAAGATCACTGTGCCTGCTCCATGCTGGGGCTCACACCCCACAGACCATGCAGTCATGGGGCAAGGGGGCACTCATACAAAAGGCAGAGCAACAAAAAAAAAAAGCATGGTCTCCAGCGTTCAGGGAGAGGTGAAATACCTGCAGAAGGTGTCCAGCATAACCTTGCAGCAGAAGGAATGACACATTTTTGTATGATTTGTGCAACATTAACCAAAGTATCTGGGGCCAAAGATAGACAAAATATCTGATGGTGGCTTTCCAGGAGGAAAGCAACCCTTTCAGGACCCTGCTTGGCAGGCAGGCTGTCCCTAGTCTTCTAGGCATGCTATGCTTGCACTACCAGTGAAAGAGCCAGGGCTGCCTGCCCTGGTGGGCAAGTATGTTTGCTGGGATCTTTATGCTGCTCCTCTTGTATCATTGCACTATTAAGCAAAGTTTAAGAAGTTTAAAACTATTCCAGATCTGGTGGCTTTTTCCATTTCAACAAGGCATCACCATCAAACAAGTCAACAGGCAAGCTGAAGTATCTGATATTTTTAGGCATCTCACAAATGCCTAGCGTTTTCTCCCTGCAAGGTCTTAAGGAGATTCCTGCCTTCTCTGTTGCCAGTTGAAAGAGTTTGGGGGCTGCTTTTCACATGCTGAGGCAAACAAGCTCTTCAAACACCTGGGAAAGCCACATTTCTCCACTTCAGATGAAGTGCTAGCCACAGATATAATGGCTGCCTGGTTCAGCTGGCACTGCTTCCCCCACTTCGAGGAAGTAGGGAAAGGTGTTCAAAAAGGCATTGAGGCCATTGAAAGAACTAAAGGGTAGTCAAGAAAAAAAAAACAAAACAGGCAAATCTGAAGGGGAAAACAGAAAGGGTGAAATTGAGATTCTTTCTTACTAAACACAGAATTATTCAATAACTCCTGATTCACTTTGAGGCAGAAATACCTGATTTTTGGCCCTAAAGAAAAAGTCCGTCTTAGTCTCTGCATTGCAGATGAGAACAATCACATTTTTGCTTGTTCTGACTTATTGCTAAATTGATTATTCTCTACAACAGGGAAAGAGGGAGAAAGGAAGTCGCCCTTATAAAATTCTATAAGAGGGTGAAAGAACTGAATGCATCCTGCTTTTCCTAGCAACCCTCTTTCCTAATTCTGAAGCAAATAAATCACACTAAGGATAGTATCCTGAACATATGGCTTTCTCTGAATAAGGGGAATTTGCCTGCCTACAAGCTTTCTTTTCTTTTCTTTTTCTTTAATTAAATATGTCAGTCTCTGGAATTCCCTACACATTTCCCTTCACAGCAAAGTGGGTTCCTACACCCCCACCCCTCCCCCCCCCCAAAAAAAAATCCCAGCACAACACCCCCCCAAAAAAAACCCAACACAAAAACAAACCCCAAAATTTTGTAAGTATTAACTTCTTTCTGCCCACAGAAGGCTGTACCTAAGCTTAACGTCTAGCCAACAGCATGCAACCTGTTCACTACTGTTGCATTCACTTCCCACATATTCAGCAAAAGCATGATGTTACCAAACGAGAAAAGGGAAGGACTTCAGCACCCCAATGCCAGCAACAGCATATTTAGAGAATGGGTGACAGGCAAAAAATATTGGAGGTCTCCAGATGCTCTTGCACATTTCTTCACCAGCTTTCTTGTAAACACCTACAAAGCATGCTGCTCTAAGTGCAGCAACTCATGGGACACATTTTTATTTTGCCATTTCCTTCTCCATGCACAAGACACCCTGTTTTGCACAGTCTGGACTTTGAATGCTCCCTGGTCTTTTGGCAGAGCAGCTGAACACTATGACCACCGGGAGGGATGCTGTTAACCTCTAGATCTGGAAGACCCTTCTCTGCTGGGCCTTGCAGGCTCTCGGTTGCAAAGCAGTTGTTGCGAGGGCCCTGAGAAGGGGGAAATACCCCCTGAAGTTCCTCACTCCCCTGCGTGCAATCCAAGAAAGCGGCTGGTGGCCATTTGCAGAAGACGATCACAGAGAAATTTGCCAACAGGAATGAAAGGGTAGCGAGGATGCCAAAACGCAATGGTCTGCATTTTCTTTTTAAGTAACAAATAAAAACAAGCAACAAAAATGTGACTAGCAGTTGAAATCAGAAAGGAAATTGAAGTGATTTTATAGAAAGAAGTATGAACCAAAGCCATACCAAAAGCCACCTGCATTTTTCTCTATCATACACAATTTCCCATGTTCATTTATGTCATCTTCACGGTGTCAGTATTCGAGAGAACAATTCTCAGCTCAGCACGACAGAACAGTAATACCGACGGGCATGCAGAACATTAGCATGTTATAAATAAACTTCTAATTCGAGGTGGGAAAAATCATCAAGGCAGCTCTTATGATTAAGAACCAGAGAAAGAAAATGAGCAACTTGCTTATCTTTCAGGACACTGTCTTTTACAAAAAGAGCTTTTTCTAACCCCCAGTTCCTGAGGGGAAAAAAGAGTAAACCCAGCGAAACACCCACTGTCAGGACAAAGCAGCCGGTGACAATGCTATTATAATTTTTAAAGCCCTCCCTGCCCCCACCTCAAGTAGTAAGCTGTCTTTTCTACCAGCTCAAGAGGTTTGTGCTTAAAAAGAGTACTACAGCAGAGTTGTAAAGTTTCGGCTTCCTCTCACCCAACTCACAGCTTTACATAACTCCCAAGAGACGGTTTTAGGCTACAGATACTGCGCAAGCAGAAAGAACGAAAGAAAGAACAAGGTGCAGAAATATTACACAGCAATTTGGATCTGGGTTATTTGGAGCCACTTGATAAAAGTCTTACCATGAAAAGTAAAACTTTATTCTGCTGAGCCGACAGCCAGGATTATTCGTGCTTGTGATAGCCTTGATCACCATCCTCCGTCTGCCCCACTCAGGGTTCCCTTCCCACCCCATCCCCGGTCTGCAAGGACAGATAACGCCCCACCGCGGCACGGCTGCCACCTCGGCTATTATTTCTGTTCCACTCCAGCATTGTCGCTCTTTACCAGCGTGCCACTTACTAAGCAATATTACAAAAATTTCTGTGAATATCTATGTTCACCATGAACCGGGATAATAGCCTCATTGCAATAGCCTTGATAAAAGCTCCAAAAAGACAGCTTTCAGATATCACCACACAAAAGCCTTCTGTGAGAGCTGTAACCAACATCAATTCCTGCTATGCGAAGACATTAGACAAAGTGTGAACTAGCTTACTGTACAGGGACAAAAAACTGACTGTCAATGTGTGGGACCAATGCTGTCTAAAAACACGATGCTGGCAAGGCAAAATAACACCAGCATATATACATGGTAATTGCCATTTAATTCCAGAGTTAGCAGCACAAGAAAACAAGTACTGAAGGCACTATTAGGTTACTAGCATCACTCAAGATATTATAATGCCATATAATTCAATTTCTAGCATCTCTGTTTGGAAAAAACGACCTTAAAACCAGCAGATGTTAAAAAAAGCCCAAGCAGAGGACGAAGGAAAGCCCAGATTCCATTACAGAAGCAGTCAGAGAACACAGCAAACCCTTCAGACCTGCTCCTTAAAGCATGTATTTTTCCAGTATACCATAGACAACCCGACACATGAGAAACACCATTCCATGTATGGTACAAGATAAGACCCTTTCTGCACATCATTTTATGTTTTTTACATACTTACACTGTGGTAGCACCCAAAAAGCCAGAAGTCTACTGTCAACCTAAATGGACCATACCAATATAAATGGCAGGCCACAAGTTTACTTTTTTTACTTCCAGACCTGAAATTTGCCAGATGACACCTCTTAAATGGGAGCCTAGGTAGGAGGGATGCAAGCAAGTCTACATGCCAGTTTGTTTCCGAACAACATGCAAGGCAAATTTGAAAGTTTTAGAGAGATCATAGTACACTCACTCTACGGATAAGTGTCTCACTCTAAAATTATATCTGTACTTTAAAATGTGTAAAAATCATTAAATTCTACAGTGCAGATTCAGTGGCTTGCAGAAGAAAATTTTATCTCTTCCTGCACTCCAATTTTAGTAAGATTTTATAACTAACGGGTAGAACCAAAATTAAGAAAAAGTCATATTTAGAGAGAACTAGTACAGCAGATCGATAAGCCTGACACCATATATAAGAATTTGACTCTTGCACTGCATGGTGACAGCCACCATTGAGTCCTAAACCAGAGACTTTTAATGTCACCTTAATTAACAAGGAAGGAAGTTTGCCAATGAGTTTCTTCCCCCACCCCACTTTCTAGCAGTAAGTTATGCAATATGCAACAACCTTTGAACAAACAGCTGTACAACAACCAAAAAAAACCCAAACAAAACCAGAATAGTATTGTAAAGAGGCTAAAGTCTTTCAAGAAGTTCATTAATGAAAATTACTTCTAGAATCTACTCACAGATTAACTAACACACACATACCACAAGTTGGAGCAGGAATGCTGGAGCTGAAGCAGCCAAGGCTAGACAGACACCTTTTGTTATCCAGTTTCCTAATACAATTTACTTTTACTGAAAATAGTTGTTTACGTGTTTTCTTTGAGTTTTCACAGATCTTTGCAAAATAGCTAGTGGCTCACAATGTCTACATGATGAGACTCTAAAATCCCATTGTAAAGATACAGAAATGAAAGCCAAAATAATAGCCTCTGCTTTTAACAGTGGCTTGTTCATATAAAGCTCAAGATACCAAGGACCCAACATCTGCAGTACTGCAACTGAACATCGAAGCACCAAATACCTTCCTAATAAGCAAGTCCTAGACCCCTGAAGTAAGGCACCTGAAAATGCTGTCAGCCATAGGCAGTGGTCACTTCTGGGCCTAGACGCAGCCACATACAAGTCGGATGAAATCTTGAAAGTAGATGGAGGTGGTCAAATTAAGTCTCCTAAGTTTAAGTCACTTAAACAAAGTGACAAAACAGAGTACTGGGTTTACTTTTAGAGGTAGGAATAAACAAAAGCCATACTTGCCCACATAACTCAGCACAGTCGCAGAAAAGATGCCAGCTGATTCTGGAAAGGTGATCTTCAATGCTCCGCCTGTCCTTCCTAGGCAAAAGGCGTTTGGCACGGAAGTGTGAAAGCTTCAGGGCATGCACGTGCAGTAGTCACACAGCTAGTGCGTTAGTTTTCACACTATTACAGGTCAACAACTGTTCACATTCGTAAGTAGGACAGGAGAGACACAACACATGCCATTAACCTTAAGCAAGTTCAGTTTGCGCACCACTACCAACACATTTCCAATTAGTCATGTATGTACAAAAGGAAGACTAAAGCGGATGCAGTAGAACACTCCCACTACATAGCTGAGGCCATTTTCAGTATGCTCCAGCTTCATCATCATCTAGACAAACTCTTGTCTTCTCCCTTTGCAGGGTTTGCAGATGGAAATATTTACCATAGCTCACGTTGAGCCCACAAGGCATTTAGAACTCCACAAATGCCACGAGATCCAGCACATAGCAGCACCATCCAAGCAGACAGCATAGTACTTCAGGAGACACCCATGCCAGGCATAGCACTTCCAAGTGTGGTTTTGGACCAACTTACTTGAGGAAAACAGAAGTGAAATAGTTCCCTTTTAAAGATGTGATAAATTGGGCAATTTTGCCAAGTCTGTCTTCAAACAGAAGACAGAACTGGAATTGAAACTGAGTCCAAATACTTCAGCAGCAGCACCTCAGGCACTGCAACAGCCCCATCCTGGAGGCACCGGCAGGCTGCCTCCCTCTCTCCACACACCACTGCCCTGGACACATGAAGGGGGTTTCTTCTCCCTACAGCAAACAATTCTGCTCTCGAAAAATAATACAGGAAGTGATTAACTCTGCCAGCCAAAACAAAAGACTGAAGTCCAACTTAGTCATTTGTAGGTTGCCACCATATATATGCTCTCACTGCTGCCAGCTGTAAATGAGATTATTTGCAGAGACTGCAAAACCCAGAGATTTAGTTACACCAAGACCACCTTTCCATCTGCCAAAGTCTTGCTCTGGGCATGGCTGGATCTACAGTACCACCATTGGTGCAAGAAGCCCACCTGAACTGAAGTCACAGTCTCCAACTCATCCTTAGCAGGCAGCTCCTCCACAAGCCAGGATTAAAGCCTGAGCCACGCTCCCACTCCTCCACACCAGCACCAACCCTGCCACCAGAACCACAGCCATCAGACCAAAACGCACCTTCTGAAGTGAAGCCTGAAGGTTTGAAAGGTGTCAGACTTGAAGTTACTAAGAAAAGATCACATCTTTGCTTCTCATTCAGTTCCCCTCTTGGTGCTTTGGGGAACCTCTCGCAGCCACACCAGACTTACAGGCCCACACAGGACAGGGGCTCCGAAGAGGAATGGTGCTACTTTGTTTTCGTTTTTGCAACTTACACTTTGTAATGAGCCTTTCCTACAGTAATCAGGCGCACCTGGCCCCTCTGCTCCACACCTCCTGTTTCCCACCCAGGGCCAGGTTAAGACCTTGTGAAACAAGCCAGCTCTGAAAGGGTCTCTGGCTCCTACTAGGCCTGCAAAGCGGGTCCACCATGTCTTCAAAACATCTTTTGAAGCTACCAATCCCCAGAAGCTTGGCAAGTAAAACCTCACAACTAATAGCCATGTTTGTTTTCAAGAATCATGTGATTATTTTTTTTAAAGGACACTTCTATTTCAGCATTAATAGCTTTCATTTCAGGAGAAATTAAATAGTCTATCACTCTTCAGCTTGGAGGAGACAGCTGAGGACAGAAGATAATGTATCATAAACTGTGTTGAGAAACATATGAGGAAATAATTTTCCCCTACCGCAGTATCCAATGACACTAGAGACAGCAAGTTCAAAAAGAAAAAAGGCAGAAGCAAAATTATTTTTTTTTCCATACAAGATAACTAAATCATAGATAGAACTTGTTGCTACATGAGGTCAGAACTACAACTAGATGCAAACAGAGATTAGACAAAAATCGCAGGCAATCGGTAGCTGTAGAACTCATTGTAATCCCCGACCAAGGAAGTGCTCTCTCAAAGCAAGTAGTAGAAGGGCTGTCCTGTGCAAGCCCTCTTCTTGTGTTCCTTCCTCAAATGTTTGCCAGTTGTAGTCAGAGAAGCAGTAGGAGAACCTTTCATCTTGCAAAATACAGCAGTTCCTAAGTTTAAAGATTTTTTTTTTTAATGCTTGCACATACTAACAAATGAGCACACTGTAAAAATTCACAGAGCAGCACCAATGTACGTGGTATAAAATGAGGGGGGAAAAATGCCTTTAATTGTGCAATCAGTTGAAGCAGCCTCTACAGAAGGATAAACTGGCCCTAAAGTGACTCATATCCAGCCTTTGGCAAGCAGGCTGGTGGCACAAGGAAGATACATACCTTCACGGTCAGAACAGGCAAGAACAACTTCTGAAAATTGAGGCTCAGTAAGACGATTTAACACCTCAACACTACTGCATGTGAAAGCTCCTGCCTCCTTCCTTCATCTCACTCACCCCATCTTGAGCTATGTACACCCAATACCTACTGCGTGCCAGACCTAATTGCTCATGAGACCCAGCTATTTTACCTTGTTAAAGCAGCAGAAAACCAACCCCAAGCGCAGAGGGGTGGGAAGAGCACTCCCAGGCCAGGAGTAGGATGAAGAAGGTGCTGCAGAGGAAACGATGAGGGAAAAGCAAGCCTACTCCTTCCATCAACAGTAAAGCCTTTGAGCGGCTCAGCTGCTTGCTCATGGAAACCTGCCAGAAGCCTTATCACCGTGGGGCAGGAAACATACTTCAGTAGTTCTGGGGCAGACGGAGCCACACCAGCATGGCTGGACTCTGCACGAGGATAGCAAAGCCACCATCAGTGAGCACAGCAAGCTACGGGCTATTCCTGTACATTTTTATTAGGATGCCTGCTTTCCACTAGATGCTTGTTGGCAGTTAGGGCAATCAGGATTTATACCTCTTTGAACTCTCCTCAGACAGTGGTGCCAAAGGACCATGTGGTACCTCCTTGGGCTCAGAAGAAGTCTGTCACTGGAGGAGATGGATTTACACCAAAGAAACTCCTTTAAATGCTATTCAGAAAGCAAAGGCCCCAGTCTCATGCTCACATTAATTCCTATTGAGGCAAAGAAATAGGAAAACAGCTCTGCATATGAAAACACCTATGTCTTCTACCCAGACAAAACTTTTTATTCCTGCAAAATAAGGAAAAGCTACTGGTTAACTACCCACTTCTTTCATGCAGCTTATAGGTTTTTCTCTCATACCTTAAATTCTTGTTCAGCATTTATGTCCTATTCGGCCTGCTCCTTTACCTAACACCTAGGAGAAAGGCTGTGCACTACCCCATTTTTCTCCCCTTCCAGCTGTGACTTGCTGCAAAGGAAGGAAGGAGAGGTGCTTTCTAAACTACCAGAAAAATGAGAGAGGTGCTAAGTATTCAGTTTGGAAATGTAAATCCTCCCGCCCCCTTCTGAAGTATGCCGAACCAGCCTCTCCACAGCTCATGTCATCTAAAGGCCACAGGAGTTCTCTAAAGATATTCTTGTTAAGAGGATTTAGCCCCTTTTAAAAAGGACTTAACATGTGGGTGGTGTCTCCATTTAAGCATTTTCTCATGGCTAAGAAAATGGCCCTCTTCTTAAAGGCTTATCTTTATAACCCAAAGACAGTAAGAAATTCTCCACTATTTGAATTAGAAACATTTTGAGCAGCTTGCTTTTACAGCAGCCCCATTTTTAAGTACTGGGATTTGCAAATGGTAGTGACTTTCTCACACCAAGCGAGAAGCCAACACCAGCAAGAATGTTTTTGGGGTACCTTGCCAAACATTAATTTCTCCCATGTTTTCATGAGGACCCGAGTGGATTCACAAACTTGCTGCCACCAAAAGAGCATGGTGTCACCAGTCCTGTGCCCTCTCCCTGGCCACCGCCTTCCCTTGGTGGTCCCTAGCACTTACCAGACCTTCCATTAGCTGGTTCAACCTGCCTGCCCAGCAGAAAGCCTTTTATTTATTTATTTTGGTGAGGGTTAATTTTCCATCCTGGGAAGGCTGAGCTTCCAGAAGGGAAGAAGGGAAGTGGCACCAGCCCCGGCAGGGTGCAGGAAGGCAGGGGAGGACACAGGACCGCCTGCCCCTTGCAGCAGCACTGACCCAGTCTCCAGAGGCACAGGCTTCCCACAGGAGCACAAGCTGATGGTTGCTTTGCAAGGGTTAATTCTTCATTACCGCTTGTGTTTAAGCCATGGCAGGGGTTCAGATCTGCCCGGTAACACTTTCTATTAACTCCACAGGAATCATGAAAAAGCTCCTCAAGTTGAAAGGGCAGGCAGCCTGAGTCACAGCCCCCCAGAGCCCGGGACTCACCAGGGTACCAAAGCCCGGTTAGCAACCTTCAGTTGCTGGAGCCGCTGCACCAGGCGGCGACAGAGCAAGGAAGAGGTTTTGGACAGTGTCAAGACACCTGCCTGGGAGATGGAGTGTGCAAGCTCATCTCTCTGGGGCTGGAGCCGCCTGTTGTTATGGACTAGGCTTACCCTTCAAAGCTTTTCCAGCACGGTTACACTTACACAACCATAAACTAACAAATTCCCAGAGGGGAAGCAGCTTGCTTCAGCAAAAGAAACTTTTTCATTTGCTGCTATAGGCAAACACCCCACTGAACAGGCTAAACTGTACTGCTGTACTGACTCTTTTCCAGTCATACCATAGTTTATATTTGGAAGTGATGGGTGGCCTGCCACTGCAGTTACATCTGCTAAGATAAGGGTATTTTCATAACCCTAACCAGCGCAGGTGTGCAGGCCAAATTTTAGACTTATCCCTACAGTCTTTTGCATAGCAGGGCCTTGTTTTCATCTGGGGGGTCTCGGTCTCCATGCACTACTTGCAACTCAACTAATCAAGCGCTAAATTTATATTGGTTCTGCTCGCCTGAGCTCACCGCTTCAACCAGCCAGCGTTTTCTCACTCTTCTCACCAGTCTCCAATACCAGTTTCTCAAAACAGCTCAGCTAGGAGCCAACCGGGAAAACACCCTTGCCTCCCAGACCCAGAAATCCTCTGTGAGTTTTGGGAAAAACCAGGTGGGAGCCGGGGAACTGTGAAAGGGCTGGATTGTCTCTCCGCCAAGCAGTTTGTGGAACAGAAAGACAAGGCAGAGCACTAGGGCACATCAGCCTTAATTCCCGAAAGATGGGTCTGCAGCAAACCAGCAGGGCTCCAAGAGGGGCACCCGCATGAGCACGGCTGTCAGGGCAGAGCAGGATGCGCAGCCCCTTTCCTGGCATGTGCCATGGGTGGCTTATCGCCCTGGGAGGGTGCCAGCTCGAGCCTATAGATACCGCTGACCTGACCACTCTCTTCCTCCCCCATCCCACGTCTCTCCCTGAAGCAGAGGGTACGCATGGGGGCTGAGGGTACACAACAAACTCACTACTTGTGTGGGGACTTATTTGCAGGCGGATCCCAAAATTGCCTTCCTGCTTTTAAGTCTTTAAGGGGGGGGAAAGAAGACTTCCTAGACTTTTATGGCCAGGAGTTTCTCCCATTAGAGAGGTAAATACTATACCAAAAAAAAAAAAAAGCACTAGGTGTATATTTCATGGTCTTGTAGCACCCATTAAGGAGGAATTTCAGGGGTCCCCTATGACCCCAACATCCCTCCCACAACGCTGGAAAAAAAACCTGTGAAATTATTCTCCCAGAGTCATCCCATTACAGATATTCCTCTTTGTATTCACTTAACACCACCTTCTAGGAATCGGACCTTTGCATGGGACTGCCAAATATTTACAAAGCAGCTTGAATCAGCCTGCTTGACATCCCCCTCCACTAGGATATGCTGAGGACCAGGAGCGATGAAAAAAATCAAGTATCTTTTACAGCAAAGATACATATATTTTTAAAAAACAAATAAATTTAAAAATGCTTTGGATGAGATTTAACGAGCCTTGAAACTTCCATTGCTACCTCAGCAACCAACACCTGCACAAACCCACGCGAAAGGCAGCTCCTGCCATCCCCACGGTGTCCCAGCGGCACGAAGGCGCGAAGGCTGCTCCCAAGCTCTCGCAAAACTATTTCAGAATTCCAGCAGCATCTGATACCTGGACCATCACCGACCGGGGGCGGGGGGGGGGGGGGTGGGGGGGGGCTGGGGCTGGGATGGGGGAAGGTGGTGGGGGGGGGGTGTTAAACCCCCTTTTGCCCGGGCAGGGGCGCACCGGGGCGGGAGGGGAAGAGGCGGGAGGGAGTTTCGGGATCCCACGCCGCCGGGCGGGGGTCGTGGGCGCCGGCGGGGTGAGCCGCGCCCTCCCCCGCTCTCCAACTCGGCGGAGCCCACGAGGGCCAACGCGCACCCGAAAACAGCGAGGACAAAGAAAACCCCACGAGTGGGGGGGGGGGAGGCCGGAATATTTTTTGGGGTGAGGGGGAGGCGGAAATTTTGGGGGGTGGAATTTGAGGTGGGGGGAGGGAGGATCGGTGAGTGCCGCCACCCCACGAGTCACTGACCTGCTGCAGGGGCATTTCCGCGAGCGGCGGGGGCCGGGGGCGGCCGGCCGGCGGTCGGGCTGTCCCAGGCCAGAGGGAGGAGGAGGAGGAGGAGGAGGAGGAAGCGGCGTCCCCCTCCCCGCCCGCCCCGGCTCCCAGTCACAGCCGCGGCCTCCGCGCACGTGTGCCAGACGTCACCGGCGGCTCCGGGGGTGAAGCGGAGACACCGGCGGGGCACGGCCCGGCCCGGCCCCCCGCCCCGGGGGACGCGGGGCCCTTCCCCGCCGCCGCGCTCTTTGCACCCCTGCGGCGGGACCTGGCAGGGGAGGCTTTTATTTTCCTACCCCCCTTTATTTTTTTTTCTGTTTTTTTTTTTTTTTTTCTCCTCCTTTTAAATCAGACCCGGCAGCGGGGGGGTGGGAAGGAGGCAGGAAAGTTTATTGCAACAAAGCGCTGCCTCCGCCTTTCCTGCCCTCTCCCCCCGCACGCCCCCGCCCGCCCGTCCCCGGGCCCGGACGGCGGCGGGGAGAGGGCCCTGCCTGGCGCTGATCCCCCACCGTCCCCTTCACCCTCCCGCGGGGACGGGGGAAAAAACAAAATTACCGGGGGGCGGCCTCCGCCTCCGCCGAGAGCGGGCTGCAGCAGCGCCGTCCTGCCGGCGGGTCCGTGGGGGGTGCAGTACAGCGAGCTGCCAGCGGGCTGGCCCCCATCCGCCGCCGGGGCAAAGGCACCGGCAGCCTGGGAAGCGGCGGCGGCAGTGCAGGAGGAGGAGGAGGAGGAGGAGACAACACAGGGCGCCCCCGCCGCCGCGCCGGTGCTGCGGATCTGGATGAAGGTGCCGGCGGCAAAGCGGGCCGGGAAGGCGGCGGGGGCTGCTCTGGAGTCCGTGGACGGTGCGGGCGGCGGCGCTGCCGGGGCCGGCTGCTGGAGTCCCCTTCTCATCCTTCCCTCCGGGTCTGTCCCCGCAGCCGCGTCTCCTCCTCCCCCCGTCCCTCCCCCCCCGGCCTTCCCAGCTCCTTTCCTCCTCGATGCCGAGGCCCCGCGCAAAATACTGGGGGCTGCGGGTGCCGGGGGGGCCCCGGCGGCAGGATGCGGGGTGCCGGGGGGGGACGGAGGCGGCGGGGCGGGCAGATGCGGCGGATGGAGCGGAGCCGCTCCCGCTGTGTGGGGCCGGCTGGAAAATGGCTCCAGGAAGCGGCGGCTGCTGACAATGAATGAAGGGAAAGGAGACGGGTTACGCGCCAAGGGCCTCCCGCGAAACTCGGATTTCCCGCCCTCTTTTCAAACCAAATTTGCATGGCCCCGCCCCCGGGGCGCGCCCCGCCCGCCTCGCCGCTTCATTGGCCCCCGCCGCCTTCCCCGCCGTCCAACGGGGCGCCGCCTCCCCGCCCCTCTTCCTTCCCACTGGCCCCCGCCGCCGGCCCGGGGCGGCCGCGATTTGCATGCCTCCCGCCGATTGGCTGCGGGGGCGAGGCTGGGGGATTCCCCCGCCGAGGAGCCGGGATCCCGGTTCGCCGGTTCCCTGACACTGACAGCTGCGGCGGCGCCGGCCGCAACGTGCCCGCCGCGGGGGCCGCCACGCCCCTCGGCCACGCCTCTCGGCGCCGCCACGCCCCTCAGCCCCAATGTGCTCACCCGCGGGGCGCAGCGTGGGGCTGCGGGGTGCGGGGTGCGGGGGGAGGCCGCCGCTTTCCAGCCCCGGGAAGGCGCTGGCCCGGCGGACGTGAGGAAACCCTGCCGCTGCGGGGGCGCGGGGAGGTGGGTGTGTGGCCCCGGCGGCCCCCTTCCGTTGGGCCGGGATTCCCCCCTTCCCCCCCCGGCACCTCCGCTGCTCGGAAGGGGTCACCTGAGTTCTCGCCCCGGTTTGCTCGGGAAGGCACCGGCCTGTGCAGGTGACGGTTTTAGGGAGCCGTTCAAAGGCGTCCCGATGCGGGATTTCATGCTCTGGTAGCTGGAGCAGTGCTTTCCGTCGTCGTTGTACTTCTGCACCCAAAAATCTTCAAACCAGCCTCTCTGAGTCATTTATTTATTTATTTATTTATTTTTCACAAAAAGAGAGCACCCACCAAAATATTCCCTTCCCTCAGGATCTGTATTACCGCCAAGAAGGAAAACAGTGGAACTGTGTCCACCAGCTCTTTCCACTTTCCGGTCAGCATCTTCACCTATTAAACACACCCGAAACTTAAATAACCCCTTAACTTATTAAGTCCCCACTACCCCTCACTCAGCACCCACTACCCACACCCATTTTTCCCATGTTTTTTTTGCCCCCTCGCACCCTGCCGCCAGTGCTCCCAACAGACGTGCTGCAGGCTGCCCATCCAGGCTGACGCTGCTGAATCAGGCAGATGAAGACCCTTCCCCTCGGTAACCTTCCCCATGCCCAACACTAGCGGGTACACAAACAAGTTGTTCTATCAAGGCTGCAACCCTGCCCCTGGTTCCCCCCAGTCTGGCCCTGGTTCAGACAGAATGGACGCCTACAGTGTGATGTTGTTGCACGTAAAACGAAGGCATCTTCCATTCTGGGCATGTTTTCCATGAAAGGAGGAAATTCAGCTCTGTTTGGCACCGGAGAGGCCTTGATTAAGCTACTGCATACAATTTTGGGCACAGCACGTTAAGGAAGGTACAGACTGAAGAGAATCCAGAGGAAAATAAGAACAAAACATGGTCAGAAAAAATGTGTCCTACTACAAAGGTTGGCTTTTGTTTTGTCGGGGTGACAAGTAGGGGAAGAGGACATGGCAGTGGTGATCAGATGGACAAAAGGTCCTAAAAAGACTGCTCTTCTTCCATAGGGAAGGTATTGGACTTTTTAAGCGATATTAGATTTAATCTAGATAATTGGGGATCAATAGATGTTGAAGTAAGGAAACCAAGCAGCAGCCTACCCAGGGATACTGCAGGTTCTTCAACAGATGAGGAAGACTTCTTTTAGGGGTGATGCAAGTTTGAGCTGGACCAATCCAGGACCTTTCCAAATCTAAATGCCTTTCCAAGTCTTCATTACGGTCCTTCCAGACCAGGCAGGAACAGGGCTTGACTGAAAAAATGCCATGCTCTTCTGCAGAACCTTAGCATTGTTTAAAATTTTAACTAAATCTGCAGTTCTGCTGCTGCGGACCGCTCCTAAGGAGTCAGCCAGCAATGTCCAACCTTGTGCCCGTGCACAACGTGCAGCAGCTGAGAGCTGTCCCCAGCGCGCCTTGGCCACAGCAGCTCTGGCAGCACCTTGCCAGCCGGCTGAGGCGTATCCTCAGCAGAAGCAGGGAGAAACACAAATCTCTCCCTACTGCAGAGTTCATCTTCAGTCTTCTTCTGGAGCGCCTTTTATGGTTTTCCTTTGCCATGGTCTCTGCCATCTTCAGCTAACTACCCATCATGCGAGGCCGTCCTACACCAGGACTCGCTGCCTCGCAGCAGGAGAAGGTTACTTGGGCACATCGAGGGCCAAAGCAGGGCAGAACCTGAGGAGTGAGGACAGCAGGTGAAGGGGGAGGGAAAAGCCCAGATATAGAGAAATGTGCGGGCAGGTGGGCAGCCAGCTTGCTCATAGTTCAAAATAAAGATTTTTTTTTTTCCACATATAGAAATGGTAACACTAAATTGCTTTTGAGTATCCTGGAGGAAAAGGAATGGAAATCACAGGAAAGAACAGTAACCATGGGCAGCCATGAAAGGAGTAAAGGGGACTCTTCAGGAAAGAGAGGAGAGGGAAAAAAGGCATCCAGGAAACAATGTGGATAGAGACAACAGCATTCAAAAAATAAAAATAATTTAAAAAACCCCCAAACAAACAGGAAAAAAGGGGGAGAAAAGGAAATAATCAAGGGTCCTGCAAGATGAGGAGAAGAAACATGGGACATGATGTTACATCATAAGGATAAAAAGCAATAAAGAAAGAAACGAGGTACAAACATAGCAAAGTGATGACAGCAAAGAGTCATTAGAGCAGACCTTTAAAGAGAAAGAACAGAGAAAGACTAAAGTATAAAAAAGCCATGTAGATATAGTAGGAATAGCCAGGATCCCAGGAACAGAAACAAAACACAGTCAAACAGAGGGAGCAAAAGAGGCAGTGCACAGGTTAAGGGACGGTACACTTCAGAATTCACTTTCCTATATTGGTTCTTTCATTCTCTAACTTTCTAGTAGCTCATTACACTGCAAAGAGCCTAAGTCAAGCACCTGAAATAAAGTAAAGCTAAACTATTAATGGTTAAATCCAGTATTGTTTCTTTGTGTGGTGTTTTACTTTGTGAAGGAAAAGGGCCTGGCTTAGTGCATAAAAAAGTTTAAAAAGTTTTCAAGAAACAAGCAAAACCCTGTTACGCTCAGAAGGATGCTTTAGCTCAACCACAATAAATGCAGAAAGACAACATCTACTGTTACATAAGAATAGAAAGCAAATCCTTACCCCAACAGGAGAAGAAACTCTGCCAGGTAGCACTTCCCTGTAACCGGATGTAAAAAGCTAGTCCCAGAAATGTGCACCAGCCTAGCGGGGTGGCCAGGACGTGTGGCCCATATGGCCTGAATGGGAAGGTCACATGTTCCTGTCTTCTGGAAGTGGAGTTCTGCTGTGCCTGTGGTGGGGCTGGTGGAGAAACTTCAAAGAAATGCATGGGGTTCATCTGAAAAGCAACTTTGCTGTCCATAAACTGGCTTGTGCAGAAACCACTGCTGTGTGTTTTCTTTAAATACAATTGTGTGGCAGATATTTCAGTTTGCAGTGGGACCTATTAAACATGTAATTCACTTGCTAGAGCTAACAGAAGGAACCTAAAGAAAGTGGAAAGTAAAACATGCGTAAGAATTGTACAGAGAACTACAGAAAAGAAGCTAATTGCAGGCCCAAGCACTTCTGTTGGTCTATAAAAAAAAATATTGTGCCTGCTGGGATGTCATCAACCACATATCTATTGCAGAGAAAATACCCTGCAGAACTCAAAAGGCTTAGGAGATATTATAACTGAGACTTATATGCAGATGTGATTTATCTTCCCTTTTGAGTATGGTACTATGGTACTATGCTACTATCTTTGTGAGCAGCATCGTCATCTGTATGATGATATGCAATTTTACCCACAGCGTCATTTAGGGAAAAGGCTGCGTTTGTCCTGGAAATGGATGGACCTGTGTAATAAGGATCGCTTTCTTTGGGATTCTGACTGTTGTTGCAGGTAGTGGAAGCAACAGCAGAGATTAAGCTTTGCCTTGATGTTAAAATGGGTAAAAGCTGCCCCGGACACCTGGATTCTAATGCAACTTCTCCCATGAAGAAGATTCTGGACAATGTAAAAATGAAGACTGCAAAAAAGATCCTGAGTTAAAAAACCTGTCTCTACAAAAGGTTCAAATAGTAATAGACAGTAAATAAATGTATAGCCCTGCATAAGGGATAATTATAAGGACAGAAAATACTGAACAACTACTTACTACATCCTTCATACTCAATGAAGAATTGTGCAGGAATAATGTTCTCATAATGAAAGACTGCATCATTATGCATATATGCAAGGAGCAGAACGGAGATCATACAAAAACCACTTTCCTAATTATTAAGCTTTAAGAACTCAGTTTCTTAAATTTTGGAGATTGACTTCACAAGCATCAAAGGAAGAGTTGAGAAGGCAGGGATGGGATTATGTGCTCGTGATCACACATCTGGAACACAACTTGCATGAGAGCAAATGGACGTCTGGAGGGAACACTGAGAGTGGTGGGATATGTGCTTCCTGCTGTCACTGAAAGTGTGACACCCCATCACCCAGGTCATTAAAGAAGATGTTAAACACTGTGGGCCCCAGTGATGACCCCTACCAGACACTGCTAATGACTGGCCTCCAGCTGGACTTTGTCCTGTTGATGAGAACCCTCTAGGCTGCACAGTCAGCCAGTTTTCAATCCACTTCACTGTCCACTTAACATAGCCCACACTTCATCCATTTGTCTATGAGGATGTTACAGGAGACGCTGTCAAGATAAACATCATCCACTGCTCTCCCCTCATCCACTGAACCAGCCAATCTCACTGTATAAGGCTATCAGATTGGTCAAGCATATCTTTGGCTTCATAAATCCAAGCTGACTATCACCTTCCTGTCTTTCATGTGCTTGGAAATGGTTTCCAAGAAAATTCGTTCCATCACCTTCTTAGGGACTGAGGTGATGCTGACAGATCTGTAGTTCCCCGATCCTCCTGCTTGCCTTTCTTGAAGACAGGATTGACATTTGCTTCCTTCCAGTCTTTAGGAACCTCCCCCAGTCTCCATGATCTTTCATGTATTATTGAAAGTGGCCTCACAGCGATGTTGGCCAGCTCCCTCAGCACTTGGGGGTACATCCTGTCAGGTCCCATGAATTTGTGTACGTCCAGTTTGTTTAAATATTCCCCAACTTGATCCTCCATCTAGGGTAAAACCTCATTTCTCTAGACCTCTCTCAGTCTCTTAGGAACCTGAAAGTCCTGAAGGCAAATCTTACCAGTAAAGATGGAGGCAAGGATGGCATTCAGTACCTCAGCCTTCTCCATGTCCTTTGTCACCAAGCCCCCATTCAGCAGCAGGCCCGCATTTTCCCCTCATCTTCCTTTATGTACCTAGAGAAACTCTTCTTCTTGCCTTTCACATCCCTCTCAAGATTCAACTTCAGGTGGGCTTTGGCTTTCCTAACCCCATCCATGTATGCTTTGACAGCATCTACATGTTATTGCCAGGTCACTTGTCCCTGCTTCCACCTCTTTCATGCTTCCTTCTTACATATTGAGTTTTGTCAGGAGCTCCTTGTTCATCTATGCCAGCCTCTTGCTGCCTTCACTTGATTTCCAGCACATTGGGATTGATCAAACTATAGCGTGGAGGAGGTCATCCCTGAAAAGCATCTGATTGTCCTCTTCTCTCCAGGACAAGCTTCCACGGGATTCTTCCAGGCAGACACCTGAAAAAGCCAAAGTCTGCTCTTTTCCAGCCTGGGTAGTGATCCTACTGGGTCTCAGAATGAGAAATGCTGGATAACCTTAAGTATAGGCATGCCTACCCTCCCAGAGAATAATATATAGGCATCCCTTCTGGAGAGCAATGTGAGAATAAACTTGATGGAGCTGCAGTAAAGTAATAGCAGATTCTGCTTTTGTGCATGGTGCTAGATACTTGGGACATTACTGGAAATAATCTGAGTCCACAACCTTTGAACACAGTTTATGTCATTAGACCCTTTTTTCTTTTAGTTGGAACTAGAGTTAGAAACAAGCATTCAACTAACCAACTAAAAAAATTTAACTCCTGTGAAGTAAATGCCTAAAACCTGGGCAAATTCATTAACATGTTCACACTTACAGGATTTACAGGGATTATAACGATATCTTCTAGGGTAGAGACCAAGATTTAAGAAACATCACTTTAAAATTAAACTAAACAAGATAAACTGACTTCCTTATTCTGTAATTTCTACTAAGAAGGTGATCTGAGAATTTAGGAGTGAAAACGGCTCATATGAGCAGCATATGATCTAATTATTGGGTGTATTTACTTAACAGTTTCTAGAAACATTTACAGGACTATCATCCCTTAATTTTTAAAAGGCATCAACCTTGAAATGTCACTTTGCCATAAAAAAGTAATTAGACATGGGCACAACCTTTTTTACCAGCAAGCCATCCCTCCTATTTCAGTGGTTTCAGGGAAAGCAGCAGACCGCCTAACTAGAGCGACAGCATACAGTAACTCAGCATCCTTTGGTAGCATCTCCTTATTATACCTGTGTAACATCAATTAATTCTAGTTATCAAAAGAACTTGGTGGTGGAGAAATGATTGCTTGGTTCGTATGAGTTTATTTTTCAGGGCTGATGTTTGTTTGGTTTTTTTTTAACTGTTGGCAAGGTCATCACAATTTGTTGATATTCCATAAGAATCTCAATTCTTTGCATGTAGTCATGTATTTATGTGAAAAAAAACATCCCGTACATATCTATAAACTTGTTAATGTCTTCCATTTGTATACTTTGCTACCTATATACATTGGTAAACATGTAATTTTGATTTGCAGCAAATAATACTTAAGGAAATACAACAAAAATCATGCATGCATTATAAATTCTGTATGTCAGCATAGTTCTGCTTTAGGGATGATTTTAGTGAGGAATGTCAAGTCTGACTGTCTGCTTGAGGAGATGGAAGGGCGCTACACTCCTGTCATAGAAAGACAGAAACATATACCTGACCTTACACAGGCTAGTTATCACAAGGTGACTTTAAGTGTCTGTGTATTGCAGGATTAGGGGATTGGCTACTTGCTAGACTGTTGGACCTTCCGTTGCAAGTTTCTGCCCTTCCTTTTGTGGGATTGCAGCACACCTCACAGTTCTCACCCTCGGTGAACATGGCCCGGTGCAAGAGACTAAACTAGGAGGGAGAAGAGACATGGGGTCTGTTCCTCTGTGGCCAGCTCTGATCCCTTTTGCCAATTCAGTCCAACTTTACATAACACATTAATATCCATAGTAGCCTCCTGCACAGCGTCCTCACACAGCAATCAATTTAAACCTTGTTCATCTTGATCAAGTGCTATTTACAACACAAAGCAACCTAAAATAAAGCTGCTCTCAAGCCATCTAACCCTCTTAAGTCTACTTCTCAGACCTTCAATCTTTAAGTTCTTTCAGCCTTTGTATAACTGAACCAGTTGCCGTCCAAAAGACCAAACAATCCCCTTGTAATAATCAAGCCTAAACAGCTGTTTGTGAAGAGACTCTGCACCCAGAGCAGATTGCTTCGCCTCAGCTGCTGGCATCTGGAGCATGCAGAAGTCTGTGGGACAGCTATCCACGCAGGCCCTGAACCTTACATGCTCTTAACTTCAGGAGAAGAGCTGGCTTCAAAAGATTACTAAGATTGGGTATATAATATTGACAATTTTGTTCATTTTTATGTGCTTTTATCTTCAAGGTTTTATTTTTAAAAAGCAAGTTATTTAGGGACTTTTTGGGTGAGAGGCAGTTCTAGGGTGTTCTGATAGGAATCTTTCAATTTTGCCTTCCAGAGTTTTCTCCAGTTTTCTTGACTGGAGCAAGGGCTGCAATCCAGGTGTCTGGACTGATCACTTGAAATCATTTGCTGAGGAGTTGCTCTGACAGTGGTCTGGCTGGCAGTGGAAGAGCTCTATGGGAGGGTGCCCACAGCCTGCACACTCTCCTACGACAGAGATATGTTCAAACCCATTTTCCAAAGCAGGCAGAAGACAAATTTGAACCCAGGCTCCAATATCCCTTGCTGTGGGCAAACAAGGAGAGAAAATTTCAACTTCTGCTCAGTAAGTAACTCGCTGTGAAGAGCCAGAGTAGGGAACCCTCCGAAGCATCCTGCTCATTTTGGTTTTTTTTCCTGAGGAGGGAAGGCCAGCTCTTCATCTTGGGTGTCGGTTTCTCTCCATGCGCTGGACAGGAAGAGCTTGGGTGTTTGATTCAGGCCCAAAGGTTTCCCTAGGTGGCACAGGAACAGCTGCTGAGCACACAGCTACATGGCGAGAGCCTGGGCCGGGGTGAGGTTAGGCAGGTGGCAGAGAGCAAGGAAAAGCATCAATGGCTGAGTGGCTGGTGGACTGTTTGCTTCGTTAGGTCAGGGCCTACAAGACAGGCATCACAGTGCATCTTATCATCTTATATCATTACATCTTATATCCCCTCCATCAGTCCAGCTTGAGATTGCCTCCTATTAGAGACAGGAGCAGGACTACTTTATTAGGGCTCTGTCTCTTCTGTACTAGAAGATTTTCATTTCTGTGTAAACAAGGTCTCCTTTATCCTTCTTTAACTAGTGTGTTTGTTGTAGGAAAGTTATACCAGTGGAATGTCTTAATTCAGTCCAGGTTTGTTAGGTTTCTTTTCCACATTCATCCAGATCAGATAAATTGCATGCTGTATTTACTTTTTTGAATGCTTGCCTAAAGAGTCTATGCACTGAGGCTGTTTCTCATAATGTTCTGACTTTTGGAACCAACTATTTACAGGCTTTGGCAAAATGGTTAGATTTATTATTTATTAACCAGAAAATCAACAACCCTTTCTTTTAGAAAGGTACAGGGTTGCACAAAGTATACTGTGCTACCAAAAGTACAAGTTTTGTTCTGGACTTTTTCATAGTTCCTGTTATTTATGGTTTGATAGGTATGGTCATTACCATTTTTGGAGATGGAAATCCTTTTCTTCTTTCTCTTTCACTTTCAAACTTCCCTAACATTCCATGAACTCTTGTTGCATCAAGAATTTTTGTAAAGTTTGCTTTGAGATCATAGTTAGATTTTTCTGTGCCTTGTGAAGAAGCATTTCTTTACTGTGCTTTTAAAATGTTTCTTAAATCCACTTTTCATCTCACAGAGGGTTGCTATAAGCAGAGTTATATTCATCCTTATCTTCCACTTTAGTATGCCTGGATATAACATGGGTTAGCATTTTTCTTTGGTTTGAATTGTTTTGTCAATATAGGTTTTGCAGGAATATGGCCTTACTTCTCCAATACCCAGCAGCTTGTCTGAAATCTCATACTTCATCATCACAGGAGCATTACAGCAAGACATGCATTTTGGAGGCATCAAAAGTATTTACAACAACAATAATATATTCAAATAATGCTTGAATATTATTTCAGCATATAAAGGCTTCAGAAACCCATTCTGTTTAGACTACAGTGGAAACCAAGTTAAGAGCCCAAGGTTTCCACATGTGGTCAGAACTATCCCTGTGGGACTATCTTCTGCCTTCCTTGTCACAAGCTAGGTGCTAACAGAGCATGATAATAATGAAGACAGTTGGGGAGTTCCTGTTTTCTGACTTCTAGCCTTCTGTTTTGTCCTGAGCTGTTCAGATTAGGTACCTTCTGGAGACACATGAACATGGGGTACAGGAAGCGCAACCCACATCGCTCCAACATCATTCACGGCTGATTCAGGCTTGAGCATCAACTCTAAGAGCTTCCACTCTTAGGCTGTAGTTGCATGCATGACTTGAGCAGGCAGAAGCTGTCACTGCCACCAGAAGGAGTGCTGCCTTTCACTTATCATGTGTTCCTGTCCCTGTGCTACCCCTCCCTTTGCTTGTGGCTGGGGAACTGATCTGAGTAACAGCCAGCTATTATTTGGGCTGGGTTAGTCTTATCAGTTCCTGATCCGTTTCACTGCAGGGCTGCACAGAATTTTTTTGTGCCAACACAGGGGAGGGGACAACAAGGAGGCAGGGATGATCCAGGTGCCTGGAAAAAAAGGGATCTGAGACACCACCAGCTCAAAGAATTCATGAAACTCCAGGCTCTTTCTGACTGTGCTTTGCAGGAGTTCAGTTAATGAGGTTGGTTGAATTTTTGCTGTTTTGCCTTTTTTCAATTGTTCCTCATCCATCTCTGCAAAACAGGTGGTCTACACTACTTCCCATTCCTCTGGGCGTTTCTTAACACCCCTGCTTTCCAAGGTGGGACACTGGGAGCACCGAGTTCAGCGAAGATGTGGCTGTCAGCTGCCTAGATCCCAGGCAGGACAGTGGAGTCTGGTGGTCAAAGAGAAAATTGCAACCAATGAGACCTTCCACCTTTGAGATCTACAGCAAGCAGCTTTGGCCTTACAGCTTCTGTTCCATCTGCAAAACAGACCCACACAGGCTTCCTCTTGGCTGAACCACAGCTGGACAAACTGCTTAACACTGCACTTTCCTAATAGCAGTCTCTGTACTATGTTGACTGTAGAAGGGATGTTAACAGGGCTGATGCTTTCTCTTCTTGCTGTAACTCTGGGCTGTGCTTGGTTTGTTGGAGTGCAGCTGCAGATCCAAGTTTCCTCAGACCTGGGAGTAAAAGCTGATATAGTAGAGACCAGCTGGCATTGTCCCACGCTCCAGGACTCTTCTGTATAAGATGTGTGTAGGGGTGATACCATCTGCCCCCAAACTCAAGGGAAGAACCAGCTACAGATACAGCTGGGACAAACAGCTATAGGAGCAGCTGTTCATCAGCCTCTTAATCTCAGATTTTATGCACACCTATCCTTGGCACGGTCCCATTTGCCTACTTTTCTTATTATTTACTTAGGTTGGCCTTTCTCAGAACCTCCTCCCACCAAACCATGCCATTTCCTGCCACTACTTCATTGCAGTTGACTCTGCTTTGATCTCACCAGTCTTTGTCTCTCTAAAATAAAAATAATCTCTTTATAATTGAGTGTCATTGCACTCCATGGGTACCATTGCAAGGAAAAGGATTATAACTATTAGAATATTAAATATTCAAATATTAGAGATTTAATAATAGAATGGCTGTTGATGTTGTGAGTGATAATGGTAAGATAGGAGGGACTCTGAGTAATATCACAAAGATGAGCAAATCTTTATCCCTTCTGAGGAACTTCCATATGCAGAAGTGTGGGTGCTATGATGTGGCTGTCAAAGTCTTAGAAAATTATGAAGCTTGTGGAATGGACAGTTGTGAGATAAGACACTAAAGTAAATTGCTCTGTACTTCTAGTAGGAAATAGTGTCTGTTCTGATGCAGTCCTTGCCCGCAAGGAAAACCTCTTGTCAGGTTTTCTGGTCCCTATGTGTCCCCAGATTTGAGCACAATCTGGTCATGCATAAAGATTTTAGGATTCAATTCTCAAAATGATAAGTCTTGCTATGCATCTTTTAAAAAACTAGAGAGATTCAAGACCATGAAAATCCTCATTAGCCAGACATCAGTATTCTGAGACTAAAGAGAGTAGCTGTTGAAAGAAGCGTATACTTGCAAAGCATATTATTATTTATCAAGGTGAACAGGAGGCAAATATTTCTTTGACTCTAGCTCTTTTTGTTTTTAACTTTGTGTAAAATATCTTTCTTATTATGATCAGAACAAAGACAATTCATGTCTTTTAAATTCTAAACTTAGCAGAAGAGAAAAGAGAGGCTTGTGCTCTGTTTTCATAAACAATTTAGCATTTCCATTTTGGAAAATGTATGATGCAAGTTGATTTAGCTGAGCTGGGGTGTAAATGCATTCTTGTTTTGGTCTTCAATTCACTTGTATGTCTGACTCATCTGGGAAGATCTTGTCTTTCTGGGAAAGATATGGCAGCAAATCAGTCGGGAAACAGCAGATTTCTTCAGATCTCACATTCATCTGATTTTGCAGTGTGCCATTTCTAAGCTTGTGAGACAGATGGGAAATCTTAGGAGCTTGGAAACTTTGGAGACTGTTGCACTGAGATTAGTGAGATCTTCATGAACTAGTCAACAACTTCATCTATGTTGTATCAAATGTTATGTCTCTGCATTCCATGAAACACCATGGGTAAATATGCAATCTCTCAGAGATACAAGAAATCTCATTTTTGAGATAAAGGGCAGCAAAGACAACAGGATAATTCCCTAGTCCTGATTTACCCAATGGGGCAGCACTACTGAAATACACAAAAAGCCTGAGAGGCGTTATGAAATGTGCTGCCTGAAGATTGCTTTCTTGATCTAAGGACTGCCAGAAGCCTCTGAAAGGGTGCCATGCTGCAGAACAAAGAGCCAAGCATCCTGTGCATGTACTTGACAGGTTCACATGCTGCTGATGGAGGATACTGGCATTAACTTAGCAGAGAGTTGCAGAAGCAGAGAAGGCTGCCAGGACATGTGGTCATTATGCAGGTCAGTCTCCTGCTTGAAGCTGAACTATTGCCTGACTAGATCAAGTCAGATATGACCTTGAAATGGAAGTGTCATGACAGACAGCAAGAACATTCGGCTGATTATCAGCTCTCCAATAACAAATTATAGATTTTGGTTTTCTTCCTGATGCACTGACAACTTTCTGTTCTCTTTCAATGTATAAAGCCCTACTCACCTACCAAAATAACAACAAATGAACAAAAAGATACATATCCAAGTCTTCTCAACTGTTGCTCAGAAGCCCTTTCCACCCACCGTCAGTTTACAATAATTTTAAATTATTGCATACTTAGGGAAGCAAGGTTTGCTATTGAGAAAATACTTACAAACATAATAACTAAGTGCAGTCAAGCTTTTTTAATAGCTAGGTTTCCTTGGTGGTGCCTACTTAGGCTGATTGTGATTTAAGGTTAAAAATAAATTAGTTGTGCTAATACAGGTATGAGTATAGTGAGTAATTTGGTGAATACTGATTTCACAGGAATGTCAGCAGAGTATAGTTAATAAAGTCAATGCTGAGCAATACAGCTTGCTTCTGTCTGCCATTAAGGCTCTTTGTCTAAAGCAGGGCTGTCTGTTTAAAGAGCATCTTCTTGTGATCACTGACATTATAACAACTTAAAACTATTATTGCACCTGCTCACTTCCAGGCACCTGAATATAGTCTGTGATGATGTTAAAATAAAGTTACCCTTCATACTGGGTTAACTGGTTACATCAAACCCATGTACAAACATTAATGGCTTAAACTGGGATGTAAATGAAAGGAATAGCAGTAGTAACCCTGCTGTTAACAGGCAGGGAATGGAGTACAGGCTAAGGAACAGAAATCATCCTCTGTTTCTCAGTTTCAATATTTCCTCATCTTTTGTTTCAACAGGACCCATTTAGGTTCATATGAGGCATATCCTGAGATCTTTTTGCTCCAGGTGTGCAACATTAACTATCTGAGCAGGGTACATTTAGAAAACAAGGGTTCGAAGGGATTGGGAAGAGATCTCTCCTTCTCCTTCTCCTTCTCCTTCTCCTTCTCCTTCTCCTTCTCCTTCTCCTTCTCCTTCTCCTTCTCCTTCTCCTTCTCCTTCTCCTTCTCCTTCTCCTTCTCCTTCTCCTTCTCCTTCTCCTTCTCCTTCTCCTTCTCCTTCTCCTTTCTCCTTCTCCTTCTCCTCTTCCTTCTCCTTCTCCTTCTCCTCTTTCTTGTGGAGGGGTGGTTGGCTGGAGGTGGGCCCAAAGAAGGCAGGACAAGGTGTGTGGATGGGTTAATTCAGCATTCTGTACTTATAAACTGTTCCACTGAGTAATTATTTCCCCTGATTTTTGTCTAACATACAGTTTTGCTGAGGAAGAGCTTAATTTTTTGTGTGCTGCCATTTAAAAAGATGACCTAATTTGTGCCTTTTTCTGTAAGAAAGAGAAATAAAAGAAGAAACCTAGAAGCAAAAATCTCAAGTGACGTTATCTGTCCAGAGACTTATCTGTTACTAAGAAATTAAAGAGCATCAGGGAACACTTCTGGGCATGGATTTTACTTTATTTTATTTTAAAACTTTAAAATTATTAGAACAGTTGCTAGCATGCTTTTGGTCCATACTAACTACCGTTCTCCCAAAACAGTTCTGGGCAAATTTCAGGAGTTGCTGCGGGCCCAGGATTGTTCCTGGTAAACCACTTGAATATGTCTACCCTGTTTTGGAGGATATTATGGACTCCTAAATTTCACTGATATACCCTACTAGTTCACTCAATGACTTGTGTTTTATTAGAATACTAAATTACAGTTCCAGGAAATAGATTAAAACCTGATTTTAAAGTCAAAAGAGATGAAAGGTTACCGAGGTTTTTTTGAGAATTTATTCCTCTTAATCATTTGAGCTTAGTGTCTGTTTTGAAGTACATGGCTCCAATTTCCAGTCACTGACTGTTATTTTATACTTTCTTCAGTTAGCCTACAGTCGTTCAGTACTTCCTTCTTCAGAAGATACTTATACACTGTAGTCAAACCTGATTTTTATAAGAGGTTGTGTTTTTCAGGTCTCTGTTCATAAGATATTTTCTACAGCTCTGCTAAAATGCTGGTTTGTTTTGTACCAACACCCATTTTCAACATCCTTTTAAACAAGGATAGCTAATGCAGTTATGCAGGCTCTAGTGTAGTCTTAGTTCTCAAGTACCTCCTTCCTACCATTTCTCTCTGCATTATTTTCTAAGCCGTGCCAATTCTTAGTATTGCATTTGGAGGCTTTGTTCAGCTACTGCCTCCTGCAATTCCTCCCAGAGTCACCACTGTCCGGACCACAGCCTCCGATGCTGTGGGCAGAGCCTCTGTTTCTTGCACAATTTTATGTTTGGCTACAATTTGTTTGAAAAGGACCAGGTCATCGCAGAATGACTCAGATGGCTCCGTACAAGTGCCCTGTCCGCTCAAGTAACTCTAATCAGGCAAATCTGTGTTGTCCACAAATGTTATGGGAAGTGATATTTACAGCCTTGAAACAATTTTACTGTCTTCATTTAATAACCACAAATATAATAAAGATATCAGACTAATACGGCCCTGCAAAAGTATCTTTCTGTCAACAGCAATTCATTGACCCTTAGTTCCTCATTCTTTTTCATTTATTTAACTTTTATTCTATATTGGGTTGCTATTTCTTCATAAATTTTCCATTTATTAAACATTTATTTGAATACTGTCCATTTTGTCATTAATACGGGAATTTCTCTTAAAAAAAAGGATGCAGCATGTATTTAAGGAGCTGCTACAAATCAGATGCTAAGTGTTGACATTCAGGCTTCAGCACCATATTTTTTGGGACAGATTTCTGTGAGTATGGAGTGGTTTCTCAAGACTAGAAAAGCCTTAATAAGGGAATGTCCTGAGCAGGTTTCTCTGTAAACTACAAGGGAGCAATGTCAAAATGGAGCTATATGGCAATGAAAATAGTAGTTGAAAATGCAGATAGTATTGTGGGGAAGCTTTTGCTTAACCAATTCTGTATTCTCACCAGTGTTTTATAAAGTGTCCATCCAATTCTCAAAAGCAACGTATCAGAGACAAAAGGAAAAAAACAAACACAATTTAACCTAAATAGCAGTTGATTAATATGACTGGTTGTAAACCTGAAGTGAAGTCTGACTGTAAGTCTGGAGTAAAGTAGGAGTTAAAGCTTTTATCCTCATCTGTTCTGATACATCAAACACAGAGCAGAGCCCTCCATGAAGTTCAAGGTTCTCAAGTTTCCTTAGGTCACAGCCATACACATAGTTTATAGAGTCAAAATAAACAATTAGCAGAGCTTTTAAAAAACAGCTAATCCATTTCTATTTGTTATTAGCCCAGCTGGTCAATTATTTGCTTCTCAGCATGCCCACTAACCATCTAGAAGTTTCTACTGTTATACTCCTGACCATGTATAACATACAACGTTCGCTTGTAACTATTTACAGTAGAATTTCCTCTTCATACTTTAGCTGTTAAATAGCCTCTGAAAATAATTTCTTGGAGCAATAAGTATTTTCAAGTATGTAGTTTCTTGCTTTTCTTGTTCACAGTCTTGAATTCAGAAATGAACTTCAAGTGATAAGAGCCATTCAATTTTACTTTTCAGCAGTAAATAAGTTAGGCTACCTCCTAAGTTACAGGACTTTGCACTGTATAAAATGTAAGCCAAACACAATCTTCAAGTATAATCACATACTTAGGAAATAATTGTTGGTGTTTCCTTACGACTATGAAGCGGTAGCTGGATTTTTCTTGTGCTCAGCCCTCTCAGGCTGAGGAATGCCAAAGATGGGGACAGAAACTTGAAAGCTATTCACTGATGCACGGGACAGCCTCAGGCACATCCTGCAGAGGTAAAGGATGGTTTGTTTATCAACAAGGAATATTCCTGCTGGTAAAACTTTTGCAATTTGCAGATGGCAATGAGTATGCTATGCAGCAGAGAGTTAGTACCTACTGAAAGGACCCTGCTTTTAGGAACAGTGTGATTTTTGTAATCCACAACGTGTTCAGAATCTTTAGTGAGCTGGAATAACTTTATGTCACAACAAATCTTTTAATCATTTAGTGGTTTTCATTTTTCTTGTGTTCTTTCCATTATGTCCCTTGGGAATATTAGGATTATCTTTGTGTTTTGCACTCTTTACCATATCCAGAAATGAAGATGGATGCTATATCTGCAGGGATCTTAACGCAACAAAGTCGGACTTTGTGACAGAATTTTTTCATTTCATGATACCGGCATGTGTGAGAAATCAAAGGAACAGTCTGAGCAAGCAGTCAGCTCTTAATTATCTCCATACCCAAGCTGAGCTGAATTAAGCAGAGAATGGGAGTTGCAATATTAGGTTATATTTTAACATCCTGTACAGCACAGGCTAGTTTTAGCCTTCCAAAAGTCTAATGTAAAACTCTGGGATACTGTTACCAACCTGACCTTCCACTCCCATGCCCAGAAAAACCCTGCAGGAGGAATAATCTCTGTGCAAAGCTATGGCTTGCCAATGAAGAGAGGACAAATAGCCTTGCTTTTCCTACTGTCCCCAGTGTCAAATCTACCGTGTAGGGCCACATGGAAAAGTTGGCAAATCCAATGGAAAGGGGAAGCAGGGACTGCTGAGAAGAGACACTCTGAGTTAATATACTTTTGTCAGTATTCATTCTCTATTGCGCCCTATTGTTTTCCTCCGCACGTCACAGAGTCAGAGTTCCTTGTGGGGAGAGTCAGGCCATGACAGCACAGTCACTGAATAAGCTCCTCTGCAGTGGTTGAGAAGAGGGCTTTGCCTGTGTACATGGGGGTTTGGGACAGGAGTCCTGAGTATTGCTTTTCTTCAGATATTGTTCCACTACCTCTTTTTCCCACTGGTCCCACAGCCTGCTTCCCGTTGGCAGACACAGTGGACCAGTGGAGCTGGAACCACTCTTAGTCTTTTTCAAGACAAACAACACTTGGATGCATCCCTCTGTTTACATGGTAGACGTAAACTGCAGAACTCTACGGTTTGAATTTAAGCCAAAATCATTACACTGCTTGGTTTCAAGACATCAGGGAGCTCTCCCTAAAAATCTCAGGCCAGGCCCTTAAAATCAGTAGCGGCATTTGAAAAACCCACACAGCTAGAATATAAGTTGCCCATAGTGGCGCTTAGCAGTGAGCTAGGGCAGCAATGTATAAGACGTATCTGAAGCCTACTTAGAGAAGATAAATTCAAGTTAGATCAGAAGCCTAAATGTTTCCTTATAGGCATAACTCAGGCAAGCAGCATACACCAATGGAAGCTACAGGAGTTCAATAACTATGTAATGGCGATCGCCCTTATTGACAACCTTGGCTATGCATAGGAGGGAAAAGGAGATCTTTCATTAACTGTATAGGAGGCTGTCACTACAGCAGATCCAGATCATACTCTGTCAAGTGGAATGCAATTTTTCAGTTCCTGTGTAGCAAATTATGATGATATCAATTTAAAAACATGTTTGTAAGCAGTCATCTGGCAAGTGCATTGTACACTGGCCCATCTGTTACCACAGTAATTGGGTCATCCAATTCAGAAGAAGCTGTTTTGCCCGTGTAGTGACAGAAGCAATGACCTCATATGAAGAAAGCCTGTATCTGACCAGGGATTCTAACAGTGGGGTAGAGGAAAGAAAATATTCCTGTGAAACCAGCTGGAAACAGCAGACTCCCATTAGGCACGTGCTCACCTGATGCTCTGGAGCAGGTCTAATTGCACTTCAGAAATGATGCTGAAGGAAAAAAAGGAAAAAGGTTCTGAAAGTTATCACTACAGAGAGGACTGTAACCTACCTAAAGAGAAAGTTGCCAGGACTAGCTGTCTTCCTGTCCAGTGCTACAGATCACCAGCTTCAGCACCCTTCTGTTTACAGCAGGAACTGCCCATGTGAAAAAATGATACTGAGAAGGTCCTGGTGTATTTTAAATTTTTGGGGTGGCAATTTTTATTTGGATCTTCTTTTCTAAGAAGAGTTAATAAGAGTTGGTTTCTGATTTCAAGATAAATAGGGTTTTGGTTACAAAAATTACAAAGTTATAACACCCATTTTACTGTTCATGGGAGGACAATCAGGCTTTCTTGTACATTGAGTATTCATTTTCTCTTCTCTCTCTATCTCTCAGGGCAATTATCCATTAGAATAACTTTGCTAGGATTACAAGTCTTCTCTATCCCTAGCAATTTTAAAAGCTAGAGTACCTGCCCTTCTTCAAGTTAGGCTCTTAGTCTGAACAAGAAATAATTGTTACAAAAAGCTTATGTTACCTAATCAGAGTAGACGACTTCTTCTGAACCTTTTGATTTTCTCTTCTGAGACAAACACCATTACTAAACACGCACAGAATGAGTTTCTGAGAGTTGAGATGTCCACAATGCCGTGGCCACCTCTGGAGTACAAAGTCAGGTAAGAGCTTTTTGTAGTGAAACTCAACAGCTTCTCATTGACATAGATATATGTCTAACATGTAAAACAAACTGAGAAACTTCCCGTCAAATGTAAGGGAAGCACCTTATAGCTTAGTTTGAGAGTAAGCACCAAAAATATATACTTATTCTCTGAATGAAGTCCAAAAATGATTTAGTGGAAAGAAAGCCAAAGTAGGAAGACAAAAAGAAAGTTGAATCCTTCTAAAATGAAGCTTTGTCATACCTTCCCAACAGTTCAGACTTTGTGACCACCAGGGTCACTTCTGGCCTTATAGCCGTGAATCTCCACTGCCAGCGATATGTGAGTGGAGCTTTCAGCTACATCAGCCATTTCCATAATTTTTTTTCACATCGGACTTTAAAATTCCCCAAAGTAATTAACAGAGTCATCACTTTGAAAAAGACAACAGTTGCTGAAAATCATTAAAGTTTCACTTAATCTAGCAGACTACACCACTGTTGATCAATCCATTTCTTAGATGCACCTGTAAAATATGCAGTGAACATCATCCAGCACATTTCTCCCAGCTTGGGCAAAGGGGGGGTCCTTTGTTGCTCGTGATGAGTGAGCTGACTTTTGAAAGAGGAGCTAAATGATAGGACTGAGGCAGACAGGGTAATATTCAAACATCTTTTCAATATAGGGGATCATGTTATCCATGTAACATCAAGCCCCTCAGTCCAAATAAACCTTGTGTACTCTTCTGTTGCACCATTCCGATGGCACTTGGAGGCCCAGTTTTCTAGGCATCCGCACCATCTTAGCCTTGTGAGAAACTCATGCTGTGTGTTACGAGATTGGTCTACTTGGACCACTAATCCAAATAAATGTTTATTTGGATGCCTAGCTTTATAGTAGGGCAGGTGATTTTTTAAAATTATTTTCCTGTGCTGCTAAGAAACCTGCAATTTTTTCACATACTCTTAATACTGTAGGCATGGTACTCCTGAGCACCTGCTAAAGCAGATGATGCTCACCTTCATCTAAACTCTTTTCCTTAACCAGGTCTCCTTTTTCCTACAGAAGTAGTCTCATGCTTATGGGACAGCCAGAAGGTGTGCCAACATCCACAGTAAGTTTATAAAAATATCTGCGGACAGATGTGATTGACAGGAGACTTTGAAGGTGAAGGTGTCAGTTTCTTTTCCTTGTAGTATCCACAGCTTTTCTTTGATGATCCTGACTTGAAGCAGCGACACAAACTGATCTGCCCAGGAGGGTCTGTTAAGTGGCTGCCTTTAAAACAAACATCATCAATGTTTTACAGATCAGCCAGCAGGGGTCCTGCCTTTGCCAGTGATGAAAATACACTTAAAGGTCTCATTGTTAATTGGGTCATGTTCTTTCTGGTGGAGCTTGCTGGATGTTGAATGCAGCCCTTTCCCCCATACATATAAATATTATACTCATAATAATAATCACAGCAGTAATACGTTTATTATGTTTATTATCACTGTGCCAAGCAGCTGTATTCATGGGGGAAGACCCTATTTTGTTGGATGTTACACAAGCACAGAATAAAGCAGGCGGCCCCGACTGAAGGGGCTAATGATCTAAGTAGGAGGCAGGAATCAAAGCTGGATATAGACCAGCTGGCGTAGGAGGCCAAGGAAACAATAAGACAGCACTAATCAGTGAGTATGCTGTGATCGCAGCATAACAACTCTCTGTTGACAAGCTTGCAGTAGAAAAGCGGTTTTTCCCCTTGAAACAATAAGAAAAAAGTTTTAAGAAGTAATTAGAAAGAAGATTAATATACTAATCTTGCATGTTTACTGGGGTCAAGGGCAAGTTCAGAAGAAAACCCAGGAGTGCTTGTTTGAAAATCTAACATAAGGGCTAACGCTTGTCTTAGGGTGGACAGATAGACAATGGGGAACCTAGAAAAGTAAAAATGACACAGGACAGAGTAAAACAGAATATGCAAAAATAGGAGTGACATGTTCAAAGATGTGAGCTTGAGAAATACACTTTGCACTAGCATTCTGATGGGACAAGGGCAAATTTACCAATGTTGAAGGAAAAAGCATGTTTCAGTAACCAGAACAAGAGACAATGAGAGCCTGGATGAGTTTTTAGCTGAGCGTGTGTTGACTATATCTCTACAGATATTCACTCAAATAGAATAGTGGAGTACCAATTTAAAATAGAAAAATGCAATTTCTATCAATCAAATGGATTAGAAAATCTTTACAATCCAGAATTTCTTGTAGTTACATAATTAATACATTTCTCATCTTAAATAACACTCATCATACTTATCCCTGATTTTTTTTTTCCTTTGGACATTATTTGAAAAAGTCATGACTATCCACAACTAGAATAGCAGTACACACAGTTAGATCTCTTGAACAGCGTAGTATAGGACAAAGCGTTTAGTTAACACTAGTGTTACTAGATACCTTATTCAGGCTATACATGTTGTGGAGCAGTGGATTTAGCCAACAGTGTTACTTGATAGCATTAGTGGACAAAAAACTTTGTATATCTTGGCTCTTTAAATCCATGCAGCAGTACTGAAAGATTCCTGCATTGTAATTTAATCTTTTCCACAAGATTTTTACCAACAATTGAAAGGGTTTCTTTGCTTATATAAGTTTAATTTTTCTTCATAAAAAATTGTAATATTACACCTACAGCTTTAAAAACACCAGAATAGTTTTCTGCTAACTGTAAGTCTTGACTGGTTTCAACACCTTTTTTTCCCCACCTATTATATCTGGTGCAAAAAGGCTTTCTGGAAAATGATATTAAAATAAAAAAAATCGTGTATCTTGATTGACACTATAAATTCGCTAACCCTCATGGAAACACTATCAACAATTTCCTCTTTTTTTTCCTAAATAAAAATAATACAAGGAATTTGAACTACTTCTCTAACTTTCTGGGAAAGTTAAAATGACTTTTCTCTGTGTTGTACAGTTTCCCCTCTAGATGGTAGAAGAGAACAAACTCTAGGGTACTTGCACTGTGAAGACAGGGATGATGCTAAAGAAAAACAATGCTGCTGGTGAAGTACAATGCAAAGAAGCTGAAAAGTCATGCTATATTAAATTATCTTTGTGTTCTGTTTTCATTTCACATAGGTAAGAGGAATTATGCTTGATACACTGGTTATTCCTAGTAAACTTAAACCTGGGATTTTGAAGGAGCGCTACTATAAAAAACTTATATGTACTACAATTTGCTTTTACATGACTGTTCTGAAAATCCTTTCTTAAGAATACAAACATAATTATTTAAGTAGTTAATAATATAAAAAAATTATTTCAATATTCCCAGATATCTTCTGTTTTCTTTATAAAAGCCTTCTCTTGATTTCCTTAAATGTAGTTGAACTGAAATCTCCACATGTCCAATAGCTACTGCCTGGATCCTGAACTGCTTCAACAAACCTTTACTTTTTTCATATTAGTTATAAGTAATTCTTTTTAAACTTCATTTTTTGAAATTTCTCATTTTGTAAATCACAAAGTGCCCTTCCAGGTTTTTAGTTTCAGTCACAGAATGACAGAATCACAGACTGGTAGGGGTTGGAAGGGACCTCTGGAGATCATCCTGTCCAACTCCCCTGCTTGAGCAGGGACACCCAGAGCAGGGGCACAGGAACACGTCCAGGTGGGGTTTGAATGTCTCCAGGGAAGGAGACTCCACAGCCTCTCTGGGCAGCCTGTGCCGCTGCTCTGGCACTTCAGGTATTTATAAGCATTGATAAGATCCCCCCTCCGTCTTCTCTTCTTGAGGCTAAACAAACCCAAGTCTCTCAGCCTTTCCTCATAAGGGAGATGCTCCAGCCCACTGATGATCTTCGTAGCTCAAGCCATATTACACAGTCTTCTACATCTCAAAATGCTCCTGAATGAAGAGTAGTAAAGCTCACAAAAAGATCCATATAAACCATCTTCTTTTCAATTCACTAGTAAATGGAAAACAGAATCCTTCTATATTTGTGTCTGCCTTGTGACCACTGGTTTTGTTAAAGGTCAAGTGATCCCTCTCAGCAGCAGGAGAAGAAACTAGGCTGCAAAAGTATCTCAAGTCTAGACACAGAAGGCCTCATGTTGGTAGAATGAATCACAAGCTAACAAGTATATGTAAACCTCTGTTCATTTCTTCTGTTGTCTTTAATTTTACATCCATAGATCCCGAATCTAATTCAGTGTTATTTGAAAATACCAAAAATCATTACCCCATGATCTCTCACAGAGGATAAATGAGCAGGTAACATTCTTTTTTGATAACAGTGACGGCCATCAGTGCTACGACTTTACCAAGAAAAAAATACCCAACCACTTTCTCCCTCAGCTGCTCAGCTTTGTTTCTTGCAATATCATGTATCTGTACTTCATCCACAGGCCACCATGTTTCCTATGCCTGAGTTTCCAATGTCAAAAGGAAACAGGATGTGAAATCAAACCCATTACCCTTCATTCTGAAGCAAGACAAAGGAATAATTTCTAGCTCATCTCTGGTGAGTTTCATTCACCCATGAAAGGGACCTTATGGCACTTTCACATCATTATTTCCTTAACTGTGGAATCAAATTCTTGGGTTGTCCGCACCCCCCCCGCCCCGCCACCACTTTTTCCAAACTTTTCTGGATTCTTCTAAAACTGATGTTTGCAGGGCCAGAGTTAAAAAAACCCTGTGCAATGGTAAAAGGGATTCTTTAGTGGCAGACTACCATTTCTATTGATGAGACCATTCTAGATGTCTTATAACGTTGCTATGTTGTGCGTGGGTACTACACTGTCAACCTTCATTCCTGCATTTCCCAGCTGTCTTTGTGACTTCTCCATGTTGTCCAGTGAATTGCCTTTTACTGTTTAAATCCTAAAACAAAAACCTTCCACTGAAGAGTAACAATGTATGGAACTGTATCAATCAGGCAGGGTCAGAGAATCACAGAGCAGCACTCACTTCCATGTGCAACTGGTAGAAACTGTAGAGCAAATGATGAAATGAGTAGACACCCAGGTAACTATGATACAAGCGGGAAAATTATAGCCATTGTACGGAAGTTACACATCACAAATCCATTACTGTTCTTTGAACACTAAGGGTGATCCTGTCAAGAAAGTATATTTGTATTTCCAGATTGTTTGGGGTAAGGTTTCTCACCTATAGGAATTAAATAAACACAGAATAGTAGGGACTACTCTCTCCTGGTTTGACATCTGTTTAGAAGTGAATAAATAGAGGATGAGAATAAGTGTTGAGTTGGAAATTAATATGAAGAAATCTGCCCTGTTGAACTCATTGGGTTTTTGGAAAAGGACATGAGGAGACAAAGTTAGCAAGGATATGAAATAACTCAGGATAGTCAAAGCTTGATTATAGAGTTGTAACAAATTTCACAATGTTCTATTGTGGGGCAGGTTAAAGACTGTTAGCATTTAATATTGACAAATGTAAACAGTAGAAAGCAACTCTTAATTATACACACACATGTTAGACACTAAATTACCTCTTACCTTTGAGAAAATAGACTTTGAAGTCACTGTGGATGATGTTAAGGATTCTTGGTAAAGGAATATAGAACAAAATATTGTGTTACTACATAAATCTATAGTCTCCCTTTCAAAAATAGATACAGAAAAGTGTGAAAAGGAAGAACGAAGAAAACAACTTCCATATAATGAGAGATTAACGAGACTCCTCAGTGAGGACAAGAGACAACTCAGGATATATAAAGTTACGAATAGCATGGGGGAGGTGATTAAGCAGTGATTACTCGCTTATTTCTCACAGTACAAGAAATGACAAAGCAACTTCTTTAAAACAAACCAAGGGAAGTACTTTTTCATGCAGCACACAATTAAGGAGCAGAACTCTTATGATACTGTGGATGTCAAAAATATAAGTGAATTCAAAAAATATTAGACATGTAACATAGACCCATCAGTGGCTATTAAACATGATATTCCAGATGAAATTTCCATCTTGGGAAGTCCTGATGGCTAGAAGCTGGGAGAGTACAAAGTAAAAGTATTGCTCTGTATTTGCCATGCTTCTTGTATACTTTGTCTAAGCATCCACAGCTGTCACTGTCAGAGGCAAGAGACCTAAATAACCTTTTTTCTGACTGCTTATGTCTGCTTTTACACCTTGTAGGTGGTCCTGCCAGTAGAGAAGGGGGTGGCAGTGACAGACAATTTTCATGTGCAAATTGGTTTATAAATCAAATCCAGCAGTGGTGCAAAGACACTCAAGCTCGGTCCATTCAAACTCGTTTGAGTGTAGGAGAGCTCTGTAGTCTAAGTGCAGTGATCATGAATGCACCTTTGCTGAGCCAGTTTTGGGTCCAGGAGTGTGCTTATTTGGATATAGCCCCACTGAATGTCCCTTGGCTCCATGCAATGCCGGTTCAAGTGTCTCTCATAGCAGGGCTCCCCTTCCCATGGGCACAGGCTCTGCACAAAGCGACTGGCACTGCACTGCTGGCTCCACACATCTGTACTGCCCTGTAACCAAGCTAGTAAAGCTCCCCCAGAAGAAGAACCCAGAAGGCTGCGTTGCGGAGACGTCAAACCAAGCTCTCCCAGTGACAGCTTAAGTTTGGAGGCGGAATCTACCTTCTCCTCCTTGTGGGAATGTACCAGTCTCACGTGACTGTGAGCTGTAGAGATGACAGTATTTTGCTTATGTTTTTCAAAGCTACTAGCTAAACAAGAAGAGGAACACTGAAATTCAGGAATAGTAGTTTTTGATAGTCATAATTCTTTTAATAATAATTTTAGGTTTTTTTCATCTCCTCTTGCCACTCTCAGCTTCTCTTGTCTCTCTCCCCGGTGCTTTCATCCTAATAACATCTTGCCTTTCTTCCCAAACTCCTGTCCCACCCCGTTCTTGCTGATACACCTCCCTTACCAATCCTGTCCTCCTAACCGTAGCTCCTCTTGCTTCTGTCCCTTTGTATCTGTAGCCAACTTTGGTCTAGTTCCCTTCATTGGGCTTCTTGTGCTAACCCACTTCAGAATCGCTCTCTTCCTCCTTCTTGTGCTTTTGCTCCTGGCTTTCTCCATCTGTCTGTTTGTCCTTCCAGCTGTTTTCCGGAGCAGCTGTTACCAGCACCACACAAAGCCCAGATGGCTGAGTACTGACTAGAGAGAGACAGGCATGCTTTTTTCAGTTCCTGTGCCTGGAGCCTTGTGATATCCCACTCTGCTCCAGTAGTGGCAGAAATAGATGGGGTCCAGTCATATGGAGGAAATGTGAAGGGCCTGAGGAATGCTTATAGTCTTCAGAGACATTATATACTGACCTCCCGGGTCTCCAGATGGATCATGTGTGGGTTTTTTTCCCCCAGAACTCTGGCAGTTGGTCACTCTTGAGTAGTTTCACAAAGACAACGGAAGGCATTTCCTTGATTCCAGGACAACTACCATGTCTAAACTTGAAGTCACCATCCCAGAGGTACAAGATTTCCACAGCAAAAAAGCTTTGAGAATATCTGTAGTGTGTGTGTAATAAATCACTTTTATTCTGTTCCCAAAAGCACGTCAATGGTTTCAGCCAAAGCTCAGCAAGCAGCCTGCTTGTGGCGGACACAGCTCATGGAAAGTTCCGTCCAGATAGTTTCAGGCTGGCAAATTTCAAACAACTGGAGAGAGGGAGTTCTAATGGAAAATGTTAGAAAGTCTTATGCATGGCTACCCAGCCCTTCCAAACGGCTTACTTTCCCTACTTAAAGAATGTGTGTGCGTGTCTGTATGTCTGTATATATATTTATATATATTCAAACTGGCACCACTTAAACAATACTATTAAGAGAATGTCATTGCTGTAAAACTCCTTCCCTACTGAACAATTTTGGCATGGGTTTTCCAGCACAGCACTTGCTTGCGTGTCATAAAGAGGACACTTTGAACATGTCTCGCTACTGTTTTAAGCCACTACTACACTTTCAGCGATTATTTGAAGAAGAGAAAATGACGAGCCTGTTGGAGAGCCTGAAACCGAGCCTGCAAAGAAACTTTGGGATATTTCAGGTTCTAAGCACGTTAGCAGCGTGAGCTGAACAGAAAGCTTTGCAATGTTGCCCGAGTTCTTCTTGCAATACAATAGTACATTGTCTGGGGCAGGTGTAACAACACTCTTCTGCAGATAGATGATCTTGGCAGAAGTACCTTTTTAATAGCCATATCTCATTTACAAGATAAACATATCAGTTAAAACTCCTACTCTTTTCTTTTTTTTTTTTTTTCTCCCTCTATCAAGGAAAAGTCACTATTTCCCCAGATCACATGCTTCTTAGTTTCCAGTGATGTGAACCACAGGCTGCCCGCTTGGTCATTCTCTGTTAAAAGCATGAGTACGTCTAAGAGCAGTGACTGAAAAAAAAACCCCATATCTGTGTAAAATAAATAAATGAAAAAATAATCTTCTTAGAACTGTTTAAGTTGTAGAACTCCCGCTCTCCTCTGCTTGGGACTGTTGGAACTGGCAATTTTGCCCTGCAGGTGTCAGAGAAGTTAATGCTTCTGGCAAGAAGCTGGGTCAGGGAATGACAGAATCACAGAATCACAGAATCACAGAACAGCAGGGGTTGGAAGGGACCTCTGGAGATCATCTTGTCCAACCCCCCTGCTTGAGCAGGGACACCCAGAGCAGGGGGCGCAGGAACACGTCCAGGTGGGGTTTGAATGTCTCCAGGGAAGGAGACTCCACAGCCTCTCTGGGCAGCCTGTGCCGCTGCTCTGGCACCTGCACAGGAAAGATGATTTTTCTCATGTTTAGGTGGACCTCCCTGTGTTCCAGCTTGTGCCCATTGCCCCTTGTCCTGTCGTTGGGCACCACCGAAAAGAGCCTGGCCCCATCCCCTTGACACACACCCTTTAGATATTTATAAGCATTGCCGAGATCCCCCAGTCTTAGCAGTTAAGACCGGCCTTAACTTGAAACCAGTTTTAGCTGTGACCGTCGGTGGAACCGCGCTCACCGGGGCAGGGCAAGCCCGGTACGGCCGCAAGGCGGGGGCCGCGGACCCCGCCGGGCCCGCTCGCTGCCACCCCTCCGCCCCCGCCGAGACACCGCGGCCCCGCCCCCGCCGGCTCCCCGGCCCCGCCCCCGCGGGCCCCGCCCCGCCCCGCCCCGCCCCCGGCCGTTGGCGCCGGCCCCGCCCCGCCGAGCGCCCCCTGCGGCCCGGCAGCCGGCGCGGCGGGGCGGGGTGCGGCGGGGCGCGGTGCGGGCCGGGCCGGGGGCGTGTGGCGGCGGCGGCGGCGGGGAGCGGGGATGCGGCATGGCCGGGCCGCCCGGCGCCCCGCACCGCACCACCGGCTCCACCTTGCTGCACCCGCTGAGCGGGCTGCTGGGCATCCCGCTGGACCAGGTGAGGCTGCCGCGCCGCGCCGTGCCCTGGGGGGGGGGTGTCTTGTCCCGAAGCCGGGAGGCTTCCCTGGCAGAGAGGAGTGGTTGTCGCGCCTTGCATCTGCCAAAGGGCCTTGGGGACAACGCGGGGACACCGCCCCCCGCGGAAAACCTCGGGGTGGAAGGGGGGTTTCGGCGCGGGGGAGGCGCGCGGCGGGGCGGGATGGGGTCGGGCTGAGCCCCGCAGCTTCGCCGGGCCGGCTGCCTGGTGTTAGTTAGCTACCGTGAAAGCCCTTCATTTTTCCCGGCAACGCCTGGCGCTTTCGGTGCTCCTGCAAGAAGTCGCTGCTGCTGCTGCTGGTGGGTGCTGTAAGTCGCGGCACTGAGCTCACTGCGGCGAAGTTTGAAGTGCTTCAATAGTTCATGTGCTCGCCCACCTCTGGTGAACTGTTTGGGAACGGGCGGGAACGCGGGTGCAATGCGTCTTGTAAGAAACCAGTACGTGCAGGCACTGCTTTTGTGGCTACGGCTCGGTGGGACGGGGGCACAGAAGTCTCTCTCAGCCTGCCGCAAGCGGCTGATGGAGCTGCGCAGCGCGTGTATGGAGGTGTGTGAAACGCACAGGCACGCGTGCGAGAAGGCGGTCTTGCGGGCGAGCACGTTTGTACGAAATGCCGAAGGGTGTAACATATATTTGGCAGAGCTGGTGTCCGGTTTGTTTATAGGCTCCTAGTTAACCTGACACCTAACGAGCAGAAAACATAGCTTCCCCCGCCCCCCCCCCCCCCCCCCCTTAATTGTCTCTCAAGCTTGCATGCACCTGCTGCCTTCCTGCGTTCTTCCAGCAATGAGAAAGTTAGGGTCTAGAAGTTGGTGCTGAGCAGAAAAAGTCTCCACCAAACTACCGGGAGGCTGAGCTGTGCTCTAAGAAAGCGGGATAGCAGAGACGTGCTGGTAAAATACAACAGAAGTCTGAGATTTACTTGCCTGCTTCTGTTTGCAGAGTGGCTGGTGCGATGTGTCATTTTTTACTACTGTTTGTTTTTAAAATTGAGTAAGAGATGTATCATTTTATTGATTAAACCCCTGCATCTAACCATGCCAGATATTCCTTTTTTAACAGAAAACAGGTTTTGATGCAAAAAAAGAGATCTGTCGCTCAACGCTAAAACAGTTAAACAATATCTGCCTATAATTATCTATAAGCTATTCATTTAGGAGAAGGCACATGAATAGCGACAGCTTCTCTTTTGAGGTATTCCATGCCATGATTGGTGCATACAGCAACACCAGAGGAACCAGGAATAGCAAACATTTACTGTTCCATTTGTTTGCAATGCCGTGGCGTACGCGCAGTGTTAGGCTGACTGGGTCACTGAACAATGAAGACTTGACAGACTGCAGTTTTTCTTTCTATGCTTTCAAAAACTTGTCCTTCCATTCAGCCAAGGTGATACAAAGACCGTGTTGTCTGTGGAGAAAGTTCTCCCCATGCTCTTCCGGGCCCGAGGATGTTTCGTTGCATCTGGTTATGTGCTGTGTTTGTCCCAGGGCCCCGGTCTCATGGGTGGGCACCTGCGTGCCTGGTCATTTGCATCTTGAGCCCACACGAGTAAGTGGGGGACTTGTGCTCTGGGGTTAGCAATGTGGCTGGGCCGTGCAAGCACGCCTGCAGGCATAGCTGCTGTCCCTGCCCCCACCCCTCTTGCCCCACTGCAATGGGCTGGACCATTCTGAGCACCAGGGATTTCTGCCACCCTGGGTATCTCCTACGATACCCACATAGCTGCGTCGAAGCATTATGCCACCACCGTCCCCTCAAATGACATCAGTTTCAACTCTGACCTGCAGTGCTAATGACCTCAGAAACAAAATAAAAACACTTTCAACACTTTCACAGAGCTCTTTTGCCAGCTGGGTTGGTTGCCTTCCTCATTAGAATGAGAGAGGGCTTTTGCTGAGGGGGAAAAGTTCTCTTGCTCCTCTGTGCAGAACGGAGCTCTGCATATGAAAGACTGTTTTGCTGGTTATGAATCCCACGGGTAGCAGGGACTGGTTTTATACAAGTACCTTATTGCAATGCTAACAGGCTCTCTGTGCCTCCCATTCGGTGGCTAGGCTGCAACAGGGGAGGTAATCCCTGGTTTGTCACTGTATGCCAGCATCATCGTGCTTGGCCTGTTGGATGGTGACAGCCTAAATCTCCCTCTGGTCACTGTGACTGGCCGTTCCCCGTGGCTGGCCCTGAGCCTTCAAAAATGCCAAGACCCGCTCAGAGAGCGAGAGACAAAGGTGCACAGGTGGAGTTTAGACCCTCCAAGTCACTGCGGTATGTGAAAGCAACGCATGTCTGCCTCTACGTTCAGTAAGTGCACAGAGGACTTGTCCCTTCTTTTCTAGAGATGGTTTTCCATGATGCCTGTGCTATGAGAGAGATTACAGTCTATGAGAAAGACCACAAAAAAACTTGAGCTGAATATCTGAAAAACGAAAGTCATAATCATTACCCTTTTGTAGCAGGGGCAGAAAAGCTGTAGTAATGGTAGGCTGAAAATGTTTTGTCATCTAAAAAGCAGCTGTTGTATCACTCACTATGAGAAGCATGGGTGAATATGAAAATGTCATGTTTCCTTCATTTTTAAAAAATTACAACTTAGGTTTAAAAACAGAGCGGAGTTACAGAGGGTGCAAACCCTAGCTGCGCTGTGTACCTGGCAGGCTGTTCACATTTTATTTAGCAGACAGTGTACTGCATGAGAACACAGCGATGTTTTCTGCTTTAGATGCTAAAATAATCCTGGTGTCTCAGCGTATATTTGCATGTCTCTCTAATGGATGATTTATCTTTGAATTTAGCATTGAAATACTATTTTTTAAGAAGTGCTATATTCAGTAACAAGATTAATGAGCTTGAAAGAGGATGAAAAGGCTCTCTCTGTTCAATTCATCTTCATATCCCAGGGAAGCAGACTTTGAAGTTTAGTTGACTTGTGTTCTAAAAATATCTGGTTAGGTGTCACGTACTGTTCCTGGATTGTTATCTGCAGTGAGACAGATTCTGTCTGTTACCGTGGTTCACTGACGAGACGCCAGGCGGTTAACATATACCACAATTTTATTGAGTTTTCCACTGGCCTTAAGCAGGCCACTTTAACCTATATAGTAAGCTCAATACATAATAAGACAGAAATTGGTAGAGCAAGATACATGAAATTGGGGGAAGGGGGATACAACCTGTTCGGTGTTCCGGTAGTCCCCAGCAAGGTCAAAGGCAATGAGGGTCTCAGACCAGCTGAGAGGGAGCTCCACCGAGTTGCTCCCATTCTCTGATTTTATAGCTGGTGTGAAGCCCTTAGAACCCACATACATTTGTACCTGGAGTCTTAATTGCCTCGGCACACCCTGCTATGACTCTTGGAGTTGAACAGGGGATGTTTGGGAAGATAAATAAGAGGCGAGGAGTGAGGAAGGCCTCACGGTTCAGCGAAAATGTCCATGCTTCTATAATTTAAAGGGGCCACACAACTAAACCCTCAACTACAGTTGTGCTTGTGATTAGTGTTTAGCTGTGAGTGGGTGACAGCTTCTTGATTTGGTTTAAATACTTCCCCCAGCGTGTTATGCTAGAGACTATCGAGGCTCTTGACATAAGTTCAGGCCTAATTTTCTGGCAGCTGATAAGCAGTGTAGGAGTGGCAGAGGCATGTGATCGGAGTGTGCACAGTTGGGGCAGTGGGCTAAGCAAGGGGCGACCACCAAGTCTTCACCTAGTTCCACCCCTCACCTTGGCCCCATCGTGGCATTCCCCTCTTCAGCAGACCCCTGACATTAGTCCAGTCCCAGGGTCGGGACCCCACACTAGGTCAATGACATACCTCCGGCAGCATTTGGAAAAGAGTTTTGGGTTTGTTTTTCCCTGCCCCCCACCCCGTATCATGTATGCCCCAAATCACTGAATCTGGGGTGTCATCCCTCCAGTATGTTTATACAGTAACTTTTGGCAAAGTATGGACTTTTTTGTCATATATGCCCGAAATCACCAATTTTGGGAGGTCATCCTCTACCATAAATCAGTGAGATATGGGAAGTTAAACATTAAGCTTTTAATAGTGTGATTTCTGTAAACATAGTGCATGTGCGTATAAATACAGTGAAGAAATAAATATGCTCTTTAAAGGTATATTAGCAGTCAGTTTGATGGCATTGTCTATCCATATGTAGTTTTACCATGCCTTCCAAAGCTCTAGGCATCTCTAGAAGTAATTCAGATTCAATGGGTTAAGATAGATGACTAAAAAGTTTCACTTCTCAAGGTTATTTTGCAGTACCCTTGAATATCCCAGGTTACCTATTGCCTTCGAAGTAGCAGCACAAATGCAAATCTTCGACCGTGGTACAACAAACCTTACATTTTAACAGGCCTTACCCTGATCTACGTCAGTACTGAGTTTGTTGACTTTTAGGGAAATACACTCTGTGTTCAAGGAGACTCTCTCAAAAAAACATGTGAGCATTTTCTCATGTTTGTATCGGAGGGCTTTTAACTTCAGTGTTTTCATTGATGAGGCCAGCTGTGTCTCCCTAAAGGGGAGTAAATGTGCATTTGAACTTAATTTTGGATGCTTTGGCTGCTGGTTGTACACCTTATTTTTCATTTCAGTCTTTTCATTAGAGCTGGTATGCATATTTATGTTTCGGCAGTGGTTTAAACAAAACACTAACCCTGTGGGGGGACTGTGTGGCATGCCTCTGTGTCTTGGGATAGTTGAAGTATTAAAGATGTCTTCCCACTGTTCCTTGAGTTTGAATAGCTCTCTGCCCAAAGCATGCTGATGAATTGGTTTAAAAAGGAGAAAGAAGAAACAAGTATATGTATATTTTTTCCTTTTACAAAAGTCAACATGAATTCTGATCCCAAAATCATGTGTTGTTTTGATAAATTTCACATTTTTCAGCTCTTTTGCTGTCTGACTTCAGTTTTACTTCTACGCTTTCTGGTTTAGCTAGTCAGCAGATGTGTTAGTCCCAGGCCTCTTTGCATGACTTTCCTAATTTACTTTTTGGGCAGTGAAAAGCCAAATAAAAAATGAGCTTTCTAGGAACTCGACAGTCTTAAGCTGGGAACTTTGAGGTTCCTTTAATGGTGGTCTGTGGGGGCATTAGACGATGTAATGCTGAGGGAAAAAAGGTAATCAGTTAGATTGAAGCGAGATAACTGAAGGTGGAAGTTCATTGAACACTTAAGTGGGCTTAGTATCGGATTTTTACCTGAAAAAAAGCTACTCTAAGGCAACAACTGTCCATATTTGGTATGAACTATGCTACATTTTGATTTCCTAATGCCAGTCATTTTGCAACTGAAAAGCCTGTTTTCATTTTGAACTGCAGCAGTACTTGTCAGATTTAATGCCTCCCTGCTTGACATCCTCAGCTGCAAAAAATAAAGCTGTATATCTTTTAGTTATTTGAGAAACAGTAAGCAAAAATGAAATTTGAAATCAATACCTTAAAACACATTTATATAGAGATATTACTTAAGTTGCAAAACCCAACTTTTACTCTTTATATTTTCTGACTTTTGAGTACCCAGATTTTGTAAAGCCATTGTCCTTAAAAGAAATAATTAGCTTTTTACTATAATGCCATGAAGGGCATCGCACCTGATTTACAGAACGGAGGCATAGTCTTGCTGACCCTGCTTTGGGTCCCCATTTAAACAGGTTCCTGCAAGCAGGGCAGTCCACAGTGCTCATGGGCTGCAACGCTTTTCCGTGCATTTAGAGCAAATCCACTCTCTACCTTGTTGCACCTGCTCGGGCAGGACCCAAGATTCTGTATGTTCCTGAGACAGTCATGAGGCAGAGGTATACTGCTTTCAAAGATTAAGGCTGTCTCCAAACCATTTCTTTCTGTTCAGGTCAGCTGTTCCTAACAGTTGCAAGAATACACATTATCCCCTGCCTTGGAAACGCGTGCTGCCTTTTTCAACGCGTTCTCACTCGGTTTGGCACTGCAGTCTTGAACCTCATGGCTGATGTCTTGGTACTGTGGGTGTAAATATTTCCACATCCCTCATGCCTTGAAAACAAAGTCTGTCCTATTAAGTTTTTCATTTGGCAAGGGACAAAAGTGCAACTGGAATCAGCTGCTTGCAATTTTCCCCCTTTTAAGCACTTTTCTTCTCATTTGTGTTAAACGAGATCTGGAAAAATAAACGTTGAAGTGCTGTGTAAAGTTTCCCAAAACCTTCTCTGCACATTAATCACACCAGCACTGATTTAGTGGTGCTCTGTAGCTATTTTGAGACAATATAAAGTAGTGATGAAGACTCTTGGGCTCCAGCCTAGGGGTCTATGCACTGAGCACAGAGCTGGCTCTGTGCTTTCAGGGGATTCCCTGATGGTTAGGATTTACTGCGTGTTGGCCAGACTGGCACAGTATTTAATGCCCTGGCTGCTCCTTGGCTCCTGTTACAGTTCACAAGAATGGGCAGCACTTGAGGTAGGCTTGCCAAACTGCAAGTGGTGCTGGTGATCCCTGGGCAGGGGGAGGCTGAAGTGCTGGGCTTGGCCTCAGTGCAGAGGTGAGTCCAACCTTTTGTACTTGTCCAAAACCAAGTAAAAAGTCTGATGTCAATGGGCTGTGTTTCTCTCTGGAGTGGAAGAAAAATCCCTCTGTATGTGACCTAGTAGTTACAGGTAACCTTGAGGGTACCAAACCTCATCTCCTGGATGCTCAGGTAGTCTAGTGAGGCCAGAAACTCAGACTTACTCTTAAAAGTACAGCCTGATGCATAAATGTCTACTGTCTACTAATAATGGGAGTTCTTATGTTAACATCTAGTTTTGGATCAGCAATGTGCTTTGGGAAAGAATTTCTTTACTGTCCTCACTTATCACATATTATACGTGAAGTGGTCCCGGAGTATCTACACAGGGTTGCTTTCTGAGAACGTGAAGCCAAAGGATGCGCCCCAGGAGCCTGCGGTGCTTCAGCTGCTAAAGGGCATGCAGCCTGCAGCACCAGAGTTCAGCTTCTCTGAAGTGAGACCCTCTAGACAATGAGTCATGTGAATGTGAATCCTCAGCTGTTTTGCTCTTCAGACCCAATTCTGCTGCACCACAGCACTTGCTAAGATAGGCACAGTGGAAACCTCTGACCTTCATTTGGTGGTTTCTTCAGAGCATAGCACTGGTCAGGCTTGTTTGGTCGCTTCTGACGATGTGGAAACCAGTCCATTCTGCACGGGGCTCAGCTGGGTCAGCCTGTCCTGCCTCTGCCAACGGGGTGAACGGCACGTGGAGAAAAGTGGCCAAGGGGAAACCATTTGGGTGATCCTTCCCCAGAGGAAGGGATTTGATCATTCTCGCTTCTTACGATCTTGATTGGAAATGTCTGTTTTCACCAGTACTTTCTTCCCTGGCTTAAGGCATTTTAAACAGCTTTTACAAAACGGTAGGTGAGCACTGAACAAAACCAAAAGCAATAGTGTCTCACACAAATATTTTTTTAAGAACTTTTTTTCTGGGGGGCTACTTACAGTGTGTTGCATCCTTAATGGTTGGTTGGGAAATAATTTTTCTACTGTGTCTTGGGCTTTCCTCATGATAAGAAAATTTCAGGCTTAAAAAAAAAATCTAAATGTGAGGAAAAAACCCTCGTAAACATATTTAAATAAAATACACTGAATCATAGAATCAGAGAACCACTGAAACATTTCTATTCTTGCTAAATGTTAACTGAAACATTTACAAATTCCCAGAGTTTGTTGTCAATTATTCCTCTAAGTTTTAGTAAAATACCCAAATAAAAAATAACTTTATAACCAAAATTCAAAATATTAACTAGACAGCTTTACCAGCTTGAGGGTTTTTTGTTTGTTTTTTGAACAATGGTAGTCATTACTCTGAAAATATTAAGAAAGCTAGTCAGTCTATAGCATGACTGTTGCTGAGCTATCTAGTCTTAGACATGACAAATACTAAATATTAGAACAATTCTTCATTCTTGGTTTCCCTTTTTCTGGATGTTTTGTCCAGGTGAGATTTGAGGACTTTGAACATTTACCTGGTGTTCCTGGGTGGCTGGATAATGAGAATTTTGCCTGTGTCCTCATGCGATGCTGTGTGGCGTAGCGGGTGGGATGCTGTCTGAAAGCATGTGAGCTACCTACCTAGATGACTTGTGCAAAGGACAGATAGACCTGAGTGTGTGTATCTGGTTCATAAGTCCCAGACAAAAATCTGGCAATCCTATGGAATAGCAACTTTAAAAATTATTGATCCGTGTCAGATTATATTCTGCAGTGAGTGCGTCAGGCTGGGGACATCTGGGAGGGGAAAAAAGAGGCAAGAAAATACTTCTTTAGATCAGTCTTTTGGACTGCATGCAGAATACTAAAAAACTAAATAACAATTTCAGGCCAAGAAAGAAACTTCAGCTTCTGGCTGTCATGCACAGAGTGAGCGTTTGCTGCTTCTACAGGCCCTGGTCTTGTGACAAAAGCTCTAATTGGACTTGAGCAATTTCTTCATTTGTGGTTTCTCGTTCAAGTGCAGTTTGGCACTGGTATGCAGATAAGGCAGGAATGGGGAAGGCAAAATGACAAGGCAGAACCTGAGGCATTTGAGGACCCCCGGAATAACTTCCATGCTAGTTTTCATGCTCATGTATCAGTTTAAAATAAAACTTCTCTTTTTTGAAGGACAGCTGAGTAGAAAAGATTTAATAATTAACTCTTACACCTAGTTAAATGACATTACAAGCTGGTGAAAGTAGGCTTTTTTCCCTGTTATCAGTGCAAGGGAGTGTTAAAGAGTAGTACAGTATTGACTTTGTTTATCTCATGTGCGCACACACAGAGGGCAGGTTGAAATCACTGACTCCTATGGTTTGCAGTAGGTATTTATACCAGCAAATTCCAGCTGATAGCTCAACGATTTGTCTGTTTGAGAGAGAGTTTTAGAATTACTTTGTTCTCTCACAAGTGGAGTTTAAGTTGTCTTACATTTACACTTCTTATGCGGCATGGTTTCTCAGGATGTTTTGCCAACTATGCTGTATTGGAGGTGAAAACCAAGTGCAGACAAATGGTTTGGAGACAGTGACTGGGAAGTTCAAGGACTAACTTATTGAATTAAGTCCAATTTTTGATGGCAGCATTACATATCCACAGTGAGTTGTAGGCACTGTTAGCACCCACAGCTGTTTATGCCTTTGTGTGTATGTTTGTGTTCATGCTAATTCTCTTGAGGCAAAAAAATTGTGGTTTGTAGTTGCCACAGCAACAATAACACTGCACTCATTGCATGGGTGGGTTTTGCCTATTTTATACAAGTGTGTTGAAAGTGTAGGCATATTGCTGTGGTACGTTGTGAAATATGATAGACTCTTGAGAGAGGAAATATTTGTTTGTTTTTTTATTCACAGAATGTAACTTTAATTTTGTGTTGCCTTTATTGCTACTTCTCTGCCAGGGTACTAGTTCCCAATTGCAAACGTAACACTGCAGAGAGAAAAATGGGCTCAGCACTTTGGAGAAAGAAAGTTTTAGAGATGTTCTGCTGATGCTAACCAGTAAATAAAATTATGATTAGAACAAAGAATGGCCCAGGCTAGAGGGAAATGGGTGGCATAATTATGTTTATGTTCCATTGTAGTTGGTCTTGTCAATTGAAAGATGATTGTAGATGTTCTTTGCCGTGAAACTGGAATGAAAATATGAAAAAGGTAAAAGAGAAGAAATTACGGGGTAGTCGTCTTAAACATGCAAAAGCAAAGTGAAGGAACTGGGTTGTTTTGCTTTAGAAATGTGACTCTTAACAGGGATTGTGGTGAAAGTGTATGTGAGCAGCATAAATGAAACAGATCTAGGACTTCTTCCCATCTGTCTCCCAGTGTTTCTCCATGTGAAGAAAAAATGGGATAACATTGGAAGGCTGCAGGTTCATCAGTGATTAAAATAAAGGTCTTTTTCATGCAGTCCAGAGCTGGACTGTGAAACCTATTTCAAGAGGAGGCTGCTAAGGCCAAGAACTTGGCCAGAGCCAGCATGGACTTGGATGTTTATATGAAAAACATGAGTATCTAGAGTAAGATACTTAACAGCTTAAAAAGGAAAACTTTTGGAAGTATGTATTCTTTTGCTGGCTCCTTTCAGGGCCTCTCCCTCTGCAGGCCCTGTTTCTAGCAGCTCTGCCTCTGGTGCTGCTGATGCTTTTGGGATCCGAGTTGCTGCTGGCAGTCCCAAGCGTGTCTGCTCCCGTTATGGGTGAGTGGGTCTGCTAGAGTTGTCATCCCCTCCCAGGGCTTGACACTGGATTTATTACTTGAGCTTCTTCACATGTTGATACAGCAGGAAGCAGCAGATCTCTGTGGAGAAGATCAGCCAACGCCCAAGAGAGGTTACTTTTCCAACATCCCACTTCCAAGGAGCCCAAGTTACAGATGTCCTTCCATTAGTTTATCTAGAAAGTAACTGTCCCCTTATATGCTTTGCAGTGTATTTCCATCTTGGTTATCCTCTTGCTTGTCTGTTCTGATTTTTAACTGTTGGCATTTTTTTTTTGGTCCATATGCTGAGCATTTCCTCTCTGTTCGGTTCATGCTGCATATCTTTAACGTGGTATTTGGGGGTTTTGTGATCTGCATTTTCTCTTTGAAGAAACTACACCAGCAGGCGTCTAGTGTAGTCTGCCCTCATACTTTGATAGGGTTCTCACAGGGTTCTGACACCCCGATCCAGAGGTCTGTTATCTAACTGTTTATCATACATTTTATGTGCGCCATTACCTCAGTTGCGTATCTCAGTCAGGCTTCCTGTTTTTTTGGCCTGGATAGAATTAAGTCAGGGTTTAAGTGATTATTGGGAGAAAATCAATTCTGTATCTGCCTCTTCTTTTTCCTTTTTCTCTGACGCTTCAGTTTTTGAGCATAGTCACTAATAAGGGCAATATACCAGACCAGTTCAGAAGACCCTAAATGGCAGGTGTGCTGCTGTTTCCTGTGTCTCGGATCGGGTGTTTGCAATTGCTTGGGCTATTACTACCTATGAGACAGTGGCCTCATTTATTTGCTGGCTGGTGGAACTATTGGTTTGTGCCCTGGAGAGGCTTTGAGCTGTCAGTGGGGACCCAGGTCCCTGGTCATCCCCTTCCAAGTCTCCTCTCCCTCGTCCTGTATAAAGTACGTGCTGCTCATTGCTCAGGTGCCTCCCAGCATCAGGGAAGCTGAAATGCTACCACACTCCGCACTTCAGTGCTACAGTAACAGTGGGAAAAACTCCACGTGCATTTTGAGATATCTGACATTTGCTAAAAATCAAACGTGACGTGCTTTCTCAAAGTGCTTCTGAGATAGCCAGATGTTAGTGGTATAAAACCTTGCAATCAAGAGATGGAAATAAATTTTGCAAGACAGCTGTGCAGATCATGCAATGTCCTAGTTCTTCTAAAGCATGGTTTTTTTAGGCTTTATATGTAAAGGGCTTGTTTGAAAGTGAAGTTATAATTATTTATGCAACTTAAAGCGTTGTTGAATTTCTTTTCCCTGGCTATGTTCAAGTTCATAGGGTATTTCGAGAAGAGCTCACTTGAAGTTTCTGGAATTTTGTTCTTTACTCTGTTTCTTGGACAATAATTTGCCTGTTGCTGCATAGTAGGAGCATCACTGTAACAATTCTAAAATGTAAGACCATTCTTTTCTCTTTGTCTCCAAACTGTTAAAGAGGAAAAAATGAGGCTTACTCCTGTTGCCTAATGATTGCTGTCCTTTGTAAAGGAAAGTAAGCTATGTTTCTGCTATTGCTGGCTCATAATCGTGGCAAGAATATGCCTGGGGAAAAAGTGTAATACTGTGGTTAAGTAATACAAAAGTAGGAGGGTTTTTTTCCCTCCTGATATGGCAGCTATCATTGGAAAACATCCGTATTCTAACCCAAAGTTCTGCCATTCTGTATGCAAACAGAAGTATGGAACTCTAGTGGGGGATATATAAAGAAGGCAACATGCTTTTAATGAGGCAAGGAAATTAAATCTTTTTTCCTCAAATACAGTATAGTGCAAATGCAATTAATCTATAGCAAAATCCAAGTATCTTCTTTTTTTGTTTGTTTAATTCACATTTCTTTATGCTTATTCACCAGTGGACACTTGTTCACGCTGTGTGTTTTCCTGTTAGTTTTTGTTTTGATTTGGTTGCTAGGTTTGAAAACCAGGAAATATTTTTTTTGTGGGTTTTTTTTTTTGAGGGGGTAACCCCTGGAATTCATTCAGAGCATGACTTTTTGGAAAGGAACTAATGATTTCCAGATATTTCAGTTTAGTGACGGTTGAGGTGTTTGACTTGCACTGAGTCATGAGTGCTTGTCATCTCCAGGTTACTTGTTTTCAATGGCGTATGAAGTTGAGTGCCTGAAATGAGTCATGCTCCAAAGTTCAGCTTCCAGAGATATTTGCTGTAGATGTAAAGTGCTTGTAACACAGGCATAACTGAACAGCTGGGACTGTGTTCTTGTCTGCTTGCATGGTTCAAGATCCAAAATAAATGGGCATGAAGAAAGCGTGCTGCAAATTCTGAGCAGAAATAAGGAAGGAAAAACCAGCCACAACATGATATTGTCACCGTACATGTTTTATTGGTGGCTTCTCTTCCTGTCACAGTTTTGAAGGGATTTAAAATAATTCCGGAGCCCACATGAATGAAGGTTAGATAAACATATCTTAACTTAAGCAGCATAGAGTGATAATTTTACTTTTAAACGGTAGAATAGAGAAGAGCAGTATTTTATGACTGTGAAATCTCATGATTGTGAAAGCCAGTATCTGAAGTTGGCAGTTACGGATGCTTGCTAATTCTACATGGTTACTGTTATAGCAAAGGAATGAAACAAAGATATTTGTGCTTGAGTTGGAAAAAACAACCCCATACACAGTTCTTTAGAAATAGGCTAAAAAATGAAGAAAAAAGTTACGTGGAAAATCTGCTTTCCAGCAGAATCAAGGGCCACAGTGGAAAAGGGGGACTCTGCAAGCAACTGCAGAATATAAAGGCTTCCTTATTTGCAGAAACAAAGGCAGTGAGTTACTAACTTATGTTTGCAAAGATAATTGCCAAAATATAAAGTGAAAATGTGAAATTTTCCCAGTCAAATAAATGGCTCTGACTAAAGCTTACTACTAAAAAAAGTGCTTCTGCGTATATTGCCTCTCCTTGTGCCATACTTCTTTCTCTTCTTTTGTGAAAAAACTCAATTGTGCACCTGCACAGGTTGAGCTGACTGAAAAGTAACTCTACAAAAAAAAATAATTCTGAGCAGATTCACTGCAGATTTTCTCTGGCCCTTACTGATGGCTTCCCAAAACCTTTGTATCTTTTCCTGCCTGTGAGGGCGTTCCACGTTGAAAGGTAGCTGGGAATATCTTCTGTACCTCTTCTAGCAAGTTCTGTGGCTCTGCAGTGTTGGAAAGTGAATGGTGACACCCTGAGATCTGTGCCCTATATTTTGCTAGGTTGGAGCACAGGTAGAAGAACACAGATCTTCACCTCTCCTTGTTGACGTACCCTGAAGTGATGTTTTTAAGCTCAACTGAAAGCATTTTCTTTGTTGTTTGCAAGGGTTTTCCTTCCGTTTTTCTGCAAGTGCTGTTACTGAGTGTTTTGGAGACGCAAGACTACTTAGACAAGGAAGATGACAGGAAGAGCTGAGGTTTGCAGCACCTGCTTGCAGAAGCATGAAACCGGGTGCATTTGACTACACCCATCGTGTAGGAGCATTGTTACCCTAAAACTCTTCCACCCATATCTGGCAGTAGATAGACTAGTAATTTTTTTCTTTTTTTCAGAAGATTGGCACTACTTCTCCCTCCTCTCTCTATTTCAGGCACTTGAAGTGGGCTTAGTGTATTGCAGAATGCTGGCTTCTGGAACATGATACCATTTTATGGTGTCTTTAAGTGGTAAACCAAAAAGTGGAGCACCAGGAGCTGTGGGTCATTTTTGAAAATTTCATCTCTTACAACTAAATGGAAGTCCAGTTTCACAGTCCAGAGGTTTCTTTTTTCTTCTATTGAAGTTAATGCATGTACTATGGCTACTGTTCATCTTTTTAAGTCTGCAGTGTACATTTCTACATCTAAACTCACTCATCTACATTTTATAGTAGAAGTACCTGTTTTAGACTTGTGTTTTAGAAATAGATGAATTGCAACCTAGAAATGCCTTTTTTCCCTATTGACAATAAAAGAAATTTAGAAGGACTAGCTCACGTATCGACATCATCTCATTGATGAGGTGATCTCCAGAGGCCCCTTCCAACCCCTACCATTCTGTGATTCTGTGATCAGTGTTAGGACAGATAAATTCTAACCCTTCTTCTAGCAAAGTCCTTGCATACATTTTTAAAGCATGTCCTAATACACTCATTTTTACTGTGCCCTTGTTTTAAGTTACTGTGAGCATGACTGAGCATTTAAATACAGGATGTTCCAGATTTTTGATGTGTAAGGGCCTAATATATTCTTATATAATACCGTGGTGAAGTCTGAAAGGTTTAGTCTTTGATCAAGCCACTTAATTCCAAGGATAATATGCCTAAATGTAACACAGTGCTGATAGTTTCTCTGGTGTGGAAGAAAGCCCAACTTTTGTTTGGTTTAGAATAACTTGTGAAGTTGGCACTTTCTTCCCCTTACTGGTGTTTGTTTCTTTCTGTTGCATACACTTACTGGGATATCACTGGCATAATGTGAACAAAACGGCTCTGTTTGTATTGGTGTGTATTTTTAAAGACCACTGACACATTTTTCTATAGAAAAGGAACTGAAAATAGAATTGCACAGATATTGCAACAACAACAATTGGGCAAGTTATTTTAGATGTGCCAGCTCCCATTCTAGTGAAGGATTGCTCTTTAAGCCTACTGTTTTATTTTTAAATTGGTGAATATGTGCAGGCGCAAGGCTATCATCAGGTCTGAAAGTTAAGCATGTTTCTCAATTGGGACATTGGAAACATTGCTATAAGGATCCATCCTGCCATTCCTACATTCATGCAGCTCCCATTGGTGTTTGGGGAATGTAATTTACATTGAGGCCACAGAAGGATGTGCCAGCAGGGTAGCTGCGTATACACACGTATGTATTGTCTTCCTTCTTTGCATTTTGAATAAATCATCTATGTACTTAATGTCAGTTACATAGACAAAGTGAAAAGGTGCTGGACTTGCTGTTCTGTCTTCTAATTTTTTAAGAACCAAACCTTTAAATCTGGGGGAAGAAATGCAGTTCTGTGTTGATGCTACTCTTAGCATTGCTACTTTGAAGTTATTTACTGAAGAATACAAAAGTAGAAACCAGACTGAAATCTCCAGACCATTTAGCGCTTTGAGGCTGGGGAGCTCGAGCTGGGACATGTGTGATGAAACCTGACTTGGTCCTGCCTCTTTTTTGTTGCTGACCTGCTGTCTGTGGTGGATGAGGTGACGGTGTTGGAGAGCAGGGGCTAGGCAATGCTCTTGAGAGGCTGTGTGAAAAGAATTGTTTGGGGTTTGGGAGCCCTCATCAGGACTGAAAAGACCAGCTGGGAACAATATCTATTATCCAAGAATTCACTTCTGTGAAAAAGACGGGTAACTGGTATATTTAACTCATGATTATGAAAGCTAAGGATCCAAGGTCCAGTTAGTTGCCTGAGCCATACAGGTGGCAAAGAAAGGGGGGAAACAGCGCCATGGTGTCCCTGCCATGGGAGGTTCCTAGGGACTTTCAGAGGAGGCTTTGCAGGCACTCAAGTCTCTGCTTTGTTGTACTTTACTCTCCTTGAGTAGTTGTTTTTCTTGTTTCTGTTCATTTTCACTTCAGCATCTATCTCCTAACTTTACATATACTTAAATTGGGTCTTCTGAGTGAATACTGTGAGAAGAGCTGGAGTGATGGAGGAATGTGATGATAAGGTCAGTCTATTCCCTCTGCATCAGTATGAATCCACACATAAGCAAGGAGGGTAGCCAGTACAAGATGCCATCTTTCCTGTGAGAAGTACAAGATCCCAGTGACTTCCTGCTTCCTGTGGAAGCCTTTGGAAAGCAAGACAGGTAGTCCTGGTGTTTGTGGTTTGTGTGGGGTTTTTTTTCTATTAAAATTCCCATTTGGGTAACAACACTTCACTCCTTTTTCCTTTTCTCATTAAAATATATTCTATGCTCTGTCCTGCTGGCTGTAGTTCTGCTTGTAGACGTGTCTGCCATGTTATATCATGTGACACTATATCTGCACAGAGGTATGTCAAATTATTCTTTTAAAGTACTCTTCTGGGGTAAAGGTTCTGTAATTAGTGTACTACCTCATGCTGAGCTCGTACTGAAGAAACGAGGCAGCTCTCCTAACAACCTAAAGGCATTCTGGTTTAAAAAAACCACCTGGTTGACTAAAGGCTCCAGCTTGTTTGATTTCATTGCTGCTTCTATTATAGATAGGAATTAGTGCTGGCTATCTCTGGTACAAGGGAATTTCATCACACTATATTTTGGCATTACTCACTGAAAAAATAGTAATTACTGAGTTACAGGTAGTGGCAGAACACCAGTGCACATAAATGATCATTATTTAAACATCTGTTCAACATACAAAGTCATTACAGTTCAACATAAGAGCTGTTGACAGCAAGCTAAAGCTGTATTTGGATCAGGTCCACACGTTAAATTTATCAGGCATCAAAGGTAAATGTGTGGGTGTGTGACTTAGCATTATGATGTAGATTTGACTTTTCAAGCTTACTTTAGACTTAAATGCTTTTCTTTTAAAATTTCTGATGACTCAGGATTTAATCTGTTCTGTAGCTATATTTATGTGTCCTGCGAGTGATTATTCTACTAGTGGCTTCATAGAGGTAATCCAGAAAGAACATCTGTTTCAAGTTTATAGTCTAAATCATGGAAGGATATTTGACCCTGTAAGTAGGGAAACAGCAGAATTTACCCGGGAAAACAACACAACAGGCCAAAATACTGTCAGTTTGGCATATCCTACTTTACCAACTCCATATTCCACATGCCGTGAGAACTTAGTGCTGCTTCTGAAGAGGACAGTAATCTTAAATCAGTCATGCATATATGTCTGCCTCTCTCTTTTCCCCATGAGAGAAATTATATTTTCAAACCTTTGCTTCTGCCCCCTCAAAATCTTCCTCAGGACTCCTAAAATGCAAAGTCAGAGGAATGAGTTGTTTCAGTATGATATTGGAGATTTGACACTTCAGTAGTCATATCAGTATTTCCCCAATGTAAATGAATTTGTCTCCTCTCTGATCTACGCTGCTTGCAATTCACAGTGCCTGGCTGTAGATAGAAAATACAACATCTTGTAAGTGACAGTCAATTCTGATTTCTTCACAAATGCCTGTTTGTGCTGGGTCTGGCGGCGCTGAGTTCTGTGCAAAGCGATACCACTGGGCAATAGGGGAGCTGCACAGATGATGTTACACGTATCCTTTTTCTTTGTGGAAGCCTGAGTCAAAATTCTAGCAGTGGGAAACTTGACATGGTTTCTGTGATATTGCCCTTCTTTTTTGGGGTGTTTTTCCCTTCCCTGCGTAGGTTTAAGTCATCTCTGCAGAGAATATTTGTCCTTATGGTTCATAAAAATAGTCTGGAAGATCAAAATATTTTGAAGAATTTCAGTAAGTATCAGATATCTTTGAGATGATCTGATTAAAGAATATTCCATCTCTCATTCTTAACACACCCATTTTAAATACCACAATTTGGATGTTACGAAATGCTATCATAACAGCACGTCTATTTTTCAATATCAAAGTAGAAATGTCTCTGGCAAAGTGAACTTAAACATGTTGTTTGCCAGGTGTCTTTGGTTATATGTGCAAAATAATCTTCTGAACAGAGAAAAAAGCCATTGCATTTCTGTAGTTCTTGCTTTATTATTTGCAAGAAAGCATCATCCTGGTAGATGGAGCTGATCTCTGGCAAATGGCACCCCCCTCCCAAAATACTACCCAAGCACTGTTGGACTGCGCAGACAGTAGTTTGACTTGAGGAAGAGCTGCTGTTGCTGTCAGTAGTTTCTGTTAACATGGTTCCTTATGCTTTTCCAAATACTGAAAACAGCTGTTTGGTGATCTGCGTAAATTAGTGAATAGAGGAAAATTCTAATCTACCAGATAAAAACCTTGTATTAGCATCCTCAGTAGAAGCAAATACACTGTATCTTGACCATAGTCTACAACTTCATTTTACACTGAACCACCATGGGAGGCCTGTTCATAAACTTTCTTTTCTTCAGCAGATGAAATGCAGATTTAAAGCCTTATTCTCTCATTTGGCTGGTAAGCACAGGGCATGGAATAACAGTAGCGGTATTTTCTGTGATACCTATAATCTGAGGACAGTCTGCATCATCTGCTGCATGTTGAAGTGGGCATGGACCTAGATGCTAGCTAAGAATATTCTGGCAGCCTGGTTGTGCCATAACACACTTGCATATCTGTCTGTGAACATGTATGAATGTGCAACATGCCTGGTTTTTGTCCAAAGGTTGTGTGCTGTGGGGGGCATGTCAGCACCTTGTCATCCAACAAGTGACAAGATACAGCATTAAAAGGAATTTTGCTTGCAGAGGACTGTCCGGTTTGGGTAATGGACTTAATTCCCATTTGGAGTTTGGAGAGAACTGCGTGGTCAGTTTGTTATATCCTCCTAGATTTTTGGAAAGTGAGATCAGTTTTTCTGGGAGGAAAAAAGTGGTAAAGTAAAAGCAAAGTATTTTTGTGGTGAAAACAGAATGCAGGATTTTCCTTCCTGATACTTAACTATATGGAAAATGTTAAAAGCACTAAAATAACAGGCTACATGGTTAATCTTGCTTAGTATCTCCTTCTAGAGTGTGATCTAGTAATCCTCAAATGTCTACTACCACTTCTTTAAATAGGGAGATTCGCAGATGCAAGGCTTGTGGGATGAGGGGAACTGAAACTTCCTGAAGTACGTGATTAGTGGCCTGAACTATGGTGAGCGGTGGCCAAGACTATTAGTGATGATTTGGTGGAAACATATAAAGCCAGGTTTTTCCTCCTCTTGTATTTTCTGTTTCCCATCTCAAGAACTTCTAGCTAGGAAAAGCAAAAGCACTTTCCATTTTCTCCTTGTAAAATTTTTGTGGGTCTTTTCAGTCATTTTCCAGTGCACCAAACAACACATTTACCTGTCTCCTTTTGGAAAAGCGCTATGGCTCCATGACTTCCCTGTTAGAGGAATTTGACAAATTGCTACTTTTTTTTTTTTTAATCTCCACCATGGACTCAGTTTGCCCCCAGAACAAAAAGTGATAATTGTTCCCACTCAGTGTTATCGGCAATGGGCTCAAGTCCTCCATGCAATGCTACAGGCTTGGGGAAGAGTGGCTGGAGAGCTGCCTGGCAGAGAAGGACCTGGGGGTGCTGGTTGGCAGCCAGCTGAACGTGAGCCAGCAGTGTGCCCGGGTGGCCAAGACCAACAGCATCCTGACTTGTATCGGGAATAGTGTGGCCAGCGGGAGTAGGGAAGCGATCACACCCTGTACTCGGCACTGGTGAGGCCACACCTCGAGTACTGTGTTCAGTTTTGGGCCCCTTAGTAGAAGAGGGACATTGAGGTGCTGGAGTGTGTCCAAAGAAGGGCAATGAAGCTGGTGAAGGGTCTTGAGAACAAGTCTTCTGAGGAGTGGCTGAGGGAGCTGGGGTTGTTTAGCCTGGAGGAGAGGAGGCTGAGGGGAAACCTTATCGTTCTCTACAACTACCTGAAAGGAGGTTGTAGCGAGGTGGGTGTTGGTCTTGTCCCCCTAGTAACAACCGACAGGATGAGAGGAAATGGCCTCAAGCTGCACCAGGGGAAGTTTAGATTGGATATTAGGAAAAACTTCTTTACTGAAAGAGTGGTCAGGCATTGGAACAGGCTGCCCAGGGAGGTGGTGGAGTCGCCATCCCTGGAGGTGTTAAAAAAATATGTAGACGTGGCACTTCAGGGCATGGTTTAGGAGGCATGGGGGTGTTGGATTGGTGGTTGGACTTGATGACCCTAGAGATCTTTTCCAACCTTTATGATTCTATGATTTTGAGACACAAATATTTAATATCAGGTATTTGGGACTTCTATTTTGTGACTTGCCAACTGGCTGTTGCCCTTAAAAGTGCCTGCCTGCAGATGGCTAATGGTACCCAATAAAAGATAGGGCAAAAAGTTTTATGGTTTTCCTCTGAGAATGGTTAGCAAGTTGAACAGAAGACTTTCCCACGTAATATGCTCTGCCTGTTGGAGATGACTTAAAACGTGACTCTGGATCCCTAGGAGTTCATGCTTCCCCTTGCTAGAGTACTAGTCCAACATTTGCCAAGTTGGTTTCATGCTATTAAAAATGGGAGAAGGTGCAAAGGCTTGAGGCAGATGGAACTAACCTTTTATGTACTTTGAGGGCTTCGATTTTAGCACAATAGTGTAGGGGGATCTTGAACCATTATGTTTGGTTATTCTCGTGTCAACATCATAGATGCTTGGTTGCTTGGTTTGACATGATTGCTAGCTTTGTATAAAACTTAGTTTTGCAGTCCAAGCATCGCTTCGAGTTATTGCTACTAAAGAGTTTGAATGGATAAAGGGAGGAACTATGGGGTTTGTTTTTTTTTTTTCTTCCTCATTGTTCATATCTGGTGTTTATGTGCTCTGGATCCATCTGGCCTTTTAAACTTGAGCCGATTAGATATTAAAGAATTCCTTAACCAGACAACAATAACCACCAACCCAGTTGGGCTGGAGCTGTTCCAGATTTTCTCTCCAAAAGTGCAGATATCTTGTTTCTGCATTGCAAGGCTGTTTTCAGCTGGCTGTGACTCAGGTGCAAGTCTTCCAGATGTCGGTGCAGGATCCTGTGACGAGACTGCCTTTCTGTCTTCCAGTGTTTAACCATGGAAAATGAAAGATAGTATGTTGTTTTGGCAACATATCCTGTGCTCCAGTTCCTAATTTTATTACGTCTTACTTGCTAGAGCATGGAAGAAAATGACAGTAAAAAGCAAAGGTGTTTCTTTTCTGCTAACAAAGTTGAAACCAGATGTGAAATAAGTTTGATGGCAACACTGAATAGCTGCGATTAGCTAAAAACATGGATTAAATGACTTATAATGGTGAGTCAGAATGAGAAAGGTTAATTCTTGTATAATTTCTTTTCTGTTTCCATGTTGGTTTTGTGTGGACACCATTCATTGATGTTCAGAAGCCCTCAATTTACTGTTTACAAAGTATTTTGAGCAACAGTGGAAACAAACAAAAGGGAATAACATGAACCCTTTTCAATCTTGGGAAGGGAAAGGGAGGAAAGTGTGATTGTGACTGCGCTTGTGATGCAGTGCAACATTTCTTAAAATCTTAGGGATCTGTTTACTTAGGTACCTTAAATAAGTAGAGTGAAGTATAAAGTTAATGTTAAATGGAATGCAGTAAAGTCACTGTCAGATGAACTGGCAGTCTTCGTGTGTATGCATGTGAATGCTGCGCGTGTTTAAAATGTTACATATAAATAACTAAATAAATGTGGTAGTCATATGAAAAGCTATCATATCCCTCTAGTGCTTTGTGGAGAACAGACCAGATCTGGTCTGGTACCAAGTTAGTGCTCAGTTTTAAATATGGAGTTCAGCCTGCCAGGCAGAACAAATTTTTTAGCACTTAATAAAGAGCTCCCCAGCTTTACTGGTGTCTTGACATTTGTCTTATATTCCCCAAACCCGACAAACAAATTCCCTACCTCTCTTTGTGACAGGTTGTAGTTAAGAAAAGATTTGGCCTGGTTTATCCATGCTTTCAGTTTGGCTCAGGTAAACTCAGAATGGCTTGATATGCAGAAGTATTCTGCAATGGCTTAGCACCTCTGAAAGTCAGTCTTTCAGTAAACTATGCGGTAGGCCTGCAGTGACCTCTGCACAGCTAAATTTGATCTTCAGACTGAACCCTACAGAAATCAGAGGTCATCTTGGTGCATTCAGATTCCAAGTACAGGCTTACAGGTGGACAGATACAAGAAGTATTCTCCAGTACTATTCTACAATGTCTTTGCCCAACAGGTACCAAATACTTCATGGATGACAGAAAGGTTTTATCAGTAATTGTTGTATTTACCTGGATTTCTTGTTCATTGGTATCCCTCTCCCAGCCCCTCTGCTGATGAATCCTTTAAAACCAATCATGTTGTTTGTACTGTGTATGTGTTACTGTAAATACACACAAAAACCCTTGAAAGCCTTAACTGTAGACAAAGAAAAATGCAGCACGTTGTGTTTAGGAGCAGTGCTGTCTGTCAGAAGAACATGGCCAGGAGTCAATCTCCCAAGCAATGCCTTCCCCCTTCCCTTACGCTATTGTGGTAGGTCACAATAAGTTCAGATGACAGGAATACTGATGTATGTTTGTGCCTCTCTAACACCATCACTGTCGTTTACGGATCCTGAAAAGTAAGGTTAATCTTTTGGTTTTTGAATCATATCTGAAACTTTTAATGTTGTCTTGTAAATGTTCCTCTGCAAGGTACGTTCTAGCTTAGTTTATTAGAAAAAGGGTAAATAAAAACTAGTATTCTGAGATTACTGCTTGCTGAGTAGATTGGATCTGTGGTATTTGGATGCTGTACAGAAACAACCCTTATAAATTGAAAGCCAACTGAAGCATAAGTCTAGTGTATACTTTTCCTTTTATCCTGGTACAAGGTTTTAGCCCAACTCCTGCAGTTCTGAGAATAAATAGTCTTGGTTAATTTGCAAAACACAATGAAGATGTGATAGTGGCATTGTTGGTGTACCCATGCTAACTTTGATCCAAGTAGCACGGATAACACATGCTCAAAGGAATTGATAGTCTAGGCGAGCAACAGCGTATGCATGCGAGGCTGCTGTGCTGTTGTATACTGTAGGTTAGCTTGTGATGAAGTCTCTGCTGGTTGGTTTCTGCTGCTGCTGTGGTTACCTGCCTTAGAGTTGTAAATGCTATTATGAGTGTGTCTGCCATGGGATCTTGCACTTTGATTTTGCTCTGTGTGTGAACCTCTGAAGGAGCAGCATTTTTAACACTTTGGACTGAACGTACAAGAACAGGATGAAAGTAAAAAGCAAACGCTTGCTTATTTTGATGGGTTTTACTGGTATAAAGCTTTCATGAGCGATGCTGCGCAGGAGGGGTATTATCTTTTAAACCACATCAAGTTTCTTGGGAGTCTCTGCACTTTCCTTCTTTATACTGAATCAGATGGGCTCTGCATGCCACAAAGTTGAGCTCCACTGGAGCTCCTGTACTATTATGACCGTAAGTGGGAGTAGACTGAGATGGGATTAAGGTTCGCTGAATTGGCATCCATCAGTCTTGGGAACTTGCTTAGAACGGATGCAGTCAGAGCAGCCCTGTAGGGGATGTCCTCTCTTCAGCCTTTTCTGTGGTACCTCTGGCTGTGGAAAGACGAGAGGGGAGGAGGTAGTGTTTTGAGTGTAACTGTACTGTAATAGACCAGAAGAGAGTTTGGGATTTGTATTACAGCATCTGGGTTTTGTGAGACCAGGGCATTTTTTTCTCTCACTTTTTAAGACTTGCATGGAAAATAAGAATTGTCTTATTTAAATAAAGCATCAAGTATTGTCCTAATAAGACATTGCGAATTACTTGCTTTTTGGATATAGTTCTATGATATCATTTATTATAAATGCTGGCTGCTTACATGAACAAGAAATAAAGAAGATATTGTCTTTGCTCCAAAGAACTAGAATTCAGCATATCTAAGTATTTAAATTATTGCATTATTCTATTGCGTGTCTGCCTGCATCACTGAAATAAAGGAACTACAGCAATGTAGCCAACAAACCTTTAAGAAAAGCATTTGATTGAACAGCACCATGTTGGATCTAGTCCACCAGAATAAAAGCAGTTTGGGGCTGTAGTGTCTTGTTAAACACATTGTAAATGTTTTTGACAAGACGCCTCGTTGAATACAACTACCTCTGGACAGCCAGCATGTCAGAGCATTTCCAGCTGAAATATATCATCCTGTCCTGGACTGATAGCTTTGGATAATTCTCTAATCCAAGCGAGTGCTTAAATGTTGCAGCCTATTTAGTTTTGCTCAGTCTAGGATGACTTGCAACTGGAGAGCTCAGGGTGGGTTTTTTTGTGTGTGTGTGTTTTTGTTTTTTGTTTTTTTTTTTTTTTTTTAAATAAAAAGGGGACTGCAGCTGAATAAATGAATTTAACTCCAGTGGTCTAGGGTCCAGGCTGGGCTTATGGATATTGCATCCTAATGCTGTACTGGTCTATTAGAGACAGCTCCTGAAATTTGTTGTTCTTTTGACTTCTGGGACTTTTGCTGAGGCTGTCAAAGAGAAGGTGACTTGAAGAAGGGAGCTTGGTGTTGGTTTTGCTCTGAGGACACTGCCGCTTTTGCTTGTCCTTGTCTGATCGGAGTAGCCTCTAGTCATGGACTACTTGCTCTCCGCATATACCTGCCTTGTGCTCCCACTGCCATTGCTACCCTCTTACAGGGGGGCCAGACTGCTTCCCATGCTCTGTAGAGATATGCAGTAGCCAAAGAGTAACTGAGGAGAGTTTTCCTTTAGCTGTCTGTGTGATGGTAGAGCAAAGTTGTTTTCTTTGCAGTCTTGAATTGCAAAAAAATTGGTAAGTTGAAAGGCCTGCTTGGAGGGTGCTGTGGAGCAGAGGATTTCAACTAAGAAGGCTGTCCAGTTATTGCTTGTGAAAGTGTCACATCAGGATTGTTGATTTTTGCCCTTGTTTTGGGGTTTGTGAAGAAAGTCAGGCATGGGGGCAATGCTTTGAAGTCCCAATCTGCTTCTTGGCCTCTGCCTACCACCAGGAGGACTGAGAGTGGGGTGATGTCCCCTACACCTGGGTTGGGCTGGTGTGCCAGTGCTCCTGGAAGTAGAGAAGAGCCCTACCTTGGGGAGAGTGAGAACTGCCCAGACCCTGCCTGTACCTTGGGTAGCTGGAGCCTCCTCTTCCTCCTGTCTGAGTTTTTGTGTGGCTACATGGTTGTTTAATCCCTTCTGTCGTTGGCCAAGGAAAGGTACTTCTTAGGCTCACAAGTGAGAATGCTAAGAACCAATCCATTGTGTCTCCCTTTTCCCCCTCCTTTTCCTGGCTTCACTGTTTATTGTTCTGACAATGGAGAGACTCCTTCCCCTCTCCTCCAACAATCACAACCATTTTTTGTTTTGTTTGTCTTTTACAGATCAATTTTGTAGCCTGTCAACTGTTCGCACTTCTGGCTGCGTTTTGGTTTCGTATTTACTTGAGTCCCAGTCATGCCAGCTCTGCTGTTCGCCATGCATTTGCCACCCTCTTTGGAATATACTTTGCTGTCTTCTGCTTTGGATGGTGAGTATTTAGTCACCACGTAGACAAGGCTTGGGTAAAAATATTTTCCAATTTCATATCAGCTTTTCTGGATTACATCTTTTTTAGTCTTGAGGCACTTTCTATATTATCCTAAAAAAAAAAAGATTCCTAACCATCCCAAACCCTCCAGGGAAAAGATGTCATTGTAATAATCCATGTTTACTGGTACCCTGAGATGACATTACATTTATGTCATTTGCGTGGAAAAATATTCCCTTGCTCTGAACTGCCAGCCCTTCCAGGTCATGTAGAAATGATCTAAATACTGACTTTATGTCTTCAAGGTACTCCATTCATCTTTTTGTCCTGGTGATGATGAACTATGGTATTATGAATATGGCGAGCATTCCCAACATCCACAGGTGAGCTGATGTGGCTGCAAGTCTGGAGCGGCCCCCCTGACAACTTCTCTCCTTTTGCAGAGAAGCATGAAGCTTTTTTCTGCTTCTTTCCTGTCTGCCTTTCCCAGTTACTTGCAGGAGCTTTGTTCATTCAGTTACAGAAGCAGCTGTAATCTCAGTTTGTGGTTTTTGCATTGATATATTGCATTTCCCTACGAAATTGCTGGCCTCAAAAGTTGGCTTTTGTAGGCTTCATAATTTATGCCCAAACCTCTGGTTTCTTGAACATAATGAAGTCATATTCTCCCTGGTCTTGTGTCCTTGAGGTTTGCTTTTAATAATCCTTTTTTTAATGTGTTTTCCCCTTGCTGTTTGGCCTGTAGGTATTTTCCACTTATTCTTGAGTTAGGTAGTTCAAATAAGGTCGCTGTGACAGCTTAACTTAGTGATCTATGAAATTAAGTCTTGCGTTTGGTACTGGTTTCTGGGCTTGAAAAAGTAGAAAGTACCAGAAATGCCACTGCTTTGAAGCGGAAGCTTATAGTATCATCATGAGAAGTTCTCGACCATGGGATCTTTCTTTTTCCTATACAAATGTCTCAAAGGAAAGAAGACCCCTATGATGCCTAAACTGCTTTATCAAAGGAGTGCCTTCCTGCCCAGAAGACAAAAAGTGCTTTCATATGAAAATGAAAACTACATGGTAGTTACAGCTGCTTCTTTCACTGAGTAAGAGGAAGTTCATGATGTGGAACAACTTCTGTGCTCGGTCACTGAGCTTTCTTATGTGGGTACCGTACTGCCTGTTAGAGTTCAACATGTGGGGGTTTCGAAAATTGTGTAGGTGCAGTCGTTTGCTTCCCAGTTATCTGCACAAAATGGAATTTTTATTTGTAAAGCTGCTACTTTATAGCAGGCTAGAAGGACGAGCTGGTAGTTATTCCCACTTCTTTACTTTTGTGTTTGCCTCCCTAAGAGCACGTGGTTAATACCGTGGTATGGTTTGGGTGTGTTACAGATGATTTACGTCTCCACACTGTGTGGCTGTTTCTGTAGCTCCGGCTGAATGCTCACATGCACATCAGTCTGGGCTGGGGAACGGAAACCATTTCTCCGCTTGCCTTCAGTGCCAGGGCTGTCTGAGGATCTGATGCTCAGACAATCATCTCCCCTTCCTCTTTATCTATTCCTGAGGTGACCCCTCTCTAATATCCAAATGGGAGCCATCACTTATGATTTCTCTAGGATGGTTTAGAAACATGAGCCATAAACAACAGGCCTGTCTATAGTAGTCACCAGCATTTTGCACCAGCAAGATAGGTATTAATCGAGGAGGTTTTTTCCACCTCCTCAGAGAGTGCAAAGTCCAGAAGTAATAATTTAAAAAAAAAAAAAAAAGTTTTTGGACAATGTTTATGAAAGAAACGCCATCCAGAGACCAGAAGGAAAAGGTGCTATAAATGTATATTACGTGTCTCCTGGCCATTGTCCCTGCCTGTCACCTGAGGGAAATCTGAGTTACTGATTGTAGATAAGAGGAACCAAGTCTACAGAGGGAATCATCCAATGCTTGCTTATGTCTTCCTAGGCAAACTGAGGTGGTGGTAGGGAAATGGGCACAGTTTCAACAGGAAACCCCCTCACTCTTACTATTTAGCTGATTAGTCACAATGGGAAGAATAGCTGTATACTGCAACGCAAATTGAACAGGTTCATATAATGTCGCACACTGCTGTGAGACAGTGATGTATTGATTTGAGTCAATCTGAAATAGCAATCCAACACACTGAAAAACCTTAGGAGGGCTGGGAGGATTGGGTTAGGATTTTTCTACTATATTCCAGTAGCCATAGCAGTGTGACTCAAAGTACCATCCACATTATGAATTTTGCAAAATAATAGTGTATTCAAGCTGCTTGAGTGTAAGCTTGAAAAATGCCAGTTTAAGGGCTGGACCCATTTATACAGGGCACTGGATCCTTCATAATGGGGCTCCAACACTTGACCTTTTCCGCCCCAAAATGCAAGTGGAAGTAAACAAATGAAATAAACTACATAGTTTAACCTGCATGTCCTTTCCCAGTTATTTTCTGCTAGTTTGCTTTCTAGTGAGGCTTCCAGCCTTCAAGGCCTATAAATGGACAGGCTAATCCAGCATCAGAAATGCTCCCAGCTGTAGCAGCAACTCAGTGTATCTCTCCCTGCTCGCCCCCCTTTCAGTCTAGGTGCTTTACACTTAAGCATTGGGGCTTATTTTAGATGCTTCATCCCATCTATCACAGTTAAACGTCTGAGCTGGGTGACTTGCCTTTGGAGGGATGCTTGCTGTTCTCTGTTGATGAGAGGGAGCCCAAGGACCTCACTGAGGCTGGACTGGATGCCTGACTGAGATAAATAAGGTATATTCTGCACTGATCTGAAGAAGCTATCACGCCCCCTCAGCCTGCCTTTCATCCAGCTGTTTGCTGTGGGCCACGTGACCTGCAAGTTGCCTTGCGATCCTTCACTGTCATTCACACTACAGTTTATTAGTCCCCAGGGAGGAAAAACTAATTTCTTTTAAAGCCAGCCATGATTTGATGAAGGCCTGGCTCATTTTCAGTCATCTGCATAATCAATCCTCCCATGGGTCTGGGCGGAGGCCACTTGGCAGTGTGAGCTACCAGCCTGCCTGACCTCCCATGGCCTCAGCTCTGCTGGGTGTGTGGGATGTGCAGTCTCGTTCCTCTGTAGGTCTTTGTATCTTCTCCTCCACGTAGCTATCTTCTCCTGATGCAGGGCTCACCAGTGGACCTGGTCCTGGCCTGTCCACGTGATGCAAGCCTTCCATTCACATGTCCCAGCTCTCTGTTGTACTGTCTAGTTTGCTTCATTTGTCAGGCTTGTTTCCAAATATCCATCTGCTTCTTACCTCCCCAGTATCCTCTTTCTTGATCAGGTCAATACCGAGAGAAGTTAGTTGTAGGAAAGGCTGCATCTGCCACACCTAGACGGTGCAACGCCGCCAGTCCTCAGACCATTCAACTCTTAAGATAGAAAGAGTCATGCTACTGTCCTGCCTAACATAATTTCCATCTTGAAAAACAGTGAATTTGTCAAGCCCCACTTAAGGAATGCTTCTTCTGGAAACGGGCATTCTTCAGCATTTAGAGCTGAAAAAATTAGGCTATGTGCCATTACCTGCCTTTACACAAAATCAGAAGAGAGGAAATACCTTAAACTTGAAATATTTTAGTTTCTGGTAGATCTGAGGAAGAGCTGTACATGTGTAAATAAAGAACATTTACAGATAAAAAAGGCAGTGGATAACTTCAGCAACATACATGCAGTATCATCTGGTTTCAAATACTTGAGTCAGAAATTTGAAAGTAAAACATGAGGGTGAAAACTCTGAAATTGAAATTCCCAACTTGAAGTGATCCTCTTTTCTTTTTTTCCCACCCCCAGTGTGAGGAGACACCTCCATAACGTTACTGCTGGGTACACAAAACCATCGGTCCTCTTTGACAGTTTCTGCCAGATGTTGTAACATAGCTTCAGACTTGTTAACAACCTAATTTGCAAAAATCAAACTCCACCCCTAAAAAAACCCAAAGCCAATCTGAGTGATTCTAGTTCTTGTTGGTATTTGTGTTGGTAACTGTGTTCTGTATGTTATGTTTTTAGGTACTCCTTTGTCGTAGCTATGGGATACCTCACGTTGTGCCACATAAGCCGAATATACATATTTCATTATGGTATTCTCACAACAGATTTTTCCGGGTGAGTGAGTCTGCAAGCTGGGTCCTGGGTCAGTTAGTATTAGTTAAATTTTAGCATGTTTTAAGAATAAGTTTTGTTTTCTGAGGAGTGCCTGCAATTTTGTTTCTTTTAAGCTTTTTCTAAGACTTTTTTTCTTTTTTTAGGAAGGAATAAATACTGTGTGATTTTAATTTTTTTTTTTGCATTGACTCATGGTTTCTGCTGTTTTCTTGCTAGGCACCATCTAGTTAGGAAGGTAGAGCTCAGTTAGCTAGACTTCCACCTAGAGCAGCGTGTTGTGCTTATAGCCCTGGCGAACAGTCGAGCTGGTGGTCTGTCCTGAGAGGTGGGGTGGGCTGCTCTTCTCTCACCTTCCTAGGCACAGCCGTCAGCTCTGCGTCGTCCTTTCCCCACTCTGATTTATCCTGGGAAGGTGTTTTCCACCCCAGGAACTGCAGCAGGATGGAGGGGAGGACTTGGGCTCAGGGGGTGAGTGGCTGGGGGAGCTGGGTGGGTGGGTAACATGGGCAGAGAGACACGAGATCAGCTGTCACTCTCTGCGCTGGTCTTATGGGTTCTCTCATGGGGCAGGTGGTGGCTACTGTTTAAATAACACAACTCTTTATATGCCATGTATTTCTGTGAAACTGTTTTTCATACACACTGTAGTCTCTATTTAATTTCACTGAAGCAGTAGAGGATGCTTTGCAAAAATATAGACAGCTATTTTGTTTATGAGAGGAAAGTACACTTTTTGATTTAAAACCAGTGTGCTAATCCATATTCCGTTTGTTTAATTGAATGTCTTGAATACAGAGTAATTAGTAACATACTGTGAAAAACCTGTAAATTGGCACAGCAAGTTACAGATGACTTTCCCAAGCCTCTGTCTGCTTATAGGCAACTGGAGTTTTTTGCTGTCTGTGTACGTGTCTCTGTGTGAGGTGGTGGTGGGTTGAAGCATTTAATTAAATTGTGGGGGAGAAGTTCTTCTGAGACTTTGGAGTTTTTTATTGGGGGGGGGGCGGGTAGAAATGGGAATTCACACATTTAGAGAAGTTTAGTTCTATAATTTTTTCTGCAGTTCTTTTTGTACACAGAAGCATGTCCTTGAAAGAGCATGACATACCAAGAAGCCTATAAATGGGATTTCAATGCTATAGCTCTGTGCATGTATGAGACAGAGAAACACGAGAAAGCATGCTTTTCTGAATAGTGCGTTCAGAAATGCTCTGTGAGGCGTATTAGCTGTCTCTCTGTGAAGACATTTAATGAAGAGGCAGCTGAGTCTGGGGGTGGAAGAGGAAGAATGGTGGTTGTTTATATTATAGACTAGGTAGCGTTTTCTGCTCTCTTGATGAAAAGGGAGCTACTTTTATCTCATGATGAGCTTGGGGATGAAAATGGTCCTGAAAGAATACCTGAACTCACTCTGTTATTTGATTTTTGTCCTGATGCTTCAAGATATAAGCCAATTCCTAAACTTCAGTCAAACATAAAACTGCCAAGTAGTAAGCAACTGGAAAATATAGCATGGATATGAAATACATCTTCATGGCATATTTTAAAAACTAAGAATAAATAGCAATATTGTAGTGGTATTAATAAAAATTGCAATCCAAAGTGCTCAAACCCAGGTCAGCCACATAAATCTGTCTTAAAACCTGGTTTTCTCAGCTGTAAATAATACGTGCCCACTGAGGCTTTATGCACACACCTAAACAGATGTGATGACCCAGAGAGACAAAATATACTCCCTGACCACAATTTTACCGCATATGAACAGCAACAGAACCTCCTCTTGCTCATTCTCCCATGATTGATCGTTCCACATCTATTGCATGTGGTAACAGGGAAGCATTCAAACATGCTCCTGGCTGGAAGGATGACTTTAAAGTTCTCCCTCAGGACTTCAGAAGCAACCAAGACAGAGTCTGTGGGGCAATGTCAATCTCCCTCCAGCCTCCCACCCTTTGGGGTGAACGTGGCTAGGGATATACACTGAGAAGGCAAAACACTGGGTTTAAGGCAGTCTTTAAGGAGGGAAGAAAAAGCCTCTCACCTGCTGACTTGTATTTGAGGTCTCAGTATCCTGTAAGTCTCTGGTGATATCCAGTTGCAAGGAGGAAGTTTTAATCCACATCAAACAGGCACGTAGCCAGTTCTAGTGCCATCAGCTTTCCAATGTCAGTTCCCTAAAGTGATGAGCGAGATGTTAAATGAGTATTTCCCGATGTCAGCGCTGGAAGCTGGCACACCTCGTTTGCTCTCTCGACCTGCTTTGTGCACTTAACAGTTTGCACGCATAAACCTTTTGATGTGTGCTTACAAATGTATTTTTTTGGTTCTTTAGTAATGGTTGTGCTATTTGTTTGGAGTCCCCCCATTTTGAGAACACAGCTTGTACAATGCAGGTAGAGATGGACGGAGAATAAGGTAACTCTTGAGTCATGTCTTAATAAATGAAATGGAAAATGGAAAATCTAACTGTGACTCAACAAGATTAAGAAGTAAGGAAACTTGTTCTCTGCTGATGACTAGCTAATTCTTCTATCTCATGCAAAGGGTAGGTTTGGTCACTAACTCTCATGATCAAAACTGTACTCAAGCTGCTTGCAGCAATTTCTTGATTTAAGTGTGTTTTATGTATTGCATAGTCCTTAAGTGAAAAGTCCATTTTTAATTTAAGCTACGTGCCAGATCTTAATGAAAACCAGTTCCAGGTTGCTATACTTTGATTTTAATTACTTTTCAAAATATATATATATTTTATCAAAGTTCACAAAAATGTGATGACATAATTTAGGATTTTTCTCCTGACTAATTTCTCAAAGAAAAATACTCATTTTTGAACACGAATTGTAAAATAACTGAACGCCATGCTTCCCCTTAATTCAAATCAGTCTTTGAGAGAAACATGCATATTTTAGTTTGGTTGGTTTGCCATGGCATTTATGCACTGTACCTAGGAATACTAAATCCTAACTCTTTCTCTCTCTTTTTCTCTCTCTTATTTCTTCTTTATGCTAAGAGGATTATGCTGGTAAGTTGCCTGGTTCCTATACAACTTAGTAAAATGGTAATACTAACATATAGTTTGGGGTTTTTTTTCTTTGTATCACAGGCTCAGACTGAGTACAGCAATATTATGGCCTTAGGGAGAAATTAGTTTAAAATAAATCAAGGGATCTTGACTGGGATTTTTGGAAACTAGTAATAGGTATGGTTTCAATCTAGCAAGCTACATGAACAAATGCCACATGCATGTGATCATCTGGATGGAATTTAGAGGCGCTTCTCATCCGTGTGAACTTGTGTCTGCTTTAATCCTTTGCTTGTTTAGGACCATAGAGCTTTTTGGTTTCCTCTTTGAATTCTTGTAGTGCCTGAGCAAAATTTCCTAATATTGCAGCTCATTCAGTGAATGTCAGGGAACGATCGTGCATATGTGAGTTTCTTGGTGCCATTCCTTACAGAAGGAAACTCAGTTTGTGAAAATCACCATGTGCACTGGCATTGCTGTCAATCTTCTCTTGGTTTTAGAAAGATCAGAGCTGAATTATCAGGGAGACTTGAGCAGTTTTCCTCCCCACAGATGTCAAATCAGTACCTCTTACATGAGTGTTTTGGTGGACATTGCTCTCCAGAAGGAATGGGCATCTTTACATGTATGCTTTATACCAAATGCAGAGCAGCAGCAGCATTCTCAGCAAACCGCTTAGGAAGGGATGGTCGTTGAAAGAGCCCTCGCAAAAAGCCATATAAGCAGATACTTTAACAAGTGTCACTTCTGGCAGTGAATTTTTGTCGGGTGGTTTGTGCTTTGTTGCCGTTTTTTCCCCCTCAGTGGCTTAGTATCAAGCACAAAAGAAAGGAACAAAGGTACAACAGTCGGCTTTTACAAAGGAAATACTTTTGCTGATGGAAACAAACATAGATGTAGTCTGTTACCATGTTAAAACACAATGCAGAAATGCTAACTGGTCTTGTGAGTTCAGCTGGTTATTTTTACTTTCTTGTCTTTTAAACGTATGAAGTACAATATGTTGCCTGCAGCGTATGTTCCAGCCGCTCTGGGTAACTTGGGTCTGCACCAAGTTCCCAGAGGCAGTACAGTAGTGCACGTGCAAGGTGAGTAAGGGGAGGTCAGTCAGTTTTCCGTGCCCGCTTGCTGCTTGGTGGCTCTGCTGAGTGTTTGCTTGAAACTGCACTGAGATCACTTACCGTGGGTTACACAGAAGCCCTGCAAGAGCCACAACATGGGAATTAGCCAAAGTTGAAGCAGGCAGTCAGTGCTAGAGCTCCACATATCTAGTGCATCCCAGGACTCTCTCTCCAGAAGCAAATACTCTTTTAAGTTAAATGCTTCTATCATGAAGGCGTAAGAAACACTCTTTGTGAGCTTTCAGCAGAAAAACACGTGAAGCAAATTGGAAGTCACTTTGGAGGCATGAGTGCGTTTAATAAAATATTTTTCCTCTGTGTGCTTCAGCACTTCTTCATTTTGTTGTCGAAAGCAGAAGTAAGAGCCTGTTGCCAGTGAAGCCGTTGTGGCGCCTCTGGCTCGGCAATCCCCTTGGCAGCACAGTTAATGTCGTAGCAGAGTGAGACTGTGTGAACTTCCCGTCGTGGCTTCAGGGCTGAAGAGATAAACCTGAGATAAATGTTTGCTGTTTTGGAGTCTTGTCTGCAATGAGCCTTTTGACTCCACCTCCTCTCTTAGTGAAATCAGGTCAGTGGAAACTATTTCTAGCGAGTGTGTGCCAGACTCCTCCGTGGGATTACCTAAGGTCAGGCAGACTCTGCTTGGTAAAAGTCTTCTCACATAAGCTTTGAAGCTTGCTCAGTTCAAAAGCCAGCCTGTGATATGGGGAGGATCCCCACAGCAGGCTACCACTGGTGCTGACATCCTTAGTTCCACTGGCACATGATTCGGAGCAAATTTATTATGTTGGGGCGAGCCATATTTAAGAATGATATTAACTGGTATGTGTTCGTTTAGAAGGTTTAATTAGGGGGGTGGAACCCTCTACTGAGCATTCTTTGTAAACTGTTGCATCTTTGTCTTGTGCTGTTTTTCAAGGCATCTAACATAAGGTAAAGACAGTCTGGGTTTTTTTTTTATTTGTTGAAATTTCCTATTTCATACTGACTTCCGGGGACAATTGTAACAGGAGGTACAATGCAGCTACAACCTGAGAATAAACTCTTAGCCAATATATAAAATATGGGGGGGCCAGATATCACACCTCAGGTAAATCTAATTCTGTGCTGCTGTGCTAGTTTGTAACTGTAGTGCATGTAGAGGATGTAGAATCACAGCTTTTGGCATGCAGTTGCAAAGTGATTGGAAGGTGTTCAAATATGATCGAGTACAAGTCATTTAGGCTTCTTAAATATGTGTTTTATTTCAAATGCCCTGTTTCTAGGGGTAGATCTTCATGCTTCATCTGTAAATGCAAGTATAGTAGGCAGATTTCCTTTTTAAATTCAACCTAATAATTTACCCCACTCCCAATAATAACCTGTGCATCTCAAAATTTGGGAGAAAGAAAGAGTATTGGAAGTTTTCTAGTTTTGTTAACTCTCTTCTTGTTCGTAGCACTTCTGGCTTTTTGCAGTAGAGTATAAAGTTTAAAATATTAGTGTGTCAAACAGTTGACTCTATGTGATATGATGCTCTATTTTACATATTAACTTGCTCAATGCTTTATTGCTGTGTAAAATTAGAGGTTACCTGAAAGGCTGAACAGAAATGACAATTCAATACTCTGGTATTTCCAAGTTTTAATAATCAAAGTTCACATGTGTATTTAGGAAACAATATTAATTTTCCCCCTAAATTAAATGTATTTTTCTTGTCTTATTTTTAATATTTATTCAGGACTTGCATCCTTATGCACTGCTCTGAAAATAAGGGGGGAAAGGACTATTTTACATTCCGAAGAAGTAAAAACAGTCTTAGACTTGCTCTATGTGTGTGTGCATGACAAGGAGAGATTGGTCCTCAGGGGGGAGTGGGACAGGTGTGGGTGTGCAGAAGGTGGGGGGCACCCACACCCCAAAGGGGTGCCAGAAGGTGACGGAGCTCCAGCACTGTTGCTTTGTTGTGCCTTGCCCTTTCCTGCAGCGAAGGCTTGGTCCCCCAGTAAGATCAAGTCAGTGGGGGAATGGCAGATGGGTGAGGGAGGGGGAAGGTGCTCCCTCTTCACCTGAAACCTTGTTTACCCTTTGTGTGAAGTGTTTAATGATATCTGATACTGATCTTGTGAAAGATTTAGAGGGTGCCAACCCATTGCTACAGTAAAACAGGTTTCTTCCTTCCCAAGAAGGGTATAGAAGCGATATGTAGATATGTAGTATGATGATGGAAGGAGAGGGAGAACTGAAGGTATCTCAGACGCACTTTGTGGGTCTCCCTCCCACCCACAGCATTGGCAGTGTCACTTTTGGGCCCGCTTGTCTCCTCTGGAGTTGGGATTTGAGGGAGGCAGACTGTCCGTGTTTCCTGACTAATGTGCACAAGAGGTTGACTTGTTCTGCTGGGTCACAATGTGCCGTCAACGAGGCGAAGAATTCCTAATATAGACAAAGAGAACCCATCTTCTCTCTGTTTATACATTCTGTGACTTTAGCGCAGGCTGCACTTCTGCTTCCCTTGGTTGATCAGCACATCAGGATTGTTTGCATTTTGATTCTCTCCTGCTTACGGTGGGGGGCCTAATTTTCTAAGGCAAGTGTCTAAATTTCGGCACTTAAAGTTTTTGGCTCTGAGCCTGAGGTTTGAAGTTACCCACTTCAATATTGGCATAAAGTGCTTGCCATAAGAAACATTTGCAACAAATTGAACCAATTTGAAACAAGTGTTAGTGTTCACCCATAAAGCTAAAAGGTCAAGCACTGACAAAATAAAAACCTGTTTATTGCAGTAGAACTGCTGGTTCACTGACAGCCTGTGTCTCTCTTAAGGATTAAAAAAATCTGCTTTTTCGTATGGTTAAAGGATTGGGATTTATGTCTCTTTGAAGGCAAAGCTAAATTTTGTCTGAATGGGAAAAACTACTTTGAGAAATAGGATGTCTAAGATAATGGTGAAAACAGCTTATAAATAACTTTTTTGAAAGACAAATCTGAATAAAAATTAGAATGACTATTTCACAATATTGGAGTTTTCTGGAAGATGAAAAGCCATTGCTGAATTCATCCAGTCCTTAGCTGCAGTCAGTGATCTAGGTGACCCAAGGAAATCTGCTGTACAAACCCTTGTGTTGCAGTTATATTCTGGATCTGCGTATATTAAGCTTGTTCTGGATTTTACGTGCAAGATTTTTTAATGACATTTCAAGTAGAGACTGCTGAAATGATAAAAATAGTTTAAGAAATTGGCCGATATTGCATGTTCTCTGTTTTTGGGTAGAATATGCAAATTACCCACGCAGAATTACATGTAGACTCCTGAAAAAGATCAGTCATATTTAGTATTAAAAAAAAGAAAAAGGCTACTTACGATGAAAGAATGTCTTTTTCTAGTATTCTTGTGTTTACCATGCTCAGCATATTAATTATCTTGAAAATCAGTTTGATTTATCATAAACTGCAATCTGATTATTGTACTATCTCAGCCACTGGATTTACATTTGATTGTTACCGATAGGTTGATTTAGTTGAGGATGATTCAGAATCGCTTGAAAATCTCTGCAAAATGTGAATATTTGACTTATTTTAGACAGAGAGATCACTGAATGTAACTTTGATCATTTTTTTTCTCTTACCTTGAGAAATAAGTGGGGAAAATACAATGCTTGAACTAAAAAAACCCCACCAGCATTCATCTTTTTTCTTTCATTGAATTCCAGAAAATATATTACGATATTTAAAGTTAATAGGCATAATATTTGGAGTAATCATGTCTCTTTAAAAGGTTCCATATACTGGTCAAACTCTGTAAATTGTGTGTACGCATACTCAGGTTTTAATTTCCATGTTGAAGACCTCATTTGTGTTCAAGCAGAAACCTCTGTATGGTTTATGTTGATAACTTATCACCAAATCGAGAAACAATCCATTGTATTAATTCTCAGCGAAGACAAATGTCTTCTGTGGAACTGGTTTTACGTACAATCATCACAGTTAAGGCTTTTAAAATCATGATGTATCCTCGTCACCCGTTACAACCTCCTGGCTACTGTGGTTGTAAAGATCTCGTAGGTAGTGTGAGATCTGGGCATCCTGTGCTGGTGTCCCCAGTGGCGGAAAGATGGGGAGAGGCAGTGTTAGCAGGTGCTCATCCCTTGCTTTGCCTGCCGTAGGTCCTTCCAGATTACAGGTGTCGAGCACTGGGTTAAGGGCTCCACAGCCCTTAGAAGCTGTATACAGACCACAGTTAGCCCTGGAACCTCTGCTTGTGAGGGACTCATTAGTTGTCCCCATGGTTCGCCCCCCTCTTTCTTCTTAAGTACCTCTGAATGCCCCTGGCTGTGTCCTTTATCCTCATGGGGACCAGCTCCTGATGCCACCAGGCTGAGTTTTGCCTTTTTTCTATTTCTTAGCTGCAGTGGCTCACATTTACCTACACTGCTAAGAAGCTCCGTAAAGCTGGATATGGGAAGTATAAGCAGCCCTATTGAACATAGTGGCTATTCCTACACTGCTTGTTTGGTTGGACCCAAAGCTGCTGGGTAGTAGCCTGTAAGCATGACACAGGTACAGCTAGCTCATGTTTTTAGGGGACTCCAGATCCCGCATGCCCAAACACTCCCAGCTGGATGGTACATCTTGGACAGGCTGTCCACACGGCAGTTACATGGCCGGGAAGCAAGTGGGGAACTGCTGTGCTGACAGCTATTCTGGTATTTGCACGTAGTCCTGATTGATAGGGCTATTCATGTGGGGAAATAAGCATGTGCATCTGCAGAAACAACTTTTTTTTAGGGCACTGAGGAGGCAGACAATAAGAGAGTAACAGTAAGAAGAGCAATAGTTATGTTACAGCAGCATTGCTGTGTTTTAGTGTTGAATCATATGGAGCTTGGATTTGCCCTTTGGCTAAAGGGAAGCCCAGCGGACTGCAGAAGCTGGTAGTTCCAAGTGGTGTGATTTCTTCTGAATTACAATTTGCGCTGCTGCAGGATGGGGAGACATAAAGTAAGGCTTTATGCACACTTAGCCATTAAAAATTCCAGTGCAAGCTACTGCGGGGTTGTTTTGAACCCAGGCATTTGTCTTACGCCTGAGTTCCTCCTTCAGTTTTAATTGGATGTTTTCCACTTGTTGCTATTACTGTTAAGCCTTTTAAAGGGATAAAGACATTGAGTAAGAAAGTTGCGAATAATTTGTATTACAAGACATGTAACTTGTTTCTGTCTTTGTTATAGTCCGCTGATGATAATTACACAGAAGATCACAACACTTGCATGCCAGTTACATGACGGTAAGAAAAGGAATCTCTTCCCATGGCCTGAAGACAGCCTTTTCATTGCAGTGCAATCTGTGGTTGAGTTATGGGGTGGATGAATGTAGTTCAGCAAGCTGCTTCCAAATGAAGAAGAAAAACGTTTTGTGGAGGAAAATGAGAATATTCAAGTTTTGATCAGTTCTCTAGGATCAAACCATCTTTGCAGTAATGAAGACAGCTGCTTTCCCCTTTGGGGGCTCTGCTTCCTTGGGCTTCAATTTGGATTTTAGTTAGTACCAGTATCTGCTGTTTAGACGATACAGTGCACCACCCTTAAGCTCTCTGAAAATGATCTTATTTTTAAAAAATCAAGAATTGTTTGATACGTAGGTTGAGTCAGTAATGTTAATGTAGCAAAAATATGATAATGATCATATATTTATATATATAAAATATCGTGATACTATATTCTGTGAGTTGCAAGAGGTGGAATTCAATAGCTTTTTTCACAGTGCAGGGAGAAACACAATTGCAAGCAAAGTAACATTGTCCTCAGTCTTGTGCTGTGACAAAGAGCACTATTATTTCCCAGTAAAATGCCTGTGTCTAGTACGGTGTAAAGGCTAGAAATGTCAGTTGTCCTCAGTACCGTTATTGCTCATGTCTCCTGATGTTGCAGTGTGAATTTCTGATGGTCCAAGGCCCATTACATTATAAGCTGTGGGTGACTCCAGTGGCCTGCTATAGTATTGGTATGATCTAGGATTTAGGCAACGGCCACACCGTAGACTGCAGGGTCTGGCATTGTTCACAAACCAAGTTAACAGAAATGTGTCTAATGCTTTTAGCTGGCTATGATGCTTACTTGAGCTGAGCTTGAAGCTCAGCTAATTGACCTTGTCATTGACACTCGTGTTGCTGAGGCTTCTCTCCTCCTGTTATTTAAGCTAGCCAGCTCAGGTATCGCTCTGTGCCACAGTGGTGTGCAGCTTAGGTGCACACCTAGAATACTGGAGGTACTGAACAGACAGAAAGGAAAAGATAACCGCAGAGGGAGGAGCATTTTATGCAAATCAGCAATCCTACAGATTAGTGATGGTGGAAAAGGCTTGCTACATTGTGAACATCCATATATAGAGCAGTTGATCAAATGGAGGCAGCTTGCACTTCATTAGAGGCAAATCTCTGTAAAAGTTTAACGCAGCTGCCCATAAATGGAAACAGGCAAACAAAATACCCAGCCCTTTAAGTAATTAAGTACTTAATTGTTTCCCTGGAACTCATGCCCTCCCAGTACTTACAAACTGAAATAGTGGAGAGAGAATGGAAATGAACAGCTTATCAGCAGTCTTTTCAGGAAATGGGTCTTGTGTGTGTGTGTCCGTAATTATGGCCAGTAGGTTTAGAACAGTAGTGTTAATTGACTCCAAGCCCCTGATCTTGTGAAGATGAATATATGCATGCTCAGCATCAAGTGCTGTGACTCATCCCATGGTGAGTTGTTCTGCTGAAGCCAGTGAGATTCCTCACAGTATGCACAGCTAAAGCTTCAGAGTGAAGGTTTTGAGATGTTTGCTATGAGCAACATCTGTTTACGCACTGGCCATTGTACAAAATTTTTCCATAGTTTTCCTGGGACAGTCTTGTGCACTCAACAGGAAACCGCCCTTCCAGTCTGGGCCTTATACAATTCCAGATTATTACTGACGTGTGTGTGTAGGCTTGCTCCGGCAGCAGGCAGCCGGGCTGCTCGTTCACACCAGTGGAGCTTCTGTTTCCTGAGAGCCCGTTTCTCTTCCACTGCCCACTCCTCCTGCTGTGAAATGCTCCATTTCTCACCAAGGAGCCAGCAGGAGGCTTGCACTTAAATGAGCCAGCGGCTTCTGGGAACAGAGGTTTTTCCAGCCCACGAGTGTTCGTAGAGGCTGCTGGGGGTTGCTGCCAGTTGGTGGCACTGCGAGTTGCATTGTGTGTGTGTGAACACTATGGCTGCTCTTCTTGCAAGTGTAGCATGGGTGAGAAAGGGGGAATGAGGTAAGGAACTGGGTGAAGAGGTAGGGTAGAGTATGAATATACTTGACCTAAAAGTTAGGAATTGTGCTGTATTGCAACTGCCTGTGACAAAGAAATCTTGAAGCTTATGGCTTTAGAAACTTATCTGTGGGATGCAAACATGAGGCTTTGGGGATAGCTTTCGCTGTTTGGCTTTTGGAAAGATCTAATGTGACATTTCTTCCTCTCTAGGAATAGGGCGACAAGCTGAGGAACTCACTGCTGAGCAGAATCGGCTTGCTGTAAAGTAAGAATTCAGTTCCCTTGCTGGTTTGTGTTTCATTTCAACCAAAGAAGTTTAGGTTTGGTTTTTGGGTTTGGCTTTTTTTTTTTTCCCCTTTGCAATATCAGCACCAACTCAGTGGCCTGGCCATGAAAATGTTCCCTGCTTACTTCCAGTCCATGATAAGCCAAAAGTCCTACCTGCTTTTTCAATTTGCTTGAGCAGTTTTGTTTTTGTAATGCTGCTGTCAGTGTCCTCCTTAAATAAATATCTTCTCTGCTATATACCTTAGTTCTTCAATCCAGGAGATCTGCCTTTATCACCCTTTGCTGGTCAGTAAAGCACTGAAGTACTTGGCAACATTTCATTGACTTAAATATATACACCACAGGCAACAAAACTAGTCTTTGCTGAATCAGCTCTTCTATTCAGGCTAAGACTGTACTATATGGACTTTTTGGCTCTTGTCTTTATCCTATCTGTGATATGCTATTTTTCGAAGTAGAATACTCCTCTGTCAGCAAACTACTGTGTAGTAAAAATCTATTTTGGTTTGACTGTGACACTTCAAGTACTACTATGCCATAATTGTTGGACACAAATTGTATTTTTCCTATCTCCAACCATAATGTTAATACTCCTAGTCCTTCACATTATGTGACTAGTCTTCTCATTTTTCAGAGGGAGACAGCATGTTGATCATATATTTGAGCGCCTTTTTTTTTCTATTTTGTGTCTCAATACAAGTGCAGGATACAGGTGGATTCTCTTGTTTTTTGTTTTTTTTTTTTTTTTTTCAAGAATTAGTGTTACAGAATTAGTCTTAGAACCATAACTCCTTCTCACCATTTAGTGTTTGTTTAGGGCAAAGGAAATTACTTCCTTCATTTTCAGGGCAGAAGATTCAGCTGTCAGAAAATCTGCCTGTGATTCTAAAAGTAAGAAAGTAATTTCTTGAAAAGCAAAAATCCTGCAGGGAGACTCTTAAAACTTTTGCTGTCACCCATAGCTTTGTGTCTATTTTTAAAGCTTAAAGCATAATGTTTAACGGCACTGGGCCCTTGTGACTATATGATTAATTCTAGTCAAATTCTTGCCAAACAGGCTTTTTTTTTTTTTCTTGTACAGTAGATGAGCTCATAATAGAAAAGTATATGCCAATAGCTCAAGTGTCGGTGGCAGACAAGTCATAACTGAAGTTTTAAATCCCCTTTGGTAATACAGCCTTTTGTCTTCCCTCCTGTTCTTGGTCTGTTTTTGTTTCTCGCTCATCCTCTGTACATTCCTTCAGGCATTGCTCATGTCTCCCCACCCACCCATGTGCAGAATCTAGTTGCAACTGATGACTTTATTTTTAATCTTACCGTAGAGCTCAGAAGCCCAAATCAAGGACCCGATTTTGCAGAACAGAAAGATGAGCCTTACTCCAAATTGTTTGCTGCATCTTTCTGTGAAATGCTTTCACTAGAGAACATATCATTCAGGCATTAATATCTACAATAACCAGCAGGGTGAATGCAGAAAATCCTGGCTAAGCTAACTGTTTATTCAAACTAATTCCACTTCAGAATAAAAGTAGGCAACGGCAAATGTTTAACTGTTACTTAGTTTTTCTGCTAGAAATTAATGGTTTGCTCTGAAAGAATTTTAAGTGGGTTTTGGTTTATGTGTGTCCATCTGTGTCTTGGACAGGAAAGTCTTGAAACACTGTGCCCTACTTTCTGTTCTCATCTGGGGACTCTTTGTGCACTTGGATGGTGACTGCTAGCACACTTAGAGCACTGTGTACCTCAGTGCAGAATTTAGATGTTGGCATTTTCAGCCACATAACAGCCACATAACTAAAGCAAGCCCAACGATTCACAAATTATGCTAGCAGTGGGAGGCCCATGCATCTTTCTTTTCCATCCTACTGATCTGGACAGTGGATCTTCTTAATTTTACACCTAATGTCCCCCCAAGGAACCTGTGGGACATGCGCTTGCAAAATGGAAATAACAAACATGATGGACTCTTGACTTTCATCTTCAGCTGTCTTTTGATTTATGTGTTTTTCCCCTTAGTTCGTTTTCCTCTTTGTGATGCAATACAGGCAACTACTTCCTTTATGTGCACAGCAGGACAGAGTGCCTCTTCAATTCTCTTCCTCTGTGTCTCACATCACACTTCCCATTTTTCAAAAGGCTGAACTGAAGGGTAGGTGAGAGCTCTTCTCAGGCCTGAAAGACCTGGTCTTAAATGCTCCCTGCCCTGTGGTTTGCACACCAAGGCAAGGTACTGCTCGGTGACACTTGTGTTACTCAGCTTGTGGTCTGCCAGCCATTACTGGTCCCTGACATACTGGGCAAATGTCTATAAACAATTACCAGCTTCTTACTCCCGGTACCGCTGGCCTGTTTAAAATGCGCAAGTCAATTTCTTTGAGAGTGGGTATTTACATTTATGACTTTTTAACTAAAGTGTTTCTAGTAATAATATTAAAACTTTACAAATTGGTAGCATTTGTTCACCTGTAGTGTGGGCGCTTCCACATTGCCCTTGTTCTGACTGCCATCTGTCAGACATCACCGGGATATGAGAGGGACATTGCTTCATCTTCTCTAAAACAGATATAGTGAGCTTTCAGCGGGGGGGGGGGGGTTGGTAGGAGAGAGTTGGGGACTGAGGCAGACAGTACAACAAAAAGCATTTGTGAAAGCCTTTGCTGTGTTTTACCTTGTTTTGGTTTTTTTTTTTGTTTGTGTGTTGGGTTCTGTTTTGTTTTTTTGTTTGTGAATGATTTTCACAGGACAAGACCTTCTTTACTGGAGTATTTAAGCTATCTCCTCAATTTTATGAGCATCATAGCGGGGCCTTGCAGCAATTACAAGGATTATATAGCCTTCATTGAAGGGAGGCATGTGCACATGAAACTATTAGAAGTGAACTGGAAGCAGAAGGGTTATGACAGACTTCCTGATCCTTCTCCAACTGTAAGTTTTAAAATGACAAAGACTTATTGCAAAGGGCAGGAGAGTACAGCTTTGCACATGATTCTCATAATTAAAAACTAAGAAGAAAACCCATTTTTGGATTATCTTCCCAGTAAATGTTAGTGTTTTCTTCTGTGAAGTGGCTGCTGTTTTTATCACAAGGTCAGGGGTGAAAGGGCTAGTGTCTTCCCTTTGAGTTCCCAAAATGCATTTGGCTTGCCAAATGGGTCACTGGTTAATGGGTCTCCTTTGTGCAGTGATAGGAACGGTTTGCAGGTTCTGACAATGGTGAGTTGCGGTTCACCTCCAGATAGAAAAGGAAATGTCAGGGGGAAAAAAGAAAGTAAAATCTCACCGGTAGTGTATGGAATGTTAGAACTACATGAATCACAGCTAATCAGAAACTATGCCTTGTCCAGGTGCCTAGCAAGAGAATCTCACACTTTAAGATGACTTGGAGGTAATTTTTCACATACAATTAACAATAATGTTGTTTTATGTATATATTTATTTTAATATTACTTAAGACCTTCTTATAAAATGACCATCTTGTAAGGCAGGATAACAAAGCGTAAGAACCACATTCCTCTCTCTCCTTAAGCCGACACTGAATGTGTAGCTTTGTAAGCGTGTGCAGAATATCTCCTCTGAAAGTGAGTATGTGCCTATACATACCTGACTCCTGTTGCATACAGTTGTATTTCTGCTGACTTCAGTGGTGTTACTTCCCATTTACATTAGTCTGACTGAGGTCAGAATAAGACCCATATTGTGTTAGATGCAAGTCAGCAGAGAATATTCAAATTTGAATTGTAACTATTTAAAAATAATTACACATTAATTTATTATTAATTTATTAATGAAGAAGATATTTAAAAAGTACTTGGGATCAAAATATGCATTGTTGTTTCAATAGTGTATTGCACTTTTATTAGTCTTTTGAGAACATGAGTCAATTTTTACATGGTACCCAAGTGCCAGATTTACCTTTTCAGTTATGACTCTGTCAAGGAGACTTTACTCCTGATGTGTATTTGAAATCTAGCTTCTAACTACTGACATGATTGCCAATAATATTAGTATATATAAAGCTAGGGAGCGGTAATAGTAAACAATATGGCATAGCAAATACTCTATATCATAGGAAGGTATTTGTGCTGTATAAGGTGTATGCTTTCTGGACAAGTGATTTTTAGCAAGATGTCTGGATGGTAGCTGGGCAATAGACCTACTGTTGTACTGAATACCAGTGGTTTTGGCTTCGAGGAGGCATCCAGTCTTCAGTTACAGGAGATGACAGCCCATATAGGGAAGGCTTCTCCTTTACATCGTAGGGTTCTTTTTGTTTGTTTGTTTCCTTTCTCATTTTAGGACCTTCATTAACTGATGTAGGAGCCTCTTGTGAAGTTCATCACTAGTTTTGACTTCTAATTGTCCTTTGTACCTATCTATAGGTAGTTCAGTAAAACAAATTAAACCAAAGGTTTGACCGTGGCCTTTCCTCTGTTACCTCTTGAAAATTAATCATTGTCAGCTTTGTCACTAACTTTATTGAAGTGCGTTCATGAAGGGCATTGTTTTTGCGTGTCATGAGTACTGTATTCCCCCCACTTAAGCAAATGTTTCTAATCAATGTTTTATTATTGTATGTGCTTTTTAGGGAGCAGTGATGTACAAGCTGTGTGTCACACTAGTATCTCTCATTTTATTCTTGACACTTACCAAGAACTTTCCTATGGCATATATTATTGATAATGAATTTCTTGATAAAACACCCTTCTTGTCAAGACTTGGTTACCTGTATGTTGTAACACAGGCAGCAAAACCGAAGTATTACTTTGCATGGACATTAGGTAAGTCTGGCTACATCACTTCTTTTTGTTGGTAACAAATTCATAAATGGGGGAGGAGGTCTGAAATATTGGCAGGGAGGGGGGAACTAAATTAGTCCCTAGACCTGTAGCTCCCATGCGAGATGTACACATGTTTTTGTGTAGGTGCTGGACCCCACTAAAACGGGGAGATTTGAAAAGTTTTCAAAAACATGCATAAAATCTCTTCTAGCTTGTCTGACATCCCCTGCCTCTGGAACCAAACCTGCTTTTCAACTTCTTGCCAGTACAGTCAACGTAACAATTTCCTCTTACTTAAAACTTTGTAACTGTACCAAAATAACTTTTACAGGAATTCTTAGGCGGAAAAAAGGTGTCTCCTCTAAACCTTCTTTTTCATGCTTTATTCATAATTTGCTGCTTATATCAGTGTGGTTGGGAGGTTAAAAATGGTCACACTGGCTCAGGCCCTACAGGCGTGTTATAATGCAAATACACCTCTCTTTCTATGGGACATCTTTAGCATGTGCCTCTGTATTAGAAAGCTGTAGCGCTTGTTGGGGGGGCTGATGTTAGGCTTTGCCTCTAATGTACCGTGTAGTCTGTGCACATGGTAGCTTTGAGTGGTAAAGAGAAAGGACTGGAAGAACCATGGGGAAGGTGGGGAACGAAGAAGGTGATGAGAAAGACCCGAGAATCTCTGCAAGGAAAAGAGAAGAGGGTTCATTACAGAGAGAAACAAATTTATTTTACTGGGAGCCAGCTAGACTGATGGTCAAAATAATCCTTTTGTATTTTACTCTCTTCCTTTTAGAAGTCACTTTTCCCATCTATGTGTGAGGAGTCAAATCCTTCTAGGCCAGGCTGAAAATTGAGAGACTCAGTTTGTTGCTGGTATTACAAGACTGTGTGTGTAGGGGAGATCCTGAAAGCCCAGCCAGCAATGCATACACCTAAAACTGAGAAGAGTGTCATGGAAAGAGCCAGGGAAATTCATTGTGAGGTTGTGATTAAACTGCAGCGAGTAAAACCGACAGGTCAAGGGAAGACAGCCAGGAGTGGCATGTGTGGGATGGGAAAGGCTTTGGGTTAAAGAATTGCTTGCTCAGAAACTTATTTTTGTGGCATCCAATGTTAAATTGTTGCCTCCATTTTTTTTTTTTCCTGTCATTATAGTTAACTAAAAGTCCATTATCAAAGAGATAAACTGAACCTGGATTTGTGAGATGACTAAGCCCTAGAGGCTGTAGAAGTGTCTTACAAATGAGGGGTTTTGGGAAGGGCATGCATTGCATACTGGAGGATGAGGCCTCTATTATTCACATTACAAATCCAGGCAGCAGAACAGCAGACACTTTATCCTTTCACAGTTTAGCTCCCAGTGGCATGGCCCAGGGCGTTATAAAAGTGCCTGCTGAAACAGCCGATAAGCTCTTCCTGTTCTCAGAAAAGGACAGTCACGCTATTGTGCAAGAGCCACGCTGCTGAACTCCTCCAGATCCATGGAAAGATGGAAAATTCAGCTTCTTGCTGCATTAGCAATAGTCATGGGAATGTGGTTGCAAACTTAACTCAGAGCTGTTGATGAAACCAATTCGGGGCTGAGCGCCTGCATCCAAGGAGCTGTTCAAATCAGCTGGGAAACCTCTGCTGGGCTTTGTGGAGGTGGGTTTTTGTGAGCAATTCAAGGGTGGAAAATTGTGATTCTTTGGCGCTTCACATGTTGCTCTGCAGACAGCAGCTGGGGAAGTGGGAGGCTGATGGGTCTGCTGTATTATGTCCCCAGGTTTCTGGTTTCTTGCTTTTGGGAAACAGACACTAAGCAGTCCCTGCTACCCTTAGAGCAAGGAGCAAATCCAGGAGTCCCCCTGCTCAGGGGTGACAGTTATGCACAGCTCCAGTCTGTGATTGGGCCCAGGTCCTATGGGCCAATTTCAGGCAGGATTGTTGTATGTTTGGGGTTTTGCTTGTTTGTTTTTAAACAGGGAGAGAATTAAAAACTTAGACCTTTCTTTCCATCAGTAAAATCAAGCTTGTTTAGTAAAGTGGAAAATAAAATGGAAGGTTTCAGGTTAGAGAAAGTTGCTCATTTATTTATTTGTTAGTTTTGTTGCTTTTAATTAGGTTCTCTCCCTGGTTTGGTGCTTTGGGATTCTTCCATGAGCTTGTGCCTGTGCCCATAGCAATTACAAAGCAAAAATCAGTTTTCATTCTTGGGAAAGAAATGCTGACCTTTTAAAAGCATAACTTAACCCAACTTCTATTTTGTAACTGATCTAGAAGGAAAAGCCTTACCTGTATTTTAGCTTTCCTTTTCCTTCTAATAATGCTCAGCATTGGCTGCATCTAGTGATTCAGAGATAACGAATCCCTTCTGTTTTCTTAGTACTCTGAGAGGATTTCTGGCAGGGGTGTGTTAAAAGCAGGGTCTTCAGACCTAGTGCTGAGAAGGTTCCCAGGCAAGGCTGAGCGGGGAGGTAGTTGGCCAGCGCCCTGGGAAAGAGCAAGAGCACAGCAAGTGAAATGCCTACCGTTACCCAAGCTTTTATCTGCACTTAAAGTAGTTAAGTCAGTAATTGAACTTATTCAATATTTGTAGAGATGGTGAGGTACTTAGGGAGGCACTGAGCAACAGGATTAGCAAAAGACTTTTTCTGCAGAAGTCTGAATGAAAGTCTTAATTAAAACATTAAGACATTAAACCATGTTGGAAATCAGTAGAAATGGCAAACATGTCTTTGAGACACTATGGTTTTTCTGAATTCTGGAAGATGCTGTGTCATCCAGGTACTGTTTTGATGAAAATTCTAATTAATTTTATGGCAACTCTTACATATATATCTCAGATTGATAATAAAGGCAAAATAATGGGAAAAGTTACTTCTATCCATTGTTGTTTATTTTTATTATTTCATTTATTCTGCCCAAGGAGTAGCTAGTCTTTCCTCTTGAGGAAATGACTCTTGCGTTGCCTTATAGCAATGCCCCTTTGCCAAGAGGAAGCTTCTCATTGAAAGAGAGGATGCTAAATGTTATAAAGCTGGCATGAATGTGTGTTTAGTGTCATACTGACTTGTAAGAGAACATGGCTTCTCCAGCAGTCTGCTTTGACCCATTTTGCTTTGACATTACAGCAGATGCAGTCAACAATGCGGCTGGTTATGGGTTCAGTGGAGTTGATGAGAGGGGCACTTTCCGCTGGGACCTGTTGTCCAATTTAAACATCTGGAACATTGAGGTGAGTTAAAGGAGTGGCTGCATTGGCATAATTACAGAGATGGGCATGATAATGGGAGAACCTTTGCTTAAAGGAAAATAAGTCCATCCCACCAGGCAGCCCCTCTTTAACACGGATTTTGTATTTTATCCACTGGGGAGCTAAAAAGCATCTGTCACGCAGCCTTCATCATGCTCTGTATTCAGGTTGCATTTCTAAATAGTTTGCAGAGGGCTAATAAATGATTAATCAGATTTTTAATAAATGAGCAGTCAATTACTGTAGATTGTGGCTGAGTTCAGCGGGTCAATAAATTGCTCACAGCTATGATTCTCCACCATCTGGTGTATTCTGTTTATTTACTTCTAACAGTCTTCCACTTTTGCAACCCAGTTGAGATGGGTGGTGGTAGTGAAAGAAGCTGCCACGAGTAGGCGTTGCACAGACACTTGCAGGGGCTGGGTCCCTGCACGTGCCTGGAGTGCCTCTTGCAAATAGAGAAAAGCAAGGGTCAGAGGGATAACAGGTGCAAACCGAGCAACCTTTATGGGAACTGGCAGGGCCACATAGTGGTTAGATGGCTCCATCCAGCAAACCACACTACTTTCTCAGAACATCTGTCAGACATGTTTCTTGTGATTGCAGTATACTTTTAACATCCATTAGTCTTTTGTAAGCTGTTTATGTTTGTTTCTCTAATGCAAAAGATGGCCAATGTAATTTGTTTGCCCCAAAGAATATTTTGTGAATGCCAGGGGGAGGTAAAAATGTTGTGTCTGAGACTACTTTCTAAAGGCTGCTTTTCTTTAGAAATAGGAGGAGCTTCCCCCTGTAATTCTGTAGTTATGATTTTAAAAGGAAAAGCAGATGAAAATAAGTTGACTGCTTTATTGCTGAATGATCTGTGACTAAGTGAATGTTCTTTAATAGCTCTTCTTCAAAATGAAAGCGCTCCTGTAATTCTTCATTGAAAGATGCCAAAACTGGAAGTATTGTTATACATTCTCTCTTTCTCAACCCCCTTTCTTTTCTTTTTTATTTTTAATGAACGTTTTTTAATATTCAGTGTACATCTCTCCTTGAGCAGTACAGAATACAGAAGCCCAGAAATGCATTGTATTCCTCAATGACAGCAGCACCCTAGATACCACTCTGAGATCTTGAATCAATATCTGATTAAGTTTTGGGGCAGGAGATGATCCCTACCTTGATGGGCTGAGGCACTTTTGCTTGAATGAGGAAAGTGAATTGCAGGCAGTGCTTTTCAGTCAAGCCAAATTAAGGAAACAGGATGTTTTGCTCCTCCCAACCCATTGAACTGTAGACCACTCAAAAGTTTTTCCTTTACTGGTCACACAGGCAATAGAGACCAGGGTGGAGAAATTATTTCTAGGAGCATAAAACAGAATGTTCTCAATTGATTTGATCACATCTACAATAAGAAAAAGGGAGGCTACAGAGACAATTATTTTGGGTAAACCTTCAACTGTCATTTTATGCACTAACAACAATTCTGGGAGTTGAAGTTTAAGTGTGATTCTACAGTGCCTTTTCAGCAGGTATAGCCACCTGCATATGTAACATTGCTTGAGAGTTGAGAACTTGAGTGCTAAATTTGGCTAGGAAATGACCTGATACATAGTAAAGAGGAACACGTGGCAGGAGTTGTGAGGGCATTAAAATGTGGCTGGGGCTAAACGCATATGGGGGACTTGAAGAAAGCCTTGGCAGCATGCATATTTTGACAGTCAATGTCTACTTTCTCTCTTGGTAATGTAACAGGGGAACTTAAAGGATGCCAAAACAGAGTGACAATATTAGTTGGAAGAGAAATAATATTTTTCTTGGCTTCTTTTGATGCAGTAATGCAATTAAAATGTGGCACTACTGCATTGGGAACTGCTAATCATGTTAACTCTTTAAACACAGAGGATAAAGTTCTAGACTTCAGGAACCTGCATGGAAGTGCAAAAATATCTGCATACTCCCCTTGGAAACCTTTGCCTTTAATCTGTCTTTTCAGTGTGTCCTTTTCTTCAGCTGATATGGGAAAATAACATGGTGTCACTGAATTATGTCCCTGCTTGGTGAGGAGATCCTCAGCGGTTTCTGACAGCAGGCGAGGACAAGGGAGGGAGCAGGGATGGGGAGCCACCAAAGGTGAAGTTGACTCGGATTAGGGGGAGTGATGCTGAACAAAGTCCAGCAGTCCCCTAAAGCTGGGAGAACTGGTGCTGTGAGGAGGTACAGGTGGCTCTCCTAGGACGCTGGTTTCTCAAACTGGGCAGTGGGCTGAGAACTGGTTTCTAAATTTAGTCCTAATTTTTTTGTCCATATTTTTCAGTCTTCCTTCTTCCTTCTCCAAATAATAATGGATTTCTTCTAGTTTTTATAATGCTTTGTTTTAGTAACACTCCAGTGAAGTCCAGATCGTGTAATGGGTGGCAAGATATCCCTTCCAAAAATGAAGCTGTTTATGCACTGAAGGGAAGGCCAAGCATTTAAAACAAGAAGGCTTTTCAGATATCCCATAATTTGAAAAATAAACAAACATTGTATTTAATTTTACAAAACAAAGTGAGATTTACAGCAAGTGCCAAGTGTTAACGGTGATCAATCAGCCTAGTTAATGTCCTTCCCAAAACATATTAGTATAATAATGGACTGTGGCACAGTCTTCACAACAGTTAGCTCCTAGAATTAATATCTTCTATGTATCACCTCTCTAATTTAAAATGAAAGTATTATTTTACAGGTTTCAGTGCTAACATTTCATGTAAACTTCTTTCTTAGACTGCGACAAGTTTTAAAATGTACATTGAAAACTGGAACATTCAGACAGCTGCCTGGCTAAAACGGTAAGAGTAATGAGACAGTAACGTGTTTGTGAGACCCCAACACTCTAGATGGCCTGGAAAAACACTGACTGGTGAATCTTAAATGTATAGCCTCTTGTCTGTCTTTATTTCCTGTCTGTGTAACAGTTGGCAGAATACAAGGGTATTTGGTGCTATAAAGTTTTATTGCTGCAAATGTAAAATGCCCACATTTTATATATAAGCAGCAAAGCCATAAACGAACTGTTCAGATCTTCCATAATAAAAAGTAATAGCATTTTGATGGCATCTTTTAGGCTGCTATTTGCCTCCATCATTCTTGCAGTACTGTTTCACTTTACTATGTTATGTTTCCCATGTGTACTACTACTGGAGGTGAGCCTTGTGTCACTGGGATCCAGTTCAGCTAGAACTGGAGAGAAGTCAAAATCTTCAGAGCCCCTTCAGAATCCCATTTGGAGTTACCAGAAGATGCTTGCTAGGGAGTCCCTGTTTAGGATATGGAGAAGAGACTTCTTAAAGGACTGAGAGGATCTGATTTTAACCTGTGACTGTGAAGGCACATAAATTCTAGCATAAGTTCCAGTTTTGTAGATTGAACTCTCTCCTGTTACTCGTTACACCTTTTGGCATGATTCAAGTTCAGCGTACGGTCAAGGTGGTGTCTGAAATGCAGGCACAGATTTATTGTAGTTATCATAATTATTTTTATTGTTAAATATATACATTTTAAAAGTCAATGTCTACTATTTTTTCATGGTTCAAATTACGTTCCTGGTAAGAAGTGCATTATCTTGACTCTTTTCTTTAGAACACAGCATTTCAGTTTAACCTCAGGTAGCCAAATAGACCAGTTAGTGTGTTCTTGAACTGGTATCATTCACTTGCATCTTTGGAGTAAGATTTTGGCCTGCTAAAGTCAGCAGGAATTCCCTGCTTTGCAATAGCTTCCAATACTCCATGTTGTTCCCAGCATCTGCCAGATGACAGTGCCTAAAAATACCTCTGTTCATCAGTGAAGGGTGGGGTCACTTCTCTTTGTCCTTCAACTTGCTCTTGATCTGCCATTAGAATTTTGAAGGGTAGTGTGTGATTTCAGGTAGAAGTATAAAGGTGAAAGAAGTCTTGCTTGTCATTTGCCCTGTTAATTATTTAAATGCCATGAGCTCTGACAATATTTGTACAGGCACTCTTTGGATACTCAATGCCTAAAAGCATGCTTCCTCTTTCCATCTAACCCTCTATCTAGATGAAGGGAGAGAGTGCCTCATGCCCTCATCCATAATGGAGGCAAGATAAGACCATTAAAAAAACAGAATAAGACCCTAAAAACAGAGAAGGGTTTGAAGTGGTGTCCATTGTTCGGTTGTATTCAGCCTCTTCTTGTTTTGTTTTCGTCTTTGCAGTGTTTGCTATGACAGAGCTCCCTGGTACCCTACGGCGTTAACGTTTATCCTGTCAGCCCTGTGGCATGGTATCTATCCTGGATATTATTTTACGTTTCTCACTGGAATCCTTATCACACTTGCAGCCAGAGCAGTATGTACCTTTCATTGTTCTCTTCTAAGGCCCATGCCAGATACTATCCAGCTGTCAACTGCAGGGACCACCCTGACACGGTCAAGCAGCTTGTCCCTGCTGTGAGCCCTCTTTCATGCCTTTGTGGGCTTGATGTTCACTGAAACGTTGTTCTGTATTGATGCTGATTACAAAGTACCCCCAGCAGTTTTAACCAGCACCAATTCTTCATATGCTGCAGTGCTGTCCCTGGCTGTCAGAGGAAACATTGCTTGTGGGTGTACCATTGGTAGTGCCACCAGCTATGTCCAGTGCCATTGGCTTATGTCCATACAGTCAAATTAGCTTGGGTTTCAAGCTTGAGCATGAGTCCAGACCTCTGCTACGTCCTGTTGCCTATATGCTGGCATGTAATTGTCTCTGGGCCCAGTCTTTCACAGGAAGGCTGTTATGGGTTGAGCACTAGCCCAAACTTGAACTCTTTCATGTGGATTTAATTGGTGCAGTAAACTAGTCTCTGCATTTGTGGGCCTCACCTTGGGTAGAGTCACCCAAGACAGAATAGATTTCATGTCTCACTGTTGTTAGATTTATCACTGCTGATCTTTTGGGCTGAACCAGCCAGTTGTGCAGGGCTGGGAAGCACCACCGTTGTCTTTCAGAGTCTGACTATGGATGTGAAACCAGGTCAATTTGAAAGGTGAATTAAACTAGTGATCAGTATTAACTGCTATGGCTAGAGCAGGTTGCTGAACACACGGTCTTAACATGTGCTTTGCATCTCATTTATGAGGATTTCATAGATGTGAAGCTAAACCAAAATCTATAGAGAACAGAACACGCTTGCAGGTATAAACATTTTGTTCATTTAAAGTAACTTTGTTTCACCACTGAGAACCAATGATAAATCAAAACCAGGAGGGAGGAAGATCAAATCATAACAACTCCCCTCCCCAAACATATTGTGCCAGATACCCAGCATGAGAGTCTGCTCCCATGACTGTGACAGAGGAAATTGGGGGATACTTCTCTGTTTGCCACTGGTTAACTGTGGGATGTTGGATATGCCAGTCAATACTCTTCTGTCTGCCTTCCTCTTCTAAGTGCTTTCTAACTGGTGTACAAACTTTTCTGCAATACTAATGCTGATGCTAAGTGGAAAGTCCTACATTGTAATGCGTCCGCGTGACTTTGCCGAAGAAATGAATTTATATAATTTTCAGTTTACTTTTCCCTGACCTGCAGATAAGAAACAATTGCAGACACTACTTCCTCTCGTCAGTGCCTCTCAAGATAGCCTATGACGTTGTTACCTGGGTTGTCACTCAACTGGCTGTGTGCTATACTGTTGCACCATTTGTTATGCTGGCTGTTGAACCCACGATTAAGTTTTACAAGTAAGTTCTCTCCTCTTGGCTATTATTCTCTAGACCAGCACAGGCCTTTATTGAATAACCTGAAATGCCAGCTGCCTTTCAGTAAGGTTTATCAAATTTGAAAGGAGTTCAAACAGGGTGCTTAATAGTGTGTAAGGGGTGATATTTGCACTCCCATAACTTAATGAGATAATAATAATGCCAAGGCAGATCACTCCTCTTCTACTTCTCAGTCTTTCTGTGTCATTACGTGACATTTCACGTATTCAGATTCCTTTTTCAAAACAGTCAAGTCTCAACCATTAACAGTAGCCAAGGCTGGAGAGGTTAAGAATAACGTGAGCTGGCAGTAGGAAGGACTGGATGAGGAAAGACCAGGTTTCCAGCTGCCAAACGAGTAGAACAGGAGATGTCATTGGGCAGCAGGAGATAAGGAGGGTGCCTGGCAGAGCATTACTTCCTGAAATGAGTTTGCTTTTCTGTTCGAGTGCTTCCATATGAAGTGAATGCTTCCCTAGGCTCCTTAAAAATAAGAAAACAGTGGTGTTGCAGAGTATATTGGCTATACCCTAATAAAAATAATCTGAAATAGAGAAATTGAGAAAATAATTTGAAAAGGGAGACTGGACCATATTGCTTTACTGTTCTTTCATTCTACAGTGAACTGTCAACATAGAGTAACAGGTTTTGGAAAGAAGGTCAAGATAGCTGCTGTCAGTAAGGCTGTTTGAAGGGGGTTTAATTCCTGTTCCTTAAAACATTTGATTTCAACAGAGAAACCATATAAAAGTGACTTCAAGCCTTTCTTAGTTTTGGCAAGATGCTCTCCCAAGTACCTTGTTAATATATAATTTTTCTGGCTTTCAAGACAAAAGTACCAAACAGCAATCAGAACAAAAAAGGAGAGAAAAGACTAAACTATTAAACTTGTGTATAAATTTGCCGTGCGAGCGAAGTTGATTCCCTTCATGGTACAAAAGGCCATTCCATGTAGTAAATATTAATGTCATTCTGTGAGGTTACGTTGCTAACATCAAAACTTCAGAAATAAATATGTGTAAAGAACTTGTTAGCACTCTGCTAGCATCCATGAATGCAGAAATGTTACTTTTACCAAAGTTCTGAACAAAGAAAATGATTTTCCACCCTTGCCTCAAGTTGGGTCATCACCTTAATGTTTTTGCCCTCGTGACTTTAAACATAGTTAACACTTAAACTTAGAGACTGTTAAGCAAGGAAATTGTAGGCCTCTGGACAACGGCATGAATTTTTTGAGCACTGCACGCCTAGCAGTCATCTTAAGCACCTTACAAGGGTATTAAGAATTGTGGGAAGAAGTGTAAATGAGACTACAGAAAGGTGTATCTCTGTGGTTAAGGGCTGGACCATACTACTCCCAAAGGTCACCCTCCCCAAGCTGCCAGAGCCTCATGTAATTGGCTTAAGTGTTTTTTTATTTCTGTTCAATCATGTGTATACTGAATTATTTGAAGGAAAAATATTTTATATTTAATAAGATATCAAATTAAGATATGCCTGAGTAGTTGCCTTCGAAAAAACAACCCTTCTGTGAACATCGTTACCTGGCCTTCCCCACTTAAAAGCTAAGTGTTCTACTCTATTTCAGATCTCAGCACTTGGAATGGATTTTTTTCTTTCTGTCACTTCTAAAAAATTTTTAAAACTTGTACAAGTTTTGTGTCCTAAGCATGAAGGGCATTTCTTCAGAATATAGCCTTGTATACTCCAACATTAAAAGAGAGATGGGCTGAATAAGTCTAGGGTTGAATTACATGGGTTTATCTGAGCTGTCAGACTTTGGATTCTGGAGTTTGCTGATTGATTCCTTGCCTCATTAACATCCATGGCATCATTTTCATCGATGCCAGCAGATACCTCATGTTTAAGCTGTGTGGAATTCAAGGGTATATTTTGTGCTTTCAAGGTCAGGTTCGTACTTTCTTCATTCATCCCTTGGCACTAAATTCTTCATGGACTTACTGAGGTTTCACAATTCATGTTATTACTAACAAAAATGTAATATTCTTCTTCTGCTTTTGTTCCCAGGTCTATGTATTTTCACATGCACATTCTAAGCATCCTGGTGTTGCTTATGTTACCGATCAGACCTCAAGCCCAATCCATAAGAAAGCCTCAGAATCAGGCCATGCAGAACTCTATTAAAAGCAAAGACAAATGATACCTCCGAATAAAATTGCCGACGTTGGGAAACGGAACTGTCATATTGGAAACAAACAAGAAGAAAAGCGGGGTGGGATGAGGGTCAAAGTACAAGAGAAATTGAATTTCTATTGGTTATCTTAAAATCTTATTTGACAGGGCAGAAAAGGGCCTGAATGACTGTATTGCAAATTATTCCAGTTATAGGCAACGTTTACAGGCTCATGGGGCATTTTGATTTTTTTAATAAATATTTTTATGAAGTGTTTTTATATATTTAAACTTTTTCACACAGAGAGGCATTTTTGCTCTTTTACAGAAATATACAATTATTAATCAATAATCTTGTGATTAGAGGGATAGGAAGCAGCTAGTAAAGAGTTTGACCAGCTGCCTGATAGCCTGGCGCTGTCGGCGGCTGGCAGGGGAAGCTTTTAATCTCTTGGCTATGGAGAGAGGTGGTGCAAGTAGAAAACTACAGATGTGGGGTTGCTCAAGGTGCTGGCGCTGATTTATGTACTGGCAGGGAAAAGAGGGAGCGGGGCTTTCCCCGACAATCTCCAGGGCAGGGGCTGCAGCCTGAGCATGGCAGGAAGGGTATTTCACATCCTTCAATGTGACACCTGCTGGTAATGAGGGCAAGACAAGTCCCTTGGGAATAATAGGTGTCTGGGAGCACTGGTAACTGGCTAGGCCAATATCTAAAGCCAAGTAAAAGCAAAAGAAACAAAAAAAAACCAAACCCAAACAAATAGACCTTTAAAGAAGGCACGTGCACCCTGTGATCTGTAGAGTGCTTCTCTAATGACGCAGCTGGTGTTTGTTGCTACATCAGCCTTACTTTGCAGTTTAAGCGTGATACAGCACTTCCATTTTTGGTATCAGAATAACTGAGGAGTCATGAAGGTTCGGTGTTTTAAAGCTTGCGGTTATGGGTTAAATCTGTAAAAGGTTTGTAATGGATCAGACTGTTCTACTCAAAAACATCCCGTCTTATGGAGGGGTTACTTTCCAGCAGGATAACACTAATAGGAATCCTGAGCAGTAAGTCTCATAGTCATAATAAATCATTCTCTGCAAAATACTGTGATGTGATATGATCATCACAAGAGTCAAGACCGAGCCCTTGTATCATCTTGACATGTGACTTAGCCTGTTGATGCAAGTTTCCCTGCTCATAAAGTCCTTGGCTTACAGGGATGTTTTGAGACTTAATTTCTAAGAGCTTGTTGTGCATTGAGATAACCTGCTGTAAAATACTGTGTCAGGTTTTTTTTTAATCCATTTTTTTAAAATCAGCTTACCCCAATAAAGCAAGCTGGTATGACACATCAAAACCGACTAAACCATTTTTTAAAATTACTGTTTTCCAGGAATGTGTTTATCAGGATTTTGTCTCTTGCTAAACTATTGGTATTACTTTATGATCATTTAAATGATGTGTGATTGAGCAAAGAATCTTCTGCTTACTGCATTCTGATTTTTGTGTCAGATTAAAATTTTTCAGAATCCTAACATTTTGGGAAGAAACAAATCAGTGAAACCAAAACAAGCTTAAAAAAAATGAACTTTTTTTTTTCTTTTCTCTGGTGGGAAGCTTTTGTCCTGCGACCACCTCATGGTTTAGAGCATAGTTCATGGAAGAGCTTATTTGGTAATTTATTTTGAAGGTGAGATGGGATTAAAAGGTTGATCTGAATAAACAAATTGCTTTGTGTCACTGCCTGGTATTATTAATCACAAAAGTCTAATGTGAAAACGGGTGAGTGTGTGTGAGATCCCTTGTGCTTGTGAGGGGAGATGTTCAGGCCTGCTGGATTTTACAGAGCAGCTGGGCTGCAAAATGGAGCAGTTCCTGCTCCAGCTGAAACAGACAAGTGACCCCCATTCATTTCTGTGGCAGCTTTGTCCTTAACTTGGCCAGTGCTTATTTGTCCTCATGCGTGTGCTCTTGTGGCACCAGCCCCGGTTGCATCTTGGGCATCTAACATTTTCCTTGAGGGAAATGACAGCGCTGTTGCTCATGAGAGGGAGCCAGGGTACATCCCCAGGGAGAATGTGGTCTTGGGCGCCGCTGGCCGTGGGATCCCGTGGGCTGAAGCCACTCTGCATTTACCTCCCAGAAACTGGAATGAATCGCTGTGAGTGCTAGCAGAGCCAGTGTGTAACATGCATCAACTCCGGGCTTCGGCAAGCCTGCAGAAGGCAAATATTTCCAGCAGGTTGGCTTTAGCACCTGCTTTGAAAAATAAATGCACTCAAAGAGGGTTGCAGGTTTATCTGCTACTCTGCGCCCTGAGATCTGCCTGTACAGCCCATGCCCTGGTCTGCAGCCCTTCCTGAACTATATGTTTCAAGAGAGGACAGATGCTATCAGTGGGGTTTCTTTTCTAGTGTTTCACGTAAGTGGAAGTTGCTTAATTCTAATGGCACCAACTTCTGACGTCGTTTCAGCTTCTGTAATGTGATGAATTAGTCAAGGCTAGTGAGCAAACTGTTACTCTTCTCTCACGTTGTCTTCCCAGCCTGAACTTCTCCTTGAAAACAGGAAGCCTGGGTTTCAATGAGCACTGTTTGTGTGGATTTAATATGATATGTTACACAAATTAAAATTGAAATGGTATTTTTGAAATGTTGCATTTGCAGGGAAACTCTCTGGTTGAATTAGTCTTAAAATGGGGGGGCGGGGGGAGAAAATTATCTAAAATCTTTGCTGTACTGCATTACTGTGGACTAGGCAGCTTACCTAGCCGGACATGGCAGTCCTGCAAAGCTAACACAGAGTGGATTCCAACAACTGTAAAATATGCCTTTGAAAAAAGGCTGTTAGCTTTGGTACTACCTTTCTCAATCCGTTGTACTGAATTTTCCTCTCCTTTTCTCTTCCTCAGGGGGAAAAAAATCTGGTTTTATAGAAAGACTGCAAATAGCCACTACTACTTGGACGAGACTTGTGCTAGAAGCGTGCATTTACTTTGCATAGGAGTATATAACTCTAAGAGCAGAAGTAGAAATTCAGTGTTTATAAGTATAATGCCAGGAACCTGAGTACTGGCCTTGCATTACTTGGTCTTTACTTGGAATATTGTAATTGGAGGGTGTGCTTCAGTGATTAAAATTTACAAAATCATGTACATGATTGTGATTATCAAGATGTTATGAGTTTCTAATCTTTCTCTGGGTTCCTTATGCTGCAAAAAGTTGAGGAGCTGAAGATTCTAGAGAGATTCTGAAGACAAAAACAATTTCGGTGGTTTGTAAGAGAGAAATATGGGACTGTCAGACAGAAATTGAAAAGGTAGATTGTACTGGATTGACAGCGGTTGTATTTTAAATATAGGAATACCAAAAAGACACCATCACCCCCTTGGACTGAAAGCAAATTCTAGCTGCTGTTTTTCAGTACATTTGGCTGCATTGAAACTACGCTAGAAGTTGAGACGCACTTAGGACTGAATTAAGAGTAAAAATTCATTTCAGCTTAACTATGGGTCTGGTATTTAAAGAAGCAACAGCTCGGCTCTTTCCTCAGTGGCCTGGAAGCACAAAGTACTTTTTTAATTGTCCTGTAAGCTGTCCCCCTCCTTGAGTACATTCCTGCATGTCCTCTTGGAGCATGCCAAGCAATGGAGGCAGCACAGAAGTGGGATGCAAGGTGGGCAGATATTTTTCCTCCCTTTTTGGCCGCTCTGTTCTGTGTGCATACATTGCACATAGCTGGGATTTTTGCATCACTTAAATTGAGGTAGGCGGGTAAGAAGGCCATAGATTTTTACTCTATTAGTAGGTGTTTGCATAAACCTACATTTACCTCTCTGCACACATGAAAGCAGGCTCAGCAAACAAGATCTGGATCTTTTCTTAGAAATATGGGTTGAAATCCTGACACTCAAGGAAGTCTAGTGGTAAAATTCCTACCAGGGAGGTCAGTGCCTCTGATATTTAAAGCCTTTATCTCCTTATCCCTGAACTGGGGACTTCAGAAAAATATTCTACTGGCTGCAGTGGTAAAGGGACTAAATGGAAACTTGTCTTTGACATTTAAGAGTGTGTTACAAGGAATGCCTACAGCCCACATGTTGTGGACGAAGGAAGAGCATGTCTGTCCTCATCCTTGCCCAGGACAAAGTGACCTGCATGGCTGCTTATTGAAATATCAAATATCCTTTGAGGTACCATTCTTTTTCCTTATGTCACTGAACCGAGGTACTTCAGCTCTTGGCGTCTAGAGGCGTTCCGCTGCGATACAAAGTGGGAAGCCTTGCCTGACATCTCAGCACGAGTACAAATGCATAGTATGCGCTTTAAAAATGTATTCTTTTGTGTAGCATCAGCCTGCTGCTCCCTTTCTTCTTGGAGATGACAGTAATAATATGCACGAAGCATTTTTATTTGCTCTGGGTGGAAACCGCAGCCGTCTGAGTGCTGATGTGACATAAAGTGACAACGCATTTGCTCGGTTACATTTACGAGTAGTGCCCTCTGTGGGCGACTGGACCTCGGCAAACACTCGAGTGTTTCGAGTGTGCTGAGGGGGCGATGCTGCAAAGGCAAAGGTTTTTGTAGCAGTGCAACTGCGCTAACTACAGGGTAGCTGGTGGTTTTCACGTGTTCAATAAAAAATGTGATTTGCTTTGGGGCAGGAGAGTGAGAGAAATTGAAGACCAATTGTAGATTGGAAAAAAATATTATTACAGGAGGAAAATGCTGCCTTGATGGTAGAAAAGATGCTGTTTATTTGCCTTAAGAACTTGGGGTACACTCCCATTCACCTGACTCAAACGTGGTCTGTGGAAGGGAACTACAGGATGGGGGAAAATCTGTTGTGAGAAGTGCCCCGAGACTGCCCTCAGGACTTGATTTATTGTCTGTCCACAGAGCAGCTCTGAGAGTGAGACCCCAGGCTTGCTTGGAGGCTTTTCTATTGCAGGGTGGTTCCCTGCACATGAATGAGGAGCCATGCAGCTTGCCCGTGAGGGCCTGGCATGAATGGCAGGCAGCAGCTCCAGGACCCTGCCATACCCACAGCTGGATTCCCCGATCTGTCAGATGCTGTACAGGTAAATACTGTGCCCAGTGGCACTGCAAAAAGCTTTTGGAGTGTACCCGGGCCAAACCAGTCGCTGAAGGACAAGGTGAAGGGAAACTCTGCTAGGGTCCTGACGTGCTAAGCAACCCTTGCCTTGTCCAGTGATGGGCACTGGTACCCTCCTTCATCAGAAACATCTTCAGATTATGACATTGTCGCTGCTCCAAGGCACATGGATTTCCCTTTGTTTGTAAAGATGCCTATTTATTCTTGCTTGGTGGCTTCTGTATCAGTGCACTTTAGTTCTTGTGCTTTGTTTTATTTGTGTTTGAGAAAGATGGTGTTATGTGGCTATTTTATATCTGATCAGGCAGATACACAACTGAAGGCAACCTCAGGAGACATGGTGAATAACTTAAGTGTAGGAATAGATAATGCGAACACATTCTAAGTCTATTAATTGATTTACCTGTCTGTCACTCTGTGGGGTTTTTTGCCCCAGCATTCTTAAATGACACCTTCCAGTGTGCAGCAGATGGTGCAGATTTCCCCTGGAGGTGTCTTGGGAAGCAACTCAGAGAGAAAAAAGCCCATTTCTGACACCCGCTGGCCCAGTCCATGAGTCCCCACAGGGCAGCTGCATGAGGGGCTGCCCAGGATGCTTTGGGTACCTCGGGGTGCCATGTGCTCCCTCCTTATCTCAGCCCATGAACATGCGTGCGATCTGCAACATGCGAGAGAGAGAGACTGCTTGGAACTTCAGCCCTCAATATGCAAAACTCGGGTGCAGGGCCCCTCAGGTACATGAAATAAGAGACGATCCTCACACAAACCATGAGCAGAAAGACAGATTGCTTTGGGCAGCAGACAGAAATAATTGGGTAGATGGGGACTGGATGTACAGAGAGGTTGTGACAAGGAACCGCGAGCCGTGAGCTTGCGGCACACACAGGAGTAAAAGGTGGGTTTCCGAAGTGCCAGCCTGTGGCTTCACATGTCTGACGACAGAGATGGTGGCAAGGTTTGCCTGCTGCTCTTGGAGGAGTCTGTGCTGGACCCAGCAGGCACAGGGCCGGACACAGCCACCATGAGAATGAACATCTGCCACAGCGTAACCGTGGGACCTGCATGGCACTGCTGGAGAGCACTGCAGCCCTAAGTGCCTCTCGCTCTGGGTATACGCGTGTGCCTGATTGCCGGTCCTGTGTGTTTCCAGTCCCACACTGGTCCCTCCTGCACTTCCCCCCACCCCAATGACATCAAGACATGCTCTTAAAATACGAAATGTCTTTGAGAATCTTTAGTGTCTTTATATTCGCCTTCTGATCTCAGCGCCTTTGAAGCCTGCGCATTGAAGCCGTTCCCAGCTGCAAAGGCCAGAAAGGCTTTTGGAAACCACGGGTGTGTCAGTAAGACCATTTCCACGCTGCGCCTAGTCTCCTGACATGTTTTGCAAATTATGTGAAGCCATGATGGGCACAGGAACTCTCCTTTCTCCTTGCTCCTTCCTGCCCAGAGTTTTGGCTGGCAGGAGGGGCGGTGGCAGAAACTGCCCGGATGATGGCAAGTGGCATTATCAGCGGCTTTCAGAGAGCCGGCTTCTGCGGAGCGGTTTTGTTTGCAGCCAGCCGCGTGGTCCCAGCGGCATGCTATTGGCTTGCCTCAATTAGACTTCTTGACTGATGGCCAGTTTAATGAGCCTATGTACAGAGGGTCATTCAACATGGCAATTATACCTATAAATCTATTTGCAGCAGGGCTCAAATAACCTTTTGCGCAGAGTTCTTCATAAAATGACTGTCTGATTAATTAACATTAATTTATGCACTGTATGGAACCAGATGCAGTCTGTATGAAAGCCTCCGCTCTGATGTGCAGGCACTGTGTGAACTGGGAGGATTTGGGGATGGGAATGGCTCTGATGTTGTTTAAAGCCTCTCTTTTAATTTTCCCCCCCTTCTTTCTCCCCCCCCCCCTTTCCCTCTGGTCCCAGTTGATTAACATTCCAGGGCAGCATCATATAACAGGGGGCAAAATTCAATTAATTGAATATGAAATATTTATAACCCTACCCTATGTGTCTATCAGAGAAGGGTCCTTAATAGATCTTCTCATTAGCATGGACTGGTGACTCACTTCTCTGCTTTCACAGTCATTTGGAATTAAAATCCAATTAATCTAATGTCCCTGTGAATATTATTAAACTATTTGAAAAACTGCATAGAAGAGATATGAGGCAGGGGGTGAGGGGCTAAGAGAAGAAGAGGGAATATGTCTTGAGCTCATGAAGATTCATTTCTTCCCTGTTAAGCATGTAGTCTGGAAAGACTAATTCCCTGTTTTCTGAAAAGTGGATAGCTAATTCTTAGTATCAAAAGGTTGAGAATGGAAAAATAACTTGCTTCCTACAAGCAGAACTGTGTCATCTTTGAACAGGCAAAGAAATGCCCTTACCTCCTCCCACCTTTCAGGTTGCTCCTACTTCTTGCGTGCTAATATTAGCATGAAGTGGAGGACACATTTACACAAGGTATTTAGGCACCCTGAGATAATTCTGGGGCTTGTTCCCAGCTCTTCAGCAGCATGCTGCTGGGTTGGCTCTGTGGCCAGAAACCCCACTGCCCGTCTGGGAGTGGGGGACCAGGAGGGCACTGCGTGTCCCTCCTGACCCTTGCAGGCAATTTCCCTTCCTGTGGGATGGGGAGCATGGGGAGGGGTGGGGTGAGACCATATCTTCCTGGAGCGAAAACAGTCAGGGCACGTAGATTCCCCAGGCTGGGGAGCACTCCTGGACTGCCTCGTACAGACGTAGCCTAAAGGACTATTTAATTGTTAAATATCTCTGTCTCTTCAGTGGATAGGGCACTGACCTGAAAATCGGTGAGGAGGGATCTTAAGCATGAATTTCACATGCAAACTTTGAGCAGGAGGCAAGTTTCTAAACTGAATGTTCCCCTAATGGGAATGACTTGAGGACAAAATCCTTTAATGACTCTAAGGAATTCAGAGACTGCTGCAAGAGCCTGTAAGTCAGGAGATAAGTATTTCTGAGCTGGAAGAATATTCTGGATATTTGGATACAAAATGTTCCTCTTCTGTTTTGAAAACAATAAATTAAAAGATTTATCTGTGAAGTTTGTTCTGGTGTTGTTTATTTGCTTTTTGTTTTCGGTGGAAGTAGCCTATTCCTTTGAACACTGCCCCCCTTTTTTTCCGCTACTAGAAGCTTGGTCCAAACATTATCGCAGAACATAAATACACATTATACATAAATATTTATACATAAATACGTGTTATACACATACAACTACCATACATCCCAGTGTCTTTATGAAGCCTTATAAAAACTTTAGAGAGACAGAACATACTTCCCCTGTCACAGAGGTACAACCCAAGGGAGACTTAGCTGCATAGTAATGCTGCCGTATGGACCACAAAGCAGAAGCAAGGAATACTTGTGCATATTGGGAAGAGGTCAGGCTCAGTCACTCCTTTTCTTCAGTGTGTCTGGAATTTTTGTTGCGTTGTATTGACCAGTTCAGATTTATTTATTGTGTCTGGTAAAACTGTCAGGCTGTGACTGTGTGGTACAGTGAAGTACAACACGCAAATCTCAGCTGCTCTGGACTTGATGCAGCAAATAAATCACAGGTTGAAAGTAAGTATTTTTAATTCACCAAGGGAAATGTGTCTTATGTGCCTGCTTTCCTATTATTGTGATCCCAAAAGTAATCTAGACCTTTTTTAAGTTGCTTAATTTACTAGTAGTGAAAATCTCATCAGCAGTTTGGTTTGGTGCTCATCTGTACCAAGGATCTGAAGACAGACCCAGCAGAAATATATTCCCATTCACAGCAAATGTGAGAGAGAAGCCTCTTAATTCAAACCACAGCTTTTCAGGGAGCAGAAAGCATGAACTGAAATCTTAACCCTCTTCACTCTGGAGAAACCTCAGTATCTGAAATGCCGTGGCACCTCGCAGGACAAACCCAGAATGCCCTGAGAGTGCACCGTTGGTCTGCTGAAAGCTGGTGCCACTTCAAAAAGCTGCTGTTTGGGCCTTGGTAGTATTTCATCCCTGTTTTTGTTTTTGTTTTTTTTTCTGTCTATCAATCTATACTTATTTATTTATTGCTGGTGCCCTGCTATGAAGAATATAGGGAGCTGGCTGAATCTGAACTACAGGCTTAAAATTTTATTATCTAAGGCTATCTAATTGGGTTTGCTTTTGATATTAGAAAAGATTGATTGTGGCAAAACTCTCAAGTCCCATCAAATGAAGAGAAGAAACAAGTTTTTATTTTCTGTAACTCTCTGCTTTTTCTGCAGCTGGTCACTGGATGTTGCCCCCAGTTTATTCTTATTGCCCTCTTCCATCCTAGCCAGAGATAAATGTGGCAGTCCTCTTCAGCGGCGTCCCTCTCCCTTTGTCTGTTGTTTATGGTCTATGTCCTAGCTTAGGCTCCAAGCCCCAGTGGTCAGGGACAAATAGCCTTGATTAACCCTTTCCCTGGGATCTCTGCAGCAGGGAAATAGAGAGAAAGGCAACATAAAGTGCACTTGTTCTGTGCCATGAAGATTGCGCTCCCACTTTATGCTGGTATAAAATGACTGTTGCTGCTGAAGGGCAGTGGAAAATCAAATCCAGTGTCTTTTTTTTAAATCTTCTGTAGTCCCCTGCACACTTCAGGCATTGTATTAATCATTTTAATTTCTTCCACATTGCCACTTTGTCTGCGAGCTTCCTTTGAGCAGTGTTTTCTGTTTTGTGCTCTCTTCCAGCAGGCTCCAGCTTTTCTGGAAGCGGCTGCCTGAGCTCTTTCCCAGGGCAAGGGTATGCCAGCCAGTGCATCAATCCACTTTTGTTTTCATTATGCCAGCTTCCTGCGAAGTTTTCAAATTAATTTTAATGCCTCCCTCAATTTTAAGGCCTGTAAAAAGACCTTGGTTCTGCCTACCTTGGTGAACTGGGACACGTTCAGGAATCCGGAGGATGCTTTTTGCCTTGGTGCCGGGGGTAACATTTCCCCTGCCTGCATTCAGCAGGTTCCTGGCACTGTCGGTCTGAAAACATCCGGACCCTTCCCCAGCACCCTGGGGAGCAGAGGATGGGGCTACACTTCAGATATCACACCCCTGCCCCACGCTGTGCTGGGTCAGGCAATCCCAGTAGGACAGTCCTGAGCCTCGTGCCCGTGTCCTGGTGCTTGGCTGGTTTGTGGGGCTGGGGCTGTTCCATGAAAGCCCAGCTGAAGCCCAGGGGGAGCGCTGAGGCCGAAGTGACAAGCAACACAGCATTTGGGTTTTTTCCTATGTCAGGTAAAAAAAAAAAAAAAAAAGGAAAAAAGGGTTTGGTCTGTGTCTGGATTGCAAGTCAAAACGGTGACAGTAGCTCATGTGAACTTATTTATGGTAGCTTTAAACTAGCTGGCTCTGTGGCAACATGGACCTTGGCACAGGCTTAGAGCTGGCAGAGGCAAGGGAGGGTGAGGACATCCTTGTACCCGTGAAATCTGTCCGCGTTACATACTAAGTTAGGGGTCTATCACCTGTGAATGCTTCTGAGTCTGTGGACAACTGCTAAGAGTTCTGTGAGGAAAAGGTAAACGTGATGTAGGAGTCTTACATTTGCAATTTAGGCATCTTCACTGCCAGTGGAAAAATGTCTAGTGGCCTACAGATCAAAAAAAAAAGCTCACCGTGGGGCAAGATGCCAGACTGCACTGGGTAACCCCTTTTCTGCTTTTCACTTAGCTCTCTGCTAAGTATCTTTAGCAGCTCCCCTTTCTGATGAAAGAAAGGGTGTGTGAGGTAAAGCAGTCTGGAAAGCATTTGCCTGGGTAGCCATGGGTTGCTGAGTCTGTGTTCCAAGGGACACCCTCTTACTCTCCAAGAGCTGTCCCATGGTGACAGCATTTGAGGGGATGAACCAGGCTGCAGAGAAATAACTGTCCTGTGCCTCTGGAGTCACAGGTCTACAACAGCGGAGCCTGGCCGTGAGCTGCCATAAGCCACAACAGAGCCAAATAGCACTCAGCCACTCTGCAGTCGCAGAAGCAGCGTAACTGAGGTTGGGGGGATCTCTGGAGGTCACACAGTCTGGCCCCCGCTGCCACTGCATGGGCCTGACATGGGGAGGAGGCAAGAAAGCAAAATATTGATGAAGGGGTCCCACAGGCATCTTTCTGCATCTAGTTCTCCCTTGTTCACACCAGTGAGGGACCCTGCCGCACAAGCCAGCAAAGTGGTGCTGCCAGAGCATGCGTGCTGGGTGGGGGAAGAGACCAGAGGAGAGACTGCTGCCTTTCCCCTACTCCCAAGTACCTTTCACAGTTCAGGTGTTTCAAATGACACAAAGGGAAGAAACTTCTATAAACTTTCTATTCATAACAAAGAAAGAGAAAAAGCTGCCAGTTTTCCTACTGACTAAAGCCTCATGGTCTCAACTCGGACATTACCTGGTGCATCAGGAGCCTTTCTCCAGTCCGATGGTGAAAGGAGCTCCTCTGCCAGTACCCACCGGCCCACCCAGTATTCCACTGCTTCAGATAAGGCTGAGACCTGGGTGGCTGAGAGATAGCCTACTTTTTTTTCCTTTCCAGCATCAGGCTGCAAATGAAAATACCTTTTCAGCCCTCGTATTATTACCCATATGGATGGCACCTTTAGTGCATGCTATTCATTGCTATAATAGCTGCACCTGTGTATAGCACGCATGCTGGAGCTGCGGCAGCTGTGGACTGTAATTGCAAAACATTTTTTTCTGTTTCTCCCTGAAAGCTTTTTTTTTTTTCTTGTTGTTGTTGCCGTGAAGGTCCATTTACAATGACTGCAGACCTCTTTCTTTCTGCGGGGCTCCCTCTTCCTATTACACCTATTTCTATATGCTGGAGTTCTTCAAAGAGCACCTGTGCGAGGGCACGTGCCGTTTCACGTGGGCGTGCGGCCGGCAGCCTCCACGCGCGTGTCTGGCAGCACCCAGCGTGGCCGCGGCACTTGCCGCGAGACCCGGTGCCTATGGTCAGCCAAGGGGCCAGCCTGCGCCCGTCGTCGCCACTGCTCTGAGCCGTGGGCTTTTATGCAGGTAGGCATGGAGGCTCCAAGAAGATTAATTCATTTGTTCCTTGAATATTCTGCCCCTGGGTGACTGCATTACTGTGAATCGGTTTACAACTTTCAGGCCTGGATTAGTGCAAGTGCCGATGGAGCATGCATGGGAGACAGGAGGGGGATGGAGTGAGGGGAGCAGGGGGTTACCCAGAACACAGCTAGCGACTCTTAAAAATGAAAAATACAGAAATACAGAGCTGGAGCGCTTTAAAAAAAAAAAAAAAAATTGCTCATTTGTTTTTCAGTCCTCTCAGCTATCGTGCTAAATTCAGTTCACTGAAAGGCAACCAGCTAGTCAGTGTTTCAGGTTGTGCCTTATAAATCAAGTCTGTAGCAAGGAATTTGAAATGTATATTGACGCTGGCTGTTCTCTTACCTCCTGCTGTAATGAATTCATGTCTGCAGACAACAGACACAATTATTATGGAAATTACACACACACAAACACTCAGAGGAAAACAGGAATTTTTTTTTCAGAGCTCTTGCTTTACTGCTCCTAGTTCAGGCCTCCAGCACCTGAGTGGCCTGTCACAGCGTGTGGCAGGATTTTGCCACTTCCTCGAGCAGGTGGGTGTGTAGCTGGGGGTACCGCCGCCTCCCAGCCTGGCACCCTAGGGCAGAAGCATGGAAGTTGGGTGTCCAGCTCAGGGCTGAACAGCGGGGCAGCAGCGCAGCGGGCGGTGTAGGAAATAACCGGGCACCCGCCGGTGATGCCGAGGAAGGTTGCTGTAATTAAATTAAATTAATAACACCAAATACCACTAAGTGTTCAAGCAGAATATGTGGTACTGTGGGGAAGGGAATCAAACAGTGAGTGGACAGGACTGATGCGCTGAAAAGATGAGCAATCCACGTCGCCCCCCACCCGGACCCCTCCACTGCCTTTTCTTCGGGGCTGCAACCCCTCGGCAAAGAAAAATCTTCAACCTTCAGTCAAAAGGAGGCCTTCAGTCAGCAGCGTAACAACCGCCCCCCGCCGGGCAGTGGCGGCGGGAAGCGCGGGTCCCTCGTTTCCCCCCCCCCCCCCCGGGTAATACTTTGCTGGGTGCAGGGAGGATGGGGAGGGGGTGCCCCCACAGCCCCGGGGTACCCCACAGTCCCACGGTACCCCCACAGCCCCGCGGTACCCCGGTAGGTGGCAGTGCTCCCTCAAGAATTTGGGAACTGAGGTTTTAAAAAAAACAACCCTAAACGTAGAAACCAGGGATTTCGTTGCAGATGCGGCTGCAAAAGCAAATGAAAAAGAGAGCAGAGGGCTGGGGCCCTTTTTCCTGTCTTTCCTGCGTTTTCACAGGTAAACGTAGAAGTATCCATCTTTCTTTTTTCTGTGTGTTTAAAATAAACCCTGAAGATTTCCTCTCTGTGCCTAAAAGTAAAAATGAACAGACCTTCCACTCACTAGCAGGTTGGATAGGAGAAGGTACGTATACATTTTCAGTATTGCCAACCACTAACGATATGCAGTCGCCACTATATTTTGTATCGGTGAAAGGGTACTGATGGCTAAAGTACTGCAGCTTGCACATAGATGGATTTAGTTCTCCTTAATCTGAGGCAAATGTATTCGGTTCGCTTCCAGCCCCAAAGACAAGTTTTCTGCAGCTTTCTGTAAAACCTCAGGTTGCATTTTGTTTATTTTTTTTCTTCCTTTTGCATAAGTGGGTTTTTTCATATTTTATTTCCACAATGTTATGGGCTCTTCATCGCTTGCTCTTTGTTAGTGCCCCAAAGGTTAAGGCAAGGGCAGTACAGTGGAGGCGTTTCAATGAAGCAGAAAAAAAGCCTCACAAGAAAAATTGTCCAGATAACGACTTATCTGTGTGCTGCATACAAACCCTCCTTGAACGCCACAGCTTCATGAGAGTCGCTGTACCAGGAACTAGAAAATGTTAGTGTATTGAAGGGGTTTTTTTTTAGGGTAGTTTATATGAAAGTTTTCTGAATTCAAACTTTTTTTGGCTGCACGTTTAGGTGAACGTTGTGCTGTAAGTGCAAGTGAGGTATTGAAGGGGCTGGATGGTGGCACAGTGTGAAGAGTGATTTGTAATGTCACGTGTGTTTCATGGCTGCCCCAGAAATGCTAGCGAGGAGCATTTGGAAATGTTGCCTTTTCATTCTGGTCCTTTCAAAGCAGCACCTAAAGTCTAGTCTAGAAATTATCCTGAAGGGGCCAAACATCTGTGAGGGACAAGGCTGAGAGTTCATGGCCACCTAACCTCCATCCAGCATACTGTCTTTTTCCTCCCCAGTGGATTTAGTGTGTATGGCAGAGGCCGAACGGGGAGTCCCAGAGAGGAAAGCCCTCTGTGCACAAAGCTAGTGCAGCAGCAAAGGGGCTTCCCTCGCACCCCTCGCCTCTGGAGGCACCCCAGACCTCCATGAGAGATTTTCACACAGTCTGTGCCTCGGCATGCTTGGATGCCACTTTGAGCAGGCCAGTATAGGTGTTGGTTAACGTTACCTGTCTCAGACACTAGATTAAGGCCTTAAATTGCTTCCAAAGAGGCTGTTGAATGGCCATTACAGAGCAGCGATGTTTGGTCAGTAGCTTGCCGGGCTGAAACTGTAATGAGGTGCACAGAGGACATGGGCTTCCACCTAGTCTTGCTCATCACCATGCCCCTCGGCATTCTGGCTTGTTTGCTTTGAAAGAAGTCATTTTATAAATCAACAGGACAATGCTGTGGAATCTTCCTTGTTGTGAGGAACAGCTTCATCAGGATTTCAGAAGCTCTACCGAGTCTTTGAACTTTCTCTTATTGCTGCTCACCTTTTTGTGTGTGTGGATAATTCAGTTAGGGGGAGCCATAAACAGAGAATTCAATTTCCCTTGAAAAGGTTTTAAAAATATATTTCCTAACAAAGAAGTTAATTGCAAGACAGAGCGAAGCGTTGGGTGTAAGCTGGCTTTACCAGTGGGTTTGTGTGACTGCAGCTTTTTTGTGCCTTTATTTCAGAGAGGAAATCTTCAAGGATGGATGAAATGTGCAGAGTCTGATCATGATACAGCAGTTCTTACCTCCACGTCGCAGGCTAAAATGAGCTGAGGGCTGCATGGATAGCTGTTACCATCTGTCAGATGTGAAATGATTTGATAGTTTCGAGTTGTGTTTCTGTGGGACGAGTTTCTACTTAACAAGAAAACACCAGTGAAGCAGACGCTCTTGCTAATCGTTAGAGAGGCCAGAGATTGAATAGATGATGGAAACCGAATTTCTTTCTCATCTAGCTCTTGTCAACACTACATGAAAAATAGAGCAGGCCTCGATACGGGAAAACAGCTTCATCAAATTTTGAACTTTCCAAGTTATTTTCATTGTGCAGGAACGTTTTTTCATTTCTTGTGAAATAGGCCACAGCATCCATCCTTTAGTGAAATTTGTTAGCAGAATAACTCTTGAGATATTTAATTTACTGAAAGTATTTTTTTTTCAGAGAGCAAAACCACTCAATAGTAACTTTGGTGCTAATTTTGTTAAAAATGATGACAAATTTTTGCAAAAAGGAGGGAAAAACCTGAAAAGTGTTATTTTTTCCAACTAAATTGTTTTTAATGCAAAAATTGTGTGTTGTTCCCAGGTGAAAAATGTGTCCCAGCCATCCTTGAAAGATTATTCAAAGCCAGGTTTGGGTTTTCTAAGCTGTTTTTCGTGTGTAATAATTAGTAGCAACACTGGAAATCAGATCTTTAGCTGATGCTCACTTGAACTCCCTGCAGTTGCCTGTCTTTAAACATTTTTTCAGATTTTGAAGTGCCTACACCTTTTTTTTTTTTTTTTTCCACTACCAACAATACCAGCAGATTTGAGTGAGGATTAGCGTGCAGTGTTGCACAAGCGTGCAGCAAGAGCCAGTTGTGGCCCTGAAGAGTTTTATAATCAACATAATGAAGGCAGATGACATTTGGGAGTGGAAGCAGGCAAATGGAGACAGAGGAACTTGTCCAAGGTCAAAGATGGGATGAAATCCAGGTTTCCAGCATCCTTGTCCAGGGCCTGACTCATGACCGGCTCAGACTTCCCCACCCTGACCCCTTCTGCAGTATGTTGTAGTTGGGTGGACTTTTCCTCTGGCCTTCCCTCTTGTTCTGCACCACCTTTTGGGGACCCACCCCCTTTGTGGTCAGACCTGAGAAGAAATGGCTGAGAGGAGATGTCAGATGTCAAAGTAGAAGACTCAGCAGCTGGCTCGCCAACCTCCGAGCCCTATCGCTGCAGTTGCTGGAGCCAGATGCTTCAGGGGAACAGAGAAGAATCCCACAGCAGGCAGTTATGAAATGGCTTACCCCTGGGAAAGTTTCCTTTGAACTGCTGTCAATTAAAGGATGTGGCCTCGAGCAGTACTTTTTTTTTTTTTAATATTTACTATTTAAATTCTAGATGTTCGTGTTACCCAAACTTGTTTATGCTTGGTCTGCCTAATTTAAACTAAAACAGATCCTCAGAGCAGAGATCTGGTCTTCTTAAGTTTGTAAATTACCACATCCCCCCTAAAATAATGTAGATTATAATAAATATAATAGCAGTACTGGGTCCTTCTGGTTTTAACCAGTCATTTCAAAACTTTCCTTCTCTGTTTAGTATTGGATAGGCACACTGCTTTTGTTGAAACCACCTTTGTCCTGGATTTTAAAACAAAAGAAAATTGTATTCAAAGAGGGGAGGACCATCTTTGGGATGTCCATATTCTTGTTTCTGTGGCCTTTTCCATCTGGGTACCTGAGGCACCAAAAATTCCCGAGCAGTGAAATTCAGTATCAGGAATCAGACCTTCGGCCAGGGTAAGTCAGGCTGCTTCCCCAATGTTGGGGGGGACTTCAAGGCATGGCACCTTGGGGGTGGCTCCAGGGGCACCTGCCAGAGAAGACTCTTTTTGGGGATGGCTTGCAAGGCAATGTGAGCCTCCCAGGGCAGAGCTCCAGGGAGGATACATCCATCCTCCTGTCTGCTCCTGGCACAGTCGTAAGCCAGGCTGAAACCAGCATGTGATGGGACTGATGGATAACTCTGCTCCTCCCCAGACTGGGTGAAGGAGTTGTACCTCATATAGGGTCTTTCCCAAGCTGGTATTTTGGATGACTTTGAGTTTTCACGTTGGAGCTGTGGAGACCATCTGACACCAGCTACCCTGGAACTTGCAGGGCTTTTCCCTGAAGTCTGTTAACTGCTCCTGAAAGTGCTGGGTAAACTTGATTTGTGCAAGCACTTACAGAGAATTGCTTGCAAAATGTGCTCCATAGCACTTAGCGCATGCACTAAGGATGTGTGCATGCTGAGAGCAAAAGCAGCCGCCGCTCCTTTTGAAAAGGAGGAGGTACCACCACACCTGCAAGACTTGTGGTCCTGATGCAAGGCGTACTTAACATCAAGAAAGGTTTGGCACATTTATCATAACCCCTTTGGATCATATACCTCCAGTGCGATATTGTGGGTGGCTTTTTCTCGGAGCAGGAGAAAGAAAAAGTTTTTTCAGGGCAAGGTTAGTTTATTTGATGTGGTAGCTTGAGTTAGATTTCACTGAGCTTGTCCGAATCTCACTAACTTAGCTGTGAAGCAATCGAGGAAACCCATTAAAGCTACACCAATGTTGTGAATTAAAAATTGAAAAAAACAACGCCACCCAAATCCAACTCTCTCTGGTCCAGCCTTACTGAGAAAAATTAAGATGAACAAAACCTCATGTGAACTCTGGCCTAACCCTTGTCCCCAGGTCTGGCTGAGATTGAAGATGAGTCACTTACTGTGGCATGATGGTGAAAATGAGCATCTGGATTGGTTTTCTAGCATGCAAAAAGCCACACTGTGCACACTGCAGTCCTGTGCACTGAAGTAGGATGAAACATCCTTTTTTTTGTTGTTTTTTTTTAACAAGTGGATTGCTAGAGCTCTTATTCATCTTCCTTCACCCCTTTCCCTCTCCTACAGCCACACAGACCAAACCGGGAGAGGTCACACAGAGGACCTCCTACCTCAGTGTGTGCCTTCGTCCTCTGAGAGAAGCGAGCACACCGCCTGCCTGCTTGGGAGCAGTGCTCAGATACAAGCCTTCACCACAGATGGCTGAAACAATTTTCAGTTCACTGGGTGTGTTATTTCTACCCTGTTTGAACCAGAAATATGTTTGTTTAAATATTTTGTCTGAAATTTCACTTTTGGAAATTTGCCTTGTAGCATTTCAGAACTAGTTCACTTGGTGATTTTTTTAATTTGGGAGATAATTATTACAATTTTATTGTATTCCTTGATGTCAGTTATCAGAAATATCCTGATGTGATTGGTAAGTAACACAAATAGCTGAAATGAACCACCTAAAAATATTTTGACATTAGATTCTCAAATTTCCTTTCAAAACTCCAAAATATGACCTCAAAATGCCAACATGTTCTGGGATGAAAACGCCTAACTCATTTTTATGTCATTTCAGTACCTTTTTAATGGGACTTCTATTGAGATCATTACTAAAAAGATTAAATTGGGTAAAACATTCCGTTTTTCATTAGAATTTCACTCTGAAATTCTATCGTCACTACCCTGACCTGCAGCAGAGCCACTTATGTGAGGTACACGTCTCCATTGAATCTGGATGAGAGACTTTTGCCTAGGTCTTAGAGAAATGTTAAAGGCAAAATCCTGTTTAGTTTTTTATTTAAGGCAACAGCAAATTTATTGTATCATGGCTTTATTTTCCCTAGACCTATCAAGGCTCCAGCTTGTAAGTCACTGCATACTTACATGTAACACCTGCCTGAGATTAATGAGAGGTTTTTAGTTCATAAGCCATGATGTTGATATTAAATATGAACATGTAGATATGGTCACGGACAGGCTGAAGAGAGGGTTTCTGCCATATTACCATGTCCCTTTCATCACTCCTCTGAGAGGAGCAAGGGAAGAGCTGAAGGAGGGGTCAGAAGAAGACTAGGAGGTCGGGCAGCAAGCACCTAGGTTTAACATTGAATAAGGGAAATCTTGAGGTAATTTTAATTTCTGGTGGTGGCAAGTTCCACGCCACATAAATCACAGGTCTGTGGGAGAGTGGCCAGGCGCTGCTGTCAGGAGGAGATGGATGGCTGGTGTGGAGAGGTAGCCTCCCAGGTGAGCCTGGCTGGGCCAGGCGCAGGCGCGATGGGCAGCTTAAACTGCTCTCTGGCTGCACTGAGGAGTCTCTGTCCTGCTAGCGGGATGAGGGGGGAGGTTGTTCCCAGGGACCCACTTTGCTGAGCAGATGTGCTGCTCTGCTTTGCACCAATGCATAGCTTAATTTTTTTTGTATAGAAGCAGGAAGCTTCAAAATAGTGCCCACCTCACTCACCCTGGGGGTAAGCAGTAAGCCAACCTGGGCAGGTGAGAAGCACTTTGTTTTGCACCTGTTGTTTCTTACCTTATTCCTCAATCCAGGCTCCAGGGTGGCAAGGGCTGAGCCCAACAGCCTGAGCAGGCACTGCTGGGAAAAGGAAGGTGGTTGAGGCTCAACAAGCCTCCGAGGCAGGCAATGATGGTTCCTGTGGCCTGGCAGGATGCACGGGGAAACAATGCAAAGCGACTTGCACCCCTGTCCCTCTAGAAAACCACCACTCCTCCTGCCAGCCTGGCATCCAGAAACTCTTCCTCTGACTGGTCTGAGAGCTGGCACAAAACCTGGGATGGCTGAAGCTTGCAGATGGTCCGCACGGCTCGCACAGAACTCTGTCGCTGGCCCTTTGCCTAAGTCTCCTTGTCATGGGACAACAGCAGGGTGGCAGGGCTGTACTTCACACCGTCACACCCCTGGTCGTCCCCTCCTACCTCCACACTCCTTGCCCTGTGCTGAACAGAATAGCAGAGTGAAGATAATGATCCTCATTTATACTAGTTAAGGTCTCAGCCCACTCTGGAATTTATTTCATTAGGACTGTAGGCTGAATTTATTTCCATTTCTTCTACACTAGTTCCTTGCTGCAGTGTAGCTGAAGCATCTCTTTTTAGTGTACTAAAGTATAAGAGTTGTCTCTTCTCATTTCTTTTAAACTTCTTCAGCTTTCTCTTCCTCCCCTTCCCACTTGTCCTTCTTGCTCCCCTTTCTTGCAGGTTGTTTACTCACTATTACCCAGCCTCTGACACCAGGCATCATCTGGACTCATCAGCTGCTAGCAATGAAAAGGCAGTAGGCAGGGATGCCTGCACACTCGGTACATCACTTGGCTTGTGGGTCAAAGCCTAGTCTTGCTGTAGGGGGCAGGTGCCTCTCCCTCTTACCCCAGCTATAGCAGGTCAGAAGATGCACTTAAGCCTGCATGGGGTAAGAGTGCTTTTGACCGAGGGAGGGCAGAAAACTCCCGCTGGCTCTAGGTCCAGCAATAAAAAAACAGGAGGGGTAAGAGCCCAAATTTAAGAAGGAGGGAAACAGGTGGGGACACTGGGAATGGAGGTCATGGTCTGTTGCATGTAGCTGAGGGAAGTACATCTGTATGTGGTGTGATGCAGCTGTGCATATCTTATGCTGATATGGTCAAAAGCGGTACTTCATGTCCAGCACCATTCTGCCTCCTGTCTGGGGCTGGGGTGGGACTGCCCTTTGAGAAGCTGTCCTGCCCTCAAGGAGGCTGGGTCCTCCCCTTCCCCTTACTCCCATTTGTGCCTTTGAAGGAGGAAAAAGAAGCAAAAGGGCTGTTACAAGGCCCTTTAAGGGGAGCTGCCTCTCAGAGTTTTGGCTTGTCTGCACGAGGGGAGTGGAGGTTGTGGGGACACGGCTTTTGTGGCAGTAAGGTCCCATGTAATGTGAGCAAGAGCCGCAAAAGGAGCAGCAACCCTAGAAGAGCTCACCCCACACAGGCAGCCTGTCCCCAGTGGTGTGCCTGCCATGGCCACAATACCAGCTCATGGGCAGCGCCCTCAGTGCCCACCATCTCCCTTCTGCTCTTCCATCTCCCTTCCCCTGTTCCCATGCCTGTGAGGCTGTGGTGGGTCAGCTTGGCACCTCACCAGTTGCGCTGCAAAGTCCCCCTGCGTTGCCGACAGCACCAGAGTGGGTGCCACCACCATGGGACCTGTTTTCAGAGAAGGCGTTCCCGTGGTGAGGTTATTGCCAGGTTTACCAGGTTTTGCCTGCTTTCTGCCATGAGACTGGAACCTCCTCCCCTTCTTTTCATCCAAGCCCTGCTGCTCCCTCTGCTGGGAAAAGTAAAGAGGTGAAAACCAACACAAAATGGGCAGAAATGGCCTGAGAAGTGTTAACATGATATTGCACTTTCTGCTCCATGACACACATGCATAGGCATAGCTGCAGCAAGGTCATGGCCACTGACTGCCTTGGACATACACAAACAGGGTTGTTTGGTTTTTTTTTGTTTTGGTTTGTGTTTTTTTTTAAATAGGCTTTCCTGTGAGTTTATGTTTTAAAAGAGATGTAGGGCCTTCTTTCATGACAGCCTGGCTTTAATATAGCTAGCCCAGCCCCTCTGTTTGCCCCTAATGTGGGACTTTTTCTAAAGGCTGACCCTAAACTCTGAGCACTGGGGGCTGGTGCTTCAGCACACCCATCACTCCTTACCCTTACACCTGGAGTAAGACCCCTAGAAAAGCCCTAGAGACAAAGGTTTTCTTTGGTGGGGGTAACCCCATGGTATAAATTGCCCTTTTCAGGTAGCACCGGTGCTGCATTATAACACTGGAAATACCTTTTTTGGACAAGGTTTAAATGTGTGTGCTTGTGTGGTGCACAAACGTGCGTCTGCATGTGTGCTATCAATGAATGGGGAGGCAGTGTCCGCCAAGCTCTTCATCCGTTTTGGAGGTGGTGGCAGCACATTTGCTTCTATAGAGAGCTTTATAGACTTGTTTCCCATCAATGGGCAGCCCTGACTGCATTAATTCCTTCCATTGAAACAAATGAGTCTGTGGCTGGATCTGACTGCATGGCTTTCAAGGGAATTCATTCTGTATCTTTCATGTTAGCGATATCTGTGAAAAACAGGAAACTGTTTTCCCATCTCATTCACATAATAGATAAGATGAGAAATTAGCTGCTGGATGAGCATCCTGGGGGCTGTTCATTTTGTCACAATAAATAAGGCTCTGCTGCTGCTGCCTGCTGTGCGCATGCACCACACACAAATGTGCACACACACACATGTGCATGCACACTTACACTCATATTGTCTCTCTCTCTCTCAGGATTACCTTCTCACTTGAGAGCAGCTCTACATCACTGCTACAGACTCCCTGATTTGGAAAGGCTTTCCTCCCTCAATTTCTTTTCTCTTTTGCTGCCTCCCACTGCCGCTGCCTGTGGAGTGCCCAAATTCCCCACAGCTGCCTGCGTGCACCCTGAAATGTGGAAGGTTTGGGTGGGTAGCGGCTTTTCACCAGCATGGCAAGGTAGATACAACCCCTCCTACTCGCTACTCTTCCCTGTTCTACATCCAGGGCCAGGGACCAGATGGGAGCCCCGATGCACCGCTGAGGTGAGCTGAGGGTGCGCCCCAGCTGACCACCCCTTGGATGGCCTCCACGGCTTCACAGCAATGATTTTTCTCTAGCTCGATAAGGACTGCACCATCCTTCTGCACTGCTGCCTCCACAGGCAGCGACCAACGCCATGGTTGGGTTACACTGTAACCCACAGGGGACAGACAGCACTGACTTTTTTTTGAAGTTTGCTTTTTCCACCACCTCACATTTTGTCCACTCTCAGACAGTAAAATGAAGCCAACATCAGGCAGAATCAATCATGTTCAAGAGCTGCAGTTAGTGTTTAGGACAAAACAAAAGTACTCCCAGGAGGATGCTGGAGAAGGAGAGGGTGCTTTTGCCCTCTGAGTTATCTTCCTGCTGACCCAGCCTGGGGGAAAGCTCACAGCCTTGGAGCAAATTTGAAAAAAGGAAAGTGTAGTCAAAGCAGAGGTGGGTTTTTCTTCTCTTTTTTTTTTTGTTTAATGTTTAGAAAACTAAAGAAAAGAAAATCAATTATGAGGCCTACCTGAATTTTATTTCCTCACCAAAAACCAAATTACTCAGCAAACTTATCGCTTGCTATTGCAGGCCTTGGTATTAAAGAAAACAATCAGGCCAGCAGGATTAATCTCTGACAGCTGCCTTATCTTTAACTTGCACCTTTGTTATTTTCTGATGAGCTTCTCTTTTTTTGCTGCCACGTTGTACCATACCTCACTGGTTCCTTTCATTTTATCATCAGGCAGGAGCGGAGGACCTTTCAGTTTATTAAAAAACCTTTATTTGTGAAGAACAAAGAGGGGGGGAAAAGGCAAACAATGAGGTCAGACAATCTCCTTCTTGCCAGGAGTCACTCACCTGTTATTTAGAGTGTTATCAGTTAGAGGAGACTTGCATCATTGAAAATCAGTCCCTGACAGCATACTCTGTTAATGCACACACCCGCTTGCACACACACACACACACATGTACGTGCGTGCACACAAAAGCCCTTTATGATTGACTCATACCAACCTCCAGACAAGGTCCTCTCCTGCGAAGGATATAATATTTTCACTGGGGGAAGTCCACTTTTGTTCTGGCTTGGGCATAGCAGTCAGGGCCTGTGGCGCAGGAGTACAGCTTTGACAAGTCTGTGTGCATGGGGCTACCTGCACCACAAACAGCGTCCTCTGGCCCCCAGGAAAGCCTCCTGTCCTAACCTGCCTTGTGCTTTCCTGGCAGCTAGTGAGACGCAACGTGACTGAGATTTGCTCTGAAACAATACCCTTTCTCTTCTGCTGGGGTTGTTCATGTGCCTCTCTAATTAAGCTTTGCTAATGAGGTTGACTCAGGTAGCATCCAAAATGACTTTGTCAGGTAGGAACATGTCATTTCCCAACTGCAGTCCTCAGTGTCATGCAGATGCTGATCCCCTTGGTGCAGGAAATGCCTCCTGCCTTTGTCCTGCTGGTGGGTTTTGCTGTGGAAGTCTTCACAGATGCTTGTAGGGGCAAGACGAGCCCTGATTGCAAAATGCAGAGCTGGCTTCCTGCTCTTGATGTAACAAATCCAATTTGCGGTGGTTTTTTGCTTCCTTTCCTCCCATGGAGTTCTAGACTTGTGGGACATCAGCTCTTTAATGTTATCTCACAAATTACTGCATTTGAGTTAGTGGAATCACATAGGTCCCACAGGGCTGAGAGCTGCACCTATGAAAACAGAGTTATAAAACCTGACTTCTCTTTCTGGATCTTGAAAAGCAAACAAAAAAACTTGAAGCTGTCTTTAAGGAAGAACTTTTTGAAGACATTGAGATTATTAGTGACTACTTTATGACAGTGGCAATGGATTACACTCATAGCTCATCTTATGTGTGCATTGCACACATATGTAGGTGAGCTGGGGGTACTTACAATGTATGTGTTTCCCATAGGCTGGGATGGGGACTCAGTTGCAAATGTGTCATGAGACAGAGTTTTAAACAACAGAGAGCCAAACAGGTGATTCTTAAAGTCTTTTTAAGCCATCTCTGTACATCTGTGGCCTAGCCAAAACTATGTGCATGTTGCAAGAGCTGTGGAGTTAATGTCACTGAGAAATTTTTTCAGTATTTAAAAAGAGCTAGCAAGAGAATCAAGGAAAAAAACCCAACCAACCATAAATAATCATAGTAAAATGGTGTTACTCAACCCCCACAAAAATTAAAACTGTTTGGAACACAAATATGTAAACCTATGAATGCATACCTTTACCTTACTGCATCCATGTGAACAGACATAGTCATGTACATGATGACAGAAGACATGACGATCTAGCAGTGTAAATGCTTTACTGGCAGGAGTTTAAATTGGTCTGCTGTAAATCATGCTGCCAAGACTGGTGCATGGCATTCTTGTCCTTTGCCTCTCCTCTGAACCAGAGGGGGAAGCAGATGGTATAAAACTCTTTCTTCCAGCACTATGCCAGTCCCCATCCTAGGAAAAAAAACCCCAACCCTGCTGCCTGTTTGAGGCAGCTTTCAGTCCCCTTTACACCGCTGGAGAGCAAAAATCCCTTAACAAAGCTTTTCTACAGGTAAAAAAAAGTGCAGTTTCAATGGGCCAACTTCTCATGCCCTTTTCTGGTTAGATGCTGGTTGGATGCTCCCTGGTTAGGGAGCTAGGTTTCTCTCCTTTCCTGGGTCTTGGGGTGAGTTCTGTGGTGTGTTTTGCCCACAGCTTTGTCCTATGAGCTCTAGGCAAGAAGTCTTCTCTGCCACACATGGGAACAGAAGGTCTACAATTGTCATTGCATACCCCAAACCGACTATGAATTGTGGCTGGTTTATTAAATAGAAATATACACAGATCTCTAGCTAGGAGGGATATAATTGTCCATAAAAGGAGTAGACATGTTTCCAAACTGTGGATATACACAAAGAAATGCTTTTTGTGGTCATGATCTATTCACCTCTGTGTGTATATATGTATGTACATGTGCCTTTAGACAGAATCAGCTATATCATCTGGGACCCCTGGTTATTCTCAGCAATCTGCCTCTCTTCTTTCTAGGTGTTTTCATTTTTTCTCCAGAAGCATTATTCAGTTTGACGGCTCAGTTCAAATCTGCAATGTACAAACCCAGCTGAAAAGGACCTGAGAAAATGAGCAGAGACAGCCACACAAAGGGAGAGTGGGGGGGACTAAAACCAGAAGAAAAAGAAAGGTAGGATAATTCTTTTACAAAGGGGTCTTTGGGATTTAATGCTGTTGTGGTTTGTTATTGTACTCAATGCTTTGTTGTTGTTGTTTGGTTGGTTTTTTTTCTTTTTTTGACAGTGTGTCTTGGTCAGTATCTCTGTCCTTTCCTCTCTAAACTAATGGCAGTCACATATTGCAGTCCACGGTCAATATGAGCTTGAAGGACATGTCAGGCCCCAAGAATCCCCTTGCAAGGAAACAAATCAGTGGCATCCCATAGCTTGAGCATACAGAGGTAACCTGACTTACTCCCTTTTGTGTGGCCGTACCTACTTAATTCTTTCTGGTGCAGCAATACTATAGTCTTGTCTTTCCTTCCCTGGCTCTCCAGTAAACAGCACTGGCCTGAAGCAGTTGTAATTATTTGATTTCATTTATGCTATGCAAAATCTTAGATTGCATTAGCTATAGTTAAAATAAAAACAAATCAAAACTCATATCCCCTACTGAATTATACTGCCATGACAACAATGAAAGTAAAAGTATCCTCATCAAAACCTCCCTTCTTAGCCCACCCCAATATATTAAACTAAAGCTTAACAAAAGAGACAAGTTTCACAACGTGCCCTGAAGGTTCACCACACAAGGAAACCAATTCAAGAGCTGTGGGCCTTCTGCTGAGAAAAAAAGCCATTTCCAAATATGCTGCTCCAGGGACTGTCGCTTCAAATGCCTCGGCTCATCTCAACGGTGGACCTAGTGTTCATAGACAGAGGTAGTCTCTGGGGGACAGGCAGGTTCAAATCACAAGGAGATTTAGAAACTAAGGCCTGAATTGCACCTGGAAATGAACTGAAAATTGGCGCAGCCTGTGTACCATCTGCGCTCTATGGTTTGTGTCTGAAATGTGGATATGTAAGCAGGCAGCTGCATACTGCAATTAGCTGAAGTTTCTGAGTGGTCCTCAGACGTAGTGCTGAGCAGACCACATGGCAGCGATCCAGTCTGGAGATGAGAAAAGCACAGACAATGGCGACACAGTCCAACAGGACAAGAGGTTGAAATCTCCTCACCAAGCAGATACGAGAAGGGGAAATAAACACTCGTAGCTCCTGCTGCTGCTGGAACATTCAAAAGCATCTGGAAATCCAGGATGCCTTCTCCAGCCGGGCAACAAAGGGCAAGGCTTCCCTCCATCCAGACGGCGAGCATCACTTTTGCCATCTCCCCCAATTATTTCCTGCTACCATTATCGTTTTGATTTCATGTGCAGTCAGCTCTTGTCTTCCAAGCCCTGGGTTTGGATTGAGCCTCAAAAAGCCAAATGTCTGCAAAACCTGAAGTTCCATGAAATAGGAGTCACAGAGCTGAACATCATGAGCATTTTGATGGCGCTGTTTTCCAGCACTGTGATGGTTCCTTTGTGAGTATCACAAGCCATCTGTGGAAAAAGCAATGGAATAACCCTCTAATAACCAAAATCACATGCAGTTTTTTACTCATGTTAGAACCTCTTGGCCATAAACTAGGTGGGTGCAGAATACAAGTAGTCTGAGGCATAAGCCCTGTTATAGAAGACTCTCTAAAGTTTGCCTCAAAGGCAATGATCTCCTTGCTGCGGTGAACAAAACCTATTTGAGACCTGCTAAGTTACCATATCCAGGATTCAGGAGTGTGCCGTATTTTAGCCCTAGTTACAGAAACAAGAAAGGCTGCAGAGACTTTTCTGAGGGAATTTTTGGGAGGAAAATAGTGGCTCGAGGTGCGAAGTTGAGGTTGGAGCTTTACTGTTAGCCAGGAGTCGCACAGGATCTTAGCCAGGATCTAAGAACCCAAGTATACAGTGCTGTGAAGGTCTGATGTATGGAAAGGAGGCCAAGTGGACTGGTTATATTACAAGATGACAACTGCATTATCGCAGACCCAAAGGGTCTGAACTGCCACTGCATTGCTCAAGTTTTTTGGCTGGTGTAACTCTTCTGAAATTACTTCCTTCTGCTGAGACATCCCACAGTGAGGCATTGCCCTGGAGCTGTGTGACGGCGCAGCTAGTGTCATTTCTTGAGGGACAGAGAGCAATTGTGCTTCTGGGGGTGAATAAGTAGAATCACTGCACCTCAGAGTTTAGGCAACAATGTAAATTAATGGCAGCTATTCATTAACTAAAAGGGGTTTTATCAATAAAACAACATGGAAACTGAGAGAGACAGATTCACATGGGGAGCAGATTCCACTTTTTCAAGAATGACTGTATGTTAAGAATGGTAATGTAGAAATCCACCTTATTGTATCACCCAGGTGTGAAAGGTTTGGTTTAAAGTTATATTTGCCCACTGTGCTAACTGAAATGGAGGGTACACTGCTTTTTGTCCAGCAAGTGCCGAGTAACCATCTCGGCATGGGAGGCCCTGCTTGATTTTGATCTGACACACCCAACATCCTGAGGACTGGCAGCTAATTTTAAATTGGATGGCTTTGCTTGTTAGCAGTGTGTAAGACAGAATAGCAGTGCAGGCTGAGGCTGTTGCTGACAGTTAAAATAATGGTCTTTTTATTAGTGAACCGTGCACATTTGATCTTGAGTCTCTGAGAGAAAACAGCATGGAAAGAGCTCTGTGTGCCTTCTCTAGTACAGTGGCAGGGGAGACTCGCACTTCAGATTTCTGCTCACTTGATGCCAGCTTCAGTTTTGTTCCTAGCAGAAAGTGCACCTTGATTCAGATCTGCTAGTTCATATTCATGCCTAGGAGAAAACCAATGCAACCATGTCAGTGCAATTGTCTGCACAACAGGTTTGGTAGTCTTGATTTTAAAATTCTGTTTTGGAACTGTGTGACCTGAAACTTTGGGAGCATGCTATCTACCAGTTCACCTACCTGCCCAGATGTCCCAACACACCAGATCACTTGACTATCATGATCCAAGTTTTCTGTGCCTTGTTGTGTTGACCATGCTAGTCTGTCTTGAGGGATTCCCCTCCCTTTGCTCGTCTTCCCATGCTGCATCGAACATCAGTTGCATATCTTCATTTCCAAGGCCTGTCATGACTGATTCCCCAGCTAGCACACCACTTGGTCACCATCATCTCTTGTGTGCTCATGAAATATCTACTTCCACCTCCATTCAGGCACTCTTCTGGTCTCTATTACTCATTTGTTAAATTTTCAAACAAGTGCCTCTGTGTTTTCTTCCCTGTTGCCTTCTTAAAGTTTCAAACAAGTGTCTCTCTGTTTTCATTCCTGCTGCCTTTTGTGCTAAGATGCATCCCCTGCAGCCATAGCCAAACTTGCCTTATTATCACTGTCCAACCCGCCTTGAAACTATCCTTTATAATGGTATCTATAAAAGGCTGGACAACTGCTTGTGGGTGTGCTGGAGCGACTGCCTGTCCAGCTGACTACTATTTTCCTGTTATTTCCTTGTATTTCCTTCCTGTCCATATTTGCCTGGGGTCTTTTCTTCTCCCGCTAAGTCTCATTTCTTTGTAGTTTAGCCCATTTTCTTGCACTGTGCTTATTCAGCGCCTGGCACAATGTGAGCCTTGCCTGTGACTAGGGCTCTTGGACATGGTGGTGCTTTATGTCAGGTGGAGAAGTACTACTGGGAGAGAGGAGGATCCCCAGGTTGCTAGCCCTGTTCAGCGTGGGACATGCATTCCTCAATCCCCAGCATGGCCACAGCTGTGCAGCCTTCTGGCACTCTCCCTGGAGTTCACCCTACACATTTGAGACATAATCTGCAAAATTTGGAGGGGTTTTACAATGAGGAAACTCCATGCAGTAGCACAATAAGATGCAGAGCCAAGTTTTTCCCTGACGCAGAAGGACAAAATGCCATCCCAGCAAATGGAGCTACAGCCATGGTACATCAGCAGAAAACAGGCCCCTCTGCAGGTGGGTAAGTACTGTGGGGTGTTTCTGCCTCTGATTTGAACCAGCCACCATGGGCTCATGGCTGTGGCAGAGAATTTGAGCACCTCATAACAGGTCAGCAATGGGAAGAGGAGAAGAGAGGAGAGGAGAAGAGGAGAGGAGAGACGAAAAGAGGAGAGGAGAGGAGAGGAGAGGAGAGGAGAGGAGAGGAGAGGAGAGAGAAGATGAGAGAAAAGAGAAGAGAAGAGAAGAGAAGAGAAGAGAAGAGAAGAGAAGAGAAGAGAAGAGAAGATGAGAGAAGAGAAGAGAAGAGAAGAGAAGAGAAGAGAAGAGAAGAGAAGAGAAGAGAAGAGAAGAGAAGAGAAGAGAAGAGAAGAGAAGAGAAGAGAAGAGAAGAGAAGAGAGAAGGCATTGTTTTCAGCTGTTGGCCAAATACGTTTTTAAAATATAACTGCATTTTTTCCGCCTCAATGGAAGATGGAAATTCTGTAAAAGTATTTTCAAGATAAGTACTAGTTAAGTAGACCCCAAATAATCATACTTTTCTATGAGCTTTATATTTCTCTTAAGTTAAATCCATTAGTAGATTAGGTTTTGCCAGCTCTATTCATGGATATTTGATCCTTGAATCCTTTCAAGAAAATCAATGCGTAGCTTTCCATCTAATTAGCATAACGTTAACAAAATTTATAACGCGTCCAGGATTGCCAAAACCCCACACTTCGTCTTACAAAGTCTTCGGGGAAGGTCAACAAGTCCTTTCGGCGCAGCGGCGGGGTGGGGGGCCGGGGGCAGCGGCTGCGGCACCCCGGGCGGCGCCGGGGGCTGGGGGGGACGGCGAGGAGGGGCGGGCAGGGGGGCAGGGACGGCCTCCCCTTCCCTATTTTCCGCGGCCCCCCCCCCCCCCCCCCCCCCCCCGCTTTCTGCAAATCAAAGCCGCCATCTGCTGTGACAAGTGTTCGCATTCACCTTTTCCCTCTTATCTGCTCCCTCGCAGGGAAGTGCTCTGGAGGCTGACAGCCTCATCTCCGTGCTGATGCTGCAGTTCTGCACCCTCCCCTTACCCCCCACCCCTCGCTGCCCACCTCCTGCCCTCCCTTAGCGGCGGGGAGAAGGGGTCGCCCCGGGGTCCTGGGGGCGAGCGGGGTCTGCTGGCGTGGGGGGCGAGGAGGGGAGGTGGAGGTGCTTCATACCCCCGGGGTACCCCGCTGTTCCCCAGCATCTCTTAGGATCCGTCTCTGGGTGCTTGCCTTCCACTGCATTACTCCCATTTTTGAGGCAGATGCTTGGGCGGGGCGGGGACGGGGGGACACCTTGCTTGTTTTCCCCTTCACCCTCTTTCCTATGAACTTGTGAAGCTCACTGGTATTTCTCATTTGTTGAGAGAAAATCATTTGGGTGACTCAGAAGCTTAAGCTGAAATATGGAAGGGGTCCCAGTAAATCACGGCAGTAATAGTAATGCAGCAGATCACAGAAATGCTGGGGGTAAATATTTTTTCTTTTCCACCCAGTCAACTCATGCTGACACATCTGTGGTTGCATAGGTGTCAACAGAGAGAGAATTATTTCTGTGCATGGGAAAAAAAAAAACCTGAGAAGGAAAAAAAAAAAGACAAAGGAAAGGATAAGAAGCTCCTGTAAGTACTTTTGTCCTGCTGTAAGGGGAAAAAAAAATCCCTTTGTTTCGTTCTCTTGTCTGGATGTGACATTTTACACCGTTTCTGTTCCATTCTTTCTTATCCAATTTTAAAGGCTATGGCTATCTCACACAAGCATTTCTGTGGCAGGCTGTTAGCTGCACCGAAGGCTGCCAGCATGGGCAGGCAGCCGCAGCTCTGTCCTCAGGGCTCCACCCTTGCGGTCCCACAGTGCTCTCAGGAGGGTATCGAGTGATTTCTCGGGAGTTAGTGCTGATTGCTCAAGAGTTAATGCTGCTTTCTTGTACAGAAAATTCCACGCTCTCAGTGTTTTGCACCCTTTGGCCCAAAGCCCGCAGTCCCGGTGACTCCCTGCACAGCGGCACAATAAGGCCATTCCATTCATTTGAACCATCGGAGGGTGAAAGAACTTTGCAAGTTCAGTAAAAGCGAACTGCAAAATAACTTTCATTATAGGTAAAATTATTAGTTAACGGTTACTGATAGAATATCACTAGATAGGTTTGTAGGAGCTGTAGACACTGGAAGAAAATTGAAAGTGGGAGGTAAGCCTGTCTTTGCCACTGCTGAACTTGGCTTGAGGCTGACTACAGGTTTTGTTGCCTTTTGATTCTCATAGGTGCTTCATCCATGGAATTGGGTTGCTTAATTGTCTTTCCTTGAGAGTTGATACATAATTTTTTCACTAATCACCTAATGATATTTGAGCTGATGCAAATATATTTAGGTTATTCAAAGCTCCTGAAAACTGTGAGAAACTTCAGAGTAACTTGATAAATTCAGGTAGGTGCTCAAAACCAAATACAAATGGTGAAAAAAGGTGGAGGACATCCATGGAAATAGTTTGAATAAACCACAAGTACTAGTGGGGTCTCCAGAACAAAATAATGCAAGTAACATGTTACAGTCCATGGGACTAAAAAACCCAACCCCCCCTTGTGTAATTACGGTGTCTTCAGCCACAGAAGGAAAGTTAGTCTACCTTGCAAAACTTTTCCGTTAATTTAATAATAATAAAAAAAGCTTGAGATGAATGATGAAAGGATCTGCAATATGAAAGGACTTCAGTCAGCTATCAGCTATGGAAGTTGTTAGAGATGAGGAAAGATAACCTTGGAGAGAGAGGGGAAAATGTGTGAAATCTAGAGTAGACCAGAGATGCGTAAGGTGCTCACAGAGGTGTGGACCCAGAGGATGCCTAAAAGGGAAGGAGAGCTGTACTCTGCACAGTATTAAAGATGATTTAATCTATCAGTGGTATAAACCCAAATGCTCCATGGCATAACTCAAGAGACCCACCATCTAGCTTCAGAAGACATTTTTCAAGTGGGTAAGTTATTTCCTAACTACCTACTATAAATTGCTTTGCCTTGTCATTGGAACTGCTCACACTGGTCACTTGTGGAGGCCAGGTACTTGTCTCCACAGCTAATCTCTTACAGGCTATAATTACACATCTCTGTGCCAGACCCCTAAGGGTTCTCAGTGAATACATTCCTTAAAAAAGGTTCCTAATATCCTGTCACATAGACGTACTTGAAAATTGTCTCAAGGACTTCTGTCCCTATAGTTGGTGCTTTCTCCCAGTGCACTGTATTCATGTGGGCACTGCCATCTGTCTCCATATGAATGAGCCGGGAAGTCTGTACGGGAGGACATGGATCTGGGTCCAACATGTGCTTTTAAATGAAAGAACCTTTCCCCAATATAAGAAAATGTGTGTGGCTAGTACAGTGTCAAAGCGCTGAGCAATACATTTTTCTGAGCGTGAACCATATTGACAAAAATTTCCTGTCTTGCTAGATGGGATTATGATAAAGTGCCATGGCTTCATCACTATTACTGCCATGCTGGGTTTTTGCTTGTTGGGTTGTTTAGGTTAACATTTGTAATGTTGCTAAAAAGCAATTCTCTGCGTGTTCCTGATTCAGCTGTTGTTCTTGTGTGTGCTAGATTATGTGAAAGTAAAGGGTTGCAGGGTGGGAATATGTGAGCTCCGGCTGATGTGGCTCAGGTGGAGGGCAAAGCAAGGGACTGAAACGACTGCACTGTTGGGTTGCGAAGCACACGTGTGTCTTGCAGTGCTTTGGTGGCATTGCCAGTGACACAGAGCTTTGGCTTTTCATTCTTTCCGTGTGACAGATATAGACATCTTTTCAGACAGACTTGCCCTTGCACCCACAGCAGCCGTGTCTTGGTCATGGCTTGGGTGGTCTAGCACATCAGCAATGATGAGGTGATGCGGGAAGGCCTGACCCAGCCCTGTAGCTAGAGCAGAGGAAGCTGCTAGATGTCTGCAAGCGGAAAGACATTTCTGCCGTGTTTCAGGAAGCTTCTCTACCTTGAACTGACTGGCAAATGTTGGACTAAAGTTTCTGTGCTGATTAATAAAGCCTCTGTGGACGGGGTCCAAGCCAAAACTGTGAACAGTCTCTATCTCTGAATTTCAGTCTGTTACAGCATTTACATTAACATGTAGATAATGTGCTCATACAGCATTAATCTAATACTCTGAATTACGAAGCAGTTGCAGTTGAATTAATGTCTTTTTACAATCAAGTCTTATTTTGATACCCCTTATGTTCAGTTTCCTGAAAAAAAATCTCTTTTCTACCTAAAATTTGCATATCTGTTTTTTAACAAGTCTGGTAGAACTGTTTGATGGAAAGTATGAGGTAGATTAGCAAAGGTATTTCACAGGCTTAGGCGTGTAAAATGAGCTGCAGTGTGTATTTTGCAATAGCTTCCTCCATTTTTAACCCATGTCTCAAAGTTGTCATGTTTGGAAGTGTGAGCCTTAAGTAAGATACAGATTGCAGAAGATACATCCTGTTGGCTTTGAATTTACATCAGTTAGACACGCAGTAGCTCACCTTGTGAGTTTAGGAGGAAGTCAGTCAAAGCCAGAAGATATATTTGGCACACATTTGCAAAGGTGAAACTGTAGGACCCATCAGGCAAGCGTCTTATTAGAAAGACAATTTAAACACTGCTGGAACATCCTAAACTAAGGTGGCACTGGAGTCAGAAGCCTGTATAATCCTAATACTGAATGTACTGGGGTTCACTTCTGTTTTCTGGTGGCAACAAGGCAGACCAGGACCTTCACATTTCTCTGTTGAACCTTATTCCAATCACTTTTCCTATGTGCAGGAAATACCTGGTGTTTATTCACTAGAGTGAACTATATCCCTGAAAACTCAGATTAAAAACTTTGCTGACAGGGAGTAGACTGCCTCTCCACGCTTTCAGGTAACCCAGATAAGACAGGACATCAGGATAATTTGTGCCTGGCCTAGCTTTCAGAGGGTCCAAGTAGTACTTTGTACATAGAGCAAATCTATGGTAAGAAGTCACTGCAGACATTTGAGGAGTTATAAGCTCATTAGGTAAGTATATTTCAAAAAAATAAAATACCTTTTCATGATGGGAAACCAAAAAGGACATAGATTTGATTTTTTTTTTATTGCACCAAGAGTTTGCTGTGCTAATGAACTGTGAGAGCAAAGTTTGAACATTACAGTATTCGTCAACAAATTGGTTTCCCAGCCTGTTTTGTTTATCAGCTACTTATTTGATCTGGATTGTCAGTAATGTAGAATTATGAGATAGCAAGTGGGGTACAATTGTGATTTTTCAGTGATTTTCAATAAGTCCCTTTAAATCTTCAGGTTGACTACCTCAAAATACTGAAGGAATTTTCAACAAAGTTGTTGGTTATGTTTACTAACTGCAGGAGAAAAAAAACACATATTGGCAAGTTAGTTTTGTAATGATATATATTCTTAATATCCAGATAAACTCCTAATCCTACTGACTTTTTTTTTTTGCTTCAGTCATATCTGTTGACAGTTAGCTCCAGAAGTTACTTGTGTGTTGTATACAAATAAATAAATCCTTTTATCAGTTTTTCAATTGAATGCTTTTCAATTTTTTTTTAACTATCTCTTGTTCTTTCATTATGAGAAACTGTAGATAACACAAAAGTAGATTTTTTGTGTGTGTGTCACATAGGCTAGCAAGTCCCTGTTTTCATTACTTTTCTAAACTAGAAGTCCTGTTCTTTTCAATCTCTCTTTCTCTGGAAACTTACCTCATATCTCTAACAATATAGCACTGAATTACACAACAATGAACGGAAACAGGATGTTTCCTGTTGTACAGTTAGCTTTGATGAGTGGGTCTGCCAATACTATTGACTATCAATTGCCAGTTTATATCAAGTACTTCGGGTTCAGGGTTCATGGATGGAGTAGACGGCCACTCTTCCTGGTGGGAAGAGGCCAGGAGGGATTTGCTTATCTAATTTTGGAGCGGATGGTAAGTGGCACTGTTGCAGGGGCAAGGTGCCAACTTCCTTCAAAGAAGTAATTGTTGGACACTTTCTCAATAAATCATCTCTTGTTTCTGATAAACTCACCAGTGTTTGTTCTGCCTCTTCTTTTTCCGGTAGGATGATTGGGCTAAGCAACACCAGCATTATCTGAGCCTTTTGCCTTTCTTAACCCTAGCGAGGTTGGTGTGCACTGGGGGAGCCCCATGGGAGCGGTGCTGGCCAGACTGTTTGATAACACTGCAGAAGGTCATGTAAGTTGTGCTGACTCTCTGGGGTCTGGGGCAGTCAGGCATACCAGGTTTGTCTGGTGTGGAAGTGCACACACTTCCCAAGAGAACACAAACTTAGTGACTGTGGCGTCAGTATGAGCTCCATGCTGGGCTATAGTTGCCCCAAGACTTTCCCTGGGGTCTCCTACACCTTTGGTGGGCCTCACTTCTGTTCTTCCTCCTATCATCTTCAGAAACACAGCATTTCTGGATCACCCCGCTCTCAACCCTTGTTGAGGATGTCCCAGGTGTTCCCTTCTGCACCCACCTCTGCCTTTCCCCCTCAGCCTGTGCACATGGCCCAGTGCCCCTCTGACCCCAGTCCTTCAAAAGCCACTATCCTCATGGCGATTTTCTTTCCCCATTGCTCATGACTCCCTATGGTATCTTGTTTCTCCACTAAGGCCCACAACAACTCTTTATTTACCTTGTAACAGGAGCATTCACCTATGCAGAACTTATACAGAGCAAATGTTTTGGGAGGTTACTTCTCAAGAGTGTTCAGATGTTGTCCGGGCATTTTGTAAGACCAGTAACCCTGGCTGTTGCTCTGCCTGCCGGAATCTACCTTTGTGCAATTTTGTGTCCAAATTATGAATACCTGCTTCCCCCAGAACTCTGTTGCCTGTTTACTACTTATAGAAATGTCAAATAGTCTTGACTAAAATGTAGACATTAGCAGAGACAGTTCTATGGTGGATTTGAATTAATGAAACAAGATTTCATTTGGTTTAACTTCCAAACACCTCATTGTTCATCTAGAACCTCAGATCTGGGTATGTTTAATTTGTATGTAGCAGGATGCTTGGGAGATGGGGAGTTTGCTTTGTGATAAACTGATTTTAGGCTAAATACGGCTGTTGATTTATATCATAACAACAATAAACTTCCATTATCCAGATATTGTTTCTCAAACTTTTGATCTGATGTGAGTAAAAAGCGATACCGAAAGAATCTGAAGTCATGGCTTCTGGCTCCTCTATTGTATGTGTGAAGAAATGTCCATAGGGTAATTTTTTCCTATGGACATAGACAAATTTGTGGTTTCTAGATTTCACCCTGAGTATATTACCTTAAATACAGCACACAGAAAAACATAAAGGCAGAAAAGAAATAAAAAATGTCACTATCAACCCCTGTATGACCCTGGTAGAAGTAGCTGCAGGAGTGGCCCTTCAGTGCATTGTCTCAGGCTTCCTAGCTCTGAGAGTATATTTCTCTAATGATCGCTGGAAAGAGGAGTTAGTGCATGTGTGTGAGAGAGAGAGACAGGGAGAGGAAGGCAGGCAGGGAAAGTTTTTTAAATTTGGTATTTCAAGTCTTCTGTAATTCGTGGCTAATCAAAACACGTTATCATATGAATAATATATAAAGAGATAATAATATAAATGCATTCTACATTTCTGTATCTGCACACCCAAAGAAAGAAAATTTGATTCACTCCCATAGTTTTTCTCATCCAATTGCTGTAAATATCTCTCTTCTTTTACATCTGTCAATACAGTATCTGAAATATGAATATGCATCCAGACAGCAATATCTAGGTGGACTGCAGAAAGGTTTCTGCTCTTCCCCAGCCTGTGGCAAAAATAGGTCTTTGACAAAATGGGGGAAAAAAATCACCTTTTGCTTACAAATTTTTCCCTTTTTATTTTATTGAGACCTGCTTTGATAGTTTTGTTTTCTGTTGTTGTTGCTCCTTCTTTCACCTCAACTTGTTTTTCCAGTAAAGAAGAATGCAGAGCTGTGGGGAAAAGCAAAAGAAAGCACAGAAAGAAGCAGGCTTTACTCACCCCTAATTTTAACATAAATCTTCAGAGAAAACAGTGAATGAATGAAAAAGTTTGTCCCAGAGCTGTCAAAGGAAAACATTACTGGAAGTTGTTTCAATTTTTGAGGAATTTGAATCATCACCACTTGCAAGGGAGCAATCAGCTGCGTTCACTTAGCAATACAGTAAACTGAGGTTTCTTTTTCCTGGCTGTCGATGTTGAAATACTGGCACTGTTCAACTACTTTCTGAAATACTCCATTCCTAAGGACAACATTTTGTGGGAGCCTAAACATAATAATTTCTGTAGATTAGATTTATTTCAAATGCCCTGGTGAAATTCATTGCCTTGGTACAGAAGTCTCATCTGATCCCTGCTTTTAACATGCACATTCCTCAGTTGAGAAACCCATTGTTCTGCCTTAAACCAGTGAGGACACAGATTAAACTATCCAAAACCAAACCATTTAACGGGGAGTAGCCTTCGAAACATGTATACAAGTGTTTGTTCTTGGGAAGGTTTCTGTATTTTGTGTAATCCAGATCATTGTTATTTTTAAAGGGGCGAAAATAATTACTTCTGAAAGCAGGGTGTGAGGGGGATAAGAGCACTGCACTGTTTCTCTTGCACCACAGGCTGCAGTGCTGCTTGCTAAGCTCTTTGCAAAAGTACATGACCCAGGGATTTCAGTGTCTTTAGTGTCACCGATGCACAGATGCTGCAGGTACATGTGTATGTATGCATGTGGGGCTTTAATGTTTGGTTATATATGTCTGAGTGTATGTGATTTTATAGATAGCACACATTTGTGCTTGGCAAATGAAAATCGTTAGAATGCAGTGTCCTTTACGGGACACAATGGTGAGTATTAAACACAAGACTAAAAACTATTATTATCAAGTACTGTTACTGCTTAATGCACAATGCCAGAAGATAAATTTTTCTCATGCTTCCCCTTGTCCTGTGATGTTTAAGATGTCCTGTTCACAGCCACCCTTCTCTTGCCTAATTCTGGTATTCTATTTGACATCAAACACTTCCATCCTGAGGTGGGTCCTTGACAGCCTTTAATGCGACAAAATGATTTGGGCTTCCTGTCATCTAGTTTAAATCACTTTTCTACCCACGCATAAAAAAACCTCCATCTCAATCCTTGATGGCCACAAGGAAAACACGGCTGGTCCCGACCTAACCCTCAGCTGCACGGCACTGCATTGTCATCATAATTGGACGTGATAGATTTTCACTCTGCTTTACTAAAATTTTGTTTGTGATTGAGTAGGTGTGCCACTAGCAGTTGAAGATAAATGCTGTTTAAAAAAAAAATTAGCCCAGAGCAACAACAGCAGGAGTGCGTGTCCTTTTTATATACATACATACACACCTATATATACACATACGCATAAGTAAAATAGAAAGGCAGTATGAACAGGTCAAGTGCCTAGCTAAGATTAGAAAAAAATTGTCTTCATTGCTAAATGGCGTCCTGAACTCCATTTTCTAGATGTGTGTTGTACATTTCCACCCTCAGAGAGGGTGAAAACATAAAAGCAATACTGCAGACTGTGGCGTGGGGGAGGGTTTTTTTCCTCACACTTTCTACTCCTGTCAAGCCACTTGAGAAGTTGATATGAGAAGGACATTTTAGAATAAAGACATTGCTCTGACAGCAAATACAAATGAAATAAAATTGGCCTAAGGCTTTGATGCCAGAACCTGAATGGAGAGCTGAGACTTGGCAATGCACTAGTTTAATACACCAGAGAAATAGAACAAGAATAATTTGCAATGCAGTATGATGAAAGAAGAAAATATAACAAACCCAGAGATTAAAATAAACTTTCCAGCCTGTGTATATTCGCATTTTGCACTCAAGTTGACCCACAAACAGAGCGAGAGAAGTAAACGTGCGCTTTTCCTTTCTCTTGGAACAAAGCTGTTGGAGGTGGGGGGATGCCACGTCAAGAGCTTGGCCCTGAGGCTCCAGAGGGAAGGAACTGAGGCTCTCGCAATTCGTGGATGAAGCCTTCTTTGTGGGCATCTCCTAACTCTGGAAATAGCCATCATTGGCCACATTAAGTTGTCGTCCTGGTCGCTGAACAGACAAGCAGGCTTTGTAGTGGAAAGGAAGGAACAGTTGAGAGAAAGGCAGCACTCGTAGGACACCTTACGCATGCCGCTAATGTTTTTTTTTTTCCTGTACATGTGCACACACATCCCCAGCTTCCTCCTGGTCAAATTACTTTCCTTAGTGTAAAATCTCGTGAGTTAAGGGTTATTTGGGGTTTCATGCTTGTACAGCATTTATAACCAGAAGTGATCCTATCTGTTGCCACAACGCAAAAAGAAAAAATAATAGCCAATGGATTAAAGACTAAGTTAGTTCACATTAACATGCGGGTCTGTTTATTTTCATATCCTCCAGAAGACATCATTTATTGGTCTCTAATGTTTTTCAGGTTTGTATGACCCAAATATGAATTGTTTTACTTTTTTTGCAATAAGCATTTTGGCAAGTACTGAATTAATTTTATGGTATTAAGTCAGCTGTAGAGAAAAATAAATAAATTGTTGAAGTATCAGAGCCAATTATGGGCACTCGTTCATGTGTTGGATTCTGCATTTCTCCTTTAGATATTTAAATGATTCCAGTGTACAGGCCCAGTCATTCCAAGTCTTTGGATGTATTTAAAGCAATTGAAAATCCCTTTTCAACGCAAAAGTCAAATACCATTACAGTCCCTTTAACAGCTACTAATGGTTCCCCTAAGATTGTGGTAGGATGTTTTAGTATAAAATTCCACTTGCTGGTAAAGGAGTGTTTGAGCTACACAGGAAAAGTGCCATGAAGTACAAGTAATAACAACAACAACTGTTTTTTTAAAAAATGGGTTCAAAGACCACACCATTCTTACCTCCTGCTACAAGTTACTTCAGTTTCTTCAGATGTAGAACTTGATTGAACAGAGAGTGATTTGCAGCAAATAAATGTAAGACACACCAGAATTATACAGGATTCTCCTAAGGGGAGGCTTCGCTAGCAGCTCTGTCATACAAACTCTCCTTAGGAAGGAAACCAGCAATTTAAATGAACCAGTCATTGGTTTGCATCTAACTCATAAGTCTGAATCCTTCAAGTCATTAATTTTGGGTGGGAAGGGCACGAGCATAGTTGTTGTCTGATTCTGACAGTAGAGTAAAAACCAAGACGATAGTAGTTCTAATTTATCTGGAATTTATGTACGTTAGAAAAGCAATAACTTTGTCACAAGTATACAAACTATCACAAATAAACAGCTTCTTCAAGCCTGATGGAAAAAGCTCCAGCATTCCGCAGCAGCAGTGCATTTGTTTATTATCATATATAGTTTAAACTATTTTTATGTTGACTCTCTGATTCTTTGCTTTTCACTCAGAAACAAAAATCCTGGGTTAGGGTGTAAGGGAAGGCGAAGCTTGTAAGCAAGAACTGGCCAGCTGGTAATGGAGGTTATTAACCGAGGACAAAGCAGACATTTACAACTGTGGGGCAGAAAAGAGAGAATGAAAGAGAGATCTTTAGTTATATTTTTCTCCTTCAGAAATATCACATTGTCTATGGCAGTTCAAACACTTGGGAAAAAAAAAAGCAATAATATGAATGTTTAGGCTTCCCCTAGGCATTTTCCATGCTCTAGATATCCCCAGAATGCAACAGAGCATCTAAGCTCACCACTGAATAACGTCTCAAATATACCCTTCCCCTTGCTGGCTGGAGGGACTAATTTATGAAGAGAAATTAAATGAATTAAATATAGATAGCTTCGCTAAGTGAAGACTACAGCGGGACAAAAGAATAACCTACAAATACATGGAGGGGGTAAATTCCTGAGGGAGGTGAATTATTTAGGACAATGGGAATAGGTTTAACTAAGAGCAATGGGATGAAATTAAGAATAGGAAAAATTAGGCCAAATGTATAAAAGAAACCTTTTTGACAGCAAGATCTGTTTGGTTACGGATGACTGTCCCTTTGGGAAGTGATGAAAGACCTATAGTTTGGTACATTTTGAGGCAGGCTTTGACAAAACGTCCGTGAACGCACTGTGGGAAGCAACTTGCCAAGAACCACTTGAGAGGAGTTGATAGGTGTTGTTGGTCTCCTTAATCTTTCTGCAATACACCTCCTCACACCACCACCCCACCTCAGTGCACCGACTTTGCCATCACCACACTTGCACCGCATGGATCCTGTGACTGCTGCGTGAGAGCCACACCATCACCATCCCCTCGTCCGAGCAGAAGGTGGTAAATCTTGCAAGGTCATCTCTTGGCATGGATACATTTGGCAGTCAAGGTGTAAACAATGGCTACCTCTATAATAGGGCTCCTTCTGTACTCTCAGATGCGGAATTATTCTTTCCTTCCCCTATCTTACACCACCTCATGGGGGCGCTGCAGCAATTTCTTAATCTTTAAAATCCTCTTGCACAGATGGCTTCGTGTTGGGAGCTCCCTGAACCTGCAAATGCTTGAAACACCTCCCTCTCTTTCAAATGTGTGTTGGGAAGAGAGTTCTTATTGCCACCGCCAGTGACAGCGGTCAGCACTGCATCTTAGGAATTACGTTGCATTTGAGTTTTGCAGTCTGTTATAAAAAGATGGTGATGGTTTTGCATTATTTTTAGGAGCAGAAAAGTGGTTTCTGTAGCTAGCTGCAGGATCCTCTACCCTGTCATGTGCCTGGGCACAAGAAGGAGCTGCAGCACAATATATTTTGTACATATGTTTATTATGATTAAAACTGCATTAAAAAAAGAGACATGAAGTCCATCGCTTTTAAAGAAATGGCACACAGAACCACACTCAACATGGCTTTACTGGTCATTCAGACCCTCAAAACAAGAATTATGTGTTGTGATGGAAAGGTGTGACTTTCTCAATGCATCTGATTTCCATTCTATTGAAGAGCTCCATTTTGACACTTTAAAATCATTAAGGCTTCCTAGTTGAGATGTGGAATTTTTCTATACTAACCCTGCAAATTTCTTTCACCCAAAGTCTTTATGTGACCCCATGGATTCCCAAGTACTGCGCCACCACCCCGAGGGACAAATGCCCCGCGGAAAGGGGGCTTTGAGAAGGACCAGCCTCACACAAAATGAATTCAGCAACTCGTTTGTCATTTTGCCCTTCTTTTGCAGGGAAAAAAATACCCACCACCAACAAAAAAACCCCACGCTAGTGATTTCTTTTGACTTAAACTGGGCATTCAAAAAGCTGTTTTTATTAATGAATCATATTAAGCCATCAGTGAAAGGCTCCCTGACTCTGTTTAAATAACAGGCTATGATTCCTCCCTCCCGCACCCCCCTTCCCTTTGGCTCCACTGCTATTAATTGAGGAGTTTCTTTGTTTCTTTTCTAATGAAGCTAACAGAACACATCTGTCAGGTGCTTGTATTCTTCACCCGTCTATAGTATGTAATAGCCCAGCTGGAGGCTATAATGCTACACAATACCCCTGGCCGTTACAGCAACTATTTATTCCTGGGCTTTTCCTCAGATAGGGATTTGAAAAAAGTCTGAAATTTGGGCCTAATTGCTATTTACACAGCGATAGACACCTGTTCTAGCTGAGACACTGGCTCATGAATCCCACACCTGAGACCTTAGGGAAAGCGAAGGGGAAAATTTCAAGCAGCTGCCAGTCCAGTTCAGAAACAGAGAGCTTTTCTATGCAATATGTACCTACAGTACATAAATTCGTGCCTGCGTATTGCCATAGCTACTGTTTCATGGCCAAATGTTCATTTAAAGGCTTAACATATGCTGGTTGTGTGGACACACGTACACAACCGGGAGGAGAGAGTTTCTGCCTTCACTTCTACATTTTTATTGGACTCTCCCAAATTCGTTGTGCCAGGATTTCTTTCTCCAAAGATCGGTGGCCGTGGGTTGCTGCCAGCCGCCGAACTTCCACTCTCGCCTCACGTCGTGCAGCACAATTGCTTCATTTTCCCCCTTGTTTATGCAAAGGATCCTGCTCTTCCCCTTTGTTTTTGTTCAGGGGAGTTTTTCTCCCCCGTGTGCTGCTCAGGAGCAATAGTCCATGGTGACGGTGGTGGCGGGGGCTTTGTTATTGTAAAGCTGCTAACAATGGGGATGCAGTGTAAAACCATACATGAATCTAATACAAGTTAGCAGCCTCTCCAATGCAGTTAAGAGCTCAAATTGATTAAAATGCAATTAGCTCATAAAACTCCCTGTTTATTACCTCAGATGTTTGTCAAAGACAGAGCTGAAGAAAAGGTTTCTTTCCGTTTCTCTCCTCTCTTGGTCATCATCATTCTTCCTCCTTATTTGTTTCTGTTCAGTGCCAAACAGCCCCATTAGTTAGGTGCAGGACAGAAATAAAATGTTATTGCTCTGCCACTTTATCAGATGACAACATCCTCTGCTGCTGCCAGGGGAGGGAGCTGGGGCATCTGCTTTTTACAGAACTTTTCTCTGCTGTCAGTGGGGGCCTCTGAGCTTTTTGGTTGAGACCTGTCTTTTGTGGGAAGACCTTTAATTCGGTCTATTTATTTAATCCGGCGATGCTCTGTCACCCCAAGACCACCTTTATAATGTTTTTGTTCGGGGGGAGGGGAGAGGCAGGAGAAGAGGTTGAATAATTAACTGGAAAAATTGGTTCTTATGTCACGCAAAAGACATCTGAGAGCTGCAGAACATCAAATGCAAGAAAGGAAGGTGAGGAATAGGAAGGCTAATAGATGGATTTAAAAAAAAAAAAAAAAGGTGAGAAAAGCTCACACAAGGGATGAAATAAGACTACCAAACCAAGCCGAATATTCTAGAGGCTTTTAAAAACATATATATCAGAAACAGAAAGATGAGTTGAGGAGCCAGCAGAGCTTTTAAGGTGGGGTGGGGCACCAAGATTGGTGAGAGGCAAAGAGGATACTGCTAATATTAATTATTTGCCGCAGGGCTTGCAAAAGCCGTTCAGTAGCTGAGGACAGAAACAGAAATTCATTTCCCAGAGGAGGAAGAAAGAAGTAGTGAGTGATCTCAGGGTCACTCCAGGACAGGTGATAATGAAATTAGAGATAATGAAGATTAGGAAGACACCAGGCCCAGATGAGCCTCCATCCCAAGATTATGAAGATGATGCTGGTAATAAATGCTCCCTGCACATAAAGAGGAACCTTAAAGGTAGAGGAAAACCGTGGCTGCATCTGATTTAACAGGAGCTTTGGGGTAATAATAAACCTTAACCTTTTTCTTCTAAAGACTGAAGTTTTAATAGCTGCTGAGTACCTAGGATCACAGGCTCATCCTGGTAATGCTGGTAATCCACCTTCCTCATCCCTGCAATAGCCTCCAGGTTAAAGGGAACAGATAATACAGGATGGATTAGATATAATTTCCTCGGATTAGATATAATTTCCTTGCTATTTGGCCCTGTATGGCACTGGGACAACTTTCTGGTGAAACCAAATCCTTGATTGCTAATAGAAATGAAACTATATATGCATATGTATATATATTTATATTCTTCATTGCAGAAGCTGTACATGCTTGTGAATATAAAACCCAGGAAACAAGGCGAAAGCAAGCAAAACTGATAATGTAGCCCCCATTGTAGAGACAATAAGGTGATGAGATGATAGCTTTGACCCACTGCCGGCTCGTGCCAGAGTGATTTAAGAGGACGCTGCCTCCAGCTGTAGCCTAGCCAGTGGTTAGGGACCCAGTGACCAAGTCTCCACTGTAGTGGCACTGATTTTGATTGTCTGATATAATTTTCTATTCAGCAAGGGTGCTTCCTGCAGCAGCTTTTGGGGGTGTTCTCTCTGTTCTGCCACCTGTGAAGTCCCCTGGGGACAGGTCTGTGGTTACTTAATGTCCATAAAGAAAAAACTTTAGGTCTGTGGTCCTTGCTGAGCAAAACTCCTGCTGATCCAGAGCCTATGTCTAGCAGAACACACAGTTTTTCATCATTTCTAAGTGCCATGACAGGATGTTAGTGTCCTACCCACCTCACCCATGTTTCATCAGCGTGACGCAAAATTTTATGGGTCTGTTCTGGACTCACAGTTTTGTCCTCAGTATGGGACTCCTCCGTCGCTGCTCTCTCTTAATGCCTATATATTCCTTATTTGACATGGTTTCATATATGAACTGTTTCTTAAATTTTGGACCTTACCACCTTTTGCATGTGTTGCAGATCCAACCACCTTCCTTCCCATTTCTATTACCACAGATACCTTCACCTGAGCTACAATAAGCTGGTCCTTCCTTGAAACGCCCTTCTACTGTGAAAGTTTTGCAGGAGAGGGCCTTGATTTTTTTATCTTTAATCAAGTGAATTACTTCCCCATTAAGAATGAAAACATTATGCGTTTGAGTAGATTGTAGTAATCCTCTCATATAAATCAGCTTTTTGTATGATGCTGCCTCAAAAGCTTTCTTGTTGTCTAGGGAAATAATGCTCAGTTTCCTCCCATTGATTCTGGGTGTTACATCTGTGATGACTTCTCTCAGCTTTTTTGGCTGTAATGTTTCTTAATAAAGATACACCTATACTTTTGATTGGACTAAGCCCCGCTGAATATTTCATTACTCCAGTTCTGTGTGGCTGGTACCTTCCTTGTTACGGAAATCAAATTTACAGCTGTGAAGGGTTTTTTAAATAATTAGTTTAATCTGAGTTTAGCAGTTTCTGCTGTTCATTTCACTTCCCTTTGTTTTCTCTGTAACTAAAATGACTATATCAGAAAAATGTAGTTCTCAGGATGCCATACCCTGTTCTTTTGCCTTTGTCATATGCTAAGCCTTTCTGCGTTATATATGCAAAATGCAGGGTGAGTAGCACTGGCCTCAGCAAATGTAATGAAATCTTTAGGCAAGCAATGCAAGTTCAGGGTGACCAGACAGTCTATGTGATAGCATCATCATTTTTGTTTGGCTCATTATTAACAGGTGAAGTTCTAAATATAAGGGAGAGAACAGTTAATAGATTTTAAGTTAGCTTTATATGAAGGCTCTTAGTTTCTCTTTGTCGGTGGTCAGAATAATCAGCAACAGTGCTTTATTTCCATCTCTGGCTGGTTCACAGGTTTCTGTCTAAACTTGCCTAAATCTGCATCCCAGGTTACGTCCAACCTTTCCACCATGTTCTTTTTAATGACAAAGTGTAAAAAAAGTAATTTGGTCATTCAGAAGTTTTAAAGTTGAGCGAAACAGTTTGCAAGGCTTAGTCATGGTTTAAAAACCAGCCAATTCTGATCATTATTGCAATATTTTCTTGATACCTTTGTTCATGTTGACAAACACTTGAGAAGTCTTTGAGAAGTCCTGCTTATTTTCAGCAGCGCTACACCCAGGGTAAAGCATTGTTAATTTTGGAGAGAGAGAATTTAATACTATGTGCTCTTGTCTTCCTCTAGGAAATATTCTCTAGACCAACATATTTATGCCTGTGTATAAACTGAAATACAGAATATACATACAAACCCAAATGTATGTATACGTGTGCCTAAAAAAAAGCAAATACATCTAAAAAAAGAGGGTCTCCTGAAATTGGTGAGACTGTTCACAGATAAAGGCATTGCACAACATATGCAAAGGTAGCAGATTTCAGAACTTTTAAAGCCAGCTATAGAAATCAAATCAATGAATTAAAAATAGCTGGGAAGAGGGTGATGAGGGCTTCTCAGGCTGTGAACTCTTTGGAGCCAGGGCCTCACACCACTGTGTGCACCCTGCCTTGCGCAATAGGGTTTCAGTTTTTCAGCTGGCTCTTAGGCATAGGGGTAATGAAAATGATTAACAGTGACAACACGTTTTAGTGAGACTTGTGGGGTTGGTCCTTCCCATGTGTGAACGTCTGGCCGCACAGACCATCTCCTTCTTACCAGGAACTGCAAAACACCCTTGTGGCCAACATAGTAATTGCTTACAGAGGAAATTAATGTTGGGAGAGTATTTAATGTATTTTAAGCTGCCTTTTAATGCTATTTAGCAGGTGGAAACAAGGAAGGGATTTAGCAGCATGTGAACAGCCAGTTCTCAGTGGACCACCAAAAGGCTGGAGCAGCTGAGTTGGGCTATCAGAGGCACTTCCAGATGTTGTCCAACAGCATCCATTTGACCCATTATGTGGAATAATAGCGCATTCCAGATGTGATCGAGCTACATCTGAGTTCTCAGGGAAAGAAACATGCCTAAACATGATATAGATATTATATGGTTGCTTGGCATACTCCAGGAGTTTATTTTACATCCAGCATTTAACCTCTTTTTCCCCCAAGGTACAAATGTCAATATTGGATTTTCTCTGGTTGAATGAATGTGTCACAGTGCAGATTAACCACTGGCAGTGATAAAGGACTTTCACTTGCCAAAACTAAATTTCTCACAAATGGATCGAAACAGTCTGAGGTACAGAAAAGAAGCAAGATGGGAAATCTTGCCAAATTTAGTCATGATGGTTCATTAAACTGATCTTAAGACCTTGGCGTATGTACTTTATCTAGGAGCTCCTGCTTCAGCTGGCAGGAAGTACAGGCTTTGAGTGTGCCGGCGTGTCTGTGTGTGCAAGTGCTCGTACACTTGGGGACAAAGTGGCAGGGCAATAGCTAACAAGACAGATGAAGCTAATACTTATCACAGCAGAGTTCCTCAAAAGCCCACTACTCTCTTCAGTTATTCCCATTTTCACAGTATAGGCTGAATTTCCCCTCTCACTCTCGGGGTAATGTTTCTGTTCCACCATTTACTGCTGCGCTTCATTAATCACAGAATGGTGTGTGAGGCCTGCGGGCTGCAGGAGGACCTGCTCCCCATGAGCTGGGCTGGGTCGGACCTTTGCTGCTGGGGGATGCCTGCCTGCCCCACTGCGCTGGGTGCAGCCGGTCACGCTCCTGGATGTCTGAGCCCCTTAAAAAATACGGCTCCTTCCCCCACTCATAAACCTGAACAGCATCTATTATTCCCACGTAAGGAACCCCTCCCTTCGTTTACATCGTGACATAGGTTGTTTAAGTTAGCTCAGCTCACCTCTGGCTCTTGCTGGAAAACTGACCTGCCCTTGTTATTTATTATTCTTTCAATTTTTGTGCTCTCTGCAAAGCTCAACGGCAATAACTTTGTGTGTTCTTCTGGTTCACTGATTCTTTTTTTTTCCTTGGTATCATTTCAGAGGCCTTTATCAGTTTTCCACTTCTGTGATTTTTAAGTTTTACATGTTTATTGCCTTGTTAATTATTATGAAAAAGGGAGGGGAGGGGAGGGGAGAAAGGGAAGGAAAAATAGGATACACATGCATCTGTTATTAATATATACTGGATACAGTAATGTTGTCCCAATTGTTCACCACCAAATGTTAGCATTCACAACAGTGACTTGCAAGGCAATATGTTATTAAAGTGTGGTGAGTGCAAGATTCAAAGCCTAGATCTGCTTTCTGTTTCCTTTGACTTTACATGACTTTGTTCACTGAGAGATAATTGCAAACACAGGCGTCTAGTAGGCAATGGAAAAGGATACGCCAAAGATCTGTGGGTCTGATTTTTCTGGACTGTCAGGGTACACATGTAAGGTCAGAATCGGTGCTGCTGGATGTCAAAAAGCATCAAAAATGATTAAATATTTTTAAATTAGCATTTTTATATAACTTGAACTGGAGAGCTTTTAAAGGGTTGGCTGAGCCTTTCTTGTCTTTGAGAAGTGGGGGAGCTCCAGTAAAGCAGGAGAAGGTCGCTATTAAAAGACTCCTCACTCAACCCAGGTGATTGAAATTACCTTTAGCTTGAAGAAGATTCCAGGCCAGTAATCTCAGGGTTGTTACTGGCATTAGTACAGGGTAAAATGAGTATCAATGAAAACTATATAATGGCTAATTTTTAATTGTTTTTTTTAAAAAACGTTGATACATTTCAGTGGTGAGATTTCAAGACTGATAACTAAAAGTGCCTGTACTGTCATGGTAGGCATCTGTAAAGTGCCTGACTTGATGCTTGATCCATTTTGATCACCTCAGAGGACTGTCATGCCACAGAGGCCCACGGCAGTCCAGCTGGACAGGCAATGGAGCAGGAGCTGTGGAATTTGCACCAATTCTTGTCGCAACCAGAGCATGTCTTGGATGAAATTTTCCTGTCTTAACTGAAAAACATGCACTGATTTAGAATCAGTAAGGCACAAGTAAAATGGATTAAAATTTTCTATTTTACATAACCTAAAAGCAACTCTAAGTTGCTTACTCTGTTAAGTAGTGGTTGGTATGATCTATTGATATAATTAATACATTGTAATGGTATTTTTATTACAGCAATAGTAACAAAAGAGAGTCAAACAGCCTGACAGATCCAGTAATTTCATGGGAAGTCAGTATCTAGTTGATTCTAAAAGGATCTAATGAGGACATCCCTGCCACTGAAGGGACAAAAAGTAGTTAATAACGGCAGTCTCTGATCCTGGTGGTCTGGAGCTGGGTCAAAAGCTGGGAGCAGCCCAGCGCCCTTCCTCTGGGCACCCAGGAGCACAGGGGGAAACGTTGGAGCAACACCCTTTCCATTTAGGTTGTGGGTTTTTTTTTCTGTTGTGTTTACATATCACGTTCCCTGGCTATGTCAGGCTGACAGCAAGCAGACAACTGTGGTACTAACAGATTGTTTGGGTGGTATCTGTTCCTCAGGAGCAGTGATTTACAAAGTTTTACCAAAGTCCTGAAAATAGCATAAGCAGGAAATACCACCCTGAAAGGTAGAAACAGTATATTTATTAGGGAATGCAAATGAAAATGTGAATATAAAGGAGAGGGGGAGACAGCCAACAATTAGGAACTGCTCCAGGAGAGAAGGTGGGTGAGGAGAGTGCAGCCATGTCATGCAAAGCAAGAGGAAACTTAAAGCAAGAAACTCTGTCATGAACCAAGAAGCCCAGCCCTGGAAGAGCAGCCGAGCTGACTGCCTCCCTTGGACGTGTCTAGTCCGAACGGCTAGTGCATGCTGCAGGATGTGGCAGGTCCCAGGTCCCTGTGAGTTGGGCAAGGACTTGAGCAAAGGCTGCTGTAGTCTGGTGCAGACCCATGCACCTGGCTTCCTCCCCACAGGGGTGCGGTGGTGTTGGGGAGAGAACTGATCTTGGGGGCATCTTGCTCCAGCGTGAAATGAGATCTATCTCTCTCTGATGTTGCCTAAATTAGCTGAAGGTTGATCTTGAGATGATATTATGACATTTTGTTCTTCTGTAGCTGCTTACAGGTTTGCAATTGAATGTTTGACCCTGACTGAATGGTGCATGAGGGAGCTTTTCTCCCTCCAGCTTTTATCCATCACGTCGCTTTGCAATAAACATGCCTGGAGTGGTATGTTGCTGAAAACTGAGGTATCCTTTGAGGGAAGGAATTGGTATAAAAGGCAGCTTAGCACCTGTTACCCAGCACAAGCTGTACAAGTCTCGAAAGGGGGGATGTACTCTCTGCCAGCCTGCCCCACATGTCAAAATGACACCAGGGAGCAGCTCATTGCAGGTGTGAAGTAATGTCTTTTCAGCAATCCCTTGGTTTTAGGGCTGGATTATGACTTTGAGACTATCTTGGTCTTGCTGGTGCAGGCCATGCTTAAGGGAGCAGTGGGGAGGGTTTGGCCCTGGCAAGCAGTGGCTGCTGGTGAGGCAGGTGGAATGGTCAGAAAGCAACAGAACAAGAAGTTCTGGTCTGGCTGTGTGGTGAATGAGCTCAGCATGAGCAGGGGGAAGCTGTCACTGCTTCTGGTGGCACCAGCAGGTCCAGCCTGGGAGCATGTCCCTTTGCCATACGGGCAGTGCTGAGAGCACCAGGCAGGTTTTCCCCACAGGCAGCTCACCACACTGCTGTAACCATGTGGCAATCGAGCAGCAGCAAGCCAGGCCACCTCTCCTTGCAAGGGAGTGCTGAGGCCCTGTGTTTTCTCTCAAAATGACACCAAGATGTGCAGTGCAGATGTCCCTGCCAGGGATGATGAGGTGCAGACAGTGCATGGTGTAGGAGGTTGGTTACAACCTGAATGTGGAGCCTTTTCCCTCTCATTTCCACAGACTGGTCTGCCTCTTGAAAACTGTATCTGACCTGTGCAGCTCCTTCATGACGTATGCAAAAATGGTTTGGCCAAGGTCCTACAAGCGAACAAGCCCCAAGCACTGTTCCTCCAAGAAGCTCCAGCACTCTGGGTGCATGGGAAGGTTTGCTGTGCCTGGTCTGCAAGGAAAGCCCTTCCCTCTCAGTGGTATCATCTCTGCTTTTCATAGAATCATAAATCCTTAAGGCTGGAAAAGACCTCTAAGATCATCAAGTCCAACTGTCAAGTCAATGCCCCCATACCTCCTAAACAATGTCCTGAAGTGCCACATCTACATGTTTTTGAACACCTCCAGGGATGGTGACTCCAACGCCTCTCTGGGCAGCCTGTTCCAATCCTTCCATCAACACTCAACTCACATGCAAAAAAATTTATATTGATGGCTTAAAAAGGCAACATCAATGATTGGAGTCAAAGCAATAAAAGCAAAGTGCATGGCTGCTGCCAGGCTTCTTTCTCGCTCCTTGGTGTTCTGGCTCCAGCATTCAAGCAATAGATTTAAATATAAAACAGATCATTAACGGCTGGCTCAACATCTGCTAATATTATTTTCCTTGCATTGTCTGTGCGTCTTTGTTTATCTCAGTGTGCTACTTTGTTTTTCCCCTTTTATAATAAGGATCATTCCTTTATTTTAAAGCTCCGCATCAATTTTCAATTGCTTGGGCTCTTGGAGCCTCCCACGCTTTGCCCACATGCTTGCACCGCACGAAGAGGTGGAGAAACAAAGCGAATGCGAAGCGTGGGATGATTGTTGCTTCAAAAAACAGTAATTAAGAATCTGTTAGAAAAATAACAACTGAGTTTAATAAGAGCTTAACTTAGCTGCGTGAGCTGGACAGAGAGAGACTCCTGGGCTGTTTCATAGAAACCAAGCAGCTCGACTCTTCAGGAGACTTTCAAGTGACATTGAAGTGGATTCATGAAACTCCATTAAAAGGCATTGTTCTTTTTTCTATTGGAGAGATGACTTGCCTTTTTCTCTTTTTTTTCTTTTTTTTTTTTTAAAAGAAATTATAATAATCAGCATTGTAATGAAAATTCAAATGTGAAAACTGAAAACTTTGGTATAAAGTCTACTCTTCTACTAAGATAGCTCATTTATATCAACAACATCCTGGGCAATTCTCATTTAAGCCCCAAAGCCTGTTGTTATTATACATATCCTTCTACCTCCATACCACAGTGCAGATGATACAATATGCAAAATCACCAGCTGTTCAGATATTCATAGAGTACTTAGCTAAGTGAATTGAGGATGGAGTGTACTTTTTTACCTTGAAATTCATCTATATTTCTTTTGTCCCCACTCTCCCAACTTCATACCTCTCTAAGTTCACCACATTTTTCCTGATGAAAAAGAACTAAAGAGAGAAATTAGATCTGTAAATACCTGCTGAACATAACTTTCTGTGAAGCAGATGGACTTATAATATGGTAACATATGACTAGAGCTCTCTTCTGCTTAGGACTGTTCAAGAGGATCTCACTCCTTGCTTGCCAGAGACAAGTAAAGAGTGCTTTTCAAGTCGTCTTTCCTTTACTCATAAGCAGAAGCAAAAAGACCCTTTCCTCTTCCTAGACCTCAAGATGTCTTCCATGACCTCAAGAGGTCTTTTACCACATGAGAGGGCTCCTGGTTGTCCAGAGAATCCCCATCCTTAAAAGAACAGGGAATCTCCACCACTTTAAAGATATTTCCATTTCAGGAAATCCAGGTTCAATACTTTATTGCTGGTATCGGGCCGGGGAGCACCACAGCTCCCTTCGTGCCCCTTGCCTGGACCCGGGACAGCAGTCTTGCAGAGCTAGCATGTTTGCTCTCCCCATCTCAGGGATAAATGCCAGAAGATGACTGTAAAGCATGTCCAAATTCCCTTGCTGTACCCCCTGTTTCTTCAGAGGTCTCCCTCTCCCTTGCCTGTTTTCATCTTCAGTGCTTGCCAGGATTTCACTGGGACTGGTAGCAACTACTGTGCATCTACCCTAGAAGAAGGCTCCTACCAGTGTAATACAGGCATGGACTGTTTAGTGTCACCCAGAGAGATCTGAACAGTCCTTCTCTATGGTAATATGTTGCTAATTGTCGTTGTTTTTAGGGGCCTTAAATTTGCAATATAGGTGAAAGGTGACAGTAGTACATTAATGGTGATTCCAGAAGTAAAAAATGAAACTGCCCTACCTCGACATAACTATTTCTGTTCTGCCACCTCTGTCATGCTGATGTTTTACTTGGTAATGGCACACTTCCAAAACATTTGATCAATAAAATGTTGCCCCAAGTTTTATGACAGTTGGTAGCCAGTTGATGCCAGAGAGAGGTGCAAGTTATATTACACAGTGTGGCAGGACGGTTGGGCTCGAGGAGAAACAGACCACTTGCAAAACCCATCCCTGGAGTGACAGAACTTGGAATCGTCTCTGGTGCTCACCCACCCTTTGGCTTAAGGAGGTATTGCAAGACCCTCCTTGGTGGTAACTTAAATATTACTTCATTACAGCGAAACGTTAAAACAGATAGTAGTTGCAGTAGCTCAGTAATGATAAGTGAGTAGCCTTTGGGTATCTCACATGAAACACTAAAAGCTGAGGCACGTCATTCGCAGTATGAAGCAATAATTTGAAATACTGCAGATCCAGATGCTGACTTCCCACTGAATTCGTTGTAAATCACATGCATTTGTACTGTCTAAGTCTGGGCAAACAGCTCTCACCCGAGGAAACAAGTTATGCTCAAGTCTGCACAAACAAACCCACACACAAAGCTTATTTCACCAGGCAAAAGTCCACTCCTAAACTCAGGTGGGGAGATCACACCCTTGGCTTCCCTACACAGAGAGCTATGCTTCATTGCTGCGGAAAGTCAGGATGTCTTCAACCATCACACATCTTGTTGGTGTTTCATGATCTGCATTCACACAGAAAGTGTTTTGGGTCAGGGTCACTGTTTTTCCACAAGCAACTTACATAGTGCCTAGCATGCATTTGGTCAGCGCATGAAAATGGAGGATAAGATTCATCCCTCCATGAAGTGAGTGTTGGAGAAGGATTGTCAAAGATCAGGTGGATCTCAAGCTGTTGGAGCCCATTACCGGCATGAGCAGACCCCATGAAATAGCATCAGAAGCTGAAGTTTCCCATCTGCTCCAGGGCTGGCAGCTGCTTCAACGCATGACAAAACCGAGGACATGACACCATTTTGCTTCTGTGCTTCTTCAGTGCTTCCCTCATGTTTTAAATAAACTTTTGACTTCTGTCCAAATGCAGGGAGGAAAGGGAAAACTTGAACTGCCTTGCAAACACATGGAAATAGGTGATAAATAAATGCAGTCTGCCCAATATTATGTAGTGATGGAGCTTGTACAAACCATAACTTTTCAATCTTTTATTAAATGAATGATATTGAGTTTTGGAATACAATATTTTTAAAAGAAGGCTAATAGCAATTGAGCTATGGTAAAGATCAGATCATCCACACCAGATTTGTTCTGGCTTATCACAGCCCAGCTTCTCATGTGTCAGCTGTTGATAATTTTTTAGCAACTGACTTGGAATACTACCTGAATTTCTGAAAAAATAATCTGCTTCAAAAACACGTGAAAGGCTTCAGCATGTAAAGAATTGAGATCTCCTAGACAGAGAGTTTCAAAGGTGTTAATTCTTTCCACTGCTTTGAACTGAGTTTGTATGTCCTAGTCTGGTATGATCCATGGGTCTTCCTGAATAAGCCATCATGAAGCAGGTGTCTGTCTGTCAAGTTATCTTGGCTTTTCAAAAAAGCATCTTTTGTCATTGTAGCAAAGGCATTAGAGAAAGTTATTGGTTTATGAAAAGAAACTTCATTACTTTTGCTGCCAGCAAGGTAGATGGAGAAGTTTAAGTCTAAAATCCCATGGAGGTTTCCTGAAAATTTGAACCTGGTATATCTACAGCCATTTTTGCAGGGATGCACACTTGCTCTGAACTCTGACTGTTCTCATATACACTTTTTCTCATCTGGGCTGATTCTCTGGGGTTTGGCACCACACTGGTGTGGCCACGTGGTTCCTGACTGGCTTGGAGTGTGGTCAGATTGAGCCCGAGTCTGCCTGCAAAATGTGGTGTAGACGCAGCCTTTGATGTGTTCCTGAGCCAGATGTAGCACTTCCCAGCATAAGGAATGTGGAATAATAAGTTTTATGACATCTGGCAGTGCAAATGTTACCCCAGATTGAACATTGGTTCCTATCCAAAATGATAATCTCTCTTTGCAGGCTGCACTTATTTAGGGTCTGTATCTCCAATGCTCAAGTGTTTTCCCCACAGCTTGCATTTGCCTGTGCAAAATAGACGGTGCCTTGCATGTGTATGCACGCAAACATTTGATTTGCAGGTGGAAAAAAACTATTCCTAATAGCTGGAAATAATGAGAAAAATGAAGAATCACAGAAAACCTGGTATTCTTGTGTTAAAGGTCTTATAAATAAAACAAAGGAAAGAAGTGGTAGCATATGTAATAGGGCTGTTTATTGTCCCCAAGTTAAGGAATGTTTTCTTGACTGAGCAATGTTTCTGCCAAATGACTCATGAAGAGCTTTGTTGTGGCGTAAGTTGAAGTCAAGGAAAATCAGTATTGTTACAGGCATTTTGATCTGCCATGGACTCTTTCTGCAGAATGACCGGACTCTGTGCTCTGCAGTGAAGTACATATGTCAACACTTGCAAGTTAATGCAGGCCAGGGAAGAAGCAAGATAATAACAGAGCTGTGAAAACTTTGGGGAAAGAAGCTGAGCAGGGAGAATCTGTACGTGATGTCTGTGGGACTTGTGGGTGCTCAGAAGCTCCAAAAAACAGACCGCTGATGGTGGTGCTTAATATATTGACTTAGCTGATGAGCTGCAGGCACAAAAACATAGAAGTTTTGGGGAGATCTGGCAGTCTGTGCTTGTTTGTCCTCCTTGAATGTGTGGCAGGAGATTATACAAGAAGAGCACTTGGTTGTCACGCTGTAAGTCTGGTTGGAGGGCAAAGATGAAGCATGCAAAAGTTGCCAGTATCTGCAGCGTAACTTTTCAGTTCTCAGACAATCGTACATCAGCCCACTTTCTCTCGGCAGGACGTGGCATAGGACAGTGTGCAGCTGACACGACAAACACATGAAGCCAGTCAGGAAATGTTACTCTTGCCATCTCGGATATTCCTGGGAAGCCATGATCATCCTGATATAGAAATGCCACTGCAGACACTGTTGGGATAGGTACCCAGGAAAATCCTGAGAATAGATTAGATGTAGTATCTTGTCCTAAAAGTGCTGTGTCATGTGAGCACCAATACCTCTCATCTTGCTGATTAAGTGTGCAAGCACAAAGGGTACCCCGCTGCCCCTCCCAAACTCAACAGCTGCTACTTGGAAGAGGCTTTTTTTTCCCCATAATTGGTATTAGATGATGATGATGCCACAGGCTTTGAAATATTGGAAGCCAGCACTGATCACGCTTACAGATAGCTAAACAATGCAGTGCAATGTAAGCTAGACAAACAAATCCATCTGGGTTGCCAGAGAAGGCAGAGAAAAGCTCTAATCTTCTAGAAGCAGCTGTTGGCCAAGCTGACATTGAAAGGCATTATTTTTAAAATGAAAGCTTCTGTGCGGGTGATGAAAGCTGCTGGATTTCTTGCTTTGGACTGGAAGCACTTGTCAGTAGCCCAGACAGAGATCAAAATTGTTGAATGCTGCAGAGCAAAAGTGATAAGCAGGACCCTCTTCAGTGAGTAATGGATTCCTGTCCATGCTGGGACTTGGTAGGTTTTGCCAGGAATAGCTGCTTACTGGGGCAGGGTGGGAGCAGCACCGAGCCAGGGCAGGACAGCTGATGGTGCACCTGAGCCAGCCAAGAGCCAGGCTGTGGTACACACTCTGCCTCAGATGCTCACCAGACTGTATAAGGCAACAGGCAGGTATCCTGATCTGACTCCTCCTGGAGGAGTCTCAAAGCATAAGGAAGCTTATAGACAGACATTAGCCCATGCTCGGTCCTAGGGTAGACTTTGACAGGACGGTTAGGTGAGCAAAACCTTCCTTAGGTAGCTACAGTCTGTAGCAGCAAACAGGTAATGTAAGGAGTCTGGATGTGCTGCTCATGTAAACCAAGCTACATCAGTCAAAGAGGCTTTATTCCAGGTCCAGTGAGTCAAACCTAGGGCTTTTGCCAATATAACATTATAAAGTTAGAGGAAAAAAAGCCCCCAGACCCTAAAACACAAGGCAAGTATCTTTAAAGACCTAATCTTAGTGGCAGAAAAGTTCAGTTTAAAAAAAAAAAAAAAAAAGAAAAAGAATAATTTCATTTATGAGGATAGTATAGTATTGTTAGCATCAATAAGCGTGTGGGTTTTCATCCAGGGTGAGATGATGAAGTTCAAATGTGGAAGAGCAAAGGTGAAGAGATCTCCCGTGTGTATGGTGCTCTCAGAAGCTTGGTGGTAGGTTACCAATGGCAGTAGCAGCAGGTAAAATAGTTATAATTTATATTGGTTTCAACAGTATGTGATGCCTGAGGGGTGCTACAAAGATCCATATTTTTCTTTTGTGCACGGTGACTGACATTAAAATAAAAACCACCCCTACCAGGATAAGTAGCATTATTATCCATGCTGCAGACAGGGACACTGGACCTCAGATGGATTTCCTCAGAGCCATGGAGCCATGGCAGGGCTGTCAGACGTTAGTAGAGGCAGGGCCAGGGTGCAGGCCTCCTTTGCAGAGAAAAGGCTTGGCACTGGAGGATGCTGCGTCGGGGTCTGTTGTGAGCTGTTAGCAGTTCCCCTGGTACATGGCAACCAATGAAGTAGTAAACTTGGCCTAAGGCTTCTAAGCTTGGAGGCTGGAAGGAGAATAATAATATCCAGGGTTAGTTCTAAGCCCCCTTCCTGAAAGCAAGTTGTCCTTCAGGCATTGGTGCTTGTGGTTTGCCTGGCAGAGCAAACACGAAAGCGGAGGAGCAAGCAAAACGTTTCATTATCCTTATTGCCAGAGCGTTGAAAGAATCTGACAGGGAGACTTGTTTAGCTGCAAAGCCATATAGACCATAGTGTCTAAATACATTTTGTTTTCCTGTTAAACTCCATTTACAAGAGTGACAAGAAAACTAATAAAATCTACTACGAGCAACGATGGTAATTTAGCACTCAGAGAGAGAGAGAGAGAGGAGCTGTATCTGGGGAGTGCATGCGCTGCTCTAACATCCTCAAGCCATGCCTGAAGTACAGATATTTCTTCTGATGAGCTATAAGCCTGCCCTGAAGGGGTTTTTTTTCTGTCCCTTTTTTCTGCTGGACAACATCTACTGCCTGTCTTCTAAGGCTTTTCATATGAAGTTGTTGCCAGCCAGCTTTATAGAAAGAAGTTAAAAGGCTCAGTAAGTGCTGCAATGTTCTGTGAGACGAAAAACTAACCACCCCAGACTCAGTCATAGGTTACTTTATATGAGAGGTCTCTCCTCGATTTGAGGTGGTCTGTGGTGACTTCCATCACAACCTTGCCAATCAAATCCGGGATGTCACGTTTTTAAAACTGTGTCTGTCAACAGGCATGTGTGGCATTAATGCGTCAATCATCTGCTTGACAATGACCAGTCAATGCACTGCATTTTCAGATGCACCTGAACATAGTGTCAAAGCTTTAATGCAGCAACAATGCTTCCAACAACTTTGTCCTTTCCTACTTGCTTTGGCCTCTTAATTTTTCCACGCAATTTTTGAAAAAGAGAAATGGTGCATTTGTAATGAACATTTAAAAACTAATTCAATATTCTTCTCTAAACACGTCAATGTCAATGGTGAAAAGCACCAAATAAATGAAACCTGAAAGCCAAAATACAGTTTGTGGAATGATTATATGTCCAGACTTGAGATTTATGTAGTTATATTTTGGTGTCTTAAATTTTCCCAGTGATCAGCCTTTATCTTAATAGTTCCTGCCCAGTGCTGCTATGAGGTCAGGTTGTATGTGGTTAAACAGCTACTGTACTCCGACCAGAGGTGGAAGCATTTCCATGATGGTCTGAAAAGAACTAGTGTACGGCATTTGTACAGCTCTTTGGGGATCTTCCTGGATGAAAGGCACTATTATACGGGTAAGATCATTATCATTATCATGAAAAACCTTCTCAAGGAAGCAATTCCACCTTCTGCTTCTGACACCTCATTTCTCTGTTGTCTCAGGAGCCTCTTTTGTATCTCCTAGGAGTGTCAGTTCACATCTTAATCTCTTTGTATGTAATCTCATTACAGATAATCCCATTTGCTGGAGATGTCAGTACTTCTCCACTATGTGAGGAAGGATTTCTACTCAGTTCATTTTGTAACTGATCCCAGCTACATTCACTATATAAAACAGACTGGCTGTAGCTGGAATCTCCCTTAGGTTAGGTTTTCTGTGGGCAGGGAAAATCAAAGGAGAAAATCAAGGTAGAAGAGAGAAAGAGAGAGAGAAAGAGAGAAAGAGAGGAAGAGAGGAAGGAAGAGAGGAAGGAAGAGAGGAAGGAAGAGAGGAAGGAAGAGAGGAAGAGAGGAAGAGAGGAAGGAAGGAAGGAAGAGAGGAAGAGAGGAAGAGAGGAAGGAAGGAAGGAAGGAAGGAAGGAAGGAAGGAAGGAAGGAAGGAAGGAAGGAAGGAAGGAAGGAAGGAAGGAAGGAAGGAAGGAAGGAAGGAAGGAAGGAAGGAAGGAAGGAAGGAAGGAAGGAAGGAAGGAAGGAAGGAAGGAAGGAAGGAAGGAAGGAAGGAAGGAAGGAAGGAAGGAAGGAAGGAAGGAAGGAAGGAAGGAAGGAAGGAAGGAAGGAAGGAAGGGACTCCTTTCTGTTAATAATATCTAATGATTAATTTTCTCCGTCTCATTGTTTACATGAGAGAGGAATTTTTCCTTTGGAAAAAAAAATCAAGGTTTATAAAAAGACAGTAATAAAAGAAGTTTGGAAATTACTTTCACAGCCTTCTATCTTCAGTCAGGTCTGCATGGTAGAGGCAGATGCACTGTGAGCTTTCCTCACTTTGATTTCTTGCCTTTTAGTAACTCTTGTCAATTAGTGACGATATAGTCTACTCTCAATTCATTAAGTGCACCACAATTGTCAGTTAGCGACAGGCTCAGGGGAGGCCAGGGCTAAGTAAACACAGAGGATAAATTATACAAGAAGAGCAGTTTGGAGAAAAATGGGGCCCTCTTTATATAACATGCTTGTCCTTAAAATCTTGAGTAAGCTCCTGTCGTTGATAAAAGTCCAAACCCTCATATTCTTAAAAGGAATAGTGGTGGGGGGAAAAGCAGTCACTATCCTTTGACGGTTTGAAAAAAGAAAAGATGTTTGTACCACTCACTGACTGGCTAATGAATAATCAGATTTCACAGCTTGAGTGCTGGGGTGGTAATTTGGTTGCACGCCATGCTCCAAATCCATGGAATAGTGCTTCATTAATGTGAAGACCTGTATAATCAAACAATTAGCAGTCTCTCTGCTGCTAAAGCAGCTTTTCATCAGCATATATACTTCGTTGTAAGATGAGTCTCAAATTACTGGATCTGACAGCGACTAGTCTTTTACTAAATCACAGCAGTAGTAAAGTAGGGTGGACAGAACATCCATTTTTTTAACCCATTTGTACATCTGTAAGAGGTTCATTCTGTCCATGCCACACGACGTATATAATTACCATTGGGAAGGTCAAGACATTACAGGTGAACTGAAATTTCATTTAAGTGAGTAAATTACAAATTAGACTTTTTTTAACAGAATGTACATGTGCTGTAAATTAGCAGTGATATATTGCTACTTCTCACTTCGCTTATCTTCCAGGAAGACACTTCTAACCATATTCGAGTACCTGAATGTCACCCTCTTCCCTTCCTTGTCCAGGATTTAACCATACAGGCAGAAGGAAGCTCCACAAGTTTCAACTCTTTTTCTCTACTTTGATGTTGGTTTCTGCTGAGCTTGAAGGGCAGCTATCCTCTACTCATTTGAAAACATCACAGCTAAGGGAGAGGAGATGGAAAGAGTGAAGATGAATCTAGACCGCAACATTCATCTTCACATATGGGTGGGAGGCTCCCACTTGCTTCAAGCTCAGAAAGCCCTTGTGCATAGAGTCTCTTATGCCTCGCATCTTCATGACAGCTTGGGATGTGGTTGGCACTTTCCAGGGGACAAATGCATCGATGTGGGCCTGAGCAACTGCTTATGCCCCTGCTGCCACCAGACTGGGGGGCAATGGAGCTGTTCATTCAAAGGATGGGACAGTGCATAGGATCAGAGTAAGCTAGCAAAGTATATGGAAGGAATAAAGTGTTTTGTGCATAAATGGTTTTGTAGAGCATTCTCATGCTCTAATTACAGACACTTTCTCTCTTATTAGCAAACAAGGCTTAGTATTATTTATTTAAGTACATTCTACATGGCTTTTTTGTTTCCTTTAGTATTGCCTTCATTGTTCCAGAAATCAGCTGAGCATCAGTGAGTTTGTTTTGTTCTGTGGCCCAGCAGGTGCTAGCTGCTGAGCGTTCTCGAAACATCTAGCAAGTATTTGTGATGTTGGCATAGATACTGCACCAGGACCTTCACTTGCATGAGACTGTGCAATGATGTTCTTTTGTGTCAGCTGAGGCACTGACCCATTACATTTATGGTCTAATTTAGCAATAGCTGATCTAAGGTAGATCAGTGCTAGACTGTTCATGGCTGCAGTGTTTTATCTGGTATTCTTTTCTTTCCGTTTTGTCAAAAAAAAATAGGTATTTTACACACTGTGGGTGCTGTACCTGTTCTGGGACCCAAATGTTTGAAGTGCAGCTGATGGTAGCTGAAAGGCAACCTAGCTCAAAGTACCTGTTAGTCTGCCCTGCCTAACAGGTGTTTTCTAAATATCAGATGTAGAAGTGATGATGAGGTTCACCCTAGAGGTTTTCTCCAAGAGCAATCCTAAAATCTGACCATTTCAGAGAAGATGAAAGGAGAGGTCTCCTGCTTTCAATACCGTGTCAGTCTAATAGCAACTTGAGAAGAGTGTGCTGCAGAGGTCTCTCTGTTATGTCAGAAACAGAGAGATGGAAACTGGAAAAGGCCAAAATACCCCTCAAGCCAACTACCCAATTTTCAGCAAGAGCTTTGAGGTACGCACACATAATTGCCTTTAATACAGCTGGCCTCCACCAGCATTTTCACCCAGGCTGTGATCTCCTTTGGGCTTCCAGAAGACTCTGCAATCACTGAACACAGAAAGACAGTCACAATTCAGTAGTTATTTGCTGATCTGGACTTACCCTCACTGTCAAGTGCACAAGCAAACAGAGGATGGGACCCAGTAGAGGATCCAGCCCCTGCTCCTTGACACTATGTGCTGTCACTGACTCATGAGGGACACCCTTGGGTCAAAATTGACACAGTTTCTACACAAATGAAATCTTAAACTAAACAAGCAGGTAGTTGTTTGTTTTGTTTGTTTGTTTGGGTTTTTTAATAGTATGTTGTATCTTAATGCCTCTGTCCCTTCCAATGCACATCAAACATCTCTCTGGCTCAGGCTGTGCCTCTGCCATTGTACAGGTATGGCATCTATAAAGAACTGCACGAATAAAGATATTGCATTTTAGGTCATGAAGCTGGCTGTTCTGAGAGATCTAATATCTGGATTTAAGAAAATAAAAGGAAAGTATTCTAATGTGGACCTTTGAAATGCTGGTGATTTTTAATTTTTGTAACGGTACAACTCACGAGATCGCGTGTCGTGTTCTCTTCATTGTCACAGGCAGAGGAGACAGAGTCCACTGCTAAACACCAAATATGCTAATTAATTTTATTAGGAATTCATCTTGCTTATAACATTTTGAATGTGTATGGTGAAACTTATGAACCTATTCATAAAGCTAGTGTTGCTTTGTGAAATGATGTTGTGACACATTTTCTCCAGAAAGAGTTCTTTGTCCAGTCCTTGCCTGAAAAACAATTAGGAGTATATTTCAATTGGATTCCTTTACAAATAACCTTAATGATTATTTCCTTGGTGGAAATAATCCAGAAAGGGCTCTAATCCACCTGGGAAGAGAGCCCTAGCCCTGGGGTGGGCTCTCTCCAGCCTCACAAGCAGAGGGGAGGTGGTGGGTTGTCTTCTCCAGCTACCCCGTGCAGTGGAGCTCACCCTTTACTCCTCTTTCAGAGGCAGTGTCCTCCAGGGGATGTCAGCCCATCGCTGGTGCCATTCAGCAGCTGCACCGCCCAGAAGCCCCACTCAGGGCAAGCTGGTGCTGCCTAAACTTTCTGGGGTCTTCCTCAGCAGGCCATGGGAAGAGGGTAGAGCCGTGACCACCTGCTGGTGGGCTATGATGCAGTGAGCTCTGGCAGGAGGAGTATTTATCCTCAGGAGAATGGAGTGGGGGAAAAGGCCTGGGAAGTTCGTAAGGAGGCATAAGCTTTAACAAATGCCCTAGGGGAATTAGGCATAAAGTCTTGGCAGAGGAGTTATGTGCCTACAGCTCACCAGCGCTTTTACAATTTTACCCTTAAGCCAATTACTTGATCTCAGGTTCACCCTCCCTCCCCACAAACCCCCAGAAACAAACAAAAAACCCCAACAAACCAACAACCAAACCAAATCAAAACACCCCAAGCAAGTACAAATTCAATAAAAGCAGGGAGGCAGTGACTGTGCTTTCTCCTTGCCTATGGAAATAACAGGTGTGTCGGTGTACCAGAGGATGCAAACCCCAGCCAGAGTATCCCAAGACTGCAAGAAGAAAGCAAAACTAGTGCCTTGCACCCACTGTAATGATTTCTGTTTCAGGATACTGTTCCTTAAGGCAGAAACATACACTGCAGGTGTGACATGTTGTATACACAGGTAAAACTCATGTGAATTTATAGTATGAAATTACACGCCCTCCCACACTCCCTCTTACCATTTTTAACTACACGTTTTTACCATAAAGGGTTTTTTTGGCTATGAATTCCTCAGCTGTAAAAAATTCTCCTTCCATGAGACCTCTGCCTCTGTCATATCTCAGGACCCAGTCCTGCAGACGCTGCTCTGTGCATTCAGGTGCAAGCGTTTCTGTCAGTGGAACTCTTGGAATAAGAAAAAACAAACTCTAATAGCAGTAAGAGACAAATAACATTAAATAAGAAAAGTAAGTGCTGCAGGAACAGGGCCAAAAGGGATGGAAATTTTTGTACGGTGCTACAAAAGATACAGTTATGTGAAATCTGGATTGTAAATAAATAAATGTATATATGTAAAAAAATCATTCACAGTCTAATGTAGATTGATCACAACAAATACAACAGCTCTAAATAAATGTGGTCCAATATTCATATTAAATGAGTTTAATTTGTTGTTGATTTATAAAGAGTAATAATGTTATTTTCAGGACTAATTATTTAAACTCTGCCAATTCAAAATAATTTTTAAAAACCCACTTTTGTATAAAGATACTAATTTTACCCTTTTTTTTGCAAAACAGTTTAGTTTTCTTTTTCTTTTTTTTTCCTGTTGCATAAAACTTGTGTTTTAACAAATCACTGCCATGAGCTAACCCAGATCTGAATCCAGAAAATGCTCTCAACATTATCCTTCTCCGTTCACATATATTTGAAGTAAATTACATCAAATTGTATTTGAAATACCAAACTGGCATTAATGGAAGCTTTTTTTGCTCCAGGCACCATTTTAAAATAGATGAGCATAAAAATGCAGTCTGCATCATTAAGTTTATATGAAACTAGTGAGAATAAAAATCACCATGTAAGTTCTAATAAGATGTGTTTTTCATTCCAGTTTAATAACCCAAGACTATATTCATCTTCCAGTATAATAAATACACTGAAAGGAATTCATTCTTTTGTGGTTTTTAGCATGTTGAGGATTTCAGAAGATGGAGTTTTCTGGGAAGCTGGGTGAAGAAAATTCTTTAATATGGCAGTGCGGAGTATTATTATCATAAATAATTAATGTGCACAGCAGAAGAAAGCCTAGCTTCATTAATAATTCTTATTTTTAGTTGGCATAAGCTAGAGGTGCTGTATCTTCTTTCATCCGATCTATGTCAATTTCCCCGATTTTTATTTACTAGATGTTAAAATTTTAGAGGTAGGCTACATTTTGTGGTGGATTTTTGTTTGTGACTTTGCATTAATATCTTACTGCTAATTCTTACTTATTTGAGACATTTTTAGTAACAAGCGAAAAAGGAAGGAAAAAAAAATAGTAGCAGCCAGGCAAGGTAGAGTGGGCATCAGTGTCAGCTCCTTTCATCTTTCATTTCCCTTTGGGACCAGTTAAGATGCTTCTTTGATTAGGACCTCAGGAAATATTAAAAAGCTCTTCTGTGAATTTAAACTCATCAAACTTGTCTCTGTTTATTTTTTTGAATACCGAGAGAATTCACCTCCCACATTTCAAGAACACAGGTTCCCTCCAACCCAACCGCACTTCTCTGATCAGCTAAGTCACTTGTCAACATCGCTGAATCTCTCTCCTAACGAATGTTAGTACTTCATTAATGCGGTGCCTGAGTCGGAGCCGCTCCTAAACATTCCTTATTAGCACAGCCGAGGAAATAAAGATGACACTGTAGATGGCAGCGAGGCGGCGTGCCACAAGGCGAGTGCAGGTAGTGCTGGATTAAAACAAAGGAGAATGATGTGACACCTGACGGGAAGCCACAGAGTCCGGGGAAACCATTTTGTCTTGTTGCAGAAGGTACCTGTGAAAGAGGCTGCGACTCTCATTGCAACTTTAGAAACACCAATACCGTGGAGGTGCAACGTTAACCTGTATTATGCCTTTTAAACACATTTGCTAATGTTCTTGTTAATCAGTGCAAATGTTAGAGCTGATTGAAAAGCAATGGGTTTTTTTCCTCAAGTATTTTAAAAGAAAATTTTTTTTTTCCCCTTCCAAACTGTATTGAGCTGCTGGGAAAAAATAAACAACACTTTCCTCCTGATTTTTATACTTTTCTCTCCATTTTAACTGTTCACTGCCTTTTATTTTTCTTGAGACCAAAGTAGAAAAAAACAGAGAGATGCCAGATAAGAATTAAAAAGCTACCACAGAGACCATGGGAGAAGGGAGCACCCTGTGAAAATAATGACTTTAAGGTGGGGGAAGAAGGAAGCCAACAAAAAGCTAAATGCATGAAGTTGCTCACTTGGGAAAAAGGCCATTTTAACCTCATTTATTTTGGGATGAAAATTTTCAGCTACTAGCTATACTTTTAGCAGCTAGAGTAGCCCAGGTAGTCATTTCAGCCACGTATCACAGCATCTTCAGTCAGGCATCGGTGTTCCTTATACAACTAATTTCTCTCTAAGTGTTTTCACAGCCTTTTCCTACATTGGCACACGGGTAATGTTATTTAACTTAAAATTGTGCTGTGGCTTGTGTCCTGTTGTGGCTCAGAAAGCCAGGCTGGGCAAACCTGATAAATTAGGCTCCCATCAGGGAAATGCTGGTGCCTCTGTGTATATGTACACATATACACCCCAAAAATCAGTGATATTGCTGATCCCACATTCACAAACTCAAAAGATTAATTTAGGCAAGGCCAGAAAATTGCAGTTGCTTTGACACAACCTCCCACGTGTCAATTCGTGAGTGCCACGTGGAGGTCCGCAGTGGTTGGCAAACACGAGCTGGAACCTGGGCACTCATGGATGTGATATTTTTTTCAAAACAAAGAACAAGTACCACACCTTAACCATGCACTTAATGTCTTGTCTTCATTAATGTCTGCATGGAATAATACAGTTGGAGATAATATATCCACAGGGGGGCTGCTTTTACTAGACTTCAAGTCTGCCTTTAAGGCACTTAGTTACAAACATTTTAAGCTTTTTTTTTTCTTTTCCTATTTTGTTCATGTCTCCCTCCTTGCTGAGGCAAATGGTCAGATTGTACCATTTCAGAATAGCACCGCATATCTGGCGTATTTCTTTCTGAGGTTTCAGGATACTTTAGAAAGCTGAAGGGCTGTGATTTTGCTGCACTATTGTTTTCATGGGAAGGACCGTAAGAGGTGATATTCCTCTATTTTATTGGGGTGTTTGCTACGATCAAAAGAGGAAAAAAGTGAGGAAACTCTGTGTTCCAACAACAGCACACTCACTAATCAGCAAACACAGACCAATTATACAATAGGTGAAAGACATGGTCTTGCATGCTAAAATCTGCACCAAAAGAGGCGTTTTCCTGACTTCTTTATTTCCTATTAATCCTCTGTGACAATGGGTTTATTTTGCAGGAAAATATGCAAATACCTTAATCTGGTAGAACAGTATGACAATCTGAATGTGAGGCTCTTCACTCTATGTTGACAAACACTTGTTTAAGAGGACCAGCACCAGGAAGATGATACATTTCTGAGTGCAAAAGCAGAATCTCTGCAGAAATACTGTGTAGCCCTTTGGAAAAAAAAAAAAAGGTAGTGATGATCAGTCTCTCCGAATAATAAATTTTCATCTTTTCTGAAATACAATTCATTAGTAAGTGAGTAGGTGAAGGAATTGGTGATCTTTTGCTCCTTTCTTTCTGCACCCACATAATGAAAAAACCCACTTTTTTAGAAGGTCTGTTGTCTCTTTGTTTTATTTTATACATTAATTATACAGCATCAGCTGTTGGAACAATACTTCTAAAATATTCCTGTAAATGTTGAAACTGTATCTGCAGAGAATTTTTTGATTTTTTTTTGCAACATCCTAATTTGAAGAGTGATTTAAGAACTGATTGGCAGTTGGCAAAAAATGAATGATAATGAACTCATTTCGATAGAGATAGACCAGATACCATGCCGGCTGTCGAAACTTTTTTCAAAGCTGGTTTCTCTCCAGTAAATGTGATCCTGCAGGCTCTGTCCATCTGCCTGCAAGAAAAGAGACGTTTGCGTTCTGTGGGAAATGCTGCTGAGAAAATACCGCCGAGAATTATCGATTTCGTGATCACTCGTCGCTTTCAGCAAGGAAACTGGACACCAATAAACACAATGGCAAAACAACAGTGCTGAGATCCTTTGCTTTTTTTTTTCCCTTTTTCCATTAGCAGGTGACTGGCATCCTTCGGTGTGATGAGGAGTATGCATGTTTGCCAGGCAGAGGAGTAGCAGCTCAAGCAGAACTGAGCCCTCCCCACTGCAGGAATGCTCAGGGGTGACCTGAAGCTGTTGCTTACAAGGATGGTTTGATTCGGGCCTCACCCTAATTTTCACTGGTGCAAACCAAGTTGCAGCCACCACATTAAACAGCTGAAGTGAAAAAATGTGCCAGCTGTTAGTCCTCTCTGGTTGCTCTCCGGTTGCATGAAATTAAAATAGCTCTGAGATTTAAGGAAAATAGCATTAATTCACCCAACATCTGGGGGACAGGCTCTTCCTTGCCCAGAGCACACCAGCCAACCTCAGTTAAGTCTGAGGTTGCCAATGCCCGTGGAGGGGTGTCCAGGCGATGCCCTCCCATGGGTGGCAGTGGTGGGGGAGAAGGGCAGGACCAATGCAGGTGCCCCAGCCCCTGCGGTGATGCCCACCCTGGCCCCCAGCCCCTGGGCCAGGTCGCCTCTCAATGCTCATCTCTGTTATTTCACTTCTCCTCCAAAACCTGCCACCTTTCTCTCTCCCATCCCCTGCTCCGCCCCAAGATGGTTTCTGTGTCTCCCTTGGGTGTTTTCCACCACTGCCGAGGTCCTGGTCCCTACCCCAGTCCCCCCCTCCCCGCAGACCCTCCCCTGTCTCTCCCTGTGCCTCCAGTTTCGAAGGTGGCTCTCAAGTTAAGTGCCTGCAGGTTTACCTTTGCACAGCAGCGCTGCTAAGTTTTTAATCAGTGGTTGTGAAACAAAGGAAATGAAGCAACTCTCACAGTATTTAACAAATAACGTGTGGCTAAAACCTGTGCCTTATCCTAGCTTACAGACATGAACAGGGTGGCAAGCACCTACTGTAGAAGCCATTTAACAATCTGGGAGGTTTTACTCTAGTGCATGGTACTGCAGTCATACAGCTCTCATTAATATGATGTGGTGTTCAGGTTGTACATGGCCAAAAAAACCAGAAAGGAATTACTTCTGCATACAACGCTGAATTTACTGCTACAGCAGTCATTGATTAAAAATCTTGGCTCATTTCTGTCCCTTTACACGATCAGGATGATGTAAATAAAAAACTTATCCAAAAGCTTTTAAAACTAATTTTTAAAAAGGCTGGCTACAATATTTGTACAATATTTGCAGCTGAGCAGAATGAAGTAGGAAATAACGAAATCTTCAGCTTCCCTGTTTCAATGTACAGCCATGAAAATCAGCTTAGATCTGCCCATTGCAGCGAAGGGCTGAGCATGTTTCCATGTCTGTGAGGTAGGATGCTAGCAGAAGGCTCATGTCTGCCTTTATGTGGGGTATCTGGTACCAGCCACTGCAAGAGGCAGGAATCTTTATGCAGAGGGCTGTGGGCCGAGTCACCCAAGCAAATTAAGTAAACCCAATTCTCTTAATTATGCATATGTAAGAAGCAGAGAAATTATGTTTTCTGTAAGTAGACTAATACTGCAGACCTCAGTGTACCTGGCTTATGGTCCTGTTGCAGCCAGTGTGGCCCTGGGGCATGTCTTGGATGGGCGATGGTAACAGGGTTGCATTCATAGCAGAGCTCCACTTTTTGCTCCTGGTTAATTCCCAAGACTTGAGACCCTACCTCTTCAATCTCTATATTTTGCTTCAAATGCTTTATTACCTATGAAACTCTCTGATTTGTGTGAAAGATAGAGATAAAGGAGTTTAAGTCAACCAGCAGCTTTTGAAATGGAAGTCGTGATGCTAAAACCACCCCATTACAACCAAAAAGCTAGGCTATAATGTTATGATTTATTACGCATATTATGGTAGCTCTGCAAGAACTGAGCAAAGATTTGGGCCTTTTTGTGTTTTATTCATCAGTGGGCATGCTAAAAGCCATCAGAAGACATATTGCTTGTCCCTAAGGATTAACTCAGCTCTTACTAACACTTTCATTCCTGTGTCCCTACAGTTCACACGTACATGGAAAAAGCACTCATAAGGTTTGTTTCACAGTGCCTTTGAGGGGCAATACCTGCTCAGGAGTTTTTCAGAGTGTTTGTTTAACACAAGAAAAAAGCATAGCACCATCCCACAGAAAATATATAAGCTTCTCATCACAGCAAAGTGTCAGCCCTTGGTCCAGAGGGCACGGTGCTCTGAAGAAGGTGAGTGTGCATGATGTGCTCCCCATCCCTGTCTTGAGACTTCAAGGGAAAAACAATCTGCTTTGTGGAGTAAATGAGCAGCATCAGAAAGGACATCAGCACCGAAGATGTTTCTGGGATGTTGACTCTGGTACATTTGGCTGCCAAGGACTGGTTGCCCCTGTCTCATGGGCTGCATTGCCCTTGCCCATTCAGAGGTACTTTCACCACCCAAACACCTCCCATTCCTAGCATGGAAAATGGACTAGTCATTAACAGGGGTGCAGATGGGAAGCCTCTTAAGAAATATTCTAGCAATTAGGACAGGAGGGAATATAGTATCCCTGTTTTCCATGGAAAAACTATTTTCTCACTTCTTTTCCATCCAAGCATGAACTGGTATTTTTTGCCATTGTGAGAGAGAGCCAGGGCCAGCACTGGAGACAGAGAGGGGAATCGCTAGAGTGTGGATTCATTAAACCCATCTCAGCCCATCTCTTCTTTCCTTTTTTTTTTTTTTTTTCTTCAGTATTAAAGGAGTATGGAGTAAAGCAGGGCAGAACGAAGTGTTCTGGGAAACTGATAATCAAATGGCCTAAAGCTAATGTTTACTTTTTTGAATGTTTTACAGCAGCATTACTTGGAGATGTATTAAAAACAGGGAGTGAGAGGGAGGGAGGGAGGGAGCCTAATAATAGCCTTCCAGTTACAGAAATAGAGAAGCAGCATAGATATGATAATTGAATTTGGTTTGGATGGGTGATAATCCGCCTTTATGCTACAGCTGTAGTTCTCAGATTTGAGCCTTGCTGGTGGCAGGTGTTGGGCAGCCTCCCCTGCCACGGGAAGGCTCCAGCACCATGCGTCCTTGTGCGCCCCCCCCATCCTTCTGCAGGCAGGAGGCTGCGGGGTCATTCGTCTTGTGTGTGGTTCTGTTTTTTCTCTGTATCTGTTGGCATTGTCCTGAAGGTGACCTGGAGCCTCCCTTGCCTGCCTGGCCAGGAAAAGTCACCAGTGAAGCTGGAGGGGAGCTCTTTTCCTCCCTAGCAAACTCTATGCTCAGCCACTCTCTGTTTCTCCTCCACCCTAAATTATTCAGCTCCACACTTGGGGAACTGACACTGCTAGTAAACTAAGGAGTTATATATTTTTGGTTGCACTTGGAGATTAAGTGCCACTTGAGTTATAGTGTCTAGATTCCCAAATATTTGTGTAATTTTAGATCATGAATTCTCATTCCTGACTATGTTTAGTATAAATATTTATCCACACAGCTCTGTCTGTTAGATCCCATGGAAGAAACAGAGCAGGGAAGTGGGGAGGTGTCTCCAAGCTGGCTCTGTCACAGGCATGGGTCCCCTTGCTGTCTTGTTTCCTGAAGAAAACTTATGTCTCACTCTGCCTGCTCTTGATGCCTCTGTCATGAGACATATTCTGGAAAACGTGGGGTAGGAAGCAGTAGGCAGGATAACCAGGCTGGAGTGGGTGGATAGCAGGGCCACCCACTTTCACAAGGAGGCCTTAAAGATTTTGTGCCAGAGGCATGGGGCTGGCTGCATACTGCTGTCCCCCTAGGAAGAAGAATGGGAGAAAGGGGAAGAGACTGAAGCAGAAGAAAAAGTCACAGCCTCCTTCCCGGGTGGAGGGAAGCCTCCTTGTCTCCCCTGCTGCCTTCTGTCCTAACAAAATTATCCAAGAAACTTTATCAGTCTCTTTTGTTCTCTGGGTTTATTTTAGCAAAAGTGCTTCTGAAGGAAAAGCATTAATTAATTTCCTCTTCATAAAGAGATGCGAGAAGATTTTGGTTTCTCCAGGCAGTGGATTAAATTCTGGCTTGCATAAGTTTGCATTTTTAACAGCACTGTTTTGCAGGTCACCAGAATTTTTCCTCTTTCAGCCACTCTCATCATCTGGGTCATTACGATGGATAGCCACAGCTGATGCCTGGATCCAACTTCCACAGTACTCAGCTGGCACTCAGACGCCACCTCTAATGATAATGAAGAGCATGATGGCTGCTATAGCACCTTTTCTCCAACTATCTCAGAAGAGCTTTATAGCTGTGATTAAATTAGCCTTATAATGTTATCATGAGGCAGATAGGTAATGTTCAAGTTTCCCAGGTGAAAGAACAGAGGCACAAATCAGGACATTGCTTAAACCTTGCAGACATAGAGTCCAGGTGCTGAACGAGGACCTGGACTGTGGGGCTCGGCAACCCAGCAAAACTGAAAGCCATTTCTGCTAATTTCTGGGAAATTAGTCATGCTTATCCCAGTTTCCAAAGTATTTTAGATGAGGGCTCGCTTGCCACACAAGGCTTTTTTTTCATTACCCTGTTCATGCAGCATCCTCAGTGAGCGTTCTCCCTGTCCTTAGTGCATCTGTGTTGGCAAAGCCCTCCAGTTTGGTTTTTTTTTCCCACACCAAAAAAACCTACTTACACCCAAAATGCATAGTTTGGACTTTGGAGGGCAAAGTTCTGGAGACATAAATGTCAGCGCACAGTATTGGTTCAACACTATTTGCCTGTACTGCTCATTAATTGCTAGCCAGACAAGAAATACCCACTATATCCTAAGAGCAGATATCTATGACTATTGCACAGTCAAAGATGGGCTGGAAAATACAAAGCACATATACAGGCACTTCTTCCAGTACTCGGAAAGTGTCAGACTCTTTCTTGGCCGAATTCCAGGTTTGCATCCCTGGGAGAGGAAAAAAAGATGTATTTTCTCCAAAAAAGTGCCTAGAAATATAAACTCCAAGCCATCTCTTTCAATCTCTGGCTTTGATGGATGTCTTCAGATTCTGAAAAGGTTCATGGTAGATGCCTTATTAGAATAATATTCCAGCATCTTGACAAGCAGCTTCAGATTTATATGGCAGCTTTCCTTTTTATGCCAACAGCTATGTAACGCCAAAGCACTGCAAAAGGCATTGTGCACCGTTCAGATTTTTTTTTTTTTTGGTGGAAAGGCTGTTTTAATCCAAGAATCTTTGTTTTGCCTTTCCTGTTGTTTTCCAGCACCTTTGTCGGTTTATGTTCTTCCATCCACAGTAGTTCCCCATGGCGCACACATCTATCTTTTCCAAAAGGAGTGGAAATATTGTGTAAAAATAGGCTCTGTGCGGGCCTACGATTTGGGTACTTCTCCTTTACTGCTGACTTGACAAGGTCCCCTACAATCTCTGGGCTCAGACTGCTAACTGGTTAACTGAGGAAAAAAAACCTGCCTTCACTTTACAGTAAAGGTAGGGGGTAAGAAATACTTTACGCTCTTATAGCAATGTTAAACAAATAAATACTTCAGCTACGGTAAATCTGGATTTATTGCCAAACCTTCCATGTCTGTGCAGGTAACTCAGCACGTCTGAAATGATGTAACATTCATGGCCACTGGCAGGAAACACCAGATACTATGCCATTTTCACTATTCCCTCAGAAGAATGAGGGAATCTCCTAAGCAAGCAGCAGCTTTGAAAGAGGTGGGGTGGAAATCCCATTTCAGCTAACCTGCCCCTTTTCCCTCTGCTATCCCTGCTCCTCTGGGCAAATTACAAGCCTCTTTTGAGAGACTGTGAGCTACCAAAAGTGCCTGTGGGTCTACAGTTCTGGCAGGCAGAAGACAAAACTCCTGAGCTGTGTCACTGCTTGGATGGATGTGCCATCTCATCAGAAATGAAGCATAGCTCTGAGGGAGACCACACTGAAATCTCACCTGCCTGGGAAGAAGACACCAAACAGCAGAAGCTACCCCAGTCCTCATCCTAGAAGACCACCCCAGGTGTCCTGTCCTTCCTCCTAGTGAGGCAGCTTTTCCATGGGATTTAATGAGTTTTCGATCAGGCTCTTCTCAGTTTCTGGGTCCATCTAGTCTCTGGCATACTAAATACCAGGCTTACTTAGAAAAGCTAGCTGTAAGAGAGACGCATTTTCCCTGGGAGCTAGACTAAAGTCTTCAGCTAGTTCACATATGGAAATGAAATGGCCATCAAGAGGAAATGCTGTAATTACTGTCACCAGAGGCTTAAAACCATCACACCATAGAAAACCCCAAGTATTGACTGGTCCCTCCAAGTGAACTAGTAGTCAGCAGAAGCTGTAAGAAAAAGTGTATTACAGAAAGGGAAGAAAATGCCATGAAATACATGGGAACAAACAGGTCCCATCCTCCATCTCCCTTGCCTTGGAATGCCTACAATGTCACCTATGAGGACACCTCTTACCCTCTAAATTATTGGAGTAGCCATCAAGAAAATATTCCTAGCATTCACCCTCGAAAGCCTGCATTTGTTTGCCACCCAGAAAGAGATGGCATTATTGGTTTTTAATCTTTATGGGAATAATTATTGTTTGAAAGGGAATCCAGTGTTCAAGTACAGAAACAAATTAAGGTCAGAGAGAAGCACCTAGCTTTATGTAAGTGTTTAGTCTCTCCTTGTGAAGTGGCTGGTTCTGCATGAATTACCATTAATAATAAAACCTATGTAAGATAGTGACACTCGGTGCACATGTTCTTAGTTCCCCATTAAACTGTGTTCCCTAAAAAGGTTTCCAGGTTTATTTAAACACGCAGGAAAGAATTTAATATTAAACAGGAATACGATGTAATAGAATTATGTCAAAACACCTGAGGGAATTTTGGGTACCTTTAAGGAATGAGCTCTGAAGTGATTCATAGCTAGGGCAAGTGATAATTTAGCTGCTATATTGAGAAGAAGGGGGGAAAAAAAAGGAAAAATGAGTTAATTCTTCCACAGCTATGAAACCCACAGCTATGAAATGCTGTAGTCCACAGATTCTTCAGTAGTCTTGCCTCAGTATAGGCGTTATTTTACTTTCTGATGCTGAAAATTAGAGTAGTGATCTTGCTAGCACTTTTGCATGCGCTTAGTGTAAGCACATGACTAGCTTCCTGCAGTCTGGTGGGATTGCTGGTGTGAGGGGAGTTAACACATAATATAGGTGTTCAGAGGCTTGGATGCTATTCTATACCTTCTGGAGACAAAAGTATTATTTAGTCATAGCCTAAATTATGGATCTCATTACATCATCCTTGAGCATTTTAGACTGCAGAATTATATCCGATCCTGTAATGGGATAAAAAGTTTACCCTTTATGATTTTTGGAAGTGTGAACACAAAGCGGACATTCTGGTTAGCACCAAAAGGGCCAAATCATAGGGCACAGAAGCTTGAGGTATTTGCATCATAAAGCAGCTATAGGCTTAATGTAAGATATTTCTATTTAAATTAATATTTTCCGTGTCAGTTCAGCAGTATCAGCATACTGCTAATGATCTCCATATACATTAAGATCCATTCAAATGCACCTCAGTGTAGCTTTCTTACACTATACTTACACTATACACAATGGTATTTTTTTATTCTGATCTGTAGCTTATTATTTTTATTATTCACAAATGTCACAGGCCTTTTCTCTTGCTTTTGGGCTTGTTCTTCTCCAATTTTAGCTCTTTTCCATTCCTGTAATGTTGCTTTGGGAAAGCTCTGGGGATACATAAAGCAAAATAGACAGATGCCTTCACCTACCAGATTGTTGTGAATAATAATAATCACCTCTTATATATCCCTTTTCATTTTCAAAGCACTTTGCAGCAATTAACTAATTTGTCTTTACAACAATCTCTGATAGATAGGTAGAGGCATTTGCATAGTGGCTATTTATTTATTTATTTTAACATGTATCAAATTGTAGTGTTTTTTTCTTTACCTCTCTTTCTTTTTCTTATTTTGCTTTTTTTTTTTTTTTTTTTTTTTTGCTGCCCTTCTTTTCCTGAGAGGTAAGTTTCTGTGGGATTGTTATGCCCGTTAAAATTCCTAATCACTGAACCTAATTAGATTCTCGTAGAAATGAAAGTGCACAGCAGCAACAGATGAACAAATTCCTTCAAGAATATGAGCCGTATCTCTATGGCAGTCAGGTAAGGCTGGAACACTGGGAGCCATACCCGACCCACGCTTAAGATGGCTGGTTCAGACACCAGCAAGGGTGGTGAGGGTGGTACGTCTTTTCCTACACAAACCACTTGCATGGTCCAACTTGCTGCCAGCATTGACCTACAGAATATGTGAAGTAAGAAATGTAAAAACTTGCTTTTTTGGAATAAAACCCCAGAAATGTCAGAAAAACTGATGTTGAAACCCCAAATCTATCATGGAATTGAATGCCTATTTGGGTCAATAGAAAAGTGTACCCAAGCAGGGTCTTCATGATTTCTACAGTCCAGTTCACCGAAGAGAAAACTTGTAAATGAGTAGGCCAGGCAACCTCTTCCCTGTTGTGCCACGCTTTCAGTGTGTGCACAGTACAATAAGTCCATAGCTAAAAACACTAGCTTGGCCGCACTAGCTTGGTGCTGTGAAGCCAGTGCACCATATTTTAGTCTAAAATATGGATTACCATAACCAAATTTAGCAGGTTGTACTGGTGTGTTTGATGGTGATGGCAGTCTCCTATGGCCTCCTCCACAGCCCACTCAACAGGGAGAAGGGCTCTGCCAGCACGGCTTGTCCCACATCCCGCCATGGGAAGGGACTGCTCGCTGTGTACCGCTCATGTCAGGATGATATGGACACCCACATCCTAACATCTCCCCAGGATCAGTCCAGGCAGCCCAGTGGCAACCAGCTGCTGTTACAGCATTTGTGCCACTGCCAACCCTTATGCCTCTGCTTCATCCCCTTTTTCTATGCCTCTTCCCATCCCTGAATGACTTTTTCCATCTTATCTTTTGTGCATCAGAATAGGCAATTAAAAACTTTCTCCAGAACGGGGTAGAGAATTGGTATTCTGTACCTATAGATATCTATAATAGCTAATAGTAACACCAGACAGAGTCTTTGCGGAAAATACCTCTAACGTGTCTTTTACGACTAGCACTGGTAATGGCTATCGTAGTAACAGCCCTGCAGTGAAGGTCTTACTGGCAAAACCTAACTTACTCACACGAGAAAGAGCAAGGAAGCCCCCACTGCACTGTCTTTGTGAAGTGTTAATGCAACAGGGATCACCCGTACTTTGGGATAATTGAACCATAAAATAGTTCAGCTTTATCTATAAACTCTCCAGCATAATGCTTCAAGTGTGTAACCGTTTACATTATTCCCAGAAAATTAGGTCAGCTTTTCACAGAGAAAATGTCAAATTAAAAAAAAGAAAGGGAAGGGAAAAAAAGAAAAAAAGAAAGAGGCTTCCTCTAAAAGAACTTTTCCACCCCAGATAGGAAAATGTCAGTGTATCCTCCCAACAGCATCAGCCCCGCTTGTGAGCCAGGGAGGGAGCAGGGGCCGAGGAACAGTGGGCAGCATCTACACTCGGCTCCTTTGAGCTGGAACACAGCTGTGTTATGGCTGTGTCATCACTGCGAGCGAATTAAAAGAAATGGAAACATTAACTCTGTGGAATCTTTTCAGAAGCCGGTGGTGACTAAACCGGGAGGCATTAACAAAGGAAAGCTTTCAGCAACTGTTTGGCATTTGGAGTGCAGCACACTCTTTCCATTAGGCTGTTGTGAGGGTTAAAATTAATCTGCATTGTACGGGGAGAAGGCCATACAATGGGTGTTTATTGTGGAGTAAGGCACCTGGAGATGTGTTGTGTTGTCAGAAGGCTTAAATAGTTTGATTCCAAAATTTCACAGCCTATTAAAAGAACTGCAAGAGCCTGGCAGGGAATATCCCTGAGATTCTGAGCATCTCTGCAAACCAGCTGAAAACACTTGGAAGACGGTGGTGGCCCTGCCAGCAGACTTGCAAACTCAATCACAGGTTCGGTCCGGTATGTGGAAATGCAAGTCTGCAACCCACAGTTTATTCTGCAAGCAGACTGTACCCACAAGCTGTGGGGTGGGAATTCAGCCAGCGATCTGCTACTTGCTGCACAGGAGCATCACCTAGTTTGGCCTTGAACCTCTGAATAGCTCCTCATGGGCGGGAGAAAGCATAGACTCAGAGGAAAAGATGTCAGGAGTACAGGATGCTGCAGCATTTGTTGGCTTGCCACACCACTTCTGATTTCCAAGAGCAGCCACAGCACATTTATAATTTCCAAAATGCGCAGGCTGCATGTGCTCTGGTATGTGAGACCTGAGGGATGCTGGAAATGGAATGAACAAATTCGGAGTGATGCACAGTATGCATTACCTGTACTGGGGACGCACGCTGCTCCTGTGCGCTGCCAGGCTCTCAGCTCTGGAAATGGGCCTTGTGGGGTGGATAGGAAAAAGACCCCAAATACAGATGATCTGGGCTATTATAAAATAGCTGCAAAGTTTTTGTGGACGCAGAGTCCAAGTGTTGTGCTTGACCGTGCTTGTGCAGAGGCTGGTCACACACGCCAGATTGCAGGTTGCAGAGCAAGCGTCTGATCTGATCCTGCATTCCCTGGCTTCTCAAGCATCTCTTCCTCAGCTATTAGGTTGCATTTATGGTCCATTTTTGCATGACATTCAGACTAGGCTGACTAGCTCTCTTTCCCCCTGTGGCACCACAAAACAGTGGTTGCTCTATAGTCATAACCACGGCTCCAACTCTCAGAGGGAGTGCGCGACTTCTGCCCGCAGTCTGCTGTGGCTGGGCTAAGGCTTTCCACCTGGCACCCCGCATGCTCCTGTCTTCTTCCCAGCAGGTCCCTCTTGCTATTTTGTAGCTCTGACAGAACTGTATATGGTAGCCATGGGATCACCAATGGCTTTGCTGTGCTGGAAAGTTGCTGGTGGTGGGCAGAGGCATCGCATTCAGGCAGCTACCACTGCGTGTTGCTATGGGCACTGATGCAGAGGCGAAATGCAGGCTAAGCCATCGCTTGATTTTCTATTCAAGCAACTCTTGAGTACTAAAGGAATGGCCATCTGCCAGTGTTTGTAATAGAAGGTCAGTATACACTGACATTCAGCAAATTGGTATTATATGCATTAGATCTGTGCTTTATGAGGTTTTGCTCCATTTTGGAAATGTGCAAATTGACTGAAATCACCACTAAAATTTTAGAGGTGCCAATCTGCAGCTGCAAGCACACTGACAGTGCCCCAAATACCCAGGCAAGCAGCAGGTCCGGCTGTTTAAAAAAGGCAGAAAAATTTGAAAACAAGAGTGCGCGTCTGCTGTCAAGTTGCCACCAGCACCAAACCCACGGCTCCAACTCACTGCTCTCCCCAGGCTGGATCCTCCCCCGGGGCAGGCGGTCGCACAGTGGGGGTGGGCAGTGGCCCCTGCTCAGCTGATGGCAACCGCTACATGATGGCAGGAGGAAGCCACCACCCTACATGGGGCTGTTCTAAACTGCTCTCTGCAGGGTCCAGCACAAGCCTGCCAGGCTTCACTTGGAGAGTGTGAGGTGTCCATGGCCCCCTGTGGCCCCACCGCCCAGCCAGCATGGTGGAGGCTGGCCCCATGGGGTGCACTGTAAGGCTGTGCATGGGATCTTGTCCTCCAAGGTCACCCCATGTCCAAAGCATGCTCTCCCATTGAGATGCCTGGGCCAACCAGAAACAGGGATGAAGTCCCAGGTTTAGTCCCAGGATCTATCTGCTCTCTGGGAGTTTTTTGACAGTGAATATACTAAGTGGGCTCTTAGAGCCAAATTTCACACATTGGTTTTTCTTTAAGCAAATTATTTCCTTCTGCTCTTTCCCTGTAAGTCTGAGTGTTTGAGGACTGGCTGGAGCGTAGCCACCCTCCAGATCAGCACTGTCATTAGTTAAAGGGAAAAGGCTGGAACAGCAAAGGCTGCTCCGCCAGGACCCCCTTGCAGGATGCAGAGGTAATGCCAGCCCCAGACTGAGTCACAGCCCTTCCCACCTCCAGTACTTGACCAGTGCCGTGCAAGATGCGGGAAGACAGGAGAAGGAGCTTTCACCTCCTAGCAGAGATGGAAAGTCCACGGTGGCCACCGAAGGCTGAGGTGTTTTTTTTTCCCAGAGTCAGCATTTCTCTGGGAAAACCAGGCAAGACAGGCTGAGGTGGTCTGATCCCAGTACAGGCAGGTGCTGTCGCTGCGTGCCCTCATCCCTTACCAGGCACAGCAGCCGCCTGCACTGGATGCGCAGCTCACAGTACACGCTGTCCCCAGTAAGTAGAACGGCGACGTAGCTACTCGCCTCCAATATTATGCCCCATTAACTTAAAGTCAGGCATGATTACTGATTATCTTTCCCTATTTTGTATGCATGTGCAAGGGAAGCAGTAAGAAGGAGAGAGGATTTCCTGTCCGCAGCCTGAGTGGGGTTTTGGCACATGACTCTTTCAAGGGATGAAAGCAAGCTGATAAGTGGCACAGAGAATATGGTCCTTTCCTGAGAGGTGCTGCCAAGAGAAGTTTGAAAGGCACTGGTGTGACACGAGTCAAGAGTTATGTTTGTCTGTCTTTCTCTCTCTACACCATGATGAATTGCATATTATTTCCTTCATTAGCTTTCGGCTTCAACCACTTTGCAGCACAGACATGAATAAAAATACCGAGCGGTTTCAGTCTGGTGACGATTTTATTCATTGGTGCTGCGTGTCAGATAATAGTTGTATTCCACTTCTTCAGTTTGTGAGCTTTTCAAATATTTCACAGGCTGAGCCTTTCATTAGGTAACCTCATACAAAGTCCTCTGCCTCTTCCTCTGAAAGGTAATTGTTTAAGTGGATTAGTAGCTTTTCCTGGAGACGTGTAGGGAGTGGCATAAAAGAGCAACGTGGCTGTGACACTCTCGTTCTGACCTTAGGAATATTCCCAGAGGGCTGCGAAGATCATAGGCTGCTCCAAATGTTGTCAAGGGAAATTAATGCACCATTTTATTCCGCCTAATACTCATTGGTCAGACGGGGGGAAACATTATGGTAAAGAATATTCCTCCAAAACCAGGAAATCAAGCCCTGTTGCAAATCTTACATCTTAGTGGATTTACTCTGCCAAGCCAAGCCTTGTATTCTTTATAGAAATATTTCTTTCGTGCTGTTCCTTATCATCATGACTTCATATTAGTTAGGCATCCCACTTCACCCTGGGTCTCTGAAAGAAAAGTAAAATGGAAGAAGATGCAGCCCCTGTATCAAAGAGCTTGTAGCTGCAATGGGGCAAACACATTTAGCAGACAAAATTAAAAATAAGAGAGGAGCATTCTAAGGCAACTGAAGATAAAGATTTGGGTGTTGACAATCTTCAGCTTCTCTGTGTGGTGTTTGTAGTGATGCCGGTAACATTTTTACATGCTCTTTAATACATCCTTCTGTTTCAAGACAAAAGAGGGACTAAAGACTGAGGCTGACTGTTAGTAAGGAAAAGGCAAAGACCAGCTGTTGTTCCTAAATCTGGTGGTTTGCTCTGCAGTCATTCAGAAGGTTGTATGAGCTTGTTAAAAACACGTCATGTTTTCTGCCCCCCATTTTCCCTCATCTCTAGTGAGATGTGATCCAGGGAAGAGCTGTGCAGACCTGAGCACCCATGCCATATTTGGTGTTTAGTGCTTTAGGCTTGGTGGAAATAATAGTGCTGCAGAAGGAGCGGCTGCAGGGGAGAGGTGGCCAGGGCTGAGCTGTGAAAATATCAGTGGGGAATTAAAAAAACAATGTCTGTAAAAGTTGATATCATAAGTATTGCAACAAGCAGCCTTAATACATATTTGTAAAGATTTCCTATGTGTCACAAATGTTTGAAATTGATGATACTTTTCAATTTAGAAATTTAATTTAAGAGGTTGTTAGTATTTATTAAAAATTGATAGGGTGGCTATTTCTTGTTGCTAGTGTTGGACGTTTAACATCTAGTGTTAAAACAGTGACATGAAATGTCTTTCCATTTGGATTTTGAATGTGTCATGCGTTCTTTCTCATCTCCTTTGCTGCATTTATTCCCGATATCACCCAGCTCTCACCATGCACAGATGTTCCTTAACTCACGACCCATTCATGTTTCACCAGGATCTTCAGAGATCAGCAAATTGCATTTTGTTTTCTCATTTCCCACTGCCCTTCGGCTCTTCTTCCTGCTTCTGTGTCCCTGTTTGCTTTCCTGCTGCACTCTCTGCTTAGTCCTCTGTCCTGCAGCTCAGATATGAGTACAGCGGTGCTGCCTGTGCCATGTCCCAGGGCTCAGGGTAACATTTGCAAGGACCCTAGCTCATATGGAGCATGTCACTGCTTTTCCTCTCGTTTTGTGGCTACAATGTGAAAAAAAAAATCCATGTGAGTTGGGAAATGTAATCTCTCTCTTCGCAGGGCTGAGGGGATGGAATAAGTGGTTCATGGTCAATCTCAGCAGATGCTTGGGTGCTACAGATAAAACTACATTTTGTAGCCAGCAATAAAGGACAACCTGAGCATCCTGTGCGTATGTATGCGCTTGCTGTCAGGGTGCAGCAAGGAAAGGGGGTGCTTTGAGTTAAACAGCTCCGTTTCCCAGACCCTTGATCCAGGTTTGCACCTGGAATGAAGCAGTAGACCTCCTTTATCTGTGCCCCTTTTTGGGTTAAGTGCACAGAATTGCTGGTGGGGATCCCACCGTGCTGGTCTCTCATTTCATTCATTCTCTGCTAACATTATGCCTGGCACTGCATGGTGCTTGGCCAATCCTGGGGCCTCTGAGCCTCCAAAACTCCCATGGGGCCATTGCCTAATGTGCTGCATTTAAGAGAGGTTGCAGAGGTGAAGCAGAACTGTGAAAATAAGAGATCATTGCTCTGCTTGCTGGAAATGGTAATGTCCCCTTTGTTTCCCGGGTAGCTTGGTCCAGGAGGTGCTTGTACACGGTGTGGTCTGTGCTCTCCCAGGGGATCCACGTGCCGTTCTACTCAGGTGATCACCTTGCTGCTGTTCTGAGACCCTCTCTGATACCTGCTGCACTCTTTTTCCTCCTGATGGTTTTGAATATGTCCCTTAGATTTTTGTGGTGCTTTTTTCAAGTAGGACAGTCTGTGCTGGGGTTTCAGTCATATGAGAAGAGAGACATAGCTTCCCCATACATTGAAGTATATATACAGACGCATGGAGCTGGTGCTCCCTCTCTTTTATTGCAATTAATTGCATTAGTAATGCTAAACTCTGAATCCAGGGAGATTAAAATGACATTAATACTGAGGGGGCTTCATTGCATCCTTGGTTTTTAAGCAAAACTTCCCATTTATTGCAATAGGGACTTTCATGGGTGACACCACATGGCCTGTGGAAATTAATCTCCTATTCTTTTAAGCTTCCTGGACTACAAGGGGAGGACAGAGTGTCACCTCTCCTGGTTGTTTGTGACACATGATTTTGTCCCTCACACAGGCATTGGCAGGTTGCGTGGTACCGAAGGCAGGGAAACCTAGCAGCATCTGCATAGCTCACTGCTTATCAGGAATATACACTGGCAGCCATACTGTAGGGCAGCAGCAGAAAAACAAAGCAACAATCAAGGGAGCCCTTTGTGATGGATTAAAAGGGTTTAGAAATGTCTGAGCCATGCAGTTTTCAAGCACTGACACTGCCAATGACTTCTTGACTGAAAACTAGAAAATGTGCTTACTGAGTGCACAGCCTGAGTTTTGCTTGTTTTCCCAAAGCCTGCCTTTTGTTAACAGCCTTTTATCTGAACAAAGTTTAGACACAGTCGCTTCATAAAGTGACCCTTTCCTTGAAATAAATCAGCTTAATAATATTAAAGCACTGCAGCCTGTGAACGGAGCAAAAGGCCTGTGTGTTTCTCTATTATTGGGGCATAATTTTCTTTTACAATCCACAGCGCTGGTCTCCTATTCTCTCCTTTGCGTGCCCCGCACCGACTCTGCAGGCTTCACTCCCCAGCTTGGGAGTGTGATGGGGGAGACACAGGACCCGGAGCAGGGACAGTCACCCAAGGGGACACCCCCTTCCCACCACTTCTTCTCTTGATTGCTTGAAAAAATCTTCCATTCAGCAAGTGTTGAAATGCTTAAAACTATCCTTGTCATCATCCTAAAATTTTATTCAGCCTGAGCTGACATCAACGAGGAATCTTTAGCATTTTAGGAGGGGAAGATAATCTGAGTAGGATTACTCACCGCCGGTACAGTTTTCCCCTCTGCTTCCCTGAGGCGGACGTAAATCAAGATGTTCTTCCCACCATCTCTCATAAATGCTGGCTGACACAGCAGGGGAAAGTGGGGCCAAGGGTGCGTGTTTAGGTCTCGGACCTCAACAAAACAGATCGTGGTGGCTGTCACTTGGGGGATTGCAGCCAGTGGCTGTGTCCCCGCAAATAGAAAAGTCCCCAAGCCCCAGGCCACCAAAGACAGGGTGCAGGACTGTATTCAGAAGCCTTCTGTGGTCTCTCTAAGCATTCAGATTTTGCAGCCCCTGTGGTGTTTAATTTCAAGAGAGCTGTGGGTGACCCAGGGTATCTGTTGCCCAGGGCTTCCTGCAAAATCAAGGGACAGAAATGGTTGCGACAGTCCTGATGAATGGTCTGAATATGGTCTGTGCCCTTAAACTTGACTCAGCATTTAGTCAGGAGCTAGAGGAATGAATAGAGAAACAGGCAGTTTGTGCTTGCAGTGACCCGTGTTGCTGAGCTGGTCAGCTGCTGCGCTACAGACGTATTTTTGGCATTTCCAGGGAAGCTCTTTTGTTATCACATCAAACTCTTCACTCAGCTGGCAGAAGGCATTTGAGCAGCTGTGAGTCTGGAAGAATTCAGCATCCGAGCGATGACTGCAAAGTTTGTTGTTTTTCTTTATTTTCTTCCCATTCCTGAAAGATTTCTACAGTTTTGTTTCGGGGGTTTTTTAAAGCATATGTTTAATAAGTGTTTCTAAAATAAGTCAATTAGATAGCATTAATAAGAATACTGGCTATAAACTGACAAAATCATTAATTCTCCCAGCAGAGATTATAATTCATATAGCAAAAATTCTTCAGAGAGAGAGCCATTTCATTGAGGTAGGGGGGAAAAAATAAAAAAGAAAAAGAATACCTGGGGCTCCAGGTGACATACTCAAAAGCAAAAATAGGTGAAGCACATTTTCTCCTTTTACTGCAAGCCTTGCAAAATGGAGCCTGCATTCGAACAAGCTGGTTAGGCAGGTTATATTCTAGTTGGTTAAGCAGCCAAAGTGCAGCCTATATAAACAGATTGCCTAGATTATTTTCAATTTCAATTTCTATCAGAATTGCTATGGTCTTCTTGGATAATGTGGACAAAATAATGGTCCATTTCCTTGGGGGCCTAAAGCACCAAGAGTGAAGAAGACACGACTTCAATTACCTCTGAGATGGGCAGAGCTGGCTTTTTTAACTTACTACCTTGGGAGTAATAGGCAAGCTAGAATAGAAAGAAATGGGTCTGTCACTGGAAATTAATGGGAGGGTGATAAGTTCATATTAATCCCTATATGTTTTCTTCCAGGGTTTGACCCAGAACAGTTTAAAAATAAAAAAGAATCCTTCAATTATACTTGTGTAAATCTTCCGTAGCACCACGTAAATCAGTGGGGATTGGTCTGCAGTGGTGCTTGTGCACCTCAAGTCAGATGCCAGACACCAGTGAAAGACACCTCACATATCTTGAGGGCACACAGGAATAAGTTAGACTTACGTAAACCTTTATCCACTCTTTCCAAAATCCTTAAGCCTTCTGACCTGGAGTTTGAAACGCTGGCAGAGAAAACAAGTGGCTGTGCCCCTGCTTTAAATGAATCAGTTCTTCCAAGGACAAGCTATAAACTGAGAGCCCAATGCATGAATTAATGATTCTCAATACCTTGCATCCCAGTCCCACCAAATGGCTAGGGGACATTGGTGTCCAAAGAGAGACATGGTCTGGAAGCTGTAGAGATATGTGCAATGAGGCCTTTAGCCTACACAGTTGCCCCAGACACCTTTGTCCACCACGTGAGCACAGATTCCTAGGCAGTATCACACCCACAGTTGCCTCAGTGTGCATTGTCCAAAATTATCTGATGGGACAATAGATATAGCAGAGTAAAAAGAGATAGGAATGTAAGGTAACAGGTAACACTGTGTATGTTAATAAAAATGTTTATTGCCATATTTTGGATTGAAAGAGGACCATCTATTGGCAATTTCACATTATTTTTCCAACATCCATGCTTATGAGCTTAGAATGAAACTGTTTCCCTGTGTCTGGAAAAGGAACGTTATTCTACAGACCTGTACCTTTCCCCAGCTCATGTTCCCTTGCTTAACTCTAAAACAGGTCCAGCATTGGTTACTGAACTTAGAAGCTTTTCCAGATGCCTAATGGGAACAAAAGGAATTTTCTGTTCTCCACCCTGCAATCAATAGGCAACGAGGTGGAGTGTATCCTGGACACGGAGCTATTGGCTGTGAAGATGGCAGGTTTCAGGGTATCCCTGGAGTCTTGAGGTCTGATCCTCTGGTGTGTCACAACTAAGAAGCTTCCCATACAGGTTTGTGCAAGCCAGCTGGGTTAGTGTTTGACTTGTCCTGCTAAAGGAAGTGAAAGATGATGCTTCAGCAGGGTAAAGGTGTTTGAGGCCTTAGGAGAAACCACAGATTATTACCATGGCTTGTGGTCTCTTACGTAGGGGTGGCAGCAGTGTTGAGGAGGTGTTCTGTGCTGGAGGAGCAGGTGGGCAGAGCATTGGGTGCCAGGGCTGTGAGCCAGGCTGGGGAGCTGCTGGCAGTGTAGGGGAGCCTGTGCTCCTGCTCCCTGAGGTTTTCTTTCCACTGGAAAGCACGTGCTGCGTGCTGGAAGCACGCAGCACCAGAGGAGGACAATATCTTTTTCCCAAACTAGGGATATGGGAAATGCTCCTGGATCCCAGAGCCCTATGGGATTCAACTTGCTTGTGGCTGACAGACTGAATTCAATGACCTAGGTGATGCCTTCTGCTCCTGTGTCCCTTCATGTACCTCAGCTGCTTTGATCTTTTTTCAAAGGTCAAAGGGATTCCTGCTCTTTTGTCTGGATTAAGGTCTATCCACATTTCTTGCAGCCAAATCTTTCTCTCAGTTGGGCACATCTTAGTGATAAAGTGTTTTGTAAGACTTTAAATTTAGACCTTTGTGGCAAAAGGCATAGTGAACTGCAAGTCACCCACACAGCAATGAAAGTGCGGATCTCACTACTGTCGTGTTGCCTCTGTTGTCACACTCAGTTAACATGACTTCTTGTGATCATTTTAGTTTAAAAAAGGGTCCTCCCTCACCTGTGAAAAAAAAAAAAAAGACCAGTATGGAAAAAGAAGAGGATTTTGATTCCAAATCTAAGTAAAAAAGAGGAAGAAGAGGTGCATTCATGCACGTGTATTTATGGAAACATATTATCCTCTTACTCCCATGCATGTGAATTTGCAGCAGCTACATGGGAGCTATGCACTTATCTTTGCCCAGAGGTGGTTTTGAAACCAAACTAGACTCACTGTTTAAGACACCAATCAGCACCAAGTCAAAGTGTGTAATGAGAGATTCAAGCAAGTCAAATCCCATCATGTAGGTCCCTTGGTTTTATCATTAAGTACCCATTTCTGAACCCACTGAACCCAACATTTTCTAGGTACCCAGGGTATCACCGTATATGTGCTTACAGGAATGAGCAAATCATTTCACATTCACATAAAATGTTTATATATGCATATCTCTTCCACACTGCCTATATATATGCTTATCTCTTCATCCACTGCTTTTGAGTTTTAAAAATCGGGTTTAGGTGTTTAAACACAGAACGAGCTTCTGAATGTTTGTTTTTAATGGTTAGATAATTCCAATGTTTCCAATCACTGTTCAAACCCACACCCCAGCCCCAGACTCTTAAGACCCTTGCCCTTGTCCAAGGCTATCTAGGGAATATCAGCCTAAAAGATGAATAGAGGAGCAATGTAGAAGCAGCTGAAAGTACACTGCTTATTGCAATAAGTGCATGTACAAGAACCTGGGAAGAAAAAAACACTATGTATGATTGCTTCTTTAAGCCAGATCAGATCTTAAGTGTGCAAGAGCAATGTCTGTAATTGCTATCACCTTTTGGGAAATCTTCCTAGGAATCCGTAGTTGGGGAAAAATTCTGGAAAGTTTTTCCTGGGATACTTATTGCTGTTCATTTCCACAGTTTCAAAAATCTCAATATACTTATTCGGATAACATTAGGTGAGACACTTAAGGAAGTTTCCCTTCTTACTGGCTGTGGGACTCCCAAAAAAGTGTACAGGCTCAGGGAGCCATGATATTTCCAAGGGGCGGGGATGTATTTGAGATGCTGAGACCATTTGTGTGCATGTGTCTTTTTTTTAACAGCCCCACAAAGTGCAAATACTTTGGCAATATTCCCCACAGGGCCTTCAAAACAAGGTTCCCGCCTGCTCTTCATGCTCTCACTAGTTTGTACATGTTTCTAGATAACGCAGCTTCTGCATTTTTGTTGTATGATCCACAAAAAATTCTGCATTACTGAATGCCAAGATAAGGGCACATATATAAACATACTGTAGGCTCCTTTTTCTGTCCCATATGTGAACATGCACTCTGGAGCACTTGTGTAGCCCCTACACAACAGTAGGGTGCGAGGAATTCAGCTCCTACGTGATGGGTAAAGTGCCTTTACAGAGACTGTAAAAATGAGTTCACCTTCTTTCTATTTCTATCTTCTCTTTTATCACCCATCCACACAAATAAAGGGAGGACATAGACATAAATACCCGAGCACACTGTTGGCAGAGAGATCACTTTAACAAATATCTCTCACAATGTATACATTTGCAGACCAGTCCTGCTTCCACTGACATCTCCTATAATGTCTTTATCAACTTAAATGTATAGAAATGGATGAAATCACATTAACTAACTAAAATACAATAGAAAATTTTAAAATCTCCAAATTCCTTCAGGTGCTCTTGGAAGTAAGATCTGGCAAGGCAATAGAAGAGAAGCTCATGTTCATTTTTCTTCCCTGACAAGCACTCATTGGCTTCAGCATAAGTGAGAGCTCTTTAAATGTATTGATTCAGGGAGCAAGTCACCCCTGGGCCATCAGAAGACGTATGCTTCGCTCGGGTCCTACAGAAGCTTCAGCGAGGACTATGTTTTTTGCTGGACATTATCACATGAGCGAATGTTACTTTTTCAGAGGAAGAAAGCAGACCAGCCCCTTCTGAAGAGCAGAGCCGCGCTGCGCTGCTGCAGGACGGCTTCTGCTAATACAACCTAGTGTGAATGCAGCGGTCCCCATTTAATGCACTCATATTAACCCTCTCACAGGCACACAACTACCGTCACTGCCTGCAAAGGCACCTGTGCTGCTTTCCTTTACTTCACACAGGGACTGAGGGCAATCTAAGCACAGATTACATATGTGATGAGCTAATTTTGCTGCCTCTCTCTGGTTTATTTCACCACACAGCAGCTGCAGAAGTCAGGGTGGGTATCTGAAGTGCAGCAGTGCTCAATGTATGTTCTCACTCTGATCTGGATTCAAAATCAGCGCAGAGAGCCTGCTCAGTAATCTGCTCGTAAAGGCTGCCTCTCCACCTTCCCATTCCCAATCCAGGAGCCTATTAAATTAATGAGACAGAAGTCAGCACAACAGCAGTCAACATGTTATTGGTGTACAGCACTGGTGCTGTTACAATGTGCCTGTTTTTTCTCCTGGGACGTTTAATTTCCGCTTCTCAAATGAGCTGCAAAGCTGTGAAGCCTGGCAGTGTTCTTTCTAGACACTCTGTGATGCAGATAATGAGGGTACTGATAGGTGCCTAGGAGACTGTGATGACTCTAAGCACAGCTATGGTCTGATAATGCTTTATGCCAGTAGTGTCACAGCGGAACCACTATCATCCCTCAAGGAATGGTTCATCTTTATGTGTAATACAGCAGCTGTCACCTAAATGGCTAATGGGGAAGCAAAGTAGAACCTTAGTGCTAGTAATCTTTGTCACTTAATAATTTTAAAGGTATCAGACTTCAGTAGCTCCTGCAAGTTCCAATAAAAAGTGTGCTTGCCATTTTTTTTTTATTTTGTTTGCCATGGATTAAATGTAAATTGAGAAATCCATGATGCAGCTCCGTGCAGATCTAATTTAGTATAATTTGAATAGCCAAGTAATTAAAATGTATTATAGGTATAAGATGCTGGGATGGTGGAGTGTCTGCATTTAAGAGGAAGATTTATTGGGCTCACTGCATCCACAGTGAACCTTCTACAACCGCATTAGCCAACATCTGTCGGAAAATGTCGAGACGCAGGGCATAAGACATGTCCTCACGGAGTGTATGTTTGCATGTATTTGAACAACAGGCTAAGAATATAGAGCAACATTTGCAAAATAAGCTGCTCGGGAAAAAGACGTGTACCTTTGTGTGCTGTATTTGGCTAAATTAGTAGGTTGCAAAGAGTGTAGACATGTGCATATGAAATATATGTGTGTCTACATACACATGTGCAAGGTAGAGTAGGTGAATGGGCACATTTTTTGTTGTACAAGCGTGCAGGGAGAGAGGGGAAACATGCAAATACGTAAATGTGCTTATGTAGCCTTTTTCCCAATTAATGCTGGTTTCCCACAGTGCTGGAACTGCAGTTGCATTCAATTTAGGAAGGCAGGTAATGATAATAATTAATAGGGCAGTTGACACACATGATGTGAGTATTGACATTGCGCTATTAGTGTTTCCTGGAAGATTATTTTGTTTGTTTTTGCTTAAGTGCTCAAGATTAGAGCCTGTGATTTAGTAGGCTAGGGCACTGGCTTCTTGAGAGGAGCCAAGCTCATTTCAATCACACCTTCAGACAGCCTGATAATCTTTGGGGAGTTAACACACTTAGGCTGGTGAAGGTTAAGAGGAGAGTGGTGCTGGGATGTGTATGTCCAGTAATTGTCCGGGGGATGAGTTACAGATCCAGACAGCCCACAATTCAATCTGCCCCTGATGCTACAAATGCTGAGAGGATAAATCAAAGGGCATTTCTCTGGATTCAAGGAAGGGAAGAGGGGCTACAGATCCATTTTCTCAGTGCCAGTGAGGTAGCAGAATTGCTACAGCAATGTCAGGAAAAGCGAGCAATAGGAGAAGGATCATTACAACACAGATTACCGCGACCTACGCTGAATATTTAAGGGAACGTACCGAGTGGAAAGCACGGGCAATTTGGAGCACTATGGCAAGTGGTGAGCTGAATTTCCTGCCTGATAGGCTGCTCACCTGCATTTGTTATTACCCTTTTGTCTGATGTGGAGGGCCTGCAGGTCAGGTGCAAGCAGCCACGAGCCTGCTCCGAGCTGGCCCACGTGAGCCAGCTCTGCCGCCAAGAGGGGTGCCCAGCCCTTTCACATGGCTGCTGCCTCACCTGTGGCCTGGGCATGGGGGCACCCTGGCCACATAGATACAGCTGAGGAATACAAGCATGCAGGGCAAGGGTTATCTTCTTGCTTTGTATTCATACAGCATTGGCAGCAAGGAGGACCTTGGACTATGGCTGGTCTCGGGCACAATCGAGGATACGCAGACAGACAGAGCAGTGGTGATGGAGAAAGTAGCAAGTGAGAAATTACTGGCTGCCATCTAGACTAGGGGCACAGTAAATAATTTCAGAGGTGACAGGACAAACAAGCAGGTCAGTGGTACCCAAAATCCAGTTTTAACAAATGCAAAACAATATAGTTTAACAAAAATCTTTGAACTGCTTGTGTGTATTGCTGGATTCTAAATTAGCCTTGATAAGCAAGGAAAGAGGTCTGACTGCTGTTTTGGGGAGAGACTGAAGAACAGGGGCAGTGTAAATCTGTGCTCAAGGTATAAAGTACAAAGGACAAAAAGAAACAATAATGCAGACCTTACAATATAACTGGGTTTTTTGGACTCCCCTGGATACTGCCACCCTTCCTCCAGACTGGGAGATGGATAAAAACACAATTTTACATTTTAAAATTATTGAAAATATGTAATTAAAATATGCAATTAAAGTATTTAATTAAAAATAAAAAGTGCACCTAGAGTTTTCCAGAGGAAGGTGATTGCCAAGGTTATGGTGGCTCTCTTCTAGAGAAAATAAGCACAAGAGGAGGGCACGTTCACAGAAGAATGTTGTGGTTTAACCCCAGCTGGCAGCTAAGCACCACACAGCCACTTGCTCACTCCCCCGCCCGGTGGGATGGGGAGAGAATCAGAAGAGAAAACTCATGGGCTGAGATAAAGACAGTTTAGTAAGTAAAGCAAAAGCCACACACACAGCAAAGCAAACCAAGGAATTTATTCACTGCTTCCCATTGTCAGGCAGGTGTTCAGCCATCTCCAGGAAGGCAGGGCTCCATCACACGTAATGGTCAATTGGAACACCATCACTCCAAATATCTCCCTGCCTTTCTTCTTCCCCCAGCTTTATATGCTGAGCATGACATCTTATATATGGAATATCCCTTTGGTCAGTTGGGATTAGCTGTCCCAGCCGTGTCCCCTCGCAGCTTCTCATGCTCCCCCGGCCTGCTTGCAGGTGGGGTGGGGTGAGAAGCAGAAATGGCCTTGGCTCTGTGTAAGCCCTGCTCGGCAGTAACAAAAACATCTCTGCATTGTCAACATTGTTTCCAGGCCAAATCCAAAACATAGCCTCATGCTAGGTACTGTGAAGAAAATTAACTCTATCCCAGCCAAGACCAGCATAAAGAAAGAAGCTGAAAAAAGTGCTGTTGTTAACACTTCCCAATAAATTACAAACATGAATATGCTTGGTTTCCTAAAAAGACCTTATGATTACAAAGGCCTAGAGATAGGCTTTTTTTTCCCCCAGTGCATAGCAAGTTCTTGGAGTTCCCTTCCCCAGGACCTCTCTGAAGGAAGGATGTAAGAGACCTGACCGAGGTCTTGTCACATGGGTGGAAATCAAGAACATCCATGGGGCTCCCACCTGAGGTGGAAGGATATTTCAGAAGGACATCTACACTTGTGCTTCAAGTGACACTGCTTCATTAGTGCTCAGAAAGACATTTCAGCAGCAGATCTTGCAGCCATCCATTACAGTGCTTCATACAGCTTCCAGTAAACCTGCAGGTGCTGTTGGAAAGGAAACCTGGCCTGGAGAGGTCAGGGGCCTTATTCAAAATAATGATGAATTTTCTTCACTTTTGTCACAGTCCTGAGGGACTTCACCAAGCCTCCTCACCTCCCAGACAGTGAGCTTCAAAGGCCTCCTTGCAGGTCAGCTCAGGACATGTGCTTTGTGACATCTCCTTGACATTGGTGTTGGGATGCCTCTTCACGCCTCTCTTGACAGAGATAGACATGTCAGCAAACAAAGAAACTTGGAGGACAACAGTATGCCTGAGAGAGGTGAGCTCTAGACAGGGCTTAGTGAAATCACGGGGACACTTTGACACCAGTACTATTAACAGGTCACTGCTCAGATGAGAAAAATCTCTCACCTAGTTTCCAAATCTAGCTGAAGACCACCTTACGGCATCCCCTGCAGCTGGACCACCTCATCCATATGCTGCAAAGGGCCACTGGCCACACACCACCTCTCCATACACCGCAGCTGGGCAGTCCAGGGATTTTTGTGCCATATCCTTTCTCCTGGGCCTGCTATTCCCCTCCTTTATTCCTTCTTTCTCAAAAAGAGTGAATTTGCAGCCTCTGGGGAGCCGTCATCTCTATTTCCCACACTTGGCAGATAGGAGGACGCTTAAATAGGATACCACAGTGTGTGCTTGTATTTCCTATTAAATTGGAGGTATGAATTTATATTTCCAAAACCACAGGGTAACTATGTGCCTGGGGCACATCTTCAGAAATGTGAATCATTGCGGTCCCCTCTCTTGGATGTTTTTGTCTTCATGTAGCAAGCAGCAGAGCAGGCAAAGGAAGGAAGCTGGGCTTCTCTCACCCAGGCAGCCAGCATGTCTGGGTTTCAGCCCAGTCTATCTCAGCTTCTCTTTTTCAGCATCTTTGAAGCAGACTTGATAATACTTTCCACCCTTCTAAAATACGTGTATAAAGAGAAATTTGAAAGGAAAGGGAGTGGTTTTTATTAGATTAACTGATTTAACTGGAAAAAGTTTCAGGCACACAGTCTTTCTTCAGGTCTGACATGGAAAGCCATTTGCAGCCTTTGCTTCAAACCTGAGAAAAAGATTGTGCGCCCAAAAGTTTGTCCACTTTTTCCAGCTGCATCTGCTGCTCTAATAAGAGATACCACCCCTCCCAACAAAGCTTGTCTCACTTATATCCTTCCTCTATCATAGCTGCACCAGCACTTCTGCAACTGGAATTAGTGGAGCACTATCAGAGGTAAGTGCTGTGGATGAGATAGTGGAGAAATTGCACGTGTAAAGCTCACAATTAAGAACAGAGGAAAAATAATTCTGAGGAATGCATTTCCTGTTCCCCCTGTTTTTCCACATGTAAATCCTGGCTATTCACTGGAACATCATTAATCATGCTGAATTGTTGTGGTATGCATACATATGTAAAGTGTAAACTCCTGATGAGTTCTGCAATTTAGCATTAAGCAATGTCCACTTAGTATAAAATGTGACATCATATTTTATGTCAGCATGTCATTGTTAGAGTAAACTGCAAACAGTGCACAGAAAAAACTGGAGGATATGATTTTTCTGCAGTATCTCTTTGACGTGTTTACAGAAAATATAAAGCTAATACATTACTGGGCATCAGAATTTTTTTCAACTGTGTATACTGTGCAATGTACACAGCTCTGTGATGCTTGTAGGGCATCTATTTCCACAGCAGACTAAACTTTGTGAGAAATTGCTACCTGCAATTCAATAAAGTATATTTACAATGTTTTGATTGCACTAAATATCAGCTGATGCACCTCTTATTAGTATAAATGGCATAGATTAGTGTCAGGCATTTTCAACAGTGAAGAAATTACAGAAGCCTGCATGGCTCATTAGGCTCTTGTTGCATGTTAAAGAGGGCCAGACCTTATTAATAAGAGGAAAAGGAGGGGGGGAAGAGAGTATAATGGGAAAAGTATAAAATAGCATTTAAAAAAAAAAAGAAAGAAAGCTTTCTGATTTGGAGAAAAATAAAAGCATCAATTAACCTCTTCCAGTCTCTGAACACTTTCTACAGTAATCTTAGATTTGTTTCTACAGGATATATAGATTACATATAAAGATTTCAAGCAGAGGAAAAACTGCTCACAATCACACTGCACCACCAAGAAGGGTTTTTGATGATTAACTGTGTTATGCTGTTTATGTGGGTCACAGTTTACATCCTGCTTCAGAAAAGCATCATTGTTTAAGTTAGGGCATACACCAACATTTGAATGGAAGCTCTTGCTTATATCCCACTGAAGTGGATATAATTTAAGCATTTATTCCCAGTTAAGCACCTGGTGTAAGCACACGCCAAGGAGAACAGATTTAAAATATATTTGAGAGCTTACCATAATTGAGGCCTCAATCACTTGGGTCCTGAACCTACAGCGACTGACACATCAGCACTTTGCACACAGTCAGTCTTATCAGCTTCTTGTGGGGTGCATGCGAGGAAAAGACATGTGTGTGCAGAAACACATCTTTGTGACATGGAGGCTGTAGTGCTTGCTGCTTCCCCGGCTGGCAGTGGGCAAGGGGCAGCTCTTGCTCGCATGTATACCTTCTTTGCCTGTTATTCGCTTGGGTGCCGAAGATGGTATTGCTGGTGGCTGGTGTTGTTGCTTAGGAAGCGGTGAAGGGGATGTGAAAGACCTCCTCACAGACACAGTAATCAAAAGCCTGCTCTCCCTGGGGCAGTGAAAGAGACCTTGCCTCCTCTTTGATGCAACAAAATTCAGTCTTGCTCTCAATGCTGAGAGACCTTGAGCCGGATGTACTCCTTCTTATACACTCAGCAGTTGGCATTGCAGAGGCAACATGGCAGAGTCCAGTCACCCGCTGGTGTTGCACAAGCAGAGGGTGATTTGCTGTTTCTTTAGGTTTGTAGTTTTGGATTTGGTTTGGTTTTCCAAGCCAGCTTGCTATTTATTGTCTCGGCTGCCAGAACACACAAACATATGTCAGGCTTGTCCTAAGGAAGGAGTATGTGGCAACCACCATTTTGGCAGAAAATAGAAAAATATAAATGCAACTGAAAATCATAGTTCTAGGCAAGTTAAGCTAGGTATGCAATTTTTCTAGTCTTTCTTCTCTGGGATTCACATGCTCCATGATGTGAGCACAAGCGGAAACATGTGGTGCACCTTGGCCAAAGAGGTCCAGGTTTTCATCCACCACATTAGTGGGCTGGAGCTGTTTCCAGTTTGAAGCTTAAATCAGAGCTAAATTAGTGAGCTGCTTCCAATGCCAAGCACCACAGATCAGCATATTGAGTTTTTTATATTTTTTTCCTTGTGTGATTAGCATTTTACTTGAGTCTGAGACATTAATCAATAAAAGCAATACCCTGTAAACAGAGTAAAATGAAAAAGCAAGTGCTGCATTTTAATAATATAAATAGAAGACTGTGTGGCATGAGGGGCCAAGGCAGAGCCTGCAATCTGAATACCATCAAAGGTAAAAGAATTGAAGGCAAAAGAAATTTTCAAGGCTGATTGCACACAGATGAAAAAAAACCCAACAAGCTAAAGAAAGATAAAATATCGAACACCGGTTAGTATGGGGGCTGTGTCTGAAATATTTTATTTCATTGTTTTTTAAAAATTTTGTCCTTGCTACCATGGACTTTAAGGGCAGAGAAGAAAAGAGAGAGGAGGGGGAACCCAACCCTTGGACTCAATAAATTAAGTAGAACAATATAGAAAAGTATTTCAAACATTGCTGTTAAAGCAGAGCCAAGTTCTTGATAAAAACTCCTCTTTGTTCTTTAAAGAACACTGTTGCAGTGGTTACTTTAAAAAAAAATTATCTCATTGTATGTGGTACAAAATACATGCTGGAAGCCTGAAAATAATAGCCAGCTGCTGTTCAGTGCTCTTCATCTACAGAGCTCAAGTGCTCTGGGAAGCTGGCGAGTATTGGCTTTCAGGCAGAAAGCACCGAGGCCGTACCCTGGTGCCAGCAAGGCCAGGGAGGAAGCCAGCGTGAAAGCCAACATCACCCACCGGCTCCTTTCACGCTACATCCAACAGGTCCCACAGCCACCAGGCAAAGCCTTTCAATGTATTTCCCAACAGAGAACTCAAAAACCAGTGGCAGACCGTTGGCACAGCATGGCTGGGCAGTTCGGCCACTGGGACCAGAGCTGGGGAACCATGAGGGAGGCTGGGCTGTCGATCCAGACAGATCATGGCTCCACAGCTGACTGAGCTTCTAGTGAGCTGGGATCTGCCCCATGGTGCCTTACTCCATTGGGGTGGCATCCTAGACGTTTAAAACCATGATACCATGCGGCAGCACGATTGCATTGCCCATAGCTAAGCCACATGGCTTCACCAAGAACATTTTTTTTTTTTCTCAGTGGCTGCTTACTTTATGCTCTGCATTTCTTACTGAGCAGAAGTTAACATTAACCTCTTTGTTCACTTCCTTGGTTTTGCCCTCTTGCCTTCTTTTCCTCCCTCTCCCCATCCTTTGAAATCTCAGTGGTGTTGCCACAACTTGGGGAACAGCTTTTATTCATGAACTGCTTTATTAATTAGCTGCTTCTAGAGCTGCAGCAATTAGAGGGGTGAGCTCTCAACATTTGTCTTCTGTAGGCCCCATGCAAAGACTCGCCAGTTGGTTATGCTTTTTCTTTGAGCAAAGACTGGGTTTTGATTTAAGAAGAGACTTAGAATAAAAAAAGGCAAGAAGAAAACATTCTGAGCTGCATAAAGCCCCTAGGAGTCCCCTCTTAAAAGGAAAGGGTCAGGGTCCTTGAATTTCTTTCTGCTGCAGCCTCCAGAAGATCCTGCCCCAGTGCTGCTGAAGGTGGTTGCTACCTACCTTGCTCCTCCTCTCCTCACGTGAAGTCTGGGATCATAATGCTTTCTGCCACAGGGTTAGAGGTGGTTTTTCCCATATGAGATAACCTAAGTGGTTTTTAACTGTTTCTAATCTGTAGACTCTTAAAAATTTTCTAGTGGAGAAAGGGTGTCTTCTACAGCAAACTGAAGTTCCCAAACAGCTTTTTCTCCTTTAATGAACCCTTTAGGAGCAACAAGTAGTCCCCAAGAAGTCTGCTGAAGATGATGTAAAAGCTGCCAAGCTAGAGAAGTAGCAATGAAAAAGGCTGATTTCTGAAAAAGCCCCTGGGTAACTCTATGGTTTACTAAACAGAAATGTGTGGCTGCCTGTTGATTCCTCTCTTAGAAACACAAGGAAGCAACCATGGGTCTTGGGGTGACTTGCTGATGGGACTTCCTTCCTCCTCCTCTGCTTGATCCAAGTTTTGCCCGTTCTTTAGAAAATGTTTGTGCTGCTCATTACTTAAGCATGATCAAAATGCTTGCTACTACACAAAAATACTAATAAAAGGACATTGTAGGCAATGCCTTGCCTGCAGAAAGTGAGATGCCATTAGTTTGATCCTACAACACCGGTGTAAGGATGCAGCTGCAATGTTCACACTGTAGGACTGAGGTAAAAAACAACAGCAGAGCAGATGTGTTTCCCTGCACAGTATGGAATAAAAAGAAACATCTGGCCCTTGGCCCCTGAAGGATATTTCTTGTTGAGAAGAGTAAATTAAGGGTGCATTGAAGGTGTAGGGACTCAGCTAAAGGGAACTGCTGCCTTAGTAACTATCTCTAACCCAGTTTCCAGCTTTGATGCATAATGCCATTTAAAATACAGGGCAAAAATAACTGTTGTAAGATACATGCAACCAAGTACAGACATCAAAGTATCTACAAAATATACGCTGCTATTTTGACACAACAAGTAAGTAAACAAACAAAGGAAATATTTTTAAACACTAAGCATAACACTGGTTATATTGCTGCAGGATAAAACATGGGCTTTTCTTAAAATCTATTGAGTCATAAATCTCTGTATTTCCCTTTGTGTTTGATCTCATATATTACTTGGAGTTTCTAAAATGATAACAAGGCATGCATTAAAAATATTTCTCTTATTGTTACATTTCAAGCACGTTTACTGTTAGCTGCTTAGCTTCATTATGTATCATAGTCTGAATCTACAAATCAAGTATAATTAGACTTAGAGAACTGATTGGATTTCTAATTAAGCTACATTGGAAACAACAATGCACAATCAGTAAATATTCTGACTAGGTACATTTTAAAGAGCAACTCTTGGGCTTTTTGCTGATGACTAGACACCAGTGTCATTAAATTTGTTGGTGGCAAGCAAATTTTAAAGCTAAAATAGAGGCAATTAGTAAAGATCTTGAAATATTTAATCACGTTTGTCCAATTAGTGTGCAATTAGGCAATGGTGTGGCGTGGGACAAACATTCTGCTTCAGTGTTTGGTAGAGAAGGATCCCTTTGAAATTTTGCTATTTAGTTTATTGATATATAAAAAGGAAGTTATGGTTGTAATTTCCAATTTAAAAAAATACTGTGCAGATGGTCTGACTATATATTTAACAATGTTAAACAAAACTAAACAAGGGAAGCATGTTACCTGAAATTACACAGCTGTGATCAGTGAATAAGCTCCAGATCACATTAGATTACAGCTGTGGGTATCTTGATCACAGAAAGCGCCAGGTAGTTATGCTGGTAAAATTAAAGCTATGTAAGTTGGCCTGTCGCATCTCGAGATGACATGATTATTTTGTCCTTGACTGAAAATGCACTTTTTCGTCTGAGCTTCCCCTGGTTGTTTTGCATTCCTTCCATGAAGCCCTGCGTTGGCAAGTTCATTGTGGAAAGTCAAGTGTAGCTTTTAAAGAATAAACCACTTAGTATTGTCTTGACTTCCCTTCAACTTGGGGATCTGACTCCCTTTTTGGCAAATTTTAGGCTCTCTTTTAAAAATGATCACGACACTTATTAGTTGATTTGCAAAACTTCAATGTAACATTTTGGCCAGCATGTTGAAAGTGTCTGCTGTCGTGCATTTCAATGTGCAACCCTGAACTGAAAGTGTCATCTTATTGGTATTTTATTGAATCAGCCACGTGCAGATAGTCAAGGAGACAGTGCCAGAGAATGTCCCCAGGTGCTGGAGCTCAATTTTCCGGGTTGTTAAATTGTTAGAGCAGTCCCTGGCATGGTTTTGGCTTCGGTCAAGTACGACTCTCCCCAGCCATCCCTGGACACAGCTCAGGTGTTAACACTGGCCAGGGACTGCTCCCAACAGGCATTTTGGTAGGGAAGGAGGATTAGGAGAATGGATGTGGGCCATCTTATGGCAGCTGGCCTCCACATCAAAGCACATTTAACCTTCTACTGTCAATAGTACCCATGGATTCACAAGGAGTGAATCCGAGGTAAGGTGTCTAACAGGACTAACTAGGGATGACATGGACACCGGCCTGGAGCCCTGACTTCTTCTCTGCTGCAGAGGCCATCTCATTTCCACCTCATATTCAATATGGACTAAGAAACAAGAAGAGACTCTTTCTTCCCCCAGTGTTCATAAAAGAAAGAGATTTGTTTTAGCTGTTGTTTGGATTTGATTGCCAGATAATTTTTTTTTTCAGAGAAAAGAATAAAAGGTGATCAAAATTTAAAATTGTTTTCTATGTATTTCTGATAAATGCTGTAATTTCTGCAATGCTGTTAAGCCATTGAGGGTTTAAACATTGTCAAATCAACCTTACACCTGAGAAATTTTGGTTTTATTTCAGTACCAAAAAAAATGCTGAAATAAAGCAAATAATACTTCCTAGCAATGCTATGCGCTTTTTTTTCCCTTTGATAGGTAGAGAGCTGGAAATTCAAAGTACAGAATTTTGTTTTGCAAACAGGTTGGTGCCAGTGAGAATTTTATGAACGCAGATGTGTTGATTTCTTGAGGAATATTAAATCAAAACAAAATACTTTTGATCCAAAAAGAGAAATGTTGTGAAGAGGAGTATTGTATGTGAGAGAAATTAGACAGGGGAAAAAGCAGATAATAGGTAATTGCACAGGCATTCATTTATTCCTTGACCTTAGGCAAAATTGACCTGGACTGAAGGCTAGATTTTGACCCTTTGATATTCAAAATCAAAGTTTTTTAGGTTTGTTACTTCCCAGATCTTAGGAAAAGTTTGCATCAGGTTTTCCTGGGTGCTTTGCTTTGGGCAGAAGAGAGGCCAGTGGTCTCTTGGGGGACCGGTACTCCATCAGCCTTCCCATGCAACACAGGCATTGCTTTAAAACTCCTGCAAACCTGACTGTGGGGGAGAGCTTTTTGAGCTTTGTTGTGAAGTGAACCTTGAGGTACATGACCACTCAAGCTTTTAATTATGCTTATGTTGCGAACAAGAATAATTGATGATAATAATATTTGTTGCTGTTGTTTTTACAAATACATACATGATGTCCTTAATCATATTCGTTGGTTACACTTATGTTTATAGATATGCCCCAATTCACAGAAGAGTCAAGTTTCTATGGACATAAAATGTAAGAGCCATAGGTCTTCAATATGTTGGCAAATTAGCTGCCAAATCCTATATGGTAACAAGATGTGAAAGCAGTATTTCATGGCCTCTGCCTCACCACATCTTTGCTCAAGTAAAAGATCAGGAAACCCAATCAATAGGCTGAATGCCAGAAGATTGAATAGCCAGCTGCAGAGGCAGTGCAAGAGAAGATGTCCTCTTGCAGTTAATGCCTTGTGAAAATCACACAGGCCCCCGTAGGGGTTAACCAAACATTTACTGTGCTGACTTACTATGTTCTTTAGCCCCTGGAAGAAAACAGCACCTTTCACAGCTTTTAAACATCTAGGAAAAAAGAAAGAAACTGCATCTCTAGTTGTAAGCCTAGCTTTAAGCTGTACTTCAGCATGAGTACTTGTGTGTTTATACCCACTTGTGTGCTGAACCTTCACAAACTGGGACTTCAACCCACAGTCATACATGGGCTTATATATATGTGTGTGTGTGTGTGTATGCATGTGTGTGCATATATACACAAATATATAAATTTGTACATGTATACAGGAGTATCCACATATGTATATACATACACCATACATGCGTAGGAACTGAGAACTTCAAAAAGGAAAAGAATGTTTGGGAAATTCAGGAAAGGAACCCCCTGTTTATTTGATAATGGAAACAAAACCGGCACTTGAATAGCGATTCATACACCGCTGTCAAAGCAAGCTCCGGGTGGATGCGCAGACCCGCAGGTTCTCTGTAGTTGCTGAATTCCTCCCAGTGTTGTCTTTATCAAAGAGGTAAATGTAGATTTGAAAAAATTGCTTTGATGTGCGAGACATCACAGAACAGCAGCTCCTTTCATTGCAGAGAGTCCATTATTTACGTCTCTCAGGCAACTGTACAGATTCCCTGTAAAAGAAAAAATAACGGGACTGTGGAAATAAAACCCCCAACAATGTGTATTCTGCTGGCTTCTGGAGTCTTTCCCTCCAGTGTTCATGTTCATGTCTTGATTCTGTGAAACAATATTAGGCTTGGGCTTATGTGCCAACAGGCTCAGATGGGCAGTTGATCCTGTCTGAAGCAATACCTGTATTCTTGCCGGACTCCTCTGGCCTCAGCTGCAAGGGTGAAGGGAGGCATCGGTGAGTGGCACTGAAGGCTCCTGCCATTTGTCCTTGAGACTTCCCCTTGGCTCACCTTAGCTTTTGCTCCAGCACTTGCAGCATATCTCAGGTCAGGCAGGGTGGGCCACACGCCCGCTGCATCCCAGAGGGATGGAGCAGCTCTGGCACAGTGCCACAGGGGTGCTGTGGGCCGAGCCAGGCTCGTTCCCACAGGCAATATCCTCCATGGAGATGCTCATGTACAGGAATGGGAAAGGCAGGCCAGGAGCCAGGGGCAGAAGAAGAGGGGAAACCAAGCCCTGTCACCCCTACAGCAGCAGGACTGCCTGCAGACCAGCCCGGTGATGCTCCATCCAGGCACTTTCCTGTGAGAGCGGGGCGGGGGAGCAGTTTCCCTACCTCCCCTCCATACTGTCGTAAACCATGCGAATGTGTAGAAAGGGTCTGTGAAATTAATTATACTGTGAGTGCTTGGTAACCAAATGAATTGTAAATTGTACATTATTAAAACAGCATCAGAGCACCGACTGATCTATTATTCTTTGGGGAAATGTATGAAGATAAGAGCTTTATATGCTTTAGGGGTCTTTCCCACCACAGAGCCAGCTTTGTAAGAAAAAATGTGGCAATATTTTGTTACTGAGTTGCAACTGACACAGTACTGTATTGTTTGTTTTTATTACTCTGTCCCCTATTTAATATATATGAGATAGTATTCAGTACCAGTGACATACACATGCTCAGTCCCCTTCTGTTTATCCTGTTTCAGACAGTATTTGGGATTAATCACCCTCATTTTTGTGTAAAAAAAATATGTAGGTGCAGAAAAATGAGATAAATATTAAGAAGCATGCCCTTTTGCACAAATAATGTAAATAACAAGATGCACAGGTATTGTTAGCCCGATCCTGATCATTTTGCTTGCATATTGCTCCTTGCTGCCTACCTGTCTTTTAGCTTCTGAGAACTGTAAGAGGGCTTGGTGGGGAGCTCTGTGTTCAGAAAAAGCCTGCTAAATAATAACAGGCAAGAAAAAGACCATGGGTTTATGTGTGCATGCATGTTTTTCTCCCTTTCTTCCACAATGCATGCCCCCTTCCACATCCCTCCCATGCATTATTTGATATCCAGAGATGTGCACTTGCATCTTCTGGGATACCACAGACCAAAAACTGCATGCCCTCCCTCCTAGGGATGCTAGTTTTCTGTATGACTCCCTATAGGTGGTCCCTCTTGATACCTGATGCAATGGCCCTTGTCACCCCTTGCCTCTGGCAGAAAGATGTGTTAAGCAGGGGTGTGTATTGGAAAAGGAACAGAGGGGGCTTTTTTTTAGTGCCTCTATTGAAGAAATGGAGGCGGTAGCTACTTCAGCATAGCTTTTCCCACAAGATCTCCTTTATATCCTCTCCTTGAAAGAAGATGCATGACAGTATGCCCTATCCATGCAGCTGCTTGCCAGTGAAGAGGCGAAACAGCTGAAGAAACATCCTTCTCCCTCTGGCTGGCGGCATATCTCCAGACTAAGCTGCTCAAGGCAGAGACACGTTGGTTTCTACAGTCACCACATCGGTGGTCCCATACCAATGGGCAAACCTTGGGGGTTATTATACACTAGAGTAACGCTAAGTGTTTCTTTGCTGGTTCAGCCAGTTGCATCCTCTTTTCTTCAGAGGTGGTGTATCAGAAAAAAGCTTTCCTCCGACTGCAAGACCTATATGGGCATTCAGCAAAACAACTCAGTCAAAGAAATTATTGCAATTTGAGTGAAGACTCATTTCAAGCAGCCCAAAGAATTTCAGGACTTGGTCTCCCCTCTATTCAGGCACTGGAGACAATGAAATTTCCCTGGCTAAGATATTGCCATAACAGAGTAAGGCATCTTTGCTTATTTCCCAATTTTTCAAAATAAAGAAGAGAGAATTTATACTGTAGAGTTTTTGCATTCTTCGGAACAACTCTCCTAACTATCTAATAGTATAAAATACGGTGCGGCCTTTCTTGTCGTTCATCAGCCCCGCAGGAGTCACTAGCGTCTTTGAGGATGCGATGCCTCCCGCTCCCCGGGCAGCCCTCTGCCAGGAGGTGCACCGCGCCCTGAAATTCAAAAGAGGGCAGCATTTTACTTAGGCTGCTTGAAAGGAAGGGGACGGCTCCAAGAGTGTAGAAGAATGTCAGCAAGTGAAAATCACCAGTCACAAAATATATACATCGTGTTCTGAAAAATTATGTTTAATAGAAGAAATGCTATGTTCCGAGGACTTTGTATTTACAAGAAAAAAAAAAAAAAGAAAAAAAAGCTCTTAACTGATCGACGCTATTAATGAATACACTCCATCTACGTTCAGGGAATTCTTTGCATAGTCTGTTGTGCAGCTGTAATGCTGTCTCTGCAGCACATCACAATGATTTTGCCACCAATTTTTGCACTGCAATAGCCAACTGATGATAGACTGAAGCATCGTGGATAAATACTGTATATGAATGAAGTGTTAAACTGTGTCTGAGGTAATTAAAGAATCCACTTGTCTCTCGTTAAAGTCCTGATTCAATGAAATTCTTCAAACTATGCCTAACATGTTACCAGGCTGCTATTTTTGATTACTTAAGTATCTGCATAAAAACTGGCAAAGCCCATCCAAAACGAAGAGTAGGAGTTTTGTGATGTAACCCCAAAATATGTGTCTTCTAGTGTGAAATAATCAAACACGCAAAGGAAGATCAAAATGCAACTGCTCATTTTAATCCAGAAGCCTGGACCTTTGTGATCAAGAGTTCTGCTTGAACAGCAACATAGCATTGGCTTTTAAAAGGAAATTATAAGGAACAAGATATATTTAAAATACATGCTGGATCATTAAAAAAAAAATTAGAGGGCACGCAAGCATAATACAACACTTTTTAGTTTACCCCCTACTAAACATTTGGTGAAATAACTGTACTGTCAGCACTGCCTCTGCTACATTCAGCCAGGTTGCCCGGACCACTGAAGAGCCCAGGACAGGGCAAACACCCTTTTTCCTTCTCTGCTTGCATCTAACAAATAACAGAAGTTGCAGTATTGAAGACGCTCACCTGATGTGACTAACAAGGGCTTTCTAAAATATCTGTCCTAAGACAACAGCCACCCTGCTATTATTTACTTAATGAAATCTGTACACAGGGCAACGTTGAAGTTGTGGCAATTCTGCTTAAGAAGCAGCAAGGTGCTTGAAATACAGGTTTCTTCTGTGATCTTGGGCTAAATCTGCATTACCAGAAGGCTGCAGCCCCAACCTAGAGGATACTTGCTTCCTACCCTCCCTAAATACCCACCAAACAATGCCTGACGGAGCCTAACGAACCCAGGACTTGGTGCCACTGTCCCCACAGCTGTTTGCCCTGCATCCTTCGGGTGGCAGCCCCTGCCATGTGGCCGTCCCCACGGTCCCCGAGATCTGCCAGTTGAACCCTTTTTTATCAGCTGGAGGGAATCTGGCACGGCATCTCCAAGTAAACCTGCCAGGAAGCAGGGTCAGCCCTTTGCAAATAAACCCTGCCTGATCTGAGTAACACACATGGACGCCTGGAAGATTAATTCAGCCCCAGTAATAATACAACTAGTGTTTGTACAAGCTGGTGGCATGCAATAGTTTCTTATTAAAATACTCAGGATATGCATTAAGATGTCACTAAACAAAGTAGGGCTTAAGGACGGGGGGGAGGGGGAGAGAGTGTGCAAAATTTCCTTGCTTACAATTTGCCACGCTTTCATCAGATTTGATATAAAGCTATGAGCATTGTTGTAAATGGACCAACGAGTTGTCTAATTGTCTAGAACACCCTCATGTAATTTATATCGTCTCTTAATTTCTGTTTTGTAACCTCCATAGCTGTCTTCAGTGAATCATAGCATATATCTCCACTCTGAGAGCATATCAGTGTATGATTTTTCCCTTTGTTTCCCACTTTCCCACAATGGAAACATGCAAATTTCAACAAGGTATGTACCTACTGCATTAATCCTTTCTAACGTAATTCCAGTCTGCCCTTTAAAAGTAGAATCAAAAAGATTATTTTTACTGTTTCCATTCCCTATTGTGGCATACAGTCTTCTTTCTGAAAGGATATCCATCTAACTCTATACACACAGAGATGAATACACATTCGAATCATAGATACATATCAACATAACACACATCACGGACTGGAAATACATTATTAAAATTAATTGCATTACAGAGAATAGATTTATAGACAAAACTGCTGAGGTACTCGACTCTACCTATTCCAAGGTGCCTTAATACTTGCCGCAAACCTGCCACCCCTTTGTAATGCAGTCCTGAGATACCTAATCTGCTTTCTGTCTTCCACCGATGTAAATCAGCAGCAGTCTGTGGAGGAGCAGAGTCTGTGGGGCAATATTGGCCTGGTGGGTTATCTATCTGTAGCTGCATGCACAGTGGGTCCGCTCACCAAATTTTTAGCGTGTGTATCTTCTCGGGCTCTTTTCCAGCAGGGAGTTAGAAAGCAAGAAACAACAAAACTGGTTTAATGCACCAGGTATATCAGAGCATAGGTGAAACCTATCACTGTACATGATTGTTATGATAATAAACACGGGTGAGCTCTGGTTATTACATGCACAGCCCTGTACTAACTGCTCCCTACCGCTTGCCCGTTCCCTCACTTTAGCAACACCCCACACACCTGTTCAAATAATATTACTATTACCTTGTGTTGACACCACATCCACCCTTTCCTTTCATATAATAAGAGCTCCTGGTGAACTGTAAATGGAAAGCTTGCGGTAGCAGAAGCTGATTGTTTACCTGTCTCCAGTTTGTTGCCACAGATACTTGGTCAGGAGAAGGGAACAAAGATCAGTTTGACATCCTTGTTAAGCAGGATTTGCCCCCCACCTTACCCACAAAAGGTTACGAGTTGCTATTCAAGCCTGAGCTCCGCAGGTGTGCCATCACACCTGTCTGAAAGAAAACAAAATACAGTTTGTTTCAATATGGCTATTGCCCCAGCAAAATAAAGACGACCTTGCCCTGCAACACAGACACAAGCATTTGCTTTAATATTTCAATGAATCCAAGCAAACACAGACGGATATCTCTGTTTATATTTAGTGTTCAAGCCAAACACAATGCAAGTGCCCCCAGCAATCAATGAGCATCCAACCCTGCCCATGCCCGCTAAACTCATGGCCAAACTCATGGTAAAACTCAACTCAAAACCCATCTTGCGACAGGAAAGAGGATTTTATAGCTCTCTGGGTGTATGTTCCAGGCCCTAAGCCCAAACCCACCAAGATGAACAGGAGACCGAATCCAAAGCCAAGCCAGGGACAAGTTTGGCCTCACGATTTATTTCCTTTACCATTTAGCCCTGCTGGAGCTGTTGCTGCTGTTGACTTCCGTGTAACTCTTCGCATAGAGAGTTGTCATGGTTTTGTAATAGGGGAACATTAAAAGCTGCAAGCCCTGGTGCTGTTCTGCTTGGCCAAAGGCTGCGCCCGACTTCTTATGCCAGCGACAACAGTGTAGGTCTGGAGTAAATTGGTAAAAAACATGGTAAAACCTAGCTCCCAACTGAGGCCTGGACGAGGCATAAGGGGATTTTGTCCGAGCAGAGCACTAGAGAGCCCTAAATGTACCCTTTCATTTATGTGAATTTGCCATTCAACATCTGCTGAAGGTGATGGAAAGACTCTGGTGGGCATTTGATCAAGAGCTGAGTCACTGGAGTTTCCAACGCTTTAGGTAGAAGCGTTTTTCACCAAAAAGGGCTAATGAGAACAATTTGCCCATTTTCCAGCTAAAGCAGGGCTCTATTTCTATTGCTTTACATTCTTATTAAAAGCCTTATCCATAGCTGCTTCCATTGTAGTTTAAAGAGTGTTGTTTGTAGTCAGCTGTAAGAAGGTGTCCCTGCATTTAGGAAGTGCCAGCTGGTTTGGGAAGAGTTTATATACTGGGCTGCAACTTATGTGGAGAAATGTCCTTGAGGCAGGGAGCATATTTTATTTATTGTTTTATTTATTGCATATGCCAAGTAAGTGGAATCCCAAATTATGAAGATACAAAACACAGTGTGGGTATTTATCAGCACCGAATGTTTTTATGTGCTCCAAAACAACCTGGGGTTTCCCAGCTGACTGTGAGCAGCTTGCTGGTTTTGAAGATCTAGCACCTTTGGAACCAAAGGGACATGCTGAATTTTAAGCACTTGGAAACTTGGAAAGAGAATTAATTGCATGGACAGCAACATTTTCCTTTTTTTCTTTTTTTTTTTAACACTCATCAATAGCAAATGATGAAGCCTCTGGAGGATATTAACACAAGTAAACTAAACACAGGAGTGGGACTGTTTAAACAAGGTGAGACAAAAGCCTTCATACTACAAGCAAATGACTTTGACAGTAAATTTTTTTATGTTTCCACTTCTGTTGTTGCAGACGTCTGCATTTAAATAGGAACTTTATCTTCCTTGGCCCAGGTTCTCCTCCTTCATTAGCCTGCACTGAGGTCACCGGCCCTCTTATCTCACGGGATACTCCTGCAAGGGCCTGGGTGCTCTGCCGGGTTCCCCTTGCAGCTTTCTACTGAGGCGGGAATAGAACTTTTGCCTGCTCCCCCACCCTCTGGGAACAGAAGAGGATTTGCCCTGGCTAATAGCTGCAGAGGCATGAAGTCATCTGTGTGCATGCCTTCATTTACCAACGAATCACATTGCCAAGTGCCCTGCACCTTCACACCTGCCCCTGGCTGCTCTCGCTGCCTGGCATGGAGTCCCCAGAGCTGCACTCCAAAAAAAAAATCGCAAACCCTGAAAAAAACCTGCTGGCACTTTAAGCCCTGGGACAGCTCACAAACCAGCGCTGGTATATTAGCTCCTACTTACCTGGTGAACCTCTCCAGTACACGGACGAGGAAACAGGTTCTTCATTAAAGCCGGAGAAGGCAATGTCATTTTGCACCATTGCTCCCCTCAGTGCTGTGATAGTCCTGCAAGGATCTCCCAGTGTCTGGACAGACACGGCAGAAGTCAAAGGGAAATGCCCGTGGCACCCTGTCCTCCTGCCCCTCTGAGGGTGTGTGCACTGCAGCCCACACACATAACCCACTTCTGGCCCTGCGTGTTTCCAGCGCTGGTGGTGAAGGTAGAGGGGAGCAGAGGAAGGAGTCTTAAAAACCTGATCCGAACTGGATGTATGTTGCAGTCTTAATCATTTGAGCTGTTCTTTCCTGTTTCCAGATTTTCATGGGGATCTTCCCAACCTGCTGAAAAGGCTGAGCAATACTAATTTCAAAATATTCTAAACAAGATGTAGATGTTAGACTGCTACAAATACAGACATTGGCATCTCCGAATGAAGAGATAGCCTGTTGAATAAATAATACATATTAATAAATGTCTGAATAGGAACTTACAGGATAAACTGTAACAGCTTCAAAGGAGTCATTGATCTATGGAGTACATAATATGCATGTTAAAAATCGTTGGAATATTTATTTACATGACACATGGCTCAGAAGAAGCCATTATAGTCCTTAAGTAAATTATACATGTCGTGAAAATTGTCAAAGTGCTTCTTTTACCAGACATGAGTGTATCCTATCAGTTGAAAAACACATTAACTTTGAGGGAAAAAAAAAAGGCAAGTGAACCCAAGGCTAAAAGAAGGTTAAAACAGAAAAGGAAGAAAAAAAAAAAAAGGGAAGAAAATAAAAACCAACCCTCGTACCATCTCAATGTGTGTTCCATGCCCATCAAAGGAAGAAAAGCCCAAGCTGCCCTGCCCCGTGTCCTGCTCAGCACTGCTGTCGCACTTCGTGCAGCGAGGGCTGCACGCCCAGGGCTCTTGCGGAGGGGCTGCTCACGTCTCTGTGTGCCAAAGTCCTGGGCGCCAGCTCCTCTCCCTACAGGCCAACAAATGACAAATGGGGACTAATTCTTTCCAGCCACCGCCATGTCCTCTCCTTTGAAATAAGCTGCCAGAGGAGCGCTCTGCTTTCCCCACCCATGTCCCTCTGACTGTGGTGGGAGGCAGCCGGGGTACCACAGCCCGCCAGCACCGTTTTCACCTTGGTGTACAGAGGGGTGCTTTTTATGGCTATTCTTACAAGTCCTCAACTGCATCAGCATGTCTGAGCGCTGCTTGCAAATGGTCTTGCCTCCCCTCACGTACCTTCAAAAGGGGCAAAACAGGGGGAAACATTGCCTTGCAATACTCTGTGCTCCCACAGCTGGGCCCATCGCTCACCGGCATCTTTCTGATTACTTCAGTTTTGTGCTTGTGCCTGAGCACAGCGCTCGGCAGGGTTTGCACTGCTCCTTCCCCAGTGCTCTGTGGGTGACATGGCTCTTTTCCGGCAGATGTTTTTCTGGCGAGGAGGGACACCAACTTAGAAAATCTCCCCTCCTGTCCATGTTGCTGTGATTGCACAGCAGTCTACGCCACAGCTTGGCCCCTGTGAATTTTTTTTCCAGGCCGTGAGGCAGAAAAGGGTTTTTGTCAAGGAGGCATGGCCAAAGACGTGGCTGAGAGACGGACTCTGGCCAGCACGATGCTGGTGCTCGGCTGGCATCTGCCCGCAGCCCAGCTCCCGAGTGCTACACAGCCCCGGGATACCTGGTCCCCATCTCAGCTCAGACGTGCTCGGAGGGCTGATGCGTGCATACCCACTTTGGGCATTTGGGAAAGCAGGCTCTCCTGGTAGGCACAGTATGCAAGGTTTCTCTTACATAGGAATAAGAGTAATGGATGGATTTTCTAATGCAAGAGAACAAGCAGTTGTACAGGGGGAATATATTTAGCCTGTGTTTTCAGATCACATGTTCTGTGACTGGAGAGCAAAACGTTTTCAATGCTGTTTTAGAAGCACGCTATTTAGTATCACAAGCCTTACTATTGGAGAAGCCAGTAAAGTGTGCTGCATCTAAAACAATTACTTGAATTGCTTGTAGTGAGGTTTCTTCTTTCCAACTGCAAAGGTTTTACAAAAATGTGACTTCTACAGCTACAAAAGCATTGAAAATACAAATCATAGTAAAGTGCTGCTCTGCATTTGCATAAACCTGTTTATCCTATACATGGTTTATTCATTAACTCTCAGAACAACCAGCAGGACAGCTATGGCATTCCTTATGACCACTTTCCTGCGGCTGAAAATGACACAACTGCTTAAAAGCAACACTACATGGTTTAGAAAGCAAAAATAAATACCATTCCCGTGTGAAACAGCAGGGGAAACGTTGCTATCACCACAAGAGCTGTCATTTGGCTTTCACATGGAATGACCACCTCCTGTCATTTGGAAATTTCAGAGGGGAGTCCCAGCATCTGCAAGGATTGGGACCTCCGCACCGCAGCTCCCCAAAACAGACACGCAGTGTTAGCCGTATCCGTTGCTGCGCTCTGCAGACAGCATATGAGTTAGGGATGGAAAAGACCTGGGTCCCTCATCTATTCCTTCTCAAGACTGTTTCCTAATCCTTTAGAATTTGTCCCCCAAGCAAGAGAGTCCTCGCAGCCTCAACCAGCATTGTGTTTCCCAATCGCCTCCTCCTTAGGAAGGCTTTCCTGACAACCACCCCAGCTTTCCCTACGCTTCTTTTCTTAGCCAAAACATAATCCCCCTAACAAAGATGAAGTAAAAAACATGAACATGTTTTGCTTGCTTCATCCCTCTGCTTCTATAAAGATGAGTACATGTTGCCACCGGTACATTACAAATGGGAAACTGGAAGTTTGTTTGACAGCCGGCGACTTGCTCAAGGTCACAAAAGAGCCTCAGTAGCAGAGCTGGGAACAGAATTTGGTATCCTAATTCCTAATCTGGCAGCCTTACCACAACTCTCATCACGCAATCAAAAAGCTCCTTTTAAGGAATGCTTTTGTGACTAAGAGAAAATCCAGGGCATTAGAAGAAAGAGTCCTTTTAATTTGCCTTTGTTCAAACATTTACGCCTTTTGCTATACGGAAAACACGATTTAAGCAAGATATAGGAATAAAATATGATCAAAGACTCTAAAATCTTTGAAAAACAAAAATAAGTAGAGCTGTATTTAGGAATGTACTGATTCCAGCCATGAGGAAGGCAGCGATTAGATATTCCTTGCTTACAGTTTCATACATAACATGAGGAATAAATCAAGACCAGGCTCTGATAGAGCTGTTTTTGAGTGCTATATGCAGGCTTTCACATTTGTCAAGAATACTGTATAACAGGAAGAATTTTTACAGCTCTTTACAAAGACTTCATTTTCTAAAGGTCCTAACTTGTTGCACCGCAACAGTTTTTTAAAAAGCCAAACCAAATCCGCAAGCAGCTGAACTCAATGGGAGATTGCCCTGACCTGAAACAATCCCGGATTTGGTACACTCTCCCTTGAAGAGTAGTTCAGTGATTCATCAGCTCTCCCAGGATACGCCAGCTTTTGATATGTAGAAACTCTACAGGTTAGTTTCGTATTTTAAGACAGCACCTTTTACTTGCTTCCTCTTCTGTGTAACAGAGTACTGTAATTTGGCAACAGTGGATAGAAGCGAAGGAGGGTATCGTGAACTAATGTTACTGAAAAACTGTATACAAAATAAGCTGAGCTATACAAGCTGAAATAAGCATGAGACTACAAATATTAACAGGATAAACAAAGAAAACTAATGTAAATTTAAACCATTCCTTTGGAAAAATGGTGCTTTTCCATTTTTGAAACACAGTAAGAATTCCCAAACTGCAGTAAAAGAATCCTATTGATAGTGCTCTTACTGTCATTGAATTAGTTGGAGACACCAGAGGAGAGGTTCGTGACTTAAGATTACAAGAACATGTATTTTGCTCATTACACTACGATTATTATAACATCTGAGCAAAACAACACAAGGACCCACTCCCCATCCCTCAAGTCAGGGCTCAGCCTGTGAAATGCCCCCCATCTTCAATGCATTTGCAGGGACAGGAGGCCTTATGGTTTCAGATGTGTTAGCCACTTTTTGATTTGATCTTTACACAATTATTTTGATTAAGAAAATGTTCATCTTGTTGACATTATCACTGTAGTCAATAGCTAATGACCCCAGCAGTTAATTTCCTTATAAATATTTAACTTAATAGAAGTCCTCCCCTGGGTTATAGTACTTTTGACACTTGTATAATCTGAAACAAATCCCCTCTTTTTTAGTCAAACAGACCATGTTACACACACAGTTGGCTAGCTATTTACAAAGCACCCAATTAAATCCTACTTAATTCTCCCACTCTGAAAATCCCGTTTCACTAGTGCGCAGGCTACTGATCACACAAGACGAGCACCTTTCACAGAGCCTGGACATGAGTTTACAGTCTGCAAGGCTTGATTGTACAAAAGCCTGCGTAAAACGAATTTGCCCGTCAAGTGGCATGTACGAAAAAAGTGAAGAGAATGTGCAAATTCAGAGGATTGAAGAAATAAGCTGAAGAATCACAGTTAAAGACAGGTAAATCTAGTTTAATGTTCACATGTAGTTACACATCACAGAGATTAAACAGGATTTTAACTGTAACATAGCTGCAGTGAAATGAAAGTCATTTTGTACTAGAAAAATGATCTTGACGCAGTTATCCTATTTTTGGTCTACTTAAGTTCATTTTAAGGTGAATTTACATCACTGATCATAATGACTTTGCCCACGTGCCCTTCTGCAGTTCAGTATTAATACTCTTTGGACGAAGGAAACAGCAAATGTTTTTGTTAATGGTTTGCCCTTTGGTTGCAAGCAGAGAACTGTTTTCACTTTTTAAGCAATTAGGCTGTAGGAACACAAGTTTGCAATAAAACCTTTTGGTGCTAAACAAAGTTCCAGAACAAATTTCTTCATCTGATGCAACAGCAGAATTTTAAAAAAAGCTGATTAAAGTTCTAAAGCATCGCCCCCATAATGCAAAAACTAGATAAATTTGTTTTTCTACTCTCAGTAAAAAAACCACTACATCTTACTGCTACTTTTATAGAATGCGCTAAAAACGCCTGTGCCTAAACGACAAAAGTGTAGTCTCAATTTGTATAATACACTTACAAACATTTTAAGTCTAGATTGAGGAAAACACGCTTGCGTGGACTCCAAACAAGTTTATTTGCAATTAGACATCTCATGCAATCATGCAGGACTACTAGCTATCGCTGTAACTTCCGAGTCTAAAGGACATTTGGGGACAAAAAAACGCCCTAAACATTCAAGGTATTTCCATATCAGCAGCTCCGTACTTGAGCCGTAGTTTTCTAAAGAGATATTCCCACAGATTTAAAAAAAAACGTACACACCTTTATAATATTTACAAAAAATATTTAATTAAAAATATTTTATAATTACAGTAGTCTATTAAAGCATATACTTTTCTCACACTTATAGAACATCTCTATATATACACAGTATGAAATGTCACTCATTTATCTATACAATATGTAACATTCCTGCAGGGAGAAGAAAGTTCCCTGGGCCCCAATAATAGCCATCTATTTTAAACAATAGATGTCAAATATATCTACAAATGCTCTGGGAGATTAGTAAAGCTTCAAGATTCAGCTGCTCGGTCCCTTAAAGAGTTACAACGCTTCTAAAGTCTGGTTTAGGCTCGGTCCTCTATCCCGGGGCAGAGGTGGCAACTTTTTTCCTGCTCGAGTCCGACACCCTCCTGCCACCGCGGGAGGCACCGCTCACATCTGGTCGGAAACGAAGAGAAGAGACGGGGCGGGGGGGGACGGGACGGGACGGGACACACACACGGGGAGGAGGGGCGGGGGGGGACCGCTACGGACGTGCAAAACGGTGAAAAGGCTGCCTCTGCCGGGATGAAGCCTGGGAACTGCTCGGGGGGGTTGGATGGCTCCTTCCTCCGGTGCGGCGGGGCCGGGCCGGGCCCCCCCTCCCCGCCGCCCGCCCCCCGCGGTGCCTCTGCGCGGCGCCGCCGCACACCTGTGGGAGAGGAATGAATAGAGGGGGTGTGTGAACCGCTCCGCTCCAGACCGACTGGCGCCACCAACACAACACAAGACATGCTTGATCAACAACCCAAAACAAACCAGGTCAAACAACAACCGCAGCTCCCAGAGCCTGGGCCAGACGGAGGGATGCGCAGCTGCACGGCGCAGCCAGAAGCGCTCCGGGGAGGAGGAGGGCGGGGGGGGGTGTGTTAAGAAAAAAAAACCACACAAAACACACGGTAATTAAAGAAAATAAAATAACCACCCGTAATTAAAAATAAAACCCAAGCCTCCTGCAAGTATCTCTCGCCGAGCTGAGGTCCCTCCCTCCGGCAGGTTTCCCGGGGGGAGGTGGCGCGGCCGGCCCGAGGCCAGGCACTGCGCCCCGGAGGGGTGCGCTGCCCCCCCAACCCCCCCCCCGCACACGCCCCGCACTCACCTGGGGAGCGGCGGTCAGCGGCAGAGGATGCTGTCTCCCGGCTTGTTAACAGAGCCAGCCTGCGCAAGCAACGAGACACGGCAAGTTAGACGTGGGGGGGTTCAACAAGACACAGATCCCCCTCCGCGCACAGGGCACCACCTCAGTTTTGCCGGGGGAACGATCACGGGAGACCCGGCTGCACTGGCGGGGCAGCGGCCCGGGGGGACAAAGCAATGGGGGGGCCCGGCAGCGCTGCGGGGGGACGGAGCATAGGGGGGCCCCGGCAGAGCTCCCTACGGGCGGGTGCCCGGGGGGGCCCCGGGGGTACAGGGCTGCTGGGGCACGCCGCGCCCCGGCTGCATGCACCCCCGGGCTGCCACGGGGGGTCCCGCGGACGGGAGACGCTGTTTCCCCCTTCCTCAAAGCACGCTGCGCCGATGGCGTTAACCGTGCGCAGCCCCCAAACCCGCTCATCTTCGCTACCCTCCGCGGAGGGCTGGGAAGCGCAGGAGCGCCGCGTCTGCTCCCGTGTGTGCAAACACGCTGATTACAGCTACTCCCTCGAGAGGCTGTAATTACACGGTAAACACCGTGCGGGTGCCCGCCTGCACCAGGGGGATGCAGGCACCCACCGCGCACCGCCGAGGCTTTTCAGCGCCCGCCGTCAGCCCCGTCCCCTCCGGGGGCTGCGGACCCGCGGCAGAGCCACCGGGGCCGGCGGCGGAGCGGCATCGCTGGGGCGCCCCCGCGGCGGCCGGCGTGGCCGCCGTGCCGCTACCCTCCTCCCGAGCTGCGGGCTGGCGTGGCACGCACCTCTTACCGGGTCAGTGTTGAGGGCTGTCAGCGGGGTCCTGGGGGTGCCCGCGGGACAGCCGCCCGGGTGCAGGGCGGGCGGCTGCTGCTGCTGCCGGAGCAGCGCCGGGTGCGTCTCCAGAGCCAGCTGCAGGTCGAGGATGTAGTCGATGACGTGCTGCAGGATCTCCACTTTGCTGACCCTCTTGTTGGGCGGGATGGTGGGCACCAGCTTCCTCAGCCGGCTGTAACAGTCATTCATATCGCACTGCAGGCACAGCGCCGCCGGCTCCTCGCCCGACGGCGGGCCCCCCTTGCAGCCGCTGTGCTCGGCCAGGCACCGCAGGGCCGGGTGTCCCCCGCCGCCGCCCGCCACGCCGGGCTGCGCCTTGCGGCTGGGGTGCCGGACGGGACTCACAGCTTTCATGGTGCCGCAGGGAGGGAGACCTCCCTCTCCCACCACCGCTGCCGCCGCCTCCTGCGACCTCGGGCAGCCGCGCACGCACCGCCCGCGACGCAACGGGAGCGGGTTACGGCCGCAGCCCCGCTGGCGTTACCGGCGCGCCCCCTTTTCCCTCCCCCGGGGACGTGACGGGAAGTGCTGGCAGGGCCGCGCGACAGTCAGCGGAGCCGCCAAAGCACCTCTCCTTTCCCGACTGCTCGGCTACAACCGCGGCCGCCTCTACCGCCGCCGCTGCCCGCGCCGCCCCTTATATAGCGCGGGGCGCGGCGGGCGGCGCCGCGGCGGGGCAAGGCGAGCGCGGCGCGGGGAGCGCAGGGGGGCGCCGCGGCACCGCGCCGCAGCCAATCAGAGCGCCGCGTGTCCCCCCCGGAACGCAGCGCCGGCCAATGGCAGCGGGGCCGGGGGGGCGGTGGCGCTGCTGGAGGGGGCGGGCGGCCGGCGCTGACCCCCGGGGGAGGAGGAGGCGGTGGCGGCGGTGGCGGAGGAGGAGGAGGAGGAGGAAGGCGGTCCCGGGGTGGAAGAACTGCGGGAATGCGGGCGGGACCCACCGCCCAGCGGCTCTCGGCGCCGCCTCCGCGGCCCGGCGCGCTGCTCCGCGGGGGCGAGCTCAGCCCGCCGCCACCGGCGCCGCTCCCCGCCGCCTGCCCGGAGGCAGGGAGGCGGCCGCCCCCGCCCTGGGTAGGGATGGCATCTCCTCGGGTCGCGAAACGCGTTTTTATCCTCTCGGTGTCGGAGACTCGGCCCGGCTTGACACCCGGGGCTGTCCCTGTTTTGAGGGACTTCGGGACGCCGGTTTAAAGGCAGGGAAAATCCCAAGCAAAACTTGAGGGGGAGCGAGGGAGAGGGGGAAGGAGGAGGGTTTAGGGACTTCAAGCAAAGCAATGCCTGGGAACATTAAATTAGAGCACATAACTATTAAAAATGCATGGAGATGGAGTATTTAAAATTCCTCCATGACATATAATATTAATCCGTTTTATGTAAAATTCATACCTGTAACTTAATTTGGTCCATTAATGCACCAGATCACGTATTAGTAGATGTAACATGTTTTAAATATGATGCTGGAAATGTCCAGAGTTCTGTACTTTGAGACAGAGCATTAAAATTAACAGACATACTCCTGAGTCCTCCTTCAGTCATCTCGTGGCAGATTGTAACCTTTTAATTTAATAATGCAGCGTTCAAACTTTCCGTTAATTCCTGCTAAGGATTAAGAGCCATTGCATATCTGAATGGGATGCTGGCGTAAGAAACTGAGTGCCTGATCCCACAGATGCTGTAGCGCTTCGAGCTCTCTGTGAGTGAAGTAGAGCTGGTTGCTTGGGCAAAGGACTGCAGGAAGGAGTAAAAGCTGCAGGATCTGCCCCTAGGCTTTTAAGTCAAACCCAAGAGAAGAAGGGAAGAAATCCATAATGGTGATTAATGATTGCATGTTCCCTCAATGCTTAGTCACAATGGGTGATATATAAAGGATACAGTGGGAAGCTGTCAAACCCAGAACTTGAATGAGCGGTGAGACTGTATCATCTGAAGTATATAATGAAGCACACTTCCATTCTTTCTCACCCTTTAAAAACATATGTTTTGAGATTTTGCTTACAAATACTCACACTCTCGTTTTCCTCATTTTGTCCTGCATTACCAGTGCCATCCATGGTGGTTGGGCTCCTCCAGGCACAAAAACTAAGTGCATGGAGTAAATGTCTGACTGAGGTCTAGATTTGTATGCTACATCATGACGATGTGATGGGAAGATGTCTTTCCATTAGCTACAGGCTGGATGATCCCAATTCTGCTGCAGTCACTGCTTTTATTCTATGAAACTCCCCTCCCTGCAGTCTCCAGGTCTCATGAGGTGGAAATATATATGGGCCTTAAAGCATACGTATGGTTACACTTCGTCTGCTTCCCAGAGTCCTACTAATATGGACAGAGTTGATGTGCTGTCTAAAAAAAAATTATTTGTAAATTACGGTGAGCATGAAGGCTCAAATCTTGCTGGTCCCAGTTAATTAAAATCTGCGTGAAACTAGATACACTGTAATATCAGGTTGTTCTGTTTGTACTGAATCCCTTGTGGGAGCTTGTCTGATCTCACTGGAAATCTCTGGGAAACCCCAGTATGTAACTGGTTCCCCTTTAGCTCTCCCAAAGCTAATTCGGACAGATTATTTCTGTACACACACACACACACACACACACACACTGTAGCAGCACTCTAGCAAATCCACTGAGACCACGCTGGCTCTTGAAGATGACTCAGTATTTCTGGAAACCCGTGAAGAACCACGATATGCTGCAGACCTCTTTTTCCACTGGGCTACCTCCACCGCAGAGGGAGCAAAGGGAAATCCAAGGGTCTGTTAGCGTTCCTGAAGTTGCAAAGATGACTGCGTGCATTCACACGGCGGATGTATCACAGTAGAGATATGTGGGAGAGAGAAAAACAGCCCTCCCCTCTGACTATCGCATAAATATTCAGGGGATTTCCTCTAGTAACTCCCTTTGATACATGAAGTTGATACATGCTAGTCCGACATGCTCTGCTGAACAACAGGCACCAATTCCCCGTAAACAACCGGTCTGCTTTCGCTCCCCTTGAAGTCAATGGGAGTTTTGTCATTGACTTAAGTGGGAGCAGGTTGGGTCGGCTGCCTTTTCAAAATTTAGATTGGATGTGCACCAGATGCTAAGTAAATTGCTCTAGAAATGGGTTGGAAACCCCAGAATGTTAGCAATGGAGGTAGATCTAGTGAAACTCCTCACCCCTGAAGACCTGCACAAGAGAGGGCCAGTGGCTACTGTTCATTATTTTGTCCTATTAACAGCAATATTTTTCATGACATGATTATATAGGGATTAAAGCTCCTTTTTTTTTCACTAGACCAAGTTTGGATTTTTAAAATAAATTCTGTGCATCTTTAAGCATGTGGTTCCTTCCTGGCTGGCTGGAGGAGTTCATCTGTCTTGGCTGTGTTTTTCTGTGCTCTTTTCCCACATCCAGAGGGGAGATTCATTGCCATTGTAACCAGCTCTTGCAAGATTATTGCAAGATCTGTTCTAGTGCTTGAATGGGCCAGTTTGGTCCATTAAAAGAGAATTGATGAGTTCAGATCACATCATAGGTGCTCTCTGCAGCTTAAAAAGGTTGTTTTTGATTCAAAACAAAAGTACAGCAAGTTAAAAACGAAAATGTAATGATGGGCCTTGTATCCCCTTTGTCATGAGGATAATCCCATTGAACTCAATGAGAATACTCTCATGAGTAAAGGAGGCTGAATCTGTTGGCGCAGGTCTGAGTATATGAACGTGCTGTTGACTCCAGCTGGAAAAATAAACCTGAGACATTGACACTGTCTCTGGGTCATGGCACCAGGGAAGGGGACAGTCCCTCCAAGCACAGAACACAGGGGACATTTCCTCTGACAGCACTTTGGATCCACAGGCGTTTGTGCATGATACGATGCCACTGAACCAGCTGGTGCACTGGATAGTACCGCGTTAGTTAAAATAGTCTCAGGACAGATAAAATTCAAAGGGTACACATCTAGGCATGCAGAGGGAAGCAAGCAATGTGGTTTCTTACACAAGGTTACTTGCTGTACCTACCTTAAGAGGGCATGAAATGCACACAAATGCACAATGCGTTTTTATTCTTAAGCAGGTTATGAAACAGTGGTTGAGTCAAGTGTCCCTGTTTTGGGGCTTGGCACACACTGTATCAGAGCAGTGTGGTAAAATCCCAAGCTTTCCTTTGCTTGAGGCTGATAACTGATGCGACAAGTTTCATCCTGGTGAGCACAAAGATATGTGATACTGAGACCCACTGCCCTCCACTCCTGTTGACTTCAGCAGGCAACCAGAAGACTTAGGGTCTCGGAGGAGCTGCTCAACACCTAGAAGGGCTGATCATTAAAAAAGCATTATAAATCTCTGAATGGTTTATGGTTTATGAGGGAAATAGCAATTGATTCCTCAGTGGTGCCATTACTCTCCACTATTGCTATCATTCAAATGGCAATAATGTTGGTTATTTACCTTCAATTAAAATATCTAGTTAGTTGTGATGTCATTTAAAATAGCACTGTAATGTGTTTAGTGCTCCCTTACCAAACGCCTTAGATAAACTCCTCTTGGCAACAGGGGATAGTGATATGAAATGAAAAACTGGGTGGAGGAGTGAGATGGAGGAAAGAATATGTAAATCTTCTACTGGATTATTATTCTAATATGCCTGTGTCCCCTTGGACGCCAGGCTGGTGGTGAGATTGCTTGCCGCCTTTCCAGTGCTGCCCCACGGGTCCTCAGAATGGGTCAGGGAAGATTCATCGGGCATTTGGGGAGCACAGACAAGTCATTTCACTCCGCAGACTAGCAACATACCAAAATCCATTGGTCTTCTGGTACCACTCCTCACCAGGGACAATTCATTGTCAGACTTCTTCCAAACTCTTCTTTATGGAATCTTTTTCCTCAACTAGCATGAGCCATTTTCTGTACTCTTCTCCCTATTTTCCTCAAATCCAAATTCTGAATACAACTCAGAAACTTCACTCAATGTGGCAGTTTTTTTTTCTCGTTCTCTGGTTGTGGTCATTTTCCGTTTCAAAGAGATGAGGAACAGATGAAAGAAAACCCTCCTCCATGGCTTGGTGCTTATATAAGATTTTTTTTTTTTTTTACACAAACATGGAAATAAATGCATAAAGAAATATTTTTACCTCAGTTAGTGGAGAGAACCAAAAAAGACTGTAATGGAGTTAGTATCTACAAGAGCTTTTATTGCTGTGCTGCCTCCAGCATGGTTGTGTTGTAGAAATTTGTGCAAACCCACCTCCTCCCTTCGAGAGGCTGCAGCAGCAGCCAACATTGGTATGTCACTGACAGACGCCCTGGCATTTTGCTGGTGGTTGTATGTCGGCTGAAGGCTAATGTCATTTAAGAAGGTTGCTTTGTTCAGGTGACCAGAAACACTGGGTTTGTTGGGTAATGTCAGATTTCTGCGTTGACTAAAACAAGCTTGTGGCAAGAAAGATAACTCATGTTGACAACCTTCTGCAGCGTTGTCCAAATGTAAGCAATCAAGATGCTTATTCTGGGGCAGGGGAAAATAATTTAGGAGTATTTGGAGCAGCTTCCTGAGGAACACTACATTAAACTGAGTTACATAGTAACAGATTGAATTTGGAGTCTTAACTTTAACTTTAATTTTATTTTGTGTAGATTTAGATCAGATTTATGTGCAATGTCATGCCCTTTGTTTGTAGACAGAAATCCTCAGCCAATCTGCCTGAAAACTGATGGTATGATACCGCCTCATATTATTTTCCTGTTTGTTATGAGTTTGCATTAAGAGCTCTATAATCACACAAATAATACAGCCTACCGGGACAATGAGCAAATCGACCTAAATTAAATAAGTATCTGGATGTGTACATGCTCATCTGCATATGTTATCATTATACCAATGATACTGGTATTTATTTTCAGGGCACCTGAAGAGCTTCATCAGCAAAAGCGGTCTAAGTTCACGCCACAAAAAAAACCAAACCCAACCCTGCAGAAAAAATAGCAATACTTTGCACTAATACATCATTTTATGTTTCAAAAGCTAATATTAACACATTTGTTATTTGTTCTCCATGAGTGTCTTAAGGAATTCTTTAAAATCTTTGGGGTTTATCTTTTTAAATCTTCTTTTCATTTGTTGAAATTAAAAGAAGAAATCACCTGTCTCCCCCTGACTGTGAAGACAGCCTTTCCCACAGCAGAGGGACAGCCAGGGCAGACGGAGAGACCTTCGCTTCCTCTGTGTTGATGTAAATGCATCAATGTTTTCTGTGATTGCAGTCACTTGGTTCTCAAAGTGCATTTATGGGTCAGTGTCACTTTCAGGTATCACCTGCTTGCCAAATACTAATGTACAGTTCTGCATTTTGCTTCATGCTAGTGACAGCATGACCAATACTTAAAGTACTATCGAAAACACTGTTGATTTGGTTCAAGTCCCATTGGTGTCATCACTGGGAACAGACGATAGAAAGAATGAGAAATTCAAGTCTGGTGGTTTTGTGTGTGGAGAGGAAGCTTTTCCATGTATCTTCAAATCCCCGACTGCAGTTGTTTATGGGCCATGCCATGCACTTCCAAGGCATGCCGAATTCTGTGTAACCTTATTATCCATTTATTTATCTGCTATAAAGTTCCTGTTGCCATAACATGTGAGGATCTACCAAGAGCTTAGTAGCAAAAGCAAAAGGCTTTTCCTCATCCTTCTCTTCCATCATGCAGAAGAAATAGTAGAATAGTAGATTATTTACAGGATCATAACACCGTTTTAATTTGCTTATGTACTTGTGCGTGTTCGAAAAAGCAGTCTGCTAAAAAGATGAGTTTTGTATTAATTTGTGGTTGGGTGCTTTCTGTGATCATTCATTATAGCCTGCATGGCTTTTGAGAAAGTTGTCGCTTAAGAAAACAAGAGCCCTCAGCTTTTGTTGACAGAAAACAGCTCTTGAAGGATTTCATGTTTAGAGAGCAAGGAAAAAAGCGAAGACAGGTAATGTCTCCTTTAGGCAGACAGGGTCACACGCACGGGTTTGAATTCCAGCAATAGTATATGCTAAAATGACCCTATCTATTTATTAGGACAACAGGATTGTCTAATGAAAACCACTGTGTAGCACAGTGAATTTAAATCAAGATATACATTGTAGAGTGCAAATGGCTGGAGATGCAGAAAAAAGAAAGATGGATTTAGGAGAATATTGGACAATGATCCATGATCTGCAATTCTTCACAGTTAAATATATTCTGTGACTTACTAATTTTCCCTTATAAGACATGGGAATGAATGTTATTTTCCATTTTAGAGTAATTGTATAGCAATTCTTCATGTCTTTGCTTCTTGTGCAGGGGACAAACTATGCAAAAGTATTTTAAAAACATGTTCAAAATTGCTGTTAAAAATGCTTCAACACGCAAATTTTCTTACAGTTTTGACTTTGTTTTCTTAAAGCTAAATGATGTGCATACATAAGAATATTTGGGGTAATCACACAGCTTATGCTAAGTAATGATTTCAAGTTGTCCTCAATACCAGTATGTTTCCACATACTTACCTTGAAGTGTTAATGACATTTATTTTGGTAATTTTTACTCCACTAACGTGCTCTTTCAACACTTTAAAGCACTGATATATTTTACTTAAGCAAATCTCTTAATTTACCTCAATGGAGAAATTGACTTGAAAAGCAGCACAAATCCTTGCTAATATAGAAAGTTTGTCTTGAAGTTAATGAGCTTATTTGCCTGAGTAAGGATGTGGGTCTAAGGACTGCTCAAGTGAGCAGAAGTTTCACAACTGGATGCAAAGTCATTAGCTTATTTCAGACCAGCCTCTTGAAATAGTTGCTCTACACCGAGCTCCTGAGAAGTGACACGCAAAGAAATATTTTTCAAAATGTGAAAACACAAATGCAAAAGAATAAGAAAAAATGAAATTCTAAATACGGAAGTCAGTTGAACAACATTGTGGTTAGTGGTGATGGTTATTCACAGTAAATTTTGGGTCCCCACTGGGTTGTATCCAGGGTCCACTGCAGTCTTCTTCCACTGGGAGTAAGAGACTCCTTATAGACACAAAGAGCTTTCTTTTGCCTCCAGGAGCTCCTTAACACACACAATGCATCAGTCTTCCTTGCAGTATGGTATGAATTATTATTAATACATTAATACAATTATTAATACATTAATAGAATATTATGTATTTATAATCTTAACATGAGGTATGATTTATTTACAGCCTTGCATCTCAGCTTCTCCTTTTTTTTCTCTCCCTGTCCTCTCTGTATCTTCTTTCTTCTGAATGGTCTTACACTTGCAGCATCAGGATTCTCCACGGTGTTTAATGTTTTAGTAAGGTGGCAGTCTCCCCTTTCATTCTTTAAGGTACTGTTTCATCCTAATGTGCTGAGAGATGCATGCTTTTACCTCTGCATCTGACAAAAGGAACCCCATGTAGCATGTGAGCAAGCAAGTGGGGACGGGAGTGTGTGTGTGTGTGTGTCGTCCTTCCTCCGTTGCTGGAAGTCCTCGTTGCTTCAGATGGGAACTAAGGTAGTTACAGCCTATTAAAAACTGTGCCAGATGAAACTTAAACTGATATTGCATAAGGAGAACACACAATGGGCAGGCACTGGATAAAACATTTATTTTCAGTTGTTATTGATGACCTTTCAGAAGTTGCTTGTGGCTCTACTTCGGCCTATCACTTGTGAGCTAAATGGTCATCAATAGCTTAAGGAAATAAATCTTATTGATAGTCTGGCTACTGCAAGTCCAGTATATTGTCTCACATATAGACACACAGGCACATAAACTACAAATCATGGAGAAACCACTTTTGATATTAGCCCTTGTCCTTTTATCTGTAGAAAAATGTGGCTTTGTAGATTCTGCTTCCTTTCCATCTTTCTTCTATTTCCTTCTTTTCTTTCTCTTTCTTTCTCTCTTTCTTCCTCTCTCTCTTCCTCTCTCTCTTCTTCTCTTCCTCTCTCTCTTCCTCTTTTTCTTCTTCTCTTTTTTTTTTTTTTCTCTTTCTCACTTTCATCTTCTATTTCTTACTGGTATATCATAAAGATGTGCCCCTAATTTATTTATAAGGGTAAGTCTCCAGAACAAGGTAGCATTACTGAGCTGGCTTACCAGTTCCTCCATACATGAGTACATTCATAATTGATTAAATTGCCTATAGTGTTGTGGCTAGAATAAACTTAAGGTCAAATCTCTGGGAGGGCAAATCTTGCCATTATTCCTGATGAGAAATAAATATGTGCAGGACTAAAAAGTGCAGAACTGAAAAGGAATGAAACTGAATGTATAAGGGCATTTTGAACAATTCATTCCAAAGTGAAAGTGCTTTTTCTTAGTTTTTCTTCATTGCCTTGATCTTCCTAAAACTGTTGTTGGGGCAGGTTAATGACTGACCTTTGAGGCAACCACATACCAGTCTTTGTTCCCTAGCAGTCAGAATCTTGCAGAGGCTTGAAACCTTTGAGGGAGAGAATAGGATTAAACTGCTGTATGAAGTCCAGCGCAGGTGATGATCAATGGGAGCGGAGGAGCGAGTTTCTCAGGACGCTCTCTCCCTTCCCCCACCAGCTGGAATTTATTTCGTTTACTGCAAAGGTACCTGATGGAGATGGCTGACTGTCAATGATTGTTGTCAGATTAATTTCCCTTAAGCAGTCATGAAAAGCATGCAGTCTTAAAATCCCAGTAAGCTTTTATCAGTTACAGGTCTCTTAAACATCGTATCGAGCAGTTAAAATGAGAAAGACTTAACTTGTACCTCACACTAAAATCATATTTACATAAACTCAGCTTATTTGCCATCCTCAAACTTCCAAAGTGTCCAGCAAACCAGAGAGAGATGAGCATTTGATCCTGCAACGTGCATGTGCGCTGGCTGAACTCAGGTTTGCAGGGTGAGTCCTTCATACATGCCTGTCCTAACGCCTAGCTGTACACCCGTGAATGATGCCATCAGCCCTAATATGTATTGCTTACTGCAGGGTCCCCTCGCGTGCAGATTTTTGCAGGGGATTAGCTTTCGCCTTGCCCACAGACCGAATCTGCTCTGCTGGAATTGATTTGAAAAACCGTCCTCAGTGTTACGGCTGATCCGCCGGCGAGACGCGTGGGTCCCCTCCCCGTCCTCCCTCCTCCCCAGGCCCCCGGTCCGCAGCTGGCCCTAGGGGAGCCTGAGCCCTGTCCTCGCAGGGCGCTTCATCGCCCACCCCAGCCCTGCGTCGAGGCGCTGCTGCTCCCCACGTGTCTCCTCTCACGCCGCTGCTCTTGCTCCTTCGGGTGGCAGAGCCTTTGCTGCGACAAGGTTCAGATAAAGGGTCTGCAAGCTGGCGGGTGACATTTCAGCAACAGTTTCTGCTGCCTTTGAAGGCTTCTGCATGACTGCAAGCGGTTGTAATTATTCCTAAAGGTTTGGGACTCGATCTCCTTTTCTTCCCTGAGAACTTATGCACCATATCAATTTATTAACAGGAGAATTAAAATAAGCAGAATTATAATGAAAACCATTGCAAGCATCCCACCTGCCTGGCGGCAAACAGCTACTTGGCAAATGCCAAGCAAAGTAAAACACAAAACTCTGTAATTAATTTAAGTTGCTCTAAGATTTTTTTGATAGGGGGACCTAATGTTGCATCTCCTCCTCCTCAGCCTGGAAGAGCTCCCATGCATGCTGGCCCTGAGGCCCACAGCTAGAGGTGCTGTGTGATGGAGATAAAATACAGAGGAGCTGCAGTTTCTGACTGACGGATGGGGGACCATTTCATTCACTGCAAAAAAAAAAACCAAACCCAAACCCCTGCATTCTGCAACAGTTTAATGTCTTTACTGAGAGAAGTTTATGTTTAAACCCAAGCTGCATCCTTTGCTGGGTCACAAAACAGGTACACTGGCTTTTGTCGAGTGGTCTTTGTCCTGAACCTGCTGAAACTAATGTAAAGAGTGGTTCTATGTAAATAACAACTTACATTAAAGAACAACCTGATTTTCCCATTCTGAGCCTAAGTCACTCAGTTAGGAATGTATCCTCTCATGAATAAGTGTGGTATGAAAGTAATGAAGAATTTTGTATGTGACATAAACCGTTCAATGCAAGTTTGAGAGGATATTTTACTGAAACCGGGTAAATAAATACAATCAGGTATTCTGCAGTGTGGGAATCTCACTGCTGAAAGCAGTGGGAAACTTCGAGGCTGAATGAGGAAAGTTGGGGAGCGTTGGCAGGGATTGTAAACCTCGCTGGAGCGCCGTGAAAAGCCCCTCGTTGCTGCAGGAAAGAACTTTTCTAAAGTGCCTGCGAATGAATTGGGGATGGAAACAGAGACATCTCCGTTCGAACAATGGGAGAGCTGGCAAGGCCCGAGCCACACACCCGGCCCCCACGTTTAGCGGAGGCCAAGTGGAAGCCAGCCGTGGCGGCACCCCCGCCGAAAGGCCACCTTCCCGCCGCCGGCACCCGCGGCGGCCACAACGTCCTTGGGAGAAACACCGGGCCGGCTGCCAGGCTGCCAGCAGCGCCCCACGCGTGGCGGGGTGTGGGGAGGCGGCGGGGTGTGTGAGGGGTGCGTGGGGCTGGGAGGGGGCGGGTTCCCGCCACCTCCGCGCGCCGCCACTCTTCCCCCCCCCCCCCTCCCCGTCCCAGCTGATGCCTTGGCCCGGGCGGCCCAGACTGGCCGGCGCCGGGCGCGTGACATCACCCATTCACACTGCGGCCCGGCTGGCGCCGCCGGGGCGGTCGCCTAGGCAACGCGGACGCCAATCTCCGGGCAATGACTTCCAGCTGCCCGCCCACCCGCCCGCGAGAGCGCGCCGCCCGCGAGAGCGCGCCCGCGCCGTCCGCCGCCGGGGGCGGGTAACGGTCGCCAGTGTTAATATAACCTATATTAACACAAAATAAACCCACCCTACCTTCCCGCTCCCCCGTTATTTTACCCCTGCGCCGCGTCTGGGGTAAAGCCCCCTCCTCAGCGCCGCCGGGGAGTGCTGTGGGGCAAACCCGCTTCGGTCTGTGTGTCTGTCTGTGTGTCTGCCCCAGGAAGCTCTGGTGCCCAGAACAGCCGCAAGCGAGGCGGCCCCACCAGCCATTCACCGGGCAGAAAGGTTTCGGGTGGCGGCCCTTAAGGGCGGGGTGGGGGTGGCGGGGCGGCAGAAGGCCGTGGCCGGCGGCCCCCCGCCGGTTTTGGAAGACAGCGGCTGAGGAAAAAGGGGTGTTTTTTGCTGGGAAGCGCCGTGCCGCGGGGCTGCTTGGCTGCAGCCGCGGGTGGTGGGGGGGCTGCCGACGGCCCGCCCCAGGACGCCCCCTGAGGAGGGGGCGGGCAGGCCCTGCACAGGCCCAGCACGGCGGCAGCGTGGGGGAGCCCGGCGGGGTGCACCCGCGGCCCAGCACCCCTAGGATTGGATGGTTAAAGGACTTTCTGCCTCGCAGGTGGCAGCGATCGTGTTTAATAACTCTCCACGGACCTTCCTGTACAAATACTTCCGTTCTCTTAGGTTTTTTGGGGTGTGTGGCATCTGGTGGCAACGAGTTCCACAGTTGCACTGGGTGTTGTATGAACAAAAAATTAATTTCAATTGCTCTAAAAATCTGTCAGCTGATAATTATAACTGGCACCTCCTAATTCTTGTCATATGAGGGAGTGAACAACTGCTGTGTTCACCTTTTTGACATGATTACTGATTTGGCTGATCTCTACCATATTCTCCCTAGTTGCTTTTTTTTTTTTTTTTTTTTTGCGCATGCTGGAGAAAATATTTTCCTTTAATCTCTCCCATGCGGAATCCATTCTGACTCTGATCATTCTGGCACTCTTCTCTGCACCTCTGTAATTCTGTGATACCCTTTTTGAGATGGTGGGAGGAAGATTGCATGGAAACATCATACGAGACTGCTGCGTGCTGAATACTTCCGAAAACTGTTTTCTCTTTAGCTGCCCAAGCATGAACCGTTTTTACCCCAGTAGTGTGGTCAAGTACATGAAAATCTGATGCTAAACTTTATGAAATCTTAAAAGCTGTAGGCTTTCTAAACCCATCTGAGAATGTTCCATGTCTCTGTGAAAGACCTAGGGCTGATGTCAAACTTTGTGAATGTCCCTTCTTATTGACCAAATAGATATGTTTCTATATTTAGTGCCCATAATGAAATCTTTTAAAGTCTCAGTTGACTGAATCTTGAAGTAGAAGCACTAGGAGACAAAATGAACCTACAGTATAACATTAAAAGATCTTGTGACTTTTGAAGCCAATCCTGTGAGTTTTTTTTTCTTTTTATATATGTGTGTGTATATATATATTATTTGTGTGTGATTCAGAGAATTCACATGCTTCAGCTTGATATTGCTGCAGTTTGGCCCGATGTAACTTCCCAAAGTCCCAAAGGGACACTGAATCAAAGGGGGAATTAGAAGTGAGAGAGCATCTGGTTTTCTTACATCCCTCTGACAGGTAGCTCACACCACTTCCTTTGAGAATGAATAGTTACTACCTGTTGCCTTGCAGTTTGTTGATTCACAGTTCCTACATGAAACCATCTGTAAATATTAGCCTGTGTAATTTGTAGTGATATTAAACAAAGCGATGAGAATCCTACTTAAGAAAAAAATTGATAGCTTTCCATATGGTTCCAAAAAGCTTAACACTGATAGTAGTTAGCACAGTGGAGGAACAGCACAGTTCTGACTCAATTTATCTGTAAAAATGAAGGCTTAGTGAAACATTAATTTTCCAAAATTCCGGAATGTTTTAATGTGAGTGTAATTGCCCCTTTGTGTTTTTAATTTATTAACATTATTATAAGAACTTATAACTCGTTGTAATCAAATGCTTTAGATGTGAAAGAACCAGGCTGGTATGCTGGCATCTTGGTATAAACGTGGTCTATGTATAAAGCAATCGTAGCATATCCATTCTGACTTACTTGGAGAAACTTCTGCTAATTTTGGTGTTTCTTTTGCACCAGTATTATGATGCTTTTATGTCTCAGGCTCCATCTTTTATGCCTTCACATCTTACCTTTCTATAACATGTTTACTTAGAGAGCTACACCTAGACTCAGGGCAGACGGGAGAGCTGGATCTTGTACAGAGGAGGCACAGCAAACTAGTGTAAGTAAGTGATGCTGGGAGGGGAGCCCTGTGGAAACTCTGATGTGAGCTAAAGAGCATGTCGCAACGATGTCTGATTAGTTCATCAGGAGCCGGTGTGAGTCTGGAGCACCTAGCACTGTGTATGAGCCTGGATGCAGTCTAGCTGCTTTCTTGCCCTGTAGAATTGAAGCATTAAGTCTTGCTGAACCAGATCCGTGGCTGTCTGGGTGTGTTTACCCTGTGTTCCTGTTATCAGGAGCGCTGAGGAACCCAGTACAGCCAGTGTCTGCCCAGAGGCCTGACCCTGCATCGGTGTGGTTGGTGCAGAACTGGAGGTACTGATTCAGCCTGAATACCGCAGTGCCATTTGGAGCCTGCATGCTGTGCTCTGTAGTGCACAGAGATGAGCTCAGCTACAGTCCTGGGTCCAGGCTGGATTTGTGCTGTGGCCAGCCAAGGGCTCAGACTCCATCCCAGAGCCTCTCAAATCCATCTGGACTTTGCTGCCTAGCTCTCCTGGGAACACAGTGCCATACAGCTCCCCTAAACTGGGCAAGCTCTACAAGACACATTCGTATTCTGTACCGCATGAAAGTACTTGTATAGCTGTGAGTCTGCAGTGGTCTGGGATGCAGTCTAAGTGAAAGAACTCAATCAGACCTGAATTGGCTCTGCATCAAGCTCACCCTGGTGCCTCTGTTACTTCAGCATTCTTGATTTGCAATTCATCACCTGTGGTATATCTGCAGATTGACTTCATCTGGTGTTTTATGTGTAGCTGCATAAGCTAAAATGTGATTGGGCAGAAAATATCATTAAAAGCATTAAGAGGAAAGATTATGGAGACAGACTTAGTAGCACAAGAGGATTGTTTAAGGCTAGGTCCATACCCTGACACTTTGCTGTTAATTTTTCTGATGGGTAAGGGAGTAGATCCATGGGAATGTGGGATTTACTATAGGAAAAACTGACTGTAGTACTAAATTTTAACTGTGCTTGTGTGTTCCCTCTTCCCATGTTTGTAATAGTCAGATATTTGTGTTCTCTTCCATTGCATGCTACAGTTGTGATCTAGCAAAGCGTTTAAGTTATGTTCTTTAGAGCTTTACTGGACCAGGGCCATTGTCAGTACTTCCAAAAAAGTAAAGCCTAAAACATTCTCTGAAATCTTTGGCTAGAGATTGTCTAGCATTATTCCTTACCCATAAGGATCTTATCTGGACCCTCCCATAGGAACTGAAATAGCAAATGCCATGTATGCAGCCTTGGCAGTCAGTTTTGAACTTGGAGGACTTCTTTTGGTGAAGTAGTGTGGGCCAACATGCCTATGAGACATGTTCAAAGCTTTTTATTCTTTTCTCATCCATTTGAAATACAAACAAACAATTCCCATTTTCCAAAACAGGACTAGCCCTATAATTGTGATGGTGGCAGCAACTCGATAAAGAAATATGGGAAGCATAGTCTTCAGTTGCCTCTATACAATGTGCTTTACCCAAGAATGAAAGGATCCTTTAGTGTAAAAAGTAAAATAAATCATTTTATTGAAAGCTTTTCATGTGCTAGAAACTGTTTATTGATTTGTAAACAGTCTTTGATATGCTTTGTCAGTAGTGCAAAATGCTTACCTGGGTATATCAGTGACAGCTGTCTAAGCTAGACTCAGAAATTTCTTTTAATGTTTGGAGTTTATTTGCATTACTGGGGCTTCATGGCTCATGCTTCTGATACCTGGAATGTATTCACAGATGCTGTCTTATTCTGAACCAGTTTTTCTCTTTGTTTTTTTCAGAGGCCAAGGGATGCTGGGATGCAAGGGATAAGTCAAAAGCTCTTATCCTGTTTTGTGGGGTTAGATTATAATGAGCCCTCTATGCCTATTCAAGAAGGTAGGGGACTAAAGGATCTATTTTCAGGCAGCCTATGCTATGAGCTATAGTATGGAAGAAGAAGGATGATGTGGAGTGGAGGATTCACAGGGAAAATATAACTCTCTGCAAGGTGCATGAGTTGAGGACTTGGCTGTGCTTCACAGTGACAGGCCTACTGACAAACCAAGTAACCTGTACAAGCCTCTTCCCTAGTATATCTTGGGGACTATTTCAGTCTCTGTCTGAGACCCCTGCCACCTATACAGTAGCGCAGGATCTGCCTCTTTCATGGAAGACACAATAGTTTTAGTTCAGAGTCTCTTACCATGGTTTACTCAAAATATATTTGCTTCAGATTTTTCAGGATGCAAAAGAAATTTTATTGTCAGATATGCAGTTAGTAATTTGGGATGGCTGTACATAGTGCAACAAGCATAGAACTCTCATGTTTGGCTCCACATAGTCTGTGTGAACATTGTTTTGTGAGGTGGCCTTAGAGAGAAGGTAGTGCTGGAGAGACTCTATGAAATGGGCAGGATTTTAGATCTTTCTATTGTTGACTGTGAGTAAGGAGATGAAAGGAGGCCCAGGGCTGAGAGTTACATTCCAGGCTTTAAACTGGGACAAGGAACGAAAATAGCACATTTTTATTATGTGTCATTGCATCCTAGAGTTGCCCAAAAGTGGGCTTGGTCATGAGAGGGTTCATATTAACTTTGTGAACTGTGTTAACTGTGTGAAAAAATGTTTTTTTGTGTGCTGTGCATGTGTATGTATACACAAAATATCCAACACCCCCCCCCCCCCCAATTTGCTTACTAATAATGTAATTAAAATTAATGAATGTGTGGAAAAGTCCCATTATTAAATAATGTACATTTTCCTGGAATGAACAGCAACAGGAAACCAAGTGTTATAACCTTGAAATTCCAGTCTATTGAATACAGATAATTTTCATATTACTTTTCCGGGTTAGGTAAGGTGGCCTGTCCACCTAAATAAAGCTGGTATGTTAATGTCAGCTAGCTGAGATGACACACCATGACTATAGCGTTCCCTTTTCAAGTCCTACCTACTGTCCTTCCTACAGGGTTTGCACAGGCCTCCTTTTCCCCAGGTCATGAACAGCCCTGCAGGTATAGTTTGTATATAGCTAAAGCTAGTAATAGTCCATGTGGGTTGCAAATTATGGAAAATGGCTACCAATGTTAATAGGGCCCTTCAGAGGAAAAGCCAAGCTACTTTATTCTGCTGAGTCTTTGGATGTTCCACTACTCCTGACATCTTCCTATCCAGTTACTCTACCATGGACACTTTGGATATCTTTCTGGGACCTTCACCTCTGGAGAACAACCATCTTGAGGTTCTCCCAGAGACAGAATCCCATCCAGGACATTCACAATCAGAGCACTACCAGCTGGAGGTTCCCTCTGGTGATGGATTCCTGTCCAGGACTGTCAACAACTGGAGCACTACTGTCTGGAAGTTCCCACCTTGGTGGCCGAGATAGGGGCTAGTGGCAATATGAAAGAACTGGCCAAGATTGAGGAGAGAGGAGATTGGTCCCTGTAACCTGGCCAAACAGTCAGTCCTGGAGGAAGGATGACGCTATTCAGTTCAATGCATTCTGAGTTAGAAACTCAGTCCTGCAGGATCTATTTCCTCTTCCTCTGATCTCTCAAGGCATATGGTACCCTCAAATGCTGTGTTGCAGCACAAGTCAATAAAATCCATCAGTGTCGCACATAAAGTAGGGGCAGACAAAAGCCAGGCAAGCTGCCTGCCGGAAACTTGCCTGACTTTGCCCAGTACCCGTGGGCACTGACCTTGGGCGCTGATCTGTATGATGGATTGCCAAGATTTCTCTTCACCTAAGAGAAAACTACTGAGTGGTCGGTGAAGCCAGCTGATAAGAAGGATCTCCATATAACACTGGGGCAGAGGCTAACTTGGTTACCCTGAAAGGAATCCTGCAGGACCATGAGGAAGTGTAGCCTCTGCTGCAGAGCCCAGTTGGTAACTATGGCCCTGTCTTAAAAGAGTCATAACTACTCCTGCCAATGAGGCCCCTAAATGCTGGGACCATTAGCAGTATTGCTGTTTGAGAGAGGAGGGAGAATAGATAAATTTTTCACAGTACAGCTATATTTTATTCACTAGCTTTTGTTTGTTTGAGTTTTTATAAACATTTCTGTTCTCCCTTTGGGGGATAAAAGTTACTCTAAGCCCTCAGGGATCTAATAGCATATATGCAGACTGTTGTTGTTTGGCCAACCCATGTTGAATGATTTTTTCCTGGGAACCACCATTTCCAGTGCAGATTTAAAATAGTGAAGTGAAAACAGTGTAGCTGGTTACCTTACTGTATGATAAACACTGTGCTGGAGTTCATGTCTTCTCTAATGTACTCTTTTCCCGTGCAATGCTGAACCCCCCATTTCTCTTCTCCTGTAGGGGCCACATTCATAAGGGTGGTTAGGGAAGATGGTTTGAGATTAATAACCATTGAGAAAGTAGGTCTACCCATAGCACTTAATTTTAAATTGATTTATCCTTAAATATGACCTTGCACACAGGTCAACTTGTAAGATCAGAGCCTTTCTATGGAATTTGCTCTTGATTTTCATGAAGTTTTTAAGTGTCCGAAGTTTTATTTTTCTAGCTATTAGATTAAAAACTGTATTCAACATTTTAAAGAAGTTTGTTTGATTTGGATGCTGTTTCTATAGAAAATCTGCGGTATTATCTTTCTCGGTCTTCCTTTCAGATGTGGCAGCTATGATTTGAGGTTGACTGACAGATAAATCTAGATGATACAGAGGGTCCCCTGATCAGAGCTATAAATGCTCAGAAGAAGGTAACACTAACCATGGTGTGGTCCAAGAGGCGTCTCAACCTTTACTCTAGCTTTTGTGCAGACTTCTCCAAGCTAGTTTGTTCTTAAGACTGGACCAAGAACAGAGGATTATTCCCATTCCTAGGAGTTGTAATTAATCTTGATCTGTTAAAGGCTTTCTGTCGGCCAGGCTGTCCTCTTCAAAGACCTTATTTGATAAAGGAGAGATTATTCTTTGCTGCTATGACTTTGTTTTTCCTAAGAACTTGACAGAATTCTTACTTCAGTTGATGGTAAAATTCTGTTTGAGGTCATTTGGATAAGACAAGCTTGCAACTATGCTTTTGTCTAGAAACTCTTGCTCTTATAGCCCAGCCTTCTTAGGATCCAATTAACTGCAGTCTGAAACTGCAAAGAAGATAGAACTTGGAATTAGTGTGTGTCAGCATATACATAAATATACTTCTAAAGGATACCACTTTATGCTATTTGTCTCTAATTTCTCCCAAAACTTTCTACCTGTTTGGTTGTGCAGTATTGTCTCTGTTCCATAGAACAGGTTTCACAGTGCTCATCCATGTATTTTAGATCAGTTAATGGCTTCTTATGAATGTTTTGAATATGAGTTCCTACTCAGTATCATAATGATTTATTAGATCTTAATCTATAGTTATAAATTTGTAATCTTTAATGACTCCTTTTCTTTCTAAAGCTTGTGGGGCAATAGCTGCACTTAAGTACTTAAAGGAAGTCATTTAGAAATTAGATTTATTCATAAGATGATATTTACAGATTAATTGGCCATGAGCTCTTGGCGCAAGTTTAGTGGAAAACTGGGAACCTGTAAGTTGGGGTCAATTAGGGGTGATTTTAAATATAGCTCATGTAGTTGTTGTGGTCAACTACAGCTCAAGTAGTTGTGACCTGTGGTCATTATTCAGTGTAGTGCTCTGAAGTCTGTCTTAATAGCAAAACATCTGTTGTCTTCAACAGTGGAAGGACTGGTGAAGGTATCAGAAGTAAAGCATGCATTTAGTACTCTGCATTCTTTCAGACTGCAGAATCTAAATGTAAGTGGAGAGTATTTGTATGAGTTACGTATGTGTACTTACACTGTACATGTGTATATATATTATGATAAAAGTGCAGTCACATGCTGGAAGTATTTATCATGTATCTTTGATCCTTTTTAGCATCGGCCAGATTTTGCCCACTGGACCAACAAGACCAAGCCAGTTGATGTAAATTCTTAATAACTTCAAGCAGAATTTGGATGTCTGCTAAGTAATATTTGGATAAGTATAAAGAATGAAGCCCTTTATGTTTTGGGGGGTGGGTGGGAGGGAAATGTCTGCCAGAAGATTTCCCACTGTTCTTAGGCATCACAGCTTTTTACTGGAGTGACCATTCATAAAGCATTCATTTGGATATCATGAAGTAAAGCATTTCCCCCTCTCCTACCTCCAATTTTCACATATCCACATCATATTTCTCCTTCTCTTTTCTGTCTTCTTTTCCCACAACTTCTGTTTGTACAAGTTTGATCTGTAAATGACCCTGGCCTAAGGTCTGTGATGGGCAGCCTAACAATTTGCAGTTTTAACGGTCATTTTCTTTGATCTCTAAGGAGACAAAAGGAAGGCTATGAAATGCTATAAATATTGGGAGGGGAGATTGTAAATCAGCCCTAATCCTGTTGCTGAACTGAAACCGTCTTTAACGGAAAACATGAAATGTATGACTTCATTGCATGAGACATCCTACTTAATGTCAGGATTTGCAGTATTTTTGTGTGTGTTGGGTTTAATTTCTTCTATTTTGAGAACTAAAAACTTGAACTGATAGGAACAACAGCATGTAGTTGACCATGGGCCAGCAATGTGCCCTTGTGGCCAAGGAGGCCAACTGTATCCTGGGGTGCCTTAAAAGGAGTGTGGCCAGCAGGTCGAGGAAGGTTATCCTCCCCCTCTACTCTGCCCTAGTGAGGCCACACCTGGAGTACTGCATCCAGTTTTGGGCTCCCCAGTTCAAGACAGACAGCTCTCCGCTGGACTCTCTCCAGCAGTTCCACGCTAAGACGATCAGGAGACAGGAGCATCTCTCTCATGAGGAAAGGCTGAGAGATCTGGGTTTTTTTAGCCTGGAGAAGAGAAGATGGAGGGTGGATCAATGCTTATAAATATATAAATATCTAAATTTATTTTAAAATAATATGTATTATGTCTAAATATATTATAATTATATAATTAAAATATGTAGATATTTAATAAATAAATATCTAAAGGGTGGGTGTCAAGAGGATGGGGCCAGGCTCTTTTCTATAGTGCCTAATGACAGGACAAAGGGCAATGGGCACAAGTTGCAACACAAGAAGTTCCACCTCAATATGAGGAAAAACTTCTTTCCTGTGAGGGTGCCAGAGCAGTGGCACAGGCTGCCCAGAGAGGCTGTGGAGTCTCCTTCCCAGGAGACATTCAAACCCTGCCTGGACGTGTTCCTGTGCCCCCTGCTCTGGGTGTCCCTGCTCAAGCAGGGGAGTTGGACAGGATGATCTCCAGAGGTCCCTTCCAACCCCTACCAGTCTGTGGTTTAGCTTCAGAAGTGGTGAGACACAACAAGCACCCCTAATCCAAAGTAGAGAAACTCTGGAAGTTTTAGAGCTGTTTTGCTCCTGTGATGATTATGTTACAAAAGCAGGATATGATGACACGTTGTTCTTCAGGTACTTGCTTGGGACAAACTTCGTGGCTTATTCATATTTTTTCTTCTCTGACTAAAATATCTGTATTAAACTCATTAACCTCCCTCCCCAACCATTCTAGACCACATTATTACAGATTGAGGTGCATACATAGATGTCTACATGTAGATAAGTTTAAGCCCTATTTGTATGTATGTACTCACATGTGAAAAAGGGGGGAGTGTTATCAAGAATACAGGCATGATTTAGTGTCATGTATGAATAGGCGAACTCTAAGTACTGTACTGATGACCTTTAAATAAAAGGAGAATTCATTATGGTTAGCAACCATGATTTTCAGAAAAAAAAACCGTAGTGTTGCTGTTAAGATCATTAACAGCTTTAGAGATTTGTCAGTGTGGATAGACCAAAAAAAAAATCTTGTCGTTTGGCATACTAGCAAATGCCAGTGACTGTACAAACTAAAGAAGATAATGCCAAATCTTATGATACCCTTGCATACCTCTTTATTATGTTCTGTGAGGATAGAGTGTTTTTCTTTAAATCTTTGCATGTAAGACTGTAAATTCAGAAGAAGGATTTGTATACTAAGTACCAGATTTAAATACTTAGAACTGCACATAGTACTATCAGTAATGCATGGATCAAGCTGCTGACAGGCTGCAGAACTCTTGCTTGCTCTACCTGTGTGGTCTTAATTGGCTCAGCACAGTAGTCAGTAACAGCAATAAGGGAAAACTTACCAGCCTGAAATCAGCAATGTTTTTTCACTGGGAGAATCATCTCAGCATTTTGTGGTGGTTATAAGTATACTATGTGTATATGAATACGTGATGCTATAGCTTCTGATTTTTATACAACTGTATTACTGATTTTAGACTCCAGCTTGTTTTGTCTCACTCGCTTCGGGGAATTGTTGCTTATATGTATGCACCTGTGGAAGCGAAGCAGTCAGGAGCTCAACAGTTATGAGGCTAGAGTCTAAAATGAGTCATACTGGAATTTGACTATTTCTTATATAAACTTGTCAAAACATTGGATTGTAATACAAAGCTTGCAGGAATACTTTCTACACATGTAGAATGTGCTTTCCCTTTTGTTAATTTTCAAAGAAGTGGAAGAAAAAAAGGTGGACACAGTAATCTTAATTTTTTCTTTAGTTCAGAAAATGTAATATTTTGTTCAAACATTTTAATAGAACAATTATTCTTTTGTTTTTAAATATAATATTCAAGTGAATTAACTGCTTGTGACAGGTGCTTTTTCAACAGTTGTGGAGAATTAAGTCCTTTTTTACCAAATCATATGACAGTGTGAGTCAAAGATTTCTTTATCTGTGGTCTTTAGGCATCACATCTTTCTTTTGGGGTGACCATTCCTAAAAATAAAAGGAAAGTACTGATTCCAGAACACTTTTTTTTTTTTCCACCTGAGGTCAGTTATTGTCTGCTAGGACGATTGATGCTTCTTCACTTTGAACTAAGCTGAGATTGCTGGCTCAATTCTTGTCCTCAGAAAGCATGAAGGTAAGAACTTTTGACCTGAATTAGATCTTGAAGCAATGATGTTGCAGTGGAGAACCAATATTGAGATGTCAGTCTGCTGTTTTTTCTACTGCAATTGGAATCTAAAATATTAAATAAACAGTATTCTCCAGTTCTTTTCCTCCTGCGCCTGTCATTAAGAGTGTACAAAGGTTTAATGCACTCTTGTTTAATAACAGGAATAGAAAAAGGAAGAAATAGCTACACAGTCATTAGAAACAAAATCAATTATTACTTTTAAAAACTACCTGCTTTCAATTAAGCAGGAAATTATCTAACCGGTTACTTAATTTGCTCTGGCTGGCAGTCTCTCAACAGCTTTATGCTGAGTGGAGCATGAAATTAAATATGTAACAACTATCCTCATGGTTATGTTTTTAGAAAACCAGCATTTAGGAATTATATTTTGCATAGTATCAAAAGAAATAATGACATAAAAATAAATTACTGCTGCTTCAATGCATTTGATATTTAAAAGAAAGAAATTACTTCAGTTTTGATTCTCTTATTCTGATTAAAACCAAAGCAATCTTTGGTTTGACTGATGCAGATCTATACCTGGGAATTGGGTTATTTTTTAGGTGATTGTTCACCCCCCAAACCGCTTTCAGATTGTGTATAATGGGTGAAAGTGTTAGTGTTAATCTCTTGCTGCTTCAAGAGTTAAGCTCCACCCCATGAGCATCTATTTTGTGTACACTATGCCTTTTGGTAAACTTATTGTAGGAATATTCAAGCGATTTTGAAGTTTTCTGTTTGATATTATCTGCTGGATCTTCCTCAGGGTACACTTTCTGTTTCCCAGCTGGAACCCCTGCTTTTTCTTACTGCTCAAAAGAGAGTTTCAGAGTCATATGTGGCAGGTCATTACCTGATTTTCAGAGCCATCCCACCGGAGTTCAGTCCTGGTTCACATACGTGCCTTTAAAAATATAGGGAACCTGCTGCAGAATGCTTCTGACTGTGCATTAGGAGATGGGTCAAGACAATGGTCCAAGGTTAGGTTTGTAAGAGTGCTTGAATCACCCGGTTCTTTGGGTGTATTAGGGTCCACCCACCAGCCCTCTCCCCTGCTCCCCAAATTCACAAGCATTTAAAATGCAGAATGACCCACAAATTGGCACAACGTAAACTTGGCTATGCTGCCATCCAGGAAAATATATTTCGATTTGAATGTAACACCTTCGATAATATTAACTTGGTGACTCAAATCCATAGACTTCGCTGTATTTATCACTGTGTAGACTTTACTGTATTTATCACTTTCAGTTTTATTTAGATTTAAGAACAGAGAAATAATTTATACTACGATGCTAAGTTAGAATGAGTCTTTTTTATATCCACAAGTATATCAAACAGCTATATGGATCACAGAAGTTTTCCATTTTTAGCAACAGTTAATAAAAAAAATTCTGATGCAATAATCATGACTTGAGATGCAGTAACTTGTCACATTCCCCACTACCCAGATGTGGACTGTTTTGTTCTTAAGTTGGGATTTAATGCTACCTGGCTTCCAAAGAAGGTGTGTAATTTTGTCGATTCTTCAATGAACATATTTCTGTTCTCTACAAACTTGCGAATTGGAGCCACAAAAGCAGTAAATTTGTTGGACTTTCCTTTGAGTCTTGACACAAGTTTTGTCTGCCACAACTTTTGAAAATGCTTTGAAATTTGGTAGAAAGTGTTGGTTCTTCCACAAAGTATCCCACCGTTATATTGTAGAAGTAATGGTTATGGTAGCCGCTGTCTGCATCTTACGAGAATTACTTGGTGTTGTTAGTTGGCCATTGGTCTGCTAGATTGTTCTGTTTTGTTTCTTGAATGGGGAACAATTTTTTAATTGTCCCAGATAACAAAAATAATGAAAATAAGCTCCAATTAAGTTGGAACAGGACTGAAAAAGAATGTCTGACTTTTCATTTATGTTTAGACCCCTTTACCCCTCTCTGGCATGTGATTTAGAAGCTGTCTCCAAATCTTCAAGAATATAAAATTACTTTTATGTTCCAGTGACACACTTAATGAAGAAGGTGGCAAAAAGAAAACAACTTGAGGAAATGAGCTCAGACGTTCAAAGTGCTTAGAACAGCATCCCTATACGTCACCCCAATTTTCTCAAACTTCTCCAGTCACAGTCTTGAGGAAAAGTCACCTTTCCTTATTCCTACCATTGGCATCAATTTTCTTTCACCATAGCCTGCGATCAGAGTCACTGAGCTGAAAAACTGCCTGCTCTCTCTCAGTGATGCCTTCCTTCGAAGCTGATGGTGTCCTGTCAGCAGCTTAGCCAGACAGAACCACCGGCGCCATCTTCATTAGGGTAAAAGCTAATATAAACAAATAAAGGCGTTAGTGTAGATGGCAGAGTGAGAGTATTACTGAAAAATGTTTTGCAGAGTCAGCTGCTATGCCTTTAGTTTTAAAAATATATAAATGTTATATGAATCTCAAATCCGCTTTTATTTACATAAAATATTTATACATCAAGCAAGACAATTTCACAACTTTAAAATGTATTTTCCTGTTAGATTAATCTTTTCATATGCTAACCACATTACAAGTAAACATTTTCATAGTCTCCACTACATGAATGTGGCTAAAAGCTTCCTTGTTATTTTATAGTTACAGCATTTCAAATGTATCCCTTTTTGACGTGGTTAGGCAGCCTGCCAGTTTTACCACTAAATTATAGCACAGAAAACACTCAGTAGAATTTGATTAGATTTCTTCCTTCTCCCCATGAGTAAGGGAAGAAAATTTATGTTCAAAATGCAAGCTGGGTTCTAAAGAATTGAATATAGATCCATATTTGTAGTGTTAAAAATGCATGCGATTTTTGCAGTTGAAAATACATCTTCTTTATAGTGCTGCTTTGTATTACTGTTGTATTTTGTACTGTTTTGTCACTATCATCTGTAGAATGATAGAAAAGCGTTAGACTGTACCAAAGTTAAGGTTTGTATTTAAGAGAATTAGTGATGAATATGTCTTAATCTTTGCTATTAATAAGCAGCTGTATTAAGAAAGTAGCTATTAAGACTGGATTAATCCCAACCAGTTGCAAGCATTTACCTAAGGGATCTAATTTAGAAGCGTGTTATCTATAGGCTGTACTTTTAAGGAGAAAGGCTGCGTCTAACCAGCCTCTGAGCGTATGGTGTGGCACATGTCCAAGCCATAAGATTGACTTGTCCAAATTAGGGATCTAGTTGGAGCATACTGTGGTGCCTCTCTGGCCAAGAAGGTCAGGTTTTCTTCTTGTAGTAATCAGGGCAGAATGGGAGAAGAGATCATGCGTGCCTGGTTTTGACCCGATACAGAATTGGAACGTGGGGTGAGACAGCATCTGAAACTGGGAGTTAGGAACCATTCCCAAGTATAGAGACCATTGTCCAAAGATATTCAGTGGGCTGAACTGCCCCGTGTCCATTTTTTCCCATGAACTACAATGAGATTTATCTTCTAGAACTTACTTTCTCTCAGCTGCCCACTTGAATTCCTAGGTTGGCTGGTTTGTGAATTATGAATGCTAGTGACCAAAACCCCTTCAAGAGAGGTTTCTGAAAGACCATATGCAGTGGTTTGTGGTCACCATCTATTACAAGTTTGACAGATGCCTGCATGAACAATTCTCTCATGAGTGTGTATGATCATTATATGACATGAAACCAAACTTGTTTATGTTACATTTGTTACTCAGTAGCACTGTTTTTGTAATAATTTATATCCTTTAATGACAGGAGAGACCATTGCAAACCACTACTAAATAACATAAACCAGGAAATTTTGGTCATCAGTCTCTGCAGAAGCCCATTCTGATGATCAGCTGAGTTCAAGTATGTATTTTACAAAAAATGTAGTGCAAAAGCTAAGGTGGATGTAACTGCTTATTTAATCTAATTCTAAGATGCGAGCACAATAGCTGGGGAGGAGCCTTTTATATCCTGTAAATCTTTTATAGGAACAGAGGCGTTCAGAATCTGACATTACAAGACCAGCACATTTCACAAGTGATCCTTAAAACCATACACTTGTTGCTGCTTGCAATGTGTGCTTTTAGTATTAAATTGAACTGAAACATGTATTCATAGTTCCGTCTCCCGCTGCCAAGCAAACGTATTAAATGAGTAACTTTAATGAATATAATGATTTAATTGTCTACTATATATAGATATGACATTAAACAAATCTTTAAAATCTTATGTGTGAGAATGTACCTAATAATTAACAAAATTTAATAAATGTGACTATGATGTATAGGATTCAATTAATTAGGGAAAAAACATTCTGTAAAACATGAGCAGTTGATGTAAAGATGTTTCATCAGTACCAGCTTGGCTGTTAGGTTAAAAGAAACTAGTGTAGGAGGAAGAGAGGTCCCACTGTATTTTTTTTTTTTAATAAACCCTGTGAAAATGTTTGGATTTTCAAATATAAAAAGATTTTAAAATTTGTTTTAGAAAATGTTCACCAAGATATCAAGTGGCTGTGCAAATGGTAAAAACAGTGAGTCAGTAAGCCACACTAGCCTAATTATTCTGAATAGAGAGGTAGCGTATATATCACAGTGTAGATTACTTATTCATTCTTTGTAAACAGCTTTCATAATAATGGACCAATTGAAAGCCTGTTGGCATCAGTCAGTGCACTCCTACTATTATCATCAACTTCCATTCCAACTCGGAGCCTGATCCAAAGCCTACTGAAGTTGATAAAAATGTTGTTACAGCTGAGGTGGTGTAAGGACTTAAACAAGCTGTTCTGAAATTAAATATACTACCTCTTTTCACAACCTCCTTCTTGATTCTTCTGCTAATTTTGACAGCACCCAGCTTTTGGGAGAACTTTCATTGAGCAAATGGTGATTTTTAGATCTAACTTTCTAAATGGGGGTTATTCTACTGAAAGTTTGATGTGTCCTGCCTGTAAATAAGAAAAATATGACATTGTCAGAAGACGGAGTACAAAAAGTGTTGTGTGTGTTTATAGATAATTACATTTAAGCAGGGCAGCAGAACATTCATTTAGCTTACGATTTGTATACAAATAAAAGATGTAATTGATTTAATTTACATCACCATGGATCATTGGTAAATGTGACCTGGAAGGATCTATATTTTGGTCCGAAGCTCAGTGTGATCTTATTTCCTTTTAAGAGAATAATAGTAATCAACGTCTTGTAGCCTTTGGGGATTAAGGTACTGTTTGTCCCCTAAAGACTGGAATTTTTCAAGCATTTATTGACACTAATGTTCCCATTGACATAAATGGGATTGCTCATGGGTGGAAGTTAGAATTTCTTTTACCTGTAAGAGCTTTCACAAAGACATGAGGACATAATTTATTGATCCATTTTAAAAATGTCAGTGCCTCACAAGCCTCACGACATAGGCAGTCCAAATATACTGGAACGGGAAAGAATGAAATAGAAGACTAATCCCTTTTTGCCATTTCTGTGAGACTGATATAAAATGGCACCGCAAGAGGTTGTAGGGTTACTCACTGAAGATGCAGGCAAGATAGATGATATTCAGAATGCTTCTTAGCATATGTCATCTTTCAGAGTGGGTGAACTCAGAAGGTATGAATTATAGTATGTTACTTCGATATCAATCCAACCTGATCAATAGTCATGTTCTCAGAAATTTTGATTCCAGAGTGGAGATATTCAAGAAAGATGAAATACTTTTTGTCTTTAGGATGCTGTATCGTACAAATGCCACTCCCATTCTTCAGCCAAACCAATTACCAGTACAGTATTTCTCTGCAACAAAATTAAAACATAAAGGTCATGTTCTTACTCTTATATTGGCTCCACGCACAAACTCTCTGAGCATCCTCGGCTAACATACAGGCTTGAGACTGGGGCAAAGCAGCTGTTTCACTGGGTGGAGAAAATCAGTGGTAGGCATGGACGGACTCTCCTTTGAGCTCTGCTCTTTCCAAGGGAAAGCACGGGGTTGCAGCCTTGTGATTGATTCTATGCTTCCATGTGCCTCTTGAGTGCAATGTCTTAGGCTGACCGTGCTTTTACTTCTCAGGCTGTATGTTATAACATCTGCTTGGTACTTTCTTGCTTTAAAAACAGCAGTAATAAGAACACTAACCCCATTATATGCTCTAGAACTGCAAAGAAAAGAGCCCCCAGTAGTCTAATAGCAGTGGGATTGCAAACAGATTTGTATAATTCCACAAAGTATACAAGCTATATTATGTTTATTCTAAAGAAGAAATATCAAACGTAGTCACCAGACAAAATGTTTAATTTCTCTCTGTTCACATGTGTTTCTTCATCCTTTTGTGACCTCAATGTGATAATATCTAAATAGTTTGTTCTACAGCATACGACGTGCTGTGTGAAGAGGCAGCAGGAGCATTCACACCATGCCAGGATCTTGCCTGGTTGATCATCTCTTGCTACTTATGATTAAGCAATAAAGAGAGAGAGGTACAGGGTATTTCCTGGGGATTAATAACTGATAGGGAGGAGTTAATGGCCTGAGGTGCAGCTGAGGGCCATTAACCCCAGCTGGTCATCAATCCTCATTAAAAACCTCTGCTACTCAGTTCACCAAACACAATGAAGGGCAAACCAATGTTTTAAGCACCTTTGTGATTCCCTTCTCTGTTGTCTCCTTAAATTAGTTTTATTTTATTTTCTGTTACTTCCTGGGATAGATTGTGAAGTTCTAATCAGTCAAGGGTTTATCTGACCAGTAGTTGTGCAAAAACCGTGGAGTTCAGGCCTTCATACGCAAATGAGAATCCTTAGTACTACAGCAGCAGAATAACAGGTATTTTAGATACTTCAGCATTTAAACACATAAAAAGAAGGCAAGTAATAAATTTAATAAAATGTTGGTTTGTGAAACCTGAATTTGTTTTTTAATAACGTAGCAGATTTTTAAGGGAAGGGCCCCTGGTTCTTCCAGCTTTGAAGCTGCTAAACTTTTTTTCATGGTGTTTCTAAAAATAATTCCTTTATGTTTGGCAGTATTTGATATATAAACTACTTCCTGATTCTGCAGTCCATATACATAAACTTAAAAAGCCAAGTATTGTTTCATATTAGCTGATAAACACTGGAAAATGTGTCTTTTATAACTGATTTGGGGTTTACTTAGGTTTTGAAATGTGCGTGATTTTGTGTAATGCTAGATATATCTAGAGAGTTAATATTCTTGTGAGGGAAAGACTGTAATTGTCAGCATAGTATCTGGCATATAGTGATTTTGTAGATATTCCATTATTCCTGGTGATTCCAAATTCAGATTGTGGTACTAAAATATGAAGCTATGATAATATTTCTGAAAGTATTTTTGGAATCTGATAAAATCCCAAAGTCTCTTTTCCAGGCCCTAGCCCTGCTTCTGGTGGTAGCAATACAATACCTCAGTAATATCAGAAAGCTTAGTTGGCTGAGCTCAAGGATATCTGATTGTCTGTGTTAGTTGCAAATGTCTATCTGAAAATTGGCAGAAAAGTCTCTGCAGCCCTTACAACTTTGCTGAGATGCTATCAAATGTGATTGGCAGAGTTCTGGGTACAGGAGGCATATAAAGAATGAAAGGGTGTAATCTGGCAGCAACAGGGTGATATCAATTAATTTTTTTCTTTTCTTTGATTCTGGTGAGAGCAGAGTTAGTTTTTAGGCCTTCATTTAAAAATGTATGGTTTTGCCCTACACCTGCTGATGAACTCTGGACCCTGTGCATGGCTAATAAAATCAGAAACCCTCTTCTTCTGGGGATCCCCAAATACCTGAGAGGTGAGTAACCTGAATGTTTGAAACAGGGAGAGCACAGGGTATTCCAGCTTAAGAAGTACTGTTTCAGTTAAACCCTTTGCTGATGCTGTAGAAAACAAAAGAGCTTCCTTTGCAGAGGAGAGTATCTGGTGAAGAATGCTCCTGTGATCTGCCACCTTGAAAAGTTCATCTGAGTCTGCCATGTGGAAAGGGGACAGTACTGTTTCAATGTGTCGTGAGGACATTGGTGTGTGAGGAACTTGGATATGCAAATAGTGGGAACTGTACAGCAGAGACTTAGATCAAAGCAGCAACTCTTTGAATGTAGTTATAAAACATGTGCCTTGTCTTTTATTTGGAAGACTCAAGGCAAGTAAATACGGCAACTGTAGTAAGTCTGTTTCCCCTGCATGATGTAAAAAGATCCCTACATGTGTTGCAGGACTTTGCTGTAACTATTCATGTGAGTGAGGGTAGGCATTCACAGGCTTATTTGCAGAATCATCCCACTTAAATAGATAGACTGATAGAGACTCATGTTCCATGGAAAAGTTGAAAATGTTACCTGGGCCCTTATGTGCTGAGTCTATAACAGCTGAAAAGAAAGTCTCCTATATTAACTCTCAGCAGCTGGGACTTCAGGAGGATTCTTAATCTGCCCCAGAGTATTTTGAAAGGAATTTCAGAACAAAAAGATGTTTTTTAAAAGAAGTTCAAAGATAAACTCTCTTGTACAGTCAAAAGTAGTTCACTATCTACAGTTTTGTCTATGGGAGGCTTCTGAAAGCTACTTTACTATATGGCATGACTTGGACTCCCTTACTAATCTTTGAGGTTGCATATTCGATGCCTTTGCCAGAACGTTAGTCCCCTCTCCGGTACTCTGTTCTTATGGCTCTAAGTCTTATGGTGGCCTGCATTTTCAGTTCCAGGTATCAGAAGGGGAGTCCCATTTAGAGGGTCTGCCAGTTACTGAAACCAGCAAACTTGCTTTATTCATACATTTTGAGACTAACTCATGCTGTAGCTCTTCTTGTGCAAAGTGATGTGCTGTGTTAGGCCAATATCTGTATTTCTGACTTCCACATACCTTATAAAATCTGCTATTCTTTGTGTTTCAGATGCTGTTAAATACTCTTCTGAGATGCTATTAAATACTCTTCTGTTTGTTTCTGTTTTAAAGGATGATTAATAAAGCTTCAAAAGCACAGGTTCTAGGGCATGCATTGATGGTCCAGCCCTCTATGCATATTTCTATAAAGACAATTCTTGCTTGTTCTGTAAATTCTATAAGAAGATGCTATGTGTTGAAGGGAGCAGAGAGTGGCACTTTATTACACTGACAGTCTGGATTGCTCAACTGTGGCATTGTTTCCTGGAAATCTATAGCGGAGAATCAAGCACAGGGCAGTAGAAACCGCATATTAATGTAGTAAGTGAAGGGTTGTCTTTGTGCATAGGGAATAGCTGAAGAACATGGAAAACGGTAGTGTCCCCTTGAGCATGACTACTGAGTGAGGATATACCAGTAACTTAAATTGCTCTGAGAACCCAACTGACAGATGTCACTGTAGGTTAAGGTAAATAATAGAAAGTGTAGATGGGAGGTTTCAAGGGGAAAGCAACCAAGGAGACATCAGAGTTGTCCAATCATATTGGTCACCAAAGAATTAAATCCTTTTTCTTTCCTCTAAGTCTTTTGGCACCCCTGTCCAAGTCTGCAAGTCACATGAAAGATTCCAGCTTATGCCTCCATAACATTTGTTTATTGATCCATATTCCAGGATGCTCATTTTCCTTGTTTTCATGTGACTAGACTATAGCTTTCAGCCTTTTTCGTAGCCTTCAAAAAGGCCTTCACTTTAGTTGATGCCTCAGCAATTTATTTATGACCCTACAGTGTCAATTTTTTTTCTTTTGCTGAATGCCAGTGATTGTGCTGTAAAGTCATCTTTTTAAAGCCAAGGCACCTTAATGTTTTGTGTTGCTGTTCACTTTTTACAATGGCTAGTCACCAAGTCATGTTTTTTTCACCTTCCCCAAAAATCTCTGGCTTGAAGTAGAGGGTGTTTTACTTGGCTTATGGCTTAACAGCTGGTCCCTTCCGACCCCTACCATTCTGTGATTTTGTGAAATGGAGAAACTTCTTGGTGGGATTCAATGCTAGATATAAGACAATAAATATATATTTTTTTAAAAATCAAACTTACATAAGAGAGCCAGGATTGCTGTATGTATCCGAGTATGTAGCTTCAAAAAGGAAAAGAAATAGTCTCATTCCTTTGCTGTTTCTGGGGCGCTAAGGGAGTAAAGCCCGCAGCTTTAGTGAAGCGGGAGGATTGCAATTTAATGATAGTAGCCAGTTAAACAAAACAACAACAACAAAAAAACCCCAATTTTTTGGGATAATGCCTTGTAGTATGCAAATAGTCTGACATTAGTGTGTACCACTAAAAACACATTTGAGCCTCATCACAGACTGGTAGGGGTTGGAAGGGACCTCTGGAGATCATCTTGTCCAACCCCCCTGCTTGAGCAGGCACACCCAGAGCAGGGGCACAGGAACACGTCCAGGCAGGGTTTGAATGTCTCCAGGGAAGGAGACTTCTCTGGGCCTCTCTGGGCAGCCTGTGCCACTGCTCTGGCACCCTCACAGGAAAGAAGTTTTGTCTCATATTGAGGTGGACCTTCCTGTGTTCCAACTTGTGCCCATTGCCCTTCTCCTGTCATTGGGCATTATAGAACAGTGCCTGGCCTCATCCTCTTGACACCCACCCTTTAGATATTTATAGGTATCGATGAGATCCCCCTCCGCCCCCAGTCTTCTCTTCTCCAGGATAAACAAAGCCAAGTCTCTCAGCCTTTCCTCATAAGGGAGATGCTCCAGTCCCCTGATCACCTTGGTAGCTCTCTGCTGGACTTGATCAAGCAGTTGAGCAGTTGCTCATCATGCTTCATTTACAATTAGGGGCTCTATTCTAACCTACGCCAGCAAAAATTGTGAGTCTGTACAAAGACTGGGGAGTTACTGTCATATGAAAGTAGCATGAGATCAAAATAGACTCTAAAATATTGTAAATATTAAAGGCACTAATATACATTGATTATAATTCCAGTCACTGGTTATAAACCTCATGAAATGAATCACCTCATTTATAATGCATACCATGGGACAATATCTAATTTGGTGACAAGCATGGAGTCTAGCAAAGATTCAATAGAAATATCTGTTGAAACGACTGCTGTCATCTAATTACATATATTTTCTAAAGCTTTGTTATTAAATATACTCGTTGTTGTTTAAATTGAATTTTGCACCTTCAAAATATTCTGGTAAATAAATGTCCTTTTCTCTGTGAGATGTAAGGTTAGTGTTTATTTTAAATTGTGACTGTTTTTGTGAGGAAGATAAGAAAATCAACATATGCTGTTATCACTCCTCACTTTTGAAACAAGGTGAGGGCTATCCTTGGAAAGTAATTGATATTCCTGTACAGGTTTAAACTGATGCACAAACAGATAAGCAGAATGTTTCTAGCTGCAAAAAGCCATGCCAATGATTGTCTTATATGGCCTCCAGTTTGAGACCATATTTTTGACCTTTTGGACCCTTCTGCTGGTTTACTCTGACCATTTCAGATGCCCTGGACCTATGTAATGTTTAGCTCCATACGTAGAATATAAAACTATTAAAGTGATTCTATATAAGTTAACATTGTCTACTAAATGATTGTAAGAACAGGTGTATAAAAAGGGCTCAATTACATGTAATTATTTTTCACCAAAAATGTCACCTCTACCTTGGATAACATGCAGCCAAGAAGTACACTAAAATTTCATTGCTTATCTAGCTGAGCTTGTTAACAGTTGCAGAGTCTGGTTTTCACAGATCACTACGTCTAGTCAGAAAGCATATGGAATAATTCAATATCATTGGGAAGGATACAGTGGTCATTATTGTCTGAAGTAAAGGTGATAAAAGTATAGTTCTGTTAGAAGTTTCATTCCTAGACTTTTGGAAATTAGTTCTGGCCTATAACATGACCAGATGTGGTATAAAATGCCAACATCTGTGGTCTGGTATAAAATGGCATATCTCTGATTATTTGTTTCTACATAGTTTTGGTCATGGTTGATGGCGGTAGTGGTAATGCAAGGTATCCACTGCTATTTTGGCTTCAGCTTCAGTACTAAATGTGGCCTTGGTTGAGTGACCTGTAGGGTTCATTCCTTGATTCCATCAGTGGAGTTCTTGCTCTGTTCCAGTCTGTTTTACCCATGGAAATTCACCACAGACAAAATGATTATAGTGGTGTTACCCAGTGTATATTCTGATGACAGTGGAGGTGGAACAAATCAATTGTTTATGACCTGCTGCAATTTGAGAGAATACTTTTCCTAAATGGGTGTGCAAAGCTTGGGACTCAAACAGGGATTGCTAAAACTTGTTCCAATGGGGGAATCTTGTATTACTATTCGTGCAGAGTCACTCATTGGGTGAGACTTGTGCATGCTCTTGGAAGCTGCAAATGTTTTGTCTTCTGAGTAAATACTTTTATCCTTTGAGCTCCTTATATACATAATACTAAGTTTGTGGGTGTGGGTTTTTTTTAAACGAAAACTGTGTTAAGGGAAATAGTTCTTTCATTTAACTGGTTGCTTATCTTCTGCACTATTCTGGAATGCTCTCCCAAATCCCTGAAATTCTGCACCCACAGCAGGCTTCTGCTGCAGTTACTAACAAACAGGTACAGTGCCCTGGAAATAGGGGAGGAAGGTGATCTCCTTTCAGGGGAGGTGTCAGAGACAGCTGAGCTTCAAACTCATTTCTGCATGAAGGGAAAGAGAAGGGTGATAGCTGTTGGAAAATCTCTTCTGTTGGGGGATGGAGGCACCCATCTACCATGCTGACCCAAAGTCTTAGGGGGTTTGCTGCTTACCAGGTGCTTAGACTGGGATGTTGTGGAGAGTCTGCTGAGGCTTGTCTGTCATTTGGACTGTCGCCTCCTGCTGCTTATCCATCTGAGCACTACTGATACTTCCAGGGAGACACTAAGCATGCTAAGAATGGCCACAAGGCTCTGGGGCAAGGGTGGAGTATGTGGGACTCCACGTGTTTTAGCTTGTGAAGGCAAAATGCTTGGGGAGGAGTTGATGGATCCTGTGAGTCAACATGCTGGCTGTGCACCTGGGGTCTTCGAGAGGAATTTGGCTTTTGCAGTCACAGAAACCTCTGAGGGTTGAAGACTGCTGGAAAAGGATGAGATCTGCCCAACTAAGTGGGCAAGAGTGCCTCTGCCAACAGGCTGGAAAACCTGGTGAAGAGAGCTGTAAACAGTGAGGAAATGGTGGACAGGGCTGGGAAGCAAATGATGCAGGGTGACACAAGAGTGATGTCAGGAATGGTTATGCAGGGTGAAAAGAGGAACTAGAGCTCTGTGTGGTCAAGCAGCTACAGCGCTCTTGGAATAACTTCCGTATGGTGGGACAGCTTGCATGACGAGTGCTGCAATGAATGGATAGAGGTTCTTCATGAAGGGTAGGAAGACAAGGATTGAGGGAGTTTCCCTCTAAGTGAAGGAGGAGTTTGAATATGTGAAACTGTGGGACAAAGGACAGGCAAGTCAAGAGCTAGTGGGTCATGATAAGGGGATAGGCCAGTATGGGGCACATCATGACGGGAGTTTGTTACAGGTCGTTGTCTGATGATGGTGATGAAACATATAAAGAATTCCTCAAGTTGTCTAAAGACTCTGGCTTACAGGCTGAACCTCTCTGAAATCTGCTGGAAAAGTGTTGTGGTTTAACAGCAGCCAGCAACTAAGTACCTCACAGCTGCTCGCTCGCTCACTCAGGAGAGGGCTGAACAAGGAAATTGTGGGCTTGTTGCTGAGTCGTGTGGGTGAATTAGTAGAAAGGGGCACAGGTAGGCCTGAGGTGGTTGTGCCTCCTATGCTTCAGTTCTCACTAATGAGGCCTCACAGGCCTCTGTGTTTAACGAAAGGATTCAAGAAGGACAAGGAGCCCCATCAGGGGACAAGGACCGAGTCAGGGATTAGCTGAGAGAACTTGACCCATGCAAGTCAGTGGGACAAAACAGGCTGCATCCAAGGCTGCCGAGAGAGCTGGTTTGTGTCTATACAAGGCTGCTTTCTGTCATCTTTGAATGGTCATGGAGATTAGGGAAAAGCAAATGTACCAATCTTCAGAAAAGGTTAAAAGTGCAATGTAGGGAACAGCAGGCTCATCAGCCTCACTTCGCTCTGTGGGAAAAGCATGGTGGGAGTCCTTTGGAGCACATCTCTGCACAGATGTAGGAGGTGGTGATTGGGAACCATCAATATGGACTGGCTCTGAGGAAAACCTCTTTCCCTGTGAGAACAGTCAGGAAGTGGAATTAGGTTGATTGGAAAGGATGTGGAGCCTCCATCCCTGGAGGTTTTCAATACTTGACTGGATAAAGCCCTGAGTAAGCTGGTCTGATTCTAGCTGATGGTGGTTGGAATAGAGGCTTCTTGAGGTGCCTTCCCACCTGAATGAGTCTGTGATTCAATGGTTCTATAATGCATAAGATGTCAAATGTAGGCAGATTAATCCTGTTGTGCTGTTTGTATGTATGGCGTGTCAGAGTGAATGAACAAAGCAGAGGCATTACCATGATTACATGAAGATGCAGGCCTGATGGCCATACTGGTGTTTAAGTTGGGGAATTACTCGAGTGCTGTTAGGAAAAGAAATCTGCAGGTGATGAGAGGCTGAGGAACACAAGTCTTGCTGCAGGGTCTTTTTTTCTAATACTTTGCATGATTCCCCCCCCACACCCGTGCCTGACTTTTGTTAAAGGCCATGGCCTATAGTGTGTTAGGGATATAATTACAAACAGAAAGACAGTAAATAAATATATATGGGATTTCTAAATGGAGCGAATGGTATTAATGAATATATGACATGTCCATTTGTCAGAGTCAGGGAAAAAGGAAGACAAATCACAGAATTGTAACTTAGAAATTAATGCAGCCATGCAAAACTTCTGTTATGTGGACTCCCAGGATCTATCTACAGTTGAATTTTTATGCTGTGATTGGCATTACACAGATGGGAGAAGGGGATAATATGATGACAGAAGTGTCAGGGCATGAAAGCACAGAAAAGCGTGCTAGTGGGTTTTCTGGTTTTGTGCTTTTCACAAATGGTGCTATTCATAGGTCATCTGCATGGAGGATTTACTTGACATTGCAGAAACTGTTTTCTGCATTCAGTGTAGGAACATTCTCTAACTATTCTAGCTGATAGCAGTTTTGGATGTAATGCAATGTTGATAATTTAATTGTTTACCTAGTATGAATCTTGCATGAGAAACTCAAGTGAAGACAGCTTGAACTGAAAATAGTGTCATTCTAGTCTCTTAGATGAGAGGGATGCTTTTTAAGAAGTATAAATGTGGGGACTACAAAGCAGCTTTCAGTTTGTGCTCCTCAGTGAAGATTCTGAAAAGGCTATTCATATTAGCCTAGTACTGTGCAAAAAAAGCTTCCTTTTAAATTAAGATTTATAAATAAATAATCTGGAGTTCAGTGCTTGCACTGACTGTGGAATGAAGCTGTTTGCCAAGTTACTGAAGGAGAGAGCCTTTTTTTTTTTTAACTTAATTCTTTTTTCTTCTCCTGGAAAGATGTATGTGCTGCAGTTAGGCTCTGCATGTGGGAACCGAAATACATGATGCAGCAGGGAACTATGTGAATTTGGAATGCATCAGAGCCATTGGTTCCTCTGTTGGCCTTGATACTGTCAGAGCAGTCTGTTTTCAAGGAACCTGCTCTTGCCCAGAAGCCTGCAATGCCCAAAGCACTTTCAGATAGTAAAGTGCAGTTAATTGCTCTCCACTACTTGAAAGGAACAAATATGCTACCCTTGGACTATTTAATTGATCTCTTTTAAAAACAATGACAGTATAGCAGGCTTACATGGTTGTGCTATGGGATGGAGGGAAGGGGCTTAAGTACTGCAGGATTCAATGGCTGCAGCTCTGAGGGAAGTCACCCATCATCTCTCCAAGTGCAAACACCTTTTGTGGAGAGGTGTCAGTGGGATAGCTGGAAAAGATCCTAGTGTTGCCTAAAAAGGGAGCTTTCTGAAAGAAGGCATGTGTTTACAGGCAGAGGGAACCTTCTGGAGTAACAAATTGGTTCCAGATTATTTCAAGGAATGGGTAAATAAAGGTCATGCAAGTCCTTATTTTGACTCTGTATCAGCACACTAGTGTTAAGTTTCTTGGTAGCTCCAATTATTGTTGCTCTTGAGGATTCTTAAGGTCTGTAGCCCAAAGATACCACACTAAGATAACCTGTGTTATGCCTTTTTAGAGAGGTAGAGCAGGGGCTATAGAAGTGACTAGTTTGTGGTAGAGTGATGTCTGTGGTCAAAAAGGAAAACAAACTCAGACTCCTAATTGCTATCTTAACTGTCATTTTTCTCTGACAAAAAAATCTTCAGTCTTATCCTATTTGCTTAACACTCTGTCAGCAGAAATGTTCTTTTGTAGCCATGTAGATGTCCCCAGGTCTGCATCTACTGGTTTTGGGGAAGGGGGGAGAGGGGTGGGGGTGGAAATAACCATGAAGGTAATTATCTCTGCTAATAATCTGTCTGCTTGTGCTTGATTGAAATGCAGTCTGGGCCTCCTGTATCACTGATTTATTCCCAAAGAGAAGTTCCAGTTGTCTAAAAAGCCAGCACCTTTGGACAGGCACCATCTGGCCAACTGCTTCTTAACTCCCATGGTCCTGCCTGATTCTACAAGTAAAGAGACCAGTCTCAGAGAAAGCAAACTGAAGAGATGCTGCCAGGGGCCCCAGGATCTCTCCTCCATAAAGAAAAATGAATTCCATGCAGCTGCCTTAGCGGGTGCCATGTAAGAATAATTAAAAGGGTACTGAGAAAAAACAGCTAATTAAACAGACTAAACATGGAGTCCTCTGATTCTTTAGGCTGCCCAGGCTTTTCCTGTGGGGAGGCCAGAAGTCAATTGTGTCTTTACGGTGCCATTCAGTTCCCTTGTTTTGAACCTGTGTGAATGCTGCTTTGAATCCAAGTAAAAGTCAGGGCAGCCATGGTTCCCTACGTACCCTCATATCTGTGGGATTTGCTCCCTGGCTATGCTGGCCTGACACTCCCTGGTGGCTTTGCTGTCCTCCTACAGTAGCAGAGATGGACTCTATTGAACAGAGTTTTCAACAGATTCATTTTTTACTGCAAAGATCCTATGAGGACAGACTAGGTTATCCAAGGTGTGCAGGTTTGAAAATCTATTGTCCCATTGATGCCATGTGTTTGAATGGAATCACAAAAACAAGCAAACGCAAATCTTTAAGAAAGATAATACACTATAAGGTAATCTAAAAATGTTGATGGCTGGAAGAAGTATGCTCATTGGTGGGGTATTTCATCAGGGAGCTATACCCAGGGAGCTTTAATTTCTATGGGAAATTCTTTTGTATGAAATAAAGGAAGAATAATTTCTGTCACTGTATGCTACACCTGTCACTACAGGATCTTGCTGCATTTTTTTTAATTGAATGAATGTGATTGGCATTAGGAAGGCAGTATAGTGTCTCTGAAAAGTTTTTTCCACAAAATCTTCTGAAAATTTGGACTCTAACAAAATAGAATACAGATATTTTACAGAAAGATCTTTACAAATAATATGATTGTTACGTGATGATTTCCTTCCTTAGATATTAAAAAAAGAGGATATTTTTTTCTGTCACTAGGTAGTTTCATTGCTAGGCACTGTGATCCAAAACTGTATTATTTGTTCAAAATTCTCTGACAAAAATTTAAAATGAATCCTCAGATCTCTCCAAAACAATAGGTCTGATAGAAAACCACATTCTTTGATTTTTTTACTCCAATGTTCAAGTATTTTGAAGATTGGGGGGAAAAAATTAACTAGAAATGTTGTCTGTCAGCTTCTTACAGTTATGCCATAGCACAGGAGAATTTAACTGTGGCCATACACTGTTGTTCTGTCTTAAATTTAGGACTGTATAGGGCTTATTCTCACCTGCTTGCACTTTGAAATTTGTTCTGAACAAGGGCAAGAAAATGTAACAGACTCGGGTACCTTCATTTCTTTCCACTTTCCTTCCTCTTTCTTTTTCTGGAGGGACGACTTTTTTTTTTTTTTTTTTTTTTTGCCAAGCAAAACACACAGCAGAATTTCTGGCATTGTTTCTCCTGCTGAGGAATGAATGGCACAACTCATAATCACTAACATTGTGCACAGATGCTCAGAGAGATGATAGAAACGGAAAACTGACCATAAAGCAACTGCATTTTGGTATAATTCCCCTAATGCAGGATACTCACAAGTTTTCTATTCTCAGTAATTAAACCAGGCAATATTACAGAATCACAGACTGGTAGGGGTTGGAAGGAACCTCTGGAGATCATCTTGTCCAACTCCCCTGCTTGAGCAGGGACACCCAGAGCAGGGGGCACAGGAACACGTCCAGGCAGGGTTTGAATGTCTCCTGGGAAGGAGACTCCACAGCCTCTCTGGGCAGTCTGTGCCGCTGCTCTGGCCACCCGCGCAGGAAGGAAGTTTTGTCTCATATTGGGGTGGAACTTCTTGTGTTCCAACTTGTGCCCATTGCCCTTCTCCTGTTGTTGGGCACTAAAGAAAAGAGCCTAGTCCCATCATCCTGACACCTACCCTTTAGATATTTATAGGTATTGATGAGATCCCCCCGCCCAGTCTTCTCTTCTCCAGGATAAACAAAGCCAAGTCTCTCAGCCTTTCCTCATAAGGGAGATGCTCCAGTCCCCTGATCACCTTGGTAGCTCTCTGCTGGACTTGCTCAAGCAGTTCCCTGTCCTTAAACTGGGGGGCCCAAAACTGGACACAGTACTCCAAAGGCGGTTTCACTAGGGCAGATATAGAGACACACATGATATATAAAGTTTGTGTACTGAATGGATAATAACCACTAGAAAAAAGGCAACTGCCTGTTTCTTTGCTTTTAAATGGCCATGCTTATGTTTTGCCCACAAAACTTTTCCAATACACTCTTTTATTTTTAACCTTCAAATCTGGAATAGCATCTCAGAAAGACAGTATTTCAAGCAAGAGTAAGTGCAAGATTTTAACTTCTCCTTTCCTTTGAAAACACATTTCAAAGCAGCCTTGAAAGAGTAATTGATATATCTACTAGTGCCTGTCTAGAGAATCTGTTTGCTATAACAAATGTTACTGTGAGTGACTGTGAAGCTAGAACCAGGCCTGGAAAGACCTAGTAGATGTAATTCTGTGGAAGGTGTCTCTCATTGAATTGGTAGAATGAGGATGGTTGACTCTTCTATTCTTTAAATTCTTGCCTGATGTTTTCCAATATTAAGGACTGATCTTGAAAAATCAGAGCATTCAGACATACAAGTGAGATTTCAAGGTCCTCGCTCTATTATGTTCATTCCTCTATTCATACTAGAGATCAGAATATTTAATGATGGATAACCTTGAAACATTTGTCTAGGTCAGAGTATCTCTCTAACATGTAAAGCTTGAAACTTCTTAGTTATTTAATTGCTGTATTGCTAATAGACTCGGGGACCTCAGTGGCTACCTGTGCCCATTCCTCAATCCCATGTTTTCTCAGATGCTTGAACCAACCAACGTCCTGGTCTTCTCCTGTCTGAGCACTGAATCATAAGCACTGTGTGGCCAGCCCCTGAAGCCCAGTCTCCAATGTTCCCAACAGTGTACTGAGTCTGGATAAGTTCTGTTCAAGGGTTAAACTGCAAGATAAGACTTGAGCGTTTGAGACCTAAAATGCAACTTCCATCTTGTTTCTTAGACAAAGAAAATGTTCTGTTAACTCCAACCAAGCCAAACACAAATGCTCCTAACTCTGGCCAGTTTTCATAATCTCAGTTTTAGTGTCAGGGCCAGGTTTCTAGTGGCTGATCCAAAAAGATAAATGAAACGCACATGAGATGTCTTAGGCCAACAGGTGTTGCAGCTGCATTTATAACACAAAGCTGAAGAAAACAAAATGCCTCAGACAATTGTATATGAACCAATTGTTCTGACATGAAACTCTGTTTCCAGTCTTTGAATAGCCTGCTTTGGAAGACATCACAAAGCATTGCAGAATATCTTTGAGTGACAATTATTTAGAGAAGTTACTGCCCTCGTAATGTAATTTTCCAGTGTCAGTATATAATTAGGCAGGATGAATAAAGAAGAGTCTCCATTGTGAAATACTGAGAAGCTACTGTGCCCCTCCCAGCCCAATGCTGATGAATAAATCAAATTTAACTTCCAGTTGTGCAACTTCTGGCTTTCTGAGCTTTGAAGCCTGTACCAAGTGTGCTGCACAACTGGTCCAGCTGACTTCTGCCTTTGATCTTCAATGATCCCTTGGAAACATTACCTACATGTTTAAAAATCAAATTTTTTCCCATATTTTGTTAAATCTGAACACTGCTCATGAAACATGTCACCTTCCTAGAGCTGAAAGACAAAGTTTGCAGCAATAGCAGCAGCATAAGCTGCTGAAAGTTCCATTTTTCACCACGGATGTGTCTCAGACTCAATGACCCCCTCCTTGGGGGATTTCAGAGTCTTTGCTACATCAGGTCCTCTTAGATGATGGACATTCTTGATGTTTAGATTGTTTTTAAGAAGCTGAACTATCAAGCTGCTCTCAGATGCTATTGTAAAAGACTAACTCCACCCTGTGGAATCAGCATGCTGCTGTAGGTGAAAATGGAAGCTTCTGTTTGGCGATGCCTTCCACTTGCTGTTGAGTTGTGCCAATTCTGAACTGTGACCTGTGGTGTAAAGTTTTATATTCCACTGCTTTTCTTCTGAGAGGTCAAGTTTAACCAATGCTCCCAGATTTATTTAAATGTCCTTAAGAACACTCCATTGGTTCTCTCTATCTGGGACAGGTTGTGTGACCAGTCCCTCAGCAGATACAGGCATTTGATAATTACAGATCTTAGTAGCAGGATGGGAAGGTGATATTTGGACATAATCTCTCTTTCTAAATGGGTGAGCATGTCAAATACTACTTTGCAGGAGACAAAAATGTTCCCGTAATTGCTCTCTGATAGGAAATAAAATTCCTGTTCTTTATATTGAGTTCATTGGAGGAAAAATGATCAGTTCGGGCTACAGGCTACTGAATGCAGTGTGGAAAAGGAACCTACCAGAAGAGCGCACCCTAAACAGGAGGTCCCCTTGCAGCTGGATGGTCGGAGGATGCCTGTGAGCCCTGCTCTGGTAGTTGCAGGTTCTTAATGCCTCAAGACCAGCCTGCAAATGGCAGATGAGAAGCTTGTTTATCAGTCAGCAGTGGTCCATTGTATTGTGCTCTTCTGCAGAGGGAAAGACAAATAACTGTATAACCACAGAACTCTGCTGCTGTACAAAGCTCTGTGAACAAGCTTTTGTAACCTGTGTGAGACGTGGCAGTGATGATGGTGGCTTAGGCAACAGCCCTCAACTGTTTTACGAAGAAGCAGCAGTCCAGCTATTGGTAGAGCACTGCATCGACTGACAGTATGAGCTCTTAGGGCTGGTTTTATAGTGCCTGTGCATGGTGTTCTGTTGCAATAGGGCTGTTGTCAGCCCCTCAGCTACCTCGTTTTGAGCTTGCTTAGATGTAAACATCTTGTGCTGTGATGTACGGCCATCTGGAGATATGGAACTTCTGTGACTTCAGCTGTTTAAAAGTTTGTGAATGCTCATCAGGAAGGCCCCTTTTCTGGTTAGGGGAGAAGAGTGATCATACTCTGCAGGTACCTGTGCAGGTCCCCCTCTTCCTAACTGAAAAATTATTTTTAGGGTGAGATGAATCACTGTCTGGAGCTGCTTCTCTCTCTGTTGAGGCAGTCTAGATGTCTAGTTTAGATTAGATGCCTGACTTTTAGACAGCTAAAGATACTGAGATGAATGAAATTCTCTGGACTATTTCATCTTTGTACTTGGAGAATATACCCACATGCCACAGGGGATCTTGTTCCTGCAGGATTGTGATAAATAAGAAATGAGGGACCGATCTTTGTCTTTTGGATAAAGCCCAGAATCAAGGTGGAAAAAAATCCTGTATGTATAACTCCTTCTTCTAGAGCAGGCTTCAATTTTTAGTTTCCAAATCTTTGCCTTTGTGCTGGGAGGGGATCATACAGTTGCAGCTGCATAGTTGCAGAGCTACTGCAAATAGATTGCATAGTATCCTCTGTGTAGCACACCTGTTTGAATTAGTCTTTTGAGGTAAAGCCTCCTCATTTTGTCTAATACTGTGAGAGCTTTTTCCTAAATGTTTAAAAAAATTATGTGAGGTATTAAGATTTAGAAAAAAGTTTCTGTACACTTAAACTAGCAGGGATACACATCAGAGATAACTGCCTGGTATGAGCAGAGCAACGTTGTAGTCTACAAGTAGTCACAATGTATGTAAATTCTGATCCTAAAATTAAGTTTACTGAGTTCAAGTAACTTGCATCGGAAGGATATATGCTGTGGTCGATGTGCAAGATCTCTCGTGCTCTCCATCTGCCCTGTTTGCTGGGATGCTCTTGGAAAGAACAAGCGCTTGCTACTGTCTCAAACGTAACTTTGAGTTCTGCTTGATCTTTTGTAAGTGGTTGGATTTGCCTTATGATTAATCAGACATGCTAAAAGATTAAATTTAAAGGACCACATTGATTTCTTGGGGGAGGAGCATAATTAGAGCAGAATTTAACTCAGCTCAGTGGTTTGAAAACAAATTATCCATCCAGAATATTGGAGCTTAAAAGTAAAACCCACACTGATCAAACACCAACAAATATGAGAAGCCCTGCAAATGCAGTCCACAAGGTTGCTTTTGCCAGGTGCAGCTTTTGAAGCTCCTTCTCTTCCTACAGAATCGCGAGTCTACAATCTTCCCTTTGAATATATAATAGTGTGCGAGCACTGCAAGGCTTGAGTATGTTTAGGTATGTTTGCTATTTGTGTGTCTTCTGTCAACTGTCCTGATTCAAAGCAATGTGTTGTATTTAGTGTTTTGCAGTAATACATGACTGTGATGTCAGGGAGACATGATAAGCTGTGTCTTACTCTTTCATAACTGGATAAGGCTTAGACCTCTAGGATGAATCATGTAATGCACAGACTTACATACTAAAATACTTATATATTGGCATACCTTACTGTTTTATCCCACCAGCCTCAGATGAGGTAGTTGGAGAAATGAGAATGTAACATCTCGTTTCAAATAGGCCTCTAATTCATGAGTGGTCATAGAATGAAGTCTATGTACTCCAAAAATCTACTTACATCAACATCTTCCTTGGTAAAACTGTTGAAATTTCTCTAGGGCTTGTTTCTTCATTAAAAAAAACAAACAAACAAAAAAAAAACCAACACCACCTCCCTCTACCCCCTCAACCCCCCTCCCCCCCCCCAAAAAAAAAAAAACAAACCCCAAAACCAAAGCCAACTATGCCATCAAACAAAAGAATAGTACTTCTTGATGGTATTACAACTTAAGAAAACAGGATCTGGAAAAGAAGAGGATGTCTAAGGCAAGAGAAATGTCCCAATGGTCTTCTGGCTGTGGTACTCTTCACTGAAGTCCTGGTTCGCCATCATGGTGGGAGGGGTGGTAGTACTCTGTGTCTGTGGAAGGTGGGAGTTCCACTTTTGTTAGAAACATCGAAATCCTCAGGGATGGGTATTTTACTTTACAGAGTCAAGAAGGGAAATACCAGGTCTGCTCTGCTCATACTGACTTTTCAGAAGCTCAAAGATTGGACTTGCATTTCTTGGAGAGCTTGGAAGACATTTGTATTTGTGAAAGAGAAAATAGTTGTCTGAAGGGCTGAGCTCCAGTGGGAATTTGCACAATGGGGAAGAAACCCCATGTTGTGTTAGAAGATTTCCTCATGACTCAAGGGCTGACCCTACATGTTCCTTAGGATGTGTAATACAGCAACAGATACCTTCTCCTGGTCAGATTCTTCAGGGGTGTCTAGAGTTGCCTTGAGCATCAAATTAATGGTTGCAGGTTCTAAAAATAAATGAGCCGAGCAACGTAAACACAGCTTCCAAATGGCATTGGCATCATGAACTTTCAGACTGTAACTACAGTCTTGGATACATTTTGTGTGGAGCTACTGGTGTTCCTGCTGAACTCTGTAGGATTTTTGCACAGGTGGAAAAGCCAGTCAATGAGAGGGTTTGGCTGGTTAGTTTGGGGTTTTGGTGGGTTTTTTGGTTGCCTTTTATATTTTTTTTTTTCAATGTTCCTTTTCTTAAAGGCCTCTGTGGCTTGAATAAAACTTTCTGCTCTGTCCACAACCTAACTAGGTGCTTTTGAGGAGTCTACCAAAGTTTCAAGTTTGCCAGAGGGGAAGACTTATAGCAGAATTTAACATTTAAGACCTCTGAAATTAGACATTAAGAACCATCGCTTGTGATGATGTGTGCTAAATATTGGCTGTGAACTCTTTGGAATTTAGGAAACTGAATCTTCCTGTGTAGCAACAGTGCCCGTGGGCTCTCTGCTGAAAGGAGGGTTGTGTATGAGAGAGTGTGCTAAATTTTTTTTTCCTTGAATTTGTGTCGTATGTCACTGCAGTGTTGTGCAAAGGTCTGAGCTAATGTCAGAAGAGAGAGCTTGTGCATTGCAAGCAACAGAACTGCATTAACAGTGTTGTGCTCAGGCTAATTAGCCCAGCTAAGAACAGACAGCTCATAGTGTCACTGTGGTACCAGTTTCTCAGTGGCACTTCAAGCCACCTGTTGAGAGAGGGACTATGGCTTCCAAGGGATGTCAAACTGGGAGGCTGCACCAGAGGAGAAGTCACAGGAGTTCTGAAGCAATACTAGATAATGGGTCTTGAGCTGTGGGAGTAACTCTGCAGCCTTTATCCTGCTTTCAAACTTGATGTGCCAAAAGCAGCTGGATCAAAGGTCTGTTTGATCATCCAGCTGTGCACTTAGGAGATGAGATCAACGTCACTGCACCTTGTTGCATATTCCTCAGTGCTGAGCCCATAAGCTGGAAGCCCACTGTGTGACTCTTTCTCTATGGGCTCAGCTGTGAGAATCTGTCTTGGTGGCAAAGTAAGCATAATAATGGCAGATACCCTGGCACCATATACCTGCAAAAATATTGGCTTCAAGGCCAGCTGGAGGCAGGAAAACCTGTAGAACATCTTTTCATTGGCCTTGATTTTTTTTCTTTTTTTTTTTTTTTTCCTCCCTCCTTAGTGGCAAGATGTCTGTAAATCTTGTCCTTTTAACCAGCTTTTCATAATAATATATTTTAGAATATTAGTAAAATTCAATGCAGGAAGAAGTGTGAAGTTCAGAATATAAAACCCCTTAAATTCCAAAGACTTTTAAACACTGTATTCTACTGAAGATCTGTGGCTTTGCAATAAAGCAGCCCACACACCTGCTTTCACCATCATGCTGGGTGCACAAGCATGGAAGTCTTATCAATGTTTATGCATTTTATTGAGGGAGTCTTTTTGATTTAATGATTTAATTTTGATTTAATGAAAAGTTCATCACATCTAAAGTGGGGAAAAATGGACTTGTGGCACCAGTTAGGATATTGTATGGACTGGGAACAGTAAGAACAATGCTATGATTGTAGAGACTTTCTTCCTCTTCCTCCCCCCCCCCCCCAGTGGCAAGGAAGAGGATTGGCTGCCAGTGAATGCGGAGGGCTAACAACTGTCTTCAAGGTATTCATGTTAGGGGTTAAACCAATGGGTAAAAGGCGCAAATTTTTTCTTAAGACATGTAAATGATTTGTTAGGGGGTTGATAAATTTCTAATATGCTAGTGTATTTGAAGAAGGTTAAGGCTATTCTCACATAAATTGCACAGATTTTAAAGCTGTAAGAGATCTTTAGAATCCTACCACGACAGTATAATGGAAACTATAGTGTTTTACCCAGGTGTTTCTTCAGTTAGCCTGTATCTTTGGAAGAAGCTAAACATATGGGTTTGGAGACCTAGTCTTGATTTAGTCTTCCATCAACAGAGAATCCTCTACATCCTTCCTGAAGTGAGGTGTTACACTGATTAATTTAGCAGATTAGTACTGTAGTTTCTTGATCTGTTTTATCTGGCATAATTTAATGTGACTGCTGAAAAGGGCATTCCCACTGTCATCTACTTGTTTGTTTCTGCCTCCCCGTTGTACTAGCTCTGGTTTTTGTGCTTCCTGGGTGAAACTGTGATAGTTTGTTGCCAGATGAACTTCCTAACCTGCAGAAACCAAAAAAAATTATTTGGTTTTCATCTTACTCAGTTCTTTGCTTTGGTTCCTCACACAAATGATAGTACTGATGTAATGGACATAGTGGGAATGAATGGTCATAATATGGAGGAGGAAGATGGGACTGGCCCCTTTAATCAGCAGCACTGAGCAATGCTAGATTAAATGGATTATGGAATTATGGTGTGAAATGTAATAAGCAAGTAGCTAACAGCGAACACTAGATAAATTCAGATGTGCAAAAGAATCCTTTGCTATCTGACACTTTCAGTTGGAAAATTTTATTTCAGACGTAGAGAATTTTGTGACCCTTACAGAGCATACAGAATGGGTTTTTTTTGACAGTCTGAACTGAGTTTAGAAATCAGAAGGACTACCAATATTCCTAAAGAGAGGGCAGGTGCTTAGAAATTTAAGGGTACAATAAAGAAGGGGGGTGGAGGGAAGAGGAAAAAAGCACAGTCTTAAATCCTCATCCATGCTGTGAAAATCTTACTCTACAGAGTACCAGACGGTTGTATCAGCAGGTCAAATTCACACCCCTCCTAACTCAGTCAAGAAGAGTTTTTCCAGGCTTTCACCTAACTTTCTTGCTTCCTTACTTTGAACCTTACCCATGTGCCAAAGCAAGACTGTCTGGTGGGGTTCTCAGCAGGCTGGTTCAATTCAGGCTGGGTTGAAACCACGGGAAAGTGTAATAGGCATTTGCAGAGATATGTTTCTCTTCAATGTTTTCTTTTGTTACAGTAGGAAACAAGGTGCATGAGCGCTGACAGTTGGAAGAGGTCAGACAAAATCTCCCTCCTAGAGGTCTTTTCCAACCTTAATGATTCTGTGATTCCATGATTTTTTATTTTAACCACCCATACCTTTGCTGAAGTAGAATTGGATGAGAGAGACTTCCTTCTGAAGAACACTTAGCATATGACGAACATTTTATTGAAGAGCTCTAACAAAGACTATTTTCATCAAACCCATTGATTTCCAGCAGGGTCAGACTCCTATTAATATCAAAGCTATTAGGTTAATCCTCACATAATAATATGGTTTATATTTTTTGTACTGCACCTGTATTGGGCTAGAGGCATAAAAGTAGCATGACAACGAGCAGACACTGTTCCAAGGACTTGTTAGTTACACATCTGTGACTTTAAAAGCCCTGCAGTCTTTTGGGAACCGTATTCTGTAGCTTTCTTTAAAAACCTAGCTGCATCTTAAGGGTGAAATTTTGGAATCTGAAACATCTGTTGGTATAACTGAGGCTATGACTTCTCCAAGACTTATCAGACAACAAAAACTCCAACAGGCTCAGGTAATTAGAGCCTTGTTTTAAACTTTTGATATGATTTAACTTTTGTAAGAGTATACCTTTTATCGTTAGTAGTTGCTTGGCATCTCTTCATGCAAGTCAGGGAAGATGCTACTAAGCAACTCCAAACTTTTATTGTCTTTCAGAGGCTGACAGATAATGCCCTGATGAAACCTGGGCACTGAGCTCACAGGGCACTTTGCCAGTATCATAGCTATTTTTGTAGCTATCTGTGTTTCTAACATGCCTCAGTATCAGCAATGGCAACTGTAGACTAGAAAGACATGCAGATGCATGCTTTCTTTGCTGGCCTTTTTTTAATTTTTTTTTTTTTTTTGAGGTCCCTGGAGTCAGCTTAAACTTCAAATACATTTTCATCACTAATGCTCTCATTGGGTCTAACAGGAGCCTTAATGGGTCTCTCTGAGAAATATGCTTGTACATTTTTGAACTTTAGTAAACAGAGTAGCTTTCCAATTTATATTTTAAAGGATCAGTGCCTTCAAACACAAATGCACAGAGAGGCAGTATCAAAGAGTGTGGAGATTAAGAGCCCCACAATATATATGCATAGTGATGCATGATAAAATGAAATTACCATCTTTAGGTGCCCTGAAAGCAAGTAGTGAAGAAAGCATATTCAGGTGCACTGCTTGCAGGGTATGGCTTCTGTGAGAAAGGCAAGACAAAGTTTGCATGCTGTTTGCCATCCAGGCAAGATGGGCTTGGAGAGAAAAAATGATTTTGGAATTGTTACTGCTACTCTGTTTGATGAGGCCATGGTGGCAGGTTGCAGCATGCTGTGATTTGGCTTTTGGTTTCCTTTTCTTCCAGTCTACCTGGGAGTTGTTATTTCTGTGTTGAAGGACCTATTCTAGTAGCATGAGAAAACCCCAGCTGCTTTGCAGAGATGCTTTCTGGGAGTTGGCAATAGCCAGTTAAATTACTAGTGTGTAGTTAAAAAAATTGCTGGGATTAAGTGGATAGCTATCAAGACCCTTGGCCTAAAAATATGCTTACAGGTCAATGCATGTGCTGAAGGAAGCGACTCAGCTGGTTTTGCAAAATGGGTTGCTAACCAGGCTGTGAATCCACCTTACTGATAGAAAGGTTGAAGGTTTATCACTTGGGTAAAACAGGTCCAGTGATGGAGTCCTGAAGCCCTGTTTACTTTGGAATTATTATGGGTCAAATTGAAATCTGAATCCAGAACACATACCTGTCTGGAGACTGGAATGTAGTGAGATATGGGGAAGCTTACATATTACCCGTGTTCTTGTGTGGAAGTGTTTTGCGTTGTTGACTAGCGAACTCAACCAGCTCTGTGTTCATAGATATTTGTGCTGGCAATAGAAGCTAATTTTAAGGGGTCAGGTTGGTCAGTGTCCTGACCAAACTTTCAGAATTAAAACAAACCAACCAACCTACCTTTCTTCCCAGAATCCCCACCCCTTAGTCTTAGATTTGCATGATTTGGCTTTTGCATGTATTTTTTGGAGAACTTCATTATTTGGAAGGCTTTGCTCTTGCACATATGCCTGCACGACGCTCTCTGTGCCTCTTGAGCAGTAATTCAATGCTTAAGTTTTCAGAGCTTGCTTGTAAGCCCTTTTAGCATTGGTAGTGCTTTTTAGTCAATATGTAAGCAGGGAGAATTTAAGAAGGTTTTCTAAGTGAATCTTTGTTGTGTAGCCATAATATAAAGGGGGCTGCTCTTCCACTTTCACCTCTGTATTTTTGACAGATAAGATTCAACAAAACCTCTGTGTCAACAGTCCAACTCTGAAATGTACATACTGACAATACCTGTACAAATATCCTGAAGACTGCATGTCCCAGGTTTTAGTTTTATCTTTCCTATAGTTTATGATCAGTGTGTTTCAGATGATTCTGGAGAAGAGCTTAAGCTGCAAACACCCATATTGTATTCAGAGCTTGAGGAACCTGATTTGTGCTCATACCTAGTACTTCTTTGTCTTCTCATCTTCTACAGACTGATTCCAGTCAAATAGAACTGCTGAGAACTGGCTGTTTCTGCTGTCTGTAGATAAGATATTTACATGTTATTAAAAATGAACAAAGACTTAAAGTGCACACAAGTACTTAATGTGTGTGGTATGCAAGGAAGAGATCATTCTGTTGCCAAAGATTTTGGTGCTGAATGCTGTTATGACTGGATTTATGTCACTGTTCAAGTTGAACAGTGTAGTTTGCTATGTTCTGGTTGGACTAGATATCCAATCTCGCAAGCTTTTCTTTTTTTTAAAAAAGAGCAAGTCATATGAACTTGAAGCATGAATTCACTCTCCTATTTATTTTTCTTTTGAAATTATTGGTGGAAGTGGTAATGCAGCATTCTCCTGGAACGACCTGTGTGTAATCTGAAGTCAGCTACTCTAGTGAAACAGCAGATTGGGACTGGTGTGCTTGCAGCAAAATTCAATTTGCGCTTTCTCTGTTGTGCCAGATAGTGTCCAGCACTTCTAAAATGAGTTAAATTGTGAGCAGGCACATTGGTAAGTGGTTCTGTCAGTTTTTGGTGCTGTGGCATAGCATTGTGCTCTGACCAGAGCTTAGCTCCTGGCAGTGGAGGTAGTTTGTCTTCAGAATCAAGTGCTCAGACATCCTGGAGCTTGCTGAAGTGTCTCTTCATCTGCACAACTGCCAATGCCAGAATGTTCGCTGCTCTCAGATTCAAACTGATTCCCTTTCTTTAATTGAAAGTAATTCATATTTCTAATTGTCTGTCATGTCTGTGCCCTGTAATGGAAAAGTGCTATTACAGACGTGATAATTAAAAAGATCCTATATATTAATAGAGAACAGAAACTGTCTATTAAGAAAGGTAATTAAAACCCTTTGGAAAATATTGATATATATTAAATCTTTATTTTTAAGAGATCCAAGACATACTTTTTTCTTCACTAAAAATAAATAAAAGACTCATAAATGGTCCAATTGCTTTTATATGAGAAATCAAAGGGCAAGAACTTCCTATGTTAAGAAAGGCCTGAAGTTCATAATGTGTTTTTGTGACTTTATGGGGAGCTCCTATAGATGTATTAATTTTAGAAAGCTGCCCATGTAGGTAAATACTGAACTGCAAGCCACCAGCAGTTGGAAAAAAAATCTCAAACCCTAAAAATCAGATCCAAATCCATCCTTGAAGGTAGAGGAATGTAGGTTCTCTGGGCACATGGCCAGTGAGGTTCTCCTACTCAGCCTCTGCTTGAGCATTATGAAGTACTGTTCTGCTTGTGCTGGCAAACCAGCCCAATGAGTGTGCAGAATTGCTCAGTTGACTAGAATTCATAAGCCTCTGAAATATGATTTACCTAGACTAAATACATTCTGCTGTGCCAAGGCACGGGGAGTCACTTCAGTTCACTAGGGGAGCACTAATGATTTCAGCTGTCTTGGTTGCAAACCACAATTATAATCTTTGTCAGGAGCAAAATTAGTAGATTTTATTACCTGCATTTTTGGAGAGGGAGAGAAAGGAAGTCAGTAGGTTCTCATTCTAGAATGAGTTGTTGAATTGCTGGCCAGTTTTCTTTATCCCATACAAAGATTGTGGAGTTTGGGGTCCCATGATGGACAGGAGATAAGCCAAGGTGGCCTGGGCCTCAGCCCCTCCTTTTAATCACTGTCTCTGAACCATGGAAGGATGCTTTGCAGGTAGAAGAGCTGGAGCACTGTGACCAGGAAGCCAGAGTAAAGAGTCAATCACACATTTTACGTTCGCAGGTAGTAGATGACATCAGACTTCCCAGGTCCTACGTGGACCAGGAACAACCTGTGTGGTTTGTAGGTTGTTCCCAAAAGGAAGAAATGTGGGAAATGTCCATGGGGTCATATCAGTTGTCTGTTGAATCCCGTGTCATGTGTCTGACAGCAGCAGAAAGCAATGCTGTTTAGGGAGAATGTGAACCTGGCCACTTTCTGATGACCATTCCTTTCACAAACCATCAACATCTGGAACTGTTGTATTGGGCTGCATCCCTCTCTAGTCCTTTAAGTATGTAGGTTTAGACTTGTTGACCAGAATCTTTTTCTCTACGTAATGATCTTTTTCTAAAGGAAAAAGAAAACATAAGGGAATTGAGAATAGCCTTTGAAGGATATTTATCCCATAACGTGCCTGATTTCAAGACCAAAGTAATAAATGTTGCAAAATCCTCATTAGAACACATCAGTTTGGAGTACAGTTGTTCAACTGTATTGCAAATATAAATGTTCTTAAATCTGCATAATTCATCATTTGATTACGTGCTTTTTGAATTGATCCCAAAGAAAGGATGAGGTTTCTGATTTGCTTTCATTTTAGATGTAGTGAATCAAGTCAAGAGATTAAGCACTTTTTATTAATGTGCTGCCTTCTCCAAATCACAGGCAAAAAACCAAAACCCATTTATGGGAAAGCTTGGGTGTTCTCCTGAAGGGCAAAAGCAAATGACCCCCTTGGAGTCATTCTAATACAACTAACAATTAAAAAAGGTACAGCCAAAATTTTATCCGAAACATCAGTGTGTCTGCTACTGAGGAAGAAACTGGCAAGTGTATCTATGAGGTGGTCAGCTAGTGATACAAATTCCTTCTCCCTACTCCCAGAGCTACTGTGTGCCACTCTTCCTCTATACAAAGACAATTTGCTTTTCATGTAGTAACGAAGAACAATGTTTTAACAGACAAAGGCACTTCTAGTGTATTATTGTGCTGTCTTTTGAGTAGCGCTAGATGCTGGGAAAAATGGTAATTCACAGTGTGAATGCTTCTCGCCAGCAATGTGGGTTAGAACTGAGCATGTACAATCTATGTTGCATAAGGTACAATGGTGAACATTGTGAGAGATAGAAAAGCCCAAATTATAGCTTTTGCTGGTGGCCAAGAAACTAGCCTTTTGTATCTTTTTTAAGATGAAGACAGCCCAAACAAAATCCAAAATATTGTCCTTCAAAGTGTGTATGTGGCTGAATTTAGTAACAATATGTTCATTTTTAGTGTTTGCAAATTCATACAAAAATACATAGCTATATTGCTGAAACACCTGTGTTCCTCTGTTTTTTTCTTGTAAACTGATAAAAGGCACAGGTGGCTTCACATTAGCTTATTTCACAACTATAAATACGCTGCACAGTTTCTTTTGCTGTTACTATATAATCCAAGAAACATGATTGCTACTGATTTAATATAATCAGTGTTGGGAGGGGAACATTCTGAGCCCTTTGTGAATGGCTCTATTCTGAGGGGATTTACACCCCATGTAAATCTGATTTAAATGGGAGAGTGGTGGAATGTGGCTCTCCTATTTAACCTATGCAAAAATCTATATTCTCCCACCTAGGTTTCTCACTGTGTGATGGGATACTCAGCTGGTACATGGTGGGTGAGGGGAAGAGCACAAGTCCAATAAGGACAGAGAAAGTAGGTAAGGGAATATCTCAAATGGGCAAGTTATACATTTTGATTCAATATTCTGATATTCTTATCAAGGCTTTCCAGAATGTGACACTGACTCAAACTGCAAACAATACGGAGAAAACAGCAAATATGTATCAATGTCTTCAGTGTTCTGCAGTGGTTTCTTTTTTAAAGGACCAATGTTACAGCAGAAATAAAAATCTAGAAGAAAAACAGTAAGCCATCTTAACATGTAAAAGCAAATGTGTTTTTAAAAATTATTTTAGTAGTTTAAATTTATCTTTCTGTTTAAATTTCTTGAACTATAGCCAGATTTATTCAATTAAGATAATACGCTTCAAGGTTAACTACCATTTGCTGTTCACTTAGGCAAGCTATTGTACAGTTATGTAAATTTCATGAACAGAGACACGACTTGAGTGTCTTAATTACAAGCAAAAAGTGTCATTTAAATATGAATAAGTGAATAGTTGCCTGTATTTCCTGTTCGCATTCTGCTGTCATCTTTAAGACCAAGAGCTAACTAGCCATCTATATTGTGCTTTCAGTTTTTCCTCCTGTCTCTAAAAGAAAAAAAAAAAAACACCACACAAAACAAAGCCTGTCATCTAAATGCATGTAAAGCAGATGATGCGGGAATGTCCTAGTCTTAAAATTGTTATCAGCACACCGAATTTTAATTTACCCAGATCACAATGAATCGCAGTAAATAAGCAGTATTTTTCTGTGGAGTTCTCTGCTGCATTTCAATATGATATCTGTATTTAGATTGTACCATCAATAACTTCTCTGTAAGATCCTTTGGTAGTAACTTTCTGACAAGTCTGGTAAGGGCTTATGTTGTATGCTTCTATTTTCAGTGCTAAAGGCTAATATGAGTTCCTCTTATTTATATACACATAGTTGTGCTCAAAATAGTCTGTTTCCTTATTAATTTGTAGTCAGTCTAAATTGAATTTTACGTAACAAGAAGTTTGGTAGCTATATTCCCTCATCATCTTTAGGACCGAACTCCCTGTGTTCCTATCGTGTTGATAGTTTGGGATTTTTTTCTCATTGTCTTGAATTGTTTGTCTCTCCAAAAATGACCCAGAAAAAAATCTGTTGTTAATCACATATCAACGAGGAAGGGATGATTAGTTAATAAAAACCATGCCTTGTTTCTGTGGACCAAATGGCTAACTCTGGTTCTCAGTACATGCAGAGTCTCTTGAAAGACTGTTCCCATCCTTCAGTTGATGTAGCTGCAGCTCTCCCCGAGGAATGAGAAGTTCACTATTCACTCTGTGCTTGCATCACCCTTTCCAACATGTTCCCACTGATACATTAAAGGAATTAATTGCTCATAATGATCTCACCATCTGTTAACAGAGGTTCATACCTACAGGCTGGTGGCATGTGGTGGTCCTATTCAGAAATCAATAGGCAATGCTGGGGGAACGCTTTCCCACATTGCCTTCCATTGCACTCTGAAAAGGGGAGGAGAGCTCAGTGTTGGCCATCTGCTCCTTGTCTTTCTGTGCGAGAGACCTTGATGCAGTCCAGCCTGGCTCTGATCTGACTCCAGTCTGATTGGAATGTGGCTGATCTGAGAGCCTCTCAAAGCTGTGAAAGTGAGTCAAAAGGAGATCCCCATTGTCCAGCAGGGCTGAAAGAAAATGATCACTTTAAAATTCATAACTCCCAGGTGCCCGCCATCTATTCATGGGAAAAACTCTCTGAACTTCTCTTCATTAAAAAGAGAGGGAGTCCAGCTAAAAAGAGAGAAAAGGAAGTAGTTTGTGGGAAATGTGCAAGGGATTTCAGGCTAAACAAATGAGGAATTTGGAATTTTTACTCGTATTAAAGGAACCGTGTAAGGAAAGGGAAGCATTTGTAAAAGCAGGGCCTCTGCATCAGGGGCCCTTCCCTGGGGTCCTTTTGCAAAATTAAAAGGCTTTCTTTTTTTTTTTCTCTCTCTCAGGAGTTTTTCCTCCCTTTTCCTCTTTCTTACCTGTGTGAATGAGGGTAGGAATAGTACATGAATTAGGCTGTCCCTGCATTATGTGATAAATTAGAATGCATTCCGTCTGCCCTCCTCCCCCTCTCCTGCATGTATTTTATTGTTTAGGCTGCACATAAAGCTGACCTGATAACAAATGTAAACTGAAGCTGAGTATCCTTATGGAGAATTAGTCTTCTGAGGGGGTGGAAGGGCTGTTGTGTCGACTTGCTGCCTAACTCTCCCCTGCCCCCACGTCTAGTAATCTGAGGATTTGCCATATCACAGGAGGGATTTTGGTTTTCTTCCCCTCCCCCACTTTCTCCATCTCTTACCTCCTCTGAATGCGAGGTGGTGCCGAATCCTTTCTCATTCCTCAAGTGCTTCCCAATTCTGTGCTTTTTCACAGGGCCACACAATATCTTGAGTGGATTTATGCTTGTTCCTACAGTGCAGAATGTATTTTTCCTCTGATGCTGTTTATGTGGCCAGAGGTGAGGGGGACCACAGGGACCACGTAGCAGATTTCTAAGGCAAGAATGGACTATTTTGACCACTCTTAGTCCAACTACCTCTGCAGCAAGGGTGGTTGCATCAACCCTGGTAATTCCAGTTCAGAGCCTGTAACTATAGACTAACTACAGAATATCTTTCAGAAACATCCAACTTCAATTCAGTGATTTCCATGGAATTCATCTATTGGTAAACTGCATAGATCTGTGACCTATTTCCAATCTAGGGTAATCATTTCAAGTCTTATCCTGCCCTTTGTGACTACTGGGGTTAGGCATATTTGATGCCTGATAGCATGAAGTGAGCCACACAGTGTATCTGACTGCATATGTATTTGCTGTCAGGATGTACCCGCTCATCTCCCTTCAAAAGCATTTGTGTTGTTTGTGACATGACACTGACATGCCTCCCCTGTTCCAGGAGTCTTGTTGCTGTACGCTTCTATGGGAGAACTTATCTTGGGCTGCATATCTCCGGGACACAGGGCTCTACCCACCCTGGGGACAGTGATGCACAGACATCAATATGATGGATACAAAATGTCCGTTTATTTAGCTGCATCACACGCTTATATAGCTCTTGCGCTTCCTGTTCCAGCCACTCCTATGGGGAGGGTCTATCTTTCCGTCACATCCCGTGATCTTCCGGTCGCCGATCCCTGTCTATTCCCCTACAGAGTCTCTTACATTATGAAGCACCAGTCTCCTTAATTTCCCCTCTTACATTATTTGATAAGAGTAGTGGTGTACAGCGTCTGTTTCTGTTTTGGTTCAAAGTGGTTATGAACCTTCCCACTGGGATGTTATTTTGTCTACCTCAACTGTCCTTTTAGGTATCTTTGAGACGGAGTCAGCTGCCTCTGATCACTTTTTTTTTGTTTGTTTTGTGTATGCGTCAGTGTGGGAGGATTGGTAAGCATTTTTCAGGCTCTCTTCTTACCCAGAAATTGCAGAGAAAGTAGGCAGCTATCACCAAACAACTGAGAAGCAATATCCCAGCAGACAAGAACGTTTGTCTTGTGACTTCATGATAATGTGCTGCATCTCTATTCTCTACTTTAACTCATTGCTCCAGCTCTGACTTAGTATTGCCGTCAGTTTCAATGATAATGTTTGTCTCTTCTCTTTACTTCTTCCATGTCATTGCACATATTTTCATCAGGTGAAGCACTCTTCTCACCATAACCAGAGTCAGCATTTGCATAGTAATTTCTAGAAACATCTGAGCAACCCCTTACCCTGATTTTCCTCGTGGTGTTGGGAGGTTACGTTGCAGTTCACACTTAACAGTCGGCTTTTAAAAAAACCCAACCAACCAAAAAACCAAACCAAACCAAAGCAAAACCCCACCCAAAAAACCCCAACACAAATGTTCAGACTTTGCTTGTTAAGTTGGTGTACTTGTCCTGCTATTTTATATCTGGTACTGCATTCTTTAATTCTGTGACCGCTTTCCATTCTTGAATGGCTGTCATCTTTCTAGAAACTTTACATGTATTTGTTTAATATCTTGCAATATTTCATTCTATTTGTAAAGTCTTTTGTAGTTTGTATGGCAATATGCGGTGATTAATACAGCTCTCCAAATCATAACCATATCTGCTCTCTCTTACCAGAAATTCATAAGTGGAGTGGTTAGTATCAGAGCTAACTGAGCAGAAGACTTTAATGATCTAAACAAACCAGAACATATTAATTGTAAATATCTGGAAATGTTGTAAAATTGAGCACATTATTATTTCTTGTTATTTCTTCACCTTCAAGACCAATGAAAGGTGGGAGTTTCCAGTGCTTTACACAATGTGTGAACACTCTGTGTAAATGGTGCCTGTCCACCAGAGTTGATAGTCCAAATCAGCAAGGCAGATGATCAGCATTTGGAAGAGGTATGATGGCACTTAGGCAACCTCTTCAAACTGATCTCAGGCAATGTATGCCAAACCCACATAAAGAAAAAAAAAAGTTCTTGACTTCTTCAGTTCTCTGATGTTGGGTAGTCCTACTGAGTTAGTGTAATATTTGAAAAGCGGTATATTAAAGAGCTATATGAGAAGTAACATAATCAAACACCAGTTTTAAGACTAGGAGAGGGGACCACAGTACCTGTAGGGAGGAGTTTGGTGCGAAGAGTGCGTGATGATCACAGATGGAGAGGAGAAGGCAAGGAACTTGATATCAAGGCTTCACTTCTATGATAATGTCTTTTTCAGAAGCAAGGATAGCCTCCGATAGGAGTACAAAGCTCAAAAGTAAAGGATATATAAATTTAAACCAGATCTATCATTGGTGGAATAGTAATGTACAATCACAGCTAAAAATCATGCCTCTGTTAAGGAAGGTAGGGGCACATGCTGTTGGTTCTGGTAACTTCAGTTTCAGCTTATATGTTTGGGTTTTGGTTTTTGTGGTTTGTGGTGTGGTTTGGTTTTTTTTGAGGGTTTGTTTGTTTTTTTTTTAAGTCAGTGCATTAGTGATAAATTTGAGGAGGCTTTTGAGTGAGGTAGATTTTCTTTGGGGCATATTATCTCATCCTGCCATTAACTATTTTTTCACAGTAAATACTTCATTTAGGAGGCAGAATAATCCTGTGAACGTGACATAAAATTTGAGAAGTGAATGTGCCATACCAGTATTTTAACATAAAATCTTATGTATGGAGTTTTCTAATACTCTTTAAAGGGGAAGATATAGGAACTCCCAGGAATGTAATTTCCCAAATCTGAGACACCTACCGCTTTGAGAAAATGACATGTGGTGTTGCTTTTATGGTCAGTAAACACTGTACAGGTTGCCTTGGAGAATCTGCTTGCTGTCTTCTCTACAGTGCACGTGAGGTGCTTCTCTCTCTCATTTATAGAACCTATACAAGGCAGTCAGGCACAGTTCTCAAGTACAGAACTACTCACAAGGATAAGCACTTATGGGGATTTTTCAAGGACACTGAAGTGTTTTAAGTGTTGTTGAATTCCCTTTGACTTTGGACTCTAGCTTGTAAAGCCAGCAAGACTGCTACCTGCAACCTTAGAGTCTCCACCTCACTGTCCTGAATATGATGACCTTTTGTCTCAAATTTTTTCATCTGGGGAGCATAGAGGGAGCACAATACTGTAGAAGAGTCCATGGTCAGGATACCAGCTTGAGAGATATGACTTGTCGTGTTTGGTGCCTCCCATAACCCCAGGGAAGTGACTAAGCCTACCACTTTTTTCCCTTTTTGTGGTACATTGCCTGTTACTAGTACAAGATATAACAGCTCCAACAAGAGCACTTGAGAGGGTAGACACCTGGTGCTTAGGTCTTCTAGTTGCTGTGAAACAGCTAAGCTGGGGTCTTGAATTTGTGTATCTACCCCAGGTGACTTTCCTAATCGCTAGGCTCTCATGAGTTTGGGGTGGGAGGAAAGATCACTGACAAGGAATGGTATATGGCATCTGGACATGTGATACCTTACAAGTGATTCTGCATTTTGTTGAATGAAAAATGTGAGTTTAGTAAGAAAATCTCACACAAGCTCTGTTCCAAGTCAGTTCACAGTAAAACTCTGTGTACGTAACATACAACTTAAAGTGTGAACAGCAGTCAGGCTTGAGTTCCTTTCCATTCTTCTCTTCTTCCTTAGCTATGCCCTTTGAATAGCAGAGAGGGTGGAAATGATGAAAATGTGCTGCTCAGTATTTGATATTTCAAAGGCTGTTAACTTACTCAAAACAACTTTCTTTTGGAGCATACAAAGGCTATTCCATTTCAGCCTTAAATCTCTGCCGTGTTCAGTGTTGCTGGTTCTCATTTTATTTTGATTTTTATGATGTATCTGAGAGCAACTGGTACTTTTCCTCTTTCCCCTGCTCTTAAAATGTCAGTACTCAGGTGAGAGAGCCGAAGTTTTTTTGATTTAAAATAGAAGGGAAAATTTTAAATATTAATATTAAAGTTTTAAATATGGGAAAACTTGTAGTAATTCAAATGTATTATTAATTTTAAAATCTTAAAACTCTTTAACTTCCATGGATTTTTGATGTCTGGGGATGGTTTTTGCATATGTTCTTCATTCTGGATATATACGGCGAGTGACCAGTATTGCCTTCATCTGAAATACTGCAGGTGTCATTGGCAGGTATCAGTAACTTTGTGAAAGGATTGAGGTGTTTATGATGATTTGATGATCATAACTGTTTGTTAGGTTAGTTCAAAGTCAGAATTACTATTTGGGAAAAGAGAGGCTGTAGGCTGAATTGCTCTGCAAGAGAGTTCTTACAGTAACTAAACAAGGTTCCAAATCAAATCTGTGGCAGGGAATGACTTTATAAACTTGTGTATAGTATTGTTGTGGAAGTGAAGTATAAAATGTACGTATGTAAACAAAATGTGTAATTTTGCATTTATTTTATGTAGATATATTTCAAGAATGTTTTTAAGGAAATAAATCATTAGTTTTAATCTATTTTCTTCACATTCAAAAACAGCTTGCTTCGTTTTGCTTGCAGTTGAGAGGAAACCTTTTCTGTTCTACCATCTGTACTGAATCCACCTAAATTCAGCTTGATGAGTCAAAGTTTTAGTGAAATTTTTGACAAATGAAAATAGGAGTACACAATAATGTCCCTCATGACCTCTACTGAAAATGAAGGTGTTGACTGTATTCATGCATTAGGAGAATCATGACCGTGATCTAACCTCAGAACTGTGGCTCAACGCTGTGTGCCCTCAACTTCCCTTGGTGTTTTGGAGAACTCTCTTAATTGCTCTGTGCCTCAGTTCACCACTTGTAAAACCAGGTTAATCACATTTCTTCAACTTATATGAGTATTAAAAGTTTGGATGTTGTCATTCTGGGAGCACTATAGAGCATTTGAGAGTGGTGGTTTCTCTGTTGCATACTTCTAACATAAGAGTGTCTGAATGTCCCTTTTGGTCATTGCTTGGTCTCCAGCAGTGACCAGCTGCAGATGTCCGGGGAGCAGTTTGAGAACAGGGCAGACATGCAGTCATCCTTTCACAGAATACTCCCTTAGCCTTCAGTGATTTCATGCTCTTGGGTAGTCCAGGGCTACAGGTGATACCTTTCTGTTTAATAGGCCTTGCTGAAGTTTTCTTCCAGAGGCAGCCTGAAGTCATGCACTGTTGTTGATCCTCTTATTTTTGGGAAAAGTGCAATGAAGTGAGTCATTCCAGATGGCAAAAATATGGAAGATTACTAGGCCTCAGTAAGGTGTATTTTGTGTGTGTGTGTGTATATGTAGTTTATTAGTGGGCTGGCTGTGGTTGATTATCATTCAAGTAATAAACTTTTTATTTAATGTCCATATTTATATGCAGTTTGCATTGTGATAGTTCTTGACGTTATTCAAACATATAGTCAGATTTATGGCCTGTTTATGCCACAGCAGGCCCCAGTCCCATTGAGTGATACCTTTCAGTTTGTGCTCCTGTCTGAGTAGCAGAGCATGTGGGGCAGCGGCTTTTGCTGGACTGCTGCTGCTCACCTTCTGTGGGCAGGCAAGAAATGCTGAAGGCTATTTTTTTTGCTTTCAACAATTCACTGCTACTGAACAGTTTGATGTAGTGCAGTGTAGAAAAGAATTTATGCCAAGAGTGAAGGTGAAATAAATCACTTTTCTACTTCTCTTCAGCTGAATCCCAGCTTTCCAGTCTCACCATCTTATCAGGTCATGGCTAGCTCATGTGTAAATACGGAAAAGTTGCAACTAGAACTCAAAGGTTCTGGAGGTTTTAGGACGCAGTCATTTCCAAACAGTTATTTGCCAGGGTCTGCCTTTGTTCTCCAAAAGAAAAGGTAATAGGAGCTCTGTAAGTGTACCGTCAGCAGGTTTTGATTTTGTGGTGGTGCAGGAGCCACCTCTTTCTGGGAAGGCTTAGCACTGGGTGGGGAATACGGTTGTCCAACTGGGGCACTTTGCCCTGCATGGAGTACCAGTAGATCCTGTTACTTGTTTTCAGAAGTGGGTACTAATATGAAGAGGTAACCAGTGTAAAACAGCAGTATATAAAGATGCTTGTGAAGTATTTAGAAAGGAATGAACTGGACTTTATGTGGCATACTTGGTTGAATAGGTTAAAGAAGTGGAATAGTTTTGTACAGAGGGAGGACACTGCATGCTGAATGAAGGGGCAGTTTGGAAGGAAGTGAGAATATAATTACAGAAGCAGTGGAGAAGAAGGATGTAGCTGGTGGGACATGACTAAAATGTGGGAGTAGGTATGTTTCAGGTGCATTAAATACCAAACTTGCATGTTACAGTGAAGAATTAAGGCTGAGCTTACAAGGGAAAATGTTAAGCTGCTATTTTTAGCTGATGAGAATTGGGATTAAATGCTTGGGAGGTGCTGCCTCCTGATTGCCTGCAGAACCTTCATCCATTGGGGTCATATGGCATGATTCACTGCCTGGCTGGGGTTGACTGAAAGCAAAGGCAAAGGAAAGTTAAATTATGCTTATACTACAAACTTCCAGATATGCCTCCTTGTATAAGCCATTTTCTGATGTGTGACATCAGTGTGATTGTATCCAGTGATTTGGGGGATATAAACACAGACAGAAAGTGGTTCTACTTAATTTTGTTGGGAAACTAACAAAACCTTGTAGTAAAGCCTGGCAGCAAGGTTACTTCTCTCAGCTGTGTAGAATAGATTCATCAAATCAGGAAGGTAAGGATGCTGTGGTCTGTGAGCAAAATGATCAGAAATTAGTCTATAATAATTCCCTACTTTGTAAATGAGCAAGATCGTTCATTAAGATTTGTAATTCTAAAAGAAAAACAATAATAACTTGGCTTGATGTTTCTGGGGGAAAGGTGTAAGATAGAAAGCCCCTGCTTTAGCCTGTCACAACGAACGCTTTACTTATTTCTGGTATGATGTTTTAGCATAATAATCATAAAAATGAGGACTGTAATATCCTTTCTTGAATACACACTCTAATTTCTTAAATATGACAGATTAATTTTATACTTTAGTATAAATTATAAAATTCTTCTTTCTTGCATACGGAGTTCCTAAATGTTATAAAGATGCTAAAAAATTTCCACACCATATTCCATTTGTTTATACTATATATTTGTGCAATATGATGTAGAAATAAAAAAAAACAACCACAAAACAAAAAGCCTCCCCAAAAAACCAAAACCCACAACTGAAAAACCCCAGTTATTTTCATTCTCGGAGGCTTTTCAGAACTGATTTGCAGAGATAAAAGTGAGGAACCAAAGTGCAGTGCAGCTAAGTATTTTGACTCCCATAATGTGTACTGAAGCTTCAATGTTATGTTTAAGACACAGAGGATACTATCAGGTTAGAGATTTCTTATAGAATCTAATTCTGTCTCTGATTATAAAACCTTAGTGATCACAAGAGACAGGTAGGTCTGCAGCAAAAAGAGTAAAGAAGTGTCCTACCTTCAGACCGTACCCACAGAAAAGAGCTGATTTTTGTGGCACATTCTGGGGTTCAGTAAGCCTAGGTTATTTCGATCTGGTAGGAGGAACAAATTCCTCTTGCTAGCTTCCTTTCTAATGATCTCTCTTACTCTGTGTATGTGTTCATGTGTGCTAATTAGCTGGTGAGACAAAAATGCATTGGAATACCTGAGGCTGCTCTATAAAATGTAGTTTATAAATGGGTTCACTTTAGAGGGAGATCTGAGAGAGTACCAGTGACAAAACAAGATACTTGCTGGTTGTTAAATGTATTTCAGTTCTGAGTGTAACTTGTGGATATGTTGTTCTCTAGTGATTTGGAATTTCCTTAAATCATATGTATTGCTGCTTCAGATGAAAACAACACACCCCTCCCCACAGATACTCAGAGGTAGAACTTGATCTTCCAGGCCTATTGTTCTCTTTGCTCGAGAAACCATAATTTAAGAATGTTTCTCCAAGAAATAGTATTTGTAAGAATTTATATATAATTGTTCTATATTTACTGGCATGTGCTTAGTGCTGTGTTTCCCTACTGAGCCATGACTGTATTTTAGTATCAAAAACTTTTAGCATAAAGCCTTCTTTTCAATATGTTTTTTGGAGTCATTGTTCCTCCTTTACATCATACACAGAAGGTGAGGAATTATTAAGGAACCTGTTTCAAAGACATATTTTTAATTTAAATGCAGTCTGGAATTGCTTGTATTTTCAAAGAAGACAAGGAAATAATCATCAATGCCTTAGCTGGGATGTGAGTTAACATTTGCACCAGCCATAGATTTTTTTTCAATTAGCACTCCCTTAGAAAACCCATTCCCCCAGCTTTTGTCAATGTGCTGTAGGAGAAGAAGAGCAAATAGATTGGAAATGCTCTGCAGCTCAGGCTCCTGGGAAAATGTAACAGGTGTTACAGCTCAGCTGGGTATGAGCTTTATGAAAAAGACCCTCTCAGACTTTACCCATAGAATTCCCTTTCCTAGCTAGAGCTTCAAGTAGGAAGAAACTAATGACTTCATTACCATCTCAATTCTGGGAAATGCTTGGTCCAGACCTGAATCATTAAAGGAAAGGTATAGCACTCTGCTTGACCTTACAAGATCAAAATGTTATTTAGAGCAATTCCATTAGTCAAGGCTATAAACCTGAAAGAACACACCCTTTTGCGTTGGCTTTTAGGTCATAAAATGTGTGTGTGTGTGTGTCATGAGGAGGGGGGCAGGAGTTGGAGGCTGGGGGGGAGAAAAAACATATTCTATACTCATTGTGCAGCACAATTTCCTATGCTTTCTTTGAAAAGCCTCTACTTCCAGCACTTCTTCCCTTCACCCTGTGTTGTGACATGTTTAATGGCGCTTGTCATTCTCAGTCTTCTAGGGGTTTCTAATTGGGGATGATACTGAAGCCAAGAATGTTGTCAAAATTTCAAGCCATACAAAATAAAATATATTTCTTTAATGCTGTAGTAACTAAAGGTAACTTTTTTTTTTTTAATTTATTGCTTCTTTTGCTAGCTTAATAAAAGAAAAGAGTAAGAGTACAGCATGACATTACAGAAGAGTGACTTTGTGGTTATTTTACTTTTTTCCCCTACTGCTTTTGCAGTTACAAGGAAAAGAAACTTTGCATGGTGAAACCATATTCTTGTTAGCTCTCTGGAATTTCTTTCCCTAATGATAATGCTGGATTTAAAACCCTGGCCCAGCAGTCTTTCAGTAGTCAAACAAAATGTTCACCTTTTGGATAATTTTAATGGACTTGGTCAATAAGGGAAAACTAAATGTGTTTTTCCACACAAGTCTTCTCTCTTCCTGCACAAACATACCTCCACGGGTAAAGGTGGGCATAAGCTAACACGGAGTGTGTTACGCCTGCTTCAGGAAAAGACTTGCTAAGAGGGAAGAGAGGCAGTGTTTTGTAGGAGGTTTGAAGCCTCTGTGATATATAGGTGTTTGCAATGCCTGAATCCTCTGCCCAGAGGGAAACTGTGTAAGTCTTGTATACCAAGCCAGTAATGCGAGTCAGTCAGTCTGGTACGAATGGGCATACGAAGAATGCTTGTTTCAGTGGGTATGTGTCAGTGTCGGTATTTCCTGAAAGTGAAGTCTTTAAAACATAAAACTTGTCCATGTAGTGCAGGACAGTTCACTGGTGGTCTTAAAGCTTCAACTTCATCCAGATGCATCTCTTTGAGGTTGTTGCAGTGGTCACCAATGCATTTTGGCCTCTTCCTCAAAGTATTCTTGCCTTGTAGCAATCCATTTCTACAGTGAAACTTTTACAACCCATTACCACAGTTTTATTTTAACTTTCCTTTCTTGAACAGGTACATTGGAGATTGAAAGCTGGATCTTGAGATTGGCATTTGAGATGAGGTCTCACTGATTATTTTTTTTTCTTCATTAATACACCGTAGGATTTCTTTTCCTCTTCCTGCCCTGTGACATTGGTTGCTCATTTTCATCCCATGATTACCTGTTTTCCTAGGTTCTCTTCCTTGTCCTTTTCTAGTGATGAACCCATAGCCTCAAGAATGACATTAGCCCTTAAATGTATGACCTTGCATTTCAAACTATTGAGTTGTACTTCTATTTGATCCCTTTAATCCTCAGCAGATCCCACTCAGTCCACCCCGATGATCACATGAACAAATGCAACAGACACCTTATCTCCCATGACAGTACTGTATGTTATGGTTTTGTAGCCTCAGGTTTATGCATTCTTTAGGCCACAGTTCCTAGGCAGTCAAGTTGGCAAATACTGTACACTTACTAGTGACAATTTTGATATAAGGAAATAGGTCTTTGAGCCTGAGCCTTCTGCAGCAGGTCTGAGCAGCACTGTTATGTAGGTTAGGTTAACCTGGGTATAGGAGAGGTATAATTGCATTAGCAGGATATGGTTTTCTGAGCTATTACCTACTATGACACTGCATTTTCGTACTCAGCTATAGCCTTAGTGTGTATGTCTTTTTATTTTGGCTTTGCTTGCAAGCCCCTCTCATTCTGTAAGTATGATTGTGTTTTATGTCATGGGTTACTATGGTGGGTGGCAGGCTGTTGTGTTGAGTTCTGAGAGCAGGATGAGAAGGCGTACGAACTAACATCTATTGTGTCCCTGAAATATGCTGATGTGACAGCTTCTTGGACTGAAAATGCATGCTTCTGGTAGAAGTCTTCTGACAGGAGAAGCAAGCAGTTTTGTTGCTTAAACCCAGCACAAAATAAAGCCCCCTCTGAATATTGATCTGTGATATTAATTTTTTTAATGAAGGAAGTAGGTGGGTTATCTGTATAAATGCTGAATGGAATGTGTGCTGTCATTCGCAACCCAGAACAAAAACTCTCTTGCATAGTTTTGCTTCTAAAATGCAGAAGTACCCTTAGAAAATCCACACGGCAAAGATTTGCTGTTTAGAGCACTGCTAAAACAAAATATTCAAGGTGGAAGAGAAATACAAAATTGCCCAGTACCCATTAAGAAGAAAAAACTGGTAGAGCCTTAATTATGGAACATCTATTGGCACCTCTGTGCTAGTTTGTACTTCACAATGCCCTTTATCCAGGCACCTAGGAGGACTATTGTAACAGGAATTACTTAACCCTCTTGGTGCCTCTCTGTGGCAGAACAGTTCTTCAGGTAGTTCAAGCCCAGATGCCCTCATCCAGGCATTTTCAGTGAAACAGTTTTGTGCGCCTGAATAGAAGTAACTTCATCCTCTTGAGCTTCATCATAGTTGTATGTTTTGAATGTATCCATTTTGTGCAGACTTGTGTTCCATTTTGCAGATGACATGTCTTACAGGTGAAGGAAAATTTTATTTTTTGTCGTGTTGGTGTGAGTTTTGCCATGATGATTATAGCTCTAATATGAGCAGAAAAGGCGGCTGGCATCACTAGTTCTTCTGGATGGGTGATTTTAAAAAAATCTTCAGTAAAACTGACCTATATTCTAGAAAGTGAATTCTTCTGTGAGAACCTTATCAAAATTGCATCTTCTAATTAAACAGCATGATACAATATCTCAGACATGATTGGGATGTTCACCACCCTGTCTTTTATATTTGTAAAATATTTCTGAAACTATTTTCTGACTCCCTTACGGAGTCCACTCCCTGACCCATGTATAAGGCTTAGAGACCGTGTGCCTACCTGTCCTTGCAAGGCATGGTGAACTGGAACTATTCAGTAACTGCTTGGTGACCACTGTGCTTAGCACAGAAATAATCAACAAGATAGGCTGTTTATTAATTGCCATCCTGGATTTGATTATGCCTATTGAAAGAACTTTTCTTTTGATATCGATTAAAGTATGGCTGATCTCTTCCACTGCTTGTTTGCAGCTCTCACCTTCTTCATGTGGTTTCTCATAAATTAGGTGAAAGAACCATTCTCTTTTTCTAGGTGTTGTTTGTTAAAAATATTGGTACAGCATTTCTCAGACCATATCAGTGCTTGAAAGGTCTAGAACATCTGCATAAAATGCTAGTGTTAGAGTGCTTTAAAGGATTTGTTTCGTATTTCAGTATTGGTCTGAAGTCAGGACTTGCCTAATTGCTTCTTTTTTCACTGGGGAAAAGATAAGAGTATTTTCTTTAGCAGTATATTGTGATATGAATTTACAAAAAAAAAAAGAGATAAAAACTAACAACCTTGGTTAGGGAAGTCTAAGTATTGACAGCTTTTTTTCTAATCAGGAGAAATTTATGTATCTGTGTATAGGATCGTTACAGTAGCTATTTTCCCTTCACCTGATGGTGCTTGCAGTTTGTATTTCCTGACACCAGAAGTTCATTGTATTTAATAAGCAACTTCCTATTGCATTAGCAAATTTCCATCTGGTTGGAAAGGTACCTGATTCTATTACTATATTTGTCTTCACGGCTATGATGCAAAACATAATTTGCTTATAGCTTCGTAAATATGGCTAATGCAATGATACATACATCATATTACTCACAAAAAGGTTTTGCTTTGTGCAGCGTACTTCTGAATTTATGAATGAACAGAGAACACGAACAGAGAGGGGAGATAGCTGCTGCTTCTATAAGCCTGGTGATGTCCCAAAGCTTTACAGAGGCTTTAGAAGGAAAATTAGAGGAAAGGGTAAAAAGAGTAAATAAAATTACTGTCTGAAAATGTCAACACTGTGTGTGAGAAGGGCAGTACCTACTTTTACACATGATCAGGATTTTGGAGATGTATCTGCCCTTTGGAGAACCAGAGAATGCATGGGATGATAGGATGTCTCCCTGAAACCTTCCTCTGTTACAGCTTGGCAACACAGTCTAAAAAGTAGAAAACTGTAAGTTCGTAGCATCATAAAAATCTGATTTGAAGCTTTAGAAAGGGCTGGGGAGGAACTACTGAGTGAAACGTTAATAAGAATGGGATTTTATCACCTGAGTTTTACCAGTTTCCAAGAAGCCTCAGCAAGTCGTCTTTGTGAATTCTATTACTAATGGGACAATATGCACAGCATTACCCTATGTCCATTTTAGAGGTGTTCAGAGGAGGTGTGGATGGCTTTACTGACTTGCTTATTGTCATGTAAGAAGTCTGCAGCAGACAGGGAAATTTAAGTCAGGAATTCAGAGCTGGCTCCCTGAGACACTTACGAGATCCCTTGTGGGAATTGCCATACAGAAACATTCCTGCTCCAAATAATATACCAACTAGATGGGAGGTGAAGAGGGTGAAATGCTTTGCCTGAAGAAAAAGGAAAATCAGTAGCAGAGTCTGGGATCTTATTTTTTAAAGAAACAAACAATAAAAAGAAACCAGGATACTTACATGTACATCAGTACTTAGTCTTCTAGTGGTAAATAAATGATAGCACAGGGTATTGCAATATAGTAGTCTGGAAGTAGGAAGATGGGAAGGGAAAGAAGTACCTTCTGTTTCTTTCAGATCTTCCTGTAGCTGACATTGCCATCACTGCAGAGCTGAAGATTACCCAATAATGACAGCAGTGGTCCACTCTATGGGACTCAAGCATATTGATTTCCAAACGGCATCTGCCAGTTTGACACAGTCAGGAGATGTGTGTAGCTCTTGCCGCCTTACCTCCAGTTTTGAATGGTACTTAGGTAGCACCATATTACAAGGTAGTTGTCACGTTGCTTATGCTGATATCCTACCTTTCTCTTCCATGGGGATACATGGCCGCTTTTAAATGTGATATGCAGGAAACAAAGCAGACCAAGCTGTATGAAATCATGGTGGCCCTTGCTATCAACAGGTAATGCAGGGTTAGCTTGTGGCTTCCTCAGTGTATGGAAAGACCACAGAAATGATGATAAATTATTTGCTATGTGTTTTGCCACCACAAATTAGTGTGTTGATGAGGCATCCTGCAAAATCAGGGTTTGTCTTTCTGAAGATGCGCAAGTATATTTACCAGCGAGTACTAATGAAGTGTGCTTGTGAAGGAAATGAAGCCTCAAGTGTGTGTAATTATGTCCCCTTCCTTCTATAATAGCTGCCAAGAGCTTGATAACAAGAGCCTGCCACCTATAACAGCAACAGGGATTTTGTCCATTATCTGCCATTTGCTCTGTATATTAAGAACCCTGTGGGAACCCTCTCTGAAAAAGATGATGGATGTCAGGATTAAATTCAGAAGTGCACCCATGTTGTTTTCAGAAATGTGTGAGTAAAGATACTAAGTCCTATTGGGTGTGTCATGCTGCACTGAGCATCTGGCATCAAGCATGTCTAACAATTTCATCTGAAAGCTCTAAATACATTCCAAAGTCTCTTGTTAACTTCATTCTTAATTAGGATGTATGCAAGACTATCATACTATGGTTGCTTAAAACTGGGACTGCAAAAGAAGTGTACGACAGGGTCACTCATCCTCTCTGGGAATTGCATGTGGGTTTTAGGTGTCAGGATAAAGAACTTGAAGCCTAACCTGAGGCAGTAATGTTTGACAGCTTGGACTGGAATTTTCTTGTTTCATCAGATGTTTCACAGAATAGCCTAACTCTACACACCAATGAAATCCTGTAAGATGTCAGGTTGCAACTGTAAAACGTACTGAGAAAGGAAAAAAAGAGCTACGTGGGAAAGCCCACAATGCTAGATTTCAGAATTTGTCCAAATAGCTGCATGTGTTGGCTGCATAACTGATGCTCTGAAAAGAAATCACTCCCAGAAATGGAGTCACATTCTTTGACTCTTTGTTAGCAAGTAGATATTATATCAAGGATATAGCCTTGCAGTAAAAATCAATGATCTCTATGAAAGAACTATGCAGATAGTCTTTCTTTCCTGATGAGGACATATTTTTTTTTTTTTTTTCTCCTGAGAGAGATGATCCTTCTCTTGCTATTGGGAGAAAGAGGGTGAGACAGTTTTGAAGATCAGACAACTTTAAGCCTGTTGCACATTCAGGTTTCAACCATACATACCCCTACGTGTTCAGCGTCAGTGTTTATCTAAGTGTGTGTTCAACTATCTTGTTAAATTTTATTCTTTGGTGTTTATGTTAAACTGCCACTAATTATATCTTTTGGGTTAAAACTAGTCAAACTGAGCATCTGTTATGTTTGTGAGCATCTGGCTAGTGCATCTGGGAAAAACTATCCCTGGATGTGGGGAGAGGTGGAGGATAGGATAATTAACTGCCTGAGGAACAGCTCACTACCACAGGGGAGGCTGGTCTCTGCCCAAAGTTGTACAGTGGTGGATTGGGTAAGAAGCCTGGTGGGCACAAAGAGGACAGTGTGAGGTGACTGTGATGCTGACTGCCAGAGCTACTGCAGAAGCATCTGTTTTTGGAGACTATTTTGGCTAGTGACTGTGGTTTGTGTATATATGTAGCCATGGGTTCATTATGGTACATCCAGTGGAAGAAGGTTGTATTTGGTGCAAAAGATAAAGAATTTCCATTTTTCCTGGAATTGGGCACCAACAAATACAACAAAGGCTTTATTAATGACCAGATGGGCAGTGAACTGCCAGCACCTTGATCTAGAACTGCCAAGAACCATCTGAAACAGAGCTGGGAAGAAATGGGAATTGAAAACAAATGACAAGAATTGAGTTATTAGCTTCTTCCTTCTTGGGCTTCTGACAGTTTAACAGCTTGGGAACCAAAAACTGAATCACTCAGCTGATATTAAGCTCAGTTGAATTAATTATAACTGGTTTCTAGGCTATTGTTAAAAATGGATAATACCTGTTAGCTTTTTTTTTTTCTGTAGAATGTTTACCTTTTTAGAGGCATTGCTAGGATTTGTGTTGGTTTGAGAGAATGGGACCTTTTGCATAGAAAAGAAAGATCATGTCATCCCCATAAACTCTGAAGCTCAGGTATATCAGAATTAGGTATTGGTGCATGGTAGATCCCAACTGTTCTGTTTATGCATTTATTGCCAGCCTCCCTCCCTCCCCCGCTTCCCCTGGCAATAGGTTGGTGAAGCATGAATGAGACGGAGCTGACTTTACACCCCTGGCCTGTCCAAGAAAATGGAGGGTCTGCACCTGATAGAGAGTACAGTTGAAAAAACAGCAGCTTGAGTGCATTTATACTGCTTCATACAGGCAACACAATCTATATAAATGCAAACTATGTTTCTACATTCTGGTATTACTCTCAGAATAAAATAAATACAGAAAACCAGGGTTTAAATATAATTTCTTATAAATTGTAAAATTTGCTGCTAAAGTCTAACATATTCAGTAGAAATTGTTAAATGTTATACTCCATCCCACAGTAAAGAACAGTTTGGAGCTTCTTATGCACCCTTTTCAATATGTCAATGGGGAAAATATACATGGCAATTAAATCTAATCCAATGTCATTTTTTTTCCATTTTGTTGTTCTGTTTATTGAGAGGGAGGCAAGGAAAAGGATTACTTTTTGGTAAACAAAGAGGATAACTTGTCCCAAGGCCTAGTGAATATGTCTGCATTTTTGTCTAGGATATATGATTCTTAGTTTTCCTCACATCTGTCCGCTCTCCTGCTGAGTGAAGTTTTGTCAAAGTCTTCAAGTATGCAACCTGTACTTGTGCTGATGAAGGCAAGGCTTGGTCTTACCCACTTTTTGTATATTGTTTGATCTCTCTAATTAGAAGTGAAGTGAGTTTAAAGCCCACTGTATACCGTGGCCTTTATGGGATGAATTTCATTTTGTGTAGTCAAGCACAAAGATGATGCTTATGAATGCAGGGCTATGGTTTTGGTGACTCTTGATTTCCTCTTGAGCTTAACTCATACTTGCATTTACAAGGATTCCTGGTAGTTTCAGGAAGTATCTGTGGAGCCCTCCTGGTAGTTTGATCTCTTGCTTGGTACTGTGCAGCACAAGAATGAAACATGACAATTAATTTATCCCAGAGTAAAATGGGTAAACAGTGTTTCATAGTTGTTCTCCCTCTAGAAACTAGAATCTTTACTCAAATGCAATCCTGAATGTTAATATGAAATGGAAAATATCAAGGGAATTCTGTCTATTTCTCATGCTATATATGACCAAGTTGCAGTGAACCTTGATTTGCTGCAGTGAACCATTGGTTTGCTCCTGATACTAATAGAAAATGCAATGAGAATTTTGATCCATTGCTCTGCAAGGAAATGGAAGGAAAATAGAAACCAGTAACACGACTAACACAAACTCTGTTCTGACTGATGATAATCTGGTAATCCTTGCTCAATTTCCTTCCAGTACAATTAATTATTTTTGTTTGTTTTTGTTATGAGAAAGTGTTGTGATAACTTCCTTTAGCAGCTCAAAATGTAACACCAAACTCCCTGCTGGCATGACTTCAAGAGCAGAGTTGTGCCAGCAGATAATTTGGCCTAGATTATTTTTAAGAAGGCTGTCAGTCTTGTTTTTCTCTGTTACAAGCTTACTATGGTAATATCAAAATTATCCTACTGATTACAGCTTTAGCTTTAAACAGAGTCAATGGAGTAATCTCTTGACCTGTGCGGTGACAGAGACAGCCTCCCTCATAAAGCCATTTGAGAATGATTCCTCTGGTGAAAATTTTTATTTAAAAAATGAAATTAGATTAGTTTTGAGATTACTAGAAATCTCAAAACTGTGGGTCTTCCATGCAAGTGTTGTTCTTTTTGCCCTTGCTGAAATACTTGATGAAATTCCCTCATTACAAACCTGGGACTGAAATCCATGGCTCTTCTCTTTTATCTTCTTTTTTTTTTTTTTTAATTTTCTTTTTGACATAATTATGCTCATCACCTGTATACATATGCACATATGAGTATGCGTGTGCATGCACATGCAGTCAAATACTCCTCTTAGCTTCAGGAGGGTGAAAGAGGAAACATTAACATCCCATTAGCCACAGGGTTCACACGCGGGGTCTATAAAGAAATCTGGCTTTGGGTTCCAGAACATGTTGAGAGAAAAACATAATAAAACATAGGTGCTTCTTACATCACTCACTAGCTCACTGATGTATTTGTGTCCCTGTTCCCTGCCCCCTGCCTACAACCTCTTACATCTCCTCGGAACACAGACTTCCCCTCCCCTATAGGAAGTCTCATTCATTCATGTTTTAAAGGAATTTCTTAATTCTCTTTCAGCAAGATTACCACCATCCGTGCCCCTTTTCCTTCTCTCTGCCTTTACCACAGAGAGAGAGAGGAGCAGGGCATGCCCAGATGGTTGAGGACCAAAAAGAAGGAACATTTTCTCATGCTTTTAAAAAGACCACTTTCTTTCCTGCCTAATATTTAGCTCCTTCAAATGCAAATGGAGAGGTTTCACTCCAAGGTTAGCATAACAATTATGGGAAAGCTTTAAATCTGAAGCATTTGTTTACATGATGAAAGGAGTCCACAGTCCAAAAGCTCTGAGGCCAGGGCTTTTCAGTAGCTATTTTCTGACTAAGTAGTGAACTGCAAGTCAATTTTAGACCACAAAGAAAACCAATTTATATCAGTATGTAAGCTAATTTTGGAGGGAGTTCTACATTATAAATGATGGTGGGTTGTTGTTTTTGGGTTTTAGATTTTTTTTTTTAAGTGACTGTTACTGAAATAAACTCCTGATTTCCCCCTCCCCCAACCTTTTGCATCTTGCTGTTTAATGAGCCCCCAGATGTCTTGGATGTTAATGACCATTCCCCAGTGCCCTCAGAAGGGACATGCAGGATTTGGGGAATCAGTGTCATTAATACCCAGGTGGGTGGTTCTCCAAAAACTTTTACTGATGCTCAGGAGTGAATTCCACGTGGCCAAAACTCCTGTCAAATACGTATTTTCCTATCTTGGTGTCTGTTTAACTTACTTCCCTGGTTGCTCACCCTCTGAGTCCAAACTCTTCTTAGTGAACTTTTCATTGCTAAAGTGCTTGGGAGTGACAACTCTTGGGATACAGTCAGTCCATGCAACCTGTAAAACACTTCTGTTGTGAGCAGATTCATATTTCTCCACTGGTATGCTTTTAGTGCACCACAATCCTGAAATAATATTAATGCTGTATAATACTACTTGACAACTAGATGTTTCAATTTCTTTTGTTAGTAAGAACCTCCCCCAAAAAGCCTCTTTTGTCACTGTTCGGGTTGACTTTCAGTAGCATCAAAGTACCTGTAAATCCCTTGGGCATTTTGCTGAATTTTTCCTTTATAAGGTTGATATAGCAGCAATGTGACACTGTTGCTTCTCATCCCAGACAAGACTGCAGTCATGTTATGTGCATCAGAGGTAACTTTGGCCAGTGGTAGTGAGGGAGGAGTATATTCTTGCCTAGGTTCCAAGTCAATGTCATCAGCTAAAACCAAACAAGACGTAATTTTTTGAGATACATTGCCTGCTGCAAACTCTGTCTCTGGTTCATTCATATGAATGGGGAAGGGGCTTCCACTGGTCCCAAGTATTTTAGGGGCTTTAGCCTCTCTTCACTCTGGGAGAAGTTTTTTTTGTGGAAATCCTCAGAAAAGATTTTCAGAATGCGTTTTTTTTTCTGAGCAAGGTGGCTGTTTTCTCTTGCAAGAAACCTCGTACAAACACCACAAAATCCTGCAGTGCTGTTCTTAATACTATAAGCTATGTATTGAGAAGCAAACACTTGTTGGTTTATTCTCCCTAAGATTTTAAGAGGGTAGAAAACACAGAACCCTAGAAAGCATAGCTGGAGGGGCCCTCGATAGGCTATTCAATCCTTCTCCCTATCCTCTGGCAAAAGCACCTGTAGCGATGTCTTTCCTGACAAATGCTTGTCTAACCTGTCGTCTGAACCCATGAAATATTTTACAGGTGTAGAATCTGACTCCTAAATGATAAATTGACTTGTCTGCTCCTGAAAATAAGTGGTTCCCTTGATTGTTAACTAGAATTAATGCAACCATCTGCACCTTATATTTGTTGAGTTCACAAATTGCTTCAAAAATATTGTTTGAAACTGCAGCAAACACAGCAAGACTGATCAGTAGGAACACAGTGAAAGAAACAAGTGCAAATCAGCAAACGGGCTTGAATGAACCGCAGTGGAACCTCCCACCGAGAAAAACCTGTGAAGTATAGAATAGGTACTAGGGTGTGAGAACCCTTGCATTTCTGCACGGTTCACTATCTGTACTCTTGATTCACAAAGCGGATATGTTGTTTAGCAGGGGAGTGTGTATTTGGCTTCTTGTACCACTTACTGGTTGGTTGATTGAAAAACTGTGATGATGTATTTTAGTGTTGGTGATGGCTGAAACTTGGTATTAGAATAACTGTTACTAGATTAATAACCACCAGATTGTTGTCCAGAAGATTGTCTAATAGCTGTAACTGGTATCAGCTGTTGCTCTTTCTTTGGAGTTGGTTAACTTCTGGGTGAAGGGGCTTACCTTCTGTTCTGATTCCCATTAGCATAAAATCATGCTAGTATGTGTCAAGGAATGCCTGTGGTGGTAAAGCCCCAGATCTATAGGTAAAACACTAATCCAGCTGTGTCTCTGTTTAGTTGTTTTAGCAGTGGAATTGGTGTGTAATATCCAAGTGTAACTGGTATTTGCTCACAGCAAAGCATGTGTGATGATGTATTGCATATGACACTGTTAGTTCTGTTTTTCTTGAGTAGATTATTTTCGTTGATCCTGTAGAGCAAAGAATGGGGCCAGCTCAGCTGCTGGCCCCAAAGTTTATAGCTTTGACAGGCATTCCTTGTTTCTTGCACCTAGAAGCCCCTGAAGTTTGCTTTGCCGACTGTGTGAGCTGACCATATGCGAGTGAACTAGAATTCGGAAGTAATAAATCTTCATTAACAGAGTGCCATTCTGGAGCTTCTTTTAAAGGATTTTCTTTGAAGTGATTTAAATCCAATGGAAAAAAAATAGGTAAACTTTTTTAAAAAAATATCAATGATAGGTAACCCTATGATGTTATGAGACTCAAAGAAGGTATTTTATGTCATCATTGTATAAAACACTGCACATAACTTGCACTCTCAAAGCATGATTGGATTAACCAAACGAGCTCTCATGCAACTAACAACAGCCAATAATATACATTACACTGCCTCATTTGTAGAAAAGTCAGTCTTTTCCCTTGCTTTTCACCCCTTGATACATTTATTGGACATCCAAGCTCCTAATACAGCTGAGTTAATGCATAACTCTACTATGGAAATATTCACTACTTTGGTCCGTGCTTGGGGTATGTTTATGAAGTAAATGACAAAAGAAGTTCTGCAAAAAGTGTGCTAAGGTCTTAAACTCTCTTAAGACTGCTTATGCCCCTTCTCGCTGTAGGTAAGATCCTCTTTCCTTTTAATGTGTTCAGTAGTGCTTTCCTGGATCTTCAAATTTTGCAGATTATAATGACCCTATAGGAGTCACTGTAACTTGTCATTGTGGCAATTTCTACTGTGAAGAGTTAGTACATGTGCTAGCCTGTTCTATATCTGGAGGTTATATAAAGTTTTTGTAAGTTTTATTTTGATCTGCCCAAAGACAGCTTTTAAGAAACTAAAACCAAAAAACCCCACCCTCAAAGCCAGGGGTTGCTAGCCCACTGAGTGTATTTTAAAGAAATACTTGCAAAAGCAAAGATAGTCTTCATGTCATTGTAATGCTCAAACTGTGGTCTTTTAGACCTTTCTTTGTAGCAGTGGATAGGTTATACAGCTATTTTTTAACCTTTTAACCTTCTGAGTTGGAAAGTAAGACCGCTATGAAAGCTTTAGCTATGAGAGTGGCTATAAGTAAGCCCATTTGTACTGCTTTAATACAGGTTCTGTATGTTAATTCTCTAGTAATGTAATCAAGAAAGTGCTGGCATTCAGAACCAGCAAGTACCTAGTACTCACTTCACCCCCTGACCATAATGAATGTAAAATGCTGGTAGTAATAGATTGAAATGAAAAACTCCTTCATCTTGGCATGCAAGAGATTTGCAATCACATTTTGATTCTCAGAGTGCTGCTTGATTGGGGATTAATGCGTGGGTAGATTGACCTCTCTTGCAGGAGCGGTTGTTTTTGTACTAACTGTGTGAAAAACAAATTTCAAATAGATGGCCTGTTGCACTTTTCTTGCAATTCATATTAACACTCCTTTGGTTTCTCAATAGTAATACCTGCTCTGAACTCTTCAGGGTTTTTCCTTCTTTTCATGTCTTGCAGGAAGGAGGGTGAATTTTATTATCAACAGAAAGATCAGCTTCCTTTTGTTCCCTTTACCATTACTGTCATAAAATATGACATCCTCAGATTGACTTGGTTAATTTTAAAATTGATAATTTGTGCTATTCAGAGCAAAATGAAGTTGTTGCTGTATTTTTCAACAAAGCTATTTCTATCTGAGAGATAACTTATGGTCTATGGATCGTATACAAAAAATGGCAAACCCACTTCTGTTCAGGTTATATTTATATCCATTTACCTGTTTTCGACACATCAATTACCTTTAGTTTCTTGTATTGGTTTTATAGTGAGTATATTCTTTGGGCTATATTTTCCAGGATTCTCTAAACAATTGTAATATGAGCTTGTATACTGTAATGTTTGCCTGAGAGATAAGAATATGAGCCAAATTCTTATCTCATCCTGTGAATGTGCTTGGCCTGCTCAGGTGCTTCTTTTGTCTTTGTGCTCACTACTGAGTAACCAAACAAAAAAAAAAAACAAAAAAAAAAAGGGCAACGAGCTCACACCTATGTTTTGAAATTCCACAGCAGACTTTTGAATTTGCACTTCTACAATCTTAGGCAAAGTATAAATATGTTCCAGGAGATAGCAATCACAACTTATTTTTCACCGGTTGAGGATTACAAATGAACTGGAAAACCTATTGTCCTTTCTTGTTGCCTTACATCTTCCTGTCAGCTTTGTGGATACTAAGTAGGTGATGCTAACTTATACTGACTGTGCCATGTTTTATTTCCTTTTCATTTGTCTTGATTTTAGAGTTATTAATTTTGGAAAATCATGTAGGTAAAGAGGTGAGCTTGTTATGCTTTGAAAACCAGCTGATGTATATTTAAGGTTATAAGTGGTGATTCTGGTTTTAGAGCTACTCTGTGCAGTGCAAAATGATTTTAATGTGCTTAAGAATCTGGGTCATAAACTAAACTGGGAGAGGGAAGAGGAGTTTTCAGTATCCTACTCATCTTGCAATAGGTTGGTTTTATCAAACTGATCCTAAAGATGTTTTCATAATGTAGGGAAACACTTCCCAAAGAACTGCTATTGCAGACAAATAGGATCTGGAGTAATGAAAAACTGAGGTTTGATTTGTAACAGTAGAAATGACAAACATAATCAGCTATTTCTTTTGTATCTTTTGTTGTGTCAAAGTAGTGGGAAATGGCTCTGTACTTCCTAAACAGATGGAGGAAAATTATATAGACCTCTTTGGCACACTGTAGTGTCTGGATTATGCTTCCACCCACACCAGCAAATACTGTTGTGGTATAATATTAGCCAGTGCCTATCTTGTCGGCAGATAAGTAGTATTTAGGAGTGTTTACTTGTTGCCTATATTGAAGGCTCTCCAAAACCCCATTTGTTCTGCCTGTTCTTGTGAAGTGTAGGTCACATATAGTAATGTTTGACCTTTCCTGGTCTTTAATGTATTCTTGTAATTATCTGGGATTCCTTTAATCATAGGCACTTGATATTTCTTTTAATTTAGGACATCTAGAGTTAAGGTGCCTTGAAGGAATGGCCTACAAGTCCTGTCTGTAGCAGCTCTGGTGTTGTCTTTAAAAATCGTGTTCTGCATTATGCTACGTCTCCTGGCATGGAAAGATCAGAAGGTCGCTGGATCTGAGCCCCTGAGTGGCATAACAGGTTTGTCTTAGCAGGGATAGTGCAAAAAACTGTCTGGAGCACCGTGGTTGTACCAGTCCTTCTGCCTGCTCTACTACTCCATGCCGGAGGCTGTTCCCAGACTGGAAATGGAGGAATAATGGTGCTCACTTTTGAGACTTGTGTGCAGTGCAGCTAGATGTGAAATGAGGTCTCTGGATCCTCTGCAAAGAAGAGCTAGGGTCTGATCTGAAAACTGGCTCCTATAAATGTCTGCTTTCTGTTACAGGAAGTACTGAGAGCAAATTGTCTATTTATGATGTCTAACCTAGTGCTATCAGTATTAAATAGGATAGTCACTTTTGCTCAGTAGCCTTTAAAGGCTTCGAGATGTCTATTGCAATTTTGGTAGGTAAATATCAGTGCTGTTCTATGGTAAAGTTTGTTTCTTCATGTATTTCCAAACTAATGCATTTTCAGAGAGCCAAGAATAGTGACTATATGTAACCCCTCTACATCCTGCCACTTAGTTAATGCTACAGAAAATATCAATCCCTTATCAGCTCCTACCTTTTAACATGCACAGGAAGGTAGCCTGATTCCCCCAAATCCTATTGCTGTGAAGATGAAAAAAGCTTAATCAGTTTACTCAAATAACAAAATCTATTCCATGAGTAGCAGGCAAAATGAATTCCAATCGGGAAGGATTTAGGTGACAAATTCTATGCTAAATGTTTTCCAAGGATATGGGAGATGTGAACATACAGAACACCAGCATGACTGATGATAGTGTGGCTAAAACCCCCAAACAAACAAACAAAAAACATCACCCCAACCCCAGAAAAAAACCCAAACAAACAGTGTGAAATGGGTTGAAGAGGAAACATCTACCACTGAAAAAAGGCCACTGTGTGTGAAGAGAACTATTCATTGCTGATCTGGCCAAATCTATGGTAATGTGAAACTTCCCATCTTTGAGATGCTCACTAACAAAATATAGAAATGAGAAAACAAGCGTTAATGTTGGTGTAGCAAACACACTGACTTGCTCCATATCTTGACGTTTTATACCAGATAAGAAAAAGAAACCAACCAAAACATGTAAGCCTCCAAAAGCTGACTTGCCGATTTGCTGACCAGTGCTTAAAACTGTAAATCTATAGCGTGAGTGTTTTTGCATTGGATCCCTTGTTATTGGGCCTTTATGTATGAGGTGGGTGACTACTGTCATTACTGTCATCTGTAACTCTGTTTTCTCAGTCAAAGTTGCATTGCTGTCATTCAAAATATATCTTATTTTGGACAGATTTGTGATGGAAAGTTGCTTCTTGTTCTGGATGATATGTAGGTTGGCTAAGGAAAAGCCCTGTGTAGTGAAGAACAAATATTTGCTTCTCCCTGTGCAGTGTAGATCTCTTATTAGTAAAATCCAGGAAGGAAGGAGATAATCGACTGTGATGTAGCTTTATACGGATTTCACTCCTTGCCTTGTTACATACTCAACTTGATATTATATCTGTGGAGACCCAGGACAATACAGTCTTGACTTGAGAGATGAGAGCCTATGCAGAGTAGCCCTCCCTATATTTGCCTAAAGAGAGACAATATGAGTATTCCTCCACCATATTGAAGTCCGCTACTAAATGATCTTCCATCAAAGCTGCTGAATGCTTTATGTTCCAGAGTAGTCAACATAGCTAGTTTATGAGTGAGTTGTGATAGCCGAATGAAATGTTTATGTGCTCCTAAGTATTTTTGATAACTCATGAAAATGGCCAATGACATAATCTTCTTTAGAGACTTCTGCACAAAAAATGTAGGTGGTAACATCAGGGAATTAGACACTGCAACTGGTAGATTGTCCATGTTATGAGCTCTGTTCTGAGACAAATACTACTTTCAATCTTGAAGTCTAAGTTTATTTGTGAGATTTGTTTTATCTTCCAAAAAATAAGTTCTGGGTGAATAATATTCTGTAAGACCATGCAACCATCTATTGTGACTTGTAGTTAGTACGGTATGGTGCTAGTGTTAAAGTGACATCTGCTCAGAATGATTGTTTAATAAATAGATCAGGGAAGAGTAAGTAGAGTAGAGCTAACTTAAGAGCTTACCATACCAAGCAAGCTATCCAGGATCACTTTCCTCATATCAGTTTGTCGTTTCTTCAGATCATACATTCAAACATCTCTCTGTCAAACACTGGGCTGTACTGTTAATCTTCTCTGTTCTAATATTCAGTTGGTTGTCGTAAGTATGATTGTTGCTACTTCTATTTATTTTTTTAAAATCTTCTCAATGTCTTGCAGACTGTTTTGCCCTTTGCAAAATTTCAGTATTGTTGTCTCTTATTTTATGTCTGGAGGTGAAAGGTAAGAGATTGAGGGACTCTGGGTGACCGAGTGGTCATCAGAGGAGGAATTTGTCTTCAAGGCTAAGACTTCAAACCGGAGAGCTGAATAAAATTTTTCTTGATGCTCTGAGTGTAATTTAGCAATATACCTAGCATTATCTACTCTGGTAGGAGAAGTGAATTTTCAGTATCTCAGAGTATAATGTTTTTATCTTTACATTTTAACCTTTTGTGAAGATTCCAAGATATGTATGTAAAAAAAAAAACAATCAGCCCCCCCCAACAAACAAACAAACAAACAAAACCACAGAAAAAAAACCCAAAACCAAAAACCTATCATCCTTTCTGTTGGAGTTAAGCTTATTCGGGCTGTACTAAATATACGGATAAGGAAAGAAAGGAAAGCAATCCCAGCATTTGTGCAATGTGGATTCCCACGGTGGTATTCAAAGCAGTGTAAGGATCTTCCCCTGTTCTCATTTGGTACTGTTATTGTTTTTTAAAGGTGAATCTGGCAGGTTGTCTGCATTCCAAGTGAAAGAGAGCCCCTGGAGACAAGTAGCTTGTTTTGAGAATGGAACTCCATGAAAGAGCTAGTTCCTTTCATAGCACTGCAACTTGCCTACAGCTTGCTTCTCTAAATAGGAACTTCTGTATTAAAAAGAAAAAAAGAAAAAAATGCTCCTACAGCAGAGTGGGAAGTTTGTTCTCGGGTTCCATCCTTCAGAGATGTTTTGATGTCTATCTCCTTGCCTCTGCCCTCCTCTCTTCACCCACTATTTTTGAAAGCAACCTTTTACTTTCTGCTTGCATAACAACATCTCTGATTCTTGGCCTTTCTCACTGAATTGGGACTTTGGTTTCATCCTGTCAGCAGGTAAATGGCCTTAAACCCTTCATCGTTTTGTCAGGGTAAAGTGGAGCTGAAAAGCATTACATATGTTCCAAGTTGAGAAAGGCAGCTCTTTTGCCATGTTGAAGTGGGTCTTCCCCCTCCCCCCCTTCTTCTATTAAAGGGCTCAGCCACAATGAAGCTTTAATCAGCCTCATTGATTTAAAGCTAATTTGCACTTGGCTTCAAGGCTAAGGTCTGTAGCACAAGCTGAAGACCTTTAAATCAAAAGTCGGAATGAGAAGCCTTAGGTATATCATATTGTCTGCTGTGCAAAAGAATAGCAGCTTCTGAAGACTGCAAATTAACTATAAGAAAAAGCACAAAGCAGTGTTTTCTTCAGCGTTAATGTAACCTCAGCTTGCTGAGTTACACAGGCTTTGCTATCAACATTTCTGCTTCATCATGTAAATTAATAGAGTCAGCTGAATATGTTTTAGCTCTGTGATGTTTTCAGCACTCCAATTCTGGTTGGTTTCAGTTGGATTTAACCTAATTGCCAAACTGATTCCCATCAGTAATAACTTTTAACATTTATTTTTCCCAAAGGGAAAAAATTGTCTTGTCTGTATTCTGCAATTAAGAAGGTGATGAAATATTCAGTGTATGCCTCCACTCTGACTTAAATTCTTTTGTTAACCTTATCAGATAAACTATAAAATATTAACCAGACTACTGTCTGAGCATGTGTGAGCTGTATACTATTTATCAGACGTTTTAAGATACTTATAATGTTTAACATTGACTATTATCTTCCATTTTCAGAATCAATGCTTTTGGTGGGGCTTGGTGTACCAGAATGTGTTTTCAGTTTCCGTACAGCATGATCAGAACACACAGGAAAGCACCATTTCTACAAGACTTCGTTAACATTTAAACAGGTGGAGCAGAAATAACATCTTTCCTTAATTTGTGCTTTCACAGTATTTTCTGATCACGCCGGGCTATAGTTTACAGTGCTGCTTGCTGGAATTTTGTAGCCAGTTGCAAGGCTGGGACAGTTTAAGTTATACATGGATGTTGATGCACCTAGTATATGTAGATAGATAGGCGCAAACTCTGCAACTAGATTAAAGCATGGCTATGTGATTCGTGTTTGGGAGTAATGCCTGAAAATACCTCATTTTTTGCATCCAGATGTCAACTTTTTGCAAGCCTTACATATATGCAAAAATGTAAGGAGGATAAACCTGGGTTTGTGGCTGCTTGCAGTTGCTGAGGTTTGTTTATCTATTGAGAACACCATTTTCTGACAGGCTCTGGCCTCTTCTGTGTGCATGGTTTTGAAACAGTTGATGAGCTCACTGCAGTGATGGAAGAATTTCAATGCATTCATTAAAAAAGTGACTCTGCTTTCTTGTCAGGTCCGTGAAGTCAGTGCAAGCCTGAGCTACAACAATAAAGTCAAAGCAGTATTTAACTTGTTAATTTCTCCATAGAAATGAATTCATATTTCTACTTCCTCTTATCTTTTTAATCTTTTTTAAAAAAAAAAAACCCCAAACTTAATAGTTTTGCATTCAGAATCTGTGCATTGTTATTCAAAGCAAGTTAAATTAGCAGCATTTAAAGCTGGTGGGCACAGATACAGTAAGAGGAGAAAACGGAACGTGTGGAATGCTGCAGGAGTGTTTCACACTGCCTGCTTAGATATCGGCAGCAGGGAGGCGTAGCATTCCTCACCTACCCTGCACATTTACATGTGGCTGATGGAGCCATATACAGGCCTCTCAAGATTTTTCTTACCTGACATGTGAAGCTCTGTATGCCAACTCATGTGACTGTAAAAGGCCTTTCTCTGTCCCATCATTTTCTCCCTAGAGAATCCAGGGCTCTGGATTTATGACACAAAAGGGTTGTGGCTGGGAAGAGTCTGCTTTTTGTCAAGGCTCCTTGCATGTGCAGAGTGTTGTTAGGAGGCTTGTGTTCCCTGGTACCGTCTCTTACTCTCACTGGAAACCCTGTACCACACATAACTGCTCTGTAAGCCATGCAGGTGCATCCAGCTGCCTGATTCTGGAGTGTGGCATTGTGCTGCCAGCCTAGGAGCTGTTGGAGGTAGAGCAGCGAGGTGTGTGATGGAGACGATAAGAGTCTCATACGTAAGGAGTGAAACTAGATAGGTCTGTGTCTACAATATGTGATGCTGTGGGTATTTACAAAGCTTTTCATTGCCAGAAATTCAATATGACAATTGCATAGGGAGTAACAGGAGTCTCAGTGACAAACGTTTCTTTCCAGGCAAGTGGTAATAGACACTCATCCCAGATTGTGTTGTTTGTTTTTCTTTTAAATTTGGATACCTGTTAGATTTGGTGAGGTATCCTGAGGTTGTCTTCGTAGGCAAGTGAAGGGAAGTCCATGTGCCCTTGTGTTTGACAGTCTGGCACATTTTGGGCCCACATGGTATGATAAAAATTAATTTTCTTAATCAAAAATGGCTAATTTTGCTAACTACGGGTTGTGTTCTGAATAGGCTTGTTGGATAGCCTTTTCAAATTGAAAAAATCTGAGTGTGTATGGGGGAAGACTTTGAACTGTCAAAACATCTCGTTGACATTTTCATAACAAAGTTCCAGCTTTAGTTATAGAAACATCTCAGTAGAGGTTGAAAGTAGATTAAAATGGTCAAAACAAAAAAACAAAATTTCCTGATTATTAGTCAGCATTTCTTTTCATGATTCTGACTTTTTTTTTTTCTATTTTGACTTCTATCGGTACTGAAGTCAGGAGCATTTATTAATTCTCAAATTTTCCGTGTATGGGTTCTCTTTTGTGACTCACTTGCTACAGATGTAATAAAGGTAACAGAACAGTAGGGGTTGGAAGGGACCTCCGGAGATAATTTTGTCCACCCCCTCCATGCTTGAGCAGGCACACCCAGAGCAGGGGCACAGGAACACATCCAGGCAGGGTTTGAATGTCTGCAGGGAAGGAGACTCCACAGCCCCTCTGGGCAGCCTGTGCCGCTGCTCTGGCACCCTCACAGGAAAGAAGTTTTTCCTCATATTCAGGTGGAACTTCCTGTGTTTCAACTTGTGCCCATTGCCCCTTGTCCTGTTGCTGGACACCACTGAAAAGAGCCTGGCCCCATCCTCTCGCCAATCAACCTTTAGATATTTGTAAGTACTGATAAGATCCCCCCTCAGTCTTCTCTTCTCCAGGCTAAAAAAACCCCAGGTCTCAGCCTTTCCTCATAAGAGAGATGCTCCAGCCCACTGATCACCTTCATAGGGAACTGCTGGAGAGAGTCCAGCAGAGAGCTGTCTGTCTTGAACTGGGGAGCCCAGAACTGGACGCAGTACTCCAGATGTGGCCTCACTAGGGCAGAGTAGAGGGGGAGGATAACCTCCCTTGACCTGCTGGCCACACTCCGTTTAATGCAGCCTAGGATACCGTTGGCCTTCTTGGCCACAAGGGCACACTGCTGGCTCATGGGCAGCTTGTTGTCCACTAGCACTCCCAGGTCCTCCTCAGCGGAGCTGCTTTCCAGCAGGTCAACCCCAACCTGTACTGGTACACGGGGTTGTTCCTCCCCAGGTGCAGGACCTTACACTTGCTCTTGTTGAATTTCATCAGGTTCCCCTCAACCCAGCCCTCCAGGCTGTCCAGGTCTCACTGGATGGCAGCACAGCTTTCTGGTGTATCAGCCACTCCTCCCAGCTTGGTATCATCAGTGAACTTGCTGAGGCTATACTCTATCCCTTTGTCCAGGTCATTGATGAATATATTGAACAGGCCTGGACCCAGCACAGACCCCTGGGGCAACACTGCTAGTAACTTGCCTCCAACCACACTCTGCCCTGTTGATCACAACCCTCTGAGCTCTGTCATTGAGCCAGTTCTCAATCCACCTCACTGTTCTCTCATCTAAGCCACACTTCCTTAGCTTTTCTGTGAGGATGTTACAGGAGACAGTGTTGAATCCCTTGCTGAAGTCAAGATAAACAATAACCACTGCTCTCCCTTCATCTACCCAGCCAGTCATGCCATTGTAGAAGGCTATCAGGTTGGTCAAGCATGATGTCTCCTTGGTGAATCCATGTTGACGACTTCTGATAACCTTTTCCTCGACATTCCTGGAGATGACCTCCAGGATGAACTGTTCCATCACCTTTCCAGGATGGAGGTGAGGCTGGCTGGCCTATAGTTTCTCAGGTCCTCCTTCTTGCCCTTTTTGAAGACTGGGGTGACATTGGCTGTCCTTCAGTCCTTGGGTACCTCTCCTGTCCTCCATGACATTTCAAAGATGATGCAGAGTGGCTTGGTGAAAGCCTCCTCCAGCTCCCTCAGCACTCATGGGTACATCATTAGGCAGTTTGCCTAAATGATCTCTAATCCAATCCTCCTCAACCAAGGGGAAGTCTTTCTTTCTCCAGATTTTCTCTCTCACCTCTGGGGGCTGACATGCCTGAGGGCCAGCCTTAGCAGTAAAGACTGAAGGAAAGAACACATTCAGTAACTCTGCCAAAGCAGACTGCTCTGGTCAAAGCAGTTACAATTGTGCTGAAAAGGTGTATGGAGTTTATTCTTTTTTCAAAGCAAATTGCAAAATTATGCAAGACAACAGAAAACAATAATAATAAGCGATAAACTAAATGGAGGCATGACTGCCTCAGAGTAGAGCAGAGCACCAAGAAGGTCAAAAACCTTGAATGGCCTTTGCATGAATATTTCAAGTTTCTTATCTGAAATTCTGCTGCAAATAACCTTTCTTGGTTTTGTTTGGGGTTTTCTTGTTTTTGTTTGTTTTTTACTCCAAGTTATCTTTTCATGGGAATAGCTGCTGTTCGATAGGGTGCTCTAAGTTCATTAAAAAAAATATACTACAGATCCAGTTGTTTCATTTGCTAGGTAACTAATATGATATGGACTTATTAAACTTACTACAAGGCAACACAGATATTAATGCGAAGGCATTGGAACAGCGATTTTTCAGGAGTTTTCTAGCATGGTCCAGTTCTAGTAAGTTGCCAGAAAACTCTTTTTACTTTTGAACTTAGAGATAAAGGACCAAAGGCTGCAAAAAATTTGCATATTTAATTAGCCATCATGCCGCCTCCTAGTATGTCCTCTGGGTGCAGAGTAACCTGCACGTGATAAGTGGCTGGTCTTAAACTTAACATGTGCTAGACTTCTGTGGAAATCTGCTGTAAAATTACATTTGGTACAAATTCAGTGATTTGTCTCTTCCAAAACACTTCTCAAAATCTAACACACTTCCTGGTATCATTAAAAAAAAATTGAGGAGGAGGAATAAGTAGTCCCAAGAGATTTGGTTTTAGTTAGCTGATTAGTAGCCTGGGGTACTGTTAATTTGGTTTGTGATGTTCAAGAATGTGTGTATGTCTCTTTTGTGTGTGTGAATTTTGTCCCAGCTGTCATGACATAACAACATAAAAAGAGAGAGGCAAACTGACTGAATTCTAAATGTGATGCTACAGTTGCTCTTCAAGAAGTTTATGTTTGGCTGCCACTGCCTATGAACTTTAGGGAAGGCTACAGAAAATGCCTTGCTCTGTAGATGGAGGAAGCTAACGTTACTTGGAAAGGTCTTATAACTTGGGGATGTCTGTAACTTGTTATGGCTTTTGATTGCAATGAACAATGCTTGCATTTAGGACCAGGAGTATTTATAAACCTGTGTCATTTAGCAACTGTGGCATACTTTTCCAGTAGGATGAAGAAGCTGCAACAACAAAGGACACTCTTATCCTCTTCTCACTACATTCTTGGAGTAAATAATTATTTTCTTTATTTTGACATGTACCAAATGCAAATGCAAAAGGCTGTTCTGAATTCTTAACCTTAGCCTAGAGAAGCTTGTCTTGTTCTGTAGTCAAGGAACAAACTTACAGTTTGCATCAGGACAGCTGAGTTAATCATAGAATCATAGAGTATCTCCAGTTGGAAGGGACCCATAAAAATCATTGAGTCCAAATCCCTGCTCCTCACAGGACTACCTAAAACTAAATCATATGACTAAGAGCGTCATCCAGATGCTCCTTGAACTCTGACAGGCCTGGCGCCATCACCACTTCCCTGGGGAGCCTGTTCCAGTAACCGACCACCCTCTCAGTAAGGAACCTTCTTCTGATGTCCAGTCTGACATTCCCCTGGCGCAGCTTCATTCCATTTCCTCATGTCCTGTTGCTGGTCACCAGACAGAAATGCCACACTTCTGCTTAGTATTTCTCTCCAGAGTCTGAAGGACCACATCTCTCCGTCCTCCACTCACTAGCTGGACTGCAAAGAAAGTACCATCCAAGGGCTGGTGGTAGTGTTTGTGAGTATCTTGGTGAAGCCTTGCAGGCTGTGGAAGACCTGTAATGAAAGCACTGCAGGGCTGAATCCCTTACTACAACACTGTGCAAGACCAGTGAAAATTAGGACCCTGTACTTAGTTATACAAAGTATTGAAATGGGTGTTCACCTAGACTTACCTCATTTTAAGCATTATTGGAGTTGACTGAAGTACATAGTAATTATTGAATGTTGCTGTCATTGCTCTTTTAGGACCAATTCTAAGATCAAATCACATGTACGTGGCAGTTCCCAGAGAAATATCTTGTGGCTTTCTGGATTAGTAAAAATGATTGTTTCTTGTTGCTGGTGTGAAATGAGTGGGTGAGCTAACACACTGCTAACTCATTACTGCTCTTACCATTTAGCCATATCACGATGACTGAAGTGACGTGTATCTTAATTGAAGATAGAATAAGTCCTCTCATCATTAAGGACTTCAAACAAAGCCACTGAAATTAATGAGAGAAATTCCCATTTGCTACAGTGTTTGTTGGCGAAGGTGTGGAATCCTTAGCTCTGCTTTGCAAGCTCCCTCCTCTGACATAGGAATTTGCCTATTAACAAACTGTTTTTGAATAAGTCATTCATTTTTCAAGGGCTGAATGGTTTTGGCACTGATGTAGGACATAGAGTAGAAGACCTGTGCAACAGCATGGCATTCCTTGGCTCTGAGCGCAACAAAACTTGTTCTGTATTAGTCACACATAGGCAGCCCAGTGTACTTCATGCTTATTGATTCACCTTGTTGATAATTGCAGCATGCTGCTAATAAATGAACCTGCTGAAAACTAATCCACCTATATTGTATCTGCGTAGTTCTACTCATTGGTGTCAATTAAGTTCAAAGGGCACAGAAAGGCAGTTAGAATTTCCTTGAATGTTTATGATCTTGAATATGTGCAAAAGGCTGATAATCACCTAAAAACTTCAGATATTTTGCAAGATTTACCTTCACTAAATATTTTCTGTTTTCTTGTTTTTTACTTTGTATGAGAGAATTATATGGGGATAGGATGGAGAGAGGGGTAAATCTCATTAAACTTTAAATTTTATTAATTTCCCTTTTACCAGACTGTTCTGATTCATGCAGCATGCAGAATGCTGTTGATCACAGTGTTCTTTTTAATTGGAAATACAATGTCAATGCTTTCACGCTACTTGCTGCAATCACACTCTGAGAAGTTTGCTTTGGTCTCATAATTTGCTATTTCATTTGGAAAAAAACTCTGCACATTTTTTAAGAACTGGGGCCAGACTTTCTCAGGTGTGCTCAAAGCTTAAGTAACTTGAAGAGGAGATTCAAACTTGAGGCATTCCAGCCACAGCTGCTCAGTCCCACCCCCAAACCACAACGTCTTGCCCTGTCAGTTGTGCTGATACAACTATTTGTAGGGCCATGCACTGTTAATCTGTTCAGTGAGCTGGTTTAAGTAGTCCTCTGAAAGTGAGTATTTTTAACCCTGATCTGACTTGCAGCACATGTCTACAAGTCATTTGTCAGCACAATGGGTGGCCAATAACCACTACTTTGGGGGGCCTGAAACTTCCAGAGCATGGAACACAGAGCAGTTGGGTGTCTAAATACTTTCAAAAGATCTGCACCTTGATGCCTATATATTCTGAAGGAGTGAGAATAGGTACAAAAATTCTTAGTTGCCATAGCCAAGGTCTACTGAAAATAAGATCTGGAGGGAATAATGGCACTAATGTTTACCTAGTTCTTTTCTCCTTCAAAGTATGTAACAAATGAGGCTTAAATAATGATGTACAATGTAGTGTTAAAGAAATGCTATTTCACTTGCATCCCAAATAGGGAAAACAAGAAAAATTAAGTTATTAAGTTATTTGCACACTACTAGAAGGGAGTGTGTAGGGTCTCCCTCACATTCTTCTGATGTACCTGTGTAGCAAATACTCCAATAGTCTCTGCCTGACTATGAATGGTGAGTGCCATTTTAGATGTGCAAGCGTATCTGAGCCATCTGCATGGGATTGTGAAATACAACACTTAATGTATGGGATAGGCATGCTATCTGGGAGAGGTAGGTAAAAGCCATGTAAGATACTGTACAACACCTAAAAATAGCACTTGGTATGACATATGAAATAACACTAGGCACCTGTGCTTAGCCGATTGAGTGACACCCTGTGTAACCTGTGCTGAGAATACGTGAGACCTCTAAATCCCATTAGGCGATCACAAGACAAAATTATTTGTCAGGTTTGTTTTTGTTCATACTGTTGATTTGTGTCAGAAGAAGGCTCAGAAAATGCTTAGATGGGCCATAGCTCCTTGGCCTGCATACCAGGAAGCCAAACAAACAGGTGGTTCCTGCTTTGCAAAGCTCAGTGAAATAAAAAGGCCTGAAGAGAAATGAGTGGAAAAAATATGAAGGTGGCCATCAGTGAGTGAACAATTAAACCAGGGCAGAACTTAAATCTCTGCATTTTCAATCTGCTGCTCCACCTATTAGATCCTATTAGATTCTTAACCTTTAATCCTGAACACCAAAAAAATTGCCTGGTATGCCAGTGATGTGTCTGGATCTGAAGCTGCACAGATATGTGTAGCACATGTACTAAGCATGATATGCGGTGAATGCATCAGGTTTCTTGGGTACACGAAGCACATGAACAGTTGCTCTGCTCATGAGGTTTGTGGTACAGGTACTGTGCAGTTGAAAAGTGAATGCATAGTGGGAGTCTGCGGCAGTCATCTGGTCAGCTAGGTGTAAAAGATGTGTCTGGGGATAACTGGTGGTTCAGTAACCTTAGTAAAATGAGGGTAATTCTATTGACCTTCTCTGTAAAGCATTTGCTCTTTTATTCCTAAAATGATGGAAGATCCTTTTAGGCCTCATCTTTCTCTCTTTGTAAAATGGGACATTTTCTCAGTCTTTTTGCAATGGAGAAAGGCTTCAATAGCCAGCACTTATAGAGAGGGTTGTGTTCTCAGAGGAAAGGAGTCAAGTATTCATGATATGGCAACATTGTGAAACACAGTCTGTCATGAAGTTCTATTGACCAAACTCAATTCTAGGGCGATTGTATCGATTCCTGCTGAATCACTGCAAGTTATGAATTATTACAGAGATGGACTGTAGATTATCAAGCCCCTTAAGTGAATCTTTTCATAGCATGCATTACATTTGTCAGTAAGAGGCACAAAACATTTTAAAGCTATAAAAATAGCAACTGCTCTTCTGAGATCCAGATGTGCCTGCATGTGAAAGCAAATACTCATGCTGAGTAAACATACAAGAGCTATAAAGGCAGTATGTATGCCTTCTAACACTTGTGTTCTGCCAAATTCTGTATGAATGCTTGCAGTACCTGGATATAATGAGATGAGTTTTTTTCTGACCGAACCCTGTCACCTGATTATCAGGTCAGCTACTAAGCAGCTTTGATTACTCCCACTGCGAGTCACCACTAGATAATTCCATGCTGCTTCCAACTCTTTCCTTATTTTATTCTTGTATAGTATGTCATGGCTTAAATAACAGGAATTTCATTGAAGTCTATATGCCTTATACTGAGAAGATGGGGGAGAGAGGTTATTTGTGCATAGTTATTATTGTAACTAGTGAGATTAATATCTCCTGCTGTGGCTGCTGTCTCACTCAGGCCTTGCAAAAGGGGAATGGGGGGAAACCATGGAATTTGATGAGGAGCGCTAGTTTCTGTGCTGTGATGGGGGCTGATCTGGCTGATTATTGGGAACTGCACTGCTGATTACTTGCTTGCGTGCTCTCTTTTTCTCAGCAGAGCAGACACCACTGAATCATGTGCAATTTGTAATAGTAAATTAGAGGTGATAAATAGAGACCCTTTGCATCCAGTGCTCTCAGAATTTGGGGAAATAAATTCAAATTTAATGGAAAAGTTATTCCACCCCTTAAACACTGATGTCATATTTCTATTCTGTTTATTTGTTCTGTGGTTTATGCCTTTACCCTGTCATTAATTTTCCTGACTGGGGGATTGCAGATTTGCTGCTGATAGGACAGGACCTTCATACAGTGCTACAAAAGTACTTACTTTTGTATCAGATGCAACTACTAATATGATTTCAAATATGATAGAGACGACTTTCCTATCTAAGTAAAATGAATGAATAAATAACTGATCCTATTTATTTTATGGGCTATCTACACTGTTGTGATCCAAAGAAGGATGCAGACAGCTCAAGAAAGGCAGATTTCCTATGAGAGAGCATTTGGCTATTCTTAGTTGAGCAATTCCTGCTGGTTTTGGTATGTCAGCATCTGTTTTGATAACAGTCATCTTGTGCAGCAGAAGCATCGCTGTTTTGTAGGAACCTAAGGCATGCCAGACCCATAACTGTAGCTTAATGGGTATTGGAAACTGCTGGAAACCTGAAGGATTCAAATTCAGTCTGAGGAAACATTCTAATGATGGTAAATTGCTCACCCTTAATTTGCTTCAAGCATGTCAGCTGTAAAACTGGGAAGAAAAGACAACTGCTCTGAAAAGGAGTGCCTGTATCTGAGGGTGAGAGTTATCTTGCTTGAACATTTTATATAGAACTACTTACTGGTTGGGGTTTTTTTTGTTGTTGTTTTAAGCTATTTAGAAGTATTCCCAGGTGCAGGAGGAAAACGACAAACTGTGACTTTTGAAATAGTGAAAGTAGTAAAAGAATGAATAAAAACAAAGGCCAGCTCAGGCTGGAAAAACTGGTGAAATAAAACTTGCCTTGGCTTTTGAGTGGAGAGGATAAAAAGGAAAGGACAAACTCATGCTGTGGCATGTGTCTGTGTGCTGCTTCCTGCCCACATACCCTGTGTTGCTCACATGGAAGTTTGAGGAGACTAGTGTGGCTCCATCAGCACTCTTAACACTGGGAGATTGGTTACTGCCAAGCAGAATGCCTCAAATCATTGCAGAGCTATACATTAGAATAGCATTAAAAGCTGAGCTGCTGTTGCATGTATTTTATTGGATCAAAGCACTTAGATTGAAACATAGAAGCTCCATATGCCACCTAAGGAATTTCTAAACCCATATGTAGACCCACCTGGATTGCTGGCATGGCAAAATCTCTAGAAGAGGGCTCTTTTTGCCTTTGAAGAAGCTGTGGAATTTGTTGCTGGTGGAGCCTGTGAGAGCTGGGAATTAATTGAGGTCATCTGCATCTTCTGCACTTTGCTAGGTCATCAGCCTTGCTTTGGATTTGTACTTGCAAAGGGGGCAAACCAGAGTAATCTGGTTTTTGCCCTGTTCATTTCTACTGCACATTTTACCATTAACTCAAAAAGCCTAAATGACTTAGTATGAATGTTTGATAACTAGTGCAGTAAAATGCCTCCAATTCTTCAAAACAAATGTTCATTTCTGGGGGGATGGGACAAAACAAAACCCAAAAGGGTGGTAGTATAAATCAACCTACTTTAAGACTCTATGAAGTGCTTTGAAACATCCAACTAGTTATTTTGGTAAGACCTTTGACATCTGAGATTCTTAACAGCAACTCATTAGATGAACTAGTTTTGTTTTACTGAACATGTTTGACGTATTGGGCCTGACTTAGCTGGGTGGTAGACTGAGGTCACCCATTGTTGAGTGCTAGGGGCTGAAAATGACTGGAGAGATTATGCTGATACCATCATATTACATATTAATACTCTCTATTAAATATACTGTATATCGTTGTGCCAGCAACACAAGTTTAACAAAGCCCGTAAGTGTCTCTTAGAATATTGCCAATATGGTAAAAGACTAGGATTGATTTCTTTGATTTGGTATACACACGGTGGACTTAAAATATTCATAGTCTTCATCCTGCTGTATGGTAATATAATAACATGCTATTTTGAAAAGGGAGGGATGCTGTGAATCTTGTGGTACTGCTAATGGATTTGAAGAGGATGCTAATGCATTGTACCAGGAAGTGAATTGAGCTCTCGTGTGTAAAGGGGGATTAGAAAATATAATTATGAAAAAGCAACAGTCACAGGCTTGAAGACATTTCATTGATGTGTGGCTGCTACAAACAACGTTTTGTTGATGAGAAAAATGATTTTGGGTGTATGCTGCAATAGTAATCTTCTCTATGAAGTAACATGGAATGAATTATAGAACTAGCCGTTTTGTGAACTATGAAGGGAAAATTAAATATGAAGTCTTATATTGAGAAATTCACTCAGCTTTTAATTTGAAATAACAGTTGTCTACAGAAAGCTAAGCTTTCACATTAAGAACTGCATGAAGGCTTTGGGAGTGAGAAATACAACATGATATAACTGTCAAGCCAAATGAAAACTAGGTCCCCCTGCTACACACACAAAGGCAACCAAGAAATTAAATAATTCATGGTCTCCAGCTGAGTATGGGAGAAGGATCTAAGCTTTTTTGAATATCATTCTCTAGTTCAGAAGAATGAGTGGCATGTTGTTATGAGTTATGAATATGTTGATTTGGATGTCATAAATCAGCTGCCTGGTGTGGAATGCTGCTGCTGAGTGCTGATGACCCTAAATATTAGCTGTTATCACACTTGCTGGTTCAGGTGTCCATTTTGTTATTCACATTTCGTGTGCAAATTTCTGTGTGTGGTAGATGCAGTTCTAGCCTTCCACAAACAAGCATTAAGGCATCTTCATCTGAACAGATTTCTCTTGTTGTGACTGAGGTGTCTTGGTATGGAAAGTTTATAAACAACTGAACTTCCAGACTCCTTGGAAGAGCCCACAACACTCGAGTCCTATGTTTTTAACATGGATTTGACTGTGATACTCCCATAGGTTTGAAATCAGAAGTCATTAGGACATGCCTACAGCCCTTTTCCAGGGCTTGCAGCAGAAAATGAGGACTCATTGGATAGTAACTCCCTTTTAACCTGGTGGGAGGAACTAATGCCCATAGCAGCACATGGTCCTATGCATGCAGAAGCATTTCTGACTTGGCACCGTCTACATTTAGCTATGTAGTCATGTAACCCCTTTCTACGGCAAGGACATTTGGCTTCTAAAACTGGTATCTTAGGTAATGTATGGCCCCAAATACTTTCTTAAAGGCAGGAGCATTTGACTGTCTAAATGCTAAACTTCTTTATCAATAAGACATAAGACACAGAACATGCCTTGTAGAGAAGAAATATGCTTAAACAGCAGCAGAACTGAACAAGATAATTTTCTTACTGTCCTTACCCTCTCTTTTTCAACATATGCCAGTAGATGTGAATTTCACTAGATTTTTTTTTTATACAGAGAAGTGCATTTCCATACCAAAATATAATTCTTAGCTTTTCCCATTGGTATAAAACAGGCTGGCTCTTGTAGACCGTCCAGTGTAAGTAGTGTAAAAGACAATATGATCCTGCTGTTTGTTTTAGAAAGCCTCATGTAACCATTCACACCAAGGAAAGAGTCAGCATCAGCACTGACTGTTGTTTCAACTAGGGTATTACACCATTTTCTATGTGATACAAGTATCTGGAGACAGTCAGATTCAGAAGCAAAGAAAAATACTGTAAATGGGATCTCTGCTAAGTTTGAGTAGGCTGTTCTTCATTCAAAATATTTGGGACTTACACAGGTATTTGAATAACTGAGTTCCTCTTGGTTTTTTCACTGGTACAAAATTTGGAGAGGGAGAATTATTTCAGACTGAATTAAACAGGTTTTTTGTTTGTAAGTTTAACTTTAAAATTGCTGAAACTTTCACATTTTGAACATGGTTTGTTGACTCACTGGGAATAAAACCTATTTAGTTTTCAAGATATTTTAAAGTGTTTATAAAAGACTAAAACTGATGAAAAATTATTTATCTGCTTGTTTTCAGCTTTTATGGCATTTTTTAGATTTAAAAAACAAAAGCATCCTGTTGAAATTTGAACAAGCTCGTAAAATTTCTTGCTGTTGCCCAGTTTGGAGTGTTTTCACAGAAAATACTGGTACTCACTTGTTTGTAATCCCACTAGTGAAGTATAAAAGCATGAAAGATGTTCCAACTTACACCAAAATATGCTGGATAAAATTTCATGTTGCAGTAACCCTAACTTGCTCACAGCATTATTCAGTCTACCTTTCCTATGCTTTTGTCCCTAGTGTTCCTTCTTTTGAAAACTAAAATGGTGTTTACAGGCAGCAGTGTAGCATGAGGGTGTAATAGTGACCATTGCACATGGAGCAGCTCAATTTTCTAAAATATGCAAAGCTTATGTGGTGCAGTGTCTCTTGTTTAAAAACTCATACACAACAGTAAAATACATTTATTTGTGCCTTTTGATTTTAAATTACTTAGCCAGCCTCAGATTACATTTTTTTATGGGAAGTGAACCACAATTACTGCTGGTTATGATTCATTAGTTTCAGAAGATTGAATTGTTAATATCAGAGTTCAGATTTGGTTGCTTGACCAAGCTATTGACTGAAACTTTTGAAGTTCCATATATTATACCATCAAAAGCATGAATGAAGGACCTTATTCATGAAAGAATTTGGAGCTACTTCTACTCATTCCTCATGTTGCTTGAGCAAAGAAAAATTGGGGCATGGATTTCCAAGAGGAACTCTTAAAGTACATTTGTTCCTGTGGTGATGGGAATCCTTTCACTATCATATGCAAACAGGTGAAGATTTCTGAGGGGATGCTGGAAGCAGAAAATTCTGTCCTGCCCTCCTTCTTCCCATTTCTCTGTCAGACATGGAGAATGTTCAGCATCGAAAAGCATACATTTACAAAAATTAGACTGCAGAATTTTTCATAATGGAGGCAGCATAAAACATGCAACCTTATGCTTTCTTCCTCCAGAGTACTTGCTTAATTATAACTCTACGATTCAGCAATTATAAGGTAATGATAAATTTAACACATATATAATAAAATGTAATATGCAAGAAAACATAATCTGAAAAACAGGCCACTTAAATTCACCCATAGTGCTGATACAAAAATCACTTTACTACCCTGGGTTTTTTTGTCCAAGTCATTCCTTTCTCTGTATCTTTCTTGTGTCTCTCTTCCTATTGTATCATATGTAAGCTATTTGTCTTCATTTCCAAGGCATTTTGGGCTTCTGCCAGTTTTTTTAAACGATCTCTTATTCACTACTGAAATACAACTTTTGCTTTTCTATGGCCTACAATGTCAGCTTCTGCATCCTTCATGTGAAAGATTCAATAAATGCCTGTGTTTCCTTCCATGCTGTGCCATTTGGGAAGATTTCTTCATAAACACTCACACACTATTTGTCTTCATACTTCCCTTTTTCATGATGCCCATTTAAAAAAGAAAAAAAAATTAAAAATTGAGCAAGCCAAATTGTCAGCTGGTAGTCTGCTGGTGTCCTGACTTCTCCTCTCCTCTCATAGTTACTAGAGTTATCTGCTGGTTCCTCTCTTTCTGTCTCTCAGGTTTTGATTCATTCATTTATTTTGAATAAAAGTTCTTTGGCCTAAAACCCATCTATTTTTCCAGCATGTTGGTATAGTGCCCTAGTTGAACAAAGCTCTTCCTAGAACTAAGATTCTGAAAGCCTTGGGAAGTCCATACAAGAGTTTCTGTATAATTATTATATTTGCAGTTCGATATCTAAAATTATCTCTAACCTTTTGTAGCCAGGGCGTTTGTCCTGATGTTCACTCAATTTTAAGAAATTATCACTGATGATTGCAGCTGTCTGGCTATCTGATAGCTAAAGAGTTTGTGCGTATGCCATTATGGGTTGTCATAAGCAGATAATGGCAGGTGACTTTGCGTTGCAAGGAAAATTAAGGAGAAGGCAGGATCATCTAATGAGGTATATTCTGGTGTTACTGCTGCTATTCATGCATCTATTTGTTGCCAGGATTCAATTCTGTTCTTGCTTCCAATTTAGTTAGGTGCTTGGCGGTCCTGTCCTTTTAGTGTAGAACAGGTATGTTACTCGGTGGCTGTTTATTCTCTGAAGATTGGGCTGGAATACTTCTCCTGTGAGGACAGGCTGAGGGAGTTGGGGCCATTCAGCCTGGAGAAGAGAAGGCTGTAGGGAGACCTTACTGCAGCCTTTCAATACTTACAGGAGGCTTATAAGGCAGACAGACTTTTACCAAGGCCTGTGGTGACAGGACGAGGAGCAATTGTTTTAAACTGAAAGAGGGTAGATTTAGATTAGGTATAAGGGAGAAAACTTTTACAGTGAGGGTGGTGAGGCACTGGAACAGGTTACCCAGAGAAGTTGTAGATGCCCCATCATTGGAATTGTTCAAGGTGAGGTTGGATGGGGATTTGAGCAACCTGGTCTAGTGAAAGATGTCCCTGCCCATGGCAGAAGGATTGGACTTAGGTGATCTTTAAAGGTCTCTTCCAACCCAAACCATTCTGTGATTGTTTTCTTGAATTCCATTGAGAGTTGTGTCTGGTAGGCCATATTTTAAATGCACTGTTTGTGTGATTCTACATGTCAAAAGTAGTTTACCTTGAAGCCTGTGGATTCTTCATGGAATGGATCAATACATAGGGCCCTTGGGCACGTTTCACATGGTGAATGTAGTGTATGGACATAAAGGTGCTTGCTATCCCTTTGATTTAGTGCTATTTGTATGCATCTAGTTTTATACGTGTGAAGAAAAGGGCCATGTCTCACTCTATAGGATTTTCATTCTTTGGCGTGCACCCTGTTTTGTTCAGGGCTCTGGAGGTCATGTGGTCTTTTGGCCATTCCTTATAGAATTCCATCCCTTATAGAATGGAATCAGACTACATGGAACTCGGCATCTTTTTTGCTGGACTGCAAAGGGTTGGGCAAGGAAATAAACAACAAACCTGTTTGTTTTTATACTTCCTTCCAATTTCTCAAGGCTGTCAAAATAATTTCAAAAGTTGATTCCTAGTTTATTCTAGGGCCAAATCCAATTTTCCATTTGAATTAATGTGGGGACATACCTTTGTTTTCAGTGGAAATTGGAGAGCATCCATAAGAAATAAGATACTTCACAAACACAAGCAAGATCTTCCTTTGCTGAGTAGTATTTGGTGTTCACCTCAAAGGCTACCTCACTAGTTTCAAAAGTTTATAAATTTTGAATTTACAAATGGAAAATAAGGTTATTGCTTCTCTCTGTAACATGAGTTCTTCTCCCTAAATTTTTTTCCCTATCTTCAATCCTCTTTTTCTTATTTCCCTTTCCTCACACAACATTGTAAACCAGACTAGGTCATTCAGGGCTTGTTACAGTGACAGAAGTGGAAGTATTGTTCTGTCTGTGCAATGTTTTCCCCTTGCATTACATTAGCAAGCATGTGCTTCAGTTTAGGTTTTGACGTTCTAATGTTAATGAGCTCATTACAACAATACCCGAGCAAAAGCATTACAGGTAATGGAGTTCTGCTTCGGTTCCTGAGAGAGATTATTATACAATGAACAGACTTCATTGTCCAGACATTTGTTGTTTATTTGGCCTGATTCTACTCTGCTCCCTCTCAATTTCACACCTTTTCTTCTAGCCATGCTTTTCAAAATGGTTCATTTTCCCTACCCTTACTGATTTTCTTTCTCCTTTCTTTTGCACTTTCCTAACTTTCCTATGTTGTTTCCCTTGTAGCTGAGGAGGTAAACAACTCTATGAATAGTCACCAGCCATTCCAATCCAAACGTTTATTTCTCTCAGGCTAGTTTGCCAACTTTTGCTTGTCTTTAGCACTAGTAACAAGTCTTATCCATTGTTTGTTCCTTTGGTATTTTATAATTACTTTCTGGAATAAAACTATTTAAAATATACATAATGTGTCTATTATGACTACTAACTTCTTTCTCTTCTAGGATATTTTGTCTGAGTACAGTCCACAGAGGGTTAAGTCTGGTTGGAACCCCTGCAGTGGCATTTTAGAGGTGGTGTTATGATACTAACTGATACTGTGACAGGCAGGATCTCATTAGCTTAAGACATGAGTTAGTGCCATGAATGAACCGTCAGTACAGAGAGTATCTGGAAGCACTCAGCTGCAACCCTTTTTGAGAAAGGGGGAATCACCTCAAAGTTAGAAGGGAAAAAGTCTGAGGAATTAAGATCCTTGTCTGCAATGTTACCTTGATTTTTGAGTCATAGCTGAGGAGAGCCCTTACATTATGTGGGACCTCGAGCAAAGGACAGGTTAAGGTACCATATTTCATTTCTCTCTGCCTCCAGATTTTGTGATTGATTTCTATGTTCTGCTTCTCAGTAGAAAAGATTGTTTTGCTATAGAGTTTGTCTCTATTAGAGAGTTGTTTCCAAGGGGCTGGCAGGTGCCAGCTATTCCTTCCTATTATGGTGGGGCTCTTGAAACTGTGATATGGGTTTGTTCTTGCAGTCTCCACACCTGAGATGCCTGTGGACAGGGATCGTGCACCCTGAGCTGCAAGACCAAGTTTGAAAGCTTACAGGGTAGAAGTGAGGGAAAGGAGCCTGTGGGTAAAGTGCTAGCCAGGGCATCTGTGTCAAGCAGGATAAGGGGAATGCACCTGAAATGTAGGAATCCTCTCAGCCTGCTCCTACCTCAGTACACATCAAGCCTCTCTCTCAGGGGTGGATGTGATAAATCTTCCCGAACATGCCAAGTGAACTTCTCTGTCTTGGTGAGTCTTGGCTGCAGTTTTTTAAGTTGGGAACCCATCTGTTATGTGCAACCTCAGAAATCATTCTGAAAGCATCATTATGGTCTTGTGAGGAGAGGTGGAGGGATCTGGGGTTGTTTAGCCTGGAGAAGAGGAGGCTGAGGGGAGACCTTATCGCTCTCTACAACTACCTGAAAGGAGGTTGTAGCGAGGTGGGTGTTGGTCTCTTCTCCCGGGTTACTAGCGATGGAATGAGAGGAAATGGCTTCAAGCTGTATCAGGAAAGGTTTAGATTGGATATTAGGAATAATTTCTTTACTGAAAGAGTGGTCAGGCACTGGAACAGGCTGCCCGGAGCAGTGGTGGAGTCGCCATCCCTGTATGTATTTAAAAGACATGTAGACATGGCACTTCAGGGCATGGTTTAGGAGACATGGTAGTGTTGGGTTGACGGTTGCACTTGATGATCCTAGAGGTCTTTTCCAACCTTAATAATTCTATGGCTAGTCTGGCAAATTTGCTTGAAATTTTCCCCCTTTGGTTCCTTTTCCTTCTGATCTTGGATTTCCACAGTGCAAGGAAAGAAGAGTCCACTAAATATCAGAGCCTCAAACTCTGCTGCTGAGGCTGCAGGCCTTTCCTTGTTTTTCTGGAAGAGAGGTCTTGTGTTGATGAGGACCCACAGGACCCTGCTTGTACCAGATGTGTTGCTTGTTACTGTGATGAGGCTTGTAGATTGAGAGGGAGCCTAGATGAGAACTAGAAAAATTGGCTGTCTGTATTGAATCTGCAAGTAAGCTTGTAGATTAAAGTGCTCTGTAGATTTGCTTGTAGAGCAAGAGCAGTAGGTTGTTTCCGATGTTTGGTTGGTCAGATATATGAATTGTGGGTGTTCTGGATCACCAGTATAGGCTCAACTTGGACGTTTCTTGATTTTTGTCATTTATCTTTCAGGAAACATACTTGGACAGCCTTTAATGAAGACTTTTTTTCTTGGTGAGGAAGGAAGGTTTGAGGAAGACAGAGGAGGAAGAGAGATAACAGGACTGAGGATTAGAACTGTAGTTTTTTTTTTTTTAATTATTTTATTAAAAATGTGTTAGGGTACCACACTACAATCCAAGCTCATTTACAAAGTGTTTCAAAATGGCACAGCAGTGCACATAAAACTCCTTGCACACTAAATTGTTGCATATAATAATAATATGAATGACAGCAAAGCACATTAATGGGCATAGGGAGCAGGAATGGGAAAGGAAGCCACATAACTCTATTCATATTTTACAATGAGATCTTCCAGTGACTGAAAACATAAGTCATGATTCTCCTTCATTTATAGCTATGAGCTGTCTGTCCATGCCTGTGTACTGAAAAGCATTGATGTACTATTGAAAGAACACTACACTGCTCATTTAATCAGTGTTGGCTGTGTATTTTACATAGAGCAGATCAAATCTGACTGATTTATCACAGACTTTGAGATAAATTTTCCTGTCGGCACAGGCATATTGCCCATTAATGAGAAAGGGAGTTAGACATGTCAGGCAAAAGCCTTCTGTTATCTGCTTACTGTAATGCTTCTCCAGACGTGGTCCCACCTATAAAGTCAGGCTGTAGGTAGGGATTTTGGTTTGGAGGATTAAACTGGTATAGAGCTCTACAGAAGTAATAGGTGCAAATGAAGCTCTATGCATAGGTCAGAAGGGAAGACTTCTGCATGCATTTCAATGTGAATTCATAAATAATTGATGTAACAGTTTATCTTCCCTGTGCCGTTTTTTTCATAAGAACTTGGAGTGGTTTTTTTTAAGATTTGGGGAAAGAACATAAAAATTTTTTTTCTCCATTTAGTTTTCATAAAAATGGACAAGCTTGTTTGTGCTGTAATGGCAATAAGTGCTCATTTATCATCACTTTGCCACTATGCACAACATGGTCACTCTGCATAAAATGTAAGATACACACATAATCAAAAACTGAAATGCTGGATACCCAGCCTGTAATTTATTTAAAATGTTTTAAGTGAACAGTAGCAGTGTGCTTATGTATTCATGGATAATAACGTCCATTTGGTTCTCTTGTGAATATTTGCAATTTAACGTAGGCTTAAACCCCATTTATTTAATGTAGACACTTAAAGCCTGATCAGGGATGTTTTTTATTGTATGTTCAGTTGGGTACATCATCTAAGGAATGATTTGCTTAGAGCAAATTCCTTCTATCCTGTGCCTACAAAAAAGTAGATACAAGCTGATCTTTGATATTGAGTCCCATCATTCTGACTCTGAGCTTTTGGGAAATTATGTGGTTAAGTGATGACAGCAAAAGAGATTTCTTCTGAATTTTGACTATACTTGATGATGCAGAGAATTTGCCACCACTTCAAGATTTCAGTGTGTTTTCGTGGCTTGTGCTACACGGAGTGCAGTGTAAGACACATATTTAGTATGTGTCTGAATAACTTGAAGAGGAGTATGTGACTGGCTTCACTTGAACAAAGGGAGGTATAGGATTTAAAAATTTTGTATTGAATTCAAAAGCCTCCCTATCACATACTTTCTAATCAGTGCTATCTGCAGTGTATCTGACTAAAGAACTTTGGGTTCTGTTTGGGACTTTGACCCAGCAATGACTTTAAGTCATTAATTTCACTGGATTGTGCTTCAGTTTGTCTGTCTATAAAAGTAAGATAATGTCTGTGACTAGCTTCATTAAAAGATGCTGTGATTGACGCATTAAAAAAACAGTAGGTGAGAATGGGCTGGGTGCTAAAGCTGTTAATTTATTTTTCCAGCTCTGTTTTTAGTGTACGTCATGTCTCAAGTTAGGATGGACTTCCTTTTAAAGATGTTTGCATGAATCCCATATTTCTTCCAGAACTCCCCATAAACTAAATATCACTATTGGACTTTGGATAGGTGAATTGCAGGGGAAATCTCAGAGCTGTGGAGTCAGTGAAATACTGCTCTTAATCCAGGTCAGTGCTGAATTCATGCATTGAAAGGCTAATGGTTAGTCTTCTGTAGGAAAGACTCTAATGAAATCCAAAGCATCATTAACATTCATGTAAAAGCAGAGCTGTTAGTCTTGGTGTCCTCTTCTGTTCTCTCCTGGGAGACTACATCACACCACTGTCCATTTTCTATATAAATTAATTGGCTAAAGCATAAGTCTTCACTTTCTACTCTGGATGCCAGTGAAATAGCTACTTATTCTGTAAAATATTTTAGAACTATTCTGGACGGAAGGTGTCAGAAAAGTGTAAGATCCTGTTCTCTGTATATAACATTTCCATTACTTAACACAAACACACCCTAGTTTTAACAGCCATTTGTATGCAAATTCAGTGTCCCATGTATTAAGAATTATTTACTATCACTAGACAGTAAAGCAATCAGAATTAGGGGTCTGTGTCTAAAGCTTTCAGCCAAAGTACACCTATGCCACTTGAAGAGGATTATGCCTGTCCCTTGGAACATCCTCTCCTTAGCCACTTTTACAGTGTGGAGCAGGGGTGTACCTAGGGATGCAGTCGTGAGAACATCCCTTAACCAGCCATCTTCACCCTAGGGAAAGGAACGGACTCAGAACTGGGACACTGCGTCAACGCTTCACTAGTCAGGTGCAATGCAGGACCCCTGTAGTGAGGACCACAACTCTAATATGCCGATGTTGTGGCACTCTGCAATTCCAGTGGAGACATGTTTTCTCTGATTCCTTTTATTAAAGGAGAGGAAATGAGTCTATTTCTGGATGCTTGAAGGAAGCAGGACCCTGTAGGCTCCAGGCTGTCTTTGGAGAGCATTTCTGTGGTCAGTGCTTTGATCTCATTGTCTAATGACAAAAATAGTAGAAAGAGTACATTTAGGTTTATGGGGTCTGGGAGAAGCTTGCATTATCTGCCAAATTGTTCTGTAGAATTTTATCGTCAAAAGCTGAGTAACATTGCTTAGAAATTCACTAGTGAAATATCTCTGGTTGTAGGAAGCCCAGGTAAACCACACACTCAGCAAGTGTTATTCTCTTGTTGTTTCTTCTGGTTTATGAAAAGGCAAGATGTAGTTCCTTTAGCAAAACCTGTGGATATTCTAAAGTATGTTTGCTATTTTTCTTACAAAAAAAATTTTTTTGACTGCTTTTGGACTTGCTTGTCAGTAACATTCACTGAGCTGCACTAATTTTGAAAAATTCAGAGTAGAGTTTTGCCACTTTAGAGATAATCCATGAAAGCTCTCTTCCTGCAGACTGCAATAAATCATCTCCTCCACTAAAAGCCTGCATGTCATTTGAAATTTATTGCATGGAGCTGGTAGTGGACTTAAAAGCCATTTCACATGTCTTATTACTCCACTCATCTAATTTATGGGTTTCAGCCACAATTGTAGTTGGAAAAGTATTTTCCTTTAACTGATTAATATGATTTCTCCTTTTGCATTCATTTCCCTTCTTATAATTTTCTATAATCATTGCAAGAGACTTTGGCAGCCAACATTTAGATATGAAACTGAATGAAAGGTGCCAAGACAGACTGATGCAGATTGACTAAGGTTTACTGGCTCTTAGCTGCACTTGTCAAAAGGTATCTTAGTTATTGTTAGTTGAGCAATCTTGCCCTAGGAAAGAGAAAGCTGTCAGGCACTTCCTTGTTTAACATGAGAATCTGTAGCTCTATGGAGTATGAAGGCAACCTACTAAACACAGGTGAGGTAAGCATAAGTAACACACTTAGCACCAAGAATAAGTTATTGGCGTTTTTTTCTTTCCACTTCTTAATGTGAAAACTAGTTTGCATTTACTGTGCTAGGTAAGACTGCCTTTTTGAATCTCATCAGGCTGATCACCATAAGGAAAGACAGTATGAAGGGCATGTGTAAACCAAATAAAAAAATTACAGATATTAACCTCAAGATGGACCATGTTATCCATTTTAGGAGTTTAGTTTTATGCTCAATTCAGTTTATACAAGTGTTATGTGAATTAGTAATTCCGCAACAGACATTACGGGTGTATGTGCTCTGCATGTATGCTTGCACAAATAATTTATAATGTGTATTATGAAAATATCAAAGGTTGTACAGGCACCTTCCAGAAGAAGAAATACTGCATAATTCTTGCCCTGATTAGCTTATGCTATTCTTTAGCTTATGCTATTCTTAAATGTGGCCCAGCCCATATATTTACCAGTGTGTGCATGCGTGGTGATGGATAGCTGGTGAGGAACAGCACTGGTAATACCACAATTACTTCCCTAGCATTAGAGCGTGGCGGGAGGAATTAAATGTTCTCACTGTATTTACCTCATCCATAAGTCAGTGCAATGGTGACAGATCAGGCACAGACCCATCCAGAACTGCATAAAGACAGTCCGTGAGGTGTTGGATGAAGTTTGTCTTGCAGCACAGATATGGCAGTCTTTCCACTGTCCGATGGCATGGCCTGAATGCTGAAAGATAGGTGGCTGAGGGCAGAGCCAAGCTCTGTGTGTAATGCCACCTTTTCAGCTGGGCAAAACTATGATTATTGGCCACAGTGGTGACTTTATTGCAGCAGTGAACGTTGGCATGCTACAAATGGCTGTTTGAAACCAATGTATGCTTTACTACATGTTTATATAAATACAGAGTCTAATGAGGAGGAGAAAGTCATAGAGCTCTGACTCCCGAATACCCATTGACTCTGTTTCCTGAGAATTTGAAAAGATTAAAAACAAGAATGGTGTAAAGGGAATCCTACTGTGGTTTCTACAATGCATGTTTTCTGCTAATAACACCTGGGAGGCAGTGCGAAGTAACAGCTGAGGTGCTTAAGGGCACCTCTAGTGCCATCTACCTCCTGTGCACATCTGTGGATATGGGCATGCATCCAAAATGAGGCTGAGAAGAAAATCAGGCAATGATGAGACCATTGCAACAGGAGGAGGAGATAGTCCTCTGATGCTGAATCTGTAAGTTTCTGGGTGTAACCTGCACACTCCGAGCTTCAGGGTATTTGCCAAGTGTTTGAGTAAGAGCAGACCTCAGACTATCAGTTTGATGCAAGGGAGCTGAAATGGCTGCTTACGCTACCAGGAGGAAATACTGCACGCGGGATACCTCCTGTTCCCCTTGAAACCAGCAGCCACCAGCAGACAGATTCTGCAAACCTCGGTAAAGTAGAAATGCTGCCTACCTCATGCCCCCATCTCTGTTGGGTGATGATGTGTGTAGAGCCTCAGTGTCCAGGTTCAGCACAAGCAGATCTGGCAAGCCTAAATGGCAGTTTTGTAGGGGATTTGCTCTCAGATACCACTGCTGAATAGAAAGCTGGTGCTGTTATAGAGAATATAACACTGGAAGTCCCAAGATGATGAAAGATTAATGAGTAAGGGTTAGGCTTACAACAGCTGCTTCTTTCTTTCCTGCATGTAGACAGTAATGTTATGCAAAGATAAACATATTAGCCAAATATTAACCCTTTTTTTAAAAACACAACAACAAGCAGCATGTGACAGGTTCCTATATCTAAACCAGAATAATGCAGGTTGCCAGTTTCAAGCTGAACTCTATTGAGCTGCTGCTGGAATATCAAGAGAAGATTGTTTTGTATAGCACCATCAATTTACTTTAGGATTTAATAATGAAACAAAGACTTGTTTTCCATGCAGAAAAGTTTATCTAGGAACCAGATCTTGAGCAATTAATGCAGCTACTACAGACACAAGACCTAAGGTGATTTACCCAGTTTGAGGCTTGCAAAGTAAGCACTGCATATTTTCTGTTGTTAATTTTTCACAGTTCATACTTCAACATAATGATCTGTCTGTAGTTGGACAATATTTTTGGGAATGTTCAATCTGAAAATTAATTTGCTTCATCTGTAGTGACGTCTTCTTTGTGTTTGCTTCCTGTGAATGTTCCTGCTGTCAAGTTTTGCTGGCACAAATGTGTAAAGACACCATTTTTTTAAACTACATGCACTTCCAGCACAAATAATTCTGCATGTGCACTCTTTCATTCAGGAAACAAAAAAAAAAAGTGTAAATACATTCAATTAGCCGGTAGAGCTTGAAAATAAAATATTGAACTGTCTGTGCTTGTGCTTGTGGAGAGTTGAAATAGAGATTTGCCCTCAGCTCAATTGGATACTTTCAAGTGAATTTTAAACTACTAGTGGGGGGACCTGAATTAGTCTGATAAATTCCTTATAGTGAATTATTTGTTCAACTATTTAAGTAATTCAACGTATTATGTTTTAGTTACTTGCTTATTCTATTTGGCTTTTTTTTTTTTCTTTTTTTAAGCAATGTGGTCTTTGTATGAAAGCAATTGCTTTCATTTTCTGGTCTCTATTTTTTACTGTACGATGGCAGTTATCAAAGGCAAGTGTACAACCATTGTGCTGTTTTTTCACCTTGCCACGCTGAAGGCGTCTTCTATACATTGCTTTCTATGAGACAGAGACAAAAAAGACTAACTGGGAAGTGAGGCCCCAGAGCAGTGCAGCTCAGCAGACAGCAGATTGCTAATGGCACCTGTATTTCAGTTTACAGTAGTGACTGCTAACAACACACACACTGAGCTCTGCTTGATTATTTTTTTTTAAGCCCCCCCTGTTCTTTCCCCCACTCCCACATGCTTAATTAGAAAATCTGATGCAGCCAGAGACGTTATCTGCCATACCGTGTGTGTTAGTAAGGAATGCATTCTTTGATGTTGCTGATAAGCTTTTCTGTGTTGTGGGTAGTTAATTGGTAGTGGAAAGGAAATGTCTGGACTAGTGTAAAAGGAAGCTTCCTAACTGTCTCTCATGCAGCTGGTCTCACTGGTTGATGAGCCAAGGTGTGGTATTGATGTAGCAGTGGTGAGGAGGTCCTGCCAATATTGCCTGCCCCCCAGCAGAACTGTGCAGAGCACCTGCACCTTGGCACCAGTTCTGGATTCTTCTCATCTTTCATCTTTTTAAGGGAACAAAAATAGGAATAAAACACAGTGCTTCCCAAAACCTGGAGGGTCAAATTTCCTGTTGGTATAAATCAACCCGTGCATGTGCGCTGTAATCTCTCCTCAGGTCATGCTAGTCCATCAGCCCTTAGAGAGCAGGGAATGTGGATGGTGAAACAGTGAATTAGCCAATGGGTTATATCCTTGCAAAACTCAAAATAAGAACCTCATTCTACAGCTTACAAACCATATTTTGCCTTTCAATCTTACTTTGCTTTTGCTAAATATAAGACTTTTCCACTAAACTCTAGCTCCCCATTTACAATCTTACAAACTCTAGTCAAATCTTGCTTTATTCTTCTATTCTAACTAGACAGTGGAAGGATCATGTTTTTTCTCTGGAGGGCAGAACATATTTTGGGATTTTGTTTTTGATTTGTTCAGCAGTATCAGATCATCTGACTTTTTCTTAAATTTCTGTCTTTTTGCTATTATTGCTCACAAACCAACTTTCTTCCAGTAATAGATTATTGTCATTGTGAAAGGTCCTTCTGTTCCTAATGAACCTTAAAATATTTGTCCTGCTTCTTTGGCTTTGGCTATTGGTTTGTTACATCTTTTTGCTTCCCTTCTCCATTTTCTGCAATGTCTAGTTTCTGTTTTATACTTATCTTTTTCACTTTTCTCTTTCTTCCATTTTTTATATACATTTGAAAAGTTACAGATGCTTTTGCCAGGCTTTTGTAAGCCTGGCTGCATTTCTGTAACCAGTGTGATTCCTTTTGTGTTTGGGGTTTTTTTTTTGTTTGTTTTTAATCATTACACTGTGGCTTTTGGGGTTCCTAATAAGATATTCTTAAGCTCTTGCTAATCATTGTCATCTTTCCATTGTATATTTTTTCCTACTGGATTAATTTGGCCCTAATTGTATTCTCCTTTTTGAAACTGACCCTTGAAGAACACCGTGTGGAAAGGTAACCGGTTTGAACTTTGTGCTGTGTGAATGTAATGGTTGTAGTGGAGCTGTGCTCAGTTGTACATAAGCAACACTAATTTTTAATTCTGTTTCTATTCCTTATCTGCCAAAATGATATGTAGTATAGGGTGAAGGTCCTCAGTAAGACCCAGGCACCTCTTAAGGACACCCCCTCCTTATTTTCACCGAATTGTTATGATTGACTTTAGTTGTTTTCCTACCTACTCACCCCAATGTGGAACTGACAGAATTAGCTAATAATTGATGCTGATCTTGCTGGGAGTTCCACAGTGGTTTGGGTGAGTTGAAGGGCTCTGGCATAGCTGTCAGGCCCAGTACTGACCCATCTACTGTGTGTTGGTAGCACATGTGATATGCAGATAACTTCTTTCGGCTACCCTGGTGTGGTGAATGGATAGCAATTACATGAGAGTCTAGCTTTTAAAAAGAGATCCAGAGCAGATCCTAACAGATTTTCTGTGTTAAACAATTAGCTGAGTATTGAGATATTAATCAGATGTGCTACCCTTTGGGCCAATTTTTTTCAGTCTGGTTCACAAATGTGTGGTAGGAGAGGAGAGTCAACCTGTTTTCCTTCCTCATACAACGAATGGCAAGGGAAAACTGTGATACTGAGAATGCCAATGAGGAGAGCCAGATGGTTAGCTATTCTTGGTCATGCGCCTTTCACAGTGTTGTGCTGCCCTTCTTGCTTTGTTTCCATCCATATCTGCAGTGCTACGTTCCATGATGAAGGGATGCTGAAGCATCTAGAAAGTGTGGGAGCACAACAGAGGAGAAAAACATGATTTTGTCCAAAATACCAGATTTGGAATTGAAGCAGAAGAGGATTTAACTTTGGTGATATCTGGGTGAGTTAGTGAACTGTGAAGCGTGATTTCCCTTGCCACTGGCAGTAAGGCTCACCCAGAGGAGGTCACCAATCTCCCAGGTTCTGCCAAAGGATAATGGATTATGTGAGAAAATGCTTCATTCAAATTTTGTCATCAGAGAAGTGAGGCTGAGGAAAAGCTTTTCAGGGAAGGTCTTGGGAAGGAGAAAAGAGAAGATAACTTAGGAAGCATCTTATTCTTTCCAATTAATTTGTCTGGTCACTAGTTCAGTAGGCCCAGGTTAGAAGGATGCTACACTACTCATAAGCATGAATGTCTGATTCCACTTTCAGTCCTTAGTCTCTGTGAAATAGGAGACCAGACAGATCTGTTTGCCAGCTGTGAGGGAAGCATGTTACAGCTTCATTTGTAATCAACCTCAAACTTTCCCATCACGAGAAAATCTTAGATCAGTGACTGCGCATGCAGTATGACAGGCCACACCACTTGCATGGTCTATGGTATGTGTATGGGATGATGGCTTATAGTAGTTTGTTCAATGCATAACTTTTCAATTTGAAATGCACATTGCTATACAAATTGATAAGTTGTGCATTATACAAACTATTAAAAACTTGTATTTCTGATTGCGAAGTACATACAGCTAGTAGCACACGTATACCACAGATTAGTAACTCTTGATGCTTGAAAAAATCGCAGCCCTCTTACAGGTTTTGCAGTCACTTCAGAGGACGTTTGAAGGCCTGAGAGGTGTCACAATCCCTGCCAGGGCTGACACCGTATGAGGAGGATTTTTGTATTTTATCTTTTTTTCTTTCCTGCTGCAGCTGACTCATCCACTCTTTCTGCTGTCTGTTTATGCTCATTTATATGCATAAACTCAGCTGACTGGTTAAGTTCCACCACCCACTTACAACTGCAATGAATAATGTTTTAGGCCCAGTGTCTCTCAAGTGCAGGCCCCTCACACATCAATGTCATTACTGGAATTGCTTTTACTGATAGCAGCCACGTGGCAGGTATACAGAGAGCAGCCTGCAGAATGAGCAGCATGAAGAGCATCATTCATCAGGTTTGCTTACAAAAAGTCATTTGTCTGTTCTCATGAAAATGTTGTGGTCCTTTTCTTCCTCCATCCTTTCCCTTCCACTGCCCTTGATTGCAACATGTTGTCTTCTCACTATCTTGGTATTTCACGTCATGGTTTCAAGTCAGGACTCCAGATGGGACTAGGTCATGTCTTGCTGTTGCATAGAACCTCTAAAGAACGTTCAAGGAGTCTCTTGTGCTTTTGGAGGAAGCTTCATTACTGCCACATAAACCAGACCAGTCTGATTCATGTCTAGTCAAAGATGTACTTGTCTGCATATTTCAAGCCAGTTGTTCAGCTTAAGCCATGGCTTAAATTTAAGTACACTCTTAGGTGTTGCCTGAGCTGGAACCTCATGAGGCCCTCACAGTACAGACAGCGACAGGTTCATAGTCCCATCCCTGCAATGCAGTAACACTGGATGATGAAGGCTACCCCTTAAAAAGACAAGGTAGCAGTAGCTTTGCTCTGGTAGAGTTTCTTCTCAAGTGTATCATTCATCTCCGAGGAAGGAGCCTCTACCGTATGTGTTACTGTGCCCAGAGACTTGACCGGGGTGTGACTGATTGGACCTAGCCTGCACTTGCTTTATTCCGTATGACTTTAATTTCTTTTGGAGATTTATGATTTATTTGGACTTTTATTTTAACAAAGTGCCTCTGCTTACCTGAAAAAATCACCGCAATGAATCCAGTAAGCTTTCATAACCTTCAAAATGCTAACTGAACATTGGCACTAGATTTAAAAGGGGGAGTTGTGGTGATTGTTCTTAATTGAACCTGAAACACAAAAAGACTTTAAAGATCTCAGTTGGCATATGAAAGAATGCATTCTTCTTGTTCTAGGTTGTACTGTCTCATTAAAATGCCCCCTTTCCTGTAGTCACTATTTCACAGTTCAGCCATCTCCAGATACTGTGAAACAGCTGTGCAAAGGTCAAGTACAAGAGGGCAATGGGAAAAGAAAATGACACCACAGCTCCCAGGGTTTCCAACCACCCTGTTAACAAATTTACTGACACAGGGTGTAATTTTTACTGACGCTGCCCATTTTTTACTGACACTGACTCTTAAGACTCCATAGGGAGCAGATCCTGACATCTCTCTTGACTTTGAAAAGCTCATTGCTGAAACCAAATGGTTTTATGCAAAGATTTACATACAGTGTCTAAACATTAAGCAGGGGATCCATAGTTCTTCAAGTCTGAGTAATGATCCCACATGGCAAAGCTACATTTTAATTAATAAGAATGCCTCCATACTTCATCTTTGTACTTTCTTTTTTTCCCCTCTCTTGGAGGGAACTAGTGCACTCAGGGTTTGTTCAAGCACATCCCAGTTTCTTATCACATACTAGCCTGAGTCTCCTTGGGATCTGATTCTGCCTTGAGACTTGTGTAGACACACCTGACACCTTTGTGATGTTTTAGTGAGGCCAGTGGAACTTGGGGTAGGTATCAGTATATCCTTGCAGATCTTACTGTAAGATCAAGCCCTTGGTTAAGAGGTAAGGGTGGCTGGTAAATCTCAAAAAGCTTGTCACCTCCTGGATAGATTTCATTTAAAATAGACCTTGTTGTTCAGAAATAAGTTGTCTGGTTTAGTACCATGCTTAGCTTTTGTCTCCTTGGTCTCTCTAGTTGTTTGCTGTTGACTTTTCAGTCCTACATAAACATGGTTTTGTCTGGTTCATCTCTTAAACCTGACTGCTAAACTGTGCTCTGTGTGGTGCACTTGCAATTTTTTTCCCCCTTTTGCTGCTTGTGTTCCCTCTCAGTTGTTGACTGTGACTGGAAAATAGGCGTACGAAGCATTTTGCATTCTCTGAATGTACCACACAGTAATTCTGCTGTCTGAAAACTCTGTAATGTCAATAATTGATGCACTTGAGAAGTGGTAATTAAATTAGTTAATTATGCTGGTAAAATTACATGCAATTATGTGACTGCAGGGTATGTTTAGTAAATTAGGCTTTCCCATACTCGCTACATATTGTGGTGCCAATTTTGTTCCTTGATGATTAGGTAGCTTTTGATACTTCTTAATTGATTTAATACCTGGATCTTCATTAGCCCTCGATTGCTATGCAATGTATGTCTGACATTTTTCTCTCTGATATTTCACAGAGTATCGTTCATCAAAAAAAAAATCAATCTATACATATATACACATTCCTGTCAGAAGTTAAAGCATCAAGACTTCAGGGAAAATGCTTTCTTCTACAAATGTCTTGCGGTGACTTGCCCACTAGTGTGAAATGCCAATCAACTAACTGTCCCTGGGAACCCTCTAATACAGAATGACTGATTTCATTTATGTTTTTCTTGAGAGATCCAAATAAGTAGGTGTCTCAGGGAAGATTGGCACGGTGACAGCTGTTTTAATGACACCTGTTATCTTTGCAGAGAGCAGTGAAAGGTTATTAAAAGGTAACATTAATTCAAATAAAAATTTCAAGGGGGTCAAATTTGATTGTGTCTGGTGCACAGGTAGGGTTTTGTGTTCTTCATTCATGCTTGCTCAATATTTTACGTGTCAGAATCACCTCCCAGCAGATGGTTACCTTCATGCTGGCTGTGTTTGCTATCACAAACGTTTCCCAGATCTGCTTGTCTCCACATCCCATATTTCCCCCCAGCAGCACATACTCTGTTGCTGTTAAAAATGATGCTTCTGAGTACAGTCCCTGTTTAGGGATGTTAGTGACAAGCTGTACTAAAAACCAGATCATGTAGATTGAGCTATGGTGTTTTACTTCTGTTCATAGGGTAGAATCTCTGGGAGAAAGGAAAAGGTAGGGTAGAGCAGTTGCTTGTTCTTTGGCTTTGAAGTCATGAAGCATATAACATTGTCTCTACTTGAGCCCAGTCCAGCGATATGTCAGTATCAAAAGCAGTGCGATCTGAATGACAGCACTGTCAAGTAACAGCACTGAACTGACCTGAGAAGAAAACGACCCGGCTATTGTGAGACTTTAGGAAATGATGGATGGCTGTATCCTGTTGATGTAATGTTTCTGGGAACTTGACACTCATATAGGCAGGCAGGACCGTTGGTTTGTCAGTCAACTGCTTTGAGAGACATGCACCTTTCTTTGTCCCTGTCCATCTGCAGCGCAGCTGGCCAGGCTGCTGGGGAACGTGGAGCCAGCACTTGTGCCAGAACGTGAAAGGTGCCCATGCTAATGATGTGCTTACCGGTGAACTAAGCATTCACTACTCAGCAGAATAACTCCTGAAGAAAGGCGTTTGGAGGCATGCAGGTAGCCTTGTCTGAGTTTTGCTTCTTAAAGGAAAACCAGCTTTCCTGTGTTTATCTATGGCTGCTATGGCAGCTTTAGGATGGCTTTATTATTAACCCAGGGGAGTCAGTATGTGTTGCTTCTGATTGCTTTGTTTAGGCCTTTACTGTCTTTTTCTGTTTTCCTGCTTCCTCTTAACAATGTTTACTACATAAATTCCGCAACCCCCACCCCCCAAACCTGTGGTTTTGGCCAACCCTTTTTATATGGCAAGTGTGCAGCTTAGGCTTAAAACTCGACAGGAGAGAATTTCCAGTATTTCTAGAGTGCTCAATAATGTCTAGAGCTGGTAAGCTGGCTGGCTTCTTAAACCCTACATATCATGGCTCATCAGACTTCGGTCTTGGGGACTGAGGCTGTATAATTCATGAGCACAGGGAAACTTCTGAAAAAAGGGAGCCTGTGTTTCTCCATACTTCTAAATTAGTGCTTATAGGGAAGTTCCTGCCTTTATGAATACAACAATATCACAGACTCTTGAGCTGGTTCTATAATTTTCAAGCTCACAGTAAAACTGAAGTTAATTGGCTACTACTGGATGTTAAGTATTTCCTATATATTTGCTCCAGCAGCAAGAACTGTGGTTCTGTTTAAGAGGCTAATGAATATTTTGAAAAACTACAGTTTTGTTCTATAAGAGCTGCCTTTAAAATACGAAGGAGTAGAGCTGATTAGAAGAAAAACAGTGAAGAAGTATGCAGATTTTTATGGGAAAGCTCTCTTCTAAGGATATTAGTGGGATGTATATATATAGAGGTGGGATCTCCTGCAGGCATGTAATGGTATTACCGGTGAGCCTGTTAAAATACCACCTGCTTTGCCTGGCAATCTCTGATATTCAACAACTTTGTTCAGATTTCCATGTTTGGGAAGGTGCTTGAATATTGAAAATGAAGGGGAGATCAGACCTAAAATAACTGTAGGAGAGCTGGGGATATGCAAAAGTTTCTTGCTTTTTTTCTTTAGTGGGGACACTTTCTACCTGGCTTTTGCAGTCTTCTGAAAGCAGTGCATTCAAAGCAACCTATCTTTATTTGGCACATTTGTGCTAGTGAAGCTGGCGTGCTACCTTGTTAGCTGGCGTAATGCCATCCCAACAGATGGACAGGAGTATAGACAGCCAGGAGACCATGTACAAGCATCAGTACGTGTGTTGAGGGCAAGATCCCCTAGCCAGAAGTGTTGAAACACTTGTCTGTCCTGTGTTTCTGCGCTTGTGGCTAAGATGATGTACCAGCCCTGAGTGGAATTAGCTGCATCGGTATAAGCTAATCCTTCACCTCCAAGGCAGGAGTTGCTCTGGCCACACTGATTTTGGGTTGCTATTGCACCAGGTTTTCCTGCGGGAACTCCAGGGTTTCTTGAAAAACATTAATGCTTTCTACATAGCAAATAGTTTAAAGTGTGGTGGGGCCAAATTTTAAAGTCATATGTGCAATAGGTCATACTCATAACAGTCTTGGAGAACAAACAGAGCTCCGTCAACAGTGACAAAATCAGAGGTATAAATGACCGAGTCCAATTCTGCACAGTCCATTGCAACAAGATTTCTGCTCAGCTTGGAAAGTGGGCAGACCTTGCCTGTAGATTGCCACAGAAATTCATTGTTAGACTTCTCTGAACATCTTTCATGCTGTTTGTCTTTGCCTGAAGAGGCAGTATTTTCCCAGTAGGACACACAAAACCACAGCTGTTGACGTTAGGTGCTTTTGTAAATTCAAGTAGCTACTTGACTGCATTTATGGAATCAAAGACAAAGAAGAAGAACAGACTCATCTAATGTGTAGTCTGAAGGGCAGAAGGAAAGTCATGCCTTCATAAGATAATGGCACTTGTTGAACTCTGATCAGCTTTAAATTTGAGATTAACATAGTGGATGTTTAGTTTGGGAATGGCCACTTTTGTTTTAGTTCAAATTTTCTTCAGGGTGCTGTAGGATAAACTGAAAAAAACCCTGCTCATAACTGAAATGAGCACTTAGTTGTAAATGTCTTGCTAAATGAATTGCTTTAAATTTACCAGGGTTAGACTGTAATCAAACTTTAAATATAGACTTTTTCCAGACTTGCTTGAATTTACTTCATTTAAAGAACTGGCAACCAATTCAGAAGAGTTGTATGGTATTTTTAAAACCATACAGAAGACACTGATAGAATGCTACGAGGCAGCCTGCAAGGGATTGAGATCTGCAGTTCAGAGGCCTGCACAATTATGAGTAAAGGCAGACAGTGGTATTAGAAATAGTTTTATAAAGCCAGTGCTTAGTGTTTTGTATTTTGGAAATTATCTTTGTAACCATAAGGACTGTGTGCTCAGATTTTCTCTTCCACCAGCAAAGTCTTAGATTCAGCTTTTAGCTATTTCCTTAACTAAAACACTTTCAAATGGAAAAGTCTGTTTTGCCACAGGTGACCAGACGAGCATTTTTGTTCCAGGCCTACTGGGGTTCATGGTCTGCTTTGGTGCATATTCATCTCTTCCTCACCATGTACTACCATATATTTTAGAATAACTCTGCATGAAAGACCTGTAATTATATTCTGCTAATTTTAGCAAGTAGAACTAGTGTTGAAATGGCAATATTCAGATATGCACATAAGCAAGTCAACAAATGAATCTGTTCCCTTTTAAACATGTTTAAACATAACGCCCAACATCTCCCATATGTCAGAATTACAAAGGGTCCTGCAGATAAGCCAGCGAAGTCACTGATCTCAGTCAGGATCAAGTTTGTTGGATGAAATATTAAATGAATTGGCCCCAGTTCGCTTCCAAATAGGTACGTGTGGAGGTAGCAGAAAGGTCTGTTGGCCTACACCCAGCCTTGCTTTTCTTGGAAGGAAGATTGTTGAGACATCTGTTAGACTGGAGAAGAGAAACCTTGGGGGGATCACATCAATCTGTATAAATACCTGAAGGGAGTGTGCAAAGAGGATGGAGCTAGGCTCTTTTCAGTGCTGCCCAGTGACAGGGCAGAGGCAACAGCACAAGCTGAAATACAGGAGGTTCCTTCTGAACATCAGGAAACATTTTTTCACTGTGAGGGTGACAGACCACTGGCACAGACTTCCCAGCAGGGTGGCAGAGTGTCCTTCCTGAGAGATATCCAGAAGCTGGCTGGATGTGGTCCTGAGCAACCTTGTCTGGGTAACCCTGCTTGAGTAAGGGGGCTGGACAAGATGACTTCCAGAGGTCCCTTCCAACCTCAGCCATTCTGTGACATGAAGCTAATTGCTCTTGAGGTTGAATTCATGTCTCATATGCCGGACCTCTCAGCCGAAGGGAATTTATTTGTTTTATTTTCCTTTTTGTGCCTCTTGGCTCTCTGCAGAGCAATATCTGTATTCATCCTATCAGCATACTTCTTTTTTTCTGCAGGAAGTACTAGGGATCAAAGTATTGGAGAGCAGCTGAAATGTACTTAGCAGGTTCTTGGTTCTCTATTAGTGCTGTTAGTGATTTATTTATTTATTTATTTATTTATTAAGAGTAGGTCCTTATATGAAGGCACGGGAGAAAACCATACCCTTGTTCTCTCTGAACACTCTTTCCAAGTGTCACAGCTACCAGTATGGGGCTATTTGGGTGTGTCCCAGTGAGAGGTTTGTATCTTTGTGTGATAATAGCCTCCATTCCAGTCTCCTGCCATGGAGAGAAGAGTGCCTTGCTCCCTACTCCTCAGTCCCCTAGTGTGCACATATCCATGCAGATTTCTCTACTTTCACACTTTGGACGCAGCCTCACATTCTCCATATCACAGGTTCCCACCACCATTTGCAACTGAGCTACAGTGATAGACTTAACTATACCTGAGACCTGCTAGAAGCTTTCCTTGGGAGCCTGCAATGTGTACCTGATTATGTTTATAAGGACATGGTAGTGGTCATACTGCCTTCAAGCAAAGGTCCTCCTGTCTCAGTAGACTGTCTCCAGTTGTGGCTGCACATGGGTTGTGTAACGAAGACTAAGAAAAGTGCAGGGACGTGTGCATGATACTTCACCATAATACTCCCCCCTCTCTGGCTCTTCGTTGGCTGGAAGTGGCCTTACTGACCCTTGTTGGATTTATCTTCCAGAAACATACTAAGTTTCCCTGCCAGCTTTTAGTATCTGCAGAATCCTTTGGCAAGGAGTTGTATGTGTTTCCTCTACACGGTGTGGAGAACCACATCTTCATGTGTTGAATCTAGCTTTTATTAACTTTATTTTTTTTCCACCCATATTTTTCTAAAGAGAGAGAGAATGAGACAATGGGAGAGAAGGAAAACACCAGCGATTCCTGTGCCTTCTGTAGTGCCTGTGATATTTACAGGCCTGTGTCACCTTATCCTCCCTCAGTTTCATTTTTTTTCTAGACTGAATTACTCTCAATAGCAATTTCCAAATGGAACTATCATCTATTTGTCGAAGTTCTTATAAAAAAAGGGCAGAAAAAGCCTGAAAAATGTAGAAAAGTCTAATATAGCCAGGAATTGAGCATGTCTGAAGTGTTAGTCATCTGTCCTGATGCAAACAAACACTCTTCTTATTCTTCTCTTCTCACCCACTCCCTTCCTCTTCTTCAGGGGATTTTTTAATGATGCCTTGGATAACTTCTCTGTAAGTTCTGACCGAGGCTTCAGAAGACCATCTTCCCAATTAATGGCATAGCCACTATTGTTCTAATTGCTTTTGTATTGTTAACCCAGAAATGTCTTATCCCTGGCTGTATTTTAATTTCCCACTAGATCTTTTTAGTGGGGAGAATTAAACTTTTAATTTCTGTCTGGCCAGATAAAGCAATGTCATGCAGATAAATTTGAGGTGTAAATAGTAATGCACCCCACTTTTTAGTCTTGTTCTTTTCTGGGTACATGATTTGGCATGCTGATAAACTAGGCAGGAATAACTTTGCCTACAGTATACTGTATACCATTATTTGCAGTGATATAATCACTTGTATATTCTTAAACCAAAAAGAGAAAACAATTAAGTATAAACTTCTTTACAGACCTGTGGGGCACCAATTTGATTTCACACTCATCCCAAGTCCACTTAGGTTCATAAATCTCCACATATACAGTGTGACCAAATATGCAGTGGAGTACTGGTGCATATTAGTTTGCACTAATATGTGTATACTAGATATTAAATCTTAATGCTAGCCTTAACAGCAGGCTTTCTACCAATATATTCTTGTCCTTTGCATTTTACATTTTAAATTATAATTAGTAGCAACAGGTACAGACTATATTGTCTATGCAGGAAAATAAAATGCAATTGGATAGTTAGCAAGGAAAAAGAATGCAGATATTGGAACGGTACATGGAGCAGCTAGTACAGTTGTGTGCTGGATTGGCTGTGGCTCTCCTGGGCCATCACAGCTTGTCCATTATTTGTATTCAGTTCAAAGATGGTTCCATTAGAAAGATGGAGTGCAAGTCCTCCACACAAACCAAAGATACTTGTTTACTCTTACAGCTCTCCTTTCATCTCTGTTACTTAATGATTCTTAGCTTTTCCCTCTTTGCTGTCTCCACTGTCATTTTAATGCAGCTGATAGTAAATGCTGTCCTTATTTTAACCCCAGCCAATTTAGGTTTGCGTTATCAAGCACCCAACTCAGTGACTCCAGGATCAGACATTTAGCTGTTGAGTAGCAATGTGGGTGCATTGCAGTAGCTTTGATGCACTGGCTGGCTGTTTCATCATTTAGCTAACCTTTCCTCTGCTTGCCACTGCTCTAATGTATGTGTTTAGCCCGTTAGTACAGCATATTTACAGGTGTCCATGTTTTTTATTTTAGTCTGAGATTTCGTACAAGTGGTTTTCTGTCACACAGATTCCTTTCATGAGTCCTGTCTACTTTATTGATTTCTGATGGGAGATACAGCAAGGAAGTTTAGGCAGAGGGTTTTGAGTAGATTAAGATTATACAGTTCAGAGTAACTATAATGTCTCAGTTTGCCACTGCAGTGGAACAAATGGCAGAACTGTTAGCATGAAATTATGACATCTAGGGCAACTATATTTAAGGCTTAATCTAGTGCTATCCCGGAGACTCTGGAAAATGGAATTTGGATGCTGCCACTGTACTCATATATTACAATGATACCTGTGTAAATTGGTGGCTCACCTTACAAGTACCTTGGGTTCTGTTGGCTTTTACAGGAGAGGAGAGAGGGAAATCTTGCAGTGTGAAGTCTCTATCTAGAATTACTGGGCTGGTATTTAATGTCTTGTCTGGGTTCTGGTGCCACTAGTCCCAGATATTTAAAAGGTCTTAAGTTAATTCTCCAAGAGGCTTATGGTGTGAGATGCAGAAAAACAAAGCACGTTATGAAGTGATAAAGGGGGGTTTAATGTTCTCTTTTTAATATCTCTTCTGGTTTTGGGGTTTCAAGGTGCCAATTGGGCCATGATTGTAAGTGGTTTTGGGTTTGGTTTTGTTTGGACTTTTTTTTTCACCACGCTTAGTTTTAAAGAGAAGTTTGGGTCTCACATAACTGCTAACTTTTGAGAGCTGGAACTTTAACCAAAGCATCAAATGTTGTAACACTTATGATTTAAATTGTCAGAGCTGGGCTTTCTGATTGCCATCTTATTTTATAGGCATGATCGATTGTAGCAGGCTATCTAAAAAGCTGTATAAAATAAAATAAAATTATATGTTCCTTCAGTCTGTTACAAAGTAGTCGAGGGCATGCTGTCAATCAGCTATACCTATCAAACATGTCCAGCCAAACCCCAGATGTGTTATACATGTTAATCTGTTTGTACTTGCAAAGAGAATGTATATATACAGAGTATTAGAGTGTGAGCTCGCTGTGCGTATTTGAAAAGACTTTTGTTTCTTTGCATAAGGAATACTTTTATTTTACAGTGCATCAAAAGCAACCCTAACTAAGCCATATAAAGGCATATCACATCCTTCGACTTTGTGACTCACTTATTTCTTGATTATACGCCAAACACAAATTCCAGTTCCTTGTGTTTTACTTACAATAACATTAGTGTTTAATTCTACAGACTCCATCAAAGCTACACTTTATATAAAGAAAACAAATTCTCTATTTTATAGCTGCATTAAATACTTTCCCCTAAAATGGTTTAGGGGGGGTGGGTTTTTTTATTTATGGAATTTTTTTTCCACAAAGCTAAAGACTTTGTTTTGGTTTTAGTAGTCTGTATTTATAGTTGTGGAACAATCATTTTCTGGTTGATTTCACATTGAGCTCACTCAAAACTAGTTGTAATAGTTCCATACTCTTTAAATCTCTTTCTTTCTATCACTGCCGTTACAATATATTATACTTTATATTCTTAAGCTATTAACTCTGAGGTCTGTTAATGATTTGTTTGTGGTTTAAGGGAGAGTATCTAGGTCGTTTGTATTGGTATTATCTTTTCATTTTAAGAATGGCAAATAAAATAATTCCAATAGTGCAAAAAATAGCAAGGGGTTTGTTTCATGGGGCTTAGATAAGATGGGCCAAGGCATAATGTAGTGATCTTGACCTATTTTTGGTTTTATTTTCTAACTCGCCCCCTGCCCTCCCCCAGTCTCCAGTGTTTAAGCAAGTTTTCAAGTTACTCTTGTGGCTGTTTTTGTTGATCTTTGCGCACAATTCAATTTAAAGGTGCAAAATCAGAGACACTGAACATCTCTGCAGGCTGGGGAAGGAGGAGCTGCTTCCCAGCAGGCTCTGGAATATCTTAAGTCCCTGCTCAGCACAAGAACAACTGAGCAGGCTAGGCATCCCACTGCAGAAGCAGATTTGGGTCCATGGGCATGACAAATAACAGCAAGAAACCTCTCTCCTTTCAATAACTAAAACCATAGTCTGGATTTTGAATCAGGTTTTGAAGGGGGTTGGTGGGGTGGTGGTCAGAAGTCACTGTTTTCCTTTGCCCTTCCTTTACCCAACACATACAGAGACGTGCACACTGACTTATAGGAAGAAAGAGTGGACAAAAGCTGTGTTGCCATAGCCTCTCTGAAAGTACAAGCATGATTACACTAGAGTGCCAGTAGGGTTTGGTATGTGTGATGATCTCTAAGCAGGTCATGGAGAGGGAGTAACAAGAAGCAGAGAGGGGAAGATGAGGAATGGAAAGAGGGCTGCTTCCCCGTCCTCATATTGTGCTTGTTCATGAAGCTTCACTTTATAAGGAACAATCTCTTTCTGCTGTTCCTAGACTACCAAAATGATATGATCATATATGATATCACACCTGAAATGGTGCAGGACCCAGTGACCTCTAAGCATCCTCAATTAATTATTGTATCTTAAGTTGGGACAGTACTGAGATGATGCCTTGAGGCTTGCTGAAGTTTACTGTGACTTGACTATGGATAGTAGTAAGTGCCTCATATGGGGTTCCTTTGTTAAATATGGACCTGAATGCACTCCTGTGTCCAGTGACTCATTTATTGGGTGCTATTTAAGTTTCACTCTTAGCTCCACTTTTGCCACAGGAAAAAATGCCATCTGTCCTTTCTTGCTCTGGAACTGACTGCTACTTTACTCCCTTAACTAAGTGCTAGTCTTCCTTGTTTGTTGGCAGGTCTCCTGTTTTCTAATGTCTAGTTTCTTCTTTAGCAACTGTATGTGCACAGAGTAGTGTCACAACTTTGGGATGAAGAAAAGAAATTTTGGATAGACGAAACCGAGGGCAGAGCTGTACTGAGCCACAGGCTTGTCTTTGATTTCTGCTTGAGGAGTTGGACATGCAGGGTCTTGTTCAGGCTTGTGATAATTGGTACTTGCTGAATATGTGCTTCCGTGCAACAAAATAACCCACATAGTTATATTTATTGAATATTTCTACTTTATTATACTTACACTGAACTGGTCTGCGTGTGAAGGTGATACAGGAGCACAGGTGATCAAATCAAAAGTTTCATCTCGGACTCCCTGTTGCTGAAGATATTATCCTGAGGAGTGTGGTCTGAAGGACAAAACCCCTGAGTCATGGCACAAACTGCAAAAAGATTTCACAGGGAAAAGTCAGAAGAACACATTACAAAAAGGTGAAGGCAGAGGGGAGAATGGGCTGTTGAAAGGTCTGATTTTTGGCTGATGGATTTACAAGCAGGCAGAGCAAATGAGCAAAACCTCCCAGAGCACGAGAAAGAAGACAGTGTCCTTTTCTGCAGCCAGTGTTTTGGCACTCCTCTTTCTCCTCATTACCAGGGGAATAATTCCACGAAATGCAGATTTTCTGCTGAATTCCTCCAGGATCTGGATCTAAGTAGATCTGGGTAGGATCTTTCACCTACCATACCCTGCTTCCTTTGAAAGAGAGATGCTCTTCCTATGCACCCACTGCAAGTATCCCATATGTGATGAACATGCACCTGGAGTATGTATATGGAGTCTATTGGCTTCCCACTGTAAGAAACCAAATAAAAGGTTACAGCTTTTCACCTGTATGGATTTGGGTTTTTTCGACCCTCCAGGTGACTACAGAGGTGATGTTGGTGCAGGTCTTCCTTTGAGCCAAAATCTGTCAACTCAAATACATATGTATTTTTAAAACACAGAGTGCTGTCATGAAAGAACCTTTGCAATGAAACGTTTTGAATTGGGAAACCCTTGAGATATCTGGCCCTATCTTCCAAAGTCACTAAAGTTTATAGGTTATTTTCAAGTTAGATATGTGTAAATATGGATTGAGTCCTTGTTGTGCTCTTCCAGGGCTTTTTAAAACTGCTACATATAAGTGTGCTCAGGGGGGATTTAAAGTCTAGTGCTGTTACCAAACCAGAGCCACCAAGGGTTTACTGCTCCCTACAAAATTGTTGCTGTAGGTGATGTTTTGTCAATGGGAGAAGTTATTGTAACGTTGTTTCCTGGAAGCACTGAAATCTATCTATTTTATAGCTATATGTTCCCCACTGTAGGAGTTTCTAGTCTTACCATCATGTCTGTCTTTTTTTTTTTTTAATCCTATTATTACAGCTGGATGATACCTTTTATTTTGTACAGCATCCCTCATATAGTATCCACCATCACTCCAGGGATAAATAGGATAGTGTATGCTGTATGGTTTAGGTGTAGAGGTAACTACGTTGAGTAAGAAATGGAAAGTGGATTGGAAGCGGAGAACTTCATGCTTCCCTGTCTGAGTAGCCTTTTGCGGCCAGGACATCAGCAGAAATCCCAACGCAAATAGCAAACAATAGTGGAAGGTGAGGGAAATCGAGGGGAAGATAAGGTGGAGAAAAGAGATTTTGTTGGCATAGGAGTTTGCTTTCTGTTGCTGTTGTTGAGTTCTGTTTGTGTGGGTGGGTTGGTGAATCACAAAGCAAGTGTAGAGAGTTGAGGGAGAGAAAGAGTTTTTGCACTGTTAAAGGCGAGAATGTGTGAAAGGACAGAAAGAAAGCCGGTACTTGTTGAATACAGGGGCTGTAGTTCACAGGTTGGCAAGAAAAAACCAGTGAAGGTTTTTTAAAAAACAAGGAAGTCTGTTTTGATCTGAATCCCATAATGACGTGAAAGCCAGTGAAATTGTCCAGCACTGCCAAATCCAAGTTTTCAAAGCTCATGAGTGTTTCTCTCCCTGTTCTATTACAATATCTTGAAATTGGGTAAATGTCACAAAACTTTAAAAAATACTTTTGAGTGATTTTTATTTCTTTTTTCTTTTAACTTTATTCTTTCTTTTCATCCAGTTTTGTCAAATTTCAGCTTTCTCTGAGACCTTGCAGAGTACCAAAGCCAGCAGAAATACTTAAGCTCATGTAGTCTGTGGTGTTTTAATTCAGCCTGGCAAATTCAGCTCAGATGACTTTCTAAATATGTCATGTCACAAATTATTTATGAAAAGTATTGCTTTCGTTTCTCTCTTCAATTTATACAGAATTTTACATCCTCCTTGATGAAAGCAGATGTCATTTTGTTTAATATATTGAGAAAATCGTCTACAGCACAAACTTTTTCATGGTCTATTTTTAATAGTCAGCCTCTGCAGATTCAGAGTGGGACTATGGAAGCGTGCAATGGCCTGACAGTTCCAAAGGTATCATCAATAATGTTGATCTATGCTTGGTTTATTTTTTTCTGTAACATTAATGTAGACAGCATGCTGACAGAATATAGACCCCTTCACAAGCTGTCCAGGTAGTGAATCTTTTTATAAATGGGACTGGCATGTGGTTATAGAGTTCTGTAGTGGCACGTCTGGAGAGAGGGGTGATCCAAATGCAAAGCAATTCTGACTTTTTTCAGGAAAGATGTCCTTATGCAGTGCATCAAACTCTCTGCAACAAGCTTTTAACTAGCACATCAAAGTCAACTTGCTGCTTTTAATTGTCTCTGAGACAGTAGTGATAACAAATCACAAAGAGAATAAACCTTTTCCTCTGTGTGTGTTTACATCACACAGCATCTGTTGTCCCTAACTTCCCATTTTGACCTGTATTTTTGTAGAAAGCCTCCCAAAATCCATGTACAAAAACCTCCCTGTAGTTACATTTCTTGGGGCAAGATGTATGCACCTTTCACTGGTCCTGTACTGACTACAGGAATGACTATGAATTCCAAATGTACCTTTGGCACAGGTGCAAAACTTTTGATTGTGAAAAGAAATTTAAACCCTTGCTCATTTAAAAGAGGGGGGGAAAAAGATGACATTTTCCGTGGTAACTTGGAAATTAAGCACTTTGCTCTTGGTCTGTTCTGACTTCACTTTGAAATAAAGCCTTAGAGCCCAAGCTCTAAGTCTCCTGGTTCAGCAGCAGCTCTATTTCCCAAGTACAGGCTGCTTGCCAGCCTTGCAAACTAAAGAGGATTTAGGAACCCAGAAGTCCTGGATCATGTGTGCCAGCTGTGAGATGTTATAGAGCTTTGGGTATTACTGTGGTGCCAAGAATGGGGACAGAAATATACTGATGTACAGGGCAGGCAGCAAAACTAGCTCTGGGTTAATCTGGGGGCTAGAAGCCAATCTCTGCCTTGGTTTTTGCACCTTGCTTCCCAGCATGGCTGGTGAGACCACATTGCTTCTGGTACTACATTGTTCCTTGTAGGTAAAGAGTTCTAGCTAGTGCTGAGCCTCCTCAGGTCCACAGAGCTGCAATGTTACCAGCTTCGTGGCAGCAAGCCTGTTAGCTCTGAAGTCCCTGACTATGGATGTGTTTTGACTGTGAAAACAATTTCCATAAGGCATTGCTGAGGCCAGAGGATTTGGAAGGATTAAAAAAGAGATTGAACGCCTTTGTATAAATAACCAGAATATCGAGAATTATAGTTGTTAATGCTAACAAACATTTTGGGTTGATATAAAAACCTCATGCTTTAGGCTTTAACTTTCAGGGGTCATGACAAAAAAAACCCCAAAACTTCTAAGGGGTGACATATCCCAAATCTTGCTTCTAACATGTTTTCTTGTTTCTTTTTCTGAGACACTTGGTACACGGTTCAGGCCAGAGGCAGGATGTTAGAGTAGACGGGTCACAGGTAAGAAGAATGTGTGTGTCAGTGTTTATTGGTCTCCAACGGCTTCCTCTACTCTTATTCACCATGAAGACTAAGAATTGATTTTGGTATGTTTATTTGCAAAGCATTATCCAGCATTACTAAGATGATGTGCATGTGAGTAAAGTGTATGTTGGCATGAGCCCCTCTCGTTAGTTGGACAGCAACAGCGGATGCTCACTGGCTGTACTTTTTGTTCCACTATTCGGGCATCTTCACAGAAACTTGTCAAAGGGTGGCAAGGAAAAGAAAAATCTCACCTTTCATTAGGTTTGCTTCTGTGGGCTGAAGTTATGACTCAGCTTTCAGGCATGAGAAACACCCGTAGTACCACACCTCCCTGGCAAAGCTGGGTGCACGAGTGCTCCAGAGGCTTATTCTTGAGGGAGACACTGGAAAGGCACTCATTCTCCATGCCTGAATAACATCTCGTGTTGTTACCTCAGGCACTTTTCTGTCCAGCCCTGCTAGTAAAAGAGTGTCGTACGGAACTGTTGCTTTGCTTGCAATAGCATTGCAGCACATAAAATAAAGGTCAGCAGTTGTGACCTAAAGAACTTAGCAAGAGAAAGCACCGATTTTGAAAACAAACGGGCTGTAGTCAGTGGTGCTCAGTTCTTATCTTTTTGGTGCAACTGAAAACTTTTCATCTTCCCTTTCCCAGTTTATATGTGGGAAACTGAGCACACCCAGAAAAAGGAACTGCTGGAGACTCCTAAGTGGGTTAGAAGTGCCCTTAAAAGAAACAAGCAATGTTCTTCAGGATTTCATACATGCAGGTGGGCTCCCAGTTCTATTTCTTCATGTTCTATTTGTTTCTGATGACCTTCTTTTGAGCTAGGATTCATTGCGAAAGTACTAAAGTATCACAAAAACATGCACTTTATAGGGCTGCCAAACAGGTTTTGTGCTTTTAATCAGTTAAAGTAAACATCTGGTTCTTTGAGAGATGGTTCTACTAGCTCATGAACTGTGAATGTGGGCCAAATGTCCTCAAACTAGGTGGAAAAAGACTCATAAAAGGCAGAATTAATGAGATCCTGTAGTCTGAGCAAGGCTCATTGACTTGCCAGATCCTACATAACCAGTGATTTAAACAGCATGAATTAGAGGCGCTATCAGTGAAAGTTGCAACTTTATTATGCCTGGTATAAGTTGCTGCATTTCTTCATCCTTCATTTAATGAAGGATGCTTTGAGGTTAGAAAGTGCTCTGGAAAGTGCTAAGCAAGTGAAATGCTGTGATTCCTGCTAAAACTCTGACTTCAGTTGAAGCTTTTTTCTGTATAAAACAGCAGAATAGGTCCAGGCAATTTTTCCCTTCCTCCCCTGCTCTTGCGAATGAGAAAGCATGATATTGCAATATGTAAAATATATGCAAAAGTTCTACCTGCCTGCAAGAGCATGGAGATGACCTATGCTGCTGTGTGTTCTGCTGTACCACAATTGCAATCGTCACGCTCCTTTCTTTGTCTCTTGTCCACTGAGATCTGTGGTTAAGAGTCTGTTACAGTCACATAGTTAAGCAACACTCAGATAAAAATCTCCAAAGCAAAATCTTCTCCTTATTGTAATTCCTTAACTATCCCTGCTTATAGCAAAGGCTTGAGGAACTTCAGCAAGACATTTTTTTAAATTTTATTTTGCTACAGTGCGTGCTACTATACATTAAAATATATCTTCAGTGCTAAAAGGGACATCCATAGAGATCTAAGCATATTTCTTTTAATGTGGCTCTTTGTAAGCATACTATTTATTCCTGTCATCTTTATCTGCTCCCTCTGCATGAGAAGGGAATGCATACTTCCCTCCTTTCACAGGTCAGGAATTTTAAACCTTGTGGGATAGTACACAAATGCTCTCTCTGGGATAGCTAATGACTTTGTTCTGTTACACCCATGAAAAGCTATTTTTGCCTTTATTTCAGCCTTTGTTCTAGGAGGTGCTCATTCTAGTAAAAACGGCAAATAATGGAAACATTTTTCCTTTGTGCAGATTCATTAATGGGCCCAGGCCTCCCAGTTGGGAGTTCTCATTTCCCCTTGCTGGAAGTAGGGGGAGTATCCCACTTGCAGAATGATGCTGGGATTAGCAGCTGAAAGATAACTCCAAAGTAGGCAGTTTATTCTGTCCAGCTGAACTACTTCTGAAGCCGGAAATCAGGTTGACTTTATTCTATTTCATATGCAAACATGGCTAGGATGATTCTAGCTAAAGCACATTTTGTGCACGTGTAGTTGGTGGAGTGATGTTAGCTAATAAAAGGGTACAAATAGTTTCCTAGTTGGACAGTTGGACTCTGGTGCATCAGAGTTATCTTTTGCCTCTGTTGTCCAGTGCCATTCCCAGTTTAATGTTCATTTCAGACTTCACAGGCTGTAGCTTTCTGAAAACTCCTTTCTTCCTCTTGTCCAGAAGTGTCTGTAAGAGCTCTGCCAAGGGCTTGATTTGCTGGATCCAGGTCACACTGATGCAGCATGTCTGTGTTTACAGATGTCCAAAAGAAATCCTTCAGTGAGGTGATGTGGGCAGGTAGGAGTCAGGGCAGCAGCTCCTTAGACCTTTCTCCTGCATGTACTGGCCTGTTAGTGCAGGCGTGGTTGTGTGACCTGGCTGTTGCACTTCAAGTTTTGAACTCATCTACCTGCAAGGAACTCTGTCCTGATCTTTCCTGTGAAGTGTGGACATACCCTTAACTAAAAAGTCAAGAGCATTTTTTATTATAGAACATGATATTGTCCATTGGCAGGTTTATGCTTTTACTACCATTCATTAGATTATATAATGAGCAATAAACTTTCCTGCTCAGTTGAAAACTTAAGTGGATATGTTCTCTTGTAGTTCATGATGCTAAAATTGCTAGCCAATTTTCATGAGCCTTGCATACAATATCAGAGTTCTGGGTAACATATCCTGTAGTTCAGATAGTATTGTGTGCTGGTATGTATGGTATTTCAAGGTGCATGAACTGGTATCAAGTGTTCTCTGTTCTCTACTTACTTTTGAAAATTGTCATGGTCAGCCTCAGTTGGCAACTAAGCACCACGCAGCTGCTTGCTCACTCCCCCCACCCCGTGGGACGGGGGAGAGAATTGGAAGAGCAAAAGCACAAAAAAACCCCACCCACCCCAACTTGTCGGCTGAGATAAAAAGCTTAATAATTACAATAAAAATAACAATAATGATGATGATTATGATAATAACAATAATGATAATATAATAAAATGGAAAAGGAAAAAACCAGAAACACAAACGATACAACCACTCACCAACCGATGCTGCCGGTTCCCGAGCCGCGATTGCTGCCTCCCTCCCTCAGCCAGCTCCTCCCAGTTAACATACTGGGCATGACATTACATGATATGGAATATACCTTTGGCCAGTTTCAATCACCTCTCTTAGCTGTGCCCCCTCCCTTCCCAGCTTCTTGTGCACCCGGCAGAGCATGGGAAGCTGCAAAAGTCCTTGACTAGTACAAGCACTACCTAGCAACAACCAAAACATCGGTGTGTTATCTCAACATTGCTTTCATACTAAGTCCAAAGCACAGCACTGTGCCAGCTGCAGTGAAGAAAATTAACTCTATCCCAGCTAAAACCATGCACTTTTATGACATCTTTGAACATTATTGCTAAGTGAAGCAAAATGAGGCTCCCTCACACGTTTGTGCGGGATACTACCAGTGGTAGAAGTGGAACTCTGAGCACTGGACTCTTGGTTGCTGTGGTGTATTCCAATTCCAAGTATCTTGGTTAAATTAGGTGGGGACTAAAACAGACATATCAAAACTGAATTAAGCCTTTGAAGCATTAGTAGTAATAATTATAGTCAGACAAGCACTTAATTGTATGCAACTTAAAACAATGCCTGTGTACTTCTTTGCTTGTGATATATTAAATCTTCTGTTATGTTATGCCAGTTCAGAATAGAGTTTTTTTGTTCAGGTCTTCAAATTCAAAACAAAAGGTTTCCAAAAACCTTTTTGTGAACAGTTCTGTGAAGTTTACAATGACAAATAGCAATTTGTAATTGATTCTTCTTACGCTGGTATGCAGAGCCATCTGAGCATGACCAGGGAAGCCAGGAACTTGCTACTGTCAAACTTTCTTGCAAGCCTGCTGGAGGCATAATGTGCTTTCCAATATCTCTGTGTTACCATGATCTCTAATCTAGAGGATGAAAAACAAATGGAAGGACGGATGTGTTTCATGAGAAAATTCTCAGAACTGATTGCTTGAAGTGGTTAAGAAAGCTGACAACATAATTGCTGTAGGGACTTCTTTTCCAAACTCCTTGGCCAAGACAGCATTCATTGGCTGGGCTGAGGGTAGTACTCTGCGTCAAGCAGGTACCGAGAAAAAGGATAAAAACCTGCCTTTTAGGTGAGTTTAATGCATAACAGGCAGTGCAGAGTGGTGGCAAATGTAGCGTGCCAGGACGCAGAGATGAAAGCTTGAGAAGCATATAGCCATGGAGACAGTAACCTTGCCGTCATGAGATCCAACAGAATTGCCTTTTTCGGCCGCAGCAATTGCTGCTTTAGCCCAACTCTCTTGCCTTGTGCTCCCAATATTAAAGGAATGAAAGGGAAGAGTATAGCTGTCGTCTTCCATTTGTTGGTGTGCCTGAAGGTTATAGAGGTGAGCGCCTGCAGGCTGGGCAGCTGTAGGGGATTCAAGAAAAAACAATCTTGTTTTTGCTGCTGCCTTTGGGGCATGTCTCATTGTGCATGTCTGTGCCTCACTGGTCTGCCAAGTCCTTTTTGTTTTAGCTGCCTTACAGAAGTCTGCAACGGAGGCATGCCCCTTTCCAGCACTTCTTAATGTGGTAGTTTGGTGGACCTAGAGAAAGGTTTGAGGCTGAAGATTTGTGCTTTCTTCTGGGGCCTTATATGCTAAGGGATACCTCGTGTTCTTGGATCTAGATCATATCTGCCATAAATACTCCTTGTTGAACATTCTTCTTTGCTTCTGATCATTTTCCAGATGTGGCCCTGAAACACTGCTCTCCAGGTATAGTGCATTTCTTCACCTCACTGCCTTATGACTTTTTAGTTCCTGAGGCTGTATCCAAGTGGGGGAATTTACCTCTTGTCCCTTCTATTTATAAAATAGAAAGAGAGCTTTCAGGTTCTTACACTCACCCTGCTTGTAGCAGATTCTCAGAGGTCAGTGACTTATCTGATATGATGGAGGAGACTGTATAAAATGTGATGTATAATCTCTTCATCTGTCCATTGAGTTTAGACCCTATCTTTTACACTGGCAAGTGAAAACCACTCATCCATTAATCACAATGCTGATAAATTGCGAGGAGCTTTGCAGGGATGGTGGGTTTAAATACTAAGGGCCTGCCCTAAATTATTTACCCTGATAATTAAGTTTGCTCTGCTGTTTGAAGCATATACCTAGCAGATATTAACATTTAACCCAAGACTGAATACGCAGAGTTTGTCTACAAGCCAGATATATTAAAAACATGAAAATGGGTGAATGCTTTCAACTCAGAGTTGGAGATGTGTTGAGACATGAAGGTGTTGGGGTAGGAGGTAAATGTGCACATTGGAGCATTGCTTATATTCATTATGTTTCTAGCGCTCATATTTTTCAACTATTTTAGCAAATTTTATTAATATTTTAACATCGCTATTATCTTCAACAGTAGCTTTTAAGAATAGTATATTTGATGTGTTTAGCCTCATTTCTCTGTTTAAATGATCTCTGAACGGTGTAGGCATTTCATGAATATATTCATCATTTGAAATTGTCTTGATCTGTAGATTATTCTCAAGCAGCTTGTTATGACTACACAGAATACCAAATTTGAGCTGTGTTAGTTACTCTTATTGGATTAAACTAGTGCTTAGAATCAGGATTTGGGTGCAGATACTTACATTTTCAAGTCCCAAATTTTATTTCCACAAACATTTCCTAACATTCAGATTGTTCCTGCCAGTGGGTTTGCTTGCTTAACTCCTCACAGAAGCAGCTGAAAATATTAGCTGTTTGTTACTACTGCAGTTATTTTGGAGAGATTACATTATTTCACTTAATCGTAGTCCTATTTTTACATGAATAATAAGAAAAAGAAAACCAGAAATTATACCTGGTCTAGTGTCTGTGAAGCACATGAAGAACCTTCTTGTAGAAAAAGGAAAAATAAACAGCAAGTGGAAGATAGTACTGCTTTAGTGACATTGCAGTAAATGTGCTCATTCATATGAGTAAGGATTTCTAGAAAAAAATAATCTTATACATAAGGTGATTAAGACAAGTAAACCCAGCATTGCTTCTTTGTTGTTAAACAAAGATGTTATTCTTGCACTTGTAAGATTTAGTAAGACATTAAGCATGTGTGCATGATGTCAAGATATTGGCTCTAGCATGTGTTCTTACAGCCTTTATGGTTTGTGATGACATAATTAGGTACATTCTGTGAAAGTAACTTAAAATGTTACTGTCTGTTCCAGTGAATTGAACGCGTTTGGTCCAGGATATCTTGCTGGAACATTTGTACAGCCTTTTGTCTGGAGGCTCAGGGAGTTCAGAAGTGAAGCCGTCTTTCTTTTGTTCAGTGCAGTCACGTGTCTGCAGGTTTCCATATGTTTCCAGCATCCAGAGATGCTGTCACCACTGAGTGCCTAATAAAAACCCAAGGTCCCTGGTGAGAATCATCCTTTGGATTTCCTGGCCCAATGAACAGCTGTACCTCATTGAAGTTTGCAGGCAAACTGGTGCTCAGCCTGGAACTGAAACTGCTGGCTTATATATTCAGAGGTACAGATCGCTAAGCAGTACTTAGCTTACTAAACCCAAGCTCCCTTTCTGTTTTTCCTGTTTGTCCTCTCTTACAAATGTCTGTGCAACCCTTGTAGTTAGTTTACCCTTCTGTTTCTGGTTCCTAGTTATTAAATATTTTACACCTGGCATGTTGCTATTCTTCTCAAGATCTCAGAGCACTAGGAGACCTTAATTCACAACACCTTCAGAAACAGATACTTAGGGCATCTATTTTAGAAGTAGCTCAGCCCAAGGGCAATAGGCTAGCTCATCCAAGGTAAGACAAACATTTCTGTACATAGCCAAGAATAGGCTGCAAGTGTCTAGGCTCCAACTTCTGCTATTGTATTATTATTCTTTGGTTTTGTAACAATAGATACAAATGTGTTATAACTTTATATGCTTCCTTTTTTTTTAATGAGCTGTTGTTAAATTCCTAGTGTTCACTGTCCAGTGCCACCACGAAAAAAATGTGAGTTGAGTTTTGGTTTGCAATTCAAGCCGAGTTTTTGTATGCGTATTAAATCATGCTGAGAATATATAAAAGGACAAGACACCCTGCCCCCCCCCCCCCCCCGCAAAAAAAAAAAAAAACCAAAAAACCAAAAACCCAAACGTGTCTCTACAAAGGCTACATTTCTGGAAACTAGCAGTTTTTAAGACAGTGTGTACAAAACAGTAGTAATTTGCAGCTGAGGTCCTTCATCAGTCTGGAATTATTATAGCTCTATCAACTCCTTGGTTGCTATAAATCAATTCTTCTTATTCCCACTCTGTGGTTGTGCTCAAAATGAGCAAGAATAGTTGTAAGTGTTCTTTTTTTAAAAATTTCAGACTTGGGACTCAGCAGGATCTTGACACTGTACTATTTATAAAAGAGTAATTGTGGTTAGATTTCATAATATAAGAACTTGTGTTGGGAGGGGAACTAAAGTGAGGTATGTGCGTGTGGTGCTCCCTGGATCTCAGAATAATGACTGGTTCAAGCTGCTTTTTCAAATATGTTGCCACTCAGCTGAGAATGGAAAAAAACCCAGAATGTGCTCCAGTCTGGACTTGGCCACTCTCAATCTCTCTCTGGAACTCAGCTAGCCTTGCGTATGTGTTCAGGGTGGAGACTTGCAGCTTTTGCTGGGCTCTCCAAAAAGCTGCAGCAGGGTTGTGTTTGTGGGTTTTTAAGAACAGTGGTCGTTGTACCAAAACAGCTGGGTCCTGCACACAGAAGGTTCCATCTCGAGTCCTGAGCTGATCTGTTCAGAGCTCTGTGGATGAATCACTCGCTGCCTGCCCGGGTAGGGGAGGGACTTGCAACACTGAACTTGAGTCATCCAAGATGGGTGATCACACTTGGAGGGTGGTCTCTCTCTCTATGGGTTGTGGTGAGAGGCAGTGAGTCAGGCTATAGCTTCAAATCACCTGCTGGAGGAACTGCCCACCCCCCTCTTCTCATGAGCTTAAAGCATATTTGATCACCCAGGTAAGGCACCTAACATACCTCATATGGATCTCCCTCCCAGAACTACTTTGGAAATCTGTGGGATTCAGTGTACATGTCCAGTTTTCACACATATGGAGCCAGATGAACAATTAGAATCAAAGTTCAAATGTGGCCCTGCAACCTACGGTAATAAACAGATGTACAAAGAGGAACATAATTGTGGGGGGAAGTAAGAAAAAAGGGTGAGTAATATCATGTGGCTCCTCTGAGAGACACACACCCTACGCATGCTGGTGTTTTAATTCTCTTTCAGTTAACAGTAATGCACCTGGTAAAAGGCAGAGGGGTAAACAACAGCTCTGGAGGGGCATGCCACAAACCCTACCTGGCACCCAGTCAGCTGTCCTTCATCTTCTAAAACCTGTTGTGCTGTACTCAAAACAGTTTCATTGCTACACTGACTACAGTGCAGTTACTGGCTGAGGACCTAGGCTTGGATCCAGAGAGGGCTTCAGAGAAGTTTGCATCTTGGATGTCTGTGGCTTGGGGTCATCTCTAATTTTAAGTAATGACTCTTCTTTCTGGTCCTCAGCTGCAATAGTAAACTGATTTAAATAAAGTTACAGCAGAAAATAGTTTCTAAACTACCTCGTGTTTCTCTGCTACTTACGTAGGGGTCAGCATGTGCCTTTTTGCTTGATGAGTGTGTGGCTTTCTCTTTTCCTTGACTTCTAACATAGCAATAAAACACAGTTTGGGTTCTTCCTTGCCTTCCCTAAGCCACACAGGCAAGGAGAACAGATCAGAGAAGGAGCCATGGGCCAGCATAACTAATCAGAGAATGAGGAGGGAGATTTCCACATCCGGTGAGAATATCTGGCGCGAAGTTCCTTCCTCCTGGCAGTTCCCTATGTGACAGGGCTAGGCAACATAGTCCTGAATGCAGACCTGTGCCTTAACAGTCTGGCCAAGCCCACAGTCATTTGTTTTGAGAATGGTTGTCCCATCTGCTTCATGTTTGCTTGAATGTGGAATGATGTTTGTGCAGAAATAAAAGTTGTTTGTTTTAAAATAGTGTGGCATAAAATTCTAGTTTTATAAAAGGCAGGTAGAGTGAAGGGGTGGGGGTAGCTGTGGCATCTTAGAAGCAACGACTTGCATGCAGCTGGTGTGTTTATATTTGTGCGAGGAGCTATTCCCTGAGGTGCCTGTCTTGTCTGACTGTATGTCTAATATGATACCCTTAAGGCTGACCTCTGCTTTCAGCACAGAACACTGCAGGATTACTGCTGTTGCTGAAATATTCCATGCATTCAAGTGTCCCGCTCACAGAGAAATTTGCGAAGCGTGTTCTCACTATGGGAACATTCCCAACTCTTTCAATTGTTAGAAAGATATATTGCTTTCCTCATCCTTAGATCATCCTTTGGCCCACGTAGGACTGCTATTACTTGACTTTCTAAATTTAGCTATTTTAGACACCTCAAATTCTGAATTTAGTGCCCAACAAAACTGCCACTCAGAAGGAGGAAAAAAAATATTTTTCTCTCCTTCGTAATAGATTCTGTTCAAAGTGCTTTCATTTGACAAAAAGTGTTTTCTTTAAACCATTAAAAAGAATGTCCAGACAGCCTCACTAAGACATGCTGGCATGGAACAGGACATGAAGAGAGAAGGGAAAAAACCCATGTGGAGCATTACTACTACTAGGCTGAGAAACAGTACCACTTCACACCGAGAAACTAACTGGACCTTGACCAAGGACACAGAGAATTGGCAGCGTTTTAGGCCTTAATACATAGTTGGTGCTTTAATGATGACTGACTGAAACATGAGCATTGATGTAGAGATGATATATGAACACGACCTTTTTGGGGTCTACTTTTAATTTTAAAATAATATAGTTTTAAACCTAAAACCAAGTACAAAGCACACAATAGGACATAGATATTTAAGCTACCATCTTCCCCTTTGTAACTAGGAGATGGTGTGAAAAGTGAGGCCTTTTAATCTGTGCGTATGTAGACAAACTTAATGTTTTTCTGGCTAATTAACTACTGCACGTGAGGTGCAATTGACATTACTTCATGGCTCTTATCTCCATTCTTTGGTTTATGCATTTCCAGCACAATATCCTCTAGAACTATGATATATGTGGGGTTTTTTTTTTCTACTTTGATACTCACCTCTGATGTGTCTGCTAGGCTCTTGGAATGCCTGGAAACCTTCTGCCATGCAAAATGTAGTAGGATAAACATGAATCATTTCCTCTGTTCTGGTTTCCTGATACTTTGTTATGAGTCCCCAGACACTGTTTTTAAGACCTTCCTGGTAGGCATTGTCTCCCATGTTATTTCTGAACTAGTTTGTGTCTGGCTGTACTTCATGTCCTGGGAGACTGCTCCAGCCTTTTTTTATTAATCCACTGGTTATCCACACTGTGTATGAGTTGGTAGGTGCCAGGGCTCGCATTTGGAGCATGTGTTCTTCTCCCTCCATGGGAAATCCTGGGCATTGAGGGTGGAGACCTGCATATACTGGCCATGCTATTCCCTGCACTGTGGATGTGAGCGATGCATGCCGGCAGTCTGTCCTCTGTATAATGTGGATGCAATAGGTTTGTGCTCTCAGGCTGGGGAGCTGATGTGTGTTGTGAGTGTGTCCCTGTGCCAGAAAATCCTTCTTTCCTGGAAAAGTTAACCCCTTTTTCTGAACATGTATTTTTACCTCTAATTACCCCTTAGCTCTTTCCACAATAGTGCTGGAAGCCTGTTCCTGCTTTTGGACCCGCACCTAGTAGGGAAGCAATTTAAACCATCCAAGCATGATATGCAGTGTAATCAGCATCTGCTCTCTCCCATTTTGCCACCTGCAATGTATCTGCGGTAGCCCAAGGGTCTGTGTTCATACAGCCATTCTGCGGTAGGGGAAGACCAGTTCTCCTCTGAGTGGTTGTCCACATGCATCTCACACGTTCCTGTCCCTATGGCAATGTTCCAGTGTGACCTCCAGCTACTCTCTCCCCACCTAGCTCCTGGGAATTAATTTGTCTTCTTCACCTAGTATTTCTAGTCATGGAGCTGAGTATTCAAATCATGGCACTTCAGTTTGCTGTGTGGCCTGGTTTTATCTCCCACTTCTCCCACATGTGCTTACTAGGACCTTGTACTTAACATGAAAATAATACATGACTTCTACAGTGCTTTCCATCTTTTAGAGTCGAAACATGTTAGGAAAGAAGATAATGTTTAGGTAGCATGTTAAGTACATGAAGTGCTAGGAATCACTATTAAATAGGACTATAATGCTTAGCTATATGTTTAAATAACTAGTTTACAGATGATCCCTCAAAAGATTCTAGAATGCAGGATTTTAGGAGGTGCCCTGAGATGGTAGAGTTTGAAGTGGCTCTTGGATTTCTCTGCAGACATGCAAATGGTTAATTCCTAATTGCCAGTAGATGGCTCCCAAGAGCATTGTCCATAGGATATTTTTCCAAAGCACACGAAGCAAAGTTTTGGCGCACCGATAACATCCAGTGCTCTGTGATGTACCAACTGAAGTTTGCACAGCATCAGGACAGCTGTCACCAGGCTCGTGGCATCGTCCTGTGGCCACGAGGCAATACAGATGGTGCATGCTTTATGGTAAGAAGTCTGGTCTCCCGGCTACATAGTGATGGTGGCTTGGAAGAGTCACGCTAAGGTCCAGAGTGAGGCAGTAGGTAAAGATCCTGAAAGAGCAGCTGTGTTGTGGAATGACTCAGCTGGTTATACATCAGTAATGCTGACTGGGTGGAGGTGATAAGAGCGGGTGCAAACTCTTCAGAGTGTTTCTGTGCTGGCAAGCAGAACCTGACTGCTTGTTGTATTTGTTGAATGCCTCCAAGAATGAGGCCCCTTATTCCAGAAATAGAGATGATAAATAATTGCTGTAACTGCCTCCTTTTTATAGTTTCCTCCAAATAGATTTATTTTTTTCCAGAGATTCTAATTAAGTTTTACATTAATTATAAGTGTGCAGCATCCTTTTACCAGCAGAAGAGCCTTCTGGGAATTTCTGCTGTGTTGTGGCTTTGAAGGCCTGGTTTTAGTCCATTTGCTGAGGCCAGTAATCCTTGGGACTACTGTTCTGTTTGACTCCCTCACTAAGTATCCTGAGAACTCTTCCTTTCCCCAGGATTTGAAATCCTTAATAAGGTTTGTATTTTCAAAGGGAAACATGGTCCCCTGGGAAAGCTGGGGAGATATTCTCTTTTGACATTAGGGGACTATTAATCCCCTGCTGTTAAGAAAGCTGAGATATACTGAGATTCTTGAACTGGAGAACAGTTTTCTCAAGAGTGTCTGTCTTTCAGTCTGGATCCTGTGTCCAAAACTACCAAAGAGATGCCAGCTCAGAGCAGAATGAACAGAGGGGAAGAAGTTGAGGCTGAAGCACAGGCAGTTTATGGCAAGAGTGCTGTGGCTGCCAGGTCTGTAGAGCAGAATTTTTCTATTTGTTCTGAAAATGATGGGCAGATTGGCGTGAACAAACTGCTTGGGACAGTTTTAGTTCTGGGGCTGTGCAGAGCTTGGAACAGTAGGGTCCTTTTCTTTGTCTGGGGTTCCTAAACACTATGATAATATAATGCAAATCTGAAAATAGTATGGAGAAAGAGTCCCAGAAATGAGCTGTTCTTGGAGGAGAACCCCAGGGCCTTATTACTACAGTTCTCCCTCAGAAGATGTCATAGCTGTGCTGACGTGCCCATATTGCTGCTTTTTTCTGTTGCATCATTCTTGTGGCTGATGATAGGTTATCAGTAAGGAGCATCATGAAGTCACACCACACTGCACACGCATCTTTAGTATGGTGTCATAAGACACACAGAGCTCTCTGGGACTTAGGCAATGCTGTATTAGGTGAGCGAACTCCTGGAATGTATTAGTGATGTATAGGTGTATATGCACAGCAGCACTTTAAAGTTATAGATACGATGCATGTGGGTGAAGATTAGTGTCCCATTTATGGAGGCTGTCAGGTTAGAAACTCTCAGATGCCCCTCTGGCCCTCTAAGTGAGGAATTTCTCTGCTTTTGATGTGTACTTACGGGGGCATAGTTACATTTTCTTGTTCTTGTACGTGCATTTGTACATATATCTATCTTGAGTGTTTAAGAATACAGACAGTGCAGCCAGTGAGGAGAGGCATTATGTCCTGTTTCAATGCAAGCAGCTGGATGAATAAAAGGTATTACTTACCTTTGTTCAGTGGTAAGTAATGGCTGGAAATCTCTGGCAGGTTTATGTAACGGTTTAATGAGTTTGTGTATAATGCATTAGCCTTCAGTAGAAGTTTGGCTGCTGCTGACTTACAGGACTTCAGTCTGACATATGTTTTAGGTGCATTATTTCTGAAATAAACCAGCCACCCGAGGGCAATTATCTTGTGTGCAGTGTCTTTTTGCATAATGGCATTTTAACCACAATATGGGCAGTGAAACTGAAGATAGGAGTTAAAGAGAAGTAATAATAAGCTCTAGGTAAACCAGCACTGATGTAGTCTTCCTCAAATAGGTTTACTTGCTTTTCAGTATGTCTGAATAGCCTCCTGGTAGTTGTAGCACTTCCCTTTGGCAAGTAGTCTGGTCCCAAGGAGTGAAGCAGTCCCAAGACTTCCTGTCAACTTCTGTCACTGCCAAATGTTGTGGAGTAGAGACCATGAATACTGCTATTCTGGGATCCATGGGAAGGCTGAGAGATTCACTGTAGGTCCAGCAGCTCAACTCTCTTACTATTCTGATGCGTCTTCCTTCAGCAAGTATAGGATCAAGAGATCCCGCTGGATTGCTCTGGGTGCTTTGCAGCCAACTTAATTGTTTCATTCTCAAGTTTGATGGTGGCCCTGCTGGTCAAAAAGGAGTCTTGTTTCTCAGACTATGTTGAAGTGGTGGGGGCATGAGTGAAGTTCTTACTGTAATCCTCTGATATCTCCACTGGAACGCGGTGCACAAAATATCAGTCTGTTCTATGCTGGAACACCTGCTTGTTTGGAGGCAGTGTTATGCAGTAATAGAGAACATTGTCATAAGTGACTAAAACTGTCTGGAAGAAAGAGATAAGTAGAATAAGTTGGGTTTTTTTGTTTGTTTGTTGGTTTGGGTTTTTTGATTGGTTGTTTTTTTGGTGTGGGTTGTTGGGTTTCGGGTCTTTGTGTTTTGGGGTTTTTTTTGGTTTTGTTTTTTTTTTTCATAGAAATACAACAGTGATACTTCTCATTTAAATAAATAACATCACCACATGCTGTATTCACTGGCTATCAAATTATTAACTGAAGGTCTCATCTGAAAAATTCTATCTCCAATGGCAGGGTTTTACAGTAATAAATCAGTTCTTTGACCATCTTGGAGACAGGTACGTAAGTAAGTTGGTTTAGTTTGTGGTCATTATGGCTCATGTTCGGTAAGCACAGTGTATGCACCTATGTTTTGTTCAGCTCTTTTGGCTTTGTTGTAAGCTGCTTTTAAAATTCTTCTTTACAGATACAGAGATGGCACATAACAAATGAATGTTTCAATTATTTATCTGCCTTGAAGACAAGCTGTAAACATTACTTATTTCTGACTTACCATATCTGAAATCAGCTCTAAACAAAAATAGACCAAGTCTAGATCTTTGAGAAACTGTTTTGATGAATAGCTCAAGATACAATCATAAAACCATCAGATGTGATGTACTGGTCTTTGTTATATAAATCATCTAGTTGCTATAGTGAAAAGGTTATGGTTGATTGCTAGCTCTTGCAGATCACTGGATTAATAAGTTATACCCAAGTCCACCTTACAAGTTGAGATCTTAGACTATAAAAACACAGTTCAGTCACACATTCATTGCCATATATGTGACTTTGATGCATTAATGAGGGATCAAGCCTATAAAGTTGAAGTCAGTGCTAATGTTGCCCAGGTGAGGACTTTGTACATCAGACCTAGTGGTGGAGTTTTCTGCTAACCTAAAGAATAAATTCCTAATTTTTAAATCTTTCTATTTGATTGACCTATTTTGATTAAACCTTTTGTTTGAACTCTTGCCTAGGAATAGATATATATGTAGAAATGAAACTCCTGACCAGTGCATGTCTCAAAAGGATAATACCTGTTGTGTTGTGGTTCTGTAAGTCCGGGATTTGTTGCCGAAGGAAATTCTTGCAGGAGAAGGCACCAGTTAGTGTGGGGCTGGGCTAAGGATAGATCTGGAGAGCAGGCAGTGAGCTGGAATAAGTTACCCTTCATTTGGAATGCAGGGATTTCTGGGAATGACCCTGACTGGGGAAGAGTAACCTGCCAGTCCAAGCACATGTGCACAACTCCCAGAGGAGAGGGTAGCAGTGACAGAAGACCTTGTTAGAGGAAAATCAGCATAAGCCTTCTCCACACAGCACTGTTGCAAGTTATCAATGGCATATTAATGAATAAGCACTCTGAACTTGGTTACAGTCATTATTTTTAGAGAGCTGTTATTTCCCCTTACTTGTGTTCGGATGGGTAACCCCATTAGGTGGAGGGAAGAACTAAAGAGTAGAGAAAAAGTAGCTTACAAAACTCACAGTTCTGATGCTATGTTTTTTGTAATTTGTGAAATTCAGTAATCCCTGGAGATTACTGGGAGAGAACTGAGAGAACTGGGAGAGGTCTGACTATGGCTGATGAGCATATTTAAATTTGTGCACCTGCATTGTTTTGCAGAAATGATCTCTGGCATGTAGGAATAAAAAAACTAAGTGATCATAATTACCCTGATTGACCTTAGGATGGAAGAATCTTCCTAAATCTGATTCTCATTCATTAGTACCAAGTTGCCAAGCAGCACAAATATGATCTGGATCGAGTGTCAAATTAAGCAAAAAACGGTGTGGAATGTACGCTGCATTTGTGCCAGCTGCAGGAAAACAGACAATATCTAATCCAGCATAAAGTATGCTAGAAATTAGATACCCTGTCACATTTTTTTTTCTTTTTGAACACATTTGTGTGGAAGTGAGTTTGTCATAGCTCAGCACTTTGTGCTGGATCAAACCCATCAGCAGATTGCCTTAAAACCAAATTTTCTGCTATATGGAAGAGTGACCTTGGTCAGAAGCTCTGACCAAGTCTTGTTAGTCACAGGAATTAAAGTTTGTGAGAAGAGCTGTTTTCTCTTCAGTTTTCAAAGGGGTTTTCCACTTCTCCTGCCAGTTGTGGAAGTGCACATGTCGGGTTTTGTAGGCAGGGTTGTATCACTCATGCTTTTTAAACTGGGTTTCTTGCAGTTAGCTATGGCTGGTTCTGCTCCCTGCATAAGGGTGTTGGAAAGGCATTGCCTGTGGATTGTTTTGCTTACAGCGATAGTACTACCCTGTGGTCTCTCAGGCACATATAAGCACTTTCAGGAGCCACTTATACAGTTTGGTTGTCCCTCCCTCAAATGTGATTTTTACACTGAGAGTATGTGGCTAAACTCAATTTATTAAATGAAATGTCAGCCTTGCAAAATTGGAATTGGAGGTCAGGGGTTGCTGGGAAAGACCTAAATGATTTTACAAGTACTGGGCATCATCATGTACTCTGAGCTTCTGTGTGAACATAAAACTGAAAGCCATTGCTTTATATTGCTGGCCTTATCATTATGAGTTGTGTCACAGAAGTAGATCCTGGACTACTGTTGCTGCTTGAACAGAAAACATGGAGTAGTGTTGCTGGGCCTGCCTCTTTGCAATTGCAACCTTGCCGCTTAGAGACAAAAGTCCTCTCAAATCAATAATCTCTTGAAAATGTGGGTTGTACACCCTTGTGAATCTGTACTATGCTCATCATGCCCTGCTTTCTGAAGCCTTCCCTGCCATTATAGGAAAATGTATTCTTTTTGATGTGGCAACAGCATGGATAAACTTTTCCAAGACAAAAGCACTATGAAAACAAGATGATTTCATTTTATTGTGGGGTAAATTTAAAAGCAACAGCTTCAGGCAGGTATGAGATGTTGAATTTGCTTTATTTTTAGGGTGAAAATAAAAGCACCTTACTGCCAAGTTTTTATCTGAGGCATAGCTTCTGCATCCTAATCTCTGCAAGGTTAAAATTACTGCTCTTTTTAGCTGTGAAGGCAAACCGTACGTCTAATGACAGAAGGGCACTTCATGGTGCTTTTGTTTCTCAAAAAGCTTGTCCGTTTCCAAATTGCAGGAATACACACATTGCTGAAGTTCAGTTTCCAAAATAGGCTCTTGTCTTACACTTGGAGAGATGAAGTTTGGCTCGGAGCGGGGAGAAACAGAAACTAGATGCTGTTTCTATGGGAAGTATTTATAGCTGTTTATGAATGCAACTGCATTCCGATAGTTTAAAAAAGGCATGCTGAACAGGATATACAATGTATCTCCTTATTTGAACTAGCTTTGAAAAAACTACTGCTGTACTACTTTTTTTAGCTTGATTTCCTGAGGAAACTTGGCTTAAAAGATCATGCTCTGTGCATTTGTACACACATGTCTCCTTCTGCTCTTAACTTCTCCATGCTTTCACCAGTTTTAACCAAATTTGACAGAAGCTCTAAGGATAATTGATTCCTACAGAGCTTACAAAACTGCACGACTCATGAAAGTAAGTAGAGGAGATATATTGGTGATGCCCACGTTGACATAAAAGCAGCAACATACACGTATTACTGGACAGTGGAGATCAGCAGAGGAGGGATGTTATGAGTGTTCTGAATGTGGAGAAAGATCTGTGCCTCCAGCACGAACAGTATTAGACAGAGAGAGTCAAGCTGTGGAATCCTGATTGATAGGAAACCAACCAGTTTTCATTAGTTTTGCTTCTCAAGGAACTTTTGTACTGCTGAGAGTTAGTAGTAAAAATATGTCAACAGATCCCAGAACCATCTATTCAGCAAATTAACGTTTTTATGTCTGCATAGCTCTGGAAAAACTAGCATTGTATTTAAAATACACTTATATTTTTAGCTCATACTTTCTGATCAAGTCTCTTATGTTTGTCCTCAAAGAAAAGCTATGTAGCTCCCTATGTGAAAGCGCAATATATATGAATTTCCAGAATAATAGTACACTAAATAAAGTCAGTTTAGCTAAAAAAGCAGACATTTTATGAAAACTGCCAATTATTTTTTCCTCTAGAAAAGCAGTGTAAGGAAAAAAAACCTGTATTGGCTTTAATCTGCTTGGTACAATTCCATATAGAGCAGAGAGGTATATCCGGACCTTGGTAGAAGGTTTCCATGATCCATGGAAGTGGGTTGCTGCTTTCCTTCCCAGGGAAGATTCATCTGCAACTCTTTAAATATAACCAAGTGTCACATCTAAGCAGTAGATCTAAAAAGCCAAGCTTTTAAATAAGCATCAGATACCCTGAGATCAGGGATAAGATTGCAAGAATTGGAGAGGCTGTATGGCAGACAACCCAGTTTCTAGTTTCCTCCTGTGATTTGGCATAGCCAGCACAGAGACATAAGAAGATGGATTGTTCTCCCAGTCTTTTCAGTGCTGTAACTGAAATTATACAGTTGCTTACTGCTAGTTTGGGCAACATGACGTTTAATCACTTCTTGCTGCCTGACCAAGAAACCTGGAAAGCTGCATTTTATTAGGTCTTAAGACTTACTAGAACACCAATGAGGTGTTCTCATAGTTTTTCATTTTGTAACCAAAAAGGTAAAAACTTGGTCCAGAAGTAGAAATCTGACAATGTAAATCTACCTCCAACTGAACTCCCCAGCCTGTCCTGTTTTCATTTTTTAAAGTTCCTTTAATATGAAAGTGTTTGCTGTCTTTGCACACACAATGGCATCCCATTTTCATCTTGCTGGGTGCTGACGCTGCATTCCTGTCTGTCTGCTGAGTTATTGTCTGGATTAATATTCATTAATTATGTTGGCTCAATGAGGCTGTGCTTGGTAAACAGCTTCTTGAGGACATTACATGTTTTCCTGAGAGTGGTGTTTAGCGTCCAGAAGATTAAAATGTAAGACTACGGGTATAATCCAAATCCAACAAATACTATCCTTTCTTAGGGTGTTTTAGAGGAGAGGGAATGGGGAAGGGGAAGGGAAGTAAGTGTAAGAAGAGAGGAAGAAACTATAGAATTGCCCTCACATCAATAGTGGGGGCTGTCATTGTGTTGAGTGGCCAGTGCTGACAAGCCTGCAGTATCTGGTATTGCTCAACTAAGGATAAAGGGAAGCGTACTAAACCAACCTTTTCCTGCTACGATGCGAAACTCTACAATACGTTTCTTAATGCTATTCAATCTTAATTTGCATAATCAGTTTTTCTGAAAATGATTCAGGCATTAAGATGCATCTGAACAGGCCTCTTTCCTGCCTGCAAAGGTAAATCCCTCTGGTGAGCTGAGCATTATAAATTTAAATCCAGGATGTGGGCTTGGTTGATGTACTGTACTTAGTAAGACAGGTACAAATGACAGGGAAGAAAAACTTACTCTGAATCTTTCTGTGTTCCTATACCCAAAGGGTTTTGCTTTAAAGAAGATTACTAATGTTTTAAGATTATCCTAAAGTAATATGTAAGTAATTAAGGAACCATAAGCAGAGGAAAGTTTTTTGAGCACAAACATTCCTTGACAGTAATCTTTAAAAAGAATAGAGTCCTGAGGATGATGAAAGTTCAACCTGAACTTTCCTTCTCAAACAGCAGATATGAGCATGACTTCTTGCATAACAGTAAGTTATCTTTGTAGCAATTGAAATCCAGAGATTTCAATGTCTACAGATAGTCTAATGGCTGTTAGAGGTACGGTATTTACATTGTTTATGGAGAGGCAATTGTGCCTAGATCTTGCCTGGTAAAATTGACTTTGTGCACTCAGCTAACAAAGCTACTTCTAAGACTGTCGTCTTTTTCAAATGTATCTCTTCTTAAAGGCAGTTACTGCTGGGAGGTTGCAGCTTATACTCCTACAAAAGTCACTACCTTACTCCATAGTTGAAAAATGTTGGTTTATTGCTTGATCCTGTGCCAGCTACCTGCCTTCCACATAGCAATAGTCATAACTCTGCAAAATTCACTCAAAAGTAAGCAAGCAATGCGAGTTGTGCTCAAGGATTCTGTATTGTCATTAGCTGTATTTGACTCTTCAAGTGTACTAAAAGCATGACTATGCCTGGTACAAACCTTTTGTCAATAGCTGGCCTGGGGAAATGGGTTAGTGTAAGAAAAAGGATCTTCTGAACAGGCCACCGCACCATTCTTTCATACACAAGCTCTGAGTAAGAAAGGTTAGATACCAAGAAACCTCTCCCCTTGTTCTGAAGAAGAAAGGGTGAAAGCTAACTACTGACAATCTTCATTTACATACACTATTATTTATATACAGTATGTATATGCAGAAAAATGATATTTGAGCTTTGTTCTGTGGAGTGGTGCAGTGCATGTTGTGTTGTAACTTTTCTTTGTGTTCTGATTTTAGGGAAAAATAGCAACCTTTTTCACCTAAACCATGAAAGAGATGCTCAGCAGGATGCAGGTTAGCCTGACTTAACAGCTACTGTGTTCATGCTAATTAGGGTTTAAGAAAACAAGACAAGTAGGTTCTTACAAGCAGGGTGAGTTTTTCTGCTGGTCAGTAGGCCTTGTGCTAGAGAAGTGGCTTCTGGGGAATGTGAGCATTCATTACGAACAGCTGGTGCTGGGGAAAGGCTGCTTTGGTGAATTAGCCTCTATACGCAAGAGATTTTTTCATTGGACTTGGTTTCACTGTATGTTTTTCCATAGGTTCTGAAATTGTCTCGCCAGTTTGGTACCACTGGGATTTTTAAAAGGAAGTGATCTTGTTCCATAGCTTTAGACATCCATCATGCTGCTTAACTGAGAGAGTGGGATCTTCTGTGTTGTTATTTAGTTTTCACTAAATAATTTTTGCTTACTTGAGTTCAAAACCCTTTCTCCCATATTTCCAGTATCTCTTAGGAACTTGGTGAATGAGGAAGATTATATGGAAAAAATTACCAGAAAGTTTCACATTTGTGTTTTAAACCTAGAAATGAATAATGTTTCAGGTGGAACTTTGCAGACAAAGTTACTTGAAAAGGGAGTTACTCAAGGCACCCGCTTCAGAGGCTAAAGGATTTTGCCTGTAGAACTCTGGCATGGTTGTTGCTGTTGACAGCAAAAGTATGCTTCATAGGTATTAAAAGGCCTGGCATAAGTGTCCAGTCTAAGCTTTACTTAAAGAAAGGATGAACTTAATGTTCATTTTATGTTGGCAATTAAATCCCTCAGAAAACTGTAAGTTCAGTTACTGATTTTTTTTTAAAGTCCTTTTTGTTAGTAACAAAAGACTGAACTTTAAAATAATTTGCATTTGTTTACATTTATTTTTTATATATTTCTTTTTATTTCAGTTTGATCAACAAAATAAAAACATATCAAGATATATGATGGATTACTGTTCTGAGAAGCCCAGTGCCATTTGGGAAATAGCAGCAGGAACCTAAGCTACCCTTCTGCTGAAACTAATGTTCTGGTGCTTTTTTTAAAAAAAAACCCTCCATTTATGAGCTTATCATGACAGGAACTTGTTATTCCTGTGTTAATATTCTGAAGAAGTACAGTTTACATAGCTAAGATATTTCATAGTTTAGGCAAACAATGCTAAGGAGCCTTTTGCAGCTACAATTTGAGATATAACAACTCTTGACAGTTTGTCTTTGAAGTGGCTAAAACTATTTAGCTTTTGTGGGCAGATCCATTAACCCACACACAATTCTGCCCAAGTAACAACTACAATAACTAAAACTTTCTTCTGACAATATAATTCTTCTGTCTAATGCAAGGAAAACAAACCCATTTATAAATAAACTGAATGTAACCAATGACTTGAATATTCTGTACAGTGGTCCACACACTTGATCATAAACTCTAGAGAAAATTAAGAACCATCATGCTGCTGATGCTGTTGCATAGTTGCAAATAATATTCTGCTTGCAACCCATTTTGCTGATATTCAGAATGCCAGACCTCAGATCAGCTAGACTATCAGGATAAGAGTCTATCTGGATGATCTCATGTTCTCAAAAATAATACAGATGAAAAATGTGAGTAATGGTGAGGGTGGGGGCATATATCCATTGGGATTCTTTTGAGACTGAAACACTTGTTGCTTTTTGCCTTTGAACAGAGTTTCGGTAATGATCGCTAATCTTAAGTAATAGTGTGAGTGCCTGCATAGAGTAAGCCTTGGAAGATAACAGAGTCTGTGGCTGAAGCAGATGGAACCTTTTATGACACCAGCTGAGACAATGTGGGAGCTGAGGGTAACATGGCTTTCTCAGGCTGAGAAAGGAGGAAAGCACTCGTTTCTTTTGCTTCTACAGAAGAGGGAATACTGTGTTCTCTACCATGTCCCTCTCCATCTCCACTCGAACTCCCTGAAGGACCGTTTGGTGGTTCAGAAGCTTTGATTTACTTAATACAGAGGACCATTCTTTTTGCCAATAACATTTTGATCTTAGCTGGGATTGAGAAGTGCTTCATTCATTACAACTGCTTGGCAGTGACATAAAGGCATTCAGTGTTTAGCAGGTCTTCTTGAATGTACATTGCTTGGAAAGAAAGCTGAGCTTCTTCATGTGTAAACATCTGTCTTAGTCTCGTAATGCCTGGACAGCTGGAAAACATGCAGTGCATTGTGAGTGTGCTCAAAACTTCACCCCTTAATATATCTCTTCACAAAACTCAAAATCTTTCCACTTCTTGAGGGTGGAATTGCTTTTCTTTGATCATGACACTTGAAGGGCTCAGCTGTGTGTTTTCCACAAGCCTGGCTCTTGTACTAAGTTCTGTTCTGTCATTTCTGCTTGTGATGGTGTCAGGTATTGCAAACAGCACTGAGAATGCTGAGGAACATGTCTCCTGTCGTTCCTAGCTTTAGGGCTGAGCTCATGGAGTAGGCTACTTTTGGAGAGGTCCCTAAAGCATTTAGTCTATTTGGGCTATAGTCTAAAGTAGGTCAGCTTATGGTCTGGGCAGAAAAATAAAAATCATAATAAAGTGTGTAGTTTGTTTTCACGTGTAGAGAGACAGATCTGTACAGAGGGACTGTTTGCTTTTGTCAGTCCAGGCAGGAGCACTTTTGTGCATCTGTTACGTTGTGCATTATGGTGTGGTCACTTTGCAGTCATTTGTAGAAACAGGTATGAAATAGGCCCAATAATATTATCATCAGTATGATTCCATTTGTGGAAACGTATGCCTATCCTTGTTCAGGGCTTGTTGGAGGTTAAAAGACATCTTCTCAGCAAGGGACATTAAGTAGCCATGTCACCTCATGAGAAGCTGCGGTTGTTCATTGTTGCTGAGTGGTGCATCCTGTCGTCCTGTCAACACGTTGCCTTTCTCTTCCTGTTCTACTGATACTGGCAGCTCTCAAATGGCCTAAATATCAGGGACTTCCTTTGAGCGCAGGACCTTCATGGGATTACAAAAGAGAGGGTGCTGCAAATGCCCTCCTTGCACTTACGAGCACGTATGCATCAGACTATCTGCTTGTGATTTACGAGTGAAAATACTTAATTTGTCACACTTTCCAAGGCTGCCTTTATTGGGAATGGAATTGCAGATCTAACGCAAGAGAGTGACTAGGATACAGTAACTGTTCCAAGAGAGTTACATGGAACTACCTGGAGGCTGCCTGTACAAGTACCTGCATGAAGCGCTTCTGTCTGCTTCCTGGCAGCGGCATGCACTTTTGAGGTGTGGTGCTCCACTCTGCAAGGTACCTGATCCTGTGGATGCATAGGTGAATTTCTAGCACACCTGTTGGGTTAGACTTCTCAAATGGGTAGGGTTGAATTTCTAGACCATACCGGGCAATTGTGAGCATGTGAGGCACAGGATACTGACAGCCCAGGTAACTTTTGACAGCGAGGTACTTGATCAGCTTATGCAGCAGCTGAGCAGTGGTTCATGGAGCACTGCTTGATTGCAGGTGCCTAAAAAAGGACACGGGCGTCATGGATGCCTAAAGTCTCCTGACTTTGGATCTTTGGCTAAATCTTCCCTGCTATTTTCCAGCTTCTTAAGCCATACTAACACTCACCTTGTAGAATACCCCTAGGTTTTTCTCTTCCTCCCTTGCATGCTTGGTGTGACACTTTATTTTCGAAAAATTGGTAAGTAAGTGGCATTTCAATGAATTTGAAAGTTCTAAAATAAGTATTTCCTTGGAAGGAATGATGTTATGATGTTTGACAGAAATTGGTAAATCTAATGACCTTTGATAAAAGGCTGCAGCTGTACGATAATATAGACAAAGACAACTTTGAAGACTGATTCAGAAGCCAGGAATTTAGAAACTATTTTCAACATTTTAGCCTACACAGATTACTAAATAAAGAATTTCAACAACCGAGACAATGTTTTTGTTTGTAAAAGTGGGTGCTTAGTACAGTTGGATGATGAATTAAGGACAGCAGGAATATATCAGAATATACTTTCCCACACATCCAGTACAATTGAGCATTAATACATTTTCATCCCTTTGTAATTATTTTCTCTTTGCAGCTATTTCCAGATTGTTACCATCTGTAATTGTGACACTTTTACAAGAAAATTGATTTAGTCAATTCAGTTTCTGTGATTTTTAATATTGTTGTCATTGTTTAAAATCCAGAACCTTCTAACTTGGCATGAATTTTTCAAACCTCTTTTATATTGTGCAACCAATAGCAAGCTTATTTTTTGTCAGAAACCTTTTTTATTTCTTTGCTCATATAACTCTAACTAGAGTTAGAGACTCCCTAACAGACAATGGTCAAGTGCTCTGGTGACATTCCAGTAGAGAGATGAGCAGTTTTGCAAGTTAAAGAGATTGTGGATGAAGGAGGCAGCCATTTAATAGCTGTTTTTGAAAGTTGTGCGCTAGACAATATGAGAAATAGCTTTATTGTAAACATGTATTGTACAAATGAGGCAGGCTTCGGGGCTGACTAAATTGAAATCTTTCAGGACAAAGGTAGTTTGAGAAACTGTGTCCTTTGAAAATCCAGTCATGTGGTGCCAGTTACCTCCTGTGAGATGTTAAAGTGTGTTGCTCCCATTGAAGTAAAGGGAATTGAAGTCCATTAGCACATTCAGGAGCTCTTGATAGAAATCATCATAGGTTTAATGAGACAACCAGGAAGTACGGAAAAGTTTTGTGTGTGTGTGTGTTTGAAACAATTCAGAACATACCATTTGAAATGGATCCATCTCCAATCAACTTTTCTATGCTGTGTTTCACTGAAAACTAGGCTAAAAACAATTTGAATAATTTTCAAGATAACTTTTGAAAATGCCAATTCACAGAAAACAGCAGGGGTTACATTCTTGTTTAGTGAAGGCTAAGAAAAGACTGCTTCTGGTGAAATAAAAATGTCAGTGATTTTGAAAATTGCTTCAAAGTGATGTGAACATTTTGAATAAAATAATGGGAAAGCATTTCTTTTGAAAGATGAAAAAAGAATTAGTGACAATTTTCCAGTAACGCTGTTTCAGTGACAAAAATATTGTGGGGACTATTTTAATGATAAGCATGTACTGGGGGGTGAGGGGGAGGGGAGGGAAAACCTCTGTGACGCAGAGTTGAATTGTGTGATTGCTTTGCTTGCTGATGCATGTGGTATACTGCCTTTAAAGAAATGTGCTTGTGTATCTGATTCACATGGATCTAGCTGCCTGTTGTCCATGTTTTTTTTTCCAAGACTGTATAAGCCGCTGGCCTGAGTAAGTAGCTCATGTACAAGCTCTGGATTGTAGTGGACCCCAGGCTAGATTTTGCCTGGACCAAGACGTTTGTGGGTTTGCAACTTCCCACAAGACCTTTCCTGTACAAGCTGATGTCTGTTAGAGGTGGTAATGGTCAACTGACCCTTATTCCACCAGAAGATTTTCAGCCTCTGAAATCAGTAGTTTGACAGGTAAAGCAAAGTAAGACATTCTCTTACATAAAGATATTATATAGCAGATATCATCTGCTATAATGACAGATAGGTGATGTATTTTATGTATTGCCTGTGATGTAGTAGCCTTCTACTAAGTAGGCTTCCTGGTGGAAGATTTATTTTGGTGTGTTATTTTCACTCTGCACTATTCAAAGTACTGATTTCAGTGGCCGGTGAGTGTTAAATGTGTATGTTCAGATCAGATTTTACATTTGTAGTGGCTGCACCTGTGAAAGTCAAACATAAGAGCAAACAGTGAAGTGATTTACAGAGAAAACCTTGAGATGTTCTCAGCAGCTTCAGCGATGAAGCCATGGCTGTAGGTGAAAACCATGGGTAAAAAGATGAGTGTACAGGTGTCATGATGAAAAAACAAAGAGGTCTAGGAGGTAATTTATTTGGAAATGAAGAAAAGACAAGGGGGTAGATCTTCAGCTGCCACAAAGGGGCATATATTTGGCAAAGTGGGTAGGGTTCCTGTAAAAGTTAGTGGAAACTGTAGTCTTGTTGACTGCAGTGGGAAGGAAGATCAGTCCCAAGATCAAGCAATTAACATTGGTACCAAAAATGGTTTGAATGATAAGCCTTCCTGTAAGTGATGAATGTAGGATGGCTTGCTAATGATTAATGCATATTTTGTATTAATAAATCATATTAATTGTTCTGTTCCTCTTTCCTGTTTCATTTTATTTCTCCCTGTGTATAAAAAGCACTCTATAAGGGTCCAAAACAAAAAAGATGTCTGAGAGGAGATGATTATGCTTGGGTCCAGACAACATTTAAAGGAGATTTAGACCAAAATCTTATACTCCTTGTAAAACTACCAAACTGAATTAGGTAGATGTTTGAGAATATTGTCATGTTTTACTAAAAGCTGTCTGTTTCCAAATACAGTTTTCTAACGTGTGGCTTTCATATCTTCATATTGTTACATGACATTGCATTATGTACAGCCATTAATTGCTATGGATATGACTCTCATATCCCAAGGGGCCATAGCATGGAGGTAAATATGAAAAAAACAACTTTAAATAAAAATATAAATGTACAAGATGAACACACATTCCAGATTTTTTCTAAACTGTAAAAAGAAACAAGCTAACAGAAGAAGCTAGGCCAAAAGTAGAAGTACTACTTAGGAGCAGAATAATGTGTATAAATCACATAATGTGATTTAAGTCACTGAGTATTTCAGAGTCAGAGCAGAGACTTGAAAAAAAAGTCTGAAGATTTGCCTATTCATCCAAGCCCTGAATCAGGGAAAGGCTTTAGTATGTCCTTGTCCCCTAACTTTTCAGGTTTGTATGTGAGCAAACCTTTGACATAAGCCTTTATTTTGGAAATTAAGCGTCTGCTGGGTACTCTTCTGAAACTCATAAAAGCACAAGGGACACCTCTTGGGAAAAAGGAGGGTAAGGTAATTGCAGTGTTAGCCTACAGTGACCTCAGATTTGTTTCTCAGTTTGTCCTCAATGCCCAGAGGGAAGTTATGCAAAGTGATTACGCTCTTTCTTCCGGTACTTGAGTGGGTGAATAGCCTTGTGCTGGTCCCTCAAGTATTTTGAGGATGATTGTTGGGCACCAGGCACTTACTTGCCATTTCTGTTCTTGAAAATTTTTCCCCTTTATCAGCTAAAGTGAAAACACCTAAAAGACAGTTTGCACACCTGGTTTTACTCAAAAAACCTTCCAGAGTACTGCAAAATATGCACAGAGTCTTGCAATCTGTTCCTTGTGTGAAATTTTACATGAAGAAACTCACATTATTAAGAACTGCTTACCTGAATAGGCTGTTGCCAGGGTTAAGTCTTCAGTCCACTCCTAACATTTTCAGCTGCATGTTTTTAGTTTAGTACAGCTCCCTTTAACAGTCATCCCCAACTGCACTGGAGTTTAAGACACTATGTTTAAAAAATGTTGTAAATTGAGATACTGAGAAAAACAGAGGGAAGAAGATTAGAATGGTCTGGTTTGGAACATCCTCTGGCCATATTTTCTTTACTCCTTTTATTGAGGAAAAGTGTTTTAGTGGAACCTGAAGTCCAGGCCATATTGTAGCATTGTTGGGGTTCTTTTTCCTGTGGGGTGGGGGGTGGTGCCACCTCCACAATGCTGGAGATTCTATCTCCAGCAACCCTGTTAATTCTAGTTCTAAAAAGAAGTTAAGACAGCTTTTTAAGGAGCTACTTAATGTTAAAACAGATTAAAATATGCAAACTCTGGCCATTTTCTAGACAGCTGGACCATTAAGAGAAGATGCATATTTGGAAGTTCAAGTGGAAAAATTTCAAAGGGAGATAAGAATTCCATGGAGAAAATGTCTGAATCATTTGCCCTGTGTCCTTTAAGTTCTTATTTCTCATGAGTTCTTATTTCTCACATCTCCTATTCAAGGAAAGATGACACCTAATTCTGATTAATCTTTGGCATTTAAGGAGATTACAACTGGAGGTGGCAAATATGCATCCTTAAAAGAGTAAAACCCTATTTTATTCATAGTGGTGAAGTATTATTGGATGCACTAATTTAGATTTTTCACTACTGTTTTTTTTCTGACACTGTCTCTTGATAATATGTTAACTACTGAGACTATCTTCCTGAAGGTAGTACTCAAGATGCTCTTTTGCACGTAGTAAAGGGCCTGATGGTGTCTAAAGGCTGATGGAGAGTAGTGGGCTATTTTTTTCATCAGCAATGAAAATTGCATTCTCAGCAAATTTTGAGTTTATTGACGCTGAGATTACTATCACTTCTCTATCATCCAAAAGAAGGGGCAATATAGAATCTATTAATAGAATTTTTGTTAATCTTACTTTTGTTAACCTTTCCTTGTTAGCTCTGAAGTAAACCTTGAAGTTCTTTGAGTTGTTATAAAATATCTTATTAATTTGTGTGTATAATTTTTTGGTTTTGCGACTATGAAAATAGACATTATTTAAAATGTGTTCTAGGAAAGAGATCAGCACCCTGAATTATTTGTTGCAAATAAATTATACAATAAGCAATCTACTTTCTATTGTTTGCAGACCAAGCCTGTTATCTCTGACTTGTGTTGGCTTTAAGCATTAGGTGATCTATTTTGGTCTATGGATTATTCATGACAGGTTCATTTCAGCTAGACAATGCTTGTGATATGTAATGGATTATCCAGTTCATGCGTCTGGGTTTTTTCCCCGTTTCCTCACTGGGTGACTTTTTTTGAAGAAAGGAATAATGGATAAAATTTGTGAAATCATCATGAGCCAAAAGTATTTTGCAAATGACCTGGCAATTTTCTGCATACAATGAATAAATGCAACTCGGTGAATAATAGCAGTACTAACACATTTAATGACTTAATTCTGAATTAGCTCAGTTTGACCAGCTCTACTTGATGTATCCAGCTAGTATGGGGTGCAGGGTGATTCTCTTCTCTTCCTCACTGTTGCTATACATTGGTCTGGCTCAACTGACGCTGACAGAATTCTAATTCCCATGCAGAGATGTAAATGGTGAGAGAGGCGTGCTCTCTGCATGCAACTGTCAAACAAATGTAATCAGACTCTGTACTGGGTATTGTGTTTATGTTAGTCTAGTGCAGCAATGACAGTTGAGACTGGCCCTAATATCACAATGGTATCCCAGAGCTCAGTTAGGTAGAATGGTTTACGTGCAATGTTAATTTAAAAGAACATGAACAAATATCACAAATGTTTTTGGTCTGTTAGGTGGTACATCCTATTGACTAAGTGGTGATGTAGCACACAGATGACCCGCCAGATTCTATTATTTGACTCAGCAGTTAACACTTGAGATTTAGAAGAATTTGAAGTTGTCTACTCTCTTGGCAATTGCCCCACAAGACTTGAGATTTGAGAAAGCTTCTTGACAAGAGAAACGTAAGCAGTGGTTATATGAGAAGTGCCTGGCATGAAAAATCTTAAAGATTTTGGCTTGGTGGTCAGAAAACAAACCCATTTCCTGTGAGTTTAGCAACTCTGTCATGAATTATCTCAGTTTGTTTAACACGGTTTTCAAAGGTGTGTTTTTTGTTAAGACTGTGTATAGTAAGTGCTACAATTTTCCTGACAGCTTGGATAAGAAGTGATGAACACAGTGAATAAGCTCCATCAAATATGGCCAGGAATTATATCTGTTCTGGTAATGTCATCTCATCTTAATACTGCGTTACTTGGCACTATACCTTTATCACATTTTATAGCTTTCTTTCCCTCTCCCCCTTCCTTTTGCAATCCTCCCTCCCTGCCCCCCCCCCCAAAAAAAAAAAAAAAAGAAGTAATGTCTTCTGATACTTACACTTCTGTCACACTTCTGTGCTCCTCTCAGTAGAATCAAAAGGAGTAGCAGGACTCAAGGTATGGGACAGATGATCAAGTTACAGAGTTACAGTGTTTCTCAAGTTTATCCTTGCCAAAGCTTCATCTCTTTGAGATTTGCAATAGATCTGCTTTTCCTTTTTCTCTCTTTTTTTTTTTTTTCAATTCATCATTTCTTGGCAAGTTACTTGTTTTCCAGTGAAAGCTGTTGCCTTTACTGTAAATGACCATTCATAACTTTGAGCACAGCAAGAATAATGTGTCTGTTTGGCTAGAAGACGTGAGCTTAGGGATGGATAATCTTCTACCTCTTCTAGTACAGAGAGATCTGTTAACGAGCCAGCACATTACTCAGATGCTGGCAGTAGAAAGCCTGCATTTTAACTTAAAAAATATCTATCAACTTGATAATATGTCAGGCAACTGTACCTTCCTGCAAATAAAAGTCCAGTTTTCTAGGTTCAATAGCCGTAATTTTTTTCTTAAACATAAAGTAAAATCTCTTGCAGGAACCCCGTGTTACTAGTAAAAATACTGTTGGTAGGAAGAAAAAACTCAGTTTTGTTCTATCTTTCATGAACTAAAATAGAATTGTTTTATCTACCAAATGTACTAGGTCTGGAGGTCTGGATATTAGCAGAATCAAACATGGTCTTAGCCTAGCTTCACTGCTTATTTCCTTATGTGTGTGTGTGGCAGGGGCAGAGGACGTGATATCAAACTGAAGAAACTTTCCACAATTTATATGATTCCCCCTCCCCCCCCCCCCCCCCCAGCTCTGAGCTAATTTCACTTTCTAATTTTCACGTGCTGATACTGTTTTGAGGTCCCTGACAGTGCAAGGAGCTATTTAAATAAGTGCATCGGTTTGTTTAGGCAAATCACAGAGCAGTAGTAGCTTCTACAGTTTGGTATATATTTCAGAAGTAGGCTCTTCATTTGATTCATATCCACAGTTGCACATGAGCATGACTCCTCTCTGTGGCTGTCCCTGCTGACTGGAAGAAGGACAGTAGAGAAGTCTTCAGGAGTGATAGTGGTTGTCCTTTGGAATTTGGGGAGAATTTGTACTAATTTAAGTAGACTACCTGCATTTTTGCTGCTTTTAATAATGGGTATCGTATTCCACATACATTGTCTAGCTCAGCTGCGGGTACACGCTACAGCTAGAAGGCAAGGAGCATTTTCCTTTTGTCAGGAGCCACATTAGGGGCAGGAGTCATGGAGAGATGCTTATGGAAGGGAATGGTCTTTAGCCATCATTCATCTGCTCCCATCCTGGGTATGACCATGCATTAGGGATGTAGCTGTGCAGGTGATTTACTTCTCTGAAAACGACTCAGGTAAATTGTCATTTTCAGATAAGGTACTGAATGTGAGGTCATACTCTTATTAAGGTATGAAGTGAGATCATGATCCAGGCAAAGCTGAGAGAAGCAGTCCCAGAAATCACGGAGTCACTTCACTGTTAACGGCATGTTGTGCAGCTTTCCCTTCATAGTCTACCCCATCACCTTCTGTTAGGAAGATAAAGCCAGAAGTGCTTTTGTAACTGAAAATAAAGTTCCTCTTCCCCTACCTCTGCGCTATAGGTTGCATGACCACATAGCAGAGGTTCTGCCACCCCAGAAAGAGATTCAACTTTTGTGTTAGCTGCCAGAGACAGTCCAGACTTCCACTGACAATTCAAATGGATCTTCTGGTTGGAGAACCTCCCAACACAGCTGAAACAGTCTTCTTTTGTCTGAGCTGAAGTCCTGTTCTCTTTGAATATGACTGTTCTCTGACTACTACAAGGACACTGCTGTTTGGGCATTTTTCCCAATGTTTTTATGATATTCATTTTAATGTACTGCACATTTTTCATTTTGGGACAGTGCTCAAAAATTTGCCCATAAACGTCACTTCAACTGGGTGAATGCTGCTTTTTATCACTGCATTGCTAAAGGCATTTCTGTTGTATTCCCAGACCACTGCTTTTGTTCATTGATGTTGAAACCAATTTCAGCACAGCCACAATGGGTTAACGTTTTCCTGCTTGTTTGCGTAGTGATTGCAGCTCTGAGACCAACCTGTAGCGGGCGACAGAATACAGGTATCTTATAACACATACACATAAAGATGTGCATGTATTTTTGAGAGGAAAATTTTAGGGGCAGAGGAATGTAAGATGGGAAGGAGGAAAAACTGTGTGTATTGTCTGATGAAATACAGTGGAACAGGAGAAACGTTGTTTTTCCCATTTCATGCCCTGCACCATTTTTCACTCTCCAGCTTCTTGTTATATGGGAAATGCCTCTTTGTTTAAAGGTGCCTCAATAAGGAGTGCACAACCTTCAGTGGATTTGGCTGGGACATGCGACCCAGGAACCTTGAGGGAGGGAATGATAGGAAAGGAGGCAGTGCATAGCCATGTTGTCCCATGAACAGAGTAGCACCGATTCATGGCATGGCCCATTGCTATTTCTGCTTTTCCCAATGGAAATTAAAAAGCAGCAGCCTCCTTTTTGGTCCCTTTAATTTTATCTGCTTTCTAGATTAGCTGTACTGAACAGTGGAAGAAAGGAGACAACATTGTCTCCTCTGACCCACCTCTGTTAGAGGCTCATGTGGGTAGCACAGAAGAATCAATTCCCTTGCTTCACTGTAGGAGTCTGTCAGTGAGATTAGGAACAGCAAGACTGGTTCCTGACAGCTTTAGTCCTTGTTGAGGTTGTCTTCAACCCCAGGGGCTGCTGAGATTTTCTTCACAAGCTTCTGTATAAAAAGCCTCACCACAAAAATCCCTCTTTGTCTTTTAAACTAGCTTGAGAAGATATTTTAATTAAAAACTACCAGTGGCAGTACGTAGCAGGGCACTGGAAACCCTTTCTCTGTGGTAGTTTCTCAGCACAAATACTTCTGTGTAGTTGTGGTCACATGTTTGATTGACTTCGTTCCCAAGCTGATGTTCACAGTACTGTATTCATCTTGTTCAGATGACTGTGAGATGCAGCCTGAATGCAGTGATGCTGACAGTGAATGTGAGGAGAACCAGACAGTTGACAGCATCTCCATTTTTCAGAGCTGATGTAGGATGATCTGTCACATGATGCTAGGCCACAGCCTGTCATTTATATAGCTACAGCTGTAATGTGGGTAAAATCAGAAACAAGAGAGAAGTGACAAGAGGGGAAAAAAAAAAAGGTGCAGGGAGAGGCTATTTATGCTCACCTCTCACAAAATTGCACAAGCATTTTTTATTTTAATGAATGCAATATTGATCCCATATCTGAGACCTACCTGCTATTTCTATGGGTTGGAAGAGCATTCGCAACCAATCCATGCCTGCTGTTCAGGGTAATGTGTCTGCCTGGGGCAGAAGTCAGAGATCCTTTGGGGCTGATACTGTGCCACATCCATTATGGCTGTTAGGGAAGCCTTTCTCATTGTGGCTTGGTGTGCACAAGCAATAGCAGCCAGAAACTTGAGAGATTAAAAAAAAAAAGACTTTATCTTGAGCTAAATAGCCATACCCTCAAGCTGGGAGCTGCAACAGCTTTGTGTATTTTGTAGGAGGTGCAGAGGAAGGAGAACCCTAAGGACATATTCAGTGCTGCCAAACTATAGCACCTAAAATGGATTAAAGGACCTTTTCTGGCAAGAGACTAATAAGTCATTCAAGCCACCTTGCCAGGTCATGCAGTTTGTGGTCTCTATACAGTTACTGTGGAGACAAGTGTGGGGAACAAGTAACTCTGTGTATACAGTTCTTTACCTGGACTTTCCCCTGTGCAGCAACTCCTGCTGCTTCTTGTTTGGCTGGTCTTCCCTGTAATTTGGGAATAATAGTTTTTGTAGCACTGGACTGTTCAGACCTGTGTAAGGGAAATGCAGCTACATCATAAGGGCAGTATTCAGAAGTGCGTCTTCCACTTGCCATCCGCCTGTTTCCCCGCCTGTTTCCCCACCTGTTCCCATGTGACTCCAAAACACAAGGTTGCGTTCAGTGGTAGAGGGGTGAGGCATGAGCTGCATGGTCCCAGACTTTGTGCTGGGAGTTGTGGGCCTAAGTGATGTCTTGAGTCCCAGTTGCCTCCCTACTTCACTTTTTCTATAGGACGTGCATAATAAATTGCTGGTGACCTAAATGTGCAGGGAACAAGGTGCACACCGGCTACCATGCTGGGGGCTTAGGAGAGGAACAGAATGAGGCTTCTGCCCATTACTCTTATTCTCCGTTCACTTTCTTACAAGAGAATGGAAAGTCAGTGCCACCCAGCTTACTCATTTCTGGTTTGAGGATCAGTCAGCTTGCACAAGGGTGTGTGTGCAAGGGAGGTTTTTCTTGTGTATCCTTAAAGTCTTGCTTGATCCCGTAAATTGCATTCTTGTGCCTATCTTGGGTTAAAGAGAATGCCCCATGATATTTGTGGTACTTCTGTGACAAACGTTACATTTTTCTTAGTATCATATACTTCTGTTGAGATGACTGGGGCACCACACTTGACAATCATGAATTATTTACAGCAGACCGACAGCCATTTATCCTGTGGTACCATCTGCCATGAAGATCATATTTTGTCTTAGCAGTTTTCTCCCTTTGTTATTCTTTGAAACACTATTTGAAGATGTGGGAGCAGTGAGGAATGGATAACCACCTCTGGGCCATGGTTTCAGTGGTATGTTTAGATGCTCCTGGACAACAGTGTTAAAGGTTAAATGCTTTTGGCATTTGATGGGAAAAACTCTAACAAAGGTGAAGTGAATGATGCAAGCCTAGCATGAGTTTTGACTGTTCAGGATGTTTCCCATGTGCATCCTTTGCTGGTCTCCTTGGTACAAGGGTCATGTTGTGGGCAAGGAGGAGGTGTGACTGGAGCAGAACTGGCAGATGGTCCCTTGAAGGTCGTTTCTTGTTGCTATCTCCTGTAGTGATGCCATATGCTGTGCAGGGGTATGTTTCCTTCCTCTTCATGGAGTGTAAACTCATCAAAACAGTAAGTGCAGCATGCCATCAACTCTCAGCTCTTGAAGTTTCTGATTAGGTCTGTGGCTTTAAGACATTTTTCAGTATGTTGTCGAAGAGTATATAGAATAAGGATGTTTGAAAAAAAAATTTAAAAGTGACTGTCTGTGATGGTGGAGATTTTCTCTTTAGCTATTTAACATTTTTTTCCTGAAATTCTTTTTCTGCCTCTAAGAATATTTTTTTTTTTGTCCCTTCTCCCCCCACACCCCTCCGCAAGATCTTTCCTTGTAACCTGTGAACATTCCAGAACGTGGCCAGCGCCGCATAAGAGATTTGGGGGAACTGAATGCCACCACTGCTTCTGGAATCATAGGTGTTCCTCTTGGCTGTTGGTAATGGCAAGTATTTCCAACAGAAAACACCTGAAGCAAATGCCCACAGCAACTGGGGGGTAAGCAGTGCTTCAGGAAGAAGCAGCTGGCTGTGTCTTGAATGCAGTTAGTGTTCTGAGTTGTTTGTGCAAATTTTACTCTGTCTCACAATGGAGTATTTCTAAAACTGAGAGTCCCATGATGAAAACACATGAAAAATCATTGTTGCTCTATGTAATACATGATCGTTAGAAAGATTCCCCCCCCCCCTTTTTTTTTGTTAATTGTGATGAATAACATCAGGAGAAGGTTTTTTATCATGAAAGAATAAACAGAGGCATAAATGAGTTTATAGAGGTATGAATTCTGGCCTACTTTTTCAAGCAAATTTGTGATCAAAAAGGGAATATCTGAGTAAATAAGGCAGTAGACCAGGATGTGTTTGCCCATTCAAATGACTTCAGCCCTTTCTAAAAAGGCTTGTCTGTCTTAGCATTACACCGCCTTATGCCACTGGCTTTGGTGTTTAATATCACTCACTCATCAGTGCTGGCTATGACCTGGTTAGCCCAGACAGTAACTGTAACACCAACTTTACGAATCTTTAGAGGAAGGAAACATTTTTGTGAAGTGATTCAATCTATCTACTTTCCCAGGGCTAAGGTAAAGTTCCAAGAGTTTCCAGTAGCCAGGCCATCAAGGCTCAAAGTGGTATCTTTTCTTTGTTTTCCTCCTCTTTTTTGCTCTTTAGGTTTCATTGACATATCTCTGTCAGCCTGCTTACAATTTGTTATTAAAACTATTCTTTGAACACAGTATTTCGTGGGCTGTATAGCCAATAGGTGGGTTTAGGATTGCAAGAACTGCACATGAAGTTAACAAATCAGCTATTAAAATAGGGATATTTGGTGCTACTATTTAAAGTTGTAATACCAGTGGGTCGTAATTGACTACTGACAGTGTATAGAGTTATACAACTTTTCTTAACATTACAAATTTATAATTATCTTATTCTTTGTGTAAATATTGATCTAGTGATGGGTATAATCTTATTTTGCCTAATTACTAACACATAACTAGTTAAGTTTCTATGGTGGAGGGTGTGGTGGTGTATTTAACAAACTCCACAGCTTATGTTGCCGAATTGACCCTTTCCCTATCAGCCTTTTCTTGTTTGTATTCTAAAAAGCATATCCAATGTTCATGCAGCTTCCTTGGTCACTTTTGCCTTTGTAGAAGGGCAAGAACAGACATGTGGAAACCGCAAAGATTAAAGGAAAACAATGGTCAAATTAAAGTTTGCTTTTTTTCTTTGACCTTGAAAGATTATTATCAAGCAGATTCAGGTAGATGCAATGGGCAAAAACATAGAAGGCGCAGAAATTGAGAAATCATAGTCTGATTTCTGTGTATTTCACTTTCCTACTCTAGAATGGCAATTTGAAGCACTGATAAGCTGGCATTCCTGACAACTGAAAGTACTATTTTTAGCTATTACGTGAATGAAGGAGAGTAGTAGAGCCAACATGCCTCAGCATTGCCTGGTCATTAGCTTTCTTGGGCTCCAACACTACTTCCATAGACAGAGACTATTCCATTTTGGAAAGGAAGCAGTTCTGAAAAAGAAAACAAAAAAAAAGGCAATCAGGACACTTTTGGAGGAAGCAAGATGAGACTGGTAAGTTAATGCTGTCGTCATAATGGTTAGATTTCAGGAAGAAAGTAGCTAGTTTATACCTACAGTAGGTTCAGCACTGTAGTGCTGGATGCGTGTAGCATGTCCTGTGATATGATTCATTTAGTGTTGGTAAAAAGCCAAAAGCCACACCTTGAAATGTCCTTTTCCAGTTTCTCCTAACCGAGGTGAGCCTTGTTCCCATTTGTTGTGCATGTGGACAGTGAATCATTTGCATATTTAGCTGCTTATGTTAGGCATGAGTTCAGTTTAATTACTATTTGTATGGGCTAATGCAGAGCTCTATTACTTTGTTGCACTGATTTTCAAGTGAAACTGCATATAGAAGTCAGAGGAAGAATCTGCAAGATTGTGTCTAAATAACAGCGTAATTAATCTCCTATTATGTAGCACCTTTGTCTCATCCCACAGGACATACAAAGGATTTAAAGAGCTGGTATAAGAGCGATGCCAAGACGGTTCATGTAAGCATGATCACTGCTTCTAGGATAGTGTGTGACAGCTGTGTAATATCATATGTCACTAGTGCACAATAGTAAAAACTAATTTATTCAACAGAATCAGCAGCAAGATTATTTTTTTTTCCTCAGGTAGAAGATTAGAGCTACCTGGGTTGGTATTTGGCTAGTATATTGGAGTTGATGTGTAAATTCTGGAGCAAAAATTACTGTTGAATATTCTGATTCCATTGGCCAGACCTTTGATAACTCATCTGAAAAGTGAGGTCTTCATCAGTGCTGCATTTTCTTCTGACATGGCTTACTTTGTAGTCTTTTTGCTGAGGAGAAAAGTGATCTTTCTCCTATGAAGGAAATATGAAATGGCCTGGCCTTCCTCTCTTTAGGGAATAGGGTTTTAGCCAATAGTTTAAGATATGTTGGTAAGCTTCCTTTAAGTGTCAGAAATTTTGTTATTTGTTGGAAGCAACTCCAGTATTTAATTTGGCTCGGAATGTTGTAAGTAGTAGAATTGGCATGGGATATGCTGATGATGGAGAAGGATGTTAGAAAGATGCAGAACACCCAGGTACAAAGCCCTGTGCAGAAGACAGGTGCTGAAAGCTGGGGATATGCAATTCATCTTCAGTAGAAATGCTACTTCCCTCACTGAGCATGTCAATAGAGCATCTCCATGTGAAAAGTTTACCTGTAGTGCCTGCTCCCTATGCCTGTCTTCCAGAGCAGCCAGTTTCTTCATGGAGCGAAGGTCTTTGTGTTAATGGCAGTGTATGACAATGTAATGTGACTTTTGGAAGGGTTACAGCAAGTTCTGAATGATATATGAAATGAAAAGTCCTTGCCTGGTGCAGAGAAAACATGAACAGCACTGGATGATACACTGCCAACGGTTCTAACAAGGGGCTCCTTCACAGATTTTCCACCTCAATCAGCAACGCAGTTGACATCCCCTGAGCAAAATCTCTCATCTACGAGCAAAGCAAAATTCTTCAGCTTTATAGCTTACCCACTGCCTAAAATACTCGTTCAATAATCTTTCTCTGCTTCCAGTTATGACAGTCTCTGTAGGCAATCATCCTCTTCCCATAATTCATTCAGGCTCTTTCAGGTACTTTTACTGTAAAGTCTCCATATCCTGGGAGGGTGGGGCAGGCAAATCTTGATCAACAATCTAGTCAGTGACGTGTAACATCTGCTGGTCAAGCCTGATTCAAAAATTAGTGAGGAAGTGAACAATAAGGCCAGGTAGTTTAATGTTTCTGTTCCAATGAAACAGTGGGGTTTTTTTAATACAGTCAAACCCTAACTAGTATATATTGGAATGGAGAATGGAGTAAATCACATTTTGGAAAGCAGCGGCATGCGGAAGAATTTAGGTGGCACCATAGATAATTTCTTTGACTTGAGTTTTTGCTGCTGTGGTGTGGCAAGAAAGAGCTGATGTGATCCATGCAAGAGAAACATTTAGTACTGTTTGTAAGCTTCCTCCTAGGATGTTGTGTCCTGTTCTGGTCCAGCTGGGCCGTAAAATGAGTTAAAGACTGGATAACAAGCACCAGGATGAGGGGCTTAAAGAATTCAGAGTATTCCGCTAATTCAAGAGCAGGCTGAGAGGCCACTCTGAAGAAGACACCTGACAGCAGAGGTTTTTCCGTCTGGCTGACAGAAGCTGAAGTTCAGGTAAATCAGTCTTGAAATAAGAAGATGCTTTCTGGCTGCGAGGTCTGTTGAACATGAGCGTCCCTCTGGGGGAGAGACAGAGAAAGTTGTGATCACTTCAAGCCTTTTGATAAGCCTGTGCTTGGATGGCTGTGGCCCTGTGCAGCTAGCCTTGCTCGTCCCTTTTCTTTAGGGGAAATCATTGCACTTCAAAGCATATAGCCAGTAACTCCACATGACGACAATTAGCAGACCTGAATGCCATGGCTCAGATTTTGAGTGAGCTGTCTGAAGATGATCACAGCAGATCTCTCTTCATCTCTTCCCTTGCGCAATGAACAAAGATTTCTGTACACTGCTTCTTTTCATAGTTATTAATTGCTTTCCCCTGCAGCATTAGAGATTGGCCACAGCAAGAGATCTCTTTGTAGGTGGTATAGAGAGTGATTATGGATTGCCTTAGTTGGTTTGGGAGGGAATTTTCCCTGGGTCAGGTTGGCAGGCTCTGTGGATCTTTCACCTAATATAGCATGAGGTGTGGTTCATCTGCTAGGATCATTTGTGTATGTCTCACATGACTAATTCCTTGCCATTGCAGGGCTTCCTCAGGTCTTGCCAGCCCTGTGTCTGTGGCAGATAGTTTCCTAAGCACAGAAGTGCTTTTTTCCCTCACTAAAGTCTTTGGGCATCAATTAGGATGTTATGGTTAGATTTAATGGTCTGTGAATACACAGTAGGTGCATCTGGTATCCTTTTTGGCCTTAATTTTTAGGGAATGGTATCTATATGCTGTCTGATGGATTAAGGATGAGGAGGTTATTTAGGAAAGCATCCTCTTTCGTTCTGAAAAAATGGCCTGACTCCTTCAGAGGCCTATCCTGGCAGCCTGAGAAAACCTTAATATCTATTGAACAGAAGTCCAGCTTGCTTTAGATTAACTGCAGAGACGAGTCAACAAATACAGTTCAGATTGTGCGTTTCCATATGTTAAAACATGCAATTCTATAGATTGATCTCAATTAGGTATCTGTGCTGTCTGAAAGGATATCCCCTTCGATTAGCTTTCTGGCTCTGTACAGAAACAACAAGTGCAAAAGGAAAGATAACTCACTTTGAGTGTTCTTCTTTTAGTTAAAGTAGCTAGATAGCCAATTAATTCCTGTCTTGCTGTGTGCTCGTACCATATGAGTATCATTTCTACAGTGACTTTTCAATGTCAGTGAAGTCAATGAGGTATTCCTGAGTTTGAATCCTTTTTCAAAAAACCATACATTTTAGCCCTTAAGTCTGTCTACTTCAGCAAAATAACAAAGCCTGCCTTCAAAATACAGCTTTTGCAGCCTCAGAGGCCCTGTGATATATGTGACAGAGAACCTGACCTGCTCTATATGCAGGCAAGTATTTGTGAATGTTTGTGTGTATAATATTATGGTATAATACTAATTTTAAGAAAATTTCCATTTCACTGGAGCTAGAATTTCACCATACAGATATATGCAGGTGTGCAAAGATAATGTGTGCTTGAAATGCTAAGTTGAAGTTTTGCTATTTATAGAATGTGTAGCAGTGCAATAGAGACAGCCATCATATAAGCAGCAGTGTTTCATAGTTGTCTTTCGCTTCCCGATCAAAGAGAGAGAGATTTGTATTTTTCATGAAATGGCCTTTGCAGGAATGCCGTAAGCCATCAAGATTCACCCTGTGCATATCAGGAGAAACTGTGCCATTTGTACATGCCTGGCTTCATCCCATAAAGTAGAAAACAGCAGCAATTGTTTGACTTCATTCAAATGCTGCCTGTTGTTTGACATCTTTCTTCTTTGAACCCCAAACTAAAAACTTTAAAATAAAAATAATTGAAAACCAGAATACAGTATTTCTAAGCTGAGTTGTCCTTAAAAATTCGAATGAGTCATTTAGATAACATTCACAATACCAGCAGCTCCAGGGCACTTTAGAGAATATGTTTCAGCACAGAGACATTTGAAACAAAAATTGTAATGTTCTAAATGGAATTAGATGAGCAAAACCGTGTCATACAGAGATGAAATATAAGTGCTTTAGGCCCATTCCATGAAAAATGTATGCACTTTCTTAAAAGTGTTTTTCTTCCGCAATAGTTTCATTTCTGTAGAAACCAGTGGTTGGTTGTGGGTTGTTTTTGTTTGGTGGGGTTTTTTTTCCTCCTAGTGCATTCCCCTAGAATGTGCTTTTGCCACTCAATAAACCCTTCTTTCCACTAAGTGTCTGTCTCTGTATTAAGCCCCCAAGGAACTGTACAAGCCAAAGGCAGATGGAAACAATAGGCATTCTGTGTTCAAACGTACAACCTACAGAAAGTTCATTTGTCAAAAGTCTGAGCAACATTTCCAAGGAGGCTGCTTCGTAAACAACATCCACATGGGGCAGATCTGACTTGTGCTACTGTTTTTCATGCACATATTCCATAAGAATTTAATAGGCTCTTTACTCTTCAATTAACAGTTAAAGCAACATTTACAGAAGCTTTTTCAAAATCCCAGTCTCAGTTCTTCTCTCCTTCCTCTCTCACCCTACTTCTTGAACCACTTCATCTTTTTCCTGCTCCAACTACTTCCCTTCTTTTTATAGAAGCCTTATCCTACTAGCCCCTCTGTTAAGACCGAAGCACTTTCAGACTTTATTGAACTCTTTTTCTCTTTTTTTTTGAGGTTTATTTTTGTACCTCTTGGGGTTGTGCTCCTTCATTGGTAAGCATGCAAACTCCACCATGGTACTAGTCTTTGAGATATCAATAATTAATGCCACTATAGTAGTGTTAAAAGTTAGTCTAACCTTCTGACTCATGCCTGGAAGACAAAAGTCACTCTGGTTAGCACTCTCTAGCAGACAGCATAGTCGGTTTGTAAAGCTCTAATTACATAAGGTAAATGTTTGACTTAATTCCTTGGCTTTGTATTAATGAAATATTTTCATGTGATTAAGATGCTGATTCTGTAAAATTGTGAAATCACCTTGGCTCCCACGGACTTCAATGCCTTCCCTGATAAGACCCCAGATCAGTGGCAAGGAAACCAGGGAAGACTCTGTCAATATCTGGATGCTGCAGGTATGATTCTGAGCTTGTTCTGGTGTAATCCAGAGCTGAGACCAGCAGAACTGAAAAGCTATCAGCCAGCTACTCAGAGGTCATAAATGTGTGTAGGACACATGTTCTTATACCAGGCTGCGTCTGTGCACATTCTACCTAAACACCTTCTGAATATATGGTCTGTCAAAATAGGCAGCTGATTCAGAGTGCTCTTGTCATATAAATGGGAGTAACTAGCTTCTGGATTAGGCCAATCTGTATTTTCCTAGGACACCCAGATCCTGTTTCTGGTGCTTAAAATCTGAGGTATTAGTTTCTGGTGCCCAAGGAAGATGTTTAAATGGTGTCATTAGAAAATTAGTTGCCCAAAAATGCAAGACTCAGTTTTGAACTGTAGTTAATCAATGACCATGTATTGCTCTTTAAAGTTCTAAAATGTTGGAAGGTGACTTGAAACCAGAGGTATATTACATACATTTCTATGCATAATTTCCTAGCACTAAAAAAAAATAAATGTATAACCCGTTCTTAGCCTCTGACTGGATTTCAAAACAGCATTTGCAAATAATAGACACAGAAGAGTGAAAACCACCCCAGAAGAGTGAAAACTACTCAATGACATCTTATCATGTGCCAAAGAACACCATAATTTCCTCCCAGGTGACATCAAATTCACCTGAATGAGCCAATTCCTGGCTGGTGGGGCTCAGGAAGAACTAGGATCTCCCTCTTGCCTGAGCTGCATGGAGATGAATAGGTGTGAATGAGTGTGAGGCCGATAGTATGTTGACAGTGTTGGGTAAGGTTTATCCAGTGGAATTACTTGCCACAGGCTCTAAGGTCACCAGTAAATTTTTGGCTGTTACAACTATGGAAGCTGCTACCTTTGCAGGGTATGACCAGTGCAAGAAGAGAAGTTGCAGCCTGACCCTCTTCTTGTAATGCTGGGAAGGAGCTCAGACCAGATCTGGTCTTAAAATGGGTCTGGGTCTCCTCGCGGCAGCTGCTAAGTGTGTTTATGGCTAACCCAGGAGCTTTTCACCTCCCAGACTTGAGCCCAAAAAGGTCCATGGATAAGATGCTGACACAGTCGATGTGTTTCGTTGCCCTCTGGTGGTGCGTCCGCTAGAGTATAAGGCTGTTGCTGTTACCAGTTGCAGGAGTACATGCTGCTTGTGTAAGAGAAGCAGGTACTACAGGAAGCAGAGAAAAATCACACAAATATTGGTCAGGCCTTATTTTGTAAGCAACAGCAAACAACAGTTCTTTAGTTTATTATGAAAACTGTAAAACAAAAAGCAACGGGCCAAGGTCTGCTATCAGTTATCCCCATGCAAATCCAGCTATTTCCACTGGAGCCAGACTCATCAGTCTGGATTTATGCATGTGCAAATAGAGGTGGAAAGTGGCTCGGAGGGACAGGACAACCTTTAAACTGCTTGATCATTAATCTATGGTAAAGTCATGTGTTTGCCCTTGCAGCACACAGACAGCCTCTTAGAGTATAAAGAAGAAAAAAAAATTTCCTAGTGAAAATCCAAATGCATTCAGTGCCATATAGTCACTGAAGCCAAAAATCAAGTGGGCTGAAGTTAGAACCCTCTCCTGTAACAGTCACCACATGCTCTCTGAGGTTGGACACCTCACCTCCCAGGTGCTCTAGCCTTAAATCACTGACAGCCCTTGACATGTTACGTTGGATTTTAGCAGATGAGGTCAGCAGCTTCTTTCAGTTGTGCTGGTACTATTGGAGTAAACATGGATTTATACCCATGGGTCTGCCATCTGAGATGTGGAAGAATATGAATGTTTTAGCATAAGCAACCTACTGTAAAGCATTATGTTTCATTCTTGCTAGAAATGGTTGGTTCCCAAGAAGATATTGTGAAAGGGAGTGACAGCCTTGGAATCAGATGCTTTCGTATTTGTTTAGGATACTTTGTTGACTTCAGTGGCTGTCTACATATATGTTAATGATTATTTGCATGTCTGTGGTATTTTTATAGGTGGGGAAGAAGTCAAAGATATTTAACAGTGTGCTTCCAGGAATAGGTCTTTACAAGTCATGGCAAAAGCATGGGAGAAAGTGAGCCAGAGAAGCAATGCTTTTTTCCATTTCTGCTGGAACTGCTTTGGCTCCACAAGGTTATCTGTTATCACAAGAAGTCCAGATCAGGAGAGCCAATGGAGAATTTTCTTTGTTGATGGTTTGCATCCCAGCTACTTTTTCTTGCATTTGTCATGGAATATATTAAAATAGTCATATTCCACAGTCCACACAGCATGTCAGCTTTGCGACAAGTACTCTGAAATGTGCTCACAGATGATAAATTGCACACTATGTCAACTACATCTTTGTCATGAGATTCTATTTTCTATTTATAGTTGAAATGAAACACTTGAGAAAAATTCTAAACCAAAGCAATTTCACAGAAATCTCCTAAGTTTTTCCTTGTGTGTATATCAGTGAAAAAACCCTCCTGTGCTATCTTTGTGCTCTGTGGGGCTCCAACAATCAACTTCTGAGATCAAAGTAGGATGCTCTCAGGATTGTGAAGCTTATAATGTGTCCATGTAATCTAGCTAGTGTGCCTTTGGAGTATGTTCCCTTTCAAACATTAAGGGGAAGGAGCACTTAATCATAATGCAGTGCAAATACATACAAAATTTGATACAGTTTTTGGGACTGAAACCCCATTATCTCCATTACAGAGGAGATTATTCTGTTACTTCTTTCGTTTGTCGTACTAGTTTTGTTTGAAACTGTCAGTGATGTCTGTGATGGGTTTTGCTGCACTTTGTCTTACCCCCCTGTACCCCATTCCTCCCCCCCAAGAGTACTTCCTTTTCAGTTATGCATCTTAAACGTGTAATCTGCTGCAATGGAATTGTGGGTAGTAAAATCTGGAAAAGGATACGTGTTTGGAGATAGCACTAGGTATGCTTTGAAGCTAGAAACGCAGCTGCGTTTTCCTCTGATTATAGCAGCCTACTTTAGGAAAAGCATGTCTGGATAGCAGTAATGATGCACTCTGGCAGGAGATCTCCCAGCTCACACTGGCCTAGACGCAACAGGACATTCTGCAATGTGCTGAAAGATTATTTAAGATACGTAGGCCTTGTGATGGTTTCCTTCTGCTTTGGGCATCCAGGTCTTCATGGGATACACAAGGAAAGTTTCTTGCCTCACAGAGAATCATCCAAGCGAGGATCTAAGATTAGTGAAGTACCCACAGGCGAGAGGCACTGCTGTCTGGTCAGCATCCTCTGTACGGGATTCAAACAAGAGCTTGCTTGAGAAAGGACTTTTAGCTGTCTACATGGTAAGCAGGGCATTTTTCCAGGAGGGTTCAGATCTCTGGAACTCATCCTGGAGAAGTCTGGACCAAGAGCAACCTATAGCTTTCCTGAAGTTCTGGAAGAGGCTTTTTATGTGATACCAATAGAAGTGTTATACTTTGCGGCTTTCCTCTGTTACTTCTGGGCTTTTCAAAGTGTACTTTCTACCCCGCTCTCCCTTCTTGAATCTAAGTGGTGATTTGGTTGTTTATTTCAGATTTATATACATATCCTAATGTTCAAGTTAGAATTGCCTTTAAAATCAATTATAACTGGCCTGTCAACCTGAAGGTATAGATACTTCTTCAAAATTATATGTTCCTGCATCCAACTCTGCTCTAAAGCTGTAGTTGGAAGTAGGGAGATTCTGGATTTAAATTCTCTTCAACTTTAACCTTAGCCATCCATTGATTTGAGTGGCATGATCTAGCTTAGAAGTGTATATGGAGGACACTAACTGTAAAAGAAACCCTTGCAACATCGGTGTACTGTGCTGGAAAGGTTACTGAAACTTAGTTGGACTAGAAAGGTAGTTGATCATACTTAGCAACATTTTTACAAATAGCGAGTTAATAACTTATGCCCGGTCTTGCAAAATAGCTGCATCAACTGCCTTTCTTTGAAAACTGTTTTACGGAGGAAGGGATCTTTAAAAGCTACATATAAAAAAAATCCTGATGTTCGTTGTTTAAGTTAATAAGACCACCAAAGAGAACACAAAATCTGCTCTCCTGTTTTGGGTACAGCACCACTAAAAAAGTTTGCTCCCCCATCCCCCCTTTCTCTTCTCTCTTCCATCTCTTCTCAGTCATGTCCAGCTCTTTCCTTCTGTTCCTGTTCAATGCACTTGTTCTATGCACTCTTCTACCAAATTTTGGACACCCTTAGAAAGTCAACCTCCCTCTGCTGCAAGTTTGGTCTGCTCATACTGCCAGCTTTCTGCCAGTAATATGTTTAATCAGGCAGCTTCCTCCTCTGCAACTTGTCTGTCCTGTTTAACTAAATCTTTTCAACCAGAGCAGCAATAGTGTTTTGCTTAACTGGCTTGCTGGCAGAGATTGCTAAAGATATCTGTCTGGATGCTGATGTGATATGCGCTTGGGTCAGTGTCTTTAACTTTTACCACACTGCTTTCTTGTTTGTTTGTTTGTTTAAAATACTTGACTGTTATATTTGCGGTGATGAAAAATAAACTAACTAGCATCCAGCTCCAAAACTGTTGGTGGGGGAGGGTTGCCCACTTGAAAACAAGCAAGAAGTCTTACAAATATTTGGACTGATTAATTCACCAGCTTTTCTTTACAGAGCTCTTTTGTGGTATAAAGCCATTCATTGACCAAGAGAGTACATTGTCCATTTAGTTACTGTTTTGTATCTTGTGTTAAACAAAAGCCACTGCCTCCTACAACAGTAAGAGCTGAATATTTTTACTGCTCATGCAGTTTCCTCTTCTAGCTGCTGGATCATCAAAAATTCTAATCAACTCTGATCTAACGCAAAGTACTACGTGGCATTCATCATCTGTTTTAGCCTTTAATGCACCATGCAGGCTTTAATCAAAGGTATGCAACCATTAGCAAAAAAGAAAGACAAGAATTATGGTGGTGTTTTAAGCAGAGCTCTTAAGCTGACATCATAGGCAGCAGATAAGTTCACCTCCCCCTGCTGAGTACAAATACAGGAGAATAAGATGGGTCTTGTTTGAAATAATTGCAGGAGAGCACCATTGAGGTTTCAAGGCCACAACTTCTGTTTTTTTGTTTTAGTACTAAATGCTAAGTCTTAATTTGGTTGGCTTTCCTGAATATTGAAAACAAATGTTGGCACTGTTGACTTGGTGTGTGGGGGTTGCTGGATCATCTACTCAGGCGTTCAGTGTACGCCTGTATCTTTCACTGTTGTCAGAGGGAGCCAAGGGCACTGGCAGTGATCGGCAAAACTGAGCCCAGCACCTTCCTTGCAGCAGCCAGGCCTTTTGGTCTCTCACCCCCTCCTAAGTAAACTCTGTTAGTCACATACCCTCTCGAGTGCAGGACTAGCTAGGTCACTGCTGGCTTGTGGGCAGAATTAGATCCAGGTGCCCTGGTTGCATGCAAGCAGCAAACATATCCTGTTTCTCCCAGAACTGGCCTCTATTACAGTACTTCTCGCTCCCCTGCCTATTTATCAGAGGCATCCATCCCTAAGATCCATTCCTCGTGCCTTCCCCTGACTCACTGCTCACAAAGCACCAGGGTTTCACTTGACTGTAAGGATGCACATTCAATACCAGGTCAAGAAGTTCCTCCTCATGCTTACCCACCCACCCCAGCCCAGTAAATCAAAGCCAAGCAGTGACAAGCCGCTAGCATGTTATCAGGCTTTGAATCCAGTTTGGCACGGGGAAGAGGCACTGGTCCGTGCTGTGGAATTTTTTCATTTCTGCCTAGTTGAGGGAAGGGTGAAAGTAGTATTTTTAGGGAAGGGCCCAGGCTGTGGGCACAACAGTATGATCTTTCTCCTGCCACATGAACTCATGAGTGCACCTTGCTGGAAATGGCTGGTGTGAGGGTGAAGGACCTCACACTCCCTCATGTGTCCACAGCAAAGCTACCCTTCACTGGGTTCGAGGACGGGCTACCTCTAAGACAAGTGCAGTTGTTTGCTCAGCCTTCCCCCTTGCCCTCTTCTTCCTTCTCCTCAGTTCTGGTATTGGCAGAGTTGTTTCAGGCCCTGGCTTAAGAATAAGTGGTTGTGACCTGTACCAGCTTGTAGCATTTCCTTGAAGCTGTGATAGCAACAGGGAATGAAGCCATGTATTGCTCTTTGGCTGTGCCCCACGTGGCTGGTAGAGGTGGGGTGGGGATTTGACAGTCACCTAGGGAGTCACTATTTAAATGAGTGATCTGGAGGCCTTTGGGCTTGTGAAGCCCTGCAAGTGGTGCGTGGGTGGAATTTGTCCTCAGGCCTGCTCACACAGAGTATGAGCTTGGTGAATTATGTCAATTTTGGGGTATGCAGCAGAATTTCCCCATGTCATGGCAAAGGTAAAGTAATTCCCCCTTATAAAACATTGCCACTAGTGGGATCTGGCCCTGGACAGACATTTAAAACTGGTGTTTCTAATGTGTTGTCTGGGGGCTGGGGCCTGATTTTGTTCATGAGCTTCCTTCAGTGCATAGACACCAGTGTGGGATGGTGTTCAACAGGGCTGTATATGTACTTGCCTGCAACAGCTCCCAGGTTCAGCCTTCTGGCAGAGTGGGGTCCCAGGCGTGCAAGGGCTTTTGCACTGCACTCTGTTGCTTTTGTAGCAGAAACCCTATGTAAATTGATGTCTTTTATTTTGATATGGCCTTTAATGTGCAACATGTGGGTCTTTTAATGACCACCTCTGGCAAAAGCTTAATTTGGTTGAGGGGTGGGGGAATGAATGCTTAAATCTACCTGTGCTTCCTGTGTCTGGCCTGTACCCAGCTATGCATGGAAGCCAGAGATTTTCCACAGTACCTAGGGTCCAAACAGTGGGAGTATATTTTCCACTTCCTATTTCACAAGGTTAAAAAATAAACAGGTTCTTGTTGTTTTAACCCAGGTAAGTCATTTGCTTTACCCCCTTTGTAGGTATTGGTTCATCACTGCAGTGTATTGTTGTGCGTTCCAGAGGTGGATAATCAGCAGTACAGTATTGCAAAGATTTAGTTCCAGGTCACAGACAAGTAATGTAAAAACAGCAGTCACTGAGGATTTGATTTACATACTGCAATGACTATGTGATAGCCCCTTTTGTGAGAAGGAAAGTCTCCCTCTGGAGACTGAATTCTAACCAGTAGCAAACATTCAAGCTCCCTGGTGCTTCAGATGTCAATTATACCAAAGCCTCTTATTGTATAATGTGGGTCTGTTATAATAATACTGTCTGGAACAGCAATAATAATGTGAATGAATTTCCAAACAGTGGAGATGGGAGGGGGAGATTGATCAATACAGCACTAATGATGGCCTTGTCTTTCACTGAAATAATTGTGATAGGGTTTATAGCACTTCCTTCCTACACCATGCTGTGCGGCAGTGTTGGTTTACTACCTGCTGTTATTGCTTTTGTATTAAAAGGTGTTAAAAAGAAACGTCTGTCAAGTTTTAAGGCTGTGAGTCTTTTTTTAATGCAGTGGGGTTGTTCTAGTCAAGATGGTCTGAGGATACAAGAGACACAAGGCTTGCAGAGAGAAGTGAAATCTTTTATTAGACATGCTGACACAGGAAAAAAAAAAAAAAGAAGCTTTTGGGCCCAAAAACCAGTAGCAAGGCCCCCATTTTTATAAGGAATTACTCATACTTTATCATAAAGATGCCATCTGAAGGACGGAGTTTTTCCAAGTGGACTCATCCTGCTTGCTTGGACACAGAAAAGTCTCTCCTTTGAGCGAGAGCGTGAGGGCTTGAATGCGTAAGGGTTCAGAAAAAAGCTCTCTGGCACACTAAGCATGTTTTCCATTTATGTTACCCTGTTTCTTGCCTGATAATTATGTGAGGTTTTCTCTGTTATTCCACCAAGTGTATAGCATGCATATTGAGACCTGTTGGAAGACATATCCATCAAATCTTCTGACTAGAAAAGAGATTATTTCTTTTAAGTCTAATTTTTGCATCAACATTTGTATTCATGCAATGGGAAGCCATATTCTCGTAATGTGTTCCTGAATGTTGGTGGAGAAACAGGGAAAACCCCGTTAAGAAGGAAGATAACAGCATATTGGAAGTTATTTTTTTGTTATATATTAAGTCCTAACATTTTCTGCAGTATCTCAGAGTTACTTTATTTCTTAATATGCTGGAATGATGGATTCCATACATTTTGATTTGTGAAGTGAGAGAAATTGAAAGAAAACATAGCCTGAGTCTAATGATAAAAATCCCCTCTGTTGAAGCTCTTCATTACGGTACTTTTCAGAACAGAAAAGACGAGCTGCTTTTGCAGTGGCACAGGTCCAATCTCAAACTAGAATCAATTGCTTTGCCAACGCTGAACACAAAGGATGTTCATTGTTTGCAAACTGAATTTTTCTTAGTGTGTGCAAAACCAATGATCAGATTTTTTTTCTTTAGAGAAACCCCTGCAGTGAAAAAACTGCAGCTGATTCTGTGCTTCCCATCCTGGTTTGCAGGAAGGCTTCTTGCTTCACAGTGTGATTTCTTCATAATAGCTGCAGGACAACAGCATGCCAGTGTTTTGAAAAAGCAATGGCCAACGTTATAAGGCAGTTGCTTATTTAGCTACTCGCTGCCGGTTTTGTGGGTATTTTTGGGGGGGGAAGATAAACTTGCCTTTGTGATCTTACCCTTCTGAGGCTCACCTTGCCTACGTATAACAAACATGTATCTATGCTTGTCTGTGTATATAAGTTTTGGCAGGAGTAGAGGGATCTTTCCAGGCCTGTCCCCTCCTGTCACAAGTAACTGCATTGTATCGTGCTTGGTATCAACTGATGAAATTCCATGTTAAAAATGATGAAAGGGTTTTTTCCCTTGAAATAACAAGGGGAAAACAGATTATGCAAAATCTGCTTCAGAATCACTTTTTTTCCTGAAGCTTATGACCTGTTTTTTTCTAATATCTAAACATACTTCTGGCTGACTTCTCCCTATTGCTGTGCCAACATTGCCTTTACATTCTTCTTTCCTCCCCTCATACGCTTCCTCCTTTGGTATATTTGCCGAGAGTAATCACATCCCTTTCCATGTCTTTTGCTGCTGAGCCAGCATCTGACAATATAAGGTCATAAAAGGGTGGCAAAAACTCACCCAGACATTCACATTTAACTCCTGGGACATAGTGGAACTGTGACTGCAGTATTTTGTACCTTGAGGACCGGATTTCAGTGGAGGCTGGTGTTGTTAATTTTGCAAAGTTGTATTTATTTATTGGCCATACCCAAGTGTAGAGCATTGCATAGAATTGCCTGACAGAGAAAGCTGCTCGGTGCCAGAGCACAGGCTGTATGTGTTCCATAGAACAGGAGAGTGAAAGTAATCTAGATGCTGCATTAGCTACATATGTATTAAAGCTGAATCAATTGCTTATTTGAATCTTGCCTACACGTCTCTCTATGCAACATCTCCCAGTTGGATGCAGTTACCTCAAAAGTCTTTGCAGCTGAATGACGTGTTGTAAATTACTCTGTGGTTTGTGGAGGTGTTCAATATTGGTAATTCAAGACATGCTGCCCGTTTGTTATTGATCACGTGGCAGTTTTTCTTCCCTGACTGAATGAGTGTAGCAGGTCAAAATTTTCTGTTGAATCCTCACAGGAAGTTATTTGAAAACTTTCTGCAGAATATGCAGGGTTAAAGATTTGCTTGCTCTTGCACATTTGCACTGGTTTAACGTGACCACAGAAATGCTGGTAGAAAAGTTAACGGGATTGTATATATAGTAGAACTGATTTGTTTTAGGGGGTCTTGCAGAAACTTGTTTGCAGTATTCCTGAGCAATCACGTCAATATATCAGCATAGAAACGCCCTCATTTGCCATTTGCTGATACATATCTCAAGCTGACACAGGTCTCTTCTGAGAATCTTTGCTAAATATTTGACAAAGTGCTGTAATGAGAATTCCTTTCATATATGTTGTATATTCTTACATATTTTCCAGTTTCTAGTATTACAGGATGTTCACTGGTTCTCTTGGTAAGATGCTATACAGTATCAGTTATGACATTTATCAATTAAAAGAAATAGCATACATTTTATGAAGCATTCTGCTTTACTTCTATTTGCAGGGTTGTGGCTTTTTTTCCTGCTTGTTCACTAATTGGCAGCACAGAGTAATTTGTAATCTGTCTTCCCACTGAACCAGTGAGTGTTCTGTGTGCATATGCACATGTTTATAACGTCTTAGGATTAGTCTACGTGGTAACTAGAACCAAAGGAAATAACTGCATTCTAATTCATAATATTTTGATTAAGGTCTATTTGTAGACCCTGGTTTTGATGTAATTTAAGCTGATAAAAGAAATCACATTAAGCTATACTGAAATGGCTCTGAAATCTGTGTCTCATGCTAACTACTGCTGAAATGCTAAGGGTGTGATTTACAACTGATTTAATTGGATTGGTTCCATTTACCATCTAAACAAGCCCTTAAATGCTGGAGTGTTTACCACCTGTTGTGACTCTTACCTTACAGAGATCTTTGTTCACAGGCAGGAGGGCGTGCACTGTAATGAGAGAGGAAAAGGAGGGCTGTAAATGTGCATCTCATCTTATGTATGCTGTTAAGCTTGCCCCTGGAAAAATGTGCATTTTATTCTAAAATTTGCAACAAATTTCTTCAGCACGTTGATGATGATTTCTGCCTAGCTTCTGACAACTACTGAATTTCCTTCTCATCAGCTGGGATAGTCAATGTGGAAAAAGGTTTATTTGTTGTAGTTGTATATCATACAACTCTTACACTCTTACACTGCTGCTGTACAAACCTATGTCTTCTAACAGTTTATGAGCAACTGCGATAAACTATCCTGAAAAATAAGAAGGATTTTTGTTAAATTTAGTTGTGATGTTGGTTTTTGGAGTGGAGTCTTTGCCATTGTGGGGAAAGATATGTTTAAAACAGAGTGGTATATACTGCAGAAACTCTGTGACATATTTTGATGTAACCAGGTCGGACTGTTGACACAACATAGTCACCCTGCTCCCCTCATAGTCTTGTCTGCAGATGTAATAGGCTGAGTCTTCCTCTGTGACCTTCTGCAACAGTTGTGTGTCATTTGCTGTCATGGAGAAGGGATGCTAATTGGAGCTTGAAAAGAAAAGCTGCAACGGGACCCTCTTTGAGGATTAAGGACTGATAGGAAGAGGCAGGATCCACCTAAGTGGGGCAAAAGCATCCTTGCCAAGAGGCTGGTCAACCTGGTGAAGAGAGCTTTAAGCTAGGAATGACAGGCGAGAGACAGGATGACCAACGATCAAGTGAGGGATTGGTCATCCAGGCTGGTAAGGAAAGGGTGCAGGGTGATGTGGACAAGACGGATGTACTGAAACCAACAAAACAGAAACTAAGGAGGCTAACCCCAAGTGTATACACACAAATAAGGAAGTGTCTACAAGCCAGCATGGCAGGGGAAGCACTTGTACCTCATCTTGAAAATCAGCATAACTGGCTGCCTGTCTGAAATGCCTTTACATAAACACATAGAGACAAGGGAATGAACAGGAAGAACTATGGGTCTGCATGCAGTTATAGGTAGTGATCTCCCTTAGAATCACAGAGATGTGGTGGGATAACTCACAACTGGAGCACTGCCATGGCTGGATACAGCCTCTTTTTTAAGGACAGGTCAGACAGCAGGGACAGGAGTTATCTTTTATTTGTATGTGGCAGAGCAGCAAGAACACATGGAGTTATGCCTAGAGATGGACAAAGACAGCTGAGGTCTTGTGGGTCAGGACTGGAGAGAGGGCAGAACAACATGGTTGACATTGTGGTTGGTGTCTGCTACTGGCTTGCCTGATCAGTAGGAAATAGTAGGTGAGGCCTTCTTCAGACAATTGAAAGAATCATCATGTTTGCAAGCCCTGGTCCTCATGAAGGAGTCAGAGAGTTAGACATTCTGATATCTGCTGGAAGGACAGCACAGCAAGGAAAAAGCAATTCAGGAGCTTTCTGGAGTGCATTGAAGACAAGGGTCCAAGAGAGCTTGTTGATTTTCAAGAATCGTGTCTGCAAGCTTGAGATTGGTCCATCCAAACATGCAGGAAGTCAAACAAAAGTACCAGAGGGCTGGTATGGATGAACAATGATCTTCTGACTCAAATGTAAAAAGGAGGAATATAAGTGGTGGAAGCAGGTACAAGTGACTCAGGAAGAATAGAGACACACTGTCCAAGCACGCAGAGGTGGGGTTGGGAAAGCCAGATACCACCTGTTGAATCTGGTAAAAGGTGTGAAGGGCAATTAGAAGACCTTCTACAGGTATATCAGGAACAAAAGGAAGACTAGGGAAAATGTAGGCCCACTGCTCAATGGGCAGGGGACCTGATGACAAAAGACGTGGAGAAGGCCGAGGTACTGAATGCCTTCTTTGCTTCAGTGCTTACTGGTAAGATTTGCCTCAAGAAATCCCAGATCTCTGAGACCTGTAGGAAAGTCTGGAGCAAGGTAGACTTGCCCTCTGTGAAGGAGGATCATCTTGGGGAACATTTAAACAAACTGGACATACACAGATCCATGGAGCCTGATGGGATGCAACCATGAGTGCTGAGGGAGCTGGCCAATGTCACTGTGAGGCCACTCGCAATACCATGGAGGCCATTTTCAGTATCATGGAGACTGGGGGAGGTTCCTGGAGGTTCCAGGTGGTACAACACTGAAGCATGTTGCCCAGAGAAGTTGAGGAGCCTCCATCTTGGAGTTACTCAAAACCTTACTGGACTAACCTTCCCTGGTTGCCCCTGCTTTGAGCAGAGATGTTGTATTAGACAATCTCCAGAGGTCCCTTTGCACCTCAGAGATTCTGTGGATCAGTAAGTTTTGCAGTGTTCTCTACTTAAGATAAATTTAATTGTGGTTTCTGATAGATATATGGCCCTATAAGGAAACTGAATTGAAGCCAAAAAAATCACTCTGAATTTAAATTGAGATAGCTCAGGTCACACCACCACCAACAGATTGAGGAAATATGTTTAAAAAAACCCCAACAACCCAAAAGCAGGATGTCACCCTCCTTTCCTCCAAGGCATGTTTACCCCTGCTTCTACCAGCAACTTCCTTTCTCTTTAACCCCAGGTAACTCACTACCTGATCACTTCTTTCCCTCTCTGGTCTTCCATGCTGCTCTGCATGTTCTCTCTCTTAGATGACTTGACTTAAATATTACTAACCCATTAGGCTCACCATTTCCTGTTGGTCCAGCAATCACAATTAAAATGTCTCACATTAGAGTCTGATTCAAGCAGAATGCCCTACTGGAGCATGAGCTCAGTGGCAAAAGCAAGGATTAAGGTTTCAGCAGGATCTCCTCACAACCTTATTGCTTTCCTGAGATACTGAGAAATCAAATGCCTTTAGGCACCAAATTCTGTCACCTTATTTTTTCAGACTTTCATTTCTTTCTTTGGTCCTTCCATTTTCCCCACTGTTTAACCCCAAATTCCCTGTGACCTCTAGGCTGTCATAATCTAATAGCCACTTTCTTTAGAATTTCCCAGAATTCATCAGAATTGTGGACCTTTCTGCCTACAGATTACTGGGATCATTAGTGTTCAACTCTTAGCCACCTCCTCATTCCATACTGATGTAAAAATGGAACATATTATTTGGGTGGAGGTCTCTGCTCCTATGCTGTCATCAGTGAACATCTCAAGTTGCTTCATACATTGGTTTTCACAGCATTCTTCTTTAATGGCTTCCAGCATCTCTGTTTTCAAGTTTTAGTGAATTCAAAATGCTGGATTAAATTAGTAAATGAGTCTCTAAGACTCATATGTTTTTCAACCTTCATTTGCTCTCTCTCATTAAAGCCTCTGTTTGTCGCTTTTCTGTTCTCAGAAATGTTCTGATTCATCTATAAGGCAAGGAGTAACCTAGATCATATTTACACACCTTGAACAGATTCTCTGTTCTCCCAGCCTAGCCCTCCTCTCCTTTTCCATTCTTTCTAACCCTGGATGCGGATGTCATATATTTTAATTTACAATTTATGTATGTATTTTATTGTACTATATAGTTTATTTTTGGTAGCCTTTTTAACATGCCTTATGATTTGGGCTTTTTCTTCCAGAACTGACCCTCAGAATTTCAGAAAGCGACACACAGGTTTTAGGATGCCAAATGAAATCCTTAACTGGATGCCCAATTTGTGCCTGCAAGTAAGTAGGCTGATGCTCCATGCAGGCACGTATCCCTCTTATACATGGAGCCTGCCTAACAATTAGTAGCATCACTCAGCAGTTTCACTGTGTTTTGGTGGTCCAGAAACCATAAGCAACAAACCAATTCAACTTAGATTATTAATTCTACTGAAAAAAACAGCTGTTTATGTCTTCCTTGTTCTCAGAACACTTAAGTTTTTTGTTGGTGTTAAAAAAAATAATACTAATTAAAAAAAATCCCCAAACTTTTAGGGGGTAAGACCACTTTAAGTTTGTAAAAGTGTGTGTATACTCCTGGGTTTAAGTCTGTTCAGTGTGCCCAGAGCAGTGTGTTCTTTCTGTAAGAGAATATATTAATATTTTCATGCTTTTAAAGTTGTTAATAATATTAGAGAGGATATTGTGCCTGGCAGTGTTGTCTCTTATTTTGTGAACCCAGAATACACCAGAATTTCTGGAACACTCTCAGAGTTGATGGGTAGCTTCCCTCTACAGCAAGAGCCCTTCATCACAGGCTCCCTTTGCCATGAAATCTCTAGAGCCATCTAGAAATAAGTATATAAGTTTTCCAAGGATTTTACTTTAATATCTCAATCTCTTACTCAGAGCCAAAAAAGTACCTTGTCCTGACAAGGTAATAATGTGTTAGCCTTTGACATACTTTTCACTTCTTGTACGCTTTGGCAAAGAGGATGCAGGAAAATGTTTCTTCTGATATTTCTAGAAACAGTGAGGTGTTTCATTTCGTTTGGTAGCAGCTAGGATTTCGGCTTCTGAAAGTTATACTGCGGGGACCATGCCTGCTGACTGAATTTATGATAGATCTGTATCTCCTCTACTTTGGATTAGGTTTTGCTACAGTAAGTCATGCAGTTAAAGGTCATGGGGGGAGAATCATGTTGTCTTAGAGACACAGGTGTAGCATGCAGGTATTAGGGCACTGGAGGTAAAACCCTAAGAGCAAACAAATCTTAATGACAAAGCTCACTGAAACACAGGATAAAGTTTTATTAGACTTGCACAGGGTTTTGCATCAGGCTGCTAGTAGCAATTAGATTTTGCGCAGCTACCACTTTATAGCAGATTATTCCACTCCTTTTTTTTTCTTTTGAATGGAAGGTAAGGTGTGCAGAATTGGAATCAAATACTATAAATCTCGGTAGGACTGAAGACCCTGGAGACAGAAGGGCACAGTCATGGCATGGCATATGCAGTTTGGTAAACTTGTTTTTACTGCAAACTTCTTTCTGAGATCCCTCTTGGTTTTTGGTTCTTCTCTACCGAGAGCTTGTAAACATTTTGGCAGAGGTTATGTTGCAGTGAATCTCTTGCAAATTGTCTGATTTGTCTAAGTTAAATTCTGTTTCCAGTACTGTTTTAGATTTAGGACAATTAATTGTAGTAATGATAAAATCAAGGGAAGTTGCATGCAGAATGGGAATACTAGAGCAAAGAAATGAACACTATTGCAAATATTGGAGGAAATCATTGCCTGGCGTATGTAGTCAGAATTCTCCTGGACTAGGATCTGTCCTAGCAATGAGCAATGCTTGGTTCCCTAAACCTTCATTAAATCAGCACATTTTGAAATCGCAGGACGATTTGAATGTTCATGTCATCTTTACAGCCAATTGATTGTAACTGACTTTCCTCTGAAAAAAAAATTGTATCTAAGTGCTTCTCCCTTCCTCAGAACACTTGTAATTCTATTGTTGTTAAAGTTATTTAATCACTTTTGTGATTAAAGTTATTTAATCACAACATGGAAAAATGAATGAGGTCTGTGAATGGAAAGATGACTTAGCAGGAACTGATCTACGGAGAATGCTTTTGTAGGAAGTATTATTTCTGTCCTACATTTTGTCCTCTCATAAAAAAAAATACTTATTTAAAATTTATTTCAAAAGCTGAATAGAAATAAGATAACAAAAACAACCTATGCTGTCTGGCATGTTTCTGTTTGTCTGTCTCATAATTATAGCATCATTGTCTGGATTTTAGTAAATGTCTGCCCAGTGCTGAAATTATCTTAAATGCACAGACAACACACAAATCTGTACAGGGATAATGGCATTATCCAAGGTATAGCTATAACTTATGGGTTTAAATATCAGGTTAAAGGGAATAGGCAAAATACTTCCTGTAAGCATATGCCTCTTCAGATGTCAGTATGGTTGCTGATGAATCTTCTGTTGGTATCTTCCCTAAAAGATGTCGTTGTGCTGCCAAGTCACACAGAAACAAGTGTACATGAAGTCCTACATGAGATGCAAAGAAAAGCATCAATTTTTTTTTTTTTTTCTGCAGGGTATTTTCTGGTAAATCAGTATAGTTGTTTCTCCAGGTTGATGGTGTTGAGAACCTCTGAAAAATCATTCACATGGTTCCGCTTCTTCCCTTTGTTCCTTCTACCTTCAAATCCAACAAAGTTACTCCTGCCTCTGTCTGGTGAGAGTATTTATGTTTCAACAGTCTCTCAGAGCCATCTATCCGAGCAGACCTTCCTATCATATACAATCACAGAACAGCACAGATTGGAAGGGACCTTGAAAGGTCATCTTGTCCAACCTTCCATGGGAGAGGGAGCCTAGATGAGATGACCCTGTCCAATCATCTCGCACAGCAAAGCATTCTGGTTCCCCCTACACTGTAAGGGGAGAGCCAAGTAGTGCTTCCCAGACTGCCTCATCAGATTGCCGTGTTGGTGGCTTTCAATCTGATTGTTAATTATTCTTTTTTATTGCATGTTTTTGTATTAGACACAGCTCTTCTTTGTAATTAGACATCGTGATTATAGTATCTTTTTATATTACACTGGAGTGTTCCTTTAATGCAGACATCAAATAAAATAAAACACATAAAATACAAAAAAAGAAAAAAAGAGGATTGCAACAGTAATGCTTGGGTCTGAAGGAGTGAAGAAGCAGAAGAGAGCAAGTTGCAGTTATTGCTTTTGGCTCCAGCAATGCAGTTGGTTGTTTTTTTTTTTTATTCTTCTCCAAATTATGTTTATTCATTTATTACAATTCACTGAATTAATTAAATGTAAAACCAATCCAGGTTTTTAAAGACAGACATCATGTGTTGTATCTAAATGCAACTTTTTTGTTGTTGTTTGGTTGCTGGGAAACATTTTTCTTCTTAGTGTAAATGTTTCCTGACAGAAGGGTTACATGAGGTAAGGAGAGAACATTCACGATGGAAGAAGTAGTAGTAGAGTATCTAACAGCACAGAGCAAATTCCAAATTCATGCTGTTCCTTCATGGCAGAATCCATACAGTGATCATCATTCTAGTGGCTTCCCTTTATCTAAGGAACGACACATGTATTCCAGGAGTACTGTTCTACAATGTCCCCATATGGGAGTTTTTTTCAGAACAGGATTACCTTCCCCATGATAAGAATCTTCGCTTGAGGAGTTATTTTGGAAAAAGGCCATCTGCTAGGGAAAAAAAAAAAAATGCATGATTCAGAGAGTCAAGCTTTGATTACTACTCTCAAGGGGATGGATGAGGAAGCAAGGGTCCAAAGGGTCCCTGGAACATGTTTTAGAACAAGCTGTTGGGATTGACTGTAATGTCATGCAGAGGCTTATTGCACAAGATACGCCCATCATTTGGCTCCCAGTGAATGAAGCCGGTCTCCTTCGCCAGCCTTGGCTCCCAGTCATTCCTGAACAGTGCAGGAGTAGTGAGGAAGGAGGCTCCTTCCTTGTACAAGCATCATCAGCACTTGGTGGCATCTAGTGGGAATGGCACGATAGGATGGGATAGAACTGCCTCGAGGAGGCAGCTGGTGAGATGTTTTAAGAGAGAATATCATTAGGTGTTTGCTGAACCCAAGGTGGTTGAAACCAAGATGGTCCAGCAACTAATTCTTGAGTGCCTCAAGAGAGACAGTAGTGGAGAGATGACATCTTATCAGTCAGATATTAGTCATACCTTCTACAAAATCCCTGATCCTGTTCAACATAAAGCACCATTTACCATAAGATTTCAGCCCAAGACACACTAAAGTTTGAGTGAACTCTCTTATTTTTACATGATTTTTAAAACTGCTTTGATTCCCCCAGTTGCTTATATCAGCATAAATCAGGAATAACTTTTGGAGTGACTGCATTCCAGAGGAAGGCCCACAAATGAAATAAATCCTCCACTTTGCCAGAAACCTGGGTGGAGGAGGACAACCATCCTTTGTAAAAGCCACATTTGAAAGTGCACAGAAGATAAGGTACACCAGCTGTGTTAAAACAAACCATTTTCTTCTGATGCATACACCCTGCAATTCTACTTTTTAATTCCTAGGCAATCACACTGCTGGAATCTTATTCAGCCATTGAGTAAAATATATGTTTATCTTGCAATTATGTAAATCAGGTAAGTGGTTAAGATTTAGACCTGGAATAATAATGTTAACAACATTGTCCCTTCAATAAACAGCAAGCTTTGGATGTAACGTTGGTTTTGCTAAGTTCCATGCCACAGAAAAACACAGGCTGACACAGAGATGATGTGGTATTCTTATTGTATTTAAAACAATATTTAGGCAGGGTAACTCCTACTGCCATTTACATGCGTTTGAAAGCCCCGTTTCATCAATGGAAATGTGTCAGAATTTTGTAATAAAGCATGCTGCGTAATATATTTAAACACAGTCCAAATTAATTAAAGTGTAGTGGACATGAAAGATACATACTCAATGTGACATTTCAAATAGGGAGAAAATATGATAATGAGCTATTTCCATGTGTTGCCATCCTTCTGGTTAAATAATACTTCTGTTTTCAATGAAGCCACTGAGCAATAACATTCATTTTTGGAGTTCCACAGTGGTTAGAGCTGATTGTATACAGGCTGTAATCATTATTCTAATTCTGCCCAGGAAACCCTCTCTCCCCACCATGGAGAAATTTGGAATAAAAAGTCTCGTTCCAGGAAAAAGAATTTCCAAATAATCCTGGGCACCAGATCAAAATATGAGCTCCAAATCCGTTCCTTTTTCTTAATAAGAATCAGCACTTTGAAAAATGCTGCTTCGCAAGGAAATAATTACATTAGTCAGTCTCTTGGCACTGATGCGGGCTGGAGCCTTCTCTTAAAATGAGGCCCAGCCTCACCCTGCAGTGCATCCAAATCCCCCAAAGATGCAAATAGTCCCAAAACCCTTCGTTTACGGGGATATTTGTTCACTGCTGGAATTCCCATAGCGCTGGTGTTGCAAATGGCTGCGTTCTCACAGGCAGAAACCTAAAACATGGGGCAACAGGACAGAAAAGGGATCTGGAGACATAGCCTGTCTGTACTGATGCTTGAGGCAACCTTGGGTAAGAAAGACGACATCTCGTGTGCTGAAAAGTAGAAGCCAAAGAAGGAGTTAGAAATAAGTGGTGATTATTTCCATGCTTTTTTTTGCTTACAAAAGAGCTGATCACATAGATGTCCAATTTAGCTCTGCCTTAGATGCAGAGCCTTTCAGTAACGAGCCAAAAGGGTTGGTGATATGTGATTATATATTTGCCTTTTTGCTATGTCTGTTCTTTGCATTTTAGTGCTTACAAGCAAAAGAGCTCCAGTGTTCAGGACCTGACAAGTGCTAGCAATATTCTGCAAGACTGGTTTGATTGCTCCAGACTGGAGCGATTTTGTGTTTACTCCGGAGAGTAAACCTATGTGCCTTTCACTTGAGTCATTTTTAGAACCATGCCAAAATACCCCTTTTTTTTATTAAGCCTCTGATTATCTGATTTTCAGCAGTGAAAATGTTGCACATCATTGGTGAAGAACAAAAGGCAAGCAGTGCCTGTTATTGGATATCAAAGTGCAATGCTGGAGCCTTGATCTACAGGAATAGAAACAGGCCTTGCTTAGCACCAAGACCTTAAATCCTTCAAGGAACCATTCAAGCTGGCCAGCACCACTGACTTCACGTAGGAAGTAAGTGTTGAAGTACTTTCCACATGTTTATGGCTTACGTTGTCCTTATGTTGTTTCAACTTGTCCGTTTGAGCCATCCATCCCATCACCAACTGTCTTTTTCACAGCTGCCCTTCAATTAGACAAATAATCAGCACCAGCTTTAAGTAACGTGGTAAAGCCTGTAGTGGAAACTAAGACAACTGGTGTGGAACAGAATGGACAACTCATCTCTTTGGTTCAAACACTACTAAGAAAGAGATCTATTTCCTAAAGTGCAGGGAGGAATTTATTTCTAAGATAGTTGTATGCACAACTTTTCATGCTAGCTCTGCTAAGTTCTATTGAATACATGGGAACCGAGCCCCTCAGTGAGGCTGATGAACCAGGCGGGTAGTCAGGTGCCCATCCCATCTCTTCTGACAAGCGCTTTGTCCGCAGTACATTTCAGGAGCTCTATATTGTCCCTCTTTGGGCTAATAATGTACCACTTGTGGTTTGCTCCTATCCAGTTAAATAACCGGTGGCAAGTGCTCATCTCCTCTGCTTCTTATTACCTGATGTGTAAACCTGAGATTTAAGTGCTGCACTCTCAAGTCTTCCCCTTTGCCTGCTCCAGATTGGACATTGATAATTTAGTCCAGTACCTCCTGGATGACTGTCCTAATGAATGGGAGCTTTGCTGTCTCAGTCTGAATAAGGATAGTTGTCCCTATGACTTTGCTAGTTCAGCGATCTCTGTTCTTTACCAAATGAGAAAAAAGAAAAAACTGCAAAAACTGTGAAAACTCTTAAGGACTAGAGGGAAAACCAGACTTGCTTGTGATTGATGCAGTTATCACTGGCAGAGGGATGGTGGGAGTTGATTGTCTGAACATCAAGGAGAGAAGATAGTGGGCTGGAAGGCAAAAACAAGAAAGCTGTTTGATGCAGAGAAGGAGGGAGAGCTGGTAGAATGATGCGTGGAGGGAACAGTGTGCAAGAGTGGAAATAACACATTGGGCAGAAACATTGGTTAGAGGGAAGCAGAAAAGTGCCGCTCTACCTATCAACAACTTGGACAAATTAGAGAAACCAGTCCAAGATAGTTTTAGACAGAAGCAACCAAGTTCTCTTGCATTATGCTCCCAGACTATGCAAGAATGGCACTGAATTGAATATGGCCTGTGAGAGCCTAGAGGGCAGCTGTTGATAAAAACCTGTGCAAGAGAGAGAGACAAGGACCAGGGTGGGGCTGCTGCGTTCAGAAAACAGATGGTTGAAGAGGAGTGCAAGGGCATCAGATAATCTGAAGCATTCTGCTTGTGGGGTAGGGTATAGAGACTGTGGTAATGGCATAAAATGTGTGAGACTATAAGGAAATAAATCTAGTTGGGAAGAATGAGAATGAAATAGCACATGACCTCTGGTAAGTAAAGGAGTGAGAGGGCATGGTATCTAGAGAGCAGGCAGAAAGGAGACAGAAGGAGCAGGAATGCCTTTCTAATTATGGATATCTGTAACTTTCCTGAGATATAATGGGCAGAGGATGACTAACAAATGACTGAGTCACAGAAACCGTGTGGCTGAGAGTCTAAATTCAGCTTCTGGGGGACTTGAATATTCTCATGAAACTTGGAATTTTTCCTCTAGTACTATTCTGGTGCAGGTGATCTTAAACCTCCTATAGCAAAAAAACCTTTCCAGCTATTGTTTGGAAATATCTAGCTCAGTAAATATGTCAGTACTGATGCTGGCAGGCAAGCTTACTACCTGATTTACCCATTCCTAGTGGAGAAAGCCACTTTTGGCCAACCAAACAATTGTCCATTTTCTACCCATAGAACCATTTGCAGGAAACTTTAATTGAATGTTTTATGAGCCTTCACTGTAGCAATGTGGTGAATAATATTGTTAGAGTTGGAAGAATGCTCTGCCAGTCTTTGTAAGCCAATTTATTACCGTTAGCCATGTACTACTTGTAAAACTTTCAAACACTTGATGCTTCAGGAAATAAGGAGGACGTGTCCTCTGTTTCAAGGTACTGACTATTGAAAGCCTTTTGTTTCATGCATCATTAATGCTGGGATAAATAGGTAGTGCCACCAAAAGAAGTGACCCATGCCTCCCACTCACCCTCCTCCTCCTCCTCCTCTTCCTCTGTGACCTAGATTGGGGAACTGGTGTAGGTTAAAATTATCTGTTGTCCTGGTCACCAGCTGATTAACCTGGTACAATCGTGGTTGTCTGAAGTATTTCAGATAATATCATTAGGGAAAAGATATAAATGTGAAATACTCCCCACCCCTCAAGAATGGGATAATTCATTTTCTTAATAGCAATTAGTGAAGAAATGCAAGCTGAAGGAAACCAGGATTAATGTCCCTCCCCAGCTGAGCTGGAGTTTCTGTGTGTGCAGTAGGGAGATTTGGGCAGCAGTGGGCTTTTGTGGGTAGTGTAGATTAATGGAGTTTACCTTCTGACTAGGCAATCTGTAGTTTACTTGAGACAATGAGTTGACCCACTTCTCCCTTTCCTTTTGTCATGGAGAAAGGGCAATAACACAAGGAATCTGGCTACTGAGGACAAATCTAGAGTAAGCAGGCTTTTAGCCTCAGGTCTCAGACATCAGTCACATGCAAATCAGTGATAAATCAGTGCCACCTGGCTCATGAAGCTGCCTAGGAAATCACCAACTGAAAACATGATTTTTAAAAGACACAACTAACCCTTCTCTCCATAAAGAAACAGTCCTGACCTCCCTGTTCAGCAGCATTTTTCAGAGCAGGAGCTTGACTTTATCACAAGGTTTCCCTGGAAGTTCCACAGGGGGAGAAGGCAATCAAGGAGTTACCTGCCTCCTAACCCTTCCTTAGTGCTCTTCCATCCCTTCTTCATCATAGTCAGAGGGCCTTAGCAGCTGATGCTTTTAGGAAACAGGGGAGAGATGGCGGCTTTGATTTTGTTTCTTTGTGAAAAGTTTTACTGTCACAATTCCCTGGATGGTACACGGTGCTCTGGGCTTCTGCTTGCACAGTAGCTAGTTTTAAGCATTTCTGTTTAATCAAGAGTGAAGTAAATGTCAGAGATTCAATGTTCTAGATCAGCAGTTTCCAACACTGATACATCTTAATCAAGCAATTACGTGCCTTTTTTGTTATTGTTTGGTGTTTTCCACATTGGCGAAGGGAACAGATTTGCTGCTTTGCTCTGATGACTGCTAGCAGCAGTGTTTGTTGTTAACAGAGACATTTACACCTAACCACCAGTTGGCAGGTGTTTACACTTTGTTACTTGCTATTCCCACATGCTGGGGATTGTGGGAAAGCTGTCAAGCTCTCTGTCTTGTGTAACGCTTTGCTTTTACAATAATAACAACAAGAAGAAGCTCCGAACAAATGCAGAAGCTCTGTAGGAATGCAGTGCTAGCAAGGAAAACAATAGGACAGATTCTCAGGCTTCCTGGCTTAGATGGGAGGTAATATGAGGCTTGTGGAAAGTTTGAGATATTTCCTTATCTTGGTTTGGAAATGGGTAGGTGGAGGTTGAGTTCTCTTTTTTAAAAAAAAATGTATTTTATTTTATTTTTAATTGGTGATATGGTCAGATCTTTAGAAGAAACCAGGATTGTACTGTGTGTGCCCCAACATTTCTAGTCTGCCTCTGACATTTGTACTCGTTTGTATTCAGGGAAAAAGGTATGAATACAGCATACAATCTGAGAAAATAACACAGAAAGAGGATAGGAATGCTTGGTTTGTTTGGGAGTGATTTGTTTGTTTGGTAAGCGAGAAATGAGAATTTCTATTAGTGCAGCCCTTCTGGATAGCTCAGATGTGGCCAGAAAAAAAGACCCTCTGTGAGCTGTAGCAAATACATACACAAAAATACTTCTTTTTCTCTTTTGCTTGCTGTCATCCATGTGCTCGCACATACTCTGCCTTTGCAGCCACAAGGTCATTCTTTTATAGTCGAATGATCCAAGTGATTGATTTATTGCTGGTGAAGTGAGGTTTGATTGATTTTTCTGATTTACATGAAGACAGTAAAGGAGGAGGAGTGGGAACTGCAAGGCAGCTGCAGAGTTGAGCACAAAGTAGAAACTCACTAGAGCAAGTGGGCCAGACACGACATTGACTTACATCAATGTTCAGTTTATATGGCTGATTTTAATAGGTCTGCACTGCATAATTGCACCCCTTCCTCTGAAACAGTGTTATACTGATAATTTCCTTAACTGCAGAATTATGCCCTCAGTGAGGAGGGATTTCATGGACTTGCTTTTTGATGGGAGTGCTTCAGATGAAGGAAACATGACAGAAGGAGTGATAGTGGATTTTCCTGCATGTGGGCTATAGCTAGGCTGCCTTTGAGCATGGTTCCAAGTTTGGAGTCATTCTCCAGTTCATCTCGCATCCAAACTGAAGACTAGCTTTGGATCAGCTTTATGATATGGTAGGAAAGAGACTTATCCTTAAACTATGGGCTGGGTTCAGGATAGGGCATTTCTTGAGATACACCCATACTGGCTTGAATCTGCCAATGCCCATCCTGTCAAGCCTGAAGAAATACTTCCTCGCAGGTGGGTTGGCCAAGTTCTTTCCTGGAAAGGTTCCTACTGTGTGACAGGAAGCCCTGTGGGATTTGAAAGCAGCTGAGCAGCAGGTTGTTAACAATCTGGTTGCACAGTCATGCTCTAGTGGCCTGCCTCTAGGTCTGTGTTAGGCAAGGCAGTGTCAACATAGCCTTGAAGACTCTGAATTTATGTTGATTTTCTTTCTGGAAGACAGGTTTGAGATTAGTCAAAAGTTAAGGCCTTAAGGAATCACTGAGTGAAATCCTCTGGGCTGTTTTGCATTGGGTGGGATCCCGGTGGTCTTTTCTGACTTCAGAGGTCTGTGAACCACTGCATTAAGCAGGTTTTTTAATGGAGTTAGCATATTTTTTTGACATGAAAATCACCCCTGTACCTGTGCATTGCTTTAAAAAGCCTTCTTGTTTGCAGAGCCACCTCCTGCAAGCTGGTTCTGAAAGATCTGTCTGCTAAACTTGGGTGTGTGGAGGAGGTACTGGCTTGCATACATCTGCATGATGTATTTCCTAACTTCAGACTTCTCTTAAAAAATTTATTTATTCTTTCTTGGCCACAGGAAGAAAGTCAAGGGAGTCACTAATATTGGTAAAATCAGTTTGTGGAACAAATAATAAACGCATATTGTGTGTGTAGACATGGTCCTGATTTTGTTCCTATGCATATTAGGTGATATTTGTGTCCTTTGAAAACCCTAGGTAGAAAAGTCTTGTACCTAAGGGAAACCACAGCGAAAGGAGGGAAGACTGGTCTTTTCATGAATGGGACTCAGAAAGTGGGTTTGATATCTGCCACACCCCCTCCGATGACTTAATTTCTTTGTGCACTGCTTGTTTATCGCAGGTGGGGACAGTGTGGTTTGTACATTTTTCAGGGCTTGAAAAGCACATGCTGATTGTTTTTTGAGGTGCTCAGGTGAAAAATAGGTGATTTATTGCAATGAAATTATAGATTTGATTTGAGAGTATACTACAAACTGACAAAAGACCAAGTTAATAGGCAATAAGAGGGTCCTTTCCTGAGGCTGGGAGTCAATTCTCTCACCTGAAGGCCAGGCATAGCTGTAAGCACAGCCTCATCCACTGCAGCATTGAGCAAAGTGGGTCACCCCATTTACATGATGGTAATGCCATTTCATTTTGCAGTGCAACAGGTTGGGAAAGGTGCTAGCAATCCTCTGTGTGTTCCTTTGTTGGGGGGTGAGATCTCCCTGAAACATGGCAGCAGCTTTGCTGTGATCATATGATCTCATCCACAATCGCTGTTTTCTACTTGTACTGTGGAAGTGCCTAGAGGTCTACAGCGAGGACTTGGATGTAGCTGGTTTTGGCCGTAGGCGTACACAAGAGTCTGTTCCTCCTTAGGGGACTGTCTGGAGTGCTGATCCTGCAAACAGGCGACCTATCACTTAAGCTACTTGCTTATATGAATATCTGAAGGACTGGAGCTGAGCTTTGTGGCTTCTCTGTACCTTAGCTACCCTAGTTTGAGTAGAGTCATCAGCATTTTGAAAGGGGATTTGTGTTTAATTTAGATTATTTGATCTCCATAAGCGAAACAAGGAAGGAAAGATTTCTTGAGTTCCCGGCAGGATTTCTGTTCTTTTATTCCCCCTTCTTTATAAACTTTACTTGTTTCTTTTTTTTTCCTTCTTACTTTTTCCCACCCCACCCAGGCTTAAACAGTGCCGGGAAATTCTGTACTTACCCAGCTGTACTGTCTGAGGAAAGCCAAGTTGGTTTTTTTTCCATGCATCAAAATCATAATAGTTTGAAATGACTTATTAACTCACTGAGTTTCCCAGAGAGAAGACATCAGATACTTAACTGATATGCCCCTTGTACTTAGCCAAAAGGCCAAGCAAAGGTTAGGGCAAGTGGATACACACGACTTCTTTATCCAAGTCCATGAGGATTTCCCATTAGCTAAGTCAGAGATTCTTTTTTTTTTTTCAAGCAAAAATAATTAACACGGATCAAGTAAAATAGGTTAATTTATTTTCGTTGCAGCCCTCTTCCTGGTACAAACTGCAGTCTGTGGACAGAGAAGCTATAGTTTGTTCCTCAAATGGCGCTCTTGCCTGAAAAGTTACAGTGATGACCTCAAATTGGGTCATTGCTTGGGAATGCGTATTAAAAAATAGTTTTAGACTAAGTTGATTTGCGCATTAGCAAATGGATGAAATAAACATTTCCTTGTATGTAACCACTGCTTCTGTGTTGATGACAAAATTGTGTTATGCATGTTTCTGTGTCACTTGACAAGTAGTGTGACTTTCTTGCTACTATTAAATGAAGTCCTAAAACACTGCAGTTTTGTGGGTTAGTACTGTCTTGCCCTGCTAGCAATGGAAAAATATTTGTTTGGACTGGCAAGAACCACTGTTATTTTATTTACTGTGCTTTTCGATAGGCACGCTATATGTTCTGGGCCATGGCAAGTGATTACAGAGCATATAATCCTGCAACATTCATAAGTATTCGCACCCAAATGGGAATGGTGAAACCTGTATCAGTAAAAACACGGTGACCTAGAACTAACTGTTATCTGTGGCTGGAATTCCCAAAATGCCCAGGGTATGCTCACACAACAAGAAATGGTGCACCAAAATAGAACCCTGCATGAGAAAGCCTCCAGGCTGCAATAATATTTCCTCAGTCGTACTCACTATTAGGCCCTTCCTGGCAGAGCTGGACCGCATCCACAGGTCATGTTGACTTTGTCTGGATTGATGGGGTTTCAGCAGCTGTCCCTTGCTGTTTTCAGGAAGTCAGGTTGGGAACTCTTAGGTGAACCAGCCCTGTAAGATCAGGAATGGGTGCCAGTGCCTGGCTGCGAGTGGTGGTGTGATTTGTGTCTGAAAGAATAGTATCCAGCAGTATGCACTGTGTCCATACCCATGTTTGGGTGTGTCAGAGGGCTCCATAGGAAAAACTGTGGAATCTGGGGGCAAATTTGGGGCCCTTGCTCTTCTGAACCCTGGAGAGCTCCAGCTGATACGGTGCATAATTCCTGTATCATTGTCCAGCTGTTGCCTTGTGACTGTACAGCTCCCTCACTGGGATAATATCTACATCCACCCTTGCTAATTCTGGTGGCACAAAAGCTGTCCTCCCTAATGCACTGTTTGCTGTGCTGTAGGTTTCAGGAAAGCATCAGGGAAGAAATGGAAAAAAGGTCTTGAATGTCTTCAGAATAGGCAAATTAGCAAAACCTGCTGAACCTACAATAATGCCTAAGAAATCTCTCCTTTTTCCCTGGACTTATTTATATTTTACCTGCACTTCATTGCCGGATTTGTGGGGAGTGGAGCTGATGAGAGGTTTCTCATGGGAAATAGTTTTTTCAAGCAGTGAGTCTGAGCTGTAGGACTTGGGGAGTCCTCCTACTAAGGAGTGGTCTTCTCTCACCGATAGGTCACTTCTGGAGTACAGATGTTTCACAGATGGAAACAATATGTGGAGATGTGATGCTGACCCTTCACTTTGGTTTGAAACTAATTAATTAGGTGGATTTTTGAATAGTTGGATCCTAGGTGGCATATAGTTAGATCCAGGTGGTAACTGGTACAGATAGCAGAAAGTGAACAGTAACTTTGTTGCCTTTTTTTTCTTTTTTTTCTTGGGAACTTAAGAATTCCAATCTTGCTGCATTAAGCTAAGTCATGCAGAAATGCTCCAGCTGTTCTTTGCATTGTGGAAGCCAAATTCAGCATTTTGATGCGTTTTTTTTTTTCTCTTTCTTTTTGAGAGACCAGTTGTGGAACTATTTGATGTTTTAGGTAACAAAATCCTACCTGTAATCTCCTTCCAGTTATTTTGACTTTCCTAGCTATCTTATTTAAGGTGGACTCCTTCCAGCTCATCCTGTAAAATACCAAGCTCACCAGGAGATAAAGTGGCCAGCAGCCTTTGCAAACTGGGATGTCTAGTGGCACTGGTGGACTCTTAGCCATTTAAGCTCCCTCTTCTCCTTCACTGAATGTTCTGGTGGCAGTTGAACACACAGAAATTTTGGTCAAAAGTGGCAGAACACATCAACAAATAATTTCTGTGGTTTGTCTTCTGTTTTTAACACACGCTTTATGTGCCACAATGTATGGTGACCACTTCTCATTTCCCTCCTTTTACAGGAAGAGGCAATCCTTCTTTTAGTATACCTGAGGGAGAATCCACTGAAGTAATTTTTTTATTTTTGAAAATAAGATTTGTGTCCTGTTTTTCCTAGCAATTTTCAGGTGTGAGCTCTCTCTGAAATGTGGATGATCTCCATCGTGGTGTTTTAATGAAGGCTTATGTATCCGCTTATCAGTGAGTTGCCTGCCCTCACTTCACACACACATTGTGTGAAGGAAAAGGAACACTGAGTTTGGGAAATCTCACCCCATGGCATTAACCCCTAGAGCAATGGCACCCATGTCCATTTTGGAATGCCAACAACATACTTCACAGCATCACAGGTTGGAAGGGACCTCAGGGATCATCTAGTCTGACCTTTCTAGGAAGAAGCAGGGCTTCATTTCTGTCCTGCTTGTGACCTTCTGCTTATGCTGCGGTTTCTGGATGCAGGATCAGGAGAACAGTACATGCTGCACAGAGCAGCTTATACCTGAGAAGCTCCAAGGATTGATATGAACACTGGGTGATGTCACACTTACATGCAACATGGGATAGTCCCCCCATCCCTTAATTAAGCATGGATTTTCAGTGCTCAGTTCCTTCTGGTTTAATGGAGAAGAAAATAATCTGTGTCCATTATCAAATTATGCAGAGTCCTTTCCACAGGACTTGTAACTTCAAAGTTGTTCCTCTTGTTTTCAGTGAAGTTGTTTGAGGATTTCCAGGATTACTAATATTTTTAATCTAAGCCTTTTTAACTTAAAAGGTATTCAGCTTTCATAAGGCTAGAGCCAGGGGACTGGTGAAGGTCAGAGCAAAGTGACAGGTGCAGTGTTAACTAGCCTGTTATCAGTGATTGCACCAGGTACAGCTCTGTACCTGACCATATGAGAGCACAGTAGCCTATTTTGATCTTCATTTTCTCCCTTTAATTGGGTGGCCTTTCTTGTGTCTCTCCCTGCCTATAATAGTCTTGTTAACTCATGAGCATGGAATGGACTGGCCAGGATATCAAAAGACCTGGTACTTAAAATGAACAAAACCATGCACTACTTTAGAGCAATTCAAAGAATACTGAAGCATTTGCACTTCTGATACCACCTGCTTTGTGTGCCAAAGATAGTCACAGGAACAAAAAACTGACAAGGTTCAGGGGAAAAAAAAAAAACCTTTTTGTGAAAAAGAAAGAATTAAAGAAACAGGCAACAGAAGTTGTCTTGGGATGTGAGTGAAACAGAAACATTTGTCATGAACTGAGTGAATGAGGTGGATCTGATTACTGTGTAACAAAACAAAGGAAGATGGCTTAGCAGACGTTTAAATTTCAGATACTTAGCATTACTGCAGTGCTACAGATTTGACAGCTATATGTGAATGTGGAAAATGCCAGTCCAGTCTCTTTCTGGGGTTTGCCAGGATCACAGAGCTACTCATATAGAAATCCATTGAATACTATTACCTCCGTATATGTGTTAATATTATTCTTAATCTTCATTATATTTTTCTCTTGGGCCTATATGCTGCACAGATATTTCTTGGCATGCCTACAGATCTCTAATTGTTTGTATATTTGGCTTGCCTCAGGCCAACTTTAAATGAATGTGTATGGGAATCTTTGCTGCATATGGGATTTTTTAAGTACCATTGCTATACCTGTGTGGTATTGTTGATTGTGTGTCATCCCATTTTAAAAAAAAAAAATATCAAAGAAAATGCAAAAGGGGAATCCTGATGAGTTTTTGATCAAAGTGATATATTGGGGAATCTGGTCAGTGATATTCAAAGGTGTTAGGGCTACCCCTGTACCCTGTACATTTCAAACTTCTGTTGGTAGAAGTAATTGTTTATAGTTTTTTCAGGGTAGCCTAGAAGGGATAAGGCTGTGTTGCAACTCATCTAGAAATGCTCTGAAGTAGCTCTAAGCTACCTTGTCTGATAGCACAGAGTTCAGTGGGGGCAGAATTCTTGCCTGTGACACTAGATAAATACACAGGGGACGCTTCCCCTCAGGTGAGCTTGCCTCTTAGTCTGAACCAGAATGGAGTTGTTTTGTTTTGTTTTGTTTTCTGGGCTCACTCAGTAGCCCTTCCTTTGGATCCCAGCATTAAGCACGTCACATAAAGCCATCCGTTTTATGTGCACAGTTGCCTCTGGGGATGGGCAGCCAGCAACTTGAATACACCTCCGGCAGTGGAGACTGTGAGTTTCTGAGTAAATGCCAGTGAATGGGGAGGCAGAGGCAGGCATAGATCAGGAATTTCGGCCCACAAGACAGCAAAAGAAGTTATGAAATATGATGCTATAAAAATTCTTCTGTGGGGTCCTCAAACCATTGGCACGTCTCTGTTGTGGTTTATGATGTTTCTGGCATGACAGAGAATGACAGCCCTGTCCTTCAGTGTTCAGGATTATTTACTGTGTGTCACTGCCTTTGAGACAGCTGTTCAAGACAGGTACTCTTACATCCTTTCCTTATTCCTGCACTGTTGCTCTGCTTTGCTGTTTCTCTGTGGGTGTTATCTACCACTTCAGGAAAAAAAGACAGAGTGAGAAAAATGTGATTTGCTTGAACGGCACACTGTAGGAGCCAGATTTCTCAGAGAACTTTTGTGCTTGTGTGGCACCAACACTCGAAGCAGGGCAGTTAGGTGTGCTGAACAGAGCACGCAAATACCTGTAGAAATCTGGCTGATTACGGCTGACCATGGCCAACACTTTGATGCAGGCACAAATGCAGATTATGAGGCTCAGTGATACACCAGTACCACACTCAGAAGTGTTTGGCAATGGTCCTGACAGTGTCAGGGTTGAGGCTGTGGCAAAAAAAGGTACTGACTGCAGGGATTTACCCCATAGACCACGCGTGGTCCTTAGGCCACCAGCTGATTCCCCTGAATGAAATCATAGCACGGTTAGTATCCCTGACTCAGTTCCTATTGTGTATTCTCTCTGGTGGTTCAATTTGGACAGATTTCCAAACTGTTCCAAGTGGTTTGAGTGCCACAATGTGGTGAGTGGCCTGGCCTCAGTCATACTGAAGGGCTTCGTAGTTCAGTCTGTCTGCAAATAGGAGTCTCCAGCCCTGAAGCAATGAGCAGGCTTCCCCAAATATAGGGAGACAAGCTAGAAGAGTGGCTGCTCACAATTTCTCTTTGGTTCATTCAGGTTAAAAAATCAGCTTCACATGTGGAGAAAAAGCAGAGGTCTCTGGCTGCTTTTCAAGAGGCTTGCACCTTCCTTTTCTTCACTTCTGCAGCAGGGAGTTGTGATTTCTTTTCCCTTTCACATACCCCTACCCCACCACAGACCTACCCTGTCTCTAAAGCTATCACAAGGAACTTGTCACATCTCTCTCTGCCCTGAGCCCAGCCTCTTAACCCACTCTCCCTGTGTTCCCTCACTTTTTGTTTTCCTCGTCTCTCCATTTCACCTCCTGTTAGGCAAAACCTCCCCTGCAGAGCTGTGCTAGAATAGAGGCTGCATGTGGGCCAAGAGAGGAGAAAGGATTTAGACACCTTTAAGCATAGTGTGTCTTCTTGACAAATATCCTGGTTATTCTGGGTGAAGAAAGAGAAACAGATCTGAATCTTAGCCGTCACCACCAAAGCCTGTGCTGCTGCTACACTCCAGGCAGCACTCGCTTCCCGTAAGAGGAGCAGGTTGGTGGGAAGGTTTCTGTGGCCAAGCTCCAAAACGCTCCCCAAGAGTCTCTGGGAGTGTCAGCAGATTTCTAACCGAGCCAAGAGTAGGGCCTCAGTGCATCTCCTGGCTAGCTGACAGCACCTCTGAACTATGCGTAGGATTAGCTGTTGTCACATGCGCAGCCTTCCTGTAAACTCAGGGTGTTCAGCTCCGTCCACTCCCTCAGAGCATTGTAAAGGATAGGGGCTGTGGAGACATTTGATATGCAGGAGGTTGATGCAGCATGGTGGTTAACGCAGTATCTCTGGGTGGTGAAAGAGAAGGGAGAAGTTGTGAAAGAGGCTTTTTGATTTCATTACTTTCCTGCACCCTGTATCCTGTCTGCAGAGAGTGCTTAGCAGATTCATGGATCTGGACTGCCATGCGACTTGAGAAAAAGAAAAAGTGAGGGAGAGTGAGAGAAAACCAAGGGAATATGTTAAAAACTGCCTCTGCTACCTCATTAATCTTTTGCAGCAAATAATACATGCAAAACTTGGGCTAGTGAAGTCTCCAAAGAATAACATTTTTTTTGGTGAGGTTTTAACAAATTAAAGAAATAAATTAAGCCACTAGCACAGCAGGAAAGTGCTTGAGGCCTCCAGGATTTGTATGTTTTACCATTGTTCTAAAAATAAACTGGGAAAAAAAATTCAAAAGTATTTCAGTTGAAAAATAATATTTGTTTTAAGTGGCCGTGTTTGGGCTTTGCTCCCACACAGCACCTCACCACTTTCCCCGGCCCTGAAGCTGACTTTTGGAAACAGAAGGTGGAAAATGGTAGGAGTAGAGGTAGCAAAGCCATGTTGGTGAAGGGAGAGGCATGATGGGCGTTAGCAGGAAGGATGTAAAGCAGAAATTAAACCCCCTGTGCTTCACCCCACTGCAACTGCTGAGACAATGCACGTGTTAGAGATTAGCAATCGGCTTTCTGGCCCCCCTAGGCCCAAATCAGTGGGAGAACTTCTGGCAGCTTTGGTGAGTTTCAAAACAGGGGTGGCTGGTCCCTTCCTCTCTCACTGTACTATAGACTGGTCATTTTTTTTAACAAGCAGAACAAGGCTTCCCAGGTTGCCAGAAATCAGAGGAACAAGGGCTGCCTTCTGATTTCCCTTTTCCATGCTCCTTTTTTGTAATTGGCAGTAAAGTGCCTAGAGAGAACAGCATTACCTCTCTATTTTCTCTTCTCCCCTAAAACTGACCACTTCCCCTTTCATCTCAGCTGCTGCCTCAGTACTCGCTTCCACTGCCTCTCCTCCCTGGGCTACCTCCACTTCCCATTCACTGCCAGCTGTCATTTCTTCCAGCTCCACCCGGGCCTTGCCTTGGGGAAGAATAACTGCGCTAGCTGTCTTTCTAGCCTGTCCCAGAAATTGGAACAACTGTTTTTTGTCAAAGCCAGCTGAGCTGCATGATCTGCAGGCAAACAGCATTCTGGAGGAGGTTTTTTGAAGGTATAAATGATGGGTAGGTGTCTAGCTTCCCACTGAAGATTATAACTAAAAGTTAGGTATCATGAATTTTTTCTACTCCAGCCATTGCTCACACTGAAGCTGAATGCATACCCATTAAAAAAGAAATTAGTTAAAGGATGTGTTCAGAGTTGCAAAGGCAAGGCTGCTGTTTTCTGGCAGGTAATCTGCAACTTGACTGTAATTGCCCCCCTACTCACCTGAATTCTGCAGTAGTGGAAATAATATATGTGCATGAGAAGTATAAGGAAACATTTACTCTGACATTCTGCATAGCTTTTTGCTGCTGGAGGTCTGACACTTGTTCCTCTAACCAAAGTTCCCTTCCCCCTAGAAGCCTTTCAAGGGACTCGGGCACTGATTTTGTGCGGATTACCTGTGCGTGGGGTAATCAAATGTGCACAGCATGCATACACACACGCACTCATACACTCATGTGCATGACACTTCCAAGTCAGCAAATGCCAGAACTCCAGTTACCCCTGGTATCTTCAGTTAGTTTCCTTGCAAATATTTTTCTGCTGTAGCCTTTAATTATATATGCTTCTGCTATTTCCTCCCCTCTTTCATCCCTGTCTTTTTTCGTGCACAGAATGGGCTGTGCTCAATTACTGAGTGCAACTTAATCTTTAGTTTTCTCCTTACTGCTCAGTGTGTGGGCCCTAGCTTTATTTACTGCACAATATTCAAGCCCTGGTCTCATGGCAAAATGGTTGATTTCCTCATGGGCTTTTCTGTGTCTTCATCATTGTATGTGTCTCTGTGGCTACAGAAGTGATTCATGGTGGAACTTGTTCCGGTACTTGTCCCCAGCCTCCTGATGATGCCCACTTACTGCTTTCATTACTGGGATGGTTTTAGAGCAGTAAAATATGCCAGGGGAAACTGTATAATTTGCTGTGAAGGGAGGTAGCTACTCTATTTTGTTTGTTTGCACTAGTGCATGTTCTGTTTTGTTATAAAAGCTATGGGTGAGCAGCAAAGAGGAAGGCTGTTTTATTATGCCTTCTTCAGTTCTGAAGAGAGGGGAAAACTGCCCCTTCTCAGAAGGCTATGGGGTGGGCGCAAGAGCTTTTACAGAGGGCAGTCTGGGCATCCCATTCTCCCACACACACATCCCCAAACATGGAGCAGAGCTCATGGAAAACTCCTGAGTGTGGCACCGGGCCATGACATCCCCATGTGATCTTCATAGAGGGTCTCCTGGGAGCCAGTGGGAACAGTGCAGGGCTTGGAGCTGAGCAAAGTGCACTGAAAACTGTTCAACTGAGGGAAGGATTGGGAGCTCCCTAGCATATGAACACACAGAAGCCAGGAAGGTGCAGTGGGGAAGAAGTGGAGGGCACTTCTTCTGTTCTAAGATGTTGTTCTTTCTGTTTTGAGTAGCCTAGATTCACATCTGTGTAGATCCTCATCCCTTTGGTATGCTTGGGCTGCTCACATTAAGGAAAAGGTGTGAGAAGACCACTTCAAAGCACTGGCCAGCTTGAGACCCAGTTACACCCAAAATTCAACCAGCTTGGCAGCAGATGGATTTCTTTGGCTACATCTGCCTGTGTTGTACACTGTTACATCCTAGTGGTGGTCCTGGCTCTGTGGCTCTGCAGAAAGGTTGTGGCTCTTGCTGATTGCTGGGCTATCTCCTGAGTGGTTTGGAAAGGTAGGCTTTTTGTGGTGCTGGTACTTTCCCCTGAGAGGGAATACATCTGGTTCCTGTAGGGCTGCAACAGCAGCCACTGCCTATAAGAAAGACCTGAGACATTGTATGGTGTTGGACTCATGTGACTAACAAGGATGGTGTTTGCTGGGCTGAGGATGACAAGGAACAATCCCCCTTTCCCTGCAGTTAGGAAGTCAGCAAGGTATTTAAAGGTATTGAGGGTTGGATGGGTCTGAGGCTAGATCAGTATTTAGCATAAACCTCTATCGGGCTGAGGAGGTGGTCTCTGAGACAGCAATGGACTAATATAAGTGTGGGGTTTATGTGTGAGGATGAAGAAACTAGTGAGAAGGCTGCCAGGTGCTAATTGAAGGAGGAGAAGAAATGTTTTTCCATCTAATGTTTTATTGAGGTTCTCCTTTACATAACCTTAGGTGAACTTTGTTTTGTGTTTTAAAGGCCAGCAGGGGCATCTGAACCAAGAGATTGCTCGAGGTACGTGAGCCCATCAGAGTTTTCCAGGTGAACAGACAAAGAAGCTCTCTCAGCTTCCTGAAATGTGAGGGACATCCTTTAACAGCCATTATTTAAAACATGGGGAAACATATCTACATGAATGATGTCTCAGTTCCACCACTGTGGGAAAAAATAAATACTTACTGCCCCAGTCACTGTGGTGTGAGGCCCAGGCTTGGCAGGAACCATGGTTCAGTCTCCTCTGAATTGCCAGCTTTCTAAACAAACTGTATGTTATTGAAACGGAAGAATCTGTTTTCCACTGGGACTTAAAGTAATTTGTATTGAGCCCTGAGAGTTTCCAAGCTACCAGATTTTGAAATTGTCTGTTAAAACAGGAAAGGGATCCTGGAGCATGGAGATCTTGAGTCAGTGGTCTGGATTGGCCCATCATGGGAGCGAAGGGGAGATTTGCAACTAGTTTCAGTATCTGGACAGTAATGTTTATCAAGGTAGGGACAGAGATGCCAGTAGCCTTCCCTTTAGCGCTTGCCATGTGAGCAGAGAGCAGCTGTGTTGCTGCGTGTTCCCCTCATCAGTCTGATGGTTGACTCTAGCCTTGAGTACCAAAAATCTGTAGGAACAGGTTTCTGGCCTTACAGGGAGAAAGGGGAGGAGATGGGCTTGCAAGAGACTTATAAGGTCATGTCACACTAGAAAACTAGTGTTTGCTTTTCTTTCCTGAACAGCATATACTAACTCCAGGAGGCAGAAAGTGTGGAGCAATCGGACAGGTTCTCCTGAAATGACCATGAGATGACCTGCGGGGAGCCAGGCTAAACTGAAGCTAAGGAAGGAATGCCTTATGGGTGGCAAGTTTAGAAAAAGATTTAATTGTTGATTTTTTTTAAGAGTACAGCTTGGAAGCTGTGGCTGGTTCTGAACCAGGGCTTAAGCACCGTAATGGGCAGGCGTGGGGTTAAAAGGGGCTGACCCAGCTGGAGGATATTCCACACCTAGCCTTGGATTTGAGTCCAATTTCTGTGATAAGAACCATCTTTAATGTAAAGCTGAAAAGACAGTATGAAGATGAAACAGTTAGAAGTAAAAGAAGCCTGGCCAAAATCTTCATTTACATGGGCTATGTAAACCTCTCTCTCAAGCTGTACTTACTAATCTATTTTTACTTTCTTTGCTTCCCAGAGGCAAAAGTAATAACTCCATGCCAAAAGGCCAATTTTCCCAGCATTTACCAAAACCAGCATGAATTCCTCAATGGCCAATGTCACAGAAGTTTCTTGTCTGAAAATTTAGAGAGTTTTGTAAGCATTGACATTGTGGACAGAAAGGGGCCAGCTAAACCCCAGACCCTAGATAAGTCTGGATCTTTATCCACACTTCATATCTCATTATTGTGATCCAGGTTCATCTCTTCTTGATGTCTTTCCAAGATTCCCCTATATTCATTTTCTCCTTGACAGATTAGTGCACATATACCAGCACTTGTTTCAAAAGGTTTGGAAAGGGAACAGCTGAACATAATCTTCAGATAAACGTAGTGTACCATGACCACGTATAAAAGGCCTCTCCCATGAACAGAAAAGTGAGACCTGTAGCTCTGAAAAGTTTTCAATTTAGATTTCTCCCTAGAGAATACTGAAGATCATGTGATCACAGTTGTGAACCTGTAGTATGGTGAGCTGTGCTGTGGAAACTCCCAGGTAATATACCTGCACCTTGGCTGCCCACAAGATTTTGTGGCTTGTGTCAGGAATGCCCTTTTGGTTGGTATGCTGTTGCTAGGGCTTAGTGGCTTGAGTCTTCCCCAAATTAGCCAAAAGAGAAGAAATCAACTGCATATTCCACCCCTGATGCTGTAGAAGTATACAAACAAATGTATCCATCTCTGCTGGGCCACATTCACATGCACGTGTTGGTTCCTCAGTGCCAGATCCTGCTATGAACTGTAGTGCTGCATGCTGTTAGAAATGGCAGAAAGAGATAGATATCTGTATCTCTATGCACGCACATGATTTTTTTTTTTTTTTTTTTGACCTGTAGCATATGGTGGTTTGCTTAATCCATGGAAAACTCACATACCCATACATGATGTGACGTGTATTTCTTCACAAAATGCAAATGATAGTTTTACACTGGGCTGTATTTGTTATTGGATCCTCAAGTCCATTTCTGCTGCATAGCTAGGCAGGTATATTTGGTATTTCTGTGGGTTTTTTTTCTTCTTGTCTGTTCCAGTAACCAAAAACAACAACAAAAAAAAAACCCACCAGAAAGCACTTAAATAATTCAGAACACATGCTTTATGTCAACTGTTTCACTGTTACTATTTTATCTCTATAAACAGGGCAGAGGCAAACCCCATCTAAACAAGGAAGGGGAGGAAGCTGTGTTGCAATATTATGGCTGGGTCATGTGAGTCAAGAATACATGCACAGGTACATTTTTGACTGGAAGACCCAACTCAGAAATGTGATGTCTGCATTTTAGTGCCTCTGCATTGTGACCTGCTGGATGTACATACAGTAAGTTGGGTGCCCTCTGGCTGCATCTGACTCGTTGCATGTGTGCAGACGCTGTTTGTCCATGACTTTGCATGTCCAGGCTTCCAGATGTTCAGAAATCCCATGCAAACATGCTGTAACAAGAGACTCTGTTGAAGGGTGCTAAACTTCTTGGTGTTCCCTAGTAACTGTGCCCTTTATAAAATATGAAGTTTGGGTCACTTTTTGTAAGGGGGAAGCCATGTCCAAGCCCCTGAAGTCAGATGGAAGTACTCTGTTGAATTAAAAAAGGAGTTGGGCTGGACATATAACATCTCATCTTCCATACAGATGTGGCAGTTTCATTTACTTTTTCATCTTGTGGATTCTTGACTGATCAGCTGCTGAGAGAATTCGCAAAAGTTGCTTTAATTTTCAGCACACCTTACATGCTACCTATAGTCCATTCCAAAGCCCTAGTCTCTCTGTATGGAGACGTTTCCTCACACTCCACTTACTGTGGCTTAACATTGCTGAGACAGCCTGTCCGTGGTGCTTGATTTGTTTTAATAACTTAATGAGGTATATTATTTTGTATATCTTCTGACACACTTGAATTAGACCCATCCCTATTTTACTGTGGTGATAATAAATATCACCATTACTTGCCTACCACTCACATTCTGATATACACTGCAAAGCTAAAGATCGCACAACAAACTAGGTAGTATCCTAGGCTGTCGTGTCCACAGTGTAGAACACAACAGGCCAGTTCAATTTTTCAAAAGACCCATTCCTGAGAATTATTTATCAGCCCTTTTTAAAAGCCTACATGAAGGACATGCTACAGCATTGCTGTAAATATCCTGTCCCACTACCTCATTTGTCTGCAGTTACAAGATTTCCCTGATGTCCAACATAGTTGTCTTTGATGCAAATCTTATTCCCTTCTCAGTGCCCACAGAGGCAATTAGTAACAACCTTTTATGTACCAGATAGATGGGGGACTCCACGTAATCAATGCTTCTGCTATGGTTATAAGGAACCAGAATTCTGGGGGTCTTTCTCTGCCACATATTTCCCATCTGACCTCAGACAAGTCTGTTAATCTCTGTATTTCACTACCTCAGAGGGATGCTAGGAGGGTAAGTTCACTGGTGTTTCCAGGGGTGTTCAGATACTGCACTGACAGGGGCTACATAGGTGAACAGAGAGAGAGAGCAGACATACATTTATTAATCTGGTAAAGGACTGCTATTTAACTCAGCAATGCTCCCAAACAAATGTCAAAGACTATATTATCAGCATGTCTGTTATCTCTGGAATTTTGTTTTGTGCTGTGTTACTTTACTTATTGGTTTGTGGTTTGTTTTGCAGCTTCCTGGAACAGAGAACTTTAAAAACATGAACAGAAAATGCCTGGTAAAAGTTGTAACTGGCTCTGGCTGTCCATGATATGACAACCAACAAATACCACCTGCTGATGATTTACAGATTCCTGGGAGATGTGGTGTTGAGTCTCAAAGAACTGGAACAAGAATAACTCACCCAATATGCTTCTCTGGAAACAGTGTAATGTATGCACCCACTTCATGCTCTCCTAATTTAGGACGTGTGTAGTGCATAATGATGAACTGGCCAAGTGGTTATGTTGCTATAAATCCCATTCCCCGTCTTACAAAACACCCTTGATTGACCCTTTCTTTCACAAAAGCTCAGCCCAGGGTTTCCAGTTTACTTCTTGGGAGGTACACAGATCACACTAGCCATTCATGAACCTACTTCTCCAGAGAGAAAAAGGCAATGTTTTGTTGTTTTTATTTAATCGGTCAGCCTTTTCAAGTTCTGTGACCCACTTTTGCTTCCCTTTAAAATGTGACCAGTATTTATTTATCCCTTTTTAAATACAATAATTTAATTAAGAAACTAATCAGCAGTATTGAAATGATCTTTGAACTACACCCCATCACTGAAGGAAATTTATGAATGCATTATACAAGAAATATCCTATTATCTAAAAGGCTTTCCACTAAAAGGATTTGGCTCTGAAAAGTAACACTTGAAATTCTCCACTAAATTTATAATGTAGGGATGTGAACATTATTTATAGAGTCTGAAAGGTATTCCAACTGAATCTGACACGTTTGTCTGGATTGTTCATTAAAAATAAAACTGTTTCAAGTTAAAAGGATTTCACAAGTGAGTTGGATATTTAGGAGTCCAAAGGACAGATTGTAAAGCTACCTATGTAATAGATAAAGGCTTAATGGTCTAGGCTGCCCTTCAGTCAGTGCAGAGAGATTGGCATGTTCCAGATATGTTCCATTTTCTTAAGCACTAACCTTCGGATGGGAATTTATTGGCTGATCATCTCAGTAAGGCATTAACAGAGCGTCTGTAGTTAATTATGATCATCTGCCAATTCCAGTTCCATTGGCTTCAGATCAAGAGAACATTTTTGAAAGCTACCTGGGATGTAGACACCTTGGGCGGAAAGTGACCAGGTCCAGAAAAGAGAGTCCTACCTGTGCAGTCTCGCTCCACCCTAGGAATTGAGCTGCTGTTGGTTGTGTAACAGGACAGATTCAACAGGACTATCTCCTCTCCGCCAGCCATGTGCTAAGTGAACATCAGCACTAGAGGACCTAGTTCATAAGTCCCAAATGGCTTCTGGGGTATGAACGCTCCAAGACACTTGGTCCAACATGGTCAAAACAGTTATGCTTCTGGACATGCTCAGCAGAAGACATAAAGGTGCCTCAGTAAGTGCTCTGGAGGAGGGCCCAGCGGTTAGGGGAGGGAGAGAAGATCATTTACTTGCTGTCAGGCCTCTCCACTCCATCCGAGCGGCACTGTGGGCACCTAACTGCAGACTTAGATCCAGTCCTTTGTCCTCTATGGACTTGAACTGACAGGTGGAGATAACTGATCAGTTCTGCCCAAAAGCAGGTCTGTAATCAGGGTCTGATAGCTGGAACTAACGAGTGGCACATGTGAAGCCTGGTTTTCTATGGCTTTGGATCCTGTGACTGAATTATCCTATACCTAAGCAAGTATGAGCTCTATTCCAAGGTTTGGCTATGGTTGGGAAATTCCTCAGAGCGCTTGCTTCTGGGGATTCTCTGATGACTAATAAATACAATAACAGAGCTCTTCCTCGAGGTCTGTTTTGTTAAGAGCACTACTCTTATTTCCTGTACTGCCTTTTTACTTTTACAATATTTGTAGAATTTCTTCTTTTGTCTCTTAGTCCTCTGGTAGGTTAACCTGAAATGTGCCAACAGGTTTGAAAGACTTCAGTGTGGGGAGAGAAGATAGGCAGATACAGGCCAACGTGTAGTGCTTTCATAAGAGAAGTAAAATAAGAACATCTTAGTGTCTGTCCTATGAAGCTTACTGTATCTCTAAAGGATGGGCAAAACACAAGAGTATAGACTGAGGGGGGTATGGTATATTAAGGGCTCATGTCAGAAAGGCCAGGGAATTCTTTTAGCAACTTCATGGGACCCCCCAGTTAAGTTTGCCACTACCTACACTGCTGGGGTCTGTTGACATGAGCTTGCTCAGAGGTATGATGCAGGAATTAATATCCTCACACTTTCCATTGCATCATTTGCTTAGTTATGTTATTTTATATAGTCCACATAGATTCTGTAGGGAAAAGAGAAATAAAGATGAGAATTAAGATGAAAAGAGAGGACTGTCATGTTTTCCATGAAAAGCAGATTGCAAGAGTGTGGCATTTTTCCCACACATCTTGAATAGTTTTGGGCTTGGGCTTTTTGAGGAGTTTCTAATTAATTTATTGTTTAAGTAACTGTACTGAGAAGAGCCCCTGCCACACTGATTCTAATGAGGATTGCATGTGCTGTGTCTTTCTCATTGTGGCCTGTATAATTTCAATATCTTAACCAACATGTGCTGTGGCAGATTTCACTTATATCTGCTTAAATTAAAGCTTGTCAGTTTAGGAGCTAAGCAGCATGCAAATATTTGAGAGAGATTTGACATTCACTGCTGAAATCATTGCCCTAAATATCTGGCATTGATGACATTACTTGAGAAGGGTTAGAAATTCTTGCTGTGTTGTACAGGCTGGACATTCTGGACTTTAAAGAAGAAAAATGTACTTCAACTTCTGTGTTCATAATTAAAGTCTCCACCAAAATTTCAGCTTGTTTTTCTTCTGTATTTTCTCTGAGCAATATGTGACTGTTGAAGTTCCTCAAAGTTGCTGCTAGGAGAACAAACAGTACCAATATCTCAGAAGTAGCTGGAGTAATAGCACGATTTAGCTGTAAAAGGAATGGCATTTCCTTATGTTCTCATTCCCCAGAAATGCAAGGGAAGATGGTGCTGAGCTGGAAGAATCTGATGGAACCTTGAATATTTGAACAGCTCCAGCCATAGGAAATGAAGTTTAATTTCCCATATACATATATTTTTTCTTCTTACGGGTCACTATAGCAAAACACCGTACTGCATGTAGTATGTACGGCAGTGTACAACAGGCAAACCTTTCAGCACTGGGAAGTACTTGCTTGTTGACACACTGAAGTCAAACGTAGGTATTAATACAGAGGTATTACACACCTAAGTTTAATCTTAATTGTAATATAATTGTAGTGGCACTTCACTGGCCATTACAAAAGGGACCAGAACCCAAATAATCCAATACTAAGAGAGTCCTTGCTACCAAACGTGGAGTTGCTTTCTTTTCACATACAGGAGAAGTGAATAGGCAGTAGGCAAACACTTTCAGTGCAGGTAGGATCATAACATAGTTCAAGTTAGAAAACACCTCAGGAGGTCTCAGTCCAACATCCTGCTCTAAGCAGGATCAGCCATGAGATGAGACCAGGTTGCTCAGGGCTTTATCCAGGTGGGCCTTGAAAACGTCCAAGGAGGCTGAGCAACCTCTGGGCAACCCTGATTGTCCTCAGGGGAAAAAAAAAAAAATCCTTCTAGCTAGTCTGAACTTCTTTTGTTTCAATTTGTGCCTTGTCTTCCCACCATGCCCAACTGCAAAGAGTTTGGCTCTGTCTTCTTGATGACCACTCAGCCACAGGGTGATCTGCTGACTGCCAGCTTCTGGTGACTGAGATGCAGGGAGGAGGCCCAGATGGTGTTCTGATACATACATCTGAAATGGTATAAAGGCAAGTAATGGATGTTAAATAAAGCATTTTCTTTTCTAAAGTCTGGGTATTGGCCTACTCCCTCAGTCGCATCACTCCTTTCAAAGCAATTTTTTTTTGTTGAATTTCAGACTGGTGGGTTTCCTAGTGTTTGAAGATTCTGAGAGTTGGGGGGAGGGAGCTCTTCATTTGATCTGTATTGATTTGTCGTATTTGCAGTTAGGCACAAGAAAAAACACCCTTTCCCACAGAGGTTTTCAGTGTCCCGTTTTCCACAGTTTATTCCCCATTTCCTTTAGAATCTGACTTGTAGCCATAATCATCTGTAGTTATAACTTGGTTGTTTCAGGCTGTATTCCTTTAATATTTCTTCTTTATTGTGAAACTTTGTATAAGCGGTGGTACAAGCCCTGATCACATCCTCCTCTGCGTAGTCTCATCAGAGCCATGGGAGAAGGGTCATGAACTCAGGTCCTGGCCCTGCTACCTCTTCACTCTTAGTTGTGTCGGCTCCAATTATTGTCCCTTGCAACTGATATACAGCCCACTGTCATGTCCAGGTCACTAGCTTTGACGGAGCAGCAACCTGCCCCTCCATGAACTAAGCTCATCCTAGGTGATGGTCAGATCTGTCATGCAGAGCTATTTATAATCTGAGTGAAGCTGCAAAGGAAGTGGTGGGCAGAACACTGGTGGGGAAGCTGGGGTTGAGAGAGCTGAGTCAGCTTTTGTAGTACTTGAGTTTTCTTGTAAGGGAATCTTGTTTTGTGTTCAAACTCAGTACAGGTCCAAGTGGAGATGTTTAATCCAGCAGAAACCATATGGAGGAGTGGGTTCCCTCACCCTAAAATGTTGTGAAACTCTACCTCTTCGACTGCACTCCTCCATGCTGTGGACTCACCTCTGATCTTCCCCCTTTCCTCCAGCTTGCTCAGTTTCAGGCCTGGAATAATCCCTGTTGGCAGCCTCCTGTAGCACCAGACTGCTGAGTGTTTCAGGCTGACTGGAAACTCTTCACTTTTTGGATAAGAAAACTGATATGTAGAAAGGTGAAATGTCATGGTACTGCTCCCTGCGCTTTGCAGAACTGCTATTTACTGTTGCTTGAGCCCCTGTTAATCAGAAAGCTTAGGAGAGGCTCAGGAACTTCATACACTCAGGGTTCCTCTGCATTTTGTTCTTACTGATTGTATTCAATTAATTTGTTTCCTCTGAAGAGTTGGACAGGCTTTCTCCAGCTTTGGTGCTGCACATTAATACTTATGCATAATATGGCTTAAAGAAAAGATGAATTCGTGAGTAGTCTGGAAACCTGAGGCACATTGCCCTTTTGAGTAATGATTCTGCATAGGGAAGGGGGAGGAAAATATTGCCATAGGGTCTCTACAACCTGTTCATGGGTAAATAATTGTTTAGAAAACATTGATTTGGAATTAAAAGTCAGCTCAGAGGCCAGATGGTTATACAACAGTCACCAGGGTTAATCTGGGAAGGTTGTGAAGTCAGTCAAAAATCTAATTCATCCCTGAACAAAACTGCCCTGATTAAGTTTTTGTTTTAGAAAACAGAGAGAAAAACAAAGCAACGTTGATTGCTGTAGGTGGAGAAAAGCATCCTCCAGGCTTGTGACATTTCTAATACACAAAATCTTGTACATCAGATGGATGGATCAAGCCCAAAGCAGGTGAAAATGGCCTTTTGAGTGCTGAGTGTGTAAGCTCTGCTAGAGTTTCCAGCACATAAAAGACTTTAAAATGGACTTATCTAAGTTTTTAATGCATGCTGTGTAAGCCAGCAAAGTGGGGTTGGAGCATCAGGCAAGGCATCTGGGAAGGCTGAGGTCTCCGTTAATCTTTATCATCTTGGATGTCTCCCTTTCTCAGCTCCTGTTTCCCAGTTGGAAAATTAGGATAATGCTATGGTCCAGTGGACAGTGTCTGATTGATGTGTTCTTAGTTTTAAGTTAGATTTCTTTTTAAAAATACATAGTTGCCTCTGCTGCAGCCCTTGTGAGAGGAAGATGGGCCCTCCTACCCTTTATATCCATGCAGTAGTGTCAAGGTGATTTCACAGAAAGGCACACTTAGTCCCCTCATCCAGATCATTGATAAAGGTATTAAACAAGATTGGCCCCAACACTGAGCTCTGGGGAACACTGCTCATGACTGGCCACCAACTGGATTTTGTTCTGTTTACCACAACCTTCTGGGCTTGGCCATCCAGCCAGTTTTTTTACCCAGCGAAGAGTACACCCGTCCAAGCCATGAGCAGCCAGCTTATCTAGGGGGATGCTATGGGAGACAGTATCAAAGGCTTTGATAAAGTCCAGGTAGACAACATCCGCAGCCTTTCCCTCATCCTCTAGGTGGGTCACCTGGTCATAGAAGGACATCAGGTTGGTCAGGCAGGGCCTGCCTTTCACGAACCCATGGTGACTGGGCCTGATTACCTGGCTGTCCTGCACACGCCTGGTGAGCTCACTCAAGATGATCCACTCCATAATCTTTCCTAGTACCAAGGCCAGGCTGAGAGGTGCCTCTGTATTTCCCCGGATCCTCCTTTCAGCCCTTCTTGTAGATGGGCATCACATTGGCAAGCCTCCAGTGAACTGGGGCCTCCCCTGTTAACCAGGACTGCTGATAAATGATGGAGAGTGGCTTCGCGAGCTACTCTGCCAGCTCCCTCAGTACTCTCGGGTGGATCCCAAATGGCCCTATAGACTTGTGAGTGTCCAGGTGGCTCATCAGGTCATAAACTCCCTCCTCCTGGATTACGGGTCATTTATTCTGCTCCTCGTCCCTGCCTTCCAGCTCAGGGGGGTTGAATACCCTGGGGATAACTGGTCTGACTGTTAAGGACTGAGGCAAAGAAGGCATTTAGTACCTCAGCCTTCTCCTCATCCTCAGTGGTGATGTTTCTTTCCTTGTCCAACAGAGAATGGAGATTCTTCTTGCCTCTCTTTTTGTTGTTAATGTATTTGTAAAAACATTTTTTGTAATGCCTTACAACAGTGGCCAGATTGAGTTCTAGCTGGGCTTTTGCCTTTCTAATTCTCTCTCTGCATGACCTAACGAGATCCCTGTACTCTTCTTGAGTTGCCTGCCCCTTCTTCCAAAGGTGGTAGACTCTCCTTTTTTCCCTGAGTGCCAGCAAAAGCTCCCTGTTCAGCCAGACCAGTCGTCTTCTCTGCCGGTTCGTCTTGCAGCACATGGGGACAGCCTGCTCCTGTGCCTGCAAGACTTCCTTCTTGAAGAATGTCCAGCCTTCCTGGGCTCCTTCACCCTTCAGTACTGTCTCCTAAGGGACTCTCCCAACCAGTGTCCAGAACAGTGCCCTCCTGAAGTCCGTAGTAGTAGTTTTGTTGACTCCCCTTCTTAATTCACCAAGAATTGAGAACTGTATCACAATATGATCACTAAGCCCAAGATGGCCTCCAACTGCCACATCTCCCACCAGTCCCCCTCTGTTTGTAAACAGGAGGTCAAGCGAGGCACCTCCTCTGGTAGGCTTACTTTCTAGCTGTTTCAGGAAGTTATCTTCCACACACTCCAGGAACGTCCTAGACTGTTTCCTCTCTGTTACGTTGTATTTCCAGCAGACATCCAGTAAACTGAATTCCCCCACAAGAACAAGGGCTACCGATTGTGAGACTTCTGTCAACCGCTTGTAGAATGCTTCATCTACCTCTTCATCCTGGTTGGGTGGTCTATAACAGACCCCCAGCTGGATATTTCTCTTGTTGGCCTTCTCCCTCATCCTTACCCATAAGCACTTGACCTTACCATCACAGTTGCTAAGCTCTATACAATCAAAACGCTCCCTAGCATACAGAGCCACCCCACCACCTCTCCTTCCTTACCTATCCCTTCTGAAGAGCTTATGGTCATCCATTGCAGCACGCCAGTCATAAGAGTCATCCCACCATCTCTCAGTGATGTCTCATAGCTATCCCACTACACAATGGCTTCAGCTCCTCCTGTTTGTTGCCTGTGCTGCATGCATTAATGGAGATGCACTTGAGCTGGGCTATCAATTTCACCCCCAAGCTTGGCTTGCCATCCCTAGGCTCCTCTCTAGTGGGCCTGGCTATATCCCCTTCCCCCTTCGAACTTTGAATAGTCCCAGTGAGATCCACTTTATTACCTCCATTAATTTATATGTTTTACAGACATAAACCTCCTTTCTTGCCCATTCCTGCAGAAGTCACTACACTAAATTCCCAAATTAGTCTGAGCCTACACAGACATCAAGATCCCAGTAACTGGAATATGTTGTTTAAGTTGGTGGGAATTCTGGAAGTATCTTATCACCAAAAGTCAGCTATCAATTGTAAGTAACAATATTAATTCTTATTAATTATGGCTATAGCATTATGTTGGACCCTCTCCATTTTTTAATGGCTTAGGCAGTGCTCCATGACACTTTGACCAACATTTAGAAAAAAGGTCTGTATGTCTTTTTCTCAGAGCAAATAAATTAATTTTTATTGAATGGAAGTGGAGTGTTGAACTGAATAAGCTGGTTGCAATGGAAATAGTCTTTCAAAACATTGGAAAAGTTAGACACTTGCAATAGCATGTGGTCTAATTTCCTGAACCTGTGAGAAAGGACATGAATTATTATATAGGTTACTGCTGAACATATGCTTTCTTCCTCATGTATGTAGAAGGCAGGGGTGGAATATGTGCATGAGTCAGGTCCAGCATTTCTCATTCTGTCTCTTACAAGTTCAAAACCAAAGCAGACGTTGTGAATGACAAAAAAGCATGCCAAGAAGTGAGCCAGAGCAACTTAAAGTAGACTAGATGCTTCTAAACTAGACTGGACTAGAAGAAAAGTAACTTTTGCTCTCAGACACCTTTCTAATTTGTCAATAGACTTTATTTTGATTTTAAAAATCTTGTTAGAAGTTATATTTTTTCAGTGGTTACCAAGATGGTCAAAGTTGTAATTTTGTGTAAGAATCATACTAATCCACTGCTCCTCTGGCACTGCAGTCTTGCTCCAATATTCCTGCACTCTTGTCACAACACTTCCAAATAAGTTTACTGAAGCTTGAAGTAGGGGTGGGGACAAAGAGGGTGCAGTGGGGTTTTTGGGGTGATTTGTTATTAAGAAACAAACATACCCCTGAGTTTAAAACTCAGAGGAATCTTGGCTCCTTTGAGCAAGATGGGATCCTGCAAATATAGGTTCAGTTGCCATCTAGGGAATGTAGTGCATTCACAATTCATATTCAATTTACTGCCTTTACGTGAAAGGATTCTGGGTTTCAGAGCCTGATGGTGGGGTGGCATTGAATACAAGATTGCGTAGCGCTGTATAGAACTTTTCTTTTACTAGCAGCTCTATAATCACATTAAGTTAGACTGAAAATTTGAACTAATTCTTTCCCTTGAGGCCCAGGCTCTAATAATGGTAAAAATCTGTGAAATGGGATAAATACAATTCAATAATTATATTGATAAATAAAATGAAAATCAACTAATTGTGTCATTCAGTCAGTTGCCTGCCTCCGTTGTTGCTGCCTTTCTGCATCAGTGACTGCTAAACTTTTTCTGTCACACTTCAATAAATTTAATTGTGCAGAATAAATGAGCTAATTTTTGAAGTCACAGGCTCTGTTTGCAAGATAAGGATGGTGATTTATTGACCTTCTCTAACTCTTACAGAGTGTCACACTCCTTTTTACTGACAACCATAAGAAGGGGCTTTGTCCCTCTTCACCCAGCGCCTTGCTAAATCCTACTTTGTATATTTACCTTCCCATCTCATTTTCTTGAAGTCACATAATACACCACAATAGACCAAAGATCCTTCCTTCAGTTGGTGGCTATACAGACTATTCCCAGTGATTAGCATAGCTGTGGGTTTTTTAATCTTTATTTTTAATGCTATTTTCTTCTGATGATCATTTAATTTTCTGGATTTTTGAAGGATGGCTGCTAAGGGGAGGTACAAGAAAAGGGGCATAGATTAATACCTGTTTTTTTCTGGAAGCTCTGGTCTAATGTCATTCATGAATCATGAGCTCATCCACCTTACCAGGATGCACACTCATTTCAGTGCTCATTCGCATTGATAGTTTGACCATGAACACAAGAAAAAGGCAGATATTAGACACTGGGCATGCCTCATGAAAAGATTGCCTGCTTTTTCAACTTTTGTTTCTGTTTCTTGGTTTTTGTGTTTAGATGCTGAGATGACAAGGAGAAGATACCGGCTATCTTGTTTGTTGCTGCAATTTTGACAGCAATGGGTTTGTTAAACTGACATAAAATGGTAGGATTGAATAGGCTGCACCCTTTCTTTCCCACCTCTTTGATTTACTTTGGTTGTGAGTCAGGGTTTTTTTAGCAAAATATCTGTATGACAGCTACCTCAAGACCCAACTATCTTTTTTCATAAAGCTGGATCTTTTGCTCTATACTTTAAATTAAAGCCATAAAACAGCCTATATGTATACAGAAAGGGATGATTAGATACTGTGGTCCAATTCTACCTCTGTTATAGCAGACAAATCAGTTGTCATGCTCTAGAAATATGAGCCATGAATCAAAAATCCTGGTATTGAGTCAATAAAACTCTTTAGATAAAAGTAAAATCAGCATCAATGCATCAACTACATCAAAAAAAAAAAGAAGGTGTTAAAGTTCTGCCTCCCTGCCTCTGGCAAATAAATGCAATAAATGAGAAGAATGGGCACACCTTCTTCATATTACTAGATGGCTGCCTGCAGAAGTGCATAGGGCTATGCAAACCAGTTTTCCATCACAGTGTACAACATGTTTGTTCTTCACAGTCAGATTGAATCTATTCCTCTTTAACTATGATGCTAGGCAACACAGCAAGTCATGTATGCAAGCTAGCTATACTTTGACAAACTTGGCCTTCTAGAAGTGCACAGCAAAAGACTTCGTGGAGCCAGGATTTCAGCTGGGCACCTAGAACACAAACTGTGAGAAACCTTTTTCTCATGTTTTAGTTGTTATATTGGACCTCTTTCTCCCATAATTTTCTTCTAAAGAAGACTTATAACCTCTTAAATATTTCCTGTCAGGTGTTGGCTGGGTGAAATGCATCCTAGAGAATTGCAGCTGGAGGAATCACAACATCCCACATACAGAGCAGTCCAAATTTCTGCCAAACTCTTCACTTTGTCTTTAACTCAAACTGCTTGCACTCTTTGTGATTGATGCTTGTAGCAGGAAGAGGCCTGACCCAGGAAAGCCTTCTGCATCATGGCTCTGCTTTCCTTCAAACAAAAACTTATGTCCAATTTAACAGCCTGACCTGGGAGCTCCACATGAGCCTAACAAAGAGCCTTTGCATGAGATGATAATTGCTGTTCCTCCCCGTTTTCGCTGTGTGGTTGGTGTTTGTGGCTTGGTTGCTGTGGGTAACTTAATTTAGACTATCAGGAACCTGTCAACCTTTTGCAATTACATTGATTTTTGGAGGAGTATGAAAGTAAATTAAAGCTGAACAAAACTTACTTTTTGGTGAAGAAACCTTTGCCAACTTTAACAGGATAAAATTCTGCCAGCATGTAATGCTTTATTGGGCTGTAGTGAAATACTTTGGAGAAAGATTTCCAGTTCATAAAACATTTGCAAAACGTCAAGTCACCTTATGTTTTGTGGGCTATTATAATTTTTCTCTTTGCAAACCAAGTTCCAGTTGTTCTGCAGATTCTTTGCACCAAGAACAAGAACATAAAGTTTGTACTGAAGGGCTGGACCTTGTGGGGCGTATAGGAGATTTCTGAAAATGCTAAGTCTGATTCAGACCAACATTTCTAAAACTCTGACTTCCACTGAAGGAGGACTGTGTACTTCCTCTGAAAAAGAAGTCAGGAAACCCTTACAATAAAAGCAATGCTCATTTTCCAGTTCAGTTTTTTTGTTTGGTTGTTTGGTGTTTTTTTTTTCTCTGCTGTGATCTTTGCCAGATCTTAATTTGTAAGTAGAGGAGTAGAACATATTTTCTAATTAATCTGAATTGTGCACATCCATCACACTCTGCAAATCATAATGCAATTCTGCCCTTCTTTATCCTTTTTTGTTGATGCTCTGGTTATGTGGGTATGACTAGAGAGTTGCTGGTCTGATCTGGAAGTGACTTGGCAAAATGCCATCTGCCTGTCACTCCAAGTCTGATTTATAGACCAGTTGAAGTGTACAAGATCTGGTGAAATATGCAGTCTGTAGATGAAACCAAAGTTAGGCAAATAAGGGCTCATCATGAAAGAAAGCCTATCTTCCCTATTGCTGAATGTAGAAGCTGAACTGCCCAGGCATGGAGGTGAATCAGAACCAAGTACAGAGATGGGACTTCATACTGTCTGGTGGAATTTAAGCATCTTCTTAAAATACCAGGCTTTCGGTTCTTTCTGCTGAAAAAATGGAAGCCAGCCCCATTACTGGGGCCAGGGCCAGGGTCGAGATTTGAGGTCTTTCTGCATTCTTTAATGTTTGAAAACTGAGGTGGCAATAACAAAACCATCCACCTACATGAAAATGGGGAGCTTGAGGGTGTACTGAAGCCCAAATGAAAACAAATGGAAAACAATGTCTGGAGTCAGGAGCTATCCTCTCTCTGTGACTCGGTTGGGTCTCTGTATTGCCAGACCTCTTCCAGTCCTCAGGACAGACCTAGTATGATTAGATCAGAGCATCCCCTACTTCACAGAATATGCTTACTGCAAGACACTTGTTTCCAGTTGGGATTCTTTTTATTTTTATGCTGTAGTTTTGACACTGCCTTGGAATATTTTATATAACATCAGCCACTGTGCAGATTTGTGTATTGTACTGTAATTACTTAAATAGGGGATTTTGTATGCTACAGCCAGTGATTCATGAACTGCAGGGTATCTGCAAAAACAGGCTTTCATTGGGATTATGGGATGTAAAATGCCTGAAGGTTTTTGCCTTTGATAGCAGAGCTGCCATTGCATCCACACAGGGTTTGTCTAATAAATTGTATTAGTGCTTTCCAGCATCCTGATAAATTCCCTCCCCCAACTCCTTGCTATTCTGAAGTGTTTTGAAAGAAAACTCGTTTTCTGTGAATTATTGCTGTGGCAATCATTAAAGCGTATGTTCAGCATGCTTGTTGTTGACCATGCAGTATAACAGAGAATAAAGTTGACAAGGTTCTTCAGAAAGGACATAAAATTGTGATATTTGTAATTACATGATTTCTGACTAGAAATAAGGGAGTTGTGGAGAGTGTGGCAAAAAGACCACAACTGGATGTTCTTGTTGTCTTCAAGGGGATGTAGTCACTTATCTTCCATCAGTTTAGGGTTATGTAGCTAAATCTTCTACCTACTCTTGGAAATAGTCTGTCACAAGAAAATGGACCTACTGTTTGATTTAAGGCATTTTCTAACTTGGCATGTCAAATTATTTCAAGCCCATGAGAAGGACGAGAGCATGGTGATGACAGCATGTTCATGCCTGTGTATCCAGTCAATGTGTTAGACTAGGAATCTTTGCAGACACAGGTAAGTCTAAAGCTTTTTTCTTCTGTGCGGTCCAGCAGGAACTGGGCAAGGGGGATCATAAATATATGATAATGCCTTGCTGCCTGATAAAAACCACTGATTCATCCAGGGGATATCAGGTTTCTGGTGAAATTTCCATGCTGACTTTTCTTTCAGCCCATTTCTAAATGTCTGCAAGTCTCATGCCATAAAGACAGAAGCAGAGTTGTTTTGTATTTGCTTGTGAGTTTTAATTATAGCAGGCACAGTATTTCAGACATGCTGATGCTTGTTTTTATGTTGGGATCCACATGGCTGCATTTTCTTCCCAGGGGTTGGGAAAGATAATTTTCTTAGTCATATTTCTCTCAGATCTAGAGCTGTGCAGATAAAAAACAAAACGAAAAAACCTTACTGCTACTAACTCCCTTCCTTCAGGAGTCATCACAGCTCAGGTAAGGAAGTTTGGTAGGTAGCAAGTACAATTCAGGGTAAGTAAAATTACAGTGCATATTTGGTGCCTGAATGATTCTTCACTGATTTTTATTCCCATGAGTGAGGGTCATGTCAGCAGTTAGCAGCAAGAAAATCCAAGACCTCCTAATTCCCACCCTTGTTCACTTTTGGCTGTGTCTCTTTCAAGCTGCCTAGTGTGCAGCAGGTTGCTTGCTATTTTTAAAAACTCACTAAAAAAATGAGGGCAGCAAGCAGTGTCTAGCTCTGTATATACATCTGTATATACAGAGTTGTATGTTCTTGGCTGAAATCTTCTGTTCAGCAGAGGTTCTTTGGGGTTAGGTGCTTTGTAAAGGTTTGTTTTTGTTTTTAATGCTTCCACTCTCACTGTTCTCAGCTTTATTCTACAGCACTTGGCCATGCAAAGCAATGCTCGCAAACAGGGCATCAGAGGAGGCTCAGCCCAGCAAAACTGCAGGTAAAGCAGAAATCACAGCCACTGTTTTCTATATGTTCCTCTCTATGGGGTCCTGACTGGACCTCGACCTGAGGAGGAAGCAGAATGGAAACTTAATGGAGAAATGAGTCCCGCCCCCGGGTATATGAAACAGCCAAACTCTTTTGTTGTTGTTCTCTCCAGTTTTAGCACATTTCTGTTCTGGGGGGCGGCGTGCATGTGTCTACTAGAGGCAGCATGGTTAATCCTTTGCTCTACCTCAGTCTACAAAAACATCTCCTAGTGCTCAGCCTTAATTTGCAGCCCTTCAAAAGAACCTTTCCCTATTTCCTCTTCTTTTTTTTTTTTTTCTTTTTGTTTTAAGTTAGCTCACATTGATTAATCAGTTTAGAAATGTTTAGGGCTGGGATTGTGAAACCTTTGCTGGCAAGAATTTTTCCCCTGGAGTCAAAGAGACTACTCATTAGCATGAGTACTTGCCAGTGTGAGGGAGGGATTCACAATCTGGACGTTTGTAGTTTTAAAAATATGTCTCTATTTAGCTGATTTGAGCAGCTGAACAGGGCTGGTTATGGAAATCAGACTAACAGGCTGTCACACTCGGGTGTTTTACTTCAGAATGCTTCTATCGTGAAATAACATATTTTAACGTAACACGCATTTAAACATTATTTCAGTTGTTTGATTGGTGTCTTCAGTTTTACTTACAAGCATTGTGTGATACCCTTTCAGCATAAAACAAACCAAACCCTCTCCATACATCTCTTCCCTTACACATAGTATTAAAATTTATGTGGGTCAGCATTGACAGGAAAGCCATTATGGGCCAATTATGCAAATCTTTCAGAAGGGGCTAGTGCTTGCAGGACACCTGGGTTTGAGCCCAGTGGGTGAGGGGGTAGCAGGTGAGGAGGTGGGTAAGGTTGGGGCTGCAGGACATGAAGGTGGCATGGATGTCTCTCTTGTTCCTGCCTGCGAGAAACAAAACGCCAAGGAAAGAAGTCTGGCTCGCTGACAGAAGATCCTGTATTTTATACTATACCGGTTCCTTACTGTGAGTCAGTTGCTCCCCTTTTTTTTCTGAGGACAAGTGAAAAAATTATGCCTCTGCTTTGCATGGCTAACAGCAGCAGTGACCTTCAGGCTTGCCACTTAAAACTGGTGTGGGATCCCCATGCTCCTCCACCACATCCCACTGCATTTACTCTGCTGCATTTACTCCTCTGAGTGCAGCATGGCCATCCAGCCTGGGTGCTGGGATGCTGGAGCACAGGGGTTCCCTCTCCTGTCTGCATCTCTCCCCACCTTGCACAAAGCTGACAGGGGGATTTTTCACCTCCTCGCTTTCCTTTTTCCTCTTTGATTAACTTTGGACCAGATGGCCAGTCCCCAATCTCTCAGCATGCATTTGACTGACAGGAGCCTTTGATAAACCTCATAAGAATGAAGTCATCTTCAGGTCACCTCCTCTGCCTGGCCTTTAGCATCCCACACATACCACCATTATCTGCTGAATAGGAGACAAAAGAAATTAGCTCCAATTTCCTATCATCCCCATTATTTCCACACTGATTTAAACAATGAGGCAATGAGATGCCCTTCACTTTCCTTCCAAAGGTACAAATGTCAGCTGTTAAGAAATGCAAACAAGAGGGTTCCCATGTTAATGGATGGGCTTCTTTGTAAAGCCATGAAGTGGTAAAGTGGATTTATTCACCGCCTGCCTGGAAAATACTTAACGCACTTCTAAACAAATTATTTAACCACTTTTATTTTATACCCATGCAGAGCGCTTGAGAAGCCTTATTGTTTTGGTCTGGATATATATATTGAGGTGATACACCAGTCTCTTGATTTTTCCATATGCAGTTATCAGAATTTCATTTGAGACAGTCCTGAACTGAAATATTGGAATCCAAATTCCTTGATATACAGAAAGGTTTAGCTATGTATGAATCATAGTACTGAGATGTAGGAAACTACCTCCCATTTCAAGTGAGGGAAGAAATTTGGATATTGTGGACAGAGGACACGAAAGCATGAATCAGAACAGAATCTTGCATCCACTTGGCTATTAATCTTTTATCTGAGAAAAGAAATAACAATACACCATAAGAAGTGTTGCCCCAGGGGTATTTTAAGTCAGGCATGCTAGAAAATCTCTTTAAAGTATTTATTTTGATGAGATTTCTTTTCAAAGATTGTGGTCTTCCACTTGAATTGATTTGACTGGCAGTTAATTCTGGTTTTTTGGCAACCGAAAGTATATGAATGTTTGGCCGCTTGCATGAAACCATTCTCCAGATCACTGGCACACCCACATATATTGCAGGAGATTAAAACGGCAATGATCTCCAAATTAACTCTCAGGAAAACTGGTCCATAAGCTGTGCTTTACATCAAAACATAACTTTGCTTTTCTTCTTTGCTTTCCAGGTCTCTCCCTAGCAAAGCAGTCAGGATCTTGCCTCTGAAACAGGGCTCGCTACAGAGTCATCTCCTGGTGCAAAGTTGAAAAGCACCACACAAGAATGTATCTATTTATTCCACAGGGCAAGAATCATGCTGAGAGCTAGAAACTTTGAGCTGTGTTCCTGTGGCCTGCTATGAAACATGGCAGCAATGACAGCATGTCAGGTCAAGAGACTGGTGAGCAATTCTGACCACCTGTTATGCCAAGTTGCTAGACCTTGGCTTCCTGTGCAGTCAGTGGAAAAAAAACCTCATCTTGGTACCCAAGTTAGGCACGTAGAGAAGTCAGTCCTCCCTACTTGATGCATTGTGACTGCTGCTCACAAAAGGTAGGAGTCTGAATCACTCCTTGCTTATTGACCTTAGATGCCACTGTAGCAGGGGTTTCTAAGTTAGGCTTTTACATTGGGCAGTCTGAATATGGCAGTGATGGCCTGTGAAGGCCTTTCTGGTGTTTTAGAGTCCTAGGTAGTGTTTGCCACATACCTTCCTTCAGCCACTGATAAAGGCTGGTCTTTTTCTTTACAGCGTTGTCACAGGTACCTGCACTTTACCAGTGGCAGAGAGAATTCTGATGGTGATCTAAGCTGATTTATGCTTCTGGGCACACCTGGCTAGCCTCCACCATGAAATCTGTGTCTAGAGAGTGGTGGCAGAACTGGAGCATTAGAGGACATCTAGGTTTTAAATAAAGACACTCTTCATATGAAGTCACATGTACTCATGCTGCTGGAAGTGTAGGTTAATATGGAAGTCATGAAGCACCTTTCTTTTTTTTGCTTTGGGAGAGTCTTTTTTATGGCTTCACATACTAGTGTAAGAAGGTCCATACTGTGGCACTGCAGTAAAGGATCCCCATTCAAAGCTGGACATATAAACTCAACAGAAGTCCACTAGTTGAAAGGGGGCTTGAGAAAAGTAAGTTAAGCCTAATTACTGAAAGTATTTGTTCTTCAACCATTCCTGCAAAAATCAAAAGAAATGTTTTGCTTCTTTCGTCTTTCCAGTTGAAAAGATTCCAGTGTGGCTTGCACCATTAAAGGACTCCAGCTGCTTTGCAATTATACCTTGTTCCTCTTTCCTCTATATTCCATCTTATAGTGATGAATCTTCAATCACCACAATTTTGTTGGTGCTGACAATAAAAGGACGGTCTCCTGACAGCTCTGGAGAACCTGTAATTCATGTTACTTCTTGAAGTATTTGACTAGCTAATACAAAAGGCCAGGTGCTTGCTTCCATTTATCAAGTCTCCCCTTTTCCACGCTGGTGTTTCTATCTTGATAACGACCAACTTTGTCACCAAGCTGCCTTTTTTCTGACCCCTTGACATCGAGCTGGTCAACTGACTGAAGATGGGCCCTAGGCTTAGCTAGCTAGAACATGGCCTAGTCTTGGGATTTACAGGAACAGATGGCTTCTGCCCCTGTGATCAGCAGCCTTGGCAGTATTTTTAAGACATCTGAAGGCACCTTTGCACTCATAAGGGTAGGAAGCTCAACACATTTCCATGCATCCTGCTGCATGCTTTCTGATCAAAATCTGGAGGAGAAATTGAGCTTCTGGCAGTGGCTGTGAGTTTGGCAGCCACAAAGCTTCTTTTAAAGACCATGCTGTGTCAGGGTGAAGATCAGGGTGCAAAAACATTCCTCTGAGGAACTTATTTTCCTTAGGTAGGGAAGACTGAGTTGTATAGAGCTAACCTGTGGCAGGGCTCGAAAGTTGTCTGCAGTACTAAGTAGTTTTTTTAAGCACAATTCTCTCTCACAATTTGTTTTTCAGATACAGCCTGTCACTACTTGAGGTGTTTGCCTGCCCATCTCTGCAGATAAACAGACACACCGAAAAAGATGGACAGATATACTGGCACCAACACAGTTTGACTGAGGTCACTTTATAGTAGTCAGTCTGAAAAAGCAAGAACATGGCAAAAACTCTAACCTTAAGGTTTTGATTTTTTTTTTTTTAAGCAGAAGTATCAGCTATCTGGAATTCAAAGTGAGAGGTTGAGGGTAGGGGGCTTATGCTTCCAATTTTACTTTTAGAGAAGGTCACAGTGAAAGCTTGTGATTGACTATTTTGTGTGGCACTGCCTATGACAAAGACAAAGACAAGGGGTTGTCAGAATGCTCTGAAAAGAGAGTGAGAGAATGAGAGAGAAAGATCTGTGTTAGATTTTTAAGGTATATTTGAAAGAATGAAATAAAAAAATGCTTTCAAATCCCCAGGGACTTTCCAATTTATCAAGAAAGACACATTCTTCCTAATGAAAGGTTACTGACCTTCATGAATGTGACAGTTCAATTACAGCCCATTCATATGCAGAGCAGCCGTTGATAAAGGATTTAGGAAATGTGACTAGCATAGCAAAAAAAAAAAAAAAGGGGGCGGGGGGAATGTCTCAAAAATTATTTTTTATTGTAGAGCAAGAAATATAAATAAGATTCCGTCAGGTAGTAGAACCTTTTCTTCTCTGGCCCCGCAACCCATTAGACTTGCTTCAGTGAGTACATTGACTTTTTCCTCTTCTTTTTCTACTAATATTTCTGTCTTTTTAATCCTCTGAACTACTAAACCTAACAAATCATAAAGCCCTTGGGGTGCTGAGATGCAGGGTTTCAAACATTTTTTCCCTCTGACTGGCAGAGAAAGCTGGAATGTGTCCTAATGTTATTTTAAGTGCTTGACTAGTATTTAAACTCTTAAATGGATGGAAAGTTAAAGCAGCAGCAAATGCACATGCACATACATGTACCCCCCCCTTCCTTTTCCTTCCACCTTCTCCTCCCCCCGCTTCCCCCCACACACTGAGCTTGGCCTCTCCAAGGCTGTTAATAGCCAAAGCAGATATTGGCTAGACTCTCTGGAGCCAGCCTTCAGCCAATGGAGGGTGACACCTGTGAGCTGATGTTTGTTGAACTCCTCCAGGTGTAGGAAAGATGCTTAAATTGACATGAGGCAGGAGCTGTAAAAACAGGCAAGTATGTCACTCATACATACAGCTCCCTGGAAGATCCCAAGGCCAAGTTGTTGCGAAACAACTAGAAAGAAAGAAAAATGTTTCACTTGCTTTGAAATAATTCCAGATTATCTGTTTATCTATCCGCGTGCACACACACTCATGGATCTAGGCCTATGTGCGCTGTGCGTGCATAAAGTATGTGTAGAAAATAACATGAGGCTTAATATCCCTACATACACACGTACAAACCTATCTTGTATTTTAAGGTGACAGCAGGCTGAGCAGTTGTGGAGTTAGATGAGGACAGTCCTTTGCTTAGTGTAGGCTCTCACAGATAGTCCCAGATGGAGCAGCTGTGGTGGAAGTTTAGTGCTCACCTGTATTTATGTTAGGTCATGATTATATGGAGGGCATTGTCATCCACAGAGCAGCGAACAGATTCCTGATTTTAAGCAAGTGCTCAAATCCAAGTGCAATCAGATGGGTGTGAAGAAGTGCTAAAACTGTCTGTGGAAGTCAGAGCCAAAAGACATTTCCTTGACCTCCACTCAGTATCTGTGAAATGGCACACATGTTTCTGAGAAATGAGAAGCTTGGTTAATTGGCGCTACCTCCGCCCAGATACAGGGCTGAATTTTTCCACACTGTTCAGGCTGGGGAGAACTGCAAGGACTGAGCCTGTGACACCTCTGTTCTTCCTAGCAGAGCAACTGCAGGGAGAAGAGGCCGGTGCAGAATATTTTCTACTTTTGTTATGGCTGTTATGGTTTCTGAAAAACCAAAGCCACTCTTAGTACTGAAGCTGCTGCACTAGATGTCTGTCTTCCCTGCCTAGTTACCTTCTCTGAGTAAATTTCAAGACCTATCCCTAGTGGGTATTTTGAGCACATTGCTTGCTGGGTGCTGAAATTTGTATGTGTTCTCAGGAAAGTCCCGAGGGGCCTGTTCTTGAGGTCATTGAGGTTTTTCATCAGTAATCACCCATTGGTACTGACTGCTTTGCAGACTCCCAGCCTCTGTTGGCTCATTTGGGTTTAGGTGATCATTGTAGAGGAACGAACACTTCCTTGTCCTTAGTCTAATTTTAGATCAAGGGCTGGCATGGAAATGGCTTTGGCAGCATTGAGTGATAATGTTTATAGTGATGTATACAAATAAAGTAATCAATCTGTCTTTATTGGTTCTTTCAGATGACTTTGAAATGCATAATTGTAAGGTATTGAATTATGGAAACCATGGTAGAAATTACTAGGATCCCTTTGGAATAGTCACATTCTCACTTCTCTTTTAAGCAAAAGTTCATTTGATCAAAGGGCTTTTTAAGGCAGAATGCTTTGTTCTCCCTTTTGTTCAGCACATACCTGAGACTTTCAGGGAGGGTGTCAGGAGGCCCCAGGAGAAATGAATCCAATACATTCCTGCAAGATCTGTTTCCAAGAAATCTGTTGATGCAGTGTAGCAGGCAACCAGTGTCTGTTTTGAACACCCTGAAATTTTTTATCTGCTTTTTGCTTTTCCTGGTAGTATGCTGCCCAGACTGCACTAGAAGCTCTGGGCAGGCTCTATCAAATAGGTGACCATCTCTTCTGTCATAGCTTTTAGCTGCCTCGTAGTGTGACAAGATTAGAATCAAGGCCCTCTGAGCACAGGAGAGGACCTTCCCGGTAGTATGCTCACCACTTGCTTTTAATGTTGAAAAGAAAAACAAGATGAAGGGATTGAAAATGTTAACACTTTTAAGTCCAGAAGACCTCTTTGGAATCTCTCTGTGCAGTTAGATTCATTGTAGGTAGGGTCCCAATCCAGCAGAACAGTTAAACACTGAAGCTGGAATATTATTTTATCTGAACTGAGGACTGAATCAATTATATTTAAAATGGAGACAGTACAAGAACTAATCTAAGTACATTCTATAAAATACCCTATGTCATTCCTCAAATATGTTTTCTGCAACCTGCTGTGATCTATTTGGACTATGATATGATATAAAGAGTTTACTGGAATTTGTCTGGGATAAGCTTTCCTCAGTGTTTTGTCTTTGCCTCTTGTAGATAATGCATGCCATCTAGGCTTTTTTTTTCCCCCTTGTAAGACCCACAAAACAAGACTATAAAACATTTGGCACAGAAAACCTTTGCTGTCCTTTGGAATTAGGCTTACTTTTCAGCACTAGTAAAATGTATTTAACTTACTTCCAATGGCCAGTGGACAATTCGATCAACTCTAATTTTTAGATAGCTTCATTTTCATTACAGATTTTAATATTAAAATTCAATTAGAAGCCATCTTTACTGAATGCATAATAATAATAATTATTGGTACCAGCATCATGAGAACACTTCTGATCATGTTTGCTTTGGTTAAAAATACAGTCTTTGTTTTCTGCTTACATTTAATTGGCAGGGTTCCTTTAAAGTTTGCTCTTGGCCCTGAGACTTGAGAGTGCAGTCAGGCATGTGGCTGAGAGCAGTCCTAATAGGCAGGCTGCATAACCTCACCAGCTAAAGCTCACGGGCTACGAGGGGGTTGTTCACCAGGGGAAAAAACACAGTCCACTGCCGCTCAAGCTAGCATGAACTTTACATACTGCATGCCTTGCTGATTGATTAAAAATGTAGTAATCCTTAAAGGCAAATCACCTAAGGACTTAAAATAAGTCACAAATACAAAGACGGTTTTATGTAGTGTACTTTTACGTAGAAGACTCTTTCAGGATGAGGACTTTGTTTGTAGTCAGTGCAAGTTGGTTGGTGACTCCTGTTAGCTCACTGTGGTTGAGGCAGGTTCTCCTGAATCAGTTCATGTGGAAACCAAACTGCACCTGAGCAAACATCAGAAGGTGGGGAAGGAATTGCTTTCAGTTCGCAGCCACAAAAGTTAGAGTGACTTACGCATGTTCCAGTAGGGAAAACTTTCTCTCATGGCCGACTGTTTGATAAGATATGGCAGGAATTAATTTTAGTGGGGCTAGTAAATATGAATTATTGTACGGCTGGCTCCCTTCTAGCTGGATTTAGAGGTGTATCTGGAGGAAAAATATTAATCGGACTCTGTGTCTCAGTTGCTCTGATGCCCTCAGTCAACTGGTATGAGATAGCATAAAGGAAAAAGCATTTGCATATATATTCTCTAGATACCAAGAAGAGTAAGCAGAGAGATGTATGTGACAGTCCATGTGCTTCTTATGGTAGGCTGAATGGTTTGTAGCCACAGTTTCAGCTCAGCCTGGAGAGCATCAGGAACAGAAGAGCAGGTAAGTATGCAAAAGCACATTGTGGCTAGCCCAGCAAAATGCCCTCTGAAAGAGTACTTATCCCATTGATAGTCAGCCACTGGATCAAACGTTTGACAGATTTGCTTGTGTGAAGTAGGGAGGAAAACAAAAATCAGTTTCTTTTTCAAGCAGATGTAATGCGCTACCCATGTGTCCTAGCATCCCTCTTTTCACTTAGGCAGAAGATTTCAGTATGGGCATAAATTCTTCCAGGTGCTGCTCATTAAAAATTGTGGTGAAGAAGATAAAGGCACAGCAAGTTGTCTGTCTGGCCTAGCGTATACCCTACGTGTTAGGGTAAAGACCACTCTGTCTAGTGTTTCACAACATATTGATAGTAAGAACTGGATCCAGACAGGCAATGTTGGCTCATATCCATAAAATGTTACAACTATATGTGTATATATCAAACTTGAAGTATTTAAACAGACCCGAACTCTGGTGTATCAAAGTGTCTAGAAAACATGTTTCTTCAAAAGAGCCTTTTCTACTTTGGAAGAAGCAAAGAAAATAGTAACAGGCAAGATATATTACAAAATCTGGGCCTCAGTCCAGGAAAAGCACAAGTTTCCAAGATCCTCACATTTTTACATTATGGCTTATATTGAGGTCAAACCTTTTTAAGGTGCAGATTTTTCTTCTGCGTACTTGAAGAGGAAACAATGTGGGTTCGTTTCCATTTTGTTTCTTTATGGTGCGTAAAGGAATCCTGTGATATTTGTTTTCTAAAATGTTGCAGCTTCTTCTTTATTGGTAGGTTCTATTCTTGTCTTCTGGTTTGCAATGAGTCTTGCTGTGGAGCTCTTAGGGCTGAGGATTGTGGATTCCTCCTTGAAGAGGAAGGATACTGAAATTTTAACAGACTTCCTCCAACATGATTTTTAGCAATCAAAGAAAGCCTATGAAAGCTTGAAACGTCTGAGGTTTTGTTCATTTAAAAAAGGTTTTGCTTTCATTGTGTCTCATAACCCTACCAGTTTTCCAGTCCTCCAGAGTGTCACTATAGCAATGAGATAAATAAAGCATGAATTGCTATTGTCTGAAAAGAAGGCACTGGGAAAAAAATCTTGAAAATAATATTAATAAAGAAAAAAAAGCTGAAAAAAAAATCCCATCCTTTTGTATACAATAGGGATGCTCCTTAACGATTTTCACAGGATAAAAAATAATCCCCTCAGTGGGTTCAGCAGTTCATCTCTTCTGACCGCAGTAAGGGAGGGCGTAGCCAGGGGATTGCTCTGCTCCAGGTACCATCCCCTCAGAGAGCAAACTGGCATCAGCACAGGTCGGTATCCAAAGTTGCTTTCTGATCCCTCTCTTGCATTACCTTAAGGGCAATGCTGGGGTGACTCCAGATCAGGACTGTGTTAAGCCTGCCAGGGCAGTTGGTCCTGCCCTACTGGTTTGTACCAGATAAGAGTTATAGCAGGTATAATATATATTACTGTCCACCCTTGGCTTTGCTGTGTAAACACAGATGAAAATCCTTCCCCCTGCCTACCACAGTTAATCCTATGCACCCATTCTTTTTAATGCTTCATGTAGATACATGTAAATGTCATTACCAAGATGCCTTGTTTGGGTTTATCTTACTTTTTATTTGCCTTTGAATGTAAAGGACCCTAAGGGATTTCGTACTGGAGCATGCACTGATCATTCAGTGGTGCTATTAAGAAAAGAGAGGTAAGTTATAATGGAGATGTGTCTTTTTCTAGCCAGTCAGCTACGTACTATAACACTGATGCTGCTTTCATGTTTTTCATGGATCACTGACATAGTCTTATGAAAGAAGGTAACAGTTTCAAGTGGCTGCTCTATTATACGTTAGTAACGGGTATGTCCATTGCACAGGCTTTGTCTGCACACAGACACTGTTTGAACATTTGCATGTATTGACAGTCTGACAGATGGATAACACATTAGACCTACCATTTATGTGCTGTGCAGATGCCCGTATGTCCATCCTGAGCTCATCCAACCTGCTGTCTATGTGGGCTGGCTGTTGGCTCAGTGCAGTTGTATTGGCCTGACTTGGCATGGGAAGCGCTGAGCTGTGCTCCTTGGTGTGTTCAGCATAGCTGGACATCTGCAGCCTAGTGAGAAGCACGTTACTGCTCTTGCTCAGACCTGTCTGTGGGGGAGTCAGCAAGCCTAGGCAAATGCCCCAACACTTCTTTTCAGTCAGATTTCCGGACAGAGGACATGTCTGGTGAAACTGGCCCCTAGAGTAGCCTTAGTAATCTGTCAGTTCTTGGCCTCCCGTCTGCCAGTTTAATTCACTATTTAAGGAGACTTCTCCTGTGCAGTTCTGGAGTGCCACAGAACTGGTCTGCCTTTGCTCCATGCACCACCTCTCCTGCAAGGAAAGCCAACAGAAGGGACAAAGCTAATAGAAAATGGGTTGTCTCATAATCCCCAGTGACTGGAGTAGCCCTGCAGCCTTGCTAGAGACACCATAATTTATAGTGAAAGCTGAAGTGGTGCAGAAGAGTCAGTCCACAGGTTTCAGTCCTGGGAATTTTCCAGGGGCAACTCTGTGCATTTCCACTGAGAACTCATCACTTCCATGTTGTTTTCTGTCCTGTTCTTGACTTAAGTGGTAGTCACTAATCTCAGTGTCTCATACAGAGAAACCTGAGAAGTCCATGCTTTCTACCTCATCTTAAAGCTTGCTTCATACACAATGAAAGATAAGGGCTTTATTTTTTTCTGCTAGAGAATGTGTGGGTAGGAAAACATCCAATCTGTCAAACTCTTCGTGACTAATAAATATTAACTGCTTCAAGTCTTCTAATTATCTCAATTTTTTAAAATCTGTGGCCAACTACTTAAATATTTAACCATCTGCTAAAAAGCACTCTTGGAGGTTTATTCTACAACATACAGGCAATGTTATTGAAAATGGAAAACTTTTAATACAGTGTCTAGATGAACATGACATTGATTTTTTTCTTAAGTCGATAAAGATAGTGTGTTAAATTTTGTCAGGGTCTCCACATAATGACACCCCCAGACTCCTCTAAACATTCCTCCATTTGAACATGCCTGAAGATCAAATAGGCACAGAAAGGTTGAAAAACTCCCTGTGTTAGGATACTGAACAGTTAGTTAACCCATGTTGAACACAATGGAGCTAGCCACAGGATATGCCCATTGCCTCTTCTGTGTGATGCAATAACTAAACACAGTAGGATGCATGCAGAACAAGAATAATGATACTCATTTTCAATTCAAGCTTAGCAAAGCAGATGTGTACCAGCTGGGCTTCCAACTCATGGTCTTCTCACTTTCAGTTTCTTTTGCATTCTTTGCTTCTCTTGATCTGGCAGGGTCTGTAAGACTGATGCCTGGGGCGGGAGGGCGGGGGAGGGAACAGGGAGAGAGAGAAAGACTTTGAAATCCCTGGCAGCAAGCAGGAACAATCCAGACAGCAGGTGATATTTCAAAGCTTCAGGTCAAGATAAGTCATCAAGCCCTGAAGGGATTCAGATCCCCAGAAGTCTTCTGAATTCCAGAAGCTTACTGACCTCTTTAAAGGTAATAACGAATAATCAATACTATATTTGATCCCTTGCATGAAGGTATTACAACAAATGGCACTAGATCTTTTGAAAGGAAGAATAACATTTTGATCTTACATTGTAAAATTGCCATGCGCAAGACTACCTCCTGGCTCATATGCTTAATTATGTAATGACATCCAGCTGGACTACAAAGGACTTGCAGAAAGCCAGGCTCCTCTGAGAATAAAGTGTCTTATAGGAAATGTTTAGACTCTGAGATCCTCTGACACAAAATGATGTTTCTGAGGAGGATCTTATTTCGTATCATTTTTATGGTGTTCTGCTTAGGAAACGAGCCTATTCTCAATACAAAAGATGCTGATTCTGGGAGGGGGACATAGCAGACTTCAGGTCCAGTTTAACCAATAGATGAAGAAAATTCTGTTCACTGACATCTTCCAAAAGATGACAGAAGTGACCTATATAAGGTGAAACTTATTTCCCTTCTTTCCCCTTGTTCCTCCTTTCCCACCAGTTATACTTTCCTTCCATTGTTATATTAGAACTGTCTTGTGAGACAAAAGGGAGAGTGGCATCAGCTTGAGCTGTGTCCTCATTAGTCAAGGAAAGTAAAAATGTCTTTTGGCTATGGAATAAGCTGGTTTGCGTTACAGATATTTGAGCACACATGGACTAACAAAACTGCGTTTGCTATCCAACGAAGGCAAGGAGCCTGCTCAATTCAGGAAGAAGTCCTGGAGAGGTGACTGCGTCCTTTCAAGATGTTGGGGTAGTATTTAATTTCCTTCCCCCTCTCCCCCACCGCAGTGAAAGCTCTCTGAAATGCATATTTTATAAGCTAGGATCCCGGGATGCCTGCCACATTGGCTAATGTTTCAATCTGAATTACATGTGGGACTTACATGTCTTTCTTGTCTTCTGGGTTGGGATATGTACATCTTTATTGGTTTATGTAACAGTTGTCTCTTTTACATAATGAAGTGCTAAGAGAAACAGTATGTACAGATGGATTTGGAGCCTGAGACTGTAATATTGTCACTAACAGTGCATTAAGGGCATACTGCGATACAAATACCTAGTATTGATCCTGACATGGACCCTCACACCATCCATGCCAGTAGCAAAGTCCGTTAGTGGAGCTCTGACTCTGGTTGTGTGTTGTATTAATAGCTGAAAGCTCTTCATTCAGTGAAGAGGCAGAGCAGCTTTGCGTCCCATAATTTTTGGCTGTTGAGGACAAATGATTAAATGATGCTTCACAAGTAGCAACTTCACAGGGTCTCCAGATGAAAAGTCTTGCTTTTATTATCTTTAATGTAGCTAATGATTCTGTGCTCTGTTTATGAGGTACAGCAATTACTTGCAAGTGATTTTCTTTATTTTCTATTCACTGTGCTTGGTGCTGACTGGGTGAAAATGAAAATGTATGGTTATGACTCTTACAGAGATTCTTAAATTCAAATCAAGAGAGAAGAGTCTCTTAAGATGATCAGAGTCCTACCATTTTCTTAAGTCTTAGGGAAGGAAGGGCTGACGCCAACCCACAATCTGTTGGAGTCCTCTTAAATCAGGTTTCAAGCATGCTCTGCTCTCCCAGTCCTACCTCTCACTTGAATGAAGTTTGCATCCCTATTGCTACTAGAAGCTAATATGTACGGAGGGAGGTATTACATGATAAGAAACTATAGCACAGGAACAAGTCCTAATGTTGGACCACAGCTCCTTGGAGTTGGTGGGGTTGTGTACAGTGACTTCACTGAGTGGCCATTCTGGCACTGTTAGCTTGAACCTATTTGTCCTTTTCAGCTCCTGTTCAAAGATGAAGGCTCCATAGCTATTACCACTCTTCACTGACTGTGCTGTAATTTAAGCTTTACTTTAGTGTTGCTCTTTTCAGTCACTTGATTCCAAAGTTATTCTTTCCCTCTGTACAAACCAATCAGATAATTTTCTGTGACTACCCCAGTTCAGTGGGATCTCCCAAAAGGCTGTCTTCCTGAAGGATAGATGTGCAAGAAGAAAACATCATAATCCTAGAAACAGAATTTTGACAGAAGAAGGAAATGTGAAAGATATATAATATTTAAGCTGAAATACTTCATAATCAAGTGTTAGTTTTCTCCTGTTTCTGAATATGCTGGGTTTTTTTTGCTTTTCAGTTAATTCTCCTATTCACTGTTGGGATTTGTGTGTTTACGTGTATATATATGTATGTATTTGTGTGTGCATGTGTGTAGGTATATATAGAGATAATTGCCACAGTTTGCTTTACGGTAAATTTATAGCAGTTGTTGATAGCTGAAGCAATAAAAGGAGGGAAAGTAATACAGAGTTCCTAATGGTTCTATAAGGGAACAGTAAAGCAGCTTGTATTGTCTTTCTGTTTCATAGAAAAGTCCATGACTGTGCATCTAATAAACTCATGAAAGTTGGGACACCAAAGTGGTGCAATGCATTGACAACGAATGCAGCCTTCCTTCAACTGGTGATGGATTTTCTGTAGATGGTATCAGTAGGCACCGCAGAAATGAGATGCAGTGTATTCCTTCCCTGGAAGAGAGCTGTGGCTTCTGAATTCTGCACCTGGAATTTTTTACTCTCTTTCGCTTGCTTTGCTAGTCTGGTGATGCTATCAACTTCATGAGAGCTTTTGTTTAGGGTTGTTTTTTTCCCCCTTCTCTCCACTTTCATTCCACTCCCCCAAGCCCCAGTATTTCCTTTCACGCTTTGGCTGAATGTAAATGAAACTTTCCGACTGCCAAGAGCAAGCTTATAAATAAGCATAACCAAAGCAAAACTTCATTTAAATGATAAACAAAACCTCTGGTCTAATCCTAGCTCAGTCATGCCCTCTGGGGTTGTCAAGTTAGTAGCAGCGTGCTAGTTTTCTTGCATGTGGCAACTACAGTGATGACTGTCTGGTACAGAAACAACCAGGAAGGTTTAAATTACTTGAAATGCTGGTAGCAGTCAAGTTATAGCAAGGCAGTACTCAGCACATGTTAATTAGCTGTACCTTTTCGTGTAGGTTTGCTGAGCTCTGTGTTGACACAACTACTGTTGGTTCACAGATAGTTTTTAAGTCTAGCTTGGGGTATGTACTAGCCTGCGCTACACACAGCAGCCACCATATGACTGCAATTTAGACATAACTTCAAGTACTGTCATCAGGCTTGCACCGAAAGGGCCTTGCTGTTCTACCATCTCCCAGGGGAGATCAGTGAAAAGGAGGCAAGGTCACAAAGCTGGAGCATCTTGGCCTGTGACCAGGGAGGATGTACACTGCAGTCCTTCTCGAGCAAGCTTGCTTGTAAAGCCTGTTTAGAATCTAAGTCCAGATTCAAGGATTCAGTTATGATTAAGGCCCTCATCTACTGTCTATTAAAGACTTCCACTGGCTAAGTGGGCAGCTGGAAGAGTCTGAAAAGCCAGAGTCTGCAAGCAAATAGTACTTTGCCATGGATGATACCTTTGGTTTCAATATTTATATCCTAAATCACTAATCAACCATTGGAAGGCTCTGACCCAGATGACTCTACATGGCATGAAGGACTCTTTCCCAAGAGATAGCCTTTCCCTCCTCTGGGATTAAATGTCAAAAAACATCTCAGGCTTTTCTCCCACGTTGCCTAGTCATCTCTCTAAAATGCTATTTGGACTAAAAAAATTAACAATGTACTGAAGACAAGATTTTCAGTAAATAAAAATGTATCTTATAAGAAAAGGGTTGCAAGAGTTAAAAAACTAAAACAGAGTCCATTCCAAGTCTTTACATTTTGAAAACATTGATGAAATTAGTTTGTCACTGTTTTACCAGCACTACTTTCAAGCTTCCTTCCCACGCTGTTGTGCAAGTTACTTGCAGAGTACTCAGCGATACTAAACTTCACCAAGCCTGACTCCTAGTTTCTCTGACAAATGCTCATGCTGTGAAAGAAGAGGCATTCAGCTGCCCTGGAATGAGCGGGCTGTTGGACATCCCCAGAGAAGTTACCGTGAAAAGAAGCTTCTTCGAAACTTTGTTTAAAGTGAGGGCTGTTAATCAAGGCCTTGGTGCTCTCATTAGAGAGGAGAGGAGCCATTTAAAATCAGGAAGCTGCAGTACAGGAAAGTCATGAAATTGAAATGAACGCATCTTTTGCCAGCTGGTTTCACACCCCCAGTTGGCAATCCACAAAGGTTTAGAGGGGGAATTAAATCCATTTTTCAGCAGAAATAACTATTTTTGTGATTATCATATAGATTCCATGAGCTACACTTTGGTCCTATCAAGACAGGCAGGCAGCTGCATGAGAGGTGGAAAGAGATAAAATGATTGAGATGAAATCACCAACAGCTACTGCAGGCAGGAAGGAAGCATTGGATCTCAGCCACAATACTTCTGCAACCTGGTTTGAATGGGCCTGATGGGATGCTGTAATGTAACCTACACAGAACAAGGTATGTGGAAGGCTGTCTGACATGGGGCTCTATTTCAAAGAAAAAAAAAAACAGATTCCTTCCAGGCTTTAATTGCTTTTATTTTATTTGTTTTGCTTTTGGGACTAAGAATGCCTTCAATAAAATGAGATTAAAAAGCAGAGTAAAATAACACCCTGAACCAGAGTCAAGTGAGAAGAACTTGGAAAAGAAAGGGTTTTTCTCAATGTCAGTCTTTAAATGAGCTGAAAGGCCTAAATGAAATGGGTGAATGAAATTTCTTATTGTTCTGTAGGGTACAGTTCTGTTTCTTTTTTGGTTTTTTTTTTTCCAAAAATTGCTAAATTGCTGGCCTTCTAAGTCCAGTAAGCATTATTAGGGTGGAAATTATTTTGGTCAGGAGATTGCTGCCTTACTTCAGAACTGATGACTCAGCTCCCACCTTTATCAGCTCTGGGCACAACCTTACCCTCCAAGCACAAATGCTGCAATGGAGTTTCCAGCTGCAGAGCAAATCTGTTTTGTGTATCAAAGGTCAGGATCAAGTCCTCAGCTGTGAACTGCAGGAGTATAAATACTTTCTGGCAATTCGACTTTTGTTGTCTGGGGTATCTTGCTAGCCAACAATTGTGGCGCCTGCTGTTTCTGATACCAATTTCCCCATCCCCTCTTGGATTACTGGAAATTCATTCCTGTGCAAAGAGCACATGTATCTCTTGAAGTCCCAATTGCTGTCCCATTGTGATTATTTAAGAAGTGCCTGGGAGCCTTGTAGGTACTCAGCCCTGGGATGAACTAAAGATTAGTTTTTATTTAGTGCAAAGTACAAGAAAGTGTCATAGCCAAACATCCCTGGCAGGAAAGCAGAGAACAGCTAACTGTGGCACTCCAGCTACATCGCCACTGGTGTGACTTGAGTGCTCAGAATGGCTCTGGCTGTGCACACAGGAGGAAGGTCAGTGTATTTCCATGTTAAAACAGAGAAAACAGAGACTGAGGAGGAGAGAATAAAATAAATGACCTTTCTGAGCTCCCTTAAAAACTGCACTAATTTAGGAAGCAATAAGTGAGGAGGACAATCCATAAACTCTAGGCATTGGTTTAGCAGTTACTAAATATTAGGGATAAAAATTGCTTTTCCACCCTGAAGATGTCAGTTCTTAAAGGCTTACTAGAAAGACTCCCTTGTACCACCACATTCCTCCAAAGATCCCACCTGTGAATATTTGTCCTGCTGTGAAATTGGAATAAAAATGGGCAGGTCATGGTTTTAGAGACTGGGTTTAAGAGACTTGGTTTTTAACTCTGTCTGGAAGACTCCACTGATTTATCTAGCAAAAGTGAAGCGAAACATCCTCAGTCTCTTGTTGCTGGTTTGCCAGTTATTGAGTACTATAGAAAAACTGCAGATCAGTAGTACACAACCTTTTCAGAACCCATGTGTCATTTTGACAACTTTCCAGGACCAAGGGGGGCAGATTTAATCTACATACATATTACCATAAATTTACATAGGAATTTAATCAGAGATGAATGCGCACAGTTGTTATTATTGTCTATTTACAATAAACTTCACTGTAAGTGTTGACAGCGCTTCACAAAACAGAGAGGAAGACAAAACATTCTTTGAGAGTCAAAAAGTAACCGAAGAACCATTTTCCTGAAAATGGTTCCTCATGTCTTCCCAAAAATTTGATATGGTCACAGGCATTGAGGAATGCAGCTTTGAGGCTGTCAGATGGCTACTGTATTTGCATGAATGGCAAAATAAATCTGATCTTCCACAGAGACGAATGTGCTGTGGTCTGTGGTTGGAGGGACTCTGGTTTTTTTCAGGGATGGAGATAAGGATTCTGGGATTTCTGCACTCTCTTCCAATATGATATCTCAACACCTACTTTTTTACCGAAACACATGAGTTCCACCTCATGGCACAGCAAGAGGAAAAGTTTCACTTATCTTATGTTTCAATCTACTTGCGGATTAATTGTTTACCCACTGGAGCTGGCATTTGAGTCAGAGATGAGTTCTGAGGCTGTGCTGGAAGAGGGGTCACAACACTGCTGCAGACTCAAGGACAAGACAAGGAAAATTTGCTGTCCTCTGGTATGGGAAAGTCAGTAGTGCACAGTAGGGTTACAAGGACAGCTCTTTCATGCTATTTCATTCCAAAAGAAAAGACCCCTCTGAAAAGACCTTTAAATAGATGCGCTTTTGATGTGAAGCAGAAGGAAAAAAAAATTCTAAGGTTGATTTTTTTCAAAAATTAATCAGCAATGGGCATTGACATTTAATAAAATGTCCTGTAGCATCCCTGGCCATAGAAGATCCTGGGAAAATTCCAAACTGCCAACACAATTGCTGGATAAGCCAGCCTAAGGGACCCGGAACGCACTGCCAGAAGAAATATCCCCTTTAACTCTCAGCCACAGTGATGCTATGCATTCATTACCAAAGAGGTGGAAGAACAGCATGATGTGCTCTGAATAAATTGCTCAATATACTTGTTTAGATCTTGGAGTTAACTCTTATTTAGACCATTATACTCAATGCCTTTTTCTCTTGAGAAAGGGCAGAATAATAAGGAAAAGGATGTATGTGTCCAGCACAGCTCTCTGTTCTATGTTCAGGACAGGGAGGGAAATTAATTAAACCTTAAAACCATACACATGCCAGTTCAGATAAATCTGATTTAGACCCAGAGTTGAAAGCGGCAGCTTGGGAAACATCTTGTTTAGAACTAAATGGATCCCAACAATGGTCTGAGGGTCAGATGTGGTACAGGTATAAATCAGAGTAAGACCCTGAAACCTTTATGGGAAATGAACCACCATGGGAGCCCGGTGATGTTCAGAACACCTTTTGGCAGGTCTGACTTCCGTTAGGACCTTGGGAATGAGAGAAAAGCAGCTGTGAGTTGGGGCTCACAGTCCCAAGCAGTTTGCCATGGCAGCATAACTAGTCACACTGCATCAGCTCCTGCTCATATGTGAACTCTTAGCCTGTGGTGAGTATGAAGTAATGCTGTTTATCCTAATCTTTTTTGAGTCTGAGTTATCTCTGTGAGCCTAGGTCTGAATAGAAGAGAGGAACAATGCCCTTTTTAGATACTCCTCCAGTGGGCCCAACCTCAGGCTGTAACTGCACCTACAGGAATAGGAGATTGCTATGGTAGCACATGCCTCTTCGTCAAGTTTTTCTGGGCTGTTTGGTTCAAAAGCTCGCCATTAATACTGTACAAGTCATTTTGCTATTGGCACTCTAACACAGGAGAATGAAACAAACCTTCTGCAAATCTTGGGACAATTATTGGCCATCCTAAAACATGTTCATGCCTGGAAAAGAAATCATAAATAATGTTATCCCTGTGAATCAGAGTAACCCAACTCAGGGCTTTTGCTTACAAATCATCTCATAAATTATTCAGCCAGTTCCAATTTTGGGTGACTTGCTGAAGAGAATCTGGGTCATAAATTTATATATCCTAAATTGGGCCAGTGACAGGGTGGATTATACAAGGACTTTGACTGCAGAGCTCCAGGTCCTATCCCCTGCTGCAATACTTAATATTTTTTTATGGAGTATGGGATAAATCCAAGAGAATGGGAAATCTTTGATTTAAAATATGCTATAGCCTCGTGGTTAGAGACATTTCCTGGGAGAGACAGGCTCAGTTCTCTGGTGTAACTCAGGCAGAAGAGGGAGCTGAAACTAGTCTCCAGCCTCCCAAGGGACAGAACCAGCTGCCAATAGACAGGAAGGTGGTCATGTTCCTTCCAGGTGCTTTCTGTGAGGCACCCACCTAGGAGACAAGTTCTGGGAACATGAAAGTCAGGCAGAGAATGCTTAGTTTGTGAAAGTGCATAGGCAAGCATCAAGCTCCTTAGAGACAGCGTAACACACGTCTCCAGCAACTAAAATGTAAGGTTATTCCGTTGTGTAACGTTAAGCATCTGTAAACTTAGTTGACCAAATGGGAGGGGTCTTGAGGATCTAAATTTGAATTCAGGTGCCTAACATGGCAGCCCATTACTTTAGTCTATTTAGGAGTTTAGGATCATGTGCTTTTATGTTTACTTTAATCTTTTCAGCTCTTTCCCTAGATTGCTATTTTGAGCTAACCTCAGTACCCACAGAGGGCTCCATGACCCATCCACCGACTGCTGAGTTTGCTATGAGGCTAACTGCAACTCTGAGCCTGGTTTTCCCTCCCATCTGGCAGCAAAAATGAACTGCTGCTGACTGAATGACCACTGATTCTCTTGGAAGCAGAGCTATGCGAACAGCAACAGCCAGCTCTGTCACCATTTGTGAGGATTTGTAGCTTGGGCCTTGAGACATCTGGCTGAGATATTTACGCAGTACTGTATTGCACTCACTGAGGCTCTGCGTTCACATCTGGAGTCTAGACTGAGTGACTCTATGGGCTGGCCTTCAAGCCTCTGAACAGCTCATGTACCCCTTATTCTCTCACTTTGTCTTTTTATTGCTTTATTGGTTTATTTATTCGCTGTAGGTTCTTCTATCTCATCTCCTCAGACATTCCTGTCACGGCCACTTGAGAGCTTTGGTGAGGAATGACAGTGACTGAAAGAGACCGGGTAAAAGCAGACAGGATGGGTAGGGGAAAAAAACTGTGTTGTGGTGAGGCTTCGATCGCGTGGTTATGGTAATGGAGGATTCCTGGTGCTTGATTATGCTGTTTCTTCTCAGTTCTACAGCTGTGATTGTGGGGAATGACAGTGCTCAGCTGCACACAGTTTGCATTCAACACATGTGACAGGGAGCAGGGGTTTCTGTAAGCTGTTAGAGGTAGCCACGTGGTTGAGCCAGGCAGGGAGCTGAGCTGCCCGCTACCCTTGGTTAGATCCATCAGCAAGCTGCAGGTACCACCTGGGTCATCACAGAGCTGTTCCACCTCAAGTTGGTTGGAGTTGGTCCCTGGTCATTGTCCCACTTTGAGGATGAGTAGCAGGGGGTCAAAGTGTAAAATAGGACACAGTGGTTAGTACTCAGTAGCCTGAATGTAGAGATTTGAGGTATCTAACACATTGGCACAGGGCAATGGTAGATGCATCACAGGTGCTGTGGGAGAGACTTTGGGCATCTAAAAGAGACATCCAGGTTTAGGAAATCAATCCCTGCAGTTAGTCATATGTTCCGTCTTTGTGCTTAGCTGGTATTGTTTTGAAGATGGGATGCTAAGGGCTTTAACCCCATGCTGGTGCTATACTTTTGCAACGGGTGAACTCCTACTCGACCTGACGCTGTCCCTAGCAGTATTGGCAGCTGCTGCTGCTGCCTGCACTGGAGGCAAATCTTCCCAAATGTTGCTGTCCTTATTCCCAGCTTCTCTTCATTTCTTTCGCTTGGGCCTTTAGTTTGTTAGTTCCACTTGCTCCTCTGCCTGTCCCATATTCACCTTGTAACAGTTTCCCTTTGTTTCAGGTTTCCTGGTTGCCTAACAGCCCTGTCTGCCACTGTCGAAGAAATACTGCCAGGGAGTCAAGGGTTAAGTATTGCTGACTATAGTGGGGTTATGACCTGGAAATGCAGTGGAGAAACTGAATGGGCTAATAGTTAAAATGTATGTTGTGTGTGAAAAAATGGGTACTATGGATGTACTGGTTTGTGTAGGTAGATCTGTATGGTTTTGGATATAGATTAACCAGAATCTACATTAAGAGGATGTCACAAACTCTAGAAATTCAGGCACTGAAATAGAGTTCAATTCAGCCTTTAAAGGAGGGTAAAAAGGGATTTCAGATATTCTCTGTGCACTCAAAGTAGCCAGCAACAGCATGATGGCAGTTCTAAGTAAAGGGCCTTAATCAGAGTATATAAAAAGACTGGAATGATGTTTGAACAACATATCCATCTTACAAGCATTGTCTCTTTTCTACTATCAATGACACCCATTGTGTAATAACAACATTTAAACAGAGATACGTCCTGTTTTGCACATGGAGAGTATATTGAAGCAGCCATAGGGCTGCACTAGCGTTGGCTAGAAAAGTCCCCAAGGGCCCGTCTGCCAGCTGATGACTGATGTAGAGCTGCTGCTGCTGATAATAGGGTACATGTGCTGGCTTTGAGCTGAACTAGGCAATCTGGGGCACAGTCAGATGTGCTCAAAAAGAATCAAGTTCAAACCTGTTTAAGAAGTTAGTTCCCGTCAGTGATGATTTAAGCTAAGTAGTTTTGCTGTGTATTGGAAAGGACGAGGAATGCTCACAGAGTCAGCTACTTCATCTTGGCTGTCACAGTGGTGATTTCAACACAGCCAGGGGAGTCAGAAAGACAACAAACAGCTGAGATCTGTGACATCCTAAATCATGCAGGCATAAGCTGCTAAAGGTGTATTTCCATTAGATGTTTGCCTGGTTGTATGTAGCAGAATTATGCTACATACTTCACTTTCTCTTTCCAAGTAGTTGAAATCAAGGGGTGCCTAGACTCCTTTGAAGATGTAGATCATTGTTCCACCCTGGAAATGGCTGTTATTGGTTGAACATTGCCAATCCGTTCAGGAGCTCAACTGCAGCAGGCAAAATGTCAGTGTGGGTGAGGCTAGAAAACATAGATTTTTGCTGTAGAGATTGACATACCATTATTGGAGAGCAAACATAAATTCCCCCACTCTACTAAATGCTCTCACAGGAAAGGAAATTAAAAATGATCAATTGCAAGATTCAAGAAACAAATACACTAATAGGCAAAAGAGCATTGCACATGACACCTGTGTTAATGTCACCTGAATTTATCATCAGCCACATTCCTTCTAGGAATATCACACATGTGCTAAGCAGGATATACTGTTGTGTGAATAGTGTTTCACACCATCCAGTATCACAGAGACCGGCTATATTGTTTTCCAGGCTTGGGAGACAGAGTTGGTCTTGTATCAGGACAATCATATTGTGAAGTTGCTGAGCATAGCTCCTCTGTGTTTCTCAAAATTATACAGTTCCTTCCTCAGAATAGCATGTGTTGTACAGCAGGAAACACAACTAAAGATCTTCCTAGTGATTATTGCCTCCTGGAAGTATTAATGCCATATTCTTTCTGATGGAGAAACTGAGTTCTGAAGCAGCAGTTCAGCTGTAACTATTCAGTTTTTTCCTGAGAGATGCCCAGTGAGAGCACCTTCAGGCAGATCCACAAAAGTATTTAAGCCATAGTTAGGCTCCTGAGCTATAAGTAAAACCCAATGTCGAGATTCCTGCTGGTTGTGTCAACAGGAGTTTAGATATATTTAAAAAGAAGCACAGTAATTAAGTACCTTTCTGGCTTGGACCAACTATGGTTGAAACAAAGATAACTTCTTTCTGGAATAAATTGTTCTGTCTGTGAAGTGATCACTTTATAGTGAAATGGCAGGTGAAGAAATACAAGGAAAATGGTTTAAATCTTGTTACCCTGGCAAGGATCCCACTGACCACAATAGTATTTTAGCTTTGCATAGATTAAGAGAACAGCAGGATCTGAACAGCTGGTCACTTAGTTGGGTTGTTGGTATTTCTAAACCTATAATAAGGCAGTTCTGAATGCAAATATCTTATAATCTGAATAAAGAGATCTTATAGCATCACTCAAGGCCTCTTGAAGGCAATGCAGACAACATACGAACGGAAGCTGTAATCTATAATGCTACAAATCCTTTAGGAGGATTATCTCTGTTATCTCATCTGACATCAGAGAATTACGTATAATATAGACACATAAATGGCTTAGTCACAGAAAGATCCTTTAGAAAAAGGATAGGAAGTTTTGTTTGTTTCTAAGCTGGGGAGAAGAGAGAAAGCTCTGCAAATGACAAGTGGATCGGAGCTTAAGTCCTGTTTGGGCTCACTGCAGATCTTGCTCACTTGGGAGAATTAGCCAAGGGAACTGAGTCCCCACTGTCTTGATTTGCATGTAGTACAGTACAGCCACGCAAAGGGTGGATGCCATACATACTTGTGCCTCAGTTTCCCTTTAGCTAGGTTCATCCAGTCTGCAGGAATGTCAGGGGCTATAGAAAGTGTAAGACAATCAATGATTAAACCCTGTAGCTCCACATTGGCCAAATAAAAGCCTTAGATTTTAATAACTTGAGCTCAGGATAGGATTGCTTGGCTTATGAGGCTCAGTTGCATGGCTAAACAGATTTACTCATTGCAGAGCCAGCCTAGATTAATCTTTGATAGTTCTCCCCTACTGCCTTCATTTATTTTTCTTTATAGGACCCTGCTGGTTTCTTCAAAGAGAAAACTCTTAAAGTATGATGTGGTTTCCCTGCTGTCTGTGACTTTCCCTCTCCTAGGATCCCTACTCCTAGGATAGAGACCTATCTTGTCTCTTTTTCCATCCACATGAATGAGATTCTAACCTAGCCTTGCACACTTGCTCTAGTTACTTTATTCCCCTCTCCTTCACGCCTGTGTACCACCTTATTTTTCTTCTTCAGATCTCATTCTGGCTCTTCTTTTGTTAACAATAAAGCAGATTTGGTCTTTCCCTTCTTAGAAATACTTATATATCAGCATCGCTTCCCTCTCTAGCTACCAGCCAATTCCAAACTCTTTCCTTCCTTTCATCTCTAATAGCATCTCTAACAGCACTGAATGTGTTGTTTATTGCTTATAAGGTAATGTCAGAGGTGCTGTCTTAGACCCTTTCCAGTCCAGCCTCTACCCTTCTCATTAATCTCAAACCACTCTCACCAAGCTCTCTAAAGACAGTAGGGTAAAAAGAAAAGAAGGGAAAGGAGATGCTGGCATACCTTGTAATTTTAAATACCTATTTTGTATTCTCCTGTTTTGGGAACTGGTGAAAGGCCCACTAAAATGAATGAAGTCTTTCCGTTCATGTAATGATACTTAGACCAGGACCAGCAAAATTGTACATTACGTGAGTCAGGGTGCAAGAAGGAATCCCAGTATTTTCATTCATAGATGGCTCATTTCCTGTAGCTTTCACACTGTCCTTTCCACTCCACTGACCTCTGTCTGATCATATACAATCTCCTTTATATTCCCTCTTACGGGATAAGTAGTTGGATGTGCATAGAAGAATGTTCTGTTTTCTGAAAGAATTTCTTGGATTCCCTGAAGAGATTAGTACAAAATTTTAATTAGGGGCATTGGCAGAGTTCCCAAATGCTGGTATATTAGGCTGTGGTTTTCATTTTTGTTGCCCATTTTGGTTCCTATACAATGCATAGGATTTCTGATGAGTAGTTTACTTTAAATCATGCATGTTTTGTCCCTCCATTTTTTGTCTATCCCATTGCTGCAGCTAAGTCATGATTAGCAGCGAAGTCTTGTCTTTTCCTTCCAAAGACTGGGGAGATTGCCCAATATTCTGAGGACAATTGTCCAAAAGATGTCAGTTTGAAGTGACCAGTAAAATTTCCACTGAAACTCTGGAAGGCATGCAGGATGCAAGTGTCATTAATTAAGCTCTAAGAAGCTACAGTGCTGTGGGAACCTGGCATAAAATACACAAGCTGAACTTTGTTTGCAACTTCCTTCTATTTAGGAATTCATTAAAGGGCTGAAGCGTTTGCAGAGATTTCAGGACCCAGTGCTAGAATGGCTAATTGCTGGCTTGGTCTTTTGTATACAGTGTAGCACATAAAAGGACTGTGATCAAAGAATGCAGGTGCTGCTGAGGGCAATGAGAATGCAAGTATGGTGGTTGCTTGCCGGATACAATATTTAACGTTTCATTTAGCTGTGCTTTGCTTTGGTCCATTATAGGATTTTATAGGAATTGCTGAATGATTTTGACTGAAGTGATTTAATAAATGCATTGTTTAAGCAGAGCTAAAAGTTTATACTTCTTTCATCTTCCTCCTGTTTTTTTCCCCTTTCCAGGCACCTGAGGGAAAAATAACCACTACTGCAGATCTAACTTAGATGAAGGCTTTATAAGCTTAAGTTGGTTTCACCTTCTTCAGTACATTAGAGGTGGCTATCACAGTTAATTTTTGCTGGACCTGTGGTCTTGTAGTGGAGGAGAGCCAAGTTACACAGTACAACCTAGCTTACGTATTTTCACAGCGACAGCTAAAGAAAGCACAAATAATTTTATGACTATGTTTACCATACCTAGATTTTCTTCAGTTCCTGCTTTAACTGTTCTTATCTTGCCAATCTTTTCATATATTGTTCTCATGAAATAGCAACAAGAAGTCTATGGTGAAGTTTTCTCATTTTTTAACAGCCATCCTATTTGATCACCCCCCAAAAATAGCACAAGCCATATGAAACAAGTGGAGCTGTGGACCCTGTCTTGGAGAGCATGCATGAGTAATTAAATAATATGCCCTTCTGTCACCATTTTTACAGGGAGGGGGATTAAAATCTGTGTTCACAGGCTGAGAGCAGGTGTCTGTGATGAGATCCCATGCTGTGACATGCATGCAGCACATTCTTACATGAAAAGCCCTGGCTGATGAAATGACCACAGGAAGACAACGTGGAACCCTCCCGGCACGATCAGAAGCAGCTTAATTAACTCTGTGGTTAATTTTAAAGTGTGTGTGCGCCTGTTTTAGAAAAGCATTAAGAAAACTGAAAAAATGGCTATTTTTTAAATATATTTTGGTCTTCCTGACATTCCTCAAGCAAACTGCCTTGCTTCTTGCGTGGTCAAATGATACAATGACTCAGAAGTGAACACACACATCTTTACGTAGATGGGATTTAGTAACTTGTCCAATGTGGTTTTAGAGTTTGTTTCTTAGTTGTGGACGTTCTTTTCTTTGGCAGAAGGCAGCACTGAACCCACAGTTTCTGCAGTTATTCTTGATGCAGTTGTTTTAGTTGTAATTCTAAGGCTGAAAGCATACATAGGCTACAAATTCCCTATAATCTTGTTAGAACTTTCATTAGAGAAGGTAAAAAAAAAAAAAGGTAAGACTCAGACTCAGAGAAAAGATGAATGTTTGTGTTAGAATGATTACAAGACAGTAGGACTGATGGCAACGGCCCTTTGCCTTGTATTACTGTGCTTTTCCACTATGGAACTTAAAATGCTTTCCTGATTTCTGTGAAGCAACTTGAGAAATTCTTTACATGTGCATGACTATGGCTATTGCAATAGTGGTAAAGCAGACGTTTGAAAAGTGAAGCCACTTGCTCCAACAACGCAGTGAGTCAGTGATGAAACTGGAAAGTTAAGACTAAAGTGCCCATGTCCATCTTAATGCAGAATACATGGTGAAAAACTGTACCCTAGATATATACGGATTGATGGAGTGACAAAGAAAAGCTTAAGGCTTCACCTTTGGCTTTCTCCACAGAAGAATTTGCTCTCTTTTACAGGTCTTGTTTTGTTTTGTGGTTTTTTTTTTTTATTTTAACCTCAATACAGGCTAAGTCCTTCTCAAACATGAAAGAAGGCTCTGTCTGAGAAATTCATTAGCCAAATTAGACATAAAATAATGAGGGGATGAGAAGAAGGCAGCAAGGGATGGGGGTGGGAGGGGAAATGGACAGAATAGCTAGAGACGGTTCTCTGCGAGGGTAGCTGATTGAAACAATGGTACAGTACCTTGACTAATGTAGATCTAATTAAAGCTGTATAGGACAAAGCACTTCTAAATATACTATAGGGAACAATCCTTCTATGGTAAATCCATCCTTAATGAAATTCCATTGACTTCAATGGATTTTCTTCTGGGATGAATTTGGCCTGATAAACTAATAAGTCTTAGTCTTTTCTGTCTCTAATTTCTAAGGACCTTTTGTCAGAAGCATAGCAAGGAACTTCAGTCTGGCTTTCAAAAGTGTTGAACACCCAAAACTCCTACTGAGGTCTCCAGGAATTGCAGGTACTCAATATCACTGCAAATTAAAGCTGAATGAACTGTTTCATGTTTGCTGTGACTTTGCCTTCTGTACAGTGCCATCCCATCTGCAAAACGACCCTAAGTTAACCTCCTAAGCCTTTTGAGGCAGAAACGTCCCATGCATAGGTGTAACAGTTCACACAATGCAATACAGAGCTCAGCAAAGGCCTCCAGGCACTAATACAATAAAATTAATTAGGAAGAACAACAGTAAATTATAAATACACAGTATCTGTATTTGCAGAGCAGTAGGGAATACATATTTGGGCTGGTTATGTACAGATGGACCTACTTTTGTTACCCAGTTTCCAACTGACTGTGGTCTGATTTGTGAGATAAATTATGTCCAACGTGTTCATAGTTTTTCTGAACTTAGAAAATTTGTCTTTTTATGACTTTGTAAAAGCCATACTGAGAAACAGTATAAAATAAATGAATGCATCTTATTATTGCCTTCAGTACAGAACACGAGTGTCTCTTCCCACCACTTTTCAAGCACTACAGATTCATGTACTTCTAATAAAATCTTTGTGTACCCATTGAATTTACAGTGGGAATTACAGTTGGCATCTTTGAGGTGACCAGGACTATCATGTAAAACCACATCAGACTTGTTTTGAAAGGTTCGAGTCAAACACAGAACATGCTCTTTGGAACATTTTTCCTTTTACTGCACTATTATTGTAAAGTCTGCTCTGCTTTGGCTTCCAGTCCATGGAAGATGTACATCATATAGATAATGATAGTGTTTTAATAACGCACTTCTTTCTCTCACTTAACTTCTTGGTTTTTTCTCAAAAAAACCCAAGCAAACACATTCCCAACAACAGAAAACCCCACCATTTAATGAGTTGTGCTCTGGTTTTATTCTGAGGGCTGTCTCTGAGAGAAGGATTACTGGTTTATCTCTGTTACTTTAAAAAACAGATCTGTTTGATTACTCAGTGTTTGGTTTTTAAAAGGGCAGCTCCTGGGGATCTTAAAGAAATCCATAATGCAATAGGGAATGAATATAATAGACTGGTTTGGAAAAAAAAAATACAATGAGAGGAAAACATAACATACAATACATTTGGTGTGAACCTTTCCCAGAAGATTGCTTGAGCCTCATAGTTCACTTACAACCAGAGTACAGTGATGCTGGGCAGCCTGCCAGTGCTTGTTATTGTAGTACTGTGTGAGCCAGTTCTCTGGCGAAGAAAGAAAAAGAGAGACTTTGCTTTGCACAGGTGTCCCACACTTTCCTCTCGGCTCTCTCTGAACACCCTCCCATTCTTTACATCAAGGTGTTTTGGTGCATGCTACACTGTGCAGAAGTCATGCTAATAGTTTTGCATGTGGTACTTTCACAGTTCAAGAGGACTGACACAGGGCTGTATGGCCTCAATGCACTGGAGGTTTCAGATGACAGCTCTGCCTGACAGTCTAACAGTAAGGCACCCTGTGATATGCAGAGTGAGGATGAGTAACACCTTGTCCTCACAACAGAAGTATCTGGGAAGGGAAGCATTCCTAGGAGTGGGTGCCAGGCTAAGCTGCGTGTCTACACTGAATTTTGCAGTCAGATGTGAGCCAGGATAGCTTGGGCTTAATACCATGCTACAGGTGCCAGTAAGGCATCTCTGAGTTGTTCAGAGCACTGGCAGACCTCCTTCATGTCAGCCTACAAAACAGTGCACAGACAGAGATGAGTTAACGGCTCACAGTCTGGCCCTGAATGTATAGCAAAACTGAGTACGGATGAAGGAGGCCTCCCACATTCTTGTATCTATATTCTACCTGGAAATCCATCCAAGAACATTTCAAAATCAGCAAACATGGCATGGGGTTGTTTTTATTCCTCCACTCCACATCCACACACCTCCTCTTCACGCTGATATGTTGCCTTGAACCCTGAAACTACAGCACTCTAGGAAGCACTTACACAGCCTCCACCAGAAGCATGCTGGGCTCCCAAATGTGATAAGAAGCTGATAAAAATGATCTGGGCGTTAAAACAGCCTTAATGGAAGAATGTTTAGCTAAATAGATACCATCTGTCCCTTAAAGTGAGCACGTCCTTGCTCTGCCATGGCCTGACCACTATGAGCAACATGTTGCTTTTGTGGTGCAGTCCATGTGTGAACTGGCTGTTGTTCCCAGGACCGGGGGCGACTGTTTATGCTATGTGGACTTTATGAGAAAGAGCTTCAGTTGCAGAGATTTTTTTTTTTAAAGGATTAAAGATTAGTAATGAAAACAACATTTTTGCCTAATACAGAAAAATACTGGACTGGAGCTCAGCTGAATGCTCATATTAGCCTGTACAGCACATTTCTTTAGGGAAGCCAAAGAGGGAAGGAATCCTGAAGAGCTAAAGCCAGGGTACAAATTACCAAGAGAACTTCCATGTCAATAGCAAGCAGTGCAAATATTTTCTAAGGGACATAGGCAGTTAGCACACAGCACTGACTCTATAGTTTTTAAAGGCATTTTCTTTACCTTCTCACTGACATAGTGGAAGCTTGGACACACTGACACTACAGACAGTTCATTGAGCTACTATGCAGATACATGGGAAAGAGGTTAAAGAGAAGAATCAGAGGGTCACTTGCTCTGAGAATGACTGAGCAAACTTTGGGACTCGCAGGATCAAAGCAAGAGTGCAGTGTACCTAGAGCAAAATGCTGTGGAGCATGAGAGCCCCAAGAACAGAACTGCTAAGAAACTTCCCCAGAGAGGGTCAGGTGGTGAGACCTGTAGTGGGATAGTTGCACCATCTAGCTAATCTAAGCAAATTCACGCTATACTGTCCAAGTGAGTATCTGCCATGAGTGATATAGAGAGGTCTGCCTAGCCTAGCTAAGGTGACTCTGAGATACCTAAAGGTAAACAGGTCAATGTGTCATGATGGATGTCAGGGCCACGGGGGCACTAATAAATCTTAATGGTCATGACCAGCCTAACTTGGGACCTCCACTCACACCCCTTCCCATGGACCCCCATTTCAGATCAGGGCTGGGCCTCCATCTCTGTTTGAACTGTGTTGTAGATGGAATGGAATGGGATGGGAGGGAAGAGTTGAACTGCTTCAGAGCTGAACAAAACTTAAAGCATGTTATTAATTAGGTTGTCCAAATGCCTCTTCAACATTGACTGGCATGGGCATTGACCACCTCTCTGGGAAGCCTGGTCCAGGGTTTAAGTACATTCTTGATAAAAAAAGGTTTCCTTACGTCAGGTCTGAACCTCCCCTGGGGGGTGCAGATTTCATAGAATTATAGAATGGTTTGGGTTAGAAAGGACATTTAGAGGTCATCTAGTCCAACCCCCTGCAGTGAGCAGGGACATCTTCAGCTAGATCAGGTTGCTCAGAGCCCCGTCCAACCTGACCTTGAATGTTTCCGGGATGGGGCCTCTACAATCTCTCTGGGCAGCCTGTGCTGGTGTTTCACCACCCTCATTGTAAAAAATTTTTTTCCTTATATTCAGTCTACATCTACTCTCCTTTAGTTTAAAACCATTACCCCTTGACCTGTCACAACAGACCTTACTGAAGAGATTGTCCCTGTTGTCCCCATCCTTCCCATAGACCCCCTTTAAGTACTGAAAGGCCACAATAAGGTCTCCCTGCAGCCTTTTCTTCTCCAGGCAGAACAAACCCAACTCTCTCAGCCTGTCCTCGTAGGAGAGGTGCTCCAGCCCTCGGATCATTTTTGTGGCCCTCCTCTGGACCCACTCCAACATTTCCCCATCCTTCTTGTGCTGAGGGCTTCAGAGCTGGACACAGTATTCCAGGTGGGGTCTCACCAGAGCAGAGTAGAGGGGCAGAATCACCTCCCTCAACCTGCTGGCCATGCTGCTTTTGATGCAGCCCAGGATACGGATGGCCTTCTGAGCTGCAAGTGCACATTGTTGGCTCATGTCCAGCTTTTCATCCACCAGTACCCCCAAGTCCTTCTCCACAGGGCTGCTTTCAATCCCTTCATCCCCCAGCCTGTATTGATATCAGGGGTTACACCAACCCAGGTGCAGGAACTTGCACTTGGCCTTGTTGAACCTCATGAGGTTCCCACAGGCCCACCTCTCCAGCTTGTCCAGGTCTTTTTGGTGGCATCCCATCCTTCTGGCATGTCAACTGTACTACTCAGCTTGGTGTCATCTGCAGACTTGCTGAGAGTGCCATCAATCCCACTGTCCATGTCATTGATTAAGATATTAAACACTACTGGGCCCAGTGTACAAGGGACACCACTGGTCACTGGTCTCCATCTGGACATTGACCCTTTTACCACTACCCTCTGGATGCGACCACTCAACCAATTCCTTATCCACCAAACAGTCCACCCATCAAATCTGTATAACACCAGTTTAGAGATAAGGTCTTACAGAAGCCCAGACAGATGCCATTCATAGATGTTCCCTTGTCCACTGAAGTAGTCACTCCATCATAGAAGGCCACTAGGTTAGTGAGGCAAGACTTGCCCTTGGTGAAGCCATGCTGGCTGCCTCGAATCACCTCCCTGTCCTCCATGTACCTTAGCATAGCTTCTAGGCTTCTAGTTTCCATGATCTTCCCAATCACAGAGGTGTGGCTGACAGCACAGTAGTTCCCTGGGTCCTCCTTTCTACCCTTTTTAAAGATGGGCACAGTGTTTCTATTGTTCCAGTCCCCAGGGGTTTCACCTGACTGCCATGACACTTCAAATACCATGGAGACTGTCTTGGCAACTACATCAGCCGATTCCCTCAGGGCTCGGATGCATCTCATCAGGTCCCATAGACTTGTGTATGCCCAGGTTCCTCAGGTGGTCATGAACCTGATCTTCCCTTACAATGGGAGGAACTTTATCCCCCTGGTCTTCATCCTGCCGTCCATCAACTTGGGAGGGGTGAGGAGAGAGGTTACCAGTGAAGACTGAGGCAAAGAGGTTGTCAAGCAACTCAGCTTTCTCCTTGTCTGTTGATACTAGGTCGCCATTGAGCTCTGAGCCATTTAGATGGCCCAGAATGCTTTGAGCCATTCCCACACATCCCAGCACTGAACCCCAGGGGGAAAAGATCTGCACCTACCTCTCCACTTCCCCTCCTCAGGAAGTTGTAGAGAGCAATGAGGTTGCTTCTCAGCTTCCTCCTCTCCAAAGAAGACAAACCCAGTGTCCTCAGCTGCTCCCCAGAGGACATGCCTTCCACCCCCTTCTCCAGCTTTGGAGCCCTCCTCTGGACATATTCAAGGACCTTAACATCCTTTTGAAATTGTGGGGCCCAACTGATGGAATTGCATTCCTGTACTGTGTTCCCCTCCCCCCCCCCGCCCCGAATAGGACTGCAATTAGTACAGCTATAGCAACTCATTTTAGGATGTGCTACTTCAGCACGTATTTGCCTTGTACAGCTCTTTGCAAAGAGGAAAGCATGGTCTGAAAAAGCACTGGCTACCAGTTTGTTAACTCAAAGCGTAACTCAAAACATAGGTTTTAGCTTACAGACTCCACGTCATTTGAAATCCTTGCTCCTTAAAGACTGTCTTCTTGCTAAAATCCCTCTAGACAGGGGGCAATCCTGACAAGGGAATTCATCTTTAGCCTCTGCGTGCTGATCCACCAGACTCACATTTGGACACACGCAAGGGCCTATTGTCTCTTCCCACTGAGATGGCGTCAAAATGTTTGGATCCTTTAACTGAACGGACATACACTAGCAGCTTTCTGCACTCATTGCACCAGTTTTGCAAACCAGTTACCAAGTGTGTGCTAGAAGATTGTTTTTTTTATAGTTTCTTTTATCAATTTAAAAAACCCGAAACAATGAAATTCCTTTGTGCCTAAACAACGTCATCAGTAATTTCATCACACTGACACTCTCAGGTGGTTTCAGGTGGGTGTATAAAAAGCAAAATCCTCAGTCCTTCTTGGCAGTTACCTGCCAGGTGTGCAGGGACTCTTAAAGACAGGCAGTTGCCTTTTAGCATCAGGCAGCCACCTGGCCACCCAACTCCTTACCAGGATCAGTGTGATCAGCAACAACCTTCCTTTTCACTAAATACCTGCAGAATTAATTTTAAAAGTCTGTGACCCATATTCACACTCCTGGATAGTAAAGCTTATGCCACAGACAGCAGTGCCATGAACTCCATCGCACTGGCCTACCAGTTTTTCAGTGTCTGGACTGATTTGGTACTTTCTCCAAATAAATTTTTAAAATGCAAGCTCAGTTAACGCCAGCTGTGGTTATTTCCTTTCCTAGGAGGCAGACAACCATTTCTAAAGGAAATAGACTGACACCACTAGCTTCCTGTTGAGAGCCCACCCACACAATGCACCTGTTCCTCACCCAGCCAGTGGAAGGCTGGATCTGCTGGTCATGACTGCAAGTAGTCATGGGAGTAGGCATGGGAGTAGGCAAATGTTCCTGGAGGCACGAGCAGGTCACTGGGTGACTATGAGCCACGAGTGTAATACAGGCAGATGCATTCTTGTGTGTCAGGCAAGATATTTTTATAGGAAAGGCAAGCATTGTGCAAAGCCCTGTTGAGAACTCACCTGTGCCACTATGGGTGTTTGTCATTCCTCTAGTTCAAGAAAGATAAATTCTGTCTGGGGTGAAAGCATACAAAGACTAAGCAGTTAATTAGGGACATGGAAGGCCTATAGAAGATGACTAGAAGGAGTAAGACAAAGGCTGAGAGGACTACCATCACTTTCAAGAAAGATATCAAGTGTGAAGGCCAAAGGAGGAAAAGAGCTATTGAAGTGCAAAGGAAAAGATGGTCAAGAACACAAACCAATTCAGCACACCTTTCCAAGAGGAAGACCTCACCATCAACAATGTAGAAGAAAATGTCATTTGGTGCATTGCTAAGGAATAGTGAGGAAATCATGCATGGTTGCTACGTCTCTGCAGAATTCATGCAGAAGGAAGCAAACCCTGTCTTTCACCTCTGGCATCCCCAAAACCAAATGAATGCCTATGATATAAATGCCCTTATCTACACAGTTTGAATGTAGAGATGAATTGATAGGGATGCCCAGCAGCTGTGTCCAGTGCATGGCCACCAAGGGCAGGGACAGCCCCCTGGGCCCCCTGGGCACAGGTACTGCCTCAGGGCCAGCACCCCAAAGGCCTTCCTCTGAAGGATGCTGGGTGGAGGCGTGGTGGGCAGGGCTGTGCATGGGGGGGCCTGGTCACCCCATGGCACAGTGCCATGACTGGGCAATGCAGCAGTCACAATGCCCCAGGGAGGATAAAAGGGGCATCACCCCATTGGGACAGAGCTGGCCTGAGGAGCTGGGGGTGAGGAAGGCTTTTTTTCCCCCAAGGTGGGCTAGCACATGTCCCTGGGGGGGTTTTTGCCTTCCTCTGCAGCACTGAGCACAGCCCCTTGCCAGGGCTCCTTTGGGCCATTTTGGCCAGCTGCCGGCTGCTCCTGCTCCATGAAGGTGGTCCTCGTGCCCCGCATGCGGGGGGAGGAAGCGTTTTAGACTCCCAGGGTGGGCCCCCAGTGTGGCCTCTGGGGGTTGCTTCTTTTCCTCTGCAGCATTGAGCACAGCCCCTTTTCAAGGCTCCTCTGGGCCCTTTTCGCCTGGTTCTTGCCTGCTGCTCTTATACCTCCAAGGTGCCCTGGTTCTTCTGGGCTCTCTTTCCCATTGCAAGTTTGTAGTGGGAGCGAGCTCGGCTCTTCCCTTGGCTCCATTTCCCCAGGGGTTCTTGCAAAACAGCCAGCGCTTGGAATGGCCTTGGGCTTGCTGCCCCATCAGAAGCTGCCACTTTTCATCTCTCACTGTGTGCAACAGAAGCGTGGGACAGGCACGAGAGTGCTTTTCATGCATCACTGGCCAAGAAGTACAACGGAGCAAGTTTTGGAAGGCAAAAGGGATGCTTGTCATCAATTGGAAAATGCCCCCACGATACCACACACTTCTGCTGCTGCTGCTGCTGCTTCTTCTGTGTGTGGCTGGGCCTGGTCCTCATTCTCCAAGTTCTCACTCTCCAGGAAAGGGGGACTGCAAGAAGGACAGCTTGGCATGTATTCCTGCTGCCACTTTCTGCAGCTCTGTCACTTACCTTTGCAAGGGATCCTGCAGAGGACTTTTTTTCAAGCTAAACTGAAGAATGCATCAGCCTGGTCCTGGCTCCACATCCGTGTTGTGTTAATGCTTGTGAGCATTGGCTCTGAAATCGATTCAGAAAAATAACATAAAATGATATAAAATCTAAAAATAACATCCTGCTTCCACTTATAACCTTTCTGATTTGTGTCCTTGAATGTGTTTTTGGAGCTGAAAACGCCCTGACATTTCAGGCAAATAACAGCCTCATTGCTATTTGGCTCACGGTGAGCACAGGGAATAGAACAGAATAGGATAGAATAGTTATGCTATGTTATGCATGTGGTTCTGCATGACAAGCTGTGACCTAGGCCTGAGGGGTCCATCCAGGAGAGCAGCTCCCTGCAGGGCAGGCCCCAGGCCCCCCCGTGAGAGAGGGGCAGAGGTGGTGGTTGGTTGTCCAGACCAACAGACGAGGTGTTGCACACCTGCAACATTGCTCAGGCAGGGACTGAAGGCTCCAGGCGGAGCTGAGACACCACGTCCCCTGGGCCCTTGGCAGGAGACGGTGTGGGCAGGGGTCCCCGGGGAGGCTGGTCCCGGCCATTGAGGCCCATGAGCACCCCCAGGACCCTGGCAGAAGTAGACCTGTAACGTTCATATTCTCTCCTTTCCTTTAGGCATTTATGGTTGGCCACTCTGGAGAACAAGTTTTGGCCCAGATGGACCTTCACCCTGATGGAGTACTGTTGTTCTCTGACTCTTCTTTTAGCATGTTTTTCCAAATCAAACAACTCAAGCATTTCTAAAAATGAGTACAAGGAAAAAAAAAAAAAACAACAAATCCACAGGGGAAAGAACAGGTATTGCTCACATCAAAAAGGTTTGCAACCATTTAGTTCCAGAGCACTTCCTGCTTCAGACTGAGGGCTTGGTCTTTAAGCCTTGCTAGCATCAGAGACGTGGGGTTTTGCCATCCCGTGGAAACCTAGCTAAACTGGATGAATGCAGAAAACACTCAAAAACCACAGTGCCCCCATGCTTTTCGCAAATTTGTTCAGGTGGTCAAATTATGTTCGGATGATCCACAGCTCTCACCCCCATCAGAAGGTACATGCCTCCTTCCCACAAAGTGACAGAGCCAGTGCCTAGGCTGGGACATGATTACCCATTCAATGCCTTCTGCTAGTGCAAGGCTGGGAGTAAATGTCATCAGAGATTTCCTCAGCATGTGCTGGTAAGGAAAGAAGGAGGGAGGGAAGAAGAAGAATCAAATCAAAATAAATATAATCAAATTGAATTGAATCGAATCTGACTCTAATCAAATCGTATTGAATCAAATAGCATAGAAGAGTTGAGTTGCAAGGGACCTACAACAATGATCGAGTCCAACTGCCTGACCACTGCAAGCCTGACCAAACGTAAAAGAATGTTAATACAGGTGTTGTCCAAATGCCTCTTCAACACTGACTGGCCATAGGGCATCGACCCTCAGCCTCCTTTTCTCCAGGCTAAACAACCTTAGTTCCCTCAGCCACTCTTCATAAGATTTGTTCTTCAGACCCTTCACCAGCTTCGTTGCCCTTCTTTGGACATGATTCACCACCTCAATGTCCTTCTTGTAGTGAGGGGCTCAAAACTGAACACAGTATTCAAGGTGTGGCCTCACTTCCCTAGCCCTGCTGGCCACACTATTTCTGATACAAGCAGGATGCTATTGGCTTTATTGGCCACCTGGGCACACATCTGGCTCATATTCAGCCAGCTGTCCACCAGTACCCCCAGGTCCTTTTCCACTGAGCAGCTTTCCAGCCACTCCTCCCCAAGCCTGTAGCGTTGCACAGGGTTGTTGTGACCAAAGTGAAGGACTCAGCACTTGGCCTTGAATATCATACAATTGGCCTTCATCCATTGATCCAGCCTGTCCAGCTCCCTCTGTAGAGCCTTCCTACCCTCAAGCAGATCAACACTCGTGCCCAGCCTGGTGTCATCTGCAAACTCGCTGAGAGTGCACTCAATACCCTCATCCAGATCATTTATAAAGTTATTAAACAGAACTGGCCCCGACACTGAGCCCTGGGGAACAAGACCTGTAACTGGCCACCAATTGGACTTAACTCCACTCACCACAACTCTTTGGGCCCGGTCACCCAGCCAGTTTTTCACCCAGTGAAGCATATGCCCGTTCAAGCCATGAGCAGCCATTTTCTCCAGAAGAATGCTGTGGGAAATGGTGTCAAAGGCTTTACTAAAGTGTAAGTAGACACCATTCACAGCCTTTCCCTCATTCACTAATCAAGTCGCTTGTCATAGAAGGAGATCAGGTTAGTCAAGGAGGACCTGCCTTTCACGAACCCATGCTGACTAGGCCTGATTGCCTGTTTGTCCTGTACTTGCCGTGTGATAGCCTTCAAGCTGATCTGCTCCGTAATCTTTCCCAGCACCAAGGTCATACTGACAGGCTTGTAGTTATTTATGAAATAGAGGCTACTCATATTTCTTGTGCAGTTACTGTTGTCTGTGATCTAGCTGAGGGAGTGGGCAGGTGCCATGGCTTCAGTGCTCTGAAACTCTGGACCAGCAGCAAATGAGCAGTGTCCTTGAGTACAGAAGTGTATCAGAGGCCGTTAACACTACAGGGGATTATGAAGGGCTTTCGACACTTTCTTGAAAAGCTGTAACGTTTCCGTGGTTTGAGAGTGAGGTCACTGTGCAAATCTGTGTTCCTTTTTCTCTTAATTACTTTTGATTCTAAAGTGAATCTGTCACCCTGGAGGTGTTTGGTTTTGAGTAGGTTGTTCAGGCATGAGTGGTCTCAGCAGTGCTTGTAAGGCCTGGAGCATGAGAATTGCAGAGGCCTGCACTCAGGGAAGAGCAGCCAGAAAGGGGATCTTCACATACAAGCTACCCTGTGGTCCCAGAGTCAGAAATGCTTTCAAGGTCAGACCAGACCCAGCTGGCTTGGGGACTTGTGGGATTCCTATTCGGCCCAATTACACTGATACAAGAGGACAAACAATATATGCAAAAGTTGTGGAGGTTATAAATGTATACAACTCATATGTTTTGGAAATATGTTACAGGATGGAAAGGATATTCTCTAGTTCTGAATCAGAAGGTGTTTCTGGTATAAGGAACACAAGAAGAAAGTTCAGAATTCAAGCTGTTGGGATACTCTGGTTTGATTTTCCCTTCCACCTCCATGACAGAGGATGGCATGTGCAAATAGTTTGCAAACAGCTTGAAAGAAAGTGGCCATTGATTTGCACACAAAGCAGTGCAATGATTGGAAAAGTTTGACAGCAAAAGACTGAAAGTGGTTTCAGTTCTGTGGCTACATATGTAAACAGCCCAAAAAGGCTTTTATGAGGAGAGATACCTGTGGAAGTGACATCACTTTGATCTGTCTGGGCAACTGCAGCATAGTACTAACAGGATGTACTTTATAAAGAACATGTATAGCACTGATGTTATTCAGAGTAGTACTTGCTATGCTATCTTTTGATTGAAGCTCAGAAACCCAGGTCTTGGGATGGTGTGCAGAAGCTGAAGCCTGCTAGCCAGTTGACTGTTCATACAAGAAACTCTTTAAATGTTCATAGCTATAGACAGAGAACAGCCAGATAAGAGATGAAATTCAGTTCTGTTGTTTGAAATTTTCAGGATCAGACCCAATTGAGCACATTTCTTCCTGTCATGGAAGGGTGAAGTGAAACTTCTCTTTGATGGGTGTTTCGGCTCAGCCTTGATGAGCTGGTTAGAAGGGCTGATCTTAGGACCTGGTCTATTTTCCTTGCATGTGTTATGCAGATTTCCTTAAAAAGGAATCTTGTGCCTTAGCCAGGAAGATAAATAATGAGAAAACATCTGCTATTTAAGCTCTGGACTGACCTATAAATCTTAATGATGTATGCAATCCCAGAAGCAGAAATAATCTACAGATTGCAAAATTCTCTCACTCTTTTTTTGGTTTTCATTTTATTCTGTTTGTTGGGCAGGGGGTGTTTAAACAATTTTGTTATTGTTCCTTTGATTTCTGGTCATTTGGGACCCCAAGTGTTGTTGGTTTTTATTTTTTTTTTCTCTCACTATTTCCTTGTAACTGATAGAAGCTGCTGAGAAGAGAGCATGGTAACCATAATAACACAAGACGGATAGAACAGACAGCCCCTACAAGGAGCTGACAGGCAGAGAATAATGACAGAGTAGGGGATGGATAACTAATAGTTTGGATTATTTACTCTTGAGAAGCTCTGGAGGGTGGGATGCTTCTTTGCCTGTTTATTTCAACCTCACATGCTAAGAAACAAGTTTGCTTAGCTGCTTTAATCCTTTGCTGTATTTTCTCCTACCAGGGGATGGGAATCTGCACCTCTCCTCAGTGCTTCCCTGTGGCCTGCCTCCCAAAACCAACATTGCTGTTAAACAAAGCAAGAGGTTTCTCTCTCCTTTTGCTTCTAGACCTGCAACAGAAAGGACTCAGCAAGCTTTTAAAACAACTTTATCTGTGATGACCATAAAATTAAAGAGGCTAGAATTCAAAATGCTGTGGAGCATGTCACTTTCAGTATTCAGAGAAGGATGGGGCATGACTCACCTGCAGCATGAGCAAAGATAAGGAAACTCTTGTCTTGAATTTGCCTGAGATGCTGAATAGAACTGCAGGACCTCTCACACAAGTCATTCTGTTTTCTGCTTGTTTATTGCAAGGTCAGGCTAATTTTATTCTCCATTTCATATTGCTTTAATTTAAACATTGGAAGAGGTGATGTTGGGGTAAAAGCCTCAGGATATTGTGAGCAGCATATTAACTATTTCTCTTGTTAAATCATAGAACCATCCCCCTGCAAGTGGGCAGGGGTGGAGTAATTCCTCTCTCAAAGCTGTTAAGAGATCCTGGCATTCCATGAGTCAGTATCTTTGGTCTATAATTTCACAGACAAGTCTGTGGGTAAGACACCTATGGAAATCATTCACTTACCTGTTCCAGACTGGGACAGGAGGGACAAGTAAGCTGGGCTGAAAACTCAACTATCTCTGGGGACTGGTGATCCCAGAGCAGGAACTACCCCATTGTGAATTACACTAGAAAGGCATGACTTCAATTCTGGAGTGGCTGCACTGACACTAATCAGACACATAAGCAGACTAAAAAGATAGTGTGTTATGGTTGAAACAGCAATTTAGAGAGCAAGAGCTAAAACTAAACACATGGTGATACTCTGTTTTGTTGTTTCCCATGGCCTGAATACCATCTGCTTGGAAATCAGGTGAATTCAACTGTTATTCTGAAGGGCTGTCCTTATTAGATTGAGGTTTTCTTAAAGTAGAGCAAACAATTTTGTCTGAAAGAGGAAATAAATAGGAGTCTAATAAGTAAATGCAGAAGAGTGCAAACTGATCAGTGATCAGAAGAGGGTGAATGGGTTTGACTGACATCTGGAGTAAAGCAGTGCTGTGCTCTTTCAATTACAGGTTTAAGACTGCCACAATTGACAGATTAAAGGTGTTCACCCTAATCCAAAATTATACTTTCCCCAGTCAAATTGACCATTGTGTCAGCTTCAATTTGTTCAGATACGTCACCCACAGTGACTGATTGGACTGATTCACTTGCACACTCTTTGACAAGGTCCCTGTTTTGTGTTCACTCCTTACTCTTGCTATTTCCCTTGTCAGACAGATACTCTAGAGGCATTTCCATTATCTCCCATGTAGCTGTACCTCAGAAATGTACTGGACTGGAAAGAAAAATCCTCAGGCCAATTATTCTGACATAAACTCTACTTATCAGAAAGCACTAGAATATGAAGCATAAGTTAAAATAGCTCAAAACTAGGACGCACACCCCAGGCGGACACCTAAGTAATGCTGTGTTCAGTCTCTGCTGTGACAGAGAATGGATGAGCACTTTTAAATAAGAAACAACTCAAACAGCTCTTCAACATCCAGGTTGAAACAGTCTCTCTGAGAATGGAATTGCTTTAGTTTAAAGCAAAACCAACAAACTGCACAGATCTGCCCTGTATTGTTTTTGTTAAAAGCAGAAGTAGCATACCGCTTGGACAACACTTACCCTGTAATCTTCGTGAATTTTTGAAAAAGGAACAAAAATAACTACTGTTTTACAAATTTCTGAGAACCATGCTGGTACTGATGCTATTTGGGTGAGAAGACGAGGAAGAAGAGACAAGTTGGATTTGTTTTCCACAAACTGAAGGATGAGGAGGTACCGGTCTCATATGCATAAAGACATGAAATGGCATTCAGATTAGTGAGTTTTAACTTCAGCCAAATTAATCAGGTGGCCTCTCCATTGAGAGCCAGATTGCATGTATGTCATATCCCACTGAACAAGGTTCCCATGGGGAGGTTTTGGAGAGCTCTTAGTGGTGCAGCCTAACTTTCTGCAAGAGTACAGGTGGTCCTGCAGACAGCAACATCTTAGAAGTGAAGGAGGGGGTGGCAGGGTACTCATGGGCTGTGGATGGGCAGTGGTTCCACCAGAGCAGTCAAACTGAAGGCAGTGCAAAAGGGATGAAATAGCTTCATCTCATCTGCCTTAAGCTTCATGTAAAAAAAGAAAATTCACTTCTTAGCTCTACATACTAGCAGCGTATGGTGGTGTGACTGCCACTTAAGCCCCAAGCATGACTCTTGCTGAAACTTCACTTGAATATTATTTCAAGGTAATGTAGATGAGGTTGTAATTAATTTCATTGTCCTCTTAGATTCTTTTGCGTCTCTGCTAGTGTTTGGTGGATTTTCTTCTGTTGTTTTATTCTTTGGAGTTATCCATGGACATAAAAATGAAATATTTTTGATCAGGTTACAAGTACATAAAAATGTCCAGTGTTATCTACCTCTGTAATCCATCTGTCACAGTTTCACACACAGCCATTAGTGGAGTTCCCAGGCACTGCAATAGATAACATTTAAAAGAGATACTACAGCCAGAACTAAAAGTACTTGCCTATCCACCAAAAAAGGCTTGCACTAAAACTGAAGTAAGATTTTTTTTCCCTTTGCTACAGAGGCTTAAGAAGCAGGACTTTAAGGACTGACTATGGTAGCACTTGTTATCAGTGATAGAAAATCCTTTGCTTTACATTCTGGACACTCCCATAGCCAGAATACTTTTATTCTACAGGGCATTTGCAGAATGTTTATCGTTCTGTCAACATTTTGCCCAAAATGTTATATATCCCTTGAAAGACCCAGAGTGAAGTGGCTGGATTTTGGGTTGTAATTAAGTTTTGAATTATAGGGAATGGGGTAAAAATGCACTCTTTTTGTTATGGCTTTTAAGCAACTCTAACACCTTAGAGAACTGATGCAGATGTTTGAACTTTGGCACATACTTTATCCCCAACCACAGCAGTGCCTTTGGGTTTTCTGAATAGTTACTGAGAAAGATGTGAAATGTGAATCGTAAGAGCACAGCAGTACCTAGTACTGTATATTTAGCTCAGAGTTTCTTTCATTTGCCTCTATGAGGTATAAAGCACATGCCTTATGCATACTGCTCAGTATTTGTGTACAGCAGCAGAATTCGTTTTTAGTTACTGATTTTCCAGCTTTCCATAGTCATGGATCACATTACATGGAGGTGAGTAAGGTGGGAACTATTCCTTCTATCTCTTTGGGTGTGCCTGCAACACTCATGCATAAGCAGGCTGAGCGGACACTTTTCATTAAGATATGTGTTCATACAGGATGCAACCTGTGAGGGGAAGTCTTGGAGCAGCTAGGGTCCCTGTATTTACTGTATAATCAAAAGGTACCACTGGAACCCTTTTTGTGGCTCTGGGTTCAGTCTTCATGGAGATGAGCTGTAGCTGTCACTCCCACTTTAATCTAGAGGTGAGAGATTTTTATAAGCAGCTAAGGCATGCAAAGCAAGAAGGCAGAAACAAAGAGGGACCACAGAGGTGAGCTTGTTGAGTCGGTACCAGTTAGTTTGAAGCAGAGAAGTAAAATCATCAGAGATTCAGCAGGGGAAAAAAAGCAGAAAACCATCATTGACTTGACAGGATCAAAAACCCCTATGAGAAGAGGCAGAGAGGAGGAAGGCAGTGCATCAACAGGATTGAGGATCAGCCAGTTCTAAGGAGAAACAGAGGTTGATGCATCTCTCCTTGATTGACAGCACCTTGGCCAGCAGAGACTAGCAAGGTGACTGCCCCGTGGATACTGAGCATATGAATGCTTAGCCTAATAATGTTAGTCCTGGCCCACTGCTGCGTGTGTTAGCAATAAATGAAACTATTTTTATATCTGTACAATCCTGCTTTTGAGCTTCTATGCCCAATAAAGATGCCCAAAACATCGAGGGTTACATTTAAGGTGATCTCCTTTATTATGCAGGCTGCAGTACTGGCATCAATTAACTCCTGCTTGAATCAGAGTATATCTGTTCAGGAAAAAAACCCAAACCTGCATTCTCTCTTGATTGAAACATTTTCTAATGATGTATACTCTATTGTAGCCCTTGGAAATAATTCCACTGGTTAATTATCCCAAATGCTGAAAATCTGCATGTCAGTTTTATTCTGAACTTGACTCGTTTCAAGTTCCAGCCACAGAATGTTGTTGTATATCTGCTAAACTGAAAAGCCCATAATCAGGTTTCTGCTGCCTGTTTTGATGGTGGTTGAATAAGTATTTTGCCTTCTCCTTGACATGCTAACCACATTGTCACCTTCAGGTCTGTGTCGTAGTCATGTGCCCCAAGCCCATCATTCCCGAGTGGATCGTACTGCTCTGACACCCAGAAACAGACACAGTACTGCAGAGATCATGGCACTACCAAATACACAGGAGATCCATAAGTGGCAGGAAAAAGAGTATTTTCTGTTAATATAACTGAGTACTGCAACGGCTGAAGCATCACCCTGAGATGCCACCTACTATGTCACCTACCACACTTCTGGGCACTGATGGCCATGGTAGTCTGTGCACCCCTTCAGTGTGAGGAATTCTCTGTTGGCAGATTTAGGCCTGTGTCATCAGGCATGTCATTTGCTTGTGCCTAATTTAGCAAGCGCTCCAGACTGGTGATCTGCGATCTTTGTCACTTTGACTGACTCTTTTTGTCAGGGTAGACTTAGTCCGTAATGCAGTTATGTTTCCACCCATGTCATAGATAAAAGTGTTTGATAGCAAAGAGGCAAAAATTAATCTGTAAGGGAGCTTGCTCAAGTCTCACCTCCTTGACTGAAGTCACTCTGCTCTAATTCTTCCTGAACTAACTCTCATGGTAGGCAGTGCTTTGCCTACTGGTTTTTGTACGGAACAGAGAGGTACATCTCCTGACACTTGTTGAAGCAAACAGGGAGACGTGACAGGATAGTCCAGGCAATGTAATGCACCGCATTGTAAGCCAGGTGAAGTCCTGCCCACCTCTCTCACCAGACCAACACACTGTTATTGGAACTGCTTCTTCTCACCTCTTTGATGATGATTCTCTATCCCTTAGACTGACATAGAGCAAATAACCGATCCTTGGAGACTGGCGCTCATAATTCATCACCTAAGTGACTCCTGCTGCTCTTACTGTTTGCTAGTGCCAACAGGCTCACTTCAAGGTTGCTGGCTTATGTTCACGGGACAAATGGCGAGTTAAAGTTTAATGTTTCCTGACTTCCCGCTGCTTGTTCTTGCAACATCTACGTTGTTATGACATCTGTTGTAAAACCAGAACGATATATAAATGTGAAAATTATTCGTATAAACCAGCAAGAAGTATAGCAGTAAAGGAAAGTGCAGGGGATTACATGTGTATCATACAGGGAATACATTGCATTAACTGAATACAAACATACATTTTCTTGGGTTTTGTCTTTTGGAATGAGAACAAAGGGGACAAATCAACAGAACAGGGATACCATGGTGAAACTTCACTGAAGTCAGTAGAGTTACACCAGGGATACATTTGGCTGATTCTTTCACTAACGGCTGTATGAAAGCCTTTATATAGAGTTTCTGCATGTGTGAAGTGTATGCCAAGACAAACGCAATGTACTAAATGGAACCTCTTGATTTATTTAAATAAAAAATATGTTACAAAAAACAGTGGATAATTGGACTGGATTGGATCCAGACTGGAATCATCTGTCTCATGTCTCCAGAGTGTCTCAGGGAGGAGCAGTAAGGAATATCTTACCTGGATACCTAAGCAATGTAGGCTATGCAGATAGCAGCTAATTTCTTGAAACTGCTAAGATCTACCAAGGGACTCAGAGCTCTCTGGAGGACACAGGTTGTAATCAGATGTAAAGCAGCACTTTTGGCATCAGCTGATATGGACTAAGGGATTAGCAAATACAGCCTGTTCTCAGCTGTTCATCAGTTATCTTCCTTATAGGCATTTGTCTCCCTCTCCCCTTCCAGTACAGATCTGCCAGTATCACTCTCACTCCCCAGCTTGCCAAAATGCTCTAAGTATTTAAAAAAAAAAAAGAAAAATCTAATAAAAAATGTTAAGGCTAAACAAGCTTGCCTTAACTGGGTTGGAGTATAAGCCTGGAGATGTGCTATGGTTGTGGTAGCCATCAAGTCATGCCAAACACCTGGGGCTGGGCTAGAAGAAGCAATTTCTTGGTGTGGATCAGCAGCAGCCTGAACAGCAACTCAGAAAACAGTCTAACTCCAGTGTTTGAACACCATGGACCTTCTAATTACAACCTCTAATTGCCTGCTAACTGTGGAGGTAACCAGAGCCCCTCAGCAGCCACCCTTCTGCTTGTGCTGACCTGCAAAATCATTTAAGCTGTGTAACTGTTGAGCTGCACAGAGACCTACCTCACATCATAGGTCTGGTGGGTTTCTCAAGCTCTGAGTTTCCCCTGCCCTTAACACCAGGTATGTCCAACCAAACAGGTGTTTCCAGAGCTTACCTAACTTGCACTTGAGGGCTAGTGCTGGGAGTAGAGAAGGGGAGAGGTCACTCTGTATCCAATAACTTTAGATATGAGATACCCAATTTTGAAGGAATGCTAGAAGGAAATTTAGTGCTCCCATGTGTGCTGTTGGAAATGGTGCAAAGAAGCTTCCTCAAGACACAAAGCTGTTCTACTTAGCATTAAATAATTATGCAAATGCCTCTAGGAAGAGGTCAGAGTAATCGTAAAAGCTAATGCTCATATTAGCAGTACATCAGGTACATCGAGTGTCTACAGCTCCCATGAAGGAGCACAATGGAATAAAAATCCTCAGCAAAGTTCTCAGCTGAGATGGGTCACTTTTAGGAATAATAAGGCAAGTTTGTGTCTACATATGCACTCACAGCCAGTGGCAGGCTATTTTAATTTTAAGGGACTGTCTGTGATAAGAAACAACGAGCAAGAGGAGAGTAAGAAACTGGAGAGGAGCTAAAGCTCTCCAAGAAATTCCATCAAATCCCTGGATAGATGTTGTCTCACATGTTGAGAAGTGTGATGCTGCAGCACTGAAGGAGTTATCTTGGTTATGTGAGTATTGCAGTACTGTTGTGTTTGGTGAAAGTACCTGTTAGAAGAGCAGGATGGAGTGACAGTGCTTGCGTAAATGTATTGGGATGGAAAAATACTAAAATATGTTCCACAGAAAGAAGTAAAGATGAGATTTCCAAAACTAGTTTTGAAATTCTAGTGGGGAAAGGGTATCCAAATTGGACACCTTTGAAAATGCCTCCTTTTTTCAAAGGGATGTAAATTCATTATAATTGGTTTGTATTCTTCAGCTGTTTAAGCACTTTAGAAAATGTCACCGTGAGTCAACAAAGATGTGCTAATAGATTACATCAGTGAGTTTAACATTAGCATCCCAGTATTAAATTAATTCCTCAAGGTTTATTATATGGCTTCAAAAGAAGTTGTCTCCTGTTAGACTGGGTTGTAGGAAAAATAGTAGTAACCTTAGTGCTACCAAATCCAAATGCCCTGGGGCAGTGTAAATAGCCTAACTTTGACATTCCAAAGTTTGAATACTGACATGTGAAATCATAGTGCTCTTTCACAGCCTGATCCAGTATCCACAGAAGTCAGACAGAAAATTTCTGATGACTCCAACAGGTCTTGACTCAGGCTGTTAATATGGCTTTTTCCACCCTATTTAATGTCTGACCTCATACTGCTTTGTCCCTGTAACAAAACTTGTAGGGAATCTAATTCTATCCACTACCTGACTTCTGCCTAATTTCTTAGAAATAGCAAAGTTGTTTGCTAGCACTATTGACCCTCAGAACAAGACCTAAAGGTTGGTGAATATGTAGCTTCTTTAAACACATACACATCTAAACAATAAGGTTATACAGAGTACAGGATTCATTGTGTTTTGGCTAATACTAAGCAACTCTGGTGAGAGGGTGAGCGCTCTCAGTTCCAGTTCCAGTTTGTGAGATACAACAGTTATACACGTCTTAAAACACTAATGAGCATGACGCAGAATGAGGCCTGTAGTAACTTCTGATGCAACCAAGCTCATCTGCTGGAGGGGACAACATTGCAGTCCAGCAGTCAATGTCCTGGACTGGGCCCTTGGAGCTGTGTACTTTACTCCTTGCCTACAAAACACATTGTATGAATTATTACAACTCTGCCAGCCTGAATTTCCCCCTGTTTAAAGGAAGCGAATGATAATTTTTTTTTTCACAAAACTCTTTGGTAGGTACTAGCTTGTTTTCATTAGGACCAGCTTGCTTATTATTACCCAGACAGCAAGAAAAATTCAAAGCAGCAAGAATTTTTTAGATGGTGCCATTAATTTTTTATGGCGTGTTTTGCATTGGTAGTGTAACAAACTGAAAAACCGCAGTTCTCTCTGAACCTCACTTTCTTCCTAAACACAGAGTTTTTCAATTTCACAGCGCACCACTGATTCTGGAGCAGGGAGGGGCAGAGGGGAGAAGTGATGATTTTGGCAGCAACACCGTTATGATTTGCTAAAATAGCAGCTTGGCAAATCTGCTTTCTCAAATATCTCATGTTTTGTTAATTACTGACAGCTTTGTTTTTAACTGAACGTGAAACAATGTGGAGAAATGGGCAAGCATGGCCCCTGACTCACCACTGCCCGGCTGAGCTCGGCAGGTGGGAGCAAGCCGTCTCCAAGAAGGGGCCCAAGCAACAATTGCTGCCCCAGATCACGAGGCTCAGCAGATAGATACAAAGGGAGGGGTCCTGGAACCCAGCTATGGGATGCCCAAAAGGGGCTCTTTCTGCCCTGGGCTTGCTGGGCCAGAGGGAGGTTGGAAATCTTGCCAAAAAGGAATGTGAAGTGGGGGCTCAGCCCCCAGGGTCTCCTGGTGATGTACGCGTTTCCCCAGCTGTGGTCTGATACAGGTAAAGATGAAGCGTGGGGTGGCCTGGCAAAACTGTTGGCCTCAGTTCTGTCACATGTGGAGAATCGGGGGGATCTAGCTGCTCTAGACCACCAGTGACTGGAAGCATTCCTTCAGGGTCCGGTGTGTTTACCTGGGAATACGTCTTCAGGGGTGGGTAGAGCCAGGTCACTTTACCCATGGTTACTTCATACTAGGGACCACAGCTCATGAAAAGCAGCAAAGTGTGAGACAGATGTCTGAAGTACATGTGGGCAAAGCGGGCCAGAGCAGACACTCCTCTTGCAGTTCATCTGTCAGCATTTCCTGGACACCTGGATGTTCACATGGAGCAGTATTTCCAAGTACTTTGATCTCCACACACTTTGAGTGATGTTTGGTCTCCCAGGGTCAACCCACACAGGGCGTACACAAAGCATGGCCTCATTGGGCAAGCTTGAGAGCTGCACTTTGGGCTCTCCTAGGGATCTCCTAGGCAGACACATGGGAGCTTTGTATGGGTGGGTACCAGTTTTGCAGCTCCTGCCCTCCCTGCCCCTCTGCCAGTGAGCATGATGGGACCCTGGTACCAGAACATGGGGAAATCCAAAGACATAGGAAAGTGGAAAGTTCAAAGCTAATGAAAGACAGATGATTTCTTATGCTTGCATGCATGTAACATCTATTCACTGCTCCAGGAGATCTCAGGGGCCAAGAACATTGCAGATTTTTTTTTTTAAAGGACCTAATGAGACAAAAACATCCAGCCAGGTTAATAAATTGGACAGAAACAAAAGAACAAAAGAAACTCTTCAACTTCAAGGTTTATACCCATTTCTAATGAGTGGAGACTAGGATTAAAATACTCCTGGGAACCAGCATTCCTAAGGATGCTTGTGTGGTGACAAGATTCTGGATTAACAAGACTGGTGGTCATGTAAAGCTATTCACAGAGTCACAGAATCACAGACTGATAAGGGTTGGAAGGGAGCTCTGGAGATCATCTCATCCAACCCCCCTGCTTGAGCAGGGACACCTAGACCAGGGTGCACAGGACTGCATCCAGGTGGGGTTTGTATGTCTCCAGGGAAGGAGACTCCACAGCTTCTCTGGGCAGCCTGTGCCACTGCTCTGTCACCCTCACAGGAAAGAGGTTTTTTTTCTCATGTTTAAGTGAAACTTCCTGTCTTCCAACTTGTGCCCATTGGCCCTTGTCCTGTCACTGGGCACCACTGAAAAGAGTCTAGTCCCATCCTCTTGACACCAGCCCTTCAGATCTAAGTATTGATAAGAGCCCCCCTCGGTCTTCTCCAGGCTGAACAAACCCAAGTCTCTCAGCCTTTCCTCACAGGGGAGATGCTCCAGTCCCCTGATCATCTTCATAGCTCTCCGCTGGACTTGTTCAAGCAGTTCCCTGTCCTTAAACTGGGGGGCCCAGAATTGGACACAGTACTCCATATGTGGTCTCAGTAGGGCAGAGTAGAGGGGGAGGATAACCTCCCTTGACCTATTCATGCATAACTGTACTCCTAATGATCCCATGGCAACTTGTTTTTTGACCTATGTTTATTGTATTGTGTAAATGTCACGTCCACTTTTTGTCTCTTTATTAGCATTGCTCATCAGATGCTCTGAGTGTGTGTGTGTTTGTATATGCACAACACACAGACATAATTACACAGAAGTCCTTTGGTGTCACTTTCCCCAGAGCAGTGTAACACTTCGCATATGAAATGAATTTTTATAGAAATAATGCTACAGAGATAATTTTTCCAATCATTTTTTTTCCTTTTTACTAATACATAAGAGAAATGGAAATAGTGAGTCAGAATATGTCTGTAATCGCATGGCATGAAGAGAAATTCAATTTCAGAAATGCTGAGCTTTGTGTCTCAGTGCAAGAGGAAGTCTGCAAACTTGAGCTGTACAACACACATCACAGATCTGGCATTTATGACTGATAAACTGATTTGAGAAGCAGCAGCATCTCAGCCCTGATTAGTCAAAGATATTTCGCAACTGTCCTCTCACTGAAGTTAACTGGAGCTAAGGAAGTGTTCTGGGAAATCAAGCATATACAGTGAAAGCAGAGCACTGGGAATACAGGCTGCTAACTTTGGCTTTTCCACAAACTCATTGCTTGACCTTCAGCACACAGGAAGAAAGACAGGAGTCCAAGAGTGATCTGGTGCTGCTTTTCCATCATTGGGCTGTCCCTTTTTAACTAGCACTTGTTTGTCTTGCTATCCATCAGGTTCTCATTTCCTCAGCCCAAAACAAAAAGGCGGGGCGGGAAATCCCCTATAAGGGGATCCTGAGTTTTGAAATCCAAGCCTCAGTTCCAGAAAACCTTGCTGACAGGTTTCTCCCTTCTTACACATGCAGAGGTGGAAGTATTACTCTGTGAACTAAGATTTTTCTGGATGAAGCACTGAATAACATTTCTGCTTGCAGTCAGCCTCCCCAACCCGCACACTCCCTCCTGCTCCCTGCCGCTGTGTAGAGAAAAAAAGACAGTGCTTCTGCCCCACAGGCGGAGAAACATCATCGTCCCACCGCCTGGTGCTCCTCCAGGCTGCTGCCACAGGCCTGGGGGCCAGCTCCACTCATCCACCTCTGTGTCCCTGGCTGCTTCCCCAGCACCCCAGGCACCGTGCTCACCAGGCTTCCCTCTGGCAGGTCGTTGCCTTGACCTCTAAACAATAGAACTGTATTTAAAGAGGGCGGGGAAGGGGAAGGGGAAGGGGACGGGGACGGGATGGGACGGGACGGGATGGGACGGGACCAAGTGATGGCTGGGATTAAAGCAAATAAAAAAATTACAGGAGTGCAAAGTACAAAGGGGGTTAAAAACAGAAAGAGAGAAAAAGAGAGGGGAGACTTGAATAGCATTGAATATTTTAATTTCTTTTGTTTGAGAAGGTTTTTTTTAAAGCTGCTTGGAAATGGGGGGGTGTCATATAGGTGTTGTGTATACATTTTTGCTATTAGAAGAATCTCCTTTATATATTTAGCACTATTTAGAGGGGTCTGGGAAGATAAGGCTGCTAAAGCTAGGTTCTCCAAACTAGCTTTTGTTGCACCAATGTGAATCACTTAATAATTCATATTTCAGAATACATTAATGCAAATGATAATTTTAGCTTGCTATTGAATTTTTAAATATGCAATGCAGGCAATTTATGTTTCTGTTCATTTTCCCAGGTAAAACTGTTTAGACATTTTTAACATATGCTTAGTTTCACTCATCATATATCATCCCATTGTTTTAATTTGGGGTAATTAAAAATTAGGAGCATCACAAATAATACATGGAGCCCTATGTTCATGGAAAAATAACATGGAACTGATACTCAGCCTTGCAATTTGAATGAAAGATTTTTCAGTGATGGTGCAGTAACAAAATAGTGGTGTCCTGTGTTTATGCAGATAATATATATCTAAATAGTAATTACTGTGATTAATCTGTATCTGTCTCTTTCTGTAGATCATTAGGGTTTTTTCTGGAATTTTTTTTAGATTTACAAGGAATATTTGGTGTAGGAAGGACAAACATGTTATTCCTCTCCTACTGAGCTGGCTAGATAATTAGAAGGCTGAAAATCAGAGGTTATTGAAGATTTCCTTTCGGGTTTTTTTTGTTTCTGGAAGCTAATTATCAGCTTTGACCCCACTTCTCAGAAACGTGGGAGCTCAAGTGACAGGCGAGGTGTGAGACCCAGAGACCCCAAGCTGGGCTTTGCCCAGGGAAGGGTAAGAAGCGCCATGATGCTTTCGTTGTCCCAAATCCCTTGAAGCTCCCCATGGGGCAGAAGCCAGTCCTGCCTGCCCAAGTGACGATGGGCCAGCAATGTGCCACTTCATAGGGATGCTATTAAAAGCACTGGCTGGGGAAAGGGGGTGCAGCATCCTGTAGTATCCTGCTCTTCCATAAACAGTGCATGTGCCCTCTGTGACTTGTTGTGAAGAAATAAAATGGCCACAGAGAGGGCCAAGGGGTGAGGAGGACATCCTGAGGCCCAGCTGTTCCTTCTGTCTTCCTCCCATTCCTGGCAGTGGCCCTCCAGCTCCAGCACACCTGTTGGGATGTTAGCTTGGCCCTTGCCATGTTCAAGGAGTCATGTAACTTCTCTCCCATTTGACTGTGTTTGTAATGAAGGACAAGAAAGACACTTCCACACCCTCTTGTCCACCCCTGGGGGAGATGCACCATCCCCTCACCTTCCCACTTTTCCCTCCTGGGAAAAATAAATAAAAAAATGTTGCCTTCCATCCCTTTTCAGGAAAGCAAAGCCATCCTTTACCACTGATAGTGTCAGACTGCATTCCACAAACACCTTCTAGCCTCTGGCTTCTACCTGGCCATGGCTGCCTGACTGTGATAAAGTGGTAGCACTTCCTAGATATGAGATCTACAGACAGATATGACCCACCTAACTGCTGGACATATCCCTGAGCTCCCATATGCAAATCTCATCCTGTACTTAATCAAATATCATCCATCCAGGGGGGAGGAAAAGAAAAAATGAAGGAGCTATTAGAAAGGAAATGGTAATGAGAAGAAAAGAGATATCAAGGAACCAAAATAATTTGTTATAAATTAATATTACAACCTGGGGACATAAATATGTCTGGTTATTGGAACGCACATTCTCCCCCTTAAACCATTGCTAGAAGCATAAAACTTCCCACGACATGCTGTATTGGTCAATGTATCTCTGTAAGAAGGTGCTTTGTATCTCAGAGGTAGCATAAGAGCCATTAGATGTGGGTGTTGCTATGGTAACTGCTCTTTTTTTTAATTGAATAGCATAGTAAGTAGTCTTGTAAAACCCACTAACCCGTAACTTGCTGGTGCCCTGAGGCAGCATTAATGCAAGCACCTTTTCTTTGTCTTATTTCCTTCTGAGGGAGATGCAGGTATCTCAGCACAAGCTACTTCCTTACAAGGGTAGTAACTCTGCCAGGAGAATATGTCCAGCAGCCTCTTAGTAAAGGGATGATAAACAGAAGGTCAGGTAATATATACCAGCTTTATTCTAGGCCACTTTATATACCATGGGGTCAGGTAGACAGAAGACCCTCCCTTTCTTTTGCCGCTGAGATGGGTAGCCAAAATCTTTCGCTAGTATGCCATTTTTCGCTTCTTTCACACAAAAACTTAAGACTGCCCCTCCACCCCTCCCACCCCAAGCCACAGTGCTGTCTTGCAGCCAATTAGTAAATCATCCAAATGAAGCCTTCCAGTACACAGCAGCCAGTTGGATGAGATGACTTTTGTTTGCTGTATTGGTTTTCTCTTTCTCTTGACGTGTGTCAAGTGGACATGTGTGAAGTGTGGCTCTTTCTAAATCTCTAATACCTTCTCCTTTTATAGTCCTTTTCAGAAGAGCGGTGGTCTGTTTGACTGCTTGAGCTGGATCACCCACCTGGATCTTGCACCCTGGCTGTTCTTGCTGTTGTTCATGTTTTAAGTCAGTAGCAGAGTATTTTTATACATACAAGAGTACCAGCCCTCCTCCGAGCAGGGAGGCTGCTGCCCTGGTTAAAGTAAGGCTTGTTTAATTTGGTCAAACACATCAATTTTTCAGCTTCAGCTCCAGAATTCCTCTTGCCAATGCTGACAGGCACCCTGTCACAGTTTTGCTGTCGGATGCTCTGCATGGCGCCGTAATTTCAGTTTCATTGTCCTTGGCACTTGCAGCTTTCTCCTGGAGTCACCGCCAGACTGTACTTGACCTGACTGAAGTGTGCTCATACACCTATTCAGAAAGCTACTGGCAGCAGAAGGGGAGCAGCTAACACTTCCCTTGCCCTCGCCCTCCCCAGCCCAGCCCCTCCACCTCAGCACAGCTGTGATGTTTTAGGTGATGCTTGGGAAGGTCCTGCCTCTGGCTGACCAGAAGAGCTCCTGTGTTAACCTGGGACTACTGACTTTTCTCTCTCTCTCCATACATTGCAGTGTTACTTTATTTATGTTTATAATTTGCCATGACCAATCATCCCTATGCTATTCTGTGCAAGCCCACTGAATGGAGCACTTCATCATGATGAAGTGGAGATAACTGGCTTTGATGGCGAAAGAATAACTAACTGTAAGGCTTCTTTTGTTTGGGATTTTCATTTATATGTTGTCCGGGGCAAAGTCCACAACTGAGATTTTGGGAATCCTCATTCAGGTGCTGCCAAACAAGAGTAGTGCTGACATAGATTTTTGAAAGAAGCATGCTTTTTAAAATTTTTTTTAACCTAAAGGTTTCCTGGTCATCTAAAAGTTCTGCTTTGACTATTGCATGGTTTTGGTTTTGGCAGGGCTCAAACTGATCAGATCCAGAACTATGGGATCTCCTACCTAAGTGTCCTAAGAAACTGTCAAAGCACCTGACACGTGCTGGTGGGATTGAGCTGCCCACATAGTACCACTTTCTTCTAAAGTACTGTTGAGGGAGTGGGCACTCTGCCAACCCCAGGCTGTATCCCAGGCTGGGCAGGGCAGCCCCCAGTTCCCCTAGCACAGTTGTTCTACTGTGGGAAAAACAATTCGGGATTTATGGGGTTAGACTTTGCTCCAAGGACCCTGCCTATGTCTTTTTTCAATGGCATTTTGATGTCAAATAAAAAAAGGATAGACAGAAATAATGCCAAATACGAAATTCAGCTTCAGACAGCTGTAAACTTTGGGTACATTAGACATAGGAGCTGAGCAGTATGGCCAGAGCCCATGATGTATTTATTAACCACAAGTGAGAAAATTCATCCCGCTTCATAGAACTGAAGTGAATTCTGAGTGGCACATAAGCCTGGCGTTGCTCTGCTATTTGGGAAGTTAATTTCCCCCTAGAAGGAAGTTATGGTCTTTAATCAAAGGCTTGTGAAAAGCGACTCATTTTGCTAGGGTGGCAAAGGCTTCTAATTTGTTTTGATATTTTTGGACTTATCTAGGGAATGTCCTTTATTGGAAAAGACAGATTTAAAAAAAATTGATAAAAAAAAGAGAAGGAAATGCTTGATGTGCACTTGAGGAGCCTAGATTTGTTCAAATATGAGCATGGAAAGTCTGAGTGATCTTCACATTCAGATCACAACTTCTCTGTAAAGGAAAGGTCACTTTTGCTTGTGTTCTGGGGCAGCTTTTTCTCTTTTGTCCCCTTGGTAAGATCTCTCCTTTTGTATTATTATGGATGTACCTTGGTTTTGAACGTTTCCCTTTTTCCTTTTTTTTGTTCTTTTTTTTTTTTTTTTTTACAGAGAACTGATATTTCATCTTTTAAAAGATTTACAAGAAAAAGAAATAATGTATGCACCACTGTGGAAAAGCATGTCTCTGTTCATACCTTTGCATTTTACAGGAAAATATGTCATTCCTTTCAGATCCATGAATTAAGATGCACTATTTTTTGCTGAAGGCTATTTTAAATTAGGCTAATAAATTGCTGCTCTCTGCCTTGCGTGATAATGCATTACATTATCTACTGATGTACACGTATTGTTTGACTCTAATGGTGTGGAAATTAAATGTTAGACATGGGCCAGATGTTCCTATAGACGAATATGAAGTATGACTCTGTCGTAGCTGAGTCTCAATGGGACAGAAGGTAGGCAGTGAGGTTTCCTGAACAACAGCAACAAAAAATCTTAAGTGGGTCACTCGCATCCACACCCAAGATCCAGCCCTAACACTGAGCTGTTGAGGAGCATTATCAACCTGAGCTCCTTTATTATTCCTCAGCTAGAACTAGCGCCTTTCTTATTTCAAATGCTTCAGTGCTTATAAAGCCACAAAGAGTGGCTCATAGAGACGGTAAATGTTTGCCGTCCCTGTCAGACTGTCAGAAGCAGCTCGGGGTGCATCTCTGGCTCCTGCCTTAGCTACAAACATTTTGAAGCACTCCTTCTGCCCTTCCCCCTCTCCCTCTGTATTTCATGCAGTGGCTGAGGGGGCAAACAGATGTACATTACAGTGAATATTAATGAAGGTCCCCCACCGGCATCTCCTCTCTGGAAAGACAGGAGGAGAACAGCTTACAATCTCCCTCGCAGGGCTAAATTACCCAGTGACTCATAATCTAAGTACCAGCAGAATGTGTCTGATCATGGGTGTTTAGGATATTTGATAATGATGGACAGGGGTGTTTTCAAAATTGGTAATAAAGCAGCTTTGCTTTGGGAATGTTCTGACTTGCTACATCCCACTAGCACCTAAAAAAAATCCTAACCATGAGATTAATTGAATGTTTATATTTGTGTGTGCATATGTGCATGTATGTTCATATTCTGTGTGAGGCCGGAAGGAAGAACAATTTCTGCATTATCAGTAGAGGTCTGTGAGCAAACCAGAAGGACTTCCAGGAGCTGGTAATGCATGGATGCTTTATCACCAAAACAGAGAAATTAACTTTGTTTATTGCCAGCCCTTCTTGCAGACCCTCTTTGACCACTGAGGTTAGTGCAACTCTGCACTGAGGATTTTTTTAATGCTGACCCAGCATGTAGATGGCCCCAGACTGGCATGAGAGGGAGGGTGGTGAACTGCAGTGTGGGTGTGGGAATGAGCAGTGGCATGCAGGAGCAGAAAACAGCTTTGCAGCCAGGGAAAGGGCTTGTATAACTCCTTCCGGAGAGGTGTTGTGAGGCGTGCTGAAGAGTGAAGTGAGGTGCAGAAGAGCTGGCTGTGGCTGTAGCACCACGTTGCTGCTGAATGGGCAGTGGTGCTCAGCTGTGTTCCGTGAGGGGATGTGATGGTCAGTCGTTTCTGAGGCAGACACACATCTGGCTTGAGAGCTCTGAGCTACTACCATGTCCTGACCCAGCCTCCTGTTGGGGTAATATTTCTGCAAAGATTTTGAGTATAAGCTTCTTTTTGTGTGCCTGAGCTCACCAAAGGTCAGGGATTGTAAGGAGTTATGTTATTCCCCCTGCTGAATGTGGTAGTTACCCCCAAGAGCAGCAGGACCTGATGGTGAGCTCTGTGCCAGCCACATCCATGTCTCCCACAGCTCTGTGAGCAGTGTGGTGTGGTGGAGGGAAGACAAGAACACAGAATATCCCATCGCAGCCCACGGGCATCACCACCTGCATTGTGGCTGTAGGAATCACCAAAAGGACCTCACCGTGAACAAGGCAGAGTCCCTACCAGGGACGATGCTGCAGCACTGACCCCAGGTGAAAGCCAGCATCAGGTCTTCAGTGTATGATTTGTAGAAAGCAAGGCTCATTCCTCATCTAGCTGCAGTGTTTTTCAGTGTTTTTTGGGCCTCTTCAGTGGCAGGCACTGTCAGATATACTGGAGAATGTTTTCATCACAGCTAACAGAGGGCTATCCAGATTGCTCGTAACTGTTTTTAGCACAGTAAACATGTAAACCAAGTGCCTGGGGAAAGGAAAAAAAAAAAAAGAGAGAGAAAAAGCCTGTCCTTGTGGTAGCTGATCATTTTTAATTAAATCTCAATCTATCAATCTAGTTACTGTGTGAGAGGGAGAGAAGCAGCCCTGAGTGATTTAGGATGTGATTGATCCGAGATGGCTGCTAGCTCTGTGGCCCTGTGTAGCAGCCAAACCCAGCTGAGGCACTCCTGGCAGCCAGCATGAGGACAAGGCACAGGGGCAGGATGGTCCCACCAGCCTGGCCTCCGTCATACAGCTCATGGGCCAAAGGAGTCTGTCAGAGCCTGGAGTGGCTTTTTGTCAGGAGGTGATGCAGTCCCCCACCTCACTGAGCTCCCATGGAAAGCAGGGTTTGTAGCAGCTGGGTGTCTTTGAGAGTACCATGAGAAGCATAAGCACTTCCCTGTTGGACAGTGCTGAGCATGGCTCAGGAGTGCCAGGTGCCATGGCAAGTGGGCACCATTTGGGGTGGGCACTAGAGCATGGGGCGCTCCTCCTGGGCACCCTCCACCCTTCACATCTGCAGTCCCACTCCTCCGTGGATGGGGAGAGGGTGAGGGGGGCATGAGCTACCTTTTGGTCTCTGGGCTCAGGGATTTACCCTTTCTAATGGAACTGGTCCAAAGTACTCCAAAATGTGAAGGTAGAGAGGGTTCATTTGACAAGATGTGATGTTTACTGTCTTCACATCTTTTCTCTCCAGAGTCAATGTTAGCCGTGTTGTTCATGAATGAACAACAACAACAACAAAAAAGTAGAGAGTGTTGCCAGTTTTGAAGCAGTTTTGGATCTGAGTGGAGGTGGGAGGGGAAGAGAATGGCATGCGTTCATCTGTGTTTCAGGAACAACGAACCTGAAACCTGAAATTATTTCCTATTCGAACATAATGCTTAGATAGATTTTTATTCACAGAGCTCACTGTATAGCCCCCAGCATCTGAGCTCTTTTAACTCACCTGCAAGCTTCTCTTCTCCATCACTTGCATAGCAGTGAAAACTCTTTCAGATTTAACTGGAGCTGATCAGCAGGTAGCTGGAGAAATATCTGAGAGAAAGTGAGGGGAAGAGAGAGAGACTCAGGGACTAAAAATGTGCAGAGAAAGTGGGAGAAGGGTTTTAAAACATGAAACCATACAAATCTTTATCTAGCATTTAGATATCAGAGGCTACCTAGATCAACACATTCATATACACATGTTTACACATGTATTCACAAATCACCAGAGACAAGCTGAACCGGACACTTAATCCTCCCAACTATGGCTGGTATTAGGTGAGAATTACTTCAGGTGTGATTTGATATTCTTTTTTTTTTTTTTTACAAACTATTCCTGTCACTGAAGAGGATTGTGACAGCACTAGGGTTTGTACTGGGTCTGTATCCTCCCTCTGTAAGCGGAAATGTTTGCCTGTAGGTCTGACAATATTATCTGTTTTATCCTTGATGGGTAAAATACACAGTCTTAGCAACGTGATCACTATGGCCTACTCACAGTGTGCATTACTTCTTTTACTATCCATTCTCATGAGTGAGCTGACCTCAATTTCAACTCTCAGTTGCCTGGTCTGGGCTCACCACTAATGAAGGATATGAGTGAGAAAAGGGAATTCTTCTGAAGTCAGTAAGGCGGGTCTCAGCTCTATTACATTGTTTCCCCTTCAGGATTTGTCCATACAACCAACCACCCACGAGCCTGCTAGACAATATTTGCCCTGAAAATAAACAAGATGATAAACCTGGTTTCGGTTCAATGTTCAGAACTTCTAGCTCTGTTTGAGGAGTCCAGAGAGAATAATGTGTGATACCTCAGAGAGAGAACTCAAGAGCTACCCAACTTCATTGGGTTACTGATGACGAGCTGGTGAGCTCTTCCCGAAGCCCTCAGCATTCATTGCAGGCTGTGCCATGGGGAGTTCCCATGGTTGCTTCCCACTCGCCTCCAAAAAGTCTCTCATCAAGGAAGCAGGGCAGATGTTCCCACTTTGCCAGCTGTACAATCCCTGGCATTTTTGTCATGATCTTAACACAGTGGGCATTGCGGATATGGTATTACCTACTGGGACTTCAGTATGGCCTTTAACACTGTCTCCCGTAAGATCCTTATAGACAAGCTGTTGATGTATCAGCTGGATGAGCAGACAGTGAGGTGGACTGAAAACTGGCTGAACAGCTGGGCCCAGATTCTGGTGATCAGTGGCGTGAAGTCTAGTTGGAGGCCAGTAACTAGCGGTGTACCCCAGGGGACAGTACTTGGTCCTGTCCTATTTAGCATCTTCATTAATGATCTGGATGATGGGGCAGAGTGTACCCTCAGCAAGTTTGCAGATGACACAAAACTGGGAGGAGTGGCTGATATGCCATATGCTGCCATTCAGAAGGAACTCAACAGGCTGGAGAAATGGGTTGACAGGAAGATCACGAAGTTCAAGAAGGAGAAGGGCCAAGTTCTATCTCCGTGGAGGAACAAGTCCCTGCACCAGGACAGGCTGGGGGCCACCCAATCGGAAAGCAGCTTGCAGAAAAGGACTTGGGCTGTCCTGCTGGACACCAAGTTGAACATGATCCAGCAATGTGCCCATGCAGCAAGGAAGGTAAATGACATCCTGGGCTTCACTGGGAGGAGTATTGCCAGCAGGTCAAGGGATCTGATTCTTCCCCTCTACTCAGCACTGGTAAGGCCACACCTGGTGTCCTGTGTCCAGTTCCAGGCTCCTCAGTAGAAAAGAACCATGGACATACTGGTTAGAGTCCAGTGAAGGGCCACAAAGACGATTAAGGGACTGGAACATCTCTCCTATGAGGAGAGGCTGAGAGATGTGGGACTGTTCAGCCTGGAGGATCTTATCAAAGTATATAAATACCTAAGGGTACAAAGAAGACAGAGACAAGTTCCTTTCAGTGGTGCGCCAGTGAGAAGACAAGAGGCAACAGGCTCAAACTGAAACACAGGAAGGTCCCACTGAACATCAAGAAAAAGTTTACTCTGTGGAAGTGGCCAAGCACTGGCACAGGTTGCCCAGAGAGGTGGTCAAGTCTCCCTTCTTGGAGATATTCAAAAGCCTTCTGGACACAGTCCTGGGCAGCCTGCTCTAGGTGGCCCTGCTTTAGCAGGGGGGACAAGATGACCTCCAGAGGTCCCATCCCACCTCAACCCTTCTGTCATTCTTTGGTCTCAAAGGTGTTATAAAAGACGAATAAATGAAGCCTCTGAGACCCTGTTTTATTAAGATGTGTGCAGTTACAACAGCAAACAGGCATGTAGTTAAGTATCTAGGTATACAGTGGATTGGTTGCTGTGCTGAGGAGAACTAACAGGATGACTTAATGTGCAGCCTTGTTCCCTTAAACAAGTAGCCAAAGCTTGTCATCTGGTCTTTGGCACTTGTAGTCGAAACAGGGGTAGAGGCAGCCCTATCTCATCTACAAAAGTGCCTGCAGCAGCCTCAATTACCTATTGAGGCATCCTAGTCTAAGAGATCAAGTTTCTTATCCACCTCATAACACCTCCCTTGGTTTTAACATGGCACGTGCCTTATGTATTAATTAGTTTTCCTGCAACTTGCATTTCAAAGGATTGTTGCTCTTCAGTGGGAAGAAACCACAGCAAAGCAATAGGAGCTACTCAGATAATATGTCTCAAGAACCATCAGGTTTTCCACACTCACACAGTAGCAGGAATTTTGGCAACAGTACCTTCCATTTACTGCAGTGGAAATAATGTCATCAATTCTTAATTCAGTGGAAAATACTAAATTAAAAATCCTTAAAGTATCTGGATCCAGGGAAATTCAGAGCTTGGTTCTGCATCTATCAACTGAATGGGCGTATTCTTTTTGTACTCTGTGGGACCAAGACTAGCCCCAGGTTAAAGGAGCTTCAGGCTAAATACAACCAGTATTTAGTGATAGAGAGAAAAAAAACTACAACCTAAATCTTTTCTTTTTCTTATAAAGCTGAGTTGTCATCATTCTGGAAGCGGCTACTTTGCTACAGATGTCTATATGCAGCCTTCCCTGAGGGAGATAGGTGGGTTTTTTCTACATATTTGCCTCAAAATTCTGCATCCTTGCTGGCTGCATAAATTAAAGTGATAGAATCACTGTCCTTTGTTATAATGATTTCTTATGGCATGAAGGGACTCCCATGGCAGCCAGGCAGTAATAGAAAGTGAATGTAAGGCATTTTCTATCCCTTCGCCAGAAGAATCCCAACAAACCTGCGCAGGATGTTCTCTCCTATCTGTGACAGGTCTGTGATAGGCTTGCCTTCTTCTGAATGGCAAGTTGTCCATTTTGTAGGATTTTCTCCTTTATATCTGTGCTTTAATGGTCTCTGCAGACTTCCAAGGAAACTCTTAAATGACAGCTTGTCCTTCCTTTTTATGGTGTGGGCCTGTGGCCAAGGAAAACTGGGCCAAGATCTCCAAACTCACACAGGCCTCCACCACAAGCAACATCCAATCGGAACTGCTACCACACAAAGCTGAGCACATTTCAACTGGTGACTCGGCTGACTGATCACTGCTCACATAAGCCAGCCAGCCCTCTTATTACTAACAGCCTTAGTTGGAACCATTACTTAATTAAAAATGCTTTGACCAGTCACATCAATGTGGGAAGCCAAGACCAAGAAGACTTTACAAGAAAAGTCACTGTGACTCCAAATGAAAAACCGACCCTGTCTTTTCCCTTTGCTCTTTAATTCCCACTGCAGATTCACGTACTGGTGAGTCATGACATACGCACAGCACATATGTATGAAGTAAGTTGTCTCTTCTGCCCTTCCCCTGCTACAGCTGCTTACTCACCCCCACACCTCATTCTTGTTTCTAGACCTTATTCACCAAAACTTTCTAAGGAAAGCTTTCTCCCACAGACACCAGTGCTGTTATGACAGTACAAGTGTTTAGTGTGGATTTAACCTACAGCTTCAGCCCAGGACTGTGAGCCTGAGCTCTGACTGATGATGTGAGCAATCTCTCTGCCACACTACATTCTTGACAACAAGCCAGCTTGAAGTGTCAGTGCAAGATGGACAAATGCTAAATGGCAAAACAGATGGGAAATAATAACTCTTTATTTTATACTGTAAGCCTACCAAGAATTGTTCGCTAGTGATTAAATCTCTGCATATACATTCCTGCAGATAGCTTGAATATGGCCTCATTTCAGCACTCCTAAGTAAAATAATGAACAGAGTTTTCCTCTTTGCCAATACCTTTTTGTTTAAAAAAAAGTTGAGGTTAAACTGTTAAGAGCACCAAGTGCTTCAGGCTGGATCCCTGGCACCAGATACTGGAATTTTGTCCCATTAAACTGACTTTGATTAAATGCTCCCAAGTACCCTCGTCCTGCACCACAGGGAGGGCAGCCATGGGTACGCAAATAAAGAATGGTTACATCTGAACAAGAAAACCCGGTGAGCTGGCATAAGAGATGCCACCAGAGCTTTGTTTGTTGTATAAAGCATGAGGGCCTACTTCTGGCCAAGGGAAGTAAACAGAATTTGTCTGCAAGCTTATCCTCCTACAGTGCTAAAATATGTCTGTCCTGTACTTTTTCATCTCTCTATTTTTGATTAAATGCCATGCCTCTGCTGTCTGCTGTTCCCTTCTCCCTTCTCCAATGGTTCTCTTTTCTTCCAGCTTCCCTTTTCACTATTGCTTTCTCTCATTTCTTTTCCTCTTGGACATTTTGTGTAACATCCCATCATGTACCATCATGTTTTATCCTCTCTCTACTCTGTAGACTCCAACTAGTACTTGTAAGCATCCCTGGCAGTTGTCCTGCAGCAGTGTTTCCATATTAGCACTTCCTTCATCCTTTGCCCCCAGCCAATTATGGGCATTTGTTTGCATTTGCACAAGGCACAGGCTCATTCTTTTTTAAAGATCTTATCCCACAGCTATGTCAAGTTCCCTTACACCATTTGCACAATATAAAATGCTGCATTCTTCAGAAATTAAATGAGACCCCACTGGCTGCTTACAGTGACTGATAAAATGGCAACCACAAGAAGCCTAAAATTTAAAATTAATATGTGTGGCCTGGTTCATGACCCTGACAAAGCATCCATCCATGCAATAATCCTTGTCTTTGGTCTACCACTGATCTAACCATAAAGAAATTGGCATGTTTTTGCTCCCTAACAGCACCTTCTTCTGAGACATCCACAAGGAAACTTAAACAACAGGCCTCCCTGGGAAGCATACAGTATAGCAGCAGCAAACTGTGAGTCCAGTGATAGGAGTCTGCCACGGTAACCTCACTTAACATGGGGAATACCGTATCGTCTCCTTGTTGGGCCTTGCTTTCAACTTATTTTAAAGAGACAATAATTTACTCAGGAATTATTTCAGTGGAGAAATCCTAATGCCCACGGGAAAATCCTACGTATTTATCAGGGCAGGACTGGACTTCAAGATGCCTACTGAGGCTGTGCTGAGGCTCTACTCTTACAGGAGTGTGGATGGTTCTGTAGTTCATTTCAGGCTCAGAGAAAATCTATCTTCACTTTTTGCCAAATCCTGTTGCTTAAACACAAACTCAGATGCTTGGCTTGTTTTGTTCATACAGCAGCCGCCAGCCTCTTCTCCTGCAGCCTCTGACATCTCTATTATTGGTGCTCCCATTTTTCTGAGGGGGAGAACTGGCAGAAGGAGGCTCAAGGGGGGCAGAGAGGAGAAGAAAGAGGCATTCCTGCCAGAAACTGCAGGGATGTCAAATTGCCCCTTTGGGTTTCAGTCTGCTCACCACACACATGTCAGTCTGTGGAGCAGGGTTCACAAATCAACCCCTTCTCAGGTGCTTTGAGCAAATTCTTGAATTTCAGGAAAAGCCACACTTGGACAACGAATGTAAGATGAAGCATCCAACCCACACAACGTGCACCAAGCCACACACATGGCAGTACCAGGCACACCTGTTTAGTATGGGATGTTATTAGTGATGGGAAAGAGATGTTTGTAAACTTTCCTATCAGTGCCTCACAGCCTCTACTGTGACAACAGTGGTGATGACTGTGGGGAGATTAGGTGTTGTTATGAGGCCTGCTCAGAGACCATGTGGATGAGACAACCCATCTCCAGTCTCTCTTCCATCCTTGATGGATGTCTCAGCAGTCTAGGTGTCCTCCCACACACACCGGTGACATTCAGCTCTAGGGTGTCATATTGCTCTGCAGTGGACAAAGTCTGCAAGCCAGACTGAACTGGCCCACCTGATGGATAACTCTGCTTTAGAGAGCACAAAGGTCGCGGCATCTACCATGAAGATCTTCCCATTGCAACACCCTGTTTTCATGTTCTCAGAATTTTACCGAACTTAATTGTTTGAACTAAATTATTGAACAGAATATTTTTCTTTTCCTGTTATCCATCCAAAGTTAAGGATCTGGGAGAAGTTCAACCAAAATACTTCAGTAGGTTTTTTTTTTTTTATTTGAGATTGAAATAAAGGAAAATTATTTGTTTAGGAAAAAAGAAAGCATACAACCTTCATTAAGATGCTGCACTACTTGAAACTTGATACCTACTTTCAGGTTGTTACTGTGCATATGCTTGTTTGCCATTTTAGTGGACATTTTTCTCAGATGTGGCAAATTATAAATATATACTTGTAAAAAACGAAAATCACCATATGTTCATGTCTGGAGAAGACTTTTTGAAGCTTAGCAACTGAAGTATCTGAAGAGTCCCACTTTCAGACCCTTCCACTGAGGACACTTCATCCTCTCATGCTTAGAGACCAAATTATGTGGCCTTGCTATCAAGTGACGTGTCATGTTCCAGCCAGCAGTACAACCTAGTCCTTCCTTAAAGCTACTGAAGCATAGTGTGTTACTGTCACTGGAGCACAAAGCCAGGGAATTATCTCTTTCAATTCCCTGTTCTCCATCTGATCATGCCCAGAAAAAGGAGTGAATGGGATGAGGTAGAGTTTTGGGAAAAGGTTGAGCAAGGGAGATAATTTCAACATTAATTCCAGTATTTTCTCATTTTTTAACCTGTTTGATTCTGGCATCTTCGTATGATTGCATCTTTCCTTATGATGCAATTATATACTATCCATTTTAAATATCCTTTTTATTTACAGGCAAGCATAAGAGTAAAATAAATGCATTATTTTCTTTGCACCGTAACTGCATAAAAGGTTTATTAAATTGCTTGTGACAGTTCCTTGACAAGGAAAAACAGAGATATTACTATAGTAACATTCAAAGGTGGTTTCAATGAAAATAAAATAATTCAAACTAAGGCAATATTTGCTCACATAACATGAGTCATTTGGATCGTGAATTCCTGACAATGGTGAAGAAGGGGAAAGTTGTCAAGGAAGAGCAACAACATGTCCTCACTTCATACTGCAGAATCCAAAGGTCCTCACTGATAACCAACGAAAAGACAATAACACAAAAGCAGAACATATTTTAGCAGACTTAAGATATGTACTAACAGTGGGCTGAGTTCTGCTTTCACATATGCTTTGGATTCCCTCTCGATTTCTGTACAAGCACCTGTTTATAACAGTGATGTATCTGCACAGAGAGGGACTCAGTGCCCTTTGGATCAGGCTGTGTATACATAAGACACCACAGAGATCTTCACAACAGATCAGAGATACGCAGAAAGAATCTGAGAGCAAATTTTGCCCTGCACAAGAGCATGGGATCAAATGTGGCCATTCCTGCTCTGCCCCAGCAAAGTATATATAATAATAAAAATAAATGTAAACCCTCTGTGCTCCTGAAGACCTCTGAGCTCTTAAACAAAAAATTCTTACTTTGCAGCTCCATTGATGTGCCAGGGATACAGAGTCTGATATTAGAAGATTAGCACAGTGCAGGTGGGATCCAGAGAACCACAGAAAGACAAGGTTATGATTTTTCCATATAGAAAGACTGATGAGGGCCTCTTGCTCTGAGTGATTTCACTTTAGATGACAGGCAAAGAAACAAATTGAATAGAAGACTGTGTGCGTATCTCTAACGTGCTGTAGCAGTTTGCCTTCATACAACAGCAGCTGGGAGTTTGGGGAGATACTCCTTGGAACTGTGAAGGCATAGGAAAAACGCAGTCATATCAGACACAGAGCCCTCCATCGCTCAGCACTGGAGCTATCTGCCCCTAATATATGCTACATTTACTGAAGAGTGGGCAAAACACACTTCAGATTCCATAAGCACACTGAAATAAATTGTACCTTGGAATAGCAGCCTTGCTTTGTAAAATGAGGAATGGCACTGATATAAAGTTGATTTGCCTGACTGCCATTCTCACCCTACCAGAGACCCTGACTCCAGGTGAGGCAATTCTGCAGCCTGATGGCTGCTTTGGCAGAGGGGAATGGCATGCATTTGGTGGGGGGGTGGGAAGGGGGGAGGAGAAGGAGAGGCCAGGAGCGGAGCAAAGGAAATAGTTTAGCTTTACCCTCTAAAATCCAATCCTCTTCTTTAAGAATAAATTTTTTTCAAAATCACCTTGACAGCCAGTGTAGCCCCCTCTGAAGTAGGAAAGTTCAAAGATATTGTGCTTCTATTGCCTAAATTTTAATTAGTCTGTGGGTAAACGGGGAACTTTGAAGTTGTCTACACAGCGATTTTCATGTGCCCTGTTGACTTGAAGAGACCAAAGACTCCAGCAACATTCAAAGCTGCCCTCTGCACATGTGTAAATGATTCCACAAAGTGCAAATGTGGTGATTTAAGTCTTAGCTTGAAAGATATTTTTAAGGGCATGCATGCTAATTCCAAAAAGAGACCTTCCATGCAGACCTGTAGGTCTCCAAAGAATAGCTACGAAGTCAGGTTCCCAAAAGTGCTGAGACCTGCAGACCCAGTACAGACCACTGTGTCTTAGTTTGGTCCAAGATACTCTGAGCAATAAAATAGTGTAAACAATAAAATCACCCAGTTTGTAGAAAAAACAGGTTGTGTTCATTTCCACGAAAATCCCTGCTTTGCTTGAGCTACTTTTGACTTACAGTGTGACGTGAATTTGACCTGCTCTCTCTTTCTCATCTGTTGGGGCTGCAGCTGTGCTCTCTAGCACTGTATATTTATCCCAAGCTCATCTAGATGTCAAAACAAAAGCACAAATTAGACGACAATCTTCCATTCTTTCTGTGTGCTGCCAATACCTGTTTGTCACTCTAACGGTATTAATCATTTTTTATTTATAGCGGAACATTGGAAGCTTCCATTTTTCCCTTTTGATTTATTTGTAGGACAACAGGTGCACAACTTAAGCAGGTGTATGGATGTGTGCATATGTTGTGAGTTTGCTGATAGCCACAAAACATCTTTAGTAAATTGTTACTTGTATCAAAGCTGCCATTACTTTTATTTTATGCCTAAACTTAATTCCACAGCTGTTAGCTCCCATAGTCCATAATCTGCTTTGTATTGCAACTGCAGTAATGTAACTCATAGGTGCAAGACCTCTTCTCTCACCCTGCAAAAACCCCCACAAACAAAACATCCCTAAATCATACACTGCTTCCAGTTTCTGAAACTTGGGAAAGGTACTGAAAATGTATCAACAGTTTCCATTGGCAACTGCTGCAGAATAGTATGATAGCAGTTCAACAGCTGATGTGAAATGCCTTTCCATATGTAAAGCTGTGCCTTAAACACACAAGGGACACTAAGAATAAACTTTGTACTTTCTTTTTCTTTTGTCTAACAGCAAATGGGTTGTGAAGAAGTGCTGGATGCTTTAAAAAAATGCAGTTATAATTTTGGATCCAAGCTGTGAGAACACTCATTGGAGACAACTGTTCTCTCATGGGCTAGCCTTGAATAAACAATCACAGCTCTGTGTGATATTACTTCTTAACCAGATTCTAGCATTGAGCTGTTGCCTTGCCATGGTTACTTGCCTTTTAAACCAATGTTTCTTTTCCTTCCTTTTTGCCAAGATTCTTGCTTGCTTGGCAGTGGCTCGTTCTCATTTGAACTTTTGCCCTATTTTAATCTCCACCAAATTTTTACTCTAAAAGAACCTTTTCACTGATATCTTTTTGTTGTCCTGAATTTCTTTTCTGCGTGTGAGAACTTACTTGGTGACATGGCTTACAGGAAAGAGCCCAAGTGACTGTCTTCTTCTGAGTATGCAGCAGCTGGCAGGCATCCGCGAGGAGATTAGAAAACAAAGCCACAACAGCATAAGACGGTAGCCGCTCCTGAAATAAAATTAAATAGGAAAGAAGGACACACACATATACACACATACTAACTACCAGGTCATTGAGTTGGAGATTTATTGTGCTTGTCAGCTCCTGAACTTGCCTCACTTGAATTCGTCTGAGGATAACACCATTAAAACCCATGTAAGAGCATCACTCTGCCACGTGGGGGTCCAAGGCAGAATCCCTCCCTTGTGTTGTGCCCCTGGAGCTGGCAGAGCACCGGGGGCCCATGGATCATATTAGAGTCCTAGGGAAGAGGAACATGTCTCTGATTGCTTTGGGGTAATGCTCAAGGCAACCTGGAAGAAACTAGCCAACATCTTCTATAAAGAAGCTAAAATTCCTCTTACACGAGGAAAACGGGTCATCTTGAAATACCTTGACTATTTTCTTTTGTTACGTTTTTTGTGGAGATTCCAAAAGGAGAAAATAAATGGGAACTTGCTGAAGGCTCTCTCCAAAAAATTTCTAGACACATAGTTGACTAATATTCTGCTGAAAAAGAAAAAGCACACAGCATTCTCTTACTTGGCTCATTCAGTTTCTTACTCATCGGAAGATGTCACTGTGTGGTTGCCTAAAAGAAAGGCAAGTACATGTGTATAATATACATGTGCATACATATATATGTATGTCCACAGCAACAGTATTTCTTACTAATATTTGTTATTGGTAAAATCCTTTTTCTTAGCAGAAGCATAATGGAAAATTTCTGCTGTTAGTGAAAGCACAGTTACAACTACTTAGAAATCTCTTAGTCTTAGGCTGTAACATTTTTGGCTGAGTTTTTAATGTAAAGTAAAACCTAGTTCAAGCCTCTAGGACAAGACCCCTTTGGTGTGCTGGATGTAAAAGGAACCAGAGTAACATCCTCCTGGTATGTGCATCAGATATTCTCATAGACAAACCAGAGGCCAATGATTTTCTTATCTTTATTCACAGATTAATAAGGAGCTGTGTTAATAGACTAACATACACCTAAGACCAACTTTTCACCATTTAAAATCTTCTAACTGACATTTAAATGTAGGAAAACCAGCAAATTACCTCTTTCTTTTGAAACATAATCTTACTAATATTTTATATGTTAAAAGATTTTAAATTAAATAAGACAATTAAAAGTCTATCCTTGCTCACTCTTATCTAACTTTTAGAGAGCAATTTTCTTCACAGTAGCCAAATCAATACTCTGAGATAAAACTTCTAACAAGAATTTCCTCTCTCATAAAATTTTATTGGCAATTTAATTTTTCAGCTGTATTGAAATGTTAAAATGTAAAGAACAATGCTCTTTTTTTGCTAGTAAAAAGTCTTTATTTACTTTGGAGTGCAAGCAGGAGGTACATTTTCAGCTGAGTTCAATCACTTTCTACATCCTTGATATCTCTTCATTTGCACAGAATCCTGGCTGACAGAAAAATCATTACCTAATTGACTAGATCATGCTTTATATGCGAGTATTGGTTACAATCTGCTTCTCAACCCTCTTGTGTCTGAGTTGGGAGTGGGCAAAAATACCTGTCCAAACACAGACCTGTACTGCACAGAATCAAGCTGTTATGTTGGGGCAATTTACTCCTTAATGCCTAATATACAAACTTCTGGTTGAATCTAGCTGAATTACTGTGTTTCGCTGTAGCATATGTACAGCAGTAAATCATTGCACTACCTTGGGCATGGAGAGGAAGAAAAAGGGCCCGGTGTGTTGCTCAGTCCAGGATGGGAACACAGACATTTCTACGAGAAAGTCAAGGTCCTTTTCCGTAACAACGCAGGAGACAGAGAAGGAAGGCTATTCAAAGCCTTGCATACAGTTTGGCCACAAGGTAGTAATGCTTTGCTCTGTTCTAGGCTCTCCCATCTGATGATTTCAAAATTCTTTGTATAGTTTGAGTCATCAGAAGATGCCACGGTGGACACAAATATTATGCCCACACTATGGCAGGAAAGCAGGGTAACTTCAGTCCAAGACTCACACTGAGACCCACACCTAATACAGCTCCTGCTGCATGCTTGTTTCTTTTGCTAGAACTGGTCTTTCTGGTGAATGGAAGCCTCCTTTGACAGCTGGCTCCTGAGTGGTGAGCAAAACCAGCACAAAATGGTAACTCGCAGAAGTGTGGATGAGCGCACAGACAATCACCGGCTGTGCGGCTCCCACCAGGTAGCAATTTCCCCCACAATATGTAAGCAGAGTAATCCTAAACTACTGGCAAAGCCCCTCCTTCGCCGTCAGAGCTATTCTGGCCGTCAGTCAGGCTCGCACAGCCAGCGTAGCTCAGCCTTTGGGAAGGAGGTTTCTCCCTGTACAATGCTGACTTGAGTCCCAGTGTGGAGTGTCACTTTCCCACACCGAGTAGTCCCTTGATCTGTGAGTAGTGCCTATGACTTCTGTGGGGACTACTTGCAAAGGACAATGCAGCTCAGCAGGCTCTTTGTAAATGTGTGGCTGCAACTCATTCATCAGTAACAATGACCCCTGTAATCATTTACAATGCCTTTGGGCCTCCGTGTGTAAAAAAAATTGCTGCTATGCCAAGCCAATGGGAGAAAAACTTGTGCAGTGGTGGTGGCTTTAAAACCAGAATTGTGAAGCATTATTTGTATCGAGAGATGAAATAACAAGAAGTGGGAAGGGTGAGAAAACATGAAAGAAAATAGGCTTAGGAAAACAGAAGCTGGAAGTAATCAATAAATCATAGAATAAAGTAAAGAGAAAGAACCTTTAAAGTGCCCAAGCTTAAATGTCAAGAGTATTAGAACAAAAGAGCTCCAAGCAGGAGAATGTGTGACAGAGGAATATGCTGAAACTCTGACAGAAAGCACGCTCGCTCCTGAGTGTGGAAAAGAGTACAGACAACAAAGGGCAGCAGAGAAGAACAGAATAAGAAATTAGGAAACTGCATAGATTCCTCTTCTTTAAATAGTTTGAACACACAGGACCAACATTAGTGTTTCTAGAAGATTCTGAGGAGTAAAACTGGAAAAGCCACCATCACGGTGATGGAAGAAGGTCAGTTTTAAACCATATAATATGCTAGGAATGTGCTACCACGTATGCATGAAGGTATGCCATCAATATTGCAGAGTAATAGGATCTTGCATACATTGCTCTACACCAAAAAGAAACTGAGCCAGCCAAGGCAGAGCTGTTGTTATATCTGTCCTTAGACAAATTCATACAGCTAAAATTTATTGGGTTTTCTAATGACACTCATTCAGTGATGCACTTAATCACACATAGCTCTCATCACACAGCTCTAGGCACATGTGTTTGCCCCACTGAAATCTATATATATAAACATACACTTAAAGTTAAGCTGATGCTCAAAATGTTTTTCCAAGCTGAAGCCTGTGTGTTGATGGATTACCTAGTTAGCTATAAATTGCATGGCTACATCTGGTTTTGGCTAGTGGCTCAGAAACAGATACCTATTCTCTTTGAAGCAGGTTTACAATGACTGTTATTCATGTAATACAATAGATCCTTCCGGCACCGCACACACGTAAATTGTGAAAACAAAATTTTTCTGTTCAAATGGGGTTTGCAGTCAGCTGAGCAAAGGTTGCTTATGCTCACCTCAGCAGAAAACTGTATAGAAAGAAACCACCACGCTTTGACGTAGCTTGAAGAGCGAAATTTGGGAAGCCCTTGCAGAGGCTGCTGGGATACATATGTCCCCGGGAAGGGCAGACAAACATCTGGCCCTGTGCTTTGGGTGATGGACTCCGTTAAGCGTGGCAGATGTAAGGGCTCCTGCAGCTATTGGACCACACTGATGGGCAGCAGAGATCCGCCAAAGCTATTCTTAAGAGCCCTAGTGGCACTGCCCACTGCACAGGCATCTTGTTGGGCCAAGGGTCAAATAGATAACCTTTGCAAAATGTGTGAGGTCAGGATATGGCTGTAGTAAAAAGTCATTAAAAACCACACACACACGCTATTTGTTGTTGTGGGACTAAAGCATCACCTAAAATCCACGTGGACCACTTAGTGGCAGGGAGAAAAAGTACATTGAATTGGTTGCAAAATATTGCAGGTTTGAATCAGGTGGTGATACCGATAGGGAAACAGAAGCTTTGTCCATTTCAAAGAGGCTTCATTAAACTTTCTTGCCCCTTTGCTGTGTGCACACAAATGACAATACTGATGTGCAACAGTAGTATCAGCAGGTAAATTGAGTGTTAATGCTTGTGTTAATGTTGCTGAGCATGCCCACTCTAAAAAAGAGAAATTTCCAAAAACCTGATTGGTCTGATGTGAGCAGAGTGCTGAGTCAGACACAAAAAAAAAGTTTCTGCAAGGGCTCATTTGACAGCAAAGGATTTTGTGGTATGCCTCAACAAGACATTTAAAATTTCACTCGTAATTTTACAAAATGTCTTTCATTCAAGTTGTCAAAGCCTGACAGGCTTGTTAACAACATCAAGGGGTGAATGGTCCTTCATCTTCTTGCTCTTGCTCAACTGAATGATCAATGAACAAACTAAAACTGACAGCTGTTGCAAAGATATCAAGAATTAGAGGAGATACAGATGTTTCTACTCCTCCCTGTCAAACTCAGCCTAAAGAAGTTGCTATTATGCTCAAGAAAATGTTGGAAAAGGAAAGAGAGAGTAGCCTGGATCCTGCCCCTAAGTCCAGCTGTTCTGCCCACTCCAAGCAAGGCCACTAGAGTGGCACAAGGCAAGGCAGCTCATGAGACTGGGGTCCATTAGTTATCTTCTGTTTCTAGGGGTCTACTTCCACAAGGAACCAAGGAGCTGGGAACCCACTGAAGGAATAAACATGAAAGGTTGTCAGTGTCCCCAGGATTTGCACAGTATCTTGACAAATTGGACACTAAGAACAGCAAAATAAAACATCAAGCTACAGTCTTTCTGTTAAATATTTGACCTCCGTTAAAATTTCAGGATTTTTTCATTATGTTACTTACTCACTGTTAGTGAATGTCTTCAGTCCACATCTCAGTTTCTTTGAATTTCCCAGTAAAAAAGTAGTGATATACAAGAAATACCATGGTTTTTCACTGCATACCAATACTTGCTGAAAGCCAGTTTTGACCAGATGTACTTGAAACCTCATTCTAACAATTAACCAAGGAACGAAAGCATGTTACATGAATAAATAGCCACACAGATCAGCTAAGGTTTTGAACATTAGCTCAACATTATAAAAAACCATGCAAATGACATGCAGACCCAGAATAACTCCAATCTCAGGATGTAAAATACATTTTGGGGGGGAGGAGGGGAGGCGGGGACAGGATGAAGGGACATAGGGATACTCTGCATAGTCTGCTCAGAGACATTTTGTGATCAGGAAGTCAGATAAATTATTCCTTAGAAGTTATTCAGCTCTCTCCTATTAGGCCAGCAAGGTCTATACTGAAGTTGTTGCATGCTTGACCAACCTGGTAGACTTCAGCAATGAGATGACAGGCTTGGCATATTAGTGGAGAGCAGTGGATGTCATTTCTCTGAGCTTTGGCAGGACATTCAGCACCGTCTCCCGCAACATCACTTGCATAACATCCAACAAATTGATGAATTACAGAGTAAACAAATGGACAGTGAGGTGGACTGTAAACTGGTGCAACTGCTGGGCTCAAAGGCCTGTGACCACTGGTATGTCCAGCTGAAGGCCAGCCACTAGTGGTGTACCCCAGAAGAAGGCACTGGGACCAGTACCATTTATCATCTTCATTAACGACCTGAGTGGTAGGACAGAATGCATTCTCAGCAAGTTTGCAGATGCTATAAAACTGGGAAGAGTGGTTTCTAGATCAGATGATTGTGCCTCCATTCAAAGGGACCTTGACACACTAGAGAACTAGGCTGACAGGATTCTCATGAAGTTAAATAAAGGGAAATGCCAAGTCCTGCCCCTGGAAAAGAACATCCCCATGCGCCATGACAGGCTGGGATCAACTAGCTGGAAAATAGCATTGTTGAAAATTCCCTGGGGGTCCTGGTGAACAAGTTGACCAGGAGCCAGCAATGCACCCTCATGGCAAAGAAGACAAACAGCCTTTAGGCTGCATGAGGAGGAGCATCACCAGCAGGTCAACGGAAGTGATCCTTCCCTCTGCTCAGTACTGGTGAGACACACCCTGGAGTGCTGGGTCCAGTTCTGGACTCCCCAGTACAAGTGAGACATGGACTTACTGGAGCAGGTCCAGTGAAGAACCACAAAGATGATTAAGGGTTTGGAGCATCTGACATACCAAGAGAGACTGAGAGCTGGGACTCTTCATCCTGGAGAAGAGAAGGCTCTGGGGGATCTTATCAACGTGTATAAGCACCTGATGGGAAATAGCATGGAAGCTGGAGCCACACTCTTCTCAGTGGTGCCCAACAACAGGACATGAGGTAAGGGGCACAAATTGAAATACAAGAAATTCATTCTAAACACCAGAAACCCCTTTTTTACTGTGAGGATGATTGAACACTAGAATAAATTGCCCAGAGAGGATGTGGAGTTTTCCTCCTTGGAGGGATTCAAAACCTCAGTGGACACAGCCCTGAGGACTGAGTGCGAGCTTCCTCTGCTTTGAGGAGGTGGGTTGGAGTAGATGACCTCCAGAGGTCCCTTCCCACCTCAGACATTCTGTGACTCTGTGACAGTCACAGCTTCAGCTACACCTTGCAGACATTGGTATACTGAATGTCTGTTACTTTTATTCTAGGAATGGCATATAGAACCAGCAATTTTTCCAGAAAGCCTATCAGTTTATTGTCTTTTCCTTGACATACAAGCTGAATTTAGAACCCTATTGCCATCTTTATTTTTCCTGTTTCTTATTTCAACTTGCGGAGTGTCATCTAATGAATAAAGTCTATCGTGTATCTCACACAATGAGAAAAGGCAAGAACTGATTATCCTTTATTGAGAAAGAGCTATTTTTAAAGCTGCATTTGCTACCTAGTTCTGCTGAGTCAGCACAAAGACTTTCTTTGTTGCAGCATACAGTGTGCAGTGTGTGCTGTGTGTACACCACCGTGTCCTTTGTAAGCATGCAGTATTTAAGGGCTGGTATTACTATCCTGGGGTTAGCGACTCTGCATGGTGCCACTGTCCCAGGTGAAACTCAGAGATGGAAAGACGCTTTCAGGAGCTGCAGTTTCCTGCTATTTCATAAGGCCAGCTGTCCATCTCTAGTTACCACCAATTGTACGTATTTCTTTTATACCTCTGCCTGCTCCTTCTGTCTCTGTATAGAACACAAAAGAGTAATTTCCTACTCTCCACTATGTTGTTTTACTACAGGCAGATGCAATTCTCAAGTGTAGTGGCAGGTCTCAAATCAAATATGTACCTGTTTCCCCTGCAGTTTTAGGACTTGGGACAATCCACAGGCTGCTCTCTTAATGCCTCAGTTCTGATGCAGATGTTCCCCTGAACCAATACGTTTCTCCATGTCCTCCAGGGGGGATCAGAGTTGTGTAAAACTGCAACATTGCCACAACCGTGAAACCTCAGGTCAGTTCTGAAAACCTTGCCTGACTGCTACACAGAGATCTCAGCTACCTCCCAGAAATAATCTCGCGGAACTTCAGATAGAATTTGGAGTAAAACTGTCGATTACGCTTGGGGATAAGAGGGAGACACAGGCAGAGTGAGGGGGTGGGTGGGGAGAAGTGCTCATGAAAGACTTCAAAATGGAGAGAATTCATTCTTGCTGATGAGAAGGCCTTGAGGAACTCAACCTACAAATTATTGCTTTGTTGCAAGAATGGGAGAAAAATCACTCATTATTCAAAAGCATCATAGAGCCATTCAAGCACCTTGAAAGCTTTTCTGAAAACATGCCTTCTGGGGTGCTATGGAGCCACAGGAAATTTTTTTCCAACTTTGTTCCTTTAAAATTCAATATTCCCTGCCATGTTACCTGTTGTTTAATGTGATTATACATATAAATATATAAATGTAAATGTAAATATACATCTACATATATAAATGTAAATGTAAATATAAATGTGTATGTGTGTGCATGCAGGAATATAACTGTATGAGCATATGTTTGTTTATTTCTGTTCTGTGTGTGTACAACTACTATGGCAAAATCCTTTAGATACAGAAGTGTTTTGCAATCCATTAATTTTTGCTTTCTTCCTGCATTTGTAATGCCAGCACCAATTAATTTACAGGGATTATTTCTAGCGCTAGTCAGTGGCAGTGATCCTCAACTGACGTAGCAGTGAGTTTGAAAATAATTTCAGGCCAATATTTGGCCAGATCTGTGTGCTCAAATAAACAAAGGGCATGTGTATTTGCCTACGAGGCTCATCCTGCCCTTCATTGCTGCCCAGCTGTTAAGTAAACAGTCCCTGACCCTTCTTCCAGCATGAAGCAGCATGGTTGGGAGCAAGGAGACAGGGTCCTCTTCAGCACTCCATGTGACTCATCTGGCAACAAGCAAACACGTGCTCTCTGCTAGTGCTCGATGCTGATTGTAGCACCTGTGTTGGGAACTGGAGACCTGGTCACACAAGCCAGGCTGGGGCTAAGCCCCTCTGGGCAGCGACACTCCACCTGGCCCAGAAAGCCACACTGCTCCCTCCGAGGCTTCAGGGCAGCATGTGGCTGAAGCACATCTAGGAGCGTCACTGGTGGGCAGGGAATCAAACAGGTCACTGAGTCCTCTTCAGCCCCACTCAGTGTGTTGTGCTGAAGTTAGTCACTACCAGCAGCCACTATATTTATAGAGGTATGTCATAAGTTTGACGTAAGATATGATTTGGTTTTTTCTGTACAGCAGGGCAAAGGTGCCTTTCTCCTCCCCTTCTTCAGTTTTTGGATAAACCCTTACTTGTTTTCACAGGAACATTAGCTCAAATCTGCTGCTACTGTGCACAGCAGATAAAACTATTGCTTGGAAAGACCATATGTCACATGGAACTGCTCAAAAGGCATGAAGCCCTGCTTTTTGTCGATCCTTTAAAGATACAACTTTATGCTCAGTTAAAATGGAAAAGAGCATTATGTTTAAAGATAAACCCACTTACTGTGCAACCACTTTGCTAAATTCAGTCACTGAATTACCTGTTAGTAATTGGGACTGCCTGTTGTTGTTTTTTTTAAAAAAAAGTTGTTACGCATCTCTTTCTCCTTGTTTATCAGTTGCTATGACAATGCTAATGACAATATCATCACAGACAAGGACTAAAATCTTTTACTAGAGGCAAGAAAAGACAGAATCGGTTCTGAGGAGAAAGCTCCCTTTATTAATATACCTCTGGTTACCCTCTCTGACCCGGGTGGTTAGCCAATATTCAGGGTCGCTACAGGTTGTTTATATTTGGAGAACAAATGGATGAGGGAGTGAATTGGGCTTTTTAATGTGCTTCTGTTTGTTTAGAAAGAATGTACACAATGTCCCCTTACTCTGGGCACAGCAGGAGTCAAAACAATATGCAGTGTTTTCTCTTTTCACACTTTCAAGGTTCTTTTGAGCCACAACTCAAGCTCACTCTCTCTTAGCTTTCTCTCAGGGTCAGGCTACGAGGCTTTTCCTCGCTGGTTCTGGTGTGTCCTTGCTACTTCCTCTGTCTGCTTCTCTGATGTTTCTGCTGCCACTTTCTGAATCCCTCTGTTTCATCATATGTCACCTTGTCCCCTGTGCCTGCAGTTAGATCCTGGAGAAATGCCTCAGCCCCCGCAGTTCAGCACTGCCAGGCATGTGTGGTGCAGTATGTATGGTGCGGTAGTGTAGTATATATGGTGCGGTAAGTACGGTGTGGCTCCCGGGGTCTCAGTAAGCATGTCCCACAAAGAGGGTATTAGGCTTTTCCTTAGGGAAAGGAAGCTTTCTCACCCACCATCTTCAGTGAGCTTTCATTACTGACTTTCAGCATAACAGCAAATTTATTTCCAATAGTGTATTTTTGCTCGCTGTCAGATCAGTTTCTGTACAGTAGTGCTATGAGGTGGGGGAGCAGAAAAGACATTACTATTTCCTAACAAAGCAGCCTCTGATGCAACTATAATAAAGTTGTGAAAAAGTCCTAGAGGAGTTAAACAGATTTGACAGCATTTCATTTCCATAAATTTAGGGCCTGATCCTGCTTTTGTTTTGCTAATGAGTACTAGAGGGAGATAATGCATGAGCTTCAGACAAACTAAAGAAAGAAAGAATGGCCCAGCTCAGCAAGGAAAGGCAGGTGTGCAATGGAGCTGTTGCAACATTTTCATGCCCAACAGAGGTAACTCTAGAGTTCCTGCTTTGGGTTCAACGGATCTCTGCTGTGACCAACAGGTCTCTACTCCAGGCCTGACTGAGCTACACAGATACTGCTTTTGGCATCAGCTCTGCTGCTGGCCCTCAGGGATTTAGCCTTTGATTGGAACAAAGGTTGTGTATAGCGTAATCTCTGCTCAGGCAGGGCAAAGATCTTTGATTTTCAACAACAAAAACTTGTAACAGTTGCATTTTCTTTTGCTTTTAAGGAAACAAATTCAAAGAGCTTTAATTTAGCTTGTTCTTATGCCACAGCTATTAACATGGCCCATTCAACACATAAGGAAGCTGCTTCTAGTGGTTCTCAGGCAAGACACATCTCTGGTTTCCATATACTTTCTTTTTATCATTCCTTCCATAAACCCATCTCTACGTAGGTGATGGACCGTGATGGGGTTCAGTGTAGACTCTGAATAGTAAAGATCCTCTGGTACAACCTCACACACCCACAACTTTGAAAACAACTCCCTCACTACCACAAATGAACCTGTTAACATTTTCTGAAGGCCCCAGCAGAACCAATGGGTGTCTTCAGCCACATTCACAGCAGTAATGCTTTGGCACTGATGAGAGAGTTGAAAGCTGTCTTTCTAGAGTGCATTGCCACCCACTAAATTGGGGTGCACAGACCTGTCAGCACTGGTGAACTTCACGCCATTAAAAACCTCTGAATTCAATAGAACCTAATTTAAATGGAAGTTAACATGCCAGAACAGAGGAAGCTTGCACCTTTAATTAAAAATCTCAGGCCATCTACTCACCTAGCCAGTCATTAATCCCCAGGAAGTGTCCTTTGCTGAGACCATTATTTCTTAATAAATACACAGCAAATGGTATATATTTTGTGCAGCCTTTGAGAAAGGGGGCGAGTTTTCTCCAAGCACTGGAGAGGGTAAGCAGCTCTTTGCATGGAGCATCCAGTTATAGGCACATGGTATGTAAACTGAAGTGCTTGATTCCCCTGAGTCCTCAGCAGAAGATGGAGTTTGGGATTGTCAGTGTTCTTCTGTTTCTGCTGAAAACCATAAGCATTCTGAACAAGAGGAAAAACAGATGGGGGGGGGGGGGGGGGGCGAGGGAAGGGGGAGGCAGGGCAGGGATTCAATTTTCCTTTTAAAACTTTGAAGGAAACAGTTCAACAAGCTCTAGTAAAATCACCACATAAGAGACGAGGTATTCTCAGGTTCACGTGTTGTTAATGTCTTCCATCTGCAATAAATTGACAGTCACTTGATCAGAGTCTGAACAAAAGATCTCCCCTCTTGAGCAAGTATCTTCAGTAATCCACTCTACAATAATTGTTCTCTGTCCCAATCACTCTCAGAGAAACTGAGAACACATCTCGTACCCCTGAATCTACAGATCAATCCTAGACTTGTACAAGTTAGTACATATGCCAGCAGTACCGATCTGATCCAGGCCAGAGGGGATCACTCAAGTTTTTTTCTCTTGAACCTACCATGTGACTGGTCTTTATGTGGCTTTTATCCTTACACTGACCTTTTGCTGGCTGCAGGACAACAGCCAGCCTCAGTCAGCACAAAGCTGGCTGTTGAAGATAACCCATCAACATTTTTGGAACCAGTGTGAGCGCTTGCAATACAAATCTAGCTGGGATGTATTTGATCGCATAGGACTCCTCCTATGGAGTCCTATGGAACTCGACTGACCGCATCATTGGACCACAGCCTCAGAAGCATGCCCTAAATGCAAGGAGATTGCCTTATGAGGCCATTTTGCCTCAATCTCTCCTTTTGGATCTGTTCCACTTTGCTTGCAATGCTTGCATATTCACTGAGTCAGAGAGCATGAGAATAACTCTTTAGTGAAGGGCTTAGGGCACTTGCCAGGGAGGGGAAACACATGGATTCCAGCATGGACTGAAGCACTTCAACAAAGCAGAACAGTGTCAGCAGGGGTGAAAAGCCCCCTCCAGCCCCACAGTACTCGCTGGCCTGCTTAGCCAAAGTCACACATCATCTGAGGACAGACATGGCCGCGCAGCTCACTGCACCCTCCTGCCTGCCTCCTGCCTACGTTCTTCCTCCGTAACTATTTTGCTCTGTTCGTGGCACCTGGCTTAAAGCTGCCATGTACCTTGGCAGGCAGTTTACCCCAATCTCAACCTAACTGGTAGCACTTCATTGACAGAATTCATGCATCAGGTCAGGATCCCCTTTGCACTATCAGCAAACAAGTGTCAGGATTCGTTTAAAGCTCCACCATGTTTAAAGAGTCCAGGTAGGTCGTTTATTCTTTCCTTCACCCTTACACTCTCCTCCCTTTCTGTCAGGCACACCTTTTGCTGCTGAACTAATGTTTGTGGTGGTTATGCATTCTTTTTCTCAACAAACTGACCTGGGACTTGCCTCAGTACTTTCATCATCCCATGCAAGCAATCCTACTCCCAGCTTTGTTAGGAGTGATCTACTCCCAGGTAGTGATCTATTCTCAGTTTTGCTCTTGCTGATTTGGTAATTCAGATGTCAAAACCAGCTTTTTGCAGAGAATCAGTGCTATCGACACTCAGCTAAAGCTACACCTTGTTTAACCCACTGGCCAAAAGCCTTCTGAAGTAACGGCTGTGACCCCTTAACGTCAGGTCAGACTGCATAGGCTGTCTGTTGTAACAAGCTATAGTCATGCCGATCCTTGGAAGTAAAATATTAACACATCCCCGTGGGAAAGGAAAATTCTGAGTTGATGATAGCATTTTATACTTCCTAAACAAAAGGCAAGGTAAGGCAGAAACAGCGCCTTTTTCTTTTGCTTAGCTTTTCTTCCTGACTAAAAGGTTTCCTCAGAAAGTCACTGCAGAAGTTTTTCTGGTCCCATATGCCCAAAATCAATTACTGTTTTGAAAAATTGACATCAGCTGCTTGCGACCTGCTCTGTCACCTACATCCTTCTAAAGATCATTAGCAAAAGTCCCAGTCCTGTGGCGCGTATTTTCTCTCCCTTTTCAGAACAGTTCCATTATGCTACTTTTGAAGGTTTCGATATTTTGTTCCTTATCCTGATTTAGAAGCACCTGTTAATAAATTGACAGGTTCTGACACGTCCCAGTAATTTAGAGCTTTTTCACCTTAGATTCAGAGCGCTGCTTTTACGGTTTCAGAAAGCTTTTTGTTCATACAGCTTCCATCTTGAGTAGCTCTTTGAATGGGGTTGTCAAGACAGCTACAGTCGGTGTACATTTTTCCTGGAACTGAATTCAATGTTGCCTATAAAATTACAATTCCTCTGTCCGCAGCAGGTTTCATTCTGCAATGGCTAACTTTTGATTTATGTGATTTCTCATCTTGCTAGTATTGAATATATTAAAAATACTTACACAAGGAGCCTATTTTTATTGGTCGCACTTGAAATTCATCCACTTCAGCGTGTTATCCTTGTTCATTACATACCTAATGTATCTGAACTCATCATTTTCTCTGTGTTGTGCCCAGTGTGTTCACTGGGTATAGAAGGTTTAAATATTTGCATCTAGCAAATGGGAAACCAGTTGTAGTTAGGGCCCTATTATTACTCCTTAACAGTTGCATCGTGGTATTACTCGGAGGCCCTAGTGACTAAAGCTCTATTTAGTTTGGATCTGTGCACATCTACACTGAAAACGCAGTATGTACTCTAAATAATTGATGGGAGAAGGAATAATTCTTTGCTGAATGTAGCTTGCCAGCAATGTCGTTATGCTCGGTCTAAGATGGGAACCCGTGTATCTTCTGTCTCCACTAATTTCTCATTACAGTGAGGCATTTTTCTCTACCTTTATTTTGCAGATTCCTGCTCTACGGCTTATTTCTGAGAGGTCTGCGAAAGGTGACCATGACAAGCAAGCCCACTGTCAGCTTGCAGGTGTAAACTGGCCACACAAGGTTTTACACTGGCTTTACGCACAAATTAAAAAAAAAAAAGAAAAGAAAAGAAGGTGGAAAACTACTACTTTAAAGACTGAACACACACTGGCTTTACAGAAGGCATAAATTTAAACTTTAAAATATTTATGTCTTTCTGTGTGAAATTACCAAAGACCACAAGCAATTGAGAGCACCTACCAATGGTCCAGAGCACAGAGAGGCTTAAAAGCAGTCTCCATGGTTCTCCAGTCTTAGAAGTCAAGCAAAAACAGTGGGCGCAGGTAGGGTCTGACTTTTGGTTCCGCATAACAGTGTTTGAACCTGGGCAAACAGAGGAACGGGAACCCATTGATTCTTTCCTAGGGCTCACTGAGGCTGATGCCCAAGAGAAGCCTAAAATCTGTGCTAGGCATATGTCTTTTCCTCAGCCTTCCTCCACAGGTGCACCTGCAGGTATGGAAATGGAGGCCTGTCTCTTGGGACAACTAGACCACCCCACATGGTGCACAAACTAGTAATCAGAGACAGCAGCCTTTCAGCCACAGTTCACCTCAGGGCTGCTTGAAGAAGGAGCCTGCAAAGTCAGGCAGATCATCGATCCCTTTTAAAACCCACACAAGGCAAGAACTAGTGGGATGTCTTTTTATCAAAGATTGCTGGTGACATAGTTCAGGAAGGGGAGGGAAATCAATTTTCCATAAAATTTCCTATTTCTAAATGCAAATATTACACACATTTTCAAAATCTGAATGTTATTTTGAAGTCTAATTTAAAATGTTATTTTAATGCCTATGTTTTATACAGAGATTTTCACACTGTCTTCACATGTTCATATATAGTTCCTGGCATATGCACTGTTATTGCCTATGTGATAATAGAACAGTTGAAAAATGGTTTAATTTTACTGTCATATCACTTAGGACTCCTGCTATCTAGTACCAAACAACTGTAATACTCATATATCTCTTATCTGTGTTGTAATGAAATAATATTGACAGTCTGAGCACTACAATGTAAATGGGAGACACTCTGCACTGGGAAAGAAGAGAGTTTTCCTAAATGGATACCATTAGCTCTATCTGTCACTACTAGTAATCCTTAAATAGAAATTATCCTTAATATTTTTTAAAAGAACACTGAAATTAAAAGGAAAATACTCCTCAGTTCTGAATTATACTTTCAAAATTCTTACTTTTTTTCTAAATTAAAAAAAAAAGTATTTTCCTTAACTATTTCCAGTGAAATATGAACTTTCCCCAACTACAGAGATAAAGAAGACTTTGAGTACCATATTGCTGATCTGTTTGGGTTGTTTTGGTGCTACCTGGAATAATAGCTTATATTCTTAATGCTTCCTTTTGGAAAAACATATACATATAAATATGTATACACACACACACATATATACACACATATATATGTATATATTTTAGAATATATATTTTGGAATAACATATACATAACAACATATGATGCATTATGCACTTACACTAACTCACAGGAATTTTGGGGATATTATACATCATAAACTGAGACAGATTTTGCAGTCTCCTATCTCTGTTTAATCCTACTTTCCCTTTTTTCATGACTTACATTAAAAGAGTCACCCTAAAAACACCACAGTATGGTGAATTCTCACTTGTTTTTTCACTTTTCTCACACCTAAACTACTGGGCAATGACTTCAACAATAAAATGTGTTGTTACAGACCTCAAGTGAACTCCTTCACAAAGTACCAAGATGGATCAGTTCTATCACACTCTATGCCAGGGAATTTGGATAAGTTTTAGAAGAACCCGAGAAGAAGTTGTTTCTTGTTTTAGCTTCTATTACACTTTTACATGGTGTATAGGCTATTTATGTTATTTGTTCTGACCCTTTATTAAATTATTGCACTTTCCCATGTCTTTTCGTTCCTAAAGCTCCACAGATGGTTGTCTGACCTTGTACAATACTCACCACTCAAGAGTGGTGTGTGAGATGGGACAGCTATATCTTATTCCACGTACAGAGCGGGGAATTCTCTCTCGGCAACTGCTGCGACTGTTGACAAACACTGACAAGGGCAGGCCTAACCAGTTAACCTTCTGCCAAGTTATGTCAAACCAATTGCAGATGTCCCGTATGAAGCACTCATCTTCAGCCACCCAGTTGCCAAATGCCCTGAAATTTTTTTCCCCAGGTGTTTTCCTAAACGAGCACACCATACAGGTACAAGATAACTCACTTGTGTATCTCAATGTTCTGCATGCCTTTTCTGCTAATATTTCCTCCCCTCACTAACTACAACTGTTTCCCCAATGCCAACACATTTTAGATGGGATCTGTGGTTGACAGCTGAAAAAATCCCAACCTTCAATTGCTATTTATGATATGATTAGACAGGTCAAGTTTAATTCCAGCATTGTGCATGAATCTGTTATCCAATCATTCTAATGATACACTACTCAAACCAGCAGTGGGACCGAGGCTGGAAGGAAAACCTTGATTGTAACTTGTCTGCCGATGATTAGACTTTGTTATGAAAGAACACTAATGCGATCGTCATTGTCACCCTTCGCCAAAAGTAGGGAACTTACGTATCTTTCCATTGTTACCGTACCTGTAGCTGTGTGACAGATGAGAAGGGGTATGCCAGAAAGGGTGTAGTGTTGCAGGAGGGATCACTTTTTCCCAGGGTTAAGGCAAGGATATAGTTAATCAAATTGGCACCTTTAAGAAAATACCATCTTTCAGGAAGAAGATACGGCTCCTCAGCTAAATTCCTCTCCAGATTACATAACACAGCCTGCTGAATCAAGAAACCGGTCTCAGCTAGCTTGTTTTATTTTGCTATTTCATCAGTAGCTGCACATGTTTGAGGAGCTCCTGTATTTGGCAGAAGGAGCATCCTCTCAGGGGCACAGCTTCCTGGATGGCACGCACGCCCTGCTGCATGTCCTGCCAGGGCCTGAGCACCTGCCTGCAAACAGCTCTCAAGTCAGCAAGATGTACTTCTTGATAAGTGAGGCAGCACTGCCAGATCAAGACAGCAAAGGTGAGATGCAGGAACGGGCTGAATCAGTGCAGCCAGATCAAAACGTCAACACAGTCATTGCATGAATTTGTCACATCTGCATGCTAAAGGTTCTCACAGGGAAGTGCAATGACTGGAGGAGGGTTTTCTTTGCCTCTGCATTTTCACAATGCCAGTCCAGATCTGCTCTGTATGTGTGCTTTGCCCCTTTGAGGCTCTTTGGGATGTCTGTCTATCACCCTTGGGAAAAAATGCCTTTCCCAACACTGACTATGAGCAGAGCCACCAGAGTCAAGCAGGAGGATTGAAACACTTGTGTCACAGCGAAACAGAGACTTTATGGGTAACCCCTGTGTCTGCCACCCCACACCACCCCGTTTCCAGAATACCTCCGTTGCCTTTGAATGTGCCAAACACAAGACTTAGCTCAAGGAGCTGACAGTCCCTACATAACTTCTGGGCAAACATAAACTGACAGATTACATTTTTATAATAAACTCCACTTGTTCTGTTCTCCCCACAGCCAAGTGCTGGTGTGCAGTCACCTAAGGATAAAATAAACTCTTTTAAATCACTTTTCATTTCTGTCCTGGGGTTGTGCTGGCTACACAACCTCAGAGCTGCGGGCAGCGGGCTCCTTTGCCCACCCAGGCCGTACCCACAACAAACCCCACCGGCAATACGTTAATGACCGTGAAACTCGGCCCTCGAGGCCCCAGGAAATGGGATCAGACAACGGCTGGCCCAGTGCCAGGACCCCCTCCCTCAGCTCGGGCAAATCCCCCCACTCCAGCTTCCCCAGGGGTAAAATAGGCCCCGATACCCTATAACCCAGCTACCTGAGCAAACCTAATCGATACCCTATAACCCAGCTACCTGAGCAAATCTAATCATCTCATAGTACTCGTTCTCTGGTTGTACTTTTACTGCCTTTTTCATCTACTAATATTTAACAATTCATTCTCCCTACAATATTTGCCCATCTGCCCCACAATGGTGTGGCAAGAACTAAGCCGTGAAGCGATTGAGTCTGTAACCTCTTTACTGGGAGGGAGGGGGAACAACCACCCACACCGCCTCACAAAACTGAACAGAAACGTTCTGCAGACTCCCTAGTGTCACCGCAAGATTACGGCAAAAACCCCAAGTGAAAGCTGTTATGTTGTGTACTTGAAATCGCTGGCAAGGAGGGATGTTTGGTAGAAGCAGGCTGAAGCGGAGCTTTCTCCGCAGACCTCCCGCCTTAAAGGGGGGTGGGGGGATGGTGAGTTATCCTGCCCGCCCCCCTCAGCGATCGGCCCCTGACGGCCCGCCGCTGGCCGGGCCGCGCTAATGGCGCCGGGCGCCTCACGCACCCCCCGCCCCGGGCCCGCAGGCGGCGGCTGAGCGGCCAGCGGCCGCCGGGCTCCCCCTAGGGGCAGCGGGGCGCCGGCGGCGGCGTTGCCGGGAGACCGGCGCGGCGGAGAGGGCCCGGGGGGCGCCTCAGGGCCGGGCGGCCCGGGTGTGGCGGCGGCCCGGCGGCCGCTGCACCCCCGCAGTAAATTAATGGTCTTTCCAGGTTCTGGTCTTCAAGGGAGGGCTCCGTCCCTCCCGCGTGTGGGTGGGGGCGGAGGCGGCGCGGCGGCCGGCCACCGGTGGCGGCTTGGTGCCCACCGGGAAGGCAGGGTGGCAGCCAGAGGCAAGCGCTGAGCCGCCTTGGCCAAGCTGAGCAGGGTACGTGAGCCTCATGGCTGCTCATCTAGGCCACTTTCACAGCATCCGTTATAGTAATAATAATAATGATAATAATAACAACAACAACAACAATTATAATAATTCACCAGTAATCATTGCATGGACATCGCCCTTTAAAAGGCAGAATGCTCTGGAATAACAATAGCTACCACAAACCATAGCTACCAACACATGGGGCCCATTAGCTCAAATACGATTTCCCCTGAAAAGCTGATTAATACAGTCCTCCTGCAGGCAAATTTAGATCTGCATGAGCCTTGCACACCCGTGAAGTGCAGGATCGGGGCTTTGCAGCCATGCTGCTGTTGAAGATAATGGACAGAAAAGGCTGACCTTCTGGTGCGTGCACCATGGTGACTTGTCAAGCGCTGGAAGCATGCCGCTGCTCTCAAGCCGCTTCACCTCGGCAAGCGCAAAGCAAAGGAGACGTGTGCCTTTGCAGAAAAGGGTATCTGTGATCGGTCGTTCGTGTGTTTTAGAGCAGCGGGAAGCTGCTGATCATAGGAAACAGTCGCAGTTAGATGCATCAGTGGGTGGTGAAAAGCTTAATATAAAGTGTAGGCTTCATCTTAGAATATACCTGTGCTGTAAATAAATAAAGACGAAAAGATTTGTTGTCTGACACAGACTGCTCATGAGGGGTTTTGTTTAGGCTCTCATAAGCCTCTGCAGTTTGCTCTCGTCCCAAAAAAATGGGACCTGAAAGGGTGTCTCAGAGATTTCTGATGGGTGAATTTCTGGTTATCAGTGAAGTCCCATCTACTTAAGGCCTTGACAACTGAGCACTAGCTTTTGAATTGGCACGTGTGGGGGCCTAAGAGCCAGTGAACTGTATACCCCCTGCTTTTTCTCATGCTTTGGAGATGTGCTACCACGTCCTGCTCAGATTAACGTCTGTGTTGCCTCAGACTTCAAATCCCATTACAGGTGATTACCATAGTCGAGAGAGAACATATTCACGAATCATCCTGACCAAGTCCTTGTATGAAAGAAAGGGCATAATTTCCGACAGACTGGATATGGAAAAATTAATTTCCTGGCATCCAAACATAAGAACAGCCATGCTGGTTGAGACAAGTCCATCCAGCCCAATAGCCTGTCTCAAACATAAACAACAGCTGATGCCTGGGGAACAGCATAGGAGAGGGGTAAGCACACAGTGATAGTTCCCTGGCATGCTGTCCCAAACTCCAGCAAGCTGTGGCTCAGGGACTTCCCTGAGACAGATGTGCTATCTTTAAATTTAATAGCCCTTGATGGATTTTTGCTTCCATGAATTTGTGTAATTGCTTTTTGAACCCATATCAATTTTTGACATTGCAGCATCCTGTGACAATTAGTGGCACGCTCCAACAAAGCAGGGTGTAAAGAAGAGCCCTTATTTTGTTTGTTTTGAACAGGCCACCTAATAATTTCATCTGATGCTCCTAGTCCTCATGGTGTGAGAGTCAATTACAATCATTCCCCATTTGCCTTCTCAGTGCCATTCATGATTTCACAGATTTCTCTCTTATCCCCCTCACTTTTAAATTTTCCAGGGAGATACTCCTAATCTATTTTGAAATCCTAATACAGAAGCCATCCCACAACGTGGACCTTCCTCTGGCTTCAGCGTTACCATTTTTGAGCTAGCGGGCTTGAACAACACCGTGTTCAGGATGCCAGCAGTAGGATGTATAAATACCAGGTCACAGCAGTGTTTTCAGTTCTGTTCCTTCCATATTAAGTCCTGAAATTCTATTTGCTTTTTTGAACACTGCTGAGGATGGATCTGGCATTTTCATAAATGTATCTAGATTTCACAACACTTCAAGGATCTCTCTCTGAGCAGTAACAGCTAGTACAGCACCATCAGCTCTGCACATAAAGTTGTCTGCTTTACCCACTGGCATTACAATACACGTATCTATGCTGCATTTCCTCCTTTGTTTTATCACCCGATTACTCAGTATCATGAGATCGTGTTTTTGTCATGCGTCATGTTTTTACTACCATAAATAACATTGTGTCATGCACAAGTTTGCCACCTTGCTGTTCATCCCCTTTCTGGTGTACGAGTCCAGCAGATGGATTTGATACCTACTTAAGATCCTGGCAAAACTGGAGGCGCGCTGGGAGGAGGAAATAGTGGGTACCTTGACTTTTTCTCTTCTTTCAATCAGCACGGCTTACATCTTGCCTAGATTTGGATTGAGCCAGCTGCTCCTCAGGGAAGTGCTGGCAGGCTCTTTTTGACCCTGCAGCATATTTGGAGGGATGCTGGCAAAGGCTGGCCAGCGAGTGTAAGGCCAGCTGTTCAGCTGACATAACTGATTTACGCTAGCCATGGATCTGGCCGAAGACATGGAGTCACAAGTGCTAGTCAGCCCATCACGAGGATGGGGACATCTGACATGGAGGTGCGGTAGCCTCAGCTGGATGCTGCAGTCGAGGCAGGGGGGGCAACATGAGCAGAGTCCAGAGGGCAGTCCTGGGTTGAGGGCACACCTGTGGAGGCAGCGCCCGTCCTTTGCCACCTGGTGGTTGAATCATCATACCTCCCTACACACAAGGTCTGACAGGTATGTTTATTATTAATAACGAGTAAGGCTTTCAGAGGCAGGTCCCGTGCTTTCTCGCTGCTAGTCAGCACTAAGTGAGGCTGGGCAGAGCGCAGTGTGAGAGGTACTTGCACAGTCAGAGCTGTCCCCGGTGTGTCCCCACTCCAGCATGTCAGCCAAGCATTTAAGACACCTGCTTTTCGCTCCTGCGCTGGCCATGGACTAATAGGGACAAACAGGAAGAGGACCTAGCAGAATGCAGAAAATAATCATCCTGTGCCAAAAGGGAATGTATGATCAAAACTACAATGGGCAGGCAAGCAGCGAGGCAGTGACCCGAGGCAGCGCAATGTGTCAGGAAGCGAGAGCAGCAGCCCAGGGACAGCAACAGCCCAGAGCCTCAATTTGTAATGACTGTGTGGACCACATGCCAAAAAGTCTCTCCCCACCTTCTTGCTCCAGGGAGCTCTCCTAATGTTCTTAGCCACTTGGACATCATGAGAAAAAGAGCCTGCGTGTTTCCAACACACGACCTAAGGCATCTACTCGAGCAAAGCAGCACTGCCGAACCTGCCTCTAACTCAGAGTGCTCCAAACACCTGTGAGTCAGACGATGGGAAATTCTCCCTGTCTTCACAAGCACAGATCAGTTTGAACCTTCTGGGCATTTTAGCAGTTTACCATCTGCACATATAACCTTTTTTCTGAGCACATGGAAGACTTGTAGGAGGATGTTAACTCCAGGAACCAAAATAAGGAAACATGTTTACACCTGCTACATCTGTTCAAGAATTTCCAGCCTATGATACACTTTTGACTTTCATGTTCCTCCTCCTCCCCTGTCCCGTTTGGTCAAATGCCACCATGTAAAAACCAATCCTGTATTTTTCCCCCAAGTCTCACAGACGTTCTACCAAATCTTGTGAAAACTTACAGCAAATGAAATAAGCTGTGAAATGGTCTAGCAATAGAAGCAAGTGCTGATTCTCTGGATACTGGGATTCATTGTGAAGAAAAATGACATTAACTGCATGAAATATGGTGATTTTAGTTTTTTAAACTAGAATAAGAAATGAACGGTAGAACCCTTTCTGATACAGATGAAATCTCCCTGCAAGCCAGGTGCAATAAAATAATTTAACGAAAAATAGATTATGAAAAGGATTATAGCACACAAAAAAATCAGCACAAAGAAGAAAATCTCTGTTAGCAGATGCCCCAGTCAATTGTAACTGGTTTGTTGTAGAAAAGAAAACGCACTAGTAGCTGCTGTCAGAGGTGATCTGTTTCGCTGAAAGAATTACCTGTATGATTACACCTACCACTATGTCAGACCCATAGATATGAAACATTTATGAAAGGGAAAAAAGATGCCTGACTTGTTGGGGGGGGAATAGCAAAATAATTTCTACTGAGCAGAATTCAAAGGAGATTTCTTTTCCTAATTCTTACCAAATTTTATGTTAAGATTGTTATTGAAAATATTATAAAATACTTTTCATTGAAGCAAGTGCTTTGATTAAAATGATTTCAAGAGTGATCAGTAGGATTTTTATAACCATTCAAATTAGTGTATTGATAAAAATGTTGCAAAATAGAACAAGAGATACAAAAATACTGGATAAATTCAGACATTTTTCTCTGAGTAATCTATTTTTTGATAATGGCTTTTCTCTTGGAAGATTTACACTGGCTTTGCGAATACATGAGCTGGATTATTAATAATATGGGCAAGGTGGCAGTACTGGGGAAAATGCTCTGCTCCCTGTCATTTCCTAATAAAGCCCAGTTAATAGAGGAAAAATGCTTTCACGGGTCAACAGATAACTAAGGAAAGTACCATTTAGTGATTGTGGCATTTGGTGTTATGATAGGGCCTCTGTTTCTTTGAATTGCAGCATGTTGCTTGTGTGAAGCATGCTTTCTGAAACAGCAAGAGAAATTAACAATATTAAGGTCAATATAGGGCATATCTGGGAAGGGTTGAGGCAAGTCCTGTGGTCCTAACTCAGGCAAATCCTCACTGACAGGTCTTGGCCAATACAATCTGCAGGTGTCCACTTTCTTTCAGGATTTAGCCCAGTATTCAACCAGAAGAAAACAGTTCAGTAATTCATTAGGATATGATCATGCCGGGCTGGTTACTAATTGTTCGAAATACCATTGGAGGCATTCCAGGATGCTGCACAGCACTCCACAGCTGGCAGCCATGGTACACAGGCGGGTATGCCACCCAAATAGAGCTGAATAGCACGGGAGCTGCGGGAGGAAAGCAGAAATCCCTTGCTTCCAAGCCCATGGGAACCTTCCTGTGTTGTGAGGAGGGAGCTGCAGGTGCAGGGGGCTGCAGGCAGGATGAGTGCAATGTGCAACCCCACTGTCTCATGCTGAAGAGAAATGTTAGCTGCAAAATAATTTTACTCCTGGCTGTCAAATGGGAACTGCGGGGTTCCTCTCCTAACAATGAAAGGCAGACTACTGTGCATTAACAGCCCTGCCGGTGCACAAAGTGGCCTAGCCTGTTATTAAACTGTACAGCTAAAGCTGTTGTTCTCCACTTAGCTGAAAGTGAGTTACCATATTGCAGGTCCCCCAAGACATTCCCTACCCTTGACATATCCTCTCCCTCGCATGAGTAGTAATGACTGGGATCAGATCCCTCAGGCTCCTGCCTGGACTGCTTTACCTTGCTTTAAAGCAGCTTCTTTGAATAAAGCAAGCTGGTCTGTCGTCCCCCTCTTCCCTCCACTTCCCCACACACAGCCCCCAGCCTTTATTCCTGAAACTCTTTAGTGGCCATAAGGATCTTTCTCCGCAACAAATACAGCCAAGATAACTCAGTTGTCCTCTAAGCAGGTTGCAGGTGGGGTTCCCATGCACAGCGTAGACTGGATTTTAAATGTATGCAAATAAGCATTTGTGTGGTTGACCCTGTGACACAGAAGCTTCAGGATTTACTCACTGACAGTTTTTTCATGCACTTTTAAATTCACATTTGCAAATTTGGCTCTGGAACTAAGAGAACTGCAGTAATAATAAGATTCCGACATCCTGGGAAATTTCACAGCCATACTGAGTAAGGATTTGAGCCTTACTGTACAAAGCTGTACAAAGAAGATGTAGATGTATTTTGTTATATACACATTACTTTTTTTAAAAAAAAAGGAAAAGATCTGCTTCATATTAGTCTCACTTCCTCAGGATAGTCTGAATGGCCTTCACACATAGTGTCATAACAGATAAAATCAGTCCTTTCCCTAGCAGCCTTTTTGTGTCACTGCTTGGCTTTACTTATATTGTGTGTATCGAGTCTTGATCTGTCACTTTCTCCAAGGCCAGCAGAGTAAACTCATCCTCCTGACTCATAGCTCCAGATGGATTCAAGCTCCAGCACGCTGTCCCCCTGGAATTTGGCATATGTAGGTTTATATGCCCTAATCAATCAGGCTGATTTCAGTTAATCCTAATCGTCCTATTAGGGTTCCCAGATAGCAACAACAGCAGCTAGAAATCCCCAAGCAGCCTAATTGACTTTATCTAATTACACTCCTTCTTGAGATTTCCATTAAACTATCCCCCGAATTCATTACAGTGGTTGGCTGTAGGTTTCTATGACTTCTTAAAGAACATATGCAGCTATTGGGATAGCTCGGTTCTAGAGAGCTGAAGTAGTTATATATAAGATCTTGCCACCTCCACATAGCTATCTGTCGGTTGTCCTGCTCTAGCATGTATCAAATGTACCATCTAATCACTGTGGGGGATACCAGTTTTGACTCCTGGCACTAAGACTCGTTTCTGCCAATGTGCCGCCTGTGGTTCTTTCCTCGTAGCACTGAACGAACCACACGAGTCAGAGACTGCCAGCTCCTATTAACCTCTCGCATAAAGGATTTAAAGATATGTCTCATTATAAGGTAAGGATTTGACATTCATCTCAAAAGCAGTTAGCCTGGAAAAGAATGCTCTTTTGTCAGTATTCAACTTCCTCTGTGTTCTTTCTGTGATAGTAAATTGTAAACTGCTCAGTCGAGATGGCATCTGTCATAGTTAGGTTTCTTTGGCTGATTTGATCACTTCTTCCATTAACGTAATGCTTTGGCTTCCCAAATGTTGCTTAGCTCTCAGTTCCTGCCTTTTGCAGATTACGGGAATGTATCCCTGAAAAAAGGAATGGCTATCTTCCACCCTCAGGACTTAAAAAGAGGAAACTTCTGGGGTAAGGATAAAATTGTTAAGCCCAGTCTGGTTTCTTCTGTACATGCAACTGAGATCTGCTTCCATGAAACCCAGCAAGGCTGGAAGTAAAGGCCCCTTTTCATAGGTGATTTCGTATAGAGCATGCATGCATACTGGAGTTCACTTAAAAATGCAAACCAAATGCACGCTAGACACTGGAAGATAGGCTCTTTGACAACTGTCACGTTGGAAAGTGCTTTATATGTAAGACAAGCCGTTGTGTTCAGTCTGTTTGGAAACTGATGCCACTGCTCACTTTTACGGACAGTTCCTCTAGGTGGGAATGACACTGATATCATTCACACGGAAACTGCCAGATTGATGTCAGTAAGACAGCAGAGTGTTCAGGTTCATTGGAAGGAATACAATATCTTTGCTAAAATAAAATCCTTGACCATGCACAGAGGGAGGAGGTCAGAAAGGAACGTACCCCTGCCAAATGTTTATTCTTGCATCTCTGTCTCATAGAGGGTACGTTCCCTTTCAAGGCAGAGCCAAGGACAGTTTAGAAGTTCTGTGTGAGTAACACCCGATTGTTGCAGGAAAAGAGCTATGTAATTAAGCTATAAACAATGTATGTGGTCATTTTAACTAAGTTTAAGACTTTGTAAATCACAGAGTCATAAACTGATGCTGCAGGGAGATTATATTTTACAAAAATATTGATGTTTACGCTAGATTAATGGCTGCTTGCCTGTAGAGATGAACGGTGAACAGAATACTTATCCAAGGTCAGGCTGTATCTGAGCTGCAGACACAATAAGTCACTAGAAAGTTTTGTGCAAAAGGATTTGGCCTAAACAGATATTTCTAAGAGCTGGCTAAGATTGCTAATTATTTCTCTGAATAACTTTGAACCGCCGGTTTCTGAATCATTTTCATTCCAGAGGGATTAGTAAATCTTTTTAGTAAAAGGAACACACACCAAAACTTATAAAATGCATTCACAAAAACTTTCTATAATAATTGAATGCCAGTTTGGGACTACTTTTTTCCCTTTTCTTGTTCTATTTTGGCACTAACATGCAAAAGGAAATTCATGGGGTGGGGCGGGGAGGGAAGGAAGAAGAGGGAGAAAAAGCAAAAAACAAAGAGAATACAAACTAGAATTGAAGAAACCTTAAGTGCCTTCTCAGAACTGGAGACACCAGTGACTTTATAAGAGATGCAGACACTCAGTACTTTGTAGGCACTGGGAGAAGTGAAGGCCTAATTCTTCTACTTACCAGAGGCACTGGCTGAGGCTCTCTCTATTGTTTCATTAAACACCAGCAGTGTTTCTACCAGTGCAGTATACGGTTTGATGCAGCTCAACCTTATGTAAACAGCTTGATTCCTTACATAAAATATTATGCTCTCCAGATTATTTACATGACACAAATAAGGAAGAATCTCAGTAATTTTGGGGGGTCAATTTTAGACTCTTTTGGAAAGCACACCTTTGCTATGTGGCTCGCTTTTGAATTTTAAATGTTCTGACTTCAGTCCAGAAAAGACTGAGCTGACATGTGTCTTCCACTGATACACAGTGTTCCACATCCCAGACTTCTTCCTTTTCATCAAATGACATGGTCTAACCCATACTTTTGTCCCTCCTGCTAAAATACAGAACAATACAGGGGCACAGAAAACACACAAGTAGAACAAGCTCCTGAAATCATGAGGAGCAGAAATGGAGTATGTTCAGCTAACAGTTGTTTTGAAGCAGTTACACACTAATTTGTGCTTCCAGTCACAATTTCTGCCTCTCTTTGTGGGCCTGGACAGGTGCGGGCACAGGCAGAGTGTGCTTCTGCAGTAAGGCTGTCTTAAATAGTGGTGCTAGAGAAATAGGAGGAACAGAGGAAAGTTTCTACTTGCCTTTTCTTGGGAGAGGTCTCTGAAAATGTTACACAATGAGTCTGCTCAACAGGGCTGAAAGTTTGTCAGTGTTGGTTTTTTTGTTTTGTTTTTTTTAAAGAACATGCTACATGTAGGCCCCCTGTGGTCAGCCAGGCATAGCTTTGGGGATCTGAAGACACATTAGGCAGAAGTGCCTAGATGCTTCAGGAAGCCTCCAGATTACATGTCATCCATACTACCTCATGCTGGCATGAGGACACGTTCTCTACCTGTTTCTGGTTCACCACTCACAGCTGTGCCTACGCTCACAAACACAACATAGCTGCCGACCTATGTGTGGGGAACAGCTGGCTCCCCAGGAAGCCCACAGAAGTCAAGGGGAGGACAACATTAGTGAATGACAGACTATGGGGAGGTCCCCAAAGTGCACTTTTGTTCATCTAGTCAGCCATCAATTTCACCAGCTCAGCGTGTTGGCTGGCAGCTCCTTGAGGTGTATTAAAAACAGGAGGGCACATTGATGCTTTCTGTTGCACCAACTGGAACAAGAACTGGAAATGGTGACGTTCTCGGTTTCATGGGCATACTGCTGCCTTCCTTCCCTTACAAACACAGGGCTGCCTTGTTTGCTCACAGTAATGCTGAGCATGTCACAATCTGAGGGGGATAGAGATACAGAATGGCTTAGTTTGGGGAGAAGTCAGTGCTTCCTGGGAGAGGAGGGGTGGGAATCTGGGATGCCTCACACATCTGACAGATGTTCAATGTGATCCTGAGATCAGGGGTAGTTCTGCTGAGGGGGCCAGGTCTGGGGGTGGGCAACTCTTCAGGACTGTCAGACTATGATGCTTTGACCAACTGACCAAAAAACCTATAGGTGAAAATTAATTCTAGGATTTGTTTCCCTTCAGTTGGACTGTCTGTGCAACAAATGCCCTGTGTGGGATATAAAGGTCGACCCTACAATATCACTTCCTTTGCCTGTTGTATATTTTCTTTAGTGACACAAGCAGGATGGGAGAAAAATCTCCTGTTCCTGCAACGTGAGCTCAGGCAAAGCTGATCTCACTGTGAGAAAGCATTAGCTTCTTAATTTGTGCTATTGAAACTGTTCTGTGGACTTCCATTTGGTCGGGAAAGGAACTCCGAAGTAAAACAACTGCCATGCAGGGGAGGCTGCAGATGGCTCAGTAGTAACACACATACTGTACACCTGCACATGTTTGGCACAGAAGGGTTTGAGTGCAGATTTGTGAGCTAGCCAAAGGAAGACAGATTTATTTTTTTGAGGAGGCGGGAAGATCAGATCACCTCCAGGTGCTACCCTGATAAACACTGAGAATAACTCACCACTCGTCTACAGTTTTTCTCTGATCAACTTCATCCTTGAGATAGGAATTAGAGGGACAGATACGTTACCTGGGAAGCTGTCCAGATTAATTTCCAAGAAGGTTAGACACTCAGCACAGGCCTGCTATAAGTAAGGTTGTTGGGGTTTGGGTAGGTTTTATTTTTCCCCTTAGGTTTGCTGGGCAGGAGGGGAGTTGGATGTTTCTATAAACATCATAGGCAGTTGGGACATTAGACATAGCTCAAGCTCCATGACTGCGAATTTTGGGCACCTGGACATAGTTTATTAATAGGCAAACCTCTCCTAATTTTACTTTTTAGGTCTGCTCTGCAAATTGAAATGCAAAGAGATTTTTGTAAAATAACCAAACACTCAACCCCCTTTACACCATGCCAGAGAGAAAGAGACCTCCTCCAGAAGTCTGTCTGCGTTAGGGAGGAATCACAGAATCATAGAATGCCCAGATTTGGAAGGGACCCACAAGGATCATCAAGTCCAAATCCTGTCCCTGCACAGGACAACCCCAAAATTCACACCATCTGTCTGAGGGCATTGTCCAAATGCTTCTTGAATATCGTCAGGCTTGGTGCTGTGACTGCCTCCCTGGGGAGCCTGTTCCAGTGCTCCACCACCTGCTGGGGGGAGAACTTTTTCCTAATATCCAACCTAAACCTCCCCTGGCACATCTTCCTGCCATTCCCTCGGGTCCTGTCATCGGTCACCAGAGAGAAGAGATCAGCGCCTGCCCCTCCTCCTCCCCTTGTGAGGAAGCTGCAGACTGTGATGAGGTCTGCCCTCAGCCTCCTCTTCCCTAGGCTGAACAAACCAAGGGACTTTAGCCACTCCTCATACGGTTTCCCCTCTAAACCCTTCACCGACTTCATGACCTTCCTCTGGACACTCTCTAGTAGCTTTGTATCCCTAATATACTGTGGTGCCCAAAACTGTGCACAGCACTCGAGGGGAGGCTGCACCAGCACAGAGCAGAGCGGGACAACCCCCACCCTCGACCGGCTGCAGTGCAGGGCTTGATGCACCTCAGGACGCGGCTGGCCCTCTTGGCTGCCAGGGCACACCGTTGGCTCATGTTCAACTTGCTGTTGACCAGAACCCCCAGGTCCCTCTCCGCGGGGCTGCTCTCCAGCCTCTCGTTCCCCAGTCTGTGCGTACATCCAGGGTTGCCGTGCCCCAGGTGCAAAATCCGGCAATTGCCCTTGTTAAACTTCATATGGTTGGTGATTGCCCAGCTCTCTGATTTGTATAGACAGGGCCTTTCTGCCCTCGAGGGTGTCAACAGCTTCTCCCAATTTTTTGTCATGAGCAAATTTAATCAGTATTCCTTCAAGTCCTGCATCCAAGTAATTTATGAAGACCTTAAAGAGTACTGGCCCTAAGATGGATCCCTGTGGAAACCCTGCTACTGACTGGCTGCCAGCCCGATGTAACCCCATTTACTATGACCCTTGGAGCCCAACATGTCAGCCAATCACTAACCCATTGCGTTATGTGTTTATCCAGCTGTATGCTGGGCATTTTGTCCAGGAGGATACTATGAGAGACAGTATCAAAAGCTTTACTGAAATCCAAAAAGATTACATTGACTGGCGTCCCTTGGTCAACTAGGTGGGTAACCTTGTCATAGAAGGAAATTAAGATTGTTAAGCAGGACTTTCCCCTCATGAACCCATGCTGGGTGGGATCAATGGTTGCATTGTCTTTCACGAGTTTTTCAACAACTCCCAAAATAATCTTCTCCATAATTTTGCCAGGCACAAAAGTGGGACTGACAGGCCTGTAGTTACCCGCGTCATCCCTGTTGCCTTTCTTGAAGATTGGGATAACATTTGCCAGCTTCCAGTCAGCTGGGACCTCTCCAGATTCCCAAAAGGATTGAAAAATCATTGAGAGAGTTCTCGCTATGACATCAGCCAGCCCTTTAAGTACCCTTGGATGAATCTCATCAGGCCCCATCAACCTATAGGGATCCAGCTGGAGCAGCAAGTCCTGCATAAGTTTGGCGTTGATTGGGACGTTATCATTCCCACAGTCATGGTTCTCTAGCCCAGGGCTCTGGGGGTCCCAGAGCCCATCGTTGGTGTTGAAGACCAAGGCAAACAAAGCATTAAATGTTTCTGCTTTGCCTATGTCCCTGTTTGTGAGGTGACCATGCTCATCAAGTAATGGGCCGATGTTATTTCTGGCCTGCCTTTTCCCATTAACATATTTTAAAAAGCTCTTTTTATTGTCCCTCACAGTACTGGCCAGCTTCAACACTAATTGAGCTTTGGCTGAATGGATTTCCTCCCAGAAAGGTCTGAGGGGATTTTGCCCTTTCTCCAGGAGGCTCTGAGTTCAGCCTGCGCTACAGGGAATGGCAGCAGCAGTTGTCCTCCAGTTCCTACCCAAGGCGCAGCAGTCAGCAGCAGAAAATGGGAGGTTAGTAAGAATAGGGTTAAATGCTCATCCATGTTTCCTCATGCCGTGTAGCTCTCAGCTGCCATACAGCCTGCAGTCCTACCTAGCTGTACCTTTTAAGTCAGGTATAGCCCAGCTTACTTAGTTTGGGCCTATCACTGCAGGAGGCATCACATGTCATGCAGTCCCTGAGCTACCTTGCTTAGAGCAAGTACTGCTACATGGTGCTGTGTCGTACTGCCTGGGTGTGCCATTCTTTAAAACAACCTGGGGTCTCTACCCTATAAAATTGAAAGATCTTGAGAGAGATGCATGCAGAAGGAGAAAGCTAAGAAATGCTCATTGTTGGCCCTGTTGTTTTAGCTAAAGCCCACAGGCAACGTGACTGGGGGTAAAGCAAAGCCCAAGGTGGTCACAGCACTCCAATGTAAGTTATTTTTTAAACCAGTGATTAAACTAGTGTAAACCACTGTGTGGTCACTCTCAGTTCAATTTAACTTTGGCTGGCATGGGTGACAGCTTACATTGATTCTTGTCTGTCTAATCTAAATTGATATAAGCCTGATTTCAAATGAACTAAGACTGTCTGAAGAGTGTTATGCACTTGTTTAAGTTCATGAATTTAAAAGAAAACCTTTGAACAAAAGGCTGCAGGTTTCTCACAAAGACAAAACTCACAGCTCAATACTGATTTTGACAGTTCTCCCATTAACCTTCACCACAGACAGCTGAGGAAAGTTATTTGGGGAGCAGAATGGTCAATACTTTGCCTAAGTAAATATATAACACAGACAACCTAGAAAGAGATACTTATTTTGTGTGACAGCAATGAGAATGAGAAATAATGGGCCATAGAATTCATCTAGATTACTTTCTTCATTCGAAGTAAGCTTCTCTATAGACAAAATTAACACCAAAGTAAACTGAACACTGCATTAAAAGGTAAAGGCATTACTTCTATCCACATTTTTTGCACTGTTCTTAAACTCTTCAGAGCACCCAGTTCAGGCTCCTTTCAGAAACAAGGTGCTGACAGGACAGACCATTGATGTCACCCAGCACTGTCACACATCTGGGGCTGAGGGAACCATGCAGTGTTGAACCATACAGATGGAACTAGAGGAGAGGAGGAGAAAGCAAGGAAAGAGGAAATAGAAAAACAGAGGACCAAGAGAATGAGACTGCAGAGAAAGTCTTCTCAAGGGTTTGATCGGTAGCTGACGTGCTTGCCTTGGGAGAAAAGACGTTGGGAAGTAACAAGGACCAAAAGCTGCTGTGCACAGAAGCTCACAATCTATGCAGTGCTTGTCTGCCAGGGTTCAGCCAAGTGCCTGACACAGACCTCTCTGGGCACAGGCGGTAGTGTGCCCACTCCTTCCGCATTCTGCAACAGCCTGAAGCAAGTGCTTCTGGCCCAGAAACAATATAGTCAAGTCAGGTTGGGTTCAGCACCATGCTATTCATCCAGCTGGTGGAGGAGACAGATTACTCCAAGCCTACTTCTCCACTGCACCTTGCTGTGGTGACTATGCAGTCCTATGGGGGCAATATCCTCTAGGGGATGCAACACTTGCAATTGCAGGCACTGGCTTTCAGCAAAAACCTCTCACCTGTTTCATTTCCTTCTGAAAAGCAGAAGGACTGCAATGTGCATGTGCCTGTGCAGATGGGACAGCCAGCCAATCCAAAGTCACATGTGTATGTTTTTTAAAAGAAAATAACAAAGTTCTCTTCTCTTTACTTTTTTTTTTAATATTTTCCTTTCCAAGTGCTCATCGGATGTGCTGGCTCAAGATCACATAATGCAAAAATTTCAAATTGTTCTCAGGGCTCAGCCTTCCATGCTCATTTGTCAAGCACAGCCTGGTAAAATCCAACAATGAGCAGGAAAGAAATCTCAGGAAAAAAAAATGTTTTCATACCTTAAAATTCCACTGGAAGAGGGAAAAAAACCTAAAAACTACAAAGAGCAAACCTTGCCATTCACCACGGGTGTGTTCCAGCAGGCTGGTAGTTCCCACAGCTTCAAGAAAGGCATGTTAACGTGACAGAGAAAATGGCTACTATTTTCAGGTGCCAAATTACAACCGTCCTTGTGGTTTGAAAGCCAGAAGCACAGTGCTTAGTAAAGCAGACAGTTCTGCTCCAGCCTGGCAGAAGTGATAAAATACATAGTGGAACTTCAAAAAGTGAGCTCCTCTCTTTCTCTCCTACTCCCCTTTTTTGCTATATTTTCCCTCTGGTGGGTTGAGGTACACAGTTGGAGCTCCCAAAATAGAGGAAATCCAGGCAGAAGAGCCTATCCAAGTCTATCAGCCGACTGCTGTGTTTCACTCCATCAGTGAAGCTTTGCCTCTAGGCTGAGATATAAAAGTTCTTGGGGTTTTGCACTCCTTCCCCCTAGTCTTGGCCTGGTTCGTACTTTTGTATAAATACAGAATAAAAAGCCTGTCCCTTTAATGCAGAGGCAGTGAGAAGGGCAAAACAGTTCCCAAGAAGTCAGTAAAAGTGGTAATGCCTATTAATGATTGCAGCAGAGTGCTTTTCAGTTGCCCTATTAAAGGAGTTCTTTGTCCTAATAAATACCAATGAAAAAGCTTGCTCTCAGAGCACCTTCCCTGTACTTTATTTATAATGAGTCTTCTAATGAGTACATAGTGTTTATGCTTCCTTGAGAGACTCATCACTCCCTCTCTCAGTCTGTTATTTAACATACAGTACTCCATGAAGGTGTCCCACTTCATCCCCAATGCCTCCCTGCCCCCTCCCACACACAAACGTCCACATACGGCTTGTTTCAAGGGCATATGCAACTCTGAAGGAAAAGCGAGCACTGGGAGAGAAGCAGACATCCCAAATGTTATGCACAACATGGCAGGAGAAGAGGCAGGCGACCCAAATTATCAGTGTGGCAATGCAGGCCCACGAAGGACAGCTCTAAAGCAGTTCCTATGCGTATGTCTTCAATCAGGACTCTGCTTGCGTTGGTATTTAAACACGTCATACACCAGTCTGTTACACCTGGCAAAATACCTGGAAAACCACAGTAATTTGGCCATGTCAGCTGGGTGTCCTAGCCCTTAGTAACTACTGCTGACTAACAAGACCTAAAAGCACTCAGCCAGGAGGATTTGTAGGTATCCTCCTGGTAGCAATATGAAAAACCAAACCTGTTCCTCTTTGATGGGTAGTTTTAGGGGGATTGTCAAGACAAAGATCTCACTTGTCAAGTAGAATTTTTGCCAAAGCTCCTCGTAGCTGTAATTTGCCACAGCATGTTCTATATCTGGCTGTGTCCGGGTGTTACATGAGTTGAATTAATAACTCTGTGAGGCTTCACGTGGTTTTCTGTTGCCATTCAGAGTCATGCCTTAAGATTGTGGGATCCTACATGACACATCCCTAATGCGATCTTGTGACAGAACAAAAGTAATTTATGTTACCAGGGTGCCTGAGAAAAAAAAGGAGCCAATTATAGGGTTGTTCCATTGCCCTAGGCCAGAAGATAGACTCTGAAGACTCTCTTTTATTCTTTGTGTTTTTCTTTTAAGCTTTGAAGCTAGGAGTAAAAGGGTTTCCCGTGCTTAGCTTAAGCACATCAATTCCCTAACCTCTTTCTGAGCATCTGCAATGCCTATTTCCACAGGAGACTAAAATTAGGCAGAAGAAGATTACATAAGGAGACTTGGTATCAATGTTTGATATTAAGATGAGTCTTAAGTATAAGACTGTCCATCATCAACAGAGCCCCATCAGCATAAAATCGCAACAGCAGTAGTTTTTGTGTTATCTAGCACTTTGGCATTTAAAAAGTCAAAACTGTGTTTGGGATTGAGGACTTCATGGGAATAAAAGGGCTGTTTGATCTGGTAGCATAAAAGAGAGATGCTTCTCAAAGGTGGTTATTCATGCAAGCAGACTCACGATTCGCTTGATCTCCTCTGGAGGGTGCTCCCGTACATAGCCAGGCCCCAGTGGCAAGGAATGAGGGACTCCTAGTCCTCTCACACCTCATCTTGGGCTTTGAAATCTGCACTGTCCAGGAGAAAGACAGCTCCTAGACCAAACTTGGGTGTCCCAGGTAGCAAAGGCTTGAACCTTTTGTTCTTCTGGAAAAGAAGAACTGGAAGCTTTCTGGGAATCAGTGAGGGAGAGATTTGAGCACAGGCTTGAACCCTCCAGAAAGTGCACAGCCAATTTCTACACCAGCCAGAATTTGCATAGTGTGTTCACACTCAGCTTCAGGTGTGACACAACTCAATAATGCAGCCTGGAGCTGATGAAAACCACCTGATCCTTGCTGGACCATGTTTCCAAACAAGCAGAAGAGAAAATAAAGTACTTTGAGGAAAAGATGATACCTCGCTGAGAAGAAATTATGTCTGTGAAGCATCTGCACTTGCCAGTGTCTGTTCACCCACTATCTCCATTTTTCTCTGGAAATATGTTTCCAAAGAAACAGAGCACCAGAGAGCTCACCTGGAGAGAAGGGAAGACAGCCAGATTTCTTCCTTTCTTGTCACAGAATTGGCCACCTAAAAATGGGCCCTTGAATTTTCATGAAGGACTGGTGAAGGAAATCAATAGGATTCAACAAGGTCTGTGGGAGAAATCATTCTACAAGGCTCAAAATGCAGCCATCCTGAGAGCTCTAGTGAATATTTTCAAACTTAAACTGTGTGCTTCATTTTTGTAACTAGCGTTTACTGCTGACTCAGAGATCATGAGGATCAAATTAGAAATAACATACACCATCAGTCTTCATCGAGGACCTTTCTTTCTCACTTTTTGAGAGTTGTCAAACCCAGGGGTGTTTGGATTGTACTCACTGCTGTATGAAATGCTGGCTTCAGGGCAGCACTTGTGCCACTTCTGTCCCCTCCCCTTAGGAAACTAACTGTGGTAAACAAAGGCCTGTGTGCTTTCAGAGATCCCAAACTACTGTTTTACTTTATGATATCAGAGAGAGGTAGGTACACAGTCAGCAAATAAGTACACTTAAAGCAAAATATGTTTCCTATTCACTTTACAGTTAGGCATATCTAGGGGTCTAAACCTTGACATTAAGTTTAGCCACTGACGAGCTTTTTCATATGCATTGCACTTTGAAGAATTGTTCACTACCTTCAGAGCCCACTAAAACTCTGTAAGCTCATTCCTGTAATAGAGGACATTGAGATTTTGTTATTAATTTCAACAGAAGTAAAAGTGTGCCCTAAACCAGTTGTACAACAGCAGTTGAGCATAATACATGCATAGTAAATGGATATATGCTTTAATCATAAATCATGCAAATAAGTTATGAGACTAAAAAAATATATTTTTTTCTCAACAGCAGAAAGGGCACGTTCATGGCTAATGTTTCGTTTGACCATTATAGACAGAATTTGATGGTAGGCATGTGTATACACACATGTATGTTTCTGTGTGTAATGATACATTCTGAATAACTGAAATCACATGGGCAAGTCCCCTACCTCCCAGCTTTCCCCACAACATGTTGTCGCACAGTTCCTTGAAACTTGCCACGTCCTGCAATAATTGTATACTTTCAGTCTCATGTTATCCTTTCATTACAAATAGAATGTGAACTAATGATTAGTTCATATAAGTGAAGACTGTAGCCAGTACTACCTCCCAGAATAGCAAGAAAAATCACTTCAGATTGCTGCTTCAGTCTGACAACATTTGCAGTCTCTGCCCAAGAAGATCTGAGCTACTAGTAGGGCTAAATGCCTGAAAGAAGGGAGCTTCGATTATCTGCATTGAGCAGATCATGTGTTCACAACAGCAGAAGGGTGCTGCTTGCTTACAGCAGATTTACCAAATGTCCAGTGAATCTCCTACACAGTAAATAAAGTTCTTGCTTGTAAAGATGGTGCTGGGAGGAGTTTATTCCCTCCAGCAATTGCATGTCAACTGTTCCAACTTATCAAGAGAAAAAAGCTGTCTTAATTGCTGTACTAGCTTACCCAGGAGGAAAGCATCCATTTTAGCATCCATTTTTGCACAAAATCATCTCTGGTGGTTCTTCAGGGCAAGACAGACCTTTGTCTATCCAGCTACTACCAGCAGTTGGTTTTTTCCTATCAATTTACATCTGTTTCATCACTATGCAAGCACTCAGTAGGCTAGCTATTTTTTTTTTTTCATCTTGTCTGGTTTTTTTGTATGAAACAATACTTTCCGCAGTTCTTCTGGAAGGAGGAGAAGGTAGTGTGGAACGGCTGGAAAGGACACAATGCTACTGATTTGATTTTCCTCCAGCAACATGAAACACTAGAAGTAACTATTCCAACTCCATCTCTCTGCTCATTTCTTGCTGCTTGGGTGGTTGAATGATAAGGAGAGTTCTTGTTTTTTCCTCCTACTCCTATCTGGCTGAAAGGGTTGTATTTAAGTAATGGATCCCTTAGCCATGTCTGCTCTGCAAGCTGATGCTCAAGTGGCTGCTTCTTTATTCTGAAGTTGATAACACAATTTTTAAAAGCAGAGCCTTCACAGCAGGCAGCTAAATGGCTGGCCAGATGGCTGGGTTGTTATTTGGGAGTCCCTGAGCTAGTAGCTCCTTAGTCATCAAGGTTCTCAAATTATTGTCATCTCCCACTTACATGTGTCTCTCTTGATTCATACCAGTATCACAGAGGTCCATTTGTTGGACTTAACCCTAAGAAACAACGATGGCAAGAATGTATGGGAATAGCAATTCAGAATGGCCAGAAGTCACTCCTACTATTGGAACCAAGGTTTGCTATTGCTTTTATTTTTGTATGTTCATCAGTTCACAGTAAATGACATTCAGCGTCACTGGGGACCAAATGAAAAAAAAAAAAATCTCAGCAGCAATGTGTTAGTACAAACTTCTAAAAGCAAGACTGTCGGAACTACTTCTTAATCTAATTTGAATTCAAATGCAGCTTTACACGTGTTGGATGCATATGGTTTTTCACATTAAGATGTAAAGTTTATACAAATCCAAGGTGTGAATGGTTCCCCTGAGTGCTGATGACAAATATTCCAATACCAACACTTAGCTGCTAAGCTTACCTTAAAACTTGCTGGGGTGATAAGCTGCTGGTAATTTCTCTACTGGCATTAGACAGGGAACAGGAGAACTTCTGTACACTTCTCACAGAGAGTAACTGGAGCACAGGGCATGTATGAACTATCCTTCTCCTGCTGTTCCAGCTGGCTGGTAATTCATGATTAAAGATCCACAACATGAGAAGTCAGAGCCCAGAACCATTGACAGGAAATTGAAAACGAAACTCTCTGAAGTCCTGTGAGTAGACAGCAATGGTCTTAATGCAAAGGAACTATAAAAGTCAATTAATCCTTCTTGACTGGAAGTATAGATACTGATGTTTTTTTAATTACCGTACATATTCTCTCACTATGAGGAGTTCCTAGAAGATTTCTATAAAAGAAATGGCAAAGAAGCGAGAAGCAGAAAAAACCTACTAACTTATCTCTACTTTTAAATGTCTCCTAGATATCTTGGTATTTCACTGATGGGCGTAGCAGAGATAAGAGAATGCCCGGTTTCCACAGATAACTTTATCTGGCATAGTCACCACAGTGATCTCAGAGCAGACAAGGAGGATAAACAACTGAACTAATAGCGTTCTTCCCTCTACAACTTCTTTAACTCCTGATGATCCCTAACGCTTCAGTGGGGATGGCTGGGGCTTTTTATTAATGGAAATCTAAGACAGTTTTGTGAATGAAAACCTAGGGGATATTAGCCAGAATCAAAAGAAACCAAATTAATTCTCCATATCAGATTCCAGTACAGGAAAGCTTAGGGAATTTTCCACAGTGGAACCTGAAGGAATGAGTCTGAACAACTGTTTAATATCAAAATGTCAATAGAAGAGGTTTTGAAATATGTTGTCAAAAATAACAGCAAATCCTTATATTCATGTGGTCTTAACCAAAAGTTCTGAAGAAACTCAAATATTGAAAACTGGTCTTCATCTCAGGTACAGAAAGTGGCAGATGTGATGCCACTATTTAAAAAAAGGCTCTGGAGGGGAGGTGGTCCAGAAAACTAGAGGCAATTTGTCTGATTTCCACACCAGATAAATTACTTGAAACTATGAAAAAGAAAATAATTGGTTTACACATGGATAAATACAATATAATTGCATGGTCAACAAAGCTTTTGAGGAAGGAAGTCACACCACCAAAATTTATGAAGGTCGCCAGAAGGTGAACAGATGGAAAAGGGTGATCTCACTGGTACAGTTTACTTCCATATCCAAAAAGTTTTTGATGAAGCCTCGTGGAGCAGTAAATTGGTAAAAGATAGGAAGCAAAGGAATATATGACCAGTTTTCACAGTGGAGGGAAGTCTAGTGGAACCACACAGTGATGAGTACTGGGACTATACTCATAAAATAAGATGGAAAACTGGGTAAATAATGAAGTATGCTGATGATACTAAACAATTCAAAGCAGCAAAAATGTGATTTGTCTGCAAAGAGTTCAGAAATATGATATTGACTGACTGGAAAATAACAGGGCAAAGTAAATCTGATTCTGAAAGTTGTCAAATAACATACGTTAACAACACCTATGTGTGTACACATACACACAGTGTGTTCTGGTTGAGCTCTTACCACTCAGAAGGGAGATTTTGTGTCATACAGACAAGGCTCTAAAAACATCTGTTCAGTGCCTATCATCTGCTAACGCAGCATATAAACTGTTAGGAATTAGTAGGAAAGAAACCCAGGGCAAAAAAGAAAACATCCTATGGCACTGTATAAATGTTTCGTCTTGCTCCCACCACCACAAAAAGGAATTACTAGGCTAATATAAAGTGCAGAGCAGGTGACTGGGATGACTGGGAGTTACATAAAGCTTCCATATAGGAAGAATAAGGTCACATCTACATTAGAAAGCAATCGGGTGCTGAAGGGTGCACTGACAGATCAATTAATGCTGAGAGCTCTACACCTGAAGGGAAATAACTTCAGGCCAGATTTAAGTCAGTCACCTGGGCACGGGGTCCAAAACTGGCTGTGGGCCCAGTCATTGGTCTGGACCCTTCTGTTTCTGGTAGGACTTGGAGCATATTTACAACAACTCTGGAGCAGAGCTTCTAGTTTAGATCTGAAACAATTTGCATGATACGGCCAGAAGCAACCAAGCAATGAACAGTAAATGAAGGTAAGTGGAAGTTTTGTTTCAGACCTCACATTGAACAAAAATGCTAATACAGACATGGAGTGGTTGGGGTTTTGTTTGTTTGTTACACAGGATTTTCTTGTTCAAAGCAGAAGAAAGGTGGTTGGAAAGGGCTATGATAGAGGTCTATGAAATTAAAGGTTACTTGGGAAAGGTAAACAAGGAACAACAATTCCCTCTTTCTTCTAATATACAAAGTAAAGATACCAAATGAAATTATCAGGCAACAGGCTTAAAGCAAAAGGAAGCACTTTTTCACACACTGCATAATGAAATTGTGGAACACATTATACAGGATGCTTGCAAGGCCAAAACCATAATGAGTTAGAAAAGAAATTATACAAATTAATGGAAGAAATGTCCATGATGGGTTAAACCTGATGATGTAGGTTCAATTTACAGGTCAGGAAGGGTCTCGGCTTTTCTGAAGGTAGAACCACAGTGTACATTCCTTATTCTTTCATTACTACCAGCCACAGTCAGAGACAGGATATTGTACTGGATCTTTGTTCTGGCCTTATATTCTTCTTGGGGAACTATAACCCAAAGTTGTTGTAAGACTGTAAAACCCAGTCTGCAAAGCTCAGGCACAAAAATATCATCAGAGTTAACCTCTCACACATTTGTTATCTTCTAACAGCAACTGAGCTCTCCTTTTCGGTGCCTTCTGATTTTAAGCTCTCTGATTATCACTGATGTGTATGTAGCTACTGTGTGCATGTTCATAGTAACTAACCCTGGCTTCACTTTGGCTGGAGCAACCTTCAGATACCTCAGTACAACTTTCTGAGCCTGAGAAACAGGCTCTGAGAGCAACAAAACCAGAGAAAAAAGTGGTAGCAAGCACCTTAGCAAGTCATGGCTGTTCAGTAGAAAGTATTGTGGCCATAAGAGCATCTGTAGAGGGGAATAAATGGCGCTGAATGTTCCATATCTGCACTGTATATGTTTGGCGGGGGGTTAATTTAGCTTTAGTTTGGTCCCAAGGGTGCGAATACTAGTGGCAGTTGGATCACACTAAGTGCACTGCTGGAGCACATAGTGCAATTGAGTTTCAGCCAAAAGGAATTGTCATGGTTTAGCCCGAGTCAGCAACCGAGCACCACGCAGCCGCTCGCTCACTCCCCCCTGGTGGGACAGGGGAGAGAATTGGAAGAGTAAAAGCGAGGCAACTCATAGTTTACGATAAAGACAGTTTAATAGGTAAAGCAAAAGCTGCACGCTTCCACGCGCAAAGCAAAACAAGGAATTCATTCACTGCTTCCCATGGGCAGGCAGGTGTTCAGCCATCCCCAGGAAAGCAGGGCGCCATCACACATAACGGTTACTTGGGAAGACAAATGCTATTACTCCAAACACACCCCCCCTTCCTTCTTCTTCCCCCAGCTTTATATACTGAGCATGATGTCATATGGTATGGAATATCCCTTTGGTCAGTTTGGGTCAGCTGTCCTGGCTGTTTCCCCTCCCAGCTTCTTGTGCACCCGGCAGAGCACGGGGAGCTGAAAAAGTCCTTGACCAGTGTAAGCGCTACTTAACAACAACTAAAACATCTCTACATTATCACCACTCTTTTCAGGAAAAATCCAAAACATAGTCCCATAGTAGCTACTATGAAGAAATTTAACTCTATCCTAGCTGAAACCAGGACAGGAATCTAGTTTGCACGCTCTAAGACCACTCCACAGTATGAACCAAAGCATAGTAGGAGTGTGGGGGCAGTCAGGAAATTTACTGCAGAAATGCATGCCTGATCCAAACTCGAATGCTAATGTGGTACACCCACTGACTGCTACAAGAAGACTTTGTAAGGGGCTATTGTCAATGTGCCATAGAGTAAGAATTTAACCTACTGTGAACCATTAAGGTTTTCCAAATTGTTTCCCTTCTTTTCCTTTCCCCTCCCTACAATTTACATTCTCATTGTGTCAACTCATTTATTTATCCGTTAATTCATTGCTTGTAAGTTGAGATATATGGCTCATTGAGCTTATAGACAGTGTCATTTATTTTCCCATTTTTTTAAGCAAGGGCTTGAACTGGTTTTGTCTTCTTTTTAAATAAAGCTTTCTAGACATCATCAAGAAGTCATATGTGGTGGCGGCACACCCGTAATAGGTCATGATGGAGCCATGATGACAACGTGCAGCTCTCAACAACATTTTTGCTAGACCCATAAAGCGCCATGAGCAGAAAGCTTAGGTATCTTTGCATTCAAAATAGTGGCCCTGTCATGCAAGCTACTATATCTGTACATTACACAGGAACATGTCTGCTTTGAGGATTTAATGATGTGGGATGAGATAGGGACTGAGCAGCCAGAGCTGAGATTTGCCACGTTCACCTTAGGGGCCAGTGTGTTTGCACTGGACAGAACTCAGATAATGTTTTTGTGGGTGACGCTCTCACAGGCAATGCTCATTAGCAACACCAAGCCTCGACAGAGGCTTATAAACCATTTGGAATCTGCCTTAATTTCAGGAGAGGTAAGTTAATGGCATCAAGTTTTAGACCCTACACCAGCAGCGGTTTTTTCTCTTTACAGGCCAACAGACAATCCTTCTGCCCCAACCTCTTCTTAGAAACAAAAAAAACCCATCACCAAACAGCAAAGCAAAATAAATGCTAGACTAACACAATGTCCACATTTGATTCTAAATTCAATATAGAACAATTACCAGTGTATTTATTTTTCACTGAAGAAGGTATAAGGATAGCAGATATGCATGTAAAGAAAGCATAATCCATTTTGACTTCAGTATCTCCTGGTTTACAATGTTTAATATTTCCTAGAAAGAGTAAGATGTGAAGGCCAGGAGAGGGAAATTACTTATGATTGCGCGCTAGTAGCATCCTAAGAATGTGTCTTTCCTCCCACTGAATGCTGCTTTTTCTTTTAAGCTGCCAGTAGGTGAAGTAAATGACATGAACTTACATTTTTGTGAAGGCAAAAACTTAACTCTTAAGTCATCACCGTTCTACTAAGATTTTTCACAACAGATATAAAATCATTTGCTATGTTAGTAATAATTCAAAGGCCTGACTGAATCTAATTTAAACTTTTCCTGGCAGCTGTACTTCCAAGTTTCTTAAGGTTGGAGTAGCTCATGCTATCACATCAGCCTACAATTCAGGTAAAACTAAGATGGTAAAGCTCATGTGCAGTTAGTCTTCAGTATTTCGAAAAAAAAAAAACCAAACACCAGCCAACTATCAATGATACCCATGGAAGAAAATGTTGTGGTTTAATAAAAGCGATGTTTCTCAAACTGTTTTTCAGGAGGTGCATTGGACTGCAGCTTGACAGCTTCTATTAAGTAAGTTACTAGGAAGTTACTTAATAAGTAACAATAACACTGCTTCCTCCTGCAGGATTTCAAAGAAAGTAACAGTATACCCATATTATTCCGGCACAGAGTGCAAGAGCTTTCTCCCAGGATGGTGTCCTGCTGTGATTTCACTTCTAGCTGAAGGCTGGGTATTTCTTGATGTGAAGGGCAACAGCAGCTCAACAGAGCACAGCGTTCACAATACTGTGCTAATACTCCCAGTGGAGTTGAAAATCTGAATACTGTTTTGATAATACACTAAGGTCCTTAGGACATTGTGATATTAAATTTACATTGAGGAGGAAAGCTGCTCTGAGCCCAGGTTAGGGCTTAGCTGCTTCCACAATTTGCTTCCTCCTTTTTCAACCCCTTTCTACCCCAAACCTGCACCTTAATTGAAGGTCAAGTATTGAATCTGCAAAGATGAGGCTCCTTTTTCTCACTTTCCCTTTGGAAGTAAATTCTCTTCTTCATGATGTCTAAGTAGATGGTACCATACTAAATGGCTTTGGATTCATTAACAGTATCTCCCTTCTCTTGTTATAGCCTGATCATGTGTTCACAACAGTGCACTACAAAAAAAATTGAGTTTTAATGACACTCCAAGGGTATGATATCTGATCATCAGTTTCACACTACACATCTTTCTACAAATAGCCTTATAAGTAGGCCCAATGTTAAACATAAACCTTTATATTAGAGCACTGTGTTCAGCAACTGGAAGACAAAGCCCCAAAAGACCTTACAGAACCAACACTCGGTGATATCCAGGATCTGACCTGGAGGCAACATTCATTTGTGAGATTCACTTAATTCCTTGTTGCAAGTAATAGGAAGGGATGGTACATACTCTTTCTCCCATTTCTAAATGCAGGTGCCCTCATGGAGACAAGTAAATAAAATGGACTCTTACTGAATACCGGCAGCTTCGAAGACAGTTATCAATGTTACAGTATACTTGTCTTCTTATACAGCTGGTATTTATATGTTGTCAAAACTTACCTTTTTTTTTCTTTTTTTTTTTTCTGTGGATCCTATGGATCTTTTAAAATTTAGAGAGCATAAAGATTATTTAAGTTTATTCTCTTTGTACATCTGACCAATGAGGCTCTTATTATAACCCAACCTTTTAAATCTCTGAAGTGAAGTAATATCTTAAAAAAGGAAACAAAGAATAAAAACAAACAAAAAAAAGACCTTATCAGGTTTCACATGCAAGAGTAGGAAGCTGATAGAGGCTGAATTTCTGAAACCTGAGTTGGATTCACGAAGCTGGATGGAAGGAAACAGTTCTCTGCATTCTTTAGAAGATCAGCTCATGAAAAATCCGAAGAGGAATGAACCAAGCGAGCTCGCTTCCTTTCTCATTTCTTATTTTTCGTAATTGACTTCTATTAGATTGGATTATAAAGTAGACTCAAATTACTGACTCACCAATCCCAAGAAGGCAAATCTTTAAAGTAATGAGATTAACAACTGTTGATCAAAGAAAATCACCATAGATGCAAGGCTCTGCATTTGTTGGTGAAATATATTGTTAGAGAGTGACTGCACTGGCTGGATCAGTATGTGGTGGCCAGCGCAGACAGCTGCACATGGCAGGATTGCTCCGAAAGCAACAGAGGTCCCCCCACAGGAGCTAACACTCAGTGGAAGCTCGAAGATTTCTTCATCCCTTCTTTCAGGAATATTAGAAAATGTAGTAAAAGTGGTAAAGGAACTTCCCATAATAAGCAGACTTTGCTCTATTAAACTAAGCTCATCCCAGTGTCCTTTATTATTCCAGAAGCTCTGCAAAGATGTCTGGGCCAACTGGGAAGCTGCATGGTAATATGGGAGATTAAATGATATGGTCTTTTGTGGCTGTGATCCTTCCCAGCGTTTCTGTCAAACATGCCACAGTAAATGTACCAGAGCATTCTCAGGAAAGGGCAGTTCATGGGGTCCCTGATGCCAGTTTGGCTGCCTCCACAGGAAAAGAGACATTGAAACCCCCCCACCAGGGTAAATGCCAACATTTCGTTTAAGTGTAAGAAAATGAAGAGGATCGGAGTGGAATGGGTGCTCTTGGGGAGAGGGAGTTGGGGGGACATGAATGACAAACAAAGCAGCCAGGCAAGATTAATTTGAACCCTTTTAGCCGGATGGCGATTACATTGAATGCATTCTATCCACTTGGGCAAGAAGTCAATTTGTTTGCTCCACATGGCTATTAGCAGGATAGATTAGCTTCATGGCAATAGGGGCTCTAGGGTTTGGGATAAGCATTCCTGAAGGAGGAAACTGAATACAGATAATCTTTAATACTACTTTCTTGTTTCTATTCTCTTCCCATAGAAAGCTAAGTTGGTCTTGCTTACTGTATGGAGTACGCTTTTAGAACAGAGAAGAGCAGGGACTTTTTCCCTCAGTCCTACTTAAATCCACTTTGAGATGTCTCAGTGAAAAAAGAGATGTAGAGAAGAAACACAGTTTGAATGGAAACAGCTCTGCTATCTCAGTGACTATTTTTACAGTCAATCTGGCCCTGGCTGATGGGACTGACTCCTCACCAACACATACCTGGAAGCAGACCTTCTTAAGTACTGTCACCCAGTGCTCACAGTGCGATGGTGGTAAGCAGTTGCAGGAGCCTGTTAGAAAACACCCTGTGAAGCAGAACCTCAAGCAGCTGGATTGCCCTTGCCACAGATCATATTTCCCTATATCTCAAAGATCGATTTCTGTTTTGCTTTTGGTGTGTATTAGAATTCTTCTATTCTGAAGAAACAAAAAAGACTTTGAGGGCAGACTATATCCAGGTTTTTGATGGAGAAAGAGAGCAAACCAATGACACTGCAGTCTTTCCTTTTGCATCTATGCAGATCGTACGAACCACAGGAAGAGTGGCAGTCCTCAGTAAATGGTATACCACAGAGACATTTATTTTATCCTGGCTCACTCACACCCTGTGGAGCTGAGAATGCAGAACTCTCATCTTTAGATTTCAGACTGAAACTTAAGTGAGTGCAGATCAAACCATTAATGGAGTTCAACAGTGGCTGTTGTTTCCTCTTCCCATCAGCTTCTCATCTTTGTCCTCCTGACTTCTATCTAGAAATAAATTTTTGTAAAAATCAGAATACTTCCTGGAGTGACCAACATTGAGAATATTGGGAACAGAGACAAGTAACATTGAAACCAGTTTCTCAGACCCAAGCTGTTCAAATTACTTGGATTTCTTTTGAACAAGCTTTTAAAACACAAAATTCACTCTCTGCTTGCACCAGTAAAAGGGATCCAACTTAGATTAGCCTTATAAGAGATACTTGATAGTAATATTCACATAACTAGTTCTTCCAGGAGCTGGACTTTACACATTGAGGTTGGTAGTGTTGGTACAGAGTGGAGGCAGACAATCATGGTAGTATCAGATGCTGTTACCAAGAAGCAAGGGTGATATTGTCTGTCTCTGAAAAATGCTATGTCCCAGCCTGTAACTAGAGCTTCCTGGCTGGATAGGCCTCTCCACTTCTCTTATTAAGCTAATTCCTTTCATATTACAGCCTCACCATCTTACATAGTGCTGCAGTACAACATGTACCCAGGGCACAGAGAGGGAATTGAACCCAAAGGCAAGAGTGTGGCTAACTGGGTCATTATGGTGGAGGCACAGAGAAATCCTTTCCTACCCGGTTCTCCTCTAAATCACAGGCACTAAGAATCTTTCACAAAGGAAATCTGTTTTTCTGTCATGTTTGGAGTTATATTCACAGCATAAATCTTCCCTTGACCAAGCTACTCTTTGCTATTAAAAAGAGTTGAAAAGGCTTCAGGATGTACCATTTTATATGCTTTAGCACAGCATGGTCATGAAGGAAGCGACTTGAAGCAGGTGTGATTTCAGGATATGTCAGCTGACCTTAAAAGTAACCATGAATTTTAGCACAGTGATTTCCACAGGCAAATATGCACTTCTATCCACATTCATGTCAAGAGCAAGGTAGGAACTAGAATCTCTGAATATCAAGCTCTTGGAAGTATTCAAAAAAACCCCATTAAAAGCAATAGCAGAATCTCCCACTCCTGCCCCCCATCAAAAGAGGTGAACTCCAACAGGCAAAGCTGACAGACAAAAGGAAATATAATGATAGCACCAATGAAGCAGTTATGCAGCTTTCATAGCAAGGGTGCTAGGATATCCTGAATAAACCTCATCTGCCACATTAAGAACTCACATCTGATGGGAATTCCGGGCTTCATGAAAATGTTGTGCAATGCTTATATTGAGATTTGCACCTGTTCATGTTTAGGCCTGGGCTTGACTTCAGCACATATGAGACCTCAGTAGAGAGATGCAGCAGTGTGCTTGGCTGTTGGAGTAGTAAAGCTTGGTTTGCCAGAAAGAACCTACAGATTTAATTTTCACCCTTTGTGTGGTTCCTGCCCTGTCTTTTTAAACACAATAGAATGTCTTGGCCGTAATAAGAAAAAAAAAAATTCCAAAGGATAAAAATAGCCTCATAAGTACAGGTGAAAAATGGAAACAAAGGAATAAAATTTTTCCAGGGAGCTGAAAAAGGGTCCTGTGCACTGTTGAGGAAGAGAAACAAGCCCAGGAATTCTGGGTGTGGGAGGAGAGTCATATGCAGGACTTGCAGAAAGTTAGAGAGGTGTTTTGGAAACATAAATCACATTACTGCAGTATCAGATAGCCATAGCATCAGCCCTGGTGATGGGACTACTCATCACAGCAAGTTTAGGTCCAGTTAGGCTCCATTCCCTGTTCTGTAGTGAAGCTTTTGAAAATGCTTTCTAAAAACAATTGCTGGAATGCTTAGTAAAAGGTAGGAAAACTCACCTGAAAATGAACAATTTCATGACAGAGACTCAGTGCACACTTTATAAATAACAAACCCTTGCTAGATTCAATGTGTGCATTCTCCAGGAGTCTAGCCTTAGCTCACAGCCAGGGCAGAGGGCAATGGCAAAGTCCATGGCAGAGGCCGTGGACTAAAGATAAGAAGAATCATCCCAAAGAGGGCAAAATGGGAAGAAACCAGATTCCAAATATATCTTTAATTTTATACAATTACCTGCCGCCATGAGGCTTTTGCCAAGGAAACTAAAAAACGTTACCAGATTTCTACTTGTTGGTCAGGATGTGACTGTACTAAGGGAACTGCCTTAGTAGTTTCAGCTGCACTTTTAGCCAGCCTGAACACTAAATCGTGATTCAGACTCAGGATCGAGCCTTACCTGAACCTTGTGTGCCTGCTAGCGCCACTGCTCATGAAATGCTGTAGGGTCAAAGAACAAGAGAACTCAGCTGAAAAACTGATGCGGAGCTCTGTGTGGGAAGTGAAAGCCTCCTGAAGACTGTAATTTCCTTCAGTGATTTTGGTGTTATTATATGCTCAATAGTATTTCTGCCAGAAGTTTGTGTTCTGGCAAGTTCCTAGCTAACAGTATGAGAATGGGGGAAGACATTTCTTTTAAGGATTCATTTCCTGAATTATGCATCATTGAAGACCCTTATGACAAATTATTTTGCAGAGCGTGTTAAATAATATGAAAAAAGGAGTTCCAACACATGATCACAGATAATTCTGTTAAGAGCAGCTTAACAAGTAACCCTTTCTCAATCTTGCTACTGTAATTCCCTATATGCACCTAACCTGCTTACAATGGAGAGGCAAAATGTACCATTTAAACTTTGCTTCAACTTAGTGTGGCAAGTAAGCCCCAATTTTTGAAGAGAGCTGGCACTTCTACAGAGAATTCCCTTGAAAACCAAGAAAAAAAAAAAAAGGAAAACCCACCCCGATCTGGAATATTTTTTGTGAATGCTGCAGTAACAAATAGGGGGCACATGTTGCTTTTCTTTATGCAGTGAACAGAGGAGACAAGGGAGAAACTGGAGCTGCTGGGGAAGCAGGGGGGGAAGAGGAAGGACAAAGGGAGCGGGCTGTAAGGACACAGGGCACAAATCCATAAAAACACAGGCTTCACTGATTCCTGCGCCCATAGAGCAACTTGTTTTTCGAGGTGGAAGCCATTTCAGTATTAGGTCCCATTGTGCTATTTTGAACAAGAAACCTACTTTTCATTACCAGGAGCCAACATTAGCCCTCTTCATGTCTGTCAGACTCAATCTCAGATGTCTAGCAATTACTTGAAATTGAACTCAAAACAATACTGAGGTTTTATTGATAGCTTCTCATCAGTTGCTTGCTGTTTCTTGCCTTTCAACCGATAGCCTGGAGAGCGCCCAATTCTCTTACAACAGGGTCAAATTTCAGCGAGGTTATTGATTGCGACCTGACATTTAAGGAACATATGACCACTGTGACATAAACAGCTTTTTACCAGCTCATAAATATTGCTAGGCTGAGACATCCCCTTTCTCATGCTGAAAATTGAAACGTTATTTCCTTGTTTCTCTTGTGGCTCAGCATTTTAATACTGTAATTCACTGTTTCCCTAGATTTCCAAACTGCAGCGATAAATGCTACTGTGAGAGTTATTTCAGGTGTCCAATCCTGGAGCCTCTGCTGGCTAGACTAAACAAAATCAGTCAGATGTTGTCTAGCAAGAATTTCGGAAAGAAGAAGCAGTAGATATGCCAATACTTCATGGATTTTTTAATGAAAATTCTCAGCAACAGAAAAAGATATTTTTGTTATTGTGGTAAGGCTCTGGCCTTTTACTTGCTGAGAGGGATGGACAGGGTCTGTCAAGAGAAGGTCAACATCTTAAAGATGTAACTTATTTGTTGTGAAATTGGCCTTTGCAAGGACAAAACTGTGCTATTGTATTCCCCTGATTCACAATTTTAGGACTCCCTTTTAGATCAAAAGCTAAAGATGACAATCTGTTTATGGATGTACTAAACTCTGAATTTCCTAGTAACTTTGAAATGGCCTGCCTACTTAAAAATTAGACTCTAAAGGAAAAGCAAAAAAACCTCACAAGGTTCCCACTTGTTTTCATTCTGAAATTCAGCTCTCAGACTTTACTTACTAGAAATTTGAGATGAAGTCCAGGACAACCCCAAAGATAATCTCCCAAAAGAGAGCAGGGCTATCAGAGACCTCTTGGCCCCAAGAGGTCTTGGTGGACAGAAGCTAGCATCAGTAATTCTGTGTAAGTTCAATGGCCTTATTAAATTATTTCTAGAGGTTTTATTAATTACTGCAATATAATGCTGATAGGAGGCTTTGCCACCTCTTTGATACCCATCTCATCAAATTCATTCTGGAGCAGAGATCCCTGGACTTACTGGCCCATTGGCTTGATATTTTTACAACATATATTCAAAGGATATGATTCAGCTATCATGCATAAAATAATGAACACTTCATGATTTTTACCAGCTGGTTTACTGTAATATTACTGAAACAGTAACTTGCCTGTATATTTTATATCCTTACAGCTGAATTTTTTTTTTCTAAAAGAAGTCCTCTCCCCCTCCATTAAAGCTTATAAATTGCTTTCCTCAAAGATGCACTAACTGAGCTGGTTAGAAGGACATCAGGAACATGCTTTTCCATCAAGGAATGCTTTTTGTTAAAAAAAAATCCATACAAAACCCAGTTACATTTCCAAAAGAAAAGTATTGAAAACATTTTGACATTCTTGTGGATTTTATTTTCAGTTATGATAGAACACATTATTCCAAGATTATAAAAATATTTCATTTTGAGATTATTTTATTTTTCTCTCTGCGTTAGTACTTCATACATGCTACTTTCCTTATTCATTGAAATTCTACATATATCAAGCATGTATTCAGTTCTAATATTTAAAAAAATATTTTAACCTTATAAAATAAGACTCAGTGTCTGAATCAGGTAGAAACAAAACGCTCCAATGTTTCCCATTTGCTATTTTCACAGCATTCGTTCCCTTGGAAATTTCAAAATTTTGACTTGGGATTCAGATTCAGAGCACTGACCAATTTGAAAATGCTGCAGTTCCCTGGGGAAAAGAGTTTGTCTGCTGCACATGGGTGTAGCTGTAACCTCTGCACAAAAAACTCCAACACAAGGCAGTCATCATGGCCAGGTAAGAAAACTGGTGACAGGAAGAGCCCTTCACAGAAGCTTGGATCTTTAGCTGGACTCTAACCCTGTCAGGTGTCATCCACACTGCTGTTATAAGTGGGACATATAACCTTTAATCAGCGATGAGACTTCTGAAATGAGGAAAAGAAAAAAAAAATTACTCAAGCCTGAAAATAAATAAATAAACACAAATCATGGGAAAAACTCAAGGTTACTGCAGCACTAAATGTTCCTTTATTTTAGCAGTGTAGCTACATGTTAATTATATATATCACTAAACATTTCACTGTGCAGTACAGCACGTGCACAGCTCTGTTTTAAAAAATATTACTCAGTAAAGGCAGCAGTCTGACCCAGTTGAACCGAAGCTGAGATTTGGGGGGATCTGCAGTGTTACCACTTGAATCAGATGATTTACGTATCACCCAGGTGAGAACTAGCAAGACCTAGATACAGGCAGTCAATTCTGAGACATTTGGTTTCACATAAAGATATAAATACTATTTTCAGATGCCTTTTTATTTTTTTCCACTTTTTGCAGGGTAGCAGAAGGTCCTTGTGGAAAACTGGAGGGGCAAGAACTGCTTGAAAGCCATTAAACCAGTTTCATTTCCAGCTCTTCCTTTCAGTCAGAAGATGAAATAACGGACGTCCTCGGCCACGCCGCCAAGGGCTGGTGGATGGGGCAGCAGATGAAGTGGAAAGAAAAGGAAAGCTGACCAATCCTCAGATTACCCTGACCCTCAAAAGCCAGTGAGCTGCTTCATGGACGATTTCACAACTAAGCCATGAAAGATCCAAAAAGCCTTTTAAGATCGTCTCTGACTTGTTTTGCTTGTTCATGAGAATATGTTGCTCCTGGGAAGTGATGTGGCCAGCATGTTGTGAGTCATGAATTGCACTGATTGCAAGCACAGCTGGGAATCCTCTTCAGCCATTCCCAATTGCTTCCTTTCTCTAGCCTATTTTATCATTTGATTTTTTACTGGCAGAAAAAAAAAGTTACATTAAAAATAGGGCTTTGTTGCTTTTTCTGGCCCCAGCACTCCTTGGCAGCTGATTTCACTCTCTCTCTTTCCCTTTCTTTTCCTTTTTTAAAAATCTTCATTTATTTGGAGAGCATCAGACCACCCTTCTCTGTCCGGAAAGTCTCTCTGCTCCTCGCTGGTCTGGCCACTTTCTGTGGTGATTCTTGTTCATGGCAGGTTGCCCTTGTATCACCTCTCCTTTTCCTTTCCCATTCCGCCTCCAGCCCAGGTCTTGCATGTCCGCCCATTTTTTATATGGGCTTGGTGCTGGAAATATCTTTAGTTAAGCCCTCTTACTGTCTTTCCTACAGAACTGGTAACTGAAACCCTGGCACTGTAACTCAGTAAAACCTTTGTGTGTTCTTCTTTGCTCCTCTTTATACAAAAGCCCAGAAATTTTCCCTGCAGGCTTGTAATTGTGCTGCCATTATAGGATAGCTCTTTTAAGCCAATCATCTGAAATGCCCATCTTTCTGTGCTCTGCGTTATTGTGTGTCAGAAAGAGCAAAGCTCCCTCTCTCCTTGCTGTGCAGACATCCTGAAGCAGAAATTAGGCTGTGCAAATCTATCTCCTCACAAGCCAAACTAAGAAAAGAGCCTTGCACCAAAGTCAGTGAAAAGTCTCCCACGGGCTTCAGGTGGCTCTGAGTCAGATCCCAAGGGTGAAACTGACATCTGTGCACCATTCAAGCTTCTCTTTAAACAAATTGATTGATGGGAATAGCTATTATTAATTATCAGGAAGAGCAGTAGCAACCTTGGAAAACTTCTCCTCATTCTGGGAACTGCGTTGCAACACGGGATTTGAACACTGGGCCCCGTTCCCTTCCCCCCTTCCTCACATGGACCGACAGCTGCCTCTGGCAAAAGGAGTCCTGCACTAAGCACTGCCTTTCAGCTCAAATAGTTATTTTGCCCGCAGCCCAAGCAATATTTGACACATATTGTACCCTGTTTCTGCTGCGTCAGCAGTGTTGTGTAAACATGTTAGCTCATTGAGGCATGAAACTCACAATTGTTTTCCCACTTGCAAAACAAACCACGTCCAGTAAACTCAGGGGACGAGCCGGTCATTCAGATTTCTACTAAAGCTGCTCAAGATGGGAGAAGCGGTTAATAAAGTTACTACTCTCCTTTGCAATCCGTCAGCTGCCTCTGATACTGTGAAGTGTTGCTGACATGGCAGGAATAGATGACATTGCCTTTCAGCATCCCCATCCTCTTCCCTCTGAGGGGACTAAGCAGGTTGAGAAGAGTGACGGGTTGTCTCTCCTGATGGTAACAGGGGTCTGGTTCCCTTTCTGTTCAGCACACAGCAGAGGAAAGAAAGCACAACAGCACAGCCTACAAATCCTACTTAGCTGGGACTGCTGCTAATGCTTGCTGGATCCCAGACTTACATGCTGGAGGGCTGATTTCATCTGGAGCAGACAGAGGTGAGGTTAGGCAGATACGTGGAAGTAACCTGGGGAAGGAAGAACAAAAGATCTCTCAGCTCATGGAATGTGCACAAAACAAACCTGTTAGTTCATGCAGACCTGTTAGCTAGCAGAGCTTGCTCCAGCCAGACTCTCGTCCGTTTCTGAATGTGGAAGGATGGGAAGCAGCGGGAGCAGCCAGGAGATGTATTCACCATTCTGCTATCTTAGATACACCACAGCAGACATAGCATTTCAAAATGCCTTTTAGCCCTGCAGGCAATGAGAGCATGGTGGCCTGAATTCATCCCACCTACCTACGGGCACTGAAATCTTTCACTGACTTGGGAGGAATGGAGAGAGACTATGCAAATGTTGAATAAGAAGACGTGCCCTCTGCCAGAACCCTCCTCTCCACAAACTGACTGAAGCTAGGCAGGGCCCATCTCGAGATGATACGCAAGTATTCTGTCCTCTACACTAACTTCTTTGCTCTCAGATTCAATTCTAGGTTCTTGTTTTCATTTATCACCTGCAATCTCACACAGAGTTTATCTAGGGCACTGGCTGAGACCAGCCGATGTGCTGACAGCAGGATCCACTTCACTGCCCCAGCTCTCTCAGGGTTTGTAGTGGGAAGATGGTGCCGGTGCAGCTCACTTACCCTCCTACTTGTTGTTCGTCCCAGGCCCCTCTGCACACATTCAAATTGTTTTGCAAGCCAAACCAAACCAGAACCCTTCCCAAAGGGTCTTTATAGATAAGGAGATATGGTCTTTGTGCAGATTCACCCAGGTTACATGCCACCTGCCTTCCCAGTACTGTCACTTGCTATTAGTCTGTGGAAAATATTCATTCTATGCCCAGTGGAGTTTAGGGTGCATGAATGTGGGTTGTTGTTTTGGGGGAGGAGAAATGGGGAAACTTTCAACTTCTGGACATTGTTAAATGTCTTTTTTAATGTCATCATAGATTCTCTTTTATATCTGTGTGTCTAACAGCAATAGGTTCTCTTTTTTATATCAATAAATGTTTTCATACATGAGCCAAGAATATTGAATTAATGCCTTTCACCAAATCAATATGAAATAATGAGGATCCATCAGGTCTTTTCCCATTATGATAGTTTAAGCTCTGGTACTATGAGCCAATGAGCTTTAACCAGCCTGTTTGCTAATTGGTATGTAGCTCTGTCATTTAGCCATGGCCTTGACCCTGCTACCTCAGCTGTGTCACATGCTATTGCCTAATAATTCCTCAGGGACGGAGGCAGAGGCTGCACCTGGTTGTTCTTTACTATCAGAAAGCACAGCCCTGGGGTCCAGCTGAAAGGGAGAATTACATGGAACTGTGACAATGTTGTGTATAGGCAAGCTGTGTTTTTCAGGACCTCTTACTATGCCTTTGTCCTCCCACAGTAAAATATATGGTACACAGTTTGTAGACTTTGTGCTCCAAAGATTGAAGGGAAGTATAAAATCTGTTACGTCCTGGGGAACAGTTGTTTTGAATTCATTCCTGCTTTTATTAGGCATTACTATTTATATGTCTGAATCTGCAGAGTATATAATTCCAAAAGCGGGTAGGTTTTGCACATGCCACAAAGCAATTGATGGCAAATGACTGAAACTCAGAGTAAAATACAAAAGTAAATGGAAATCATCTCAACACTGAACTTTTCTAACTTAATCTGTGGAGATTTGCAAATGTGGGATGGCAATAGAACTGGCAGTTCAGGACAACAGAATTGTATCTGGACTGAATTTGACACATTTCTCATCAAATTATTAGTTCAACTGCTGCATAGTGCAGCCAAGTCCACCTGAACACGTAGTCCTCTCCAGCCAAGGATCATGAGCTAGTGGGAAAAATGTAAGGACTCATATAGATTTTAATTCAATTTAGGGTTTATCCCCATGGTTTTTTTGTTAACTGAAAAATACATATTGTACTTAAATGCCCTTACAATAATGAGTAATACTTCTCCCAGAGAATTTGCTAAAAATACACCAATGTGATTTTTAAAGAAAACAAATGCTATGTTGCCCTGGCACATACAGTAGGTTCCCTCTTCTCCTGGGAAGTGGTCTGAAGGCTGAATGCCTGAAAAGGACTAAAATGGGCCTAAAATGACTGCTTTAAAGGTCTTTACATGATCAGTGTAAAGATGCTGCAGTGCCACTAAGAATCAGGTCCCCTACATTTGACAGTCACATAATTACTGAATATTCTGGCGTTCCTTTTCCTTCTAACCTCTTATTTGGCGATTGAATCCTCCTGGAAAGCCACAGAATGGAATTTTCATGCTGCACAAGGTAACTTTTACCTTGGGACCTCAAGGTATGCTTCAGAAAAGTCAGGGGGTTGAGCTTCAGGGGTTCAGCCTTTTACGGTGAGCTGCCGAGAAACAGAAATGCATTGAGGTCAAGTGGTAAATTCCAGCTAAAGGTGCACAAACTTACATGATTCTGGTCTTATTCTTTTAGCCTCAGGATCAACTTTTGCTTTTAGAAACACTAACAGTTAAAACCTATTGAATCTTGGATGAACTTTTACAAGAAGGGAGCATTTGTCCTTAAATACCGAAGGCTTTTGAAAAGCTCTGTCACTTCTCTCAGATGATGGAAAACAGCATTTGTGGAAGAAATGCTATTCTCTAATGAGTCCCTGCTTTAATCCAGAGCACACCAGAGGCTAAATAAACTGAGTGGGTTTAGTCAAATGTGCATACAGTTCACATAGGCCTTGCTAAGGCTAATGGATCATTGTTATGCCAGGATATAATGGATAAATTGGCAAGTGTCTGTCCCCTGTCTGTTTGATGCAGTCTCTGGATGAACCTGTAAGGCCACATTTGCTTGCTTTCTATAGTATTCTTTCTTACAGTCAAAACTTAATTTGTATTCTCAAAATGGCATAAAAAGTTCCAGAAATAATTCAAAGTAATTAAAAATAAAAGGGTAGGAATCCAGTGCCAGGGAAGGGAGCATTTTCTCTTTTAGCCTCTTTTTGTGGATCCCGTTGTGCCAAGACAGAAAACAGTGAGATGTTCAAATATTAATAAAGTGGTAGCACAGCCAAATTAAAATGCCCCAATTCTCATAAGTAATGTTTCCAGCAGAGCACAAAAGAATAATCAAGCCCCCAAACTAGTGAAGGAGAATTTATGACCCACCATCTGAGCTGCCAAGAACTCCCTACATGCCGGCACTGAGGATGGCATGGAATCACTCTGCCTTTAAACTTCACCCAATTCTGCGCTACTGAAACGATGCAGCACCACTCCTGGCAGTGGGAAGTCTTCTGCTGGCTTCTTGAGGTGATTAGTCCCTTCTTAGGACTTACCTCCATACCTGCACAAAGACGTGCAGCACAGCTTTCTTCAAAGCAGCAGCTCTCAGAATATGAGAAGCAGCGCAAGTTATGTTTAGTGTGTAATCCCACATGATGATGCAGGGAAAAACAACAGGTCCTGGGGCACTCAGAAGTGAAGTTGGACTCTGAAACTATACAACAGTAGGGGAAAATGGGATTTGGGTTTGGTTTTTTCAGTTTTTTTAAACAGCAGATTCAAGAGACTTCTCTACCAAAGATCTGATCTCTGATCTCTAAGGTAGAGTCTGACTTTTCCCAGAATTTTTCCCAGTGCTCAAGATATGTATTATCCCTCACTTTGCACCTTGCATTATTTACACATTTATAATCTGTAGTCCTGTATGCTTCTTTCTCTATCTCTTCATATAGAAAAGGAGATTTCAAAGAATCAGAGAAAATGGACCTAAATCAGTTTCTAGAAATGTAGATTTAGTTTCTTCTATTAGACCTTACCAGTCACTGGTAGTGACCATGGGAATTAGGTGCTTCTCCAACAGAAAAAGGGTTAATGCAGAAGTCAAATGGATAGTTCACTGGGTCATTCTGATACAATATTCTCAGCCACTGATGTATTCAGCATTCAAATAGCCACATTTAAGAGACTCTTGAGTGATCTCACACAAATTTTCCTACTCTCTCCCTCAAGGATTTCCCAGACCTGTAGGAGTGGTCAAGTTCCTCCTCCTCTTGCGTATATGGTCTCGACCCTTCCTGCTGTGCAACCACATTTTTACAAGTGGAACTTGAAGATGGAGGTCTCTGAGAGTGCCACTCTTTCAGTGTTTAAATGTATAGCTCTTACATGCACCCCTGCCATGGAAAGTAGTAGGAGACTACTACATGCAGTCCCAAGCAGATGCTCTGCTAACTAAACTGTATGTACCTGTGCTCTCCACATCAGGTTCTTATCTTCTGCTCACCATGCTGGACTCTACTACAAGCTTTGCCATATCCTACTCTGGTCTCATTATATATATGTGTCACTTGATGAGTCACACACATTTTGTAACCTCACTGTGTATATGGTCTTAATAAATCTTGATGTGATAGATTCCGTAAGTAAATGTGCACCACATACAAAAAGAAACAGTTTCAGCCCATACTTCTGTCCCTTGTGCATTCAAGGGAAATACTTTATAGAAATAGTACAAGAGGCTGGCTTGCTTTTCTTTCAGTTTACTAGAAAATTTAGCTGATTTAAACTAGAAAAAGAGAGACTTTAAGAATTAGTTCTGGTTTGCATGTTCCTGTTCAGGCAGGCAGCTGTGGTACCTTCATGATAGCAAAATCAATGCTGATGCAGCCATACATGGACAACATTTACAGAAATATAAAAAGAAAGGTTCCTGGCCTAAGATTCCAGCCTAATTGAGCCAAACACAATAAACATTATAATTATTCCTTCTCACAGCAAAGTGAACAATTCAATTTGGAAGGAAAGATGTGCCATTGCTATTCCCTAGTCCTGCTGTTATTTTATTTTATATGCACTGTTACTGCTCATCACAGAGATTTTCTGCATTTAGTTAGGAGTACCTTTGCCAGAGAGTTCAAATTACCGTCTAAACTCAGGTTAATGTGACTTCTGAGGGCTTGCCTACACGGGGAAGTTAGAGTGCTATAATGGAAGCTGTTAATTTCTGTCACTAAGCCTTTCTGGACACTCTGGGCTGGGTGCAGACCAGCACATGTTCACTTGCTAGAGCTTCAGCTGGCCAGGCTTGAGAGAGCCCTGGTTTGACAGCTGTATATAACTGCATGAGTGCAGCATTCCTCCCAAGCTCTGCGAGAAATCTGGCTGTGTCAGCCCTGACTTGGCACTCCCAGGCAAGAGACTGTCATCTTCTGGGAGAGCTGGCGGGCCAGCCCTGCCGCGTGGACAGCAGTCCCTTCTGCCCCTCCAACGGCTCTGTGACTGCTAACTCCAGCCTGGAAAACACACCCACATGGCTGCATCTCTGCTTTCTGGGCAGACAAGCCCACCAGCCTCACTGCAGAGCTCGCTGGGGAGGCCCCCCCCCCCCCAAAAAAAATTCTGCCATCAAACACCCTTTCTAGATGCTGCTTTTGACAGTGTGTGCTCTTTAAGTGGGTGGTGTCAGCCTTATCTGCCCAGCTGTCTACAAAAGAGTACCAAACTGGGAGCTGTGTTGCTGCACTGTATTTCTTGACACTACAGTGCAGAAGTGCTCCAGTCTAATAGAAATGTCTAGTAGTTTAGCTACTTCCTCATCTCCTCTTAGCATCAAACAGTACCACTTCTGAATTTCTTGAAACATTACATATCAGTCATCAGGTTAGAAGAAGGGAAAGGTGGTAAACAGTTTTTCTCCCACAATAAACGTTAACTTATTTGTTAAAATTTGTGCAGTGCTTTCTTAGTTCTGTGTCCTGGCCTTTGTTTCTTGCTTCAAAGCAATAGCTCTAGCTACATTTGTCAAAAAATAGTGGCAGGTAAGGTGGTTTCTGCAAAGGAGGATGCTACTGCTTACGTGCTGTCCTCCAACCTCCCACGCACAGGCCAGTCTTGCATGCACTGCTGCAAGAGGGCCACCGTCAACAGGCAACACACATTCAGGGCTGCTCTGTGGAAAAAAGCAGAATAAACAATGATGAAAGAAGGCAGATACACAGAAAATGCTTATCCTATCACCCCAGCACAGAGCAGGCCTGTTGCAAAAACATGGTGCTTTCTCTAGCATAAAGATGAACTCAGCTCTGCTGCCTCTCCTGATGGAGAGAGCACGTGTAGGGCTTCAGCATAGACCAAATATCTTGATGCATCATGGACAAGTCAGGCACAGTTGAGTGTACCATGGGCTAGTCCATGGGTAGGTATCCTGAACTTCACCTCTCCCAAGCACAGCACAAACCTTAGGTGGATTATGTGTTATTGCAGGTGAAAAGGTGTTTTGAGTGCACTGCTCCTTTCACTATACAGAAATACCTGCAGACACCATCTTTTTGCCCCATTGGGTTCTTAATTACACTAATTAGGTGGTAATTTTTACATCAAAGAAAAATTATCTCAGAGGTGAGAATTCTACTCACATTTGTATTATACCAAAGCTAAATGGAAGAGCATGAGAATGTTATTAGTGATTATTACTTGACCATCTCCCAGTTTTTGAGGAAGACTGATATCTATTGTGGGAGGAAATGACTAAAAGAACTACAGGTATAGCAAGGTAGTTAAATAAATTGGGCCCAGAAAATTGCAGTTCCTCTAAAGGAAGGTTAATAGTTGGCCTGGAAAACAGCCACTAAAGGAGAATAAGTGCGTGCATACATGTGACAAAGAGAAAAAAAGACTGTCTTACAAATCTTCTTTTATGTCTCTTCACCAAAATATGTGTGCTCCCTCTCTGATTCAGCTGGCACAGAAAAGTCAAAAAAAAGCTCAGATTCTCCCTAAAAGACTGCTGATCAGATACACATCCATGAAACCTTTGCCTTCTGTTTTATAAAGGCAAGGGGCAGGAGGAAGCTTCACTTTAAACAGCTGAACTCTTTGAGTGAAAGTGGAAGAGCCATGTTAAAAACTGCATATAGGTTATGCATATGAAGACCTGTTAAAATAAGAATAAATGCTACTGAGAAGAAGATGGTATAACCTCTTGTGTTATCTTAATATCTTAATAGGGAACATGGGGCTGCTCTTAGCACACTTGCCCCCCGACCCCAAAAGCCTACAGCTATGCCGTCATTGACATGGACCTTGGGTAAAAGAGGGAAGGAAGGAAATAGTTTGGTAATATTCCTTCCCAAACCAGATCTAGTGGAGTCTGAGCTCCTGCTGTGCACATGAGCCAGCTTGAGGATATAGAGTCAGGATATACCTCCCTCCTCCAAGATGCAAACAGCCTCAGCTGTGCTAAACTGGTTTAGTCTTACTCATTCCCTTTTATTTCATGCAAATTTTGGCAGAGGAGATTTGGGTCTTAGGCATGTATTTATAGCGTAGCTTTTATGTATTTTTTTGTACCTTTGCCTTTGAGATAAATTGGGAAGAAACGTAGCATTCAGCATCACAAATGCTTTCTGCTTCACCTTTTCTTTCTCATTGCTCAGGTGTCTGAGGGCTTTGAGGGATATGCATTTCATATGCCACAAGGAAATACAGGATGTGAACTAGACTTCATCAACTTCATTGTGTTTTGAGCTGATACTGTGCTTGTAGAAAGAAGTCTCTCTGTACAGGATGAGTTTTCATCAAATCTTGTGGCGGCCTTTTTGTTGGTATTCTCATCCCAGACAAATTGTACCGCAATTTATCACAATTCACTGAATGCTTAGCATACTTGCCAGGTTGTTTCATAGTTTTGCCATGCTTAGAGGTGCTGATGAAAACATATTTTCATTCTGTTGCTATTACAGCAATTGCCCTTATTAAGCTATACCTTTTTGACTGTTACTATGGAAGAAGGCAAAGAAAAAAATCCTTTCTCCAGTCACTGACACCTCAGCTGTTTTGACTGCAGCAATTGAATCCAACAGATTTTCATTCGAAAATGTGAGTGAAAGTTGTGTTTGGAAGAAAAGGGCACAGCCATTTTGAGACATGTGAGATCCATTCCCTTTTAGTCACAAATTCACAAGCTGTGGATGCTCCAATTTTCAAACATGCTTATTACAGTTAGCTCAGATCTCAAGTGCTCTGGCGTATATAATTCCTGAGAAGGCAGTTCTTCTGGCAGATTAAGGGAACAGTGTGTTTTTGCCTCAGGCCATTAACATTTTAATAAAATGGTCGTCAACTGTGATAACAATTTATCTTTAGGCAACTTTATCTATTATTAACCTTATTAAGTAACAAGTTTATTTTTGCTGACATGTAGATTTTCCAATCATTGTCAAGACGGATTAAATTTTTTTTCTTTTAATTTCATGTTCCGTTATGGTGTGATCCTTCACAAAAAGTGTGGTTTGCGAGTTTGTTTGGTTTGCTTTTGCACTGACTTTCAATGCTTTCCACCTCCTCAGAGTTGGGAGAAATACATGATCTCATCAGAAGCGGTTAGAAAAAGTCTTTTACTCTTCCTGTCTATCAGTTATTTTCATACAGGTAAAACTCCAGTTCTTCACATCCTGATTTCTCAGGCACTGGGTTATCTGAAAATTATTTGTCCCCTAAAATCAAAATTCAGAAAGGAACTAAAATTTGTTTAGCAGAAGCTATAATTATCCAAGGTTTCAGATGTCTGCCAAGATACCAGAGTTACCATTATTCAGTGTAATTAATGCTTTCACCAATTTAGAAGACTGTACAAACATCATGGCCTCATGCTACTAGACAATGAGCGCTTTCTATGAGATGATGAATGCCTTTGCCTCCTATAGATTTATCAGTATCTTGCAGGTTCAGGATCCATGCTGGTCACGTATAGGAAAGGCTGAACCAGTTATGAAAAAAACAGCTTTCAGCCCCAACTCTCCAATGTGCTAGCTGACTAAAAACCATAGTGTATTACTGAAAGTGAACACAACCCTGATTTCCCACCCCCCCAGTTTTCAAAGAGTTTAAATAAGGGTTCACTTCATCCTTTCTTTCTATATACCTTCATATATCCATGTCATTACTGAGTTTGCAGCAAAACAATCTGGGAATTTTGCAAGAAGGAAAAGTCCAAATATGTTGTGAGCTCAAATTGACTTGCTAAACTTCAGGGTGTTTATCTGCATTAAATATCATGCAATTTCTAGCTCACTGACAACTGCTGCTTCTAATTGCAGCAAATGGGGGGGAAATGGATCTTGCTTGTGTCTCCGCTGTAATCTCAAATTTGACTGTGGTGTCGGGTGAAGATATTCAAACTAATTTTAAGTTAGTTCATTCAGGAGGTAGGCTGGCTGCAACTGTGCTGGACTTGGTGTCAGTCAGTTTACCCCCTTCCTCGGCTGGTTTACAGCCAGTTGAATGCACTGCACTGGAGTCATGTCTGCTGCATGGCAGACTCAGGTGTCCTGGGTGGAAGTCGACAGTGTCCATCCTAAGTCTCTGTGCTCCACAGTGGAGTCTGTGGTGTAAACCAAACAGGCTCTCTGTCATGGTAAAAAAGGTGAAAAATCATGTGTTTTTGAACAAAACCCTCTCTCATACAGCATTTTAAAATTTTAAAACCTAGCTAATAATAATCCATGAATCAACAACAGTGGAATGAACAAAAATAGTGAACAGGTTCCTCCTCAGGTTATAAATAGAGATCAGTTTGAAAAGTATTATGGAGGATTCTGGGCTCAATAATTCACATTTTTTATTTGTTATTAAAAAGCCATAAACTGTGACAAATGCACAGGAAGCTCATTCAAACACATTCCTTTCAAATCACTCTGCATGAATCACTGACTTCGCAGAAGATGGCCTCTTGAGTCAGTAATAAAAGTCTGAAGACTGGGATGGCATTCCTAACTCCACCACAAAATATGTTTCTGGCATCAGTTAAAAATTGCTCTGTGGGCTTCCTCATCCACCAGTGTAGGGTGAAAATAGTCTCTGCCAACACTTTTCTAAGAATATTAGTTCATTCATGCCACTAAGACCTGATCTAAGAAGTGATCTCTGAATTAAAACCATTCATGATAGTCCTAGAAACCCAAATTAAAATCTAAAATCTTCCTCTGAAAATATTCCTGGAGTTGTTTAGGTCTGAACATATGCTTGTTTCCTCTCGATCTAGCAAGGCAAGACATGGGTCAGATCCATATCAGCCATGAACTATAAAGAAATGAGGGTCTATAAGCCAGCTCCATGGGCTATCAAAACTGTCTATTTCAGTTCTATTATAATTACCAAAAATGAAGAGTCTTCAGGGTCCTCTCTATGAGGACAATTTAGCAGACAGCCCTTCTCTTGGCAGCGCCATTCCCTAGGAACATCCTTGAATGGAAGCTGTTGAGACTTGAGTGCTTGGCCTGCCTCAGGAGAGCAATGAGCGGAAGACCTCCCTGCCAATACGCTTCCAGCCGCAATTGCTAATTGTATTATTTGCTCTTTAAAATGCAATACCAGTGAAGCTGTCCTCACCACCACAAGCAGGCAGAATCACCCACATCTAATTCATCTCCTACTTTATTGCCCATTGAAATGAAATGCAGGTTGCCCTAGCAGCATACAACAGGCTGCTGTGAGACAGCAACCATCTATTTCTACACAGCGTACAAGTTTGATCTCGTTTGGCTAATTATCCCATTAACCTGTACCTAAAGATCCAATTACTGCAGCTGTGGGTGACTGAATAAAGGGCAGCGGCAGTGGTAGGCCTTGAGTGTGGGATCTGTGCTAACCTTCTCTGGTGTGTTTGTATCTGCCTGATCCAAATCATCCCATATGAGACCCAACAAAACTTAGATTTTTATGATGATCATGAACAAATAGCTTTTTTTTTCCTCTGTCTCTCTTTTTTTTTTTTTTTAAGTGAAAATTGGATTAGTCTTGAAACATTCAAATACCAAAGGCTTGAGGTCAAAACCAGTCACAACTGGTGCGCAAGCATGACCTGAATGGCTTTGCGGCAGGGTCTAATTGTCAATGCAACTGGAAAAATTCCTAGAGCAACAGAGCTCAAGCTGTATAAAACCTGCCAGCATTTGGAATAAAGGGATGTGAATTGATCTCGTGCAAGAACATGAGTGTCTAGCCTGTTCCCTTCAACCACGCCAACCTTGACTTCTTTCCTATTTGGCCGAGCAATGATGGACATACAGCTTTCAGAATAGTATTGTTGCCAGTTGTACAGTAGATGTTGCTCACTCACGTGGAGGAACAGGAGGTAAAATACAATAAAATCACCATGTCTTTATTTTCACACCAAGTTCTAGAAGGAAGGTAGAAGAGAACACAGCTGCAAAATGCATACTATAAAAATCTCAGTGATATAAAAGATTCATAAACCTAATCAGTACTCAAGTCTAACCAGTACAAAAAGTTAAGATGAGGAGACAAAGGGACTGTCTATGAAATTAATGATAAGGAACAATTATTTTGAACAACACTAGAAATAATATAGAAACAAAATAAGAAAAAAGAGCTTATACTAACTAGGATCTTTAATTTCCTTAGGGAGGAGAAGGTTAATGAACATCCAACATTATCTATAAGGACCTTTCAATCAGAAGAGAACAGGGCTGGTAGAAATGCACACTGGGGGCACGCTTTGAAGAAAAGGTCTATGATCTTTCAAGAAATATCTTCAACATCTGACTAAAGAATTTTTTGAGACCTGTTTCTCCTGATAGTGTTCATCATTGCAAAGGATATTTATGTAATCCATTCAGTCAGAGACAGATTATGACTACCAAAAACTTCACAAGTGTTTCTGGGAAGTACAGCATGGGTATTTGGAATTTAGTGGATTTTTTCTGATTTGGCAGTCAGCCTACGAAGATCAAATCATTTACCCTACCCTATTCTTAAAAGCAGAGAATGAAATCCAGATGAAAAGCAGCCTTCTCCGTGAGAAATAGTTTCCCTCCTTACACTGGGAAATATTTTATTTTCTGCCTAAATAGGAAACAGCAAGGACCCAGAAAGCTACATGCCAGCAAGCAGCTCTTTTAATTAGACTTCTCTTCTGAATATCCTTTTGCATTAGTTTCCAGAAAACTTAGCAGACAGTGTTTTTCATTACTGGTGCTCTCCCCATCTGTCCTCCTGTACAGGATTTCTGCACATGAAAAGAACTTGCAAGGCTGAAGCCAGAGTGGAGCCTGCTTGGAGATCATTATGTTGCTGATTGTGGACAAAAGAGTGGTATAATTCCCTTCTATAGGATGAGAGTTATCTGCTGGTTGCCCAGCAACAGGTTGATTGATTTTATTTTTATTTTGGTAATGTTTGGCATAATTTCTGGGCATTGTTTCCAATCTCATATGGTCACGGGTTGGTGATTTTCATCCTTGAGTGTCATTTCTTGTGCCTAGAGGCCACAATGCTGGGCATGTGTTATATCACAAAACAGCTGAGAAACAGGATTCGCAAATGAAACCTCACCTGCTATACCTTTTATCTGGGTGCTTTTATTCCATGAGGTTTGGATATACACGGTGGTTTTGTATCAGCAGCAGTGATACAGCAGCTACATACAATGACCATTCCTGCCTGTCCGGGGCTTCCTGCAAACACAGGTATCATATTTTCCACTCACACTCATTTTCTGTCCTTTGCTGATCACTGTTCAAGATGCCAGTGATAACCTGAATTTTTCAGAGCCTGCTGTAGGAAGGACACCACCTTTGTCTACACACCTGCCACTTTTGCCCTCCAGCCTTTGCAGATAAGTGCAATTGAGTAGCGCTGTAGCTGTCAGTCCCCAGAGCTAGCAGGCTCAGAGGCAGTGCTTTCTTTTGCAAGGTCTTTTTTTCTGGAAACTCTCCCTTTGATATGCCAATTGATGCACATCTTCCATGAGCTTCAGAGAGTGATTTAAGAGGAGTTAATTTGGTTTAGATTTTGGTGATTCTGCAGGGACTGCAGTTGTTTGGTTTTTAATTTATCTGAATGTAAAACTAACAAAAGGGTGACAATTTTAACTGTATCCGTTGTGGGTGGTGAGGTTTGTGCTTTATTATTTTTATGTGAAGTGTTGATATGCGACTAACTGCGATGTCAACAGGCACTCCAAATCTCTAAATAACAATGCAGAAAAATATCCAGGTTTCAAGAGTACTTGTCTCTTTCTGTTCAGAAGCTGAAGAGGTTGTTATATTACAGTGTACCAAGGAATATCACGTCCTACAATATGACATAATTTGACCTAACGTCATAAAAGCTGAGTGGCGTCATGCATGAACCAGCACAAAAAATTTTATGGAAAATTCTGAGCCGTGCAGAGGTCCCTGGTCCTGTAAGTGCATATGGTAGGCAATAGACTAGCAATCTTTCCAAGTTAGTCAGCTATTGCTTTAAAATGCAGCTATTATAGTTTGCCATGTTATTCCTCCTTTAGCACTGCTGAAAGAAAACATAGTGTGGTTTGTAACAGACAAGCTATTCCTAGGCAGGACAAAAGCAAAGCCTTTTGCTCAGCCATTTTTATCTGACACTACCTTGAATTTTGCTGATCTGAGTAAACCAGAAGTAGGAATGATCTTTAGTTTTGTTTCCATCAAACTGTAACCCCTAATTCATACAGTTTTGCTGAACTGGAGTTTAGGCTTAGTCGTTACCTATTTTCTCCCTGGGGGCAAACTCATGTCTTTACTATTGTTTTTCCACTTTAATATTGCTTGCTGGTGCTAGGCATACAACAGCACTTCCATGAAACAGCTCATATGACAGTTACGGAAACAATTAAAAAGCCCAGAAATATCAACTACAATGGGATCAAGCCCTGCTTACAATAAAGCTACTGGAAATGTTGACCTCAGCTAAGAGAAGGTCGCTATCGTGAAGCAGCAAATTCCTGCAGGAAATCAGCATTCCACGTTGTGCCCAGGTGCTCACAATCCCCACGGTGTGCGCTTCCATACCCAGGTGGCCTCTGTTCTTTGCTAGGCTCATAGCTGCAGAAACAAGCTTGGGGAAATATGGGAAGCCCTGCACCTTCCTTTCCCCATGCCCTCTTCAAACACCTTCTTAACTCACAAAGTTTTTCAGCCTTTAATGTCTGGGTGCAATCATACAGATAAAGAGGCTTGTCCTCATTTACCTGGAGGCTTTTTCTAGGCTCTCCAGCCCAAAGCCAGATTGTTGTCTATTTCAAACAATTGAAAACAAAACTCACTTTGATGGAATATGTTTTTTGGTTCAAATTGTGAGATGTCTTGGGTAAATGTTTGCACTTCCATATCTACCATGTAAAATGCCCTTACACAGTTCACTAATGAAATAACAATATTTCATTATATATAATAGAACTGACATATATATATATATAATAGAACTGACAACAGGCATGCTATTATACTGGGAGTTAGTACTGAACCGTGTAAGCAGACACCAGTTATGTGCAGCGTCAGACAATTTTCTACTTAATGGTATAGGCAACTGATCTGTTGGACATCTTCAAGTTTTCATCTATTTGGACCTGGGCCATTGGGTTCAGATAGCCTTGTTAAAAAGGGATTTGCAGGTCTTTGCAGTGTTACAGTCCTGCCAAGCTGGAAGCTATAGACAAGGTCAGTGTCTAGGACTCTCTTGTATTAAATGAGCAAGTAAGCTTATATGCATTGCAGATTCCCTGCCCATGAGATCTCTTGTCTAAAGCAATCTGCTGAAAGGTGATAGGGTTGAAGTGTAGGCTAGACAACATGCATATGGCAGAGGGTTTGTAATATTCTAAATAGCATCCACTGTGTTTTCTTGGGTCAACATACAAAGTGTGTTGGTAAATCAATAGTTTAATCCAAGTGTGACAAGACAATTTAGCAAACCTCTTACAAAAATGCTTCTCCAGGAGACAAAGCAGATTTGCAGCATTGCTGGCAGAAGCCATTTTATACCACATGGCGTAACACAGTTACAGCCAGGGAGAAGTGCCTACAACCTAGCCCTTCTGTGCTGAGGGAAGACGAGCTGGGCAATCCTAGTGTTTATGCTTGGGAAACACTATTAAGGACACAGTGCTGTCTTGCATAATAATATTATAACACAGAAGATGTGGAAATTCCCCCCCTTAATTACAAGGGGGAATTTGTTTTGCTTTTGGTTGAAGACCAGGAGCTATTGCTCCCTGGCATTATAAAGACACAACACACTGGTCTAAAAGACCAGCTCTTTCAAAGGCATGGTTAGGATGCTGTTACAAGAAAAGGGAGGGATATCACTATGTTACGGTGACACCTACAACAGAGTAAAAGAATGGGGCACTTGCATTTCACCATTTGATAACATTGTGTGAACCAAGGGCAGCATTCGCAAAGCCTCAGTTCCTTGGTTCAGTCCTGAGCAGAATATTCAGATGTTAAATTCCCTCAGCTTCTGAAATCAAAAGGAACAATAGGTACATGCACAAATTAGCAAATGTGTGTGATCACAAGCATAAGGCCTGCAGGTCTGAATGATTCAGGCTGAGACTTTGCAGGCGTACATCTCCACACATCAAATAGAGGTGCCCTTCTAAATTCCCAGATTCAGAAATATGCTTAGAGCCCCCATCAGGATACATATATTAAATGTAAAAATTCTTTGACCTAAGGTCTGAATAAAGCAAATCATATTAAAGACAAAGGAAAAGAACAGCAGGGGGAAAAACCCTATCCCTTACAAAAATACGTACAGTCAGTTAGAAGCCAAAGATTTCACTCTGAAACAAGCCTATGTAATATCATTTAATGGTAATTCTTGAAAACAGCTGTGTGTATACCAAAAAGGGGTTACACCTTGTGCACATATAGAAGATTCTGCTATAATATAGAATACTATGCTGCTATAACATAGAATAACATAGAATACTGAGCAAAATTTTTTGTAAGGCCATTAGAACCTTAAAGCTATTTTAAACCCACATATAACTGCTCACAGGATAAGAGCCTCTTTTCATATTACTCAAATGCCTTGCCTCAGCTGGAGACAGCTGAAATGAGTACAGTGTGCAACAAGATAGAGTGAATGAGGTCTAACCTTCCTTCACCAAAGCAGGTACCAAAAGATAGAAGGCTTGTTTCACTCTGTGGATAATGAACACAGCTCAGTCTCTCATTCAGTTACCTTCCTCATAACCCAGGCTATGCATCATTGTGCAAAGGCTGACTTTTTAATTTTTCTTAGTTCTTTTTTCACTTGTTCCCTCAGAGAGGCTTACGGATGAGAAGGAGGGAACACCATCTAGGAGAATCACAGAGTCATAGAATCATAGAGTGTCCTAAGTTGGAAGGGACCCACAAGAATCATCAAGTCCAACTCCTGTCCCTGCACAGGACTACCCCAAATTTACACCATATCTCTGAGCGCCTTGTTCTCAGCTCCTCCTGGTTCAGCTCTTTAACTGGCACAAAGATGTAGCTATTTCAGCATCCTTTACTAGGATCAGCTGGCATCAACACCTTTACTCTGAATGTACTCCACCTAATACCAGTGACCACACTGTGGGACAGGTATGACCCACCATGTTCCCCACAGACCTGGCCTCTGACCTCTTGGAGGGTGTTGCAGTTCTTTCCCTGCTTATGCCCTGAATTTCCTTCCAAAGGACAGTGGGGTGTGTCAGCTCTGGCTGAGCCCCAGAGCATGCCTGTGAACACTGCAGAGCACCTGCACCTGCAAGAGAGATGCAGTTGCTCTTCACCACAGTTACTATCTAAATTTTTCTAGCTGGCTAAATCCTAACAACACAGTACATAAAAGTTCCTAATGGTGAGTAAATTGGGAACGATTAGGGAAAAAAAAAATCCAGGATGGGAAAAAAATCTTGCCTTAATTTTTTCATTGAAACTGAAACATGCAATGTAGCCAATTCTGATCATCATGACTTTATACAGGCCATGGAAATGGAATTAGAATCTTAGTCTTGGCCAAAAGGTTATTAAAAGATTTAAAAATAGATGTTTCCTACTGCATGTAAAGTTTTTCCTCTTCCTTTCAGCTCACAAACTTGCATGGAAATAGCCTCTTATTTATTTCACAATCAAATTCTATTTGGAAAAGAACTTTCTTTCCCCCATTTTTTCCTAAACTGCACAGTTCAGTTTGGAGCAGAGGCCAAGCAATGGTCACTTTCATGCTTTTACGTAGTTCCTCTGCAAAACCAGTTCAATATTCATGGATAATTCACACAGTGGTGTAGAATAGCATGCAGAAATTGTCCTTTACTGAAATCAACTGGCCAAATATGCTCAGTACTTAACTTCATACATGTTACATGTCTACCACATTAAAGAAGCCTCATTCCCTAACAACCTTCCCCTAGAGACATTTCCATTAGGAAACAACTTTATAGGCAATTTCTGATTGCCTCTTAATGAACCTAAATATTTAGGTTTGGCCATACTACATTTAATGTTCATTGTCCTTGGGGATCTGCAGAGACACCCCAAATGAAAAGCAGCATGGAATGGACACATTTAATTTTTGTAATTCCTAGTGCATTCAGGTATCATGGAGCAAATGTTCAAACAGGGAGTTATCAGATTCTCATTCCAGTTGTGAAAATTGAAACAAAAAAAATAGGCAGGAGAAAACCAGAAAAAAAGAAATAATGAAAAATGAAAGGTGGTGTGAGCAGATAAAAGAAGATAAATAGGGAGAGAAGGAAAAAATGTGACAATGTGACTCCAAGGGAGCATCCTGTGAAATGACAGGTGGAATTTTACGTACCAGCCTCAGACACGAGGAGCTCCCTAGGATGTTCCTGGGGTGCAATTCCTCACCGCCTCTCCACTACCACGGTTGCCTGATGACACAGTTAGCAGAAGAGTCAATACTTGTCATTTTTATTTAGCAGTTTTCCAATTCAGTTTGTACGCAGCTGCACCAAAGAACAAAATTGACTATGAATTGTTTTCCTGAGTCTATGAGAAGATCATCACTGCAGAAGGGCGGACAGGACTTTTTGAGAACTTAATTTTACTTACTTTAAGTCTCAATTTTTGGCAATATCTTCCACCTGCTGGGTAAGGTTTCCAAAGAAGCTGGAAAGTTTTACACACAGCTGCTAATGCTGCTACATAGCTAACCGAAACACCACCAGTCACCTGAACAGTCTTATTCTTGACGAAGACGTGGTTGGAGAGGAAAACACACCAAGGTAAACCATTCCATCATATCACTCATGAGAAAAAGAGCTGCACCTACAGAGTGGTAAAAACAAGAGCAACGGTCTATCAGGGATGACAAAGGCCAAAACACTTTCAAGAGTGTGTGAAACAGCAGAGAGCAGCAGGGGAGACGAAATAAGTACTGGCCTGTGTCCCTGTAATAGTTGTGGAGCAGTAGCTCTTTTCTTAAGGAGCAAAATAATTCCTGAAAGTATTTTTTCCACATAAGGTTGCAGTAACCATAAGCAGAATTTTTTCACTGAGTTTGTTAAGCAGGGCAGATTTTTTTTCCTTTCTCCGAGCCCTAAATGGGATGCATGAATTCATTCCCCATACCTTCAGCTCTAGAAGCAGTTATGCCGATCATGGGATATGCTAGAAGCCAAGGTCATTAGCGGTGAAAACCTGCGTCTTTGCACTCCCTAGTGTATGTCCCTCTGGCTCCTGCAGTTTCCTTTCCTGGCAGCAGCTGCTCCTGCTCTTCATCCTGCTTTTAAAAGCAGTAAGGAATGGGAAAGTGAGGGTGATACTGAATGAACAGCAAGGGTGTTATCTTGCAAATGAGCCATCACAATATGTCCAGCTATTATGTTTTGTGTAGCTCCATGTTTGATATGTCACGTCTAACAAACAAACTGACAAATACCTAGAAATACCTAGAAACTTCTACTCGTATGTCAAATTTGCATGAAATGAGCAAAAGTTATTGGAGACAGGGTTGCACAGAGAGATACACAGATGGAACATGGTCCTATACATTCCTTTTATACAGATACAGGCATAAAAACAGTATTATTGTGGAGCTGTTGAAAGGCACTGGGTTGGTTAAAGGAATTCAGCTGGGCAGCCCCAAGTCCAGCTTTCCAAACACATCAGTGTGACAGCTTGATCAATGCTAACATTTCCTTTAGAGGCAGCTCAGCATCCCGTGCAGTTCTTGTCTTCCTAGCTCACTCTGAAAAGGTGTACAAGACATGGCAGGTTTTTTTCCAGTAGGCTACAGCTAAGACAACCTTCCCCACCCTTCAAATTAACCTCATCCCAGATTCTTCAAATGAGTTAGGGGCCATCTGAAGCAGTGCTTCCTAGAGGGCTGGGCTGACCTGAAATCCACAGTGTGTACCTCTGTGTACCTGTATGACCAGTAATTTTTCACCCCACTCTGCTACGTCACCTCTGAGGAGGAGGTGTTAGAGATAAGGCTGCAGGATAAGATAGGATCTAACTCTGGACTTTTTTCAGCCTAAATAATGTAGTCTGTGTGATGCCCATGTTCTGTACACATGTTCCTCAGGTCTTTCAAACAACTGCTCTTCTAAAGATACAGTTTTTCTTAGCCTATGCAGTATATAATATGCACAGGAGAGTAAGTGGGGAAAAAAGACCATCTCCATGAGAGCTAAAGCTGCACTGCCCCTTTTCTGGAAGTTATGGCTAAACATCCTGAAGACTATCAAGATCGTGGCTTAGTAACACTTAGAATAGAATAGAATATTTCTGTTGGAAGGGAACGATCATCTAGTCTGCTTCCTCAGAGTGAATTTCACATGAAAAATGCAGTTTCCACAATGATGAAATTTTTCCAGATTATTTTGTTCTTATTTATGACAAAATTTTCACTCTCTCTCTTTTTTTAAAATTATTTTCCCCCCTCTGTCATGGATATCGTTAAAGGCTTTCTCTTGCACAGGCTTGTTTCGAATCAGAATTCCTCAGATATCTGGACTGACTTAAACCATTCCTTCTGTGGCAGTTCCAGCTTAAACCTAATTGCCTTCTAGTGCCACATTGCCTCCCAGGAGCCCATGCCTCCTGTGATGCCCTGCAATCTCCTCCCTCAGGGAGAGGATTTGCCATGGGCACTCTGTCCCTGCAGATGCATTATGAGATGTAGCCCAAACTGGGAATTAGGCCCTTGTGGGAAAAGTGGGAGCACAATGCTCCCCATCTTCAGTTTCAATGTATTGTGATCAGAAAACATGCTCCTCTGGTGACCCAGTATGTTTTAGATCAGCTTAATTTCTCTCTCAGCTTGTTTCATGATGACATAAAAAAATGCCTCAAAAGTCCATTTCCAACATCATTCTTTTGGACTTTTGATTCCCAAAAAGCTCAGTTTCCCAATATTTTTTGTTTCAGTTTTCAACAATCAGAAGTATTAGTATCAGATTTTTGTGTGGGTTATAAATTCTTTTTTTCCTGCAACTCTAACTACCTGTAACACTTCCTTGCTATCATCCCCTATATCTGCCTTTCTGTAATTACATACAACATTTTTCCCACGTGAATTATCACTAGGACCTAATCCCAGATCCCCAGATCCCATAGTAAAGATCTGTTCTCTCTGAGCTGACACAACAGTAGGCAATTCATTGAGCACAGACAGACAGACACATATTTTCCATGAATGCGTTTAGCATCATTGCTAAAACTGTCTCACTAGCAATTTCAGCTAATAAGAAAATGAAGTTAGTGCAAAGCTTCTGAAAATAAGTTCTGCGGAAGTTGCCTCTCTGCCTTAACAGAGATTGAATGCCATCCATTTCTCTTTCCCTGTGTCCTGAACAACACATCAAAACGATGTTTAGCAAGTGAGCTACATTTCACAACACACTCACATCATAGATGGACATAAAATAAGTTGCTTGGCAGTGTAAATGCCCTGGAGAGAGGAAAGCTGGTTGTTTTGGTTTGTTGGGTTTCTTTTTTTTTTTCTGTCCAGCCTGGTTTCTCCCAGTACTTTAGGATTGCCCAAGATTATTCCATTACCTCACTTGAGGCTCCAGCTGCTGTTAACCCTGTGTGCTGTTGAAGAAGTGCTGCCACCAGAAATCTTTTCCCCTGCCCCTCAAATTCAGTTGCAGAAGTGTCAGGCAGCCGTGCTGTTAATTCAGGGCATATCCTGCCTAAGTTAGAATCAAACAGCATGAAATCACGGGCAGGAGAGAGGGAGAGAGGTGCTTTAAAAACCAGGTACTTCGGATTTAACCAAGCAAGAAGAAAAGAGCTGGGGACATCATCCAGAGCAGGTCATCAATTCAGTGATTCTCCCCAGTATTTCTGTTTGCGTAATGGCCTCAAAGATACTATTTTCTCAAGCGCACTGGTGGCTAAATGGTAGCAGAAAATGTTATTTAGCTCAAGATTTTCTCTTCAAATGGTGTGGCCTCCGTAAAGTAGGTCTTGCTAAATTCTCCCTGTGCTCCTTGGCAGGAGTAACCACAGGCCAGGTCCCAGCATCTTCAGTGCAGCCCATGGGGATTAATCTCAGAAAATTTGGCCCATTAAACTCCTCATATTTCCTGACTCCTCTGCCCAAGAATATTAGAAACATGGCACTCGAAATGCGTTTTCCCAAAACATTTGGTCTAGTCAAGCGCCTTCGCACAATGTATGTGGCAAGCAGATGCAATGGGGTCATGAGCACTGCTGAGATGAATGCTTAACAATTCAGCAGAGGACGTGTGTATTTTTTTGTTGTTGCCTGCTGCTAGACAACTTTGTACACTGCTGGTAATTGCTGTGTCTGGGGTTTTTGTTGTTTGTTTGCTTACACCTTACCCAGTAGCTTTGTTCATGGCAATAAAAATATTCCAAACAGCTTGGAAAACTTCCTTTGCTCTGACTTAAAAAGGATGAATTTGCTTCCCAGGGAACTCAGTGGGAGCTGGATTAAGCTTGGTGGCAAAATCTTTTACCTCTTACCATGCTGCTGCTGCAGCAGGTGCTGAATTCCCTTTAACTGATTGGCTAATTTATCCTTTTGTGGTAGCGATGTACCAAAATCCCCTAAATTTCTTCCCTTATGTAAAGTTTTTCTGAGCTCCTGTGACAGAAGAGACCCAGATCTTCTGCTCTTTCTCCAATCTCCAGCCAGTTGAGAGGCCCAAAGCTTTAACTTTCCCAGGATTTGTCCCATACTAAAGCTTTCCCTCTGCCAGTCAAGGAGATTTGCAATATTTCTTTTCACATACTCCATCTTGGAGTATGTGTGTGCATTTATTCTTCCTCCAGAGTATCTTGCCTAGCCAAATTACAGTTCTGGGTAGAACTGAAAACGAGGACAGACATGTCTTCTTACAGCCCAAGAGGGAAGAGGATGGACAAGCACTCTACAGTTAAAGTTTTTGTTTGAAATCTAAAAAAGAAATGGTGTATCTACGTTAACTAGTATCCATTTACAGTTTGATACAAAGATATAGTTATCCCCAGGACACAGGTTAGTAGAATTTGGTTAAAAAGAAATAGAAATATACCATTTCTTGCTTCATTAGGAGCTCTGTCAGTCTTTGTTTCCCTGACTTTCTTTGGTGTCCTTTAAATCCAATAGTTTGGTATCTTTGAAGATTTTTAAGAAAACAGCCTTCTATTTTGAAAAACATTGTCAAATTGAGAAGGGCATAAAACAACAGGGCTTCCCAGGAAGAGAGAACTGTATCTACAGAAATAACTCTGAAGAATTCTACATAAATCACCAAACAAAAATCTTGTAAGATAATTAGAATGCCAGGGAATGGCAGCTCCTCTGCTGAATTTTCAGATCAACCAATACAATTTAATAATTACATCCACATCGAAGGTCCCTAATGTTCATTTGAAAGATAATCTTCACATGCCACATGGTGGAGTTCCATAAGACATCCTTGTTAAATTTGCTTGGGTTTGTAATCTTTTTCAGAATGTGGTGGTTAATTTAACTCTTGTTTGATATGTGCTTAAGTACCTACATTCAGACACAGCAACGATTCCTACCCTCTGATAATAAGATGTGAGACAAAACAGCACGATATTATTTACAAATTGTAAAGGGTATCAGTGTCTAATCACACTCAGCGATTGTTACTGAACTAATTTCGATATGGTTACTCTTGACTTATTCCTGTATATGTTAAAAAAGAAAACCATAATTTTCAGACAAATTTACCGTCAAAAATGGTAATATGGCTTTGAGCAGAGCACTTAGAATCTGTGTTTGGGGCTTTCTTTGTTTTACAGTACCTTTAATGAATAACATTTAACCACAGGCAGCTGTAGATCTAGTCCTATAAATCGTGCCAAAATAATTAAAAGAAAAAAAGAAAAGTTCACATGTTCCCAAGTTTTGCCATTTTCCCACCACTGGAGAAAGGATTTCTAAAACAAGCCTTCCATAATCTTTTGAATGTTGAAATACCACAGGGCTGAAGCAGAAGCTGTAAGCATCCACCATGCCTCACAATAAAGTGAAAATGTTCTGTTCAAACTGGAAGGAAAAAAATAGCAAAGGCACTTTCCTTTTGTGTTACTCTAAATTAATTTTAGAGGGGAGGACAAACCATAAAACTCAGATTCAGACATAAACCTGAGAGCATACAGCTGGATCATTGTATCCAGACCACCATGGTTGCTGGCAAACAGGTCGTAACTGATTAGTTAACAAAGTCCGCAGAACATCTATTCCATATGCCCCCCTATCTCACAGTAGATTTCCAGTACACTACATCACCTTACGTCCTGTACTGACTGATGCACAACAGACATTTCTAACACCTTAGGTCCCTGTGACAGGTACAAGATTTTTTTTAAAATGAGATATTCTTAAAGAACATAGCTTGGATAAAAATTTTCACCTAAAAAATTTGAGTCTTGTTTACCTAATCTCCCACAAATCCAACTTACTTAGTGAAATTCTAGTTAAAAATCCAGCAAGAAAGGACATTCAAATAAAACAACACACCTAAAATATAAGCCAAATCTGAATCTTTACATTCACCAATTCCTGGCAATTCCAGTTTAATCTGGGGCTAGAAACAGAAGCAGGCAAATATGTAAATACATGGGACTTTTTCTGAATGCATTCATACTGGACAAAACTGAAGAAATGCAGAGAATATGGTTATGTTTTTCATTTTAGGAAGAAGTAGTTTATTAAAGATAATCACTCAGCTAATCTACTGTGTTGCCAATATTTGTTATTTGATACCAAGAAAATAAAAACCTTCAACAGAGCAACTCGGATAATGGCAAGTAATAGGGAGCTAGGTCCTAGACACCCATATTGCCTCCTAAATCATAACAGTTCCTACATTGTTTAAAATATAAATCACACAAAGTGGTCAAAATCCAACTTTAATTCTCAGTCTAATGATTACATTGGTTGATTTCCAAGACCACAGCTAAAGGCCATGAGAACTTTTAAAATATTTTCCCACCCATATACATATTGTCCCAAGCACTAAGAAAAAAAAAGGAAAAAGGCAAGCAACCAAGAAAGAAAAAGAACAACAACCATACAGAAAGCACAGTGGTGAAATAAAACATTCAACATGGAGTTACTGATCTGCAAGTGAGCTTTGAAATTACCAGGAGACATGCCGATTTTGATTTAGCAGCTTGTTGAATTCTCAGGACTATTTTGGAAGGTGGAAGGGGCCACATACAGTGCCTTGGACCTCCTTACTGTGGGTTTGAGGAGTTTCAGGTTTCTTTCTTTTTTCTTTTTTTTTTTTTCTTTCCTGTGTGAAACAGATTGTTCATAGAAAATTATTTCAAGAGCTTTCCCTTCGCTTTCCTGGGCAGAGCTACAATAGAGTACTATTAGCATCTGGTTCTGCATATGCCTAGAAGAGCCCATTCATTTCAAGCCACTTTTAGAATCAGGGCCTTGACATGTAAGAATTCACTAAAAATTCTGATATGTATGTTTTTTTTCTTAAAATGTACTTCAAATTTCAAAATACCCCCAGAATCCCTGCAAGCATCCTCTCAGGAGAATAGCTTTCTGGGGAATCACGACATTCTTCACAGCATTCTGATAAAAAAACAGCATGACAAATACTTAGTCTGATGAAAAAGCTGAATAATATCAAAATAAAAATACAAATACAGATTTACAAGCTGTATCAGTCATAATTAACCAGTCAGGGGAAATGTCAGTGTATACAGATCTGCTGTTTGAAAAATACTGAATATTTTAGCAATTCTTTAGGAATGTACTGAACTTTTCTTGCAATTAATTATTCATCCATAACACTTTCCTTTCCTTATTTCCTCCTCAAATAATTGCAGAACTTTCTTCTCCTCAGTGAGATCAGGAGTGTAATCACATGCATGTATACAGTACACAGACAAAAACACATACCATAAAAAAACCCACAACAGATACCACCTCCAACTTTCCCCAGTTGTACATTTGATGCTTGCTGGTGCCATTAAGCAAACACAAAACAACAGCAAGCGCATTCTGTCGAAATGTTTAGCTAAATGGAACCAAAACAGTCACAGTTCACAATTTCATAAATACATTAATTAGAAGTGTCTCCAAATAGCATGTGATTTTGAATTATTAACATAAAACACTGCATTATAAATGACTGCAAATTGCATTCCTTAGTGCTCTCCATGCTTAATTTATTATGCCGTAGGAAAATTTGCAAATTGCTTCACTGTTTTATATTTAATGGATAGTTTTATATGTATATTGTTTCATTAAGATAAAATTAAACCACAGTGTACATATTATATGCCTTTCCAGTGACATAAATGTCACTAGAGACCCTCAGACTCTGTCATGAGGGGAGCATGCTTCTGTCATTTACTAGATTTAATAAAGAAGCAAAGAGCAGATTCAAGTTTCTGCCCTTTCCATGCCCGCCCGTAATCGCTCCTTTCAGCCAGCCCATTTCCAAGGTTTGCGAAGGGCATTGTAGAAAAGTTTCCTCCCAACTGAAAGTATGGAGAGGGGCAGCAGAGCAGCCCTCCCTTCTCTGCCTCTGCGGTTTGAAGGCAAAGGGTTCTTTCCAGCAGGGGCCTCTGCTGCTAGGGCAACGCAGTCATCACGTCACCCATGCTTTGTGGGTGAGTTAAAAAAGGAGCAAGCCAGGTGAGCCTCCTGCCCTCAACCCCACAAGTAGAGGTACCTCTGGAAAACTGTTTCAGTCTCCAAGGAAGAGGAAAAAAAGGCTGGCATGGGCTGGCATGATACAACGTCAAGGTTTTTGCTCTCACATCTTCCTGCAGTGGGGAAAGGACGGAAATAAAACGTATTAGGAAATCCTGGTGAGGCTAGGTGACTGTATGTGCCTGGAGAAACACTGAGGGGGGAGAATAGAACATTGTAAATATACGAAAAAATCCATTAAAAATGTAACTATGAAGACATTCATCTTTGACAACTTCTTTCCATGTTGTCTGTTCTTAGCCATTTGTCTTCTCTATTTGTAAATTCCTCGGAAAAGGAATTGCCTCTAACTATGTGCTTGTAGAGGGCATGTTACAATGGGGACTCAATTTCCCCGAAAACCTGAAATGCAAATAGAGCGTAAATAATAGATATTATTTATGATATGTAAATAAATAACACTGGGCCATGGAGAGGCTTTCTAGATATGTTTGAATAGGCTGCCCAATCCCCCATTTTCTAAGAACTAATAATATCCATTTCGTGGATGTGATAGCTGTTTCTTTGAACTCACTTTCAGACCTTTTTATAAGATAGAAAAGGTACTGGTTACCTGTCTGCACAGGCTTCATGTTGTTTTCAGATGCATTTTGCTTTAATAAAAATATAATACAATGAAATATTCCAGGATGCGTAGGAAGTGGAGAGATGGAATATTTGGGAAAAGCTATAAATTCTGCTTTAAGTTAAAATTGTATTAATGAAATTGAAGCTACAAGAGAGAGAGACAGCCCTCTGAGCTATTCTTTTCAAGTAATGAAGATGAGACTCTGTCAGAGATTGAGGTGTCAAAACTGGAAGTGCTGGAACAAATTCACAAATTAAAGAGCAACAAGTCACCATGACCAGATGGCATACATCTGAGAGCTCTGAAGGAACTTAAGAATTAAGTGGTTGAGCTGCTAACAGAAAAATATGCAGCCTTTCATTAAACTGCTACCATGCCAGAGGACAGGAGGTAACAAATACCTCGCCTCGCAAAATCTGGAAGGTGTGTTCCTGAGAGCTTGATTAAAGCTGTAGATTGCTTTTCTCTTTTAATCATCCTGGCTTCAGAGAGAAGTTCAGCACATCCAGCAAAAAAAGCTAGCCTCAGCCAATTGGGAGCCCCCAGTGAAGGCGAGCTTGAGGGGTTTGCTGACTCAGCATACACAGGTGACCATTAACCTGGATATGGCTAGGGGGACCTTGCAAGGACTGACTTCAGTGATAATTAAAAACCAACTGCCCTAATTACCCCCTGCCTTCTTAATCATGGTTTAGGTTTCACAAGTACCTGCCCCTGGCAGTACTTTCAGCGTAGGTTAACTCTTTCCTTGGCTCATTTATGACTAGGATGAGAGGACAAAGCTATCATCTTACTAACCCAGGAATTTCCTCCTGGTTTTATGTCCTACTTGTGTTTCTTTATCATCCAGATAAGAAGCTTTCTGTGGTAGCATACAGAGGAGAAGCCACAGAGAGGGAAAAAATTAGCTCAACATCTACCAGGCCAGCACGAACTATGTACTTATATCATTGCAAAGATTTAAGGTGAGTGTTCGATCATCTAGTCCTGTGGTGCACAGCTGCTGTGCTGTTACCTAGTGTGCACGCAAGCACGCAGTCCAGCTGATGCACATGAAGCTGTGCAGGCTTGTCCTCACAGCCTCAAACACACCCTGCATTCGCAGATCAGCAGTGCAGGGCATCAGCAGCACATCCCTCCCTTTTCCTGCCGTGTATGCATGGAGGACCCTGCCTTCCCAAAGGCAAGCCTGAGGGATAAAAACATCTCTGATCCCATCTTCTGGGTGTTACAGAGCAGAGAGTTTCTGCATTATTATGCTCATATCAGATTGACTAAAGCATATCTTCCTGCTAGATACTTAGCCTGGGACAGACAATATCAAGATTTAGGAAAGTCATCTCTACTGGTGAAGGTCTCTGCCAGTCTCTGACGCTATTAAAAATACACACCTCACTTCTAAATTGAATACACCAGGCTTTCATGCCCAGCCACTTATTCTTGTTGTATTCTTAGGGTTCATGAAAGCCAAAGATTAAAAATAGATTTCAAACTATCAAAACAAGAGCTGTGGGAGAAGAGTTTAGCCATCCCAAAGAACTTTTTGAGATTAGAAAAGAAAATACAGAAAAAAGATGAGGTCCTTCCACAACAGAATCAACCTATGCCTTGTAAAAGATTTCATATGTGACCACTAGAGACTCTCCTGCCGTTTCAAAATATTCAAAATTGGAGAACTGTTATCTAGGGTGCACAGAAGATGAGGAGAAATATCTGCTTGAGAATAACCAGCCATTGGTGCTTCAAACACGTATTTCCAATATACAAGAATGAGACTCATGTCACTGCTGTAAGTGAACACCTTAAGCTACTACTCAGGGTGAAAGAGGCTCTCTTTCTAGTTTGGATGAGAAGTTCTATCCATGTTGAAAATAAAACATACACACATGCAGGAGGTTTTAGGCTTTAAAAATGGGGTTTCTTCCCACAAATTAAATGCTTTGTAAGAGAAAACTCCTGGCCATGAACACTCTTATTTGCTTAGGGGCTTCATAGCATCCTAAAGCAATTTCTTCTGCAGCAGAGGATAGCTGTAAAACAGATGTTGAGACCCCAGATTTAGATGCATGGGCTGGGGCCAGTTCTTACCTTGCAAGTATTGTTCAGTCTAACAGTCAGACTGGAGGTACAACTGCTTACAGACTCCTGACTGAATGCAGGAGCATGAAGTGTGTTTTCTTTTTCTCTGAAGTGGGTGGTCTAGAGAGTGAACCCTTTTCTTCCATAGATGTGACAGAGAAGTGATAGTTACATCAATTGTGCACAATAATGACTTTGGGACTATGATGCTTTTTAATCCTGGAGCATCTTCCTAGCTGGAGTTGATGGACTGGCACAAAGAAGGAAGACTGCTTCTGTCTTCTGACAACTCTTGATAAATCTGGTTTGTCCTTCCCATGCATATACACTTCTCTTTTAAAGGAAAGGATGGGCATTTCTTCAGGGGAAATAAAAAAAAAAAAAAAAAAAAAAAAAAAACAAAGAGAAAGAGAAATAACAGCATTTTTAAGCTTTGGCTTCAGTTCTTGATATTCCTAACACACACACCTGTGAGTGAGCAGTGGGGGCATGAGCAGAAGTCCAAATCCTGCTAGTAGCTGGATGGATGGCCCAGAGTAGACCATAATCTTTCATGTTTTCTCCCTCTGATCTAACTTCTGGAAAAGACAGCATATTTTTTATGATGTCTCAAAAGTCTTCACTTTTCTTTCATTATTACCAAAGGGTCATTTCTCCCTTATCTTTGCCTCAGTTTCCACCTTCAGAAATGTAAGCTCTAGTAGATACATCCAAGTCCTCTGGATGGTCAAAGCCACTCAGTCTTCTCCTGGAATGGACAATCCGAGGTTTTAGGTCATGATGGAAAGTCCCATCATGAGTGACTTTCGTATTTTCAAAATCCGCTGGTGGAACCGCAAACAGATGTTCTTGCAGAAATGTGAAAAACAGGATATGTGTGGGAGTCCTCGCTGGGAAGAATGGTGGCAGTCCTGCAGATTAAGTAACGGCCATAGGACTCACACTCAGCAGAAATCAATGGCTTAAAAATAGCTAACCCTCCCAACATATTCCCTGTGCATTCTTTTCATGGCAGTCACTTCCTTATCCTAAATCGGGCAATAAATATGGACAAATTCACAACTTGCTTTAGTGACTTTTAACCTAGAAATACAAGCTGCTTTTATGTTTTATCACAAATTACTTCCACGCATGATTATGAAAACCCAAGTTTTCCCATGCTTGACTCAAATCAAGTCCTTTGCTGTTTAGACAGCCAACATTTTTGCAGTCCCTAGGCTGGAGTAGTGCAGCCTATTCTTCATGAAGTTACCACTGGAAAACTCCACATGGTTCAGAAAATAGATGTCTATCTTTTGAACACTCTACAGTGGTCCTTGGCTGCTTTCAAATGAAGCTTGTTGCGCTGCCTAAGACCGACAGCTTTCACTGTAGTTGGAGACCCACTTCTCAGAGAGACAGCTGTTTTCTTTATGTCCCATTGCAGCCACCATGTTCTGCGGACTTCTTGCAGACCGTGAGGCTCTATCAGCAGAGGGTCTCAGCTAGTTGCACATCTCTCTGGCTGCATCTGCTGGATGTTTCAGTTGGTTCAGGTGGTTCAGTTGGAACCACCAGGAGCCCAATTTGATAAGCTTCAAGTTGGCCTGAAACACCTATCACTTTTTCAATTCTCTAACTGGCTTTTGGAAAAATTTGCCTCAGGCTCTAATTTTTATGTCATCTTTACTGTTAACATTATTTTCTTCTGGTTGAAACCAGCGGAAGGCGGGCAAGTGTCACAAACGCATGAAACTGTCAGAAAGCAGACAGATGCTCAATGAAGCTGAAATTATTTCTTTTGTGTAGTTAAAACAGACTCAAATAATCAAATCAAGTTGACCCTGAGTGAAAACCAAGCTTGGTTTCTTGGTTTGCGAGCTGAAGCGGCTTCAGGACTTTCAGCTATGAGCGTACTGTACCAAAAGCACATCCTTTGTAACAGCCAGTGGAGCCAGGATATCCCTGAATATCCTCTTTCCCTAACAACGTTTGGACTCAAAGGCCTGGACGCAGGCAGTGGGCCCAGGCAGGCAGTAAGAAAGCGGGTTTGGAAAAGCCAGTGCAATTTGTGTGTGCTTACCACTGGGACGGCTCCCGCCTGCTGGAGTTAATGGAGGTGGCAGCTCCAGTCTGGCGCCGGGCTTCTCCCCAACTCACTTTCCTTCTCAATTCAGCTGAAACAGTTGAACTGGAAATTTGAGGGTAGGCTGGGATCAACCTAAAGCACTCCTCCAGCCAATGCAAGAGACTTCCATGGTGGATGGACCAGCTTGTTTCTGTTTGACATTGCACAGCACTTAGAGTAAGATCATTAACTTTTTCAGGGTGTAATTTCTTTCATTTTGTGGAAGTCTCAAGTCCCCAAGCTTTGCTCAAGACCCAGAATCTAATGTCTTTGTCTGTCTCAGCCTCAGAGACAATAAAAATCAAAAGACTCTAAGGAGCAAATAAAGCCTCTTTAAAGTACTGTTTCACTTTTGTGTTAACTCACAGAAGCTTTTTGCTCTCTCTGCCTGGCCCCAGTCAGATCTTGCATAAAAGGGAAAAAATGCACTTAAAAGCTGTTTTCTTTCCACTTCCCCCTGCACTTCAAATCATTAGTCTTTCTGCATTTCTCTTTTATTCCCAGACTGGCTTGTGCCGAATCAGATTATAATACATTAAACCTCCAAGAAACACAAAGCTCTCCAAAGTGCTCTTTGGGGTCTTTGTACATGTGTTCTCTTGCTCTTTCCTACAATAATTACTGCCATCCCAGGGTCAGCTCCTGTGTGCAGGTCCCACTCAGACGTGCTCAGCCTCACCTCCCATCGTTGCAAAATGAATTCAGGATGGGGTTTGCCTGCATGTCGCCTCTGCTTTTGCGTGCATAAGCAAGGGAATTGCCTTGTCTGCAGGGATACCCTGCCCTACTTTTCCAGGCTTAGTGCCCTTTTACAGAAAGGGGCTTCTGCAGCTTCTTTGGAGGAGTAGGGATGGTGGCCTTATAACCAACTTCTCTGGACACATCATAATTCCCTCTACTAAAGGCAGGGCTGTCAAATCACAGCCCTGGCCTGATTAACATCTATGCCAAGGCCCCCCTGATTTCAGCAAGACCAGGGCAATTGCCCCTGTGCAGTCTTGAGTGACAACAGCCAGTGCTGGGAGCAGTTCAACAATATTCATTGTTTCAGAAGGAAATGCTGCCCTTAGCTTGGCCTTTACCCTGAGCAGGAAGAAGGCTGTATAAGGCTATCACCACTGGAAAGAACACCCTCATCCTAAGGCAGTACAGTGCAAAGAGTTGAAGATAAGGCTATTGCCAACCACATCAACATCTGTCAGAAAGCACACAGAGGTAATTCATAGCAAGGCGCTACCCCGGGTGTGGTTTGACCCATTACTCACAGGTTATTGGAGAGCAGTAGCTCTGGCCTTCCCAAGTAGTACTTCCAGCTCTCCATAGGAGCTACATGAGGAGCTCCGGAATGGTCTCAAGGGTGCAAACAGCCCTCATCTGCGGTGGCCAGGGCTGCTTTATCATGTGGCTGCTAAAGCTCCTGAGAGATCTGCTGTTGCCAAGGAGGTCAAGTGAAAGAAGCACAATCCACAGCGCTGGGTGAGCTCTGCAGCTGGAAGCACATGGGAACCACTTCTGCCCACTTAATGCCATATGGCTCACTATACAAGAGTGGTTTTGAACTTCGAGCAAATAAGTCATTACAAGTTCTGCAGAGAATTTATTACTGAAAAAAAAAAAGAGAACAACCTAAACACTTGGCATCCAAAGAAACACCGAAGTGTGCTGAAGCCATGCTAGCAGTTTGGGTTTTTGCTTTTTGGGTTTTTTTGGTGTTTTTTTTTTGTTTTTTTTTTTGCTTCTGCAGGGGCAGAACACACCCAAATACTTGGTATTTTTAAAATTGGCAATGTGGTTTTTGGTCAGGCCCTACTCCCAGAATAAATTTATAAGGAAAATAAAATATTTGTCTTTAACCTACTACCACTGTCCCTTTCTTTCTTCTGGAGAAGGTGAGTCTACATTTCTTGTGAGGGTGTAGGGATAGCAATGGAGAACTAAGAGGCACATGCTGCTACTACAACTTTGTTAGCAAACTTGAATCCCCTCACGGAGCGCTACTCTCCTCCCAGTCCTGATCTCCTCTTCTGAAATTAAGCCTACTGTCACTTTTTTGTGGTGGTATAGTAATGTGGAAAAATGGGTCTATGTTGGAAAGGGGGAAGGTTAAAATCCATTCCTACTCTTGCCCGAAGGAGGAAATGAGCAGATACCTCCCAAACTGAAAGCCTGGTTATCTGGCCTGCTGCAATGCCATGCCAATAAAGAAGCCTTTTTTCTATTTAAAGAAGTAATATAATAAAATGTTGGTTCATTTCATTATAATAGCTGGGAAGGATTTGCTAGTTTCACAGCATAAATTTAGATTAATTTTTTAGATTTGACAATGTTATAAAAATTATATTGATTCTGAAATTATAATTTTAGATTGGTTCTGTCATTTTAGCCTATTAGCAGTCTTTAAATGAAGTGATCCAATGTTGCAATCAATCTTATCTTCCATTATGCACTTCCTGGTGCTAAAAAGTGAGATCGATTCTAATTAACTACACTGGTTCAGTCATTTGGGTGGTTTGTTCAGAAAAAAAAAAAGTTACTGCCCTAATATCACTAAACAATTTATTTTACATTTATGTACTGAATTTACATCCAAAATGAATGTCACTCCTATGGTAAAAACTATACAGTTGCAGCTCTCTAAAATATTAGGGTGCCAACATTTTCAGGGTCCACTTGAGCTTTAAGAAGCAAAGCAGGACCGGCAAAAAAATACTTCCTCTGCAGCACAGGCTATAAATCCATATGTACACTGAAAGCGACTTGGAAAATGGCATTTCCAATGTGCAGCTGTGGGCTAAGAGAACAGGTTTAAATGCTGCTTAAGAAGCCATGATGGTGAAAATAATGCTATGAAGCAAGCTGATGTGATTTAAATATGAATCAGCTCAAACTTACTTATTTCTTCCTGCACTTCCTAGCTTCAGCTTGCACTGAGGTACTGAGACTCAAGGGGGACGGCTGGCAGAGACCTTAATACCCACCTTGCCCTGTGTCAGTGTCAAACTCTGCAGACCGCTGGCCTTCAGATGAACTACAGATGGTGGCATAGGTGCAAGGCAGTAGGGGACCAATACACTGTGATCCTACCTGAAGTGAACCTGGAAGTCTGATGGACACCTGGAGAGAAAAGTGGAAGTCGGAAGGGTCTGCACCCTGATTTTAAAACAAAGCAGCAGCTGACCTCAGATAAAACTTGAGGAAAACATGTATGTTGCTTGCAATTTTATTCCTTAGTATGCTTAAATCATTCTCTTAATTGAAACAAACACTATATCCTGGAGTACCAATCTGTTACTTTTGTAATCTGTAATGCTTATGCCCAGAGTATTTTCTAACTTATTCCTTGCTTTTCCCTGCTACAGCTTTAAAGAAATGCAGCAGATACACCCTCACCACTAAATCAGCTCATCTATCTGTCACACTCAGTGCAACTTAGAAACGATCTGCATTTCAAGGGATGCTATACTTGCTTTTCCAGTCATTGCCACTGCATCCTTTCATGTGGAGTAACATGTTGGGGAATGAGTCAAGAGTAAGAAATGTGAGCCTGGCATCCTGCTGCAGTGGATTTCTTGACACCCCCCCTTCATACACCCTCACACATGCTTTGTTCCTATCCTCCTAATCTTACTAAGAAGCCAAATTGCTGAAAAGAACTGTGAAAGGGAGCAGTAGCTTTAAAACGTTTCACTTATTCTTGTTTCTTTGTTGCTTTTCTTTAAGATATCATCCTTGGGCATTCAACAGAAAAAGATCAGAAAAATTACTCTGAACCCCTGTGTCTGTCCCATTTGAGCTGAAAAAGCATCTTGCCAAAGGGAAGAGAAGTCCTGCAGAGATAGGGAAGACTGGATGGCAGGTGGACCAGCAATGTATTTCCCTGTAGGCCCTCAAGTATTGCTGCCGGTCATCATGAAGCTCAACAATAACTCTTAGGCAGGGGAAATCTCAAAGCCCCATTTCTTGATGAGCTCCTTTTATTTCTTCTCTGAACATGCCTCAGTGCTGAAGATGTTCTGGCTCAAAAGACTGACTTTGGATTCTGTGCAAGCCACTGCAGAAAACTACCTTGGGTGCCGCTGGAAACTTTTATATGAGAACCTCCTTTTTAAACTGCTAATTTGTTAGTTCAGTGACAGAACAACTGTTCTGCAAGTAACAGCCTCGATTTCACTGTTACGGCTTGCATTGCACACCATCGTTAATTATTTGCCATCTTGTAAGAAGCCTTCGGGAGTCTGATTCTCCACCGCCTCACACCTCATGTAATCGTTTACATCAATGCGAAGAGAGTGCAAAACACTATTGCGCAGCAGCAAGCAGAGAGGCCTGACTCAGGCTGCGTTCCACCACCCTCTTCCACCAGGCAGAGCAGTAGAGGATGAGACTGAAAAGCTTCACCACTCTTGCTTGCACAGGACAAACAGCATTGGCTCACTTTTTTTGCCTTTGACTTAAGGACGCCTTCTTGCAGGCCAGTTGGTAGGGAAATCTCATTATGCCTACAAAGCAGCGTTAGCATTTGGTGCTGTGCAAGGCGGAAGAGGACATTTCTGTGGCTGAACACCAGCTGGGGGAGACTCAGGTGTGACCCCCTTTCTCTTCAGGTCACCTGTGGTGACAAGTCAGAGCCACAGTTGCAGCAGCAGAACCTACACTGTTACATACCTTCTGAGATGGTGGTGGGAACCAGAGCCTGGCTTCACCCAGCCGTCCACCAGTGCCACTGGCAGAGTGAGAGGGCAGACAGGCTCCTGCCTGTCTCACAGCAGTCCCTTGAAGTTTCCTGAGCCTCACCACCAGCTGCACAAAGTGCTACAGACACTTCGTTTGTAACGTGTGGCTGCCACAGACCATAGTACATGGGAGATGTACCCTGTCCATGGCCCTTTGTGGGGTGGCAGGGGTTCCTTGCTGCTGCAGCCCTGGGGAGCTGCTGAAGTGTTCCAGGTCACCTTCTGTGCCCAGGATTCCTCCCAGCAGAGCAAGGCACCCCTTACCACCTGGATTTCTAAGCACAAGGAGGGCATATTAAGGTGGGCATCACTAGGAGGCTGTGAATAGGGAAAGACCAGGTCCTGGGGCAGCCGAAGAAGATGGCTGGGGGTGATGTGGAAGAAGACCATGCCGCATGGCTGAGGTAACATGGAAAACAAAGGGTGTGGGAGCAGGATGAGGAGATCCTTCAAAAGAGAGGAGATGACATTTGTGCAGAAAACTGCTTTTGTTTCTTTCCCATTTCACAGGCAGTGTGTCTATTAAATGTGGCTTTTGCTGCCAAAGGACTTGTCATATCACATTAGGTTTAGCAACTTCTGCTGTGGCAAAGTGTGCAGCGTCTCCCTTCACATAAAGAAAATATTTTCACAAGTCTGTTCAACCTGCTAACTGTGATTACAGACAGTTGGCCCCTGACATGACATTTATTGCTCCAGCTTCCAAGTAAGAGCCTCACAGCACTGCCCAGCCAGCTACCTGAAGAGCACATATGTGTGTGGAGACCTTAAACAAGTTTCTGCTAATGACTTCATTTTGTACCCTTTTAGCAGGTCTTTAGCAGCTTGATTGAAAAGATGTTATGGTAAAGTAATAAAAACAAGAACTTAAAGAGTATGTGCAAGCTAAGACTTAATGTTGCCAAACCTCCTCCTTTTATGCTCACCTTGGAATGTATATTGTAATATACTATATCCGTTTTCTGCCGCAAGTGATCTTTGCATGCATATTTCTACACTGCTTGGCAACGTTAAGCATAACTGGGAGTTACTGGGGGGGAAAAGCTAAAAAAATGTTGTCTGCCTCTGCTTGAGAGACAACCTCACACAGACAAGAGGGTGAGAAATGACACCAAAATTAGGGATGTGCAAGGGTAAGGTTTGCTGACAGCAGCAGCAAAGAGGTTGACCTAGTTGGGTCCTCACATCAAGGAGTCCAAGAGAAGACTGGCCAGAGGAAAGTTTGCCTTCATGGCAAAAGTTTGCTTTCATTTCATATGAAAACAAATGAACCCCAAAAAAACCCAAAGCAGAGTAAATGAGCAAAGCACTAACTTCCCTGTTCCCCGCAGGATATGATGATCATGGTCACAGCATGTATTGGAAACAACTGTCGAGGGACTGACTTCACCATTGCTGCATCCAGTAGCAGTTCAGGCTACTGCAAGACCTGCCTATCTATCTTCCTAGCATTTGGGAAGAAAGGAAGGATAATGAAGGCTTTGTAAGGACAAGAGAATATCATCTGGCAATCATTTGGTTATTAACAATTGTTTGGGGGTGTGTGTGAGTTGTTTTAAATTGGATTTGTTATTTTAAATATTTTGTACAAGTTGCAATCATTTAAAAATGTGTTAAATGTCCTGGCTTTTAGCCTTAACTTTCCTTTCCTGAACAAGACATTTGTAGGGCCTGAATTCTTACATGACTTGGCCTATACTGTCTTACTTTTTGGCAGGTCACTTTGCTCTATTCTTTTCCAAACAGAAATTAAGCTTTGGCCGAGGGAAAAGCAGAGCAGAATGCAGCCTGCTGCAACAGCTTGTAGTGAGTTGGAAAGAACTCTGTGTTATAGATGAGAGCTGAGCAAATACCCTTTTTTTTTTTTGTTAATTTCACTGTCTTATTTTTAAACTTGCATGTGCATCTGCCAGCAGCACTGCATCTTGTTATAATATTCCTATTAAGCAGGTGGATGTATCATGAGCAGAAAGAATTTAGTTCCATTTCGGTTAAGGGTGTGCTCTTTAGTGATTAAGTTTCTTCTATTTCTTGTGTTGGACTGGGAGTTAAACTGATTCTGCGGCATCAGTCTGAGTAGACGCCCTCACAATTTTGTATTCTATCATGTCAGTAAATTATTTACAAAAAAGCCATATAAGATTCATTGGCGGGCTCTCATAATTTCTTTTGCTGGAGTTGTACCCCCTTGACAATAAAATAATTTGTGCCCAGAAAGGATACGTAAGAGCTGTGCAGCTCTATTCAGCCTTCCTCGTTTGCTCTCTTGTTTTTGAAAAATCAACCCTTTCATTCTGTGCTTGTATTGACATCAGCTGAAGCGGGGCTGAATAAGCAACAAGAGGTGGGTGTCAATATCCAGGGATGGAGAGCTCGCACTCCGAAACAAAGCCATTTTCCCTCCTCTTCTCTCCCCATGGTTCAAACCAAAGAAATCATCTCAGAGCAGCATCCCCTAATGGCATGATCCTTTCCTGGAGATTTCTAATATGCTGCAGTAAGAACCATTTTCCAAGACCCTCCATAAGTCCCCAGGGATTTTTCCTGGTCCTGTCTTAGTTAGAATAAAAAGCACATTTGGGGGAATGGCTAATCCCCTGCCTGAATGCAACATGCCTTTTCGTAAGTTTGTGATCTGGTACACTAACTCTCTGATTTGTTTGGCCGTGTGAAAACCTTTTAAGCTGGCTCTGGAAATTCACCCCTGAAGCCTCTTCTGGGGCTTGTATTTTTTATTTTTCTCCCATTTCCTCAAATCTTTCCCTTGTTTCTAAAGAGTGCCATCGTCCATTCCTGAGCCCTCAAATCCAATTACCAAACAATGTACAAATATATGGCTGAGCATGGTCTATGGGAACAGCTGCAAAATTGCTAATATTAGGTCTAATTTAGCTACAATAAATTAGCAAGTGTGTGGAAGCAAAATGATGACAGCATAATTATAACAAAAGTCGATGTGTTGAAGTATATGGATGACAATACATACTAATTTTAGCGAAAAAACGCACCAAATGAAATGCATGCAATGAACAGACGGGACTAATAGCTCAGACACATATACTTAATGTGACCAGTCAGTGTAAAAACAAAAAGATAGATGAAGCTGTTCAGAATCTAGTGCTAACAAGCAGTGTAGTCTGAAACCATTAACTGTCAGGGGTAATAACACTCAAAGTACTGAAGTGCAGTAAAACAGCAGCACTTTTCTCGGGATGATGTGCTGATGTACAAGCACACACCTGTGAAGAGGGTACTAAATCTATCCTTGCGTTTATTACTATGGAGGGAGGAAAAACAACACTAATAATGTAAAGTATAAACGAAAATAGCAGACAGCAGAGAGTGACATTTGCATGGTCCCAGTCAGCTTGTTAGCTGAAGTGGTTTTAATTAGCTATTTTCCAGCAAGCAAACGAGCAAATTAGTGGCAGCCATAAACAAGCAGAGACAATCAGGCCCAAAGAAAAAAAAGATCGGACCTTTTTCTGTGTGTTTTCCTTTTGGAAATACAATGCCTTCATGCTTCAGCTAAATATTTCTATTAAGCAAAAGTATGTGGCAAAACGAAGACCTTGGCAATGGTGTGAGTTCCCAAAGTGGCTCAAAACATGATATTAACTGTACGGCGGGGACAAAAAGCCCTGCTCTGAACAAACCTATGCCCTGCATTGAGAGCTAGACCTTGGGCCTCCCACGCAGAGCCTCAGGGTTCCAGTGCACCCCGGCTCCGGTGTGCGCTGCCCTCCTGCTGAAGGCTGCCCATCCATCCTCTGCTCTTGAGACCACACGGCTCCAGCCCCATCTCTCATTCCTACCTTGGGTGCAGGACAGCAGGTGCTTCAAAAAACGCAGTGCAGGTTATAGGTGCGCTGCCTATACCTTCTCCTTTGCACTGCAATAGGCATGAGATGAGCAAGGTCCACATGGGGCCAAAGGGATGCCTGAGGCTACCAGCTACCCTTGCTGCTGAGGAAGAGGGCTATGGTTCTGCAAAGCCTGCAGGAGACAGAAACCACTGGGGTGATTGTGAGGAGCAGAGAGTGGTGAGCAGCAGAGGGCAACGCCCGTGCTAAACTACCTTGCTATAAGATGCTTATCTGTGTAGGATGCAGCCCGTGGCATATAACATGGATTTAGGCAGTAATGAATAAACTCACTTTTGGTGCTTCTTTTATTACCATAGTACTACTGGCTGCATAATGAAACCTGCCTTACCGTTACAGTAACATGACCATGGGGTGAGGATCCTTCAGAGCCTGGTCAAGCAAGGCCCAAGGTTAAGCAATTCACCGTATTACTGTTGCTACTGACCTGATTATATTAACAATCAGCCATAATGAAAAACATGGCAAGTTTATCCCTTGAGTCAGTCATGTTTACCCTCCTGTTCCCTCTGATTTTAAGAAATGCTGATATTGCTAAGGTAAGAAACCCAATACAAAGGACAGATTGCTTCGACTGTTAGATTTTATACCTGAAGGATTTAGGTACATTCAGCATAAGAGACAAGTGTGCAAAGTCAGGAGGAAGTAAACAACTACTAGAGATAGTTACTGGGCAGAACGGTTCAGTGGATGAGCACTAATCTAGACCTTGGGAAACTTGAGTTCATGTTTCTCTCTATCAGAGACTTCTCCCATGACCATGGGTGACACAGCAGATCTGTCTGGGGATAACAGTACTTCTGCCTCAGGAGTTTGCTGCAAAATGCTCATTAAATACTGTGTAGGGTTCAGTTATTGTGGAGAAGGGGATAATTAGTTGGAAGGAAGGGAAAATGCCTAATAAAAATTAATCTTATTTATGCATCACTATTGGTACATGTGGCACTAGAGAAAGACATTGCGGCAGGCTTTCAGTTGGTATAAATTATCAGAGAGCTGCAGGAAAGACTCTCTTGCATCCCTGTCCTTGTCTTGTGCCAAGGGTATTACAGTCTAATTAATACAGATAACATGAGTGCAGACGCCTACCTGTTGGATGCAGTTGGAATACTAACACAAGGGGAGGGCTGGGGGAAGGCTTTTGAAGAAGGCTTACTTTTTATTTAGTCCATTTGTTTTGTAATGTTTTGACGGTCAGAAAACCCTGGCAATGAGTACAGCCCAAGAGGCAATTAGTAATGGGGCAGAAAATGTAATGAGCCAAAAAATGAATTAACTTGAGCAGACTAGGCTCAGACACAAGGGGCCAATGCTTTTTGCTAGTTTATAACCCCTGCCCCTCCACTGAATTCAAAAAAGTAGGAGGTGTGGTTTAACATAGAAACAGCCCACAGGGCATTTCCTACTGCACCCGGGGTAGCTCTTCGCCAAACAAAGCACCAGCTGATGCGGCTGCAGGCAGGCAGCCTGCATCCGCTCTTCCCAGAAGCGAGCCTCCACCTGTAAGGTTTCTTGCCATTACCACCACTGCTGCGGAGGACAGAGCACTGAGATCAGCAGCACCCAGCAGACCACCGCCGTGCCCAAGAAGAGAGGGGGCGGCCAGGGGTACCCCATCAGACATGAGCTCCAGCATTGCCCCTGCCAAGCGAGTGGGGCCAGCAACAGCAGGAGGGGGGTTTGTGCAGTACAATAAGCCGTACATGGGCAGGGCCTCTTTGGCTGATTTTTTTGCTCTTTTTGCCTCTTCTGAGTTTCTTTTGGTCCTCTGTTTATTTTTTTCCTTTGATGGCTTTCAGTTTTTGCTATTAGCAAATATGCATGCTTTGAATTAGGGTTCAGTCTTTTATTCTTAGTCATGGGTTGATACTGTTGTCAGCTTATACAAAACCATAAGCACTTTCACCATGTTCAAACTGTTTACACATTTTTTTACAATGAACTTGTTTCCCTGTCTCTGACAGCTGTACATGAACACCAGAAGAAAAAATGAAATAGGCAATTGCTCTTGTAGGCACACAGGTATGGTAACTATCTAGCATTCACATGAGGACGCAAGAGGTAACTATCACCTGAATTGTCACATTAGCCATCATGTTAGCCATTAGAATCAAAGATAATGATTCCTAGTTTAGCGAGCTGCTTGACTGAATCGCAGAAAAACACAACTGCCCCCAAGTGTGTGCTAGGATTATTTTCAACGCATGCTGCAGTTCTGAAACACTCAGTCCTATACAGCCCATAGGCTTTGTCCTGAGGGAGATAATTCCAGCAAAAAACCTAAAGTTGTTGTTTGGAGTTCAGGAAGGGAAACTTTGAGGAGAAAAAAAAATAAAGTTCATATTTTAGCTCTCTTCTTGTGTGGATAGTTCAATGCCAAACAGAAGCACAGGAAAGCCACAGAGCACACATACACTTCAACGCTGTTCCTTTCTTCCTGGGTCAGGCCCGATGCTATTTCATCATGGCCAGGGGACTTTGGGGGAAGTGGGAGCAGAAGGAAAAGAAGAAAGATGATCTTTAAAAGAACAGAACTGATGAAAATTCAGAGCAAAGGAGTCAATTCATAGCTTTATCAGCATATAGCAAGTGGAAAAGCAAGATATTCCTCTTCAAAGAGGGAAGTCCCCAAATGGATAAAGGTTAAGATAAAGGGGCAGAATTTCTGCCTGGCTCCATGCAGCTCACAGCTGCTCTAACATTGGCTGGATCTTCGGCCTTTTTTGGGTGAAGTATCACTGAGCATAGGAAAGTCACCACCAGCTCCCTGAGCATCCCAAAGGAAAAAAGCAAGGGGTCTAATACAAACCCTTGACACGTTGTATCAACAACTGTAAATCTTCGCCTCGGCTCCTGCCAGCCTCAGAAGTTAAATGGACAGCACTGTTCATTTCTTATGCTTACACCGCTCCATTGCTTCTAGTGAAGTTGCAGGTTGTAATTGAGAGTCTGGTAAGGATCCTTTTTTGATGAGTGATGTTACTATCTTCCTTGCTGGAACCCTTTTAGCCCTGTAATAGCTCTTTTTAAAGGACAGTCTGATTTGCTTTCCAAAATCTTCTGCAGAAAATAAGTTGCTTTCATAACACAGGAATGAAGTTGAAATCTGAGGCCCTCCCCAGCAATATCTCACTCACCTTAGGATATGTCCTGATGATCCCTCTGTGTGATGATGCTTCAGCAGCAGAAGGAAGAACAGCTTTCAGCAAGGATCCTGGCAGATCAGAGACAAGAAGCCTTCAGCAGCCCAGGGAGGTCAGGCAAACAGGAGCCAAACAGCTCAGCAGGTCAGTCCCACGCAGGTCCAACCTGCCTGAACTGGCTGGGTTAGCCCCCATCTGGGCACTGAAGCAAAACCTCTTTGCTTCTCTGCCTAAACCATCCCATATAGAGAATAAAAATTAAATGAGAAGGGGTGCTTTGCTCACAGTTCACCCCCACTAAAGAGTTTCTGCTAGTCTCTGGGGTCTTGTCTAAATACAGTGGTGAGACCCTTGAGTTTTCATTACCACAAAAGAGAGGGTGCACCGCACATGCACCAATGCCCACAGCAAAGCTGTATTTCTTCCCTATTTTTCTCTTCCTGTCTTTCTCACTCCTTCACTTGCAATTCTCTTCTTTAAGTTAGTTCTGCCATCATTATTTACATTGAGTGTAGATGAGGCACTAGGCTCTCAGGAATTAATGAGAGAGCTTAGCAAAGGCAGAGAAAAATAAGGTAGGGGTCAGGATGGCAGAACTGGATGCTAAATAGCAGCTTCTTTATGACTGGATTTTGGAGACACCAATCTACCTTCAGTTCTCACTGATTTCAGAAAAAGCTTAAAGAAATGAACTCTTGTGACATGACATTTTTCCTCCAGATTGCTGTAAGAGAACGCCTGGTGGACAGAAAAAATTTAAGGTCTAACCAGGCACACACTAAAACCCACAGGTTAGGTCACACCACAGCTATCTAGGTCACACCTAGCTTTGTTAGGCCAGCATGGTCCAAAATGTCGGCCACCTCTCTGGTGTTGGTTTAGTTAAAAGAAGCAGCCATTTGGTGTCTGCCACAATGACAAAGAAATTGCCAGTTTGGAATAAGGCCCTTTAATAAGGGCTGTTTTGAGCTATCTCTGCAATATTTTTAACAGTCAATGTTTTGCAGTTCATTTCCTTTATGACAAGGCAGAAGTTATATTTCTGTTGGAACTGACCTGTGACCAGGCTGACTGGCTGGAAATGAAGGCACCTGACCTTCTGCTTTGCTTATAGTTGGGAAGAGTTAATCCAGTCACACATTTCCCTAGGACATAGACTAGACTGAACAAGTGTCTTTCCTTTCCCTTCCTGGTAGCTCCTCTTCTGAGAAAAAGCGGAAAGAGACAAACTTCTAAGTACAAATATTTCCTGTCAGGCAATGGAGAGAAACCGAACATCTCCTCCTGTACCTTCTCCTCCTCTCTGCCTGTTTTCTCTCTTAAATGGGGAAAGGGGAGTCATTTCAGGCATCTTACAGGAAAGCAGGGAGGATGCCTCAGGCTGGTATTTTGCAAATGAACAATGAAGCCCAGATATGAACTTCAGATCAGACTGCAGCCATAATAAAACTGCTCCCTGCATATGTGATTATTGGTAGCAGTGGGAATATGAGAAATTCATAGGCTGGGACACAATGAGCTCCCTCAAAGCCTCAGCATTCTTTTGTAATTTAAATAGATTAAGGGTGCAAATCCCTCAGGATGTAATCTCACGAGTACATTTTCTTGGCACTTCATACTTAGACAAGAAGTGCTTCCCAGAGGTGTCTTTTTCCCTCCCAGTATTTCCATCCTTCTGCATCTAGTTCCAGCAGCAAGCATGGATCATAGGAAGAACTGGGCAAAACCAGAAACAGTCTTGTTTTGAAATTGAATTATCATCTTTAGATCTCAAAGTCTGGTCTGGTTATACAGTGCTGAAAATTCTTGACACTCCTTGTAATATTTAGTCCAATCAGTTCACTTTTAATGCTTAATTCTATTTCCTTTAAGCCTGTCACAGAATCTATGCTCATAGTTTTCTTGGCATCCAGGTATAAGTTATTTCCTCATAAAAGATAGATTACACCAAAAGGTAGATAGCTTCTTTTTTTAAAAAAAAAACCCACTAATAAAACTAAATGAGGTTCATAAAGTATAAATGGGATATAGGCACAGAAGCACTTTTTTTTTCCATTGCAAATTCAGAAAAATCAGATTCCAAACCACTGAATGTGATATAAACATTGCCCTTACAGATTAAAAGTAATGGTTGACTTCATTTGGCTTTGGATCACCCAGATGGATCACTATACATACATACCCAAAGCAAAGGAGATTTTGACACAAGCACAAAGGCTAGCCACAAGGACCAGAAGTCCGGAATCTGGAAAACAAATAAGCCACCCAAATAAAAATATTCAATGACTTTTCATGCTGCGAATATTTTCAGTAGTGACTTTTCTTAGAGGTTTTTCAGATGATCTATGTATTCCCTGGGTCTCATCTGCTTTTCTGTCATGACCTTAATTTTATTCAAATGTGACCTACAGAAAAGAAACATTACCTTTTTCCTTGGCTTGATTATGCCATTATATAACAGACCAAAACTCATGAAAATGTGAAATGCAGAAGAAAGTCCAGACCACAAAAAGACATATGTGCAGGAATGATAAAAAAATCAATTGCTAAAATGACTTCCTTAGCAGCAATGGGCAAATAGAAGAAAAGTTTCATTCTAGTTCTTATCTGATTATTAGAATGCCTAAATGGTTTGGATTTGCAAAGTTGTGTTGGCACCTTGTGAATTCAGGTTTGCATGGAGTCTGGCAAGTCCATTCTCTGAACTTCTAACATTAATATGCCCTCTCCCTCCAGTTAAGTGTAAGGGATGTCAAAAATAACCCACAACTCCACTTTGAGAAAACTTCAATGGTTTCTGCATGTGAAAGTTCTTGGAAAGGTGTCTCCTCAGCTCCTCTTCTGCTGCAGCCTGGTCTTCATCATGGCTTTGCCTGGGCTTCCTCTAAATGCTGAGCACTCACTCGCCCGCTGCACTGCTGCAGATTGCCAGCAGCAATGCTCCTGGAGCTAAGCACTGACCCAAACAGTGTAAGCACCACTGGAGCACATTGCAGGTTACTTTATCTGTCTCCTTTTGTTATTTTTTCCTTACATGTTCCTTGGCTTTCCTATGGCATAGCAAGATGATAGAAAATGTGCATATCAGACAAAAATCTCTGAGTAAAGGGAGGCATAAAATTTTAGAAATAAGTTTTCCACTAAATTCATAGTCTTCTGCTGCGGTAAACATTTCTGCTGTGCTGTGTTGATGACGATTAATAGAGGACTCAACACCAAAACAGACAAGGTATAAGAATGGTACTCATTGTCCTTCTCTCAGCATATTTTTCTCTAAGCCTTTTCCAGATTAGAAAATAAATTGTGTTTTCAGGACTTAGGTATTTCCAGTTGTGGAATCAAAAATTATATGAATCAAATCATTGAGAAATACTGACAACAATCTCTGAAGATACAGGAATTTTCATGTTATGGCTAAAAGGCAAGAGAAAGTTTCTTGCCTAACAGAAGAGTGTGAAGACACAGCCGCTTCTTTTGAAGAATAGTGTGAAAATTCAGACAAGCCACCATGCTGCTCCAAATCAGTGCAAAACAAAGTACATACTCAAGATTTTCTAAGGAAAGGTATCAGAAAGAGCTGGTAAAAGAATCATCCTTCTGCAGTAGGGATAACTGTGTTTCTGAAGTGGTCTAAAGACAGAGACTGATTCACATCCCAAGGCAGTGCTCCAGGACAAATGTAATTCCCTGGACATTAACAGTTAATAATACCATGACTAGCATGGCAGCAGCAGCTCACATCTGGCTATACCACAGTAGCTGTGAGATAGAAGTGGCAGGCTTTCAGAGTAAAACATTTCATTGATATTGTATAAACTGGAGCTAAGAGATGCTGTGAAACAAAAGACCTTAACTGCTGGGAGACAAAGCTGATGAAAGTGGGAGCACCATTTGAACTGCACCCTGGCCTCCTCCAGGAATCCTTAGACCTACAAAGACTTTTCAAGTCAATTTATTTCCTTTAATATTGTTGATCTCTCCTCATTTTTGCACTGAACCCACTTTTGAGACACTCTTCCTTTCTTAGCCTGTGTCTGGAATAATTCTCTGTAATTTGCACTCAGAAACAGGGAAACTAATTTCTTGCCTCTGATAAGAGATGAATGCTATGCAAAAGCTGTGTGACCCCAAGCACTCAGCTAAAGGCAACACCCACAGGAGTAATGGCAAGAGGGAAAAAATCTTAGGATCACTAAGGGAGATGAGAACATGGGGACAAAGGTTACTTTTACCTTCTTCCTTGTTTAGAGAGCTGAAGGGACAACGCTTGACATACTTAAGCCACAAGGGACCTGAATGCTTATGTGGTCTGACTTTCCATGTAACACAGGCTAAAGAGAAGCATCTTCCATTTCCTACATCTACACCAGAAATCTCTTCTGAGGCAAGAGGAACTTTAAACCAGAGAACCAAACCCCTACCCAAACACAGGAAAGTCATTTTTCCAGAGAGGTGCAAGCCAGAAAGAAGAAGAAAGGATGGATTTCCCCCCTTCAGGCCTCTCTTTGTCAGCTTTCCCAGGTTCCTTGGGAGCTATGTAGGTGTCAAAAGGCTTCTCCCAGGTCAGGTCGCTGTGGCATGAATGCAACACATTAGTTGGATGACAGGGAAAAAATGCACTCCATTCCCCTTTCCAAATTCTGAATTTTGTGTCCTCAGCAAGACATCCTTTCCTCTGCCACCTCCTGCTACCCTCTCCCACTCACCACGTACCAACCCCTGAAGCAAACATTTGCTTCTCTCACCAGAAAACTCCTTGTCAATCATCCCCACATCCCTTCCAGACTCCCTTCCCACCTCAGAGTCCCACAAAGGAGCACCCAGGGCTGTGCAAGCAACTCCCACTGTTCCCATCTGGTGGTCTTCATCCTGCCCCACACCCATCCACTGGTCCCTCTTCAGAGCAGCTGAGGTCAGCTGGGGACGTTCCAGCGCAGTTTTGAATTCAGTGTCATCTAAGTCTTAAGATCAGTTTCTGCTTGAAGTGTATACCTGATTCAGTGGGAGAGCCGCTGCATTTGAGTCGCCCAGAAGCTCTGGTGCCTTTTGCGCAAGTTGCTTTACTGTTCATGGGTCTTGTTCCTCCCTCCTCAGAGAAGACACGCTGGCACCAGATCTCTGAGGACACCTTACCCAACACTCTTTAGGAAAGCTATTGCATCAGAGGCCATTCTGCTTTTCAGTCGTGACTTCTCTGCCTGCACGTACACACACAGAGAAACGACAGGGGCAAAACACTTAAGATTTCAAATCGCTGACACAAATGTTCTTAACACAAGCACTCTTGTGAGCCACAAATATTTCCAGATGCCTTTGCTTTAAATCAAATACTTTAATCCTTAGAAATCTCTAGTGCCTTAATTCTGGAATACTGCAAGCTGCCATTCCCACAGTATGCAGGTTTTGGGACCTAGCTTCCCACCAAGGGAAGCAGGTAGGATACTTGTATAGCACTTCTTCTCTTGCTCATGCTTCTTTTTTTCTGTAAGAAAAGAGATAATCTGGGAGTTAACAGGAACTGAGGTTGATTCAACAGGCAAGTACAACAATATAATTGTCAGAGTTGTCATGTTATACTTCCAACAGGCATATTACTGCTCTACTTGCCAACCTTTCCATTGGTACAAAGGAGAAAATATTGCCCCACCATGTTATTGGTTTCAGCAGCATAAGCTGAGCTTTTCATTTCAAGAAGAAATGATCCATGAATCCATCTCATTTGTCTTTGGATTGGATGGGAGCATCTCTCTTCCTCCAGCAAGAGAAAAATGGTCACTATCCTCATTTTTCACCACTTCTATTATTGATTGCTCCTTGCTGGGAAAAGAAAGGGATAGATCCTCTTCTGCAAAACAAAAAATGACCCAGCGTTGGAAGGAGTTAACTGAGGCATAAAACCTTAATTGCTAGAGTTTTCTTTATCACTGCTTCTTTCCTTTATCACTGCTGCTTCAGACAAATACCTCCTGAGAGCCACTCACAGCTGGCACCTGAACCTGAGACCTCTGGGTACAAAGGTGTGAGCTCTACCTGTTGCATTAATGTGGGATTCCTATCAGCTGTCAATTAGTGTAGCCCCAACGTCCTCCTCCAGGACTCCTAGCTCTAGGTTAGAGACTGTTGCAGCCCTGACCAGCGGGAGCCTGTGCTTGAATATTTTATTGATCTCAGAATGCACTTAGGCAACACTTTTTTTATTTTAACATCTATTTTACAATTGCTTTCACAACCCAACACAAAAGGTGGAGGCTTGCTCTTGTGTCTCTGAAGAGGAGTGTATCCTGACACGATAGAGTGGATGCAGTGCTAAGGGCAGAGGGCAAACAGCTCCTCCACATGCCAGGGGGTGGTGGGAAGCTTGCGGGTTTCTGCAGCACCAGTGCAGGAACAGGGAGGATGAGAGACCAGGAGCATCCCATACACTTGGCAGTCACCTCAGAGGCAGCTGAGAAAACTTGTCAGATTGGGAAAGCTCAATAACAAAAACATTTCTAAGTTTAAAGAATGATCCTATTAGTCACCTCAGGCTTGCCCTGGTAAAAAGCTCCTGGTCTACTTTTATAGCTGGACAGCAACCATACAGACATTACACATATGTTTTGCCCCAGCATATTTTTTTTCAAACATGTTTAAAAAGAGAGCTGCTATAAATCGTTTTCAGTTACAGGGTATTTTTTTCCCCAGACAATACTTCAGTTTCCTATAATCACAGATAAATGAAGAAATATTCTGGTAATTATACTAGCAAAGAGCGGTTGCTTTCAGGGATGGATATTATAAAAAGATCCTGGGAAACTGCAGATGAAGCGAAGAGAAGCTGTGCTTGGTTTGCTCTTCCCTCCCCAGCTCTGGTGAGGGTTGCAACCACTCCATCTTCCTCAAGAAAGGCACCGCAGGCTGGGGACCAGCATCTCCCATTGCCCTCGGTGGAGCCAGAGCAGGGCTGGGCATGAGCCCAGGAGTCAGCCAGTGGGGCCAGTGGGCCAGTTGGGCCCCACATGCTGAGACGAGGAAGCAGGAGCCTTTTCAAGGGAGTCCCTTTTCAGGTGCTGCTTTGCATATCTGGGCTCCCGATGACTTACTCCCTCCCTATTTTAGCCAAGAAAAATGCAGTCTAGTACCGCCACCAAGTCAGTCACCACCAAGACTTCCCCTCAGCTCTTCAGCAATGAGCTCTTTTCTGGCTGCAGTACTGGGGAATATGGACCCCTCCCAGCTCTAGAGCATGATTTACCCCATTTTGCACCCACAAACAAGCTGCCAAATGCTGCTATAGTAGCATGCAGCATCTTTACACACACCTTGCACAAGTGAAGATGGGAGAGGAAAGGAGATACAAGCCCAGGCTCCAGCAAGCTCCACTTGCAACCAGAGGAGCCACAAGACACAGGAGGCTGCTGGTCGTCTCTTGGAAAAGCCAAAGCATTTGTTAAAAATGCTCAAAAAAGCTGGTTTTGCAGATTGGAAGGGGCGGATGGCAGAAGTATTTCTGTCATTCTCCACTGTCTTTGCTGAGACCATCTGTAACAGAGGAGTAAAAAAAGGAGGGCACATGAGATGCAGCCCTAGTGCAGCACATTATAATGGTGCATCTCCTGGAGACAGCGTTGCCTTTGGATGAGACGTCTCCCCAAGAACAGTCACTCATGTCTTACTGCAGGTGTCAAATGCCCTGACTATTGTTGTTATTATTAGATATTTGCCAGTTGCCAGTGGTGCACCTGGTGCTCATAATCAACTTAAACAAGCTGCCGATTTTTAACAGTGGGCCGACTGCATTTCCACTTGTGAACATTTGCCTATTTGCTCCAAGGGGAAATGCACAATATAGTTTTGTTTCCTTCCTCCAAGACTTTCAGTACCTGTTATTTTTTTAAATGCACAACAGCCCAGCTCCTCACCACAGTAAGCCAGTCTTTTTTATCCATCATCTTTTCGGGATCAGCTCACTAATTCATGTACAGGATAAGACAACTGCCAAATTATTATACTACAAAGACAAGATCTTCAGACACCTGTCATCTTGATGAAAGCAGCACCATCAACTGACCTTTGCCAGTTCAAGGTCGATAATGAGACAAGTCAGGCAGGAAGAGCAGCGTGTGCTGACTCCATTAACGCTGGCTGTGTGCACACTCAGTAGCACTGCGTCTCCTGTCAATTAGTGTGGGTAAACTAGGGACTGCTGATTGCCAGAGACATGGCATAGTGAGCGGCTGCTACCTTTACTTCTACACCCTGCTGCATTTTAATTAGCTCCAGTCCCCTGACTATTTCTTCAGAGCTTCATTACTGCCGTCTTCAAGAAACTTGAGGCAAGCTTTTTACACTGCACATCGCTAATGAGAAGAAATGTGAACATCCTCACCATGGAGTTTTATAATGCTGGACTGTCTGCATGCGCGCGTGAGGGTGCATGTGAAGATTTAAGGGGCTTCTCAGTGTAACGCAGAGTAAACATCACTTGGAGACGGCAAAGAATAGAATGAGTCAGAGCCCACAAGGGAAGGTATTCCCAAAATGACCAAAAACACAGGATGGAAAAATGATGCACAGTCCATGATGCACGCAGGTGAACACGTGCGTGCCTGCCTAAGGTATTGTTTCAGTAATGATTGTTAAAGGCCACCCACATACACTCCAGTTCAATAGCATGAGGTCGTAAGCTTGGAAATAGCAAATTCCCCCAAGGGGCACCAGCTCTGCCTCACACAGCCTATGCAGAAGCCACCCATATGGCAGCCATGAGGGTTTGTGGTCGAAGGACCCAGACTACCTCCCAGTCTTTTCCAAGATTTCACATGGAGCACTCCGGCTTTTCAACAGAAAGCCAGGTGTTGTTAAGTTTGGGGTTTTTTTACTGTATTTTTCACCTTTTTGCAGTCATTTTGATAGTATCAGCCTAGCTGCACTAATTTTCCTTGAGTTTCAATTATATTTGAAGTAAATTGTGATAGACAACTGCTGTCTTTACAGCCGAGTGCTGGCCAGAGCAGCTTCCAAATAGCTTCAGGTTAAAATATTACAGTCTGTACAGCTCTCCCTTTACAATGCACAGATGTGCTTGGTGCAGGTCAGCTCGGTGAGGGATTCATGTTGACGTTTTGAGTCGAAGTCTTGGTCCTGTTCTGTTTTCCCGGCTTCACCAGCTGACAACTCCCTCAGCATATGGGCGATTCTGCTGCTAATACTTGGCTCAGGCGTCTATATATCCCAGTTATAGCTCAATATGAATATTATCCGAGTCCCACTCCCACCCTGTATGACCACCAGTATTCATTCCCTCCTCACAGCAATAGCTTTTTTAATTAACTTCTCTCATACATCACTCATGCCCTTACAGACTCGTAGCTAATGAGCCAGCAAACCTACGTTAGGATTGTTTTGCTCAGTGAACACTGGCACAAATCTTGTAGATGCAACAAAAAGTTGTGATGAGAGCATACGTGCTGGAGACGTGATGAAGAAGTCGTGGGCTGGTCTGAAGAAATTCTGTTTTCTATGTGGCTTCAGCAGCATTTGGACCAGAGGCCTGCTGGGAAAGGAATTAGGGGTTTTTTTTCTGGCAGTACTTTTATTCTCAGCAACTGTCCAGAAATAAAGGATGGGTCTCCTTCAGCTCAGTGGCTGCCTTTACTGCCTTAGAAGGAAAGTTTCCTCAGAATGATTTGTCCCTGGGAAATCCCTACAATTAGTGACCCACCTTCATTTGGTATTTTTCGCTTTCTCTGCATTAAGCAAACTTAGAAGACTGTGGATTGAAACTGGCTTCAAAATCCTTTCAGTAAAGCTGCTTCTGAACATGCACCAGCAACATCTGCTGTCCTCTAAGCAACTGCCTGTACAATGAACCAGTCCTCCTGGAGGGGATGTTCCCGTGAATATGGAACGGAGGGAGAAAACAAAACCCGGAGAAGCTGGCTGGCCACAGGGCAAAGCTCTTGTCATCCCATAAGGAAGTGGTGCAGGACTGACTGTGCCTCTCTAGTGAGTCTGTGGCCTTTGCAAACTTTCTGCCCAACCTCTGGAGCTGTGCAACTTCATTCTGCTGCTCATCGCAGAGTTGTCTTACAATGGCACACTCTGTCCTCAACGTATATTTCCATTATCCAAAAAAAAACCCAACCCAAAAACAAAACACTGCCTTCCACCCCCACGCCTTACGCCCTTTTTTAATTTCCTTTGAATGACTAAGAAAATAACGTTTGCACTTAGGCATGAAATACATTTTGTAAAAACAAAATGACAACGTCAAAACTGGGTTTGTTTTACTAAAGTGCCCCTACCCGATGGGGTTTTGTTGCCTCTGAAACAAGAGCCTGCTGTCAGCCTCCACGCAGCCCATGGCACTTCCCCAAAGCTAAATGGAAAAAACTAGTCCTTTCCTTCTTAAGGCAAATAGCCATTATCCAGAAAAGCTCGAGCACCCAGCGCTGCTTCTCCTCCTATTCCTCACCCACGAGCGGTCACATTGCTTCAACATGCATGCTGTGCCATCTAACAAATGCTTGTTAGCCACCTGTATGGATATCTTTAAAACAGTAACTTTAAAAAACACCCACCAGCATCCAAACATATGGATATGTGCCTGAGGGCTGAATACATTCTGTGTGTACAGTTATTCTCATGACTGATGTAATCTGATACTCCATCTCTGCTGTTGCAGGGACACCTCCCTGCATCCTCCTACAGGTTCTTACACAATGGTTGAGGATTGGTCAGTGGGTATCAGTAGTAACCACAATCTAGATTCACTTTATCATCTCAGTCTAGGGCGTTATCGTGCAGCCCTGATCAATAAAGGTATAGCTGGCACAAAGGAATATTATTTCAAAGGAAACACATGGAAGTCATACTGGTGATGGCAAGAACAGGCATGTACCAGTTGCCACAGGGGAATGCCGCTTCCCAAACCTCTCAGCAGAGCAGGTGAAGCCACTTTTATCAACTTGGGCTATTCTGTTAGAAATATCTTTTTATTTATTTTTCATAATGTTCCAGCTGTGCATGCCTGCACAGCATGAGGCTGACTTGAGGAGCTTGAAAACATAAGCTTTTAGGCTCAAAACCAGAATGAAACCACCCCAGATCCCACATCTCTTCTCTACAGGTTAGAGGACTGCTGCCTAGAAAAGTACTTTTTTTCTATGCTTGATTAAAATTTTTCCATTAAGGTGAACTGGTTTCTTGAGAGAAAATAGTATCAGCAATAAAGCTGAGCCTTTTTCTTCCCCACAATATTGGTATATCTTCAAGGGGAATAAAATAAATAATTCAAACACCAAAATATTTTGCCACAGACTTCACTGAAAGCCAAAAAGTCAAAGTATTTCTGACACATTTTATTGAAAATCAAAATGTTTTGACTGGAAATATTGCCAAAGTTCCTCGAGGGATGTGCTAATTCATTGACTCCCTTTTCCCCAAGAAGCAGGCAAGATTTGCCATGGCAAGGCAAAGGACCCCCATTTGGCAGCATCTCAGCTCTTCAAGGGAGGACATTTTCTGAAGGCAGATCTGTTGGGATGAAGCAACGCTGGCTGTAGGAAGCACACAGGTTCCCCAGGTGCGTGTACTGAAGTGCAACGGCAACCTTTCAGGGTTCAAATAATTTTCTTCTGGCTCAATTACTTCATCTGATCCTGGGTATTATTCAAAATTCTACTTTTTCTCACAGTTTTCAACAGAAAGATTAGGGGGGAAACCTTTTACATTTGCACAGACTCTGTATTTTTCCCTTTTCCCACACTTCCTCAGACCATATTTACTGGCAAGCCACATAGCGGGCAAAGGACATCCCTTCTCATTCCCCAAGCAAACTGAAGCAATGCACACTATGTATCACAAGGTATTATAATGGCCATGACAGTTACACATGAAAAACTAAGAAGTCAAAGGAAATTTTCCCATAACTCTCTCCTAACTTGTCTGTACCGTTTCCAGCCTGCACAACAGTATCTCCTTCCCTGCAGTACCAACAGGCAGGACCCACTGAGCCTGGACCACAGCTCTTCGGGTAGCGGCTATTTTTCCCAAAGAAAGGCATCTTTCAGTTTTTCAAGCTCCACATATAGGTAAAGAACTGTGGATGTCTGTCACACCTCATGACTCATTTTGGGCCTCTGGCACATCCCGACGTCTACTCAGAAATGCCTGTCATTCTGCATCTCCTCTGCTTGGCTGACAGTTTAGTAAGGGGCTGGACTCTAATTAACAGAAGACAGCTCAGCAGCAGCAGCATCCAACCATAGGTATCTACCATGCTTTTAAAGACAGACGTACACAGAAGGTTTCTTTCTTGACCGTAATTAAAGACTATCTTCATTCAAAAAATACGTGACAACTGATGTAAAATTTTTCTGTGATATGCAGGTGCCTAAAAAAGCAAAATAGCAGGATTTTTGAAAGCATGTTGCTACCTACTGCCCTTTAGAAATAAGCTGACAAGCAAAGCAGAAGAAAGACAAAGCAACACTGAACAAAATAAAGGAAAAGAAGGATTTAGGGATTTATGTTTGCCCAGTAGTCAGCTACATAAATTGCCTGTGAATAAGGGTTTAAAATGTTTTAAAATGCATTTGAGGCATATCTAGGCATATTCCCTGCTTATTTGCTGGGGAATAATATTTGTACCTTTCTATCTGTCCTGTTCTAAATCACCCAAAATAGACTGTAATGTTGCTAGTAAAGCAATATGAATTCAAAAAGAGCAGGAGCGGAAGAAAACAACCCCGGGTAAAGAAATAAGAAATAAAAGACATGGATGGGTTCTGAAGCTGAGAGTAGTTCCTGCAAACAAACAAATCACTAAATGCATGCCAAAGAAGCAGGAGGGAGAAAACATGTGGTGAAGTAACTGTTTTATGTCCATAAGAGATTTTTCTCAAGAATCTCTCAAGTGCCAGTGTTATCTGTCCGCTAGGAGCATAGCATTTAAGAAACATGAACTGTTAGCAAGGTCTCTCCAAACGAAGACCCAAAGAGGAGAGTGACCAAATGGAAACTTGTATGATTTTCTGTTTCTCCAAGGTTTACCAAATTCTCCCGGGGACAGAGCCTGGAAAAAAGCAAACACAGTGCTTTGTCAAAAAAAAAAAAAAACCACCAACAAAAAAAAAAAAAACCAAAAAACAGTAGAAGCCAAGAAACTATTGGCCTAAGCTTGAGAGGTTCAGGGCCAGGTTGTGACCATCATTTTGTAGCTCGGTGTCCATGCCAGCTACCCTCCACCCTGACAGCCTGCATGGGTTCACCTCTAGGCTCCCAGCTGCACGCGTGGCTCTTCCTCAGCAGCTCCTTCCCCCTGTGCTGCAAACTAGGCACACCTCACAGGACGAGCCACGGCTGACCAGGCTTTCACAGGCCACGGTGCAAATGGACTGGCACCATCACTGACTGTCAGACTTGCTCCATCTGCCCTCAGCAGCAACAAGGTTGAGAAACAGCCCAGTAACTGCAGAGCTGTAATGTGGCCCTGTGTCAACACGGCATTTCACTTGCCAAAACTTTCAAGGTTTGTCACATTGGAAGAAGCTTCCCCTTAAAGATAAATGCAATCCTCTGTTAGGTCATTATCTATAGCTCATGGCTGGACCATGTGAGAAAAACCAAATTTCAGCATGCATTAAAAATATAAGGGATAGTTTGGGACACTCATTTAATTACATCGGTCACCAAAACGAAAGTAATTTCTGCTAGACTTGTGCTACAAACATCAATTCCTTGCTGTAAGGTTAAAAGCAGCTTCAAATGTTTTGTTCAAGATATGTTTCAGCAAGGTAAAGTTTATTAGATGAAAGGCTGAGTATAGACCACATTCTGTTTTCCCCTGAACTCACATAGATTAATATGAAGCATCTCTACTAGCTTCAATCTCTGCCTGTGCTTCTGTGCTACAGAGAAGGATTTGGCTCTACGGTTATAAAGTTGCTGTGGGAACCAACATGCTAAAGCAACCCTAAGAAATGTATGTGAAAGAAATCTCCTTGGCTTCTGTCTTCCCTAGCTACAAGGTAGTAAAATCCACAGATAGCCTTCTCCCCCCAAAAAAATAAAGAAGAAAAAAACACAAGCAATTGAAGAATAGATAAATCAGTGAGAAATGGGAGGGGAGAGAAGGGGGGAAGAGAGTGGGTGGGCAGGAGAGACCTTGAGACCCTAGCAGTGCTCACTAGGCAAAGTGAGAATGGAATAAGTCTCCATTCTTTTACTCCCCATTAAAATGTGCTTGTTCCCCCCTACTGACCATCTTATTTGATTTTTAAAATTTTTTTATTTTATTTTCTGGATGGATTTCTCTGCTAATCACTGGGAAATCAAGAATAAAACTCCACTTGGTCTCCTGGGCCTTGGCAGAATTATTTTGAATTCAGCAGAGCAGGGAAGGAGGAGGGAAGGTTTTCATTTTCTGTTTGAGTCTTGGATCTTCCTCTAGTATACAGCAACCCTGCATGGTTTCAAACATGCTCATTAGGTGCTGAGCTAAAGGTAGCTATAATTAAATGCAATTTTCCATCCACTGCCAAGGTGCATAGGTTTCCAGGGAGCCAGCTCCTTGTCACCTTTTCTGTGTACTTGTGGCTAAATATGAATATTAATGAACTCTCAGTTCTCTTCACCCTCCCCTTTCCCAATTTATTCATAACTATTCTGTCTTTCTGCAATGAAAGAAAAAAAAAGCAAAATATAATTAGCTTCTCTGTGAGCCCTCAGTCTTCTCTGGCACCAATGACTGAGCCTCCCACTTTGCCAGTGGACAACATACCGATGAAGAAAAGGATCTTTAATAAAGCAGGGGTTTGATTATCTTCAGCAGCTCTGACAAGCTTTAGAGAGCCCTGGAATGAAAGCAAGATTTCTTGCTCATGTTCCTGGCCATGACTTTCAGAGAGGATGTTCCCCTGCCTAGAAACAAACATTTTACTCAACTTGGGTCATAACATATCTTGATTGAAAATCAGCAAACTCTCAGGGGGAGTGAGGACAGAGGATTCTGTCTAAAACCATTGGTGCTAATAAGAATAATGACATTTCCCCTCTGCCAAGCCATCACTTCTCTACAGCTTGCAAATTAGCTTTAAAACTGAAGTGGGAATCCATAATAATCAAGCCATGTCCTTGGTACAGCCTGCCAACACTGCACGCACCAGCATCTCGGGCAAACCCGCCTCTCACCAGTCCCAGGCCAGGCAAAGCCCACACAGGGCACAGTGAGCTGGTCTGCCCCACCACGGGTTGACCCCAGCTCAAAAGACAGAGCTGGGGAGTAGATGTCACCACAGCCTGTCATCTCCCCCTGAGTTAAACCACAGCAGTGCAGCACTTCTCCTCCCACCAAGGAGGGCAGGAGAACCTGCAATAAAAAAGCATTCATAGGATAAGGTGCCCTGCCACCAAATGAGAGAGGACTTCAAGGAGCACCAAGGAGGTAGCCCAAATCATCAGCAGTTGCTCTCGCTAGCCTGGCCAGGGGCTGCCACCTCACCAAGAAGGAGATCAGACCTCCCCTTTCCAGCTTTCCTGGGCCATGTCACTGCAGGAACAGGTTAAGCCCCACCAGTTCTTTGGTGCTTGACCCCACTGAGCACCACCTCCACCAGGGCTCAGTGCAGCAAAAGCTTCCATCTCCTGCCCCCCTTTCACCCCCAAAAAAAGATCTGTCACAAGGACTGCTGTGAAGATCCTCATAATGCAACAATTCATCATTCATGACTGGCCAAATTAAATTGGATCGTTCATACTGCGCACAGGTATGCCACCAGCTCCCTCCAAACTGGGACACATGTCGCTCCACCTTGTGCTCTAAAACCACACTCTCTTTTCACCCCACTTCCAAAAGGTACAGGTTTGGACTGAAGAGCATTCCCCGAAATACAGGACAAAAAGCTGATTCCAGCCTTCTACAAATTATTTTATATTAAAAATTAATTCCCTTCGACTGTGTTCACACCTCTGTGGTGTTTACTGACTGAAAACATGCTGGCAAATGTGTTTACTGAAGAAACATTCCCTGCACCAGCAAATTTTAGGCAAATATTTGTGGTAAGCAGTTTTCAAAACTGCAAACCCAAATATTTATCCCACAAAAAGAATTCTAGAAGTCCACTCAAAGGACAGAAGCATACCATGTAACCTCTGTCTCCAGCCAGCCGGCCGGGCGCTCAGCAGCTCCGCAGACAAAGAATCCTTCAGAGGGATGTCGGGGTCACCTGATAAAATCTTCACTTGCTTACGGGAAGACCAAAACCTGAAGGAGAGAAAGGACAAAAATTTATGAAGCAAGCAACTCATGACGATTATTTGTTCAGTGTCCCCATCAAGTCTGCTGAAGTGGGAAGCACGCTCGGGGCCTGACACAGCTTTGCCGACGTTCAGGTGAAATGGGGTCTGTTCCCTTCTGTTTCTTTGGCAAACAAACAGCAGTGGTCCTCACTCCAGACTGAACTTTGCAGGCTATGCCCTTAGAAGCAGGGGCAGTGGGATGGTGGCCACTAGACCTCAATTAGATATGAAAATATCATGTAGGTGGAAAGTCGCACATAGTTGCAGAAATGCCTTATGTCTGCATATACCAGAGGAGAAGAAGGTAGCTTAGGAGGCAAATTTTATACCAGATCCAAGCCAAGCATCTATAATATATGTTTTGTTTGGTATTTACACAGAATCTATCTGAAAACGAAGGTGCCTTTAGTTGCCAAGGGTAGCAGATGTGTTTTCTGCAAATTACTGCCAAAAAGTAAGTTAAGAAAGGGGGAGAAGTGGAGAAGGAGGTTCAGTTCCTTCAGTATGGAGAGCCTGGTGTCCAAATACTCCAAGTGGACCCACTCACAAGAAAATTTATAATATTTAACCCGGACAGCTGAGACTGCAGATCATTGTTTTTAAGCTCACCACCAGCACAATGATCGAATGTCAGCAGCAGAGTTCAGCCTTCCTGGCATGTACCTTTGCCTGTCACCTACAAGCAATACGTGGGAACAGCCAGAAGACCTGCCCTGGGCCAAGCCTGGGAAACTGCAGGAGCAGGATTCATTCAAGGACTTTGCCACTGCCTCCTTCAAATAAACTTGGCGGTTCAGGCTACTGAACAACTTGATCCCGCAGTCCAGTCCTGCCTGACCAGCCCTTTCCAGTGCCTTTACTCGTACACTTACCAGAGAGGAGAGGGCTTTGACCAACCCACAGCATGATGCCCTCTGAGCAGTGTGCAGCTCCTTCAAATTCAATACCTTAATGGGAACCACGGGAGGAAACATGTATTGCCATCAGCCCAGTGCAAGGGCCATGCTGTTCTCTTAAAAACAAAGGGTTTTATTTTTCCAGAGTTCTCAGCCTTTCCATCTTTCATGACCTAAAATTTCATCCTTGAATCACTTCCTTGAAGGCATTTTAAGCAGAACTACACATAAAAACCCAAATGGCCAACAAAAGTTCAATAACACTTTTCCCAATGAGACCTGTGGAAAACTGTATTTTTAACATGCACTTTTAACCTCTTTCAGACTCCCTGTCTCGGTAACTACCACAAAGCATATGGCTCTAGCAGTCAGAAAAATTAAACAAGTATCTAAGAAGATAATGAAGCAGTAAAACCCACAATAGATTTTAAACTCTCTGGAAACCTGTGAGTAACGGGAGAAGGTTTAGAACTATGCTTTGTGTAAATAGGAAAACAAACAGAAGACAGTTTTGTTTTAAGGCAGCCAAGAATACGAAGAGACTGTGAAATTGCGGAGGAATTTGTCATATATGTAAGGCAGAGGTGTTGACCATTAAAAATTGGCAGGGCTAATCCCTCCTTGTCAAGGGAGAGGGTGATCAGTACCAGCAGCAAAACACTCCATCAGAGCCTGCTTGGAGAATGAACGCTTTGGCACTGAGAGTTTGCCAAACAAAGAGGATTGCCCAGTCTGGACTGGTGTTTGCAGTCCTCCAGCAATGTAGGTGTGTCCTCCAGTGCACCTAATGGGAAGCACCTGAGGCAAAAGTACAGTGCTCAGAGCAGAGGCCGCAGATGCAGAGGTCCTAGCAGTTCTCACCATTTCATAAATGTGACACCATAGGTAGCCAGATGAGGAGAAAGGTTTCAAGCCACAGTGTTACTTCCAGTGGCAGGCACAAGCCACAGGACGCAGTATCTCCACAAAGGTCACATTTGTCCAACATTCCCAGGGGGAGGAGGCAGAGTCTGACCCTTGCCTACCACCCCTGGCACAACCTCGGGCAGGAGGGAGCATTGTGAACTCCAGTATGACTCAAAGTGTCAGCCAGAATGCTATTTCATCTGTGGGGACACCCTCTGGACACAACACAGCAGAGAGCATCTCAGAGTCTCCTTAGAAAACATGTGGCTGTGAATTGCCCTTGTCTTGTTGGCCGTGGGGAGGGAGACACACACATCTTTCTGAAGATTTTGCGGGAACCCATTTGCACCAGATGTTGTGTTGCACAGAAATTCCTGTGACAGGGCACTGGCCATGTTGCTAATTGTTAACTTTGCCAAGATGGAGAAGCCTCAGCACCTGAGTGATCTAAAAGCAACATGAACTTCCCTAGTAGAATGTAATAAAAACTGTATTCAAGCCCCTGATAAAGGCTCCCAATATTATAAAGCCTTCCACATATTGATAAGCTTAACTATTTGTGAGTCTCTGGAGCCTAATCATAATTAATGCAAATGCCGGTCACTATGGCTGCATCTACGTTACCTGCTGAGATATATATCACAGTCTGGTGGACCTGGTGGATCATGGTGGACACCGCATCTTTCCCCGGGCCTGCGTTTCCCCTGCGGAGGTTAGTGTGCACTTGGGTTTCAAACTAGGAAAACATGCCCCCAGGCTCAGGAACTAAGAAGTGCTGCTGCAATTCAGTAATGTGCTATATGTAAGGACAAAAAAAACCTCACCAACCACCCTACAAGCCCATGCAGAAAGGTGGAATCTCAAAAGCCCCTTCCATTGGAGGCCAGTTAAGACAATAAAAATACGTTTTCTTTACTGCTCCACAAGGGATGAAGACTATTTAAAAAGGAGTAGCCGATTACAGTAGTAGCAGTAGACAGTACTTTCTGGGATTAAACTGCAAAGCTATATTTGCAGAAAACCTCACATTGGTCTGACTCCGTGAGCCACAGAGAATTCCCCTTGGTGTGAGTCCAAGCTTCCACCTTGGCCCCGCCAAAGCTGGTCAAAATGGCTATTCAAGCACAGGCTATTCAAGAAGCTCTTGTTTTTAGAGAAAGAAAAATGACAAGAGAAACATTTATATCAGCACAATCATTTCTTTGCCTCTTTTGCCCTCCTTCTCCCAACCCTGGCTATTAAATAGATCACTCTAGCTGGGAAGTTCTTCATATAAATTCCTTACCTATACACCACTGCTGACTGTTTGATGATGCTGTCAACTCCCCAATGTTCTTTCAGAAAAAATGCTGGTATTTTTTCAGATGACATACTATTTAACAAAAGACAACAAACAACAAACCTCCAACTTCAGAAACTGCAGAAAACCATCATCCTGTGACCAAGAAGCGCAGAATGCCTGAGGCAGAAAAATACTATTTATTCTTGTAATGGATTTTATGAACAAATCAAATGAGGTGAGATGTTTCTGAAAATTTGATCATTCATCACCAAAGCCTTTTCCCATCTTGTACTCATCAGTTCTACTACCTGCTGCTGCTGGAAATATGTCCTGTACATAGAAAGAGATAGAACATACACACACACACTTACTCATGTGCACACACTCCAGGCAAGCGCCTGGCCTTCTTTGGAGAACACCAAATTTGTAAAGATGCAAGGAACATTTAATCAGTCATTTTTATTTGCTTTTCTTTTAATAAAAACCCACTCCAGCTACGGAATGTGAACTATTACCTACTTCTTAAGTGTTGGACTTAACTATTCTCCCCTCTTCTTTTTCGTCCATCTCGGAAATAGTTTTAATATAGCTGCACAGGATATGCATCTGTATTTTTCAGGTTTGATCTTGTCTGTCAGAGTGGCAATGATTTTAGAGTTACAGAAATATAAAGAAATCCTAAAGTTTTGAGTAAACTGATAACTTAGACACCTTCAAGTATTTTCTGAGGCTTTGGGAAAGAAGATGCTGTGGTCACAAAAAAAAAGCGGTTTTAATCCTGGCAAAGTTTTGCACGTGTATGGACATGTTTGTATGTGTGTTTTAATGTCACAAAATACCAGAAAGAAGTTTTGGGGTTTGTGGGAATAAATTTTCCGCATTTTTGCTCATTTAAGGGAGGGCGGCCAAAAAAAGTCTATTCACAGAAGCTTGGCAGCAATCCCTCACAGAGACAAATAAGTACATTACAAGATAGCACTGTTCCCTTTCCACTATGTAGCAATGTAGGATTTCTCACTCTGTTCACATTGCAGAAGATTGAATGAAATTTATCAGTGCTCGAAAGGATCATTAAAAAAAAAGAGCAAAACACAATCTTCGCTCTGCAAGTCCTTGAGGTTAGTAACTGCTGATGTGGGGAGGTACTGTGATGGGTTCGAAGAATGGGGGATATATCTGCTGGGGCCATACCATTACAGGCTGGTTTGTCTCTTGCTTGTCAGCAGTGTGGTCAGCCCTGGAGTCACTCCATGGCTTGCCCGTGGGAGCTTGCCCTCAATTTTTGAGTCTGGAGGCAGATGGTTTTCTGCTATTTGTGGCTCCTGCAGAAAAAGAAAAAGTGTAGAGCTTCTTTCATTTTCTCATCACCTACCCCAGTGGCTGGTGATCAAACAGGGCAGTGGATAGAAATGGTCTTTGCCTACCTATCATCCATCATTTTCAGGTTGAATGGCACCTCATTCTGAGGAAGCAATATTGCAATGAAAAAGAATTTCAAAATAACTTACTTGAAACATCCTGAGACTCCAGCTCCAAAAACTATTGCCCCAAAAAGAAAACCACAGAGATTAATTTCCTATTCTCTTACCCCAACATCCTCTGTTTTTCCTCCTGCTCTGGAAGATGCTTTTTCTGCATCTTTTATTTTTCCTTCCCTCTTACCAGCTGTTTTATCTCCCTGATGCACATGAACTCCTTCTCAACATCATCTTACAAATTTTCTTCTCTGTCTGCCTCACAACAGTGTTAAAAGATACTCTCTCAGATATCAGTCTCCCTGGCAAGATCCTATTCAGCTATCCTGCCCCTCCAGAGGCTCTCTGGACTTTGTGGCACTTCAAGGATGCATTGAAACACATTGCATCTTTCTGACCCCCAGGGAAGACCTGCAGTTTCTGAGATAATAAGAAAGCTGAGCTACAAAATCTGGGGGGGAGAGCATCCTAGAGGGACACCAAGGTGGATATATTCAACATCGTTCTTCATATGTAATAAAATTGGCATCGCTTGAAGTCTTACTAAATTTTCACCATCTTTCTGACCTTAATTTTTAGATAATTGAGACATGCAAAGATCTAAACTAAGAAAGTATTCATGTTTGACTCCAAAATTGGTCAAATATTTGCAGTAGTATGGCACTGTGAAATAACACAAGTGTGAAAATTTTTTCATTGAATGAAGCAGATTAAAAAAAGAGAAAAGATTAGAACAAACCCTGGGGTGACTGTTACAATTTCCTTTAAAATCTCAAATAAGTTAATGGCAATGGCTATCTTGTTTCTAATGCATTGGGAAATAAAATATACATACATACATATATATACAAAAGACTTATTGCATTAGGGTAGTTTTAAGAAAATGGACCATAACACTTTTCTGGCAAGTGATTTGGCTGTGAAAATACTTCTCTTGCTGCCCTCATACTGCAACAATATCAAGCAGGCTGGTCTGTTCAGAGATAATTGAAGTAGGATTTTTTTTTTCCATTTGTTTAAATGGAATTCTAAAGTGGTTTCACAAACACACTCGAATATTACCATACTGAATAAGAGGCAATTTCTAAAACGCATGTTATTTCCTTCCAGTGTTGGTACAAGAGGGAGAGATGGGTTTGAAAAGGCACTATGCATCTCCCCTGTGCCATGCTGAGACGAAGACCTGACCTCACACTTCTATGTTGTGTTCAGAACTTAGACCAAAGGGGCTTTATCTCCTTTTCTCTGTTTGGTTTTGGCTTCATCTGGGTCAGAGTCGGGAAATGGCCATACAGTTTAGAAATTTGCTGATAACCTGTTGAAGCTGATGTAGCTTGGGTAAAGCACTTGTATATCCCTGTATTGTTCAGGAGATGAGCTACTGTTCTGGGAACTAGAAGGAATCTTTTTAGGACTGCCATTTTTTAGCTGAAGTCATGCTGATTGTTGGGTTGAGCTTAAAGAGCCATTGCCTTTGTGGCACGTCTCCCTGCAATAGCAGCTATTGCCTTAGAAGAATTTGCTGGCAACAGAGATTACATCTATACTAGTAAAATAAGGATGACCAGGACCATCGTGAAGCCAGCTGGCACAGAATAGCCTGTGTCCATGAGATTGAATTCTCCTACCTTTTCAAAATGCATCCAAACTGCCTCTTTCCACAGGAGCTTCACTAGCAATGCTTGTTTCCAAGTACATACCCCATTATTTAAAGCACTTCTTCCTGTTGGCACCACAGTACCTACCAAAGGACAGGGATGGGCCAGTGACAGGTAGCCTGGCTGATGTGCACCCAGGTGCTCTCAAAGACAGGTCCCTCATGTTGGCTCTCCTAAAGCCACTTAATGGGGGTGCAGGCAGGAAAGGGGCAGGAGCAACATTTCATTGTAGTACAGCTAGGGCTAAAGGGAATGTGTGCCTGCAGGCAAAGATTATGAGCCCACCACTCAAATAAAAACAACAGTATTAGATGCAGCATAAATATTCTTACCATTTACCTGCTCAGGGAGAGCTAGGGGAAAAGCAGCACTAGAAAGAAGGCTCCTCAGGACAGTGCAACAACACTGCATGTACAAGAAAGCCCTGGAAAATCCCAGCAGACTCAGGGGTATCCCTATGATTGCAGGATTTATTTTATTTTTAAATCATCACAAAACACAACACCAACAAATTGTACTGCACTTCTAAGATAAATGTTTGTGTCCTGTCCCTGCTGGTTGTCAGTGGCAAAACTCTCACCAGCGGTAATGCAGACATAGTGTTGCACAACCAGTTTATCATCTAACTGTCCCATGCTTTCTGTAGGCATGGCATCATTCCTGCAGGTTTCATCGAAATAGACATGATAGAATCACAGAAGGCAGAGCTGGAAAACACCTTGAGATGTCCCAGAGTAGGACAAGATGTACCTCAATGCCATTCCTATCGGATGCTTGTCTTCCCTGCTCTGGAAGAGAGCTCACCAAGGGGGATGGCTGCCCAGCTCCACAGATGTTCTTGTCCAGTTCCTCACCATCCTCATATTTTTTTCTTGCTTTCTCACTCAGGTCCTTCTCTCTGCAGCTGATGAACACTACTTCTTGCTTTGCCTGCCATAGATATAAAGAACAGATGATTCCCTTCTCTTTCCACTTGAAAACTGTTATTCTGTCCCATTTCCCCCCCTTATTTACTCTCCCTCAGAGCAAATAACCCAAATCTTTGCCTTTTTTCTTCTTAGACTATGTGTTTAGGTCACATTTCCTAGATATCTTAATTTTGCTTTACTCCATCCTCTCCAAGTGATCTACGGCTTTCTTGAAGCCCAGCACCTGATACTGGACATGAAATAGCTTTACCAGCAGAAGGATTATTTCATGTCTTTGTTGTTTACACATCTCAGGATGGACTTATTCCTTTTCACAATGGGCTGACATTGGTCACACCTGCTCATCTTGTGAACCAACATAGTTCCAAGATGCTCCCTAGAAGAAACCAACAGTTTCTCATCCTATATTTAACTGATGATTTCTTGCCCACTACCTTGCATGAAGCACTGTGGAATTTCATCCAATTTTTTTTGGAATATCTACAATTTGGTCAGAATCACTTTTAATTCTAACTCTTTCCCCCATTGTGCTTGCAGTCTTTCTAAGACTTCTTTTACGTTCGGACTCCATAGAATCATAGAATGTCCTCAGTCAGAAGGGACCCACAAGGATCATCAAGTCCCACTCCCGTCCCTGCACAGGACAGCCCCAAATTCATACCATGTCTCTGAGGGCGCTGTCCAAGTGCTTCTTGAATATCGCCAGGCTTGGTGCCGTGACTGCCTCCCCGGGGAGCCTGTTCCAGTGCTCCACCACCCTCTGGGTCTAGAACCTTTTCCTCATACCCAGCCTAAACCTCCTCTGGCACATCTTCCTGCCATTCCCTCGGGTCCTGTCATTGGTTGCCAGAGAGAAGAGATCAGAGACTTACTAAGCCTCCCATGATCCAGGTAATTCAAGAGAGCATTGGATAAAACTGCATGGAGAACAGGCACTTGTGCACTATTGACAAGGGGTTATTTTTAAAGAGCTAGCACCTTATCACAGCTCCATAATATATATTTTGAAATTCCTGTCCCCCTTTTGACATCAACCACCACTCCTCTGGGCTGTGAGCTTTAAATTCACTCCTACACAAAGGCTGTAATAAGATCCTAGAAAGCATTTTCTAATTAATAACTCTGAACTTCAGCCAGGCATATGAATATGAGATCTTTAAATTATCCTAATTCATATCTGTGTGGATTCATGTTTACTATTAGATATTTTATATCCTTTCCAACTAACAAAAAGGTTTGAAAATCCTATTACTTTTTTCTCATGCTCTGTAGCTCTTTGCTGAAGGTAAGTTTTGCACACATTGTGAATCAGCTGTGTATTTTTTATCTTTTACTTTTTTGACTGGCACAAACCTCCTTTTTTTCCTGAGCTGAATTCCTTGCAATCTGAGTCCCTTTATTTGATGCAGCAGGTCTGTATGTCAAGGGTCTGCAGCATGTTCCTGGGCTGAGCAGGGAGCTGTGACTGGGAAGTCAGAAACTCTTTTATTTCAGCCCTAGTTTTGCCATATAGACAGCTGCATAGATCTAGGCAAATATTTTAGCTCCCTACCTTGTTTTCCTACCAGCCAGTACTAAACCAACACAGCAGACAACCGTTGTCTCCCTTGTTTTCAGTAGAAGTCCAAAATTAATACCCACAGTGAATGGCACCTAGCTAAATGCACTAAACTACGATTATTCTTTCACGTTTTTAGTGATATTTACAAACAACATCTTGGAAATAGGCTACCAGATCTTCAGCTGGTGTAACCATGAGGCTCCACAGATGGCCAGGAGAACAGTTCGTGAAGGCATTATGTTATCGGACTGTATTATGTTATCAGGTTCTCTAAATCTTATTTAACAAGATCTGCTACAAAACCAGTTTCTACACCCTTGAGCTTTACAGCAAAACACCTGCATTTAGACTTCTTTCTTCTGCTGAGGGCAAAAACATTTTAGAAGCTGAATCTCTTAATGTAATTGATGTATCAGGGAAGAGCAGGTGGATTTCTTAAAAAAAAAGATTTATAAAAACAAACAAGGGGAAGGGAAGCAAAGGAAGGAAAGCATAGTTTCACTAGAAAGAGCTATTCTGTGTAACAAAATACTAAAGAAACACTATGAGAAATCAACCACAGGAAGATTAGGAGCTACAAAAACTGGAGATAAAGCAGAATTACAATTAAAAGAAGCAGAGCAGGAATACAATCTAGAAGGTCAATTGATAAAATATGTAGCAAGCACTGAACCAACACCACTAAATACCACTCAGTACGAACTGAATCACAGCCTAATAATCACATTGCATCCACTTCATGGTACTATTTATCACAGCAACAGCAGGAGGCAGTGGCAATACAACTTTCTGCACACTCAGGTGGACTGGACACTCTAAGGGCTCCTGGTGTCAATTCATGCTGCCATGAAGGCAGCACGGCCTCTCCACAGCGGGCAACACTATCCCTCAGTTGACCCTGCCAAAAGGATGTGATAGAAAACCTGGGGTGGGAAATAGGCAGGAAGGTGAGAAGCTGAATATGCAGCCAGTAGTATTTGCGCCCAAATCAGAAGCATTTCATCACAGATTGCAAGGAATAAAACGCACAGACCAGCATGCATGAGCATGGAGGAAAAGCAAAGAGAAGAAAGGTATATGAAGTGTAGAGGAACATACACTATTGAATGGCTCGATACACCAACATCCAAAGGATTGAGAATGGTCTGGAGGAGCAGGGAGGATGTATTTTGCTCTTGGTGCTGTCTCCAACAACTGAGAAGTGACTAAGAAACACAGCACCACAGATCTACACTCCCCAAAGCAAGATCGGGACAGCAGGAGCAATGCTGAGTGCGACACCTGCCAGACCTCCCTTATGGGAGGCAGCCCGCTCCCTGCATGGGAGCCTGTGCAAAAGAGAGTGCCCTGGTGCAGTTTCCTCCTGTGCACTGGTGTGCATCCCACTGATCAGCTAAGGAACAGCAAAGGAGACAACCTCAGACCTTACTGCCCTCTGGTTCGATCCCAGGGTTCCCCTGCAGGCTCCATTACCTGACTGATACACAGGTGGGCAGGGAAATCCTACTGCCCAGCACAATTTGGTTACAGTGCAACCATCCCCAGCTCAACTCTGGAGTAAAAACTCTGCCTTCTCCATAAAGGAGGATGAACTCACACAGAAAATAAGCAGAGATTGGATTGAGAAGAGTCCATGCTCAATATCAGATAGTGAGATCAAAGTTAGGCCTGGCCCATTTTCATAACATATTATAGAAAATTCTTGGCCTCCTTCAAATCAGTAAAAAACTCCAAAGGGTTTCAGAAGGGCTGAGACGTCATCCTATGTTTTGATCTAATGTTTATGATGGTTGACTCGTGTCATAGTCTACTCTTTCCCAAATGCTTGTGGATCTCCTTCAAGATTTTTATAAGGAAAAATAATCAGTAGTACATACGCTCCAGGAAAATACTGCATTAAGGCCCAAATATAAGAGCACATTTGATATAAATTACCATACTACTGTGTGTCCCAAAGAGACTCCTGAAAGAAAAGAGACAAAAAAACACAACCCAGCTCTTTTTCAAGTTATCCTTATTCCAGAGAAGTACGGGATGTTTAATATTTTCTTATCTATACAAAGCCACAGAAAAATAATCTCTTCATCCTAAACTCTGCTCTGAGCCAGAGGCTCTTTAGGCTACCACCATCACTGCACGCTGGTGCCTGTTGCTAGCAACAGGCACAGGAGCAACAGCGCTGGCACCGTGAGCTGCTACCACCACGACTGCTCGCTCCAGTGCCCAAGCGGTGCCCACAGCACAGCCAGGCAGGGCATGAGGGCACCTGGCGTGGACCCAGAGTGACTCTCGCACTCACACACCTGTGGATTCGCTGGAGATGACTGCAGCCCCTCCGGCACCAGGCCTGCCAACACAACACACCACACACAGATGCTATTGAAGCAGTAGCCCTAGGAAAGATTGGGAAGTGATTTCCTTGGTTTTTCTCTACACCTTTTGCCCGTCTTTCAGCTGGTCCCTTGCCTGGGAACAAAACGTTTTTAAGGTTTGGGTTCTTTTTTCACTTGTTTTGATTTTACATTTTGGAGCAGATATTCATCCCTGTCTGACAGAAATACCAAATTCACAATTCTGAAAATCCTGCAGACTAACTTTTTAAAAAGAAAATGAAATACATTTGACAAAGCCACAATAAGATGAACAAGCCTTACATTTCAAAACATTTCATCTCACCAAAATCATCTTTCACAATCTTAACCTGCTTGGAGTATGACCAACCAGCAAAGCAGGCTCACAGCACTTGTGCCCTACTACAGTCCTTCTTCATATCGTAACTAAACTTTCAAGAAGGATGCCTACCATATTTTTTTCCACTTTCAGTAGCAATGGTGCTATATAACTTATGGGAGACATTTTGAAATTACCATGTGTTGCTTATACTGGTATTTCACAAGTGTAAGGAAATAAACCTTACCGCATATATTTAGAGAGATGTTTGCAAGATTTTGGAGTCTAATTAATCGGAAGTTCTCCCCAAATGAGAAAATTAAGAAGCCACAGGGAAAATGAGAAGTGGCACAAGAGTGGAATTGTCTCAGGAAATTAATCAAAATGTGCATAACCAATTATTTGACAGATATTATTTCTTCTAATTATAGCCAGATACTACAGCTGACAGAGAAGGTAAAGTGGCTTTTTACATAACAGCAAAGCACAGGACATCTGTCACCAAAATCTATTCTACAGCTAGTTCTCTTACTAAGTCAATTAAGACAGTCTCTGGGAAAAAAAAAAAAAAAAAAAAAACCACAGATAAATAACTCTGTACATTTCCTATTCTGTGGCTGTGTAAGCAAACGAAGTCTACAAGCTGTTAAGTCTGGAAAATACTGCCCTGTGTGCTCGATGTCCTGTCCAGATGCAGGAGCTGAGATTGTTATCTTGCTTATGTCTGCAATATGCTTTTGTGCTCAGGTTATCCCATGCTGTTTGAAAATACAAAACAACTTTGTTGAGTTTCTAACGTCCATTGTTTCACCATGCCATGTGCTGTTAATCTTCAGTGCTGAGGATGGCTTTGCTTTGTTTCAGAGTCATTGAACTAAACTCAGTCCATTGGGGTTAATTCATTACAAGCAACCCTGGCAGTACTTTTATGCTGCTCCAAATACTGCCAATGCACAGTTCAAACACACTCGTTACCTATGTTCACGCATGCCCACACACACTTATAGACATGTGTATATAAATATATGGGTACGCACACACATAGAAACAACTCAAATACAGTTCCATCATGTTTTCCTCTAAAAATAATTTTAGCCAGTGGCATTGCAAAATCAGTCTGGCCTATAACCAGGAGCCTGCACCTGCACAGATCCCAGTTGCAGAACCCCTCCTGTAACTGTTGAGCAATTTGCCTGTTAAGCACCACTGGCAAGAGGCTGTCAGATCTTATGCTCAAAAACCACATTTGTTTGGCTCATATGTTACTAAAACACTGTGTTATTCTTCAGACTATCTAGAAAGCTGCCTGTTGCCATATTGGCAAAAGGTTTTGCTCCTGAAATAATTTAAATGCTTCTTTACTTCCAAGGACCACAGCCCAGAACTACCAAATCCTTCCTAAAATGATGTTCCTATCCTACATGTTCTTCCTATATTTGGAGACATAAGAAGGAGCAGGGCTCATCATTCCCTGCTCCCACTCCTACTCTTCTATAGAGGATCTGGCTCTGAGAAGGGAGACGAGGAACAGTTCAGACTTTTTCCCTTGGACAGAACAATTACTTTCTATTTCTCCTCACTTCATTATCTTGCCAGACTTTTTAGTTTGTCTTTCACTAAAGTTATTCTATCCATCCTGGTCAATGCAGCTGGCATGGGCAACAGCAGTGAAAATACCCTGCAGCCCAGGCTATAATACATGACAGCAACCAGACTAAAGATGACCCACAGCCAGTAGGTCCACACTCTGTTTCCTGTGACTCTCTGAAAACCACATCGCTCTGTCTTCACTGCTATTGCCCTGCTACTTATTGTAGGGGTGCAGGAAAACATACCAAAAACCACAGGCAAAGACATAGTCTGCACAACCACTGTAACATGACTGCAAATAAGGGCTCTCAAGGACATCAGGGAAACGCTGACAGAAGAGGTACAGAGGTGAGAGCTGAGAAGCATTTTCCATTCAGCTGATTCCCTCAGCTTCCAAGAAATCAGAACTGTTTATTTACAAAAAAATGTACACAAAAGGTGCACCAAAGGTGCCCGACTCAATCACTGGTTATTCCACATAACATTCAAGGCACTAAATTCTGGCTGCCTACTTGGCTCAAAAAGAAGCAACAAAAATTAGTCATGTTCTCTGTTTCCTTGAGTTCCCCTTTCTCAATTCCCTTTCTTTGGTCTTGGCTACAACAGAGAAAGGATAAAAAAAATAAGCAAGTGTGCAGATCTTTGGTGAAAATTTGCCAAGATTTCTGGTGAAAAGTGCAGAATCAATTCTTGTAAAATAGCTACCTAATTCTGTCTAGAAGGAACTCCTGCTAACCTGAACCTATTGCCCTCTGTAGTCAGTGGGAGACAATAGGTTGACAGAGTCACTCTCCAGAGATGCCCATCTCAGACACATACCTTGGACAAGATAAAACAAACTTTGGAAATTACTCTCTCTCAAAGTTAACTGTAGGAGGATGATGGAAAACTTCAGTTTATGTGCATTTATAAGGGTGATAATGTGTAAATGACTGGCAGTGAAAGAGCTGAAGCTAGGTGAGAGGGATGCCGCCTTCAATATCTTGTGGCCAACGTAAAGCACACACAAAAAGGCTGGAGTGCTGATTGCTGTAGAAAACGCAGTACCATTTCTGTGCCTTTTACCTTGGTTCTTATTTCCCCTGTAAATTTGGGATAAGTGAAAATCTGGACTACGGGTTCTTTATTTATTGAATTTCTAAAATAAAACAGATTTTGAGGCCATTCTTTGCCTTCCTTTACAATTTCCAAACACACAGAGAGGATGAAAAGCTTTCTAGCCATGCCATTAATCTGCAGGTACTTTAGTAAGGAGATGATGTGCAGATTTAACAAACTACTGAAGATCAGTACTTGAAAAATGAGGACCATTGTTATTCCATGCCTTGCAGATTATGAACTGATAGCTGTAGTCTCCAGCTTGGTAACTTGGAAATCTCTGCACATTTGGAGGAGCATTCAGTTAAAAAGGAAATGGATTTCTCTGTCTAATTAGTCTAAGTGCTCTCTCCTAGCCTTTGTCCTTGTCTTTCTGGGATCTCATTTACGGTGCTATTTAAAAGGAGACACATCTGTTACAATGAGCTGTCTGTCAACTAAACATCCCATATCAGACACAATTTTCTCTCACCTTTTACTGATACTTTTCAATAACAAGATGATAGATGCAGATTTTAGTCAGCAGGTTTTTTTAAATTGCTGAAAGGAAAGTTTGCCCTCCTCCCTGTCCTCTTCCAGCTTCTTCGTTTAGAGACACTATGAACACAGAACAGAAAACCTGGGTGAGTTTGGCCTCCAAGCTTGCTTTTCTTTAGATCACTAAAAAATTAAAAATCATCTTGGTCTTTGCATGTTTTAATTGAAAAGACTGTTAATTGCTCAGTAGCAATAGACATATGCCTCACTGTAAATTTTACATTCACTTCTAGCAGTTGCAGCTGGTGTTGATTTAATGTTACCCTGATAACCCTGCTGGGTGGTTTTTTACTTGATTTACATTCCCTGTGAAGGGTGGAGGTAACATTTCCAAGAGTGTGAAAACAAAGTGACCTTACAGCTAAACTCTCCTTCATACAATCAGCAAAGCACGTGTTTTTTACCATCCACCCTTTAAAAGCAAAATTCCACGGGTCATCCTGAGAAACGTTGCTGCAATTAGTTTTGTTTTCATCTACTGGCCACAAACTTTCAAGGTCAGCTTTGAATGTTTGTTACTTTGATTTTCTCCATCAGTGTTTTTTGCACATGCTTACAGGAAAGCAAATGCAGCCAGGGGAAAGAGGCAGACCTTGCGCAGCCAGTTGGCTGCAAGTGTTTCAGAGCCCACCTCTGGATGTGCCACGGGTGCACAAATACACAGCACCACACTAAAGACTGCTGTGACACCTCCAAGCCACTCAGCCACGTTTGCCAGCCCAGCGCTGGGCAGAGAAGTTAACCCGGGTCCTGCAGCCTCACTGCAGCTTAACCTGGGGGAGCACCCATTCCGCTCAGGCAGGAGCTGCCACAGGGACTCCGCTGCAGTTCTCAGGCTGGATGTCCTCTGCAGCAGCTCACTGCGTCACTTTCACGAGACAGCTCTTTTTCAAGGCTTTTCTGTGCATTTAAGCGATGAATTCTTAAAAATTCTTAATAGTTGTTGTGCCTGGTTCATCAGTGACCTGGTTTTAGGAGGCCTTCAGTGGCTCAGTCACAACACAAATAATGATTAATAGTAACAACAAAAACCTTTGACTGAAATGCCTGTGTCTTGTTTGTAATGGATAGCTGGTCAGTATTTTACGCTTTGCAGATTTAGCGTCATACAGGAGAAAGAACAATTTAAAAAAAAAAAAAATCCATTTTCTATTCAGTGTGTCATCAGTTACTCGCTACTCTCTTGTACACAAATTCTGCTAGATCTGAAGTCTAAGTTTTATTCTAACTTTTTAGTCTCAGTTGAAATAGAAGTATTGCCCTTCCTGCATAATTTGTATACTGAAAGCCAGACTTAACATTCCTTATGAAAACTGTGAGAAAAGCGAGCAGAAGCAGGGCTCAGTCTTTACAAAGACCAAGATGTGCCTCTGGCTGAATGAAACAGCTGTGATAAAAGGTGGGAGCAACACGCAGCATTGATAACTGCTTCTATATGTCGCTCTCCACAGTTTCCATTTTAGACAACAAAATTCCACTGACACAACTGATATTTAACAACTAATGATTCGAAAGGATTGGTCTTTTTGATTGCAGAGGGATTTAAATTAAATTTAGATATATCATCTTAGCATACCCCTTAATACCTTTAGCTCTAGTTTGCACTGTGTGGTGGATATGCTAGATGCAGCCCTTATCTGATCTGAGCCATCCATAGAGCAGGCTGTCTTTGCTGCATTTTATCTTCCAACACAGATACCTTCTCTTGGATTGTTTTTTGGCTTTGCCATGTTTAGCGTGAAGCACAGCATACAGCCAGAGGGAACAAAATCTGTGTTTTTAAACCGTGTTCCTTAATGAGCCTGCCCCAAATTAAAACAGACTCCGGTATAACTTCAGAAACCTTCCCACTTCTCGAAGACACACTACATATATCTCAGAAACAAAGTTCATGCCACAGGGCTTTTTTCTTTTTTTTTTTAGCTTAGCTGCCAAATGCTGCATTAACTTACTAGCTGAAATGCTGATTCATCAGACCCTACTCATCAGAAATGCTTGTGTGCTCTCAAATAGAGATTGCTTTCTTTGCCGAGTTTAGATGCCTCTTCTGTGACCAGTTTCAAGATTTACAGCCTCAAACGATACCTCATCCTTATTTGGTTCTGGATTGCCACCATAGATTCAGACCTATCAGCTACCCTTTCAACACTTGGTGTTGGGGACAGAGGGGCATGATTTTTTAAATTTTATTATTATAATTTTATTATTATAATTTGTTTATTATTGAACTAAATTCTTTGCTCTGTTTTTTTTTTTACAAAAGATCCTAATTTGGAAGCTGGATCACAGGTGTTGCTATCTGTCCATTTTATAGGGAATATTTCTGTTTTCAAGGGGCCCTAGCTCAGCAGGCACACACTCTTTAATTGATACTGAAGTGATTCACAGTGCTATCAGCTCCCTCGATTTTCTGATTTCACTGATATCACAGGATTTCAGCAGGAAGTTGGAAGTTAAGAAAAGACAAAATTACCACCAGAGCAGAAACACGAGAGAAGGGCAGAGTGATGTAGAAACTGGGGAAACGGTTTGGCTGGTTCAGTAGTGGAAAACTAATTGCTGGGCAAAGGCAGATGATGTGGCTTAGGGTACACCTAGTGGAGGGCAAAATCACCTTGCTCAGTAAATGTAAGAGAGCTGACAGTTCTAATTATTTCTCGCACACATTTGGTAATGCAGTTTATAGAAAAATTACTAATTCTTATTTGATTCTAACCTCAAAAATGCTACAAAATTTATGACCTGACTTATGAAGCTTAACGGTCTGAGTCTGACTGAATCTTTTTGGGCTACCACTGTTGTTGATGAATTCAGAACAAACAGTTTAGATTAAATTCACTGCTAGGCAGACAGCATATTGGGCAAAGAATACGATAAATTCCATAACGTAAGAAATAAAAAGCCTTTTGCTTTTTTTTTTTTATCTGATTCACGCAAATCTGAAGAGATTCCAGCAAAATTTCACTTTTGGATTCAAGGATACTTGGTTTTGGCCTGATTTTGTTCAAATTCAGCTCCTGTTGCTATTTACAATGTTATCAAGTGATAGTGTTTTTTAAAACATTGTCATTCCCCTTACACTGGTATTTTATGGGCTGAAGTCCCATGATCCCTCATGCAGCTGTCAAAACCTCCAACTTTCCCAGGACAACTGTTACAGTTTATTTAAGTGCTGTCAGTGCCAAAATCTGGGGCGTTCTGGAAATCTGAGGGTAGCACAAAGTAAACTGAAGCTGAGTGTCAGAAAAAATGAAACAGGGAATATATTGCTCACTGACTGAGTTAAATGAAAATGAATTAGATAATAAAAACCTTCTTTGAAAAGAAGGAGCCGCCACCAGGATTTCTGTTTTTACTGCAAAACTCAGTACTGAAAGGCTGCAAAAAGTAGGCATTACACCCCAGAACTGAGGATTGGCTTCACACCACTGTGTAAATACAGCTTTTGCCATAGGACAGGCGTGTTCTTTTACAGCTTAATAAACATGGCAGTCATCCAGTCACATCCCAGGAATGCCAAACCTTTACTTTCCCCACTTAGCCCTCACTGTCAAATACTTCCACTGACTTCTACAGGGCCATTTGCAAGGATGGGAGAGCTACCAATATCTGACCCTAAAGGACCCAGGCAATACAAGCAAAAAATGGGTGGGTCTGAGAAAGATAAGACAAGCAGGACAAAGATCATAAAAAAAGATTACAGATGTCTCTTGCCTTTTCTCCTCGTACGTTCGCAGGTGTCTTGGTTGAGAAGAACCTGGTCTATCCCGGCAGCAGTGGGGGCACTGTGGAGGTCAGGGCTGGAAGGCAGCCGTGGGATCTGCCAGGAGCCAACGTATCATTAGACTTTTCCGATTAATCTTTCTTTGCAGGAGACTTGTTGGCCCACTGGGCTGCGTAGCCTTTCTGATACAAAACATAGCATCCGAAGAAAAACATACTGATCTGTCTAAGGTAAATGCAGGGTTACAGATTTAGTTTTCAAAGTTTCCTTTCAATTTATTTTAAAAAAATTAAATTGGTACTACCAAATTTAATGACAAGGCTACCCTGCTGAGTTTGGAGCCCAGAAAGCTATTGTCTCCCTGGTCTATGTATCCTAGACTGTGCTAATGTTTCCTATAATGCAGCTAATAACCAACCATCAGCAATAAATGCCTTGTCATCTCATTGTCGCACACAGCAATAGCTGGAGCAGTGATACTGACAAATGAACCTGCGTAATCACTTTAGATTTCTTTGTTACATTTCACAGTGTGAAGACTGCTTCTGCTCAGCACGTCACAAAAAAACAAACAAGAGCTATAGCTGTCTCTTCCATCAATCTCAGCTTATTTTTGTCAGCCCTCTGCCTGTACAGCCACAACCCCACCACTGCTTGACAGTGGATGGGGGAGCCAATGGTTTGGTGAAGGGGAGATGGATGGTGATCAGAGTGAGACGGATGGACCTCTGCATTCTCCCTTCTCCTTTGTAAACAATTTTTGCCTTGAGACAGCAAGCGGGCAGGGGGAAAGTGAACTTTTTTTGTACCTTCCAAGGCTGCTTCACACAGAAAAGGAGAAAAAGGGAGGGGGGGGAAGGAGGGGGGGGAGGTCTCTCATTAAAATCCAGTCAAGTCTGCCATTTTCCCTTCTACCTTTTCAATCTTTTTATAGTTTCAAATCATTAACTATCAGCATGAAGCTCAAAGGTAGCGCTAGCCATCTATGAAACAGTGACACATTTGACAATAATGCTTTTGAAGAGCTTGTCACATCCTCTTCCCAAATCAGTCTCATTAATGCTCAGACTGTCTCTCTTTTCTCCCTGCTTCTTTTCTCCTGATTTCTCTCTAATTAGCTTGGTTTTTTATGCTCCCTCGTTCCACAGTTTGAGCTTAAAAAAAAAAAAAGAAAAGAAAAAAGAAAGAAAGAAAGGAGGTGGATGTCATTTCCATGAACCCCAAGGCCAAGTTAATCAGCAGAATTAATGACTCTATTACCCATTAGACTTGGGGCTATGGTGCTTATATGGCAGCACCCAGTGTTCTCCAATCCCATACTTCTTCGCTTTGTTCTGACAAATGTAAACTTTTGCTCTCTCCTGCAAGCACAGTCCCTGATTCAGCCAGCCCACCATGCTTCCCTTCATCCTGCAGTGGCTGCCATGACCCAGGAGGGTAGCCTGGGCACACCACTGTCACCCTCCATTAGCTCTGCAACAAGGAAGGTAGCAAAACTTACCACATGAAGCAAAGGAGATGGGGAAAAATGAGGTGGTATTTCTTTTTCTTCTCTCTTTCTCACATCTCTCTGATGCCAAGAGCCCAAGCTGTGTCAGTCCTGCTTGGGGTCCTGACCTAGAAAAGTGGCTGGCAGATCTCGGTGCTTCAAATCCAGCATGAGGCACAAGGCTCTGCAAAACAAGATGCCTACAGGATTTCTCTTGCCTGAGGTCCTTCCTCTCTTCCCAACCCACCCATGCAGTGGGCAAAACGTCACTTGCCCTTTGTAGAACAGAAACGGGAGCAGAAAGACAGGCTTTAATGCCAGAAGCAACCAAAGGGAAAGAGCTATTGAGCCCAGACATGAGGTCCTGATGCCCCTGTCGATGGGACATGCCCACAAGGTTGGCAGGGAAGGGCTTGCACAGGCTGGGAGTCCCTCTGGACAGGCAGTGAATTCCCTGACAAAGGTTTGCAAGGTTTATTTTGAGAATCCTCTCTCAAGCCCTCTCACAGCACAGTGTGCCTGAGCCTTTCTGGCCCAAGCTGTCCTTGTCATCCCATGCTGAAGGGGGTCAGTCCTGGTTCCTCCATCACTCGGGGTGGCAGAGCAGAGGCACCCGAGAGCCCTCGGCATGGGCAGCAATGTTGCATTTTGACCCGCTCCTCCCTCACACCAGTCAGTGTGGCACAGCTGCATAGACAAGGGCAGGTTTCAAAGTGGGTCATCAGGGCAGTCTGCTCTCAGTCTGCCTCTCCTTGCTTTTGAGAGAACTTTCACCAGGGGACAAAGCAATAATATTCTTTGCATCATTGGAGAGAGAATGTGCTCAGGCCCTGAGCTGATGGAGAGTTGCTCTTCTTGTGTCACTGAGATTTGCATGGAAACTTTAGGTTGTTTTTTCTTCTCTTGTTCCAATTGCTTGATTCAGAGTTTTAACAAAATTGTATTGCTACACAGGCAAAATACAGGCAGCCCTGCTCTCCTGCCTACAGCTACCTCTTTTCAGGAAACAGCATGCTTTTGTGATATAAAAAAGGGTATGATAAGAAAGTGCTTTGACTTGAAGAATGAAGAGGCCTTAAATTGTCTTTCTGAAAGTACAGCCTTGTTTTTACACTTGTAACCAAATAAATGCATGATTCCTAAGAACGATTTGCACTCCTGCTCTAGTCTGCAGCCATGCAGCCTTAAAAATCAGTGGCAGCTCTGCCTTGATCTCACTAGGAGTGACCAACTACTGGCAAGCGTCTCATGTTGAAGCAGTGCATCATTGATGGGACTCAAACCTCCAAAAAATATTTGTGAGCTTATGAAAACACCTTGATCTTTTTAGCCTGGGTGATCCCTATACTTTAAAGAAAACAGAAAAATGAGCTTTCCTTCACATATTTACTCACAACCTGTTGCACATTGAAGCAGTCTTGCTGATACAAACGCAACCTCTGCACTGAGGTCAAGACTCCCTCTCCGCAGAAAGGTGTGGGACACAAAGTCCAAGCCCTGAGAGGTACAAGTTATTTGCACAGAAACTAGCAGGGACATTTTTAACTTTCAGAAATGGAAACAAAAGGCAAAAGACAAGTACTACATGCCAATGTGCCCAAGAGTATCCAGAAAAGACAGATACCATTTTCTTACATGCATTCCCCATTAACTCCATACACAACTCTTAACTCTCACATGCAGGCCTTGCTATGGCACGGACGCGAATCAAGGTCAGCCAAGACTCAACCCTGCCTTTTATTTCTTTGCAGAGCACAGAACTTAAATAATGGGGACAAAAATTGGAAGAAGTATCAAAGTGGCTGTGCAAGGCTCCCTGCTCCTCCAGGAAGCAAAAAGGCTGGGAGCATGACCCCTTCAAACTCTGCTGCCTGTCACGGACTGGTTCAGTCTCTTACTGGAGTTTTTATGCTATAGTTTCATTACAGTCACCCTGTTTCCAGCTCTGTCCCTGACCATTTCTCTCTTTGGGTACTCAGCAGTGGTGATTTTAGTGGCATGGATGGACTCCTGCACTGCATCATCTTCCCCTCAGGCATGAAGGTTTATGCTGCACCCTGTAGTCCATGCATGCTAAAGAAGCCACTTGCATGAATACTGAACAAACGGCCCACTGGCCCCCAGTGTGCCAGTTCCTTTCTATCAGCCTAACAGTCTGTGGATAAACCTTTGAACTGCAGCTGCAGCACTGAAAATGAACTGAATCAGGTGCAATTATACTTCGTGTAGGCAAACAAAATCACCACAAACAGTGCTGTGAGCTTGGTCACTTACTGGTGCAAGTCCTTTCCTCCTCCTCTCATAAACTGGGACTTTGCACATGTGGCCATGCCAGGTTCTGCAATGACAAATTGAAAACATCATTGCAGAAATACACAAGGTGCATCTAGATGTTATGAAGCCTCAGTATCAAACCACTCAGCTGCTCTCCTGAAACTCATCACCATGGAATAACGACAAGAAGTGAGCAAGAAAGTTCTCCACATCCCACTGCCTGCAGCTTTTCCCTTCTTTAGGGAGGTATTTCACATGCTTCCCAGATGGCTCTTTTTCTTCTTCCAAATGTGACCCTGCTCAGCAGCCATCCTTGTTTTTGTGCGGCTGCAGCCCTGCCACTGGAGGCTCTGGATATTACCTAAGGAAAGAGGATAATGCAGCTGGACAAGGATGCTATAGGCAAACAGCCGCTCAAGAAGTAAGGCTACTGAGAATGTCAGCTCCTCCACACAAGTTTTAACTGGCTGTTTTGGACACAGGAGTTATCAAATCCTGTAGAAATGCCTTGAATATGAATAAATAAATGATAGAAAACTCCTCCTTTCCTTTTACCTTTCCTGAATATTTGTTGCATCTCCTTAAAGTCATGCAGGTTCTTCCTGAAGGGCCCAATGCTCTGAAGCACATGGGAGATGAGTCTAAAATAGATGAAGAAATCTCAGATCTGGCCTGCTTGGCACTCATCACCCTAGCAGCTCTGCCCCAGCAGCACCGCTGCCCCCATTACCAAAGTATTTCCCAAGCCAGCTGCGGCACTGACAGTGGCAAAACATGCCTGCTGTCATACGTGTGCACAGGGTGCCTCTTGGGCTGCAAACCCATCGGAGGTACTTCAGTCCTGGTGTTGTCTTCCAAGGCTCAGTCCCAGCTCCTTCATAGTCAGCATGAAAACCATGACTCTTTGTAGGCTGCTGCACGCGGGCACTATTAAGAATTTTCTTACATGAACTGCATAATGAAACAAAACAATGGCCTCAAGTTTCCCTGTGAAACAGGGAGAAAAGTTACCCTGGCAGTCACTGGGGGAGAATAATAATCAATGAAAAAAATTAGGATAAAATCCATGAGTAAAAAACAAAAAGCAGACTAGCCAGTGATTAGCATTATCTCTTCTCCCACATGGAGACATTATTTTGCCACCATATATTTCACATTGTTGTTCCAGAATCACTGGACCGATGTGGCTGAGCAATCGCTCCCCTCACCCAAAACTAAACTGACCTGAGAGAACATCTTTGATTTTATTGCCTTGCTTTGAATGCCTGTTCAGAATTCAGTGCTTCTTTAGATATAGCTTTAATATGGACTTTTCTAAAGTGCTTTCAGCAGTAAATATAGCAGACCAGGGATAAACTTGGCCCAATGCATTTAACCACGTGAAATAGACCTAAGGCACAGGGGACATCCCTGAGTTCCAACTCATCTGCCCCCCCCCCCCAAATCCATAATCATAATATTTTTATTTTAGCACTCGTACCTGAAGGCCTCTAGGTACTTTAAAAAAATGTATAGAGTAGTAAAAGCAATTTAGTCCCCAATACTTGCATATTTTATTTCATGGTATATTATTATTCCTCTGCACACATATTGCTTTAGTCATCTACATTTTTATACCCTTTCTTTTTACTGTACAACTGAGTTCTTAACTATATTTATGGACTGCTGTATTTTCCCTGTACACCTATGCGCCTTATTATTTATGCATAATCTCCCATTTCCCTTTAAGTTAGTGTCTGCAATATATTTTTAAAATCAATAATAAAGCTTAAACTCCAGATTTTGACTTTTTAAACTAAGAAGAGACTGCACGGGGCTAAGCAATATTTGGTTTACACATGATAGTAAAGACAGGATTTGGCCCAAGAATACATCACTCCAGGTAGGGGGGAAACCATTAAGATTCACACCACATCCTGACTCTCTTGCACACAAACAACGAGCAGGAACAGGTATCAGCCAACTCCACACTCCTTGGGAGGAGGATGCATTTTACTTGCGTAGACATCTCATTAACGATCAAAATTCCTCACAGCGGCAGGTTAACCAAGGCCTTAACAGCACACTGCGCCAGTTTCCAAAGTACCTTCCTGGAAGCAAGGATGCCCTTGGCAAGTCCTTCCCAGGACTGCTGCCCCCTCCGACAGCACCGACACGGGTAGGTCTGTGTGCAGCCATTCAATTCAGGAGCGCCATGGCGGTAATTATCTGCTTTGTAATCGACAGTGCTGGATGTTTAAAAACATTGCACTTCTGAGCCTGTTGTTTTTCCCTGTCTTGTTCCCTTGAAGGGCTTTCCCAGAGAGGAACACTGAGTACGGTTAATCTGAATTAGCTGCTAAAATGGATTAGTTAAAAATGCATTAAATCTCTACGTATGTATTCTCCTTCAGAATTAACTTGGTTTTTATGAGACTTATCTTACTTTAGTTTAATTCTGAACAAGAACATCTACACAGGGATTTAATGCAATTTAATCCATCCACTTTAAATTCAGATCATTTCGCTAGTTTGGATTTCTTTCCTTCCACATGCCTGTGTAGACTAACCCATGACTAAGGGCTGGCCACCAGAGGGTAGGAATCTGTACAGTGTTGTACCTGTTTTCCTGAAAGACGGTCTCCGCTTCCTATTTTCATGTGCATATATGCGCTCAGAGAGCCTGGTGGAGCATCTGCACACCCTTACAATTCCGAAAGAAGCTTCCTTCTGAAAACAGCCAGTATCCTTTCCATCAGAATCACGCAAAGATGCCCGGTGGTGGCCCTCAGGATGTCCATGTGGTTCTACCAGGGTTGATGCAAGTGCCTCCTCCATGAAAAATTCAGACGTCCAGGTGGAAGGAAGCAGCTCTACCATTTTTTGTAAATTCTCTACTGGGGACACAAACATTATTTCTTATAACACCTTCTATTCAGTGAGCTGTTATTACCAACAGGCTATGCCATGGGGTTGTCACTATCTAGTGGCTATTCCAGCAAACCAAAACCAGGTCTCTTCCTGGAGTTACAGGAGACCAGTTAGTCCCACTTGATTGTCTGTTTTTGGTGATGTTGAAATGCAGATCTTTTAAGCTTCTTCAGAGGAACTACCAATTTCTCTAATGTTTCTGTCCCAGAAAGAAGGAGAAAAGAGCTGACAAAACCTTGCTGTATGTCTTACAGCTTTCCCTCTTTCCCCATATACTCATACCAATACATCTAAGCCTTCTTCCTCTCTGTTAGGTATGTTTCTCCTCAGAAGTCACATTTCTCACTGTTCATCTCCTAAGGGCAGCCAGAATATCACATGAAAGGCAGTTGTCATTTCTTTGCTATTCCTTTGGGGTTCATATCCTAATTTGGAAAGGCCCAGACAAGCCCGTAACTTGCAGGATTTGGCAAGTTTTTCCTGCACACCGTCTTTTTCTAAAGACATTTGAAAAAATCCTCAATACCAGCAGACAAAATACACATGACAAAAAGATTTTTTTTGCTGGGTTTGAGATGGAGGAAAAGAGGCCAGTGAAAGTGAAGAAGATGCTGCATTAGGTTAGAAACAAATGAGGCGTAGATTGTGTCGCTGCCTTCTCACAACATAGCCACATGCTCTCAGACTGCATGAAGAGAGGGAAGATGGCATCTTCTACATTGCACGTGTCCAGTCAGTCATCTAAAAAATACTGGTTTATCATGAGCACCTGGACAAATGTCACCAGAACTTTCTGTCAGGTAATTAAGATTCATAAGCAGAAGGGCTCATTCTGGGTTTGATGCCATTCCCAAGCCATGGTATTGATGCCTTTCCCTCCTCTGTCTCTCCATACAGTCAGGCACCAGTTCCCCAATGTATTTACAACACTGATCTGTCCCTCTGCCTGCATCCATCCTTGTCCCTTTGGCTTCATCATCGTGTTATTATCAAGATTTGTAAACTAGAGGGCATCTTCAATGGATTATCTTTTCTCTGCCTTATGTACAGACCAGTTAAAATTTTTTCCACCACTATATTTTCAGGTTTTCTTTCTTTCCATTCAAATAATCAAAGCACTTTTCTAGGCCTTTGCAACTCTCCTTCTCAAGGCCTACAGACTCACCTCTGCAAAGTGTATCCACCGTTTTTGGTAGCATCACCTCCTCTTCTTTCCAAGAACGTTGTAATGCTGGTCTTCACCTATGCACTCTATCCTCTTGCTTCATCTCCCACCAGCCATCTCCTCCATGTTGTCACCAACACCAGCTTTGCTGCCTGTGCTTCAGCTTGTGATGATATTTTTAACATGCTTGTTAGTTCAGGCCCTTACAAAAGCCAGCCTCTCTATGCCTGTCCACCAGGTTTACCTACAGGTCCTTCTCATTCTGCTCCTCTCCATGGGGAGGTCCCATACAACCAATCCCTTAGTGATGGCTGGGGCAGCAGGCAGGCAGCCAGCTGCCACACAATTTATAGCGTTTTCATTGCAAATAGTTTCACAGTTAAAATTATTTTGCTCCTCTTTGCTCTCCTTCCCTTCTCCTGTCCTACACAACCTTATAGATGCATTTTTATAGCACCAGCCAAGCACTGCTACTCCCAAGTTCCAGTGGCTCCTACTGAAATGCAGACATTAAACAATAGCATCTTGGGACACTGGAAATACCCAGGATTTTAAGATAGGTATTGCCTTGTCTCACACACACGCACAAACACAAAAACATTAGGTGGTCATGTAGTGTGTAAGTGAGAGGCACTACTGAAGATATAGTTAGCGAATTGCCCTTTTGCTAATATCTTGTTGCAGTAAGAATATCTGTCATTCTCTTAGTGGTTTGCTGCTTGGAGGGTGATTTTAATTAAAATGTAAAATGTCAAACATTAGTAAGAAGGAGGATAACCCTGTGGGGAGTGAGGATGAATCAAATTTATTAGTCACTGAGCAGCAGGCTGGTAGCCCTTCACTTGGAGAAATTTTAAAAAGCAGTTAATGCAAAATACAGAATCAGTCTAATCTTCCCCTATTCTAACTGACCTTCTGAACAACAATATCACAAATTTACACCAATTCTAGAAATTAAAGACAAATGTGCTGCAGAGATCAAAACAGTCTCGTTTTGTGTGTGCAGGACACACAAAAAGTAAGTCTTATTTATGGACTGTAAATGAAATGTCTCTCTTAGGGGTATTTCTCCTTGTTATCAAGAAACAGCTGTATTTGCACTGCATGCAGTGTGTAACAGCACTGTAAGAGTCACTGGCATTTGGTAGCAAGCATGAAAACCAACCCTTGGGACTATTTTTTAGAGAATTTTTTCCAAGAGCAGAATTTGCAAGGACAGAAGCAGAGAAGGTTAGGATTGCAACACATACAAGCTCCACCTGTCCTCCTACTGGCACAATATTCTCTGCTGTTTTGCTTTATGATGTTGCTGAATCCACTAGGTTGTTCTGTCTATCTTCCTTATCATCCACAGAAAATAACATCTTTGTTATTTTGTAATGTTCCCTTTAAAAAAAACCACTTCTGTAATACTTTTTACAGCATCAAGCTAACAAACATCTAATTTTTGTTTTCGAGTTTCAAACTTAACAGATTCAAAGGAAGAGTAGAACAACATCCCAGCTGTCCCATAGATATATTGCTTTGCAACTTATTCCCCATACAGGTTACTGAGATGCTTCTGAGGACATTGAGAGCCCTTTACCTTATGCATGCAGCTAAATACGAATAGTGACACAGAGCTAACCATGCCTTGCTAAAGAGGGGCTGTGGGTGGGTGTCTCCAGCTGGATTTTCAGCTCCTTTACACGTGAATGGTGGCATTTTCTCTGATCACCACTAGACATGGCAGAAACTGCAAATTTTGGTTGATAAACATATCCCTACACACTGTTTAGTCATAGGGCAGGGTACAAGCTCTCCTCCCTGGTCACTCATGGTCCACACACTTGGGCTGTGCCCTCGTGTTGGGCTGGTCCTTAGTTGCACTGCCTTCATGCTAGGGTTAGGCAGCCTTGTGCAAAGCGGCTAAGTGCTGTCCTTGAGAGGGTACCAGCTGCTACAGGCGAAATCAAGACAGCCATCTCAACAGAGAAATGAAATGGGGCATAATTTTTGCACCATCATTTCATAATGCAGTTATTTTTAATTTTTTTAAACTTATGATGGGGTGTAAATCCTGGTAAGGATTTTGAACAGCTTTTAGCTAAGAGTCCTTAAACTGTTTCATTCAACTTGGAATCTAATTCTATATGGCAGAAAAGACAGGCAGCATTTGGGAGGTGGGGGGGAGAAAAAAAAGAATAGAGCAACAATATAGAGCTTACAAATTACAACCAAGTGGAGCTGTCAATAAGATCTTGCTCACCATATTGTCACAGAATTTTCCTTCTGTGTCACGTTGGTCATTACTGTAACACTACATGAGAAATCACTCCATCTGTTAAAAAAGAAAAGAAAAGCAGCTGCTATCCTCCTGCAAAGATGGAATTAACAAACACGCAGTAACTGCATTCCTTTCAACTTTTGCAGTCACAATTTTAGTCCCACTTTATTTGTGCCACACAAGCCACCAAGCAGTTCTACTGCCATAGTAATAAGACCCTCAAAAAGCTCATTAACCACCACAAAAGATGCTACCTATGGAAACTGCAACAAACTGTGACAGTTTCAATTCCTGTACTGATGGTTTGGAGGGCTTCAGGGTTTCTCTGGTGGCGGGGAAGGAGATGTTAACTTTTCAGGGAGGGGAGCACTAATCCACTCATTGGAGTAGGCTAGGAGAACTCTTCATAGAGATTCACGATTATTTTGCTGACCTAGCTTGGCAGTTGAGCCAGTGAGTCCCATTACATCCAGCCACAGAAAATAAAAGCATTTGAATGCGTGAAGTAGTGGAGCCTGGAGCAAAAGCAGCAGGCTGCCAGCAGGGGCACTCAGGCTCAGGAGGAAGCCTAGGCTAGGATTTTATGATTTACCATTAACACTGAACACCACATGGATCACCTGGGAACAGGTTTGCTAAAGATCACAGCTAGGCTGTATGCACCAAGAAAAGGGCTGGGTGGGATCACACCTATGCACCATACTTTTCTGTACCTAAGTTAGCCTGTAGGTCCTGCAGTTCAGGGGACATTGAGCCAAGCTCAGGGAGAGTCCAAATGAAACGCCTAGCAGAGGCCAAATCCTAAAGTAGTCATGTTTCTCCTATGAAGGGAGAGATCACTAAACTCCACTTACCCAAAAGAACCAGTAGCAAAAACAGATACGATAACCAATGTATTTAAATAGCTGTTGAAGAGGCAAGGCAGGTTTGAGTGTGATCAGGCAGGACCGTACTAGAGAGAGCACGTTGCAGTTGGAGCCCGCTGTTAAATAATGACCCAGGCAAGCTCCAGCACACCCAGGGGACACCCCTTCTTCTCCATGTTTGTGTGTGCCTCCTTGCCCTCCCCTCCATCCCCTCAGGCTTGGCTCTGGGGTCCCACTGATGGCTGTTTTTGTGCTGGCTGGTCCCTGCACCAGCTTGAGCTGTGACCAGCCATGGTCAAGAGCCACAGAGCCACAGGAGGGTGTTTGGATGTGTATCACCATACCCATGTCACCCTTCTTAAGCTCTTCACTAAGCACGTGCTGTTGGCCAGGGGTGGGTATAAGAGCATCATTAGAGGCATGATGTTACAGTGAGTATAGCTGTTATCGTGTAAGGGTGGTTTGGGTTTTTTCCACCAGTTCAGACTTTTTTCCTGGCAGGTTGCTTCAACAAGCTTGTAGCCATATCTAGGCTGGAAGAGAAAATACAAGAGACAAATACAGTTCCAGCTGTTTATACAGAACCCCCCTGAACTCAAAGAGGGTTTACTCTGGGAGCATTCCTCATCTGTTTCCTATCCTGTAGGACTCTTCAGTTCATTGGGGGGTGATTTGCAACTATCTGTGGCAGAAGGAAGATGCCAGTAGGCAGCGTCATTCCAACAATCTGCAAGATGGTACTATCATTTTCTGGAAATAATTAATTTTGTTATAAATGTGTGAGTTGTATCTGTTCATCTGGTCTGTTAATTCATCCAAAGTCTTCACCATCCTAATAGGCTCAATGGCTACTGTAGCTGGTAGGATACCTCAAAATAATCATAAAGGTACTCCATTAACTGAATGTTATTTACATTACAACAATACAAAGACCCAAGTGAGATCAGAGTTCCATTTTCTACCACAAGGAAGTAATAAAAATCTAGTTCCAAAGAATTCTTATGGAGAAGGCAAGTAATGGGTGGAAGAGAATTAGAGGCAGAGATTTGCAGTGCTGCTGCAGGAGGGAAGCAGAACAAGGAACAGAATTACATGTTTTAAGTCCCACTAATACTTTTATAAACAGGACTTTCATGTTAGTATCAATGTAAGATATTCAAACAAATCATACCCACTGAAGTACCCACTAAAGCTGGTCAGAAATTTTTCAGAGAGCTTGAATCAAATGTCACCAGAGAAAGAAATAAGATTATTTTTTTTCATAAGAACCCATCAGTTTCCAGAAGAAACAAAAAAGCAAAGCAAACAAACAAGAAAAACCCTTCCTGGGAAAGCTTCCTCCAAACTAGGGCAAATCTTCTGGCCAAGCCTAAGGAAAGACCTAAGGGTCTAAAGCCAACTCTGAGCTGATTCAGAGGACAGACTGGCCCAAGGTCTCCCCCGTTTTGGAGCCCTTCATCATGGTGGGCCAAGTCGTCCTTATTTTCCCTTCACCGTTTTGCAAGTCAGTGCAGCTGGGCTGATGCAGATCAGGTCTCCTGTCCCTGTTCCGAAGAGGACAAGAAGAAACTTTTAACTGGGGCTTCCCCACCAAAAGGGTTCCCCTATAAGGCTTATCTGAAGGGCTCTGGAGTCTCAAAATCAGCAGAGGAGTCAGGTCTCCTGCCTACCTCTGCTACCTACGTGCATGGAGCAGAGCCACTGGCTTAGCACACATCATGGGTTTTAAACACAACAAAATATGCTGTAAGGGCTGGCTGACTTTCCAGCCCTATTGTTTTGACCAGGGACAGGCCACAGGGTTTGGATCTGTGCAGGCATTTTAAATACCACAAAGTTTGTTGTTACCATTTATGTGGCTTTGGTTCAAGCCATCCCCTGTTTTGACAAGAAAGGAAACTCTGTCATTTTGAGGCAACACGACATGAAGGCATTCAGTGCATCTGCCAGCCTGCCATCGTGCAGTTTTTCAGCGTAAAGGGTCAGCAAAACCACGGCACCACACATGAACTTTTACATAGCTGCGTTTATTGTGCGAATGAAAAACTGTTTTACACAGCATGCCTGACCAAGAGCTTGGCACCACTGCAAGAACTAGTCTATGTAGCAAACTGGATTTTATCGCAGGCTGAAAGACTCTTAAAGTCCTTGAATACAGAGAGCTCCATTTAGAAAGAAATTGCAGTGTGTAAATATAATCCACAATCAAGGCTCTCAGAGTCACAAAATAGCATGACTATATCTCTGATTACTAATTTAATCAGGCACCACAAGCACTTAAGTGAAGAACCCCAACCAGACAAAGGGAGCTCCTTACAGCTGTTTTTAGCAGGCTGTATTTTGCAATAGACATGTGAGCACAGATCCCAGTTTGTAAGCGATCCCATTTCTGAGGGGCAACATTTATTACTAAACAAAGTGATGTTGCACTGATGTGAATTACAAGAATCTGCACAGGCCCAATCCTGCACTGGTAAACCACGGACTCACTGTGTTATGACAAAATGCAAGTCTTTGCACCATTCATGCTGACTCCCATTTAGTCAGGATGCATCAGAAGCTAGACCTAGCTTGGATGGTTTTAAAAAAGATACTTTTATTGGAAAGATCCACTGTTATTTCTGACGCAAATATAAATAAATAAATACAGTCAAACCAAAACCAGACAGGTGTCTGCTATAGATGCAAGTCTCATCCCGGACTAAGAAGAAGTCCTAAGTAACCTATACTCTGTAAAACATCTGGTGGGAATTTTCTGAGCTGAGAGCTCCCTACAAGCTCCAGAGGCACAAAGGCCAGCACTGTCCAGCCCAGGGCAGCAGCACATCCCACGCAGCAGCTGGGAAGTCCTCCTGATCTCCTTCTCCTCGGGGGTCCTGAGCAGTGTCTAGGGAGAAAGGGGGATCTAACGCCAATGGATTATTTTTAAATTCCCAAAGAACACACAAGTCTCTCCGGTTACATGTTAGGTGTCTTAAGTGTATCTGTGGATCTGGGTGCCAGAGAATAAAACATAGTACACAGGCAGCCTTGGGGTTTTTAGCCCACTTCCCTTTCTCCCCTCTTCACCTTGTTCTGTCCATTTTCACCTAAATCCTTCAGAGCGACTCAGCTACCACCAAGGCACCTTCTTAATGGTACAGTGTCGCAGAAGCCAATTCCATACGGACATCTCAGACATAGCAGGGCAACCAAAAACGTTGCAACCTTTACATACCTATTGATAAGTCCTATGACCAACCCACTGCTGCCTACAGACATGAATTATATACATTAGCTTAATTTTCTCAGAATTTCTCAAAGTGATATAAAAATATCTATATGACACATACCTTCTCCCCGTCTCCCACCTTCCTCCCCAGTCAGCCCTAAGGAAGCAACGGGTGAAAAGAAAAAATCACAATGCCACATAACAAGAAATCTCTGCTTAGTTGGATATATTAATAGCTCAACCCATTTTCTGATGTAATTGCATTAATTGTTCCTGTCCCAACTGGCTTTCCATGAGAAAAAGGAAGGTTCATTTAAATATTAAACATGGAAAGTGTTGGGGTTTTTGTTACGGCTTTGCGCACAGATGTGAAGCCAAGTGCTAAATATCAGCACTCTGCCTAGTTGAAGGCTGTTGTGTTAGCAGGAATCCTCACCTATTCGTACAAACTAGCATGTACCAGATGGCTCCATGGGAGTCAGGAGGCTTGAAATGGAGCAATCATTCAGTCTACAGATGGAATATACAGTACGTTCCCAGTTAAGTAAGGGGCTCATTTATTCAGATAGATTCTGCATATATGGAGCATGTCTCAGAGGACAAGACAGTTTCTGTCTCCAGATTTCTAGCAAATTTCTAAGCTAGGTCCATCCTCCATCACGCTTCTGCTACCAGAGTCCAGCAAAAATGCCCCCTCACTAATAAGGTAGAATTTTGCTCAAGCTGTGCTGAAGCACTACACTGAACACAACATTTGCAATTTTTTTTCAATCTTCCCAATCTGTAAAATAAAAAGTGTTCCAATATATTTTTTCTTTTCACTCATCATGCAAACATTTAGACAGAACCTTCTAATTCAGTGCTCCAATCAGAGCAGAACTACATATTTGTATGCTAGTTATGATTATTTATCACCAGAAAATAAATCAATGACTTAATGCTAATTAAGACCTGCAGCAGCAACACCCACTGTTGCCATGCAGAGTCCCAGAAGAGAGTCAGCCATGCCTGCCTTTGACGTCTGCAGTAAATGAAATGCAGAGGCAAGATGTGTGCCTTAGTGGAAAGAGGCAAGGAGGATCTTGCCTCTTGAACAGATATCCAGAGAAGTCCAAGCTAGAAGTTTCTGACACAGAATTGTTGTTACTTGTATAAGAATGCCAACTAGAATCTGCCCTGAACAGGATTAGGGACTCAAGCTATTCAAAGACATTGCAAAGCAACCTTGTTCTCAAGGATAAAGATGAAACAAGCATTCTAGCCTCAGATTTTCAGTGGCCTACTAAAACTTTTCTAGGAAAATAATTGAAGAAAACAATGAAAAAGTATTTTCAGATGTCTGGGCAACAGATATCCATTGTTTTATATCGTAAAGCTGATTCTACAGGGAACAAATATGAAAAGATATCTGGGTTTTGGTGTGCTTTAAACAAAATCCATGAAAACACAACAAAGGCTCATGTTCCACACAGAAGGAGATACCTCCTCCTCCTATGCAAAGCCTTTCTCCCCATACCAAATCTCAAAGTAGGTCCCGAGAGCTTGGCCAAGACACACCCTTGGTCCACCCCCAGCAAAGTAATTTCCCACCTTGATGCTCCTGGGACACTGAGCTGCTTTGACATGCACAGCCTGCTCTGCTGCTTCCCAGAAGCACCAGCACCTCCCTGCACGAACATTTCTAGCAATTTTTGGCAGCCTCCACAGCAGGCAAGAGACGGCTTACAGGCTGGCAGATCACTCAATGCTTCTTCTGCCCTCTCCACAGCCCATGCTGCTGCTGCATACTGGGGGACTGCTCACTTGGTCCTTTATTTTTTACCAATAGGCATAATCTTGGCTCACAGTACCCAACACAGGAGACGTAGCATATAATAATGGTATAGTTTACAAATGTGAACATCACAGGGAAAGTATTGATTTATAATAACAAGCTGGAGGAGCAGGAAGAGGGAATTGTTAAGGGACTGTCTTCTATCACTTTCCAAGGATGGGAGGAACTCAATTATACCCAGCAGCCTCACCTAATGTAATTGTATTTGCTGGCTGTTTGCCTTTGAAGTACCTCTCCTGCAGTATGTCTTGGCAGTGTATTCTGCCACATCAAAAAGAGAAAGTTTTACTACCTGTGCTTTTGGAAGGCTCATTAAAAACACACCAAGTAGAGAGATGGAGCAGAAAATTGTTATCAAATCCTTTGGGGCTTTTTGTTTTGTGTTGTTTTTCTTCTCAGATCACACAGAAGCCCATGCACTTTGTGGACTCCGTTACAGAAACGTTGATCGCATGGACTGCTGTTAATTCATCACAGCTTTGCTAGGCTACTTGTCTTCATTTGCCATGAACGCAAACAAATTCTACAGACACACCATATCAAATCTGTTCTCCTGAAAAGACATATTCACTGGTGAAACAAAGAGAAATGTAATGACAATTAATAAACTAACATTTACTGCACTAATTAGCATCTCCTAGAGGGCTTGATTATGTGTTTACACCAGTTAGATACAGCTCAGTATGAGAAAACATCCACTTTTCATACATCAAAAGACATTTCTTTCATATTTCCTCTTCCATTCTTATAGTAGTGAAGTGTGAAGACAAGAGCATGAAGGAAGGTAGAATAATTCATTACCTTGTCTCCTACTGATTTGTACATCCAACATTTCTTCTTTGAATAAACACAAAGTCATAAATTAGCTTGTAGCAAAATAGAATTAATTGAATGTCTTAGTAGGATCATCAAACCAAGGTTTAAAGTCAATTTATCTGCCTGGGATTTTGCTAATGTAGCTTCAGCTCATTAGGGTGAGAGCTGATACTGTGGTTGGGCCACACAGGCTCATGAAAACACAGACCAACCCATGTTTTCCCTATTTAGGGACAACAATCTCTCATATATGTCATGCACAAACACAGACACATGCATACACATGTACACATATTTACATTCAGAGAGGAAAAAGTGTAAGCCATAAAATAAGTGCTCTCAGGAAAGGGATTTTATATCAGGAGGATAGTACAAGGATTTCAAATGCTTTCTGAGGACATCTAGTCATATGAAGAACTCAGGATGTCCTGAGTTTCCTAGCATCCTTATAGCACCATGTTATTTCCTTAGCTCATGAATGATGCAGAAGCCAGATTAGTAAGTAATGGACACCGAGGGACAGCGTAGTTACATCAGCCCCTTTACCTAAGAGGTAGTATTTTGAGGCTGGAAACAATTAGGACACAGAAGTCAATACTGTGGTTTTGGAGGACGTTCTGGTAACAAATACTGTATTAATCTCTGTGGATACTTCATTACAGCCAGAATGTTTCCTGTCAGGAGGGCTTTTGACAATGAATCCTCCAGCTAAGCAAGGCAGATGGAGTGCGGCAGGAGCATGCCATCGGCAACTTCAGCCTGCTCCTATGGGCAGCAGGTTGGTAGGATTTCCTGAGCTGGTGTCACAGAGAAGCAGGACATAACAAGCACCTCAAACACAGACCAGAGCTTGAAGCATATCCTCAGTGTTCTCCACTCCCAGATGCGTCATCTGGCAATGGCAACAGATTTTTATGGGACGGTATAAAAACCCACCAGGGCTCAAAAGCAGCTCTACCTGGCTAAAGGAAAACTCCAAGCTGACAAAAGACAATGTGCAACCACCGCATGTCGTTAGGTAGGAGAAGGATCATGCACATAGTTATTCAAACAACTTAAATCCTGGGGAAGGAAAAGACAACGCTGTGCAGCACTTTAGCACAGCTTCAGGTAAAGTCAGTGATGGCTGCATAGGCTGGTGCCAACGGCCAAACACAACACCTGGCATGTGAACAAAGTCAGTGCACTGAGGCAAATAGTCAAAAAAATAAATGGCATTTCAAATCTACAAACCTGTGACACACAACTTGCCAGCTGTGAACATCTCACTTTTGTTACTGCATACCTACCTCATGCTCTTATTCCTGTTCACTACCTGCATTTCAGGAGGACTTCAGTCTCAACCAACTGTGCTGAGAGACACATAAGTGTACGGTGGCAGGAGGCAGTACCTCACAATCTAGTAAAAGGAGGAAAGAAGTTGCAGCAATGATGAGCAATTGAATGATGAAGCCTCTCAGAAAGGGCGATAGGCTGTTCAAGTCACATCTTTAACACATTCTAAACACAGCAACACATTAGACTGTTTACACACCTAAAGGTACAGGCAGCAGAATGATACAGGCAGCAATCTCCAAAAGCACCCATGTTCAGATCCCCCTGAATTGGGCTCTCAGAAGTTTTTGATAATGCCAGTAGGCGCCTTTGAATCGCTTGCTGAACAAGCTTATTTTAAGAACTTCAGGATGAGGTAGACACTCATTACCTTTAATCACAGCTTTAGTCACAGCCTGTAGATAGAGCACGACATCATTTACCAGCAACCCCTGAGGGCTGTTACTAGTGGCCTTATCTTTCTCCAGGAGTAAAGCAGTTGCCCCAGAAGTCTCCCAGCTTGTCACAACTTTCACTCAGCACACTAGCCCTGACCATGGATACAGACCATAAGTCTGGTGGGTCCGCCTCATCATCAATACGGGGACGACTATTGCGGGTGCACCTGCACCGCCAAGCCATGGGATCCTGCTCCTCATGTGGGTAGGAGCAAGTTGTCCCTGGCTTGATCTGAGTCAGGTAAATGCAATGCCTATAGGTGGTTTAAAACACATAATGTAGGCAGCTGGTGCCCAGGTGGCTCTGCTGTATGTGCAGGTCTGACTTTTTCCAGGCTGGCTTGCTAATTCTCAACAGAATTGGATTGGTTGCTACTCTTAGATCACAGGGGACAATCATGGCAGGCATGGCCTTTGTATACCTTGGGCTGGCCAGAGACTGTGACCTCTGCTGCAGTAGGCAGGATTTTGACCACTTTGAAATCTCTGAAACTTCAGCCCTAAATTTCAGAGATTTCTATGTACAGCAAGCCAGCCATGAAAGCATGCCTGTGCTACGCTGAAGTGCTGTGAGCGCTTGGGCACATAACATGGACACATAAACACGTTTGCTCTCTCTTCTGCCTGGCCACCTATTCATTACCCCACAGCTAGCTCTACTCTCTTCCCAATTTAGTAATCTGTTTGCTAGAGACAGTACATCAGCATCTTAAATGGGATATATCCAGCTGGGAACAGGGAAGGCAAATAGCTGGCAGCACCACTGCCTTCCTGTAATGGTCCCAGCTTGCAGTTGTCTTCTCCCTCGCCAGCCGTCTGTCCTTCTTCTGTGAGCGTGGTTAGTTGCAGACCATCTGATACGAAGAAGATGTCTGGCACCTCATGCTCTAAATAGACTCTCTGATGTATCCCCTTACACTTGCCAAACACCCCAGTGCTAGGCTAGATAAGGGAGAGCCAGGGCTAAAATGTGTATACAACTGTATTACCCAGGACTAATACAAATATTTGGCCATATATTCAACTAGCATTGACCCTAGCACCACTAGCTGTAATGGACCAATGCCATTTCACATCAGTCCTCCTAAACAGGAACAAGCTGTTCACAGCACATTTAGCTGTAGATACCAGAGAACTTCTAAAATTCTTTATGAAAGACCTATTTTCCTGGTACCTTAACTGGCCCTTCTTCAGGCAAAATTCCACTCTCATTTTATGGACAGAACTTAGGACTAAGAAGTCTTATAAAGATTAAGCAATAAAGTAAAATCAGGACTGCTCTGAAATCCAGCCCCTAAACTGTATTATTCAGTCTCCAAACTCTCCCAAATTATATAGACTTCTCACATGCATCTGTGTGCCTTCAAAATAATATTTATTTTTGTAGTTTCCCATTTGGTGCGCACAAGTTACTGCTTTCCTCTCCCAGAGAACAGACATTTGCCTTTCTGCTATGTCCTGCTCTTCTACAGAGAAGGTCCCTCTGGCCCATGGACTAGGGCAATGCACAGGCTCTGCATTCTTCTTCAGCAGCTACTTTTTGCAGCTACTTAGAAAAATTTGAAGAATTACAAAACCCTGGAAATGTATCAGCTTGAAGAAAATGAACCTGTTTGTTTTCTGGCAGTAGAAATGACCCTGCTTTAGTTAATAAAAAGATTGTTTATTTTTGGTGAATTTACATTTGTTGGCGGCTTGAATGTCACTCCAGCTCCACTGCTTCCCTGTCCCTCCCTTTCATGTGATCTGAAAGCAACTTTGGTTTGTTTCTCTCACTCACAGCAAAGCAGAGCTGCAATAACAGCAAATGGTCCTTGGAAATCACAGTCACATTAGGCTTCTGTTCAAATAGCTTTTAGGGCTGCGATAATAGGAGGCATTTCTAATAACTGGTGACTCAGTAAGACCCTGCACAGAAGGCCTCCAAATGACAGTACACAATTTAGAATTTAATCTAGAAACAGTGGCGGTGATGAGATTCCAGCTGGGGACCTTCTGGTCTGGAGGCCGGTGCTATACCAGATAGTCTAAAGCAACTACTTTACCCGACCAGAAAGGAGATGAATCCCTTCTCTCCCCCAAACTTCACAACAACTTTCAGGGTAGCATTAGACCCATGAAGCGGAGAGTGCCTTCATTGGCGCCTTGACTCTGGAGACTCACCACCCTGAACGTTAAACTGCTGATATGTGGAGAGCATCCAGTCATGCAGCATTAATATGAAAGTTAAGTTCCTGAACACTGAATTTCAGCACACTTCAGTTCACAGGCCACCCATATTGTGCTTTTGGACTGTCCTTGGTCTGCTATAAATTGAGACTGGATGCTCACCCAGACAGAGCAAAGACAGAGTTCACCCCTCACTCTATCCCTCTCCCAGCACAGTGCTTATGTTAAAATCACATAATGTTAGCACAACCTACACTTAGCAACACTTCTTACATAAAAAACAGGTTTCTTTTTGAGAGGAGGAAGCCATGACCCCTGTGGCTAAAGTAGTATATTTTATTTCTTAAAACAAAACCTTCAAAACCTCAGTCTTGGCCTCCGTGATGTGCAAAGGGAGTGAAATTCAGAACAGATTTGTCTTTTCAAGAAGGGCCATGGTCCTTGGGTGGCCACTGGAAAACTGAAAGGCAAGAGATAACCACAGTGCTTGGAAAGGGAGAGGATGTATGAGGATCTCGTGGGTACAAGTGTACCCTCCTATGCTCCTACTTAACATTCCTCTGATGTGCTCTGGTAGCATCCAGTTAGAATGGCAGGAAACACTTCATGCACACAACAGGGAAAGGACAACTCCACCCCAGGAAAGCAGGTCGAGAGGAGGAGAGATTGCGCTCAGATGGTTGGGTCCCATTTAGTGCAAAAATCACTATGGACAGTAAACTTCAAAAAAGTCAGGACACCATTTACCGACTGGTGGGCTGTCAGAACAAATACCAATGTCTTGGAATTTATTTATTTTTTACTACCAGTGGTCTTCCAATGGGGTGCAATATTTGCTAACACAGAGTAATTTGAGTTATCCACAGATAGTTTAAAAATACAAAGAGTTCATTGTCCAGATATCTCTATTTAAAATAGATTTGCTTTTGTTCATCAGCGTAATGCACATGGCTGAGAAATGGCACAGTGCCAAAATGAAACTGCTCCTAATTTTCAGAGGAGGCCACCGGCTAATTACACAGACTGCAGGTGTGAAGAGAGAAGCTCAAAGTAATCAATAGTAGTAATTAATCTGCTAGACTGGAGCTAAAGAGCTAACAGCTGGACATCAGAAATGGACACATGCAACAAGATCAGCAATAATTACCTCTTTAAATATTGAATTTCCATAGCAACAATTAAGAATATAAATAAAGGCTTGAAATCAAGGCTCCGAGGCATGATGCTGAATTGCAAACACAACATTCTCCAAATCAACCCTTTTAATAAAACAGTAACAATATGCTTGGGCTGGGTCGACCGGTCTCTGGTGCTAGCAGAAGCTCAGCTTCTGCTGCCTCCAGATTTTTTGGCTCTTCCTTCTTGGCCGCTTCCAAACTCACAGGTTCTGCTGTAACTTTTCTTCATTCCGCTAGCCTCTAAAGAGACCTGGTACAACATATGCCCACAACTCACCCCCTCTCTTCTAAGACTCTCCACCTTACAGCTTTGGCTTTTGCACCCTCTGGAGATGGTTTCCCTTCAAAACACTCTTCTGAGGCACCATTTGGATCAGACTCCAGTGCCGTCTTTGCTGGGCAGCAACAGAGCACTAGCAGATAGTTGCCCTCACCGCAGCCTCTGCCGGGCTGTCGGATCAAGAGCCAGAGCAACATCTCTGCTGGGAGGTTTCTCTGAGCATCCTGCCACTGTGGGAAACGCTACCACCACCTCTCCTCGTGTCTCATGGCATGGACCCACAGTGCACACAGCAGCATTGCATTCCCCCAGCACCTTTGTGGGTTCAGTAGCACCTGCAGAAATGGATACCCGATTTTCCTCTTGGCTTAATGGCATGGCTTCGTCACAAGAGCACTCTCTGCCATAGAGGCTGGAGATGCCAGGAAGCCTTCACTAATCTCAGGCTCATCTTCTCAATAAACATTACTTTCTCATGTATACTGGCTAAAACCTGCCTTTGCTTATATCAGGGGAGGTGTCAAGGCCATCTTCTCCCTGCTACAGAAAATTCAGACCAATGGAAGAGGCAAAAATCTGCTCTTCATTATGTTCTCATGTGTCTGCGGGACCAGGGACGGCTCCGTGGATCCTGACCTCTGCAGGCTGCACTTAACCAGGCAGCAACTGCAGACCACGTTACTGCACAGTTTGGAAGAGTTTTCACAATTGACGCAGCCAAGGCCAATCTGCCTCCAGCTCCACCCTGCTCATAAGTTTATTGCAGGGGTGAGGTGCCTTCTCCTTCCCAAGCGTTAAACAGGGTCTTTCCAACAAATTTGACAAGCCACATATTAACTCACACCTCAGTAATATCCACTCTTCAACTACGAGCAGAGGCTATATGAAACACCATCAGAAGTATTATCATCTTTGTGCTTTAGCACAAGGCAAACTAAATCACACCAACAGAAATCCAAAGAAAAAAGAAATCCTAAAATATATACCTCATTTTGATCCCTTCATTTCCAGAATCAAATCTGGACCTAGACGAAAACATGGGGAACTGTTTTTAGTATTTTTATCTTAAGTTTTCTGCATTTTAAGCATTACTGTCTCTAATCATTTAACACCTGAGATTTCCTGCTTTCCAGGATTTTCTTCTTTTTTCCCTTGAAATAGCTAGAAGTAAGGGACCCGTTTCTATAACCTAATACTGGCTTCGGTTAGATAACACAGCAGAATAACAGAAACCCCCTGAACTTCCCATTGGTTTCAGTGAAACTTCATAAAGGTCCACATTAACTGCTATTACAGTAGGATGGGGATCTATATTTTTTGCCTCAGAAGGCGGCAGCATTTTGTAATCACCCTCGTGTATTGATTCCCCCAACCATGCCAGCAATATTTCTGAATCTCCATGGTCTGTAAGAATTTCTACACACTGTATTTCAAACTCTTCTGTAGTATTGATTTGTGAGGTACCTGTCATGGTATTATATTTTACCAGTAGAGTGCTTTTGCAGCTTTGGTACCGACTGCATTTTTCTGACCTTCTAACAAACGTGCAGCAGGTCACCTCTCTGTGAAGAACCATTGCCAGATATTACCAACACATCTAATCTGAGCTTATTTAAAAAAATAATGTGATGCGCTTGACTGAGAGACACATTTGACTTTATATCAGGTATATACAAACTATTAGCTCAAACCAGTCACTAGCCCAAAAACAGGATGGTGAGGCTCATCTGCTTCTCTCCCACACTTTCCTCCCTGGGAGGAGCAGCTCAGCCCTTCATAGGTGGCACACATGCCACTGCCATTGAGAAGTGTTTGGGAGAGGTAGAAACTGGAAGAAACCTTCTTCACAAGCTCCTCTCTCAGCAGCACCTTCGATCCCATCTGCCCTGGTATCTCAGTGGTCAGGTGCTGAGGACAAACACGCAGGAACCACAGAAGTGCCCAGCCCTGGAGAAAAGGAGCCAGGCCAAGAGTAGAGCAGATGGCCAGCAAATGCAGCTTTCCAACAACAACCAGCTGGAAAAAAGCAGCAGATCCAGTCCTCCAGTGCCTCATTCCTTACGTCTTCTGAAAAGTTATGCATATATGTGGTGTGAAGCGCTGCCATTCTGGTTCAGGGACCGAAAGCAAGGAGCCCACAGGGAGGCCAGTGCTGTAGGGCTGAAGAGCAGGCTTTTTTCTTAGCTCCACTACATCTCTCCTGTGAGACTTCAGCTAAATCACTTGCACTCACCTTGCTGCACCCATTCATCACCATGTTGGAAAGACATGTGAAGAAATAATGTCATCTTCTTTCCTGAATCTTCTAGTTGTTTTCACAAGAGGGGATCACTTTCCTAGGGAAGGTTGCCTAGATTAGGCAGAGAAGTCCCATCCACTCCCAAAATGGGCAGGCTATGCATGGTAGGGGCCAGGATCTGTGTTAAGGACACTCTCCATCACCGTACAGCCACAACAACAGTGCTCACTAAGTTAGGCACTTATAATACCCAGCTGTTAGAGGATTCAGAAAACGCAGTACTTGACCCTAGACCATCCTCAAAGTCTTATCCTCACTGGCTCTTCATGTGCTACATCGGTAGTCCCCTTCACATGAGGAAACAAAATTGGAAAAAGCCACTGAAACACCTGTCCATCCATCATTCAGGATATATCAGGAATCCCCATCTGTGTCTCAAGGAAACAGGGAGGCAGAGAAAGAGGGATCCTGTCATCTTAAGGTGCAAACAATTGACGGCAGCTATTCACTCTGCCCAACTCTAGGCAGTAAATTTAGGTGCTGACGTTGAAGGAGGTAAGTCATCCTAAGCTGCCCATATATCGAGAGAGGAACAAACCCCTCTGGATTTGTGCTCAGAGGACTATACTAAACTTATGTTTGTCTTCTCCTACCTGGTGCACTAAACACATATTACACAAGGTTCAGAGATAGATAGGTTTTAAGTAAACATTAACATATGCTTAAAGGTGGTGTTCAACTGTAAGTATTTTGATGGAGCAGCAATTACTAAAATACAGTGTGGAAAATAATAGTTTTTAATATTAGTATGACTGGAAAACAAGCTCGGAATGGGAAAGGGATCCTTTAATTTCTTTCCTATGTAACCATTTTTTGGGAAGAAACTGCAATAAACTATCAGGTCAGTGTCAGTTCATCAGAAAAAATGCCAAGGCTGCCTTTCTCAGGATATTTTGAGCGCATTCACACTGGAAATGCACAAGAATAAGAAGTCTCATGACATTTCTGCCAATTCATGTCTGGATTGCATTATTATTTGAGAAAGAGACTGAGCCCCTCCCAGAACAGGGAGTCATTTCCATGAAGAGTTGTGAGATGGAGCCAAAGCTTAGAGTGCATTGAGGGGGAAGCAAGTGCAATGCAGCCCCAGGCTCCAGCTCACCCTGCAGCAAGAGGGGCAGCCCCTCTGGGTCTTGCTGCTGGCAGCTGGGGGAAGAGCTGGAGTCCTCTGCTCTTACCAAAAGTCAGGTGTCTGGTTTCAAGGTTTAAGTAGGAACTTATGAAATTTAACTTTAAAGACACTTCTCTTTTCAAAAAACACTTGCCCTCTCCCAGTTCACGTCCCAGTTCACGTCTCCCTCTGAAAGGCATTCACTAAGGCTCACTGCAGCCTTGGCCCCTGGATAAAAAGAAGTTCTCCCATAGGGATAGTGCCAGAAAACAGTCTCTAGAACAGGCTCTACAGGCTCTATAGCCTCTAGATTGCACCTAGGAGGATATCGTCTTTCTTGCCCTTGACCAGAGCAGAAACCTAGAGACATCGACCTTGCTGGGCAAAAAATAACCTCTGCAAATACTTCTTGTGCAATATGAAAGAGTTTGCAAATCCCACAGCCAGTATGAGCTTGCACACCACTCTGCAGAATCAAATTGGCTTGGGTCAGGTACATATTCACCATGTCTAGGGATATATATGTGTGCACATATGTGTATATATGCACTCACATGTACACAGTGAAAAACTTTGTAATTATTGCTTCATGATAAAATAGACTTTCAGAGAAGCATATCTTTTTTAAGAAAGTCAGGCTTGAAGAGCCCACCTCTCCCTGTTTTCTCCTGGGCAGATTACGGTTTGCCATTACATAGCTGGCTCATTAATTCATTCTGTGTTTTCTGTACATCTTTTGGCTTTCTCCACCCACAGCATGCAAGATACACACACACAGAGAAATAAGATTTGCACATTTGGTCATGCAATGCAGTTGGTCCTCTGTGGTCAGTGGATCCTGACAAGTGCATCCTTTAGCATCGCTCAGGTGGTCCCTGGGCTGGCAGCCAGCCAGTAAATCCCAAATCAGGTTGACGAGCTGCATGTAGCATACTGAGACACTAAGTGTGTGAGGAACCATGGCATTATATGCCAACAAGCAAGGACCATGCCTGACAGCAGGAGAGACAGAAGTTGGCTGCATTAAAAAAATTCTCACATCTCTTTGCCTAACAAACGCCACCTATATGGAATAGTATTGACTAGACAGAAAGTTTTGCCAGGTGCTTTTGAAGGCATCTCCAACCCAAAGAAGCCACTAAAATGACCCTACAAATTGCTAAGTATTCTTTAGGTTTATTGCACTGACGATTTCCCCTGATCATGCTCCAAGCTCAGGCAGACCCTGCGCACCTTTTCCCTCACATTTGTCCTAGCCCTCTGCAGATTTCATTACTTGTGACCAAACACAACAGTTATCGCTAGAATAAATGCCTGCAACAGGACATCCATGGGGTACAGGTACTTGGGTGGAATAAGCACTGAAGTTCATACTCCCGCATGCCATCATAAGCCGCTCACGTAATGAATTTGTGGGAGGATATTCATTTTATCAGACCAGCTAGGCAAAAGAGGAGTAACATTACACAGGCATCCATCTCCTTGGATGTCTACGCGTTAGAAAAGCACTGTCACATCAGAGAGCTGCTGTTGAGTGAGTGTTAAGGTAAAAACACGTATCAGTGTGACACATCGCAGCCTCTAGATATTGAAGGAGACATTTCAATAAGGTCACATGTCTAGCACCAGCAGACAGGCAACTCCTTGCAACCCTTGGAAATGACTGAGTGCTTAATACAGATAGCCATTTCAGGGAGACTGACATGATATGATTATGCCCTGTATTGAACCACAGCTCCACAGCTAAATATACTACCCAGCTGAGGAGGACTGAGAATTGAACTCATTTCTGTTTCCATGTATCTTCAGCTGAAGTTGTTGCATAGGAGTAGAGGTGTTTTCACTGAAAAACAGGTAGCTGAGTCTTTTTCAGACTCAATAACTTGTAAAGCACTTGGACTACCATATCTGGAGACTAAAAATACACAAGAGAAGCATAGAAGTCAACTACTGTGACTGTGAAAATATCTGGCCTATATAAACCTAAGTTCTCATTGCGGGTTTCACTGTCTTCCTTCCAAGTGTTATTATGTATTCTCAGACTCAAACTGTAAAATACTCAGAGTGGAACATTTCCTACTTTGGTCTTGCAGAGCATCTAGTGCCACGAGGCCCAAGCCCCCATGCTACAAAACCACAAATAATATCTTGAACACTGCTGTTGGGTACATGATTTATTGCTGCTGTTCTTGTTCAGCCAGAGGACACCCAGTCTAAAACACAATGACAACCCTAAAGACTCAAAGCTCTTTATTCTCCACATTCGTAGACTAACCTCCCTACGCTGCCTTGCACAGCCCCATTCCCACTTAGCAGGATGAGGCACAAGGGCTGAACCTCTCCATCCCACCACACACCTCTAGCATACCTGTTCATGGCTGCTTTGTCTTCCCACAGGTTAACATCTTCAGTATGTGTACATATGTACAATGCTTTCCATGCCGTTTACACAGGAAATCAAAACTGTTTATTTTTGCAACAGGCAAATTGTGGGCTAATTTATACAGATGTATTTATTCAGTGACTCATTAACAGTAAGTATCAGGAACCTAATTTACTGCAACATCAACCCACAGATTGTGGCAAATTATGTTACATAAAGAAGCAGGACCCTGGTCTGTCAGAACTGACTTTTAAAGGTGAGGTTTATTTTTAGCATCCATTTCACAGCCAGCTTTCTCCAGCAGGGTGGATTCTGTCAGCACTCTCAGCCAAGGCTTACCCACCTATCTTCAAGTCTTTTTTTATTGTTACTAGTATCATTATTTTTTGTTCTAGTGACAATTTTATATATATATATATGACAAAGCATAAGTGCTCCTGAGGATGAAATAGGAAAGCATGTAGGATCCAAGTGTTTTAAAAAACACCTCAATAAAATGATGTTAGTAATTGATTTCTTCTTCCTCTATCAAACAAAAAAAAAAAGTATTGCTGGGGTGGTATAAGGAAAGGAAATATTTAGCTTGACTTAAAACAGCTCTTAAAAGTTAAATTTACTTTGTGTAGTAAACAAATGCAGGCCAATCTTTTCTTCAGCTCCAATTTGAAAAAGTTTGTAGTTAAGGTACTTGTAATGAAAGAATGTACGAAGTAAGGATCAACACATAGACACCCTCAGAAGGAAACTCTTCTCCTTGCCTGCAACCGTCTAGGGGCGAGGCTATTCACCCTAGAGGAAAAAGAACCTTTTTTTCTTACCTCCACCTGATTCAAAGAAATTAAACCATGGTCTCTAACCATCAGGAGAACATTATAACCATCAGGTAGGCTGCAGGGTATTCTGAGAAAGAATTTTTCCTTGAGTGTCTCCTATTGGAGCTGTTCTACATCTCAATGAATATGTATAAATTCATTAAGAGACAGAGAAATAGAGACTAATTAGTACACTTAGCTAGGAAGGCTGGGTACCCAATCCCACTCCCTGCTCTACTGAATATCTCATTATCAGTACAAAGAGGAACCAGGGGCAAAAGACAAGTTATAAACATTCCCCTTTCCAAGCCAGAGCATCCTATAGCTTGGCAGGCAGAGAAGAGGTCTCACGTGCATAGCCACATCATGGCCGAGTGCCCAGAGAATCAAACTCAGCACTAAAAGCTGAGAGAAACCACACACACAGACACCCCCCCCCATCTTTACGTATTTAAGGAGGAGAAAAGACAGGGAAAGGCAAAAACGTCCCATTCTGATTTCAAGATGCACATTCAGAAACTAAAGTCCCTAAAAACAGCAGTGCCTCCCAAAAGCCTCAGGCCACAAGTCCTCTTCCTTACTACTCCAGATTAACACCTGTTAGATTGGTCAGGTACTCCCAGAGTCTTAAAATATAAACAATGTATGTGTATTGAGTGCTGGGTTTTTCCTCTCACCATGCCTTTCCCAGACTGACACATGCAAGCTTTAGTATAAGCATTCATTTATTGCTTGCATTTAAATTTATACACAGTCCATAAAAGATTAATACATATCCATGAAGAATACTTTTATATCAGTCAGATCAAAATTAATGAAGCCAATCAAGTAAGTAGGTGGCTGTTCTACACGTTTTTATTCTAACATTATCCTATCACATATTATACTACCCTGAAAGTGTTTTAATGTATTTTGTATGTGTTGTGAAATGCTTTTGTGGTCTCTTGCCACTGCACCCTGGTGAAAAACGCCCCCTGGTTAGAAGTGTTTGAATAAATTACTAAATCCAGCACAAAGGAAGAAAGCCAGTACAGAAATTGGGGAGGAGGAGAAATCAGTGTGAGGAGAGAATATATTCTTAGACACAAACTCCCTTGCATAACACTTTGCCCAATAGATCATATTTTTCTTTAGCATTGAGGGAAGAGGCCTTTTGGAGATCAGAACATTTTGAGCATTTGATGGAAGGCAGGGAAAGTTTATAAATAAACAGGACCGCAAAGGAACAATAGGCACTAACATCTGTAGTCACTTGTGAGTTATGTTTCTAAGTGTCAGCCTAAGAATATGAATTATTTCTTTGCAGACCATCCAGTTCATCACCCAGCCCAGGTCAATGAAAGTAAGAGCCCCTGCACTACCTTTATTAGCCTTCAAGACTAACCTTGTATAAGACAATGACATTTTTTTTAGAACAGACCTATTGTATTTCTGAAGAGCTTTAAAATCATGAAAAAAATCATTTCCTCTCACCCTTCCTTTTCTCTCAATTGAAAGTATAAAACAGTGCTCCACCTGCTAACACTCACAGACCAATAACTTAAATTTTTGGCACTTATTTGTAGGCTCAATAGATCCATCCACACCTGCTTTCCCCTTAATTAGTTGGCTATCCAAAGGCTGCAGACTGGCTGCTGCCAGCTTCCTGTACTAATAGGAAGATCATTTAGGGCTGATGTAAAAGCACAAAATAAATAAATAAAAAGATCTCATGCAGAAACACTAACAAGGAAAACATTAACACAAAAGGGAAAAAATTAACGAGAACTGAGAGGGGCGTGCATTGTTGAGGAGGGTTGGTTGATTGGTTTTGCTGCATTTTTTAAGTCAAATCTGAGAAACATTGAAGCCTGTAAAGGTCTGTAGGGTGAAAAATAAGTAGCACAGGGCCCTGATTCAGTACCATTACACGAATTTCAAGGAGTTTTGGATCACCACAGAGGAGATGAAATCTTTAGTCTCCTCCCACTACACATCTTATAAAGACAGCTATTGTGGTCGTAGTGGTCAAACTATTATTAGCTTAGCTGTTAGCCAGAGGGAGGAAAATGCTTGAGAGAGGTTTCGTCTCCCTAGTGCCATCAGCTGAGTTGCTACAATAGTAGGCATTTGAAGGCTAAAATGACAGGAACATTGTAAGCACCTAAACGGGCAGGGAATGTTTTTTTCCTAAGAAAGCAGTTGGGTCTTATTTTTCCAGGCTAGTAACAGGTGCAGCATTTACTACATTTATCCAGCATACATCCTTGCAAAAAAATTAGTCTCTCATCCCCAGCCAGATAGGGACCACGTTGAGGCAACACCCTGTTGCATCTTGCACCCAACCCATTTCAAAGGTTGGCATTAGCTTCAAACAAAGGCTGCAAGTTGCACAGAAGATAGTGGCTTTCTTCAGTGCTCTGCTGCTTTTTAAGTTTCTGCCTTAACACTTAGGGTACAGAAGCCAGCATAAGGGCATCCTCATCCGTCTTATACCCTCTAAACAGAGCCAAACTTAAAAAGTCTGGTCCTACCACGCTGGCCAGACCTTTCAAAGTTTTGTTTTTAGGAGAGTAGCTCCAATAAAGCACTCAAGTTCTGCTGTTTCCAAGGCTCAAAGAAAAATATTGCCTTGTGCTACATGTTAGGACAGGAGGAAAGGAAAACTGTGTAATTAAATACCTAAGGATGAAATAGAACAAGTAGGATGTTACGAATTAATTACTCATCTGAGGGTTTGCTTTGACCTGCTACTCTGCAGTCACACCTATTTTACTATTATGTTTTAATAACCCATTTTGTTCTGCTCCAAGGCTTAGACCTATGATATTACATTAGATGAATTTCCCACGTTGTTCTTTTCTGTTTGGGAAGTCATATAATTATAGCGACTGATTTGGAAAGCAATAGTTTGAAAATGTTGCCCGAGGCGTACCAAAGTCCCATGACTTGTTAATAAGTCACTTCTCTCCCAGGGGCTTTTTTTAGCTGCCTCTTGAAATAACGTTAGCGCTTCATTACGACATTTTCCTAATATCGTGGGTATGCCAAAAACCAAGGATAAGAGGAGATGTTTGGGTATATCTGTTGTAGGGGAGGGCCAGCTTGGCTCTCATGAAGGCTGAGAAGTCCTTCCTATTAAAAGGTCTAAAATCCCTGCCGACTCAGACTACCTGCAAATTTGCTGTGCCTCAAAAGGGCCTATTTGTCATCCAAAGTCAGTTGAGAAAAGGCGACTCAGGATGCCTCTGTGAGACACACAGCCTGGAGCTTAAACATTCCTGGTGCAACCCTACCTGTCAGAGAAGGCTGTGCTGGCATCACTATCAGGACCTCACTGCAACCCTCACTTGCCTGAAGGCTGCCCAGAACAGCCTCCAAGCAAGGGCGTCATGGGCTCTAGTGCATCCAGAATAGTCTAGACCCCTCTTGGCTGCCAGAGGGGTGTTTAACACATCTTGCACCCATCTGCAAATGCCTCTAGATCACTCCAAGATCACTCCAAGCTTGACCTCCAGCAGGATGCTTGGACCTGGAGCCCTGACTCTTCAACATGTGCTGGGGCAACACAGGCCAGGACTCAGCCCCGGGTCAGCCCCAGGAACACACCTTAGAGGAGACAATCACAGTGAAGCTTAATGCACAGCTTCGTTGGTATTAATGCTTTAAGGGCATGGGAAATGGACCAGGCCAAAGACACAGGCGAGCTTTACATCTCACCTGAAATGCAGGGAAGTGGGGGGGGGTGGTAATTGGGACACATACCAGCCAGCTGTCACAAGCTGTTGCAGGCAGCACAAAAGAAAGCACTGGAGACTTGGAGAGATAGACTGCAGGTTTGAACCCCCTTCCTCTTCTGCTATCCCACAGGTATTTCAAAATGTGACTATAACTTCCATTCCACAGCAACAAAATTTATTTTGTTATACAAAAAAGTACACAACCTCTTAATCATAAGACACTCTGTTTCCTCTTTAGTGATATATATATCTCAGTAAAAACCTATATGTTAACTTCAACTGCTTAAGCCATCACTATTTTCAACAACCAAAAAACCCGTTTCTATTACTACTGAGCAAACTTAGGAAATTCACAGACAAATATATTTGTTATCAGAAAGTTTGGGCTGCCCAGTAAGAGATACTACTCTGGATAAACAATTCTTTGGAAATAAGAAAATTCAGCTATACAATTGTTCCCTGACCCCAGTTCCTCTATAACACACTTTGTAGATGCACGGAAAGGGAAAGACTGATGACCATCATGGGACAGCACCTGACACCTTCCTACTGCTAATGTTTCCTGCACTGTACCAAACAGAAGCTGCACATACCTACCCCACGCCCAGCTACATAGCCTACAACAGTACCTCAGCCCAGCACTAAACCCATAAGTCAATATTCTCTTATGCCTTGCTGCCATTAAATCTCCATTGCTGGATTTTTGTCTCTGCTGCATCTCAGTTGCTTACGTTCAGTTGCTTGCATTCCTAGCACATAGGTGATGTTTCCCTTTATGTATGCATATACACACACAGGTATGTGCATTCAGCCTCTCCTCTCACCCACCCAGAAATTTTTTCCTATTATCCTCCAAGTTCTGCCAAACCTCAGCTAATCCTCCCACCATTCAATACTGCCCCAGCTAATACAGTGGCTGCAGCTGGAGTGGTTGCAGATAATTCCCAGTGAGCACTGCTAGCTCCAGGGGGGAAGAGTTAATGTTTTATTGGCATGTACCTTGATTCTATATTTCCTGGATTTAGATTTTCCACTTGGAAAGGTCTCTGCTACAACTGGGTCATCTTAACTCTGCATTAATAGGGATTTTTTTTTTCCTCATAACCCTCAGAGTTTCTTTGTGGTAAGGTAGCTGTAATTATCTTCAAAGATTTTCCTTCAGAGTTTTTAGCATTTAGTATTGCATATCATCTCTAGAATCAAACTGAGATTTGTAAAGCAAATTACAAATCCCAAACACTGACAACATTCTAAGCTAATGCAGAAACCTATAAATGTAATTTGACCAATGAAGACATCTACTTACAAACAAGGTCACTCTGCAGCATCACAGTGAGGAGTCCCCGTACTAGGGTTGGGAGAAGAGGCTCCACAGGTGCTGGGACAACAGGTCAGAGCCAGAACCTCGCTGTTGTTTTCAGGCAAACATATGATTTCTAGGAGGCATACTTTAGTCAGCTCATTGACAGTGCAGCAGGTTTGAAAGTCCTGGTGGGCTTTCAACCATGGCTATCCTTAGTTATGTGGGATGACCATCACCTTCATTTTCTGTCCTCATGGGCAGCTCCACCAATGAAGCCCTGTGGGAGGAATCAGTGACCTCCCCATCAGCTAAGCAGCGCCTTCACCCCGAGCAGCTGGGCAGGGTGGGCATCCCTGGTGCCACACACCTCCCTGGGCCCCAACACAAAGCCATCCAGCACGACTGCCACTAGGGAAGCCAAGCAGAGCCTGCAAGGAGCTGCTTGGCATTGTACAAGCCCTCTCAGACCAGCAGTGCTGGCACTTCATCCTCTCAGCTGAGGGACAAGCCAGGCAAGCATGTGTCACCATCTAGATTAAGCTTCTACGGGGCCTGGTTGACCACCCCCTTCAATCATACATCTACCCAATGAGCCCACAGGGAGGCTTCTTCAACCTTATGCCAAACCAGAGCATTACGACTCCATTCTGGTGGTTTGGCACAATTTCACGATTCTCCCTTGATCCCCCAAGCCTTGTATAAATGTAAATTTCCCGCTGAAACAGAAAAGAGGGTGAATCAGGTCCTGCAGCTTTTCCTTTTCATCATTGCTCAGCTGTAAATCATTATACAGCAGGCAAGGCAAGGGAGCATATGGCCCCATGGTTGCTACAGAGATGAGCGGGCAGTGCCAGATCCCACAGCTGACCCTAAAACAGGTGCCTGCCTTTGTAAAGGGAATATAACACTGTTAGAGGGCTTGAGGAACCATCAGCATCAGTGGATACTAGCAATGCAAAAGGTAGCAAGAACTCCTCCTCCAGCCTCCCTGACCACTCTTTTCCTCATTTTTCTGCGAATTGACCAACTCTCCACCAACATAGCAAAGGCTTCCTCCCATGTACCCTGTATGAGTGTCCTCCCACCCAATGCCTAGAAGAAAGTCTAACCTAACACAGCAGCCACTTGAACCATCCCAGAGCATTTAATCTCAACATATGACAGCCTCACCAGTGCTACTATACATGAAGCACACTCACCCACATGTGAACGATCAGTTGCAGGTGACTGCTTCTGGGATGGCTTAAAAGCAATCCTAGGTTCAAGCCAGCTATAGTATGTATTAAAGCTTGGAGCTGGAGTTTTACTTTATCATCACTTAAGAACATGACAGCCTTCACTAGACTGGAGACTAAATGATGTGGACAGAGTAGTTTATACTGACCTTGATCAGAGGTTGCTCATTCAGCAGTACAGGAGATGTCAGAATTCGGCCAAGCAGCCATTTCTCCAGGATGACCTAGTTGTTTCAAGAGTGACAACCATTGGGTAATATACTACTTTTCCCTCTCTCTATTCCACCCCCCTCCCCTGCCCCAATGTCACTGGGGAAAAAAAAATCCTTTATGTATTAAATAAAACAACTGATAGATTTGACTCACCCTTTTGAATGAACAGGCTTGAGCAAAGGCCATTTCTCAGGAAAATTCTCCCACGGGTTCTATGTCCTACCCTATCCGGCTGCAGTACAACTTGGATTTTAATTCCCCAACTAAAGTGCTTGGTTTCTGCATTCCATACAAAAGTTTTTAAGTAAAGACCTCTTTTTATCTATTCGTACAGCTGTTTCTTACAATTATATTAGCTATCTATTTATTTTCCTGCATGGAAAAAAACAGCCAAACCAAGCAACTCACCATTATTTCTCTTAAAGTATACATACACTTTTCTATAAAGCTCTGCAAATTCTACAGAGCTTCATCCCCCTTTTCTCTTAATAAGGCTCATTTTAAAGGGCACCAATTTTCCCAAGGAAATGGTGCCTGCTTCTCTTACTGCACCAGAAAACGCATTTCAAACATAAACAAGCTAGCAGCAACCGTATCTTTGTTTGGCAAATGGAGTAGTCTCATCACTTAGTCCTGTTCATAGCAACACACAAAGGAGTACTCCGTAGCCAGGGGTAATAGCTGATCCCATAATCTGGCACTAACACTTAGAAAGATTAATTACCCTATTAAGATCTTAGACACTACTAAGAAAATCTTTGTATAAACCTTTTAACTCACAACAAATGCAGCATATTTGGTGCCATCAGTTTGTTGCACAATAAAGGTTCTCACCCTCCCACACTTGTTCAGTTTTGTCTCTGTCTCCCATAGTATATAAACACACACGCACGTGCTCTCACATACAGCTTCTTTTTTTTTTTTTTTTTTTTGCTTTGGCTGCCCCCCCCCCCCCTTTTCCCAATACAAAGGAATAAAGTACAAGTGTGTTTGGAGCAGATAAAGTAAAAACTCCTTCTGTCCCCAAATTGGCTGCCTCAGAGATTAAGCAGCAAGAGCAGACGCTCACTGATTCAAAGGCTGCTGCTGTGTCAGAAACCAGAGGCACCTAAACAGATTCGGATTGTAATCCCTACGCAAATTATATATCAAAAAATATGAGGAGGGTTACATTATTAAAGCGTGTTATCAAAGACACCTTCTAAAGTACATCGTTACTGATTAGCACCATCAGATGCCAATGCAAAATAGCTCGTCACCTTGGCACGGCCTCCCACTTCCACGCTATCTCACTCTCTCACTCAGTCCTTCTTCACCACGTCATCACCAGCAAGAAAAGCCGCAACAGTGTGAACAGACTTAGATAAAGCAAAAGTGAGTCATCCAGCAATGTTTAAGATCACCATTCTTGCCCCGGCTATCCATAAGGCGATTGCATGTGACTAAAGCCTGCCACAAGAGAGAAACTCGTGCTTGAGGCGCAGCGTGCAGGGAAGCGACCAGGGGCTCTCCCCAGCTAGGAAGCCAGTGGGAGGATGTGGGGAATAATGCTTTACCTGCACACCCTGCTTCCCTTATTTGCATCTGGGGAGCAAGCGCCAGGCTTTTGACTCTGGAAACGCTTGGGCTGCAAGTCAAAGATGCAGCTTAACGTGTCACAGTCCTTTTGTGAGGGAGTGTTTCCAAAAAGAGCACTGTAAAATCTTTGATGCGCCTGTCTCACAAAGGAAATGGTGAGAACACCTCCTACCCTAGATCCTAAATGCAATGGGCATCAGCAGTAACTTCAGATTGCCAACAAACTGCACATACTATGAAGATCACCTCTACTTTGATGCATCCCCTCTGAATGCTTGTTGCCTGAGCTTACTATTTTGATTTCAAAATATATCTGAAGAAGCTGACCTTGAGAATATACCAGGAATCCAAAAAAAATAACATTCACATCCTAAAACATAGTTTTCTCATTGCTCATCACAGCTTTTCTTGATAATTGCTGGGCCCAAGTTTTGCCGAGGATGATTTCATCTGTCAGCGGCTGGTGCGGGTGGGTGAGTGGCCATTGTTACTGGTACACAGGGAACATCTGACACCAGTTGTCCAAACAGCTTTTGTTATTCACATCAGACATCAGCCACACAAGTAGCTGCTGCTTTGCAAATCAGTCCCCGATGCCTGAGCGGACTCACTTTTCCAATGCTTTCCCCATGAACACCCTCGGTAGGGTATAACCCAGCCTCGCTATGAAACCACGTTGTTCATATAAGCAGTCAATGACATTAGTTGCACAAGCCTATGCTGAGGATGACCCATTTCTTGCTCCCTGACATCTGGTAGGTTTTGCACGACTTAGTGGCCAGGACAGAGTGCAGTAACTCTAATAATCTTCCACTGCTGCATCCAGGTCCCTTTCAGTGCCTTATGGCCCACGCTGCTCCTGCCGCAGTGATTATGGAGACAGCAGTTGTGCTGTAATTAGGACCCTCCTGGGCCAGCCAATCTGAATTAGCAGCGGAGGCCAGCTGCTCCGCTGCCAGCCAGATCTTTCTGGCACACCCTCCTCTCAGGCACTTGTCCCCTCCTGGAACCCGTCCTCTCTTCCTGACCGCCGGCAGCGCTTGGGTGGGCTTTCGAAGAGAATTGCCTCCTTTCCACTGCAGCCGGCTGAGGCTTTCCCCAAGGAAGGCTGAGCCAAAAGCACAACCCAACAGCCCCGTGTCCCATCCCACAGGAACCTGCTGCTGCTTCAGCCCTTCTATGTTGTTTTCACTGCTAGCAGCCACATTTTGCACACAGTGGATGTGCACATTTCTTTTAGTATCAAAAGATAAAAAGGGAAGTATGTTCAATATTGCTCCACCCTGCCCTTTCCCCCTCCCAATAACAACCCAGACAGTTACAAGTGTGACCACCTCCAAGCCACACATTAGAAAGTTCTCATTGTGGTTTAATATTTCCATTTTTTCCAGAGTTGGAGTACTGCACCATTCATGCTTTCTTTCATTAAGGAAGAAAAAAAAAAAAGTGTAGACTTCATTTGCTACTGATAATATATAATAGTCTGTACTTAAATAAATAAAAAGACCACACACACATATGCCTTCTCACTTTTGATTTATTACTGTTTCTATTTTTCCTCTCTTCAGGCTTGAGCAACAGACAAGCCCTGGTCACATTCATTCTTGGTCAGTGTTACTTCCTTTTTTATTATTCTGAATTATTTCCCTGTTGCAATGAATTATTTGTCTTACCTTTTTTCTTTCATTTGAAACATTGTAAAAAAATAATCAGTCTACTGTCATCCCTCAAGAGCATCTCCCTCAGGAGCAACAGTCTCCCAAGAAATGATGACACCCTTGCCTGCAGCGCTATACAGCACAGTGCTATGAGCGCAGCCATCATAAGAAAATCTAGAACAAAGAGGTGCCATTGGTGTTCTTACAGAGCCAGTAGCTCATTCTGACATGCCTGCTTTCATCCTTCCACATCTTGTAGGGGAGATGGGTGGTCCCCTAGCAGACAAAGCTGAAAACACCTGTAGCTAGTTGGTACTGTTCCAGTGAGGAAAGCTGACCCTAACTGGCTTCATAACCCCAGGTCTAGGGGCAGGGTGGCAAAGAGCTACCAGGTTTCATGAAAGAGTTTCTGAAAGCAGGAAAGTTCTCTCCTACTTCCCATGGGAACAGGTTGACTTTACAACTGTGTTCCTATTCCTAGGTTGAAATTGTCATCTTTCTCTTAAATGAATTTCAGAATTACTCTGCTTTCAAACAGGAAAAAAGTGTCTATGGTGCACTGCTTCAAGAATACTCATAAGTTTCTGTCACCATTTGCTTTTGTTAAAGTTTTTTTGTCATTAAATTAGCTTTGTAAATATATATGTCAGAGACTGAGAACAGCCTTTCCTTAAGCTGCATTTTTTTTGGAATGATTGATTTGTTTAGCCACACTAAACTGGCTACAACACAGATTATGAAGCTAAAAGATATACAAGAGCCAATAGGTATTTTGAAGGAGAATATATTTGGGGAGATAATGCACATACTCCCCCCAGTTCAGAAGGGTGCAAGCACACCGCCATACAGTGTTCAGCATGCGACTTCAGCCCGTGGCATGCACTAAGTTCTCTCAGACCTTTGCCCACCAATTTAGTTACCACAGAGGTGGGATGCGGCTTCTTTGCCTCTGCATTGCAATTTCACTTCCCAAAAAAAAAAATTCACCCGAGAGAGCATGGCCAGAACTCGCTGGCAGCCCAGGAGACTCCTGCAGCCTGCCTTGCTCTTGCGGCCCCGCTCTTTTAGCGGGTACCCAGGGCTACGCACATCTTGCCAAGCACCGCTCCCAGCCCCTGCTCGCAGCTACCGCAGAGGATGCCCGCAAACCCTGGTTTCGTACCGTCGAGGGAAAACAGCCCACCTACCACATCTGCCCCTGTCCCGCATAAAAATACGCTAGAAGAGCCTTTGCTGCTCTGCCTGGAGTGGACGGACGGACGGACGGACAGACGGAGGGGGCGATCGGAGAGGGGCGCAAGGGGGTGGTAATTCCGTGTAGTTTCCCTCCCTCTAGCGATGGAAAACGAGATTGCGGGTCACTGCTCCTGTGCTGGAAAAGGGCAAGAAGAAGCTATAAGGAAAGCCCAAGAAGTTCGGCACTTCGCATTACACTGGAGGAGCGGGCCGATTTCTCTGACCAGCTCCTGGACCCCAGGGCAGGAGGTGTCTGCCGGGAGAGCACCACATCCCTAGCCGGGGGCTCAAGAGCCCAGTTGCCCAATCTCCACTTGCAAAAAACCCCTCTGCCAAGAATTAGGGGCAGGATTTTCAGCTTTGACCCAAAAGGCAAATTACCACATTTCCTTACACAGACAAGAACAAAATAGGATGATAAATGTGAACTGCTCTGGCTCTTTCGTTGCATTTTGCCTGGGTTTTACGATTGCGGGGCTCATAAAAGAGCATGTGTGTTTGCAACACCGCTTGGCAAGGCTTTTCAAATATTTACAAAATGTATTTGGTATCCCTTGCTAATAATAGCCCACTAGGTCCCCAGATAGAGCACGAGAGACTGAGGCACTCTTGTTCTGGTTGCTAGTTCGCAGCCTTGCTTCACAATGCTGAAAGACTTCTCAGTTCTTGTAAAAGGGTAAGAGACAGGGAAACAGATTGCAGAGGTTCCCGAGGCTGTTATTTTAGGAAACACTGCTTCAGCGGTGGAGTTGCACACTTTCTCCAACCAGAGTTGTGTGAGGTCTCTGGTCCTTACTCACTTCTGTTCAACTTACTTGTTGAAACTGAGAATAAAAACCCATAGAAGCAAACAAGCTCACTGGAAAGCTTTCTTGAGCTTGCTCTTCTATAGAGAATATTACTAGCTTTGACCACACTACATTTCTGATACCAAATATCAAAACCAAAATTTCAAAACTCCTTGTCCTTGGCAATGAGATATATAATTAAAGCCCACCTATACAATGGGCAAAGCCTCGCCCTTTGCCATATGGTCAATCCTAAACCACCTGGAGCTACTCAGACTGGAGGAAAGCAAATCCACATTTATATCATGCTCTGGGCTGAGAAGAGAGCCAAACAGACCTTGGTGGGAATACTTCCCAGCAGGGACCTATAGGAGAAACCATGTTTCCCACAACCCTCCTTTGGCCTCTATCACAAACACATGGTCCCCAGGGGCCCGAAGTTGCCACTGTGCTATGAAAAGGAAGTTAACAGCATCAACCCTGTATGAAATCTCTGTGGGAACAGGAACAGGGAAGAGGGGTTACTTTATATTGCCCCTTCCTGCAACAGCCCAAACACAGTCCCTGTGTGGGGCTCCCACCCTATTTCATGTTCCCCCCAAAACCACAGCTCTGGCCCCTCTCTGGGGACCACCCAGCACCATGTCTAGGGGTCCAGAGCCAGCACCGCAGCTAAGATGAAATTCAGGGACAGACCTGTGCAGCTGGATAGGGATGGTTACTCGTGCCTGCATCACACTGATGCCTTTGGGGTACAAGACACACAGGATCAACAAAATCCAAACTCCTGCCCTGTCAGGGGTGGTCAGCCCCATTTTCATTCCTTGTATCCGTCCACTAATGATAGAGAGGGATCAGGCCTTCCTCAGCTGCGGGTGTTGCTTGGTGCAACAGAGTAGTTACAGCCTGAGAATAAGATCCAGGTCTTGGCTGTATATTCCCTCTCTTTAAGCATCACTCAGGTCCCGCTCAATCTCAGTTTGACTCCAACACACAATGAAATGCTGTCCTAAGTGGAAACATTCCTCTGAACTGGATTCAGGAACACAGTTTTCCCAAAATAAATTTTAGGAGCAGCAAACTGAAAAGAGTGGCTGCTGTCAGGTATGGTGCTGAAGGCATCACCACCAAAAACAACCCCTCTGGGGCAGCAGGGTGGCAAGCAGGTTGGTACCAGCTTGAGCAGGTAGGAGGAAGTTTCTCCTTCAATGCTTTTTGATTTTTTGCCTTCTTTTTTTTTCCTCTCCCCCTTCCTCCCCCTTCATGTGGAGGGGGAAGGAAGAGGCAGGAGTCACCAGCTGTATTTTAGTGCCAGAAACATTAACAGCAGTGCTCAGTTGTAGTGAAGGTGCTCTGTGGGGCACATCTGGGGCTCGAGGAAATCTGGAGTGGGGCCAGCCCTAAAGGAATCACATCTCTCTCCTGTTTTCAAGAGCACCACAGCAGGTACACCAAGGACACAAACATATTTTGCACAAAAGTCTTGCATAGGACAGCAACACAGCCCCAGCAAGGAGATTAGATGCATGTGGACATACATACATGCCTTTGCCTCACGACTTTATGCACAGTCTTCATACCAGGCTGTAAACTGGTATCCTGAAAGCAAAATGATTCTTCATTACTGAGAGTGCCCCACATAGCACAGGCTTTAGGAACTGAACGGAAAACCTTTGCAATGAATTTGTTGTCCCCTGCGCTGCAGTGCTGTCCTGGGCTGAGCTCAGATTCTTAGTGGGACAGAAGCATGTCAACTGAAAAGCCTCTGAAGTAAAATACTCAGTAGCCATGGTTTTGCACTCTTCCCTGCTGCACAGCAAGTGGTGCACGTGGAAGAGGGAGGAGGGAGGACAAGTTTAAAAACTCCCTTTAACAGCCAAAAGACATGTTAATATTGGCACCAAAAAGAAGCAAGGATGAGTCCATCAGTTAAGGGAAGAGACATGTAACTGCAGTGGGATTTCTAGGAATAGCTTAGTTTCTAGTCTCCCTCAAGAATTCATGTGAAAGGCTGGAAACACAGAGAGTAAATCAAGGGACATACAGATGTCCCAAGGATTCACTGAGGGACATGACAAAGCAGTTTTTCCAGGCACAGATCCCTGCAGATGGGTGTTAAGTATGTTCACATTAGTCCAAGGATGTCTCTGCACACTACCTGAATTCAAGGGGATGGGGCAGGGCTGTGCGAGCAGAGGCTGCGCAGGGAGGTCCCAAGGCTCACCCCATCCCCAGTCACCCCTGAGCTTCCCACCCACGCGAGCCAGCACTGACAGCCCCACACGCAGTACCTGGGGTCAGCTCTGACCATCAGTACTGTAACGCTTAGACTGAGCTGGACTTGGCTGGATTTGATTCACAAGCAACAATCTGCCATAAGTCCTGTTCCACCACATCCTACAGTGACGACTACTTACTTTGGGCTTATGGCCACACATCCTGATGGTCTGGTCCCTTTGTTTAATCCTTTTCATCCAGGTGGTCACCCTTACCCTCATTATAGACCTTGGACTCCCAAAAGCTGCTGCTGGCAGTCTCCACGAGCTGGGAGCATTCAGCCACAAACATCCCATAGGACCCCCAAGACCTATGGTATTAGCAGGAACAAAACCAAATGCTCATGCAGAAGGTGCAAGTCTGAATCCAAATTGCATCTCTCTCTAGACTAACCAGATTTAGTCTCCAAGGACATCACCACGAAACAAACTTGCCTGTGCATCCCAGGCTGGAAGCCTTCCAGGCCATGGCTGTTTAGGTGCTGCACCCACTACCCTTTGGTCCCTCGCTTCTGAGCTTCTGGTAGCCTGTAGCAGTGACGGCCCACATGCTTTTGGGTAGCTCAACCTTCTCCATTTCCAAATCTAAGAAAAATAACATCAGAAGAGTGCAGGAACAGCCTCATGTTCCATTTCAGCTCAGCAATTCTGGAAGCAACAAGCGTATGTGCAAGCGTGAAAGTGAATGCATGGGGAAGATAGCAGCTGCAAAACATACATGAATGCACATGTGGTTTCTATATATTTACTTCACAACAGTCAAAGTATTGGCCAACGACATTATCACAGCAGCATTTGACAAACCAAGAGCTGCTCCTGGTTGTTAGATACAGTAAATTTCTACACAGATACTGTGATTTGTCCTTCAGAAAACTTCACAGCCTTGTCATGAATCTCTATGATTTACAGTACCTGCTGCTAGCTGGAGCTCACAGATGGAGCGCCAGTACTCCAGACTGACAATATGCAGCCAGTAACGCTGAGCAGGGATGTGTCACCTCTATAAAGGTTGAAAATAGGACAAAAATATCAGAGAACAGAATAAACTTCTGGGAGAGTCTATTTTAGTCTTCTGATCTGAATATTCAGGCTTAATTTGGTATTTTACACCGGGCCAATTAGACACCCACAAAATGACACAAGACTGGTTTGCTGATGATGAGTGTTCTGGGTTTGTAATTCTTTTGTCAGTACACTTAGTCACTTACTATTTCATAGTCAACTTATGGGTATCTTTCCAGGTGGGTAGGGAGGGAGGGAACATATTATCAGACGTATTAATTGAAACACCATCAAGAAACCATTCTTCCCCACTGATGTACCCAAAATTGCTTAACTAGGTTACTTGCCATTTCCAAACACCAGAATTTCAAGCTATCTACCAAAATTAAATGGTTACCTTTGTATGCTAGTAAAATGGTGGGAGGAGGGAGGAATAGGAAGAAAACCTGTACAGACACACTTCCCTGGCTTTTAGAAATAAGGACATTTTTGTTGTTGTTATATCAACATCAGAGCATCTAAAAAAATTTAAAAATTAACAAGCTAGTTGTGGGATTAACCAGCTATATTTAGCTGTTCAGCAAGGGCATAGGGTGCTCAGAAAGGAATAGGCAACTAAGTATCAGTAGAAATCTCTGCCATGGCAGTACTCTGAGCCAACGCTTCTCCGCTTGTGGCACAGTCTGGAAGGGACTACATTCCTGTCTGTCACAAGTAGATCACTTAAAAAGTGATAAGAAACATTTCTAAAGGAATGATGAAAAATGTCAAAACATTTTAAGCGTTAAAAGCAACAAAAGATTTAATTCCGAGTTTTCCTCCTCTGCCCAGCCAGAACTGTTGTCATCAAGGATGCCTGAATCTTCTGATAAGAAATCTTTTTGTCTTTCTTTTTTTCCCCTCTACTAAATATAAAAATAAGCCTGCAAGTTTTAAAAATAATCCTCTAAGTTCTAGACCTTTGTCATGTTTAATCAAGGAAACTGAGCTCTCTTAGCAGCCAAAGCAATTTCTAGCAGACTTGCTGACACACATTAGGAGATGTAGACACTATAGACATTGAGAAGTGATGGAAGGTTTTCAGTAGCCTGTCATATGTGCTATAGATGAGGAGAAGGATGCACAAGATGATCCATGCATGTCATGCACATGCCCACTTTACACACTGCAAACCACAGAAGAGGACAGAACAGCCTCCAGTCCCACCTCAGTGTGACCCTAGCCACAGCTTAGTTTTAGCATTAATAACCTGAACTCTGGAGTGGACATCCTCACCTAAGGTGGTTCAGACCGTATAGGGAAGACTATGCCTGCTCAGCACAGCTCTAAGCCTTATTGGCCCTGCTTTGCAGAAGGGGAACCATGGAGCTCGGTCTCTCTCACAGCATGCACATGAGAGTGCACTGGCACAGACATGGCAACCATTCATCAGTTCTAGAATCAGAGGGATAATTTAAACACATAACAAATGGTCGGGATAGACAGACTTTTATTCTGCCTTTATCAGAAGATATTTAATACGCAAAACTACCAAGCCTATACCAATACCAGCCTTCACAGCAGCTGACCTCCAGCTTTCTCTCAAATGCTACTTTCCCAAAGGTCAGGGCTTTTTCCAGTTGAGAGCATGAACAAGCCAGGCTTGCCCTGTGGCAAATCCAGCGCTGACTCAGGAAGACTTTGCCAAGCTCTGTCTGAGGGGACAAGAGGTGTTTGTGCAGGTTTGGCTCCTGGGACACTCCAGTCCCACAGCAGTTTGGAGAGGCAGCAAACATAGGTCACCTTTCAGGAGGATAAGGTTCAGGGCATGGTAGGGGTCTCAGCTAGAGAAGGGTCTTGGAAGAGATCTGCATCCTCCAGAGAGCTTAGAGGAACACGATTTTCCTAGGAAAAAGAGATTTTTGGTGACTGTATTTTTTTTTTCCAAAAAATAAGAACCAAGAGTAAGTTGTGTCATAATTTTCTGTTTTCCTTACATCTTTTATTTCTCATTTCCCCTCAAACACTAATAACTCCCACTGAAAAAGAAAAAAGAAAAAAGAAAAAAGAAAAAAGAAAAAAGAAAAAAGAAAAAAGAAAAAAGAAAAAAGAAAAAAGAAAAAAGAAAAAAGAAAAAAGAAAAAAGAAAAAAGAAAAAAGAAAAAAGAAAAAAGAAAAAAGAAAAAAGAAAAAAGAAAAAAGAAAAAAGAAAAAAGAAAAAAGGCAGCCTTGGAGCTAGTATCACATGCTTGGAAGACAGGCAGAAGCTTTTTTCAGGAGACCAACAGATCAGTCAAGCATGGTACCAGTCATTTTTGTGACTCTCATCAGGAGCCTCCTTGCCCTGAAAAGCCTTCATTGTGCTCTCTGCAGGCTGCAGCCAATGCAGACCTCCAGCATCTGATGAACCCAAAAGGATCGGTAGCTGGAGGGGAAAGGGGACAAGAACGATGACCCTCTTAAATAACTTTGGCAAAGTGACTCATCCTTTCACTGACGGCATTAACATCTCTGCTCCTGCCAGCTGGGCAGCTGCTCCAGCCCTCCGAGCAGTGAGGGAATGTTTTGTTCCAGAGATGTGGAAAGGGGGGTGCGGGGCCAGGGCAGAGGAGGGGGAAAACAACCCTTCTGCATGCATGTGTAATTGCCGTATGATTTCAGCTATTTTGACCTAATAAGAGTTGCTGCATTAGTCACCAGCCTTGGTATGAACAGATGGATTTGCAAGAATTTAAAACAGAAAGAATAGAGATGAGATATACCACAGACCCCAGGGCAAAAGGGCATCCTGGCTATGGGAGGTGGGGAGGTCCCAAACAGCATGGCCCCACAGTGCCTGGCAGACTCACAGGACCCTGGGCTCACTCTGAGTGATGGCTTTCCACCTCTGTGCACTAAGGTGCCAGGAGACCTCATCCTTCTTCCAAACAACCAGACTTGACTACTCCTCTTGTGCTGAAAAAGTTTCTTGTGCAAAAGGAAAAGCACAGCTGATGTTGTATACTGGTTTCTTCAAAAACCTCTGTATTTTAGTCATGTTATAGGATTGTAGCTTTCAGCTCTTCATCATAAAGCTACAGTTCAAGTCAATAAGGTTTGCTTGCGGTGCAAACTACCTGGTTTTGCTCAGGGAGCATACTCGGTGCCTGGCTGATCAGAAAAGGCATGGCAAGGCATCAAAACAGCTTTGGTTTCCTACCCTCTGAAGCCTCTAGATTAACCAAATGTGAGCCTCAGGTCCACAGGGTTCAGCCCACCAACACTAGGAAAGGAGATTCAGCGCATCAGGAGCACTGTTCCCACAGCCAATATTTACTTTTCCAAACTGAAGCAGGCAGGCTTTGCCATCATGCATGGAAATGTGGGCAGTTCTCTACTAAATATATTTCTTAGCTTTCCCCCTTTCCTCCCCCCTTCAGCATGTCCCCTCCAAAGCTGCCTTTCTGCATAGGGCTTTGCTGACTCCACTGACAATGAAGGGAAGATATCACTCCTGTGCACATGCCTGGCTCCAGCAACCCCCACAAAAAAAGTCCTCTCTCCCTGAAAACTCCATCCAAGTCCACAGGAAAACTCCCACTGGCTTCCAATTTGGAGTACCAATTCCCACATTCCTGAAGCCACTAATTTTCCCCACACTGTCCTCCTATGACCATAGTCACTCTTTCCCTCAGCTTCTTTCATGCAACCAGTGCAAGCAACGCAACATCCCAAGTACCTGCACCACAACATTTACCAAAGTATAGATACAGACCTTCCTGCACAGGGTTGAAGGTGGAGCATGACAGCAGGGAAGAAGATTAAGTTAAAGCACAAGAGGCATGCGGACGACAACATCTTCTGTTTGTGGAACACCTCTTCCTAAAAACATGGGAGCTGGGAAGACTGACATCAGCCCTGAACAATGATCCTGAACCCCAGTGTGCAGGGAAAGGGAAGGAGGAAGGGAGAAGCTTCTTGCACCAAATTACAGGTCTGAACTTCAATGACAGTATCTCCACTCAATGAAAACTTGTAAGGACCTGCCCAAGCACGTACATTTTCATTTTGAAATAAAAAGAACAAATTTAGGAACATAAAGGTTTTAAATTGTTGATTGGAAGATTTGCATGTAGGCAGAGTATTGTTTTCTTCTCCTGGCTCCCTGGGTAGCAAAACAGAAAAATTATGTGTAATTAAAATGGAAACAGTATCAATTAGCTGTGATTCTCTGAGCTGTGGAAAGAGGAAACCAATGAGGAAAGACTGTTCTTGTCCTCTAGCAGCCTCTTCACATCAAGATTATTCTGAAGATATCTTAAATCCACTTAAGCATAAACTATGCAAACAAAATTTAAAAGGAATTGATGCAGGTGGAGGGTTATTTACTAGCCAGTGTAATACTCGATCAAACATATCCTGAGGAATTAACTTGATTGCCAGTACTTGAGCTCATTTCATTAACATTATGTCCTTGTCCTCCTTGAGTTATGCCCCTGAAGTTTAAAGTCTGATCTAGATAGGGCCAGACTTACCTTTAACCTCTACAGAAAGTGCCCTTCGTGTCAACACTTGTTGATACTCCTAGAAAAAGGACACACATAAGAACAGCAAGAGTTAACAAGTTACTGTATCCAGTCACACGCAAAATCAAGAGCTTAAAAACAATGAGGTAGACTCCACAAAGACATTGCCTGTAAGTCCCATTTAGCAGAAAACATACTATTTCACAATAACTATCATCATTCTGACATAAAGGAGTGTTTTATTTCTTTTAAAGAAAAAAAAAGCAACCACAAAACATGCTTTTGGTTACGATATAGACTTACTTTCTCCTCTGAGATATTGCCAAGTCAGAAATTGCATCAGTTAAATCTATTAAGTCACTGTAAAAACAGCTTGCTTGTCATTATTTGAGTAGTATGCTGAGTACACAAATCAGCAAGTATTAACATCCCGGTTTTATATGAACGTTTCATATGAGGACAGACTTGGACCTGAACTTGATGTAGACAGATGCTTCCGACAGTTCTCTTTCACAAGAAGAGTTCAGACATGCTCAAAGTGGAGATAATTTAACACTTTGTGGTGCAAATCCTACATCTCAACTCAGCCATTCACTAAAACACCACCAGCATGTCATTCCTCTGTCTTCTTCATGCATATTCTTTGGCTCAGCACCAAAGGGGCTGAAGCAGAAGTACATACAGAACCCAAATAAATAAATAAAAAGTCACAACTGTATTGAGTCACTATCTGGGCACTTTGAATCTTGCAAGAGCCACCAGCATCCAAAGAAAGGAGAGTGACCTGCCCAAGTCATCAGACTGATAACTTCAGGTATAGTTTTCACTCAAAGTTTCAAAATACAAATTATCATAACCATGGACTTTTACAGGTTAGAGCAGAAAGGAACAGTCACCATGCATGGCTGAGAGGAGCCTCTGCTCTGCACCAAGGTTAGCCCAATACCATGTGTCCTGCCCATCCTCTACCACGGTGTGACCCTGCTGGCCTTCCTCCAGGCAGGGAACATGCCACCTTCATACCACCTGCCAGCATCCTTTCAAACTATTTGTTGAGTAGTTATTTGTGAATAATTCTTTTAGTGCTGACACATTTTATAAGTTAGCTGCAGATAATTAACAAATAGGGAAAAAAATACAATTGCGTAGTAGAATAATTCATTGCTAATTATTCTCTCAGGTCTAAGAGGGATGCTGACCTTCTCGATACATTTCTTTTAGTTAAATGAGTACAAACAGATGCTGACCTTCATCAGAACAGCGTTGATATATTTCCTGAGGAAACACAATTGAAAGTGTGAAGATATGACCAAATATATTCCAGCCAGTTGCATGTTAGTCATCAAGAGCATTTTCCAAAGTGCTTACTAGGTTTGATGCTTCAATTTTTTTTGGGGGGTGGGGGGGTGGGAATGGGGGACAGGGCTGGGTTAAGGGCAGATCACACCTCCAACAATTCAAGCACAATTGTCTCAGAGTTGAGCAACTAAAAAACCCAAGGACATAAAACAAGTGGGTGTTTAAGATCATTTCAGCCATTGTTTTGCACATGTTATTTGTCAAGACATATTCCGGACCATCGTTACTCATCATCTGCATCAAGTTTTAAACTAGGGACAGCAAGAACTGGGGGTTTGAAATGCGACACCACACATCACAATTTAATGAGGCCTCTAGGGCTACGTGCAACACAGCCTCATTCCCCTGCATGTACAAACACATTCACACGGTGAATCAGAACCGAGAGCATCTTGCAAAGCACCCCAGGGCTTTATTTAAAGGAAAAAAACTGCAATTTGTCAAAGACACTACAACTCCCTGGAAGGAACAAGATAGGCTTTCCTGAGTATCTGTGCTCGTTGAGACTTAGAGATCCTTGTCAGGAGTGGAAAATGGAATCGTTCTGTTTTTTAATCCTGAGCAGCTAGTCATTTTAACAGCGAGGTTTCTACAAAATAATTTTTCTTGACCTGAAAGGGTACACACATACACCCTCCAACAGATGTGAAAAGCAGTTAAGTCAGTATAGATGCTCCATTCAAGGCCTTCACGAACAGAGATGCCAGTGCTACATAAAGACGGGTATTCATAGCATCCTCTTAGCCCAATTTCAGCCATCCGACTTGGACATTATTCACAACTAAACTCAGAAACCCAAGTTTCCTCTGTAGTCCCTGAAGCAAGGAGGCTGACCAAGCGCAGCTCTGACTGCCTGTGCGAGGCTAGACTGGGTGAGGACCACTGCTCCCCATCAAGCACTTTTTGAGACACAAGTTAGCGACCCGTGTGTGACAGACCTCATACAAGTAAACCAGACCAAACGCTTTACGGCAGATTTCATTTCCCAACTAACAGGGCTGTGATCAAGCGCTTTCGGTAACTTTGAAAACACAACAGAGAATAAAATGACCAAAACATCACGTACCCTTTTACTTCCATACTGAGGTGAAGAATGAATTGCAATTGCAGTTATAAACCTTTAGCCTTTAATTTTTAAGGAGGAACTGATCAAAATCGCTCAGCACAAATCCAAGTCCCAGTTTACTTCTGAGGCTTACCAAACCTGTACACTCTACTCTTTTCTTCTACTCATTGGTGCAAACTCAGGGAAAGGGCTTCAAAATTCAAAACCTGAAAACACTGAGTAACTTTGTTTCAGCATAAAAGTCATCAATTACAGAAGAGACACTTAAGTGTCACTTTTTCATTTTCACAGCCCCATCTCTCTGCAGGCTCTGCATGTATGATACATGCATAACCTATGGGAGCTACCTGTTTTTCCAAGCACAGGCAAACTACTAGCAGTACTTGTAGCACCTTATTACAAAAGATAATACCCAGTTATACATTTTACACAGAATATAAAACATGGAAATCAAGGGCTTTAACATAGGATTCATATTTCATATGTGACACTGGCTTAAGTGCCAATAAGAATAGTGGTCAGATAGACCACTTTATTCTCCCTATGCCAGGGTGTTGCATGTCACCCATAACACACTAGTTTTGGACTTTTGAAAGGTTGGTCCAAGAGCAGACCAAAAGCATTGTAGACTGCTGCTGATACATCCCAAAAAAAAGAGGCAGAAGGGCTGGTGGCATTATCAGACCCCACAACCCTGTGATACCTGGAAATTCAATAGCTGAGACACAACTGGAAAAGGCAATTCAACATTCGGAAGACTAGAAAAGGCAATCCATGTCCTACACTGCAACGGCAGGCAAACAAAGCATTAAGGTCTTCACTGCTTGACCCCACACATCATTTTGACTCTGGGCAGTATGCGATCAGTCCCATCTCCAGCGTGTGGATCACCCATCCAGAGCTCTGCCCCTAAGGACAGCTCTGCTGACCAGGACATTTCACAGAAAAATCAAAAAAAAGAGCTAAATAGGAGGACAAGTCCTGCCAGTTCCCCAAGCAGGGAAAAACCCTTCCTGGCAAGCAGGAGTGAAGCTCAATATCTGTTCTGCAGCCTGTGCCCCAACAGGAATAACAGCAGAGCCATCACATCAAAAGAAACCTTTCTTTCCTAAAGATCGAGAAGGACAGTGATGAATGAAGGGATCCTTGTATTAAGCAGCGGTCACTGTGTCCGCACACAACCTTATTGTTAAAAAAAGCCAGACTTTTTTCCTCCTTCTTTTTAAAGCTGCAAGTGAAACTCTTCTCTGCTGAGTTGCTCCTGTGTTTGTACTATTCAAATACCTGGATCACCATCTCTCTTATCAAGATTAAGCTCACATAACCAGCAGGAATCTGCCATCAGTTCTTCCACAAAAATACTGTTCTGGAAAAGGTGTCTACCTTTTCCAGGTATAGGTGCCTATATACGCAGTGTTCAAATCATCCCTCAATCTGTTTCTGATACACTGAATCCACTAACCTCTTTATGTCTCACCTTACATGCAGATTTTCTACCCCCCTCAACATTTTGCTGGCCTTTTCTTGGACTTCCTTTGCACATCACCTTTTCCAGCAGAGACACACAGAAAAGTCTCCTACTGGAAAAAAAAAAACCAACCAAAACAAACAACCAAAAACCACCGCACACAAAACCACCAACGCAGCTCTTCAAAAAACTGTAGCTTCTTTTACTCATAAATTTTAGCAAAAGAATGAAAACAGCAATCTACTCATACCTTTCACAAGCCTAACAGCAAATAAAAAACTCCTTTAAAAACAAGCACTTCCCTAGAACTGTTCCCAAAACCATTCTGCTTCCCCTAATCACCATGCAGAAAGCCCTCCTATTTCATGAAGCTAGCAGAAATGAAGCTCCCATCACAAATACCTGTCTTGCTCACTACAGACTTTTGTGATCCTAAAATCATTATTTTACTAATAGAAACAGCTGTGGGACTGAGGAAGTGGCAGAATAACATTCTTCCACCCTCTTTTCTCCTTGCTTTCATCTTAGCACTAGGAGATGCAAGCACTTGCAATGTTCTTAATTTTTTGAGAATATTCACTTTTATTTTACTTTAAAACCATAATTTCCTTTGTTACCTTTTGGAATATGCTCTGTTGGCATATTCCATATTGTTTACAGAGCCAGCTCAAGAGGCCTTGGGAGAGAAGACTAAATTTCACTTTTACCTCCCTATAAATGTTATCTGTTATCCCTGGGGCAACTAAATCCAACTTTTTCCAATAACAGTGGACAGAACATAGAGGAAATTAGTTTGGAGGAGGCTGGGTGAGGTTTGGGACTGGAGATAAGAAATAAGGTCTGTGTCTGTGGTGGGAGATACAGGTAGGGAGCTGAGAGTAATTGAAGGCTGTGGGGCTGGAAAGAGATGCAGGGACTACAGGGGTCAGGCTTGACTATGGGAGACAGCCTTTCTGGAAAAGTCTTTTTCTCTCCCCCCAGCCTGCCATTTCTCCAGCCTCTGCAACTACTCTCCTTGCTCCCATCCCTTTTCCTCTTATTGCTCTCCTTGAGAAAAGTCAGGAGAAGCTCAAGGGGAACTTTGAAGTACTGGAGATCAGCATTTGTACATCTTCTTGCTGCCAACCCCCTCACATACGCCCACCTCCTCATGGCAGAGGCCAAGAGCCGGGCAAGCAAAAGGCATGAATGGTTCCCATCTGGCAGGGGCAAGGCAGGCAGGCAGCACTGGAAAGCACTTGCTGTGGACGATGAAGACAACACACACAGCCTGGATGCTGCACCTGCAACGCTGAAAGACCTGCCGAGCAAGGGAGAAAGGATGGCAGGTACAGCCGGGCATGTAAGGACTGCCGGGGAGCCGCTGCACCTCAGCAATGCTGGATTCTGCTCTCTCTATTAATAGGGCAGCAGCTTCCTGCTCCTGCAAGAGTCAGAGAGGCTTTGAAGTAAAATCGGCTTTTCCGGAGACCGATCGAAATAGAAATCCAAGCTGCCTAAATCTGCAATGGAAATTTCAATCAACACCAAGTTTTTAAATAAAATTTGGACTCTATTCTGGTTCAGAATGAATTGTTTAAAGAAATCAGATATACAAATAAGTCTTTTGGTCAGCTTTTGCTCTACACTAGCTCCAGTAAAACTTACTGTAAAATGATCATTAACTCTGAGATCCCAAGCCCTTGCTTGTGTCAAGGCACTGCCAAAGATAGCAACAATCAGGATAGCAAACAGCCCAGAGGAACTGAAGACTCACTGGAAAATTTGTACGGTTAGAGACTGCGTTCTCCAGGTCTGGCAACTCCCAACTGGCAAAATTCAGTCTCCCAAAGAGTTAACATTCAATGGGCCAATAAAGCGTGATTGATTCATCGATAACGCAGCACTGCCTTTGGGAGAGGGAAGAAGCCATCTCGAGAGACAAGCAAGGCAATTGTTTGCTTTCTCTGGTGTTCGCAGAGTGCCCTGCGGTAACCCTCGTGCTCTGAAATACTCATATTGGTTATTTCGAAGTTGGGTGCAGAGCTGTGCTTTCCCATGGCTGCCACTAATGACTTGCAGCTGTTGCTAATCTGTGCCTCTGATTTCCTTTGATTACTATGTGTATTGATGCCTGTGGTAAATAGGCATCTGCCAGGTGCCAGCACAATCAGGGGGAAAATATAAAAAGTTCCCTGTTTCAAATTCAATGTGACATTGTGCTTGTCGAGAGGCAGCCGTTTAACTATTTAAGGGGAACAGTTTCCTGGGCTCTTTGCTGGCCTCCTGGCTATGGATGAGTTTGTCATGCGTTTTGGTGACAGCAATCCCCCTGCTCCCTCTCCCAAACCCAGCTGTAGGAAATAGCCACAGGGAGAAGTCGGTGGCTACAGAGACCATCCCAGCCATATAACAGCCCATGACCTATGAGTTTGGCTTTCCCTGCTTTTTTCTGCTTTCCCTGGAGAGCAAGGGCTCTCTGACTCAACTTGCCCCCCCCCAGGTGCAGCACCCCAGAGCCACATGAGCACCTCTGCGCTCCCATACAAGGGCTCATGCTGGTTGCATCATGCTGCCCCTTTCTCCTCACCACACTCTGCTCCTGCTTGGTACCATGCTGAAAGGCAAAGGGGCACCTCTGCTTGAGGTCCCAGAGTAAAAAGAGTGGAGCAACAGCTTTCCACCAGCCATTAAGAAAAATATCTGTCTTGCTGGCAGCAAAGGCTAATATTAGATTTTCCAGAAGGAAGCATGAGGGTCTCACAATAAGGGACATCCCTGGAAAAGTTTACCCAGCAGCCTGCTGTAGCATGACCTGTTACTAGCACTCACATTTTTCCTCAGCCCTAGAGCCCCTCCAGGCAATTTCTCTGGGCATTTCTCATTCCCCCTCTGTTACAGCAGCCAGCTGAAGATGCCATGCAGCTGCCTCTCACTTCCATCCATCATCCTTCTTCCTGGTAGCAGGTAATTATTTCCAGCTGTTAATTATCCAAGACCATCACACCTGACCCATATTGTTTGCCTTTCATTTGCACCTCATGTGCAGAAAATAAATAAATAAAGCAAAGCCTCAGAAAGGTAGCAGTTATATGCCAGTGCTAGAGAAAGGAGCAACCTGCCCACTCAAAAGCTGCTTTTGTGGTTCATTTCCTCAATGTGTGTGGGTCACTATTCACTTATATGCCAGGTTGCATTTAGGGGAAAGCAATGAGTTGAAGGCATAGGCCCCCTAGGGCATGCATAGGCATCCACAGCATTGGCTCATTTTTCTTTCCCTGTCTGCTCAGCTTGCTTCCCTGCATGCTGTGAGCTGCCCCAGGCTGAGGAGGGTGGCAAAGCCGCAGAGCACAGCAAAGGGCGCAAGCCCTTTCCTCACAACAGTGCCGGAGGACAATCCCAGATATCCAAATTTTCTGGAGGTAGTACTTTGTTTTAGGCTTACTAGAAAGAAGGGAGCAGTCAGCTTAGGAGAGGCCAGTGGTGTTGCACCTGAAAAGCCAGAAGGTACGTGACTAGAAGAGTTACTTTCTCTGGAGCAGAGTTATAGCTGCACACTGACATTTCAGACCTCCTTCCCACTAGAAAAAGAAGGATGAAAATTTAAGTGATGTATCCAAATATGCATGCGCAATTTCTATAGCTAGAGCAGTTTACCTTATCTACCAAAGAATTGTCATCTGACACATATCATTATCATATCTGATATTATCAGTTAAGTTTTGTGGAAAGTGCTACATCTAACTCCTTATAGATCATTAGAAGAGGAAAGCTGAGCACACCTATGTGCCTAAAAGAAGGCAAATAAGATGCCTTAGAAATCAAAAGGCTCTCTGTTAAAAGGGATAGAGCTGAGCTCTGTTTCAAAGAGTCAGGATGATAGAGGGAGTTAGAGAGAAGCTGATCCAGGTGCAGAGGAAAAAGGCCCTTAGTAGGTGCGCCACAGTATGCAGCCCATGGGAGGTGTGTGGAGAAAGCAGGGTTTGAGCTAGGCAGCAAGATACAGGAGATTGGGATTTTAAATAAAGATACAGCCTCATAACTGTTTGATTGCTACCAAGTTCAGGATAACATGATGTTGTATATGGGAGGTACAACCTGATTTCACTTCAGAGACTACCAAGTTCTCTATCAGCCTTTCCTCCTAAGTGGAATAACCTTAAAGACCTCAACTTTTGGCTTTGGTTGTTATGTCACATTTAGCTGATGTAGGAAAAAGCAGACCAATTCTGGTAATTGCCACTGAGGAGAGAAGGCAGAAAGTTCTGTAATGACTACAACACACATCCCAAGAGCTTTCTTCAGCTTAAAGACTGTGTGACTTTGTGCTTGGGGCAACACCAACCCTTAAGACTTCAGCCAAGGAAGACCTCATGTTCCTCCTCCTCTAACTAACACTGACACTCCAGCCTTCCTCTGGGCTGCAAATCCCTCCACACACCCACCTCAGGGAAGAAAAAATGGGTGTCAGCAAAGAGCAGCACAGTGCAGTTTGAGGCATTTCCCAATTAGCATGTTTCAGCTCACTTCAGAAAGTCACATATCCTTGATCAGATGTGGCTGGGGACTCAAGGAGCAGGAAAGTTTTATGTTTCATCACTTAGACTCCCAGAGGTTTAGCCAAGTACTTAGTAAGTTATTTAGAAGGAAAACAAGAAGCCAGTTGGGCTTCTCCTTTGTTTCGGTCCTGCTCTGGGCTCAGGCACCTGAGCTGGCAGCTGCATCTCTCTCTAATGGCACAGGGAAGAAGGGACATTCACGCTTTCATCCCTGCTGGCATATCCTGTTTCTGTAAGCTCGCATCTTGTAACTAGTCTAAGCTAGTCAGCACTGTGTTTTTCAAGGAAAAGAAAAACATCTGAACTTTGGCATCAAAACCCCACTGGAAACCAGCCATTGCCTAGAACGTAACTGAGCCCTTCAGCTCAGCTTTCATTACAGCAAGATTTCCCAGGAGAAAATGCCCAGAGGACTGACAGCAAGAAATTTTCTTAGGATTTACAGTCTCAGAGACCAGGTTTCTGCAGCGCTAAAACACACACATGCACAACCCGTCCTGTTCGAAAGCGATTCACAGCCCAAGCCCACTTTTGCTGGGAGCACACTTCTGCTCCCAGCCTGCCCCTAACGGCGGGGGTGAGTGGGGTGCTTGAGGACCAGCTGGATCCCAGAGGCAGCAAGAAGGTTCTGCCAGGCATCCCTTTCCACACAGCAGCAGGGAGCACAGAGGGTGGACAGGGCCCAGGCTCCATCCCCAAGCATGGTGCCAATGCTAAGGAGAGGTACCCTGGCACCAGGGAAGGTGTGTAGGGTCACTCCCCACAAAGGAAAAGCAGGGACCAGACCAACATGCAGAGTTTGCTCCCATTTTCCTAAATGGATTTGCATAGTTACACTCTGTCCCCCGAGCATTGTTTCATCCCCCAGGCATGCTGGGCAGCATTGGGTCCCGGTGACGGTAACAGCCCCTTTTATGGCTGCAGGCTCCACAAAATGATCAAGTAGGGTGAGTGCCTAGCAGTGGATGGATGTGCTGCTCAGCTTGCCACTCTAATCTCTTCCCACCATACATAGGAATGGTTATAAAGATAAAAAGAGAGGCTAGAAACTGTTATTGTATCATAGCAGATCTGTGGTGTCCAGATTTTGTGCAGTTCTATTGTAGTCTCCTGCACTGGCTCTCCATTTTTAAAATCTAAGCTAGGAAAAATAAATTACTCTCGACCTGAACATGAAAAAGAGTTTTCTTTCATACTAGCATCTTAACTTTATCTGATAATGAGAGCCAAGTAATTTCCTTGAGTTTCAGCTGCAGCAAGTAATGAAACAGTAAAATCTTTCTTTGCTGATTAACAGTATTAGTTTCTAGGGACCACAGCTACCACCACTGAAGCAATTCTCCAGTCTGGGGGAACATTAGAAATTTGGGAGTAATCCTAATTTCATCTGTGTCCCCTCTGCCTCCTCAGCTTCTGTCTCAACTCAGAATGTTAGGTCAGCAGGCTGCAACAGAACAAAACTTCCCAAATGATTAAGCTGATTTAAACCGGGGGGGGGGGGGGGGGGGGGGGGCAGGAGGAGTTATGGCATTTATGTTCTTGTTTTCTGGGGTTTCAAATCCCAAATCCCTAAAGAACACAATTTCAAAATTTTCTTTATGACCAAGGGAGGAGGCCTACTTACTTTCCCTTGATATTTCTAGCTGTATTGTCTCATCCAAAGTACATGGAAAGTCAATAAGAGCTTTTCTGTTAACATCAATGGGCACTTGAGCTTCTGGTCAAATGCCTAACATCAGTTTCATTCATACAAAAGCATATCTGCCCACAAAGCTATAGCTGCGTCCAGGCTTTGTTATGAATTCACATCATTTTTAGTTATGTAAATTCTACATCTTCTCTTACAAGTTTTCAGATATATCAACATGTACTCCAAGCCTCAACACTTGAGTTTCACAGTGAATATCCACCCTCAGAAAGTGGTTCAGCTACTCTGCAGTTTTCTTTTTGCAGCCAGGACACCATAGGCAGTCACCAACAAAAGTGGTCACATTTTGAAAAGATGTAAAAGTGTTGTAACTGAGACCAATTATGACAATAACCCATAGCTGTGTTACAGAAAGAATCATCTAGAGTCTTTGTAGAGAAGCTTTTTGGAAAATAGCTAGTGATTTTGGTGCCCAGTTGGATATAAGCATCTGGTTTCCAAAGAATGCTGAATATCTGTTCTCTGGCAATAAGATATCTCTGCAAATTTCAGAGGCTAGGCATAAAAAAAAAGAGGCACCCCAAATTTTACCAACCACTTGGCTGCAGCCTGCCATAAACTTTCCTTTTCAGCCTTGAGACAATTGTATAAAATGATGAAGCTGCAGGCAAAACTTACAGGTTTTGTTTTATTTCCAAATGCTGTATCATCCTTGCTGATGCTTGTGGACCTGCCCGACACGGTGCCTGGACAGCCTACAGTAACAGAGCATGACGTTAACTCTGAAGTCTGTGGCAACCACATGCCTGCCTACAACAGAAGTCAGTCGCGTACACTCATGCATAAGCCTACTATTTGGGTATTAATTGAATAAGCTTTCAAAAATAGTTTAAGCAAATTAGTTCCTGACACATTACACATCTTGATCTTTGCATTTGTGGCCTTTCATTCATAAGCGATCATCCACAGAGTGAAAAGAAGCACACTTCACTCTAATTAGGGAGGAGCTAATTATCCTCCATCAATTAGATCCTACAACACTTATCTGTAAACAGTTGCTGGAAAGGTACATAACAGATTAGTGACTGAAGACCTAATTAATAAGGAATAATGAGCTCCTTCCTGAATGAGATAGAGGAAATGTGCTCTCACCCCTTGAAAGAGCCCAGTGAGAAAAGCCATAAAGCTGACCACAAATGTGTCAGGAGTCATTTTGTACGTTAGAGTTTTCTAATTTTTACATCCAATGTGCAGCATGTGCTTTCCAGACTTTGCCATCCAGCAATGCCACATCACTGCGTGCTGCTGATGTGGGGGTGCCTGCCTGGCACATATGTCAAGGACTGCAAAGCTTCCCCTGGGAGAGGGGTTGGGAAGGCCTTATGGTGAACAGGGACCATGGAAACACAGGGACTTCAGGCTCTTCTGGGTCTTCTCTGCCACTAGTGCTGCAGATTTCTTCCAGCCCTGTCTCAGGGCACAGAGTCACCAAATGTTCTTTGTTGCATTTTGAAACCTTTCACATTTCATGTATACACAATCCATCAGTACTGTGTTTCCTTCTTTTCATTTCTCTGGACTTAAAGGACTTTCACCTCTTGGACACTGTTTTCTGAGCCCTGTTTTATTGCCATCTTTTGCCTCTGTCTTTCTTAAAATGTGGTTTCCAGAACTGCACTCCCTTCCACTGAGGACTTAGCACTGCAGAGTGGAAAGGAATACTTTTGTCCCACATCCTACCAGAGTGAGAAGTGTCCTTTTTTTTATTTTTTTTAAATCATAACCATGCTACCAACAGCCTGAGGCCAGAGCAGAGCAAGCTCTATGCTACCTGAGTTCATATCATTATTTTTAGGCATACAATTTGTTCATTCACCAGTGAATTAGTGGTGTAACCAGATATATGGATTGAGGAGAAACATCTTTAGGAGTCTACTAGGAGTCTGGCAACGTGGCAGAGGACATTCCTCTCTGAATAGATACTTACAGACCCAGCAACCAGTCATTTCTTCTGTACCATGCTTTGCTACCTGCTTGTAAGAGTCCCCAGAGTCTTACTCAAATCAAGATATGGCACATTCACTGATTTTCCCGTACCCTTCTGGATGACTGTCCCATCAGAGAAGGGAATTGGGCTGGTTCAACATGATTTGCTCATGACAAACCCATGCTGGTTAGCTTTTAATAATATTTTAAACCCTTTTGGTACTTAGAAGACGACTGTTAAATAATTTGTTCGGGTATCTTTCCAAGCCTTGGTGCTAGGCAACCTGACTAAACATTTCCAGGCTCTCTTTTCCCCACCTTTTTAGAGACAGTAATCATCCTGGTTTATCTTCAGACCTCTGAGATCTCTGAAGTTAATTTCTTCTTCACCTTATTCTGCTGATCAGAATATACTCAGCTTCTCTAAATTTTAATTGATCTTGACCAGAGGTTTTCTTCACACAATTGAAGCAAAGAAAATGTTGAAATTTCCAGCCCTTGTGCCTCATCTACTGTTTGTAGTTCTCATTAAAGGTGTATGCTTTCCTCTATTTATAGAAAGGTGGCATCTTAGATTTTTTCTTAATTGGTTTTGCATGTGATTTTTTTCTGATTGCACCCCAGCATGTTCATGCTGCTTTGTTGCAGTCACTGTCAGTTACAAGTCCCTGTTTCTACCTTCACATAAGTCCCTTTGATTTCTAGGTCCTGGCTCCTGGTGCAGTTGGATGCTGGTCTCCTGCTCAGTTTCCTCTTTGTTTCACATCAGGATAGCTTACCATTCTGCTTTTAACAGCAGTTTCAGGAACTGACAGTTCATTTATCTTCAGGACTATCATCCCAGAAGACACATATTTACCTGTTTCCCAGGCTTGTTGATGTCTGCTTTTTGAAGTTCATTACCCTTTTTCTCCTCCTTTCACTCCTTCCTTTCCTCAAAACAGTGATTCCGTTTCATGGTTGCTTTCACTCAAATTGCCTTCTACTTCTGGTTTATCTCCATCCATTCCTCCCTTCCAGAGTCAAATCTTAAAACAGACATTACTGAGATTTTCAGTACTATAAACCCTGAGCTTGGATTAACAGGGAAGATGAATAGACATGCATGGAAATGATGCTCTGGTGTTTAGGCACCAGCATGTCTCACCAAGATGCCTCTCTTACCCACCATCCAATGGAAGAAACACATCAGGTTATAGTAAAACCAAACCCTGGATTCCTTTAAAAATTCTTAACTCTATCAGTATTTAGTTAAAAATATCAGGAAATACATATTCTACATATGAATAAATTATATCAGTCCACCAAAAATCCTATGAGTGCCCTGCAAATTTGTTCTAGCCCACGTCAAAGAAAAGTCTAACTTTAAAGCCTTTGAAAATGTAGGAAAATTATTCCTGAGGAATCATTGGCTGATATTACACAGAAGCAAAATGCAACAATAAAAGGAAACAGCTCAGAAGAACTCAAAACCGCAGAAAATACCCTGGTAGTAGTTGCCTTCTCCTATTAGCTCAGGAATCTCCACAAGTGATCCCAACAGTACAGATGGACAAATACTTTCTAAGAGAGACCCACACAGAGCAGATTTTGCATGGGGTGAGGTGCCAGAAAGCCAAGGCACGATCTGGCTGGGAAGTGAGCAGAAAGGCTACTCCAGCATGTACAGTCATTACACAAATCAACGTCGTTGCTGAAGTGTGTAACTGTGCATGCCCAGGAATAGGCAGAACAGAGGGATGGACGATGATTTTATGCACATAAAAATCCAGATATACTGAAGCTTTAGGGTAGTTTGAGGAAGGAATACATGACAGAGCACTGATTGTTTTCTGGAAACATTGAAACATTGATCGATTTTAGAAAGCAGCAGAAGAAATGGAAAGAAAATTTGCCGCTTCTGTACATAGTGATCTGTTCCTTCTGTTCAGCATGACTAAAGCCTCAGCTGAAGGACTGTCTCCAGTTTTGGGCATTGCACTTTGAGGAAGATAAGGACTAATAGGCAAGTATTTAGCAGAGAGCCACTGGAACAATCAGAGGTCTTAATGAGATTGCTTATGAGGAAAATAAAAAATCAGGTTAAACAATGCCAATTTATTTCACAGAAAGAACCGAGAGAAGCAATGGAAAGAGTTTAAGAATGAAAAGATTTTTGCCCAAGAAAATCTCTTTTTCATACTGGAGACAAGGAACAGATGTCTTGCAACACCACATTAGTGAGGAAAAAAAATCAGGTTAAACAACAAAAATAGGATTAGTCTGATTAAATACAGGTGTCTACACTGTAGGCATCTTCGGCTGAAGAAGTCAACATCAGTGAAGGTTAGGGTGAGATTCATTTTGTCCTAAATAGGTGACTACAGACAAATTTGTCTCCACTGAACAGAGACTAGATGTTCATTGACCATCAGGGCAGCCAAGACTGCTAGGTCAGAATGAATGAGAAGCTGACAAAGGTGTCTTCCAGCCTTCTAATGAGGGCAGCTAGCACTGGACCAGGCAGCCAAGGCAAAAGTGGTGGGAGCTTCAACCCTTCTACAGGCACTTAGACAAACCTGCAGCAGCAAAGGTCTCAGAGAAGCTGGAGAGAAGGTGACCCTGTGAGGTCCTTTCCAGACCTCCTCTCCTATATTGCAACCAATATCCAGGGGTGGTTGCCTAAGGTGAAAGATCTGTATTCTCTCCCCAGTACGTCACAGCTACGCTGCTCCTTTGCAAAGTTGCTCATATTTGTTTATTGTCAGTGACCACTGCAGCAGAATTGCTCGTCCACAGACTCAGACACATGCAAAATATCGGTGGCTTTGCCAAGGATATAGTGACCTATATTTGTTACCTTCAGCCTACCAAGCATCCCCTAACACTGTTGCCAGAAAACAGCAATCCACTACGCTGGCACCATACGATCAAGTTGAAACAAGCTTGCGATGAGCATGAGTTGCAGTTAAAGAACCAGGGCAGGTAGCCTGCCATTGCTGGTCACAGCATACAGTAGCAGACAGCAGTACAGCCAAAGAGAGACGGGAGACACCTGCGCTAATTTACAGTCCCTTTCAAGCAGTATTTTTTGAATATAGCGTCAGTCTGAGCGCTCTGAGACAGGCTGTGCCGCATTTGGTCCATGCGGGGAAAGGCTGATGGGTTAAAAAAAAGTAGTCTCTCTTCTTGGTCTCTTGAGGAAGCAAAGCGTACATGAAGGTAAAGGAGGATGAAATGCTACATGCTCTAAGTGTGCATGATGCCCTAGCAGGCAGGGAGGCACACTGCACAGCTACAGCCCTGCACCCCTGCTGACTGCTGCTGCAAACAGCCATGGGTAGGTCATGACATTTGCTCTCATCAGCCCTAATGCACACCAAAAAGTGCTGGTGGGAAAACAGCAGGAGGGATGCCCAGAAAAGAGAAAAGGGAAGTCTGCTTCCGCAGGGAAGGCTTCATTCCAGCCAGAGACCAGCACTGTGATGATGTCCAGTGCAACAACGTCCAGTGTGACGGGCACAAAACACCTGGGACTTTTTTGACTCACTCAGGTGTGCAAAGATATAACAGGACCCAAAATACTTTTATACCAGAAGTTTCCCATATGTGTCAAGGCACAGCTGAAGGCAGCATTTATCAAGCATCTTAGTAATGAAGTAAACTTAATTCACTATGAACATTCTTTAGTATTATTTACTAAGAATATGTACAATATTTAGCTATAATGTAAATAAGAAAAATAAGACTTCAGTGAGAATATGTTTTAAAGGGCTGTTATTAACTCTGCAAAGCAAGGAATCTTGGAATACAGATGTTTTAATCAACCAACCCTGAGCTGCCTGCCCAGGTAGATCCCACAGACATTAAATCAAACTCTAAGGAAGGCATTCTGAGTAGGACACAGATAACCCTAAACAAACAGATACTCCAAGTCTCTAGTGACTTTGAGCCAAATCCCTGTTGCAGATCAAATCCATGACACTTAGGGTTAGCTCTGCCTACTTTGTGTTTGATCCCTGATGGCACAGCTGAATGGCATGAAGGCCAAAAGAAGAATTGCTGCTCTAGACCCATTCCTGGCACATCCACACACCCAGGCACTGTGTGATGCCAAGCCTCCACCGCAGACCCCCGCTCTGCCACCGCGGCTGCAGAAGAGCCAGAACAGTGCCCATCAGCACACCAGCCATTTACACTAGTACCTCAGCCACTTCTGCAAGCATCCATGGTTTGGGGGAGGTTCAAGAGATGTCCAATCTCTGATTTTATGGGTTATCTGAACAATGTTAAATTAAGAAACATTTTTAATCCACCCATAGTTAAAATCCAGGCTTGTCAAACAATTCCACTGCGCAGGGCCAGCTCCTTTCTCAACTAGGCAGCTTGGTGGTCATCTGACAGTGCTCAGAAGTGCAGCTCCCTTAGGACGGAAAGCAGAGACTCCAGCTAACACTGCCAAAATAGAATCATAGAATGGTTTAGGTTGGAAGGGACCTTTAGAGGTCACCTAGTCCAACCCCCCTGCAGTGAGCAGGGACATCTTCAACTAGATCAGCTTGCTCAGAGCCCCATCCAACCTGACCATGAATGTTTCCAGGGATGGGGCCTCCACAACCTCTCTGGGCAACCTGCTCCGGTGTGTAAAAAATAGTAAAAAATTTCTATCTTCTTCTATCCAATTGAAATCTACCCTCCTTTAGTTTAAAACCATTACCCGTTGTCCTGTCACAACAGGCCTTGCTAAAGAGATTGCCCCCATCCTTCCTGTAGTCCCCCTTTAAGTACTGGAAGGCCACATAAGGTCTCCCTGCAGCCTTCTCTTCTCCAGGCTGGACAACCCCAACTCTCTCAGCCTGTCCTCATAGGAGAGGTGCTCCAGCCCTCAGATAATTTTTGTGGCCCTTCTCTGGACCTGCTCCAACAGGTCCATGCTCTTCTTGTGCTGAGGGCTCCAGAGCTGGACGCAGCACTGCAGGTGGGGTCCCACAGGAGCAGAGTAGAGGGGCAGAACCATCTCCCCCGACCTGCTGGCCCCGCTGCTTTTGATTGTTAGGACTGGTTAGGGTTACCAGGAATTTGTTCCTCTTTACCTGCCACAAAAGATACTGATGGGAGACAATCCTGATGGCAAACCACCATTGCTTTTTACCTCAAGGGCACCGGAAGGAAAGGGGTATTTCAAGGGCAAAATTATTCTCATTTCTATGAAAGTGACTGTGCCTTCAGACCCATAAAGCCTCAGGGAAGATGTTGCAAAGCCTTGACAAAATATTATTGTCCAGACAGAAGCACTGATTTTTAAAATACCTGCAAGGCACCATGATCCAATGAAGAGAGGAAAGCCTGTCCCTTGCTGCCAAGTCAAACAGAAAGCAAATCTGTGCGGAGGTGGCTGCCGATGCCTCCGGCTCCTCTTCTGACCCCGGGAATGCTCCTGCAGGGAATAAACTCATCACAAAGTTAAAAACCAACACGATCACGGCTGTTTTCTTCTTGCATGTATTTACCACTAGAGGTCATCGCGTATCGCCTCCTCTGGAGAAGGTTGCCTTCTGTTAAACCCCAGTTGCTGAACACGACAAAGAAGTTACACGCTTTTAAATCAAACTCTCTGTTTGAGGAGTTCCAGCCCAAATGACTGATAAGAGACAACCAGCAGAAACTAAACCTGCGATTTTTCCTTTCTTAGCATCCAACACTCAGGCTGGGGGCTTTAGGTTTGATACACAAATGCTTCAGCAATCTTGCTGAGGTTTCTTATATCTTCTAGCATCCTTTCAAGACAAAGCCAGGCTATTTTTTTTAATCCACCTATTTAATTCAAACAATGTCAGAGAACTATGGTTTACCTGTGTGCTTACACATGTACACCCAAACTCCAAAAAACACACACAGTTTTCTGCCTGCCATACAAGTAAAGCAAGGCATTTTCTCAGATAGTTTTGGTTAGTTTTATATGTAATTTTGACGTCCTAATTTTGGTCTTGATGCAGCTAGCTGTGAGGTTGATCTGAATGTTTACTGTGCACATGGTTCCTAGTGTGAGGAAAGGCTGTGAATAGGATTCTGTACATAAAATGATCATTCTCTTTTTTCCTCTGCCTCAAATGTCACTTCACTGGATTCTGCTTCCAATTTATTTTCTGGGATCATTGAAACCAGTTGGTCATTCTGATGCCCTCAGACAAATTAGGGGGAGCAGAGGGGTAGAGGCCAAGAGCTTGTTGAGTATGACCTCTGCTAAGATCTGCTCCCCAGACCTTATTCCAACAAAAGGTAGAAAATAACACAGAACAGCTCTGGAAATATAAGGCACCTGAATCATTTGCTAGTTGCAAGAAGGATATTGCAAGCATTGGGGTTCGATATCACCAAAATTGAAACTTCTGAACTATCATCTAATAAGCCTGGCATGTGTGCTACTGCTCTTGCTATGCCCTAAGCCCAATTACTTATGCCTTTGTTACACCATAATTTTGGGACAGTCATTGCATCTTGGTTTGGCAGCTCCAAATGATGGAGAATTCACCATGTTCCCCAAGGAAATTGTTCCAAGACTTAAATACACTCCTCGTTACCAATTGTGTCTGGTTTCTAGTCTGGACATGGAGTGTGGGTGTGCAGTGTAGTATTTGGGTAACACTCCATAAGAAATAGACTTTTCTACTAATAATTTGCTGTTAATAAACCTGTTGGTTGGTGCTTGCCCAGGGTTTGTTATTTGTGGGCTAAATTTCTCCAGACTACCTCACTGGGACAGGTCAAAGTGTAAAATCCTCCCTGCAGTGACTCTTGGTCTTCAAGTGTGACCAATGATGGCTCCACTGATGCAGATGATACACACACCTAGCCTACAGCACCCAAAGTTGTACACTGCTCCAGAACTAAAGCCCAGACGTGGTGCGCTCAGATGTTTCACAAAGCTCCACTCCTGATGGAAGCAGCAAAGAAGCAATATGCTGGCTGTCAGGAGCATGCTGGGCCCAGCAGCAGCTCCTCTGCCCCTGTGCTGCACCCTCCACAGACACCCCCCACAGCCCTAAGGTCAAAAGTTTGCAGGAACATCTGCCATGCTTCCTACTGGGGACAAATCAGGGCAAAAACAGGGGTTCAAACCCAGATGTGCTTTATTAGTTATGTAGTACCATGGTATGTGCCAGGGAAGGAAAAGGTCAGCCTGTGTGCGTGCAACAGGGGTGCAAGTGCCACACGTCTCCCCATGCAGCAGGGTGGGAAAACCATTCACCTTGTGGAAGGGAGCTTGCCAACATTGACAGCTCTGCTTTTTGCATGCCTTTCACCATTCAAGAGTCATCTGCACACCTCCAGGAGCTTTTTGACTTTGCCTCTGTCCGATTTTGTACCTCCCCAGTGTTCAAAGCATGCAGCAAACCTATCACAGCAAAGACAGATTCACCTTCAGAGGGGGAATAGTGTTACACCACCATCTCCTCTTGAGGCTGTCTGACCCACCAGCAGCCCCAACTCACCACTCCCCTAGGTCACACGCGCTCACCTTCATGTGTCCAAACAAACCTCCAGGCTCCAATAAAGGGGACCATCATCTCCAACTCCCTTGTAATAGTTTTTAAAACATTATAGATGGATAAACAGACACCACCTTTAAGACCATTGCACATTTGTTCTTTTTAACAAGAGATCATTAACCTTGTTTTAAAAATACACAGGTTGGAAGGCAGTGGTTTGAGCATTGTATTACTGTTTGGCTACATGCACTGCCCTTGGTGCCAGCAGTTTACATCCTATCAAGGATTTAAGCTCTTCTGGGATTATGGCAAGGTTTTCATGATGGCTGAAAGCAAGGGTCACTCCAAGTAATTACTGTGGCTGCCCCCAAGGACACAAGCAGCAGAAATGATTTATAACCATTGGCACCACAGCTCCCTGAGGTGCCAGGGAACAAGACAGACTGAAGCAATGGTAATGGGATACCTGCAGTATTTCTAGGCGTCCTGCTCTCAGCAGCTAAAGCCCTCATAGCAGGGCTCTCTAGGAAGCTTCAAGCCAAGAGGAAGGCACAGAGAAAGAAAAAATAAAGTAATTTTGCAATACTCCATTTCCATCACTGCTGTTGCAAGCCACTTTTTGGATGTGGAGGGTAGAAGTCTGCTAGGTGGTAACAGGATGCAAAGGGTATTCTTGCCAAGGGTATTTAAAGACTCAGGAGGCAGGCTTGCATACCTGTAATGTATTTGCACTGGGATGAACAGGCCACAGCAGCAGCACACAAAGAGGCTCCAGTAAAATTTCCAAAAATGTTTCCAACATTAAAATATTCTCTTCATCATGTTATTATTTCAGAAGTAGTAAATGAACCCCCAAGTTTTAGGGTGAAATCTTGGCCTAAGCAAAATCTATAGGAGCTTTTCCCTTTGGTTTCTCTAGGACATCCTCATATTTTCACATGGAAGCTCAGGAAGAGCCCGGTTTTAAAACTTAATTTTAACTACAATACTATTAATTTCCTAGAGCTGGGAGGGCCAAGAAATCTGATGACAATAAACCACCTCAAACAATCAATCAATGCGCTATCTGTCTGCCTTGTTAGGTCTTCCCTACACCTCTCCGTATTAAAAAATAATATTATGGATCATGGTACATCATCATTAGGTGAGCCTTAAGCACTTGAAAGTTCCAAAATAAAGGTCTTTTTCCATTTTTAATGGGATCGCTCCAGTTTACTCGAAGTTTTTATCCAGGCTTCTCACTGTGTCTGTGCAGACATTACAAGGGCACCATTAAGAGGAAACCAGCAAACAAAGGCAAAGCAAACCCCACTCAGACCTGGAGCAGCCATGCCACAGAAGGGGAAAAACGGCAGCTCTAGTTTTGTCTCTACCTGACTTATTCAGTGACAAATATGTTTCATGACTAATTATCCACTGAAATCTGTCTTAGAGAGCCAAAGCTTTCCACGGTTGTTTTGCAGGAGAGACGGAAAACAGAAAGACCACAATATTTCAGGATTATTTCCCCGCCTTTTAACTTTGGAAGTTCAGCGGCTCCGTTTGCAGCCCGACACTACGACCAGGCATTTTTTGACATTTTTCGTTACTCCTGAAAGTCACTAGATGGCAGCAAGAAGCTACACTTGGCAGCCTGACGGGCCGCTTCCCATCTAGGGTTCTCAGTTTCCCCCAGCCCGCGGGCAGCCTCCGCCCCTGGAGGCTGAGAGCCAACTTTACCCTGGGGTATTAATCCCTTTTGCTGGGGAGACCAGGCCCTTGGGGTACAGCTTGCTGCCCACCACAGTCCAGCAGCCTTACAAACACAATAGCATCCTTCATGCACAGTGAGATCAAATAGATTGAGCCCAAAACCTTACAAGTTTCACAGGGCAGGCAAGTGTCGCCTCTCCAATTAGTTGAAGGGCTGTTTCCATTTCCAAATTACTCTTTCTGCCCTTCTTATCCCCTCTGCCCACATCACTTCTTGCTTTCCTAACAGTAAATATTGTGCATCCAAGTGGTGGAGAGGGATCTGCTGGAAGAGCCTTCAGCCACCTGTATCTCCAGCCCATCCCACATCAGGACCTCCAGTAGGAAATACCTCCTCAGAGCATCCTTCCACTGCCTGTCCCTGTTTTTTTTAGTAGATGCTTTCTCAAGCCGCATGTAGAGACAGCACGGGTCATACATAGTATAAGTCAGAAGAGCACTCTGTGCTTTCTGCAAACCTTCCCCAACCCAGACCCTTTCCAAGGCCCTTCAGCCTCCCCTCAGCCATAAGGCACTTTCTCCATTGCTTTCCCTCCAACAGGGCTGTCTTCTCCCAATGATAATTTTGGTAAGCGTTTCAGAGTTTTTTCCCCACACACTCACTTCTCCTTCAGCTCAAAAGGCCTCTATTTCTTTCACCAGCCTCTTTTACTTTATTTTCTGTTAGGGTCACCTCTTTCCCTTTATAGGTCTCTACTGATTTGCATGATAGAATTGCCTCCTCCTTCCACAGCTCATCCCTTCATCCTGACATACCTACAGAGATGCCCTCCTCACCTGCCTGATGGGGTGGAAGGCCAGAGGAGAGAACAAAACTGGAATAACCTATTGGTTTTGTTTCACTGTGTTTTCAGTATTTGCTTACAGGCCACAGACACCTCTTGTCACCTGCCTGGCCATGCATTATGTATCATTTCTCCACACAATATCCCATAACAGCTCTTCTCAAAAGGCAGGAGGGTCACCACAGCACAGCAAGCCTTCCCATACATTCCACCTTCACCAACATGGTGGGTGCCTCCTATCCAGGCATGGAAATAGCAACAAGGAGTAGGCTGTTTAAAATTTATGACAATGGACTCAAAATCTCCTGTGGCACAAGAATTAGGAGCAGTGAGGCTGCTCACAGGTTTGCTTTCCCCAGCTTTATTTCCCACATACAGGCACCCAGCTGTGCAGCCTCTCAAACCATTAGCAAGCCCCTTGGAGCAATGAAAACCACTGGTTACTTTTAGAGATTATTTTAAGGTCCTCCAAGTGCTGCCAAAGAGAAGCTGAGGAGGTTGTGCTGGGGTACAGCATCATCTGTCATGCTCCATTTTTAAGCTTGTCCTTTGGGTAAAGGTGACAGGACAGGATTGAGGTGAATCCTCAGTCTACAGCAGCACAGTGCTTATGTTCATGCAACAATATAAAACATATATCCCCTGTATTCACTTCTGCAAGATGCCTGCCTCTTCCTGAGGGGCCCCAAACCTGCTAGCACCAACCTTGAATATCCCCCTGTACTCAGCCACAGAAAGTAAACAGAAACACAGGAATCAGTTATTCCCCCAGTCTCATATCCATAATACCCACCCTGCAAATCCCTTACCAGCAGTAGGGGATATGACGAACATATCTTACCTGAGAAAGGATAAGATTTGATGGACAGCAAAAATTCAAGTTCCAATTCCCCTTTGACACCACTGTCTCTAGCATCTTGTACACCTAACCCACCTTTTATGTCCTCAACACCTAACTCCTGACACTTATGCTAAAGGAGCCCACATCTGAGGAAACCCTGCATCTTATCTCCCCCCACAGCCTGCTTTGCCACAAGTGCCCGGTGCAGGAACCAGCGTCCACACCAGCATCCTTCTGCAGACAGGACACACCTGTGCAGGGCTGGGGTGTTAGTGGGGAGGGTCAGCATCTCTGAGCTAGAGTCCCAATCCCATGGCAGGTGGTGAGCACGTGAGAGCTGTCAGTGCTGCCAACAGGCTGAAATATTCAGAGGTGATTTTGCCAGACCTGTACTTTGTACCTTAAAGCTCCACAGGCTTGGCCAGCTAACTCAGCTTCCCACCTCCCTTCTTCGCTAATGCTAATGCTGCCCAGATCCCTTTCTTCACTGCACTAGATTTCTAAAAACTTGCAGGGAATACAGTAAAGTGAAAAGAGGGAGTTCTTTCATACTGTTTACATGTACTTCTCCACCTCCTCGTTAAGGTTGCTTTCCCTCCCTCTGGTAAAGCTGCTCCTTCAAAACATGTTCTAGGGCCTTTGATGGCTCACCCAGCCACAGCTGGTCTGCTGCTGTGCCCCTCACTTTGGTATATTCACATGATCCTGTTGAGACAGAGCCCCATTTCCCTCATGGGCTGTGATTTCACCCATCTGATCTCTTCCTAGCATTGAGACCAATCTGCTGCAGCACAACTCCACTGATATTTGCACCATGTTTGCTGGCAGTAACCAGCCTTCAGCCACATCAAGCTTTCCTATCTGATCCAACGGCAGCCCCAGGGAGCCCTCATGGGCAGCAGAAGGGAGACACTGGCATTTCCAGACCTTTTGGAGCCCACGCGAAGAATAAAATTAAGCTTTTAGCAGGAAAAGTGTAACTCCATTTTTCTGGTGCCTATGCAGAGATAAATAGGTATCAGTTTTCTAAAAGGTGAAGTACTGGCTACCTTCATCAGCGCAATTTAGCAGCTGCTGGGAAGGTCAGTGCCCAGCCCTCACCACGGTGGCTGCTCCTCCAGTTACAGAGCACTCATGCAGATTTGGCTTTAAAATGGTGCTTGGCCAAAACCTCCAGGATAGTTTTCTGCTCTGCCCTGCCAGGAAGACAGCTGCCTGGCAGAGGGGCAAGATCATCAGCAATTCCCCTTAACCCTACCCCTTGCCTTGGGTCACGCCTGTAGAAAGGGGAAAACAGCAAAGAAAAGTCCCCAGAGAGCCCTTAAGCACAAAAGGGAAAGCCAGGTTATTTCCATACTTGTAAATGCTCTGTTCCTGCTAGTAATAGTGAAAATTCCCATACAGAGAAATGCCTGAAATATTTCATAGACATCCTTTAACTTCAGCAAAGAGGAATGAACTGTTTTGCTCCCACAGAGCCTCACACACCACAGCTGAAGTGCATAGCAATCCACAGCAAAACCCTTATCTCAGTTAATGTGAAGGTGCATCACCCCAGCAACTTAAACCATGTTTGGACACGTCAGACATTATGGCATTTGAAGAATGCAACCTACTTCCACCGGCTGAATTTGCTCCTATCTCCAGAGAATTGCCCACTGCAGCGCAGCCAGGGACAGGAGCAGAAGTTGCACTCAGCTATGCTGCAAATCAGCATTTAACCTTCCCATCACTGGAAAGGGGACCTTGCTACCACTGAATCCGTGTAGGGCCAAGCTTCTTGAGTTTATGCCATTTCTATTCCCACCCTTGCTAAAGACCAGGGAACAGAGAATTGGACGCCGTCTGGCAGCTCAGATGGCCCCATCCCCTCCTGACCTTCTCTTCCTAGGCATGGTAAGTGGGCGCTTGGTGAGCCAGAGGCCATGGGCTGCCCCATTAACTAGGCAGGAAGCCTACACATAGGCATGCTTCCAGTCCCTTTGCAACCCATGTAAGACCCCTGTACTCACTGTGGACATGGCCCAGATGTGCCTAAGTGCAAGACCATGGTGGGACTGCACCTCTGAGAAAGGGTGTCCTGCTTTCTGGAGCAGGGACATGGCTCTGTCCAGTGACTCAGCTTCACGCCTCCTTGAGGCCCCATGAGAGGCCTTTAGGAAGCAAGGGAGGAGAATGGGGAGGGACAAGGACATTAACATAACTTCCCATGATTCTGCAAGGATTCACAACAAAGATGCTCAAGCCAGGTGCCTACAAGTCTTATGTGGCTGAAGGTGTCCAGTGACCAGGACTCCCCTCTGCTGGGTCAACTCAAGCAAGCTGTACCCACCTGAAGCCTCAAGACAGGCTCTAAAAATTTCCCTGAAGAGGTTGGAGAAGGGGAAAAAGATTAGACACTGATGCCTAAGATGTCAACACAGGGCTCTGGCCCACCCCTGTGCTAGATTCACAAAACAAAAGGCAAAGGCCCACCCTTGGAGAGGGAGACATCCCATGACATCAGGGCAGAAGGGATACCTGTACCAATCTTGTGCCCTGTGGAGCCTAACCAACACCCAGCTCAGCAACACCTGTAGTTCTCCATGGGGTAATACATGCCGTAGTGTCTATCATCTGCCAATCACTGAGCTACCACTTTGAGAGACCCACCTCTCAGACACTCAACACCCACCTCCAAAGTCCAGAATCACCTCCAATTCCTCCAGGAGCAGAAAAAAAGTCTGTCAGTGTGCCCACACCAACTATTTCCCAGCAGAAACTGGGCAACATTCAAGGAAAAACAGCTAAATCACTTTGTGAAATCCGCTTGCCACAATCCTGCACTGGTTTTTTGCCTTTGAGTCAGACCATTATAACCTGCTTTTTATTTCTTGGGCCCTATCTTGTCTGTCTACCCGTGTCATCCCTCCTTTAGAAGCCGCTTCCATGCCATGATGTAGGCAGGAGTTTCAGAGCAAGGAGAACAGCCAGCAATCAATACCTTTGACACTGCAGCATTTCTGGCAGCTCCATCACTTCCCAAGAGCATAGATGATGTAGCATGACCTGTGATAACCACAATGGCGGGTATGACTGAGTAGGAGATGCGTTAGAAGTACAAGACAAATCTCTGACGCTCATCACTGTTTCTTCCTTGCTCACCCTTTTCCCTTCCTGTACTTTCTCCACTGCACAAAGCTCTAGTGAGCAGTTGCTGATCCTGTGCTGCCGCTGCTCCTCTCTCACACAGACACTCCATGATCCTCAGGGGTGCAAGCAAGGTGGTAGGTTGCATCTCACCTCAGGGGTATCTGCATTTGACCCTCAGTATTACCAGCCAATACCAGAGATGCATCAAATGGCACCCATGGATTTACTGTGGGCACCACAACAGTAAGTGGCAGAATTCAACATCTGATGCAGTATTTGGTTTTCCTTTTCTCTCTTTCCCAGCTTGGTCTTGCACATATTTCCCCCACTGCTTTCCCAAAGCACATGATACAAGTGAAACACAAAGAATACAGCACGAAACAGGGCAAGTGGTTTCTGGTTAAACCCTGTTTAAAAATAAATGGTATCTTTCCTTTTAGTACATTAGCATCTTTTCTTTTTAAATCTGGGGAGGGAACTATAATATATATGCTGCTTGATGCAGTCCCCAGGATATAAAGGAGTCTCTCCTCCATGTCCTGCCAGGCCATGGGGACACTGCAGCCTAGCAGCAGCTCCAGCTGGTCCACATTAGTGCCAGCTTTACAGGATGTGCTGGTTTTGGCTGAGAAGGGGTTAATTCTCCTCAGTGTGGGGGTCGGCTACCTTTCCAGCTTCCCGCGCTCTGCCGCGTGGCGGGGGGGGCTGGGAGGGGCAGGGCCATGGTGGGGGCGGCTGACCCCGACTGGCCAATGGCAGGTTCATTCCATACCATGTGACACCATGACCAATATATTGAGGTGGGGGCAGTTGCAGCGAGGGCGGAGGCGGCGCGGCGTCGGGTCAGAGGGCGGCGATCGGCTGCGGCGCGGGCAGTTTGTTCCGGCGGTTCGTTCCCCCTCTCCCCTCCCTTCCTCCCACCCCCCCGGGGCTTTGCGCCTCTCGTTGTTCTCCTTTACATTGCATTTCTACTGTTGTTTTCTTTTAATTCTCGTTGTTCTCCTTTACATTGCATTTCTACTGTTGTTTTCTTTTAATTTTAATTATTAAACTGTTCTTATCCCAACCCACGAGCGTTACCCTCCTGATTCTCTCCCCCATCTACCGGTGGGGGAGTGAGCGAGCGACTGTGTGGGGCTGAGCTGCCGCTAAACCACGACAGTCTTTTTGGCGCCCAACGTGGGGCTCAAGGGTTGGAGATAATAACAGCTGCTGGTCACAGCACCATGTTGTCCTTTTTGCAGTTGGTGTTACAGATTGGTGTTGGTTTGTTGAGTCTGCTGTGTTCTGCTGTGATCAGTAACGTTTTGCCTACAAGATTTGTTATACAAACACTCGTTTTCAGCTTTATCTGGTATTTGGGGTTTTTGCTGAAACCGTTACTGTACTTTGGATACCACCTTGTTGAGGCAATTAGCAATTATACCTCCTCCTCGGAGAGATTTTATATGGAGGAAATACAGAATAATACCTTTGCAACTTTGTTCTATGATGTCTGTGCCTTTGTTACAACAACGTCTTTGTATCTTGAACATCCTTGGGTGGTTAAGGTGCACTTATTGTTAGTTTTTGGGCAGGTTGTTTTGGTTTTGACTAAGCAACTTAAGAATATCACCCAGAAATCTGCCCCGAGGCTTGATAGTTACGAGTGGCAGGGCATGTGGGACAGCATGGGCAAATACCTAGGGCAGTGGGCACCCCCAGTGTTTTGGAGTTTCACCCCTGAACAAGTGCAGAATCCTAAAAAACTAGTAGAATATTTGGAGAAAGTATGTTGTTACGCTGGGAACTCCAGAGAGACACAGATAACTGCAACATGCTGGGGTCTGGCCCATGCATACCGAGCCCTGCTCAACAGCATTCAGTGCCCCCAGGGGGAAGAGAATGTCTCTGGATTGAAATGCAAAGTGACTGGCGCTGTAGACAATCCAGCCCGGACGACAGGCACTGCAGCCACTCAAACCCCCACAACAAGTACCAGAGCTAGCTCAGAAAATAAACCCGTACCAGTATCAGTTGCCCCCATACACAAGACAAAATATTGGAAGCGGACATCAACTCGTTTAGAACGGGATGATGAAGAACCAGGGCCATCGCGGGGAGAGGAGGGAGAAGTAATAAATGAAATAGAGACCACCCGATCCCTGTCCTTAAGCGAGTTGCGAGATATGCGAAAAGATTATAGCCGTCGTTCAGGTGAGCACATTGTCACCTGGCTGCTCCGATGCTGGGATAATGGGGCCAGTAGCCTGGAACTAGAGGGAAAAGAAGCCAAACAATTGGGATCCCTTTCTGGGGAAGGGGGCGTTGACAAAGCAATAGGAAAAAAGCCACAAGCCCTCAGCCTCTGGAGGCGACTCCTGTCTGGAGTGAAGGAAAGGTATCCCTTTAAAGAAGATGTTACATATCGCCCAGGAAAATGGACAACTATGGAGAAAGGCATCCAGTATCTAAGGGAATTAGCTGTGTTTGAGGTGATTTATGGTGACCTGGATGATCAACGGTCATCCAAAGATCCAGATGAAGCCGAGTGCACACGACCCATGTGGCGGAAGTTTGTACGGAGCGCACCATCTTCGCATGCAAACTCATTGGCAGTGATGTCCTGGAAAGATGACGAGACACCAACGGTGGCAGAGGTGATAGATAGACTCCGAGATTACGACACAAATATCTCTTCCTCGCTTGTCTCTGCTGTGGAGAAACTATCCCAAGAGGTCCAGCAACTCAAAGAAGATCTGTCCTACTCCCCACCTCGACAGAGCAGTGTCTCAGCTGTTAGGAATAAGCGTCCTTTGGCTCAAAGAAGGGGATACACACCACGGGCCACCCTATGGTTCTACCTGCGTGACCACGGAGAGGACATGATGAGGTGGGATGGCAAGCCTACCTCGACCCTACAGGCACGAGTGCATGAACTGCAAGGAAGAACAGTCACTCAGGGGGGCTCTTCCAGGAAAGCTGCTGCTCCAATTTCCAGTGAACAAGTCCCCAGACAGAGGAGTAGAAGCGCAGATTTTATTTCTAAGTGTAATAGAGGGACTCCTGATTCACATTTGCAGGAAGTGAGTTGTGACTGCCATGATCAGGACTAGAGGGGCCCTGCCTCCAGCCGGGTGGAGGAAAGGGATAACCGGGCTTACTGGACTGTGTGGATCCGATGGCCTGGCACGTCCGACCCACAGGAGTATAAAGCTTTAGTGGACACCGGCGCACAGTGCACCTTAATGCCATCGAACTATATAGGGGCAGAACCCATCAGCATTGCTGGAGTGACAGGGGGATCCCAAGAGCTAACTGTATTGGAGGCCGAAGTGAGCCTAACTGGCAATGAGTGGCAGAAGCACCCCATTGTGACTGGCCCAGAGGCTCCGTGCATCCTTGGCATAGACTACCTCAGGAAAGGGTATTTCAAGGACCCAAAAGGTTACAAGTGGGCTTTTGGTGTAGCTGCCTTGGAGACGGAGGAAACTGAACAGCTGTCTACCTTGCCCGGTCTCTCAAAGGACCCTTCTGTGGTGGGGTTGCTGAAGGTCAAAGAACAACAGGTGCCAATCGCCACCACAACAGTGCACCGGCGGCAATATCGCACCAACAGAGACTCTCTGATCCCCATCCATAAACTCATTCACCAACTGAGGAGCCAAGGAGTCATCAGTAAGACCCACTCACCCTTTAACAGTCCCATATGGCCAGTCCGGAAGTCCAATGGAGAGTGGAGACTAACAGTAGACTATCGTGGCCTGAATGAAGTCACTCCACCGTTGAGTGCTGCCGTGCCAGACATGCTAGAACTTCAATACGAACTGGAGTCAAAGGCGGCCAAGTGGTATGCCACAATTGATATTGCTAATGCATTCTTCTCAATCCCTCTGGCAGCAGAGTGCAGGCCACAGTTTGCTTTCACATGGAGGGGCGTCCAGTATACCTGGAATCGACTGCCCCAGGGGTGGAAACACAGTCCTACCATTTGCCATGGACTGATTCAGACTGTACTGGAACAGGGAGAAGCTCCAGAACACCTTCAGTACATTGATGACATCATTGTGTGGGGCAGCACAGCGGAAGAAGTTTTTGAGAAAGGAGAGAAAATAGTCCAAATCCTTCTGAAAGCTGGTTTTGCCATAAAACAAAGTAAGGTGAAGGGACCTGCACGAGAAATCCAGTTCTTAGGAATCAAATGGCAAGATGGTCGTCGTCATATTCCAATGGATGTGATCAACAAAATAGCAGCCATGTCTCCACCAACTAGCAAAAAGGAAACACAAGCTTTCTTGGGCGTTGTGGGTTTTTGGAGAATGCATATTCCAAATTACAGTCTGATTGTAAGCCCTCTCTATCAAGTGACCCGGAAAAAGAATGATTTCAAATGGGGCCCTGAGCAACGACAAGCCTTTGAACAGATTAAACGAGAAATAGTCCATGCAGTAGCTCTTGGGCCAGTCCGGGCAGGACAGGATGTAAAAAATGTGCTCTACACTGCAGCCGGGGAGAATGGCCCTACCTGGAGCCTCTGGCAGAAAGCACCAGGGGAGACCCGGGGTCGACCCCTAGGGTTTTGGAGTCGGGGATACAGAGGGTCCGAAGCCCGCTATACTCCAACTGAAAAAGAGATATTGGCAGCATATGAAGGGGTTCGAGCTGCTTCAGAAGTGGTTGGTACTGAAGCACAGTTGCTCCTGGCACCCCGACTGCCAGTGCTGGGCTGGATGTTCAAAGGAAACATCCCCTCTACACACCATGCAACTGATGCTACGTGGAGTAAATGGGTTGCACTGATCACCCAGCGGGCTCGAGTAGGAAACCCCAGTCGCCCAGGAATCTTGGAAGTGATTATGGACTGGCCAGAAGGCAAAGATTTTGGATTATCACCAGAGGAGGAGGTGACACGTGCTGAAGAAGCCCCACTGTATAACCAACTGCCAGAAAATGAGAAGCAATACGCCCTGTTCACTGATGGGTCCTGTCGCCTTGTGGGAAAGCACCGGAGATGGAAGGCTGCTGTATGGAGTCCTACACGACAAGTAGCAGAAACTGCTGAAGGAGAAGGTGAATCGAGCCAGTTTGCAGAGGTAAAGGCCATCCAGCTGGCCTTAGACATCGCTGAACGGGAAAAGTGGCCAGTGCTCTATCTCTATACTGACTCCTGGATGGTGGCAAATGCCTTGTGGGGCTGGCTGCAGCAATGGAAGCAAAGCAACTGGCAGCGCAGAGGCAAACCCATCTGGGCTGCCGCACTGTGGCAAGATATTGCTGCCCGGGTAGAGAACCTGGTTGTAAAGGTACGTCATGTGGATGCTCACGTCCCCAAGAGTCGGGCCACTGAAGAACATCGGAACAACCAGCAGGTGGATCAGGCTGCCAAGATTGAAGTGGCTGAGGTGGATCTGGACTGGCAGCATAAGGGTGAACTATTTCTAGCTCGGTGGGCCCATGACACCTCAGGTCATCAAGGGAGAGATGCAACATACAGGTGGGCTCGTGATCGAGGGGTGGACTTGACCATGGATATTATTGCACAGGTTATCCACGAATGTGACACATGCGCTGCAATCAAGCAAGCGAAGCGGGTAAAGCCTCTGTGGTATGGGGGACGATGGCTGAAATATAACTATGGGGAGGCCTGGCAAATTGACTATATCACACTCCCACAGACCCGCCAAGGCAAGCGCCATGTGCTTACAATGGTAGAAACAACGACTGGCTGGCTGGAAACATATCCTGTCCCCCACGCCACTGCCCGGAACACTATCCTGGGCCTTGAGAAACAAGTCCTGTGGCGACATGGCACCCCAGAGAGAATTGAGTCAGACAACGGGACTCATTTCCGAAATAGCCTCATAGACACCTGGGCCAAAGAGCATGGCATTGAGTGGGTGTATCACATCCCCTATCACGCACCAGCCTCTGGGAAAATTGAACGGTACAATGGACTGTTAAAAACTACACTGAGAGCAATGGGGGGTGGAACATTCAAGCACTGGGATACACATTTAGCAAAAGCCACGTGGTTAGTCAACACGAGGGGATCTGCCAACCGAGCTGGCCCTGCCCAGTCAGAATCCTTACGTACTGTGGAAGGGGATAGAGTCCCTGTAGTGCACACAAAAAGTATGCTGGGCAAAACAGTCTGGGTTCTTCCTGCCTCCGGCAAAGGCAAACCCATTCGTGGGATTGCTTTTGCTCGAGGACCTGGGTGCACTTGGTGGGTGATGCGGGAGGATGGAGAAATCCGATGTGTGCCTCAAGGGGATTTGATTTTGGGTGAAAACAGTCAATGAACTGCATGGCACAATGTGAACTGCTATATAATACTGTGTGTCACCTCTGTGTTGTACCAATGATATCAGAGTACGAGCCTCCCAACCCATGGAAGATCAACTATGAAACAAGCTGTGCAGCAGTGATGGAACGATGACTGACTCGGTATGCAGCGACCCAGCGCCACACACCATCTCTCCCACCCGGAAAGACTGATACAACAGATGGAGCCCAGAGTCATGGACTGGATGAACTCAATGGACATTTTTAATGGACATTGTACAGGGAAGGTCCATGAACTAAGGGAATGATGTCTGTGTATTATGTTAAAGGATGGGAAGGGGAGGGGTGGTGGTTGGTATGGTTGTATTGCATCATATGGGACCTGGGCATGGTGTAAATGGTATGGAATAAGGGGTGGAGAATGTGCTGGTTTTGGCTGAGAAGGGGTTAATTCTCCTCAGTGTGGGGGTCGGCTACCTTTCCAGCTTCCCGCGCTCTGCCGCGTGGCGGGGGGGGCTGGGAGGGGCAGGGCCATGGTGGGGGCGGCTGACCCCGACTGGCCAATGGCAGGTTCATTCCATACCATGTGACACCATGACCAATATATTGAGGTGGGGGCAGTTGCAGCGAGGGCGGAGGCGGCGCGGCGTCGGGTCAGAGGGCGGCGATCGGCTGCGGCGCGGGCAGTTTGTTCCGGCGGTTCGTTCCCCCTCTCCCCTCCCTTCCTCCCACCCCCCCGGGGCTTTGCGCCTCTCGTTGTTCTCCTTTACATTGCATTTCTACTGTTGTTTTCTTTTAATTCTCGTTGTTCTCCTTTACATTGCATTTCTACTGTTGTTTTCTTTTAATTTTAATTATTAAACTGTTCTTATCCCAACCCACGAGCGTTACCCTCCTGATTCTCTCCCCCATCTACCGGTGGGGGAGTGAGCGAGCGACTGTGTGGGGCTGAGCTGCCGCTAAACCACGACACAGGAACTTTTGGATGTGCAAAATCCAGTAACAAGAGGCAGAGGACACAACTTCAGCCAAAGCCATTCGGTCATTTCAAAGAACGAGTCGGGCGTGGGTGGAAAACACGATTTGCAAAAAACAAAATAAACTTCATCCTCCCCCAGCAAAGCAACATCGTTTGTAGTCCCAGGCCCTTACTGCCCCCAGGCTTTTCCAGGCCTTAGATGGCTGCCGTCTATTGTAGCCTCACATATGTTGAGGTGCAATTATTTCTGGGAAGAAACCAGTCACCTCAGGTGTTCCAAGAACATAATGTACATATAAATAAATAGCTAGATAATGACAATTATATAAAATGATACTCTGTGATTGTATAACAATAACTTGTAAATAATGGTGTTTATAATAACACCTCCATTGCTGAGGCCATAAGTAGTCCTGTTTGCCACTGGTGCTAATCCTTTCCATGTGACCTCATGACAGTTACAGACAGACTGACACAAAACCCCACGTCTGAGAGCAACTTGCCTTCCCAGAGGAGTGGACGAGGGGAGTGTCACAGAATACTTTGCTGCTACCATGCAAATCAGTTCAGGGGCAGGGAGAGGTGAGCCATAGGCATACCTCCCTACCAGGGCATGTAGCTGTGTGTCTGTGCCAGGAGCGACGACACACATCTTCCTACAGGGCACCATCACAGCCTGTGCTGGGGAAGCCACAGGGGACACTTACTGCTGTACTACCTCCCCAGCCTGCACAGCCTCCAGGGTCTGCTGGAGTTACTCAGGAGTGAAACAAAACAGTCCTTCATTATCTCTTGTTTACATAGCAAAGCCACTATTAGCCTTCCCTTGATTTTTAACTGGAAGGCTGGATCTGGCCATGTGTTAGTAGCATCCAAAAATGCAGCAGCACAGGACCAGGAGACACAAGGTGCTTGGGAAGGGAGAGGGGGACCAGCCCCCACCCCCTCAGGCAGCACCAGCAATGGGCAAGGCTGCTGGAGGGAAGCAGGCATGCAACCCAGCAGCCTCTGTGCTGCCACATTACAGGGCTTTTCTCCTGCAGAGTTACTGTCCCACAGAAGTTTACACATGGTCACAAACTTGGCACAGACCACACTGGCTGCTGTGGGACACACACAAACATGTAACACTGAGCACAACCACAGACCCAGGCCTGAAGCTGTCCAAACCCAAGCTGCAGCTGGGAAGAGTGACCAGAATGCTCAGAGGGATTATGAGCCACCAGAAGTTTAGAATTAGGATTTTGCTTTTAATTAACTAAAACACATGCTCAATTCTTGCTAAGTCACCCCCTGTTGTTTACATACATGCTCTCTTCTTTGAATTATTTTTATTGATCCCATATGCTTCAGCTCTGGCAGCTGAGCTGAGCCATCTTATTAAAATTAACATAAAAATAACAGTCTTACACATTGCGCCCATGAATTTTTTTCTTACACATATATTCGCCTTTCCCTGCTTTGAATGCATTTTTCTTTCTTCCCTTCTCTGCAGTCATGTTTGTGTTTTCTCTGCAACATTCATCTCTATGGTTTCCAGGGGACTTTGGAAGGGCTTAGAGAAAGAGCCTTGCCCCACCAGGAGCTGCTGGGAAGCAGTTCTGAACAGAGCCCTGGAAGGCAGGAGAGATGCTGGGGTAGCAGCAGCCAGGCCTCCCCTTGGCCCCCAGACTTCCCTCCTCTTCTAGTCCCCACAGAGACACACTCTTTGTGAATTATCTTCCACATGCCCTGTTCACGTCCCCAGCCAGAGCCCAGGACATTGGGAAAAAACACCACAACCATGCTCATGCCCCTTGTGTTCAAGCATCTTCCCAAGCACCTCTGCAGCCTCAGACCCTTCCCTGCCTCTCTGCCTTCAGAGCGTCACCTCTCCCAGCCAACCCCAGCCCAACGTGCCCAGGGGAACAAGACATGGCCAGGAGCAGTGCAGCTGGTGCCAACAGTGCCCCATCACAGGAAGGCAGGTGCCAGCAGCAAGGAGCTCCTTGCACCCTGCAAGAGGAAAAGCATCAATGCAGGAGCATCAGCACATGCATCCAACATGAGTGTCAGGGTCTGGGTCACCTGCTAAGCCTCTTCCCCCGTGGGTAGGGAGCCAGTCCTCAGTTTCTCTCTAAACTGGACTCATTTTAAGCACACTGCTAGTTTTGCTGGCTCACATAGATAGGAAAAGGTCTTTGCTGGAAGAAAGTGCTCTTACATGGAAGGGAGAAGTGAAAGGAGCAAATTCATAACAAAATTCTCCTTTTATCTCACCATGGGAGGCCCCTGTCTGAGCTCTGTACAAGTGATGAGTGGGTCTCAGCTGAGCTCCTGTGCAGCAGCACACAAGACTACTTCGCAGGCCCTGCAAAGGAGGCACATTTACTACCTTGCACAGTGCTCAGGCAAAGCAGTCTTCTGAAGCAGCTGTACCAGCTGGGCCAGGTGCCAAATTCAAATAATCCTGAAGTGCTGCAAACATGCATCTCTTCCCTCAGCTGGCACTTTGCCAGTCCCCATCATGCCAGACCTCAGCGCTTCCCTGCCCTTGACCAGCCTCCTCACCGTGTTAGAGGACACAGCCACACTCACATAGCTCAGGGATGGCTTGAAAGGCAGGTGGAGGCGCACACTTCTCTATCTCCACAGGATTAACATGCTGAACCATAACATCAGACTTCATTTTTTGTGGCTGGCATAAGTGTTTCTGATCTGCAAACTGAGCAGGTTGTTCCCAGCAGGCACAAAAAAGAGCACCCCGGCCACTCCTGCCAGGGGAGCACAACAGAAAATCTGCTCCCCAAAGCAGAGATTAGGTTTTAACACCAACATGGAAGCACAATAACAACAGACAAGGTAAAACAGTAGGAGAAAAGCCTGGATAAGGGTAAGTGTCGGGGTCACTAGAGCTTAGATGCCAGCTAGAGACTCTCTACTTTGAAGCATCTTGAATTGAGGACTGGAGCCCCTGGCATCTCAGCTGTCCTTGCCAGGCCAGCTCAGCACCACTGCCATGCACTCACACCTGAACAGCCCAGATGCTGCATGGGCACTTCTGTCTGTAACAGCATAAATGTCTCTGACATTTGTTTGGAGAGAACAGGCAGAAGGACAACCGATCAGGATCAAAGTCTGTATGAGGGACCTGACATCAATGAAGTTACTGACCCACTTCAGTCCAAAAAAAGATTTATGGGATATCGCTTATCTTCATAAACATAAGTAGTAAGATGGTCATATTTACCAGATGAACTTTAATCAGGACACCTTTAGCTAACTAGTGAGCATCTTTTCCTCCAAAAGCTACATGCTATAACAGACTGAAGCTCCAGATTAGAGAAAACACACATATAGGAAACATTATACAGTTGCTGGGAGAGAAAGGAGAAAGTTTTTCTACAGCTACCCCAAGCCTCCACCCTGCCTACCAGAGTCCTCCCAGACCAGACCACATACTTGGGAGATGTAAGGTGATATGAAGAGGCAAGAGAGATCAAACAACCCACCACTCCCAAGAGCTCTCTGCTGGTTTCTGGGCCACCACAGCTATATCTGTCCCAGCTGCATGGGACTCAGGAATGGCTGAAGCCTAGAGCATCCCGACTGCCACTTTTAAACCATTGCCCCTGAGGAGTCACAGACTAATGATTGTACCAAAACTTACAGGTGACAGAGTCTGGAAGCCCCCGGGCCTCTCACATTTTAGTTGTTTATATTCATAGTCTGAGTAAAGCTAGTAGTTTCCTTTCCATTCTGATTACATTTAAAAAATGTCACTACCCCACTGTACTGCCACTAGCACTATGACACGACATACTTCAGCATACTTTGGTAGAAAACACACTGCAAGGCTTCTCCAGCTGAAAGGCCATCAGGAATAACATCCCTTCCAGGCAACAACTAAACACACAAAGTATTAGGTCAACAAAACTGAACAATATACCAGAAAAACAGATGAATTCCCCTCTCCCTGCAGTGCTGAGACCAGAGTGAGAGTTTAGTCAAACCTGAGCCCCTTCCAAGGCAGCAGATATCAATATAGGTCTTCCCATCACCTTTCCCACTGTCCCCTCTGCCTGAAGCTCCCAGGGACACCAGGGGGAAAAACTCTTAATGGGAATGGATACAATTAGACCCCCATCTCAGTCTCAACCAAACAAGGAGATGCTCAGACACACTCACATGGGGAAATCCAACAGTTCCCAAGTTCCCTACTACCTGTGGTGTCCAGGATGAGCAGCTGCTGGAGATAATGAGAGCCTGGTCCTTCTCACAACAGGCAGCAGCATAAACTGCTACAAGCATGTATACTCACCTGGGCTTAAATTCAATTTGTTAGCCAAGACCCAGAAAAACTCAATTACTTACTAGTTGGCCAGTCCTCGAGGCTTTCTCAAAGTCTGACATTTTGACACTAGCATGGATCTCAAGATGGCAAGACTGCCAAATTACCAACTGGGCCTGCTAATGGATTGTGCTAATAAAAGGAAGGATTTTTCATTGCCTTACTACATGGTACTACTATTGAAAAAAGACCAGGGGTCTCTTGCTCAGAGGCCCCATTCTAACCCTTCTGGGAAAACTTTCTGCAGCCTCAGTTTGAGAAGTCAGAGATCCTGCAATTTTACCTTTTTGCATAAAACATGGGGACACCTTTGAGCAGCTGTGGATGCTGGTTTGCTGCTCGCAAGCTCTCCCACCAAGCAGCTATTCCAGCATCTTCACTGAATTTTAAAGTGCACCTATTTCTAGGAGCACCACTTGCTAGCCCTGCTAAAGCTCAGGTTAGGGAAAGGAATGGCAAGTAAGAAATTACTTTTTTTGTTAAATATCACAGTAGAGATTTGCAGCCTTGAGTTTGCCTGTTGGACACCTGTGAGGTTCCATGTGGCAGTGGCTGGAGATGTCTCTCACTGCATAGGTGTTAACAAGCTGGGTTCTGGGCTGAGAAGGTCAGCCCGAGGGGTGCCATGCAAGAAATAAGCCATAGTACCAAATAGAAAGTGTTTGCTCTGAAAAGAATTATTTTGTATGTGGTTTGGGGATTTTTTTGGTTTATTTTTTAAATACAGATCTGGAAAGCTCTGTAGAAACACAAGGCTTTTTGCTATCATTTTCAGTGACTTCTGGTTTCCAAAAAGTGTTTTCAGACTGGAAGGGCTGTAGAGCTTGAAACGGAAAGGAGCCACCCCACAGGCACCAGTCTCAAAGGCCACTGGAAAACGTACTTGCAAGGGCAATCCTTCTCCAAGGCCATCCATGCCTACAGAGGAGGAAACATCCCCAGGAGTCACAAGCCCTGTGGAGAAGCATGACAGAACGATTATAGGGTGGGCAGCATCACCCACAGGGTCACCCTGGAGCAAAAATGTCGACCTGCTTGCTGAGAGACCAAAGGAGGTGTTTTACGAGGGTGACGTGGGTGGTGTTTGTCAAACTAGAAGGATGGATCAGGCTGAGGGTAGTGTTTAAGGCAGCACTCGCCCCCGTGCAGAAGGGGGGTGTGGGCATGGGGGGGTGGATGGCTGTTATTCACTTAGAGTTTAAGAAGGTAAATGGTAATTTTTTGTAACCTCCAAAACATGAGGAGTTTAAAATCCAGGGATTTTGTTACAAATAACCGTGAAATGAAAGGCTATTGAAGAAAGCTACTCTGTGTGACAAGTACAGGAACTGGGAGAAGAATTGCACATTGAAGCTGAGATCAAATCAAATTTGAAGAAACTGACTTTTCCTTTCTCCCCCCAAAACAGGTCAGAAGACCTTTGGGTTGGCAGGAGTAGCGGCGAGTGCCAGTTCTCCACACACATCAAAAGAGTGAACTGAAAGTGGTAATTAGTTCCCACTTCTGCTGAAGAGCAAGTGTGCGTGGAAGCAGATGTGACCATACAGGAGTCACTGAGCCTCTGGACTTTCTGCTCTGCTGAAAATTGCTCAGACTCATCTGATCTGGAATTTTAAAATTGGGAAGAAATTCAGAAATGTCAAATTTTTCTTGGAAAAGTTTTGGGTTTTTTTTCCAAAGTTGCCAGGTGAAGAGCTGGCAGTTCACTTGTCTACCAGGTGGGGAGCTGGGCACTTTGCCCACCACCGACAGCTGGTAGGCTGGCAGGGCACCAGGCATGTTGGCTGCCAGCAGCTGGTGTCCATCATGATTTTGACAGAATTGACACACACCTGCTGCAAAGCTGCTTCGTCAGTAATCAGCAAGATCCTCTGAAGGAAAAGTGTTGTGCTGTGAACATTTGGTCTGCTGCAATACGTCACCTATGTTACTGTGTGGACAGATGTGTTGCCACTGCTTTGTTGCACACTCAGTGAACAAGACCAGAGCCTTAGCCACAAAAAAGTAAATAAATAAAATGACTGTGTTTAAGTGGAATAACATCAGTGCTGAATTTGCTCTGAGCAAACTGGTGGGGAAAAAAACTGTACAGGCATGACCGAAACTTTGAGCAGTATGTAATGATGATGATGATGTTGCAAAGGCAACATTGAGGTGAAAGCAGCCTTCTAGCCATTCTCCTCAACCCTCAAAACGTGTCCTCAGAGGCAAAACTCTCAAGACCTTTCAGACATTCTACTGAGGTAAAAGGCCTCACAGAGAGCATGCTGGGTTTTCAAGGATGTGTCACCCAGGTGGAAAACCCTACCTTCAAATGCTGAGTACTTGTAGTTAAGCTGGAAATGTTTAATAGTAAACATCACATTAATATGTGATGCTCAAAACACAGCTGTGATTGTCTCTCATAAGCACTGCAGGATGTGGGTGTGTGAGAAAACGAAGCAGCATGTATATCTGAAATTACACGGCAGGGTGTAGTGTTTTATCCGTGCTTTAGAAACTCAGAGCAGGAGGCCTAATCCTGCTGCAAGGACAGGTAGGGTTGAGGGAGCAAGGGAAGAGAAAGGAGGCCCTGAAGCAACAGACTTTTCTTCATGCAGCCTCGCGCGCCTCCCCCACCCACAGCCTGAGATAGCTCTGGCTCCTCTGGGTTGCTCCTGGTACTCCCCAGCTGGTGGTCTCCACCAGGCTCTGCAAGGGGGCAGATTTATGGTAAACCTGCAGCCCACCTACAGAGAGGAAACACCACCACTGCTGTGGCATCTACACGCCACTGCAGCAGCGCAGGAGCTAACCCAGAGCCTGCCCCACCCTCTTCAAAAGGATTTTAACATAATTTATTTTTGCGAAAGTAAATAAGAGTCAAGATTCTAATCCCATCTTTTCTATCCTCTTTTATCCTCAAAATTCCCATTAAGCACCCCAGATGTGTTCAAATTCTTCCCATGAATTTTCTATGTTCATCTTTTTAAAGGCAGTTAAATACAACAAAATGAGACGGTTTTACACTAATTTTTTAATGTTGCACATACTGCACTTTATAACATTAGAAGAAAAAACCCCAAAGTAAATCTTAAAGACAGAAAATAAATATATTTTTATGAATATATGCAGAGAGAGTGCAAAAAATTGCATCTGTAAAACGTTTAAATGCTGAATCATACAACAAAAAATTTACAAAAGCACTTATTTCTTTATACATATCAGCTTTCCTCTTATAAACATAAAAATATTTTAACAAATCTTACAAAGATCAAACTCTTTTGCCCTTCACCAGGAGAAAAGTGGTGAAGAAAGCATATTACCTGGAGGAAAAGAAAAAAAACCCAGATAAACAAAATGTTAGCCTAAACAGGTACCGGGGAAACAACACCTAGACACTGAGCAGGAATTTACCCCTGTGTGCTGCCGCGCAGGAGACAAGTCCGCCCCCGCCCGAAGAAGAAGAGCTGCCCCTGTGGAGAGGAATGCAATTCCTCCTGCCAAGACGAAACTGCTCCTTGCTGTGCCACTCGCCCCGCACAGCAATGAAGTGCCCTCTCTCCTGCTCCTCTCAAGCCAAGGCTTTATTTCAAACAAATGCATCTGAAAGCAGCATCAGTCCATCCAGGAGAACTTAAACTGAGAAGAGCTGGGAGCGCTGCGAATACCCTGGCTAATCCCAGTGCCTCTGTTTGCAACGCGCAGAGCCAAGTACCTGCCTCAGACCGGGCAGGATGGGGGTCCACAACTGCTGGCAGCCCATATCAGCACTCAGAAACACACCCCACTGTCAGACTCGAACACTTCGAACCACACTTGTATTTAAAATACACAGGGTTTTTTCCAGAAATAAGCAATGCTCAGGCAGTTAAACGGTTCCCACAAGGTGACCCTTGGCGCCTGTGACGCTAATGTCAGTGTAGTATATAGCAGTTCTGCTTTTCTTCATTCACAAGACTTGCTTCCTAGGCAAAGTGAATGCTTCGACTAGCTGAGCTCCAAATAACTCATCTGAACTGAGGTCTCTCTGAAACTGAAACAGGCCAGTAGCAGAGACTGAAAAACAAAACAGAAATTCGCTGTGGAATTTGGGGAGTTCAGGGGTGGGTGGGTGGCTATGGAAAGGGCCAGCTTGAGATACAGCCCCTATGAAACTCTGGGATATGCTTGTGCATGGTGAGACAGCCCGGCATCACGGCGACAGTGCAGCACTGGCCCAGCACCGTACAGCTCACCGCGCTCATGAAGCCGCCTGGATGAGTCCCTTGTGCACCACATCCACTGCATGGGCCCCAGCAAGCCATAAAACTCAGGCACCTTCCTGAATTTTAAGCAACTCACTGCACATGTGCTGCAGCACCACACATTCAACCTGTCTGAAATCTCCCGGCACGTGGCCCCCGAAGCTGCTGCTTCTGTTTGGACATGCAGAAGGCACAAGCAAATGTCTGAAGTCCTTAATTTTCAGCCAAGAAAAGACAAAGCCTCTTTGGCAGAAGGGGAAGGAATGAGGCTCTCTAAATGTTCTCTAAAAATCTGGTGGACCTTGTCAACCAGTATAATCTCGTATAGCCCAAACTGTGATGGCCAATAAGATTCATTGTTAGGAAACCACCTCTCCTAACAATAGAAGTTTGCTTGAGTCAAAGAACTAACTTGTGGGATCATAACAAAACCTCTGATATAACTAAAAAATTACGGTAAATGTTTACTGTGGACTGCACCAAATCATAGGAATTTACCTTGCCAGGAACACCATGACCTTCTCCACAGGAAGCAGAAAGGCTTCACGTATGAATGCAACAAAAATAAATCTATCATATGATAAAAGGCAATGATATGTAAAAATTAATATTTTATAATTACTAATTATAAATTATATATGAATTGTATAAATTATAATCATAAAATCACATTGGTTCTGATTAACTTGAGTGCAGTGACACACAACAGACCTTTGGGCTTCCTGTTCAGCAAGACCATTGAGCTCTCACTTCATTACTTTACTAACTAGAGGACAGATAAAAATTAAACTCAAGTTTTCCAGAACCTTAGCAGTAAGTTCAGCTTCCAGCAGACCACAGAAGAGTCAACTCTCGATGCTCCAGGAGAGGTAAATTTTCACATCTTTATTACCAGCCATGTAAATCTGGGTCTGATCCTACACGCTTATGTGTGAGAGATGTCTTACAATTTTTATAACTAGCACACTCTGTTCAACTGTTTTAGTGTGTTTTTAAAATTATCTTTCTGTATAAGCACAACCTAGAAAGCCTCCAGGGGGTTTGTATCCCTAAAATATGAAACCATACACGAGTAGCTTTTTTGATTTATATAATAAAAATATGTATATAGGATGTAGATTTTTTCCCCGGCACATTTCCAGAAAAGTCTGCTCAACAATAGAAGCAGCTCTCCCATGAATCTGAAAAGCTGTAGGGCTCCTTCACCTATGAGCTCTAACAAAGCAGTCCTTATTTAGGCCTTCCAAGACAACTTCTTAAGTCTGAATGAGTTTTTCTAAACCAGCCAAGTCTGGAATTTCTATCTTTGGTCATTTATCTCAGCATCAAATTTCTTACTAATACCTGGGAGAAAATCGTGGGAAGGTTTTTATCCTCGTACAAAGAATTGTACTAATTTCACACTAAGAATCTTTGGCCTGAGATAGAGGATGAAAAATAGGATCATAAAAGGAACTTGTCTGAGAAAGATGAGAGTGACTGGGTGAAGGAGATTACAGTGCAAAGCGATTTCAAACTTTTAAAGCGGCAGGCACTACAGCACAACCACCCGCTGTGGTACCGGAGAACAGAGCAGCCAAAAGCTGATTTCATTGTCCCATTGTGGAAATGCAGTTGATTTCTGTCCACTTGTATAGCTGCAAACAAATATGAAGGTAATATCCAGTTTTTCTTAGTTCACTCAAGTAAAAATGACATACATTATAAACTTATCTTTGGACTTTATACTATGTTACAGGACAGACAACAGTATGTAGCATTTAGCATCATTAAAGTACTGTAGCAACATTAATCACTGTTACCCCTCATGTCCTTTTTTGAGGTAAGCAAACCCATGCACCATTAATAAATCATCAAATACTGAACAGCACCATTGACCACCTCCCATAGTCCTAGAATAAATACTGCAGGGAAGTACTTATGCTATGGCATGACAAATATTTTCTTTTTATTAACAAGTGGTTTTGGGAGCAGGCATCATCATCCTCATTTTAACACAAGGACATGAGATGCTGAGTGGGATCCTCAGCTATATTTGACACAGATTCAGAGACTGACATGAAATTACAAGGAGATATGGGGCCATGGACATGTGTGGCCGGCTGCAGTAAAAATCCAGATTTATAGCACTGCAGTCTAATTTTAGGATCTAATCTTTAATCATCGAGAGCCCAATCTTCAGAAGGACTGAATGCTCCATGTTCAGAGGGAATAGTGTAGTTGCCACTGTTGTTCTCCAAGGGAGACATCCGTGGACACTATCAATGTAACGCTACCAGCCTACAAACCCCAAGGTCTCTTTCAGTGGTTAAAGGCCCCAGGGCAAATTGGCAATGGAGCCAGGGTGGGTGGTGTGTCGTAGACTCCAGCTCCTGCATAGTGCCCTGCCCTGCCACAGCCCTGAGCTCTCCCCTGGGTGCTACCCACGCACCAGATGACCTGCCGCAGGGGAAAGAAGAGAGTTGATAAGAGCAGTGAAGCGTGGTACTAACACGCACCACATCACACAGATGGGGTTCAAGAGGGTAGGTTTACAGATACATTGATTTAGAAGAGTCACAAGTAGTCAAAGTCCTGTTTTTGTTTCTTTCTCCCTAATTTCTCTTAGTATTATTTGTCACGCTTGCAATAAATCCCTTATAAAGTGACTTAATTTTTCTTATACAGTTTAAAAAAAACCAAACCCCAAACCAAAAACCAACGCTGTAAAAAGGTTCTTGCTAAAATGTTTCTCTGAAAACTCTGTGAGCACAAACAGTTGGTGCTAAATAGCTGCCTTCTGGAAAAGAAAGTCAACAGGGCCCTACTGCTCCCAGCACTTCAGCATAGGCACAGCTTTACTTGGCAGAGTTAGTGTGTCCTCCTGTGCTGGCCAGTTCAGGGTCCACTTAATGCATGTGCTCAGGTAGCCCAATGCAATGAAAAGCCAGGATACATGGTACACTGGGCACCACCTTTTAAAGAAAACAATCTTTGTAAGACTTCTATTTTAAGCTCTAAAGTATTTCTAGAGCTCCTTTCTTCGACAATTTGTTGCATCTACACAGCCAAAGGAAGGTGTGCCTGTAGCTCATGCTCTCTTTATCCAGATTTTATGTAAAGACCCCCAGCTAAATCCTGGACCACTGCTACTAATCAGCGTACACGCTCCTTAGATGTCTGGACTGGCATTCTGGCTGTCAGGTTGTGCTAACATCTGCATACTGAATTTCTACCACTTTTGGTACCCCCACCAGGCACCTAAACTGGCACCAGCAGTAAAATGTGCACATGGAAAAGGCACACTTTCCTTCTGCTCTGTGGGTATTAGTCTCAGAAAGAAGTTACTCTGCACTCAAACTGAGGAGTTAAAAATAAGCTGAAGAGTGTTGTTTTCCCTGACTTTACAGCCGTGCATATATACAATGCTTTCATAAAATATTACCCTTCAAATCATTTAAACAAGTTCCCAATCTACAGAGAGATCTGCATTAACTTTAGACAACATTTAAAGAACTGAAAAAGGTCAAATTTGTATTAAATACAAATGGTGACCTTGTATCCATTAGTGCATTCTGGGCAAGATGACTGCCTTCAGTTGCATTTCTTTACAGGGTAAAGAACTTGGCAGTTTCATTAACAAGCACTATTAATGAAAAAACTATGAGACACCTTCATTCCGTTAGGCATTTTAGCAAAAACAGGCCAAGGGAACAAGGGAGAGGACAAAGAAAGAAACTGGTCTAGCAGAAGGTGCATTGGACATAGGTAAGACCACGAAACATGAAAACTCCACAAATTTTAACATGCAAAGGATATTGGTACATTGCAATGCTGGTTATGGTTAAAGAGACTGTATAGCTCCTATATCTTTGTCCTTGAGGCTTTGTTAAGTAAGAGTCTCAACTGCAAGTTCATAAATAAAACTGAAATGACAGTAGTGCCATAAAAACCTAGGTAGAAAAATAGTGCAAAGCCAAGGGCTGGACACCTTAATCTGTCACAAGTACCCCAGAGCACTACCATTACCACTTTTAAAGAAAACACATACAGAAAACATTCTCTATTATAAATGGCAGTTGCCTGCATTGCACTCTGTATTTAGAATGTACTGACTACCTTTCTGCTTCCATTCGAAGCTGTGGATGGAGAATAAATACAGCTTTTCACATTGGCGAGTACTGCCTGCCCTCTAGTCATGACTGGTAGCAGTCAGACAGTATTTATAAAAGAAATCAATTAAAAAGTAGAACAGACAATATCATTTAAGGCTTTTGTCCCTGCTAGTCTGCTCAACAGACTATACTTTCTTAAAATAAGAACATCTACCACTTCTGTTACAGTAACCAGAGAGCGAAGTTAAACAAAAAAAGGTCACATTTACGGCTGCCAAGAAGGCAAAGTTCCTGAGGCTCAGCCAAATGCAACAGCAAAGACGCTCCTCGCAGAACTCTTTGGGTGCCTTGCACTGTGTGCACGGAGGAGGGCAGACCAGTGGAGGTGAGCCTGACACAATGCCCAGGCTGAGCATCTCATTTAAACCTTGCAGCCCTTACCGAAAGGGGACTGGAATGACAACGGAATCTATAGTGCAAACTCATATCAATTCCCGCAGATAAAATGCACAGACAGGGGTCCAGACCAAAAGCCACCACCAGCCAGGGTTGTGAGGAGCACCAGCCATTAAGGAAACAAACTCCAGAGAGCAGAGTCTGATGTCAGCTGCTCCTGAGCAAGCCTGGAGTAACTCCAGCTCTTCGGTGAGGTTTCAGTGAACTTATACAGGTGTAACTGATACCAGGGTCTGAATCAGTGTGGTGGTGAGGCACCGAATGAAAACGAAGGGTTCGTTAAATGACAGCCTTTCAGATTCAGAGTAACTAAAAATTATCAGTAACAGGGTTTGTTAACTTTGAGTGGGACAGAAGAAATACCCACCAATGGATGGAGCTTACATTTACACAGCATTTCTCAAGTATTCACTTCAGCAGGTCCATAAGGTTTTAAAGTAGGATTTGGCTCAGCCTGGTCTGAGTAACTTTTTAACAGGGTTCTTGCTGCTACCCCATGCAAACTGTTGAAAAAATATATGACTGCCTAGAAAATAAATTGTGCATATGTACTCTGTGTATCCATGCCGGTGTGGCCACTCTATATACACACAACCAAGATCCCAATACTGCACACAAACCGGAACTGTATCATGGCCTTTCTTAAAACATTAACTTCAGGGTTAGTTTTCTATACCCATGTTACTGACAAAAGGCATGCCCAATGGCAGGGAAATACGCACACTCCTTGTATTTTAAGGTAGATATGTCATGTTTGATCTGAAAGAATAACAGCTTTCACAGGGTAGTCCAGTCTTTCAAGAGAGAGCCCTCTCTTAGAAATAATTTTGTTGGGTTTACTTCTATAATTGAGATCAATAGTATAAATCAAATTGATTTTAATGCTGAAAGAAATGCCATGGTAGCCAGTTGACAGGACACTGTCAAAGATATTTTCTTAACAGTTTGATACCTTTAACAGGATGCAAGCTAGCAGGCAGAACAACTTCATTAGGCTTTTCCTTCTCCCACTTTTAAAGAATACCAAAAATTTTCTGAGAAATCTGAGCATCACCGAGAACAAACAGAAAACATGACGTTAACAACTGGGTCTGCAAAGGCAGAGTAATACTGCAGGATCAAGTCACGTGCAGCTGACGGAAGATGGTAAAGTTCTAGCAGTCTCAAAAGGTGGCTCATATTTAAGGGTATGAACTACTGAATGGTGCCCTGTTTTCCTTTTAGAAAGCAAAAATCTATACCATACGTACTGCACAATTATCTAAACTTTCCCCACACTGGGGCTTGTTAGTGATAGAGTAGCCTGTAAAGAATAGGCACTTATCCCAAGAACTGGCAAAAAAGGGGAGTATTATTTGGTAGGTATGGCACCAAAATACAACCATTGTGCTTTCTCACATACATATGCTGTACAGATGGAGCCTCAAACAGACACAGAGTTTTAGGTTGTTAGCGGGCTGTGTTTTTTCTTTTTGCTTCGGCAAGATTTGCAAATGCAGCAGATGATGCATGGAGATGCCACGAGCAGCAAGGGGGAGGTCACCAATGCTATGATACCTAGTCCAACGAGGATCCCCACAACCTGAAAGACATGGTGGGGAAAAATATGTATTTAGCTAATGTGGAAAATAAAATACACCTGTGCATGCATAAGCACAGCATAGATCACAAAAAATAGACGAAAACATGAAAATAATCATCTTGGTCCTCTACTGAAGGGTAAAATCTGTTTGTTTCATGCATGCATGAGAGATCTGCTCAGCTGACTAGGAACACACCTGCGTTCTGTTCCACATCACCGAAGCCCGCGAGTGGCCCAGCTTGTTTCTGCAAGGGCCTCTGTCGTAATGTCTTAAGAAAATATCGTTCTGAAAAACAAAAGGCAAAAATGTAAGAGCAGGTTACAGTACTGTGGGGAGAGGTTCAAGACTGGACTGGAAATACAACTTCGCTGACACTGCTTTAAAATTACCAGCTGCCGGTAGACAAGTTCACCTGTTTTCCAAATAATTATCTAGAGAAACTGCTTTCAGTTTCAAAAAGTGTGGTGTGTTTGGAACCTGAGCTATTGTATAGTGTCTTTCCCCACACACTTTTAAAAAGCATAAGCATATGCATTGCACCTGTTGCAGAGGTTCCTAGTCTGTAATTTAGTGATGATAGAGGGGCCTATAAACAGCAGATATTTCTGAAAGCTAGCAATCTGAGGGATTATCTTCCTGAGGTACTTCTACTTTCTGTTCTCCTGCTGTCTCTGCACTTCAGAGTCATTTTCTTCCTGCACTTAACAGGAATATTTAAAAAGTAGGAAATCCCTGTTTCTTTTCTCTTTTCCTAGTCATACTTACTAAATTTTCAAAGGTTTTCTTCAGAAGGTGACTAATGCCCTGCATTACCCTGCCCTAGAGGGCTGCGCTGTAACCTGACGCTGCTTCCTCTTTCATTTTTCAGCCCTACTATTTGGCTCTGCAGGTATGACCTTCATCTACACCTGGAGCTACTGTAACCCTACACATTTAGAAAAACTGCATTTGAATCACACATCCACAGTTTCTTTTTTTCTTTCTTCTTTGAAACTTTGAAGTGACGAAAACTGAGTAAGGACATGTCTGAAGAGTGTGAGAATCTGACAGTCTTCCAGTTCAGCACGGTGTTAAGCAATCATTGTGTACTGTATGTACTCTGAGGCAAGCCGTAAGAGTCATGTTGAAAAAACACGCTCACGCTCACGCACACAGAAACGGGACATAACAATAAGCGAAACCTGTTTAGCATGCTGAGAAAAGGAGCAATGAAGAAAGAGGAAGTCTCATTGTTTGCTGGCTGTGGAGTACAAAAAAGAAGAAAAGCCATGCAGCATCTAACATTTTCTTTCAAGTGCTGGTAAAGTCCTTTTCACACTCCTACAGTTGTTACTGATGACTGTGCCAAAAAGAGAAGCTGTCACATACATGAGCACATTATTTCCTGTACTCTTAATCCTGCTAGGAAGCTTGAAGCCCATACAAGTAGAGACTAGTTGGTATCACTTGAGAAATAACTAACAACCTGCACTTCATAACCCAGCATTTCTATCCTCAAGCCTACTAATCAATCATTCTCTTCAGCAAACACGTCACTAGAGATGGACTAGTAAAGGAGACCTAGTCCATATGAGCTCTTAATGCACCTGCCCATGAAGCAACCTCTTCACCCAGTACCATACCATTTTTTGGACGTGCTGTGACCCTTGCAGTTGGAGCAGGTGGAAGACACTTTCTTCCTGGCTCTCAACCACACTATTTTTACTGCACTGGAAGAGGGAATCAGAGAAAGGCTGCACTGGAATGGACCTCCAGAAAGCAACCAGTCTGTGCATTTTCCTCAAAGAAATAGCATGGGACCCACAGACATGGCTATAATCCTTTATAGAAGAAGAATAAATAAAAGCACTGGATGAATGAGAGAAAGAAATGAAGTTAGAAGCTGAATTGAGCCAAGACATACACTAGGGTATCAACTAGTTAGTGGAGAGCTTGTACAGGCCCTCAGACCAATCCCAACCCCGTTACCCTTTATCGAGCTGGTTTTTTCTGCAGCACTCACATCCAAGTTCTGTAGACAGTACCAGCAAAACGTGTGCTTGCAGTTCTTGCACATCATCTGAGCACAGCCCTCGTTTCGCTCAATATAGATCTGACAAACTGGGCACTGCTTAATTGGTGCTTCTGTCTCCGTTCCAATAAGTGATCTAGAAGAGAAGGGGAATATGTAAGTGAAATGTGAATGTAATTACTGTCAATATTCAGCTCCACTGCCTAATGTGTACTGTGGTTATTTTCCAGAGCATTTAATGTTGTGTCTTAATGCACTCAATGTGTGAAGCTTTTATTCAGTACAACACACTGAAGTATACTTACTACTTCGTGTAAGATTATTTATATCATGTAAAAGTGAAACTCCATGCCCTTGGTCTTTTATGCTACGTAAAACCAGCACTCACTATACCCATAAACATATCACCTATCGTATTAAATTAAGCACTTTGTAAGACAGCTTGCACAATTAATCTAACATGACTGGATTATGCAATTTATAGCACTGTCCCTGCCTGAGCAAAATAGCCTTGAACTCCACTAAAGCCAAAGATCAAACCTGGAGAAGAAACATTATGGTGAGAGCTCTTTGGCAACATCTATTTGATGAAGTCTCTAGCAAGCAGAATGCTTAAATTTTAAGTAAGTCTTTCATTTCTTGCAAGAAAAATGATATAAAACTTTGAACACACATGACTGAACGTAATCTGATTCTGAAAACAGACATTACATAATATAAACACAAAAGTGTTTTCTTTTTGTAGATTAATGCCTTATGTAACCTTATCTGTACGTCATTTACACCAATGCAAAACGAACATAGATCAGATTTCCCACACCAAATGGGACATTTTACACCCACTCTGTGTAAGAGTTACGATTCGTGTATGCAGAGATTCTATAAATATTAAGCAGGGGTGATTTTTAATCACAGTATAAGAAAAATTTGGATCCTGGAATATTAGCGTATCGGATTTTTTTGTACGGGCTCAAGTCATAATTCTAGCATGTAAACAAAGCCTTCAGGCAGATTCAAAGCCCTGGAGGGCTTCGCCTTTCAGAAGTGTCAGTGGCAACCCAAACTTGACAAGTACCCAAATAATATGAAGTCTTAAAAAGTAAAATGTATCATTTAAAATAATAATCAGATTGGAATTAGATTTAGGAAACACCAGGAGAGATGGACAGTCTCAGAGATGTACCTAAGGAGCTAGAAGGAAGCTTTCCATGAAACTGATGCGAGGCACAGAGCTAGCCCTCTGGGCCAAAAAGAATCAAAAGACCACGTGGTGTCCGTGGGTTCCCCTCTTACCCCTGCTCAGTTAGCACTGGTGTAGTTTGGTTTCCCTGGCACAGGCTCTGCGGGTGCCACACCTCCTTGCAAGAGGAGCAGAACGTCAGACGGCAAGCTGGGCACTCCACCGGCACTGGCGCTCCCGACTGGCTCTGTGCAATATGACACACCGTTTGGCAGTCGGCTGCAGGGCACCATGTCCTCTGGGGGTCCAAGTGGACTTCTGAAATGTAACAGAGAAATAAAACTGTTTATACATTCCCCTTCTCATTCCAGTAGCGTGTGTCTAGGTACGCAAGACCCAGTTCTGTGGGTGGGTGGGGAATTTGCAGCCCTCCACGCCCATGCCCATGGGCGTTCGAGCCTGCTATTCTTCTTTAGGCAGGTCGGCAGTTTTGCTCTGCTAAGGCAGCTGCACTAGCAGCATCTCAAGACTGGGGACATATTCTTTGTCTTTATAAGGAGGTACAAAAGGCAAATGTAACTGCTGCATGCTGAGGAGCACGTCTTTTGTGACATTAGGCTATTCCATGTCTTTCACGTGTCCAAGCCACATAGTATCTTTCATGTAAGTAGCAGAAGGGCTGTCATTAAATTAACGTCAAGTCACTTACCGTGCCTTATTTTGTCCCCTCTATCTACAAACTCCAATTAATATTCACTTTATTATATGATCACTATTTGTAAGGTATCAGATTACAATAGTTAAGGCAAGATTCAGGGTGGAGACACTGAGTTACAGAAATGGCAGTGGATGATGGATATTGATTCCTCCTCTCACTCCCCAACCTTTCTTCAGTGAATTTCAGCTTGCAACAGAAACCCAGCTGAAACACGTTCACTGATAGGGGTGTCCATTGTGTGTGCACTTTATATTGCTCAAGTCCACAAGGTGCAGCCAAACACTCCCACCCTGAAGAGCCTCCCTGGAAAAGGGCTGTCATGCCTACAGGAGCTACCTGCATCTCCTCCTCCCCTGGGAGCTCTCTGGGACCACCACTGAAAATAAATAGATGGAGGGGATGTCTCAGGAACAGCTGGAAATGCCTGACTTTGAGGCGTCAAAAGTTATTACAAAGTTTTTCTGTACGTCTAGGTAAAATATTGTCCTACTTGAAACAAAAGGCTGCACAAGGGCCCCAGACATATGTTCTCTGGCAAGTTTTCCTGAAATACTTGAAGGCACTTCCTCCTATGCACACCCAACTGCCTGCACCGCTCATCTGCAGGAGATTGCTGGTAGCCCACAGTGAAGGGGGCTGGTGGACAGATATCTAGCAGATGTTTCAGTCAACATGAAAACGTGATATCAATTCAGTGTCCAGATATCCAGAAATTAGAAACTGTACAACAAGAAATGTGTTTGAAAGAGTAAAATTTGCCCCCCCAAGCTCTCAAGCATTTAGACACACATGCATGAACACCTGGGGAGAAGGACACCCCGCGAACTTCATAACCTAACGTGCACTAGAAACTCAGTTCTTTTCCAGTATGCCAAACCTATCTGTTCACCTTGAACACTTCCAGTTTCTTTAAAGCCATCCCTCCCTCCCTCCCGTGTGTCCAGGACTCTTACAGTGAGGAGCCACATAAGGATGATCATCCTCTCTACTGGCTGCAGGACACACAGGTACACAATGCTCTGACTACTCGTAATTTTAAAGTCTCTGTCAGAGTGGTCTGACAGATGTGGAGAATTTCTACATCTACATTTCCACATGACAGCAAAGGGTGTCATCTATAATTTAGGCAGTGCCAGCAAAACTCCTGTCCCATCTACCTCCAGCCACTCAATGAATCTAGTTGCCTTCCTTCCTCTTATTTTCTTGCATGTGCTTCCTTTGTCCCCCAAAACAAACATACATTTTGCTTTTTACTGAATGAAAGTCAGAACAAAATAGTTTGCAGCTTCATCTGTGGGGAGGAAAGAGACACATGGATGGGCAGTACAAGCCATTTTACGTTTTTCTATAGTGTCCTGACTGAGAAATCATTATTTCTGTAGCTTCCTTTGGTGTCTCTAAAAAGAAACTCTGGACTGGGTAAGACCATGGCCTAGTACTGGCCATTGCATTTAAGTCTTCACGCAGTAGGTTCTGTATGCTTTCTGTTGCTGAACAGCAGGTAAAATGAGATAAAGTGCAGTTCCTGCAGACACCCGCTTAACATACTCAAATTTGGAAACCTAAATTCTCCTGTTCTGTTTTTGGATGGAAGACAGGATGTCTGGTTTTGACATCACTGGGAGGAGGGGAGTTGGGTTGTAAATCTTACTGATTTTTACAAATTTGTTGCAGTAAGATGTAATGCATGAGATGAAACTCCCCCCTCTCCCACTTCCTCCATTTTACAAAGAACCTACAGATGGTGTTTTGCAATCCATGCTGTCTCATACTGTATGGTTTACCATAGAGTACAAGTGAAACCAGAAAAAAACTAAAAAGGAGCAGCCAAAAAAAAGGAAAGAGGCTATCTCATATTGCTCTGACAAGCAGCTCCATCCTTTGGTTAGGCCATTTCTCCCCTGAGCCTTTCTCCTGCTTCCCCACAGCCAGTTCAGCCACACTTGCTCCACTCTCAAGAGGAAAGCCTTCCCAAACAGTGCCAGTACCAGGCAAGGATCTGGTCAGTTTTCATAAAACATGCAAGCAAGCAGGTGAGGTGTGGGAGACAGACAGCGGAAATGGAGCACCATGAAGAAAGGAGAATTTCTGGCTCTGGAGAGGTACTCACTGAAAGGATGAGCCTATGGCTTTCACAGAATATGAGGAACACCTTTTAAAATAGGCTACTTTTCAGTCGGACATAAAACTGAGGTTCTCACCATGTACCATTTGGCCTATTGGGCAATAACCACAGAAACAGGAATATAATGCATATGTCCTAACCATACCCTATTCCTGTTTTGTTACTTCTGATGACCACATCAACCCCGTCCCAAACAGACGTAGAGCAATTCCTGTCCCTTCTTTTAAAATATGCTGCATGGAAGCTCTGTGGCTAGGCCCTGAGTGGATGCAGAGAAGTTACAGACATGTAAGAAAGCTTGGTTTTAAGCCTGAAAACATTTGCATTCTAAGAACACAAAAAACACGAGAGGTTAGAATATTTTCAGTGCATTTCATATTAAACCACACAAGTGTCTACAGATATACAATTGTATCCCCAGGGAAGTGGTTGACTCAGCCACGTCAGACACCTTCAAGAGTCAGCTGGACAGGGAGCTGGGCCATCTTGTTTAGACTTTGCTCTTCCTAGAAAGGTTGGACTAGATGATCCCTGAGGACCCTTCCAACCTGTGATTCTGTGATACTTCTCACTATGTTTTCACCCAATATTATTTGTCCATGTTTTAAAAAAGAAACAACAAAGAAATGGAGAGAAAAACTATTTTACTAAAATAGCTAGCACAGATGGGGGTATGGATGTATAAGTCTTTCTTCAGGTCTTCAAAATTTTCCTCAAAATTCATCTCGCGATGGAAGATGTCTGGAAGAGTGAGAAGCATTGGCTTTACCTACCACTTGAAGACTGGTAAGCAAAGACTACAGAGCAAATGCAAGTCTTTTGACTTACTCAAGGAGCTGGTTATTTATTTCCGGCATTTCTAGTAAAGCACAGGGGGTGCTGAAGCTAAGAGCCCATATCTCAACAGAATAAAGCTGAGAGAAGAAGGGTGTAAATATAGGAAACTGAAGGTTTTGAATAAGGAGCTTTGTTGATCAGAGCAAAAGTCATGAAGGACGCCTTAGTACCTGCCTATTTTAAGAATCAGAATTTGGCTTATTGCATTTGCAGGCATGGAAAAGAAGATGGTACAGCAAGGTCTGGAAAACTCATTGCTTTCCATTTATTCCCCTTACCACATTGCCTCCTTCTCCCCAGCAACAAAAAAAAAACCCTAGCAAGCCTGAGTTAGCTCTTCCCCAGCAACTGGTCTGAAGAAAAAAACCTGAAAACTAAGAAGAAAAGGGAGCTCAAAACATTTAGCATATAAAGGTTTTCTTAATTTTTAAATGAACCCTAAAAGGCTGATGAAAGCAATGCTACTATTATGCCGTATTTCAGTTCTTCAAGTTGTTCTCTGTCATTAAGTAAATCAAATTAATTCATGGCCATATACTTGGCTCAGCTTCTGGCTGATATCATCCCTGCCCACTGGGATGCATCCTGACTGGAGCTCACGTGTTTGTAGGGAAAGGCCCATAGTTTAACACAAAGATCGATGAACTGCTTTTGCTGCTAGGTCAAGGAGCCATGGCTGAGTTTGGCTTAGGGCTGGTGTGAGAATGGATCATGAGGCACACGTGGTTGTGGTTGGCGAAAGCCCATGGGAGAGGGCAGAGTTAGGCAGTGGTGGCCTGGGCTTTGCATAGCACTAGGTTTGAAAAAGGCTAAGTTGCACTATGGCTGACACAGACACATGGCACATATCAGATCTCAGCTGCTGGGAGACCCTGGGCAGATTCCAAGTCAGAATTCAGCCCCAGCAGGTGCCGTCAGGAAGGGTTATTGCTATTTTCAGAAAAAGACCTTCAGGACGACATTGGCATTGGTTGGGGCAGGCATTGTCAGGCTGGGTCAGGTCTGAGAACAGAGTTTCAGGCCAGCAAAAGCATTAGCCAGATCCAGCTGATGAGTCCAAAAAGGTTAGCCTTGAGGGCAGCGTTAAACCCAGGATAGGGAAAAGGTCTTGGCTGGGGCTGGGATTAGTGGTCATGTCCAGGTCAGAGCTTGAGTTAACAGGAAATGTTGTTCCCAGGCATCAGTAAGCTGGATTTATTGCTGGGGCCAATAGGCAAGGCAAAAATGCTAGGGTTTAGGCCAGCCACGTGGATGCCAGTTTTACTCATCATACAGGAAAAAGGACAGATCTTACAAACATCATGAAGAGAGGCAGTGGAGGTGGAGGAGGATCTGTCGGACTTAGGCAAGAAAGAAAAGGGAAGGAGGATTTATAAAATAGACAATTTTCAGGCTTCCGTGTGTGGGAGGCAGTTAAAAAAAAAAAAAAGTGATGTAACAGAGAGTTGGACAAAAGATCATGAGTTCAGCTTTGGCTAGTTATAGAGGAGGAGATACCAGGAAATCATTAGTTTCACTGCCTTCAGTTAAAAAAAGGTTTTACATGAAACAGATTAATGTATTGCAATAATGACCCTCTTTTGTAACCCTTTAATATGGTGATATCATGAGCTCTGATTTCCACTGTCTTGGGCCGTAGACAAACCACTGCTTGGCTTATGAACTGGATAGACTTCCTCAGGAATTAAGGGTAAATGAAAAGGTTGTAAAACAGGGGAGAGAAATAAAAAATGAAAGCAGGGTTTGGGATTTTTTTTTCTCTTTTGGCGTGAATGCCTGCAAATCATAGCTACAATCTGCATCTGCTCATGAACACCGGGGCATACTTGGGTATACCCATTTTGCAGTTTTTGTACTTCATAGTCATTTACTGTGACTCATGCCAGATGAGATTCTGTAAAAACCCATATATTCTTCTACCTGACCATCTTTTCAAGTGCATTACTGTGCCTAACTTTTATGAACCTCTGCATTTTCGTTCACATTCCCAATCCATCTGCATCTAAGCATGCATGCAAAGCAAGAACACAAATACAGTCACAGAATCACAGGTTAGAAGGGACCTCAGGGAACATCTAGTCCAACCTTTCTAGGAAAAGCGCAGTCTAGACAAGATGGCCCAGAACCCTGTCCGGCCAAATCTTGAAAGTGTCCAATGTGGTGAGTCAACCACTTCCCTGGGGAGATTATTCCAATGGTTGACTGTCCTCACTGTGAAAAATTTTCCTCTTGTGTCCAATCAGAATCTCCCCAAGAACAACTAGTATCCATTCCCCCTTGTCCTCTCCATGTGACTCCATGTAAAAAGGGAGTCTCCATCTTCTTTGTAGCTACCCCTTAAGTACTGGTACATGGTGATGAGATCCCCTCTGAGCCTCCTTTTCTCAAGGCTGAACAATCCCAGTTCTCTCAGCCTATCCTCTTGTGGCAGGCTTCCCAGCCCTTTGGTCATCTTGGTGGCCCTTCTCTGGACCCCTTCCAGCCTGTCCATATCTTGTTTTGTAGTGGGGACCAGAACTGTACACAGTACTCCAGGTGTGGCCTGACAAGCACTGAGTAGAGTGGGATAATGACTGCTTTATCACTGCTGGTGATGCCCTTTTGGATGCAATGCAGCATCCTGTTGGCCTTCTTGGCCGCAGCAGCACGCTGTTCGTTCATGTTGAGCTTTCTGTCCACCAGGACCCCCAGGTCCCTTTCCACAGACCTGGTCTCCAGCCAGGTGGATCCCAGTCTGTGCTGCACTCCCGGATTATGTTTTCCCAGGTGCAAGACCTTACACTTGTCCTTGTTGAACTTCATAAGGTTCTTGTTGGCCCACTCTTCCAGCCTATCCAGATCTCCCTGCAGAGCAGCTCTCCCTTCTGGAGTGTCTGCTTCCCCACTCAATTTGGGGTTGTCTGCAAACTTGATCAGGCTACACTTCATCCCGTTATCCAGATCACTTATAAAGATGTTGAATAATATTGGGCCCAATATCAATCCCTGGGGGACCCCATTTGTGACAGGTTGACAGTTTGAAAAAGAGCTATTTACCACCACCCTTTGGGTGTGACCCGTCAGCCAATTCCCCACCCACTGCACAGACCACTTCTCTAGGCCATAATGCATTAATTTCTCCACAAGGAGGCCATGTGGGACCGTATCAAAGGCCTTGGAGAAGTCCAGGTAGACAATGTCCAGTGCCCGCCCCATGTCAACCAGGCAAGTCACTTTGTTGTAGAAGGCCACCAGGTTTGTCAAGCACAATCTGCCCTTAGTGAAGCCGTGTTGGCTTTTCCCAATCACGTGCTTCATTTGACTTGAGATGGCCCCCAAGAGGATTCATTCCATAACTTTCCCAGGGATTGAAGTAAGGCTGATGGGCCTATAGTTACCTGGATCCTCCCTCAAGCCTTTCTTGTAGATACAGGTAACATTTGCCTTTCTCCAGTCCTCTGGGACATCCCCCGTTCTCCATGACTTCTCAAAAATTATGGAGAGTGGCCTCACAATGACATCAGCCAGCTCCCTCAACAACCTCAGGTGGATGGCATCAGGCCCATCAATTCGTAGGGGTCAAGCTCCTGTAATAATTCATGTACTAACTCTTCCTTCACTGATGGTGGGTCTGTGTTTGGATCAACTGGGAATTTCATTCCCAAAGACTGGGACCTAACAGTGTTGGTAAAGACAGAGGTGAAGAAAGTGTTGAGGACCTCTGCCTTTTCAGCATCGTTGGTGACTGACTCTCCTAGTCTGCTTAACAGTGGGCCTAGGTTTTCCTTCTTTTTCTGCTTGTCGTTGACATACCTGAAGAAATCTTTCTTGTTATTTTTGACATCTACAGCCAGTTTCAATTCAAGCTGGGCTTTTGATCTTCTAACTGCATCTCTGCACGCTCTGGCAATGCCCTTGTAGCTCTCGACGGATAATCCTCCACTTCTCCATCTCTGGTATGCTTCTCTTTTGGATAAACTGGTTTGTGCTTCCAAGAGAGAGCTCTTGGAGAACTCCCAACACTCCTTTATCTATCCCAACTAGCTCCTTTATCTTCCAAGGAAGCGTCCCATGGGATCCCTCCCAACTGAACCCTGAGTGCACTGAAGTTTGCTTTTCTAAGGACAGTCTTTCAAGGACAGTTTGAAAGCAGGCAGAGTTAGGACAGATCAGTCCCAGATACACTACCCTGCAAGCTACCATGGAGTGATGGCTTCAAAAACGCTGCAACTTCCAGCTGAGACTTTCAGGTTGGTGTCAGTCTTTAAAACCAGCAAGGGACCTCATCTTTCTGACTAGCAAGTTTCTTGTTCAGCCTTGGCAAGGAACCATCTCCTGAAGGCTGACCTCTGGCATAGGAAAGCTTTGCCCCAGTAAGTCCTTCAGTTTCAAACTTCTTTACTAATAGGCCTTAATCAGTAATGATGGGTCCAATTATCCCTCAGGAAAAACTAAAATCTATTAGATGAACACACATGAGGCGTCTTTAATTTCTCTTTAATTAATCTCTTGCAGGGATGTTTGCAAAAGCCCCCATCACACTGCAGGGTCTGTCCCCCTGCAGAAGTTCTGAAAATCCCTATGGATATATGAAAGGACTGTGTGCACCCTGCACCAGCCTCTAGCACCTTGTCTAGTTCCACAAGTACAACCACCACCTTAAGGACCCAGGATGAGCATGCTACAGGAAGAATAATGGACCCTCAGGCACACAATGTGAGAGTGTTGCCCACAAGCTTGAGTAAAAGCATGGTATTTCAGTAAGATTCTATTCTGTTCATTCCGCTCCACTGAAATAATTTCAAATTTGTCCGTGGAGCACATTCAGACTTGGTGACTGCTCTTAAACTGTTTCAAAACAAAGACATCTTCTCTGTCTCTTCCTTAACTCACCCAACAGGCTTCGACTTTGCAGTATGTAATACTGCTTCTCCACTGACACTTTAAAAAAGGAAGGTAACAGAAACCGAAATGTTCCCACCTCGTTCAAACTTCAGCCTCTTGTATAACTGAAACTGGTCAACAGACACCAAACAGGCAATCTGAAATGAGAAACAAACACACCAAAAAAGCATTAGAAACATAGACTTTAAAAAAATTAATAAGCACCCTGTTCTATATGCCTGCTCCCCTAAGCTGGGTCTCAAATCCACATTTATTCATCCTTGCTTTCACCACCGCATTCCTCCATATCTTGACTTCCTTCTCCAAAACGTAAAGTAGTTCTTGACTTCTTCTCTTTCAGCCACTCAGCCTAGTAGTTCAGACCACGTCTTTCTTACCATGCATAGGAAAGCCTTCTCTGTGGATTCTGCATTTACTTGAGGCTTCTCACTTTTATTTCATGTTGGTTTCACGTAACGAAGGGTGACAGCTTGCCAGCCATGGAGACTGCAGCATGTTGCTCATGCACAAGAATACAGCTCAAATGAACAGTTCCTCATTTGTGTCTCCCAGTCTTAATGGCAGGGGTCACTTAGTTCTCAGGAACTTAAAAGCTAGCCTGGCTTCCAATTTTATTCACTTCATGGGCTTTGGGCTGAGACAGTTAATGCCACTGCTGTTGCAATTTGCCTTAGACACGCACCAGCCCACTGGGAAATGGACTTAAGTTAACGAATGTCGTTGGCATAGACGAACAGGCTTTGCTGATACATTTTACACATCACCATAATTAAACCAGCAGCCTAAAAGGCTAAATGCTCAGATCTCCAATTAACAGTCTACAGTAAGAAAACCAAGTACCCTATTTAAAACTAATAAGCAAACCTGCATACAGGGTAAGGAGGGGTTCAAAAGAAACTTCACAGACACTTCTGGAGCCACCTGTTTGTTGGACTCTGAACCGGAGATCATCTTCTTTATTTGATCCATTCGTAATATTGTACCAGTACTGGAAAATTATTTCTCTTTTACTGGAAAAAAACTTAAACTAATACTAATGTAAGACCTGGTCATTTGAAGCACTGGGAGACAGTGTAGAACTGACAGCTTTAAAGTGAAGGGCTCTCAACCCTCACATCCAGTGTCCCACCACAGTCCTTCAGATTACTGTAAAAGGCAAAATTTTGCCCTCAGTGAAGTGGACATTGGCCCTTGCCACCCTTTGGGGTTGTGTGACACAGCACGTGTGAGAAGAAATACAAAGACAAAAAAATACATTCAATATCATGCTGTGAATACATTTGCTTTCATAGATAGAAAAAAGAAAACAATATATCCATTTGTATATTACAAAATAGGAAATTGCTTTAGTAAGATCTCAAATAAATTGGAATTAAAATTGCATTTTGAAGCAGATGTTTGGATCATTTGTGTGACCTAAACCAATGTCATACAAAAAATAATCCAACTGTTATTGAGATATAAGTGTTCAAAGATGCTTAAAAGACTTAGAGTTGAAGAAATCAATGGATTTCATATCAAAATGGGACACACCAACAAACCTTTCCAAAGCATATTCTTAGTCTAGTAAGTTAGCCCTGGCTCAAAGTACCGTCCTCATTCAGTTTCTGAATTCAGGGTGTAAACTATTTATAAGATAAAAGTATTTGCAGGGCTAAAAATATTACATTAATATGACTGCAAGATGCAGAGAGCTCCCTGGGAAACTCTTCACCTGTTCATCAGAAGTCTGCTGAAACACTCTTGGAAAACAAATAACAACTTAAATGGGGAAAAAAAAGACTGAAGTTCAGCAGCTTCAGCAAAGAATGAAGCCAACCAACAAAGCTATATAAAACACACAAGACACATCATTTCAGTATTGCCCACTCCTCCCCAGGGCAGCTTCAAATCTAAATAGAGTTTGGAAAACAAAAAGAGTCATCTGCTTTTCTCTAGCTGGGTGAGCATTGGCAACTACTTTAAATTTTCCCTTCATTACAACTAAATTAAAACAGCGAGTCTCAATGCTGTAAGAGCCACTTGAGTGAATTGTTTAGTTGTCTGGGGTATTTCTGTGCTTGCTCTTGCTTTTAACAAACCGTTTTTCAAGAGCAGTTCTATTCAGTCCAGAATTTCCCATGTATTAAAAATCAGCCTTTTTGATTACAGTGGGAGCAGAGTTTGGAGTTTTACTGCAGATTTCAGTAGGAAGCAGAGTCAGTGCTGAAAGCTTCCCTTTCTCCTATTGAAAACCTGATCTTTCCATGGCAGCCTTCCCCACTGGTTTAACCCAGCCACATCATCTTCCTACGCAGCCTCTTCACAGCTCAGCTCCCCTCTCCCTGCACGCTGCTCCAGGGTCCAACATATGCAGCCCATCACCTCTGCCACTGGATTCCCCCAGGCTTTGAAAGACCCGCTCCCAGTAGTGCCCAAATGGAGGTCAACCTGAGAGGTGCTGAGCTGAAGCCCCGCACAGATTTAGTATCTTTAGGCATGAGGAAAGGAATGCACAATCTGCTGCTGCCTGAATTCAGTGCCACAGCAAAGCTGTACGTGCAAACTCAATTGAAAAAAAATTTATTGGGTCCCCCAAAAAACAGCAAGTCCTTTCCTCAGTGAACTTTTAATCTCATTTACACTTAATTAAGAAGGAGAGCCATAGGCATGCTAAAGGTATTAGCTGTTTATCTCCTCTATTTGCCTTCAGAGTCTAAATGTTCATTTTCGTACACTTCTCCATCCCCACCCAGGAGTCCATTCCAAACACCTCTCCAGCAGAACTGCAGTCACTCCTGGGCTGGACAGAGGATGGAGATCTGGGGAGGAAGCAAAGCAGCAACCCAGTGGATGGCAATGGGCCAAAAGAGAAAAACTATGAGCACGTCAGGAAGCAGACATTTCTTATTCTAGGCTATGAAATTATTCAATGCAGCAAGAAATGGTACGGGACAAGTTTGGGGGCTTTTTTTTTTTTTTAATATTGGGTTATGGTTACCAAAAAAAAACCTACAAAGAAAATGGGATGCAAGGACTCTCCTCATCTGAAAAGATGTTGATATGAGACTTATCAGATAGTTGGGAATTGAAATAAGTTTTCTGGTTTTCTATACCCTGTAAAGCAACACCTGCAGTTAAAATAATCTTGCTATGGAGCACAAGAACATGTAAGAGCTCTTGCTAAGAACAACTTTCACCTGAAGTAAAAATATCCATGGAAAAAAAGCAAAATTCTGAAAGCCCACTACCACAAAAGGCTCCAGCTGGACACTTACCACGTCCAAAAAGATTGCCTGACGTGGTACGATAACCAGGGGTGCTGTTACTGTGTGAGACAAAAGAGCAAAGGAAGGAAAATGAAAGAGTATTAAATAATTGGGTTCAGTTTACACAGGGGCAGACTGTTCCTTGTAACCTGGGCAGTGCAGTAACCAGGAGCCAAGGAAGAACAACTGCCCTGTTTTTAAATGCTGGCTACCATAGTGGAAAGGGAAAATCACTACTCCACCTATTCTCAGGCTTTCAAGGGACATGCAAGGAGGCATCAAGAAAACTGAATAGATCTTATTTCCTTTCACACCCATATGAATCAAACCTCAGTAATGCTGAGGGAGGAAAGTTCACCAGGACAAGTGCTTCTCCCTTTCTTGCTTTAACAGATACACAGCAAGGGCAGATCCTGCAGCCGCAACTGCTACTTGTAAAGGGTTGTATTGCCCACCTCTGCAAAAGTCCCATTCACAAAGGCACTGTCTAGTTTTGCATGGAGTGCAAAAGAGTTTTATCTTGGGCTCTGTTTTGTTTTTGAAAGGGGCATGGGGGCTCAATCTCTCTGTTGTTAGAAATTACACCCACACCTTTCTTCATCAGCTACCATGCTCACTAGAGTCATAATGAAATATTAAATTATTCATTTTTTCCATTAAAAGCGCTTCTCTTATTTAGTGACAAATAAAAACAAAATTAAGACTCTCATTTTCTCCCCTTGGATTTGTTTGAAAATGAGTAAATAAGAAGAACAAAAATTTTAATTTTTAAAAAGATAGTTTGGCCTGCAACATTTTCTTACCTTCCTCCTAATTTTACCATTTCAATAGCCCCTAGAAAAATGTAAACCAATCTGCAAATTAAAAATAAAACTGGTATTTTAAATTGACTCCCAATAGGATTTTCGCTCAGCTATGTATGGAATATAACGGAACTAAGGATTCTAAGATCTGGGTCACCGTCCCATTTCAGCACCACTTCACAAAGCACTGACAGCCCTCTGTCAGGTTAGCACTGGTGTAGATCATGGATTTACACAGACAGGAGGACAATAAGTAGAATCTGCACTGTGTGCAAGGGGGTAAGTCTCCTTGTTGAACTTAAGAGGCAAAAGGAGAGGCCAAATCAGTATCACCTTTACTGCCTGCTGCACAGTTTTAATCCAAATCAGATTACGTATAAATGGATCATTGGCATCAACGTTACAAGCTTCAGAACAATACAGGAATCAGAAATAGCAAATAGATATTATCCAAGTGGGTACTGCATTAGAAATCTCTGTATGCGGTTGAGACTTAACCCGATTCATAGCTTACACTGGTGATTGGATTTGCACCAAGTAAAACCATTTCAAACCATAATAAATTACCCCTCATTTAGATTAGGGACATTAACCGGTCCAATTAAATCAATGGAGCAAATTCCCAAGAGGGACAAGGATATTCTAGACAGAAGTCGTCTGTATGGTTAAAGAGAAAACCATTAACATAAGATGTTCCTTCTATCTTCTGCTTCCAGGAACAAATCCAAATCATCTTTGTTTATTGTACTATTAGAGCTTGAAAGGACAAACATCTTGTTTAACAAGATTGCTTTTAAACTTTCTTCTTTTTTTTTTTGTGCAACCAGCTATTTGACACAGAGTCTGTAGCCAAAACTATTGCCTTCCCACCACCAACACCCATTTGTTTCTACTTAAAGCCCTCTATACTACAAGCAGCTGCTATCTTGATGTAACAGGTCAAGATATGACCTAAGATTGCACTTTATTTCAAGCTTTTCAGTGGAACAATTCCTTCGGTTTGAAGGCACTATTTGTCAAAGAAAAAAAAAAAACTGCTGGGCAACACACCAGTTTCAACTAGATTTTTCTAGAGTAAAAATAAAACCAACCAAACACAGGGGTTTCAGAAAACTTATTTTCAAAGTACTGAAAAGCACTATTTTCTAGTTCGAATGACTTTTCATTTTAAGTTTTTTAATAATAAAAACCTGGAATATTTTCTTCAGAGGTCCAGTGAGACACAGTGTTGTAGCTCACCAAAAGTAAAGCCTTAACTCCCAACATCTATATTTTATGAATAAGCAGTTTACTCCCCAAACACTGATGAAATGTTCAACCATTTCAGAGAGACACATTCCTACTATTCACACTTGCTCACTTCTTCATGAGACATACAATAAGAAATTCTACTCCCTGTTTAAAATGTTAACCAGAGTTTTTGCCCCCCTCCGCTCCCCAAAAGCAACAAAAGAAGGATGTGTCTCAGAATTGAGGCAAAAGCTGTGAAAAGGCGCTCATAATTTAATGCCAAACATGATAAACTCTAAATAATTTTACCAAGAAGACAAAACAGACTTAAGTCACAATAAAGACAAATAGGTCACTGGAAAACACTGAAGCACTGTAACACATCTTGAATAAGGACCTTGAGAGAGGAAAGTAGAGGAACTTTCATAGCTATCGTGTTAAAAATTGCTTATAAGCTTTGTTATTAATTGTTGCGTTTCCTTACTGAAGAAAGCTCAACCCAAAATGCACTGAAGTCAGTGGAAAGGCTTTCCTTCACTTCTAATTATGCCTAAGTTCACCTTATCTCCCTTGTGTGGGCTAGGGCAAAAGGCATTTAGAAAGTAAACAAAACAACCACATTAGGTAACATAATTAGACACAATTTAGCCCAAAGTATGGGAACCAATTTAGCACCAAGTCCATTACAAAGACAGTTTGAACTGCTATTTTTTCTCCAAACTGTAACAGTACCTGGTAAACATCAGTCACAACAGAGTCTGGAACGGACATGACATGAAAAATACACTTTTCAAAACCCTGATGCTAACACAGGGGAGGAAAAAAAAGACCAATATGGTTTTTTCTCCCGGTACAGGCAACACATCATTCCTCACAGCACTGTCCCAGTGAGGAACCTTTTCCTGCCAAAAGTCAGAGACCAAACATCCAGACCCTCCAGAGGTGAGGAGGCTCATACTTTCACACCAGGAGTTTCAGAGCGTGCCATGAATAAACCGTAATTCTAAATAGTACTACCATGCCAAGCAATAGCCATATTTAAGCACATTCTCTACCATCTGAATAAGGTTCTGTTTTTTAAATAGCAGCTTTTAAAGGCCACATTTTCACATGAATGGCCTTTATAGAGAAGAAAAAAGAATACAGAGTGCTCATATATAATCTGTAGTTTATATTCTATTTTTTCATATATTAATGGAGACATTCTATTCCTTCCATTGTTCCTGAGGTTTCTGGGGGTTTTCTTCCTTAAAGAAATAGGTACTTGGTAAAATACATAAGCACTTCATTTTAACCAGGTTGGGGGCCTGTTTGCTTTTCAAGCGGAAGGACGGTGTTTCAAGCACATCGCCAAAAGAGAGCATCAGAACATTCATTCCTCCACGGGACACTAATGCACATTTGGGCTGTTTAGTCATTCTGCCTTCAGCCCAAAAAGCACCCAAGGATTAAGCTAATGGTCCATTAATACATGCCCTGGAGTGTCCTCCTGCTTTACTAGGAAAAATATATCTCTGTAATTTCTATAGCTTCATAAACCTAGCTTAACAGAGCAGCATTCTTCCTACCATTTGTGAATTTTCTTTAAAAAAGACACATTTTCAATAAAGGCTAGTTGCTTCCAATCAGGTGCGATGGGTGGGAAGGACATTGCTACACCCTCTCTGTATCTATGCAGAAGACAGGAGGAAGGGAAAGAGCCGGCTACTTTCCACAATAGCCAGATTCAGGCAAAGAAAAGCTCCGCCATATGCCTGCACACCATAATAAACAGAGCTGTGACTCCCAGGCCTTGATTCAGCTAAGCACAGCATTTCAAATGCACACTGGAGAGGAGATCCTGAATTTTTCTGGAGAAAAAGGCATTTTTGGTATTGGGAACTGCATTGGCACTGATTGCATCTGAATAGGATTACATACTTCTACCACAGTTATGTCACCTCTATACATAGGGCTCAATGGAACGCAGAAGATAAGCTGCTTTTCTTCAGTTCAGGGATGGAGATCTGATTGTCCTTGATTTTGTCCCTGCAAACAAATGCAGAGAGAATGCACAAAACCAGCCAAGATCACTTAGCCAACTTTTCTTCCTGGTTTGTTTTTTTCCTGCTTGTGTTCTCAGGCCCAGGAGGGGCCTACGTGGCTCACAAAGCAAGCAAGTAAGCAGGCAATAACTGCGTGGCAACATCAAATTTGCCCAGTTTTCCATGGCCTTCTAGATGCACAGAATAGATGGCATGTATGAGGGTTCCAGCCATGCTGCCAACAGCTCCTCCCCGTGTTATGGGTTTGGTGCTAAGCCCAATTCAGAAACTTTACACCAGCCCTAAGTCAGGCAGAAGGCTGCTTGAGCACTGCCGGGAGACCATCAGGCAGCCTGGTAGGCACCATCTACAGCCCCCTTGAAGCCCATTGTCCCAAGCAGTACGAGAAGGTCCAAGGAGCACATTTTCCCTCCATTTTCTCCACCTCCAACTTTCAAACTGAACCTTCCAGTAACTCTGGGAGATTGTGCACATGCTGGATGCGCAAACAGCTCTGCCTAAACCTCATTTAGCTTCTGAGCACTCAATCTCTCCCATCTCTGCCTTGGGAATAAAGACACTTCTCTTATCTCTTAAGACCTACTTCCACCTGTGCTGTGCAGATACCTTTCTTTCCATATAACTATCCAGAGTCTTGCATGTTTATACTGGGCTGCAAATGGGTTGTTGCAGCCCAATATAAACATGCACGAAGAAATTCTGGCCTTGCATACCATCAGTTTGAGTTCTTGCTCGAGTTAAGAGAGGCCCAAGAATTTCAGTGTTTGCAGTCAAATCAAATCAAGTCAAATCAAATCTGATTTAACTGACAGTACTAATGGAGGGTCAGCAATTCTGGTATACAGGGTATTCTGGTTAAGTCACCTGCATGGGTAATTCAGAGGTTGTCCGGATGCCAAGTAAGCCTTTCCTCAAGGCACAGAGGGAGGCAAAAAGGAGCAAAACTCTTGAAAAACATCTGTTTGTTTCTAGTTCCTCTTGTCAGTCAGGCTTCTTGCCAAAAGCTCATTAAAGGTAATCAAAGGGAGGAAAAAGTGTATGATTATATTTATTATGTAGGTAAAGTCTGGGGGACTTAAGTTTAAAAAAGAGAGAGTTAGAAAAAAGTGTAGATACCTCTGCTTCTTGTAGGGTCCCATGGTTCAAGCATACCATGTCTGGACACGTGATAGGAGAACCACAACCTTCTTGAATTGCCAGCTGCATGTACTGCTTTAGGCACTAGAAACAAGTAAAGAAAAGGAAAAAAAAGTTATAGCTCACATGTTGGTAACACACATGCTAGAGATGCTGCACAGCTACCACCTCTGCTGCCTTAATTGGCTGTGCTGAAGCTCTTGCACACAGAAAACATCAATTATTGTAAGCGTGAATGCTACAAGTCATTACATTGGAAAGAATGCAACAAAGAACAATTAATTATGCATGACTTCATCTGCTGAGCAGTGCATTTACCCAAGTCAGCAAGTCAGACCTTTGAGTGCTAACAACCCCTATGCTCTGCTAAACTGGGATTGGAGGATTATTTGGCGGGGGTGGGGGGGAGTATATTTTATCCTCATTAAACAGGCTTCACTCTTCTGTCTTTCTTCCTGTGTTCTTAACTCAGACTCTCAGCTAGCAGTCTCCATTGTAGAAGACCTCATTTACAAAAAAAAGAGACTACTGTTCTCAACTGCATAAAAGGGGAAGGGGGTTTACAACCTGGTTAGGAGGTTATAATCTGCCCTAGATGTGCGGCTCTCAGTTCCCTCCTGCCCCCAACTCCCACACAGATCAGGTAATTTCCATAGTTTACCATGATTTATCATCAGCCTCTAGTCTATTCAGCAGGAGTTCAAAGTCCATTTCCAGCACAGAGGCCACCTTATGAATGTTTCTGAATTGTTTCATTACACAAAAATGGCAGGCCTCCTCCCTTCAAGGAAAAAAAGCCCTCTGTTCTCCCCACATTTTATTTGGCATGCCAGTTTCAAATATATTCAGCTTCCCTTTCTACCACATATTATAGAGTCTTCAGTATAATCATGGTATAAAACTGATGCAATGGACCAAAGAACAGTGCTTGAATCATATCTCCAAACTGCACAGATAAGTGAGTTCATTTCTAAATCAAAAAAACCCCAACCAGGTCTCCTCAAAATAATGACAAAGCATACAGTAAATTGCAAATTGCTGTTAATAAAATAACAAAACATGGATTTCCAGCAGATTTTGGTATCAGCTTGCATAGTTTATTATAAATGAAAACCAACTTATTTTACAAGCAGCAGGAATAATGCAGATTTGTTCCCTACAGATTTGTATTTCGTGCCCACATGATAAACCTCTCCTCCTTCTCCTCCTCAGTACTGCTGGCTTCTTCTCTTATTGCCCCATCAGTTTTCAAGAAATATGTCAGAGTGTAAGGTCTTTGAGACCTCTGTCTCTCTGCCAACTTTTGCAATAGGCACTGAGTTTGAAAGCTACCAGGTGGGTTATGGGGAAATCACAGCCTTTCAGAGCATGAGCTCTGGTAAAGCCCCAGGACTCTTCATAAACTGTTTTACCAGTATTTACAGGCATTTAACATTCAAGCTTGCATTAGTTTCAACTGTTCTGAGAAGGCCTTGCATGTCGTGCTCTGATTAAAGACATTTCCTCATTTGTATTTTTACTGGAAAACTGGTACCCTCTTAAATGTCAGGACTTTTACAAATGGAAATGAGGTTTCCTTATCATTCTGTCTGTGTCTCTACTGAAATGTCTACATGTTTTTGTTAATGCTGATGAACTATGCAGAGATACTAGTTCAAGCAAGTAGAATCAGCTTAACTTAGTGGCATTTTAAATAAGCTTACTTTTGATTTGTAAATATTTAAAGCATATTCATTTAGAAGAATGTAGGGGTATAACCTAAATGGTAAGCTTTAAATATCTAGCTCATTAAGTACTAATGGATTCAGATCCAGCACGCACCTCTATAAGAAAGCAGCAGAGCAGGCTGTAAGGAATTGATGGTGCAAGTAGTATGTGGGAGGTGAGGGAGATACTCACAGGTGAAGAGCAAAAAAGAAATCATGTCAGTAGCTGAAGGCAGTATTAGCTCCCTAGGGAATATCAGTCCAAATTTAAGCAGGAGCTATTATTTTATTATTCAAACAGCAGTGTCAGTGCCCTGTCCCACCTCCTCGCCCACGTCTCCCAAAGGCATCTAGGCACAGTGCTTGTAAAAAGTCAGTTTAACCACCAGATCAAATCACCCCACCAGCACACATAGCTCCTCCATGGAGCAGTGAGCAGAAACACATACATAACCACGGTGGTGCCTCAGAGCAGGTACCCTAGAGACACCAGAGCCAACAGGGCCCTGCCCATATCTGCTGCCACCACAGTCTGGGTAGTGGCAGCAGGTGGCACAGGGAAAGCCAAAAAAAGTGTCCCAAGAGCCCAGGGTGGCTCCCAGTGCCATTACTGTCACAGATGGAGACTGTGGGTGACCTGCTTCTGCAGCCCCACATTCATTAAGCACCTGGCATTGCCCACGTGCTTCAGACGGTATCACAGGAGAAATGGGGTATCAAGTGCTCACTCCCTGCACAAATTCCCTCCCTGGTTTGTGCCCACACCCAGGCTCCACTATGACTGATGCAAACAGAAAATTCTGCCCTCCAACTCCCTTCCCAAAAGCCTGCATGCACTGCAGTGTGTTGGGTGCACTTCTTAGGTAGGTAGGTGATGCTCCAGCAGAGCCTGCTTATATCTCACTCCCTCTCCTCATCAGAGACCTGAGTCTCAGGGCAACATTTGTGGAAGGGGGAATGTTTCCCTCCTACCAAAGCATTTAGTTTGCCTTAATTCCTCAGCAAGCATGGGAGAGCAACCTTTTGCTTTCACTAAGATCCTGGCTTCTGTCTCCTCTGTGGTACTGCCTGATATTCAGTAATTTGTTTTGACAGCATGGTACAGCAGATTTGTATTCTGGGGGCAGCTCAGGTCAGCTGGTTACAGAGGGAGGACAAAGCCTGAGAAGTTACTGCAGGCCTAGCAGCAGCCCAGAGGCTTGTTCTTAATTTAGACTTCCAGGACAGAAGCTCAGAGCACTGACAATTACCCTTCCATGCAAGGATGAGCATGAAGCTCTTAAGGAGCTTCGATCCACAGTATGGATTTTACAATCAGTTTTGATATGCAGTATCTAAATCATTAGGAGTACTAAGCCAGAAGCACAGAGATTTCTGAGGATTGCTAATGCATCTGGATTCTCTTCCTCTTCTAGCTCACTGTTTGGTGGTAGGTGAGGATAGGTGAGGAACCAGAGCCTTCTGTGATACTTTCAGAGGGTGCTGTGCTTTCAGAGGGTGGCTTGGAGAGATCTTATAATAGGCCAGTGCAGTGCCATGGATCTTCAAATGTTTCACAAAAAACCTCACTGTTAAATAGTTTTTATAGATATTAAATCTTTTGCCTTGATTTTCTGTGCTTGGGTAAGGTGCTGTGGGTGCAGTTCAGGAAGCTGATGGAAGGACTTAAAGGTGCTGGGAAACTCAAAGGAAGCATTTAACATTTACCACTGAAGGATTAAGCTTTTTACATAAGCCTGTACATGAATGAAGATGTGAACTTCTTGTTCCCTCTTTCACAAGTTAGCAGCAAAGAAGAGACTGTGGAAAATCACTAAAAATTTAAAATAGGCCTCCACTTTAATAGTAACACTGTTTTTAGAGCGGTTTTACTATTATTTACAGTTCAGCTACTAATTTAGCTACTTACTTGAAAAGTGGCAAACAAAAGTATCTGAAAAGATATACAAGGAAATGGGATGAAAAGAGGATTCAATGTCTATACAATGAATCATAACTGACCTTCTCAGCAGTATGTCCTCCCACACTATGGAGAATACATTATACAGATATAAAATGGTAAGACTTTTCATGCATTTTTTTCTACAGAAATCAGCAGTATCTCAGTCAGGAAAACTGCACACACTACATATGCTACCTAATTGCCCTACAAAGTGAATGTAAGATCAAGATACTCAGCCTTTTGTGGTATTACAATTGCTTGAAAGGATCTTAATCCTGACATCCAAGAAATCACCAGGCCTCCACACCCTTGGGCTACAGTCCCCCACTAATTTCCCACAGTGTGGTGACTTACAAGCATGGAGAGCAGTCAGTGGCTGAAGAGGCTGTACCACAGGACCTGTGGCTTCCAACGACAGTCATACCATCATCTTACTCTCCATGGCCAGAGCAAGTCACCAGCAGTGACCTTCCTACCAGCACAGCAAGGTTTCCATGAATGCAGAATAGCTGGGGCAACAGACTGAAAAACTACAGAGATCTTCCTGAACAGGTTTGAATCCTGCTGACTACAGACGAAATTGAAGGTTTGGCTCCATTACGTTCACCCCTCAAATAAACAGTATGCACCAACTCAATGAATTTTAACTTCCATACCTGCATGTGTACCCTAAGCAGTTACGTTCAGTTTACTCAGATTTTCCCCACTGAGTAACTATACTATCTACATATCTGTGTTCTGGGATACATCACAAAATCCTGATGAAATCAAGCAAGAGGGATCAATTCAAATGTGATAATGTAATTTCACCAGTAAAACTCAGTACACCTAACAGAAGGTTTTGGTGCTGATCGGACTTTGCCAGGCATGTTTTGTTCCCTCTGAACTACTGTCAACTTCAGTGGCAAGAGTACTACAAGTCATCTTTTCTCTGTCTGAGATTCATAAGGTATAACGAGACCTTTTTCAAACAATTTGCTGTTTAAGCATTTTGGGGCAAGAATTCTTTTTCCTTTTCTGCTGCTTTTGTCTTTCAGGCCACCACCTTCTTCCATTTAATAAAATAAGGTCAATATCCATTTGCATACTTCACAAAACGCTACTCATTATTATCTAGTAAGTTAAGGCCTGTAAAATACCTGGATCAAATTATCATAGTACATGCAATGTATATGCATTTATTTTTATCTTGCAGGACTTGTAAGGAAGATTACAATTTAGGTAAATATTTACATATGCCGCAAGTACACATTCCTCCCCTGGGTCTAAGGCTTTGTTGAAAGTGTATGTTGTAACATGAGGGAAGTATATTTTAAAAAACACTGAAAAGCCCAATCCAGCAATGCACAAACTAATAGCATTAAAATTCCTTCTTCAGTAATAAACACTTCAGAAGTGTTTTCTATGGTCAGCTGTGAGCCCCAGTAATAGAAATTCTATTCAGGCTATTCATGGGTTCTTTGTTTCAACACTTCTCCTACATGCTGCTCTAACTTCAACTTTTGTTTTCCCCAAAGCATACTGTATGGAGGGGATTTTTAATATACTGACCAATAACATTAAAAAAATGTCTGTTTGGCAATGTATTTTATCTGCAAAGGGACCATAACAGTTCTGCATGTAACATAAGAATGAGTTCAAAGTATAATTTCAGTATTATGTTACTAGGTAATGATGTGACAAAGGCACTATATCCCTCTCACTGTGAAATCCTATGTTTCTGTTCAAAGCCATTTTCAGATAATCTCTGTACCAGAGACAAAAGATGGATCATTCCTACATATTGCTTTTTCAAGTACCTTGACATATTCCATTACCTTGCTCATCTCTCATCTGCATGCAGCTCTTCAGCCTCATTGGTTTGGATGCAAAAGCATAAAAGGAAATCACATATATGACGTGACAAAATTGAGCAGGTAGTTTTATTAAGAAAGATGGAGGGATGGCTAGGAAGAAGAAAGAAACCGAAAGGGCTGGCCTGTTTTCCTCTCAAATGCTATAGATATTGCTGCTAACCCCTGTGCAGCACTTGATATAGAAAAAGTAAGGGTATTTGTCTTTAACTGAATTGCGGAAAGGGAAAAAACCAGATCTATAGTATTTCTTAACCACTACTAGGGCATGATCTACATTAAATATGAAAATGCAATAAATCATTGAAGGCGCCCTGCCAAAAGAAGGTCTTTCCTATTAATGTATACCTTGAAGGCAATTTCAATTTCAGAAAAATTAAGAAAACCCCAGGTTTCCATCTTAAAATCCACAAGACTGATTTAAAATGTTAAATCTCTCTTCCAGATTTGTCCTCAAAACTGTATTGGTTTAGGTTTGGGTTTTTTTAGCCTTAGCCTTTTTGCAAACCCAAATTTTTTGGGGGGTGGGAAAGAAAAAGACTGTAAATGGAAAGAAAACATAACTTTTCAGTTGGCATTCCAGGGTGTCTTATGATTGAGAATAGATCAACTGAGAATCATTTAGTTTTTGTTTCAGTTCTGGACAGTGTTTATGTACCTTTTATTGAATAAGACACCACTTTCATTTCTTTCTAATCATTTATAAGTGTTACCTGATCTTCAGAACATACACAAGACAAAGTAGTCTTGTAGTGACGCAGTTTTATATGGAATATGTAGTATTATTGACTTTGGTGAGACAGTTCATGTCAGAACTCTAAATTTAACCACCTGATCCACTCAGCAGTTAATTTTGTACTCAATTAAATAAATTGCCCCCAAAATCAAAATGCAAAACAATACTTGTAGCATTTACAACAGATCTACATAATGTTTAGAAATATGTTCATCATTATCATGACATCTGCACTTCTGCATATTCAATCTCAAAAATGGACCAGTCGCTTTCAATGTGTGGTAATTGAACTTCCAGAATCTCTCAAGTATTCCTCAACAGGTAAAACTAAATTAATCAAGTCTATTGGCAATTAGCTTGGAGGCATCTGCACATCAGTTGGAAAAATATGTGAGGTTTTTCCAGCTAAAGAAAGTTTTTTAAAAGTACACCACAGAAAAAGCCATTTATGAATTTGTTAGAGATACACTTAGAGAGGTGTGGTTGAAGTGAAAAACAAAAGTCCAATAAAACATGCATTTGTATTGCCCAATCTGTATTTTAACTACTAAGGACCAGATGCAGTGATAAATGAAGTAGCCTTCAAATGGATAGGAGATCAGGCCACAATGCAGCCTTACTGAGAAAGATGCTTGAAAGAAAGTGAAAAAATTCCCCTTTAGGCTCAAATGACATATGGTCATCTTGTGGCTTCCCCTCAGAAGGGGAAGACTAACATCACTGACAAGTGTTCTATTTTGTCATGACCAAGTGAAAACACCAAGCAAACATGGCAAAGGACCAGAATATAATGGCCACCCACTGCTCCACAAGCCATTTTTAGGGGATCCTTCAAGTATATCTGAGAAATATATTGTCATCAGCTTTGTCTCAGAAGATCTACCAGCAACGGTACTAGATTCTGCCTAGATAAACAGCCTAAAACCAATTTACACATGGCCCACCACATCCTGGCAGCCTTTCATAAAAGTCAGCATAGGTTCCTGGGAATCGTTGCCATGAAGGGGTGCCACTAAACAGAAAAGGGCCAGAGAACAGGACCAGAGACGCTCACCCCTCCCAAAATGAAACTAGCTGCGAATACCATTTCTCTTGCAAACAAATCTATGTCAGGCCAAACCTGGCCTTACCAACAGCTAGAAAACAGGCATGACCATGAGGCTTATGTCACAGGCTGGCTCAGTTACTGTGGCACTCTGAGGCACTGACAACTCACTTGACATCTGTTTCTTCATTTGTTAAATGGAGATAGCACAACTTCAGCGGTGTGGTGCTGTCATTAAACGTGTTAGTTCCCTCTTTCTCACCTGCCTTCCCTGGGCCACCACCCAGATGCTGCCACCTCTATTGACTTCAGAAACACATAACACCATGTTCTCGAATAGTGGCATCCATCTAAAAGCAATGGGTACATTTGTGCTTTTTTGTTACCCTTAATAACTCTGCCTTTGGTGTGACTCTGCACAGAAATGCATGCAAGAAGTCCTTAAACCATCTAAATTACTATAAAAGTGCTATGTGTTCAGTGCCAATATTAGCAGGTGTGGGAATTTTCTTTTTTATAACTTTAAAACAAAACTATTCTGAAACATTTCAAATGTCAAGCTGGGAAAAAAGAATTCAAAATGTCAAAACTTGACAGCTTGCTACCTGTGGGTGGAAGCAGAAAGCAACCTGAGGTGAGCTTTATATAAAGTGGGACATTGTAGCATAAGGTCTATTTAGGAAGACAAGAAGGTAGTGTTCTGGTGCAGCCGTGAGCACATGCAGGTATCTCCTAGGGATGGTGGAAAGAGGAGGAAGAAGAGGGGACCAAACCCGTTCTTGAAAATTAGCACAAAGAAACAGAAGACATACTAAAACCCAGTGTTGGCTAGATGAAGGCAAATCCCAATTTTCCCGTACTCATAAGCTTTACTAAGTAGCCTTTCACTGGAATATTCATGTACGTTTGCTCCATTTAGCAGGCATCCCACACTCTGTCATTTGCCTCCTTGTCTTTGATCTACGCGGCCTCTGCTCTCAGGCTTTTCTGCCTATGCTTTTTTCTGATGATGCTGATCCTTCACATCAGTTTGCCTCCAGTTCTCCAGTGCTCCCCTGCACAAGCAATCTGAGGCTTCACAGCACTAAGGACAAAATGTCAGTATTTAGCCACTTGAAGGAGGCAGGGCAATGCACAGCTGCTCTTAAAAGGATTAGGAAAACCAGAGGGGACTTAGAGTGTCCTGCTGGTGAAGTGCAACAGAGAAACTCCTATTTCTAGAAGGGACTCCTCTTCCCCTCTAACAAAAGTAGTTGGCAGCAGCATGCAAGCCCCTCTCACAGAGGCTGCAGCCTCCCAAGGCCCTGACTTGCCAGGCAGGCAGCTGCCCAGGGCGCCAGGCTGCCAACAGCAGCAAAAGAGCCTTTTTCATCCATGTCTACCCCTGGTCTTGCTGTCACACACAGCTACAGCAGAAAATCTTGTTCTCCCAAATGCCTTCGGATCATCTTCTACTTGTAGAATAGCCAAGACAGCACAGAAACTACCTGTTCTTCTAATCAACATTGCACACTGACTTCTCCTTTTAAGGTTACATGAAGTTTAATCTCATTTAGACTGCATTGTGTGTGCCAAAATAACAAACAGGTGGATCATCGTGATATTTGTTTTGCACATTTTGTAACTCAGTTACCTCACACACTTCTCAGAAGTACAAGACCCAACAAAGTTTGCTTGGAAATAAAGAAGGGTGAATCATGCTAGTTCTGTGTAAACATGTGCTGACAACACAGAAGCAAATATCTGAAAGTGTCTTCTGTTTTCAGAGTTTGTTGCATGTTGTCTCAGGCATCTCAAACCCTGTTGCAGTAAATAACACACAAGATGGATATAAGCTGCTACTTGATGTAAATAGCAGCAGTTCCATTTATTGCTCACCTGGCTCTTGTCAGGACTCTGAAATGCTTAGGAGGAAGGGGGGGGGAAAGGAAAGACAAAACTGAACGGAATTGGCATGCAGGGAAGAAGCTGACACCAGCTTTCTTACTGACCCCCCAAAACCATGTCTTCTGTAACAGCTTTGCACTTGTTCCCTTCTGTCATCACCGTCACCAGGGCAGTCTTACTACGCTTGGTAAAACCTCACCTCCGTGTCTGCTTACAGGCTACAGACTCACACCGAGTCTTGCATAGGGCCCTTAGTATTTCCAGTATTATTGATAGTCCTGCACTCCTCACTACTGCTTCCAAAGGGTAATTTATGCTGTGCCAGCTCTCAGGGCATTTTCAGCAAGAGGAAATGAGGAGCATGGGATCACCCACCCATCGTCTCTCCCACCTGTTTTCCCAGTTTCAGCCAGGTTTTGAGAAGACAGCAGTCCACAAGATCTATAATTTCCAGCCAGTCTACTGAGTGCCAAAGCCTGGCAACACCCAGTGCCCCCTCCAAAGGCAAAGCAGGGAAGTCGGCCTGTCCATTTCTGACACTACCTTGACTGAGCACTCCTGGGTCTTGCCTGAGTGAGGCACTGCTGGAGCTATCTGGGAGAGGAAGGAGAAGAGCAAAGGATACAAACATGTAGGAAAATTGACTAGAAATAAGTGTAATATTAAAAATATAATTTTGTAAGTGTATCGATATAATTAATATTAGTTTGCTTTGGACCCAGATATAAAAGCACTAAAATAATGTATTTTGTAACACTCTGATAGTGTAGCCAGACACAGTTTATAATTATTTTACATACATATGTGACCACCACAGGGGCAAAAACCTGTGTAGCTGCACATGGGTACATCCAGGGAAGAAAAAGTTGCAAGACAAGGTAAGCACAAGGGACTGCAGATAGGAAGGACATCCCACCAAATATACAAGGATGACTGGCAAGACAAAAAACAACATAAGCAATACCAGCAACAGATGAGACTCCCTCACCTTTCAGGAATGGGGCATGCAGCATAAAACCATGCAGTTTAAGCAATACATATATTGCTGAATATATATATAAAAGAGTGAGCATCACGGTATGGCACTCCGCAGAGGTTTTATAGGTGTAGGAAATTACCTGAATAATATAAAGTGCAGTCCTCTAAAACTTTTGCAGATAAAATATACCCCACATCCCCACCCAACTCTCTTCAGAGATCAGTCTTTCATTTGAAATTAATATAATCCAAACATTTTATTGTGTCCAAACACAATGAACCCAAATCATCAGGTACACTATAGCTGTTTCCATATTCTTGGGATGTGTAAATGTGTGCTTCACCTCACATTTCAGTGGAGTCTTACACCAAGTGCAACAAAGGTTGAGAAACAAAAGGTTGATGCCTCTTCAGACCTGACTGGGCTACCAAGTAAGATGGCAAGTGCGTTCAGCAAGCCATCTGCTTTTTCTTCTCTGAACGGAGACAGAAAAATGTTTATAGCTATCTGAAAAACTCCTGTCTTATGAGCAACATTTCACCAAAATGCAAACACACACCTTCCTAACCACAGTTTAGTTACTTTGGCTAGAATATAGCTTTTACGAGGTATAATATTTATTATAGGAGCTTCTAAGCTGAAAAAATAGCTGTACACAACTCTAACTGATTTAAATTCCTTGGCTTTACAGGCTACAAGTGCAAAGGAGATATAAATTCACCCCTATTTAGATGCCTAAATGAGTAACAACTTCCAATTATTTCCACAGCCAAAAATGATTTAGTGAAAACCAATCATGATTACAGTTAGGAAAAAAAAAAGACCTCACATGTAATTGAACAAAAAAATTAACAAAACTAATGATTTCCCTTTAGTAGAGCAGAACCTATTATGTCCATGTCAAGCCTTTTTCTATTTCAAATACTACTCTTGGATATATATAATTAACCTTAGTGATAGAAAATAAGAATAAGCTGAAAACATTGCTAGCTGAAAAGCTGATATGGGCTCAATCCCACAGCTTACAGCTGACAACCTTACCCCAATATCTGTCTTCAGACAATACCTTCAATATAGTATCAGTGTGAAGGTACCTAGAAGCCCTGGCACGGGTGGGAGGAAATTTAGGGCACTGCATTCCAGTGCAGCTACTGCAGGCTGTGCCCCAAGCAATTCCCCACGCAAGGCCTGGCACCAAGGCACTCCGTGGCAAGGTGCTTCTGATACTGCTCTTTGGAGGCTGCCCAAAGATGCAATTCATATGGCCTCCCAGTAACCGCTCTGGATTGAAGACAGAAAGCCATACAGGCAGATTAAAAGTTTCCAGAGCCCCCTTTGTTATAGGATGCAAGATCTAGGTGTGTCTGTTGCATCAGCCGAGACATGGCCATCAGGACGATGTTCAGGCACAGGCAACAAACAACAGCCAGGCAAAGGGTAGGCATGCAGCATAAACACAGTCGAGACATATTACACCCACTGAAATAAATAGAGCATGTCTAAAGGCTTCTCCCAGCTGCATTCAGCACTCACTCATGGCTGGCTTTTGGTTTAGACAAAGTCAGTGAAGTTTGCAAAGATGCCAAACAACTGTGACTGTACTTCCCAATTCACTGTCATGGCACCAAGTGGATGCTTCTCCAGGAGCATTACTGGCCAGGTAAGGGGTGTATGTATGGGGTGGCAGCTCTGGCACCAACAGGGCACAGGTGGGGATAGCAACACCCCCAGCCATCACCAACCTCTCCCTTTAGCCAGTGCTCTGGCGGAATGGAGAGCCCAGCTCTGCCTGGCACAGTCCTCAGCAATCCTCCCTTCCCCAGGGGTGAAAGGGCTACTACTCTGGCCCAGCTAACTCTAAGGTTAATGTGCCATTAATAATCCTAAATCAGAGTCACTGAATTCTTGGAGTGGATCACTGTAAGTGTATCAATTTCTCTAATTTTTTTTAATTTAAAGCAATATCTTCATACCTACCTGTTAGGGCATGCCCTCTTAAAACTTTTGTTACAAACTAAAATACGGAAATGTTTTGTGGAAGTCGGTATGGAAAACAAAATTCATGAAGGTCAGGCTGAAAATGCATGCCAATCAAAATTGCCCTAGTTTCTTGAACATGCAGCTAGATTCTTAACCAATTTAAGCTACCCTGAATCCAGAGTAAGTGAAGATACTCTCACTCAAGCTGGCTTCACAAATATCGGATTTCTTCCATGAGTTCAAACAATCAAGGTCAAAACTTAAATGTCCTTGCTTAATGCTTATCCACAATTTGTTGTTAAAAAATAAAACCAAGTACATTTATTCTGGAGTTTAAAAAAAAAACAACCCAACATCCCTCCAGTGGCTTCTGACCTGTTTCCAAAATCCATTAGTCAGATACATCAAAGTCACTATCGCCAGAGAAACTGGGTCCATTTTCCCATGTTGATAAAGAGACCAGAAGAGTATGAATATCTGTAGGGCTTTTATCAGCCCACTCAACCTCTGCCTTTACCACTTCCACCAGCTTTATTTGATCTCAATTTGCAGGACAGAAAGTCCTCCCTGACAACTACAGGCAATGCATGACCTGGCAACATCTCTGCAGCATAGACTGCAGATGCAAAGGTTCAATAGGCCAAGGTTCGTTTTTGTTTAGGTCTTCTGATTGGCCTTAAAATTACATACAAGGCTTAAAAGGTCTCAGAGTACTCAGAAAATGATAATGGGGAAACAAAATCTCACCTTTATCCTGCAATGTTTCAAGATCTTGCTTCAGAAAAAATAAATACTGAGATTGCATATAGACTGTGTATGTTCTCTGACAGTCTCAAAATGCATCTTTTTTCCCATTTACTACTGGGATTTAGTATTATTTTTATGTTAGAATTACGAATTATCAAAAGCAGAATGACAGAGAAATCTTTTAAATAAGGCAAGACGGACTAACCCAAATGCTCTTTAGGCAAGCATTCCCTATCAGCACAGATAACACACACTTCTTGTACAGGACAAGCAACCCCATATCACAGTTCAACCTCCCATTATCCTGCTCCTGTAACATAAAGGCACTGCTAGGTCTTACCGATGTACAAAAGATGCAGCTGCATTCCTGAAGAGTGGTCATCTTATCCAAGGAATATTCACAGAGACATAGCTTGCAAGTGAGCAGGGGCTCCAGAGCTAACTCTCCAACTTCTGATTCGTCAGCTGTCATGGTGTAAGGACAAGTCTTCCCAGCAGAGCCCATCCGCTTATTAATGGTCCACTCAGCCTGAAAAGACAAATCAACAGCTGAAACATCCCACAAGCCATGTAGTAACTTCTCATTGACCTGGGAATTTACAGCTCAGATCCGTAAGAGCACCTGCTCACCCAAATGTACTACTTTGGCATCTTGCTGCCAGTCTCACACTTTGGTCCATTCAAAATTTACCGAGAAGGTGCCTGAGAGCCCACCTCCCCAAAAGGCCTGAACTGGGCTGGATTCTCAGAGAATATTCACCTTGCTGGCACAAAGCACCTTAGTCAGGCCACTTATCAAATTAAAAATAAAAATAAAATTAAAAAAAAAAACCCACACACCAACACTCACGCAGGTGAGACGTTACCTATGTTATATTCAACAATATAGTGGTCAGAGCCCTCACCAAAGTCCTCAGAGCAGGGATCTGACTTGGGACAATAAATTCTTAATTAAAAAAATAAGCTGCGTTCATATGTACATATATATATATATATCATTCTGCCGTTTCAAATGAATTTCGGTCATACCCCTCCCATCCCTATGAATCTTTCAGTCTTCGTTGCACCTGCACAGTTTCAATGGATGTCTCTACTCCAACTTTCCTTTCGAGCTGGTGGTTCAGGAGCTCTCCTTGGCAGTGGAAGGCAACAGCAAGCACAGATTCCTACTTCCTAGGCAAGTTTTCAAGCTTTTAGCCTGAATCTAAGTAGTGAGTACCAAGAACTCCACCTTCTCCGTGAGCTGTCACTGAGATAGCGAGCTGGCAGTCCAACACAAGAGGGCTTGCAAAGGCATCTAAACCCAGGGAAGGGTTTCAGATTGCATGTCCTACTTCATATAGGGCTGGAGTTTAAATCCAAGCAAGTAAGAGTATTTCATGTGCTGTCCTCTTTTCTGCTTTCCCTTATCTATGACGGACAGCTGCCTGCTCAGGTCTGTAGCTTTTGTGCATCCCGATCCCTGGCATCCAGCTCTTCCACCCATTTTATAGGGCTTTTAGGCATCTAACCAAGGTTTGTGAACCACGAACTAAGTGCAGTAGCACTTTGACATAGAGAAGCTCAGAATAGCTGTTTTCCGCCACACATTATGTCACAGCAGTGCTTGGGGAAGAAATTTCTACCCTTCAAGAAGGAACAAATGAAAACGTCATGCTGACATGCAATGTTTTCTGACCTAAGCATTTGAAAACATTGCACCATAACCATAAAAAATTTCAAGACCCTCATTCTCACACAGCAACACTGAAAGAAATTAGAGAGAATATCCTCATGCTTAAGCTGAAACAACGGAAAGCAAATTTGCAGGTTTTATTGACCTCAAAATAGACAGTGGGGTTCAGTGCAGCATTTAAGGCACAGGAAAATCTATTCCCATCCCCAAGAAACTTGGCTCGACTTCCACAGTTCTGCTTCTGCTTACACTTAGTTGACGGCAAGACGACCTTCACACACATTTCCTACAAGCAGAGACCTGGTGGCCGGCTGCACACAGCTGCTTGCAGCAGTGCCAAGTGAAGAGTGCAGCTCTACTAAATTTAAAAAGCTGTACCACGAATGGAGGTTGCATGAACACGAAAACAACAGAGGATCAAGACCCGTCCGTGTGCCTGTCAGATGCGACATCTCATGAGGCAAACAGGAGACTCGAACCCTTTGGTCCACTTCTGCTTGCCTCCCCCACTGCCCTGAGCACCCTCGTGGCAGGGCTGTCAGGTCACATTTGGCAGCATGCTGCTGCTGCTGTTTTGCAGCTCCCAGAGCAGCCAGGCCAGCTGCAGTCAGCCAGTGTGTATGCGACGTGCTGGCTTGCAGTACCTGCTGAGCTCCTCCCCAGAGGAAGAAATGATGGTGCTCATGGAGCTTGAGGGGTCAGCGCACATGAAATCGCACTCCACAGCTCTTGCCTCACAACCTGATGCACAGCTGAGCCCCATCCCCAGGCGTACCCTGTGAGCCTCATGCCCTGTGTTCCCATGCGTCTGCAGAAAGAGACTTTCTCTTCAAAAGCCATGAAACCACAACAAATCTGGGTGGGAGCACATTTACTTCTTAATTTTTACACTTTGCAGTTTCCTAGCCTAGCCTGACAGAGAAGCCAGAAGATGAGTCCTTTGGGATGTCTTTCCTGTAAGCACCCAGCTTTAGAGGCATAAGAGTCGTAGCGAAGATTCTGGCAAATGAATTCCTGGCCACGAATCCAAAGCAAACTCTCCCTTTAAATGCTGTGCCTGCACTACTCTTGGCACAGTCCCCTCCCGCTACCATGAAGCCCCCCACAATTTGCTCCATACGGCTGCAGAGCTGGAGCTCCAGCACGGCCAGACACTCTGGAAGGAAGCCTCCCGCTGAGTCAGGGACTGCAAAACTCTTCTGTAATTACTGCAGCAGGGAGGGGGGGAACAGTGAGTCACTGGAAACACTACAGCAGATCAAGAACTACCTGTTATTTAAAACTATGTGCTAGACATTATCTCAATATTTAGGAGAACTGTAACACGTTTACTCAGGTACGCTTTTCAACAGCAGCTGCATCTGTACAGGTAAGCTACTCACCCGCACACTGCATGCATCTGACATTTCTTCATTTACATGGTAAAAGGTAGCAACATTAAACGGAGAGATGTACAAAACAACAGGTAGGAATATTTCAGGATGCGGGAATGGATATAAAATGGATACAGCTGTTTCCAAAGTCAATGTTCTTTTTGTAACCAAAAGGGTTATGACCCTGCATGCTTTTATTAAGGCAACAGTTGAAAGATTCAGGTGTATGACTGAGGTTTAGGGCTAGGGGCTAATTTCAGATGGCCTAAATCTGGTGGACCAGAGGTTCCAGCCCACACACAGCCCAGGCTGGCTCACCTCACCACAGCCTCATTAACCCCAGCAGGATTCAGCAAACGAAGCGAACAGGATCGGAGCCACGGAGACAGCTGCGCAGCCCGCCTACACAGCCCCTGGGGGAGGCACCGTGGCTACCAGCAACAGCATTCCCTCCATGCTCCCTAAGAGGCCAGCTTGTCCATAAGCAGTCCTCCCAGTCAGCCTGGCACAGGCAAAGCCATCCTGTTAGCACCTGAAAACCTGCCCGTCAAAGACAGAGTGGATGCATGGCATACCCAGCCTGCTCCTTTTCCCAGAGCAACTCAACCAGCTGGTCTCTGCTTCTGCCCACCAGAGTTGTGACTTCTGCTACTGCTGCCAAGGGAAGTGTGCAGGGAGGAGAGTTAATGGTTACAGAAAAGGGTAGGCCCATCCAGTGGCAACTTGGCTTCGAAGAGAAATCAGGCCTGGGGAGGAGGTTCATTCCCATGATCAGATCAGATGGTGGAAACGATAAGGGAAGAAAGACATGTGTCTTCCTACTGTTGTCACTCTCTACTCCTTCTCCTATTCTTTCCCAGCATTTCAAGATGTATTGTCCTCCCCCATGCTCGCCAGCCATCTCCCTAACCTGACTATCCTGGAATAACTGATTTTTCCATACGCTGCAGAGAAGCCATCAAGTTCCACCTCAGTTGCTCCAAATTTTTATGGCTTTCACTTTGCTAGGCTTAGTCTCACAGGCTGTCATTAGTTAATTATACATCCATTACCCCTCTTTACAGTGGCTTAAAATTCCTACTGTAATTACAAGTGAGTTGCCAACAGTTTAAGTTGAAAATAAAACACCTAGGATGTATGGGTCATGCAGGGGAAGAGGGAGTCACTGAAGAATGATTTGGGGACAAAAAGGAAAAGACCATTCCATAATCTTTGGTTACTGCACAGTATTTGGTTTAATTATTCCATAATATGTGGTTATATTAATAAAAGTGACCTGAAATAAAGGTAAATGGAAAGTCTCTGAAAAAAAGTGGACCCACATATAAATAAAATTCATTTCTAAGCACTTAGATCTTTCCTTTCATGCTCACAAACACAGATGACCCATTTAGGATAGAATTCCAAATAAAGCAAATGTGTCACTGAAACCGAAGTACGGCACCTAACTCCTCACAAAAACCTCCACAGAACAGCATCATGGGCTCCATGAGGTGTTGTCAAATAAGGATAAACACATCTCAGGGATGCTCTAACTTGGAGGAACATACCAGGCTAAATTCCGCAGCAGCGTAAATCAGTGGCAAGGAAGTGTCAAACTGGCTCCAGTGTGTTTAAACACTCATGAACCGTAAAGGCCAAAGATACAAGGTTTTTTGCATACTTCTGTCAGCCACATACATGCACACACACACATGCACAGATCACACTCCTTTTACATTGCACAGAATTTCCAGGAAATGGGAGGTATTTCCTCAAATTGTATGCTGCCCAGCTTATAAGAAAGAAGAATTGTTGGGAAGGCTCATCCTTCCCTGGCTCTGACACTAAGAGTGTTGATGTCATAGGATAAGGCATGACCAGAAGGTCTGAATGAATGAGAGTGATCTATATGGGGTCAGTCCTAGAAGGGTGTAAACTGCTCAGTCACCAGGACCACAGTTCGCTGAGCGCTCAGATCTGTCAAGGTTTCCATTTCGTTCATCTGCCTGTGGATGATTTTGCTTTGCCTCTGGGAGGTGACAAAGCCTTGTGCTTTCACGTGTCACTGAAATGTCTCAACACTATCCATAAGCAAGGAAACTTTAGAGTGTGCTTAAAGCAGAAAGAAGAAGAGCTCAGAGGGGTGGGAAGGATAAGTACAAGCAGAAACACTAACATGAAAGCAGTAGGGGTTTTGAGAGAAATACGAAAAACACAACAGAAGCACTGAAGGAAGGAGCACAGAACTTGTCTGCCTTTGGGGCCTCCTGACACCACGGTGTCTGGCTTTGAAAATTACTTCCTAACAGCAAATATCTGCTGTGCCTGCTTCTAGACAGCTACCCATTGCTAGCCTTGATATTAATGTCCTGAAGTGGAAACTATTAAGACCTTGAAGTGCAAGTGAGAGAGCAGCTGGGTGGGTGTCTGGTAGCCTCCTGAGGTCAAACCACCAGAGCTCCATAAAGGTGTAAAGAATTGAAGCAACCTAGGGCTGAAACTTTCCCCATGCATTGTAAGGTAACATCCTTGTTAGAATCATACAAAGGCTCATTTGAGTCTGCCCAGGTGCCTCAAACCAAGATTACCATGCTCAAAGAACAAAAGTTACTCTGTATATGTGATAGAGCAAACGAGCCAGGCGGTCTCCTGAGCTGCGACATCAGAAGGACATTGTCTGTGTGCCTCCAATCAAGGCACTGTACTTAGCTTAAAAAAAATATGTGTCTGAATGTGACTTTCACCACTTAGAAACATCACATAAAATCATGAAAGCCTTCTGCACTGAAGCTGGAGGAGAATGAATGGATTATATTCAGCACCATAAGTCATCCTTTCATTTTTCACAGGCTGCATCCAATAGCAACAACAGAGTTCTCGGAGAAGCTACTTCTAGCCTTGTGTTTACAAACAATTCTGCATAAGTTAGTAGAGCTGTATCTTTTAGCTGAATTTGGAGTTTAAAGGAAGTCAAGAAATGTACAAGCATGACACACGTTGCTCAAGGAAACATTAATGGAATAAAAAGGATCCTTAATGTGTTTTCCCCTGTGGGCTGGCATGTGCCTGAGCCCATCCCTTGGGGCAGGGTGAGCCCGGACAGTCCCCTGTAAGTGCAGCATCCCCCCAGGCATGCCAGAAACCAGCACCCAGGCATGGGCTTGCGTATACATGGTGGGATTGCAAAGAGGTTAGGGTTAGGTTTAAGGTCATGTGTGAGTCTAACACATAATATAGCACTTCCCCATGTTACAAAAACCATTTCAGTATCAAAATGAAACTAGTCACAGCACCTGTGCTAAGCTCCTATTTAGCTTACCAGGGATTCACTGAACTTTCTTGAAGAAACATTTGCAAGCACTGTAATTGTTTCTCATGCCCTAGAGATTTTTTTAAGTACTCCACCCATTATGAAATTACTTCAATGCCATATAAAAACCTGTTTTGACATCTCAGTCAAACAACTCCGACATCTGAGTCAACAGCTCAGGATTCTGTTGCTTCCTGTGAGTAAGGTTCCCCCCTTTAAAAATAAAATAGAAGAACTACCTGAAAAATACAAGTGTTCAAAACCAATGCAAAAAACCAGGCCCTCAGAGAAAAAGAATAATTAAAGACAGATTTTTTTAAAAAGTAACAGAGTGGCATTAAGATAACGGGGTCAGATCATAGAAGATATAAACTGAGCTATGAAATTAGGACATGTGAAGACAGCTGTCAGAAACCCACATTTCTATCAACTTCAGCAAAACCCCATCACTACCCGTTTTGGTTACAAGCCCTTAGCTGCCCCAACTCTCTCAACATAATGTTATTCAAAATTCACTTCTAAGGCAGCTTTTCTAAACTCAACAGCTCTGCACAAAGAATTAGTCTGAATCAAGCAGACTAGCACTTCTGTTGTCTAATAGACTGACCACTAAACCACAGTGCATTAATTGCTCCTTCTTTTGATATGCACTGCCTACACAGAGCTACCTATCTAGTCCATACAACATCACTTATCAAGCAGTGATTCAGTAAGGCTGTAAAACATATGATTAAAGCTCCAATTCAGGAAAGCCTTCATCTTCAAGGACATTTAATCAGATGCTTAAGTGCTCCTGTGTATCAAAGCCTGAATATTTTGCTTTATTTCAGTGAGATTATTAACAAGTCAAGCAAGTACTTAGATTTTCTGAAATTGTGGTGTCAAAAAAAAAGCAACCAGACCCACAAACAGAAGGTCTAATTTTAAATATATTTTAATATATTCAGAATTACTGTATTACATCTGCGCCTTAATACAGCAAGCAAGCCAATGACTTGATTACATGCATGTACAAGGAAAACCCATTTCTGGATTACCACAATATGCTACCAAGCCAAAGTATTAGAAAGAATAAAAGTATTTCAAAATCTGTTCTCTTTGAGCAGGGCTTAAGAAAAGTCAGATGTATAATATTACATGACAGCTTTCTGCACTGTAAAATTTTCATTTTAAGAAAACTTGTTTAAAGAACAAGCAGCCTAAGTAAATGTGCTGTCTGGTACGTGAGAACACACAAAAGGCAACTCCTTTCACTTGTTTTCATTGGAATGTCTGGAAAAAAAAGAGCCCTTGAGCTGCTGTTCAAGAAGCACTGGCTGTGTCGAGTATTTTCATATCATGCTAGCAACCGAGAAAGAAATATATCAAATACTTCGAAAGGAATGTAGTGAGTGGGAAGCCTCTTGCACAAAAAAAGAAATGTAAGGGACAGACTGCACTAATTAAGAATATCATCCAGCTTCCTGCCAGGCATTTTTATACCAGCACTTTAGGATGCCTAAAACACACACTGAACAGCTTCCCAAATCTCACATGTGCCCAATAATTTCAACTCAATCTAATAAATCAAAACATTATTAAGGCACAAGTAATTCAGTCTCCACAAATCTTCAAGAGTACACTTGTCAGGTTACATCAGTACTGTGATACTGTGAGGTACCAATAACTTTGAGATTTTAGAACACCAGTTCTTCACAGCAACTTCTAGCAACCCTACATCAATATGTCCTTGAGGGTTTTTTTTGCAAGACCACGGATATTAACTGAATATAACAAACCACTTTTTTTTTTCCCCAAAACAGATGTGACTCTCTGTAATTGTGGGAATCCGTTATGTGCTTCCTTGCAATACTGCTTTAGAATAAGCAAGGGGGGAAAAATTGGGCTCTTCCCCCTTCCATTCCTAAAAAGCTGGGGAGTCCAAGAAAAGGGAATCTAATAGCTAATGGTGAAATACCTGCTGCTACTCCCAGCTGACAGGCAGCTAGGAAAAGCACTTTCTCATCACTTAAAGATAAAAACATAAAGACTGAAAAAGAAATAATGCAGCCTGTTACTAAACTGAAATGCATAAGCAAAACATGGTCTTCGTCTTTTGTCAATACTGACAGGAGCCACACAATGGCAATATTCATTGAATCCACGAGGATGGGAGTATGCCCTTCTGCGTGGAATGAGGTCAGACCATCATATTGCAGAAGCCACCACCTTCACCCAGTTCTGCAGGAACTGTGCTTGAACTAGGATGTATCATTTTCAGGATACAGCTCTGTCAACACAAGCAGGTTGGAACCCCATAGCTCCCTGCACGAGACCTACTGGACACGAGTCATGGGCAGGCCTTTGGGCATCAAGTTTGGGACCACCCAGATATCAAACTTACTGTGCCTGAGCAGCATGATGATATCTGCCACAGGCAGCAGGCTATGGTGACACACCTGGTCCTGCAGATGGTCAGTAGCAGGATTCCCCTAAAGTTTTACATTCACCCTGGCAGTCACACAGCTAAAGAACGTGGATCAGCACAAAATGCAGTGAAATGGGCAAACTGCAGCCAGGCAACAGAACTTCTGTATTTTGGCATCAAACATTTCCAAATATTCCAAAACACATTGAAACAACAAAATTGTACCAAGTGGAATTGCAAGTACTGGTTAAAAAGGTAAGATTAGACTCTCAGGCTTATCTAAATAACACCCCCTATTCTTAATGACACTATGCAACATCTGTTAATGCTAAATTACAAGGAATTTCCACCCAAACCAGTTTGGTGCACTTTACATTTGACTTCCTGTTGACAAGAGGTAATATACCACTATTAAATAAAAACACACTCTTCATGACATTAATGACAAAAGCAAATGATAGGTCTTCCTTTCTGACCGCGTGAAGGTTTTTGGTAACTGTAGCATTTACTAAGTAAAAAGGAATTGAGCTTTTGGGAGGTCAAACGGGTTGATAACTTGGCTAGCTGTCTCAGCTGAAACAGGAATAGGAAGTCAGATGTAACAATTTGCCTTTGACACAGGAAAAAATGTTTATTTTTGTTAATCGGATAACAAAAACCTTGGGATATGTTAACTCCTTGAGCTGGAATATTTACAGTTTAGATAGGGCGTGTTCAGACAATATTTGTGACATTGGCCTGTTCTAACATCAAGGATTTTTAGAATATATTTGTAAACATGAATTGTTAAAGTGAAAGCAATGGAATGTTATTTAACAGAGGGACCAAATTTATCTGTTTGTTCATAGTATGTATATTTAGGCATTTATTTTTAGAAGGGACAATCTGATAAACGTTTTTTCCAGTGCTTGCAATAAGATGATACCTTTAACATCTCTGTCATTTCGTTTTGTCACGCCAAGAAAACTGCAAACTTGCAAAATTATGGTCCTAGAGTCGTTGTTCACTGCAAGCGTCAAAAAGCACTTCCACACAATTCTAGATTTACATCAACAGGAACGAAAGAACAAGTTCATTTTCCTTTTATAACAATTTTTGTGTGACTGCTCAGTAAATAAAACTAATAAGGATGATGTTTTAATTTGCCCCTATCTAATCTTACAGTCAAATATGCTGCCTATTATTACAGAAGAAACACACTGTTCAAGGTAACCAAGATAAAACAGGTAAAACATTGAAAAATGCCCTTGATCCCAATACGTCCCAATGACTTAGAAAACTGGGGGGACACATACCCAGCGGTAACTTTCAAATCTTAGCTACAATGACATTGAGTGAATCAAAGACTGGGAGTGAAAACTGAGGATTAGACCTAGGGGAAGTCAATACCACTAACATAAGCATTTTCCATTAAGAAAACAACATGAATAACTACTGACTATACTGGAGTTTGACAAGAAACAATACAGTCATTAAGAAGCAATAGCAGAGGTTTGGACCCTGACATGAGCAGGTTGTTTTGAAACTAAACACATGCATTTACTGAAGTAACTACTACTGCTTCTCACCACTGGTTATTAATCAGAGTGTATCCGTAAACCACTCCTCTGCCAGTTCCTCAGTGAGCCCGACCAAAGTCAGCTGCAAATGAAGATGAGGAAAGGGCAGACCAAGTCCCAGCTCTGGCCAGATCTGCAGAAGTAAAAGAGAGAAGTAAACTCCAGTAACAATCCCCTAACTGAACTTCTCTCTGCTTGTCTTCTCAATATCCATATTTGCTCTCCCTCTTTTCCAGCCCACACATGGGAAGAGCAATGAGCCCTGCATGCTGGAAGACAGCTCCTGGGAGGAGTTCTGCTGCAGGCCATTCCTTCCACATTGCCTGTTGCCCCAGAGTGAAGGAGCCCCATGGTGCCCACCCCATCAATCAGGATGTGAATATGGTGCATCTCTAACCTGATAGGCTTCGCATACCCACTACAGAACAGACGTTGCAAACTATGCTGGAATAACAATAGCTTCAACTACATTTAGTCTTAAGCTCTTGAATAACTTTAACAGCTATATATTTTTAAAACACCTATATATTCCCACTTTTATAAATAAACATTTTTAACAGAGCATTATTTATTTTACTCTGCATCTTATTAACTATGTAAGACAAATATGACATTTTCTTAAATTTGAGTCAAAAATCTTGGCTGATGACACTGTCTATCATACGGTGCAATATTGTCTCATTGCTGCCCTGCCCTCTCCCACCTGACTTTCTGCATCTACCTTCTGTCTCTGTGTTTCAGGCTTTGAGCACTCCCAAGAAGGTTTTTGCCTGTACAGTATCAAGCAGAGGGAACAGTTAGTTTCTCAGGGGCTCTGTGCAACTCCTTAGAAATCCAAAAGGTACTACAAGACATATAATAAAGAAGTGTACACCTAATGCAGTTAGAGGTTTCCATTCATCATTCCCTCACTCCAATTCGAAATGTCAACTTTCATTACAGAAATAATTTCAAAGGAGAACAGCAACCTGTAAACATACAAGATTTCAGCCCCAAAAGCCTTAGTGTCTGTTAACAACTGGCTAGTTTCTACCTGATCTTAGCCATGAAGTCAAAGCCCTGCCAGTGGGAGTGCTTTGAATGGCTCCAATGGACCTGCTTATGTGTGCAAAGATAAGCAGCTAGGGGCAGTTGAAAGAAGCTGCCCCACTTTCCAAACACTCAGAAAAATTAGTATCTAGAACACAGAACTGAAGGAACTCAGAGACTTAACGTACTACAGGGTGACAATGTTACAGTAACCTTTCTAAAGATGTCCTTCTGCTAGCTGGTCTTTTAGTTATGACCATGACAACTAATGCTCCCCAAATAAACATTCTGTCCTCATTGCTAAGTAATTAGGAAAAGAAGCTACAGTAAGAATTCTCAACTCCTTCTCTACTCCTCTCCTTGCAACTGCACGTTTCCTTCATTTGTTGGCCCATCCTCCCAAAACGTAGGAAGCTAAGTCAACAAGGGGTTTGAAACTGGTCAAGCCATGTACACTGCTTGGGTATTTCCAATAAAAACATTGACCAATCCAAAAAACACATGTCCTTAAAGTAGTGTCAGCTAAATTACGTATATGTATATGTGGCTTTTACTCCACTCCAGGCAAAGTACATGATTGCCTTTCCCACAAATCGTCCCTGGAGAGTATGATGGAGATTCCCCACCACTGAACTCATCAGTGCAGCTGTGAAGAGATCAGGAGGGTGTAAGATCGCATCGTCTCCATAGTGCAAAACTTCAGCAAGCAAGTTATTGCTGGCCCCGTGGATGTTGTCTTAGCCCTACAATGGGGGAAGTGGGGAAGCCCATTGGGAAGGGTTCCATGATCAGTGGTTAGCTGAAGGTCCACTGCTGTGAAAAAGCTTCAGGTGAGTGCAATGGTGAATAGCCCACAGGATCAGCTACTTTTCCCTACTGACTACAACTTTGTAACCTTAATTTTTTTGGAGGGTGGAAGACCAGCTTGTTTTCCTTCACCCATCAGAACGCTTCCAAAATTCAGCACAGGCAGAACTCATGAACTTTCCCATCTACTGCTCAGACATAAGCAGGGTCAGCCTGCAAATGACAGCTTCTACTTAATCCTGGAATTTTCTTTGCATACGAATAATTAGCCTATATACTAGCTGTCATGAAACACGTTTTTTCTTCTATGTATATAGGGGTTTAGAACATGCAATTTTGAATGATTTGCACCTATATACACATGAGCAAGGAATTCACCCCTAAGCCACAGCAACATATAGTACATAAAAGCATAACTAGAGGTAGCCTTGAAGGACTTGTTTCAGTCCCTGAACACAGAAATACAGCTCTCTTGTTGCAATGGTTTTTCCTTTTTGCCAACATATAGAGCACATAAACGTTTTCAGATCTGCACATTTACCCTCTGGCAGTCTGAAAATACAATAGTTTGTATAACCAAACATGAATATCAAAGCATCTGTCAGACACTCAGACAGCATCCACTCTTTGAGTAATGACTCACATCTTATAGTCTCCCTCCTCTCCTCATTATTACAACAAAATGAAAAGCAGAAAAGCTTGCAACAGACACAAATACTGACATTCTCAATTAAAGGGGAGAAACATGAACATGACAGTAAAATGGTATTTTTTCCCTTCTAGTAAAAATTAATTCTGTACTCTGTCTCCAAATCAGCAGCTCTCGTCTCTCCTTCAGACAAAAAGCATGTAGAACAACTCCCCATGACGGTTGTGCCTACAACAAGCTCTAGCACACAGGAAGAAGTTCCATGCAGGGGATGACTTCTAGCATGCATGAACTCACACTAACAAGTTGGGCTTTTCCTGAGTAACATGCCGGCTATAGTTTTCATGAACAGCATGTCTTGACTTCACCGTCTTCACCGATAGCAGCTCCAGACCAACACCAAAAAATATACCTTGTGAAGTCCCAGTTCTGGTAGTCCCACTCTGACTCACCCAACTGCCCTTATTTACGGTCTTTGAAGTGTGTCAGGCAGGTACAGAATTAGGTTTTATATAAGCGTAATTTAAACAAACGGTCCCTTAACTACAACATGTCTGGGACTGCCCTACTTCAGAGAGGTTAACCATTTAGTAGCAGGAGACAGAGTCACATGTCCCACATCGCTGCACCTGGTGCTGGCTGGCTTTGGGACTCCAGAGATACTGACTTACGCGGAAAGAAAAGGCACAAGGATCCTAGTAGGTCCCATAGTCAAGTAGTCCAAACAAGTCAAAACTGTACTTGCAGGCACCAAGGAAATTCAAAGAATCCGGTAAACTGATGGCATTTCTAACTACAGATTATGGATTTTCCCTTGGAGGCTGAGCAGATTCCCCTAGAAATACAGTAAGAAACCACACAGCTCTTGGGCAGCCCACAACATTTTTTCTTTATTATAATACAATAAGAGGAACCAGAAATGGGGAACGCATGTCATTGTGCACAAGTATCAACACATACAAAGAGATCTAGGAAACTGCATCAATAAAATGTTTTTTATATAGTTACATTTTTTTATTTGAAAGTGTGTTTGCAATGCAGTTAAACTAGTCATGCTCTCAAGCCTAGAAATTTCTGCTTGGCACCTCTGCTCCTCCCTGGAAGACTAGGATTTGGAAAAGTCCCACTTCAGCAGGATGAGGTCCTTTGTAATCTGAGATACTATCTTTTTTTTTTTTGGAGAGTGCTTTCGTATCTCCTAGCAATGATCTACTTTATGAATATAATGCCCACTCAGTTCCCACTGAACCGAAACCATTTACAAGAGACACAGAGAAAGATTACTGAACACTATTTTCTTACTGATCAGCACAAAGTTATTTGGCACAAGCATCTCCGTAAATATTTGTCCAAGACTGGGTAAATTTGCAGTGTACGATGGCCCTCAGACCTGTACTTCTCTCTGTCAAGTGAGAAGGCTCATAGCCTAGCACTGGAGCTCAGCTGTGCTTCAGCAGAAATACAAAACGCTAGAGGCTGAACTTAGTATCATTGCTGTCTTTCCCTTTGGATCTGTTCTTTTTCGTTTTGTTCAATCTTCCCCTTCACAAACAAAAAGAAGATTAATTTTGAAATGGAATGAATGTAAGGTTATTCCTGGCTGTTGGGCAATGAAGAGAATTTGTGAAGCGCATTACACAGACTGGGCTCTGGCATGGGGAAGCCGGAGGGAGAGGAGGGAACTGTACCCACCTCCCAGAGAATATGCAGAGGACGAAGACAGATCCAGAACCATTTTCAGCCTCATGAAGCTGAAGGCGTCTGCTTTGGTATATGTAAGGACGCCTGGTGGACTCCATTCACAGCGACACTGGCAGCCTGCCACAGTATTTTGTTCACATGTGCTTGTGACACCCATGGGCCCACAGCTGTAATTATGGTCTCAGATGTCACATTACTACTAGCCCAGGAGATATTTATGGATCTGATACGTACACTGCACAGGCATTGTGTAGTTTCAGACACATTCAAGAAAACTCCCCACTCAAGAAGAGGGACAGCAAGTCTCTAGCCATTTTTTGAGCTACACATCAAAACATACTCCACTGGATCTCACCACTAGAAGTCAATGAAAGGTCTGGACAGGGTGGATTGCCAAGCACAGGGCTTAGACTCATACCACAGATATTATCAGAGGCATACTAATGAACTGGGAGCCTGGTTAAGCATTAGCACTGCTTGTTTTCCTGTGAAGTGACTTGCTGCTTTTCAGAATGCATTTTAAACTTAAGATGATAATAAGGACAAGTACATACTTTCCTCCTGCAATAGAAGGGAAAGGCCAGATAACCATTTCCACATTTTTTATTTATTTCTACAAAGCTTATGAAGCATTCAGAGAATATAGTGTAATCCATGAGCCAAGCTAGAGAGAAACAACTCCATATTTTTTGTTATTTATTTTATTAACTTTTGCTCCAAAGTATACCACCACACAAATAAAATCACCAAAATGTCACCATCTGTGGGAAAGAAGACCATGACTATCGGTGAGGAACATGCATGGGGAACTGAAACTATACCAGGTTGCCAAATGCTATTCATACACAAAGTGTAAGGAGGTTTCTGTGTCCTTGTACAAGCAGACAGCACTTTGTGTTAAATAACCCCATCGGACAGCAAGACACATGGGAGAAAAGGAGTCTGATTCTCATCATACTGGCTTGGCTCCAGAATAGCTCCAGTTCATTTTGAAGGAATACCTCTGACTTTAACACAGCTTTAGACACTCAGCAAACACACTCCTCTCAATCCATAACCTAAAGCATTACTTTTGAGAGCATAAGTGCAGCCGTCCCCTTATCAATGTGCTGTAGTTTTTCCAACGTAGCTTACGTTCACTGAGGGAAGGGTTTCAGCCAGTTTCATACTGTGACAACCACCCATACACCCACTCACATTCAGGCACAGACAAGTCCTAAACAGGACAAGAATCGGGTCAATATATTTGCTTTGGAAAATATTTAAGGACAGGATTTTGAAACTTCGTTTTCCAGAAATGTTGGTATCCCAAACCCAGTGCTTGCTCTTAACTAAGACCGCTTGCCCTTCAGGCTGAGTGTAGACCCACATACCATGTTGCTGTGCCTGCTCGCAATCAGTTGTAAAGCTGCATGGGGGCATTTCAGCCACAGCCTGTATCTCTGCTAAAATTTACTTCTTAAAAGCATTCAGCGTCTATTTACCAAAAGGATGGGAAGTCACCCTGCAATGCTTCTTTAACTATAGTCATCTTAAATATTTTACTACTTACAGTGCTCTCTGAAGGAGCACACTTGATATTGATGTATACAGTAAGGAAGCAGAGAGCCTTAGTATTACAGAAAAAACAGAGCTTTATAACAAGCCAGACTGAAACATGTCCATTACCGAAGCAGCTTTGTACTGAGAAAGCCTTATGCTGAGAAAGAGAAAGCAGTGCATATATACCAGTGAAGACAATTCTCTGTTCTTAGTGTAAAAAAATGAAAAATGCAGACTAGAAAACAAATGTATTGTATATATAGTATGTGCTTATGTAAACCACATAACCCTAAACCCTGAACAGATTAGAAGTGTAAATTAACGCTTATACAGAGCAGCATATTTTTCCTTCACAATACCAGCTGTACAAGACTGTGGCAGAAGAAATGCCTTTAAACCAGGAGGAAATCCCTGCATTTTAAACTCAAGCTCCCTCCAGCTTAATCAGATGTGTTTTCAGTATGAACAGAGTTCTTGTATTTAAACTAAAACAGATATATGACTGACAGTATGCCATCTTAGCAACTGCTTTCCACACAGGTATGTCCTAATACTGCAGCATTTTCAAACACTTCACACAGATATTTCTTTAAAAGTTACACTGACAAAAGTAATTTCACCCTTTTGGGAAGTACTTGATGTCTGTTTCATTTTCTGTGCCTTTAATAGTCGGGACTCCTTTTTGCCTCAGCTATAAGCACCACACAGTTTGATTTTAACCAAACCACAAATAATATTTATCTTAGCTCTTTAATCATTCTAGTTCTTACCATTTTTTTTTTTAACTAAGTCTTTTTACTTTCTTCTATTAGAAGCAAATGCTGGCTTTCTGTTGTTTTCAGGGTATCCTTTGCTTTTATGGAAAAAAATAGGCAGAAAGCTGTATTCCAACATACCTTGAAAGGAGAGTAGCATTCACTGCCAGCTGTTTGACTTTTCAGTAGCTGCACTCAGACTCCAGCGTTCCCAAAAACCACGATGTCACAAACCCCTGAAGCTCGCAACCAGGAGCAGAGGCAGATTGCTCTCGCACACCCTTCCTCTTCTCTGGGTATCTGACAGCTGTACACTTTTTAGGACTGCCGCAGGACTTGTCTCCCAGCCCCTTTGCCACTCTGATAAATCATCCCCTCCCTGCTATTAAGAGCATGCTGCCATTATATCTTAAAAGCACGTCACAGCTTGTATGCAGTAGCTGTGGGAAAGCTGCATTTATTTATACAGGAAGCTTGAGTACAGCACTTCCTACTTCCCATCTGAGTCTCAATTCAACTGCAGGTGATTACTTAAACCCTGTCAGCTTCCAGCTAATGCATATCCTATGTTCTTATGTGGATATATGTGCTGCTTTTAATTATAACTCCCATCTGAGCCCTGACAAGATAAAACGGAAAGGCATTAGATGAGACACTCATAAAAACCCTCCCAGTTGCCATTTAACCTGTTTTAGGGTAGCAGCTTGTATAGCAGCTGCCGTACCAGCAGATGATGCCTGAAACATTGCTGGCTTCTGCTTATCTCCACACATGAAAAATGCCATCTAAAAGCAAAGTGATTTCTTCATGTTGGAGTGGAAGGGAGCAAAACTCTAAACTCACAAGTAAAATAACAGTGTAATTTCAATTCTGAGTGCTTAATAATGATTGTGCTTAGCTTATTCTGTCAATACTAAATTTTGATTCTTTAAACCTGGGCTTGTGTGCAAGAGAGGTTGGTGATTCCACAGTTCTGTACTCCACAGGCACAGACGTGATTCACACCAGCCAAGCAGGACGAGAAGGTATTACTGTGCTGCATGAACACCAAACCCTCAAGAACTTTTCCTGCTGTAGGAAATGTACCACACCCACAGATAAGAAGTACAGATACATCGGAGTGCAGCGGGTGCAGAAAAACAGAGAGGAACAAGTATAGATGCTGATCTATAATTTTCTTTTTATGATGAAATAGGTTTACTTTGCACTCCATGCAACTATTGCTGGCATTTTGCCTTCAGGAATTTGTTGTATAGGCATTTCTTCTGGGGTCTACAGAAACTCACAGCTGACTCTCTAGTTATATTCAGACAATTATACTGCATCAGATTAATTTAAGGAAAAGGCAGGAAGCTCGTGCAACTTTAAGTCAGCCTCCTTGCGCCTATGCATTACAGATTTGCTTGAATTATCGTGACATACTCTTTTTTCCCCACGGAGTAAGTACAAACTTTATCAATCTATTTGACATTGGGTGTTACTTATAATTTTATGTCTGGAAAAAATGTAGTCATTTCAACATGTGGAATCATGTTGATCCCTATAGTATTCATCAATAGGGTTACAGTAGGGTTAGGCAACCTAGAGCCATGACATAGATATTGCCACTTGAGCTAGTAGCGCATTTCCTAGCAGTAGCAGACTTTTATACAGAACAATGACCAATCCTAGGCAGTACTCAAGAAACACCTGGGGCTCAGAGCTATTTTTTAGGCTGCAGAGCCGTAGTGAAAATGTGGAATTCTGTGTCAAACTTCACAATTAGAAAAGGAGTTTCCTTCAGTGGTTAGGTTTTTATCCATCTTCTGTTCCAGTATGAAATAGCTCAAGCTTCTATCACTATCTTTTCACTACCTTCCCTCTCTTCTCCCTCCCTCTCTTCCAGCTCCTATATTTTCTTCCTGCAACTGCTACCTTTGCTACTCTGCCTCCATCACACAGGTACTTGCTAGGCCACAGATGAAGCGCAGCAAGAAAACCTTCCTGCTCTTAGCTCCTGTGCTCAGCACCACAGCACTTGAACAGCAAAAGGACAATTATCTCGAGGAGGAGAGTGGTGAGAGAGGGAGGATGAAGGAAGTCAAGATACTCATGCAGGTGTAGGGAAAATGGCACAGAGTAGTTCCAGAAGTAGAGCAGGGGAGCAGCCAGTAGCAAAAGCAGTAAAAGCATCTCGTTTGGTACTTACTCCTTGCTGGCACAACAAAACAAAACCAAACTTCACTGCAGTAGCCTCCACTAGTCAAGAGAAACACTGCAAGTAAAGGCTAATGATCTTTCCTTCAGACGAATGATGAGGCCAGCTTGTATCTGGGATGGGGGGGTGGGGGAGGCTGTTCTTTTGAATTGAGAAAACTAGATTAGTCCATTAAAACCTCAGCTGCAAACATCACTTGATATTTTTATCCTGTTTCGTACTATGTATCTCTATGCATGAAAGTTATAATGTGACTGCACAAGCATGCAAAACTGCTTGCAGCAAAATTAATTCCCTTAAACATCACAAAATTGTTGAGAAACATCATGAATGCTTCTCAAGACATTTAATTTTCTGGAAAATCTAAGATGCGCTCATTCCAAGCACTCCACTTCTAGATTATCAAAAGCTAAACTGTGGCCCCTGAATTTACATGCAGGACAATCACTTACTGATGCTCTGTGGATGGCTGGGTGTTCCCCTGCTTCCGTCTTCACTTCTGTGTTCACCCCTATTTCTGTGCTTATCCAGACCTCCGCAGCAAAGAGAAGCTGAAGGTGATGTGGCACTGTGCAAGAGTTCAGGCTATAAGGACTTGAGTTGATCAATACTGATGATTCTTTCCACTGTCATCACCAAAAGGCAGGAGCTAGACTGTTATGAGCTCTTCTGTCAAAATGATTTCTCTTCCAGCTATACCTCAACCCCAGGTACTTCAGTTTCACAGAAGCACATCTTCTTGGCAAGCTAATTTTTTGAAGTGCTGTGAATCATGCTAAAATTGCTACCCAGCTCAAATCCCTGAATCTCTTCGCTCAGATTGATTGATTTCCTTTTTCAGCCAAAAAAATAAAAAATACAAGTTCAGAATGTCATGCAATGCCAGTCAAGTCACTAGCTAAGCCCTCCTCCTTTGTTTTCTTCTTCAGTAACAATGATATAAAGCAGAAAACTGAGAGGGTCCAATTAATATTTGGACACTTAACTGACACCTTTATAACTCCAGGACTGGGGGAATGACTGAGCCTCTGAGATGATCCATGCCAAAACATGATATCACAGTGAATTTTTAGTCACATTACTAGCCAGAAGTAACTCAAAAAGGTTGGCATAGTTAATAACTAATATTGCTGTGTCATCCTTGCAGCAACTCAAAATACTTACAAAATGACTAAGCCACTCTGGCATTAACTAAAATTACTAATTAGTTTATGAGGTAAGCAGGTAAAAAAGCAACAGCATGACCACTGAAGAGACCTCTCACATCCCACAAACAGAATACCATTAACAGCAAGTGAAAACACTGAGTTAGTGTACAACTAACAGTTTCATTATAATTTTACATAAAGAACTAGGATTAGCGTGTGAGGAAAAAAAAATTTTAGTTGTTATCAGTTTTCAACTAATAAAAAACAAATATCCTGAAAAATAATGGCTATCCATAGGTGTAAAATAAAAACAGGTTTTGTAACAAGTTTTCTAAAACCAGAGCCTAAGAAAAATGCATCTTTGTCCACTTCATTTACTGTATATGCAAATTACCCATTTGCCCATGCAAAAAAAAAAAAGTACTTGTATATGCAAGAGAGAGAGTTTCACAAGAAAAATAGATACTAATGTGTAACATAACCAATGCTGAAAATGAAACTGGAAGGGTTTTGGCACAGTGAGTATACATATATTATCTGAAGTTGCAAGTATGACACCCCTGATATCATGGGCTAAGAATAGTTTTCTTCAATGGAAACTATTTTAAAAGGGGGATTCCACAATCAAAACTCATTTGTGCTACCTTCATAAATCTAATAATTTAAAAAAAGAATGTCTATTCAATATATGTATTTATATAATCACACAAACAATGCTAGAAATCAGATGTCAGTGCAAAAAATACAGATAAAGAAACATTTTGCATGCAGACGAGCTTTACTCAGAATAGCTACCAGAAAATCAGGATCACATCTTTCCCTGTTTAAATACCCTATTGTTCTACAATCCTGACTTGGTATGCAAGTCACTCGCTGACAAACCAGGCTTGAAATCTTCATTATTCCCTTTAGCTAAATAAGATACACTAAAACTTTATTATAACGTGTTTTGTGTTGGAGCGAAATAAATCAAGATAAATTATTCTGAAAGAATAGTAGGTACAAATCTAAAGAGCTTTTTATGTTACAGTAAAAAAAGTGAGTGGGACGGCACACTGTCTACTGAACATTTATAATCATTATTATCTCACAACGTGTGGATTTATCTCACACACAAAGAAAATTTCTAGGTGACTTACACTCATCCTGCTCTATGAATAAGGCAAAATGCAATATTCATTAAAATTTGTTGGCACAGCAGACCATCTCCAATTAACACACAATCACATGGCTTCCATAAAACTCTGCATTTCTTCTCTACAGGTATTTTTTTCTGTGTTTATACTTTGAAGTATAAACTTTCTGTATAAATTTCCTGACATACTGGAAAGGAGGTTTTGGTATTTGATCCATGCAGAACAGTGCTAGTGGAAAGAAACGTACAGCCTCACCAGAAAACAGTGAGAAGACAGTCTGCTACCCCAGTGGGACAGTTGTGTTTGGGGTGCTTAGAAACCTTGACTTAAAAATCAAAGCCAATGGCTTTGATAGCACATTACTGGAGTTCCAATGCAATTTGTTTTCCTGGGACTTGCAGGCACTAAGGGAAAGTATATTTGCCCCCATAGGAAATCCTGTTGGGGGCAGAGCTCTATTGGCAATGCCACCAGGAGCCAGCTTTTTGCTACCAGCAATTGAACAGCTCTGCAACTCTACATAAATTTTTAACTTCTGCTAACTCCTGTCTGTTCAGTGAGTGCATGAAGAACCAGCTTGTGAAAAGAAAACAAGCTGAGTTGTTATGAGTCTGCCATAAATGAGATGCTGGTGAATTGCCACTGAACAGCAAACATCCAGCCATGGGGCACCCAGCACAATGTCCTCAGCCTAAGGCCCATCCTTGGCCACCTCTTTGCACTCAGATGCAGGGAAGAGACTGGTTACTGTCACCCTTCCCCTTGACCTTCTCCTATGACATGAGGCATGCCAGTCATCAGTTTGCAAAGCAATTGCATCCCTCCACAAACACACAGTGACCGCAGACACAAACCCTCCGGATGGCAAGAAGAACTGTCACTTTAGTCGCATGGCAGCGGAAAATGCAGGACACCTCTCGGGCTCAGAGGAGACCCTGTGCAAGTCCGTCCAGTTCCCCAGCTGGACAGCACATGTAGCTTCCCCCAAAGCAGCACCACCTCATGACTGCCGGGAAAAAGTAAAATAAAACTGAAGAGCGTGCGTTGCCCTCACATTCATGTAACATACAAATGTGGAGTCGCTCGGTTCATCTGAGGATCAGGTAACAGGTGAGAATTTCTAGCTGCGAAAAGAGTGGTTTGTAAAGTAGCATCAAGGGGACCATATTAAATACCCATGAAAGAGGAGACACTAAAGTTGTCCTCTTCTGCTCTCTCTTAAAGTAAGCACACATTTTTAACAAGAGTATATAAAGATCACATGGGAAAAACTTAAGGCTTGGTTAAATGAATTTATTTTCTATTAACTGTGCTCACAGCTAGCTTCAGAGAACGGCACAGACTTTCAATTATGCACAAATATTGTTTTTTTTTCCTTTTGACTGTGTGCCCAAAGTGACACAATCTGTTGACTTTTAACCAAGTGTTTCGGTAATGTACCTAGAATTGCAGTGATACCAGACATCGGAATCACCATCTGTTTAAAAACTGAGAGGGCAAAACCATCCTGGCAGCCAATGCAGGAAGCTTCCTCTGTAACAGAGGAGGTCACAAACCTGTCCTCGTCATGAGAAAAAAATGTGCACACAGTTTTCACTTCTCCATTTCTACTGCTTCTTCTGTCCTGCCTCAAGTTCTTAACTGCCCTTTTTTTTGAAATCTTAAGAGCCAGCTTTATTCCTTCCAACCCCAAGGCGACTTCCTAGGTAATGGCTTCACCTTAGCCTGGTGAGGCTCTATATACAGGCTTAAAAGACAGCTACAGTCAGGGGCCTTCATAATACCTTTCAGCCTAGGCCTAGTTGTTTTAACTGTACCTTCTGGAGTCAGGGATGGGCAGGTCAGAGATGAGATAGAGCTGAGGCACCTAATTCTATAAAATATAAAAGCCAACGATGGGACTTCCACAGACACCTGACAGGCAGGACCAAGGTATAGAGCTAAAGTATTCATATCTTTTCTTTAGTATTTAGGAATGATACAGGCTCACCCTTTGATTAATTTAGGGTGGGAAATGGTTTCCAAGTTGAGAGGGGTTACTCCAATGGACTGGTTATGCAGGGAAACGCTGGAATTGAAACACACCGATGTAGGAAAACCAAGAACTTGTCCCTCTCTCCCAGCATCCCACTCCTTATTCGACTTCCAGGGAGTGTTCCCCACACCTTTCCCCTCATCTTTATAGTTTCCTTTCTCTATCCTAGTTTACATCTCACCCACTTATGGCGAGACCAGATGTGAAAAGGTTTGTCCAGATCCACTTTTCTCCCTATGGAATTCAATCAGGTGGTTAGATAATCTCAACTAATAGAGTTTTTAAGGATTTCAGCCTTTCAGTGCGCCACAGTAGGGCTTTTTGAGTGAGCCTATCTTCTCCCTGCTGTTTTAGGCTGGCCACCTTTGCAATGGCAGCATCCAACAAGGACACAATGCCACTTCCCAGATGAGATGCAGAAACATCTTAAAACACATGCAACTGTTTGCTGGCAGCCATCTTATCATGTCACAGCCGTAGTAACAAAATCCAGGATTGCTCCATGTTCGGGTCCCTTGTTAGGAGAGTGATAAAACTTTTTTCCCCTCCTCGGCTCAGAGAAGAGAAGACAGAAGTTACAACAATCTCCTTGAAAGGACATCTTTAACACGCACCACCTAGCAAGCAGTTGTTAAATTAAACAATCCCAATATTAGCATAGTGGGAATTCAAAAACAAGAAGATTGTTTACTTGCTGCAAGTGATATAAGGATTTATTCAGGTGCACTGAAATAATTTAGGGGGTTTAACTTCCTGTTGTTTATTTTTGTGTCTGTTACATTCAAGTGCCAGGTAAGTTTATTAAAATATGTACTTTTCACCTAGCAATTTTTTTAAAGTCTCTTGTAAAACTAGGTATACCCATTTGGGCAGAGAGAATCTCTAGGAAAATAAATGTGAGTTTTACGAAACTGAACAAGGGCAGAAGGGCAAGAAGCATACCAAAACCTTTTCTTTTCCAAACACTGCTAAAATCCAAGCAAACAGTGTTTTCTGCTTTGCTACTGTCTGTGGTTATTAAAGATGATAAGAGAACTCATCTTTCTGTTAAGCATGACTTCATCTGTGAAAATCCACTGGCTCCACTTAACTCCCCTATACTTGTCAGGAAGAAATGTAAACAGATTCAGGTATATCCTCCACCATTTTGTTTTATACATACATATGTATTACCTGGGATATGAAAAAACAAACTAGTCAGGGGCAAAATTTATCAGTAAATTTTTCCCACATACTTTGCATTGTATGATATAAACAAAGCTTTGAAGTGTGAACTCTGAATCTGTAAAGATTCCATGAGCTCTCTCTTTCTGTGACCAGGGTATATGAATTCTGGGTGAAAAAAACATGATTAGTGAACTTTGCCTATGACTGAATAACTAAATTTCTCCTTACATTATCCTTAGGATAATTGTCTACATGATTGCAATTTACAAATCCGGGGAAAAGGCAATTTCCCAAGTCACAGGGAGTGAAAATGCTGCAATGTGGAAGAAGAAAAAGAGCCTTTAGACAAGAGTAGAAACAACTGGCGTACTTGCATGGAAAAAGTCCTGACACCTCTCTCACTTCCCATGTGACCAAAGTTAGGTCAGCTCCCACCTGGAGGAGGCAGATGAGAAGAAATTTCCAGGATCTTGAAGTCTGCCAAGGAGGTATGAGAGAACACTAAGTTTACGGAGGAACAGGGGCCAAAGGCAGGGAAACCATTTGACTCTCTTGAATATGAAATTAACAACATGAAGAGGCTGAGCGTAACACACTACTGTCTCTCTCCCTGCTTTTGGTTCATGCATAGAGTACATTTGCTATACTGGAAAAAAAAGCCAGTGAAAGGAAGGAAAAATCATACACACAGAATATTTCTAACATTGCATGAAAAACTTACCAAAAAAATGAAAATCTATTTCAGTTTTGCTAATTTGTTTTTTTTTCCTTTCTAAGACCAGCTCTTAAAATAACCTTTTAGCTTTGTATAACTTCATAGCTTTTCGAGCAACATAGCCAAAAAGACAACAAACAGCATTTCCCAGCAGCCTCTCAGAGAGAAAACTCAGTGGCGGAATGCAGACATGTAGCATCCCCAGCATCCCTGCTGGTGATCACAGATGTCTTGCCAGTCTCTGGGTGTCCCAGGGAGGAAGCTGCTGCAGGCTGCAGCTGTGAAAGCGCCAGGAAGCACCTTTCTGGGCTGACGAAACTGGAGCAAATACACTGGTTCCTACTGAGCAAACCTCAGAGAAATTATCCAGCACAACTTGGTAAGAACCAAGAAGTTCCACATGAGATCCGTTTGAAATACAGTGATGACCAGAATATGCCAAAGAAACAGGGTTTACAATAATGGCTTCTTGTCTTTGGGTTTAAAAAAAAAAAGATCAGATCATGTTGTGATATGTAGCACCCAAACTTTGTACATGGAAACAGAATTTGGAGAAGAGAAGATAACTTACTGCTATCATGGTTTTATTCCTGATCATATTAGTTTAAGGATTTGGAGAGTTTCTGGCAGTTCTGTTTAGCTGGTTTTTTAGGAATAGTTGTTTCTCTCCCCCCAAGCAAAATGACAGGAAGCATGAATCAAGACTGTTTAAAAACTAAAATAACAACTTCCTTTGTCCTTATTGATAACATTTTTGTTTTTGTGACCTGAGTGGATATTCCTGTGTGTGTTGAGTGTGGGAAATCTTTTTCCAGTAACTCACTATTTTGATGTGATATTTTACATAAAGCCAACAGTTGGTCTTTTGTGTCACTTCTTCTGTTGTCAATGGGATCAGGAGGGAGAGGAGGGAACTGAAAAGCATGTAGGAAGAATAAGTAAAATTAATGTTTTACGGGAAATTAGATGAATGTTTGCTGCAGTTAATTTCCACTAAACACAGGAAAGTATGGCATGAATGGAGATAGTGATGGTGAAGGAAAAATTCCAAGAATCAGCTTTAGCTCTTTGATTGTCTGACCAGGAAACACAGAAATTACTTAAGCTTCCTTCAACTGGCAATGAGTGCACAATAAATCTTTTGTCTTTTAGTGATAACCCAAATGTGCAATGCTCCACGTACTACAACGTTTTGAGTTTGGATACTATTATGAGCCAAGAGGCCCATCCATCATTCTGTCCAGACCACCCAAAGTGTGTTACTGGCATTGTATCAAGGTTTAAGATTCCCTCACATTAGACTGTCCCCAAACTGACGACCAAGATCTTTGCTGTCTCTATACCATCAATTGCCAAACAATTTTATTTTTTCAATTGAAAATTCTATGGGAAAATTACAAAATGTTGATGAATTTAAAATAATGAAGGGTTTGATTGTTGTACAAGTGTTTCTAGGCATGTTGCTAAAAAAAAAGTCAGTAAGAAAATTACTTTCCTCATTCAGAAGGTATTGTAAACCATGGTTTTCCTCAGGATGGAAGGTTTATTAATAAGTTAGATTTTATGCTCCAAACTTGTACGTGAAGAAATGGGTGAGCAGCAAAGCTAGCGAAGCCTGGTTTCTAAGGATTTATGTGCCTTAACATTGCTAAAACAATAACCCCCAGCTCCCTGATATTGCTTACGATGTGCCCCTGGATCAAGGGCAATGCAAGTTATGGCCTGCACTGACCCACATACATGCCGATTAGTAAGCCTCGCGCTGGTTTTCTGATGGATGCTACCAGAAATTGTACAACAGTAGAGCGCTGCCTCCCTTTTTACATCAATGGCTCAAAAAGTTGTCAGTGTACCAGCAGACAAATAGTGTAATCCACATGAGCTCTATTTCCCTAATAAATTCGGTTAAGCAGAAGACTTAACTCAGCTCAAACCATTAAGGATTAGACTGATCATTTCACAAAATTGTAGCAAAAGTCAGTGCACTCCACCAGGTACTCATCAGACTTGTGACTAAGTAAAACATTTATGTTTTCTGATTACCTTTCTGTTTCATTATACAGGGCAAGAAGCAAAGAGGAAAAGCTTTAATTTGACATTCTGGTTTTGACCAAGGGGAGCCAACCTCAGGACTTCTGTAATAGGCTTTCCACGTCCTTAACAAAAAATACCTGCAGCGCAGATACAAGATTTAGATTTTTTTTTTCTAGGCTTTGCCACAAACATCCTCTGACCTTGGAAAAGTGCACTAATTTTATCATCTGTAACACCACAAAAAACGCCCCTACTTACTTGTGCCCCAGCTGTCTTGCATACTTTGTTACAGACTGTAAAGTGTCTTGCATTTCCAGGCTAGATGGATTCAATCGCAAAGCAGAGAAACAAATGTTCAACAGGGAAACCTGAAGTGAATTAATAGCATTAAAATTTAGTCACCACAAAAAGAAGTCTTCTAGTGAACATCACTGATCTGATACACTGGATTATGTTTGTTTGGAAGGTAATACAAATCATCATTCAAACAATGCAAAGTGTCTACATGTGGTGTGTTTCAACCAATCTTGCCTTAGCTAAGGCAGAATAGATAAATGCCATACACACTCTAACTGCTGGAATACTAGATACTAATACAAAATGAATACTAAATGCCTGCAGAGGAGCCATGGGATCGCGAGGGGCCACTGATACCTCTCTTTTCTGAATCTTTCCCCAAGTTCTTCCTTCCAACTTCCCTCTGTCTTCCCTTTGACTCTTCAATGTATGCCATATATGTCTTGTTATCTCAGCCACACACAGACTTGGGCAGGCAGTTCCTAAAACCTCCTGACTGGTCACCCCTATGCTACCTGTCTACTCTAAAAGTCTAAATCTTTTCACCTCTTCTTCAGAATAGTTATTTCACTCAGTCAACAAAATCCCAAATGTGAATCCCACTGTGAATATGGCAGTAGTTTACGACTTTTTCTATCTGTAGAGATATATAACATGCTCCAGTGTGTTTGATCTTGGTTTTGCCTTAAAGGCGTTCTTTGTGAAATGCATTGAACCAACAGTTTTTATGTTAGTATATACATCTGAGTTGTTCCTGTTTTACTGGAAACATAACATGCATGACCATGATATTTTTATGCTTGTCATCAACATGTGCATAGGATTATGACAAGGTAAGTCTCTTTAGGTTAACAACTATTTGATAATTTCTAATTGCTAATATTTCTACTGTGAAAATGCAAGTAATTTTAAGAGGCCACATTTTGTGAGACTAAGCTAAATTAAATAAATAGCCCAGTATCATTACATTTTATCTTATGGATTTTCTGCACCCTGCTTCAGACTGTGCTCCCCCTGCAAGGCATCACCCAAACATGCAGGAAACTGCACTGTCAAAAAGAGCTCATTGCCTGAGTTGCAATGAGAGGAAACAAGGAAGAGCTGTGGAACAACAACAAAAGTAAGGAAGAAAAGTGTGACTGGAAGAAGACACAAGCTACCTTTGTACACAAATGATTCAGAACATTTGTCATTTCTTCTTCAGGCTCCTTTCCTCCTCATCAAGAAAATAAATAACTGCAATTCTTGACAAACACTAACTAGTCATCACTGTTGGCTAGCCACAGGTAGAAGTCATAGAGGAAGTGAAGAAGCTGAAGGAAGAGAAGATGTTTCCCTTATGAATAATAAGGCAAGGTGCTTTTTTACAGAAGGGGCCACATAAAAGATCACAGCAACATGAGCAAGGCTGACATCGTTGGCAGATGACAAGGGAGAAGCAATGAGCTGTGGAGGACCTTGAAAAGTAGTGAGAAGAAGCAGCAATCGTCCCTGCTGGAGGACTATGGGAGAGAGGGCACTTGGCATGAGCTACAAGCCAGTGCAGGAACTGAATGGCCACAGCTGAACAGCCGCAGCACCACCACTAACAACCAAAACCACACGTTTCCTTTTGGTCTTTCCAGAATTGCTCATTTTGTCACTTAAAAAAATTTTTTTTCAAACAGATTGTATAAACTGGGCAGAACACTTTTCTGGACCCAAGAGCCACATGAAACACTTTAGCCTTAGTTGATCTCAAACGTTTTTCAGTCACCTTATTTTATCACAAAGCTGACAGCTCCTGCATGGCATTAACAGAAACATAATTACTGGGAGGGTTTTTTACACCCTTTTCACTGTTTCTCAGTTCAGCTACCAACCTTTACCCATTTTCCCTTTACCCCTCAAAAATCCTCCCTGTTTCAGACAGGTCTGTGAAGAACCTGTTTTAGTAATCAGTAGGGTGCTCTGATTGCTTAATCATGACAGAGATATTGCCAACACCTCCCTGTGGAGGTGTTTCTGGCAGGATTTGTATTTTGCTATGTAGCTTTCCTCCACAACGTGAGCCACTTTAATAAAAGAAGCCATTTTGCTGACACTCAGAACTGAGAGGAACTTTCCCTAGCATTTGTAATCGGAGCTTCAGCAACTGATTGTCCTGAAAAATGATATGAAGAAACTATTCTAGGAGGGATTAGCTCTTGGTTAGGAGCTAGAAACAAAGCAGAAACCAAGTAGTGCTCCACAGACCATTCTGGAAGAACAGCTCTATGGGGGTCAGCTTCCTGAAACGTGGGCATAGAAGGACCAGGCTCCAGAAAGCTTCTGTCTGTCTGTCAGTCGCTGGGGTTGGCAGAGGCCAGGCAGGCGGGTAACCGATCCCCTGACTCAGTCCCCTTGCAGAGTCACAGAAAGCTACATCTTTCCTCAGATACAAAGTCCCAAACCCTGCTAACACAATCAGCAAGAGATCAACTACCTCAGCCTTTGGCTAGACACATTTCTCCTTTTCAAAGGCCATCTGAGCCATTTAACCGTCATGAATGCTACCTGTATCAAGCCTGCCTTCAGTCAAGTGGCAGATTCTCAGTACTACCTGGCAGAGCAACTGAAACCTAATGTGTGCAGAAGAGTATTCCACTCTCCTGAAGACCAGATCTCCTCTTGAGCATTGTCTTGCCATGTTTTTAGACTCTGGGAATGCATTTTGCATTTGAGAAGTGTCAGACTCCAGAGCTCCTCCTCCACTTCCACCTCCTCTTTCCAAGTGAGAACAATTTATCTTTTTCCCAGCCAGCCACAACTGAACTCTTTCTTTTTTTCCTTTTTCGTTTTTTTTCTCCAGTCCCTTCCCACCATACTTACACCCACTAAAAGAATACCAGATCGGTCCATTTGTGCTCCCTGCAGCTCTTCAGCCTTTTCTGGGCTGTGCTACATTTGTAGACTTCCTCTCAGGAAAACTGTTCCATGTTGGATGAAACTACAGTAAAACTAGCAACAGCTGACAGCAGGGTCTAGCCTGAAAGCCAAAAAGCTCACACAGCATATTATCAACATTTGGAGTGTTAGACAACCTTTAGTTAAGTACATATGCTATGTACTGTGATCATACAATTGCATTTGTCTTAATATCATGTGCAAAAAAAAAATCTGACGGCTGCTAATGAACTTTTCAACTTATGTAAAGGCAGAATCATTAATGCACGCTAGCACTGTGTGGGAATTTCCAGTAGGCTTCCCAAGGGGGAAAAAAAAAGTGATAAAGAGCCCTCTGCTCCTTCACCCCATCTCCTTCAAAAGGCTGCTCAGCAAAGTGCTCAATGAACATGCTACAGTCACCTGAAAACCAGCTCTGACCAGTTATTCAGTGGCTCTCCAAGAACAAACTAAATATAATACTTTAAAACACTGTTCATACTTAATATTTACCATAGCTTAAAAGGGGAATAGTCAATAAAATATGAGGTACCTAGTCAAAGCTACCACAGTAAAGAACCAGAAAAACTATTAAAGAGAGAGTGCAAATGAAGAGCTGTTGTGATAACTGGACAGTGTCTGGCATCAGGAGACTGAAGAAAAAACACAGTGCTGTGTAAAAAGGGTATAATGTCTGAAAAGATGTGCAATTAGGACCAGCTATAACAGGGTTTAACACGTTATCTCTTCAGACACCTCCAAAGAGGTTCATGAGGATCTCTGTTAACTGAAATCAGATAGACACTGCTGGAGGAAGAAGTTACTGGTGTTCCCAACTGCCCACTTGCAGCATAAATGCCTTTGCGATGCAGAGCACCAAACAGCACACCAAACTACAGTTTGTCTTTTTTTTTTTGCCAGAGTGATTATAGCTTGCTCACTAAGCCTCATTCACTCCTCCTGCCTTCCTTTTATTTTGCTTCCTCTCTTCCCCTGTATTACAACGTGCAGTATGATGTTGTTAAACAACTACATTTGTGAATGTTAGAGAAAAGAATCCTTCTGAATTCATTCGGTGGGAACCAGCAGAGGAGTTGCACACAAGGACCATCCCCTCTGAAACTGTTGCTCTTCACAGGTGCATACCAGGGTTGATTTTGAAATTCCCTTTTGGTGCAACTACATACCAGTCTTGATTTTAAAGTTCCCTTTCAGTAAAACTACTGCCTGTGCTTTCTTTTAAACTAGTGTGAAGAAATATGAACACAGAAATCTGTATTTTTATATCAATATTCTAGAGGCATATAAAAAGGAACCTAGCTTTGCCCTCATGATTTATACTGTAAATAGAAAGCTTTAACTAAGTTACAGTAATATTATTCAGCTGAATTTAGTTTGTTGTATAGCAAACATATGCGAGCTATAAATCTCAAGAAACAAAAAAAAAAAGTATTTAGCTGTAGGTGCTTTCACATTACCAGTGGGCTTAGGTACACTTTCAACATTTTGTCTATTCAATGCTAATGCCATTGGATTAGGCAGATTAGATATTCCTACCAGTGAAGCACCCCAATAAATTACAAGCTTTTTATTCACAGCAGGCCCTCAGTAATTCCATTTTATGTGGAAATGAAAATGTATCTTTGGAACAAAACAAAGCACTCGGTCATCAAGCCATTCACTGGAAGTTTTGTTAGTATCTTAAGAATACAACCATATGCAGAAGCTTGCCTACCATTCTGTAAGTCACCCTGGGAGCAGCAGGACTAACAAAGCCTGGTTTCCTATGGAATTACATCCTACATTTAGCACACATGGTGTAACAGAGTCCTTGAGTCCTCCAGTGCAACACAGCTACTATTCTGCTGTATCCTCCCAAGCTCCCTCATGGCAGTCATTACTCACACAGTACCTGAAATTTTCCATCACACACAGCTCTCTCTTTCCAAGTGTCCTTCCCACAGCCTTCCTCCACCACTTCCTCTCCACGTCTTCCCCCTTCCTACAGTCACCACCATCATCATCCCTCTTCCACCCAGCTCCTGCCAGCCTAGTGCTCTGACTGCACTGACAGGTGACCAGAGGCAGCTGAACAAAATGAATTAGACCTGACCTCTGCCTCCCCCAGTCTGGCAGAAACCACCTTAAGCTGGGCAGTGAGACCCAACATCATTAGAGGGAAGATGGATGGACAAAGGAATAGATAGGGTGGCTGCACACACTGTGTTTTCTTCAGAAGCTAAAAATCTAGTCTCTTCCAAAGGCTATTGGGATGCTGCTTGGCATTCCTTTTCAGGAGACACATCAGCATGACAGAGTTATCAGAGAATTCATCTTTCAAAAACGTCCTGGTGTAATTATTTTTCATTGTGCAACTTCTGCTTTTGGAAGCTTATTTGCAGCGTTAACTCAAAAACAGAGAAAATAGCCAGCGTGTTGCTGAGTTTTAATGTATTTTATTGAAGGCTTTAAGAAGCCATCGAACAATATTAGTGCTGCTGCCTCAGACTGAGGTCCTCAGCCCTACCTTCCACCTACAGAAAGGCCTCATCATGACAGAAGAGGATGCACTATGCAATTCCTCAAAAAAAAGATGGGCTTGTGGGAAGTCTTTCGGTTTCCTCTAGCTGTGAGAGATCAGGGTGGTATCAGCAAGAGATTTAACATGGTTTTGACTGCTGTGTTATGAGAGAGGTCTCAATAGCAGTCAAACAGGTTTTGCGTTTGATTTTTAAACTGTGTCATGGAGCCTAAAGCAAAATTTACTTGTGGAGGAAACACACAAATCTGAAAAAATAGGGACTCTCAGCAAAACCAACATGGATAGCTGGGGTCAAGCCTACAGGATCCAGCCTGTCTTTGGGAGTCTTTGGACAGGCTGTCCCTTGAAAATTAAATAAAATGCAGGAGCAGAAAAATAGGGACACAATCGTGGATATACTGGGTTTAGACAGCATGCCTGTATGCTTTGCATTGGACTAAAGCTTATTTTTGATCACCACCCACATAAAATTTCCCACTTCCAGCTTAACTACTCAGCTGAAAACTGGGAGCCATCAACTTTAGATAAGGGATAGAGAGAATCATATCTGTCTACCTATAATTAATAGAAAAGTATTTATCTGTGATTGTAGTGGGCAATACTCACTTTCTTAGATTATCAATAAACTGCTTTTCTATGAAAAGGGATTAGCACTATTACTGCTGTTTACATGACTTAGTAGATATCTGTGGATTTCATAAACTTAATCAAAACCACAGAACCACAGACCTCTCTAGCATTTCCACTCCTGATGGTATATAGCAAAATAACGGGACCTGGTTTTGGGCCATTACCACCAGTTTCTACTGGCAGAAGTCAGGGACTAACACGAACATGCTGCCTGCACAGTGCTTTCTTCCCTTCCTTTTCTTTCTACCCCTCTTTACAACCCAGGAATTCGTTATCTTTCCCTCTAGAAAAAGCCATGCCTTTGAAGGACAATATTAATAAAACTTGTTCTAAATAAAAAGAGGCATTAAGGCAAATAATACTATACATCAAAGAGGATTCCCCACATTTGTTAAGACCCCCAATTGAACTTCTTTCATCAGAAAGACAGAGCTCTGTATGTTCTTTTAATTTTTGGTTTGTTGTTGATGAATAAGCTTGGCGTAATTTTTTTTAATTTACAAAATGTCAAAATGATATGGTTAATTATTTTTTCAAAATGTTTTTAACAGAAATGTTGTTGAATGTTCCTTGTCTAGAAACAGTTTTTGTTTTAGAATTTATGTAATGCAGAACAAAAATACTCTCCTTCAAAGAGTCCCATATAAATCTTAATCATAACTAACTGTAGTAGTTTATAATTTATCCTCAGACAAGTTAACATTTTAGAATTACTTGACATAAACATAAGCTTTTATCATCTAATAACGGGAAATACACTAATCTTTCCTGACTCTATTTAGCATAATTTAGCTTCCTCCTGAAATGCTGCAATTCTCAGCAATTGTGCGAATCTTGCTCTGAGACCTAGAATTGCAAAACCTAAAAATATTAAAATACAATATTTCAAGTAAGAAGAATATATATTAATTCAGAGTAGCAAGAACTTAGTTAACAAATTAGCTCCAGCTTTCCAAAATCACAATATTTTTTATTCTGTTTTGTATTCAAACAAAGAACCAACCACAACAAAGACGACTGAAATAATTTTATATTATATTTTTTTCAGTGAGCATTCAGTTTGTTCAGCTTAGTGCCAACACAGGCTCTCCTTAAATCCCAGGCTGCATTCATGGGATAAATTGCTGATTTTATCAAAGGAACCTTCTCCTTGCTGACATATTTGATACCTGGCTGGCATTTTCACTAGCCAAGTGTGTTTTGCAAGCTTTATGAACTGTGCTGCATCCTATGCTATTTTGGTTCTATGATAGCTAGAAGTAGCAGCTGAGATCCAAGCCTGTCATTTTCTAATCTAAGTCACCACATGCATCGTGCTTCACCAGTGATGAAAAGTAGAAATATAGCAGCCGGACGTGTCTTAGCCTGAACAGCATCTTTGGCCGTATAGTGTCCAGAAGATACTTTAATGAAGCCTAATATCCATAGCTCTAATTCATTTGTGTGCAGCAAACTGAACTACATATATACACTCAATGCAGGCAGTCCATTTATCCCCAAAGAAAACTGAAATTACTTTGATTCAGGTAATTGTCAGGTATAACATCAGCAGTGTTTAGGGAAAGAGAGCCATGCTATCCTCCATGGAATCGCTTCAAGGCTCCTCAGCAAGACAGGCAAAACTAAATGTTACTGCCCTGAGGATGAGAAGAAATCAAGTAATTTTGTCCTCATCCCTGGGCCAGCCATATGCAACATGCATATGGGAACAGCAGCAGAGCAGGAGTATAGATGGGGTGGAGGTGCTAGGAGGGGCGCTATGGTAGGTGGTGAAGTTATTGGACTGCAGGGGAGTAAGGGTGAGGACCCAGAAGAGGTCTAGAGGTATTCCCAAATATGCCTAGGAAGTGAGTGCCAGGAAGGAGTTACAGGGTTCCAAATAGGGGAGAAGGTTTAGCAGCCATCAGGCACAATTTGGGCCCAGAGCAGGTTTTCTTTTCCTCCTTCCCCCCTAACCTCCCACCCTCCTCCTCTCAGTCTGACCTTGGTACAGCAGACCCCTCTGCTTATTACTTTTCAAATCTGTATCCTCTTTCCCCACCTCTCTCCCTGGCAGGCAAAGCATCCTAATTCCCCCCCTATATCACACTTAGATACCTTTCTCCATACACTCCCTCTCCCCCACTTCCCTCAGGAGCTTCTGGCATGTAAGAACAATAATATGAGCTTGATGGGACTTGGAGGAGAGAGAATTACAAAATGGACCAACAACATTCTTTCCCTGCTCTCTGTGCAGGCTGTTCTGGTCAGTTAACACTTCACTCACCATCAGCCAGAATTTTCCCTGACCTGTTCAATTCTTCCTTGTAAATTCATAGCCTCCATTTGGATAATGGATAGTTTGAATCACCAAGTCCCAGGAATCTGAAAGAAAAGCCAAACGGAAATACCCCTCTCCGATCTTGAAACAGTTCAAATAGATCTCCTACTCTTGTGCCCACTACACTGTTACATTACTTTACTTCCAAAAATTCCACTTGGAGGCTGAATGTTTTGTACAGAACAACCACACCAAGGACTAAAAACAAGTTGTGTATACCTGTGACTGGAAACAGTACAGCAGGGCCAGGAAAATCCAAGAAGATGGGGAGTGTTTGACAGCCAAAGAGTCTCTCAAGTAAAATTACTCTGCTGCTGCCAATATTATTTAAAAAACAGAAAAATCTCTACTGGTTTCTAGGACATTGGTCCTGCGAACCAATTACCTCTCAACCTACCTTTCAAATCTCATTTACTTCTTCAATGATTGACTTGCCATCGGGAAAAATATGCCCTTCATTTTTCTAAACAACCAACCTACGCATTGCTCTTTATAAACTCTTCTCAAAACGAGCGTGTTCATTTGTGTGTATGTAAAAGCTTTAAATTTCAAAGCACAGTTGTATTAATTTTGGTGCATAATTTCAGGCTTCCCTCTGACAATATAAAATTATGCTGCCTAGAGTGATGTAAATTGGGTACCATAATAACTAATTCAATTTGTAATGTCTCTCCCTTTCTCTAGCATCAATTATCTTCTACAAGACCCAGTGTCATTGAAAAACACTAGAACAAATTATGCACAAGAACCACTTTACAAGGAAAAATCAAGAGGATGTATGAAAAAATAGATCTGATTACAAAGACTGTGTAAACTGAGACAATGAGATCACTGTTCCCCCTACAGCTTATGGTAGTGCTATTTTATGTTTTTTCCCATCAACATACAGCAGGTTTTTCAGCTCCCCCACCCCAGCAGTGGTATCAGTTAACACTGGAATAAACACACTGGCTCCAAATTTCAGTCAGTATAAGATGACAAAGCCCTTCCAGGCTGCACTAGAAATTCACACCAGCTAAGAATCATTCTTGACATCCACAAAATGTATGCTTGACCCTTTTTTGAAAAGCAAGTATGAAGTGATTGAAAAACACTTCCAAACAAGCACAGCAACATTTTACACTCCCCTCTGCAAACAGTGATCATGTATAGTACAATGCAATGCAGATTTGGGCTTCATAATACAAAGGCTACTATAAATTAACTACCATGTAAGGAAAGAAACTTAAAGGTGGACAGACAAGCAGAATGAAATAGAAACCACATAGTTATCTTAAAATAAACCACTTGGAACAGGAACATGAAAAAAATCTTGACTGATAATCAAAAAAAGTATAAAAATTTAAACCAGTTAGATGACTACACATAAAGGCCCCACTTCTCAAAAACTCAAATATTGCTACAAAATAACAGGCCATAATTCCTTTTCAAAAACACTGATTTATTTTTTCTTGAAAAGGAAAGCCTTACACTATTGTAATGAAAACAGTGTTCTTGACTATTTAACTCAAGGTAACAAAATGCCTCAGACTAGTCCTCAGTTATAAACATGACACTATTATTTTGCTTAGTCTAAAGGGCCCTCTAGTGTTCACCTGCCACAGGCATCATAAATTATTTCAAATGACTGAGGAACTTCCTTGCAAATGTCTACCTGTTAACTCTACCAAACACTAGCAGAAAGAAAGCAAATTTTATGCACTGGGTGATACATCTGCATGAAGAAAATACTTTAAATTCCATAATTAAAACTGTTTATCAGCAGAATATTTCTGTATTACTTTCTGTATAATTTTAAAGGTTTAATAACATTTCAGCCAACCAGTAACAACATTAATTGATATATACCTATTTATATACAGAAAAAGAGCCTCTAGCCTTCAAAATGAACTAGCTGTCTTGTTCAGTTACTACTACTGAAAGTCAGTGACTAATGGGTCATGCTGCAAGTGTCTCCAAAGAAGTATTTTTTCTATAGGGGTTCTGTTCAGTTCAGTTCTTGAAAGACTGCCCCTTTCCAGTTTAAGCAACGAATAGCAAAAATCTTCATACCACTTTGTGGAAAAAAGGCAGTATCAGCTTAAGATTTCCTACTCATTCACGTGCCCCACTCCCTCAGCTGGGCCAACAAAAATTGCCTCTGGAGATAAGCTATGAACCACAACGCAACACACCCCAGCGCTACCACAGGCTGCAGAAAAGGCATACAGAGAGACTATGCCTTTTGGTTCCCTATCCACTAGCTGAGAAAAGATTTTAAGCCATTCCTCCATTGAAAAGAGCTGCAAGAGAGACAGATGTGTGCAATCCACAAATTAGCACAAAATAGTCTTATATTTTGTCCACGGGGAGTCTACTGGTAGACACACACCATGTGTACCTGTGGAGTGACGTATATTCTGGACACAGAGAAGAACAAGTCTCAGATATACACCCCATCAGAGCAGTGCCTTAAGTTGGGTGATAATAACTGGCATCATCTATCCTTGTTACATCTCCATGCCAAAGACACATTTCCTGAAGTATGGTGTTACTGGTCATTCAGACACCTTAAATTATATTAAACCTCCCACCTGAGCTCTTTTCCCCATGATAAGTGTCCCTCTGGTGGGTACTCTGTCTTAGTTAAACGCCTGGATCCTCTTGCTCTCACCTGCTGCCACAAACACTGTCCATGGGGACAATGACATCAGGGAATTTTCCTGCTGAAAATTAACCACCTGTCAGATCAGGCCTATAGCCTGTCTTATCACGTGGCCACACAAAGGCCAGTGCTGGCACTAAGCAGAAGCCAGAACTCATGGGTAAGGAGAAAGGGCATAACCATCTCATTTGATGGCACACTGCACCACAGGCTCCACCACCAGTGTCCTGATATCTGATCATGGCTCCTCTCCTTGCCTTGCACCAATTGTAGGTGATACAAAAGTCCCTGCTGCCATTCTTCATAACTGGCACTTCCAGGTCCTCATTTATCTCTGGACAGCTAGAAACATCTTAAAATACAACTGAAAGGCTATCCATGCTCCATCTCTGTCTCTACCCTAGTGATATCTACCCTTCAGGCCACAAAATAGCACTTAGCTTTACACGTTGTACAGCTCCACCAAGAGAGGGAATGCCTCATTCTCACCTTTCAAATCAGCTTTAAAATCAAGCTTGAGATGTAATTCAGCTGACTTGCAGTGAATACAGGTCAATGAACTCCTAAATGGAGTAACTTCGAGCTCTCTCACAGCCTCTCCATTCTTTATTTTTGCTTTATTTTTCCCACCTTTTTCTTTAACGGTCAAGCTTCTACTTCAACTCAAGACTGGGCCTGTAGAGGTTTTGGCTTTGGAAACAGCTCAAGAGAGCTCTAGGACAGGACTTTTTCCAAAAATGCACATCAGCTGTATACAGTGATCACCTTGGCCATCCCAGGACTTCCTGGACCAAACTAGCATCAACTATTTGGAAGGTTCAGACCAATGAGGAAAACCCAAGTATTTCTGTTGCAAGGAGGGGACCTTCTGGGATGGCACAGATAGGAGCTTGCAGACTATTAATAGTGACTCTTTTAGACATGGCCTGATTGTCTCCTTAAGGAGGGTAGGCCAGAGGACAAAGGAAGTAAAGAAAGGATAGGACCAGACCAGCTGCTTGCAAACCCAATAGTCATAGACACCTCTTTCCTGTCTCTTTAACTCCTTCTCCCTCCCAGCCATGAAACACCCATCCCAAGGTGCTAAGTGTGGAAAAGTTTATGAAGGTGGACCTTCAGGGTACCTGGTACCCCATACAAGCAGCAGGAGCTAGGCAGGCTTGTACTCAATCTTTTTTTGTGACATTCACCCAGAAGCAGCAGCATTTCACCTGAGGGCATTAAGTTGAGGAGGTAAACCAGTTCTTCAGAAGCACTCAACCCTTACAGGTTTTTTGAGTGGACTGATGGGCCAGGGTAAAATCTTATTTAAGAACAAACACAGTTCTCAGAAAATCTTGACCTGAAGCTTTTAGCTTTCTGAACAAGTCCTACCCCTTAAGGTCTACGCTTACTTTCCTCTCTGGAATGGCCTTGCATCTTGTGATGGAAGACTGCATGCAGGCCTTGTCTGAGCTAAAGGAAGGTACAGTGCCAATCTGAACATGAAACAGTCACAACCCTTCAGAGACATAGTCTCCATGTTGCAAATGTAAGACAACCGCCCCTTCATTGCCTTTGCATGGATTAAGAATCCTTCCTGTAAATGGGCTCCCAAGAATTAGACAATGAAGGGTGAGAACAGATTTCCATAGATAAAGCAGTGTAATTTGATCCACTCTGTAATCTCCAACACCTTGAGTCCATGTTCCTAAAAATGTTTATCACTAAGTACTTGTTATGGCATCTTCCAGCCCCCAGTAACAAGCACTATGGATTTCCCAGTGAAGGGTGGTTGCCAGCTATCGGAGAGTGATTACCATACCCTTTTTTAAGGAGAAACTGGTTCTTTTCCAAGCAGCTGTAATATCAGAATGAAGTTAGTACAACATTGTAACTAACTTCTCACCCTCATGTCAGCAAGCTATTGTTGGTTATGCCTTAGAAACTCTGTTTTGTTGACTGGAGTCATGATCCAGACCTGAAAGAAAAATATATTCTCTGCACTTAGCATTTAAGAAACTACTTGTGTACTTACAAACACATGCCAGCAAGGAGTTCTTTACATCGTCTGACCAGTATAATGTGAAATTCCATGCCCAGACTCTTCAAGCACCTTTCAAAACAAAACAACCAAAAAACCAAACCAAAACAACAACAAAAAAAACACCCAAAGCCCCACCCCTCCAAAAAAATCCCCAGATGAAACCCTCCCTCACACACACAGAGGCATAGTTTATCTGAAGAGCTATCTTGTGTTTACAGCACAGACTGAGCCTTTGGCCTTGGCAAAGGGTTGGATGTAACACCACCACTACTGGAGACACGGAACTTTCTCATGAGGTTACGAGTTTACTTCAGCTCTTACAGTTCTCCTAAACACACTATGCATTCAAAATTGTCCAAGACATGGTACCTCTAAAACCTATGCCAGGAGTATGGAATGTATGTGCCTAGAGAATAACGCGACAGCAAAGACAAAACTTCTGTGTATGGACCGAATGGTTACATTGGTACTTCCACATCAGTTTAATTAGCTCCGATGCAGCTCTTCAAGGTGAAGTTAACCAAGATGCTCAACCATTTTTTCCTGTAGGATACTTGTTCTCAGCAAGAGAGGTAATTCTTCACCTACACCAAAAGCCTTTTCTTTAGGGATATAATGCAATAAATACCAAAGAAAGTATTTTGACATTTTATTCCTGCTTATTTCATAACCCATAGTAGCTTTTTATATCCACTGCATGGTTGCAATTGAAAAAGAACAAGAAATGCAACCCTGCCTTGAAATAAAAGCAAATATATTAAATACTTGTATAAATAATATTGTTTCTATAACTTCTTGATTTTTAAAAAGCCTGTGTAAAAGTTTTGAGAATGAAGTTTGGTAGCAAAGATCCCCTCTGACAAGGCTGATATTCATCCTCAAGGTGTGCAAGACCGTCATTCCAGAGTCCCTTTAGATTTGCTGTCATCTAATGATACATTATGTACAATTAGAAACAATGCTAAAACAATGGGATTAGGAAGCATAGCACCAGCCTTCATCTGAACTCTGTTAAGCAGGTTAGACATACAAAAAGCCATTTAGTAACTACTTGCCCACTCTTCCATTAGGAATAACATAGAATATGTGACAGTCTTCACTCCCACTTTTATTTACAGGATTCTTACTTCAGGGATTTGAAAAGATATTTTTGTTTTGCAGTTACTGTTACAAAAAGCATTAATTATTTTAAATATAGAATGAAAATGTCAATTCACTGACCTCAGTTATAAAGCGTTTGTACAAAAGCTTTAGAACTGTTTGTAGCTTCCTAGCATTAGCACAAGTTTGTTATCTAAATGTAAATGAAATTTATTTTTTCATCAGTATCAATAAAATTATCATGGGATAATAAGCAAAAGGAAAAAACATAAAATCCTGTAGTGATTTTAAGTCTATGAAATGACTCTATTGAGGTCATTAACCACAAGGTCAAAGCACATATGATTTTATGAAGAACAACAGTACCAAAGAAGAAAACCTTGTTTTCCCAAAGGAAATTCACTGCTACTTTACTATTATTATATTTTTCAATGTAAGTTAGTTACATTCTCAGGATCCTGTTATGATTTCCCTCTCCCTGTAACCTCTATTAGAAAATGAAAAAGCAGCGTGAAAGAAACCAGACTGACACTAGAACGAATTAATTATGATGCTCTGACACAGGGGATTGGATTCTTTTATTATATTAACAATAATATAGATTAATTTTAAAGAACCCTACTGGTCCTACTTCATAGAGAATATAGATGCCAGAAGAATATTTTGTTAAAACAAGCAATAATTTCCAAGGTCAGGAATGAACTGAGCATGCCATTATTTGACAGCAACATTTTCAAATACTTCCGACGACTTGAAGTCACGTTTGATTGCTGCTATCAAGTCAATTGTCACAAACAGTTTTCATTTTCACCCTGACATAGCCTAAAACTATCAACTAAACTATCCTCCAATAAAGACACAATATTATATACCCAATTCGTCCAATTCTTTCCTCCCCTCCTTAAAAAAAAAGATCAAGGTAAGGAAAAATACATGCACTACAGATCCCTGTTGGGAGGTGACTCTGCAGAGGGCATCTCAGGCAAGCGAGCATATTTTCCTCGTCTGAAAAGTAAAAACCATAGTATGAACAGGCATCTTCTGCAAATGCTTTAAAGAGAACTGTAATTCTGTAGCTAAAAATGTTACAAGTACTTCTGCCTTTATCTTCTAAAAGTACATTGAACGGAAATTATTTCCAAGATGTAACTTCATATTTTCTGTTTCATGTACCAATCTTTGATTACTAACCTATTTTTTTTCCACTTCCCAAGAGAGATTTCAGAAAACAACACATTTTCCTTCTGCAATCAAAAAGGTTTATAGATCTCATAAGATTTTACACTGATTTCTTCAAAAGTCCCTAAACCTTACATGCCAAAGAGGAGGAGATTTAAATACTTGCCCAAGATTCTTTCAACCCATTTCAGGTGAAATGAGTCAGGTATTAAAAATTTTATGACTGTTTCACATAAAGTCAAGCCTTGTTATAAGAGCAGGTGTGAACTGAACTCCCGGTTGAAGTTGAAGCTACTTCAAATTTTGTGCAACCCAGACCAAAGCACAGATTTGCTGCACAATGGCAGCACATACTACTGGCATCAGTCCTGCCTGGCAAAAACAGTTTGTAGCTCTGGTGCACAATGTTCACTTCTGGTTATGGAGGCTTTAAAATAACGACCACTAGTCCTTCACAGTCCTGACACAGGAAACTGGCGGGATGATACGGAATTAGAGTGGTGTAAGTGACATTAAAATTCAACACTTCAGAGAAGATAATAACAGTAAATCACCAGAAAACTGGCAGCCAAAGTCTCGGACCTCCAGAGGCAGATGGAGTTCCCACCTCTAAGCAGTGGCTGCTTTCCTGGTCCAGCAGTGGTGTTCTGAGCACACATCCAGGGGCTGCCTGCAGCTGTTCACAGACTCCAGACAAGTGCAGTTTTAATTCCTTGCGTTTAGAGCATTGTCCCTCATGGCAATATATGACATGATTGGCAATATTTGGCACAGAAATCTCTAATCTTTAAATAATATTATTAAGCCGGATTTTATTTAGTTATTAATCAGTCCTGCAGCTGTACTTGCCTTTCCTACAAAAATGCACTCTAACCTTTATGTGCATGCCTTCAAAGCACACATCTACCAACACTGACATAATAAAGAAGAAAAAAATGTGCTAGAAGTCAAAGCTCCATACATTAAAACCAATAAGTTTTCTCTTTTAAAATTAACATAAATAGGAGAGCAATAGGATTTGGGAACTTTCAATAGTGTTCTTTAAAGCACTCGCAATATGCATTTAAATATGTGTTCAAAGTTTTTAATTAAAAAGTAGGGAAAAAAAAAAACACAACTGCTCTGGGAAGTTGTCCCAGCTCCACTGTGCTTCACAGTGTACTTTAAGGTCTCTGGCTAACATGGCATGGACTTTTCTTTCCTTCTAGCCATTCTTTTTTCACTGTACCCTGGCTGAGACCCTTCAGCTTCTGAGAGCAACAATACAGTTGCTCATTTCACCTCCAGTATGACAGAAATACCGTACTAGAAAGTGGTAGGAAATAAAGGATATTGGCTCTTTCTATACTGATACTAGTGTATTGTACAAGTAGCAGTCCTAAACTCAAAATAATGTTTGTGAACAAACAATTCACTGTTTTCTCAAAAGACTTTCCCTAGTTGTTAGTGTTATCAGGTTGTCTGAAAACATCATCAGGTTGTCTGAGTTGAGCTTGACCTAACAGCTTCATATCCCAAGCTCTTCTGTCAGAGGGCCAAGGGGAAAGTATGGATAATGAACTGGCAAATGATGGATGACTGCTCAGTGGCACTCACCCCGATAGACACAGAAAGGCAGCAGCCCAGTAAATCCACAGACACCAATATTCTGAACGAGAGGAGCCCTCAGGGCCATTAGTTCCCTCCTGCCATCCCATGGGTGTCACCACATGCATGCTCTCAGTCACTTTATACATTGCACCAGCCCAGCATCTCCCTGCAACATAGGCTTTAATTCACGCCTGTACACCCTCATGCACTAGCAGGATCTCCTGAGCTGATGGAAGACAAGAGGGCCAGCACACCTCCCTTAATTCCTAGGCAGCAACTCAGGACAAAGTAGCACCTGCATGTGTCTTCTGAGGACAGAGAACAAACCAAACGAGCGGGCTAGGAGGTAACAAGCATGTAATCAGTGCTGAAGGGCACACTGCACAGTCTACGACTTTTTTTAATGCCTGCCTTTTACAGCCTTTGCAAATTAACACACTCTGCAGGCTGGTGGGAATCTGAGTCATCTATGACACAAAATAAATGTATTCAAATGTCAAAACAACTAAGTATGAGTTCCAATTTTTAAGAAACATTTTTAATAGCAAAACAAATCACAATTCTAATATGTCCATTTTGACTATGTCAATAATCCAATGTTTTATTCAATAAATAAAATTAAGAACTATTATTCATACTGTTTTACATTTGGTTTTAAACCCACAAAGTCAGCTAATCTTTGTGGATGCTGCAAAATCCCATTAAGATTGACTTTATAGACAATAAAAAAAGAAACATTTTGTAACAGAGCTAAAAAACAGAAGTATTCAAAATAATTAAAAGATTCAAACACAGTATTGTTTCGTTAAAATAGTTCTAAATCTTATTACATTTTCCTGTTATGTCAAGCAAAACTTGTTGATCCAAATGCAAGTAGTTAGAACTGTGGGGAAAGAAAGAAAGGTACCACTGAACTGAAACTTAACTCATACTGTGTTTTGTTATTTTAAATATTTAGATGTAAAGTAACAGAACGTCTCCAGCATTGTCCAACCTGGTGCAACTGCAGGCTTCCCCTGAAAGAAGAGCTCCTGCTTGCCTCCTCCCCCTCAGCCCTCTCCACCAGACCTAGTAACTGTGCCACCACAAAGTAAGACAGTCCAGCAAGCTCATCTGGCAGAAAACTTAGTCTTCTGCCAGACTCCAGAAAAGAACAGTTCTCCACCAGACCAGTCAGAGGAAGTGTGTGAATAGGTACAGAAATGCAATAGAAATCCACTTTTTTCTGCAGGAGCTGCAGTTGTACCAGACAGCATCACATCCAGCCACATGCTCAGGGCATAGTTCTAAGCTAAAACTAAAGCTAATTTTATGTTGCCTCCCCAAAAAGAGATGGTCCTAACTTCTCACTTGTGCCAGACTAGCACTGGTGTAGGCAGATGACCTGCAAGGGCTGGGAGCTGATCAGCGCTTTAACCCTACAACAACAAAAAACCCCGATGCCTTTCCAGCTGGACCATGTCCATAATCCAGCTAGTCATCCCATTAATGAATGCTAGCAGTAGCATAAAAGAAGGCAGCGACGTGTGGTGGGTGGGCAGGGGGAGGACAGGGACACCCATTCCAGCAAAGGCACAGACTTACAGATTTCAATGCAAAATAGAGGACAGGAGTGATTCCTCCAAGGGCCCAAGCTCCACCTCGTGAGGCAAACAGCCACTGGCGGGCACATTCACTCTCTGCAAACCTTAACCAGTGCCCCACTGTGAGGGATGAACACCCAGGCAGACGTGAAACTTTCCTATGTTTTAGTGGGGCTTACTGTTTCCACATCCTTCTACTCCATGGAGACCATTTCATACTATTATTTTTCTTCTGACAGTTACAGAATAATCTAGCTGAATGGTCTCACTAAGGAAGCAGCACTTTTGCAGTAAAGAATTAGGAGTTCTCTTCCTAGTCTGTTACTATTTACTGAATAAAACAAATCATTTTACTTTAGCTGGGTTTTTTTTTCTTCCCATTGACACCTTACCGTACATCTGGAAATCTCTTTGCCATATGAATGTACAGTAACTATACATGCAACACGTGCCTCTTCACCTCTCTCCTCATCAGCTATAAATAAATATCAGTTAATTAATTTTTTAAATAATCTATACATTTGCATTTTTAAATATCCTGAAACACTTGAGCTTTCTTAGACTTTTTCAAATGTACGTGAAAATGCCAACTAGCATAAACAAATCCATACAGCTTACATATTATACAGTATTTGGCAGAATAAAATGCAACACAGAAAGGCAAAATGGGCCAGTTCTCAGCTCCGCAGAGACAGAATGCAAGTAGGGGAAAAAATGCATTTTAAAAAAAAGAGTTTTAAAAGTCCTAATATAATGTAATGATGAAACATTTCATTTACATGAGCAAAAGACAGAATATGAATGACTACAAGACTACGAACGATACTTACACTAGCCTTGACAGAGGGAGCTCAGGCACAAAACCAGGTATCCTCAGAAGAAATTAGAAACCAACACCTAGGAACACTTCCAAAAAAACCTCCTTCCAACTGCTCTGAACTGTTTGAATTCATTTTCAAGACTGTTTTTGTGAGGTCAGGAGCAGAGCCCATGCCAAAGAATGTGATTGGTTTCGTTAGTCAAAAGGGAGTATTTAGTTTGGGAAGCATCAGGAATGTTTATGGGGGCATATTTTTGGGCTTTTTGCAGGTTACTACCAGTAAAATTCCAGATTATTGGGACTAAATTACAGGAGCAGAAAGTGATGTGTAACTCCTTAAAGGTTATAAAGGAATTTAATATGCATTACTACACACTAAGTTTGAAAAGTAGACCCTGTTCCTAGCCAGAGCCACATAAACGAGAAAGATTCTGCATGTTCATCCAAATCAGTCTGTATGGAATTTAATCATAAACCCAGAGAAGGACAAGCGCCTTATCCCACCATTAACTGCATTCAAAGTTTCCTCTTGCAATCCTTTCTGCAGGATGGCCTCACTGCATGAGTATCTTTGGCATCAGCGACATCCACAACATGAGAAGCAGACTTTTGTACTGCTGGAAGAGTGTGGAAAGATATTCGAGGTTATGTGGCCTTGTGTGAAAGAAAAAGGACTCTTACAGCTTACCTACGCAAAGAAACTACTCTGTATTAATTAAGGGTATTAATTTACAGTGCAAATTCAAATGCTCAATAATTCCTTCCACGTGCAATGAACTGAATGCTCCAGGAAAATGAACTACTTCACATGCAACAAGAATATTTAATAATACCCAAAACAGGAGCTGGAGTGGAGCAACAGGTGTTGTGTACATCCTGCCTTACTCCACAGCAACTTCTTTTGGAAGACACACCTTTAGTATCAGGAAAATAGAAACTAAAAAAAAATCTAAACAGTTTAACTTAACACCTTCATTTTTTGCAGATTTCCAGGAGAGAGCACACTCCACTTCACAGTTTGTAGACAGAAAGCTCATTTACACAGAGACGCTTATGCTACTGATGCAAGTCCTGCTGAATCCTGCAACTGAAGATGTTAGGGAACACTGAAGATGCTACGCCCTTTCGCTGCTTGCCTCACTTTCTGCCAAAGATGCCCATTGCTGCAGCAGAGGAAGCAATCTGTCTGTCCCTCATGATGCCCCAGTTCAGAGCCCACTGTATTCGCTTTCTCTGAACCTAAGTTTGCTCTACACACCATTTGCGCACTGCCTGGGCTGCACAGCAAGCATACATTCTGCCACTCCTTCTCCAGCAGCCTAAGGAGAGAAGCAGAACAGAGAACTAGACATCGTAACTTCATCATTCACCCTACCAAAACCTAGCAGGGTTTATTAGCCAGAACATTCAGGAAGACTAACTCTAATAAGCTTTATAATAACTAACTCTATATAACTAACTGTAATAAGCTAATAAGACTAATAAGCTTTTAAAATGTATTCGTTAAACTACAAATAGAGTTTAAAAGTGACTGCAAAATGTTTCATTCACTTTAGAAGTCAGCTAAACAAACAAAAGCCACTTCCAAATAAAAGTATCCATATCAGATTTGAATGTGATTTAATTAATTCGCACTTAAAGTTAGCTTAAATTAATATTCCACAATGTCCATGCAGTTAATTTGGAATATTTTTCCTGAATGTTCCTATGTATGCAAGCCCAGAGACTGCTACTTATTTTTTCTGAGGCACAAAATACAGTGAAGACAGGGCTGTGTTTAGCACTGGGGAGGAAGGTAGCTGTGAAGAACTACGAAGTGAAAGCATTTCAAGCAAGTATTTTTGTAAGGCACTCACAAAAATGGCTCTGTTGCTTAGCTCATTTTTCAACTGAATTACTTAACCAGATGGAAAGCCAAGATATGTGACCTTCTGTGCCAAGTAAGGTCACATATCTTTTTTTTTTTAATAGAGTTTAAAAGTAGAAACTACTCTGAAAAGACAAGCAAAACTTTTGGTGAAAACTCAAGGTGAACACATTTTCTAAAGGATAATTGCATAGGCAATTACACACACAAAACAAATGTAATGTAACAGCACTCAGATTTCTGAGACAAAAATGTACATTATACCACCCCTGTATTATTGATCTTTCTGATGCACACTGCAGGCCAAATCCTTCCTTGCACGCCAGAAAAAAAAAATTACATACCTACACATTTTAAAGGAGAAACAGCCATGACAAAACTAAATTCCTACTCTGATGAGAGCCATGGCATTTGTTTTTAATAAGTCTTAACTTCTATAGGTAATGCTAGATCCTGCTTTACTTTTCAGTATCTGTATTACTTTCCCAGCAAAGCCCGGAGCAGATTACAGAGAGGCTTAAAGTTACAAACTGAACTGATGTTTACATGTCAGAAGTGACACACAGAAACTCTCTGCAATTGAATCTCTCAACCTGCATACTCCCCCAGCTGGCTTCAATAGTGGGATACATCAGGTCACAACTTACTGTGAGCAAAAAGACTTTTCTCAGAGTAGCTTCATTCAGGACTCCTTTAAAAGAGTGGAAGGACTTCAGCAGGCTTTAAGAATTGACAGATCTTGTACCCAATTTTAATAAAAATTAAGTAAATTTTTAACGTTTAGGACATGCTTACTTTTCAAGACCAAAATAGGAAGTCTTACAGAGCAAGCAGATCTAATAATATTACATATTATGATTTTCTATACAGCTTTAAAACCTTTTACAGAGATATCAGCTATGTTACATTACTGAAGTCCACCATCCTGCACACAACCGTAGAAAGCTTTAGGTATGGGAATATTCCATCTTTATTTGGGTAGGCAAATCAGGGAGCCACTCTCATAGGTATTTATAGCATTGGGATTTCAGGACCTATTTCTGCGAGATGAGAGGCAGCAACTTCTTCCAGCTTACAGTTGGAAGTTACAGAGGGTTACAGAGCTCATGTGTGATCAAGGATCTTGTAATCGCTGCTGCAGTCCACCACCAAAAAGTCTCATTCTCTTCAATTACAAACGCTGCTTTACATAGTGGGTACAACTGTCTCCCTTAAGACCTAACTAAGCATCCTAGGAAGCCTTATCCCCACCAAAAGTAGCAGCAAGTGTAATATCTGTGTTAATTCATGCTAATTTACAGCAGTTTAAAAGCACAGAAGTACAAAGCCTCACCGCATGGTAGCAACCAAGGTACAACTCTTTCAAAAAACAAACAGCATAAGGCAACTAAGAGTAAACTAGAAAAAGACACCAGATTTTAAAAATATTTGTTCAATCTTGTATTTATAAAGTAATTAAACACTCAATGAGAAACAGCCAGGCTAAAACAGGCAAATTGTATGGTTGTACTTATGTAACAGCAGCCTCTCTCCCCAGCTATGGTTCAAATGGGAAAAGTACTTTTTTTTTTTTTTCCTTAAATCAAAACCAGGCAAAGGATTTTCCCATAAACTTTCCAGGAAAGTCAAACTCTGTACTAAAACCAAACATAAAAATTTAATCAGGAAAGGAGAATATTTCATTAAATTACGAGTATGCAAAGACAACATTCTGACACAAGATGATGGTGAAAATTCTTATGAAACTTTCAATTTATTAGGCTATTACAGACTACCATGTATTATAACAAGACCATAACAATTTACTTCAAAAAACCTCAACTGAATTTAAGACACAGGCATTATATTGTGTGCTCTCTGCTTCTGTCTGATTTTCATATATTACTCTTCAGTGTCAGGAACAAATGCTTAAAAAGCATGAGAATGTATTCTATTCCACAAAGACACTTTTGTCCACACAACTATGCCTGTTTTGTTCCAAAAAGCAGTAGATACTTTCATGGAACCACAGGATTTTGCCAAGTTTGACAGTTAACCTTTTTGCCAAAATTAGAGTTCCAGTTTATTTGTAAAATAATTACTTGGAGAAGCTAGGGTATCTATTTTGAAATTTCATCTGCTATATCACCTTCTTGTAAGCTGAAGAAGTCAACAACCAGTTGTTCTGTAACCAGAAAAGAGTTTTAAGTGTCTCATGAAATTATTTTTATTTTTATAGATGGAAAGAGTATCATCTGAAACACTCCAGAAACTTTTGCATAATATAAACAAACCCAAGATCTATTTTACCAATTCTTAAATCCTTTACATTTATTGGGAGTAATACACCTCTCTGTGTATACTGGATCATTAATAAGATTTAAGTGAGACAATTGTTCAACATAGGCCTAAAAAAGCATCATCTTAACCCACACATTGAAAAAGTAACAGTTTTAAAGTTAATTTTGCATTTCAAGGTCTTCCTTAAAATCTGCTTACAATGTACTTAAAGTGTGGAGTTGAGGATGCAGGAGACATCAGACTTGTGGATGCTTTATTCTCACTAACACCCCTTTTCCCTGACAATAGGGCATCTACAGTGAAGGTTGTCGGGTTGTTTTTTGCTGAAATCCTAAAAAGCACAAACACTAAGTTCTAAAGTCACTCTCAGAAACTGAATAATTGTCATATTTTTAATGCCAGCAAAACATGCATAATAAAATGCATACACATTCACAAACATAGAATAGAATATTTGGAAGTGAAAAGTCATCAGTGAGATAGCTTATACTGGATATATGCTTGTACAGCGTATGGTTTTCTGTCCTACAGCTGTCTGCCACAGATCACAAACTGATGTTTCACCTTAACATGCCAAGCTGTAAAGCATAGCGAGGCTGCTGCTCCACAGACAGCAAAACCACTGAAGGAGACAGAATGGGTATCATAACCATTTCCAGATAAGTCATCCCTGTTAGCAATTGAACATCCTGTGGGACCCTACAGTTTGATTAGTTTACTCTGCTCTTTTCTACTGACATTTAGTAAAGATGATGTAAATTTCCATTTTCTTCCACTGTCCAGGCAGTATGGATGGGAACCAGCAGACTTGTAGGCTATTTCCAGTTCTGTTATTAAATGATTTTCATACTACATTATTCCTCATTTTACTAAGTCATAAAATAAAAATGAAAAAAATTAAAATAAAACAAACAAACAAACAAACAAACAACAACAACTGATTTTACCTGAGCAGCCAGTCCAAATTTGGCATCTTGAAGGTTGTTTCACTTGGAGAGACTAATTGGTGTGTATATATGTGTATATATATGGATGCATATGGGACAGAAGAAGATGGGATAGAGGAAAAAGTGAGACAAAGAAAAAACACATTTCCAACTAGTTTATGAGTTCTTCTGTCACTCAGCATCTACACTGTTATATATGTAATTGAGGGATGAATATTAACTAGCTAGCCTGTGAATTTTCTGTAAAAGCTCAACCAACTACCACAGATGCATGTGGGTAGTGATGTGATGTTATTCCTGGAAAGCCTATTTGTAATGTCCACATTTCAGCAGTGGTGTCACTCATCCTCAGCTATTGAGTACTCAGATTCTGCCTCCTGTGACATCCTTGGAATAATTTTGACTTGTACCGGGATTGCTGTAACCAAAGTATTTTACAGAGCAATCTGATTTTTAGAATTAAATCAAGTAAAATAGTGTCTTGATACTGTCTGCAAAAATAAATAGCATAACTAAAGTACCGATCTCCGTATAAGTGGATACTCTCGCGTTTGGGTATTTTGACCAGGAAGGTTTCACCCAACTTTATAGGAATTACTTTAAAAACATTATATACAATTCCACTAAATATCTTAAGAACTTATATAGCTTCCATTCACTAGGCATCATGCAGTGTTTCATTTTTTTTTGAGCTAGCTTCAGAATATTCCTCTAATTTTTTTCTCCATATTATACCCACAAAACCCAGTTACAGAAACCTTAACTCATTTGTCTTTGATGACATCAGAAGCAAGTATTAGATTCTTAGACACTGGACCAGAAACTTGTCTTCTAGTTCCATACTTAAAATGTCTTTCCACTTTTTCAAAGATGAAAATTGAAGCAATATTTGGTAAAACACACTTAAACCTTGAGCAAATGTTTTCTAAAATCCATCCACACATGTAAATACTTCCTACTAGCAAGAATTCAGAATCAGATTCTGTTATGGTCATGAAAAAAAGAGACTATAACATGAAAAAGCCTGTTTAAAGGAGCAATAAAATTTACAACTACAAGCTCCTCTTCTGCACAGGAAACTAAAAAAAGGTTGAGCAGCTGTTCAAGATCGGTGAGTTTAAATCACTATCTTCCTCCACAAAGAATGGCTGAAGTCCTAGGAGTAAAATTCAGGAGAATTCAAATTCTGTAGAACTGACTGCAGGCTTCCCAGTAAATATCCAGCCATCTTCGCTTTTGCATTGCAGTACCTCTAATCACTCCTATGCCAGCATCTTCATTCATTTATACCATATTAAAGTAATTAATGCCCTTGGATGTCACTCCTGCTTGTTGTGAGCAAAATCTTCCTCATGTTAAAACATCAGGTAGACTTTTCTCTTACCTATCATAGTTCCTGCAAGCCAGATTGTCACTATCTGGTAATTAACAAGGTGCAGTCTTTATTTTAACCTCTTGTAAGGAAGACATTTTTATCACCATGTTCTCAGCTGCTAGTCAGGAATGATTAGTTTCACAGCTTTCAAGCCTCTCCACATCATTTGAATGCACAATACAATGGCACATTACAAAATGATGGGCTGCTTCAGCCAGCTACATCCACTGGAATTAGTGGTGAGTGATTCAGTCCTCTCAGTCTAAAGGTACTCTCCCTTTTACTCTTGTTCTTAATCGTTATTGCATATGGATACCTCTTGGTATTATGTAATGCATGCATGTCAGTGCAAATCTATCATGCTCCAAACTTTAAAAGAGTGAATTGAAATTTACTTGGAAAAATTATTAATTACAAAGAAACACAGTGAAGAAATGTCATGACAGAATTCACGATTACAGACTTTAGACCTTTGTATACCATTTAGATTAGGCTGCAGCTCAGCAGACTTGAGAGTATTCACCTTACCTTTCCCCTCATATGACAAACAGTTCTTTCAGTCTCACTTTCAAAACTGGGCCTTAAACCATATGTTTTCTCCAAAATAAGGATGCTGCTGTCAAAAGTGACACTCCAAACAAGCATTATCAAATTTGCTTCCACTCAGAAGTCATGTGACAATATTTAAGTAAGTTTTTCCCAATCCATTTCTAGTCACTCAGACATCAAATTTCTGTATAATAGAAAAGATGGGGCATTTTCCCTTTACAGACTTTAATAATTTAAAATATCTCTTCCTAGTTTTTTACACTGCAGGCAAACTTTACCTAAAATGCCCACTAAAGATACATTAACTGAGAACAGGATCAAACCAAGACCATGACTTACGAAACAATAATCAGCTGTCCCATGATAAACCCCTGCAGCTCTCTACAGGCTTCCCGTAACTTTCCTTGGGGTCCTAGACCATGGTGGAGCCCACCTTACCCTAAGGGGAAGCTAGATGCAGAAATCTGTGAAACCTCTGAGGTCCAGACACCAGAGAGGAAAATACAAGCTATTTAAGTTGTCTCTATTTCAGAATGTCACTAATAGAATTCTTTGGTGCTTTTTTTTAACTTTAAAAGTCCTTCTCATCCTGACTTTGCAAGGCTATTTATGTGTGTACACATAAAATAGTTTCCCTAAAGCTTTTAGTTCTGTCATACTAGAATTTCCAGTAAAAAGGTCATCAGAACTGAATGCTTATAGCTTTTAGCCACACAAAACAGCACTGTAGTTTCTTGCCTTTACTAAAAACACATGTTAGATCTATATTTCCAATTCTACAAGTCCTATTAAAAAAAGACAATCAGTTAAATTGTGCATTGTCCAATTTACATACAAATCCTGTTATTAAAAGCCTGGCTTGAGCTGACAAAAGTCACAAAATACGACAGAAACTATTGAACAAATTCAGTATCCAGTTACAGTCAGGTAAATCTAGAGTAACAGCTCTGAAACAAATAGAGTTACCACAGTTAAAGTCTGAAGTAATTGGGAACAGAACTTGGCCACCTGGCATTTACTCACTTCACTAAACTTAAAGCCCTGGAAGGGTCAAACAATGAATAACTACATAATTTGTGAGAAGAAACATCTAGAAACCCAGGACACAGAGGTGAAATGAGGATAAATGCTTTGCTTCCACGCTGAACTTTGTGAATTTTTCTTAGTCTAAGCCAGGCCACGGATATTGCCTTAATATGCCATGAATATTTTCAGTGTGAAACCCCATTCATTTAATAATGAGACATGATTCATACAGAATTCACATAGCAAGCCCTGGAATTTTAAAGTACCTTGATTACAAGAGACAGATGTATAAAACCTTAAACAACTTTAGCTGGGATTTCTTTTTCTCTATAATAAATGTAACTGTTTCAACTATGGACTGTGGCTACTTGGAGACTTTGATATTTGTTTCTATATCTAGTTTATGTATTTCAGATTAAATACTAAGGGCTCAAACGTGCAAAGCGAGAAGGCTGTTCACAGAAGTAGACTCTTCAAGGCTTAGAAGCTTTTGTAGGGTTGCACTTCACACATGGCAAAGCATACCTGGAGAGAAGGTATGTGGAAAATGACTTAAAATACCTGTTGAAAGAGTACATGCTTAAATAAATGTTATCTGAAAAAATTAAAACCTTGATCAGGCTTCAGAATAATAGTTTTATGTACATAAAATTAAACCCCCGGTAAATGACATCGCCACGTTATTTAGCCCTGGAACGAACGGGCATTCATTCACGAGCTCCCGGAATCGAGAGAAATCGCACGAAAATCCCAAAGCTGAGAGAAGTTCACCTCTTTTGCAGAAGACAACGCAATTAACACCCGCGCCAGCAGTTCCCCCGAGAGCGCGGGGGCGGAGAAGCCCGCCTTGCCCGGCCTCAGGCCGGCGGGGAGGGAAGCGGGGTCACCCATCTCCCTCCCTCCCTCCCTCCCTCGCTCGCTTTTGCAGGTGCCGGTCGGTTCCCTACCTTCGCCCCTGGCCGCCCGCGACGCGTTAAGCCCGGCGGCGGCTTCCCCCTGGATGCGGCGCGGGTGGGACAGCGCGGGCGGCGACTGGCGGGAAGGCGGGCGGCCGGTCAGGCAGTCAGTCAGGGGAGCCACTGCCAAGCCCCCGCTCCGCGCTCCCGCCCTCCTTCCCCCGCCGCCCTCCTTCGCCGCCTCACGCATCTGCCTCCCGGCCGGCCAGCGGGACGATGGGGCCGCTGCCCCCCGCACGGCCACCCCGCCGCCACCGGAGAGCGGAGGAAGCGGCGGCCCCGGGCAGAGCCGGGGGCGGGCGGGCGGACGGACGGACGGACGGACTCCAGCCGCCGCCCCCCCCCCCCCCCGCACAAAGGGCAAATTGATTTGCCGCTTCCCGAGCGCGGCGGCGGAGGGCTGGGTGCTGGGGGAGTCCCGCAGCTACCGGGAGGCTGCGGGGAGGGCGGGGCAGGATCTCGCCCTGGAAAGAAAAGCCTCTTGTCTTCTGGAAAATGTCAAATTATATCATATCATGTCGACACATTCTTACCAAGATCGCCTTAAATTATCAGAAAGCAGCAAAATGTTAATTTTCCTCGGTTTTTTGGCTGTTTGGCTGGTTTTGGTTTGGTTTTATTTTTAAAACACAGGTTGCCACTAACTACACACACCGCACGTGGAAAACCACCAGTTTCACTTCGTAGCCCAACCTGATGACGAGCACAGCACTGGCTTGTCACAGTGCAAAGTAGTAATACCCCTGGAAATGCTTTCCATTTACAATGAGTTTAAAAATGTCTAATTACCAGCTGTACCAAAACCTATAGACCTGCCAAGCAGAAATTTACAGACTCAAAAGTGTAAATGAATTGACAGAGTTTCTTGTTCTAAGGTGTGAGTTACATAACCTTTGCATAGGCGACTGGCACGTACACACACCATTCATGGCAAAACCCTCTCAAAAGTAGCAGGAGGCCAGTAACTGAGCAGGCGCTCGCCACAGGACAGCTTCTGTCCTTGCAGCACTTAACTAGGGAGAGCGTCCCACCAGCTGCGGGCGTCCCAACAGCCCAACCCTGTTCCAGGTTCTGGAACAGCGAGCGGTGTGGTTGAGCTTGAGATTAAAGCCCCTTTACCTTGCCTCCGTGTCAGCTGAGGGATGCAGGAGCGTTCATGGGGCTATCGCCTGCAAAAGCTACACGTCAGCTGTTTGGAACTCCCAGACTGTACCTGTAGATATAAATACTAGATCTAGTACTAGATCTAAATACTTCACAGAACATGTAACAGCTGTGCATGCTTTGACCGAACATACAGTCATAGATGTTATTAAACAGCCACAAAGCAGTAATCTTCAAACCCTGCAGAGTAAGATTTACCTCCATGGTAACTGGAAGTTTAACAGAAATCCCAACACAGATCTCAGTCTGACAGAGTACCTTGTTGTCATTCACACACAGGTGGAAAATGTGACTTTATGTACTATTTTGATTCATTGTCTGTCTTTGATGTTTCTTACCACAATTTTTTTTAATCTTGCATAGACATACTCTGAAATGTGGCCCATACAGAGGTTTCTAAAACAGAGTGAAGCTGCTTAGATCGATTCATATCAATTACTCATTTAATGTTTGCAAGAATTTTTATTTACAAGGACAACTCTAAGCACCTTAAGGGTAAGAAACAGATGATAGGTGTGGATGATGCAACAGTCTGCTAATCCTGAAACACTTACATGGGGAATGAAGAGGGGAATGCAGGATGTCAGAAGTGAGTAGGACACCCTTAGGAAGCACTTTGCAAATCTGGTATTCTTAGCAGTCAAATGTAAAATATCTTGCACAAATACCCAGTGAACACTTGGAGGTACTCAGCATATGTTACTAATCACACCATAACTACATAACTGCTTAAATACTTTTCAGGCTTCTCTTGTCTTGTACGTTGTGTTAATTAGCTCAAATATCAGTTCATATTTAGATCCCTGCTTTCATTAGCAATTATATAACCCTTAGGTTCAAAAGCCGTATAATGCTTCTAAAGTTAATGAAGATGTACTTGGCATTTACACAGGACTTTTCTCAGCATTTCACAGACAAGCCACTTTGACATTTCCAGGAAATAGGTAGTCACATGACTGTTATGGAGAAACTGAAGCATTTACCTATATTTATATGATTCGTACAAGAACTGTAAAGCAACAGTACCTACATTATTAAAAAGTAGCATCCCATAATTTGTTGCTGTGCTATTTTACTCCCTGGATAAAATTCCCAGTGAGAGTTGCTGAGTACTTACTCTGATGCAGGGCACTTTCTCTGCAATCTACAGATGACCTTTTCTGTAATTTTGCCCACAGCAGATCTGCTAGTTTCTGCATTGATGGCAGGACACTGCAGTAACCGGTCACTTTGGAAACAAAATAAACACAGTCCTGGGGGACTTTGTATACTCTATGAAGCATACACTTCTGTTCCCAAAAGCTTCTCAAACCCTGCCGTCTGCTCTATACCAAAAGCCAACCAATATTGCTTACTAATACAAGCTGCTCTGAACTAACTGAAAAGAGCTGTTTATGTTAATTAACAGAGGCTGGTAACCGTGTTTAAAATTGCACCGCCTGGTACACTCCAGCGTACAGTACAAGCTTGTAATGTAATGCCAGCTGCTTCTTTTTACAGCACCTTCAAAACATTTTCAGCATTTAATTCTATTCAGTTACTACGTCTAAGAAACATATGCTTTGATATTGAAAAGTGAGCCAAGGCACCTCCAGGATAACTGTTTTATGGAACTGGTGTTTGCAGATCACAGAATCACAGACTGGTAGGGCTTGGAAGGGACCTCTGGAGATCATCTTGTCCAACCCCCCTGCTTGAGCAGGGACACCCAGAGCAGGGGCACAGGAACACGTCCAGACGGGGTTTGAATGGCTCCAGGGAAGGAGACTCCACAGCCTCTCTGGGCAGCCTGTGCCACTGCTCTGGCACCTGCACAGGAAAGAAGTTTTTTCTCATGTTTAGGTAGAACTTCCTGTGTTCTGAGTTGTGCCCATTGCCCCTTGTCCTGTCACTGGGCACCACTGAAAAGAGTCCAGTCCCATCCTCTTGACACCCTCCCTTCAGATATTTATAGGTATTGATGAGATCCCCCTCAGTCTTCTCTTCTCCAGGCTGAACAAACCCAGGTCTCTCAGTCTTTCCTCATGAGGGAGATGCTCCAGCCCACTGATCATCTTGGGAGCTCTCCGCTGCACTTGCTCAAGCAGTGTCCTGTCCTTAAACTAGGGGTCCCAAAACTGGACGCAGTACTCCCGATGTGGCCTCACTAGGGCAGATTAGAGGGGGAGAATAACCTCCATCGACCTGCTGGCCACATACCTTTTATTGCACCCCAGGATAGAGTTGGCCTTCTTGACTGCAAGGATACATTACTGGCTCAGGGTCAGCTTGCTGTCCAGCACTCCCAGGTCCTTCTCAACAGAGCTGCTTCCCAGTAGGTCAGCTCTCAACCTGTACTGGTGCATGGGGTTGTTCCTCCCCAGGCGCAGCACCTTACACTTGCTTTTGTTTGAGCTAGCCATCTGTCATGGTTTTAGCTGGGATAGAGTTAATTTTCTTCACTGTAGCTGGCATAATGCTGTGCTTTGGACTTAGTATGAAAACAATGTTGATAACACACCAATGTTTTAGTTGTTGCTGAGTAGTGCTTATACTTGTCAAGTACTTTTCTAGCTTCCCATGCTCTGCCGGGTGCACAAGAAGCTGGGAGGGGAGGGGGCACAGCTAAGAGAGCGGATTCAAACTGGCCAAAGGGATATTCCACATCATGTAACGTCATGCCCAGTATGTTAACTGGGAGGAGCTGGCTGAGGGAGGGAGGCAGCAATCACGCTCGGGGACTGGCAGCAACGGTTGGTGGGTGGGGGAGTGAGCGCGTGGCTGAATGGTGTTTAGTTGCCAACTGGGGCTGAATCACGACACCATTTTAACATTGAGACTATGGCAGTAGAAGAGCAGCCTCCCCATGATGGGATAAGAAGAGCAGGCTACAGTAAGCAGCTTGTAAGTAAGCTGTATAGTAAGCAGTAAGAACCTCTTACAATCACTTATCCCTTTCCAGTTCAGCCTCCTTCCAGAACCAAGGTTTTTAAGTTGCATTTAGTACTTTTCACTACACTGTGTAAACACCTTAGGTAACACTAACATTTCGTACCAATATAATTACCTCATACAGGTCTTTCAACTCAGCTGAAACTGTGTCATTAACTTCATCAGGTTAGATGGAGAAAAGGCAGCAACACAGAAGTGTCAATACAGTGAATCATCCCAAAGCAGTGTATTGAGAATGAGCATTCTTATGGTAAAAATGAGAATATAAACCAGCTTTGGTCCCTTTTCTTGAATTTAGCAATTTCCCTTTAACACATATCTGAAATTTTCTCAGATTTGCCCTCTCCTTGTCCCAAATTCTAGCTTTGCAGATTTTTTCTAAAAGTCTTTTAATCCATAGTGTCTTGATCTTGTCTGGGAGATGCAATAACCAATTATTAAACTGTTAACAGCTTACTGAAACTACTCCATAAACTTATAAATCAAAAAGATACTATGAAGGGCAGAGACAGTTTCAAAAAATACGATCAAGAAAAGTTAGTTGTCATAGCTGTTGAAGTTCAGCCAGAAGAAACCTGTGACAAAATAAAATTTACCTGCACTGAGCATATCAGTTTCTAAAATACTGGATTCAGCCTGTGTTTAAGGGTCTGCCTGCTACTAAAGTGGTATGTCTTCACTAAAAGGATCAATGAAGCCATTATCTCCTATTTCTCCTCAAGATGCAGCTCTAATGTGATATGTGTAGGACATTATCATAGGTAGTTTAATTGGGTACATCATCTCCATTGGGTAAACACATCCCTTTTCACAAAATGATGGTCTAATTTATCATTACATCCTGAAGCACAGCCTTTGGATGTCTTCTGTCATGATTCTGAACTAATCCAAACCTATTCATCTTATAGGAAGTAGTCTGTTGTCTACAAACATCTGTGTTGTGCCATTTGTGTAGCCCATGGCTTAATGAGATATATTTGTCTCCTTATTGTGTGTTGACTTCAGGCTCATCTAATTATGTATTGTTGGTAAATAATTTACATTTTCCCTTTTTAAGACCACCGCCATCTGTGATTGCACTGGCTCTAAAAACTTTTTAAAAAAGAACCTGCATCGCTGTTGCCTAAATTGGGGGGTGATACATTCTCCAGACTTCCCTATGTACACAGTGTACAAACTGTAGTATTTCCCTAGTATTTTCCTCTTCTGGATTCTATTATTTTTTGTTAATATTACATATATTTCCTAGTTTTATTACCAATTCTACATGACTATGCTTTACGCGCACCTGAGATTAACAATTCACTTTGGTGTGACATTTTTCTCATTTCCTCTCTCTTCTTACCCTTTTACCTGGTCTCTCCCAAATTGGGAGCCACCTACCTACAGCCACTCAAGCTACCCAAAAAGCTGTAGTCAGTACAACACAGCTTCAAGATGGTCATTGGCACTGGCTAGTTCGGGCTACTTCCTTCTCCAACATCTCCTCCCAAGTATCAAGTGACAGAATGAGAGGAAATGGCCTCAAGCGGTGTCAGGGGTGGTTTAGATTGGATGTTAGGAAAAAAATTCTTTACTGGAAGAGTGGTCAAGCGTTGGAACAGGCTGCCCAGGGCAGTGGTAGAGTCACCATCTCTGGAGGCGTTCAAAAAGTGTGTAGACGTGGCACTTCGGGACATGGTTTAGGAGGCATGGGGGTGTTGGTTTGATCGTTGCACTTGATGATCCTAAAGGTCTTTTCCAACCTTAACGACTCTGATTCTGATTCTATGATTCTATGACAGCTGAGGTGCGGTCCCTGTCTGGGGCGCTCACCGCCTCCCTACGGCCAGGCCTGACGTCATCGCCGACGGGCGGCACGTTACGCACACCCCGCCGCAACGGCCCGTCCGTGCGCGCGCAGCCTCCCCGCCCCTGCGGCCGCCTCCACGCGCCGGCCGGGCCGCGGGCGCTGATTGGACGGCGCCTTCCCGCTTCCTTCTCCCCGCCCGAGAACCCGCCATTTTGAAAACCTTGTTGATTCCGGGAGAGAGAGAGCGCCAGTGACCGACCGACCGGCCGCGAGACGCGGAGCGGGCGTGTGTGTCCGTGTGTCGTGTCCGTGCCGTGTCTATCTCGCTGCGCGCCGGGGTGACCGGCCCCGCCCCCTTCTCCGGTAACTGTCGCCTCCAGCTGCCGGTACTGCCGCAGCCGCGCCCGAGGAAGGAGCCAGAAGCCGGGGCTGGAGCTGAGGTGGGTCCTGCCGCCATGGCTGTGACGGCGCCCGAGAGCTCGGCGCTCCCGCCGGGCCGGCCCCGTGAGGGGGGTGACATGGGGAAATAAAGCGAGGCCGCAGGGGTCCTGCCCCGCCGGGGGGACGCCGTGTGCGGGGACCGCTTGTCACCGGCCCTCGCAGGCCCCCGCGGGGTGGCGGGCTGAGGGGTGTTTTGCGCCCGTCGTGTTTCTTGGTCGCTCCGCCCTGCCCTGCGGCCGGGCGGCGGGAGCGGGGTGGAACTGCCCGGCTGCCTGCTGGCTCAGGGAGCGGGGTGGAGCCCGGCACTGCCCCTGCCGCCCTTCTCCTTGGCCGCCGGCTCCTCCCGGCGCTGCCCATCGCCTTCGCTTTCCCCGGCCTCCGGCTAGAAAGTCGGGAAGGGGACAGGTGGCGAGTCCTTGCCTGAAGAGTCCTGGACGAGGGTGGGAGGTGCCGTTGTGCACGAGAAGCCTTCCCGGGGCGGCTTGCGAGATACCTTCTGCCGGCCGAAAATATCCCCGGCTTAACTATTCCTAAAGGTGGATGTCCGTACCCTTTTCCTCTAAGCAAGTCGTCCTCATGGACCTGGTCGCTGGAAGTGTCTTTTTTTCCTGTTCCCCTTCTGCTCCCATTGAAAGGGGAAGGAAAGACAGCGTGTAGTACTTTGCTTGGCATTTCACTTGTGCGGACAAGTAAAATTCAGGGAGTAATATCGTGAAAAAGTCGGATTATATTTCTGTGCCAAACGAAATGCTGGTGCTACTACCCTGAAAGAGATTTTAATTTTTTTCCCTAGTATTTTACCAAATAGTCTTTTATTCTCCTGATTATTGGTAATATAACTCATGTTTTCTGTCATTTGGAGTGCTGCTGTTCTCTGGCACCTGTTAATATTGCCTATAAGCAGTTGACTTCGTTGTTTATTGAGTCTGACCTCTTCAGATATTACTGGCTTTAATATTGGAAAAAGAAAGTGGTTAATCATGAGGTTTCCTTCCTACCCCGCCCCCCTCCCCCCCAAGGGCTTATACAACTGATGCTGTGTTTTGTTCCAGATCTGTAAACAGTGGAAGATTTCAAAAGCTAGAATTTTTCTAAAATGAACAGATAATGTTATCTTCCTTTGTTAGATAGACATTCTCTGTTGATAGGGAAATGGTACTCGCCAAAGTGAGATATTTTAATTTTGAAGTTACTGTTTAAGCCACTTCAAATGCTATGAAAAGACTCCTTTAAATATGCTAAGTACAAAGTATTTATTCTTTGTTGTAGATCCGCAGATTAAAAACAAAAAGCATTTTCAAGCCCTAAGATGTTGCAGCTATTTGAATTCTGAAAGCAGTATTAACTCTTTCAGAAATGCTCATAACTTTTATTTTTTTATATTTCTGTTCTCATATCCCACCTAAATATGTAGCTTGTTTAACTGATTGGGAAACTTGTATGCATAGTTAACTATGATCAGAAATAACTATTTGGTTTATAATATGGTGCGGTAAAGTTGTGGTATCTTAAAATGTTATAGTTCTTAATAGATAATGGCATCAGATGCTTTGAGTGGGTGTTTCCGAATGCTTCACAAATCAAGCTTGAAGACTTGTGTGTGGAAAGAATTGATAACCTTTTAAACTGTTCTTAACCAGGCTAGTTGCTGAATGGATGGCAACTCCTCCTGAAAAAATTTATGTATTGTGTGTATGCAGAATACTTTAGTGTCTTAAAGAATGTGAACAGTCACAATACAAGCACTATGACATTACTTCTACTATAGAAATTTTTTTTAAAAAAGGAAAATTCCTCTATTTTTCATCTGTAGTGCTATATTGAGGATGGTTTCCCTGATCGCTTTTTACAGAACCATACACCATGTCTTCTGTTGCTTCATCAAAAGAAGATACAATGTCGTCTGAGAAAGCAGATGAGAAACAACCTGAAACTGAAAACAAAGCTGAGGAAAGTGATGAAGATGAAGAAGAGGAAGAAGAGGAGGAGGAAGAAAAGGGTATGTTTTTCCACTGAATGAGTTGTCCTTTAAAAAATGCCACGCTTACTGAATGTAGTCTCCTGTGATCTACAATTATTGTTTAGGAGATTCCATGGTACATCTAATGGGTCATAAATCGCTTCCCAGTGGACTATAACAAGCAATGCTAGAAACAGCGATACGGTGTTCCTCAGGAAAGACTGAAGGAATTGCCAGCGTCCTGGATTCCTACGCCAGGGCTTTTCTGTTGTTGTATAAACTACTAGATGATTATAAGGGGTAGAGTCCTTTATCAAATTATTTGTATAAAAATGCATATCCAGAAAAGAATTGTTTTTTGCCAGTAACACTGAAGTGGTCCATGTTTTCAAAAGAGAGAAACTTGAAAACTGTGCAGTAGCTTTAGAAGCAATGCAGATCTCTTTGCTTAACTGCTGTGAATGAATTTAGTGGGTACCTAAATTTAATTATATTGGAGGGGGGATATTCCATTTGACTACTTTTGTCAATAAAAATGATGGTGATGTAGGATGAGCAAGCGAGGCACGTTTTGTGTTGTGGCATGTAATAAAGAGGGTAGTCAAGGAATACAAGATGTGATGAAGGAACTGCTATGCGAAAATGTTAATTTCCATTGTGAAATCTGTAGGCACCTGTTTCACAAATGAACACATCTATGGGAATAGAGCTGCAATATGGCACAGTGAAAACCAAGTCTTGGGTCTTGGATTCATAAAAGAGCTGAAGTTTGCCTTTAGGAAAGGTAGTAGAAAGAAAAGAACCTATGCTGTTTGGGAAACCAGAGTAACTGGAATTAGATTTTTTGAAACGGCCATTTCTTGTGTACATACAAGTATGTTTTGCTCTATTTTCATCAGATACATATCCAGTTTTGGTTATGTTTATACAGATTGTGAAGCTGCTTTCAGATGTTGAAGCCAGGATAGCCCGTCTGTTTAGTGCTAAGGATAGTTTGATTTGAGGTCAAGTATTTTAGTATGAAATGTTTAGGTGAAGCTTGGGTTTTTGTCTTCACACAGTATCATTAAAGTAGTGATGTGCAATGTATACATAAAACAATCTAAATGTATTCATTACTAAGCAGTACCAGAATTACTGGGAATAGTATTCTTGTAGTGTTTGTGACACTTGGATTGTACCTTGCGAAGTGCTGCACTGTGTAGCCCTGTAAAGTGTTGTGCAGTCCCACTGTGCTTGTGGTTTTGGCTCTCCTACTGGTATGTATGGGTCCTCCAGTCCAGTAGTGGGAAAAGAAAGTGTCTTCAGCCATGCTGGAATCTTCTTTTGTCCCTCTGTACAATAGTACTCTCCCCAAGAGAGCCAAAGTGAAGCTGTGTGTGTAGGGGCTGGGGCATCCCAGAAGGAAACTGTGCAAACAATGTCACTTCTGTACCTCAGAAAGGCAGTAGAGGGAGAGACGGATGGGTTTCTGAAAATGCATAGTGCTGCAGCCTCAGTTGTGGGGTGGATTTTCCTTTAGGAAATGACCAGTCTTCAAGGTTAAGTTGGTTGCAGGATTGTGGTTAAGAACTAGAGACTCCAATAGACAGCTCTATAGAATGCCATTGACCTGTTAATCAAAGGTTTGAAAGCAACATAGTACCTGGTTGTATCATTATCCATTTTTGGTTTGCCATTTAAAAGATTCAGTGTTGCATCACCTGTCACTACAGTTGAGTCTGCTCATGTAATGAAAGATACTGTGTTTAAGGAAGCTGCCTTTTGCAGAAAAGAGTCTCATTGTTGAAGGAAAAAGGGAGAAAAAGAAGGTAGACCGACTGACCATGCAAGTGTCCTCATTGCAAAAGGAACCTTTTACAATTACACCAGGTAAGCTTGTCCTCTCGCATAAGAGTTGCGAGCGTTGGGAACCGTAACGAAACATCTTAAAAGATCAGCTTATTTGTTGTAAACGAGACCTACCTTAAGAGTCACGATCTATTTTAAAAATAGTAATGCTATTAAAATTATATGAAACCCCTCTTATATTCTGTAGCATCAATTTAAACCGTAAAAGTTATATAACATTTAAACCTACCTGGAATAGGATCTTCAGTACCTAGCCACCACTAACAAAGGCAAGAGTAGCTAGCATAAGAAGAAATGCCAAGTCCACATACCCTGGTCTAGGTAGTGTCAAGTGAACAGACTGTCAGAATGCCTAATTGATAGGAAAAGGCCTGCTTAATGTTTGACCTATTGTAATGTCTGATGCTATCCTGAAATAACTTCTTTGGTTTTGGGTTTTTTTTAAACAGTAGATATTTGAAGTTATAAACACATACTTAAATATGAATGTGATGATTTGCATAATTGATTTTAACTGTTTCAGGAAAAGGACAAAAACTCTGTGAAATTGAAAGGATACAATTCTTTCTGAGTAAAAAGAAGACAGATGAACTTAGGAACCTGCACAAACTCCTCTACAACAGGCCAGGCACTGTAAGAACTTAAAATCAGCCTTTTACATCTATTAGTTTTCAGGCATAGTGAAGGTGTTTGTAGTATAGTTTTTTTACATTTGCACATATGGGCACACTTCTTAAGTGTCGTTTATTACAGACTACTTAAAAAAATGAATATTGCAGGACCAGCTGAGCAAGCCCATAATTTTTCTAACTCCTGTAAACTACTCTCCCTGTAAGAATCCTATGGAAAGGTGTACTGAATTGTAAGTCTACTTGAATATACTTTTTTTTTAGTGGGGGAGGGGTGGTTTACTTTATGAGGATGAGTTGGAAATAATTTATGATTCACGTGCTAAATTCAGTGAAAATGCTCCGTGTAGTTATTTTGTCCAGCTTAGCTTTTTTTCTTAGTAGTTCTGTTACTTTTACGTTTGAAACCTGTTAGTGGGTTTTTACACATCACTACTTACCTAGTCATTTTCTCCTTCAGTTTGCACTAAGTAGTAGAAAGTAAAACTACATTATATGTCAAATCTTAAGCGTGATTTTTGTCATATTTATCGAAGACAATTAAAATGTTAGTTAAAAACTGATATGCTCGCTTTTATATATAAGGATGAAACAAAATATAATAGCAAGTCTTTCTTGGAGCCCTTTATGTATCAGTGATCATACTTCAAATTTCAGAGTAAATATGACCCATTTTCCTTGCTAATAGAGATAAAATGGATTTAGAGGAAATTAAGGCACACAAAGTTTTACTCTTTCAATGTTACAACGTTTATAGGAATTTGTTTTTAATCTCTTTGTATTTTGGGAACTTAACCAGTACAGAAACCAGGAACTGAATAGTACTGGTACAGATACATGCTAGCTGTAATACCTCAGATTACTGCTGCAAATGCAGTGCTTGTTCAAATAGCAAAGAAAACTGTTGCCTCAGGTATTTAGGAAAAAGAACAGTAGATATTAATTAAAACCCACTTATGTGAATTATGCGATTTATTCAGCGCGGCAATAAACCAAACTAGAGAATTTCTGACCTGGTGCTTACAGGGTTTTGCAAACTTTTGGATTGTCCTGAAGTAGAACTTAATTGTTGATAGGAAAGGTACAATGACAGAACCATGTAACTTTCTGATTTAACTGGCTGGAAGTCATGATGTGGAAGTCATCAAACTGCTTCCATTTACCCTTCATGAAACCAGTAACACTTTTCTGCTGTCTTTGAGTGGAGATACTGGGATACCATTACCTCAGAGTCCATCTTTCCCACTTAGATTGCAGATCTGAGATGTAACTGATTTAAGAGACTGTATTGTTTATTGATTATGCAACACGCAACTAAGACACTACCAACTCAATTATACTGTTATTGTTAGATTATTAAATCAATTATTAATAAATAATCTAGTCAACTAATAGACACACAACTATCTTCAGTTTCATAATTATGTGCAAATGATACAAATGTGAATTGTAATACTAATTAGAGACAACTGCTCTTGAAATACAGCTCTCGCCCTTCCCTCCTGCACCACTTACTTGGTTGCAATTCTACCCCCCTTTTGCTCTGCACTCCAATGTTTAGTCTTTTGGACATAGACTTGTTGGAGAGTCCAGCTGGATTGCTGCAGAGTCCCAGTGGTTTGAGTCCAAAGATATGAGAATACATTTATTTGCTTCATAATACATTCAGTTTGGTAGTATGTCAGTATGGTTTCATCAAAATTATATTTAATCAGAATTGTTGGGAGCTCAGAATTCTGTTTAAGGAAGATCAGATGGTGTCTTGTATGCACGTTCTGTGTGTGCTTTGGATCATAATTAACGTTTTCTAGTAAAACATACCAACACTATCTGCAAATTTTCTTCAGGGACTGGACAAAGATAAGTACCTTTGGAAAAGGAGCTTAGCTTTGCTTAAAATTATAAACTAATGGAGAAACACCAGGAAAAAAAATTGCAGAACTACTAAGAAAGTGAGTTCAAATTATTCTTGATAGTTTTATAAAGATCTCAGAAGAATAAAATATTTGGGGATGTTTTTTAACTTATTTTTTGGTAAAAGAGGGAGTGAAAACAAACACCTTAAATATATTGGGATCTTGACAGGAGGAGTTTTCCTGTTACAAGGGCTGTCGCAATGAAAGTTCATCCCTGTTCAGACTGCGGGTGTAACAGTAGAAGTTGTAAATTGGGTGGTATGTAAATGCAAAAATTGGTCATGCTAAAGAAAAGGTTCAAAAGTACAATCATAGTCCTATGTAAGACTTTAGAAAAGCAAATAAAGCAAATCTGCTTTAGCAGACTATATAGTAATAATAAAATGCACTATTCTATAGCAAATTACATGGTACAAAGGATGCAACAGGCTTCATATGAACGTAGCTGTGCAAACCTGTAAATAACCATATGGTACGTTCTAAACAACCCTGAAATAGCAGGTGATTTTACCTGCTAAGTTATTAAAAAGAATTAAAAGTAGCAATATCACAAGAACTTAATTGTTGTAGTTTGGCTGTCACAAGATAAATAAAGGCATAATCCATGTAGGTCATAATTTAAAAGGTATAACTTTGTCAACAGAAAGCTAACTGCTAGAATAGATTCTTGTATGAGAAGTTAACAAACATAATTGGATGAAATCGTTCAAACTACTTGCAGAGTAGTAATCTGTGTGTTCTGTTCTAGGTTGCTTCCCTAAAGAAGAATGTGGGTCAGTTCAGTGGGTTCCCATTTGAAAAAGGAAGTGACCAATACAAGAAGAAGGAAGAAATGTTAAAAAAGTAATGATCTCTATTGCTACTTTACATAGCTTGGCTCATGCTATACACTCCTTTTTATTTTCAAGATTTTTACTTCATATTAAATTTAAACTTTAAGGTGACTGGCTGTTTCCTAGAGCTCTGTGATCTGTTTCTGAGCTCATTTTGATCACACAAACTGATCTCTTAAGACAACTCAAAATGTGTTAAAAAGATTTTAATTGTGAATGTTCTATTCACAATTCCTACAGTCCTGGCTTTAACTATTGCATGCTAACTAGCATATTCTTCTGCCAAGTGAGAGGAAAACTTTCTTTCCCCAGGACAAGTGTGGTGTTGTGAATATTGTGCTCTATTCATGGGGCAAACTTGCATCCTTCTATGCCTCAAAACCTTCCTCTTTCAGAATCAAAGCCATTTCTGCTTATTGTATAGTAAATATACATTTGTTAATTGCTGTAGCAACTATCTAACAAATCTCTTTTTTTCTTTCTTACTTCCAGTTTTGTTTTTTTACTGTTTCCACACATAAGTTGCTTCTCTATTAACAGGAGAAGCTGCTGCAGCTTGGTTTTGACTGGACTGAAAGGGTTTAAAGATGCCCTTGCATATTTGTGCAGCTAGTTGTAACAAATGAAAGAATTAGTAACTTCTACACAACTGATTCTAAGTTGGGTTTTCTGTGTCAGTTTGTTGCTAGTGGAAAGGCTTCCAGAATTTTGGAATTTGCAAATCTTCCTTCCTCAGATATGCAGTTTTCTGGGAATGGAGTTTGTCACACACATGTGAATCTACAAGACAAACTCTGCCTCAGGATGGGAGTTTTGACATTTCCCACAAGTTTAATTGGATAGTGCTTCCCCTTATCTGCAGAAGGTCATAAAATAAAGTAATTTTGTACATTTTTTTCATATTTTTCCATGTGAAGGAACTACTAGCTAAGTTCTATTACTCTTCAGTCTTCAGCAAATATTCTGAAAACTGGTTGTGTTGTCACTCTAATAGCAAGGTACTGAGCCCTGCGTGCTTGTGTTACTGTGGTAAGTTCTGCCGTTCTTAGTGATGTAGGAAACTTGCTTATTAGATTATTGACTTATTCTGACTATGTGGTTGATTTCTGCCCACGCTGTACACTTGCATGTCATCATGTTTTAACAGCATCAGACAAGATGAAGAAAAGACAATTTGTTTTGCAGAATCCTAATGTTCAGGTTATAAGCTAAAAAAAATGAGGGTTGAGGTTGGTGTCTGGATTAGTTTTGCTTACAAAACCCAAGAACTACTTGCTGTGGAAGTTACTCAAAACTTGTATGCACTTGTTTATTCCACACTTGAACTGCATTTTAATACTTAGTAATTATGTTTGCTGTTACCTGTAGATGTATCTTTAAAGCATTAAAAATATGAAATTATTTAGGAGGCTATATTTATTCTAAATAATAACTAGATCTATACTACACTATAATATATATCTAACATATTAGAAATATATTCTTTCTAATTTAAGTTAAAATACAAGGACAAATGCCATGTGTAACACAAGTCATAAGGCATTTTAGTTAAAGCAGCAATAGAACCGTAAAATCCTAAACTTGGTATACAAGGCCTTGAAAATTTGTTTCAAACTTTGGTGCTATGCAGTTTTTTAAATCTGTTAATGAATTAAATTATTTTTAATTCTATAGTACTACTGTCTTTTAAAATGTAAAAGATCAACTTTTGATTCTGCAGGAATACTTCACAAGTATTCAGTGTATCCCCAAAAGCTAAACAGGAAGGCTCGCTGCATGTTAAGATTGCACAAATTTTTGTATAACCTTGTCTAGAAAAATGATTGAAAGATTTGGATTCATTGTTGGAAGGATGGTGGAGTAACTATACTTTAAGGCAGGGAGATGCACCAAACCAGTTAAGATTTCCTGTTCTCCCATGACCTAAAACATGGGAGAACGAAATTGCTCTGCCCCCTAAAAAGTCCGAACGTTTAAAGGGACAGTCTGAAAGTAAATGCTACTTTAGAGAAGTTGCAGGCCACAATTAAATAGTTGCACTGACTTTTAAAATGAAAAATAAGTTTCCTTTGCCTTTGATTACCAGAAATAGCTATTAAACTTGTAAAAAATGGTCAGACAATGAGATCCATTTTTCAGGCAGCATTATACAAAATGAGTGAAGAGGAAAGCATAGGCATTTGAAGGGAGGTAGCAGGTAGAATAAGTAGGGGATGGTTTTTGTTTGTTTGTGGTGGGGTTTTGGGGGTGCTGTGCATTGTGTTTTTGTTTTGGTGGTTTTGTTTTTGGTTTGTGTTTTTTTTTTTTAATCTCGCTAAGCTTGCATCCTGAAATCATACCCTCAGAGGATTTGACTCTTTCTTCCTACTTTTTTCAATACCGGTGGGACAGTTGGTTCAAGATCCTGTTGGAGTAAAGGGGGTGGATGTCAGTCTCTTAAACTTTTGTCTTAGAGGTACTTCTGTAAAGGGGTAAGGAACCAGAGAAAATAAAGGGAGACCCACTGCCCCTTAAGAGTTCACATCTTTTGCCCACTGGATTTATTGTCCAAGATTAGGAAGATTCTGGGGAAGATTTTTAAAAACTTTTTATATGTCCTACTTTAGACACATGCGGATGGAATTTTGTTTGCTTTGTGTAATATGGTGGTGGTTCCTTGCTTAACTATAGATAAGACTGGAAGCATAGTTAAGTGTATATATTCATGTCTGTTGTCAGGTTGCAGACACAAACCAGAGAGCACCTTCTAGCAGTCAAATGTTGACCAATTGTTTAGGATGTGATACTGAATCTTTTTTCTTTTTTTCTCTCTCTCCAGATTTAGAAATGCAATGTTGAAAAGTATCTGTGAAGTTCTTGACTTGGAAAGATCAGGAGTTAACAGCGAGCTGGTAACCAGAATCCTAAACTTCTTAATGCACCCAAAATCTTCAGGCAAGGTGAGATGCAGGTTGTTACGCTTGCTTTTATTGCTCTGCTCTGATGAAAAAATGCAGCTCTGTTCCTTATTATTTGCTTGGTGATACAGAGGTGATACAGTTACTGTTCTAACTTCCTGAAGTAGCAATGGCTTCATGAAACAGAGTAGCTCTACTTCTACAAGCATCCATAATGGGGTGAGGACTTGGATAGAAACTGTATGCTTACATGTTAAGTTGCACCCATTAATACACTGTTAGTGCACAAAAGTATATGTTGTCAGCACATGAAGCTAATTAGAGATAGCCATACCTAAATACCATAAATAGCTTCTGCTTTGTGGGTGAATGGAGGGGAATAGACATAATATGTGAGCAGGAAAGAAAAAGAAAAAAAAAGTGTCAGAGCAAGAAATGAAACATGGAAGGACAGGAAAATATGCTGTCAGATGTTACCTGGGTATGCTGCAAGTTGACGAGTGTATGTGATCACACTTGGCCATCACAAAATGGAATTTGTTGCAAGGCTGGGAAAACTTGCTTTAGCTAATATATGCTAGTGCACTAGATTCAGCTGCCAAGACTACTAAACTCTATTATTAATCCTCTTGAACTTCCAGGTTTTAATCTAAAAGCAATACTTAAATAGTTAGACTGTTGCTCAGAAAATAAATTTATTCCCAGGAAACACTGGTAAATGATGTGAAAAAGAAGTCTGCATGCTGTGTTAGGGACACTGGTACTGAGTGTCAAGAAAATGCACTTCTGCATAAGACGTGACAGAGTTCCTGCCCTTTAAGTCTTCTGAGGAGTCGTCAGCTAATTTTTTACCAGAAGAAAAAAACTTGCTTTTATGGGTTGGCAGGGTGTAGGTAGATAAAAGACGCCTTCTAGATTGTTCTTTCTTCTTTTCCCTTCCCTAACCCCAACCTTTGAAGATTTGTTGTGTTAGGGGAGTGGAAGGGGTGCTTAGCTTAGAACTGAAATTTCATCTTACTCAGCTCCATCTCTGTAATGAATTTCTGCTTACTGCAAAATGTTATGGCTTAAATGTAGTACGTAAAACAGTCCTGACTTTTGTTATTAAGACTTGGAGACCTGTATATTTGTTTACTGATCTTTCATGGGATTTGAAGGAGTTCATATTTTAAAAACTCACTTTTGTATTCCTACTTGGATAACATGCATCCCGGTCTCTCAGCCATTGCCAAAGTCCAAAAAAACACCAAGCAAAGGTGGCAAAAAAGAACGCAGTAGCACTGGAACAACAAGGAAAGCAAAACGCACCAAGTGCCCAGAGATTTTGTCAGATGAATCCAGTAGTGAAGAAGATGAAAAGAAGGAAAAGGACGACTCTTCAGAAGAAAAAGAAAGTGAAGATGAGGTAATGAAGTTTTTTGCTTGTTTTTCAACATAGGGCTAGAAAGATCTGTCATTATGTGGTTGTTATCGATTGGTAATTCTTGGAACGTGCAGAGCTGGGGGCTAAGTGATGTTTAACTGAATGAATGGTTTGAAAGAAAAGGGAGCACATCTGCAATTTATAACAGATTTTCGTAATTTCTTAGTACATTAAATTTAGAGAGTAATAAGGTAAGAGGCAAAGGTTCTAATTCTTGGATGTATATATGCACCTTAAAACCATTTTCTGTATGTCATTTGGGGGCATCCAGGATTTCAGACATAATTGATTGCATTTCTTGTATCACCTTGTGATGACTTGATTAATGTAATTTCATAAAAATTCCCAATATCTATCTATCTTTTTTTTCTGTGTAGGGTTTGATTGGATACCTAGGACTCAACTTTGAAATCAGTAGAGGTCCCTGACCTACCTGGCTGCATTGTTTTTGGATCTTGGTTCCATATTTCTCCTGGATTTTATGTCCTAATCTCTCTTTTAGGGTTCTGTGTCTTGGATCGCAAAGATAAAGTGAGCAACATAGTAAGCAGCCTTACAAAGATCCCTGCAATCTCCAAAGTGTTCTCATCTCACTGTATTTTCTGTTTTTCTGTTTTCTTTGAAACTTCTTTTAGCCTTGCCTAGTAAGAGAGAAATGAGATGAACTTTGTATTTAAATGCAAAATACCTTTCCCAGTGCATTCCCTTTCAGTCCTGTATTCAGTCACAGAACAGACAAAAAACATGGAAGGCCAGTGCAAATGTAAAGCTGACTTGTGTACAAAGTGTACGCTGATTTGTCTGTATGCCTGAAGCCTGGAAAAAAAGAAATGAAAAGGAGCTACAAGCTCTATTTTATCCTATATTTTCATTTAGATGGGACTGCCTTTTTAGCCTTAATCAGAGCCCTGCAACAAACAGCAATCAGTCAACTAAGTGTTGGTGTCCAAGGAAATTCTTTATGTAAGCTATGGAACCTTTGGCTGTAACGTAAGACCATTATTTACTTGGGTTACGTTGTCTATTGCAGTGAAGTGTGACATGCTGTTACTATTTTCTGCAGCTCAAACTAGTTAACAAAAATCTTTTATTGAGAGGCCAGTTTCTGTAACTTTAACAGTTTATTCTGTCACTGTTATTTTGATAGGTGTTAGTTTTAATTTAAAAAGATAGTTCAAGGAAATTCCCCATGCCACTGTGAAACAAACTTAATACTTAGTTTTCCTTTTTCTTTCCCCGCAAATTGAAAGAGGGCTGAAATACTAAAAGTTAATTTTATATTTGTTCATCTCTTCAGCAATATAGTCTTCCTACTGTGAGGAGAGGAATATCGCTTTCAGAGGCAGGGCTTGTCTTTTGGAAAATGTTTCAAGAGCTCAAGTTATTTAAAAACCAACCAACCAAAAAACCAAAACAAATTTAAAACCCCACAAAACCAAAACACCCTCCCCCACTCAAACAAACAAAAACCAACAAACAAAAAACCTTACAGTAAACCCCTTTGATCTAACTGGGTTGTCTTTGCCTTCTGTCAGAAGGTAGGAGTTAGATATGTCTGCCAGGCAATAGCTGAGTAGACTGAAGTCTTTGGAAACTGAAGTTGTGTGGAGTAAAAGCTTACTACAAAAAAATATTGGTATGTCAGATCACATTGAATATAGGAAATGGTGAAATGGAAAATATCTGCATTTGTAGAGCTTTAAGATTGCAGCAATTTTTAAAAAAAATTAAGTTTATGACACCCTTTAACATACTGCAGGTGGAGGGATGTAGGTAGCACATGAGCTTTGCTGCCCCAGCTCTGTTGGAATCTTAGGCATGGAGTGGCTGGAACAGATTGTCCTCAGAGTTGTCTGTCTCTCTTGATAGCAACTATTTCTTTAAACAATACAAACAAACAAACATCTTACAGTTACCTGGAAGCAAAAAGATCTGAAATGTTTATGTGTGGGGAGCATAATTTTTTTAAAAAACTGAAATTTGAGTTCTGGGTTTAACTTCTGACTTATAGCTGGTGATGGAGCTTTAGCAGAAAATCAAAAGCTGAAAAGTTAGAAACTACAAGCATTTATTTAGAAATGGGGCAATCCTTGAATGTATTTTCTGAATTTCAACAGCAAAAGTCTTTATCATTTATTTAACACTGCAGAGATAACTGAGCATGCCAATATAAATAAATATAATCTGGTTTATTAAATACTAGTTTCCTGAGTTGCACCAGGTACTAATGGGAAAAGCAGTTAAAAGTTATATGAACTAATATTAATTGTTTAGATGTGATAGTTTGCTCAGTTGACTACACTGCCATTTTAAAAATAAATTAGAATTACGAGTTTAGTAACTACTGCTAGTTAATTTGTTTTGTTTCATGATGTACTTTTCTCTGAAGTATGGTTTATTCCTGGTCAATGTTCCATGTTTGTTTCTGTGAGGAAAGTTTTCAGCCTTGTCAGAAGTACTATCTAAAGATTTTGTGAGTTAAGCACACATTTAATTTGTGCCAAAAATGCAGTGCACTGATATGTGTATACCATATGTATCCGTTCCCAGTTTCTTCTGTTGCTGTTAATGCAATAATTTTTGGGGTTAACTGGTCTCAATAATTGGGCAAATTATTAGCTAATATAGTTCTCCTCAGCAAAAAGAATTAGCTGTGTGTAGTCTGAGAGAGCTATAGCATGTATAAGTAATAAAATACAACATAGTGTCCTTTCTTAAAGGAACATCTTAAAAGTGTTTTTTTAAGCTAATTATAAGTAATTATGAATGGAAGGCTGTATCTCAACCAAACTACTAGTATAATGAAGAAGTTCTAAGTGTTTGAGCTTCAGACCCCACATAGAAGGACAATGTGAAACTTAAAAGAATGTAGGAATACTCTTTGTGAACATATTCCCCCTATCGTACAGGGGTAGAAATTGCTGGTAAAATACTGTAATTAAATTTGCTGATTTAGCTTATATTGACAGAAAGGATAATTGCCATTGTGGAAAAGGGGTATGGATTTTTTTGGGTAGAAACCCTAATTTTAATTTTCTGTTTTTCTTTATAGCCCCCTAGAAAAGCATCTAAAAGAGAAAAATCTAAAAAGATTACTTCCAAAACCAAGAAAGCTATGAAGGGTGCAAATGTCAAGAAGGCAGACAGCAGCACTACTAAAAAAAATCAGAACAGTTCTAGAAAAGGTAAGTGTTTAAATTTTTCATCAGACTTTGTCTTGTAGCTGAACTGGGATGCTTATTAGAAAGCAAGCTTTTGTACCTAACTGTGAAGAAACAGAATTTGGTGAATTGTTGGTTTGCTACTTGATGTAACTTTTCTTGCAACTGTAATTTTTTAAAGTTCTTTGTCTGGCAATACTTTACATGATTTCTGTTGTTTACATATGTATACTATTTATCTGCACATAAACGGAAAGTATCAGCCTGGTTCTCCCTTCTGCTGGAAGAATGTTAGCAAAATTCTGTTGGTGCCTCTATAGTGGCTTCATGTGAATCTTGTAATTGATCCAATTGTACATGTAAGGTATATGTGATTTTTTTTTTTGTTAACATGGATATAGGTTCTGCATGTGTCCTGTTCTTGGTTTTCTCATATCTGACAATATGCTTAAAAGGTATAAGTACATTGAGTTCCCTCATACCTGTGTAAAGATTGCAGCAGTGCGGGTGGGGGGAGCGGTTTCTTCCTAAGCAGCTTTGCAGAAAAGGACCTGGGCAGGGGCGGGTGGTTCTTGCAGACAATGGGTTGAAGCCAATTCAGCAGCGTACCCTTGTAATAAGGAGCACTGACAGCACGCTGGGCTGTCTCAGCCAGTGCGTAGCCAGCAGGCCGAGGGAAGCGGCTATTGCCCCCATTCAGCACTTGTGAGCCTGCCTCGGGAGTGCTGTGCCCAGCTTTGGGCTCCCTGTTGCGAGACAGGCAGGGACATACTGGAGCGAGTCCAGCAGAGGGTCAGCGAGATGGCCAGGGGTCTGGAGCAGACAAAGTTGGGGGGGAGAGGGGAGGCAGAGAAAGCTGGGCTTGTGCAGCTTTAAGGAGAGGCAGCTAAAGGGGGCTCATACTGCAGTCTGCAGCTACCAAATGGGAGAGAGTGGGGAAGGCAGGGCCAGGCTCCGCTTTGAGGCGTGCACAGTGAGAGAGGCCGGGAGGCGGCAGGCACAAGCTGCCACCAGGGGAACTGCAGTTATGTGTTAGGGAAGAGAAGCTTTGCCTTGAGGGGGGATGGTGACAGAGAAATGGGGCCTGGAGCAGTTGTGAAGTCCTGGTTGTTGGAGACATACAGAATTCAACCTGGCAGGGCCCTGAGCAGCCAGCTCCATGTTGGCCCTGTTCTGAGTAGGAGCTTAAACCAGATGATCTCCAGAGGTCCTTTCCCACCTTAAATTCTCTGGCATTCTGTGAGATAACTCTGTGTCTCTGTCACAATTGTAGTATGAGTTACTAATGCAGCATGTATCTATACTGCAAACATACTTCATTGAATGCCAGCATTGGCTTATGTTTGCTCTAGCACAGATACCAGTTCAGATTTAATTACCCTGATTGTCAGCGTATTAAGAAAAGGTATAATTAACTTCTTAGGCACAGAATTATGCTAAACTTCTTTCGTAGCCTTATTTCTCAGCAGAGTAAACTGGCCTGTGCTGAACTCCCATGTATTTTCAGATTGGCTGCTGGCAGTACTAATGTGGCTGACTCTGTGTGAGTGTATCCGTTATTTTGTCATCAACATATACATTTATATATGTTAAAAAAATGTTATATGTGTGTTTTGCATATGTTATATTCATAATTTCTTCTTTACTCCTACTGCATTTCTGTTTTCAGTGTATGTTCGCAGTACAAAAATCAAAATGTTCAGTAGGTTTTTCCATAAACTCATTATCTAGACTGTTTGGCATCTGCTCTGAATTTTGCCTTGTTGGCAGTAGAGGAACTGAGTGGATGTTGGACTCATTCGGTCTAATTTTTTTGCTGCTGGAAAAGATTGTAGGAGTGTCTTGTGCCTCTTAACTTCATTTACAATTCTCTGCATTTGTTGTCATGGTGTTTCTGACACCACATTCAGTAATACAGCACTGCAAAATTACAAGATCCTAGTGCGCAGCGCTGCTGGGGAAAAGAATCAAACTCCTTTTTAAAGCAAATCAGTACTTTTTTTGGGCCATAATATCTCAGTTTAGAATTGCTCTAATAAAACTTTTTTTACTTTGATAGATTGTTTAATCTGTCCCATACTTTCTAGAGTACATATTGATTTGTAAACTGATAGTTCATCAACAATGATGCAGATTCCTAAATGTAGTACTGATAGCATCAGCTTTGTTTTTAAATGGATGATCTGGCAAGATGTCTATTTTAAGGGAGAACATCTGTATTAGATGTTTGGAGAAAGTTCTGAGGGCTTCTGTTTTGGAGGAAGAAAGCAGATGGATGGAAAATCTTTTATTACAATTCAAATTCTTCTTCCTGTTTAGAAAGTGAGTCTGAGGATAGTTCAGATGATGAACCTTTAATTAAAAAGCTGAAGAAACCACCCACAGATGAAGAACTTAAGGAAACTGTCAAGAACTTGTTGGCCAATGCAAACTTGGAGGAGGTCACAATGAAACAAATTTGCAAGGAGGTAAGCAAATATTATTTTGCAATCTCTTTTTAGGTAGTGGGTTGTCTGTGAACTAACTTTTGTCATTGTTTCAGAAATGGAGGCTTGCACTCTGCACAGTGGTTCAGAAACAAAGTAGTTTTGCATTGATTTATTTACTTGCCAACAGCTATAACAAGGAGAGCTTTAATCTTAAGATACGCAACACTGATACCCAACATCAGAAGGGAAGTCTCCAAAGAAAAATTAGCTATATGGAAAGCAGCAGTTTTACCTGGAAAACAATTGCCATGTATTAAAGTGAAAATATTTGAAATGTTGAAAGAGTACAGCAGCTTGCTGCTGTTAAAAGGGGAGGGCTGTGTCCTGCTCTCTGTACATTTCTCCTGCTCCCCTTGATCTCATTCTTAGTATGTTCTCTTTGAGTCCATTCTACTCTCATGTGTCAGCAAAATATGAATAGTTCTCAGCTGAGTTAGTGAGTTTAATCAGTTCAACAAGGAATCCATTAAGTGTCAGGACAGGGCCAGGAAGGGGCCACGTGGCCGGAAAAGGGAAGGTTGGGGAAAAGTGACTAAAATACAGACAGTAGTGGTGCCTTGGTATCTTTTACAGTCAGTTAACTCGTGTGTGTTTTCCTAGTACTTCCAAGATGTTGTCCTGAGAAAAATAAATCAGAAGCTATTTTTATGAGAAAACTCTGTGTTTATATTCTGTACAAACTTTTTCTCATGTTCATAGTCATTCTAGAAAAGTCTGAAATTTTATATCTGAAACAAAATATTCTGCATTGGTTGTCAGTGTTGGCATCTGGGTTTTCTTTGGTTCTCTCCCACCCAGTTAACCAAAGAGTAGTTGTAGAATAGCACTCAAATGTGTTGACTCTTCTGTTAGTCACTTGAAAGGATCATGGTTTTACTTATTACTAAAAAATAAATAAGCCTTGGGATTTGATATTTTTTTAGCTTCCTACACTAATGCAGGGGTATCTGACTACGCAGAGAGCATGTAAAACAAAGATTGGAGAATTCTTATTTGTCTGACATGGCAAGCTAGGTGTTCCAATTTGTTGATGTGAAAAATTTATAATACTAGTTTAGTCAGTGAGGAAACACAAAAAATTACATGTATTTAAATATTCATGTTGTCAAGATAAGGACACAAAAATAAGCTTGTAAATTTCCTTGATTAACAGAGGGTGTTTTGGCAGTTTTAATACTAAAGTACAACACCAATTTTTGCCCTGATCTCATTTAAGGTCCTTCTACTCATGCAATACATTGCATGAAAGTAATGTGAGATTTGTTTTGTTTGGAGGTTTTTTACACTTTTTTCTTTTTTTATTTTTTTTAGGTCTATGAAAACTATCCTAGTTATGATTTATCTGACAGGAAAGACTTCATTAAAAAAACAGTGAAAGAGGTAAAGACTTTATCATTTAGAAAACACTCTGTGTTGTTTTTTTCTCTCTTCAGCCTATTAGAAAGTGGCGTGGCATCCTGTTCAACTAGTTTTAATAGCCTGTGTACTATTGAAATTTAGTGCTCTGATAAAGCTGAACCCTGGCTCCGATATTTTCTTTTCTTTTGTATCCCTCTTTAAAAAGTAACTGCTTCAGACTCTCTTTTCTTAGCATGCCACTACTACTCTTATGAATTTCTTTGGTAAGCAGAACTAAAATTAAAGCTATTATAATTTTTGATGACTTTTACTCTCTGAAAACTATGCATTTGCTTTAAATTACAGCCTTGGCTGCAAAGTGCACTATAATTCATACACTGACCACATATATTTGTAGGTAACAGTGCATGAGGTTGTATAGGCTCTGCAGACCTGCAAGCTCTGGCAATGGGAGATGGCAAAAGAGCATCAAGATAGGTAGTTTTTCTCTGTATGTGCTCCTGGTAGCACAGTTACAATGTTGCCTTTGAGTTTGCTGCACTGAGGATTAGGCCTGATGTAATGTATTCATGACAAAGGATTTATTGTCTAGTCTGTGGTTGGTAATTTGTAAGAAAATTTTCAAGTTCAATACTTTTGTTTGCCCCAAAACTAAATATGGAACTAGAGAAGTGAGGTTCACTTAGTGGAGTTAATGAAGTAACTTTTCTCTTGTGGCTTCATTTGCAGATATTGATACATGACTATCTAGAAACAGTTATGTCTATGTGCTGTGCATACATGTGGCACTATCAGCAAACGCATATGCGAGCAATTTGCCTGCTGTAGGGATGTTCTTGGTTTTTTGTGATAGCAAAAGTAGAGTGTATTTTCTTGATAATGTGATGCAAAAGGAGGGGCTGTATGTAATTGGGTTGAGAGAAAGGAGAAAACTAATACACTTCTCATTTCAGTTGATTTCATGATGTGATTTGACTGTGGGAAATGAAGATTCCTGGTTTTATGTTCCCATGGATTTGAAGATCTGATAGGCACCAGCAAAAGGAATGTGTCTTACCCTTGTGGTATTTAGTCAGAGCTGATTCTGCTGATTTAATGTTACGAGTGTTGATGTAAATTGCTTTGTGTATCTTTTTTTTTTTTTAAACAAAACTGCATCTGATGCAGTTTTTAGTTGAACATGCTTAAGTTTTGTGCATGGCAATAAATGTTCCCCTTTTTATAGTTTTGTAAATTTTGAATTGCTTTGTATAACTAGATTGATTAGAACAATCGTAGCTTTTTAGTGTGGATTACTAGCTTGCAGGAGATCTTAAAATTAAAAAAGACGAAAGCTGCTTATCTGCACATATACATGCAGAGACTGGAATATTGCAGTATTGGTTATAAAGATATTTTGAATACATATCCATTCTGAAAATAGCAAGAGTTAGTCACATATTAATGTCTTTTATATTCTAATGCATTCTACAGATGCAGAATTATTCTAAATATCAATTACTGTCTTGCATGTGTAGGCACTGAGAACTGTCAAAGCATGGTAACTAATTGGCATATAGATGTTATTTTTGTACTTCTAAAAGGCTTTCTGTTGTGTATATAAAGCTATTTCAGATTTCTTTTGTGCAAATCAGTTTTTAAAATCTTGTTGTCTTAGGATTTATGACATGAAATGTCAGTGTTCAGCAGTGAGGCTGCGATGAAAAGTGGTATGCATAAGTTTCATGAAACTACAAACAAATTGATGTTTTATGATGTTTGTCCCATCTTACCTTGTACAGAAACTAAACTGTAGTTTTATACTTAAGCTTTTCAGCATTTAACTTTGTAAAAAAGACTACAGATACATTTGGTTCAATGGCTTAACATAGTAAATAAAATCCCTCCAAAGGCTATAGGAAAATTTCTAAAGTTCACTTTGCAAAATATCTTTTAGTGTCTTGACTTGATGGCCTAGCATCTCAGAAGTGGGTATCCCAGACATACAGCTGGGAGGCTTGATAGCTTTGGAAGCCCACAGTGGGGCTTCCGCATCAGGCAGTGCTGATGTGCGTGGTTAAGCTCTCTTCTGTATGGGAAAGCTCTTCTGAACCTGGGCCTTGGTGCCTCAACATGGACAATGGTACTTTTAAGCCTGAGTCTTGAACTCTGGCCTACAGCTTTTTGGATCAAAGTGAACTCCTAGCATAAATTTTTGTTGTGTAGGTTTCTGTTCTCTATACACCTCGTTGCTAATACGGGAAGTCCTTACACTTAAAATCATGAAACTAGTAGTTGCCAAAGTGTGGGCTGCTGTTAACGCCATGAGCACGGAATCACTCTGACTGTAGTATTGCTGGAAGACAAAGCATATTTTTTTGGATTTTATTATTGTACAGTTGAGAAATAAGGGTTCATAAATGATCTAGATTCTGAAAATGTTCAGCCATTTAGACTATTAGTCTTCACACACTTCTTGAATTTTTGCGTGTAATCCTTTATAATAAGGCTGAATGTAATGGGGGTTTTTTGTATTCAATAAATGTCTTTCACAAAAATGTAAATCAATTTTGATGATCTAACATTTGCTTAAATGTATAGTAAAAAAAAAATCTATACAGAAACAAGGTTGTTGTCTTTGTCTCATCTGCTAGAAACTATTCAAGCCTGATTCATCATCAGGCTTCTCTGCTTTGAAGATACTATTGCTGAAATGTATGTCCTTGCACTAGCATAAGATTTTAAGTCTTCTCTGAGGTTGGTTTATTTGGTTTGGTTTGGTTTTCTCTGAACTACCTTAGCATAAAAAACTCTTTAATTTGCAATTAAAACTGTAAAAAGTTTCCAAGTCCTGCTTAAAAACTGTAAGTTACTTGTGTCAAGTTTTGTTGGGCTTTAGATGGATTTTCTACAAATACTTGAACTGCCTTGTGATTTTCATGTAAGTATACCAGTCAGTTTTAATTATGTGGGTCAGAGTATTTTTAAGATGAGTGGCTCCCATGTATAAACACTTTCTGTAGTGTAAATTCTAATGAAAACTTACGGAAGGATAGTGTACTTCTATTTATTGTATATATACATTACTTACCACTTTGGAATTGCACAGATGGAATGGAAATTAACTCAGTATCCTTCAAATACTTTAAATCTCTTAACTACAACTCAGTATAGTCCTCAACAGAGAAGAAATGTCTCTGAGCTGTTTCCCTGTTAATCCATACCAGTCTGGCTGCAGCTGATACAAGATTCCAGTTCTTTCTACAGTTGGGGGAAAGGCTGCAAGACAATACTAAAAGGTAAATAAATTGCCCTGATTATCCTGATGCTATTGGATTAAAAACACAACTGATCAGGGCTCTAAATCCTCCACAGAGATGCCCATAAAAAATAGAAACTGGCTAACTAGGTAAAAGGTGAGTAAAGTGTTCAGGTCAGGTGTATGCCTTCTAGACGTTTAAGATTATGTCATGACCACTGTATTCTAGAAAAATAGTCCTAACATCTTGATGTCTTACAGCATAATTCCTACAGTCTGGTGTATTGGTTCCCCTGCTTAGTTAAGTCTTTGGTATTCAGTATTCTGGTCGGTGACCTGCAAAATTACAGAAATTAACGTGAATGACTTGCTTATATAAACAACTGTTCTTATGAGAGAGCTCGGCACTTGAGGTAACAGTGCATGGGTAAATGTCTTTCAGAAAAGAGCTGAGTTGGAGTTACATGGTAACCCATGGTACACTGCTCAGGCATGTCTAACTGAGATGAAATTAGGAAGACACAACTTTAAGTGCCATCCCACTTGTTTCCAGAAGTTTTTGCCTAATAGCCTTCTTTGACCTGAACAGGCTGCTTACAGCATGTGTGTTCTTTCTGCATTATCCTGTTACAAGGCACATGACAAAGCAAGATCTATGAATGTCTGGGGTTTGATTAGCCACCACTAAGCTGGACTTAAAAATAACCCTTTTGGAGCCCAGGGTTTAATCTGATCAAATAATGCCCTGGCAGTGAGCATGGTGATTCAAATAAGGTTTATTAGCTCTGTTGCTGTTTCAGAGAAAGGATGGCTCATGATCACTTAGGTAGATCTAATTATTCCTGTTTCCAAATCAGGAACTTGACTGTGATCAAGTAGCTTCAACTGAGCTAGATGAAAGCATTCCTGAAATGACTTCTGGTGGTGGTGGTTATTTTAGTTCCTGTTATTTAGGGAGAACAGTGGAAAAATCTATAAGGCACCAGAATACTGTCTGAAAATTTGCAATAAGAAATTTAGTAAAATCCATGTTTCACTTGCTGAAAAAAGTTAACAGACATCTTGTATGCTGACAAGTGTGTTGTTTCCCTTCTTCAAATAAATGTCTCTCCTACCTTTGAATATGGAAACGCTTATTCAAGCAGTTAGCTGGAAGTTGTAGGTCTAAAAGTTTATTCAGATGAACCTTGACTTGCAGGAGAAACGGGCTGACAGGAACCTCATAAAGGTCAACAAAAGCAAATGCAGCATCCTGCTTCTGGAATGGAATAACCTGTAAAACAGTGCAGGTGGGGGGAGCGGTTTCTTCCTAAGCAGCTTTGCAGAAAAGGACCTGGGCAGGGGCGGGTGGTTCTTGCAGACAATGGGTTGAAGCCAATTCAGCAGCGTACCCTTGTAATAAGGAGCACTGACAGCACGCTGGGCTGTCTCAGCCAGTGCGTAGCCAGCAGGCCGAGGGAAGCGGCTATTGCCCCCATTCAGCACTTGTGAGCCTGCCTCGGGAGTGCTGTGCCCAGCTTTGGGCTCCCTGTTGCGAGACAGGCAGGGACATACTGGAGCGAGTCCAGCAGAGGGTCAGCGAGATGGCCAGGGGTCTGGAGCAGACAAAGTTGGGGGGGAGAGGGGAGGCAGAGAAAGCTGGGCTTGTGCAGCTTTAAGGAGAGGCAGCTAAAGGGGGCTCATACTGCAGTCTGCAGCTACCAAATGGGAGAGAGTGGGGAAGGCAGGGCCAGGCTCCGCTTTGAGGCGTGCACAGTGAGAGAGGCCGGGAGGCGGCAGGCACAAGCTGCCACCAGGGGAACTGCAGTTATGTGTTAGGGAAGAGAAGCTTTGCCTTGAGGGGGGATGGTGACAGAGAAATGGGGCCTGGAGCAGTTGTGAAGTCCTGGTTGTTGGAGACATACAGAATTCAACCTGGCAGGGCCCTGAGCAGCCAGCTCCATGTTGGCCCTGTTCTGAGTAGGAGCTTAAACCAGATGATCTCCAGAGGTCCTGGGGATAAGAGGATGGCAATATTACATAACTTGCTTTGCCTTTTCGCTTGACCTTGTTCACTGGACTGCACTCAGTCATAGACTTGCTACTTCACTTTTATTTCTGATCTAATTTTTAGACAGCTGGGCTAAAAGGAACAAAATAATTCCCTCACACCAACTATTTCCTTGAAGGACTGTCATTCTTCGGAGGAGTGTGATGAAATCTACTGATTTATACTTTATTTTAAAAGTAGCATTAGATTTTGTTTCCATTTTAAAAACTGTTATTCATTGAATGAATTTAACATTTTTCAAGACTAGTGTCAGATGTTATTAAAATAATTTCCTGCGGAGAGTTAGCATTAGGAGATCAACAAAGGTCTTTGGAACACAAATGCTGAACTGCTAATCAAGTATGACAGGGTATGGGGAAAACTGAACATTCCACACAGTAATGCTTTCACTGTTTCAGACCTACATGTGTTACTGGTTGAGATAAACTTTGAAAAGGAGTAGGAATTTTTTTTTTAGATGCCTTTACTCAGACTTAAATGAACATCTAACCCCCCATTCAAGAAGAGCAATGTAGATAAGCATTATCAGAATGCGTTGTTGTATTTTAAATGTTTTGGGTATGTAGTCAGGCTCACACATGCTTATAGTGATCTGTGCTAGTAGGAAGCATTGGGGACCATGATCCTACAAAGTATTCATAACTACAATTATTCAGTAAAAAGCATTGAGTGGTTCTCCGGTGATTTCTTCTGACTATTTTAAAATTATAGGCAGTCCTCCTAAACCATTATCATTTCCTCTGGCTAAGGAAAATAATCTGATAGAAGCGTATGACTGACTTTGTAAACCTTTGAGGCAAAAGACACTTACTATTATGGCATTGTCCAAATAACAGGAAAGTCAGTACTTGGAGCTCAGAGAAGGCTGTAGAGCAGCATTTGTGATGAATTGTCTAACTGTAGGAATATACTAAAATGAAATCTTTAAATCAATATCAAATGTAACAAGAACGTAGTTGAATTTAAAGGAAAAAAACAAATGAAACATGAGCATCCTGTGGATACTTTCCAGTTTTATTCTGCTGCCATAACATAGTCACACAGAAGAGTTGAAGTGTAACAGATCATGCTCTGCATTCAAATCTTTTTGGTAACATTTAAACAAATCTACTCAAAGAAAACATTCCCCAGTTCTTTATTTTCAGGGAATAAATTAAACACAACACATACATGCTTGAAATAAATTTTAACATAGGTATTAAAAAAAATTTTGGGGAACATTAAAGAACGAAGTCTCAGAACCAGCCTGATGTGCTTATACATTTTCAAATGAATGTAAATTAAAATGGAACATACTTATTTTATTTACTTCTCAAACTTAAGTGCAGCACAACACAGTTTAAGTGCCTTGGCATTAAAATAATATACAAATAATTAATAGACTAGGCCATTGGTAAATTTATCATGTTATCCTTTTTTTAATGCTATAAGAAGTGTGCAGCAGCTAAAGCCAAATGTGACAGTATTTGTTCATGTCCATCTCTATTCTCTAGAATATAGCATTTATCTACCTGCAAAGTTGTAAATAGATTTAAAACCCCAAGTACAAACTATCAGGATGGAAGCATATGCCTAAAATCAAGCATGTTCAAACAAAACTTTAGACTGCAGAAATGGATGCTGAGCTCAACTTTCCAGACAGTTCCTACTCAAAATGTCATGTGTTTATATGTTGTTAAGCTGACTGAAGTTTTGACCAAGGTCAGCTGAAGCAGCCACAGAATATGATGTTTTGGGCTTGCAGTAATAAGCATATTTCCTACCTTCAGAAGCTCTTCTACTAATTTTGTCATATATGATAAAGAAACTTGGAACTCAAACATTTGCAGCTCTCCATCTTGCCTAGTTATGCTATAAGTTGGCCTGTAATACACGAAATTAACAAAGTGCAAATGATTACCAAAAGCAAAATCTGATGTCTGATTATCTTTTACCATCAGAGCATTTTGTCTTGCTTTCCTGTAGCCTTTAAATTACAATTTCTTACTTGGAAATACTTTAGAACTGTACATACTAGCATTTTATGTAGAGGAAAATTATCAACAGTTCCACTTTTTCTATTCATATAATTCAGCTTTAAGAAGCAGAACAGAATATATATCTGAAAAAACTTCTAGTTATATAAACATCTTCACCTTGTAAATTAGAGATTAAATAAAGGTATTTAACAATATCATTGCTAATCTAAAACCAAAATATTCGGTATTTAAAGAATTGCCTTTATTCAGTAGGATTTTTCTTAAGGTTGCTTGTTGGGTTTTTTCCAAGGATACAGCTTTATGCAAATAAGCACTGTAACTCAAAAAAAAACTTTGCTGTGTCATTCTTAAATTAAGAGGTTGAAAAGAGCCTGTGCATGAGAGTGGGGGTGGGGAGGAGAATAAGTGCTTACTTTCCTTCCAGAAATCATGAGGTCTATGCAGTAAAGTTATAGGGAGTGTGTAGGGGAAGAGATCTAAAAGTTGGTTCTAATTTCTTTTCATTAATACCATTTTAATGGAACAGTATTACCACAGATATCCTGGTTGTGTCTGCTTCATTTCTACTGAAAAATATTTTCTTCCTGTCCCATGGAAAAGCTATTAGACAGATGTTTAGTCCTTATTGAATTGCTCCCTCAAGTTGTTTTTAATAATACTTTAATAATAAAAGAAAAAGAAAAACTTCAAGTCAAAGTGCAAGCCACCTTATTTCAGCCCTTCATAAAAGTTAGTATTTTTCCTCATTCATCTTCACTTATTTTTTAAATATAAAAGCTGAATGAGCCATATAGTCCTTCACCCCCCACTGTGCACTCATATCAGTAGATAGTTCCTCTACTCAGCCCAAGTGAATTTGGAAGTTTGTTTTCAAAATAATCATGGAAATATAGTATGTTTAAGCTGTCCTGTTTCTACAGTGATCAGAAGCACTAAGCAAATCTAAACTTATTCTTGTTACAATAGGCTTCTCTGAAAAAGTAGCAGAGAGAATATTTCAAAGTGTTTTAAAGTCATGTAAAAGTTATTTTTCACGATTTTATTAGCTACAATAACCTTTCTAAGATTGCACTGTAAACTGTTTCAGCCATCTGATTCAAAGGAACAAACTTGATATTCCAAAGCCCACTTAGTGGAGGCTAAGAATATGAAAAGTAATATAGAAAAGGTTATTCATTCCAAGTGGAAAGAATGATAGTTGGGTTCCTTCCTACAATAGATCTAGAATTTGTCTAGCCTATTCAGGCTTTTGGGAGCAAGTTTGGACTCCTTTGAGCAAAATCAACCTGAGAAGCACAGTTAGTGGAAAATTCCCATCATCATTATTAACTGCCAGCATTTTTAATGCTGTGTGTTAACTTAGTCTTGTTTTAATCTGACCTTCTGAAATGAAGGTTTACAATAGCATAGCCTGAGCCCTACAGAGGAGGACTCAACAAAAGTTCTGTTAGTTAAACTGTGGCCAGGGACACACTTGCTAGTAATACCTTAGCTGGAAAAAAAACCCCAACAATATATATCATTAGGGCCTAAGAGGAGGCAGGGGAGAAAGAGGAAAAGGAGTATGAAGATTTTATCTTCAGGTACCATATTCTATTTAAGTACCACTTAGGAAAAAGGCAGCAAATAGGAAACTTGAAGATAGTTTTACTCACAGAAAACAAGTAAAAATATACTTATAAACACAAAATTGCAATACTTAAAATGCTGCTATTTTGCTTGCTTCTCGGACCCCACTCAAGTAAGCTCCTGTAACGGTCTGAGGAAAGTGCCTATTTGTGGCCTGCATTTAAAATAAAAAAAAGTTAATTGTTTTGAAAACTATTAGAGCAGATAGAATTTCAGTTGAAAAGTTTTGTTTTCCTTAAGCATGTACCAACATTTTTAAAAGCCATGGAAAACTTAAAGAATTTAGGAGAAAATATTTAAGAATTTTAGCTACTTCAAAATTTGCAAGCAAGTCAACTAGCAAAATTAGTGGTTTGTTTTGCCATCTGCAATTTAGTGGGGCAGGTAAGAAGTTCTGTTCCAGTATAGAATGCACCTACACCATCAGCAGTATGTGTTTATTACGTTACCCAGAAGTGGAGCAACAGAAAGACAATTTGACTAAAAATAGGAGTGGATTGGATAGGCTTGTCATGTTCTGCACTTATCCGTTACACAGTTCACTCCTGACCTGAAATATCTCGTAGACTTTCCATGCCCAATAGTAATATGAATAAAGAGGGTTCTGTGTCAAAAATCAAGAAATATTAGCGTATTTGTATAACAGAGTATTTATATGCTGCTTCTAGATTAACGGTGTTGGTTAGCAAAAGATGACCTTCCATAAGAAATAGTGCCCCAATAACCTTAATCAACAGTGACAAAGATACTTACCTCACCAGCAAAAAAAATTTTTCTTTGTATGTCTTCGGCTAGAACGTCGTAAGCTTCCCCGCTGCCACCTGTTTTTACAAAGCTGTATGCCATCTGGAGCCAAGGGTCTTTGCTCCATCGAGTAACAAAAAACTTCACTGGGTCAGGAACCTCCTGCGTAATCAAAATAAGAGTTACACAGTGCAAAGAAAGGCTCATAATTGCTTAGCTTTTTCTCATAAACAGTTTCTTGTCATCTTTAGAGTATGTAGTATAATTATGACACAGATCACATTCCAGAATGCAATTCTAGTTTTCTTTATTATACTACTAACCAAAAAGATAATTTTGTTTGCTAGACTTGCCTGATGTCTGAAACATCATAGTTGCACCATTCTGAATGCAACAAATCTGGATATTGTAATATACCTAGAACTACACATGAGAAGAAAATTATCCTCGTAATACACATGTACTCTTGCAAGCAGACAAAATACCAATATCAACGTCATTCAACATGTTTGTATGTATAATGTAAGCACTTTCCATCTTGGTATGGCATGACTCTTTTCTGCTTCTGCTTGTTAAATCTCAAAATGTAGCCTTCATTTTGGAGATAATTTTTTCCAATGGGGAAATAAAGTTACTTATGCAAGATGAGAAAATGAGCTGGCCTGAAAACTAGGTTCAGGGAGAAAACAAAAACCAGAAAGTCAGAGTGTCTGTAGCTAAGCCGTGACAGTAATACCGTGTTTTCTTTGTCACATTGCAGCATGCAAACTCCACACAACTCTACCAAAAAGAGCCTGGATAACAATTATATGAAGGCTTAGTCAACTACAGCTGTGTCCTACTCTTGAGGGGCTTGTGACAAGTAAACAGAAGCACCCCTGGCTGTCTCTTACACAACATCTGGTATCAACAAATAGACTATTCCGCTCAGGTAGCACATGAGAGACTAAAGCTCAAGCAATCAAGACAGTGGCTAGCCAAGTATGGCAAGCTTCATGGACATCCCAGATATTCTGGTACACCCCTGGAAGCTATCTTGTCTTTGAAAATCCCGCTGTGTTACAGACTGAAATTCACAGCTGCTATAAATCACAGACACGAAAATCACTCTTCTAGGCTAGAGTGGCACCAAAACCAAAGACCTGTTTGCTACCATGACATTCTCATGAGATCAAAATACCAGGTATGTGGACTTACATTGCGCATGATTCTGGTAACTGTTAAGCCATTACCAAAAGTATGTTTTCTAGGAAAAGTTGGGCTTTCAAATGGTGACGTTTTTCCAAGATCATTAATCCTAACATCTGAACCATCAGTAGAACTTGAGAGATCACTCATGAACATGAACACAAGCATTCCTTGGGATCAAACCGCTCTTAAGTAATTTAGCTAAGGCATTACTTTCTACAGAGTGGAATGCAAATAATATTGTTAAGTGATAGTCTTCTGCTCACCCCAGGTTTCTCTGATTTTCCTATTAGTTTTTATCCAGATGATGAGCTGGGGAGGGGAGAAAAAAGGGTAGAAATTTTTATTTAATTTTTTTTTTTTTACAGTCAGGATTTAGGGCCCTTGATAGGTGATTTTGCCTGTACCTCCATCCCAAGACAGCTCAGGAAGGGTTGTTTCTTATTAGATGAGGAAATTTGGTTTGGTTGGGGGTGGTGGTTGGAGTGTTGTAATTTCAGTTGCTTTTTATGTGGCAGGAGGGGGAATCACAATCAAATTCATCCAGCCTAAAGCTTTTGTGATGTATTGGAAGCGGTGATGACCAAAAAAAAAAAAAAGTTTGAAAAAAGCGACAGCTAAGTAAGAAGTTTATTTGTGTTACCTGCCTAAAGTACTGATTTTAATTAATTTTCCTTTCTAGAAGCACTTTAAAGGATGATGGTTCATTTCTGGTTTTCAATTCATTACCATTTTCCTTCAGACAGATGTAAGATACTTCATTCTTTACACAAGAGACCAAACATTGTGTATCTCAAAGGAAGCATATTCCCTCAAACTAACACAAAAAGAAACATACTTTAAAATGTCTAAGATTTTCCTATACATCATGCAGTAATACAGTCAAAAGCTTCATCTCTGTTGGCAAGTTAATTAATCTCTTAAGAATAGAGGATTCTCTTACCTGCTCCTTAAACAGCTCTCGAAGTACAGTCATACACTGTTGCAGTACTTGTTTATCGTCTAAATTCTTAATGGTTGTCACAGCATCTCCAGTGACCACTGACATTAAAATGCTTTGTTTGCCCTAAAGACAAGACATTAACATATGAGATACTTAATAACCTAACAATTTTGAAATTATTGCTTGAAAAGGCCCTTTATATTGGTATTGACAAAGAGATTTTCAGCTGCAAAGCAACTTTTGTTCTAGAGGAAAGTGGGTATGATACCTTAGAATAAAGGGTGCATATTCTACAGTATTTATCCTCAAGTTACTAACATCCTCTGACGTCTTGTTCACGGATCTGTGTTACAGTCAGCCCCTTTTACAACTTGCTGAATTAACTGAAAACTTCCTATCTACCTATTTAAAAGCTACAACAAAAGATTTGACATTTATAGCACTGTTCTTTGTGACAGACCTCTTATGCTCCAGTTCCATGCCAAAATTCCACCTCAACTGCACTCCCAATTTCAAAAGGTGGTAACAAAGAGAATCAATTTAAATACTAGTTAGATATGTTTTGAATTAAGCCAATATTAAGTTCTTACCAGTAGATTTTGGCCCAAGAAATGAAAGCTCAGTTCTACTGCTGTTTTCTTCCACTTCAAGAAATCTGCTACCATGCAGAAATCTCAAAGATGAAGTGCTGACTATAGAATAGCACACAGGTTCTCAACTCCTTTAAAAGAACTCTCCCTCTCGTTTACATCAGGCAATTATTAAACTTGATAGCTGCTATCAGGCAAATTAAGAATTATATCTAGTGTCTCTGGACAGCACCAGAACACTGAACTGCATGTAGAATGAGCTTAGAAGTATTGAAAAAAAATTCTTTAACAAAAGTCATAAGGTACAGATAGTATAGTAACAGGGCACAATCTCTGCAGGATGGTTTCCTTTTGGAGTAAGCCATGAGGTTACAAAATGGCCTTTTAATTGCTGCCAATGAGTAAGCAGCAGTTGTTGTAAAAGCATGAAAAGGTAAGATAAAAATGTGGAATGTGTCTGCGTGGAACTGGCAGGGAAGAGAAACGTGATGTCAGTGCACTGTTTTGAATTTGTTTTTAAATTTGTGAGTTTGGGACTGGCCCTACAGACCTGAGTTTCACACAAAACAGTGTTTGTCTTCTGCCACTCCACATACTTACTCAGGCTAGTGCAAGCCACTAAGTGTTAGTAAGCCAGCATGATCTTTTTAACAGAATTTTTAGCTGATCTAAATAAGGGAAGAGAAGTCCTGAACTGGAAGTGCCTGGTAGACTTTTTCCCCATATTAGTACATCTATAGTCAGGTATTACAGACTGGTTTTCAAGATAGTTTGAGAATAAAAGCATTTACTTGCTTTTATATTATTTTATATTCAAGTTTAGGAAAACATTCCCATTTATTACAGTGAAGTATCAATCAGCTTTTTCTTGATAAATAACACTGCTTCCACTTCTTTTAGCAGTTGTTGGGGGTAGAGGGAAGAAGAAAACTCTCATTATTCAGTAATTATTGCACCTAGGTTCCAAACTGAATTTCCGAAGGGCTAACAGAAAATACAGCTAGCATATGATACCTCTGGATCCATGTCATAGAAAACACTGAAGAGCCCACGTTGACTGGAATTGGGTGGAACATGACCAAAAAAATCAGCTCCTTGAATTTTACTGTCCCAGAATCTGTAAGGAAACTGCAAGGCAATCTAGAAAGAGAATGAGAGAGAGAGGTAGAATCAAAGCATTTCATGCCACAAAACCCATAACTGGATATATGGTATATGATGTTGTTATTCTTTTTCCCTTTTCCACTCCATTAGAGACACCCAGTTCTACGAGAGTTCTGTATTCTCAACAGAGAATATATGGCCCTGTTCTCCAAGGGGGACAGGGAAGTAAAAAAACATGCTAGTCTCACAAATTGCAAATGCACAGACAATATCAAATTCATAATGGAATCCACTATGGAAAATGCTCAAAAAATTCAGCAGAATTTTTACAAACCTAAGGTAGAACTCTGTGATCTCCATCCTGTGGGGGGGGCGTTTCTGAATCTTGCCTTTAAATTTTGACATTGTTATAATCCTGTTTCTGGCATTACTTCTGTTACTGGTTTGTTCTAAGCACACATCTTACTAGGGATCTTTTCAGGTCTTTTTGCACTGGGAAATGGTGGGAGATTTTACACTGGTCAAATACACAACTTTCAGTATTCTTCTGAAATAGTGTATGTGTTTTTTATATCAAAACAACCTGGAATAAGTGTATTATTATTAGAATTTTGGAAGATCTAAGACCATCATGAAGGCTTGCTCAAAATTAAGCACGGACCAGTTAAGCTGTGAAGTGATTCTGCAAACAATTTATTTAAAAACCCCATTAAGTTGGGAAATCTAAGAAACAGAAATACATGTGATTCCTGATAGCATTTTGCTCTTCTGGACTACCGTATACATGTAAAACCAAATGCATAATAAATCCTGAGAAACATGCAGCAAAAGCAACAGGGACAAAGCAGGCAATATTTCTATGAAAAGAAAATGAAATATAGTCTGAAATTACTTACCTTCTCAATAACTCCTGCTCCCAAACTATTAATGGCTTTAATTTTTTTTTCTGGCAGTGGAGGATTAAACTGAATGGCATTTTTCTGAAGAAGGGCCAGCGGTACAGTCACCAATACCTGAAAGAAATAATTACAATCAACAGTAGCAAAAGCTGAATACTGCACTTAAGCCTCACAGCATCCTCTTAACTATCTTGGATTATTCTTGTAGGATGCAGCATAATACATACTCACCAGACATCTCTAGATTAGTATCTGGTCTTACTCCCCATTAATGGGAAACACATACCTTACATTCAGGTGATAACAGATCCTGCAGGTCACTGGTTTTAAGCTGTAGGCTGTTGAATTGCTTGTATCAGAGTGGCTAACCATGCTACTAATTTTAATACCTCCTGTAAATTGCAGTCAAGTGGCTCTCAGATTAACAAAACTGTCTTTTTGAAAGGAGAGAAGATGGTCATTGTTTTGGTTTGTTTCTTCTTTCTTCACAGATCCCTTCTCTTTAAAATATGCTCAGTAACACTGTTGATGTCAATCCAATCTTAATAAAGTTTATGTATAATTTTAAAAATTACTAAAAGCTATATTACGCAGCATGAAGCAGGTGAGGATACAGGGAATAAGGGCGACTGAGAAATACGGGTTGTCAAGCCCTGCATACTGAAGGGAAAAATTTTAACAAGGCAGATTCACATGTTAAATGGTATAAAGCTGAGCAAGGAATGGAAGCAGAAAACATAGCTGTCACTTTAAAGACCAGATAAAAATCTATTTGCTTCACATTTTTAGTACTACCTTTACAGTGCTTAATTCTTCAAATCAACTAGTACTCCAAACTCAAGCATGCTCAATGAAAAATAGGCTCTAGGACATCCAAATATGGGTCACTAGAATATATGAGTTTTCATCTGTGAGTGGGGAGAAATTAGACTAAATAGTCTTCAGGGGGGAAGACAAAAAGGACATGTACTGTGGTCAATATTGTTCTTGTGTTCCCTAAAATCCTTAATCTTGAAGCATACTCTGTACCTTTTGTGTTGTCCACACTGTTCCATCTGCGGTAGTGACCTGTACTTCTTCACCAGAATAGTCAATACTCTGTACCTATTGAAAGACACATTGAAGAAGATTGTACTGCAAAATCTACATATGCAGTGCAAATTCAGACAAGAATAGCTAATACAGCATCAGTCTGCAAACTAGAAACTGAAGAACACAAATTTCCAGAGAAAGACCGAAAGAAAAAAAAACAAAAAAGCCTCCATGGAAGCTGAAAAATAAAAATCATCATGATTCTAACATGTAAGTTCATCATATTATAATATTTAAGTACTCAAAGAGGAGTTCCAGAAATGCTGAAATTGTCCTCTGTCCTCTCTGTTCTTAAAGACACATTTAAATAATCACAGGCACAGATCTGCCTAGTCCAAAAGAATATAAAGATACGATTGGGTGCTTCAGAGCAATCCAAGACAGGCGGTGCATCAACATTTTCCAGACTCACTGGGAGATTCAGCCGGATGTCCAGCCCTTCTGCCAATTTTTCAATCACAGTAGAATATCCCACAGTTAGTAGAGTGTGATCTCCAGCAAACTGGGCAAAAAATTCATTGTGGTCCCATGAGCGTGCAGATACCTGTGGACAGAGCATAACTAGGTGTCTCTGCTGGTGAGGCGACATGGGTACTAGCAAAAGTCCCACAGTTTAGGAGAAGCCACCCTAATTCCCTTCACAACTGGAAAAAAAATGGTATCACCAGAATGTGTGGGAATGCTGACAAAAGCAAACAGCTTATTTACCTAGGGCCACTATACAACATATGAATTGCTGGGTTAAGAAATGTCACAATGTAGGTTAGTCACTAGCAGGTAATTTATAGTTCTGCTTGGTAGAGGAAACAAGGAAAGTAGTACAAAAATTCAGGTGGATTGTAGTGTATTTATTTCAGTTTTCTGTCTCTAGCAAAGGGATCAGATTTCACAGCCTTAAGACTTAAAATAAAAATGGAAACATTTTATTTCCCAACATGAAGAGAAAAATAAGATACAAAAAAAATCTCAGTGGAATCTTTCTGTCACTTTAGAGGTTCCTCCATGATATCTTTCACTGACCTTTTCCCCCCACCCCTGCAAACTCCTAGTTAGTACAACAGTGATATTTACACTAAGCCATCACCACTTAGCAGCGAAAAATCTGAAGCAGTTCTCACACTGTTGTTCAAATGCCAATTCCTAGCACTGCAGTTGCATTTGCTTCATATTTTGATTTTAAAATTGAAGGTAAGAAAGACGTTAAATCGTTCTTATTTCCCCTGGGTGCTCATGAAGTGTGAAAGGGTGACATACCAAATATTTTCCACTGACTGCCCGGGTATAGCAGTGTCTTGCAGATTTTTATGTTCTTGTGTGCTTCTCAGTTCGGATCAGATTTGTGCATCTGCACATATCAATCAGCTGTCCCATTACCATAGTACAATTGGCCCTAAACATCTTTAACCCAAGCAACAGGATGGAGTAAATAATGTACTGCAAACAACTTCGTACTTTGATATTTCCTGAACCTGCTTGGTTAAAACTGAAGTTGCAAGGAAAGCCAAGTATCATATAGTCAACAGAATACCTAGGAGTGGTGAACTGGGGCCCACCGTCAGGGTGTTGGAACACTTCAGAAGTTAAATGCATTTATTCAAGATACTTAGCAAGGTAGAGAAATACCTCAGTTTTTAAACACAGAACTGAGAAGCAGAAGTCACACATAATATCTGAGGAAGAGCAACTCTCCTGTGAATCCTACCACCCAGCACCTCAGCAAAATGCCCTATTCCACCATCTACTCTGAACTTCTACGTTAAAGAGGATGTTGCTGGAAGCACGTCATGAACTCCCATCAGATGACCTAAGGCAGCGCCGGAGTCTATGCCTCAATGCTTTTAAAGAACAGGTTAGGGATATAGGAACAGTTTAGGGATAGCTGATTTTTCCTTTGGAGCCATGGGATGGATGACTTCTCAGTGTTACTTCCAACACTATTTTCTATGAAGCTCAAGCACTTCAGGACACAGCTGTCAAAACTCACCTGAGAGAGATTGCTGCCACAGGCGTACTCCAAATTACTGAGATGGAACTGTAATACTTTTTCTTCCAGCTCACTGAACTGGATACCGGATTCCTGAATAAAGGCTTTATAGATCTCCTGTATTTTTTCTGTGAAAGAACATGTTTAAAATAAGAATATATCACGATTCGTCAGAAGTCCTACTGCATTTCAATATGCTATTCTCTGGATCATGAGATTTTCAAGCTTATTACTAAGTTGCACTAAGATGTTTTTCTTCTCATAGAAAAAAACCCACAAGATCTTTATGATGATAAAATACAACTTTGTTGTTTAATCATAGGTTTCCCTAGTAAAATCATCATCTTCAAAAAGGAAAAATACTTCTTCAGGAAAAAAAGAGGTGAAAATGATTTAAAAGAAAAAAAAAAAGAAACACACTGTGCAGCAGCACAGCTGGGCTAGCCATTTAGTCTCAAAGGAGAGAAATTAATTGTTCAGTGATCATCAATACACAGTTGAAGATATTTCAAGGAAAATACACTTGAAGATAATACAGAATACTTACAGATAAATCCTGCTTAATTTTTACAAAACCAAAAAAGCTGAGAAATTTCTTCAATGAAGAACATAGGAGTTACTAATTCTGCCTTACAGAATCCACGCTGAGAAGACATAGGAGGCAAACATTTCTGAGCAAGTTTGTTTTTTGTTGTTGAATATGCTTGCATGTTGTAAGTGTGGTGGGAGGCATCACCAATGGAGATGGGACTGTTCTTGCCAACAGGCAGCTTTGATCAGGCTCCTTTTTAGACAGATTAGTCAAAAAGTATAAGGAGTTATATCTAGCTAAGCCGTGCATCAGGAAGAAGCAAATCTTTTGAACTGCTAGTTCCACTAGTTATACTGAAAAAGGTACCTCATGAAAACAAGACACTACATCAGAAGTCATACAGTATTAAAAAAAGACTTCAAATTAGGCTTCCTAAAAAGTTACAAGTGACATTTTGGTCTATGTGTATATGACAGTCAATCTCCCTTTGATCTCCATAGAGCCATTGTAAAAATGCCCAGTGTAAAAGCCTATTTAACATAAAACGCCATGAGCACAGCCAATATCTTTACTTTGCAGTACATCTCCCACTTACCACCAAGAGGAACATCTTGATGTTGGGTTTTATCTTTTCTCCACTCAGAGACGACATCTAGGATGGCATTGAAATGAAAGTCCATACGTTTATCAATAGTGGGATCTGTTATCCTTCCACCTTCCTGGATCAAGTCACATTTCTCCCCTAGTTTGTGCATTTTAATGCCAAGCTTAAGAAAAAGACATTTTATTGCTTTTTAAGTATAGAAAAACTACAGTGCCTAGCCTGCTCAAACTTGTTTAAAGTAAGGTGAATCCCTCAGATTTAAGTGATGCCACTTAACAAACATCCAGGACTTCAAGTAATTAGTCAGATTAATTCAAACTCTCATCCTCCTAAAACTGGAATACCAACCACCCTTCTATCCGTTAACTGTCCACAAACTGTTGTTCCCCACTCTTCCATCCTTTTCTTTATCAGGGATTCTCAGAAACCTCATCTCCAACTTTCCTGCCAGGCCAGGGACTAGAACAGAGATGTTGGGTCTGGTAATCAAACACGATGAACCAGTCTCTTCATTTCTACCTCACCTTATTCTGTAAATCACCATTAAAATCAGTTCTTTCCTACAACTTTCTGGTGCCTGATGCCCAAACAATTCCCTGCATTCAGGGACAGGACGTTGCTTGCCAGTTACTGCCAATTTCATTAACAAACCAGCAAAGAAATAAATTATTTGGAATTAAACCTAGTATCTTGCTGTGCTTGTCCAGCTTGTGTCAAACACACAACAGAGGTTAAGTCAGAATAAAGACATTTTTATGTTCTACAGAGTCAGTCTAGAGAAAATAGCACAAATATAGTGCTAACTTCTTCCTTGCTACTTGGCTGCGCTCCAGGGTTTTTCACATATCCTCACATCTCTCTAGGCTATTGGTTACCACTTGCAGATCTCTTCTCAAGATACAGTTGTACTTTGAATGAAAGCTGACATCAAATAACCACAAAGGGATGGGCACCCAATGTGTATTCAGAAGACATTGCTCTTTACCTCATAGCTAAATCATGATTAAAAAAAAAATTATTCATGACACTATAGAGCACTAAACAGTTAAAACAGCATGGCCTGGCCTAGATTTGTGTGCCTCTCTGAACAAAATCCATACTCAAGTTCCACTTGGAGGAATTCAGCTTCCAAACAAAACAAAACCCACCCAACAACAACAACAAACATCATCAAACCGCAGTGTTTGCATCAGTAGTTGTTACACATATTCACCTTAACTTGTGTGGAATTGAACTAGAAATATAGAGGCTGAGCAAAAGCAAGTTGGTCATAGAACTATGTATTACAACAACATAGCAATAGCCTCCCACAGTAAAGCCTTTCTCAGCTCCGAGGAAGTCTGCCAGGAACCTTTCACATTACTATCTCCAGAAAACAGGGAAAAAAGTGGTTTCCTCTGGTTCTGAAGCTGGAGCCGCCTTGTTTTTCTTTACATAATGTGCCCGAAAACATTCTATAGCCCTTCTCTGTCCCCAGCTGTTATCAAAGATATAACAGCAACACAGAGTTTATTTATAATACAGAACAGTGTTTTAATCATGTCATGAAAAAGGACTCCCACCCTTACCCAGCCACCCGAACCTGGCTTAAATTACAGTTTTTCACTAGTGATAATGCAGGACCACTGCAGGGAACCCACTTGCTCACACATTAGTGCCATTGGGTTGTTGACACATCCATTGACGATTTGTGCACCTCTTCCAACAGTGACTCCTTTGAATGTCTTATCGTCCCACACTCGGCCACCAATTCTGTCTTTAGCTTCTAAGACAATGACCTATGACACAATGCAGCTTAGTAAATTGTAAGATTGATTATATGAAATGTATCTGTTCAACTCCAGAGCAAAGGGAGAAACAAAACAAAAAAAAACCCCAAGCAATTCAGCAATGCTAACAATCTTAACACTTTATTTTCATTTGTGGATATAGTTAATTTATGCATTTAAATTGTCTTTTAAAGGTTACCCTTTGGGATATACACATATAAAATAACTGTTTCTTTAAGAAACAACTCTAACAGAAATAAGCCTTCTTTTTAAAAATGCTAAAGACCTACTCAGGAAGTCTCAAAATTGGAGTTTAAGGCATGCTAAAGGCTATTAAACACAACTATCTAGGCACAACGTCCATCGGAGGAAGTCCATACACCTTTCAGAGAAATTTATTCCTAGGGTATTCCAAGAAAACCCCATGCTTATGTATTTCCACCATTCATACATACCTTCTTCAGCATCCACTACTTGTGAGAGACAGACACAGGATGCTGGACTAGATGGATGTCTGACTGACTATGTTTACCCTTACTTATATTATCTTTTTATTCTTAGAGAAAGTCTTTTTAGAGCAACTCCATCCCTCCAGAACAGTAGAAGGCAACAGTATGTGTCCATATATACACACATACATATATTTTAATATATGAATGTATATTAGAGAAAGGTCTTGCCAGTTGATATTTATGTATTTTACTGCAGCATAGCTTTCTACAGGACTTGATGTACAAAAAGGTAGCACTGCAGTTCGCTATTCAGCGACCAAAGAATGAGATACTGGTGCTATAGGATTCAGGTTTTCATATAAATATATACATATACGAACATATAAACATATAAATCTGGAAAGTCAAACGCTTATTCATTTCCTTAAAGATCAGCTCTGCAAACACTTCATGTGTAAAGAGTCCCATAGATTTTCATAAGAATATTCTGATGTGTAAAATTATGTCAACATGTAAATATTGTGAGATCACGTTGTCAGTGATGAACCGTATGAGGGAAAAGGGAAATACATGTGGTTTGCTTGTTTTTAATAAGCAACAAGTAAGTACAGTAAAGGACACAAAGGAAAGACTATTTCACCTCATTTAAACAGCCAGCATCATCTACAGTCCCATTACTTGGACACGAATATCCATGTCTCCCCTATCCTCCCAACGCAAGCCTATGTAAAATATTCACTGCATGCTTTGTTGAATTTTAGATACAAATAAATGGTGTTTTTAAACAGCAGATTTACTCAATAAATCCCCAGATTTTACAAATTAATCAGGATGCCCTACACATAAATGTTTGTAAATAGAATGTGATTTTTTTTTAATTTTGATGAAGTACACTTGCAAAACAGAGGAAGTCTGATTTTTACTGATGGACTGTGATGTACTCTAGAGTTTCTTACCTTAATTCCAAAGTTGTGCAGTTGCCGGGCTGCTGCTAATCCTGCCGAACCAGCCCCAACAATAATCACAGATTTCTAAAAAATAAAAAAATATTGAAATAAATAAAAATAGTTAGAAATAAAATAGAAATTGTAATCGCACACTTATTTTTGTTCTTGCTAAAGTTAAAAATACCTGTAGGTTTCCGAAGTCTTGTCCTCTAAAGTAATCAGTGTTAACTTTTAAAGGTGATAGTGCACTTAATATAAAGAAAAGATCAACTGTAGCTTTGAAAATAGTTACAATTTTTAAGCACTTTAAAACCAGATATCTTGATTGCTTTTAACAGAAGCAGCTGAAGTTATCAGTCAAGTAACGAAATCTAACTGAAGTTGTCAGACAGAAAACACACTTACCTTGTAATTATTTCAATCACAAACTGGTTTGACCAGTAAAAATTATTTTATAAATTAAAAACATATACAAATACATTTTCCAAACATAAATCATCTTACAATTTCTGGGAGATATTCCATTACAGAATACATTAATTTGGGAAGTTTCTGTGTGCTCTCAAGCAAATTGCTAGCAATTATGTACCCTTTAATCATAGTTCTTGCAAACCAGTATGGAATAGGAGCTCCCTCACTTATGGAAGGAGGGGTGTATTACAGGATTAAGCCATGAGAAGAACCAAAGTATACTGTGTATTTTTCACACAGTTCCCACCCATCTGAAAAGCTCATAGTAAGCACAAATCCCTAGGACTGAATTCCACAGATTTTAGTGGGAACAAAAACCTTGCTGGGACGAGTCCCATGTCTGCAGTGTCCATAACCACTGAAGGCAGATGAGAACCATGAAAAAGATGCGATATGTTTGCTTTTAGATGTAATTTTTACATAAATGGTTGGAATCACAGGTAATGAGCAAAAAATCCAGAACCAAAAAAATGAGAGATGTGCCATGTAGTTTTATGGCACTAATAACATAGGGATTATTACAGCAACTTACATTGTGGTATTCTTTAGGAAGAAGATACTGGTCAGGACTGACTGACAAAATCCCTGTATTAATTAGCCCTTTTCTTGTCATAAAATAAAGTATCCTCTCCATTTCCTGTACACAGCGAATACGTACAAGCCCCCGAACAATGATATGATGAATACATTTTTGAGGGGTAAGAGCCTCCTGCAAAGGAGAAACAAAGAACAGAAGGTGTTGATTATCTAATATTCAATTTTTTTCATGCACTTACATTACATTTAAGCTGTAAACCAGATGGCAAAAATTAATAATGAATCGGGTTTCTGAGAGCATTTTAAAAGCAAGTTTTGTGGAAGTTTCTTGTTAGCCAGCTTACACAGTAAGGTAACAATTTATTAAGATAGATTAACATGGAATAAAAGGAAATGAGTCTACAAGATCCTCTTGCAAACTCCATGGTGTGCTCCAGTAGTACAGGAATGGTATTGAAATGCATCCCTCATTGCAAAATTAATCTACCTGCTGGCCACACTCACAGTGACATTCCAGTAAAATCCATTCCAAAATGGCATTCCAAATAAAAAATAGATTAATATCCAAAACCTTCATATAGATACAGACATCAGTTACTGAAAGCTTCAGTACATGAAATTCCAGCAATTCCACTGAAGGCAGTGTCATAGAGTTAGCATAAGTAAAAAGACAATCGCTTCGCCATCCAAGAGTCATAAAAAAAACCAAACCCTCATAAAGCACCCACAAATGCTGTTCAGAAATGTTCAAGCGTCCCTTTAAAAGTTAATAGCTGGGCATCAGTAGAGTTTTAATACTTCTAAAGCTTCTGTATTTTACTGCAAAAGAAGCTGCTAGGCATTAAAACTCAAAAAGAAAACCCCAACAAAAAGCAAAAAACTAGCCAACCTCAGAATGTATTTTCAAAAGGATGGGAGCAATCTTGCTGGTACATAGTGTGACATCTAAGAAAAGAGTCCAATCCCTAAGAAGACAGTTCACATCCCAAAAAAGTAGTTAATCTTTGTAAACAAACAAATTAACTATTAGCATCTCTTACCTTGCAGTTTGTGTACCACAGAGCCAAAATCAGGTTTCTCAAAGCCAAGTACATGGTAGGGTCTCGTGAATATTCTGGGAACTCATAGAGCTCATCCAGTTCCATGACATCTGGCCTCACACAAAGTGCTTTTCCACATTCATTGGGCTGGTAAAAAGGCTGGAAATACTTGTTCATGCCTGCAACTGAATAAAGACATACCAAGAACTAGTCATATTCCATCGTGTCTTCATCGCATCCTTTTCCCTCTAAGGTGATCCATTGACCTCACACAGATAAACAAGTAACGAAGCTTTCCAGCCTCTAGCCACCTTCAGAATTATTTCATTTATCTTGCTCTCCCCACTCCTACCCTCTAGGCTATGTAGTATTAATTTTTGTCCTGCTAACTGATAGATGTCTTAGACCTATCAGAGCTTAAGTTTTGTCAGAGAAACAGTATGTGCCCTCAGATGCCACGATGAGTCTGACAAGGAACAGGATCTAAACTCAAGTCTAAGGTCTATCATCACTGTACAGGCTCGTGGAGTCCTCTGAACCCCTTTCATCTTCAACTCCCAATACTGCCCAGAGTGGATAGCAACTAAAAGTAGTCATCTTCCACGTGCAGTATTGGTAGCTCTGTACTGAAGTTTTCTGTTTGTTAAGCAGATAAATACCTGCTGAATAGATGAACAGATTCATTTTCAGCACCTAAGGAGAACAAAGCCTGCTAAGATGACACAGAAGCTTAACTTTGCTCAAAGCACTCTCTCCGAAATGATTATGAGAATCCTGAATTAACTTTCTCCATACCTGACCTATTCTGCAGATCGGCACTCCCAGGCTGTCAGTCTCAGCTGTCGTTAGCAAAGAAAAATAACCTAAACAAAATCTTAGTGCCTTAAGAAATCAAATCCCTTCCTCCAAAGCCCCAGAGAACCACAATATCAAAACTAGCGGAATTGTGTTTGGTTTGGATAAATCTTGATTTCATTAAGAACGCAAACAATCTTGAAGTACCTGCATGTTGATTTCCCATTTCTGTAAAAAATGACAGGTGGTAAACAAGAAGCCTATGCAGTCTGTGCTTACTCCCTAAAGAAAAGCCATATGAAATGTATTACCTTTATCTTTCAAATGAGTAAATTTCATCAAAGTAGTACAGAAGCAGTCACACAGAGGGTGTGTATTAGTGCTGAGAACAGAAACAGTATTTCTGAATCAGGAGCATTATGTGCCTTATAAACTCAGTTATAAGACAAAGTTTATCACACCTATTTAAGCAACAGAGCCCTGCAGATGGCCCTTACCAGTCAAATTAGGCACGCTCTTTAAGTGCTCTAACTTCACAAGGTTGGATTCACCAGGTAACCGATTAGTGCTGGTACAGGATGGACTCATGCCCACGCAGTCTGGATAATATGCAGCTAGAAAGGGAGCTGCCACACTGTCTTTCAGCAAAGGAGGGAGTATGAGCATGGAGTACCACCAATGGTGTGAAACTTCAGCCACTCTCTGGCCAAGCGGAGAAGTGAAGGAAAGAGGGGAGAAGAGAACACGTCAGTACTTCGAAAACGTTGGAAAATGAACCAATTCCCCCCCCCCCTCCAAAACTGAGACCAAAAAGCACTAGCAGTACCAATCTCAGAAGTGCAAGTCATAAAGACATTTTCTCTCCCTCTTTCCCCTTCCTCAGCCTGACACAGAAAACCTGTAGCATTACTCTCTTCCTCAGAAACGGAGCTGAAACTTCACGAACTCCACACCCACGTGGAAAGCAGATGAAACATGCCATGACAACACACCTATGCCTTATCAGACCCTTTATAAAACATTTACAGTTGTTTATGCATCCAGGAATCTGAACTTAGAAAACTCTATGGTAGCTGATCAGTTTAATTTAGATTCTACTATCCCCATGAAAGACCATGAAAGACCCTAACAAACACCAATGATTCAGCCTTAATTTACAAATCAAACATGCATTAAGGAAACAAAACCACAGAGCTTCTACAAGAGTCAACAATAAGCTTGAATGTGTTTCCTGGGATAGAGGTACCTCAGGTACACTTGTCAACATTGGCTTATTGTACATCAGATGACACTAAATCTGACCTGCAGGGTGACATGAGCATAAACCCATTGAAACACCAACATACATCAAGTCTAGTTTTGTATTATGAGGGAGAGGAGAGAGAACATGTTTTGATGTTCTCCCGCAGTCTTCAAAAAGAAGAGACTAGCTTGACTAAAGATAGAAACCACCTAAAAGACAGGGAAATTTTAGGATGGGGAATTTTACTTGAAAGCTGGCAACTGAATACTGTTTTGATGGAACAAAAGTGAGAATTAGGAGTAGACCTTGCATCACAGGCCACAGCTCAAAGACACCACAAACCACCCGAAAGCTAATTGGTACGGTAAGGGAAAAGAGGAAAGAGATGAGAAAGCAGAAGGCCCTAGGCTCTGTTGCAAATAGCGTCTGACAGTTTCCTGAGCAAAATGCATAAATACCACCATAACTGGCCAAAGGACCAAGAAAATGAAAGAAATATACCGTGCTTTAAGATTGCTTTCATATTCTAGGACAAATGAGGAGGAACAGCCACTACTCACCAAGTCCTCAGGCATGGAACACTGGTCTGAGCCCTCGGTCTGAAAGAAAAGTGAATAGTATCAGAGCTATTCTTAAGCTGTACAACAAAAATTACATATAAAACAAAGTAACTTCTCAATGGCATAATTCTTTAAACTTAAAAAACAAACCAGAAGTGTGTTAATATTAGCCTTCTGTAGTGGAGATGACCCCAGAAAATGTTTCTCATTTGTTTCTACTGATCAGACATTAAAATATATATTCTATTCCATGAAATGGAGCAGAACACTGAAACAAATGGAGGGGGGGAAGGAATTTTATAGAAAAATTCTGGAAATATTCCACATTTTCCTGAGAGACTCTTCCAGTTTAGACTATTTTTAAAAAAGTAATTTATTTTAAGAGTATCTTTATCCCAAAGTTTCAAGATTAAATGCTGACCCTTCCGATTTTCATATGGTCGGTATTTTCATGTTACACTTTTAACCCTATAGATTCTATAGCACTATAAGGCCTCTTTCAAATGTCAGGAGTTACCTTCATGCCAAAGCTGAAAGTTTTCATGTAAAGCCCATGACAGACTTGCTAGAAATTAATAAAAGCCCATGGAGCTTTTCAAATGCCTTCCTCAATAACAAGGTATGGCTGAACAAAACCAAAATAAACATTTTGGTGTATGTCTATTTTGTACATGCTGATAATCTTCCCATAGCTTCAGAATGAAGGATTTTATAATTGATTGTGCAGCCAAAGACATTCCAGATACTTCTTTCTTAACATGTCCACTCAGGAAACAAAACATCCAAACAGCGTGTAGGTCCGTCACCATGCAGCTCTCCAGGCCATCGGACAGTCATTTTGACATTAGAAACATTAAGCAACAAACAAGAAGAAATTACTGTCTGCAAACAAGAAACATCAGCTTGTTATTAGTTTTCAATACGAGCAAACCTCTTGTGTGTTACCTTGGTGGAATTGTTCAGTTTCATACCACATCTGTAGGTTTTTGCGATTTGTGGTGTCAGCTGGATTTCCTTTGTCAGCTGACGCCATTTACCACAGTCTGGCTTTGTGCACTGCACCTACAAGTCAAAAAACAAACATGTTTTTACTTGTTGCTGTGTGATTACAGATAAGATTAATGAAGCGCAACCAATTAGAAAGCAGGGAGATGTGAGGAAGTTGTCAAATACAATTGTTAAATTCATTCTCATGTAATCCTCAGGTCATAAGTAAGACATTCAGTATACATAAACCTTGTGCCCATCTCCTGTAAGACTGAATTTCTCCACAGAACCTAATCCCAAAATTAATTCAACACCCAGTTATTATGGTCTTCAGCAGGTTTTGCAAGCATTACTGCAAAAACACATTGTTTACCACTTCAAAAACAACAACAAAAACCCAACAACAAACTTCCTTCCATTCCAGTCTCTCTTCTTCTCTTTCTTTACCAGGGAAATAGAAAGTCTAGTTTGGAAGTCTTTCACACTCATACTTTCCGATAGCTAGTGTGCTCCCTTTTCCCCGCCAAGTCTTACTCCACCTGAACTTCACACAGCTGCTACTTCACTGAAAAGCAACAGACGGTTGCTCTTTGTGGGGTGTGGAGATCTCCAGCAATGGAGGAGCTGATCAGAACTATTATCGTGAGCTTTTCCATAGTCCTCTAATGCTAGAGCCTCCCCCAAAAGTCAGCTGACCTGCTGCTTGAACATACAATATCAGAAACTCACATCAGAACATTGCATTGATATACTCCCTATTAAATAAACCATCCTCCATCTTACCCAGTAAGGAAGCTGTTGATCAGCCATGAAGGCTTTTGGACTGGGCTCACTTTTACCATTACTTGTCCAAATCCTTTTCCAGGCAGTGTATTTCTCATAACCATCTTTATGGCTAAGAAGAAAAAGAAAAGAAAACAGCAAGCAGTCAGAAAATTGAATATCTATTTCATTTCAAGCAACAGCAGCTATTCTAAAATTAAACGTTTTATATAAGGGCAGAGAAATAAGGCTGTAGAGAGTCCTATATTTTTCCTATTAAGAAAAGAGAAAGTCGTGGTTCTTCCGACAGCAGTAAATTGCATCCCGACCTCTATATCCTCTTGATCATGAGCACGCTTCCCGCTGTCTAAGGCCTGGACTGAGTCACAGGTACTGCTGAGCACATAAGCACCCAAAAATCTTAGTAGAGCTGGACTCAACTCCCACTCAAATGGGAGGGAGCTTGGTGCTGAAAGCACTCTGTGAGCCTGACCAGAGCCTTCACAGTCACTGAACCGCAAGAGTTAGATCTGCTCACTGATTTGATGTCACAGAGAAGCAAGGTCCCCTGAACTCACATAGTAAACCAGATTTGTTTTATAAAGGACAACAGATTTACTTAAAACTGTTCTCATAATTTAAAATTCTCTGATGTTGTTCTAAAGAAGACAAAAGCTTCAGAATAACAGTACACACAAGCCAGGCTGCCTAAAGTAACCAGTTTTGTTCATGCTGCTGTGTTGAAGTTGATGTCCATAAAACACCTGCAATTTCAGCACCAATATTTAAGCCTCGCTTTGAATGAGGCGAGCACAGAGGACAAGTCTTTGTATTATGTTTATGTATATGATGTTTCAACAGTTGTAACACCTGCCAAATTTTAATAAGCACTGAAAAGGCACAAACTTAATTGGCAAATCTACCTTCGGTAATAGTGGTCAAAACATTCATTGCAGAAGTGTTCCCCGCAGGAAAGATGATACCATCTAGATGTATATCCATTTTTAGCACATCTGTAACGCAGGAGACACAGAAATAATTTTACAGTGCATTTTGATTAAAAAAAAAAAATCTTTCTATTGAAAGTAGCACATTCTAGAACATGAACAAAATATTCAGAACAAGCCAGGGCTTTATGTTAGATTCATGAAGGCTGACTTGCACAAGGCACTACAGTCATACAAATAACAATAGGATTATTTCAATTGTCTCAAACATTTCCAGTTTCCAAACTAAGTAACACCAGATGCAAAGGAGGCAAAATGTACACAATGTGCAGTTTTATAGCTGGTCTGGCTTCCAGCAGCCTCCCACTAACAATGGTCAACTGAGCCTGTCTTTAGTACCCTTTAAGCAGACGTTTCCTGAACATGAAATACGTTTGCTTTTACAAGCATTTTGCAAATGTATAAGAAGACAAAGTCCCTCTCCACAGGAACTTAAGAGTTCCCTTACTTTGTTCCATTTTGTTCTGATATTAGTGCAAGGGTTGGAGGGGTCATTTAATTAGCATTTTTCTTGTTTGTGTGATCAATTGATTCATAAATCATTACAACTTCCCATCCCCGTAACAACTGACAAAACTATAAAGGCAAATCAGAACACAAAACAGATGCTGCCTATTTTTTTCACGTAACCAAGTTGGCTGCGATTTCAACCCAATGAGAAAAAACCTTGAGGAAGCGGTTACACATTCTGGGCATTTATTCTTTATTACTCTCAGAAAGAAATAACCATTAGCAAAGATTATATTCATCAGACAAAGCAATTGCTCTTCACTTTGAAAACTCTCATTAAACTCAATGAAATGGTTCAAGATAAATGCATGAGGTAAAAAGCACGAGGTAAAATGCAGTGACCTAAGCTACTAACTGAAATAGCTAGCCATAAAATGATCTCATTTCAAGTAAATGATGTTGAAAGTGTGTACTTGGAGCGGTGGGAGGGGTGGAAATCAAAATATTAAACTAACAATTCAAAAAGATGACTAAGCAGTATCTATTGTTTCCTAAATGAAAAACGTAATATCACCAATGCTGATCTCTCAGGTGCTCATTTCCCCTAAAAGCCTCTTTCACAACTGCCAAAACCCTTGGCTTTCCTATGACAACATCCAGAATACATTGACCTGCTGCCACCAAAGAACAATCCACATAGATAACTAAATGAAGCACTGAATTATTTTGTATCACCGAAAAAAAAAAAATAAAAATCAAGGAATGCTTGTCTCAACCAGGGAGGGAGGAATGCTATATAATTACAGCCTGCCTACTGCATAACGAGGTCTAGTGTGTCGCTTATTATAGATATACCTTGCCAGTATTATTCATTCAGTACTGCCAGGTACTGAACTATGAAATGCGAAAGGACTTGCGTAAGTACACAGAAAGTGACGAACAGGTCAAGAACAAAGAGTTCAGATAAGTACGACTGTCTCCCAAAACCTAAACTTTCAAGGTCAGAATCTCTCCTCGGACTGCAAAGCGTTACAACAAAAGAGCGATAAAGACTTTCTGCAGTAAGTGACAGTTTCATTTTCCATCTTGAAAAGCAAGTTTAGCTTCCTCAGATTACACGACCATGCTCTCAGTTTCACAGAAGCAAGGTGTGTTCCAGAAGACACCATTAATAACATAAATAAGTGTATTCAAAAGATATTCTATATCCAAATTAGCAACTTGCACAGTAGAAAGCTATCCACAACAGCAGTAACTCGTGACACTTCCCTGGCATCTTAAGACTCATATTAGTACCTTTCAACTCTCCCTCTACAGTAGGAAACGAAGAGATTTTTCAGACTATAGTTAGGATCCTAAACTTCAGCTGCAAGTTTAGAAAAGTCCATGGAAAATGCAAATAAAAAGAAACAAACCTTTCAGCTGCACTGGCAAAGCAAACAGGACATGTTGCAGTGCATCCAGCTTTTTCACACTTTCTATATTTCTTCTCTGACGCTTCATCATCATCATCCGCTGCTTCAGCTGCTTTCTTCTTCACCTAATAAAGAATAGCTGAATTCTGACCAGAAATGACACAAGCGCCTCTTCTACTAAATGGCATTCAGACAGTTTTGCAACTTGTGGGTAGCATCAAATAGTTAAAATGATATGAAAATTTTTGTGTCCATTGTGAAATAGCTGCAGCATGAAACAGCTGTCAAAGTAGGTCAGTTTTTTCTACTAAAAAAAAAAGAAAAACAGTGAGGCTGGAAATATCATTTAAAGCTAAAAATGTCTTGCATTAGTCTAACTGATGCCATTGAAGAAATTATAAGTAAAGCTTCCAGTTTAAATCATATTTTAAGCTCCATCACATGCTAATGAGTCAAGCCTCATGCATTCATTCTATTTCTCCTTCAGAAAATCTCTTTGTCACATACTTCTTGATATTAATTAGGGGCAACCTTATCTGCACATAAAATAAAATGTTAGGGTAGGCATGGGGCTTTTTTTGGACTCCAGATACAAAGCTGTACACCAAATGTCTCTTCTCGGCCTCAAAGGTACTGTGTATTGTGTTGTTTTAGGCCTCCGTCTGGAGGGACAGACAGCTTTGTCCGGCTGTAGAGAAATCCACGATTGTATTTTTAACACATCAAGTATTTACAGGTTATATTGAGTATTTGTCTTTTCTGAATGTTGCCCACAGATGAGACATGTGACCTATTCACAGAATTAATTATTTCTCCCTCTCTCTAGATAAGTAGTTGAAGTCCTAACTTACCACAATGAAGCCTGCTTTCTTTATAAATGTCAACAGAACATAAAAAATACCAGAGTACAAACCCATGTGTTTTTAAATTATAAATACCTGTCTTCCAGAACTCCTCAGAGGAAGGTTGTCTGGAGACTGGTCTGAAGAACATGCCTTTTTTTTCGTTCGTACCCTTCCAGTTGACATTGTACTATTAGATCTGCAAAAAAAGGTAGGCAGTGGTTAGGAAAAAAAAAATTCAATTGCTTGATTTTGCAGAGCTGTCTAATCACCCAGGCAGTACAGCCACTCATAATGCTACTTTTGCCAGAGTTACCTAGGTAAGATTCTGTTTAGCTTGACTATTAATTCAGGAGGAAAATGAGAATGAGCCATTATAAGAAAGGAACAATACTACTATTTTAAACTAAATTCAGAGTTAAGATTAGATCCTTGAGTACATCTTGACAGGCTGTTCCAGATCAGCATACCCTGGATTTCAATAATCTGATTTGCATTACGTGAAGACCTGGACTGGAATTTAAGTTGGCAAAGTGAACAGACATCAGCTCATAATGCAAGCCTTGAAATACCACTCCGAGTAATGCTCGTCCTGCTGAGTATCAATTTATTGGTAGCAAGAGATTTTCACTGTAAAACACTTTTCCAAACAGTGCACTGAAGAGACATTTAATACCAGGTGAGCAATCACTTCCAAGACTTGCACACCCTCCTCCGAAAGCACATCAGAATTTAAAGTCTAAACTGCAGTTGCATTGCGATTATAGGCAATCAGAATGTAACGAACTTTGTTGTTAGTATACTATAGGAGAAAAGAAGAGAGAACTGTATAGCTGTCTTTGACTGCATCGCTGGGAACGCAGAGAAGACCAGTTTATCATGTAGGCTGGAAAGCATGGAGTGTGAGAAAGTATGCCACAGAAATATGAAAGCATATTTAAAATGGTATTATCAAAGGCATTCTTTTCACAGGGAGTAAAACGCAAATAAGTAGAGCCTAGAGGAAGAACTAAATCTACATGTGCTCCACCACATACAGAAAGGAAGTGGAAATAAAACCCTTATACTACAGCACTGTATCGTGAATGTTATCTTGTGGTAGTAGGGATCAGTTTGTAATCTTTTTTTTTTTTTTTTTTAATATATTTGAGACTTCTCAATTCTCTCTTTTCTAGGCTACATCTTCCTTGTTCAAGCTGACAGTGATGGACACGGTAACAGTAGCTTCATTCAGGAATTCTGCTAAAAATAAAGGTAACGGGAGGAGAGAATGGGCATTTTTACAGTTTCAAATGAAGCTGATGCAAATCAAGTAAATTGGTGCTTTATTCTCCTCTCAAGACAGAAGAAACTGATTTGGGAGGGGAAGTGAAATCACGTGATGATATTCACATAAGTGAAAAATTAGAACAGACAACCTAATGCAAAAATAACTTTCTTTTTTTATGCACACCCCCCTAATTATAACTAATTAGAGGGAGGAAAAAAAGAATTAAGTCAATTTTTATTACCTTAAAAAAAAAAAAAAATCACTCTACCATAACTTACCACTGTATGGGGGTGGATGAGGTTGGAAAGAAGAGAAAGGAAAACAAACCAGTTTTGCCTACATGAGATTTCGCGAAACTACTGCGTAACACCCCAGGAAATAGTGGCTTTTTTCACCCCAGAGCTTTCCTTCTGGATCAGTGGCACAACAGTATCTCTCTGTATCACCCTTACCTTCTGACGCTGGATAGTCCCCCCTATGTGCTGTTGCCTCTACAGTCGGAAGCTACGGACTACCTTAGCACTCAGCAAGGTACCAGGCAACTCATTCTGGTGACAACCAGGTGATCACAGTCTGCTGCTGCTGCAAGGCCCTTCATCCAAGAAGGTAAAAGGACATGCAGCTGTTTCATTGCGTAGGGTTAGACAAAGAACACGCAGGAGTTATCATTCACTAAGAAGTTTGGTAAAAATAGTTAAGATCCAGAGAGGCCTCCCATTTTGAAGGGCAGAGGCCAGTTGTACGGAATCACATATTTTTGCTATAAACACTATGGGAGGGGGAAGGGAGGTGGGGAGAAAGAGAGAAAGAAAAAAAAGGATCAGCTTGTGCGCTTGCAGCCCAGAAGGCCATCCGTATCCTGGGCTGCAACAAAAGCAGTGGGGCCAGCAGGCCAAGGAGGTGATTCTGCCCCTCCGCTCCGCTCTGGTGAGACCCCACCTGGAGTGCTCTGTCCAAGCCTGGGGCCCTCGGCACAGGAACGACACGGACCTGCTGGAGCAGGTCCAGAGGAGGGCCACAAAAATGATCCGAGGGCTGGAGCACCTTTGCTACGAGGACAGGCTGAGAGAGTTGATGTTGAGCCTGCAAAATAGAAGGCTGCGGGAAGACCTTACTGTGGCCTTTCAGTACTTAAAGGAGCCTTATAAGAAAGATGGGGATGGACTTTATATCAGGGCCTGTAGCAATAAGACATGGGGTAAATGGTTTTAAACTAAAAGAGGGTAGGCTTAGACTAGATATAAAGACGACATTTTTTACTATGAGGGTGGTGAAACCCTGGCACAGGCTGCCCAGAGAGGTGGTAAATGCCCCATCCCTGGAAACATTCAAGGCCAGGTTGGACGGGGCTCTGAGCAAGCTGATCTAGCTCAAGATGTCCCTGCTCACAGCAGGGATCTTGGACTAGATGACCTTTAAAGATCCCTTCCAACCCAAACCATTCTATGATTCTATAAGTGTAAGCAAGGCCATTGCTTCCAGTTGCACGCCACTGTGTCCCCACTTCTGCTCCCAAACAACACCCCCCCAAAACACCGCAGCTTTTTAAAGAACAAGCAAACGTTGCTTCCTTTACCAAGCTTTATATGACTCTACATCCTATCAACATTATCGTATCGGATGAGAAGAAAATAAGCCCTTTTAAAAGCAGAAAGAGATAGCGATGCATAATACACTGTCACATTCTGTAACATTTCATCTGTCTGTAATGCGTGGCCTAAATAGGAAAGCTTTGTGGGGCTTACCTGTACGGTGACAGCAAGTTGGCTGGGGGGGAGACAGAAACCACACAGACACACTGACACGGGGGAGGAAAAACGCGAGCAGCCTGACAGCCCAGGGGAGGTGGGACCGCGACGTGCGCACACCTTCAAAACTCACCCTCGAGTAAATGGCCGGCGCCCCGCTGGCTGTCCCCGCCCCGGGCCGGCCGCGCTCGGCGGGGGCCGCGGGAGGGGGTCCCGGGGGACGGGTGTCCCCGGAGGGGAGCCGGGGGGAGGTCCCCGGGTGTGCCGGCCGGCGGCGGCGGGGGAAGGAGGAGAAGAAGGAGGAGGAGGAGGCGCTGCTGCTGCTGGGGGCGGCACGGCGGAGCCGCCGGGCACTCACCTCGGGTCCGGGTCACTCGGGGGCCGGAGACCACATTCACGCGTGTCCGCGCCGTCTCCTGCTAGAGCTGCAGCGGGGGAGAAAAGGGAGGAGAAGGGGGAAGGAAGGGAGGGAGGGAGGAGGGAGAAGGGGGAGGAGAGAGAGGAGGGGAAGGAAGAGAGGGAGGGAGGAGCGGGGAGGTGAGGACGGGGGCAGCGCTCGCACCTGCCCCGCTGCCCGCGGAGGGGGACAGGCGCCCCCCCGGCGGGCGCTGCAGCCGGGGAAAAGGGGTCACCCACCACCACCATCCTCCTCCTCCTCCTTCTCCCCGGTGCCGTGCACCCTCAGCCCGCCTCCTCCTGCCGCCGCTTCCGCTCTCCGCGGTGCGTAGCGAGGGGGAGGGCGGGGCGGCGCCGCCCCGGCCCCGCCGCCCCCCGCGGGACGGGACCCGCCGCCGCCGCCGCCCCGCAGGTACCCGCCGCCGCCGCCGCCCGGGCGGGGGGCGACAAGGGGGGTGCTGAGCCCCGCCGGGCCCTTCCGAGCCCCCCTTCGCCCCTGGCCGCCTCTCGCCCCCGCGGTCAGCCCACAGGTTTCACGTGAGAGAGGGAGGGAGGAAGCGTCGGCACCGACCTACTTGCTGACCGGCCCCGGGATCGGGCCCGCGTCTGTCTGTCTGTCTGTCTGTCTGTCACCCCCCCGCGGCCGCCATCTGGGCGGCTTCCCCCGATGTGTGCAACGTGGGAGGGAGGTCAGCGGCGTGTTCCCGTAGGGGGTAACGGGGTGCGTTTGAGCAGGCTTCGCTGCGGGAGGGAAAGTCTAGCCAAAGCCACCGGCAGCAAGAGTGTGCTCTGTCATGTTCAATCCAGCCACAGTTTAATAGTCGCTAAATTATAATCTCTTAAACGATACTAAATTTTATTTGATTCTAGAACGTAAGAGCAGCCAGTTCCAAACTATTCACTGGGTTGGGGGTAATTTTTCTCTCTTTTTTTCACAGCTACGAGCTCTCCCTGGGGAGGATGGACCGCTCAGTGGATGCAGCCGGGCTGCCGGAAGGCGCTGATACTGGGTCGCAGAGAGACAGAGTGGTGACCGAGGAGGAATGGCTGCAAAAATGGGAAACGGGTAACATCGGGTTTCACAAGGAACAAGGGCACCCGTACGTGACTTTGCTCTTCTGCCTAAGCTGCTTAAAGAAATGCTGTGAGATGAATGAATTGACTCATTCAAAAAACTCTTAACAGAAGATGGAGCGTTTACAAAAGGAAAATTACATGGCTAGAAAGTAAAATAACAAATATTTCTGTGACCTACGTCTGTCAAAAAAGGGCAGAGGAAAGAAAGGATTGCATTGCATTTAAAACTTTAAAATCAGGTTTTAAACTATAAAGCTTGGATAGCGTGACTAAGAATCTTAAATTATCTGATGCAGAAGCTCTGCATTGCTGTTGGTATGTTGTGAAACTGGGGCCTAAAACCATGTGCAGAGGGCATTGGAGCAATTACTGTGCACTGGAAGACAGGGACCTAAGAGAGCAAACCTGATTATATAGGCTTGCAACCAGTGACAGTTACATTTAAGACCCATTTAAGTTATTTGATTGATACAGAAGTTTAATAATCATTTTGTTCAAGTTATCTGTTGTGGCCCTCTTAGAGGTGGGTTGGTTCGTCTGTTTTCTTGAAAGGACAAACAGAAGACAACAAAGAGAAGTGTGTTCTAACAGAAATTAAATTTTCTTTCTTTCTTTCTAAGTAAATGGAAAGTGAATGTTAAAAGCATTTGTCTAACGCTTCTAATGGTATGAAGCAGGTTGAACTAAGACCCTCTGTTCCCTCATGGAGTTTGTGTGTTACCTGGCATAGTGAGTAGCACTTGGCTTTTAATGCGCCAGCAGAAATGCTCGCAGTATTAAGAAAAATATGTCTGTTCTTCTGCAGGCTCCTACAGAAGCATCTGGATGTTCTTTTAAATGGCAGGAGTGGACTGAGGATATTTTTCCCGCTTTGTGGTAAAGCAGTGGAGATGAAATGGTAAAGCATAGATTATAAGAGCAAAAATCTTATTTGATGTGGGGAGGGAGGGAGGGAGGGAGAAGGGGAATTCCCAGCCTTATATTGGCCAATGGAAACGTGCCGCATCCCCACTGGTAGGAAAGCAGCGTCACTAGAGGCTGAAGGGAGGAGGAAGTTTGGTTTCATTTGCTGGCGCTTTGAATAGTAGCATAAATGGGATGGATAAGGACTAACCTGAAAGTCCTCCTCATTGTCCCAGGTTCAGCTAGCAGAATGCTGAATTTCTGATGGACAGACTGACTGAAGCTGCGACCATACCACTGCTGATTTTGGTGGCAATGACAGCTTACATTGCCTGCAATGAGGTTGGTTGTGCCAGAGCATGTTTTCATGGGACCATGCGGCACGTCACACTGGGAACTTAAGTGATTTGTGCTAAATGTAACTTCCTCTTTTTAAAATTTTACTTTTACTTTTTTGGCTGGATTGATTCAGGGAATAAATAGTTAAACATTACTAATGCAATCTAGTGTAGCTCAGCAAATGTTGGGGCCCAGGGTCAAAACTTAGCCAGGATAATGAGGTTGCCTTGGGCTGTAAGATAACAGGAACAGCCTGCATGATGACTGAAACTTGTTGCTTTGGGGGAGACAGAGGAGCTTCAGGACAAGAAGTGCCTAAACAAAGTTATAAGGACACTGAAGAACTACCAAACTCCTGTCTGGAAACCACCCCATGATCCCTGAGGTTCCACTCAGAAGCACCCAGGACAAACAGGCAACAGCCTCAGACTGCCACTGTTGTGAGGGGCCTTGGGCTAGAAGGCACTCAAGGATGTAATCTTTGCAAGCCTGATGGGGAACGTCCTGGGGGGGGGATGCAAACAACCTAGCAGCAGCAGGTGCCAGTCAAAACCAAGGCAAAAGGAACTAAGGACATCTCCATCTAGATAAGAGTCAGAGCACCACTTGAAACCAACATACCTTGCAATACACTGACAAGATTACTGGATGGGCCAACTCATGACCATATGTGGAAGAAGGGGCTTAAAATGCATCATAATTAAGATGCAAGTATTATAATTAGTTCCAGGGAATCTAATGCATATGTATGTAACTGAGCAATGTAAGCTTTGTCCATCACGACTTGTGGTGTGCAAGTTAGGAGGAGTGATCCCCCTTGCACCCAGCGCTGCAGTAAACACACCTGCTTTATAACTCCTGTTTCTGCGTCTCAGGGTTGTATTTATAATTAGGGGCTGTGTAAGCCAGCGTTTGTTCTTGGAGGTAGGGGACACAAACCAAAAAACCCTGATTGAACTGGATCCCCAAGGAATCAGGTTAGTCCCAGTTACCAGGGTTTATAGTGGTAACGACTTACTCAGCTGACTGCGGCTCTGACGCACGTTGCTGTTGCGCTGAGGGGCAGCACTGAAGAGGTTACCGCACCCTGCTGCCTTCATCCGAGGCGAACGTTGCTGCCCAGCCGCAGAGGCAGCTGGGTGGACAGCATGCCTCAGCTGCTGCAGTTCAGAGCAGAACATATTTCTGTAAACCGAAACAGACAGTTTCTCTGTGTAATCACCTTTGTTTCCACTGAGTTTGTGGAAATACATTAATAATCCATTGAATCTAAATCCTGTAAGTCCTCATCAACTGTATGCTAAGCGGTGCTAATGTAAGCTCAGATCATGGAGGGGAGCTGTTTAATAAAATGTGAATGCTCCAGAAAGTCAGGATTAGACAAACCAGCGCTTCCTAAAGCCAGGGTTTCCCTAATGAATGAATGCTGCATGGGAGGTACACATTTGGTAATGGCCCAACCTGTGGGCCTCAAGTAAACTTGGGCTTTCTCTCTGCTGCGTGCAGGCTGGCGGACATGGGGCACAGTGTTGTCGGCGTGGAAGTCAGTGAGCAAGCGCTGAAGGACTTTTTTGCAGAACACAGTCTGCCTTACTGCGAGGAGCCAGTCCCAGAGATTTCAGGAGCAAAAACGTTGCAGGTATGTTTCCTGCCTTGTTGAATGATCTGGTGTGGTTAATCATGCAACACAGGCATAACTGAGCAAACAAGTCATTCTGCTTTTATGCCTCTGTCATGGTAATTATTCACCTCTCCTGAAGAGGCCTTAAAGGAAGCTCTGGGTTGTAGTTTTGGACTGAGGAGTTCTTCTTCTGAGCTTATTACTTTGGCCTTCTTTTCTTATGACATTGAAGCACCTGAATGTGAAGTAAATGTATTTTAAAATTGGACAGTTGCATGCCTTGACAGATCAGAACCCCTCTGCAGGGGATCAGGAGAGATATCTCAGTAAAGAAAAACTAAAATCGTCTCTCACGGTTTTTTCCCATTACCCCTAAGTGTATATTTAAAATAGTATATGTGTATATCTTAAGGTATGAAATGTATAAATATATATATTTATTTATGTATATATACACACACCTATAAGTGTTTATTTAAAGATAGTTTGCTGATAAGTATTTTTTCCTTCGCTTTTTATTGTAGAGTACCTCTGGGAACATTTCTCTCTACTGCTGCAGTATTTATGATTTGTCCAGGTAGGAATACATAGTGTGTTTTACAATCCTGTATAATCAAACGTGTTAATACTATCGTAATATTGTCATATTATTTTACTTGAATCAGCCATAAATATTTGGAACAGGTCCCCTCAAGAAAGCTCTTACTAACTTGTATGAGAAATGTGAATAGCCAATCTCCAATAAAAACTAACTCTGTCTATTCGATAAAAATGCCGACTAAATATCTTTAAATGGGCTTCTTGTTCTAAGATGTCATGTGAAAGTTATAGAAAAACATGCTTGCTTTTACAGTAAAAACAAATTGTCTTTAATATTATTGATGGATTCTACGAAGCAAAACCCTAGCAGAATCCCTTACTCAGAGTAGCTTAGTAAAAGCAAGGAGAATATACCCAGAGGTATCTTCTTAGACAGCTTTTCCTTTAACTAAGTACTAAATATATTTTTTTCCCCAAATTATCGATTAACATATGCATAGGTGAGCTGTACCCATTGATTATATGTGTCCCATGCTTTACTTATTGTACTTTTCTTGATAGACTTAAAGTACATTACATCACTCCAGCGTACGCGACTACATAATATATTGTCAGACACTGACTCTGCAAGTGTCTTGAGAAGCATGGCTCAACTTACTAATGTCTTCTGCAGGATTTTTAGTGCTAAAATGTCCTTATCTCTTAGCTAAAAGACACAACAGAAAATGCAAAATACTTCAGTACAGTCCACATTACTGACTCCTGAAAAAGCCCATTGTGCTCTGGCCTCAAGCATCTCTTATCAGATTTTGTGGTGTCTTTGCACCTGATCTTCTGCTCAAGTGTCACTGAAGCCATCTGCCAGCATATCCAGGAGCAAAAATTATGTCTGTGGCTGTGGTAGACTGAGGCAAGCAGCAGCGTAACTTAGCTTTTCTAACGTTAAACAAATTGCAAGCTGAAGCTGACTGTCCTGGGCACGTAGCTGGGGATTGAGGTGTCTAAAATTGCTGGGTGTGCGGAGTTCAGTGATACTAAAGCAACGAGGCACCTTCCTCAACCCACATTTGAAGTCACACGTGGGTTTTAGAAGGTGGCCAAGAACTGTTGATGTGCTGAACACACATTAGTGTTGCCTCAAGGGTCACGGCAGGGTATGATTGCCAAAACCCCAGACTTGCAGCCCAAATGGGTGTAAGCTACTTTCCTTCCTCCCTGCCTTGGCTCAGCACGCCCTAATGATGGGGAAATGCTGAGCAATTCCAGCACCTCTTTGCTATCGCAGCAGGGCTGGGTACCAGGGGTGTTTCTTGGGACCCAGATGATATTGGTTTGGATCATGAAAATGCTGGACCGTAAGAGAAAGGTCATAGGGAATCTGCACAGCTAGCTGGAGAATCCTTGTGACTTCACAGAAGTATCTGAATAAAGATGAAGGTGCCCTTTTAGTATTTTTAAGCCTTTTTCCTTATCTCCCTGTAGCTCAGTAGTTGGCAAGTTTGATGCGGTTTGGGACAGAGGAGCTCTAGTAGCTGTGAATCCATGCGACAGACAACGGTGAGTAAATTTGCTTTGTTACTGTCTTTTCTCTAATGTAGGCAGTGACACATGTTTTTCCTCCTGCCACTTGTCGCTGAGTCTTCTTTCATTTAAAGAAGTAACCTACACAAGTTCTTCTCTACCGCAAACATCAGCTGCAGTTGCAGAGTGCTGTACTCTAGATTTGTGAGCTTCCTTCAGGAAGCCACCCTGCCTCTTGGTGGGAAAATATGTGGTTTGTTGCAACCCAGCAGAAGCAGAGCTGCAAGACTCATCTGAATTTTATTATTTCCTTTTCACCCCATCTGCTGCTCCTGTCGTTCTTTTTCCCCTCCCTTCCCTTTATTCCAGTTTTTTGTTCTTGCCTGTAGCCAACCCAAATGTACTTCGACCCTACCCCCAGGATTTTTTAATTAGATACATCATCTTGAATTCACAGTAATTTCAAAAGATCCGTGCTGTATTTGGAACTGTATTCTAGGCTGTGGCAGGTGAATACTACGTTTTGTCTGTTAGTTTTGAGATGAATGTGCAAAAAAAGATACACGCTTGCTTATGAGAGTAAACAGTAACCTTTATTTGAGATGCTTCATGCATAGCATGAATTTCATGCTCGTGAAAATTCGAGCTAAGCTTTGCTTAGTTTCTGTGCAGTTCAGTTCAAGTTGTCCCTGCATAGAAATACGTTACCTTTTTTGTTGAATATTTTGAATGCTATGCTTGAATGTTTGTACAGTTCTGGAACAATAAAGCGTAACTTTCTCCTTTTAGCTATGTCAGTTTGATGATCACCCTAATGGAGAAAAATTCTTCTTACCTCCTCGTTACGGTTTCATATGATCCAAACAAACACAAAGGTGAGAACTTTGCACTCCTCATGTTTTGATTTTGCATGCTTCAATACAAATTGTATATAGATGTGGCAGATTTATTAGTGTCTTCCCCAGGTTTTTTTATCAGCATAACTTTGTCAGCTGACCACACCGATACAACTGTGTGTTTAAAAATTTCAGGTGTTGCCCAAGATTGAGACTAAATTTGCTTTCTCTCTAGCATTCAGACTTGCTAAGGGTAAGTGGAGGACAGACATGGTATATTAACAAAGAAACGAAACTGGAAGTGCGGCTATGACAATGAAGCTGGAAGAGTGAATGCTTGGAGTAACATCCTGTCTGGCCTAGGGAGCTTGAAGCTCTCCCAAGAACGTCAGCTTCGCTCTGTTGTCCAAATACTCGCAACCCAACGTGTGGCCCATTCTGTGCCTCTCTCCAAGCCACTACCCATGGCCTGAATATGCTTGGAGGAGGTGATATTCTGTAAAATCATAAAGTATTTTCTCCTTTTATAACTTTTATTATATACTGAAGTCTGAGGTATTAAGAAAAACAATAAATGTTAACTCTCAGAAGAAGATTTCTTGCTGCTTTTGGGCTCTTCAGCATAATTGTCCCTGAAAAAAATAGGTCTTGTTATAATAAGCAACAATAGTTTAATTGATTGCTCTCCCTCTCACATTATTCAGCTTTTAGCTTGAATTATGCTGTTGTAGTAACTCCGTAGTAAATCCCATTGGCGGGATTCACACAGCGCACTGGGAGCGGTTGTATCCACGGCACGCTCGTGACTTCTGACAACGTGGCTAGCCTGGCTGCAGCCTGGGGATGATCTAGCAGCAACACCTGAAGCGTTCGTTTAGTGGCCCACCAAGGTGCCACCAGTTCTTGGATACGGTGTTTTCTGGTCCCTGCAGATGGTGCTACACGCCGGGGCCGGGTTGCAGGCCAGGAGCTGTGAGGGATGGGGCTGGCTGTCCTGCTGCAGGGTAAATGTTTGTCTCCTTCCCGTGTCTCCTCTCTGATGAGCTTTGCCCGTTTTTCTTTCAGGCCCACCCTTTTATGTTCCTGAATCTGAAATTAAAAGCTTGTTTGGTAAGTAATATTTAATATTTCAGCTAGCCCTTAGGAATTTTTTTCAAAACACACATGTTTCTACGCTTCTACCTCACTTTGTGACAAGTGATAGAGAGTAATTTGCTTCTTATCTAAGGGGTGGAATCACGGCAAAATAACAGGGAAAATAAATACCATTTAGCCACGGGGATTTTGCTGTCAAGGAAAATTCTCAGCTCTTCAAAAGATATGAGGAAAACACAAGAGACTGATACCACCTCTTTCCTCCCCTTGGCATCTTTTCATTCTCCCAGGGTTTGTACTGCACTCGGTGATCTTGTAGCTGCAGCCTTGTCCCATTTGACCATTTTGTCTTTCTCAGCACCTCCTCACCAGCTACCCTGCCTTTATTACAAGGCCTTTGCATACCAGTTCTACAGTTCCTACTGTACTTTCGTAGCCAAAGAAGAAAAGTAACATGCCACACGAAGAAAAGGCTAAATGTACAACTCAAATCCATCAAAATAATGAAACTTGGAATTATGGCGGGAATTTAATTTTAAAAGTTCCTCCTGCTAAGCTTTGATACTGCACTTCATTTAAATTTACAACTTTCTGAGGCCCCTGCAGTGGCTGTGTGCAGTGAGCCACTGGCATGGACAGTTGCATCCCAATGCAAAAGAGATGGGTAAGTTTTCCCCAGTGCATTTGTGCCACTGCATATGGGACTGTGAGGAACTATGTGGATAAGACTTTTTTGGTTTTTTTCCCCCAACAGTTTGCATTTTTCAGTGACTAATCATTCAGTAAGTTGTTACTCTTTTCTCCTTTCCAGGCAACCACTGTGAAATTAAGTGTCTTGAACAAGTCGATGACTTCTCAGACAAACACAGACGATGGGGCCTAGATTATTTTCTGGAGGTGCTGTATATACTGAAGTTTGTGGCTTGATTAAAATGAATTAAAATAACTTACCTCCTGTCTTGCTTTTCTTTTTATCTCACCTTTTAAAAATGAGAAATGTTTTGGGATACTCTTAAAGCAGGCTTCAGCGTACAGAAAATGCCTGTGGAACATTTTTATCCATTTTGCTTACCGAGTCTGCCAACTACAGAACTGCTTTCACTACCTTGAGATGCGCACGGCTTTTCTTAAACTCTGTGCACAAACAAGTATTTTGAAAGTATATCTTTTTCTTCCATATCAATTCAAATCATCAGGGCTGGGAAAAGGAAATGTTCCTGTTCCTTTTCTGCTGTTGCCAGCCGGTGCTCTCTGCCCAGCCTCGTCAGCTGGCAGCCCCGGGAGCAATGGCAGCTGCTGTTCAAATACTGTTTCCTGTGACGCTGGCCTTGCGCCAGACGGGGCAGCTGGGCAAGAGAGGCAGGAAGCTGGCGCAAGTTGCTCCTCTCTGTCCCCGTTAGTCGTGATTACAAGTCAAGCGATGAGTGGGCGAGAAGGCTGGGCAGCGGCCACCAAGGGGGAGCAATCATCGAGCAGGAAAGAGAAGGGAAGAGAAATGGGTGACAATAAAGGAGAGACTATGGGGAGAAAAATGTTCCTGCCGTTGCTGGCGAGGGTGCCACTTCTTCCCTCAAGCACACAGCCATGAGCAGGCAAACCAGCACAGGGCTTGTAGGGTGAGAACTGCTGTGTGCTCATCTGAATGCAAACCTTCCTTTGCAGGCCTTCTGTCGCTCCCATATGGATACTATTCCAATTCTTAAAAGAAGTTACAATATTCAATAATATTGTCATACAGTACTAATTAAGTTTGCTGACGACACAAAATTGGGAGGAGCTGTTGACACTCCTGAGGGCAGAGAGGGCCCTGCAGAGATCTCGACAAATCAGAGAGCTGGGCAATCACCAACCGTATGAAGTTTAACAAGGGCAAGTGCCGGATTTTGCACCCGGGGCACGGCAACCCTGGATGTACACACAGACTGGGGAGCGAGAGGCTGGAGAGCAGCCCCGCGGAGAGGGACCTGGGGGTTCTGGTCAACGGCAAGTTGAACATGAGCCAAAGGTGTGCCCTGGCAGCCAAGAGGTCCAACCATGTCCTGGGGTGCATCAAGCCCTGCATTGCAGCCGGTCGAAGGAGGGGATTGTCCCGCTCCGCTCTGCGCTGGTGCGGCCTCACCTCGAGTGCTGCGTGCAGGTTTGGGTGCCACAGTACATTAAGGATATAAAGCTACTAGAGAGTGTCCAGAGAAGGGCCACAAAGTTCATGGAGGGTTTAGAGGGGAAGCTGTAGGAGGAGCAGCTAAAGTCACCTGGTTTGTTCAGCCTAGGGAAGAGGAGGCTGAGGGCAGACCTCATCGCGGTCTGCAGCTTCCTCACAAGGGGAGGAGGAGGGGCAGGCGCTGATCTCTTCTCTCTGGCGACCAACAACAGGACCCGAGGGAATGGCAGGAAGATGTGCCAGGGGAGGTTTAGGTTGGATATTAGGAAAAGGGGCTTCCCCCAGAGGGTGGTGGAGCACTGGAACAGGCTCCCCGGGGAGGCAGTCACGGCACCAAGCCTGGCGATGTTCAGGACGCACTTGGACAACGCCCTCAGAGACATGGTGTGAATTTTGGGCTGTCCTGTGCAGGGACGGGAGTGGGACTCGATGATCCTTGTGGGTCCCTTCCGACTCAGGACATTCTGTGATTCTATGGAAAAACGCTGGGAAAGTGCAATTGCAACGTAGCGCATTATCGTTCAGCAAGCCCGTAAGGCGGGTAAAAGCCGCTTTTTAGAGGCTTCGCAGCGTGGTGCGGTCCTCGGGCTGCGAGCGGGCCGCTGCTCCCCCGGGAGCCGGCGGCCCAGGGGCGGAGCGGGGCTGCCGGCGGGGCGGGTACTGGCGGCCCCAGCGCCGCTCCGCCCCCGCGGCCGCCCCGCCGCGCCCCGAGCGCCTCACGACGGCGGGGATGGCGACGAGGGAGGAGGAGGAGGACGAGGCGGAGCTGAACCTGCTGGAGTGCCGGGTGTGTTTCGAGCGTTACGGTCCCGGCGGGCAGCGGCGGCCGCGGAACCTGCCTTGCGGGCACGTCCTGTGTCGGGGCTGCGTGGGGGCCTTGGGAGGCCCGGAGAGCCGGCGGCTGGAGTGTCCCTTCTGCCGGCGGGCCTGCGGCTCCGCCGAGACGAGCGACTGCCTGCCGCTGCTGCAGCTGCTGGAGGTGCTGGGCCCCGCCGGCGGCGGCCTCCCCTCGGCCCGGCGGAGGAGCGGCGGCGGGGCGGGCGGGCCGGCCCCCGCGGGCCTGGGGCTGCGGCTGGCCCTGGGGGGCTGGGGGTCGCTGGTCAACCCCAGCGGGGTGGCGGCCTGCCGGAGGTCCGGGCGGCTGGCCGTGGCGCACGACGGCAAGAAGAGGATCCACGTCTTCGGGCCCGGCGGATCCTGCCTGCAGCGGTTCGGGGAGCGGGGGGACGCGGGCAACGATATCAAGTACCCGCTCGATGTGACCGTCACCTCGGACGGGCACGTGGTGGTCACCGATGGCGGGGACCGCTCCGTGAAGGCCTTTGATTTTGAGGGAAGGGGGGTCCTGGCCATCCGGGAAGGTTTCTGTCTGCCCTGGGGCTTGGATGCCACCCCCGAGAGCGAAGTAATCCTGACCGACTCGGAGGCAGGCGCTCTGTACCGCCTGACGGCCGACTTCACGAAGGGGAAATTAAAGAAGTGTCAGATGATCCGGTCTCGGCTCGTCAGCCCGAGAGGGGTTGCGGTCTCCCAGACCTCGGGTGCTATCGTGGTAATAGAGCACCTGAAAGCTCAAGGACCGAACAACGGCAGCACCCGGGTGAAGATATTCAGTGCAGAGATGGACCTCCTTGGCCAGATGGATAGCTTCGGTCTGAACCTCGTTTTCCCCTCCAAAATATATACTACGGCCGTGGCCTTTGACAAAGAAGGACGCGTGATAGTGACGGATGTCTGTAGCCAGGCCGTGATATGCTTAGGGAAACCTGGGGAGTTTCCCATCTTTAACCCTCTAATTAGCCATGGGCTTTCTTATCCTGTGGGACTGGCTTACACGGCAAACAATTCCCTCGTTGTCTTAGACAGCGGTGATCATTCAGTAAAAATATATAGCTCCACCTGAACGGGTTTAGATGCTTACTGCTATAGGTTCAAGCTGCTTTTGGCCGTAAAGCAAAGTTCTGGTCTAGTAGGCGTGTAGGGAGGAGGCGTTTTCTGGGTAGTGCTTTTAAGTGAAATGGCCCTCTGTGACCAACATGCTGGTGCTTCCTGTAAAACTCACATCGAGTCTCTTGCCTATCCACTGGAGGAGGCCTGGCCATTGCAGGCCATAGTCAACGACGAATCAACGAAACAAATAATTTGGCATTTTAAAATTAAACTTCCATACCTTGACAGGTACCGGGAGAGAAAGTGATGGATCATTTGTTTACATTTCCCAGCACTTAGTGTTCATTATTCTTCCTTAAGCGTAGCCACACTCAGGAAAGTGACAGAGTGGTTTCTGTTTCCAGGATTTCTGCACAAGAAAGGAGACTGGCTTGACGAAATGATAGGAGAAGTGGAAGCTTCAGTTCAGATCCAGCTGAGACCGTTGTGATGGAGGAGCTACCACCGATTAGTGAGTTATGTGAAGTGAATTGGTGCTCCAAGCCTGTTTTTTCCATACCGGGGAAGCTCACTTCTGGCATCGCTCTCCTCTGTTCTAATTTATTCCTATCTTTATTAGAGTTGTACTGGAGCACTTGGTCTTCGTGTATAATATGCGAGCCTGTGTCTTTACCAAGAGATAATTTGGTGTGTGGTTACCAGAGTGAGTAGCTTTTCCCTAAAAGCCCATTGAAGTCTTTCTGTTCAGACCTCAAATATAAAGTTGAGTCGGCTGTGCTGCTAACACAGCTACGCTTGCAAGGTTTCCAATACTGTCTGCCTCTGTCTTGCCATTAATATGGTATTCTCACGCTCCAAACTCCACGATTCAGCCGAAAACTGAAGTGTTGGTGAGAAAAAAGGGGGACGTAAGCCTCTTTTTTTCCCCCCCCCCCCCTTGCTTCCAAATTAGGTTTTGTTGATTGTGAATATGCAGCAGGTTTACTCCAGTTTATATGTCCTTGAAAACAGTTTCACTGTGGACCTGAGTTCTGTTGCCTTACTGCACAGTGGAAATTAAGGTATATCTGAATGCCTTTGACAAGGATTTAACACCCACTAGAAGCCACTGCTTCGTTTTTTAGGCATTTACCTGCTGCTAAAATAATTACTTAGGCGGTTCAGCATTAGAAGGAAGTTAGATATACACATAAATGCTGTCTGAGGTAGAGACAAGTAGGTTAAAATGGCATAAAACTTCTGGGGTCGTTTATGTAGTCACTGAAATAATGAATATTAACTAGCAGTTTGAAATTCACAGGTGGTCTTCCTATCGGTAAATTTAAAATCTGGCTTTTGGTCTGACTTTAGGGCATTTAATAACTGCATGTATTGCTGCACCAGTGATTTACCAAATAGTTACTTTGAACTGGAGCAGTTTTAGCCCTCTCATTCAGACAATGTGTTAATCTGTCTTATGTTAACATTTATATAAACAAGATAAATTATTAAATACAGCTATTTGTAAAGGTGAATTGAACAGTGACCTGCCAATAAAGTGTGATATGCTTACTCCTGTATTGAATAATTTAGTGAAAAACTCCTCATATGTTTTTATTATGGGCTTCTCTGTTGCAGTTGAGTTTCTCTATTGCAGTTGCCCTGTAGATGGTTTCTTTTTTTCAGTTGGAGATATCCTGCTAAAGTTGTTGTAGGGTCATTTTTTGTTATTGAAAAATATGTGGACCTGCACATTTGGTCTTTTCCAGATTTCTCCACTGCCAGGCCACACAGCACGTGCCTTTGGGAGGAACAGAAATACTCCTTGGCTGTTCTGCAGCAGGAGGTGTACGGCCCTGAGCAGGAGCCCTCCTCAGGGGTCAGGAAGGAAATTTCCTCAGAGAAGCAGCCCCCTGGATTATATATTCATTTCTAGGGGCCAAGGAGATTCCTGTCTTTGAGGGATATAAAAACAATTAGATAACGCTTCCTGTGGGGAACTGCTGTGTTTCAAAATGCAAGCAGTACCATCAGTGCTGTATTCATCCATAATTAGTAGTTCATCGCAATACCACTTGTGGGACCTGGACCCTTCCTCTGAACTGTGGCTGTGAGCTTTCATCTCCTCAAACCTTTGTGTGCACCAGGAGCTTGTTTTTGCTACTGAGCTCACGGATGGGCAAATTTCCTAGTGACTACTGCCAGGCAGGCAACTTTCCAGCAGCTGAAGTGCTGATTTTTAAGTGTTTGACTCATGCTGTTTTAAAATCCACAGAAACTCCCATTGTTGCCCAACTCTGCTCCTATCTCCTTCGGTATAGGACTAGAAATCACTGTTTGGGTTTGTAAGCAAAATAAACTTTGTGCCTTTATTCTGCCTAGTTTCCCGTATGCCATCTCCTGCAGTCTTGCTTTACCCACTGCAAGAAAATCTAGACTTCCTCTGTGAATGATGCAGCTGTTTTCCTTTTGCTATAAAGCTTGGTGCTTTGCGTTGTACAACACCGCATCAAAGAAACCATTACATTCTGTCTTAATTCATTTGATGCAGGTGCCTAACTTGAGAAGCCATAAAGAACTGTGTAAAACCACTAATTAAAAATTCTGAGTTCTTCAGTGTGTAAGTGAAAATGCAGCAGAAACCTGACATCTTCCTTTTGTCACACAAGGGAGTTTAAGAGACAACAGGAGACAGAGATCCACCAGTACACTGATAACAAAGCAAAACAGCCTTTGACGTTTTTACTTACTCTTGCCTCTTCCTTTATGCATGTGTGCACATTTCACCTATAGCTACTGTAGATACCCATGGCCTTCAGGATGATGCTTTGATGCCAGCTGCTTTTCAGAGGCCCGGGGGACACGTACTGCTCCTATCCCTCTGCGGATCTGTTGCAATTCAGTCACAGATTTCAACAAAACAAAAACTTGGGTTCTGAGGGAGGGATGGCAGAGTAAGGGACACCCCTAACTGGGTAGGTGATGCTTTTTGGGTCTGACTGGATACGCTCAAAATGGAGATCGCTAGATATGTACTTACCTTTGGAAAGAGTGCTGGCCATTTCATCTAAAATATAACATGGTGACTGTGTCTTGTCCCTTCAGTGATAATTACTCTTGCATTTATTAAAAAAAAAAAAAAAAGAACCTAAACTAACCTTTGCATAACTCTCTGCACCTCATGCTTTAACAATTTGGATTAAAACCAAACAAATAATGATGGACAGTATTCCCTTAATGTCATCTCTCCAGCCCCTACTATAGATAGATACATCTGTTGTGCGCACACACACTGCAATTCCTGTTTGGTTTATTTTTAAGCACTGATCTCAGGTTGCTATCGTTGCATATAAATATACCAGGGTATATTTACAGTGTTTAGGAATAAAGGAGGCAGGGGTGTTTCAGAAATGCATATTGAAATTGTGTCCTGTAACATCAATTTTTTTTGTTTTGCTTGTGAACAAAATAATTTTAGATAAAGAATATAATCGATTTTGCAGAAAAAAAAGAGGTAACATATACTTAATTTTGGCCATTGTCTGTTTGACCATCTGTCCATTCCCTCCAGCCACATTGCTGCACGCATCAGTTTGATGTTTATATTTTCACAAAGCGTGGGCATAACATGTAACACAGCTTTTTCTTAACATGGACTGATTTCAGATGAAGAGGGGACCTCCCATAATGTCCAGCCCCCAAACCACTAAGAGTTTCACAGAGCAGGGCCCATCAAAATGATGGCCTGGAATGCAGGAGACCTTTCCTTTCTAGAAGGGCTGACAGAGGTAAAAAAGCAGCTTTCTCCTCTGGGACCATGGATTATGGTGCTGTTGCACCTGCCACAGGAGGAATTTGCCTTTATTTCTTTCTCTTTGGTGTTTGGGGTTTTTTTCTGACTCTTCTCAGAGGCACATCCTTATAGTTTACAAGTCACCTGTAAGTCACAGCTTGCCGCCACAGGAGTATAACATAGCTAAAGGAAAAATACACAGGTTTTGCAAAATCAGTTCTAAACCTCACAGTTCATTCAGACATCTCAGGAGAAGTGACAGATCATTCAGAAAGCAGCAAGCGCCTGAGGCCCAGCCCCTGTGGAGACAGTTTAAAATTTAATGATAACAGGGTTTTCTCCCCTCGTTTCCCTATAAATACACCGGAAGCCTCTATATGGGATCCACTGTCCTACTCTAGAAAAGTCTGGTGGGAAATTACTCGTAAGAGATTGCCTTTTGTAACCTTCTTGTCTGGTCTATCGTGCAGCCTCTTGATCGGCCCTGTCCAGCCCCAGCCCCAGCAGCTGCTGGTTTTCTTGCCAGCTCGTCTGATGCAGCAGGCCCTCTTGGTTTGGCCAGCTGTGTCCAAAACTGCTTCCATCTGAATGGAGCATCTTCCAGGTGGAATGTATAGCCCCCAGCAACAGGGGGGCTTTCTCCTGACCTTGCCTACCTGTTTTAACTTGATGTGAAGGCTGCAGAGCCAGCGCAAAGGCACAAACGAGTCTCTGGAAACAAAAGTAGAGATCACCACCTGACATAGGTACGCGCAGAGTTCAAAACTGCCAAAAGAATTCAGAATTCATCATGTCACACATGCAGTCACTGACTGTAAAGAAGAACAGGCCAGACAGACCTGAAATAAGGTATCAGTCTGCCTCGCCATGCAACGCCCAACCGTCGCCAGGCAGAAGGCTGGCTCAGCCCCACTGGAGATGAGCTGAGAACATGTACTGCCTGCTTCATTCCTCTTCAGCAAACCCTTTATGCTACTGAGTGTGATGGGGAATTATTATCGTTACCTGCACAGAAAAATTCCAAATGTGCAAAACCTGTAAATCTTTAAATTTTGAAACACATTAGACCAAAGACCCACCTAGCATTTTTACCTTTGCCATGTACTGCTGTGGGTCATACATGAGTCCAGGGGCAAGGAATACTCACCAGTTCTGTGTTTCTCCATCAGAGCGTGCATTGATCATGCCTCCATTCCACATGATGTTTTCAACTTAATTATCTCAACTCAGTGTGCTAATAATGTTTATATTTGATGCTGTTACATAAACATACAGGCTTTCTCTAGAGTGCTTCCTTAGCATAACCTGTCTGATTCTCCCGGACAGCTTCAAAGCTCTCTAGTACTGGAGAGGTCCTCAGTCAGCAGATGATGCATTGCACTTAGGCATTTTTCTCACCACTGCTTTCCAAGAGATTTACAGGTATTTTTGAACTTGATGCTGCCACCTCTCTTTGAGACAAACATGATGCAAATGTCGTGGCCCTGCAGCTGCAGACAGGCGAGCTGAAAATCAAGGGAAGCCTTTGGCAGATTTGAGGCTAGATCTCAGACTTCCCATCACAAGGTTGATGCCTTAATAAAGTTGTGAGAGGCTGTTTTTAATTATCCTCTTGTCAGGGAGTTGCCTTCCTGGTTCTGGAAGGAGTTTTGACATTTTACTGATGATCTCGCTACTAATTCCTTCAGTGTTTCCTACGAATCACGAAAATTAATACTTTTTCTAAACCACAGTGTATTCCTCGATAATTGCTTCCAGTGGGCTCCACAAAGGTGTGTGGTTTCAGCATTTTGAAACACTCTGTAAGGAGATGTACTGCTGTGAAGCCCTACTGTGGTGATCGAGTTACTTACATCATGGCGAGGATAGAAAGGAGAAGAGGTTGACTCTCAAAAGGAGAAAAAAATTAGTGAAGGGTGTCTGTGGCTTAAGCAGAGGGCGAACTCCACCAAGTCAGGGCAGAGAGCACACCCATCCTTCCAGTAACGGGAGTGCATTCTTCAGAGGTGAAGCATTTCAGCCTGGAAAATGGACAAGATGATAAGGGCTGTTGCCTCTTGATTAGGACCAGCCTCTGGCAGGGGAATAACTTAACATTTGAACAGATTACTCAGGCAGTTAGTCACTTTTGAGATGGTAATCCTTAGGAGAGCTATCTGTTACTTTCAGCTCTGTATTCGTAGCAAAAACCTGCGGGAAACAAAGGTTTGGAGCAATCTAAGCATTTTAAGGAGGTATGCTCCTTATAATTAAATAAATACATACATAGCATTTTTCTAAAGAACCCTCTTAATGTAGGCCATTTTTGTTCTTTGGTCACAGGTGAGCACTACAGGGGCAGTGATTTGGGGTGAGAACAAATTCTGCTTTAGTGGAATATATTGTTTTTTAAATCAGGAAGATATTGCTAGTCAGAAGATTCTGTAAGCCATTTTAAATACTCTATATATTATATGCTTTGTAATGAATAATGGGTAGACAATTTTAAGCAGGATATAGGATTAGAGAGAAAATGAAATAATTTATTTTTAGAAAACTGTGAAGATGTAAAAAAGAAAAAAGATGTCTTTTATCAAAGCTTCCTTTTAAAATTTCTGATACAAAGAAGATGATCTTGAAAGAGCTAACATACCTACATAATCACAGAAGGTCACTCATGTACTGTTTTTTGTTCCAAATATAAATAGATAAAAGATAAAACCCATGTGAGGGTATTAATGCTCTCCTAGCATGATTTCCTGATAATATGGACTATGGAATTTCACCAGTATTAACCAGTATTGAGTAACTACTGACCTGTGTCGAAAGTAAGAAACAAAAAGCAATTGTGTCTTTTACTATCACAGACTAAGGAGCTAACCTGAGAAAAAATATGATGTCATTAAAGATATGCCTTATAAGAAATCTATCAAAAAGAGTCAGACAGATTAACTATTAAAAATTCATAATCATCTTCATATGAAAAGGATGTGCCTGGCTCCCTTTTTTGTCATTGTCCTTAATTAGGTAGGACATAAGGCTCTTCAGTGAGTTCTGCACCAGCTTCCGCTCAACTTACAGCATGGTATTACAGAGCCAGAAGTATTTCAAATACGTGTGTTAGTCTTTTTCTATTCTTCTTATTCCTTAAAGTGACTTGTTTGAGTTGAGGCTTGCTCCGTCATAAATAGTTTATATCTGTGCAGTCATGAGTACTGCAAATGGAATTGTCCACATAAATAAATGCTGCAGGACTGGGCTTGCAGTCAGGTAGATTCAGGCTAGTGTGGAGATTTGCCCTGGAGAATTCTTTGCAGCAGACTTTATTATGACAATGCTTTGGGGTTTTTAAGTGCTGAAAGCCCTGCCCATGTTTAGAATATATTCTAACTAATTATAATTTTCTTTCAACATCAAAAAACTTTTGTGAAACAAATTCAATGCAATGGTTTAGCTTTTCTTCTTCATTGCTTTGTAACATACTGAACCCTTGCCTGGTTCCTAGGAGTCTAAGTGGATCATCACAACGCCTCCCTTTTGGGACGTGTGGTCACTTGGTAGCCAGCAATCTGGGGCAAGACTCACTCTGGGCCGGCATCAGTGGAGACCTTACACCTGAACAGCCCTTGAAGATCCCAAAGAGGAGGTTATTGGTCTTAGCCAAGAGTTTAGGAAAGTTATGATGTTTTCATTGTGGTAGAGACTCACTGTAGGTTCTAGGTCCCAAGAAGACTATGCGAAAGGATTTCTAAGGTTGCAGGGTAGTTAGCCACTTTTTATTTCCTTTCAGATGGAGGAATGCCAGCTTTTAAAGACCAGGTGAAAAGTGCACTGGTTTTGCCCTAACAAGGCAAAGTGAAACTGAAGTTGCCCAGGCCCCAGACTAGAGCTACGGGTCTTTTTTTTTTTTTTTTTTTTTTTTGTGATGTTCATAAAGCTGTCCAGTATTTGGATGGTGCTATCATTGAAATGCAGCTGATATCTTCTTCTCATATTTCCACTGTGTCACTGAGTTAAAAACCAAAACCACCCGCTCAGAAAAAGTGTACTTTGAAGGCAGAGAAAATCTTCTCTTTCTTCTGTCTCTTTCACTGGAGAAAAAAAAGCCATGCAACTGAATTATTTTCAAACATGTCTATCAAGCATTAGACTTTCACCCTCTTGCTTGTGTTGAACTTGAATCTTAAGTCTTTTTCCTTGACGATAAGCCTACACTTTTCATGTCTGAAATTCAGCCACATTGTTCCAAATTGTGCCTTTTGCACAGCCCTCACCCATTCTTCGCAGCTGGTTGTTTAGCCCCTTGAAGTGTCCTCCAGAACTATATTACTCATTAGCCATTGCTTAGTCACACTGTGTGGTGCGTACGTGTGTTCACTCCACTTTCATTTCAGAAGAAGAACTAACTCCTGCAAAGGTTCTGTCCGTGTTTTGGTTTTTGCTGTGTTTCTTCACTAAAACAGCCTTTCATCTTTTCTGTCAGATTAAAGGGAGGAAACCTCAGATCACAATATGAGTGGTGGGAAAGGACTTAAGTCATTCAGGGAAGGCGTTTGGGAGACAGGTGTGCAAGCAGAGAAAGGGTGAAGGACTGTACAACTTAAATTGTGTGTGGACTAACAGCTCTAGGAACCCTTCTACCCTGGCCTGCCCTGTGCAGCTCCGTTTGTAATAGTGCCTGTGGGAAAAACTAAATCAGAAATCACCGACTTGCAAGTCACCGTTTTTTTCTGTGATTCTCTGCAATAGTAGCAGACCGGTCCCAGTGACCTGGAGGTTCTCCTCTATTGGATTTTGTGGATGACTCCTATAAATGGTCTGAGTTTCCCTGTCAAATGCTGGTGTAGACAAACTACAAGAAGCTGGGAAGCCTGCAGAAGCCGTCTGTTCCTCTAATATTTACACCTGTAAAGAGCAAGCCTTTTTGGCATGAATCAAAGAGGATGAAATTTGAAGTGATGTGACAACAAAGGACACCCAGTGGTTGCACTGTTTTACAGTCTTCAATCTAAAGAAGAGAGTATGATCTGTTGCTGATAATTTAGTTGTTGTTGTTGTTGATTATGAGGTGATTATATTTGGTATGTTTTCTTCAGGTTGGGAAGAACTGGGAGGGGGAGTGATTGGGTGTTTTTTTTTTTAATAAATAAAAGATCCCGAGTCTTGTTATGCACTTTAATTAGCACCTTCAGCACTTGTTTCCACCTTACACAGGAACTGATGAAACCTGTTGAACTTAATGTGAATCTTCCTGTTCACTTCAATAGACAGCGGAACAGATCCAGGATCTGTGCTGAGCTGACTTCTGTATGTTTTAACAAATGCAATTCCACCGCCTCTCTCAAGGCTTTGCCTCACTCAGCTTCTTTACATGCTGACCTCCCATTGCTTACTCAGAAGACTGTTCTCCTTTCTATTTCAAGCAATAGCTTCTTTTCTTCTCCACACTTCAGAAAGATGTTTGGCTATAGCGCGTATTTGCAGGCATTGCTAAAAAGTAATTGCGTAAGGAGAAATTTTGGCTTGGCCAGCATGGTTGCTAGCTCATCTTACTTAGTAAGCAAGCTTGGGAGGCACTCCTCCCTCCCCACCCTCCTCCTCCTCCCAGGGACAGAGCCCAGTTCCCAAGTCTTATCCAGGCTAGCCAGCAAAGTTCAGCTTCTCTCTGAAAGCAGAAAGTAAACCAACAAGGGGACTGGGACTGAGTGCAAAAGGGTTAATAGGCATGCTGCACTTCTCTTCTGAGAGGCCTCTGCCACTAATCAGGCTGTCTATATTTACAGCTTTCCCATTCATCCCTACTGAGCAAAAAGCACACCTCTGAAAGCAGAGCTTGAACATTGCCGTACATTAGGCAGACTGCATGTAGTACCTGACTGCTAACTGAAGAGACTTGGAGACTGCAGACTCACTTTTTCTACCTGTGGTAAGACACACACCTGCACTTAGCAAATGCATAATAATCAGTGATGCTCCAGACAGTGACTGTGAGCCAGCTCCCTGCTCACAAGCACCCTTATGTATTGATTTGGGATTCATAGTCACAAGAGAACTGTGACTATGTGAGGAGGGACATGCGGGAGCGATGCTTGCATACCAGACATTCCTTATCATAGAGATTAAGTGGGGTGAGAGCTTTCTGGGTAGGGGGAATAATGGCAGGGTTGTCCTTCCCTTCAGTCTGCTGGGGCCTGCCTACTGATTTAAATTGTAAATAATGTTACAAACCAGCTGTGACATTTTGTTGTTTCTTAGGAGAAGCATCCAATTTCTACTAATAATATTGTAGAAAAAGGGAAAAAAGGAAAAATTGTAAATCTCTACTAATTTAACATCAATCCCTTTTCGTAACTTAATAGTTACATTAACCACAGGTAGGTGATGTCAGTTCCTTTGGTACCCTGTGATCTTACTTTTTTAACAGTACAACAGTACAAAACTGTTCCCTTTCCTTACCTTTCCACTACCATAAACTACTGTCATCACCATGATGTTTAAAGACTGTAGAGTGGCATGTGTCTGGTAGGGTTAGCAGGACAGGTTCCCTGCTATCATGGCATCTAATACAATCAAACCAACTCTTAAAATTAGCTAGGTTTAGTCCTCCGGTCTTCTGTCTAAGAGGCCATTCATTCCTCTGGGGGTAGAAGTCAACTCATTTCCAGCCTGAGTGTGTTCCAAGGCAGAATCACAGAATCACAGAAGGGCTGAGGTTGGCAGGGACTTCCGGGGGTCACCTGGTCCAAACCCCCTGCTCAAGCAGGGCCACCTACAGCCGGTTGTGCTGGACCATGTCCAGATGGCTTCTGAGCATCTCCAAGGATGGAGACTCCACCACCTCCCTGGGCAACCTGTGCCAGCAATTCCTGATGTTCAGTTCATGCTCATCACCTCTGGTCCTGTCATCGGGCACCACTGAAAGGAGCCTGGCTCCATCTTCTTTATACCATCCCTTCAGGAATTTATACACATTGATAAGATCCCCCCTTGAGTCTTCTCTTCTCCAGGCTGAACAGCCCCAGCTTGCTCAGCCTTTCCTCACAGGAGAGATGCTCCATTCCCTTAATTGTCTTCACTGGCCTGCACTGGTGTCACTCCAGTAAGTCCATGTCTTTCTTCTACTGGGGAGCCCAGAATTGGACACAATATTCCAGATGTGGCCTCAGCAGTGCGAAGTAGAGGGGAAGGATCACCTCCCTCGATCTGCTGGCAGCTCTCCTCCTAATGCAGCCCAGAATAAAAGGGCTGCATGAAGGACAGTTTACACCCATTTGTTCTTGTGCTAGTGTTTTCCTTGAACTCAAGAAGCACCATGCTTTTAACTGGCCTGAAAGGAAGCATAAACACCCATATCCCCCCCCAGTCTTCATTTTGCTAGACTAAACAAACAGAACTTTTCTAGTCTGCTCTTGTTTGGCAATATTCACCACTCCCCAGTCCTCCCAGTAACCCTTTTGTGTGTCTGTTCCAGTTTGAACTCCTTGTCTGTAAATGCTCGAGTCTCAGCAATGCTTTTTACAATGTCCTCTGTACCGCCTCTTTCACTGTTGGAAATAACTCAAGTGGTAACAGCCCCAACTACATATGCTTTCGTCATGAAATCACTTGGTCGTGAATCCAGGCTGAATACCCACAGCCCTGCTCCCCCCAGTATAAACAAGTTTAGGAAGGCATTTGAGTCAGGGGTGGAGTGTTTCCTGAGGTGAAAAAGGGATGGCATGCAGATAATTAACATCAACAGCAACAAAAATGTAAACAAACCCATCAGTGTATTATTTCTTTCCCTGACAGCTAAGGAATGTGAGCTACACAGCACATGACTAGCTGTCGGAGGAGGAGGACAGAGCCCGTATCTGATGTTAGGATTGCAGGGATGTTAGATCCCTCCTGAGATGACAGAAAGGTTCACTTTGGATTCAGTAAAAACTTCAGTCAGATTTCCAGAGTGTAGGGAAATGTATCTGAGCAATATAAAGAATTATTCTTGTTACTTTTGCCCCCTTCTTTGCATTCCATCAATTTCCCGGCTATAGCTGTGTTAGTCTGCTCCTAAGCTCATTTATCTCTATTAATATGACTCTTCGTCTGTAGGTAGCAATGACCATTAAAGTTCCCACAGTAATCTGAAACTATTTCTTCCTGCTAAGTGATAGGAGATGGGGAACAGAGCTCCCTGCCCCCTGTTCTTCAGTGAGTGGCGTGGAGGAATTCTCCTCTGCAGAATAGTCATGTAGTTAAATGTAGTTAAAATTGAGCAGCTTCTCTCACAGATGGGTTAGTCTCATCCGCTGTGCTGTATACTGGGCTGAAGTTCCTAAGACTATTGCAATATTGTATCAGAGGCAGGAAGAAAACATCGCATCTGATCAGTGAAATTGCATTAGAGATTTTTTCCCCCGACAGCAAGGAATGTTTCAGCTTCATGAAGACGTGACTGCGCCAGCCCCTGGGACGTTCACTGTAATAGTTCACCTCTGATCCCAGAGTGTGACCTACTCTCAGGCACCCAGGGTGGGCGTGGAGTCGGAGGTAGGGTCCCAGCAGAGGTTAGGACCCCACCCAGGTAAAGCCAAACAGGTCATTGAAAACATACGGAAATTAGCCGGTAAGAACAGGTTTAGTCTATTCACCACTGAAAGAGCCTGTAAGCCAACCCTGTTCAGAGCTGAGGTAGGTTTAAACTGCAGCGCCTGTTAAAAGCAATATACTACGTGGGACTCTAAACACACAGCTGTCAGCACCTCGCGCAGCTTTGAGCAGCGTCTCTCAGGCAGGATAATCTAGGTGCGTATATTCTGCATTTATTCCTACCATTGGCAATTAAGTCGACTTCTTTTCTTTCTGAGCATCGGAAGGGCATCTGCCACCACAGCCCCTTTCTGGGCCCAGAGCGTTGCCATAAATATGCTGAACATAGAGGATGATTTTCATGCCTCCAGCACAGCTTTAGAGACAGTCAAAACAGATCTCTGATAAGACAGAGGTGGCAAACATCCAGCCTGACTAACGTCCAGCTTGAATTTGGAGCAAAAAGGAAATGGAAAGACAGCCCAAAAACCTGGCTGAGGGCACTGGTTAAAATCCTGCTCTCATGTTCTCTGTTGTACATTCAACATACCTGTCCAGTGGGGTTACTCGCAAAGCCTACTGATGTGTTTGAGACTGAAATTTGGCTCGCAGTGTACAATTATGGGCAGGCACTTGGTCCCTGAGGCACTCCCTGAATGTATTTTACTCCATGAAAAAATAGAAGTTTGCGTGCATAGCAGGACACTAGTTTGTGTCCTGTCACAAATATAAAGTCATATTTTATCCTACCTCTCCAATATGAAATATTTCTCCCTTCTAGAATGTCCAGGCCTCCTTCCTATATGCTAAATGCTATTTTAAAAAAAGACAAGTTATTATCCATTCTTCTTTTTCACCAACATCAGTGGAATACTTGCCAATTATTTTGTTCGAGCTACGATTTCTTCCTATGCTTTTTCCTAACCTAATATATTAGATTAACCTTAAAAATATCTGTTGGCTTCATTATACAGTATTTGTTCATTTGACCTCTTTCTCTCAGACTGGATGATGATGTAATGTGTTTCGGTTGAAAATAAAGTTTTGTTTTCTCTGTTAATATTAATTTAAAAAAAATGCTCAGTAAAAACTTGGAAACCCAAAGAAAACTTTAGTTTTGGTTAGTCTTATATAATACAAGCCCTGGGTTAAACTTGGTAGTAAAAACCTTTCGGACTTTGGGTGCTGTAAAATCAAATGCTTTTGTCTTTCTTTTGACTCTTTCAACACTGAAAGACAAACACTGCTTTGCTTCCCATGCTCTCGCTGCTGCCAGCTCCTCCTCTTCTCCAGCTCCTGTGACACAAGATGAAGTTAGACGTGCCGGTCACAGCGTGCACCAGTCAGGCACAGCAAGATACGCACTGGGGACGCTGCTGACAAGATGGATATTCCTGGCAGGCACCATGACATTTCCCTCTGCCCTTGGCCCAAGAAAGGAGGTCAGTGGAACACTCTGCCCTACCGGTGGGGCTTCGGGCATCAACTCTGGGTGCACAACATCACCCCCCTATTTCCATGTCACAAAGTAGAGCAATCGGTCTTCCTGCTCAGAATATATGGGAAGACATGGGCACGCCTTCATGTCAAATCACGTTATCTGTGTTCTGCCTTGGGAAGATGAGGAGCAGTTTGAAGTTCCCACCAGAAAAAAAGTAAGGAATGGTATTTTCTTTACGCCCTTTGCTGAACTGTGGATCGATGGACAAATGTATGGAAACGCTGAAAGGGAAGAAACAAAAATGAAAAGAGCCTGAAAGCAAGAGACAGACAAAGATTCAATCCCAGCCCTAGTAAAGCTGCAAAATTCCTGTTGACTGCAGCGGTGCAGAGCCAGCACAAAACGGGGTGGAGGAAAGCAGGGACAGGAAAAGGAAATCGGGGAAGTATGGCTTCAAATGATTTTGTCCCCGTGTTCCCATCCCAGTTCCCTTCACCCCCCATCAGCCTCCACTTTCTCTGGCTCTCATCTTTTTGCATTGCTGAAGCAGTAAGCTGTCATTTCTCATCTGGTATCTCCCACCCGTCCATCAACATGTCAGGGATAGCTGGCAGCTAATTCTGATGGGTGAACAACCCATCAGTATCCCTCTCCAGTTCCCACGGGGCGTGTAAACTGATCAAGCTAACAAATGCTGACAGGTGAGAGGCATTCAGTCCCAGTTGCTACTGAGAGCAAAGACAGAGATGTAAAGGGTTCCATATGGTAGCTGTGTTCAGTGGGGAAACACAATGGCAAAAGAGAAACATCCCATCGGCCTGAATTGCACTCGCTTCCCACAGTCCTTCACAGATCGCTCTTTGGGCTACCTAATGACCTCACGGGGCCCCTATAACATAACTCTCTTCCTATTCTGCTGTAATGCCAAAGGTTTATGGGAGACCAGGAATATATTCTGCTACATGCGTGCTGCCTAATAGATGTTGTGAGGTCATGGCACAGATGTTGCCAAAAGCCCTTCCTCAGGAGGACAGAAAACCATGGTGGAATCAGCACCTTGTTCTTGGCAGCTGTTTTTCAGAGCACGTTGATGTGAATGAAAGAGCAAAAATCCTTCTCCCAGTTACCTAAAAAACCCCCAGGATTTCACAAGAAGAGAACAGCTACAGTCTGTATCAGAACAAACCAGGTCGCATCTCCCTTTTTAAATGCTTTTACATGGATGGCTTTTCATTACCTGCAAACAGTGGAATATAATTCACAAGCCTATTCCAGACATTAGTGAAAATTTCTTCCCAAGACTCTTCCCACAGCCAAAATCATAGTATATCTCATATAGACTCCTTGTAGTTTCTCTTCAGCTAATATAATTTTTATTTAGTCTTGCAATGATGTCAGTTTTCCACTAGGAGGTGGAAAATCGAGATGGAAGGGAATATATTTCCTTCCATCTGTTGGCTGTCTTCTCTTTCCCAATAGCGTCCAAGTTTCACTGAACAACCCTGTTTCTGCACAGCCATTTCAGACTTCACGCCTTGTCTTGAGCCAGCACCTACTTTGATCTGGGTTCTTACAGACTACAGTCATAAATAGAATGTCTCATTTCAACATCGTTCCCTTTCTTTACTCGTTGAGCCACATGCCTACGATGTATTTCATAATGAACTTCATTCCTTATGCCTCCTCTCACAGGCAAGAAATCCACGTGCACAGGCTTCTGCTAGTGATGTTCTCCAGATGCCCGGCTCTATTTGGTAACTTTTCTCTTTCACCGTGCTAAATGTGTCTCTCACTTCCTTTCAGCTTTGCTGCGAGCCATGGCCATTCAGGGCAGCTGGGCCTCCTCCAGAGACATTCCTCTCAGTCGCTTTGCAGGGCTCTTCTGGCTGGTGTGCTGGCAGGCGGGGGCAAGGAGGGTCGATCTTCTAAGCTCCATCCATTGTTTTTACCTTTGTTTTAAACGTCTGCTCTTTCTCCGTGCAGCTATCTATTAATCATTTGTTGTTTAGCCTGTTCTCCCTATAGTGATTTAGCCCTAGAGTAGACAGAATAATCCCGTTTGGGTTTGAGCCTGTCTTTTCTAAGAAAATGTTTCAGACTGCTATTTTGCACCAGGATTCCTGCCAGTTAGCTGCATCAATGATAAGGGTTGATTCTCTGGAAGATATATTACTGAAGCTAAGGAAACACTTCTGGAGAAAAGAATGAAGTTTTAATGGGACACTTGAAAAAGAAGGCTATCCTGAGATCATAGTGCAGTTTTAACTAAAAGTCCTTCTTGGCTTGTCCACTGGAAGCACAGCCATCCTTGGAGCTCATGGTTGCTGGGGTAGTGCACTGCTGTTTGTAATGCTTTCCCCCAATGTTGAACTTGTCACTAGTAGATGGACACAACTCTGTCCTGTGGTGCTTGGGCAGGCACTTGTCAAAAGTGGCCTGTCACTGCCTGGAAAAGCAGTACAGCATGATTGGCCTCACTGGTTCACAGGCAGCCCTTTTCCAAGGAGGCAAAGGGCAGGCTGGGGGACTGGGCCCCTTGCTCTATCACCTCGAGGTACAGCACCACTTCATAGAATAGAATCATTAAGGTTGGGAAAGACCTCTAAGATCATTAAGTCCAACCATCAACCCAACACCCCCATGCCTCCTAAACCATGCTCTGAAGAGCCACATCTTTTAAATACCTCCAGGGATGGCGACTCCACCATGTCTCTGGGCAGCCTGTTCCTGTGCCTGACCGCTCTTTTAGTAAAGAAGTTTTTCCTAATATCCAATCTAAACCTCCCCTGGTGCAGATTGAGGCCATTTCCTCTCATCCCATCGCTTGTTACTTGGGAGAAGAGACCAACACCCACCTTGCTACAACCTCTTTTCAGGTGGTTGTAGAGATCTATAAGGTCTCCCCTCAGCCTCCTCTTCTCCAGCCTAAACAACCCCAGTTCCTTCAACCTCTCCTCGTAAGACTTGTTCTCCAGACCCTTCCCCAGTTTTGTTGCCCTTCTCTGGATGCACTCCAGCACCTCAATGTCCCTCCTGTACTGAGGGGCCCAAAACTGAACACAGAGGCTTCCTGGCCTCCGTGACATGCAGCACCTATGTCAGCACCAGGTCATGATTTTCTAATAGAGCATTGCACATCTTTTGTTAAACAACAACAGCAAAAAAATTCCCTCGTGCCATGACATTTAGTCCGAGGCAATTTGTGGGCCTTTCTTTGCGGCTTTTCCTTGCCACAAGTAAACTTGATGTCCAGTCAGGCACACTGGCGAGTTTGCAGTGACAGCACACATCTGCACAAACCACGGCGGTGGCTCTCGGGAAGGTCCTGAGGGCACAAGCAGGGGCGCCCCGGCCCCTCGCAGCCCCGCTCCCACCCCGCCGGGCCCCAGGAGAGCCCCTCGCCCCCCGGCAGCCCCAACGCCCACACCGGGCAGGCGGCATAAGGTCAGCTCCCATCGCCCACCTTCCCCCGCCCGCTTTACGCATGCGCGGACGGGCGAGGGCGGCAGCGCCACCTTCCCGCCCTTCCAGCGGAGCGGCCCGCCGCGCATGCTCGCTCGAGGGAAGCGGTGCGGCCCCCCCCCGCCGGGTTCCGAAGGCGCTCGGGTGTTTCCGTTCCTTTCCGGCGCCGCGGCTGTTCCCTGCCCCCTCGCCTCTTGCCTGGGCGCCGCAATCCCGGCGGCGCGGCGAGAGGAGGCGGAAGATGGCGGTTGGGATTGGTGGGGAGGCGGCGGCAGGAGCAGCAGCTGTTAAGCGAACGAGGCCGTCGGTAGCCAGCGCTAGAGCCGCCGGTGCGGACCGCGGCTGAGCAGGGAGCCGACTGGGGCTGCGCCACCACCGCCCTTCCCGGCGCCGGACCCTCCTCCTTCTCTCCCTCCCTCCCTCGCCGCCTCTCGCCTTCCCCGCCTGCCCCAGCCCCCAGCCCCCCGCCCTCGCCCCGGCCCGGCATGGAGGTTGGCGCTCCGCCGTGTCGCTGTGCGCGGCGCTGCGAGGCCGCCAGCCGCCGCTGCCGCTGAGCGGGGCCGCCCGCCGCCGCTCCCGGGGATAGGGGAGGCGGGGGCTGGGGTGGGGGAAAGATGTCGGACACCAAGGTGAAAGTTGCCGTCAGGGTCCGGCCGATGAACAGGAGAGGTAAGCGGGGGGGGGGTGGGGTGGGGAGTGGGGAGGGGGCGGCACCGGGGCGCGCCTGAGGCGGGCGCCGCGTCCCCCCGCGACCCTGGTTTCTCCCCCGGGGCGGCGGGAGGATGAACCCCCTCGCACATACACACCCCCGCCGCCGCCCCTTGCTCAGGCACGCCTGGGAGCCTGGCCGGGCCGAGGGGGAGCCGGCGGGGGGCGAGCTGCCCCGGCGTGCGAGGGGAAGGGGGGATGCCTGTGTCTGTGTGCGCGAGAGCTACCCCTGGGTACAGCTGCCCGCCGTGTCGCCTTGCAGAGCTGGACCTGAATACCAAGTGCATCGTGGAGATGGAAGGGAACCAGACTGTGCTTCACCCTCCGCCTTCCAACACCAAGCAGGGAGAAAGGTAAAAAACCAAGTCGCCCTGAGCCCCACATAAAGACCCGGCCCCGGTTCCTCAGCCTCAGCCTGGCAGGCGCCTCGCCTGGCTCCTTTGGGGGTGGGGGGTGGGGGGCGGCAGCGTCCTCAAGTTCTATGCTCGGTGCCTTTTAGGGGCTGCGGTGGGGGGGAAGCGGGCGAGGGTGAGCTCCCAGCCAGGGATTGCTGCCCTGGGCTTGCATCCCTGGGAAGCAAGGACCAGACCTTCCTCTCCTGCCTCCCGGAGTGGAGTCGGAGGTACCCAGCTTGGGATGTGGAGATGGGAGATCGCTGTTGGCCTCCCAGGTTTGAAAACTGATTCTTGATTAACTGCTCGAAAAATAAGCTGTTGATTAGGTAAGGGCTTAAACTGACTGCGTGCTGTTTTCAGAAATTTCCCTTGAGCGCAGGCTGCTAATAACTTGGTGTAACAAGAAGCAGAATCTGATTTTTATGCGAGCAGTGGTATTGTTTTTAAAGTATTTTTACTCAGTTTTAACGTATTTGTAATTGAAAAGGCTGTAATTGCTCGATCCTTCATTAATTCAGTGTTGTTCTGTGAAGTAGCCTATGAGAATATGCTAAAATAATTTTGAAATCTGGCATTTACTTGTGATGCCCCAGTAAAGAATACCCTTGGAAATAATCCAAAATACCAATGCACTAGACTGTAAAAATAGATCAGAACAGGAAAAGATTTCTTTGCTTTGAGGGAGCGTGGGGAAAGACAGGGAGGTGCAAGGGGAATAAGCACACGTTGTATGCATATCTCTTCAGCTACCTGTTGACTGCTCAGCTTAAGTTGATCTGTTAAACGTATTTAATAACAAGGGGTGTGAAATCATTTGCATGGTTATAGAGGTTTTAATCTGAACATGTTCCTACTACTTAAGTTTTTATTAAGAATATTTTTGATCAAGTTCATAATAGTTATGAAGAAACTGTAGTGTGAGTGTTGTGGTGGTTGTTTTTTTTTTTCAAAGGCGGTGTCTCATGCTGTTACAGTTTTCCAGCAGAAAAGGTCGAGACCTTTTGTATTTTTACATGACCAAGATGTGAAGGTGCTTCTCATTAATCCACATACTGGAATATAGCTGTAACCACACCAGTTTAACTTAAATCCAACTTGCATTGTCTTCAGAACCATTGTTGTGGCGAAGGTGCTGGCCTGGGTCTTGAAAGATCAGTGCTTGTTTCCTGCCCCTTTCACAGATCTTTGTGTGGTCTTCTGCAAGTCATGCTGCCTCTGTGGGTCTTAGCATCCTATCTATAAACCAGAAATCTTGTTTTTTGTGAGACTAGTCTGTTCTAGAAAGTATGGGTTGTTTTCCCTCCTGCTTATTGAAGTGTATATATAACCTCCATCACAACACTGCTATAATAAGAATAACATTAAGTCTTCAAAATGAGTGGATTTGACAGGTATAAAACATGAAATACAAATAGAGTCTACAAAGCAAGAACAGAATTAAGATTGAAAAAATCATTATTTTGATAGACTAAAGAGCCTACGGGCCAGAGGATTTAATAAAGAGCCTGTAACGTGTGCATGTTGCTGCTTCTGCATGTTGGCCTGCAGGTATTCAGTGAGACTGTGCAGTGATTCTTTTGTCTTCTGAGAGCTTTTGTGGCTTGCGTTTATCTGTCTTTAATATCTGTAATATTTATAAATTCTCTTACTTGGTTGGAGTTGGCTCCTTGTTCTGCGCCAAGAGCCTTATGGGTGAGTTGTGATGCTTGCGTGCAACCTCACCGTTGACAGCTGTGTTGGCAGGTGATAGCTGTCCCACTTGCAGCCGTTGCGAGGCTGGAATTTGGCTGGCTATTACATGCATGCCTGATGCATTTGAAGCAACTGCCTGATGGATTGGGAATATCAGTGACAAATACTGATCAGAAGTAACTCGCACTAGTGCAGACATATAGTTTGGGTGCCTTCTCAATGGCAGGTGTTGTACGTGACCTGTTGAGATGCCTAATAGATCTTGAGCACCTTGCGAAGATCCTTACATTTTCTTCAGTGCTAAACTGTTGATTTCTAATTTTTACTCAAGGTAAATAGTTTAATTTATCATGATGAAGAATTAATTCTGTTCTTCTGTGGGTACCCACCATAAAATGTCTGTATAAACTGGCTCTGAATTGCTGAGTAGTTGCTGCTTGTACTTGGATTGATGCCTTGGCTGGGTTAGAGATGTCAAATGGATTTTTGGTTTTCTTTGTGTAGCTTGTTTTTATGTAGCTCAACTGGATTTTTCTTTCAGAGCAACCGTGTCATTGCAAAAATGATTTCACTGTTAGGGTGATTAATTGGTCTTTCTTTACTATACTGCATTATTTTAATATTCTGTTTAGCCTTACTTTTCCCATTTTACATTTTAGATGGAAATTTCCCTTTTCTTGCTGAATGGAAGTACAGGTCTGTGCTGCAATTCGGACTAAGAATAAGTAGCCTTCTAAAGCAAATTTGGCTTCTAGGACTGCTTTTCTTAACTGAGCTGAGGCCAAGAGACTATAGGGTGTGGAATTCAGGACTGTGCTTTTTATTGGCTTTGTTCTCTCAGTTATAATTTTAAAGGTATTGACAGAATTTTCTGAAGTAAAATTATATAACTCTTTAATCATTATAATATTATTAAATTTACTCTTGGAGGAATATCCAAGGTTAGGAAAAACAAATTCTACTAGCTTTGCCTATTCTGTACAGAGTTTTTAAATTCAGTCTAAGTTCAGATGCATGCTGTTAATCAACCTCTAGGTTTTATAAAGGATATTTCTGAAGCATTTTAGATGGGCAAGTAATGGTAGTTTTACAAGTGGTGGAAAAAGCCTAAAATCTCTGGCAGAGCTGTCATCTGTCCAACTTCCACTGTTGTATTAGAGGCAAAGCAGAAAGTTATAACCGTAAATTAGAACAGGGTTCTGACTTAATCTTCTAACTACTAGACCACACAGCATATGCACCTTAGCAAACACAGCTACAAAATAGTAATTGTTATTAAATACAAGTGTTCTGTCTTTTTATAAGCAGCAGGCCTGCTATTCCCCACAGGCACAGGACTTGTAGCTTTCTAAACTAACAAAGGAGGAAAACCAGAACGTAGTAAAACCGAACAGTCTGAGCCTGAAAGGCACAGTAAAATCTTTATCGACTAAAATAATAGGAGGCAGAGTTCAGAAGAGAACGGTTTTCATTAGCTGGTATCAGGTATAATCTCTGGTGTTGGCAAAGTTTTTGTAAGTCAGTTGTTGGACTTCATACTTTTAACCCTTGCTTTACTATTACTAGTAGCAGTAGTTTCCTTTAGATCTGCCAAAGTGTGCTTCTGTGTCATTTTAGTTACCTCTCCTGTCTCTTATCCATTTCCTCCCCCAAACCAATAGAGGTTTCCCTTTCTTCCCCAGAAGAACATCTTGTCTTTCTGGGAACCCTCTGACTTTTTTTCTGCCTTTACCTGGGAATCCGAATTTCCTTTCTCAAAGTACACTCCTCCTGAAAAAATTGTTCTAACTTAAAATCTTTTAGAAAGGTTATGTTTCAAGCCACTTGTATACATCCTGCTGTCTTGCTATAAATGTTTGTATTTGGTTGTTGTCAATAAGGTACAGTATTAAAATGTAACTATGAAATAGAGTATGGAGTTACAATCTTTCAAAATATTTGACTAATATTTTATAATGGAAATTACACAGCTCTCTCTAGGTTTATGAAAGATTTGACTTTGTTAGGGATGTTATTTTTTTAGTAGGACAAATTAGGCTTTACCAGGTACCTCCTCTTCTGTTGATTGTTAAAATATGCTTTCCTCCAGCCTTTCCGTACAGCTACACTTCTTAATGCATAGGATCTGAAAATAAAAGTCTTATTTTAGTTCTCTGACAACAGTTCTTCATGACATGATTTTTCCTTTAGTAAGCAAAATATTTGTCTTGACAGAAATAAACAAGGAACTATGGAGACAGTAGAACCGAAATACTATTTCAACTGTAGTTTTGACTGCAACAAAAATTTGTCTGTTGGGCAATTTATTCCATTAGAGCACAGTAGCCTTATGCAAACTGCCTTGTTAAAAACCTCGGGGCAGAAAATAAGAAGGAAATCATCAGTGTGTGGAGCTGAACTTAAAATTACCACTTCTCTCCAAAAGTATCTTTCTTGCCTGGCTTAACTCTTTTGTTTTTTTTTAAAAAATCTTATTCCTTCCTTGTTCTCTCTTCTTCCATCCTCATTTTGATAACAGACAAGTTAGCACAAAGGCCTAATTTCTACTTAGGTAAAACACTCATAGGTGTAAATTACTAAAGATTCCAAAATATATGGGGGCTTTTTTGAGTAGGTTTAAGGTCTTCAATCAAATAAATAGCTAGGAGCAGATGTGTGTGTGTGCCTGTCTAGTTTTTGTAGGTCATGATACTTTCAAAGATTAATACCTGAAGCACAGATCTCATCCCTAGGCAGCTTGTCCTAAAACTTGTTTCCAGAAAACAGCTGTTGCTCCCCCTGCCTTGGAGCAACCATGATTTTGGATGGTCTTTAGTACATAGTCCTTAGTGCGGTGGTTGTGGCACTTTACCTTTTTTGATATATTGCTTTGAATAGTATCAGAGATGAGAGAAGAGCGCTGTTGTAGGGAGAGGATGTAATGATAATGGTCGCTTTTTCAAACTGAAACTTGTGGAAGCTGAAATAGGACAGCTGCTAATTATTTCCGTCTTGAAGGAATGATCAACGAGGTCATGTCTCTGCGTATACTTCGAATTATCACCTGCCTGAGGTAGATTATAAAATAATAGTAGGCAGCATCCTTTGTCTTTGTTTGCAGGAAATTGTGAAAGTAATCTGTCTTTGACCTCTTCTGTTAACTCTCCTGTTAGACATCAATGTTCAGGATGTGAACTGTTAGCTTTGAAGCTTTGCAGAAGAGGTATATTTGAATTGTGAAATGTGTGGTTGGAAAATGGCATTTCAAGGCTATTTTTGCATTGCTTTAATTCATTTGTGCCTTAGATGGGACACGATGCAGTTCCTTGAAATCACTGTTCTTAAATTCTATGTAATTTCAAACAAAATGGGACGTGCAGTATTTTGGATTACAAGGTTGTGGCATGGCTCTCGGTTCTTCCTAAGGTAGTCTGAACCGTGAGCAAATGCAGCATCCATTATTTTGCCATGTTCATAAGATCCAGACAGCTGTTAAGTCCTTGTGCTTTGGTCTTCACATGGCATTGCTAGAGGAAACTGCTGCTGGGGGCTTTTGGGATTGTGGGTAAGCAGCGAGTAGTACTTAGCTGGCAGTATTTCAGAACAAAAACAGATAAAGCGTTTGAAGAGATAGAAAACTGTGCTTGTTATTACCATGTCTACGCAGCCATGGCTTTGTAGCCGTTCTCTGCTTTTGGACTACCGAGTGTTATGTTCAAGTATTTCTGAGCAGAACACAGTAAAATGAAGTTCAGCTTTGAACTTGCCCAGCTCACCTGTTCTATGATGTTAGAAATGCCCGCACCGTGGAACATGAAAATATTTGTTAAAAAGATTAGTAAGGCCTTTAGACACGCTTAGCATCTGTGTTTAGAAGGGGCAGGTACGTATGCACTTGCCTGTTACTGTAGCCAGAGGTGTGTTTTGAGATCTGGATTACTACTCAATACACCTTGAATATGTTGTTCACTGAAATGAATTATGAATTTAAAAAATGTACAGCTCTGTTAAAATGGAATTTTTTTCTTGTCCTTTTCTTTGGGGAGATCAGGACTAAAGGCAAAACTTTATTTTTACCTCCTTTGCTCCCTTAGTATAAGTAATAGAGTCAGCTTTCTTGTTTTGAAAACAAGATTATCTCTGCTCTGTTGTGCATCTGGTAGGTTTATTAAATGGGCATATAGTAAGATTTCAGACTTCTAATTAGATTCACTGTAATTTAATAGTTTGAAAATTTAAATCTAAATGATACTTGCAAGCATTGTAGTGACCCAGGTGTGGGCTAGATTCAGAAGACTTTGGGAGGTGCTTTAGGAGTCCCTGTGCAGCAGAACCTGAGCTCAGAGAGAAGCAGTGCGCTCCAGCCGCTCCGCTGGGTGGGTCTGTGTGTCGCACAGAGCAGGGGTGCGAATCTTGGTACGGGGTTTTGGGGATGAAGCGAATCCCTTCTTGGTCTCAGGCCTGCAGCGCAGCATGCCCAGGAAGGCATCTGTTGTTCAGGGAGTCAGCATGGTGGTACTTCTAGTAATAAGATTAGAGCTAAATCTTTAAATTGACAAATGTACTTGTTGCTGTTTTGTTTGACACATTATTAGATTTTAAGTTCTTCATTCATGTACAGTTGGATGCAGGTTGAGGAGTGGTAGCTGCCTCTGTGTTGCCAGTGTCTTTTGCATGGACATACTGTCCTTAAGACTGGGAAAGTAGTACTGTCTCTTTGCTTATTTGGCCTGCCCTGGGCATGGTTTGAATCTATTAATGGAAACAATTACTGCCTACTATAGCGAAATGACAGCTGCTGCAGCAGTGTTGTGCAGATGCTGTTGCTCAACTGAATAACTTCTCCGATTGCTTGGTTCCTTGTATTTTGTGGGGATGTCTGTTTCTGTAGGCAGAGTGTGGAGAAGGCTTTTCAAGGAAATGTGAAAGTGTTGGCTAGAGACAGTGAATTTTATGTCTTCAGTAAGTGCAGCCTACAAAGAAAAGGACCCCTGCAGTGCAATGATGTGCACCACAGGACTCGGTGTCAAGTTAACTTGAGACCCAAAGCACCATGTGAACTAAAACAGTCATGCTATTGCCTGGAAGTGATGTTGCTGTGTCTTCTTACAAGAGACAGTAGAATGGATATAAGTGTGTTCAGCCAGTACCTGACATTGTATGTTGATATGAAATTGGTCATCAGTTTGAGGTCTGCTGGGGCTTGAGCTGCTTGGGTGTGTCTTTACCATCCTCCTGTGGCATGCAGTGGGTGTTCACTGGGAGCTGAGGGAGGGGCTCGGTAAGTTAACAACAAGCAGATTGAAAATTTGCAGTATGAAGGTCAATCGGGAAACACATTGCTGATGGGAGTTCAAAATCAATGACACCCGTGTTGGTGAAGAGTAGGCGTTACACAAGCTGTTTTCAGAGCAGTGGGAGGGTGTCCCTTTATGTCATTTCTTGTGTTTGGGGAAGAGGGAATGAGTGGCTTTCTGATGCTGTTGTGCTTCCTTTGTTGTTAATTAACCTCTGCAGTTCTGGTCTTTATTTCTGATAGTTGCCTTTTAATCTAAAAGTAATAATTAAAAAACCCAACCTTCAGTCATTAAAACATCTAATGAAATTTGTAACTGTATCCTGAATACATTCCTTAGTCATCAGCCGCAACCTTTATCTGGCATTTTGTTGCATCCTCAAGCATGTACACGCTTACCAAATATACCTACATCTTCCTCAGATAATGTAAAGTTAGTGATTTGTAAGGTGCAACTTTTTCACCAGTAGGTAATCCGAATGTTCATCTCATTTCACGTAGATTACCATAGGAAAATCTATATGGCAACAGCCATTAATGAAGTGGCTAATGATTTGTCATCTTGTAATAACTTATTTGCTATTTAAGTGTTATAATGCAGGAAAAAGATTTATACCATAATTACTCTTTTGACAGATTAAACCATGAATATGTTCTGGTGATTATTAATGGTGCAGTACTTAATTTGAGGTATATCAGTCAGCACAGTGGTAAAGGGTATGCCTGAAACATTGCTCTGTCCTTGTGTTAGTAGTGCATGGTAACTAGCATGGTTAATGATGATGCTGAAGACACATCAAAGAGGCTCACTGCACTAGCAACAGGGTACGTACTTAGCGGTCTGTTTTCTAGATGCGAGCCCATGCCAAGCCCATGCTGCTGCCACTTCGTGTTTAGTAACAGCATAGATAGTAAGCTAGTACTGGCTTACTTCGTGATTCGTGGTGTCACTGCATCTTCTTTTTGCAGTATATATATATTCCAAGAATTTTAAGCGCTTCATAAACATGAATCAAAGCAGCTGCTGTGGCTGGAATGGCATGCCTATCTCTGCATGTGTTTATGAAGATACTGTTCAATGTGTTTAAAAAAACTACCAGGATGCATTGTTAACTGTAAACTTTATAGACAGTAATTTGATGCTTTGTTTTAAAAACATATTGCTGAAACTGTCCACACAAATATTTTTTGACTTTTTGTATTATAAAATATTATAGAATTGCAAGTAAAATGAAAAAAAAAATGTACATAATATTTATTGAGCTTACATTTTCTTAGTTCATTCAATAGTATCTTTTTAAACATAAATGTCATTCCCAAATAAGTAGTGTTCAAAAGCCTCTAGGTGAGATTAAATTTTCTTCTAGCATAAGGCTTCAAAATTCTGAATCTGTCTCTTGAGCTACTGCAATAATTTTTCTAACATTAAATGCAAGTATATGAATCTGTTTTGCTTAATCTTTCTTGTGTGATGACAGGTGACAGCAGATCTTAGATAAGAAACTGCAGTACTTGATATTTCTTTCCACATGGCTTCCACTTTTTGTCTGATTTTATGATTAAAGCCATGTGCAGCGTAACTGTGAAGGCCTTTCACAAATTTGATTCTTTCACAGTTGAAGGAAAACGAATTGGGTGAGGTGGAAGGGGAAGTCTGTCTGCAAAATGAATGGATTTGTACAGTGACTGGCACTGGCTGCAGTATAATTTTTAATACTTTGGAGTTGTTATTTTGTTGGATTTTCACTTCAGATTCAATTTTATTTTGTGATTCAAAAGCCAAGGCTTGTTTTACAGTAGATGAGCTTTTGCTAAAGATAAGTCAGCAGAGCATTCCAGTGGAGGCACAGAGCGAGCTGGTGGACATTTTCTACTGGCAAAGCTGCTTTATGGGCCTGAACGAGCAGCACCCTTGTCGTCTTTGGAAAGTTTCTTTGTCAGCATCTGTCTGTGAAGTTTTTTTTATGTATGCAATGTGATGTAAGTGTGCAGTGCTCCAGAGTTGTTTTGGCGCAGTAGTGCCACCTCCCTGAATGATGTAAGTCCAAAGCGTTTTGGTATTTTTATGGTGTTTTTTTTCTTTCCTGTCATACCATGTTGTCATTCCTTATTTTGAGATGTTTCTAAATTTCCTTTAGACTTGAAATGTGTTTTCAGATAATTTTGTCTAACGAAATCGGGCTGAAACAGTAATCGGCCATTTGGTAAAATGAAGACATGTTTCTATATTCACTGTATGCAGCTGAAGACATTAATATGTTACTATGTGTCCTGTGAATGCTCAGCAAGAAGTAGTTGAGTTTGAGTATGTTTTTTAGAAGAAAACTTTGCAGTCATCTGAACTTTGTGGGAGTAAGAGCAGAAACTGCTTGCAGTCTTCCTGCACTTTGCTGTTGTACTGATCAGGGTAAAAAAAGATGATTCTGAAGATGGTGTTAGAAGTGTATCGTGGAACATCACCCCAGCACTCAGGTTTTGCTGTTTTGGAGCTTCTTACCATGATGACAGCAGGTATGCTATTCTGAAACAAACTGTTTAGAAAATAATATACTGCCTGTTACAGTTAAAAAGAAGAAAGCTTTGTATAGTTCTCATTTTTTTTTTTTTCTGGTGTTAATCGAATCCTTGTACCTGCATTCTCGACTGTAGTGCCCTTGAAAAATGCTGCTTCGGTGTCCGCAGACAAAATAACACACAAGGAAACACGAAAGGTGTCTCATTAGTGGATTTGCTGCTGACACAGTAGAATATAGGGAAAGGATACTTGGGGACCAGAACTGGAAGGATAATGAAAGGCAAAGAGAAGTACAGAAATGGATGCCCAACAACAAGATGAAATTTTTCAAAGTACATGTTGGAGGAAAACAAAACAAGCGAACAACAAAACCTGACAGCATCCAATAAGCTTTTTTCCATCCTACTGAAAATGTGTATGAGAGACTGGCGTTCTCTGGGGTGGTGCTACAGTCTTCATGTGTGTTCTGGTTGAGATCCAAGTTGAAAACAAAAAGGAAAATCAGTTCTAGTAAACAGACCATTGAACACTGGACAGCTTGCGCTGTAGTTTCCTTGTCAAGAGCTTCCAAGTCCTTGGTGTTTGAGGTGTTTATAACATTGTAGCGAAGTTCAGGTGGTATTCCTAATTTTCATTGCATAGTTGTAACATGTATCTTAATGCTAAATTTTTACTGCTTGTTGTATTAAACGTCTGTCATGATTGAGAACCTGTGTAAATTGGCTGTGAAATAATCCACTTGGAAACACTTGTGTATCCATCAAAAGGATGATGAAAGTGTGTATGAAGATGCAACACCTAAGTGTACTCCTAAGGACTCTTTCAGTGGAACAGTATCTTGAATTTTTTTTTAATAAATTCAGTAGGTGTTCTGTCCCTCTCAGCATCCCAGTTCCATGGTGGGATCTCCCTTACTGTCAGAAGTACTGTGTATTGAAGGAGGGGGATGTCTGACTTCCCCATTGTGAAAGTTAGAAGTTAGCTCTTGCCAGTTCTGTTTTCAAGTGCTCAGCAGGGCATAGTGGATGAGTACTGAACCTAGACAGATATCAGTCTAATCTCTCCTCTTTTGTTTAATTACTCTTTGGGGCAGGCTGCATCCTCTCAAGTAGTCTTTGAAGTTTCACTTTTGCAGATATGAATGTGGCAATTGGAAGCTTTTTTCTGAAATACTGATGGCGTGCAAGCTTTGTGCCCTTAGTGTAATCTGTCCCTACTGTCATCTACTCTCACAGGTAGAAGCTTTGCATGTGCTTCAAGGAATGCAGTGTAGGTTTATTTGAAATTTCAGAATGGCATCTTGCAACTTTGTGTTAGTTTAAACCCAGAAATGCACATCCTCGGTGTTGGGCTGGCTGAATGCCCTTAGTGTTTTGCAATGCTCATGTGTTTTCTGAGTTATGGTTCTTCTGGTACATGGTCTGACTCACAGTATGGGTTGCTATTTGAGAATTTCTTACCTGAATAAGGAAGAAATTAATGGCTTATGTGCACGATAGATGAGACTTTGAAAATACTCTTCCACTGGTGTGACCAAGGTGTAAAATGAGGTTTATAAAAATCTCTCCAAGCCAACTCGATCTTAATCTGTCTTCCTTTGTCAAGAAGGGTGTTGTAGGATGTTTTCTGGAGGTTCTCACAGTTTAAATGCATGTGTTTTTCTCAAGGTATCTGCATCTTCATTGTAGTTCAGAAAAGAAGGTGGCGAGTGAGTCACTCATATAAGTGACCTCTTGCCTGCTTGCCTTTGCTGTTATTAAAAAGGTAAAGTAAATATGAGGTCTTTGGGGACTTTGAAATGAGATATAAAATGGAATTGCAGAACTGAGTTTTGAGGGAAGAATTTTGCATCAGCAGTGTATATAAATGAGAGAAAATAGAAATACTAATAGAATACTAATGATGACATGCAGTTGTAATGTAGCTCGTTTTCAAGTGATAAGAGCCTGACAGTCTGTTGGCTGGTAGCTGTAATGAGCAGTGTCAGAGTTGAGTGAACTCAAGGTGAGTGTTTGAGTAGACTAGGAAACTAGCATGTTTTTTTCCAAATAATAGTGGGAAAGCTTTGTACTTGAAATACTTCTATGATTATCATTCTACTTTGCATCCAAAATAGAGGGCAAGTTATAGATTCCCTACAGAACTTTTGCTCTAAATAGAAGGAGCAAAGGGTGCTATGTGGTTTTTTTGTTGTTGTTTTCTCTTGAAGATCTAGATTGGGTAATTCATTATTTATTTTTTTTAGGTTCTCTCTGTATAGCTTTTTCTGCATATGAGGCAGGTCACTTCTTTGCCCCAGTACTGTTAATCTAAGAGTATCTGAAATAGGATGCTTGCCTTAGCTGCAGCTTTTCTTGTAGCAGATCCTTCTACTCATGCTCTTTTACTTTCATGCCTCAGTTTGCAGGTGTAGTAGATGAAAAGAAATCGAACTGGTCTGGAGTTACTAATCAAACAACATGACTTTTAGCCATTTTTGGCATAGAATGGCTGTTCAAGCAAAAAGGGAACAGTTGACTCCTTATCACATCATATTGAAAATTGCTAGGAACTGAGTGCTGCTGCTGACTTTTACTTGAAATATTAGTGATGATGGCCAAAGTGGGGAAGCGACACTGAAAAATTAATGCGACAAATGCTCTGAATAATTTTGAACTTAATTCTGTATTTGGCACATCTGAATTTTGTTTGCAGTGTTGCTGCTCACCTACTTTGCTCCTTCACATTCTTATCCTAATATTACTAAACGAAAACTGCTCATGTCAGTAGTATTTGCCTTCTTGAATCACTAATTAATGCTTATCAGAGTTCAGAACCTGCATACCCTTTCTTACGACTTTTCGTGATGTTTCAGACTGATCTAGTTGTCTTGAGTCTTTCTTCTTCCTTAACATATCACTTCTCGTTCTCTTCTAAGGATTTTTGTCAACTTTTTGAGAGACCACATGTAATTCTACTTTATTTCTTCTAGCTTGTTCTGTGTAACTCTATTCGCTATGCAGGCAGATCTCTAGGTAGATCGTTTAGGCTGTGGGTTATTTATGGCAGAGATAATTAGCTGAGTTGCAGCTCCTGAAACAGAAGAATTGCGTCTCAGTGTCGTGGAAGTTTAGCTGATAAGCTTTGCGGGGTCTCACCTCCTCCTGTGCAGGGTCAGATCAGAAGTCTCAACGCTGGACTCCCACAGCCTGCTTGCACAGTGCAAATACTGGGTGTCTAGCAAGGCTTCATTAGCCTGAGCTGTACCTCATGTCTGTGGCTGTATTTGTGAACTTGGAAGTGTAAGGAGGTGGCATTGATAGAGTCAGAGCAATGGCGGGGATAGGAAAGGGAAAAAAGTAGGCGGGTGTGGGCATCTGCTACTGTTTTAACTGGTTCAGATGCAGTGCAGGATGAGCACGTGTTCAGGTAATGGAGGCCAAACTGATGGGGGTCTTCTAAAACTCAGAGTGCAGGGACTGGATGTACAGAGATAACTAATTGACTCCACAGTGTTGACTGGTGTTTGGGAGTGTCTGCAACATGCTCCCTAGCGTACACCCTGTTATCCAGGATTTTCTGTTGTCAAGAGTGTTTCAGCCTGTGGTCATGGTGAGTAGTAGAGCTGACTGCAGATCACAACACAGATGGTACTAAAACAGAACTAGAAAGCTGTGTATGAACGTTTTAAGTTGAATTTAAAGCACTTCATTAAATATTAGAAACAAAGTAGTTGAAATACTTCACTGAAAAGTGGGGTAAAACTCCCAGTTTGATTTAAATACCCCCCTTGGACTTAGCAATTGAGCTGAATGCTAAATTTAAAGCATGGCTAGCTATTTACAGTACCAGGAAGAACATTCTTTGGGAAAGAATACATTTTTCACTGTTCTCTATGAAAGAGACTTAACATTGTGTAACCGCACTACAGGTTGACTTGCACACACTTCTTATCCCAGTACAGAAACCTAGATCTCTCTTCTTAACTGCCTCTGGATAGATGCCAGCAGGGGACACAGGCTGCACTGCAGTCTCTGGGTTAGCATGCAGATGTCTGGGCCCAGTAGCCCAGGTCGACTTAACAGCATGCAGGCTCTTTAAACATACACAGCTAATCTTTATACTAAACCTCATAGTTTTGTGCAAGCGTAACCCTAGATAAAGTTTATGCCTTTCTCTGTTCTTCTCCAATTTAACTTTCTGCTTCCTCTACAGAATCTACCTTTCACCCTCTGACCTTCTACCTGCATTGTCCTGTGCTCTTTAAAGATCCTATTTAAAGTGTTATCTCCGGAAATGATGGTGTTTCAGAATAAAGAGATTTGAGTGCTGTTAGCAACTCCTGGCAGCACTGTGCTGCGTATTCTAAATTGGAAGCTTTGATTACATTTAATCGTCTGCAGTTGGTGTGGTAGCACGTGTGTGCTGCTTGTGTCTCAGCTCCTTTGCTTTCTATGCCTCGCTCCTCTGAGTAACTTCCCTTGTAGTACTTACTGACAGTGGTTATTATCAACGGTTTTGTATTTATGTTTCTGTGTGCTAATTGGTAACTGTTTCTCTACTGTTCTGAAACTTGCCAGGGCTGGAAGCTTGATTTCACTGTAAGATGACCATGTTTTCTAATTTACAGTTTGGTTGGGTTTTTTTTGCTGCTGCACTAAGACAAATCTTACATGGCAATAATTTTTCTGTTTTTCACAGTGCAGCTGTGCTTAGCATGCTGCTGCTGAACGGGACCTAAACCCTCAGCTAGAACCCAGTGAATTTCTGCAGGGTGACAGACTCTCATGTTCTCAAACTCTCCCGCCCTTAACTTGGAGGGCTCCTTTGCTCATGGTATCCAGGCTGGGGCTGTGCACTCATTAGGTACATATTCAGGTGCTCTCCACCACGTGAAAATGCCCGTGCATCTTCTCTGTTTCTAGACATTGGCTTGTCTCTTTGGAGCTCTTTGGCTTTGTTTTGTGCCTGAGCTAATAAAAGCCTGGTGGGACCCACATCTGCTTTTTGTCTGCACAATAAACCTGCAACATGGATCAAATTCTCATAGGTAATGGCAATGTGAAGATATTTCAAACAACTTCTACCTTTCAGTATAATAATACAGTAGTGTTCCACTCTCTGTAAACAAATGTTCATAAAATGAATTGTGGATATAAACCTGGCTCTGCAGTCAGAGATCACAGCTCAGAAAACATTTTGAGGGAATAATACTGTTGGCTGCAAGCCAAGGAGGGGAGAAAGATTCAGGGATGACTTAGATAAGAATGAACAATTTTTCAAGAAAGAAGGATTATCGTATCTCTAAAATATTTGAGCTGTAGATGGACTTTGGCTATTGGAGTAAAATTCCATTGAGAATACTGCATGTTATTTGAACACGTGTTTTAAATGTAGAAGTGTATCTGGAGAGAAACAAATCACTTAAAGAAACAACTATTTTCTGACAGTGGTACAGTGTGCAGGCTGCTAGTAAGAGTTCAGGATGTCTTCACTTGTATATCGTGTAAAGACTCCTGTGTGATGATGTCTGCCATCAGTAACTAAGTTGTTTAGTGTAGGAAGTTGGTTTGGGAAGGTGATTGTGATGACTGGCAATCTCTGACTAAACTGTCTTAAGAATTTGGTAGCAAAGTTGCTTTGTTCGTCAATATGGCCTTTAAACTATCATAAGATCTGAAAAGGTGCAAAATCAAATTTTTCTTAATTATAGCCCTCTGGAGTTCTAAAGGCTAGATTCTTAATCTCCTTATTTCCTGTTGTCGGTTGTTGGTGTCTGTATTGTCCATCACTGTGCCACTTGGAGCTTAACACCTTTTGCTTGTTGGAAAGGAGTAGACCTGTCAACCTTTCCCATAGCCGCTTTGGGTATGAAAATACTTGGTTTGCTACCAAAGTCAGCATGTTGCTGCAAATTCACTGGGCAAGTTCTGTGGAGAGAGAGAGAAGTTGTCCATCTCAGGTAGACAGTTTTCAGTGCAAAATTATCTTTAAGCTAAACTTCTAGGTGCGTATTTCAAGCACATTACTGTGCTTTTATGCAGAGAAATACATGGAATAAGTTGATGAGCAGAGCTCTGAAGCATGTGAAAGGAGTTAGAGAAGTAGCTGGGCTGGGCCAGCTGTGTGAAATGTTGGGTTTTTGGGGAATGGGACAGGCCTGAGTTGAAAATTAAAACATATTTTAATGTGTCTCTTAAAGTTACATTTTAAACTGGTTTTGGTATCAAAGGCTTCAAAAACTTAAATACTTTTTAGAGCTGTTAAGTTTACAGGTCAAAAACCAAAAAGAATAATCCAGAGATTTTAGTAAGCAAACATAATATTAAGATAGCCTTCTCTGTATGTTGCCTACAATTTTTGATTTCAAAAGATTGTAAAGATAGGGCATTCTTTTTTATTTTTTAAATATTTGATGTAATGTTTTTAAAGTAGACATCAAATAGCTCCTATTTTCTGTCCCTTTCTAGAATTGCCTTTTCTGAGCACTCAGTTCTCTGAACTCACACACACGCGAAGAACAATCAGTTCTGAGCAAGTTCTTGCTGTCAGAAGGATATTTTTTTATCATGTTCCCCACTTCCTTGAACAAAGTGTTCCAGCTGTCTTTATTCAGTAAAGATACCATCAATTAAAATTTATTAATGGGGCAAATCAGATTATGATCAGTGGACTTTTTTTTTGAGAGGTAAGATGATTAAAACATCTATTGTAGTCTAATAATTCTGTTTCTGAGGAAGAAAAACATATTGTGGATGCTTTTCCATGTTGAACATTAGAGTTCAGAAGATCAAAATATGAATGAGTGCTGGAATTCAACAAAGAGGGTTCAAAATTGTCCTAATCTTCTATACCCTGCACACTGGAATATCTTTCACATAAGCTTGAAATACGAAATATGGCATCTCGAAGGACTTAAAATAATTGGTTCAAGTGGTAATGAAATGATGATCCTTTCATCATGTAGCTCCAAATGTATTGCAAGAGTATAAGGGAGAACATATCCCATCTACTTAATTCTTTTTTAGGAACCTGCAAAGGTAAAATACTGTATTCTCTAAAGAATAAATTCAGTTTGCAGATTGCTTCAGGAGACTTGTCCGGTAGGCATGCATCAGCTATGTAGTAAGGTTTTTGCCTGACTCTTTTCTCACTGTAACGTGTTAGTAGTAATGAGTATAAAATAACACCTTTTGGGGGGAATAGATAACAGCTAATTTTAATTATATGACTCTAGCTGTTTAATTTACACATGAGTAGAAGGAAGCCTGGGCCTCCAAGCTATTTTGTGCATCAATGCTAAACTTAAAATCTAAAGTTGCAAAAAGGAGCAAGTAGCAAAAAAGTAAAAGAAAAAGCAATCAAAAGGAACAGTTTCGTGTAAGTGATGTGAGCTGTCTTAAGTATCTGAGGGCCAGGCAAAATTTGCTACTTTGCAATTGCTGTTTGCAGCTACTGTGGCTCACCTGATAATGTCTGAGCTTATTCAAAGTATTGAGATATGGAGAATTAATGGCTGTTTACAACCGTTACTGTACAACATATAATAAAGTATGCAGAGATAGTATCTGTGAAGGAAGTATTCTTTGAAGGCAGTTTACACACTGAGCACCTGGTTTGCATAGTGTTAAATCTTTAAATATGTCCAAAAGAGAGCTTTCTTCCTACTCACCCCTTTCTGTTGACTGGTTTTGGATGTCTGTAGCTAATGCGACTTCCTAATCTAATGAGATGATCATGAGAGCTCCCTAGATCATGATACAGAGATTTAATATTAGACTCTTATTTTATTGGTGTTCTCCATTGTTAAAATCCCAGCTTTGCTCTTTTATTGACTGATAACATATTGTGTTGATGTTTTATAAAAATCTGTTGTAGCTGACATAGTGACTTTAGATCACAACTTCTCCTTTCTTGGAGTTGCTCAGGTTGTTGTGTATCAGTTTTGGGAGCGTGGTCATTTAAGCTGAGCATTGAGGAATCTATGAACGAAAGCTGGCCAGCTTGAGTCGTCCTGTGGTAGCAGTGTTGCCTGCCTTCGGTTTCCATACTTTCAAAATAAGGTACACTACTGGTTTTCAGACTGTACTACCCCTGTGTTGGTAAGGCATCTAGAAAGAGGCGTCAATCACATAAGTTTTAACTGACATTAGTGCCAGTTGTTAGCAGCAATATTTTAAGGGGGGTGGGAAGGGTGCATTTTTAGAAGGCATTGCAATGGATCACCATGTGAGAGGTCAGTCCTTAATTTCAGTGCAGATTTATCAGATAGTTTGGTGTAGTAGCTTAGAAGTAAATGTTTGGGATAATTGGAAGTTATAAAATGAGGTGAAGTGGCTCTTCAGTATATTTATCAACATAGATTCTTAAACCTAGCCACAAAAATTCCCTGTGTTCAACTGTACTGTCATAAAATTGTCAGTGTATTCATAACTAGTAAAATATTTTTTATTTCATAGCAGGAAAATGAAAACCTTTAAAAAATGAAACTGGAGAAGAATCAACATTAGTTTAACTTTCATTTAATAAAAAACACACAACCTGACCCTTGCTTTTGGTTCGTGGCGTATTTTCAAAGGCTAAAAGATCTTTACTACCGGTAAACATGATTAGTGTCTTTGCCGTTTAAAGGAATGTTTTAATTTTCCTAGTATATATTCCAGTTGCTCCTGTGCAGTACTAACCTTACAGATCAGTTGTGAAGGGGAGCAAAATGCTGACAAGCCTAACATGATGCATGAGATATGTGTTGCTAAATAGAAATATATCAAGAAAATTAAAAGACAACGTTAATTTGTTAGCCAAAGCTTTACCTATTCCTTTTAAATTGCGCCTTTTCCCATTTAGTCAGTCCATGTGAGGTGCGGTGCTGGTGAATTCCTGATGAGAGGTCAGATTACTTTGGCATAGTAGCTAAATCTCTCCTATGAACCTTCTTACTTCTAGCTTCTTAAAATGAAATGCCGCATAACTTACTGAAGGACTGAAGTTTTCAGGCTTTTTCTGCAGAAAAGTGAGCAGAAATGCGGACAACTAACTTAGACTGGATGAACAACTGCCGTTGAACTCAAGAGTGATCAGGTACTGCTTTGCACATCAGCTGAAATGATGGCAGAAGTTATTACCCTTCGGCTGTTTAATACCCCTGCCCTGAGAGTTAATTTCAGTGATGAGTACTTCTCCTGAAGAGGAGGTGCTTGTAGCATTTCAGTTCATTTTTTTTTTTTTCAACGGTGATACTTATAAAATGTTTCAATTAATATTTAAAAAAATAGGTATTTTAGTTTTGCTAATGGTAAACTAATAACTTCACAGATATACCAGGAACAGAAGGTTTCTCTATGTACCGAAGACTAATAGCTAAAAGCTTGAGTGCAGTGAAGGGGGGGCAGAAGTGCCCAGTTACTTAATTGGAAGAAACTGCTAAAGGAAAGAAAGAATGTAGCTGCAACCTTGAGGAAACAAGAGAGGTCTTTCCTTTTGCATTTGACCATCTCGTTCTTCTCTTCTTCCTGGACTATCTGGTGGGTGAGGTAAGTCAGCCTCCTTTGTGAAGTGTAGAAGGCTTTGATCTCTGCTGCTGTGGACAAAGCTGGCATGGTGGTTGCCATCCTCTGGGTTTCTGGTGTCACAGAAAAGGTCTTGTCTTCAAAGCCTGTACTGAGCGCTATACTTCCAGCCTTTTCTTTCTTTACTACTCTGTCTCAAGGTGGTGGTGGAGGAATGGGTATTGGCAAATCAGGAAGAGTATAGTGTGAAAATTTAAAAATGAACAGTCTCATCTGGGTAACAAAACAGGATTTAGTAGGTTTGAAAGGAAGTATGTAGGAACATATTTTGGTAACCGTCAAATATAAGATGGTTAATTAATCTTTTTTCATTGTCTGTGTCTATCAGTTAGGACTACCTTCTTTTAACAATAGCTTTTTCTTTGATATTTGTCTGCCCTGTGTATTTGGCCTCAACAGTTTACTCAAAGATAAGATGAGAGATGACTTGGAAATATGGAGAATCGAAGCCTTGTGTAGGCAGAAGAAAGGTGACAGCCCTGAGACAAGTACTATTTCGGACAGAAGCTGTAGAAGGACGAAATGTAGAAGGGCATTATGGATTATGAGCTTTGTCAAGAGAGTTTATTACAAAATGCATAGATGAGGAAGAGGAGTAGTTTAGTTTTGGGGGGACCTTGATAGAGTCAAGAGCTGGTGACAGTTCATGAGAGAATTTCTACTGCATGTATGCATTTAATAAGTAAGATAAATTACCAAAAAGTTGCACATACTCAAACTGTTAAAGTTGTGTTTCCTTGGTTTTGGTGCTTACTGATGCCTACAGTAACACTGCTGTGATACCAGGGCGAATGGGGGATGAAAGGCCCACTAAAATTGTGGTTAAATTTCATTTTTAGTATCTCCCAGATCATAGTTGCAGAATTCTGCAATTTGCAAGAAGGGGAACATAAAATCCCTCAGTGTGTATTTAAAACGATTGATTGCTTGAGTGTTCTGCAGTGGTTTGTCTCTTGTCTGCTTAAAATATAAAAGGACATGTAAAATCTCAATCAGTATTCAATTAAGTATTGTTTGAGAGAGAAAAACAACTGTTTCCTGAACACTTGCTTCAGAGGTGCTCCTTCTCTGACTGCCTCTTGAAGCATTAGGGGTGCCTTTGATTTTAGAAATTTATCTCAGTTTGTATATGGGAAGCAGAATATTACTTTCATGTAGCAGCTTTTAATTTTTTTAAGTAATTTTAGCCCAGTTGATAGGCACGTTTGAAAAAAAAAAAATTGTAATGCTTTGAGATTGTTATTAAAAGCAGGTGCCAAGTAAATAGTTGGGTTTTTTTTTTAAATGGTAAAAAGGTTCTGAGAGATGCATAGTCACTTCTCTGAGATAAGCAGAAACTTTGCTATGCAAGGCTGCTGTTAACGAGCTTGACTTTTATTATTGCCAGCTGAATAAGCAGCTCAAAGCAGCTAACAGAATTTTTTATTAGTCTTATACCAGCTGGAGTCAGCACAGATGGCAGTAATGGTTTCCATCACTAGGCAAAGATAAATGGCTGATCTTGTAAACATGGAGGAGAGTGAAATAGAAATCCCAAGTAACACATCTGCTACTATTTATTAAGGTGTGCTGAGTACCTGTAAGACCAGTTCTGAAGCAAACAATGTTAAATTTCTGTGAACTTCATTATTATGGACAACCTTGATGTTAAGAAAAAACCCACCTTTTTTATAAATAACGAACTTACTTCCCGAAGACAGAGAAGTGTTTGTAAAGGGACATGGTATAGTTGATCAGATGGTCTGTATGTGCAATTACAGTAAATTAGAATCATCTGTGTCTCAGATTTGCAGGAAAAAATGGAGCCTGAATTGTTGGGAAATGTTTTGGTTTTTTCTCAGCCCATGGCAGAGGTGGAGAATAGAGGCAATGTCTTACATAGGAGCTGCAGGAGGTTGCAAATGTTTAGCATTGGAAGAAAAAAATCCTCTCATACAAATTGAAGCTTAGATGAGGTGATTTAATAGGAATTGGGTCAGAAGGCACTGGTCTCTGTTGGGAAGGGAAAATTGCTGTAAATCCCTTATCACAATTTTCTAGAGATTATGGAAGTAATTTTCAGTAACGAAGAATAGACGGCTTTTAAAAGCTCTTCAGGAATTGATTTGCAAAAAAAAAAAAAAAGTTCATGAAAGTAACTTGCCTGTTTTGGCTTTCCCTGAATGCAAAAACATTTGAAATGTGTTCTCTGAAAAAATGCATCTGCTTGTGTGTTTTGGTTTTTTTTTTTTAAAGTTTATTCCATTTCTTTTTTTCTTCCCCTCTAATACATGGGAAAGTAGGCGTTTTAAGTCATGCTTTATGCTCTAAGTTTCAGGGTTTAGTATTCTATATTTTATATTTTTGACCTATTTAGCACCTTAGTATTTTTGTTCAGCAGTGTTTCAGATCCACAGATAATACCATTAATTCGAATAACTTTCTGTACTTGGTGGTGAGACAGTGTCATGGTTTAGCCCCAGCCAGCAACCGAGCACCACGCAGCCGCTCGCTCACTCCCCCCTGGTGGGACGGGGAGAGAATCAGAAGAGTAAAAGCGAGGCAACTCATGGTTTGAGATAAAGACAGTTTAATAGGTAAAGTAAAAGCTGCACACGGAAACAAAGCAAAACAAGGAATTCATTCACTCCTTCCCATGGGCAGGCAGGTGTTCAGCCGTCTCCAGGAAAGCAGGGCTCCATCACGCGTAATGGTTACTTGGGAAGACAAACGCCATCACTCCAAACGTGCCCCCCTTCCTCCTTCTTCCCCCAGCTTTATATACTGAGCATGATGTCATATGGTATGGAATATCCCCTTGGTCAGTTTGGGTCAACTGTCCTGGCTGTGTCCCCTCCCAGCTTCTTGTGCACCCGGTAGAGCTTGGGGAGCTGAAAAAGTCCTTGACCAGTGTAAGCGCTACTTAGCAACAGCTAAAACATCTCCACATTATCACCGCTGTTTCCAGCAAAACTCTAAAACATAGTCTCATACTAGCTACTATGAAGAAATTTAACTGTACCCCAGCTGAAACCAGGACAGACAGTTGTGCAGAAAAGATTCTTTTCTGTTATCTTTGAAAAGTGAGTAATGAAGTGAATGATAAAGATACACAAAAGTGGCTAGTATAGGAGCAGTAGTAACTCATTAAAAAAACCCCCAAACTTCCAGTCTTAATTATTTTTTTTCAGTTACAGCACGGAGGAGAAGAAACCATTAAATAATTGCTTTGGCTGTGGAACTCTTTGCAGGATGTGGGTAAAGGAAACAATTGAGCAAGACTTGGAGAGCAAAGATGGGCTTTTTCATCATTCCCTGCCGAACAGTCACTGAGCCTTCCCTTGCTGTAGAGCAGCACTCAGAAGCTCTAGCACCTTGTGTAACCCTGCAGGTAAAAGGGAGTAAGCATATGGATTTGGTACAGCTTTGAATTACAGTTGTTCACATAAGGTGTTAATGACTCAGGTGACATCTTGGAATAATGTTTCTAAGGTTGAGGTGTTTGAGAATTCTTAGCAATTCCCCCAGTGTTAATCTAGTGTTGCTGTTGGCAATGGAGGAGAGAAGGTAGGTTGTGTACCGGTATGTCTGCTGCTGCTGGGTGACAGGGACACTCGAGGCTCTGTCTAATGTTGCCATGTTGTGCCTCCCTTCTGGAGGAGAGTTAGTATGAGGGGATTAAATTCTAACTTTGGTTTTATGTGGCACTGGAATGAACAGGCTGCCCAGAGAAGTGGTAGAGTCACTGTCCCAGGATGTGTTCAAAAAACATGTAGGCGTGGCCCTTGAGGGCATGGTTGAGGGAGCATGGGGGTGTTGGGTTGATGGTTGACTTGATGGTTGACTTGATGATGCTACAGATCTTTTCCAACCTTAATAATTCTGTGATTCTGTGATTCTATTCTATATTCCAGGCTACACCAGGTTTTGGTACCAAGGTGAGGTGTGTGAGAAAAATAATCTTTCATTCAGGGAAGGCTGGGGTGTATTTCACTGTGGCTTCCTGGGGTCAGCTCAGATCTGACCATGAAAGTAGAATGGGAACTTGTAGAGTGCTAAAGAATAGTCAGTGTACAGAGTATACTTGTTTCTTCTTTTGTGATTTTTTTTTCTTTTTTTAAACTTTTTCTTCATGTGTGAGTTGTGTTTCTGGAAGAGAGTTGCTATTGGGTGATGAGGAGACCTCTAAGAAAAACTGTTTTGAGGCAACTCTTCAAATGTGGGCCATATAATTAATTTTTTTGAAAACAAGCTTAGAGATATTTTAGGTTTGTAAAAAAATCTACTCTTAAGCTGCTTGGTTAGTTGGAAACTACTACTTTGCCCAGATCTTCCTTTATTCTTTTCCCTACTACTGCCATCCAAAATTAAAACTTGATTTCCAAAATTGATCTTGCAGTCATTTGCTTATATGCCCGTCTGAAAGCTTAACTAGGAGCTAGCTGTTCACATTGCAGTAACAATAGGTTTACTTTAGATATACTAAACTACTCTCTAGGACTAGCATTGGATGGATTTTATTCCTCCTTTGGAAAATTAGTGACCAAGATACCAAGTTTACCAAGGGTGCTGTCATTGTCCTATTGTAGTTATCCCAAAACATTAAATTGATAAAATATGACTTTAATTTAAAGCTTATGCTGGTTTGTGACCTGATAAGTCACATGAAATTTCATGCCTTTTTGCAGTCCTGTGATTTTGAAGATAGGCGTCTGTCTACGTTGGAAGACTGCACAATAGGATAAAAGTACCATTAGAAGCAGAAATAATGCTGTGTGTCCATGCTCATTGTACTATTCAGAACTTAGATATTTTCTTGAAGTTATCTGTTGTTTGTTTCTCTACCTTTTAAACAGAGAAACTAATGATTTTTTTTTTCTGGTCTTTGATTAGTGTAGTAAATAAACTTGAGTTGCATCACTTGTTTATACAGGTCTTAATCAGGACTTTTTTTTTCTTCTTCACAGTTTTGCTCCATTTCCACAGAGCTTCCCTTTTAACATAATTCAGTGTTGTGTTTGAGCTGAAGTATGAAGCTCTCATTGGAACAAAAGGTCTGGAGGATTGTTCAAGGACCGGTTTGCTTTTGAAGCAGGATTCCTGGTTAGCTTTCGTGCCAATAGTTAGACTGTGCCAATAAGGAAACAATTGCTTTTGCTGATAATGGTTCCTTCAAATGCATGTTTCGGGTGTTCCTTCAGGAGGAGGGTGCGTGCTTTGATGGAGATTATTACAGCATATTACTGTCACTGTTTTTTGGAGGAAAATATTTTGGAAAAATATTAATCACCTACGAGGTATTACTACAACATAGGAAAGAAAAAGATCCCATCTTGTGCCTCACATATTTAAATGATTCTGATTGTGCAGTCCTCATGTTGTTTGTGCTGTGGGTTAATCATTAATATATAGTGTATAAATATATGTAGCATGCCCCAGGACACAGGCACATGAGTCGGTTAACCCATGGTATTTCAAACCCTCTGTTTTTGAAAGATTGCAGACACCTCGTGAAACCCCTGAAGGTGATTTGTCTATAGATATGGGACTAAGTATATCTCTGGATGAATTCAGGCTGTGTTTCTCATGCTTAAGTTCCTGCCTTTCAAGACACAATCCTCTTTCTCATATTTCTGACAGTGTCTGGTTTGTATGTACACCTGAATTGGTCTAGGGTTATTAGTTAGACCTTACCGTTTCTGCTCTGGATTAATGAAGTATTATGTCTTTATGTTCTTGGGAAATCTGGTAGCCAAATACTGAAGGATGGTGAGTCTAGCCAGCCACTGGATTATCATTCATGTTACTGTGACTGTAAGTGCTGTGTTACCGTAGCTTTTTCTGATTTGTTTTGATACATTATGAATTTTCCCTGTGGAACAGACCAGATGATTTACACCACCTTTTTAGGTATTTTGGGGGGAAAAAACATTCTCTTACCTTGTATTTCTTTAATGTTGATCTAAAGTCTGATCCCATTATATGGAACTCTCTATCCTTGCATATACAAGAGGAGAGATCCAGTTGCTTCTAGGCAGGTTTATGCTGAATTTCCCATCAAGATCACCGGTGGGTTACAGAGCTCTCCTGTGCACGCCCTTATCTTCTGTTCATCACATCTGACTGGACTGTTGCTCTGGAAACCGATGTAATGTCACAAGTGACTTCATTATGATTAAATGAGGGGAAAAAATAGAACAAAAGAGCACATTCCTGTTTCAACATGCAACTTGGAAACTGAAACTGTCTCACATACATTCTCTGTATTTCAGAGCATTTTTTGGCAACAGAACACAGATGGGTCCTGCTAGTCAGGAATAAAATCTATAATTTGAAATTGCTATTATTTATTCCCTTTAAATAGAGTCTAACTGACTGATGTAGTTACAAGGATAGCTGTTTTAGACTCTGTTAAAAGCTGTGCATGGATCTGTAAAAAAAGATGCAATCAGTATTTACACTTATCTTTGTCCCTCACAGACACTTAGTTGTCTTAAACACTGAGAATGCTTTAGTTTCCAATTATATCTGGATTATTTTCTATTTATCTCTAATATCTCTGTAATATTTGAGTTTCTGAAGCAGGTCTGTAACTGCAGCAAAACAGATTATAAAAATCTGCCAGGATGCTGCAAAATTATTTGGTACTGGCTCAGCATCGTTGCTGATCTAAAGGGATTTCTATGTATTTTGTGGTTACTTATGGGGTTTGGGTGGTTTTTTTTCTTCTCAGTTCACGCTTAATAGCTTGTCTGGTAAGTTTAAAATCTTTTAATGCTGTATGGTAAACAAATAAAACTTATTAATGTCTACAAAAGTGGAATACAGAGTTATGGTTTTCCAGTCCTGCCCCGTCTTTTTCTCTCCTTAACTCTCTAGAGACTGCTTGCTGAAGGTTACCCAGTCTCTATTTTTCTAAACAGCAAACTCTTCTACCTGTACAGCTTGCATTCAGAAAAGTATAATGGTTGGGAGTCAGATCAGTGATTCTTGCTTCGGGGTGAGAGGGAGGAGAATGCGAGGAGATCAGCAGCTCTGTAGCAGTGCCACCACTCCCTGGCACAACGATGCCTGTGCAGTGCTGGTTGGACATCCAGTGAATCAACCCTGACGGTCTCACTGGTCCTCAGCTGCGGGCCTGGGTTACTCACTGGTTTCTGTGGTAGTGCAGTCTGCTGCTGGTAACGTGCTGGTGCTTTGCTGGGAAATCTCTTCAGAACTAGTTTCTGAGCTGTGGCAGCCGGTCCTTGTTCTGGGCCTTACAATAAAGGGGGCTGCCTGCTGCTCGCTGAGGGATGTGCATTCATCTGTGTCGTCAGTCGGAGCACTCCTTGCTACTCCCGCTTCTGTGGGAAGGTGGAAAAGGAAATATGTCTGCAGAAGTTTAAAAAGGCTTGGTATATACATTTCCGTTAAGACTTTAATGATAATGACAAAGCTGAGGGGCGTGCATGCGAGGAGGACTGATTTCAGCCACGTTGCTCCCAGGAGCAGCTTGATAGGTGCCACCACAAATTAAGATAATGAGTTTGGGACACATGTTTAAATCCATCCTTCCCCCCCCCCCCCCCCCCTTTTTCATTTGACTTTTTTATTGTTACTGATTCGTTACAGTGAACTAAGTAGTTGACCTGTGGGATAGTGTAACAGAAGTGGCTGAAATATAGAAAGTGGGGTGAGGCATGCTGCAGAGACATGAGTGGTTTTTCCCTTGGCTGTATCCATATGAATTGCTAAGATGGACATTTGCAGCCATTGATAAACTTTGAAGTCATTAATACTTTCAAGTAAATTGTCATTTTCTTCCCTGACAGTGTCTAATGCCTTCTTTTTTTGGCAAAGCAAAATGAGTAAGCTTACCCTGAGTAATATATTAATTACCTTTTCCATTATCTCTCAGGAAGTTCTGATTGTTTCTGAAACCTTGTGTGCTACTGATCTGCTACCTGAGGAATGTGTCCACTCCCTTCATTGTATAATTACATGGTGTAACCATTAAGATGAATCTGTTGATCAGTTGTTCTTTCTGGAAAAATAATTAACAGTACCAAAACAGCTTATATTCTTTTACAAAGCAATAATTTTCTCTGAATGTATGCTTTTATAATCTATGCAAGTAGATGTAGGTCAGCACCTTAACTCTAAGAATCTTTGTATAATATCAGGTGTCCTATTGCTTTTGTTGCTGGCATCCTAGAGTTAGTTTTTTAAATCAAAATTCTGATCACAATATGAAGGCAATTACTTAGTCATGCTGTTTCTGAAGAAGCTCCAAAGTAGGACTTCATTATCAAGGAAAGTATTGTGAATATGCATATTCCTGGTTAAATCAAGTACTGGTAACACTCACATGCAAAGTGTACATGTGTTCAATCAAAAGTCCATCACAGTAGTCCTGTGAATTATCATCGGTTTAATAAATGAGCTATTTAATTCACAAAATTCAGATAGACCTATTTTCATTGTATACTGTTACTGAACATATTTAAGTTGATATTTTTAGCAGATGCGCATTGTACTGAGGCACTGTGGTTGTGAGAGGCCAGTTCTTTCTGAATTGCTATTTATAGGCTGGCCTGGAATGCTCACATGATGATATTGTTTGTAATGTTGTGTAATTATATTGCCAGCAGTGCTATGGCAAAGAGCTTCTCAGTATTTCCATTATACAGTTCTATTTCCAAGCCATGTACCTAGTGCCTAACATAAAGCTTGGCTTAGAGATTGAGGATGTACCTCCTCTGCAAGTGGAATAAATGCTGTCTTCATATTTGTGAAAGAACTATGTGATTGTAATGACTTGTATATTTCATTATCACGTTGCTACAACAAATACTGAAACACATGGAAGTTAAAACAGGATCTGAAAAGTATCCATGGAAAAATGATGAAAGAATAGACAGAAAGCTGAAACGTAAGTGTTGCAGTTTGTATGTGAGGTCACTCTGGTACAGTGGAGTTCAAAATATCCAAGGCACAAATGGTTTGGAGCTCAGTTAGCAAGACCCTCTTGAAAATACAGGCCAAAATTGATGTTGGCAATATCCCAACATTTTGTTTCAAAATGTTCTTTAGTTCTATTACCTTAGGTTCCATCCAGTTCTTTAGCACAGTGATTTAAAAAACAAACAAAGAAAAACACCAAAAAAACAAAAAGAGACCACTTATGTGTAGTTGTAAAAACATATGTCAAAGCAAAAAGTTAAAAACCTTTTTTTTTGTCATCTGTTCAATGGAATTTTTCTGCATCTCTTCTACCTATCCTGTTGTTTTCTTGCCCTCCTTTCTAAAATAGTTTTAATTGCTTGCTTTTCACTTCAGGATAATAATCTTTGGTTAAGTGAGGTAAAGGTTCCTTGTGTTTCTCTTGTGTTTAGGCCTGAATTTTGTATCTTCTATGTTTACTAATATTCAGTTTTATTCTCTAATATAATTTCACCAGCTTAATTTACAACCCACCAAGGGGTGAAGAAGCAGCTATGTATGTGTATAGCAAAGAGTACTTTTGTGCATTTAAACCTGGGCTTTGCAAGCAAATGAACGTGGTCCTTCTTAAGTTTAGTGTAAATTTTGAGAAATCCTGGTGATGAGCTTTTGGATCTTGAGCACTTGTTTCTGTTTTAAAGAATTTGTCTTTATTGCCAGGTTAATCTCGGTAAGAAACACTGTGAAGGAGCAGTTGTAGTTTTTTCTGGCATCTCCTATTGTGTCTTCTAATTGTCTTTATAAAGCTCCAAAAGCAGCTTCAGGAGTTCACATGAATTAAAAAAAAAAACCAAAACAAACAAGCACATTTAGTAATAATATTCTTTCTAAATTCTCAGTCGCTCAGAAGATGTATTTTCCTGCCTGTTATGAGTAGAATCTCACCCATGATACTCTGAGCAGTGTATTGTTGCAACGCTGAACACATTGTCTTAGGACAACAGCTAACATGATACTTGAAAAAAGAGATTTTTTTCATAATTAAGCACAGGCATTTACACTTACCTTTGAAGGTTTCTCCCAGGTACAGATGCGCAGAGCAGCATCTTGGTGCTCCATTCCTGTTTGCTCAGCAGCCCACCGCTGTGACGGCATTGCTTGTCAATGCAGGCTTTGAAGAGAATATATTATGTTTGCTTTTTGCATGTCTCTGCTGTTGACAAAGAGGAAGGTAGCCCTCTGAAGTAGCACACCTGGGGGATAGAAAAGGTGGTAGATATGCTTGTGTGGAGTCCACAGTGCTGTCACTGTGGGGTCTTGTGTCGAGATTTCAGCTGAGGGGCTGTTGATGCATCTGTGGCCCTTTGTACTTTCAGCTGCATCTGTGGGGACCTTTGCTCTCCAGTGTGCACGCTGCTCCAACTAAATCCTGTGTGGTGAAAGCTGGAGATAATGAGCGCTGATCACTTCTGCTGGCTACCACTGTGGTACGTGGAGAAATGACCACTGACTGTCATTTTCTTCTATAAGGAAAAAAGAATCTTTCTCTTCTACTTGTCTCCCTGTTATCCCCTCACCTTGCCCGAAAGGTTGAAGAATTTATCCATTATGCTTGAAATAAAGGATGAATTCATTTTAGAAGGGGATTCAAGCGTGGGATCCCCAGTAACAAAACAGGCAGGAGAGGATTTGATGAGACTTTTCCGTGTACAAAGGAGGTTCCCGTCCCCTTCCCTCCCTTCCTCATCCTAAAGGAGACAGGTTGGTACTGATGATTTTTCAGTTTGACAAGTTGGGGTTGCATTTGCTTTGATAAATGTAATGTTATCTTCCAGATAATTTTTTGAATGAGAGAGGATTAATAAAACTCCTGCAATGCTTTACAAAATTACCTCTGTTTGTAACTGCCCAAGAGTCAAGAGTTACTGTTCTCATAGTAACTAAAGTACTTATTCCAAATATCTTGATACAGAATAGTCTAAAGTTCCATTTGGAAAAACTAGGTTTCTGTTAAAAGGTTACCATTTTTATGTATCTTTATTTTGTGCAGTTAACTTATTTTTGGCTTAGCTTGACAGTAATTTTACACAGCTGATGTATAACTAAAGGAAATGTTATACTGAGCTTTTGACTTCTGGTTGTATCTGTTGGGGCAGATTGCATTGCCTAAAAAGATGGGGTTTAGATTAGGAAGAACACATTATATATGAAATAATTGCCTTTCTGCTTTTCTGTTGACTAGTCAGCTATAGATGTTGCACAGAGGAGTAGGTAGAGGTGTCTTCAGTAAGACATGCAGAGAACATGCATTTCTGTGGGAGGTGGCGCAAGGTGTGCTATGTAGAAACAGAATAGCAATCCCAGAATGTAGCCGCTTGGTGTATAGTATAGTAATGTAGATGGAAAGCTGTGTCTTTATTTGAAGGCAGCTTTTGTGTGTTGTATTTAATTTGATCCTTAGTATTTTGAATGTGAGAGATAGAAAAGATGTCTGTAAAATTTTCCATTCCAACCTATTGAGAAGACAACTGAGAATAAAGCAAATATTTTTAGTCCTTTAGATTATGAAACAAAAATACTGTCTCTAGCCTTGCTTTTTTCCTGGTGTATTATTCCTTGGATGCAGCTTTCGAATTGGATGATGCTACAAATCTGTTTGCAACCTATTTTTTAAAAAAAAAAAGGATAAAAAAGAAAAAAAACCCTGAACAGCTACTGAATTACTGAATATTGCTTCATGTCCCAAGCTTTAGATTTTATTGTGCAGGCAGGTGTTGAGGTAGAAGGATATTTTTGCGGTATTTCACAACTCAGTACTGTCATTTTGGTTTTGGACTTTTGTATCACCTTTTTTCAAATTGCAACTCTTTCTTCTGAAACAATGGTAACAGGTGTGTTAGTAATGGCATCATCATTTCAGATAATTGGAGAAAGCTGATCGGGAGGTTCTGCAGTTAACTTATCAACACTGTTTATTTAGTTTAAAAATTAGTGCCTAGCAAAAGTATTGATAGTGTTTTTAAGAGTCAGACTTAATTATTTTCTACAATGCTTATCAGCAATTCCTGTGTAGGTGGTATTGGGGGGATAGTTTAGCTAAGGTCTTTCACATAATTCTTTGTTCCCTTTGGAAGGGATATATTCTGCAAGTTTCCTCAGCTTCCTTGTAAAAAGCCTTCTGGGAGATTCAAGACTCAGAATAATTTTACAGGTTCCAATGGGTTATTTTAAGCTAATGAGGCGCTAATGTTTGTGCTTCAAGTGTTTTGGAGGACAAAAAGCCGGTCACAACCCACAGACTGTGACTTTTGATTTCTCTTGGCTAATAAAAATCACAGACTCAGTAGGGATAAGCCTTGTGTCCAGTTAAAGTCTTCTCCCCACCCCTGCACATCTTACGTGGAGTACTGAAGAGATCTCTGCTTGGTCTGGTATTTCTTCTTTTGCAAATGCACTGCAAAAGGGGTGAATACTGGTATGACAGAATATATTGTCAACACTGTGCTGCTGCTGTTAGCGTGCCAGCCACAGAAAGTTGTGGGAGGACCTTCAGGTGAGTTGTGGCTGGCTGGTGATAAATGCAAAGCCTTTCTGACATTGCATACTCAGCAGTGGTTTCTGGACTCCCTGTTCTCAGGAGAATTATCTTGGAGTTAACACTTGTTCAAGGGAAACATCAGCTTGGTGTTCAGCAAATGGGTGAAAAACAGGAAGGAACGGTTACGACCTAGTGGGGAAGCATGCTGGGAAAGCAGGGAGCGAGTTGTGTCTGTGTTGCTGCAGAGTGATCTTGACTACTGTGTTTGATTCTGGCCCCCTTGTCTCAAAAAGGTCTGGTGGAACTAGGAATCATAGAATGGTTTAAGTTGGAAGGGACCTTTGGAGGTCACCTAGTCCAACCCCCCTGCAGTGAGCAGGGACATCTCCAGCTAGATCAGGTTGCTCAGAGCCCCGTCCAACCTGACCTTGAATGTTTCTAGGGATGGGGCATCTACCACCTCTCTGGGCAGCCTGTGCCAGGGTTTCACCACCCCCATAGTAAAAAAAAATTTTCCTTATATCCAGTCTAAAGAAATAGAAGGAATACGTAGAGAATGGCAGTAAGGGTGCAGATCTTCTTACAGACGACCTTTTACATGAGGAACCAATAAGTAAGTGAGAAGTCTTTGGTCTAGAAGACAACAGCTGGGGAGGTGAAAGGGTTATGGTTAGAGATCTGTACATCTGTGAACAGCAGAAGGAATGATTATCCCACAGGAACTGTGGGACTTTACCTTGAATTATCAGGACATGGGTTCAGAACAAATACGAAGATATACCCATAATTAAATTGCAGACTTTGTCACAGGATGGTGTCACTTTTAAAAGCCGATGTGATGAAAAATTAGTTAGGTGAATCAATATGGAAGAAAAATCATCAAAGGCTATTAAGCTGAAACACACCAGTTAATTCTGTCTGAAGTTTCTCACTGCCCGTGGCTGGTGAGAGCCCCGCATCTGTGCTAGGCGGCTGCAGAGTTTTCTGTTGCATTCATTAGGTGGCTTGTTTAAAGGGTCTGATAACTGTCAGAGGCAGGATCTGCTCCGTTCGTGATATGCCAGTGGCCTACCTGTCAGTACAACTTCACCTCCCTCTCCCCAGGTTCGTGTTCCCAATTGGATGTTGATGTTTACTGTGCACATTCCCTGCATTGGTACAGCTGGTTTCTAGTTCTGTAAACTAAATTGGTGAAGATAATTTTAAAAATAAAGAATGACAAAGCAAACTAACTCTCCCCCTGACACTCTGACCCCCTCCTTGCCCTGCATTTATCTGGCAGAGGCACAACCAAATGTGACAAACTGTGGCATGGAGCTGGGAACAAGAGGACAGAGAAGAGCAGAAACTTCTTAAACTGGTTTTGCCTCTTGAACAATTACAGTTGACGTATTCTTAGGGCAACTGTTGCCAATACGTGTTTGTCTGAAGCTTACTCATTCTGCCTCAGACCTAAAACAGAGCAGACACACTTGAAACCCTACCTGTTTTTCCTCCTCCCCCATCCCCCGCAGAGATAAAAATTACCTGCAGCCTAATTAAAGATAAAATCTCTGCTTTCAGAGTTTCCCTCTCTCTGTTTCTGAGATGTTCTGGGAAAGAATTTGCTAGCCCAGCTAAAGTAGTTCTTCAACTTTCAAAAATTAAGTGATTTCTGTGGTTCTTGCCACCTTCTGTCTTTCTGATCTTCAGTGCAAACTGAAATTTGTTGTAATTCTTCCCTTTGCAATCCACAAAAGACCTAGGCAATGGTTCCTCAAGAGTACTGGAATATAGCAAAGGCTAAAGAGAGTTCTGCTTTCTAGGCAAAAATATTTTTGTTTCTAAGAATGTTCATATTTCCCAAACTGTTCAAATGTAAATGTTACTTCATAAGTAATGCAGTATAAATACAACATAGGAACTATGAGATTCTAAAAGATGCTGGGTAGAACATATTTTGGAATATTTTCTACATTTCAGATTCACTATGTTTTAAGAAATACAAATTCAAACTGGATTGAAGTTAGGAAGGCTAGAGGACTGCAGAACCTCTGTAAAAGTGTACTTAGAACTAGGAGGGAAGTGTAACACATGAGAGTATATGTAGAAAGCTGTCTTAGATTGAAGTGTTAATTTACAGGACAATGTTGTTACAAGAATAACAAATAAATGAAATTAAATTTCTTCAATGGCACAAATTGGGAAAGCTTTCTGGACAGCAGGAGAGTTAATAGCCTTCCATGAGGTAGGACAACATAACTGACTTTGAATTGTTCAGACTCCATCTCAGAAGACTTTATGGCATTGTTGCCTGTGACAGCTGTAGACTGTACGACCTGGAGATCCTTGCTCTATGTTTTATTGCTTTATTGCTTTATTCAGCCAGTTAACTCGTATTGGCAGATGTGATCTCACTTTTTAGCTGGAAGAATAGACATAACTCATCTTTTGTTTCTGTCTTTTCGGGAAATACTGAAAATCCATTTAAGTTCTTCAGTAATTCTTTGATCACATTAATGGCTTGTGCACCATAATATTGTGACCTTTTTCTAGAGTTTCTTAAGAACCATCAATGTCTAAAGAGTCTGAGATGACTTCTGTTTCTCTTATGCTAGCTTGTAATGCTCACTAAGACTCCATTCTAGCTGTGTTTGTGATCCTGTGATTCATGTGTCCATGTTTGCTCTTTGAAATCAGCCTTTCTTATATTGAGAACTGCTTGGAATTTTACTTTTGACTTACGCTGTAGCATTGCTGTTTGTTTTTAAAAAAATTGCAATTTTTATGGGACAGAGGCCAACTGTTTGGTGTGTATTGTAAAAAATGAAGTCTATTGTAACAAAACAAAACTATAAATGACGTTCCTTTTCTGATTTTGAATGATACACTACAATCGCTTCCATTAAGCTGTGAACTCATTCTCCACTGAGGCACTTCAAAGCTGTATCTGTCTTCCCGTAACTTGATAAACCGAGTCTCTATGTAAAGTCAGCAGTAAATCAACTTTCTCTGTTTTATCCATTTATGATATTTCTGACTTGCACATGCAAACTTTTTGTGAAGAGTTATTTCAGTTCGTACCTTATGTCTTCTGGCTCTTACCGAGTTTTATTTCAGAGTTTTATCTTCAAGTGTTCCATTTGCACTGGAGCTGTACAGAACTGTCACTTTTTTAGTAACGACTGTGACCATCTGCTTAGAACGAAAGAAAATAGAGATTGAATTAAACCCCCTTTATCTGCCAGAGCAAAGTAAAAATTGCTACTGTGATGATAAAGTAGTACTGTCCAAGTTTGTCCACTGAAAATCAATAGGTGAAACCTGGATGCCAGTCCTTGCCTGATAACATTACTTGATGGGCACAATGAAAGAATATCCTTCACAGCAGACTGGCTGTACCTTTTTGGAGATGTGAAGAAATTTCAGGCTTAAAATTCAGGAGTGAAACCCCACTGAAGGTTGCTGGGGTGCCACGAATTTCTTATTTCATGTTGAAAATTTCCTTCCATGAAACTGAAATACATGGGTTGCTGTGGAGAGCACATCATCTAAGGATTTTTAGAGGTGGTTTTTACTGAGGGTTTTTTAGTTGACACAAGTGTGGGATGAAAGTAACGGTTAGAAATTCCTGAATCTAAAACCTTGCAGATAATCTCTTATACTGATGTTCATGCTACTACTCTGTGCCACAATACCTTTAAAAAATTTATTGTAGCATTTTTCACAGAAGGGCTGAAGTTGGCAGGGGCCTCTGGAGGTTACCTGATCCAACCCCTCTGTTCAGGTGGGGCCACCTACAGCCCGTTGCCCAGGACTGTGTCCAGACAGCTTTTGAGTACCTCCGAGGGGAGAGACTCTACCACCTCCCTGGGCAACCTGTGCCAGTGCTTGGTCACCCTCACAGTGAAAAAGTGTTCCCTCGTGTTCAGAGGGAACCCGCTGTGTTTCAGTTTGTGCTCATTGCCTCTGGTCCTGTCACCAGGCACAACTGGAAAGAGCCTGGCTCTGTTGTATTTATATACATTGAAGAGATTCCCCTGAGCCTTCTTTTCTCCAGGCTGAACAGTCTTGCCTTGCTCGGCCTTTCCTCAGTGAAAAAAGCTTCAGTCGGTAATTTTTAACTTTCAAAAATTTTTCCTGATTCTGTTATTCTCCAGCACATAAATCCAAGCTTCCTTAACAACATGAGTTCAACCACTTAGGATTCAGTTAGATCTAGAGAAAGCATTTGCTTAATACAGGATTCAAATATCATTAGGGTCTTTTAATCTGTGATCTGTTAAGGTCATATGTTCCAGTCATAAGATGATCCTTGTTTTTTTGTTTTTAGCCCTGCAAAGATGTTAGACTCATTGTTGCTATAGGTCTACATGTTTCCTATTTTGTTGTACATAAGCACTGTTGTATGGGGTTTGCATGGCAGGGTTTTGGTAGTGGCAGGGTTACAGCTGTGGCTTCTGTGAGAAGCTGCTAGAAGCTTCCCCTGGGTCCAACAGAGCCAATGCCAGCTGTCTCCAAGACGGGACCCGCTGCTGGCCAAGGCTGAGCCCATCAGCAACAGTGGTAGCACCTCTGTGATAACATATTTAAGAAGGGGGGAAAATATCTGAGAGTGCCATTGCAGTTGCCACCCTTCTCTGCTGGAAATTGTCTATTCTGAGATCCTAGAAATGAGTTCAGGTTGTGCCTTCCCCTGCTAGGTTCAGTAGTACCTTAGTGCTTGGTGTCTTCTTTTTGTGAAGATTGTTTAGCTGCTTCGGCAGTTGTTTTCTTTTTGTTAACTGATAAACTTGGAGAGCACACTGTGAAGAATTTTTCTAGCCTTTGGGTAACTGTTGTGGTTCATGGCACGCTAGGTTACTAGAGCTAACTAGAATGCTGCCTAAGCTTTGTAGAGATGAGTGAAGAGATCTCTAGAGATCTCTCATGTACAAGTACTAGACGAGAATAAAGTCTCCTCAGTACTTTTAGGTGTTGGTCCTGCAAGTACTCAGGAGACCTTTTTCCCTTTGTCTATTTATGTAGAGTTGATTTGAGTTTACGTTCTCGGTATATTGTTCCACACAATAAACCTTTTTTATCCCATGGATCATGATCATCCTTCTCTGCATAGTGTCTACTTTCTGGCAAATGGTAGCAGTTGTTAACACTGTGTGTTAAAGCAAATAATGTAATCTCAAAAGTCACCAAAACAGCTGGTGTTGCAGGCAGCTGACAGACTTTCTTCTGCAAAATCTTTTTAGTGAAGTGATGGAAATTGCTATGCTAATGTGTATTGTCATCAAACCTGGGGAAAGTTTTAATTTCAAATACAAATTAATGAAAAGTAATTTAATGCTTATTACACTAAAAACACAACAAAATGCAACAAAAATAGTAATTTGTGAATTTGGCTTAGTCGCAGACAACTTTTTCATACTATAGTTATATTTAAAGAATGCTAAGATACCTATACCAAGCTGTGGGAAAGGATGAAGTGCCATGCCCAATTAGCACCTCTCTTGAAATCTCATTAGTAACACAAAGTAGATGAAATTCGAATGATAATTTTCCTCCTCATGATAAAGAACTGTGACAATGAGACTTGGGGGTTCTTGTCTGTTGTCCAGCCTGAACACATGGTCAGGACTGTTGCATGCATATCTTCAGAAACCTCTCAACTATATCCTTGTCCTGACTGAATAAGAAAGAATATGCTTACCTCCCAGTAAAAAGAGTAATTTTTTTTTTTCTTCCATTTACTGAGGAAAGTAAGGTGTAACAACCAACGTTCAGATCCAGTTACTCAGTTAACACCTACAGTTTAGTTCTTCCCAGTACATAATTTTTCCACTGACTAGAGATCTTCTATCTAGATCCTCATCAACGAAGCTGTGAATCGCTGTTCATCTCTTTGTAGCGAATTGTAATGCTTGAGTTTTGAACAGGCAAACTAACAAAGTGGAATTTAATTGATGAAATGCTGGATTGCTTACCAAATTTCCTTCACATGCCTCTGAAAGTGATCTCTTGCAATAAATACTGTATGTAGTGATAAATAGGAGTGTATTTTTAGGATAGCTTTGAGCACTGCCTGCAGAAGGGGGTGTATCTTCAGTGCAGCCTAGTGTGCTGATAGTTCTTACAGGCAGTGTTTCTGAAGAAATTTCTAAGGAGCGGTAGCGTTGAAAGGCAGTGTTTTTCCATTGATGTTGTAAATAGCCGGGAGTAGCTAACCCAAGTGACTCGTTCGTTGGGTGTGAGAGTTGCAGTAGAATTTGTGCACAGAGTTGAAAGGCCAGTTAGTGCTTGGGGTGTTTTTCTCCTCGAAAGCACTAGTAATAAATACAACAGACTACGAATAATGGGTGAATGGGTGCCTAATAAGTGCCATGGTAATTTTATTAACACTGCTAGCATATGTTTCCACGTACTTACCAGAAATACACTATGTTTGCTGTGACGGTGTTTTCATTGCATTCAGGCTAAGAGTCATTCTGAGTCATTCAGACTAGTCTTCTGAGCTAACAGATCTTGGGTTCTGAGATCATATTCTTTTTCCCCCTCCATCTTTTCCTCATCCCTCTGAACCTGATCAGTTAGTAAAAATCTCCTTGTTTAGATTCTTCCATGTTCAGTTTTTCTGAAAAGGAGGGGAAAAGAAGCAGTTTTAAAAGGGTCAGGACTACTTGGTGAAGTAATAGGAATCATTAGGTAGAATTGCATTGCCATTTTGTTATGAGGCTATTTAGATGTTAATAAGAAAAATGTTAATATACTAGTGATTGTGGTTATGCTGTACTTCTGATAGGAATAGGAGGTTTTTATTACAATAACTAGTCTTGGATAAGCTTTGAATGAGTATGATTAAAGACTTGCAGAACACAAATTATTTAATGTGGTAGGTTCTGGACAGCGTCTCGGCAGTCAGGGTTGAGTTAGAGCTCTTACTGCAGAGCAGAATGACAGTTTTAGTCAGTTTTTGCCTTTTCAGTGAAACTAAGCAAATTAACTGAAATGAGATAATTTTTTAAAAGCTTATCTTATGTGGGAGGGTAAACAGAATTTTTCTTAGTGAAGTTTCTAGCAAAGTGATTAGTCTTTCTGCTTATGGGTGGTGATTGTTTTCTCAAGACGATTGCTGTTTGCAATGTGGCATGCTGTTGCCTGTAGAACAGGTGACAGCCCGTTTTCAGACTGTCAGCAGAAAGTGTTTTTACATGAACACCAAGGTTTCTGTGTAAAGATTAGAACCACTTGAATTTCATGTCAGCAAATTGCTGGCATTGGAATAATAATATCTTGGGCAGCAAAAATCGTCAGAACTTAGGAGTGAAGGTAAGTTAGGGACTAGTGGTATTCCAGGGCAGTTGTCTGTCACTTTGTTTTCCATCTTGTAAATGTCGCAATATAATGCCTTTCACTTATTTTAATGACCTTGTGTTGGTTTCATAACCTGTGGTGCCTTTTTTTTTTTTGATATTTCATCACTGCTGTAGTGCATGAACTTAAGTTCTTGGAATGGAACCCTGTTATGGTGAAATATCCAGGTATTTTCTAGGTTTCTTTTGTGTTGTGGAAGTCACTCTGTTACTATAATGTCTATTTTGTTTAACTTGCACTGCAGTATTTGTCATTCTGATTTCAGAATCTGACTTTTCTGTCTTTTCATGTGGTAGGTTTGCAGTGAGTAGTACAGCTTCTTGATATTGAGTTTCCATAAAGTGTGAGAGCGACATGTATTATTGCAATATGAATCTGTTTCTGGTGGTGTTTCTGATTATGATCATCTACCTTATGCAGGCACTTACTCAGATTGCTTTACGTGTTAAAATGTTTTTCTCTTGCTGTTCTTCAAAGGATTAGTTTGTCTGTTCTATAGACTTTTACTCAGTAGGAGGATTAAACAGATACAGGGCATGTGCTGCCCAGCTTATGCAAGAATATGAAATAACTAATTATCTAGATTTGTGTATGTATATGTGCTCATACAGTATGTAAAGTAACTCTTTCAGGAATCCTAGTATTGAATTGTGATGCCGACTTCATTAGTGAGCTCTGCAGGAGGTGCCCCAGCCGAGCACAAAGGGTAGGACACTGTTCCCCTACAGGGCATTGCCCCTGCCATTTCCTTTGATCTTCTTCTGGATTTAGAAAATGGAAGGGGGAAATGGGCAAATAAATCTCCGTTTTCTGTGCTCTTTGTAGAGAAAATGGTGTACTACCAGTAGTTTGCATTACATGATCATCTGAAACAGTGTGGCAAACTGCGATCTTTTTCTAGATAGGTGCTTTTGTTAGGTAGTGCTGTGACTGTTAGTAATATATAGGCATACTTTTTAAGATGCTTGGTATCAAGCCTGCGAGGAACAGCCTGCAGTGACAAACCATGAGACAGTGAAGGGTCCTAGAACTGTGTGATCTTACTGTGAAGGATAAGAGAAACGTCATCTCTTTGCTTCTACATAATTAACATTGTTCACAGTTGGGAGTGCTGAATGTTTGCTGTCTCTGCTGCAGCCGCTCTGAAAGCCACATATACATGGATAAACAAACAATGCTGTTACTTTGACGGAGTAAAGCAAGGTGTGCTCGTTATGATGGCCCTATCCCACTGGTTTGTTACCTTGCAGTCTGCCTTTCAGGAAAATACACACTGCTGCTGATAGTCTCAGCCTGATTCAAAAAACACAAACCACAAAACAAACAAACAAACAAAAAACAAAACACACACAAAAACCAAACCAAAACAAAAAATCCAACACCAAAACAAAATTTAAGAACACTCGAAAAATACTATAGCTGTTCAAAACAAATATTAGTCTTCAAATTCTAGAGATGCTGGAGCAGTGGTAAGAGAAGAGATCATGCTGAAATCAAAGACGGGAGGAGCACAAAGCTATATCTTTGCATATGCATAAAAGCATAACAAGTTTGATAACCTGTTGTGACTTGATGTAACTGGGAAGAGACTGTAGACATATGAAGAGCTCATTAATTTTCTGGTACTGCAGAATTCTCAACAGAATAGACTGCATGTGAGGAATATGTGGAAACCAAAGTTTGGAAGCTGTGGCTTTCAAATGCTGTTAAAGAGAGCTCAAAAGTGAATGTAAAAATATTCTTTTTATCTATCAGGATGATCTTTTCAATTTGCTGATCTTTATGCTTACAGAGGAAAGAAGGAAGACTGTTTTTTCAAATCATATGAAAACCTGAAATCTTCTCTCCCTTTTCTAGTATATTGGTAGTTGCTTATAATAATTGTTTTGGCCAGTGATACTGAGGAGTACATTGATAACTATGTAGCCACTATATGTAAACACTTAATTATATATTTGGGAAAACAGTGAGTACCATGAATTTGCTGTGGTTGCACATGTGATGAGAGCAAAGAGGTATTTCAGACTTGGTGTCTTAGATGATGATTTCTGGTGTAGTCATCTTAGAAGAGCAAGCTGTAAAGCCGCATGGTTAATTCGTCATCTCCTGCAGATACTATGTGTGGATACTTAACATAGCTTGTTATGATTGCTTTATCTTCATTAACTAATTGTGAGAAAGGAAGAGAATCCACCAAATACTTTCCAAAATGTGAAATAATTATAGTACAATTGTGACCTACTTAGCTTAGTACAGCTGAATTGGAGATTAATTAGGCTTTGTGGGTGTTGTTCCAAAGAATATAAGACCTGTTTTTCAAAGATGCCATGCTTTTCTATCTCATTCAATGCATAGTACCTGGTTATACACCTACGTTCTCATTTTTAAGCATACCTTGTCCCTACTGAAGGTGACATTCTTGACTTGGGGCGGGTGGGGTGATGAAACCCCATTATATTGGGAATGGGGAGAAAGATAATTCTTTAATGTTTTCTGGTGTACAAAATGTTTTTCCTTCTGGTGGAAGTGTCATTTGGTTGGGAATGCTGACAGCACTCGCTAAGGGACAAAAAACAGGTGTAGTCTTTAAGATGACAGGATTGTGTACTTGTATGCTCATAGTGCAAGAGAGTCTTCTGTTGCTTCCTATTGCATGGGACTAGTTTTCTAGTCAGAATATGTAACGCCAGTTTATATCAACTCTTTGTATGAAAAGGGAGACTCCTTTGAAATAGCGTAGGAAATTTTTATTTTATTTTTTTTTTTTTAAAGAAACAATAATCTTTGGTTGTTGTTAAACTACTAGCAAAGCGCACTCCTCTCATCGTGTGCTGCCAAAGGCAGCGGGTAGATGGTAGAGAGGGAAAATGGGTGGATCCAGTCAGGAAGACTTCTCATTCATGTACTAGTGTAGAATGTTAGAACTGACATTTTGTGAATTAATTCTCTTGACAAATGCGAGAATCATTATGATTTTAGTTTTAGCAAGAGACAACAGGAAAAAAAAGTTGTTTGCATTAGCACAAAGCTTTCTAGAAATTGACCTTCTCCATCTAGATAAAAATTTGAGATAGCTGTGTACTCAGTGATCTTGGTGTATGTTAGCCAAGCAGGACAGGAGAGGCTTAATACTGTTGTGAATTATAAAGCCTAAGTAGATTATAGGAGTAGACCTCAGTGGACATACTGCTCAGTAAAGTTAGAAAATCATTCTACTGAAGTCATGATGTTTTAAGGACAAAGGCAGGAAGAAGTTCAGAAGCTCAGTGGGCTTTGTGGTCACTGAAATTCATACTTTTCCTCTGACCTGTGAGAATATTTTTCAGGCTCTTGGTGGTATTTCCTTTGGTTTTTGAGTTCTAGGCATGTGAGAAAAGTCAGTCTTCCATCTGAGTGTGCAGATGGAAGATGCCCTTTGTCAGGTGAAACTGAAATCTGCTGTTGTACAGAGGCATTACAAGGTTAGGTAACTGTGATAATTTCCTGAAGTGTGCTAGCTGTCCCCTTTAGAGGATATTTTGTTGTCATTCAAAAGGTATGCCTGCCTGTTGTCATTGACACAATGGATAATTAGACATGGAATTAAAAATTCTGAGAAGTGAAGATTCTAACTGTTGTACCTCTGTGAACTGCTGTCTGTGATCCCCTCATCTCCAGCTCTAACACTGAATTACCATGTTTGTATAGTCAGTGTTTGGTAAAAATTGAGACAAATCCAATTATTTTTGAAGCTAAAAGCTGCTGGTTTCTGGGAAAGGAAAGAAATAATGAAGCACATGTTAAAAAAATAAAACAAAGCAAAACAAAAAAATTATGTGAAAAAAATTGAGGATAATGCAGGTTTTATAGCAGATCTTTAAGCTGCTACAGATGTGATTTGTCATAAACTGTAAACAGGTCTTTATTTATTACTCTGAGTCTTTTGATTGAAGAAAGTATCTGAATCACTGCCAGGATAATGGTTACAGCGAGTTGGTTAGCTGGAATTTCCAAATAGCTTAAAAAAACCCTATCCTGTGAGCCAATATAGCTGACTTATTCCAGAGGCCCTTGATTGTGTTGCTGCTAGTGATGCTAGCAGGTGACTTATGGAGTTCACAGAATCACAGACTGGTAGGGGTTGGAAGGGACCTCTGGAGATCATCTTGCCCACCCCCCCTGCTTGAGGAGGCACACCTAGAGCAGGGGGCACAGGAACGCATCCAGGTGGGTTTTGAATGGCTCCAGGGAAGGAGACTCCACAGCCTCTCTGGGCAGCCTGTGCCACTGCTCTGGCAGCCTCACAGGAAAAGTTTTTTTCATGTTTAGGTAGAACTTCCTGTGTTCCAACTTGTGCCCATTGCCCCTTGTCCTGTCCTTGGGCACTATTGAAAAGAGTCTAATCCCATCTTCCTGACACTCTCCCTTTAGATATTTATAGGTATTTATGAAATCCCCCCTCAGTCTTCTCCAGCCTAAACAAACTCAGGTCTCTCAGTCTTTCCTCATGAGGGAGATGCTCCATCCCACTGATCATCTTGGGAGCTCTCCGCTGCACTTGCTCAAGCAGTGTCCTGTCCTTAAACTAGGGGACCCAAAACTGGACGCAGTACTCCCGATGTGGCCTCACTAGGGCAGATTAGAGGGGGAGAATAACCTCCATCGACCTGCTGGCCACATACCTTTTATTGCACCCCAGGATAGAGTTGGCCTTCTTGACTGCAAGGATACATTACTGGCTCAGGGTCAGCTTGCTGTCCAGCACTCCCAGGTCCTTCTCAACAGAACTGCTTCCCAGTAGGTCAGCTCTCAACCTGTACTGGTGCATGGGGTTGTTTCTCCCCAGGTGCAGGACCAGTGCAGGACTTGCAATCATAGAAGGCTATCAGGTTGGTCAAACATGATCTTCCCTTGGTGAATCCATGTTGACTGTTTCTGATAACCTTCTTGTCCTCTACATGCCTGGAGATGACCTCCAGAATGAACTGCTCCATCACCTTCCCAGGGATGGAGGTGAGGCTGACTGGCCTATAATTCCCCAGGTCTTCCTTCTTGCCCTTTTTGAAGAATGGAGTGACATTTGCTTTCCTCCAGTCCTTGGGTACCTCTCCTGTCCTCCATGACCTCTCAAAGATGATGGAGAGTGGCTCAGCAAGAACATCCGCCATCTCCCTCAGCACTCATGGGTGCATCCCATCAGGGCCCGTGGATTTGCCAGGATCCAGTTTGCATAGGTGATCTCTGACCCAATCCTCCTCTGAGGACTCAACTGATGTTGAGTCTTCCTTTCTCCAGATTTGCCCTCTCTTTCGGGGCTGAGATGCCTGAGGGCCAGCCTTAGCAGTAAAGACCAAGGCGAAGAAGGCATTCAGTAACTTCGCTGTCTCTGCATCCTGCATTACCAGGGCCCCTTCCTCATTCAGCAGTGGGCCCACTGTATCCGCAGTCTTCCTCTTACTGCTGATGTATTTAAAGAAGCCCTTCTTATCTTTGACATGCTTTGCCAGATTTAATTCCAAGTGGGCCTTGGCCTTCCTTGTTGCATCTCTGCATACCCTGACAACATTCCTGTATTGTCAGGGTATGCAGAGATGCGACAAGGCAGGCATGTGACGAGTTGCTAGTTTAGTCTTAATAGGCAAAGAATTTGGAGCAGTAGGATGTGGCATACAATAGGAAGCTGCAGCTCCTTGTGCTTTGAAATCCAGATGAGTGATGAACATCTTGCTTCCATCTGGGAAGCTCTGCTGTCCACCAGTGGTTTAAAAGTCACTATTACGCTTTTTTTAAAATGGGCATCAGAAGACTGTAAGAGGAAACTTCCTAAAAGGTAGTGGCTTCTATTGCTTAAGTAAATAACTTTTAAAAATGTGCCAACCCATTTGTGTACTTCAGTGATGTTCTGTACCTTTTCCAATTGGGGCTTATAAGAATGACCTCAAACAGTTGATAAAATGTCTTTTGGCGTTTACTCCAATTAAACTGTTTAGGGCTTCTGCTGAACCTGTACAGCAGTCTATCAGAAATTCCCTAGGAAAACTGATGTATTCAGGAATTATTTCTCAAGGTATGAGCATATTTAAAAGCTTTTAAAAAATCTTGGATGACTTCTTCGATAGGAACTTCTCTTCCAAGTTGGAATGGGAAGTTTAGAGCTGATGCTGGAACACTGGCTAGACAGGCTGATAATGCTGGACTTCCATCACATCTGAAATTTGATTAAGGTTAAAATTATTCAAGATAGAGCTAAACGTATTTTTCAGTTAGTAAAGAGTGCTTTCTGCACAAGTTCTGAGTCACCTGGGCGTGAGTTAGCTATGAGCTGAGCCTGTGTAGCCACTGTTAATGAAAGGATAAGGCTGCAGTGAGTGGTTTGGCTCAGAGACAAAGTGTGTTTGCATTATACCAGTACCGGCTACCACCTATGTAGCTTCAGATTTAGGCAGACATGTCATCTAAGGTACGAGCTGAGAGTAGGCAGAAAAGATTGCGTAAGATGTGTTTGTGGGTTTGCTTCTCTTCAGCCTTCTTTGCTGAGCCATTGTATTGTGGGTTGCTAAGAAAACTGCTCAAAGCGTTATTTCTCTGCCCTGCCTCTGACTTGGTGAAGTTAATATATTTAGTCTGGTGAATGAAGATATGGCTTGGTCCCATGTGTTTCTGCACTGAGACAGTAGCCTCTTCATATCTTTGAAGTTTGGTACTGTGTCTATTGCTGGGTAGATAGAGACCCTTTATCCATATCCTTATTTTATAAACTACTACCTTCTCTACTTCCACTGTTTTGTCTGTAAACTTTTCTGGTTGTGTGGGTTTTTTTTCTTTGTCCATGTTTACATGCTTTTTTTTCTTCATGTGAAAGGCTTCATTTAAGACTTAATTCAATATATAATTTAAATGTGTGCCTAAGGTTGTAGTTTTCATTAACGCCCAAAGTCAGTCTAATTCTGCACCATATTTTCACCCCCTCTCTTGAATTGGCATTAGCGAGCACGGGGGCTGCATGGTGAGACAGGGCAGCGGTCTCACTTGAGAACAATCCCACCAAAAAAAACCCAAACTGATTTAATTTACTCTGTGGCCATATAGCTGCCAGCATAAGCATGAAAGTGTTCTAAGGACAAGTTGAAGTACTCTGAGCTGGTGTCTTTAGTTTGGGGGTTTGTCATCTCTGCTTTATTTCTGGCAGCACTTGCTGGAGTTGTGTATGAAAGGTAATGGTATTTTTGCATTGGTTTCCTATGCTCTGGGTAGTCTTTCTGTGGCTAGGGAAAACACAGGTTTGTTTTTCTTAACATTTCTGTAATCTCTACCAGAAACAATCGTTTGACTCTTACCTTGGCCTTGCATGTGTAGTAGCACTGCTAAAGTCAGCGGGGCTTCATGCCGGCACCTTGGTCTGCCAGTTTGCAGGCTCACTTTGTTTGCCACAAAAGATAGGCTGCGTTTTGACTTCCATGACAAAGAAAACGGATGCTTGTCTTCTTTCTGGAACTCAGTGCTGTTAGACTTTTATACCTATAAGGACTCTGACATTTTCCTTTCTTTTCAATGTGGGGCTGTATTACTAATTAAGTAATTACTGGTTAAAAAATCTGTGGTGTATCATATAAATACCTTCTGATCTAATTATTCTGAAATACGTTGTGGATTACAAAAAAGTTCAGATTATCGTAATTATGTAAACTGACTTTGTTTCTTTTCTTTTTCTTTGCTCCCTTCCCTTTATGTGAATGGTGTATTCGTACTTCTCGTCATCGTTGCTGATTTTTATTTTTTTTGCCAATCATCTAGAAAACCACCTAAGGTAAGTATTTTGTCTCTTTTTGCATTTGTACCTACTTGAAAATGTTGAGCAATGCAAAAATATGGGGCATGTTCCTATGATATGTGGTCAATACAGCTTTGATAAAGGAAAATATATATGAAAAAATCTGTTCTTCATACTTCAAAGTTAAGGACTTCATAATTCCTTAGAATACATATTAATCCAATTGACACGCAGGCAAGGCATATGACTTGTTAAAGCTGTGACCAGGACAAGCCATGATGTTAATGCATTCATAAAAACATTTGAAAGAGTAAATAAGTATTGTGTGTAAAACATTTCATTGCACATAATCCTAATTAAAAGTTAAAATGCCGTATTTAAAGGGTGGCAAAATACATCTAGTAGGAAATAATCTGTTCTTGTTTGTAATTGATGATCTCTAGGAATTAATATTTTGTGTAAAAGTGGCCAAAGTGCACCAGAATTCACCTAGAAAAGATTATCTGGTTTTTGTAATGCAGGGGAAGGGAGGGAGGATGAGTGTGATATATCTATTGGATAGAGAAGGAGCCTTACTGGGATGACTAACACAGTATCGGCACAGAGCTGGCAATGATAAGGTAAAAGGACTGTGTGAACTACATCTTGTCAGCACATACAAGACTCTGGTGTTTTGCTTCAGAAATTTAACGATAATGTTATCCTTTCTGTTTCTGTTGGATGGTACTTTTTACAGCAGAAAACTAGTTAGCGCTGAATGAGGTTTTCTTTCACATTGTTCTCTTTGATTTGTAGATCTTCAAGAAAAAGTGTTTGCAAGTTTGACGTGACTTCCACAGGTGTAGCAGAGCATTCTGTAGGCCTCCTGGGAATAGAAAGCGGGATGGATACTGATCTGTATATCTGTCTTATATGGATATCTATTTACTTGATAGTTCAGACAGCTGTTCTATGTGTGCGTGTGCATATAGATAAATAAAATCTAAATATCTGTTGGTTTTGATTAATTTTAAGTGACAGAAGGAAACATTAGCCCAGTAAGTGATGGGTGTTATTCCCAATAGGCAGGGATGAATGGAACAAACTAATATAAATTGAAATAATTATATTTGAAAAAACAAACAAAAACATGTAATTTAAGGTCACAGCAGGTAAAAATTAATACCACTGACATTAGTTTAAAATGGTACTGACTTTTTTTTTTCCCTGGACCTGATTTTTAGTTTCTCTATTTTTTTGAAAACATTTGATAAAGTTCTTCTGTAAATCCTGGTTAATATATCTAACACAAACAAGTTTGGTCATTGTTAAATTTTTTTAAAAAGTGAAAAAACCCTCCTTTTTATTGTTGTAATTACACAAAAACTTTTTTACAAGGACCTTCATTTTCTGTAGTACATCATTCATGTTCCATTATAGGCAGATGAAGTTATTCTTGATATTATGTAAAAGCTTATTTATGGCCTTGCATTTTTTTGACAAAAATGTGACAGCTGCATGGTTGTGCATATATGCCACATTATTGTTAGGTGTAGTTAGCTGGGCATTAACATCCTTGAGCTATAATGCCGAAACTTAAGATGATGTGTGAAATGTTTATCAGTTTGAGACAAAAGAAGGTTCTTAGCATCAGTAGAGGTAGGCTTTTTGAGTTTGTAAAGATGTGATATGAAATTTGGATGTTTCGTGATTTATACAGTTTTTAGCGTACTATATGTAGTTCATCATCTTCAAATTAGATTTTTGTAAAAAATTAAATAACTATTGGAAGTTTCTTTACTGAGCTACTTCATCATCAGCTGTGGATGAATTGTGATCCCAGTGCAACTTGGTAGCTCAGAAGCTGTGGTAGGAAAATTATATAAAGATATTAGGGTGTTTTGCTATTTCTACAAATGTCACATTTAAGTATATTGCTAATCTTGGGCTTTTAGTGTAACTTTGTGACAAGGGTAGAACGGTGTTCTGAGCTGGGGCTTGTGAGCTGTGCCCTAGGCCACCTTCAGATTTTCTGTCCGTACTTCTTTAGGCCTGTGGTAGGTCTTGTGTTTATCATATGGTGAACAACTACTTTATTTTTCAGTTTTTTAATGGTTTCCATTTACACTAAGCTTACTGGTGTAGACTGTTTGTCATTTCCCAGTGTATCTCCTTTATCACTTATCTCCATCAGCAGTTGTAGCAGGGATATAGGAACAACTGCCTGGTGGATGAAAGTTCCCTTCCTGCTTTTCTTTTCAGCAGGCAGGTAGCCCGGCAAGTCACCCCACATGTCAGACTGACTGCTTCATTGAGATTCATGTGAGCGCTGTCTGCACCTCTCCAGCATAATTTTTTCCTGTAGAAACAAAACATTTTTGATTGGCCATCTATTGGTCAGATTGAAATGGCTATTAAACATGTTAGCTATGCATTCACAATATTGTATAGATGCATAGATAGTATACGTTCAGTCTGGGTAATGCACTGCTAAGTGCTGGAAGACCCAGACTCTCTCTAGGCTATCCTGAGAATTAGGCTTCAAAGCAACTGATAATGACTGTGAAATTAGACTATCTTCTAAATTGATTATGTCATTTGGCTTTATCCGGCAAGCAGTTGATACTGGATGTTGTACTCGTTACCTGTTGTAAGTAGTTCACATAAGTATAGTTGCATGAGTAAACCCTTAAAATTATTAATCCTTCAAGCCATTGATTAGGGGCTTTAATAAAAATTAGTTCTGTGGCATATGGTTTTGGCTATTTAAAATGTGAATACCCCTTGGCTGTGTTTTCTGATTCTGCGAGAAGTTACTGCTGTGTAGCAGTCAGGCACAATGGTCCTTCCAGTTTAAAATCTGCAGTCTCATTTTAAGCCACAAGTACAGGTGAATTTGAGACAAAACTCCAGATTTTTTTTCACTGATGTGGTGGGCGCGTGGACCTGCATCACTGTTTGTTTTGCTGTGGAAGCCATAACCTCTAACTGCCTTGTTAGCGAAACAGTAACCAACAGCTGTCTTAAACTGCTGTAGGTGTTTGCTGAAGAAATCTGAATCAAAGTCCCATGTCTTTTCTTTACTTAAACAAAAGACTTGTTCTGGTAACCACAAAGTTTTAACTTTTAATAGTTATTAACACTCTGAGTATCATTCTCTGCAACCCAGAAATGGCCTGCCTAACTCTGTTACCCAGGGTAGTGTGCAGACTTATGGTGACTCTGGATGCAGTAGTTCCACCATCTAGCACTTCCTGGCTAATTCTTTCTCATAACTTCCCATTTTTATGTGTGTGCACTGTAATGTTTGTGAGTTAAAATTCTTACAGTGAATATACAATGAGTACGTACTCAAGCTCATGTACATATTTTTACTATGGACTTTTAATTGTGCAAGATCTGTCCTAGTGAGTTGTGTTCTTGTAGCTCTTACTTGAATATTTCTAGAAGTCTAAAATGCAGTGTTGAAAGGCTTTTCCAACTGGCATACCACTCAGACTGAAAATACTTGCAGTGTCCAAAACTGGAATAATAGTCCTGGGAAAAAACCCACCCTGTTGGTCTCTTAGCTCCACCCAAAATCTTTGGTTTAGAACCTACTGCACTAGTGTGGCAGGTTCTTGGCAACTTTGTTTTATCTACCTTTCTCTTTTAGATGCTAGGATGAAGTATGAGTACAGAATCTTGCAAAAATAAGGAAGTTTTAAGGCTTGTTTGTTAGTTCTCTCTGTAATTTAAAAGCCCAGAATAATTTTGGGCCTGGTTGTGAGGACTGGCCAACACCTGTGTGAACTTACATGTTTGTGACTGAATGCCAACCTGTGCAGGCGCTTGAAGTAGGTGTATAGCTGTCTTTCGTGGTTTTCCCATTTTGCTTACCTTCTGAAAACACGTTAAGCTTCCTGGTACAGTGGCTATGGAATTGAGATCAGAGCAGTAGGAAAGCAGAAATACTCGTCCATATAGTCACAGAGACTTACTCAAAATGCTTAGAAGAATAACTGAAAGTTCAGGAAATCTTAGCGGAGATACTGGTGGCAATTTTAAACTTCGAATTTCAAACACACAAAAAAAGGCCTTTTTTTCGTTTAATGTTAACTAAATGGAATAGATTTTCCAAAATGTAGTTAAGGACTAATCCACAGAGGGTGCTTGAAGTCTAAAAAGTTCTGTTTGTGTTGCACATCTCTCTGTTCAAGTATGGTGCAATATTGGTTTTGATGTAGTTGGTTGATACAGTTTTGATAAAGGTTTTTGCTTTTGAGTGTCGTTCAGAAAGCTGAAAAGGCGTTTTCAGTGCGCTGTAAATGCCCAGTTTGAGTATTGGCTGTTGAGTCTGAGACTTTAGCGTTAACAGAACTTCTGATAGCTTTGATAGTCATATTGGCATGGGGTTTAATACCTTCTTCAGGGAAATGGATCTTGGGGAGAAAAAAATTAACAAGAAAAAATTATTATTCTGCATACTCCTATCAACAGAAAAAGTAATACCCACCATTTTTGGTTTTAAGGAAGAATAATCAGTGAAGATGGGAGAAGGAAGGGAGCACCTTAGATGAGACTTAGCGGGTTTTTTCTTCTTCAACATAGCATAGGTTGTGTATCTTGACCCCAGGTACGCTTGCATGCTCTTCTTGGGACTGCATGCCCTGCAGTTACTACACCGGAGGTCAGGAAAATATAAACTAGCCTATAGAAAAGATGAACGAAAGGATAACTTTTCAGGTAGGACACCATCCTATAGGCATTTCCCATAAAGTAAGGCACATTATGTATGTGCAGAGGAGCCTTACTGACTGGGACAAAGTTTCTTGCTCTTGAACATTTTATTTCTTACTGTGTTAATTCTTGTATTTGAAATCTGTTTTCCTGAAGGTCTGAGTTGTTCTGTAAACAGCTTTGGTTGGGTGCTTCCTTAAATTATCTTCACTGGGAATGTTCAAGGTTGCTGTTTTGTCATTGCCAATCAAAGTAATTTTTAAAGTTTTGCCAGCCTCTTTTAATGGGGAATGGTGTTTTAGTGCAGCTGTTCTGCATGTTTTGCAGATAGCGCGTGCCCCAGCAGTTTGCACTTTCTTTTGCCTGATTTCCCCCCCCCCCCCCCCCCCCCCAAAGTATTCTTGTTACTTCTGTTAGAAGGATTTGGCAATTTTCCAGAACAGATTTTATAAATAGTCTAAGTCTATGTCCCGGCTTTTTATGTTTAGTATGGAAACATACTAAAAAAGCTATATTTACATTTGTTTTATCTTGAGACAGAATTTTTCTCTTCCTATTGCATAATCATTTTGGTGTTTTTAAAAAATCTGTTTGACCAGTTTTTACCTCTTTTTAAAAAAAAGTCCGAATAAAAACTGCTTTTCTATGAGAAACACTTGGCTGCGAGTGTGTATTTTGGTTTTGAAAGTCTCTTTGCAAGATGATAATTTAAATTATGAATCATAGAATAATCCTGTCATGAATTTCCTTGTTAACCAAGGGGAAAATGTGTAGGACAATAGATGAAATTGGCCTATAGTACTGCTGTATTGACACTTAAGTCATTACAGATGAGCGTGTGTAGCCGGGTAGCCTTTCCAAACTGGACTGTGATCCAGGGTAACCTTTCTGAACTGCAGTGATCCACTGCAGAAAATACTTAGTTTTAAGGCGAAAACATGGGCATCTGGTAGATTTGGATCCTTACAATTGAGTTTTCTTTTGCGGTTGAAGTGCTTGCCGATTTGGTCGTAGAGAGATTAGGTATCGTTACCAAGTCCCGTGAGGAAGATTTCCATAGAAGTGGAATGTGAGAAGAGAAAACACTATTTCCTGGCTGTAGAAGTTCGGAAAAGGGTTAGAGCATTCTTATTGATGGCGGGGAGTTCGTTATGCTTAGATTTGAAGCACGATGAACAAATGCACTGAAGAAAATTTAGAATGCCCCCCCTACTTATGTGGAGGTCTGAAGGTAAGGTGAAGTAACTGCTGCATTTTACTTGCAGTTCAGTAGCAAAACTATGCCTTTGACTTGGCCACAGCAGGGAATACCCTGACTCATTAAGTTGTCTCTTTCTATTTATGCTGCAGTAAGTGACCAGACCTCCCTGTTAGATTATTATTATTATGGGTTTTTTTGGTTTGTTTTCTCTTCATAAGGGAGTTCCAGAACTTATTTCACTGTTGTGGACTAAGTGTTATCTCAGTTTCGAGTCTTCTCTCAGGCCATTTGATGTGTTCTGCATTAAGTTGGGGGAAGGGGAAGGAGGTAAGTTTACTGTGCTGCTGGTTTTATCCTTCTGGAACATTTGCAGCAACAGACATTTTGGGAAGAGTTAGGTTACAACGTATCTGTAGATTAGATTGTATTGTAACTCTGCAATAGCAGGGAATCCAAGGTGTTCTACATCCCCAAAAGCCGAACAGAAATTATCTGTCGTCTGCCTTGCTTCGAGGGTTTGTCTCACAGGGAGTTTGGCATTTCTGCTAATAGAGCCTGTGGCTCTTCTGCGTTGACCTGTATGGTTTGTCTCACTGAGGAGATTACCTGTTGGAAGGCTAGGCAAAGAAAATCTTGGCCTTGGCAGGGTTTCGTTGGTTGGGTTTTTCCCCACCTCTTGGGATCCCAAAAGGAGAAATGGAAAAAAAAAAAGATCTATATCACTAAATCATCCAGTCAGTTTACCACGGTAAAATGTGGGAAATACACTGCAGCTTAAAGTGTGTTTGTGGCAATATAAATATGTCAAAACAACAGTGTTAAGTGTCTATACAAAGATGTTCAGAGATGTGCAGAAAAAGTAACTTTAGATCAAATCCCGGTGCGTTAAGTGGTTTTACAGGACATTGTTCCAGGTCCACAAGCCCACTGAGCACAATATCAAATCTCATTCGATTTCTACCCAGCTGGAACTCTTTACTGAAATGATGTGAAGTCTTTTCATTAGAGCAGGCTCTGATAGCTTGTTTGTCTGAGCGCTACATTTTCTATTTGTAGTTTTTGAGCTTCCTCTACTGAGTTCCAGTACTGTACCCTTATCTTAGGCAGGTAATCTAATACCACATATTTATGCCTTAAGGCTTGTAAGTGGTAATGCTCTTCTTAGAGGATTAGAAGTCCAACCCATGGTAAAACTTCGGTTTGGCTTGTATTGATGTCTGCTAAATAGCCATCTTGCCAGGTTCTGTGTGTAGAGTCCTTTTGGTGCTCTTTTGTTACTGTTGGCAGAAACTTTTGTCAGCATTAGTGCCTGTAGAAGAGTGGAGCTAATTTTTAGGTTTTGGCTGTGTTTTGAGGTCTCTCTTAAGGGATACAGCAAGCAGTATTTTGTATTCTGTAAAATACAGATATAAAAGTATTGCAGTTCTGCAATTCTCGGGATTTCCCAGAAGTATTCCTGCTGATGAAGCCTTTTTACAGTTCTGATTTAGGATCCATAGAAACAGTAGAGCCTAACTGAAATTAAACAGTCATGGATTTGTACTGCTTTGAGAAATGTCTTGTAGCCAGAGTTCCTAATACGTCTTTTTATGTGCTTCTACAGGTGTTTGCCTTTGATCACTGCTTCTGGTCCATGGATGAATCAAACACCACAAAATATGCAGGTAAACTATTTTCTGTACATTTGACAGTGTAAATAATTTAAGAACGTATGAGAACTTGGGCTTTTGTTTTTATGGAGTTTTTTTGTATTTTGTGCTGTGATGCTCAAGTGCCTTTTTCACAGAAGCAGACTTCTCATTGTTACAAGGATTGAGTCATCTGAGTGCTAGTGCCTCAGTTTAGAAGAAACGCAATCTTTAAGGTGCCCGGTACACTGCTCAGGAGGGATGCTTTTATACCTAGGCTGTAGTGTTCTTTTTTGTCCCCTGGAAGAGCCTTTTGTGTGAGGATTGTTTCTGTCACTTAAAATGAAATTCCAATTCTGCATCAGAAATTACTTCTGAGTAATGCTAGTGATGAATGTGTATGTGTTCAATGCTCTGCATTCCTGTGCACAAGAGAAGAATAAAGCATGTTCTCCTCAGATGGTGTGGTTATTACAGGTCTTTCAAGTCATTTTTACTCTGATTGTTCAGATCCTTGATGTTTTTGAGTGATCAGCTTTATGACTCCTTCCTCCAAAAAGGTGGCAAGTTTGTAATCCCAGTAGCTAGTTTTCGCATAACTGGATTTGTGCATTAGCATATTCATACTTTATAAGAGGACTTATTTTGACAGAGACAGCTCTGAACACTGGGATTTCAAGGCTGTGGTCCATGGAAAGGAGAAAAAAATAGCAATAAGTTTAGATATTCATGTTATGAAGTTTTGTGGCCCATTAGAAATCTTGAAGAGTGGTAGGGTTTGTTAGCTCAAAGCTTGAGATCAGTGGTTTAATAAATGAACTGTCATATACTTGTGCTAAAATGTATCTGACTGCTGTAGCCTCTGGGATCAAATCCCAAATCTTAGAGGTGGCACTTGGTCATAGATTCTGCTGTACTTCTTACTTGCCTGAGCAAAGACAGGTTTCTTCAAGAAAAAAGTTCTGTGTCAGTTTGGTTTTCGGTAACTGTGTTTGCACTGAACAGGGTTCAAAGTTCAGGCTGGTAGAGCCATCGGAGCATCCAGCACCTCTTTTTGTGCTTGCATGCCTCTGTTTCCTTTTTGAAGGAAGGAGGTGGTGGTACGCACCCAGATCTTGGCCTCATGTGCTCCAATTGTGCAGCTGGGACTGCACCTGTTGGATGCACCATGGCGCTAACCTACTTGAGAAGAGATAAACCAGTGAAACACCCCTAACCTGTTGAACTTGTTTCTGTCTTGGTTTAACCCACCTCCAGCTGAATTCAGTAGGATTCTAGGCCTGTTTATTTTTAATTTGAGTCAAAACTAGATTTTTCTAGCCTCTTTCATCAGCTGTAATTGAATTCTTATCTGAGAACTGAAGTTTTATTATCTGTATGCAGATGAACCCCTTGTCAGGCTGCACTCTAGAAAACTGCTGCCCACGTCTCCTGCCTTTTCTTACAGGCCAGAAAGCTATAAGATGATGTGTTTTGCCCAATCCAGATAATGTTTCTGCCAGGGAAAAAACCAAAACTGTTTTCCTTGGGTTTTCTCAGAAACTCAGAAATACGAAGAATGTGAGCTTCAAGACTTGCATCTGTGAAATGCTTTCACTGATTGATTTTTTTTTTTGTTTGTTTGTTTGGTTTTTTTGGGGGGGTGGAGGGCAGGGTGGTGGTGGTGTGGTCTTGAAGTTAGCTTCTGCCTTCCAGCTCTCACGTTCTAGAACATAATGAATTTGGCAGAATATCAAAATAAAACTTAAAAAAAAAAATTGTTTCAAGTCTAAGTTACTGGGTTGTCAGCATGTTCATTTGCTTGTGCATGAACTGATACTACCCCGTACTACGGTAGCACTTCTTGTTTTAGAGCCAAGAAAATAAATGCTGGAATGGCAAGATTTCAGTTTTTCATGTATTTGTTGTATTAAAGTGCCCTAAGTCTGTTTCACAGCTTGATCTAAATTACTGTACTAAACAAAAAAATATGATAACTGGTTGTGGTTCAGGTTTTTAATAGTTACTTTCTCTCATGGAACAAATCCCTGTTGTTCTAGGCACCTTGCAGATATGCACACCATCTATGTCCAGAGATTGTGCCAGAGACTGTTACAGAATTAATAAGCTTAAGACTCCAAACAAGCCACCTGACAGGCTGAGTTTTTGAGCTCAACTGTAACTTCTTGGTTAGATGCTGGACTACACAAGGGGCACTGATCCAGAAGCTAGGCAGATGCATTAAATACTCCCTCCCCGAAGTAACTCTGTATGATTGGCAAGAGCAGTGATTAGTTGCACAATTAAAAGGAAACACACAAAGCTTGATAGCTAAATCCAGAGTGCTTGTAATATGTAAGCTTCAAGCTTAAGTAAAATTCTTGAAATAGAAAAATGTGTGCAGGACAAATGTAATTATTTAAAAAACCCTTTTATATGCATGACAAATACAGTGGAAGATGTAACAGTGGAAGGTTTAATAAGAGATTTTCAAGTACTAAACAACCCTATCAGTCATCACTCTCTGTGCAAAACCAAAACATGCTCATCTTGCATGTTGAATAGGTCTATCATTGTGTATATCACAGACTGGTAGGGCTTGGAAGGGACTTTTCCACATCATCTTGCCCACCCCCCCTGCTTGAGCAGGGACACTCAGAGCAGAGGCACAGGAACACGTCCAGGCGGGGTTTGAATGTCTCCAGGGAAAGAGACTCCACAGCCCCTCTGGGCAGCCTGTGCCGCTGCTCTGGCACCCGCACAGGAAAGAAGTTTTTTGTCATATTCAGGTGGAAATTCCTGTGTTCCAACTTGTGCCCATTGCCCCTTGTCCTGTCCTTGGGCACTGTTGGAAAGAGTCTAGTCCCATCCTCCTGACCCCCACCCTTTAGGTATTTAGAAGCATTAAGACCCTCGCTCAGTCTTTTCTCTAGGCTAAACAAGCCCACGTCTCTCAACATATCATACTATATTAAAGATTTTGTCACTTGGTATTTGTGGCATTGGAAAAAACAATGATGTGCACCACAGAGAACATCAACTGAATTCTGTGTTGACCTGTGTGGGTAACTCTGCTGTGTTCCTCTTTTTTTTTCTTTTTTTAAAATGTCAACAAAACTAAAATTTGTGCTCTCCTGGAAATGCACATTTGTTACAGGATCCTTAAAGCTATCATGCATGATTATGGGCTGGTTTTATTTTTCCACTTTGCTGGTTGATCTACAGTACTACAGGCACTTCTTAATATTGTTTGCACAAGAGCAAGATTCTTGTTTGGATGAGCTTAATTGCATGGCTCATTTGTAACAATTCTCAGGTTGGGGGTTGGGGGAGCAGGGCTGACCCTGAAATAGGTTTAGCTATCATTTTCTCTTAGCTCACGGAATGAAGTTAGTGTATCTTAATCTTTTTTTGGCTGAAGCTAAGGCTTATATTGTATGTACTAATTTTCTTTCTGAACACATAGTCAGTATTACAAGGGATCATAATCCAGTTTGAAAAGCTTGAAAGTTACCTTCTCTGTCTAACTTACATTTCAATAACTCCACATGCACAAAGCATTAAACTATCTTTTTTTTTTTTTTTTAATGATCATGGTACAGAAGTAGGCTGTTGGTAGCAGAACTGCTTTTTTGGCTGTTTCTTGTCCGCTGAGCTGGAAATTGGCTTCTAAATTCTAAAATGATCCACCAGTATCACTAACATAAATAGTGGAGATGACCTTCACGTGAGGAAAAACATCTAGAGAGCGTGTCTTTGCAGCTCTCCTTGGAGGAGTGTATCTCTAATGAAGACAGCAGAGAGTCTGGAGCACAGAAGAGGAGTCAGCTTTTTCACAAGACCTTTGTGGAAGTGGTGCTTCGGTTTCAGATACTGCGAGAGATGGAGATTCTTCTAACAACTTGATATCCTAGCATAGAGATTGCAAGATGCAGAATCCCCTCTGAGTTGTTCTTAAGTCTGAAAATGAAGTGTTTATGTTGAAGTACTTTTTTTTTTTCAAATCCAACCAATTAGCAGGTAGAGGATTACTCTGAATAGTGAGGCTGCGTGTTTCTGAAGAATTCATGGCTGCATTGTTCCAAGCAAGGTAGGGTTGCAAACCTCTGGGTTTGTGCTGATCATCCTCACACGCTAGCTCCTTGGCCTTTTTTCTGATAATTTAATTCTGAAAGACATAGTTGGGTGTTTAGCCTCTTATCTGACAGGAGAAAAAAAAAAAAGGCAAAAATAGGTCAATGAAATAGTTTTTTGAGTCGGGAGAATAATTTGGTTATAGGACAGAATGAGTTTGCCTTGATCTGGAAAAGGGATGAGCTTCGCCTGGTAGGCTATAGGAGAGGTATTTTGAGAATATGCAAAATAGCTTCTTACTACCATTTGTTTCTTGACTTGAATGGGTCAAGAGTCAGTTCATGGGTGAGGACACACCTGTTCGCCTTGAAAAGCTCACAGACACAAATAACAGCTTGGCATTTTGGTGAAGGGGAAGACACTGAGAAATTCTCAGAGACGAGAACAAAGAATTCTTTTTGCAAGGCTGGACAATAGCAAGAGCCCATTGAAGTCTGCAATGAAGTGGATTTTTAAAAGGAAGGCAAGAAACCGTTCACTTTGCGAAGGATTCAAGAGATGGTATAAATAACTATAGTAGCACTTGGGCAGGTCGGTTGCAAGGACCCCACGCTGTATTGACTTGACCGTGGATTTTTCTTAAACTCCCCAAGCTGCATCATGTTTGGTCTGAAATGTCAGAACTGTGTTTTTGCAGGCTGCATTGTCCTGAGACGCTAAACACCTGACTTCGGGCTAAGCTATAATTTTATATGAAATACATACATGCTGACTATTGATCTTCCAGTGGCTGTTTAAAAAGGAAACAAACCAGGCAAGTGGCTTAAAGAACTGTACACTTCTACTCTTGTGAAAGATTATAAGTTGTGGATTTTGAGCAGACAGGGGTGTCTGTCTCTTTGTAGTTCGAGCGTGCTCATTTAAGCTGTTATGTGGGAGGCTTGACGACTTTGGTTTTTAGAGGAGACTCTACATAGTGTGTAGGACTTAATTTAGTGTCATACAGCTGACACCTGACCTTTACATTTTTGGGGAAACTTAGTTATTCAGTATGATTTTAGCACTGTAGGGGTCAGGCACTTAAAATGTAGATGTTGTGGTGTCTAATTTTAATCCACCTTTCGGTGGATTAAAGCTTTGAACATTAAAGACCCCAGTGCTTTGTCAGTACTTTAGTGTTATGCTGCTGTAGTTAGATGATGCTAGCTGTTGTGCTTTTAGGTTCTTAAGGTGAACCACAGGCATCTTTTTTCCAATTTTAGATTCTTTTGAAACTGTTACCTAGCTAGCACAGCTTTTAATAATTCTGATCTCCGTAGATCAAGTTTTAACTATTAAATTATTGAACCAACTGCTATTTATTGCTGTCCAGATTTGCCTATTAAAGTGCTCTGAGTTAGAGATTAAGCCATAAAGAGACTTGACTTTTTGGTGTTGTGTGTAACAAGTTGTTATTTGGTTCTAGCTATTTTTGCCATGTAAGGGAGGGAGTTTCAGGAACGGCAGCGATGTGTCATAATGTTACAGTCATGACCTGGTTGAATGAATCTGTGCTAATATGAGACGATTATTCCTATTTCAGAATGACAAGTTGTTGTGAACTAGAAATACTAGACATCTTAAAACCAGACACTGAAAATAATTTTTGTTACAGTGCATCTTCAATGTGTCTGTCACTAAATGAGCAGATCTTAGGAAAGACAGTAACTGTTAACTGCCTTCTTAAGAGGGAGTGCTGTTGGAAAGGGTGAGGCCCCTTTCCTCCCCTCACTTTTCTTCCCTCTCTTCTGTCTGCTCTCTGTCACCAGTCCAGTGAACTTGAGAATGTTCAAACTTTATTTGTAAAAAGCTTCATTTTGCAGATTGTGAGGACAGGTCCTACGGTTCCTCTGCACCATGTAGGTTTGTTTCCTTGGGAACACTGTCAAATTGTATCTCCTGATCTGGGCTTCAGAAACTGTAAGGGGATGGTTTGGGGGAAGAGAAGGGGCAAGAGCAGAGAGATATGAGAGATAATACTTAAATATCTCATTCTGAAAATGTTGCGTGCTGTATTTTTGCATGTCAGGGTGTGTGTTTATCTTTCTATTTTCAGGGACTTTTTATTATCTTACATATTTTCCAAATTTAAATGTTTTAATAATTTATGCTGTCTCAGAGATTCCAACTAAGATTTTTCACGTGTAGCTCTGTGGGTAGATAATGTGAAGGGTTTATTTTAGAGTTGTTAGTAATTTAATAGCCACTATTAACGTGCACTTCCATACTTTGCTACCTTTACTTTGTTCTACAACTTTTCCATTGAAATACTCAGCCATTTCAGTAGGTAGAGAACATGTGAAAAAACTTTTTAGCTTTGAGGTGCTGTACTAAACGCCCTTGATGCATGGTGAGCATGCACAAGCATGGCATTTGAAAATTCCAGGAATACATGTAGGTTGAAAAGGTAAATCTGAGAGGAGGATGGGTTTCTTTTAGGTTTTTCAGGTAAGTCACAGATAGCATTTTGAACGCTGAAATCTTTAATATCTTTAGTATGGTTATTGCTAAAAAAGAAATTTTTATGTCAGTTTGTGTGTTTATGGAAGAATGTCAGAGCATGTCAGAGTCCTGAACATGTGAAAATATTCAGTCCTAAAAGATGATGGAAAGATTCTTGGGTTAATCTGCTGGAAATCAACTTCTGAGGGGCTGAGTGTTATTAATTTGATCTTTCTTAGATGTTTGTGCTGTCGGCATGAGGCTTGCGGTTGCGCTTGTCAGAATGTGCAGATAATGGCTTGAAGCTATGAAGACAGTTACAGCTGTCTGAAGGTGGAAAAGGTTTCTGTATTTTCTTGATGTTGCTTTCCAGTACGTCTTCAGAACCGAGTGAGCATCCACCAGTGTTTCTCAGGTTTCAATTAGCGGAGCATCCCTAACACTGGGTTAACTGGGTTTCCCGCCTTGCAGCATTAGGGGCGCTACCACATGCGCAGTAACTAGAATTACAGAGCATCCAGCAACATTGTCTGATGTTATGATTAATTTAGCCTTCAAAGGAATTTTAATCAAAGTATACAATTTATTGAATAGAGACAAGCAAGCAGCGCTGGATGCACGGGGGATCCTTCCGCCTAACGTGCATACCGTCATACGATACTACAGGGTTTATATTCAGTTACTTAATTAATAACAATTAGTAAAAACACGCCTAAGTTTACACTCTTTGGTCAGTGATAAGCATTCCACTTGCCGTTGGTCAGCCGTATTTAAATTAGCCACGCTTGCCATGTAGATGAGCACGCATGCTCTTTACAGGTGTGGGGGGGCAAGTCTTTTTGGTCCTGAATTGGGTCGGTGGTCGCAATCTCCCCCTGCCGGAATTACCTTTCCCCCAGTTTTCATGCTTCAGCGCCTCCTGAGCCAAGAAGTTCCCTGTTATCACTGCTGGCTGATTTGTGGCCTTCCCTTATCTTCTTTCTCTCCTTTGTAGCAAGATGTTTCCACTGTTAGTCCTTGAAGTTACTGAGTTGTATCCTTTTAGGAGGCCTCTTGACAGTGAAGCATTCATTGCTAATGCCATCTTGTCTGGCCTAAGCATTATTTATTATCTTGTTAAAATTCTCAGATGTTAGTTTCTACTCCTAACTAAAATTCTTTCTTAACAATTAACTACACAAATTGTCAATCAACATCCCAACCATTAAGACAGTTAACAATTCAATTGAACACTGAACGGCCTCTCCGTTATACAAGCACAAACAGAACGGTCAAATGCTAGAGGGTCACACTTCACCGTGTGACTCTAGCATTGTTCCATATTGACACGAATCAGACGAACACATTTTACAATCCCTCATCTTTTCTTTTTATGGCATTGATTCGTGTTTTTGTTTCCAATCTAGTCAATACTTGCTGAATTGGTATCAATTTTGGGTCTTCTTTTGTCTTTATTATCATCAAGGAATGAGTTTTCTTTTTCCTTGTTTCTGGATCAACAGGTATTGCAGTTATCTGCATTCCTTGTATAACCGAGTGTATTAGTCTAGTAAAACAGGGTATTAAACATGGAATTACTAACAGTCCTCCACATATCCTCAGTACAGCTATTCCAATTTTAGTAAGCCAATTACCATCCATAAAGTTCCACCCTAATTCTCCTAGATTGATTCCATTCCAAGTTTGAACTGGGACGTGTGCGATTTTCTTAATTTCTTTTACAAGTTCATTTACAGCTTTTCCTTCATCATCTATTTCTAGACAACAGTTACTAAGGTTAAATTCTCTACACACTCCTCCTTCTTGTGCTAGCAAATAATCCAAAGCTAAGCGGTTTTGATACAAAGCAGTTCTCATTTTGGTGTTCTGTTTTGCAATTAATCTAAGTGCATCTCCAGTCTTATTTACAACTATTTCTACCACAGCCTGTAATCTAATTATTCTATTTAACATATATATATTGGGGTCCTGTAGCCCCAAGATCCATCTTCTGCCCATGTAGCTGGATCATAATAAGCAATAATCCTCTCCAGAGGCCATTCATTATCTTTCCAATTTCCAATTTGTAAGCTCTGCTTATGACGTTTTGTTTTTTTTTTTTTTAACTCATCAGCCTCAACATACACTTGGATTCCCAGTCGCTCTCCCCGACTTATGGGTAACAGGAAAAAATTGGGTCTTATAGTTCCCAATACACAAGATCCTGTCCAATTCTTTGGCAAATATGCATAAGCCAGTTTGCCGTAAATCCAATACTGTCCTTCAGGAGTTGGCCAACCTTTTGGTATATTTGTTCCATTGGTCCAATTCTTAGATTGATCATTCATCTCCAGTGGGTTTCCCCACTTATCCCAATTGTTCTGAGTTTCATTCCATAGGTAACCTCCCTCACACTCTAGATTACCTACTGGTCTTCCATTGTCTTTTAGATTCTGCCAGCAACTCCTTCCAATTATACTCGTCTGAAGCACCCATTGTTGTTTCCTATTACCCTTTCCCATTGTTTTCCAGACTTGGGGGTTACTTATATTGCTCTCCATAGCCTCCCATGGCCATCGTTCACCCTGGTTTGTCCCACCACAAACATAACAATTGGTTACATTCAGTGACTTCGCAATGTTTTCAGCAAGATTTACAAATAGATTTTTAGCAACTGTGGGAATTTCATATTTTACCCCTGTTTCTATTTCATGATAAAATGCTATAACCTTACTTGTTCCAATTAGTCTTCCTACTTCCGAATTTGTTTTCATTTCTACCCAATATTGGTAAGGGAGTTCTTTTGGATCATAGCATACGGTCCTGTTACCTTCTCTGCATAAAGCATACTGGGTCAGATTATGAATGCAGCTTCCTATTTCCTGGCCTTTACAGTCGTAGACAGTATGATATACCAAAGCTTGGGAACTTATCCGTCCCCTTCTAGTGGTTATCACACATTGACTGCAGTTGTTTGTCACAGCCAGGGTTAAGGAACTCACCCCAAGCAGGACTAGAAGAGGTCCGGTAAGGGCCATAGTGATTGGCGGTCACGGCCCAAAGGGGTTGCAGCCCTTGGCAGACCTTTTCAAACCACAGCACCAGTTCCCTATCCGGTCTTGCCCTCTTCCATAATCTTAAGGGGTGTCCTTTCCTGAGTTACCTCAATGTATTTAAGGATTCGTATGCTATGTCTGAAAGAAATCCAGGGTATACCATGGATAGCCTATTGCTATTCCCAGGAACCAATATTTAACTGATCCTTGTTTATTGACATATTGTCTCCCCTAATGGGTATTCATTTAGGAGCTTCTCCGTTTACCAATTCTACAGGAGTAGTCACAATAAAATTCCCACAGCAACTTAGCTTATGTTCCTTGACGATGTCCTCATCAGGTTCTTCTGATGGTTAGCTTAGTTTCTCCGGGTTCAGATGTGACTGTCCACTCCTTCACTGGACTTTTCACTCGCGACACATGTGTCCACCCTTTTTCAGCAGTTCTCACAGCCGTTTCTGTAGTTAATAAAACAAGGAAAGGTCCTTCCCAAAGGGGAGATAAGTTTCTTTCTTTCCATGTTTTTATTAGAACCTTATCTCCTGGTTCTAACTGATGAATTGCAAATCCTAAAGGTGGTGTCTGGGCCACCATCCCAATCTCCCTTAATTCTTTTAATCTTTTTCCAATGGTAATTATATATTTTTGGATACTATGGTCTTCAATTATATTATTCCCCAAAGGCATCCCTTGAAAGTAGGGCATGCCATATAACATCTCATATGGTGATAATCCAGTCTCACTGTATGGTTTAGTTCTTATATTTAACAGTGCCAATGGTAAGCATTTCGTCCAAGGCAATTGTGTCTCAATCATTAATTTAGCCAATTGTTGTTTTATTGTTTGATTCATTCTTTCTACTTTTCCCGAACTTTGTGGGTGCCATGGAGTGTGGTATTCCCACTGAATGCTTAAAGATTGACATAATAGTTTTATTATTCTGGAAGTAAAGTGTGTGCCCTGGTCAGAATCAATGTACTGGATTATCCCATATCTAGGTATCAAATGTTCCAATAAAATTTTTACCACCATCTGTGCTGTAGCCCGTGCTACAGGGTAAGCCTCTACCCATTGTGTCAAATGATCTACTATTACCAATAAATATTTTATTCTCCCTACTTTAGGTAGTTCAGTAAAATCTATTTGTACTTTCTCGAAAGGTCTGTAAGCTGTTTTTCTCCCTCCTATTGCTACTTGTCGAAACACTTTCTTATTTACCTTTTGACAAGTTAAGCATCCTTGTGTAATCTGCTTTGCTATTTCAAAAATCCCAATACAGCCAAATTGTTTAAGGAAATGATCACTTAACGCCTTTGTACCTCAATGTGTTTGCGCATGCAAACGTTCCAATATTTGTCTGGCATAGGCTTTCGGCAGAATTTCTCTCCGGTCAGGCAATATCCATTTTTCTTGTTCTAACTTAGCCCCTATTTTTTCCATTTTTATCTTTTCTTCAGGGGTAAACTTCTTCTCTTTCTCCTCCTGTGTTTTTTTTGCTGATGTCCTCCTGTGTTTGTACTACATTAATTTTAGCGGCCCTAGTTCTCAGGGCTGCTTCCTGGGCCTCTTTATCCGCTAAATTATTCCCTCGAGTTCGGTAATCTAATCCTTTTTGGTGTCCTCTCACATGTACCACTGCTATTTCCTTTGGTTCTCTTAATGCTTTTAAAATTTTTACTATTAATTCTTGATGTATTAGATTTCTCCCGTGAGTATTAATTAAACCTCTTTCTTCCCAAATTTTCCCAAAAGTATGGACTACCCCATATGCGTATTTAGAATCTGTAAATATAGTCCCGCTTTTGCCTTTTAATAATTCCAGGGCCCTACAGAGGGCATACAGCTCACAAGCTTGAGCTGACCATGATGGACTCAGGGGTCCTGACTCCACAAGTTCTAGGTCCTTATTAATTATTGCATATCCTGATTTTCTTTTCCCTTCCACCACTCGGGAGGAACCATCTATAAATAGCACCTCCCCATCTTCCAACTCAGTATCCCTTAAATCTGGCCTCACCTTAGTCTGGGTCTCAATTACCTCTAAACAATTATGTTGTAATTCTTTCTCTGATGACTCTCCAAACAAAAATTGTGCTGGATTCTGGGCAGAAGTCACCCTCAATTCTAAATCAGGGGAGTCTACTAGTATTGCTTCATACTTTAGGATCCGGCTGTCTGTTAACCATTTTTCTGCCTTCTGCTGTAAAATATTTCTGACATTGTGTGGGGTATACACCTTTAAAGGAGCACTAAAAGTAATTTTTCGAACTTCCTCTATTAATAAGGCTGTGGCAACCAGAGCTTGGAGGCAAGCAGGCCATCCTCTGCTTACTGGATCAAGCAACTTAGAGCAATACCCCACAGGTTTTTTGATTCCTGCCCAGTCCTGAGTAAGAACTCCATATGCTGTCTGGTTTGATGTATTTACAAAAAGATAGAAAGGTTTTTCTAAATCTGGGAGGCTCAATACAGGTGCTTGTATTAATGCCTTTTTTATTTCCTCGAATCTCTGGTCATCTTCTATGTACCACTTGAGTTGGTTATTAGTTAATTTCTCATATAGGAATTTTACCTTTTCACTATAATTTTCAAGCCACGGTCTACAGTATCCTAATAATCCCAATATTTGTCGAATTTCCTTTTTAGTTTGTGGGGGTCTCAAGGATAGAATCCCAGATATCCTATCAGGATCTAGCTTCTTCCTTCCTTTACTCAGCCAATGTCCTAAGTATTTTACTTCCTGTTCCACAAACTGTAGCTTTGATCGGGACACCTTCAATCCTTTCTCCCCCAGAAAATTTAACAATTTAATGGTGGCCTCTCGGGTCCCCTCTTCAGTTTCTCCTGCTACTAATAAATCATCCACATATTGTAATAATTTTACCTCCTTGGGTAATGTAAAATCTTGTAAGATTTTCTCTAAAGTTTGTCCAAATAGATTTGGTGACTCTGTAAACCCCTGTGGTAGCACAGTCCATCTTAATTGTTGTTTTCGTCCTGTTTCGGGGTCCTCCCACTCAAAGGCAAAATAATTTCTGGATTCCTCATCCAGAGGACAGGCCCAAAAAGCATCCTTTAAATCTATTACACTATACCAAGTATATCTAGGAGAAATATGACTCAGTAAAGTGTAAGGATTTGCCACCACAGGGAACTTAGTGATCGTTCGCTGATTTACAGCTCTTAAATCCTGTACCATTCTGTATGAGCCATCCGGCTTCTTTACAGGGAGGATGGGTGTATTATGGGGTGACATACATGGTTCCAAAGTTCCTTTTTCCAGAAGTCTGTCAACTACAGGTTTTAATCCTTTTCGGCCCTCCCTGGGTATAGGATATTGCTTGATTCTAATTGGGCGATAAGGATCTATAATTTGAACACTTATGGGGTCCATTTCTATCTTTCCAATTTCCCCTTCTTTATACCACACTGAGGGGTTAACAGCTTCTTCGTCTTTTTGTGTTAAAGTGTATAATTTAATCTGCAATTTATCTCCTTTACTCTGAATGCCCAAATTTAACTTCAAAATCAAATCCCTTCCTAATAAATTGTACTCTGCTTCAGGGAGCAAAAGTAAATCATTAAGGCAAATTTTCTTTTCTGTCTCTATTTCTACATCTTTCAAAATTGGTACTTTAAAAGGTTCTCCTTTTGCCCCAACTACAGACATATAGCTCTTCCCTTTTTCTATTCCTTTTGGAAGTTTTTGAATGGTTGATTTCTCAGCTCCTGTATCTACTAAAAATAAAACTTCCTCTTTATGGGGACCAATTAATAATTTTATCAAGGGCTCTGTTGATGTTGGAGTCCCCAGAAGATATAGCCCCTGACACCCCTATTCTTCTTTAAACATTCTCTCATCTTGTTCCCGTTTTCGGCAGTTCTTCTGAACGTGTCCTCTCTTGTTACAGTAGTAACAGACGGGAGTTGTAAATCTCTCTCGGTAAGGTTGTCGCGGGGGTGTCTGCTCTATTTTTTTTTTCCCTTTTCTCTCCAGACGGAGTCTTATTTTTCTGACTTTCTCTTACTGCTGCTACAAAAATTTTTGCTTTTGCTTTCTGTTTTTCTTCATCCCTTCTAACATAACTTTTTGGGCTTCTCTAAGTAACTCCTCTAATCCTCTTTCTTGCCAGTCTTCCAGCTTTTCTAATTTCCTTCTTATATCCCCCCAAGATTTAGCTACGAATTGTGTTCTAAGGATTGCGGTCCCAGCCACTGTATTCGGATCAATTCCAGAATACATTTGTAAGCTTTTCCTCAACCTCTCCAACCATTCTGTTGGAGATTCTTCTTTTCCTTGTTGTTCATTAAATGCTTTATTAATGTTTTGCCCTCGGGGAACCGCTTCCCTTATTCCCTGTATGATTAACGTTCTCAAATCCCTCATATTCTGTCTTCCTTGAGGTTGTTGATGATCCCATTGGGGATCCACATTTGGCCATTTCTGATCTCCCGGGAGCCCTGCTTGATTCTGTCTTTCCCAAATCCTTATTCCAACTTGTCTAATCATTCCCCTTTCTTCAGCAGTAAATAGGATTCCTAAAATGGACTGTATTTCTTCCCAGGTATAAGTATTGGGGCCTAGGAATTGATCTAGTTTTTCAGATACTCCGAGGGGATCATCTAATAGGGTCCCCATTTCTTTCTTAAAGTTTCTTACATCTGTGGTATTTAATGGGACTGCCACAAACCCGATGCCTCCCTGATTGCCTCCGAGGGGTACCTCTCGTAAGGGATATAGACAAGCCCCCTCAGATACGGCAGTCCTACTTCTCGTACATGCAGTCGGTGGTTTATCTAATTCCGGTGCTGTTGGTGGGGGAGGCAGGGATAACGGTGGGACTGGTGGAGATACTACGGCCACTGGAGGGGAAGCCGCTGCCAGAGGTGAATTATTAGGATATGGGGGCGGCAGGTTATCCAGTGGTTCCCATTTATCATCTTTTTCCCTTCCTTTTTCATTTTTATCTCCTTCTTCTTCCTCAAAGTTTTCATCTCTTTTCTTTAATGTAAGTATTGAGGCTGGAAAAGGACGTGAAGTCCTGATCCATAATTCTGCATATTCACTTTCTTCCTGACTAAAAGGTTCCTTTGAATTAACATATATATTCAAGGCCTGGCAAATCCAGTCTTCAAAAGATCCAAAAACAGGCCAAAAGACAAGTGGTCTTAAAGGTTTCTTCGGCCATTCAACCATACAATATTGAACCAATTTTAATTTACTTTTTCCTTTTCTGGGGCCCCTTTCATTCCAATTTCTAATCATTATTCCCAATGGACTTTCTGATGGTATGTCTGGTAATTTGCTCCCTTTCTTCTGGTCCTGGGTCCTCGAATTTGTCTGACCCATCTAGGAATTTTACTGTGGCAATTCCTACAGCCCTTGGTTACCGGTAAGAGTGTCTTGCAGGGGGTTTAGGACCTATCACCCACCCACGAATCCTATAGGAATCGCTTCGGTCCTTCACCGGCCAAGTCCCTCGCGGGAGATTGGAACCGCGGTTAGAAGACCTCCACAATCACTTCAGAACTAGGTTCTGTCTCAGTCACACTCTTACACACACAGGCAACCGAATCCCACCCAACCAAACGGTATACAACCTAAATCCTTACGACTCCGTCGTCTTCGCTTGGATCTTCGCGCGCAGAATTACGGGCAAAACAAACTGCTGCAGCCGGCAAGGGAGCTTATAAAAATTAAATTCCTTGCTTGTCCCTGTTCGGGTTCAGGATGGCGTTAGCCCTGACCCAACCTGACCAGGAGCCACCGAATGGTGGGGCGCCCCTCCTAGATCAAGTCAGAATTCAGGAACCAAGACCATCCCGGACGAGCCCCCAATTGTTATGATTAATTTAGCCTTCAAAGGAATTTTAATCAAAGTATACAATTTATTGAATAGAGACAAGCAAGCAGCGCTGGATGCACGGGGGATCCTTCCGCCTAACGTGCATACCGTCATACGATACTACAGGGTTTATATTCAGTTACTTAATTAATAACAATTAGTAAAAACACGCCTAAGTTTACACTCTTTGGTCAGTGATAAGCATTCCACTTGCCGTTGGTCAGCCGTATTTAAATTAGCCACGCTTGCCATGTAGATGAGCACGCATGCTCTTTACAGGTGTGGGGGGGCAAGTCTTTTTGGTCCTGAATTGGGTCGGTGGTCGCAATCTCCCCCTGCCGGAATTACCTTTCCCCCAGTTTTCATGCTTCAGCGCCTCCTGAGCCAAGAAGTTCCCTGTTATCACTGCTGGCTGATTTGTGGCCTTCCCTTATCTTCTTTCTCTCCTTTGTAGCAAGATGTTTCCACTGTTAGTCCTTGAAGTTACTGAGTTGTATCCTTTTAGGAGGCCTCTTGACAGTGAAGCATTCATTGCTAATGCCATCTTGTCTGGCCTAAGCATTATTTATTATCTTGTTAAAATTCTCAGATGTTAGTTTCTACTCCTAACTAAAATTCTTTCTTAACAATTAACTACACAAATTGTCAATCAACATCCCAACCATTAAGACAGTTAACAATTCAATTGAACACTGAACGGCCTCTCCGTTATACAAGCACAAACAGAACGGTCAAATGCTAGAGGGTCACACTTCACCGTGTGACTCTAGCATTGTTCCATATTGACACGAATCAGACGAACACATTTTACATCTGATAACCTTTCTCACTGTGTGATTCCAGGTTAACAGTCTTGCTCCTTAAAGTAAAAGAAACAAGATTATTTAGACTGTAGTCTGCAAGAAGAGTTCACCAGGCTTTGTTCCCTTTTCTTCAAAGGGATGAGCAGACAGGAGGACCAGGCCTGTGAGAATTAGCAGCTTGTACACTCACCCTGGGCTCCCTGGTGATCTTGGGTATGCTTTTCCCAGATTGACTGACTGCATGTCCATCAGTCTCCTAAGGCGTGCCTATGTTCTGAGCAGATGATGGGAGGACAGGATGGGTGTCCTTTAGTTGCCTCTATAAGAGGCTGTATGGTCTTAGCCAGCTGGAAGATTGGGAATCCCTGTCTTAAAGACAATAAAGGTTGGTGTAGGGGAAATCTTTCTGTTAACTAAATTTTTTTTCCTGTATTTTTCCCTTTTTCTGGAAATTAAGTTAGAATCAAGTTAAAACCCCTGTTTACCTTTTTAAACACTAGGTATCTGTGGAAGAAGAGTCCTGTAAACAAGCAAAAGTATTAATTGCAGGTGATATAGGTTTATTTAGCAAAACAAGAATGCAGTAGACAATGGAACTGCATTATTTTGTGGACTGTAAGTGCATGTAGACATAATTCTTTAGAATACAGATTTTGTAATCACTTTGCACACCCACTATTAAATTAATGGGAGAAGCAATAAGGTTGCTTAATGAAAAATATCAAAACCTCATGGTTGATAACGATGCTAACCTCAACAGTGCACTAGGTTAGCAAATGCATAAAATATCCATAACTGAAGTTTAATATCTTGTGCTCTTTTCTGTGACTGCACTTAAAACCAGATTTTATTTTCTCCCATGATAATTTGACTGGTTACTACAAACATCACTCTTTAGTGACCCATTTGTCTATATTTATATTGCTGAGCTCTTAAAAACTGTAATAAACCCACAATTTTAGAATTATGTATCAGTGTCCAATTGACTTTTCAGTTTTAGTGTTGACCGTTTGAGAATTAAATCTCCTCTAAAAAATAAAAACCCAGCTTTGCCTGTGAGATTCGAACTGGGTTCCTTTCCTGGTATTTAGCAGTAGGAGATTCTGTAGGTCATCTGGTTGTTATCATGACTCTTCGCTGTTTTATAACAGTTTTTGATATCTGTTTTTTCTTGGGAAATATGGAGGAAGTTACAGTTTTATTGCTGGTCAGACGTGGGTAATAAGTTTTTTCCTCTTCTGACAAATGGTTTTATTCTCCACTCGCAATCGTTGTGGAATATATATGCTTTTTGTCTCTTAATACTTAATACTCAGCTTCAGTCTTTGCTTGATTTTTGTGTTCTTGCTCAGCAAGATGGTAAGTGGCTCCCTGCCTATATGATCCTTGGTAACTTCAAAATGGGCTTTCAGGAGCTGGTTGGGAAGCAAATTTTTGTGTATTGTACATTCTTATTAATCTTGTGCTGATATTTTCTCCATTCATTCCTCAGTAGTTTTACATGCTCTATAGCTGTTTCCCTGCTAAGCAGTGCTCTCTCAACATAAATATAATAAAGTGACCCAATGATCATAAGTCGAATGAGAATTGAATGAATGTGCGTGGGGAAGGAGATGGAGTTATTTCAGAGTACAGCATATTGTCCTCTGGTTTTAATTCTTGTATTCAGCATTTCTGAACTGTGTTAATCCAAGGAGCAATACCACTTTGGAGTTTTAGAAATTCAACTGGAAAGATACACAAAGACCGTTTATTTGATAGGGCATGCCTGCACTCTTTTTTCCTTTTACAGCAAAAGAAACATTAGGTTAAAGGAAGATAAAGGTAATGCACTAACTTTTAGACCTGTTTACGTGTCTGTAAATCATTCCAGAGGTTTTTCTGCAGGATTTATCTGGGCTACCAATTACTCAAAGATCACGGAGTATAAATATTCTCATGCAATACATAAATATATATGCCAGTGTGTTCCATTTTGAGGACTATGGAAGTCACTATTGCATCCACTGTACAAAATAGTTTCAGCAGTTGCCAGAAGAAGTTAACTTACCAAAACGAGAGATGCAGCTGATCATAGCTGTTCAGAAAGTCACCAGGCAGTGAATGTAAATTTAAAGGTGTATAAATACTGTCTTTAGCTCAGCTCTACTTGTTTTGGGTATACACACAGCTGGTATAATTCTCTGATCAGAACTCAAAGCAGACAACCCGTTGACCCTCTTTGTGGTGTACAAATTCCGGGCTTTCCTATTAAAAAACCCAACCACTATGCCTGTTTTAATCTCCTACATCTAAAAGATTGAAGTGCATCTAAAATCTGCCTGGCACAGGGAGACAATTTTCAGATGATGAAATTCTGCAGCTGATGTTTCAAACTATGGATTTGCCAGAATATATCCCCAAACAGTTCTGTTGAAGTCTTGCAGCGTCCTAATATGCGCTTTCTGCCTGAATGTCATCAAAATGCTTTTATCTTGGTTCCGGCATCACCTTGCCACGGGGTAAATCATAATAGCTTATGGTGAAACTTGAGGCCAGTTCCCAAGAGAGCAACCACTAGTATTTCTGGTATGATATTTGTTCTACCTCTAATATCCTAGTGCACTGGTGGATTTCATTGCAGTTCTGTTACAGAAGCCTTTTGGGTATAGTTTGTGATTAAATAATGTATGTTAATTGCAAAATTTATACTTAAATAATAAAAAATGTAGATATCAATGTTACTTTCTAAGCATTCAACTTATATGACACATTTTGAAGAAGTGTTTCCTTCACAGGAAAATCAGCAATATATTTAAACACAGAGGTAGCTGTTACACTAGTTTCAGGCAACAGTTTTGAACTTGTCACTCAGTTGTATGTGAAATCATTTGTTCATCAGTGCACTCGATAATAAAAAATAATTTACAAACCTTTTTTTCCCCACTTTCAGTAAATTTTAGTCTGTTTCTCAATTTGAAATAAACTTCAAAATAATTATTTTTATAGGTCAAGAAGTGGTGTTTAAGTGCCTTGGAGAAGGAATTCTTGAAAAGGCCTTTCAGGGATATAACGCTTGTATTTTTGCCTATGGACAGACAGGTGAGTCTCCTGTGTAAAGGGGAAGAACATTTTTGTGCACGTGGGAAGAACAAAACATTAATATTAAGCTAGACAGTATTTAAAAATTTTATTCAGAAATACCATAATGTTAAATGTCAAACATTTAGCACAGCCAGTGACAATGTAAAGTTAAAGTAGCTCTCTAAATATGTTCCTGCTTTTTGGGGCTACTTTCAAAGCCTGAAAGGAGTAGTTCATACCGAAGGCTCATTCGATCTTTTGAGTTTGTGTGTTCAAAGGGGTCCCAAGTAATGGCCCTGCCAGAAAGAAAACTTTAAGATAATGTCTTTTTGTTTACCTGTACCTTGTAGTCCAAAGAGCCAGCTATCTGTCTGCAATAGCCCATCAGGTTGTTCTGATATGTGCTTCTGAGGAAACAAAAAATTAAAATGTGTGCTTCGTGAACAAACGACCAGCTCAGAAACTACAGTCTAAAGCATTTTCTTCTCCTTTTTTCCTTTAGGTTCAGGAAAATCCTTTTCAATGATGGGCAATGCAGAGCAGCTGGGTCTGATCCCACGGCTCTGTTGTGCTTTATTTCAGAGAATCTCAGTGGAAGAAAATGAATCTCATACTTTTAAAGTCGAAGTGTCCTATATGGAAATCTACAATGAGAAAGTTAGAGATCTGCTTGACCCAAAAGGGTGAGTAGCTTCACTGTCCCTGACAGCCTTCCTCGTTTTTGTCTGAAACTATGAAAGTAGAAATTGCTTTTGGAAATCCTTGAGAAGGCTTTTTCAGAGTGTATGTTTATATGACTTCTGTAGAAAGCATCAGGTATTAAAACCAGAAAGAAGAGATTGTCCATGTAAAGCTTGTATATGAAGTAGTAATCAGTGTGGATCAATTTAAATATTAGGATGCTATCATAATGATGCAAAAAAATGCTGTATGTGGTAGTTTACCACCAGAAAGCAAGACTATGTACAGGTAAACCCTGAGGTATTTTTACCATATGATCCAGGCCCTATTCAGGTAAAAATTTTCATCAGCTAGCAGGAGTTTGAAGCTTATTTACAATTTGTTCTCCTGGTTTAGACGTTGAACTTTTTGAATGTGGAAGGGTAACACCTCAGAATATACTCACAGCACTCTTCCTTCCGTTTTGTCTACACAAAAATACTGGTTAAGCTCGTTGGCTTGGAGATGTCTAGACAAGAGGTAGTTTGATAGGGGTTTTTTTTGGTTGGTTGGTTTTTTTTTTTTTGGCTGAGCATTGATGTATGTGGTATATATTTTGAGTCTTAAACATAATTGCACTAGGTGAAGAAGTATGCAAGTTAGGTAAAAAGGTATATTTGAGACCTACTTGATACATGTTAATAAAGTGTGGAAAATGCAAGGAGAATTAAAGCTTTAGCAAACGGCTTGGGGGAGGGAGGAGGATTTTTGGTTTTCTTTTTTTGTCAGAATTCTTTCTGCCAAATAGGCATTTCAGGGTTTTGTTCCAGACACAAATACTGGGGTGGGATGGTCTATAGATTAAAACCAGTTAGATTCGTTTGAGTCTTTATTGTTTGTTTGAATTAAACACAATTCTGGAAGAATTTTTTCCTCCTGTTACAATTGACTTCTGCTTCATAGAAGATTCTTACTTCATACTACAATTTTTGTTTTTCAATAAAGTTCACACTAGTGGATTGTGCATAAAGTCTACTTTATTCCATAGGAGTCGGCAGTCCCTTAAGGTTCGAGAGCACAAAGTGTTGGGACCATATGTAGATGGCCTGTCTCAGCTGGCTGTTACAAACTTTGAGGTAAATCTAAACCAATTACAAGTTTATAAATAACACCTGTGTACATAAGTAATAGGAATCTTATAAGCGATAAACTAGTGTCTATCCAGACAGTTTGGTTCTAGAGTGTTTATAGTCTCTGGCAATTGCAAAACTCTTATCTAATTCTTCAGGAGTATCTATTTCATGTAAAAGTATTGGTTTGCCTTCATATTGCTTAAAAATATAATAGCGGTATCTTTGTTTTCCAGTTTTCAATGCATATAGTATACACCAAGAACAGAATTTTTCCTTAACGCAGGAAATACGAGGCCCCCAAAATAAGAATATTAGTCTTCCACCATGAACCCCTTTGATTTTCTTGTTGAATACGACCTCTTATTTTATACAGGTATATTGCATGAGGAGCTACAACATGGCTTATATAATTTGTAATTTAAATCACAACAGCATCTGAGCCCCCTTGAGTTACTAAAACACATTCAAATAAATCAGTGTTGTAGAAGCCTGTGAACTATGATAGCTACAATGGTGGAAATAAATTAAAGCATTGCAGTTTTATGAATGGCGCAGGCCTTTCTTTTTGTGAGGAAGCTGATTTGGAAATGTTTTTTTAAGAATGTTTGTTCTTTATGTAGCATTATGTGGGAACCATTTTTCTTTTTTTAATGGGGATTTTTATGTTTTTGAAGCATCTATGAATATTATAGAGTCATAAAAACTACTTTTGCAGCTTTTATGGTGAATTGTGTAATTTGAAAGCACACCTTTGTTCAAATTCTAGGAAATTTTGTCCAGAACTAGTTTTTTTTAGCTGATGACTTTTATGAAACTGTCCTGGGAGACTCAGCAAGCACATACGTATCAGACTTGGCATAGTCGTCTTTGTTTTTACTATTGTGTGAAGGTACAGGCTCCGAGTGAGGTAACCCTTTGAGCCAATTAAGTGAAGGTAGTATTAGTGCAATTCAGTAGGAGACACATTGTGTTCACTTGTATAAGTAGATCTGTGCTGGCCTGATTACTGGCATTAAACAATATGATTTGTAATGTGGATGTTTCCAACATATTTCAGCAGCAGATAAGGAGAGGGCACATTGAATGTAGTTGCTGGGCTTTTAAGCACAAAGCTTAAAACAGAGATGTGATTTAACATCGTTCTCTGGAATTATGTACCCTCTGTATCGATGCATCTCAAAATGTGCAACGAATATTCTCATTACTTCTACCTTCCCTTCTTCCTCTCTCCTTGCATGTACACGCCCTTCTATCTAGATGGTGACTTTGTTCAGCAAGCACAATACTTGCTTTTATCCTAGCATCATTTTTTACTCTTTTTGCTCTAGGATATTGAGTCACTGATGTCGGAGGGAAATAAATCACGAACAGTTGCTGCAACCAACATGAATGAAGAAAGCAGCCGTTCTCATGCAGTATTCAACATTATAGTGACTCAGACACTTTATGACCTGCATTCTGGTGTACGTATTTCCATTGATTAATTTATGAAGTTGTGGTGAATTCTTCTTCTCTCCTCTTATCTGTTTAGCCGTGGTTCTACTTTTAATGTCATGGTGTCCAGTAATCAAAGCAATATTGACAAGACCGTAAGATTGAGAGAATCCTGGAAGAGTGAAGAAGCACACCAGATAAAACAAGCAGTTGGATCACTTTTTAAGATTATATTGCCACCATGAAACCTGTCTTAGGTCTTAACTGTTGCTGAAGTTGATATATTTTAATGGCCTACTGTGCTAGCAGGGTTATTGATGTTAGCACGCAGCTGATTCTTGTTCGTTAGTGCTTCAGCCCCTTACAGTAAAATATATGATTAAAGAGCTATAAAAACTCTGACAGTCCCTTCTTCTCTCATATCTTGAATTTGATACTTTAACACACATTATTATGAAGAACAGTGTTTCACGGTACCAGTGTCGGATGTGTTAGCAGTTTGTGCCGATGTTTGTTTCTTAGCTGTTGTTCTCCCATGTCCCATCTGCACAGAATTCTGGAGAGAAGGTCAGCAAGGTCAGCCTGGTGGATTTGGCTGGGAGTGAGAGAGTGTCCAAAACAGGAGCTGCAGGAGAGCGTCTGAAGGAAGGCAGCAACATAAACAAGTAAGACATTGGCATACGCAGGTTGCAGAGTTTAATCTTGTAAGAATCACTGTCGTTTCCTCTTCTTGATCTGCTTGTCACAAGTCAGTTCAGATGGTAGACCTTGTCAGAAGCAGTTCGATATGGCTCTTTCAGCGGCTCTGTGCTAAATACCACGTGTTTCGTTACATTGGCATAGGGACCCTGATTCATATTTGACTCAGATGAGGGCTATATGAATTTTATCTGGAAAAAGTGACAGCAGCGCTCTTTAATTAAGCATATACCTTTTGTGATTCATTTATACACCCTGTCCCCAGGCTCATGTGTTTGTGTCATCATCTGCTTAAGGGAGAATGCAAAGTTGCAGAGTTGAATGGCTTTGTTCCAACATGTATTAAAATAGGTAAGAGTATAATTCACAGTTTAAGAAAGCCAGATCAGAATGAAGCCGTGTTAGTTTAGCATTGCCTTGAGCATTTGCATTCAAGCAGTGACAAGTTTCAAGGCACTCTTTTACCGTAATTACTGTGTCAATGCCCAAAAGCAAGAATTTAGCTCGCTATTACCGCTGTGTTAAGTATACTAATTTTCCTGGGAAAGAGAGAGTTCAACTGTTACATTAAAAGCTACTGCTTTTTCAATTTAATTTTAAAATGTTACAAAATGTTTTTATATTTTACGTTAACAATGACAGCACAAAGTATTTTGAACAGCATTCATACTTAAAATGATTTTAAATTACCTCTTTTTAGAGTTTGAAGATGTTTGTTCTTTCTAGCTTAATTTCTAATCTACTTCGTGTTCAGTGCATCATATTGGTAGCCACACTGGCATAGTCCTTGTGAAACAAAATGGTGTGTCTCTGTTTCCCTAATGGCAGGTATTGTACCTTTACCCCTCAGGTTACTAGTTAAATTCAGTTGGTTTTATTAGAAACTGTATTTGTATTTTGCATAAGCAAAGGTGAAATTAAGTGTTTCTTTCTAATTCTTGGGGAAGAATTCAAAAGTCAACTCTCCCAATAGCTATTAACAAATTGCAAGTGTAGCTATAGATAAAAAAAGACTTCCCTTTTTATCCTGTTAGGATGTTTACTCAGTATTAAACTTCTACGGTATTGATGCAGTAGGGGAAGGCTGTTTTGCCCATGATGAACCTTTTTGACAACACAGGACTTCAGATGCAAGCACCAAACTTTTTGTAAAAGGTATTTTAAAAAGAAAAGTGGACAGCTCTACATTTTCCCATCAATTAAATTATTATATGGTATAAATCTGTGTTACTTCGTCCATTTATTAAGTATTCTCTATTTGAAATCTCCTTGGAACTTGTAGGCAAAACAGAATTATTAGTGCTGTGCTTCATGTCTTCTGTTAGATTTTTGCTGTTACAGTTTTCCTCTGGTTCTTCTTTAAATGATGGGAAACGTGAAAACGAAAGCCAAAGCTTTAATGAAGTCTGACTTTTGCTGAAAGGCCCAAGATTGGTATATGTGTCTTATCAGACTAGTTCTTCAGAGAACATTGTGTATGATCTTGTTTTGGGTGTTACGCACCTTACTTACTAGGGAAAGGCAATAATATTTTCTGGAGTGATACGGTGTGCCTAAACCATATACCTTACTGCGTCGGCTCCTTTTTAAAATTATTTTTTATTCTTTTATAAAAAAGCAGTAACTTGGATTGGTAGCACGTGCTGTGTTTAATGAGATTAAAAATGGAGCTGCTGAAATTACCTGGCAAATGAATTTGCTGCTTGCGCTAGGTTTCATTGCATTGAAGAAGAATGTGGAAATAATATGCCTGTTGTATTTACAAGGCAGGGAAAATGTACGCTCATCTGTGCATACCAAAATGGTGTAGTTTGACATTCAGCCAGTCTCTTCAGGTTTCTCTGCTCTTTGTTTTCTGCATGAAACCTGGCTAGGGCTCTGGTAGCTGCTGCTTCCGTCCCACAACTCATCCTGTTGTAAACACTCTTTCCTGTCTTGGGACAGCATGTTGCAGAGGGGAGGCGACGGATTGCTCTCCCGCTTACGGAAACAACGGAGAGTTGTGTCATTTTGTTAACATCTTCATAAAGTTGTAATAAAGATTACTTCTGTTTTTTCTCAAAGCTGATGCGGAGTTGCCTTGGTGAGGGTGCTGGGTGCCTGCTCTTTATTATCCAGGTTTTTGACGGACTTGTCATACCTCATAGGAAAGCTGGATGTGCTTGTCCCTCCCCAGGATGTGCTAGTTCCCAGGCTGAGAGTAGAAACACAGGTGCTTAAGAACTCTTTGTGGTGTAGACAAAGAATTTCTACAATACAGTAGTAGGAGGAAGCAGAATAAACAAGCTGTCAATTAGTGGCGAAGAAAAATACCTTCTGTGAGCAGTCTGCAATTTTAACTCTGATTAGTAAAATCATAGCCGTTGTCATTTTGAGAATGCAAAAAGAAGCCTTTAAAATGTAGGCGGGGGGAAGGAATGGGTTGGGACAGGTCTGACTCCAATCTGATTTTAGAGAGGTTTTTTTGTATTCAGAATTAACTAATAGGAAGGTGGATTCTACTCGCTGAAGAATTTGGTTATAAATTGTGCAGAAGTAGCTTGAATGGGTGTCACTTGGGGACAGAGTTGGCTCAGGCCAGTGGTGGGAGTGTGTGAGCTTCCCGCTGCCCACTAGCAAGGGCAGCCTGGTCGTGCCTGAGGAATAGGGACAAAGAGAACAGAAGTTGTGCAGAAATGGCACTTTCCCATGCTCTTGCATCACCTAAGTTCACTCTGCTGCTTCTGAATTGCCTCAGTCTGCCGTGTGCTATGGGCTTAGGCCTTCTGGTTGATTCATTATTTAAGTAGTGTGAGATAGGATCAAAGTAATGACGGATCTCTGATGCATCATTTAGCATGAAGCAAAGCAGCCGATGAGTCCTGTAATTACTTTGTTGGGCAGCCATTTCTTTTACTGCTTTCCTCAAAGTCTTTAAAGAGCTTTGTATTATGAAATCTCAAGTAGAATATATAAATACTCCAGTTTGGCTTTTATTGCAGATGTTAACAGTCTTACAATAAAATCAGTATTTATAAGGAGCAGAAATAATCTCACATCTTTTAATCCTGTATTAATAAACTGTAGCTTATAATTTCCTGTTTATTAAAATGCAGTGTCCATAACTCAAATTGGTGTTGCAGCCCTGTTGTGAAATAGCTTTCAGTGACAGGCCTTTTTGAATCCCTGTTCTTCCAATCTCTGTTTTGACTGTCCTTTTCTTCCCTCTCCCTCAGTTTTTTGGCTTTGGTTTTCATGTTTCCTGTCATTTAAACAGGAACCAGATGAAAACAGGCCAGGGTGAATTTTGGGGTTTTGCTTTTTTTTTTTTAAACTTTATGCTCCTTGAGGGTGGACTGCATTGGAAATGTGCTGGTGGTGCTTTTCAAGTCATGTTGTAGGAGGTTGCTATGGAGCAGCATACAGCATCCTACTGTTTTTTCTCACGTTTAGCATGCTGTTGTCCCCATCTGTGGAGACCAGAGACTGGAGGCAAGAACCAACTCCCCCTCCCTATCTTCCTCCATAAGCTTTCAGGGTTTGTTAGGCTTTTGTTTAACTCAGTCTAAAGCTAACTGTCCTTTTTGCTGTGAATTTTTCAGATGTGAGTTGGAAAGTTATCCTATAGACAAATTTACAAAATAGAGTGCTCTCTTGGGAGATAAGACTGCCTAGCCTCTCATTAAATTTATTTTTCTTTAATTTTGCCTTCTGGTCTATGCTGAATCTTCATACCACTTTGTGCTATATGCAATATGGGACATCTTTTGTGACACATGTAATGGTTCTTGTTACCTTACCCTCAGAAGTCTTCCTTGAAATATTCTGCAACATTTCTCTCATTTTCTAGATGTTATTTCTGAACCACTGGTAGTTTCAAGCAGCACTAAGGCCCTTTTACAAATATTGTGCAAACACGGCCTACCAACTAAAACAGTACTACTACTTTGAAAAGAAATCTCAAATGGATGGAGCGGAAGAGTACAATTAAAGATTTATTTGACTATCTAATTGTCATGCTGCTGAAGTTTTCCTTGGTAGTTATAAAGAGTAGCTGGATAATTGGGCATGAGTATGACGGAGCAGTGTGCTCTTGGGCTTCAGTGCTGCCCTTTAGGCATCTGTTTAATATTCTCAGGCTCCTGAACCAGCTCATTACCTTAAACATACTCCCCCATGAGCCCCGATGTCATTTCACATTTACACAGGGTTGTATAACAATCGGGTAATATAATGCACATACGCTTTGCGTAGATTGCTAATACAGTTACCCCTGTTGGTGGAAGTGGTATGTGTACCAAAATGAATGAGTTATCAGTGTTTTCTTCACGATTCTAGAATGGTGTTTGGGATGTGGCTGTCTGCTAAGCAGTTTGGTGGCTTTTCTCTTTCATGCCTTGCAGCTTTTTTGTGACTAGGAGATTGTTTGGTCTATTCCCCCAACAAGAAGCCAGTGAGGCTCCACCTCAATTATAAGTCAACCCATTTGTCAAGGGATCTTCTAATCTGTCTCTTCTGATGATCAGTCTTCCATTGTCATGTGATGACTGACTAGTTGCTGGTTCATCAGGCAGACTAGTTCTCCTGGTCCATAGCTGGCTTTGTCCTGAGAATGCCTCCTTATGGCTAAAGAATTGTCCAGTTTTAGTCTGTTGTTGAGACAGTGCTCTTAAAACATTGCTTCTGGAGGCAGGGGATTCTTGCTGTGCTGCCAACACTGATTTGTAACAGTGTCACAAGGCAGCGTCCAAGATAGGTTTTTAGTCTCTGAGAAAAGGTAGATGTTTAATCAAAAGCAGTGATTCTCCATGTACTGAAGCAGTCTGCTTTGCACTTTTCAAACTATTTTAAATACCCCAATATTTCAACTTAGTTCCTGGAACTTGGTCTTAGTACTGGATGAGAAGAAACACTGTAGATACCTGGTTTTTATTGCCCTGTTTGGAGCAGGACAGTGTGCTACCTGATCTCCTGTCATCATTTCCAACTTCAATTAATCTGATATTTTAAAAATTCGATGTGAAGTTCTGCAAAGCATAAATTAGACTCTTCAGAAAATCTCCTTTTCTGTGTCTTATTGAATCTACATTTGGAATATGTGTTAAAGCTGTTCTGCTACTGTGTTGCATTTATAGATCGCTTTCAACGCTGGGCTTGGTTATATCATCACTTGCTGACCAAGCAGCAGGGAAGGGGAAAAACAAGTTTGTGCCTTACAGAGACTCTGTACTCACTTGGCTTCTCAAGGTAATTAATATTTTCTGTTCACCCTGTGAACAGGGTATCAGCTTACTAGTTTGTAGGATCATTGTAGCATACTTCTGTGTACATGGACTTATCTTTTGTTTGTTTGGTTGGTTTTTTTTTTTGTTAAAGAGATGAGCTAAGGAGCTCTCATAGCTCTAAGTATTTCCAAGTAATATGTACAGCTAAGTGTATCTTGTGTTAATTCTATGTAAAGTCCTATTTGGCTATTTTCAGTTATAGTGGAATCAAAGGTGGCTGGAGATGTTCATGGATCATACTGGTTAGTTCCAGAGCACCTTTCAGTGTCTAAATAGTAAGCTTTGTGTTTTAAGTATCTCTGTAAAGACATTGTATATTTTCAGAACAATTTTTAAGTCTCAAACTTTCTGTGGATGCACCCTACAGGACAACTTGGGAGGAAACAGCCAAACTGCCATGATAGCCACTATTAGTCCAGCAGCAGACAACTATGAAGAAACGCTCTCTACTCTGAGATATGCAGACAGGGCCAAAAGGATAGTTAATCATGCTGTGGTGAATGAAGATCCAAATGCTAGGGTCATCCGAGAATTACGTGAAGAAGTTGAAAAACTGAAAGAACAGCTCTCACAAGCTGAGGTAACATTATTCACAGTACAATGTAAACTGAGTTTCCCAAGAAAATCTCAAACTCTGGCTGGAAGACTTCTTTTTAAGTCTTACAAAATGAGGAAAGGAAGGTAAATTTGTGTGGTGTTTAAACTTCATGTTCATTTTAGGAGTAGTTTTCATTGTATGAACAATTCCTTACAGGCTGAAATGGGAAAATCTGCTTTAAGAAAAAGGAGCCGTCCACTTTTTTTGTAAATAAAAATCTGTTCTAATCCCATATTTTAAATCAGAAATTATTATTATAGCATGCTCTTAATTATGTTAGTGGACTGTCGCTGAACACAATCAGTAGAAAGGTGTCCAAAGACTTACAAATTTTTTAAAAAAATATTTTCTCTTATAGCTTCTGTTAAAAACAGTTATATTGAGTTATAGGCCAGCCTGTTGAATTGTTACTTGGCACTGGATATATTCAAGCCCTTTGCTTTTGTTTTCTATCGTGAAATGCAAAGCCTGTGTTAGCTCCAGAGCATGCCTGCCTTCAAAGGTAATCAACAGGGTCACTCTGAAAGCTTTAATGCACCTTTAGGAACACTTACGAAACCAAGATAGAATGGAAGGCTAAATGTCAAGAGGAATTTGTATTTGAAACTACTGTTGGAAGAAAGACTTTGCAGTTGAGCATCAGACAGCTAAGACTTTAAGTTTTTAAGTATTCAGATATTCTTATACAGACACTGAAGCTTGAGTAGCCACGTCGAGATTCTGTTGGTTCCCTTAGTCTCTGGAGCTATGTTGATCTTCAGGTATTTGAGATCTGGACTCGTTATAGGTTGATTCTGTCCTCTTCCTTTGCAAGTGACCTGTTTCTTCATCTTTTGCGGTGAAAAACCTGGGGATATAGTTTAAATCTATACTTGCTGCATTTCATATTATGTTGCTGTGTTCAGTTTCCTTGTGCAAGCAGATGTTGCAGTGGGAAGAGTAGCTGAAGGTTTTTGCTAATTTCTATCTTCTAGGCCATGAAGGCACCAGAACTGAAGGAAAAATTGGAAGAATCTGAAAAACTAATAAAAGAGCTAACAGTCACCTGGGAAGAAAAGCTAAGGAAAACAGAAGAAATTGCACAGGTATTTCAGCAATTTTGAGGAGGAAAGGCCAGATACTCATATAGTGCAAGTCAGCTGAATGTCGTGAGCATTAGTGGACTGTGCTGTCTTCTCCACCAGCTATTCAGAATTCCTCTGGATTCTTGTCTTTTCCCCTGGTTTCTAGTTGGTGGTTGTTGCTTTTTTGTTGTTGTTTTTTTAAGTCCAAATGTCATTAGAAGAAATGGGGCTGTGTCATGATATAATTGATAAAAGCTAATAATTGATTTTAAAACAAAACATCAAAATATGTTTGGGCAGCTCATTTATGTATAAGACCACAGTGGGATCCTGGATGTGTTTCCCTTGAAGTGACTAAGAAAATGAAGGATTACAAGAGGATGAGAATTTTGGCAGTATTTGTTGCTTTTGCTTTTAGTGACTTCTTAACCGGAGAAGGAAAACGCGTACATGTATTCACTAATGTTTGTTCATTATTATTGTACTTAAAATAAGACTTCTGGGTTCCAGTGTACTTTTCCATCATTTCCACCATCTGTAGCTTGGAGAACATGTATTGTTGGTTTCCCTTTCTCGTCCTAATGTTTGAGAAGTGTGCTTTGGTGCAACCAATGTTTAAGGTTGTTTTGTTTTGGGTTTTTTTTCTTTCTTTTTTTTTTTTTTTCTTTTAAAAAAAGGGAGGTGGTGGTGGCAGGGGAAAACCCAAACCAAGGGTTTAGGTAAGTAAGTGCCACTTTGGGGAAGCAGGTGTTTGAGGATTAGATCTGTTTATTGTTGGTGTGTAAAAATAAATTCCATTAAACATATGGTAATTGGCCAATGTCTTAAGTTCTGTTTCTGGTAGCAGTATACAGAATGCATGTTCAGCATGTGCATCTGCAGCTTTAGTTGCCCTGCTTTCATTTACTTGCTGTACTTGTCTCTACATATTGCAGCGGGCAAGATTCACCTACTTTTGTGCTTGCAGGAGCGGCAAAGACAGCTAGAGAGCATGGGAATTTCCCTTGAGTCTTCAGGTATCAAGGTTGGGGATGACAAGTGTTACCTGGTGAACCTGAATGCAGACCCTGCACTCAATGAGCTTTTGGTTTACTATTTAAAGGTAAGAACATGAACAGGATGCTTACACACAATGAAAGGACAATTGTTTTATTGTTTTGAATTTCTGGCTCAATTTGTCTTTCTGAGTGTATTAAGATTTTTTAAGATTAGTTGCAGCAGAATAGGATAGGCCCCCTCCTACTGTTTAGGCTTTTGTTCTCCCTTTGCAGTTCAGCATCATTGTTTTCCTTATTGATCTCCTGATTGCCAACAGTGGGAGAAGCGCTCGGTGTGTGCCAGCGTTGAGACAAATCCTAGCTTTTCCAGACAGGATGTGAATAGAATTGTTTTTGGACTCAACTTGAACTGAGAGCCTTCAGTTGGAAGCTTCTTTTTGTTAGTGAACTTGATGATTTCAATGAGTTAATGATAAAGAGATGATGTTTATTAGTAATCAGTAAGAGTAAACATAGTCTTAGATAACAGAAAAGCTCAAGAAAAAGAGAAAGGGGGGAAAAAAGGCTATTAAAAATTTACAGAAATATACTTTCATAGTGCCGCTAGCTTTCATACCGTTCTGTTTAGCATAGTCTCGTGTCAGAGAGGAATAGCATCAAATACAAACCTAGTAAGTTTGTAAGGAAATGAGCTCCTTGTCAATAAGCTATGAAAGATTATCTTGTCTATTTTTATAGTTATTTTTCTGCTTTAGTGGCTGTGATAGGGCTTCTGTGTTTGAACGGTAGCAAATAAAGCACAACGTCTCTAACAACAGCAAAACAAAGTATTTCAGCAGAATTTACAATACAACTTGAAATTATGTAGAGATTAATATATTTGGTGGAGTTGCAATATAGCTGTTTTCTGAAAAGCAGCCAACTCTGTGCACCTGGTTTTACTATCTATGTTGTCCTCTGTTATGTATGCCTATATGACACGGCTGGTTTTCTTCACTGTTTGCATTTATTGCTTGTATGCAAGTGTACTCTGAGAATATTTTTTAAATAAAAATTTGTGTATCAGCTGCTTTATTTTGCTTTATCTAAAACCATATGAAGAAAAAGTGCAGAGCAGAGCAACAGTTTGTGTTGTGACCTTTACAGTCTTCAAATCTGCTGTGGCACCCTTTCTGCTCTATAGAAGTGCTTAGCAAAGGAGAGCACATAGATTGTGCAGTCTGAGTGCTTCAGCTAATATTTTCTTAGTTATATAAACAGTGATAGTTTGCTTGTCTCTTAGTAACAGCTTATTTTCTAGGATCACACAAGAGTTGGTGCAGATACCTCTCAGGATATACAGCTCTTTGGTATAGGAATCCAACCAGAACACTGTGAGATTGATATTGCTTTCGATGGAGAAGTTACACTCACACCAAAAGAAAATGCAAGGTAAGGAAGATCATCAGCACTTTCCAGTGAAGTGTTTGCTTTTCTTTACCAGAAGATAACTTGTATGCATTTTTATTTTACATAATCAGAACTACCATACATTCTGAACAATGAGTAGCTTCAATATAGGTGACTTGAACAGATACTTAGAAGTGAAATTCAGCAATAAAACTGAGATTTCCCCACACGTGTACACACCCACCCACTCTGCAGCATAACCGGCTATCAGTGGTTTGGCTCAAAATAAACCATTGCAAGAAGATATACAGTAGGAATGAGGGCCCATTGCTTGTCTGTATCTTGGGTGGTAACAGGATCACTGAGGCGCTGCTGGCTATCCTGACCTGTATGATGGGACAGGAGGCTGTGTCTTGGTGGGGGAGGATAAATTGTGCCTCATGAATAGTTCCTGTTGTGAAGCTCGGTATTTTGTTAGAAAGCGGTGTTTTAAAGATCTTCAGATCTTTAAATTCTTTTCTAAATCTTTAATTTCTGTTGTTCTAGTAAATATGCAGTGTGAAGTCATGTTTCTCCTTTTGTTTCTACTTCTGTATTTTAATTATCTTTCATTTTGGGGACACTATGGCTTCTTGGGTGGAATTGTAAATGTCTTTGTCACTTCACCTTCAGTGGTGTGTGATAAGCAGCACCTTTGTCCTGGTTAATAGTCATGCTGCTTGAATGAAATCTAAATATCTAAACAATATATAGAATCATAGAATCGTTAAGGTTGGAGAAGACCTTTAAGATCATCAAGTCCATCCATCAGCTCAACACCACCATGCCTCCTAAAGCATGTCCTGTATAGATTAGTATAAGAATGAGACACCTTTTAAAAATCTGATCTCTTTCATTCTGCATTCAGTAAAATACCTCTTAGCATTTGCATTTTTCTTCTGCAGCCCACAGTACAAAATTTCAAACAGATGGTATTCAGACTTGTGGTGATAGGGTTACTGTGCTGGAAATCAGTCACTTTGACTGGCAAGAACAAAGGCACGTGTCAGTGGAAAAAACATTTTATTTTACTCATGCCTGATTTGCAGGGCTTAAGTAGCTGTTCTTAAGATACGAGTGTCAACAGAAATGTAGTTACCAAAAATTTCATGGGTGGGGGGGAAAAGAAGAATCTGGTTTTAAATCAAATGCTTACACATTTGTGTTGACTTACTTGAGACAGCTGAATACAGACCACTGCATCTGAAAAGGCTTTTTTCATCTTACTTAAGTTTTCTTTTCCCTTTCAAACAAAATGTTCTGCTTTGTGACTTGTGTATGCAGAAGTTCAACAGCTCCGTTTTTCCCATTTTGTGATTGAAACTTAAATACAAAGAAACCTAAATGCAAATATAACAGTATACCAGATGTTCACAAAAGTAGACCCTTGTTAATAATAGAGGCTCCATTTGTTGAAAGAATGAAACTTGGATCTAAGGGTCTTTTTTTACGCTTGAATGCCAAGTATGTTAACGGTATGTTTTACAACTGTATGTTGACTCACTTATCTTGAAGAGCTGTATCGGTAGGATTTGCATGCAACCAACTTAACAGACTGTTTATAAGAAACAGGCAGTGACCCAGTTTGAGAAACGGGCATTTTAAGAAAGCTGTGCAACTAAAAGCAACCTTGTCTGTATGTGTACTGAAGAGTTGTATCAGCCAAAGCTGGAGGGGAAGGGTGCTTTGTGTTTAATTCCGACAGTAGAAATCAGACCAGTAACTCTCCCGTTGATTCTTTAGTGAGAACCTAGCAGATTTGTGCATTGTGTGATACGAATCACTGCCTGTAGGTGGGAGAAGCAGTAGATCTTGCAGTTACTTTATTTTTAGGATTTCATTGAAGTTGTATCTTCTTCTTTCAGATCCTGTGTAAATGGTGCACTGGTATGTTCTGTCACTCAGTTATGGCATGGCGATAGAATATTATGGGGAAACAACCACTTTTTTAGGTAAGAGTTGGAATTTATATTCCAGCCTCTTTTACATTCAGCCTATTCGTTTCTTTTTCTTTCACTGTTGTGCGAAAACTTTTTAGAAACTGAATTTCAATTTTTACACAGAATCAATTTACCAAAGAGGAAACGTCGAGATTGGCTGAAAGACCTTGAGAAAGAAACTTCATTAGGAGAGCATGATCTGGATGCAGCTAGTGAAGCTTCTTCAGAACCAGACTACAACTATGAGTTTGCACAAATGGAAGTTATTATGAAGACACTGAATAGTAATGGTAAGGCAGCTCATTCTTTTGGATTGTCTAACAGGTTCAGCATGGAACTTAATTTTTGGGTAAAGCAAGTGGTACACTTGCTCCAGGGGCTTTTGGAGCATTTGCAGGAAAAGATATTTTAAAGAAACAATGTTAGGCACAGATATCTATAGATATAGTCACACACACATATATACATATATACACACACAAAAGCATTAAAAAATATATGTACCTAGGTATAAATACAGACAGACACACCAATCAGTAGTTGGTTTGTGCCCTGATACAAAATTTTATCAGTACACCTGCTGTCCTTTATACTGCAGCTGAGTTGTAATCATCACATCAAACCATCATCCAAGTCCTACTAACCTCTTGCTTTTGCAAGTTACTGCAGACAAAAGGGTGCTCCAGATATGGCTGTTAGTTGCATCCTACCTTTTGTATCAAATATTACTGACACCATTTTAGCCTTGGTAGAAAAACACTGAAATGATAAAAAACCAATAGTCATATGTCAGCTAGAGTGGTTTTTTAAAGCTTGATCACCCCAATATTTTATTTAATCTTTGTTAAAAAATATTTTTATGTCTTTTTTTTGGACAGTATAATAAAATGCAGGATACAAAAAATAATGGTATGGTGTATGTATAAAAAATACGGTGTTTTCATGGTTTCTAGAAGACAAGTCATAGTTACAATGATTTAATATGGTATGAAGAAATTCTGAAAAACTTACTAAACTACTGAATACTTTGTAAAGGTTTTTTAATACATAAAATTTGAGAGGCAACTGCCCTGGGTTTTGGTCACTGACCAAGAAGACATGGTAGATGGTGTTTCAGTGCTTTCTGTTCTCCTTTCTTCATATCTTTGCACTATTTGCATTGTTTGCTGTGGTTTACTTGTTGAAATACAGTATCTCCTTTTTTCTTGGTCTCCTCTTATTCTGACTTTCTCTGTTTTGCTCTTGAGTACAGCATGATGGTTACATGTGCCTGATGCTCTAGCCATCGTTTGCAAGTTTTTTTTACAGTTTGATTTTAATGAGATTGCTTGTGTGAGTTACAGGGTCAGGTCATTTAAGTTGATGTGAAATTACTGTTTGATAACAGAAATATTCTCATTATGGTTCACTCATACCAGGAGACGAATTTCAGATGAATCTGCCATCCTGGTGGTCGTCAGTGTTGTCATCCCTTGTGAAGATTCTGTTGCCTGTCTTAAGGCCTCAAACCATCTCGTATCTGTGCCAAAACTGGGACAAAGGTTTTGAACTCGATTGGCTCATGCATGAGACTGCTAGAGGACTTTGAAAGCATTAATTGATGCTTGATCTGCTTGTCACTAACCAGGGATTTGACTAAACTGTAGCAGTCTACAATGAGTCAGTGTTCTTTGAACAGAGGGCCACATTTTTTGGTTTTCATGTCTTGCTATCTAGCTGATGGAGATGATTCGTCACAATATTTCAAGTGTCTTTACATTTTAGTTCAGCAGGCTTTTTTGATTGTGGTCCAGGCCAGTTTTTGCCTTGGTCAGTTGTTTTCTATGTCTTTGCTCAAGAGCAGTGCAGACCTTGCTGTTCCATCAGCACTCTTTCGTCCCTAATGCACAGCAAATGCTAGCCATTACACATGTCGCACAGTTTCCGAGGTGTCATAACCCAATTACTCTGCTCTTGTCTCTTCCGCTCCCTCCTCCATAGGTTTTGCTTAACTAAATTGGAGTAGTAAGTGATAATAAAACCCTGACTAAACAACTGACTGTGAGGATCGTAGGGTGTTCTTTTGATTCGAAGCCCAGTAGTGCTCCCAGGTTCTGTTCTTCTCAGTGGTATAGCTAAAATACAGTTTTTCCTGACAGGGTTCCAGTTTGTTGGGTAGGAAGTAAAGCAGCTTTACCGCATACCATTTATTTATTATTTATTTATTATTCCCTAAAATGAAAAATAAACATGGGAAACGAAGAAGAAATAACTAAATAACAGAAGACAGTTAATTCTATTATCCATATTCTCTGGAGAAGCCCTGGGGGGGGGGAAATAAGTATCTGAGAAATTTTATTAGATAATTATTTTATAGGCATGTATGGGTTTGGGATTTTTCTTTCACATCAGTGGTCTGGTATAGCCCAAAGCAAAAGTTTTTGGTTTTCCTTTGTTTTGTGTCCTGTCCCCATCCCCCCCAATCCTCCCCCCATCTATTTGAGAACAGTAACTCTCTTTAAGTACATAGCCTAGCTTCTCCAGGGCACAAACATGTTTGTTTTTGTTGCACGTAACCAGTACAACAGTGCCACATATTGCATCTGGCTCCAGAGAAGCTCTGAGGAATCTGTGTAACTTTGAAAACAGCTGTAAAGAAAACATCCAGATTCTTTCCTCCCTTCAACATGTTCATTTTCTTTGGGGGATTCTGTCAGATCAGCTCTGTAACGCTAGTTTGCGATGCTGTTGTGATGCTGGTCAAACACAGAACGCAGCAAATAAATTGACTTTATTCCTATATAAGGTGCAGTGGTTAAGCAAACAATGTGATTAGTTTAGGAAGCTTCTAATTTTAGGCAAACAAAACCGTTACAGTTCAGGGTAGGTATTTTGATGAAACTTAGCGAAGTAGCCTGTGTCATAATATTCTTATAGCTTGCTTAGAAAAAGGCACTTATTCCTTAAGATTTCATATTTATTCAGCATTGTTGTTACTGGATTAAGAGATTCCAGATGTGAATTAAGTGACATTGCAGCAAGGTACTAAATGTCATTCATCCTATGGAGAAGGTAGATTCTTCTGGTTCAGTGTTAATATTCTAACATTTTGCAGAGGATTAACTGCATATGAATGGTTTTCTCAGGGCATTGAACTCTTGTCACATAAATGTGTGAAGAGCTGGGACTTGGGACTCCTGTATGGAATTTGCTGTGCGTTTGGCAGGCACTGGGTAGAATCTTCCCTAATTTATTCGACTTTGCATGAGAAACCCAAAATTGTGGAACATGTTTAAACGTAACTTAAACACTGCTGTGGTTCTTTTGAATTGTGAAAAACATGACTGTTTATTTTTGTATCTTTTAACTAGATGTTTTATAATTCACACCATATTTTGCTTTTTTCACTGTGAAAGGCCCGGGGTTTCTATGTAAACTCTTTCAAAAGTTAAATTGAAGACATCTAAAAGTGTGAATTTACTTTTTTCATTTCAATACAAGCCTAACCCACCTTTTTTTTTTTTCCCCCAAACAGTAGTGGATTTCATTGAAATTGGGAATTTTTAGACTAGGTTCTTGCATCTTGTTCCACATATTTTCCGTGGTGTAATTTTGATCCTCTGGTGGTGGTGATCCTGTAAATCTAGGTGGCTGAAAAGATCCCTTTTATTAAGGAAATCTGCTCCCTGAACTCACAGCTGGTCTTTGAGCAGTTTAGGAAAGTCTTGTCTTAATGAGTCAGCCTTAGATTCATTTCCTGTGTTTGCAAACATAATAGAGGCTTTTAATTTCTTGCATGCCTCTTCTCTATCTTCTGCATAATACCTGCTTTCTTAACCATTCTTACACATAACTAAAACTGTTTTGGGGATTATGCAGTAAAACCTATGTGTGTGAAGCCAATTATGATATTATCTGGAGGAGTTAGGAGGATAATGATGATGCAGGTCAACATGAATAACTTGGTTTGTAGTCTAGAATATTAGAACTTGGTTCAGTCAGTTGGTTTTGCTGCACTATCTGTTTAAAAGCTAAAAATAGCTAACTGTCTTTCTGAGAATGTCGTGTACTAAAAAGTAATATTTCTGGTTATTTTAAGACTTTTTTATGCATCACTGTTTTGCTATTTGGTTGCTATTTATATTGACTGATTTTTAACTGTGCATTATAATTCCTATTGTGGTGGTATTCTGTGATGGCTTTGTGTGAAGCCAGTGATTTCTTTCATGGACAAGGCTAGGGCCACAGTAGCAACTTGCAGTAGTGTTCTTTTTTCTGCTAAAAATAAAGTTGGATTTACATGAATCTTAATATTTCTAAAAAAGGATGCTGAGAGGCGAATACAAACCCACTGTAACAACAGAACCCTGGAGATCCTGTTTGTTTCTCTGGCATTTATAATAGGAAGGGTTTGTTTTATGAAGTGACTTGCCTCAATGGCCATGTATATTAAAATTGGAGACAGTGAGTTAGTTTACCTTTAGGAAAATTAGTCTCAGTAGTTTTAGTACTAAGTAAGTTGTTATAGATTACTAAATACAGTAATGCTACATTGGTTTGACAAGGTACAGGGGATGTGGTTTTTGGGAGAGTGTATGTACATGTTATGGTGACCAACATACACTGCTAGTGATGAAAACCCTACAGGACCTTTCATGTGAATCTCCTCTATTGTTTCATGTAGGACTGTAGTATCAGGAAGACTTGTATAAAGTCTTATGAGGACTGGGTTTTGGTAGTGAATGCAAGATGGTTCGTAATTAATTCACGTGGTTTTTGGAGGTTGGCGGGTTGGTTATTTGAGAAGCACACCTCTAGTTCCAAAGTGGGACAGTGTAATTAAATCTAGGGGTTTTGTCCCTCCTTTGTGACAGGCTGGCATCCTTAAAAGTCATATCAGCTTTTTTTTTTTTAAATATATTTGCAAAATGGAAGATGTATCACAAACCATTATTTTAAAGCTGAAGTTTTTTGCATTTGGAAATCCTGGCATGTCCTAAAGCTGCAATGGTGCTTCCCCGAATAATCTACCACTCCAACTACGGAACTCCTCTCCCTTCCCCTTCTGATGTACAGAATCAGCAATCTTGTTTGGTGACGTGCTGTCATTCAGATACTCGTCTAGACTGGTCCTCTTGCAAACCTCTTGCAGATATATACTGGTAGTATATAGAAGGAGCTTTTCCATTCGATTGCTCTTTCAGAGGCGCAGTCTGGCACTGGACATAAAACCAGGGATAGACAGAGAAATGTTTCTTTAATTTGAATGCAATTTAGGTTTAACTGTAGCTGACTGACACAAACAGTTGTTGTTTCAGGATAGAGTAACCAAATGGATATTTGTTCTGGGTTGATACTGAGATGAAATGTGGTTTGTGAAGCTAAATGCAGAAGTCCCCTCCAGAATTTTGTCTGCTTCAGTGCTGTGAAGCACATTGATGCAATGTGATGCGCGACTAGTCAGACAATTTGTTTGTCTCAGTTTTCATCTGCAGCTCTCCAACATGTTTCATTCTCTGCCAAAATGGAGAAAGTAAATTGCTTTTTACTTCCTTAAGTTGTTTCCTTCTCTAGTTAACATCATCTTCCCTTATATTTTGCATTGTTTTCATCTTATTAGTTTGTTCCCTTTTCTTTCTATTCTTTTATTCCTACTGGGGTTCTGGAACATATTATAACTTGACAGTACTGAAGTATGCAGTGGACAAGGGTCTTAACCTCTTTGCATGCTGTATTTTTGTCCTTGTTTGGATTTATTTATTTAACGCAATATTTACTATTTTGGCTTTTGTTTTGGGGGGCAATGAGCATCTTCTGTTTGTGAAGACTCTAGGATATGTTGATTCCTGTTACCAAATAAGTGAGTGTTCTGTAACACTGAAATGGCATTTTCTCATTTTTCTGGTCTTCCCCACCCCCCTCACCCCCCCCCTTTTTTTTTTTTAAAGACCCACTACAAAATGTGGTCCAGATCTTGGAGAAACAGTACTTGGAAGAGAAGCGGAGTGCTCTTGAGGAGCAGCGGCTGATGTATGAACGTGAGTTAGAGCTGCTGCGGCAGCAGCTCTCTCCAGAAAGGCAGCATCAGCATGGCAGCGACAGGCTCTCCTACACAGCTCAGACTGCACAGCAGAAAGTAAATCTCTGGACAGAAGAGAGGTGAGAATACTGGAGTTAAACCAAAGCAGTTAAGAATGACAAAGGGTGAAAGATGACAGATGGCTCAAGCCTCAAAAACTGATAACATGTTTTTTGTGGAGTTGAGGTGCAGTACCAGATCTGCCTCCACTGAAGTGCTAGGTTCTGATGTGTAACGTGCCTACAAGATCTTCCTGTTTGATTTAACACAAAAATGAAGTGAAAATTTAGCTTTTATTGATTGATGTTATAGCCTTATTTTTTTAAATAGAAAAGTGCTTCTGAAATGTTTAGTCTAGTAATTATTGTTTAAGTTAGTTCTGGAAAGACAGAAAAGGATGTTGCAGAGGTAAATTTATCAACTCAGTTGAAGGAGTCCACTGAAGAGTACTGGGTGTTGAGGGTCCAATGAGAGCACAGTGTTTTGCAATCTAAAAACCATTAAACATACAGAAAATGTGAGTCCTTAAATGTAGTATCTATGTGTTTCTAAAAGTAAGCCCAGCTTTAGAAGAGTTTGGGAACTGCAGAATAGTCAAATAGAGTATGTTTGAGCTGTTTGGGAAGTAGAAGGCTTGCCACGAGGTAAACAGGCCCCTTTGCAAAGGAATAACGTGGCACCTGAATGCAGCCTTGGTGAAAGATCATAATGAGATTTGCAAGGATTTTTAGTAAAGTGGACTAGGAAGATGTGAGCACAGTTTAAGCAGCATGTGTGCATTTGCATCTTGACAATGAGAGAAGCTTGTTCTTGATATCGCTGGGGAGAGGAGGACATCAGCTCCATGGAGGGAAGTTCTAGAGGCAGCAACCAAGATGACTTAAGTTTTCGGCATACAAATGAATACTCTGTCATTGGGTAATTCAGTAGGAAGAATGACTAGATGTACTCAGAGGTTTCTTGTAAGTTTCTTTTTAATCTATTTTCTTTTAAAAACAGCAGCTTTGTTATTCACTCAGACTTTTTTTCTACATGTAGCAAGTTTGAGTGCTCTTTCCTATTTTGATTATTTTTGCTTTATTCTCCACTATTAAAAAAAAAAATCCAGGTACAAGAGGAGTCTAAACAAAGATAGCCAAGATTGTGTTGCAGCTTTCAAATTCAGGGTGTTAGAAATAGAACGGAACAGATCTTGATTTAGGTTTTGTACACGGTTTTGTTCTGTAATTTCTGCCCAGTTTGGCCTTGGATAAAAAAACCTAAAGAAATAATGAACTGTTGACCCACTCACCAGCAATGACTAGAATGTTTTCCATGACAAGTATAGGGAGAAGTAGTGCTGTGTTTCAATTTTAATTAAAATAACTGTTTGCTTCTGTAAGAGCTAAAAACAGAATCATTGGGAACTGAATGTAAAGAATTGCAGAGTCATGGTTGGGATTTGCAGGATCTTTTAGGGCTGTAGAGGGAGTGCAAAATAAGAAATACGCTAGCTGGAATCATTGCTACTCAGAATTGCTTTGAGCACAGCAAGGCCATCAAGAAATCATTGATTACCCACTTCAGCAGCAGAGATGATAACTGGGTTTACTGGCAAGGGAAGCCATACCTCTGAAAAGATGCAACAGAAGGGAAAAGGAACTAGCCTCGCCTGTCATTCAGAGTTAAAAAGACAAAAAAGTGATTGATTAACTTAAAATTAACCAACCACCGGAACCATGTAATGACATAGCAAATGAGAATCTGGAGTGATATCAAGGCTAAGTGTTCTGCCAGCCTTCTCAGTAGTTGTTAAACGTCTCTTAGGAGGAGCTGTGCTTGCAACAAGCATTTTTGCTTCTGGATTTCATGGTTGAATGCTTTACTCTATATAACTGTTGAACTACTTGAAGACCGTACTTTGCTGCATGTAAAGAAGAGGAGAATGAATGCTCTTTGTAGTGATCACTAAGGAGTCTGAAAATGTTGTAGTGGCACTGCCATTGAATAAGCAGTTTTCTGGAAGAACTAATTATCAGTTTCCTGTCCTCCAGAAGATCCTCTTAGGTATACTTTTCATTTATAGTTCTAGAAGATATTTGGGCTTCTGAAAAAGAAGGGGTGAAAAAACTGAATCATCTTAAATCTTAAATAAGATTTAAATAATAAATCTTAAATAATAAATCTTTAAAATTAAATAATTAAATAATCTTAAATAAGAAACCAGAAGAAAAAATCTTTGGGGAATTTCTGCTGTAAAAACATGGCAACATGGTGCTGAGGCACGCTGTTTGCCAGCCAGCTGGCAAGAGGGAAAGAAGTGCAGGAAAACGCGGGAGGAGTGGATGTGAAGAATGTGCAAAAGAGCCAAGTGTCTGGATTGCACAGGATTTGATTAGGGCAGTTTTAGCTGTCACTCTGTTGCTATCACAAAAGAAGCTGAGCTCTACCGGGTCAGCTATCAGACTGAAGTTGCTAAGTGTCAGACGTAGGCACGTGGTTGTATCTGTCAGATCAGCTGGGACACATCGCACAGTTTATTCTGGCTTTATGCTGACTATGGAAGGACAGATGATACCTGACCTGGTATTAAAACCTGTTGGCATAAAGTTAACCCATTATAAATTTGAACAAATTTGATTTGTCAGGATGGGGGGCAGGGGTGGTGGTTTAGTTCAGCATACTCTGTATCTGGCATTAGGAGTCCCAGAGACTTTCAGTTGACACCTTATGAGTGTCAGATGTAAGTTTTCCTTGTTCAGCTTAAATGATTGTTTCAGGAGTTCACGTTCAGTGGGTATTTGCTTTGGTTAATATCCTGATGGAGCTTGTCATGTTTTGTGTTAAAAATTTCAGACAGGATTTCTTAATTCTTACTGTTTTGTTTAAGTTTCTGGAAGGATGCTGACACAGCTATGTACAGAAAAACACAACTGTAATGAGAACTGCCTATAATAATTGGTTGAGTTACTCACAAGTCCTCCTTAGAGTCTTAAACCATTGCTTTCTCAAGAATCTAGCTAAGACAAGATTGGTGTGGGAGCCTCCCCAAAAAAATCACCAGATGCCAGTTTCCTGGATCAAGAAAAGTACTGGCTGTAGCCGAATCCCATGGCTCTTACAGCACTTACAGATCAAAGCTGCCTTCTGTTTCTCGAGCTAGGCAGCTGTCTCGCAGTGGTTGCAGGTGTAATGCACTTGCAGTATTAAGTACTATTTAGTGGGTAGTTCTTGACTCTACCTTCATTTTCTGGGTGAATCCAAAATTATAGCTGTCTGTGGAATGTGTCACTCCCATAGTCTGGAATTGCTCATTTAATCTTGATGGCCTGGATAACAGAAGCAAGAGGCAGAGGGAAAGGAATTTCCCATGTAACACTGGGAGCAGATATGGAGGAAGCAGGCTAAAAATCCACTGATAGCAGCAGCTATTTAAGATCCGACGAAACCCACCACTGTTGCAAACTTAGGCCAGATAGTGGAGAGAGGCAAAGCTGCATGTTTTAGCATGTTGAGGGCGCTAAAATTCAGGGCTGCTTCTAACACTGCTGGTCGTTTACCACTTTGGTATCGTATCAGGGAACCAGCCAAGTCCACTTTGAATTACCCAAGCTGTTCTTTGGGATATTTTGAAAAAAAGATAGCCACTCAAGAAGAATTCTGCTGGGGACTGAAAGGCGTATTAAGTTGTTTGTGGTTTGTACTATAAAGAGATACAAAAGATCTACGCTTATCTGCATAAAGGCAAACTTTGCCTATATTCACAGGAAGGTCCATGAGTTTTCTTGTTCCTCCTACGCTTGTCCATAATGTAATGTATTTTGTAGAAATTGGAAGTCTCTGTGCACAACCTGTACAGTATTTCAGTAGGACTTTGCTTAGAAAAGCTAAAAAATCATACAGGAGAGTGCTGGGCGCTGAAATATCTCAGTTTTGGTCATGAGTTCTAGGAAGATGACGAGACACAGTAAGTGCTCTTGGGATTACAAAGAAAGGCAAAAGGGGACTTCGCATTTGCTCAGAGGATAATCATAATACTTTTAAAAGGCAAATTAAGGATGAGAATCCTAGGTGTGAAAGCATATCTTAGTATCACAGGTGGAGGTACAGTATGTGTCATAGCAGGTTGGCCAGGTGTTACGTTAGAACAGATTTGCTCAGACAGGCCTTAGAAACCTTTTTGGAATTTGTCCAGAGACTGTTAACTGTATGGAGTGCACAAGCTTTAACCTGTGCTCATTCATCTATTACTTAAGAGGTACTTTGGGTATATAGGACTTAAGATTTTTTTTTTTTTTAATTTTTTTAACATGTACACTTGAGATGGCGTAAGTATATGGAGGGAGGAGATCTGGGGGTCTACAGCACTGCAGAGCCCCTAGCTGTGATGTAAAGCTGTGGCCCTGCGGTGATTGCAGGCTCCAACGTCACAATCTGAGGAAAAACGGGATTTATCTAGATGAAGTCTCACATGTTGGGACTGGTAGTTTCTGTGGAACAGGACTCCAGATTAAAGACAGACAGCTGCAATTATTTCATTTTTTTGAAAATTAGGAATGTCCCTAGGGCTTTTAACAGATCATCACTGTAACAGCTCCCATACTACTGTGCCCTTTTATTTGGGCATTACTGTGCTAGACTTACCTCAACAGTAATATGTTTAATATGCGATCACTGCTTTTCCTTAATAAAATTGTCTGACACTGTTTTTTCGTGTTTGCTGACATAGTGTTATACAGCATGTCGTCTTCTACTTGTTTCAGAAAAGTCTTCATTAGCACCTCTATTTGCAGCTTTCCAATAATAGAAATAGGTTTCTGTGTATTTTTCATGTTACCTACTGCACCGCAGGGATGAATTGTTTCGACAGAGCCTGGCTAAACTTCGAGAGCAGATAGTAAAGGCGAATACACTGGTGAGAGAAGCAAACTTCTTAGCAGAAGAAATGAGTAAACTAACAGATTATCAAGTAACACTTCAGATCCCTGCTGAAAACCTCAGTGCCAACAAAAAGGTAATGACAGCAAAGAATGCTGGAAAATCTAGGTTTATGGCTAATCTAAAATATGTAGATGTATATAACATTCCTCTAACTTGAGGCCATGAAATGTTACTCTTTTTAGACTGTGCATAGGCAAAATATGGATGCTACCTGAATTTAATATATTGGAAGTGAATAATTATAAGTAGGAATGGGAACGCAGCATTAAGTATGGCTCTTACTGTTCTTTCAAGTGTATGATCACCATATGCACATTGCAGTTTGTGAACAGGCATTTGTCTTCTGTTGCTGTAAAACCTGCATTTAGGTATGTCTGCAAAAATCACCAGTTTTTGTTACAGATGCCTACAATTTCTTTGTCTTTCTAGTTCTAGTGCTGCTCTAAATGCAATGGTAGCAGTTAGGATAATACACTTGTTGTAAGTGATTTGATTGAGCATATTAATATTCTTGTGTGAATGGTGGTTGTCTAAGAAGGAAGAAGTCTGGATCCTCAAAGATGTATAGGGTATGCTGTGTTTGAGGACAGAGATCATATGGCTGACATGCAGAGAGATGATGTATGTTCTGTATTTTATTCCTTTTTAAGAATGCAGTTTGAGTGAAGAGTCTAGCTACTTACATGCATCTTTCCTGCAGTGATTATTTTTTCCTCTGATTTAGAGGGGCGCAATAGTAAGTGAGCCTGCTATTCAAGTGAGGAGAAAAGGAAAAGGTACTCAAGTGTGGACTATTGAGAAACTAGAAAACAGATTGATTGACATGAGAGACCTCTACCAAGAGTGGAAAGAGAAAATTCCTGAGGTATTGTATATATTTTCTGAAAGGGATCAGAGATTGAGTTTGTTTCCTTTTAACCCCTTTTAATATGTTGTACAGATCAAGTGCAATGGCTTCGTATATGAAAGGGTACAGTATTGTGGTTTTAAAACAAAACACTCCCAAAAACTATGAATAATGCTAAATATTCAAAATGCCCATGCAGAATAAAACACAGCTATGTCCTATTCTCACTTGTTTTCTCAGATACAATTGTGCTGAGGTAGTGACTCGTGGTACCACCAAGCATGTGTTTACCTGTCATAGGTGCCATGCAGATAGGCACCAGCTCTGAATGGAAGCCGCAAACTGCGTTAGAAATGAAATTATTAAATTGCAGTCAGTATCAAAGCTAGCAAGGATGCTGCTTAGATACACTCAAGGTGCAGAACACATTAGCGTGGTAAAACTTAAAATGTGGAATATTCTGTAATTTCATTTGTATATCCCCCAGCGTTAAAGCAGTGAAGAAATCAATTGAAGAGAGGTAGTCTGCATCAGTGCCGCCATCAAAACTAAGTGGCGTTTCCTGAGAATTTAAGTGGTAGGTTAGCCTTGAGAAATAAGCGTGAGACTTGTCAAAAGCTTGCTTGTCTACTGACAAGAGGTAATACGAGCTTGGTGTTCCAGAATACATCCTCTTAAGTATCCAGGTGGAAGAGCATAGGAACTGTATCTTGCTGTCTTGTGGCTGATAGGGAGCACCTAAATTACTTGTATCAAGAATCATTCTCAAATATGTTTGAACAGCTGTTGTGCCTTTGTTACATGCCTTGGACGGGACAATGGGAGTCTCTAAAATCATAACACAGGGGAGATCACGCACTTGCATCTGTGCCCACTGAAGACAACGATGATTTTGCTGCTGACTTTAGTAAGAACTGATAGCACATCCTTGGAATATATTATGTCTGCTTGAGCCAGGATTGTCCTTGCCATGACCTATGTCGTCCATAATGCATGTGTTCTACGTGCTACATAGAAACACGTAGGTCAAATGCATGTGTTGAAGATGGAGGAGGAGGAGAAGGGAAGGAGTTAACATGTCCACCGAGGAGCACATATTGTGCTGGGAATCTGCATGAATTCTTTGTGGCTGTGTATGGGGTACTTGGGTAGAAAATGGTGCAGATGTGATCTCGGCCCTATGGGAATCATAGGAGCACTTGCAGGCCTAAGTGGGAGTCATCCTGCACCTTCCCTTTGCCCGTGTAGTGGTACCCAGCAGACAGACCACTGCTCAGCCTGGGGATGATTTGTCCTCTCATTTAGAAAGTGTAAACAGAGCAGAAAAAGTAAGGTGAAACTTTTTTAAATCGGTGGCTATTGTGCTTGCTCACAGTAAAATCTGGTTTGTCTTGACATCGCTAAAAAAATGTAGGTCATTATATTACTATTAACCATAGTAACGAAAGGGTTGTATAATGTTTCATCTCAAAGGTTTAATCTCAGATTTGTGATATGCTCCTAGTCTTTTTCTCCTTGTGTGACAGGAAGGAACAGCAAAGAATGGTAGTGGCTTAACTTTCGTGCCGTGACCTTATACTATGCGGTTATTTGATTTTGTGTTCCCACGCTTACAGGTTCTGACATAACTTTTATGATCTTTAAAACAGATAAGGAAGCAGATTGGCAAAAGAGGCGATCCTTTTTACGAAGCGCAAGAGAATCACAACCTAATTGGCGTCGCCAACGTGTTTCTGGAGTGCCTTTTCTACGACGTTAAGCTGCAGTACGCTGTGCCCATCATCAGCCAGCAGGGGGAGGTAACGCCAAGCAGTGCCCTCACGTGTGGCGGGCGGCGCGTACCTGTGCGCTCCGACCTTCGGGGTCAGGGGGCTTCGTGCTGCGGCTCTGAATGTACGCCGACATTTTTAACAAGCAGACGATGTTTAGTGTCTTGTTAGCAACTTCCCAGTTAATAGGTGTTTTGCAATGTGTGTTTTTCTGTTTGTTTGCAATTGCTCAGCTCCAAAAACAGTAGAATAAAATTCCCAGTGTCAACGTAGGTAACTGAGCAAAACCCAGCATACTCAGGTTCTGATGTACAGTCATGACACTGTGTGTCGTCTCTGTTGTGTGTGAATTAAAAAGGTCAGTAGTTCTGCATACAAATAAGGGTGGATTTTTTTTTTTTTATTCCTTTCTCTTCTTTTTTGACACTGTTGCTTTTCATTTGGTGGTTGAGAGCTTTCGATTCTGTTTCTGCACACCTCCTAAAGTTAGATATCTGCCCTCTTAATGTCTTCAAGTCCCTTGTGCACAGGTTCTCAGTATTTGTCTTGCCATAGGTTGCAGGGCGGTTGCATGTTGAAGTAATGCGGGTCACTGGGTCTGTCCCAGAACGTGTAGTAGAAGGAGACGACTCATCTGAGAACTCCAGTGAGAGTGGGAGTCTGGAAGTCATGGATAACAATGGAGAAATTATTCATAGAGCAAAAAAGCTCTCCTGCAGGGTAAGTGAGAACACATGATGAAGCTAATGGTTTCAAGCCTTTGTAACTGCATAGTCGGTCTGATGTAAAGTACTAATGTATTGCTACTGCTTGCTTAAAATTCTCTAAAGAGGAAGTACGGACTTCTTGTTCAGTGTAGGTCAGTCTGACCAGCTGTGGCTGCCAGTGGCTGAATTAATTCTCATTAGTGTCTAGTATATGCAGGTCTACATCATAAATACGGACATTATGAGGACTGTCCTTCGTGGCAGACACAAAAGGGGAAACAGTTTTTCTGTGTAACCATCTCCTATGGTTTATTTGATCATCTAATACAGTATCTATGGGTGGCATCTGGATTTCATTTCTTCTGTGATGAAGTGCTTCATCCTCCACTTGAGCTTGTCATCTTCCTCAAAGAAAACACGTACACGGGTGGGCTAGTTAGATACATGTAACTGCTTTCCTTGTATCTGCTTTTCTGTATATGCAAAATATAGATTTCCTAAATAGGAACGTCCTTAGAAAGCAATTGGAGGTGTCCTTTTAAAATTCTTCTTGGCTGTTGGTACTTTTGGATTAAATATTTAGTTTTTGAACAATTCACAATTGAAGAAGAAAGTCATATTTAGGAGAACATCTGGCTTGTCTCCTCAGGTAAAAATAAAAGAAGCAACCGGACTGCCACCTAATCTCTCCAACTTTGTCTTCTGTCAATATACATTTTGGGATCAATGTGAGTCAACAGTAGCAGCACCAGTGGTAGATCCAGATGTGCCCTCACCTCGGAACAAGGATGCTCATTTTACAGTGACCTTCTCTCACTGTAAGGTAACTATTTTTATTATGAAATAGTGTTATCAGCAGGGTGGTATGTTTAAGATAAGCTGTTTAGAATTTGAGCCTTGTTTTGCTGGGGAAAGAAGAAAGGAATCATGTCATATAACTAATGACTTTTGACTATACTTCAGAATGCCATAATATTTCAGTTATCACCTCTTCAAAATGCAACAAAATGAAAAAAAATCTTGTAATTAGTGGTCTTTTAAATTCAGATGTCATCTGTAATGCATGGGGAAACTAGTTTATATAGTGACATCTTATTACATACTTGTTTGGTAAGCTGAGTAACTTAAAAAAGATCATTGGAGCTGTGACATTATTTTAATGGAAACTTTCAAAGCATGAAATGCAGTATGCAGAAGCAGGAATTGCTGAGATGTTTCACAACTTTCTTGACCAGAGTTGAGCTTTATGATCCAAACTGTGTGGTTTTTACCATGCAGGTAGGTAGTTGCTTGGTGTGTCCTTACAAACTAGTTGAGTAGATACAAGGATTTCGTTTGATTGGAATGTGATTTGTTTTTCTCATTACCAGGACTACGTGGTCAATGTCACAGAGGAGTTTTTGGAGTTCATTTCAGAGGGAGCTCTTGCCATTGAGGTGTGGGGTCACAGATGTACTAGCAACGGCAGCTCTGTTTGGGAAGTTGATTCTCTTCACGCTAAAACTAGGACACTGCGAGACAGGTACAACTAAATTGCACGTGAACGCTTCCATCAGCTTTCCGGAGGGTTTCTTATACTTGTGGTGCACAAAATATAGTTTAGTGAGGCAACCATTAGTTTTTGTGGGGATGCCTTTTTTAGGTGGAATGAAGTAACTCGAAGAATAGAAATGTGGATTTCCATACAAGAATTGAATGAAATGGGAGAATATACTGCAGTTGAACTCCATCAGGCAAAAGATGTAAACACAGGGGGGATTTTCCAGCTTAGGCAGGTACGTATCTTTTCCCTGTCATCTTACTCGTGCTTAAATGGATTCTTAATTTTATTCTTAGCCTCTTTCTCTTTTTCTCTCTCCCTCTCTATCTTTCTTTCTGTCTCAATTACCTGTTCAGGGTCATTCTCGCAGAGTTCAGGTGACAGTGAAACCTGTACAACATTCGGGAACGTTGCCTCTTATGGTAGAAGCAATTCTTTCAGTCTCTATAGGTGGAGTCACTGCCAGATCAACCAAACTGCAAAGGGGCTTGGACAGCTACCAGGTAAGACAGTTACTTTTTCGTGCATTGATTTATTTTTTTGGTTCTGTTTTGCTGTTCTAGAGCCAGCCAAACAGAGTTTCATAAGGCACCTTAGCACTGATACATGATACGTGATTTTGCAGTTTTACATGTGTTTGAGGCTAATAAGTATACTGTGAGCATATGGTGCTAAATCTGCTTCTTTTTTTGCTTCTAACTCAGTGTATAACTGATAAAGAGCCAAGTATGGTATTTGAGTGTACACAAAACAGCAGCAATATGGAAATTGTTTTTACCTTTGTGTGTAGAGGTGATTAATAGTAGATTCCTAGCTCCATTAGTTTCCCTCTCTTACAAGGATGGTGAAAGTTGAGGAGGACAAAAGCGGGGGGGGGGGGGAAAAAAAGAAAATTAATAGAGAAAATGTCTTATAGTGAAGATACTGTTTATCTTTTCAAAAAGGACTGAGCTGTTAACTTGAACCAGATCAGAAATAGCCATCACTGAGTGTGAAAGGCTATTTCATTTAGGAGAAGTAGTATAAATGGCTCCAAACCGATACCAGACAAACTCATATTGGGAATAAAGCGAGCTTTTAACCATGATGGCAAAGAACAAGTGGAATGGGTCCACCAGGGAAGCAAGGTGCCTCTTTGTCAGAAGGGTTGCATTCAGAACCACAAGTAATTATAGCCTTAAATACAGAAGAAACTGTAGAATGTGAAGTTTGGTGATATGCTTGTTCAGTCCTTTTTCTGGCACTATATTCTATGATAATTTTTCTTTATAAATGTATTCCCTAATACTCAAATCATGAATGAGATGCTATAGTCTGTAATGAAAATAAAAAAAATCTGTTTCTGCCTGTTAATAAGACACTGGTTATTTAAGTGTTGTCATTGTAATATTTTACAAGTTTGTTCATGGCAGAAATGTTCGTATTCATGTTTTGGGGTATTTCTGTGAGTTTTTGTTGAGAGAAATGCATGTTCTTTTGTGTTTTACAAAGTTTATTTTCTCCTACCAGAAGGAGGAGGATGATGGTGGTGATATGGATAGTTACCAGGTATTGCTGCTGTTGCTGTCAATCCTGTGGCATGGGGCACAGCTAATGCTAACAGCCAGCAACTTTCAAATGAACAAGCGTACTGGAGCAAGCAAAAGCGGCTTTGAAATTATATATATGCTGTGCATTTAGGAGGCTAACTGGGCTATAAAACACTGCTATTTCAGTTTACCTTGTGACTTTGTACTCTTGCAGTGTGCTCTCTTCTCTAGTACTCAGCAGTCAGCTCTCCTAACTGGCTACATGAATTGCTATGGGAATAAAAGCCTAGAAAATTTAATTTAGAACAGAACCAGTTTCCAGTAGATATCACAGGAAATAACAACCATCTGCCATTGCAGGTATCTTTCCCAACCAAATTTGACAGCGTAGGGGTTCTGTTTGTTTTCTAAAGAAAACACTGTAACCTTTTTAAGTTGTGCAGTTTTCTGAAGTGCTAGTGGGAGAGAGAGTGGAGAATGTGAGTGTGGGGAATACAGAAGCTTCAGTGAAGCAACTTTTTAATCTGCACAAAAACGAAACTTCAGCCTGGCTTTTTGTGTGATAAGTAAATACGAGACAGTCACAGTTTGGAAAGTATAACACGAGAATCAGTTAAAAGGCGACAAAGCGCAAAAGAGGAAATGCCTAAAAAAGTAAAACACATTACAGATCTCTACACATTTCTAGTAGGCAGCTTTACAGAAGTAAAACCAGTTAGGTGAGAATGCTGATATCCCTTAAGATAATGTAGTAGGTTTTACGGCAATCTCAGATACCAGTTCAGTACTAACTTCTTGCGGGCTGTTTATGCGCTTCCTGACTTATCACAGAGAAGAACAAACCAGATTTTCTGTGATACCACAAAGCATGATTGCATGACGGGTTTTGTTTGCATGAGAAATCTTTTAATTGCACCGATAGCAGCTGCTAGCAATGGAATTCTGTGCAGGTTTGAGGGCGTACTGACCTGTCTAATCTTCAGAAGAACTTATGATCAACTGATGATACCTGTTTTTCCTATACTTTCTGGTGTGAAAAAAAGTTTGATTGCCACTTCTGTGAGTAATTAGCCTATGGTGTATAATTCTCTTCGGTAACTGAGGCAATCACATTTTTCTTTTCCTCCTGTTGGAATCTGAGACTTGAAAACAAATAAGCTTCCATTCATGGGTGATGAGGTATTTAATCAGTGTGCATGTCATTTGGGGAAGAAAGTTTTCTGCATCATGCAAGCTGTGTAAGATCAATTCTGATGAAATTATCACAAAATTCACTGCCCTTTAATCTTAACCACATAGCATAATAACTTTCTTTTCTATTTCCATATTAGGAAGAAGATTTAAACTGTGTACGAGAGAGGTGGTCTGATGCGTTGATAAAACGCAGAGAATATTTGGATGAGCAAATTCAAAAGATCAGCAATAAACAAGGTTTGAAGCTTAAAGTCCCTGTTATACGTACATTTTTTTCATGGTATAGGAAATAAAGTATCTCATATATAATAATCTGTTTCACTGTAGAAAAATCTGAGGATGATCTAGAACGAGAAGCCCGGCTGGTTGAACAGTGGGTAGGGCTGACAGAAGAGAGGAATGCGGTGTTTGTTCCAGCACCAGGCAGTGGAATTCCTGGTGCCCCCGCAAACTGGTATGTTCAGAAAAACCATTGGAGTGGTTAGCTTTTTCTGCATGAACGTTGCACACTACAAGGTAAAAATCTGAGGATGTTTTAGAGCTTTCTGTGTTTTCCTGTAATGCTACCAATTATGCTCAGCTGGCAGAAGGCTAGAAGGTCAGATGCTAGTTTGAATGTGAGAAAAGTTTGCTTAGTTACATATTATATAAAGTAGCTTTGAGATAGCCTTCAAGGTTTGACAGTCACCTTTGAATTTAACATAATATTTTACACTTTTTCAGAATTCTGAGAGTTATTCTGTAGTTGGACTCTTTTCATAAAGGAGCGGTTCAAAAATGAATGGTAGAACATGTGATAATTTCACTGATAAGGGGTGGGGAGGGAAGAAATTCTGATTTGAAGGATGTGTTCTCTTTCTCATTTAATTTCATTTAAATTTGTGTTTTAACTAAGATCATTGGAACTGACTTGCAAAAATGAGGAATGCAACACGTTAGATTTGGGAAAGTGGGGACAAGAAATACAGCTCTAATCAAGTGTACGCTGATGTCTCTGATAGTACCTAATATCTCTTATTTATTGGGTGGATGATGTAGTGATAGTCTTTCCTCGCCACTTTTTTCCCTTATCCACCTGAAGTGTGCTGTGGTCATACAGTGAAAAGTATATTTATTGATAAAGGCTATGCCTCGCCAGTGGTTACATATCCAGTTGTTTAAAACGTTGCTAACCTTTATGTATGAGATGACTACAACCAGTTAACTTTATAAGAAACAGGATGTTTAAAACTTGCCATCCTCATGGCAGCTGAAATTGTGCTGTGCGGTGTGAATTAAGTTTTGGTAAAGCACTATGTTTCGCTGCATGTGTAGATAAACAAAACATCGTCTGTGCAATAAAGGCATTCAAATTAGCCATCAAAATGTTGACAGGTTTAGTCGTTGGTTACAGTTAATGTGAATCTTGCATGAAGGTCTGTTTGCCCAAATTAGCTTAGATGTGTATTTGCCTTCCTTGTTGACAGCAGTTTGTTTTGTTTCAGGATTCCACCTGCAGGAATGGAAACACATATACCTGTCCTCTTCCTTGATTTGAATGGTATGTTGTAATAGCACGTTAAGAAACCTGGTGGGGGGCGGAATTAGTTTGGATCAATAAATTGATAAATGGAAGAATGAATCTGGAATGTCTAAGAAGTCAAAACAAGTCCCAGCAATGGCACTGTCTGATGTGGCTTGTAAAATGATTTTTCTTCGAATTCTGTATGTTGGAATAATTATATGTAGAGGCTTAAACAGCCGGTTCACTGAAGAGTGTGTTAGGACTGCAGTGAGCATTTTGTTAAAGAATCTAAAATGTTCTCCCTATGAACGTATTTAGTTTTACATGTGAGAAGACTATTGATATATTTTCTTAGGACACAGGTACACTGTAAGCAGCAAGAGACTAGAGTTAGCACCACATTTAAGGACTGTTCAGAAAACAAGTCTGTAAGTATAAACTTGGACATAAAGCAGAGGAGGATCCACAGGCCTTGTCACATCCAGCACTTTAGTGGATTACTAGAGGTGTTTATATAGGCAAGACATTCATACCTCTTCAGAAGCTGCTTTTGGAAAATAAGACACACTCTTTCCTTTATGCTCACAAGAAATGTTTTTGGTTTTTTTCATTATCAGCAGAGCTTAGCAGACAGAAGATCAAACAGGATATTTAAACAGACTGATGGATCATTGCACAACTTTTTTTTTATTTAGCTAAAAGCCTAATGTAGCCAGAACTGCTTTTCTCAATTTAAAGATTCCTTGATACATCAGAAGTGATTTAACTAAGAGATAAGATGATTAGGCTGACAGGTGGATAAATCAGAAATTTTCTGGCTGGGTAAGTTAATGTTATGAATACCTAGAAATAGTTTTGAATTCCGTTTAGGTTATGTGAGAATGTGTTCAGACTGAGTCTTAGACTGGTTTTACTCCCCTTTTTTTCTATGCTGAAATTGTCTTAAAAATATTGCATAGTAATAAGATTAATTGGGATTAAATGTATTAGAAAATATGGATAGGACTTTATTACAACTTTGTAATAAACTTTGCCTCTATATTTTAATATACTTTGGTATAAAACTATTTCCTTCTTCACACATTTGTTTCATTAGCTGATGACCTCAGTGCCAATGAACAACTTATAGGTCCCCATGCATCAGGAGTTAACTCAATACTACCGAAGGAGCATGGGAGTCCATTCTTTTATCTGCCGATCATAAAACACAGTGATGATGAGGTAAATGAGCCTCCTTCTTGACAACTGCAGCTTATGTTAACACTTTTCTTCATATGTTTTATTTTCTATTTGTATGTATTTAATCACTAGTATATTTTTATCTTAGAAGTACCGTCTATATCTAGGGCTGCCTTTATTTTCTGGCCTATTTGTTTTAATTTAAGAGGATAATGACTTGTTAGCCCTTCTGCCTTAATTCAGAGGTGACAAGCCTTAGCTCTTCTTGGTAAAAGAATAATTCAGCTGCCTGCCTCAGAATCCCTTCTTTCCTCACCCCTTCATCTCTTGCAGGCTCTTAAGTCGTCAGAGAAAACTACTTCATTTATTGTGCACTCCAGGCAAAGCTTAATGTTTAAATAAAACTTCTTCCTTTGTAGTACACAACTACTTTTTAAAATATAAAATTCAGGGATTGTTGGAAATGAATGGTTCTGAATCCCTTTTGGAATTTCTTAACTCATTTCTTCCGCCTTCTGTGCCAACTGAGGCCATTACTTAAGAGACCATTTCCAGAATAAACAGGATGCCGAAGTTGGGGAGGAGGCAGGGGGAAGAAAAAAGATGATCTGCGGAATGGGAGCATGTTTATTGTGTAGGCCTTTATAACAGAGTCCAATACAGATTGAAGATTTACCATTGAATTTGATAAATTTTTAATATGGTTGCAATAGGATTTGTATTCCTTCCTCCAGTCTTGCTTCTGCTTTCCTCTCTGCCTCCACATGAAGACTTGCTTCTGAAGCAGCGTTTGCACAATGCAGGGATCGTGCTCATGATTGTGCTCCCCAATATCTTAACACTTCTTTTATGCTCCTCCTGATAAATTCCTCACTATGGAAAGGAGGTTTCACCCCATTTTGTTCAATGATGCTTATTTTTCTTTCATCAAAGAATTGCTTTACTTCATGTTAAATCACTGCAACTTATATCTTTTGTTAGAGTAATTGAGTCTGTGATTTCCCTTTCCTTCCTCCATTTCATTTGTCTGCACAGGTTTCAGCCACTGCTGCTTGGGACTCTTCTGTCCATGATTCAGTGCACCTGAATAGGGTAACTCCTCAAAATGAGAGAATTTACTTGATAGTGAAGACTACTGTGCAGCTCAGCCATCCTGCTGCAATGGAACTGGTATTACGCAAAAGGATCGCTGCCAATATTTATAACAAGCAGGTAAGAAGTTAATATTCTATTAAGGATATCAAACAAAATTAATAATTTAATTAATGTGTTTTCTTAGCTGCTTGCTTCATTTTGTGTAAGCTTGGTCCCTTCAATTCTTACGAAAGACAAATGAAAAACAGATTAGTATTGGTAGCAGTGAAGCTGTGCACTTCTGGTCTATCCCTCTGAACTGCCCATTTTCAATCTGATTTGGTTCAGAGCATAATAGGTGCTACTTTTGTAACAAAAAAGGAGTTTACCTTTTTGTCTATAAAGCTCGAAATGTTCTTTGATTCAGGGAAGTTTGCAGTAGCTTATCTAATATAGGGTCGCTGTAACAGCTCTATTCCTGAAAGCATCTTGAGTGCCTTCAAATGCTCAGTGAAAACACAAAGCATCTTTTTTCTTTCTCTTTGCTATTTTCTCTGTTAATTACAAACTAGGCTTGTTTCCCACCACTACCTGGCAGCGTATACATTCTCTGCCTACTTTTACATGATGATAGGGCATTACTTTGACGCTTCACAGGTTTAGAGAATGAGATGCTTTCTGAAAATCACATTCCTGTCTGTTTCCCAGATGATTAAGGCCAAGAGCGTATTTCAGAATTGCTTCAGGTTGTGCAGTGCAATGGGGAGAGGAGCACAAAACAGCTGTTACACTACTAAGCAACTTACTAAGCAGCTCAATTCCATGCCTTTTCGTATTTGTCATGTTGTCCTTTGCTAGTTTTGTTTGCCTGAAATGCCTTAATAGATGAAAGTTAAGTTTAAAGTTAGTGATGTGAGGGCTAACTAACCTGTCAACGAAGCATGCTTGAGCTTGTGATTACAACAGTGAAAACTGGTTACTGTTTCAGTTATGGCTAGAAAACAGAGTTACGCTTTGCTATTGCAAAAGGGATTTTCTACCTGTTGAACAAACAGGTGGCTGACAAAATGAGAAGTGTTGGTACCTGTACGTTAGAGACTTCTTACAGCCACAGTGTCTTAGTTACAAGTAACTACACGAGGATACGGTGTCAGTGCAAAATGGGAGGAAGATATTACTGATTGAACTTAGTGGCATTGTATAATGAGTGCAGGGCTGTAAAGAGTACTTAAAGGATCATTAATGCTAGAAATTAACTTCTGACCCTGAAAAATGTGCTTTCGTGGTAAAACAAATTTTTGCGTTGTGACCTTCTATTTCTTAGAATGTAATGAATAATCATTGCCAAAATAATAATTGAAAATTACTTTGTTTCTAGAGTTTTACCCAGAGCCTGAAAAGGAGAATATCCTTGAAAAATATATATTATGCCTGTGGAGTGACCTATGAAATAGTATCCAACATACCAAAGGTAAATTATACCATATATCTCTGGTAAATTCACTGAAATGAACAGAATGCAGTGGGTGATACTAATCGGGAAGTAAACAACCTGCTTTAAGAGGAGGCAGCTTGTCCAAGTGTATATCCTGAAGTTCAGTGGTGAGATCATGTTATCTTTAAAAAGTTGAAAACTGTAGGGATTTTATTTTCTCTTCTACTGTGTTTAACTGAGTTCTTGTAGTAGAGCTATTTCTGAAATTGTATTAGTGTCTACGGAGAGAACATAGAGGGTACTCAGAGGGATGTTCAGGTCAATGAAAACAAAATAGCTGGGAAAATGAATTTGCAGGAATAAAATGCTTTTTCTATAAAACGCTTGTACAAAGTGCAAGTCTACTATAAAATTTATCTTAAAGGTAAACTGGACAAATAAAAATGTAAATAGTCGTGGCGCCACTTAATTGTCACTTTTGTGCAGTAGTACTTCAAATTTAAACTAGAGAAATCACACAGGATATCTTAAGATTTTGGAAGGAAGTTGCATTTGCTTGCCTAGGAGGTTGTCTTTTTTTAATCCTTGACATATGTGATTTCAGGTTATATATGCGTTATTTCTAGAAGTACATTGACTACAGAAAATATGCAAAACTTCTCCCAGGCATGACCTCTTCCTAGTTCGGCAGCATTTAATTCTGTATTGACGAGTCCTGGCTCATTGATTATAATTAGAATTAGTGATTAATGATTATTGATTCAAATTAATTTCTGGATTGAGATGGTCTAAAGAAGTGAATGAATACATTAAAAACAATAGGCTTTAATTTTTAAAAACTTCAGTACTGTAACTTGTAATTTAGGCTACAGAAGAAATTGAGGATCGTGAGACCTTAGCGCTGATGGCCGCAAGAAGTGAGAATGAGGGCACATCCGATGGTGAGACGTACATTGAAAAATACACACGTGGTGTGCTGCAAGTGGAGAACATTTTGAGCCTTGAACGACTAAGACAGGCAAGGAGAAGGCAATTCTTGCACCTTTTGAACTGCATTATAAGAATTCAAGTAGAGATAACTGATCTTTTAAAAATGCTAGGTGTTGGTTGTTTTTTAGTTTTCAAGTTTTTTTAGAGAACATTATATGGATAAACGTAAGACTACATCTTTTCTGTGAAATACAGAGTTCCGGTAGTGGTGGATCTAGTAACTGTAGCTGGCAGTGGTGCCGTACGCAGAACCTGAACAGGCAGAGGCCAAAGAATGAATTTCAGATACAAATTTTGGTGGTTGTGTGTGCAAATTAAGATTTGTAAATGCGAGCCCTGTTTGCTGCTGTTACCCACGCTGAAAAAAAGTTTCTGTCGTGCTTGATCATTTCTCATGAGGAGACCGTGGCATTGTTTTTAGTGCGTTTTCTTTACGCAGGCAGTCACAGTCAAAGAGGCACTGTCCACCAAAGCAAGAAACATCCGCAGAAGCATCAGCACTCCAAATGTCCACAATGTAAGGACCCTTTATCCTCTGGTAAATTACTAATGGGGCGGGGGGGGGGCTGTTTGTGTGCTGAAATACTCCGTGCACAATGTAGTATGGTAATGACTAATGGCTAGGACTAAACAACGCGTAGGAAAATTGTCATGAAAGAGTCACTCAAAACCCTTCCCCACAGCTGTCCATCTTAGGAGATAACAGAGTTGGCAGGGAAGTGGGAGGGTTGGTTGAAACTCTTCTCCTTTTATAAGGGTATTCATTTTGGAAGTAATTCAGGATGACAACTGCCCTGATTCAGACTACTTTTGCTTTAATGTCCCTTTAACTTTTTTCATAGTGTAAGGGATAGTTTCCGTTTTGTGTGCATTTTATGTGTTCTCCTATCACCTGCTCATACAGCACAAACATAGCTGTCCTTATAAATAACCTTCTCTGAAGAGAGATAACAGAAATGTTGTTAGGACTAAATGATTGCAGTGTTTCCTCAAGGCATTCTGTCTTATAAGTAGAAGGTAGGCATTTTGTCATTCTGCCTGTTGGTGTTCTGTAGGTATCCTGTAGCCGACTAGATCTTTCCACCTGTGAAGAAGATGATAAGGTATGTAAATGTGTCAACAAACAACACACATTTTCAGATTTGGTCTTTGAAGCAAGATGTATTTGAGGATTGAAGAAAAGAGGAAAACAGGGTTTTTAATGGTGTGTTTACAGAATATATCTTCCAGATGCTGCACTAATTATGTATTCTTTTAAATTAAACAGTCTTGTTCTTCTCTGCTCTTCATATTAGAATTGTAGAAACTTAATATTTAAGAAGGGGGAAGTTCAGCAAAACTTAATATACTTCACTGAAAAGCTAATTAGCTTCTAAACAATCCATTTGTGTGAGAGAGAATATTGTCTGAAGTTAGTAACTTGACATTACTTTGGTTTTGCTTTTCTTTAAAAAAAATGAGTTTGAGTTTACCTATTAATTTTTCCATGTTTGCCTGTATCAGCACGCATATTTATGTATTTTTGTTTCTTAGGGTTGGTCTGAAAGTCACCTAGATATATCTGACTGTTCTTCTAGTTATCAAGATGTATCATGCTATGGTACTTTACCCAGGGAGTCACCTCGCAAGAGCAAAGATGGCAGTGGTGAGACTTTAAAATATATACGTAATGACAGCATCTGTGTTTTTCTAATTACTTCACTAAACTGAAAATTAAATTCTTAGTGTTCTTTTCCTGCTAAATCCGTTATCCAGCTTCTTGTGTTAGGAGGTGAACATAATCTGGAAGTAGGGGAGAAAGGGAGGAGTGCAAGAAGACATCCAGGAAGGGATGGGTTGTGGGGGGTGTCCAAGAAACCAAGTGGAGGGCAGAAGTACAAGCTAAATGTGAATCAAAACAGGAGAAAAGAAAAAAAGAAACAACAAGGAGATGCTATTATTTTACAAATTTGAAAATGAAGATGCTTTTGTTAAAGTGGGAAGGGGCCTTTTGCAGGTTCTTCACATGATCTGGATATTTGCTCTGCCATGTCAGTGTGTCACAGGTGCCTTATTTTCTTCAGGTCAAATTGTAACATTCTGTTCTTGATCAGGCAATACAGGTAGAGACGCTGCTGCAGTATAGTGGGACTGAGAGTTTATTCATTGCTTCCTTGCCTATAATTTTCCTTTTTGATCGTACTGGTCAGGCAGAATTGCAGCCTTGTGGGCACAGGTCAGGTGAGGCATGGGAAGCAAAAAGCTATCAGTTCCAGTTTCAAGGACACCTCCCACTGTTCTTATGACTGAGGTGAAAAAGAGAAATATTGGAGCCTCAGAAGGAAGGGGGCAGATACTGCTCTTCCTCTGCTTTCCTTCTGTTTCTGTACTTCTCAGATGGGCATAAATCTCCCCTCATTGACCTCTGTGCTATACTAAAATATTGACCTTTTTTGATAGCTGGCAACTTGCCAAATGCATGGTTTAACCTTCAGTTGTTTTGAATTATGCTCTTGCAGTCAAGATATGAAAAACTGAAACACAATATTTTTGCTTTTTTCTCTAGGTGTTGTAGCAGAGAATTCCCATGCTTTAATGGCCAGCCCTTTTAAAGCTTTTTCTCCTCAGCCACCAAAGTTTTTCAAGCCCTTAATGCCAGTGAAAGAGGAACATAAAAGGAAGACTCCACTTGAAAGCCGACCTCTGCTTAGTCAAGAGGTAATCTTTGAAAACCACCTATTTTTATTTTTATTTTTTTGGAGATTGAGTGATTTTTGTGTACTTGGCAAATCATTTGCAGCATGCATCTCTTGCAGTAGAATTTTGTAATTCTCTGGTAAAATTAATCGGGCTGTTCTTTATCTGTGGTGGGATTTTGGTGTTCTGTTTTATCTTTTTTTACCTGAAACACTGGGGGATTTTTTGCACTTCTTGGTAAGTATTCTCCTTTACAGGGTACTTCTGTTCTATTTTAAAGTAACAGTAACCTGCGGGGTTTTTGTTCTCCAGCAAGATGTTGGTATGGTTTTTTTTTTTCATAGATACAGTCTAATTCTGTGAAATAGTGTTTTAGGGTGGTATAATTCTGACCTTTATTCTACAGCCTAAAGCTCTGTTGGGAGGAGTGCATGAGCTTCTCTACCTATTAACTTGAATTTTGGTGTATATATGGCCAGCACGGGTGTTTCACTTTCGTCATGTCTTAATGCCTTTGACTTGCACGCATTTAGCACTGTGTCCAGAGCTATGGCTTGTGTGTCTTAACCTTTGCAGAGCATGCCTTCATCTCAGGTGCATTGCACTGGCCGTGTTGTGCCTGCAGGAAGCAATGCCAGCAGCATGCCTGTAGGAAGCAACAGCATACGTGAGGAAAAGGTTGTAAGTTTTGTACCAGTTGCTGTTATGAGGCCTGCTGGTGGGCTTAGGGCCGTTTGGTGGTGGGCTTAAGGCACTTATGCTACTGCAGCAGAAAAAAGGTGTAATCTGGATATAATCACTTGAGATTGATGGTACCTAATGGTTATAATGAACAGTTGCTTGCCTGGCTCACAAATGTGATCTGTCTGTGGAACTAACTCAGCTGGGTTTTTGCTTTTTTTTTTTGTTTTGGTTGTTTTTTTGGCATTACTTGTGTTGTTTTTTTTTTAAATATGTGATTTGTCTTGTGGGGTGGGTGAGAGAGGGGAGACTTTAGTTTTTACAGGGCACAGATGATCAAGTAAAAGATCGTGTAGTGAACGATGATGTTGTCACTCTAATATACCTTGTATGTTACCCAGATTTTGTGACTATACCCCAGAGTAAATGGAATGATCCCATTTGGTGTAAGTAACCATGCATTTAGGTGTGGGTACACTATAAAAAGCTTCTCATTGCCTGATGTGGAAGTAATATGACTAAAATAAGATTGCCGCTCTTAATTAACCTTCAGCCTGTCTTCATCATAATTCAGGCGGTGAATTGAGGTGGAGGGCTTTTATTTTAATCTTCACCTGCCAAACCTTTGTCTCACTGCTGCTTCAACAAAAAGTGTATCATCATTTCTGCTGTATGATGGACTCGGTTTTTGGGCTGCGGACCATGGCTGTAAATACTTGCTTTAATCAGAGCTTTATATTTAAAATTCAGAACCTTCAAATTATTTCCCATAAGTATTATAGTTGTCTGTTTACCACAGAGTGCGAGTGATGGATTCTTCCTATTCAACAGTTATTTTCATTTCTACCATATAGCCAAGCCATTAAAATCTGTTTTGGATTTCTGATGCTATTTTGTAGGCTGTTACACAAAAGTATCTTGAGTGCTCTGGTGCATATATTTGGAACTTGGCTGCTGGTTTTCGGTAGCAGCTGCTTTATTCTCAATCATGTTAATTTTCCGTGAGGTAGCTGACGTGCTGATTCACACTGAGTCACAGGTAGAAATAGCATGAAGATATTTGGAAGACAAAATCTTCTAGTGAGTTGAAAAACATGCCTTGGAAACGAAATTGTTACAGAATTTTCCAAAGCAGCTTCAGGGCAGTCTTAATCCCTTGAGTAAAAACAGGGTCCCACCCCGTGCATGCCCTGAATTAACCCAGGCATTTGCCTGTGCTGCTTTCCAAAGATAAGCAGAAGCTTTCCGAGCTGGAAAAGGGCAACATCCTGCACCAGGCTTTTCCAGTTAGAATGGAACTAATTCACTGAACTCTGTAAATCTGCTGTAGCCAACAGGGCCCTGGAAAGAGCTTGCTTTCAATTCTCAGCTGCTTACTCCTACCCTTCCACTGACTCTTCCCTTGCATCAACATGGCTTTTTGTTCAATTGCCTGGTAAGTCAGATCAAGGGAACTGATCCATCCAGCTGATGGCTAGACTACCACGGAGTTCTATTTCACTTGGATCTACTCCCCTGTCTGATTACCTTATACACGCTTGGGGTAGGTACCAGGGAGGCAGGCAAGAACTAGCAGCCGCTAGCAGGGAGGAGGTTGAGAAGGCTATTGTGTGTAGCCCTGCCAGCTCATGGCGTTGGGTTTGTCAAAAGATGGAGTCCGGGTTTTCATATGACTTTAGGAAGGAAGCCTTTGCGTGTTTTTCAGAGCTAGAGCTGTGTTTTAACTCGTCTAGAATATGTATTTCACATATTCGGGTTAATAGTGCTCTCAGAATGAGTTCAGAGATTACACTAGGGCTCCACATGAAACTTCAGCAGTCTGCTCCTCTATCTCATTCAAAGTCAAGTTTTCACATTATTAATCAGTCCTGTAAATGACCACTCCAAGGTACAGAGCCTCATACCCCTAATTAATTACTGGATGATTGCTGTCATTTCAGGTGTGATGCTCACTGGCATCTTACAGCATGGAAAAATGCCATAGAAGTGAAGTGACTAAACATACAAGAAGCTAGTAATGTTAACTAGGGTAATGTTCTGCCTCTTAAGTAGGCATAAGAATTGATGTTTGGCCTTTTCTCATGTTTCTCTGGGATCTGTTCTTACCTTTTCTTGGTTATTCTAAACACATCTATCAAAGGAAGGGAGGGGGGAAAAAAAAGGCAGTTAACAAAAAATATTTTTATTCATTTGGCCTGAAATAGAGCATTCAACCTAAACTTTCAGACAGTAGTTCCACATGCATTTAATATTGCAACTATTTCAAAACGGCATGACGTGTAATTTATATAATATGCAAGCAGAATATGTTGAGGTCAGATGAAATGTGTTCATACTGAGCATATTTGAATACTGCCTGTAATTAACACATCTAAGGGGGGATTGGCTAAGAGCAAATCCTTCTAGTGAGTGATAAAAGTCGAAGCACCAGTGGTGCAACGACTAAGTAAGTATTACTGATTTTTAAATTAGTAAAATGGGAACTAGTGTCTTTGACGTTACTTAAGAGGTATAACTTAGGGATTTGAAGACTTGGGTACTTTAACTTTTAACTACACAGTATGTTTGTTACAAAGCAGGTGTAGGGAAGCTGCTCTGCGTTCTTGTTTACTTCTGTTGTAGTTAAATCTTGATGTATAGTCTTGTCTCCTTAGTTCTTGCTGGCACATTCTTACTGTTTTCAGTTCTTAAGTCTGTTTTTTCATTACAGTCTTTGTTACTTCCCGGGGAAGTGGCTGCAGGTTATTAACTGATTTTTCAAGGATTTTATCTTTATTTCTACCAATAGCCTGAGCTGTATGAGGCATCTTCCTTCTTTTTTCCCCTATATCTTACATCCACAGGAATTTGAAGAACCCTGAAATTGCTTTGTTTCTGGAATTTCCCAACTGGGAAGCTCAAGAGGAGCTTTGAAAGAAAATATTTCTTGTCCCCACAAGGGGCACTGTTTGCTTGTTACAAGGTGATGCCTTGTCACCTATTTGCAGCATTCTTCACAACCTATGTTCTAGTAATAAGACTGCTTCTCTGTACCTTAGCTTTGTATTTGCGATGATAGACAACCCTGAAATGACATGCGACTGGCAATGTGGTGGCTTGTTTGACTTTTCCTAATCAAGTCACCAATGTCTGTGTGTCTGTAGAGCCTCTTCTCAGTCACAGTGCCTCTTAGCCAGTCTGGGAAACTTTTTTTCAGTCAAATGAGGAATCTTGCAGGATTCAAAGGAGAAACAAAGGACTCCATTATAAAAATGCCTTTTGATTTCAAGTGGATGTATAGCTAGTATCAACTAGAAATACTTCCTTCATGAAATGCTTATTAGTTTGGAGTTCATGTAATATCTTAAACCCGCTGTATTTGAGGCACACTAGAGTTTGTAATATTTTAAACGCAACAAATGACAAGGTTTTGGGTAGAGCAAAACTTCCTTTTGCATAAGTAATAAGGGTGAAAGGGAAGGAGTAAGCAGAAGAATTGAGAAAAGGGACAAGCAACACGTATACTCCAATATGCAAAAAAAGATGTTTTGCTATAATGCTTTTGTGCTCAGAAGGGTATTCATAGGCTCAATAAAGTGGGTATGAATTTTGTCCTTTACTTTTAAAAGGACTACTGGTTTATTTCAGATGTAAAGAACAAGATTTTCAATAATATAAATAATTTTCTGTAGTCTCGTGTGACATATCATAACACTATCACTTCTCCATAGAGAAATAAATAATTGTAAAATAAAGCCTTCATCCAAATTCTATATGAAAAACAACTCTGAAGCAGAGCTGTAAAAGATGCCAAGCCTTTACTTGAGCAAATATTAATAATCTGAAATCTGGTTTGATTTGTCATCTCTACTTAGACAAGTAGAGGCATCTTCTTCAGATACTGATTGCTCTGCCAACAGAAATTTAATATTACTGGAAATCTTATTCAGCTTAAGAGGCCATTCTGCATGGGTAATATGGCTGAATTATATCTGCTGTGAGCTTGAACATGGTAGGAATGAAAATGAGACCTTGTTATAGATAAGGGCCGTAGTAGTGATCACTTCAGAAAATGCAGGATGAAGGAAGGGTAAAGTCATTCAGAACATCTTTACAGTTCTTTTTTTTTTAAAAGGTGAAACCAACAAAAAATCGGGGAAAAAACCACCTCTGGGTTAGGAGAAAGGTCTTGTCACATAAGCATGTGTTTCCTAATATATACCTACAAGGTTGTTTTAGTTAATTGCACTGCTGAATGGGGCAGGACAACTGGTCACAAACGACTTGGAAAAGGCCGATGTACTCAATGCCTTCTTTACTTCAGTCTTTATCTGTAAAACTAGCCTTTGGGAATCCCAAGCCCCTAAAACCCAGGGTAAAATATGGAACAAAGAAGGCTTACCCTTAGAAGGGGACCAGCAGCTTGGGGAGCACTTAAACTGCATATTTGTTTAAGTAAACATCCCCGTGAGTGCTGAGGGAGCTGGCTGATGTATTGTAAGGCCACTTTCAATTATCTTTGAATGTCATAGCAAATGGGAGAGGTACCTGAGGACTGGAAGAGAGCAAATATCATTGCTGTCTTCAAGAAGTACAAAGAAGAAAGGTTCAGCTATGTATAGACTGGTTAACATCACTTTGTCTCTGGGAATGTGATGGAGAAAATCTTCCTAGAAAGCATTTCCAAACCCGTGACAATAAGGTGATAGGGAGTAGTCAGCATGGATTTACAAAGGGGAAGTCATGCTTGACCAGCCTCCATTGCCTTCTGTAATAAAATGACTAGCTTGGCGGATGAGGAGAGAGCATATGTTGTTTACCTTAACTTTAGGAAAGTCTTTGATGCTGTCTCCTATAACATCACCATGCTGTCTCCTTATAACATCACCATGCTGTCTCCTTATAACATCACCATGCTGTCTCCTTATAACATCACCATGCTGTCTCCTTATAACATCACCATGCTGTCTCCTTATAACATCACCATGCTGTCTCCTTATAACATCACCATGCTGTCTCCTTATAACATCATCACAGATGGGCAGACAAAGTACAGGTTAGGTAGGCGGATGGTTGAAGTGGATGGTACGAGACTGGGAGAAGCAGATGATACACCAGAGGGTTGGGCTACTATTCAGAGGTACCTCAGCAAGTTGGAGAACTGGGCAGAGAGGAGTCTCATGAAGTTCAACAAAGGGGAATGCAAAGGCTTGCATCTGGGGAGGAATAACGCCAGGCACCAGTATGTGTTGGGGGCTGACCAGCTGGAGAGCAGCTTTGCCTAGAAGTACCTTGGGGTTCTCATGGACAACAAACTGGCCATGAGCCAGCAATGCATCTTTGTGGTGAAGACCACCAACAGTATGCTGGACATTGCCAGCAGGTTGAAGGAGGTGATCCTTGGGCTCTGCTCAGCACTAGAGAGGTATCTGGAGTATTGTGTCTGGTTCTGAGCTTCCCAGTACAAGAAAGATAGGGAATTACTGAAGTGAGTCTGGTGCAGAGCTACAAAGACTGTTAATAAAACCCTTTTTTAACTGTGAGAGTGGTCAAACACTGGAACGGGTTGTGCAGAGAGGTTATAGAGTCTCAAAACCCATCTAGCCAGACACAGTCCCGGACAGTCTGCTCTGGCCGACCCTGCTTGAGTGGGGAGGGTTGGACTAAATGACCTCAAGAGGTACCTTCCAGCCTTAACAATTCTGTAATCATCTGATATGTGCAAACTGAACAAAGCTGTTTGCTGTCTGTGTGTTTGAAGCTTTGTTGTACCAAGTTATTTGAGCAGTCATGGCTATTATTGTTGCCTGCTTTCATTGCCGGTGTGCAATGAGCCAATAATCACACACTCAGGAGAGACATTGCTTGCTTATTTCAGGGTTGCGCAAGCCTGAGTGCTCAGTGGTTTCCCACAAATCAAGCACACTGGGTCAAAATCACAGTAGGTATTTATACAGTTAAATATGTCAGTAACAGGTAATATTCACACCCCCCAGCTAGTCACTGGGTAGTTTCTTTCTCACTTCATCTTAAAGGTACAGCTCCTTTTAAATTTACTACACATGCTCAGAGAGTAAGGGCCTTATTTAAGTAGGGGGCTTTCTGGCCTATGGGCATGATTTTTAGTATTATAATGGCGATAGTTCACTCAAAGGACACTTAGTTCTTACCAAGTTGGCATCATACATAAAACATCCTGATTAGTTGTTCTCCTTAAGGTCTGATTCCCCCAGGATGTCCTTGGTTAAAGGATACCAACTTTGTCTGAGGCAGGAGTTTTCCCTTTTATCAGTGTCTCAGTCCTTCTCCAAGGATGCTGAATGTCTGTTCTTCTAATTAAAGACAGTTTAGTGTCCTTTAGTTTTAACATGTACCAAAAACATCTTGGCCTAATACAATGTTAGCTAAGTTTCTTTCATCATGATTAAGTATAGGAAACATTTTCAAGAGAATGTTTATCTTAAGCTTGATGTATTGGTTCTCAATGCATTGGTCATCTGGTTAAGTATTGTGCTTTTCCTTTCCCATCGGTGATTCGTGGCAGGTGTCCAAAAGCTTTGAACTACTTTAGATATCACACAGGATTTGCCTTGATCAGTAGTTGAAATCCATGATGCAGATAAAGGAACTGAGAAATAATAGGTGCTTGTGTTCCTTTTTAAGTGCTTCAGCAGTTTTCATTTTTTCCTGGAAATATTATTTCTGCTAGGAATTTGCTGTAAGCTAACCATTTTTAATATATAATATGTGTATACACATAGATAATATATGTTTATATATATACATATATGAAAAAGGAAGTACTTAAAAAAAGCATCCATGTGGAGTCCTGCCTGTAGTATTTTATATTGGGAGAGCAGCCCAGCTCTACTGCTGGGGTTTTTCTCAGATGCATCTTGCCAGACTGAAGTCCTCAGCTTCTGACGGGCTCTGCAACAGCCACGTGTGCAGGCTGGTCACCGTGCATCACCACTCATTATCAAAGGGAAATTAAGGGAGGTACCTCCAAATCCTGCGAGGTTGATTAGTGTCACTCATTTCCTCCAAACATGTGCATGCTTCCTTGCTTCCTTGAAAATTTGCTGTAATTTTTGATCCTTGTGCCTTTATTTTCAAGCTTTGTGAATGTGTTCAGGTCTGATAGCTAGGGGTAAACAAAATTATTTAGCCTCACTGGTATCAGATTAGTAGAAAACCCCATTGTGCAGGATAGTTTTTAACAATCAATATTGCAGTGGAGACCCTATAAGGCCTCTTCCATTTGTATTTATGTTTATCTTGTTAGGTGGTCAATTAGCTCTATAGAATACCTTCAATGGGTTTAGCCTAAATCACGGGGGGAAAAAAAATTATAATACATGGGTTTAGAAAACTGAGTATGATTAAAATATGTCAACATATAACTTTTTTATGTTGTGAGCTTTCCTTATGCCTAAGTTTATTCCTTTATATTTTCTGAACTATTTAGAATTTATGTTTATTTTCTAAAAATTGAGTAGCTATGGGCAGACAGGATATGTTCCCAGCAGCTCTTTTCAGAGGTATATTCCATTCTTCAATTAAAGTATATTAGAGGTATCTATTTCTCCATGTTCAGAAAGGAAGAAATCAAGGAAGGTTAGTTTATTTTGAGAACTTCACTGTCGTAGGTTCCTAATCCCATGCATCGCTCTCTTCTTTTGCAGGACTCTGAGGAGGAAGACAGTGAGTTGGAGGCCATTAATAAGAAGCTGATAAGTCCACAAAGTTTTCAAAATTTCCGGCCTTATGTACCGGAAGAGTTTGCTGACTTCAGTGTTTACAATGCAAGCCTGGAGAACAGGGAATGGTATTCTTCTAAATCAGACTTCATGAGTTCACGTGTTCTTGAGAAAGAGGTATCCCGCAGCCCCACCACTAGCAGTATTACTAGTGGCTACTTTTCCCACAGTGCCTCTAACGCTACTCTGTCTGACATGCTTGTTCCCTGTAGTGATAGCACAGACCAGCTAGCCACTCACACGAAGGAGCTGGACTCTAACGATCCCTCAGGATCATCTCTTGCACATGATTTAAGATCATCTTCGAACAAGGAATGTCCAGAGTCAGAGAAGGAGTTAGCGAGAGAAAAGTTACTTGTGTTGCCACTGAAAGAAAACAGTGCCTTAACGGAACAAGTACCACTGTCCCTCGACGCCACTGACAGAGACTCTCAGCAGTTACCCAGAGCTGAATCATTTTCAGCTTTAAGTTCCTCGCATGGCAAAAATACTTGTCGTACAATTGAATTTTCAGCCCGCGAAGCAACAGTTGAGCACACGACAGACATTCTGGAGGATCATTCCTTCACGGAGTTCATGGGCGTCGAAGATGGAAAGGACTTTGACCATTCGACGGCTCCGCAGTCGTGTTCCCTTGCGTCCTCTAACGGAGTGAGCGCCACAGAGTTACCCCGAGGCACTGACCAGGAGCAGAGCGTGTGCGTGGGCCAGCTGAGCTCTGCAGCAGCGGGAGGCGACCGGCTTGCAGACGCTGTGGAAAGCCCGTTGTGTTCTGTACTGGTAAAAGAGACTTCAGCCCATGAGACTTACCCTGATACTTCCGTGGAGGATTTTATTGGGAAGGACCACTTGGATGGTTCTGATTGTGAAGAAGGTGCTTCCGCAGATCAAGCCCACATCCTGCCTAGCTGGGTGGCCGTGGGTGAACAAGTCTGCGTTGGAAGTAATAAGATGGGGACGGTGAGATACGTTGGAACGGTGGATTTTTCAGCGGGAATCTGGGTTGGAGTTGAACTAAACGTTCAGCTGGGTAAGCCTAAGTATGCTCTGGGTTATCTATGCAGCTAGCGTGATCTATTTTTGAAGTTTCACTACAGTCATGCTGTTCAGTCCTGGGAATTACCTCCAGTTTCCTGTAGGCTTGGTATCTGATACACCCAGTTCTAGGCTTTCTGTTTACAGGGATGCTTTGATTAATTTTTTTAACTGTCTTAAAGCCCTGTTCTTCTTGCTTTATGCAGAATAATGCTATTGCATGTGGTGGTAGTTCCCGTTGGTACCCATCTATTTTTATAAATCAGACAAACAAGCAAAGCCTAAAATTGGCAGATGTATTTTAAATTGGCATGCACGTTCGCGGGCAGTACTAACAATGGACATCACTTGCCAAATAGGTTTGCTGTCTGTAGCTTTCAGAGGTGTTTCCCCTCCCCCTCCCCACTGGGGAAAGCTTAATTACAGAGCACAGGTTTTCTTTGACTTCAGTTCAGTGGGGTCAGGAAAAGTCAGTGCTCTGCAAGTGTTAAGAGACTCCCACAGAAATGCTTCAGATCTTTTAAAAAGATCATAGTTTTAGTAGTTTAATAGGTATTAACACTGATACTAGAAGTTTCTCTGGCAGCTAAGTTTTAAGCTTTGTAAGCAATTGGTTTTGAGGATAGTTTATTTTCTAAAATGAACAAACATTCAACTTTTTAAACTGTTAGTTAACAATATTTTAGGACATCATCTTTTTGGTCACAGTTCAAGCCCTCCTTTCCAGGTTTTGTTCTCCCTCGTGTATGGTATGCGCCTGGCTTCATCACTCAGCATTAACAGTCTTGACTATTTGACCGATAGCCAAAGATAACTTACGCTTCAATGCTACTATTTTATGTGCTCATGAAAGTACCAACGATTAATTCTGTGCATTTATTTTCATTGAAGGGAAGCACGACGGAACTGTAAAAGGCAGAGAGTACTTCCACTGCAAACCACGACACGGTGTCTTTGTTCGTCCTGGGCGCCTCAGCAAAGCACCAGCTCCCGCGAGGAAATGGAGCAGCACTTCACGGGCTCAGGCATCTTCCACTTCAGAGAAACGGAGAAGTTCTGTGCTTCAAGGCTCATCATCCACTCCTAAAGCAGGAGAAGTCCTCTGCCATTCAGGAGATGCAGCGGCTTCTGCTTTTTCTAGGAAACAGGAAAACAGGAAATCTTGGATTAACTGAACTGCTGTATTTTTGCACTTACTACACGCATCACTGTGTAGAAAACTATGGATTTTTGAAGCTCTTGTACATTTTAATCTGTCCATATGGAATGTGTATCCTCTAGAGCCCTTGACTTAAGCCTCTAATTTTTTATAAATAATATATATATTATATATATATATATGAATGTGTATCTATACTTTGTCTGCCAGCGGGCAGATACAGCTGCACACTAAAATACAGTTAAAGCTGATCTGTACATAACTGAGGTACTGGACTATTTGTTACACAACAACTTGGGAGATATATTTTAAACAACAAAAAAATATTTTATTGTGGAAAACCCAGGATGTAAATCCATATTTGGATAAAAAAAAAGCTACGGTTTGCTGTTCTTAATTACCAAAGAACTTGTTTTAGACTGACACATTTGCTGTTTATATCTTTGTATTATAAATGTTTTAACTAATAACTCGGTGCCATGTTTCTTTTAGACACTGGGCACCATGCAGCCTTATGTTCCGTGTTTAAGCACACTGAAATATCCAACTGCTTCATATTTTTTGTCTTCCTAGAGGCCTGCCACTGTGCTGACTTGGCATTGGATTGAAATGACTAACAATGCCTGAAGCTATACGTCTGGCATTTCGTATGTTAACATAAGGCAGCCGGGCAGTTTGACTGCAGAAGCGGTATTACTGCAGGGGTGTGGGAGGACGGCATTTTGGGGTTTTTGCAGGGGTTTTGGTTTTTCGGGTGTGGGGGGGAAATGGGGGAAACAAAGAAGCAGTAGACGGATCATGACTGCAAACTTTGCACTTGTTACTTGCTGGTTGTTATCAAGGTGAAATAGAACCTGCTAAAGTAATTTTAATCTCTAAAGTTTATTTTAATAATGGGAATGATGGAGGGATTTATGCCTGGTGCTCATGAATTCCTAAGAAGGTTGTTCCACATGTAGATACTGTAGATGCCTGTACAAGTGTTCTGGATATTTGTAAAGTAACATGGTGTAAAAAAAAAAAAAAAAAGTGAAGTGAATGGCCTGCTGTATCTGTTCTTTGTTTCTAAGCAAGTGAATGATTGAAATACCTGGGACCTTACTGAAAAGCTGCTGTTCTTTGTTGTGTACAATAAGCGGACTCTCGTATTATTTACTGTAAAGAACTGTAATTTATATACTGCCATACTGTGTTTAATTGGTACAGACCTATTGTGTATTAGAATATGAACTGTTGACTTGGGATTTAAAAAAAAACAAACAACAAAACAAAACAAAAAAACACAGCACACAAAAAAAAGACCCAACCCCAACCCATGTTTTGCTTGATTTTGGTACAGTTAGCTTTCATGGTCAAATAGTAAGCTGCTTCTGGCTGACAGCGCTCAGGCACAAAGTACTTTGTGAAAAATGCCAAAGAACAATAGGATTGGAGTGGAAGACTGGATGCTATTAACCTGTTTTAACACTGATGGGTTCATGCAGTGTTAAGAGGAGAACAGCAGCCCCTGTGGATCCGCATTCCTCACCTGCTGCTTTCCACCCTCCTTCACAGGAGGGGGAGTGGAGCTGGGAAACTCCTGCCAGAGAATGGTATTATGTGGGTCAAGGGGTGGCGGGACAAGTTCCTGGGTGACAGACAAGACGGACTCACTGCTAAATATGTAAATGCCTCAGCTGAGTACAGCACTGTTGGGAGCTGAGAGGCTAGTGTGCTATGGGGGTGGTGAAAGCAGAGGGTGTGAAGGTCAGAGTACTTGCCCTTGACATAGCTTTTGGCTCCTCTGAGACAGGATTCTTACGTGTGAATTGATTTTGGTAGAATGAATATCTTTGCGGAACATTTCATGCTTCTGGTGCCCACCTAGGGTTGCTATCGCTGCATTAATGATGCTGCTGCTGTGGAGGAAATTACCATAATAGAAAAAATGCTTTATGCACAAGTATTTTGTCAGGCAGATGATCCCAGAACGCTGCCAGGTGCCTGCACCCAACACCATGGTCTTCAAGTTAATTTTAGATGTCACTTTAATCTTTTTATAAAGCTTTTTAGAAAATACACTCGTGTTTGTGTGTGCACACATTTGCATAAACACATTTGCCCAAGGCCACTACAAACAATTTTGAAAGCTCATGCAGCCATTTTCTTATGGCAAAGATGCAGTATTTACACCAGGTTAGCATCAGCTGAACTAGCTTCTTTGTGGCTCCGGACCTTTGAGAATACAGAATACACAATTGCTTAAGAAACACAGGAATAACTTTGCTTCTTGGTGTGTGCGGTCTATATGTGCCAGAGAAACATTACAAGCCAACCTAGGTTTGTGCTGTACACATTTTGCGTAACTTGTGTTGTCATGACTTCTGTTATTATTGAAGGACCTGAACTACAAACCTCACATGTTAATGTGCCTTGCCCTGGGTGAATTTAAAGTTAGGAGGAGCATATCTAATGAGTGTGATAAGGTAATGTGGAAATACAGGCATTTTAGTTAATGTGCTCCTAAAACTCTCATACCAGACTTAATAGTTTGCTGTCTTGAACTTTGTAATCAGTGGGATAATGTGGTGATAGTTCCACTGCAAATGGCGCTGTTTTTTTTTTTTAAATATTACCTTAAACAGCATCTAAAATACACTGCCAACTATGCAGGACGTACAATCTGTACTAAGACCTCGATTTTAAAAAAAAAAAAAAAAAAAAAAGCCCCACTAACCCCGGTCATAATCTTGAATAACATAGGGCAGAGCCAATCCCTTGTTCGTCTGAGCCGCCAGAACAAGCCTGTCATCTTGGTGGTTTCCCCAGTCCAGATAGAATTAGCTGATTTTGACCATCATGATAGTTACGGTGCTGAATGAGATCATGCTGGCCTTCATCTTGTTTTCTGAATTTATTATGTGTTGTTTTTTCAAGCACACATGCCTTTATGGAGATTCAGCCAGAGCCTTCAGAGAAAATCTGTTACAGTCCACTGAGCAAAAGCCCAGTGTTCGGTCAGTGCTGCTGGCTGCCTCAAACGTTCCCCCACAAAAGGCTTCCTTCATGTTTGCAGCTGGAGGCGAAATATGACATGCTGTTACGATGTGAGTAACAAGAAGGACTATGAAGCAGTGTAATGAATGAGACATGGGCTGCAAGCCCCTGGCAGCAACCTCTGGGTGCTCTCCCACCCTGCCTTGGTGCTGCCTGTGCCCCATGCTTTCCGCCTGTAGCTCCCCGTGGCCTGTAGCTAGGGGTCGGGTTGAAGGCAGGAGCTGCGCCCTGGCTGTGTGGGCTGGTCAGCAGGTAGTGGACTTAAAAAGACTTCTGCAATATGGTGGGACTTGCCTTTCCCACGTTTGTGTACATGTTTTAGGGACCTCCTTGTCTGTTTAGCTGGTAATTTACAGGATCCAAAGGAAAAAAATTGACATTCTAACTTGACTGGAAAGGACTAGAGAGTTGTTGGGGAAGGGTGGAGAGGAAGCAGCTGGATGAAGCAGTTGCTGTCTTGTTTCTGCAGAAAAATAAGCTGTGAGGAAAACTTTCCTCATAAAAACTGTGGAAGTTGAGAGCGAGCTGGCAGCATGGGGTTTTTTTTAATGCTATGAACGTCCAAGTCATGTTAGCATAGCAGCGACCAAGAGTTTAATTGGTGAATGTGTGAACTGCGAAATATCTGAGGGGGAACACTGGAAAAGCCACCTCCTTGGGTGTCATTTAATCAAATACGTGTTGGTTCTGGCGTTACGTGAGACACCGAAGCGCACGGCTGAGGGCTCCATCCCATCCTTCCCTTCCCCTCCCGCCTCAACCACCCCCTGCAGCCTCCGCACCCGGCGCCGGCCGGGAGTTCTGGGAGCCTTTAACAGCGGCGAGGGCGGAGCGGAGCGAGGGCCGGCCCCGTCGCAAACCCGGGGCGGGGGACGTGCAGCGGCGCACGCCTCGTCCTCAGCGCCGAACGGCCGCGGTTGTCCCCGGTCAGCGCCGCTGAGGTAAGTACCCCCGGCGGGGCGCGAACCCGCGGACTCCCCGGGGCGGGAACGGAGCTGCGCTGAGGGGGAGGCGGCGGCGGCGGCGGCCGTTCCCGCCTCGCCGTTCGTCTCTTCGCCCTTCCGCAGGCGGGCGGCTGCACGTAGGCTCGCCGCCCGCCGGGGCTTGGTGCCGCGGCTTCCTCCCGGTGCGGCCGTCGGGTTGGTTTTTTTTCCCCCTTTTGACGGTCGTATCCCCCCGGGAGTCTCTTTGGCCGTGAGGCAGCGAAATTTAAAAGCATTGCGTGAGGTAAATATTAGACAAGAAAAAACCCGCGACGGTGTGTTTTTGTGCGTGCGCAAATGTGTGGTTTTGCTTCCAGTCAGACCTTAAATACAAAAGTGGTCATCCCGTTCCGGGGGGGTGTCAGATTTGAGATGTCTGTGTTTTGCAGCTCGGGGGAATCAAAGGCCTTGCGATAGCCTTTATCATCAAGGGAGTAGGCACCAGCCCTCTTAGATCGCAGGGAGCGTTTTATGGACTCGTAAAGCAGAAATACCGTGGTGGTGAATGCCTCCAAAACATAAAACTATTTGGCTGAGTGGTGCGTGGGAGAAAAACACGAATAACATTTCAACCTGGTTCTTTATGGGGAACTCCTTACAGGGAGCTAGCAGAAATACGCTACCTAAATGCGCCGCTTGCGTTTCATTTATTTCTTCTCAGGTAACGTGCTTCCGAGGGATGCTGATGAGTCTCTTTCAATTTACTGCTAGAAGGTTGGTTTCCCAAGCGTATTGTGGACTTCAGGCTTCTTCTTCAAAGAAACAGAAGTTTTGCTTTGAAATGGCTCGTCCTAGTTCAAGTAAGACATCTCTTTGTTTCCTTTGGTACCCTGGACAGATGTTGAAGATAAAGTTCTAGAAGGCTCTGTGTAATAGGCAGAATCTATAGTTTAATTGGAAATGCTTAGAAGAGTATGAAGTTGATTCTTTTTTTTCAGTTGCTAAACTTTATCTTCTATGGATAGCTGTTGTAGAGTTGCAGTTAGCATGTTTGCCTGGTGATTTGTGTCTTTATAATTTATGCACATAAACATATGCTAATTAATTGCCTTTCCTTTTCATAATCCTAATGGGTAATAAAACTCGCTCCTAACTTCTTTGTACAAGAATTATGGAGGGCCCCAAGCATTTGTAACAACTCGGGAGCAGGGTATTGGGTAACCCCAGGAGCCTTGTTCAGTCTGGTAGTAGCAAATATCCTCTTTTTGTTTGTTTCGGCTTTTTTTGGTTTTGCTTTTTTAATTTGAGAACGTGTTTTAATTTGAAAACCATGCACAGAACTTCACAGGTATAATAGTAAAATCCCTAAGAGTTGGGTCACCAAGGTGTGCTTGTTTTTCCTGCCATCTTGAGCATCATCAGTGTTTGGCTGCTGTCAGAGGCTGGACTAGGAGGATGTTTGTTCTGATTTCGGCATGTTCAAGGGCTTTGTGAGGTTTGGTTTACAACAGCAGTTGGAGCATCAGAATCGTCCTGTTCTGTGCCCACTTCTACGGCGCTTATGCTGTGGGTCCTGGGGCTTCTCCAGTACTGTCACTCCGTATAAAAACTTACCTGCATTTGATTTAAAAAACAAAACAAAACACGTAGTGAATTTTGAAGGTGGAGGGTCGTGATCAGTGGCCCAAAGTCCAGCTGGAGCCCAGTCATGAGAGGTGCATTGTAGGAGTCAATACTGGGGCCAATATTGTTTAACAGCTTCATTAACGCTCGGTGTGATGGGGCAGAGCGTATGCACAGCCGGTTTCTAGATGACCCAAAACTGGGAGGAGTGGCTGATGTGCCTGATGGTCATGTTGCCATCCAGAGGGACCTGGACAGGCTGGAGGAATGGGCTGGCAGGAACCTCATGCAGTTCAGCAAATGGCAATGCCCAGCCCTGCCCCTGGGGAGGAATAGCCCCAGGTGCCAGGACGGGCTGGGGCTGACCGGCTGGAAAGCAGCTCGCCAGAAGAGGCCCTGGGGGTCCTGGTGGATGCTGAGTTGACTACGAGTCATCGTTGAGCCCTTGTAGCAACAAAGACTAACGGGTGTCCCGGGCTGCACTCGGGAGAACATTCCCAGCAGGTGGAGGGAGGTGACCCTTCCCCCCTGCTCAGCCCTGGTGAGACACCTGGGGCGCTGGGTCCAGTGCGGGGCTCCCCGGTATGAGAGACATGGACTTACTGGAGAGAGTCCAGCGAAGGGCCACAAAGACAGTTAATAGCTTGAAGCATCTGACATATGGGGAGAGGCTGGGAGAGCTGGGACTGTTCAGCCTGGAGGAGACTGGGCTCAGGGGTGTCTTATCAATGCATAAAAATACCCGATGGGAGGGAGTGAAGACAAGGCAAACTCTTCTCAGCAGTGCCCAGTGACAGGACACGAGACAATAGACACAAACTAAAACACATGAGATTCCATCAGAACATAGGAACGTGGGTTTTTTTTACCAGGCAAACACTGGAATGGGTTGTGCAGAGAGAGGTGGTGGAGTCTCAGTCCTTAGAGGTACTCAGAAGCCACCTGGCTGGACATGATCCCGGACAGTCTGCTCTGGCCGACCCTGCTTGAGCGGGGGGGGGTCAGACTAGACCATGTCCAGAGGTCCCCTCCCACCTCAGCCATTCTGATTCTAAAATGTATTGCTTTAAAATTAATATCTGAGGTAAACCAGAAGAGATTGTGTTTTTTTTCTCTCTTTAGCTAACATGTTCCTTTTTAATCTTGTTTTCAGAAAAATGCAAAGGAAATTTCCCACTTTCTTCCCAAGCCACTTTACCATACAGGGAAAAGTGGAGGGAATATACATTCAAAAATAGAAAATACAATTGTGAACCTACAAGATGGGCAAGATGGCTCAGAAGGAAATGTGTTTTCCCAAGTGACCTTAATTTTGAATGTGATACTTTGTACCTAAACATAAATATGTTTTGTCTCAGGGTCTTAGGATTAGGAAGTAAACTGTTCCTGGGTGGTGGTGGTGGCAGCAGTGGTTATCGTGGTAGCATCTAGTGTAGGGTTTTAGTTTAAGGCTCAGTCTCTTAAATATTGAGTATATTCATAGGTTAATAACATGTTGCTCCACTGGGCTTGCTCATATGCATTTTTTAGGATCTCCAGGAATTGCCCTTCAAACTGCAATCTACAGAAACAAATTAGCCTTCTGAAACTGAAGTCATGCGAGGTGACTTCATTTCTGGATGCGTGAGTTTGCCGACACTGTCTGTGCGGCCCCTTACGTAAAAGCATAAGTGTTGGAACGGCTCTTTGTTTTTCCTCCCTGCACATAGATATGGCTGATTTTCGAGAAGTGTTTGCCAAAGCGAAGCATATAGCCATTATCACAGGAGCAGGTGTTAGTGCAGAGAGTGGAGTTCCTACCTTCAGAGGGGCCGGAGGCTTCTGGAGAAAGTGGCAAGCCCAGGTACGTACTGGTGGCACGTGCCTGCGCAGCCGTGCTTCGCAACCCACCAGGTAGGTGAGCACGAGACCTCAAAAGCAGCTGGGTGCCTCAGAGAGGGTGGAAGGGCTCCCGTGGCGTGGTGGTACGGGGGGGCGCAGAGCTCTCCCTACAGCTCTGTCGGCAGCTATTCCCTGTGCCCTGGGGCGCCCGCTTTGTTGTTTGGTTTATCAGCTGTTTGGGAAAAACAATGTTTCTGCAGACAGCTCTGGGTCTTTCTACCGTCCCTGTTTTCTCGCTGCCTTGCAGCTTAGCTGTTGGCTCATCTTTTGACACTCTCACTGTTTTCCTACCTCCTGGGGCCTTTCACGTTTTAAAGTCTTAAGAACGTTTTACCAAAATAACAAAGGACAGAACCGATTATGCCAACTAGTTGTTTTCTTTTAATCTTGGTTTCTCATGACGCTCTTTAAAAACATTTTAGGATTTTTTGTTTTTTCGTTCGGGGGAAGGGTTCCTCTCAGCCTTTAACCCTCCCACAAGCTCTGTCTCTCCTGCTGTTGTGGTCTTGCCAGCGTTGGGAGCCTCCGGGGTGGGAGAGGAGGTGGAGTGGAGCAGCAGCGAGCGCCAGAGTGTGTGAATTGTATAGGCGCCTCGTGAGTCTGATCCTGTGTGGTGCTGCGAACGTGTCGAGTAACCGTTACGCTGTCCGCAGCCGCCACCCCAAACGCTGCAATCGCATTCGTCGCCTTTATGGTTTTTAATGACAGCATTCCTGAAAGGGTTGATGAAGCTACAAAGGGGTTAGAGAGACAAGTTTTTCAGAATGGTTTGATTCTTTAGATTTCTTCCAGTGACTGTCAATTAAAATAAAGCATACGTGTGTGTAAGTGCCTGGTCCTTCTGCATCGGAAAGCTTGCGTTCAGCATTTTTGTATCGGCAGAATGAAGCGTTAGACTGAGCTACTCCTCGTTGTGAAAAAAGATACGGCAAAGTTAAAGTTAGTGTGAAAAGTATAGCTTAGATTTTACCAGCGCATAAAAGGCAACACATTAGACTTTGGTTTTGATAATGGCTGCAATTTGGCTCATGTTGCCCTTAAATTAAGGCAGGAGAGAAATTGCTAGCAAAGGAAATACACCCACGCGATGCTGAGTTTTATGGCTGCTGTGGAAAAGAGGGTTTTGAATGCCAAAAATCATGTGCATTGAAACATCTCATCTTCCTTTGTGCTGTACTAAACTCCTAATGGCTTGGTAGGGCAGCACAGAATAACATCAGAATGTACTATGTAAAACCACGTACCACGCTACTGATATCAGTTATTTCCTCATTTAATAAGAGACTTTGACTCCTCATCCTCATAAGGGCTACGGAACTGTCTTCTTGTCAGCTGCATCTGGTTATAAATAACCTGCTTTTGATTATCTTGTTACGCTGGTAGTGGGCAAATGGCAGTGTGCTAGCAGCCCTCACTTGGGGAGGGGATGCTCTTGCCCTTCCGTAGGTAGAATGAATTGTTCCATCTTTTCCAGGAGTTGGCCACGCCGGAGGCTTTTGCACGAAACCCTTCTCGTGTGTGGGAATTTTACCATTATCGCCGGGAGGTGATGTTGAGTAAACATCCGAATCCTGCGCATATTGCCATCGCGGAGTGCGAAAGGCGACTGAGCAAGCAGGGAAGGAGCGTTGTGGTCATCACTCAGAATATTGATGAACTACACAGAAAGGCAGGCACAAAGCACCTCATAGAAATTCACGGTAAGAATCAGCTTACCTGTCTGCTACAGGCCAGCAGACTTGCGGGGCAGAAAGGAGAGCAGGATAGGTACTGGGAGAAAAGAAGCATGTCTTTAAAATGATAATAGCTTGCATGAAGTTATTCACAGTGTCACCCTGTTCTCTTTTGGAAGTTGTTTCGGCTACTTCATAGCATCTCTTTAGTTCTCGTCTTTCTCTTTTTAAAGGATTCTGACAGTACACAGGAACAGCTTCTCCCGTCCCACTAGCTCAGTTTTGCCTCACGTCCACGTGAATGCGTGTGAATAGTGACACTTGGCTGATTTTGCTTAGAAAAGGGAGAAATAATCCACCGAGTACCTCCGCTCTCTGGTAGTGGCGGTGCCACGTCGGTATTGCTACCCATAAAAAGTGCATTGGCAAGACTGGTCTCGCCGTCGCTGCTGCTTTCTGCTCCGCTACTTGGCTGCGTTCCTCTGTCCTGCCCTGCCCTTTGAAGACCCCCCCTGTGCGGTCCCGGGCTACAGGAGGAAGGAGGGCTGGGAACAGATGGGATTCCCTTACCTTTTCCTCCTACGCCCAGTGGTGTTCCCTCTCTCTTCCCTATGGTTAGCAGCGTTCCTTGCTCCCACCCTCTCTCCAGCAAAGCCCAAAGGAGCACAACGCAGGTGCAGCGCGTGGGGGTCAGTGGGGTTTTTGGATCTGATTAAATACTTTACAGGAGTGGAGGAAACGGAGTGTGAGGAGGCCTTTCTCCATCTTGTGAGGTGCCTTCACTCCGCAGGCCCTGCAGCAGAGTGGGAGTCTCCTGGGACAAAGTCCCATCCTGGTCCTCCAGCACTATGATGCTTCTTAATTCTAGGTATTGCGGAAGGTTTAAATGGGATATCCCACCCCTACTTTGTGATTTGGATGCAGGAAACTGGCACAAATTTCTTTGCAGCTCTGGATCCAAGGATAAAGCCTTGGGTGTAGTTTAACCATAGCCTTAGCCTTTACAAAATATAAACCATTTTGAGCTCTCGGTAATATTGTGCATCACTACAGCACGTTACTAATGCTACAGAAGTCATGCGGTTGGGGAGTTTTGCATAAAACAAAACAGTGTTAACTGGGATGTATTTTTTTTTTCTTAGAAAATGTTTCTGATTTAGGGGGAAAAGCAATAAGCAGAAATCCTCTCCCTCAGTGATATTTTAAAATAATGTTTTTCTTCTGAGATGCTGTTAGGAGGCTGTGTATCACTCGTGTGGTAGAACAAGGTGGCAGATCATAGTTTAGAGTGACTGTTGCTGCTGTTCATGGTGGCCTTTCAGCTGGAAGGGCTGTGTCAGTCCTTGCCGGCCCCACTTTGTGCTTAACTGTGACACCGGTCGCCTTGGGTTGCTGAACAAAAGCGTGTGTACGCGCGGTATAAATACCATCTCCTTCACAACGCTGCCAGGTTTCAACGCTTGGCTGTTCGGTTCGTGCAGGAATTTACCCGCAAGGTAGAGTCTTTGAAGCCAAGTAAAGGCTGTCGGGGGTAAACGTGACCATTTGTTTGCGAAGCCGTGCCTCAGAGCGGTCGCTTGGTCCCTGATGTTTTCTTTTTGTGCGTTTCAGGTAGTTTATTTAAAACTCGATGCACCAACTGTGGAAACGTGACTGCGAATTACAAGAGTCCAATTTGCCCCGCGTTGGCTGGGAAAGGGTAATAACACCCGCCTTGGAAACTCTCTGTATTTTCTACTTCTGTTCTGTCTACTTCTGTTTTCTGCTGTTCAGTAGAAAAGGAGCCATTTCAGGAGCATGCAGGGGTTTCAGCCGACCACCCCATTTTCCTTTAGTAGTATTAATGCTTAAATGTTACACAGCTGTTTTGAAACGTGAGTATACTGTTCGGTAACTTCAGTGAGAACCCATGATACCGTAAGTCTGTGAATGGATAACTGTTAACCTCCAAGTTAGTGCAGCGTTATAGATGTTTTAATTAGGACAATTTCAGATGGTCTGAAACCCTCATATTGCACACCAGCGAACTGCAGTCTTTGAGAACATGTGTTTACTCCCGTCCTCTTCACCTTCCAGGAGTTTTTATTAAGTTGGATGCTTATTCCTTAAATTGGACTGTCATCCTTTCATACATAGATTTCCCTCTTCTGCACCTTTTGAGCCCCGGGTAGCTTTTGTCCTTCAACTTGTCAATAAGATTCTCATGGTTACGGGTCTCGGAATACAGATGCGTGAAACAATCAGGAGGGAAGCATCAGTTCCCAGGATTTCCGCAACTTAAAAAGCTGCAGAAGAAGCCTTCAGTCTCCTTTTTCTAGCCATCCTCTTTCCTTCACCATGAAAAATAAGGGCTGAGGGGATGACAGACATATGCTCATAGATTTTTAGGGTTTTTTTTCCCTTTGCATTTCACCAGATCTTTAGATGGCTACATAAATATTTGTTGTGCCTTCGACAGGCTTTGACCAGCTTATCACAGCTGCTTAGCTCTGGGATAATTCTGGAGAAAAGCCTGCCCACCCCATGTGTGGCATTTTAGGGTTGGAGCACATGTTGAAGGTGGCTAAAGTTGCAAAGATTCCTTGATTGGAGAGCGTGCCTTAGAGAATGCTAAGTTTTTATTAATACATGGAGTGTGCTTTGTATGACTGAATATGTATTTCAATTTTGTAAATGCAGGGCTCCAGATCCTGAAGCAGAAGACGCCACCATTCCAGTGGAAGACCTTCCTCAGTATGTATGGACCTCTGGTTTTTGCTGTTACCTCTTCATACCACGTGTGTCTCAAAGGCTTACGTTACTGTTCATGTAGTTTTGGAAGGACACGGAAACATTCTACAGGAGAAAAAGATATGGGAATTTTCCCCCAGAGAACTGAGTCTAAATCTAAACCTGGCATCACAGGGAACAGCAGACACCAGGAGCTGTTGTACTAGAAGTTTACCAGGATGCTAAAGGGACCGTGTACTTGGGCATCAAGCTGAAACATGCCTGAATTCTTGGGGGTTGTAGTAAGCGGAGTCATAGGAGAGCTGCAGTAAGAAACTAAGTGCTACACAGTGAACTTTTTGTTACTTTGCAGGTGCTACCTGCTGTTAGTCTGCAGTGCTGTGCTGGGGTACAGCCACTCTGTAGCCCCTTGCAGGCATTAAATGTGCCACGGTGCTTTTTTGTAGTGGCTGAAGCTTTGCTGTAGCTAGTTGCAGATGCAAGAAGCCACTGTATTTTTCATCAGGTTCCTAAGGAAAAGAGGCTAACTTCATTTTCTCCTTAAAAATTTGTTGGCTGGTTTGTTAAAGCTGGTGGAGGCCAAGGTCTGCGTCACGTACTATGTTTTCAAGTTTAATGCATTTCAGAAGCTGAGTAAGGGGAAGAAGACACTATTAAGTATCTGAGTCAAATGACTGTTCAGCCACCCGTTCTGTGTGAGCAGGCAGCACGTGTGTGCTTCCCACACGCATGTGGCACAGCACCAGCTGCCTTCGGCCCAGCACATGGTAGAGGAGGGTGCGGGGAGGGCTGTGAAAGAGGAGGGAGAAAGAAAGACTGAGGGCAGGTAAAGTGTGTCCAAATGAGAATGAAAACTGCTTTGCCGTTTCGCAGCTTGAAGCGTCCACGTCGGCGGCATAATGCTGTCTCTGTGATTTTTAAACAGGTGTGAGGAAGACGGCTGCAACGGGCTCCTCCGTCCCCACGTGGTGTGGTTCGGTGAAACCCTGGACCCTGACATCCTCACAGAGGTTGAGAAGGAGCTCGAGATCTGCGACCTCTGCTTGGTGGTGAGCGATGCTTTTGCTACCCGGCCTCTTCACCAGCGGGGAAGCCACGCCAAAGGCGTCACACCGCCTGGGTAAAGGAGATGCATCCGCACTTCCCCACAGGGCTCTCTAGCGTCAAGCGTAAATCATGAAAAGGCCACAAAGTTTGAAAATTTACGTGTGCTGCTCAGAAGTGACCAGGTTTGGCATGAGTGCGCCTTGGTCAGCTGGCGTCCACAGGCTGTGGTTAGGGTACGCAGGTGTTAGAGGCTCAAGTGCTGGAGGTCAGCTAATATTTTAATTTCTCAGACAGTGAAAAACAGAATTCTTTTGATGCTCAGTTTAAAAAAAAAGAGTTACAAAATGTTGTGAGAAGGTAGCTGGCTGTTACCATGTGCTGCTTTTCTGTGAGGTTGTTTACGTGCCATGTAGGTTCCAGGTCGCTGACCAAAACACTTGCTCAGAATATTGTGTGCCCTTCAGAAAATAACCTCAAGTAACAGAAGGGGCATTTTGTTTGGTTGTTCCCCGCCCCCCCCCCCCCCCCCCCCCCCCGAAATCAGTGTCTGCCATTTTGTTTCTGGGATTTTTTTCTTCATCTACAGTTACAATCCCCAAACGGGCTTATCTGGGTTGCATCAGAGAAACAATTCCCGATTCTTAATGCTGTGTTAAGTAGCTACATATGCAGCAACACTAAATGTAGTGATTTGGTGTCATTTCTATAGCGATCTTCCATGCCTTAGCGGTTTTGCAGATCCAGTGTTCTGAGAAGGGACCTTACCTTGTGGGTTGGTTTGGTTGTGTCTGTTTAACTATTGGTCTCCTCCACTCGTGATTATTCACCCTGTCCCTGCAGGTCGGGACCTCCTCCGTGGTGTACCCTGCTGCTATGTTTGCCCCTCAGGTATCCGCCAGAGGAGTGCCAGTTGCAGAATTTAACATGGAAACTACTCCTGCTACAAATAGATTCAGGTAAAGCTGATCAGCTTTCAACTAGCAAGCTTCAGTTATTCACCCCCCCGCCCTATCTTCATTGCCTTCTGCATTGAACTGCTAAAATGCTTAGGAAGTTTTTAAACAAACGTGATCTAGAGATCTTGTGCTTGGGAACAAGTCTTATGAGGAGCGGCTGAGGGAGCTGGGGTTGTTTAGACTGGAGAACAGGAAGCTGAGGGGAGACCTTATCGTTCTCCACAACTACCTGAAAGGAGGTGGTAGTGAGGTGGGGGTGGGTCTCTTTTCCCAAGTAACAAGCGATGGGATGAGAGGAAATGGCCTCAATCTGCACCAGGGGAGGTTTAGATTGGATATTAGGAAAAATGTCTTTATTGAGAGAGCGGTCAGGCACAGGAACAGGCTGCCCAGAGAGGTAGTGGAGTCACCATCCCTGGAGGTATTTAAAAGATGTGTAGACGTGGCACTTCAGGGCATGATTTAGGAGGCATGGGGGTGTTGGGTTGACCGTTGGGTTTGATGATCTTAGAGGTCTTTTCCAACCTTTATGATTATTTTCTTCTAATAAGTAAGGAAAAGATTATTGATCTCTCTCTCTCGGTGGAATTGCCTCACACCGAAGAGACAGCTGCCCTTTCCCGAGTGTGAAGCGGAGCCTGCCCCGGCTCCCCGCGGGCCTAACCCCCCCCTCCCCCGAGGCAGCACTGGCCGCCCGCCCGCCCCTCCCCTTCACCCGGCTCCCCCTCCCCAGGTTCCACTTCCCGGGCCCCTGCGGGAGCACGCTGCCGCCGGCGCTGGCCCGCCACCAGACGGAGATCATCGCCTGAGGGACGGGGCGGCGGGGGAGACCGGGACCCCTCCCCTCCCCTGCGCCCCGCGGCAATAAACGGGCGCCTCTCCGGCTGTCTGTCCGCCTGTCTGTCTGTATGGAGCGGCTGCAAACCGTTGGGCGCGAGGGGGAGTGGCTCGGGCCGCGGGGCGTCCCCACAGAGGGACGGGGCCGGGGGCGCGTGCGTGTGGGGATGCGCATGCGCCCCGCCGCGGAAGACAGGCGGGAGCGCTTCCGGGGCGGAGGTGAGGCGGGTGGCGTGGGGGGGCCATGGCGGGGCGCGGGAGGCGGCCGGCGGCGGCGGCGGCCGCCCTCAGCCCGCCCTCCTCGGAGGACGAGGCCCCGGAGGAGGTGTCCTTCGGCGCGGCGAGGGAGGCGGCCGAGACACGGCGGAAGCTCGTGGGGGAGGCGGCCCGCAGGTACAGACGCCGCACATCCCCCCCCTCCCCGTCCCCAACGGCCGCCCGCGAGCGAGCGGCCCAGTCCCTCCTTCCCTTCCTCTCCCCGGCCCTGCGGCCGCGCTGAGACCCCCTCCCGCCTCCCCGCAGGCACCGGGAGCTGCTGAAGGAGAAGCGGCGGCGGCGCCAGGAGCTGTTCGCGGAGCAGAAGGTACGGCGGGACCCGTCACGCCCCGCACCGCCGTGTTAACACCCCCGCTAACCCCGCTCTCTCCCCCGCAGAGGCAGAAGCTGCTCCCCGAGGCCGTGCTGCAGGAGCTGACCGCTGCGCCCACCGCAGGGTGAGGGTGCTGGGGGTGCGGGGGTGCCGCGGGGAGCCCTTCCGGGGCCCGGCGGGGGCTCCCCGCCTTCGGGTGGAGGAGCGGGAATTGGGGGAGTAACCTGTCGCTTTCTCATTCCGCAGAGCCGAGGGCCAGGGTGCCGCAGACAGCCCAGGTACGCCGCCGCTGCTGCGCGTTGTGCCGCTGCCTCGGGATGTCGGTCCTGTGCTAGAGCTAGGTCCTGTGGCGGGCAGGGAGACCTTCTGAAAGCCCGAAACTTGAATGGATCGAACAGATTACCTGTTGCCAAGGCAAAAAAAAATCTGAGGAAAAATCTGAAGTCGCATTTAAAATAGCCCGAGGAGTTTAAGGAAGTAATGGGCAGGTGTTGTAATAGAATAAGCAAGGATTACCAGGGGGAGCTTAATATTTAGCATTTGTCAAGTTACAAAGGCCATTCCTGGATAAAGTTGTTGATCGCTTTGATACTTCACATATTGTACTATGATTTCATGGTATCTGTGAAAACGTAGGCAGCCTATTTTCAAATCCTAAACTGGAAAATTAAGAGTCTAGAGTATTCAGGGCTGCTGTTTTCTAGCCCTCGTCATCTGTACTTTGAAGTACTTCACAAAAAAAATTTTCAAACAATTATCATCTCACTCATACCTCACATAATTATAATAGTCAGAAGGTGTAACTGCTACTTTTTCATCCTTTTATTACTGTCTGCAAAGAAACCTGTTGGCATAAACAAGGGGTGAGTGTGGGATGTTGCTTTGAACGCTGAGGCTCCACAGTACTTGTTTAACGGCAAGAAGGGAGCCGAGGCTGGACTCCACTTTGCGCATTACTTGTAGATGCTGCATCGTGTGGGATTTTTGTCCTGTGATGAATCCCACTTTGTGGTGTTTATACCAAGAAAGGGCGACGGTGGCTCCCCTGAGGTGTGCTGCTTCCCCTCCTGCTCATGGCCCTTCCGTGAGGGCAACGCTTCCTAGCTCTTACTAGTCAGAGCTTCTGAAAAATGCCTCTTGGAGTTAACTGAAGACATTTTTCGCAGCCTCGTTGTTTCATTCCTCTTCAGCTTACAGCTTTTAACTCAACATTTGGGAAATTTTTTTCTGTTTTCTATTTAAATTACTCCAGGTGAATGCTGCGGAGGTGGGGCTACGAAGGAGAGGCAAGGTCGAGTCCAAAAGCTGGTGAAGAAAGACAAGGGTAAAAAGGGGGCCAGGTAGGCTGGGAGGAGAAGGTGATGTGGGGTGCCTGGTCAGCCATTGCAGCAGCTGCTCTGCCTCTGCCTGGCTGTGCTCAGTTCCTCCTGGAAGGCCATGTTCCCCCTGCCCTTCTTCCGCTGGAAGCATATTTTTGTGCTAAAAGTGCCTTTAACATGCTTCTGATACAGCATATACGTGTAAAATATGCACAGACATACACACATGTATATAGAAAATCTGTAAAATAATTTTTATATATTATGTATGTGTAACTGCTGTGAATAACTGGGCAGCCGTAAGTAGAGCAGTAGACATACTCTTATAGATGGCTGCAGGTCTGGTGGTTGAACGCTGAATTCCTGCATTTCAGGCTTCAGTTTTTCCCTTTTCTTCTTTGTCACTGATGCCCCCATAAGAGGACCTGCCCTGCCTTCTGGCAGGCCTAGTTCAAGACTCCCAAGGCCCTACACGGGGCACATAAAGGTAGATGGTGGCAGGTTGAGAGTCTCAGTCCAGTATTTTTTTTTTTTCCTCAATGCTGCTACAAAGCTTGGCTCAGCATCAGAAACCAGCACTGGCTGCTGCTGTGCTTGACTAGCAGAACATCAACTTGTGTGGCTGCTGGTCTGGGCTCTGTAACTATGCTACAGGGATTTAAATCTTTTAACTAGGTCAAAAGGAAACTATACGGCTGTGTGCTTAAAAGATCAGAGTTTAACAGGCCTCCACCAACAACTTGCCAAAGACTTCCTGAACACTCATCTCTACGGACCAGACGCCAACCGGGCACAAGGTGAGCAGGTTTCCATTGGTGGGCCTGCATCTAGTTGCCTGGGTTAAGCTTAGTAATTAACATTCATCTCTGTTTCAGCAAATGAATTTTTTTCCCTTGAAAATAAGAAAAACCCAGTTAAAAAAGCTGCAGTTCAGTTTGTGGACAAATCTTGGGGTGAGTATAAACAGGTCAAGGGTAGGTACTACTTTATGTGTACGTGGTTTAAGTACATGCTGAAAGGAAGAAGGAAAACAAAACTCCCGTGGTCGAGGGCTGGATCCTGCTGGTGTCTCACTCCAGGAACCCAACAGCGAGGGAGGGCAGCAGGGCACTACAGCCTGTAGGGGCAGGCGTGCAAGACTGACCTTAAAAAAAAACAAAACAAAAAGACCAAACCCACCAACTACCTTATGTTTGGTACATTAAGGGCCAGCACCAGCGCCTACAGCCCTGCTTAGCTGTTGAAATAGTTTATTAATTGTTTCAGCCTACAACCTCCGAGCTGTTGGAGGTGATTTCATATACATAAAAGCAGCGATGCCAAGAACTTTGGTGTGAGCACAGGGAACTGGTGCCTGTCATTCATTTAAAAAATGACAGGAATGAGCAGGGACAGGCCTGTACGTGCCCCCCGCACCGCTCAGGCACATGGGCACAGTCTACAAGGCTCACAAATGCTGGAGGCAGACCTGCCTCCTCCTGGGCAGGGAGATGCTCTTCAGTTGTGCTTCAGAAGTAAAAGCTCTGCTGCAGCCCCCACCCTCCTGGAGGAGACCGGCACAAGGCGGCACCCCTGGCCAGCAGCATCAGCTTTCCCATCAGTTCTTTTCCAAAATGCTGCAGTAGACAGGCTAAGGAAGCGGTAACTAACAGTTTTTTGTGTTTGGTTTTTTTTTTTTTAGGGCAAGAGAAAAAAGAAAAAGCAACAAGGTTTAAAAAACGTTGGCTTGCGACACAGCTTAAAACTGGAGTGTGAAAAGTTTTTTCAGAAGCTGCTATTAAGGACTTTTACTGAAAGTGAGCGTCAACCCAACAAAGGTGGTTTGGTTTTTTCCCCCCCCACCTCTCCGTCACACTACTTTCAGCTCCAGCCACCAGCAGGCACTAAACCTTCACAGAGCTGTGCCTGAACTGGCTTCCTTGTTCTCCCTCCCCCCTTCCGGAGGAAACAGCTGGGACAGGGCCATGACTGCCCCTCCTTAACCCTGGCTTAGAACAGCTGGTGTTAAGGCCAGGCTTGTAGAGCTGGGCCCTACTCCCTGATGCAGCCCCTTTGCAGAGAATAAAGATGGAACGATGTTGTCCTTGGTGTTCTGTATGCTGCATTTCTTACAAAAAATCAATTATTCCTGCTTTTTCAGTTACCTGCATCTCTAAAGAAAGGCTGTGGCCTAATACCAGGCTCATTAAGTCAGTTCACATAGGAGAGATGCTACTGGCCAGACTGAAAGTAGTTGCCAAGGAAGAAGAGTTCCTTCCCCTCCACTAAGCTCCCATCGGTAGCTCGGCTTGCTCAAGGGCAAGGACAGAGTAAAGCTGTACCTTCAAACAGCCCAGCACTGCCGTGCTCCAGGCTCGACCAGTGAGCCATCGCCCCGAGCACGCAGGTCTACGTGAGGACCGCTGCTGTGGGGCAGGACTCTTCGGAGTAAGAAAATGTAGCATACGAGCCCATGCTCCCATGTATGTAGAAGTAAGGTTTTAATAGCTGGTTAATTATGGTATCACTACATTTTATTGCAATATAGTACTATTTAAGCACTTTTAAAAATGCAAGGTGTACAAAGATTAAATTAAGACTGTAAATTGACTAAATATTTGGTTTTTATATAAATAGGTCATAACCACACTGTGTTGACATGTAATACTGTTATAATACAACAGTTAAACTGGTGAGTCTACACAACAGAAGCTGTCTGTAGTTAAACAAGGAAACAAAGTTGAAAAGACCATGTTAAAACAAAAATAACTACTAAGATCAACAGGTTGGGATTGTAAGTAGCAACAAACATATTCACTCAGCTCCTGAGTAATTCAAGTTTTACAGTACACATTAAAAAATATCATTTCTTCCCATCAACACTATATATCCAAACCATCGGGTGTTTATGCATTTTGCAAATTACACTGATTGAACTATGTAACAACGGGGGTGGAGGTTGGCAAGTCATCCTGCTCAACATTTGCATCACCCGCATGCGAATCCATCCGCGTTTTCCGTTCTTCCGCCCCACCACAAGGTAGCAGGATTTTTGGTTTGTTTTGGACAATCGTTTGAAGGATCGGTACTTGTCAATTCTGATGTCCGACATTATCAGTGATATTTTCAACTCTTAGTTGTTTAAGAGGTTCAAAGATGGACATTTTCTCCTAACACTAAGTTAGAAATCATTTGCATCATGCTGTAAACTAGGAAGCAACATAAAGCGACAGACTTGTCCTTAGTACATAATTAAAATTCCAAATTCCAGTCAGCAGAGCTGGTCTAACTTTCCACGTTGAATATGCCACGGCACCTTCCGGATCTCCAAATGCATAGCTAGTGTAGGTAGTCTTCCACTGTGGCGAAGGCGCAGGATCCAATTCCTGATCGAGCCATCAAGCCTAGACACTGTGACGCCTGGCCCATTGCTAGGGCAAGCGGCGGTTGCTTTGGCAGATTGTGAGTCTCTGAAATCAAAGAATCACAGTGGCAGTTAAGATACCTGATGCATTTCACAGAATCACAGAATGTCCTGAGTCGGAAGGGACCCACAAGGATCACCGAGCCCAACTCCTGTCCCTGCACAGGACAGCCCCGAATTCACTCCATGTCTCTGAGGGCATTGTCCAAGTGCTTCTTGGATAGTGTCAGGCTTGGTGCCGTGACTGCCTCCCCAGGGAGCCTGTTCCAGTGCTCCACCACCCTCTGGGGGAAGCCCCTTTTCCTAATATCCAACCTAAACCTCCTCTGGCACATCTTCCTGCCATTCCCTCGGGTCCTGTCATCGGTCGTCAAAGAGATCCGTGCCTGCCCCTCCTCCTCCCCTTGTGAGGAAGCTGCAGACCACGATGAGGCCAGTCTCCCCCTTCTCCAGGCTGAACAAACCAAGTGACTTTAGCCACTCCTCATATGGTTATTCATTCATACTAATCCACTGAAAACTTAAATTTTAAGCTTGCTTAAATCACTCATTTCAGAATTCCTGCGCTTACCGGTGAAGTTGCTCCTACAGCAAGACAGAGCAGGAGCAAAGTGACACACGCACGTTCCCTGCCCAGCACCATTACTGAACAGGTCCACTTTTGCTTTGAACAAGAGCAGCAGTAGCAGCAAAGACATTACATCTGGTACATTAATACACCCCAAAACTACCCCTCTTGCACTAAAAGAGCATACCACAACTTTGCTGTACTTTGCCAATCGCCCGGCCAGCCCAGTACCGAGCCCAGCAAACGATGCGCAGGGAGCAGCGGTCCTACGCGCCTGGAAGGAAAGGTGTGCTGTACCACGCGCAGAAGGCACCAGGCCCTTTCTTACCCAGTATTGCACTATTAAGGACAGAGCACACAGGTTCTCTTTGTATCGGGTCCAGCTGATTCCCGACAGGGCTGCTCCAGGGATCGGAATATGCGAGTAAACTGAATGCATCCTGTGGAAAGATGATTTTTTTTTTTAATTACATCTCACAGTTACATTCTACTGGTGGAAACGAGGACTATTTCCTTTGCCTGTTTTGATTCAGAATCACAAAGGTGATTGTCAGTGTCCTTCATCAATACAAAAGGATAAAAAGAAACTAACAGGACATTTTGAGCAAGCAGCGTTTTTCCCAATGGAAAGACAAAAGTTGATGGTATTTTACTAAGTGATGGGGAAAGTAAAAAGAGACTGGAAGTTGCACGCAGTCAGTTTGGGCAGGGGAATTCTTTTCCAGAGCAGTCTCAAACCACGGGAAACTAACACGCAGAGTACTAAAGAGCACATTTTAGGCATCTGCATCAATCCTCCTTCCTGCGGTTCATTTATGATTAGAGCTGAAGACAGCACTTTGACTCGAGAGGCCAAGCTACCTGGTCAGCAATGAGACAGAGGGAAGTGCTGAATTAGCCTCTGGTTTTAATTGTATTACAGTATGAAACTATCTTTCCTGGGAATGTGCTACACAGGCAGCGCTACACCACAGCTGCCTACAACACTGCTCTTGGACAAGAAAAACCACCCTCACTGCAGGTGTTCGAGCAGACCAATACTGCTGCGCCGCGAGCTGTGGGAAGGTCCCGCCAGGCAGCGCGGTTATTCACCTTAACACCACGATTTCAAGATTAAACGTACCTTAAGCATTTTCTTATTTGCTGTGTTTTTGCCACATTCTCTTCTTAGTTGCTCACTCATCGCTTGCAATTCTCTTCCAAAATGGATCATTCTTTCAATAGCCGCCTGGCTGCCACCGCAGAGCTGACGTCTTAACTGACTTGAATCTACTTCTGCAAAAACGATATCGTCGTCATCACCGTGAACGGGGCTGACAGTAACAGTCTATGGATCTAGAGAATCTGCACTGATTTTGCTCCAGACATCTGCCTTCTCAGAGAAAGCATGTCAGGCCGAAGACCTTGGCATAACATAGTCGTACCCCGAGCGCTGCTGAATTGCTCCTTCGTAAGCATTAAGGGACTCGGTAATTAACAGCAAAGCCCATCTACACCTGCTGTTTCTTTTGCAATGGTCGATTTTAAACTAACTAGGCTATGAACCAAATTTCACCCTAAAATTTTATGGCAGTTTAAAATTAATAATAACAATAGAAGTCCACACAGTTTTGTAATTCTTTGGCATTGCGATTCTGAAGACCCACCAAATCTGGAATGCTCATAGAGGGTGAAAACCCCTGAACTTTCCCAACAGCCACGATGGATGTTGCTACAAGGCAATGGGTTAGACTGTTCATACTCCTTGTAGAATGTACTAGAGCTTAATAATTTGGACATTTCAGGCTTCTTTGGTAATCGAGCAGAACAGTACAATCAATTTCTTTATTGTTTGCTACAATATTGCCCAATACTAGTGGTTTTAAAAGATATTGATGCAGTTTATGAATAGTAAAATCAACCCTTGGCTTCTCTGAAAGTTCTGCCTTTTATAAATTTGCAAGTAAAGCAACCGGTTTAAAAAAAAAAACCAAACCCAAACAACACCCCCCCCCCCCCAACAAAAAAAACACCAAAACAAAAATCCAAAACAACCCATTTATCCATTCCTTGCCTTTTTTCATCAACAGAATCAAGTTTTGAATCCGAATTTTGATGTATATTTTAATTACAAAACCATTCTTCTTTCTGATTTTACCACTATTTCAAACAAGAATTTTCAAGTGGCCACTTTACTTTTCTCCCTCCCCACCTTAGATGTGAGCATATCACCTCTGGAAAAAAAGATCTGCCTTACATTAACATTACATACACAGCACTAAAGAGAATATATAAATATTTCAAAAAGGAAAAAAAAACACCAAAAAGACCACCAAACTCAAACCGTGGGGAATAAACAATGTAGGCCAAGGAGCCACATTTCTTTTTTACAAAAGGTGAAGCACCCGCAGGTCTTCAAGCAGCGGTGTTTGTCGCTAGCTGCCGCCCAGTCTAGGACATCGCTTTCCAAAGGCAGAAAACAGCTACAGTAAAAAAAACCCCACAAACGACTCTGCGCCCTGCGCAGCTGCTTCATGTCCGTCACAGCAAGCCTCTGTGGAAAAGGCTGCAAGAGAGCAAAGCAGTGTTTTGTCCCTTCTGTCACAAAAGTGACGCCTTGTTATGACCCCGTTTCAGAGCGTAACGCCAGGAAACAAACAGCTTGGAAATTTGAATCTCCCCCCTCCAGGGCTGTAACAAAATTACATTTGCTTTTCAAGGGATCCCTAGCGTTTACCAGCCGAGCTGCACGACCAGCCGCAGCACGCGCCCTCACAGCTGTGCAGCGTTCACAGGTATCCGTGCGGACTACTGCATTCCGGAAGTTTACCAGCGCCGTCTGGAGTCTCACATTTCATTTAAACTACCTATTAATTGATGTCAGCTTAAATCAATTGCTTGAGAAGCTAGTTCTGCAACCACAGAAGTGGCTGGGCTGGATTCCTCCACTTCTTCGGACACAGCCGGCAATAACAACCGCTGCCTAAGCTCCAGCCTGCCTGCACTCGGGCGATCCGACTGCTTCCACCGGACAGGGGCAGTCGGCACAGGAACTGACAGAGCAAACAGCACCTTTTGATGCTGTGCTGGCAGTCAGGGGGGCATTTAAATACTCATTTCTCACTAACGTCAGCAGGTACAACAGTACAAAGCAGGTTAGATAAAACAAAGTTATCTTTTAGACCACAACTATGTAAAACAGGATTTTTTTTTTTTTTTTTGTGAAAAACTTTAACATCTCAGATCCAAAATGTAGCTCTTTTCTTCAGCATTTAATACTAGCGCTTTGCATTCTTCAGTGTAAGTGATTTGGAATTTCTACTCTTACTGACGAATGCAAACACACCATGAGAACGATGAACAGTAAGAGGAGCCGGGGAAGAGGGAGAAGCGACCTGCCAACCCTGACCCAGGCATGCGACACAACAGGATGTTTCTTCTCAAAGTTACTTCCTTAGAAACTGACGCTGGTTTCAGTATCCCCAAGTTACTAATTTCCCCTGTTCTCACACTGACACTGGATCACCTAAAGCAGTGGTTACAAGATTTACATCTAACAGCAGCAAAACAAACAAGAAAAAAAAAATAATTAAGGTTTGAGCTAGGACCCCTAATTCTCAAGTTGGGAAGCATTGCAAGTAAAAACATAACCTTGTTGCCATCACTTAATAAAAATGTAAGAAATATCACTGCAGACCCATTTCTGTGTCACATTCTTCCATTTCGTGATCATGTTTAGAACTACCATTTAGGAAGCCATTGGATGAAGTCTCAGCAACCCCATTGGAGTAGTGATCTGTTTCCATGTCTACATCATTGCTGAAAAGAGAGCAATAAAGAAAAAGTTTTACTCATATTTAAGGGCTTAGGGTTATCTTCCTCACAGCTTCAGCACAGTACTTCCTCATCCTGGCTACTTTAAAAGCAGCTTTTAAAACACCACCATGTTAGACCACAGGTTTTTTTCCATAGCAACTGCTGATACCAGGGCACCAAGGGGGAATTTTAAGGCGCTCTCAACTACCACTAGCATTCAGTACAATAACATTTTCAGATGCTAAAAAATTAAACGTGTCCACCATTATTCAGGATTAAGTAGTACAACACTTTCTAAATACACACCAGAAGGTTCTTGCCTTGTTTATATATCTGTACTACATAAAACTGGAAAAAATGCATTAAAAAATATACTCACCCACACCCCCCCACCCCCCGAAAAATACAGTTAACTAAATACCCAGCCTACTCTGAGAATATCATGTTTAGGTACATAATTCTTTCAAAAAAGCCTTGATCTCCTATTTACTTTCAGTGAAATGACAGGGAAAAAGAAGAAAAACCCAAAGCAAACCCTGAGTAAACCAAGGCACTGAAGAGATATTCGGAGGCAAATTCAGAGCATGCAACTCCTCGCCATGCTTTGCTCGCAGCAGGTCACAGAAGCCCTCTGGGGACAGCTTTGCCAACAGTTACATCCTAGCCTCTTCTATTTTATCACGGAGAATGACAATGCAAAACCTCTCTCAAGACCAAAAAGATGCAATTTAGAAGTTTAATATCTTGCTTCTAAGCAACCAAAAGTACTCTGCTTCCTTTGAGGAAGGAAACCAAAAGGCCTCTCTGACTGGGCAACGCTGCAGCCAAGGAATTGCCTTCCTCCTGTGAAAAATCTCAGAGTTGCCTGGACACTGCCAGGCTTTCTGGCCGAGCCAATTGCTGACACAAATACATATCATGAAGTTAAAAAGTAAATTGTTACTCTTGGGTTCCCCTTCCCCCCCCACCCAGTCATCGCCATCCAACTTAACAATTTTCTGTTATCACCACCATATCATAGTTGCTAGTTTGGGGAATCCATCTCGGACACGCAGCCGAGTACTGCTGTATTTCACATCACGCGAGGTTCTGCGGCATCTGCACAACCCAGAGCTTAATATTTGCTGGTTATGAACAGCCATATTAGCCCTGACCAATACCTCTATTTGCATTCTCTGAATGGAACGTGTTTACACAAGCGACAGCGATTGGAGTAGGCAAACAATTCTTGTGTGCAATGGAAGAAGGGAGTTCGCATTTCACATGCATCTCAGTTGCATTTACTTTGCAGATACTGCCACAAATGGAGAGCATCTGGAAAACTCTTCATTACCTACATGCAACGTGCTTAAACCAATGTCAGTGGCTTAAATTAAAGTCTCAAGTGCCAGAGAGAGCTGGTTAATCTTCACTATACAACTTCAAAACTGATGATAAATAGCTGTAAGCAAGGTTACTTATTTTCATCCATTGCATTTCTTTAACCAAACAGGAGAAAACAGTCTATTGAGCTTGAGAAGTTAAAACAAAACCAAAGCACACCAGAGAGATCACAAGCTGTTGGCCCCTTACACTGAATGTTTTCATTGTCCTTAAAAAAAAAAAAACAAACCATAACCAAAAAAACCAACCAAACAAAACACCCCCAACATCAAATCCCACTGAAAACTTCTCTGCAACACGAGCACACGGACAGCACAAGCCTTACTGTAAATTAGAAGTATCTGAAGCTTGTTCACCTGGAATAGCTGTTAACCTGCTGGGATCTTGATACATTTATGTTGTTGAGCTCTGGTACATTCAAGCTGGTGGTCGTGTGCTTACTGTGACAGTAAGATTGATGCGCTTTATTTGATATTACTCCATTACTGCAACTACTTTCAAACCCTGAAAGAAAGGTTTAATAATTGTCATCACCTACAAATTTATTTGTGAGTACCGATTTATAGAAGTGAAATAAGTATAGCTTAATTGTTCCCGGTCAGTAAACACTAGATTTGCCAAACTACTAAACCGAAATACTTACCCTCCGTGTTTCAGGTACTTGAACCTTTAAGGCTTCGGCAGCACAGAAGTTAAGCATTATTTAACAAGTACTAACACACCCACATGAGAAGGTTTTTCAGTTGTTTTTCACTTATACACCCGTAAACCAGAAAACTGCATCAATGTAGAATTTTTTTATTTTTTTTATTTTTAGAACTGATACATTGTTTCTGAAAGATCTGAAAAATCTTTTCTAGGCTGCTGCTGTCATCATTATGAATGGAAGCAGGCATTCAATCTCACCAATTCCTGATCACATAATTCTCTTGAGAAATATGCAGCAAAATGCAGTGCTAAAACACTTTACGTGGTGCTATACTTAAATACAACCTCCCTCCTTCCCCATATAATTGTTTTAATTGTTAATATTGTGCTTTGCTAAATAAAATTACACCATGCTGTGAAATTGTGGTGTCTGGCTAAAATCTCTTCTGACCCTTCTAAAATATAATCAAGAAACTACTATTTGACGCAAACATGTAATTGCCAGCTCTATCAAGCCCAGAAGCAGAAGCTCCCTAGTATTTTCTAATAGAGAAACAGGTCACAAGGGCTTATTATAAATAAAACAGTTGTTGCCATTGAGGAAATCCCAAACCTCAATTTTAATTACACATTCATCAACTTGCTTATTAAGCAGTGCCTCTATTTTCAAAATTAGAAAGTTAGAAAGTTTCTACAATCCATCCCAACAACCACCTGGAGAATAAACAGAAAATCTGAGCGGACCTCCAACTCACACCTGTGACAGCACGGTCTTGACCCAGAAGGAAGAAACACGAAGCTGCTGCCTTTCCAAGGGCAGCACGTATTCCGGTGGCCAGGCTACGCTGGCCTCCTGCTCAATCCCACCGAGAGGGGGGGGAAAACCGAAAAAGAAAAAGCCCCCAGTCAGCTCCAGTTTGGATTTCAGCATGAAACAGAAGTGGAAGTTGATGGCCTCTACTGCCTTAGGAGTCTTGGGTTCAAAGATGACACATTCACATACATTTTTAACATGCCCAACTTCTCTGCAGGGGTGCTTTGGGAGGCACTGGGATGCCCCCATGGTGGGGCAGCTCTGAGCACCACCTGGACACTTTTGGAACTTTTTCACCTCTGCAGGCTGAAGCTGGGCTGCCAGCAGAAAGCCTTTTACCTAACTCCACCACCTAGCTTCTGGTATATCCTCTGCAAGAACAGCTGTTCCTACCACTCCACAAACACCGTAGGAAATGGATCATATACACCACTTACTGGACTTAAAGCACCTTGCCCAAGCCATAAGTTATCATCAAAAGGACAATAGAAATTTGTGTCAGAAGCTTCCATCTCCCAGAGCCAGCATTTCTTAAAAACCAGTGGCAACCTACTTTGCAAAGCCTTAGTAAAACCAAGAGCACGCACAAAAAAGAATTGATACTATTCATACACTTTCCATTTCCTCAGTGACTGAGAATCATGTATCATTAAACAATACTTCTACACAAAGCATTTAGTATCAAGTAAAAGAAATGGTCAACCTGCAAATATTTGTAACTTTTCCCGATACTGAATTGTAAAACAAACAAAACCAACCAAAAAAACCCAAAAACCAACAAACCAAGAAAAAACACAACAACAAAAGAGACCCCAAACCAACAAAAACCTACATGGTACCCAAACCTACGTGGTACATCCACCACATCAACTTACCAGAAAAGTGTGTGCTGCTCCCTTTGCCTGCTGCCAAATTGTGAATATTCATTCCATGGCTGGGACTCATGCTAGGGCTACTGAATGACCGTGGGCTAACAGGGTAACTGTCTTGAGACTTTGGACTGTGGCCTCCCAAACACCGCACCTCACTGTCTGTACCATTCACCATCTCTATGAACTGGCGCACCCTAAACAAAAGGCAAAACAGTTAAGCTGATCAAACAATTTACAAGTTTCCATTTACCAATGATAGCACTGATTTCATTTTAGTCTTAAATATGCAAAAAGCCTGACTCAACAAATGCTGGATGTCAGTAACCCAATCATCAAAGCTTTGAAGTATTCAGCCAAAAATACACAATTACAAAATTTGTGAGGGAGGAGAACAGGAATGTTATCCTTCGAGGGCAGACTTTGTCAATAAGTCCTCAAAGCTTAGACAGCTAAACTGTATTTTCTTGGTTTAACTGCTTTGTTTTATTGGCAGGGGCAAGGTTATTTCTTGAGAAGGATGTGTCGTTATGTTGTCACGCCTGTCTTTTCTCTCAAGGTAAATGAGAACGTAGTTTGACTGTCTGGAACAGTATGCATTAAACAGTAACTCTTAACATCTGCACTAGAAAACAGTTTGAGAAGCAAGCTCATATACAAACCTTCCATTTAGAGGCTGCTGCTCTGTGTCAATTTTATTTTAGGTAAGGACGTTTTACTATGGACTTTAAGGAAGCTCGGAACTACTGCTTTACGTCTTAGGCTTGGACAGCCTCAGTGGAACAGGCAAAATTTAGAAAGATTGAGAAAAAGATAACATACAGTTGACGTTATCGAGTGAAGTCTTTCATCGGAACGTTTGCATTTGTTAATTCTGTGATAAGTCTGCAGCACTACCATGTGAATTCTGTTCAGCACTTGAGCGTGACAGACTTCAAACACATTCCAAGTTACTTAACTGAACATAAAAATTAAAGTGCTTTGCTCCTATAGGAGATAATAAGTTTCCCCCCACCCCCGCCCTCCACTTCTACACTACAACGTGATATAAAATTCTGGAGGATCAGCGCAGCTGGCAAGCGAAAATGCCAGAATGAAGGTGGCTATTGTGTGCCTGGGAAGCCAAGAGAACTCTTTGGGATTATGGAATTTCCACAGTATTAGCCAGAGGTTTCTAGTAAAGTGACATGGAATGAAACAGCTCATTTAAACTGGTCTTTAAAGTCAGTCACCCATTTGGAGGAACAACCAAATTATGCCAACAGGACTCTTAACCTTCTTGAACATACTGCATCGGTTTACATTTTAAGTTTTACTTGATACCCAAACCAATTAAAATTGATATTAAAAATTTACAAAACTTAGTTCTAGAGAACAAGTCTACAGTGAGATGTGAATTATGCTGCAAAACAGGACCTCGATGACAAAACCTAGTTGAACATGTAGCAAATAATATAGCATTAAAAAAGTGAACTATACACATTTTCTAAAAAAACGCTGCTTAACTTTGTTTAAATTTCTGTGAAAGCTTTAAATGAGTAACTGTCTTGTCTCAGAAGGTACTGTGCCATCTATAAACACACATCTGTATAATTTGAAGACTCACTTTAATGCAAATAAGAGATTAGGATTTCTTTCTAGTAAACTTGGATACAACTGTTGTGTTGTTTCAATGGCTTCTCCCATTCTTCCTGCTAAAACCAATTTCTGAATTCCTGTTCACCAAAAAACAAATAAGAGATTAGGATTTTTTTCTAGTAAACTTGGATACAGCTGTTATGTTGTTTCAATGGGTTCTCCATTCATCCTGCCAAAACCAATTTCTGAATTTCTGTTCACCAAAACCAACATCAGTTAAATGGACAGCTTATGGATTAATACATGTAAATTAACGATTAAAAGACACAGCAACCATCAATCAACAAGGTTTCTTCCTCTTAGAAAAAGAATAGTGTAAAGAAAGATCATGCTTCCTTAAAATGTTCAATAGCAAAATGTAAGAACTGCACTCCACCTACACATATCTAAATAAGTACTCAATATTTTTATTTATTGCCAGCGTACAACTACTTTGTACTCAGATTACACATTTAGAGCTAGATTAAGATTGCAGCACTCTTCTGCGACTTATTTCTCATTTTCACACCTTTGTAAATAAGCACATGCCAAACTATCGTCACCCAAGAACATCCAAATTGCATCCCACTCCCACAGGTTCAGTTTTAACTAAGAAAACCAAAATTTAGTCTCCCTCACCTACAACACACGCTTCCAGTCAGGTTTAAGTTGACTAAACCTTTCCACAACAGTCCCTGCTTTAGCTGATGCTTCTGTTGCTGTAACCTGGCACAAGTCGCAAACAGCCGCGCAGCTCTACCCGCCACCGGAGAAATTGATCCAAATGAAAAACAGCCCAACAACTGGGTTATTTTTCAGCCAGAGCAGTTTCCCCATGTGGCATGCCATGCAGTCACACACGCGCTTGTGTTCATACAGCAGGGATTTAAATGAACGGGGAAGGCACTTTTTAGTCGGGCTGCCAAACAGCCCTGCCACAGCAAGTTAGAACTGAACTGCTGTTAGTTCTCCTTGTCCTCTTCCCCCTCACGTCGCTAAGTAGGAAAACTCAAATTTGATTTAAATTATAAAGCGTTCTCTGAACTCCACCCCTTTTCACAGCTAACGTGAAAGTCTAAATGTTTGTCAAGACTAAGTTTTATATGCCTGTTTGTGACTGACCATTAGCTCTCACAAACACTCCTTTAGAGGCATTGCACACTCTTGTTTAAGGCATATCACAATTTTCCATTCAAGAGAAAGACAGCAGGTAATTTACCACATTCCGCTACATCAAACAAGTTGCAAAGCGTTAGTGCGCAAGTTCATCTTAACCAGCTGTACATACATGTGTAACTCTACACGACAGCAGAGAACTGTACTGTGGAGTAGTGCTGAAAGGAAATTCTACAACGATGCTTAAGAGAAGATTTTATGTAGTATTTGTTTAAGGGATAAAAAAAAAAGGATGTAACATGCTTTCCAGCCTTACTTTGTCTATTTTTAATGGAAGCTAATTCTTCAAGCACAGTCTGGTCTGTGGATCTGGCGAATGCCTCTGCTGTTGCACAGTATCCATGGTGAACTAAGTAAGATGATACCATTCTAAAAATAAACAAAAACAAAACCCAGAAACACTTGTTAAATACAGGTAAGAAACCAAGAACTTTTTGAATGTAAAAACCCTTTTCTGGAAAAAGGTGACTGATCAAAAGAATTCTACTTGAAATTCAGACATTTCTGTACAAGTCAGACAAGAGCAATTCAGTTAAGAGCCAGTATTGTCTTCAAAACACTGTACAGAAAAACAATTACATTGATGTATCATTTTATTATGATGAATTTTAATAAAAATTAATCACTCAATGGTAGGCTCAATTAAAATACTACCTGCTAATTAATTCTTTTTCTTTTTGCTCATTATGTACACTGAAGTGAAATTTCTGCACACCAGTTCTTTGTTTTCACTGAGGAAATAAAAAACACAAAGCCACAACCACTGTTTTTCCAAGCGAGACCCTAACGAGCCACAACTTCATGTTGGATGCCAAAGGCTGAGAAAGCAAAGGCAAATTTCCAGAGCTCAAAGTATAAGAGGTGCCCATTACCACCATGGCAATTTTTCTAACCTCCCCAATCCACATGAGGTAGGTGAAATCTGAATAGAAGGCTTACACGCATCATTAAAACTCTGAATTATTAATGATGTAGGTAACTCTTCCCCAAACATCTATACATGCTCTAATTTTATACAAGTGCACCAAACCTGTTAACAAAACTATTCATACTAGTTTTTAATACTACCTGTAACTTTTGCACAAGACAATAGGTACAATGTTTCAAAGATCTCTGAAATCATGCAATTAACTTTTTTTTAAAATGAACAATATTCAAAGCCTTACTTCTGAATCATTGTTTGCCACTCTCCTTCCCGATCTCCTATCGGAAATCTGTCAATCTGTGCTTGAATTTTGGTTCTCCATTCTCGCATATAGTCCTCAATATCAAATACAAATGGGTGTTGTCCAAAATTAGCATCCACAACTTCTCCTGGTGTTTGAAGCCCTACCGTAGGGTACAAGTTTGGCTGCAAGAAATTTTTTAATTAGTTTTTTCCTCTTATTCTAAATTCCCCACTTTTTTTTTTTAACCTCTCAAATAATAGCCCCACTGGTACTAGTAGTGTGAAGAAGCAAATACTTCTGGATCATCTATCCAGCAGTTAAAGCAACTTCTACCAATCCAGCAATACAATGACTGATTAGTTTTATTGCCAGTGGTCGTTATCTTTTTATTCTGAAATAAGCAAGCCTTACTGATCCCTCTCTTTCTAGTCAGAAAATGCACTTTTTAAACTGTGCTAAAGTTTACAACTTTTGGTTTCAACTTTACAAAATACTAAATACCAATTTTTTAATGATTTTTAAAGACCAGGATTAAAGTTTCTTTTAAAAAGAGAACAAAAATTAAACTTACAAAGTGGGCCATTTTCCTTTTGGGGTGAAATACTTAAAACATCGCTGAATTTTAGTGGTAAGAACTGACAGGATAGAGAACTCATTAGCCTCAAAGTCCAAGTGTAGCGCCTAAAAAGAACTGTAACAGTGCATTGAAGTTCTCGTGAATTCCTGGACTTGTATCTAGAAAAAGACTTTAAAGCATTTATTGTTGTCTCAATTTTATTTTCTGCTTAGAGATTAGGTCTCCATGCAAATTTGAAATATGCCAAATATGAGAAAAATAAAATCTGCCTGTTGGGATTAAAGTAACTTTCTTAAATGCAACTAACATCTCAGCAATGGCGATGCAATCAGTTGGGGTTTTGGGTGGGTGGGTTGTGGGGTTTTTTTTTTAAATAAATATACCTACACCATATTTACACCGCAATCAATGGTGGTATGGTATGATGATCTACAGAACTATATGCTAAATAAATTAAAGCTATCGGTAAGAAGCTATCCATATGCAGGTCAGAAGGAACACTGAAGCCCAGCGAACCCAGTGAAATTAAAGAAAAATACTGTCTGATAAAACTGTGTCCAAGCTGATCTTGCCCCCCTTTAAAAAAAAAACCACCACCTTACTCATAGCATTACCTAGTCCAGACTAATCAACGAAGCACAAGTCTCAAATTTTTTAATGAGATGAAAACCAGTTCTAATGAGGAGGGGTCCAGCTTCAGACTTCAGATTACAGCATCAGTTTTTCTGTGCTGGTACCATGCGCTAGCCAGGAGCCCTGCTGGCACCCCACAGATCCGGGACGGGGCAGTGGCTCCCTACACAAAGCACCCAACCCTGTGGCAGAGCTGAGTGGTGCCCTGAGTTACTGATTTCACTTTTCCTTTATATCCGTCCTTGCCTCCTAAAGCCATAGCAAACAGGGTAGTGGCCAGGTGGAAGTGCATCACACATGGCAGCCTAACCAGATTAAATCAGAAATGAAGTGGATGAGAAAAAAACCCAAACAAAATAACAAAATAACTGCAGTATCATGCCTGTGCCAGTAGAATAGGGAACACAATTACAACAACTTGAAGGAAAGTGCAATTTAACTGGCTGAAAAGCTAGAAGACTTCAGATATCTGCAGCTTTATTTAAACAAAAAAAATTACTTGATATGTTTAATCTTCTGGAGTGAAAAGTAAAAAGAAAGATTTTGAAAGTTAGTTGTCAAGGGTGAGTTACAGTGACCACATCTTACGTAGCCAGCCTTTCTGCACGCGACACACAGATGTACACACACGCACCGTGTTGGTGTTTCATATAGCTTTGACTTGGTATGCAAAGCCTGCATGTGTCAGAGTATGTGGTAACTACATGTATGTATTATTTTCTGCTAAACTTCCATTAGAACTGGCTGTTAAAAACCTGAAAAGGAAAACCCCTGTGAGGATCAGCGTGAAAACAAAAAACTTTTTGCTTCAATTAACAAATTGCCACTGAAAAGATGAGGAGAAATAATCTGGTGTTAAATTGGTTAAGATTATCATCATTGTATTTTCAAGAAGCATAAGTAAATGCAAGTTACATCTGAAACACCTGTTTATAATACAGAATAAAGCTGTTTGAAAAATGCACTTATCTTACCGGTAAATCTGTGAAAGCGATGCCTGTAATGAAGAGAAAATTAGGATTAATTTCCATATGTCTGGATTCTAGCCTCACTTTAAGTGTATCATTATACATTCAGGAAACTCACCCAAACCATCTCAGAAATAAGTATGGGGACATCCTTTATGCTTAGACACAACCAACGCGCTGGAGTAATAAAGGGCAATATTTGGCAAAAAGTAATTGTCATTCAAAAGTACTCAATTTTCCCTCAATTGTTTAATAGGACATTAAATTTAGCAAACATCATACAGATGTGCAGATTAGGAAGTACGAAAATTCTGACTACTGATTAAAATTAAGAGGAAAAGTAAGAATATCTGAAGATGTTTTTCACTTGTATGTCTAGATGCTGCAACGCCAAGACTTAACAGTGTCTTTTCTTGTTTGCTATCACTTTTCTTTGTAAGTACACATTATCTTTCTTTACATCAGCAGCACATGCCTTCAACACTCCAAACCAGTCTGGTAAAGGTTTCACTCTAATGCACGCCAGAGTGTTCTGGTTTTCAAACAGAATACCTTGTTATATAATTACAAGCATCCACCCACCTATAAGACCAAGGCAGTGATTTTGCTGTCTCAGGATTAGAGAAGAATCTGACCTCTGTACACTTCATGAACTTCACGCAATTTGGGGCGGGGCGGGGAGCTTTCAGTTAAAAAAATATCAGGAAAACTCTTTCTGACAGCTGAACGGTAACAGTACTACATAATTTATTGTTGCAAGTATTTCTTCAAATTTATTTTTTTTACACGTATATAATGATTCCAATCCACTTATCCCTTCAAACTCATTTATTTTGTATCACTGCCTTTTCAAATTTAAGATTAAAACAAAGCTTTTAACCTTTTGTCCTAAATTCCACCCCTACTTCCCATCTCCGCTCTTCACCAAAATTTCAACTCTCAAGAGCATCTGGATTCCTTACACATGTCTGACACTGAAGGATGACACATAGAGTGAATCTGTTTCTTCCCATCACATCTCAAAGCCATAATTTTACTTATTACCTGTTCACACCCTAACTTTTTCTAAACCACTACCGCTTTCTCTGTTTGGCACATTTTGACATCCAACTTGCCATTTTCCACAATAACCACAGCAGAAGGCAAGATAGATAAATGATGACTGAGCGACATGTAGGTACTGGTGTATTTTGGGCATTTGGATTTGTTGGGGTTTTTTTCAACCCAGGATTTCACAGTTGCATAAATAATTGCTTAGCCCTCTTTGTAGCATCAAATCCCAGGCTGAGCCAGAGATTTCCAATATTCTAGACTGCATCTGTGGCCCAGAGAAGAAACAAATGTCCTCTGAGCCACGATCATACAGGAATTCTGGACAACTAGTGGCAACAACTACTCAGCAAGACAGCCAAAATTTCTAATATCTTTTTCCTCTAAACACAGAACTAGTGTTCCTCTGTCAGAAATTCAAGCTAGCAAAGCCCATGACAGCCGAACAACTGTCAGGTTTCCTTCTGAAATCCATAAAGTGTCAGACTCTGACTATGACAGATGACATTTTCCTAGCCTCTCCTCACCTATGCCATTCTGTTCTCCTCTTTAAACAGATTTTAATCCCTTGGAGTGTAGTTTCACAGTTGGCCTAATCCAGTCTGCTTTATGACTTCCACTGCAAGAGAAGGTTCTGCTCCTCCCTCCTTAGCTCTTCCAATGCACGTATGACCACAAGGGTAGTCAGAACAACCAGTGTCTCTCTAGTTGATCAACAATCTGATCCAACTTACCTGCAGACACACTGTTACTAGCTCCAAAAAGGGCATTAAGGTAATGCTACTCTTCTCATCTCTAACCCCATTGAAAATTAGGGTAAATACAACACGATCCTGGTTCTCTTCCATTTTGACGTATGCCCTGAAACAGGGCCAAAAGAAACAACTACACAGTGCATGGTTCAAGTGTCCCACTGCCTCAGGTGTCCACGTATTAAGTCCAGGTATAGAGGTTGATACAATTTAGAAGAAACATTAAATCATGACAGAATAGAATCACAGAAGTGATTACTTGGAATTGAGCTCTGGAGGCATCTACGCCCTGCTCTGAGTAGGGGCAGGAAATCTCCAAAGTTAGATCTGTTTGCTCAGGGCCTGAGCAAACAAACAGGCAGTCTTGTTCCGAGAGACTGCTTTCCAAACCCTCCTCACATTTGGCTATGTGAGAAAATAGAACAGCGACTTTGAGAGTCCCTCTCTCAATAACCTCTTACTTCATTTCAAGCTGGCCTCCCTCTTCCTTATCACATTTCCAGCCGTGACAAAAACCTCACTACTGAGCTTTATCCCTTGAAACTTCCTATGCCCCTCAGCACAATTCCAAGATCTCTTCCCAAGCCTGCACTCTCTCCTTAATGCAGGAAGATTTTTTTTCTTCCTTTGCGCTCTATATCTTTGCTCATTAACTGAAATTGCATTAACTGAATTATTATATATATTGCATTACACACTCTAACTCTACCCCCTCCTGACATCCTCAAACTCAAAAATTGTATTGCAGTGTTGCATAATACTAAAATTTACCAGAAGAATCTAATGGACTTAATTTTAGCACAACTTGTATAATTCATGGCTTTGGCCTAACTATGCGTGACTCCTGACTAGGAATCCACAAGACACTGTTCTCCAACATATGTTTGAAATAACACCCATCCAACATAAGGTTTTAGTGAAGGCTAGGTGTCCCCCATACAGCATCAATGAATTTCAACTATATCCATTTTCCAAATCCCTTATTATCTATTACCTTATCATCATCAAGTATTACTTGTGGATTTAGTAGCAGAGTCCTGTGGAATGAGGTGCTATGACAAACCTTTCCAAATTCACAAGGAATGTTAGTGCAAGTGGCACGCAAGAAACTATTCTTCCCAATTCTTTAATTCATAGGTTATGAGACTATCAAAAGAACTATTCCCTTTGCTCCTGACATGAAGAGAGTTTCAGATTTACAGACTTACAGGCAAAATGTGATCACTAAAGATAATGTTTCTCCATACCCAAGCTGTGTCCATTCTTTGTGTAGAAGCAGGTATTATTGATAAGGTTGACACAACAACCAATGACATCACCCGTAGTAAACGTTGGGCCGTAGGGCTGTCCAGTTCCAGAGGAACAGAATGAATGCCCATCATCTCCATGGTAACCATATGAATGCTTATCCCAACCTAGAGAACAAAAGCATTTGCAATTTATTCATTTCCTGTATTATCAAATAATGGAAAGACTATGCAAAGTTAGTATATTCTAACCAGGTTAATATTGTTAATTACTATGCTCAGCTTTCTGCTTTCTAAGAGTTCTTATCTAATAAATCTGTTTCATTTCAAAAAAATTACAATTCTTCTATCAAAACGGCTGAACAGGTAATTCCATTTGTAGTACATAACGGGTAACACAAATTCAGCTAACACATTTTTCTCTTTAAGTGAGCACACAAAATTATCAGCACCAAAAATATAAGCAGCTATAATGTTGAAAATTGAAAAGCTATGTGCAAATCTGACATGTCCCAATAAAGCAGTGAAGACTCTCCTGTTCCCCCTTTCACCTTGCAAAACTATTGCTACCATAGGTCATAATCAAATTCGTCCTGGCCAAAACCCAAACAAGTATGTCTGGGAAAGCACATTTCTACTCCTGATTATTCTTAATGACCATCCAGCAGCAAGCAGTCTCTGCATAATAGTAGAATCTCCAGACTATAGGGTCACTAACTTTGTTGCCTCTAAAAATTACAAAAGGAGGAAAAAAATTATCAATACAGGTGAAAGTCACAGCCAGCAGGCAAATCATTATGTGTGCAAGTATGACGCCATTTTTTGCAGGTTAAGAAGCTGAAGAATCAGTTAAGAAGCTTCATATCATTACACTACTCCATGAAATTCACAGCAAGCAATTTTAGGCTAAGCTCATTTAAAAACACCTGTCCATACTCTCTGCAACTCAATACTGAACAAAAACACATAGAAAAAAGGAGTAAACTTTCAGGTCCCACAAAATCTTCCTGACAGATCTGTTAAATGCTTATTCAAAAAGCATGACCTTTAACACAAATCACCAAATTTCATATATAGGTATATATGCACATTCTGACTATAAGAATTTATACTGACAACTCAAATTATTTTTAACAAGTAAAAGGTTGTGGGTTTATTCTTCTGTCAAGCTGCTGCCAACAGGTTAATTTGCAAGTATTTCCCATACTTAAGCCTTTAATCTGTATGATCGGTAGCTTCAGCTGGCATCACGTTAACCATCTCTCAGTAAATTAAATACCCCAAATTACTGCAGTTACATTGATTAGTAGTATCTTTAATAATTATTTGCAATAAATCCTAAATCATACTCAAAATAAACTTTATGCCACCCACTAATAATTCATCACCCTCTAGCTGGGCTCACAGTGTAACTGGGACTTGCCATTATCATAAGGATCTCTACCAGAACATGTGGGTGAGAAAGTAACAATGCAAAAGAAAGAATACACATACTCTAAGGTCACATCAACATGATTTTATACTTGGGCTAATTTCAAAAAATCAGTTGGGAGGGATTTTTTTTTGGGTTTTGTTTTTTACAATTAGAGATCTATTGAAAAACCAGACAGTACACACATGCACACACAATACAGAGATACCACAGACAACTTAACAAGACAGTGTCCCTGACTACGCAGGTCAACGGAACAGTCAAAACTTAAAACTATGCTACACATCCTTACTGTTAAGGTTGGAAAGGTAACGGTACAGAAACTGACAGTAGGAAAGCTCACTCCATGTTTGACAAAGTTTTTATCATAGTAGTCATCTTTATTGCTAGAAATTCCGTTTACAGAGCAATGAAATCTATAGCTTCATTTTTATCAGGAAACATGGTGAAAATTAAGATGTATTTGTTTGCTAAAAAGTATCTGCACGATGTTATAAATAACACTAAGAGTTGAGGGAAGCAGTACAGGCGCAAAAGTGAACAGTGAAAGTTAAACTTTTTAGCTGCAAGCTTTACATAATTCCGAAAACAGATACAACACAGATGTCATGCTACACTCCCTGTTGCTTACCAGAACCTTCCCATCAAGGTCACGCATATTTTAGAAGACACAATCAACCAAAGTAAGTAACTCAAACGTAATAAATACCAAAACATACCTGGTAGTCTGTTCATGTTCACACCCTGTGCTGAAAGCCCAATTCCCATGTAACTGTAAAAATGAAAGAATTAAAGAAATTTATATATGTATTTTTATAAGAGGCAGATATGTGGGATATTGCCAAGAAACACTATGCTGATTAATCATATACCAATTAAGCTGCTGAGAGGTCATTTAAGAGTGGCTTAACAGCAAGGGAGCTGAGAAGTAATTCCTAGCATATATTGTTTAATACAGACAGTATCTGTCCCTGCAGGAGGTAAGGACAACTTTCTGCTCTTTCAGACATTCTGGGTTATCAGTAGAGAATACTGATTTTAGCCATGAAGTTTAAAGCATGAATGAATGAAGCCAAAGGCCATGCCTTATTTTGAAAGTAGAGGTAAAGCTATACACACAACAGTATCATCTTCAAGACACCTAATCATGTTTTGCAGACAATCTGGAATGAGTGATTTTACAGAATACATGCAAAACTGTGCACTAATTCAGCAGCAAAACGCATCCTAGCCCAGCACTTACAAAAAGATCACACCTAAACATTAAAAACCTGGATCATAGCGCAGAATGCCATCTTGAGAAACTTACCAGCAATGTTACTTAGCTGTTGGCAATCTGCTGGCAAACTAAAGAGGGAGAATATTCTTACTATACTAACCAGTAATCTTAAGTCTAAACCATCTATGGCTAGGGCAATAAAGTCCAAAGGTCAGCTTTACAAAAGGTAGTTTTAGTAAAGTCAGTGTCCAGTACAATTGTTAACAATTTAACAGCAAATACTGGAGAGTTGAAATGGATGACCTCCCCACCCCCAAATCACACTATCTGAAGTTAGTAAAATACATTTTGCTTCTGTTTCTTAAGCAGAAGTAATTTCATGACCAAAACAACAGGAATCCAAAAAGAAAAACAGCATAATGAGAAGCTAGGCTTTCACCAATTCCCCCCGCCCAAAAATACATCAAATTCCCTTCATCAACTAAAGAAAGCATCCAAAAGTCACCTAAACCTAACACTTCCTAGTTTATCAAAGCATTCATATAATTTCGACACTAGCTCAAATTTGTTTATTATTTCATGACAAATTTATGTTAACTAACTGTATGAAAAAAACATTCACCCATGCCAATGTTTAAGTCAATAAACATGACCTCTGTATTCCCGTCTCATAAAATGCAATTTTTAAGCAACTATTCTACTAGGAAGTACAGGTTAATCTGCTATTTTAAATACATTTCACATAGAATGAAACTGAGCAGCAAGTCTCAGAAGTCATTTGCTTAATTGTCTACTTGGCTTTCTGCTTTTTCTATTGATCACTTCCAACAGTTACCTTAACTGCTTCTACATTTGATATTTAGAGAGCCCTCCTCTGATAATTTCTAATGTACGATACCATCTTCCTCTCCCTCCAACCTACCAGCATGAAATGGAACCTCAGAACCATATATAGCAGATATTACATTTAGAGATACTGAAGAGCTAAAGCAAAGGGCAACAAAGAAAAGAATTAGTCTTTGAGGCATTGCTAATTACATTACTGAGGCATCACTGCAGCAGAGTCAACAAAACAATTTTAAGTAAAAGCAACAAGTGGAAATCCCTTGATTCTGTCTTAAATAAAGGCAGAATTGTTATTAGCATAGTCTGGAGTTTGATGCATGAAAGATTCTCATGTAAAGACTGGAAATCTGTTATTGCAAAGCCTCCTGTTCAGGAGAATTTATTAAAGAAAGGAAGTTTATTTTTAGATATAGTTTTAGATAAAGAACTTCAACTGCAAAAAGCCTTTCAACATGAGTCATTAAAAAATCCCAATCGAAGTTTCATTTCAGTGTTCTTATAGAAACAAGATTAAGGTTACACAAAAATGTAAAGTGGTAGACAGTAAATCATCATCTAGGTAACATTTTGGTACCACCTGTTTTTTCTTCCTCAGATATCGTATCTTCTCAGCCTCCTCTAACTCAGTAAGAATCGTAAACACAGACCCACTGTATTTAATACAGCTAGCAACAACTAGAAGGCACTAGGCACTGACACCATCTCAGTAATAAGATGGATTTCAACAGTATATATTTTTCCCTGGGATTCACTTAAAACTACTTGGAACTTTAACACCATTTCATCAAGGAGACTTCATATTAACAGAAACTTAAGTAAAAGTAGATTAAAACATTTCAAATAATTAACACATTTACTATAGACATATTTCAAAAGAAAAAAGAAATATCTACAATTTATGGTTTGTGAGTTAAATTAAAAGCTCATCAATTAAGCTCATTTATTATTTGTTATACTTGATGGATAGCTAATCTCATGTTTGACTAGATATAGTACACTATAAATTGAGGGGGGAAACAGTACCACGACAGATAGGCTTTAGATGTTCTAAAATTCATCGACAGGAATTGTATTTATGCCACACTACTACATGTAACTTCTGTTTCTTTTCCTGGCACCTGTAAGCTTGACAGGCTTAAAACAACACTTTTTGGTTTGTTTTTAGAGAAGCTTAGCCCATATTTAGGCCCAGAGTCATTGCAAAAATACTTGTTTCAGTGGGAGGAATTACATAAATTGTCCTGTTTGCTTCCTTAAGGTTCACATATCATGCGCCTCAATCAGGAGAGCATCGGCAGAGTTATGCACTTAAGGTTCCCTCCCCAAGTCCATGATAAAAATGCAGGGCCGCACAACAAGCAGGCATGCTAGCACCCAGGTGCAATGCAGGCCCAGACTGTTCTCCATCAGTTCACGATGTGTTTCCTGCTGTCCTGCCACATGAATGGGTTTGGTCTAGAAGACAGCCAGACAGGAAGAACAGGTCCGCTTAGACTAGGTCATGCCATAAGAGCAGCCCTGGGGAAACAGAGGCATCAACACCAGGAAGCAGCGTGCTCAGTCCGACACACAGCACCTTCCAAAAATGGACATGACACAGCATGGTTTGAGAGGCTGAAGAGGGTGAATAATTGCATGGTTCTAATGCCACCTCCCTCATCACTTCCCACTGTACCTGCGGATGGTGCCTCCACCTCAGCTCCCCACATGTAAATATCCCTGGCTGCTGCAGTGGGAGGACCACGTACCTAGCCTGATGGAGGAAGTAGTTTGGGACCCTTTTTATTAAGAAGCCCTTCTCTGAGCATTTCAGTCCCACTGGTTGCTACTCATCACGTCACTGAAGTGCTCAAGTCTTACAGCAGCCCATAAAATTACAAACAACATGTAAAACCACTCATGGAATACATTAAATCAACCCATGAGAGACTGAAATAAGACTTTGGCTGAAAACTGATGTGCAGCCAAGTTGGTATTAAGGACCAAGAAAGCAAGCACAATCTTACATACTCTTGATTTCTCATTTCAAATTGTGTTTATTATTAAAGATATAGATTACCATTTTAGTGTCTCAGCACTTTTTTTTTACATTTTTACATTTTACATTTTTACATTTACATTACAGTTTACATTTCGCAACTGCAAGTCATATAGAAATTTTTACGAATACTACAAAACTACAGTTTAAAATTTGCTGAAGATTCAACTTTTTGCCACAAAGTGAAAGAAAAGTTGATGTCAAAAACACACATACTATGATACCTAATTTTTTTCCACTAACACAGACTGAAAAGCCTAGGCTTCTCTGCAGTGAACTGTATAAGAAGCAGCAAGCTCACAATAACTATTTTCTCCTCAAGTATCTTTCCAGTTACAGAGATAAATTCACATTTTTGCTGGAGCCTAAAGTTTCTACTTGGATGCCTGAACAGACTAAGTGTGAGAAATAAAAAGAACAGAAACAAATAGAAGGAAAAAATAGCAGTAAGAGATGGTACAGGACTGGAAACTGCTAAAACATAAGGAAAAAGAAAAAATCCCAGCAGTTAATATGAGATACACTCAATTCTGACTTTTATTTGAAACTGTTCCGTTAGATCTTTTAGCCACTGTATTGAAGGTATATGGAATATCTTTCAATATTGAAGTTGATAATCAGAATTAGGTTAATTATATCCTATCCCACCCATTCCATAAAGAGGAATACAGAATCTCAAAAACTAGACCAAATCACAGGTATATCAGAAAGCTTACTTACTAGTGGCTAGATATAAATTTAAGTACTAAATAACCACTTTAAGTTAAAAAAAAATCAAACCAACAAGTATTCCATACTGTATTTGTGAAGACAAGTAAAATAATTCAGCATTATCTTTAAGTAATGAAAAAAGCTAATAGCCTCCCTACTACAGAGGGCTCATTAGCAACCTGCTATCTGCAGAGTCAAAATTCCTTCTGACTTTCACTGTGCCTACATGTTCTATTGAAGACAGTATAACCTGGGGAACAGCTACATCATGTTTCAAAATTCAAGCTCTTTCAACGAAAGTAAATGATCAACCTGGTATCTTATCACCTACATGCTATACATTTAAAGAAAGCAACTTCAGCCATATGGTGCTAAACCTCAGTTACCATAGTATCTGTGAGGAACCCAAGTCCAAGCACTAACAGATGTTTACACCCATATATAAGGCAACTGAAAACATCCTAATGTGTCAAATGCACTGACTACTAAAAAAAGTAGAACTAACACTCTGGAGAAAGTAGGCAATAGAACAGGTGCAGTTCGTTTTACTATCAAGTTTGTATCTTAGAAAAGGGTACAAATAGAAAAAACTGCGACAGCTCTAAGAATTTTAAGACTAAATGATCTTCTAAAGGGCCTTCACAACTGATGTGCAAGGACATAAAAAGTCTGCACAATGTTCTCCTAGTTTTCTACACTGTCTTCACTGACACTATACTATAAGGTCAGAAATACAGCACACTAGAAAGGTATCTAAATTTTGTCTTTAATATAGTTACTCTGTAATAAACTTTGTAGGAATATGCTAAACCAAGATTCTTATTGTCTGCACAATCACAATAAGAAATGAGCTGTTAAATTTTTCTCTATTTAAATGTTTCAAAATATGCCATAGACAGTTTGAGTCTTTCATTTCAAAATGAAAACAAGTTTAATTTTATGGAATGTTTCCTTGGAAACAGTATTTTGAACATGATAAACCCAGGTTTCAGATAAATCCAGTTCTACACAGGGAGGAAAAACAAAAGTCAGTCAGGCAGTCATCTTGCATAGTCCTTGAAACTGTTATTCCTGCTACATTTTTCTTGTGATTCCTCTAACGTTCTTAGAAAGATTCTCATTTACCGACATCCATCCCTCTTTCTTTCTGAGGTTGCACAATTTCATCTTGTGACACTTTTCCCTAAGCGCTAAAGCCTTTCTGGGGACCATACTATCAGAAAAGACTAGCTGCACAGAAGTAATATAATTTAAGTCTATGCTGCACTAAGATTATCAGCTATACACTATATTTACGCAAATGAACCTCAAAGAAAGAAATAACTTAAGATTTTGCGAGTAGCAAGGACCAAGAAATTAAATATATTCTCTTAACTTTCTTTTTAAATTGGAAATCTTCATTTATAGAAGACAAAGAATTAAAACTCTCTTGTTCCAGTTCCACATACTTCTGACCAGTTAAACAGAAGCCTCAAATAATCCTCTTAACACATTTAGTTGCTGTTCATTTTTATCAAATGTCTGATCTCGTATACTCAGGTAAAAAAATAAATACTGCCACAGTTTAAGAAAAGAGATGCTTGCTGATTCACGACCCAATCTCTTCTTGCAGCTGCTGCAATGCAAATGAAGACACTAATGCAAGAAAGCCACTTCAGACTTTATCAGATTCTACTCTATACACAAGTACTCTGCTTATAATGCCGCAGGACATACTTATATGTAAATAAGAGACTGAAGTTTGCATGTTGTTGCTACAAATGCCTGTTATTGTAACAAAAAACTGCTGAGGACATATCAAAACTGTAAAAATACGCCTGAAGACTGCACAAAGCTTTTACATTAGATTAGCAGTGTACAATACAAACAAAACGGCAACTGACAGAGTTCCTTTTTTTTTTTTTTATTGCTTTACACCTTTTTTGTGAACAAGAAAATGGGTATACTGGGTGCTAAAGGAAAAGCCAACTTACTGCAACAAACAATTTGCAATAGAAAGTATGGTTTCTGTTTAAAGAGTTACAGATCCATGCCCTAGAAGTCAACAAAGCATTTGTATTCACAAACATCACTCAAACGCACTAAAACAGCTCAGGCTACACCATAGGCATGCGTGTCATCATGAAAACTCAAACTTAATTCTCATGGTATTTTTGTTTTGGAGAGTTTTTCCTTTTTTTTTTTCTTCACCCACTTCATCACATACACAACACACACTACAAGATACTGCCAAAACAAGAGATGACTGATTGTATGGCCAGTTTTTTAAAAACAGTCATAATTCAATAGGTGTCTAAAGCCTTATTAACACTGATTTACCAAAAAGCATACTGATTACTTGTGTGAGTTGTTGTAGTAACATTTTGGTTTAGTGCAGAATATTCAGCAGAGTTTACACATACAACATAAAGCATTGCCATGAACATCTGCATCAGTACAACCACACCACAGACTAAATAACCATGCTCGCAGAAGTGTAAGCCAAGTGCTACCTGCTAGAAGACTAAAGCCTTTCTACACTTAGTTTTTGTTGGGTTTTTTTTTTCCTTCTAGCTGGGTTACCACACCCAATTCTTGTTTTCAGTCTTCTTTTTAGGGGGGAAAAAGCACAACTGCTTAGAGGGTTTTGCAGTTTAAACATATGTCTTCCTCAGGTGTTCTAAAAGCACTAAAGACTGTCTAGAAGACAATGGCATTACTATAATTTGCCCATTGCTAGTAATTGTATTTACAAATCAATGAATAAGATATCGACTGGACATAAATTCAAGACACCGAGGCTGAAGGCATTTTCCCCAGGAAAGAAACAGACAAAAAGTCTCTCCTCGTGAAAGATTTGAAAAACAAAAAAGCTATATTTAAACTAAAATTAAGTGGGCATAAGCTGGTACCACGACCAAAAGCAGCATTCCCATTCTCCTGGGCACAGATGCTCATTTCTGCACCACGTTCCCCTCTCTTTTGCTACCATAGCTACTTGTGAAGTGATACAAACAGACATACTGGGGAATGAATCTGGCTGAAAACTAACTCACTCTTGAGGTCAACTTCTGAAGAATGAGCTACCCACTTGGGTTTACCATGAAGCTGACACAGTTACAAATTGGGCATGGGAAGTGAACTCAATGAGTGTTCAGAGACTGCTTCTTCTTGTGGCCAAATCACCCCAAAGTCTTCAAACTACGCTTTAGAGTAAGAATTGCAAATATTCAAAAACCACTGCCCTGACTGGAAATGAAGAGATTCATTACAAGAACCAACAAGGCTTAGACTGAACTTCATGTAGAAATGGATAATCACTCAGTAAATCATACACACATAAGCTGTTTATAAAATAATGGAAGGTAGTTTGCTTCTGAAAGCCAGGTAGCCAGTGGATACCCCTGAGACAGCCCTCGGAAAGCAGACCCAGAGCATGATTATGCCCAGTACGGAATGCCAAAGAATGCAACCTGAGGTTATAGCAAAGCTCACAGACTCTCAGCTGGGAGAGATTATAGACAACTCTTCACCATTAAAGAAGGATGCCCGTAACAACAGCATGAAGCTATAGGACTTGTAGTTCACAAACTATGACAGTATCATGCAAGTATCTTTATTTGTGTAAAAGAGGGAATTGTTAACTGGTATCTGAAATAAAATATTAACTGTGGGTCTGTAAGACAGACACGTTACCACTTTACACAAAGCCAGAGGACTTAAATACATACAAGACTAGCACAACCAAACTCAGTAAAAAGCAGCATGAGAAAACTGAAATCAAGATTTGAGAAAGACTGGAAAAAGCCTCATTTGGATACACTTACCTAGCTAAGAGAATGGCCACCACGGTGGTAATTGTCGGATAGTGAGCGGACACTATAAAATTATAAAACTTAGAGACTAAGGCTTACATCTCCAAATCACAAGAACGGGTCCATAGGACTTAGGACACCCTTGTTCATTCCCATTCCTAGACCACCGATGTAGTTCGCTTTAATTAAGTTCCTATTCTAGAAATGTGGATAAAACACACAGTTGTATGCAAAAGGCAACACCATGGCTACCTCACCCCCTTGACTACTACATTAAGAAATTACAGACCAAAAACTACGTACATTACTTTTGGTTCTCTGATAGATCAATTACAAATGAGGGCTGTAGTAAGCACTTACAAAGGTTTAATTTAAAGCTAAACCTATGTTTAGGTTCCCCAACCACACCAGAATTTTTGACAGTACTTGCTGCAATACTTTGCCTTAACTGACACATACATGTATTCATTTTTAAATTAACTGGAGATGTCAATAAAGATGCAGATATGATTTATCGCAGCTAATGCTCCCCTTCCTACCATGCTTTCTAATCATCACCTTGGTACTGTTCCCCATACTTACACCCATTGCTCATCTACCTGTTATCATCTCCAATCACTCAAATCACTGTCCACAATGTTCCACATGAAGCCAAACAAAACAAAGCAAAACACAGTATAAAAGGAGAATGTAAATAGAGATCCTCTGACTGCAAAAGGAGTCATGAAATTAAGGAGGAAAACTGAAGAAATTAAAACCAGAAAATATTTACAAAGCAACATGACAGCTGGTTAGCCCTTTCAACAAGACTTTAAAAACATTTAAGATAATTATTTCATATATCTATACTGCAACAGCATATAAAAGATCTTAGAACTCTTTCTGCTGAACACCATTGCCATGATTTAACCCCAGCTGACAACTAAGCACCACACAGCTACTTGCTCGCTCACTCCCCCCATGGCAGGATAGGGGAGAGAATCAGAAGAGTAAAAGTGAGAAAACTCATGGGTTGAGATAAGGACACTTTAATAGGTAAAGCAAAAGCTGTGCACACAAGCAAAGCAAAACAAGGAATTCATTCACTACTGCCCATGGGCAGGCAGGTGTTCAGCCATCTCCAGAAAGCAGGGCTCCATCACACGTAACGGTTACTTGGGAAGGCAAATGTCACCTCTCCAAATGCCCTCCCTGCTTCCTTCCTTCTTCCCCCAGCTTTATATGCTGAGCATGATGTCATACAGTATGGAATATCCCTTTGGTCAGTTGGGGTCAGCTGTCCCAGCCGCGACCCCTCCCAGCTTCTTGTGCACCCCCATCCGGCTCACTGGCAGGGCAGCATGAGAAGCAGAAAAGGCCTTGGTTCTGCTGAGCAGTGCTTACACAGCAACAAAAACATCTCTGCATTATCAACACTGTTTTCAGTACAAATCCAAAACACAGCCCCATGCTAGCTACTATGGAGAAGATTAACTCTATCCCAGCCAAAACCAGCACAACTGTACAAATACCAAGACAGTTTTTGTTGGAATATTTCAAGCTTATTACTTTTATTAACCTTAATTCTCATTTCCCCTTTTCTCACCTGTTTCCATTAGTTGCTGCATGGCCCTATCACCCCTCACTGAGGTATGAAAAAGCAACTTCACTCATCTGCTCTGCAACACCAACCTCCATACCCATTTCTTACTTCTGAGTAAGCCTGCTTTTGTGCTTTCTTCAATGTGTCCATAAAGCCTAGAAGTTGATCATCACGAACATCTGCAAAATTAACATATTATGCACCTTCAAATTCCTACTGAAGACTGTTACCGCCCCCAAATACATAAAGAATTTAATGACCTATGCTGTTCTCGCACACAGACAGCTACAACAAACCATGCTGGAAGCCATGCCATACCCGTGCCCTATACTAAAAAGAGCTGTGCTCCTTCAGAGGAAGAGAATAATCTTTGTGATTGCCCAGCAACTTTGAGATACACGAGATCATATTCCAGGAGCAGTGCCATCAAGTGCTACAGCAGGACAAAAAAAGAAATCTCCTAGACTAGTTTTTCAGTAAATGTTTTCGATGATTCGAGGCAAGTCCTGTTAAGCAGAGGACACAAGCAAGAATGCCGTTAGACTTGCCCATATAGTACATGGACTAACTACTTTAAGCTGCAATTATTAAAAAAAATAAAGATAAGTAGTAAAGGCTACTACCAAAGGGAACTCCGAATAAACACCACTAAATTATCCACTGACATTCATTAAAGTTGAAAGCCTTCCTTACTTCAGCTTGCAGATAGATATCTGAGTTGCCTCAGGTAGTCTAGGATTTATTTTAAACAGTACTACAAAATATAGCTGTGGTGTTTCCACAGTTAGGCTCAGGTTTGAGAATAGACGCTTTTGCAACAGTAAGGCTTTTTAACTGACCCTGTTAGTTACACGCCGGTCCCCTACAGATATGGTCTTCCTGAACTCTGTTCCCGTTACCAGATGCCAAGAAGAAGAAAAAAAAATTATAAAAATTTACCTGGAGCAGGCCAGGTGAAACAACAGGCAGTGAGAAAGAACTAATAAATCCTATCAGACACAAACTGCTTTCTGTAGACCTACTTATACACTTCTGCATTAAATTCCACAGTTTACTTATAAAACTAATTAGTTTGAACACAGCGTAATATTGAGCTGTAAGAGATTCACACTGCATCTAGTCAAAGACCTCTTGGACGTGAAAACAGGGTCTAGAGATACACACATTACATTCAGTGAGGCTCCACATGTCAACTCCTGCTCTTTATCAGCTAAGCTAGACTTGGCTTTGGCTCTGTTCACAGTATTTCCCAGCATCCATACTATCTTATACAATGAAAAAAAATTAACATCTCAGCTCATTATGCAGCTAACGTTTCATAAAGTAGTACTAAAATAAGGTCAGAAGGCTGAAGCAAGGACAAGGCAGTATGTATTATCAGTAACTGAAAAAAGTAACTCTGGTTTTTTAAGCAATCTCAGCAGGCACCTTCACAAGTCTTAGCTATGTACACAGCACAAAACCATATAAATGACAAAACCTTGAAACACTTTACCCAGAGATAGTTCTTCTGTAGGATACTTTCTACTTCTGTAGGATTGCCCTGAGTGGCCTACTAAATTAGAAATTACTAAAAAGCAACACAAAGAGGTCTAAGGTAAAGTGTTTCCAAAAAAGCTAGCTTCCAAACTAAGCAGGCATAAGTACATTTCAGGAACAGACATGTGCATCACTAGCAAATCGCAGGAAGAACCTCTCCTTAACTGACAGCAGCAGGCCAATTTTTAAACGGGATTGAAAAAAAAAACCCCACAAAAGGTGTTCCTAAAATTTATGTCAAAACATTACTTGAAACACTAATTTCTATCATCTCAATTTAAAAATAATTAGGTCTTCATAGTGTGACAAAAGCAACTACAGACATGAGTTTTTCATAGCAAAGAAATCTCCCAGGGATAACTTTCGGGAACAGAACCTATAACAAACTCATAAATGCCCCTACAAGGCAGGAGCAGTACTGAGAGGCTATTCTTTCAAAATATCTCTATATAATACTATAAGAAAAACAAAGAAGTTTGGCTTACAGAAGGCTTACAGAACACTGGGAAAATTAAAGAAAAAACTGCAGCAAGAGAGACAAAGAAAAGACAAAGGTACTGAATTTTATCCAAAGAGCTATGACATAAATCTTGAGAAAAGAACTATTTTCACAACAGGATATAAGCATCTGCAACATGCTTGTTACAGTACCTAGGACATGGACATTCAATCCTGACTAGAACCTTGAGGAGGAACCGCAGTATATACTTCAGCATATTGGAAAGCAGTATTGCTTATGCAGTCCTACACAGGCAACATGATCAATCTCTCAGGATTAAAACACACCCTCTACCAAAAGCAGTGAAAGATGAAAAGGAATTAAAGTGGTCTGGCGAAGATGTCATTGGCACTTCATGACTTTCCCAGGTGAGATTCTATCTACCTCAGTAGACTGAAAATCATGGTATCACCTGTGCTTCAACAGATTCCTAATTCAGGTGGATTCTCAGAAGCAGCAGCTGCACTCACTCATCAACTCTTGTTCTTTCCATAGGGTGACAAATTCCCAAGCACCTATTCAAAATATTCTCTTTTATTCTTAGTACTTACTGTTCACTGACAAGTAGCCTTAAGAATAACTTTCCATCTTAAAATTGATACAAAATCCATGAAAAAATTGCACTGAGGAGGTAAGTTGGTCTGCTGCACACCCTAAAAAACTGCCTAAAAGTTATGTGAAGGTCTGTAAAGCCATAAAGTCAAAAACCAACACCCGTAAAGGTAAGAGCAGGATCAGAACATTCAAACCCTAACTTCTCTGTCAAGAGAAAATGAGAAAATGCTGTTATGGTATTTATCATGTACACCGATTTGTGGACAATAAATACCACAATCAACTCCCTTAAAACAACCAAATATCAGAGTTCAACTCATGAATATGGAATCAAGCTACATAGAAAGTGGTAAAATACAAAAATAAGTTTTGATACCAAAAACATCTGCTGATGATGTGAGACAGTATTTCAAGTAGTAATTAATAAGGCACTCAATGCTTACCCATCTCTTCCCTTACTGACAATTTTAACTTCGAAATAGTATATGCCACAGGCTGCAGGTATTGGATGCGTAGCTCGAACAGAAGCAGCATCTTTTGGAGTTTTTCCATGACCTGAAAAACAATGGCATTCAAAACACAACAAAAACCATATTTTAGATAATTGCAGAAGATGATTCAAAGGTATACATACCAACTACTCCAAACAGAAGGGTTATGTAATGAGCAAACAATATACAATATTCTTATCAGCCTCACTTTTATGCTAGAGTATTTTCTTCCAACATTAAGCTTTCATTGTAGGCATCTGCACTGCAACTAAGCATGCTATGAGAAATACGAAAAAGTTCTACAATTACTTGACGGGCAACTAGAAAAAAGTTTCACTGCAGTAACATATTGACAAAAGCCCACCTGGGTTTGAAAGAACTGTATGATTTCTCAAATGCACAAGGCTTACCCATTTTTACAGACTGAAATGTGATACAACAGTTTAACGCTTAGTGCTTCTGAATCTTGAAGTTTTTAAAGATATTTTAGTGTCCTTCAAAATAAACATCAGTCATTATATAGAAAGTACAATTCATAATTCATCTCCGTGATCTGGATGTTATTTCAGGACAGCATTAAGTATTACAGTCTGCAACTGTGCTAATGCAGCTCCCATTCCTTTTTCTTCTAAGGCTCACTATGTATCAGCCCTGCCACAAGAAGAATGCCCAATGCCACCTCTTGTCTACTTAGGGATTTTCAACCTAAACTGGAGAGCCACTTGCACTACGCTGAGACTAACTCTTCTGAATGCATCACCCTCTTCACAGTACTTTGCTCCAAAGGCAACCTGGAAGCAGGCTTCTGGCCAGATGATTTGTTTTAGCATCAACCTGTTCAAGCAAGCTTGGTCCCTCCCAGGCACAACAAAATCCCTCAATTATTGCGTGAAAGTCACGCGCGGGGTCACAGGATGTAGTTTAAAAAAACAGAAGAGCAAGGTGGACAGTATATTGGATCCTGACAAGAGGAATTTCAGTAAGATGGCAACCCAGAACAGATTGTCCTTGCCACAAGAATAATTCACACAGATCCCGTGCCCACTCTCTGTGTGGATCTGAGGCACGATGAAAAGAGATGACTGTTTTGAGCGTGCTGTACAAATCACTTGGGCTGCAGCACTCCTGCTGTCATCTCCAGTCCAGACAGGGAGGCCTACTGCACCTGCATAGCAATTGATCTGCTTATGCCGAAATAAAAAAGTTACACTCCTTCCAGTGGCATTAACACTGGAATTATTGCTCAGGCACAGATTAATCACGTCTCATGCGCAGCAAGTCAGGTCATACAGCAAGGAAGAAACTGCAGGAAAACTACAGCATAGCCAGCCAGAAAGATCAGGCACAGCTGACCTACACCACTGAACCTCTATCCACAGAGCCCTCTAGTGTAAATGAGGATAAAACAGTAAAACGCTTATCTGCCTGTAGAGCTAGCACCAACCATCTCTTCCCAAATGGCATATGCTCAGTCATGGAGAACTCTCGGTTTCACCACGGCCACGTTTGCCTCTAAAACTTTGCTGGCACAGCATGAATTCTTTGTTCACTGAGATTAGATTTAACCTACGAAGTCTTTCTGATGTAACTAGTTCATCTCAGTGTGTTACTACCTTAAAGCAACTAGCAAACTATCTTGCTTTTCTGGGTGCAAATGCATTGCTCACTTCAATATGCCATTACTAAACATTTTATATATAGATCCTTCAATCACCTCACAGGTTTTACAATATTAAGCTTATTACCTACCTTCTAGATGTTGTTTTCAGGAGCATCATATGAGGAAAAAACAGTAATTTACTCCTCCATACAGAAGACAGCAGACATGTTTTATTGTTCACCACTTTTAAGTTATTTCGTCAGGCTGTGTCAACCAAGGTAATAACCAAGTACATAACCTTAGAGCTTCCATAGGTTTGCTTGGTTTTCAAGTGCTGGTACCTCACTACGTAGCTACTATAAATGAGATTATCATTCCTAAGTACGCAGAAATCCCTCAGCTAAAAGGTGCCCAAAACTTTATGGGCAGAACATTAAAATCCTGAGAGATGCCTTAAATTCAGATAGCTCTGATTAAATGATGTATTACTTGGGCGGGGGGGGAGGGGGGACAACGGGAAGGAAAGACATTTTCTTTTTAAATGTCCTTAGGTTTTTACTTTAAAATAGACTGCAAAGAAGTTCCCTTGGTTACCCTATGCACTTGACAATCTGTGTAGTTTCAGTGTGAGTCAGTCTCCTTATTTGGGCAAGTCTTCCACATAGAAGACTAAACTAGTAGGAACTAGCCAAATATTATTGAAAATGTACATCTATTACCCAGCAGACTTTGTTTTGTGAAATCACAGCCTAAGCATTTGGAAACAAGACCAATTTAAGGTATTCTTAGCACCTCTTCCTGAAACCAGTCCCCTTCTCCCACCACCTCCCCAATCCAGGCAGCTATTGACATACCATGAACCAGACTGATGAACTGATCGGACTTTAAGAAACCCACCAGATTTTTTTAAGCAGCAGATCAGTTCTCCGACCCAGTTCACAACACAGCCACACACAGCTGTCACACTGCAAATAAGAGGTCGACACAGGGGCAGAAGTAACAGGATACCTTACCAGTATTGCCAAACAGTTCATGTGGTGAAGCAACATGCTTGGGGAAGTCAGTGCCCAAAACTACTTTCATCCAATTAAAACAAAAGACACCCTGAATTTAGAACTGTTTTCCTTTTAATATAATCTCCTGTGAATCCCATTTTATTACTTGCTGCTTTTACTTGTACCTACATACAGTTATTATTTCTAACAGCAAATTCGACAGCACCAAGCAGGTAACTACCTTCGAATATTCCAAATACCTCCACATTGTCTCAACATGCTAGTCCAGACCTTCAGCACTACCAAGCTACGCTGGATTATGTGAGGACTCAAGAGATACTAGTTATAAGCCAGCTTTCAAACAAGAAGGAGGCTCTTCACAGAGCAGGTAGCTGAACTGCAAAATTTCTTACCAAAGGGTATTTCATAGATGCTAGTGTTTAAGTAGACCCTGGGCCACCTTCTAGAACAGAAATTAACTAAAAATACACTTTCAGCTCAGGATGCCCTTCAGCTTAAAATGGCTAGCAGCTGAAACGGGAAAACACAGATACACCAGATATGCCCAGCATGGTTTTGGATTTTTCCATAGGCACTCACTTATGGCCACTGTCACTGATGGGACATTGAGCGGAGTGGCCCAATAGCTTGACACTATGTACTGCTGCCACGTTCTTTGGTAACCTGAATCCCCACTTCCTTGCCTGCGAATAAAAAGGAACTTTGACATCCAACTCTTCTGGATTGGAGGTTCCAAATGCCTGAAGATCACATGAACACTGCCCTGTGTTCCCTAAAACAGACCTCTTTCAGAGTCGCAAGTTATAGCTGAAGTATTTAAAACAATACTTAAGTGTGTATTATTTAACACTAAAATTTAACCATTTTCAGCATTAAAAAGAAAATTCTGCAAACAGACACATTGGGGCAGAGAAGGGAAAAGAGCTGTACAAAGCTTGAACTTTACACCATAAACCAGATCATAGGTAAGTTCCATTACCAGAACTGTTTTCAATTGGGCTTTTAATGAAAGTGTTTAACAACCATACTTAAGGAGTAAAACTTTATTTTTTAAGCATTCACACCGATGATTTTTACTAAAAGTAGTATCATTGGTCCTTTAGCAAAATTAAATTGAAATTAATCTAAATTTAAATTCCATCTACTTGAAAAAAGCCAATTCAGATAAAACCATATTTGGAGAAGCCATTTCAGCTTTCAAAAACATAACCTTTGAACTTAAAGCGTGTAATGCATATGCATCAAATAGTCCAAAAGAAGTCTGTGGGACTGTCTACCTAGACAAAAGTAAGCCGTTTTATACAGTTTAAATCCTTACACGAAGTTTACATAAGCTGAACTGCAGTCATTTCCAACAGGTGGTTCAATAACTTGCTCACACTGCCAAAAATAATCAAGACCTAATCTTCTGTTGAATTCATTAGGAAAGTTTCACTGAGACAAGAAAAAAAAAAAAACAAACATGCACAAATTTGATTTTACTTCAACTTTTTCCCCAGTTTAAAAAAGCAAGACATCTCAGAGCTACAAAGGTGTCCAAAACAGGCATACTGTACTGTATTGAATGTACTTCAAGTGTTTTCTACCAGAAAAACTGGCACCATCCTTCTATCACTGAATGACAACACAGAACTATCACTATAGAATCCTCTTCTGTTTGTTATAGAAATTGGGATGCATAGTTTGCACTGAAAAATAAAATCGTTTTTGGTTTTTTTTTTTTAGTTTGGCACTAGAGAGAGTTCAAAGGCAACTGCATTGTAAATAAATGCCTGGCTAAGATTTCCGGGCCTGCAATACATTAGAAAAAGTTCACGCCATGGCAGCTTACTCAAAATTGCATAACTTTCCTCAGCTTTTTTTGGACAATTGTCACAAGACCAACTTAAGTGAAGTTACTATAGGACTTTCCATTATTTTAGCACTAGGGATTTAACCTGTTTACCTAATTCTGTATATAGTTTCTTTCACGTTTACAATCTGTCTTGAATCTGTATTTTTATCTCCTTATACATTGCATAGGTCATTATCTGCTGGAAACCAAACTTGTCCATCTAGTGGAACATTCATATTACATACAGCATTTATGACACCCCTGTTTTTCAACAGATCCATGTGTTAATTCTGAATATTCTACAAATATGTAGGAAGATTTTTTAAGATGTCTTACCCTAATAGCTACATATTTTGTGCGGTAACTGCTTTACATGCAGCATACACTTGCCTGAACCCTTATGCTTTCTTTATCACTTACCTACAGCTCAGAGCTGTTAATATTGCAGTGAAGTGAAAAATGACGTAAGTTTTTTCCAATACTGTTTTTCATGTCTCTCTTACTTAGATATACCATCAACAACAGTCACTAGGACAGCGTTCTAGGACAGCGTTAGCTTTCTATCAGCTTGCACAGCTAACTGGCAACAACACAGAAATGTACGTTTGTCCATCTAAAAAATACCCTTGGGTATAGCCTTTAATATATTAGAGTATCGGTGATGCCAACATATTTGTATTTCATATCCAGATTTTGACAAAGCTTCCTAACCAAGGGTCAGAATTTGTAGAAGTATAACAGAATAGCTCACTGGGGAAAGAAATAAGCCTGTTCTGGTAAACAACATGGCAGTCAATGCATCTTCCCTTCAACCACCTCCCCATGTATGCCTTCCTTTTCTAAGTAACACTGATTCTGAGAGAGGATACAAAAGAACACTGACCCCGGGGTTTTGTTAACCCCCCCAAAATTTAAAGAGCTGTCATCCTGATGCTAGACTGTACTCCTTTAAACCTCCACCGTTGATCAATGCCTGGTTTTGTGGCAGTTTTGATTTTTAAGCACTCTCTAGGGTGCTGGCAAAAAGCTTCAGGTCCAGAAACGCAGTACAGAAAACATCGCAGCTGCAATGGGTAGAAAGAGACATCTACTGCAGCTCATGTTTCCATACAAGTTGTCCACTGGTATGCAAAAAAATGAAAGGAATCTTTGAAATTACATAGAGGGCCATCATTCCTCTCACAAACCAAGTAAACAAAAATAGCACTGCTCACAATACATCAGCACATTAAAATTATGAAGCTGGTTATACGAAAAAGTAACTTCGATTTTGCTCTGGTTGTTCCCCCCACCATTTTTTCCAGAGGTAAGTATCCCCAGCACATCCAGGGTCAAAGGAAAGCACTGATGTTACTGCTTTCTGCCTCCTATCGGTCACAGACAGGAGGAAATTACTCCAGAAAACAGCTCTACAAACAGAAATCTACAATGGCAGCAGAGAAAGCTTAAGTATACAAGGTACCTATACTACAGTAATAGAAAACAGTAAGAATTGCTTTTGATTACTTGTTTCTTTGAATAGATGTTTTCTCTCCTTTCCCTATTTTGGGGATCTTCGTCCATGCTCAATGTGCGATACAAATTTTCTTTCACCAGAAACATCTACCATTCTTCCACGACTATCCGGATAACTGCAGAAGCACTGACAGTGCCAATATTCCACAAGAAGATACTCTGAATGCTTTCTTTTGAGACTCCTATTTGCAGCTGATATGTAGAAACAACTTTTGACAGTGCTAAGCACATTCTTACTTGCTATCTTCCCTTATTTTCCTCACTGAACCTCCTCATTTTCTTCCCTGAAGGATCTAGGAGGGAGAAAAAGCAGATGTTTTAGTCTTTTTTTTTTCCCCCCTCCAGATCTCAGGCAGGAATGCCCTGATAGCACTCACTGCTTAGCCCAGTTAGCAACTGCAGGTGCCAGACAGGAAACATACACACAGGGCTGCCCTAGGAGCCACCTTCCTGAAATCACCAGCAAGAAAAGATGGGCCAGGTAAGAGGCCATTCACTCCCATTAGCAGTTAGGAGAAAGAAGGGTATACATGGTATATCGGCACCTGTCCTTTTCACAGTCTTCTGGGCTCACCTAGGAGCTCTTCAACCTTCATCACTCACTATTACTTACGAGCTAAAGTAAAGGTATTTTATTTTTATAACCTACTCACTGTGCTTTATGACTTCTGGTAGAGTATCCACAGCATTTCCTACGATACCTATACTTCAGAAACATGCTGAACCTCTTGTAATTTCTTTGAGGTAATGCATTTCTTTTTTTAATGCTAAGACAAAGGAGAGAAGTGAGGAAAACCAGGGATAGCACAGAGAAAGTTTGAAAATATACTTCTACAATTACACTCACAGAGCAGGGAGGTTCCATCTCTAAATTCTACTTCACAAGCAAAAAGAGTTGGTCAAAGCAAAACACACCAGCAGAAGGACCTAATGGCCATAAGGCTATGATCATCTTATAAGGGAAAAAAAAAACCAAACCAACCCGCCACCACTAAGCACTAGAAAATACAAAACACTTCTAAAAATACAAGGTCATAAAACACTGAACAAAAGCCAGGAAATTCAGAGTTGAGTATTAAATAACATGTCCTTAAGTCACTCAGTGCCTCCCAGAAACCTGCTCTACAGTCATCATCCTCCTTTATTATCTTTGTATGGTGCATTAAACTTATCATTTTTAACAGACTATTTTGTACTTAATAATAAAGCCTCTCTATTAAAAAAAAGTCTCCAAGAGTACATTTAATCCTTTCATGGCAGCCAAATCCTGCCATGTGTTTGTGTTGCCTTTTTCCTTCTCCGATTAAACAGTAACATGTTTATCGAGATTTCACTTGAATTTCTCCACTGTAAACTCTGAGAAAGGGTAATTGCAAGGTTGGGTTTTTCCCCTCCCATTAGGTTCATCTGACTACAGACTGACAAAAGATCCAGCTGTTCACAGCCAACCCAGAAGTGCTTTTGAATCCACAACACTTCGACTTTAGGACTTGGGCCTAGAACACCAGATGTGTCTGTTTTCAGGTCAGAGCGTAAACTTATGTTTCCAGGTTTTATGACATTTCATAACGATCAACACAAGTTTTTTCTTCTGTATCCTCTTGCTGATTTATACAAATTCATACCCCGATTTTCACCTTTTCCTTGAAAACCGGTGACTTTAACTAGGAAACGGCTAGGCAGAAAGTTATAAAGTCACCTTTTATTAACGTAAGTCCTATTGTCACTGCTTCCCCCAAATCACCCTTTAGTCTGTACGATAGTTAGGCAAGACTATTGCCAGTGACTTTAATGTAATTTTTCATAGTTTAAAAATAAACCGTGTTTTTCTGTTTTCCCCTCCCGTCATTTCCGTGTTTAATAGCTTAACGCTTGCTGCTTTTAACGCCATTTAACCCTTGCTCTTCTCGAGAGAAAAAAAAAAAGCAGCCACTTCTTTCCTCGCTCATTACCATAAACAGGACACGTCACGCCGATTCTCCTTTATTCTCCTGCCTCGGACTCAAACCTTCTGGTGATACCTGAGCCCTCGGAGGAGGTCTACGAGTTTACATAATGCCCACTCCAGAGGCACACGGCGGCGGGGGCGGCCCCTTGCCCCCCCTCCCCCCCCCCGCACCGTGACTGAACCGGGAGGGGGAGGGGAAAGGAGAGAAAATAAAGCCGAAATACAGAAAACTAGACACTTCTCTCCAGGCTGAGAGCAATGTAGGGGATCAGGAAAGGTAGAAGGAAAAGAAAGAATGAGGAGCGTGTGTTATTTCCTGTTATTGTTACTCCTGCGCCCACCGCCCGGAGGGGGGGGGGGGGGGGGGAGGGTCGGGCCGCCGCTCCCCGCCGTGCAGCCCCCGGCCCAAGGGGGCCCCACCGGGACGGGGTAGGGGTCGCGGCGGCCCGGGCCGGCCCTCACCTTTGTAGTGTACCCGCAGGTTGTTCTGGGAGAGGCCGATGTAACTGAATTTGTCCTTCGGGCTCCAGGAGCGGGGCAACGGCGTCTCCTGCTCGTCCACGGCCGGGTACAGCCTCTTCAGGCGCCGCTTCAGTTCCTTCTCTTGCTCGTTCAGGGCCGGGTCGCCGTGCGGGAACGGCGCCGGGGCGCTGGTGCCACCGCCGGTACTGCTGCTCCCCGCCGGCAGGCCCAGCGCCGCGCCGGTACCGCCGCCCGCCGTCGCCGCGGGCCCGCTGCCGCCGGCGGCGGGTGGCGGCGGCGCAGCGGTGGCCGGCGGCGGCGGCGGGTGGAGCAAGAGCGCGGCGGCCGGCGCGGGGCCCGGGTTGGCGGCGGCAGCGGAGGGGACCCCCGGCGCCGGCGGGGGAGCGGCGGCCGCCAAGGGGAGCTGCGGCGGTGGCGGCTGTTGTTGCTGTTGCCCGGACATCCCGGCTCCGGCCTCGGCCTCCTCCTCCTCCGCCGCCGCCGCCGCCACCACCACCACCACCACCACCTCCTCCTCCTCCCGCGGTCGCGACTGTCACCGGACGGGCCCGGGGCGGAGCGACGGGCAGGCCCGGGCGCTGCGGAGCAAGGCGGCCGCCGGCGGGTCTGGCCGGCGGGTCACCCCCAACCTGAGCGTCTCGGAAGGGGGCGGGGTGGAGGTTTGGGGGAGGGGGGCGCGGCGGCGATGACGGCGGCGGCGGCGCGGGGGGCGGCGGGGCCGGGCCAGGCGGAGGGAGGGAGCGAGCGAGCGAGGCGCGGAGAGCGGCGGCGCCGGGCGGAAGCGAGGCGGGCGGAGAGCGCGCGCCAGGCGCCGCGGCAGGGCTGACTCGCGTCCCCCCACCCTCCTCCCGTCTCGCTCGCGCGCGCGCGCGCGCTCTGTCCGGCTCCGGGCGCGAGGCGCCTCCGTGCGTCTCCCAGTCAGCTGAGCCCAAGGCCGCCCCTTCTTTCTCCTCCCCTTCCTCCTCCCTCCCGCGCTCGCGACGGCGGGGAGAAGGGGCGGGGCCTACGCCCGTCGGCAGGCGCGAGGACGGGCGCTTGGCGCGCGCCGGGGCGCGAGGGCGGTGGAGCAACGCTGAGGGGAAGTGAAGGGAGGGAGGTGGCGACCTGTGCTGCCATCGGTGATGGCGGGCGTAGAAAATGGATGGCGACAGGCCGGTGTCGCGGCTGAGGTGGCTGTGAGGCCGGCTCCTGTCAGGCCCCGGCCCGGACTGGGGTAAGGGGGAGATGACCCCGGGAGCGGCCTGCGAGAGGGGGGAGAGCTTGGGGATGCCTCGGCTGAGGAGGGCAGAGGGAGCGGAGTGGTGTTGCTGGGGGACGGTGTGATTTTGGGTTTTTTTCTCCTCCTTTGGTTTGTGCTTGGAGGGGTATTTTGGCCTGTACTTAATGCCATGGATTAATAAGCAGTCGCCTGCACTGATACTTTCACAGGGCAGCAGCGAAAGAGAAGCGTCTCCAGGCAGCCAAGTGTGACTTTGAAAACATCAGAAGAGGGAGGGGGATTTTTCAGGCAGGTCTAGAACCTGAAATGTTGGGCACATCCCAAGCCACTTCCAGCTGCCAATGTGCTGGAGAACGAGTACGGAAGCAGGAAATAGAGGCAGCTAATTATGCTTCACCTGTGCAAAATGGCTGGTGAGGTAATGCAGGTGTGACACTCACAAAGGCTTGTGAGAAGCTAAACATTTCTCTCCTATAGTCACCAAAATAGCCTGTCACATGAGACCTCTCAGTGATGTCTGGTAGCATCTACGGCTGGACGAAATGCAGTTATCTGAAAATACCCTATGAAGAGGAGCTGCAAACTACACAAGAGTAGAAATGCCTAGGATGGGCATCAAAACTCGTGCTGAACCATGTCTGAGGGTCAACTGCCCTGGCACTGCTACACTATCTCTACAAATCAGAATCATAGAATGGTTTGGGTTGGAAGGGACCTTTAGAGGTCTTCCAGTCCAACCCCCCTACAGTGAGCAGGGACATCTTCAACTAGATCAGGTTGCTCAGAGCCCCATCCAACCTGGCCTTGAATTTTCCAGGGATGGGGCCTCCACGACCTCTCTGGGCAACCTGTTCCAGGGTTTCACCACCTTCATTGTAAAAAATGTTTTGCTTCTATTCAGTCCAAATCTACCCTCCTTCAGTTTAAAACTGTTACCCCTTGTCCTATCACAACAGGCCTTGCTAAAGAGACTGCCCCCATCCTTCCTATATTCTCCCTTTAAGTACTGGAAGGCCATATTAAGGTCTCCCTGCAGCCTTTTCTTCTCCAGGTGAACAACCCCAACTCTCTCAGCCTGACCTCGTAGGAGAGGTGCTCCAGCCCTCAGATCGTTTTGTGGCCCTTCTCTGGACCCCCTCCAACAGGTCGATGTTCTTCTTGTGCTGAGGGCTCCAGAGCTGGCCAAAGCGCTCCAGGTGGGGTCTCACTAGAGCAGAGGGGCAGAATCACCTCCCTTGACCTGCTGGCCACGCTGCTTTTGATGCAGCCCAGGATACGGATGGCCTTCTGGGCTGCAAGTGCACATTGCCGGCTCATGCCCAGCTTTTCATCCACCAGTACCCCCAAGTCCTTCTCCACAGGGCTGTTCTCAATCCCTTCATCCCCCAGCCTGTATTGATATTGGGAGTTGCCCTGACCCAGGTGCAGGACCTTGCACTTGGAACTAACTCTAGATCAAACTAGGTCTAAGTTTGCTTTCTGATATCTAGAGGTTGTTGTAAACCGTGAAGCTTAGTAGTGTAGAATTAAAATTAAAAAAACCCCAGTATTTAGGTAACAAACTTTGGGGGGTATACTTGTTATGTTCGTAAGTATAGATGTGTCTTAACTAATTTTTGAAGTTAAATACATTTTTTGCCATAGCTGCTTCCTGACTTGTGGCTCACTTAACATTTGTGCAAAAATGTTTCATGTGACCCATTTTGAGATGGCCACCATCAAATTCCTGTTTCTTGTACAATACAACAGGAGAGCAGGTGTTCCTGTGCTTAATTCTTGACATTATTCCCTACCCTGATTGCTTTTATCTTGCCGTGTACCACATTCCTGGGATAAATAATCTAAATCTATCAAAATACTGGTTTTCATAAAAGCCTTTCCCCTCAAACATGCCTGCAGACAGACTCATCCACGTTTTTTGAGGTAGGATATACTCTAGACTATGCCAGAGGAGAAAAAAAATTCCTTTATGTAGAGGTGTTCTAATACTCGGCGTTAACCAATATGTTAATTATTCCTCCTGTGTTCTATTAGCTTATTTGTTTTCTGACTACAGCTTTGTGAGGATTAGAGTACACAGATATATACATAAATGCCCAGTTCCTGCTTTCCAGTTGACACAAATGAATTGGAACTTGTCAGGTGTAGAAGATGTACTCATGTTCCTCTCTAATGTGTTATTTTGCATTTTCAATATTGAACTTAATTCACCATTACATGATCCATTCTATTTCCTTAGGACTTCCTCATCATTGCAGCCCCATCTTGTCTTGCTTAACTGAAATAATTGTGACAGCTGCAAATTTTACTGTCTCACAATACAGTCCACTTTCTGGATCAGTGGTAAATACAGCAACAATATGAGACTTACTACAGAGCCCTGAAGTAGGCCATCATTAACCTTCTGCCATCACAGAAACTCACTGCTGAATTCTGTTCTTTGCTTTCCATCTCCAGTTTTTGATCCGTGATAGTACTTTTCTTCTTGCCCAGTGATTACTGAGCTGCTTGAGTCGTGTCTCTGGCTTAGGGATTTAATCAAAGGCCTTTTGAAACACTGTAAAACGTCAACTAGTCTACCAAAATCTCTTTGGTTTTCAGGTGGGGTGTTTATTGACACTTTCAAATAATTTCAGTAGATGGATCAGCCAGGAATTATTTTGCTTTGCAGAAAAGCCTAGTTAGGCCCAATTTCATATGCAGAGATTTCCTTCAGTATGCTTGTTTTTTATTTATGTTTACTTTTAGTGACCATTTCAACCAAAGAAAATGCAATCCAAGCATTCCAGCAACTGAGGGTGTTTGTTTGGCCTCCTGTTGGACATATCAGCAGGGTTTGATGTGAGCGCAGGTGGTCAGTTCCCTCCATGGCTGCAGGATCTGGGTCCTCCAGGCAGATGTGGTGCATGGGCATCAGCTCACTGTCAGTACACCTGTCGGCCCTCCTCAAGGAACCCAGAGCGAGAGGAGAGGGGAGAGCAGCCCCCGACTGGCACCCTCCAGGCATCATCACGAAGAATAAAGCTCTCCTGATGGCACAAGCACATCCTCTTCTCACAGTGGAGCGTTCTGCATGGCCTTGAACATTGCTGAGGTTAATTTACCTCCTGGATACTGCGTTGGCTGCTCTCTGTGTTTTCATTAAGAGCGGGTAAGTGGGCTGCGGCCATCTGTGCCAGCGATGCCGATAGTGTTCTGGCTGTCATCACGAAACAGAGACAGGATTCTCCTTGGGAGTCTATTTATCTCTGCCTGTCCTTTGTCCCCCCTGTAGGACCGAGCCCCCTAGATACGCATGAATTTAGTACACGTGCTACGTCTGCCAGCCTGACAAATTTCCAGCCGCTTTCCTTGAAATCTAGTATCTCCCATTTGTAGTGATGGTAACTTTGCTGTTCTTTGTTTAGTATTTCTCCTGGTTAAGTTTTTCCAAAGCATAGTTTCTTTGTAACTGTTTTGGAATTAAATTTCCCTGCTTCAAGAAGCTGCTTGGAAATCAGCAGTGTGTTATTTATTTTTGTACTGACTGTGCTGAATCACTGGTTCTAATAAAAAAAGAAAACCACTAAGAAGTAGGCTATGATATTTTAACAGTGTTAAGGATAGATCTCTTCAAACTACCTGGAGAATTTTTTTTGCTGGGCCCTTTGCTATTTGGGCTATTTTTTTTCCTGCTAATTTAAGTGCTCATATATAGGATAGGCTTGATGAACTGACAAATGAAAGACTTGCCAAAATGAATCACATATGAATTATAGGTCATCATCAGCTATTAACTTGGTTGAATCAAATGGTAATCAAGTTGCAATTTGCAGTATTACTGTATCGCTGCTCACATGTAACACGGTGCTTCTGCTTTTATAGAACTGAGCACTCCGCTAATACAAATAATTTTGTTATATGAGTCAGCTCTACCTGTGCCTATCTTAGACCACAGGTGATTAGAAATCTCTCATTTGCCAGTGCTTCAGATGTGGTATTTTTATATATATACACACACATATATACACACACATATATATATAAGTATAAAAAATCTATAGGGAGGGATATATATAGCTGTTTAGTTTTGGTACTTGAACGCCAGCATGTATATGCAGTGGGAGCAGGCTTGTTTTCTGTATTCTGTTCTTACCTTTCTGGTATGTACATGGGCACTGTGATCTATGGGGACCTCAAGTTTTATAGAAGTATGATGCACTCTTTGTACAAAATCTCACTAAATTTAATCTCCATAGTCCATTTTTTAAAATTTCTTTGCATTTTGTTAGTGAGTTTAAAGTTTATTCATAGTTCATGCTTTTCTTCCAAAGTTATTATTCACAGCTCTCTACCATATCCTCTTTCCACACTGAAGAACAACATTTTTTTATCATTTTCTGGTGCATGGTGGGGGGGGAGGTCCCCAGTATTAAAAGGCAGTTTAAGGACAACTGAAAATCTGTTCATTGGGAGAGATCATACACAGAAGTTATAGTCTCCGCTGTCTGGGCTACCATACAAACATCATATTCTAACTAAAATGTCAAAATCGGCACAGAAATAAAATGCCCTCCAAGCTGAATAGAATGTGTTTCGTTCACAAGACAAATTTATGCGGTGGCAGGATAGAAAATACAATGAGACACACTGGTTTATTCCTTTTGTGAAAACAGATATCAACCCGTAACACTATTGGAGAAGTGATTCTCGGATAAGCGGGTCAAGATCCATTTCTGAGTCATGCATTTCTGCTGAGGGTGGAAGAAAGTTGGTATGAATTAAATGTTGAAATGTAAAAAAAAAAAAAAAAAAAAAGGAAGACTGACTACTGAAAAAAATCTCAGTGGCCAGAATTTCTACAGTAAATTAGTTTGTTTGGCCAGCCAAAATCCCTTCATGGTATGTAACCAAGCAAAAGCGAGACTGAAGGACAGGAGAAGGAGAAATGAAAGACAACAAAAAGAGCTAATCATCCAGCCTTCTTGGACTAACGGGCTGAAGTGCTTGGCACTTCTTTTCCCCTTGCCCTGGCTGGGCACATCGGCAGCCTGACTTGCAAGCGCAGCTGGACGAGTTCCAGTGCCCTTTTAACTAACGAGGGGCAGGTGGGTCAGGGAACCGCTGAGTTTGGAAAGTACTGTGTGGCCCGGCACAGTAGCACATCCTCTGCCTGCTGTTTAGGGTGGAAATGTAAAAGTTACATGCTTTCAGTAAACATTTTAAAGTTTCCCTGGCAAACCAGGCGGTGTTTTGTTTCCAGCCTGTGCATTGGTAGGGTGCCCATTACCATAGATGAGCAAGCTCAAAGACTGCAGGCTTTCAGAAACACATGGGATGTGTCAAGCTGACCCACTTCTTGAAAGCCAGGCTAGGCCTTTGTGAAATGTCCTGTACTTGTTAGATGTTAGGATGTCAAGAATGTTTAAGTCTCCACTGACGGGATAATTATTGTTATGGTGTTTATAGAGGTGGGAGGGCCCTAAGGGAAAGGAGGCCAAAAAGGAGAATCAGGAAGTGAGATGAGTAAGGCTCCAGGAATTGCGCACAGATGGAGTTTTGTCGTGCTTTTTTCTTTAGCTCACTTGGCACTTCAGTAAAATAGACGTTTACATATGAGAAGCTATTTCTTCTTTCTCCGCATCTCTCACACCTACAAATTCAAATGTTCCACATGCTAATCTTAGTGGCAGAAGTAGATTTGAAATGGGCTTTAGGAATGTGAAACTGTCAGGTGAAAACACAAAATTTTAATAATTTTTAGTTATTGTAGCTGCTCCCAGTCCTACTGCCAATCTGTAGTTTGTCTCTTTCAAATCTGTTCCGGGGAAACAAGTTAGCATGAAATCCTGAATAGCTACTGAAATCTGAAATCCTGAAAATCTGCTGCTCTTGCTAAATAGTAGTATTTTACTGTACAGGACCGATCATTCTGTTATGATTTATGGAATGTATTAAATATACCAGAAGCCTGTAGGATGTACAGACGGTTGCCTCCCTTTATTTTAAGAGCACAAAAACATGCATCTACAAAGCACATTGTCTGGCAAAATGCAAACAATTTTTCTAACTTTGTTCAGTCATAGTAACCTTGGAGGATACTTGCATGAGAGAGCAATTAAAATATTTCAAACAAGGTCATGATTTTTCAGGTGATTGTTTTTAAGATTAACTTGCCATTATATATGCTGTCATGATTGCAGTGTATATGCTCAGAAGCTTGGAGGAAGAGTAGCTTCCTGCTATAGTACATATTATTATGATGATGATCAGCAATTACTGTTGTTTGCCAGGCCACGCCTATGCTAACCTCTGTCATCAACAGTATTGTTTAATCATCTTAAAAATAGCTGAATCTTATCTACTTGGTAACTTCTTTTAACTTACCTTATAAACTTACCTGTGTAAGGATGCTCTAGAGTATGATGCGAAAATCTTTACTATATAAAAGTCGCTTGTGTCGTCACTGATTTGTTACAGCTGCATAGTACTGCCCCTCTTGGAAATGACTTAATAATAAAGTCACTTTTCTTTTCTAGGGATCAAAATGCTGAGAAAGACTGAGAGGTTATCTGACCTCCTCTCCCCTCTACAGCTGGACCAGCTATCCCATGGTCATTCCTGACAGGTGCTTGCTTAAATTCTTCTTTAAACCTCCTGACACTGATATGCTAACAGCTTTGTCTTGTGTTTTGATTAGTAACAATGCAAGGGAATACTTGAGCGGTTTGAAAACACATATTTAATTTGGATAGTCTGAAAACTAAATGGAATGTAATCATTTCTGTTACTTTTAAAAAAATTTTCAACAGTGCTTTCTGAAACATAAAATTTAAGTTTTGATCCAGATTTGCATTGCCACAGTAAGTGTTCAAAACTCGTGAGTCAATGCCCACCCACAAATGAAGTTGGCTTAAAAGCCCATTTTCTTAAAAATAAGACATTTGGAGAAGATGGGTAGGTGGTTGGTTATTTGCCATCTGTTTTCTGTGCTTTTAGGAGACCTTCCTTTCATATTTACAAGCTTTTGCTGTACAGAAGAATTAAAAACTTGCTTAAAAATATAAAAGCTGTGATTCTTACTGCAGACCCATAACTTCAGCAGCTGAAAAATGTATTTAAGGATTTGCAATGAAATAATGAGTATCATGAACACCTGATTTGACCTGACAGTATTCTTCACCATGTCACAGCTTGGTAGAGAAACAAACAGTAATCTGTGTATACGGGTCCCCTCGTATTCAATAGATTTGGTATATTTGAGAAAGGTTGAGGAAAAGGGTGGAGGGCAAGTCTTTTCCCTGTCAAAAAGCTCTCCATTGTATATTGTGAACGTCAGTTTACTTTTCTGTTTCTTAAGGTAATTAATGTATAATAATGCTTGTTAATAGGCAACTGCTGTCTGTACTCCCAGGTTAAGTCTAGTAGGTTAAGTCTCATGGTAGAGAGGAATTTATTTTTAAACAAAAAAATTGCAGAAAACTAACAGTTCAGTTGGCATGGATTTGTCACTCTCGGCTAGATCTCGGTAATTAAAGGAAGGTTCTGATAAACAAGAAGTTTGCTTAATTTTAATGGTCCGTGGTTAGGAGTTCTAAGACAAACTTGCTTGTTAGATACTCCTTATTTCTTCTAGTGAATATGTTACATTGTTGATGTGCCAAGCAACTTTGACTAAACCCTGCAAATGCAAATACCTCCTTTTATATAGTGACTTCCAGTTAGCTGCCAGACTTGGTGAGAGAGCAGTTCTAGCGACTTGCAAGTTTGCTGAAGTGCCATATTCTGTTCATATGGCAGGTAGCATTGATGCCCAGCTCTGACCTAACCCTTACAAAAGTGCAGGCTATAGGAGGCGATCTGTTGTGGAGAAGGTTGTTCTCTCTGACAATAACCAATAGCATGAAGTTGTATTGGAGAACCAGCTCATTAGTGAGAGCAAATCAAATCACATATGAAAATCTTATCCTTAGCTTAATTAAGATAGATCTTTCCTGTTTGCTGCACCAACGAGCCTGGATTTTTAGATCTGTGTCCATGCTAAAAAAAGTTCATTTGAGACTCTGAACAACCTGACAATGCATTTCTAAGAGTTGTTGCCAGACTGCAGAAAGGTACGAACTGGTGCATAGAGAGATGTGTTTCAGTTCGGGTTGACGTAAGGTTTCTGGGCCACACAGGCCTCTTAGCCAGTGAGTGACACGCTGTGGAAGTGTACCAGAAGCCATCATGCACTAGGATTTCTCCCTGCAGAAGACTTGCAGAGGTCGTGGATTAGCCGGTGGTGAGCTTTACTGGGAACAAATCTCGTATGCCCAGTAAGAGCATTCTGTGTCAGTATTAGAAGCAAGAACCTTGATCAGCGTGTTAGGTATCTCACCTAAGTTCTCACCTTGGCTCTGTCAGCAGTTAATGGAGAAAGACAGGTACCTGGAGGACATCCCTGTCATTCTAGCACATCTGACAAAAACAGATGATCTGGTTACTGCTTAAGCATTTTGTGTGCTGGAAAAAGTTATATGTGATCATACAAAGACTACCAGAATGCAAGTGCACTCAGAGGGAAAGACACAAGCCTGAGCTTTGTGTCTTGAGCAAGGAGAACAGCAGGTAGCACTGGCAAGATGCTGAAGAGGTGGGACCAAAAGCTGCTGAAGATGAGGTACAGCTGAAGTGAGATGTGACTCAGTGACGTGTCATCCCTGGCTCGTAAGACGAGGTGAGACAGAGCTTGAGCAAGAGGAAATACACTTGCAAAATTTAACACTTCATAGGAAAAATAGCCTCTTCACCTCAGTTACTGACATCTCCGTTTTTGTGGCTAATCCAGGAATTGCTGTACGTAGTATGAGACATTAATGCTGGCCCTCAGTCTGTTGACTGCCCCTCATCTCTAGGATAAGATCTGACCTTTTGCAGACCTACTACTACTTTGCAGCATTTTCTCTTCACCCTCTAAATTTCAGGCTTTCCTCTGCATTGAACTTTCCTGCTCTGTATCCTTTCATCTCTTTTTATGCAGAAGTAAAAGTTCCTTGTGGGCAGAGATGCTTATTTGTCTGTTATAATTTATCCACTGTATGGGAATCATGTAGTTATATAAAGCAGTAATACTATTAATAGCAGAGTAGGCAGCAACTTCTCTTTCAAACTTTTAATACAAATTTTCTATCAATTTAAATGGAAGCATGATCCATAATTAAAGTGGCACAGTCTTATGTACTGAAGGAATTTTGAATCACAGTGAAAAATGCAGGAAAAGGAAGTATTATAACCACATCTACCCACAGAGAATATAAATGCAGCCACACAAATCTTTTAAATGTTCCTCGGTCAGGTACGTTCTTACAGCCTGGTATTGGCTCAGGCAGGGTTGATCTGAACTGAAAGACAAAACCAGCAAACATTGCTGGGGCAACAGTGCCGGAAAAGTTTAGGACACTCCCCCGCTGTAACAAGGAACTAATCATTCCTTGTTAATGGACATCTGGTAACAAATGTGTGCGAAAGCAGCAGTTAAAAATCAGCCAGCAAGAAGTGCCAAGTGATGGTTATCTGAGCTTATGTTTTCTGGCTCTGGCGATCAAGGGTTCTCTATGTTTCTGAAGAAATGAATGCTAATGACGACATGTCCAGCAACACCTTTTCAAAGGATGATGCTGAAGAGGGACATCAACGCTGCCTGAAAGACAAGTCTTCTTCCTTTTAATATGTGCCCTAAAATCAGGGGAAGGTAAGACGAGGAGGAAGGGTTGTCTACAACTAGAATTACCCTGTATTTTATCAAAAACCTGTATAGTTTCTGAGCCTGTTCATGAATGATCATCTGCTTTAATTTTTAACTGAGAAGAAAGGACATACCGTACATGCTGTATACTACCTCGCCTCCAATGCTTAGTGCAGAACTTAAAAAGCATGGTAGGATGGAGCCACATATCTACTACTGTATTGAATTTGAAGACATTGTCAAATTAACAAGGCCTGAATTGTGTTTCTATTTATTTACTTACCATTAAGTGATATAACATTTTCTTCCACATCCTGAAGGTCGTTACCAGGGTGTATTTATTTTGGCTTCTGAGTGATGTCGAACATCCAGTACTGTGCCTTTTACAAACACATACATGAAAAACAATTCACTAACGCATGCTCCTTCAGTGCTGCCAAGAACGTAGCAAAGTGTAACCAAGCTGCATATGGTTTGACTGTGGTAAAATGTCTGCACCCTGCCTACACTACAGGTGTAGCTCTACTGGAAGAAATATCCCACTAGGTTTCAAGGGTTGGATAAAATCTTCCTAGGGGAACTTGAGTGCCTGGTAGAAGAGCTGTCCTCAGCTGGTTCCGGTTTGATCCCACTGTCTCATATCCTGTGCCTTAAATGAGAGTTACATTCATTGTTTTGGTGCACAATTCCAATAGACTTACATGTTTTCCTCCCACAGTTACGAAGCAGTAAGGAAACCAATTTTGACCAACAGTAATTTAGTTAAAAATCAACAGATGCATGAGACAAATTCTTTAATTTGGCATTGCAAGATGACACCCTGAAAATAAATATGAAAATATCAGGCACTGCACAGCTTTGCCTTTGTCTACTGGGGCTCAGATGACGGTCAAAGCATCAACTCTAATACTGCAAAAATCTCTGACTAGCAGCTTCAAAACAAAAGTCCTAGTCCTGGTCCTCCAATCCCACTGGTGCTAGTAGGATTTTGAACTCCCTTGGATTCCCACTGGTAAGTCAAGCTTCACATTTGTGCATATCTTAGCAGGTATCAAAGCCAGGGCTCCATATCTGAATGGGAATGGAGATGTTCGCTACTAAGGGGCATGCGATGTTTGAACTATGCGTTCCGTAGCTGAGGAAATAAACATGAGGTAACAAAGAAAAGGCAAGCCAGTAGTAACCTGACTAATCCCCCCTTTCGGGGGGGATTTTTTTGATATGTAGTTGAACTCCAAATGCAAACTTCAGCTGTAAGATACACAGATTACTGTACAAGATCACTCCGGTATTATGATTATATATGTTACAGAGTTGGAATAACCTTCCCCATAGTGACACTGTTTAAGAAAATGTATTTAGTACTAACTGGAATTTACTTTTAAAAAATAAGATCATGCATAAGGGTGAAACAGGAAACATCTTTCAAAATGAGCTCATGCATCTCTAGCACAATTATTTGGCTGTTGTACTTGCATCTCCTTAGAGACTCCTCTATCTGATGACATGAAAGTCAGTGCAAGACAAATTTAATCTGGCTGCTCGGTGTTTTTTGAAGAGGCAGAGAGAGCAGGAAACTTTCCTAACTTCTGTGTGGAGTTCAGTGAACTCTCAGGCAAGACAAAAAAGCACGCTTCACAGTGAGGCCTTCCTCTCAAATTCAGGCAGTTCTTCCCTACCAAATCCTGGGGCTGCTGCTGTTCAAGCAGCACCCCTGCCTGGCTGGACCAAGGGTGCACATAGTCACAGGCATAACAAATGTTGCATTTATTCCCTCAGAGGCCACCTTAAGAAAATAAAAATCAGAACCAATGAGCAAGATCTGCACTGATTGTACATGTTCCAAATAGGTCACAAACATCTAGCTTAAAAGCTTCTCTCTATTACTGTTATGCCTCTTTTAAACAGGCTGAGGAAAAGAAACATTCAGTGACCGTCTGGTTTTGCCAGTTCTGTTGCAGGTTATTAAGCGCTTTGACAGGTGCTGGTCTTCAGGTTCTCATCTGAGAAAAAAGAAAAAGGAAATTCAGTACATAAGTCTACTACATCAGTGAAATTGTTGCTGTAAACAAGGACTATGAACTATATAAAATGTCATCAGCAGATCTCCGTGTGCTTTCAAAAACGAAGGATTATTATCCCACTCTTACTGCTGGGAAAAGGGTGGTGAAGAGGTGCAATGACTTGGCCAGAAGTCACCCAGCTGGCCAGTGTTAAAACCGTGGATAAATCCCAGGACTAATTCTTTATCCCAGAAGCTGCCTCAAAATAAATAATACAGAGTATTGTGCAATGGAGTGTACTCTCGGGAACAGTGGCAGAACATGAGATGAAAATAGATATAACAAACTGAAACACTGGGAAGTAATTAGATTTAAGACAAGAAAATAACCGCAGAAGTATATGTGAGATTAAACATCATGTAGTAAAGAAACTTTGCTTTGGCAAGTCAACATTTTTATTATTAAAACATGCTACATTTTCTAGATTATGTCTCTATGTCGTGTCTTTTTTTTAAATGATGGAGGGTAGTGACAATGACTCCAGCCCTGAAAAGATAATTTCCTGAAAGCTTCTGGAAGTAGAATAGATATACGTTTGCAGACTCTGACTGTAACTGATGGTTTTGACCTCTATGTGTGCTAGCTAATGAGTTCTGAATCTTATTTTGTCAAGGTATTCCATGCTCTCACCAACAAAGCGTACAGGTGGAAGTTAACCACTGCAGCAAGCATTATGGTGTACAGCCCTCTTGATCTACAGGCATCTTGGGGCATCCACAATCTAGCTGGACATCCCTAGGCCCCTGTGTTTGGGCACTACCGTGTATACATGCTCTTCAGCTCTTTGCTCTGCCTAGGCTGCGTGGCTGACCACACGGTCCCAGGAGTAATGGTTGATAGACATATTTGCCACAAGCTTATTTTGCAGCTCTGGTATTTTGAGTACTCTGAACTTCATTCCTCCCTTCAGGAAATCAGTGGAAGCAGTCAGTCCTGAAGGAGTCAGCTCCTTCAGCCCTGGGCAGTAGAAGAAATGCACAGATGGAGATAAAGTAATTAACATCTACTTCTATTTGTCTATGTAATTTTTTCCTTGCCACCGTTTCCTTGTCACCGTTCCTTTCCATAAGATTCTCTTGCAAACTCCTCTGAGGTTAGGCTACTGCACACAACTGCAAATCACAGACAGTCTCTGATATCCATGCTGCTTCTTCTGTTTTCCTTCAAACAGCCCACAAGACTTTCTACTTGTCTCTTCAGGCCAGTCATACCTTTAAAATAACCTTATCAGGTGACTGAAATCCCTCAAGATGGAATATGTTGCTTAGCTACCTCCGAGCTGAAGGTCAGGCTTAAAAACTACTTTGCCCTGGGTTGCAGCTGCCTACCTTTTGGGTTCTGTGTGAACAGATCATTAAGGTTTAATACCACCTGGCCAGCTCTTCGCCAGGAGCCCTTGGAATCACAGCCCAGCAGGAGGTTGTATGCGAAAATCAGGGTCACTCAAAGCACAGTTTACATCACATGGATACAGGTCTGAAGATGCGAATGGGATGGATTCCTGAAGCCATTGCTCATGTTATCCCAGGGTATGGGGCAAGCTCCCTCACTGACCCTTCCCCACAGCAGCAGCAGCATCATGAAGCACAAGTCATTAAGTCTCCCACGGCTAATGCTCCCCTGCCCAGTGCTGCAGCAGGGAGACCAGTCCCTCTCAGAGGCAGTGGGACAGCCCTGCAGCAAGCCTGAGAGCCGCGAGGTTACCTGGGTGGAAGAGGGCTGGTTGCTGCCCACATCTTAACTTGGGTAACAGGCTCTCCCCTTGCAGGAGTGCCAGGGATCCCGCTCCAGTGCGCACGTTCCCCAGGACACCGGATGAATTATGGATGAGTCAGCCAGAATTTTTCCACACGCTTCCGCTGCTGCACAGCGTTCATCGCCAACTGAGCTGTGGTTTTCAACCGCTGTCTGGGCCCAATGCTTCTAACATTTAAAAAAAAAAACAAAACCAAAAAACCCAAACGGAGGATTGCTCTTGGTTTTCTGACAGAGTGCTCTGTGGCAGGGCACGGGGAATCCCAATGCTTGTGCAGCGTCAGGCCCTCGTGTCCATAACATTTTGCTGAATAGCCTAGCATGTGTTAGAAATCATTTGGTCCTTTCTGCCTGCTTTGCTCCTCTGTCCCTCCCGCTAGCTGAGTGTATCGACAGAGTCAATTAGAAGAGACAGCAGCAATGCTGAAACTGATTTGAATTTCAACCAGGATCTGCTAGCAACTAGAGCTATGTAGAGAGCTGAGGGCAGGCAGTTACCCAAGGACCTAGTGACTGTTCATGTATGCTAAAAAGCCTTCCCCCCCCCCCAGTCCTTAGCTAGATTCAGATTAATTTCTGTTTACCAAATGTTGATTTCTTTTGCTCTTCTCTGAGCTCATGACATGCGTGTGGTCTTAATTTGTGAAGCTAACATCATGGAAAATAAACAGCGCAGTTCTGGAAATATTTGCTATGAGGCAAAGCACAGAATCCTTCTGAAACAGCATTTGTTGAGTCCTCTCAGAGAGAGTGTAGCAGTGATAGAGCAGCACTGATGTCAAACTGTACAGCATGGGAAACTAAGCATTAATTCAAGCCTTATTATAAATTTCTATTATCTGCGTTCAAGTTGCATCTAGAACTCCCAATCAAGACAGGCTTCAGCTGTGCTAAACACTACATCTATCGAAATGACAGTTTGTGCTTTAAAGCACTTAGCGTCGAAACAGACAACATGAAATAAACTGGTGTGACGTCAAAGAAATGAAAGAAAGATCCCCACTGGCTCTTTACCTAGACACAATCAGTGGCCTACGTGACTGCATTCAGAGAAAGCTGAACTCTACATTTATCTTCAGACAGCCTGAAAACCCACTGATTTCAATGGGAGAGAAGCATAGGAGTATTTTTCCCTCAGTACACTTAAGACCCCTGGATCCAGCCCTGATGGGGAATTTGAGGATGAATGACGTATAGTTTTACAGGCTAATGTGGCAGAGGTGGCACAGGAAGGAATAGAGGACAACTGTGCTTTTGGGAACGCCATAACCAGTGTCTCCTAGAATTGCCTGTAGCAGCAAGAGTGTCCTTCCTTGCTTTGCACAATCCTCCCTTAAGAACTATTCAAATGCAGAGGTCCCAGTCAGCCCTTTTGAGTCCTCTGAGCTCGGCTAGTTGCATTTGGCCCGATTTATGTAGCATATCATCTCAATTATTCATGCACACATTTCATGACACCATTGCCATAGTAATTTAACGGGCTCCTGTAGCTGTTAAGCCAAAATATGATGCAAGCACAATACTGTGATGAAGTTAATCGATCTTTACCCTGAACAACTCTATCCACCTTATTCCTAGGTCTCACTTCCTGCCATGGGATGCAGCTATGTCTTTGTAGGATGACAGTGTCACTTGCAGCCAAGAACCTGCACTGCATACTATTTGTCATCCAGTTCCCTCTTAGTCTTCTTTTTAATTAACTAAGAGACTGATCATCTCTTGCCATACATCAGCTTTGCTTAGATATCGTGTAACTCTTATTGTTCCTTTGCGAAGCCTAAATTGTCAACATAATTTTTCTCAAGCGTGGGCACCAGAACAAGACACACTATTCCCTTAACGTCACCATAATATCACCTCTTCACTCCTACGGAAGGTATTCTACATCCAGGGATCACATCAGCCTCCTGAGTCACTGCATTATTCTGGCAGCTCCTGTGCTGCGGGTTGTCCACATGACAAGGTTTGTCGCTAATTCTTGGAATCCTGTGATTCATTCAAAGCTGTCTGCGCGGCTGCAGAGAGCGCGGGCCCTCCTGCAAGCGAGAGAGTGGAAGTCACTTTAAAAGTCACCTTTCATTTTTTGCCTTTTGACCACACCAGCATAGGACCCACCGAGGTGGCCACAGGCAGTAAGGTGTGCAGCAGTTCCTCTGCAGACCACTATTTAAATATTCCCATCGCCCTATGGTAAAAAAAACCAAAACATTTAGTCATGTACAATTAGTCAACTGAACAAATTTCTGTATTGGTCTGAAATGCATCCACTGTGCCATGCTGGAAAGGCGCCGTAGCCCAAGGTTTCCTATGGGACACAGCAACGACACAACTTCCTTGAAGAGGAGGCAGCTCCGTTCTTTAGAGATACAAGTATCTCTCTAAGCATCAGAGCTAAAAGGTGGGAATTAAAGAATACCTGTCTATTCTCCTTTCAAAATGAACATTCGGTGCTATGTTTAAAAACCTACATAACAACGTGAGGTTTCTATATGCACATTTATTTACCCAGAAAATTTTATTCTCCTATTTAAAGTTTAGATAAAAACACATCAAAGGATTACAGAAGTAGTTGTGTTGTATGTTACAGGTACTGTCGCACGATGGTGTAAGTCAGCATAGACTTTAGACAGATGAGTTTTGCATTACCAGGTTTGGAGACAAAATAGTTGTTCTCATTTTTCAAATATTGCATTAGATTTTCTAGCTTAGATATATGTTGGATCTAAGAAAAATTTATTATGTCCATGGAGGATATAAATACATTGCAAAAGACTAGAGCGTGCAATGCTGCCCTGCTTTTAATTTTTCTTGTCCAAGATTACAGAGCCAGGGTCCATAAAATTAAAAAGTAACAGTTAAAAGACAGTAGGCTGGCTGTTTAGCCCTGGGAACAGGTTGCTGAAATTTGGATTTAGCTCTGTGCCAACAGATAAAGGATGAAGGAAAATAAAAAAGGAAGACACAAACACACACACACACACACACACACACACACACACACAAAGAAAAACATCAGTGTAAGGTCACTGCAAGCCAGACAGTGCCAAAAGTTTTCTGAGGAAACTTTTTCTTGGGATAAACACACACACACACCCCCCTTTCATTTACAGCAATAAATCAGAATACAAAATATGGCATAGCTTACATATTTGCATTTTAATAATAGTGCTGGAAACTGAAGTATATGTCAGTCTTAATACAAAATAGGCATAAATTACTCTCAGTTCAATACCTGCTTATCCCTGTCCTGTGGTTCCGGTACCAGAGCCAATATAAATCAGGAAAAACGTAACACATGCTCTGGGTCAATTTGTAGGTGCTTCATCATGCCTAACTGTGACAATCTGGTGACTGCCTGTGTTTAATGACTGCCTATGTTTAATTTTTGTATTCTGATTGCTGACCAAAGGTCTCAGTGAATGCGGAGCTGAGCTATCCGTCCCATGTCACACAATTTCCAGAAATGAGAAAGCGGAGAGTTCTAAAACTGAATTGCTCCCATTCAAAATGGGAGCATCTTTGGAAAGACAAATAACTGGAGGCTGAATCAGTTCCCCCAAGTTTGCCTGATAGTCAGGAGTGAGGAAAGGAAGAATTTTCTTAGATGTGGAGCACAGACCAGCATTGAGCGTGGCAGATTCTGCAGTGCTGTGGAGTATGGTGTGATGATACAGCTAAGCCCCTCTAACAGTTCTCTGCCACCAAACAGAGCAGTCCTGCCTCCCCCAGGCTGTGCTCATGTGATCCTGTGGTAGGATGGCTCACCTAGCAAATCCAGCAAAAATACTGCTCACCTTTTTGGCAGAGTTAGTTTTCTGCTAGTTTAGGTCTTTTGAAATCCTTGCTGTGAGACACGATAAGCTCCGGTGCCGCAGGAAGGGAAGCTGCAGGGGTGCACGGCTAGGAAGGAGGTGGAGTGGGATCGCCCCTTTTGGCAGCAAGTAATTATTGGATCAGGTGAGCTGAGCTGTCTAATCCCACCGTGGGCCCTGACAGGCTGGGGGAGCACTTGGAGGCACAGAAAGCTTGAGCAGGGGAACAGAAAAGACAATCCTCCTTTCATAGCACATCAATTTAGCTGTGAGGTCCAACTCAAAACTAAAGAAGTTTGCTATGACTTGGAGGAGAGCAGGCAGCTTCAAAGTCTGACTGCAGCCCAAAGAAATCTCAGGAGACTCAGGCAAGGCAAACGATACAGATACTGATTATTTTGCACAGATCTGTATACTCCTTGTGCTGTGTCAGTAAGCATGATCAGTGCTAGCAGTCCTCAAATGCATGTGCCCAATTACTTCCATACGTCCACGAAGAGATGCTCTGTACTCAATAACGCAGTGTTAATTTACAGGAAGAGAAGGACAAAACCTGTGCTGGAGCTAATGGGGAGCATGGGGTAAAGGGAGGAGCATTTATGTTTCAGGAGCTTGTAGGAGCCAAGCTGTAAAAGGTGTCATTTCCACAGAGGGTTTCCAGAGGGTTTCTGTGCAAGAAACCACAGACAGAGCCAGCTCTGTGAGCTGCTCAGGTTAAACACAGTGGGAGAACACATGGACCGAATACAGCAGGAGCTAACCATCACCACCTGGGAGCAGGACTGTGTGATAACCACAGGGCCTAGCTCCACCTCTTTTTCATTATAATTTTTCCTTGGTGAAATATTCAGAGGCCTTTTGGTCCCGCCTACATCTGTGTTTCCTGATGGAAATGAAATATGCCCCCTCCTAGTCCCCGTCCAACAGGGCTGCATTTACTTTAGGGGGAAAAATGATCTGCAGTCACTGACCCTATTTTTCCCATTATGAAATCATTTATCAGTATGCTAGACTTTGCCTGCTGAGCTAACCCACATTAATAAAGCAAAATGCAAATGATGTGCTTGTCTCTGCTGACCCTGACTTTGAAAACTGGTTTTTCTTTCCCTGCTTCTCATCCTTGACAAAAGAGATGCAGGCGTAAGCTTAGAAGTCAGCAGGTACATCTGCCTGTCTGTCAAGTGACCTGAATCCCACTTTTCATTACACAGACTTTCAGTACGGTGGATACTGAGAATTGGTGATGCTGTATGAAATGACATATGATGCCAATTAGGCTAATTAGATAGTTTCATATTCCTCTACCAAAATCTTTCCCTCCTTTCCCTTAACTCTCCTTATGGTTAATTCTTCCCTTCCATCTTGCTAGTTGGTCTGAAAACCAGCTTTGACACTAAAGGATGTATGTGCATCCACCAGGTTTCAGACAGTGGAAAGAAAAGTCTCTGAAAACATCTTTCCTACCCTGTGCTGGCAAGCTTTTTGCTCTTATGACTTCTTGTTACAATGCAAGACTGCATAGACCAATTCCTAAAGATATTAAGACTCGCATCACTTCTCTTTCACGCGCTGTTAATACTTCTCTCTTGTTCCTTCTGCCCTTCAGAACCTCCACTAACGTTCCTCTAGCGTGTACAGTTATTCTCAATATTCGCATTCCCCCATTTCCTTGGCTCATCTCTCACCGAGACTAATACCACAGCTTACGTACAGCATGTACTTCCAAGCCTCTTTTCTACTCTGTCTCGCATTTCTGACATTCTGCTCTCTACTCTCACTGCACCACTGAAGTTGCTCTCGTGACTTATGCTTCCTTAAATGATGTTGTCTTTATTTATATCTTCGCTGATCCCTGTCTCTTACTTTTGTCATCTCTCTGCCAACTTTATCTTTCCTCTCAACACTTTCTCTCCTTGGCTTTCACAACTCCATCCTCACTTCTCCCTTTTGACAGCTGAGGCTTCCTTTTCCATTCCTATTCGCCATGGAAATCTCAGCAGGCTTTCTCTCTTCTGCCTCTCCCCAGGGATCAGTACCCAGCCACGTTGGCAGCATTCTGCATCAGTGACGTGTGCGTTTATCTTGGTCTCTTCATCCACCCGGTCCTACATTTTAGCCACTGTGTTTTCTTGGGGAAGGGTCTTTGCCAATTCATCTTTCCCATGCCTGCTGCTGAACTTCTGAGGAGCCCCCTTGAAGTGCTGCTTCAATCCCTTTACTCGCTTTATAAGCATTGTCCTTCCTTTTATCCTATCCTGTTGCTTGGACTAATCAAAGCCAGTCCTATCTCAAGGCAGCCGTACCATGTTCAAGTTTTGCAACCTTTCCTCTCAAAGGCACAGCACTCTTGTATGTTCCCTCCCTTTTCACCTCCCCTATATCCATAAGGGAGATATCTGTAATTGCCCCTTCCCCCCTATTACAAAACAAAAGTCAATGCAATCATTCTTGCCCCATTTTCTCCCCTGACTCCCTCTTTTACCATCATTCAACTTTTAATTCTCTTCCTCCTTCAGTCACACCCACTTTTGACCACTTTTACTTATCATGCCATGCGTTTCTTCTTCTGCTTTATCAGTAATGCAAACATTAATTCCTCTGAAATTTGTTGACACTCCTTGTTTCATACTTTTTTCCAGTCTACCTGAAGAGCTATACTACAACTTATGAAACCTGTGCAAGCTGTCTTCCCCCTCCACCCTGCCCCTTTGAGGTAAACTTGAAGAAACTGGCTTAGAAACTGGAATTAACTCCTAATTTAGCAGCCTGAAAGAAAGAAAAAAAGCCCAACGGTGATTAAATAACAATTTGATAAAACTGAAGAAAATGTTTTTAGTGGTTGGGTTTTTTTCCCCCCACTGAGGGATTAAAAAGTACAATGAACAAATAAACAGAAGTTGCTGAAAGTCAAGCAGTCACAAATACAGGAAAGAATCTATTAACTGCACTGAAACAAATAATAAAATATTTTTAAGGACAATACGTGGGATAGAAATTGTGGTTGCACTGCACTGAGAAAGGAAGAAAATGGATGAGACGGACTTACCAGGCTAACAGCTTTTTTGCCCAGCCCAGCAATTCCATAGTCTGTCTGAATTTCTGCCTAGCGCTTTCTAATTTAGGGCTTCATCCTCTGAACAGTTCTGCTGTATGTAGCTCTATTAATGCTAATATAAACAAAGTGATTTTGCAGGTTTGGAGTCCTAGAGCCCGATACTCTGTAGATATAGCTCTGCTGCCTCTACTATAAGCCATATGAATGCTCATATTTGCAAGGGATAACAAGTACCTTAAAAACCCTAGTGACACTTCTGCCTAATACTCAAAGCAATGAGTAAGGCTGAACACTTGAAGATGAGGTTTTTTTCTCCTTCAAATTTTTAAATCAATATCACCTCTGAATTCTAAGCAGAACAAATGAGCTGTAAAATATATCAATACAGAACGTATCTGTGACCAAACACTGCCTTGGGCACTGCGCCGTGTGCTAGCAGAGAGCATAGTCTGAACGATGGACATGACAGACAGGAGAGAATAAAACAAACCTACGCAAGGAAAGGGGCGCAGCAGAGAAGGCCCGAGTTACAGAAATATAATTATGTAGTTACTCAGTTCAGTCACGCATGGAGCTAGATAGGTTGTTTTATGAGTAAACATGCTCACTTGTCAAATGACTAATCAGCGCATTATAAACAAGAGCTTCTCTCATGTACAGAAAATAGCAGGACACCTGAAACAAAAGTTATGTATGAAAAGGTTTTTCTAAAACTGGCCAGCAAAATTTCTCTTACCTAGGGGATTTTTCTCATCCTATTTTTACACGGACAACTATTAATTGCTGCAACTACATCAATATAATTAAAACACTATGAATTCCCAATTAGTGAGGCTGATGGGCTGTACAAAAGGAACTTACACCAGCCTATTCTCATTGCATGTTGTATCAGTGTAACAGGATACATAATATACATATTTTTATAGATCTAAAATGCTTGTGCTCAAAGATAAAACAGGGAAATCAAACACCGCCTCAGCGGGGGCTGATAGCATTGCAATGCTATCAGCATTGCAGGGAGAAGAAAGCTGCGGTCCCCAGAGAAGGGGGCTCCTGGCAGTGCAGAGCCCCATACCAGTGGGCTCCAGGAGGCTCCAGCTGTGGGGAGGGAAGCCCCAGCCCAGAGAAAGTGGGGTGGGGGCAAGGGGAGCCCCTGCTGTCAGCCACTTCCCAGGCTGGACCCTGGTGGGGAAGAAAGTGATCTCACCAAACATCAGCAGAAAAGCTGAAAAGCCTAGAGGGTGTGGGGGGGTAATGCCTGGACGCGAGGGAGGCCTGGAGAGGCTTGGCTGGAGAACGGTGGCTGGTGGCACAGAGGAGGCTAAAAGGAAAAGTTCCCTGTAACTCCCCTGGACAGCTGTGAGGGAGGGCCCCAGGGAATCAAGGCTGTACAGCTATTTTGGTCATCAAAAATAAAACCTAGCCTCCCCCTCCCCATGACATAGGCCAAGACAAAGTGACTCAGTCTCTCCCTACAGGAGCAGATCTCAAAGCAAAACATAATCTCATGAGTACAATAACCTAGGTTACTCATCCAGAGTTTCTGCAGGCTCCTTCCAGATCCCCTTCTCTCTCTGGTGGGCCATTTATTTAGTCCCAGAATGCTTTACTCTAGTTTAGGACTGCTGTCACAGCTATTCAAGAGACTTAATCTCCCCAGGGTTTGCATTCCTGGATTAGAAATTGCTGCAAGCCAGCCTTTCTCCCCTTGTGAGCAAGGGGAAAGGTTTCAGCTCATGCCATTCAAAACCACTTTCTGATTTCCCACTAGGCACGCGCCATGACAGACAAACATATTTACTTGGACCATGTAGGGAAGGGCTGGGAAGACTCTGTGCTACGCTCGGTCATATGTATTAGTTGCTTAAACAAGCAGTTAAATCTGAACTCCACACAAGGCCTCTGAAGCCCACTCTGTTTTTTCCGCCTTTATACTTTCTAATAACAATGCTAACACAACTGTGAGCAGCAGCAAGTTGGGGTTTTTTTTAAAAAAAAAAAAAGAATTACTTACAAATGACGATGCAGGAAACAATGTAAACCAGTTTGACTAGGTGCAACTGAGCAAACATCGACAGACTGTAGCAAGTTACTGCAAAAATTGTATGAGACAAATCCCATCCCCTCCGCCACTGCACTGGGCAAAGCATTGCTTTTAGCAGGATCCCCTTGACTGAGCCTAGGACTCATGCAGCCATGTCACACAGGCCTTGCCAGTGGGTGTATTTTAGCCTTCTAATGACACATTTGAGGTGTTTGTTTTGAAAGTAGATCTGAGCTGCGAGATTGTAAGTGTACCAGCGTGTTAGGTTTGACCCAGTGTAAAATTTCTCAGCAGTTAAGCTGCTAACTGGAGCTAATTCATTAGCCATCGTACATGTGCAACACAAGCTTTATTTTAGCCTCAGAACACATAAATGCAAGGTGAACAAAATCAGAAAGTCTTAAAATAAGGCTCCTGTGTTTCTCCACCAGACACACCCAACTAAATTAAACCAACAAAGTACCAGGAACAAAAGACTATTTTTCATCTCTTTTTTTTGTCCAAGATACCTTGGAGTACTAATCCCTCACAAGTACAAAGGGCCTGTAAAAACTTCCTTCTAAAATTACAACAACAGAAGAAATTAGGTCAGCTATGAAAGAGTAGGTTGGATATAATCAAGTTTTAGCACCCCTGGGACAAAAAAGGTAGTGCTTTTTGCATTTGCATTTCGTCAACTTACACAGCTTATTGCTGTGGGAGAAATTCAAGGCAAATAACACGAAGACAGGATTTGCCAAAACGTTGGAAAACTGTTTGATCATTAATCGCATTTGCTAAGACTGTGATTAGGGTAATTGCTCTGTATTTCTTTTCAGAAACCCATTGTTCAGGGGGGGATCAGGAAAGACTATCCCCTACCCCCACGAAGTGCAGCACAGCTTATTTGGCTCTTTGTGCCTTTTTTTTCCCCCCCTGAAGCATCAAATACTTGCCCCTGAAAAGGCACAATACTAACGGCTGGATACGAGTACCCCAGTGGTAGGATCTAATAAAGTAATACGTGCTTCATTATAACCGTATCTCATTTTATTTCTAGGTGACTAGTTATTCTTTGGAGTGAATTTTCAAAGTGGTTAGCAGTAGGAACATTCAGCTGGGGTTTGGGTGGACTTCCATACGAGCCGAGCTTCCGAAATGCTACCTAGTATTTGAAAACACTTTTTTTTCTCCGGTATGGCTAGCAGCAACAATAGCGCACAAAGTCTCATGTTGTGTCAGTGGCTGTGCCGTGTATTAATGCTGCGCCCCCAGTTTGGCTCTAGCTCCCTTTTTTTATTACACAACCACATAAAAAAAAAGGTTCTTGTCTGAATCCAAAGCAATACTTGAAAATTCTGTTTTAATTACTAGCACATGCATTTCTGTGACACACATCCCTGTGGAATCTGGCCATTGCAACTTTAATTTAGAAGCAGTGATATCATTGTAATGAGCATAATACAGACCTTAGTCTACACAAGACAGAAATAAGAGCACAGCTCCTAGTCTCTCTCCCTGCAGATTAAGAACTCCTTTGGACACTACAGCATTCCTTTGACCAGTGGCTGTAAAAGTTTTCTTGTGGATTCCTCCCCCACTCTCCCATGCTTATTATTGCAACAAGTACATATAAAATATGCTCAGATTACAAGAAAACAAAAAATCCTGTTCTGCCTGTCAGTGCTACAGGCTCATTTGATGCTTCAGAAATCCACTGGATTCTTTCCTCCTCAGATCATCGGCTACAAGGGTTCTGTAGGATAAATTTATGCCTTGTTTACATTGCACAGCAATAGTGTCTTCAGGTTCTGCTCTCAGTGTGTGTGCACAACACGGAATTGCATCCAGCTCATTTGTGCTGTTATGTTGTTTCTGAAGAGCCAAGAGGATTAAAAAACACAGCAAACATTTGATGTTGTTATTAAAGCCGGTTCATCTGACTGAGTAAACAAAGTAATAAATCTATTAAGAAATAAGATGCAACTTTTACAGTTACTCTCCAGGAGAGGCCCATGCCTTCAGGAAGAAAGAGAAATTCAGGAGTTTTATGCCGGAGGCATTCCTGAGAAAGGTAAGGAGGTATGCAAATAGCAACCTAATCTGGTTCTGACGTACGTGCTTGGGCAGAAAGCTATTGTTAGACAAACATGTTGTTCCTGAGCAGCAGAACTAATGAAGCCTGATTTCCTACGGATTTGTGTCCTTTGTCCCACATCTCTTTCTCCTTCACCACAGTAATGCCAGCTCTCCTCATGCCTCTGATGACACTGTCACTGCCAAGAGACCACAAACTCTAGGACTAGTCTGGAGCTATAAAAACACTCCGTCGGCACGTGTGTGCTGACGAGCCAGTTGGCTGGCAAGCAACGTACAATGGCTGAGATCCTTTTGCATTTTCTTCAGTCAAGGCAGTAACCTGACTCTCTGTCCCTCACCCTGCTGATAGATTTTTATGAAACATTTTCAAAAAATAATTGTCTAACATTATCATTCTTTCAGCTTTAGTCAAAATCTGATTTGCTACGGGATCACAAAAATTATTAGGTACAGGACAAACACTTGGATTGCGTAAGCTTTGTTTCCACAGGAAACTAGATTCAGAAGTTCAGCTACTTTTCTCTTCTTAAAAAACAAAAAAAACCTGACAGGGCTAATTAGGAAGTCTTCCCACAGTCATTTTCAGCTGCAATGGTTTGTGTAAGAAATGGTGACTGACCTGCTATCTCACACTAAAAGTTAATGTCTGATTTATTTTTTTAATAAAGAAATGTGCAAAAGCTTCTATTGCTGCTGCTAATACTGAGACCTCTTATATGGCTAAATATATCCAGTCTGCTGCAAAATCATTATTGCTCCTTTCCAAAGGAAAACATGCTGCCTCCTCTGTGGTCTGCTCTCTGTGTACCTCTCCATTCCCAGCTTTAGGAGAGCTCCATTGGACTGCATCCGCACACTGCCTGGACTTTAGACTACATTGAGCAATAAACATCATCTGCTCCGAGCGCTCCCTCTGGCATTTTTGCTTGAATCATGACCTTATGTTTTGGTTTTGTTGTTTAGTCCAGTTTCTTCAATACACACTCCCAACGCTGCTTTACCAAGCTGCCAATTAAGAACCTTCTTTAAAGGGCCTTACCTATTTCTCCCCAGCAAACCTAAACAAAGAAGTAAATGACTGAGGACAGGCAAATTGAAAGCTTGCATCTCCCAGATCACTTCGTTTCCTCTCCCCATCACGCCTTAACATCTCAGTAACAGCAACTGTTCTGTTGGCTGGGGAGGGCAGGATACAGCACTTCAGGAACAGCAGATGTGTGTCATTCCACCAAAGGTGAAACATGGCATTGCCAGCAGCATGAGGCTACAGAACAAAGCATGAGAAAACAGAGGCTTGCAGCGCAGCATTGCAGCATCTGAGAACTAGATGACGATCAGCAGTTGGAATTGGAGAACAGAGGAGGAGCAGAGGTTACTTGTGCCATCAAGATACGAGGAAAGGCTTCCATTTTATCCATTTCCCCTCAAAATGGCTGCAACTTCCTATCAGTCTCAGCTGGGCTGAGGCCAGCTGTTGAAATACTGCTCCAGACCTCCAGCAAGAGGTCTTGCAGGACCAGGACAGTGAGGAACGGCAGACCTGGGAGGTACCCAGGATGACGGGGAGCAAGGCACTAAGGCCGTGGTGAAATGAGTTGACTTTTGCAGTTTGGAGCCAAGTAGGGAAGGGAAGGTGCAGATCGTAGGAAGAGGATGGAGATTGTAAAACAACCAAATTGCTTGTGGGCCTAGGATTTTGGCACTCTAAGAAATGGCTTTCATACCAGTGTGAGAAACTCCGTTGCTCATACCAGGACTGTGTGCACAGATGTAACTGCATGCATAAACCCTTGGGCTGGGCTACGCACAGCGAGTGTAAAAGAGGGCAGATGGGTCCTTCCTTGCCTTCCCTGCGCGCGTGCGCGCACACACACATATATATATATAGAGAGACACTTACCCTTTTTCACCTTTGAACCTCTGGGAGCAGGACAGAAGATCCATTAAGGTGTAGCAAGGCAGAGAGCACACAGGGTAAAGACTTTTCTCGGGATTGTTCATCTGCCGAAGATCCAGCAGGAAGGGAGGATAATTGAAGTGCAAATTATCTTTAGCTATAATTAGATGTTCACATATATTAAAACTATCTTTAAAGAAATTTAGAAGACTATTTCAAGATGAAAATACGGCTTAGTGCACTTCAGAATCTAGATGTTTCGCCTTTCAAACTCATGCTGTATCAAGTGGAGTAGTCCATTAGTGCTGTCTTGAGTTTTACAGTAAATTGTCTCAGATGCATTGGCAGAAGATTAGAAGACTGGAAAAAGAAACCCTCTGAACCCAAAAACGTTTAAAAAAAAAAAAATCACATTTTTCATACTCGTTGAACACTAGGGCATGACATGTGTTTTTTGATCTACTGAAATTACTGTAAAAAAATGCTGATGTAGTCCTGACACTTGAACCAATGGATATAATGTTGTAGTTACAACTCTGGTAAAAGTTTCCAGCTAGCCAAAAAAAAAAACAACCAAAAAAACCAAAAAAAGCAGCAGCATTTCCCTCCAGTGTTCACATAAACCTACAACAGAGGTAAAGTCCCTACGGAGTCCTGTGTGGTGCTTATGTCAGCAAAGACAGTATAACGTGGCCATGTTGGCTCATACTAGTCTTCCAACCAGATTTCTTCTTGCTGCTTTTGCTGGACCACTATTGCAAATCCTACGTTCTCTGGTGGTCAGGAACAACTTCATGGTTTCCATCCTAAAGGTACTTATGGCACATCTGTGTCCTTCACCTTAAATAATTATTTCCTTTTTCTTGTGTTTGCTACTGACATAGTACCCTTGAGAGCACAGCCAGCATCAGCTTAGCTTCAGTTTTCATTTGTTAGGCTAAATAAAGTTTCTGAACATCTTAGTAACCCCTCTCCAGGACACTTATAATTCGAATTGGTCTTCCTTGAACACCAGTGAACAGAACTCTTTTTGCCTTCTCATCATGAGGTACTTCTTAACAGCATTATCTCTGTTACCTTCATCAAGTTAGATTATGTAGAACCTGAAGTCAAGATCTATTTAGTTTCTTTTGCCTACAAAGTCTGTTATACAGTTACTACCGTAGAAAGCCACCAAATTAGTCTGGCACAATCTACCCTTGGTAAAACTCTACTTCTTTTCATGCCGTTTTCCTTTTACATCTCCAAGTATTCCTTCCTTGATATTATCTGAAAAGACTCCCATACTACTGGAGGTTGCAATCCATGGTAAATTACATTGGTTGTACTAGGGAAAGAGCTCAGAGAATCATAATTCTCTGTCGTACAGACCAAATGTGGCTTCTTAAGTCAGACTAGGTGACTAACATTGATCACATACCAAAAAGAATGAAATCAAGATTCTGGCAACAGCCTATGTCAGTCCACTGCATCAGTGCAAGAAACAAAGTCCATGTAATACGTAGCTGTACTTAGCCACATCTATCAGTCTCCATCACAAATGCTAGTTAGGTATTTGATGAGCAGTTTCATCGATCTGAGCTCTACAGTAGTAGAGACCACAAATAATAAAAAAAGCGCGCAACCTGCATACAGGTCTCTCGGGATGAGATTTAAACAGAGCAAATCTATTATGCTGGCTAGCTAGGGACTCATTACTGAATTCACCATTCTTTGTCTTTGGAAAGGCTAGAATCCATTCTGGGAGAAAAGCCCTTCTGCCCTCGGGATCCCAGCAAAAGATTAGTCTCTTTTTATCATTCAACAGTCCTATTTCATCCCCACTGCAGAAAAGATTATGCCAAGGCCCATTGTTTCCTATCCTCAGGCAGGCTGGGATCTCTTCTGAGACTGCAGAATTTTTAAGTGCTTGCAGCCCTGGTAGGAAGTGCTACGAAAAATAGGCAGGAACTACCTCTCCACTCTTAAAAGCTGGATTCACCTGTATAATTATCCCAGTAGGAGCTGGAATTTGGAGGACTCATCTGAGTGTGGGACAGAGGGAGGCATAAGGCGGGTGCTTCCCCCCTCCCCCAGCCCTACATGGAGCAGAAAGCCAGGCATCTCCTTTCTCCGGCAGCGCAGATAATACCTTTCCCAGCAGCAGAATCGCTGTACTCTGTGTGCAATGATTTGACACTGACATAACGCTTCCACATAATCTCTGAACACGGGAACTTCGGCACAGACCCGTTAAACCATCCTTGCCTACACAGCTGCTGTCCAAAATTGCCTTGTAACTTAGCAACTAACTTGCTACCTGCTGTCACTCATAGGCCTTCTTTAAACATTACCATTTCTTGAGCTTTTCCCTTTCGTTATGTGTACGTATTTCAAGCATTTCCCCTCTCATTTGCAGTGCTTCAAGAAGCAACTTACTTTTCATTTTGGCCTTTTTTTGGCTATCTCTCTATAGTACTTCCATCTCACGAACATCACTACAGGTCACTCTGACAGGCTTACCACCACATCACCTAGCCCACCCGTTACTTTGGTAAGGGCAACCAGCAAGGAACAACCGCTCTTTGGCAGGTTGCAATCCGGACTCAAACACAGTACATTAGAGCAACATAGAGAAAAGATCTTAGATAAACCAATAAAAACCAACCCCCACCACACATGTTTAAGTCATGATTTTCCCACCAAGCCTAATTCAGCCTATATAAAACTTTACGTATTTGCAATAAAGCGTTTCATCCCAGGACAACAGGAAAGCACACCAAAATCAGCCTCCACTTTCTGGATTAACATGCCGCTACCACCAGTTAAAGGAACAGGCAGCTACACGTGCTGCAAAGGCAGTTGTTAAACAACCGTCTGTTTCTCTTGCTGGGTTTTGTCCAGGCGCAAAGAGGAACCGCATGCCTTAACCTTCATTTATGGACCGAAGTAACTGGCTTGCTTATGTTTTCCTTCACTGTTGCTACAGTCTTATTTATTTGGTATCTTAGATATTTATACAGTACAGTCTTCCAGTATCTTGCAATTTTTTTTGCCCCATATTTGTATCTGTTTATACATGATCCTGTGGCTTTTTTAATTCAGATATTTGAGTACCTCAGGGTCTTGTGGTTTTGCTGCATGTGGTGACATACTAACAATGTACAGAAATATTTAAATTGCTACTTGAAATACAATTTGTACAAAAACTTAAAACAAGCATCAATCAGAAGATTGATCATAAAACCTTCATATAAATAAGCCTCTAACTTCAGTGAACAAGCAAGGACTTGCAAGAGAGCCTTTGGTCATATTTTAATTCATTAAACACCATTTCATTAAGAAATACATTAAGAACAAACTGAAAACCAACCCTTCCCTCCTCCAAATCTCTCTACAACCTTAGGGAGAAAAAAGAAAGCTTGAAAACAATGCTGAAACTACGAAGGGCATATAAAGATTCCAAAAATGTATTTATTAAATGACATTGAATATTTGAAGTTAGGAACTGCAAAGGAAAATGAGCTAGGAATGCCCAAGTACAGAACCATGCTTTTTTTTTTTCCTGTTAGGTAACAGCAGAAAAAGAAAATACTGGCATTTATGTAAATGGAGATGAGGTTTCCATTAAACATTTACCTTTCACTGTGAGAATATTTTTGCTTTGTTATCTTATGACTACCATGGTTTTCTCTATCAAACAGGATTAACTTCCTCAGACATTCCCAACCCTCCAGTTAATGGCACGTTATGAATCATCAAATTTATACCTTGTCAGGTGTGGTCTGACACCTCAGGGCACACCGGGACCCTGTTTCAAACAAGAAAAGTTAACTACTTAACAGCTTAGTGGACAATATGCTATTAACCTTTCTGAAGTCTTGGATGCATTTTTACTGAATAGCAAAGAGAGAGAGAGTAATAATACCTTAGCATAGCTCTTTTTGAGAGCTGTGGTCACAGGTATCCCCAAATCAGACTATTCAAAATGAAGCAAGTCACACAGAGGGGTGTGTTGCAACGCATAGACTGGAAGCTGGCTAGGAGGATTACAAAAAAATAAAAAAGCAACTCAGAAGCTTAAAAAAAAAAAACAGCTTAATTTTTAAACAAGGCTCCTTTTCAGAAGAAGCAAAAATACTAAAATCTCTGCAAGAACTTTCCTATGGACTTGCAGAAGCGTGAGCCTTATTTTGCACTTCCCCCCAGTTTTCATAGAATTTCAGCTTCTTCTTAAAAGCTTCCCAGAAGCCAGTACTGCAACGTGGGTACAACGTGAGACAAGGTAACTAACTACGTGAGAGAAAGATACTGAACAAAAATGTAAAACCCACATGCGGCATCCACACTAGACATGCTCAGTCTCATCTGTGCAGTCTTTAATTGTTTTGGTATAGGCTCATGCCTGTAGCTTTATTTCATCTGTGAAAGCTCTGAAGAGGTCAGTAGCTCAGACAAAAAGGCGGTTATTGCCTTGGCCTGGCTGGCGTCGAAGGAACACAGGGGAACTCTGCATGTAAATCACAAAGCACTAGAATTGACTTATTTGAAAGCGGAGATATAGAAGATTATCAAAATCTCCAGCCACTCTCTGGATCTGGTTGTGGTAAGTAGTCTTCAGGGGGAACTCCTGAAGCGGCCTTTGTATTTATTAATTTCTTGCACCACTGGGAGAACTTTGTAAATATGTAACACTTAGTACACCTTTCCAACAAGGAAGTAGATCCTGGGTAAAGCCAGGAGGATGACTGGGAGCAATACAAATTATTCTGGACAAAATCACAATCAAAAGCAACATATTTAATAGCTGCCTATTCATGGAGTAACATGCATTGCTGACAGTCCTACTTACCAGGACTACATGATTTCTCACAATGGAGAAGGACCAAAGCATGCTGGAGATGAAAGCATAAACAGTATGAACTCTGAGTTTTACCCTTCTGCTGAGAAACCTGCCCTGCATCCCTTCCCATCCCCTGCCAACACAACTATCACTCACCCTATCGGTTCTGAAGCAAACCCTGGAGCCCTCTATACAAGCCTGATTTGACCAAACTCAGTCACCTGCTGTAAGTACGCCATTATTATACTCATGTACCATACAGCTCTGTTTGAAGTTCTTACAGAACATGTGCGCTTACCTGCAGGGAGAAAAAAACCCGAAACAAACCAAAGAAAAAAAACCAACCCACTAGCCAAAACCCTCCCCAAAACCCACATACCACCCTTTTTTCCTCACTGCATTTTTACTCATGCAACAAGAAGAGACTGTTCGCAAGTAGTATTAGTCATGGCTCAAATCAAGCTGACATAATTTCAGAATACAATGGGGAACCTAATGAACTTCTAAGATTTGATAGGGTGCATATCAGAACAGCAAAGGGAGACAGGGTATTTAAAATATTACAACACATTAATGTGGTAACTACGGGGATAAACATTGGCCCAAGACTGATATTTGCCGCAATACTTTGCCACTCATTTCCAGTATTTTGTTTTTTATACCAGCTGGGAATCCTCCCAAGAAAACTGGAATCCTCTTTCTTGGAACAGACAGATTTCAAAGGAACACTATGCAAACACTGCTATCTTCCCTCTATGATCTTTATCTGTTACAAAACTGCATGTTAAGAGGCAATTGCTCTGATGCAGCATTTAAGTCTAAGATAAAGAATCAAAACTACTGCTCCAAGGTGTTCGATAATAGGGTTAAAAAACGTGGTTTAGGCCAAAGGAAGCTTTCCTAACAAAGACACAGCAGGCTCTCCATCTCAAAGAGTATGCACTTGCTTCTGGTTAAAGAATCCCAATTTCTGATTAAAGCAGCTGCCAATAATTCTATGCACATACCTGACTGCAAATGAACTTTCTATTTAGGGCCTGAAGAAAATTAATTGCTTATATGGAAAGCTTTACTCTAAAAACCAGCAGCAACACCACCACCAAACTTCCCATAAAAAAAAACAAAACCACCCCAAAACAAAGCCCTATAAATACAAGATAGAGAGAACTGAAGAAAAAATTATGAAAAAGAAACCACCATTGTTGAACTAATCAATATTTCCTTTCTGACTACAACTTGTCCCAGTATATTAAAACATCTTTAAAAATTGATTTTTCAGTGTACTTATTCCTTGAAAAAAAAAAAACAACAAACTTTACATAGAAGTTTTGTTAAATATCAAATTGTCTTGCAGAAATCATAATAAAGGCAGTTGACTTGATTCCTGAAAATTCAGTGGGAGCTGCAAAACCAAGTTTTGCTCACACCTTGCAACCCTTAGTTCAAAGGAACTGGTCACAGCAATTTAGCTAACTTTGCTGATTAAAAAAACAAAAACAAACAAAAATCCACAGACAAAAAACAAACCACCACAAAAAATGCCACCAGCCTTCCTGCGCGAGGTCTACAGATGGCAGCAAGAGCAAGAAGAGCAAAGTCCACTGAAGTGGTATGACTCAAAATACCTGGAAGGTAAAAGCACACCTTCCCCAAAGTCAATAAGAGCATTTAATAGCTGCACAGAGCTAGGATTTCACCATTTATGAAAAGGTCACTTAAGTGAATATTCGCAACTAGAATAGGGCTCATGCTAGTGAACCAAAACATTTGTGGTTAGAAAAACGGAAGTGTATTTCACACGTATGTTAAAAATATGTTTCCATTCGTCAACTCATGGTTTTCAGTACGACTCTACAACATTCTGGGAAACGAGTGATGCAATCAACACTTCCAGTAGAGAAAGGGCTAGACAGCATGGGATTTAACAGTAATAAAATACTTGAAGCAAACAATTTAGCTAATACATACCAGTGAAAAGGAATGGCTCCCTTACAAATTTTTACTGAAAACAAGAGGGAAAGCAAGATAGACAAGCAGTTAAATTCAGTATACTCCCACAAACGTAACAGTTTTTAAGAACTCTGGATCTTGATTTGTTCTGCAAAACAGAAACAAGCTTTAGGAGCAACTTTGGTTTCCCAGCAAATGGAATGGTTCTCTGTGTCCTTCCCCAGAAGGAAATAAACCCTTAAAAGAACCTCCTGTCTTTCCTGAGTGAATGTGGGAGTTCACAGGGAAAAACTCATGAGTTTTAACGTTGGCAGGCTGCTACCCTTGCATACTCTCAACAGAGGTGGGCTCTTCCTGAAAGCAAACTGGAGCAGGAGCTCAGCAAACTGACTTAAAGAAAGAGCCTGAGAGAGCTAACTTTTCTAGATTAAATTTTTACTTTTATACTTTTTTTCCTGCCAGGCAGGAAATGAACAGATGCATTTCTGAATCAAGGGGGAGCTACTGCAGTTTCTCACAGCTGAAGTGGTTTTATGGTAAAACAGCCCCATTTATTTTTCACTTGCGTTTTTTGGAAAGAGCTCTGCAGATTAAAAATCAGAATTTGAAGTCAGAGAACTGAAAATTATTTCTGTACATTTAGAATTGCTACCAATTCAAATTAAAGACAACAGAGAGCATGAGACAGTCTTACAGAAAAAAAAATTTGGAGAATTGCCAACTTAGGTCTCCTATTTGTTCGTTTAGTGATCATTTGACACTCAACGGTTGCTTTTCAAGAGATATTAAGGAGTATGTCCTGATATATTTGCTTCTCATCTGTACCAGAAGGCTCATTCTTCAAGTGTAAACCTCTGTGTGAAAGAATTTGTATTTGGAAATATATGGAGGGATTTTCTACCTTTTTGGAATGGCAAAGAACAGTCGTGGTACACATGACGAGACTGTCTTAGAAAGACTGCTGAACTGATCTTTAAAATCAGGGGAAACCAGAGGAGATTTTGCATCTATGCTCATAGGAGTAACAAGCTTTTACATCACACTTGGCATGCCGGTTTTCCTGACACATCGCTCATTCCAGGACAATGCTGTCCTATAATCTTTCACTTCCTCCTCCCACCTGCCCTGAAAAGAGATTTATTTGCATGGTATCTATTTTTAGCAGGATAGACCCTATATTTAAAATCAGTTCTAAATAATTATTTTTGCAATTATTTAACAGATGCTTAGACACACAGGCAAAGATCCGCTGATTACATGGACATATACATAATCATCTGTCCTGGGAAGACAGGAACCAACACTGAGGGAATTCCAAACATTGAATTATTGCTTGACTAATTTGAGAAAGTGTCAAGTCCTATAAGTTATTAAAAAATATATTTTTAAAACAAAAAAGTGAAGATCTTGAATATAGATTCATTCAATTTAGAGGGGCTGTTAAGTTATTCTGCAATAATAGTTTTCCTCATATTATTGACTGTTCTTTCCTCTTCAGTGTGTCAGAGTGTTAGAGCTAATTCTTAGCTTTAAAAAAAGTTCTATTAGCAGTGACTTACCTTCAAACAAAGATGAAATTCAAATTAAAAAGTTGCATTTATAATGAAAACTCAGCATATTCTATAAAATATTCAAAATTCTTTATTTCTGGCCGGTATGGTATTGGTACAGGCATGCACCTCTTCCTCTGCACTTGCACATGATCAGAGTTGGTATTCCCAACCACCAAAAACTTAGACGGTTACTACAGTACAGGCAGAGTAGCCAAACAGCTTTACTTTCATTAAGCAAAGCCATGATTGTGCTCTAACAGCATTTGTTACCAGTGCATATGTTGTGCTCCAAGAGCAACCAAGGAAGGGAAATTTCCCTTAACTGAAGGAACACACATGGCAGCACTGCTACTAAAGCAGCCATTTCATCAGTGGAAGAATGATAGATACCTGGATACAACGAACTCCTTCCTTTGTTGCTTTCAGTTGCTTGCTCAGAAGGGAATTAAACACCCTTGCAGGTCTTCATTACTGCTTTCATTATTATATTCACTATCAAACTTCCACATCTGAAGAACCAACAGGAATTTTTTTTTTTAAGTAAAACAACAAAAAGCCCAGAAGACTGTCAGTATTGCAGTTCCTTCACCTAAGACACCGCTTCATAACCACCACTTAAAATCTCTTTCCTTTCTAGAAGATTCAATTCCCTTCCATCAAGAAGGCAGCACCAAAGACACTTTGTATCACTTAACTGTAAATTAACACAACTAGTGTATTTGACTGCACTTCAAACTTCCAGTTACAGTGGTACAGTTAACAATTAGCACATGGAATGAGTATCAGATACTTACATGTACCAAAGGCAAGTTAGTCACAAAACCCTCTACAAATAGATTACAAACAAACCCAGCAGCATACACTGCTGTTGTTAGACGGTACTCTCATGAAACACAACTGATCGGACGGCCATCTGGAAAACAAGCTGATAACTGTAATATTATAAAAATAGCAAAACAAATATTTGATCATAATAACTGTGTGAACAAGCGTTAGAGGAGGGGATTAAGAATGACTCAGTTAACACAAATTCTACTTATACAAGAGTGCCTCCAAGCCACAAAACGTGTAGTTTCAGTTTTACATTAATAATCAAGACTTCAGTCTGATACGTGCAACTGGCTCCGGCAAGCATGTCTGAATAGGCAATGGAACATAATTCCATAGATTATTCTTCTCCACAGCATGCAGCCCCATACGATTGGCATGAATGCCAGTCATGCCTTACACGACACTTTGCAGCAGTACGGTGTACTGCAGTTCAGAATGGAGGGAAATGGCAGAAATGCCTATACCATGCTTTCGTCAGAGGCAAGTTTCAAAATATGCACAGTATGTGTACAGTTTGTTTCTAGGCACATCTTTGGTTACATTCTCAATACAGTCTGCTTTACAAAAAAAATAAATATGAGTCAAGACTTGGTAAAGTCCAGGCAAAGAGAAATCTTCTTTCTTTTCAGAAACCAAGCAAGTTGAAGTCCTTTAAATCGATGTTTTATTATATCCATAAACGATAAAATCCCAGTGCTACAGTAAGGCATGTAAATATTGAACCTGAAAGAAAATAAAAATGGGGAGGAAAATGGAGACAATAAATCATTAGCTCTCAGAACGTTTCTTCAGAAAGCTATGTACGCATCTTACTTCAATACTAGAAGTGTAACCACCACCCCTTCCCCATCTAAGAAAATAAGGTTTTTAATTTACAACAAGCAATTTCAAGGTGGAGGGGCACAAAAACGACAAATAAGAAGGAAGTTAAAAAAGAATGCAGGAAAACTAACTGGGCTGGAAAACTATCAAAAGGCTGAAAGAAACCCTTAGTTGCTTACCATTCCGAAAACGATCAATATGGCAAGTTACAGTTGTAAAGTGAGGAAATTAATAACAGGATTATTAAATCACAGTCAACTACTTAGCAAACAAATAAATGAAAGCTATCAAGGATTATCGGTTTGTAATTTTTGAAATTTCTATGAAATGAAACCAACACACAAAAGATCTTTGCCATTGTTTGCAACAGGAGCACTTCAAACACAAGGCAAATTATTTTTAATTCTTTTTCCACACAGAGTTCAACATGTTTTTGAGCAGGGATGGAGGGGAAAAGAATTTCCTCTCATCTTTATAAATTTAGTAAGTTTCCGGGAATGGTTCTCTCTAAAGGATATGCCTGAAGTACAGTACTATGAGTAGACATAAGTGATTGTACTGATGACAAAATGCGTTGTGAAAGAATAATCAGGAAATCTAAATCAGAAGAATAATAATTTTCTACTGCAAACCTGCTCATTTAAAAGCACTGCACACTCAGTAGAAAAATGTCGAAATATTAGTTACCCAGGGCAATAACAGAGGTGCGTGCGCACACACACATATATAGTGTTTTTCTAATGCACATGCCTGAAAAATGAAAGTTTAAAGAATATGTGGCTCTGGACAGTCAGAAAAGCTGAAGTGTTCCATTTTGCACATAGATCTCCATCAGACAGATGAAGAAATCCTAGAAATGCATGCAGCAGACTGCTTTTATAAATTAAGTCAGGCATAGAATAACTTTTTGGCCCTTGTTAACAGACAGTCTTTTAGATTTCTGAAACACATTGTTATTAGTGTAAAGCACGGGGAAAAAACAGAAAGTCATACAGCCATAGCCCATGCAAAATAAAGTTACGAATCACGTGAAACTTTGGGTTAACTACACCAATAAGGCTGCTAACCTTGACGGAGACCATTTCAAGTATCTTTTTAAAATCAGGGTCTTTATGAATACAGTCAATCGAGCGCTTGCCAAACGTTTAACAACATTTAACAGTTTCACCAGCAGAAACAACCATCAGATTCCTCACCTGCTAAGTACTTAATATTATCAAGTTTGTGCGATTCAAGCATTGTTTTCAGATCCGCAACTTCTGTGTCTATTTTTCTGTCTGTTTGGGTCAGAGCTCGGTCTTGTTGTGCATGCTACAGAACAAAGCAACAAAATGATGCAATTTGAACAGTTTCTAGTTTATTTAGAAATTTAACCCATCCCTTCAAGTTGTATTTTTGGTTCCTCCTTAAACGCATGTTAATTTGCATTGGGAGAGAACAAGTTCCTTCCTAGCTGATTATATCCAAGGACTTGCATGATTTGGTGAACTCTGGAAATTCTTATGATTACATGTTCCTTAACAAATAATCTAGAAAGTGGCAGAACTGGATGCCTTCTTATCTCAATCTAGTAGCGTAAACATTAACTTCAACCTCTTGTTTGGCCCACTGATATTAAAGTCATTGCTCAATTATAAGTGCTGTTGAGAAGTCTAGAAGCCTTTTGTGACAAAAACATGCTGGAGCATAAAGATTTATGGATTGTCAGAAAAACTGAGAATTGGTCTTCTGAGGTAGAAAAAGCATGTCTTCATTTTGTAAGGAATTCTACCACAAAACCAGCTACAGAAAAATTCAGCATCTGATTATGATAGAAGACGGGACTTCTGTAAAAAAATGGGATAGAATCAGAATTCAGAAAAGACTGAAAGATCAAATTTGTAAATTGAGGACAACAGCTGCTGAGTTGCTGATATTTTCAAATTGGCACTACTGAAACATTGTGAATCAGTTAAGGATTTACTGCTACACATCTTCCTAGGGATAATTCCCTGTACTACTGAAAGGAAACAAAAGGAAGAGGAAGTGCTTGGTAAAAGCCTCCCCTAACATGAAGCCAAATCAATCTAGCAATGTGTTTCAGTCCCACTGAACACGGGGTGGGGAATTAATTTCACAGTTAAGAGTAGAATTCTATCTAAAGAAAATACTATTTGCATGAAGTTTCAAAACAAAGTGACCACTGAACAGTTCATATATACACACAGAGGGTCTCATAATATATATGAAAGCCTTTTTATCCTGTAGACACTTCAGATACCTGTACTGCCGTGGAACTACAAAGGGAAATATTAAAGCACAATGACATTTTTGTCATGCTTTATTTTGTATATTAAAGTACCTAAACACATGAACTCCAAAAATAACACCAGGTCTATAACACAAGTACAAAAAGATTTGCTGGGTAATAATCAGCTACCAGGTTCTTACCAATTCCACTATTTCTGTCCTCATTTCAAGTAGTTTTCTTTCATTAAGTGAGTACTAAAAGGGGGGAAAAAAGATAAACATGATAATGTCATTAAACTTTTCCCCCACACTTAAAAGCATATTAATTTGTTTCCAAATTCTGTAGAACACTGAATCCGGACAAGATTATTATCTGACAACACTTGGGAAACAGTATTGTAGCATAATCGCTGTCCTCTGGAAAAGCACAATTAGACAGGTGTTCATCCACACCTCTGAACTGTAAAGCGCAACAAGTCCATCAGACACTCATTTTCTGCAAAAAACTGTATACATTAATAAGCAGCTGGAAGACAGGTTGGCAGATTTGCATTTCTGAAAAATAAAGACCTATGATTCTAAACAGCAACTCTGGAGCACTTAACTAATCCATTGAGCATACAAGCACGATTAGAGACTGAACCATCCACTTTCTTCAGGAAGGGGAGTACCATTGTAAAACATCATATCAAACTCGGCTATCAAAGGAATGTTTAGCCAGTATTGCATATGCTCACTGTTTGTATTTTTCTGACCATCATTTCATTATATATTTGTTAAACATAGAACATTTGTATCTCACATTAAGCTATTAATTTGTGGAACATCAGAAGTTGTTGTTTATTTTTAACATACGGCTATTTAGGTTCAAGGAAAGTTAAGCCCAAATTAACGAAGCATACCTTTAAGGCAGGTTACCTTTCTGACTTGTGAACCTTGACTTCTATAATGGTTCCTGTTCTACTACTGGAGCAATTCAATTATTCATAGACAGCTGCTAAACCACCAGTATTAAGGTCATCAGGCACCCATCTCGGAATCCTCAGTTACACACCAATAATCTCATCTGGTGACATTTCCATGTGGGAAGTTGCTTTATTTTTCCTCCACTCTGGAAACTTACTCCACTTTAATATTAAACTCTGATTAATCTATATAAATACCTCAGCATTGAAAAACCCTCCTTAAAGATCCAGAGCTCTGTTTGGAATTTTGACGGATCTAAAGGTAAAGTTAAGAGATAGCAGGATGCTACAAATGTGGAAAATGACATAGCAAAGACAAATAACAGCATGTCTGAAATTAATGAAACAGTCATTAGATTCTGCAAAATGAAGAGGGGGACAAAAAAAATTCAGACCTTTTATATAAATATGCATTTTTGAAAGTGGTAAGATAGCAGAATATTTATAAAATAATCTAATTAAAATTATGTTTGAGGTGTGATTTCCCATAAGAATTGGGCCTCACATTAATAAACTGATCATTGCTATCAAAATAACCACGACATTTAATATAGTTTTATGGACTGAAATAGCTCGTCCGTTTTACTTTAAACGGATGCTGTTAGCATTTCTAGTCCACAAGCTTCTTTCTTAATGTTTCTATTTGTAAGAGTTTTGGTTTGTGGCTAGAACTCTCTAGGTCAGACGCAAGGATTTCAAACTTAGGTATAAGACAGTGAAGCACACCCTTTTACTGCAAGGCATCACCACACACCTGTAGTTAACACCAGTGCATTTAAAAGAACAAACAAAAAAACAAAAGCCACACCCCCCCAACAAACAAACAAAACACAACAACAACAAAAATCCCCAACAAAAAAGGAGGAAAGACAAGGTTAAACGCCCTCCCTGAAATTCAGCAGGGAGATTTCCCCTTAAGTCCATGTTTTTCACTGTGCAGAGAAAATTCAGCTTTGTCAGATGCATCTGGAGATTTTAACAGCAAGCTTAGAGACACTCTAATGCACGAACATATGAATATATATGGAATTTTGTACTGTACTTTGAGTTTTTAAATCACATCTGTACCACTGCAGATATAAATCACAGCATTAACAGATAAGCATTGTGCAATGCAGGATTATCCAAGTAGTGTGAAGTGGAATGAACTAATTAAAAGATAATGCTTTTAGAGTTTGAAACAATAAAGACTGCCCCCGTTAGTGTCGACAAATTAAGAGATTTCCCTTTCAGTACTTATTCCAGGCAAAACTGAAGGATAAGAACATTTTACTTAGTGTTTCGAGTTAAATCAATTTAAACTTAGGACATTTATCTTCTGAATAGTAACTCAGTAAGAATGCACAGAAACCTTCAATTATTGTCATTTTTTTTCCTCAGAAAGCTAGATATTCAGTCCTAAGTCACATTACAATCCAAGTAAATAGGATAATGATGCTCTGCCTTCTATAGAAAATACTGGATTATATCTCACCCCTCCAACTCAGCATATATGCTACAACCTGCTCCCCATTCACCTGCCTCCTTCCTTGCCCGTTCATGCATGGCAGAGCTGGCAATAAAGTGGGGGAAGGGGAAAAAAGAAAACTTTCTTTTAAGAAAGTTGACATGCACAGTTCGCTTTTCCTGGGAGGCAGTCAAAATAATGTAGTGTTCTGAGCAATAGTCCAGGATTCCAGGATCTACATAAATAGGCAAGAAAACACCAGTGCCTAATTTATCACTGGTTAAGTGGTTTTAAATAGGTTTTGTAAGCCCAAAGTATTGCAAAGCTTATGATCTACACCATTAATACATCTTATATGAAGCTTTTTAAAACATTAGCATAAAGTATTAACCTTTGAACAAGAATTCTACCTGTTCAAATTGTATTATTCAAGCATCTACCATGGGACAACAGACTGTTAGTTGTTGTACTAAATCACTGACACAGCTGCTACCTAAACTATTGTGAAAAACTTCAAGGGGCACACACAGAAGATAAATCACATCTGCTTGAACAGTTCTTATTACCTAGATTGGAGATTAATATTAAAGTCTTCATTACACACCTGTGAAAGAGGCCTGAACACAAAATAAAATTAATATAAAAATGTCATTAAAAGATCTTTCTGTTTAGAAGATGCAATTTCTTTGAGATTCTAAAAGATATTCAAAAAAGATCTATGGGAACAGAACTCTAAATAGAGTGCTACATATAATACAAAAACTTCTTAATCTTCTAATTCTTCATCTACATTAGTCTAATTTAACATTATATAAATTCAGTTCTACCAGATATTTCAAAGTTCAAAATAATCTGAACCAGCACTAGTTACAATTAAAAAAAAAAATTACAACTATTTTCACAATAGGTATTTCCTGACAAACTAGCTACACTATAAATTCTCTAGCTATAGGGAAATGAAACATCTTCAGTGATGATAAATTTAATGAAATGTGTATACTTAATGAAGTGTGAAAACAGAGAAAGAGATACACTAATAACATAGAAAACCTCTAGGCAGCTAGTCAGCATAGATTAAATATCTAAAATATTTACGTGTAACATGTTAATCCTGATATTAAAACAATATCAAAATAGAGACAACAAAACCAAACATGGCACCTTGTACTACAGCAGCATAAGGATGAGTAACTTGGATTAATACCATCTTGAGGCTGAATGACACTAGAGATTAATATGAAAACGCTCTTCGGCTAAAATGTTCTTAAGCAAATTTGGAGATTACTCGCTGTTTAGATGTTTCTAAAAGACAGTAATCAAAACTTACCAATTCTTTCACTCTGCTCTTCTCTAGGTTTAAGTTTAACTTGTTATCTGCACGAACTTTGGTAATTTCATCCTAATGGGAAAAAATTGATAAAGTAACAAGCAAGATTTTCTATTTAATCATAAGCAGAAAAAATTCCACCAATATATTGTGCCTTTCTTTACATATCTCCGGAATCAAGCTTCTCTCCAATTAATGCATATAATTTGCAAAAGTGTAAGCATTCCTGTTCTTCCCCTACTCATGTTCTATAGGACGAATTAGATCTCAGAATCAAAAACTTACAATTGCTTATAAAACCAGAACACTAAGAGCAGTTCATTGAGAGCACATCCTTCTATAAATGCTGGGAATGTTTCGTATAACCCATAACTCTCTGTGATTTCTAGAAATCCATGCCTAGGTATACATGTAAGTTGGACTTCCTCCATGAAGCAATCTTGATGCTCAAAATAACTTTAAAAGCAGCTTCTAACCTTCCAATGTAAAAGAAAATCTGTTTTTTAAAGAGTACATCTAGGGCTTTCAGAAAAAGCTGCAGACATTTCAGAAGCCAGGAAACATTTCTTATATTTTTAAACATCTAACTTTTTTAAACCACCATAAGTTGTACACAAGCATTTTACTTCATCAATAGCTGTAAGTGATTCCTGCCTTTCTCAGTGACAGCTGCCATTTTAGTGCAACCTCCTGGCAGGAATTCCAGCCAGCTGACAGTTTGTCATGAGGCAAACTGCTGATCAGATGAATGTGTAGGAGAAGCAGAGACTGCTGATGTTCTGGGAGATTCTACTATTAAAAACAAGCAAGCATCTCTCAAGTAGGCCAATGCCAAGTTATCAAGAGTTCACTTAGTTAGCATGAACAATCATTACACTCAATTTCTGTTTGAATTTTTTAACTTTAACTAGGTTATATTTAGATGTCGTTACAACAAGATAGATTACAGTTTAATGAATCAAAAATTAGAAATAAATTTTTCTTGAAATTTCATAACATTGTATCTTCTTGTCTTTTAGAGGAACAAGTATGAGCAAACGTAATTCTCACAAGGGCAAGTTATTTTATATTTGCAGTTAAAAGTAAAATTTAAAGCCATCTAGCTTTTTAAGAAAAGATGACTCAGATCCTTGATGCTCTACCAGTGGATTACATTAACTCATTTGTAGGGGAATAGACAGGGATCGGCGACCGGAAGATTACGGGATGTGACGGAAAGATAGACTCCTCCCCATAGGAGTGGCTGGAACAGGAAGCGCAAGAGCTATATAAGCGTGTGACGCAGCTAAATAAACGGACATTTTGTATCCATCATATTGATGTCTGTGCATCACTGTCCCCAGGGTGGGTAGAGCCCTGTGTCCCGGAGATATGCAGCCCAAGATAAGTTCTCCCGTAGAAGCGTACAGCTACACTCATTTATATGCAATTAAAACCATAAAATAAGTTACAATTCAAAAGTTAGATGCCAACTATATTTTAAAATGGTATTCTGAAAACCCAGATGCATTAAGCATTTCATAACACAATATAAAACATGCAGGATTAGCTTTAAGAGATTTATGTTCTCCTTTTGGAGATGACAGTGCAAAAAGAAATTGAAAAGGCTAGGAAAGAAATGGCAAGAAAGCACTAGGCTGGGTTTGACCACACTGTCAGCTAGCTCAACAAGTCCAATATCCTGCCAGTTTCATGGACAAATCCTAGGGAAAGAAGAATGCTCCATCCTTTCAGTTAAGAAGGACATCACAGCAGGAAACAGCAGCTCTCAAGTGAGATGATTGTACTCCCTAAAAACAGCTTATGCTTCCCAGTTTCCAATCTCAATCACTTTTGCAAGAATGTTTGTTTCTGTGTAAAGATTGCTTATGACTCCACACCCATTGAAATGATAGTTCGAGAAAATCTTGTTTCTGATGGTAGAAGGGTGCCTGAGTGCTATTCAAGACAGGTAAACCATAAAGAACAGAAACACAGCACTGATGCTTAAACCTGATAAGAATAAGAATCTGTACGATAATTAACAGAGTAAGTTTTCTCCAGGGAGTCTGTTTTCTTGCAAAAGTCATTTGCTCCCAAACAAATGGGACCAAACGTAATCATCCCAAACTTAGTGGCCTAAAGAAGCCACTTCAAAGGCATTTGAAATTCTGGACAGCTAACAGATATGTCTTCAGACAAAACAAAACTAAACAAAACCAAAAAAACCAAACAAAAACAAAAACCAAAGAAACACAGAAACAAAAAAAACCCCAACCAACCAAACACCCCAACAAAACCCAACTGAAAAAAAAATAGCAAGAAAAAACCCCAAACCAATTTAGAAAGTGCTGTAATTTTAAAAGTATGTTCTATCTTTACATGTAACAGGCAGCCCTAAATGCAGAACTTCACTCAGCCTTAACCATGACATGGCAGTTAGCCACCTTCTGAATCTAAATTAAGGACATATACGTAAAAAAAAAACCAAAATAAAAAAACCTTCAGTTAAATTTTTCTTCACTTCTTGTACCATTCACAGTTCTCTGTCACCATAAATGAAGTATGCATGTGATTTTGCTGCAACCCATAGTATACCATCAACTGCAATTTCAGTATCCTATATATCACAACAACTAAGCACAGCTTTTAAAATAAAACCTTGAAAGCAACAATTAGTTGTTATTTAAAGCAAACTAGGCAGGTGTTAATTCTTAATTACATTGGTATGGTATCTTACCATGACTTGCTTCTTTATTTGCTGGAGTTCAAGTTTTATTTTCTAGGAGAGTAGAAAAAAAATCATACACTTTGTTACTGTATATAAAAATGCATACTCTAGATATACTAATGAATTTGCATCATCAGTAACAATGACTATAATCCATACTGTGAAAAGGCACGTAAAACGAGTGTGGTTTAACTCTATGTCCTCAGCATGTGTATAGATACATGCATGTGTATACACATGCGTGTTTGCTCAGTGCTGTGCATTTCCAAGCAACAGCACAAGACAGAAACTGGCCATGTCCCACAGCAGTAAAGGTGGCCAAATGCATGGGATGGTACAAGCAAAAGTAAACCCAGTAGCCCAAGGGAAGTGATTCTTTCACAAGTTAGCACTTGTGAGCCTGCACTGGAAGTGCTGTGTTCAGCTTTAGGCTCCCTGCTGAAAGACAGATGTTGACATACTGGAGCAAGTCCAGTGAAGGGCCATGAAGGTGATGGGGGGCTGGAGCACACTATGTTGGGGTGGTGGGTGAAGAAGAGAGCAAGCTGGGTGTGTTCAGCTTTAAGAGATAGCTAAATGGCCATCATACTGCAGCCTGCAATTACCTAACGTTCGCTAGAAGTCCTTTCCACCTCAAACTATTCTATTACTTTATCTCTTTCAAAGGATGAATTAAATAGGTATAGCTGTAGCATCTTCTATTAACCCTCTCTGGAGATCATCCAGTCCAATCCCCTGCTGAAAGCAGGGGCAACTAGAGCAAGTTGCTCAAGGCCATGTCCAGTTAGGTTATGAATATCTCCAGGGTAGGGATTCCACAGCCTCTCTGGGTATCCTATTCCAGTGTTCTACCACCCTTACAGTGAAAAGGGTTTTCTTATGCCTAAGCAGAATTTCCCACATTTCAGCCTGTGTCAATTATCTATTGTTATGTCACAGGACAACACCAGAAAGAGCCTGTCTCTGTCTTCTTTAAATCCACCTTTCAAATATTTGTATACATTGATGAGATCCCTGCTGAGCCTTCTCTTTTCCAGGCTAAACAGTCCCAGCCCTTGCAGTCTTTGCTCACTAGTCAGATGCTCCAGTGATCCTTGTGGCCATTTATTGGACTCTGTCCAGCACGTCCATGTCTCCCTTGCACTGGGGAGCCCAGAACTGGACACAGCACTCCAGATAAAGTCTCACCAGTGCCAGGCAGAGGGGAAGGATCACCTCCCTTGACCCGGTGGCAGCCCTCCTAACCGAGCCCTTGCAGCAATGAAGGCAACAGCCTCATGGGCTATCGCTGGCTCATGATCAACTTGGTGTCCACCAGGACCCCCACGGCCTCTTCTGGGAAGCTGCTTTCCAGCCGGTCAGCCCCAGCCTAGTGCCTGGAGCTACTCCTCCCCAGGGGCAGGGCTAGACATTGCCATTTGTTCCACTTCATAAGATTCCCATCATCCCATTTCCCCAGCTTGTTCATCTCCCTCTAAAGGGCAGCACAACTGCCTGGTGTATCAGCCACTGCTCCCACCTTTGTATCATCTGTAGACTAGCTGAGGGTGCACTCTGCCCCATCAACAAGGTCATTAATGAGGGTATTAAGCCATACTGGCTCCAGAGCCAACTCCTTGGGTACAAGATGCTTTTTTATATCATTAGAAAAAATAAGTGAGTGCTAGAATAGCATTTTCCAAGATAGTGATTTTTACCTCATTTTCTGAGCGAAGTGCTGAAAATTCACTTTTTTCCAAAATAATCATGTCCTTTTTTACACCACCAATATGGGACATTACTTGCTGAAGTGCAATTTCCTTTAAAAGAGGGAAGAAAAACCTTAGAACATATCATAACTATAACGCTTCTTCTCATCTATGCCTACAAATATGATAGGCTATTTCGGTATCCTGAAATTTTTAATTCAGCCATTTCAGAATGATTACCCGAGTTTCGGAAAGCAAGATAAATTAAGTGACAGAATAAGCAAGTTAGGTGCAAACATTGGTAATGTTTGACAAAATCAGCAGTGCTAACACAGATCAGAATAATTCAATTAACAGCCTAGGAAATAGTTTCTTCCAAGTCTTCAAATCCTTAAGCTAGCAAAGGCATTAGGGAGAGAAGATGTGTCTCTGAGCTAAATGAGGAAAGCTGGCTTTCAGACCAAAACTCCTCAGTGCAACCATACTCTTTTGTAATTACCTCTCTTTTTTACCTCCCCTTGCAAGAGGGCTGGCTCTGCTTCACTACTCAGAATCATGCACTATATGTATCCTTTTCATCTCTCTTCTCAGTCTGTTATGCTGAGCTGACAGAAGACAAACAAGAATTCTCTGCAACTTTCAAGGATGGAAAAGTCTGTAGGCACTGTTCTGGATCCTACACTATCCACACATGCAAAGAGGGACTGCCTTCTCTTCTCTGAAGGTCTCCCCCTAGTAAGTAGTCCCTTGCTTTTGATTCTGGACCAAGAACCCTACAAATCTGACACAGCACTCTAACTTCACTTTTGTCAGGGGATGCTATTCTAACTTACAGTGTTATATGTTTAAGTGGCATCTGGAGATGCATCACCAGGCTACCTGACCACAACACTGAAAGAAATGGCTCGGTGTACTAGACGTGTTACAAAAAGTCAACAGAAAGAGTATTGCCGGGGACACCTCCTCTCTTACTCCCTGATGTCTCCAGCCTGCTTTTGTTCTCTCCACTCTTCACTGAGCTCAGCAAAACAGAGAACAGATTCTTCTGTATTCTTCCTCTTCTTCACCTCTATACATTCTCACTCACACACACATATATATTTCCCCTAAAGCTTTATATAACCAGTGTAATATTTCATCTTTTACATACCCAACTAGGGCTTAATGATAACAGCTACACCTACAACTTTCCAAATCCTATTCCAACTCATCATCCCCTTTTTGCATAAGCTCTTATGTATTCAGACTATAAGGAACTACAGGTTCTACCACGTTGCCCAGGGTTCCTAGCATACGCCCCTCCTGAGCTGCTTCTATCTTAGCATGCCATACAACCCGCACATTTCAATCTTAATGACAGAAAGTCACCCAAGGGTGGAATCTACCACACAGTCTCAGGAAAACATCTACTGTCAGGAGCAACCTGTCTACTTTCATTCAAAAAAAGCTCAGCATAGAAAGAGGCAGAGATGCAACAACTGCTTATTTTAAAACACAACCAACCATGGGAGAAAGGATCCCTTTAACGCTGCATTCTCTGACTGACTGTGAAACAAGTTCAGAACAGGGGAAGGAAGCTCGCCCACGTCTGCTTCGCCAGAAATCTAGGAAAGATGAGCTGAAGCCTCCCTAGGTGGAAGGTGGTGCAAAATCCAGGTGTTCCGCTTCTTAATGAGATGCCCCACTGCCAAGACTATTATCCTACAGAGGCAGCAGCTGCTGTTTTCTCATGTTTTAAGACAGCAGCCTTATTACTATGAAATAAGTTAAAGCCTTTGTTCAGAAGGTGGCTTGGGGCCATGAATCCCGGCCCCCCAGAGCAGCCCAAGAGGTTGTACTTCAGCTATGTCTCTTATCAGCATTGTCTATTTGACTAGCTTATGTGTTGGGAAATTCCAGCAGACCGGATACTGTGAATTCCATTCAAAGATGCTTAAGTTCCACATGCAGTTAATCATGTCTTACTCTGAATTTCAGTCTCCTTTCTGGAGCCAGATGCCTACAAGCTCAACATGGCAATATTCAACACTGTCATATCCAATTCTTTACATGGATCTACCTTTGTATGACCTGACAAAGGGTCCCAAAAGAACCACAGCCAGCATTAGAACAAGAAGCCTTGCCTCCAGGCACAACTATTCATTAAAACAATCATTCCCTCACAAGTCAAAGCTAACAATTCTGTTCAGTTGTATGCAATTTCGAGGCAGCCAGAAAGCATCTCTGTAGACACTCAGCATTATCAGTCTATTTCCAAATAAGTTTTCTTCACTTCCTTGCACTAACATGTATACGCTGGTGTCATGGTTTTAGCTGGGATAGAGTTAATTTTCTTCACCGCAGCTGGCACAGTGCTGTGCTTTGGACTTAGTATGAAAACAATGTTGATAACACACCAATATTTTGGTTGTTGCTAGGTAGTGCTTGTACTAGTCAAGGACTCTTCCAGCTTCCCATGCTCTGCCGGGTACACAAGAAGCCAGGAGGGCAGGGGGCACAGCTCAGAGAGCGGATTCAAACTGGCCAAAGGGATATTCCACATCATGTAACGTCATGCCCAGTATGTTAACTGGGAGGAGCTGGCTGAGGGCAGCAGGCAGCAATCGTGGCTCAGGGACCAGCAGCATCAGTTGGTGGGTGGTGAGCGGTTGTATCATTTGTGGCTTTGTTTTTTTCCTTTCCCCTTTTCCTTTTTATTATATTATCATTATTGTTATTATCATAATCAATAGTATCATTATTTTAATATTAAACTGTTCTTATCTCAATCCACAAGTGGATTTTTTTTTTGCTTTTGCTCTTCCAGTTCTCTCCCCCATCCCACAGGGGTGGAGGGGAGTGAAGGAGCGGCTGTGCGGTACTTAGTTGCCAACCAGGGCTGAACCACAACAGCTGGGTACATTTAGAGGACACCATGAACCATGTATGCACCAAAGGAAAAGGAGGCAGATTTTAGTATCAGCATGCAAATTATACATGTTCCTATAAGTTACCAAGCATATATAACCACACCAATCATGCCCTAAAAACATTATACGAAAAAAAAAGAAATTCAGCATAATTCTAATCCAATATAAATGCCATTGTGACACAAAGAAATAAATGAAAGGCTGGTAAATCACTGAGCAAATCTGTACTTCCTTGTTAAAAGTCTAGGAAAGAATATATGTAGGAGCTGTAACTATTCAAATCCATCCATTGAACACCTCCTATGTCTGTCTAAAAGCCTTCGCAGTAATTCTATTTCATCCTACAATAAAGTTGAAACCAAAAAACTACCTGTGGTTTGTGCACCAACTCACAGTACCTAAAATTTAAGATCCACTGCAAAAACAAGTATTTGGTAAACTCAAGACAAAATTCATTAGCCAATAAATACATAGGGATGTTTGGTTTTCACCTTCAAACTTTTAAAATACAGTGTCTAACAGTAATAAACAGCAACATACATTTCATTAGCAGGCATACTAGGTTTTGATTTACATTGACCCCACCATCGCCTTTGAGCTAACCTGCTGTACTTTGGTGACCATGTCCGTGTAAATCATATCCAGGTTGGTGTTCATAATTTTCACTAATGCAGATACAATGACCTCCGACTGCTGAGTAGTGAATCCTAAGCAAAACAAAATGCAACAACATTCAGAGACAGACCTATATGTGGACAGTTTACAGAAATGCCACTTGCTAACACTCAGCACTAAGTTAAAATGAATGTCAGTTATTAAAGATAATAAAACATACTCCTCTTGACCCAGCACTAACAAGAGAGAACAACCAGTCAGTACATCCAAGTTCCTCCACCCCAAAGTTATGTCTATGACACAGTACAGCTGCTTCTGTAGCTCTCTTACAGTGTCAGCAGAATAAATGCTGGAAATTTTCTAGAAGTATTATGGAATGTCATATCTCACATGCGATTATTTCTATGAGCAAGAATTCTGACCCTGAAAAGCAGATATCTACTTTCAGTATACTATAAACCTTCAGAACCACTGAAGTGCAAAACTCTACTGAAAAAAGAGCTAACTGCTATGATTTCAGGCCTACCAGCCTCTGAGGCCCTATTAAAAACATTTTAAACTTAATACTTTGGAAACTATTGTAAAATATTCTCCCTAGAAACACTGTCAACTTTTCCACTTTCAAAACGTAGGAGTAAAAATGTCATGAACAAGATTTAACTATTAAGAAACACTTGCAAAAGCATGATTGTTTCAAACTAACTAGGAGTTAAGCATTAGAAAGCACATATGTGGTCCGAGAGCGAGCTGCTTTTAATAGCTGAGCTGATATAATAATTTGTCACCACCAAAAGGAAGGGATACCTCTCCCCTCCTCTCTCTCTTTTCGTATTGCTCCTCCTGCCAGTTTGTATGTGTCCTGGTGCTCACCCAACTGCTCTGTGAGCTCATTAAAGTAGCGGCTCAGAACACCAGCCAAGCCAAAGAGCTGCAGAGTTCTCTGAGAATTAGGTTAGCACAATGGAAGAGATGAAGCCACATGGCAGGGAAAAGGTACTGGGACCTCTCCTATCCAGGGATGGAGAACTGTCAGAAGTCAATTCAGCTGTACTTAATTTCACTGTAAGGTACCTTCGCCACCTCAGCAACATTAGCAAGAATCCAAAATAATCTATTTCCTTATCTATGTTTTAGCATAAGAGCAGCCCTAGTTTATATAGTATTCTACATTATACCCTAAACCCTGCATTTCACATAGTAGTCATATTCAATCCTATTATAAGACACTGTTCCATATTCAAGGTGCTATATACCAAATATATAGGAAAACAATTAATAGATTTTCAGCCACTACCTTGAAAACTGTTTTTTACTTTCAATTCTTAGAATGTAACTTCTCTTTAGCATTTTTAATTACCAATAGGATAATAAATAATTCCAAAGTTATATAAGCTCACTGTTCCCTTCTGAAAGTAGAAAAAACTTACTTGTTCTTATTCAGTATATATATTTAAGAAAATCCATAAAACTGAAGCTATGTCAAAGAGAAGTAAGAAACTCTGTAAACTGAAAAACCACTCATAAATCCACATTAAAAATAGCTGCCTGATTCTAGCAAATTACCATTTTCTTCCAAGAGGCATACCAGTGCATGAGTGTCAAAAAAAAGCTTCCTATTTCCCAATAAGGAAATATTCCCTTTGCTTTGTAAAGATGATGATGCAGAAGTGCTTACATCTGAAAACAGATAAACAAAACATACAATATTTTTAAGAAACACGATTTAATCAACATGTTTGCTTTCCACAAGTTTCCTTACTACTCAAAATATTTTTCATTTATAACCTAATATTAGATTTAGCAGGGAGTTTGTCACAGCTTGCTTGAAACTGAAGAGCTATCCGACTAACAAGCTCTACGCACAAGAGCTTTGAAACAGAATACAGTGTTACTGCTGCAATTCTGAGATGCTCTCCAAGAATACCCCATCCTAGAAAAATCCAGTCAAGCATCAGGGTCTTAAATTGTTCCTTTACTGTTATCAGTGTAAAATGCGGAAGCTGTGAGCGCTTCAGAACTTTGAGGACTAAAGCCACAGGCTCTTTCCATTCTTTGTTAAAGAAGCAAACCTTCATTGGTTGCCCTTTAGACATTAAATTCCTATTAGAAGAATTACTAACACATCCCCCAAATACCAGTATTACAGAAATCATGCATCCAGGGAAATTTAATACCAGCGCATAAAGCAGCCGACAGAAAGAATGTAAGAATGAACTTCAAATAAATTGTCAGGAGGCAGAACTCTCTGTCCTCAGAGACATATTTTAAAACACTTGGGTGGGGACAAAGTACGACTATGCCGTAGCACTCTTACTTAAAGATCAATAAAGGGTAACCCGTTTAAGCCGGGGGAGGAGTAGGGAAAACCCCAGCCCTACGGTCAGCTCACACCGCTGCCGGCGGCGGGTCCCTGCGGGCCGCCAGACCGCCGGGGGCGGGCGAGGGGACGGTGACGGGAACCCTCCCTCTCCCTCCACCCCCCCCGGCCCCGCCCTCACCCCGCTCTCCGCAGCGCTGCCGACTCTCCCGGCCGGTCCTGCCGACGCGCCTTCCGCTCCCCGCGCTGCCGTTAACGGCCGTAACGGCCGCCGCCCCGCGGCCCGGCGGCGCGGCCGGGCGCTGCCAGTCACCGAGGCAGCGGCGCGCGGGGGAGGGGGGCGCGTGGCGGTCACGTGCAGCGGCGGCGGCGGGCGGGAAGGTGCCGTCCGCGCCGCGCGGCCGCCACAGCAGCAGCGCCCGCCTCCCGCCGCTCACGGCCGTGACCGCGGCCGCCTGACCCCTGGCCATGGCCGCGCCACCCGGTCCCGGCGACGGAAGAGGGCGGGGTGGGGGAGCGGGGGGCACCGCTAGGATGCCATCGCTGAGCACCCGCCGCCCCGGCGTCCCGCTTCCGCTACAAGCGGCGTCTCGCTTCCGCCTCCGGCACGTGGCAAAACACGCGGGTGACGCCGTCAAGCGGCGGCGGTTGATTTTAAGGCTCGCGCGGCGGCGGCGGCGAGAAGACGGCACGGGCGGGCAGCCTCGTCCCAGCGGAGGCTCCCCCGGTGCCCTCCCCGGGGCGGCGGGCGTGAGCCATGTGTTAGCGGCACAGGCTGCGCCCGACGCCCCCGCTGCTGTTTCCGCCCTTTATTTAAGTGGGGAAAAAAGAGTTTTTCGGGAGGGAGGTTTGTCCTGGTGCTGCAGGACGGGCGCGACCCGGTCCGGTGCCTCCTGCCCGACGCCAGGTCCCTTCCTGAATAACGTTTATCTTCGTTCTGGGCGAAGATAGGCATTCAGTCGAAAAAAGTGCATTTCAGACAAATTGTTCATTTTTATTATTAAAAAAATAAATATTTAAAAATTCAGACAAATATTCTGTAACGGTACTGAGGTTTTGGGTTTCAAAGTTATTAACTAAATAACTTGCAGAATTAGGCAACTTGATGGGTCTAAGAGTCTGGAGCTTTAATCAATAAATAATTGCTGTAACCGTTGGAGCGAGTACAGTCCGCCGTGCTTGCAGCTCTGCTGAAAATGCAGGTGTACTTGTTCCTTACCTGCTCTGTTTCTAGAAGAAATGCACTTAATATTTGTAGGGAATCAATATGATGTAAAATTGGTTCAGCCCGCTGTAATTTTCTCCAGGCAGCGCTTGTTTCAGAGCAAGTCTATTTTTCTGATGTGTTCATGGTTGCAAAAAGCGTGCAGCACCTTCTTCTTACCAGAATCAATAATTTCGGTAAACCAGTAGGAAGATGGAATCAGTCTGATGTATTTATATAAATGCAGAGGTAGGCGAACCGCCGTGGCACGTAGCAGTGCTGCAGCAGCACGGCGTGTCACTGGAGCTGAGACAACGCATGTATGCAAGGCCAGTGTCTGTACCAGCAATTCCCTCCAGCTGCCGTGGTGATAAAGAGGAATGGTAGAAGCCATCACTGTTATTACAAAATAAACTGTAAATGTTACTTCAGTGTATCAGAAAGATATTGCTGTACTCATGGATTAATCCTACATGAATTGCCATTTGTCAAAGCACTTGCCCTCTATGAGTTCAGGGACATGGGTGGGCTCACCTACACGGCTGTGTTTGTTTTCACTGCAAGTAAAAGCAGAAACTCGCCTATTGTGCATTGCATCTGCTTGGCTGTTGTATGCACATTGCCTGGCATTAGCACAGCAGTAATTCGTGACATTTGTGAGTCTGCAGGCAGTTTTCTTTTCATCTACAGGTGATTCAGAAATTGATGCAATGTATTTTCTTTGATACTCTTTCTTCAATGATCCCTTTCAAAGCCTTGTGCTTGCTACGGCAATTGAAAGGCAGAACTGTGACTACTGAAGTATCTCCATTTTCATCATCTGCCAGTTCGCATTTTGCAGTTGATTTCTCACTTGGATATGATGGCAGATAATACATGCAAGAAGTGCTGTGCAAATGGAGGCCACGATTGCAGCTGGAGTCGGCCCATTTAGGGTCAAATACACCCGCACACGCTGGCTATCAGCACCCATTTTTATCTTCTCTAAGGGAAGCAAAGTCACTACCGGTAGTTATGTAGATCTCCCAGTGCAACTGACTTTCTGCCTTTGTGTCAGAGGTCAACTAATTTATTTTTTTTTTTTTTCACTTTCCAGTGTCATCTTCCAGATCCCCTGTTTCAACCTCCTCCAAGCTGAAGATTGTTATATACTAACCAGCAGGTAGACTCACTGAGCTTTGGAGGCAGCTTCAGTAGGCTGCAGTAGCTTCAGAGCTATCTGTTTTGCTAACTGGGCATCGGGGATTAATTCCTGCATGAAGAGGCATAAGCAGCATAGTTGCAAGCCAAGAGAGGACAGGACTAACAACCTTCTGCTATCTCATGATTCTAGGTTGCTTAATGCTTAGCTTTAATCTATCTGTTGCCCTGTGGAAGTCATTAGGTCCTACTTAGAGACTACAAATGAAACAAGCGCTGAAGGTTACATGCTTAGTGTCCTGAAAACTTTGTCCCTGCGGGCACACAGCATTCACTGATCTACGGAGCTATAACTCCCTTGGTTGAAACAGTAAGATCTGCAGAGAAGGATTAAGACGTGGTGGATGACTTTAAAAATGGGGGTAACAGAAATGGCAAAGTACTGCAAAGTGCAAAATAAGGACTAATAATATCTGCTGTACTTTCAGGTGAAAACTGAAGGGGAGACTAAAATGAGCTCTGAGAGGTATTGTTGACCCGGCAATGCGCTATGGCTGCAAGGAAAGCAAATGTTACCCTAAGGTGTATCTAGTAGGGTATTTTCAGTCGATCACATGGAAAGTGTCATTGACCCTTGAGTATAATGTTATTTCAAATACTAACTATGGTTCTGGTCACTCCAGTACAGGAAAGATGAATTAATATTCAAACTGGCAACCTCCTGTCAACAGGATAATTAAGGGGAGTGAAGAGTTTTCTGTCGCAGGTGATTAGAAAGAAATGGGCTTAGTTAGCCTAGCAAAACAAAGTTGACAGGGGATCTTGTCACCATCTGTAAACAAAATAGGAGTGTGAAAATAAGCAAAGAAGGAAAAAAGAACCACTGTTTATGCGAAAGAGCATTACTGATAAAGGAACATTTGGTGTGAAGTGGCCATAAATAAATGTATATAGGATATTAAAAGGTTTTTACTCAACAGAACGGTCCTTGTGAAAAGCTTCCCAAGAGGACTTGGGAGGGATCAAAAACTGAAATCAGTTTTTAGATGGATAAAGTTGGCTTGTAAAAGGGATTTTATGATGCAGTTACCCATAGTAGCAAAGGACTGGCTCCTGTGCCCTTGCATTAATTTTCCACTACGGAGGTTTTTCACTTTCCCCCTCAAGCATCTGGGACTAGCCACTGTCAGAGGAAGACTAATGAGCTAAAAGGACCACAGGTGCAACCCAAAAAAGCATTGAATAGTCCTGTTACTTACTTCAAATGTTTCAACACAGTGACTGTGTAGAGTTGAGGGGGATTAAGAGCTCTCAGGGGTGATGAATACCCTAAACTGCTCTTAATTCTAAATGGGAAAATCTAAAAAACTCCCAGGCTGGAAAAGAATCAGAGTCACCAGTGCATGGATGGTCTCCCACTTTGAAGGGATTTAAAAAAAAAAAAGGGCTAAGGCTGTAACAGCATTCAAACGAAGATGCAAATGATAAGGTGCATTTGGAGTCATTTCAGTGCTCTTATATCAGGGATGAGTGTGTCCCAGTGGTTTTAAAGCAAAGGCGGTGCCTAACATACTGAAAAAGGAAAATAAAGCCATGTCATTGTTTTCCTTATCTACAGCAGATGATCACTTTAAAGTGTTTAAAATCTTCTCCTGTTCTTTTCATGTGGACGCGTAGGTGAAGTCTTTCCTCTGTTATTTTGTTTTCTTTTTAGTGGACAAGTCAATGATGACTGTGTAATTTCTTCCATTATATTTGTTAAATGTACGAGACAGGTATATTATTTGTAATGAAGAAACAATCACTGAGAAATAATGATAAAATGATTCTACCCATAGATGGCAGTAACTGCTAATAGTGCTGGCTGTCAGTGCCTCTCCAATTCAGAGTCTTAGGACCCAGACGAAGTTTACAGCAATTGACCTGATACCCTAAGTTGCTAAACAGTCACTTCAGGGATCTGAAAATGGGGTCATGCGCCAAGCTCCTTGCAGAAACCACCAGCAGAACATGTCTCCGTGGAGGCTGGTTCAATTGTCAGAAATAACCCCACTGTGATTTCTTGAAGGAAGGACGTGTAATATTTATTGAAGTGCTATGGTTGACAGCAATAAGAAATGGCATTTATATTAGAATATTAAATTTTTCTATGTTTTCATCAGACATGTTTTACTTGTAGAATGAACAGATAAATATTTTTAAATGTGTTTAAAGCTATCAAAACTGAGCGCCTTACAGTGGAGAACAATTTGGACCAATATCCCTTCTGGCCAACCCAAGAATTACCTTGTATCAAAATATTGATATATTCACAACCTTTGATTAAATAAAAGTAGGAAGAACTGTTCTCATGGTGCGGAAGAGCAGCAGCAGCAGCTCCTCATTGCCATATGCAGGAAGACAGAAGTAAGGGAGGAGATTGTCCACAGGAGTTACTTATATTCTCTTTATACAGAGGGAATCACGTAAGTTGCAAACAGCAATTTCATTTCCTCACGACCCTGGTCTTACTTCTTTCCTAAAGGAGTCCTGCAGTGAGTTTGGCAGGCAGGACTTTCCTTGCTGCTTTTTAATCACTCCTTGGAGATCTGGCTCATACTCACAGAAGACTCGGAACAAAATTTCTGAATTTCGGAACAAATGTCCAAGCAACTGAAAAGGGGAGGAGTGTATTGGAATTTTGGGGTCATCTCTACAGGAAGGAAAGAAGCTAGGGATGGTTGCATGTCGGCTTTTTAACTTTCTGGAAATGCATTTATAATTTACATTTTTCCCCAGGTATCTCAGGCAGGGCAGCCCAAATATACAAGACAAAGTCACCAGCCTATGTGTGCTTTTTAAGAAGAACATAATATGTTGTGAAAAGAATTAGGATCAGGAGCAGTGTGATGGTCTGTTCAAGGATGCATAAGCAATCTGGGCATGCTGCCAGCAGTTTTAAAGTTTTACAACTATCATATGAGGGATAGTAATAATGTAGTGCCCCCTGGCATAGCGGGCATTGTATGCAGTGCAGAAAGTGTGGAGGCAGAGTAAGGTCTTTCTGAAGTAGTCCAGGGGGGTGTTCTAGGCATAAATGTGAGAAAGAAAGATTACAAGAGTCATCAGGCAGAAATGTCCATGGAGGGGAAAGACATGAACCTAAGTGGTGAAAGGAGGACAGAAGGGATGAGGATAAAGGTTTAAAAATAGACTGAGACAGCATTGTGAACATATGAGAGAGATGGAACTGAAACTCAGCAGGCTTTGGGTGATGCTGGGAGTGGAACGAGGAAGGACACTAACAGGGGCTGGAGGCATCAGAATATGGGCCAGGGGACTGGTGATAGTGTAATCTTGAAATGCGCTGAGGGTGTAAAATGGGTGTCAGGAAAGCTTTGGGTTATCGTGTAAAGAAAGGAAGAGGCGGCTGTAGGGAAGGGAAATGGAGGTGAAAAGTGGACTGCTGTTACTTGCTTTTCATTATCCTGTGAGACAGTTAAGCAGTGAATCAATTATGATACCAAGCAATTGTGTAGATAATGAGTTAAGCAATGAAGCAGTTACACAGCAAATCATTTCTGGTATTAAATAAAAATGGGGAGAATCAACAGCAATATGAATCAATTATGCAGAGAACTATTACCAAAGTCAGTCAGTTAAGGAAAGAAGCAGTTATACAGCAAGAGAATGAATAAATGAATTAGGAAGTGGGACCATTATGTTGAGAATTAATTATGCAGAGTCTTCCTTTGTGATAAGGGGCATGTCTGAGGGAGCTTCATGCCCCAGGATTACTCAGGGTTGAACTTTTGGGTGTGCCTCCTACCTAAAAGCCTGAAAGCTGGGTTCTCCTCTGTTTCCACCTTGCATCTGTTTCCACCTCGAAAAATAGGTGTTGACCATCATCAAAGAAATGTTTCTATTTTGTCAGTTCTCTCTACTGTTATAGTTGGTTGAAAACCAACCAGCCCTTTGGACGTGACACTCTGATGGTGTCAAATGTAAGCATTCTGCTTCAAGAGCAGGCTGCCTTACTTTAAAGAGACTAAAAATGCTATACAGACCACAAGGTGGTGGAAAACAAATTTTCAAGTCTTCATTCCTGTGGTAACAATGAAGTATACTGATTTGTACAGCAGACACAGTATACCGTATCATTTTTTTGTTTCAGTGTTTTTCACACTCAGAAAAAAACCAAAACAAATGCCCTACAAGGGAGAAAGGAGTCTGTAACACCCTTGAGAGATCAACACTTTTTACCAGCTGAGTCTTCAACCCCTTACCTAGACAACCCTTTCATCTAATTCTGTGATGGACCTCCTTGACTGCTGGATCCAACCCAGCATAAATGCTGAACTAGATGTCTTCCAGCTATTATCTGTTCCAAGTCTGGACATGAGATGGATTCTTGAGATGGCTGGTGAAATACCACTCCTGCTGCTCCCATTCCCCAGGCCTGCCAAGGTTAAGGGTGCTATTTCCCGCAGCAGCTCAGAAGAACGGTTTTGAAGAGGTCTGTCTTACCTCAACAAAACCTATAGCCTCCCCTTTGGCCAGCACTGCAATGCAAGCACAGAATATTTAGGTTTAAAACATTTGTTTCACACAAATGAGTTGAGATGTATGTTCCAATGCGGAAATTATGGCCTTATCAAGGCCATAATAGTAGTAAACTACTATTCTCATCTGACAATAGAGACTGTTAACTTCAGCTCTTGGTGTTTGCTCATATCTGTGGCCTTCTGTCATCATTTCAGTGCAGCACATCAGAATCAAACCTAGCACATGCAATCAGTATTAATTGCACCAGATAGTAAATGTAACAATGTACTTATGTTGAGGTTCAGGGCTGCTGAAGTTAGCACTGCCTTTTGAGGACCTAGCCATGCAATTGGGAATTATGCAGATACAGCATACACATAAAAATATAAAAAATAATTATTAGTATCTTGCAGGCTGCTGTTAAATGTAACCTCTTGTTTGATCCAAATGACTCTCTTTCCCTCCATGGGATAATGCAAACTGTGTAGTCTGGAGGCAAAGAGTTTCTTTTTTGTGCAATACTCCATAGGAACTGTAGGTTGACCAAGCTGGTTATGGAGAAATTTTCTGTACAACTGCAATGTTTCAATTCAGAAAACTTTAGCTTATGGGCAGCTGCCTATTAACTGACACTGAAGAGCCATAAAGATGCTGCCAACCCAATGGCCTTGAGGACATGCAATCAAACTCCTTTGGAGCCTGAAGGTGTTACTTCTCTAGGAACAACCAATGACCCTACCAACTCTGAAAAACTCCATTGAGGTCTGTGGTGTACTTTCAGAAACATCAGTTACCTGTGAAGAAGTCACACAGACCTAACAAGGGCTCAGAGGAGACAGACCTCCCAAGGGGTGGTGCATCGGCAAGACAGACACAAGCATAAGCTACTTTAAAAAATCCTAGATGTTGTCTAATGCTTTGTCTCTTCTAATGATCACTTAAATATGAGACCTGGTAATAGAGTCCCCAGGGAGGTGACATAAATGCCAGAAGCTGACTGGGCTGAGGCTGGGTGCTCTAGAGAGCACTGTAGACTCATCTAAAAATAGGGGACTTTTATCTCTACAGCTGACATGAAGAGTGATCCCTGCTGGGGTACACTTGGGGTGACTCACAGGAGGACCAAGATACAATTAACTTTATAACAATAAAAATCACATTAAAGCAATGCCCATTTAATTGGAAAAGCATTAACATGTCAACCTCACATAGAGCTTTCAAAAAATAAATATTGTGAAGCCAAAACACCTGGAAGGAAGCATCTTTAAACTGTGATAGAAAACTGCTTAACTATTCAGGAAGAGAAAAGAAATTACCAACTAATAGCTGAACTCCATTTCTTTAAGATTTCACGGGACTGGAATTCCTTTCTAAATAAAATGCACATCTCCCAGAGAACACAACTTCTCACCCCTACCCCCAAGTTATTATAAATTAATACCATGGCTGGAAGAAGAAAGTAACAGGTTCCCTTTTGTTAATGAACAGTGGTCTAGCTTATAACATTTCGTAATGTTTCCAGATGGAAGAAAGCAGTCCAATAAAAGATTTTGCATCAGTAAGGTCATTTGGGAACATAATTATCTGTGAAAGTCATTACATTTTTGGCAATATATGAACGGAGATTACAGTTCTGGGTGCCTAGTTTCTTGTGGTTTTTTTTTTGAGGTAGGTCCTGCTTGTGTAGAAACCTTTTTCCTCTGTGCTGTTCTACAAGTGCCAAATTTTGTTGCATTTAAGAAAAGTACACATTGTAACAGATGGCAATAATGCCATTGAATAATTTTAATAATAGCAGAAAGCTAATTGCTTGTCAGCCAAAAATTCCTTTTCTAGAACTGGCAGAAACCATAGAGAGTATCCATGTTGTTGCTGAAAGGCTCAAGCTAGTCAGTTTTGTAAAATTCTGACAAAAGTAGGGTGAACATTCATATAAATGTATTTAGGTAAGGTACAGCTGCTGAAATGAGTACCTAATTGATGTGAAATGCTGCCAGTGTGCCCAAATGAAATAACAGAATTTAAGAAGACGAAATTACTTCCGTTGTGGCTTGGCCATCAGATGAGGAGAGGTGCTCTGGCTTTTGGAAGAGTTTTGTATTAGTTTATACATACTGAAGACTTTAATTTTACCTCGTTTCATTAAAGGTATTACGTAGAGATGTACTTTGCCTGCTAAACATTAATGAATGTTCTTTTTGGCACCACTGCGAAAAATGGCAATATTATTGTAATTCCCATATTACAGATGTAAAGCCCTTAAATTATAGTCAGTGACTGTTTTCTGGATATCTCTTCGCTAATAAGGACACATCCCTACAGTTCAGTAGGGTGAGTAGGAACTCATTATATGTTTAAGATATCTCACTTTTGTTAAGGTTACTGTGAATGGCTAAAGAAGTTTGAAAGGTTTTGCTTTATATGCTTTTCTCCTGAAGGAATGGCAAACCCAGCCATTAAATCTTGTAAACCTCAGTTCAGTTACAAAAACTTTGGACTTGCCCTTCTTACCATTGAAATGGGTCCTAATACCGTTTCTGGGCACCAATTTGGTACCAGAGCAGGTTCCAGGTGTGGGAGTTTTGGTCCTGTGAAGTGCTCCCAGCTCCTCTTACCCTACTTCCCATACAATACCAGTGCTGACCTTGAGGGGATGCAGTGGGGTCTCCAGCATCAGCAATGGCTCTGCCTGGATTGTCCTTCTGAGCATCTCCACTGAAGTCCAGACTGAGTGCATCCTTAAGTAGCTCATGACATCTGATGAATCACACCAGTAAGTGAGACAGATGTGGATATATTTAAAAAAAAATAAAAAGCCAAGGTAAAAAGGTACTTTATACTTCAAACAAAACAAAACAAAACAAAACCCTGAATACAACTCCTAAGGAAGATCACTCAATTTGCAGTGTCCTATAAAATTAATCAGCCTGAATGACTAAGCCATTACATCTTTCTAGAGTACAATGCTGTGTTCACAAAGAACATCACCCAGAAGATGATTTTAAAACTTTCAGCAGAACTAGTTCCGTAAAGTATTTAGATTTTTCATATAACGGTAATCGAAAGGAACACTCTGAATGCAACATGAGCAGATAGCCATCATTTCTGTCTTAGGAGACATCCTAACCTAGTAACAACCCAATATTTTTTGCTGTATCTTTACTTTCATGCACAGCTGTTGATGGGAAAATGATCTCAGTATTTCATATCCAGTGTGAGTCTTGTCCTCTTATTTTGATATATCTGAGACACAAATAGCTGGAAGAATAGATATAATTTATTGATTGATAGGAACACGGAAGAGCAATATAGGGAATCTTACACATACTGATACCATCCCTCTTTGCTGTGCCAAGAAAGTCCCTTGAAGTCCCAGTTGTTCTACAGAGTTTATGTCTGGCCTTCAGGCTCTGGAACTCATCAAGTTCTCACAGTCTGAAAGAGCCCATATCTGTTGATTCTATGGGTTCAGTATAAAGACCCTCATTTTTCCCTGAACATGACTGTGATGGGGGCAGAATCTCACTGGTATAGAAATGTGATTCCAGCTTTTCATTTGCCAAGTGTATTTTTAACTACTTATTTTGAGTGGCTGCTTTGCACTTTGGTTTAGTGTTATTTTTATAAAGATAATTTGTAGCTGTGTAAAAGGTGCTGAGGGTGCACTTCCAGAACCCTTTTGTACATATGCAAAAATAATGAATAAATAAATAAATGCTCCTTTCACATGACCTCATTAAGAGCAAAGCCAAATTCCTGCAAGAGAAAGCCAGCTGAGCAGAATTTTCTAAGTGCCTTTATTACGACATTATTTCTATTCCCATTGCAACTCAGGGTCCTAGTCACAGACTGGGACATTACGATGCTAAGTACTGCACAAAAATAAAAAGGATGTCTTTGCTCCAAGGGGCTTTTATAACATCAGTGGTCGAAACGGAGCAATGTCTGCCAGTAGGATCCAGGAGCATTTTTCTGCGCATGGAAGTGTGTATCAGCACTTTCTTTTTACACAGGCTCAAGGACAGATGGGATCGGTGCAATGACATCTGAAGTTCAATTTCAGCTACTGTGTATACACTCATAAATGCTTCAGAAGAACCAAGCTGTATACTTGCTGTACTTTGAAGAGGTAAGTTAAAAACCAAATGCTAATCAACTGACTATGCAGAGATGAAACGGGGACAGTCAGCTCAGGTTTTCAAGTCAGCATTGCTGAGGGATTTTGCTTATGTAAACACTTGCGATCATGTTTTCTATGTCTACAACCATCTGAAATTTTGCATAGCTGCAGACTGAACATCTGCATAAATCTGAATGAAAGATTTAGAAAACAAATAAGAAGATTATGTAGCAAAACTACATCTTTGTTGCAGCATTTTGGAGCTCAGACACAAAAAATCAGACACATTATATGAAACTAACAATATGAAATTGTGTTTTCAACACATATCATCCATCTGGATGTTAACTTTTATCACCTATATCTTCAGGTTTGAGCTGAAGGTGACACACTGCTGGGAGCAAGGAAATAATTATGGATTGTTAGTCTAGTATTGAAGACACTGCATAGTTCCAATAAAAGGACACATATTTGTGGAGGTAAAGGCAGATGGACTCATCTCTCAAATCTCACAGTGGCAGTGAGGCAGATGAGCAGTATTGCTGGAGACCCAAGGTGTCACTAGCCCAAAAGTAACAGCTGTGCTTTCATTAAGAGAAAAGGATTTAGATCATGGATCCCTCTGGCAAGTGACACCTCTCAAAATTGCAGGAGTGCAGGGTCCTACACGTTGAACCTTTATTCATGCATCCATGTCCTAGCCGTGCTTGCACCTCAGGTCTTTTGTGATATCCTCCCAGGCTGTGGTCATGCTCTGCCGTGTGCCCTTCCTCATGTACCCAACATGAAGTTAGAGAAATGCATGTGACCTGAGGCTGCAGAGGACGGAAACAAGCACATCTCTTCTGTATCAAAAGGAAAAAAAAAATCTCTATAAGGTGATTTTACATATTGATTATCCCTTGGCAAGACACATGCATTGTTGAAATGACAAAACCACACCTATCATTGGCTCACACAACCACCCAGGTGGGACATACCTGCTGGAAAATAACTTCTCCCCCCTCCCCATGCCCTACTTTCCTTACCTCCCGTGAGTTTGGGGGAACTGCATTAACAGAGGGGCAGAGACACAAGAATGGGAGCTGGGAGCCTGGAGAGCAGGGAAGGAGTTAGAAAAGGAGTTGCAACTTTAAATGGCTGCTTCTTCTCTTTTCACTACTAGCACCTACATTCCTCAGTGGTATTGGGTCCCATTTCCAGAAAGTACAACTAAATGCAAAGACAGTTTCCACAAAAATCTCAATTTTTACCCAAATGGAAATATTTTTGGATTGACCAGAATCAAAACTTTTTTGTTCAACTGAATCGAAGCATTTCATTCCAGACCAGAGCGAGACAATCTGGGCTGTTAATACTGTTGTTCCGCATCAGCCAGTTTATCTCTAGGTCAGAATCTTTGCCTAGTTAAACCCCAGTACTACCCCATAATTTGCCCATATATTGCACCAGCCCTGACAAGTTCATTAGCTGGAGCACGTGTGGAGGGAAGGGGATGAGGGGAATGAGGCCCCTGGGGAGAACAACAGTTCAGGTGGGCACTCTTTCACTTTGCTAGTGTTGAAAATTTTCAGTGAATTAAAATGCAGCTTGTTTTTTGAATGCTAGAAGTGCAGCTTGGAAGTAACAGGTGAGTTAAAACTGGAGATGAAAATCTGTGGGCATTTGCAGCAATCAAGCGGTCTGGAGTCTTTCAGAGAATGAGAAGAAAGCCCCACATTTTAAATACAGTGAAAATACCAAGCAAATATATATCTGTAGCTTTTCCCTGGCTCTTTCTTTCATCAACCAGCTAGTAATACTAGTGTTCATCCCCTACATATAATTTTTCCCCAAGGATATTTCTTTAAAAAGAGGTCATGTTTAAAAATATGGTTGAAATGAATGACTCACGAGCAAATATCAGCAGGCCCCTATTTCAGGGTGTTGATTAGGTGGCTACTTTTGTACTGCTGGGGTGGTTGACAATATGCAGTTGAAATCACTACTGGCCTCCTTTGCTTCTTCCTCCATTAGCTTCTATTGTTTTTAACGTAAGCCTCGGTAATTCTTCCACTGATTTGAATAAATAATAATTACAGTTCAGTAATCCTTGTTATAGCATAGCCTAATTAGTCTCTGTAGCTGACTGAAGCTTTTTAATCATGAAGATAGAAATGAATTAAATATAGGGTAAACAAAAAACCCCCACAAAACAGCTTTCCCTCTAACAACGTAAAAATGTTTCTCAAGGAACTACGGAAAAAAAATTTACTATTTTAAAAAGCCAGCACTTTTTGTGGGCGACTGTCAATTCTTAATTTGTTGACATTTTATGTTGCTCTCTTGGGTCTCAACTGGAGACGGACCATGTCTTGAAACGTAGATAACATTTTTACCCTTAAGTAATCTTCTGCTGGGAATGATGTTGCATGCATAAAACATCTGACGCACAATAGACCAATCTAAGTTCCTGTACAAGTCTGTTAAAGTCAATGCAGTTACACTAAGAATGAAGTATTCTGGAGAATAATGCAAAGCCTATCAGATTACGTACAAGAAAATAGAACACGAGAGCTGCACAGTTGGACAATTTAATCCTATTTTCAATTCGGCTCAAAAGCTTCTTGGTTGCTAGTTTATATTCTGCATAGGTTTTTATACTGAAGTCATCACCACAATACCCGACTACTTTCCAATAACGCATTAAATAGTGTGACTAACATCTGGTACATGTTTGTTTTCTCATCTTCTCCAATACACTAGAAAGTTCTGTTTACAATTAATAATTATCAGGAGGAAAAGGTATTTGTCCATTAAGACTATCAAAAAAAAAGGAGCAGCATTTTTTACACAGAGAATCAAATACTCAGGGGGAAAGCACAATTCTTTTCTACACTTCAGAAGTACAGCTTTAGATTCATAATGTTTAAAAAGTACTTTCTGCAGATGTCTCAGAAAGAATACTTTGAACACGAATGCCTTTCTGTACCCAGAATTGTTTCCAGGCAAAATCTTGTGAGAAGAAGCTGAGTTGTCAAGCCAGTAGGATTCAAAGTGGCTCACCTCCTGTGGAAGACGTTTGGCCATTCCTGAGACTGCTAAGTTGAGAGCAGAGCAGGAGGGGAGAGTTTAAGGCTTGGCTCTTGGGGTGCTCAAGTGCCAGTTGGAGTAGATAGCAGGAGCGTGAGTGCTGCCCCTCTTCATCCATGGGAAGGAGCTGAGTAAACCATTCAAACAATGAAATCAGAAATAAAGGAGAACTTGGGATTTGAGCAATCCCCCTTTTGAATGAGTAGTATACATTGCTCAAGACACAAAGAGAAATCTTAAAAAAATGAAAAAAATATTAAGAAGTGATCAAAAAGAGCAGAAGTACCATGTTGCATTAAGTGGCTTAAAGCCATTCTAGCCCCAGGCTTAGTTCTTTTGATACAGCTTACAGATAAATTATGCCATTGTTTGATCATCTACATTTGAATCTTATAAGTCAAATTCATATGAATCCTAGCAAGCACAGGATTTGCTACTGCCTAATTTGAATTCAGTTGAGTAGCGTCTGTGCAGAGAAGCTAATTGCACAGATTTTTCTGTGGTCATTATATGAAATGTTTCTTCTTTTCCATTTGAGAAATGAGGCTTTTCTTAGTTCTGCAGATAACCACGGTTCACATTCATGCCTATCAGTAGCATCAGTAGCATCTTTGTGGGGTTTTTTTTGGTTGGTTTGTGTTGGGTTTTCTTGTCAGGTGTTTATGTGAGTTTGATTCCATCTTCTTACACAGGGCTGCAAGATAACATGCTTAGTTTCTCCTAACAGTCAGTTCCTTGGGTAAGAGTGTTTCTATTCCAGCTCTTTCATCATGCACTCTCCCGGCAGAGTTCAGGTGCTTCTGTGAGTCCCATCGCTGTTACTGCGAAAGTTTCTGTTGGCTTTGGGATCTCTGCGATATGATCCTTTTCAGTAAGATTTTTAAAAGACAGTAATTTACACAAAAATAAAGGTAGAAGAACTGGGCATCTGGAATGCAAGATGAAGTTGCCTCCAAACTAATCCATCTTGGAAGGGTGTCCGGGATTGGTTCAAACCACTCCGATGAGCCGTCTTCTTGGAGGGTGCATTGATGCAAGTTTTTTCATCTGGCAGTTTACACTGAATAATTAATGGCCTTCAAAGCCTGTGTGTGTATTCTGCTAGCAGGCAGAATCAGTCCAGCTCCCGAGAAGGTGGTCAGCAGATGAGGAATATTAGCATCAGAAAGAAACTGAAGCTGATGAAGTAAAATAAAGTTAGCAGCAGCACTGGCTTTCTCCCTAGTGCTGAAGAGAAACTGCAACGTCATCTCAGTTACACTACTGCATCTCCGAAGTCATCACAGAGCACAGAAACTTGCCTAATGACTGAAGTCTTGCAGTCAGTACTTTCAAATGACATATGCATGTACTTCAGACAAACTGTGGTATATTTCAATAGTACTTTTGAATGTCCATTTACCTTTGAATCCTGTATTTTGTCATTGAACCAATCCGCACGAACAGTGTTGATAAACGTTTGTGATAATGGCTATAAACGTTGCATTAAAATGGGACCAGAATCTGCTGTTGGCAACATGAATCTCCTCCTCTTCACTCCTGAGGGAGCTGCAAACATAGAATAACTCCCAGCTCAAACTGCCTTTCTTATTCACTTTTAGCTTGATGCATTTTTCCAATTTATTATTCTCTCATTTGTGTTAGAAAGGAAAACACATTATCCTTGTTCTAAGAATTATATTGATTATATGTTCTAGGTAGAAAGAGCCACTGTTGCATCTTGCATTGTTTTTATCCCGGGAGTTTTACTGGTGAAAGAATCATATTAAATTCTTAAAAATAAACTGAATTCAGAAGTATTGAGCTGAAGGCAGGAGGATTTCAAGAAACAGTTAAAACCCATTTTGAAAAAGCAAAGACAAAAATGAAGTAAAGCAGACGGACTAAATTGGCTTTTATCCCCTCCCCTTATTGGCTCCAGCCCCTGCTTTTTGGTCTGTGACTCTTCAGTGAGGAAAAAGGAAGTTTTTATCAAAAATATCCCTATCATTTAGGCACTGTAATAACCTACAATCTACAGGCTTTCAGGACTTGGAGAGGCTGGATAACCACTTTTTGTTCAGCTCCTCATTCTCTATCATTTTCATTACAAGCACCTGAGACAGAATGTCACAGAAATCTATGGGTTGATTTCTATTTGAGCTGAATTAGACAATGCTAAGTGCTGTAAACGTGTCTATTACTATCTTTAAAGATCTCTGTAATGAGCAGCAGTGTATCAATGATTTACACCTCTTCTGTTACCGTCATCCACATTAATGTAGGACCTCATGATCTTCTCCATCTCTTGTCAAAAGCATTTTGTTTTAACGTGTTCCATATAAAATTTGATGATGAATTGTAAAAGGCAAATGAACTGTGGCCAGGTGGATAGATTTATCTTATCATAATATTATGACAGTTTACTTAATCATTTTATTGCTTAAACTGTGAAGATGGGATTGTGCTGCTGCAGAAACACAGCAGAAAGCCATAAGCATGCATGATGGCAGCTAGCACCTGTGGAAGGTAAAGATGATTCATATTGCTGCTGTAGTCTTAAGGGGGGGAAAAGAATGATCTAAAAAATCCCCCAAAGATTCATTAAGAAGTCTTCTATTTGCACATTAGTGTATTGTGCTAAATTTACTTGCTAATTTTGATGTCAGCAGTGACTAGTACTAATGAAAAGCTTATGCAACATCAGAGAGTTTAGTAAAATAAGAATAAAAATAATCTGTTTAAAGAGTTAAATTACACCAAACTGTAATTACTAGATCAAGATCACACAAGACAGTAATTAACAGTTCAGTGTTACAAACACTATCAAAAGGCAATAGAGGAAACATTTACAGTAGGTAAACATTTACTGAAACATTTACTGCTACCAAGGTTTTAATATCATGTGTTTTTTCCCTTCTACTAGCGGATCAAATGGCTTAGATAAACTAGACGCCAGCAGGGAAATCTGGCCAGATTAATGTTATCTACTGTGTCCCAGATCAAGAGGGGTCTTAAGCTGCTGCTTAAATTCACCTCTCTCTAAAAATGAATTTCCTAAACATATGCTTGACAGTAACATGTGCTAAGACCACATTTCTTACAGCAGCACGCACATGAATATTTTCCTGACTTAGAGCCAGAAGGATACAACCCTCATTTTAAACCCTTCCAATCAAGGCAAATAAGAGTTTAGAGTCACCTTGCTAACAGGAATGTTATAATTTAAACCACACTTCTCTCCAAACCAGATCCAATAAAGGGAAGACAATTCTTATTCACGTGTAGCCAGGCCCCACAGGGAGATTACTATGAAGATTGAGGGCTGATCTGATGTCTACAAGATTGTGAATTTTCTGCCTTTTGTGGAACTTTTAATTAATTGTGTTTAAAAAAGCTGGCAAGGCATACCAGTCTTCACAGAGGGACACTGTGCTTATATATATAGGCTGGACAATAAATTTGAAGCGAGAGAGGAGCTCATCAAAGCAAAGACAGCTTGAGGCCACTACAAGCTTATCTAATGTAGTAGACTCTGCAAACCCAAATTCAAACAAATATTCCAGAGGGAAAGGCTGACCCTGAGGGATTCTTCCCATCAAGGGTGGTATTAATTTCCAGCCCCTTTCTAGATCCTGCTATGTGCTTTCAATACCGCTGACCAATGCACGCTACCATTTTGCCTGAGAGAAGTGGCAGGGCATGTGGACATATTAAGTAAAGTAATTTAGAAAGATAAAAGCAGTGTTCAACAAGGAGAAACTGCATCCCTGCTGCTGGAGGACTCACCTGTGAAGACTCACAGGACCCAGATCTCTCTCCACGAAGACCCAAATCTGTCTCCACCTCTTTCCCGTTTCTCTTTGCAGTTTCAGGCTGAGCTGGCCAGACAGCATGGGCTGAAGTGCCGGCAGCAGAGGGAAAACCATTTACTGTATACATGGATCCCCATTATCAGCAAGGTCCAGCTCTTGTGTGGGATCGGGTCATGGAAATGAAATACCTGAGTAAGACAGATCCCATTAGACTGGGCAGTGGGAAGCTTTGAGAGAGGGTTGTGCAGGTACAGTGCTGCCTTCACCGATTAACTGCCTCGGCTTGCATCGTACAAGTCACTGATCCTAAATTGCATCATTTTGCATGGCAGCGTTTGCATGTATGTGTTGCTGCATCATGCTGTAGCTCTTGTACTTACTGTTTTGTGTCGCTGCTGGCTGAATGGTTGCCCATTCTGGTGGGCAATAACCTGGCTTCAGCAGATCACACCTGTGTCATCTCACCACTGAGCTGCAGCTGCCTGATGCAGGCAGGGAGGCAGTTGTTGTTGCTTGGGAAATCTCCTTAGGTTGTGATGGGTCTGTGCTAATGCAGCAGGCTCACTCCGCAATCTAAATTTTACCTTCCTGCTACTCTCTGCTGTCTTCCCTAAGATACTATCCTGTGTGTTGGATTTCCAGATTTACCATTCAAGCACCCCGAGGTTTATGCTAACTGGAGGTTTACCCAAGACTGGTTTGTTAAAAAACGTTTTCCAGCACCATGGAAGTTTCCCAGAGCAAGACTCACCCACGTGGGAGGCAGACCCTTCCTCGCGCCTCCTTCTGGGATCTAACAAACTGCCCTGGGAAGGCACCTTCCCATCCACCGCCTGCGTCCTTCGCCACTGGATGCCACAGCTGCAAGATGCATTTCTTTGACTTTGTTATCTTTAACATTCTCATAATCTTACATGCTATGCTTATGTTTTAAGAGCATGCTGGAACGTTTTCATTTTCACCCATTAGATGTAGCAGGCATCCAATACATTCATTCCCCCATCCAGAGAAAAGACATGAGAAAACCCCACCAGCGACTTCAGTAACATCGTGCACTTCACATACTACTGGAAGGCACAACGTGGTGTGGTGGTGTGCCTGAGGGCAGAGGGCGTGTACAGCTCTCCACACCCGAGGAAGCCGTACGCCCTGCACTGCTCTGGGCAGTGTTTCTCCATTTGGGAGTCCTGCAACGATGGGAACCAGAGTGGTTTTGGTACCAATACCTGCACTCTTGATATGCTAGTTTTAATTTTTGTTCTCTCCATGTTACTCTGCGATGTTCCCTGAAAGCCTTCATGCTAACAGAGCTCAGACAGATCACTGGTCCTACCTGCATCTCTGCTCATTGAACATGAGCTATCATCTCTCGTTTGCGATTAAGGTGCTGTAGTGGGACTAACAGCAGGAGCTTCTTGCACACTGAACTACTGAAGCTTTTGTCAGGTCGGGGAATTCAAAGGCGAAGTCATACAACAAAGCAACTGGAAGAAAAAAACAGTCATGAAAGTCTCTTTCAACAGCCATATGTTAAAAGCACTATGTAAAGATGAAAGAAAAAAATTACATACCAGAAGAATTTAAAACTTACTGTTTGCTACATACAGTAGATAAATTGTTAACTCAAAAAGGATTTTAAATATACTAACAACACTGCTTTGATCTGCAGTTTTTCCTTTTCTCTATTCCTTCTAGTATTTGATGGTGGAAATAGAGGATTTAATTATGACTTGCCTGCAGATAAGGTATCTATCAATGTTTTTTGCACAAGCACGTTACTGGTTGGGATATCCATACTGGGGGCAGGGGGAAACACTCGTCTGTCGTAAAGACTGAGCTGTAGCCCCTGTGCAAAAAATAATAGATCTATGGATCCAGAAGAGTTTCACTCACATCAGGAACTTAAAAGAGGCAAATAAATTGCCATCCTTATGAATATAGCTTTTTGAAACCAACCGCATCTGCCCTCACTGTGTCCTTTAATGTTTGAGACTCTGCATGGTAGCTTTAAATTACTTTTAAAATGTAATTTTCACATTCTTGTTTGTTTTGACTGATTTCTTAATGCAATAAAAAGTCCTTGCCAGAAACAATCCTTCTCTGTCAGAAAAAGGCACCAAAGTAAACATCCCTTGATTTGTGCTTGGCAGCAGTTGAAGAAAACCTGTGTCAATAGGAAATTTCTTTTACTGCTAAAACAATTGGTTATTAAATAAATCTTAGTTGTTTTTTCAGAGGCATGCAAGTCCTACCATGTATTTTTTCTAGCATATTTTTTAATTTATGCTTTTACCTTCACCTTGGCTTTTTCCTTTACCATATAGTCTATGGAATTTTTCAGTAATTCAGAGACAAAATCGCGGTGGGAGCACTGGATAGCCCTGCATCCACCTTCTATATGTACGTCCTGAATGCCAGGTTGGTTAATGCAAATGTTGGATTCAGACCTGGACCAGGATATTATTCTGGGTAACCCTACTCAGTTTCTGATTCTGATCTCTGTTTGGTTAGTCGGATGACTAACCAAAGGATCTTGGGTGTAAATACCAAGCTTTGCTACCTTTCAGTAGTTTCCCACATTTGTCTTTGTTTAGATATCTATTTTTTCGTATGAGGTAATACCAAAAACCATACTAATATCCCAGATGTAGGACATCTACTGTTTCTCCCTTAATGACAAGGCCTGTTACCTTGCTGTAGAAGGAAATCAGCTTTCCAGGATTTGCTCTTGATAAAGCTGCTCCCTTTTTCCTTGAGAGCTTCAAGCATACAAGTAGCTTGATCAGGGGAACCGCTGAGAGCTGCAGAGAGCTGAGGAGCCAGTAATTCCCCTGCTCCTACCTACTCCACCTTTAAAAAAATAAGCATAAATACCTGGTTTTTTCCTTCTTCCTGGTGTTTCTCCCATCCTTCCTGAATTTTTGGAGAGGACTGCTAATAGATCTGAGACAGCTTTAGCAGGATCTTTAGCCTGGGAAAAGCTCATCTGACATGCTTGGCTGGAAAGCCTCCAAGCTCACTTTATCTTGCCCATTTTACCTGTCACTGGCATTAATCTTACGAGCTATTTGCTCACAGCCAACATTTCCTTAAGGAAGACTGATGCAAAAAGAGTCTTTCCAGAAGACTTTCAAGTTCATGACAGGTCTTGAGTTTACATTAGCCTCCACCTCCCTGTTTCACCTCCCTACTGTGGAGCCTTCCCTGCTCATTACACACCACTCTCCCCTCTGGGGACCCCCACTCCCGCTCCCCCACTTCCCTTTGCTTCCCCGCAGCCACTGCCCTCCTCTTCCTGAGCAGTGAAGCACTGGAGCAACAACATCCACGTTATCCTGTTTGCTCTATCCTGGTTTAGAAACCTCTGCTGACCAGCATGCGAGGAGGTCTGAGGGAGTTTGTTGTGTAGTCTGGAGGTGAGCTTGCAAGGAAGAGCAGTGCCTGTGGTACAGGCTGCTGGGACTGCCAGCCACAGTGATGGCATGGGCTGCATACCTTATGCTTCTTACTTTATGACGTCCAGAAACCTGGGGACTCCAAATGTGTCAAAAGTGCAATTATTTTTTCTCTAAGAATAATCATTCACATCTCAGATAAATTTGCACCAATCCTGCACATCCTTAAACAAATTCAAAAATCTATGCACAAATATTTAGGCATTGCAAGCATTTGTGCTGCACACTACTAAAGATACACCACCCCAACTTTTTTACCCACTGCAATCCACGAATTGCAAGCATCTGTCATCATGCCACTGAGGAGAATCTTCAAAGATATATCAATTTAAAGAAATAAACAAGCAACCAATTATTTTCAGGAAATAGTGACCTCAGTGACAGTGCCCTGCAAGCAGGGAAAGGCAAAGTCTAAATTAATTGTATCAAGTATTCTGTTTGAATTGGTCAGTCAGGTCTAAGTATAGTATTTTGTCTGGTGATCTGCGCGTTGTGCCTTGTGCAGAGCAGAAGGAAATGTATAAAAGCAATGCAAGAAGTCGAATGGAAGGAGCAGAACATGGCTGTAACATTTCCCTAAGAAACCCAGCAACGAGGCAGGCAGGGGCAGCAGAGGGAGCTGGGGGAGGACAGGGAAGGAGAGCTAACGGGTTGGCGGTGGGGAGGGACAGGAGGAGCTGCTTGCTCAGTGCCAGGTGTGTGCAGGCTACGGGGGAGAGGACGGGTGGCTGCTGGTGCTGCCAATGCCCGAGTGCATCTGTCCTACAGCTTTAATAGTTGTGCAGCGCAGAACAAGATAAAGCTGCAGCAGGTGATGTGGCCTCTTAAGGAGAAAGCTCTCACTGAGGCCAACCTCGTGACTGCCGGTTAGTGCTACACCACCAGCGCACAGTGCTGGAGCGGTGGAGAATGCTTCATGCAACACTTATACTGGGTAAATGCATGCAATGCTATGCTGGGAATGAAATGCTCCATTTTTTCTTCAAATTAATGGGAACACAGGGCTTCTTCCCTTGCTGCTGTGCGTAAAGCACACACTGTGATACCCACAGGGCTCTTCCTCCCAATTCTCTCTTTGATACCAGCTCAGATTGCGCTATAGGATTTCCCGCAGGTGTCTGGCACCAAATGGTTCAGCTGCATCTCCTTGGTCAAGGAGACAGCCATGATTTATGTTTCAGACAAGCAGGCGCAGCTGGCAGGTAACATCTTTCAAGAAGCATCTCTAAATGTCATCGTTCAAGGCCTGGGAGAGGCAGCCTTCCCGGTCCTCCCCACCCGGTTGCTATAGGGACGCACAACCAGGTGATGCTGAGGTACGTTTCCCTGTTCCTATCAGAGGTTCAGTCCCAGGTCAAAACACCAGTGCCGCTAGCAAAATTAACCACCAAATAATTTGCCTTTTGAATACTGTGTCAATGGCAAGAGGCTTGTATCCCTTTGCGATGAGTAAGCAGCTCCTGATATTTTCTGTATTTGAGGAGGGGGAGAGCTGGCTTTTAGCTCAAATGTGTTAAGAATCTGGGTCTAAGCTTTGTTTCTTTTCCTCTTTAGAGGTTCCAGCAATGCTGGTTGAGCGCTAAAAGCTCAGCACTTTGGATACCTAACAAAGCTGTCTCTTCTCCCAGAGTTTTTTTTATGGTGCTTTTATCAGTACAGTTCAACAAAGAAACAAAGAACTTCCAAGCAAAGATCACTCTCTCTCATTTGCTTACATACTGCACTTGATTTCCTAAACCTATGCATTGGGCTGTGCCAGGAAAAATGGGAAATATTTGAAATTCTGGTGTGGTAAAAATGAAGCCAAAAAGAAACTTCATGTTTGAATTTCCTGTGGAAAAAACCAAATGCCTAAATTTTAATTTGAGATTTTATTTCTACACTGGAAAGAGGGAAAGGTAGTACACCTCCACCTTTTTCCAAGGCTGGTTTACTCTCAGCTAAGGGTGGGTTTAGCCCACAACGCAGGGTTCAAACATCTACAAGCTTAGAGGCTCATGAGATCGGGAAATCAGAAAGCTTACCAGTTCTGGGCCATCCCTCAATTTAATAGAGTAAAAGGAAGGAAAGCATGGCAGGTGAGGTTTTGGAATTTAAAAAATAAAGAAGCCACTGCATGAGCTTTATATCTAACCATCACTATACAAAGGTCTCATCCTTAAAGATGCAAATTACACCAGTGGCCGCATACTCCTTAATGTGAATAAATCTTCCTACTCCCACTACTACAAGATTACATACGCAACCCAGTGAGTTGTGCTCCTATATGGTCCAGCTGTGACTGAAGCCAGCAGAATTACACAGCACACTCGTTCCTTGTAGTCCTGCTAAAAGAAGGAATCATTCATGCTGGGGAAGTGTGCGTTTGCCGGGCAGCTGCATCTCCCTGTGCGCACGTGTGTGCGGATCACACCCACGTCCCCCGCGACCAGGCTCCACCGCCGCCTCCCTAATAACATCAGGGACAGCCTGCAGCTTGCAGCCTTCAGAAGAAGCAAACACTGTTGGGCTCGGGTTTAGAGATGCCTGCACTAAGGGTTTCCAGGCAAGAACATCCTTCTCTAAACCAGGAATTAGCCCTGTGTTTTTAATAACAGTCAGTGGGCAAGGTCAGAAAATGTAGGACTCCAATGCAACATACACGCTCCAAAGTACCTTCTGGCTGCTACCTGGAACGCTCCCTCATACATGCTGTCATTTTGTCTTAAAAATACGTGGTTGAGTGACCGTCTAGAAATCTGCCTGGCTTTTGTTTAATTTTTTGCAATATTCCTTTACACAAAATGCTTTATGTTCTCATGCAGTAAACAGAAATATTTTGTCCTATTTGGTTAAAATACTGTGAAATACTATTACATACTTCAGTCTGTTTTTTAAACTGTTCCAGTGAATAACAGGAATGAAATCTGAAAGACCTCCAAATCCAGGCATTAAGAAATACGCTTATCATGACAAATCTTTACTGAAAAATTAAATTTTTATTGAGTGAAACAATTGCTTTTACATTAGTACTTCATTATTTCAGACAGTAATAGTTATATTTTTGCCATTTGCTACCGTTTTATAGCTTCCATGTCTGCAAGATTACATTGTATTTCATCGTTCCACTCCCAAAATAAAAGAAACAAAAAGACGTTCTCACACTGACTTTTCTTCATAAAACTAAAAAAGACAACTATAGAAGGCAAAGTTACAGCTATCAAACTCCTCTCATAAAACTTACGTTACATTTGGTGAGCCTCAAGCTGATCTGGAATTTAAAACCAGTGGATTTGAGGAGACAAAGTATTTAAAGCAATATATGCTTAAACCTTTCATTTTTTCAGCTTGTTGGATCAAGAATTACACGCTACAATGTGTCGATAATTCACTGGAGCTTGCACACATATTTTTTACATTCTACCTGTCTTCGTGCATTATTTCTACAATCTCTAGTCTGGTCAAGTTACATCCAGCTGTTTGCCCTCTCCACCCAAGCCCTATTGTGTGATTAAGCCTCATTTATCTTTTTCTTTTAAAAAAAAACCCACTTTTTTTTCACAGTTTCAGAACCTACTTGTGAGCTTTCGTTAACTACCTGCATGATTTCTACAGCCTCACAGACCTGGTTTTATTTAGCTTGTTTCATTACCAAAACAAACAAAAAAGTCATCGGACATTTGCAGCTGACTCTGGAAGTGCCACAAAATTCCTGAGTTTTGGCCTCAGAATTTTATTCTTTGCTGAGAGAAAATGAGCCCTATCTAGTTTTAATGCAATAATAATGCTTTTTCACAGTCACTCAGTTTTTCTAAGTAAAAGCAGGAACATTGAATAAAGAGCATCAATATGAAGTCGTCCCCCAGAGGCTGCAAGGAGCCTTCCCTGGGGCCCAGGACAGCAAGCTGCTGAGGCCCTGCTTATATCCCTGGGGGCTGAAGAGAGAGACCCCTAACTTTTGCCCTAACTGGCAATATGAAGGCCCAAATGTAAAGGGCTCACTCTCTAAACACCGTTGTTATTATTATTATTTTTATCTGCCAGCATCTCCTTTTCTTGGAATGAAGAAAGGAGACCACGAAAAAGGCCCCGAGCCTCAAGGAAATAAAAGGTTAAGTGAAGATGTTAAAAAAAAAAAAGTATCCTTGCAATAAAAAGCTCTAGGCTGTAGTTTGAGATGGCTGCAGCGTGTGGCTGAGGTAGGCGCACCACTGTGGCAGAGAGAGAAGGCATCTTACAGCGCTTGCTGATGAGTAGCTGCTCAGTCCAGCAATGTCAGGCCACATGCTTAATAGAGCTAAAATCTGTACAGTCTATGCCAAGATTGAATTAAATATTCTCCTGGAATCTACCGTCTCTTGCACCCACGTGAACTGGACAATTTAAGCAGGCAGATTAGAATGCATGGGATACATGGATGTTAGCGAGTTTATCAACGCACATGTTTTTGTCCTCCATATAATGCACGATAAATAAGCCAGCAATAGTCAAGCATAACGCCTCAGATGCGCCGTCAGGAATGATATCAGTGACAAAGTGACTTCAGTGGCTGTGAAAGTACAGACGTGTTACACGGTCACACAACTTATCAACAAATGACACTGATTAGAACCTATTTCTGAGTGCTTTGCCCCACCTCAAAGCAAAAAAGAAGTAGCAGTAAGGGTTCAGGAAAGTGCAATGGATGGTGTCAAGCATGGAGAGGCTGCTACCTAAGGAGAGATCAAATTGACTAGGATCTTCAGCCTGGAAAAGAGTCAGCCGAGGAGAAGTATGAGGGATAAAATCATGATGTTAATATTTCTAGAGACAGATGAAGCTCTGAGGGATGCGGAGGAGACAACATGCAATCATACCTCAGAACTGCTCTTCCTATCAGAAAAGTAGGAGACGTGTAACTAGCATCTTAGGAGTTTTCAGGATAAAGCAGACTTATTCAACAAAGTATATAATTAAATTATGGAACTTGCTGCTGCGGGATTTCATAGATGCCAAGACTATAAATGGGTTAAAAACAACACGTAAATGAATTCACAGAAATCCATAGGCAAGAATGGAACCCACAAATACAGACATAACCTCCATCTCAAGAGTCCTCCCCGCTGCAGACTGCCATAAATGAGGAGGTATATTTGAAGCTCACTGTCCACGTGGGCTGTTCATATATTTTTTTGCATGCATCCACCACCACTCACTGTTAGAGAGACCCTCCTCAAACCAGCAGACCGTCCAGCTGACCCAGGCTCAGCGTTCTCTCATGAAGCATAGTAACGCTTCTTTAAGTATCTTTTGAATGCAAAACCAAATGAAGTCCATCTGTCCACCAAGGGTTTCCTTAGCGACACTGCTCCTTCTTGTCACTTGAGATAGGCAGAGGATTATCTAATACGTTGTCATTAAATCAGCAATGCGCTGTTTCTGTTGTCAAGACATGAGTCTCCTTTTCATGAACAGATCTGATTCCAGCGACACACTTGCAAAGGCATCTTCTCAAACTCTTCTCCTTAATGGCTGGATTAATTTTTTTCTTCTGAGCTAAGCTGTCAGCAAAAACTGCTCCGCAGTGAGTGGCAATCAACCCAGCCTTGTCTCTCAACAAGTTGAGAGTTTTGACATAGCATGGTTCTCACATAGAGGATTGCTTATGAAAAGGACATTTAAACGCTTTTTTAAAGCATGCTTTTATTAAAATCATCCACTTTTAGAAAGAAAAGCTCTATCTAAAGAAGTAGGCTGTTTGCCTCAGCACCTCTTGAAATTTCAGTAATATTGCCACGCATGCACTTGGGAAGACTTATTTCTTCGGTTTCACTTGATGTTTTTCACTCGCGAATGTAGAAAGAAGTGTCAGCCAGGACTTGCCCGGAAACACGTCTACTAGTACATGGCACACCATCTCAGTGAACCATTAGCTGTCCAGCAACTGTTTGCTTATCTCTTCCATTACTTGAACAACAAGGATTGTGAATTATTCAGTTGCATTATGAAATGGATAAATATGATACATTTCCCAGATTTCATAAAAGTTAAAACAGTGAGAGCAGAATAAAGGGATTACATTATGCAGAAGAAAAAAATTGGGATCAGTACGAAGAAAACATTTCCTAATGAAGAAGCCTACTAAACAGCTGAAAAGTCCCTTGTGGGAAGAGGTGGAGGCCTCATCACCTGAGTTATTTAAAACCAACCTAGACAAAATGACTTACTAGGCTTTTTTCTCCCCATCTCTGATTTCCATGATTTAATAAGTTGTTTTTTTTTAAATGCAAACCACATTTCTGTAACACAAGAAACAGGCAGAAATACAATAAAAGGATTTTTAGTTGTAGTGTTGCCCAGCACAATAAAAGTTGTTTTAAAATGAAATTTATACTAGCAATTCAGACTGCAAGATGACTTCTCTTTGTTTAAAGTCTAGCACTGAAAGCTTTGCTACTGCCACACACATCTCTCAAAAGATGATTTACCATCCCCAGACTGGGGATTTATTCTCTGTGCCAGACTCTTTATAAACTGTGACAGTTCAACTTTTGACAAGGGGAGATGATGCAAAAGGCAGAATGGTGCTTTACAGAAAAGCAGTGGAGTAAGGGGTTTGTGCCTGAAGTCTGGCAATCTTATAAACTCCCTCAGGAATCTCCAGCACTAAATATTTACTGATGTCACTCAAAGGATAACATCTAATCTGCTAGTATGAAAGTAAAAGTAGACTCTCAGAACAGACTCTTTCCATTGCTTTGAATATCTTAGAATGATTTCAAAAGTCTCAGTTCTTCTCCTTCCCCCATTTTTTTTTTATCCTTGAAGGCACTGATCTATTTAAAATAAAGTGCACTGTCTTGCTCTTGCAGAAAGATGAAGAAATCTGGGAAAAAAACCCTGAGAAACCTTAGGATAGTTAAAATGAGACTGTTTAAGAGTGGAATGTTGTGGACCTTTCACTATACCCATCACCCATGCAGGAAGACCAAATCATGGCATACAACTGCTGTACAAGAAATCAAGATGCACAACTGCAGCGAACTGTCACAGAATTAATGCAGGGGAGGGTGTCGAGTCATGGTGGCCCTCAGGCTTGGGACAGCCTCTCACTAGTTTTGAACCAGCCAAGACAAGGCAGGATGTAGACAGGTGCTTTCCTTTCTTTGACATCAAAATGATTTTAACAACCTGCTGCCATTTCCCCTCTGCACCCTGCTCACTTTTGCATCCTGGCTGCAGTTTGCCGTCTTTTCAGTATTTATCTTGTGCTGGACCGAGCCGCAAACTCAGCGTGGTAGAAAAGGTTGTTTCACCTCAAAATACTGTTTACCCACAGTTCCATGTAGCCTTGTCCCAGCAGAGGAGGCCAGAAAAGTAATGGGGGAAAGTGAATTGAATCTACCCCTAGAACTGCTTAGAATTAGGGGAAACAATGATTCTGAACCCTAGTAACATGGAACTCCCTCAAACACAACATCACCCATCTTCCCTGTGAACCTCCTCAATTCCCCTTCCTCTGGTTGAAGTGATGTGTAGCCATTTAGCTGGAAAGCTGTGTTATCCTGTCCTGTACTTGTGTCTATTTGGCTGTGCACTGCTGGACTTATCTGTATCTTCAGGTAATAAAGTCTATTGGGAAGAGCGCCTATTCTTGGATATGCCGTAAAATTCTGGCAACCCTGAAGTTTGCTAATAGTGTTACCAGGACAAGAGTTTCTCTATTTTAAATGGTTTATATTAGCATATAGGGTTTTGCAGGCATATAATCAATATAGTAGGGCAAAACTCACAATGCAGCTAAATCAAAGACATCAGCCCTTATTTTGGTTAATCCTGTTTGAAAGATTACAGCTGTAAATAGTTAACATAATAGAGGGGGTATGCTGAAATCTAAGGATCTCTTTGTGATTTAAAGTTCAATACTTTGCCATTTGGAAAGTAAAAATACTCAACTGTAGTAGCAGTAGCAAATGACTTTTAATTACCAAATGAATTTTAAAACCCAGAAGGGCCAGTATGAAAAACATTAAACTGTTTGCAGCAGCTCTGACGCAAATTCCTTACTTCAAACACAGCCCCTTTGTCCCTGGCGTAGACCCCCCTCCGCTTTGCACAGCCTCTCAGCCACAGCCCCCAGGCCCCACGTCCTGTTTATGAACCCACAGGCCCTGCTTTCCATGTAACCCACTCTCTGTTAATCACCCTTTAGGCTCTGGGCTCAGGCCAGGCTTGCAGGAGAGCTTCATCCCTCACTAGGTCCTGCTCAGAGGACGGTCCAGCTCAGCGCGTCCTTCTTGTGTTGTGCCCAGCAACTACTACTGCATCATCCTGCCCCAGCCCTCAGGGGATACCACTATATCATACCGTAAATGAGCAGACAGTGAGGATACAGTCTGCATCCATAGGATAAGCAGGAGTTAAAACCAAAAAAATCTCATTTGGGCTAAATTAATCCTGTAGTAATGAATTTATAACACTTTGTACCTGGTTGAGTCACATGTCTGGGCAAAGCAGGAATAAAATCCTACTGGAAGGGAGTTGTCTTGTGTGCAGGCAGTATTTTATGACCACAGGAGCCATTACTCTCCAAGGAGAGAAAAAAGTCACAGAAAGGGAAGGAAATGCAGGCAGGCAGGTATGCAGGACTTGATTCTAGCCCCATTTACACTGACTTCAGCAGAGTTATTCCACTGCAGAGGACAGGAGAGTTTTCAGTTCTAAGTATTAAGGATGGTGGAGAATAAAAATAATGAAAGAGTAATATATGAAGTTCTTCTAGTCTCAGTCACACAGCAAGTATCTTCTCCACAAATAACTGAGATTTAGACCTCCCAGCAATTCTCAATGGTCATATTGTAAGTCATGTAGGAATTTTATGAGACCAAAGCTGTACTAACGTGCTCTGGCTGAGCAGCAGAATAGCTATACAATCAATACGTTTTTGCACGCTCACATTTTTGAGCGGATTAGTATTGCAGTGCAGTCTAAAATAACAGCATAAATTTAATGGGCTGGCAGACTTAAAAGTGGCGAAGTGTAATAACAGGTGTATTTTTATTTGTCCTGTGATCTGTAACTGATACCACTGCAATCCTGCCGAGAGTAAGCTCTGTTTTAAAACAGAGTACAAAATACCTGGTGCTGGAGCTAAGATAATCTTAATCAACTGAAAATCAAAAGTAAAAGACAACAGGTAGCACTGTAGACATGTTGTGCAGAGGTAATACATATATATCACACATTTGCAAAACCTACTTCCTCTATTAGCCAGCCCTTTATTACAGACACTATATACAGACAAGTTGAACAAATCCTAAAACATATAAATTCCTAACACTACAAATAGGTCTTTCCCCAAAGTTATGAAGTACTATAAAACCACATAGGTGTCTATTTTTTCTTGCTTTTTGACATGATTGTTGTTGGATACGTAAAATTTATGAGTTCATAAATGAGTCAAACCTTGCAGTATACCAGAACTGGAGACGATACCTCTTCTAACTATATGTGCTTTACCACAAACATTAAAAACATTTACTTAGGAATAGTAATTTCTAGGAATTCTGAAAATATTTTAGTTATAATTCTTATCAAGTCATTACAGAAAAGTCTGAAACATTTCCTTTAATCATTCAGTACATAGCTTCATAACTCCATACACTTGAAAACTATAATTTTGCTATAAGTTTTCTTCTTACATGTGTCTATATGTACATACACACACATACATATGCACTATTATAAAACGAGTGTAAAGAAAAGCAGGACCTTTACATTTCCACATTTTTCCCTATGTTTGCAATAGGAATGAAACTGTAGATACCACCTGTGCCATCTACAAAAATTGGACCATCTTGACTTCAAATCCTCTTGACAGACACAACAACCACTTACGCTCTGCTTTTCCCATCGGCATTTTTGATTCTTACTGAAGTCAGTTTGCTCTCAAAATATATTGTTAGGCCATACATTTGGTCTTCACGCAACAAACCCCTCTCCCTCTTACACTGCCTTGAAATTACTTAATCTTGTGCCTGACCCAAAAAACATGCTTGCACTGCCCAACTCCTCCTTCTCAGTTTTTACCCTGCTGTGCACAGGAAAAAGAGTTTGCAGCTGTGGTGTTGACTAGACCTAGTTATACACAAAAACATTAAATATTTCTTATTTTTGTGCTCTTCCAGTAGTTCAAATAGCCTAAACCATGCAACACGCAAGCAAGCCTTACAGGGCCTGATTCTATTTGTGGAATGGTAAAGCATCAGTAATTCCTCTGAACTTAACTAATCAAGACATGCTAATTGCCACGTCTAGAGTACCATCAAATCATAATGGTGACAGAGGGCATTCGGGGTATTAAAATATTTTGAAGGATGCATTAAACAGACACCTTCCCAAAGCCGTAGTACCTCCTCACAATGCTCACTCTGTGAACTCAGAAAGCAAAAAAAACCCCACTCATTTAACTGTTTCAGATTTTTTCTGAAATTTGTATTAGTGATTGAAGGTCCATTTCATAATGGCTGGGAATAAAAGTCTATCTTGATAGCTAAAGTCACATAAGCCAAATTCTCCAGTGCAGCTACCACAGGGTAGATGTGCATGAAGTTGGTCAGGCAATTTGTCAGGTGGACTAATGGGTTGGAAACGTGGTGTACTGGCAGAAACACTGGGAAGGAGGGTAAGCGTAACAGAAGATACTAGAGAAGTCTGCAGAGCTCTGAACCCTCAAGGGGAAGCCTAAGGTGTATGCACACTGAAATAAGTGCACGTAGAGAAGTGCGAATGTGTGGCTGGGTCCCTGAAAGTACTCATTAGCAGGAGTATCTCAGGGGGAGCTGCAACTACATGACAAGTAAAGTGGGATTCTGCTTGGGGAAAGTGTTTCAGAGACATGTTTTCAGCATGGTGAAAAAAAGATTCCTTGTGTCACAGAACGCAAAAAATCTGTAACCATTGGCCTCCCATGAAAATTTTTGCTATAACAAGAACTGAAAAAAGCAGTGGCAGCTTGTCTTATTCTTCTTATAATACTAATTAACATAGTGATTTCATTTGCTATAAATGATAATGAATGGTAAATAACAGATATTCCAAAGCATGAGATGCTTTGGATGAAGAGATGCCGTACTTTGACCTGGAAGGTGCCTGTTATACTAATTTCTTCGAGGGTGGATCCTGAAGCCTTGACTGACACGATCAAGCCAATAGAAAACAAAGGGCTACTCATTTAAATAGCAGCGACAGCAGCAGGCACCAAGTCTGGCAATTCTGCTTTGTCCCTTTCTACAACTCAGCCTTTTAAATTCAGCATTTAAATCTTATTTCTATTATTTAACTTCAAAAAAGGATGGGGGGGGGAATAAAATCAAGTAGAAAAAAAGGATGATATAACTAGGGCCACTGCTTCTATTTAGTGGGATGGACAACAACAAAAATAAATAAGAATACAAAGACAGGATAAATCAACTATGCTTCATGGGTGGCAAAACATCTTATTTTACTGTATTTGTTATCAAGACGACATGCAGTCTAGAACTTCATGGCAGACACACTGGCAAAAGCCATAAACCATGAGAATAACAAGGCTCGAAGGAACAAGGCTTACAAAGACAACCCCAAGGGTGACTTTCTTAGATACCAGTAAATAAATCCCTAAAGGCAAGGAACTGAAGTACAGCAACCCTAGCAACCACACTAGCACCCGAATTGAGGTCTGGAAGAGCAAAGATGTGCAGTTCCACACTGTCCAGTTGTGGGATACAGTTGCAACAGAGTCAAAACTCGTAGGCCTGTAAAATTCCACCACAGGGGTTGAGTTCAGAGTCTGGGGACTTTCTCTTTGTACTTCCATGATTGTTATAACCAGGCAGTTAGAAGAGGTGTGAGAAGGGCTAACCAGAGACGCCAACCTTTTGGGAGTCAGCAACAGTTCTGTTGGGTTGTCTGGTAGGCACTTCTTTCCCTTTCCCCCACAAGCTAAATTCAGAAGGATGTTGTTGTCATCAGGAAGACTACTAACCTCATCGTCTGGCAGGCATGTTTCAAACCTGCAGAACGGGCATACTATGACTCCTTGTGGGGAATCACCAAAGTCTATGATCTTGCAAAGGCATTTGGCACATACTCTGTGACAACACTCCAGCACTTTGGGTTTTCTCTGTCGCAGGTTATAACGGTTGTAACAGATCTTGCACTCAAGCTCATCTGAGCTCTGGGTCTCCACAGACTCCTCTGGTAGTTGACTGGTCATTTCTTCTGACGGTTTTAGACTTGTGGAAAGAGGAGTCAAGGGATGAAGAGGTCACTCGGGCTTATTTTAGAACTTTTTCCAGACGATTGTATCACCCATCGCAAACAGGGAAAGAGACAACATTGTCAAAAAGCATCAGTAGGTGTCATCCATTTTCAGCTTCTGCTGGAGACTGTGCACTGCATGTCCTTTACTCTGAGACAGGCATCCATCTGAAAAAAATGATGTGGAATTTTTGTGGAAGAAAAGAAAAGAAAAAGCTGTATCAGGTTAAATATGCAAGTTCCACTTTTTACAAGCTTAGCTTCCTTTGCTAAAAATACCTCTAAGGTAGTTTTTTTTCTGTGGCATATGGGGTCTGTATACCATGGTGATAAAACTTAGTATCACGCTGCACAGCTTGGTTTTAGACTTGTAACTTTGACTGGCTCAGCCCATGAAGTTCTCAGCAGAAGCTGCAATCTAATCACCGATCTGTGACAGTTTGTTTAAACCCTGGTTTCCTAAGGAAATGAGACCTGATCCCTGGAGCTTTTCGCCTTTCTTGGTAACTTGTGAACCTGCTGTCAAATATCAAACAAATCGGCAGAGAGGCAGCAGTACTGAAGATAACGAAGTTTCTAAAAAAGCAGGGAACACTGGCAGCTGGGTAGAGGAGAGGTATCTATAATAACTACCTTTTATTCTCAGGGGCAATGGTCAGCCAGCACACACCCAGTCCTTCTCTGAACAGGCAGCATGCTGCCTGTTGCTCAGGCAGAGGAGGGAAACACAGAGGGAAGCTGGTGATACTCTGGGGAAATAAAGAGTTTCAGAGAGTGGAATGGGTATGGAAGAGGGCTGGGGTTATTGCAGAGTTATGTTATGGGGACCTAGGTCAAATTTTGAAAAGATTGGGCTTTATTAATTTTGCTGCTTATGGAACAGCTCATTTCTCTGTCTCCACCTATCTGTTTAACATGGATTACGAAAATGAGGGTTCTTCAGTTTGCAACTAATGCCTCCTTTAATGTGTGGATGCTAGGGTGAAGGCTAACATGTCTCTCAAGGGCATTCGCTAGATGCACTGGTTTTCAAGTGTTTCATGGCTTGCAACAGCTGTTTCACACCTCAGCTAAGGTAAGGAGAGGCCCATTGGCATGCTCGTGCTGCTGCACTCCCATTCTGTGCAACGTTTTTGCTGCCAGACCCATCAGCCTCGCTCAAACAAATGTATTGTCATCTTTTGTAACTGTGCATTTTCATTACTTCAGGAAACAGTCCATGTATTATAAACAAAACATTAACCAGGACTATGTACTCTGGGGACCAGTAATTACCAGCATTTACAAAACCAGCTCTATCTGCCAGAAGATAAAAACTTCTTCCTGATTCAGGCACATGCTTGCTTAGAGGCGGGTGCAGCACTGCATTTTGCAGGCTTTCAAACTCATTCCTTCACTGCTAGAGTAGCAAGCCAGTTGCCACAGTCAAACGATGGCGGTTAGCGCTTGTGTCCAGCCTCTTGCGTTACCAATAAATATCAGGCACATGGAATATGAAAAAGTGGCCTATCTCAATAAACTTGTTTCTTGACTATTGGTTTTAGTAAATGTTTGATTCCTTTACCTTTTTCTTGGGAAGCTTTTACTCACTCCTAGCATTCAGATCTTTGTCCTTCTTTTGAGAACAAGGCAGGAAGTTCTCTCTTTTAAGCAATGTGCTCCTTCTGTCAATACATTTTTTCTGCCAAACATCAGGTACAGTAAAGTCTCTTTTATGGACCTCTTGTTCCTACTGTGCTTTAAGAATTTTCCATTCTCTCTCTCAACATCCTGCAAAAATATAGCTTCTGTAAGTAACATAATTTCTAAAACTCACCTCCTGGATTTTAAAACAAAGATGTTATACTTCAGACAATGCAGTAATGAAAAGAACATGACAACATAGTGAAGAAAAAAACCCCTATATTTCTAAGAATTTATAACAGACATGGCACCCTCCCCGTTCAATTTTCTTAACTTTTTTTCCTGCCTCTTCCAACTTATTTCTTTAGTGCTTTAAAAATTTTCATCTCTGCCTTACTGTTGTTTTTATTATTTGTACTGTGGCTATATTTGTGGCGTGTTCATGAGAAGCTTCGTCCATAATTTTCAGAGTCTACAAGCTAAACATCTTATAAGAGACAAAAAGTACATCTTTTACAGATCTTATAACCTATCCTTTATCCTTTGTTACACTGTATGCTTCCTTATTAATTTCTACTACTTTTATTTCATTCCAAATATCATGTTCTAGATGACTTTTAGGCATATATAAATGTCATGAGATGCTAACTTTCTGAAGGATGAAGAAGCCACAGAATGGACCTAAAAAAGTGAAATGCCAGCCTACCAGAAGGCAAGCACCCCTGAATAAGAAGCCAAACCAAACAAGTGCTGGTTTTGAACTTTTACATCCTGAGTATCATTCATCTTCTGTACCTGAGGTGAATTAGGATTACTAATGTGTTCATGCTTAACAGCTAAGGCTGGCAAGCGTTGTCCCATGACATAAAACTAGATTTCTCAGTAACCAAAAATGTTCCAGAAAATATGTCTGCTTCTCATGGAAAACTGTGACCTTTCTCTGAAAACTCCCAATTAGAAAATCTTTGTATTTCAGTGTTTACCTTTCTAATGAATATTTCCAGGTTTTCACAAAAACTAGCCCACTTTCCAACGAATTCTATTCAGACATAGATCAATTCTGTCTGAATCAGTTTTCATACTGAAAATATTTTCCTGATTCTATCCCCTTTAAGTGGCCAAATTTAGCATTAATACAAGGAGTAACAAGTCCCTGGGACTAGCAATGTCCCAGTTGCTAAATTTGGACCATTAGCTTCATTTCCAGAACACAATGATCCTCCTATTGTAGTTTCTGTCATGAGCTATTCTACAAATTATTTTCAAACTTTTTTTTTAACGTACTGGACAAGAAAGAGCTACTTTCATCATCTTGCTCTCTTCACAGAGCCTCTTCAAAACATATTAATCAGTAATAAAACATCATTGCTTGTTTTTTCTTTGGCTAAGTTTAGATGTTGAATTTCTCCTTATGTGTCCTAGTGTGATTACTGCTTACTACTGCTCTTCATTTATACATATTTTCCTTTGAAAATTAAAATTTAATCACTAATTCCTATTAATGCTATTCATACATTTTTTACATTCTCAGCTCTATGGTGGTTTTAGTTGCTTCCTCGGTCTTTTTTGCTTTCCTGATCTCTTAGGGAATTTTCTATTTTTCCTTCTCAATACCCACTTTCCTGCTCATTTTTTCTTTGCTGAGAACTGACACCTTTTTGAGCTTAATTAATGCTGCCCTGCTATTATATACACACATATACTAAAAAGTTCTCCGATCAGAGACTTATTAAAAATATAAGAAAGCTGAGGATTTTACAGAAATTTTACTTCAAATTAGCCCTATTTCTTGAGAAAGAGACATTTCTTGAGAAATATGGCCAGCTACTCCTTCAAGCAACTTCTACGCTATGTCAAAGATTTTCTATCTTGTCTTTTACACGTCTCCCAGGTGGGAAGCAAACAGAATAAGGAATTGAAGTAGGGAACAGATTAACCCCTGCCCCTCCAAATCCTGGCCCCCCACCATAAAGGTGGCGACTCACATACTTCTACTCGCTGTGTGTTGAAAGCAAGAGAAGCTGCAATACTACACAGAAAAAAAGGGATTGTGTCCTTGCGTTTGCATTTTGTCCTCTTCGCTTTGAGCCACTTTTCTATGATGCCATGAAAAGATACGTCCCTGTCATATGCTCCAATACTCCATTAAATATTTGAGCTTTTTTAATTATTGGGCTGCAATCTGCATGTTTTTTCAGACCTTGACGTCCAGAGGGCAGTAAAGTAAAAAATCCTGAGAGCAAATCCTATGATTAATCTAACCTCTTTCACTTCAAGTACGAAATTGTTATTGACTTGAGATCAAAGTGAGGTCCCATGTCTATTTTTAAAGCACTGTGTTTGTTTTTATTAATTCTGATATTTGTCTTGCCTTTAAACTATTCCTTATATCCAGTTTTCCACTTGAGCTTATTTCTTTTTAGGTAGAGGTGTCTCATCTGCTTGTTTGATACCATCTGTTTGTTTGACACAAGTTGTAACTAGGGAAATTTCAATTAGGTATTAGGAAAGAAACAAATTTCACAAGGTGTTCATGCACTGGAACAGGTGCGGAGAGAGGTGGAAATGAAATCTCCAACGTTACAGATATTGAAAACTTGACTGGATGCAATCCTGGTCAGGCCACTCTACCTTGGAATTTGGCCCTACTTTGAGCAAAGGGGACTTTGCTGGGATTCCTTCCAACCCAAATTATTCTATGACTCTATGTTTCGATATCCTGAACTCACTTTATGTGGTCTGTTTGAGAAGCTTTGCCCCTTACTGCATAAGGAATCAGGCTGACAGTTGCTTATGTAGCTAAACAGCTCTCCCATCTCTCCTAGATAATAATTCTTTCATTTAATATATGAATTCCTTTTTACAAGACAGCCTAGACACATTCTGCTCTTGTCTTCCATAGAACCTATCTGATGGGATCAACACAATCCAATTGCAGAGCTTTTCATTCCTGTGTCTATTATGTAGTGCATAGCAGCTTTCCAAACAAAATATAAACTCCTAGACACGTACAATGATAACAGCATCCATTGCAGTTTATCCAAGAACAAGCACATCTGTTATACTACAACAAGCACTTGTCTTTTGTTAGAGTTCTATCTAAGCACTGCAGGAGTGAATCCATCATTCCTGTTCATGTCATGTCTGGCTGCTGCTTGAGCTCTGACTCCTCTTCCCCTTCTTGGTGCCACCTGTCTGTATCTTGCGGACTCCTCTACCTGACCCTTTTACTAGACAGGGAGAAAAGCTGAAGACAGAGAGGCATCTTCTGGATGGCAGAGTATCGCCAGTTGTCGCCACAGTGCTCCAGCCGACTGCTGGAGGGCACTCCCAGAAGGAAGGGGAATATCCCCCCTTGCGAGCAAGAGTAGGCCACCCACAGAACCAGACTGAATAAATAATAGCAAGCTTTTGTGTGTAACCACAGGCATGGCTGGACAGAGTGCAATGGACTAAACCAGCCTGAACAGGCCACTGTCCATCGATCAGTCTTCTACTAATCACTGCTGCGTTGCAGACTGCAGATTGCAGACTTTCATCCCAGGCATGGAAAGAAAGGTGAATAGTTGTGCAACGTTTTATGGCCCCTCTTTTCACTCATCTATCAAACACTGTGTAGACAAAGTGTTCTTATGAGAGGCCAGAAGCAATTAGTTGTAGATGAAACTCTCAATATTGGAGCTCAGTCATGCTGACAGGGCAAAGTAGATGGGAAATTTGTGCTAATGAAAGATCATCCTTGCCCAGTTTATCAAACCAACCTTTTATCATTCAACTGTCACGCTTTTTTTCTGTGAAAGGAATTTGCCAATATTTTACATATAACCTAAAATAAATACATGAGGTCAGTAACTAACTTCCATAAGATATCATCCATGGAGCTACCCAACATGTGATATTTTCAAAGGTTTTTAAAGTTTCCTCTAAATGCAAGCGAAGTGTATTTAGGGAATAAAAGAAGGAAAAAAATGTAGAGAGAGAAATAAATACAGAGAAACTTACATTCCAAGGAAAAGAACTTCATGCAGAGGTTCGCGTGCAGGGTACACAAGAAATGCCTATTCTCCACATGGGCAAAAACTGGTGGAAAGGAGGGAAACAAAATTAGCAGAGCAGGAATACAGCTGGGAGACTTTTCAGTCTGTTTTCTCTGAAAGAGAGGAAGTAGTCCAACTTCTCTTGTTTGGATGGAAATACCCATATGTTAAGATTTCTGTTTAGATAAATATATTGGGTAAAACCCATTTACTAACATTATTTCTGTAAAATAATCCAGAGTTATCTCTACAGATCTGTTGTAGATGTTAAGCCTCTTTCAATATTATGTGCTAAACACTCTGAAGTGCTACCTCTTCTAGCAACCACATATTCACAAATGTTAGGAATTCACTCAAAAAACACCCCAAAAGCAAAACACCTAAAGAGATAAATGGTGCTTTGAAAGAAGAGTTTGAAAAACATATCGAAATACTTTCCTTCACAAATCTCACAGAAGCTCTTTGATCACTTCCACTTTTCCAAACAAACTGCAGTCTCTTCTCCAGCACGGACCAGAAAGCAACCATCTCCTGTGGACCACTGCATTCACATCTGAGCGGCTTTGCTGCATTCTGACTCAGCAGGAAATGACCATCGCACTAGATTTTTCCAGCTTGTGCTAAGCACAATGCAAAAAAAACCCCCAACCCTAAACTGCTTTACTAATCTGACATTTGAATAGACTACGTTCAAAGTGCCAGCAGCTATCACACGTTCAACCTGTTTCATGCCACATTTCTGCTAACATTTGGATGGGTTTTAACAATGGGCATTTCCCTGTCAACTCTAATCAATGCGAGACTTTGCGCAAGAGTTACAGAATGTGACGTACTGATCCCTGCTCAGTTTATGGTCAGCTGTATAAACCGCTATGAAAAATGCCTCAATTCTTTTCACAAAAACAGTTTTCAATGGGCTAGGTAATGATGTTATTTCTCAAATAACTATGCACAAAAGAGAAACCCCGCAACATATACAGCAAACATTTGCGTGTTATTGACTGCTTCACAAGGGACTAACATCGAATAGAAGTATTTTTATCAGAAGTTATTCTTACAATACTTAGAGCCCTTGACTGATCTCTCTCAATCCTCTACAATAATATCACAAAAATACAAAATATAGGAGATAATTGCTTTTCATATTCAAAGCGAAGTTCATCAGTCTCTGATCATTTACGATGAGAAGTCATGTAATATTAGTGTGCCACCTTATATTAAAAAAAAATCAACAGTTAATGTTTTGTGTTTTTTTTTTTTTATTTCCCCCCTGGTAAGTAAGCAGGGATATTTTCATTTAACACAGGATTCACTTTATTCAATATTGTGACACTGGCTCTTAGGGTACTTTCTACATCCTTTACATGTGCATATTCAATATCACCAGACTCCATTTCCTCTTAACAATACCATTTGCAATACTTTTTTGTTATTCCAATAATTCACATTATGTGGCAGGTAGTAGTGGAAAATGGGATGAATACACAGTTAATGCCTTATTGAAACCCTACTATCCTCAATTACTTCCTTTCTAGCTAGAGGCTACTACAGTATTGATATGAATCTTAAAACTGACTATGATGTAATAAAAAAAGCTTTATTAGCTGGGCTTGTAGACAAAAGCAAAACCTCTTCCAATATTTCTTAAGGATTTTTCCCTCATATATAATTCATGAGCTATTTATATAGCAATATGCTGAATGACTACTTAATGTGACATACGGTTCTGGGTTGCTTTGTAGCTGTTTTAAGAATAAAACTAATAAAGGACAAAGGCTCTGATCTCTTAATAGCTGTCTTGATTTAAACAGACTATTAATTACACTAAATCGATAAAAAGAGAAGGCTTGAAATATGTATCTAAAATGCTAACATTTAATTTTGGAAACATACTAGTTAAACAGAATTTGTTCCTTTTAAAAATATTTTGAATTGTTTCACAACCTGCTTACTTGGGCTATTTAGCATTTTCTCTTGTAGTGTTTTCTTCCTGCCAATGGCTTTTTCTTTGTGACTCTGAAACCAAGAAATTATCTACTCCAATAAGAATATATGTCATGATAGAACTCATGACCTTACTCTTATTTTGGGGAAAGGTTAGACATCCTCCTCTTTGGTAGTACAGGTGGGTTTTTTTGGCAGCTTTCTCAAATAAGATGGGAGTTCTGTTTCTCTGCTTTAGTGTTTGTGTCCTTTAGAAGCTCTTCTAGGAATTGAACAGACTGTAGGACATTGATTCTAGAATATGACTTGAAAAAATACAAAATGATAAATAAATAAAAAGCTTCCCAGTATTCCTTATTATAGGCATAAATGTTTAATCATATGACCTACAGATATGTCTAGCGTTTATCTTTGAATTAGGCATTATTAAAAGCCAACATGACTTTGTATTAGGTTTCAGAATACAGGAAGATAACATCATAGAAGTTTACCTCCTTGTTTTGCTCACTATTGAATGCTTGAATGTAAGTAATTAAAATAAGCCCAGAAATACAAGCAAAATATTTTTTTTCTATTTTAATAAAAATGGATGTTGTAGTGGAAGATATTAAGTGACATACACAAGATGGAAGATCCCCAAAATATGGCTGAATTCTTTTTCTTTGGATATATTTTCTATCTTACAGAATTTGGGAGGGACCAGGTGAGACAAAATTACCAAAAATTAATCTTGATCGCACCATTCAGTGAGAAATTCCTCTTCATGCAGGGTAATCATTATATTGCATTATAGTAAGTTCCAGTTAACCATCAAGTAAGATTTAAATAGAAAGTGTTGCATTAACTTTGTCCTAAATCAGCTGAAAATAATCCCAGAATAGACTAGAAATGAAGCTGTACTTCTTGCTTTTTCTATTGTCATGAAGAGCAATCCATCTAATACTTAAGTATGCTTAACTTGGTTCATTCTGTTTCAGACGTTTTTGAGGATATGACTATGTATAAAGATTCTACTATATTGCCTATTTTATCTCAATAAGTTTGTGCAAACAGAAAATAAGAAGGGTGGAGGATTATACAGGGTGTACTGATACTGAAGTTCACATATTGTTTGCATAGATTTGGTAACAAGGTTTTCTGTTTTAACTGCTGCTCAGAATTTGCATGTTATCCCGTGTGGAAAGGAAAATAGTAAAAAACAACCGCAGTTACTTCAGTCACAGAATGTTTGAAAACTGTATGTCAGAATAAGCCAAATCCAATACATTTCCACTTATAAACAACTTTTCTAGACCTGGTCTTTCACCAGCATATCCTTTTTGAAAAGCTGGCAACTAAAACCTAATCTAGCTGATGTTGCAGATAGTCCCGATAGGCTAAAAAGGGAGGGGTCTGAGGAAACAATACTTTAACTTGGATATACTAAACTCTTAATTTTAGTATTTAATTTAGTTAACGTAAAGCACACATCTAAAAATAGTTACTGCTGGGATCAAAATTATTTTTATTTTGGCAATATAGCAATAGTTGGCATATATTTCCTCCTCACTTGACACTATTATATATGACTGGAATTGCAGTGATGTAACTAAGAAAAACTTTGTTTAAAAATCTTATCAATGTATTTTAAAAAGAGTAAACAAAAAACCCCAGTTGTTATGAAAAATATAATATTAGTAGATCTTGTCGACATGCGGTAAATTTGTGTATCTTCAACTATGTTAATGGGAACTGAATGATCCCACCAGACAAGTGTCAACAAGGAGACATTAATTTTGACTGTAACATGTATCGCCCTCTTACAAAGTATTTGCAGGAAAAAGTCCATTTGGACTGATTTATACACAAGGGAAATAATTTTAGAAGTGTACCAAATTTGTTTTTAACCACTTTTTTTTCCAAGCACTTGTTATTATTACCCTGCACCAAACAGCCTTATTTTTAGCTAACTTTCAGAAGTGTTTTTCTTTGGCAATGAAAGATCCCTCAAATAGAAAAAGATAAAAACTTCTTGTTAGGTTTTTATACCAACTATAAGCAAATTACAATCTACGATGCCTGTGGTCTTCAGAAAATATGGAAAAAAATGATCTGTTAATAGTTAATTTTTATTTCTTTTATGAGTGCTTCTGCTGAAATGAAGCAGCATTACAATAACTCTACAGGAAGCATCACAGCAACTCTACTCCTGTCTAGCAGGGCTTCACAGCTGCATGGCTGCTGCATGCAAATAAACTACAGAACTACAAAGAACAGTTACTGCATGCACACCCATCGTTCTAGATGCAGGTACATGAAATAAAATTGCATATATTTAAAAAATAGATGAAAGGAGATAAATTAATTTGTGTGAAATGATAGGCACAGCTTTTATTTTATGCCATTAAGGAATACAAGAATCCTGTTAAACAAAAGCAGCTTTAAGTATTAGTCTGGAGGTCTCTCTGTCACTCCTGTGAATGTTCTGGGACTGTCAGAGCTCCATGAAGAGCTACACCACTAGTCTCAGAATTGCTGGAGGGTTCTGCTGGTGACATTTGCTTAACTCAGATTAATGCTTATAAAGGACTTAAACTTCAGGGATACTGATATGAATTGCTCTGCTTTTAACATGTTATTTAGCAGTGAAATGTAATACTTTTTATACACTGTGAACTGTCAGTGAAAGAGTTTTAGTGGTACTGGTTGGAATATTTCAAGTGAAGGACAGAATCTTCCTGGGCTGAGACTCTATATACAGCAATAATACAGAGACTACACTCTGTAATGAACCAGTTTGGTACAGTTGCTTTCCCAAGAGAAATCCTCTCTGTTGGTAGTCTCAATGACTCCTCGAGTGTTAGCCTTGAAAGGCTAGCCCTCACCAGAGCTCAGACTTTGGGTCAAGTTTTCCTCAGTGGTCAAAATTAAAATTGGCTCTATTTACTATGTGTATGTCATCCCATCCTACATCAGTGCTAAAGTACACAGGAATCTGCTGAGGATAAGCTGAAATATGATATCCTCTGGGTATTTCTGAAGGCACCATGGCCACCAGGGGTTGCCCTGAGACTAGTGCTCCTTCTGGCGGCATGTTCAGACTGGATAAGAGGACGAGAAACAAGCAGGCAATTTATCCATAGCACGTATCAAAATTCAGTTAAGTATACAGTATATGTCCCTCACATGTTTTTGATAGAAATATACTGCCGTAATGGCAGCTAATCCGATCAATTAAATCTAATCAATATGAATCTACAAAGCAGTTGGAAAATGTGTTTCAGCAAGAGTTGCCTAACTCTATTTTGGGGCAAGGACAACCTGGACTTTCCAAATTTTACATCATCCAAAAGAGTTACACTAGTCAAGTCTCACAAACTCAATGGAGGGTATGAAATTGTCTTTACTTTGAGCAGAGCTACAGCATTTTTATGTCACTTGTAGCTGTAACAGTTGAAAATGTTTGAAGTGTGCCAGTTATTCATATTTAAAATACAAAGTCCAGGAAAGGAAAGTCTTATTTCAGAAATTTTGGAAGTAATCAAGACATATTCAGAAACACAGTTTGTCTATTAAACTAATTAGGAAAAAAAACCCAAACCAAAAAGCCCAAAACTAGATACAAAGAACATAAAAGGCAATTGTAAAGGTTTAAGAAGCGATAAAATCTGTAGAGATTCATTACACTTGCCTATTTACCTGGTTTAGTGCAAATTAATAACGAGACCAGATAGTGGTATTTTCTTAACTGGTAATAATGAATGGGGATTTTAGTTTTAAGTGTGTTGCCACATATAGCACAAGGCTACAAAAAATAACACTAACAAATTCCGGATTTCACTTAATGTAATATAAATCCTAACATCAACACAGTAGCTCTTCAGTGAGTATTGCTAAGGATATCAGGTTTTCTATACGGTATCACAAATGATCACTAAAGCTTGGCTGAGGCTTATGGAATAAAGCAGGAAATGAAAAACATTTCTTGCCTTCTACTAACTAAGAAAAATTTTTTTGATAGAACAGAAGCATAACCAAGAGCATCTTAAAATACCAGATGTTTTAAATGACAGTTTTCTTTAAAATATATTAAATAATGAATCTACTCTGCTCTGCTTTTACTTAAGCAAGTGAATAGGAGGCTTCTGGATGTTCTGCTACACAAATCTCTTTTTCCAAAAAGGCATACTAGAAAAATGAGTTGGTAAGTGACCTTTTTTACTGGACATTAGAAGATAACACGTATTCACTAAGGCTTCATTTCCAGCGTGCTGAATGCATACAATTTGCAAAAACATGAAGATCTAGAAAAAAAGACTACAGAAACACATTATATTTGGAAGCTAAGAAGCATTAGTTTTTATTTACACTATTACTTTTCCATGGAATTCTCCATGCTTGAATCACCAGTACAGCACTGTGCTGTTTGTTAGCCTACTGGACCACAGTTGATAAAAGAGTATTGCACTACTGATCAGTGCAAAAGGCAGCATAGCATCCACTGTGAATCTATGACTTTTTCACACCTCTGCAAACACAGACCACATAATTTGTAGCAAGCTAAAATATACTTTTTTCCTTGAGCTTGGCTCCTTGACAGAAGGAGCTCTCTCTGAAACTGAATAAAATCCAGTTCTAGTCTCTTCTCCAGAGTCAAATGATTAAAGCATTCCTTGAGGACTTCTGAGCTCATATTTGTCCTTCCCTGCTTCTGGAGGGCTCTCTTAAAAAGTGCACCCTAAGCAAGTGCACCCTGAAGGGCATTTCCCATTAATTGTGGTGGATGTATTTTACAACAGTGAGTACATCTACACTTTAAACTGCAGTGCAGTGTTAATATGACCGAGTTACACCTGTTACTGGAAGCAACCTAACAATAACAACATGTAGTTCTGGATGAGCTAAATTAATCTGGTTCATAGGAGATTCAGCTAAACTCATGTATCATTTCCCACTCCATCATCCTGTGCTAATACGCTGAGGTTTGTCTACCACCTGTGCCAATATCTTGCCTATCTGTAACCAGTCGCTGTAAGGTGTTAAGCTACAGAAGACTGCATTTTGAAATGTGATAGGAGATATCCTAGAAGACAGTAAAAGTTCTACCTTTCATTCTCAGAGTTTGCAAACTTGGATGTGTCTAAGTTTGACCTCAGTGTCTCAGAGGATCAGTAACCACAGAAAATGGAGACTTTCACCTCTGCTTACTGAAAACTTTATGCAAATGTTGCTATTCACATCATGTCTGGCTCTGTTCCTCTATACAGATGCCTTCTAAAGTTTTGTAACACCCATTAATGTCTTGCATGTTTGAAGCAACAAGGCTTGCAGCAGAAGGTTTGAAAAAATTTTAACTTTTGTGATTTTGCCCTTGAGAGACTCCTGTTTCTGAGGAGCCTTCACAGAACACTGCTATATGGACGGATCATTAAACAAAGGTGGATCGAGGGAGAAGCAGCTGCTCAGATAGTGAATTTTGTCTAGTGGATTTACCAGACCAAATGACTGCTGCAAAAAGCCCGTAACACAGCAACAACCACAGCTTTACGTACCACATCAAGTCAAATGACCAAACCATAAGCATGGAATTCAAACAGAAGCTTGCCGATCGCAGATTAGTTGAACATGCTAACAGTTATGGCTTTAAACAAGCAAACAAAAAATTCTACATAGACATCTTAAGACTGATTTCCAAGGACAAAGCTGCTTTCTTGTACCAAATACACTGCATGTATTCAGATAAATGAGAGCTATCTGTGCAGTCCCACTGGACTGAATGAGAGTATCTGGGAAAGGACTGCCAGGACATGCCTACCCTGTGGTGACATTCTTTTGACCAAATGATTCAGACTGAAATTTCTGGCTTACTTCAGCCAGTCCTAGTGGCAGTTTTGCCTTGCTAATGAAACATTCCTTTTCTACACCAAAAGGTGATAGAATATCACGTCATCTATGCCCAAACCTCTAGCTTTCAATGATCTCACTCAACTGCATAAAATTAAAGGCTCTGTACTGCATTTTCAGTAATGATGCAATTTATGGTATAGTACAGCAATAAAAATATTCTTTACTTTGAGGCCAGAGTGGTTAAAAGCCTTTTGATTAGCAAAATGGCAATAGGGTATATTGATAATTCAATAGATTAAGGTACTGTAAACTAGGTCCTCTTGTATAAATCAAGTGATTCAACCAAATGAAATGCAATGCTGCAAATATAATGTAAACAAATCACATTGGCTTTTGTCTTCAAAAAGCCCTTTGTTGGGAAAAAAGTCTTCTTCCTGTTGCTTTCCTTAAGGTAGCCTGTGGTTCTAAAGATGTTTTAAGAAAAACTTAACTTGAGGGATCGTTTATCAGATCTTCTCACTGAGATTAGCTTGGAAAATGACAGCAGAAATTAAATCCTGGATGCAAACATTTTCTTAGGACACACATGCAGGCCTTTCTCAGGCAAAATTCTTATTTACTGGGGTAACAGGGAGAAAGCTGGTAGAATTAAGCACTAGAAGAATACTATATGCTTTTCTTGGTTTCTGTTTCATAAAATAAAAACCTTTATGATGTTTCTAAAATTTGTTACTGCCTCATTTATCCAATTCCTAAATCTGTAATCGCTGCTAAGGCAAAAGTCTGATTGAATTGACTGGGAGACTAACACAAACAACCATTAATTTCTCCTTGGCTCTGTTATTGAAAAAAATATATTTGTTTTTAATTGTCACATTATTAAATCTTGGAAACAACTGTCCAACCAGGGCACATCCTCAGTAAAGAATTATGATGGCAATCTAGTAATTCATAAAAACTGCAGGATACAGTTCCCTACCCAAAAAGATAAACTTCTTTTAATACACTGGGTTGGGCAGAAAGGAGAAGACAAGATCTCAAGGGCAGTGTTTATGAATACATGAATTGTGGCAGCCCCACTGGCAGGATATCAAGTCTGAAGGACTTACTGATCGAACATTATGTGAATGAAGTATTTGATACACTCACACAGACGTGGTATCATGTCCAAATGAGACATTACAGCGTCAGAAGTGTCTCATATTCTGTGAACATACCAGGTGGAACCACGGGCTTATTACACCAGTGGTTCTGAAAGAACTTGAGATCCCACTCACCAGCAACAGCAATCCTTAACCATTTCACTTGGTAAGATTATAACTTAGCTACTCAGAACTAAGCACTATGCATTATAATTGCCTTTAAAGGCTACACAACATCTTGCGGTGACACCTTAGTAACAATATCATTAAGCACTAAATCTAAATGGAACAAAAAAGGTCCTTCAACATAAATGCCCACTATCTTTTCTAAGCACCCTGCAGTAAATCTTACTCATGCTTATTCCTGTGCAAAGCCACTGAGCTCAATTTCACTGAGTTACTGATGTGGCATGAGTGTAACTGAGCACAGAATACAATTTACAAGATTGCTATCTCAGATTCTTGAGCTCTTTACAGAAGAGAATTTTGAATCAGAGAAAAGAGAGGGCAGCGGTATGTTGAATCTGAAAGAGGCTTATACATAGGGTGGACAGAGGGAGGTAAGTGCAAGCGAAGAAAATTCAGGAAAAATATTTTCTCAATTGTCATGCTAAGGAACACAGCAGAAAACAAATACAGAGGGTGAAGGTTTGGATGTAATAAAAACAAGTCTGAGTTGATACTTGAGGTGAATTTCTGGGGAGTTTCAAAGAGGCAGAGGTTTAGGAAGACAACCAAAAAACATACATACATGGGGTTTAGATAAGGGTAAGAGAAGCAATGGAAGTGTCAAGTGAGCTAGGAAAGGGCAGATTACAGGTTATATGTTACAAGTTACAGGAATCAAATTAAGACAGTATTAAGGCATAGGCAGAGGTGGAAGGTGAGGACAATTTTGTGTGTTACACAAGAATAGATGATAGGAAAATCTGGTACTAATCAGAATATGAAAAGAAATGGAGAAATGAGATATGGCTTCTGTTGCCCACCATGCCGATGAGAATGAATGTGGTAAATAGTAACAGAACGATAAAGCAGGAGAGGACGTAGGAACAAAACATGGAATTCATTTTGATACCGGAGATACCAGTAAAATAGCTACAGTGAAACATTACAAGAACCAGCCAAAGCAGAATTAAGAGGAAAACTGTTTTATTATAAATCCAAATTCTGTCACTGTCAACCACAACCACAAGTGTTAGTAGCTATTAAAAAAAAGAAACAACAAACAACAGGGCAGATTGGGGGAAGGAGGAGTGATGCAGGGAAGAGATGCATTCACATTTACTCCCTGAGTTGTCAGACCACCAACATGACAAGTGGCTTGGTTCTTTTAACAGGAAATTCTATTAAGGGTAAAGGCTGGACAAGGAGTGGATGATGGGGTTCAACGCAAATCCTTTAATGTTTTTAAAGAAACACTATTTTCTCAGACAACAAGCAAACCAACAAGCACAAGTCCTGGTCTGCAGTGGAGCTGACAGACATGCATGATTTTGAGTAACATGCCTTCATTCTATATGTACAAAAAGATTACAGTAGAGACAAATGAGAGAGATTATTTGTGGCTCCAGCCTCATACAGTCAGCTCAGCACAGTGAAGAACATTACAAGACGAGGTCTGCAAATTGGGCAGTTCAGTCTGGGCACTGTATTTTTTTTTCAAGTTGATACATAACCCTCATTATTTGTGACTGATCCTGTCTCAGTCAACAACTGAGATGACATTTCAATCCCAACTCTCTGAAGTTCAGAGGTCTACAGCATTCTGATCAAGAGATCCATTGAATGGAATTTTTTCAAGTGCAAGATTATTTAACAGATGGTCAAAATAACCTCTCTTGGGAATAAGAAACTAACTTTTATGCTCTGAAAATGCTTCAGGTTTTTTTCCCTTATGCCTGGGTGACTCAAATCCATTTTTAAAAAAAGAAAACAAAAAACTTTAATCCTTACCTGTGAGGACATGGGTAGTTGGAACAAATGAAGACAAAAATATAAGATTTAAGAAAGAACCGTAAAACTATATTAATCTTATCTCCTGTGTAATGGAGACCACGGAACGTATTCCACTAATTCCTGCATTCAAGTGACAGAGTCACAGAATTTAGATCAGAAAGAACCTCTGGAGGTCATCTGGTCCAAACCTCACTTCCTGAAAAGTCTAGAGAACAATATTGCAACACTGTGTTCCTACAGTTTAGTAGAGCACGGGAGGGTGCTGATCTCCCTCCAACCCATGTACTCACAAGCACCAAGGCACATATAACCAAACAGTCTGTCCAGCATTCATAATGGAGATACATTCTTTGCAATGACATGGTGGGCAAGGGATGCCAACTATCCAGTCCTCATCCTAACTTCTGGTTTCTTCTTAGGTTGGCAGCCACGTGCTGCCGCTGGATGTGCCTTTCTGTTGTCTTAGGCACCAAAAGCAAACAATCTCTTCATCCTGTCCCACCGCTGTGAGTCCTCAGGATTTACTCACTGACCAGTCTTCTGGTGCAGGTCTCCTGAGAAGTTGCATGTAGATATGTGCTGTTATGTTGATGACCTCCTAGTCTGGGTGCCATCAACAGCCATTCTTATAGCCCTTCTCCCATTGTTACTTTGGCGCTTCCACACCCGAATCATCCCATTCACACCAATCAAGGTTCCCTTTGCAATTCTCAACAAAAGTAGAGAGCAGTCTAAGTTATATTTCATCAGGCCTTGCCTATTTTAGCTTTGAACGTCTCCAGTGATCATGGAGGGTCCACAACCCCTCTGGGCACCTGTTTCAAAGCCTGACTTACAGTGAAGAATTCATTCATATACCCCTTTGATATCCCAAAGAAAATGGAATTTTCTGCTAAGTAATAACAGTGAAACACGTGAGCCAGGCAAACCAGAATTTGGCGGCCAGAGAAGGGAGCTGAGAGATAGGGAAGCATTTGTTTTATGACTATATCCTTGAAGAAGAACTGAGACTGATAAAAGGGAACATCCCACCTCAGAAGACACCATAAACTGGGTGATAAAGTATATAGTCGAGGAGGACAGCTAATTGGGATGCTGATAAGAACTAAAAGTAAGTGTCCTTTGGGTGAACTATCCTTATTATAATACTAAAAAAATCACACCCATAGGCCAGAAAAGCCCCTACTCAAATAAGCCCCTTACTCTCTGACCATGCATGGTAAATTTAAAGGGAGCTGTACCTTTAAGTTGAAATGAGTAAGAAACTAACCAGTTATTAGCTGGGGGGTGTGACTATGAGCTGTTACTGACGCATTTAACTGTATAAATACCTTGTAGTTCCTTGGTGCGGTGTGCTAGCTTTGTGGAGTTACCACCTAGCACCAATCTTTGTGCAAAAATGAAATTAATAACATACCTCCGCTCTGTGTGTAGTTTGGCATTTTGCACACCGGGTGAACAAACCCGCTATTTGGTAAAACACTTAGCTCGTTCAATGATTCAGGGGGCAGATCCAAGGCAACCTCTCATACCACGCACATTGCTACCGCCACACAAAGCAAATACAAGATGATGAAGGAGGTCTTCACAGTCACACATGGGACAGTAAGTTGCGTAGAGTATATGAGAGGTTTGACAAGCATTGACATCTGCCTCCTGTAGTCAGTACAGATCACAGTGCTGCTCTGGAGAAACAAAGCTAGCTTAATACCCCCTCGGCTTCCATAACCCCTAACTAAGAGCATATCTGCTTGGAAATGTTGGCTACGGCTATAAGATTTGTTAAATGCTCCCTGAGTCTGTTTGGCAGATGATGTTTTACCCCTTACCTATATAGAGTTGCCAGTTGTGTCATAGCTTGAGGTCTAGTCATCCCTGAGGGTGGCAATCTCCTCTCTACCTCTAACATGGGGCTAGCCATTAAGGGAGTGACCTCATTTTAGCAAAGGCACTTAACGTAATTTCCATGTGCCCATCTTCATACATGGGCTTCTATTCATTACACATTCACAGCACTGTGAACAAACATTAAAAGAAGCATACAAACAAGACTGACCATTGATTACTTTTATTTAAATCATGCATGAACTGCACTATCAAATAAAGATACATTTTATATGTATATATTTTTACATGAATGATCACACTTTCAGATAGTTTTCTTTGTAATATATTGCTCTTTTGGTGATTCTGATTTTCAAAAGCAGGTCTAACAGACAGTGCATTTTCCAGGAAGGGTTAGAGAGGAGGGAGCATGTTGCCTCACACACTATGCTTCCATGCTTCTAAATACATTACTATATACTGGGGAAAATACAGAGATATGTGATACTTGAGGATAAAAACTGAAAATGCAATTTCACATTGAAAATGAGCACTATTACCTCCTCATAAAAGAGACCACATCAGGTAGAATACTGTTGCTAGTGACTGTTGTTCAATTGGAATAAAACACTGCATTTCTGAAAATGCAGAAGAAAGCTCAATATATTTCTTCGAACATTACATTGGTAAATTAATGTTTTCATCTACAAGTAGCATGTGTGTACAATAATATTTAGCTAGATAATTTTATCTGACATTTCAAGAAAAATACTCAGCCATAGCTGTGCTCTACAATCAGTACTCTAAAGGGATATTGATGGAGGGAGAAAGAGTAGCACACACATTCAAACACTAACATTCCCTGCCTCTAAGCCCACTTCAGCCAGAGGACACAAGGTGTCTCTATTTTAAATGCTGATTCCAGACTAGAGATTTAACAGAATAGTCAGGGAGTTACTTAAGTAAAACAGAAGCTTGGTTTAAACAATTTAAAGCTGGGACACAATGCCGTTATCACAATGGCTCATATTAATTATGTTTGCTCTTTCAGTCCTGTCACAATGATGAACAATAATGATTGCACAATGCGAGATATTCACCATTTAGTTAATTTACTCAGTCTAGGCAGGGGATCAAAGATGTCTCTATACTCTTCTATTCCTTAACAGCAGCCCTTTTCAGTTCCAAACGTAACTAAGAGAAACTCTAAAACTGGTGTGACCTGTACATATCTTACCTGTCATATCCCAGAGCCTAAAAGCCAGCTGCAGGAATGCAATGGCCACAACTTTTAACCTCAGTCTTTGCAGGGCAGCTGGCACTGTGGAGAGACAGAGCAGTGCTATACCACTTCAGTTCCCTTCCTCTCAGACCCCCAGCAGACCAAGGACCATCTCTTGTGCGTCAGTAGCAGTGCCATTCTTTGCTTATGTGAAAGAAAAATTGGGAAAAAAATAGTTTCATGGACACCTGGAGCTGTACATGGGAAGTGATATTTGTCAGTGTCCTTGCTGAAACCAGTGGGTTTAATGGAACAGTCCCCCATCTTGCCCATTTCCTATCAACACAATCCCTGTGGTTTTCCCATTATAACTTTGCTCATCAGTGAATGTATGATGCTTGCTGTCTGCTGCCTGGCACGCTGCATTTCTTCTTGCAGATGGGTGAATAACCATTCATATCTCTGACTGGAGTCTTTCTTTTGCTAGAGATATGCAACTGGATTTGTGCGGGGCAGCTGCTCAGTATTTGTGTGCCAGTCTGAGCAGCCTAGTATGTCACAGTGGACAAATGACGTCATTTCTGGAGCAGGCTTCACAGGAACTGTGCCACCGCTTAGTGCTATGAATACTGATGAAATTGCTTTCCCAAGATTTGTTTCTTCTCTCAGAACAATATGATCTTGCAATATATGGGTTCAGCTTGATTTTTTTTCCTACAAGTTTTTCAGACTTTGCCTGTTATCTGAGTGCTCCACACTCCTCCAGTGTATTCTCTAGAAAATCTGATATAAACATTACAGTGTGCACTGGTAGTGCAAAGTTAGGTATTTTAACAGGCATACTGTCAGGATAGAAATTCAGTCTCATGCACATGCCAGTCCAGAAATCCCACTCCGAATTGATATTTCTTCCCCAAAGACCCATATCCTTTCCTACCATTAAAAAAACCGCACAAACCCAAACCAAACAAAAACCCACGCAAAGCCCAGCAAACCATTCCAATACATTTTGACTAATAAGTGATGCCAAATAACATTAATATATTTCTCTGGAATTTTCTGACATACCATACCTGCTGCACTTGTGTCTGTTTAGACCCTAAATTCTGCACAGCAAAGGCTGTATTGCATCTTGGCCATCAAAGATACTGCTAACGTTTTAACAACAAATAATGAATCTAATCCATCAGCTATGCGCATTGCTATAACACACACATATGCACTTGAAGGATAATTTTATGCATACACAAACATCAAAGCAAATGTTGATTGCAGCCACCCCCTGCCAATTCTCTGAATGTCCCAAGGCAAATGTAACTCTTCAAACATGATCAAAACAGCTCCGGGCCAGAAGCAATGGGGTGATATTAACCTTATTTTTCAATACAGACAGCCGTGTGCTGATCACTGTGTAATTTTTTTGTTTCCCAGGAGTTATTATTTGTCATAGCATTATTTCATACTTCTTTTTGCTGTTTATCAGTGCTTCGGTTAACATTGCTAGTGTGTGAGCAGCAAAAAAAACCATCTAGGATAACTCTTTGAAACACCTGTTAAAAAAAAATAATCTATGTTCCAATGAGGTTGGCTTTTCTGTACTCACATAGACCAGTTCATAAATGAAAAAAGGTGACAAAACTAAGTATAAAGACACAACACCACTATTGAAAGAGGAGCAGAGTGAAGCAGTAAAGAGGAGGTGGCGTCAAATATGCAGCAGGATTGTTTGTTTCAAGTTATTATTTTACAGTCAGTGGATAGATACTGTTTTTTTAGGGCAGCTGCACAGAATTATGTCCACAGTCGCTCTTTGCTGCTCATGTCGTGTGAAATCATTTATCCTCCTTGAGCAACAGGCAAACAAAAGATGACTGGGATGAACTTGTTTGTACAGTAATTTACAGCACTGTATGTAGGCAATTTCCACACATGTATCTGTGATGTCAATTTACACCCTTGGCCTATCTGGAAAATATAAATATACATGTGCACATATTTGCATAATTTAAAATATTATAGCTCTCTTGAGAGGGTAGCATATATAACCATGTCTGCGCGCATGTGTGTGTGTGTGGACTAGAATTACAGAAAAGCTGTTACCCTCTCAAGAGACCTACAGAATTACAAATACACACACATACACGGTATGTGAGCTATCTATATACATGACAAACAGTGAGTCAAGCATCATATTAATGCCATTAAAACTGAAAACAAATTACAAGACCAGCACTACTGACATTTCTTTTTATGAATAATTTTACTTTATTGTAACAGAAAAATAGGCAGACAATTTTTAACAGGGAACGAAGTTCAGAAGGCTGTTCAACTTATTCATAGCCATATCTGAATCACAACACTGCATTAAAGAAGAACCCTAGAAAGTTTCTTTCTATGTGTTATTGTGACGTGTCTCCCTCCTCCTGGTTCCAAAGTCAATGAGAATTCATATTATAAAAAGACTATGTCAATGTGCATTCCTGAAGCCTTATATTTACAGTGGAGAACACACTGAAATTATCCTTAGTCCCTCAAAACCCCACTTCAGCATGAAGCATTTTGGCCATGTTACAATATATTCATAAAAAGAAGCTTCATAAGGCAGATGTTGCCAGATCCGAAAGCACAGCCCACTACTGTGGGACAAGCTGTCTTGGGAGATACAGCAGGGGAAGGTAAGGAGACACCATTGCACTCAACGTTTCTCCATTCCATGGTTGTAAAATGCTTTAACTTGCCTATCAGATGGCATAGATGGGCAAAGAAGTCATGTTAAAGGGTTTCATTTATTCTTATGGGACAGATGACATAAGATTTACTGGAAACTTAGTTCATTTGGGATTTTTGAGGGATCCATTGATATGGAATATTATGACTTCATTTTTACATCACCTGCACACTATTAATTTTCAGCTCTGCCTCACTCTAAGTCTTGTAAGAGCTGTTTCTCTATTTCCCCAACCAAGAAAGCATCCTTCTTCAGATCCCTCCCTGAGCAAATATACAAGTACATACATGCTTAAGTTCCACCAAAAGTAGATGTATGCTGAAGTATGATCCTGTTGTCTTAAGAAGATATTTTATATTCTAGGATACAATTTGGCAAAATACAACACGTAAAATAAAGACGCAATGCTTGAGAAGGTATTTTGGTGAGCTTTCAGGGATTTACCTGCCAGCTGCCAAGCTGGCTTACAGCTCTGGGCTTGATCTATTCATCCATCCATCACCAAAGTGTCTGACTGACTGATAACAAAAACAGATGATTCATCGTTGGTATGTTCTCTGTTCTCTCTCTGTCCTGTGGACACATGGTATTTTACAATTAAGGTGTTAATATTTCAGGCTAAGAGAAACTTACAGTATAAAGAGGGCAGTTTTTATCTTACTGGATAGATACTTTTTCCTAATTTTTAGAAGACAGAGGGACAGAAATTATATTTTTTCATTGTTAGCTGATCTTTAGACAAGCAGGTATCCATGCCTATCTTCTCAAGTGTAAAATACCACCTAATGGCCAATGAAGAATAACATAAGCTATACAGTCAAAAGGTACTCTCCCTTTTGGTCTTTTTAGATAGATCTGACTAGTGAAATCATATTTCATTTCCATTTACTTAACAAGTGTTATTCAAGGTGTTGACCTTGAACTTAAGAGCACAAACATCAAGGACTTGTCTCAGAGACCTATAGACATCCTTATCCTATAGGATAAGACAACTTCAGGTATGCCATGGGGGGAACAGAAAGGAAAAATACATTAGAATATTAAAAAATGCAGAGAGCGCTTCCACCTAACAACAACTTTGCTCAAGTGATGCAAAAAAAGAAAAAGAGGAATTAACAAAAGAAAATAGCATTTCTCTTCAATGTCAAAGTACTTTCTAGTCACATTTTTGTTGTATCCGATTGTTATAGAGAAAGGTATGAGCATTCCCAGAAGCTGGGTACCTAACTTACACTGTGAATAAAGCATGTAGATTAAAAATTCACAGATGTTTCTCCACTAATGCCTGCCAGAAGGCATCATCAAATAGGCATGTTTTAAAAGGGGGGCAGCTGAGGACTAGGCTAATAAGTGTTTTCACCAGTAGACATGAGGAAATACAAAGTAACTTCTGATAAATTGTATGGATTGCACAAAATTTTGCCAGTACCGTAAATAATTAAGGACAGGTTTATTTGGCAAACCAGGCTCATTCAAACAAAACGTACCTAAATGCAACCAGATGCAGAGTCTGGATTTATCAAAACAGTCCCTGAGAATGGGGAACTATCTAATGGAAAACAAATAATCTGAAAGAATACAGAAGCTATAGAGGACAATTTGCTGAGTATGAGATCTTAGCTACATGGCATAAGTGAGGAGGGAAACACAGCTGGTGTTTGCTTCTAGGTACCATTACGATTTATGCTTTGGCGAGAGTCAAACTAAGGCATTTTCCACAGTTCTGATGTTCACTTCCTATAAATTTTATTGAACGATTGGACAGTTTCTCACAGAAACAGTGAGATCAGTCACAAAAAAATTATTCAGGAGCTGAATAAAACTCCTTCCAGGGAAGGCTTTAAAGAGCTCAATCTGTTTAGCTTATCCGAGAATGAGAGGCAACTTGATTACAGGAATAAAGCATCAGGTACAAAAGCGCTCTTTGATTTAGTGGACACACTAAAATGTCTGTAATGCGCTGAAAGCAAAGCCAAGTACCAGAGAGTTACAAACCATCAGCTTTCTACCAAATATATGTATTACAATACAGTTTTAGTCATACAATCACACATCATTTTCTTCCACGGGAAGCTTCACTAAGCATGCGGGATAATCAGTGGTTACTTAGCGAATGCTTTGTTTTATTCTCGTTATTTAATTTGGGGCCCCACAACTCTCTCACTGCACACTATTTAAACCTAGCACCAAACACAGCACTGTTTCTTCATCGCCTCTCATTAGGCTGTCACTTTAACAGCGTATGAGTGTAATTCAGTGAACTGAAAAAGATACAGGAAGATAAAAGCCCTCATTACACCCTCGTGTTACACAACACTCCACCTGGAGAAAGGGTGATTCAAACACCACCCAAAATTTCTGCTTAAAGTACTTATAAAATTCTAGTTAAATTAGCTAATTATCTTCATTAGTTGTAGAAGCACTGGCAGGCCTTTTCAAGCTTTTTTGAGAGTTACTTGTAGGAATTGTTTAAGAGTGAAAGGCCAGTAGCAGCTTGAGGTTTGAGCAGGTTTGTTTCCACCACAGAATACAACTATGGCAATACTCCAGATGTCCCATCATGTATTAGGAGGCAAACGGCTTCTGCAGGTTCTTGGTAAACACCTGCAGGGTAGCTCCTCAGGGGTCAAGCCATACTTTCACATAAAGCTATTCCACAGTAGAAGCTTCAAGGTCAGATGCTTTTTCAAGCAGCCTCTGATCAGGTCACTGCTTGTGAGTCACCAAGGGGGGAATATTTCCTTTCTGTTCACAGGAGCACATCTCCTCCCTGAGATTTACAGACTGGCTATCCATCTATCATCTGGAACAGAAGTTTTCTTTCTTTGCCATGAACTGCCTGCCAAGACAAGTTCCCCTGCCTGGAACACCACCTGCCCTGAAACTATTATGGAAAGGTTTGGGTTTCCTGACCAACACCTTTTGCCTCAGATATTGCTGATGAAGCCTTGAAGGCATACAGAAGGGGGCCTAAAGGAAACCTTCAGCCCCTAACTGGGCTATCTACCATGAGGAACTGGAACACACAGTCTAATACCTACAGATTTTCCTGGCTGGGTCTCCACCAGGCTGTCCTAGATCCATCTCAACCTGACTCCTCATACCAGTCCCACGTAACTCTCTCCCGTCATGCCCCTTGACTCCAGGGCTACGTCTCTACCACGGGCTGCACATCAAAACTTACCTTGTTCCTTGCTGCAGTCCCATGCAGCTTCAGGTTTTTTCCAGGTTTCCCTACAGCTATTCTCAAGCCCAGACTGTCACACCCCTTTCTTTCTACCAGGCTGCCATTCCTAATAACTTGGGCAACTCCTAATTGCAGCAGGAAAGCTGAGATAAGACAGTCTGTCCCCATCCCTCCCCAATTTCTGAATATGGCAGCACCAGCAATAGTGATCTTCATAGATGCTACTTTCAAAATGCAACACGTATCTACAAAACACTTGTGGTTCCCTGAAAGACTCAAGTTCAGAGTCTTCCAGAAAACAACTTTGTTACACTTTGGCTAATTTTCCTGGAAATGGCAAGAGACATCAGGAAAACCCTTAATGAATTTCAAGTCTCTGCTCAACACCTCGGAGATGCTGGAGCATGTCAGGTTTTCAAACTACCTGGACTAAACTTAAATTGCTGTTGTGTAATTTAAACTTTTACTGAATGTTTGCATAGATCTTGTCTGGAGACTTAATAAAGACTTCTGTCTGGAGAGTTAATAAAAACTTCCATCCACTTGGAAATTTACCAAAGTTAAGCTCTCACATGAATACCCCCTCATTTCCAAATAATTTAGCTGTAAGCCACCATCAGATCTGAAAAACTGGATTCATCTGCCAGGAAAGGTATGCTTAAGTATGGCATTCATTGTGCCTGAACTTCTGTGCTGCATCATCTCTGCAGGAAAACCAAGCTGAATGAAACGACAGAGAATTGGGTTTAGAAAACTGTAGAGCTGTAGTAGGTTAAAAGCTGCACATCTTGTACGTCTTCATGTGTCTTTGCATACAAATTTGAAACCTAAGCTATGTTTTCAGGAGGCTTGAGTTCTTCACAGCTTACTACAGCACTTGCACACTTGCAAATATTTTCCTTATACTAGAAAGTCACAATTATCATGTTACACTACCCTAAGGTACACATCTGCCCATGCTATATTACTGTCAGAACAGTAGTTTATATATTGGATAGGAAGTGCTTCAGCACACAACGCATGCAAGGGCCACAGGAGAATTTCCTGAGGTTTGCTCTCCAAGGAGCCCTAATACTTGTTAGCAACCTTGCTGAAATCACAACCTCTAGGCAGCAGGTGTTATGTGTCCCTGTATACTTGAAATAGCTGCTGGCTACAGCAAGCATACATACATCTCCAGAAAAACATTTAACAAAGAGTCATCAAACCTAGTATATAGACAAACATGTTAAACTCAGACTAATTAAAGCAAGAGGAATACTGGCAAGCAGACTCCTGCAGTGGCTTTATATCACTGTACAGAGTACGCAGCTTTAGAGGATTCTTTCATGACAATTTGAGAACAGGCTTCCTCTAAAACTAGTCTGGACTGAGAAGCATCAGAAAGGTGTGAAATGAGGAGCATCAGAAGAAAGGTGTGATTGGCCTGAGAGACCGATCTAATCGCTATAACTGTTTAGACCATTAGAAGCCCTTATACATGTCAGGCTATATTATGGGACATTATCTATAGCGAGCTATCTCGTTCTTTCCTGCTACTGTCTCAACCACCACATTGTTTTTCCCTCTGACAAACTTCATCGAGTGGAGTTTGCAATTGTTCCACATGGAACAATTTCAGGACTGAAATGTCACACGGCAGCGTAACCATAAATATCGCACTTATCCCTTTAGATTTTAGGGCAAGATCGTATTGAGTTCTGACGTTTCTCATTCTCTGCCATACAGCTAAGGGAATAGAAGTCCCCCGTTCTTTATTATACAAAGCTGACCTTTTATTTCCTGCTAGGTGCATTCAATTTCAGATAGCCCAGAGTATGGTCTTGAAATGCTATTTTCCATCATGCTAAACTAACCTGAGGTCTCAATTTTTACACATTTAATAAACTCAAGAGTTTGCTTTTCAGTGTTGCATGTAAAACAGAGGTCGTTCAGAAGGTTGTAACTTTTTCAACAAAGCATCTGTTGTGACACTTCTGAAAGAAGCAAAGGACAAACACTTACAAACACTGGGCAAAACACTGTAATCAACATAAGTAAGAAATTCCACTTCTTTTTTTTAAACACACTAGATCTGAATTCCACTGTATCTATTGGTATGATATTTCTCATTTAAATTTTATATTGAGAAATGTTTAACCTTGATTAACCCTAATTTAAAACTCAATTTCAGTTATACATCTCTTGCAAGAGAAGCCTGTCTCCATTTTGTATGCTACTTGTATTTGTGATTGCTGAAGAAAGCAGTATTTTCTCTTTCCAAACTATAAAATATTTTCACATCGCTTACTTAAATGGTATTGGTAGCGCCACTTTTCATTTGACAGTCACTATTTTTATATACCTCTCAAACTTGTTCCAGTCAATGCCTAGCCTTTGGATTCTGATACAACTTTACATATAGTGTTTTAAATCTCAAATAATCTGATATTTGGATTACATATTACTTAAAATATCAAATTCTTGTCTACCCACTCAATAACTATGATAGCCACACTCTTCCCCTCTCGCATACTATTTCCCTTCTTTTCTTGCTCACATCCATGAGGACATCCATCTCGAGCACCCTGCTGGCTGCATACATGTCACAGTACAGTTTTCCCTTGGCCCATCGACTAGTTTATTTCCTAAACCACTCAGCAACAAACCATAATGGCTGCTCCTTAGGACCTCATCATACAAGGTCAGCCATTCTGTTATCAGTGGGAAGTTGCTCTGAATTTTAAACTTCTGCTGAAATGCATGGTTATTCATACAGCCACTCCGATTCAGATGTTGTTCAGATGTTATTTGTACAGCTGCAACCGTGCTCAGGCAACCGCCCTGCTAATGACCTTCCCATCGACCCTCTGACATTCCTACCTCAAGAGTTAAAAGGTGGCTAATTCTTGACTAACCTTGGTTGCCAGAGATAAGCAAACGGTGTTATGTTTTATCATCTCTACCATCTTACCTTTGCTCTGCCTTCTAATGAGTTAGGCTGACTCTGAAACCTACAGACTCATTTCACATCAAGCCTTTTGGTGCACTAACTCCTAAAAACAAACAGTAATTTCTTGATTACTCTTCAATACCAGCGCTTTGGATTTTTTTTTTTTAATAACTAGTGCATTTTAAGGCTATCATCCTATTCAAATTACTTTACCTAGCCGAACACATTAAACTTTGTAAGCCCAAAATTTCCGGGGGGACGGGCGCAAAGTATATTTTGTAACAACAAACAATAATGAAATTATTATTATCAAGGGTAAACTCTGTTGAGGAGGAGAAGGGCTGTCCCCGGCGGCGGGGGAAAGCCAAGCCCACCGGTTGCAGCCCCGGGCGCGGAGCCCGCCCGCACAGTCCCCCCCGCCGGCGCACCCGAGCAGGGTGAGCCGAGCCGAGCCGAGCCGCCGGGCACCCCCAGCCCCGTCTGAGCGGCGCTTATCCGGGAGCTGAGCCGCCCCTGTGCCCCCGGCCACGCCGAGGCCAAGTGGGCAAGGGCCCGCCTTCGGGCGTACCTGCGGCGCCGCTCCCCGCTTTCGCTCGCTGGCCGGGGACGGAGGGACGGAGGCGTCCCCCTCGGCCCCCCTCAGCCGCCCGCCGCCCCTCAGCCGCCCCGCGCCGCGCCTCAGGCGACGCCCGCCGCCCGCGGGGGAGCCTCTCCCGCAGCCCTCACCCGGCGGCGGGTCCCCAAGCACCGCCGCCTGGCCGGGGGCGCCGCAGCCGCATAGGGGGAGCCGGGGGAGCCCCTCGCTCGGTACCTGTCCGGGGCGCCGCAGGCGGGCGGAGTGTCTTCGGGAGAGGGAGCCTCGTCCCCCGCTCCGCCCCGGCCCGGCGGCGGGCAGCCGGCTTTGTTACTACTCGGAAGAGCCGCGGACCAGCGCCGTCGCTATAGAAACTGGCTGCGCCTCGAAGCGACACCGGCGAGTGGCGGGAGGGAGGCGGGCGCCGGGCAGAGGTGTGGGGTGAGGAAGGAGCCGTTCATTCAGGAATATCCTGGCCTCTTCTTCCTCCTCCTCCTCCGCCTGCAGCCAGCCCCCGGCACCGCCCAGCCCGGCCCGGCGGGTGGGAAGGCGCCTGGCCGCTCTCGCCTCAACCTGCTTCCCTGGGCCAGTATGGGGCCCGCTCCGCTCAGAGCACCCCTGCCACATCGCCGCCGCCTCCTCAGGGAGCCTCCCCCCCAAAAAAAAACCCCACACATAGGGATGCACTCACCCTCACTCCCTGGTTCACCCACGCCGAGAGCGGACCCCGGGGCAGCGGGGACCTGGGGAGCGCCCACACCACGAAATGGTGGGGGTTGACCTTGACTCCCACTCTTGCCCCCTGCCTTTGCAGCCCATTTGGTCCCAGAGCATCCCCACAAAAAAAACCCACCACAAATCCAGGACCAAACTTTTTTAGAAACAGCGTTTCATTTTATAAAAGTGATTTAGCTCTGCGTCCTCTGGTGAGGAACTGCTTTTGTGTGTGACCTTGCTGCTGGGGGGACCCCTCTGGACAGCAGCTCGCGGTCGCTGAAGTGAGATCCACGAGCGTGGTGGGGTTTTCGTCTGCTGTGGTGCATTTGGTTTGATGCAGCAGGCCCTGAAGGGATGAGAAGGGATAGGGCCTGCTGTCTTGGGTGCTGTGCAGGCAGCAAAAGGGAAGGGAAACATGGGTGGTGGGAAGGAAGAGGAGGGAAGGGCTGAGAATGGACCAGGGTAAAGTGGCCAGGTATGTGGGAGGTACACTTATGGCCTGATGCTTATGAGATTCAGGGTCTCCCTTGCGTTATCCTGAGTCTGGGAGATGGTGTATTTTCCTACAGCAACAGCCTATGACATGTCATGGATGCCCATCTTCGCATCCTGCTTGGCACGACTAACAAAAGCTGGGGCAGTCCCTCCTTTCTTCTCCCTTTCCTCCTCGTCCACTGAAGACTCAATGTTATCGGTTTGTGAATCTATTCTCTTCTAATTTCTCTCCCTGAAACATTCTTATTCTCTCTCTCAATAGTAGTAAAGTTGACAAAACATCCTTCAAAGTGCAAGATGGATCTCTCCTTTTCTCTTTCCCTGGTTTTTATTGATTAAATTTGCCTTCCAAGTTTGCCAAACAGAAGAAACCCAACATGGAAGGTGCAACTCAGAGGCTGCATTATCCATCTCAGCTACTGCTAAGCTACAGGGGATGACTATTAAGTATCAGCACTGCAAGTCACTGTGAGCTGACGAATCCGTGCCAAGAGCTGCTGGCACACTGCAGAAAATACTCTTTAGGAAGAGGTTGCCAAAGACAAGAAAGACCCCCCACAGGAGCTCTTCACAAAACAACGCGCCTTACAGCAGAGCTGCTGGTAGACCATAACACAGCCAAATGACAATGACAGCACAAATGAGGGAGACAGAAGGTTGGGTACAAAAGACAGGGGGTCACCATGTATTTATCCATCTCATTTGCATGCTAAATACTAATTCTAGAGTTTAAAAAAGATAAATCCAGTCAGAGCATAGCAGAGCTGAATTAATTTTTTTGTTTCACCTTATAGCGAATTTGCTTGCTCTGAGGTGGAAAGAGTAATGTTAGAGAAGGGAAAGATCTGCCACATGCTGGATCTTACAGCATAAGAGAAATTCTACTCATTTCTCCTGTATATAAAACAATGCTTTCATCCTTTTAATCAAACGGAGTAACAATATTAACAACAAATACGTGAAAAAACTGAAAGCTGGAAAGCAATTCATATTCTAAAACCTTTTGGAAGAGTAAGGACCCTTTTTAACTCAAGATGTGTTTAGAAAAGAGAGGGTTTAGTGACACAAACGTTGCTAGAAGAAATGGTCATTGTTTTGACAGCAAGAAACACAATGCTGTTGCTGTGATGCTATTCATTTTTCTTACAAAAGAATTTCGTAGCACTTTCTCCCAGGTGGAAGTGCAGGAAGGACTAGGGAAACAGTGGGAAAGACTTACTCTCTGGCCTTCACTGATACAAAGCACCTGAGTACTGATATTATTGCATCTGTTCCTGGGGCTTTTAATCTTCAATGCAGTTTTACACACGAACTTCTGAACATGTTTCCCTCTCTAGGCTGACGGTGAAGAATAGCACTTCCAAAAGGTACATTTGAGACAATTGTGTGATATCTTAAAAGACTCACAATCAGATGTGCCTTAGTATTTTGCAGATATATCTGCCTTCTAGATTACTTTTCCTATCAAGGTTACAATAACATTTTACTAACAGAGATGAGCCATTTTTGTAGATGGATATCACCTGTATCTTTAGGACAGAGCCTTAGCCAGTTCACTGTTGTAGTGCCTGTGAAGTGTTTTACTTTTTTTTTTTTTTTCAAAACTCTGCTTGAAATGCATTTAATTTTAACGAGTGTAATGTCATTTGGATCCTAATGTAATAGCATTTACAAAGTAGGGCACTAACTGCAAATGTGCCAAGTTGATGCTCTCGCTGTTTGCAGTCACAGTATTTCTATAGTTATAGTGAGGGGAATGAAACATAAAAGATATTAAACTCTTGCATTGCAGTAACAAATCAGTATTAAATCAGCATTGCATTTTGTAACATTTTGACACTAAGCTATCCTGCCTTTCTGTTTTGACATTCTGTCCCTGTTTCTCCCAGTCTGGGATTAGGGACAATACTTTTAAAATCTACAACTGGAATGCCTTCTGGCATCATTTTTTAGGGAACATATATTTCCTTGGGGGAGGGTGACAAAAAAAAAAAAGAACATTTAAAAAAATGTGTGCTGATATGACCACTGCCAGCTTCTGACTCAGCAGTGACATGTGCGCCTCTCTCAGCGTGGAGGATTTTTTCCAGTAACTCAGTGTACTGAAGGAGTTCATCGTGGAACATTGAACAAGTGTTAATATTCACGTGGAGCGGAAGAACAGCTTTTGATGGTGTCCCCTCTCTTTTGCCATTTGTCCTCACTCCAAACACCATTCATCCCACCAAACACTTATTCTATTGGGCTATTTGTTCCCTGTAAGCAGAGCGAAGTATCCTTAGAGCAGCGCTGAAACGTTAAATAAAGAATGCTTCAGCTGAAGGAATGAAACATGTTCTTAGCACATCATATTAAAACAAAAGAGGGGGGTAAGTTGTGGTAAAATTGAAGTAACAATATTTAATAGTAATATTAATTATCATTACTACTATTATTATTAGGATGGAGGTGCAGCCTCTGGGCTGCACCAGCGCCAGGCACTGTTTTCCCACAGAACAAAAATGTAGGTAATTTCTGCCCCGAGGAGTTTACCTTAGAATTTTATGTTTTTCCTGAGGGCCTGGAATGCCATTAGTTACACGTTTGGATAGTGGTGAGCACGGTGGGGCCTAATTTAACTGCAGCCTTTTAGATATGTGTAATATAAATTTTAAATAACGTAATAATTGTAATAATAATTCTGTCAGGAGACAGTGCAAAACCATTTTTCTGTGTCTATAGGCTAGCAGTCCTTTTGGAATTAGAGACTTCAGAACCTAGAAAATGAATTGAAATTATAATTGAAGGAAGCAATAAAACATGAATATGCTAAAACAGCAGATGAATTCCTAGGTTCCGGCTTTGTAAAAGGAAAATACGCTTTCCCCAGGGCTATCTTTCAATTGTGTTTCTTCAGACATATCCTCTTTCTTTTTCTTTTTTTTTTTTTTTAACACTTGGGCAGAAATGTGTATTTTAAACCTTTGCTTGAGATTTCTGGATGTCCTGCAGAGACAAAGCTTCAGCAGTACAAAAGGGACCAGAGTGCCTAATGGGCACAGGCCCTCCCCAGCTCTGCCAGCTGCTTCTCACAGGCACCCTGGTTGGGTAGAGCTGCCACGGCAGCGGCAGTGGCTGGAAGTGTTTTTTAGGGGTGAGGGATGCGAAAAGGTTGTTGAGTGGAGGAGTGTTTCAGAGGGAGCACTGTGGTTACCAGATCCATGCTATCTGGGGTACACGCTTGGATTCCCTGCCTGTCTATTTTTATATCTTTTTTTTTACCACATTGGGGAGATACTGGCATAAGGAAAATGAAGTATGTATAAATATATTCAGACTTGCAGCTGGTCATTTAACAAAATTATTATCAGAGGTTTATGAAGGCTCCTATCCAAACTTGTGGTGGGAGAGAATACCGTTGAGCGTTCAAAACCGTCAGAAAGCAAATACTACTGGCTGCCTTTCCACATAACCGGGCTCAAGCCTGCCCTTCACCATGTCGTGCCGCACTGAGATACCACAGTTACTCAGAACAAGGCAGTGAAGTAGCCTGCTGAGAAACAGGCAATATATGAGCTGAAGTGCGGTGCTATACCATTATAGACATGCTTGACTGCATTTGTACTCACTGTGCAGGGCAATGTAGATATATCCCAAGTGTATACACTTGCAGATCTCCTGTGATAACATGGCATCTCAGGAAACACGTGAGCTAAAAGGGTATTTAAAAAATATTACTGGTCTGGAAAAGCGTAAAAGCATGTGGAAACATGCAGAATGCATACCATTTTTTGATTTTGCTCATTGTAGACCAGCCTCCAAGATAGTGAGGAGAAGCCTAGGCTAAGTAGCTGAACAAACACCGCAGTGGGATTAGTGCTCGGAAAGCATAACTCTGGATGGTGTATTTTATGTTATTCACACAACCTACTGGGATCTTAATTGAGTGCAACTGCTTAGAAAAAAAGACCCTGGCATTACTGTGGAGAGCTCAGTGGACCGCAGTGTTGAACAAAATGCTAGTGGGAAAGAAAAAATCAGACTGGAGATACTGGAATTCCCACAGATTGGTTATTTGCTGCATCTTGAATACTTTGTTCAGTTCTGGGAACTCAACTGCAAAATAGATATAGCAGATACAGAGGGCATCTGGAAACAGGCAATGAAAATGATTAGAGGCTGAGAGAGAAAATTTTGTATCTGGAGAAATGGAAAACATGAGTCCTGTTTAGGGATGGCATGAAGAAAGGACATGAGAGAGCTTTACAAAAAATAGCGAGTGGCACAAAGAGGATAAATCCTGCATTTCTAGTTGCCTTTTTTTTCGTAATTTAGGAACAAGAATTCATCCAGTGGAATTAAAAAGATACACATTTGAAAGTGATGAAAGGAAATATTAGCTATTAGAGTGAAAGCATTCACTGTTACATGAGATAAAATTTAAAGAAAGGATTAGATTGTATAAAACATGTAAAGGGATTGAAACCTTTATATTTCAATGCATAAGCCTGTAATTAAGCTAGAGGTAGAATGAGAGAGAGGGAGAGGAGCATTAACAGAAATGCCTCTTCAGGCAAATTTGTGTTTCTTGGAATTTCTTTTGAAGTGTCTGCTGATGGTGATTAGGGGGAGAAGATATGACAAAAGATTATATTGTTCTCATCTGATATTCAGATTCACTTTCTCATCCAGGAGGGACTAACACACACCACCACTGCCCCCCCAGACACCCATTTGTGCCCGAGTGAACATCCTCACCAATGGCACAGCACCAGGTGTTTCTCTTTCCACAGATCACCAAGGACTACATTGTTGGGAAACCGCAAACCCTTCTTTTTAAACTCATTTGCTAATCTGGCCTTTAGGGACTCAGGTATCTAAAGGCACATCCACGTGACAGGCGTAGTCCCGTATTTGTATGGTGCTGTAAGTAGTCCTGCCAAGCACCAGCTGATTCCTGTCTGAAAACCTCTCCACTGCTGGCACTAGTAGCCTGCTGTGCGGTTCATGCTTAACCCAGCTCAGGGGTAGGTTGATTATGTGACCGTTAATGCTTCTTCAGATACATGCACACTTACTAGGTGAAAACCAATGCAAGCTAGGTACTGTGGAGACAGGCTATTTCTATTCTTTTATTATGCCACGATCCCCAGTCAGTGAGTCACTTTTGAAATTTTTACCTCAAGCCTTCCAGTCATTAGTCATACAACACTGCAAAATCTTAAAGGATACATTAAGATTTTTTTTTTAAATTATTATTATTACTTTTGGCCATAACCCATTTTATATATACATTTTTCATACAGTTTTTATATACATTATTTATATACAAATATATATACACACACGTTTTTCATAATGGGAATTCAGTACAACATACTAAATATGTCTGGCAAAAAAAGAAAGGACTTCATACATCTTGGGAAAGATAATAATGTGACAAGACCACACATACCCCAAATGTTCAGCCATCTGAAAACTACTTCTACCTCACACAGCCATTACTTATGTATAGACCTGAATCATGCCTAAATTTGATGGTGAATTATGATGCCAGTTGCAGAGCACTACTACACCTATTACCGCCTTACTCTCTTATAAGCTATGTCATCCAAACAAGTCCTCAGGCTGTAGCTATCTGTTCAGTTCACAGCAATCACTGATTTCCATTCTTTTTGTGCATTAAATCAGCCTGAGATTTTTCAAGTAGATTGACCAGCCTGTACTACCCTTTAACAGATTCAATGTGTGCCCATCTTTTCTCACCTCACATTAAAAAAAAAAATATTATTGGCTCACAGCTGGAGTCTCTACAGTCCTTTGATACCAGCAGTTTCCATTTGCATTTCCCATCCACATCACAAAACATGATGGCACAGCTAAAGCAACTGCAGAAAAGAGTAACAACTGCATTTCAGCAGTCGTTTGCCATCAACACTATGTATATATTTTGTTGGTTGCTGGTTGGTTTTTGTGGTTTTTGGTTTTGTTTTGTTTGCTTGTTTTTTTAAAAGCCAAACAACAGTAATGAAGAGAATACCAATCCAATGGGAGCTCAGCTTTCCCTGGGTTGTGATTCTGTGTCTATCAGTGGCATGGAATCGGTAGAATTCACATTACATGTTAGCATCTTAGTTTTCTTGAAGTATATTAGTTCCCAGAGGAAATACATACTCTGTAAGATACAAAGGAGTTGGTAGTGTGATGTTAATTACATTGTGAAAGAATATCAGAAGCCCTAATGCTTACAGCCTGTCTAATCACAGCTTGCTGCTTCTTAAGGTTTAAAAAATGAAACCAAGAAAACCAAACACTGCAGCTTTTAGGTTTAAAAAACTAAACCCAATAAGCTAAAGAAAGACACCATAGCTTTTCCTGTCAACTTCCTCTTTACTTTGAATTTATTCTTTTCTTGTTCATTGGTTAACTGCACATAAAGGAGTTAATCATGCATGTAGTTAGAAGGCCACTGCAGGAAGAATAATGTTGAATAAATGTTCCTGCCTCACTAAGATCTGTAAGCCCCAATAGTAATTTCAATATTTGAATTAATGATTTGTCATTAATTAATGATTACTGTCCTAAACCCACTTTTGCATATAATAAATTTAACTCTTATGTTAAAAGTTGCTTGCCTTGTGAAAAAAAAATCCTTAAATTATCTTATTGTGAAAGTTAATTTGAGAACCAAAGTGAAAAATGAACACAGAATAAAATTTTTGAAGAGCCAGTAACTCTGGGGTTTGAAGTTAATTTAAGAACAAGTGAAGAGTTTCAGAAAGGTAGGCTTTGGCTAGAAGAGAAACCCCACATTTTTGAAATACTATTAATCAATGAACGAAGTCAGCTGGTACAGTCTACATTTAATTTGGAGTCTTCCTTTACTCCACTTTTCATCATTTCCAGATTTACCTGATAAGCACAAAACATAAAATCTGTTTTTACTTGTGTGATCAATAAAAGTCTACTAAGGCTGGTTTAGATCTTCACTCTTCTACAGCTTGTGGGGGGAGTATAGTGTAGATTGACTATAGAGAGGCTTTACTTTCCCACTCATTTGTAATAACTAGGGTTGTATTTGGAATTGTAAATCACAGTGGAGACTTGTAATATGGAAGGAAATACATAGTAGCTGTTTGAAAGAGAATCACATGTAAACAGCTAGGTATCTCTTTCTGGAGTTTGAGCCGTTGCCACTGGCAGCTATTCTATTCCATGAAGGCAATGCCCTGCCAAATAAAATTTGGGTAAAGCTGGTATAAGGTAGTGCTCCTGAAAATGTGATAACTATTCTGCCGAACAAAACTTATTTTGAAATGGATAGAGATCTTGAGTATAAACAGGAAATAGAGTGACTTCCTTTAGATGGGTAAAAAGTATGGAATCTACACTTATGGGACACATGGACTTTTGGTTTTGTTTTGAATGTTGTATTGTTTCCCTTGTTGCTTATCCAACTGCTGGTAGTACTGTAGAGAATGACATTTCATATGCAGCCAAACAGTGACAAACTATTTCACTGCAAACATGAGACAGTTTCATCCAGAAAATAAGATACTTTAATCTGTAAAAAGTAATGTCTGACCCCATTTGAGGAAAAAAAAAATCAAAACAAATAGCAATGTTCTGAAAACTATTTTTAATTACATGATGCCTCATCTTAAAACATAACTTGGCATCTAACATGTCAGTTATTGTTTCCGAGTTTCAAATGGCTGGTTGAACAGACAAGGTTATTTTTTTACAACTTCATGGCAGTTTTAAGCTTCAGTGCGATGTGGTAGCTTTTGATTACTGGGCTGATTCAGAAGTTTCAGGGAACATTTCAATCATCAGTAGGAAAAACTTCATTGATGTGGATGCAAACTAGGGTGGAGGGATGCCCAAAGGGGACCCCTACAGAGTTTTATACCAAAGAGTTAAAGAACACATGATTTAGCAGCTATCGGTCCCTACAACTTTAATTCTGACTGCCTGTAGTCACATTGATTTTGCCCATGTCAATACTGGATAAGACTGCGGCAAGCTGCTAGCTATGTCCTACCCAGCTGTATCTGGAAACCCAGTGGGCTCTCAGCAAGCAACGCGTTTCCCTACATTTGCAGTAGGGACAGCTAGCATTCACAATGCACTTGTTAAACTCCTGTTAATCAAAGAGCTAGCTGATGGCAGAAAAACACGTTAGTGTCAGTACATTACTTACTTTATTTTGGCCCTATAACCCAGTTGTGTTCAAAATATTGACACCTTGAAAAAGAAAGAAAAGAAGAGAAAGGAGTAAGAAATAGGAGGAGGGACAAAAATTAGAAAGGGCGCACAAAGCTTCTGCCATGGAGGAAATGTGGATTTCTAGTATGGAGTCCTGCAGTACAACACAGATCTGGAAGGAGAAAGAGAAAACCACAGCTTAAGCAACATGTGAAAGCATCAACAGAAGCATTGGTATGGAGAGGGCAGAAAGGGAACAGAACCAGGTAGCTGCTTGATGGGAGAAGCCTGACTGGGTGAAAAAATGGCGCAGAGACTATTAGTGTAGGCTAAGCTTTTTAGGAAAAGATGCAGAATGTGGTGTGAAAATACCACCTCTAAGGAGAGCAAGATGAGCCTACTCTGGTATGAGAATGGGGAAAATGGGACACCTTGTACGGGAAACAGAAATATAATTATAAGCATGCAGGGCCTATGGGGGAAGTGAGGGCTCATAGCACCTGAAAGCAGAGGTGACACACAGGACACCTGTGGGGAGACAAACAGATGTGAGAAGCCTTGTCTACCTCAGATGCCACAAGGTGAATTATTGCTGGAAATAGCCACAGTGGTTGTAATGAAAGTGTCGCTTTTTGCATTTGAGGGTTACTGCAGATAGTACGGGACAGGTGGTACGATAGCTATATATGATGATGCTTTATCAAGAGTGTCCTCAAGCTGTGCTGGAGACAAGCTGAGAAAGATCTCAGGGCCTGTCCAAAATGAGTCTTCAGTGCTGGTGCACTCAGCTCTCACACCTCAGCTCTTGGGGTGGTATACATGCCTCTGAGTAAGGGTCCTAGGACCTTGTTACAAAGTGTCAGTGTCTCGGAATACAACTGAAAACACCCACCGTGATTAGCAGCATTGTTTTTACATAGGTATGCCTTCTTAACACAAGGAAACTTGAAAAACAATCTATTATGATATATATTTGGACAATATGTCATAGATATAACCAACTTTTCCAATTGTGTTTCCATTACTTTTGCCATCAAGTCACACTTTTTGAAAAATGTATAGTAAAACTACTGCTTAACTGAAAGGAAGAGAAACTAATAAAAGTAAGCGTTACACAGAGTACCTTGACACAAAGTACCTTAAAGGGTTAGTGAAATCTGTTTTTCCTTTTTAGGGCACTCTCATCCCAGATAGGTTTATATATTCTTAGTAGGAATAAATCCTGATTCATTTATTTAAAAAACCTGTCTACCTGGTTTGGAGAGGGTTATAAGATATTGATTTAGAGTACTGTAAATTTGGAAACCTGATTCAGTAACATTTAAAGGGAAATCCCACACTTTGGTGTGGAAAGGAAGAAATGGCTTTCAGGTGATATATTTTTACATTTTAAAGGACAGTTCTTCTCTTTGAAAGCAGCTTAGAGGTTTGAAATCCTGGAAGTAGCCCCAGAGGAGATCAATCGACAACGAGCAGGTGAGTGGTCAGTTACACAAACAGCTGATTTAATCGCAGGGTTTCACAGCTTTGTCACTTTGACAGAGTAATAAAGTTTATCATATCCTGAAGATATCATCAGACACTTTAACCTTGCTACAAACATGATGTCATCACACTTAAAAGATTTTCTGTGGTCATTTTTAGTATATAGGATGGTTAAAATGAGAGTTCCTTGCTGCAACAGGTAATTAAAACTAGTAGTTTTTTCTTTGCTCTCTCCCTATGCAGATGAATACCTCAGTAACAGATTTAAATATTTCAAGGGTCAGTGTTGTTAAAAGTAAAACTGACTTTTGAGAGAAATGCAAAAACACTAGAGTTCATCATACTTGTAAAAATTTTTATATTGTGCAGGTGTTTGCTTATCTACTGCTAAGCCCAGGAAGCTGGATACGTAGTGGAGAGGGAATGAAATAGGGCATTACAAATCTCTTGGCAGATAATACAATGCGTTACACAGAAGATGTGGCAAGCATTTCGTAGGTATCTGTGTGGCTTTTTTTTTTTTTGACGAGGTGATGAAGTGGCATTTCAAGAGCATCGTTGGTGAGTGCTACAGAACTGCGATTGTACATACCCATCTGTGCACTTCTATAGGCATCATTACAAATCGGGATTATAAATGCACTTCCTGAGGTTGCCCGTCCAAGCAGGATAACCAGAGAGAATAGTTTGCTAATTTGCCTCTGCACACCTGCAGTATTATGCCTACAAAATGAAACATGCAGCATCTTATTCAAAATATGTGTTGAAAACCAGGTCCTCTACTACAATGAAAACAGACAGAATCTGGAAATGTTTCTAGCAATGTGCAGCTGGTGCAATCAGCTGGAAAATTTTCTAGAAGCAGTACCAAAAATGCTTTAATTTCTTTGCCTCCGTGTAAGCAGCATTAAATAGTCTTTGCCTGACTAGCCTCTGGTAAGGTTACACAGCTTGTTGTTGCCACCTAGAGTCAGTTCATCAAAACAGAAATTCTTCACGCCTTTTTCCCCTGTCTACTTAAATAAAAAGGAATCCTCCAACATACCCAGACATTTCTCACCTTGTCACTTAGTGCCGGTTTTTCCACTACAAAAAACTCAAAGGTGCGTTTCCAACAAGTTAATTTCCTCTATGTGAATTCCTGGAGAATGCAAGGCAGCCTGTAGCCTTACTTTCATTAGGGCCTGCAGAGGGACCACTTGCACCCATCAGTGATCTTGACCTTTGACGGTGGAAGCACAGCTCTGGCCTCTTCAACTAAACCAACTACCTCAGGAGTGGCAGGTGCACGTGGCACAGTGCCAAGGCTAAGTGTGTGGCTACTGGGGTGCTTTGCTGGTGGATAACCTGGATCTAGGCCCCCTACCTCCCCTTTTCTTAATTCAAACCACACAGCTAACGTATTGTTGGTTTTGGTCACACAGAGGTTCAGATACATGGCACACAGGGCCAGGAAGAAAATAAAATGTGAAAAGGAAGACTGGTGGAAAATAAAATCCCAGTGAAGATTCAACAACCAGTGCAGAGTCACAACTCTTTTGTGTAGGTGGAGTATCCACTTGCCCAATAAAACACTTACTTCTGAAACAAAATCAGTTAATCCACTTCTGTATTTGTCCACGTTTTATACCCAGAGTAACTGAAAAACAGAAGCTGAACATAATTTAGGCTAAGATGCCAATATTGTTCTCACTGCTCTCTCTTGCATAAATTTTTATTAAAAATTTAGAAATTATTTATTCCCATCTTGGGGAATCCTAGAGCAACTACAACTAGTGAAATCTTCAGAAAAGAAAGAAAGAAAAAAATTCCTTTGTAATACTCATTCTGAAGTGCAACTGTTCCTAAGGCAGAGAATAAAGGAAACTAAAGGGGATTAGAAATACTTAGACCCTTTTCACTGACTGCCTGGTCCCTCTCACCTCCCATCTTTACCAGATAAGGAGCCCCAAACATGAGCTTTTTTAAATAGGTAACTGCTTGACCAAACATTTCACAAAGATAACTCCCTGATGACTGAAAACTTTAGAAAGGTGAAATATAAGGACAGATAAGTAATGAGTATGAAGTGGTGGCTGAAAAAGTTAGGAAGTCATCTCAGGAGAAATTAAGATCTTCCAAATGTGTGGGAATAACATTATGGATCTGTATGTAGAAACTGTAGATGAAAGGAGAAAACCAAGGGCTTCTGGAAAATATCGGTTCCATCAGTTTCTCCAGGCTGAATATGCTTTTCAGAGCACATTTAGAATTCTGCTAGAATAGATTTCCCGCTAGGATCGCTTGTTTTTGACATTTATCATTCAGAGCCATGAAGAATAATTTATAATATAAACATTCTGCTTCCACTGTCAGTAGGAAATGTCTCAGTCTCCATGGCATATGCAGCTCTGTACTAAAATGTTTGTGGTATTTTTAAATTAATATAATTCTGCTTTTTTGCTGAGGGAAGTTGCCATTTTGGTTGGCCACTTCAGATAGATAGGAGACAAAAGCTCTGGTCTCTCCTGGAAACGCAGCCAGGCTTCCTGTGACTTGTTATTCCCCATCATCATTTAAGAAAATCACTCAAACAGACCAGCTAACAGTTGCTCTGTCTTTGGATGAATAGCAATAAAATGCTCTTCCTGAAAAAAGTATAACTTTGTCCCTTCATCCCCCCAAAAACTGCACAGTCCCTTTCTGAAAATGAACAAACTGGAGTTTTAGCTTAAGACGCAGTTTGCAGAATAATAAGTAGAGATCGTCACAAACAAATGACACATCCACTGCTTGTTTGGGTGGCTTTGACATTTGGAACACTCATGCAACATTGATTTCTCTTCTGCTTTTGACATAGACTAAGCTGTAATACCCAGACTGATTCAGAGGGTAAGGAGGAAACACAATGAGCTTTTCAGTAACTCTTCCTAGGTATACATAGTGACAGATCACAGCTTTTATTTTACCAACCTGTTTTTACTACTTTGCTTAGGGTCAGCATGGAGAGTTTTGAAGAGGTGATTTTTCCCTGACATAATTGGCACAACTCTATGAGGTAACCAAGTCTCCCATGGAAGAAACAGAGTGCTTGTCCTGGGCATCAACACCTTAATTTTAAAGCCAAAGGCAGTGAGATTAGTTAAATGAGATGCTTTACAATAAAAGTACAGTGGCCCACAGATATGACAAAGCCATTTCAGACTTATTTGGAAAGAAGCTTAAGTCTTGCGAGAAATATAGTTCTCAGAAGGGCAGAACTGTAGGCATGGCTGGTAGTGGAAACCACTCACTCAACTTATAATTCTGCAGTGAAAGCTGTCAGACGCTTTTATTGAGAGACTTGGAATTTTCCAAATTAAATAATACTGTAGGTAAAAAACCAGATGCTATCCTCTGCAGGCCACTAAAGCAAAAATCTTCAAAACATGTGTCTCAGTAATTTGTAAAAGTTTAGATAAAAATAAATTAAAATAATTTCTTTACAGTCTCCTTTATAAGCCTTCATTACCAAAACTGGGAAACTATGGAGCAGTTTGCTGCTCTCTGGCTTGCTGAGAAAGATTGACCTTTGGCTCAGGTGTGCTCTCTAGAGTGTGTTTAACCTGCCTCATAGGAAACATTCAAGCAGCATCTGTTCTTTTTCAAAAATACATGAACAAGTAAACCAAAGCTCAAATCAATATAAAATGTAGATCTCATTATCTTTTGAATAGTCATAAGGAGAAATTACTCACAAATGTTTATATCTAAAGCCTGAACTTCCCTGAGAAACAAATACTTGCATAAAGCAATAAGGCTTTTTAGCTATTGAGGAGCTCAGCATCACTAAGAGCAGCAAGCTCTGCTCCTTCAAGTCTCAAGGTACAAGAAGGGAAAGGCTAGCATGGGAATTGGACAGAGCGAGAGAGGTTTTAATTTATAAAATGTTGGAGGGGAGAAAGATGATTGATAACTGCAGCTTTGAAAGATCTGGAATCAGATGTGCAAAGCAAAACTCTTAGTCTCTGAAGAGTATTTATACAAGACCTCCTGCAAAACCCTGACTGTGCAATCACGCCTTCCCAGAGAAGGACCATCAAGGCATGAAGTCTAAGCAATGGCCACTTCTTTCTGAGCTCCTTTAGCTTCTCAGGCTGTTAGTGAGGCAGACTTGTGTGGAAATGAAATGCAATCCTCATACTAGTAACTATCTGCTGGATGTCAACATGATTTAAAAATCTGCGTTGCTATAAACTTGAGTGCTTTCTTAATACAATAATGCTTTGTGTCTGTCTCTGTCAACATCCATACAACCATCTAGCTATTCCTAATAACTTTTGAATCCATTGGGCAATTTCAGCTAAGATTAATAGAGGAAGAGTCGTCTCAAAAATATTAAATTCCTACCAGTTTTGTGGAAATGAGTGGCTAAGGAGGGAAAAATAATGCATTAATGCTCCCCATGGATGGGAAGAGATAGAAGCTCACCCTTTATTAAATGGTTGATTATCTAACTGAGCAGGAGCCATTAGTCATGATTCTCATGGGACTACTTGCCATTTATTAGCAGCTCCTCCTAGCACGTGCAGAGATTGCTGTAGTCAGAGCTAAACCAAATCTCCAGAAGTAGTGCAAAGTTGGCACCAAGGGTAAGGCTGACATATTTTTGGCTCTGTAGTGGTAATTTGCACTGTGGTTAGAGCACATGACAAAGGTAACAATAATGAATTTTCTTTACAATAGATTAAGCTTAGTTTTACAACTCATTTGCTGGAGTAGGTTTTTCTTTATAGTTCCCTAATATGAGCAGAGATGATGAAAAGTGTTGGTCTTGGTCAATGACATTGTCAGGGCCCTGAGGGCACCACCAGCCCTGTCTATGCCTGCCCCAGCTGCCCTGGGACTCCCCCTACGGAGCCCAGGGACCAGGACCCCATTTCAACTCCCTATGGCTGTGAATCCCTGCCCTGGGGATGCTGCAGTAGGGTGAGTTTCCAGCTCCCCACAGCCCTGCCGTGCCTGGCCATGGGCCCATCCCCATCCCTATGGAGGTGCCGGATGCCTGGGGCTGGGGCTGCCTCTGCCCAGGCTACCCTGGCCAGGCCCTGCCCTGCCATCCTGGGATTTCTCTCAAGCCCTTGCTGTACCCTGACAGCCATGGTGTAAATCTATCAGTCCTCTTCTCTGAACCATGTCAAGGGATTACATCCCACCTGCACCACTCAGTCTGGCACTTAGCTCCTTAAAGGAAAGACAACAGACCAAAAGAACAAGCTTACAGGGCTTTTGTAAACCTCCAATGCTTCTGCAAGCTAGGGCAACAAAGGAGTTTGTGAAAAGCAGAGAAAAGGAGGTCTAAAGACAAGCAAATTGACTAAAATGGTATCAAGGCTCTCCTGGTGCTCTCTTGGCAACTCTTGGTGCTTGTCAGGTTAGGCTGTGATGACCTAGGAGGTTTCTGACCTCAGCTGGTCACCTATTCGACTAAACCTTATAGGGATCAGTAAGGACATCTCTTGGCCACCACAGTCCACATCGTAGTGAACTGAATTAGCCACAGCCACCTCAGTTTATGTCAATATATCAGTCTGATGCCTAGCACACTGCTATTTCTGACAAGTCAGTGATGGGGCAATAACTGGTGGCAATGGGTGGGCAACTGGGGTGGACCAGTAGCTTCTTAAAATTACCTCAGTGTGAACCCACAGAGCTTGAAAGTCAGATCCCTCAGGACATAGGTCAGTTTAGTATCTTCCCATATTTGTAACTCCTTCCTCTTTTAAAAGGCCACCAAGTTGTCTCTGCTCACTCTGTCATCTAGTTCCATTACACTCAGAAGAGCTATATTTGTCACAGCTCTAGCGAAAACTTTCTATTTTTCATTTCTCCATTTCTCACTGCTCATCCTCCCACTACACGTCACCTGTTTCCTCAGTCTCCCCCTCAAAAAACAGTGGTTCCCCTTTCCATCTCTTATGTGCATCAGCATGGTTACTAAACATTTTGCTCATGTGCAGAGTCCTGGGATGAAGGAATGAGGGAGTCTGGGGAGCTGAGATCTGGGAGAGCCTGGTATCCTATTGTTTTGAAGAAAGTAGTTCCCAGGGTCAGGACTTGATGGGAACTCAAATGAGCATGCTCCTTTGTCTAGTTGTCCTGGTCCCTCATCTCCAGGCAGGCTGGGCTCCATCCTAGGCTACCTCCCATGAAGCTGCTGTTCCAGTGCCAACTATACACTTGGTGCTTCACAGTCCTTTTTAGGTGTTGCTGCTCTCCATTTTGCTATTGCCTCCTGGGTCTTGTTGTCTTCCATGAGTGTGGAGCTCTTAGGTGGTAGATCTTGGCTTTGAAAGCTAAAGGAGAATGAGGCACCAAATGTCAATATATAGAAGAAATGTAACCAAAAAGACTGAACATATTTCAACCCCAACAGTGCTTTTAGTATAAGGTCTCTTGTTTCCAAGTCACCATTTCTGACTCCTGTGCTCAACTGCTCAGGGCAGTTGAACTGAAATGTTTGCAAAATGTCCTTCCAGTCTAAAAAAGGGAAGATCCAAAGAGTACCTGAGGGCAAAGCAATGTAACAGTATATAGTTATGAACGGCTATTTATTTCAGCATCCCCTATACTGTGCTTTATGTTCTTACTTTTCCCTCTCTGGATGTAAGTGACAAGGAGTAAGAGAGAAACCAAAGACTCACTGTGGGATCACAGCATGTCCAAATGGGAGGTGCTGGGTGATGTAAAAGGAGATCTGCCAGATGGGGAGTTGCCTGTCTCCTTGGTTTAGGTATCCGAATGGCTCCTCCTTCAGGGATCTGTGCCTGGACCTGGGGATAGAGCACATCAGAACCCTCCTAATCATAATCAAACTAAAGCAGCAGATGGCTATTTAAATAGTGAGTGGGCAAGGAGTCCTCAGTTTGCTCCACTGAGCACTATAAATCATTGTCTACTCAGTTTATAGGTAACAGCTATGCATATCCAGTGCAATTAGCCCAACATCCTAGTCCTTGAGGCCATGACACCTGAACTAAAAGATTTCAGGGTAACAGACAGATGCACTGACAGTCTCTTTAGGATCATCACTGAGCAGTCCTACCTCCAGGCTTATTTAGTCCCCATGTTGCTGAGGTGGGGGAAGGCTTTGTGGCTGGAAGTCTTATCCTGGGCAGGGGCAGAAATGATCTCACAGCTCAAAGCCACATGCACTTTTGCACTGATATTACTCTTTAGATCCCAGTTTTCAGGAAGATACAGTGGTAGAGGGACACTGATGCTCTATCAGGCATGCACCCATGCAGTTTTGTGATACCAGAAAAGGCTGCATGGTGCTTAGACTGCTGGATGCAATATCTGCTTGCTGGATGGCATGGAATATCAGGACAGCTCTTGGGGAAAGCTTGAGGGAGCCTTTGGACACAGCCTATGGAGCAATGACCTCAGGAAGGGAAGAAAGGGTTTCTGGAGGCAAAATTCATGCAGGAGCTCCATAGTAGTTTCAGCTGGAATGTCTCCAGTACCACGTGCAGGGCTGAACTGGGAGAAACAGAGACAAACTCTCAGGGAGTGGCTAGGAAATGATTAAAGACAAAGGATTTGAATGTTTTAGAAAATGGGAAAACTTTCAGAATGTCTGTAGTCAGATTCAGGTAAATTAAAATGAAACCAGTGATGGCACTTAAAAAGGTCTCAGGAGATTTTTTTTAAGTTGAAGGAAAGGAGAAGCTGACAAGTGCTAAAACATGATTCAAGGTGTCACATACTCAGAGCAGGAAGTCAGGAAAACTTTATCCTCCAGTGAATAACAATAATTTGGTGAGACTTAAAAAGAAAGAATGAAGAATAATCAAACAAAAAGGATCCTATAGTATAAAGAGAGAAAAAGAAAATATGCTTCTTTATAAATGCTAGAAGTCTAACAAACAAGATGGGGAAATAAAAATGCTTGACTTCAAACAGGGATGATCTCATGCTATATATCAGAAATCTGATGGGAAGGGTTCAATTGATCCATTGCTCTAGAATCAGGGTACAAAGTATAAAAAAGGACAGAGGAGGCAGCAGCGGTAGAGAAGTGGTAATGTACTAGTGAAAGCTTTGTGATAAATCGAAGTAACAAGATAATTGTGTTTACAAGCAGCTCAAAACTGATATAGCCTGAGATTCCTGGCCTAAGTCAGAAATATGCCATATCAGTGTTGGATCAAATGCCTGTATCTATTACATGCTGAGGGAGACCAGAGCTGCTGACAGGGCAAGAAATGCAACAGTAACAGGAGATATCAATTTCCCACCTGTATATCGGGCAGATGTCACATCAGGGATTGATGCTGCAGAAAAAGAAAATAGTGTTGCTGCATGAAAGAGCCTACAAAAGGAGAAGAAACTTTTATATTAGCCCTGAGCAACACGCAGAACCTGGTTCAAAATGCCCCTGCTCAACATTCTTGCCTAGGGAACAAAAGCCAAAAAAATCCCCCAAATACAATAGAATTACATAGGAACAAGGAACTTTGTTAAAAAGAAACTAAAACGGATGCCCGAAGGCTAAAATGTTTGCATGGTGACTATTTAAACATAAAGTGTAGGAGTACATTTGCTCTAAGCCTCTGTATATGGACAAAGACTTTGGAAAGACCAAAAGGAAAGCTGACATGGCTAACAGCAGGATAAAGGAATTTATTAGAAGCAGAAAACTCTCTTCAGAAAATAGGAGTTGTGTCCAAGAATGGAAAATAGAAAGGATCATAAACCCTGGCAAATTAAATGAAAACCACAACAAGGTCAGCCATATAGAATCACAGCAACAATTTCCAAAGACATAAAGGTCCATCAGTAACAGCTCTGAAAGAAATTAAGGCACCATGGGACAAGAGAAGAAGTCTTCATGTGAATAACCAATTAAAAAAGGAGGATAAGTGGCCAGCATTCACATTTGAGGGAGGTCTCCAGTTATGTTTGTGGGGGTTTTGTTCCTGGGCTCCTACTGTTTAACCTATTTATAAATGAACTGGAAAAGAGGGCATATGGTGAGAAGACAATTTGGTGAAGGATCAAAGTTATTACACATAGTAAGGGAGAGTTACCTTAACTCTTTTCAGGCTAGACAAGCATTCTGTTCAAACGTCAGTATATGCTTGCACTGATCTTGCGCTCTTTGAAAGACCTGGGAAAGCCAAATGGTCACGGGGGACAACAAAGGAGAGGAGAGAGGAGGATCAAGGTCAAAGGGTCAGGAACATACAGACAGGGAACCAGAGGGGGATGCAGGGCACACTACCCTGAAGGCATCTGAGGAGCCAGTGGGGACAGTGCCTGCTGGTCCTGTGCTGGGAGACCTGAGAGAAAAAGGGAAAGGATGTAGGCCTTGCAGTCACCAGGACCCGTCACCAGGCTTCCTCTTTCTGCTGCTGGGGATGGTGGGGGAAGTTGATCAGGAAGTCCCATGACTCAGTGGGACCTCAGATGGGGAAGGTATAAAAAAATCCACCCCACAACAAGAGGTTCTGGAGGCACCAGGAGAGGGGCCACAGCTTGGCACAGTTGGTCTGTGTGCATGGTCATGTCCCCAGATGGTGCACAACGGTCAGGGCACCCTGTGACACCTGCTGTTAGCACAGGCTGCTCCCAGGAGGATTTCCTGACTTACATTCCTGGTGGGGCCTGGGATCAGCTAGGAGTACAAGGTGACCTACTGGGATCTTTCATTGTCTTCCAATGTAAGAAGGCCCATACAATGTGTGTCTAGGGAGGATGTACAGGCAAGAGAAAAAGGAGTGGAGAACTAGGAGGAGTAAGTATTTCCACGGCATGATCTGGGGGCAGAGCAGCTGAACATTAGATCTCTACTAAAACAGTGCCTGGCTGGGTGTGGTAAGGAGATGCAAGGTCCAGGGACCTCTGAAGGGTGGGACTATGTGGGGACTACTGTTGCAGAATTCAGTAGAGACAGCAGGCAATAATCTACTCCTTACCTTCTAGAGAAGGCAGAATGGATGACCCCACATGAAGAGTGAGCAATGGAGAGTCCACCAAAATCTGCAAACTGTGGTCCAAGATATCCCTAGTCCTGGTGACCCCAGTACCATCTAGCATGCTGATGATAAAAGAGGAGCCAGGGACCTGTTAAAAATGAGATTTCAGTGTGCTCCTCCAGTGGACACTGCAGTTTGAATGCAACACCTTGGCCTGCTTGGCTACCTGATAGCTCACTGCCTGCTGTTGGAGACAAGATGCACTGGACTAGGTGGAGCTTCAGTACAGCCTTATTGCGATTCTTACAAGTCGCATGTATAGACAGGGGATAAGTTCTTGCTCCCATTTGCTTAAAGGCAATTCCTAAACTCCCAGGCCAACAGTTTCTAAAGTGGCTTCTGATTTTGGATACCTCCATTCTGAGTTTGTATTTTGGGTCACATTTCAATTTCTAAGTGAGTATGCTTAATCACTACTTTGACAAACAGGGCTGGCACATATCAGATGGTTCACTCCAAAGTCCAGATGTTTCAGAGAAGTGGCTGTTTGTGTAAAATTAATTGGGTGTTATTTATTGAGCTGGCAACAGGAGACAGTCTGTAGAACAAAGCTCTGCACCAGCCAGCAGGTCACAATTCCAGTGTTTTGATTTCTCAGTATTGCTGGATTGCCACTGTTTAAACAGCAAAGGCAGACCCTGACCCAACACCTGCCATGAAGGGGCAGAGAATCTTTGTCCTTAAACTTTCTTAACTCCAGTTTGTAAGTGATCTGCGTACCTCTCATTAGCTGCAATCTGGAAACTCTCAGTTGCTTTTAGATGTTGGTGTGGTGAGCATCAATATTCTAACATGACAGAAAAGTAAATGCTGTAACTGCAGTTCGGCTGGGCCCCTCAAAATACATGACTACTCTGCATTTGTGGCTGTGGATTCTTCTGCCACTGTTCCTTCAGCTAACAGTGCCATATTACACACAGTACGTTATTTAAAAAACTGTTGTCTACTAAAATAGAAAATAAAAGCCTTCCTGGTTTTGGCAGTTGAACTGAAGCAGTTGTTACTGCTGCACAGGAGATTAATAGTAATAAAAATACATAAACACCCCCCCCCCCCACAGTGGCTTCACGATAGACATGAGGCATATGGGTGGACCTTATTCAAAACAGGGACCTGAATGCAGTGGAGCAACAGATATTTGATAATCATATCCCAATACAGAAAAATCTGTGCCTTGCCAGAAAAGCTAAATACTGTTTTGAAATCCCTGTCTTTACCTTTGATTCTTCTTTGTGGAGAGCTCTGTACTCTGTGTAGAGACGTACAGTTTTGGGTTTTTTTTAACTCTGTGCTTCCTGATGAACCGTGACACTCAGGGGAAAATACATGAAATAAGAAAGAATCTTACATATCTTCTGCAGCTATACACTGGAATAAAAAATAAGAAAAAATCCACTACCTGAGTATCTGAGGGAGCCAGTACCTACCTGGTTCAAGGAAAAAGGATACACTTCCATGAACAGCATTCTCAAGGCTCTATCAACACTGAAAAAAGTACACAGTCTTGACTTTTTGACCTTATCCCATGAATCTATCCCACTTCCTTGTGCTTCTAGCCTCATTTCCCACAGAGAATGAAATTTCTGTGATCATGCCATCTGGCTGTCTATCAGCCAGTATGTTCTGAACCTGCTTTCTATCAAACTGACAGAGGGATCGGGGCTCAAAGAGAATTAAATGCCTATGAAATTCATGAAAATCAGCAGCTGGGTCAAAGACGGAGATCCAAATGAGTGCCCTTGCTAAGGGAAAGGTAGGCAGAACGCAGCTGTTTTACACGTTGCTTGCTAATGTCAGTCATCACGTGTGGCTCTGGACTCACCAGAGCAGATGGTGCTTCTTGCTCAGTGAGATTGAGGGTTTACAGTTGGTGCAGCAAGTGGTACGGGCAAGGGAAGGAGAGGAAGAAGCAATAGGACACACCTGTAGGAAAGCAGGTCTCGTTAGGTCCACAGAATAATGTGTTTAACTATAAACTTCTACTTATTCACATAAATGTGCAGCTCCTGCGGTTCCTGAGGGCCCTGCAAAGATGTGGATCTGTTTCTCATGGAGAAGGCTGACAGGCAATCACTGCCTTTTCGCTCCCACACCTGAACCCATCCTGCAGAGCTCCCATTGCTTCCATTGCTCAAGACTGGAGTGAAACTCCAAGCAGCTTCCACTGCTCTGGATATAATAGGCTTGCTCTTTGAAACGATACAAAGGGTATTAAAAGTTAGGATGGAAAGTACAGCCTGGCTCAAAGTTTCCCTAAAGAAAAAATCCCAGCCAGGGAAAGTTTAGAAGCAAAATGATTTCTCCTCCCCCAGCAAAGGGAGTTTCAGTTTTTGTTTTTCATATCTTGCTCTCTTGCTTCACATAGTGTGCTGTGGAACAGCAGCTGAGCTTGCAAATACTTCTGGAGGAAAAGGTCTGCTTTGCTTGAAGCTATGCCTGTCCTAGAGGGAAAAAGTCTGTGTTTCTGAGAGTCCTAACTCCTGTGTTTTAACTAACTGAGGAAGAATGTTGCTTAACATCACCTTGGCAAGCATGTGTGGCATGTGCTTTTCCCAGATTAAACTGAAGCCTGACCCTTTATGCTTACCTTCAGTGCCCTTCTGTGGGGGCAAACTTGAGACCTCAGCCCTAGGCATGCCTCAGCCCCTCCAGACTACATCTGGTCAGGCCATTTTGGGAAAGATTGCTGTGGGGAAACCCACAGCAGTGGCAGGAGCTTGCTGTGGTTTGCTCACTGGGGGTCTCCCACAATGAAAAGGGAGGCAGAGAAGGTTTTTGCCTCTCGACGGGTTTATGAAGGGTAAATATGTATCTCTTCAGGACTTACAGGAAGAGGCACTTGGGTGGAAGCTGAGTGCTCTTCTTGGAGGTAGGCTTGATGTGTGACTGACTCATGGGGGCAGGAGAACCATCATTTTAGTGAAGAACAGATGTGCAATATATTAACTGGAGCCCTCTTCTCTCCAAGATTTCCTTCAGCAACCCCCCCTCACTTTTGTCTTCTCAAGGACTCTATTATTTCACACAGGAGAAAGCAGTAAGGGTTCAGGATTTTCTCCTCCTCTAGAGAGATCCACAGGGACTTACATTTTACTTGCACTTACCTTCTAAGTAATGGATTGAGGCCCTTGAAACTGGAAAACCCTAAGAGAAAAATAAAGCTTAGAGCCTGTTATATTTACCATGTTGGTCAATGAAGATAGAAGCAAAAAGCTTTAAAAATAAGTAGCCTATTTCAACAGTGAGGGCGCCGGTGAAACTTCTGTCTGACTTCCCTCACAGAACAGATTGGAGTTTCCGAAAGTGTTACCCACCCACAGCATTTACCCATCTGAGTTGGACTTTTGCATGCCAAGGACTTGCCAAACTGAATTCTCACAAAACTTTCTAGAGATTGTTTGGTTTAGGGTGCCCAGCCTGATGTGACTTCCAGGAACCTGGTTTTCAAAAGGGACTGACCATGCACTCTTCACCCATCAAAACTCAAAAAACCCCCTCCTAAATGGCTTCTCTCCATTATGATCTCAGTAGCCTAAAGACAGTAGCCAGAACTGTTTTCTAAAAATAATATGTCAGCAACTTTCTGAGTTTCATGATTTGTAAATGCTTCTGTGATCAGCCTCAGACTTCCTCAAAAATTCTCCAGGGGGGAACAGCTCTTACAGATCACAAGGAAAGGACTTTTTTTTTTTCCCTCTCTCTCCTTTTCCAGATATCTGGAGGGGATGTCCAAATGATCCCTCTTCTAGGAGCTCACTTTATTCTTTTTTCATGAGGAAATTTTTCAGCACATGATGTGGTAGAATTATATCACTCCAGGTGCCCCTGCTTGTCTTGAAAATGCCAAAATACACTAAGAGGTGCTGCTTCTACATCATGAGCGCCTACGTGGGGAGTTACAGATGCAACACTACAGAAATATAGTTTGTATTGCTCAGCAATGCTGTAAATTCCTGCTTATCCTTTAGACCCAAGTCACAGTGTCCTTGTGGTGTTATGACCTGAGAGCTTAAATGTGGTTTCAGAAATGTCGCTTCATATGTCCAACATTTGCACAGGCACTGTTCTGTTCGAACTGCAGAGAGAAGGTTGAGAGGGGATTTTGGGATTCTGAAAAACCCTTTCCCCTGCATTTTGTCACTCAAAAGAGAGATTCTTTCAGTGTTGATTTTGATGCCCTTCATGCTGACCCACAGTGCCCCATGGTAAACCTTATTTCTGTTCAGATCGACACACAGGGGAAAAAAAAAAGAAAAAAAAAAAAAAAAAGAGGTGAAGAGCTACCAGTGCAGGCAGTTGCAGAAATGGGAGTGACCTAAAAAATTTAATGGGAGGAGCACTGGCTCCTACACGTAGGGATTTTCCCTGTGACGCGGAACTTAAAGATAAGCTATCTGGGGGATTCCCCAGCCTACCTCCAGAAATATCACTCTAGAAGCAGTAGCAGTTTCATTCTGCTCTCTCAGTCTGTCCTGTGAAGAGGCACGCCGTTGCTGCTCTGTGATTTGAAGCAGCAAAAGCCATGACTTCAGTATGCAGTCTATGTAGAGCAGTCTATGCACTGCTTATCATCCTGTGCAATGGTAAGTGGGGAGCCTTGCCTTTTCATTCTGGTCTTTCACGTTTATTTTGTGGGGATATGTTTTGGGAAGTCAGGGAGGATTATATAGGCAAGCTCTTTTAAAGATGATGTGTACCTGTGCTTTGCAGTTTGGTGCTTGATCAGTGGAGTTTCTGTGGCAGTCCCAGATGTTGCTGTGAGATGTGCTGAAGAAGTGCTGCTGCCCTGTAAAGTTCTTCGGGACTCCTCAATCACCTACCAGACAGCATCTTGGTATAAGGTAAGAAAAAAGCCCAAGTTCCTTGAGCAGTCTGCACTGCTTTCTTACCTGATACTGACTTGTCTTGTATAAAATGGGTTATTTTATGAAGAGGCATCCACCTCTCACTGCAGCAGAGATAAGGGAAAAATGAAACCATCTAGCTGATCATGGAGAACAGGCATTTTCCATGTCATTGTAGACAGACAATTTAAGCGTGATCCTTGAATTGCTTTTGGTCCGCTTTTTGACTAGTGGAGGTGGGCATGAGGGCAGGGTATGCAGAAGGCTGATGGAGGGCTAGAAATTCTGAGTTATCTCTTTGCAGTCACAAAGTAAAAGTCTAATCTTGGCTGCCCTGGTTCAGAATTCCCATCTCCAAAGCAAGAGAGCCCTGCTGACCACCTGTTTGCAGGAGGGCTACAAGGATCAATGGGCTAATGGGCAGGAAGTCCTGTTCAACGCTTTCAAGATGAAATTTCTCATAGAAAGAGAGGCAGAGCTGCACAGTGGTTGAAGAAGTAGCTGTTGACTTGCTGTATGGCACTGTGTATTCATCTCAGTGCATAGTTCCAGCTTACGGTGTTAGCCTAATTAAGAGGAAAAAAAGGAAGGTTTTGTTCTCCCCCATTCCTCACTCCCAGACATGCAGTCCTGCTGCTTACCATGAGTCAGTCCTGGTGGTCCTCTGGTTACCTGTTAAGTCAGCTCGCTCTTGCTTGTCATAATAGTGGAAAATCAATCTGCAAGCAAAGATTTTATAGGTTACAGAGTTTAATTACTTTCCTATGTGATGGGAGAGCAGTGGATGGGAAGGGAAAAACCCCTTATTTTTGGTGGGCAAAACCTGTTAATTTATCTCTGCCCAAACATAAAGCCACAGCCTTGGCTTCCCCAGCAGTTTGGTCAGATACAGTTTTAAAATTATCCCCTACAGGAAACCAGCAAACAATGGTATTAGATAGGGCTTCTGTGCAATGCATCTGAGTTTCACTGCTGGTACGACAATGAGCATCTGCCTACTGACTAGATGACAACTGCAACCCAAAGGTACTTAACTGTGAAAGAGCCATTTCAAACCTGGCTACCAGCCCATCAGCAAGTGCAGCATCTATAGTCTCCTTTTTTTTTTCCAAAATACTGAACTAAGTGCAGGGGGAAGACAGAGAGGAAAGAATAATGCATTTGGTTGAACATTACTGTGGGAGCTGGGATAGGTGTCAGCTTACCTTTTTTTGCTTTCTGCTTCAAAAGCTGGATAAGGACATGTGTTTTCCATACAGACACATGCTAATTATTTAAGGTCCCATATTTCCCACAGAATCTAGGCAGGGCAGGGAGCTCATTGCAGGCAGACCATGCAGTCTGGTGGACCTGGAGGAGTTGCACAGAGTGGTATGGGGTGGGGGAGGAATAAACAGAGAGGTTGACTGGATCCCTGAAAATTCTCCCCCAAACCAGTGTTGGAACTCAACAAAAAATGAAAAGAGTTTCAGCATGCTAAAGTGTGGGGATCCTCCAGAAGCATGTCCTTCTGAGTTCAGTGGCAGCTGGGAGGGCCAGGCAGCAAACAGGAGCCAAAAGCCATTGCCCTGATGAAACAGCATAAGGAAGCCCTGTAGACCCAATTCTGTGTTGTTTCTTGCTCTTTACAGTTCCACTTGGGCACAGAACAACTGCATATGCAGGGGAGGGTGATATTTGATGATGCCTTTTGTGTGTGTCTCACAGCACTAATGCTGCTTCCCTTTGCGGCAGTCAGGCTGTTACAGTCCAGACTGCCACTGCACCTCCTCTGCCCTGTCCAGCCGATCTCCTTTCCCTCCATGGTCCCCTTGCTCTTCCTACTTTACCCATTTCACTCAGGAAAAGACTGGTTTTCCAGTGCCCAGCATGACAGGACCTCATGCATTTTTTTCTCTGCTGGCACTGACAAAACTACAAGAAGTAACAAAGTCTAGCTATCTCCAGCTCTTGCCACCATCCTCAGGGGCTGATGGCACCAACCATGGTACTGCAGTCTTCTGGTTACTCATCCCAGGAGAGAGGTGGGAAGTGGGGACCCACAGGTCCCACTCCTGGTGACGCTAACCCAAGCCACTGCTGCAGCCATATTAGGAAAAGCACATAACCAAAGCACATAAAAAGCCTGAGTTTTGTCAGGAAAAAGTAATTTAGACTCAATGTTTTGTGCTGAAGAAGCAATATGTCTTCTATTTGTGGGGCTAGCTAAATAAGCAGCAGCTTGAAGCTTCCTCTCCTCTCCTCTCCTCTCCTCTCCTCTCCTCTCCTCTCCTCTCCTCTCCTCTCCTCTCCTCTCCTCTCCTCTCCTCTCCTCTCCTCTCCTCTCCTCTCCTCTCCTCTCCTCTCCTCTCCTCTCCTCTCCCTCTCCATCTCCCCTCTCCCTCTCTCCTCTCCCTCTCCCCTCTCCCTCTCCCCTCCCTCAGCTGTGTGCTGTTGTCCCACACAACACTGCAAAAGGAGGGTGGGGGAATGGCAGAGTGTGACTGGACTACCCAACATAGAGAATTAGTCTGTTATTTAAAAAACAGCTACTGAAGGAGTAATCAATAAACACCACGTATACCCCCAAATGGCTAATTAAAAGGTAATTCCAACAAATGGTATGAAATTTTAGACGGTAAACCTCAAGCAGCTGTTAGGCTACATCTTTTGTATGAGGCCACTTTGAACTGTGCAGTAAATGCAAGCAATTAACCTTTGCTTCTGCTGCTTTAAAAAAATGATGGCGACAGCGTTACGGTGCTGCACATGCAGCTGGTTGTGCAGGGTGAACGCTCGGCAAACAACCCCCTCCTTCCTACTGGCACCTCTGCATGCTCTGACCAATTAAGGGGTGCTTTTAAATTGCTTGCTATGATCTGCCTAAAAAAAAAAGGATGCTATTTAAATTACTTGCTTTTTTAGTTTTTAATGAAGGAATAATTGTTTAAAGCAGTTAATATTCTGGTGTCAAAATTCAAATGGATGTTAAAAGGAAGGATTGCATTCAACAGTTCCTTCACTTTTGCTAATGTGTCGTACTGCAAAAAGGCGTGCATGTGTTTAACCTGTCATGCACCCAGTATCCTTGGAGCTAATTAGGTTATTTGCATGCACAAAGTCATACGTGTAAGTGGTTCTGTGCAGAATCAAGACCACAGTCAGCTCAGACAAAATGATTTTAACTCAGAAATACTTGAAGTAGGCAGGCCTAGCACACTGAGGAGAAGGTAGAGCACCAAGTCCTCTTCCAGCCTGGTGCAGCTCTCATCCCATTCGCTATGTGGCCATGAGAAAATTAGGGAGAAGTTTTCATAATGATGGTCCCCTTTAAAGGAGGTCCATTTTTAAGAATGCTGGGCAACCTACATGCCATAAAACCATATATGAGCAGTGTGGAAGTTTGCCAGCTGAGAACAGAAAACTGACTTCTTTTTGCATAAGCACCCAAGCACTGGGAATTGTGTATAGAAATATTGGTTTGGATCTCTATGGCCCACCTACGAAACAAGAACCTAGGTGATGAAACTTTACTTACCTTTCTGCCTCATAGGGCTATTGAAAACTGAACAGTTTCCCTTTGTGTAGTACATTGAAAATGAGAACCACTTCATAAAACCTCATAATTATCACTTTATATCCAGTTTGAAAACCAAGTTTAAACACACACAAATTAAGTCCCAGTGGATATTTTTCTATTTTGTTCATGTGATAGCCAGAAAAGTCTTAATCTAAAACAAATCTTGAGGAAGGGGAAAGAAGGCTGTACTTCAGTGGAGAGAAGTCTGTTAACTTTATAACACTTCCCTGAAAGATATAAAATTGTGGCAGAATTAGAGGGGGAAGTCATATTACAAAATAAGAAGAAACGTTTTAGACATTTAATATTAATCACACCTTCCTTCAAATGAAGTTACTTTTGCTAAATATGCATAGCTGTTATCTATTAGCATAGGTAAATAGTTGCCTAATTCCTAACAAACCTGAAGAAATGCAGCCAAATGCTCCTCAGACATCTATTCAGCTCCAAGTAGCTCCAACACATTGCTCATTTAGACAGGAAGGGAGCGGTGGAAATGATTACATGACCAAAACAATTCTTTTGCCTGACATGGGCTAGTGCTGGATGCCCTTAGCTAAAAAATAAACGCAATAAAGATCCTGTGTGACTGAGTCAGAGGGCTTTTCCAGCTGGCTTATGTGTCACAAGCAGTTCCTTTGCTGTTGTTTTGGGATTCGTTTTGGTTTTCCTTTCTTTCTTTTTTGTTTCTCCTCTAAAGCACAGTCACAGTTCACTCACATGTGCCCACAATTTATGTCTGTTTTTTTCAAATTTAACATTGGTGTCTCTACATGACACTGTATAGGAACCATATGGATACACCTTCAGCACTAATCAAATATGGAAGTGTTTTTGTGCTGAAAAATACACCTATTAAGTGGTTTCAGCTCAGTTGTGATTCATTATACATTGGCTGTTGGGCATTGCCAGAATTTTAGATATTTTGCTTCAGAAAATAAATTCCTCCTGCCTGTATATAGTTTAAAATCTATTTAGCAGTCTGAAACTTCAACTTGGCCATTATTCCTGGTATAATTTTAAACAAACCATTTTTACAATCATCCTGCCCTCAGAAGAAAACAATGTTAATACATTCCATCTTTAAACTGACATCAGTTTTGGACCTGAACCATTTTGTTTTAAACAAAAATTTACTTTTATGGGGAAAGTGGAACATATTGGCACTTCAGTTTACCTGGGAGCCAACGTACCACCTCAGTTTGGGAAAAGTTTGATGAGAAAAGGTATTCAATGAGTGCAGAGAACATGATTTAACTTAACAACTGCTTGCTTTTGCATGTACATGATAAAATTAAGTTTTAATTGATTAGTTCGGTGTAAGTAATATAGCATGTGTGAATTGCCTTTGTTTAGTGGCACTGTCATGTAATGCTGTAGTGGTTTTCAAAACTGCAGCTAAAACTCAGCCAGCTGGAACTGAGAAAAGTGTTCCTTCTCCTTCTTCCACCTTGTTTTTAGTTCTCTAAAAAAGAAATATTTGCTGAAGAGCACTTCAGTTTTAGAGGCCTAATTATTCTACCTATTTCTCATAATTCATCTAGTCAGAGAACAGAAATGTGTCAGCTCAGCAGTATTTTCAGTCAAACCTATCCCATTTTAAAATCCACTGTACCACCACCAAAAAGCTCTGGGCTAGGAGAAGCGTAACAGGACTCATTTGACTAAAGAATATATGTGGGAAAATCACAATCAATCGCAACTTTAGACCAAGTGTTTCCAAGGTTTTGGGAACTAGAATGACTTTCCATGAAACTCACTAAAATAAGACAACTAGAGCTGTTACTCAGGGCTGTGTCCAGCTGGGTTTTGAGTATCTCCAAGGATGGAAGCTCCCTACCCTCTCTGGGCAGCCCATTCCAGCATTCAACCACCCCAACAGTAAAAAAGTTTTTTCTTATGTTTAAATGGAATTTCCTGACTTTCAGTTTGTGCCCATTGCCTATTGTCTCACCTCTGGAGGCCACTGAGAAAAGTGTGGCTTCAGCTTCTTTATCCCCCTGGCAATCAGGTACATATCGACAAGATGCCCCTGAGCCTTGTCTCATCTAGGGTGAACAGTCCCAGCTCTTTCAGCCTCTCCTCATATGTGAGATGCTCCAAATCTTTAATCATTTTTGTGGCCCTTTGCTGGACTGTCTCCAGTAAGTCCATGTCTCTCGTACTGGGGAGCCCAGCACTGGACCCAGCGCTGCAGGTGTGTCTCACCAGGGATGAGCCGAGGGGAAGAGTCACCTCCTTCCATCTGTTGGAGATGCTCTACCTTCTTTGCTGCAAAGGCTCATCGCTGGCTCATGGTCAACTTAATGTGCACCAGGGCCATCCCAGCAGGTTGGTTCCAGCCTGTCCTGGTGCCTGGGGTTATTCCTCCCCAGGGGCAGGACTTGCCATTTTCATTTGCTGAACTTTATGAGGTTCCTCTCAGTCCACGTCCTCAGCCTGTTTGAGGTCCCTCAGGATGGCAGCACATCCCTCTGGCGTATCAGCCACTCCTCCCAGCTTTGTAACACCTACAAACTTGCTAAGCATGTGCTCTGTCCCAGTGTCCAGGTCATTCATGAAGGTGTTGGAAGTATCAGCCCCTGGGGGTAGCATTTCCTCTCATTGCTGTGGAGGTGATGGAAAACAACGGACTTAGCCCCACAGCTGTTTTCTGAAAAAGCCTGTCACAGACACTGCTGCTGGCCAATGTATATGTGACAATAAACATAAACTCACATTTCTTTTCTTTTTAAAATTTTGTAATGGATAGTTTTATGCAGATAGGTGGAATGATGCTGCCAACCTGCAGGTCCCTGTTGCCCAGCAAAATTCTTGCTTCAATAACCCCCAGCAGCCAGCATGGCAATGATACCTTTTTTATGCAAATAGATTCAGTAGCATTTCTACCGGTCCCCACACAAGTCATGATTTGCCTTCTGAATTTTGGTAAAGCCATTAACAGCAAACATGGGAGCAGGAAAAGACCACCTCCCTTTTTTCCTGCCTTTGGAGGTGGGGAGCAGGGGGAGCTGGCATGCTGCACCTTGCTTGCCAGCGAGGTGGAAAGGAAATGAAATGCAAATGAAATGTGTGCAGAAAATATTTTGTTGCTGATTAAAGAAGAGGATGGTCCCTACACAAGTGAATAGCTGCCACTGACAGCACTCACTTCGATCCCTCTAAGCTTGTGTGGAATTAATTAGGTAAACCCCCTAGCATTTACCTTGGGCTGTGGTATCACCTGGAGGAGACTTGGTATGAATTAGTGCTGGGTTATCATAGGAGCTTGGGCTATGAAATGATTGTCTAATGAGAGTCTGCCAAGTAATTCACAGGAGGTGGCAAACAAAGTGACATTTTCGTAATTTTAATTAGGTTTGAGGGGAAAAAAGGTTAGCTTGAATAGAGCAAGAGGCAGAAGGATGACCTTACTGAACTGATAAACATGGACTTACTTTTACACAGCTGGAGTATGGGGACTCACTCTGCAAATTTGCTCAGATGTTTCCTTGCTACTTAGAGAATTTAAAAAGAGAGGAGTTGATGTTTTTATGATAAGATAATAGGAGATAAGATTGCAGTGGAAAAAGGCTTGGTTCAGGCATCAGAGAAAGGGTTGCTGTGACCTCTGAGCAGGAATGGATGCGCTGAGTGTAGAGGCTGGAAAAATGCCACCAGATGTCTCTGTAGCCTAAAAAATGTAGGGAGGCTGCTGGGCACACCAGCACCACCACAGACTGCCTTGCCTGCCTTTGCTCTTCAGTAAAGGGGAGACTTAATGGGGAAAAAGAGGCATGCAAACCCCAAATTAAACCCACACATATGAACCATTCCTCCTCTTCCCCAAATGCGAAGGTTCATGACCCCCATCCAGATCGGGCCTGGTTTCTTCCCAAGCAGAGGAGCCAGATTAGGGCACAAAGTAACTTTTTCTTCTCTTTTGGGGAAAGGCTGTTTGTGCAGCTTCATGGAGAACAGGTCTGTGCAAAGCAAAGTTCTGACTTGCTTGTGTCCAGAGTCACCTTCACTGTACTTGTGACAGCAACAGAGCACCTTGAAAAGCTTTGGAGACAACAGTCAATCCTATCCCTCATCATCCCTGTAAAATAGGGAAGTTAAATAATTTACCAGAAATCTCACCAGGAATAAACGCATGATCAGGCGTAGGATACATGGACTTAATTTACTTCTCTCTTCTATTAGCAGTGGTGATTACAATTGCATACAAAAAGATCAAAGTGTTTTCTGATTCCCAGGTCTCAGCCACAAGAATCACAGCACCATTATTTATGCTAGCAGTGAATTAAAGAAAAAAAGAAAAAAACAAAAGTAATTTTCTGTGCATAGCTCAGACCTCCTATGTGCATTTTAGGGCATGAGAAGGGCAGCCAGGCTGGTTCTTTTTATTGCCCTGTGGGCAGTTTTAAATTTCACTGAGGAAGGGGGTGGTAAGGGAAGAGAGAGTGGCAAAAATTAGATCAGAGGGAGGTCAACTCTATCCACTTAACTGCTATTGACCCTCTTGTAACCAGAGCTGAGCCCAGCCTGGGTATCGGAATTCCTCTGGCCACATCTCTGACAATGTGCAAGGCCTGAAAATATCTAAATCCCTGTAGCACAGTGAAGTCGCTACAGCCTGATGAACCACCATACATACTGCTTGTTTCATAGCTGCTTGGGGCTCAGCGTAATAAGAAAGAGAAGCTGGGGTAAATTTACTGGGGGATTAAGAGGAAGAAGGTACTTTCTTCCCTATTTCGGGGTAAAGTGTGGAAAACCCCAGGGAATTACTGCTCTGTGTTTCAGTTGATGCACTAAAAAAACCCAAACCTTTCTGAGAAAGGATCTTTACAATTACGAAAATCTTGTGCTTTAGTCTGATTCCCCAGCTCCTGGAAAGTTCCCCAACCTGCAGCTTGTTTTACACCATTTTAGGGCTGCAAAAGCAGCAACGTATAATGGAGCGTCAGGGCCGTATTTCTCTCTAGACTCTTGAGTACACTTTCTTAATGCAAATTCATGAAAGGGAAACCAGATACTCCTATCCCCAGTATGAGAAAATTGTGTTAATTTTAATAACTTAGAGTGTAACTGTTATACCCTGATGCAGTAGCTATACTGATAGAATGTAAGCACCAACGTGCAACCCAAAAATATGTCCATTAAAATAAAATAATAAAAAAGCCTTAGCTTGCATTAGTTATAGGTTTGGCTGAAAAGCTGAGCCTTGGACTGTATGAGGTGGCTCTGGCTCTGCTGGTCCACAGAAAGACTGAATTCATTACTCGGGAAACCTTCATGGAGGGCATGTTGCCTTGAAGCCCAGGGAGCAACGTCAATGAATAAGAATGGACACAGGCTAATTCAAACCCTTCTCCCATCTTTCAAATCAAGTTAGCGATTTCTCTCTTCTTTGTGGTTCCCAGCCAATTGTCATTTTCAGTGCATCCTATCGCCCCGCAGTACAAACTGTTCTGGGAATATACTTCATTCCTCCAGCAGCCTCTCAGCGATGCCAAGGAATGTAGCTCTTCTGGTTACAATTAAGAAATTCAACACAGAAATGCTCCCCAAGTGCACCAGAACCTGCTTCTGACCTTCACGCAACCGAATCTGAAGGAATCAAAGCAATTTTTTGTTCTTTGGTTCCAATAAAGAGTGGAGCGGAGGGGGGAAAAACCCCATTCCTCCAGAGAGGCACTGTGTTTTCAGCGGTCAGCTGCACAGAAACTGACACAGGGAAATGCAGTTTCCAGGGCTGTATTCCCACAAGGAGCTCTGGCTGCGGGATCGCTGGGAGGATGCCAGCCTGTGCTGGCAAAGCCGGTGTGCTGTGGTGTGTCTGCTGGGTAGGCAGGTTTAATTCCCACCACTGCATGGCAGAAAGTGTGCTGGCAGGGCTAACGCAGGCAGCAGTGGAGCTTGCCTGCCTGCTGCCGCACTCTCCTGGGGACCTCTGGTCCCCAGAGCCACCACTAAGCAGCTGGGTAGGGCTGCTTCTCGCTGCCTCAGCTCCATCCCCACGGAGCAAACTCTACCGCTGCCTTTTGTCATGATACATCTCTACCAGGATTGTGTCCAGGTGAGGCAGATTAAGAAGCTATTACAGAATAGATCTACAGTATCTGTTTATAAATATAGTGTTTATTTAAGCAAAAAAAGGAAATAATTTTTGATTGTGAGCATGAACATATTAGATGCTTTTGAGGCCCGCACCCGCCTCTCTTTAGCCTCTGCATTTTCAGTTGCAAGCTGGCTTTAAAACTCTCTTTTCCCTTAAACTCAGGATGACACTGTTGCCCAAGACAAGAAATATATTCGTGTTTTCCAGATGGCTGCAGATGGCAAAGGAAGAGCATGGAAAGTCCTTGATGTGGAATCTCATTATCCAAAAGAATTTGGGGGGTCCCTGGAGCTATCCAATGACACCTTCTTTTCACTGAGGATCAAAAACGTGACCAGCCAAAACAGCGGGACATATAAGTGCGCTGTGGGGGAAGAGACTGGAGAACACAATCTGAGCAGCACAGTCACATTGAAAGTAACAGGTACAGTAGTAACTCTTGACTGTCCCATGCTCTGCATGGCATCGCATGAAGGTAACAGTTTAAAAATATTTTACAAACACCAGAACAATGTAACGCCTTGCTTTATGTTTTAGGTTGCCCTGGAATAGAAGAGGAAAAATTTAAAAAATACAAGGCTGAGCTGTTCATGCTGACTTGCCTTGGGATTTTTTATTTGCTGCTCATCCTTTTTACCTGTGTAAGTAATTCCCTTTCTTATAAACAAACCAACCAAAACCAATAAAAAAACCCCCACTCATTTTCTTGGCTAGCACCACCTTAGCACAGCTGGTCAGAAGCGTTCATGCTTAATTTATGATCAAATCCTTTAAATACTCACACAGTATTTTTAAAGCCAGAGGAAGCTCAGGTGTACAAGGAACACAGGATGGAGTCCCAAAGAGATGAAACATTTCACTGCACCCTGATCTAACTCAAACCAGGCAGTTATTTTCCGGCACCTACTACCCATTTCTGTTTCCAGTTACTCTGAGTGCAAGCTACTCTCCAGTTTAAGCGCACATCAACAGCCCTTCTGGTTTGGCACTTGGGAATAGCATTTGCCCAAGATGGAGGCACAGGCCCCTGAAATCCTTTTCCTACCTACGGCATTGCTTTGTGTGGCAGCGTGATGGACAAGGTCAAGTTCACCTAGTTTTGCCGCAGTTTCCATACCTGTAAGTTGGTGACAGCCCCATTTCAGATGGGCGTTTTTGTGAAGCTCCGTCTTTCTTGGTAAACAGACATTTTAAGATCTTTGGAAAAGAACTTCCTTGGGTTTTTACCCGTACCCTTAATGCTGGCAGGTAGTTTTGGGAAAGGTGGGCAGAGCAGGTGTTTGGGAAGCTCAGTTCACAGAAGCAAAACTATGTTTTGTCTGCAGTAGAGGTGAAGTCACCCCCTCATGCAGAAAAAACAGGAGGTCTGTGCCCCCTGGCTTAAATGCAGCACAAGCCTCAGGTCTCAGTACAGTGCAACACCAGCTGCATTTCTAATTGAAAACAAACCAAAACCAACCCCAGCATTTTGGGAGGTCAAATTTAAATTTTGCTGCCTATTTCTTATTTGCCTTCTTGTTTTGCTCCTCAGCAGATGAATCATAACTGTTGCTTGGAGAATATCTAATTAGCTGCAGCTAAATGTAGCTTTAGATGTATCTTCAGGGAGCAATTAAATTTATGCCTGTCTCTTTTTTAGATTGACAATCCTGCCAGTAATTTGTGCCATTCAGACTAAAGTTTGACAAGATAAATCTTGTAGGAATTTGTTAGGATGAAAGTATGAAAGCAAGGATAACACTCAGAAGAGACAGATGCCCCTGTTCTGCTCTGTGTCCTGAAAGAATTTCAGAAACTGAATCTACGGAAACCTGTCCTTCCCATACGTAAAAAAAAGTCCCAGTTTTAGGGGTAGAGTTAAAATAAAGCAGAATAGTGTAGTGAAGATAACCTCTCTGGTGGAATTACATGAATCTTGCTCTTGGGTGAGGTCCAGTCTCAGATATCAACCTAGCTTTCATCAAAATTTAATATTGTCCTGATCTCACAAGTGAGCTTTGTTATTTAAAATGCTTGTTAAGTTCTTACAGGTTGCCTTGACCTCTCCTTTAGTGGAGATTGTGCCTTATCTCCACTAAACTCAACAGCGACATTAAGTTTAAGACTGGTTGGCAGGACTGGGGCTTTATTTTGACAACTTGATGAAAATATTTCAGGCACTGGCCTGTATTGAAAGCAGGTGGAAAAGCACTTGCAAAAGCATGATGCAAGGCCTGTTCATATGAAAACTTGAATTAAATATAAATTTCCTTTTGTGACTAGGGCTGTTGTCCTATAAAGCTCCTTGACTGAGGAAGAAACAGTAGCTTTCCTTTGTACTGGGTGCTTCCAGTGACACACAAATGGAAAAGGTGTAATGGCTATGGCTAGCAAGCAGAAAAAGCAAAACTTTCAAACTTTAAAAAAAATTTGCCTTTTATATGAATTCTCAGTTTTAATCTTTCCTTTCTGTTTTCTTTTTTAGACATGTCTAAGAAAAGAAAGTATGTCTCCCAATAATCAAAAAACCAGTCCAGATATGAAACACATGCTCACCCTCATCAATGTACATGAAATTACAACCCTCCGGGATTTAAACAGCAACAACACTTGCAAAAATGAGCTCACTTCAAGTTCTGTCTAAGCTGACGTTGACAGCACCGTGGGCTCATCAGTAAAAACACCACCAGCTGGATGGCCGAGTGGTACGGAGAGGAAATAAATGCTAATATATGGCCTCTTCAGAACCGCCTGAAAGTATAGATAACCTGTCAGCGATCTGCTTGCGCTGGACAAGCCTTCGAAAAGCACTGTTACGCACTACAGTAACTTTTGGGAGTTAGGCAGCTAGGAATTACCATTACAGCTACACAACGGTGTTATGATGCTGTTATGAAGTTGGCATCAACTTTGTTTCACTCTGCTGTGCAGCCCTCTTAGTCCGATCAGGAACATACCTGTGATACAAAGGCGAGGTTATAGGGAGGCCATAGCAGTGCAAAGCTGCAGGATTAAGCTCTTCACTGAACTAACAGCTCTCATCTTTCAAAAACACAATAGGTGCTGCAGTATGGAAAGATAAGTGTGTGGGGCTGTCTCTGCTCCATACGTTGAGCCTGATTCTGGTTGGACTTCCTTTACTGCAAACAGGATGTATCTTGTCATGTGATGTTCAAGTAAGCTGAAGAAGTAACCATTCTCTTCTCCTGGGTGAATCAAATCAACATTTCTTTTTAAACCTGAGAGTGACCGATGGGCTGAAATGTAAGAAGGGAGAAAATATTCTGGAAATCTTTGTGGACCAAGAGGAACTTTCTTATCTCTGCAAGAGAGGTAGGGATGCATTTGCATAATGGGTCTGTCGGTTATTTCCCAGAGGCATCTCCATAGGAATCCATAGGTCAATCCATAGGAAGTTTCAACAAAACTGTTCACCTTAAATCAACGAAAGTAAGAATGAAGCAGCCTGTGACATTAAGGACATGTAAAGATGGCTTATTTTGTGGTTTATAAACATGAAGCCAAATGTATGCAACACCCATTCAGTCAAGTTATGCAAGTGACGACCAAAGCCATGGCTTGGAAGAAATAAACCATCTGTATCTTTGGGATGAGTTAAGTCAGCCATGAGATATAGGAATGGAAGAAGGGGCATGTGAGCACCAGTTTTTGGTGCTGACAGTGTGTAGTATATACACAATATACAGGAGAGAAGCCTTGTCCTCTGGGACCAAAGAAAGCAAGATGGATTCTGGAGTCTGAAATCAAGGCATGTCCCTTATCAAGCTTCTGGTGCAGAAGGGGAAGCAAGACGAGTCTAGAGTGACTACGGGTGGTTATGCCACAACATGAGAATCTGAGCCAAAACTTGAGAATTTGCAAATGCTTAAGAACACATTCTTAAAAAAGAAAAAACCTTCAAGAATTAAACAGCAACATTAATTTTTAATGCAGTTTGGTATTCGAGGCTGTGACAAGGATGCTTTTTCTGTAATCCTTTGACTAATTGTGAAGCACTGATGGGAAGGAAAGCACTGTGCATCACTCAGTACTGCCTCTGTGAGCAGGGTAGATGTCTCCATTGGTGGAGTCCAGGGGGCTTCTGACCAGAAGAATGGTTACAAGGGATATGCAATTTACTTAAAGCATGGTAAATTAATGCCACATTTGCTTTTTTGTAATCAATTTTTACATATAAATATGTGTAACATACTTGAAATAAAAATTTGGAGGTAACCTACCATTTGTTTTTGTGTGCCACATATGGCAAATAAACCCAGAAATACTCCGTATCAATTGCATTTTATTTTACAACCAACATAATTACATCAAATAATGTAGATGCCTGATCCAGCCTCTTCTGCGGGAGAGGGCATGCATGTGTGTATAATTGATTAAGCAATGGATAATTTTATGCATTTCTAAGGAACTCAGATAATTTAAGTTTTCCTCAAAATCTCACTTTCTGTCCAGAGTGCATCCTAAAACACCTGTTCCATACTGACAGGCAAGTCATTAAGGAAAATTACAAGGGTGTTTCAGTCTACCCATGGTCACTTTTAAACCATCATGGGTGACCTGTACATTTACATGGCAATAGTACAAACTAAATGTGCATGTATAATGGCAGACCTAGGGTACATGGAGTTTTTCATTTGGCCAGAAAGGCTTAATATCTGACAGTCATATTTTTTTCTTTATTTTTAAAATTATTATTAATTTTTTTTTAGGAGAGTGGACAAGAGGAAGGAAGGGAAAATTCATTTGAAAGGGATTCATAATTAATCAGCAGCAAAGACTGAAACACTTAAAATTGTTCTTTCATACATAAATAGGATCAGATCAGATAGGACAAAATGAAAAAAGGCACTTTGTGTAAACATTTATGCCCATTATTTTTTCCCTGAGCCAAACTGTCTGCAGTACAGAAGATTGGGTCTGATGCAACAGCACTGGGAGTCAAATTTCAGGCTCAGAAGTTTCAGGCTGGTTGATTCTGGGGATTTGCTGGAGGCCCAGCTGTGCAGTAGAAGTGATCACATTCAAGGCCACTTAAATGCTTTAAAGAGTTTAGGAGTAAGCGGTGAGAGTGTCTTATGCCAAGATGCTTGACTGAATCACAGAGCTGGAGAGAAATGGGCAACATCCTGAAGTGATGAAGATGCCTGCACATCTGGGGGGTAAAGGATGTAAAGAAGCTGTTGTGACATTGTAGGACAAAACCTAACATTAGCTGGAAATATTACAAATGAGAACCTGACAAGTGAAGGAAAAAAAGCTCATATATTACAGCAACTTCAACACTAACAGGGAAAACAAACAAACAAAGAAACAAACACGTGTTGGCTGCAAATCTTAAAGAACGAGCTACACATTTTTTAACATAGCATCTCAGAAGAGGCAGTCCTTTCCTTCCTTGCAATATGGACTTATTCATATTTCAAAATCACTGCGTCAGCTTGCCTGGCATACAGGGGATGAGCACATGCACATGTTCTTTAGACTTTAACACTTCATTATTAAAGGGAATATGCTGTGTCTTGCACAATTGAGAGCTGTTCTGATTATACAGATTAATTGTTTTGTTGGAGAGAAAAATTTGTTTTATTTTCCACCACTACTCTTCTTATCAATGCCTCTAGTTTTGTAAGACAGTATAAAAGCATATGTGTATACTAGAACCATTGTTTGTAGTACTTTGTTACAATACTTTTTAGAATAAGGAATTCAGTTAATCTCAATTAATCCATGAGGTGGGAAATACCATAATCTTTGTTTTATAAATAAAAGCTAAGACATCTGGAAATCAGAAAGCTCCTGAAGAAGTCTAGGTGAGAACTGGGAAGAGATCTGAGGTTTCCTGACTCCTCTTTGGGTGCCCTAAACACAGACTCTTCTTTGTTAATATTTCTTGTGGGTTTTGAAACTTTTTCTTTGATTTTTTTTTCCTGTCACCTGCATTTTTCTATTGTTTTGTCCAAAGGTGAACCATCTGCATCCAAAGATAACAATAACCATTATACATAAAATTACCCATACAGAGCGAGTTTGTATGCCTGTGATTAAGGAATACACAGAGAAACACTACACCAGACGGAGAAATTACCCCAAAGAGAAATTGCAACAGTCATACACTAGAGCTAAATGCAGATCTAAAAGGGCAATGAGGGAAAGCTAAAGGACATAATCCACAAAATGCTGAGTGTATGAATTATAGTCCTTAGCTAAGCCTGATTTGTGTGGCTAGCACTTACACAGCAGATAACCCAGCCTGACAGTGACCTTGACAGCATTGCAACAGTAATATTTCCTGTAAAGACTGAACAGCTTTCAACCTATTTCTCCTGAGCAGGAGCTACAAGCACGCTTGTATTCAACAGCATGGACCAAAGTAATCCTCCGTATGTGCCTGTGAATGATACAAACAGAATATGGCTCTTTGGGCATGCTGAATGCTTTGCTCTCTTCTTTCTTCTGCCCTTAATGAGACTGTTTTGGAGAGCATAAAGCACATTTCCCTGGTGCACGAGTTCCCTTTCTTCCCCCTCTCAGTGCGGAGCTGAGCAGCGATGCAGTGCAGAGGGGATCTGGTTCCAAGTCCATTGAGCAACTGCAAGCATTTAGTGACCTTCTCAACCAATACATCTGCCCCTTGGGATCTGCATTGATTTTCCTCATCTCTGTATGCGAAGACAATTCTGTAACACTATGATACAGCTATATAGTTAAAGGTAAATTGGAAGTGCTTTCCCCATACCTCCTTTTTAAGTAAATATCAACAAAACTCCTAATTCTTAGTCATTTGTGGAACAAACTGCTGGAGAGATTAAAGAGTTACAAGTAAATACAATACCAACCTTTTTGGTTGATGGTCTGTTCTCTTTCCACTTTGCTGCCAAGACCTGTGTTTGCAGTACTCTGCTTTTTGCTGACTACAGCTGATATTACTTCTGCATAAAGCTGCAAGAAGAGTGCTGTTAACTCTCCAGAGCAGTGATGTAAATCCTGAAAAATCCACCAAGGGAATGGGTGGTGGCAAGACTGACATGGGTCACCGCAAGGAGCAGTGGGTCCTTTGAAGGCTTCATTTTAAGTCCAAACCATACAAGTCTTCTGACCTTTTGATGTAAAAGCTTACTTTGTCCCTGTGGCTGAGTTACAAGCAAGTACATCTGTTATGCTGCAAATGGGCAGCCTGGGTTGATTTTAAGCGTTTGCTCTGTTACAAGACAGATGCACAGACAGTGGGAAAAAAAAAAAAAAAAAACAAAAAACCCCAAAACACCCACACAAACCAAATCCCCCAAACCCTACCAAAACTAAAAAAAACCAACCCCAAGGACAGATTGAAGGTAAGGGGCAACAACTAAGAGAAGAGACAGGTCCTAAGGGAAACACGGATTCCACAAGCCCTGTGCAGACATGGCCATTGCTTTCTGCAGAGTCTTTCAGTTGCTTCTGTGAAGGGAATAAGAACAGCCTGTAGTGGTTGGGCTTTTTTTGTTTGGTAGTTTTTAAAAACATTTGCACTCTGTGCCTCAGTTTCCCTATCTATAAATGAAAGCAAGACAGTTCAAGTGTTGTCTTGTGTGAGAAGTAGGAAAAGTGGCAATATTTACACCTTTTTGCCTACCTGGATCTGAAAGGAATTTTTTGCCCAAGTTGTCCTTCAGGGGAGAGGAACCCTGAACTGTTGGACATGAACGTTAAGGGAAAAAGGCCCAGCTGACAAGAGAAATTGCATTAGTAGGAATTGGTAAGAAGAACAATACAGGAGTCTCTGCAAATGCTGGGGTCTAGACCAAGCACCTGTAACACAAAAGTGTGACTGTTTCCACCCACTCCCTTTTGCTATTTTCATCCCATCTGAATTCCAGCTCTGCCAATTCACTCTCACATCTGTTCTCAGACTTGGTATCAACACCAATTTAATCACATTCCTTCCATCTACTGAGCTGGAAGTGTAGGGTTATGTACAAGCCAGGAGAAATTAACCCCTTCCCTTCATTAGCACAAGCTAGCACACCTCTCTTGCGATGGGGCTGCTGACATTCAGGTGGGCAGCCAAGCTGATGGGGCTGTCTCAGCTCCCCAAATGGAGAGCGTGCGGAGCTCATTACTGCTGAAATAACCTTGCAGGTATGTACTGAGCACAAGAGGTCAGGAAGGCCAGTGGCATCTGGGGCTATGTGAACAGGAACACCGTCAGCAGATCAAGTAGATCCCCTCACTTAGCACTCCCTAAAGACTCCCTTGTCCAGTCTGGGCCCCCAAAACTGCCCCCAAGGCAGTCAGGGCTGGAGTGCTTGCCCTGTGAGGAGAGGCTAAAGGACTGGGGCTTGTTCAGCCTGGAGAGGAGGTGGGTTTGGGGAGACCTAAAAGCAGTCCCCCCAGTACCTATGAGGAGGCTATCAAGAAGACAGAGCAAGGCTCTTCAGAGTGATGCATAGTGGGAAGATGAAAGGCAACGAGCATAAGCTGATACATGAGTAATTCAGAAGGGAATAACGTTTTCCCCATGAGGACAGTCGAGCAGTGGAACAGGTTGCTCACAGAGTCTGAGCAGTCTCCATCCTTGAAGGTTTTCAGGACCTAACTGGATAAAGCCCTAAGCAACCTGGTCTGATCCCCTTTGAGCAGGGGGTTGGACTACAGACTTCCTGAGGTCCCCTCCCACCTCAGTTATCCTGTGAATCTACACTCCTCCTGGCCAGAGAAGAATTATTTATCACTGCTTTTCAAGATGTCCATCACAGTATGAAAGGACCATTCCAAGACATCTGCCCTCTGCCAGTAATGAGCAGAGGTATCTCACACAAACTCTGTAGACTACAGTATGCAAAATAGCTGTGGGATAGAAGAAAACCAAACAATGGACAATTTTGTGCCTCAAAAGTGGACAACTGGTCCTTGTCCATTGGCTAAAAGCTAATAACAATGCAGGCAGAAAATGAAGTACTTTTTACAACAAACTTGATTTTTTAAACTTTACTTCTTCACTCAAGGACAAATGCACAAGGATACATGGAGTACTGTCAAAGACTCTTCTCTGTGTTCTGGCTTTTCTCAATATGAAATACATTGCCTGGTGGCCTTGCAGAAATTCATAGTCTCCAACACATCTGCACTTGAATTTTGGAACTGTTCATAATATGTGACATTTAATAAAGGCAATTTTTGTCTGCATCCCATCCCTGGATATCAGAACTATATAACAGCAATGGGCAAGTGACTGCACGCGCACACACTGGCTTATGCAGCCAAACATATGGTCTCATCATTTTCGGGTCTGTGCAGCACTCAGTCATGCTAGGTTTTACATGTGGATAATAAATTAATAAATAAATTATTCCAAACCTGTGCCCTGGTGTGGTGAATGAGCCAGCCTCCTGTTTTCAAGGCAGAGATGTTTCTCACACTGGGTTGCTCTAGGCAACCTTTGTCCTTGCAGACATCAGGGCTTGGGAACTGCTGCCTGCTGGGGAAGTTCAGTGGGAGGGTCACTGCTTGTGGAGGTGCAACCAACCCACTCTCCTGGATGGGAGAGATGTCTCCCCTTTCTCTGTACTGTGTCTCACAGCTCCCATCCTTGGGCTTGCAACTGTGCTGTTAACTTGCTAAAATTACGATGCCAGATCTGGTGCTGGGACCTTTCTGCTGGGCTGCAAGACACTAGTCCTGAGGATACGTCCTTCAGCTAAGGCCCTCTAGACATCCATTTTGTAGGACCTAAGTTACTGAGGAACTCAGTCTTACTTTCTAGGGATAGTAGTTGGAAGCCTGTGTTAAGGACTGAGGATGAGGAAAAGGCTGAAGTACTTAACACTTTCTTTGCCTCAGCCTTTAACAGTCAGACCAGTTATCCCCAGGGTATTCAGCCTCCTGAGCTGGAAGGCAGGGACGAGGAGCAGAATAAAACCCCATAATCCAGGAGGAAGCAGTTTACAACGTGCTGCTCCACCTGAACACTCACAAGTCTATGGGGCCAGATGGGACCCACCTGAGAGTACTGAGGGAGCTGGCAGAGGAGCTTGCCAAGCCACTCTCCATCATTTATCAGCAGTCCTGGTTAACAGGGGAGGTCCCAGGTGACTGGAGGCTTGCTGATGTGATGCCCATTTATAAAAAGGGATGGAAGGAGGATCTGGGAAACTACAGGCCAGTCAGCCTGACCTCAGTACTGGGGAAGGTTATGGAGTGGTTCATCTTGAGTGGCCTCACCAGGCATGTGTAGGACAACCAGGTGATCAGGCCCAGTCACCATGGGGTCGTGAAAGGCAGGTCCTGCCTGACCAACCTGATCTTCTATGACAGGGTGACCCACCTGGTGGATAAGGGAAAGGCTGTGGATGTTGTCTACCTGGACTTTAGTAAAGCCTTTGGTACTGTCTCCCACAGCATCCTCCTAGAGAAGCTGGCTGCTCATCGCTTGGACTGGTGTACTCTTTGTTGGGTAAAAAACTGGCTGGATGGCCAAGTCCAGAGAGTTGTGGTGAATGGAGCTAAATGCAGTTGGTGGTCAGTCATGAGTGGGGTCCCCCAGGGCTCAGTATTCAGGCCAGTCTTGTTTAATATCTTTATCAATGTTCTGGATGAGGAGTTTGAGTGCACCATCACTAAGTTTGCAGATGACACCACATTGTGCAGGAGTGTTGATCTGCTTGAGGGTAGGAAGGCTCTACAGAGGGACCTAGACAGGCTGGATCAAAGGGCTGAAGTCAATTGTATGAGGCTTAACAAGGCCAAGTGCCAGGTTCTGCACTTTGGTCACAACAACTCCATGCAACGCTACAGGCTTGGGGAAGAGTGGCTGGAAAGCTGCCTGGCAGAGAATGACATGGGGGTGCTGTTTGACAGCCGGCTGAACGTGAGTCAGCAGTGTGCCCAGGTGGCCAAGAAGGCCAACAGCATCCTGGCTTGTATCAGGAATAGTGTGGCCAGAAGGAGTAGGGAAGTGATTGTCCCCCAGTACTCGGCACTGCTGAGGCCACACCTCGAATACTGTGTTCAGTTTTGGGCCCCTCACGACAAGAAAACATCAAATTGCTAGAGCCTGTCCAGAGAAGGGCAATGAAGCTGGTGAAGGGTCTGGAGAGCAGGTCTTATGAGGAGCAGATGAGGGAGGTGGGGTTGTTTAGTTTGGAGAAGAGGAGGCTGAGGGAGACCTTATCACTCTCTACAACTACCTGAAAGAAGGTTGCAGTGAGGTGGGTGTTGGTCTCTTCTCTCAAGTTACTAGTGATAGGATGAGAAGAAATGGCCTCAAGCTGCATCAGGGGAGGTTTAGATTGGATATCAGGAAAATTTTCTTCATTGAAAGAGTGGTCAGGCATTGGAATAGGCTGCCCAGAGAGGTGGTGGAGTCGCCAACCCTGGAGGTATTTAAAAGATGTGTAGACGTGGCACTTGAGGTCATGGTTTAGAAAGCATGGTAGCATTGGGTAAACAGTTGGACTTGATGACTATGAAGTGCTCCTATATTACGATAAGTGCCCAGGATAAACAGATTATCTGTGTGGGACTTCTTGGAGGCTGCTTGGTGCCCAAGAAGAAATGAGAGATTTGCATACTACAGTAGCTCTTTTGTTAAGTGCACAGAGCAGTGCATACAAGCAAATCAGGTTGCTAGGCCCTCTGTCCTACTTACTATAGAAATACAGTCAAGTGGATTAAGATCCAGGCAATTGTGACTGGCTGTACTACATTCTGCTTAAAAGAGGGACTGGTTAAAGTGCTCCTTCCTTTGGAGAAACAAAAAACTGCTCCCTCACCCTCCCCACCAAAACCCCACTCAACATTAGTAAAAAAAAAAGATAAGCAATACTCCTACAACATTTACTACAGTTCCTAAACAACAGAATTTGGCAAAGTTTGCCATGACCCTAAAATAAGAGACTCTTCCTTCAGTTCATGCTTCCTGTCACCTAAGCAGGTGTCAAATCTCCTGGGTTTGTCTTCTCACAGCTTTTTTCCATTTCACTCCATCTTAACAGCTGTAAATGTCTCTGGTAAATTGTGCTAGTACATTTCCATTAACATTAGCAACAGGGAAAAAAATGTCAACTCCGCTGACAAAAACTGTCGGTGTATGAACATTAATCTTTATATAGCATGCAGAACACGGATCTGTTCTACGTCTTCCAGTACAGCCCGTACTTTGTTTCTACTCCTTCTCATCAATAGCTTTCATGCAAAAAAGGAAAAAAAAAAAAGTAATTTAAAAAATATTTAAAATTAAAACATGCCTTAATATGTCTGTACTGCTATTCTCTCAGGCTTCACAATTCATGCTGTAGTTGGCAAACTACTACTCTTTCTGCTAGCAGCACAGGAGACAAGTGGAGTTAGTCACCCCACATTCCTAGGAAAGAGAAAATACAGCTTTGTTCCACTTCGAAGAAATACTCACAGACTTAGCATATTTACAGCTCATAACATAGAAGGAGTTAAAGCTTTTGCCCTATTAAATAGTGACACACGACTGAATGCATAGGAGGCCTACCTTGACATAAACATGATGGCATGGCAAGCGTTAAAGCTTTATATATGGTAAATTAGGGCTTTGAAAAACATCTCAGTTGGGAGCAATTTTGGAAAATTTTGGAACATGAATTACGGACTCTCCTTCTCCTCCCCACTCCAAAGCAGTCTTTGCAGATTGATCACTTTGCAGGAGGAAGAAAAAAACAAAACCAAAACCAAAAAACTATCGACACTTGACATACTCAATTCATCCATAAATGTAAACATGCCTGAACTGCAGTTGGATTTTTCTTTTACTAAAGAGCATGTGGAAGCAATTACCTGAATGTAAATGAGATAAAGAATGGATGAAATGCAAACCAAATGATGCCTTATTACTTAATATAAAGAGACTGTTCTGCGAGATCAAAGTTGTGCAGCACAAAATGTAATGGGCTTCACTGGAGAGACAGGCTTCAGAGGTTTGTTTAAAACATGGCTGCATTTTGATGAAATGCTAAGTAGACAAAACTGGGGTAAGTTTAAAGAGTTTACCAGAACCTGACCTATGATCTTCAATAACATCTTTTCTCTCCTCCCACCCTCTCCCACTCTGTGCCCTTCCCAGATGCTGCGAGGGTGGTAAGGAGAGACTTCCCAGGCTTCATCGTGGAAGGGGACAAGAGCTACTGTGTCCCAGGGTGTGAAAGGAGTGTGGCCACCAGCACCCCCTGCAGACACCAGAAAGGGCAAGAACTTCTCAGTACATTTGTTTGACACCCCCTGCTCTGGGGCCTCTCTGTGCCCCAGACATCGCTCAGTGCCCACTCGCTACCTCAGCACATATTTGTCCTGTGAATCACTAAAGATCGGAAAAGGCAGTGAGATAACTTTTCCCCAGAACAAAAGAACTGAGGTGGAGGAGAAACCTTGAGAGTAATTTCCAAATGTTTTCCTACCACAGACCATTTAAGAAAATGCCATTCCTATCAAGACCCTGCCTTGTCCTCCACCACCTTGTCCAGTGTTAGTTTTACTTCTCTATCACTTTATAGTGATTTGTATTTTTAAGAAGCTGTATGCAACAGACAAGGAGATGTTATGCTGGGAACATGGGGTAGTGGTTTCTGCAAAACTCCACAACATCTGAACTTGTCGTCTTGGCCTTGCCTTCCCTCCCATGTCCCTATGTCCCTGGGAGCTGCTGTTTACTCCTTTTGCCCAACTGTTGTTTCTGATCATGTAGATTGGGCCATCATCTTTGTCAGAAGTCTGTAGAGTATCTAGCACAATGATTGATAATGCTAGGTCCCACCATAACATAAATCAATGAGTAATAAAGTTAAATATCCAAGTCACGCTTGGAGAAAGTGACCTGACATTGGACTGTAAGCATTAATTTCTTTTTTAAAAAAGCACATTTAAATAGAAACCTTGGGTCTTGAGTCATTGAAAAGATTAAAAAATAATGCAAGTTAAAAAGAGCATGCACAGAATTAATGCTGCTTATCTCCCATAGCTTTAGCTCTTTAAAAGAAATCATATATGTTAAACTCCCAAAGAGGTATTTTCTTTTATTTTTCAATTATGTGCAATAATGGGGAGCATTTTGTGAATGAACCTGATGCTTATGCCTCCAATAAAACCCAGGATACCGTACGTCATTCATGCTTATTTAACAATGTCATAAAGAAAAAAACCCTGCATAACGAAATTATGATTGAATCAGACATTTTCCCTTCTCATCAGTGAAGAATTGTTAAGTATTGTTATTGGAAACTCATTGTTATGTATTATTTTTGCAATGGCCACAGCGTTCAAAGCAGCTTAGAGAGCAAATATAAAACACACTTGCCACCTCAGAGAACACAGAGTTTACAGTGGCTTTGATCATGCAAACAGTAATTCTTTCATTTTAGAGGGGTTATTCACAGGAATAAATATTAAAATCATACCAAGGATTTGCCCCGTCAGATCATAATTAGATGTGAACATGATGTTGCAAGACAAAAGAAAGATTGAAAAGTGTAATGACCGAATACAGCTCACCTGGATGAGCTATATGCTCATCCTCATGCTGTAGCAGCTTTTCTGGTTTCCCTCTCCTCTCCAGCTTGCTTGGAGGCAGAAACCGGAGAGAGCAAGGAACAAGATAGGAGCTGAGGTCAAGGTTAAACTGGCAGCACTGACAGTGCAATTCAGGGTAATGGCAATGGGGCAGAAACAACAGTCACCTGAGAGATTCCCATCCTTACAACAGTAATTCAACTTGCAAACATGACCTTAAATTTGGAAGTGTTTATCATTCCTTTCCAGCATTATTTGTAACTCCCACAAAATTTAACTCCCAACCAGACAAATGAAGGGTTTGAGGCTGTTCCTGTGCTAACAGCCAAGCAACTCTTCGTTTGCTGCAACGGGAACATGTTCAGGCCAACACCTCCCACTTGAGACCAACCCTTGGTTGGCAGCTCCTCATTAGCTCATTAGATTCATTACCTGTGGGTAATGGTCAAGTCAGAATAATTTGCTGCTATGTGGGTCGTATGCTTGGGAGCTCACTTTGTGCCCTGTAGAGTGTCAGCAGTCCATCATTTCACTGACTGCTCTGTTTTAAAATAAAACTTACTACTGCTGCCATGCAAGCTTGCTCTGAGACACATGTCTCCTTCAAAATATGCTGTGTGGTCATTCTTGTACTAGTGTGGCCTGGTCTCTTCCTCACCACAGAGCCATATAAGAGTGGATCATTGTCCTTGAGGATTTTTCCCAAAATATATTTTGGCATTTCCTTTAAGCTTTAGTTTTTTTCTGAATTAATACTTGGGCTGTGAGGCTTTTTTCTTACTCTTCCAGGATTGAGAGGGCAGCGATTTTAGTGAAAGGGTAAGATGTTTGTTATGGGGATGGATTTCAGTTTAGGATTCTGGTTACAGGCTTAGTGGGTTTGTACCAATGCATATGGTAGGGCAGGATACATTCAACACTAAAAAAAACGCAAATAAACAAAGCCAGTTATGTTATGCTGTCCCCCTTAAATACTCAGTGATATAAATGTGCCTTCCTGGGGATTAATTCACAGCTTCAAATCCATAATGCTGGAGCCACTCCATGCATGCAGCCCCTACTAACTCCCTTGACTTCAGGCAGAAGTAACCACAAGCAGAATCTGGCCCCAACCTCTGAATTTCTTAAGAAAATTAGGAAGTTGGGAAACTGAAAAGCTCCTAATGGCAGGAGCTGGGAGACCCTACATTTGCAAAATGTACCAGGTGATCCTGAGTACGTCCGTTTTAGCTGCCTAAATTCATTGACACAAGAGGCAGATTATTCCAGGTGTTTTCTCCTGACAACAGCTGGTGCTTCTTGACTGGAGGACCGGTGTCGCCTGATGGATGGTTTCCGCATTGTCAGTTAATGGTTACGCTGACAGTCCAGGAGCAAAAATGGGGTCTGGAGAGGAGCCTTTGTTGGCAGCAGACCTACTCCTCCAGCTCCCAGCTTGCGTTAATTAGAAATCCCAGCGGCTACCATGCCCCCTGTGGACTGACGGTGCTTCAAGCACCCAAAGAGTGGTCTGGGTGGTCTTGCCTGGATCTGGGAGGGCATTGGCTGGGTTGTGTGTGCATGGGTGAGGGGAGCAGGGCTGGGCACCAGTCAGGAGACAGAATTTGGAGCCTCTGCTCCCAGCTAAATAAAAAGCAGCAGGTTGCTGAGGCAGCTGGAGGAGATGCCTCCACATCCTCTGACGTGGGATGCTTTTTTAATGCTCAGAAAGACTCCCATGCTTGGCACTGTGATGAGGTCAAATATTAGATCCGCTTCTGCAACCAGGTGCTTGTTAATCCCACATGTGCAAAGGGGAGCTGCAGTATCTGTCTTCCACAGCCATAGAAATGCAATTTTATTGTGGAGAGGCAATCTTCAGTCACTTGGAAATTCACTGATTCATTTACTTTTAAAACCATTTTATGGATTTTTTTTCTGGGTGATGAGAGCTTTCTTGAAAATAAAATAAATTAAACCAGGTTCATCTCCAAGGAGATGTGGGAAGCAGTTTGGGGGAAAACTAATGCTGAAAAGAAGTCTTGGCTAACAGCATGAGCAAGTGACAGGAGGCTGTGATGGTGTCTCGACTGAGCATGGGGTGTCCAGGGGCTGCCCCAGGCTCCAGAATGGCTCTGGGTGTCCTTTTGGGCCACTTCACTATTCTCATCCTTTTTTTTTTATGGCCAAATGACTGCTTCAGAAAGCAGACTTCGCCCTCATTTAAATTTGACCTGCGCTGCCTAATTGCCTGAGGACATAGACCGGTGTCTGCAACATCACAGCCACTTCCATGATGAATTGGATTTGTCAGTCTCTGGGCTGTGGTCTTATAATGTGCTATATTATTAAGTTTCTTTGCCTTAAGTTGCCAGCTAATGGAATAACCTCTTTGTCTTTATTAGAAAGAGTCCCCAGCTTTATTAAGTTACATAATTTACAACCAATAGCGTAATCAATAAAACATTAACAAACATGTAACCTTAGACAAACCTCACATATTGATTTCTTTAAACATTCTCACAAAGCCTGCCTTTGGCCAAAAAAAACCACTCGATCCCAGTGGCAACCCCCAAAAAAACACTTAATGCGTTAAGGTGTGGGCTCTGGAGGACAAACTGAATTGACTTCCTTGGAAATAAAGATGGTTCTCTGCTGGTCTCTGTGGGTCCACCTGAGAAATGTTGTTTTTTGCACTTTGGAAGGAAGCTCCAATTTCCTCTTTTGTGCCTCATCTTTACAAGGAAAATACAGTGAGTTACAAAATACAGTAGTTACCCACACAGTTAAAAAATGAATGTAAATATTCTCTAAGCACGGACAAAAATGGGTACTGCAAAATCTGTATTAGCTGATGATGATTAACCCTGGGGTTTCTCAGGTGAACTGTAATTAGCTGTGGTATTATCAAGCTTGACCTAGCCCTGTGTCTGCATTAGATAGGAAGTTGTGTTTAATGCCAGGTAGGCAACTAGTTTTTCTAACACAACACCTCATGTAAATATATTTTCCAACTGTAAAAAAAGCTTCTGATGTCTCTTGAGTGTGGTTTAGTGGATGATACCAATGTACCTGCAGTTATGCTTTTGATGCAATCAGGAAAGCTAGTATTTTATTATCTCTACCTCTCTATTTTCAAGCCTGTGAAAAAAAAAACCATCAGAGACTGTCTGCCATGGAATCTATGTGCATTATTGTGCGGCAGAATTGTACCAATGATAATTTCACAGGTAATTTAGAACTAGACTGGAGGAAGTAGCAGGAAAAGGATTGCAGGGAACATTCTTGCACAAGCAAGGAGGTAGAGCAGACGTGCATCTGCTCCATCTTCAGTTTCAGTGATTTGGTGAAGGTGTACACATAATTTCTGGAACAATTAAGCTGAATCTTTTTGTAACCTATATCCTTGAGTGGTACATTTATGTAAGGAAACTTTTATGGGCTTTGCTTTTCTTTAAAAACAGAATCATCTATTCATTTTGCAAGTCTCTGAAAGGCTTCCTTTTCAAAAGGGATGCAGGCGAGATGGAGCAATAAAGCTTCCCAGCAAATGTTGGGGACTAGTGTGCAGAGTTCCCACATCCCCTTTGGAGACTTCATCATTTAACAGCCACAACTCCCCTTTATTAGATCACTATAAAACAAGTGCCTGGAGGGAGTCAGAAATGAATTGAATTTTGTAGATTTAAATGATTGTGTGGGACCTTTTTGGTTTAATATATACCCTGGAGAGGTTTGCTACTAGAACTTGGGAACTTTATAATAAGAATAATTCCTTAGCTAGAGATCTTTATCTTGTTACATTAATGATTCACTGGGGGGTTATACTGGAAAATGAAGGGAAATTTTTAAAAAGGCTATTAGATCAAATGTTCTTATGAAGACACGTACAGAGATGGTCAACAAAGATTTATAGGCTGGTGAGATGAGGAGTTTACTGCCTTTGTGCTGTATGCACAGGGCAGCCAGCCGCTTCAGGATGAGGTCCTCCTCTGCACTGTTACTCGGTGTGGACTCCGGCTCACCATCAGCATGCAACAAGGTAAGGTTTGGCAGGCTGCCTCCCGCTTGCGCACTGCAAAATATGCATGCAGTAAGGGAATTCACATAATAGTGGTTCTAACTACCTTAGCATCAATGGTATGGGCCAAACTCTCCATCCAGACCCATGTTTTTACATCTCTGCTTTTATCCCAGAGGTTTTGCAGCACTATTGCTCATCTCTAGCTCTGCCACATCAGTCCCAGCACATACTATTTATAGTGCCCACTGTTCCTTCTGGATTTGGTGACCGTTCAAGGTCTCTAAATAGCAACTGTGTGGCCTCCAAGGATGTGCCATTTGGAGAACACAGGTTCCTCTTGTACTTTGCCCATGCAAAACATTTACCATGTTTCTGCCATTTATAGTTGCCACTGTAAAGGGCTTTGAAAGCCTGTTTCCTATACCAAGTGTTTTTACCTGTGATCATGACCCACCAGTTTTAAAGATATTGTCAGGGAATTGCAGGATCAACTACAATCCCCACAGCTGAAGCTAAGCATCCAAAAATAACAAGGCAATTTGGAACATGCAGAGTGGCATTTTAGGCCTGAGGAGGGTGATTTTTTCATCCAGTTAGGATGAATTCCAATTGACAGTCAATAGAAATGAAAATTAAACAACACTGTAGCTTTTGCAAATACAAACCATTGAAGCAAAAATGGAAAGAAATGGGGAATGCAGGAATATGCGCTTGCACTTTGCTATCAAATCTCCAATCAGGATCTGAGAAGGAATTGCTGGTAATGGTTATATTTATGGTCACAGCCAGTGCCTGGAGCTTAAACGTGACAGTGGGGGAAGAGAAAGCATGTTGGTGTTTGCTTGACGGGGGTTGCAGGGAGGGTGGTAGCCACCAGACATGTCCAAGAAGCCTAATTTGCCCCATTCACTAACAGCACCTGTTCCTACTTCTGTAGAAGTGTGGGTGTTTTCCCAGAAGTCATACACCAAGCACCCCTTCAACCCTTTTTTGCTGTTGTTACCTCATCCCTGTGTCCATGATGGGTGAAAGGTAATTACCTTGGCCACTTCCTCTCTCCTTTGCACAAATATCTCAAGATAGCTGTAAAGAACCCCAGGAAGACTTGAGGAGAAGAGCCCGAGGCTAAACTCCGCTGCAATAGATATGAGGAGAAGAAAATCCTCTGTAGTGCTCCTCTGTACCTCAGTGGGAGCTGAGGAAATCCCATACCTCTTGGGATCAAGTCTCTTGAGAATGATTTTGGGATAATCCTGGACAAAGAGCCCTGCACGCTTAATGCTTTTATGAAGGCAGAATGAGAGCATTGTGAAGAGCACAACATGCACTTTACTCTGTACAGATCTGGAAAAAAAACGTCAAAGGAAGGGAATTTAAATTCCTCTAAATGCAATTAGAGGTGACAAGATTTCTCATGGTGAGAGACTGCGTTAAAGCAAAAGTTAAAAGTTCCCATCCAGTTCATAAAGCCTTAGGTAGCTATTGGTAATATGAATTAAATTAATCAAAATGGGTAAAAGCTAATGATCCTCTTGGGAACAAAATTAGCTCCTTAATGAAAGAAATGGAGTTCAGAAATTATAATAGAATATTAGCAGATGTGCCCTTTGGAAATTATAAATTTGCAAAATCCCCTTATGTAGATATTAGTTTGAGTCAAATTATCACTAAATCTGACCCTGGAGATGTGATGTGAATATGTGCACTACAATCTGTTCAGGAGGACCTGAAATCCTCTGTCAGCAGTTCTGCTGAGCTGGGCTGGGTGCCACAGAGTGCTTTCCCAAGTTAGCAACAGGGCACAGTCAAAACCCAAAACTCTGCTTGTAATCTACTAAGCTCTTGCTAAAGAGTCCTACTGCCTCTTGTGGCCTCTGGGTTGCTGAGAATAATTATCCTACAGGAGAGATTTTTAGGAAGACTCACATTTCAGTAGGACACAGGTGGTCCTTGTCCTTGTCCTTGTGGCCATCCCAGGCAATGGATGTTCTGTTCTGGATGTGGGTCATTACCTTGAAACCAAAGCATAAAGGACAGTTTATCGATGTGGATCAGTGTGTAGTGAGTAACAAGAGACTCATCAGAGATCCAAGACATGTCAAAGTCACAGAAAGCAAACAAAATCCCAGAAAACAAACAAACAAAAATATGATGAATTGCTCATGTTGAGACTACAGAGAATTTATTACATGTTTTTATGGCTCTTTCCAGCCAAGAACTTTTCTCAGCCATTTATGGAAAACATAAAAGCCACTGGGAGTTAAATAGGATAAAAACTAGATTTAAATCATCCTTACACATGCTGCTCACATCAGCATACAGCTGTTTTTCAGCATTTGGAGTCCTTGAAACTTTTAAGCCATTTAGAACAGCATGTGATTGGTATGAAAAATAGCACAGGCTTTCTTTTTATAAAAAGAAATCACGCTCTGGGGTGCTGGATGTAGGGACTCCAGAAGCCAAGAAAGATGTTTGAAGTGCTTATTGCCATTCCATGACCCAGAAAACTCTTCCCGCCTCACGCTATCTCATAGCAATCCTGATGCCTCCATCCTGGGAACAAAATGAGGAAGACATTCCCCTCTGGTGCAGATGGCTAATGTACAGCACAAAGCATGCTTGAGTCCCCGATTTGAGGATGTAATGTGCATAGTTTAGGGAATGAGATCTTCCTTTTAGTTTTGTATTTATAGCACAAGCAGTGGCACTGTAAGCTTCTGCATGCTGTCCTGCCAAAGTTGATTCATCTCTGCTCAGACTGTCAGGAGTTTGCATGCTCCACTCAATAAGGCACTAACCATAAAAAGATCTTGGACAAGGGAAAAATCCAACAGCCCCCAGGACAGTAACTCCTCCTCCCATCCCAGAAGGGAACAATTCCCAGTTTGCAAAAATAAAAAGGCAAACCAAAAACATTAGACAAGGACAGAAAGAAAAGGAGAGGGGAAAAAGAAAGGCCCAAACCACATCATGGGCAGTTCTCATAGAAGAAATACGCTGTATGTTGTACCCTTGAAATCTGTGAACAAATGACTATGGGAAAGAGGGGTACAGCTGAAAGCAGTGGGATTGGGATCGTGCTTGAGATCATGCAATGTTAGCATAAGGCACAGAAATGTGTGATTCTTTGGTGCTCAGTCTGAAATGGCTTTGTGAAGATGGATCCACGACGTTATTACCACTTTTCAGATAAGCAAACTGAAAGAGAAAGAGAATAGAGTGACTTTGACCAAGTTTTAAAGAACAAGAGTCCTGTTTTTTAAAGGTCTTTCAGATTTCAAAAGTTGACTTTATTCTGCATTGCAGTGAAACACCCAATGTCTGATATTCCAAGTAAAGCGAAATCTACAAAAACCCAACGTATTTCAAGTTGATTGACAGGTTTTGTTGTAATGGGAATGGAAGCATTCTGTTTTGACCTTGACTTTTTAAAGTTAATATTATGTTGTAGCAAAAAAGCTAATACAAAGTAAAAAAATCAAGGCAGAAAGTTGTTTAAAAATAAAAAATTGAATGGGATGTTTCAACATTACATTGTCAGTACTTTTTCCACTGATTTTCTTCCAGGAGTCTGCTGTAAGCAATCCTCTTTTGCAAAGTGTTTGGATTTCTGATGGCAATAAAATTCTTCTGCAATTTTTCTGACCAACTGTGCCAAGAACAAAACTCTGACAGCTCACTTCACTGTGTAAGGATGCATTTTAAATGTAAGAATACTTTAATACAAGAAGTACCATTTTGTGCCATCAGCAAAAACACTTTTTTTCCACAGAGTATTGAAACTGCCATACTGAGTCTGACCTGAAATTAATTCATGCCAGCTTGTCTTAGTCACTGATAGTCCTGAGTTGCCTAATCTGTTTTTGAACCTGTTTTCAGTTGAAAAAGCAGTTCAGCAGTAAAGAGTCCCACAGTTTAAGAATTTATGTATATTATGGAAAAAAACGCTTTTGTTTATTTCAGCCTTGCTGCTTCCTAGTTTTCTTTGAGTACCTCATGGGTCTTGTACTGCCAGAAATAATGAATCATCATTCCCCATTTCCCTGCTCCACATCACTCTCAAATTTGCAGACTTCTTTGATATTCTTCCTCACAAGTTGTCTCATATTTTATTGTCCTGAGTAATTTTGTATTTTCTGCAGAATTTGTCACTTCATGATTCAACAGCTTTGCTGGAAAACACACAAATACGTAGAGCAAGAGCAAGAACTTTGCTGCTAGATAACTTCCCTCCCTGCTGTGCCCCTTGCCTTGTGGACTCCACAAAAGCCTCCCTTTCTTAAAAACCTGTGGTGAGAGATCTTATCAAATGCATAGTGAAATAGAAGTTAATTAGTTAATTACTTATCATCTGCATCACATTTTTTCAGGCAGTTGCTAGTTCCTCCAAGTCCCTCTGATATGTTTTAAAGGTAAGACTTTACAAAATCTGTGCAGTTTTTCCCCAGCAACGTGTATGTATTTTTGTGTGTAAAAATTCTGTTTATGATTATTTGTACAAGTTGGACTTGTCTTTAATGGAGATTTACTAGTCTGTAGTTCCCAGTGATGCCTACAGTCATTACTAAAGACTGGTGACACATTTGCCACTGTACATTATTCTGGGGAAAAAATGATAGGTTACATAGCACAGTTAGTTGTTGAATAATTTCGTATCTGAATTCCCTTACAGCTCTTCGATGTTCTCTATCTTGTTGTGGTTTTTCCAGCAATCCCGTCTATGGACACTTCTGGTTTAGATAGCTCTTTAGGCTCCTCAGCATCAAATACAGTTCTGCTGTGAGACCCTGTCTCACAGGTAGTGAACAGTGAGACCAAGAATTAATTTCCTTTTCTATCATGATCTTGCCTCTCTTGAATACTTTGTTTGCTTCTTGATCATCTACTGGTTTCATTGACTCTTATCCTGTACCAAAGGGGGTTCATTTTTTATTGCTGATTCTGCTGCCATTATCATCACTGGTACCTTTTATGTTCTTGGCAAAGATCTGAAAATCTTTTTGTCCTTCTTCATTTAGTTTTACATTTAGCATGCAAGAATTTATCTTTTCTAGGTTCTCATTTTAATGCTTATCTAATTTCTAATAGTTTCATTTTACTGATAACCAGAGTGGTTTTCTGAAGACTTGTTCCTGTATTTAGCACGGCATCCCTAGTCTTTCTGTCTGCAAACATTACTTGCTTCTTTTATTTTTCTGTGCATGGGTAGCTTCAGTACTAAAGTACATTTGATGACAAATACTGAAACTTACTGTTGATATTTAGCACATGTATTACTCAAGAATTATTTTTTGACTAGTGCCACCTGATGAGTATAAAAAGTTAATAGCTATTGGATCAGTTTAATTTCTTTGTCAACTGTTGACATTTTTATTTCACCCCTGTAAGCTGAGAACCAGTAAATGCAATAAATGCCTGATAAAACCCACTTCGGTCTCATAGTCTGGTGACTTATCTTCTAATCCACAATAATTTTTAACCACCTAACTTGCTTTTCCTAGTCCAGATCTCATGAAATCTAGGTTATTTTCTAGCTTTCTTACAGATTTCCCATCTGTCCATCATTAAACGACCCCATGTATCCAGTGAGAAGAATGACAGCACTTCCTCACTTCAGAGACATAGTGTGAGATGTACGGTAACATGAGCCATGGAGATACCAGCTCAGTGCATGCTACATGTGAGAAAGTTTTTCACCTCCCCCCTGTAATGTGATATTTATTCCAAACCTCAAATCCTTTATCTACTTACTTTGTGAAAATAGAGTCTACTTGCAGAGATGTAAGACCTGATTCCTGTGAAAATGGATTCATATCTACTGTCAAGGATTGCCTACTATTTGCTGTATTTGGGAAGAGAACTCATTTTTATTGAAATGAACAAACTTGCCCTGGAGCCCAATGAAACACTGGAAACAAGTTCATACACGATAGGAGAGGCTGAAGCTCCTGCAGTTCAAGGTTTTATGACTCCTATGAACTGCCTCGGGGGGAACAGAAGAGTTTGTGAGCCTAGACTGAATCCATGAACCATGCCTCCCCACCTCTAAAACGTTGGGGAGCCATAGCTGAGGAGCACTCAGCCAATTCCAGAAAAGCCAGCTGCACCAGGGCAGGTGCTCAGGCAGAGCTTAAAAGCAGCCTGAGGACAACTTTCATTTATGGCCACCTGTCTGTACCTAAGGTGCTTTCTGGCAGCAAATGGCCCCTGGTTCCTCCTCACCTGGGTAGAGGGGCTTTCTCTGGTGACGTGTCCCCTCTGGGCACGAAATAGCCCAGCGTGCTCCAGCACTGGGGTGGTGGCAAGGGTTTAATGAGGCACTGTCTATGCAGTATGAGACTGCTCCAGTCTCTGCTTGGGCTTGAGCTGCCTTCACCTGTGCCACAATATGAGGAGATGCCACCCCAGTGCCCCACTGCTGTGGACACAGTGTCTGGGTTTCAGATGCTTTGCAGGACCTAGCTCAAAATGCTTGTTATGGAGCACTTGTCTTCACAAGCCTGAAGCCTTTTAGAAGTTTGATTTAATGCTCACCATAACAGCAGTACTTAAAGCACTGCCTCCAAGGAGCTCTGGGTTACTGTTATAGCCGTGGATCCCCCTAGAAGTTACCTAGGTCTGACACAGGGCTGAGAGGAACAGCTAGAAAGAGTCATTTGCACTGGAAAATGCATGTTGTCTATCCCCATTAGAAACAACACTATTATTTTATATATATAAATATACATTAGCAAAAGTGTTTTTAAAAGGGTCAATAACTCACAGATACAGAGAGAATAATTTACTAAAGTATGTGCAGCTTTGTTCATCTGGAGACCCTCTGGCCAAAAAACCATCAAGGATAACAAGCACGCTAAATACTAATAGTCACAATCATAAAAAATTACATGCATGATTAAAAGATCTGTTTCAACGCACTCTTACATTTGCTAATAAAAGTCTCCTTATGAATATCAAAATACAATTTTCCATATGAAAAGGACAAGCAAAAAACAAATGACAACTTAGCCTTATTTGCAATGACCTTGTAAGATTTCTAAAAATCTGACCTCCATATCTTTTAAATGGATTGAATGTACTTAAATGGTTTAGATAAGGATGTCAGATACAAGATACCAACGCTGGTTGATAGTGCCAGAACTGGAGAGTGAAAAAGTGAATAATGAACAGCAATGTAGCCAGATTCAGGGTGAAGCAGACCTTTCAGGCATCTGGGCCAGTAAATAGAATATGCAATTTAAATTAGACAAACGTTACGTAATAAATCCAGAGGCAGTGATCCAGGACAGTGAGAGTACATTTTAAGCAGAGGAGTAATTCAGAGTGAGCTGACCAGGAAAGGAATTTTCTCCAGGGGTTTCTTTAGACAAGCTCTCCGAGCCATCCGGCTGGAGTCCAAATCCAACACAAATGGTAAGGGGAGACTGGATGAATCATAGAAAAGGCTATAAATCAGGAGAAGGGATAACATTTCTGCACAAGGCGGGGCACTTTTTCATTTGAAGCACTGTGCTTGGTCATCTTTTCACACAAAAAAGGGCATTACTGCCCTGGAGCAGGTACAGCCTCAGCCAGCCAGGCTGACAGCAGGTTTTTGGAAGATGACTTATGATGGGTGCCTGGAGTAGGGGATCTGCTCAGGGGAGAAGGAAGCTATTTACAGCAACCAAATGAAATCGCCCAGATGATGAAAGAGCAGGGCCGTCCTAGCTGCCCTGTGGCAAGCAACCTGTAACCAGAGCTGATGACCTTCTGTGCCAGGCACCCTGCAGCTGGTGGCAAAGCAGCTCTCCAGGGGAGGATTTGCAGCCTCAGATTTCGAGGGAGAGCAGTGTTTGCGCTTCTCGGAAATCCACAACAAACTATGTCCTTTGAAACCTTTAGCTCAGGGTTTCACCAGCCAATCCTAGCAGCAGATAGCTAAGAAAAGGGGGAGACCAGACACCCAGACCACTCTCAGTCTTTGCTTTTCTCTCAAACCTCTGTCACAACACCCCCAATTTGACAGTCAGACTATAAACGTAGGCACCACCATCCTCCTCTGGATGCATGATCAGACATTTTAGCATGTGTATGACTGTAGCACAGTCTGACATTGGGATGTAAGGGGGGGCACCAGCTCCTAGCCGCTCAGAGCTAATTGCTCATCCCCTGTAGCCCAGACAGCAGAGACCTCTGCTAGGCAGCCAGGGTGCAGCCGAGCATTATACTTTCAGCATATGGACCATTTAAATTCCTAGCAAAAAGAGCAGTTTAAACCGCTTGGTGCTTGGGTAGGATTTCTGCCATCTGGTACCCCGTATCTTCTGCTGGCAGAAGCTGAGGTTGGATGCAGCTCTAGGATAGTAATTGTAGAGTCATTTCCATACAAATGGCTTGTAACTGGTGAATTTGGGGCAGGCCCATCAGAAAGCATTTGCGTTTCGTTCCTCCTGCCTCTTGCTGTGTATCAGGAGTCCAAAGGAAATACAGGACCCCCTCAAGAATATTACTGGTGCATCCACAATGTGGACCTGGAAGGGATGAGCCAAAGATGTTGATGTTTATTTTGTTCATTTCTGCTGAAGACTGAACCAGGGATGCTGAAAATATCCCTCCTCTCTGGTGGAAGGAACAGCCAGTAAGACCTGAGAGGAGATTACTGATCTGGTCACTGGTGGGGCTTAAGGCTCAGAAGCAGACTTGGACTCCAGGTCATTTTGTAATGACCACCAAGAAACAGGCCTTTAAGATGACCATGAAACATCATAGCTGACACACTTCAACAAGCAGATGAAACTCCTCCTTCATAATAGTAGCTCCTGCCTTCTCTAAAGTAAAGCCTCTAAATGTGGTCCAACGCCACCCTCAGACAGAGATTGCAGCTTGACACGAACCTGAGTCCAGCACACATGCTCAGCAGACACACATTCACGCTCTGGAGTCCTTCTTGAACAAGGGTGCTTTACTTCTTTGGGGCTGTGGGAAAAAGTCTTGCCCTCCAGATGTCAGTGAGGCTACATGTGTAATCTGGTTCTCAAATAATTTGCACAAGTAAAATTGAGCTCATAATTTTTCCTCTTTTTAGGCTGAAAATTACATACATCATTCCCTCCTTCCCACTCCAGAAAGGATCTCTATAAGACTGATGTTACCAGCTGCATAACAGCAGCATTTCCCAGGAATTATGCTGAGGATGCCAGGCAAGCATAAGAGATGTTGTCCCACACAGAATGAGGGCAGTGTTATGCCCTGCTCCGCTTTACAAGGACATATCTTGTGTCTCAATGAGACACATCCTCAAGTGATGCCTGTGATGCCTGTCTAAAATCTGTTCTGTGGATGGCTACATAAATCTCTGAGGGCAATTCTGATCTTATATCCCTCAGCAGCTGAAGGAGGTGTACCACCTCTTATGGGATATTCACACTTATACCACACTTAAATGCATCCTATTCAAAATGCAGATTGTTCCAATGTCTAAATGACTTATTTAGTGCTGAACCCAGTTATCAAGATTTAACACAAGCTTATTTTGTGTTGGTACCTCTTTCTGGATGTCAGCATTAACCATTAAAGGATGTGATACACTATGGGTTTTTTTGTCAGGGAGACTGAGGGAAGCTCATTGCTGGAGTCTGCTTTGACCACAGGACTTGCTAGAAAGACAGTGTGATAAAATCCTGGTTATTTAACAACCGATCATTCCTTTGGCTGTTCAGAAACCAGAGATGGGGTTTATCCTACTGTCTAAAACTTTATCCACCTTAAAATTAAGCAACTACTCAGCACCATCTGGTTAGGCTGGCACAATGTCCAGGGTGAAGGCAACCTGTGGGGAGTGAATCATGCCACTCTAACGTAGGTATTTAACAAAAGAGGGGCACATGTCCATGTCAGGATGAGCAGCTTCTCTCCACTGACAAGATGGACCTGGGTTGCTGGTTTGGTCTTGATGCCTGACTCATAGATTGAGTTTGACAGACCAAAGCGGGTGTAACAAATGCCATTCTCAACCACTATCACCTTTCTGCAGACCTCTCCACTGCTGCCTTTGGTTACAGAGGTGGGCTATAGTGAGGCCACTGGCCGAGCACATCTCCACACTGCGATCTGAGGAACCCCAGCCTGCCCCGTTGCCAAAGGTTTTTTCAGTGTAGGTGGACAGAGAGCACTGCTGGGTGAGCTGTCTGTAGCATTCTCACAGCGAAAGATGCATTGAGGGGCATCCCCCTGTTCTGTTAAAATTCTTCCACCTATTCTAATATCTATACTGTTATTAAAAGCTCCAGGGTTTTGTGAAGTGTTTTTTATTAACAGATATGAGAGAAAGAAGCCTTTGTTCAAGAGCTAAAACATCCAGTAAAACCTGAAGGCCCTTTACTGTTGATGCCTGCAAGAAGTTTTCCACCAGAGACAGCTGAACAACGAAATTGACACTGCTAACGGTAGAGAGGTGGGAAGAAAATAGGGCCCTGAAAATAAAACCTTTCATATTTTTTACACCTAAACCTCAAACAAGTGGCAAAAAGCACTGAAATTACTTCCCCCCCCCCCCCCCCCCCCCGTTTTCTTTTATGTCCCATGTAACACTAAGTGTTAACCTGGCACCTGAACAACCACAGATCTATCTGCATGCCAAATGATTACCACGTGCGTTTCACCTCCAGCGAGATATTAGTGGATCTGCAGTAAGAAAGCAGAAAGGGATGAAGCTTTTATAAATTCATCCACCAGGCTTTTCTGTTTACTTTTTCAACTTCTGCTGCCTTTTCACTGAGGTACAGCAGTGTCATTTTTATAATTCTCTGAGGATATGTTAGATAAATACACAGCTTATCTAAGCAACCCTACCATCCATTTGGAGTGGATGAAAGTTTCCTACCAGCTGGAAGGTGTTTGCTGTAACTCCCTGACCACCCTCTCTCTCTGCCCTTTGGAGGCTGCCGGCACAGGAGAGGGAGGCGCTGAGAGGGTTTTCGCAAGGCATCTGTCAGAGTTCCTGTGTGACAGGTTGATTCAAGGAGAGATCCATACCTTGGGTGGCGGTTGCAATAAAGGCAGTGGTGGTTCTATACTCCGCTAATGTGTACTTTAAACCAACTATTTGTCTATTCACTTCCAATGAATTTCTTGATTTGTGGCTTTTGCAGATTTAAGACTGATGTTAATGGCCCCTAGATGCTTTTCTTTTTCTGTGAGAAGTCTAAATAAAATAAATGAAATGATCCTCAAGCCTCCTCATCTCGAATTCTTTCGTTGAAATGACCTTAGATATCTTCCCTCATCTTCAAATATCCCGGAATAATGTGTTATTCTGACCTGAATCTTGTTATACTCGGTGTTTTTCCTTAGAACTCAAGCTACTGGAGAATCTCAGGTTCCATTAAAAATATTTTTGAAGTAGATAAGTGGTTTCAGAGAACAGCTTGAAAGCACAATTTGAGTGCAAGCTATGAGATCAGCAGCCAGGTCTCAAAGTGAAGCCGCACACAGCTTTTAGCTATTAAGATGCGCTTTGCAGCAGTCTCTTCATGTCTGAACACTCTCTGTTGGATCAGCTGCAACTCCCCCCATGCTTCGAGAAGCTGCTGTGTCCCCCTGCTCCCACCCCAACATTCATGGGGCACAGGCAGCCCCTCCTCCGTGCTTTCCTTAGCCACATTTACTGGGAGAGCCACCACCTCCAAACTGAAGCCACGGAGGCTGAGAAGACATTTGTGGCCATCTGAGGCCAAAGGAGGACATTTTTGCTGTGTGCTGACGACGCCCAGGTAAGTCACTGGTGCTGGAGCAGTCCGTGAGAGCTGTGCAGCATAACCGGGGAGTGACAGCTGTGTCGATAACAATAGAACATTTTTTGCAGACTGTGTAATGACATGGGTCTGCCAACTCCCACACACAAAGTGTGGGGTGGAGATCAACCACTTAGTTTTCCAGAATAATTTGGAGAGGCAGCTTCTTGTTTGTGGGACCTAACAGCCTTCTCCAGAAGACGAGGTTTGTAAGGGAGTAGGTGGCAAAAGTCCTGGCCTAAGGAGACCAGGAGATTTGACCCAAGACCTGGGGCAATTTTAGTAAACTGGCTATCATAATATCCCTTGTAGAAGAAAGCCTATGGGTATAGGCAAAGGTGTTATCAAAGCATTTCTGACTATGAATTTTTATTTTCTATAAATCAATATGTTTTCTCCACCCGGATTTAAGAGGAAAAAAATCCCAGCCCTCATCTCAGTTCACCTGTGGCTAGACCGTACGAGTTCAGGTTCCCTATTAAATGCCATATGTTCAGAGCCATTTCTGTGGAGCTCTGCTGACTTTACTCTCTGAGGTCTTCAGCCTGGCCTTGATTTATTCTACAGAAGCATACAGCTGGCTCGCTACCTTTCCACCCGTGCTCATTCCCCAAAAAAAGCCCTGCTGCTCAACCTGGGCTCGACACCAAGTTTATTACTGGGTTGTAGTGGTGGTTTGGGGTTTTCCCCCCCTATCTTTTCTATCTTTCCTTCTTCTCTCCCTCTGTCAGAGTGACAGTCACCATCTTGGGGATCTGGCACAAATGGCTGGAGCAGCATGATGTGGCTGATATGGGCAAGAAGCCAGAACTTTTTGTCTAGGTTAACTGTCCTCCTAGGCAGAGAGCAACCCTCAGCTCAGACATATGCCAGCAGCCAGCCATTCCTTTGCTCCTCCTCTCCTCCCCAGCTATTCCTCCCACTCAGACTTTCGTGCTTAGCCCAAGTTGATTAAAATATTGCCATCACTAAAAAAAAAAAAATAAATAAGGTGGGGGGCGGGAAATTTCATTGCAGCTGCCGCTTCTGTCAGCCGGCAAGTCACTTTTAAACTCTCCCTGATAGAAAGCAGTAGCATGATCTGGCTTTCCTTTCCTCACTGCTGAAGGGCTCCTGCACGCAGACGTTTCCACACCAGAGCCATCCGGAGGAGCCTGCTCGTGATGGCAAGCAGGACGCCTGCCAGCATCCTTCCTCGCTGCCTCCTGCCGGTTGCCCATGGTTGGGTGCACAGGGTGTGGGGTCCTGGTCCCCCAGCATAGCCCAGCCCAAGGATACCAGGACAAATCGTGGTGGGATGTGCCAAGACATTGTGGCCCTATGCAGGCCATCTGGCAGGGAAAGATGAGGTGGTCATGTCCTACCTGTTCATGATATCACCATAGCAAAACCGTGCATGGAAGGCTGTCATGCCTCTCCCATGTCATTTCTGATACACTGAGACAGGCGCAAGCAAAGTTTGCTGTTGAGAACATCCCTGGGCTCCGAGTGGGGCTTTTTGGGGAATGAGGACTTGAGTCCAGATGTGGAGCACACAGCTGGCACGTGTCCTTGGAGCAGACCAAGCCCAAACCACAGATCTGTATCATACCTCACCACTCCCAGGGCCTGCAGAATGCAACTCGAGCTTTACAGCCAGAGACATCTGCTCTTGAGCTGTTATAATGAACACAAGAAAGCTATTTGGCTCATCATCTCCACTTGGGAGCAAACACCAGTCCTCCACTCAATCGTCTGCACAACCAGCTAGTGACCTCCAAAGGATGCAAGCAAGGGAAGGAGGTGGCTGTGAGGGTACCATTGCTTCGACAGTAAAATATTATGCTTTACTAATAACAACAAAGTATGTCCCACAACAAAAAAAGAGAGGAGACCACAAGCATGTTAGGGCACCTTCCCGGTTCTGCAAACACTTTCACACTCCTTGTTCCTTTTCTGTTTCTCACAAAGCCCTTCTTCCTTTTGTGCTGTGCCCATGGCCCTGGTTCCCTTCATGCTGAAGACTTGGTAAGATATGGTTTCGTAAGGCAGGAAAGTGCTGGTGTACTCCAAAATCCATTTATTAAATGGTCTTTCAGGCCTCCACAATTTAAAAGGCTCAAAAAAAGGTGAAAAAGCAAACAGCAGGTTGAAAAATCATGTGCTAACCCTTAAATCCTCAGTTTTGTTTGCACCTCCACAGCTTCAGGCACAGAAAAACCACATTTAAACCATTACAAGAGTTAAGCCTGGTACCTTATGTGTGGTGACCCACATTTTCAAAAATCAGTGAAAGAATGATGGTTCTCCACTTAGGTATCTCAAACAGAGCCTCATTTTCATAGACCAGGCAGCTGATCTTCCTAAAAAGAGAAAATTTCATTTGTTAAGAGATAAGCGGCCATTTAATAAGCCATGCTGATTAGTTTTCCCATGATTAGTCACTGCAGTGTTTAATACCAGGTATTTTATAGGATACAGCAGATAAGAAAAGGAATGAGCCACTTAGTTGTTGGAAAAAGACTAACAAAACTTTTGCTATTTCTTCATTAACCTGCTGATAAAACATGGGTTCTAATATATCTTATGCACAACTTGATACCTTAAAGCTAAACTTCTGAGCTTTTCAAACCATGGAAATTCTTATTTCAATATTAATTTCTGTCCTCCATCAAAATGACAACCCATTCAAAGTTTCTTCTAAGAAAAATTTCCAGGGGAAAAAAGCTCAAATCAAATGACAAATTTCTTCTGCTAAAAGTATGTTTCTTTTTACTTTCAACTTTAAAAACAAAATGGAAATACCTTCTAAAGGACAAGAAAATGAAAACGAGGAGTACTTTATTCGAAGATGCTTTGAAATAAAATGTTCTTACATTGTGAAGGCAATTTTTCTTCAATTATTTTTCAAAACAAAGAATTGTGTGAACCTGTGCTGTCAAAGTCTTGCAGCACATTTTTGGGTTTTTTGATGCAGTGGCTCTTTCCAGGCAAGAAAGGTTACTTTGGGCATCACTGGGCTAGCAGAAACTACATATATATGGGCAAGGGTGGGCGGGTGCCTCTTGACTAATAGGTCGCAGGGCAAACCTTGCCATTGTAGGATCTAAAGGGATGGATAGATATGACCACAGGGAAAATGGTTAATGCAATTACCAGCTGACCCATTCTAGCAGCGAGCATGTTGATACTGGAATTATCCAAATGACTGCCTGATGAAAGGATGCATTTGTTCAAAGCACGTTTGCCTAGCTCACTAATCTCTGCAGATATCCTGTTGGGAAATCCTTTGAATCCAATACCTGATAAATTAATTTGGCAAGTGAATAAACATCCCACAAGCCTATTACTGAAATATTATGCACCTGTTACTAAAACACTGCTGTGCATTCATTTTCACGCAGTACCGTTTACTCTTTAAAAATGTTTTTTGATGATGGAGTGAGAAAACCTGTTACTGAAACTAATGTTACCTTGAGCGCAGAGTTACAACTCATACACTTGGATGCATCTGAAGAAAAGCTTGCCTGCCATGGGTCGGGCTCGCTGCACATCCCTCTTCTCAGGGCAGCAGAAGTTCACTGGAGGCAATGACTCGGCCCTAAACCCGAACAGACAGACATGCAAATTCAGTTGCCCATAGCCAAGGTCTGTGTGAACTGAATTTACCCTAGGTGTGGAAGTCAGACAAAGGGAAATGCTGCAAGGCTAGGGAGCAGGGCTGTGTGCTGCTTTGTGGTAGAAGGGCATTACAGGTACAGTTTAGGACTTTGTGCTGCTTGTGAAGTGTTCTGTAATCTTTACTGTGAAAAATGGTAAGCATCATGAATGTTTCCTGGTGAGTAAATATCCACCTTGCTGACAAGGGCTTCAGCAAGTAACATCAGATATTGGCAATGAATTTTATGACTTTGACTTTAACAACTATGCTTCATGGCTGCTTTGATCAGACAATTGATATTCCAGAGAGGTTGCCTCAAAGAGGAGATAAGCTTAAGCAAAGGACTCTGCACAGGTCCGGTGAAGGAGAAAGAGTGGATATTCCCTGATCATGCGAGAGGGGAAGGCTCACAAAGACACACCATGTCGGACACAGGAGGGGAGGTGCTGGATGGACTTTCCAGATCATTGTTCTAGCAAATGGGTTCATGAGCAGAGCTATTTCTGTGCCTGCCATGGTTAATAATATACATGGAAGGTCACCTTTACATTTGTAACAATGAACATCATTTTTTTTGAGGCACATGTTAAAAGCCTGTTGTTTAATCAAGGAAGAACGCTAACTCCAGTACCTCTGTCTACTGAAAAACTAAAAGCCAGAGCTCACATTTCTTTCAAACCACGTGGGGGTCAACTACATGTAGAGAAATTATTTGCTGTCTAGCAGCTGAATGCAATAAAATTGTAAACTTTTCATAGATAATTCACCAAAGAAAGAATGGTAAAGTTAATTGAATAAATTATTTCCTATGAATCATTCACTCTGCTCTAATTAACCGGAGCTTGTGTACTCATCTCGTTCTGCAGTATCTCCATGGCTGCCCCTAAGGGTCAGAGTCCCTGAGAAATCCATCATTTTACTTTCAAATGTGTTTTCATTAAGTTACAGTTGGAAATAAAAACAAAAGAGAGAGTCTGAGGAAGAAAGGAGAATAAATTATTAAGGGGACTTAGTAGTGGTTGAAATACAATTAGGGGTGGCATTCTTGTTCTTCACAGAAATATTTGGGTGCTTATCTGAGCTCCTGCTCACACCACCTGGATGAAGGGCTTCTCAAAACTGCCCCCCTTCAGGTTCCCCTACTTAATCCTCCTTTGGACCCTATAACTCCATAGCTAGCCTGCACACTGGCGTTTCCCAGGATTGCTGCAAACATTATTAGCCTGTACATTAGAACAGTTGCCAGGAAATTAGAGGGCAGACACAGCTTAGCTGGCAGTGGAGGGATGAGGGAATAAGGGAACATTAGTTCCCTCATGGGTCCCGGCAGATGAGCGCCTGCTTATGCAGCATGTAACACAGTCATTGCAATGCAGCACCTTCCCTGTCTCCACTTTCGGTGAGGTTAGAGAAGCCTCTGCCTTGATGCCATCATTGTAAAGGTCTTAGCTATAGGGTTTTTTGTTTGTTGGTTTGCTTTTGGGTTTTTTTAATGGTTTCATCCAATATGGGAATCACTGACATTACAATAAAGCGAATGCTTTACTGACAAAATAAAGCATTTTCTCCACGGTGATCCTCTGGGCTGGTGGACCAGAGGATTACAGTGGAGAAGTGGTCAGCCCAGTTCCCTTGCTGGAGGTGAGACTCTCCCCTGCAAGCCCAAACCCTGTCCTATCCAGAGGATTTGTCAGTGGATAAGGAGAGAGGGGAATAGAAGAGGGAAGCGGAGGGGCTGGCCAAAACCACTGATCCTCAGTCAGGAAAAAGAAGCAACATCAAAGAGTTAAGCCAAGATCTTAGATTTCAAAGAACAGCTTGCTCTGAGCTCAGGCCAGTAAACATTTGGGAATTTTTCAGGGTTTTGCTAGTTCTCCATCCTTACCACATGCCTCAACAATTTTTTTTTCTTGACCTATTAATGACTTCCACTGCATTTAGTGCCCCAGGGTCCTAACCCACATTGTAGCCCCACTGTGCTGGGCACTCGGCGGCAGAGACTGCCCTGAAGAGCTCACACAGTAATTAGGCAAGGCAGAATGAAGGTGGGAAGGGGTATGGTAACACAGAGGAGGCCCGGGGTTTCAGCAAGGTTACTGCCTCTCTGACCTGCTGCAGAATTAGGGAGCGGGTCTCCCGGCATGGCATGAAGTGGCCTCATCTGCAGTCATACTTAGATGTGGATGCTGCTCCACATTAAACACGCATTGCATGCTGATAGCAGTTAAATCCTCTGCAGAAAGAGGTACCATGCAACTTCCTTCCCCTGCCTACCCCGAGGTAAAGCCAGGCAGTTATGTTGTTCGGCAGCTGGCTGCAACTTGGCAGGATATTTGCAGGAACCTGGGTTTTTGCTGTTTTTCATCATGCCAGATTTTTTTTTCTGCCTGTTGATAGAGGGGAAGTCTGAGGGGAGGTTTTAAGGGGAAAAAAAACTCATACAGAAAGATAATTTCCTCTTATAAAAGGACCCTGGGAACAAGACAAATGTTATAGTGATTGGAGAGAAACAAAATTAAAACAAAAGTAATTTCTCTGGAAAAATGAGAAGGATTGTGTTCCTGGAAAAAGCCCTCTGTCCCTTTACCCAGTAGTCAGGGGTCAAAGTAACTAATATTAAAGTATCCATGTAATAGGATGTGTAGAAACCAGTTATAAATACAGATTGCATTATAAAAACATCTTATGACAAGAGTCAAAATTATAGGTACAAGATTCAGAACCACTATTCCAGAGAGTATACACAATTACGTCTAATCTGTGCAAGCTATTAAAAGAGTATACTGGTAGCAGAGCAATTTTAAATAGGCCAGTTTGTTTCCTCGCTTCCTCTGGTATTGTTCTGTTTACTATGGAGACTTCTCATACTCATATAGGCACAAGAGAAGAATTGGGCCATATGTTTTGTGACAAATATGTGAGCATACAGGCAAAGTGGAAGCAACTTTGCTCACCACCTCTCTTCTGGCTGTAATCTGTGTTACCCTGACCCCATTCTGAATCGTGACCCCACCATACTTAGTGCCACACAAACACATGGGAAGACCTGCTTCTTTATTTACCTTAAAAATTTGGTGGTTTTTCTTTTAACCAAAAAGGCACAGAATAACTCAGCAGTGTACCCAAAATTCCCCCTTTTCAAGGAGACTTAAAAGGCTGGTATGTGTACGCACACACATATCCAACAGTGAAAAATCATTTGGGGGGAAAACAAGAAAGCTTGGGCAACATCCCCAATTGATGGTTTATAGAAAGGGCAGTCTGAGCTCTCTGCTTTGTAAATAACATCAGATCTGTATACTTGCCGTTGCTTAGACAGCTCCCCATACACTCAGGTCTCCACTTTCCTCCAGGCTGGTCAGTGCTGATACTGAAGTTCATATTCTTTAGAATAACACTGTAACAGGTATTATTCTGCCTGATTCAAGTGATGTAGGAGAATTGTGCCCTGCATCTGTCAAAGGGCATCGTTTTACATTAACGTTTTCCTTCAAAAACTGAAATGGAAGCTGCAAAGATCAAAATCAAGCAGTATGTAAAAATGCCTTGACTCACATTACAAATAACACTTAATAGGTTGTTACTCAAGATGGAGAACTGCTCAAGAGTGAGGGGATCTGAGTTTCTGAAGTGCCAGGCTTAGTGGTCCTTTATCATTGTAAATGATACAGCTACGCCCCAAGTATTCCTTCAAGCTGCACAACGTTGCATTGAAGATTGGATGGAAGCCTGATTTAAGACATTTTTCAGATAGCTGACTGGATAACCAACTAAAACTTCCCAAGACAAAGGTTTAAAAACCCCACACTTTTCTCTTTCATATTGGTTTTCTGTTTCTCGGTGTAATAAGTACATCAGACTCTCTTCTTTTCTGGGCTCAAAAGCTAATAATATGCTACAGGGGACTGTTTTTATTCTCTTTCCAACTGTTTTTCCTTTCTCTATCATGCAATTAAATGCAAGTCATGGAAATATTCCTAGTTCACATTTGGCTTTAGAGAACTCAGGCTGTGTGTACATGAAAGTGGCTTTCCACACAATTTACTAACAAATACTGAGTTTGACTCAGTAAATGCTCTAGAGACCTGAGATGTTAATACCTGCATAAAGTTATATAATGTGCATAAGTGCTTTCCTCATTGCAAATGACCTAAAGTTATTTAAGTACTTTCTTCAGTACTAATCTAAATGCACAATATAAAAATAACAACATCCATTATGCTAATGTTCTTCCTAACTTAATAAAAAAAAGGTTTTGTTCATGCTTCTTAGCTGTGGAACAACCTATTTCAACTGAAGTGCTGCTTATTACCTTCTTTTCAGTGCCAAAACATCTTTCTGGGCTTAGTAGTTAAACCTATGTTAAAAGGCTTTTGTGGCTGTCCACAACATTTTATGTTTATTCTTAACACCCAGGGAGATGAAACTCAGACTCACTAGATGCAGATGATTGAGGCGATATCCAAGTCAAAACTCCTGTGACTGTATTAACATGATCCTCCTTACTTTTTATTTCATCAGCTTGGTGAAAGTGTGGCTTTCATTATCCTGCCTTTGACTTGTGTGATTTTGTACTCAGGCATATAACATTTCCAGTGCTGGCCACATTCAAAAAAAAAAAAACAAACAAGCAAACAAAAGCTTACCACATTAGTAAGAAAGTCTGGAAAAGATTTTTCAGATTCATATCATAATATTTTTCATCTCAGCTTCATAGACTGAGGCCAGGGGCAAATCTGCCCTTCCCAACTGGAAATTATGCAGAAGTAGTAACCAGGTTTCAGGACTGTCCAGTATTTATTTGCCTTTTTTACTATCCTGATTCTTGCTGTACCTAATGGTGTCTTCATCCTGTGGCACCTTTGGCTCCAGGAGCCAGGACAAAACATTATTTAACACAAAACAATCATTGCTTGATTAGGAATAACATATTTTCTAGGCAGAATAATCTATCTGTACATGAAAAATAATACCAAACTCTGCATATTTGAGTTCTGGCAGCTGTGGCCCACTTTCCACATTATGTGGTTACCGGCTTTAGGCTGCATGGGATGGAGACCATCGTGCTTCTGGGCCAAGGTCCTTGCTGGCCTCGCAGCACCAACCATGCAACTTGCGCTACAGCCATTTGGCAGGACTCCTGACTGCAGCCCTTCCCCTGCTTTTTAGTCCCAATTTCCTTTAGCATTTTATATTTTTTCCATGCTTTCAAGGTGCTTTTGACTGCCTTCCCAATTCTGGTGCCCCAGGGCACAATTTTCTGCACCTACCAGCCCCCTGATAAATCACCTCTACCCACCCACCCCATCTTGATTGTCTGCCTGGCCCTCACAAACTCGTCCCCCACAAAAACCCTTCTTAGTAGCTAGAGCTCCTCTCAGATTGGAAACTAGTGGAAATAAGGAGGAGAGATGGCAGAAGAGCAGTCTAGGAGTTGTGTTTAGATGGCTTCGTTAGCTACAACCTAGAAGCAGCAGGATGCTAGGGTGTACTACATGCTGCTTCAAACCCACAGTATCTCCCATAGCAGGAATGACAAAGGGCTGGCATTCAGAGCCACTGTGGGGCAGAGTCAGGCCAAAAGGCACAGCCCTTTGCACTGCCAGTTGGACAGAATCAGCACAGTACAAGAACTGGCTTGTTTTCCACAATACTGAAGACACCTGGATAAAATATGCTACAAGTAAATTCTCCAGTTAGATGTTTATGCAGGATTTGGCAGAGCAGAAAGGTTGCCAAAAAGACCTCAGACAATAGTTAGGAATTGTCAAGTGTTACATAGAAATTATAGACTCCCCCATGTAAATTTTTAACCAAGAATTCAATAATTTTTGTACCACTATCAGCCACTTGCAGCAATAGCAATTACACAGGACAAGCAAAAGATCATCCATAGGTTGATTCAACTTAGGTTGTCTTTTTCTCACCTCTCCTCAACTGACCAAGTAAAACAGCAGTAATGTTGTATCTACTGGTATTATCTACCTTAACAAAATATTTGGGATGAAGCACTGAAGTGTAGAACTGCCTCTTAAAGCATCAAGAGGCAATGGCAAGATCCTGCAAAACTAATTCTTAGCATAAGGAATAGAATTAGGTAGGTTGTTAGAGAAGTAGTGATTCCAGCTGTAAGTCTTACTTCTCGAGAAGTAAACATCTGGAGCCTTACAAAGATAGGAGGCATCTATAAATGTAAAAAACCAGGGCTGCCCTTAATGTGTCATGTATTCTAGTTCAGAACAAAAACATATATAGATATATTCAGATACATTATTTGACCTGAAATAAGGGTATACTGCTGTTTATTTAAAACCCAAAGTTTACATATAAACTTAACAAGATGTGGACAGATTGAAACAAGAGGAATCAGAGCTGACATTACTCACCTTGAATGAAGTTGACCCCTTCAGGCACAAAAACAAAACAAAAGGGTCTTTCAGTTGAACATACAGGGTGGCAGAGCAGTCTCAGCCTTGCTGCAACCAGGCCCTGGGGTTTCTGCCTCAGAAGCACCTTGCTTCCTGCAGGGCCACTCTGTGCAAAACCAGCTACAGCAAGACGTCTCACTGAGGAACATCAGTGGCTTCACTGAGGAACATCAGTGGCCCAGAAAGCCCTAACGGAGACCCACCCTACAAGAATAAAAGTAATTCTTTCCTAATAAGGCCTCTTATACTGACAAGATTTATTCACCCCAGCTGCTCTGCAATCTTGTAACAGCCCTAAGGGTTCCCCCCTGCGTTTACCTGCAAAGTATAATTTCTGAGACATTTCTGCAGAACATTTGCATCCAAACTTTACCAGGGCTAGAGTCACTCATCCTTAGCTTGAACTATTTAACTCTCAGCCTTGGTGTGGAAACAAATCTGGCAATCATCTTCTGCCCCTAGTTGCCTTTTCCTAGCAAAAAAATTGCTGAGCCATTTCCGTAGAGCTGCTCTCTCTTCCCCCAGCCTCTCTCAGCACCCTTTCCCCACTTCTATTTAACGTCTGCCCTGCTAACATAATTATATGAAACTCTGAAAGATAAACTTTACTGAAACAGAAATGCTTGATAAATAACCAAAAAGCACCACTGATACCTAAAATGTGGAGATGAACAAACCATATTAGCGTACTTGCTAGACTGCGTAGAAAGCATCTCTTTGATGGGCACACATGACATATTAAGAAGATTTAAAAGAGAGATGAAAATAAATGACAGGGAGCAAAGAAAACAAAGTAGAGGAGGCCTGGGTGTCCCAGGGGGTGTATAATGGGATAGAGAGGTTTTCGCATCGAGGTCAGCTGCCTGAATCCTGCGCAGGCTCAAAGCAACAGAGATCTCACAGCCCCTCAGATGCCGTGAGTGGTTGGCACTAACTGATATGAAATAAGTTGTTAGCTCCAAAGGAATAATAGTCATACCTCTTAATCCAGAAACAGCCTCCCACGCTTCCTTCCTTACCTTCCAGAGGCAAGACGAGCCTGGCTGTTCCAGCTACACAGACTGGTCTAACCCAGGTCCCCATCACTGTGTTTGACTGGTGTATCATTGCAAACGGTGAGCACCCAACAGGCAGTTTATGAGAGGTGAGTCCAGAGCCAGCCTCTAACCAGGTGGAAGAGAGAGGGCATCTTCCATCTGCCTCTGAGCACGGGCAGCAGTTCAAGGATGGCGCTTTGTAGACACTATATGAGGACACACTGCCAGAAACTCTGCTTTCTGGGGAAGGACGTGAAAATTCTGGAAATTCTGGGAATTTTGTCGCCTCCAAATTAGGAGTGCACAAATGCTGAGAATTTTTTGTGGTGCAGGAAGTCAGAATGATTTCATTTTGGATGTACAGAAGTTGAGTACTTCATGTTGAAAAGCTGAGGTGACATTTTTTGTCCTGACCTTTTCAACCCAATTTTCCTTACATTCACTCAGGAAAGCAAGAGGAAGTTCAGGTGTTTCTCACAATAACAATGCAGCATAGATTTCAGAAAAACAGAGTCAAACAAAAAAATCTCATAGCAGAATGTAACAAAATATCCACTTTATTCTGAGTTGTTCTTGAAGAAGTGTGTGGACAAATTACAAGCAAAATTAAGATCAAGCCTTTTATTTCTGTAAAGTGAGTGTTTTTTTCAAAAAAGACAAATGCTTTGAATGGGCTTTTTTCTCAATCCGGTATTTAATCCCACAATACACCTCAGACTTTCTGCATGATATATCACACAAGTCATTTTAGGTGAAATCCCAGCCCCGCCAAGGTCAGGCCTGGGAGTTCATCTGTGGATTTCAGTGTAGCCTGGATTCCTCTCTAAATCTGTACATGATAAATTCCTGCCTGTGAAGAAAGGATAATGGTACCTTCTGTACTGGACAGGTAGCTGCTATACAGCAACTAAGGAAAACAAACAAATGGCAAACTATGCTTTTAGTTTATATTGCCTGTATAGGTTGATATTGCCCATAATGTTACAGGGAAAAAAGGCACATCCTTGCCAGTATAGCTCTTTCCAGCCTAGGTGCATTTCAATGGTAGAATAACTTCTATCTCCATACTGCTGAAATGCCTCCCTCCCCCCATCCCCCGGTCAAGAGGGACAGAGAAGGCACTTGTTGTACTGCAAATTTAGGGGGCTGGTAGCAAGCAGGAGCAGTCCCATTGGCATGCCAGTGGCTGGGAGCCAGCAGATGTTGCCAGATTTTGGTGTAGAAGCAGCTGGGTGTTAGCAGCACGCTGCCTGGCTGCTTGGTCAGTTGTGACAAGGTGAACCCTGAAAGTTATTAGCTGATGCTTAAAGCAGCCAGACAGGAAATCAGGGACCTGATATGTGCAGCACTGGCTGCAGGCACTTTGCCTTGCAGCTCTGTCAATGGATGCAGGGAACAGTCTGGACTAGCAAGTGAACTTGTGTCCTTCTGGAGAGCTCAGATAAGTACTGAGATGGTGGGGATTGAAGCTGAAGTAACCAGGGTATCCCTGGAGCACTTGTCAGTGCTCAGCTAAGCTAACGCAGGAGCAAACCTTCCCTTGGCCTGGGGAACCTCCAAAACTGGTGTGCTATTTATTGTGGCAAAGGGAAAAGCAGGTGGCACAATCCCCTCTGAGTTTCAATAGTGTATGGTTGGAACGGCTAGCTTAGACTGGCATTTTAGCTGTAAATTACAGCATGGCTAGTTTTGTATGTGTTTTGGTTTACTGGGACACATAAGAAACCAAGAGGGAAAGAAAAGCAGGGTTTTTTTGTCATCTGCGGGTTATGTTATCCTATAACAGTTTTAGAAATGATCTCTATATATATGGGATACAGAGCAGAGAAAAAGTCTTATTGATGCTAAGAAACTGTGGCTGGGTGTGCTCATGCATATACATGCGTACATGTGCATATGTACTTGACTTCATGTGTTTATATGTGCATGCGAGACTGAGCTCTGATACTGCTTCTCTTAATTCTCATTTGTTGAAGAACTGTAAATCAGTTCAATATAAACCAATTTTGTGCATTGAAATGTTCCAAGATTTCAGGAAGTAAATATACTGATGCTGAGATCGTGATGCTTGAGCTGCCAGGACTCGTGCGTGGGACTCGGACTCCCTGTTGTCACGTAGAGGAAACTGCTACTTGTTGGGAAGACAGCAGGACCCCCGTAACAAAAAGCTTACATTAAACACTACAATGTGCAAATCTGACCAAAACCAGGTCATCTGGCAGATGTTGCCAACTCTCACTGTTGTTAACATCACTGGTTTTACCAGTGATGGAAAACTATGCAAGACAGAGCTCACTGAGACTTTCAGTAGGTTTTGAAAAAGCTGATGTATATGTTGCAGCTGGAATGTTTGCAAAATGTTGTGGGGTTTTTGTGGAAAATTCCTTTGCTCTTTTCAGTTTTTTATTCAAAGTGGCACTAAAATGGACGCAAGTCACTGGTATAAAACAAATCAAATTTTCAACAGGTAACATAGTTTGATGATACAGATGAGAAATTAAACCAAAACCAGGCCCAATTTGTATCATTTAAGACAAGGCACTTAGTATAACACTACTTCAGGATTTACCTAATGACAAATCTATGCCATATTTAGTACCCATGTAAGCCTCCCTGTCACACACAATTTTAGCAAGATGATAAAAACAACTGCTTGTTTCACTTAGGGACTTTTCAGGACCCGGCTGTAAGCAATTTTAATCAAGATTCAGTGTTTTTGAGTAGAGCATAGCCCTGCATAACGAAGGACAAGGATGGTATCAGTGGCTGTGTGCCCCCATCTGAGTTCACAGATCATAATCTAAAGCTGGCTGGAGACTGACATCTCCATTTTCCAGTAGCTCTCAAGGCCTTGAAACTGGTTTTCACCCTTCCTGGGAACAAATATAAAGAGGTTTCAACTTTTTAAATGGAAATGTAACAGCATCAGAACAGCCATTTTTGAGGCCAAATTTTTCATCTTCTCTTTCAGAAAAGGAGGAGGTCAGGACAAGGAGAAAGGTCATGAGAAACTGGGTTCTTGTGCTTGCGCTCCCATGTTCAGAGCAACACTTTTCCCATTTAATGCAGTGGGGAACCTGGTTTCCCAAATCCACAGCTATTACTCAAAGCTCCAGGTTAGCAAGAAAGTTACTAGCTGTCTTTGGTTTGCTTCTTTTCCTCCAGCCACTAAATGAGAAATTTAATCATATCCAATTAATTGCAGGAAAATTTCACTCGGCTGCATGTGTTCAGAGCTGCTTTGCTGTCAGCCCAGCCCCGGATGATGGGATTATCTGTGCTTATTAATATGATCCCATTTAACTCTGCTGCTGCTTGTTATTCTGAGACACAAAAGTTTGTATAGCAAAGCCTGTTTCTGGATGAAAAAAATCACTCTCTTTCATAAAGTCTTTTTCATACTCCAAACTTTATTACCCTTCTGTGCATCTTAAGTGCAGGCCTAGACCCCTGCAGGATTGGAGGCAAAATGTGCTGAGTTCCTGTGCTGCCTGTTGATGTTGCTGACACACAACGTGCCCCAGGCTAACGTGAGCCCATGGAGTCTCAGCTGCTGTTCTCCATGTCCCCACTTACCCCCTTGTTAAGACTCCACAGACTCAGAGTCTCAATTCCTCTGAGCCTTTGCCAGTTAGGAATTGTATCTCCGTATCATCACCAGATGGGTAACTTTTTTTTTCTTTATTTGTGCAATAACTTTAATCTAGTTGATTTCTTACCATTCACTACCCAGAGACAGAAAAAAAACGTAATAAATTAAAGTTTTCCTGGGAAATTAAATACTCTTGAAAAGATAATCAGCTGGATTAGGAAACAAAGATAAGCCTCACAAACAGTAAGTCTAGAGCCCAAACTTTCATATGCCTATGTCAGTTAACTCTCCCCTCCCATGACGTCACCATTGTGTGCACCATCGCAAGCCGCTGCACTTGCTGTGTGCCTTGGGCCTGCACTGTGGTGCAAATGCTAGCATTTCCTTCAGAAGCATTCATTCTCAAATGGCAGTAACGCAGCCCAGCTCCTATTTAAAATGTGGTATGAAAAGATGGCATCTGGCATGGGATTATTCTGCACTATTTACGTGGCAATAAATAAAGCTCAAGCTATTTCCTGAGGTTCTAGCTGATTCCTGAGGACTAGCTGATGTCCCGTGCAGACTCCTAATTCCCCAGGGGAAGAGCTGTGCGAGTACTTTTCCCCACCCTTTTCTGTCAGGTACTGCTCTTTACTGAGGGGGCACAGTGTGTGGTTTGGCTGCCTCTAGCCCCACAAAATTAATGCATATTAATGCCAGGAACTATGCTCCTATAAACTCCATTTCATGTCTAATTTGAATAGAACCTGCTTCAGATACATTAAAACCTCCAATTAGCCAACATATTTTTGGGAAGATAACGGATGGAAAGGATGCTTGCAAGAGCTGAAGAGCAACCCTAGTGGGAATTGGTAGGGTTCTAGATTTAGTAAAGGATTGCCCTTATCACTTCTAGCCTATAGCTAAATAAGGACTTACAGAGACATGTCAATGCAATGGAGAGGATAGAGGTCTTGAGGAGCTTGAGGTCTGAAATGTTCCCATGCCCCCTGCTCTCTGACCAGGAATACCTCAGTCTTCCTATTTATATAATAGAGAGAATAACACAGGCCCATGTTTGCTAAACCCTGAGATTAGAAAGGAAGGGTAGTTAATATGGGTAATCTACTTTGACTTAAATTGAGCTTTTAAAAAACCCTTTTAAATAACAATCTAATGCACATTATATGTCCGTATTTTGTAACAGCTTTTGGACATACGTGCCATGGTCTTTATTTATGATTTAATTGTGCTGGTGTCACTGTGATGTGAATTCATGTACATTATAACGCCAGTGGGAAATTGACATGTCACCTCAAAGACAGGCAAAGTCTTCAGGGGGCAACATAAGAGAGGGAGGCAATCCGGGAAGGAGATTTCAGACCTGTGGTAAAAATAATGTGATTTGATATAGTGGCTGGCGCTAAGTGATACATTTGACGTCCTGCACTGGTCAATAATAATCTACAGTAACCCAGTTTTGAAACTTTCTTGTTTTTTTCTTGCCTTCTCATATGACCTGGCTCGATCTCCAACTGCCTCATCCTTTATCCCATGAGAACCTCCAATCTCATTTTCAATACCAGTACTTTTACTGTGCAGTTCACTAAACTCTTAGCTGAAAAACTAAGCTTACACGAAATAAATTGAATAAGTATTTTTGTGCATTTCTGAGGAAGAGTTAGAAAGTAGCAGAAAGAGGCAGAGTGTCTGCTGTTACTCAGCCAGCTAACCGCCAGTCAGGAGTAGACAGTGGAAATAAAAAATCTTTTAAACAACAGAAAGATTCTCAATAAATACAGAAATTTTACCTTTTTCCATACATTGATAGGCACCCAAGAAAGACTTAAGGAAAATAAAAGGAATTAGAAAGAGCTCAAACACATTAAATAGGCAAAAATTTTGATAGCACTCTATTGCCAAATACAGCTACTGTAATATTCTCCTTCTTACTGTTATTTCTTTGTCTATTAAAACTTCTAGAAAGAGGGTTGGCCTAAATACAGTTAAAATGCCAAATGGCTGGAAGTGAGCCCAGGCAAAGGAGCCTTTACTTCATTTCTCCTTGAATGGGTCACTCAAGACAAAGGTTGGCAAAGCACACAGCTGCGACATGCAATGCTTTTTTTGTTCGCAATTCCATTATTTATCCTAGTATTTATAAAATGTATTCTTTACAGCATATCTGGGGACATATAAAAATGTAAATCTACAAGTATTATAAAACTCTTTAGACTACTTTCTTAGAAGAAAACCCTTTACATTCCTCACAATAGCTGTTCTGTAAGTCAGAAAGGGAGGAAGCAGACAGACTTCATATCATGGGCTCGTACTTTTTTCAGACCAATGGAAAAAGGAAATTCCAACAACTGGGGCCACCGCACCCCAGCAATGCCTCTTTTACAGCCTCAGATTTTAAGTCTAAGTTGTAATGCTCATGGTTATAATAACTGTTCTAGGCACTTCCAGCACTTGCCATCATGCACTGCCAATGCAACATGGCTCACAGAAAGACATCATCCACAGCCTGAACAGCTTCCACAGAGATCGGAAGCCCGGTGCAGACACTGGTGTACTGATTGAATACACTTTTTAAAATTAAAATAAGCAGGGTGTGTGCTTCAAGGCCTGTGTTACCCAAAGTAAGCTGTAGTCATCACAAGTAGTAAAGGAAGGATGAAGCAGGAGGAAACTACACTCAGACTGGACCTTGGTTTTACCTGGGGAACCAGGGGCAGGCATGAAACCAGTAAATTCACTCTCCCTCCAACTATAAAGTTTTAATACCATGATTAGGGGCTACCCCTGTGCAAACTCTAGGTGATTTCTCCGACTTAACAGCACTCTTGGGAAAAGCTAGCCTGAGCCAAACAAGCAAAGCTGTTGCAATCATCTCTCTTGGCGTACCTCTGTTAGCACAGCTAATTGTTCCAGTTATCATCAGCTCTAACAATATGATAAATCATTGCAAATATAGTTAATGTTTAGTATTAGTTTTATATTTGTAAATACCTTAGGAAGATGTTGGCCTAAAATTTTTATAAAATGGTACAGTATCTAAAAAATTGACAGGGGGCTCTATTGACGTCTTTGAATGACAATGTTTTTTAACTATCTATAATATGCTCCTTATACCTGTAATGTCCTGACATCTAGTAATCATTTATTAGACTTTTTAAACATCATCTGTTTAAAATCTGAGCGAAATAAGTCTGTAGGAATTATAAGGAGTAGTGAGAAAATGAAGAGGAAACTCACGGATTTAATGAAGAGGTATTCTTAATGTCTTCAGCAATTTCTCACAGTAGTAAAGGTCTTAAAAGAAGAGTCAAGTCTGGGAATTCACTGGCTGTCTGAAGGCAGTGCCATGAACTAATAAAAGAAAAACTGGGGAAAAAGTAGTTGTGGGGTGTTTTTTTGTGTTTTTTGGTTTTTGTTTTTGGTGTTTTTTTTTTTAACAGGGTAACATGATAACCCGGGGAGATACTGATGTACTGCTTAATACTGGAAAGTTTGAAGATGCATGTGTTTTCTGGAAAAACACAAGGTTTTGACAAATATTTGTCACCTGGTAAATAGCACTACTTAATCAGTCAGACAAGGTGCTGGCGGATGAAGCACAATGTGCTGTTCCTGCAGAAAACAGGAGACAAGTTACCACATCAAACCCAGATCTCTCATGCTGTAGCACAAGAACATGATTAATAAGTTGGGTCAAAATATTTACGTTTAAAAATATTAATTTGCTTCTTCCCAAGAGGTTCTCTAAGCCTTAATGCATTGCTATTTTTATTTCTTTGATTCATATCCTGGTAACTCTAAACAAACATGTGCTTGCACATTTACAGCCAATCCAAACATCCATTAAAACCACGTATCATGTAGCCCCCTGCTTCCTTTTCCTATCTGCCTTATCATTTGGATCCATGGGCTGGGGACATGTCTGACCTACTTAATGGTTAAGTACCTAATTCCAACTCTGGCACATTCAAACCCGAGGAATAACACTGCACTTCTTTTACAAAGTATTCCTGCAGAAGATTTCTACCTGAAAGGGAAGGCATGTGGTTGGACTTGGAGACACACATTGCTGTTTTTAAGTACCTAATGGGGAAAGAGGCCATATGAAGAAAGGCAGGAAACATAAGCTCCCCTTGTAGGGTTATCCTCTGCCCATGCTGGGTTTCCAGTGATCCTGGAATAAGATACCTGAGATTGTTTCCCCATGAAGAGGCTTCTGAATTTATAGGCGTCTCAGCGTGTTATCTGGATAGAGCTGCATGCAGACTCCAGAGGGTGGCTGCTTCAGAGAGGTGCCAGATGCAGATGGAATTGGGGTTGTTTCAATGCGTCCATTCATTCTCCATCATTGTGTCTGCTCTCTTTTTGGTCAGCTAAACCTTGGCATCTCAGTGTGCCAACTCCGCGTTGTCCAAGAGACAAGAGCTGTCCTGTCAGTGGTCTTTTTAGTCTCTGATACCACTCTGAATGATGTCCTTGGGAAAGGGACCCAGCCCAGAGGGCAATGGTGCAAAATGTTCTTAGAGATTTCTAAATCTCCTCATTCAAATTAAAAGTGGATTAAGTACTATGCTGGGCAGTTACTAATCTGATGGTTATTTAACATTATTCATGGAATTATGCCAAAATGAATGCAATTTGATGATATAAAAGATACCAGTTCCAAATCAAGTGACATGTTAAAATCAAATCACATCAAAACATTTCTACAGCAGGCATTCCTGTTAGGAGAAACCACCAGCTCACCTTTGTATCAATTTACAAGCTCTTTTGTGAAAGAATTCCAGAAAAGTGTCAGCAAGAGGCCCCAGAAAAAACCCTGGAAGCTTGAGAAAGGTTTCCTATCCCACGTTTACAGGATCAAACCCATCCCACTAGTGCCAGAGTGACTGAGATGCACAAGAACACAACAAAATGCTTTACATAGCAGGTTTGAGAGCTGTATTTTATCTACTGTACGCTTAAACCTTGTACATGGTGATTATTTTTTTTTAACAAACCATAATCTATCTGCTATGAAGGGAAAAAATATTTTAATGCATTTAGTCAGCCCTTTTGCTGCATCCCCAAATAGTCATCTGACATTTACATGAATCTTATCATATGCTTATTTTATCTTCCATTTTTGGTAACTGCTTCTAACAGGATTACGTTGGAAAACAGCAGCCTCTTCCTATGGGCTCCACTTTCCAGGGAATGAGAACAAACAGTCTCTCTGCAGTTTCCAAGTTTTCCACAACACTGGTGTGGCCAGGCATGCCGGCAGGGTTTTGGAACAGCAGCGTGTGCCATAGCTTGACAAATGATCCATAACCGGGCCTCCTGGCTGAAGGCTTGCAGAGGCTTTTTTTTCTTTCCCCTCCTGAAGCTGTGTGGCAGAATGATGGAAAGGTGCGTTTGCCCTGCTCTGCATCACAAGTCACTCACCGAGCGGGGGGACAGCTGCCTTTTTCCCTCCAATTTTTTCCTCCCCCTGCTCATGAGCCTGCCCTGAGCCCTCTTGGAGATCCACATCACCAAACACAGGGGAGTGCTGTGCCTGCGCCTGCCTCCCCTGCTCTCAGAGGCGACCTAAAAAGGAATAATAAATTACACATGCAAGATATTTATCTGTCTTTATAAGGTATAAAGACTCACAAAAAGACTTCTTCCTGATCTGCTAGGTAGTAAGGATTTAATAAATATATTTAGAACCCCTGCCTTTTGCTCTCTGCCAGGGCACTTTTTGTTAGAGAATTAGTGGGATTAATGATACTGCAAATGAAGTTAACTCTCTACTGCCAAAGGATGTGGTGGCTCGCAAGGGGCCCAGCAAACTCATCCACTTGTGTTCCTGGGTAAGAGCTGTACTGTTGATATTACTGGAGGTTTTCCATTACCTGGGGTATCTTGCCCTTGGGGGAAGAGGGAACCTCCTGAAATGAGGATATAAAATGAGAAAGCAGATCTACTCAAACTTTTACAAGTTTTTGGGACTGCTTTTATGCTAGAGCACCTAGTGGATGCTCACGCACACGAGAGACAGCAGCAGGGAGGAAGAGGAGCAGCTTCCCCCCACACTGCTGCCCCGCTGCACGTGCCACCACCACAACACAGAAGGACATTTCCACAGCTTGAGGAGGTATTAAAAAGTAACAGAAAGGAAACAAAGCACATCACCTGGTCTGACCAAAATGTGCAGACCTGGCTTAGCTGCCCAGGGTAAAAAGGTGCAGCGTCGCTAATAGGTATTGATCTCGATGATGTGAGTCGGGGTATAAGTGTCAAGGTCTTCTCTGGAACAATAGGGTGCTAATCATCTACTTAGAAACAGCACTAGAGATTGGATTAACTATGAAAATACTTCAAGCTGTCTCCACCTTGCAAAAATTTAGTCCCTATTTTTATGACAAAAGACTTCCTCAGTTGCAAGTGTCAGCAATACGTTCCTCACTCCAGGTATTTATCTAGTATAATTAAGTGTGGAGTAGGGTATAACATTGCTGAAATGCAATATAAATTAATTCTACATTCATAATGTATAGTCACAAGAGTGTATATTCATTACTCCTCAATTTTTAAGCATATTTTGGCACTTTTCTGCAACCATCTCTTATTTCCCTGCTTCTTTGCCTGAAAAGTAACATCCAACTAGCCATTTATAAATATTTTCTATCTATAGTGTCATTATATCCCTATATATCTTCTCCATTTCCATGATGCATACAGTATATATTTTCCACTTGGTAGGAAAACAGATGAGCAATGCTTTTGCTCCTGCAGCTGTTGATTATGCAGAGGGGAGGCCGCTGCAATTTTCCCAAAGAGAGCTTAGCAAGGTTTCTTTTCATTTCTTTTTTGTGGTCTGCCTCTTCAGCCATCAATTCACTCAGCACCTTGACCGTGAATCCCTTGTAAATTGGCATTTGCTCAGCCTGTTTTTAGGCACAGTACTTAACACTGGTCTTAGGACGTTTCTAATTACTGAATGAGGGGCACATGTGACAGGTTTATAGTTTATTATACTGGGGTGGGCCAAGTTGTAACAACATTTTGGGTCAGGCCAGGGTCTCAAGAGATCATTAAAACCTGAAGTAGGCCACTTGACAGTAAATACCAGTGCAGAACTGAATTTGATTCCCGTAGTTCTGAAAGAAAAGAAAGCCAACTCATTAGCTAGCTGCCCGGGCTGATTTCATATGGTATTATTACTTTGTTCTTTTATCTGGCACAACGATGTGTTTGGATATTTACTGGTTGTTAGAAAAGACCAAGGCAAAGAAACCTTCATGTGCTGGTGGAAATCATGCTCTGGCCGGTGATAAAGCGTTTATTTTCTATTTCACGTTTTTAACAACAATGACCAAAAAAGAGAAGAAAAAAAGGAAAAAAAGGGGATCTGCTACATGAAAGATAAGGATTGATCAGCTGGCTTCCATAAAATCAGATTCTTTGATCCTTTGCCCAAATTTGTACCAAATTTGCTGCAACCAGCATTTTCATTTCCCCTTTCCACACAGTTCTTCTGAATTACAGGAGACACCAGTAGGCATGGATTGACAGTATCTCCAAAGACATTAAGTAAACACACCTTGGGGCTCATCACTGTTCTTTCTGTGCTTCTCTAATGTCAAAATGTGCTTCTTTAATATTAAAAATCAGGACAATAAAAAACTCTATTCTGGGTAAAAAGACACTGGTTTAGATGTATGTGGGGAAATATTACTTATTTTCGTTGAAGTATTCATGTTTGCTAACTTATTTCTATAAGTTTCTAAACCAAAACAAATATGTACAAATATGTGTTTGAAGATTATTCTACAGGAAGACAGCTAAAATGGGCCTTAGTTAACAAAACAACTTTGCCTTATCCCTTGCCCACATCTGAAAGCTATAAATTGGAAACTAAATAAATGGATAGGGAGACAGAAAGGACTGGACCAAGCCATGAGGTTTGCATCTAGATATGAATTCTCTCCAAGTTGCTGAAAGCAAATTGAGCCTGGATTTTTGAAGTCAATTTAGAGAAACAAGGCTAGGAAGTCTTGCCAGGCTCATATACTGGAAATATGTTTGCTCAAAATAAAAGCACCCCTTCTAATACAGGTTGGTTGGTATTAAGGCAATTAAGTCATCCTTCCTTCCTGAGTCTTCCCTTTCCTCATAGGCATTTCTGCATTTTCTTTTGATGTATGCCTTCACCTCTCAGCTGTCCTGGTCATTTTACAGTGCATCATCTGGCAGCTGATCCTCCCACAGATGATTTCTATCCGTCAGTGAGCCTGCAGCCACCTCTCGCCTCCTGATGTCAGCTCTCTCGGGCAAGGACCTTCTCCATCACCCCACACAACAGTGACTTCATTGATGGGTGGTCTCAGTGAATGCAAATGATTATTCAGTGATAAATCATTAGAGTTGCAGGGAATGGCTCTGATGGGATGACCCAACACAACACTACACCAGTACAACATGGGGAAGCGTGTGCCCCCCTTCCACATCTCCTCTCCATCCCCGCTCCCGCCGCCCACCTGGTGCCTCCAGCACCCATTTTGACCATGTTTTAGCTGATAAGGGGAACAGGAACAAGTGGCTGGAGGCAAGCGGGAGGGGAAAGGCAGGGAAAAGCAGGGAATGGAAGGGAGGACAAGTCAGCAACACTGACCCATGAGACAGGTGGAACTGTAACCTTGCAGAGCAAAATAGACACTGGGAAATCAGACAGGTTTTTCCTACTCAGAGGCCTAAAATTAAAGGACCTGGAAACACACAAAGCTATGCCTAAGTGAGAAACCAAGTCAACGGAACAAAGTCAATTTAAAATAACTAAGTAGGTTTGGTCCCTAAAGCTCATGAGTTATCTGCATGAAATCTCTCTCCCCGTTCCTTTGTTTTTCTTAAGGATCACTTCATCTGCCTCATTCTGCAGCACTTTTGTGCCCGTGCTCTCCTAAGGTCCCCTTGCAGGGTAAGACCTGACAGACACTGAAGCTGAGAATGTGCTCTTTGCTCTCATGGTTTATCTTCCACGGGGGGCAGTGGGCTCTTTCAATGCCAAAAAGGGAATATCAAATTAATCCAGGAATGCACTGAAGCGCTCTGCACATCTACCGCAAACCTGGCTGAGCGGAGTTACAAATCACATTGCTGCCTTTTTTGCCTGTCTGCAAGTATAATACAGTGATATAGACACTGTGTATTTTTCTGTTGTGGCTGACAAAGTAGCCGAACTTTCCTAAGCCTGCAAAGAGTTAACCTTGGCTAGCAACAGAAGGAGGGGGAGAGAGCAGGAGACAGCTCATAGGGTGGAATTAAACCCCTGTGCTATTAAAACTAGTAAGGTCAGTATCACTGCTCATTGAGCTCATAACAAGCCCTAGATTTTCCAAGTGTTTTCCATGACCTTGTCTAATCCAAGCAAGGTGCTCCCATAGTCGGTCACACTTGTATAGAAAGAGACTGGGAGTGAAAGGGAGGAGTGGGAGGGAGGAGAGGGAGCGAGAGCTTGAGCCTCACCCTGAAAAGGATTACAGCACGTGCAGTTTTATTTCATGGTCTGCCAAATGCCCCTTGCTGTGTCTCTGAATGGAAAATGGGATAGAAGAGTGAGCTGGAATTTACAGAGCCTTTGAAAAGCAACTGGTGTCAGCATGTGCTCCAGATATGCCAAGTACTTCTTTCAATAGAGAGAAGGCCTCTTTTGGCTTTTATGGGGCACATGACAGTAGGCAGAAGACAACAAACATTGCACTTCTGTGACCCCAGCAGAGAGAGAAATCTTCCCACATCTCCCCACCTACGAGGCAAACAGGAAGAAATATGATCGCAGCTATTTTTGTCCTGCATGCATCTCACAGCAATGCTGTAGCCAACATCTGCTAAATACAGCTTAAAAAACACACCTTTCTTGGGCAAGATGGGAATGTGATGTAGCTTGCTGGGTTCTTACTGGGTGCTCAGGCAGTGGCTCCAGGCTGTGTCTCAATTTTTTCCTCACAATTTTTTTTTTTGTTTCTTAAGGTGAAACACTTGTCTCAGAACCCTCCACCTGGGGTTTTCTGTACCAACCCCAAGGGGTGAGAGCTGGCAGCAGAAACACCACATCCATTGTATGGGGCATCCTATGTGGTGTGGCATGTCTGTGATCTTAGCTGGACCAAATGGTCAGAAAGTGTCTCAGTAGTTTTAAAAATGCTTTCAGCTGAACAAAGCCTTGCACAAGGTAATGCAGAATAACACATATAAGCACCTACTGGTTCCTCCTGGAAGACAAAGCCTCATCCAGTGGATGTGCCCTGAGCGGCGAGAGGAGGTGATCTCTGGGGTGGCTGCTAGGCAGGATTGGAATTCAGGCAGAATGATACCCATGTGTTTATAGGGAGGTTATATGTTATTATTCCTTCTCCTTGTAAGCTTTGTTTATTGTTTTTGGAATGGGATAAAGAGAATAAAAATTTGGACTTAAAAATAACTTGCGTGGTCTGATGTACAAAGATAATATACATGACAGGCTAAGACACAGATTACGGGAACACACAAGCATATATTTAATTATGTATTATTTTTAGACACATAAGAAGTATGGACAGCCTGCTCCTCCAAGTAGGGGAGTAACTCTGCTCAGGAGTGATTTACCCAACTTCAATAAAAATAAAGTGATGTTCATAAGAGTCCTTCACATGAGTCTTTGAGCATCCCCTTTTTGCTTGAAGGTGAATCAAGCATGGGCTTACAATACGAGGTTGGATGGTGGTCTAGCTCATTTCAAGATCTAGCCCTGAGCAAAGCGTGTGCTTCTTCCTACAGGCCTAAAAGGTGTACATGGCCAGAAACTCTCCTCTTTGCAGTGTCTCCCTGTTTCTATGGCAGTTGCTGAGCTGTTATGGTCTTTAAAGAATGTCACTTCAGATGATTCACTTTCAATCACAGCGGGCCTAAACACAAAGTTAAAAGGGACGTGCATATGTCTGTGTCTATGCATGTATTAGTGACCCATGGCAGCCTTGATGAACCCATTGTTTTACAGAACAAAAAGTTTGGATGCTCCTTTTTGAAGCAGATACGTTAAATGCAAAAGCACCAGTAATGTTCCTAAAATTAAATATACTTCAAGAAATGAAGAGGCTGAGATTCTCCTAGCAGTTTCAGCTTCCTCAACACTCTGTAGTGTAGCTGTTAAGGCATGTATATTAGTGCACAAAAATAAGTTCCCTATGAAAAAAAGAGTAGGAAGGTGAACAGAGGAGACAAATAGGTTACAGAAGAACAATTTCACCCCATTTAGCATGCTTTTTCTCACCCTTTCCTAGCAAAAAAAGAGAATGTTTTTGATCAACACAGAAAAGTTTCTGTCAGAATGGAAAATATTTACTGAAAGCTTCAAATGACTGAAAGTAATGTCCTGTAACATAAACCGCAAGGCCACTTCCATTCGAGCATTGTGCAGGTCTATGGCAGCAACCCACCCTCATGAGAGATCCTGCTCTGTAACCATCAACAGGCAAACCACCATATGCAAGGACAGGAAAATGCCACATTGCTAGAGTTTAACCTCCTAAAGTCATAGTCAGAAAGGGAAAAAAAAAACATTTCAAACTAACAGGGATTTGCAGTATTTTTCACATCGAAAATTGCTTATAAAGAAGTAATTATTTTCTATTTGCATTGAGGCATAAAAATATTAGTTTCACTGAGAAGCAGTGGTAGGGTAGTACGTTCAATAGAGTAGCTATGTTGTTATAATTGGAAACAAATACTGGTGAAAATGGATCTAAAGAGGCTTGTGTTTCATTTGGCAAACTTTGACTTCAACGAAATGTGATATTGCGGTACCTTGCAATGGACAGGTCTGGAGCTATAGTGTGAAAGTGTGGAATGGGAGAGTGGGTATGCCTGAAGGTGGTCTTCACATTTTACATACTAACATTTTCCTTGTCTGTCGCCTTCTATATTTAAAACGCAGTTTCAACTACAAAATGCAATCATGACAAAACACTATGGATGCTCTCATGGTGCTTGTTCAAAATATGGAGTGCAAAGGGACAAAATTTCAAGTAAAAGTAAATGGTGATGATGACAGACAGACTCAACAGCTAAATGTGCAACAGCATCCTACAAGGGCTTTGCTGTCTAGTCTTCCAGAGCCAAGCACTGTCAGCATACTTTAAATGTTAAGTTTCTCCACACAGTGCGTGGTTGCTATGATCAGGGTTTAGGAAACTGCTCACCGTGCCATCTGCGTTGGTAACACATTTTACAGCGCGTGCCTTACATTTAACTCTGCACTGTATGGGCATGATGTTACATAGGTAGCATATTGTATACAAGGTTATGCAAATATACGTGTATATTATATTAATTTCATACCTATTTCTCCCACTCTGTTATATAGAGCTGGACACAGGTAAAACAGCAATCCTTGAAGAGAAAATCTGATTTTCTTGCAGCTACATCCTTTGTTTTCACCTTAACGCAGCCTTGAAACTCTTGAGTGTGAAGAAGAAAAATGAGATCTGGTGTATTTTAGTATCTGGCTACCAGCATCCCACATGTGTTCAGGTTATGAACTTCCCAGAGCCTGCTGGAAGACAGCTCTCCAGTTATTTCCAGCAGCTTTAGTGGGGGCCGGCTGCCACGCTTGCACTTTATACGTGCCCAGAGTCCCCCCACAACGACACCACCGTGCAGAGCAATCCCACAGTCCCCCCTTTGTGACTTTCTCTCCATAACAAACCCCAGTCTAGACGGGACTGGGTAGAAATTCCCATCTCACTGCTCCAGCCAGACGGCATTTATCATCACCTTGAATGTAATGGTAGCTTGAGACTTCTGAATAAATTAATTGGTACAGTTAAAGCTCTGCTGAGAGCTTGCTACGGTCCAGTCAGGCTCTGTCAGCTTCTGAAGAAAACTCACTTTCCAGAAAAGTCTTCGTCTGTCAACAGAATAATAAAGTCTAAGTCATAAACTACGCCAGGCAGGGGTTAGGGTGGAGGATGCTCAATGTGGCATCCGAGAATTGCCTGCCTGCTTGAGTCCCTCTTGCCAGGCTTTTTGGTGATTCTGCTTGAATTTGGGAGGGATAAGGAGGAAGGGGGCAAACATTTTGCCCTTGATGGCAAGCAGGGTGCTGGCAGGGTGCTGTGCAGTCACTCTGCCTGACTAGGAAACCCAGCCTGAGCAAAACAAAACCACAAACAGGCAGTTTTTCTTCATTTAAAGGGGTTTAGCTTGTTTTGTAACAAGAGCTAGCTCTTGTAAAACCCAGGCATGGTAGCTTTTCTCTCTGCTAGCTGATCTTATTCCTTGTGTTATTAGGGAACTGCTGTCCTGCTTTGTCGCTCCATACCTACAAGACACAAGCATGTAGTCTAAGCCAGGCCTGTTGTTTCAGCATCCCGAGGGGACTATGCCAGCTGCACAGCCTCAGCCAGAAGATGAAAGCTTGACTGATGGGATTCAACAAGTGGGAGCCCAAATTCTCCCTCCCTCTCCTCTCCCCTCCCCTCCCTAATTTTTTTCTGGAGTCTCCCAGCAAGCAGGGATTTTTGGAGTAGGATTTTGGGAGGCACCTGACATACAATAACTTTTACAACACAAGCCTGGGCTGATGACCAGCACCCCCTCACTGCCTGGGCTCCACAAACACTGCCAAATAAAAGTAAACCACTCGTGCCAATAAATGGTTTGATCTTTACGAGTTTTCAGAGCCATTCCCCATAAACCTAAGGGCTCTCTGGGACTAAGAGAGAGCTCAATTGCATGAGGTTGAGGAGTCAGCTGCGGCTGGAAGACACTTGGCACCTTGTGGGGGTTGGACCTTCCCACCCCAGGCGCAGCTGAGCTGGGTGCTTTGCCATCGACCCCAACAGTGCTGCCGTCTCACCCGTGACATCCATCACAGCCGGTGGCAGAGGCCCAGCTGACCGCAGCAATGCTGGGTTATATTTGGAAATAAGCCAAATCTCAGGGTTCATTATCCTTTGCAAATCACAGGGTGAGGGGAAAAAAAGAAAGAACAGGAACCCTGACCACCTTAACAGCAGCAGGGCAGTATTTTATTTTCAATCAAGTACCTAAAACAGACTTCAAAGGGCATTTAAGCTGACAGTTTTATTTTCTAAGGGAGTAGGAGGAAAGATGAATAAGCAAAGAGTCAGATCTTTCTCAAAATAATTGCAGCCTTGACATATCTAAATTAGTTTGTAAAAGAAAATCCAGGGGCAGTTGATCTTATTAATGAGAGATGCACCAGGATTGTAATACCCAGTTACTCAAAGGCAGCCTGGAGCTACTAAAATAAAATAAAACAAATCTTCCTTCTTCTCCAGTGAATTCAGAACATACTCCCCTCCCTCTCCCTTTTCCCCATTTTAAGTAAAAGTCATAACGAATACATTCAGTTTGGAGGGGGAAGGGAAGAAATGTCTATTAAAAACATGTCATGAGTTCCTCCTCCCACCTTACATGTTTCATTGCGTTTATGATAGATTGCACTGTCGTACATGTAATAGGTTTTGTTACAAATGAGTGAGAAAACAAGTATCTCCGCATTTAAAAAAGCATTACTTAAACACTATTAAAATCCTCTGATGTTGGTTTTTTTTTTTTTTTCAGAGGAAAATAAGCACTATTCGTTCTGACTAGGCTTACAGATGCTCTGCAATAATTTTTCCTTGTGGTACTGAGCCACTTCAGTGCAGAGCACTCTGTGTGCTCGGGAGAGGAGCCTCCACCTTGGGGAACTCAGAGTCCAAGTCAGTGGGAGAAGAAACCCAAGGGGCAGGAAAAGAAAAGCACAGTGCTGAGCCTTGGGTTGCCCGAGGTCACACAGAACATCATTGCCCACTGTGTGCCCCCACATGGGACTGTGGCAGAGATTTACATTTACGTTGTAGACAGGTACAGGCACAGCTCTGCCCAAAGGAGCTGTGCTGGGTTTGGGATGAGCTAGGGCTGCAGGGACCCCAGGGTCATGGCACCCACACAGGATTGAAAAGGATGTGCCATGACTGTATAGCATCTCTGACACACATCTCCAGGGTTTTGAAGGGCACTGTCGTCTTCTTTTTTTTGTTTGAAACTTGTATTCAGAGAAAGAAATGCTCCATTTCCTCACAGAGTGAAAATCTTCAGGGAAGTAAAAGGGCTAGAATAGAAAATAAACTGGTTCATCCTTTCCTGCCTTAACTCATGATGGATGGCTGGTAATGGGTAGACAAATAAAACTAACCGTGGGCTTGTTTGGGCTTAGATAACCATGCAATCCGTCTTGCTTTCAGAGCTCAAGGAGAAGCCACTAGGAATGGAGAAGCCAGGTCTCTTTCTTTTCATAAAAGCCATGCAGCTGGCAGTAAAGTTTCCTCCCTGCAGGCTGCCTATGTCAGGGAGATCAAGACTAAACAGAGAGGGCAAAGAACAGCTCCTTCTAAAACAGAGACGCCTATTTCAGAGGGGGACCCTTTGCATGCCTGTGCAGACAGTAAATTAACTGGAACAGGGAAGGGCCAGCAGCATGTTGAGCTCATGCAGCTCATTTACTAAAATATTTAGGATTGGAACTATAGTTAAAATTATCATTCCTAGTGAAGGGGGGAAACAAGAAAACATTTTTGTTCTTTTTATCTCTCTCTTCTTTAATTGAATTACAGCTGATTTTCCCCCTTCATTAGCTGAAAGCCTTCCAAACTACCCTGATTTGCAACAGCCAGGAGCTGTAGGCCTGACCCCGAAGAAAATAAGAATAGGTATTTGGGAGTAGAGGGGAATAAAGCACACCCTACATCCTGTCCCTAAGGCCTCCCTGTTACTTGGGAAGCATCTCCTTCTCCCAGTGGGCAGGTGGAATTTTTGGGATCCTCTTAGGGAAACCATGCACTACATTTCCCAACTGATGTAGCAGCTTTAGTGAATTTTGAACAAAATTTTTAAGCAATGCTTATTAAGGCTACAGGACCTGAGAAGACAAACCTCTGATAAGCCACCAAGAGGACAGTGCAAGACAGAGCTTGCTAACTGTGAAGGTATCTGGAACTACTGAGTGAAGACATAAAATGGCCAAGCCATCATCTCACAAAGAGAAAAGCTGTCTTTTCCTGTGAACCTCATGCTTTGAGAAGGTCCTTTGAAACCCAGCACAGATTTCTCCCTTGGTTCTGGAGCCAAAAGTTAGTCCAGAGCTGGACTGGCTGCAAGGGACAGTGCTTACATGCTCCTCCTTACGTGTTATCAGTGTCTATTTATGTGACAGTAGTTAAAGAGAGCTAATTTGTCAAGAACCTGCCATAATCCTTAACATAAGTTAATTATTACAGCGCATTGTTGTCTCCCGAGGCAGTAAACATCCCATAAAGTAGACTAACAGAAATGCGCTGGTACAGGAAGCATGAAAAAAGCGTTCCCTGAGTTGCTGAGATGCTGAAGGGGTTGCAGTCCTCCTGTTCAGCTGGACCCTGGCTCATTGTCACCCCAACATTTTATCAGGAGCTGCCCATAATGAACAAAGGCAAACAGCTCTTAACATTCAAGGCTTGATTCATTCTTCTTCACAAGAATATTGGGGATCTTTACATTTCTAACCCTCATTCTTGCAGAGTTAAACTTGACTCGTACAAACCTGAAGAGTTGAAAGTGCAGGCTTGTCTTTTTTTTTTTTTAAATAGCAGAACTCAAACTCAAACTTTAAAACCAGCCTGTTATTTATTTTCTAAACAAGTATTTATACATTTTAAGCAAATGCATGCATTTGTAGGGAGGCTTTTTGACATGGTTTTTGAATGCTGATGTTTGTAAAACCGAGCTGGAGTGGATATTAAACAGGAGCAGAGGGTGATTGTTGCTGGAGCATACTTTCATGATGACTGATACTATATCTGTCCAGCTGTGAAAATGAGGGGCCATATATACATATACATACACATGTATATATAAATATATATATCTTTAAAAAAATAAACCTAATGATTAAACAGATTGCAATTGTCAGAGGTGGTGGGAGTACCAAAGCTACTAAACGCACAAAGTTTTTATATATTTTGTCCAATGTTGGACACTGTAATCATAAATACTGTTTACTCTCTATGGAAAGCCCAGACAAGTTTCACAGAAGCAACAAGACAAAATGCAAACCTTTCTGCATAGACACATTGCTTGTCTTGGATTTTGTTCAAATGTAAAATGAAAACAAATTCCCATACCCCGGAAGCTGCGGCAAACTGTGGATGTCAGCTCTGAGTCCACCCCTGTGTGTTTTCGATGGAAGCCTCAGTCCAGGAAACTCTCAGCACATGCTTGAGCCCCTCTCCAAATGTTTTCTCGAGATAAAGCTGTGGACCCTTTGCGGGTAGAAACCCTGAGACTAAAGGAGGACAAAAGGATGTGTGAAAAGGGAACTGCAAACATCATCTTCCTCGCATAATGCAATACCACAAAAAGAAAAAAAATACAAACCTCACACGTACATCCTTATTGTAATATATAACTATAGTCTGTGGGGCAAAGAAAAAAAGACTTGTGGAAATTGCTCTAGAAGGAGCTGCCTCAGAGGGCAAACTTAAGGATAAAAAGGAGATTGCTATTTGTTACACAGAGGTGTTTATTAGCAATGATTCTCCATCAATGTGCTCAGGTTTTTCAGAGAATCATCCTTTCACATGGCTGGCGGACCAGCCATGGTGAGGAGTACTCTGCGACCCTTTGCAGCCACCCTGGCAGCAGCGGTGGTGATGGACACAGCACCTCCCAGGCAGCAATTAGAGACTCTTCCCATTGCATGGTGCTCTTGGCCAGTGCCCACTAACATACAGGGGTAGACCTTCTCCCTTACCTGAGGTGGTTCCCATCCATTTGTGACAGAAATTCAGGTATATCTCATTATCCCGTGAGACTCCCACTTGCATCCTGCCTGAGGGCGATGGACAGTGATGCCACCCTTGGGCTGCTCAGACTGAACCAACTGTGCAGCAGGACCTGGGTGTATGAACATCCTTCCCAGCCTGGGAACAGGCCAGGGCTCCCTCCCCTTCCCATTCACTGGCAGGACGCAGCTATAGCCCGGCAAGCTGGGCCTCAGGAGCTGGAAATAAACACGCTCCCTAAAGTTTAGGTCCGAGGGATGTCCTCTATGAGCTGAAGGGGATCTGGCGTGTCTCCCTGGTGATGGAGGCAGTCACCATGGCAACTTCGGGATTGCACACATCAACAGATTTTAACATGTTGGCAGTTTGGAAAGTGACTGTTTAGGCATTCCAATTAGGACAGATATTTACACATTTAAAGGTGTCACACGCTTAAATAAAAATTTAAAAAAACCCAGGAAAATCTATCCGAGAGAGGCTAAGTGGTGCCAAATTAGAAAACAAGCCCTAAATATAGCCTTAACAGAGAAGCATGTGAAAAAAACAGCATTGAAACACGAGGAGGAAAGAGGAGCAAAGAAGGAAAACGAAACTCCCATTGAAAACAAACAAGAAGCTGCTGTTGCCTGCGATTTGGCAGCAGGTGACACCGCTCTGCCCTGTCCCTTGCCCGCAGGTCCAGCCCTGACCCTGGTGAAGGGAGGCAGCCGCAGCCAGGGCCGCCTTGTGCAGCTTTTCCAGATCCCTGGGTCCCTGCACAGCTTTGGCTGCAACCATCCTTCGCCTGTTGAATGCAACTGGTTCAGCACTCTTCCTGTCCTGCTTCTTGGTACCGGTCTCCACTGTCACCCTCTTTTGGCATATGCCACTGGCGTCCTGATTGACTGTATGTGCAGAAATGGTTGAGAAGAAGGTGGAGGGTGTGACAGCTGGGCTGGAGCCATTAAATATGGGGCTTTATCTCCTGGGATGACAGAATGAAGCTGTGGAATACACACTCTCATTGGAGCCTTCAGCTCCAGCTTTGACCGATACCAACGTTGACTTTTAAATTGCCATTTTCACTGTCAGTCTTAGCTGCTTCTGGGAGCCTATAAAACAATTCACACCTCTCAGACCTTTTGTTTTATGGAATAATCGTGTTTACACCTAATTTAGGTTTCCAAGGTATTTATTTATAATAGGCTGAAGCTAGAGATGTGGAGACAGACCCACAAACTATAAAGTAATACTAATTGAAAAGAACCCTTGCAAGCTTGGATCCTGGAGCACCGTTGTGTATCGAAAGGGTGCAGGCTCCATGCCTGCAGAGTATTACAGCCCTCCTGCTGCAATTAGAGGGATGACTGTGCATGCTGTTGCAGAGGAAGAGGAAACTGCCTCTAAATCAAGGAAATCTGAAATAATTTAATCACACTGGGTTAGCCTCTCTACGCAGGCAGGGGAGAGGAAAGATCCATGGCCACAGACATCAGCTTCAAATTTGTGACTGCTTTCCTTGCAGCCTTGTCCACATGCCAGCCCTCATTCTGGCAGAGCTCCCACTCGCCCTGACCCACCAGCAGTTCCCATAAACCCACTGTGTGCTTCTACGCAGAATTTCTCCCTCCCTCCCACCACGGCAAATTCACAGCATCTATTCGTGCCTTCCTCCCCATTTCTGTCAAGTCCAGACCTAACACCCCCATCCTGTGGCCACCCACCACCCCTGGCTACTGCTTGTATCCTTGCTGTTGCCCTCTTCCCCTGCCCCAAACCCCCTTCTAGGTGACTCCGGTGCATCCCTCCCTCCAAAGCCACCCACACACCCTCCCCTCTCTTAATGTCAGTGATCTTCCCAGCTAGATTGCTCCACTGCTTTAGCTTGGCTGGATGGTGTACAGTGCCAGCTGCTTCTTCACCTCATGTCTTGACCCACATCTCAAACCCTCTCTTCTTCCTGCTTCCCCTTCTCTCACCATTCAGCATCTCCCTCTGGCCTCCCTGGAACTAAGTGGTGAAAAAACATCAGCTTTTCAACCACCTGACCTTCCCTTCTGCCTCCTCTGCAACTTCTTGTCTTTCTAAAATGCAAGAGTGTTTCATCCCTCCTTCTAGCCCCTTCATCCACCTGGTCTAACCGCTCCTCACTGTTTCCTGGCTCTTTCCTCTCCCTGCAGAAAGATGTTCAGTAACCCCACCTTAGAGAGTACCTTGACTCATGACTGCTCTTGCCTTTTAGAGTAAGGCCCCTCTCTCCTTTGCTTCCGAAATACAGTCACCTATGCATCCAGCCAACCACAGTCTGGAGCTGTTTTATTCTAATTGCATCTTGGACACTCTCCTGTCTTGCACTCAACAGAAACCTTTTTCGCCAGAGTTTCTAACTATCTCATCTTGGCCAAAGGTCAGGGCATTGCTCCATGTTGAGCTTCCTTCACCCATAAGCCATCCATAAATCACATGACTGAGGGCAATTTGCAGGTTGGTATCTCTTGTTCCACTCTGCCAACCTCACAACCATAGCCAGCCTGCCTCTTATACCCTGCTTAGCTATCATTTCAAACTCAACTGAGTAAAAAGAAAGGGTTCCTAAACTAATTTGATAGCCTCTTTTGGTTCACTGGAGTTATTGCTGTTAGCCTCTGCTCAGACCTGTGTGCTGATCTCTGGGCATTGTGTTCAGCATACATCTCTCTCTATATTCTTATTTCCTGCCTAGGGCTGAGTCACGTAGATTGTCTTTGCATGGTATCTCTGTGCCATGAAACACTGCTAAAATTCTCATTCTCCAGCATCTACATCACTGCAACATCCTTTTATCTGGCCTCCTCACTCTTATTCACCCAGGATGTTCCTAGAGAACCAATGATTCTTGCCCGTTATTTTGATCCCACCTCTTTTTCTTTCCACTGTTTTCCATTTTCCCATTGCACAGAACACGGGCTGGCTATTTTAAAAGTTCAAGCTGACCATCCTCACACTGATGTCTCATGGTCAGTACCAAAAGACATTAAATTTCCAAACCAACACTCCTTCCAGGAGTTCCTTTGCCAGTCAAAAATTCTCCACACTGACACCTCATTAGCCCTTTTCTAACCTTTAATGCTCTTCCTTATCATGGCATTTATTCAAAACCCAGTAACAGACTACAGTGGAGATCTCTGCCTACCATGCAGACCGATACTGTGCAACGGTTTTTGTGGGCTCTGCCATCTGCCTGTATCTGCCTCGTCTTGAATGCACACTGTGAGCAGAGTGGGAATCTTTTGCCTGTACTCAGATTGACCTTGGCTCCTTGTACTTGCCACCTCTAGGTATTTACATTGTGATAGCTCTCTCAAATTAGCCACCTTGATGTAAAAACACAAGGCCTGCCCTTAATATTGGTATAATGCATCTAATTGGCATGAAAATAATTTCATTAGATTTGTAAAGAGGACTTTAAACCAAAATAGTCAGTATTTTTATCAAATATCTATAAATGGAATAAACATAATATATTATTCATTAAACCCTTTTTACTCTAAAACAAGACCTTTCTTTCTTTCCATATACCTTTCCTGCTTGACTAACTACCATATCAATAAGCCAATGAAATTATGGAAAGCTGCATTTACATAATCAAAGCTATTTAAAATCAGTCTAATTAAATCGGTGCATACCTCTAATGTAGACATTTAAACCAGTGTAATCCTTACACGCACTGTTTTTAGCTTGCATTGATAAATCACTGTAAACTGATTTAAACAAAGGATTAAATTGGTTTATGTGCATCTAATTAAGATGTTTGTACTGGTTTAACTAGATCCATGTTAAACTGATTTCTTGAAAGTGGTGCAAGTTTTTTGTATAAACAAAGCTTTGGCTTCCTTTCCCTCTGGTTCCCTTGCAAGTCCCAAGTCATGGTCTGCAGGGCATTCACTGATGGGGTCTGAAGAGCCGACCGATCACATGGTGCTAATGACCCCCAGCTCGTTTCCAGGCTTTCAGTTGCTTTATTGCTAGGAGGAACTTCAGGTCACTAAAAACAGCAGGAGATGAGGAGGATCAGTCAACCTAAGCTGACCTCTGTCTCACAGACTGACTGGTCTGGTGAGGCTGCGTGAATGATCCTAGTGAACGCCTCTCCCAATGTCTTTTAGTGCTCATCATCCCATAGCTCTCAGATTCTCTTCAATGAAAATTCCTTATGAATCAGTTAAATTGTGGCACGGCTCATTTAATACCAGAACAGTGCTGTGCTCATTCCCCTGAAAGCCCTGTGAGAACCTACTCTGTTCCTCCAGATTCAGTGTGTGTGAGGACCACTGTTGGATGAGAACTGCTCTGCAATTTGTAGACTCTACTTTTAGTGCTTCCTTATGAATATTAGAAATACTTCTCTGCAGGTCCACTGGACGCCTCCAAATTTATCTTTTTAATTCCCAGACAAATTCAATTGCAGTTCAATTTATTTTTGTATGTTATTAAAAAAAAAAAAAAGAGAGAAAAAAGCCAGCAGCCAGTTTTGGGATGATATCTTCTTGTCACACTGTCTTAGCTATTGTTTTTAATCTGTATTATCCTGCGTTTAAGGGCTTTGTTTGACTCAGCTGTAACCTTTCAGAGCTTCTGAATGAAGACAAGGAAAGTCAGGAATTAATCTTTATGTTAAAGCTTTTTAAGCCATTTCAGTTGCAACATTTCTTAACCTATAATTTGGCATAATATTGTGGGGCGCATCATGCTGTGGAACTAACTGTTCCTAAATTGTTCTATTTTAACGAGCGAATTTCTCCATTTTAAGGTTATGTCATGGTGAAAAACAGTCTTAATTTTAATGAAACAAATATTTTTCTCTCTTTGTGTTTCTATGGTGAATGTATCAGCCTAAAGCCTTGAGGGTGCCACTCTTTTTTGCCACAGAATATCTCTCTCATAATTTAATCATTCAGTTGCACAGAGTAAATCTGTAGCCCAAATTACTCTGAAGTGGCTGCCTAGCAGGAGGGACATTTATGTCCATTACACTTTCTTGTCCAAGCAATGGCTAAGCACAACTAGGGGATGTGACACAATTTTATAGCTTTAGCTTTTAGGAAAGTCATTAGACTGATCAAGGAACACAAAGATGATGAAAAGGTGAGTGTTGGGTCCCTTTCAAGCTTATCAAAATATGGCTACCACTGTTATTTCCAGGGGAAAACTCAAGAGTTGCACAAAACTCTGGGTTCATAGGCTAGATGCTAGGAAGGGCTAAGACACCTGGGATCTGACTTACAAGCAACATCTTCTTCCCTATGCTGTTGTCTTAGTCTTCGCATGCATGATACTTGTAATCTGCTTGCCAGCATACGCTTAATGCAAAATTATCTGAAGAGCTATTTAACCTTGTTGCTTTGCACGCAAGCAGAGATTTATGTCTGCAGAACAGGAAATTCACTATAATGGCAAACATCTTATGCCATTAAATGGGCTGTTGAACATTGCTAAACTTACTCGGAAGGAGTTAAAATCTCTACATTGCTCACTGTGATTTGTTATAGTGATTACTTCCTTCTTGTTTGAACTTTTTTTTGCCAGAAGAGGATATTTAGACCTAAAAAACAACAAGTGATGGAACCTGGAAATCAGATAATTGAAGCATAAAGTTCATCCTGCTATGCAGAAAATGATTGTGTTTGTGAGTCTGCCCTATCCACAGTAGCAATCTTCAGCTCTTAACCCAAGCACAGACCACTAGCTGAACTTGAGTGCAAGTACAATTAAATTGGAAGCAAATCACATGTTAAAAGCTAGCCACATGCTTATGTACTTGAGTGTCCCAGTCAGCAAGACACTTTTGGAGGAATTCAGCTTGTATCCGCAGCGCGCGCACACACACGCCCACCTGAGAACAGCACACACACTTGTAATCTGCACTTTTTAAAATTCCCCCAGCTGCACGCTAACAAATGTCATCAGATTCAACAGATGGCACATAAGGTAGGCAAAACACAGAAACCTTTTTGAAAATCTGCCAAAACAGAATCATCTTGAGATCTAGCTGCCATTTAGCGCCCAGACTATTTTGTGTGACAGGGACACAGACAAAACCATGCGAAGCAAACAGCTTCATCTGGATACATTTCTAATCAATTCATCTGAATCCTCAATTGTAGGTGAAACCATGGTTAGCAGAGCCCTCTACAAAACTAAATATAGATCAATAAACACCCTATAAGCTGGTGAAATAAATCTTAGCAAGGAAACAAGGTTTATGCTACTCTGAGAGGGCTCCTTAGCAAGGATGCTTTCATATTCATAGCTTCTTTTTTAATGGTACATTTTATAACATCCCTTTATAAAAGGGAAAGCCGAGTTCTGCACAGGAGATCCCTGGGCAGAGTCCTTCCCCCCTGCTCATCTCATAGAAAGATGTTAGCCACGTCCGCTCCCGTGCTTCAGAGTTAAACAATATTTAGAAATGTCACCTGCAGTTTCCAAAACCTGTTGACCTTAAGCCCACTGGATTATTCGGTGATTTGTCCTTTGAAAAATGCCTCGTATGCTGACAGCTATGGATATGCCTTGGCTAGGATGCAGTGTGCTTTCGAAAAATGTATTTAAGTACCATTTTAAACCTCTGGTCTAGGCAGAATAAGTTACCTTTTGATGTGATGAGTATGCATCGTAACTGATGACATATAAACAATATACATACACATAGATAATATAGATATTTATGTATATATAAATATAAACATATATGTTTTCTAGATAAGCAACATACATACACACATATATCTCTAGACATATAAATACCTACCATTAAAACAAACCAAAAGCTCCATCAGTTTGGTGCATGACTATGCAGGCACTTTGTGTTCCAAGTGTTGCTCAAAGGTGTGAAACTTCATCACTCTGATTTATTTGGGAAATAAAAGTCCACAGATCCTGCTGTTTGTCTCACCCAGTGGGATTCTTCCCTGCTCTACTGACTCCTCAGCGCTGCCTCTAACCCGTGGTAGCCTACACACTACTTTACTGTCCCCCTAACCTTCAAATCCCGAGTTTATTATAATAATTTGACTTCTGGCTCACTGCCATATTCTCTGTGCAACTCAGGAACCCTATTTCATTGATACCTCCAGGAGTTTCTTTGCAGACAGGGGCACTGGAAATCCCCCATACAATAAGCTTTTCTTAGCTTTCATTCACCAGTGGAGCATCTGAAATTCCAGTACCTTATCTAAAACCTATAAACTTCCAGGACTAAAACCCATTTGATTTTTTTTTTTAATTCTCCTTAAGGCTTTTGCTAGATACTTCAGTGGAAAGGGAGAAGGAGACTGGTATTGTCTAATCCAGCCTCTGTGAAGATGTCACCCTAACTCCTGCTTGTTAGAGAGCAGTTTAAGCCATGGGACCCTAAAGCTTTATATTGCTTCCTGGGAGTATTAGCTTTAAGTATAACCTCTCTTGATAGTCTTTTGCATATAAATGTGCAATCCCTATCTGAAAGCTGCTGAATTCTTGGCCTTAGTGATTTTCTCTGGTAACCAAGTTTTCATATTCTGTTTATAGGGGAAAACCTTTTTATGACTTTTGAATTTACCACCTTTTGATTTCAGTTACTATTTCAGCATTTTTATTTTAGTGGATGGGGAATTGAATTCAATTTTTTCTATGCTGTTCATTCTTTCATAGACTTTTACCTTGAGCCCTCTTGTTTATCTTCTTTCAAAGTGAAACAACCTCAGTCTTTTCAATTTCAAGCATGTAATGTTACATTATATAGTATAAGACTGGCATCTACCTAAGCGGCAGCAGAGACAAAACATGAAAAAGAATCCTGAATTTAAGCACACAGTCTGCACCATCTGCCATAAATTGTAAGAAGTCAATTAAAAAGTTCTTTAGCCAGTATCAGTAATGTGTAATGGGAGCATTTACTTGATTGCTAATGGCTGGGTTTACATGATGTCTCAAAGCATCAGTTGTGAGGGTTGGCAGCAGCACAGCGTTAGAACTGTGATCATCACTATAAATTAAGTTTATGTTGATATAATTAGCAGTTGCAAGCTAAAGTAATATTTATATTGATTCTAGTAAAATCAATGCTGAACCAGTGAAAACATACTCCAAAAGTTCATGCACCCTGTGTCATGGGATTCCAGCTGTGTGCTTGTTCCAAAAGGTGGAAAGATGGAGAAGCCCAGCAGTTTAGCTGGTGCTCAGGGCCTCTGGGGGGGCAAAGCCTGCTCCTTTGAGTCCTTTCTCTGGGTGGTGGGAAATAGGGAAAGCCCCAGGGGAATCCAGCCCCAAGTATGATGTACAAATAGCAGGGTGTGAAGTTTACGTGCACTTGCTTTAGTCCTCCTCTGACACGCATTTACAGTGTTGACTACATTGATTTTGGTGTACTAAAACACAATGAGTTGTTCTCTCCAAGGCCTCTCTGCAAGGATTAGGAAGAGGGGATCCTGCAGCATTGCCACCAGCTAGGAGCACACAAGACAAGACAAGATGGCCACATTCCTGTCTCTGGCTTGCACTTAATTAGGTTGCTCAGGAGAGAGCTACTTCTGGAAACTGGATCATTCGCTATTTGGATTGCTTCACCTCACCCAGAAAGCTGCCTTTTTGTTTAACATGCATTTAAGACTTTGTGCTTTTGGTTCTTCAAAATGTCTCACAAGACGTCCTTTCACTTTGGTACATACCCCAGTGCTGGCAGCCGTTTACATTAACCCTCAGCTTAATTGCACTGTAAATAACATTTATACTGCAGGAATAGCTACAGGCCCCAACTAAGATGGAGCCCTCTGGTGCCAGCCCCTGTACAAAAAGCAAGTTAATAATAACCCTCGCAGCAAAAAACTTAGTGTCTTAATGCCAGGTACCTGAGGTACAGGACCTGCCCAGACAAGTTGCAAGTTATATTTCTGTGGCTCTTTGAGGGGCTGAGGTGAGGGTTATGGGGGAGCTGTTGTGTTACTAGAAAATCCAGCTGAGCGCCCAGTCTCCTGCAAGAACCAGCTGCAGACTCATCCCCAGGTCCTTGGGTTGAAGGCACCCTACCTGGGCAGCAGGTCATGCCAAGCGACGCTTAGCCCAAGCTAAGCCTTGCCTTCAGATAAGACCTCCAGTTTCATAGCTCCTGAACAAAGGAGAGGATATGTAGCAATAGCATCATTTTTTTGTGTCTGACTGCTACAAACGACATGACGTGTCAAGAAGAAATGACAAAAAAAAAAATCCCAACCAACCCACAACATTATTTTAAATTATTTTAAATTAAAATGGCTAAAAAGCAAAACAACAACAACAATCGGGCTGAGCACACGCTTCAAATTGGAACAAAAACAGGAAGCTGAACTCTCTGCTGGCTGAACTCCACTGAAGTCAATGTTTTGCCAGCAAAGAATTTGGCTCTGAGTTTCCCAACAGCAATAATAAAGCAATAGATTTATTGCCTAAGTAAAAGAGCAGACGCTGCTCTATGTATTTCAGTGCTCTGCTCCCAAAGCCTTCCTCCAGGTGAGCCAGCGCAATCGTGATGATATGCTACTAGTCCCTATGGAATGTGCTGATGATGGTCAGGTGAACCAAACCAGTAAAATCAACTTCAGGGAAACCAGAAAAGAAATCTGCAATTAAAGTGCCAGGTAAATACATGGCTATGACAGTGAGAGGACTTACAGTGTTTCTGCCAGTTTTTATTATGTGTGGCACAGAGAAGAGTATGATTCAGATAAAGGGATGCCACTACCTCTAACTCAAAAAATGAGAAATAATCACCTTTTCCATGATGTGCCTGCACGAACGCAATTCACATCACACTCAGAAGCAGTTCTGAAAAGAACCCAGCATCTGTGTCACCAATTCCATTGCACAACCCACATAATGAGTTTTTTTGCCTGCATCTGCTCTTCCACTTGGCCAGTAAATCTGTTGCTTCACTGTTACGCTGCTGTTCGGAGAGCTTGAGCTTTGCTCAGGGGTCCTAAGTGAATCAGATTGCTGATTGCGTGTGAACTGCCAGAACATGGGGCAAGGGGAGGTCTTTGGTGAAAATACAACACATCTGATCTGCTTTTGCCTATTGAGACAGTAAGAACTGAAAAAGAGTAAAAAGCACAGCTGTCCCTGGGTGCAGGAGTGCAGCACTTAATTCCCACCTCACAGAGGTTGCCGAACTTCTTGGGGACAGCAAAGGTGGTGTGAATGTGGGCAAGTGGATCAGGCAAGGGCCTGGCACTGCTGTGGTCCCTGCTGCTCAGATGAGAGCAGGAACAGACAAAGTGTGCTTTGGCCATGGTCCCACCCTGTCGTCTGTACCCCACTCTGATGTGGAGCAGCCACCAGTCTCTGCTAAGTCACCAGGGGAAGCCGATGGGGGTCTGTTGACTGCAGCCTCCACTTTTTCAGGACAACAAGGCCACTGATAGTATTGGGAAATTATTATTTCAGCTGTTTCAAGATCCATAGCATTTTATTCTCTCTCTTAAAACATAACCAGGGGAGCAATTCTGAGCCTTGTTAATCAGAAAGAGCCTTTTAAAGTGTTGCACTGTCAATATAAAACTTTACAAAACTGCATTATAATGGAAGTTTTAGACAACTAGCACATTTTAATAATGTTTTTAAATGCAGTCTTACTTTTACCCTTGCTAATGAAAGACAGGCAACTGAGGACAGACCAAGTCATAAAAAGATGCAGAGATGTGACCTCTTCTATAGGGCTGGAGATGCCCCTTCATCACCAGCCCCGCCACCACCTGTAGCCAGGAGGTCTGGCTCTGCACTGGCTGCCAGCTTCTATGGCTCTGCCAAGAGTGGGGAGAGGGGTAACAGGCTACTTAATGGGTGTATAATCTTTCCATGAGTGATGAGATTTGCCAGCATTTAGAAGAGGTTTTCAGGTGTTATGGTCAATAAAAGTGATTTTAGCTTGCTCAGGATCCCTTGCTGCAATAACTAAGATATTTCAGATCCCAAGCTAGCCATTACACTGTTCAGCAGAGTCTCATACAGACACTGCCTGGCTGCAGCCTAGATTCAACAGCTATCTCCTAACACAGCAAATTAAACCTCTTCCCTGCTAGTAAGCAAGAAGCAGCAGAGGGTGATGACAAACATGCTCTGCTGCATGAGGCAGCCTGATGCTCTTGCATGCCTGTGAACCAGTCTTTCCCAGCGCTCTGAACTGGGAACTGTTTGGGTTTTGCCCACCGATGCCTGCAACGTTCCCTCCTATCCCAACACCTATCCAATGTGCAATTCAGAAGTTACTGCACTTTGCACAGCTACTGAGTAGTAGTGATAGGTCTCTGCTGTTTAGCTAATTATTCACGCACAATAAATACATGATAAAAGCATCATACTGATATGAAAAAAAATGAGGCTAATCACAAGCCACTTCCTGCTTATGTAGAAGTTGGAAGGAAGTCTGTAAACAGGAAGCAGTGTGGCCCCAGTGTCCTTTACTCTCCCCACATATCTCAGAGGTGAGACGTGATACATTCCAGAGATGGAAAATGAGGAGAAGACATAGACATGGACACACATGCACACACATTCTTCATGCAGGAAACTTTGCTGGTATATAGGGTTTTCTGTGATTAAAGTGTGGAGGCCAATGTAGGTAAATTTAGGACTGAAATAAGCCTTGATTTCTAAATAAGATGCAGCTGACAAAATGCCCAGCTCCATGCATAGAACGGGTTCCTGCTTAAGTAGGGACAAACAGAAATGACCACAGCAAACTGCTGAGGACTTTGCATGACAGCCAGTTCCCACAGTCAGGAGGCAGCTCCATTGCCATACAGTTATTTATCCAGACGATGTTCGTGAGCATCTCTAAGGATCTGTTTATGCTTGGAAGTTGTCATTGCTCATCTCTGGATTAAATTTGACTTTGTGTGAGGATAAAAAGCCTTTACCTTCCAAATCACAAATATCCTACTTTCTTCACTCACCCTGGTTTTTCCCCTCAGATGATCTGGCAGTCTCAGCCTGCTCTAGCTAACTGTTGGAAAGAGATGTATTTCGGCTTGGAACAAGCTCCTCTGCAACAGGCTGGAGATGGACACCAATCAATTTTCTGCAAATGGCTTTGCTCCTGGCAGTCATCCCTCTACCATCGCACACTGCCCTGCCCTCCCCCAGCCTCTGTACCTGTTCATCTCCAGTGCTTTGAAGCTGGAGGGAAGAGGAAGGGCTGCACAAGGAGGAAGAAATCGAGGACTGGAGGGCCCATAGCGGGTGCTGGGGCTTTGCCATGAGGAGCAGCAGAGTGTGTGATTTCCACCCCTTACCCCCCCATCTGCCTTTACACAAAACCCCCCTTCCCAGGAGGATGAAAGGGCATTTTATAAATACAATTACGAAACTGTTGGGATCAATACCACAAGGCAGATGGATAGCTCAGCAGAAACAGATAGATTAGATGGCGAGATAAAATAGATTAGTCAAATTGATCTGGGGCCGGTGAGATAAGGCCCTTCTGGAGCGGGTGGTGATGGTGCACAAGAAGGATGCCTCCGTGACACCCGCAAGCCTCCTCTGCTTTCCTGTCTCCTCTCCCTTCGTCCCGCTTCATGCTACACTGAACCAGAAGAACAAAAAGGAAAAAAAAAAAAAAAAAGACGGAAAAAGCAGAGATAAACACCACTAGGCGACTCAAAGCCCTCTCCTCCCCATCCTCCCCCCGTTCCCAGACACCAAGCAGGAGCTTTCAGCTGGGTGCTTTTCTTCTCCTTTCTAAGTCCGGGTCCCAAAGTTTGCCATTGACAAGAGGAACAATAGAAGGAGCTGAGAGCTGCGGCTTTGAGTCCAACAAAAATGGGGCCTGCCGCCAAGCGCTCCCCTTCCTGAGAATAAGCGTGGTATAAAAATACTGGCTTGAATTATCTAGGCATATCTAGGAGAATTACATGAAACCCTGTTTTACTAGGAGGCTCGGCAGAGAGGTGTGCATTGTATACACATATTATAAGCATCTTGGCCTTTCATTTTCATTGCAACATGTCTGCCCACGCACATCCCTCTAGCAAGACTGTTGGGAATAACAAATCTACCCAAAACCATACCTGTCCATCAAAAACCAAGGAAATAATAGCAAATACTCCCTGTGTAGGACATAACCAATTTACCATTGCAGGAGAAATTGTAACTTTTGGAACACTTTTGAGTAGTAAATTTCACAATCTCTATGGCTTTATATTTAAATTCCTTCTACTCCTTTCCCCCCACCCCCCCAAGGAAAAAAAGAAGAGAAAATGAAAAATCCAGAGACACTGTTTTTATAAACACAGTTCCATCAGCAGCGCTTGTAAATTGTTTTACCTTTGGCTATTTGGCTCACATGACCGACGTGCCACATGTTACAAAAAAGCCACTCTCAAGAGGAGAACAAACACGCCACTTTTTTGGATGGTGAACTGCCTCTGCCCTGCTGCTTGTGCCACAGCCAGGAATAAATGGATGGGCATTCAGCAAGGCTGGGAGGAAACAGTCCAGTCTTGCTTTATGTCTCGAAAGACTGGGACCTTTGCGTGCAGACTTTAGCAAATGATCAGGGCCCAATTTATCTAACAGTCTTAATGAAGTGCCCTATTCTATGTTACAGCAGTCCATGGAGTTGCATCCCCCTCTCTGTCCTCCCCGCTGCTCATGTCTACTGGCTGCTGGCTTTTCTTTCTTTTGACCTCATGGCAAGCAGGGGCTCAGCTGGGAGAAGACTAACGGAGCTGCAAGGAAAGAGCCACTCAGTGCTGGTTCTGCCCTCTAAGATGGCTTGCCAGAGGCTCAGACAGAGCCAGGTGGGAGGGAATGGGTAGCCAGGGACAAGAGAGGTAAAGGAGGAGTAACATTGCCCCTTTGAGCAGTTCATAGGTGATTAGTTCAGCTTAGCTATGGCCTTGAACGGCACCCTAAGCCTTAAAGGGCACAGACCAGGTTTCTGGCATGAGGAACTGATAAACTTGATAAACTGGTCTTGCAATGAGATTTGTTATTCTCTTATAAAACAGTGCCACTTAGAAAAATTGAAGTTTTCTTATTACTAATTTCCATAAAAAGGAAGACTGAATTTATCAAAGTTTTCATTTGAAAGGAAAGATTGGACAGAAAAAAAAAGTCCCAAGTCAAAATATTTCTATCCAGAAATCTTAGAGCCACAGAGTTTCACAGCGCTCAAGAGACCCTTGCCCTCACCTTGAGGAAGAATCAGCTGTGCTCAGTCTTCCCTGACAAACATTTCTTTGGCCTCTAAAGGTGAATACTTTGCCCTAGGAAGAAGTTAGTCAAAAGTCTCATGCTCCCATTCTCCCCCAACGCTTAGGCTGTTCAGACCACATCTCAAAATATATGCAGTTGTGCTGAGGAGAGACAGGAGCTGGTTTAATCAGGAAAACTCTGTGAAGAGCATTGCAAAAGTCCTGGTACCTCTGGATAGTCAAAGCCCTTCAGCAGCACAGGCACGTGGAGAAATATGCAGTGTGGCAGAGCAGCCAGAGTGAAGTGCATTTGGAGGACTGGCCTAAATATTTTTGGATTCTGACACCCAGCTCTGCTTTTCCAGTCTTAACCATCTCAGCTGTATCTAACAGGTATGCATATGTAGGAAGCCCATAGTGATCACTTTCTATGACACATATGGATTGCCACAGTCTCCTGCTGGTGGAAAAGGTAATATATCCGTAATTTTGGTTACTGGCTGACTTGACCAGCCTGTAGCCCAGAAGGTATGGAAAGTGGCTTTTGTCCCTGAGCAGAAGTATGCAATGAGTGTCCATATGATCAGTGGAGTTGCTTCTTGTCTGAGCAGAGCAGCATTTTGTTCTCCAGAATTTAAGCTGCGGAGAACTTGAGTCATTATGTTAAAACTATTATTCTTATCTGGTTATATAATAAATCAAGAATCTTCCCCCCTGTACAAATATGGTTTCTATCTGATTCAGAGCAGTTAATATACAGAAAAAGTTATGGGAGGGGGAAAAAAGAAAGGCTAGTCAGCTGTTCAAAGGTGTGACATCTATAAAGGAAGCCAAGTCAGAGAAGTGTAAGCGATTAAAGTGGCCAAGTTAAACAAGATACAATTAAAGCCACTGCTTCCCCACCATCTCCCCAAAACTTCCAAGTAAGGCTTTATGAATCCTAGGGGACCAGGTTAGCCTTAATTGTATCTTGTTTAACTTGGCCAATTAAACAGCAAACCCTTTTTGGAGTTGGCCCTGCCTGCAGATATCACACCTTCTTTGCTTCTGACTGCTTTCTTTGCTTTTTGAAGCATATATACCATATATTTTTATTAGCTCTTAGGAATGTGTTTCTAAAAATGCCCTTTGGTTAATACTGATCGCAACTATGCGAACAGTATTTTCAACTGTATGCCATTTCCCTGAAATAGTAGGAATTGTCACCCTGAGCTGTGATACTCTCACCTGTAGACCCTTTAAAGAGTGGACATTGATTGACTTTTCAAAAGGATTTTGGATAAGACCAGAAACACCTCTTGCCTCACGTCCCCATTCGCAGCAGGCTGGGATTGAGCTGAATGTGAGGGAAGTGAGCTGGCACTGTAAACATTTAGGACAGACAGATCTGTTGCTTTTCAGAGGAGAAAAAGGCTAACACCTGAATGGAAGAAGAGGGAACTGCGTTTCCTCTGGCATAAGTGAACAAGCAAGAGAGAGAAATTACCTCCTTCCCCTATAGATTACCAAAAGATGGAAGGGAAATGAGGAATGTGTTATTGCTTTTCAATAGTTAATTAAACTCAACATTTGGAATTTTATATGCCTCTACCTCAATTAATAAAACACATGCAATATTTTTAGAGAGCAAACTGGTCTTCTGCCTGCAACAGGATTTTTTGTTTTGTTTTGATCTATTTTAAAGTAGAGGAAACAGTCACTGCGGTTATGTGACCATCTCAGACAAGGATCTGAAGCTTCAAAAGCTCATTTACTGCTAAATTTTACTAGTAGCTGCTCCACATTTGCATGAGGACCACATGCTACACATAAGACCAGCCTCAAAAGATCCCCAGGTCAGGGGAAACCCTTAACTGTCTATTAAACAAAATGATACACAAATACTCAGCTCTTACGGAGGAACAAAGTAATCGTTCTTCCTACTTTGGAGATGGGGAAGTGGGCAAAGTGACCAGAAAAGCTGACGACAGAGGCATGCCAAGCCCCAAAGCAGCGTCACACCACCGCATTTTGCCACAAACAGGCACGCTCCAAGAGAAAACAAGTCCTGCTTGAGGAACGGACTCCACAGCTCTAACCCCAGAGAATGAGAAACGAGCAATGAGAGAATGAGAAATGGGCATCCATAGCTCTAACCCCAGCTCTATTCAAGACTCATCTCAAGCAAACATCTCCAACTCATTTTCCCATAAGTAACACAGGAACAAGGCTTCCATAACTCACTGAGGAGTGGCATCTGGTAATGTTCACTCACCACCTTGAAAAAGCCAGGTACCATGCAAATGCGTATGGGATTCTAACAACCTACCTATAGCACTTTCTGGGTAATAAGAAGAGCACATGCCTTTGTCCAGGGGTGCAGCACCAGCACAATCGGGCTTCTGATGAATTATGAATGATTAGGAAACACTCTCTTTAGTACTGCTTTGCCTTCGATGTCTTAAAAATCAAACTGCTACTGATAAACTTGACTAAGACTACATTTGGAAAATTTTTTGATTGCTGTTTGTTGAGGTTTCTTACAGATTAAAATGCTAAAGCGTTAAAAAAGAGATGACAAGATGCCTAAGGAAGTATGCTAAGTAATGCAGAACAGTAATAACACTGCAGGAGCGCCTGATGAGCGAGCTTCACCCACTTGTATGGGGGAATCACCAGATGGCACTGTAACAACACACAGTTTTCCAAATTCTTTCTCTAACTAGGCAAGAACTGCTGGGTTAATGAAGAAACAATACCTTCTTGTTGTTATTGTGAATAAGTAGTTTTGGGGGTGGTGGTGAGAGGGGGAGCTATGATAGATGGTTGCTGCTTCTGACCTCCCTTCACCTAAAAATCCTGGTTGACCCATGGATGGTAACTCTTTACCTGCCTGGATGTAGTAGCTCTGGCTTACGCGTACAGTTGAATAAAGGAGGTACGCTAACAAGCAGAGTCTTGTCATCTTCATTTTGTCTTTTACAGGATTTGGAAACATTCTTTTAGCAGGAAATTACTATATATGTAGTTACATATGTACGTATGTATGTACGTACAGACATATACATATGCACATCATTTGAATTAATCAAAACACAGAGACTTCCCTAAGGTTATGAAGCAAGGCAGTGGCAGAGCGAGAAATGGAAGCCAAGAAAACTCTCTAAACAGAAGTACCTTATTCATGTGTGAGTCACTAACACATACTTACTCTGATAACAAATAATGCATTCTTGGAGAGAACCTCAGTTTGATTTATGTCACAGTTTCAGTAAATATAGAGGAGCTGCCAAATCTGCCTATATAAATCCCGGTGATCTCATATATTTTAATCAGAAGTTTTGGAAAAATTAGACAAAAGGAACTCTCCCACACACACCCCCCTTTTTTTTTTACCTTATTAGTATGGTGTTCTGGCATAAGGCTCTATTTTGAATTCTGCTGGAGGAGCAAGTGTTTCTGAGGCCTGTTTATGACAAGATGTAATTAATACTAGGGAGGAATTAAAGGAGATTTAGAGCAAAAATATTGTACACATTTTGAGTTAAATAACAATTTGGCCTCATTAAAACAGGTTTCCATTTGTGACTAATTTCATTCCTGGTTAAAAAGGCCATCGTTTGTCTGAGCAAAGATGAAAAAGTAGCTGTTAACATAGTGCAAATGAGAGTGAAATTGGAAGGGACATGTATGTTAATGAGCATCTGACTGCCCTACAGTGTGCAAAAGTGAGCAGGGAAAAAAAAAAGATTCCCCTGATATTGTTGAAAAGCTAGTGATTATTTGACATGGCAAGGAATGCCCTGAACCTGCAACCTGCTTTACATGAAGATACAGTTGCTTGCAGGAACAGGGGCTACCTCAGAGAACTTCGAGGACAATACTAATTTCTTGGTAGGATATTAATTATTCATTTGCAATTTTGGAAATAATTTAATTTCCTTGCAAGAGACGATCTGACAATGAGTGGCCATTAACTGTGCACTTAGAACCTATCCTGGGTACGTGAGCTCTGGTGTCTGTATGTGGCAATGCGCTTAGCTAAATCCCTGGATGCATATGCAAGTTGTTGATTCTCTTCCTCAGTGCAGACTGTATCACTGGGATCGTGAATAAGCAGACAGAGCAAGCCACGTTTCATGCAGATTTATGCAGTGCGCACACTCATCAAAGCCAGAGGGACCATGTCGTCCTAAAGACTGGACAGAATTTGGCCTATCAAATTTGCATTAAAACTGTACTGTATGGTTTTGTGTATGGGACTCCAAAATCAGTATTGAAACTCCCTTTCAGTTAAAGAAAACTAATTGAAAATTAAGATGCTCGAGTTCCCCCTTGCCAACAGCCAAAGCACCTAGACATAAAAGAGACAAGAGGAGCCCTGTCCCCCTGGCAGTGGCTTAAACAATAATAGACCCATCCCTTTTGAATGGAAAGCCTGTAAGCAGGAGGGCATTGTTGAGGGCAAAAGATGGGCAAGAAGGACATCATTTGATGGTCCCAGCAAACAACTCCATTTGTTCTGCAAGTACCCAGAATGCTGTTCCATATTCCCGAGTGCTGTTCACTGGCACCTTAGCTATTTTGTGTGCAGCCTTGTGGGTGCCTTGTACATGTCCACAAGCAAGCTAAGCATTTTTGTCACTTCTCTGCCCATAGTAAAAACCAAACCATCTCTATTGACTTGGAAAATATTATGGAAAGTTTGTCTGAAATTGCTGGTCTAATGTGTTTGCAGCAGCCTGAATTTGCAATGGATTTCTTGCCTGGTGCACCCTCTGTCTGCTATGAAGGCAAGAAAAGTGGCACTTCGAGCTCAGAGAAACAAACTTAGGTAGGAGTTAAACCTTGGAGGGCATTTCTGCTCCCTTACAAGTGATGCTACAAGCAGAAACAGAGCTCTGGGACACACAGCCAACCTAAAAAGCACTATTATCTCTAAAGCAATCATTTCGCCTCGTTGCTGAAAAACTAAACGAGGGTCAGTAATGTCTCGATCCAAGACACTCTATTGTTTTAAGCATTGCTGTGTTTATTTCACCCCTTTCCATTCACTATGCAAAGAAACACTGTGAGATAAACAAGAAGCATGAATAGCTGCATGGAGCCTGCCAGAATTCCCAAATATTTCATATTTTGGCCCCTGGGATTAATTCAGTCTCCAGACCACCTAACTAGAGAATGAGCTGGATGTTGTAAATTTGGCCTAGATTACAAAAACTTTTGAGTTATACCCTTTTGCACTGCTCTGCTAACAAAATTTCCTCCATATCCACCTATTTTTGTCAGATCACACCTTGGCAGGGTGGTCTTGTGCTTGCATGCCAGCCAGCAGCCCATGGAAACACCTATTCAGTGATGCCATTTGCAGTGTCTGCCAGACACGGGCCTTTAAAGACCCCCTGGGTACCACTCAGGGTAACTGACAGGCCATCACCCTAGCAAAGGGTTTAGAGATACAGAGCCAGGCTAAATAAGGGGTTTAACTAACACTGCTCACAAGCCATTGTTCAATCAAATGACCTTTCTTTGAGCTTCATCATCTATAACATGCAATTGTTGAACAGATAAACATGGCAGAGTCCAGGTAAGTCAGCCATTTATTGGGACAAGTAATTCATCCATGTGAAGTATGAGGTAATTTTCCTGAGGACCACATCCGCAAAGCGTCAGTCATACCAGTGGCATTAGATGCATTGTTGAGATAAAGGGTTTTTTTCCCTTTTTTTTGTATCCCCTTCTCCTCTGCCTTTAACACCACTGCCTCCTCTGTGCAGGTGTGGTTTGCCAGGCTGCTTCATCCCTTCCCAGGTGCGAAATTAATTCTTGCCTTCAGCAGAGTCCACAGGCTACTCATATGTTTCACTTTCTTTGTGTTTTCTAACTCAGCCTCTTTTCTACATCTACTAACAGGCCTATTTTAGAAGTTTCTTTTTTCGTGTGTGTTCATCCGATTTCTTGCACTGGCTAGGAAGTACTACTCCACATAACCTGATTTATAGTGTTGTCTTACATTCTCTCCAGATTATATATTTTTGTATGCCAAAGCAATAGGCTATTAAAGTTACTGTGTCTAAAAATATGGGTTCATCTTTCTTCCATTCAACTGTCTGTCTGGACATACAGCTCCCCAGTTCTACTAAAGGATTTAAAGTGATGATGTCAATCAAATGTTGATGGCACATCTTCATGGCAATTGTTTTACTGTGATCGAAACTGTTGTACATAATGCCCATGTTTCAGTCAACATTCACAAATGCTCTATTTCTGTCACTGTATTGATGTGTGGTTGCTCATCCTTCCTGGCTGAAAAATGAGAGGAAAAGCTCTGGTTGTGTTCCCGAGCTAAGCTGCATAAACACAATATTTCCAGAGAACTGAGAGGGAGCTTGCGGCTTCATCCTGGAGAAGGAGAAAGTGAAGATGCAACCCTCTCAAACTCGCTGCTCTTAGTTCTGATTTTCCAGCAGCTGGCAAAGCAAGGCAAGTCACAGTAGGGAAGTTCAGTAGAAAAATAAACCCTTTTCTGTTAAGGCATTCTTTTGTCACTGTGAAAATACCAATAGTCACTCGTACCTTCTCCTGCACCAGATGGTACCTGCTCATAGGTTGCGGCAAAGCAGCACCACACTAGCAGATCTACAGAAGACTTTAGAGGACCTGGCACATATGCCAGTGAGACCATAGCCTGAAAACCAAACAAAAAAAAACAGACAGAAAAGCAAAACAAAACCTTAAGGAAAAGAGCCGCTGTAGCATGATCAAGGGCCATGCTTCCTACCATCCCGTCTGTCTGGGAAACTGAAGCCTTCCTCACTTGCTTTTCAGCAAAGGAATGGGAAATCACATTAGGGGTTCCCCTAAACATTAATGGTTGCCTTTCACCTTAGTTTTTACAGATAAACAAGAAAAATTGCATTACAGGTATTTATGCCATTTCCATCACCACATATACTGGAACTAGAGAGCCCACAAGGCTTCTCTGGGAAAACAAACAGTTTCCACAGGTCTCCACCAAAATACCTCTGTGCTAAACTCACCTCTCCACCTTTAGTCTCCCTACCCTCGTGTAGTCACACATGAATGCACATGCACACTGAGGGTCCAGCTCTAAAGAGAAAAAACAAAACAAAACAAAACCCCACGGTTTTCACTTCAGTTTTGCATTGCAGTTCGTCTTTCAATAGTTGTTAGATAGCAGCATGCAAAACATTGCTCTCAAAGCCGATTCAGCAGAAGCTCTTCACAGCCAGAATACGAAGCCCCACATGAGACTCACAGGGAAGAAGGAGGGCTTTTAACTGTGTTACTTTATGGTAGTGCAAATCTGTCTCCTTACAAAGTTTATATGGAGTTGCCACGGGAGTAAGAGAAAGAAAAGAGGATTGCTACTGTCTCTCAGAGGTTCTTTCTCAGCATGGCCTTGTCCTGGATGCACATTTATTTATTTATCCGACTTTAAAACAACTCATACTTTTTCACAAGCAATTTAGCAGCAGACAAGAACCCTGCTTAATATTTGCAGAAGTTGGGCAGGTTTACCTTTAATTCCAGATGACAGGGCTGGTCTGGCTGGGGGCCCATGCAAAAGTAATCCAATGTTGTTATTGTTACTAGGTTGTCCTAAAGAAATTTGGAGGTGGTTTATCTTTTACAGCACTCCAATCTAATGAATTGGCAACACATCTGACTTGGGTCCTTGTATAGGGCCTCCCCTGAGCCCTCTCACCCCTACTTGTTACTGGCTTCCTGCTGATTTACAACAAAACTTTGACATTTGGTTTGCTCCTTAATAAGGGCCTGTGACATTGCCCAGGTATGAAAAAGGGGAATAAAATTATGTGGGTTAAAAATGATATAGCTCTTTGAAGGTGGAGACAGCAGAACAGGGCTTCAAAGTCCAGAGAGAAAAACGATACCCACAGAAGGCTCTTTGTTCAGACAGCTCGGCTGGCATAAATCTCCCGGCTGCGGTCCTTTATGCCGCCTCTAATTATTTGAAACTCATTTATCATTTGAGCGTCAAATAATTAGAACTGGTGTAAAGAAACAGAGAAGAAGAAGGAAGGAAGGCAGGAAGAAAGGAACGGAAGGAACAGACATCGTAGGCCATTCAATTGGGTGATTTTGAACAGGAAGACCTTATTGAATTATCTTGATAAGGTGACTTGAATAATTCCTGAAGTTCAAGGAAAAACAAACCAGACCCCTTTATTGTCTGTATTAGAGGAGTATTGGAAACCCTTGGGCAGCAAAGGAGAGGTGGGATGCTGGAGAATACAAACTTAGCAAAGAAGATTCAAATTAAGCATCGGAGCGGGGATAACTCCCTGAAGTTCCTGTTTGAAAAAGCAGTGCTGTTTCGGAGTGCTGCCTACAATTCAATACAGTGTTACAGCTCTCCGATGTCAGAGAGACCTGAAAAGGAGCGTACATGTTCTTGCACACAGTAAATGCCAACCTAATTGAGTTCCTGCCCTGCAGCATGTGCAATGCAATGATCAAGCACTTTGTTCAAAATTTCCTGAAGGGCTCAAATCCTGCCCTGACTTACCCTTTTTTGCAAAACCACCAACTTCAAAAGGATTGCATGGGTTAGCAGCAAAAACAGACTATTTCTTGCTGGGTGGTACTTTATTGGTCTGGCCAGGAGCCAGTGCAAAAGTAACCCAGTGTTGTTATTGTTATTCAAATGTTCTGAAGTTCTTCTATAGAATTATAAAGCAATATTCACTCCCCTTGGTCTTCATTTCTTTTATTATTTCTCTGCTTTCTGCAAAATTTTAATACAAAGTTGGGCATGACTTTTATAGAGAAAATCTGTGCCTCTCTAACATGACCTCTGTATCTAGACAGGTGGCAACAAATCGTGGATAAAGGCAAGGTTATCACTCTGTTTTCACTTATGAAAGTTCCCGTAGAAACCAAGAAAAGGATGAGAGGGAAAAGAGGTTAAGATGGAAGAGCAAAGGAAAACATGAAGCTGGCTAAGAAACAGAAAACACACGCAAGGAATGAATTTCCAGAGTTACGCAATGGGATCTGTGTTATCAGGTACAGGGGTCAACACGCTGTAGCAACAGGTGCCAAAGATATCACACAAAGATTTCCAATGGCCCCCAGGAGGACAGGGAAGGAGGAGCAGCTCTGCATCTGTGAGAGGCAGCTGCTCCCATCACGCTCGAGCCCATGGGGAGCTGGGAGCTGAGTGCACATCACAGGGCCCCATGTCCTTGTCTTGGGCGGATCAGTCGACGGGCAGCATTCTGCCTTGTTGAGCAACACCATTTGGCACCCGCAGAGTTCCTACTGCTGTTTTTAAACTGTAATTTGGGAAAGCAAGCACTGCCTGGTATGCCACCAGGGGCCTGCTGTGCCAGTGACTAGCCTGGAAAGGTAAGCCAGTCGAGAAAAGACAGAAAAAAGGCTCCAGGGCTGCCTGTGAGGGACTGGAGGGGGAATCAGGACAGGAGGCATACTGATAGAGAAACACTGCTGTTTTTGATGGATGCCTGCTAGGACTGTGAGCAGTGGCCCAGGTCAGGGAAGAGATGCTCAGATGCTCAAGGCACCAAGTGATGGAGCAAATATCCTGCAGCAGAGGTCTGGGCTCAGCATCATCTCCAGTGCTAGTCTGGGAGCCTGAGCCCCACAGATCAACCGCAGATCAACCCGCTGGGCTCAGTGGCCAGCCCCTGCTGCCCTTCCCCGCCCTGTAGTTGTGCCTCCAGCTTGCCTTGCAACCCCCTCCTCCTTACCCTTTTCCTTCACGCAATGACCCCCTGTGCTAAAAATAACCCCCCGCAGCACTTGGTACAATAGATAAGCCTGGCAAAGCTCTTGTGGGAGACGCTGTGGCTTCACATCTGCTTGTTAAAAATATCACATATTATTAAAGAAAAAAAGTTTCTTGTGACTAATTTCAACAGCAAACCATATGGTCTTTTTACTTCTCCTGCACTCATAATAATTAAATGGCTAATTTCCCCTCTTAAACTACCTTCGGCCCACAGAAAGAAACAAAGGAAATCACAGCTATTCAGCTACAAAACGTCTTGTTAAAGCACAGCAAAGAGTTATGCAATTAACCCCACAAAAGCTGGAATTTCACAGTTATATCTAGCACTGGAGTTAACAAGAACAGGCTTTAAAATGAGCCTTTTTTTTGTTGTTTCTGTTTGCTGGCATGGCAGTCACAGTTAAGGTCAGGTGTCACACCAAATTTAAGCCATAAATGTCTGTTTCCTTGTTTTTTTTGTGAGCAGGAGTCAGCACCTTATTGTGATTTAAATCAGCTGCTGGGTGCTTTGGAGAAGGCTTCTATTAAACTGGGAAACAAAGAATATGATTGCTTTCACGGCACAAATGCCTGCGTATCTCCCCATGCATTGTACGTGCTGCAGCAAGAGCCCTCGACACTGGTGTGCCGCGTGCGCGACCGACACATTTTATAGCTTCATTTCGGGGCTGTTTTGGGGTGGCTCGGGCCTCGTCGACGGCAGCTGCCAGCTCCTGCCTGCCGGGGCCTGCCCAGCCCAACAGCGCTCCCCTGCCGTGCACCTGTGCCAGAAACGTCCAATTTTGCAATCCCATTTGGAGTCTGTCAGGCCATTGCCCAGGAGCAGTGGGATGCTAGGGAATTTTTAATATTTTTTTTTGGCAAAGCAGCAGGGAGCTCTTCTCTGTGACACAGATTCAAGAAAATACTTCAAAAATGTGCCTGACTTGAAGCATGTGAGTGGTTCAATATAGGTAAAAGGAACTTGGATGGTTCTAGAGAGATTATTAAATTATCTGAGAAGGGGCTTGAAGCAGAGAAGTAGTCTTTCATGCTACAGACTCACAGCAAGTCAAAGTCCAGCAAAGGAGACCATGCTGCAAACTGGTACTCCTGTGCGATGCTTTGAGCATCGTCTCTTCTATGGGGTGTGGAACTCCGTGGCTGCCCTCAAAGGTGGCAACTTTGCTGTGAAGACAAAAGCACTCACATTATCTTTCAGTTATCTTCCATTTCCTCCCGTTCCTGGTTAAACAATCCCGAGGTGTGCAGCGTGGGACATGAGCCTGGGGACCCCTGTGACGGCAGCGTGATGCTGCATGGGGCACATCCCCACTACCTAGCTAAGCGATAACCTCTGCTGGAGGAGCAGCAGTTTCATGGAGGAAGACACTGGTGGCAGGGTACAACGAACTGCAACGTAATTGCATTCAGTGAAACAGAACAACATTTCTGAACTTGATGGCTTAGGTGAGGGTGCCCATTCACCTGCTGTGTTGGAGCGCTCAGATTGGCACTTAAGAGATTAAAATGGGTATTTGGGTGCCTAAACGCCTGTCTGAAAAATTAAAATTTAGAACAGGGTGCCTTCATTTAGACAATCAGGTTTGAAAATTAGAGTGAGAGATTGCATGCCTGAGTATAATTTAGAGCGCAGACTCATTATGGATATTTTTATTGTTTAAGAAAATTCTTCCTGACTGGAAACGAGGCAATGACCAGGACTGTAAAGACTGAGGAAAACTATGATGGCGCAGGGCAATTTTCTTGATAGGATGAGCCACTAGATGATACTTTGCATAATAATATGATGGACTGAACGTTTCCATTCTACATTTTAATTTTCTGGCTTGGTAAAGCCTATTATGGGCTGGTGCCAGGCAACCCACAGACCATAAAGCTAACTAGGGCCTTCTTAAAGTACCTGCCTTCCTGATAAGGCAGGTGGCCATTAGCTGTCTCACACATCCAAGTTGGAGAAGGAAAATAAAAGCAGAGAGAAGAAATGAGCAGAAAAAGGATGACCAGAGAGCAACAGAGAGGGAAGGAGCTGGGGACTGGGAACTGGCCAGGGGAAGATGCGCTGAAAAGGAGGCGTCACACATGGGAGAAGGCTGACGCACCAGGACACTAAGAGATAAGAAAGTGTGAACAATGTACCAGTAGGGTCTGAAGAGATAAAAAATGTTGACAAAAATAAGAGTGGGAAAAGGGAGGAAAAGGATAGTGGAGTTAGGGAAGACAGAGCAGAAAAGAGAACAGGAGAGTGCCACTTGGGAGGAATTAGAAGTTAATTATCCACTCATAAATTCATAGCAATATAAAATACCAGTATTTCAGTCAGGAAGAATGCTCCACATGTTTTCCTAAGCAGCAGCCTTCAAAGCCAAGACAGAAGAAAGAACAGGGGAGAGCAGACAACACGGCTGTGCGTTTCAAGTTGGTTTCTTATATTTCAGACAGTCTATTTATGTATCTAGCATTAAATATAAAAACTTAGAAGAACATCTTTTGATTGTGCTATGAGGTACGGTTGCCACTGATTAAAGAATTGAATTTAGAAGGAGATGTAACTCTCTGTACAAATAGAAAATAGCTGATTTATAGTTCTTACATTACACTATTTATCTAGCCCTGTTTAAGAAAACAAATACACATATCCACTGGAATTTTCTTGACCATTTATCAACATTTCTCCCTGTGATGTGGATCTAAATACTCCAGTTTTTCCTGTGATATCTTTCTTTACGCTCCAGCTGGGAAATGACCAGGAATGTAAGCTTTATCATAAAATATTTCAATGTGCAAATTGCTTGCACCAGCACGGTTATGGTTTTTTATGTTTGGGTTGGGATTTTTGGGGGTTTGTTTACTTGATTTTGGTGGGTTTTGTTTTTTTGTTTGGTTGTTTGGTTGCTGTGGGGGGTTTTTCTTTGTAATTCATTTTCTGAACAACTTGTTAGTTTTTAGTGAAAACAGCTAACTCCAATTTAGTTGGCTGTTGTAAAGGGTTTTCATGAAAGTGCATGACAGCCACACCCAGTGGAACTGCAAGTGTCAAGGGAAGTTTGTATTCATCCTGCAGCCCATCTGCAACCACTGGTATTTAAGCAGAGCAGACTGGCTGGTGTTAGATCTCTGCTGGAGTATCCATGCCCTGCAAGTCTCTAAAATATCTAGGTCCTGCAGATCTTTGATGATTTTGCTCCCAATGTGTTTGGCTTTGAGTGTAACTTGGAAGACTGCGTATCTGCGTAGATGGCGTTAGCTTTTTCTTTTGTGAAAGCAGACAAATAGGGCAGACACACCGGGCTAAAAAGGTTGTTCCCTCGTTCTACTCTTCAGCCCCTCCAGACTCAGGAATCTCCAAACCTCAGAATGGTTGCAAGAGAGTGCAGCAGATTTTCAGAAGCAGGTGTACAATGGGCTATTTGAAATAGGAAAGGAGCAGATCAGATACTGAGCAAGGAACCTTTTCTTCCCTTGCTTACTGCTTTTTATTGCTACCTTTGCCTAACATAAGAGAAGCCTACTTTAATATTACAACACAAGACAGTGGTCATAGAGGTGCTGTGTAGGTAATGCTTATTGATGACTTCTGACCAGCAAAGAAAGCCAGTTAGTCTGAGCACAAAGGGAATTTTTTAGTCTTTCTCTGCTGCGGAGGTGTCCCATATTTCTCCTGTGGCTCCTGGGAATATCCTGCTCAGAAACCAGTGCTCCAGAGTCACATAATGCTGCCAGAAACAATTGAGTTTAGGAGTGGGATATGAAGACTCAAAGAATTAGTACATGTGTAAATCCACAGGCTGGTGGGAATGCAGCACCTTACTCTTGCTTACAGATGCTAACAGAAAATTACTGGGTGTAAATGGATCTCTAATTATAGCCCACTCCTTCACAGCTAACATGTTGCCAGCATTATCTTCACAAAACATTTTCACTTTCCCTTGGGGGATACCTACTTCTGTTTTTGAAAAAGAAATCACAGTTGCTTGGAATCTAGAACACAGCAAAGTCATAGCAACAGAACAAATTAATCTAATTTACCAATGAGATTGGTCATTTTTTAAAGGTGAAAATCAGTTTACAATTTCCATCTGTCCCCATGGAAGTCAAAATATGTTTTGACTTTCACATCTGTGTCTGACAATCATAATCCATAATACAAACGGTAATAAAATTTCCCTGCCCTATGACGAAAAGGTACCCAGAAACACAGGCAAGCGTTTATCAGTTCTCTCTCACCTCACCAAATGCGGATGTTTAAAGCCAGCTACTCCCGCCCAAACCTGCCCTAGACAAGCCCTGCAGCACCTAAATATGATTTTACGCTCCCAGTTCTGGGTTCTCAACTCGGAAAACTGGCAACACATTGCTGTCACAACACAGCACATTCAGCTTCTTCCTCAAGGGTTAGCATCCAATTTCTGTGCAGAAAGTGAGGCGAACAGCTTCACAGCTGTTCCCTGCAGCTATTTAGTGGCCTCTCTAAACTGCTACCTGTTTTAGAACAACAGGAACTCTTTGCTGAAACACAAAGCCTTTGCAACTGGAAGTCTTTGCTGAAAAGATATGTCCAGCCATTCCCTGGGAATGGTGAGCCAAAAGAGCGCTACTTTGCTGGAAAAGCAGGTACAGAGCATTATCCTAGCAAGCACTACTAATCCTTTGCTTCTATCAGCACTTAGATTTGCACAAAAACAGCAAGACCAAGTGGCAAGGTGAAAGACATAACTCAGGCATATCCCACCCAACTCCAGTGTAGAAAGTGACAGCAGAAAATCTTTAAATTCCTAAGCTGAATATTTCTTACCGAATCAAGGCTAACAATTTTATTTTTACATTGATTGCCTCCTGCATTCTGAGGTCCTTGAATGAAGGGCATTTTATGAATGTAAATTTGATGGACTGATACATTTATATTCATGAGAATGTAGCTGGAACTAAGCAGGTTAGTGTTAGTTTACACTCCAATGTTGTCAATAATAATCAGGAAAAGGAGGGATTAATGGCTTACCCTTATAATCTAATCATATCAATGCTACCCACTAACCTGGACAATGCATGAACATATCTGTTTTGTCAGGCTTGCATAAGCAATGATTTTCCAGATCTACAGTTAACATTTAGAAGATGCTGCGTGGGTTTTGGCACCCATTTTCATCTACCATTTGCTGCAGAAACATTTATGTATAGCAACACGCAAACAATTCAGGGTTCATATCATGGAGGGAATAAACTATGAACATGAACAAAAGACGCATATATTTACACAACTGAACCACGGGTGGACAGCAGGTATTCATGTTGTAGACAAATATAAAATGAGAAAAGAAATTGTAATGCAGCTGGGTTCAAGCCCATTTGCTTAGGCAAGGCTCACAGGAAAACATACTCATGCCACTTGCTCAGTGCTACCTTAAGCATAGTAACACCCCCCAGCATGCAAAATCCATGCTAAGAGCCTTCCACATTGCACAGCTACTCTGGTGGTCCACTGACAATGCTTGCTGCAGGAGTACTGACATACACCATACGTTGATATTTTATCACTCAGGCTGTCTAACCTTGTCTGGAGCAGAAGCAGAAATACAGTGATAACATGGGCAGCTGCTAGCACCCTGTCTGCATTACTGGCCATTGCTCGCATGGTGGCCCTGCCTCTGATCGGCCCAGTGTTGCTATCACTGGAGCAGGACAACAGTAGGAGGTTTCTTGAGTAATATTATCTCACTGCTCAACCTCTAGACTGTCCATTTTCCTCAGTGTAAGTCTTCATAATTATTTTTTTTAATTGAACTAGCATCTAACCTAACTTCCCCTGAAGTTGTTGGGTAGAAGATAGGTCTTTGGGCTCTAGCCAGAGATAGTGCTTTGACCACTGTGAAGAGGAAGTGTGCATCGAGCCTGACATCTGTCAGAGCCTGTAGCCCTCCACTCGTCTGTGCCAGGAAGTGCAGTCCGATTTCTACGCTCCTGTGGTCTAACTGACAAGCTTATTTCTCAAGCCGCTTCATAACTCTTGAATCTAGCATCCTCCTTTCTCAGGGACATTTCTTACAAATCAAAGTGATGTTGCAGCTTTGAGGCTTGTGTTGTAAAGGTGACGGTGGTTCTTGTTCTGATGCTTTTAGTCTCCACTTTCACAAAGGCACCAGGGATGTGGGCCACAGCATGTGTTGCTGCTGCTACTCCTTTCACCAGCACGTAGACCAGAAAATGGCTGGAGTTAGATGAAACCACAGTAAAAATGTGACCACCCTGACAACCTCAGGCCTCCGAGAGCCAGTGCCATCCACACAGCTAGGCGAGAATTAATGAAATAGTGGGAAATTAATGTCCGTGTGTACCACATATTGTATTATATTACATTAGTACAAAAATGGCCCGAGTGACCTCATGGAGCACTTGTGTGATGAGAACACCCTTGTGAAGCTACAGCTGTTTTGAACCATTAAACGTTCATAAGCCAGACATGATTTCCCTGCAATGCTTCTGCTAAATGAGTGGCTATGTACTGCATTAGCATTCCCAGATGCCCTCCCTCGGCTCAAGCAGCCTGGGGGTAAAAAGGCAGGAAGGCTCTGGGATGCACTTCTGTGCCTGAGAACTGCAGCGCAAATCACCCTAATTGTTTGTTAGATGAACAATGATCACTAATTAACATTGTTAAAATGTCATCAATGATCACTAATTAACATTGTTAAAAATTTGTTAACAAAGGAAATTTAACAATATCTTAATTAGAAAGGATTTCTAATTTGTGATATAGAGCATGTTAGACAAACAAGGCACAACTCTCCCTTTGTTTTTCAGCTCTGCAGCAGGAGAGATTACATGATATGACAGAACACATTCTGCCTTTGCCGTTTATCATTCTACATCCTCAACACACTTCTGCTGTATAATTACAGCCGGGGCTAATTTTACCTGTGTTATTGTTTGCCCTGTAATTTAGAGAGAATAGGCCATGTTGATGCTACGTGATTTAGTGTGGGGCAGTCAGTTGGCTTTTTGCCACAGGACTACCGCTCACACATTACTGCAATGAAATACATGCATTGCAAAATAAAAAGACCCTTTTCAGTATTTTAATTTACTTAATGATACGGTGCAAGGGTAGCAGCTTCCTTGAGGTTTTCTTTTTCTAAATGTAATTTATCCACAGCCACTAAGCTTTCAGGGCTGTGTTCTACTTCAAAGCCACTGTACATTGTTGGAAAAAGTCCCCTCCTATTATCTATTACTTAATTATTAAAAAGCGTCTACTCTGTTTTCATAAATTATCTATGTATCAGGGATGTAGGCTTATGAGGAAGAAAGATACGCACACATATATGCACGCAAGCTTAGGGAGGTTATGAAGTTAATTATTCCTGATGGAAAATCAGTAATAAATAAAAAACCTGAAGATATTTCAGACAGTCCTGGAATCAGAGCTGGAAAATATTTTGAGAACCTCCATAGCAAATTATCTTTAAAAGTAGCACAGATAAATTGGCACACTTGCCTCAGTTATGCTCTGCTTAGCAGAATACTCCAAATATCTAACATAGTTCCTGAAGGGAGTGTATTTATCGTATAATGCCGAAGTCTATCTCTAGTGGACTCCTGTTAGTACAGCATGGGGGACTTTATTTGCCCGTTCGTTTTGGTGGAACCAATGTACAAACCCTGCTTATAAGGAAATACAGCTGAATATTTAAGGTTCTGCTTGTTTTTATACGTAGGAATATTAAGATTTCCTGCTTCAGCACAGACCTGCTTATCTGGTCTAGGCTCTAATTCCACTAGTTTTGTGGCGATCATCTGCTTGGGGTGATGGATCACCCTTCCTTTTCTCCCTTTACAAGGTGCTTCTGCATGTTCTCATCTTCTACTGCCCTCCTTCCAAAGGACTGGGAAAACTGGGATTCACTTTTGTGTGGAAATAGTCTTTGGAGCTCCTGTGGTCTCCCCAGACATGCTCACCACCACCTCAAAAGTAACCTGATGGTTGCCTCTTCCTAAAAACCACTGCTTGCATTCAGATTGCCCAGGAAGGCTGGAAAAAGTGTTTGACTCCTTGCAGACCCCCCGCATCAACCCCGGTGCTCACCTAGGCTGTGTTCAGCCCCCAGGGACACAGGTTACATATGCCCACAGCATGCCACTCATGCTGGGGGTGGTTTGGGTAGCCGAAGGCTCCTCCAGCCCCTTGATGAACACATGCAGACAGGGGGGTGTCCTGCTCCCTACACCAGTGAAGACTCTCACATGAAATGGGACAATTCCTTACCCCTAAACCATCAGTACACAGCCTGATGGTTAGAGCACTTTTCCGGAAAATGACAAGCATTGTTCAAATTTCCCCCAGCTGCAAGGGATGACAATCTTCTCACGTTCCCCTTTGCTTTCCTTACAAGTGCCAAACGCTGTAACTGGGGTTTCACCAAAGGTTTCCTGTCCCATGTTTTGTTTTCAGATTTTGGTTTACCAAGGATAAAAATGTTAAAATTCTGTTCACTGCTATTTTTCTTTTCTAATTCCTTGCTTGCTTGGGGAATAAAACCAGCAGAAGTAATTATTCTCAAGGTCTTGTCTTGCCTTCCTAAAGTGTTATTGGAAATTCAATAACACTTGTTTTCTTAGGAATGACATTGTTTGGCTCCAGTTACATAGGGACACTTACTTTGTCCCTTCTCTCGGTACTTATTGCACCCTCATGAAATCATTGCCTTAATGCATAAACCACGCTGATATTTGTTCTCAATTAGGTTTTTTTTTTAAAAAAAAAAAACGGCTTTTTAAAGCAATTCTTGAAGTGGCAATCTGATGTACTTTCTCTGGAAGGTTCATTTTATTCAGACTTATTTGATCATGTAAGTACTGAAAACAATACATAGCACTGCTTTAATTTGGCTCTGAGAAAGTTTTTTTACCTTTTTTTTAAACAATATAATTTTAAACTCTGTTTTTGAATTATCCTGTTTGCCAGCTAATCCTTTTCTGCTTCAGATGCTACAATTATATTCTGAGATTATTCTGAAAAGATATTCCAAAATTTTAATTTTGCTGTAATTAAAAGGGTCCTTCACACACGAGACCATGTGTGCATCATTCTATTCCTGTCAGGTTCACCACCTTCCGTATATCTCAAAATGCTCTACCTGGTTTCCAAAGCTTTCCTCTGACTCCCTGTGTTTTGCTATATGACCTCTTATTTACTTTTGCCTCTTTCACATGACCCTCATCCTGTTCTGCAGCAGGGTCTGTCACCTCTTTGGCCATACACATGATAGAGATACTTATCTTTCCAGCTAGATGAGCTGCCTGATTTAAACAGCCCCCAAGATCCTCTGGTTTTTTTTCCCCTCCCACTACAGTTCTGACATTTTTGCCAAAGGGTAGGTATGCTGGGTCTTAAGCATTCAGGAGAACGTCCTTATGCCATAACCCAGTTCCACCAGTCTGTTCATACCTATCCTACCCTGGCTATAGGTGTCAAAGCCAGCAGCAAAAAGCTGTTTTGAAAAAATGTTTGCTCTCTTTTCGCCCCATCATACATGTGCCTTAAGCTTGATACAGAAATAAAGAGAAATTTTAGGAAAAAATGAAAAACTGTTAGGTGAAGGACATTATCACAGTATAGTCACTAAAGGGATATTTAGAATATGGTTTGAAATTAGACTTTTCCTGCTGCACATTGAATTATTATTTTTTATGGTTAGCACATCAAATTGAGTTATGTTTTTCAAAGTAATTTTATATTGTCATTCCAATTCCTGTACATCACAGACTAAATTTAGTGTTGATCCTTAATACGATGCTACATTAACTACATCATCAACACACACAGAAGTACACGGAGGCATCTACAAACGTCATGCTGATTTTCCAGAATTCTTCTATAGAAACCTGAGAGTTTACAGCAGCTACATTATTAGCTTTCTGTGATATAGCCTTGCTTTTTGTTTATATACCAACCCTATAATACTTTCTGTTTTCACGATTTTACTTTCCCTTGTATTTTAGTGACCAAAACTACCCCTGAAGTACATTAGTACAAAAACAGTGGTCTCGGAGTAGGCATCTTAGGTCTGTTCAGAAGAACTGATGTACTCCATACGCATACCTAGTACTATTTTATACACCATCGTTAAATCTACATAATACAGTTCAGACACGTTAGGAAATAAAACATTATCTTTTAAAAACAAGTAACTACTGTAGCTTTCTGTTTTCTCCCCTCACATCCAGATAGGGAAGAATGTAGGAAGAGCACGTGAGATCCTTTATTTCTCCCACATCGTCAACGTTTCCAGAAATTTCAAATAATTACAGTTTACCAGGAAGAGATGGGTGAGGTGCTGGGTAAGGGCGGGTTGTGCTCACTAAAACAGGGATTAGCATACAGCACTCCCTCTGCAACACTGGCACATGCCTTCTTAAGGGAACTCCATAGTAGGAAAGCCAGCATTTGCAAACTATTATTTCAACAGCAAGCAAGGGGAATACCTTTCACCTCCTTTCACCAAACTCCCTAAAGCACGCCATACACATTTATCATCGTAGAAAGGCATTGAAAGAAAAGATAGTATGGCTACAATGGTTAATTATAAGACAATGAAAATACATAAGAATAAATGTAAGGTAGTAATAACGTACCTGAAAAAAATGTAACATATGCACACATTGCAGGCAGATGGGAGCGATACCATTGAAAGTACTGGGAGGTGACGTAAGATGGCAATAAAGGTTCATCTGGGTCATCACCAGGCACAGGTGGTGTAGGAAAAGGGAAGCAAAACAGTTTCAGGTGCAACACGTTGAATTCCACTTGAAACAGGAAAGGCAACACGAGGGGCGAGTGGGCCCTTTCTTTAAAAAAAACACATGAAATGAATGACTTAGTTTGCTTTTTGTGTTTATATATTTCTTAGTCAGCTGCAATAACCTTGGTAATCTTTATCTTCAAGCTTCAGTTTATGTTCAGATCTATTTCTAACACAAAGAAAATTAGCTATATGCCTTCTCTAGCAATCTAGAAAGATTTTTAACTGTTGACTGTCATTCCACGTGTGTATTACTTTCTCTCTCTTCCTCTGCTCTTCTTCAGCGGCTTCAACCTCAGGTAACTCGCCTGAATATCCACCTCTTCTCTTTCATCAAATGCAGCTTTCCATCCAGGCTTACTCTTTGATGTGTACTCATACGCCATCATCTTCCTCAGACCCTCCAGAGCTGTGAGCATGCCCCTTCTGCATAGCTTTCCAAACACCATTAATTGTCTTGCTGGTTACTGAGTCCCGTGCAGCAAAAATGTTTTCCAAGACATGCCAGATATTGAAACTCTTCCAAAACTCACTCAACTGGTGTCTTGTTTGCCTCGTCCATCACTCCAAGTAATTGCATCAATGTTTGTCATAAATAAAATGATTTAGAGTTAGCAATTTCTCCTTGGGCTGGCAGTTACATAACTGGGGTGGTAGCAAAAACGAAACTTGAGCGTTTGGATGCAAATCACCCAGGAGAGATGGATGGATAAGTGTGTTACTGAGGATCACCAAAGCTTGCAATACTGAAAATACTGGGAACCACCCATTCCTTTTATTGGAAAGACAGTGAATAAGTGGCCCACTTAAGTCATGTAGGCCTTCAATACCCTTGGGTTTTGTAGGTGGGTGCCTGCAGCATCAACCCACAACGCATAAGCTGAGCTGTGTTTTGCAGCCTTGAGTCCTGGCACTCACTCCTCCCCTGAAGGGCTAAAGGTCCGTGGTGGTGTGTGTTTCCAAAAGACTCCTCCTTCAGCTATATTGACCACCTGCTGTTGTGTGTAGCAATGCTGTGTAGATTTTCAATTACTTTTGCCAAATAATACCAGAACATAGTGAGAGAGGGCTGTGATTTTCATCCTCCATCTGCACTGAACACATTTTTTGATCAATGGCTTCCTCATATGACCAGTTATCTTCACAGATAAACCACTTGCGTTTTGTGCTGGTTTTTATGAGTCAGTATTTAAGTTTATTGATCTTACACTAGATGCATCTTCTGCTACACACAACCAACAACTGATGCAGATTCACCATTTGCCTGCGTTCTTTGCATTTCCGTCTTTGTTTCGAAAGATAATAGCTTTTGTGGACTTTTTATTGATATTTTCTGTCACGGCTGAAATACATTTTTTCAGTTCCACTGGGCTTTTGGAGAGGTTGTATGCTGGAAGACTGTAAAGTAGAAGAAATCTCCTAGACTGCACAAACACATGATGTGAACACCTGCAGCCCTGTCAAATTCATATGTAGCCTACAATCCGTCTTGTGCTGCAGCTGAAGTACATGGTAGGCACTGCCACACTATTGCAATTCTTTGCAATTTTTATTTTCTTCGTTGTTTGTCATTTTCTTTTTCCTAAACCATTCCCAAATCCTACTCAATGTTTCTGAATTTGGTAGTGGGGAAGGGAAGGGAAAGGAGCTTAAAATGTAAATTGTGCAGTCGTGAAATTAGCGATGTGGAGACTTTTTTTCAGAGGGATTTTTGTGAGAGCTGCACAGATGCAAGTGAGGTGCTGGGTTGGCAGAGCACACAGCTCCTGCATGCTGTTAAGGTGGGTTGCTGAATGTGCACGTTGATTCAATGGGCAAAGAGCAGAGGGTGCAAAAGGTAGAGGTACTGCCTCATTGCCCAGGACCTCTGGACAAGCTCAGGTTAAGAGCTGTTAGCAAGCTGTCTTGTTGCCCTTCCAGAATGATATTGCTGGTCCAGCGCTGTGTGGCAGACTGAGCTCCCACTGAAGTCCTAGGGCTGGGTCACAGCCCTGTAAAACTGAACCCTAAAAGGAGTGACCTCACAAGTCTTCTCCCAAAACCAAAAAGCAAACCTAATGGCAAGCCTGTGTGAAGGCATCACCTTCTATACTTAATTGATATCCTTTTAAATCAACAAAAACTTGATTTACAAGTGGAAAATGGGAGTGAATCTTGGAAGATGACTATTGCCTTTACTAGAAGAAATACCTAAATTCTTAGAAACATTCCCAAACTCTTCCAAAGTAACCATTTTAAGATGATGCAGCAACCTGTCCACTGGGGACAATTTATAGGTGTTGTTCTGAAAAAAAAAGCAACGTAGAGGAAGAGAAGAAATACTACTTAGGAAAATAATGTCTCCTGCATTTTACATGTTGGAAAGGTTTGACTGTAAATTCCACTTTTGACATTCATCCCAGAGCCACTTTAAAGGCAACCCACAGACTCAATGGGGAGACAGTAAACACTAAATCATAATTACCTCATAAAAGGAAAGCCTGTTTCTCTGAATGCCTGAGATCTGGTTTTGCTTCACAAAAAAATATCATAAATCTATTGTGTTGTACCCAGTTTTATTTAAGGCCAATTAGTGCTTGCATTAAAAAAAAAAGAAAGAAAAACAGAAACAACACCTTCCAAACTTTGCTGTCATTCATATAGATGTGAAACCCTGATTCTCCGCTCTTGTTAAGGAGCTGTTCATTAGAGGACAGCATGTTCCATGAGAGCTGAGGTCTTACATTAACAGTGAACTATGGAAAATCTCTCCCATTTGGCAGCCCACATTAACATTTCTTCTGCAAAGGGATTTCTTTTTAATGCAATCTAGTGCTGTATGTGTTACTGTACAGAAGAAAAAAAATATTTTTCAACACAATCTTGACTTGGCTTTAATATCCCACAGGGTGACATCTGACACTGTACTGAGAGAATAACACCTCTCTGGGTAATCTTTCCAACAGAGCCTGAAAATGAGCAGTCTGTGCCATTAATATGGCCAATGTAATTAGCAGAGCAGTATGACTGATCTTTTTTTTTTTTAATCAACATTTCCTAAAGCTATTTCTCCAACTGAAGTTACTCTAGCCTGTGGAGCCAGGGAAAGCTAAACTCAAGCATGCCCAAATAGGTTGCAGTTTTGAAGTACAGGTAGGGACATCAAAGGTAATGTAGCTGCCCGCCTTGGATGTGATTTCCGAATAAAGCACATCATCCAGTTAGAACAAATTTTAAAAAAATGTTTCTAGGTGAAATTAGGTAAAATTAGTCGTGCCACAATAATGTTTCAAGGCAAGGGAGACTTTTTTTGTATTAAGAAAAAAATGAAAGGAGCTTGAGTTGTGGTTCTTTGTCAGCAGAAAGCCTAAACTCTGGGTGAAAGGCGTCCATGTTGTATGTTCAGATATGTTGGGACTGTGGTTTTGGCCAATCCGGATATAATCACACAATTATCGCACCTATATTTATTCTGCTCATGAGGGAAGGGCCCTTCTCTTTGCAGGTTTGGATGCGGTCAGAGAGACCAGTGGCACAGACATATCACGTCAACATATCACGTCACACCGTAGAAAGTACAAGAGATGCCATTGGGAAGGGCTGGGACCTGCAGATGGTCCTAGCTTCCTAGCCAGGTCTGTGCTGGGAAAGGGAGTTGGTGAGGATGATGATGCCTGTGGGAATATGAAGGGCTAGATGTGGCTGATATCTGCTCTCATCTTCTGGGAGGATAAAGGGTTGGCAGCAGCATGTCTCAGGATGTTAAAACCATGCTGGTTCTCTGCTAACAAGGCAGTCGCATTTCCTTTTTGAAAAATATCTGAGCCCCTGCGGATTATGCTGACCTTCCATGTGCAGTGTAGATGAATGCAGAAGTCTTGAGTCAAAATTAGATTATCACAGCAAAAGACTCAGGTGTTAAGAAAAACCTGGTAAACAGCCCGTACATTACTAATAATTACCATCTCTTTTCACTGGGAGAAGTGATCATAATAAATTCTACATTGCAAATACCTAGTGCATACAGGCTAAAGGAGCAACGTCATTAGGACTGTACCAATCATTATGTCTTAGCATTGTTCTGCAGGATTATCATTTCAAGACATCTTTATTGAACAGCCTTAAAAAACAGCTAAGAAAAGAGAAACATCAGTGGTTGAAAATGGTTGCATACAAGATGTATTTAGAAAGGTAGGTTGGATTTGGCACTTGCACAATTATAAGGAAATTTCAGTCTACCATCAAGAGCAAAGAGATAGCAATGAACAAGCCAAGCCCTTGGCCCTTTGGAGTTAAGGGCTGCAATTTCCTTGCAGGGTGGCAGCAAAGTCTGTGGGTCCAGGGTGAGATCAGCAGGAGTGAGGTCCTGAGGTCTGATGGACTAATCCCAGACACAGTCAATGGAGATGTTTCCACTGGATTCCCACTAGTGGGTAGATTTGGCTGTAATTCTGCTACTTTTGATTTGGTAGGAAAATCCGTTTAACCATCCTGCCTGTAAAACGAGTGCATTTCCTGTCACATTCAACCTTTAGACAAGCTTTGATGGACTTCCTCTTATGTGAGCAAATTTTTAGTCTCATGAAAACATGAGACTGCACAGCCTTTAATCTCTGATCTTTTGTTATACACAGAAAACACAGAATCATATAGGTTGGAAAAGATCTTTAAGATCATCAAGTCCAACTGTTAATTTAACACTGCCAGTTCAATGCTAAACTATGTCCCTAAGCACAACATCCAAATGTCTTTTAAATACTTCCAGGGGTGGTGACTCAACCACTTTCCTGGGCAGCCTTCTCCAATCATCGACATCTTTTTCAGTGAGGTAGTATTTCCTAATATCCAGTCTAAACCTCCCCTGGTGCAGCCTAAGGCCATTTCTTCTTGTCCTATCACTGGTTCCTTGGGAGAAGAGTCCAACCCCCACCTCGCTGCAGCCTCCTTTCAGGTAGTTGTAGAGAGTGATAAGGTCTCCCTCAGCCTCCTCTTCTCCAGGCTAAACAACCGCAGTTCCCTCAGCTGCTCCTCATAAGACTTATTCTCCAGACCCTTCACCAGCTTTGTTGCTCTTCTCTGGACACGCTCCAGCACCTCAACGTCCTTCTTGTACTGAGGGGCCCAAAACTGAACACAGTATTCGAGGTGTGGCCTCACCAGTGCTGAGTACAGGGGAACAATCACTTCCCTACTCCTGCTGGCTGCATTATTTCTGATACCAGCCAGGATGCCATTCGCTTTCTTGACCACCTGGGCACACTGCTCGCTCATATTCAGCCATCTATCAACCAACACCCCGAGGTCCTTTTCTGCCGGGCAGATTTTCAGCCATTTGCCCCCAAGCCTGTAGCATTGCATGGGGTTGTTGTGACCAAAGTGCAGGATCCAACACTTAGCCTTTTTGAACCTCATACAGCTGCCCTCTACCCATCGATCCAGCCTGTCCAGATCCCTCTGCAGAACCTTCCTTCCCTCAAGCAGATCAACATTCCCGCACAACTTGGTTTCATTTGCAAAATTACTGAGGGTGCACTTGACCCCCTCATCCAGATAATTGATAAAGATATTAAACAGAACTGGCCCGAACACTGAGCCCTGGGGAACACCACTTGTGATCAGCTGCTGACTAAATTTAACTCCATTCACCACAACGCTTTGGGCCTGGCCACCCTGCCAGTTTTTTACTTAACGAAGAGTACACCTGTCCAAGCCATGAGCAGCCAGTTTCTCCAGGAGAATGCTGTGCAAAATGGTGTCAAAGGCTTTACTGAAGTCTAGGTAGACAACACCCACAGCCTTTCTTTCATCTACTAAGCGGGTCATCTTGTCATAGAAGGAGATCAGGTTAGTTAAGCAGGACCCGCCTTTCCTAAACCCATGCTGACTGGGCCTGATCACTTGGTTAGCCTGTACGTGCCGCATGATGGCACTAAAGATGATCTGGTCCATAACCTTCCCTAGTACCAAGGCCAGAGTGACAGGCCTGTAGCTCCCCAGATCCTCCTTCTGGTCCTTCTTGTATATGGGTGTCACATTTATCAACCTCCAGTCAGCTGGGACCCCTCTGGTTATCCAGGACTGCTGATAAATGATGGAAAGCAGCTTGGTTAGCACTTCCGCCAGTTCCTTCAGCTCTCTTGGGTGCATCCCATCCAGCCCCATAGACTTGTGTGTGTATAGTTGATGTAGCACATCATTGCTAACCATTTCCCCTTGGATTGTGGGGGTTCTATTCTGCTCTCTGTCCCTGACTTCCAGCTCAGGGGGGTGGGTATCCAGAGGACAACTGGTCTTACTATTAAAGACTGAGGCAAAGAAGGCATTAAGTACCTCAGCCTTTTCCTCATCCTTGAGGTTACCTAAGGTGTGGTTTCTATCAAGTTCTGGATGAGGAGTACAGAAGGAAAACTGTCTGTCTGCTTCGATCCTTGATTATCTAGAATCATATAATAGTTTGGGTTGGAAGGGATCTTTAAGGGCCACCTAGTCCAACCCTCGGTGCAATGAGCGGGGACATCTTCAACTAGCTCAGGTTGCTCAGGGCCCCATCCAGCATGACCATGTATGTTTCCAGGAATGGATCGCCTACCACCTCTCTGGGCAACCTGTGTCAGTGTTTCACCACCCTCGTTGTAAACAATGTCTTCTTTACATCTAGTCTGAATCTACCCTCTTTTAGTTTAAAACCATTACCCCTTGTCCTATTGCAGCAGGCCCTGCTAAAAAGTTTGTCCCCATCTTTCTTATAAGTCCCCTTTAAGTAGTGAAAGGCTGCTCAACAACGGCAACTCTCAGCCTGTCTTCATAGGAGAGGTGCTCCAGCCCTCTGATCATTTTTGTGGCCCTCCTCTGGACTTGCTCCAGCAGCTCCATGTCTTTCCTGTGCCGAGGGCTCCAGAGCTGGACTCAGCACTGCAGGTGGGGTCTCACCAGAGCAGAGCAGAGGGGCAGAATCACCTCCCTCGACCTGCTGGCCACGCTGCTTTTGATGCAGTCCAGGGTACAGTTGGCTTTCTGGGCTGTGAGTGCACATTGCCGGCTCATGCCCAGCTTTTCATCCACCAGTACCCCCAGGTCCTTCTCCTCAGGGCTGCTCTCAATCCCTTTATCCCTCAGCCTGTATATCAATACTGAGGGCTGCCCCAACCAAGATGCAGGACCTTGCACTTGGCCTTGTTGAACCTCATGAGGTTCACATGGGCCCACTTCTTGAGCTTGTTCAGGTCCCTCTGGATGGCATCCTATTCCCCAGGCATATCAACCACACCACTCAGCTTGATGTCATCTGCAAAGTTGCTGAGGGTGCGTTCAACCCCACTGTCTGTGTCATTGATGAAGATGTTAAACAGTACTGGTCCCAATAAGGACCCCTGAGGGACGCCACTTGTCACCAGTCTCCATATAGACATTGTGTTGTTGACCACTACCCTCTGGGTGCAACCATCCAACCAATTCCTCATCCACTGAACAGTCCACCCATCAAATCCGTATCTCTCCACTTTAGAGAAAAGGATGTTGTGGGGGACTGTGTCAAAGGTCTTACAGAAGTCCAGATAGATAATATCCATTATTATGATTATGACAATTTTTGGTTCAGTATAGTTTCCCAGAAAATAAAGTACTACAATTAGGCTGAAATTAACTTCTCCCTCTTTCAAAAATAATTTTTAAAAAGTTTGTGTAAAGTTTAATTACCTTCATTCAGCAATGGCACAATAAAGCAAGTTACTTTAAACCACACTGAACGCCATATTCCTATTTTTCTTCCTTTGTCACTCCTCAAAAGGGTGCAGCCAAGAGGGAAAACTGTTATCATTTTCCTCAGGAACAATATAAGTCTTTATCTGTTAATGTTTTAATGTTTATCAGCTAATTATAGATCTTTATCCACATAATCTTTATCAATTAAACATTCCAAATGCAAAAAATATTAGCCCATATTCAAATTACCAAGCATTAATATGTAAAACTGCCCTAAAAGACTTATTTTTAACATTTTCATTTTTAAAAAATAGCATATTAACAAGAACGATCAATATCATATTTGCTTATATGATGGCATCATGCTGTGATTGAAGTCCTTGATTTGCAACAATCAACGGACTGCCAGAAGCCTTAGAGCTGTCATCCTGGCACTGGAGGCATGTGGGGGGAGGAGAGGAAGAGGGAAGAGTGGAGGAAGCATCCACCTATGAGGAAAGAAAATAACGTCATCAGGTAAAAAAAAAAAAAGCTGTGCAAATACATACTTAACACAGGAGAAAAAAATAATTGCTTTGCTGTATTCAACCACCTTCAGAGGTATGACTGAACAGTGAGTAATGACTTAATGAGCTTAAGGAAAAAGTGCCAAACCACTAATAAATAATATTCCTAAGAAATTTTCACAATTAATCTTGACCTGCCCTGGTCACTAAGATGCAGGTGAGAAGAAACCAAGACTCCTTATACCCATATGCATAATATTTCCTTCAGAAGGTCCTCCACAGGAGAAAATACCATTGATGTTAGCTCATAGGCAGCTCATAGGCTTACAGATAGAGCACAGTGGTTGTATTTTAATGTAAAAACATAAACAACCCCAGAAAAATATCATAGGATCATAATTCAGGGTGAGGGAACCTAGGAGGTCCCTATTCTAACCACTTGCTCAAGCATGGCCAGCTATGGGATCTGACAAGGTTGCTCAGGGCTTTGTCCAGTCTTGTCTTGAAAAGATGGGGACTGCACAGCCTTGGTAAGCAAGCTCATCCACTTCATGGAGGAAAAGGCATTCCCTTAGGATATAAGCTCTTTAGGGTATTGGTGTTTCTAAGTGTATGGCATAACAGTGTCCTTGTGTACACCCAGCATCTACTGCAGCCATAGTAAATCAAGGCAAAATGCCAGTGATGATGGCAGAAATGTACACTGATAACACTATCATGCTGTGGAGCTGAGCCCTCATCCTCTTAGCAGGAGCATGAAAAAGAGACTGAGTCTTGTTTAACTGGAAGTTTCGAATATGAGGATGAGGGCTTGGAGGCCCCAGTTCAGCTCCAGTACCTCTCTTGCTGTTCCTCTTTTGGCACATGCAGCAAACTTGCTACTCACACCCGGTCCTCGCTCACTCACTCCCTTCCAGCCATGGCATCATGCTGCATCCTCGTCCCTCACACTGCATTCTTATTCCTTTACCTGATTTTTGAGGACAATATGGAGGGAAATGTGCATCTTACCTTGTAAGCTGATACAGGAGTTGGCTTAAGGTCCTTGGAAGTAACAGCTCAGTAACATTCACTTGGAGGACTCGTGTGGGTACTGACGGTTAATAATAACAGTGACTAATTACTTCACTGCTGATCACAGCATAAGCCTCCTGTAAGCCTTATCCATTGAAACTGATTATCTTAACTAGAGGAAGATGCTACGCCCACTGATATATGCCTGCTATCTCTGATAGATTTTCCAGAATTGTGCTTATTTCCAGTTCAAATTATTTTAAGAAATTAAGTTCCATGAGTTGTCTTTTAATGGTAAGTTCCAGAATTAAATTAATTTTTCTATCATGTCATTTCCTAGAGGCCATAATCAGGACAGATAACCATTCCCCTAGGCACCACACAACTTCCAAGAGTTATCCTCTCTGGAGATCTGTGTAATCCACACCATGCAAAAAGGGCCAGGTACTGAGCAGGTTTGTCTTACTTGCAAAGCCAGCACCATACTTTTCCTGAGCCAGCAGCGTGACTAGCACAGAAAGTGTCTTCATTTACCGAGGGAGGACCCATCTGTACTAATACGGGGTAAAGAATTACAAGCTGCTGGAGTACTGATGTAATTAGTTCACTTGTAACTGGCCCCTTGATTTAAGTAATTGCTGCCAGTTATACCCACTGGCTCCAAGCAGTTCCCCCAGAAGGAAGCAGCCACTGAGGCAGATAGGCCCTGCCTGCCCCTGCACGTCTCAGGTAAGAAGCAGCATCCTGCCATCCCACTCCTCTGCGGGGCCGGGGGAGAAAGTGCCCTGGCCCCCTGGTCCCCATGTCCCCTCTCAGCCAAGCTGATCCTGCAGGCATCCTTCCCCCACTTCTTCCCTATCCCTGGGTGAGGCTGACAGACTGGGCGCTCTGCCAGCATCCAAGACACAATTACCGTCACACATGCTGGAAGTCAAGAGAAAACATGTGGGATTTATTTTATTGGGGGGGTGGGGGTGGGGGGTGTGAGAGTCAGGAAAGGGACTGGAAGGCTTTTAAGCAGTCAAGGCCTCTGACAAAACAGGATTGAAAGCTATGCACCATATTTCATATAATTCAAGGCTGGACCGCATGCATGTGTTATTAGTTCTCAAAACCATTGTGTACGGCAATTTCTCCATCCCCAGCGAGCTTTTCTGGCTGGGAGGCCAAAGGAATAGTTGGTACAAAGCCAAAGCAGTTTAGGAATTTTTCCTGAAGGAGGGAGGGAGAGATGTGGAGCATAAAGCAAGAAGCGCTCTTCTCTGAGGGCACGACAGCCTCTGCTAATGTTTCCTAAAGTTTCTGGTGTCTTCCCCTCCAAACTCTCTCTTTCTGTAGGGAAATCTCTCATTCCCCTCTCTCCAATTCAGGGGCAAATTAACATTAGGACAAAGTGGACTGTCTCTCGGTGGTGCTGACTCTCACCTCCCGGGGCAGCTATCACCCAGCGACAGGACCGCAGCAGCTGGGGATGCTCTGATAGATTCCTAGGGTCCTCACAAATCAGGAGAAATCCGTTACCACAGCTTTGACAGATGTCTTACACTCATCTCTGGAGCTTAGGAGGGAGGTGAAGGAGGAGGAAAAAGAAGGAGGAGGAGAGCTGAAAGCTTTTCAAACACTATTCAAACAGAGGCTTTTTAAAATCATTATTATTTTAAAAAGGCAAGAAATTAAGGTGGGGAAAATATTTTAAACCAAAATGTTTATAAATTTATAGCTTCACTTTAACCACAGCTTTATTTCTCTGTCTGTCTCACACCATGTTTCCATTATTGTCAGGAGAATGAACCGCATGCATGCCAAATCAGGTCATTCACAAATATAGAACGAACGTCTGTCATTACAGATTTACCACTCCAACTATGGCATATCCCTTCTGTCTATAAAAATTCTGATCCATTAGCAGGGCAAGCTCTCTGCATGTCAGCCCTTTAACACTCCATGCACCTCAACAAACTGGAGGTACAGCCTTCCTTCAACAGGCAAGCCTATGCATTTTCTCCAAAACGATGGTAGGATGTGTGGGTGATGTCCATCAGCTCTACAACAAAGCCAGATTTCTTAATGCAGAAATTCACAGCAAGCTGAATCCTGTGTGAGCTCTGCACAGATTCTGGATAAGCCCCAAACCCATGGTCACCATCACACACTCACCTTCTCTGGAGATGATGTAAAGTTGCTGAAGCACAGACAGAAATATCAAGACACTTGCCCAGAGTGATTTTCGTTCCACTGCAGAGCAAAGGAAAGCCCACTTCTCCAGGCTGACAGGTCTCTGCTTTAGCCGTGGGTGCCTTGAGCGGCATAAGTCAGCCTAACAGTTAGGTGCCTCCTCATACCCATTCAGCTTCAAGATGGACCTGTGCTGTCTAAATATACTCCCGCAAGCTGCTCTGCCATCATGCAGAATTTCAAAATAATGCTAAAACAGAAACATTTGGGGATTCTTTAAAAGAAAGCATTGCCTCAGTGCAAAGCCTGATTTTTCAGTGTGAAACACTGACAGTCAGTCAGGGACTGAGTTCATGCTGGACAAAGGAAGCTTTTCATATGGGGAACTTAGACAAGGAGAGACTGAGGCCCAGGTTTCCAAACTTCTTAGGAACTAAATCTAAGTCTTGCTGAAATGCCCAAAGACAGTTGATGAATAGGGATTTTTTCATATTCATACAGGAAATCTGAAGTGGACCACATTTTCCAAGATCAAGATTAATGTTGTGATGAATAAACTGGCCTCTCCTCTCTGATCACACCAGCTTCTCACAGTGATGCCCCAGCTTCTCACAGTGTAGAGTATCTGCTTTCCATTTTGGAACACAAAAAAGTTCTTTCAACAAGTACCTCAATTAGAGAAAATAAATAAATATTAATTAAAAGAGACAATACATTGCTTTGTCCAGGAAATTGGATGTGCATATGAATCTGTGTTGTGGAGATATTGCTGTGCTATTCTGAAATCCAAATTTTAACTTGAAAATCTCCATGGATTTATTTGCCATCATGGAGTGCAATTAGGCTTTCTCCAGTGGGCAAAGCATTGCTGTTAGATTGTCACAAATGTTAGTATCCACAGTTCAAACAGCTCAGTGGGTAAAGCACCTGTTGAAGGCACCATAGTTAAACCTTTGTGGATTTGTAGTTTTATTTTAGAGCTTCAAAGGATTTTTCATTTTTGAAAGGAAAAGAAGAAAGAAAGAAGCCCGGGTAAAGTGTGCATTTACTGATGACAATGAAGCTGACAATGTACAAGACTCCAGCTAAAGCTAAGCCTCTCTACAAATCACTTATAATCTAATAGGCAGATGTGCAGAATACAGAAGGGGAAGGGGGTGGGCAGAGGACTCAAGAACTCATTCGTTTGTTCCATTTCCTGAGGAAATCACAGCAGAACTGACTCTTTAGCGGGGATTAAAAGGGAAGGAACAGTAGCATGGCAACTAAGGAGGGAGGCAAATATTGCACATGGAGAAAACATTACAGATAAAGGCAGGGGGAAGGCAAATAGCTGTGGTGTTGTCCGGGTAGCAATACCACGTACGGCCATGTGTGACACAGCCTGAAGAAAGCCTTTGGGTTTCTTCCACCCCTTTTCTTCCTGTGTGCCAGGAATTAATAACATGGTTGCTCACATGGTTGTCCAGCGGTTCCTCAAGCTCTCATGCTGGTTGATTCATACTGAGCGACAGGTTGCATGACAGACTGGATTTGGTAGGTCCTCATACATGGACACAGTAACCTCCGTGAACACAGGCCATGAAGCAAGCTTAGCTCTAGATTCAATGCTCAGTGCCGGCGAGAGGAGAGGAGGGCAGAAAACCTGTAGGAATGGGCCCAAGTGAGATGCACTGGCTTTAACACCCTGATGCTTGACAGAGGAGAAGGGAACCTGAAATATGAATACTTTGTAGAAATTAAATTAATAAACCTCCCTAGATACACAATGGTCATGTGATAAACCCAGCACAGCTGAAGAACTCAAAGGCTGCTCTGCATTCCTGAGGGAAAAATACAAAGATAAGGGGAATAGTGAAGGACAGAGCCCTCAGCTGCACCTTTGCAAGTCTTGATTTTGTACTTCCATGCCAATGCCACTCTTACATGAAAGACTTTGAAAAGCCACTGGTTTTTGGATTGCTTATCAGTATTTCTGATTAAACAACAAAGTACAGTAAACAATACTAATAAGCTGTTTAAGCCAGCTGCAGCACTGTTAGGCTTATGAACATAAACAGACAGGCCACTAAACCAACTGGAGGAGCTCTTCCACCAAGGTAAACGGGTACTGCCTAAAGCTGATGACAGATGGTTTTAGAGCAGGTCAGGCATGTGGTATCTATGTAGCATCTTGTATCATATGGAAAGCAAATTCTCTTTCACGCGGTTTGCTCCAGCTGAAGAAAAAAATCCTTTTTGATTTTATCACCACATCATCTTTTGATCCCCAAAGGTGACAACAAATTAGCATAACTTTCTTCTAATTTACAGTGATAACCTTCCTCAAAAACACAGGAATGGGCGGTGAAAGTCTAAAGTCTCTTGCTTTATTGGGCACAGACATTTTAGTCAACTTGCAAATACCTCTGCTTACAAACAACCCTCTCTGGTTGGCATAGTTTCCCACTCTTCATTGTGTCCCTCAGTAATGTTGAGGCTTACTGTGCCATAGTCCAAGGCTATGCAAGTAACTTTGGTGCTGGTGACAGAGAGGGGACAATGGTAGAGAACACATCTCCATATTATGCTCATACCACCTGGCCAGTCTGCCCTGACACTGTCTCTGAAAGGACAGCTTCTAGGTGTGGGTGTATTTGCAGCACCCTCAGAGGGTGACGGGTAAAGCAAAATTTTGTTTTGGGGAGCAAGGAGGTGTTTGGTAAGGAACGGAAAGATGCCTCACTCATTTCAGATGCTAATGACGTTCAGCCAGTATTAGCCTAGGTCAGCGATGAACTCCTGACCTGGAGGGGAAAGACTCTGCTGCCCATTTTCAATCCCCTGAGCTGCTCAATCCCGTGATAATGTCATTTCTGAAACAGCGCCAATGGAGCATAAAAGCAGCAGGCAGGACAGAAGGCATCAAATGCTAATAGCCACTCCTTAACAGAAGAAAGAGTCTAATCCCGGGCTTTGAAAAGCACTCAGCCCCCGCATGCTAAAAAGAGGTATGACGGAGAGCTCTACCCTGTGTGCCAGAGGACGTGGGACAGCAGATGCACGTGTACCTGCGAATATACTTTTTCCGAGTGCATGAGGAAACCTTATGTTCCCAGTCTTTCCAAGTCACAATTAAGCCAGACCTTTATTTCAAGGGCACTGCCAAATAAGTGGCTTGTTTGAACTTGACTCAATCAGGAATTGAAAACATGGAAAAGAAAATAGGAGCAAGCGACCGGATGAGGCTCTGCAAGAGAATTCAAGTCTGACAGATTTATGGAAACCTTGTTTCCATATGGATCAGTACTGCTGCCTCCAGAGCTCCAGCGGCAGCAATCAATGAAAACAATGCTAGCTCCGGCGGATGTCTGCACGCTTAAAAAAACCCCACGTATATGTGTTTTTACATAGAGGCTAAGTAAATAGAAGTGCAGAACTGGGGTGGCTTCCTCGTTCATTTGCCACAGCAGGCATCCCACCCCAGGGGACACGGGACTTGGCTCTGATGTACAGCTGCTCTGGTGGGAGGAATCAAAAGAGCGAGCTGATTTACCGAGTTATGAAACGGTGACATACTCTGCATGAAAATGAAAGGAAATGTATCCAGGCAGGCAGCAAGAGCAAGGCAATGGGGGGTGGGGTGGGAAAAGGCAACGTCATTAGATCTACGGTCAAAAGTTACAAAGTCAAATGGATTTACACGGCAGGCAAGGAGAAGTCTTGTCCTATTGCTGTATAAATATCAAACGGCCTGTAACCCTTTAACACTTAAACACCTGGTAGTGATTGGAGTCATGAAACACACTACTGCCTCCATAAATCCCTCTGTGCGGGTGTGGGTGTGCGCACGTATGCACACATATGTACATTGATCTTCAGCAGATAATGGTGATGAGGCTAAATTTGAGTGTGGAACAAATTCTGATTAGGTCAGTGGCGTAATACCAAGAATAAAGCTGGAAAGGGTCATGGTGGTCCTCTCCGTCATCCATGCCTGGGGGACCAAATTGCAGCCAAAAATGGGCATGGCTTGTGCTCTTCCTTCATTTGCCCTTTTCTGAATCTAGCATCTGCAAGCTTCAAAGAGGAAGGAAATTTCATTTCTACTGGCTGGACTGCTGAGTAAGAGGTAAAATCTGCAACTGAAGCAGAAGATAAAACAAAAAGAAAAGGGTGGAACAGCTTGATTTCCAAGCAGTGCAAGAAATCAAGTTTTAGCAAAATGCTTCATCTTTACAGGGAAAAGCACTTCCTCCTTTATCTAGATCTTTAATCATGCCCCTGTTCCCCACCCTTGGCATCTGGCCACGTCTTATCCTGCATGAAAGGAAGTGCTGTCTCTTCCAAGAACACTTCCTCCTCCTGATTAATTCAACAGTGCATCCACAGCTTTCCCTAGAGTTTTTCTACAGGAGCAGCCGAGGTAGGCTCAGAGATAACTACTACATCTCTTGCTCTATACAAATCGGAAGCCGGACATCCACAGCTGAGTTAGGCAGGCAAATCTGACAGTAAACAAAGCGCAGGGAATGATGCACGTAACATGAAACTTGTATTAAGTAAGAAGGCACCCAAGCATATATGTCTTTTGCGTAATGCCTTCAGGCTGCTATAAAATACAAACCAAATAAACGAACCCAAACAATTGATATCAACAGCTCTGTCCAGTGATAGAGATGTTTAAACCTGTGACCCATCCCTTGCCCAGTACTAGCAAGCAAATTTCAGTGGTGGCTGAAGAGGAGGTGAAAGCCGAAAGACACACACTGCACACAGTGCCTTCCTTTAAGAAAAGAGCTGGGGCCTAATGACAAGGTCAATGCTTAGAGTGGGAGTTATGGCAGCCAAGCTGGGACCTGCTGATTTCTTTTGGGTAAGTGTTTGATAGGAGATTTTACACAGCCTGGCACAGAAGGTAACAGAGGTCCAAATGACAACAGAGTTAGTCTGGGGTTTCAGAGAGCCAGGATGAACTTGTTGAGACAAGGGACAACCAGCTCAAGTCTCCCAGGGCCCTTTTTGCCCTGAGAAAACTGGGAATACTTGCAATTCTATTCCTTAAAAGCATGTTGTGATGATGTTACAGCATAAATTGGGATATGATTATGATTATGATTATGGTGGCCGTATGATAGGCAGGCATGAGAGATAGGCAGGCACCCAATACATTTCTCTAGCTTATATAAATGGATCCCTGAGGGCAATGAGCATGAATAACTTATGAACTGTCAATGCATCTGCCCCATGAAGAGAAAATGCCATGAGTTTGCCTCACCATAACCTCCAAAGTCGATATCCTTATGCACACTGACGGTCCAGTTCATAATGGGGAAATTAGCTTGTAGGTGCACATATGACAATGGAAAAAGTTAAAGTACGGGGATAGGAAAATAGCAATCCTCACCTGCATTTCAAGTGAGAGAAGAAGCTTAGATTCCCTCTTTTGAACTGCCTTATATGGTGCTGCAAGATGCAGCTTTAGGAGTGTTTGTCCTGAAAGTGAATTCAGGTAAATGTGAGACGGCAACATGTGCATATAAACACAGATGCAGACACAGACTGTCAGGAAAGGAGGAAGATAATCCATATTTTTGAAGTGTCCCCCTTCCTCTCCTCCACAATTGTATTTTCGTATGGTGGCTTTGCATCTATCTAAGTAAAACATTTGCAAATGGGGTAGGCCCTAAGGCTCCAAGATAACTCAAGTGGAACAAAAACATATGAATGCACATGCAAATGCTATGGTAAGTAGCATATGTTTTAGATACTGCTGAGATCATATGTTGATATGAACTAACACAAACCTCTGCTTTTCATCATGGACTGTACTTGCTACACATAGGTAATCTATACAAAAATATGGCATGGTTAGGTCTGTATGAAATGCGTGTCATTTGCACTTGGCAAATATTCAGAGCGGGGAAAGGTTAAAGACAGAACATACATGGAATCATGGCTACAAAATGGTTTTCCCTTCGCAGCAGCCTTGCTTGCTTCCCCCTCGTCTGGCAAAGCACATCAGGTTCTGCTACTCATGTAATCTTTCAGTTGCATTTTTTTAAAGTGTATTTACTCACTAATGACTGGCTATAGGGAGGCCACATTTCTCCCTGAAGTCTGCAAACAGAAAAGACTGGGGCAATTCACAAAGCAGGGAGTCGCAACCCAGTGCTAACTAAGAGAGGGAGGAAATACAGCTTCATGAAATCAACATCATTTCCTCACACAAGGCTGAACCCTGCATGCCTTACTGCATGCATGTAGCTTAGTGCAGTCACTGGAACCTGCTCAAGCCTAGCAAACAGGACTTGGCTGATAGACTTCTGCTGTAAGAAATATTTTTTCTTCTCTGTATGCTGGAGAATATCAGCAGAATAACCTGAGCTGATCGCAAACAGAATTTAGATTCCAGATCCAAACAGCTCCAGCCTCTCTTAGGTATCTGAATCTAGCTTCAAATCTTTCGCAGTTGTCTGTGCTATAGTCAGAGTACTATAATGAAACAGGATTCTCCAAAGAGGTTTGTATGGAGCCCTATTCCACTGGAACATGCAGTTCTGTAAAATCAAAAATGCTTTACAAAGTCAAGTAATTTTTTTAAATTACAATCAGGAAGAAACACAAGAAAATATGTTACAGTCTTGAAGGGAGCTGCTTAGACATCTTTAAGGAAAGTGTTGACTTCAGACATCCTGAATTTTATTTCTGAAGGACCTTCTATTTCTCAGGTTTTCTTGCTCTGCAGAACAATATGAAATCTCAGAATCCTTAGTGAAACAGCATATGCATATTCTAACCACTTCTAAGAGAAAAAAAATACTGCAAAGAACATATTTGTGCCTACTTATATAATACACAAAACTCTTGGAACTCAGAAAAAGATATATTAATGTGACACTACTGGAACTGAATGAAAGATCTTCTACTGCTTTGAAGTTAGTAAGAGGTTATACGCATTTTTTTTTAGCTGAGGTTATGTTACAAAAAACCATATTAAAACATTACTTCAAATACTCGTTTTTTATTTAGGATAGATGGACATAGGCCTCCTGAAGGAATATGCGGAAAACCAGTTTTCCCAAATATCATACTCAAATGATTCCAATTGTGTTTTTCTATCCCGTGTTATTCAACCAGGCCAGCTTACAAACAAATTTATAGTGTATGTAACAGCATTTTAGACTGCTTTCCAAATCCTTTAAAAATACACACAGAACTCTGAGCTTAAGCTATAATGTTTGCTGACTATACCCTGATCAGCTCTTCAAAACTAATTTTTTACTCAATGAATGCGCAGGGACAGATTCTCAGCTAGTGTAAACCAGCACTTTTTTCATGATCTCCAGTAATTTTATTTTTTTGGCACCCTAAAATGGTTCTAGTGGAGGAAAAAGGCCCATGTATTGGCAATTCAAGCCTATAGACAGTAGGGTTTGCTTTTCTTAGTTACCTTTTGCAGACTCTTTCAAAGCAGTCCGCAGTCCACAGTCCTAGAGGTTGGCAGACCACAGGCTGAAAACCACATTTCAGTAAAGCTGCACCAGAGTACAGCAGATTAAAATCCCAGGTTTTAAAGCTGGCCAGTGGCAACCAAATTAAATAGCTGAACAGGAAGTGCTGCCGGAGGATTGCACAGCCAGTGCGTGGTGGTCTTCGCCCAGCTCAGGTTTATGTTGGAAGGGTGGAACGCCATTCCACTCTTCTTCTTGCCTGGGGCAATAAAAAGTTGCTGCAAAACTGAAGCTTTAATTTAAAACAAATTTGAGGTACAGCCGGTTTTGGCTCACACTAATGCCTACCAGCTCCAACAGAGTTACAATGAGTGGCCCAATACAGGTAATGGTCTTAAATTTATTGCACTTTGTGCTGTGAAGGCAGCCTTTGGAGGCATTAGCCAAGCATGCCACAGCGCTGAGGCTGCATGAGAGCGACTGAAATGACACTGATGTCCAGAGCAAAGCAGCAGACCCTCTCACTGCCCTAAAGCTGCAGAAAAAGCAGCAGCTGCAGTGTTTGCTGATGAGTTAACAGTCAGGGCCATAGGTATGAGATCCACACTTTCCTCTCCCCTCTATTTTACCATGCTCAGCCCCCACTGGCTGAGGCCTAGTGTGTGTACCACATAGCTGACAGCTTTTTCTTGTTACCAGTTTCAGCAGTTCCCTCTGGTCCTGACTAAATTTCATGGCCAGGTCTAGTTTCACAACATTGGTCTCTGTTTCTGCCCTGACTTTCATAGTGGTAGTGGGGATGGTGAGGCTGATTGTGGGCCTGGCTTCCCAATTCCTTGTCCTAACCCTCATCTTCCCCCCTTTTGCCTGGCTCTGGCTCTAGCCTAGCATTTGGCCCACCTTGGTTTGGGGCAGCAAAATGCATGTTTGCTCATACTCGACTGCTCTTGGAGGGTGCATGACCAATCTTCAAGGAGGACCTGAAGTGTCCAAAGGGCAACATGGGAAAATTCTTCAGGAAAAAGCTAGAGCAGGAAAAAATGACCACAGAAAGGGAATGGAAATGGGAAAGATGAAGCATCTTTGGCAGAAGGATATCTGCCTGCAAGAAACATATGGAAGAAGCCATTGCTAGAGGGACTAGAGCAGTAGCTGCCGCAGTAGCACTGATGCCTGCCCTATCCAGAGGGGAGAATTTTGATGGGACGAGGAAGGAGACACCAGTTAGGGAGGAGACAGAGAGGTGGGAGGGGTAACCTGACAGGGGAGAGAGGGGTCTGAGCATGGAGAACAGCTGTACTAATTAATGGGAAATGATGGCTAGGGGGGAATGGCACAGGGGTGGGTGTGCTTGTGCTGGAGCAAACAGTATGTGAGAGAGGGAAAAGCAGAAGACAGCGTGTGCTGAAGCGTGCGATGGAGGCTGAGCTGCCCCAGTGCAGCTGTGCTCGTGGGTGAGACCTGCCCCTCCAAGCTCCCAAAAAAGCTGCCAGCTTTTTCAGCCCTGTGTAGTGTGGAAGGATTTCCTAGCAATAGCACAAATTCAGGAGACAAATACCTCACCATTATTCTAGCATTTTTCACACCCAAGAGGATCTTTAGCTGTGGACCGGCAGTGGCACGGACTCTCGCTTTTTGATTAATCTTTTATACCATCTGCTCTCCCTCCACCTATCCATCATCTTGCTGCCCGAGTGATGATTACTTCAGAGTGCAAATCACCTAACATCATTCTGGCTGATAAATTATATATGAAGGACAGGACATGGTGAGTAAGGCTGAACTCAGCGACATCAGTTTAAGTCTGGGGATAAGCATGAGTGCTCGGATACCCTAATACCTGGCACACTTGAAAACAGGCAGATTAGATGGACAGGCTCCAGTGGAGTTAGTCCAGGTTTACACAGGTGTAAGTGAGATCAGAATTGGCCTTCAGTCTGTGGAAAAACTTCACTGGTTTATGAAAGGAAATTTCATGCACATGGAAAAAAGCCTATCCTTAATTAATCACATGGAAAATACTAAAAATATGGACAAACCAGAAATATTGGCAGTTTCCTTCTACACTAGTATCATCTCTGAGGTATACACCTGCTTGGCAACTACTGGTGTTGGTTAATCACGTTTCTATCTGGGGAAAAAGAATCTACTTCATTTGTTTTTTCCCCTTACCTGCGTAAATGAAAAAAAATGTGTGAAAGAACAGCTTGAGCTGAACTGCAGCAAAGTGAAGGGAACAGCTGACAAGAATCACTGAAGATGGGCTCCTTGCATGGCAGTGATGAATGCTACCCCTTCCCGACTGTCTGCAGAGAGAGCTGGTGAGTGAAGTTGTGGGCAGCGGACACTGGCTGGAGGTGAATACCTGCAGCATGGACTCCACAGGCTTTGTGGACTTCAGAAGGTGAAGGTGATAACCGGAGATATTCTGCTATGTTTGTTAACCACTTGCCATCACCCAGTTGAAAAATGCAGATGTAAAGGTTGGAATTGGAGAAAAAATGTTCTTCTTCCTTTGGAGGGGGAACCAGAAACAGGGACTGAACAAGGTTGTTACCATTGCTAATGCTTCTGATTCTGCACCAAGCCACTGGCAATCTTGACAAGGCCTGTCAAGGTGTTTCTCCCCTTGCTTTCTGAGTTCCTCACTTGTCAAGGCTAACCTTTATTTTGTTTTAAATACTTTCTAACCTTTTTTTCTCCTTTGGAAATAACCTACAAAGCATAAAACCAATTACAGAGCCTGAAAATTATCATTATAACATTGCCCAGAGATGTGAAATAAAGCATGCTCCCCACTGTCGCCACCTGCAGCTGACGCCTGATGATGGTGGAAGGGCTCACCAAGGGAAAGCAACCCATTACACAACATAGGAAGCCAGGCAACAGCATTTTCTGCTGGTGGTGTGAGCCCACAAGGTTCCACCCAGCTGGGTCTAGGAGGCTGGTCTGGTCCCCCTGTCACTATCTGTGCATGGCTGGCTGAGCCAGCTGGTAATTCATGAGGTTTTCGGAGTCTGTGTTGATCTGTTGTCTTCAGGCAGCATCTCCCAGTAGAGTGAGTAGCACACCTTTGCCAGCTAACCTATGAATTACAGCCATGCGTTGCAGCTGATCGCAGACATACTGGCCCGTCAGAAACCACAGCTTGTACACAATGTTATAGCACATTTTCTTACTGACACTGGCTAGGGGAAGTGACCAGACCTGCTGGACAGTCTGTAAAGTCACATGCCATAAAATATATACTCAAACCCTACATCCCTTCAGGGCTCTGGCTCAGTGTGAGATTTTAACCCATGTGGAGCAGATGCAGAAAGACTGCACCTCTCTGTGTTGCCCTCTCTACCTCCTAGAGGAAGCTATAGACTCTACGGGAGACAGACATTTAGGAGAGGCCATCTACCACTGAGGGATAAACTCTACCAGGGACTTAAGGAGCAGCATTAGACTTATCTCTTTTCAGTTCTTTGCCTTCTCAAAATTGGCTCATGACAAATAAATATTACAAAAGGAAAAGAAAGACATTCCAAAAGAGTTCCACTGTCCTCTCTAGCCCAAAAGAAAAACTCACCTCTACCCGTGCAGATCTGCCACTGGGGAAAGGATGAAAGGAAGAGCACATCACAGCTGTGGTCACATCATTTAATACATTAGTGGAAGAAGTTCAGATGAATCAGAACTCTGAGAAGTACGTAGAAACACATTCTGAAGGAGCAGTAGTCACACAGTCACTGTGCATGAGCATAAGCCACTTTTGGGGGGGGAGTGGTGGGAAAGGAAGCTTGAAATTAGGCCAGTTCTTCTAAACACTATATCCTTCAGAACTTGAAGGAGCTACAGAATGAGGGGAGGAAGGACCCGCCAGGGCAATGGAGCTTATTTCTGTTTCTCCTGAAATCAAAGAAACATTCCTGGATACCTGCACTCAGGTATTACGCTTCCCTGAGAAGGAAAAGTGTGCATTTAGGGATGCTCTGACAACAGTGGGAGTCCATTTCACACTGCTCCAAGAGAACAAGGGATGCTTTCTATGCCTAATCACATGGGAGAGATCTGTTCCTACAGCCTGAAATGCTTCAAATAGTAGTTGCTTCTAATGGGATATACACTGGGTACAATTAATGTCTCTGATTGGAATACTTCAGTGAAACCCCCCTCCAAGCTTGACTTTTGCAACTAGAAAAGAGCTGTGAATAAGAAATAAAAACAAGTAGATGCTTCTCCTAATTCTCTTACTACTGCCTTTAGTAAAATGTTGAAACTAAAAATATGTGAACAATATTGCTATCTGAACATCAGACTCATATTTTCTTGAATAATTGAAACAAGCATACCTGAAAAAAAAGTCAAAATAACTGAAACACATTTCAAATTTTGCAGTAGATGAAGTTCTTAATCTATTTTTGTTTTAAATACCACTCAGATGGTTTTACTTTTCCTACTGGAGAAAAAAATACGGACTTCATTATTTAAGCTTCTGCTATCCAAATCTGCCATAGAGAGTCAGCTGCTAAGGACTTGCGTTGCCAGTGGTTTGGGACCTTAGCCAAAATCACAGATTACCAAAACAAATCTAGCGCTGCACGGGACAGAATGGAATGGTTCAGTTTGAGAAAACATGTTGGTCTTTCATTGCATAAAATGTTAAAAAAAAGCATCCCTGAATTGCAAACACCCCACAATTACAGAGTGTTCCAAACAGACATTTTGTTTGGTTTGAGAAACTTCAAGGCAGGGAGGCTTGAACACTCTGTTTGGAGGGAGGGGGTGTTAGCAGATTTTGTCACATCAAATATTTACATCAGACATGGATTGCTAACCCCATTAAGTTTAGCATTCTTTCCTCTACTTGTTTGTAGCTATACATAGGGTAGAGTTTCTCAAAGCCTACACTTCAATAGAAAAAAGGCCCATATCATATCAAGTTATGGGGCACCAGAGAGAGAGGCTAACTAAGGGGTTTTCCAGCTTCCTTTTTTTTACTGAGAATAACCCATGGCATCCTAGTGCCTTCCTCAAGAAATGAATGTAAACTCATCTGGTTTTTTCTAACCCTCTGGGAAGGATGAAGCTGACCTGTAGGGCACATTCTTTTTGAGAATATTGCTGCTACACTATTGGAGAATAGCGCCTGCTGAAGGAGAGAGTCGGAGATGTGTTTTACATTAAGCACTTGACCTGACATGGGTGGAGATCATTTCGTTTTGCCTGACTTTACATCCCATGGCCATGGCCTAGCCCATGTAGATACTCGTCTTCTCCTCCTTGCTGACGGCTTTATTCTTCCAGCAAAGTAAAGCTGTCATGGGAGGCCGTCGCCAGGGAAGGAGCTGTGACCTCTCAGGTCGTTGGGATCAGCACCAGGCAGAGTAAGACAGAAAAGTGTTGTCTGCTTCCCCCTCACATGGGAGCCAATCTCAGGAGTACCAGGCACTGAATTAGCAGAGACCTCATCTTTCAGTTCATGTTGTCTAATGCAAGATCAGTAGGGCATAAAGTTTCTATTATCTGTGTTTTAATAATGGATGAACCTCCCTCCTCCTGCTCCAAAAGCCCTACAAATAACCCTGTTCTAGGCAGATGATGCAGCTGGTCCTTTGTTTGCTCGGCTCCTTCCAGATGGGTATCTGGTGCCACCTGAGCTGAGTGGGCTCAGGGAACTTTGTGTTACTTGTATTTGATTTCAGATACTGGAGGCTTCCCCTTCTGAGCTCAGCTTTATTTAAGAGCATTCATTCTGTGTTTGTGTCAGCCATGAGGATGACCAGGGGATAGAAAGTGTGCTCCTGAAGCTCTGCATTTTTAACTTCACTACCTCCATTATTGCCTACCGATTGACCAACTATCAAGGACTCCAGGGAGTATTATTATTCTGGGTGACAAAAGTCCATTCAGACAACAGGTCCTCAGATTTGGACCTCCAAATCTGGCTCGATTCAAATTACTTCCTGCCAGATTGCAGACAGATGAACACTGAAGCTGTTACTGTGAGGGGCTGGTCACCCTTTATGACTCCTTTTATCAGGACTAGGACACTCTCTCCTATGGTATAGTTAATTTGGAGGTCCAGGTTATTAGCATAGTGTTATGGAAATGCGAGGAACAATCGAGTGATTCATCATTATTTCATAGAAGTATTGCTCTACCAAAGAAAATTAAGTGTAAATTTGTAGCTGAAGAAGAAAAAAAATCAAACTCAAAACCGGCACAGAAGCATAGAGAATTGTCATAGAAGTGTTAAGGTTGGCCTGTGGAGAATAAGTGGGAATGATGAGGTGGGAAAGCACCAGAAGGAATGACAGAAGGTTTTGCTGGCACCCAGCTCTGCAGGTCATCAAAATGACAGCACATCCATGTGCAGCTTCTGAGGAGACCCAGGTTGGGGAAACAATGGACTGCCTAAAAAGAGGGACAGCAATTAAGAGATGATGATGATGGAGATGAAGAAAAGGTTGGAGCATTTAGACAGCCAGACACAGAGATGAAAGACTGTGACTAAACCCTCGTGACTCACAGAGGTAGGAAAGATTGGAGAGATTAAAGTTCCTATTCACTGTAAGCTCCTGAAGAGTTCAAAAGGCTTGTGAATATGTAAGTAGGGGATTGTGAGCAAGTAAAATCAGCTTGTTTTATAATAAAACCACTTTCCTCTTCTGTAAAGTCTAACTTTGAACTTTGCTACAATTGCAATGCTGTTTGCTACAGAACAAGAGCTAATACACTTGATAGTAAGGCAAAACTCAAGAGGAGGTAATCTGGTGCATTGGGTATATTTACAGAACCATTTCTGAATGTTTAGAGCTTGTTCAGGTATCTGTGCAGTATGAATCCAACCTCCATCTCTTACAGTTTCTAGGAAAAGAACGTACATGTGTAAAGCAGACATGGATGTTGCAGCCCTCAGCTGACACGGAAACCCAACAGGGAATACAAGAGGTGGCGTCTGTTCCTTCTGCCAACCATTGCTGGTGGTGTATCACCCTCCTGGTTAGCATCAGATGGATAGTTTCATGCAGTGCTAAGAATACCTTCTGCATTCAGATCAAGGTGAGGACTTCCTCATTCGTTCTTCACTATGCTTGATGGGACTGTGCCATAAAGTTCAACATTTTGAGGCTCCAAATTCACTTCTTAAGCTTGGACCATGCATCACAAACAAAAACACTTCGATTGTTGTCCTAAAAGCTCTGGATTTCTAGTCCTTTCCCTGGGAAAAACACCAGAACATTTTCTACTTAACAGTTCACCCCCAAAATACATTTCTTTGGTTCAGAAATGTCAGTCAAGAAAAGACTTATAGACCCATCTTGTTTTCAAATACTATCTGTATGACAGAGGATTAATCAATAGCCTACCATTCCCAAAGCACATTGCAGAAATCATGTCCAATTTTCTGACTCTCAGACAAAAAAAAAAAACCATACACATCAATTTTAATAGTGAAATGGCTATACTTATCTCTTCTAAACAAGATTATATTATCAGAGGAACTCAGAGAAGACAGAAATTGAACTCGTCTCAAGCAAAGCAGGGCAGAAGGGAAATGGCACGCGGCCAGCAGGAGATGTTACAGCCTTATTCCGCCTGCACTCAAGAAAGTGACCTCTTTTCCTAGGACTTTGGATGTGTCCCACAGAGACTGTCAACAATAAGGTCTAGACAGAAATCCTCCCTCTTTAATTCCCAGAGCTTCAATTTACAATGAAGCAAATGTGACAACTATCGGATAAATGATAAGACAGCTCTAGTATAAAGTGCAAACTCAGGTTGTTCCCCCTGCCCCGCCCTTCTGCTGGAAAACCCCACACATCTGTTCAAAAGGAATTAAAAAATTCAGCTGTCTGTTACAGCTGAAGGCGCAGCACCTTGTATTTCTGGCATATGCTGGTACATACAATCCACTGTGCTGAAAGAGGTCAGACACAGTTTGCGTCTCTAGCAGTAGTGCTACCACTAAAATGGTGGAAGTACAGAGACATGTTCATGGAACAATAAGAACCAATAACATGCAATAAGTATCACCCTTCACTCAAAGAGAACCAATGGTGCATAGGTGAAGAAATGTCCGTGCTGGTTCTCAAAGTAAATCAAATCAACTACAAATAGATTTAGAAGAAATATAATCAAGCAGACACATTATATTATCTTATTTAGTAGTGCAATTTACTGACAATTGTATATGCATTGCAATTGGGTTTCATTTGTGTGTTTTTACGAGATGGGCCTATGCTCTGCAGCTGGATATCAGTGGCTGAACAAGCTCTTCACCCATTTCTTTATCCACCCACATTGAACAGCTGGGTAGATTCAAGTTTTCACTGTGACCAGTTAAATGAGGCTAGCAGAAAAATGTTACAATGACAAACCAGAGCAGGGATCCTTTTTGGTTTTATTCATTATTTTTTCTTTCAGTAGCAAATGACATTATAAAAAGGCTTGTCTTACATTTTGTTGCCTTTACACTGTAACACAAATTCCAGGGGAAGAGGCAGTTATTATTTAAGAGGCTTATTGAGGAAAATACTTATGGTTTGTCTCCCTGTGAAGAGGTGCCGGGTTAGAATTTTAATGGAGACATTCTCATAAGTGAGACAAAAATCAGTGGTATAGTCAGTCATAAATCCAAATTTACCTATTTTCATCTAAGTGAATGAGCAGGTAGGTTTGTTCATCTTTTTATTTACCATTACATGATCCAATCAGTTGAATTTGTCTGTGTCTCACAGGAGAGACATCTTGCTCTAATGTTGCAGAACTAAATACCTACAAAATTGACTTAGAAAAATCAGGTGCTTGGAATCCATAAATCCTGAGCATTTATACCAGTCAGTAAGTGCTGGAGCCAAATTACTAAGTTGGAATTCTTTTTTCCCCAGGTAATCACTCAAGCCCCAACTCTTCAGGCTTTGCCTACATGTTTTGGCACACCAACAGGTTCAGATAAAAATAAGTGTAGTGATCAGGCTTTTTGTGGTTAAACTTAACTCCAAGAAACCCAATATGATCTTACATCTGATGTAGGCTCCAGATGTCTTTCCAGTGCAAAGATGTAGGACAACGACCTAAAGAATTTTACGAGGTGCCTCACTTGTAAGTTAATGGAAATCCTCTTAAGCAGGAACTGTGGTCAATGCTTTCTTTTCTTAGCAGTCCATGAAAAGGAGGACAACTTTTTGACACTCACAACTTCACTCAATACAGTACAACTCTCTAGAAAATCTATGGGAGTTATGAGTGTGCAATAATTACATGGCTGGGACTTTATGAAGAGAGCAATAACATTAGTAAAACAGCAAGGCTAATTTGCTATTCAGGGATGGTTTTTGTCCTAAGTCATATTTAATTACTATCCTTGTTTCCCTGCCCACCATCCTTTTTCCCCGCCTTCTTCTCTGAAGAGCTGTGGAATTTTGACACTAAAGGAGAAGCTGCTTATGCTGCACGCTGGCACCGAGCTGTCCAGGCTACACACAAAAGATCATGAATAGGCAGGCGTATACTTGCTCTAAATATAGTTCAGCCACTACTTAGGCATTTAGAATCAAAGATCTGCTACTAGCAACAAGTCCTCCAAAAGTGTGCGATTTGGCATGCCTGGAGCTGTTAAGTGGATGCAGGCAAAAAACTGCTGAAGTTATGGAGAAAGAATATGAAGGGTGCTAATTGCCATCTGCCAATGCCTCAGAAAAAAAAGTCTTTGCGATAGACTTTCAGCATGGGAAAATGTAATAGCAGCAACAAAGTGTTTACAGGAGAATACATCTAACAAAGCAAGAAGTGCTCAGACTTAAGAGACACCTGGCAGCAGAGGAAAATGCTTCTGTGCTATAAATCAAACATTAATGCTTCTGCTCCAATGTGCATCTGTTATTTTTTATTCTTGAGGACCCATAGTTATAAGGTCCCCTCTCTGAAATAATAATTGGTGAAATAACAACAAAAGGGTTGTTTTCTACAGCATCTTGTGCTGGCATTTCTTCTTCCACAATTTCATTTCTAGTGGACAATCAGATCTGAATACAGTGATGAACAGCAAGATGCTCTACGCCTATCATACACGACAGCTCTGACAACCATGCAACGAACTGGATAGTCTGTATACCTGTCCCTGCTTTTGCTCAGAGAAATCAGGGTATTTTAAGCTGTCTGAAGTATACTCCTGATAACAGTGATTGGTCTTTAAAGTGACTGGTAGAAATACTACCCTTTGCATGCAGGAACTGTTGGGTGCCTCACTTTCCCAGTCACATATGTATGTTGGAGGGTGTAGTAAAGGAAAGAGGAATGAGCAGGGGATTCTTGCCAGACATTTTTCCTCTTAAAAGATTAGAGAGTGTCTTGCCTTATTATGTGACAAAATTACCTCAGAAATAGAGGACTGTCATCTCAGCTTTTGCCCTTGACTCCCAGAAACATTTGTGTGGGGTTTTTTTGTATGTTATGAATAATGTGGACCTTCAGCTGCAAAAGTAAAAGGGATTTCCAGGTGGAAACATGCTCACGCTCTTAGTAGCACACATGCAATGATCCCCATGATTTTGAGGCTGTCAGATTGACATGTTCATAAATGTGAACCTTTTTTGACTGACATGCTTAGTAGGAGTTTGTCAGGACAGCCACCTGACAGATCTTCTAGCCAGGCACTTTTTCCAGGCAGAAATCCAGAAGCCTTAGTCCTTCTGGGACTGATCACTTGATTAGTCATACCTACATTGCATTAAGCATTGCATAGTCATAACTACTTGCATTCAGGCACCTGAAGTACTCATGAGCCCCAGTGCCATCCAACAAGAAAGCCAGCAGCTACCTGCTCATGACATAGGCCACGTCAGATGCAGCTGAAGCCCTGGAGCAGCCAGCCCAGGCTTCACCCCTGGAGCAAGAAAAATGACCCCAGAGTAAGCCCAGATCTGGCCAACCACGAGAGGGAGACAAGCTCACACACTTGGCCAACACTAGCCCTTGGTGCCGGGAGGAAGTTTCAGGCGGTCCAGTTGCGAACTTAGTCGATGGTGATGATGTGACAGGGTGGAGAAGAACATGCCATGGCATCAGGTCTCACAGCCTTCTTGCTGCCTCAGTCTCCAGGGGTAGCCAAACCATGTGAGAACTTCTCCAGAAGAGATGGAGGACACAGAGACGTTGCCTTTCTTCCCTGGACCCAACTTGGAAGGCATTTTTCTCCATCAAGCTGCAGGACAGGTTGGTTACATCGGAATTATCAGGCAAAGCTGGATTTGTTGGTCTTATCTGATGGTTGTCCCAGGTTTTTTGTGACTGAAGGAGTAGGACTTGTGGGGCAAGAAGGGCAATAAAGGCAGGCTGTTGGGACATTCAAGCACCACGAGGTTAAGGATGAGCCGTAGCATAAAGGCCAAGATAGATCAGATTAGATAGAACTGGCTGAATCATAGACTGCTGGAGAAAAGAGTGCCAGGCCTGGGAAAACAGCCTAGAAAAAAATAAGTTCCAGCTCAGCTATGCTCTATCTGCACAGAAGAGTGTTTCACAGAGAAGGAAATTGCCTTGCAATGCATGAAAAATGGGCAGGTCACAGCTGAGCCTTCAGAAAATGCTTTAGACAGGCAGAGCTGAAGACAAGCAAATGTAGACAAACCTGAAGTCTGACACCCAAAGACTTCTCCGTTTCTCATCACCAAGCCTCTAATGAATTAGGGAATGGATCAAAATACTATGGCTGCTACATATTTACAAAACCTTAAACTCCAGTTTCCCTGGGAGGATATAACCAGCTTCCGATATTAATCACCTGGACCCTGAATTTGGGGAATATTTTGAAGAGGTTCGAACTTCCTGATTTAAGTCCGTGTCTCACTATAAGGAAAATTCCATGTTTTCAAATGTTTTCACCACTGGAAAACAGAAAGGTCCAACAACTGAATCAACCTGAGAAATACTTTTTTCCTCCATAACAGCAACATGCCAATTGGATCTACCATTCTACTTCCGGTATTAAATTAAGAAAATGAAGGGGGTTTAGGTCAAACAGGAAGTAAAGACATTAATATTTTAGTGAGGAATAGCTGGCATTTCATTTGACTTTACAGTTGCTTTTCTCCTTTCTTTCTGAGAGGCACAGAAGTTTTAGGGATGAAGAAAATCAAGCCTCACTTCCTGTAACAGAAGTGCCATAGACTAGCACCCAATATCTTCTTAAGGAGCAAAGTAACCTGTATCTGGTTACAGCATATCCTCCATGAAGATGTACAGACCTGAAGATGAAGATGAAGGTGGTGCAAAGTGGCACCTGCCTACTCCATCATTAGAAGAACTCATGGTTCTTGACATCCCTCCAGCTCAGTGAGGCTGAGAGGAAAGACTGGTGGAAGGACAGGAATAGTTGTATCTTGCATATGAGAATAGTACATGTAGTTGGAGAAAGCAACTTCTAGAAGAGACTGCAGCAGTCCTGTGTATTTTCTTAAGTGAAGGTCTTACATGTTTTTTTTTAAGATTGTGACGCAGGGGGTTCCTAAAGCTGATTCAAACACTGAAGCCTCAGCCCTGGATGAGGTTGCATTTTTACACCCAGCTTGGCAAGCAGCTGTAATCTTTTTTTATTGGTCTCGTGACACTTAATAAATTTTTGTTTGTTACCTTTGTCACCTGCAGTGACATCATAATGCACCGTAAAAGGCTTTTAAATTCAGTCGTCGTTCAGAAACACCTTTTAGCACCTGATACTGACATTAGGCCTTGTTTCTCACAAGGAGTGTATTGTATAGTCACGGTCTGAGGACTCTCTCAGTTTCTGGGAGTTCCTAGGGTAAAACGGCAGTCCAGTACATTGACATATAAACTCCTAAGTGATTTGGGACATGGCTACCAAAGAACTTGCTTTCTCTAAACTTCATTTGCTACTATGGTAGCTGTCACCATTATTGATACATATTAACAGGCCAGGGACGTGTGTGATATGGACTGGCCCCATGGGGCTTCTAGGCACCTTGTGGACCCCTTCTGACACTGGGATGTAATTACACTGGGTGTATGAGGAGTGGGATTACTTCAAAAACATCTGTAATGCTGGGAGTGTCACTGTTTCCCAGAGCAGTACTTTCACAGCATGGGTGTATACAGCATAACTGTATACATGGCAGTGTGGCATGAAAGCATGTCAGAGCAAACTTTTAAGATGAAAGGCCCCCCAGGATAGCACTGGATGATGTGTGGGGCAGAGGGAACCAAACCTGGCACAGCCTGACCAGTACTATCTCTATACACATTGAGGACAGTCCTGGAGCCCTGAACTACACCTGGGCACTGTCTTGTAGAGGGTTACACCATGCGAGCTTGCTTCCCAGTTGTTTTAGTAATGTGGATTCTGCAGGTGTTTACACTTGCAGTTCAAGGTGACTTGATCTCATCACTTTCTTAAAGGATGCTTGCAACTCTAGAGCAAAGTAGTCCTTGAGCCACTTTTACAAATGACCTGTGGTGGGATGGTATGAAGCGGATTTGACTGATTATTTTCAAAATATTTATGTAATGGAAATTTTCAAGGACCCTTGTTACACTGAAGGAAGTTAGACTGAAAGAAAGCTAAGGCTGTGTTAGTACTAGAAAGGGTAAATGAAACTTTACAAGAGCAAGTAGTGATAGGACAAGGAGTAATGACTTTAGCTGAAAGAAGTTAGATTTAGATTAGATATAAGGAAGAAATTCTTCCCTATGAGGGTGATGAGACACTGGAACAGGTTGCCCAGAGAAGCTGTGGCTGCCCCGTCCGTGGAAGTGTTCAAGGCCAGGTTGGATGGGTTTTGAGCAACCTGGTCTAGTGGAAGGTGTCCCTGACAATGGCAGGGGGGTTAGAACTGGATGATCTTTGAGGTCCCTTTCAACCCAAACCATTCTATGATTCTATGGTTCTATGGTTCTGTGAAATAACTCAGGTAACTATAATTCTGACAGCCCAGGTAAAATAGTGGAGAAGCCAATATAAGATTCAATTAATAATGACTAATGGGAAAATAATTAAAAATGTCAATCAAGCTATGAAACAGACCTTACCTGATGAACCCAGATTTTTGTTTTGATGAGGTTGCAATTTTGGCTTACAAAAGTAAATAGCATTGGCACAACATAACACACTTTAGCTTCCATGAGACTTAACACCGAACCAATATTTTCATTAGGAATTTAGAACAATGGAAATTATTATGGTTCATCTGAAATGTGAGATAAACAAGGCTTGTGAATGGCAAAAAATGGAGAAAACATCAGTAAGTGGGTTTGCTTCCACCAAGACCCAGCTAGAACCTACCCCTGCCCTATTTGCCAGACAGGCAAGACAACAAAAGATGACACCAAAACTTACTGGAAAAGCTTGCAGATAAGAGGAAGATTTAGGGAAAGTGATGCAGAAATGAAGTTGACAAGTCACTCAGACAGTAGTACCCTATGCAAAATCCCTTTTAAATATGAAGAAAAACGCTGTCAAATGTATCCTCTAAGCATAGAAAACAAAGGCCACATCTGATCTGAATGCTCATATGTGGGTAGTTGTGCTGGTCAGTGGGGATGGGTTCAGAGAAAAGCCAAGGAAAAAAGCATTAGAAAATAAATTTGGTTAAAAGATACATGTGGCTCAATCTGTTTATCTTAAAATAGATGGAGAGAGTGAGAACAGTCAATAGGTAAAGAGAAGTTTGTCAAGAGAGGCCACAGGCCAGATCAAAGTTTAGAAGGTGTGGTTAGATACAGTGGCACTAAAAATAAGATCCAGGCTTCAGAGGCCAAACTTTAAATCCCTGGATTTCTAAAAAATATCTTAAACTCAAGAGGGACCATTCTGCAAATCAAAAGAACTAATCAAGGCAAGGCTTATGGTCAGCCTAGATTATCACACAAAACCCCATCTGGCTTTATAACCTAGGGATGGCCTGTTACTGGTAACACTGGGCAATTGTTGTAAAGCAAATCAGCTGCAGCTGGTTAAATTATTTTACTGCAGGCACCCTGAGTCAGACTGCTGACTGTACACATGCCCAGAGCTCAAGTTACTGCTTTGAAGAGATGCAAAGGAGTACTGATGCACTGGGAAGGTGTTATGGGACAAAAGTGCTTTTGTTGTTGCTGTGGTATGAAGAAGTGCCAAATGAGATGCTGGCCCTAATGAGCCAGGCATTATGTATGTGCTCTGCAAAAGGTGAGCTGAGCTTACAAGTTAAATAAGACAGGTGGGTCAAGAACAGAAGGACACATAGAATTTCTATCATTGCAGGTGGAAAACAGAACCACTGGGCAAGGCCAAAGACAAAGTGTGTGTTGGATGGAGGAAACCAGTGCAGATTTCTCCAGCACTGCAGCGCCCATCCCAGCCTCATGCTTACACTCATCTGCTGCTGCAGGCTGATGGACAACCTGCCTAGCAAGCACAGGCCTTCCCCATGAGCACAGGTTTGTCATTCCTTCCCTCTGTGATGCAAACACTTCCTTGTAACAGCCCCCAGGTCAGCGACACTGCCCTCACACAGGACACTGCAAAGCACAAATGGGCACTGCTTCTCCACTGCGTCTCAGTGCTCTAAGAGTGCTTTCCATCGTGCTCCTGAGGCTGATCTTATTTATGCTGTTTTACTTTGAATGACACAAACACACTTGATCTCCATCCCTCCCACAGCGCACACTACATGCAGACTCCTTAAAGACGTTTGTTAACACAAGTGGCATTTTTAGAACTGCAATGCATGGGTGGTGTGTGCTCCTCCAGTACATGAGCTGCTTATCAATCATTTAATTGGGATGTCTTGGTCTTCACCCAGATGGTCCCTTTCAGCAGAAAGCATTGTGTTTTAAAACTTTGGATAATTATAGCCCTGTAAATGGAGAGTGCAAGATTTGTTGGCTGCAGCCAGCTCATCTTTCTTCTGTAACAACCTCATTGTCTAGTCATTGCCTTATTCACAATGGGAAGAGATCTATGCAAATGGAGACACCCATTTAAAGATGCTCCTCAGCTGGGTAAACAGTAGCAGGAGCCTAGCTGATAGTAAGTCCAGGAAGGATTAAAATCTATCAGTAAGATTGACTCTTCTGTTTTTGCTTTCCCTCCTTCCCTGGGCACACAAAGTAGAAGGGAATGAACCTAGCATCTATGCTGCTCTGTTAACTGATTTAAAACTTATTTAAAGCATGTCTACACCAGCCAACAATACCCTGTCAGCACTTTGCTTTTTTTTTTTTTTCTTTTCTTTTTAAACAAAACAAATTAACCAGATTCCTGAGGGAAATGGGCCCAACATTTCTCTGTTGTTTCCCTCCATAATGTAGTGGTGAAAACGCAGCTTCAGGCAGGACTCAGGCATTTTTACCAGCACATTGCCTGCTCCTCTCAGTTCAGCGGGCAGCCCAGCTCCACCAAGGGGTCCTCAGGCCCTCTCAGCTCTCAGCTGTCCTCCCTCCTGGCTTGCCCTTGCTCAGGGGGGCCACGGCAGCTCTGCTGTGCCTGAGCAATGCCACCCTCCTCCTCTGGCCCCTGGGCACCAGCAGCTGCCCCTTGGAGCCACTAGTGCCTGGTGTCAGCCACGTCCCCTGCAGAGGGAGAGGGACTGCATGGCTCTGGAGTTTAAAAATTACCTTTGTCAAAAGGGAAGATTAATCTCTAAACAGATTGATGGAAGGCAATAGTAGAGTGCTGATGCAGCATATGTCTTTCAAAGACAGAGTTAATGTATACAACAACTGCTATTCAGATTCTGCGGTGCCCTCCAGTGAGGGAAGTCTAGCACCCTGGACATACCCTGGACAGAGAGTGCCTGGATTTGTTTAAGGACACCTCAGTTAAGGGGAAACCTTAACTCAAGTAAAACATAAATATCTCAAAAATAAAACACAATGCTTATTGCGTTAAAGAAGATTTGAATTCCTGTTTCTTTCAGAGGTTTGATAGGCCAGAAAAAATGAATGTGCTATGTTTTTATTGCTTTGCAAACCAGATTTTCTGATTTCCCATAAGATTCCATGGATGGCTGGAGAACAGGCTGTACCATAAGAGTCAGAGGGAAAGCAATTTTTCATCAGCCTCCATCTTTGTTTATGATTTAACTTGTTTAGGAAAACACCTATCTGTAAAAACATCCACATAAAAGATTTAGCACTCCACTTGATTATGAGACAAGAAAGCCTGGAACTCACCTATGAAACCTTAGTGCAAAACCACAGGACATCAGAATCAACACAAATATTTTTATAGTTCAAACGAAACACAGGAAAACTTCAGAAAAAAACCTTTACTGCCTTCGCCATGTTAACGTTTTTTGTTTTGGAGCATATGTGAAGTTTACAGGCCCTGCTTACCACTTATGCAGAAGGTATAAAAAGCACAACATTTTTTCCCTCCCATCCAAGACACTGCGATAAAAGGTTAGTTAATTTAGGAGCTGACTTGTTCAAGAATCTGTAGATAAAGCTATGAGTTAACCACAGCATTTAGGTGGCAATGAAGTATACTCAGAAATTATGTATTAGGGCTGGGCGTGAGAATGTTAACAGTGCTTTCTATTCAAATTTCCTTCAGCAAAACCTTCTCAGAAAAGCTACATGCACGAATTAAGAATAAGCGACTTTTAAGGTAACAGTTCAGAAGTTCACCAAAAAGGTACCAACTTCACAAAGACTTGAGCATATGAGTAACTCCTCTGAGTCAGTGTCTTGTCACACAATGCACCATGCTAAATTTAGGCAGGAACTGGGTTAGAGGCTTCAGATTTTCAAAGTTTCAGAGCGATCTGTTTCTCTTCCTACCATCACAAGAAGTGACCGCACTGACAACACCTTCTTACAAGCGTCACATGAAAAGCTGAGAGCAAAACTTAAGGGATTGCTCAAACCCATGGGCTCCTGCATGGCATTTATCTGAGCAGCATCTTGTTGCCTCCCACCAGCGCATTAAGCAACATGACTAACATCAGTCACGTATCTACTCCCATCATCTTTTCCCTGAGGTAGAAGTGCTCACAGGAGAGTGTTTTGTTTCAGACTACGTGTGCATGTGCACGCACTCATGCTCATGCCTTGGTATAGCTAATCAATGTTCATGTTAGAGCTCCCCAAAGAATAGGGAGCAGACTGTAACGTCAGTTGTAATTTCTCAACTATGTCAAGGACTTAGTCCTTGTTCAATCCAACCTGAGGGAGTTTTTGCACGGAGGAAGCCTGCATGCCTGTTTATTACTGTTCCGACTTCAGTGGGGCCAGTTACCACGCTTAAGTCTTTGTGATATTGCTACCTTGCTTCTGAACTTCGTGGCTCATGCCGCATTTCTGAAACGGAAATCACTGTGTTATCTTTTGCATGGTATTGCTTCACAATTACAGTATCTTTATCACATATGTTATTTATTTCCACTGATAGAGGAAAAAGGAAAGTTAAGATTCCCCCACTATTGTTCCTGATTAAACTATTTGTTTACATACCACTGGAAAACTGTAACAAAATCAACTAGAAAAACAAGCTGCTCCAAATGAAAATATAGCTGCTTTCTCCTTAATCTCAGAAATTATATTTAATTTACTTGATTTAAACAGTCATGCTTTACTAGGAGTAACACAGTGAATTTTGTTCATGGCACATGTTAAATAAAACAAGCTCCCTGTAGGAGGAAAAAAAAGTTTACCTAAAAACAAAGGGTTTTATTATTGTTGCCCAGTCAGTTCAAACAGCAATGAGTTTAAATAAACACAGCACTGACATCACTTGCTACTTATAAAATCTGAAGTTTGCCCTAATAGCCAATTAATAAAAAAATCCGAGTTCACCTGATCACTCAGAGCATTCTCAAACATCTTTTTTCTCAGTCACTAGGTTGCTCCAAAACTAATGAAAATATTTTATTACACTTTGAACAGAATAATGCTAGACTAATAATGTCAGTAATTGAGAATGACAACCAAGGCTATTGGATAGTAGCATGCAATTAAATAACTTTTTAATATATCAGAATTTTAACAACAGCAGCATATATTTCATTTAATCTTATCCTTATTAGTTTGTATTTCTCTTTAAACATGCAAACCAAGCTTGAGTTACTATTGTGTTAAAGTACTTTTGCAGACTGCTAATTCACAGCCATTTGCTAAAACACACAGCTCATTTCTCACCCATATTTTGGCTTCGATTTTATTCATTCTAAACTGATACAGCTCTCACACTCTGTATCTGAAAGCAAACAGAGAGATCCCATGACACCATCACAGGAAACACCCTGGAATAAAAAGAAAAGTGGGAGAATTTAGCAAACACTTGCTATTCTCCAGCACTAATGAGGCAGAATCTCCTTGAGATTAATAAGTAACAGTTGACTGTCTGCAAAACAGAGGGTAGGGAAAGGTGCAGGCAGCGGCTGCTTTTCTTAGCCAGGCTGAGTGGAACAGGCCAGCTACAACTTTGCAGAGGTGTACAAAACCCAACAGCTCCCACCTTAACCCCTTCAAGTTTGCAGGAGGGTGCTGGTCTGAAGCTCCAGCTACACCCACTCATTCCCTCCTCATTTAATCAGGCACCTGCTCAAATCAGTTTGACCTTCGATTGATAAATTAAAAATGCTTGAGGAACTTAAGGGCTTTTTAAAGCCTTTTGCAATCAAGAGACCTGCTAGATACAGCCAGGCTGACCTTTAACTGAGGCAGACCAGAGCTGGGCATTCAGAAGATATAGGGATACTGCTCTCACATGCAGCACAAGCAAAGCTCATCAGCGCTTCATGGCTCTGCTCGCTTGCTCCTCACACCCCTGGCCTCAGCTGCCCTCCGTGAATCACCCTTGCAGAAGGCCCTCATAAACAGAGATAAGCAAACTTCAAAAAGTACAGATTCTGTTTGGGTAAGTGCCCAAAAGTTCAGAAACTGGCTTGGAAACACAGTGAGAATAGGCTGTCTTGGGAGGTGGCCAAACATTCTCCAGCAAGGCTGAGCTATAAACACTTCAAGAATAGCCTCTCTCATAGTATTTTGGGGTATTTGTTTCTCATCCTGTCTGGCTGGGAAAGTAAAATATCATAAAAACAAAAGGACTCAGGAATAAATCTGTAGGCCTGTTTCTGGTCTTGTGCCTGAGCGCCAGGTAAATGGGGAGCAGCACTGTCTGCCGGCTTTGCCCACATCGTGTACACCACAAAGGCAGGGGAGCAGCCGGTGGTAACACGGTGCAGATCTGGCATTTAAGGACAGCGGGTGCATGCTAAGGCAGCCAAAAGCTGCCACCCAGGACAGGCCTCCTTCCCCCTCACCTCGCTTCTGATCCTGGAGCTAAACCAACAGAAAACTAAGCCTACTGAAAATAAAGAGGAAGGGGGCCATTTTTTCCTGGACAAATTCTCTACATCAGCTTGCCACTGGTGTCAGACGTGTACCAGGGCAGGGCCAGGACCTTGCAAGGCCGGGGATAGGAGAGAGGAAGGGGGGCCAACCCTGCTCAGCAGCAGCCAGCTATAAATGTGAAACCACAGCCAGAGACCTTGAACGTTAAGTTAAAGTCTCTGCTCATTGTATGGAAACAAATACATATCTGCTTTTAGGAACCAAGATGAGTCACTGTATTCATTCAGCCTGAGTTGAAACTAGCTCTCCTTTCTGAAGTTCACTCCCAACTTGATCTAGGACTTCTTCAGCTCAGAGCATTTACTCTGGCATGGGCAATGATCTGGATAAGCATAACCGCATCGCTCCACCTCAGGGCAAGTCACACCGTGGCCCCTGCCCAAGGTGCACATTTACCATGAGTGGTGGCGTGCCAGGGAGGACACAGCCGTCACGACAAATGAGGCCAAGGCTGGACAGCAGAGCAAACAGAGCAGATGCAGCCTTGGACAACAAAGCAAACGCTTCCAGGAAGAGGGGAGCATATGAAACCTGTCTGGTGTGTCTCACCCTTGGTTGGCACCAGAGGTTGAGCAAGCTGCCTACAAAGCAAGTGCCTGCAATTGCCATGTGGTTTTTCAGCAGTGTGGGGCCTCCGCAGACATCTAGCAAGAGGCAAGCATATGCAGGAACAGTATCACCTTTGCACTGATACACCCCAAAGTGGGGCTGCCCCCTTCCCTCCCCCTGCTCCCCTTGTGCCAGACTTAGGGCTCATCTGACCCTCTCTTATCAGAGCCAGTCTGACGTAGCCATCTGGAAGAAATCCGAGCAAAAAAGCCCAAGATCTGAGCAATTTTCTGTCAGGTTGAACCTTTGGATCTCACCCCTCACTCAGGGACTCTGACTAGCTGGGGCTGGAGAGGGCCAGCCAGGTCCACATCCCCTTGCCTGCTCCTGGGCAGCCAGGGGACAGAGTCGGTGGGGGCTGTGGTCTCAGAAGGGGATCAGCTGAGAAGACGAGGGCCATGGACAGCAGCATGGCCCTTGTCCTCCATTCTAAGCACAAGCATCACCCCCTAGGTGACGTGCGAGAAATTTCAGGTAGTCTGGCACTGCATCCTCTGCCAGGAAGCCAGGTAGAGGCTCAGACCCACAGGATGCAAGTGCACTGGCGATGCCAGCCACCCATAGCCTCTACCAGGAGACACCCCCCTTGCAAACAAGATCCTAATCTCACCTGCCTCTTCTGAAGCGAGCTCTAGAGCTTAGGGACGAGAGGAGCTTCTGGTGAGGTTATTTATAGCTGCAGCAGCTTCCGCGACAGCAAATAGTAACCATGCAATGTGAAACCGAGCCAAGCAAAAGTATTTTTCATTGAAAAATAGATGACAGCTTGTTTATACTATTGTAGGAGAGAGGACTATGCAAACAAGTGGTGGCAGCAGCAGGTTTTCAAAGGGCAATGTCTCAGGTTGGGCTGTTGTCCTTCGTTTGGGGCGCCCACTGGTACACTGCTGAGGTGGGAGTCCCAACTCTTGACAGCTTCCAAGCAGCAAGCCCCATGGTACATGTGGTATGGTGATTCAGGTCTGTTGGCATGGCCCTGCCAACCCAAAAAGCACCCTTGAAAGACTGCAGTGTGCCCAGAGGGTCTCAGCCTGGTTCGAGCGAGGACCCACTGCAGGCGCACCAGCTGCTGCCCTTCCCTGCAGACTGTAAGGCTATTCACACAAGGAAACATCTCTGTTTCAGATCAAAGATGTTCCCCAACTGCTTTTGCAGGCAGAAGGTTGCCGCCAGACCTTGGCCAGCCATTTCTGCACCTCTGCTATCTCCAGGTAACATTTACTGTGCCTGCAGAGGCCCATCTTCCCCTGCCTCTATTGTCTCCTCCCTTAAGCGAGGCTAATTACACTTGCCTGCCTCTGCAGCGTTGGGATGCTTTGAGATCTGTGGTTGCAAACACTGCACTGGGAAGCGGTGAGGGTTACTTCATTACTTATTAATTCCTCTATACAGCAACCTCTCTCAATTTGAATTTGCAGTCCTTGAAGATGGCTCACCAGGCCATCTGATGAGGAATATAACAGTTAGTAAGACATTACTATCTCAGCACTGCTCCCCCTTCCCTCCCTCACACGCGTTGAGGTCGTGTGAGAGGAAGCAGGGTTGCTCACACACACGTTCGGCTGAATCAAGCACGGACTGCCTCCACGCCTGCCGCCCACCCGGCATCGCTCTCCCACCTAGCACCACCCCGCCAAGAGAAGAGGCTTTCGCACCTACAGAAAGGAGAGGGTGGCTGAGCACTTCTCAGTAAGAGGAAAAACTATGCACAGATTTAACAAATCCCCTGTGATATTCAGCTAATGCTGAGGCGGGGATCTATTTTTCTGTTACCCTGTAGGCTTCTGTGCTTTGGTACACTGCTGCCAGAGACCTCCCTAGAACTGCAGGAGGACCTACCTGCCTTTCTGCAATGTGGTAAGAACCAGAGGTCCACCAAGAGATGACCTATTTAACCCATGCCCCCACCCACGGGGAGTGCAGACCAGGGCTGACCCCCTCCCCTGCCTTGGAGGGGTAGCCCCCACTGAGGCACTGGCTGGCCCTGGGGAGAGGTAAGGCTCAGGCTGCAAGAGAAACACACCTGCATTGCTGGAGAGAGGGGGTACTTCTTCCTCCTATTTGATAGTCAGCATGGGAAACGATGGCTCTTTTTCAGTAGCTGTTTAGGGAATTTACAGAAAGGGGATACAAACTGATGAGGAAACCTTTTTTTTCTCCTCTCTGTGGCAGTCATCTTTGCTGCATGAGACACCTTTGAAAATATATTTAGTGTCATACTGCTCTGTAAAGTGAGAAAGCATTTATTATCATCACTTAACAGTCAGGAGCAGGAGGAAGCAAAAGATCAGGTTGTATTCTCTCTTTTTTTTTTTTTCTTAAAGTGACTACTTATTTTGGACATCTCCATTTCTGAGGGCCTGGCTTCAGCCAGCTGTCCTATTATGGCTGTCCCCCAAGGGAAATAAGGAAAGGAAAAGAGAAAGGATCACACCTGAGGCAGCCAGGAGCACTGACACACCTACCTGGAGTCCCTCATGGCCACCCACCGTCTGGCCTGCATGAGGTTACCAGACATGGCCAGCGACCCTCCATCATGCCTGAGTCCCCCAGAGCTCTTGTGAGGCTGAGATGTGTGTTAGGATCCACCCATGAGGATTTGATTTCAGCTGGTGTAAGGGAAGGGCAACATGGATGTGGGTCTCACGAGACACTGCATCGCAGCAGATGGTGAAGTCAGTGGGGAAGATGTATGACACAACACAGTCTATTGATGCCGTAGGACAGGCATTCCCAAACTGTGGGTCACAGCCTGATGGAGTTCTTCATCAGGGACCTTGCTGGATGCTTTAGATGGCCTGGAGGATCGCACAAGTGAGGATGTCCTCCCTTGCTCCCACATCCAAACTCTCATAAGAATGGCCTGGAAAGCTGTCCTCAAAATTCCTTCTCATATTCTCACAGCAAGTAACAGCTGTGACAGCCAGAGAGGAGCTGTGTGTTAAAGATCAAGGGTCCTCCTAAGCCAGCAAGCTTCTCAGACTGGCAGGATCTATGGCCCACATCCCTGCCAGTCCTTTTGACTCTCAGTCCAAACAACCAAACACCTACAAGCAGCTGGGTCATCTCCAGGGCTTCATCTGGAGTCCAAGGGAAGGCTTGAACCTCCAGCTTAGACCCTCTGGGTCTTACTTTAAACGCCTTGCCACTGCATTTCATTTATGGAAGAGGTGGGAAGGTGACACATGCTGCCTGGAACAAAAAGGGCGAAGGACTGTGAGTCATTCCAAGCCAGCACACGCTGCAAAAGGAGTTTGAAAACCTCCTGACCTGCAGCATTTATTATCCATTACAGTCTCTCATTCATTCCCACTGGGAAAAGCTCCTCTGACATAAAACACTCCTATATTTTGGGTAGACACAAACAAAACAACAGCTTACCCTGCCCTGAATTGCTTTTTTTTTTTTTTTCTGCAATCTTACAAGCCTTTATTTCTGAAGCCAGATTTGCCCTCAGAGTGATTGTATTTTCAGAGCAGGTGAGATGTTGGTTTGAATTATCAACTCACACCTTTATGAAGCACACAGGATCAGGAGAGCTGCTGGAAATTTTGTGAACTGAGCTCTATTTGCAGCTCTGCCAGAAAAATGCAGCTCAAGTTTCGTTAAATGTGTTCACAGCCTGATGAGTCATTATGGGCCAGGGATAATATAAAATAAAACCACAAAGTGGTAAACAGTGGAGTAACATAAGTAACTCCAAAGCAGAAGAAACGCTATATATCAAGAGTAAGGCCAGCCTAACGACAGATCCTCAATAAGGGAAATGACCTGTGGGCTGGCCTATAAGCTCTGCACATCTGTGCTCTTCAGAAGTGCAGGAGGGGCCCAGGATCAGCTCCAGTTTCTTGATTCCCAGGTTAACCCACATCATCTGCACAGACAAACCACAGAGGGAAACGGGCCAGGCAACTCTGCAGCAATCTTTCTGGCTGATACACAGGCTGCAGGAGTAGCCATTGAGCAGAGCCCAGTGACAATCACGTTGTTGGGCCCATTGGAATTGCTGTCGTATTTAATATTTATCCCACCTTATAAAGGAATGGAAAAAAACGAATCAAGAAGCGAAAATTTGAGGAAGGGGAAAAGGGAAACAGAAAAGTCAGAGCTGTCCAGTCAAAATGCTTGGGACATTTCCATGTGGTTCTCCTCAAGTTTTACAACTGGACACATTTGTTTTACTGTAAATTAATTTGGAATGTGAAACAAAAAGGAATGTCCCAATTGGAGAAGTAATTTTCAACTTAGTTTTGAAATGAGGCATGTGGTGATTAAAAATAAAACCACAACTTTTTCTTTCTCTGGTGTTTTCCATGTAATAAGGGGAATTCAGGTGTGTGTTGGGGATAGACTTGGCCTTTTCCTATAATCAGGCTATTTTTCCAATGAATTTCCATTGTCAAATGTCTTTCAAGAGGTGTTGAAAGAGTTGCAGTCTGCTGACTCTTCACTTGCGGCATCTTGTCCTTTCCTATCTGGCTGGAGGGGCCAGATGAGAGCTTACCATGGCCACCTATGCTGGCACTGTAGATTGGTACCAAATCCCTAGAGACAGGCCACTACACAGCTACTTCTCCAGCCTGAGAAATGGCTGTGTTTGCAAAGGTTGCTGTAGGGAGCAGCTTATACACAGAGAGAGGGAAAGAGCTGCCCTTTACGTGAAAGGGTATGGGTTGTCCTGAGGCCAGGGTAAGTCTTGGTGGCTGCAGATGACCAAAGAAGTCTTGCACACAGTTTGGAAGTGGGGAAACAGGAGATCCAAATTTGAGGTCAATATCCAACCATTTACATAGAAAGCGCGGGAATCCCTTATCCCTAACAAAAGATTGCACTATTCCTGCAGTGAGAGCATAGAGACCTGGCCTTGTGGCAGACATCAACTGTGAAAGTCACCTGAAGAGCACAAAGCCAGCAGTTCTTCCCCCCCCCCCAGACCCCTTGCAGGTGCTCCACATGCTGGATGTGCCATGGTTGTCATTGCACTGGACTGTGGGGCTGCACCACGGTGAGCACCCCGGTGGCCCCACATGGTGGGCTGCTTCTGTCCCATGGCAGTTCCCCAGGCACATGAGCTGATACACCAGCAACTTGCCCTCCCATGACCTGGCATGTGTCACGGGGTGCTGAGAGCCCTCTGTGTAGCCCTGGACTGTCTTCACCTGTTATAATCCAAAGACAAATGTACGTGACAGTGTTCATGTCAAGTTAGAATAAATCAAAATCAGCATCATTTTCATCCTGCCTGGCTCATGGTAGCAGCAACAAACTAACAAGTACTAATCCCAGAGCTGCGAACATTTTGTTGTTAGCACCACTGGTGATTTATAAGGAATTAAGCAAAATGTTGCTTGTGCTGGGCGGCCTCGATGCAGAAACAGGAGATAAAACACATCAGTGTTTATCCACTACTGCAGGAAGGGGCTGAGGGGGAGAGGAGATACTTTTGTATTGTGGTCATGTGAAAGGCAAATTTCACATGGATTTTCATGCAGACTCATAAATCAGTCCATATTCCCCCTCTAAAAGTTCATGGTCCTTAGCAAACCTCTCAGTGAACCAGGGCTGAGTTTAGAGATTGTAAAGAAACCTGAAACCAAGCAAGTTTCAACTAATTTTATATTTTGCTGTGAACATTTTGCTCAGGTCTAACTAGTTTGTTTAGGAGCTTAGGCAAGTAGAACCGTGTCCTTCAGGAGAAAAAAAATGCTCTGAGAAATCAAATACACCACACAAAAAAGTAATTACAACAAATCTTTACCTAAATCTAAATGGTTCCTTACTCTATGCTCATTGTATTACTTGCAAAGGTTTCAGTAAAAGTAAGGATTCAGCTTTCATTTTGACACCTGATTTTTATTTGTTTCTGATTTCTTCCCCTCGGGAAACTCAGTGTGCCAGCCTTAGTTGCAGCACGGCTTGCTTGCTTTTGTTCAGGGAGGCACAATGGTTTCAGACATATGTTAGGCAAGCACTCAGAGGAAAATCTTTTCTCTCCTTGTTGCAAAATAAAAATAAAATTTTAAAAAAATCATGTAGTAAGAACAATTAAAATATGTTAGATCTTGAAAACATATTCTCTTCTTTCCCTGTCTGCCCATGCCCCCATCACCTTTCTGGTCTTGTAATTACAGTGGGAGCGCTTTGAAGTAGGAAGTGCTTTAAAGGTTTCACTCCATGGTGCTTAAAACACAAAAAACTAGTCTGTCCCTACGGCCCACGGCCATGCCCACATCTGAACTTCCAGGGTTGATCGCCATTAGGCTGAAGTCCCAGCGGCATTTAATCAGGCAGGTCTGTAATGCCAGCACGGATGCCCCCAGCACACTGGAGGTGCAGCCCTGCCATGCTGCTGGCCCGGCTGTGTACGGGCAGGTTGCTGCCTGCCTCCCTGGTGCAGCTGCAGTGCTGTTGGGCAGGTCTGGGGTAAACCTCACGGCCAGAAATTAATGAAGGGCAGGGACCCACAGCATCTTTGCAGCTCTGGTGTGCCCGACGCTGTGGCCAGAGTAGCAGGATCACAGCTCTAGCTGCCTGCCTCACTCCCGGCTGCCTCATAGTCCCAGCACTGAGGAAGCATGTAATAAAATGCTGAAAGTGGTATCATAGATGCAAAATTTTTCCTTCCTCCTTCTTTAGCAAAGCACAGACCTTCCCACCAACAGCCCAAACATGCAGCCCTGGCCCCCTCCCCTGCCCCCAAGGTACACATTAGCTTCCAACTCTGCAGGGAGCTGAGCAGAGGGGATTGGGAGGGAGGTACAAGAGCAACAGGTGCTACACACCCTGTGCTCCTTCACCAGCTGGGACTTGCCAGCCCAGGCTCGGGGAGGCTTTCCTCCCACCTGTCCTCCCACCACCGCCTCTCTTTGGGGGCCAGGTGAGGGTGGGGAGGGAAGCGGCCTCGGACCCGCTCTACCGGCATCTCTGCTGAGATGGTGCTTTCGCCTGCTGAGCGTGATGACGGGTGGGTTTCCCCACACCTCCGTAAAAGTTGTTTTTGCAAGGCTGCTTTTCTTAGCCTGGCATTTAAAAGCAGAAGTTATCAGGGCATAAATCATCCTGTGACTTGTTGCGAAGCCTGTGAGAAGAGATAAAGGCAAGACAGTTTGACAAACGGTTGGGAGAGGGAGGGGGAGGGAGAGGGCAAGGGGGGAGCACGAACGAGGGAGCCACAGCACCGACCCTCCTTAGATTACATCATAGGTCAGCCCAAAGGATGCAAATAAGATTGAAAAGCTGTTTTGAAACTTTCTGAGGCTGGCTATGACTACACATACCCGCTACAGAGCTGGGCATAATAAATATCACGCTTACAGAGAGCATTACATCACGCAAAGGGAAAAGCCAGCAGATGAACTCACACCATAAAACCTTGACTTGGTACCCAGCCAACCTCAAGCAGACAACCCCATTATTACAGAGCTGACAGAGCTCCTTACGTTGCTGCAGCTTTACCCTTCCACTCCTCCAGCACAGACAACACTTCCCTGCTCTGTGCTCCCGCAGCCTTGCCAGTGGCCAACTCAGGCACCCATAGCTGGCCATTGCTGCGAAACAGCAACCCAAACATCCAGCAGATTTTAAAAATATTCTCCTCTCTTTCCAGCATACTTTTCTCAGGGCAGCTTCAGTTTGTTTTTCTAATTTTCCTAGTGAATTTTTTTACCATTAAGGCCTCTGAGTGACAGACTGAAATTTATAGGCACAGTGGGTTTGATTCTCAATTATATTAAGACTCTCTCATATTTGTTGGGAAGCACGGAGAATCTTGAAGAGGGTCTACATTTTGCTTAGGACACTCAAAATGCTTTTTACAGCAAAAGGAGAGTTGAGAGTTGAGTCCTTGTTCAGCGTCTCTCCACTGAGTTTCTCAATAGCCAGTATGGGTGATGATGGTGGATACTGTGACAGGGAAAACTGGAGCGTGACTCAGACCCCAGCACCCTCCAGCCTCCCTTTCTGGGGCCTTAGTAAGGACGAGAGGCACAGCAGCTCTTCCTGCTCCCTGGCCCACCAGCCCAGCAAGGTTACTCCCTGCAAGCCTCGGCCCCACCGCACGGCTGCAGGCACTGCAGCCCTCAGCCAGGTACAGCCTTGACATCTTACGGTGCTGTGACATGGCTTTCTCCAGGGGTCTTCTGAGCATGGATGAAATATTGGGATCAGGATGAGCCAAACTGGCCCACTGGGGCCTTTTCTCTCTAATATCTTCATTCTGTCAAAATTATACTTGATTGTGTTTCGTTATTGTTGTTTCTAACTTTCACCTCTGCCTCAGCAATTCCATCTGGTAGGTCATATTCCTCTCTCTGATTGCTTTTTGGATAAAAACATGCTCACTGGGGCCTGCTTGGAATTAGTTTTTTCTTTTTATTTCCACTAGATGCTTGGCTCAGCCCTATAGTTTCCCTGACTTAACACAGACAGGGTCAACCCACCTTTGCCTTTCTGGCACATGCATTCAAGTACTGATTCCCATGTGCTACAATAACCCCATTACATTTTTAACAGTCTCCAAGGGGGAGTCATTTGCAGGGACTTGAACTGAAAAGTGCAAGTTTCATATCATCCTCTTGCGTGTGCACTTGTGCAGCTATTAAATCAGCAATGATAGGAGAAAAAAAAATACTGTCTTGGCTATGTCCCCAGGACATTCTTCGAAGACTGATGATGTACATCTGCCTTAACTGTCTGGGTCTGAAATAATTAAAGACCACTCTTCCTTCCCTCAAATTTCATTGAGTATTTGGAACTCTTATTTAGAATTTTTTGCCTGCCTTGTAAGAACACCATCCCCAATAACCTAATTTCCACCTCTCATAATTATAGTAACTTGAGCACTAAGGTATAACAAATGGCTGAAACACTACTGGCTACTGCAAGGTTGCCATTCATACCCACTGGTGCTCTCTTATATTACAATAGAGTGGAAGAAAAATATCTCCCATCTCTAAAAGACTGCTGAAAAGCCTCTTTTTAAGGTTACATCTCTAACTTGGTCTGCATATGATTGCAATATTCAAAGGTCTGGAGACTTTCCAGAGCATGTAGTATGGGCTGCAATGCAAACCCTCCTCCCGTCACAAATATGACAGACTGGTTTGAAGAAAGGAGGACATGGGTAACCAACCAGTTAACTGACCAATCAACCAGCTGATGGGTGATCTACAGACGCTAGTCCTAGTAGACTTCTTAGAGCTCTGAAGAGAGTAGAGGAAACAAAACAAAGCAGGAAGTGTTTTAAAGATGTTTTTAGCTAGCTAGCTGGTGTGTGGCAACCACACGTCATGGTGGCAAGCTCCAGGGAGCCAAAATTGTCACCTGTACAGAAGAGGGACCAACAGCTAGCAGGAATTGGGCAGCTCTGCATCTCTCTCTCTGTAAGCTGAGGCTGAGCAATGCCCTGGCAAATTGTCTTGGTCTACTACCTAGACAATTTGGGTAGGCTTGGACCCCAGCTGAGGAGGAAGGGTATTCTTGTGATCTTAAAAAGACCCCTTTTCTGGTGGGAAACCTGAGAACAGAGTGGTCTCCCTCTGATCTCTTCTGCTTCTTACCTTGCATTCCTTTCCTCCTTCCTTAGTCTTCTCTTCCATGGATACTCCTATAGACATCACAGGCAAAAAGGTCTATTTCTGACCATGGTCCCGAAGGCCAGGAAGGAAGGAAGACTGACCCTCAAATAGAGACACTGGCTTGGGGAAAAGCAATACCCCCCTTCAAACATTTAAAACCTTCTATTCTGTCTGAAAAATATTACCTCTTCCCCAGACAGGATGCCAGGTAAATGTAGATTTTTTTTCAAGCAATAACCTGAAAAATAGCAATCCCCAACCCATTTTTTACTTTGCCCAACTTCTGTTTCCTTGCTTGTACATGTCAATATTTACAAGCTCTACCACTTCTTGGATTATTTATTTTCCCTGGTCTATTTCACTCAGTAAAAAATCTCTCCAGCTTGGGACTTGACAGTTTGTTGCTGATATCCATCTTTATTAACTTCACTGCTGCAAAATAACACCACCACCACCACTATATAGTTGTAAAAAAAGCCCCAGACGAACTCAGGATGATGCTTAAATTGGGGCGGGGGGGCAGGGGTGGGGAATTTTCAAAAACTAGAGAGTGGTTTTCAGCTGCATACATTTTTGTACAGATGTCACTGAAAGGCACTTCTCCCTCCACTTCATTAGCAGTCAGTAAATTCACTGACAATCAGCAAGAGAGCTGCTGTCACCACACCTGAGGGGATGGAGGGGAGGGTCGCTCTTCTCTCCTCGCCTCCCTGCACCGCACTTTTTTCTGCTTAGGGGCAGGACCAAAAGGGCTCAGAGCTGCCAGGCTCCCTCTCATCACCCCCAGTGAGCTCTGACACATGGGAGCCTGACAGACAGCAACAATCTTTCCAGATAGCTTTTGAATTTGGCCTTTGAAGGACAACGAACCACATGCTTTTAAAATGTTCCCTGTAAGGTATAATGCAGGATGATGAAAAAGGTTTCTTCCTCTTCGTTAGATAGACCAGGGCTGAGGCATACCTCCATTTGCAGCTCACCACCACCACCACCACCACCAAAGGGCACAGCAAGATAATCTGAAGTTCCCCAAGGTGTTTTAGCACTTCTCAGATGGAAATTCTTGCTCTCTAAGCGGAGCTGCCAGAATAACAGGCTGTGCCAGTGGGTCTCCTCCTCCTCAGCACAACACCTGCCCGCTTGGCTCAAGTGGAGGATTTGTTGGAGCCTCGCTGCCTTTGCACCAAAATGAATCAGAGTCCACCCCCATATTACATCTGCCACTCAAAATGTGGGGGCAGACACATCTTTAATCGATCTGGCTTGATCAAGCCCATCCCTTCACATTTTCCCTGTCCTGTGTTTTCAGAGTCAGAACATAAGCAAGACAGTCTGGCATGCACAGAGCCCTTCAGGCTGCCTCTTTTCATCTCTCTGTCCAGACTCTACAAAGTAATCTAAAAATAAACAAAGCCTCCAGCCCTGATAGTGGCAAAGATAACCTTCCCACCGTGAACCACCCTCCCAGCCACACAGGGGTGGGTGCAGCTCGGCAGATAGAGAAGTTAGGGGAGGTGGTGGGGATCTAGTTTCCATCTATGAACACCTGCTGTCACAACCTCCTCAAGACCCAGTGGGTCACACTGCACTGACCAGCCAAATCCATAGTGCCACCAAACACTGCATGTCATGAAAAAGCAACTTCAAACCGTTGAGCTGCCTTGATATGAACTGAGCCCAAAGACGTGTCTAATTCTAACAGGAGAGATTCCCAGATCAACGGCCAACCTGGATGCTGTAAAATGCTCAAGGAATCAGCATGGTAGTTCTCTCCTGAGGTTTGCTAGCACAGGTCAGCCTCAGCATTGTGAAAACAAGTGCTCGTTTCCAAGTGTGAGCACACCTGAGAAAGGGTTCAATTAAACCAGCTGGCATCACACTAAGTCTTAGCCAGGCTGTGGCCCTACTAAACAGACAGAAAAGCTGGCACTGGTGGTTCGTTGCTTTGCTCACAAACCATCTCATTGGCCACTACTTCTGCTACTGTTATCTCTTAGAAAATTGTGCTCTTTCACATTTTCCCTCTTGCCCACTTGCACCTATGCTTATTTAAAAGTAGCCACATGCCTGGATAGAAAAAACTTTTTTTGTGAGCTCCTATATTATCCCTTCTTAGCAGCGCTGACTGCGCTGTGAGGGACAGAAAGCCAAAGGGCCTGGCTTGCACCCCAGCAGCACGGGCTCATGCAGGCTGACAGGTCATAGCACAACATATATGTTTCCAGTTTGGCAGACACTCACTCCAAAGGGGTTTCCAAATTTCCTCTCTAGCCTCCTGTGACAGCCTTGGATTAATTTTGTCTGGAACAGAAAATTTATTGCCTTTGAGTCACTATGGTTTGCTTATTTGCTCTACAGCTTGAACCCAAAGTTCAGGTGCCTTTTCGCTATCACCCTTCTTATCAATTCACTGTGGCAATACCCTGTCGAGACCCCATTTCTTCCCACTGACTGCACATCACCTCTTATCTTTCTGACTTTCTCTTTCAGCTGAAGCAATCCTACCAGGGAGCCCTTTCGAAAGGATGACTGCGGTTGCGTTGGCTGTAGGAGGTTAACAGTATGGGTGGTGAGATTCACAGCACTCCTGATGCTTCCTCTGAGCATTTCAGGCATGCTAAAGCCAAAATATCGTCACAAGAACTTCCAAGTTTTTTAATGAGGTCAGCTTGATACCCAGGGGCCTGACCCTGCCCCGGTGGCTTTAGCTCTGGTTTACAGCCAAAGTTTAGAGAAATCTGTTTTCCAGTTCCCATTCGGATGCAGCTGAGATCCCACCAGCATGGTCCATCCTGGGAGCAGGCTGCATCCCCGCGCCCTGGGACCTGGCGCCAGCCCAGATGGCAGGAGCGCTGTGAGAGAGGCTGCTCTTGCGCCGTTCTCATCACTTTGGGCAGAGGTTAGTTTGCATGATTTGGCATCTTCGGACCCAAGCCTAGGCAATTCAACTCAGACTTAAATCTGTTGCCTAAGCCCGACTTGGATCTAATTGTAAATGGCCCTGGACAGCCCTGGAGAGCGTGGGAGATTTTATCCCTTCTGCCTGAGAAAAGCTACTCCAAACGCTGCATTGTCAGGTAGCCCATATGTTTAATTATTTGCCTGCTCACTTCCTTAGTCCCTTTCTGATTAATTTCTTGATGGATAGTTACGTCTGGCTTCAGTGACAGGTCCTTCCCACCAGCAGCACTGTTTGGGGACATCCGTAAGCGGCTCAGTGGGGTGCCTGGTCGTGGGAGGGGGAGGAAGGCAACGACCTGAAGCTCTTCCCCCTTCGAGGCTGCCAAAGACACCGTGGGGCTGCGGAGGAATTTTCCGCTGAGCTGGAAAGCGTCCCCACGCTTCAGCACAGAGTCATCTCAGCGGCACGCACCACGCAGGGGAAGGACTGGCTTTGAGTCAGAGCTGCGCAGAGCGGAGCAGCTGTGTGCTTTACGCAGCACCGTGCGTGCAAGCCTGAGTTTGCCTGAGGTCAGCGTTGCTCACAGCTGCGCACAGTCACGTCGCTCGCAAAAGAGGGGCGCTCACGGTGGCTGGGGATGCAACGGGTTGTGGTAATTTATTATTTTAAATGAAGGGTTTATTTTGGGAACTCAGTGTTTTATTTCCAATCCTTTATGACTCATTAAGTCAGGTGAGCCACCTCTATTATTTACTTATACTTTTATATTTCAAGGGCAGGTCCTAAATTGATATTTGTATCAGCCGAGCACCTTCTGAGGCCAAGCTGCCACATTTATCTGCCTGCTTAGATGGGGATTTATCTTGCATTCATACCCATGCTATACAAGTGCCTTCTCAACAGTCAGTTAGAGCAGCAGATTTTTGACAATTTGCTTCACAACCAGCACCTAGCTCCTGTGTTCTGTGCTTGTCAATAACTATTGGTGTACTAATGGAAAAGAAAAACACTTCCACACGTCTCGGTTAGCATTTTTGTTTGAAAACACAACTGGAAAAGAAAAAAGTTGTAAGAATCTGGTGAGGCTTGGGGAGTGGAAATGTTGGCTTGTGGCAAAACCAGACATTGCCCATGAAGAGAAAAGCTGAAAGAACAGAGAAAACTACTGATAAACATTTTTTAAAAATTATAAACCGATGATAAAATGATGACCAAAAAAGGCCATCTGACCCCTATTTCAACTTTCACATCCCCTTTCCATGAAAATATTTGAGAGGAAAGAAGGGGTTTCAGAGATTATATAGCCCGCCCCAGCCAAAAGCACTTAATCAGAGATTTACAAACCAGTAAATCAAAGGAGACTGTGAAATTCCAGCCAGAGAAGCGAACAGCAAGATTAAGTGGATTAGTCTACTGTACAGGAATCCCAGGAATGCAGCCCGCATGTGCTTTTGTTGTGGATTACTCAGCAGCAACATTATGGTTTTACATCTCCCAGAAACATATGGGCATGTGCGCTTGTGCAAACCAACAAGAAATAGCAGTCCCTAACATGCCGCTTCACTGAACTGGCTGTGCTGATTTCAGCAGTTACGGCATTTTCCAGGGAGTGGAGGAGAGCATCTGAATGTTTTGCTGTATCGGTTGAAAACGAAGCAGCAAACAAGCTACTCGGACCAGAAACTGCATCCGTTTAGTTCACAGGCAAAAGACACCTCCCTTTAACCATTAACCACCCACTTGTTAATGATCCAATGAAATCCCTCAGTCCAGGCACTGCAAAACTTTAAGGAAGTTGGGTCCTGTTCGAAACTTGGTGGCTCAGGCTGATAACAGCTCTGGTTTTGTTTTAATCGGGTGCAGATTTATACGCAACTCTATAGCCTGTGCAGACTACCAAAAGGGGGTGGGCAGAAACATAGGAAAGAAGGAGTAAGTGATGGATAAATGAACAAACTATTACTGGCCAGAGTTAACAGTTTGTATTAGCAGTCAGTAATAAATAATTAATATAGCCCTAGGAGATATAAAGCCACTGACATGGTATCTCACATTTGGCTCTAAGTGGAACTCGAGATAACCTACTTTGAACAGTAATGTGTTCACAGTATGTGGGAATTAACTGCTTAATGTAATAAGTACTATTGAATTTCCCATCTCTGCACAGATAAAGGGCAACTGCCACCAAAAAACACAGTAATAACAGTAACCGAATGATAAAAAAAGCAAACAAACCTGCTTTTCATTACATCCTTAAAATGTTATAGGTTAAAATAATCTTAAAAGGGCTTAAAAAACAGCAATTAAATCTTTCCATTTCTGTTTTCCAAGACTGCAGCTGAGAAAACGAAAGAGGCCTAAGTGCCATACCGTGCTAGCCTTGCTAATAACTCTCTGTGAAAAATCTCATTAATTCAGTCTGGCTCTTCAGATCAGCCGCTAAGACCTTGTATTGTCAGTCATCCTCTGGCCTTTTCAGGATTTCCATAGCCTAACTAGCAGAGTCTCCATGGAAACCATGCAGTCATGCTTTGCACATCCCCAGAACTTTTTGTTCCTGACAAAGCTTGAAAAATCACATGCAGCATGGAGAGTTTAACACAGTGAACTAAACCCTGACCCACACTTATAAATGATAAACCCCAGCATACCAGCTTTATTATAAATGATTTCCTTACAAGATACTTAGCCAAGCTGGCAAAATGCTGAACCAGACAACATAGGAGGAATGCAGCTCCGGAGAGAGGAAACAAACAAACTGAAGCAAAACACAGAGTTTCAGGCTAGTTCTGCATCCTTTGAAAGCACTGGAAGCACATAGGTACGAAAACAAGCAGAGAGCAGGAGAAGCATTTTGAAGTTGCTTTTCCCTGAAAATGGCATCCCCACAGCCTTCCGAAGAAGAGTCAGCTCTCTTGTGACTGTGCGTCATGACGGTGCTGATTCACTTGTCTGACTGCAGATCCCGGCCGGCAGAGGCGGCAGGAGTGGGAGCCAGGTCTCCGGCCCTGTGGCTGTGTGGTGCCCCCAAGACCCTGCCTGCACCTGGGATAGCCCTGGGCAAACACCACCTCCCACTTTGGCCTGGGAGCAGGCATTTGGGTCGATTTAGTGAAACTGGTACCAAAGGCGGCAGCACCACTGCCCTCAGAATAAGATTCTCCAGCTGGCAACTGGAAACTGGCAGGCTCGGAGTATGCACATGTGTCCGCTGGAGGGTAAAAGGTTGGTGACATGCTCAACAGCCTGGCTGCCTTTGCCCCAAGCCTGGACACTCCCCACTGGGCTCTGCCAGGGTGACTGCGGGCAGTGGTCACTGGTTACTCTGACCCTCCTCATCCCCACCTATGTGTGGAGGGAGTGCTCACACGAGCAGCCAGTCACTGCGCCCAGAAACGAGTCCATGGAAAGCCCCACTGCGTGGCCAGCACCTGGCTGTCACTTGCTCCTTGGCACTTAAGAGCACCGTGGCATTTTTCCTCTCTCCTCTCAAGCAGTACTGCCAATCTATGCTCAAGGAAATAGTTGCACTGAGATGCTTTGCACAGGAAGGCCAGCAAGAGTCAGAAAGGTCTTATGTGGAGAAGAAGTCTCTGCAGGCCAAACTCACTTCGCAGTAAATTCTCAGCGCTGGTGCAGATGAGCAGCCACCCGCTCAGTGCAGCGTCTGGGTTTGTGAGAAAAGAAGTGACTCATAGCTGAGGGTCATGCTGTAATCTGGGAGAACTGCCAGGGGAGGGAGAGAGCCACACTCAGCCTGATCCATGGTGAGCTCGCTTCTTACGTGGGGCAAAAGATGCAATCCACTGCAAGAGGATCAGAGAGCCCTGAGTGGGCTGAACCCGTCATTTGGGACCTGGCAGCCACATGCTTCCACCCCTGAGTTGCAAATAAGGAGTTTAGGATTAGGAAGTAGGCCTCACACAGGACAGCTCAGGAGGTGTTTGGCACACACAGTCCCTCCCTGGTGGCATGCAGGAGGTCAGAGCAGGCTTTGTTTCCATGTGGTTCCCCCAGTGCATCACTACAATGGATAGAAAACATTTCCCCACCTTCTCCTTCCCCAGTGAGGAGTGGTGCATAATCAGCAGGAAGCCTTGTATCTCTAGAGCCTTTCAGGGGATAACCACAGGCATTGGAGCCCACACAGTGTGGGGGACACAGGCCAGATAGGTGTTGCCTGAGCTGGCCGGGACTAGCTTACCACTGCTAGTCTTCAGCAAGTGGCATACGCTGGTGCTCTTTCTCAAAGCCATTCACCACCGCCACCAGCCATCTGCCTCACTCACCACCAAAGCAGCTGCCGCTTGGCTGCAGAGCATGAGAGCGACTAGGCTACCTGAACAGTGGAAACAGCAGGTCCTCACCTTCAGATGGACGTCCAGTCCCCCTTCCCTGGTAAAGAACTTGCTGTGCCCTGTACGCTATTTGCAAGGCCAGAGGAAGCAGATGGCGTTGGACTGGAGCAGGAGCCTAAGCGGAATTGCAGCCACCACTTGCAACAGCTTCAGTTTATTCATTTGCCCATGAGGACTGGGAGGACCAGAGCTCAAAGGACATCCCTGGGAGATGATTTTATGCAAAAGCCTTGATTACTGCTTGCTGTGCTGAGAAACTGTACATGTGTTGGATTAAAAACAATGAAACATCTTCTCTTGCTCAGATCTCTTATTTTCGTCAGTTTTACCTCTCTTGCAGCCAGGGCCAAGACCCTCTGGCAGCCCAGAAGCCATGGCAGCCTGAAGCACTGTCTGGAAGGCCCCAGAAATTATAATGGCTGCTTACCTGCTGAATACAGTGTAAAATAGAGTCCTCCCCAAAAGGGCAGAATTATTAAAATACAAGATGACCACATGTGCCACTTCAAAACTCGGGAAGGTGAGGAGACGGGTAGAGAGCAGGATTTGTCGCCATAATAGTCAAGGTGGAGCAGGTCCCGCTGAAGGAGTGCTGGTGTCTTATCAGCTGCGCTTGGCTCCTGTCCCTCCTCCTGCTCCACCAGGGTGTTGGGGCACCAATGAAGGTGACACCTGAGCTCAGTAAGTACCTCTGACTACATTCTGTTGTGGCGACAGATAATCCCCAACCCACAGTGGAGCAAGCTCACATAGCCAAAGCTCTCTTCATCACATCAGCTCTTCCCAGTTTCCATGCTTTCTCTGCTATATATTAGCCACCTTCTATCTGCTGTAGTCCACCTCAAAGTGGAGACCCTCCTTCAGAAAGAATACCCCAAATGTGTTATTTTTTTCCCTTTCAGGTAGACAAACAACTTCCCCCTGCCATGTCACTGGCCCCTCTCCCCTTGCTTCGTCCAGAGCAGTGATGGTAGGTTTGACATAAAGGCTCCTGGGAGAGGGTGTTGTTCAAATGAGCAGCTGCTTCTTTGCCATTAGCTCTGAGCAGAGGGGAGAAACTTGCTTATGGGCAAACGGGAAGCTGTGCTGGCACAGTCCCCAAAGACACAGTGGGAGGCGGATCAGCCAAGGCTGACAACACTGCTGCCTACTGCTCTGACTCTTCCCAGGCAACTCTTCCATGTGACACTAGGACACCCATCTGTGCCACACCAGGTCTACAAAGGTACCTCCAAGCCCAAAAGAGGGTGCCCATGCCCACGTGCCCTGGCCCCACTACCGCACAATGTGTTCAAACAAACAGGTCCTGAACAACAGACTATGATGGGTCAGCAGAGAGTCCCACCACCCCTGTCAATATCTGGGGATGACAATTCATCATCCTCAGCTGCAGCTCAGTAACTCTAAGGCACTAGCCAAGGTTCAATTGATGATTATTAAAAGGATAAGGGAAAGCCTGTGAGCTTTAAGCTACTGCACGAATTTAGAATAAGCAAGGACTACTCTTCTGCTTTGCTACTGCAACTGTATTTATCTTCCTGAAACTTCAGCCATACGGCTCGGGCTGAAATGTGGTTCTCAGCCTGGACATGGCTGTAAGGTGATAGTCCTTTGCCTTGGTCAGAGCAAATGAGGCTGAGCAATGTAAGGAGACTGTGGTCCCTGAGAAGGGCCAGTCTGGGATGCTTCCTAGTCAGCAATGCTAAATCTGCTTTCTGAGAGAGTGATTTGAGCTTGACAGCATACCACAAAAAAGAGAAAAACCCCAGGAAGGAGGCAAAGAAAGCACTGAATAAATCCAAGAGCTTGTTGCTCACCTAGTCTCAGCTTACCCCTGCCCACTGCTTTCATCCCTTCAGGGGCACTTCCCACAAAAAGCCCCTGCCATCATCCTCAGACCACTCATCTGTGCTGGAAGTGGCAAAACACACCAAAACAAAGGGGATGTTGAGCTGCCTGCTGTCCTGCAGTGCAAGGGAGCTGCTGGCAAGGCAGAGCAGTCCCAGACTCATCACTGCTGCTCTCTGCTTCCTTCTGAGACCATGCTCAGGCTCTGAACAGCCACAAATCCCACTGGTGTCTGGGCCGAGGCATTTGCACAGAAACAACGTGATAGATCACATCACTTCAAGCACTGACAGTCCAAAACTGCTGCATAAAAGCTTTTTTCTAGGAGGTCTTTTATTTTCATGGGGGTCCAGTTTGGATTGTGATAGACAGGGCAAGGGGAAACCGTTCACTTCTCACATGCTTTCTTAGAGCTTCTTCAGCTCTGCAACAATACCAGGTTGTTAGTATTCCTAGACATGCAAGGCAAAATCCAAGTAGGATGCTCACAGTATTTGCACTTTTGTGAAAAAGAGATTGTCACAGGGACTTCAGCTTACACACAAAAAAGGAGACGGTATGTGTAGGGCTTCCAAGAACACAGACCTTTCTTTGAATCTACAGAAGAAAAAGGGAGGCAAGAATGGACAGGTGAGATGATGGCCACTGGGCTGACTCTGGGAGGTCCATAGTGAAGGACAAGCAAAGACAAGACAGCAGAGATTACACAAAGTCCGGATGAAAATTACCTCCTTCAGGATCTTTTCAACAAATTTAAACCAGGAACAAACACAAACCCTGGTTTAGCAATTTTTGTCATAGGGCTCCTGTGGTTTTGATCTAGCAGTAGATACCCTACAACCTTGCAGAAGCACAGCCTGACACTCCCTGTAGATGTGGGCAGGCTATTTACCATTTCTCTGACTTCACTTTCTCCATCTTGGCAACATTAATAGCAGATACTTTATCAAGTCTTTCATAAGAACTATTTATCAGTAAAGCACTTGAAGAGCAGTGTATGATAGCCATCCTCCTCCATTTCTCCATGGAAGCAATAGGAGTTACTGATTTTCAGGTTAAAGTTTCATCAATGGTTAGGTTCTATGAGAGTTAAATATTATCCTAAATTGAACCAGCAGCTAAGCAAACACAATAAGCTTTTAGTGAACTCAGGAGTAGTATAGAGAAAAAATCTCCCATGTACTTTGTCTACAGGTGTGCAATGTTTATTCTCTTCCATGAAGTTGTAACTGAACTTTGCAGTTGGCTCCACAGTGATTCAGTTACCATAAAATTTTGGCAGGGATGCAGTTTGGCTCCTCTTTGGCTAGGCAAAAGGAAAATAGGTCTACTGAAAATCCACCTTGAGCTGTCTAAGTTTTCACTAGGTCTGTTAGCAGTCAAAATTTGGATCATGGGTAATTTTACAAAGTCCAGTGACAGGCATGCCTGGCCCACCTCTATTATGAAAAAACTCTGAATACCTTCTACTGTTAGAAGAAAAATTCTTTTCCTTCCATGCCTTCGATTCTTTACAGATAGTTTCATTAGAGATGAATGAAGAGAGAAGAGAAACTCTTCACACTAGCTCCAGGGAGAACCTCTGGGTCTTGCATAACACTTTGAGGCTCACAGTCATTTCCAAGTAGCTTCTGAACATACAAAGAGTTGAAAGTGGGGCAACAGGTCTTCTCCATCCATCTCAGATGCTGCCCTGCACCTGCATGCAGCCTCACTAATGTTCCTGTACAAAGGAGGTCTCACCTGCTATGCATACCCAGGACATATGAACACTGCTGGGATACTGCTTAGAGTATCTCCAAATCATATTTCCACACTGAACAGGGAGTTGCTTATTTCTAAATATTAGTAAAAGCTCAAGCACTATGGAGTCAAAATTCAGAAGCCTAGAATCAGTTTGCATCTGTCTAAAAATGCCATTAAAAAGCAGCTCTTCTGAGCCTAAGAAATCTCTGACGAAAGTCTGTAGGCTAGACAAAAATACCTTTGTGGTAAGTTTCTCTGGAACCATAAAATCCATGTGCTTCCTTCTTCCATTCGTATGTCCGTTTCTCAGCATCAAGCTGGGTATTCAGTTGGAATATGCTGGCATGAACTTGTATGCCAAAGAGAAGCATGGATCCAAGCTGGAGATTAACACCAAGCACATTCTGTGGAGGCTGTGCAGTTTACAGTCTGTAGCTGGCATGTTGGACTGATGGCTGAAAACTGGGCCTCAGCATTCAGGCTCTCACCCTCTAAGCAAATGTAGCACTAAGAAACTTGATCTTCAGTCAGAAAAGATGGTCATCATAAAGAGATGGGAGAAGCAAGGCAAAACAAACAAAAGGGAAGGAATCCTGAAAAATCACATATTCTTTTTGCATTTAATACAGAGCATGTTTCTTGTGGGTTTCAACACCCAGCTGCTTCCAGGAACGGAACAGACATGCACGTGCCTGCAAAGCAAAACACAGCTGGAGAGCTAATTTTAGGCCTACCAGTCTTGGCAATGTCCCTTTAACAAATGAAGAATGTATGATTTTCATGCATATGTACAAACACCAAATTCGTACAGCTAATTTAGATGGTTGTTCATGCAGTTTGGTCCAGGTACCACCAGGTGTGCCTGTCACCCTAGAGGATGTTACTTCTACCTGGATGGTAAGATTATCTCCTCCTATTCACAATGCAGTCCTTGTGTCTGCAAAATCCAGTAAAGAATCCCTCGGACCACAGCTATCCCTCAGCAGAAAAAAAAGCTGGGTTTCAAAAGTATTTTCTGGTGAAATTGCACTGACATTCACCCATCATAAGGCTGCTGAGTGATTCAACTTTTTTTTCTTTAATTAAAGGAAAAGTGGTCTTCCTCTTTCCTTCAAATAAGTAAATGCTAACATTTAAAGAAAGAATTAATGGGCAATATATTTGTACTCAGGACTGAATTTCAGAAGGAACAAGACCACCAGTTGCAGCAAGGTTTATAAGGGAAGGCATTATCTTTGTTCTAATAAGAATTTCCCATTCAAGTTTTGTTTGTTCTATAGATGGAAAGACCTGTTTGACCTTGGGTTAAAACCCAAGAGTGATCTGGATTTTAAACCTTTTACCTGAACCAGCCAACACTGGAGATGCTCCATAAGATTTATCTTTTGCTCATACTAGGCAAACTAACTCACTCAGAATTGGCCAAATGTTCTAGTACCTGGAATCATTAGTACCAGGATTCAGGAGAAGATAAGGCAAACTTATAAGAAACACCTGGTTTTGCCTATCTCCAAGTTGTTGGTACTTCTCGACCCTTTCAATGCTTCCTTTCATTTTGCAGGAGGGGCACTCGTTTTGATTTTCCCTCTGAACTGGTGGTAAAGGAACATGGCCTCTGGTACTGGAGGACTGGTTCCAAGCACGCCAGCCACAATCTCCCTGCCCTATTCTCTACTGGAGAATGACATTAAAGCACCCTATAAGTCTTGCACATGCAAACCATCCTTCTCACATCACTGAGGTCCTCTCAAAGAGAGATCTTCCCAGTCCCCCACCCATCACACCACCAAAACAAAACCACAGCCTTTATTTTCTCTGTTGCCACTTGCCCGTTCACCTAACGTGGGGGACACTCTCTGTTCACAATGGTATGAACAAAAGCAATAGATTAATCAACTCATAGCCAAAACATGGAGCAAGTCCAATGATACACTGACAAGCAGTTATCAAGGACACTAAACATCTCACAGAAAAGATAATACAGTGCCTTTTGTCTGCTCAACACAAATTAAACTAAGAAAGTGACTGGGAAATGATGGATTTCTGCCCGAAGTGATACATCTGTGTTTTGGGGAAATGGGTAAAATCAAAAGCTAGATGTGCAACTCTGCTGTCTGCCCTGCTAGTTCCAGTTCAGGCTTGTTCCAAACATATTTATCAGACACTTCTGTAAACTCGTCTCAGACTGCTAGGTAATAACTTGCATGACACTAAAGGTAATCTCAAATATATCTTTCCTTCCCTTTTTATCTTCCTTAACACCAGAGGCATCCATCCCATCATTTATGTGAGAAACAGACTGGATAATTTATGGAAACAAAAATAGTCTACTGAATTGAAATAAAATGCTTCAATATGTGGCAATAATAATGACTGAAATAAATTCTGTCATCACACAGACACTGAGTTTTACAAAAAAATGTGCCCACACCCAGAGCAAATGAAAATATTAATTCCATATGAAACCGCCTCCCCAACAAATGAGATAAGAAAAGCAGACCCTTTTGACAGTCCATGTGCTAAGAGATTTCAGCATTAAGCAATGCCTTCATCCTTGTAAAACACTATTACTTAATTCATTTCTAATAGACAGGAGCATTTCACATAACAGCATGTCTTCATCAGGTAAAGCAATGCTTGAAATAATCTGAAGCGTAGATTCTAATAAAAGTTGCTGTTCCCAGCAAAATTAAAAACAAAAAAGTGAAATTATTTAATGCTATTTTTCTGTAGTTGTGGTCATTAATCTAGCAATTTGCCAGGTACAGCAAATATCAAAAAGTATCTCTTATTATTACCATCTCCCCTGAGGTGTAATCTCCCAAACTTGATCCAGCTTGCAATAGACACATTTCTTTTGAAAGGGAATGCTAACACAGGTACGTATGCAAAACTCTTCTGCTAATCAGCTAGTCACAGACTATTCCTCAAATCAAGCAGACTTCAAAATTTCATTCTAAAATCTGATTAGGAAACATTTACAGATTTTTTTTTCATATACAATTTCAAATCAGCTCAAGATGATGTGGCATTCCTGATTCAGTGAGAACCATCTATAGCAGAATGAAAACACTGCGCCAAAGTTACCTGCACCAGTTTAAAAGAGAAGCCTGGTCCAAAATTCAGATCAAAAATTTAAATATGCCAACTGCTTGGGTGGTTCTTCTTAATACTTTGACCTAGACTATTGGAAGGTAATTTCTAAAACTAGTTGTGGTGTATATTAGGATCTGGCATCTATTTTGCCCAACGGGATACTGAGAAAGGTACTGACAGATGTCAGTGAAGAACAGATTTTTAAACTTGGTGAGGATGCTGAAAAGACAGTGAAGAAATAGCTATAGCTGTACCTCTTTTTAGTGAAGAAAAGTTTTGTTGGTTTTGTGGCAATCATTTCACTCAAGCCTAAACAAAATCTGTGTTATAATTTTTGTCTCGACCTATTAAAAAAAGTGCTTATTTTTATGACAGAAATGCTGACTTCAAAACAAAAAAACCCCACGCTTCTATTTCTAAATATATTAGTAGGAAATATTTCATTTTTAAGATGCTGAAATGAAAATTTGTAAGTTGTTATTAAGAGTCCAAGGGCTCCCTTCCCTTCCCTTCCCTTCCCTTCCCTTCCCTTCCCTTCCCTTCCCTTCCCTTCCCTTCCCTTCCCTTCCCTTCCCTTCCCTTCCCTTCCCTTCCCTTCCCTTCCCTTCCCTTCCCTTCCCTTCCCTTCCCTTCCCTTCCCTTCCCTTCCCTTCCCTTCCCCTTCCCCTTCCCCTTCCCCTTCCCCTTCCCCTTTCCATAATGCAGCATGTCAGTTCCTTCTGACAGACAGACTCACAGTCAGATGGAGACAGCCAAAAGCACTGCTCTTATTTCAAACAGATTTGCTCCAAATAATGACTGTTAGAGGCATTTCAAGGTACAGCTTGGTGCCAAATGACATTGCCCCTGTTAATTGTGTCCTTACTCAAAAGCAATAACTTAACCTGAGTAATTTTTCACAAATATGAATGAAACACAGCAGGATTTTGACTAAATAACTTCCAGATATTGCTAGTGCTAATGTTCTGATGCCTGGGCTCCATAATTTTGACCTGTGCTTGGCAGAGCAGAGAGCATCTGAGGACAACTGCAACAGGGTTGGCATAAGATGACTTAAACGAAAAAACAAGCAAGTGGCTGGTTTAAACTCCACAAGGACACGGGAAGAGTAGGCCAGGGATCAGCGGAATTGAGCTTTTCCAAAGCTGGACCTGAGCGCTTCTTACAGGAGAGGTATCCTCAGGCTACCATGTTCTTACCAGAGAATTTGCATCCCAGCCAAGCAGCCAAATCATGCTTCAGCTCCTCAGATTTTATTAGATAAAATTAAAGGACTCCATATATGCAAAGGAGGCCTCCAAATGTGAGACGAGTGTAAGCCTGCACTATGCATGGAACCACAGTGCCAGAGGTAAGCATCACCCATGTATTCGCACAGATGGGTTATTAACTTCAAGAACCTAATTATGTCAATTTAAATGTCAACATTGTTAATGATGTCACTGCCTGTTATTTTAGCAGAAGCATCCAGCTTCTGTGACTTGGGAATTTGGGGTTGCATGTCTCTCATTTTGTCTTTGGTCCTAGAAGACAGCCGAGACATCTTCAGCTGCCAAAATTTCTAACTTCCACTTCCGACTTTGGCATCGCTCCATGATGCATTTTAATTTATTTCTATATCTATTTGCCAGCCCATTGGAAATCATCAGTTCAGAGGCAGCATAAAATTAACGTCAAATTAGACAACAAGGAAAGCTATACCATTTGTTTCGCTCCCTTCTCTGCTCATTCAATAAAAGCAGCCACATAGCTTATTACCTGCTGTAGTTGAGGGCACACGATTGCTGGACCTTGCTGCAGAAGACACTTCGCCACCAAATAAAAGGGAACATGGTTTTTTTAGCTTACAGAAATTCCTGGTGAATTCTGGTCACGTCAGTAGGAATTTCTTTCCCAAATCAGTGTTTTTTTAATGTGTGTAATTTTTCCTTTTCCTGTGTTATGGCTCTACCCTTCTGTTTTTATAACCTGCAGGAAGCATATTTCAGAAATATTTATTAGCTTATTAAATCAAATTACCCTTGCTCCTGCTGGACCAAGTTTTATAGAGTGCCCACAAAAAATCAAAGAGCCTGTGCTGCAGCGACAATTTGTAGTGATGGCAGCAAAAACTATTCCTTAATCTTTTTAATTAGCAATTTCAAATACTTCAATTTACTAAATCAGAAACTATTGGCAAGAATTGCTCTGTCTGTTCAAGTTCTGTGGCTCAAGCCTGGAAAGGTAAACAGTCTCAGGGAAGACTGGCCAAAATGAATAAGCGTATTTTTTGAAAGCTCCTAGTAAAATGATCAGCAATTAAATAGTTAACAGTATTGACCTGTAAATACATGCAACTATGCTTTAAATTTAAAAAGCTATTTGGGTAAATGAGAGAATTTCACAAGTCTCTTTCTACTGTTTCTTGTCTGCTTGTGGACTCAATGAGTTTGGGTAAGGAGAAATGCACCTCCTGAGGTGCCTACCACAACATAGAATGATAGGGGTCAGCTTGTTTTACGGTCAGCTGCCTCCAACCTCAGCTACCCTCGCAGGGTAGCTGAGCTATCACACTGTGGTTATATTTCACCTCTAGTGGATGCTTTTGTTGTACTAGCTAACTCAACATTTAAGCACATTTTCTGTAGTTCAGACAAGTCCAAAATAAAATAGGGTATATATTTGCACTGCATTTGATTTTAAATTTAACATTTATATGCTGGAGAACACAGAAAAATATGCAGTAATTCTGGGAAGAAACCTTAAATAGTCAAGGTGGTGTTCGATTTTTGTATATGCTGCTCATGTCTATATATGTATATACATATGCACACATGAATATGAAACAAAAGGATTTCCAGGAGTCCAATACAGTGGCAATAAGAAAAGCAAATTTGTGAGCACTGCAAATTTTGCACTCAGATTCAGAATTCCCAAACTGTCTAGGAGAACGGTTCCTGAATGCTAGACTTTTGTTGAGTTGATTACAAGCTGGCTCACTGGTTGCAAAATTAGAATTGATTTTAAAAACATCTACACCTGCACCCACTCAGAATTTGGAAGAAATGATTCAGGGATATAAGTTGTATTTATCACCAGCATTATACCGGGAAGATTTGGGAAGATTCCTTCTGCTTTTTTGCATTTTCCCACTATTTAAATTTAATATTATAAATTCAGGTGTTGTATGTTTCCCCTGCAGGCATCCCTTGATGCTCAATAAACAAAGTTGGTTAAATAAAGTGTTTTGTAAACTTCTGAAAACATAAAATTTGGAGCTTCAAAGAAAAACTTCCTTCCTTCTCTTCATTTCCTCAGCCTTTCTGTAAATGCATTGCAGTATTTAGCTGCTTTATAATCCAATCTTAGATTATATTAATTTGAAAATCCAGCATCTTAATAAAGAGCAGAAACAAAGCCTTTCTTTAGGCCTTGCGTGAGAAATAAGGAAAACAAGGCATTGCATCCCTGCCTTTGCTCGGCATTGCAGCCATAGAGGAAGTCAAGATAGCCCTTACTACACCTGAGTTACAGTAATTTAGCATAAAAATTCTGAGTGTGTTATGGGGAGTTTTGGACCCCACAGGAGGCACCCGAACAAGACATCTGTGTGCTGAGGGCAGCCTGCCCCCAGCTGCCCCATCCAGGCCACCCTATGCCACCAGCCAGTGCACCCTGCCAAGCTGGCTGCACAGCCAACCCCCTGCAAAGCTGAAACCTACTTTTCCCACCAAAAAAAGTTACAGCAGACCCACTGGTATAAAATCTTATTCTGAATAAAGCATCAGAAGAGAGAGGGCTAGACCCTTAGGTGGCTGATGCCCAGGTAGCTCTGTGTCCTTTGCCAGGCATAAGCCCTTGGGGAAGCCTTAGGACACTGGAGCAACAGTGGGCAGGAAGACAATAGCACCCATGGACACCCCCGAGGTAAAGGCCAGAGAGAGGGAAACAACTGCAGGTGTTCCGCAGTCATCTGAGATGCTTTCTTGCCCTTCCCACACTTAGGAGCGGTTTGCTTGCATGATGGGTGCCTGGGGGTCAGGGGGAGGTTTCCCCCTACTCCAATGGCTGGAAGCTGGGTGCAGCCGGTGCAGGAAGCAGAATTAAAGCTGACACCAGGCAGTCTGGTGTTACAGCCGTCTGCATTCTTATTCATCTGAAGGCTTAGTCTGCATTCTGGCTTTATCAGCCGGTGGCATCACGACTGCCATCTCTTCTCTCTCATCCTCCCAACCTGGAAAACACTTCTGAGGGTGCTGAGAGACAGTTATCAAAGATCCACTGGCTAAGAAAAGAACATGCCTCAGAATAAACAGCTGCCTGACACCTTTGAAGAAAGTTTCCTGACACTTTTTCTATTTAATTAAAAAAAAAAGCCAGCCTCAATATATACATGATGTTTCACCTTGCAGATCATTTCAGAACTGCTTCTGACAGTGGTGGATTATAATGAACCTCTTATCAAGACGTTGCCAGCTCGAGACAGACAATGTGTGTATGTATACGCACAGATCCCAGTCTTGTTAACATCAGAGAGTGAAAGGGATGGTGTGTGGGAAGATTTATTGCAGGGAATTATCCACATACACAAAACAAAGCAAAACAAGTCTGCATCTTTTGCATGGAGTTTTTTTGCTCCTGATTGGCTGGGAGCACTGACCCAAGGAGTAGGGTTGATGAAAGGGTGATCTACATGGATTTTTCTCCATTTGATTTAATTATTCTCTTCTATAGCACTCACACATAAAAAAAAACTATCTCAAGGAATAAAATAACAATCATCCCATCACCGAAAGAACAATGGAATAAAAACCAGATTACTATGTCAAAACGGGCCAAGAAAGAGCTTTTACTTTCCTGCACTGCTGTTGTGGTTTTAAGGCAGCATAAACACATCTTCATAAGGGGAGACAACAGCATCACACCTGGGCAAAACTATAAACTGTCCCTTACATCTTCATACATGTTGAGGCGAAAGTACACCCCGTTGAGGCTATCAGAACTACCTCATGCATTGCTAAGAGGTAAAACAGGAGCAGGCTCTTAAAGTTGTGCTCTCACCCACAGCTTCTTACCAGAGGCTCGAAATGAAGCTGTAATTAAGCCCAAAATACTAGAGCTGCTCTGATCTTGAATATTTAACATTTAAATTCTGGGCCACAGAGCTAGACTGTGATGCTACTGAGGCTGATATTTCATAGCATAAGGCACAGAACCACAGCTGTCATGCTGTTATTATTCCTGATAGTAATCCTTATTAATGAGAATTGCTTGCAAAAAAAAGGTAAAACCCAGATATTTTCTGTGAATCTCGCAACTGGTAGGTGGGTTCAGATAACACGGAAACCAAACAATCTATGGATCAGTAAGGTTTTACCTAGCCAAATGTAAGCTCCTTAGCTCAACTCTAATATTTATGATAGGCTTAATCCAGTAAACAGATAAATTGGTATAAGTGTGAAAGACCACACAACTGCATGTAGGCAATAAAGACCACACACGTACCTCTTTTCAGGCTTAGGGCATTAAGAAAATACGGATGTGCCAAAAAAATTTAGACTATTGGACTGAACAAATAAATAGTGGTCATTAGAGTTGAATAATGGACCATGAATCCAAACAAATAGTCAAACTTACCAAGCAAAAGCTTCCACAGTTTATTTTAGCATTGCTTTAATGTCACTTTCTTGCTAACATAATGGGTGAAATCGTAATTCCTTTCCAATCTATAGAAGGTTTTGTCATTGATTTCTCTGGGGCAAGAATTTGACCCTATGATTTATAGCATACGCGATCTACAGCAGCTCTTAATATTCTTATGTGAATCTACTCCAAAGTTGAATAAATACAACCTGAGTAGTAAAACACAAGAAGCACAAATGAAAAGGACAAGTCCATATTAAGTTTACAAACTCCAAGGAAAAAAGGTCTTACTTTAAGCATAATTTGAATCATAGAGGGAGACCCATGCAGGTATTGGAAAGTTCAGATCCTTCTTTCTAAACCGTTCTGATAGAAATACAGGGCTAAATCTTGCTGATGTGAAAGGTGCTCACTGGCTTTAATAGCAGAAGTTTACTTTGGAAATCAAGACAAAGCATTCTTCTGAGTCTATGTTGGAGTAAAATGGTTTTAAACTTCTGGTCCATGAGCTCTGTAGGGTTAGCGAGAGGTAATTGAGAAAAGCAAAACAATTATCAGAGAGCTTAAAATCTCCTGTTCAGAAGTCTGGGCCTGTACAGGGACCTTCTCCAAAGGTAAACAAACAGAAGAAGACATTGCAAAGCACTGAAGTAGTTTAAACAGGAAAAAAACACAGGATAGTCCTACGGTTTTTTACTCAGACAGCCTTATTAGATAATTTCATTGGTAATTTCTGGCCTCATCATTTATGTGTAGCACAGGCAGTGCTATCCTAGGACATATAAAATCCTACTGTTATTGCGCTGTTCCACATCTCTAATTAAACCTTATCTGCCTAAAGTGTTTCTACATTACTGGATATATGTATGTGAGCAACTTGATATTTGCATAGAGCTTTGTACATTCAAAAAGCTTTGCAAACAATAACGAAGTAAGCCTCACAAATACCAAGCGTGGGAAGCAGAGAAGTCATGAATCCCGCTTTTACAGGTAAGGAAAGTGAAGCAAACACTTAGAAGCTCATGGCCATGCAGGTACTCAAAAGAGATGACAGAAGCTGCAGATCCATAATGCAGCATAATTCATGCCAGCTGCCCATCCCTCTTCTTAGCAGAAAACTGTCACACACAATAGCACAACACTACCTGTTTAACTTGGATGTGCAAAGGGTCAGAGAAGAGGAATGCTAAATCCCTAAGTGATTTAGATGACCACATACAGCAGCAATAATTACGTTTCAAATGTAGCACGTGCCCCATTTGTATTATGACAAGTCAGGGTCCATATTTTTTTAATTAACTAGCCATTTCTGATACTTCACCTTTGGGTTCGGCTAAGCCAAAGCTGGTACCAAGCAATGTTTTCAACACTGGTGGTCAGCTCTTCCTCTCATGTAGTCAGATCCCTTGAATTCTCAGGGAGGTTATTCGAAAACAAGCATGTAGGAACCTTGGTAGGCTTAAAACATGACTTCCCCAACAAAAAATGCATTTGAAGACTATCTTTAGAGGTACCTACCAACAATAAGAGAAACCTTGTGAGGTGAAAAGGAGAAAATTAACTTTCCTAATGAAATAACATTAACTTTCCCTATCTGAGTATCAATAATTTGCTTTTAGGTAATACCTTCCACAGCAATGCCAGCTCTCATTTTGTGATTATGTGTTGCAAGATACTTGGATGTTTGCTTGATTTTTTGAAGGATTCTTATTATTTTACTGACTCCTCCTGTTGCATTAAATTGCTGTTCTCATTCTCCAAAATGGTTGCCACCTCTTGAAAGGACCAGTGGGGCAGAAACCATGAGTTGGCCTCGCTGCACAGGCCACTTCACCCTTGCAACCACTGTAAAAGGAAGGAACATTGTCATTTGGAAAGAGCATTTATTATTCATGCTGCAACAGTTCCTGGAGGGCCCCTTAGCAGATAGGGCTCAAGTTGTAGCTGGCACTCTATGTCCATGTAAACAAGACGTAGATCTCTGCTTAACACACAAGCGTATGGTTAAATACAACAGAGAAGCAAGATAGGTGGCAACACCACGATCTTTTGGCTCCTCAGGGTGCTTGCTCATCCCAGCACACCAGCCACCTAAGTCTGGTTATTTTGCAGGGTGTTTGGTGCACTGGGAAGGAGGGAAGAGGGCTTCAGGGTGAAAGACTGACATGAGGAAAGGCCAGCAGACTCTGCAGGCTTTTATTTAGGGTTCCTCCTGGCATGAGAACCAAGGTGGCGTCTTTGCTGAAAGCCTTCGTTAAGGAGGAAAGTTAATGATAAAAATGATATAAGCAGGCTTCCTGGGCCAAGCAGCTTGCTCTCAGGCTGCAACAGGGACAGGAAAATAACCCTAGAAGCATGCAGGGATGTTTGGCCGTTGTTGTTTAAAGACAGATAAGGTTAAACAGCAGAGAAACAGCACCTCCTCGAGCACTGCAAAACAGGAGAGGCAATGCAGGCTTGCCAAGAAAACGGAGGTTGCTCCGTGTGTGCATGTGCACATCTGAGAGTACTTAACATGAATTCTTGGCACCCTACAAGAAAAACAGATCCCAAAAGCGACATTCAGCACTGTGAGTTTCAGTCCTCTGATACCTCAAAACAACTACCTTATGTAAGTAACCACCTTTGTTTAAGCAACTTGGTTCCATATTAAAATCAGTGAGGCTATTTTCTCCAACTCCTACAGGACAACTGCTCTGGAGATTCTCACCAGGGCAACTGGGAAGTCTTTGCTAAATTTCGTCTGCATCCAGCTAATATCCTTTTATCCTCACACCAGGGCTGTCCTTCAGCTTTTCTTCCTATTGCTGAGGCCTGTATCTTTTTAGCAAAAAGTGGCTTACATTTTATTTTCCTAGACTGAACAAGCCCCGCTCTTCTAATTGAATCTGGGCAGATAAACTCCCTATTTTCCCAGTCACCCAAGCAGCCTGTCTCTGCTCCAATCCAAGTTGAACTTTTGCCAGTAGAAATGACCAGAACCAGACAAAGCTTCCTGAACAGGGGCCCAGTGGACTAATGCTCCCCTTCTCCCCCTCTTTGCTGAAAATCATCTGTCAGATACATCTTTGCACTTTTTGCCTTTTTCTTTTTCCCCTGGTCACATCACTTCAGAGGTTCACTGACATTCTGTGATTGACTAATAGGCCAGTCTTGTCTTTCTCCTTCTCTGTCATTTACAATTGATGGATTCCCATTTTAACATAAATTCTTATTAGCCCCTAAGTGATTGCCCATGCCATTACATTCTATCACTCAGCTCCTCAAGATCTCATCTCGTGTTGCTGAAGGATATTCCATTAATCCCTTGCATTAAGGATGTGTCCTAAATTTATCATCAGTAAAGGAGGAGTACTACTTTTTTAAGTTATGAGATGATTATACACACAGCTGGGTGGCTTTAAAAAAAAAACACTAAACGAAAACAGAAGTTACAAGAAAGGTGAAAAAGGTCATTCAACTGTCCATTTTTAAGCCTTGTAATGTAAGGCTGCCTGTACCTGCTCTTATTTTTCAGTGTTTGGTGACAGTGCTTCCCTCTGAAGAACCTAAAGCCCTTTACCACACTCAAGAAATGGTTCTCACATCAGTTCTGAGAGATCATCCTTCCCATCTCCCTGTGCAGTGGAGGAAAGAGAGGTAAAGAGGCGTTAAACGTTGGGCCAAGGTTTTCTGAAGAGCTGTAGGCAAAGGGTGCTAATGTCTGAAGACTCTCCTTTCCCTGGAGAGACCCTTATTCCAAATCTGGCCCGCTGAGGGCTGACCCGCTCCCCCGCCTCTCTCTTCACCCAACCTCTATTCAGTTTTGACTCTCAATTAATCATGAGAGATACCTGGGCTTGAAAGAATCGATGAGAAACAAATCGCCAAGTGTCCTTCAGCATGGTGGGGGAGGAGGACGTGAATATTGTGGCAGATTCAGAGAAACAGCTTGAAAGCAGCTGGAGAGCTTTGCAGAAAAACCCATACACCACACTCACACAGAGCAGCTGCATAGAGGGTGCCATGCGCAATATTAATTATCAGCATGTTATGGAAGTCTATATTCAACATTTCCAGTGAAAAGCATTCAGGATAGGAGCAGCCAGTGACACTATTTCACACTCCCCTACACACCTCCACTAGGACTTGATTTAACATTATAAGGCTCCAAGTCTGTCAAGCTGTGACAATTTGTATGAGTGAGATTTTGGATGTCTCGCTGAAATACGCATTGCAAAAAAAAAAAACCCTTCATCGCATGCCACAGATATTTCAAAGGCTGCCTTGAAAGATGAATAATAAAATAAGGGAGTGTCCCTAAAACAAATCAAACTTGGCAGGGCTAAGTTTCCTTGTGAAATTAATTTTTAGCATCTTCTCTCCAGCGGCCTGCCTCAGCTGTCTCCCTCTGCACACTGTTAATGATCTTGTTGAACAGATAACCAATCTCTCGTTGATTTACAAGGCCTTTTATTGTCTGAACTGTCTATAATTTTTTTAATAGAGTTTCAGTTGATATTGCAGTAAAAAAAAAGGTTCATTTTACATATTTAATGAAAAAGTGAAAACAAGCCAATAAAGATACCAGAGGACCAATTTGCCAAATTGCTCCACGCAGGCTGAAATATCTTACATGCCAAATATCTGTGAAGCAAACGCACAGGCTTTCTACACTAAGTCTTACACTTAACAAAATGAAAACCAAATAGCATGCTTAACACCTCTTTCACGTCACAAACTCTGGATATTTTTTCCCAACTACATTAGAAGGATTTGTTCCAACCCTGTTTCTCAGCAAACAACCATATATGCATCTCTTAGCAGGGTAGCGTGAAGGTTTTAATTGTGCTTGCTCTGAGAGCCCTACCTGATGGGAGCACAAAGTGTCGATATTTAAACGAATCTTCCTGAACGGACGTAACTCAACACAATATACACCACACCAGGGAAGCATGGACTGGGAGCTGGATATTTTAAAGTGATTGATTGTGCACTGTGCAAGCACAAATGAAGCCAGTGCATAGGGAGCACATGTATTCTCAGTCACAGCTAAGTCAGGATTTCCAGTTAATGTAAAGAAAAACACAGAGGAGCATGAGGAAACGCTTGGTTATTTGCTATGAACACCATACGTGAAAAAGTGTTATTAAGAAAATAAAGAGTAGCCCAGTTCCTGATTCCTCATCACCCTCCCCTTGGATGCAAGTGGCCCCAGAGGTGCAAGGCAATGCGAGGTGCAGCTCCAAGTCACCATCAGCCCGCACAACCAGAGCTGGCACTTGCCTTCCTCAGCAGCAACACACGTTTATGGGGGCTCCGGGGCTCACTTACACACACTGCCCCAATCTCACCCAGGCTCTCCGTCATGCCCTTAATACAAGTAACACACAAAACACCACGCACCAAGCATACCAGACTCCGGACAAGCATCTAAGACAAGTTTCTGACCATAAGAGCACAGCTGGGGGTAGGAGTGCTGCACACAAGCTGGTAAGGCTTTCTAAACAGGGTACTTGCAGCCAGCTTTCTCTCCCTGTCACCTCTGCATTTTTTAAGCCGCTGCACACTGTTGTTGCCTTATGGTGATTATTTTCACTGCCAGCAGAGTCTTTTGCATATTAGCAGCCATTAATCCCATTGCATCAGCCAGCTTAATTGGGGTAGGCTGTTCTGATTCCCAACCTCTGTCCTCTGCTCCTTCCCCCCTCTCCCACCCCGTGATGTTTAAGGGATGTACCAAATCTATAGTGTTTCTACATCTGAATGGAGTATATAAAAACTACTTGGTCAGATCTGGTTAATTGGGGGGACTTGTGGTTTAGCGGTTCGGAACAGGCCTAATCAGGGATAGAGAAAGAAGGAGGGGAGGGAAGGGGGGGGTTCTTTTTTTATGAAAATGTGGACCTCCCTACAGTAATTCCCCTTCAGCTGCTGCCTCACAGATGGACCTTTTAATTGAATTTTCTTACAGGCCTGAGGGAGGGAGTTCATTTCAGGTCAGGTGAGGCAATTGAAGTGAATCTAATAGCTCTAGTTTCTTTTCATTGGGAGCAGAGGGAAGTGTGTTGTTTTGTTTTTTTCCTCTCCCCCGCCTTTCAGCTCAGCTAAAAAGTCTCAATTAAAAATTGAAACACACACATGGTGATTTCCAAGGATTTGTTGTCTTCATTTTGCCACAAGTGGCAGCAAGGTCAGCAATGGGAGAAATCTGAAGCAGTTTGCATCCTGTTCTGGTTTTTTCCCCACAAACAAGGAGGAATGCAGTATGTGCAATGTTCACAAAAATGGCACGAAAGCATCCTCTTATCTTTTGCTGGCAAATGTAAGAAACACCTTCCAGATCTAGAAGCCTGTTGTAGATGAGTTACCAAATTACTCATCCCTGTAGCACTTTTTTTTTTTTTTTTCCTAATACTATGATACTTTTCAGGCACAGGAGTCCCTGCCTTAATTGGTTTGCATTTAAACTAGTGAAAAAAAAGAGGTAGCCATCCCAAATGAAGCACTCCTGAGCACAACTTGCTATGTCTGCATGAGATAAGAAAGGCTGGGCTTAAAACTCAAGTGGTGTGAACGTAGCTTATACCACCAAAAAGTCCTTCCGATCTTGCAAAAATTTCCAGAGCCAAATAAGCCACGCCAGCAAAAGCACATTTATTCTGGCAAAATATGTCTACGTTAAGGTTTTCCAATGGAGCAATGCTGCAGGATTCTCTGGCGTGGGCAATGCCTTTAGCACATCAGACCACTGATGGTATGGTCTCTTCTAGTCCAGGGCAGGTACAACTCCACGTGGAGGCACAGGCAGAGAAAGACCATCAGTTACATTGTACAGGTTCACCTTGTCCTCTGGGAACACTGCCACCACCAGCAGCAGAGCCAGGATGACTTCCTGGGCACTTTGCCAGCAGAGGGGCAGGATTTTCTCAAGAGGCCATCTGGTCACCTATGGCCGGGGCAGGCAGAAAGCAGGATGCTGCTCCAGGTCAATCACAGTGAAGGACAGGGGACCTGAAGGGAGAAGGGAAGCGAGATCCCTGCAGCTGCTAGGGCAAAGCCTGGGAGGTCCTGAGAGGCTTGCAGGAGGGGAAGATGGGTCTGGTCAAAGAGCGATGCTTTCATTTGGCTGAAAGCTCCTTTCGATGCACCACGAGCCTCAGCCTCATATATGTTTCATTAGCCAGCATACAAGGCTTTCACCACTTAGTCACGGTGGCATCAGACAGGGGCTGGAAATGCTGCGGGCCTTTCTGGGGTAAAAAGCAGCTTCCCAGTGCCACTCAGACAAATGCAATTTGAGCCAAGCACAGTGCATGGGACTGAATAGCTGTCCTGGACCCAGCACCAGCCCCAAAACTAAGCACAGTTGTTCCTAAGAGGAGACCACACTGCCTGCAGCTGCGTTGCTGTTACGACCATTTCTCCCTCCTTCAGTTCAACTTCAGACCTCTGGGGAGTGACAAACCACCTGCAAATCTTTGGGGCTCTATGTGGAGTATCTGGACAAACCCACTGCCACCGGCCTTAAATTCTCTATACAACAGTTTGCACCTTCACTGAAAAACCAAACGGATCGACACACTCAGAAGGCTTCAAAACTACCTCTTTAAGGATTGTTCTGATGAAAAGAAGACAACCATGTCTTTTTCTGTTGTTTTCAACCTAATATAAACAAGGAAATCCAGAAGTGCCAACGGTTTCTCACATATGAGAGAGCTGAGCCCAGGTAAGCACTGAGGCAAACCATCCCATCCCATTACCTTACATACACAAGACAGCTAGCATAGCTCCTGCAAAATGCCTCATCTAAAGATTTACAAGGTAACAGCACACCTAGGAGAGGGATGAGGAGAGACACTGAAGAGTGGATAGCTAAAAGCTAGTGCGAATGGCAAGCAGTTACTGCAAAAGTGAATCAAGTTGCTGATACAGGCTTTTCAGGTCTTTAGTTTCTAAGAAAAAGCAGAGCAATCCCAAAAGAGTGTGTGGAGATGCTTATTCAGACAGTCCTGGAGAAGGCCACAACCAAACAGGAAGACACTCACCATAAAATGTACATTGACTTTGTGGCTTCATCTCATCTCTGATGAATTGCTTTGGTCACAATTTATGTTAAAATAAATCACATCTTCTGTCAACATATGCACATGTTTCAATATTTCATATTATAATAGTACTTCTTTTCTAAATGCAACTTCATTTAATTTTAAATTTTCAAATGCTAAAGCTACAGTGAAATGATTTTGAAACTCTGAGAAAGAAGAGGAAAGGGAAGATCTTACTTGGCATAGGTGTACTTGCAATATCAAATAGCAAATGTCTGTATCTGTGTAAAACAAATAGCAAATGTCTGCATCTGTGTAAATCTAAGCTAAACCACAGGCTAAAGGAGCTCCTTTTGCAGTTGGGTCCTTTCTCTTAAACCATTCTGGATGTTCTAAGACAAGTACACCTGGCATGTGGCTTCCCTGCTGGCGTTCCCAGCATCATCTCATTCACACACTTTTTTTTTTTTTTTTTTTTTAAGACTCAGCAATGTACATAAGAGCAGCTCGGCCACTGAGACCTGGGCACAGATTAAATTTGGAAAGAGGGTCTGACAGAAGCCTTGGGACCTCCTTATTACTATTCCCTTTCTACAGCCCCATTTAGAGGCCCCAAGTGGAAACAAAGGTAGCAAGCCACCGCACCCCTGCTGCCAGAAAAAAAGGAGGGGTGGTTTAATCAACCATCCGTGTTGCACTGTAGCAGAAGGGGCAAAAAAGCGCACATTTAGGACCAGATGCTTCTCCTTTAGATGAAAGGATGATTAAAGCACTTGTGCTGAAAACTGCACCAATCCCAGTGTTATAAATACAGCAGTGCATGTCTGACCCTGTCCTTTCAAAAGCACAGAGCAGACTCTGTGGCTGTGGCAAGGGTTTACAGAGGTGACAGGTGAAAAAGTGGCAGTACGTAACATGCAACTAAAAAGCTCAGCCCACAGAGGAAAATATAAATGCTGCATTTGCTCCTCTAAGAAAACTTGCCTTAGTTTCAGATCATACCTCAGGTGCCCTAAAACTTTTCTAATCAGAAAGAAAGTGTGCTGACTAAATTTCTGTGTCAGATTGACTACAGGGAACATAACTGTTTTTGTCTTGGGACACCCACATTTCCATGCGTAACCAGAAAGATCTCTTTCAAATGCAAGGAATAATTCAGAAAAAGCATTGCCCGTTACAAAAACTCAGCTGAATATTACAGGACAGGCAGGACAGCTGCCTCTGCAGTATAAAATACGTGCAGGACACAGTGTTGGGGAGCTATCATAGTTCTTGCTACAAGAGCTGGTATTTTTTTCTATAGCACCCCTTCAATACCTATAGCAGTATGTGGAAAGCTTTAACATACTGCACTAGAAATGCCTGCTGGACAAACATCACAAACATTCATTCTCTAATAAAGTGTGATTTTGAGATATTATATTTTTAACTTTATATATCAAAAGGGTTCTTGGTTCCTGGGCAGCTTTAAAAAGGGGGAAAAAAAGCTTGACAATCAAGACCGAATTTCAGTCTTAAAAGTAAATAAAATACAAACTTATTTTCCTTATTGTTCCTTCTATTGTTAAGCATCCTACACCCATAAAACTGGCCAGTACTGATAGAAAGGATTAAGTCTTTAAGTGTGAGACATCTCACATCTTGCTGGATCCTGAAACAACTATGATATATAAGTTGTCTCAAGCAAAGGACAGTTGCAGCAGTTTTTCAAAAAACAGAGAGTTCGTAGAAGCAAAGCAGAAGGCAAAACTCATTCCAGGCACTGCAATCCAGACATAAATGAGAGCATATGATGTGACATGCACCGTTCAGAGGCTAACATACCAGCCTGCTCAGTCCAGAAGCTCTAAATGCTTCTGTCAAATGAATTTCCCATATAATAACCTTCCAGAGCTGCAAAGAACTAATTATAGGGAGCACCTAATAATGAAAAACATAAGCTTTAAAATTGCTTATAGGTAAAAGGCAGGAAGCTAGGAGATTGAATCTTTTGCATTGGGCATTTCTTTTCTTTTGAAATTTCAGTATGCAGGGATGAGAAAAATGGGTACAGTTTCCCTTTACATGACAGGAACAATAATTGAGTGGGATTATATGTCATCCATGAAAATACTATATTTAGGCCTCATTGTAATCCATTCATTGGTTTATGGATCCGAAGTCCCACGGGTAGTGTCACAAATCCACATAATGTCCCCGAGTAGTAGATTTTGCATTTGGATCTGTGATGTAGCTGGCGGACACAGAAAATGACATGTAGCCAGACAGCTCCCAGGAGAGCGCACAGCCGGGCACGCCGAACACGGCAGCCGGTCCACAGCTCAGGTGGGAAACACAACCTTTGGCTCCCGGTCTGACAGCTTCAGAGAGGTGCTCTAACCTACAGACTGTTTTCTCCCTGATCGTCAGAGATTTTACACATCTACCACCTACCAGCGTCAAAGACAGCTATGTTATATCTTGTATGTCATATGGAGCCATTTCTTTTGCCTAAAGATGGCAGAAACCCAAGCCTAATTTAATCTGTTGGACTATCTAGAGATATCACTACAGCCAAATCTCATAAGACTGAGACTCATTGTTATTCCTTTCTTCATACCTTAGGAGTAATCCTGAAGTACCACGGTAACATGTGATACCCCTCCTGGTAGAAGATTTCCCGTGTGGCTTTGTACAAGATCTATACTTCAACTTCCCCCTGGAAATTGAGGGGTTTTGTTTTTTCCTGGCCACGCTTTCCTCACTTAGCTTTTTAGGTTGTACATTTCCTGAGACAAAGACCATTTTTTATTTCATGCCTGCACCAGACTCAGCAAGGCTCCAGTCTCGGGTGAAGCTTCAAGGCAATATCATAACAGTGATTAAAAGAGGAAAAAAAAAGTAGTTGACATGATTTTATAGCCACTACTTATATAGATTACATATGTCTGCTGGTAGAGGGAGGTGCACTTTGGTAAAAAGCTTTCCTCGTAAATCATTAATTAGGTATTTACAAAGATCTCAGCTGCCAAACCCTTGAAGCTTCTCAGTCTTTAATGAAGACAGGAGAAGCAGTTAAAGAAGTTGTCACATTTTCTTAGACATGTATCTCAAACAAAGATATTGGGTGTTGGTCTATTACTGAAACTTGCAGTAAAGTAATAAAATTCTCAACCTTGAGAATGCTGGCTTGATTGTCAATATAAACACAATCCTATGCTGCAGTTACAGCTGACACTGAGTAGCCTATAACTATAACATGAAATCCAGCAATAACTATTGTGCTGCAACTAAACAGACTCAAATGGAAAGCAACAACTTAGTGCAGTATCATTCTGAAATGTTTATGCCCAAAGTATATCTTTATATCAAAACCCCACCCCTGGTAACTGTCATACGGTAATGCTCCTATCAAAGGTAGCAGTATTTCTGCAAACCACCAGTGCTAGGGCAGAAGCACCAAGGATGTACCCTCAGTTATCACTGTGGCCAAACTAGCAAGATGCAGCTGCATGATTTACATGATGAAGCACTTTAATCTTAGACTTTAAGTTAAAAATCAATTGGGTCATTTCATACCAGAAGTCTTGAATGTAAGATGATCTCAAAGCACATTAAAACTTGAGCAACAATTATTCCAGTTACATGGGTACTACTACCAAGAAGGCCCTAGGACCGATCCAAAGTGTGGACTTGACCAGTGTCAGTAGGAAAGTGGGTAACCCTCCCCTGGGTGTCTTGGTTAACCCTTTCATATATGATCATTGCATACCATATATTGCACCTGAGGTCTTAAATTTTTGTTACTTTCAGGACAACCTGCAGAATAAAGCAGACGCAGTGCTATTTTGAAAGAAAAGTCCACACTGAAAATGATTCCCAAGTTATGAGTGGAAAGACTGATGGGCAAGAAAAAAGGAACCAGAAGTTGAATGGTGTCTCAACTTTGAATTTCCCAGCTTATTTGCTTTACCTTTTCTTAAAACAAGATTTTTTTAAAGATTTTACTATATGAGTAGATTTACATCCTGGAACTTGTATTCCTAGTATACATATAGCTCTTACTACACCCTTTCATTTCACTTGGGCCACCTAATAGTTAACACACGATCTGTTTCAGACACTACAAAACCTGAAGAATAGAACCTTTCAAAGGAGTTTTTCACCTCAGCAACAGATAGCACTTATGCAGCAGTATGAGTGAAGCGGGGGTGCAGGTGCTGGTCTCAGAACAGTACTTATGAGGAATTTTTCCACACTGCGAGATGTCCCGCTGCACCTGGCATGCCTCATGCACAGAGCACCTCCTTAAAAGACCAAAGGCAATGTAAAGCAAGTCCATCCGAGGAGGACGACCCTTTGGGAAGACACAGAATTTTATTTTTAGAATTGTATTGGATATTTTCTTCCAGTTACATCAGTTCTGCACCTGCTAAGCAGATTAATAAAGGACAGCAGTCTCTCAGGTACCAACCCACCTTTCATAATGATTAAATCTACCTAGGAAAGCAAGTGGGAGAATGTCAGAAAGCTTACTCAGCTAAAATATATGTCAACTGGAGCTGGGGAAATTTTCTGTATTGCCTTGACCTTGCAGGCCATCTTTGTTAAAAAAAAAAGCCAATGCCATTTTATAAAGTTTTATGAAAAGCTATAAGCATGAGTGTTGTGCACCATACAGACTGAAAAACCCATGGTTTTTCTGGCCTCTCAGGCTCTTGAGAAGGTGTTTAGACTTGTGTTTGATAATATTTGTCTTAACTGATTTCTGCAGAGCTACACTGAGCACTGGGAACAGAGGTGTGACTAGCTCAGGTGTAGGTCCAAAGAAGGCACATCCTCACCCCCAATTTTCTCCCAGGTCCCACCACAGCTTCGCCATCCCCACCCCAGACACTGAATCTTGTATGTCCTCCCTGCCAGGGGCTGGGGGCTTCATCCCCTGCTTAGGTGGGTGCACCTGACAAGGAGCCAGCACTGCAAGGGTTAAAAAGTGGGCTTTTCCACCCAGAAGGCTGAACTGACTCCTTTGAAGCCATTAGTCCATTGTATAAATCCCTCCCAGTTTTGAGGATTACAGAACAAATACATTGTAATGGCTCCATAGGAACCTGGCCTGTGGGGTCACCCTGACTTTAGTTTGTGCATTATGTCCCAAGTGACAAAAATCGAAGCACATTAAATGCTTCATGAATGTGAAATGTCCAGAGTTTTAATCTCAGGAGCTTTGCGGTCCTACAGCTTGCCTTGAATGCACTGAAATCCACAATGCAGTCTGATTAGAGAGATGCTGGCTTCAGCTGACGCACTTGTACTAGGCAAATTCAGGCAGTTTCAGACTTAGACTAATAGTTGCTCAGTGTGTGTTGGAGTGGGGTTTATCTAGCTTTATGCATTATAGTAGAGCACATCCAATAAAGACATACATAATTTATGCAGAAAAAATTATCTTTTATTAAAATAAAATCTTAAAAAATATAGGTTGGTCTAATAAGACACTTACAAGTCCATCGTAGTTGAATGACACCAAATAACTGCACAATTTCACTACACTTGCCTCTAGGTGAGAAAAATAATAATGGAATTTACGAGCAAGGAGAATAAGTTAGAAACTTAATAGAGCCCCTTCAAGACTGTCACCTGACAAATCATCTTAAAGCAACTCTGCCCTCTTGGTTTAAAAAAAATTTTAAAAAGACATCCCTTCACTCTCCACTCATTAATTTTGGCAGTGGAAGAATTTCTGCTGCTTCCCTCAACCCTTAGCTCTGCCTCACTCTGTTTCCTTTTTCTGTAAACTAGCAGAGCTTTGTGTTGTCTTGAAACTACCTGATTTTGATGGGTAAATTCTGCCTGATTTTACCTACTGCTCAGCATACTCTGCATTAATTGTGCTTTTCACTAGCGATTTTGCTCAAGATTTTTCTTACCAAGAGAATTTTCATTCCTGGCAGGGCCAGAGGCCCCAGTAGCACTTACTGAAGGAGGGAAGACAAAAGGAAAACAACAGGACTGAAACGCTGCCATTTAATATTTGAAAGAGTTAATAGCAGCTGGAAAAAGTGACACTTTCACAGACACACAAACATATGCTACAGTATTTGGCTGTTTGCTTTAGGGGTTGTGTTGCATTTGTTAATCTTTTTAATAAAAGTATTCAGAAAATGGTTGTGATTTTTAAAAATTATTTCACCTGCATTTTGTTACTTATCCTCTAGGGAATCATATGCTGCACTCTCTCTCATAAATACAAACGTCTGATATTTCGGAGGAAATAAGCATATATTCTATTAAATTGCATTTGAAGAAACACTCCACAAAGTTAAATTTACTTTTCAGTGCGAGACCAGGGCTCTTCTTTCCTCCTGCTGAACCCACCTTTACATGAGACTGTTTATAATTTTAAATGAACTTCCTGAATTTATTCTTTATGGATTTACTGAAGAAAAACAAGTATTTCTTCTCAAGTCAAGGCTTTGCAAAATTGCACCGGCAGTGGACATTTTTGGCCAATCTGATGTCTTGTTACAATAACATCTTAACATAAACTTATCCCTGTGGGAATGCACTGAAGCCTCTCTCATCACCAGAAGGATTCCCTCCTCTTGCCCTGATAACGAGTTTCAGTCCATCTAGTCTCTTTCTCTCAAAGATCCTACGATATAGCAACCCTGCTCAAAAGAAGGAGAAAACGCTGTCTTTATATCCCCATTTCTTGCACACCCAGCAGCACAGGCACAATGCTCGTGGTGCCTGGACTGTTTGAACAGGTAACAGCAGCAGCCTCTTGCCAGGCAGCTACTGCTCGGTGGCTGAAACAGAGGCTTTGCAGATTGTAACCGGGTCTCGGGGTGTATCTTCCCTGTGAAAGGACAGAGAAAAGCCCAGGCAAGGGCCCAGAACTGGAAGCAGTGCAGCCATATTGTTAAGTAGCCCACCTGAGTACTTGGGCTTGGCTTTCTGCTTTCCGGACTCCTGCTACCACCTTCACGTGGCACCACTCTGTGCTGGGAGGATTTTCATCCTATCCAAGAGCTGTGTGCCATATTGCTATGGCTGCTGCACAACACATCTATGCTTTGTGTTACCTCGAGAAATTAATTTTGATTATTTCTAAAACTAGAGTAAGGAACTTGCTGGGCTTCCAGAGCTGCTGTGCACTTCCCATAAGCATGGGTAAGTGCTGAGGGCTGCTCCCTGTGTTGAACAACAAGTACCCACCACACAGCTCACCAAGTTCGTACGGCTGCAGCACTAAGGAGTCAAGCAAAGAGCAAGATCACAAGCCTCTCACGCTGCAGTGATTTCTTTTCAATCTAGTGCTCCATTTCTCCTCTCCTTACTACAGACAAGTCCATGTTTATTAAGGGACTCCATTAGTCTTTCCCCCGCCTCCATCTTACTGCAAAATGTTTTTTCCTCCAGGGCTAAAGCAGCAGCTGGCACACTATTTTCTTCTGAGGTACAGCCAAATAATGGCCTTTTGGAGGGGGATCTGTTTCATCTTTCTTCTCCATATGCTCCTTTCAATTGAGGGGTTTAATACACTCATTTTCACAGTAGCTATCTAAGTGTTTTTCCTTTTCTGCACCTATTACTGAAATGAATAAATGTGCACAAGACAATGAGGCACAAGAGTCAGGTCAATATACCAAAGCTTTATTTTGGGAGTGTTTTTTCGCTGGGACCTGGAGAGAGCAGAGCTTAGCCTTGCTGTCTTGTCTGGAGCACAGGGAAGTTAGTCATGCTTACATGAGACAAGAGAACAGTCTTCCTCCAACAAAATATAAGTGCTTTTTCCAAATGGATGCAGCGTCCTTGGTGCAGAGGATAGCATTTGCTGTAGTAAAACTACTTCATCTGGGGCTATGATTTTTTACCAAGATAGCCATACAGCAAAGCAGATGCAGACAAATTTGGCAAGCACTATATGTGTAAACAGATAGACAGATAATTCTGGAAATATAGGGGTAGGGATAAACAATAATAAGCGAAGCTTGCAAAAGTGTACAGCTGTGCTGTCAAAGCACTCCTGTTGTAGCCTAGCTTAGGAGACTTTTTACAGCTGAAAGTGTTTCAATATAACTGGATTCACACTAAGGGACTTAATCTGTTTAAAATATACATCACTGCTTGCAAATTGCTATGTACCTGTACATAAAGCAGAAAAACAAAGGAGCAAAGCAGGGAAGTGAAAAACTTGAAAGAAGGGGTGGAGAAGCTGGCAGGTGATAGCAGAATGTACACTGCATCCTCCCCTCGCCTGCCAGAAATGTTTTGTTTTGAACAGCACCCCAGTAACAGTGAACAGTTTGGAGACACATAGAGCAAATCAACTCAGGAAAGCCATCTCTTATTGAGGAACATGATGGAAGGGCATGGTAAGGTGCTTTGCCTGTGAATGTGGGAAGGCAAGATGCAGGTGGCAAGGGAGTGTCAGACCTCAGAAAAAAGAAAAAACTAATGACCAGGCACGAGAACAGAGGAAGCCTGGGGTACAAAAGCTGTCACATGAGAGAATCCCTGGTGTCCAACTGATTCCCTTTTCCTTCCACAACATCAGAAACACGGACTCTTTCCTTCACTCGGCCACCTACTTACACAACACCTGTAGAAGCATCAGATCTTGGAGATAGCCATTGTTCTGTCAAATATGGCTGAAATCATTAAGTGGGTTCAAAATTTAGGCAGATGTGTAGTGGCAACATTATTTCCTAATAAATAAAGGCAGATCAGTGCAATGAATTAAGAAAGGGCAGTGAAATAAAGAACAAGTAGCAAGGACACTTGAATTTGTTGTGATGAAGGACATAAATTGTGGAGGGATTTGAGGATGAGATTGACATGAGAAGAGCAGCAGATTTCAGAAGATAAATCCTTGCAGTGGAATTTTACATGTAGGGAAAGTAAAAGTTGAGGAGGCCAAAAAAGAGAATGAAGGCATCAATATGAAGGATTTCAGGACCCAGACTGTCACGTCCACAGTGATGAGATCAAAGTTAACAGAGTTAGGTTTTACTTTGGGGTAGAAGGAAGGAAGTGTACACTAATCTACCCAAAATTGCTGGAGCCTGTTCTGGTGAGACATTAAGGTGCTCAATGCCAAATGCCAGGTGTCCTGTTTTCCCTCTGCAGAACTAGGAATCACAGATCTTTATTTATGGGCAGCGTGAACAGGTCAATCAGGAAAAAGCCCCAATTTGTGCCCCAGAGAACTTATAGCCTCAAGAGGGTACACATGAACACACTTGAAAATATCTGAGGCATGCCAAGATGCATTTCTTACACCATTCAGAACTGACTTCACTGCTCAATTTGCACTCCCTGCAGCATGGCTTGTGAAGAGAAAACAAATGGCATACCAGACCACACAGAGAAGCAATATGGTTACCAGCAAAACATTTATTAGCTTAGGAAAAGAAACACAAAGGATTCTTTTCAGAATTTCACCCTCTCCTTGCTATCCTTTCCTCATGTACATCATTTTCCTTGCCTGGGCTGTTATTTTACAGCTATCCACTGCACAAAGTTGTAGTTTATTTAAAGTGACATTTTATAGTTAAATCCCACTCATATTATTTAAAAGTAACTATCTTAATTCTCAAAAGCAAGGCAACAAATGCACCTCCAGAATAAGCTCTAACAATAACAGGGATCTTGAATTTATCCTCATTGGCTGAGGTCACCTCATCACTCAGAAGAACTGTATTCAAGTGAAGACAAGGGGATGGGAAATATAGCCACCCACACAGAGTATTGATAAATTCAATTTCCTCTGCTGTGCTATTACGTATTTCCCTCTCATAGTTCATACTTTTCACGTATATTCCCTTAGCTCCCACTGGCTGGGCTTTTAATGTTTCTTGCACCAAAGGTTCTCCAGATTTTTTTTTGCTTTCTACCAAACCCTACCAATTCCTGTACCTCCCACTCTCTCATTTCATCCTGTCCCCCTTATTCTCCTTCTTTTTCCCCTGCCTCTCGCCAGCTGCAGCAGCTCTTTCTGTTCCTCTGGCACAGCATCACAGGGTGGAAGCTGAATAATAAACACATATAACACACTAAACCACTACTCAATCAGCATACATGCTGTCAGTATATACGCTGACTACCCATCTATTTCCAGACATCCCAAAAGAGCTAAGGAGGTTTATGCTATTAATATACTGTGGAAAGAGGGAAAATTCCCATCAGAGGCCTTAAACAACTCCACAGCACCGCAGCCGACTGTCAGCCCCTTTCAGCCTCCACAGTACTTCTATGGTTTGAGCAATCTTCCAGCTTGCCCGGATTTTACAACCAAGCAAAAGGCCTCAACTCCCGCTCTCTTTGCTGGAATGGAGCAGCCTGGAAGGAGCCTTCACAAACAGCAAGCATAATGCCAAGGAGAGAGAAGAATAACCAAGGAGACAACTCACTGCATTGGCTCCTCCGTTTCTCTGGCAGGACTCCCTGGCTTTGCTCAGAATATGACTGACTTTGTTGCTTTCAACATTTTCTTCCATTTCGAAATATTTTACTCATTAGCAATCTTCCTTATGCTCAGAACAGGAGATAGTAATCAAGTTCTCCTCTTCCTAACCACTAAATGCCTTGATGCTGGTGCTTGAAAAGCTGCCCTCTCCACCATGCTTAACTTTTCAGGACTCTGCTGTTCTTGCCTCATCCTCCCTTTCTGGCGAATCTCACCTGCCCTCAGATGTTTAGGTACTGTTTTCTAGGCTGATGATTCATACATACAGCCTTTTGCCACTAGGATAATCACCCATCCTCAGCCCTTTCTCTGTATCACACCTCTTCCCAACAGCTTTCACTTACCTGCTTCACTCAGCCTTTCCTGCTCCAGCTTCCTCCAAATTTATTTTTGACTCACACCTCTCCTTTCCTCCACAAAGTCTGCCCATATCCCAAACCCTGATGCTTCTTCAGTCTCAGTATCATCCCAAAGCTACCCTTTGGGTTTCATCCTCACAAATATGTCTCTTGGTTGGGCCTTCATTTAGTCTACATTGTTCCTGAAACATCTCTGGGGCTCTTCCACATTTACCATCAATTTTCAGTCCACATTAAAGAAGATGGCCAGAAATGTTTCCCTTTCATCTCCATTTGAGCCTGTTAAAATTCCCTTCACCAAACCTCACTGCTCGCTCCCGCTCTGTAGTTGGGCCAAACATAAACATCCAATTTCTAAATTCAAAGTCCAGTTTCTCCTTCTTCTCCCAGCTTCGTCAAGCCTCCTGGCATCCATCCTCCACCAGCTATTGGACAGGCAACTGGTACAGTACACTGTGCTTTGTAAGGCCTCCCAAAATGAGAAGTCTCCATGCTTAAGTTTGTCCTGAGGGCCTCCTTCTGACATGCTCCAGTATGTCAGTTGATGTAGTCTATGTAACGTGTCCCTGTTAGGCCTTTCCTTAGCTCCCTGCTGGTGTCTCCTGGCTCACTGTTGTGGTTCACAGATTGTTGGTTCCTGCATCTAGCAATGTAATGAACATCTGACCCCATAAACACTTTAATACCACCACCACTTCTTGGCAGATGTTGCGCGGCTGATGCACTGCCCACTGAAACAAAGCCTGCAGAAGGCAAGGGCACCTTCCTTCCCAAGTCTACCACAAGCCGGACAGAAAAGCAGTCTCTTACCACAGTGAAAATCGAGCCTCCAAGAACAACTACTCTACAGAAACCTCTAAATCTAGAAGCATCCTTTTGGATAAGGACTAGCTGCCAGCCCCAGGGAGACAGTCAACATGCAGCAAGAACATTGTGCCAGCAGTGACGCCAGTGAAGCCAACCTTCTTTTTCCTCTTCCAAGCAGTTTGCTAGAAGACACAGAAAAGATGTGGTAGAGGTAAGCGTTAGAGTATTCGTGATGTTGGCTGGATGTAACTGTGGCAACCGTACCGTGTGGCAGCCCAAGGACACGCAGCAAAAAGTGAATCAGGAACTGCCAATCATTTATTGACTTTTCAGGCAAAAAAGGCAAAGGAGCCCCCCGCACCCCTATGTCATGTGAGTGCTCTTGTAAAACAAACCACACAGACAAACAGGATTTGTAGGATCAGGCTGGATTGTTTCCAAAACACATACTCAGTGCAGAAAGCTACATGAAAAAGAATAGGTAAGAGGGATGTGATAGCTTACTGCCCTGACAAATCAACAGTGGGACTATCTGAGGGGGAAAAATGGTTGAGCTACTTAGGATAATTCATTAATAGCATTTTTACAGGGATAATAAATAGATAAACCTATCCTACTGTAACATAAATAAACCAGAAACTGCAATCCACGTGAAGCTATCAGTGAAAATGCATCACAGTATAACTCCCATACTGACACCCCATTTTAAGTATCAGAAAAAGTCCGCATTATTGACTAATCACTTCTGAAACACAGTTTCAAAAAATAAAAAAGCATTTTTGCTCTACTAGCAAAATAAACCTGCTTGAATTTCTCTTTTGAGATATTTTTACAAATAGGTAGCCAAAAAAGGGCCCTTCACATTTTATTAAACACCGCTTTTAGGCTGAGAGTTTGCTTTTTGCCTTTTAACAACCAAGTTTCAACAGAGCATTAGTTTTTATAGACAATATCAAAGCCTCCATAAACACAATGCTATCAAAGGAAGCAATAATAGATGTCATCTTATAGTTACATGAACACTATCACTTTCAGGGTGGCACTAAAGCCCCCTGAGACCCAGACCCAGCCCTGAAAGGCATTTTATTCAGTGAACCGTTGCTGGCTAAGCCCCCCCTGCTCCCCTGGCAATATCATCAGCATGCTACCCTTCTCATCTCCCTTCTGGGTTTGACTCCTCATACAGGAGTGGGATGACGTCCAAGCTGTCACCGACAGCAGCGTAGCCCCTCCAGGACTTACTTCCCCAGTGGCTCAGCACACAGGGTGAATCCTCTCTTTACTCAACTCCATGGCCCAGCTTTTTTCCGGTGCCCCACAGAGTCACCCCGTTCCCCATTGCTACTCTGATGGCTCTCTCAGGCCCACAGATGAGTTGGTTATTTCAGTACCCACCCTATCTCTGATAAGGAGGGCAATTAGATTAGTTTACTGCAGGCAAAATCAATAGCAAGCATCTGGGGGGCAGATTAGCCATCGCTAATTAGAGCTTTTAGACATTATTCAAATAAAATGTATGAGGTTAATCAACCAAGGTGGAAAAAATCCATAATATTCTAAGTCTGCCCTTGATTCCTCAACCCAGCACACTTTGGAATCAGAAATGGAATGCAATTCCTGAAGTAAAGGCAAGCTTTTCCAGACTGGGGTAGATACAGAGAAGGGCAATACTATTTAGTCACAGGGAGACAGGCATTTCTTTGTCAGATCAGAGGTACAATACCAGTTTCTAGACATTTAACCCAATTTGCAAAGTATTTGGGAATTTATTTGAATAAACCTGACAAAAACCTGAGCCGTATATTTCGAGTCTACTTACTCTTAATTATTTTAGTCACAGCTATTTATTTTTAAACAACATATTTAAAAAATTGTAGAACTATATATGTAACCAATCAGCTCTAATTCCACAGCAACATTTTACCAAATTAGCCATTTATTTATATTCATATAAATAGTATTTCTTTTTAAATCTGCTACTGTATTTGGCATGTAAATGTCTGTTTCAATACACACTTCCCACATTAATTTTCAGGCCATATAATGTATTACTTTAATATCTTCAGATTAGATTGCAATTAGATAATATGTTCAAATATGAACAATATATTTTCAGGGTAGCTTCATTTAAGTGCTTATCTAGAGAACATTTTGCTTAATAGGAATTTCCTCTGTAGGTTATTGGAATTCTCAGTTCTGGAAAGGATTATTTCTCCATGCAATGAAATACCTTTTTCCCAAAATCATATTCTTAAGGAGTGATTTGAAGTACAGCAGGAAGATGAGCGTACCATCTTAAATATGAACATGAGATGAGCATGTCATCTAGAACACTTGAAAAACATCTTCCCGATCCTCAACAATAATCACAAACTTAAAAAGACAGAAAAGTTGTCTTACTATAGATGTCTAAAAATAAAATTAATTATATTTTCTGAGTAGAATTATAGAAAATGCAAGTATGCACACACAATTTAAAAAGGCCTTCTACTCCAGAGATATAACAATGATTTTTTTATTTATGGTCAGGGAAAATATAAATCAACAAAACAAAACCCGTAGGAGGACCCAGCTACCCAATTCTGAGATTGTGCAGTTTAGCATAATCAGCCTAAATTAGCCAAACAACTCAAATTAATTTTTCCTAAACTATCTGGATTTAAGCACATCCTTACAATATTTGAACTAAAGTGTAGTTTATTTTTAAGTACATTTCCAAGTGCTTCAGTGAACCAGGGCTTTGATGAGGACCAAGCAGAGGCAAAGGAGAGAGGCCAGAGTCCCACTCAGGTCCCTGTGCCCACTGGACTTAGATCCGAGCCTAGGGACTGACTTTCTGCCCTATTTAGATTAGGGTTCAACAGCAACACGTTTGTGAATGTACTTTAAATCTCAGTGTAAAACAGTGGAGACTAAACCCTGTCTGCACTGTCACTCTTGTGAATATTGAAAAATAAAAGTGTTCCAGTGGTATAAAAGAGCCTTAAATGACTCTGAGCTAACACTGCTATGTATAGCTTAAGTGTAAAAAAGTGATCAGGCAGGCAACAAATTCCCTAATTCCCTACAATTCTTTGCGGTTTGGGCAGGCAGAAGCAGATGCCTGCCAGCGTGTGGGACGCCTGCCACTGCTGGCCTGAAAAATATACCGAAAACAGGTTTTAGTTAAACTGAAGGTGGTTTTTCAGATCAGCCTCTGAGATCATACTGAGGCGTGGAGCAGCCCTCTCTCTCGCAGCTCTCCTCTGCATGGGGACAGCACCACACCGGCCAGCGGGGCGCCACAGCTATGCACAAACAACAAACACCATGCAGGTACCTTTCACAGTCCAAGGGATGGACTTACAGTCTCAGAGGTGGCTGGAGGTTAGGGTAAGAAACACAGTGCCTCTACTGATCTGCTGGGCCACCCTCTGCACCTTGGTACACGCAATTTTTTCACTAGGATTGAATTTTTACACTATTTTTCCAATTCCTCTACCTTCCACATAATCTTTTTAGTTGTTTTTTTTTAAATTAGACTACAGCATGTTTTTCAACTACTTGCAACTGCGCTTTTTAAAAATACCTTCTTTTCTTTACAAAGCAGCAAATACTTTTGAACCCACAAATACCAATTTCAAGATGATTGAGCCCCCCTTTGGCATCTCACATGCATCTCCTCTCATAGGGGTTTGGTACAGACTGGAAGAAATCCCATGCCGGAGCAGAGTAAGGCCGTTAGCATTACACCAGTATAAATGACACCAGAAATGTAATTTTATTAAAAAATACATTTCCATGTGAAAGTAATACCTCCAGTAACACACTTTCTGCATAATCCATTTTTGTTTCATTTTAGCTCCCTGCAATAGTATAGTAGCATAGTATGATTATTACTATATTTATGCCCTTTTCTTTGGCTGCATTATACCCAGCAGCACAGCTCTCAGAGAATTTTATTTCCAAAGACTGCAGCACGCAGTTGTGTGATGTATCCTCAGCCTTTTGGAGCTAAGCAGAAGGGATATCTTTTTGAAGCCAGGCGCCTGAGGTTAATAAAACCCTTGTCTTGTTTAAAAGCTGAACGGGGATCCCACACCATTGGGATGCCTCCTTGGATAGAGCTCATGGTCTGGGGACGTGGGAAACCAGTGCTCCTGTCACAGCATTTTTCATACCTGTTTGCAGAGGTCCCTGTGACTGCCAGTGAGTAAGGAAAGGGCTAGAGAAAACCAAATGTTAAGGATCAGAAAACATAATAGGTCTAAAATAGATACATAGGGTTTATGGCCTACTGCAGCATCTTCAGCATTTACCGCTATATGAGTAATAAAAATTACTTTATCAGAGGAACTTCCTTGTCTTTTGGTAGCTGTACATAAACAATCAAAAGCAAAGTTTCTGGATCCGACAACACAGTGAAGCTTTCCATTTTCTCCCAAATAAACTACTTTTCCTGTGTGTTTTCTTGTGGGAGGCCACAGCCTGAAAAGTCTCTACATAATGCTCTTAGTTCACACAAAACTTGGAAACTGAGAACTCCAGTTAAGTAAATCTTTTACCTTCAGTTCACTGAAACTCTGTGAACCAAACTCTCAAAATACTGGGACAGCAATACATGGATAAATTCACTTGTCCTGTAACGAAATCAGATAGATTTGAAAAATAACTACATATAGTTTCTCTTATTCAGCACAGGTACTAAGTACCTTTATTTGACAACAGTAGGAGATACATGATTATATAGATCAAAGCTCTGAGAAGTTCCAAATAACTTTTTCGGTTTTTTAAGTCATACCAAGTAATTAAAAGGATAGCAAGTAAAAAAAAAATCCAAACCCAAAACACTTCAGGGTTTCACCTTGGTAGAAAACATCAGGAAACAGTTTCCCCACCCTGTGAGATTTTTTTACATTGTCAAAACATTTTCCAGTCCAAATTAGGACAAAATTAAAGAACTTGATAGGATATTCCAAATTCTATTTGGTTCGGACAAAAATATAAGTTTGCTTAATTGTGAAAGGTTGCACAGGTGGTACTTGTTACACAATTCACATCCAATTGCAAAACCACACTCATCACACCAGTTTAACAATTATAACCACATATTTTCTTCCTCAAAAAAAAAAAACTAACAAGTCTCTCTATTGCCTCTTTCATCCAAAAAGTTCTAGTTGACAAACAGGCACTTTCTGGTGAATTTTTACATTAAATTTTTTCAGTCATGTTCTCCATAGGTTTAATATTCATCTTTCCTGAGGGTTTACAGTTATGCAGAGATAGTACAGTAAACATGAGACCACTGAAAAATCCAACCTGGACACATTTACGATCCCCTCTTGTCTTTCCCTCTCATCTCTGGTGACTTTAGCTTCTTATTGTAGACAGAGGCATCCCATGAAAACCTTGTGTAAGCTGAGCCGGGGAGATGGTCTGAAAGGGATCCCCTTCAGATGACTCATATTTGCCTGTGGCAGGTGGAAGCTCTCTGGAAATACTGTGCACTATATGAAGCGTAACTCTTTCAAACAAGGACCCTGCAACGGGGCTTATATATCTACCAAACATTAAAAAGTACAAACTCAATAGAAATGCTGAGTTTTATGATATTATATTTTTTTCCTCCCACAAGCTATAAATTACTTCTTCCCTCTGGTTTTCCCATAGGAAATGGCCACCTTACCACTGCTGTCTTTACTGGCATCCCCTCTGCTCCACAGGTGTCAACTACATTTTCTCACAGACAGTTCAGCTGATTAACATTTCCAGATAATCTCAACCTGGATTTTGCTTCAATGTCTGCTGCTTCTCTGCTTTAGACCTGATGAAGGACTTGTGTGTGCCAGGGAGATGCTGCTTCCTCCCAAGAGGACGGAGCTGCCCTGCGGAAAGGTCCCGCCTCTCTGGCAAAACCTTCCTTGCTCCTGTGCTGAACATCCACCACCAACCAGAAAGGCGGCTCAGGTGCAGAGGGTTAGTATGCCCCCTAAAACCCACCATGTGAAATGGCCTTTCTCAAGGTCTAAGGTAGCAGAGAGGCTTTACTGTAACTTAATTGCTTGTTGGCTAATTACAACCGGCATGATGGCCGGCCACCACACCGCAGCTAAACTGAGCTGAAAGAGCGCGTTTCTCGGCGTGACTTGCATCGTGTAGTTCAGTCAGTTCCCATCATCCCTTTGTCCCTCATATGTCTGACATGTGGATGAAACCTTCCCTATTGTGCCTTCTCTTTTCTGGGAGAACAAAGGGGAGCTGACAATGAAGTGGCTGCCAGCCCATTGCCACAGTCCATATATCCACACAGCTGTCATTACATAGTCAAAGCAGCCGTGCTAGCAGGAGAGAATAAGCGGGCTATGTAAGAGACAAGTGGGCTTAGCTAAAAAAGCTATATTATCATCTACAATACACATACTGCTATTAATATGCTATTAAAAGGAGGGAAAAAAAATCCCCGCATGCAACCCTGTGACCTCGTGGAACTTCGGTAGCAAAGTGCACTTAAAGTGCAGGCTTGGAGGAATTCTGGTGCATGTCCTCTGCCTCCAACTATCCTGAGCAGGCATCTAGCCCCTGCCCTAAAAATAAGCAGAGGCAATTTTGTTATTACATAGGTATGCCTAACACCCAGGTTTTCCATCGAGGAATGCATCTGTTTGCTAAGGCAGTCAGGACTCCTCCTGTTGAGCACTGACATGTCACATCAGTGGATTTCTTGTTTACAGAAGTGGCAGATTGTTAATGTGAAGTCAATTTCCTGCATTACAACAAAATCCCATGATATATTTCAGTTGTTGAAAACCTGGAATGAAGCAACAGCTCTACGATACGGAAAAGCCACTGAGAGGTAAGTGGTAACTGCAACTAAAGTTTATGAAGTAACTAAGCAAAAAAAGGATAATTAAAAAAAAAAAAAAGCAGCTCCTCCTATGAAAGAAGTTGCCCTCTTGAACTACCCCTCACACTCATCACAGATGGTGAAGAGTATACAAGCCATGGGTTTGTTGTTCTTGGTTAAAGAAGAATGGAAATTCACGAGACAGCTGTTCATGGTTTACCACGATAGGGTGAAACATCAGAGAAAGCTCTTGTTAAATTGCTCTTATGGACTTTCAATGCACAGGTTGTCATCAAAATGCAAAGAGTGGGGGAAAAAATGGAGATTGGAAGCAGGACCGAGACTGAGGTCACTTGGGACTTCCAATGCTGCTATACATCCACCTGCCCACCTTGGGAAAGTCATCTCAGCACTGAGTCTTAGTTTCCATTTGTAAGATGAGAATAGAGATATTTCTCTTTGGATTGTATATTGACTCTTTGGATTGCCTTAACATTTACATGGAGGCTCTAACACCCTGGGACCCCAGGGATCTGCCTGGGGCCTGGCAAGGACTAACCCCATCACTCCCCTGAAGGCCAGGGGATGGCTGGGAGTGTGTGTGCTGGATTGCCCTGTCAGTGCTGTTCACAGACCCACACGTGCACTGTAAAACCATAGCTGGTTAGAGCAAGCCTAGCTGCCTGACAGCACTGAAACCTCATCCCTTCAGGTGCTTCCCAAACATTTCATTGCCAGAAACAACAAAAGTTGCTGCATAAGCTGAGAAAAAGGAAGGAGAAAAAAAAAAACAAACCCACAACAAAAAAAAACCAACAACAGTCCCACTACCACCACCAAAAAACCTTCATTAAAATAACATTCAGGCTGATTCTGAAGATTTTGGTGCCTGTACGAGCCTTGGCATTGGCACAGCAAGGAGTGGGGCAGGATAGTGGGACCTTTTTGGAGCTCTTTCTGCCTGGTGTGGATCACTGAGTCTGTTCTTGCATCAGGCTTCCAGCAGAGAGCGTAGGGCCCAAAAAGGATTAAAAATACACAAAAACTAGACACCCAGCATGTCCAGTCCATTGCTCTGCTAACACCCCCTCCTTTCCCCTACAAAGCAACTTGTGTTCTCTGTGCCTCCGAGTGGCTTCACAGAGATGTGTTGCGATCTCTGCCCTCATGCGGGTCCTGGCTCCTTGCTCCCCGTCTATGCCGTCCTCTCCATAGCAAAGCTAAGGGCCTGGCTTTATCACAGTATAGGACCATTCAGTTGTAACTGCTTTTTGACATCATCTGCTTCCCTCTGTACTTTGTTGCTCAAGCATCCTTTCAGGATGGTGATCACATTGCCAGGCAACTCTACTGCCCCCCTGCTGATCTCAGGAGTCTTCAGTTGCCACCACCTTCCCTGTCATTTCAAAGTAAATACCGCATGTTCTCTTCAAGATTTTGGGTTGTTTCATCCCCACTGCCTTTATCTTCAAGTATGAGTCTACTTGCTGCCCTCCCCTAACCAGGGTGAAACGATTTCCTCCTTACATCTCCTACATTTCAGGCAGCTCTTCTGCAATGCAGCTGCCTTACTTCTCTGCTTCTGCCATAGCTAAAAATGTGTTTTCCTGCTTGCTTCTAGCACCTCTTGCTGTGATTTTGTTTTATTTTGGGTTTATTCCTAATTATTCTTTACTGACAATATTTGTATTTCATCCAAAAATTGTAAGCCAAAGTATATCACAAGAAAGAATACCATCTTGTGATAATCAAGCTACTTCTTTGACAATGGAAAGCCCTCTTTCCCTGTTTTTAGAAAGGTTTTTTCCAAGTTCTCAGAGTGGGTATAAAGTCACCCCCACACCTCCAAAAGAAGGATTCAGATTTCTCCTGAAGGGATTAGCATTTCAGCTCATGTTTCAAGCCTACTTATCAGGTATTCCATCTTTGGCTGTAAGCTTCATTTTCCACACTAAACCCTTTTCTTCCCCCTTCCTCTCCCAGGCCCCTGCCACCCCATTATCTGTCCAGAAGGGTCCCCAATTATATGACAGCTTTGTACCTTCAATAAACCCAAGTAAAGGCTTTCTTTTCTTATTCCAAGCTACTTAAGATACACTGAAATAGAAAATGCTTTGTGCAAGAATGTCACACTGCCCTCCTCCAACCTCAGCAAAACACACGAGCACTGAGGTGATTTTCTCACTAGCTCTCATCTCTTCCTACAGAGATTTGCTTGCAAAGCAAAGGCTGCATCAGCAGGCTGGAACAGGGACTTCATAGGTTTTGTTTGAAGCGTGAAAAACTGAAGTGTGATTACTTTTTTTCCTAACAGTTGTCCAATAATGTGGGTTGAGGGTACAAGCACCTATCTGAGGGAGAAGGAGAGGAAGAATGAGTCATTTAGCAGCTTGGATTTCCACTGGGGTCTATATGACCAAGACAGAGTCTTGAAACACAGGCCAGTTTTGCAAGAGTGTTTGTTTCATAGTCTACCAGACAAATGACACATTGGTTGGACCCATGCCAATTTACACCAGCATTGACAATGCTTCTGAGAAGAAGTCTCTTTAGCAGATGGATAGAACTATTATCGTTCACTGGCAATCGCACCACTTGTGCAATAACGTCAAATGCAACACCCTTCTGTATTTCCACATGCAGCCAAGCCAGGCTAGCAGTTCACCACCACTGAACGGGACATCTTGCTCCTCTCTCCCCACTACCCTCACATCAGCTGTAGCACCCACCAGCAACCTCTGTGAGTGGCTTCAGTTCACCAGCTGTGCTAAGGACTGTCTCATTCTGGTGGCCCAGTGAATGGAACCAGTTCACAGAAGTGCCTCAGGAGCACCAGAGCTGATGCAAGGTCAGAGGTGGGGACACACTGCCGGGAGATGGAAGGGGAGCAGGGTGCTGGGAACTACCTATCCACATCATCTTGGGTCCTCACACTGAGCATCACATTGAGGGCTTCACTCTGTTACCCTGGAGGAGGGACAAATTTTCAGCTACACATTGTGGCTGACAGAATTTGATTTTACCTGTAGTTTTTCCCAGAGGCAGAGTGAAAGGAGAAGGAAGGGTGCATTAATGAAGAAAGCCTTTGATAGCTTCTCACCATCTCTGGCAACAGACTTTACTAATACCTAGGTATATCAGTTTTGAATTCGGGTTGTTGCTGCTGTCACGTTTGGTTTTTATTTGTTAAAGCAACACTTTAAAAGCCTGGAGTTGTACAGATTCAGCAGAGGTCAAACAAATTGTTTGCATTTTTACTATAAAAGGGGCGTGTGGGAGAGGGAGACAGATGGTAAATTGGCTGCTAGGAAGCAAAGCTTGAACTTTTTCAATCATGTCTCCCTCTTAACTCACAGCTGGCAAAACTCTCAGTTCTGCAGCAGGTCTTCCACTGGGCAGATCAAATCCAGCAGCACAGAAAACAAAACTCAACAGGAGCCACACGGGGTGAGAAATTATTTCCTAATAAAACTACAAAGCCCAGAACAATAACTGGGCAACACTGACACATATTGTTAGCCTTTATCACAATCTCTTTATAAGCCTGGTTAAAGAACAGAGATGGAGTTGTCCTTTGATGTCTTCGTTCAAAGGACGTTACACCTGCTTCCACCAGTGATAAGACAGGGAAGGGGGAGAGGAGAGGCTGAAACACAACAGAAGAGGCTTGGCAAATAAATAACTTGTTATACTTCTGTATATCTGGAGACACTGCAGTAAAAGATACAGCCACAGAAATCACAAGTTGGATGCGACTCAAGCCAAGCAGAGCAGCTTATGCCTGTGGTAGTCATTTCAGAGCCAACAGCTTCTTGGAAACTCACTGACACTTCACCAAGGAGAGATGCAAAGGTAAACAACCTTGCTTGTGGGCATGGGGGTTAGCCCTGCTAAGGTGCTCCTGGCACTGACGTTTTCCTTGTGCTACACCAGCACACAACTGGGGCTTCCCATATCCTCTCTGGTGGTTCCTCTGCTCCTGATGCCCAGCTTTTTTGCAGTGAGCTGTTGGAGAGCTCACCTGTCCACAAACACTCTCACACCATGAAACGCTCACCAGATACGAAGGAGAAGCAGCTTAGTGACAACACCTAAGTAAATCTCAGGTTTTTTCCACAGTGGCAACAAAGTGCTAGAAGACGCATGAATGAAAAGAACATGGCATTGTCCCTACCAGGTTCACACTGGGACACTGCTCCTCACTGTGTTTTCTTCTTGCTCTGCACCCCTGCTATAAGGCAGTAACTTTTGGCAGAGGTGCTGGAGGAGATAATGTTTGAAACAGTTAAATCTACCAGAGATCCTCTGTCAGAGCCCTAAATCCCATATTCAGAAGCAATGTAAACACTTAGCAGCAAAGGACCAGATGCTCTTGAAAATTCTGCTCCACACCATGCACTGAAAAACCTAGCAATTGCAGTACAACACACTAAAAATAATCCCCAATTTGGAGTTTGCTGCTGCTGCAGAACCAAGATACATTCCAACTTGGCTCCTGCTTTTGTTCACACAATGCTACATCTGTACAATAGGGCATTGAGCTACATTGAGATCACAGGGACTTTTTTAGGTAACGATCAAATTAGCTGCCACGATCTGAAGAGTCCAATAATCAGTCTGATCCCAGGTATTACTATTGGCATTTTATTCCAGACACAAAGAGCTCATTCAACTTAGCAAAGGCCAGACATTAAGTGTGTGCCAGACCTAAAAATTGAACCCATGTGTCCCAAGTCCTAATCTTTCATAGTGAGCCCACCCCTCCTCAGAGACGATGTTGGCCATGAAGCTGTGGTTGCAGTGTGTGAAGATGCTTCACATTTATAGTCACGTCATGGTTGAAACCTGGTTTTGAAAATTGTTCGTAAATAAGGTCAAGTTTCCCAACAACATAGGCCAACCAAACAGATGTCACAGTTGTCTACGTGTTTTCAGCATGTCTAGACACCACGTGATGATTAACACCAGCAGACCATGCTTCCAAATGAGTTAAGAAGAGCAGAGCCCAAGACATGGTAGATGTACAGTGGAAGGATTTTGGAACATGCAGATGAAGTCAGAGAGAGAATCAAGTGCTTTCTCATGTCCTGCAAACAACTGTCTGAGCCTCAGCAGCACCCAGTTAAGAAAACAATATTGAGACAGACACCAGCCCCAAGTCCTTTGTCAGGATCATTTTAAGGTGCTGCCAAAACATTAGCTTCCCTTGATTTCAAACACAGCCTGGCAAATAGCAGAAAGACAATTCCTAAGAGCAGCTGCAGTGAGCACTCCAGCTTCTGCTTTGGAGCATAATAGTTTGGAAATTGTATTAAAACCAACAATGAGGATTGTGAGCTAAAGCAGTAAAACATTGTACTTCCTAAACCACACGCAGGAAGGGGAAACGATGAATCCTGGAGGAGCTGGCAGAGGAAAACAGCACACTAGCTAGTACTTCTGCCACAGTGAGGCCTGCTGGGACCCCACAGGGAACAGCATGGTTCCCCCTGCTGCCCGAAAGCTGGGTGCTTCATGCCAGCACTGACAGATATGGCATCAGTTCTGCTTATCCCACACTTTCCTGCTCAAAGCAGCATCCTGCTCTTGAAAGTCAGTCTCCCTCTTCAGTCAGCCGCAAGTCTCACATGGTCAGACATGCACTGCAGATAGTGTTAGCTTTATGATTAGAGCTGTCTGCTGCGAGACACATTTTAAAATTAATGACCTTTCCCATCAGGGTTCAAAACCGGACTGGCCTGAAGATGAAAGACTGGCTTAGACTCCTGCTGTAAGCCGCTTCCCTTCCTTCCTCCCCCCAGTATTTCTCCTTCAGCATTTACTTCCAATTATTTTACAGGCTGTCTTCCATTAACTGTGGTTTTAAAAATTGCTAATGAATTGAGGTAAATTAAAGTTCATCGGTATCTGAACCAAGCATGTGTTTCAACTTTCCAGTCGTGCCTGACTATCAAAGGTATCTTCTTTTGTCAGGTAGAAGATGCTCTAGGAAGGCTGCAGCTGGCCAAAAGAGATAGAGCCGAGATTTGAAGGGAGAAAAACAAGAGGAAGAACGCTCATGTTGCCTGTAAAAGAGGTATTTGCAGAGGGATTGGCCATAATACCAGTAAGATGAAGGAGGGGGTGGAGGAGGGGAAGAAGAGAGGAGGAAATGCAAAACCAGCCACAGCACACGCATTGGCACTCGCACAGTCCTGGAGACCTTGCCAATGGAAATTAAAGAGGAATGTGTTTGCTCCTTACCACAATTAGAAGCAACCGAACTAAAAAAAAAATCCTCCTCTCAGTGGGATTGTTGTCATGAATTGTATTTTACCACTCTAACACACTCCCACTGCTGGCTTTTTCTCAAGGAAAATCCATGAGAATATGAATGCATTTTCCTAATTTACACTCTGCAGACCAGGATGTTTCTGCCAGTTCCCAGCAACTGCATGAGATGCGTTTCCTAGTCAGGCTGGCCAGAAAACAACAATTCATTTTGCGAGGCACTTTGGGACTGAAAACAAGACCTTCTGAATACAAAAAGGGGATTCTCTCTAAATCTAAACCACGTGGGACCACTCATCGCCAACCACCTGGCAGGGAGGCAGCCGCATGCGACCGCCAGCCTTTGCAGAGCTAGCCAGGGCGCATGGTTCAGCAGCAAGGATGCTCTGAGTCATGGGGAAGCTGCATATCGCCCCGGGCAGCACTGTTGCTTGCATGCTGCTCCTCTCCTCCACTGCCACCCCAGCCTGGGGAAAAGCCCCCAGCCGCTGATGGAATGCCACATGCTGGCTACCAGCACATGTCTTCCTAGCATTGCCTTCCATTCCTTTCCCCATGCACCAATTTCAGGTAGTGCTACACAATAGCCTGCAGCTACCCCAGGCACCATATTCCCAGCTGACCCCTTCTTGGCTGAAGCATGTGTCCATGCTTGTATCCTTTTCCCAGGCCCACAGTCACCACAGCAGGGTGGGGGGACCTCCAATGGCAGGGTGGGAAGGGGCAGTCACAGATGGTGGTGCCCTCAGGGCTCTTAAAATAGCCACCAGTGAGATGATGCAGTGTAGAGTTGTGCTCAGCCCATGCTACCTGCAAATGAAGGATGAAACAGTAGTAAACATCACTTTCAAGGGGTTTGCCCATTGCATTAAAGCCGTTACACATGCACCTATGATCAGCTTCACCCTGTTCATTGCTGGTGATGAAGCAGATCTATTAGTGTTGCATGGGGGAGAGCAGAGGAATACCTCCACGCTGGCCCTGGACCCATGGAGATTAGCAAAGCCATTGGCCTGCTAAGTAATGTGAAAGAAACCATGGAGAGTCACCCCCATGAGAACCCAGGCAGCCAAAAAGTGCCTGGTGCCTGACCCCTGCATGCTGCTTAGTTGCTTTGAATGCAACAAAGCCTCACATATGCATCTTTTGGCCTTGGTCACTGGTATTTGCAGATCCTGACAACCTTGGCACGGTAACCAACATTTCCTCAGCTCTGGGACTAATAGTCCTTCTTCCCTCCCATCCTTTAAGACCCAGCGTTCATGATTCCCACTGGTTTCCAGCCCTCCAGAGATTCCAGTAGGACATGCCTGGAGGATGAGAAGTGCATGGCTTTCATGCAATACTGAGCAGAGCAAGATTTTTAGCACATCTCAGCTATTTAAAGTGAACAGCCATGAAAGACTACCTACGATATCAGAAACTCGGGAGTGACGGAAGCAACTCAGGTCTCAAGGAGCATTTACTCTTTCATAGCTGGTTTTCCTTCCCTCTCTCAAGGTGCAAGCCTCAGCACTTCCTTGAGGGGGGATATTCAACAGGACTGAGAGGGGAGTGGCTCATCCCAGAAAGTGTATGAGGAGTTTGAGGGGAGGAGAAGGCATCCAAGGAGAGATTGTGCAGCTGGACATCTCCAGGAGTCCCTGCCTCTTCCTCATCTGAAACAGTGTACCTGTTCATATGATCACGTAGATTATGTGACAACTCCAGTCCTGCTCTGCACCAGCAGGTGCTCACCTAATATCATCTTTGCTCCTCTTTTCAGCTCAGCTTCCTCCAGTGAGTGCTGGGATTCCTTCTGCTGCAGTACATACTCATGGCCATGGTAATTATGCTTTGCCCAGACAGGGTACATCTTTTTCAGACAGAAAATAAGAGTGGTGGATTATCTCTCTACCTTAGAGAAGACAGAGCTCCTTCCTCCTTGCTGGGTATCACAGAAAGAGCACCAGCAGTCCCTCTTCTCCCCAGTAAGAGCAAGTTCTGCCAGTTGTTGCTAGGATGGCACTACTAACTTATAACCTCAAATGAGATACAACTGAAAAAGGCAGAGACAATTTGCGAAGACCTGTGTCTCTATCCAGCTAGGCATGACAAGCAAAGGCTGGCAGCATTGCATATCATTGTGCAGATGCTGCGCAGCGAGAGACTGATTCATGTCAAACCAGGCCAAGTGAAAGCACTTCTTTACCTCAGCTGACCAAGAGTCCCCATACCATTACTCTGCATAATGCAGGCTGAACCTATGGACAGGGGCAGTGACTGATGCCACAACATCCAAGAAACTTGCTCTCCTAGGAAACATAGCAGGTAAGGGGTGTGGATTCACTTTGCTGAGCGGAAGTTCAAATTAATCACCCTTGATGTCCTGCTGGAGGTTCAGTGTTTGATTGATGAACACCCCCAGGGGGTGGGTAGAGGATGGAGATGAAGGTCTGCCTCAGTATGCATTTCTGTGTGCTTTTTTCTATTTAATAAACAATGATTGGAGTTAATGACAGTGCCTGTGTTTGCTGTCTTGAGCTTCCCACAGAATAGTTAGAGGTGGTACAAAGAGGAAGATCCAAGCTTCCCAGGATAAGGAGGACCAGAATGGACCACAGCCCAAAGGAGCAGTGCACAGAGCTGTGTGTCTAGAAAGTAGGAGCTGTAGTATAAGCCACTGACAGTCCATTTTACCCTTGGATCCACACATCTGCAAGCCAGGGCAAGTTGGGGACATGGCAAATGACAGTGGGTAAGGAGCACACCATGCCCCGTTGCCGGTGCTCTCAAAAACTGGCAATAAAGTCTCACAATCCCCAAATAAGATGCAACTGAAATAGGCAGAGATAGCTTGCATTCTCTGACCCTTCAACGTGTGAAGGGTAGAAAAGAATCAGCTTCGAACCAGGATCTTTCTGTTCCCAAGGCTTCTTTTCAAGTGCCTGTTACTTAAAAAGATCCTGGCTCCTGGAAACAGTGGGAATTCTTCTCTGTTCCTCAGAGCCTCTTGAAGTCCTTGAAGGTAAAAAAAAATAAAAAATTTAAAAAATTCAGTCCTTAGATGAAGGGAATATCCAATTTCTGTCCTGTAAAATACCTATTGTATAACAGCAAAATGTTCACATTTTGATGAGCATCCAGTTTATGGCTCTGCTGTGGCTCAGAATTGTCCATTACTATTTTTAGCATTCTTATAGTTCCACCACAGCGCTTGTGCTTTGACTCCAGACACCTGTTTGGTCCACACTGCGCTGTCTGGGAGAGGACAACCTGCTTGATTTTCCAGCTATTGCTGGTTTCAGAGTGTTCTTCATCAAAGACGTGGATAAGCCCAGGACCTATCCAAATGATGCTGCTGTGAACCATATCCAGAAAACATGTTTTCCTGTTGTTCTCTGAGAATGGATTTGGATTGAAACTTTACAGTGTCTCTAGTTTGGCCTGGAAAAACTGAGTTGTTTTGTATCAAGGTAGCTGGCACCAAAAAGGGAGATCCCTGAGAGTGTGACTCAACAGGGAGGGGATTTTCCTTAGGGGTCCAACTAGAAAGAAGTTAATTATAGGTAGAGACCAGCCCAACCCCCTGGTAGCAAGCCACAAATGTCCAAGTCCTGCAGGCATCCAAGAGAAAGGCAAATGCCTTCATCTACTGATGAAGAAGAATGTAAACATCTGACATCCATGAACTTGGAGCACAAATCTCAGAAAAAGAACAAGAAAGGATCAAAGATATAAGTGCTAAGCTACACAAGATCCCACCAGCCATGCCAATCTGCTGATACAGAATGTGATGCCAAATCTCCATCAGGACTAAAGCTGATGCTTCAGTTACCCTCAGAACATTCTCTAAATGAATTTGACCCAACATCGAGATACTTGTCTCATGTTGCTGAAGTGTTTCTAGTGTTTCTAACCTGATCCTAGATATTTTACCAAGGGTTTTATCCTAGCTGTAAATGTACATGTTATTCTACTGGTTAGGGCACTGGCTTTTGATATTGGAGACCCAGGTTTGCATTCCTGTCTTGAATTGAGCAGCAGTCACCTGATGCCTTACCCTGATTCAGCAGTGATGTGAAAGTGAGATACTAGAAATACGCTAGTCAAAAAAAGAACCCAAAACAAAATAAAAAGCCTTCGATATTAAGACAGTTCAAACACTAACTTGGACAGGCAAAATGCCTGACTTGTATTAGCAGATACATACAGTTTCTACCTAACTCACTATTTGCACCCACTTCCACTTGAGCTGAGCATGGTTCTAAGAATCTGGAGATTTTTGCAGTGCAAGTAAAAAAGAGAAGCCACATGATATCATCTGTCCTTAACCTGCTTTCTTTCATACTGCTTTACTTGTAGAAAAATCTCTTTTAAAAGGGAAAAATAAAACACTAAATGGAGAACAAAGATGACACTGTATAGAAGTTAGAAAATAAGCTAAATTCTGAACTCTGCAAGAGAACTCTATTCTCTGTTAAACTCTGCAGGGTGGTTTGAATGTCCAACAAAGAAGTTTGTATTATTCTCTCTCTTCCAGAATTTAGAGCAATTTTCATAGCCCCCTATTTAATTACCCTATATCCCCACTGGTTTCTTCCTCACTACATTCAACAAATATTTTTCAGATGGGATACCAGCATTTCATTGCCCTTTCATAAAATGGCAAATTGAGCAAATTCCATCTGTTTCCCCCATTATGGATTGTTGATTTACTAGTACCCGCAGTACAACACACCATCACTGAAGAAACTGTTGAATTTGGTCCAGAGGACACCAAATGAGCCCCAAAATATTGAAGTTCTGAGAACAAAAAAATATTTTACACCTCCATGCATGCCAAAGCATACTGACCTGACAGCCACAGGGCAAATTTCTACGTCTCCTGTGCAGATGGGATGCACCAGATGCCTTGTGTATGCCCTGTTCCCTATCACACAAAACAACTGCAGGAGCAGCAGCAGCCAAAGCTTCCTGATGCTGTTTGGCTGGAAGCCTTTGATCTACACCCAAAAAGACCACTCCTAAAATACAAACACTGTCCCACTATCCTTGGCTCCTTAGCAGGTAGCTTCTCCGCTCTTAAGCCAGCTGGAGTGCCAGTCAACACTAACTGGGGAGTTGGTGCGAACACATCCACCACGAAGCAAATGAAGGTGAGCATTTACATCAAATAGCAAAAGACATTATTTCACCCACTGCTTGTACAAAGCCAGGATTTGAAAGTAAATTGACTCTAGAAGGTAGGAAGAACTATGAAGCATTTGTTGCATCAGATGCATATTACACACCTGGGCACACATGTATTTGTCAGGTCTATGTTCCTTCTTTTAATGGAAACCTTTAATTTTTGTTTATAGACACACCGTTCATATCTGTGTCCTCACCAGAGACTGAATTTGGGGAAAACTCAACCTCTAGCAACCTCTTTCCAGAGAGAATATCATCAGTGGCTTTTCCTGCATTTGTGAGAGATTTCTCCCAGCTTGTTCACTGATCACTTGCACAGGCTCTTTTCAGTTCCTCTGTAATGAATGACCATGTGCACTCTGTGCCGAGTAAGAAAAATCAAGCAGCAGAGAAGAGATTGTCTTTAGTGTAACCTGGTTCTGTGACCATCACGCAAGCTTGCCAGGTTTTTTTCCACTCTGCCCTTGTCTCCTCTTCTACCTTTGAGTCTACTAACACCTCTAAGAGGAAGAAAAAATGTCCAACTGCTTTGTCTTAAATTGGAACACACTAAATTAATACGTCATACATATAATATTAGACCAGCTCCATGACCCTCAAAACAAGTGTCTCAAATTCCGCTTGTCTTAAATATTCCATCCTCTTCTAATTTTATTAGCTACATGCTAGCTGTCAAAGGCTTTGATGAAGACCAGGGTCTCAAGGTTCCAGGCAGCAGCAAACAGCAATGGGGGCATCAGAACTTGGTCTTAAAATGTCTACAAGCTCCAGCCTTGTTTACACTCTAGTGTAGAGTTTTACAATCACAGCAAAGTGAAAATGTAGATTGTATTAGCAAAAAGGTGCTCCAGCTGCAGCCAGTTTTCTGCACAGGATAAACTGCCCTGGCTAGAGAAGATCTTTATCACTACAATAATTTCCGCTTTAGAGCCTTTCACAACTATCACAAGGCAGGGATGCTACTCTCTGCTCTGCGTTGCTACCTAGTAAGTGGCCGGGAGCATATGACAAGTGTGGAGCAAGTCCAAGGCAGGCAGAAGGAACTGGGACAGCCAGGGAGGTGGGGGTGCCCAGCACCATGGAGCTAGTCTGCGGAAGCCAGAGAAAGCACAGCCCAGATCTCCTGCACACGGGTTCAGAGGCATAGTTGGGAAATGCTTGCTCTCAGGACCAGATTTAGGGCCTGTGCTGCAGCAATAGGGTTGCAAAGGGAAAGGATTGGAAAAACAAGAAGGAAGGAATCTCATTCTTCGATACGCAAGGCCAGAGCACGCAGGGCGCCCTGCCTACAGAGGCACAGTTGCTGTGTGACCCTTGGCAGCTGGTACATGTAAGGTGAGGTGCTTCACACCCAGCTGTGCTCGTGAGGAAGCCTGTGCACAGTGGCAGCTTAGCACAAGTGCTGCCCAAACCGGCAGTGTGCACATCCTGCTATACACAACTGTTGTGCCCAAGCTGCATATTTCTGCTCCATTTCCTAAGTTTTAGCTTATGTCTGGCAGATAAAACAGCATCCATCAATCAAGCTCAGCAAGGCTGTTATCTGCAAGAGCAATAACTCTCTCTCCATACTCTTTCCTCCAGCTGCCTCCTCAGCCAAACCAACTTAAGCCAAACCACCCTGGAGCTCTCAGGACAGGCCCATATGCCCAGCATCTGGAGAAGGCACGCAGAGAGCACAGCCTGTGCCTTGCCAGGGCCATGGTAACTGTTGGAGGCTTTCTTGTCCAGCACAGCCTTGATCTGGATCCCCATGCAACCCATCAAAACGGGCAGACGGCAGCAACCTCTGGGCCCTGGCAGGAGCTCCCAGAAACCCTGGGACAATGTGACAAATGCCACCTGGAAGAGCATCTCTTCTCACCTTTTCCATAGAAAGCATCCCCAGGTGATGCCCACCCTGAGATGACAGATAGCATTCATTATTGGAAACTCTCCTGAACATATATTTCTGGGATCTTAATATTATCCATAGCATCTTGTATAATGTTCTTAATAACATCCAAGATAAAAACAAATACTTAGTGGATCTTGCTACTAAAACGTGTCAGAAAAATCATTACGAGCAGTATATTATGATGATGAGAGATAATTTTACAATAGAAGGCCTGAAAATATCTGCAATTTCATATTATGTTTGAAGAAGTAGCAGAAAATGGAAAAGAAAATGCTCATAGACATAAGCCACAGAAATTAAAGGCTACATGAAGATTAAATAATAATAGTATATAAAAGCTACATAGGCACACAACAGTTTTAGGAGTCATACCTCCTATGAACAGGACTAGCAAGAGGCTTAGGCAAAGCAAGGAACTGCCTATGGCAATTTTCAAGCCTGCGAAATGACTAGCAGTGTTACCGATCCTTCTTTGCCTGTGCCAGCACCCCAGAGCCAGGGAGGCAGACGATGGGCTGGGAGTGGAGGGACAGCAGCCCCCCAGCTGCCACGACTGCCCACAGCTCCCTGCTAACCCACAGCAGTGAGACCAGGGAGCCCCCCAGCAGTCTCCGTCCCTGCCCCGGCTGTGCCCACCCTCCCCGCCTCCTCCAGCAGCTCCCCGGCCCAGCCCCTCACCCTTTACATGCAAACATTCAATGTTCCCTGCACAGCTGAGTTTGAGCAATTAACCATCGCTATTTCAGAAATAACATTTGTGATGTCAGGAAGCCAAAATAAACCATACCTTCAAAACTGATTTACTGTCTTTCATTTTTTTCTGGAGGAAAAAGGCAAAGCCGTGCCAATACTACATTACTCAGCACTAAAACTGCTAGTTTGGTCACCACAAGACTTGTGCTCTTCCCATGGAATTGCTACCATCTAACTTTGACCTGGGCACACTGTTAAATCTCTAAGTATTAATGAGCTCACCTTTAAAATAGAAATAGGGCTATCCACACAAAGGGATTTGTGTTGTTGAGATGAAGGCATGGACTAAGTTAGTAACTATATAACATTAATTTTTCTCTTCAAAATGGAGGGGGGCACTGACCTAGACAGCCTTAGACAAATTACTATGAATAAATACACACGCACTTAAAACTCACTGTAAGAAGCAGTTCAGACTTGAGAGTTGGAGAGAAAATGACAGTAAGAAGATCAGCATTAAATGGATTAGGAGCATTTTGAATGAGAAGTTTGAAACAGAAGTGTGATTGGCATGCAGAAGGTGGGCAGATTTTCCAGACACAGAAAGCAGCATGAGAAAGACTTCCAGCGCCAAAGGAAACAAGATAAACGGCCTACCAAGCAAGAAAAGTAAAAATGGGAGCTGTGTTTCCAGCAAGATAGATGTCACTGTTGCTCCCACAAAATATGTGCAAGTATTTTGCAACATCTGTTCTCAAAATGTCACATTTCAGCAAGAATGGGCATTGCCCGCATGTGTAAGAACCTAACGTGCGCGTATTTGTATTTTGCATGGTCTCATCGTGTTGGTGCAACTAGAAGCTGATGTTTGAAAATTTGGCCCCAGATAGTTTCACTGGAAGCAGAATGCAGACAGATTTTCATGAATCTCAATGCGGTTTATTTTTACGGCACTATCTTTGCTGAATCCAGCAAAAATACCATTACCATGATAAGCTCTGTTGAGTTGAGTGCCTAACCCACCCACATAAAAAGCAGGGAGACTTAATTTTACATTGGAGTTAATTTACAAATTAGCAGACTGGAGGTCCCATAGTACCTATAGAGTTGAACATCAGTATTATAACCAAACATGGTATCAGGACTGCCATTTCTCGAAGTTGCCATCACTTCAGGTAGGAGCGCTGGCTGGTCAAAGGCTGGGACAAGAAACCAGATGGGGAAAAGAAAAGGAGCAGGTAAACAGTATGTTTGTACAAAGAGCTCGTGGATCATAACTATAGGGAAACCTGAACAGTACCAGGTAAATGGACTGAACTGGGACTTCATTAGGCAGAGCAGGAGGTCCCTAATTTCATGAACACCTACCACGCTCTGTCCACAGGATTTCTGCCTCACCCAGCTTGGAGGCATTGAGGATGGATCAAGATGGAGCAACAAAGGCGACTGCTTCTTGTATTCTTCCTCTCTTGCCTGTCGCCAAAGTGGGGACTGAGACTGGAGACTGCAGCAGGAGAAAGAAGAGCAGGCAAAGACTGACCTGGGGAGCTACATCTGCCTGCTATGGGACTAGGTGGGTCTCTTAGACCAACTGTCTTCTAGGATTTCACAAATGCAGAGCTCAGAGTACTTCTCCTGAACTTGGAAGAACCATTTGCTGAGCAACGGCAGCTGAAATGGAAGTCAGTGGGCTGTATAAAATGCATACATAGGGGTAAGGTGATAAAGAGTAAGTAGTCTGGGGAAAAAAACATGGATGCTTCAAGATTAGGTGTCTAAACCTTGCATTTGCTTTGACCTTGATCCTGCATCCTTTGCTACTGGTCCCACCTACAACATGAAAGCAATGCTCTCCCATCGCATGGTTCTACTATGAAAATAAGCCCATTGATATTTTTAAAGCATTCAGGATACTGTCATGCTGAATGACAGCAAAAACCCTCTGAGGAAATTAATAACTCTGTCTTCAATACAGTATCTGAATAGGATGTTGGAATTAAGGGATCAGCTCCTCCCTCCCCCGTTAGAAAATGATGAAGAAAAACTACTGAATAGCTGCTTAGTGAATGAGGACTGTCAATCCCACGGACTGGATGAGGCATCGTCCTGTGAAGCTCATTTGTAATTGTGTCCTTAAAGCCTGTATCATAATGCACCTCCTGAAGGCAGCCAACTTAAAGTCTCGCTGGCAGCTCAGCTCTGGCTGTGGTTTTGGCAGGGGCTGGCAGTGAGGGGTGCGAAGGTCGATGTGGACAGCGCTGGATGACCCACTATGAAAAAATGCTCCCGTATCCAACACAGCTGGATTTCATTCTCTAGGTTGACTTTTACCAAAAAGTATATCATCCTTACAAGTTTACAGCCTAGGCAAGGCAAAACACCCACCACGCAAAACACAAGCAGCTCTGGAAAGGACAAGATAAGGCAACGGAGATGGAGGGCACTGAGCGGCAACAGGTAACTCACCCAACCAGAGGGGAACCCCAGGGAAGCAAAGCTGAGGGGAACAACCCCGAGGCACAGGTGGGGAAGCTGAGCGGTGCATGGGCAAGGGGAGCTGAAGCAAAGGCAAGGGCAGGCTATGTGGACCAGCGCTGGGGGATGTATATGGCAGTGGCCAGAGGAAACTGCACCCCATGGGAAACAAGGTATGCAATTAAATCATACCTGAAAAAGACTTATTTTAAAAGCCTAAAAGCTATGATGTGGAGGGAGAATGAGAGCCATCCTGTACAGCTTCTTAGAATTACTCTCAGAAATGTCTCAGCCATGAAACTCTACCAGCTGATGTTAAAACCCTGTAGAGGAAGGTTATGAGCAGAGCTCATCCAGGCAGGCACTGAAATCCAGGTGAGAATTAGCTAGCAACCTGGCAGAGGCTGTCATGAAGCCAAATCCTTCACCAGCATTCCTGGGATCCTTGAGCTCCTCTCCAAGGCGATACGACTTTCCTCAGCCTCACCCTGCAGGCAATAATGCAGGGAGCCCTACCTTGCACTTGGGTTGGGACACCCAGCCGATGCTCTCCACAAAAGAAGTCAAACATCCGAAATTAGCACCCCTCGTAAATAAACCACCACGAGCTGAACCGAAAGGAGCCACGACCCCGAACCCAAAAGCAGAAAGCCATTGTTGTTTCAAGGGCTGGGTTTGTCCCCTATTGTGAGCATGGTAAATTTTTATATACAGATCTCTCTTTCAAAAATGCCCTTTCCTAGGCCTGCACTTTGAGGTGATTGTTGTTATTTGTGAATGACTTGGGAATTAATTAATGTAAAGCCAACTGGCTTATAAATGGTTGGCATTGTGAACAGCCCCAGAATCATGGGGAGAGAAGTTTATGTGGTCAGAGCCACATTCAGTGCTGTATGTCAAGGGAGAAGATTTATTATCACAGTAGGTCCATTTTCCAAAAGTTTGCAAGGGCTGCTTTATAATGAAGGGGCACTGTTCACAGCACAGTCAGCACCTATTTTTTTCTGGGGTGTATTATAAATCCCAACTAGAAAAAGAAGGTGGGGGAGGGTTATTTACCACTTAGGGAATGAAATCTCAGCATAGGAACAGCATAAATAATATATTTACTATGGAAAGAAAGAAGAGAGGAAAGAAAAACAAAGACGACTTTTTTTTAATTAAAAGGAATAAAAAGTAGAAAAATTACTTCTATCCTCATCCAAGGTAGAAAACTTATTTCTATCCATGATTAGAGTTGAACTCTCACATTACAGCTAATTAAATTAAATGAGCCTACCAAGCTGGATTATAACCTATAAATATTTTTGGTTGCTTGCCTCCCTCAGAAACCATCTTTGATTTAAAAATATCACAGAATAAAAACAAATAGCTCATAATATGGTTTAGGCATTTAATAATTAGAAGAGGGAGGAAAGAAAGGCATGTGTACTTTTGTATAAAAATAGTCAGCTGGAAATTTTTAACAAAAAAAGCACCTTGAAGAGACCAAGGTACAATGGACAGTGGCACTGGCCACCATAAACCTCCCTGCTGATCTCCATGCAAAGGAGCGAGGCTGTGCTTCAGGCCATGTCCTTGTTGGTGGGCGAGGGGCTGGGAAGGGGCCAGGGTGGTGTGACTGGGCACGGGGCTGAACGGTGTTTGCTCTGGTGGTGCAGGACATCAGCAGGACAAGGTGCGCTCTGTGACAAGCCGTTTGGTTCCATCTGTACGTGTGACAGGGCTAATTAAAGCCCCAGTGAAACAGGCACAGTAGCAGGATGTTGCTTTCTATGCCCATCTCTGCTACTGATGGCTACACAGCCCTGGGCACATTCCCCAGCCTCTGTGCCCCAGGGCAACATCCTTCCTCCATCCTTTCCTGTTGTGTTTCTTATCTTCTCCAGCTTGCTCCTTATTTTGTCTTGCAGGCCACTGCCTGCTGTAATTTGGCTATGTGTCCTTGGGGCCAGGGACAGCACAAGGAGCCTCTGTAGCTGTGATCTCTCCCCCAGTGGGGCTGGTGGGGAAGGGGATGGAGTTGCTGGGTTTGGTTGAAGCTCTCCTATGTGCAAAAAAAACCACTGAAGCAAACACAGATGGTACCCATGTTATGGCATTTTTCAGTCAGCACAATTCCTGCTCCCACCACAGTTGTCTTGCATCCTCCCTGCAACTGGGATGCTCTAAGGCTCCTGGAGGTTTGTCATGGGGTTTTACCCTAAGATTACGGTCTTGTAGTGATACATGAATCAAACAGCTCTTGCTAACTGCGTACACACAAAGGTATTTATAAGTAGCCCTATGATTTGCCTGACAAATATTACACCAAGAAAAATATCTGTACTTAATTCTTACAGCTAAACTGAGTGTTATGATCTTGCCCAGAAAGCTTCGTTGCTGTTGTGCTTTCTTGAAAAGAGAATAAGAAATATGATGATAGCAATAAAAATTATGATGCTGCATGTTCTCTTTCCTCTTACAGCAAAATTCCTAGAGCTGTTTAATAACCATCCTGTATTTCTACATAGCAGGGAAGAAAATCAAAGGTAAAGTGAAAGAAGCCAAAGAAGTCCCATGAGGAAAACTTGAAAATTCATGATTTTCCCAAACCACAAGTGAGGAACCAGATAGCGTAATGTATATAAATGAGAGCAGCAGCTCTATTTCATGCTAGTTAGACCATCAGATGTAGAGACCATCATTGCCAAGAACTCCCATGTAGTTAGTTTTAAAAAGAAGTCTCATATATGATGAAGTAATTTTCTGAAAATATGTTTTTTGAATCACTTGTCTAGGGGGTTTCCATAGAAGCCATCCTGTTCTCAGAGCAGCCTAAGAGTCACGTTTAGATCCTGACGCCATTCACAAAAGTAGGAAATTCAGAAATTAAAGATAGTGCTCATTCCATGGGTCACACCATGTGCTTAGACTTGGTTACATTCAAATAGCATCTTTTTCTTTAAAGGAGAACTCTGACAAAATCTTTACATCCCCCTCTGATAATGGTAAGAAAATAGTGGGGAAAAGGAATACACACTGTAGAACTGAACAGCATGAAGGGCTTATCTCCTCCTTCAGACACTTCGACTTTTGTGGGATTTCCCTCACATTTATAAGGGGATTAAATGCAGCACTTAAAAAAAGAAAAAAAAAAATCCAAGAAAGTCCTCGCCATACTGTATTTGTTTTCTTTGAGCTTCATGACCAACAAGAAAACCATGCATACCATGCCAATTATTTTTACCAACAAAACCACAACACTCATGCATTGAGAGCCTGAGCCACAAAGAGGTTTCCTCCAGCTCCTCAAGCCCTCCCCTCCATCACCCCTGCAGCCAGCCACCCAGCCGCTGTCCCGTCTGCTGCCAGTAGTAGGATTTCTCCTTCCTACCCCTTGGGCCCAGTTACTCCCTGCGGTGGCAGGGCCAACATCTGTGACATGTGGGGCTGCACGAACCAGCTCCTGTCAGGAACTGCAATTCTTGTCACAGCAGTGTCTGAGCACTTCTCTGTCTCACCTGGAGACTTGCATCAGCATCTTACAGCACAGGTGCAAGGACACAGGTTACAAATGGTCTTACAGAAGCTATGGTGTCAAAGGGAATTTAAACTAGGCCTTTGAATCCCAAAGTGGCATCCTGGTCCCTGGGTGACCCTTCCCCATTAGTGCAGAAGAGGAGGAAAGAGGGAATGCAGTGACAGCCTTCAAAAACCATCAGCTCCTCTGCTGAAAAGTCAGCTCACTCTAGACAGAGGAGCAGAAAGTGTAGCTTCAGTCTGCTGCTAAGGAGAAAAGTCCAACCAGTTGCTCTCTTATTTAAAAAATAAAAAGAAAAAAAAAGAAAAAAAGGGAGGAAAAAAGCAAGAAAGAGGTATTTAACTGGAGTATTATCAGAGATTTGGAAGTATTAAGAGCCTGTTCAGCTGTGCCCTTGCTAACAGGTGTCCCCAGCAGTGAAATGCAATTAATATGAAGAGGATTTCTGGGAACATGGGGATGGATAGGTCAGCCAAATAATCCCACGTTAAAACTAGTGGCTTGTTTGTAGCTAGTAGCCCAAGACAATTCTGATTAAAAATACAAACATTCAGGTATCACTGGGCTCGGTGAAAGGTTTTGTAGTGAAATTATTAAGCTTTTCACATCACAGTGGCACAGGCGCTTCTGCAAAACCCTGGAAAGGAGCCAGTAAAGCAAAAAATGCACTGCATTGCTGCATTACATGCTAAGAACCACTTTTCTCCTGCCTTATCCCCGCTCTCCTTTGCCTTCCTGAGCATCCTGGTCTTTACCCTCTCTCATTTTCTTTGATCTAGTTCTCAAGAGAAGAACATCTGATCCCAGTAATCTCAAAAGAGCAACAACAGTGGGAGGCCCATTAAATCTCATTTTCAGCTTGTCCTGAGAAATTGAGAGGAGGGAGAGGACGAACAAGAGAATCCCAAGGATGGCAGTTGCTGTAAATAAGAGAAAACAGAGGGCACATCAAAAAGGGAAGAGGCTGTTGAAGGATCAGTGGTCCCAAGCTAGAGATTCTTAAAGGGGAAAGAGAGATAGAGACACCCCAGCTGGTTTTCCACAAGAAGCAAATGGTTGTGGTGAAGGAAGCATGAAATAAAATACTGGGAAAAGCCTGCGCTAATACGACGTCAAGATTGCAAGTGTGAATGCAAAAAGGCCTTTGAGGGCCATCATTACACATCCTGTGTGTTAACACTAAAGTTGAACTAAAGCAGGAATCAGAAACCTGAACCCTTTTGATTATACTCGGCTCTGGAGGCTCAGAGAAACACCTCCACACCCCGGGCTCGGATGCCCTTAGTTCTGGATGCACCACAAAAACCGCAGAGAAAATGAGTTTCCACTCTGTATTCGAATGTGGGCAAATACAAGGGAGTACTTTTGGCAAATGAGTTTTATCTTACAAAGTTTTTTTGGAAATAAACTTGCTGGGCTAACTGGCAGTATGGGAGACAAAACATAGGATTCCTGGGGGTGGAGGGGAGGCTGAAGTAAATTAATCCCTATGTAATACAGTATTCAATATGCCTATTTACTAAATGTCAGGAAACCAAGACACTGCTATGAATTCAGTAAACTCTGCTCTTAAAGCAATGATTCAGAGAAAGGGTTCTGTAGATTAAAAGAGACCACACAGGTTACTTCTGATCTTCAAAGTAAGTTTGGAGCTCAGATGACCTACGCATTTGTGGATGAACGATCCTGGGAGGAACCTGACTCTGTGTGCAGTCTTGGCATCAGCCTGAAAAGCTGTGTTGTCTGGGACTCCATCAGTACTTCCTCTCCTCCCAGGGCTGTGGAGGCAGCTGATGAGGCTCAGCAACTTCTAGTAATTAAAGAAACAAGTGGAACAACATCGTACTATCACCCAGGAACTTAGGATGCTTATTTTTGTGCTGCTCTCACACTCCGATACTCTCTTTTTATTCCCCTCCTCTCCTCCACTCCACATCCATCATGAAAAAATAATTTCCTTTACTGGAGTTCACAGGCAGGAGAGGAAGTTAAAAATAAACCGCTTACAGGCATTCATTTGTACCACAGAAAAAAATCCAATAATTTCAGGCCTTAGTATATCTAAAATTACGTAATTGTGTCCACTAGCAGGGTGGAAATATTTTAGCTGGTGAACAGGGGTGCAGAGCAGACACACCACTGGAAGTTTGAAATAGCAAGCAGCAGACACTCAAATAAAATAACCATAGTGAAAACTAGAAGATTAGAAAGGAAAAGGACACAACCTAGCTATGACTTGACCTTGGTTTCAGTTTACTCCAGTTGAAACAACTGAGATACTTATAACCCTAATCCTCATCATTTAGTCAAGAATTGCCTGTGATGAAAGCAGTTAGAGGGAAACATTTTTACTCACATGTGTCTGCTCTAACTTTCTTCCAGCTGCTGCCTTTCCAAATTTGATCTCCAGACAAACAGCATCAAGACAGGTGATTTAATAGACCAAGCTAAATTGAAGCGACTCTGGCAGCCAGCACACAGAAATGACATCTAGCTACCTTGGGTGAGAAGACAACTCCATGCTGGAGAACGGGTAAGGGAGAGGAGCCTTGGCTCAGGAGCCATTGCCAGCACCTCCTGGCTTTGCCACCTTAGCTGGAGACACCACGAGGACAACCCACCACTGGGGCTGCCCTGCTCTACCTGCTGCTCACTGCCCTCTCCAGCCCAGCCCAGATTTGGGGTCGCTGGGAAGGGTTGAGTTACTTAAATGGGTGTCTCAATCTGTCTACATCAACCTCAGATGGAGCACTGAAGAACAAGGCGGTCCCTCACTCTTCCTCCCCCTCTGCTTCTCTCCCCCTTCTTAATCCTAAGAATCTTCTCCCTTATGCTCTTCTCACCGTGGCTCCTTAGTGCCAGGGCTCACCTGGCCCTACAGAGGCCATGTCAAGGAGCCCAGAGCACAGAAAACTGACCCTACAAGGAAGGTGAAAGGGTGTCTCGTCAACACAACCCCCTGAACAAAGGACACAGCAGGAGAGCTGCACGGTGATGGGGCTGGGAGGGGACAGCCCCCACTGAGATGTCCTCTGCTCACTGTGCAGCCATGACATTGTTAGTGCTGAGGCTAGGGGACAAACATGGACACTCCTTTCATCTGGGAGTGGCTTCAACTTCATCTTTTTTGTATAAATAGGCACTGAAACTGCGTGAGAAAAATGAGAAAACCCCTGACCCAGTAGCAAAGCCTACTCAGACTGAAAGTTGCCAGGCTTGCAGCTCCCGCTCAAGCGAGCTGATGGTATTACATACACACAACCACGACACAAACAACCACTGAGGCACTAGGCAGGAGGCAAGGGTCATCCCCCATCATTTTCATAAACTCACTGGTTGCAATTCCTTCCCAGCTCCTCCTGCTCCTCCGTAGCATCCCATACTCTCCAGCAAAAAAAAGTCTCCATACCTCCAAGGCATTTGGTATAACCGAAGCCATGCTTGCTGGCAAGCAAACAATTCCCCAGGAGAGTCCCTTGGCCCTGGCAATGGCGCATTTCTGTTTTGCTGAAAGGTACAAGCAGTGCTGTTTATCCAGCGTTTGTGTGGGAGCGTGTTTGCATTCTTAAGAGCAGTGGTGCAAGTCACTTTCCCTGGGTATTATCATAAAAAGCTAGGTTTCCCCCTATTGCTTTTCTGTGCTTCACAAGATTGCCACTTTGGGTTTTGTGCCGGGGCAGCAGGGGTGAGATTAGCTTCCCAAAGAGAATTAAATCCATAAAAGAGGTAGAGGAGAGCCTGCTGGTGCTATTCAGGGGCACTGGGAAGATACACTCTCTGCAGACGGAGCTTCAGAGCTTGGCCCCCCTAACCTTTATTATTATTCTTTCACTGCCAGGGAATTTAATTGATCAAAGCAACCCAATTCTTGGCACAAGTGCTTGAAGCTGCAAATCTGTTCAGACCTTGAGCTTACAGCCAGAAACTCCCTAAAGTCCCTAGCAGGTTTTGCACTCAGCTTCTACGGGGAGCATGTCCCAGTGCCACAGTAAAGAGGAGGTGATAAAAAATGCTGAGAAAGAGGGAGGGGAAAGGGCTGATTAGACAAGCTCATAAGGATTTGATCTCAAGTGGGACCACTTGGCTCAGAAAGTTTGGACAACTGGGATTATCTCAGCCTTGCAAGGAGGGAAGCCAGAGGTGCCAATGGAGTACTGCTGCATCGTTTGCATTCAAGGCTACTGAACCTCAGCAGCACCTCCAGCCTGGTGGCATCATTTTGTCACATTTATGTTAGCATGTGATGGGGTAAGTCAGTGCCGGGGGTCCGAGGTCAGCACCACAAAGGTGGAGAGGATGGCCGCTTTGCCTGCTTGCTTGTTTTGATGATGCTGCTCACACGCCATAAGAAACCACCTCAAAACCAGGGGAGAAGGCACAAATCAGATTAATTGAGAAAAAAAACCCAGATGCAGGGGGAACCAAGGACAGAGGTCTGTACAGCAGTGCCGCCAGGCAGGCAGGCAGGTCCCGGACAGCCCAGTCTCCGCAAGGGTTTGATGGAGAGCACTGGCCACCGAGCAGCGCTTGTTGCCTGTGTGGGCAGACAGCAGCAGTAGCCGCCGGTGGCTCAGGCACTGCCACTAACCCTCGCCTGTTTCTGTTGGCCTCCAGCCCCCACAGCCCTGCCGGGACATCTTTACTGGGCGGCTTTGATTGCCGCTTGGCTGTTGCTGGTATCTATAAAAACCACCCAAATTATAGTTCCCCTTAAAACCCCAAGCTAGTTCCTAAAACAGCCCAAGATCAAGAGCACGGACCTGGCACAGTCCTAGAAGCAATTGGCAGGGGCAGGCTTTTAAAATTATCTACCTAAATATGGATTTCTGAGAGAGAAACCAGAAGTTAAAAGAGTGTAAACTGTTGTCATAAATATTTAAGTGAGATATAGACTGGAACAAGAGTCCTTTAGTCCTTTGGCTGTAAAGATGCCTTTTACACTTTGAAAACATCCTCTGTCACTCTCTTTCCCTGCCCATTCTTTACTCCTGTGGCTTTTTCCAGCCTGACTTTATATACAGTCAATAGCATCTGAAAGGAAAGTTGCCTGTGTTTTATGCTCTTCCTAATTTGCAAGGAAAACAAATGTAAATCACACCTCACATTTGCAGTACTGCAAAAGAAAATGTTAGATTTAAGGCTCTGATATGTACAAAAGCAGAATCAAGAAGTATAGTCGGAGTGATTGGATACCAGACAAATTATTTTATTTTTTTTTTAAGGTCTGCTTGGGGAAAAAGAAAGGCTTGAATATGAAATTCCATTTCCCCTTGACTCACTTGGTATTGTTTTGCATTAAAAAGGAAAAAGCCGCATTCTACAAAGCATGCAGCAAGCTGTGTGAGTGGAGCGTGTACTAAGCATGGCAGCTTATTTATTAAAATTTTGATATGAGGTGAAACTCAATTTAGTTGATGTCAGCAAGCTTCCTAATGAGGCCTCTTTTTATTTTTTAAATTTTTTTTTATGAAAGGGCAGCTTTGTGCCTCCTCTAATCAGCTTGACAAAGGACATATAAAAATGCAAAGAGACATAAATATTACTGTAATTACAAATGAGAAACACCGTGGACAAACGCAGGAAGTAGCTGCAGATCTGTCCGCAGACGTAATGGCTGAATATTGCGGGTTACTTGTTCTGTTCTGGAAAGGAAGGGCACTTTGTAAATCGTAAACCACTGATCAAAATCTAAAACCAACCGCAAATTTGCAGCTTTTTCCCCAGACTCAGACGTACTCAGAAGGTACCTCCGACTAAGCATCATCTATTTTCCTGTTCGCTAGTGCTGCAAACACTGATGTGTCCCAGTTTATGAGCTTTCTGCTAGGCCCACATGGGGGCCTTGCCCTGATCTAGCGGATGGGTAGAACTGCCCTACAGTCCCAAGCCCAGAGCACAAACTGCCAAGTCTACAAGGAGCCTTAGAGGTGGCAGCAGCAACATCAAAAGTAGGTACAAGGAGAGGTATGGCTACTAGCCTAGGAGTTGCTATGCAAATTAAACGATGCAATGCAAGGGTATGTTAATGTCTGCATTAAGCCTCTGAACATGCCCGGTGTGAACTGTTTCCAGAAGCCTAAGCAGATTCATTCTCAGCTGGAGGCTTGTATAATTAATAAAGGCACTGTGCCTTCTCTCCTGACCCAAGTGGCTAGGTACCAAACTATTTATAACTTTATAGGTTAACACCAACATCCAAAAACGTATTGGCAGCTTGTGCAGATCCTGGCACATTAGTGTGATGTGTTCCCAGTGTGAAACACTACTTAATAAGCAGGTCACTGCATTCTGCATTAGCTTCAGTTTCTGAGTGGGCTCAACGTATAGCCCCATGTAGAGTGCAATGACATCTCAAAGGGACAAAGGCACAGATAACTGATGCAAAGTCCATTTGAAAAGAAAGTGTAACCCTGTTCTCAGTGGAGATAAGGGCATTTTGAAAAGGGCACTGCCACTGTTCAGGCGTCCTGGAGCATCCTTCAATCTAACACACTGAAGCAGTTTACATGTGTTAGAGGGAAAGATGTTTGCTCCTTCATGTAACAGAGCCTGTATGGATTCAGCCCACTCCTCCTGCAGCCCTACCAGCAACAGTCCCCATTTCACACACATGGATGAGCACCCCACGTCATTCTCAGTTCCAGCCCCAAACTTAGCTAGCACGTGGGACACTGCTTCTTCACTGGAAAAGAGCGTTTATAAGAGTAGAGAAGTGATTTAAGAAGCTACTGGCCCTTCTTTTAAGCAGAGGTTGCTGCTTGACAAGCAACACTTTCTCTTGCATGGGTGTCCATAGTTGAGCGGAGTCCAACAGAAACCATGCACCATGGTGCATCAGGAAGCCGAAAGAAGTACTCAGCTAATTCTATGAAGAAACCAATATGGGATGTGTACATGCTATATGCTCACATATGTGCAGTAGCACATTAGAAAATGCAAATGGTAGTTACTGGCACAGACCAGTGTGCTAAAGTTCCCTGGGCCAGATAAAGTCATAAAGTAAAGGAATGATCTATCGCCTATGTAGTGCATTAGAGCTCTTCATTAACAGAGGGACTAATCAATTTATGGAACTCATGAATCAGTAAAGCTATTACTTACAATGATTATTGGCAAATTAACATATCACAGTGTACTGACCCCGATACATCTCCAGTGTATGCCGCTACCCATACATAGCCAGTAAAGGGCCCAGCACTACTTACTGCATTTCCACTCCGTTCAGCTGGTTAAAGCCAGGGATAGAAAAGAAACACTGCACGGTCAACCTCTGAGGTTTCCACTTTGATATACATACATGTGCATAGACCATACAGAAGACAGTAAACAAAAAAATGCGACATGTATGGAAGATCACAAGCCTTGGCCTCCAGACATGAGTTTTAAATCCAGTCAAGGGTTACCTACAAGCAGGCCCAGTGGCTGAATTCAACCTATGAGAAAGAAAGAGGTGCCTTGCCAAATTCTGATGCTGATCCAGTTGGCCACTTACTGTTTGCTCCCATTTTGAAGGTAACATAATCCAGCACACTAGTTTGGACCCATCTTTAGCCCAATAAGGATCTTAGTGAGGAAGGTCTGTTAATACACTAAAACCCCAGGGCCAGGCTGTCTGCACACCAGTAATGCAGTAGTCCTACAGGCTAAATCAACCACAATGGGACATGTGCAAACACCTCTATGCAAGATTAACAAAAGAAAAAAAGTAAAGAAAAAAAAAGTTGTGTTATTTAAACTACACTCAGCCACAGAGCACTGTAGGCCACATGTATAAAATGATTCTTTATTAGCGATCCTGTGGCTTTAAACCAGAGCAGACATGGGCTTTGAAATCCTGCAGACAGACGATCATTCCCTATTTAATTCTACTAGGCTTTTTCACAGAGGTTTTTACGGTCTAAACTGACATTCTTCTCTCTATTCATTACTGCATTCCTGGCCTATAAACTGTATGACAAGGGAAAGGAAGTGGAAAATTAGGTTACAGTGCAAACAAACATACTGAAAACATTGCACATTTGAAAATAAATTAAGTTTAACTATACTTTGCAAAGGTTAACTTCATAGGTTTTATTATTAGAAAATATCAAAACACTGTTCATTTACTGCAGGGCTCTCCTGCCTGCTGCTTTGTTTCTGGGTCATGTAAGTGTCACGAAGGGTCAGCTCCACATTACTTACAAGCCATGCTTGCTTAACAAAGTAATCCACAATCTTTCCAACGTTCATCCGCTATTAAGCGCTCTCGCATAGGGTATCGTCGACGTCAATGAGGCACTCGCAGGTTCACCGGCACAAGGAAGTTCCTACTAGCTGAATCCTTGGCCCTCTGAACATACACATTAAGAGCCAGAGACTCCAGCCTGCTTTAAATCAACATTTCCCCGCTGAAATTAGTGGAGGGGTGCTGCTTTATGTCAGTGGAAAAACCCGTCCTTGACATCAGCCATATTGCTGCTTAGAGAATTAAGGTTTAATCAGAGGCTATCATTGGCTTTGTTCGTTCATTATAGCTTAGTTTTGTCCTCAAAACACCACCCCATCAATACAAAGAGTGGCCAAAATTGCATGATGTTAGTGCAGGGCTCTGTACATTTCTCTGATCTACAAAGATGAGAGTTTTGGCTGTTGGCTATGCCGAGATGCACCCTCCGGCTCTGTGCTTGACACCACAGCACCATGCAGCCCTATCCCTTCTCTCCCTTCCATTGCTCTTGTTTTCTTGGGGAGGGAGTACCAGCACCAGAAACCCCTGCATATTGCAGCCAGGTCCCCATTCAGGATGGTCAGGAGATCACAAACACCACAACCTACTATGGCATGCCTCCACAGGTCAGTTTAGGAGTCTTTTTGTCTCCATTTCCTACATGTTAAACTTGGACATGTATATTTAAGGCTCTGCATGCCGAAGAACAGGACCTTGTTGTGCTGGGGAGAAAAGCCCATGTTAAATCAGCAGTCTGGTTTGAGACAATGCTTCAGACAAGATGACATAACTGGAGAAAAAGCTCAGTGTTTTGAGCTACGCAGGGTCTTAATGGGTTTCATCTTTGTGAGCAAGTTAATTGTCAGTCTCCTGTCCTGGTGCCATCACTCCACAGCTCGCTCTTGTCAAAAGCTGTCCAGCCTCTTGACTAGTGCTACAAACACGCATGTCTTAATCATCACCATCTTAAATGGTCTCTGCAGAGTAAACCGCAAAAGCCCAGCTGCAATATTTACGTTTCTACAGCAAAAGTCCCCCAGGGAAAAAAGAGGTGGGGATTGAGAAGGGACCCTTTCTTTCTTCTGAGCACTCAGTGTAATTACATTCCTAATGGTGAATTTATGATATCTTATCTTGTGCACAATGAATACTCTATGTGGGTCACCAGATTTGATATGACACTGAAAAGAAAGAGTGGCTCACGGTTAAGCAAAGCTGGAGAACTGGATGGCCAAGTTTTTGTTCTGTCAAGCACCAACACTTCATCACCTTGAGGGCATTATTAAACTTGCCAACCCTTTTGCTCCTCTTATTAGCAAGACATTTCCTGGAGAACAGGAAAGGAGGAGGGGAAGAGGCACTAAAACATACTCACTCTCTAAAGACTTAAAGACATTTGTCCATTTTATGACTCTTATTTGTTCTTGCTCTCTGTGTTCTTCCCATTGTGCTTCACCCATTTGGATCGTGTTGACATCACTCCTTTGTTATCTTCCTAAATTAGCTGTAATGAAGTCCTTTGAGCTACATGTGCATGCCTTATTTTTCGTTTTTCGCTTCTCCAAACTGTCCCTATTCACTTTCCCTCACACTAAAGCCTCCCTTCCCCCAGCCCACAACATGCTTTCTAATCTGTTTTTCATTTGCTCCCTTTCACCTTTGGTTACCCAGTGGTCAATAGCTGGTGTACTTTACAAAATAAATTACATTATTACTGACTCTCATTGAGAAGTGATAGGCACCCACATGGATGAAGCTGAGCATTTAGAGCAGGAACCATTTGAAATTTCAGTGCCCCAAAATACAAGGACAAAGGGGGGAATGAAGAGGGGAGAGCATGGGGAAAAAAAAAAAAAGGGCACTTGTAATTTCTGGCACGTGCAAAGTCCAAGGGACTTTCGTAGTCATAAAACCACTGGACTGCAGATCATGTAGCCGTACTACGGCAGCCTGTCTGGCCATCTGACCGTCACTTGACTAGATTGGAAGCTGGTTTTATGTAGCAACTTTCATAATCGTGGTATTTCACAGCACTTTACAGAATAACGAGTTAGCATGCTACAGCTATTATGCACTTAGCAATAATGCACAGACAACCTAGAATCAATTTTATTGAGAAGCTGATGGGCAGGGCAGAAGGGTTATTCTCTGCCTTTTTGTTTTGAGAAGTGTCATGTATCTTTAGCTTGCCTCTTGCAAGGCAATATAAAATCTGGGCTGCGTCTTCAAAGGAAAAAGGTATGTTTTTACCGAGGGATAGTTTGGTTAAAGTGGGTGACAAGGACTCTATATCCCAAGAATTGCCTCCTATTCCATATTAGGATGGTGGGAATATTTTGATGATTAGTTACTATGTCAAATAACATTATTTTCATCATCCTGGATCTACTTGAGATTTTGCCTCAAAATATACACAAAGTGGAATGATTCAAGCAGAAGATGGAGAGGACACCATCCCTGAATGGCAGGTCCCAGGGGCAGCAGCAGTTTCCTATATAGTCTATGATTTGCCCCACTCTTGTTAGCCACCTTGTTGGTTATTTACATATCATTCTTTTATGCATGCATTCATTAATGCACGTGTGTACCTACAAGTAATGTTACACTGTGTGGCGTACCCTATAAGCTAGTAACACTGGAGCCATACATCCCTTTCCACTGCATGCTTACTGTAAGAGCAAAGCACACCACCCTCCAGGATCCCTTCTGGAAGGTGGGCTGGTGGTAAGTCCCTCTCTGCTCCTCTTTCTCTGCAAAGCATCTGACATGCTGCCTTTGAGGATGGGCCCAAATTCTCCTCCTGGAATTGGTCTCAGCCTCACACATCTCCACTGACTGAGAAATGAGATAGGCCACCAGGGACTACACCTTCTCCTGGCCAATGTCCTCTCCTGGCGAAGCTATACAGGGCCCAACTAGCTGAAAACTTTTTTTTGGTTGAAAATTTACTCAGAACCATTAACTCCGAACAGAGCCCATGGCATAGGGTCATAGTAGGACCCAGCACCTTATTTTTTATGGAAGTTCTTCAATGTGTTTTTTCTTGCTTAAATATAAGGTGAGAGCAGCACTAGTAGCATGCTACTTCTGAGTTTTCATTATTTTTAATTTTTCTGAGTGCAGACTGTATTCAGAATTTTTCTTATCACTCTGTTCCACAGTGGCTTTGTAATTCTCCTTGGTGTTTCCCAGGAGAGCCATAAATACCCTCCAAGACCCCAGCAACATTTGTAACAGTGATTATTGGGAGGGGACCACAACTGCTAACATTAGATATCTTTTAATTTAGAAACAATAGACACAAGAAAGGCAACACAGCCCAGCAAAATGGAGTTTGAGAGACTCACTCCCTGTGTCTGCCCTCCTTCCTTTTGCACTTTGTCTAGCTCATCCTTTTAAATGTTAAGCTTAGAGTTGCAGAAGTTGTCTCCCCTCTCCATAGAGGACCTAGCACATGGAGGCCCTACCACAGAACATCAGGAGCCTTTTGCATGATAGGGTTATAGAACCCTACTGATGGTGTGGCAATTTCCCAACTACACTAATAGCCCACTTTTAAATGATGTGTAATTCTTCCTATCCTCCTTGGATTTCATATTAGAAAGGTAATTCTCTAGCCTATATGGTTACAGTGAAACTTTCAAAACAAATACAATGCAGAAAGATGTTGTGACAAGTTACCTGCAAACCTGGCAGATAATAGCTCTCAGAGGTCAGACTACTCCATTTACCCAAAAGAAGTGTTAACTCTTACATCTGATAAGAATATCAATGTCACTATTCAATATGTGACATTCTCTTTGCAGAAGTACAAAGGCAATCCATTTACCCATTAGCGCAGGGTGTCACATCAATTACTGGGATAGATGCTTCAGGGAAACTCAATTGCTTTCATAGATTTTTCCCAAAGTTAAAGTTGCATTTGCTTCAACCCCAAAGGAAGAAAAAACATCCCTTCCCCATTATTTAAAAATCTCCACTGCTGTACAAATAAGAAATCTCAGCCAACTTTCACAACTTCATGAGTGCAAAATCCCTCAGCAGCGTCCCATAAGGATCTCCGTTCCCCTGCAACTACAGGGCAAACATTTGCCTTCAGTTCATGGTGCAATTGAAAAAAGCAGACTACAGCATCAAACATTAGCAATAGTTAGCCCTTCCCTGTCCCCTCCCATGCACGCAGCAGGCATTATCATCACCGTTTTAGACACAGAAAAGCTGTTATGGCTATGCATGCCTTTGTGCAGTAGAAGAGCAGAGCTGAGTATCTAGCGTACAAGATTTGTAAACAGGGTGTGGAATATAGTATGCAAGGAGCAGAAGAGCGACATCAAAGTACACACCAACGTGATGTTTTCACTCTCCCTTCACCCCCTCCCCACTCCAGCCTGAATTAATGTGGAGTAAAGCACACCATGCATTTCTTTTGATGGGCAATTGGGTGGGCAGTGCCAAGTTTAAAAATCAGTAGTGCCAAGTATGTCCTTAGGGCAGCTGCAACCCTTAATGCCTAGTTTCACCACTGCAGGTGTTAACTCCTTCCCCCACCTGCCCTGGACAGAGATTTTCACTGAGGTGAGAAAGCAGCACCCTCAAAAGTTGTGCTGTTCCCACAGATCTCCAGTCATTGCAAAAGCGGATCTCTGGACAGGTCAGGTAGCTTCCCAGTACTCACACGATACTAGCTCAGGCAGGAGGTGAATAGAGACGACAATAAAATGGCTGTCAGGGCACTGGAGCTGCGTTAAATGTTTGTAATCTTGTTAGCCTGGCTTTATGGTTTGGGAGTCATACTGAAACTCCCAAGGGTTGAGGTCTTTGACCAAACCTGACGTTCCTTATGTCTCTTATGCAGTATCCTGGATCCATTTAAAACCATTATTTATTAGCTTCTGGAATCACAGCTGACAGAATACCACAAGCAAGGCTAACGCCAGCTTTCCCAGGACTGGCAGATGTCAGAAACACTTGAATCTGGTGAGAAACTTCCATCTCACGAGATTTCTTCAAACCAGGGAGCTCTACATAACTCAACTTCTTCAAGTGCAGCTTAGCTTTCAGGTCCTGACCTTATCTGGAAAAAGGTACCACAAAGGCAAATATGAGATGTAGTGTTTGAGAAGCAGCCAAAACTTTTTCAGACTATGGATATACCTTGTTCACTCTGTTTGCAGCTCAGGCCTGTGTTTTACTCTATTTAAAGCAGTTGACTAAATAAGGGGGTTCATATTCCGCAGAAATGCTTCAAAAGGGCAAAAGGCAAGCTAGACTCATTGATCTTTTCCACCCTGCATCCACGAAGGAGGACCACTCTCTGGAGAGTTTATCCATATATCAAAAGACAAGTTGTGATTCCTGAGCTGATTTCAGTCTGCATCATTTCAGTCCCAAGTGTGTTGGCACAGTTAACAAAAACACACCCAACAGCAAAGCAGCGTTGTTGCCAACATTTCACTGCCTGTATGCAAAATATGCACATGCACGTTAGTCACAGCTATATTGTAACCTAGGCACTTGCATGGTTTACTAGTACCAGGTGCATTTCTTTAAATTTTGGAGGTTAGTGATGTGATCCAAAAGATGCAGCTTCAGCTCACTTGTGATGCTGACCGCTGCTTAAGGAACAGCTCCTGCTGGATTCCCCAAGCCCACCCCACCCCACATGCCCCAGCCCTCTTACTGAGGATGAGCAGGGATGGAAAACACATCTGAGAAATTGTAGCCTGGCCTCTCTTTCCAGCTCTCCTATTGATGTTAATCCCACCAGGCATGAATATTCACCAGAGCTGCACAGTGGTATGGGTGGGCATTTTGACTCAGGTATATTTAGTTATTTCACCCAATGTAAAATAGGTGGGAGGGGTGTCAACATAGATGACTCCCATTCCAGAATACCCAGTCAGATGGTAAGTATTCAAGGATTTGAATCTGGCATGAACCACAAAAAATAGTCCCCCTGCTTCAACTGGACAGCTGTGAAGATAACAATCAAACAAGGTTTTGCAGAGCCCTGTTACTTGTATCTCACCTTGACAAACATATTTTCTTAAATCTAAACTTAATCTTACCACCCATTTATTAATCATTGACTTCATAATCAAGCACTAGCAAACAAGGTATTAAATAAACCGAGCAGCGGTACCAATGCATTTGATAAACTAGAAATAACACATCAAAGGCTACAGTCTCATGGTAATACAAGTTCTAGTTAAAGGCCTCCCCACGCATATACGCCTTGATCTGTTAAGGTTATTAAAACAGCAAACGCAGCTGTATTTTTAATAAAATAATTAGCTCCTTCAGTCTGTGTTGAGTGATGTTCCTCATTTTAGATTCAATATAAGCTGCATCCCATCCAAAGCAGCGTATGATTGCAAATTATCTGTATCACAAATAGAAGTTACAGTGGTATTTAAAAACTAATTATTAACTCAACATTGTAATGGCCTGAGCCTGTAAGGCGCAGAGTCCTTGAAGGCCATTGTAATTCACAGATTATCAAGGTGTCATGCAGCCTCCTACAGAAAGCTGTGAGCTACAACACTGTGTCCCATTGCAGAAATGTCCCCAGAAAGCCCATCTCTGAAAGCATTTGACGCTTCCTCCAGACAGCAGGCAGCCTCTGCCTAGCACAGCTGACTGTTTGTGAGCTTCTCTACATCAGGGTTAGTTTAAGTAATAATAATATTTATATTCTAAAGAACACTGTTTAAATACACCTCCCACACAATGAGATTTCCTATTTTTAGAAGGAGGATGCCTGCACATTAGAAAAAGTCAGCAACAAAGATCAGAGCAGGGAGTTTGAAGTCAAAACTCCATTTTTATTATTTTATCAGGGCTGGGATGTTTGCTTTTTTTTTTTTAGCAACCTCCATTTGCATGGAGGTCTTTCACATGGAAGTCAGCAGAAACAGTGAAATCCCAAGAGACCTTAGTGAGGTCTGCCACGAGCACTTACTATTGCTGGGTATGGACTAAATGGGCTAAACACCATGTACTGAAAGTTAGCCCATCTGTAATACACACATAATTTTGCCTGACAGAAAGGGAGCAAATTTAAGTTCCTCCCTGCCAGGGAGCGCCTGACGAACAGCACTGCATACTGCTCTATCAGTGTGAGCATGGTACTACTCCAGGCTCATCACCCAGCCCATGCAGGATTAGCAGGGCCTGGTGGCTTTGCCACTTGGAGGCAGCCCCTGGGCTCTTCCAGCTCCACCATCCCACCTTCAGCACAGGCACACCCTGTTCCCTTGTACTGGTATTGAAGTGATGGCCTCACACAGCGGTGGGGGACCATGGTCCTTCAGGTATGAGGGAAGAGTTTGCAGTGATGCCCTACAGAAGCACTGGCTAGAGGCACCTTCCCGGCTTGGATAGCCACGCCACGCCAGCCCCCATCCTCCCTATAACACAAAATGCTATTTCTCACTGCTAGCACTGTACCGTGCTTTGGGGCTGCCTCCCAGCCTACAGTGGCTGGGCTTTGTGCTGGGAGGAAGAGAAAGCTTTTTGGAAATCCTTCTAAACCCACTTTCTGAATCTGGGACAAGTCATTAATTATTTTATGATAATAACACCCGAGAGTCGAAGATGACTGAGCAGGATGCCGAAATTAGAGGGTTTTATCACGGCAGCTAAGTGGAGAGTTATTTAGGATGTAATTGCAGTTTTATGTTCTTTGCTGCTGCTCCCCTTGACGGAGTTTCTTCCTGGTTTGTAGAGCACTGACCTTCCCTCACTCCTCGTGGGGATGTACAGCCATCACACTCATGTTTGTAATAAAACCCCACGTCCAGGGTCTTACAGAAAAACAAACTTTTTACCTTGAGCAGAGCAAGTAATCGGTGCTGTTTGAGCATTTTTCAGAACTGGCAAGTTTTTCAGTTTGGCAATTTTATTCTGACTCCAGAAGTAAGCAAGCAAGCAATATCTTGCCCTGGATAATATATTGAGAAAGGTGAGGCGATTATAGAAATTGCTAAAACAGAAAAGGTGGCAGGTAATGGCATCAGCATGAAGGCACAAATTCCCTGCAGACAGGACATAACTAAAGAAAGGAAAATAGGCTTTGCAATGGATGTACGCAATGAAAGAGATAAAGGCACAAGAAAAGTTAATGCACTCTTACAAAATCAGAACTGGATTTTCAGAACTTATTGAGATACTGTTTATATATACATACTCATCTAAATTCACCTCAAAAGTACTCTATACTGTAAGCAGCCTGCCAAGAATTAATAAAAAGAATATATGTATATTTTTCTGTATTTAGTTTTTTCTGCCAGTATTTCACATAAACAAATCAGAGGAAGGGGGGTGGGAAACACACACACAAATAAAATGGCTGAACACTGTGCAATCCTTTAAGGTTTTTGGCTCCATGATTTTTTGTAGCTGCCAAAAAAAAAGGCAAAATGTTTTCACTCAAGCAATCAAACAGCACTCACATCCTATTGAAACTCCAGTGACAGACCGCTAGTAATGCTTTGTGTTAACACCAAAGGATAGAAGATACGCATAGACCTAAAAACCCACTGGTTAGCGTTTTCTCTTATCTGCTAATTTCTCACAGGATCTTAGGCACCGGCAGAGATTATATTCTTCATATGCTAGCCATACTAAACTTTTACAGCTTCCTGCACCCGTGAAAGTGTGCACTAGTGTTCAACCACTTCCCCATTATTTATCCTGAGTAAGCACTAGAACCAATTTATTCCAGCCCTTTTTATGCCATTTCCCTATAGACAGGCTACACACAGCAGTGCTGAGAGCTCCCATTTTTCTTTGCACAACAGGTCATCAAAACAGCTTCTCAGTTTGTCAGCAGGAACTGTGCATGTATCATAACCAATGGACTGGACCTGTCATGTAAAGGCAAATGCTGAAAAGATCAGTTTTGCTACTATAATACAGCCCTGTCATATAAAACTATTGCACCGATTATCCCAGAGGCTTGGGACTATGACACATGGGTTCTCCCTTGTATTTTACCACTTGCATCTTCTTGTGGTTACTCTTTCCGTATCTCAACAAATGTAAATCCTCAGGAATGAAAAACACTTAGGGATTCATCCCTCCTGAGTTCATACATGTTTCAAAAATAAAAAGACAACCCAGGTGCACACCTTCATCAGAAAAAACCCATACTTTCTTTTTGGAGGTTTCTGCAGAGAACATGTTACCAAAAGTATGTTGGGGTAGGCTGGAAGCATTGCTTCTATCATGCGAGACTTCAAAACAGAAAAATATATTCTGTTTTCTGAAGTCCTGGGTTTTTTTCCCTTCCCTGGAAAGCTGCTGCAGTTCAGAGCTATCAGCTTTGTTTCATTCATGGGTCCTGGCCCAGCTCCAGAGGACAGGGCTCTCTGATAATGCTGGATACTTTTTTAGGAGACGTTTAAAAGCTCCATCAGGAACAGAGTGGTCTGAAATATTGCCAAAAATCTGACTGACTTTATAAGCTCTATTAGTGGTCAGCCTTACTAGCAGAGTTTGTAAGCATTGCCAAACTGCTCTGGCTGCAGTTAGACATGCTGTTCTAGTTGCAGCTGATGCAGGCTAAGAGGTGTCCACCCCCCCTCCCCAGTTCTCTCCTAGTGTGTCACCACCTTTCTGGCAAAATTTACCACCCCCTTATATCTTGACAGTGCAGGTTCACATGTAATCACCCTCTCAGCCAGCTGTGTTCATACAAGCTGGGTTGAAAAATACCACGATTAGAAATGCTTCAGCTAACTGAGGTCATACGGCCAGGTGCAGGATAAGGGTGACCACAAGACAGCCAGGCTGGGAAGCTCAGGGACCAGGCAGGCTTTAAAGGCAGCAAGGAGCTCAGTGGTGGGTCCTGTTTCAGGAAGATGTGAATGGAGAGGGCTCTCCTCTTGGAGGTTCCCAGCAGCTCCATCCAACAGAGCAAGTCTTTGACTACCACAAGAAGCCATTGCTCTGCTGTTTCCAACACAATGCCGAAAAATATAGAGCCAAAAATCTTCCTACACAAAGACAAGACCTCATGTTATCTCCAGGCATTTTCTGACACCAGGAAGCTTGCATACGTTTCTATTAATAGCAGTAACAGATTATCTAAAAGGAATGAAAGGCAGCTAATACTAAACTTGGTGCTTGGGTTAGTCTGTAGACAAAACATGTTGCCTGCTTTGTTGTAACTGTTCTAGCATAAACACAAGATATTTAAAGAACAAACTTTAACTAACAGTGCATTTGGGTGGGGTTTCCCTCCCTCTCCCACTCCAAACACATAGAGCTTTTCCATAAATTTCAATCCTGCAGTTTCCTAAGAAATATATTTTGGGGGCAGGAGAAGAGGAAGAGAGAAGAGGACAGGGGCTGTATACCACTCCATCAGCATAGCCCCAGGCAGCATATGTGCCGAGGCACACAGTGCAATCCCCGAACCTGTATTTAGACTATAGGATATGCTAGAGTGACCAAAGCTGCCCAAAGGCCCCCAAGGATATGTATATCTACCACTCAGGGATCCATTCCATCCCCTCTCCCTGTGCAGATACTTTTACAGAATTGGCTCTCAGTCTTTATTGTGACACTGTTTTAATTAAAATACACAGCCCAGACAAATGATTCATAAGGAAACCTCCCCAACAATAACAAACGTCCAACAGACATTGCTTGGACTGGCCATCTATCTCAACTATTAAACCCTTAAAAAAAAAAAAGTGCTAGAATGCTGAGATGCAGGCAGCCCTCAACAGCACCTTTATAATTCATACCCTCCCACAGCCTACCGCAAGACTACTGTGGGCTGGCTATACTTAAACTAGTGCTTGGACTCCTCTTTCTTTTTCTACATCTAGTGGAAATTTTCCCCAGGACACCTCCCACTGCCTTCCTTACCATTGAAAAACTGAAACGGAATAAAAATCCAGCAATCTCTTGCCACCATGGCTACTGAGGCAACTCTAAGCAAGGCACCTGGGTCCATGAGAGAAGACCCTTGCTCCCCAGAAGAGAAAGCAATGCCTGCCATTGTTGGAAAAAAGCCAAGGATATTATACAGCAAAGGAAAGTAACTGCCGCATGGAGAAGCTCTTCCCTTACAAGATCCCCCATGGGACCATACTTTGCAGTGAAGTGCAACCTGTTTCCATGGGACTTCATCTCACAGTAGAGCAGCAACAGGAGGTGACACTAGGCTCAATATCCCCCAAGGGTATAGCACCCTACCAGCCAACTCACTCCCTCTTCTACTTTCAGAATCAGACTCCCCTGGTAGCCTTCCCTCCTACAGGACAGCTCAGCTTTGAGAAGACCACCTCTCCCCAGCAGGCAGATCAGCCAGCCATTAGCCCTTCCACTTCTTCACCACCAGAGCAAGGATGACACCTTCCTGACACATAGGAGTCATGATTTAAAGAGGTGAAACCAGGGTAGTATTGAGCACTGTGCGTACCAGAAGCCCCACAAATTTGTGGTTCTAGTGGTAGTGATGGTGCCTAGTGTTGGTATGGCACACATCAGCACATCCAGCTGTGCTGCAGATGCACTCAGAAACCAAACTTTTGTGAGCTATGAACTGCTGCCCTCATCTCAAGATGATTCACTCAGATACTAAAATTTTAAATAGCACTATTGTTAACTCACAGCTCAGCAAAACATGCAAGAAAGACTGGGAAGGGATGGATTAGGAAAGTCTGCTTGATTAGCATGAGTCACAGCTCACTTTGGCACCACCGGTGAATAGGCCGTGTACCCACCACTTTTTCCTTGCCTTCAAGATGCTGAACCCCAAGGCAGGCCATCTGAGCCCATCTACAAAGGACCCAGGCTTCAAAGTGAAGCCAAACCAAAGGAGCCAAGCAGAGCTCATGGGTGTATTCCAAGCCCACAGAGGGAGAGCTCAAAGGGTCTGAAAACATTTGCACAAGACAGTTTATCGTAAGAGAAACATATGCTTTTCCAGCTGTAGCCATCTTCATGGAGGCCTAATGAGCTCTTGTTCACAAAGCCTACACTACCAAAGTCTGAATTTCTGCTCCCCTCCTCAGCAGATGCTTGTTACAACCCTGTCTTTGCTGAGCAGACTTCTAACTGGAGCTTTCCCAGTGGAGTTATCGAAGCATACGCCCAACTCGTCTTCCTTGATCCACCTTTGCATCTTACATCAGAAATGACGGTACAGACTCAATAGCCACAATGCTGGATGGAAGCTGAGTTTGCTGAGTTGACAGTATGCCAAGTACGCATGGTTTTGCTGAGGAGCATGCAACACAGCGCCTGTTGCTTTCTGTTTAGTGTGGGTAGAAAGCAGAGTGGAATCTCTATCAAATTCAATGGAAATTGAGATTTTGTGGTAACAAGCAAGGAAGTTATTGTTGCAGGCCAGAGAGCAAAAATTCATACCAGCCAATGGATGTAAGGCAGAGCAAAGTGCATGGTTTGGAGAATATGGACAGAAGAAATTAATTTGCGCTAACTACAGGATGTGCCTATGGAAAGGGGAGTGCGTGGACAGGAAAAGTCCTTCATTCCTTTTCAATTCTAAGACTGCTGCGACTACAATACAATCTTATTTAACCCCATAGCCATAATACCAAAGGGACTGAGAACTCGGAAAGCTTATAAACAGCACGGCACTGCCTTTCTTGCATTTTGAAAGAGTCTCTCCATGACTACAGGGAGATTGGCAGTAAATAAATTGGGTATGGTATCGCTAGATACCTCAAGGATGTAAGAAAATGGGAAAGGAGACAAACAAATGCACTGACATGCAAACCTACAGTAATGCTCTGACTTTACATCTAGGTTATCAAGGCTTCCAAACTGAAAAGAGATGTTTACAACATCCTTACCATCTCTCCATTAGGTAAATGCCACAGTGCTGTCATTGGAAGTGTTGTGCTAATCAAGGCATTGTATTTAAAGATCGTATTTTTACAAGTTCAGAGACAAATCAGTCTGAGGTCATTCCTGATGTTTCATTATATTTTGATTTGCTTGCATTTTATTCCAACTCCAGCTTCACAGCTGAAAGAGCTAGTCTCCTCCTCCTATTCTGCAATAGTATACGATGTTCCTGGAGAACTATACAACAGTGGGTCTGAGCCTGCAGGACCATGGAGACCTTAATTAGTCTAAGGTAGGGCTGTGGCATGCCAGTCCTCCTCCTGCTTGTGCATTCCCACTTTCTCCTTCACCAGTGCTGGGAGTTATCCAGTTATGTCTGAGCTGGCTTGCCACCAGCAGCAGCAGCTCTGCTCCCTGAAGCAGCTCACTCTGCAATTACAGGAGCAACAGTCTGGGCAGTCAGAAGTTAATCGGTCAATACTTCACTTGTGGTTCCAGAAGGAGGAGGTACCAGTGGTGGAGTCAACAGGTCTCCGAGGTCAACATATATCTATTAAAGAAAGTATACAGTCTCCTTGCCCTGACCATTGCAGAAATACCTGAAGAGATGGCTTCTTTGCCCAGTTTTTTAACCCAAAAAGCACTCCATGTTTTTCCTCAGGACCACACTGCTGGTGATTCCTAACACTTCACTCCTCTCTCTCACACTCAAAAAAACCCACAGACACACATCCATCCCACTGGGCTGAAGACCACTGGACTTCTGCCCACCTGCTTCAAAACTAGTATCCTGTGCATTGAGCAGTGTCATCTGTCAGACTAATTCAGCCTAAATTAACTACTATTTGCCTTTCTCTTCAGCGAACACTGCTGCCCACTGCTTCCAAGCAGATTTCACCTAGCTCACACTGTTGAAGTATTAGAGATAATGGGCAGACCTATTCTTCTTTCTGAAGGATTTAAACCAAACCCTCTTATACATTATCATGATGCTGTTGATGCTCAATATGGCTTTATTTGGTTCAGTCTTCTATATATATAATTCTAAAAGGATACTTCCCAATGAAAAATAAATCTTGTTTAATAAAGAAATAAATCAAAACATCCACCCAGAAATAGATTCCCCCAAAGCCTTTCCCTGTGACTGAAGCATGATGTTCAATATTGCCCTTTGCTTTTTGGTATGCTGGGAAGAAAGAAAATGGACCAAGAACATTTCAAATTTGTTTCCTGCACAAAGTCATGCAAGCATTGTTGATATCTATTGCAGATGTGTGAGTTATGTTTGGATACAGGCTCCAATGCCTCACAGCTTTCAGACATGCACAGATTGACAAAGCCAGAGTCAAAATAGCTCTTTCAGTTTCCCACAGCACCAATGTCATTCACCCTAGCACAGATGATCAGCATTTCCCTGATTCCCAGGCATCAAAGAGCCTCTTACAGAGCTGAACAATCCTTGTGACAAGACAGCTCAGGGAGAGAGCATTTCCCAAAATCCAACATGAATTTTGGGGGCTGCTCAGCCTCTGTGTGTACCTGTCATCAATTCCTTTTTCTCTCTAGGACAGCAAAAATTATCAATGTGCCAGAAAGTTGCTGTTATCTGCAAAGGGCTGGCTTGTTTTCTGCTATGCAGAGCATCAACATGACAGAGTCCTTGAACAGGTGCAGGCCAATGTCTCTTGTAAAGAACTTACCACCACCCCCTAGCATCTCTAAAGTAGATGCAGATGCGCACAATAAGGAGCTGCTATGCATTGGTAGGGGGTGGGGAAAAGCAGGAGGACATTTATTCCATGTTGTTAAGTCCTATTAAGGTATTGGTTAGGTTTATCAGCAATGGATGGATTTGAGGTTAGGATCATCAGGGTAGGATTTAAAGGATCCCTTATTTCCAGTGTCCTTCCCCTTTTTATGGTGCCCTTTTTTTTCCACAAGTAAATTAAATTTGTTGCTGCAGTATTGCTGACCTCTTTCACGCAGGGCATCAAATCTCCAAAGAGTCCCTTAAAGCCCTGTCTTTTCCCAGTGCTGTATCCTATTAGTGCACTGACCCTTTGTGCATCCAGCAGAGCTGCTAACCAAAAAATGCCTTTGGAATCTGAAAGCTGCTGCACAAAGGCAGCCCTTGGATTTGAATAGTGCGGCATGGAGGGTTTATTCCTCCTTGGAGCAAGCTCTTCTCCACGGCATGGGGGTTACGGCAGAGCAGGCAAGGAGACAGTTTGGGCCCTTCAGCAGATATAATTATCCTTAAAAAAAAGAAACAAATGGGAGTCTATACAAAGGGCTTCCCAAAACAAAGCTCTCACCAGCTGACATTGGTTGCTTAAGCAGCCTCAGGTGTAGCCAACTTCCCAAGCCTAGTTCACTGCAGGGGAAAAAACTCTGGGGAAAAAAAAACCTGGGTTTGAATCTGGATCTGAAAAACAGCAGTCCAGTTGCATACCACAGAAAGACATCCCATTCAGAATGTAATAAAGAGAGCACTTAAAAAACAAAGTGGCTTTCAGGTATTAGAGCTACAAAAGCTTTCTTGAAACATTCCTTAAACTTAAAAGATGGGAGCAGAGTGCCTAGCAGCTCTATCAAGCTAACTTTTAAATAAGCTGGTGTGAGCTGGTTTAGAAAGCAGCTTCTTCCTTCATGTCTCCAAAAGTTTTGAAAAGGAGTGGAAGATTTCTACTTCCAGAGAGTAAATAGATATCCTAGATTATCTGGGACAACTTCAGAATATAGTGACTATTCTGATGTGCATAGCTGGTCTTCAGGAAGAAAAATCCAAGATGAAATAGTATCCCAGAGTAATGAATTCTCTGTTACACCCCATCACAAATCAAGGGCCCCAAGCTGACATATTTCCAGTATCACAGCAGAAGACTGACAAGACAGAGGCACTGAGCCTCACGGTGTAATCCCACATCCCAAATGTTTGCTGTTCTTCCCCTCCACCCACCCGCACCAACGAATTCCGAATGCAAGGTATTTTCTTTCTCAGTAAGAAATTTGGGGGAAAAAGGTGAAAGGCAGCTGAACTTCTAAAGATTACTATCCTATCACAAGAAAGAGATCATATGAACACAACTGTGCTTAGTATTTCACTTCAAAGATTTTGTATCTGCAGTTTCATCTGCAGTTATGTTTCCTCTTCAATCCCCACCAACCATACCTTGTTCACGGGTCATTTAAGACTTCTAATTTCTCTTATCCTTCAATTCAGGTGCTTAAAATAGGAAATAAAGACTTAAAAATTGAATGTCTACACATATTGCAATACTTTCCGTAATCTGTCTTTCACATTGTCATTACCACCTTCCTTCAACAGGTAAGTTAGGAAGCCCTGCCAAGTCTTCAGACAAGTTAACAGGAGGCTTACAATGACACGTTTGTCACTCTACTGCTGAAGTCAAAACAGAAGTCTGTTTTTCTTCCTTTCTCCACCTCAACACTTATTATTTATGTATTTAACTAACCTACCTAGTTGACTGACTGTGTCTTCCTGCAGAAAACAGAGATTTTGGTGTCTGATCCTTTCCCTTGATGCAGCCCAGAGGAATCCTGGCTCACCCAAAACCCTGAATCACCTTGGCTGCAAAGGAATCATGGGACAAACCCCTTGGAACCAATACTGAAAACACAGCACTCAGAGAGCACTCCAAGTACAGAGGTTTTGAATTTTCTGTAAAATATTTTAAACACACTGCAAAAAAGATATGATCCTTTAATATTTAATCAACTTTGGTAACAGTACCTCACTGCAAAATAAAAATTAAACATGAATGTTTTGTGGATATTTGCAGCTATTATTTGCTCCCATAGCTGCAAAAAAATATTAAACAAAGATACATACTGTGGCCTCTGAGTGGTCTAAAAAAAATACTCTTACTGGAAGGTTAACTCCTTTAAGTGGAGCCAGGAAAGATACAGATAAAATAAGAATATTGAGGGTAATATAGTGAAAATAATTTACTCTTTCCCCTGTTCCAAATATTTCTATTATCACCAAAGAGGGTAAATTTAGGAGCAGGCAGAGGGGGAGCTAGATATATCACTGCTATCGCAAGCTAAATATCTGAACAGATCAAGACATTAAAATCTTTCCATACTGACTCCTTGCTTCTCCTAGCAGCAGACCATCTGCCTTTATAGGAAAGGCCTGTCTTTTTCACAGCTCTGCACTCATGTAAACCTTCTCTTCCAAAGAAGGGCTCTGCTCCCTCAACTATTCTTGGGTGCTTCAGTCCTCAAAGAGAAGAGGTTTGGACAGTAAGAGGAAGCAATAGATTTTCAGTCTCCCTTTCTTTATTTTTACTGCCTACATTAGCCAGCTGTGCCCATGCAGCATGTAACATTCATATCATTAATAAAATAGTCTGCTAACATACTTGGAGGTAGGAAAATAAACCTGAAGTGTTGATTTCAAGCCTCAGCTGGAACAGGTGCCCAACGTTGACTGCGTAAAACGAAAGATGAAAGCAAAGGCCTTTGGCAACATCCACACGTCAGTGTCTCTAGCAGAGAGCTCTCACCTAGTTACGTCTGTTACCCCAGAACCACAGAACGTCATGCATCTCTAGTGCACTAGGTTCACAGCACTGGTTCAATGAAATCAGTAGCATTTCCATAGCTGACTTTGTTTACAGGCCACCAGTGCTGGTCCACCCCTCCCCTTCCAGCCTCCCCTACTGCAATCACAGCTTCAGCAAACACCACAAACTCCCAGCCATGCTGAGGGACCTAAAAAGCTGTGAACAAATCCAACTTGGAGCATGATGTTAGGAACTACAGCTAACAAAATCAGGATGTTTCACCCAGAACTGATATGAATCAAATATATCTTAGGAGAAATTTTTTTCTCCCATCTCTCCTCACTAGGCACTTAACTAATTGATGACCTAAGAAAAGTAGAGAGCAAATCCACCTCAAATTCACCTGCTCCTGCACCCTCTTATCTAGCAATTCTCCTGCTGTTCACTCTGTTTGCAGTTATGTATTTCCTTCATTGCTAGAAAACAGGTGTACACATTTTTGTTATCTCAGGGTAAGTAACACACTTGCATTACCCTGACCTGAACATACAGAGCAGAAAGGCAAACTGAGGCCTTCGCCGACATCCACATGCCATTGACTTTAGCAGAGGGCTCCCACCTGATCACGTTCATTGCCCCAGGACTCATTTGCATCATTATCAGTGTGGTCAGTTCATTGAGGTTAGCCGCAGACAGGCAGCACTGACCTCACTGTAAAACTAGAGAGCTCTGTTGCCCCTGTGTCACAGGACAGGTCGTATGCACCAGTTACCTTGGGGTTAAAAAAAAAAAAATACAGCCAATGTGTACATCTTGGTTAGGAGCAAAAAGCCTGTCTCAGAGCAACTTTTTTCTAGGCTATGGCAAAATAGAGGAAGGAGAGAAGCACAGGCAGAAGCCCTAGTAAGACTGACAGAAGTGCACCTTGGTGATCAATGCAACTGAAAAGGATGAGGCAGTTTTCATCACTTTATTGCAGAGCTGGCTGCTGCAATCAGAATTATGCCGTTTGGTCTGTCACGCTGCAAGAGGCCTCATCTTTGACCCTCTTCTTGGTAATTATCCCCTCATGCAGCTCACATCAAATGAGACATATCGGGAGCTCCAGCTGCACTCAGTCACCATCTTGGTGTACATATCTTACAACTCCTTCTGAGGACAGGCAGGCAGAAGCCAAAAATAGCTTCCTCATCTTATTTACACAACAATCATGAACACTGTAATAAACGAATAAGCTCTGATGAAGCTGCTTTATAAAATTACTTCAGATTTAAATATTTTTATCTTCCACCAAGAAGGACAAGCAGAAGTGCTAGCGCTATCTTTAAAACAACCAAAAAGAAAATCATAACTGTTCAATTGTTTGTTTCTAGTGTGTGTGTGAATATTGAAGATAATCAGAAGCATGGAAAAATAATTCTATTCCAGCTTTTTTTAGTAAAAACTGAAGGAAGAAAACCTTTCAAATATGTTCGATTCTTGCCCTGGTTGGCACAACGTATGCTTAAGTCCCCTTGACCTTAATGAAACTTAGGCAAGCACTTATCTTTTAATTGAAGTGTTGCTCCAAATCAGAGTGCACAACCAAAGGCAAAATTAAAGTGCAAAGAGCGTAAACTGCAACAGAAGTGTGATCCTGAGCAAAGGGAGTTCACTCATAGGGGATTTGCTCTCTGCTTTGTCCAGGCAGTCAGATCAATGAGTTAAAGGTCTACAAGGGAGATAGGAAGTCTTTATGCTCCCATTGTATGCTGAGAAGCTTCAATTCAGGTTTTTGTTTCATGTAACTTTTATGGAGCTCCCATTTCAAGTAATTTCAGGGTTTTAAAGACTAAGATTTTGGAAACAGGGGAGGGAAGCTCTGAGCCACCTGTCTGTTCTCATAGATACCTTGGATCTGGATGGCTGAGCATGCATGTCAAAGGTGACTGGCCTTACCTTATCAGCTAAGTCTCATGATGTTGGTCTGTTCAGTACCAGGACTGCAGTGAGCAAGCTGCTGTAAAAGACAGGGTCACCTCTGCAGCTAGAGAAACCCCACACTACACGGACCCAGTGGAAATACCACACCAGTTTGGAAAGTATGAACACCTGATCATTTCCCAAAAGGGGAGCAACCGTTAAAGCCATATGACCTCTGAAAGTAGCAGAGGAACTTGTGGGAAGATCCTCATTTTAGTCTTGGGTAGCACTATGAATGTCCTGATAAGTCCTGATTCAAAAAACCCCACTTCGTTTCCCCTGCACAATTTACTCTGAAATGAAAGTGGACTGTCAGGAGTTTGTGGAGGCTGTATTTACAGCAGCTTTGAGCTTTATGCCAGGGAGCAGTCATGGAGGACTCCTTTTGGTGGAGTTTGCATGGATATCTGCTGTAAGGGTCAGGCCCTAACAGAGCAATCAGGACCCCAAATCTCAGAATCATTCATTTCCACTTACATAAAGTACTTCCTAAAATCTGAAAGACTCAGGCACTGAGCATTGCATTTGCACATTTCTGTGCCAGCACAGCATAACATATGCTTGACATGTCTAGAAACATTATGGTGCTGCTTCCATTTCCTGCCAGCCACGACAACTCTTTCTTTTCCTTCCTGATTTTAAGTTTTGTGAATTGTTTCAGTGCAGGAAGAGGAGGAATAGAAGAGTACTTCAGTACCTGGGAAAAAAAATGTTTAGAGGAAAAAGGCAAAGCATGTGTTCTCAGGATCAGTTGGCAGAGGAGGCAGAAAATACCACAGAGCGTGACACAAACTGAGAAAAGATTTTGTACTTGCTTTTCATTTGTTCCCACAACAGATGCATGCTGGCCTGACTCAAATACTCCATGAAGTAGCAGCCATTGCATATGCTTCCAGATCCACGTCAGCCTAGCTGAAGGCAACCGTGCTGCTAGCCAAACACAAGTTGAAGAGTCAGCATGGCAGCTACAACCGGCATGGCTAAACATCCTCAAAGTCCTACCAGTCAGCAGCTGCAGACTGTAAGGGTCCTCTCCCACTGCCTTCAAGGCTAAAATTGTTTTCACTTTTCTCTGCTACAAGCAGCACTGAGTTCAAGGTACATAGCAGCATTGATAAATTCAGTATTCAATTTTAGGAAGACCACAAATGGTGGATCCACCCTTCAGACAGGTTCAGATCTGGGAGACAGTCAAACATCTGAAAGATTTGATCCTTATCTAATGATTCAAATCATCTGAGCACCACACAAGTCTGCACAAATGGATTGAACTCCCTAGAGAAAGCCCTTTCTCATGAAATTTTGAGTATTTCCAACCCTGGCTTGGCAAGAAGTAACATGAGAGAAGACTCCTCATGGTATTTTGGTATTTCTGATTCCAAAGCCAAAAAAACAGAGAGAGAAGATGGATTTCAATACACTATTTGAACTTATTAGACATATAAATTATTTTAACATTTTTCTTATGACAAAGCCTCTAATATTTTTGAGCACAGATCCAGATCTATGTGATGGTTCAACTTTATTATATGCTTTAAACCCTAGCTTCTAAGCATTGAGTTTTTACTTGTTTCAAAAATAAAAGCATCACATGGCAAAACTGTCTCTTTCCTCCTTCCAAAAAGTTAGCCCAGTCCAATGGCAGACTACTGCTCAATAGAAAGCTAACAGTAAGACTCTGCTGACATTTCTACAAGAAACCCTCTGCCTGTTATATTATTGGCAAAGTAGCTCTAGCAAGGGTTGGTGGGAACCCATGTACTCTCAAAGAACAAAGAGGAACTGGCATCTATAAATCTCAGGGCCAGTTTAAACAAAGTAATAAAGGGCATAGGCTCAGTCTCACCAACCAGGGAAGCCAAAACAACAGGACACTTACCCTCAAAATCTAACAAAGGTGCAACCAAAACCAGAGATTAGCACAGTTCTCTTGACTGTCTATAAGGGGAAAGCCACATTTTGGAAAGGAATAAGAGAGGATGTGTATTTATATCCAGCAGCTACAGGAACAAAAAAAATATTATTTTACCCAGAGTCTGATTCCTGAAGAGGCCCACAGTGGCAAAAATAGGATAATTGTAAAATAATAGCTCATGGTGTTCTTACACTTTTTTCCATGCTGCTAAAAGCAATTCACTCCATCAGCAGTTGGCTATCACCAAAATTCCCTCCTTCATCTCTCTATTCCACTTAGGGAGTAGCAAATACAGGATACTCAGCTCATAACTTTCATTTTTTTCAAGCAAGAAAATTCTTATAAAAATGAAATAAGCCTCTGGTTTAATGGCCATCAACTGTGTACAATAGCTATACTGGGAACAAGAGATCTTGAAAAAATTCCCTCCATGACTACAGGGCTGATTCTCTCAAATGATCATGGCGTGATTCCAGATGCAGGAAAGCCAACTCCTCCAGGATGGTTTGTTCTTGATTTTAGCTAATCCTCCCAGACTACAGACTATTCTGTAATAAACCAATCAGCAAGGAGGCTCCCAGGGTGCAACACCCCACTTCTCAAAACTTGGATCCCCACCCAGTCACGCAAACTAGTCTCGTCCTACACGAAGGCACACGTTTGCACACCCACTGCTAATTTCCAGAAAGCCTTTACCACAGACGTTCTGGGAAAGTGGTTATCTTCATCTGCAGTTTCTTTTTTTAGCTGGTCTTCATAATCAGTTGGCTTCCCTGTACCCCTGTTGATCACAGTCAATATTTCTATAGCACGATCTATAAGACTGCTTTAACCTGGCATGAATCTGGATGTTTTCTACTTTTTCCACAGACTCTTTGACAAAAGGTCATTCTTCCCAGAATATACCAGGGTGATCCAGCCTGAAAATAATTCAGGAGGCAACAGTCTCATTAAAAACAAACAAGACTAGTTAAAAATAGGAAGCAAAAGGAATTATATCTTGCATTTATTCTGGTTTAGACACATCCAGCAGACACATCTGCTAAATCGAGGCTAAAGAGGTTCAGTTTGGGTTTATACAGCAAAAACAAAAAAATCCTGCAATTGCAAAGACCAGGTCCTGTTTAGCAGTCATCTTCCGTGCCTCTCTCTCCAGGCACCCTGTCAGCAGGGCAGCTTCTTTCTAGAGCATTATTCTGTCTCATTGAAATAATTATAATTCTGCTATGCCCTCTTGCAGTTTCCATGGGCCACATATTCCTTCCCTCCTCTCAAACCATTCTGTGACTTTATTATGCACAATCAGCATGTTGTGCTCCATCCTGAAGGCAGCTGAAGTCTTTGAGGATTAAGAAAAGGTGCAAGGTAACTGTTAGATATGTTATTATTACTTTAATTAGGTGTCCATCTACTAACAGCTCCTCACTGAAAGCATGAATTTAAAACCAGGTTCTACCAACTTCCTGCTCCAAGCTGCCCATCGCCTGCCAGAGAGATCAGGAAATTAACTGGAGCCTGAGGAAACAACAGACAAGGGAGGACGTTCTGAATGCATGGCAAACATTAATGCAGAGACAAAAAACCCCTTTCAGAATGCGCATCCTTGTTTTGTGAATCCCAAGTGTTTCTTCCCTCAATCTACTGCCTCATTCTTCAGAAGCTCCAACATCTGAAAAGTGTCTAGAATGAGGGATGGGTGGAGTCAAGTCATTCTTCCACCAACAGCTCCATATACTGCCAGCAGAACATGCCAGAGCTGTCAGCATTTTGCCTTGCCTTTCCTTCCCTACTCCCTCCACAACAGCCCACCAAAATGAGGAGTATTTCTGGAAAGCCAATGTAAAAGGCCATGCCAATGGAGCAAATCTCCAACTGGAGCACTGGCCAGCAGTCCCAAAAGTACCACCTGACCAAGCTGACATGAATTTCACTTGAGCTAGCTAAATTTACCCATAATTTGCAAACATTCTCAATTCATAAATCAGTAACAATTCAGAAGTGATTATTGCCACATTACATCATCTTCTAAGAACAGCATCACAATGCAGCTGCTTGCTACATCTGTGAGTATTTTATGGATACTATCCACAAGTCAAGGAAAAATATTTTCTGCTGGGACCCACCAATTATTAACATGCTGAGAGAGTAAAGGTAAGCTAAAATGAGGACTGATTTACCCTTCACCTCTTATGGGTTATGCTTCTATCTGTTTAAAGCTCTGAGTGAAAGGAGCCTGGCACACTCTTTGAACAGTTAATTTGAGTTTCCATCCCGAGATCCACGCTTTCCAATTTGGCACAACGGGAAGATTTTCCACAGAGGTGCAATACGAGTTGCTGCAAATCAGGATTCATATGCCTGGCAGGTATCTGCATCCAAAGTTCAGATAACACCTGGCTGTATTGTCCTGCCTGTAGCTAGAATGATGATTCTCTATCTACTGTAAGTTCAAGGGAAGCAAAAATGCAGACACCTAGATAAAAAGCACACACCAGATTTATAGAAGCAACTGGGTCTTGAAACCTTGCAGGAAGCACTGAAGCAGTCGAGTCTCACGGTGTGGTGAGGAGGCGATCAGTTAACCTAGTTTGCACTATCACCCTTCTCTTGCTCTTGGATAATCTGCGTTTCCTATCAACTATTTTAATAGACTTTGCTGAATAAAACATACCAGGTTTTCAGGGTTTTGCTTTAAACAGTCATGTGATTTGTGTGTCTTTTTGAGGTTTATCTTTGTAATCCCCCTTGGCAATTTTTCTATCAGAGGTTTGAATACTTCTGGAGACAATATCAAAATTATGCATATATTTATGATTACATACAAAGCTGGCATTATTCAACTACAAATCTGTGGCCAAGAGAAGAATGGAAACTCCCTAAACCAAAGATGATTAAACAAAAGTAATTCCTTTCAATCACACAAGGTCTGGTGCCCCTCAGGTTTCCCTTTTCCACCTGGTCATTCTGCTTTTTGTTCATTCCCTGTGGACTGACACACATGGGCCACTGCTTAATCCTTGCACCCCTGCCCATATGTTTAGGCTGCCATTAATATCACGTAAGAGACTAGCTGTAAGAGACACTCTCCAAGGAAAGCAGAGCCAGAACATCCCCCTCCTCCGCAGCCAAGTGCACTGTGCTGCCAGCACATCTGCTCCCCACCGAGCCAGTGAGCCTGAAGGTTATTTTGGGACCTGCATCTACATTAACTGGCGGCACGGAGCACCAGCAGTATGAAACACAGTAGGGGCCATATAACTAAAACCTGCAATTCAGGGACCAGCCAACACAAGGGCAACTTGTCCACCTGAAAACAGAAGGCAAACCTATTTTCAAGGACATGAGACCCCACAAGGTACTAGCTCCTGATGCACTGAAGTAGAGCAAGCGGGCACAGTAGAGACCCATAAGGAGGATTTGAGGGGAATGCTCTAAAGCCCTCCCTCAATTTTTTGGCTGTGCCTTTATTGAGGCAAAGCTTCCAGCAAGAAAGCATGGCCTGCAGCAACTTCAGGCTGCCAAAGACCAGCCATGGAGGACACCTGGGCCACAGGCCTTTGTCCCTCTCCCCAGCAGAGAGGCAGCAGGTACCTCACAAACTACCTTTTCCTTTGGCAAACAAACAAGGCCTGCTGCCTAGAGTTTGGCCAACCCATCATGTGGGGCTTGGAAAGGGGTCAGGAGAAAGTGACACGGGGGATTAGCTCAGAGGGTTCAGGTGAGGGGCGAAGAGGCAAGCTTGGCGAGGAGCAGCCCTCCCCGAGGTGCAAGGCGTCACCCGGGCTTGGCAGCAGCATACCTGACCCCTTCTCATGGCCAGAAGGCCTGTTTTAAAACACCCACACTTTCCTTTTTATTACTGTTCCTATCATTTGTTTGCCATAAGGGTAGGGAAGGCTGTGGTCAGGCACGGCTTTCAGTGAAGACCCTGTCCTTGGTGGGCACTCAGCCTCTAACCGCACAGGGAGCCACGTACGTCCCGTTGCGAGGAGGAGCTGCCTGCCTGGGTACCTGTGGGGCAGCGAGCCCTGCTCAGCCCAGGGCTTGTGCACACTTTTGCAACACTCCTAACCCGCCCACCCGAGCACAGAGGTATTTAGGGGTAGTTGATAACCCAGTGTGCTCGAGCACCGCAAATTAGTCCTCAGCCTCACCACAGCTGGCAGGCATAGTCTGAGCTGTGCCTCCCTACAGGGTCAGTACCTGGTAAAGAAGAGTGAAATACAGTTTCAGAGGTGGGGAGGGAAATACAGGAAGACATGTCAGAAAGCCATCACTGACAAACAAATTTTAACCACCTCTCCAAACAGAAAAATGAGAACTGTGATAGCTAAAGGCACCGGAGGTTTTGCCCCCTCCTCCCAGAGACACACTGCAGCATTGACTAAAGTTTCCTTTGTCTCTTCCATGCCTAGAGAAGTGCCCATGGGCTCTAGAGCATGTCTGCTTATCTGCACAGCTATATGGCCGCCTCCTGCAAGAACATACCCCTCCCTCCATACAAACCTTACTCATTTATGGCCTTACATCCATCCCAGCAACAATGCTATTACTACAAGAATTATTTGCTCAATTCTGAAATCAGTTAAGACTGCACTTAGGGAAACAAAGTAATGAAAATACTGAAACATGAGTTTCTTAAACTCTAGGAAAGTTCAAGTCTCAGGCCCTTCTGCAGACCTTCACCAGCATATCAAGGCAAAACACGACCAAGAAAAGTAAATAGAGAAGAAGATACCTAAGGAATAAAAATGCTCTTTTAGGATCCATCAGCAACAGCCTTTCACATCCCTCAAATTTCCCTGAGGGCTGCAGTCCCCAGCCAAGATCCTCTCCTGCTGCGGGTGGCTGAAGCCTCTTTGCTGTGGGTGGCAGAGGCACTGCCTGGCCAGGACGCAGCCCTCAGACAAGACTTGGGGCGCACAGGGCTCTAGCCACAGCTGTCCCTACAGCCCTGGTCCCCCAGGGAAAGCTCTAATTTTCAGGCAGGTGATATTTTGACGGCATATTGAAACTGTATGCAGAACTCAAGTCTTTCACACTGTTACTTATGCAGATACTGAAATCACAGGAGGGTTCTCCCTCGTAAAAACATTTCAACAGCAAAATTTCTGTAGCCCTCCTGTGAAACCAACAAAACTACTGCACTCTACAAAGCCATGAACGGGGTTAGAAACTGTATAAAATTTTAGTTTACATAGGTACATTAACTTTAGTTTAGATAAGTATATTATGCTGTTGGAGCCATTCTGTACATCAAGGTCTGATCAGACCACAGCAACTATCTGCTGCTGCATAGTCTTTGATTTACATATTACTGTTCATGGGCACATAAAAATAAATGTTTAGACTTTACTCAAATAAGCTTTGGCTTCTATATATTTAAAATTTAGATGCCAACCTAAATAAAACATGAATCTAGCATGAATTTTATCCAGTCTATTGTCTGAATGGCATTTCGGTTCTCCACCTGGACAGAAATATGCCTTTTGTTGGAAAACAAGAGAGGCGTATTCCAAAAACATACAAGTCACAGTTCTACCATTGCATCTTGGACCATAACAGTATATAAATTAAAATAGTTTCCATTTGTTTTCACTGGAGAAAGTATCCTTTCTTCTTTTTTGCCAGTCTTCACACTTGCATATCAAATGGCTTGTAAAAGCATTACAGCTCCTGATTGACTAAGAATTACGTGCAGCAACTAGTTTTCTAAAATACCCTGTGTTTTTGACACTTCTTATTTCCATTCAGTTGTTTGTCATACAGACTCACTTTCAGGGCAAGGAACACCCCTTTTAGTATCCATACAGAACCAAGACAGAGGCTCAAGGTGGGTGGATTCACTAGGCTCTATGGTAATACGAACAGCTAACAACATAAACCTCTACCCCTTTAAGCTTACAAAAAGGAGATATGGCATACTAACAAGTGTCAAACAGTGTCCTTACCCAGGGAAGAATTGCCGGATTTTTACTTATTTGTCAAAAACCCAGCTATCTTATCTAAGAAGTAACTGAATGAGAAACCTTGAGGAATGCTGTTAAATCATTCTCACAGAACAAGCAGCCTGTAACACAAAACCAGTTACACCCTGGAAGGTCTCCTAGTAAGTACTAGGAGTACAGCAAAACCACCGCCCTTGACACGACAGGAAAACAAGCAGACAAAACTATTAAGATGCCTCCTCCATCCAGCTCTGATGAACTGTCACAGGGGAGGACAGGTCATCCTGTAGCTGACAATGTGCCAATAATTTCTATTAAATTCTGGTGGAAAAACTCAACATCCGGGGAAAAAAAATTTCCTTCAGCTATTGTTTCCTCTCCAAAGATCACTTCTTCAACTAAAAGGATGGGGAAGAGGAAAGAAAGAAAGGGACTGGGTGAATAATGCTCCGTGACTAATAGCTGTGGTCTGACCAGTCTGAAACAGTTTCAAGTACCCATGACCTTTTGAAGAGCCACAAGCTAGACACTAACAAAAACGCGTAACGCAAACTCTCACACCCCTTTCCTTTTATCAAACGGGCATTAGGGTGAATAAGCTGACAAAAACGACATGAAAGTAATCTGAGTAATTCCTTTAATATTCCACCGTGGGCTGGCTCTGAGATTTTGAGGCACACAGCTACAAAAGTGCATCACTGACTGTATTTCAGATGACAAATTCTCATTAATCACACACAAATACTACATGTTGTTCCACAGCTTACACAAATGTTCTCCTGGAGCAGCACTCAAGTCATTAACAAATCGCTGAGCCCTCCTGTATATTTCATTACACAATTTCTCCAAGAGGATGTGAAAGCTCTCACCCAACTGCTCCACTCATCCCACTCCCTGTTATTATCCTATGGGACTTCACTCAACGCACATGCTTCCCGCACCATTTAAAGTTCTTCAGTATAAATTCTGTTTTCAAAGGGTGGCACACCAGTTAACGATTGTGGGGGCTTTTCTCCTATATCTCTTCTGTTGATCAACACAATCCACCCCCAGCTGCGGCATCATTAGATCAAGCTTGGCAAAACCAGATAATAGTAATAATAATAATAACATCTAAGTCTGATATAGTATTGTAGTACTTTTCATCAGCAGATCTTAAATAAGATCACTAACACATACAGAAGGGTGCAACATTATTCTGTGGCTCTTCCCTTAAGATCTTCACCTGCAAGGGAAGTGCTTAGCACCTTTCATGTCGTTGGACCATGGAGACATATTCCACTAAGGCAACGCATACCAGTCCTGTGTAAATGGAGGTGTAGTGATTCCTGCGAATATCATTTTGAAGTCACCAATAGACAAAAATCCCTTGTATAATTACTGTTGAAAGGGAGGGAATAATTCATAAGACACAGTTTACTTGACTCTCTTCAACTCTCAGAATATATAGCAGCCATAGTCATCATTCCCAGATTTAGTTTAGCCTTTGAAGTTTCATACATTTTTATTCCAAAATCACTGTTAACACATTGAGGTTGTCTTATTAATATCTAGATTAAGTGATTAGAATTACACAAAATGCTGTTTTTATTTCTTGAGTAGACACACAATTCTGGTTCAAATACTGAAATTCACTGAAACATTTCTTGAAACAACAAATGTCAAAGCAATATGATCCATTCTACACAGAAAAATACTATGGTTACATTTTGAACACACGCTGCCAAATTCTTAGATGACTGCATGATCAGAAAAAAATGCACACCATTAACTATAACTAGTTAGCAAAGATAACTCAATAAAGCTTAATGGGAGGTGCTCAAACTTCCCGACTAGATCATCTGCTAACTGTAGAAATCAAATCACGTTTACTTAGATGCCTAAATATCATTTAGCTAGCACACAAGTTAAGAACATTATTCTACCTTGGGGGAAAAGCAGCTTGGGCTAAAACAAGAGCTGTGATATGATTGCTGCCCAACACCTTAAGGAAACTCTGGCTGTGCATCCAGAGTCCACACCTAACATATGCTTATGTAAGGCAGAACCCCAAAATCTGGACGTAACAACTGAAATGTTAGAGAAATTAAAATTCAAATTTCAGGCCATCCTTATCTAGAGGTAAACTTGTTTAAAACTGTGAGCAAAACTCAGGATCTGAAAACAATGAAAAGGCACTATGTGAACTTCCTGCAGCTACAGAACTGATTATAGGGCAACAAAGCAGAACTTCAAGGTATAGCCTAAGTGGTGAATACCAGAAGCCAAGACCACTCCAGTCCTGGGGAAAGCTTAAGCAACAAGCATACCTAAAATAATGTGGTGGCAGTACAACAAATTGTGGGGACCCTCTCATCTGCAGACTCATGGACAGAAACAAGAAGCCACAGATGAGAAAAAAAGAGAGATGGGGAAATGAATGTCTTAGAGAGGCTTTGACAATTCTGAGGACCAGAGGTGACAGGAAAGATTTTGAAGAGAGAAGTAAACAGAGTGGAAGTCACAAACAGGAGAGCTGACAGCCAGAAACTGTTTGGATTTTAAATGAGCTCAGTGAACAGAGAAGGGGAAAGATCATTGAACTGTTACCCATGAATGACAAGGATGGAAGTGGAGCACTGTGAGAAAGAAGACATCCAGCATATTTGGCAGCAATAGCTTTAGGAGGGTCTTGAACGGGGACACAGTGGCAACTGATCCTGCTTAGTCTTTGACATACATCAAAGAAGAGGGAGATGGGGGTAGTGGAAAAGTGTCCAGCCTCGGAGGGGAGATGAAGAAGAAAGAAGCACCAGAAAATTCAGCAAAGACAAGAGAGGAAAAACCCTTGGGCATGTGCAGAATTGCTGATGAAGTGTTTACTGATGAGTGGTGAAAGAATCTCATCGTGTCAGCTCAGCGAGCTGGGAAAAGCACCTCAAGACTGAAAAGGGGCAGAAACAGTCCCTAGAACAAAGGCTGCAAAAATGCAAAGGAAGCTCAATGCATTCTTAGGAGACCATTTTTAGTACAGTATGGGGAAGGCGAGGGGGAACGTTGCAGCAGAGTCCACAGGGGATATGGAACCTATTTCTCTTTTCCTGATCTGCAAAAGATACTTTTCTTCTCCCACCTGCCCTAAAAGACAGGATCACCTTCTAAGTTTAAAATTAAGTTTCTAAATATTTGGGGAGGACATCAGGGATCTAAGCGATAAGAGGACCTAAGAAAACTTGTGAGCTGTGGCTAAAAACCTTTCTAACTCCACATGACAGGTCTCTGTGAACATCAGCTAACAAAGGACCAGTGATGGCTAGCAATGGCCAGAAGCATATGCAGTGCTCCAGTTGACCCACCGTGCAGTTTTTGCTGAAGTAACACACTTCTATTTCTCAAATAACATTTGCTAACAGGTTTCATGCCAACTGTATATCCCCTCAGAGTAGTTTCAAAGTGCCCTCAGAAGATGGATCTCAAGTAGGAGGGCTAAAACCACCAGTCTCAGTTTTTACCACAGGTACTGTAACACGCTTTGCAGAGGAAGATCCAGGAGGAGCCCTTCAGCTGCCATCAGCTCCAGCGTGACAACACCAACACCTTGTTATTTTTGAAGTGCGCAAGGGCTCCCCTGCTCTGTAGTGGGGGTGGCTGCTGGGCCTGTGTCTATTCAATAGGGGATGCTACTGCTACTGGGATTCAGTAATTCTGAGCCTTCTTTAACTAGGGCAGGTTTTAAGCACAGTCAGTGAGCCGCAAAGGGTGGAGTGAAAGGGTAGAAAAGAGCTCTGGTGTCTCTAATAAGAATGCCTAAGCGTTAGCTGCTACATCTGAAAACTTGGCTCATACTACTACCCCGGCAAGGTCCACAGGCATCAAATGAGGTAAGGCTTCTATAAACACAACCATACTAAAATGCCCAGGCTGATGCACCTGAACATGCCGCACAAGCTGCACTGAGCTGTTGCAGTTAATAAAAGCATCTTTGCTCCTGATTAGTCCGCTGGCCTCTCACAGCACCCCATTCTCACCACGAGCAGGACCCACCTCAGTCCTGATCCAGCAGACCCTGGTCCTGAGCCACCCAGAGGGCTTGCTAGACACTGTGACACAAAGTGCTCTGTCCTCCTCCTCACCATGGATGAGCCACACTATGCTGAGCTAGGGAGAGCAGCCACCTTTTCCCTGTATAATGGAGCTTCTCAGCCTGATACGGATTGAGCACCCTGTAAGAGGAGCACTGGAAAATGCAAGATGGTATTTTATTGTATTAATGTCACTTAATGGTAACTGTCAATGATCGTGATGGAATAAATATGGAAAAGGAAATTACTGTAATTGATTGACAGTCTGGAAGCTTCCACATACCATCTAATGAGAGAGACCTGTGAAAAGCTGCTGCAGTAGAGGCTATTAATGCAAATCATATGCACCATGCCTGCTCTCTGAATTATGCAATGCCATGTGAATGTCTAATCCATTTCACCAAGCTTGTCTCTATCCAGAAAGAATATTCCACTGACATGCTGATTAGTATATTAGGAGAGCTTTAGAAGTTCAGTGCTAGAGCAGGTACCATCGCAGTGATATTAATTTAGTTCCGAACAAAACAAACAGGTCTGTACAGCCATCAAAATCACTACATAAGTCTACAAGATAAGTTTGTCATGGCTGATGGGAATTTGCAGGAATGCTTTGTGATACGTGGTAGGAGTTAACAAATAGGTAAGGAGGGTATCAGTTTTCTAGGAAACTACTGCTGAGGACTCAGGAATTGAAGACAAGGAAAAATGTTTGATATAGCTCCACGATGTTTTGTGTGGGTTTCCAGAAAGAGCATTGTGATAACAGAAACAGGAAATTTAGAGGAGGTAGTTGGCATATTTGTATTGCGGCAGTGCCACAGACACAAAAGGCAGCATGCAAACAGGTTGGAAGACGGTGTCATCCCAAGCTTCCTGGGCTGATGCCATTGTATTTTGCCTCTAAAAATATATTTAGACCAAATGCCATTTAGATCAATGATGGAAATTATTTTGATGGAGTAATCACAGTCCCTGAGGACCACTTGTCCTTCGAGCAAAGCCATAACACAATTAGCACCACAGTGTCTGTTAAAGGGAAGCACAGATCTGGACCACAGGAGACCTCATACAGTTTCAGTTTAAGCTTGGGGATGTGAAGAAATCTTGCATAAAGCCTCCTGTGCCTGCACTGGCTGTGTCTCCCTCATTTCCACCAAAGTAAAAATCACTCAACTTCAAAAAGAAATTGAGAGAAGGCACTGCAATGTATACAGCATTCCTTGCTACTTTCAAAAATAGCCATTTTCTAAGTCTGAAACCTAAATAATAAGGCTGAAAATTAGTCCTGTGTCATTCGCTCTAGCTAAAATGAACACTTAGAGCAACCATTTTGCCTGAATATCACCTGCATCAAAGGATCTCATGCTAGCTATGTCTAAAAAGAAGTGGAAAGGCCCCAAACCCGGTCACAAATGTGAAAAACAGCTAAAAACCAGCTTTATCTCAAAACAACTGTTGCTGTCTTCTGATTATGCCAACAAAGTCCCAGCCCTGTGAGACATCTTGTCCTTTTATACCTGCCTAGCACCTGGCAGGAGGGCTTCATGCAGGGCAACTGCGTGGACACAGATGGACCAGGGCAAAGCCAGGCTTTCCAGGTGAACCAGTGTTGAAGGCACTTGCTTCACCTTACTCATGTAGGGTAAAGAAGAATCTTTCCCACTCTTCCTGGTCATGAGAGGCCCTGAAGCACCTCCACACCTCTTACGTGCAAAATGGGACAGACACCATGCAACAAAACCCCAGGATCCTCTCCAGTGTTCCATCCTGGATAACTGTTTTCCACCAGTTTATCTGTAAAGCACAAAAACAATAAACCTTCACTTCTGTGCAGGCACTAAGATTTCATAGAGTTATTACATGTGCAGCAACTATACAAAAGAACCCCATTACCATCTAGGCTTTATGGCACCTGGATATGCCTAGGGACAGATGCTGACAGCAGAGCCAAAGGGATCTTGAAAATTAGTGCAAGGAATGAGGCAGGGTTTCATATTTGGCAAGTCAGCACTGGGGAAGCAGAGATCCATGTCATTGTAACATTACATACTCTTGTAGGGAAAATATACTTAAAGCCCCCCTGGATTCAAGCATTGTTACTTTATTAATGTTATTTGCAATGCCACATCACAGCAGAGCCTCAGCCACATCAGCTGTGCAAACACAGCACAAGGAAAGGGAGCCCTTGCCCCAAAAGACTTGCAAATACTCCCACAGCACTTTAGTAGACAACACTAGCTTTCTGAGCCGGGTGCAACAATCAGCTCTGAAAAATTACATTTGGGCATTACTTCTGCAAGCAGATGAAAGGCTGCCTCTATCCACACAGGGAGTCCACGGGCCAGGAATCAGCTCTGAGCCACAGATACTGGGCATTTGAGCTCAGCAGGGCCCTGAGTGCAGGGACATCTGCTTGGGACCCGTGCCTTAGCAGCACGATGGGTATCTTCATGCTCAGCCCTAATAGACTGCAATATACATCTGCACAGTCAAATCTCAAATCTCTTCCCTTGGGATGTGTTTGGAAACCAGTGGTTTAAAAATCCCTTCACAGTTATTTCAAGGAAGAGATGAATGCATGTTTGCAAGCTCTCAAGAAATCACTACAACTTCCTGGCAGCTACACAACTCCTGAGGAGGCTGTAGGAACCCGGGACCTGCCTACCCCAGCTGGGGACAGGAACACCTACGCTGGCACAACACATTTTCCTGGGGTTGTTTCCCCCTCCTTTTCTGCACTGGCCCACCTCAGAAGTTGCTTGGGGAAGGCAAGGATTAAGAACGTTTTGATCAGACTTGCCTTGTTAACAAAGGATAAACTTTCCGTGACATTCTGACATTTTGAATTCACACCACAGAAGTTTATTAATGTTTCTTGAGGGTTGAATTTGTCTGGGAGGGATGGGGAAAGGAATGGGTTTTGCAGGAAACAGAAGGCCTCTCTAGCCTTGGAGGAGTTATTTGCCATCCGGGGGCCAACACTTTCAGATTTTTGCAGAGACTGATGTTTTCAACATGTAGAAACACTGAGGGAAAAAATAGTTTGTGTGTTCAGCATCCAAGACTTCACTATTTTACTTGCAGAACAGACTGATTCTCTGTGCTTATTCAACAGGAAGTTTGCTTTTGGGCAGAATAGGCCAGAAAGGCAAAATCTGGGTCCAGATTTCAATTGCTCCCAAAAGTACAGGCACATGAGGACTCCAACTGCTGTGCAGCTAGTAGCCAGCTGTGAATTAACACTCCTCTGACATTGGGGCAGGCAAAGCTTCCATGGGAAAACTGATCCTATACCTTAAACCACATGGCACACCACTCCACAGAGCCTGGTAATGAAGGAGGACGGTATTAACATTCCAATCAAAACATCCAGGAGGAGGAAAAGGAGAACTGGCACTTCCAGTGTCAACTCCAATTAGGAGGCAATAGAAGCCACAGATGAGAAATAGGAAGCATCTGTATGTGAAAGCATATTTAGCTTTGAAGCTGGTGTGGGAATATGGCTTAGTCCTTACTTTCCCCAAGTGTTATGTCATCTCATGTGTAATGTTGACACTTACAAGGATTACTTATTAAATAATTCCTTTACAAACAACAGGGAATAATTCTGGCCTTTGATATAGACAGATTATGATCTCAGATGCTACTATAGAGATCTTATATTCATCTTAACAGGCTAAGCACATTAAGAATCAGGAAAGAAAATACATGAATGCAAAATATGGAAAGTAAACCAAAGAACAGGAAAATCAGAAAAGCCATGCTGAGCCACAGGTTTTAGTACCTGAGAAGAGGAAATTAAGAGATTAAATTAGTCCGCACCACTCTTCAGTTACGTAAAAATTGTATTCTATGCCAATCTGGATTGATTTTTTTTTTTTTTTTTACTTTAAACAGTTCCCCATTCTGGGACTGCAAAGAAAAAAAAGGGTTTAAGAATAAGCCTGCAGATGTCTAATTAACCTGACACTGCACTCCAGTCAGGCCCAGCCAACTCCCAATTACCTGCAGGCCCTTTATCCAGGTTGTAGATGAAGCCTGGCAAGATGCAGAGACTCCCCAGCCAGCTCTGTATGGGTGCAATGTTATTTGTATGTCACTATCCTGCTCCTAAGTCCTGGAGCAGTTTAGCTTGTTTCAAACACAGACCCCAGGTTAAGCTTTGCCAGGCCTGAACTGGCTGTTTGCGGAACTGCCCCGTATATTGCTGCTTTGCTACAGAACCAGGAGCACCAGGGGAACACAGCACATGGGGACCCATCACAACCTGAGGCTCCCAAACACTGTGAGCAGATTGGGGGACCAGACCAGTGACTTCCCCAGGGCCGTTTGTCCCTTGAGGGCTCATTATTCAGGCACAGGGATGGAGGAATACAACCCACCAAGTGTAGGCCCTTGCATCCCACCCAGGGCACTATGTCCGTCTGTGTGGCTCAAGGTGCCCAGTAACTTCCCCACCATCCAGGGTGTCCAGAACAGTGGTGAAATAGCTACAGCTACTGAGCTGGCCATCACGTGTACCCCAAGTGATTTGTGCTATGGTCTGTGTTATAACCAACTGAGTGACAGAAGTAAGATCTGTGCTGATGGAGGGTCTGAACTCAATGCTCAAACCAGGCCTGAAACAGAGCTGCAGTTGCTGTGTCTGGAGAACCTGGACCCAGCATCTGTGTCCAGGCAGGGTCTGCTTTGTGGAGAAGCAGCAAGACTCCTATAACATTTTCAGGCAGAAAGATCTCCAAGTTTGCTGTAAGTTTGAATGGGCAGATGCAAGGGTTCAAATGATCCCCCCCATTAGAGCACACCTTGACTTCAGAGAAATTGTACTCAGGGTCACTTTGGCACCAACCTTTTTTTAAAAAAAACACTCTATCCTTTCACTGGGGCATTTTTTCAAGCTGTCCCCATCTGAGCATCTGCTATAACACAGATGTGGGGGAATGACTCCTTTAGAAACAAACTGAACCAAAAAAAAAGAAACAGCATTAATTTAATTTGTTTTCTCAAACTGCAAACCCTCCTATGTGCTTGAAGCAAATGAGGCATTAAAGCTGAGAAAATGCATTGAGGCCCTTCAGCAGCACTTCCTCAGAGGAATGAGAATGGGAAAGGCCCTTTTCATACTGTCCCATTGTCCCAGCCAGCCGCTAGGTGTTCAGCCCTGGAGCTCCAACTAGCTGCACAGTATGGGGCTACCCAGGGCAATGAGCGACAAACAATTTAAAACTTTTCCATAAATCTGAAAAACAAAGAAGCTTTTTATCTCTGCACTGAAAAGAGTAAACGAGCAGAGCCTCCATCCCCCGAGCCCACTGCAACAGCATGATCAGAGCAATCAAGCTGTTGGTCTGCCAGCAGACCTGCAGCAGGCAGCCCTGTTCTTACAGCAAGGGGAAAAAAATAAAATCACTCAAGAAATCCTTTCCAGCTGCCTTCTACAAAGTGGGAAGCTCTTTCCCCTGAACCCCAGTATTCTTTCTGCTGCTAAAAGCATGCTGCCACTTCCCCTGCTAATCACACCATCAAGAGGCACAGCTCCCTCAAACCCCTCTAGGGTCACAGCAACATGACAGAGGCAGAATAGGGCCTACTATTAGCCTTTTCCTGAGGTTTCAGGAAAAGGTGATGTTCTTCAATAAAAGAAATTAAGCCAGAAACACTCTATTTTCTGAAGCAGCAAGTGGAAAAGCAAAGCAAGAACTTTTTTCCAACCTACAGAGTGGCACAGAGGAGAGAATAAAGACCAAAATGACTGAAAGCCTGCAGAACATTTTATAAAACAGTTATTTTTCCCCCCAACAATGGTACTCTGTCCCTGACATGAATCAAAAATGTCACAAGGCAGTTTGGTGAGGCCGCATGTGAATGCTGGGTATTGAGCTGCAGCAGCTGCAGGCAGACTTTGTGGTTAACCCTGTGAGACTTTCACTGCTACAGCTGGCTTCGATTCTGTCGCCGCATCCGAGCGGCCGTTCCTTCCCACTGCGCTACTGCTAAATATAATTGCGACCTTATCAGTCTCTGCATTTCATTCCACTGCAAGCATCACAGGACCAGTTCAATGGCAAAGACGTCAAATTAAGAGGTATATCTATATATGTATATATGACATTTGAGCCTTCTTTCTTTTAAGGTCTGAAGTTTATGCTTTACATACTTTAAAAACCTAACAGCCCAAAGTGACCTGAACTCAAGCCCATGCTTACTCAGGAAGCATCAGTTCACCCTGCAAAATCTTGAAGAGGAGAATAAATCACCTTTGCCTAAGGAACATCTCTCCCTATGCCACTTTGAAGCCTTCTTTTACCTACACCAGTACTAGGAGGTCTGTTGCCATTCCCTTACAGTCCAAAGCACTGTTAGGCTATCCATTTGCTTTTTTACCTCCATGGTATCCAGCTCTACAACAGGACACTTTTCATACAACTTTCAGCATAAATGATGCTCTCTGGTTCTGCAATACCAACAGCAGCATCCAACAAAGCAGTGAAGTTCAGTTAGCTAAAAGCAAATATTTTATGTCTCAGGTGTCACAAAAATTTCTGCAGTTCTTCAAGCTGTTAGAAGCCTACATCATTTTCAGCTTGTCTGATGTAAATTTCTCTTCCTCAACATGACTTTCCCATAGGAAAAAAAGGTGAGGAAAACAGAGCTGGAATGAGGTGAACAGTTCGAGAAACACAAGCCCGGTTTTGCATGAAAAGTTTCAGTTTTAAAAAAATCTTCTAAAAAGTTACACTTTTTAGCAATCTGTAACAAGCTTCAACTACCACATCTTCCCCACAACAGCATTTTGAACAGAGGTCTTGACTAGTATCTTTAAATACATTCAGAATTGCTCTAGTGACTCTGAAGTAAACCCCTCATGGAAAAAAATATGGAATTGGTTTTAAAGTCTAATCAAAACAATCTAGCTTAGTGCAGTAAGTTGCATGCACTTTTATGCAGCAGTGCAAGTCCTCGCATACTGATTAGTTTCATTACAGAGGTACAAACTACTGCAAAGGCAACGTGTTGGGCCAGAGCACTCCTGGACTAGGTTCCTGTGCAAAAAGAAAAAAGGAAGTCTTGTATTTCATTGATGGATTTATACACACAGGGGTTTACTTACTGGGCCAAGCTTTATGCACTTGCATCAGCATAAGCCCACAGCCAGGTTAACTAAGTGAAAGATCTGTTCATTACTACAGAAGTGATTTAAAACAAAGGCTCCATCATTCTCCACCTGTGGTATTTGCAGGAAATTCTGCTGGGTCCTGTTTTCTGATTGTATTAATTTTTTCCTTAAAGGACAGGCTTGACTTTACGTAGAAGGCTACAGTCCTAAGAATATTCAGTGACTTTTTGCCACTGCATGCATCATCATCCTCTACCCAGATCTATCACCCTGCTGACAACTTCCCCCCCACCAAAACCCCTGAAGAATATCCTACTTCCCTGCAATCCAGCCCTTAGGCCAATACTGTCTTTTCAGCAAAAAATGCAATGGATATTTTTAAGAGCAAGTCACTAGATACAAATCAACTCAAGACTCTTAGGATGTGGCCTCTCAAAACACCAACAAGGCATGTGAGCATGCATTAGCAACAGCAGCCACCCCCACTTTGTTCCCAGAGTTTTTAATCAACAGAGGCAAAAAAAAAAAAAAGAGGCAAATTCCAATGCAATCAAATCGCTTGTGAGCACACACTATGTGTGCAGGATGCCAGGGCAGCCAGGAAAGCTCCTGCTTCTCTCCATCACCCCAGCCCTCTGCTCTACCTGAGAGTGTTTTAGCCTGGAGCACACCTAAGGCCTACAGCACAAACCGCCCACAAGGAGAACAGCCACATGAAAAGCTTTGTTGCATCATTAGGCCACAGTTTGTGCTAATCCCCCAAATTCTGTGGGAGAATGTAAGCACCTAAGAGCCTGGCTTTGAAGAGGAGAACTCAGGGTTGGATTTAGACCACCTGTCATCATTTTCCTTCACTTAATCCCTACCCCATCCCTCAGCTCCATTTTCTTTACACTAGGAAAAAAAACACAAGCCTCCTGACAGCAAGCAGGACTGTTTCAATAAGCCTTGGCAAACCATGCCCATATTTAATCACACTATAATAAAAATTCAAAAAATAGAGAAAGGAAAAACAAGAGAAAAAGGGACTCTGGGCTGTGCACAAGTGGCCAATAAGAGGAACATGGTGTCACTGTAAAACACAGGGGTCTGCCCGTGCCAAAACCAGACTGTGGTGCCCATCACAAAGTTCCAGCCTGGGGTCTGCATATAAAATCAGGAAAAGAGGGATGAGCAGGAGGAGGTAGCCCTCACTACAGTGATGGGGTAGAGCTCAGGAGGGAGCTCCCCAGCAGGCACCCTGTCCCTCCCAAACCCCTACCTGCCCCCAGCTCTCCATCACCTGCTGGGATACTGGGCCATGCAAAGCTTGGAGCCCAAGCAGCAAGTGCTGCCAGAGGGGTTGCAGGTTTGTGGTGGACATTGTGGTGGGTGTAGTAGTTTGTTTCTCTCTCTTTCCCTTCCTGATTTTGGCTCTGCAAGTGGTGCTTTGCTGTCTCCAGGAGCAGGGTTTTGGGCTGCAGGACTCCCCACATTTCACACAACAGAACCAAGAGACTGACCATCCAAAAGGAGGAATAATGTAGACATCAGCCAAAACATGCTTTGATTAATTGTACCCAGCAACCCAAGCACTCCTACCTCCCCCACTGCAGGCCAGCCTTTACCAGTAGCTGCCACACCCCAACCTGACTTCCCCAGAGGACAGAGGTGGTCAGCACCTGTATCACCTCCCAGCAGCTCAGGTGCAGCAAAGAAAGCAGCTGTAACCTCCCAGTGACTTCACAGCTACACATGAATATTATCAGTGCACCTGAAAGTTATCAGCCAAGCAAGGGAATGGTGCCAGAAGTGAAAATTAAATTAGGGACAGCTGAGCAGTACTGTCCCATCAGGTGTCAGCATGAATATTCTCCTGCCTCCCAGGACAGGGCTGTTTTGGTAGCTGCTTGGAGGGGGAGCATTTTCAGATCATACATCTTCAGAAGTCTTCTACCTTCCTTGCAGAACTCTCAAGGGCTAGGAGGCAGTGGCTTGACTATAGGGGTTGGGAGCTTGACACTGTAAGGCTCTAGCCTTTTCCACGATATGGTGAATTTGAAAAGTGACTTTTTAGTCATAAAAAAGGGTTTACATCACTTGACTAGCCCAACAGCTTTGTGTTACTGACACTTTTTAGTTTAATCTACGTTGTGGTAGTAAGCCTCCTTACCTGGAAGTAAGTTTATGTATCTATTTCTGCCAGCATAACATGCACAATGCAAGCAAAACACTAAGAACACCACCCAAAAGCTGTTGAAATAAGTAATCAGCATTCTCCTCTCCCCAAAGGCCAGAACTCTAAAACTTTTGTCTGCATATAATTTTTCAACATTGATTTGCCCTGTGAAATGTATGAAGTCAAGGCAAAGCACTCACAGGTCCAGAAACTTCAGCTGTGCAGCATCAGTAGATGAACTTGAAAATGAGCATTATCATTGCACATATACACTTTAGGTTCACACCCTCCACAAGGAAGGGGGATGCATATTGGCATTATATGACCAAATCACCTTAATAGATGCAGAGACTTCTATGTTCCATACAAAATTCTACTACACTGTTCTCAAACAGGTGTGCATTATGCATATTTTCAAGTCTATGAAATAGATGTTTCCAAATGTAAAATATTTGGACAATTATTTATCAGATTGCACAGACAGGTGTCTGTCTCTGATTAAAAAAAAATCAAATTTCTACTGTAACATAACACTTTAGAAGAGTCCAAGCCTCAACACACAAGCTTCTTACAAAAACTATCTTGGTCAACTGTATGCTGCCCATAATGAAAGCTACATTTCTCTGTACATTTACCCACAATAAGAGCAGTGAAGAGAGGGTTAGAACGTGACAGAGCTGTGTCAAGTCTCTGACAATTTCTGCATTTCTAATTTTGCATTTTTAAAAATTCTGAAACAAGATTTTAGTCACCACAACATTTTAACCCTCTTTGACATTGTAGATGAGGAACAACCCAGTTTTATTCTAACCTGCTCTAAAATTTCCCACATTTGGCATGCTCTGCACAAAAACAAGTTATGGGACTCAAACAGTCTAGACAAATGATGCCACAAAGGTGTCCTGCTGCAAGTGTCAGGGAGAACATATTGGTCAATCACATACAAGGACTATGCCTGAGAAGCAAGAAGTTCATCAACAGTCATAAAAGGGGAAGAAGAAGAAAAAGTAGTAGTTCTTCACTCAGAGCTGCAAAGGTTTGCTTAAGCCTCTGTATGGTAACAAGAATCACCCAAATCCATTAGTGGAGCTCAGCAGTATCTGCAGAGATACCAACACCTGCAGAGATGCACCACTGCATCTACTTGCTTTAGTCGTTTTTACATGCTTTTGGAGAGAATGTAGCACAACCCACACTCAGAGCTCAGCTGCTAAAGAGCATTTCTACTCCACTATTAGAAGACAACACCAAACCAGGAAATCTTAATGTCAATAGCCATATCTGCAGGCTTTTAGGGGAAGGCTCTGAGTGTTTTTTCTTTAGGTGTCAAGTACCTGGCATCATAAAGTTGTGATTGGTAGCCAAGCCTCCTAGACATCACTGCAAGATAGATAAGTAGCAATTAAGAAAGGCCAGAATCCCACTGAAATTAAGCTTTGCTATTGAAACAAAGCAACAAAAGAAAAATCAACAAATCTCCACTTCAGTGGATTTGTGATTCCACAGGAAGTATTTCCCTGAGACTTGCTATATTATTACTCTTTTACTTAAGCTTACCAAATTCTAGGGACATCATGGCCAAGAAAAATACCTGCATACAATAGAAGTCAACAGGGAAAAGTTTCCATGCTTAAATGAAGCTTGAAAGGTAGGAGAGGGAAGGTAAACTCTTTGTTCCTTGCTACTTCAGATCAGGCAAAGCATACATTTGCTTTCTGCCAGCAGTCGTAACTTTTTGGACCATCTTACCATCATCAAGGGAAACCCCAGATCTCTGCTGTTTTATAAAGTATCACTCACTCCAGTGGCTAGGAGAAAAACAAGGGGAAGAAAAGGCTTATTTCTTTGCAGGGTGCCCACCCCACTGGCCCAGTTGCATGCTCCCCTGGCACAAGCTCTGCCAGTTCAGCCTCAGTCCTGCCCCATGGTTGGCACCTTACCCACCCAAAAGGTCTTCCCCCAGACTCAGCTTCTCACAGCAGAGGGACCTCGCTAGTTAACACGCTCATGAAGGATCATAGCTGGTCTTGCATCTCCATGACATTTCCCCAGCTTGGAGACCTACACTTATCACAATCATTTTTGTTGTAATTAGCTGGTAACTGAATGAACAATAAAGCCAGAGTGAGATCTCAGACCTGCTACCACATCCCTTCTACCTACCACTAAGGGGTTTTGTTTCTTGTTAGGACAAGCACATCCCGCCACCCATTCTCTGACTTGCACTGCTCTGTGCACGGCCGATTTGAAGGGAGAGTTGAGCAATGTCAGCCAGAAATCCCATTGCTGCTCAGCTCCAGGGTGCTTGGCCACTGCCTTTCTGAGCCCCTTCCCCAAAGGCCACCGTGTTTATGGCAGTGGCTGGACTGCCCAGTGTCCCCCTCCGAAAGCTGCCATGCTGTTTCCCACTTATTGTCCTGCTGCCATTGTCCCAGTTCTCCTGCAGAACAGCCAAAACAGCACTTTTCATCCCTGAAATGCACCACACAAATGGGGAAGCACAAGTCGAACAAAAGCTACAGCCACTCTGTTTACTAGGGAGAAAGATCAATGGGCTTCAATGAAAGGACAGGAAGCTGATGTTCTCACTGTAACTTGCTGGTAAAACAGTGAATAGTGCTATCGAGGCTGACAAAGGTTCTTTTTTCCCCTCCTCTTACTTTTTTTTTTTTAATTAAGAATGCAATAGAGAGGGTTATCGCGTAGTTATCAACAGGCCATGAAATGGGGAACATCAGCAAGTTTATTCAACTCTTTTGTTTGCTCTTTGAGGGAGTTAAACAGAAGCCTCAAAGTGCACACAGAAAAAAAACCACAGAAAACAACAAGAAAAAAGTCACACGAAAAAGGATAAAAAAAACAAAATAAAAACAAAATAAAAACACCCAAATTGGAGCACCGGTCTGAGGGGTCTGCAGCCATGTTTGTTCAGTATCTTTCCTGTGTTCAGGGTGCACAAATCATCCCAACTGAGCATGGCCGACCTACGGAAACAGCTAACCTTTCTGTACACCCCCACAAAGCCGCTGCTGTGACAAGTCAGCCTTATTAGAAGAACTATGCATGATGTTTCCATGATAGGGCCCTTATTCAGGTACATCTGGAGAGCTCTGGGATGCTCTAGTCTAGTCACCATCTACATCTTTGCGTTTACTCAACACCATAAAAAGGGAGATGTGCTCTTGTCAAAATACCACTGGATTGAAGCCTACTCATAAGTAAGGAGTGTGTTGTCCTTCCACAGATACAGCCTCTCTTCTCTTACCAAGGTTTTTTTCCACATAGTGGAACATTTTGCAGCTCCTCGTAGAAGTCTTCTTAAAACTCTGGTTGTTTTACAAATGTGGTGATACAACTCATATCAGGAGGGATGCTGCTGGATGAAGGGCAAGCCCTTGTATCAACATCATATTCCCCAGCACCTTCAGACTAGGTGAATCTGTCATACAGCCTATGTGTATGCATTTGGCTTGTGCATTAAAAATAATACACCTGAGTATTTAGGTGTATCTCATACATTGTGCGCATACAACATGCATCACATGCATGCGTAGGTCTGCAATTCTGGTAAGAATTAAAATGCTATCATACAACTAATGCCGAGTGTTTTGCAAACTGAGAAGTGAAAATCTCTTTGCTCTCCCAAGACTCCTTCACAACATCCTACATATAAAATTTCAGGCTCCAAATTCAAAGTGAAGCTTAGCACAGGGGAAACTGTGATTTTCCTTGAAGGCTCAAAGGAAAATTCAGGATTATATGAAAGATATGAGGTTAGTTATTAGTAATGTTGTTCTTCAAAGGACTATAGAAACTGAGAGGACTGATGTCATGGGAAAGCCAAGTAATTGGTGAAAATGTTTTTAAAGGTTAACCCTTTCTTTTACTGCTTTTGAAGGACTGTAAAGAGGCTTGATAAGGTTTCCTTCCTGCTTGCTTTGTACCAGAAGTACGATTGCTTGCAGTGAGCCTGTTTTCCTACTTACGGCTTCTCAGACCCATTTTATACATTCATATAAAGCTAGTACCTGCAGCAATCTATCCAGCAACGTGAACATAGCAACACATCAGCAAGAGCTGTTCTCCTCGCTGAGCACACATTCACTACTGCAAAGCCCCCAAGAGCCTTCCGGTTCACACTAATACGTGAAGGGTCCCTAGTGGCTAGGGTTGCAGACGTGCATGGGGTATAGTCACTCTCGTTCATTCCGTGTGAGCGCTATTTGCTCAAGCTACTGTCATGGAACTAAATTAAACCAGAAGCATGTAGGTATTACACTCTTTGGCCCTAACATGAGCATGCTTGAAAAAGCAGATGGGACACGTGTTGCTGCTGCAACTGCCCTCCACCTGGTTACCCTTTAATGTTGCTTGCAGTCCACTTGTCTTGCACAACATACACATGGAGGAATGGATGCGAAGGCAGAATTGAAGCAATCTTACCCACATTCAGCTTTGCCCACCCCATCTCCTGTGTCAAACCTCAACAGAGCCAAAACAAAGGTTAAAATCATGCTGCTCCCCTAGGATCTGTTGCATGTGTCCATACACGTGGGCAGCCAGAACTTGGCCCTCTTTCTATGCCTTCTTTTAAAGAAAACTGACAGGCCAGTGCCTCTCTTAGGGTAGCTTACACTAGGAATAGAAAATGTGTAACAATTAATCACTCCAAACAAAACTTCAGAGAATTGTTAGGGCTGGAAAAGACCTCCAAGATCATCAAGTCCAAATGTCAACCTGACACCTCTGTGCCTTCTAAACCATGTCCCAAAGTGCCACGTCTACATGTTTTTTTAATGCCTCCAGGGATGGTGACTCCACCACCTCTCTGGGCAACCTGTTCCAAGAAGTATTGCGTCTGCTAGGCACTAATTCCAAGTTTTATTAATTCCTTGGTGCAGTCCTGTTATACATCACTTCAGGTTCTTCACTAAATAATCACACAAATCAAAATTATCATCTTCCAGCTACAGCTGAGATGCATTTTGTGCCTATGTATGGATAGTGTCAAAAATAGCTATCCCCTTAACATCTCTGAATTTGTGTGCTCCTTATTCTAGAATAAGAGTTTACTTGACAAGGTATTTAGCAACAGTTATTACACCTGAAGTGTAGATCCTGCCTCAGTTCAACTGAACTTCCAGCTTTCTTTTGGAGGCATAACAGTTGAATTGATCTTTTATACAGGGGTACAAATTTAATTTTCCGGCTCCTATTTGGAAAAGAATGCCTATTCACAACAGCACTTAAGCCTCACAGAAGTCAATGGGACCTAAACACATGTTTACAATTAACCATGTGCTTAAGTGGTGGTCTGAACTGGGTGAATAAATGTGAAGTCAGTAGGTCTGCTTGCATAAGAAAGAATTACCAGTCTGGGAGAGAATTACAGAATTTGGCTATAAGAGGATGGAGGATTAGTAACAAATGTGTCATTTCTGTAAGTAATTTACTTAAACCAAAGCCATGGCAGAGCTGTTTAGGGTATGCACTCAGATTAATTTGAAGGACAGACTTAGAACATAATTATCAACCAAGGAGAACTGTAAATTTGTAATAATATGTCAGAATCACCAACTGACTTCCAAATGAGATCTACAGAACCGAACATCCTGCTCAGATTTAATGAGTTCCAGCCTGTTTCAGAGCCAGGTTGTGACTTCACACAGAAAACTGAGTAAGTAGCAGCGCAGGCCAGAGAAGTAATTGCGGCTCCAAAAAATGAAACCAAAGAGCATATGTTAGAGCCTCCAAACCCTTCCAAAATTATTTTTGCGGTAGCAGTTTATGAGAAAAATATGAGAAGCCATCAACAGAGCTTAAGGGGTTTAAGCTCCCAACTCTCATTGACTGATAAGAGTCCTGCAGACTGTCAGGCATTTCTCTGGGTACTCTTAACATAATTTAAGAGTGAGGATAAATCCCTGTATTGGCCATATTTAAAGAAACACATTATGCTTTCCAGGCAAGTTTATCATGTACATCACTTACCCTCCTTCTTCCTGTGCTTGCTCAGTATTATTGACGTGTGAATAGCTGGTACATCTACATTTAATGAAGTTTACACACGCCTATGTTACACAGAAGAGGAGGGAAAGGAATCATCTCCAGATGTCACTCCAGCTCAGTAAGATCAATGAGAAGTTTACCAATTAAGAAGACTTGAAGAAAAAGATCCTTAGTTGTTTGTGGTTTTGCTTTTTTTTTTTTTTTAAAATCAGTGCTCCTACTGCACTTTTAATGCATTACAGTCATAACTGGCTATGGAAGGTGACCCTCCAAATTGGACTGACACCACCTTCTCCAGTGCCAGAAGTTAAAATCGACAGCAATAAGAATTTGAAGAACATACAAGTGACCGCAGCCCTCCAAGGCAATGCAGGGCTTCAACAGCTCAGCTCACCCCAGGATGGCTGCATCCCACTGGCCCCATGCCAGAAGGCTGCAAGTCCCCACAGGACCCCAGGGCAACAATGGAAGCCATCCCCTCCAGACATGTCCCATCCTCCTCACCAAAAGCAGCAGAAATGGCAGACTGGTCATCTGTGCTGGCTTTCCCCTTTGCAACAGGTAACACTCACATCCTTGTGCTCACCGAGCTGCATGCAACTATCTTAAGGCTTTACAGGTAATAACCCAGCTCCAGAGGCTGCAACAGCTCTGGAAGTTACTAATTAATTCACCACAGCTGCTCTGCCCTCTCCACAGTAACTAGATCTGGTAAACGTGTGGGTTGTCAGGCTAAGGAGTACAGAGCTCTGAGTTATGAGGAAGGATATGCTATTTCCTCAATTTTTCCCCTACTGAACTCAAGGTACAACTCCAGGGAGTCAACACTTAAAAAAAGCATTCCTTCTCATACGTGCCAAGTGCCTACATACATAAGGCACAGCATGTATATGAGCAGGGACAACATTACTGCCACTGAAGTGGAATTACATGCACCAGAGCCCTGCTACATTTAGACATATCTATGTGTCTCTGGCTTCCCAGTATAAGTTCCAGCATGGTGTCCTTCCTGGGACCCTCTCAAACACACCCAAGGGGCAGACTCTCTACCTGCAGACCCTTTCACACAGCTGTCCTGTGCTCCCAGGACAAGTGCCAGTCCTCCAGTTGCTTAAACAAACTTTTCCCCAGAATTTAGACATTTTATACACACACAGAGGATTACAACTGGTCTCAGAAACACAGGAAAATTGAAGTAGGCAATATTATTGACTTCCAGCAGATGAAGAAATATACCCAGCAACAAAATACCAATACCTATTTACCTGCTGCCATTCCTTCAAGACTCTGAGACATTTCTGGGGCTAACATCTGTCTTGGCTTACACAGCATCAGAAACCTTTTCTCTACTACACAGATTCAATCCTCCTGCTAAATCACCCAGCATAGCCCTAACACCTACAGTCACTGCATCCCCTTTCTTGAAATAACTGCTGAGGAGCCTCTTTTAAAACATCACAGCCTCTGTTTCAGCTGACCCACCTGATAGGCATTAACAGGTGATCAAAGTCCCAGGCACATCATCTCTTGCTTAATTACCACCAGCTCAGACTGGGACAATGGGTTAAGAGGCCATCCCTTTACCCAAGCATGCTCTGCCCTGGTGTACAATCATCCAAACGTTGTTACTGCCACTGTGGTCTCTGGGCCAGGTGCGGGAATCTCTCCCGCTGTTTGCTATGGGGTTTAGATCAGCACAAAGGCAAAAAACAAAGACAGAAGGCAAAGAAGTCCTACGCTTAGCCCAGAATTTGTAATCTGACATGGATACACCCAGTTCAACATCAAACTCCCTGGAGCAATTCTCCAATTTGCCACACAATGTTCGGGACAGACCAGAGGTCTGCTGAGGAGGGTCTAGATATACCCTCCCATTTTAGGGAGTCTTTACTGTGCAGGGGGCAGGCAGAGAGCAGTGTAAACCTCTCAGTTTCAAGGCTGATCCCCGCATCAGTGTCAGGAGCTGGCAGTTTGCTCACTGGGCACAGGATACGATGTGGGATGTGAGCAGTGGAGCAGGTGTCTGCCTGCCCCTGCACCGCCAGCCCAACCCATGTGCCATGACCAGCGCCGGGCAGCCATCACAGAGGAGCATACGCTCCACAGCTTCTGGCTGGCTTTGGATGCACCAGATGCAGCTGGTCAGCAGGCTGATCAGCAGTATTTGGCACATGGGCTCCCAAAGACGGAGAGAAACCACAGCACAGTGCTGGGAATATATGAGTTGTCAGCACCGCAGCGGGAGAGCAAGAGACAGGGATGAATGAAGGCCGCTGAGCCGGTTAAATCCACTCCTGCATGCACAACGCCTGCCAGAGGACAGACCGACACGGGTGAGGAGGCTGGGGCATGAGGGGTTGTGCAGCTCGGCCAAGGACATGCAGTGAGTCAGTGGTGCAGTTGGGTACCTGAAGAGCCCAGGATTAACATGACAGAAGGGACATAAGTCTCATGGTTTTGAGTCCCCTCTCCTCACCCCTACACAAAACAACCCCTGTAGCCATAGTGTGCTTTTCCTCAGCTTGCTTCCCCTCAACCTCTATGTAAGAAAGTGCCCTGGCTTCCAAAATGCAGTATCTCTGCTCAGCGGACCTTGTGCCCTTGGTCACCTGCTGCCTTGCAAAACTCTCTGCGCCAGAATGTCAGGCTCATTGCGTCCTGCTGCCACAGAAGCTGCTGCCATCAATCTGTCTGTCACTCGGCACAAGCAGCAAGTAGCGGTGGGCAAAGGGAAGCAAAGTAGGGCTGGAATGGCAGAGCAAGCCCCTCTGGGAAGCAGACCGCTTTTTTCATTGGGATGCGGTGTGCGGCGCTGGCTGCAGTGTAGGTTGGAAGCAGCAACAGGCATGCCAGCATCAAAGGGGCACTCATCAGGCCAGAGCGGCTTCTTGCAACCATTATTCTCCTTATTCTTTCCTCTTTTTTTCAGGAAGCGGACTTCATGGCGCATTGCCTGAAGTATTTTCCTCACCTCATCCACCTCCCAGCCAACAAACCCAAGGTGTGCCGCTTGCGCTAATGAACTGCCTCCGGTGAGCCCACATGCACAGCATGTGGTCCCCACACCCTCTGCAACTCGTCAGGCCAAAACTTTGCTCTTCCCTGATCCTGTGCACGTACACACACACATGTGTATGCAGAGCAACATGATACCCTCCTTCTGGCCAGGAGGTGGGAAAAAAAGCTCTTTGCTCTTTTATATGGATCCTAAACCTCATAGAGGGAGGCTGTTTGCATGGGGCTACTGGGGGTGGTGGGGCTGGCGTGGGTGCTACGTGCCCCTGCAGCTCACAGCAGAAGGCTCCTGGGTGGTGAGCAAAGGGACGGGGAAAGGGTGCAGGTGGGCGGCCAGGAAAACCCAGCCAATGCAGCATTTCAGCCAGGGCAGAGACTGGAATAACACTCACCATCCAGCTACAAGCTGGAACGGCTGCCCAGGATCTTGTAAAAGTACACAAGAAGACATCAGGGCCCTTGGGATGGCCAGGCAGGCAGAGGGGTGAGTATGGTCTGCAGGCTGGCAGCAGGAGGAGGCAGGGCAGCCACCGGCTTCCCTCCAGCACCTGCTGCAGCAGCAGGCTGGTTGTGGGAGGGAGAAGGTCTGGGCAGAGCAACCCAGTGACTGTGCACACTGGGGGCGTGCTGGACCCACAGAAGCACAAGGAGGGTATTTTGACTGCGCTTAAGTCAGCAGTCTACTCTTTTCTGTTCTGAATTGGGGTAACCAAGTTTGACGCCCAACAGAGGTGCTGCAGATACCCTCGGAAGACTGTCACTCCAGCAGGCCAGGCAGGAGCCAAGTCACTCTCAGTACAACCCCATGCCTCCCAGAGCTCCCATGGCAGAGATGCCTTCACATCTTCTGAACAGATATGTATCCCATGGACTGGCCCACTTTCTGCTATTGCACTGTTATGCACAATAGTCTGATTTTAATTGTGTTACAGAGCTCTTCTGTACCTAAAATCTACCTGCAGGTGCACCATAGTGAGCCGTTGTGTTTGGCATCAGCTGATCAGAGGGAGCCTTGGAACGGAGGTTGCTGTTTCCTCTGTAGTATCATTTTGAATGCTTGGGTCCTTCCCCACAGAGGCTGGATGTGGCATTAGCACGCGTTGGGCAGTACGGGGCACGCAGATCACCCATTAACGTCGGAGCAGGGGAACTCTTGTCATGGAACACTGTGGGCACTGGGGGTTGGCATGGGTTCAAAAGGCAACAAGGGAAATTCATAGCAAAGACATGCATGGAGGGCTAATAACTGCAATGACATTGATCCTACGTCAGGCAGTCCCTGAGTCACAAATTGCTGGAGACCATATGAAAGCTGTGCACAAGTGACATGATCTGCTTGCCAAGTCCTCCCACTGCATCTGTGCTAGATGTACAGAGACCGGACTCTGAGCTAGGTGGACCACTGCTCTCAGTGAGGAAGGAGGGAGTGGGGCCATTATTTTCCCAGTCTCTTTGTGTTCCAGACAGGTGTCTTATCCCCTGGAGGCCCTGGGAAGCAGGGTAGCTTTGTAGTCCTGCCAGAGGACCGGTCCTGCCAGCACAAGATGGGGGAGAGTGTGCCCCTGCACACGTGTTCCCACTGCACCATGCCGCCAGCTCCCCTGTGGGCAGGGATGCGGCTCCCAGGACTCCTCTGCAGGCAGGGATGCAGCTCCCAGGGCCCTGCTGCCTGCTGTTGGGAGGATAATGTGGATGCGTAACACTAATGACTGGTCTGGGTAGTTTAGAGAAGCTGTTTTGTGGCAGCTCACGCCCTGTGAAGACAAAAGAGAGACTCGAGACATTAGATCACCAAATTTAGAGCCTGACCTGAACTTTGGAAAAAAGCTTCATCTGAGAGAGGAAAGCAAGGGAATGTGTGTGCATGTGTGCGTGTGATCCAGGTGACCCCCCTTCACTTCAAATCACCTCATCTCACAGGGCATCTCGCTGCCCAGCAGGATTAGGCACATTTAGAAGCTTCAGGATTCACACCAGGTGTTGGGATGTTTTATGAATAAATCGGTCCAATCCAAGGCACAGCCCTGGGCTGCTGGCACGGTCCCTCCTCTGCTGACATGGGGGCTGGCAGGCTGAGCAGAGAGGTCAGGGATGGAAAGGACCATGGAGAATAGACTCATTCCTCCCTGCCAGATAGCTTTCTCTTGAGTCACTGCAGAGCACATTTAACAACGCAGCATTTGGAAAGAGCCCGTATGGCACATATACGCTATGCTAGAGGTCTATAGAGCAGTTTTCTGAGCTGGCAGCAGGCACAGTGCCAGTGCCTTTTTTTTGTTGTTGTTGTTAGGTTTGGCTACTTATTTACTTGCCTGTTTCACTTCTGAACACGATCTTCTGACTAGTCATTTGCAATAACCCTGAAAGGCAGGAAATGGCATGTTCCCATACTGGAGACTGACCATGACATCACACCAACAACTGATGGGAAACACTCCCCACAGCTGCCCAGCAGCTTCACCCTGCCAGCACACACAGACCAGTCCACCCAGCACTCATCGGGACAACAAGGAGCCTCCCTGGTCACACATGCTCCAAAGCCTGGACCAAAGGGACCTGGCAATGTTTTGCACAGATGTGCATTTCCTATGCAGCAGACAAAAGCAAATTCCAGGCTGGATGGCCCAGGAGCATCAACAGCACAAGCAAAGGTTCCTGCTTCCCCTCCTGGCCCCGAGGGAAAAGGAACGCAGGTGTCAAACGTCATTTATCAGGCAACTTGTGCTCCTGTGTCCTCCCTGGCAGAGGAGCAAGAGCAGATGCAGCATGAGGTGAGTCAGAGGTCTGCATGGGCGATGGAAATAGCCTGGAGAGCCTTTCATTGCACCATTATTGTTCTGAATCTGGCCCCGTTGATGGACCTTACCAAGCATTGCTACTACACAGCGCCTATTTCATGGCCATGAGTTGATCATTAGGCTTCTTAGGCAGGAGCTGTTCACATCATTAAAAATACCACTGGCAACTCTGGCCATCTTAGCACAGACACTGAGGATTTAATTGGAAAAGGCACTATAAATATTCTCCTTTTGTCAGTCTAGATGATCTGCCCCGACCAGGCCTAAGTCATATTGATGGAAAAGCTGCTGCCACACTGCTCCACATCTAGTGAGTTTAGTCACCGGAGTGGTGAAAGCAATGCATCAGTGATCTGTCTCAGGAAAATATTTGTTTAAATGGTAAAAAAAATCGCCCCGAAACAATTAGCTAACATCTGCTGAACTGCCAGCAGCTTGATTTATCTCACTATTTAGAAAACCGTATATTTAAGAAAATATATCAAATGAGAGCTGGTACGTGAAAATATTCAAATTGAGGACTTCAAGCAGCAAATTCTTGCTACAGAGGAGGACAGCTAGTGATTTTTTTTGTAATTAAGCAAGCCAGTTTTTCTGCAGCCCCTTCCTAGGCTTCCAGTAGCCTGGAAAGCTACTCATCAAAGGAGCCTTGCTCTGGTAACAGTGGGAATTAGTATGTTTTCTCACTAGAGATGCAAGTGAAGTAAGTTTCAGACTCACATCACCTTATCTTCTGTGATGTCCCCCCCCAGATTTCTATCAGATGTTTCAGTTCTGGGGCAAGCCTTCACCTTTGGAAAATAAACTGAAAACAAAGAGTTGGGGGGTTAGATATGTAAGTAATTTCCAAGGTTTTCATCTCCCTCTCTCCCTCCATCTACCAGACAGAAATAATCCCATTAATCCCAAAATGGCAAATCACCTCTGACTCCTGGGAAAGTCCCTGTAGCAAGGAAGTAGCTAGAATTTTACTTCAGAAAATTAATGTATAGATTAATAAAATTTGCATACTTTATAGCCATAGTAAGTGAGCCTGGACCTAATGGGTTCTCAGTGCTTGTTTCTGTTGGGGTTTAGCAGTCAGAATCTGGCCACAAATATCACAGCTATACCAGAAATTTTTCTGCACCAGAAGCTCTTTATCTTTCCCCAGGGTTTTAGAACAACAACCATCCTGTAGTCCTGTCCCACTTAGCTACGCATTCATTACTTTTTCCCCCATATAAATATATTGCAATCATATATATATTATAATGAAGGATATGTATCTTCTCTATCTATATTGTACCTTGTACATAGTTACTATCTATATTCACATACTATACATAAATGTTGGTTTGTTTAGAAATGTAGCGTATATATTACATCGCTTTGCTGCTTTGGTCATAAGCGAGTACACTGAACTGCAGCTGTAAAAATAAGAGGAATAAAAGTCCATTTTATGATGTGTCATCACTTATTTTTTCCTGTTTATCCAGTAACTCACAGTGTCAGAAAGGCTGTAAACCATCCTCAGCTTTTAGTGTGAATTCGCAAAGCTCCTGCTGTATATATAGACTTCTCTTAGGCTTGCTCTTGCCTTAAATGCTCAGACCATTTAGTGGTCAAGGATCTGACCAAGAGGGCTGGGATTTTTTCAATCTACAAAAGTAGCCCATGGTGCCCAGGACACAGGCTGATCCCAGAGGATGCCTTAGGAAACCAGTAGAAATGGTGCAGGACCAACACTTCCTCACCTGGGACTCCCCATCTGCTGGCACGGCTTCTCCAGCCACCTTGGCCCCCACACCTGGACACCTGCCTCCTTCACCAGCATCCATCACACCATGACCCACCCACCCCTACTCCCTACTTGTACTGGGCTGCAAAACACCTCCCAGGGCACCAGGACTACCAGAATCACCCCTCCACAAGCCCAAAACTTGGGCAGGGACCAGGCAGCCACACACCCATCACACGACATGGGCAAGAGCCACACTGGGTGTTGCGTGCAGACCAGGGCCATGGGGGAAAGATTCTCCCTCTGGTAAATTTGCACTTGTAGCCTAAGGGACAACCTACATCCCATGTGTTTATGGTTGTTCTGCATGGCAAGGGCAGAAAAGGATGTGTGTGGATATTGCTTCTGACTTAGACAAATCACTCCAGCTACAAAGGCTGGTTTAGGGCTGCATTTGTCTATGTGTGTTGTGTACATGGAAGCAAGCTGAGCCTAGGTATATGCTCTGAATGTGTTCCCATGCTACAGGGACAAGGCCCAAAGTCAGGTTTAGAGAGCATCTGTCCCCGACACCGAGTTGAGGCTAGCTATTAACTCTCCGGCGCAATCTTAGTGGCACATTCTACCTCAAGGCAATTAATGAGCATGATGCATCCTAAGGCAAGAAAACAGCAAAGAAAAGGCTTTAGTCTTACTTTAAACTAAGCCAGGCAAGGCCAACACTGTTCCTGTGAAGGAGGAACACGCACCCTCATGGTTGATATTACCACTGAGACAAGCACCCTTAGGAAGATGACAACTTTGTGCCAATTCCTAATTTTCTGGGTTCTTATGTTTTCTTTTTCCTTCAGTCATATCATTTCTTTCCATATGAAGAAGGGCTGAGCTGAGCAGAACCCAGCGGTAATTAACACACGGCTCTGAGCTCTGCTTTCGAGAAGAAGGTGAGGAAATGCACTGGCTATTATGCAGAGACCACGGAGACGAAGCAAGGGTCACACTGAGGAAGACAGGAACGATGACAAACTCAGATTCAGGAAAGTGAATAAAAGCATCCGGCTGAAACACAGGAGCAATTTTATTCTAGCAGCTATCTTCTGAAACCAAATTTGGGGTTAAAAACATATTTATAATGAATGACACCCCCCTGCAGCCCAGCAGCATTCATGTGAAGAGATAGCAGGGCAGGATTAGTCACCAGCGAGGTAATGAGCTGCAACAGGTGGTGGAGCCCCACAGACCCTGCTCAGGGCAAACCCCCTCGAGTAAGGGCAGAGGCATCACATCCCAGGAGGAGAGCTCTCCCTGAGGCCTATTGTCCATAAAATGTAAAAAGAATAAAAACAAGGATAGCGATTTTTGCATTCAGCTATTCATTCTGGCCAGCAATATCACAGGGCAGTGACCAGCAACCCTGGCCATAAAACATGAGCTGACCTGAAAGGGAACTTTTTTCCTTTCTGCTTTTTTCTCAGCTGAGCCACCTCCATGGAGAAATCTCTTATTCCCTTCTGCTGTCCCTGCTCCAGCAAGCGACAGAGCTGGCAATTCTTCTGTAGGCATTAAGGTCCTGATCTTGCTCCCAGCAAAGTCAAAGGCAAAATTCCCATTGTATGAAGGATCACAACTAATTTCCTGGAAGCTCGGTGAAGTTGTTTGAGCCAGCTTCCCAAAACAAGCCAATGAATTTTTAAAACCACAGCTGGGGGTCTACTGTATTATAACATGACCCCTGAGAGAGTAAAAATTGCTGTGAGGTGAGTCCTCCTAGATATTGTTTTAGGCTGCTGACTCAGGAAGACAGGGCTGCCTTGTTTCACGTCTGAAAGGGCTTTTTTATTTATTCTGGGACCACACAGGCTAGAAACGGCTTGGGGTTGTTGGTTTGTGGGTGGAAGCCGGGGGTGGGAAGTTTCCTCGGTCAACACAAATTGTGAGGAAACTCAGGATTCGTGAGAAGCAGCTTTCTGGTGCCCTGGGATGGAGGGAGGCTGGCAGGGCTCTCGCCAGTGCTGCCCATGGGTGCTGATGCTGGAAACTGCGGTGCCAGGGCGGGAAGCACGGGCAGCCAGGCGGTGGGAGTGACTTACTGAAGAAGGTGGGAACCAGATCAGAGGGTGCCGCGCAGGAAAACACCGGGGACGGCCAAGCTCGAACAGGAAGCCAGGGCTGCAGTAGGCGTCGTGCAATTCCTGTGAGCCACTAATAAATGACAGAGGAAGGGAGTTGATCCAGGATGCTGATTAAGGGCGCCCCTGCTCTGTGGAGGGTGGAGGAGGGCCTCCGATGATGCATCCGTGGACTGTGCAGGTCTAGAAATCCAGGTGCTGCTAAGGTTGAAGCCATGGTGTGCCACTGTCACAGACAGCTCCATGCCATCTCCAGATCCCCCCAGCACACGGTCCACCAGCAATTCCTGTTTAAGCAGGGATCGGTCAGTCTGGCCCTGTTGTGGCTGCTAATGTTGCTGAGGAGGCTGTTGCCCCAAGTCTGTTTGACTGGTCCTGAACTAGTCCCCACTTAAACACATGCAGAAATAAAATGAGCCTATCGTCTTCCTATCAGCAATTTATGGAACATTAGAGTCTGAATTGGCAAAAGTCCCACTTTACTGAGAGCAAGATCAGGCGCTCACGCAGCACTTCATGTACAATTACTTTTAATTCGGCTCAGTTACCACTGAACTATAATATCTGCGAAAATTTTTAAATGGATCATTTTGTCAGTTTTTCTCCTAACACTTGCTCTGCTTTAGACACTTGTCACCAATTTTATTTAATTAGCACCACAATTGTATTAACACCACATTTTTTTAAATTTAATTATGCTTCTGCAGTACCCCAGCTTGTTTTGTGCAATTAGCGCTCTACTTTCATACAAATTAATCTCCCTGGAGAACTGCATCGAAAATAGAGAAAAAGAAGAGACCTCATTTAACAGAAATAACAACACCAACTGACTATACATGTATATAGCCCTCATATGTTGCCAAACATGCAAGTTGAGGTTTGTGCCTCCCATACACGTGAAATGATTGAGCAGTTTTCTCGGGAGTTAATTCAGTAATTTTATTTTGTCGTGGGCTTTCTGTCCTGGACATAGCACAAAGAGTTAACTCTGTCTTCTGCTCTATCAGGCAATTTAATCTAAAGAGGACTGGAGGAAGACTGGTTCCTGTATCTGGTAAACATTTGCTTTATCAGAGAATGTAAGAGTGCCTCTAAGAGCCCTTTCTCACTTCAACTGCAGCCACAGAGAATTTGAGGCCGATTTAGGGTATTTAAAGCGACTCTCTGCTCCGTCTCTGTGATGCTCCTTCTGTGCTGAGGTTTATTGAGTGTTTTGACTGCCCTCCGCATAAACAGCAATGAACCTGAACCACTAACTTATTCTCCAGCTTGCTAATACGTCGGACAGCAAAACAGAATTCCTGCGGGGGAAGAAGCCGAGTGGGCCAACTTTACTCGTTACCCTTCTTTGTGCCATGGTGTGAAAAGTGAGCAAGAAGCGTGGCCCAGGAGGAAGTGTTTTGCCCAGTTGTTTGCTTTGAATATTTTCGTACCATCTTTTATAGCTTTCTGGTGAAACCTGTGTCGTGGGTCCGGTGTTGCACGGGTGAAGCCGTTAGCGTTGCCAGCGTTGGTGCCTGCGTATCCTTTCCCCTGGCAGACATTTGCTCTTCTGGTTGCTCAGATGCAAAGCACTGGGGGTTTCGGGGGGGTTGGGGGGTGGTTCTGATCAAAGCCCTGGCGACCGCGGGGGGCTTCTGCCAAGCCCACAGCACTGGCATTCCAAGGCTCAGCCGCAGGTCTGGGTGATACCTCCAGCTAAAGGGTTTCTCGTTAGCACATTAAAGCACCGCCGGCTAAAACCCCCTTGTTAGCGCTTGCTGCACGGAGCAGTTGATCACTTCAGCAGCAGACCAAGTTACTTTGGAGATTAATGACACAGTCGTTCAGCTTTGTCCTTTCTATTTGTTAACTAGTTCATTCTGCAAATAATAAATACGGAGGGGGGAAAAAAAAAACCCAACCCTATTCTCCAGAACACCACTGTGAGGAGACAGGATTAGAATGACATCAAGTGGCTTTCAGCGTGACTTTGTGCAGTGTCAGGGTAGACATTCATACTGCAATACAATTATTCAGTCAATCCCACTCCCTGTGAAGTCAATGGATACTGTGCCAGGGACTTCAAAGGAAGAAGGATCATGCCCTCCTGTGCATTTTAGGGCTCTAACAGAGGTTGCTAAAAGCAGTTTTTAAACAAAGTAATCCCATTTATGTTTCAGAGGAGCATGCAGAAACACTAGACTTGCTAGCTGCTAAGGGAATTCCATTTTTTTGCAGTTAATTGTGTTCCTAAGCAGAATGAGAATGAAAACTAAGATCTTTTTTCATCTTCTACAAAATGAAAATTTAAAAAAAAAAAAAACAAACCACAAAGCTCAGTTTGGATCAGTGAAAACCTTTTTTTCCAGTAATATCAAAATGTGTTTCTTTGGTGTGCATATCTGCTTCATAAGAGATTATGCTTTGTCATCAAGCATGCAAAATAAGTATTTCAGTGATGTTTCAGTTAAATGAGACACCAGAATGATCCAGTCTGACAAGGTCTGTAAGGAATGTCTGAGCCACATTGCAAACTTTTCATTCTGGGTTGGTTGGTTTTTTGTAACTGAAATCCAGAATGCATTGATTTTTCATCCTCTGATAGAGAAAAAAGGAAGTTTTTGAGTAGTTCCAACCATCATCTACTAACTCACAACTTGCATTAAGGCAATATTTATGAAGAGTTAATAAATGACCAACAGATACTACAGACTTGCTACAGATATGAATATTATGTATTATAAATGCTCATAAGCGTACAAGTGTTACAGAAATTGAGAGAAGTCCATTGACCTCCTGTCCTCTATAGTAATTGATCGACCATATACTAAACCATCTAATTATCCTGTATTAGCCATGAGTCCAACTTATTCTATTGATAAATCCTACTCCTCACATAAGGCATGACCATTTATCTGAGAGCTCCTTTGCACTAGCACCTTGGGTGACATTTCAGATGTGGCGGCCACCCTCCACAAAGGCTTTGCCTCCATCCAGGGCAAGGTGCCCTGGGTGACACCTCAAGTGCAAAACCAGGAGGTGTTTATACCGCTGTGCACTTTGGGCTGGGCATGGCGCCGGAGGAGACAAGATGCAAAAGGGATGGGAACAGGGGTTAGGTTTATGCACCACTAGGTCATGAGGCTGGTAGTTCTTCCATTGTCCAACTTAAGGTATTTTTAAAGGCTACAGTGGCAAAAGCAAATAATCTGTCAAGATCTTTTTTTTATCATCTGTAGGGTCTTGAGCAAAATTGTCCCCCATCAGCAGTCCCCTGAGTTTCCCTGTCCCATGCTAGTTCCCTTTTTCAGAGCACGGATGCTTTTCACACACATCAGGTGATGAAGTGGTGCTGCCTGGCACCGTGCAGGGTGGCTGTCAGCAATCCCTCCCTCCACTACAGCGGCCGCTGCTTCAGCTTCATCTGTGAGATGCAGAGCTCTGATGACAACCTCGGACACAGTAATTTATGTACTTGTAATACAAAGAGCCGGCCCCTCTCAATCCCCCTTTCAGATACTCTTCTCACAAAAATGGAAACAAAAGATGATCGCAAAGCCCAGGAGGCCATCAGGGCTTGGCCCTTCAGAACAGCCACTTCCTACCCAGAGAGAAAAAGAGTCAGAGAGGGAGGGAGACAGAGATAACTGCAGCACAATTTACTGCCCCAAAACAACCTCCTCAACTAAAGGCGCAACCATAATCACTGGTGAGAAAAAACACTCCCCGCTAACGTGTGAGAGTGATTTACAGCGCAGCTCCCTTCCCAGCGCAAGGTCTCTCGGCAGTCAGGAACTCCGGGCACGTCGGCTCGGGGCTGCACGCACAGGTTGGAGGGGTGTCTTGTGGAAAGAGGGGTGCTTTCCCCTTCACTAACCTGACAATGTGCAGCCACAACATTTCAAAATGCATCCTGTTAAAACACAAATGCAATTATGATAACGGCAATGAAGAGCAGTGTGCTGAAACAGTCTTAGTGTTTGAGATATCCCTGGTTTACAGAAATCTTAGAGGCTTATTACATTAGCTCTGTTTCTTTGGTTAAGGAAAATCAACTTTAAATCACTCTTCCCCAAGGGAGGCAAATGGAAAATATAGGTGATATGTATTAGAGGAGCTCAGATTTTACCAAAATCAGTTTAAATTAACACTGAAGCTTTCACCACAAATATTTAAGTCATTTAAAATGGGGCATATATCAGTTTAAATTGAACTCTTGTAAAGGTTTGCTTCAGCTGTTACAGAGTAAGATAGTTAAACAGACTGCCGCCTGTTCTAATGGTTGTTAATATTATTGTTGCTTCTAAACAGAACAAGGTGTGCCAGGCTCAACGTTCGATCTGCAGCTGAAGATGTGAGGTGTCTAAAGTCATCTTTCAACTTTAACTACCAAAGGCATAAAGGTGGGTATCCTGAGGAGGTATTACAACACATGCAAAGCTTTAAAAAGAGTCCAGGATGAAATGTCTGTGTGGTGAAGAAACACTCCTACAATTCTAAAAGGGAGTGGATAAATTTGGCATCAATGCACCTGTGTGCAAACCTATACATTTAAATAGAGTTGTGATAGCTTATACAATGTCTGAATTTGGATCTACAAAACAGCCCCTGTGCCATTACAATTATTGTATGATACAAATAGTCTCCCTTTCCTATATCCTACCTTCCAGCACCCTAGGAGAAGCTACCTTCTGCATTGCCAAGTTCCTGCGTGTCTTTTCTGGGCCCTAGTGCTGCCTCTGGACCTACATAAGGAAACCCTTAAGTGCTGGGTCTGCAGCAGCATAGGTGTCTCCCTGTGCCTGTCCAGCTGCAGGATCAGGTCTCCAGGCAGCAAGTTCCTCAGGCCGGTTCCCATGGCTCTAAATTAGAAGATAATTCCCAGGAACTAAAAAACTATATCCCATCGCTCAAAAGTCAGGACTGTGTGGATTTGTACAGTACAAATCCAAATATATCTACTATTCCTGAAATACCTCTTTTGCTTGCAAGTGTTGGAAAGCAGCATGTGCATGGGTAAATAATGCCTATATAGGACTTCAATGGTAAAACTAATCATCCTATATGCTTCCTATAGTGTAATACAGTTTCACAGTACCATGAATGGTCAGAGTTCTTCATTACACTTAACAGGCAGGTATCACTACTTTTTGCAAAGTCAACATGGCTCAAGTCAGTAAAAACAAGTTCACTACTCATAGCATTGCAAGCTTCATTTAACAGCATCACTAACAGAGTGAGGAAAAACTCCCACAGAACAAAACAGGAAATAGAGGGCAAGGTGGGGCTCCATTTTCTAATTCTCTGTAGCCCATACATAAGTCTGTATACATTCCCCCACAGCAGGCCTGTTGTATGCCGATTAAGCCATACTCTGGTTAATTCTCTAACTCTTATTTTGCTGCAAAATTATACACATTTTATTACGGAAGGGGAAACTGAGGTTCAGAAAGACAAAGAAAGGGAAAAAGAGCCTTGCCCAACCTCCAAGATTGCACTGCAAAGAATAGATGGAACATTTCCAGTCCTAGTAGACACAAGGCTCATAAAAATTACCCATATGAATTGTTTCAGAATTTCAATGATTGGCCACTATTGTTATTATTATGGAAACTTTTTTACTGCTATGTGTAAGTAACAGCAGTGGCCCCGAGTGCAACATCAAAAGGCAGCAAGACAAATTTGCTAAGAGTGTACAACAAGTAGAGCTGCATCTCCGTACCAGACCAGAGATTCTGGTCTAGTATTTCCTATTCAGCTTGTTGCCTTTCTCTAGAAATTTCCTGCATAAACACAGTCATGTGTCATTCACCCTAAAAGTACTTTTCTTCTATTGATCTATTTATCATTTGTCTTTCTTCAGGCAAATATCAGGTGGTCAGGTATTCTGCAGTTACCTTCAGAAACAGGTAATCATCCCATGAATAGAGCGGAGGTGGCTCAATAAAAGATGCAGCAAAAGGAATTAATTTGGTCCTGAATTAATGAATTAATGGTTTACTAGATCTTAATAAATCATCTACTTCCTCATGTATGTCATGGGAAAAGCTTCAAAGATGCCTAGAGGGCCAGATTCCCTCATCAGTGGCAAAGACCACAGAGAAAACTACTTACAGTTGAAGGTCTGGGAAGTAGAGGAGGAAACAGTGAGGTTGGGTTACTGGCTATGGTCGGCTGCATTCAAAGCTCAGGAGAGCACAGGCGGGTGCGTGCTGTGTGGGTGCTCCGGGTTGCTGGGAGGAGGGGAGGCGGGAGGAAGACACCCATATATCTTGACCTGGCTCCATGAAGATCCTGCATCATTGGGAAATGCTGCAGGAATCAAGGAGCTAAAGGCCACAAAGAGGGCACACCGGCTGGAGGTTAATTGCAGCCATCAGAGATGAGTTACATGGACATGCCCATTTAATATTAACGAGGCAGTTGTTAGATCCTATAGATCTTTAGAGAAGAGCTTGTGGAATAAATGGAAGCTCCTCAAAAAAACAGAAACAGACCAAAAATATTGTTTTATCTTCTGAATGGGATCTGGTAAATAAGGCAGGAATAGATATCAGCCTGAATATTTCTCAGTGTTACAGGAATAGATATCAGCCAACAAGAAACTTCACTGAAAGTCTCAATGGACTCAAGAAAGAAGTGCTGACCAGGGCCCACTGATGTATAAAATGAGCATAAGTCAAGACACCTAGATTGTTCTTCTTTTACAGAACATTTAGTTCTTCTTAGGGCCCTTCAAAAAGGAAAGTAGGAAAAAACCAGAACCCCTACAGTCACAGCTCCTTAAAAAACATCCCTTGCATGTGCGTGACAGCAGCTGAACATCATCATAACCACACTGATTTCCCATGTAGCCAGTGTAGCCAAGACTTCTTGGTGCTACTCATGAAAGGAACAGAACATCTTCTTCCTCCTGACCAATAAATTGATGCCTGCTGTTGGCGAGGCAATGGGTGACTGGCTAGGGGGTGAGCCAGTGGTTTTGCTCAATCCCGCTGTGCTGCACAGGAGAATGGTGCTCGCACGTTTATACAAATGAAAGCTTCACTGCCTTAGACTGCTGCTGAAAATGAGAAAGATATTTCCATCCAACCTTTTAGACTAGCTTTCTTTTAATGTTTTCATTCAGTTAAATGACTTAAATCCAGTCTGTGTTTTCATGTTCCTGGAGGTACTGTAAAAGTATAAAATAAAAAGGCAGGCTCTATCTCAAGGATTTTGCAGTCTAAACACAAGTCCAAAAGAGAAGAGATGAGCAGGCAAAGTGGGGAGCACTGCTGAGATTAACTAGGGATAAGATACAGAGGAGGAAGAGATGGGGATAAAAGACTCAGCCCAATGATACCCATACAAAAGTTGGAGGGAGATAAGAAGGTCCTCCAAAGGACGTGCTGAAGGAGATTAAAGAGGTAGGAGGAGAGGCAGGAAATGATAGCACCATGGAAGCCAAAGCAGAAGAAGGTTTCCAGAGGAGTAGCACTGACTGCCTTGACAGGGGCTGGCAGGCCAAGAGGAGAGCACAGTGAGAACAGTTTGACCATGTCCCCACTGCCCCTTGCAACATCTTTCGGTGAAAGTTCAGGAGTATCCATTGCTGCAAACCAGCGGGGGGAAAAGGGTTGTTGGTTTTGGGGTTTGGTTTTGTTTTTCTTTAACAGGGATAGGGTTTGAGAGATTCCCTAGAGCGTATTGCCTTTATAATCCTTTTGGGATTAAGTAACTCCAGACACATTTCCCTGAGGGCTGGATCCCCTTTCAGTTTGGCAGGCTGGATAGGCAGCTGCAACCTCTCCCTGCAGAGGGGGAGGATGTTAACTATCTCCCTTCCACAGATTGCATGCCATGTTGATGTCCTTTAGCCCAAGACTAACCTGACTTTTACCCTCTAGGCCAGCTACAATACGCAGAGTGGCAGAGGGGTGTGCTGCCATCCTTTGAGAAAGACAAGGCTCCAGAGGATTCTGGTGCATCCAGACACACAGCAGGGAAGCAAACGGCTGACAGAGCCTGGTTTCCAAATGCCAAGCTGAATGCTGCAGCCATGGCTACACAACAAAGGGTTGAGGAGGTGAGAGTGGTGCAGGCTAAAAGAGCAAAAACCCTTGTGTAGGTGAACACTTCCTTCTGTTATAAATGTATTCATATATTCAGGACATCTACTATACTAAACCACTGGAAAAATGAGGCTTGTTTTCCTGGTATGTGGAAGAGAACAGAGGAATCTCCTCTCTAGCCCTGATATGACAAAGCACTCATGAGAACGTTAAGCCATATCATCTCATTGGATATGGAGGCTTACCCCAAATTGCAAGTGTCCTGTTCGGGATGCTCTGCTGCATGGCACGAGTGCAGTCTGTTCCCATGGATTTCACAATGTAACTCGTGATGGGTCAGTCTGTAGGGGGTGACTTGAAACCTGAACTTCCCTGGTTCAGAGATCACCAGATTTATTTCCTGATTTAAAAAAACCCTACTAATTGACTCAGTGAGGAGAAAGCAGGTCTAACCCAAGTAAAAACCTCTTCTGTATTATTTTATTCTTTCTATTAGCAGCTTTGTTTTACCCCTCCTTTCACAACACTCCAAGTCACAACATGCTCACTTACTTGGTTTTGGTCTTAGGTCTGTAGCTAACAATGGACCTGTCCAATACCTGCCAGAAGGTGGTAAATGTGACAAGCCTGCAGTGGGGATACAATTCACTTTGCAAGGATGTGATGAGTAGTGGAGCAAGAAATCACCTACCGAGACAATAGGAGAGAATTAGAAACTGGTCCTTGTGCTCCCTAAAAGTGATACTGTGAGGGGAGTAGCTGGTGTAATAGTTTACACAAGTCACTGAACTCTGTTAAGTGGAAGATCAAGTCAACGTCGTTAGAACCTGACCAGCCCCTGCTCTTCGCTGGCTTTGTTTGGGGAACTCACAGCACTGGAAAACAACTGAGCAGAAGGCACATATTTTCTGATCTGAACTGGAATGTCCCCACCACATGGGGACACACATCCTTCTTCTTGCTTAAGCTGAGCTCCCATGCAGCATGTGTGGGAACGCAGCTATCGCTGCTTCCCCTTTACTGCTGAGATGGGGGGAAGCATCTGCAAATTTATAAAAAGATTAAATTAAGGAAATAAACGTTTCAGCGATAGCAGCCATGCTGCATGAGGTGTCACATGCGTGTGGCCCGGCAGATCAGTCATTTGCGTGGTATTCCCCTCAGCATGGAAAGTCAGCCTGAGTCCCATGCATCTGCAGCCATGGGGGCTGTAGCTTCCTCCTGGTCCAGCCATGCCAGCCAAAAAGGCTACGGCTCCTTCCCAAGGGGAGGATTTTACCAGCCCAGCTGATTTTGCTTCACATGCATTTAGGGACCGAACACACTGAACTGAGAGGGGGTAACCTCTGGACAGGAGGAAGGGTGGGCAATGCAGGCGGGTAATGCAGCCTCCACGGCACCCAAAGAGGACAGATGCCCACAGCACGTGCAATCTCATTTTGTGCTTCAGGATGTGAGCGCATGAAGACGGTGAGTGCTCAAGGCCACAGGGCTCCCTACAGGGTCCCCTTCAGTCCTGCTTTGCATTGCAGATTCTCTGCAAATAGCATGATCTTTATGTAAATGGCAGGTATATATGTTTATTCTCTGTGGGCACAGAGTAAATCTAATTAAATCAGAAGGCTTCCAAAGTGCCATTAAGGCAAATTTATGAAACATATTAAATTACATTCCCACCGTTTTCCTGTGGTTTTGGCCTCCCCATCTGAGGGACAGGAGTTTAGAGCAGATAAAGTGATGGAAAGTTCCTCAATCTCCAAGGAAAGATGGGAGAACGAGTGGTCTGTTCACATTTTCCCATAAGTATCACAGTAGCAGTCTGTGAGGGAAAGGTTTATTTTAGGAAGAGCTATTTTGAAAGCTAAAGTGTCACATCCTGGCTGGCTCTTTTCACGGTGTTACTATAATCATCCGGTTATGACAAGCTTAATGCAGAAAAAGCAACCTTTTTTTTTTTCTTTTTTTAGGATAAGAAACAATGTAACTGGCATATTTTTGGACAAACTCTGTCATTTTATTTCTTTTTCTGTCTCCTTTTTACTTTTCCCTGTCATCTAACCCTATTTATAAAGCGCCAGACATTAGATCTAGGAACTGCTCTCCTTTATGATGTAGAAGTCCATGCTGGCAGCTCTGCCTAGCCCCCCACACTTCGGGGTGCTTTCTGAGTCTAGCACAGCAAGTGCTTTTCTGGCTGGCACATGCTCTCCTGAGTTACCCTGCTCTCGTCCAGCTGTGGCTGGAGGTAGGAAACCATGGGCAGACCCTGGCTGATGATCTCCATTATCTGAGTTAGCACTCTTCGATGCACCCAACGATCGAAATCATCCCACAGATATGTGTTGCCACATTAGGAGGAAGCCTGCTCTCCCCAGGGCAATGCAACTAGGTGGGCAGCTGTCTTGCTGCTGGGTCTGAGCTGGAGTAGCTGAGTCTAGGCTTAGCAGGCATAAGAGCTGGGGATGGACCAGCCTGGCTTGTCCTGCTGGTACTACGAACAGCAGCAGTCAGGTCTTACACCTCCCTCCTCTGCTCTGCTCTGCAGGCTGGACTCCAACTCAAGGCCAGGGTAGCTCAGAGCAGGACTAAAAGACTGAGTGTTTCCATAAAATTATTTTTGTGGCTGGAGTTGAAGCACAGTAGCTCATTCCAACTTAAATCACATTTTCTGTGGACCAGACAGACAAACAAGACAAACAGAGACTGCATCTTCCCTTGTGCTTAAGTAGCTCCTGGTTTGAATTCAAAGGGCATAAGTAGGAAATTGATATACTTTCTAATTTATTGGAATGAAGATAACTCTCAGAAAACCAAGGAGACTGCTCTCAATTTATGGGAAGCGGACACTTTTAAACAGTGAATGAGCGAATGTTGAAAGAGTCCTGCCTATAGAGCTACACGCATTTAATATTCAGAAGACTCACAGGAGATGCTAAAGTGCCCTCAGCTCAGAAAATTAATAAAATATTATCTCATGAGCGAACTTCAAAAGCTTTGGCAGTTCCATTCATTCCACTTCAAATAAGCAGCCAAAATATTGCAATATCCTGCTAACCTGATGTGAAACATCCAGCTTTCCTTGGCCAGTAACATTAAGCTGGAAATGTGTGAACAATCTTTATTATTATAAGTATTTAGCCATTTCACTGGCTCTGTTGTGCCTCCCTATGCATGGATTCATTAATTCCTGCTTCTAAAGGTGGATCTAGGCCCAGATAGTGAGCAGGGATTTGATGCAACAGTGTCTCAAGGTACAGGATTTAAAGACTGCTTTTGGTAAACCTTGCAGCTCTGTAATTAAGGGGCAAACTGTCCAGAGATCTCTCTTCCTATTTAAGAGGCAGGGAGACTCTATTTGGCTGGTGGGTAAAATGACCAAGTCTGCAAAAGATGTGGCTAGAAGACAGCGTCTGAGGAGAGGATATTTTAAAGAGATCCTAGATTTTGGTAGCTTAGTGCTCACCTCATCTCCAAGCAGTCCATCCACTCCCAGCCTTGGATCTGAGCTTGGACAGCCTTGGATCTGAGCAGTCAGTTATTTCTCTCTCCCTTCACAGTTTTGTTTTTTTTCTTTTGTTTTCCTCAGACTCCTCTTGCCATAACAAATTACCGATGATGCTACAATGTAAGCTATTGGTACAGGTTGAACATTTTAATTTTGAGCCATCGGGTGGCCCTGCCTTTCCTCCAAAGGCAAGAGGAAGAGAGAGAAGGTCTCAGGCCAACGCATGCCAGCATGTAGGGTTCATGCTCCACAGCACTGAGGCCTGGCACTTGCTGAGGATACAGGTGGGGATGCCTAACACTAAGATCCCAAATTATGCTGATGTCTGTGGTAGTCAACATGTACTAAAGTTTCCCTGTTACGCCTTCCCTGCAGCAACAGCAACTCACCCAGCCAGAAGTTGGATGGCATATCTTAACAGCATGCCTATGTGAGGCATCACCAGTGAAAGATGTTTTGGCACCTCGGTGTTACTCTGGCAGCGTAATCCAGCACTGAGAGATCCTGTGCTCCTCACCTCCTGTTCATCACTTCCCAGGTGCCACTTCCCCAGGAACCCCCAGTGAACATAAGGGGTAGCTACCTCTGCTTCCATATGGCACAGTGCAGGGCTTCTGGCCTCTCTCCACCTCCTGCTAGAAGAGAAGACAATCTTAAGCAGTGGTGAACAAATTCCCGTAAATTCCCCTGTCCATGGATATTGCTGGGAAATAAGACAGAGATCCATTTCACAGCCACCAGTTCAACACCGGGCAACAACAGCTGAGCACCAGCATTGTCTCAGGGCTGTCTGGTTACCCACACGGCATCAGTTGCCTCTGTTAGCCCAGATATTCACTTAACCCCAGCCCAGACTGACAGTCTCATCAGTGTAGTCTACAGACAGAACAAAAATTAAATCCCTGTGGCATCTGATTCTTCTCTCATCCCTGCTGCTGGTCCCTCCACATGAGGAAGGGAGCCCAGGGGAAGCTTTATTAGTCTGTCGATGAACATAAAATGATAGTGCTTGCAGGACTGTCAATCCAGAACAAGTGATAAGTTAAATATATATATATATATTTAATTTCCAATTCATCAGTAATTCCTGACAGATGGAATCCTTGCATTTCAGGTCAACTTGACATTGCCAGCACTCAAAGGTCCAAGTGAGCATTGCCAAATTTAATGAGCTGCAGTAACAATGTCTCCACATTATTGGACTAATTACTGGCTTCTGAAAAGAAAAGAAAAAAAGGGTGGGGGGAGAAAAAGAAAATCTTCTAAATAGATGAAACTGTAATTAACAGCATTTTGAGATGTTACTTATTATGGAGCAAATACCACTTCAAAGTGAAAATAGCCCCTAGGTGGATAATAGATCTAATGAAAGGTACAGTACTCAATTTAGTACTAAATTGCTTCACATGTACAGCTTTAAGCCTTCAGAAGAACCTGACTTCATGGCAATAGCCAGCGCACACCAGTGCTCATGATGCAAAGTCTTTGCTTCCACAGAGTGTAGTCCATCCAGAAGGGTTTGGCACACGGGCAGCCTGCTGCAGGTGGATCCCGCCTCTTGAAGCCAACTACAGCACATGGTCACTTTGGCTGGTGGCCAGTGAAGCGAAGACCTGGCAACTGGATTGGCTTGCACTGAATTTTCAGTGCAAGATTTTTACATTAAAAAGCAACTGTTTTCATTAAAAGTAGTGGCTACAGCCTTGGGCTTCCAGGCTGAAAGTGCATGTTGCACTGAAGCCGGTGGAAATGTTGCGCATTAAACTGGTGGAACTAATAATAGAATATAGCCTCAAATGAATGAATCAAATAAGGCTAATTCCTTCAAATTAACTTTCAGCAACTTCTGTTTCTTTCTCTCTCTCACACACACACACACTCATTCATTCAGTTATCTAAACAGACACAGTAAAAAAAAATATCCTAGCCTTCAAACTAGTCAAAATATTTTTCCTGTGAACTGAGAAGGAAGAAAAAGAAGAGGTTTGTTGCTATTTCTATTTTCAAATACTGAGCATTGCTCAGATCTGCCATGATGAAGGGTTATGTCAGATTGACTAGATCAGGTAACAGCCAGCTGCAAAAGCTTTCCTTATCCTGCAGGGACCTTCATGAATCTACTCACACCTTGCCCACTTCACACACCGGTGTAACCACCTTTATAAACCCTACTGATGTGAACTGTGACCGCATCAGCCCAGAGCACGCTGGCACCTCCCTGCAATAAATTTAGATGATCCGGGAAGTGCAAATTATGCCGGTCTGCACTGGGAGAGCTTGGCTGATACAACAATACTTGCATACATTTAGGCACATTCCCCAGACGGAGACCTACAGAGCAAGATTCAGCACTCAGTGACATCCTGTGCGATTTTGCAGGATTCACCCAGCCAATTGCTGCCCCCCAGGCAGGAGACAGGGGAGGATAAAACTTGGCATGGTCTGGCAGTGCTGCATGCATGCTTGCTGCGAATTGAGCTTGAATATTGCTTGGAGGCTGGGGGGAAGGGGCAGGCATCAGATTTGTTTAGGCATAAAGACATATCTCAATTTTCTCCTTGGTTTTCTTCCCACTCCTGCCCCGGTAGGCCCATTATTTCCCATTTCAGAATTAGCACCTTTGCCAGCAGAACATAAAGGCAATGGCTAAGGAAAGCTGCAGCCTTTGCCCTTGGAGCATTTTCTGCCCTGATGATGGCACCTTAATTTAAGCCATTTGCTGTGGGAACAAAACAGCAAGTGCTCTGCTGCCAGTATATGGAAACACAGGGGGCTCTGTGAATCCATGTTTCTCAGGATGCTGCCAAAGCACAGCCTGGCAGGGTGGGGGAGAGTGAGCTCCGCATCCCCAGTTGCAGCAGGGATCCTGCTCTACAGAGCTCTTCTGCTCACCATCAGTGTTGCCTTAGGTAGCACTCCTTAGGTTTCCTTAGGTAGCTCTAGCCGTGAATGACTGCTTCTCACCTTGGCTTTTTCCTTGCATAGGTCTCTGCCCTCCTAAAGCTGTCCATATTATGTCCCAGCAAACCAGATCAGCAAAATTTCTTCACTTTGATAAAGACCCAAGAAAACATCTACAGCTGGGCTAGCCAGAATCCAGGAATTTAACAGTTTAATATGGAGAGTTTACTTTATCATCACCTCTCCCATCTCCTCCTTCAAAATAAAACACTTTTAAAAAAAAAAAAAAGGCTGCAGCTAAGGGGCTGGTGGCTATGTTTAGCTGGAACAGGATTTGAGATTTTGAGGGAAAACCCCTGGCTGAAAAGCACCTGGCTGATGCAATCTGAGGAAGAAATAGGCTTCTTCCTATCAGAACAGGGATCCTGACATCAGCAGGTATGTTGCTGTTCAGTTACTGAGAAGGAGATGCTCACAGGACCCACAAACTAGGGTATACAACAGGAGAACATACTGCAAAGTGTGCCTGTGTCACAGGGGCTGTCTTTTTGGTGGCTTCCATACTGGCAAGCTGCACTCAGCTCATGGCTGTACAGTGGTCCTCATAGCCATCTCCCTGCATGATCCTCCAAAATAATTCTTGGATAGGTCCTAGTCTACTTAAGCTATGATTTTCCCTATAACTACAAAAAGATGACAGCCACCACTTAGCCACATGCAACTGACTCCTGCTGTGATGTTCCCACATCCAGCCCTAGCTGCTCACCCAAGCCATTCCAACCCAGGTTTGACATATGACCCCAAGGCTTCCTTAGCCATCTGGCTCAGGGGCTTTTGTGAGGCTTCGTGCCAGCGCTTTTCTGTATGTGGGAGTTTGTTCCTCTTCCAGCCACTGCAGTCTCTTCCAACACCCTCAACTTTACTTTTGCCCATGACTGTTAGGACACCCTGGCCACCCGAGTGGAAGTCTGCAAGGCAGCCTGTGGGTTCCAAGCAGCTGGCTGTTTTCCAGGCTTGTGGTTGCCATCTTTTGTTACTGGAAATACCCTAATTAGTTTCTAATGCGCTGCATTAACTTGACGGCTATCCTCCTTATCCCAGTCTGTTGGCTTCTTCATGGCTTTTTTTTTTAAATACCAATTGCAGACTACAAACACTTTTCCCAACATGGTGCTCCTTGCTCTGCTCACAGCTGAAGATAGTCTATGAAAACACTGCACAAGTGGTAGATTTGGCTGGCAAGCAGGACATGGGGCTGGTGTCTCCTACGGCTGTTCGACCAGGCCAAGCAGATATGTCTACACGAGCAATTCCCTTTCCCTGTCCAAGCACTTGGGGGAGGTAGGAGGTCCTGGATGGGGAGAGCTGTGAGGTATCCTGGAGGTCCCTCAAAACACCCACTCAGGACCTTCACTTCTGAGGCACTTCCTCTGCAAAAAGAGGAGGTCAAAACTCACCTGGGAGGAGCACTTAGCCAAGCAGGCAGATATGTGTCATAGCAGGCATAAGCAGAGGCATTACCAAATAACCAGGCAGAGTTTAAGCCCTAGGACAATTATGAGTCCTGTACTATAGACATATCCTAACTTGCAACTTTCTTGTGCTTCTTTCTCCACTTGCTACACACAGGCATAGGCTTCTCACAGCACGGAAGAACAAGATGTTACCAGCCTCCTCTTATTCTCACGCCTGATGCTTAAAACCAAAACAAATCACAAACTATTCTCCCTCACCAAAGGACGAGAGAGAAACCCCACTGCAAAGTGTTTCTCCCAACGCTCTGGTATCCATGAGGCACAACCCTGCAACCTGGGTGTGAGATTTACCAGCTGTTTGCAAACTTCCCCCTGGACTCAGGTTCACCTTTCAAGCACCTCTCAGAGGCCATGGGTCTGAGACATGTGTTTGATTCTTGTCTAGTTAGCTCTTACCCCTGACTTGCTATGAAGAAGGGTGGGGGAAGAGATGGATCACAGATGAGGCTGACAAAGGAGGTGCCTGCACCTTTATTTACTTCAAGTCCTTGAAAGCCTGTTATTGAATGTAAAAGAGGAATTAAAAAAAAAACCTGTAATAAAAAGAAACTAATGTATCCAATTTTTATGGCCAAAAATAAAGGCACTGGAAGGCAGGCTTTTTAATGGCTATCATTCCTCCTGTGTTATTTGAAGATCCCCTTGTAAACGGGAATCCTGGGTCTGGTTTGCCATCTGTTCCCTCCACTCCTGCCTAGGAATCCTGAAAGGGTATTTATTGTATATGCAGGTTCAGTGAGGCCCACTTACTATAAACAAATGCTGTATGAAATATGGTGGGGCCTGCTCTTTCTACAGTGCCTGTATTTATGACGAAACAGTATAAAAACAAATATGTAATCTGGAAATAAAGCTGTTGTTAAATGAGTAAAAAGTCCTACAGAGCAAAACATAATGATTAGCAGAGCCATTCAGTGAAAGACCCTGTTAAGGGAACACATCTGCTGTCATCCACTTTGCATCAGTGCTTTTCCCCCCTGAATCCATCTAACAGCAGCCATCAGGAAATCATGGAGGAGGGGAAGGGGAAGAAGGAGGAGATGGATGATATAACCTAAGAGCTACGAGGCCAGCCGTGGCACTTTTGCTGGTTCTTGAAATGCCTCACGTCCTGCACCCTGCAGTCCACCAAATATAATCTATGTTATTTACAGCATGTACTAGGTACAGATTAGTCACTCAGCTGAAGCGGGGGAGGGGGGTAATTAAAAAAAAAAAGATCAGCAAAGCAACTGAAGGCCAGCATGGTGTGCTGAACAAAAGAGAACTTGAAGTGCAACATGTTTGTGCACACATGCATAGAAAGTCATATTTTGCTTTCGACCAATTGCACAGAGCCTAAACACGGGTTATATAGAAGGGCAGCGCAAGATAAATCTGCTACGGAAATGCAACCCAATCATGTTCTCAGATTGCTGGCTTCACTTGTGTGCAATAGCACTATTCAAATGCAGGAAGTACTATTCTAGCTACCTGTTCCTATTAACTCTATATTTACAGGCCTCAAGTAAAATCACAACCTGCTCTACACCCACTCCACCTTGCCCACACAGGCAGAGCCAGCTACAAACGGGTGAGTAACCGCACTGGTTGTCACCCTCTCTCCCCACGATTTACATTTGCTCCAAGATGTCGTGGGTATTTCCTATCTCAGTTTCTGCTTTCCACTGTGGGTTGCCCAACCTTCCCCATGGAGCCGGTTATTAATACTCCAGTCTCTACCGACAACGCAAACAAACTAGGTACAAGCTGATGCAACTCTGGAAAGCTCCATGCCAAACACTGATGCAACCCCCCCGAGAGCTGTGATTACTCCCCCGGAGCACGTGGGATGAGGATGCCCTGCTTGCTTTCAGCCTGACTCTTGCCTTCCCCTTTGCCTGTCAGCACAAAAAATGACAAAACTCCCATCTTCTCAGCCTGCAGCTTGGAAAAGCTCTGGTTTTACCCTCCCACTAACTGTTCCCAGGTAGAAGCATTACACAGACAACAGGCTTTTCCTTCGTTACGTGTGTGACTTCATGGTTAAACTGAAGTGCATTGCCTTGGTCATGTTTTTACCATTGGGATCATTTCCACTTCTTACCAATCAATCAAAGTAAAGCAATAAAACCTTCACCTTCATAGCAAAGGAGACAACGCCTGAGTGTTGACTGGAGAACCGAGCAGCAGACACCAGGCCTGTGGCTCCCCTTCCCCACACAAAGGATGGAGTAAAGCATCATGCAGCATAATTTGAGTACTAATTGGCAAAACCGGCATAATAATTTGCTTGAACGTGCACTATGATGCTGGTGTACCCTTTGCAAATTATTAACCAGCATAGACTTGCTGCCTTTGGTGTATGTGAGGTATATGTAAAGGCTTAATGGATTTATATCACTACACTTACTACTACTGCTCACTGACACACTTTAGTATTTTTATTGCTTTTTCATAGCTGACATGATTCTGATGGTATGTAATTAAATATTTTACAAAGATAGGGTCTGATCCGACAACCTTTATGCACATGAATAATCTCATTATGTTCAATGCCTCTACTCATGTACCCAAAGCAGGCAAGACTCAGTTCCTACTGCTACAAAAGTAATCTTTTTTCCCTCATTCTGTATTCCCCTTTTGGGATTTTGATGGAATTAATAATGAAAAAAAAAGACCCTTAAAACTCCTACACATTTATTTTGTGCTTTGAAACCTTCACCTAAGATTTAGAGAAACTACAAGAACACCGTTGTGGCAATTATGTTTGGCTGGGGATGGAAAGAAGTAAGAGTTTGTGTTTTGTCACAGACTGAAAGACATATTGCTTTTTTGCCAGTCTATATCTTAGTGCGGTTTCCTGAGACTGATTAAGGGCTTGAAGGGGGGATTTTTTTCAAGAATCCATGACTCACTTTAAAAAGTGGTGTATTTCAGGCATGAGGGGGATTGCCCAAACGGTTTTGGTTTTTTTTTTTTTATATTACCTGCAAAATATGTCACAGTCATATGCTTCCTTCAGACTGACAGGCATGCAAAATGCTCATGCGCTGGCGTCTTACAGGCTGCGCACATCCTGTTCCCCACTCACCCAACATATCTACGTGTTCACAGGGATGTTTTGCTCGGCTCCAGCAAGAGGCAAGCCTGACTCAAAGCTAGATTGGGAGCTGAAGATCTTCGTTACACAGCATGATTTGGGGTTAACCCATTGTAAAACCAGCTTTTCAAGTTTTGATTCAGGTCTGAGCCTACAGGCAGACTTGTCCCAGGCGTGCTGCTGTCCTGTCCTGGCATCTGGTGAAACCCATTGCTGCTCACCCAGAATATCCCAAAACAGCCTGGCAGGAGGGAAAAGGCACAGGTGGATCTTTGGATCTGCATTTTAGATTTGGATTCATTTAAAATAAATATTTTTAAACCTTTGCAGCCATCCTTTTTCCAGAACCAAAGCACAGACAAACAGAGAGGGCATCTGGACCGCTGTGGGTCCCTAAATAAAAACTTGTGTCACTTTGCAATACCTCTGCAGCTGAATGAAGGTATTTTTCTGGTTTTCCGCCAGTAGGGAATTCAGGAAGGTTCTGAACACAGCTAGCCACTTTCTAGTTATTTCACACACACTCCCTTATTATTTTACTACCTCTTGCACCCCTGTAAAAGCCTCTCTCCGATCTTTGGGCAAAGAAGGAACTAAATATGAGTTTCTGGAAACAAACAGGCTTTTTAAATTAAAGCCTACTAAGTTATTAGCTTAGTATGAAATCCAAGGTATTGCACAGTTGCACCTAATCTGTGCCTGGGAGGCATTAAACCTGATGACAGCACTGCCCAACCAGGAGGAGGGCAGCTGTCTGGCTTTTGGGGAGCTCCGCTGGACTAGTAACTTTGCACATCACTAAATCCTAAGCCATGACATGAGGTGAAGCCCTTTCAATGCACAAAGTGCAGAAGAGCTTTGGTGCCCAGGCAGGGATGCAAAGCCTTCTCCCAGTGCTGTTTACTCAGCAGGGGTCACACCACAGGCTAATCCCATGACCTTTCAGCTGCTGCACCCTTTGCAGCGATTTACTGTTGCACCCCAGACGGGTGCTTTGAAAACAAGCCCAACCCAAATCTGAACTCCACTCATTACAACAAACACAAATTTATTTTGAGACCCAAACCAAAAGGAAAGAACAAAAAGACGTGTATAAATTATCTGATCCAGCAGTCCTGACCTGCCTGACGTACAGTAAGGAGCACTATCCTGCCCTGCCAGCTAAACCCAGAAAGGGGATGCTCGTTTTGAGATTCATCAGCTGGGCTCTCTTCCTCCATCATCAACTGTTTTTCCAGGATCTCTTTAGAAAAAGCCAAACAAGTCTACCAGTCACCTTCTAGTTTGCCTATCTTTATATTTCGGTCAGCGTGGGGAAACAGGCTGTCAGACCTGCGCCTCCTCTCCTTCCCTTCCCTCTGGATGGAGCACACACTTGGGCTTCCAGCCTGCTCCCCTGACCTGCCATGCTCCTGCCAAGTTACCATCAGGGATAAAATCAAGAGCACTGAAATGGCAGGAGGAAGCCGATCCCACATGACGCATTGGGGAAAGACAACACACACCGAGGCCTCTGGAAAACAGACTCTCTCCTGGCTTCCCAGCCATGTGCAAATTTATGAGGTTTGAATTAAATTCAGCTAAAACATCCAGGCCAACAACTCCTTATCCAAAATGAACTCAATTGCTGGACTTTTGTCCATTTAAAAGTCACCTGACCCTGCTCCACACTGCCTAGGTTAAGCCCTGTCAGTATCTGAAATGCCTCAAATAACATTAACCCTTCCGTTGGCACTGCAATGCAGGAGGAACTTTACCAAAAAAATATAAAAACATGATGAAAACACACAGATCAAGACACTACAGTGACCCCAGCACTTGGATGTGCTACAGTCCTTTGACAATTCAAGGGCAGCACTTAAGAGAAGCCGAAGTGGGTAGTTAAGCGAGACACAAGGTTTACTTGCCCATATGCACCTATGAACATGACCATATGGATTTCTTTACATCTTGACCGCAGAGAACGGGCATAAAACTTAAAAATTGCCACCCGGATTCTGCAGTTATTTTTCCAGTTAGGGATTAAACAACATCTAAACCCACATGTGCATGTTTTTCTACTGCAAATAGGCAGCACAGACAATTGCAAAGCAAGGAGATGGGTGTGAGAAAGAGGATTTCTAGTGACCCAGGGGAAAAAAAATAAAGGGATGAGTCTGGGCCTGCCAAACAGCTGGTTAAACTTCTAATGCTATTCTGAGGCTTGTCTACTGACAGAAGAAAAACCACCCTCTTGTCTGCCTGCTTTTCTTTTTGCACTGCACCCTCAACACCAACACACCGGAGGGTGCTCCATGCAGCAAGATCAAGACTCGTCTCCTCACCTGAGTTAAAAAGCAGTGTGTTTTTAAACCTTGTATTTCAAGAGAGGTATGGGGTTTGGTCAGATGAGTGCTCAAATGCTTTTAATGTGTTACCACTCCTTCCTTCAGCTGTTACTGGCTACTCCCATCCCTCTGGGCCTCGGCATCAGAGCCCATACAGATTGCTAACCCATCGCAGTGCAACCTGCAGCGGAGCTGTTGAGCCCACCTCGGCACAAAGCCAACCCAGAACTGCCTTCATCTTGGCTGGGCTCCCAAGAAGAGACTGCAATACCTATTAATCATAAACCCTGTTGATTAAATCCATTTAGGTATTTCACTCAGCTACACCAAGGGCAAAGGCTGTCCTGCAGATCGCTCTGTCCTGCGATCCTCGGTCTTCATCTACGTTGAATTTGCTGTGGGACCTGGGTTTTCCACCTGTGTGCAGTCAAGATCTGACATTGCCAAGTGTGAGATTTGTCAGGATCACAGGAGAAACTGAAAACTTCCACCAAGCCCTGAAGGAGCCTGTTAAATCCTTCACTGAATATTTGCAGGAGTGCGTAAGGAAGGATGGTTCCGGTTCCTGTTCCTGTGCTGCAGACTCCCTGCATCCTGCCCTGGGAAAAGGGTATGGTGGGATCTCGAGCACAAGCCCAGAGCTGTTCAGAAAATGAAAAAGAAAGATCCCTTAAACATTTCTTTGTTTCTATTCATAACCACAATTTCATTTGCGTTGATGTTTCCTGACCAATTCTCTCCTCAAAATAATTGATGGGGAAAAGATCAAGAGATGTAATTAAAAGAGAAACAAACAGAAAACAAAGGGAAGAGGGTAAATGGGCATGCGACTTCGGGTCAGGGAAGGAAGAGGAGCAGGTGGTGGAACTGATGAGGGAGATTTAATGAACTGCGATTGACTTCGAATAACAAAGGAGGAGGAACCTAATCCTACCTTTGGATCTGTACACATATGGACTTACCATAAAAAATGGTAATCAATCCATCAGCCTTAAATTAAAGATAAGGTGGGCAGGAAGGAAGACAGACAGCTTATTCCCTCCTCCCCTCTCCCCACCCCCCAGCCCATCAAACTAAATCTGTTTGTGTGTGTCCATGTCTGTGTTGTCAGAGTTAACGTCTGCCATCTCCCCTTTCTCAGCTGAAGTGGTCACCTCCCTACGTTTCACCATGCCACTGCAGGCACATCTCTTTGGAGACTGCCCCAGGAATTTTGAGTCCTGGTTACCCTGGCTCTACAGTGTGCTTCACTCAACCACAATCAAGGCTCAGCAGCTTCAGGAATATACTCGTAGGACTCTGCGTGTAAATGCTTGCTGAGCTTTAATCAAATGCACATCACAGATAGTCCTGCATGACAGAAAGCAGAGCCACCAATCCACAGACCTGCCAAGAATAGCCTCATCTGCGATACAAGCATTTTTCCTCTTTTGTATCATTTTGGCCCTCGCTTTCTCATTCTAGGACAAGCTGCAGAAATATTCTGGGTTTTATATAGTACCTCCTTGTTTCAAGCTGAAGGCAAGTTCACTAGATTTTCTAAATATATACCCAGGTTTTATGAGTCCTCATTAAGTTTTCTAGGATAAAGTTTCTATTTTAAGGCCCAGATCATCCAGAGAGAGCTGTATGGCTGGACACCCATTTCCCATACATTCAGCTAAGCATGGCTGTGCATGTGGTTTTCTTTGTGGGATTTGCCCTAGTGTTTAGGCCTAGCAGGCAGTTTCTCCCAGAGAAAATGCTTCTAACCTAGTGTCTCCAGGGCCAGTAGCTAATACTTATTTCTCCTTGACCAGTAGTCAGAAAACGCATGAGCAATTCATGGAGATCACTATTGACATACATTTAAGAGTGAGAGCTTGTGACTTACAGGATAGTATCAGGAGCTAGGAAATGTAATTTTCTCTTTCTGCCATAACCTTCCTATGTGATTTCCTGGCATGATCCATATTTCAGTATATTCCAGTTATTCCAGAAGAATACCACCAGCCAGGCTGGGAGGTGGCAGGGAGGAGGTGCTTGGACACATGGGGTGGGAGTTACATGGGGCTGTAGTTTGGGACAGGGGCTGGGTCCCCCGGAGAGGCTGGGTCTAGTAGATGGGGCACGAGGAGGGCTTCCCATCCAGAGGTGTTTCCACCACAGGTACTATTTGAACAAAGCATTTGCCAGTTAAAAGTAATTCTACTAGATCTCCTGTATCCTGAGGAAAGGGCAGGGCAGGCACAGATGGACAAAGACACGATGTCAAGCCCTATCACATCAAATCAGGAGAAGGAAGAGCAGGGAGAACAGAAATTTGTGAAATAGCCACCAAATTTAAAATCTTCTATTTATAAAGCTGCAAGAGGGCAGGAGGGACACAACCCAAGCATCGGCTTAAACTTTACATCTCCCATGTCCCTGCTTGCTCAGGTTCTCTTAACCTGTGCATTGACGTCGGGTGTTCCAGCTTCACAGCAGCCGAGGAGCTCCCACCAGAAGCACCACCCGGGTTGCCAGAGCAGAGAGGAGCATCCCTTGCCCTAGGCACAGGGCACGCCAGCAGGTGCTCTGCCCTGTCAGTGAGGACTTCCCAGCCTGAGCAGGTCCCCTGTGCTGAGCTATTCCTACCTGGCCATCAGGGGAGGGGCTCAGGATTTTGCATAGGGGTCATGGGAATTTGGGACGCTGTAGGCACACCCCAATGAAATACAGTAAAACACTTGGTGAGTGCTAACCCACAACACTGTGGTACCTGGTATCTGATTCTCCTGACTTCCACATCCTAAATGGCATCACACCTGGAGCATGAATTTGCACAGCATGGGTGTTTTCAATACTTTTGGGGCACTAGGTGGGCTGACCAAGGGCTGCCTGCCCTCCTGCCAGGCTAGAAGGGACCAGGACCAGCTCCACAGCCACAGCCTGCTGCACCCAGGTTCTTGTTACCCCTCCACTAAACAGGGCAATTCCCCCCAGATTGCTGAAACGTAACCACATAACATCCTGAGAGGTATCGTTTATCACCACCAGCTTTTGAGAAGACACATTTTCCAGCAAGAGCACAGCATAATGTCATTCACCTGCTCCCATGGAAGCAAACATCAGGGTTTCTGGAGCAGCAGACATATCTCAACAGATTTATGTTAGTAAGTCACCACCTCACAGCCCTCCGGTTCCTCCTGTTAGCAACTTCAATTTTACTCAGACTTTTTGCTAAAGGGCTTCTTCTCTTACTCATTGTTCAATGAGGGCCTGAAGCAAAGGACATCAACAGCAATTGAGGAGGGAGATGGTTGAAGCAGAGCTTGACAGTGCACAATCCCCCTCTCAGTCTTGCAGTTTTGGGACCTCTCCCCTCTTCACCTATGAAGATCTGGCTGCTCGCCACAGCATATAGCAACGGGAGAAAGAGAGGAAGACGGCTTAACTTTTATTTATTTTAGTGCGATCATTAGGATTATGTCAGGGGGGAAAAAGCATTAATACATAATCTTTTCCCTGTGCTATACAACACTGGCTGCTTTTAATTTAGAATTAAATTGAAACACTCACTCAGAGCGGCTTTGAACAGCAGCCAAAGCCTTCTCTTGCATTGTGTGAGCAGCTGGGTAGCCTTTCCACTCTCTGGTTGTGGTTTTTTTCTTTTGGTCCACAGTGTCTTTTTTCAGACCTGTGCTGAGGGTCGGTCACTGAAGGTACTCATGTCACCCTTCCACAAGTGGTAAGGGTCCCCCTGGCTTGGAACTGGCACACCGACCACAGGTGAAGGGGGAAGCCCTCCCACTGAAGTGCATGAGTTCAGTCCCCTGCAGACCAAAGCTCAGCAAATAACGCTCCACAGCTACAAGTATTTTGCAAATTAGAGTGTGAAGGGACATATTAAAAAGCACATCAAAATGCACATTTTTAAAAAGCGCTAAATAGCAGTGATTTCTTTTTTTCTCAACAGCACACATTATTTTGTACACTTTGTCACACATGACGAGGCAAGTTCACACAAGGAGAACATGGTTTGGAGGTATAAACAGGACAGACAAGACTGGGTGGGGTAAAGCCAAATTTAGTTAAATGAACTGGCCATCCTGTTTTGTTCATGCAACAAGCCTGCTCCAGAGAGCTCTCACCAAGCCGATGAGAAAGATGCCACGTTCTCCCCGTTCATTTTAATCTATATAAATACTAGGTTTTGTCAGGCTAAAGAATCCACTACAGACTCAAGCCTTTTCCTTAATTATTGGTATTCACTGAAAGAAAGGGTAAGCTGGGTGGGGGGGCAGATTGCCACCCTTTCAGTGCTGCTGTGAAGGGAGCTTGCTTATCACAACAGGTGCAAAGGCCACTCACAAAAACAGAAGCATTTCAACATTGAAAGGCTAAGAAATTACTTATTCCCTTTGTCAGCTGCTCACACAAGCAGGGTAAAGGCTACTTGGAAGGAAAGAGGGTAAAAAGAGGGTTAAAGTTTGTTGCAGAAAAAAAGAAAGAAAGAAAGATAGATAAAAAGATGAAGTGCGCACAAGCCCACAGGTTCACAGGAGACTCTGGGAGATATGTTGACCTTAAAGAAAAATTGAAAATGAAAAAAAGGGGGAGAGGAAAAAAGAAAGCAGAAACAAGACTACATCCCCACGTAGGGCAGGAATGAGCAGCACCAGCAGGCTGGGGACTGGGAGAAATTTTAACAGTCTACCACTCCAGTTGAATGGGGCGGGAACAATGCCGGCTGAAAGCACAGCATTCCTGCCCCTGCAGAAAGGGGCTGTGCAGGTCTTTCTGATGGCTCCCTCTAATTACGCTTTCTTGTGTATGGCAATTCGTGGCCAGCTCAGAGAATGTTCCCTGTCAGAGAGGTGATTTGTATACCACACCTACAGAGTCAACAGATTCAGGAAAAAATTATTTAAAAAAAAAAAAAAAGAAAAAAACCTCTGATGAGGAACCCGCAATTGCAGGGTTCTGTTTTCCCTTGGGTTCTTAGCTGGGGTTTTTTTCCTCCACCTTTCCCCCTTCAAGATAAGGCATCAGAAGTAACTGAAACTAGAATTTCATTTTATAACACCCCTCTGTTAATCCCTGGATCTCTCTCAAGTACATAAATTTCACCCTCTCTTCACAGACCTCGAGGTTGTTTTACATCTGGCGCATCTTATTTTCTAAGGATGATGGTTCTGTTTATTTTAACCAGGCCTGGAATGATGTGCAAACCAGCCATGCCTCTTAGATGCTGATTGTTCCCAGAACCAGATGGTCAAACCTTCCTCTTTTAAGACAGCTGACTCAAAGCCATAAAAGAAAACACCGAAAATGAAAACAATCATCAACAACAACATCAAAAAACACCCTGTGGTGGGAAAAAAATATTTCAATGTTGGCACTGTGAGAGAGAAAAAACTCAGAGAAAAAAGACTGTTTGTTTCCAGACCCTGGAGGTCCAGCATGCAAAGAGGGGAATTCACTCATCGGGAAGTTTCCACCAGTGGCAGGCTAACAGGAGGAATTCCCTAGCTTAAATATTACAGATGTTCATACCTCTGCTACCCAGCAGCAGTAAAAACCACCTGTAGCTTTTCTGACTGCCCTGCTAAATGAATGGCAAGTTAGAGTACTAATAAAACATAGTGATGCGAGTCACCACTGCCTGCACCTGCAGGTCCTCTGATACCCACTACTGGCTTCACAATTTACTGCCGAACCCAAAGGGCTTCGACTTCACTTTAGCACCATGAATAGTCTCTTGCCATCCTTGTGGCTTCCATCTTTCCCAGGCCTTTTCTATTCACAACTGGTCCTGGTTTAATTAGGCCATTTTCCTGTAAGTCAGTGAAAGTCACTGAGGGGGCACAGTTACACACAGTGTAAGGAGAATCACTACAACTTTTATAAAACCAGCCTTGCCTATGGTGGGTTTAAGGTAGCACAGGGTCTCTGTTCCTAAAGCTATTCCAGCCTAACTAAGTCTGAGAAATCCTACAGTGAAGGTTACATCAGTCCAACACCAGGTTGCGGGCAATCTTGCGTAGGTACAGCCAACTGGTTTGTCCTGGTTTAATAGAATCAGTCCCTCCCCACCTTGACCAAAAATTAACATACATTTTCACACCAATGTAACTAAAATTAAAAATAATTTTAAAAAAAATTACCGTCAGGTTATGGGCAGAAACAAATAAGAAACCACAAAGCAGCCTGCAAATTTTCCTCGCAAAGGTGTAAACTTAGAGCACATTGGCTGCTCTGCAGTGGTGGTAGGCATGCAGGCTCTCACCTTGGTAGACATGAGGTAATTTTTCCTTCTTCCACTGGGAAACAGACACAGAAGCTGCCTAAGGACTCTAAAAACCGAATCGCTTTCTCTTTCTCTTTAACCATCATAAGAAATAGAGAGCCATGCAAAACCAAGACATTCCTGGATGCATTTCATCAACACTTTTCCTTAACGTTTCCTAATATTCTGTAAGAAGTTAGGAAAGATCCCAGGATGAGATCTAGGATGTGATCCCAGCATGAAAAGACTTTGTGAACATTGCAAGACAGACAGACCATTTCAAATATTACAAGGGGAGGAAGGGCTTCAAACACTTTCAGAGTTTCAAATTAAATTTTTATGGCTATTAAAAATGGCAAAGTCCCAGTTAAAGAATACATGTTCTATGTCTGGACCACTGCAAACTGAAGCTGAACATAGGACTAGATTTAACAGAAAAGGCCACCTACAAAGCTGTTTACATTTGTTGAGCTAAAGTCAGATCTTGAACTAAGTTAAACTGCGAAGATTTGATACACAGTCAAGTGCAAGTATTTCATGGGAATCTTATGGTACTAGGTTGTAAGATTCTTTCTATTCAGATTAAAGAGTCTTGAATAAGGCCTTTAGGGCACACTTTTGCTCACAATTAGGACACAACAGGTAGAAAACCTGGACAACGGGACTCTAAGCTTCTTGCCACCTCTAGATGCTGGTACAACATAGATGTTTAGCAACAAGGACCACATGCCCGGTGCACACAGCCCTCACTCATCAGTGTCCCATATGCTGAAAAATATTTTCTGTGCTAATTGGCAATGCCAGCTGTTAGTCGGCCATAGAATAGCTCCCTTACAAACCTCAACAAAATCCACTCAGCTTTGCGTCAGGCGTACTTCAAAAAGTATTTGTCCTCTTTGCATTGGGATGGAGAGAGACAGAGAGAGAGAAGGGGCGAGACAAATACGGGAAGTGTAGTAGGGCTTTAGTAAAACTTCAGAAATCCTGTAAGAACATGAAAGAAGCCACAGGCTCTGCACTAAGGAGAGCAACTAGTAATTAAAACCTTGATACAGCAACTCATTTGAGTTTATTTAAATACGCACTTAAAGATAAACGCAAAGCATTTTGCTCAAACATTTTGAGGAATATGATCCTTAAGCAAGATTAACAAGTATTTAATAACACTTCTGTTATGAAATGTCATTATAATCAAGCAGTAAATCAATAGTACAGTTACACATGCTGCAGATTGCAAGGGCTGTGTTTTGAGGAACAAAAGAAAGGCTAACCTTCTCATCTTTTATGACAGTGATGCATGTTGTATATATATCCACACCTTTCACACAATGACATTTTTGGTACCTCTAGTCACCCCTGAGACCGTCTGTCTACATGGTAAGGGGTATACAGAAAGAAATAGCAATTTTTTTTTCCTTCAATTTCCGCAACCTTCAAAGCAGGTTAAAGGCAGGATCCACCACTGCTGACAGGCTGCCCACCCCAGTGTGCTGTCTTGTTTCATTTTACAGCTCCCCTGACCTCCTCCCCTTGCAGCAGCCAGTGGTAAGATCTGGCAAGAGGCTGCTCGGGGGCTCAGGGGGCAGATAAGCCATTGCAAAAACCATGGATGCTCCCCAGTTTAGATCCAGGAGGGGCCAGCTGTGCCTGTGCCACAGCACTGGGAAGAGATACCCAGCCAAGACCAGTGGATGCGGTCAAGGGCAGAAACATGGCAACAGACATTTAGCCTAAACTGAAGCTGTCAGAGCTATGCTCTGGTGAGTGAGATAATGCATGCATTCCCCTGCCTGGCCCAGGCTGAATTAGCACATCTGGGGCCCACATTTACTGCTGGTTTGGAGCACCTTTGCCATTAACACTAAAAACACATCCTGGAGGACACCAGGACTTGAGATGAAGGAGGTGAGAGGGGAAATAAGACACCTTGCCTCCCCCATCACCTTGTTCCTCCCTCCTCCTCTACAGGGCTGAAACACTTTGCGACTTGAATGCTGTCAATCTCCTTATGGGAGAAATATATTTATAGAAACCCCATCTCTGTGGCTGAACACTTTTATGGTACCAGATGTTGGAGGACATGAAGTTGATAAAATAAAGTATAGTCCAAGGAAAAGGATCAAAATTGTCTGCTGCCAGCAGTGAGAATTACAGCTTCTCTCACTTCTATGGAGCACCGCCAGTTTTCCCCAATGAGAACTGGGGCCAGCAAGCAGGTACAGACGTAAGTAAGTTGGCTAAGTATGCTTTTCAGACAAGATGATATTTGTCCTTCACAGGAGGGATTTTGCTAGAAAGGGTTAATGCCTTCTCCTTTGAAATACAGTGTGGCAGCTGCAGATGACATCAGATTTTCTGCCATACTGTTTTATATCAACATGCACAAAGCATCCAGAGAAGACCAAGCACTGCTTGAGACTGTAATGAGAATGATGGTCAGAGGTACCACAATAAATGATGTAATTTAGAGATTTCTTGACCATATGGTTGTGTTTAAAAACAGGGAGATCTTCAAAATACCAGGGTATATGCAGATGGCGCAAAAGCACAAAGGGTTCGGGCACCTTTCTGGTAATCAACCCACAAGAAACATGTGGATCTCAGGCACACGCATGAAGCTCACCTGCTTTCAACTAAAGCCAGCATCCCAGAAAGATGCCAGGGTACATAACTGAAGGATCCATATCACTATATTTTGGCACTATGCAGCAAAGCTGAGGAGAAGTAGGCTAATTAAAATGCATATGTCATTTCCATTTCCTCTGCATGTCTACAAGACTGTTTATTCTCACCATCTGAAAGAGATTCTCACCATCTGAAAGAGATATTAATTGCTGCTCTTGGTTGGTGAGAATAAACACTACAAGAGATCAAGTTCCTCAGTGAAGCCTTCTCAGTTTTGCTTTTAAAACCCAATGGAACAGCTTGTAAGGGCAGCTTTTCTCTGCACAACTATTGGCTTAAGATGCAAATCTAGGGTGAAGTCCATTACTGCTTGTCCACTGAAATTTTGCTGGTGAACACTAGATCGGTGTTTGTCGCCCGTTTCTATCAGCCACAGCTCAAAGCGGTAAGATGATTTCAGCCACGGGTTATGTTTAGGTGATTTGCTTCAAATAATCCCCTTTTTGTGCCAGCACTCTGGCTGCTGAAGTGATCATGAGCAGGTAGGGTCCTGAACAGGACCTTGTACACAACCTGGAGTGTGGAAAGCATGCATATTTTCACTCGTCAGTATTTCAGCATTGATCAGCGGTATCAATGCTGAGATGAGGTCTAACAAAGGCTGAGCTGCTGCACTGCTCATGGTGCATCTCAGAGACTGCTTATCTCCTGCAAGCATTAACACCTTGTGGTCACAGAGCGCACAGTTTGGCGGCGATTTCTTCCCCTGTACCAGAGATCGCAGCGATGTGTGTGGATAGTGCAGTTGGTGCCAGCCCAGAGCTGCATGGTACCCATGACTGGTTTGACTTCAGCATCACTTCCATTGTGGTTATAGGTGTTTTTTTAATTCCCAGGTGCTTAGACCTGTAGAGCCTGACAGTGACTGTGATGTGAACGCTTCCCCTTTGCCAACATCACTGCTTTCTAGGCTTTCAGAGCAACTACAACTAGCTAAAAACTAGTAACATGTTTCAGCTGGATCAGCAATGCAGGCTCCAGAAAAGTGAGACCAACAAAACTGAACAGAATCCAAAAAGAGGTGCAATCTGCCTATTGTCAGACCCCAGCCCACCTTACAGCAGCACTGCTCCACATGCCATTCATCAAGGCCTGGGTGGAAATGGTACAGTTGGGATGTGCAATAATATACCCTCAGATTTCACTGATTCCTGGCAGAAGGCTGGTCCACAGCTCTGTGACCCATGCCAGCAAAAAAATATTATAGCAAAAATTAATGTCTGTGGCAGTGAGACACTGTAGGGTGAAATACACTTCTGGGAAGCTTTAACCAACCCAGGGAAGTAATACATGTATGCTGCTGAACCATCCAGCAGACAACAGGAGAGAGGCTGTATACAACAGGCCAAAAAAAATTAAGCATCCGCTGCATATACTGCTGCCATTTCCCAGCTGAAAACAGCTCACAAGAACCTTTTAGGAGGATATAGTATTCATAAACCATTGTATTTCACAGAGGTTTGAAGATGAATGCCCATATTACTAAGCACCTCCCAGCAGGTGATGAAAGAGATTGGCCAGCCCTACAGCAACAGAAGAAAGGTTAGTGAGACAAAAGAAATGGGGCTCTGCTACTCATGTGGTAGGGAAAGGAAGCTCCAGCCAGTGTGTATCTTCAGCAGGTCTTTCAGATCCTGGAAGAGCCACATAATACTAAAGGGTTTGCCAGGGCTGTAGATCAGGCTCATACTATTTCGAAAAATGAAACATGCACTACAGAAATATTGGAAGAAATCTGTTAAAAACAAACAAAATCTGTTTTGAAAATTTGGCTGACATTTGTCTATGAATATAAAAATTCAAGAGTTAGTTGTGCAGTATTTATTAGCCACTTGAGTTACACGTGGTGTGGATGAAATAGATTTCACCTAAGTATAAGGAAGAGGAATTACGGTGGTATACTTTCACCCAAAAATTCTAGAACAGAGATTATAAGTAATCTATTTCTAAGAAGAGACAGTCTGAGAATACTTGCCAGTTAACAGTATTTCTTTTGTCTCTCAACCAGTTATTTACCTAAACGCTTTAGTTCAAGAGATCTGGAGTGATGCAAAAAAACCTGCCTCTCTTGCAGCATCTGTTTACAAAAGCTGTACCTGCTGCAGAGCCATCATAACAAAACAAATTTGGCTTCAGTGCTAATTTGCTCACCATAAGTGTCACTTGAGGCAAAAGCTAGACCTGGAGCAATAGATAGCAATCTCCATAAACATATCCAAGCCAAATACTTCAGTTACACGAAGGCTGCAAAAACTAATGAGAAAACAAAGAAGTTAAAGCATTATTATCTTTTGAGCATTTCTGGGCAAGCCGAGGTATATGCAGGACCTTCCCTCTTCCCATTCTTTGGGGTACCTACATTACATTCATTTTGTGTACAGCCTAAATGCTAAACTGGTGCTTTACAACTCACTCCTATTTCTTGCATAAACCACATTTCTACTACTGCAAAAGTATTAGGCTGACTTGGTAGGGTAGGGAAATAGTATTTTGTACATGACAAGTAGTCAACAGGATTTTTACCACTGACTTAAAGACAGCAGGAACACGCACTTACCAAGAGATATAGAGAGGCTGTTTGTTATATTTGAACCTATGTACCTCTGCTGCACTGCCATTAGAATTTGCTGCAATTCTCTTGGGTACATTTCTAACACAAACACATAAGCCAGCTCTATCGAATGCAAATAATGACAATTTTTAAAGAAATTAATAAATCCTTAGGCTTTTGAGTAAAGCAGAGCACACCAGTGACCCACTAACCAACACACAGACCCCTTTGTGAAGTGCTAGGGTCTCTGTGGAAACACATTGTGTATACTTGAATTTTCCCCAAAAAGTTTTGGCTATGAAATTATGTATTGAGACTATGCAATGTATTTATCCCTACATCTTCACAACAGTGCAACTACCATTGTTGACAGTGCAGGAATCAGATCCTAAATCCTATCCATCACTTTGAAAATGTTACTCTAATACCAGCCCAACAGCTTCAACGTAGAGCTTCCCCTGGAGATACTCTAGCCCTTGTACAAACAGATATTTTGGACATCCACTTCTGAAACTTTCTCTCCACCTCAAGGGCAAACTTGTGCTTATTTATTATTATCTATAGATTATCACAGGTATTCATGCTTTTTTTCTTTCCAGAATACTGCTTTTGTCCCCCAGAAACAATCACACTCAGAGCTGTCCCAGTCCACAGAGAAAGTGGTGGTCACCTGGAGGCCAGAAGAGAAGTGGCATTTCCAGATTCCCTTCCCATAAAGTTTCTGGTTGATAAGCACAGTTGCAAGGCATGCTGCAGCAAAACATATTTTCCCCCTTGACCAGTGAAACATCTGGAGGTGCCCTCAGGTGTCTGTAGACACCAGTCCTACACCCATCAGAGCAATATTGCATGCATGACAAAACTCCAAAGAGCACCAGGAGCAAGGTTAAATATCAGTCAGGGAGGTGCAACACCAAATAAAAGGTGAGATCCAGGGGGAGGAGAAAGTACAGCAGTGAAGGATCCTGGGGTGCTCCTGTTACACATGCATCCTGAGAGCTCCTCTGTGCTTTTGGTTTTAATTAGCATTTGCTAACATATGGAGATATTTACCCAGAAGGAAGGTTGGTGGAGAGGTTACCAGAAACAGCCTCTCTCCCTTTCCCCCATCCCCTTCCCACCAGGGCACAGGGGCCAGCTCTCCAGCTGGTATAAATCTGCGGTGCTCCACTGATTTACACCAGCTGAGCATCTGGCTTCAAGACATTTCCGATCATATATAAAAAGAACAGCAACATGGTGTGTTACTTATAAATCTCTCTCCCAAGCCAAGGCTGTAGTCCTCACCTGTGCCCTGCTTGGCAATGTTGCCCCATGGTATCAGATGGACACAGCCATGGGTGCTTCTCGCTACTGTCACCTGGAGAAAATAGGAGCAGAATCCTGCCCCCCATCTCCTCTTACAAAATGGAGGTGGAAGGGAGGAGGGGAAATCCCTGCCTGCTCCTTCCCTCAGCCGTGTGGGGAGGATTAGTTAGCCAGTGTTTATAAATCGCTCTGAAGGGGTCAAGTGTGGGAGTGATTGGTGTCAGCTTCTCAGAATCATGCTTAACAGCTGACTGAGGGTTGCTTTTAATTTCTCTTAATAACAGAGCAAATGGCACACACCATCCAGCCTTAGGCTTGCAAGGGCAAAGCTTGGCCCCACGTTGCAGTCCCTTATGGTGCAGGAGGCATCGCCTGGTCCTTGCACAGGTCCCAGGGAGAGGCAGTGCAGCACTGGCCACCCTCTTCGCAGCTCCCAATGGAGAGCACCCACTTCCAGCACAGCCCTGCTGCCTCCCACTTTGCCCCCTGCCCAGACACCTTGCTTGCTCAGCTTTCTAGCCACTTATTGTAATGCAGAGGGGCATCTGCCTCCCCTGAGCCTCGTGGAATTGATGTGAACAGGGGAAGGAGCAGTTGGGTTTGCTCTCTCTGGTCCTCCCCTCCTCCTGCAGCTCAAACCTTGTGCCCACCACAGCTGTTTTGGTTCAACTCACGGCTGCAGTTCTTGTCAGCATTTCCCCACGGACAAGGGGCAGAAAGGTGGCTAGTCCCTTTTGCTTTCCTGCAGACCATATTTATGCCTTTGCACCAATGTTTTTCCCAATCTTTGTTTTGTTTTCCTGAAGAAGCAGCGATTCCCTTTTTAGCAGTAAACAAACTTTCTTCAAAATTGTCCAGTGCTCAAGTCTTCAGACTAGTCAGGCCTTTACACTGACTTTAATTCCTTTTCCTGCCTGTCCTTCATAAGGAAAATCTCGAATTTATATATACCTATTTCATTTATATTTAAAGATGCATTAGTTTCAAAGATAGTTTCAGTGAAAATGAAATTTTAAAAAAATTTATAAAAACCTTTTTGCATTGTTGATACTATGTTTTGTTGATCTTTCTGCATTCCTGTGATAAAGGTAACTAATCTGCTCACCCATATGGCAGCACCTACCACCTTTGGAGGGAGGTGCAGAAGAAGGGGAGGAATTGTCTCAAGTGAGAGCAACAGAAGAACAATTTGCTTGGACATGGCAGAAACAGTCATTCTAGTTGGTGCCACAGCCAGCTGTGGGGCCAGGAGATGGCCCCCATTGTGGTGAGGCCAGACCTTGCCATGGGTGAAGCTGGGAAACAAGAACCTGAACCAGTAGCCACCCCATCTTCTCCAAGGCCACCCGAGCAACTTGGTGCAGGTCTCCTGTGGCCAGAAAGCCAAGGTATCACCTTTCCTCTAGATCCCACAACACGGGGACAGCTATGCCCCACCAAAAGTGGGCTTACAGTGCTCACCACATCGCTGTATCCATCCTGTTTCCTCCAAGAGGTAACAAGATAGTTGCCTTTAAAGCAGGCAAGGGTACAGCCTCAGCCCTGCACCTCCTGAGGTCCCTGGGAGTTTTGCCACTGGCTTTAACAGCCAGGCAACAGTCGGGGTCACTGTGTGGTGCTTAAGCAGCCCCTCTGGAATCACAACCATAGACGGCAATTAGTGCTGATTTATTCTGGGTGACTACAGTTCAACACAGACCAGTACTGGTCTGGCTGCCACAATTCATCCTTGAAATTTGCCAGTAAAGGCAGCAATCCTTTTGATCTTCCTAATAGAGAAAATGGGAGACCATACAATTAGCCTTTTTTTTTCCCCCACTTCCATTTGTATATGACTGCAAGTAGTCTGGGGAAGAGGTCTGCTTGGAGCAGACTGCTCCTCCCATCCTGCTGGCCACATAACGTCAAAAGATTTAAATGCTCCCCACTCCACTCCCGAACATGTCAAACACATGTAGGGGCAAAGAGCTTGAAATAAGAGTGAGGGCATTGCCTGGGGCAGAAAGGCTGGAGTGATAGAGGAACTCCTGGTATCATTTGACTGTAAAGCAGCTTGCTTTACATAGCTCATGCAGCTTGGTCTAGCAGGGATCAAGGCGCGACCCAAATCACTGGCTATGACCAAGTTCATAGCAGGGTGAGAAAAGAGCTTGTATCTGTCCTTCTAGCTCCTTTGACTAGGAGCTCCTTGTTCACTGCTCCTCCAGTGCAGCTCAGAGGAGGGCAATGGCTGAGGTGTACTACACCAGCTCTGGACAAACACAGCAGCAAGTGGTCAGCAGGACATAAAGAAGCAAAAAAGAACATTTCTTTGGCTACAGAAAATGAGAGGAATCCACAGCAGGTATTCTCCTGTCCAAAGGATCCACTGAGATGGTGGTCATTTATTCACGCACTCCGCAATGCCCTTGTCCTTGGAGGTGTTTTCTGCATGCCATTCAGCGTTTGTTCAATCTGCAGACAAGATGTGATTACATGAGGTAGTTGCCCTAATGATAGTTCTATTAGGCTGAAAGGAGTGAAAGATCACAAGCCCTTTCTGAAAGGGGACAGATGGAAACAGAAGTCACCACCCCAAGCAGCGGGTTAGGCAGCAAGGCTTGAACAGAAGCTAAGCCACAGAAGCGGGGTGGGGGCTCCTGCAGCAAATTCATGGCAAATTAGTCCTGTCCTCCCGCCCCCCAATATGGTCATGATTATTTAAAAGCAGGGGAATACCAACCATTACATCTGTACAAACACGCCACAGGAAACCAAATTGTAAAGACATCAGCAATCAAGACCAGACTCTCGGTTTGTTTGTTCGGATATCAACATCCACTGAAGACAGCCCCGATCAAGGCTGTAATTGGCACGGCAGTAAACGCTCCCGGGGCAATGTGGAAGGTGAATAGGGCAAGGTGGGCAGAGAGCAAACCTTGTCTCTCTAGGATCTCCTACTGTTTCAAGAACAACTTGTGAACTGTTGTGGAGCAAGGCATAACTAAATTAGGCTGGGGAAGAGAAGGGTCACACAAACATGTCGCAGCCAGCTAGCTTCATTCAACTCTGGCTCTTTGCTTGACGTTCATCCTGAAGTTCAAGCCAGGAAGCTGCCAGAGAAACCATTCAGCTACGAGTTCTCTCTCCTCCTGAAAACATCAAATAACCAGAAAATTACTCGCATCCGGAAGCATGCCTGCTGTTCCTTGTGAGTCTTGCAAAGTGTAAGGCATACTTCTCCCACCAACAATGATAAAAGGTTTGTTTGTTTGTTTGTCTGTTTGCTTTAGTGATTAAACATTTATCATCCTATAGGGGATTCCTTCTTTGGAGGTTAAAATAATGAGAGACCAGAATTTTTTGAACAATTCACCTAATGTGGCCCAAATGCTCATGTATCACCTCTGTTCTTTAACCTTGGGTGACAGTTAAACATCATACCTACTATAAGACACCCAGTCATAATGCAATCATTAGCATTTAACACACATTTACTCGGAAGAAACAAGCCCATGCAAACTATCAATATCTCAACTTGAAAAAATCCAGGAGAGTCTCTTTTAAAAACCTGCAGGAGGAGACTTCCTTTAATGCTCTGAGTGCCTTCAAGTCATTCACAAATTAACAAGCACAGAGCATTGATAAACTGAGTAGCTTAAAACGTGCATGTGGTCTTACTTTCATGGGGGTGGAGCGGGAGGCAAACCGTGCCTTGTTGCATTAGAAGACCAAACTAAAAAAAAAAAAACAAAACTGTAAGATGGCAAGACTGCAGGGAATTCAGCAGCACACTTTCTTTCAGTGGTCTTCCACTGTCACAGGCACCCTAAAAATATTGCGGACATTCCGTTTTGTCTTTTGTCATCTGTACAGAAGACAATCCATCTCTTTTGCATGTTGTATGTCTCTGTAGGCCATCAAGCGTTAGCATGCACAGGCATGAAATACAGTGATAAGATAAATAACAATAATATGTATTTGTTGCTACAAATGCATTCTTTTGCATCAAGACCTCAAGTAAATTAATCACTTCAGTAAATATTTGGGAACATGCTGAAGCCAACGGTACTTTGGTGCTTTCCTTCACTGAGCCTTCAATACATAAATACGAGTGTCTATTTGATCAGCTCCCAAAATCAAGGAAATAGTAAGTGAATGCAGAGCTCACCAGATTTCACCAGATCCCGCATCACTAGAAACAGGGACACTCCTTGAAGCTAGTTAACAATTTAAAACAGATAAGAAAACCTACCTTTTTTACACAGCAGGTAATTAATTTCTCGACTCTGTCTCTGCCGTGTCTTCTTTCCTGCCCCTTGTGGGATGGAAGCAATGCTGCTTACCCCTTAATCTTTCCCAAACCTCAGCTATCAGCATTCCCCAAACTAGGGAAACTTGCACTTCCCCACAAGCAGAGGGAAAATCTACATTACTAGAGAGAAATGTGAAAAGTTGAGTCACTGTAAGGACCAGAAAAGATACCAAAAAATAGATATAATAATATTTCTCTCCTGTTGGGGGGAGGAACCTAAAAATAACAACAACAACAAACCCTAAAACCAGTTTGCTCTAGTTATGATAATCCAGGCATAACATTTATATGAGAACATAAAATACAGCACACAGCTGTAAGTAAAACAATATGTGTGTTCCTGAATAATGGGAAAATAGCTTGCCAATAAGGATATATTTTGAGCAAATGAAAGATGACCTGGAATTGACTCTGGAGTAACAACTTGATTACTTATAAAAATAGGAGGTAGGGGAAAAGAAAAAGGGAGAGGAAGCAGTGGTTGGGAAGAGCTTATGTTATGTGGTATTTGATGTATTTACTTTGAAAAGTTTCCTTTTGATGAATAATAAAAACAATGCCGTAACAGCCACCTTCATGCCAAAAAATAAGATTGGCTAGGGATTTTACAACTAATGTGGCTCTACTCACCCAGATTCTCCATGTCAGAAGGCCACGTTTAAGCTCAGATGGTGAAACTGGAGCAAAAGAGGTTGAATAAAGAACGAGACTGAAGGCGAAGGGAGGGAAGAGCATGTGGCACATCTCCTTGAGAGAGTGCTTACCATCCCTCCTGCCTGCAAATTGTTTCCATGCTGGTGTGCAGAGCAACACGCTAGTGTGCCTTGGAAGAGACCCAACATGCTTACCAGCTAATACATTTCTTTCTTTTAATATCCAAGGTGAGCTCAGTGTTCATAAAAGTACAAGATTGCCAGGCTTGTTGGCTGAAGCAATCCACCACCACGGGTGACACATTTCCCCCCTGGGCTCACGGTCCTCCGTGGATAAGGCAGAGCTGCCAGGTATGCAGCAGGGGGAAGAGGGAGGACAACACACACAACCCCATGCCAGGTTATTGCTGGGAAAGCTTGTTCTGTACACTTGGAAAATATCTGGGAGGAATGTTGTGATTCAGGGCCTTGGAAGAAGCCACAGGTGAATGCTAGCACATTCCCCTGTATCTACCCAAGCTATTAATGCCCAGACTACCCCTACCCTCCTCGAGTGCTAAGGATGTCCCTGCAACTCACTGGATTATCATCTTTCAGTTAATGATGCGTGCAATGCTATTTTCTCGACCAGCAGTGGTATAAAGCAAGAAAAAGAGGGAGAATCAACTCATTTTATACCAGTTTCAAACTTCTCTACAATTAAAAAACCTTGGTGGGTTTCTTTTAACCTGACTCTGATTTCACCCCTGTGAAATAAACAGCACTCTCATCCTTGTCCCTCTTTTCCTTTCCCACATGTGTCATGGACTTTTTCCCTTTGCTGGTTGTCTCCAAGTGGGGATCTTTGCCCAACTCTCTCTCCTTCTGAGGCATTTCCTTATTTTTAAATATCAGCCTCAAACTCTTGCTCTCTAATCTCTGTAGAATGCAGTATCACAATCAACTGCAATGCATTTCTGCCTAGCTCAAAAGCTGAGGGGCTTCCTTGAAAAATACCCCAGACAATTGCTTTTATAGTGATGAGGGAACAAAGTTCAGGCTTTGTCCTGATTTCCAGCTAATCTGAGCTTACATGAAAGCTCCCCATGATACACAAAGAAATATTTACTATATGAGTTTAAGCAACGTTTCCTGCTTTGCAAAAACAAAGTTTGTGTTTGAGCTAGGTTTTCCATCCAGTGGGTTTCTGATATACGGTGCTTGTTATGGCATCCTGACAGGTTTCGTCTTCACTTTCTCAGCTGGACCTGTTCACAGGAAATAGGAAGACCAAGATTTATGAAGTTAAAGCAGCATTTTGTTGCTTTACATGACTAACTTAACAAAGGTCAAACAGTGAGAAGCAAAGAATGGAGAAGCAAGTACAGAGGCAACACAGAGAAGTGAATCTGATTAATTTTTCCCTTGGAAATACTAGAGAGAGGATTGCTTTCCTTGGAGAACGTGCGTTTGTAACGGAGATGTTGCCATCATTACTGGGATGACTAAAATGTGGAGTGCAACTACTTCATCTTTCATACAGCTCTGTGTCCACAGAGGGTAAAGCCTTTAGAAAGCAATAAGCCAGCAGAACGTCACAGTTATTAAGCTGCGGTATTTTATCTCTTTTCTCTGGATAGATCTATTAGCCATGCATGTGACTCTTTAAACAAAACCCTTTCCTATGTCCTCTTCTTCTTACATCCCCTTCCTTTGTTCTTTTATTGGTTTAAGCTGTAACTTACCAGGTCAAGAAAATCATTCCCATTTTTATTACAAGTCTCTATAAATAATAAGACATACATATGTTAGGAGTAAGAACTAGAAGTAATTATTTGCCATGGTCTCTCTTTCCTAGCAAAGAAAGGGTAGGCATTATTTGTGGTTTGTTTTTTTTTAATAAAGTGGGTATCATCATGTGCACTGGGCAGAAAAAGGCCTCATCAGAGAGAACACAACTGGGAAGGAATCTGTTGGCACCTTGGATTCAGTGAAGCCATATTTTAAAGGGCTTTTCACCAGTCATTACTGGGGTGGGGGGAGAGGGGCTCCAAGTCACATTCATTCTCACATCACAGATGATCTCTTATCACTTGCCTTGACATTAAGCTTTCTTATTCTGTTTTATAGGAGGATATGGGATTTCTTATAATTCATTCCAGAAGTCTACCTGCACTCCCCTTGTAGCAGGGGAGTTGATGAGAAAAATACCTCTTGACTTAGCCACACCGAAACTGTAGAATCTGCTGCCCTAAAAGAGCAATCCAACTCAGATTAAAACCTGCGTTTTGTTCATCTGTTCATGCGTACACCAGTACCCTTCATGGGGGAGACCTGGGTACCAATAAGCGTTCAGATGATGGCTGCCCCCAAGGGAAGCACGCATCAGTCAGTGCAGGCTCTCCCCAGTGGAGCCCCCTCTTTTCACTGGTATCCCCTTCGCTTTTTTTCCCCCACTACATTGAAAAGTAACCACCCAGTTTTATGCACTACTTCTGTCTTCAAGGTCTCTTCCTTTCCTGAGTCAGCACCTATTTAAACCAGATACTTTAATGAAGTTTGCCATTTAGGCTGTGAGCCTTTCTCTTTGTTCTGCCCGTCAGCCACCTCGGGGGGATGAAAACCAATGGTAACTGCAGAGTTATGCCAAAGCAGATCTTTGTCCTTCCAAGAGTAAGTTTCTTTGCTCTCCTATCCACTGCTATGAGTCACATTTCCTACGCTTCCAAGAATGGTGCAGGCAAACGAGCTTCCGTATAGAAACACCCAGCATGTTCATTCAGCATTACTCCACTGCCTTTTTATTTTTGATATTTTGTTCAATACAGCATTTTACGACACATACATTGTTGCTACATTGTGACAAGCTTTTAACTAGTAAGGAAGAAGCTTTTACAATTGTGTCTCTGAAAAGGCTCCAATTTATTTCTCATAAAGATCCTTGGGATAAAAAGCAGATTAACGTTCAGAAGTAAGTTAAATGAAAAATTGAGGCTGCTCAGAGAGAGATGTTAAAGGCTGACTGGCACAAAAGGATACTTTCTGGCAAACTTCTTGAAGCACTAAAAGAAAAGGGTCAAGAGTCATCTGCTTAAGTAATGATCTCCAAGGCAAAAATATTGGCTGGCCAATCCCATAGCTACAATGGACTATTATATGTATGTTCTATAGGCTGAATGCATCAATTATACTCATCATGTGGCTTCTTGAACATGCTTAACTTGCTATTTCCTTTTATTCAATGTGATAGCACATAAATTAATGCACAGGCATACATGAGAGTATTTTATACCTTCCCTCCTCTGTTTTAAATTTTGAGGATCAGTTGTTTCACTATGAATAATTTAGAGGGAAAAACTTTCAGAACTGGGGGAGGGTGGTGGGGCATGTCTGTGCCTGCCAGAGAAGTTCTGTCCACTAACCACGCTTATGCAGAATGGGAAACAGCTTTGCCAATCAATAGAGCATCATAATTCCTCTCCTAACAGGAAATGGGGACTCAGTGTAATACTGCAGTTTTAATTTTAATGCAATTTAAAAGAAGAAAACACCCAACACCAGATGCTCATCAGAAGACCATTAAATGTTATTACTCTATGCTATTTTCCCTCAGGAACTCTCATGGTTAAAAATCAACAAGAAGCAGCCTACACCCTTTCATAGTGAGTCTCTTCAGCTGCAGTTCAGTTAAGAGGTCTGACAGGTCACAAGACTCATCACAAGTTTGATTATTTCTCAATAGGCAAGCTGAGATGAGAATAATTGCTATGTTTTTACAGACCTTTTCACCACAGAGCCCCTCATGGTCTCTTTCCTTCGGCCTGATGAAACGTGGCTCAAACACAGCTTCGTGTCCTCTCCATTTTTCTGCTCTCCTTTCCTAGATACATATGTTGTTTCATTTCTCACAAAGGACTGAGCACTGGCCCGTTCACAAGCAAGTGGTTTCCTGCAGGAAAGCAACAAGGCACCACAACTGGTGGGTGAACGGATGCGCCTCCGAGCAGGGCTCCTGCACCAGCAGCCCTGCCCGATTGTCCTCACTCTCTTTCTCTGTTTTGACCACAGCAGAAGGAGCTCTCCCTTTCAGCACACACCACTCGGCTCTCCTGGCATGGAGTCAGTGCTGGAAAACTGTGGTGATGTTCTGAGATTTAAAACAGCAATATGCACCTGGAGTCTTATCCATGGTAGTTCGATATCTTTCTGGGAGAAGGAACCAAGGAGATCATGCAGGCTGCAAAGCTGATGCAAACTGAAACCAAGGTAAAATTTGTTCCTGGTTCTTGCAGGGTTAAGTCAATGGTTTACCAAAAGTCAGGAGCTCCAGAAGCGAGGAAGGATAGTGAGGACACACAGCAGTCAAAGCCTCTGAAGGCTCAGGTGACTTTTCTTGCTCTGCTGCAGCCTTTTAGGATGCATCGCTCAACAGCAGCAGTCTTAGGGACTAAAAATGTTCTGTGAAATAGGGACATTGGTACCACCTCATGTCACAGGGACATGAGGATGGATACACTAAAGATTGTGTGGCATTCAAAGCATAACAACTGCAGAAGAGCTTTATATCAACATTAAAATTATTAGGTTGTTTGGTTGTTGTTTTTTTTAGCTCCACATGCTCCAAAAAGGGCAATATGGAGTATCAAGACTTCAATTCTGAATTTAGAAGAGACCCTTAACTCACAAATACAGACCTTCTTAGGGCTCTATAAGGTTTGGGGGACTTAGGCAGCAATTATGCTTCACCAGTTCACATTTCTTTTCCTCATCCCTCAAATAAACATGAAATATAATGACCCAAGAGTCAGTGTTAATTTTCCTTCCATAACCCCTGGGAAATGAAGGGTAGTGTACTGCAGGAAAAGGGAACCCCGAAACCTCTCCAGACTCCACAAAGAAGGAGCCAGGACTCTCAGCATTCCTCCTAAGCATAAAAGCACAGACAGACACAGACTCCCTTCTTAGGAACTGGCAACAACACAGTACATCCAGCTCACAATTTAGATAGAAAGAAGTGGTGTGCAGTGTCAAAGAAGCATCCGACAGTGCTTTCTGTGAGGCGGCTGGTATTCAAATAGTACCAGCTTCATTTTCAGAGCAGACATCTTTAAGCAGTCAGCTAAGTAACCCCAATGCTGCAGTGAGAGTGCTGAGAATCTTCTAGGAAATTAAGCCAAACAGCTACAGCACCTCATCACTAAGGAGTAATTGAACACTTTGATATGATAATTGATTATCGTGCATTGATTAAAGCTGGCAAGAAAGCATACACTCTCCAGATGACTTTCAAATTACAAAGCCAAAAACTTCAAAGCTTATTTGGATTCACACAACAAAATACATTTTGTTATTTACAATGTAAAAAAAAGTATTCTCGTAAATGAGGCAAGAATTTTAAAACAGTGAATGGTGAAATGGCACAACTTGAAATAAGGAACTAATCAATGCTATCAAAATGGCTTAAATCTGTCCTGAGGACTCTAATCATTTCCAGATGATAACATGGGACTGATTGGATGTCTCTGGCAGCAATTCTTATCAAGGCCTGATTATAACAACTACAATAGGAAGAAGAAAAATTGGTTGGTAGAGGGTGGTTAAGAAGGCCTGAAGAAACGTGCAAACAGTTGCTTGGTTCAGTGTAAACCTACCTGATCCGTTGCAAGAAAAGGCAACAACTGGTGTTGGTCATTTCCAGTCATGCTGAGATGCTTTTCGTAAATTCATCCAAACTCACACTGGAGAATAGGTTTTTTACTTCATGGTAAAAGCAAACCGATTTGCAACCACTTGCAATTTCTACAAACTAGCAAATCATCAGCAAAGCATCTTGACTTGCTTCCTGGCTTTAAAAGCCTTTTCAAGCTCTCCTTAATTGCACGTTATTTTAATTGCCATGATTCTGCCTCTAGAGCTGTAAGGGAACCGTGCATTTGTCACTATTTATTTGTATTATTGCTCCAGGCAGGAATCAGGACCATGTTTTCCTTGCCATCATGAAAAACTTTACAAAGATTTGACCCTGCTCAAAGAGCTTTGCCTAAATATGCATGACCAGGGCAACAGGTGGCTACAAGAGAGCAATGGCAGCAGCTCAAAGGAAAGCAGTGAGCTCAGTACAAAGTTAGGTCTGCAGCCCTATCACTGCTGCAACACTATGTTTCTGGGCTGAAACCTGATACTGGAGCATGCAGCTCACATCATTCAAAATTTGGAAATTACCCAACTTTTCTGAAGTTTCCATAAGGCTAACTGAATTTCCTTAGGCAGGCCCTGCATTGCTCAGCTGTTTCATGTTGCGTCAGAAGAAGCATTCCCTGCAATACGGCTTTGATGGAACCAGGTGAAATAAGGTGTCTAGAGCGAGGCTGGGATTCATTTATATTGGAAAATCAAAACAAAGCTTAAGATATACAAAGTCATTCAAAGCAAGTACAACTGAGAACTTAGAGTTATGCCAGCGCCAAAATCGCACCTTTAATTTTTAATGAAAAGGTACTTTCAGAATAAGCACAGACAAGATCAATCACAAACCACGTAACACTGCTTAGCAAAGGTGCAGAATAACTACTTAAGATGTGCTGTGGGCACAGACAACTGGATCTAACTCAGCAAGCTAACCTATGGGAATGCAAGCACTGCTCTTCCTTTAGTGAGAAAATACAGATATTTTGCAATATGTTTATGCGAACTGCATGAGCTTCAGTTTCCTCACCATGCAGTATGCTGCTTCTAAGCTAGGGTATAGGTTAAAAGTTTGTTTTGGGACAAGAGGTGAGACAAGAAGAGGAAAATGTATTTCAGAAAGGGAAAGAACATCCCACTCATCCCACTGATAACAAACATTATGGCCTCAAGTTGCGTCAGGGGAGGTTTAGATAGATATTAGTGTCATGGTTTTAGCTGGGATAGAGTGAATTTTCTTCACTGCAGCTGGCACAGTGCTGTGCTTTGGACTTAGCATGAAAACAATGTTGATAACACACCGATGTTTTGGTTGTTGCTGGGTAATGCTTGTACTAGTCAAGGACTTTTGCAGCTTCCCATGCTCTGCCGGGTGCGCAAGAAGCCGGGAAGGGAGGGGGCACAGCTAAGAGAGCACATTCAAACTGGCCAAAGGGATATTCCATATCATGTAACGTCATGCCCAGTATGTTAACTGGGAGGGGCTGGCCGGGGGAGGGAAGCAACAATTGCGGCTCGGGGACCGGCAGCATCGGTCGGCAGGTGGTGAGCGGTTGTATTGTTTGTGGGTTTGGTTTTTTCCCTTTTCCTTTTTATTATATTATCATTATTGTTATTATTATCATAATCATTATTATTTTATTTTAATTATTAAACTGTTCCTATCTGAACCCACAAGGGTTTTTTTGCTTTTGCTCTTCCAGTTCTCTCCCCCATCCCACAGGGGTGGGGGAAGCAAGCAAGCGGCTGCGTGGTGTTTAGTTGCCAACCAGGGCTGAACCACAACAGAAGAATTTCTTCACTGAGAGTGTGGTCAGGCACTGGAACAGGCTGCCCAGAGAAGTGGTGGAGTCACCATCCCTGGAGGTGTTCAACAAACGTGTAGACGTGGCATTTCAGGGCATGGTTTAGGAGACATGATAGCTTTGGGTTGATGGTTGGACTCGATGATCCTAGAGGTCTTCTCCAACCTTAATGATTCTATGATTCCATGATTATCTTGTCTAATAGGAGCTTACTATTGCTAGTCTATTGTCTATTGTGTCCCCAACTGGTTAAGTCTTTGTTTCAGAGGTTTGGTCTGTGGGGTGCCACTCCTCAGACAAGGACACAGCAACCTTCATAATATCTGATGACCCAGAGAAGTTTGGCTGTGAGAGAAAGCTTATTCAAGATGGAAGAGAAGGCTGAAGCTCCTAAACACTATAAAATTTTTAAATACTTCCCACCTTTGCTGTCTGAGGTTCAACTCATGTGTGAGAAAAACACCAGAACTTTATTTAAATTCACATTAATGGCTTGATGGCTACATTCACTGGAACTTTTATAAAATTACCTTGTGCAGATGTCATCGCAGAGAAGGGCACAGTGTCAGTGTCACCACTGCATCAGTATGGGGCAGTCCTGATAGCTCAAATAGCATGACATGAAACAGGATAACAGAAGCTAACCACATCAGGGGGTATTCACCACCAGGACCAAGTTACCCACTGGTGTGCAGTAATATGAGGATTAACCCATGCGGCAACAACCCACCCTTTCCAACTAGAGAACAAACACCATTCGCAGGGAGAACCTACTTTTAACGAATCCTTTCTCCCTCCATTCTTGTTTCAGTCATATCTTGTGCAACTCAGACTGAAATATTAAGTCAACAAAGATCTACATGTCAACAAAATACCTGTGAGGCAGTCAGTCTGTTCATCAGTCACCACCATTCCCCAGTCTCAGGGAAAGCATCAGTCCCTTCTCTGATACAAGCACAAGGGTTTACTCTTCACAATTATTGGCAGATTTTGAATCAAAAGCTTCAGGCTTATTGCAGCAATTAAATGTGTGAGTCATGTATTCACTCATTTGGAAAAGTTCCTACTTTGTCTTATTGCTCACCACAATCATAAAAGGTGCATTGCAAGGAGGAAATCTGTCACAGACACCATGGGACAGATTTGTTACTCAGGCTGGTTACAAATACACCTGAGTTCCTCCTGTGGCATCACCCAAGCTCATACCCCCCTCCTCCTTGCCTAAAGCAATTGCCAGATTCCCACCAAAGACGCTGCTGCTGTGTGTGTATCATCCTCCCTGGGAGTCCTAGCAGGACTGTGAAGGAGGCTGCTTGCCTTTTCCACCCTTGCTTTTACAACCACATCCTGCTGTGGGAGGACCTACGAAGCAATAAATGCATGGCCTGCCCACCTCCCAGGGCCCAGAGAGCTGGCTGTGCTGGTGAGAGGAGAGGCAGAACTGCCTCTCTCCTGTACTGTGCCTCCCTGTGTTGAAAACCTATTATGGTTATGAGGTTTTAAGTGTGTACTGCTATGCACACTGAAAAGGAATTAATGCAGCTGGATTTGGAAGGATAAAGAAAACTAGTGTTCCACTATGACGGATGGTCATTGATCTGACGCTAATTAGTAAGGAAAAAAATCTTTTAAAATACTGAAATAACATATAATCACTTGATTATTCATTCTAGCTCTGTCCTGGTTCCTTGATGCATTTGACTCCAACTTCTAGCAAATATTTCTCATTAAGCAATATCAATGTATTTGTAACACAATGAAAGGTAAGCAACTGAACAAAGTTGCCACCTCCTCCTCCTTTGTTCAGCTTAGCACTGTGCTTTACACAAGGAGATGCTTTGCATGAGAAGCTTTGTATGAGCTTTGGGATTTGGATCCCTAATGTCATCTCATCTAATGTAAACATCTAAAAACCTCTAATCTTTTCTTTAATAAAGCTTCTTACAGACCTCTCAGAGCTGATTGTGTCTTGTGAAAGTGAGTTCTATGAGTCAGCTTCCTGTGTGAAACAAAATTTTCTTTAACAGATCACAGTGCCCTGTTTTCTACTCTGAACGTTTCTGATGATGGTTTCTAAATGAATGAGTTCTTAGAATGCCTCTTAACCTCACCTGTGGTCTCCTTTCATATGGTTCTGTTGCCTCTTTCTTACTCATTTCCTTTGTAACCAGTCCCAACCTTTACAATTCTTCGTTGAAATGGACAGTGCTTGGAAATGATACACCTCAGAGCAGTGTACACGGTGGTATTCGTAGCCCTCTCATGAGGCCAATGATTATAGTTGCATGTAGTGGCTGTCCCAGACAAATATCTGGACCTGAATGATCATGGTGTTCCTCTCCTCTCAAAAACATTTTTCTTCCCTGTCTCTCTTAGTCCCGTTCCTGTCCCCCAGCTCAAAACCTCAGAACTTCAAAATGCAAGAATGGGGTAGGAACAAGGGTGAAACCAGCAACAAGGAGGACCCAGTAATTGGACCTCCCCTAACTTTCCACACTCAACTTAGTTAAAAGAGTCTCTGCAAGCTCTGCACTGTGGGCCTGCTAACAAGGGTCTGTGAAAGGTGTTGAGCCCCTTCAGAAGAGAAGCTTGTATGATGGTCATCAACTGATTAGGTAGAGAGGTGGCAACGGTCAAAGCACCATAGCTGTTAGAAACAGCTGAAGCAGACAAGGAGGGCAGTGAAAATGAAACCCTTGAAAGTGGTATGTATTAAATAGACTAAATTTCTCACAGGGTGTAGAGTGGCATATGGTTGGAAAGGGCAGTTCTGCAAAGGTGTAAATTCCAGCAAAAAGTGAAAGACTAAAACCAAAACAAACCTCCAAAACCTTTCCTTCGAGCCGGAATTGAACCAGCGACCTAAGGATTACTTTCATAGAAACAGCCTACAGTCCTCCGCTCTACCAGCTGAGCTATCGAAGGAAGATGAAGAAGGAGTGCCAAGAATGAGTCAAGACTGTGTCAACAATAGCCTTAGGCTCTAATGGCCCTCCATATGTATAGCTTTTCACAACAGCAAAACAGTATCAAAACAAAAAAGGCACCAAGCTAACCTTCCTGCAACATTGGATTTTGGTTACAAAACTGCCAGTTTTCTGCCAAATAGTTCACAGCTCTTGTAAGACTGGTGGTGGTAGCGTTAAGGTTGGAGTTCCTGTTATGACCCATATGAAATCTGTCTACGGCTTGACAAAGAAATTTGCCCACTCTTTGGTGACCTTACCACATTTCCTAAGCTTAGCTAGGAGCAGAGGGAGAACTCCCCTCCACACAATTCCACACAACAGTTCTCCAGCCAAATCCAATAACAAAATGGCAAACAAATCCGTTAACGTGCTCCCCAACAGCTTCTGCAGCAAATGCAGAAGAACAGAGGAAAACGATGGAAAGGATTAGCCACTGAGGTTTTGATTCAAATCCCACCAACTCCCACGGTGCAAGTAAGACCCCTCACACACAGATGAGGTTTCAATGTCTGGCACTGCAACCAGTGGCCTCCCCAGCCCCTGGGTCTGGGAGTCTGAGCCCTTTGTGAATCATCTGTACAAGTGCTACAGCTCACAGCTGTGGCAATTGAAAGAAAACTACACTCTTTTTGAATTACAGTGATTCAGGAGCATCTCGTCTGTCTGAGCAGAAGGGTGGGGCAGAAAAACGTGAGCAGACACCCTGTTTGCTGAAACCATGTCATTCTTAATGGGAGTAATGGGAGTGTGCGTAGCAGTGTTACCTCAGTGCCCTACAGCGTATCCATCCTTAACCCATTCTTACCTCCACCTTCTCCTTGTGACTCAACCACAAACACCGGGCTGTTTCAGCAAGCATGTAGCCAGCAGGTTGAGGAAAGTGATTATTCCTACATATTCAGCACTTACGTGCTTGCATTGGGAATGCTGTGTCCTGCCTTGGCTCCCTGATACAAGACAAATGAGGACATTCTGGAGTGAGTCCAGTGGATGGCTGGGGAAGGCAGGGCCAGGCTCTGCTCGGAGGTGCACAGTGAGAGGATAGAAGCAGCAGGCACAAGCTGCCACCAGATAAATTTTCATGAGATATAAGGCGAGAAAAATACCACAAGAGTAAAAATTTTCACCACTGCAAAGGTTGCCTGGAGGGTGGAATCTCCACCCATGGAGGTAACTCAGAGCTTGACTGGACACAGCTCTGAGCAACCTGACCTAACTTTAAGGTCTACCCTGTCTGGAGCAAGAGGTTGGACCAGATGATCTCCAGAGGTCTTTATCAAACATACACAAAAGTGATCCCATGCAGGAAGACGCCTTCACAGAGCAGATGAACTCACAGCAAACCTGATCACCACATAATTCTCTGTTTGGAAAACACAGCTCTTTGTCTCACAATCAAACTCGCCCCCACCAATTGTATTAATTTTCATACTAATAGACATTTTAAGTCTCCTCTACTGCTAAAAGAAACCCAATAACATGTCTCCGAGGTTTGTTCATGAGAATATAGTAAGGCCAGGAAATATTTGACTTACCTACAAGGTACTGTTGCAGCCTCTCAGAGGGATAATCCTGGGGCCTGTGATATGTCCCACCAACGACTATCAAGCCAGGTGATGCTGTAAAGAAAATCATACCGATGGAGAGAAACAGAAATGCTGTATGCCTGTCAGGGCAAAATCTGAACACCCTGGGGTCAGATGGTCTTGGTGGGAAGAGGTCCCTGAGATACCCATATGCAAGAATGTGAAATTAATCTTGTGCTGGAGAAAGAATGGCACAACAGATAACATGGACCCAAGCTCCTAAATCAGAGCAGATAGTGTAGCCCCAAGACTCTAATCTTTTCCAGTTTGCTGACCTCACAGCACTTTCCAGGGGTACTTCAGGCTCCTTTCAAGCCAGTTGAAGCCTATTGTCATGAGTCTGCTGTTATGTGAGTTACCTTTCACAGACCCCTTAAAAATAATTTGCTAATCCCACCCATGCATTCAAGTACCCCAAAACGGAAAATCACTGCTCTATCCAGTTTAACTCGTTGGCACTGACATCTAATCCAGCAGTGCGGTACCAAATACAGACTTTAGGGGAAGTATCACCATCTCTTTGCTGTCAAAAGTTGTTACTGGTGAAGATAACCCTAAACTTGTACTTTCCTGTAAGAAATCAGTAGCAGTTAAGTCAAGATAAAAATTCAAAGGGAATCAGATAAAAAGTGGATGCTGTTACTATCTATGCATTAACAAATGGGATGCAGAAACAACAGCGTTGCCTTGACAATAAAAAGCATTGGAGTTCTTTTTTTGTGGAACTTGCTAGCAGTGATGCATGGGTGATTTGTGAGAGATATTCTCCTAAACTACAAATGTACCCCCCAGGGCAGCTGTTCAAAGTAGATGTTCCTAGGAAAAAATTAATTAATTTTTTTCTTGATTTTTTTGAACTTGGTAAGCTTTGAATGCTTAACAGAATTAAATTTTGGCATGGAGTTTATGAAAGATCTGATTATTTCGATTCTTTCAACTGATTAAATGAAGATACCAAGCTTTGAGAGTCATGTGACTAGAGCCCTGAGCTATATAAAGGGAGCAGCTCACCTGTTTCATGTGGTGTAGAATAAGATGAAAGGAAAGGATGTAGCTTGAAAGCAGGATGAAGAACAGCCAGAGGTAAAGCTACTAATAGCTGGACTGTATAATTACACTTGGTAATGCTATGTGTTTTGTTAAGCTCGGATTAGCATATGATGGTCTCCAGTGTTTTGTATACTTACAGGCTGACTTTGTAACACGGCTTTAAATGGTTTTTTTCCAGTGAAAAGCTTTAAAATTTGTGGTTTATTCTGAGGGACTTGAGGGGATTGTTTTCTTTTGAGGCGGAAATACACACATGCTCTGAATGAAAGCATCGGATTGGACTCGCAATGAATTTGTGAAATCTTTGTGTTCACTTTATTTCTACCAGGTGTGTGCTACATGCTACTGGTTGGTTACTGTGGCTTCTGCACAACCAGCTAGTGATGAACTTGGGATATCTCAATTTAAGAATCTTGTGTGATACCGCTGCAGCAGAGGAGGAGGTTTTCCTAAAGACTGCTACTTCCAGCAACTTGAATGCAGAGTCTGAAGCATCAGCGAAACAATCATCTCCCTCTGTCTACCTGTTAAAATTCAAGATAGAAATCTCTTTGGGCCGGACTATCTTCGTACTTAAAGGCTGAATAGCAGCTGGCAGAACAGACCCCCAGCCCTGTCTGATGCCCCCAGGCTCTGTTGTGATGTAAATAATATGTACGACTCCTTGGGCCAGCTTCAGAGACAACTTTAATAACATGTCAGCATGAATGAATGCCAAGGGGCAAGAAGGTGGGAATGCAGAAGGAAAAGAACTGGGAGAGTACCTGAACGTTTCATATAAAGGAAGTTTGATTGCATCGCACAATGTGGGCTGCATTTCAGGCAACACAAAGCTTATAAGGCCATTACGTTCAACTACCAGTTTTTGTCTTGCTCAGAGAACCCGCTTAACAGTTCTGATGCTGGACCATTAACAGTAATTGACATCCGGAGGGAAGTATCCTTCGGGTATTCAAAACCTAAGCTGTATATGCTTATCCACAGATATACCTAGCTTAATTTTGCTACATAACAACCTTATAGGTCTGGGGTGGCTTCTAATACAAAAATATTTTCTTTACAGCTGATTTTTTTTAATTCAGTTCTGTTCAGATATATGACCAGTTCATAAGCAATTAAAACACAGACACTGAAGACCCATGGCAGTGCTCAGAAATCGGATTCAGATTGTACAACCCTCTTCAAGCAAACAGGTTAGCACCAGCAACCAGCAGCAATTATACAAGTGGCTAAGAGCTCACCCCATCAGTGGGCATGGGAAGGAATAGCCTCCATGTCACTGTCAAACTATTCTTTGAGTTAAAAGTTTGGCCATGTTAAGTCAAGATAAGAAATGCAGTGAGTAGCATTTCCATCTTCTCCCCCTTCTTCTCTCCCACAAAGGCTCCAAGTCTTGCCCTTCTGGTGAAAGACATGACTAATAGTGTGTGAGCTCTTCTGAGATGATGATCAGTCCACAAAGTTTTGATTATTGGGTGGCAATTAGCCACAGTCAGGACATTCAGATACAATGGACTGGCTCTTAGCTGCTCTGAATCATAAGTCCTCAGAGCGCCTGACCCCATCTAGTTTAGCTTAAGTTTCCATTCAACAAGTACCACACTGGACTTTTTTTGTTTAAATAAAAGCTCAGTTAATCACCCATAGGCTCTTTATGCCCTGGTCTCATCCCGATAGCGAGGCAAAGGAGGGTGTTTCTGATTGATGCCTACCACTTTCCAGCCCTGTTTCTTCCACACACACACGCCACACACACCCCCAAGTAAATATTGCTTTGTGATAGCAATTGTAAAGGCTGTGGTCTCACTGTAGGCTTCAGTATCAGCAAAACCCTGCATCATCTTGCCGAGGGCAGGGCCATGGAGGACAAAAGCAGCACTGTTTGGGACACAGGAGAGCCCACCCCCTCCTGCAACCGCTTCCCTTCTGGAGGCAACCCTTCCACCCAGTCACTTCCCTTTCCCTTGCTCATCAGGCCTCTCAAACTATAAAAGCCCTAATGAAAATGAAACATGCATGTCTTATAACGAGGAGAGGCTCAACTGCTGGCAAAAAGAGAGTGTGAAATTACAGTATCAGTGTGAGAGGGAGAGATATGAGCCCTCATTCCCCAGGAGAGAATTTGAAAGTGCATAATATTTTCCATTCACAAGAGGTGTTTAAGGGGCACCTTTTGGAAGCTAAGAGGAAGACCCAGAAGAAAAACAGTACGCACAAGCGGAGCGAGTATTTCTGCCCTAAATATTTGGGACCCTTTTTTGATACACCAGCTTAGTTTGGCATGGGGAGATGTGCATGCACAGCCCTGATAAACAGGTGTGGTTCCTAATGCGTTCTTCTGCCCACAGCTAATCTTTCTGAAGGCTGAACAGCAAATCCTTTAGGGGTCCCCAAAAAAAAAAAAAGGTAGGGTAAAACTTTTTGGCTGGCTTTCCTCTTCACGGAATAATTTAGCAGTCCTGAGTAAGGAGGAGATTTGTCTGTGTTGGGTCTGGCTGTGGTAGGGGATACTAGTCTCTCTCACTCATGAGAATCTAATTTATTTTTAAAGAGCTCTTTAATACAGCATAACAATATTACCACACATCTTGCTCAAGGAAAGAATTTTTCCAATCTATATCCAGTGCCAGATAGAGTGACTATAAAATGAGTTACTGTACTTTAAATTTCTGCCTTGGCTATAGTGACAGGAAGCTAATTAGACAAACTCTGACCATGTCTTCTGGACCCAAATCCACATTACTTGGACACATAAGAATTACCAGCTGCATGATAGCTCATGCTTCTGGAGGGAGTTGGACTTAAAGGATGAAATAACAGGTAAAGGAGTAGAGAACGATGGCCACTGTGGGGCCCAAACCAGTAAAGCAGCACATTTAAACTCTTTTCCAGCTAAACTTTAACACCTCGCAATGTGGCCAAAATATATTAGAAGCATGCCTGGGGCATGAATGCTGGGCCTAGACCACATGTAAAACTAAGCTCTAAACACAGTTTGATTTTTTCAGGTTATCCTTAAATTCCAAAGACCATCATACTGGAGCCAACTGCACACACTAATCCTGATGAAGCAAACTATATACTTCATAGCCCAAGAAGCTACTGACCTTCTTGCCTCTGGCGAACTTTGCTGGGTGGTAATAGACCTGGACCTACCAGGGCTCAGCAGGCCAGGGAACAACGGTTTCAAACCCGGGCTTCACTTCAGCCATCAGAAGCAAAAACCTTTGGTCAGGCATGAGAGTTTTCTGGTGCCTCTTCTGCAAGCATCTGAGTTTCTGGGAAGTGACTCTTGAGAACTACTGTCTTCATATTAAAAAAAAAAGTTATCTGTCCTGTTACCACTTCCTTATTAGAAGTTGGGCTTCAAACTATGCCCAGATATTATACGATCCTTTCTGGTATTCCTACCTCTACATAGTCAGATCCAAACATTTCAGGTATCACTAAGTATCAAACAGGGAGAAGAGCAGGGTTAATATCAAATTTAGTTGCAGGTTGAAGCATCCTTTCTGAAAGGGATGAGCAAACTTCAAAAGGTAAGAACAAACACCCAAAATAATGGCTGCATCCCTACAAGCTGTACAGTCCTTCCTTTTTCTTAGGTTAGGCTCAGTGAAAAAAAGGGGTGCGACACTCAGAAAGGAGCTGGGCCAAGGGATCTTGTTGCTACTATTTTGTATGTATTATTTGTATTGCTATAGCACTCAGGGACTTCAAATGGGGATTAGTGTCCCACTGAACTAGACACTATAAAATACAAAGACAGTTCCCTGCCCCTGAGAGCTAATCTTTGGCCATTTTTCTGCAGCATCTGGCTATATCAGGGTATAAGGAACTATATTTGGGGTACTGCCTGGACTGCATTTAATTTATTTCCATAACCCTTTTCCTTCCTTAAGCTACTGCCCCACTTCTGTTTGTTAACCTAACCTGTCACCTCAGATACACTTAAATGTGCATCTTGAAGTGTTACAATTTTGTACCTCTATAGAGCCTAATGTAATTCTGTGGTTCTATGAGCAACACAACTGGTATGGCGATATAAATAAAGAAGTCTGGTCAACACGTATATACGCACCAAGTACTTCTCCAGATGACATGCGGACAAAGGAGATATATCTGCAAAATAATTCCTACTGGTTAAACACAAAAAAAGCTGCTGGGATACTCCATTGTGATTGATAAATCGGATTTGCAGGTCCCCATAAAGATAAAGGAATGTGACAAAGTCAGGGCAATACAGTCTCTGCATCTCCAGGACCTGGAACAAAACATGGGCATTCTCCCATCTCTACAGTCATACTTTCCAGGCCAGCCTCATGCCTGCAGCATCCTCTTCCCCTGCCTGCAGCCACAGCAGCTTCAGTTGCATCAAGGGACCATTCCTTGGCAAAGGAGGGTGTTGGAGCATTGGCGGTTTCTAACCTTTCCTAGGGAAAAGGGACTACCTGGACAGAACAGTCTGTAAGCCAACACTAGTAGTGCAGTAGGGTCCAACTGCTCTGCCACCGCCCATCCATCCCAAATCTTACATAACCCATTCAGGCTCGGGAGGGGGGGGGCAGGGGGGGAAGAGGTATTTGTTATTTGTTTAAAAGACTGTACTGAAGAACTATAAACAATAATGGCATGTTAGTTTACACAGAGTAGCTAGGGTACAGACAGCGTAATGGTGCAGTTCACTTCTGTTTCCCCTCCGGGCCACGCAGATCTGCCGACTGTCAGCTTTAAATACAGCAACTCTTTCTTCAGGCTTGCAAACCTCAAACTTACTTTGCACAAGACAGCAGTGTGATAAAGAGAATCTCCAAAGAAATAAAGAACTCCCTCAAACATCGCTCTGCTCCTTTTTGCAAGCAGCAGACAAAGGGGGGGGTCAAAGCTTCTGAAGGCGTATCTGCAAGGAAGAGAAGGTCGTGCAAACTTTGTGAGTGGGCTGCCTTCCCCGGCCCAGACCGCTGCACGCTTCAGGGGATGCGGGGTGGGGGGAGCCCCTTCACAGCTCAGCAGTCAAGGCTAAGAGCTATTTGGATTAGATGAGGAATTTCAAGTGGAAACCATCTGAATGTGTGTGCACGCCTGTGTGAAGCTGAACTGTGTTTAAAGAAAACAAATGACTTCTTATAGTACCTCCACAAGGTCCGGTTCTAAAGGGGCCATAAGCAAGCCTTGTTTTTCCTGCCATTGCAAACTTAAATGGAATTGTGTGGGGTTTCTTTCCTGTTCTGAAAGCGAGGAATCGGAAAAAACCCATGACAGCAACAGTATGAATAAATTGGCAAGATACGCCATAAATAGCTTTGATGCTAAACAAAAATAAAACAATCAAACAAACAAATCTTATTGCAGCCATTTTAAGAATTCAGCTTCCTTCTTCACCCCTGCCACTAAGCAGGCTTCCTCAACATGTGACAAGAAGAATTCAGAGGGATCCTTGCCAAGTGTTTTCTGACCCAAATCCTAGAGGTATCCTCCATCTGCAGCAACAGACAGATCGCTGTGGTCTGTCATTACCTTCTGTTTGGTTTTCAACACCAGCTACCCTAGTTAATGAAAGAAGATGCAACCACTCAAGACAATGAACAGACAAATGTTAGCAGCGTTTCTTGGAAGCTTTGAAGACGACTTTGGTAACCTTGAATAGGCCAGAATACAGAACAATAAGGACTGAGGCATGCATATACAAGCATATTGTTGTAGCAAACTAGGCAAACTCAGCTATTAGGAAAACAGGCTGTATAAAGCCTGGTGGAGGGGCTTTAAGGACAAGAGATGAAGGGCAGAGCTAACGTTCCATTTCTGCCACAGTGCCACACCTACCTACTCGGCCTCTATCTGCAGGCAATAAATTTCAAAGCCTTGAAGAAGCCAGGCAGTCAGAAATATTTTTCCTATAGGACTGAGACCCAGCTCCACATGCATAATGTTCTTCTATATAAATGTTTGCATGTGGCCCTTCACATCTAAGGTTTGTGGCAATGCATGGTATTTAGCCAAATACCATTCCCCTAAAGGGCAGCATATTCTTGTTCTCATAATCTTGCATGGAAATTTGAAATGGACGTATTTTAACATGGGAAAAGTAAACACATTTCTCCTCAGCTAGGTGCTGCTGCATCACTGTGCTGGTGATGACGGTGGCCTGAGATTCTTCTCTACGCATTCCTGACTGAGATTCACAAACCACCAAGAGAGAGAGTTCCCCACAGAAAATTACGCTACTCAATTTGACCTAAGCTGGGGAATGGATCTACTTAGCCAGACAATATAGGCAGCACTGGCCTCATCAGCAAAGCTCCTGTCACTTTGTTCTTCATCAAGCCTCCCTATTTGATGTAACAAACTCCCATTTACCTACCACATAAACATGCTGTACTTAAAGTACTTGTCTTTGATAAACTATTCTCCCCTTTGAGGGTCCATTATGCCCAACATGAATCGAGCCTGAAAAGCTACTTAGAGCTTTTGGAGAATTCTTTGGATTTCCAGATTCACATTTCAGTTACTGCAATGTTTGCATTAAGGTGCTTGTCTGAGTTCTGCCCTGCAGGATTCAGAAAAAGAAAAATGTTCCTTTTGTACTGAACACAACCAGTAGGTATTTTGCTTTTTTTTTTTTTTGTATTATGACAGTACCATCTGGCATTCATCTGCCGGGTACCTCAGGAGAATGTCCTCTTCCTACTTGCCTGTATGATGCCGGCCAAAATGATAGAGTACACCAAAGGTTAACTTCCTGTAATATGGTCTCTTGGCTTATCTTGAGTAAGACAATAGTTCCTTTATATTCTTAACTTTGCATTTCACATACTCTCCTGCCTTCCTTGAAAACAGGGTCGTAAGAGATTCTTATGGGTCAGACACCTCCTAATGCAAAGCCAGGGACAATGCCAGCAAAGTTAGTAACAACAATCCAGAAGGCTGTGAGTGATGCACATACAAAAGGAAATATGAAATAGAAATGGAAATTTGCACAGTCAGATTTGTTCTGTTCCACTGAAATGCTTTGTACAGTGGAAGCATAAACAAACCACTGCTCTTAGAAGTCACGGTTCACCTGCTGACTCAAAAACTTATGTCTGTCAACCAGCGTGAGAGAGGCCAAGGGGACTATCTGTTTGGGTTTCTCTTTTGGTCTCAGCCTAATTTATCTTGTCAGTTCCAAGATCTCCATTCCTTTCTTGAAAGGACCATAAAAGAAGTTTGGCTTAGCCATGCCCTCCAATCATTTTATTACTTTTAAGCAAACAAACAAGAACTTACCATGGGCCAGTCCAGGTTGACTAGTTCAGCTGCTTAGTAACATCTTAAAGCTATTTTCATCCTAGCCCCTTCCTCAAGACTGCAGTTCCTTCATCCTTTTCAGGATATATACTTTAATACTCCCAACCTGCTTCTCGCAAACAGCCTTTTCAAGAGAAACAAGCCCGTCTTGAGTAATTAAGACCTATAGATCTCCCTTCACTTCCTTCAAAGCCATTGTGGAGATGCAGCTGAAATCCATTAAATTCAATTGAGCCCAAATGGCCCATAAGTCATATGGAAAGTTCCTCTGGGCTTTTAACAAAGACCCTTGCTTTAAATTCCAAATTACAAACAAATTCAGTCTGTTCAGCTTTCACATAAAACATAAAAATTAAAGAAAACATACAGAGGAAAAGTTGCATCAAATCACAGGGAGCATTATAAGAAAGTACAACCAGTTACTCTTGTTCTGAAGTTACATTCTTCAGTTAGAGACATCATTAAGTCGTGGCAGTATTTTCTTTAGTCTGGACTGGAAGCATGCTTTATTCAGTGTACTACAAAGTAAAACTGGTAGCATTCACTACCCCATTTTCCCCTCTGACTTTTCGCCACAATGGCTAAAAATAGTATGTATTTACATATATACACATAATGTGATGTGTGTATATAATGTGTATATATATATAGTTATATTTTATCACATATAGCTACCAGAATAATCTCAGGTTCATATATAATAAGTAGATAATAAACATTTACATACTATATACACTTAACATCAAGTATTGCTTTATTGTGGGTCAAGTTTTTATCAAGTTGACAAATTTATTAATGTGGTTTTACATTGGAACTCTCAATCTGTCCAAAATTAGGGATCATAGTCAGCTCAACACTGAAAAGATCCAGGCAGACACTGAACTTGAAAATTATACAGTAAAATTGTTCCATAATACATCTTTATTCAGACCCCCTATAGGACTGGAATGCTGTAAAAGCCTTTAAAAAGCCTCTACTTGAGGGTTAATTTCACCCTAAGGGCTCTGAGAATAACTGGAGGCCCAGATCTTTATGACTTAGTATCAATTAATGGTTTTTTACATTCTTTTTAATAAGAACTTGATGAAAAATATCCTGCTGTACCTATTCTATTTGGCACCCAAGTAACAAGTCATTGGAAGTATCAGAATCACTTTTAAAAGTGCTGTGGAGTAATATTTGCTAAAGATAATGGGTCTGAGAGGCAGACACACACGCATTCCCAAGACATGTGAAACTGAAACAAAAAGTAGCAGGTGTCCTTCGTGGCTAATCAGGACTACGCCGAGCAACACTCCAAGCCACATGGGCTCAGAATCTGATTCCTGTGCAGATCCAGTGCCTTTGCCATGGTGGGGCAACATCCCTCAGAGGCAGAGGGATCAGGGTACCACCACCTGCTGATGGACTTTGCACCACTGCTGTAGGTCTGTCAGGGCACTGGAACAGCAGGTTATCAAACCACAGTGACTGAAAGACGGACTTTGCCTCCTTCTTGTGCCCCTGTGGCAAATGCAGCAAATCCTTTCAGCTGGATTTGTACAAACCCATTGCTGAGGACACAGTTTAGGTTATTGCAATGAAACAAGCAGCTGTTTCTCTCACCCCTGCTCCTCCTCCCCTCCCTTCCCTAGCCCCTTCTCCTAAACACGTGCTCTTGCTGCTCCCCCTCTACCAGCCCAGAGCTGCTTCAACTCACTGAACAGGCAGAAGAACAACTCAGCAAAAGCAAATACTAACAGAGCCTCATACGACAAGCAAGAAGGACGACAGTGCAAAGGAAGTAGGACTGTGAAGCCAGGAGCAGAAAAAGAAGCAGGACTGAATTGTGGCAACGGTGAGCAATCTGCTTCATGAAGCCATACCCTAGAAGACATCGAGTTTGTTAAATTAGCAAAAGGAAAGGACAGCTGAAATGTGTTAGCCTGCAAATAAGCAAAAAAAAAAAAGGATGAGGTCAGCATAGTATATTAACAGCCTGACTCTCACCTCACTCCTTTCTTAACCTTCTCTGGAAATTCATTGGTGTTTAGACCTCTACTCCTGGGACAGTGACAACAGAAACTACAGAACTTCTAAGTCTGTGGCTGAGGTCAGGGCATATTAAATGGACAACTAATTTCACCACACCGAATGAAGTAACACCTGTTGGGAAAGTTGCGGGGGGGCAAGGAGGGAACTAGAAGGGAAAAAAAGATGCTGTAATACCTGTTTGGAAGAAGTATGTTCTCTGGTTGGTTTGTTTGTTTAATTGTCCTGAACTGAAGTCACCACAGAAACATCATAAATCTGAAGAAGTGTAGATGGGACATGTTGACTTTCAGGTAAGAGGGAGATGGAGAGGGGAACTTCTTTCTCCTCTGATTCTCCACTGCCAGGCAAGAGCAAATTAAGACTGCCTGAGAAACCAAGTATGCTGAAATCACCCCTTCTGGTGGATAAAAGTTATCTGACGACAAATTCATCCACATAGCTTCACAACCCTGGAAATGGCAAGAATTAAAGTAATAATAAAATCCCCCTAAAAACACAAGCCAGTGTTCTAGCCCTGTGGAAGGAAATACTCCAGTATAATTCAGTTGATCTCATTTAAGAGGAGAGATGAGGAATCTCAGGGTGAGTCTACAGCATTCAGCACACTGATGCCCCCAAACAGGGTGACGTCTATGGAGCTAGCACATCCCTGCTTCAAGCCTGCCTCTGACCCAATTTGTCTTGGGCCAACCCAAATACAGAAAAACACTGGCACAGGTCACTGTCAGGATACTTTTGTTTACAAGCTAACTCATGAGTTTTTTTCAAAGCACTATTTCTATATATTTTTTCTGAGCAAAAGCCATGACTTCTAATTTGAAAGGGGCTTTAAAAGTGGTTGTGATTCATGGGGATTTATGGACATTTCCCAGGGAGTTTCAAAAGCCTGGACTTTATTCCCACAACTCCCAGGAAATGCAGTTAAAAGTCTCCCACAGGTCGTTACTTCAGCATGTTTGGACCGGCGATGTGGGACAGTCACCCAGCAGCCTCCATCCCAGCGCCTGCGAGGGGCAGGACCCCTGTGGGTGCTATCCAAGGCTGCACCCAAAACCAGGGGACTTGTGTGAAAACCATTCCCCTGTGTAGATGCAACCAGCATTAACTTGGACAACAGTTACATGTCATTTCCTTTTCTGTATGTTGATAATTTATAGAGAAATGGCGTAGGATTGGAGGCCAATGGAACAAACTGGGGGGGCGGAGGGGATGATCCCTCAAGGAAATGAACATTAGGAAATTTCTTCAGCCAAAAGTGCACTGAGGACACCATTATATTTAACCTAAGAACCCGATTTAGCCACTGAGATTTTCAGCTCTGACTGGTTACAGCAAGTAATGCACTGGAAAGCCCTGGGTAAGGCTTTCTCCCTCACCTCCCTCACACAGGACTCGCTTCCAAGAGCTCTTTAAATAACAGTCCTTGAGCAATGGGTCTAGTACACAAAAGCCTGGGAGACCTTTCCCGTGTTTTGCTTTCCAGCTACTTTTACTGTTCTATTCAGCCTGAACATTGACTTCAGTGATAAAGCTAAAACACCCCACCCTTGCTCGTTATCCTGACAATATTTAATTCTGACAGTGCACTCAGTATACTTCATGAAATATGCAACCGCGCGACTAATGAGGTATTTGCACGTAAGGGCCATACACAGCAAATTGCAGGGCAATAAAAGTAAAAGAAAACCATGAACTGATCAGCCAGCTGTTAAAATGATGCAAAGTGTGTCTTTTCAAATTTATTGTGTTATAACCAGATGCTGACTAGAACTCAGTCCAGGCTCCTTCCGTAAAGCTTCACCTTAAAAACACCATAGGTCTCCCTTTCTGTTATTACACTTTAGCTCCCTACTTTTCAGATACTGATGAAAAGTTCACCTATCTAGGGCCTCCCTGCTTTCCACTCATCATGAGAGTACTATTTTGATTTTATGTGTGTGATTGCGTCCGCTGCAGTGCTAAGCATCCTATCAGCATATGACCAAATAGCAAAGCTGACATTTTTGCCGTGATTATCCATGAAATGTGTTTCCTACCTCTGATTTACAAGAGCCCTATTCCTGAGAAATGATTAATAGCTCACTAGCGCTGCCAAAAAGCACATAAATCTAGACATCCTCTATGCTCCTGACATGCTGCTCATCTCGTAGATATGTTCAGATCTCTCTCTCCCTCTCTCCTGCTTATCTACGTCTGATCCCCAATGGGCATACATTCCTGCTGATTAGGCAATACAGTTGCTGACTGGGACAATCTTAGGCTTATATTACTGATGGCACCCAATTAGAGGTTGCAGAAAGCAGTGTCCTTCCTGGGTTGTACTAGACAAGCATGATTAAGTGTTAAATGCCTTCTAAATTAACAGGCAACATTACCCATGTGTCTGTTACAACTTATCAGGGTAAGAAACCAGCTCCATTGCCAAGTTTATCCTGTTCGCAGCTACTCTCCCAGGCTGTAGACTAATAAAGGCAAGAAGAGGGCAAGCTGCATACAAGCATACACCTGACTCAGCTGATGCTTACCTTATTCAACAAGGTTTCATACACTTGGTATTATACATTCCTTTAAGTGCTCCACTCAGAGGTGACAGATTTAAACAAGCACCATCTGAACCGGGGCCCATTATATCATTCTCCATCCCCTCACCACCCCCCTGCCCGGGTCTAATAAAAGCTATTTCACAGTTCTTGAGCATCCTTCTTCTGAAGACCCTAGAGTGTTTTGCAATTATTAAAGAACCGATCATACCATGCCTATACATTTTATTCCATAATTTCAATGGGGCTGCTAGCACAGCAAGACACATCATACAAAAAAAAAAAGTAGCTCATTGTGCCTAGTATATGAAGAGAATATCAAGGTTGCAGTGCTTTCCTTACGTGTAACCACTATGACACAAGACTTTTATTGTACGATCATGTTCTACTTTACAAATAATACAGGGTACAACATGCCTTTTCCTTGCTGACTTTGATGCAGACAGGTTATAGCTTGCAACCAGTTTTCATTCCTGCATTCATGATGCTCACTGTTGTTACAGTACGGTGAATTTTTCACTGGAGATACTACCACCAGACCTTAGAATCATGCACAGCTCCCACTGACTTCTCTGGAAACCCCAGCTGTAATAAAAAAAATCAATATTATTAGTAATAAAACAATTCCAAAAGAGCAGTTTTCTCTAGGTGTGTGTTGATAATATTCTTGGCACTCATGTTCTGCTCTTTTTTTTTTCTTTTTAACTTCCTCATGATTAATCACTGGTCCAAGCTTACAAGCAGCTATCAACTTTTGAGTGCACCCACCCAGAATTTTGCCAGATCATACATTTTCAACAGATCCTGTTGACAGCTGAGTTATTGGGCTTTATTATGGCACTAAGTACTTCTCAGGTAAATACGTGGAAAAATTACACCAATGTGAAGGGATATCTTTCCTAGTTGGACAATCTTTAGAAGTGTAAATACTGCTCCATTGTCCATGTACCTTACCTTCAAGCTGTCTGGTAACAGATACGCTTTCTTTAAAGCAGTGCTTAACTGTTTGTTTAAAGAGTGAAGAGCAGCCTACATAATTTTCATTTCCGTGCCAAGGATAAGAAAGTTATTAGTGTTGCTTCTCTGGCTGTTGTATCACAAATTCTTTCAGAAGCAGAATATTTCATTACTGTTTCTTGCCATGACCTGATGCCCAGGCATGTATCCTGCACAGCTGTATGTGCAGCGCTATCCATGGGTTACATCCACGAGAAAGAAGCAGCTGGTGATATGTTCATTGCAGTTCTATTTTGTGCAATGCTGTTTGCAAAGTATATAACCAGACAAAGTAGAAAAGTCAAACAATAACAGCCATTTTCATTGCTCAGCATGCCCCAGCCTCCCTGGCCAGTGAGTCATAAGCCCCAAAGGGCCTTGACTCTCTGCTTACTCCTAAGCCATGCTCACAGTTTCTTACCTGACTTATTTCTTCTGCTGCATTTGGAACCAGTCTCTCAGATTGCGCAGCCTAATTCCGCTCAGCCTTTCCTTTGCTCGATTACTGCCTTCCTACAAGCAGCTAAAAAGACATTTAAATATTCCTATCATTTAGCCCCGAAGGAAAGCTGTTTAGCACATTTAACATCTTTACCCAGATCTGAGACTTTCTACAGATGTAAGAACCATCTGATGGCAGCCACTAACACCTTCCTGTATAACAAATATATTTCCAAAAGAACAGCTACATGCAAAGTAAATAGAGAATTCTTCCATAAAACAACAAAACTTGCTGTCCCAAGTGCAAAAGGAGATTTTTAAAAACAGTAAATTACAAATAACGAATGACATTTTTTTCACTCTCCTTTCTATGATGTGTGCAAAGCAGAGCAGTTAGGACAAGGTGTTAATTTTATCATCTTCCAAATGGCAGAATCAAGGCAAATGGAACTGTGACGAACCCCTATCTACTGGGTATCTACCCACCTCTCAGCTTTCCAGATAATACCAAACCTTTGTTTTCCTTCACAACTGTGCTGAATAGCCTGGAGCTGGTTAGATCATACACAAAAAGACCGACCCCAAAAAACTTTCCATGTATTTTACCAGTCCGTATCTTTTCTCAGCCATTTTACTGGGAGCACAACACACCAACTTCTCTGACGTAACATCCCTTAGAGGCACACATAGGAAGTAGGAAACATTATCTATTGGGGTTGGCTGCACTATCTATTTAGAGATCTCCTGACAGCTCGTCTTCACTAAGTTTCATAATTACGCGACTCTGAGCATCAGCAATCCTCACTCAGCTGTTCCATGGGAGCTTTCTCGGTAGACACCGTTTATCATATTTCTTTTAGTTTCATTCATATTTCACCATCTGCTGTATTCAGAACTGCTTTCAGATACCCTTTTTTCCACAAGAGATGTTGCTTATTGCTTTGGAGACTTATATTGAAAGAGGCACAGAGAGGAATAAATGACATTTGGGTATTTCACTACAGCTATAACCTCAAAGGTAGGAGGAAGAGAAGTTTAAAATAACTTTCATTCCTCTTGTCCACAAAAGCATACTGTCAAATTACGTATTTGTGTTCTGGCGGTAGACAATATATTTACAAGGGCTCTTCTGCCTGTCTTCTTTTGTATAAAAAAATGCTGTTACTCAAGGTTCAGGCTATTTCAAGGATTGTTCAATGCTGGATTATTCTGTGGCTAACAAATGCATGATTTAACGAAGGAATGCCCAGAAGAAGTAAGTGTAGGAATCAACACTCAACTTGACCTTATACTCCTTCAGCAGGTGCTGTACTTTCACAGACATGAATATGAGTAGAACAACTCTTGGGGGGGGGGGGGGGGGGGGGGCAGGGGAAGAAGGAAATTATTTTCATGGATCATTTGCCCTAACTTCCCAAACATGGTTCCTATTTATTTATGAAAAAAAGTATAACACGCTACCTGAATTCAAATTACTGACATAGAAGACCTTGATACACTGAAGTTTCATACAGTACTGTGCACGTTCTGGGTGCTGTTTTGGTCATTCTTAAATCAAAAGAGCAATCTGTCTACCTGAAGTTCATGATGCTGTTTTGGCAGTAAAGAAACTGATGGATACCAGTACCCAGTAAGATTTGAAATGTAAGAAGCAACTTTCTCTATGACTGATCATTTTTCAAGAGCATGTGTTTAAACCTCAAACACTTAATGAGAGCAGTGTATACTCTCATCTGCTTGGCATATCTAAATCATACCAAATAAATCTTGGCATGTTTTGGGAGAATCTTACCATCAAATATTTTGCACACATGATCTTGACCCTTATGCAGCTTAATGGAAAAAAAAATCTGAGTAACATTAAAGTTTTTTTCCTAAGCTAAGAGAGCCTTACATGACCTAAGCTCTAATTCTTTACTTAAACAAACCAAACCAAATGAAACAAACAAACTGAAAACCCAAACCTTGAGCTTTCTGAATAAATTTATTCTAATCAAGTAAGGAAAGTAAAAAGTTGGGTGGTTCTGGCATCAGCAGAATCAAAGCACATTCCATTATGTAGCTAATACGAGCAATTTTGTTAAACAAACTATACCTTTGTTCTGTAAATTTTGGAAGTTAGGCTTTGGGACAGATGTTGCCTGCTGGATGCAGACATGCCAGGGGAAGGTTATAGCCCCAGCTGTTGATCGTCACTTCTTTGCAGAGGTTACTGCTCCCTCACATTTGCTGGCAGAGCTTGCTTACAGAAAACACTCCCGAAGCCACTTGAAGTTGAAGTGGGTGGCGTTACTATTTAGACAGTTTAAGCTAACTAGCACAGCTGCTGAAAGAGTTGGTGCCTGTCTGTACCTTTAAACTTCCACTGTTCACAAGACTGCAAGTTTTTCACAACTTCTTGTCAAGACAGAAGATTTTTCTCACCTTTTTTCGTAGCACCAGAGATCAAATCCCAAGCGCCACCCTTGAATATTTAGCCTTAAATGCCTCCTAATAAAAATACTGACAATTGTGTTAAAAGTGCTAGCAAACTACAGTCCTGTCTTAACTCTAACTTTCTGCTCTGACTAGTTTTCAAATCACTTTTCCACCAAGATCATGGTCTTAGAAACAACAATCAAAGTCTGTGTTATTTCACTGTGCAAGGGCATCCTGCAGACCCGTGTGACACATCTAAGGAGAAAACGTGCACAAGATGCAGCTCTGATGCAGCTCTGATGTTGGGAGGCACCAGGCTATGGGCAGAATACAGTACTTCAGACACGCTGTGATGCTCTAGACAAGCTCCTCACCTTTCTTTGCTATTTTCCCACCTACGAAACAGTGATCCTGTTGCAGAGTTCTTTGAAATTTGAGTGAAAAGTGCTAAGTGTTTGTGCATGATAATTGCTATTAAGAATATAGATTCACTATTCCTTCGCAAGTTAAAAAAAATGGATCATACAAATATTTCGTCAACAGATAATTAGTATTGGTATGTGGTTACGACTTTAGAATAATGCAGCGTTTATTTTCTCACTCTTTTGTAAGTAATATGTATCTATGAGGAAATTCCAATATATCTCCAATTAAGGAATTTACAAGGTTTTTTTAAGGGATTTGTTCCTGTTTTTTCTCCTTGCAGGATATTGATTGAGCCACCTGAAATGTCATTCACAGTAGGCTATTTATGTGACGATGTTTCTATCCTAGTGAAATTGCTATGTCTAACACCTTTGTCCTCTCCAAGGAAAAATATTATTTTGCAGACAAAACAGGAAGTTATCCAAGGGTTTAAGAAAAGAATTTGCTGTTTCTTTCCTTCAGTGTAGAATTACTTTATTTGGAGGTATTTTCCTACGTCCTCTACTGCTTGAGCTACAGACAATACCAAGTAGCACAGTATATGCCAAAGATCATATGAAAAGAACATTACAGATACAAAGTCAATCACTCAAAACTTAGAACCTTCTAAGATTTATCAGACAACTGCATTTCAGGTCCCTTGGTGTACACATTGCATACAGGACTATGGATGACATGACTATTTTTTCCTAAAGCCATTTCCTCATTCAGTGAACAGACTAGATGCTAATTATTACACACATGAATGTTCATCTTTTTTTTTTTAAATTCTTACTGCTCTCCGTAAGGCACCAGGTCTTATTTACTGACCTGTACTCAAGACTTGCTACAAAGACAGGATTATGAGTGCCTGTTGACTTTTCTGTCACACCATCCTTGTACTACTCAAGTGTACAAGCGTACAAGCATTTCTTTGCAAGCAAGAAATCACCCATGTGATTTTGTGAATGGGATGAACTTCCTCTCATTGCCACAGGTGAAAAGATCAGACAATGATAACCTGGAAAACAGTAGTTATTAAGTAGCTTCACTTAAATCTCCACAGTTAATTTACTTTCCACCACATCCCTTCTATGTTTTAATAGTTCTTGAGTTCTTCTTGCATGTGCACTAGGACACTTGTGAAGCCTGGACTCTGGCAACATAGGGACACATTGCTTCTACCTCCCAATTATTGAATTCTTTCTCCAAATCATTGGTGTTTCTCATCAAAATGGATGGACACATTTATTTTTAAGACAAGCGAAAAAGCAACACATTGCTTTTAAACATGTCCTCAGGACAAAAAAAAAAAACAAACAGACATTTTTTCTGAAGCTTTAGATATTCAGCCAGATGCAGTCTCCCAGTCTGTACATTTTCAGACCCAATAATGTACATTTTCAGACCCAATAATATACATTTGACAAATTTATAAGCACCTCAAAACAGAGTCTTGTGATGAAGTGTCAAGCAAGCTTAACTATAGGTGGCATTCATAGCTTCACCTATAATTAATATCTCCTATGAGAAGTCTGCTGGTAATCCAGATGAGGCAGGCAGTGCAACGACTCTGCAAACCTACACAAAAAAGCGAGGCTGCGTTAAGAGGTCTCATTCATTCCTCTGATGATCTGAAACAAACAGGCATCAAATGATTTATACCATGTAATCAGCATTCACAACCTCAGCAGAGTACCTGAATACAGTGCAGAATCAAAAATGAGCATCTAAACCCACTTCTTGACATTCCTACATACAAACCAGTAAGTCGGTGAATGATAAAGAAGCCAGAAAGGAAAACTTCACTTGAAAACAAACCACTTCTAGGTAGCTCAGAAGAAATACACGACTTTGCCCCAACCAGTTTTTGCCCTGGTGAGTCACGGCTAGATCTGTCCTGATATGGCCAAAGTAATTACCAGACACTTCTTATGGTTGACACTATTCCATAAAGGAAAAGACAAGAAAGGAAAAAGCCTTGTCCCTAAAAAACTTGGCTTTGTGTCACTGTAAAGAGCACCCTAAAAAGTGACCGATCCTCTTTGTCTTACCCTGCTATCCTTTCTAAAGCCAGTTTTTTTCCAGCTTGGTTCTTTTGTGTGTCCACGGGCTACAAGAGTAAATCATTGCTCTAGCGCAGCTCATTTACTTAACATACTACAACATATTGTAGTCCCATAAAGGGCTAAGAAATCCTTGATGATTTGAAACTCCGTAGTATACTATTGCACTTACCAGAATCACTAAATAATAGTAAAATAAAATCTGTCATTAACTGAATAATTGTTTTATTTCCCTTCATGGAAGTGGAAGGAAACATATAAACAGTTCATGTCCTTTTATGGAAATGAAGACCAACACATTCAACTAGCCAGGGGGTGGTTTCCCCCTTTTTTTAATCAGAAGAATATTTTTTAGCACTTACTTATGTTTTCAAGACTTCTTGGCATCTGCTCTTAAAAAGCACAATGAAAGGCATACTTTTAACTACAAACACTGATAAAATATGGTAACGCTCTGTTTTTCCCTGCTGCAAAACTGCCAAGTAATAAGGATTTGCATGACTAAGCTTCTATTATGCTGACATATGCAAAACTGAGGAACAATCATTCTTACTGGTTTGACAACACTTAGAAGGGAAACGCTCCTTTTACTTTCCTCTAGGACATGTTGGGCCTCAGACAAGATGAACACTATCATTCAACCAAATCAATTTTTAAATGGATGTTTAAATGCTGAGTTCTCTTAAGCGGAGCCATTTGGATAGCAACCTTATTATGTGAGCTAAAGGTCAGTAGGGATTTGACTAACACTTGCAAACATACAGTATTTCGTTTGACATGTTTCTACACAGCAACCACCACACCATTTGGAATCCACTTCTTTGAACCCAAACAAATGTTTCAATAAGCTTTTTGAAGCATCTTTGCAAAACTCCCAAATCTGTGATCAATATATTGGATTAAAACAACATCCAGCTAAAGGATAAAAATGTTAATAAACATTTTCAAACTTGGGTGCTTAAGGTTATTTTCAAACCAGTAACTACCACTGGCCAACCTTCCTCTGGGAGCAGCATCTGTGGGTCCAATTGACTTGAAGTAACTGGCAGGTGCTCAGCTGCCCAGAAGAGTATGATTTATTGGCCTGATCTTAGGCCGACTACAGTTGTTGGCAAAAAGATCCTGAAAGTTACTGGAACTGTAATTAAAGCATGGGGGTGGGCGGGAGAGGCCACTGCCACACAGTCCAAATGCATCGCTGGTGCTGTTGCACCTTTGACATCTCATCGATGCATTCAGGGTAAACTTTCATTAAGGGTAATCACTGGCAGCTATTTTCAGCTTAGTTTTGTACATTATGAGGCTTAAATGTTTGTGCTATCTGCTTCTTTCCATCTCTTTATCTCTTACTGCTCCCTCTCCCCCAGCCTCCCTCTGAGCTTTTGGCCAACCAAATCAGGGATTGCTCTGAGGGAAAAGCAGGAGGAGCTCAGGTGCTGCAGCTGGCAGCAACCAATTGCCCAGCTAGAACCGGGCATGCACAGTGCTGGGGTAGGCAACGTGCATGCTGCTCCTTACAGAATGGCATGCCATAAAAGAAATGGAGAAAGGTCAATGTAGCGCACTGTGAAGGGGAAAGGACAAAGGACATCAAGCCAATGGAAACCATGTTTTATTAGCCCCACTGCTCACAGACTGACTTCTTTCCTTGGTGATTCTCCCCTATATGGTCTGTTTGCATTCGGTATATACCCACCAATAGCACTGGTACTGTCAGAGCAGCACAGGGGAAAATGCCCTGATAAAAAGACAGATTTGCTTCGCTAGTGACCTATCAGTGGTCACCTGGAACAACCAGATGGAGATTACATGAGAAATAGAAAACAAATTTAATAATTCTAGCACAAGGAAGTAAGCCTCAGTGCAAATACTTCCTAAGTAATGATGCACGTACATACGAAATTAGGATAGTTTTCTGCTTACTGTTTTTTCAGATTTGCAGGAAGTCACTGAGTATTGCCTTAATGCTGAGAATAATAATTTCCCTTAAAACTTATCAGGAGCTACCAAGTGCCCTGAAGAAGATACACATGAGGAAAAACTTCTTTTCTGTGAGGGTGCCAGAGCAGTGGCACAGGCTGCCCAGGTTGGTTGTGGAGTCTCCTTCCCTGGAGACATTCAAAACCCACCTGGATGCGTTCCTGGATGCCCCCTGCTCTGGGTGTGCCTGCTCAAGCAGGGGGGTTGGAGGGGATGATCTCCAGAGGTCCCTTCCAACCCCTACCAGTCTGTGATTTCCTACCTGTCTCTTCATTCACCTCCAGGACTACTCTTCTCAAGCAGAGAGTCCTTTGTACCAGGATTTAGGTTGAGAAACCCACACTCACAATCATAAGAAAATCAGATAAATAAGGATGGAATTAACCCACAAATTAATTATTTGGTAATACTGTCTTCCAGATTAATGTCTTCTTTGGATTATCTGATGAAAGCTGCAGTTAACTGACTTTCTTTTGATCCTCCTACTGGGAAAACAGAAAGGATGAGATGGCGGGGGTGGAAAGATAATAATGTTCAGGTTGACGGTATCTTATCCATACTAGGAAGGGTAAACCCAATTAGTTCCTTCTCAAGACTCCTACTACCAAGTGGAGATGCCACTGTGAAGCTGTTTAGCCAGTTTTAAATCGGTACATGTTCTCATGCTCTTGCGACACCTGGCATATAGCAAATGCATTGAAACTTGTAAAAAAACAGTGATTCACTGTTAATCATTCAGAAATGAGACAGAGATTCATGGTAACCCTGTATTTCTGGAAAAGCATATCTACACCCCAATTTTCATGTTTTATGAGACAGAAACTGGAAGTTGAGAACAGAACCTGGATCCTGATCTGTTCTACAAAATTTTGGGAAGCATTACTTAAATCCACAGTTAATCCGTGCAGTATTATATATGGTGAGCTGTGGAGATTCAGGAAGCGACCCCACATTTAGGAAGACCTTCCGGCATGAACTGAGCACTTTTTAATGGTGGGCTCAGCCTTACACAAGTAGCTTAATCCATGGGCTGAATTAGATCTCTTCTCTTTTGCGTCGTAATGGCTGAATTCTGATCTCCTGGTTTGACACAATTACTTTTCACAGAACAATCACATTTCAAGCGCATCTATTCCAGAAATGTATTGATTTGTATTTACACGAGGAACATTTAAAGCAACTTTTTTACTGAAAACTTGCCACTTCACTCTCCCACCTGTGATTTTCCATAGTTAAATCTCAGGGTCTGAATTCCACACTTCAATATCTCCAACAGGCTATTTTGCCATTAAAAAAGGCATGTTAATTACTTCTCATGTTTAAAATAACTTCAGTGCTGCTCCAAGCTTAGCAGAAGAGGTGTTCAGATTTAGCAGTCCCTGCCACTTTCTTTCTTCCTGTCTCATCAACTCTGCTTAGCAACAGGAGTGAGGAAATCAAGAAGACAAGCCAGCCAAAGTTAGGATGACCCCGTGGAAGAAGTGGAGCTCACAAAAGACACAGAAGGGGCAGGCACAGCATGTAGAGGACAGGTGGGTTGAGGAGGCAGTTGAGCAGGTCTTTAATGAGTTGGGGGACAGCTGGGAGGGAGCATGTAGTGGGCAGTATGGGGAGAAGACCTAGGAAGCAAAAGCATTGCAGAGATCTGTAATGGGAAGCCAAAGTGAAGGGATGAGCTGAAATGTCAGTTCTTGGAGCACTGAAGAGAGAACCTGCCCTGTGCTAACCCTTGACTGACACAGACCAGTCCTCCAGGCTCATGGCTATTCCCTCTGTTCTGCAACAACATAGCATTTCTGGGCCAAGTTATCAGTGCATCGAAGGCTTGCAACAGAGCATCAAAGGCTCAGAACTGAGCAGCAGCTGCGCTGCCCTCAGGAGTGAATGCAATAGCTCCAGAGACTCTCTTCATCAGGTACCAGCCCTGAGCTGGGAAAAAAATTTACTCCTAAGAGACTGCATGTCCACATACAGCAGGTACAAAATGCAGAGCTAAGCCTTATAAAGTCTTGGATCAAGCTGGGTAAGCCCTAATGAATTCTGGGCAAGCTGTGGATTTTAAGCCGTACTTCACTGGGCCCACGCTCAGTTCTGCTGTAAATCAGAACTGAGGAAACATCACCAACAGATAAACAACATCATAAATCCTGTTGCTTGGCTCCTCTTTTGACTGCAGCACATTGCATGTGGCACCAAAGACAATGAATAAAAATGCACCAAAAAAAATTTAATAATCTTTAAAATCATACTCCTTCTCCCAGTTCATCATTTACATTAATAACACCATCAACATGCCAGAAGACAGACCTTTCTCTAAGTAAATGAGATCTAAGCTTGTTTTCAACAAATTAAAACATACCAATAAATTAAGGTATCATATATGGGCCAGGTATACATTTCACCCAGGCCAGTAAAAGTGCTAGTAACCGTAACAAAATTCAGCCTTTATTTGCAGAGCACTGCCTGTATTTCTTTGTATTTTGTTAACAATGCAAAATATTGAGGTTACTGTTTAAACGTGTCTTCCAAAAAATACAGGAAGATTTGGAAAATCAAGAGATAGATGATGTGATAGGGAAGAAGTTTACATTTAGATCAGTTAGTCACACTGCACCTCCTGGTTCTCTGGAAAATGTAAAAAGCAGGCAAGAGAGTTACACGGGGCAAGACAGCAAGGAGCACATAAGGCTGGGTTTGTTCAAAAGTGCTTCCACAAAAGAAACAGCCATAGAGCTATCCAATCCAAACTCACATCTGCTTCCAATTTTATAGTCTTCTGTGTCTTTGATGAAAATCCAATTTTTCCCAAAAGGAATTGCAGCACAGTTGAGTAAAGAAAGGTCTATTGATAAATCTAATGCATCTTTTACAGACTGTGATGCTTCAGGGGTTTGGTGGTATGGGGAGAAGGGGTTTGTTTCATAATGTGCTGCATCGCTAAAGCTCCCTTTACATGTCACCACTTTCTACCCTAAGTGGCAGTCTATTTAGAGCGAGACTGAAGTACAGGCTCCAAGCTAGCTCCTCTTTTTTTGTCAGAGTCCCTAGGCATCTTAGACACTCATCTCCACCTAACCAGACATAGTCTGAGTTTTTTTTTAAATGCATGTTTTTAAGCAACGTGAGGTAGCACATGTCCAAATCCACTTGACACCAGTGTGTCCTTTTGACACCCTCTCCAAAGAGAGCAGCAAAGAATAACACTTCATCAATAAATAGTGCTTATTTTATTATGTTTATTTCGCAGATGCCCAAGAAAATGCCATATCCTATAATGAGCACTGCTCAGATCGTTCTTATGGTAGTGCTAGCCCTACCTATGGGCTAGTTCTTGTGCCAGCTACTTATATTAAACTCTTGGCCCTTTCAAAGTTAACAGAAATCAACAGGGACAAGACACACTGCTCCTGTTTCAAGGCACACAAAAACTTTGGGGTCTTGTCTGTCATCAGCCCACTATTTTCTGCTCTGCAGCCTTGCTGTCAGAAACAGTCCCCAGGCTACACAGGACACATAGCTTTTCAGGGGGACATGAAAGGTACCATAAATTGCCATCCGACACAATTGAGCCAGAAATCTGACTGGTATAAGGATGCAAAATTCCACTGAAGTCAGGGGGCCTGTGCTCATTAATGTCAAGGCTTCATTTCACCCATTAAAAAGTGAACTGTCAGCTAAGCTATGCTCTGTGAACTCTTGTGGGATTTCCTGCCTTCTTAAGTTACGCATTTCCAGTTTACCTATGAGCCTAAATGCATGAATTTAAAATAAAAGGCACTTCTAGAGACACAGGATAGACATGCTGCTTCCACTGTCAAAGAAACCCCAGAAATATAATGTTTTTAGTGTAAAAGCACACCTATCCTACTAAGCAACCTGGGTGGAGGAAAGGCAGAGTGCTCTTTGATGAGACAGGAAGGTCAGGTCAACTGTAGGACAAAGGCCTTAGTGCTGATCTTGCCTTTTTTGCAATGTGAATCTACAGGGATTGTACAAGTTAACCTGCTGCTGAAGAGGGACAAAAAAAAAACCAAACAAAAAACAAACACCAGACAGCCAGTAACTTTTTGCTTTTCTGTGGCCAAGACAAAGCCATGAATGATGTGATACTAGTGCTAATTTACTTAACATATTTTCTTATTTGAGCACCTGTCTGGGGGTCTGTGGAAGCGTTGGGACTGGTTAATCTGCTGAATGATCTTTAATCAGACAGTAATATTAGGTGCTAATAGCTGTGATAAAGGGGCTGTTTAACCCAACTGTTAACACAAAGGCATGCCTGCCACAACTACTATTTCAACAATGCATTTGCCAGTCATATTAATTAAAACTAATTCCTTGCAGGCCACAGAAAGCACAGAGTAAACCCACATGGAAAATGTCTAGCCATGTTCTACCATGACAAATCACATTAAAGAAAAAAAAAATTAAAATTATCCTAAGGCAATGAAATTTGTCTCAGAAAATATTCTCTCTTGGAAATTCTCAAATCGTAAATTCACAGCAAAGCTAAAAAGGCCTTTAATAGAGTCTTCTGAATGTGTAACTATATATCTGTGGCTCTGTCCTGTGACTTCGTACTAGTCATTAAAAGCTTCTAATAAGTCAAATGCAAAGCACTGAGACTTCCTAAAGGTCCTGAGGTAACAGTTATTTACATGTCATTTAGATGATGGTCCAAGAGAAGAGTGGTTTAAGTGAAGCAGCACAGTTAAGTCTCCTAGATAGGCTAGCAGGATTTTATCTTTTTCTCTTGCTATTTCTTGAAAGCTTAAATAAATGTTATATATACATTTATCAGGCTATAAAGGGGTGAATTCTTAACCCCCTGCGCACGTATTTCCGGCACAAAGCTTACAACTAGTTCAGCTGGAAAGTCTTAGTTAAGATTATACTCACACATGATAGCTTTTTCTTGAGAAGTGTTTGGTTTTCAGAAAAGTGTTTGGCTCTCCAAAGGTCCTAATATTCTAAAAGGAATACAGGAAAAAGACACAATTTAAGCATTCAGTACTCAAATGAGTCCCCAAGGATATTTTGGTTAAGCGGTAAAATGTATCCAGGTTAACTCCCCACTCCATTTCCTTCTGGAGTCAGTGAACGGAGAGACAATCAGCTAGCAAAATGTGAAGTTATCCACAATGTGAATGTGGGCCCCAAAGCTGTACTCCGACATGGTAGCACAGACGCTTCTGCCAAGACCTACAAGAGCCAGAACCTGGGAGGACAAAGGAGAGTTATGAAAAAGCATACTCCAGAAATCTGCGCAATGCTCAAACACTCTTCTGGTAAAATGGAAGCAGTGGACATAATCCCCTAAGATCAATATGTTAAAGTTTTCTTGCCAGAAGGTCAGTGCCAGTTACATGTATTTACCTCCAGGGTAAAGAAGATTAAAAGCCATCTAGACATAGTCCTGTGCAACCTGCTCTAGGTGATCCTGCTTGAACAGGTGGTTTAGACAAGATGACTATTAGAGATGACTTCCAACTTCACCCTTCCAACCCTGAAAAGAAAAAAAAGAAGAAAAAAAAATCTACAAGGTGATATTCCAACTATTAACACCTACTCACTGACCTCACTGGGAAGTTAAGACAAGAACTAAGTGTGTAAGTTCTTTTGAAGACGATGCAGCAATGCTTCTGGAGCTCCATTCACTTTCACCAAGCTAAACCTGACTCCAAGTAGTTAGTTAGGAATGTGTGAAACCTTTCCTTTACAGGATTTTTGCAAACTTTAGCATTATCTTAATACAGTTTTGTTAAGTGAATTATTTATTAACTTGATACTCTCATTGATGGTCATAGGGAACTCCCACCAAAGCAGACAATTGGACTTCTGAGTGCAAAACAATAGCAAGCATTTAGAGGGATATTCTTCCTTTGATGCACATAGCGAACTCCCATTAAACAATAACAGGAAGTATACAAGGAATTATCTTGCTGAAAATCATGCAAAATAAAGACAATATTTTACTACACCTGTTTTGGGAGTTTGTTTTTAACCTGATTTACACTATACATTACTGAAAGTTAGCCTGAACTATGGTTAAGCTTTTCTCACAGGGTATAATACGTTCTCTGACTGGCATTACCAAGTTCTTCACCATACAGGCTTCTACAGTTTCCCTGAAAATGCATTTATTCTGGAATCGCTACTCACTTCATAAAACAGAGTAACTGTTATAGGACTTAAGCAGAATCTTTATTCTCAAAAAAAGCATCCATACAGGAGACTTTTTTGTAGTTTGTCCCAGAATAGCTATGTCAGTTAGTTTCCTCATTTAGGTATGTCCTAAGCTTAGCTGAGCAGAATTTTAAACTCTCATTAGCAGAAAGCCAGGCTTTACTGTTTTATTAAGGTTTACAAGCCAATCACTTCCTGGTTCTTAGTAATTTTACAGTTCAACATTCAATGGACCGTAAACTGCTATATAGAATTATGTTAGCCAGGCCCTAGATTTAGCTATTTTATTGTTTGGGAGGCAAATTCATTTCATCCTGGAGTTGGGTTTGTTTTTTTTTTTTCCCAAGGGAAATGCATTGAAGCCACTGGCACTGAGAATAAACAGAATCCTTGTATTTGTCAATAAGGTCGTGCAAGCGGTGATGCCTTCTGGAAGTAAACTTCTGTTAGAAATGCTGTTATCATTCATTGGCAAGAAATAGTACCTTAGAAACTTAAAAAGCATCCCAATTTTCCAGAGTATTTTCATCCAAGAGTAGTTAAATCACCTTGTCTGTTTTCTGATACCAACACAATGATGGTAAATCATGACCATAATCATGTGACCACAAACAATTATCTATCATTAATTTGGACAGAAACATTTACAACAACAAAGAACAGAAAACTGCTAATCACCATGTCAGAAGGTCTTACACACAGGGCATTTCATTGACAATTATTTGAACTATGTCATTTAAACCAGTGGTCATTTTCTTTGTCGCTTTATCCTTGGACTTGATCAACATTCCAGATCCTGCCTGCATTCTTTACGGGTGCCCAGCAAGAGCTAGATGGAAGACATGAAATTAAAATCAACTTAATTTAACGCGACAAGAGTGGCTTTGTGCTTAGGCTTTGCATTCAGTCTTTTACTAACTCCCTGTGTATAAAACTTTGACTTTTAGAACAAGAATCTCTTCTTGTCTGCATATCTCTCTGGTATCTCTTCCTCATTTTCCAAAATGGTTGTTATTGCATGTACTGCATCCTCACATAGGCATTGGCATCAGCAAGTCTGATCACTGATGAACTTTTTCCAGAAACATATCCGTTCCATTACCCCCATGAAAAAAGGGGTGCAATGAAGGTACAGGCACAAAAAAACCCCCTTGGCTTAAGAAAGCGTTTGCATACTCTTGGCATTACCAACAAACTATCCCTCACTTTAGACTGATATAACCCACAACCCCATTTTTCCTTCCTCTGGGGCACAGAACAGTCTGCTAAGACCATCTGGAGGATTTTTTGAATTTTGGCTACTGAAGAAACTTAGTCATACCCTGCCCTTCCTTGTTGCCTTCCTGTAGCACATTATGCTTATGCTATGTACCATTGATCCTAAGCTTTCTAAAGGGTTCTCCAAAATGTCTTTTGCCCACTGTAAAGGAAGTCTCACAGGGCAGATTTTCTCTGTACCCTTCTGGAATAAACAGCATATTTATGGCCAACAACAGCTTGCAGAACCTAAACTGAAAGATTTTGGCTCTTTTCAATCTCATCTATGTCTGTCAGTATAAATATTTTCTAGGGATACCAACCACACCTCTTTATTTTAATGGCATGTTTCAACATTGTGGTGGAGATGGAAGAACTCTTTGGCAACTGGAAGTTACTTTGTTTGGGAAGAATCATATTTGCTTTTGTATTACAAAAGAAAGCCAGTGTTTCATGGCAGTGAGTCCTCATTTTAACCTAATGGATGTTCCCTTTCAGGGATTATTGACCTGTTAGAACTTTCTAGATGCATTGACAGTAGAGACGTGGGAAGATGGGAACACACTGGAGAATTCCTGTAGTCAGTTTGCACTGGGTAGCAAAAAGGTCTGCTAACACTGCTCAGCAAAAAGGAGATGCTCTGTAACATGAGCCTCTGCACCTTTCCCTGAACCACAACTTTCACATTACAAACGTAAGAAGCTATTAAGTTAAAAAAAAAAAGCTTCATTGTAAGTCTGATCAAAAGTGATGGGAATTTCTCTTACTGATTTCTAACACTTTCTATTTACTTGTGCATACCATAATGTGGAACTACATCCCAAAAATTGATCAGAAGTAGGGAAAAAGGTATATAACTTTTCAGAAGCAGGTATATCCTTGAAAAGAAGGAGAAAGTAAGTCTTCTGTAATATACTTGGATGTTACTTTATTTATAAAAAAAAAAATACTTTGGTAACAATTGCTGGATGACACAACAGATTTCCATCCAATTCTCAACTTTTACTCATCAAAAAGTAACATACAGAGAGGTCCAGTGCATTAGCCATTCTTGTCCTGCAGGACAAACTTGACTGGTCACCCTACAGTCCTGTTTCTGGATTCCATAACCAGAAGAACTGAAAGAATTTTTCTAACAGAATGATTTCCCTTCAAAACACTCTAGCCAGAGACTAAGGATGCCAGGTTTCCTGGTTCTTCTGGCTCCACATCGTCTTGCCAGGTGGGCAACTGGAGGCTGTATTTTGTTTGTTAAAACTATGAGGCATGCCAGGTACAGAAATGGTTCCGTGTTTAGCAGGTGCAATGTTACAGAATATACAAGAAACAACGATATTCCGGAGCGTGTTTTCTCCAAATCAGAATGAAAACCTTTCCCAATATCAAGCTTTTCCTTTTTCTTACTCAGTTAATATACACCGATGCATAGCCTTCTGAAAAGAAAATCTTAGTTGACTGCAAGAACTGGAAATTACACAAATAATATTTTAAATTACAGCCTACACAAAGCCCTCTCTCTGTAAAATCTTTTGATGGCTAACCACCGGTATTGCTGAACTTCCTCCCTCATACACCCAGAGCACACCCCTGAACCTTGTTCCTTCACATTTTGAAAGGTAACATTTTCAATCCTGCCAAATTCAATTGTTTTTGTGAGTTCCTGGGCTTTTATCTCTCTAGCTAAGTGAGTCCCAAAGGCTCAGCAGGAGACAAAGGCAAGGTGCTCATGGCCAACCGTGCTGCCATTGTGTTAACAACTCTCAGGTGACAAATGAATGCCTTATCTTAAGTCACCCTTTCCTATGCCTTTTTTTGGGGAGGGTTGGCCCATGGATGGCTCCTCTTCCAGGAGGCCTCAATCAAGTTAAATCAACATATTCCTAGAATTAACATACAAAATCTAGGGCAACATAAGGTGTTCCTACATTATTCCCACACTTCAGTAGATAATTCTGCTTTCTGTAGTCAAAAACCAGACTCCAACAGTATAAATGATGGGCATGCCGGACTCAAGATCTAAGCAGATCCATGTGCCTGGGAACTACCAGTGGAAGAGCAAAGAAAGAAAACTACTGAAGATCAGAGGGGTAAACAAACTGTGGTTTACAGTTTACTGCACGCTTTGGCTGTGATTTTAATAATTCTTATTCCACCTGCCCCCTTTGATTTCTAAGATGCGATTTTCATAGCGCTGTATACAAATGTGTGTGCAAATGTGTGCAAATTGGTATCACAAACACACAGAAGTTTCATTGAAAGCTGTCATAGTGTTTTTGTAAGAGTATATTATGAAAGCCATTGCTTTCTTTTCCACATCCTAGGGAAAAAAAACCATACATATATGGGTAAGCATTGTGGAATCGTAGCACAATTCACCTGTTCTCTATAATTCCTTTCATTACTTGTTTCAGTGAAAGATAAATTAAGAGATCCATGGATGTATCATGAAGAAAAAATATTTAATATAAATATTTAACATAAAAATTATACATACAATGATACTGTGTGGTAACACACGTATTCCATTTTGATTCTGAAGTTCTTAGTCATTTCATACTGCAGGATATTCCTCCCAAAGTGTGTATCCTAACTGTGACAGTAATTCTGAAATTTTTAGTAATGTGTTAATGAAAAAGAGTCTATTTCTAGCCTAGTTTTCTATCCCTATTGATGACAGTACATATATTCTGCAAAATACACCAATAAAAATTACAACATCGCTTACTTTATCAGAATAGAAATACAGGTCAAATGTGTGGATAGTTTCCATAAAAATGTAGCTATCCCTGAATCAGGGTGATTTTTGTTTTAGCATTTTTCTATCTGAGATCTTGTCTTTCTGTAGGACTCTGCACGATCAGTGTTTTTGCCCTGCCTCTCCCTTTTCTTTTACTGTGTAACTGCCTTATACAAAGTGATATTTGTATGCCAGCAGGTAATATGTTTATCGAGTAGTCACCCAGACCTGACAAGTACTGTAGTGTATTTCTTTTGAAAATTGCCCAAGGTGGGGTTATTTCATCTGCTCTGACAAATTGTATATGCACTATCCACATTACACTGTCATATCTATCTTAGGTTCACCAGCATCTTATTACTGATGCTGTTGTTTTCAAATCTGAATACAGTATGGGGAAAGCAAGCAAGCACACCGACAAACCTATCTTAGCAATAATTTTAAAACAAAGCCCAAAACAATGACATTGTGCAATAGCCTTGAGTGACTTTTTTATAGCTGTGTTCTAATTCTTCAGAGAACAGAGAGGGGAGCTTTGAAAAGGTGCTAATAGACCATGAATTTGCAGCAGTGTAGTTCACAGCTAAACACACTCCCACTTCAAGCTCAGGCAGGAAAAAAAAATGAGGGCACCACAGAAGTGAATTAAAAATCATGCAAACAGTCCCAGCAACAACGAGGGCAGTAGCAGCTTATAAGATCAGCTTCATTTGGCAGAATGCCCATCGCACCACGACCTAAGAGTGGCCCTTAGGCAGGAGGATATCTTATGGCTTGCAAAAAGAGGATGGGGCAGGCTGTCAAGGGGAGGGATGGAATCAAAAGGAACATCTTTTAAGCCTGTGTTGAATTAACTTGTCTTACAGAACACTGACAGCAAACTGTTAGGTCTTTTAAATGTGTTTGGAGAGTTCTTCTATAATTTATTTTAGACTGTAGACAAATGCTCTCTCTGGATCAGCTGTGCTACTAGGAGAGATTACTATCACAATGCTCCTCCTCCTGCCTGGGGGTATTGTCCCCTCAAATCTCCCAGAGATACTCATGTGCATTCTCCAAATGAGACCGTAGTTCCATGACAGTCTAATCCAATCTAAGATGGGGCTGCCACAGTCCCTCCATCCCCAGCTGCTGCCCCTTCCCGTGCCAGCAAGGATGCTTGTCTGGTCCCACACTGAACTGGTTCAGAAAAGACAGAACTAACTCAAAAAATCATAACACTTCCCTGCCAGTTCAGCTCCCTGTGGAGTCAAACAAACACCAGCGCTGGTGCAAGAGATGGGGTGGGGATATACATGATGCCAAGCCAGGCTGCAACAGCTCTGGTTTGGATCAGCTTAAACCATCTTGAAACCGCACTCCAGGCTGGGCTAGCCAACGCCTGCTATTTAAACTGCCTGTGCTGATCTAGCTCTTTCTGCCTGGCCCAAGTTTGGGAGTGGTCCTAAAAAAAAGCTTCCTCCTCAGATCAGAAGGGGTGGGCAGCCTCCCCTCGCTATCAGCAGCCCATTCCTCAGACACACCTGCCTGCAGGGTTTTGTGGAAATGGAAGATGGCGTCCTGTGATACGTGAAGCCTACAGGGAGTTTCTGTGCCATTGTGGCAGGACAGGCATTGATGAGCAGTCCTGTGTTGAGCTGGGGGAAGCTTCCTCTCAGGAGCAATGCCAAGTTCCCAAACATCCCACAACAGCCAGGGTGCTCTGGGAAGCTGTGGTGAACTAACAGGATCCAAGCCCAATGGGACAAATTATTTGAATGTAAAGAGATGCCAAGGAAAGATGGTAAAGGAAGAGACACATCAAAGTCTATCTGAGCTGGAAATGGAAATAATTTCTCCCCCTTTCTGAAGCTTACCAGTTTCTTCATCAGATCCTGAGCAGTAAGGCAGTAAGCAAAGTGGTTCGGTACTTGCTGACTTGTTTGCACACATCATCACATCTGATATGTGCATGGTGGCACAGAGATGGGGAGAAACACATAATATCAAACAGCAAACGTAATTAAGACAGTTTTATTACCTCCAAAGGACGCCTGCTTCTTTCCAGTAGCAGCCGTGGAATAGTTTAGAGCCAAAACTCTGGAGGGCAAAATCAAGGATACCCAAATTAGCCACTAGAGAGGGAGAATATCCCACAAGATACACCTTGTCTCTTTACTTGAAAGGTGGGTTTAATTGCCCGCTCTTCTGCATTCTTCCCTCATCACATTAGTTTCACAACTATTTAGTTTTGCTGGACCCACATACATCTGTGAAGACTACATTCTGCAAAGTATCAAGAGAGAAAAAATCATAAGTTCAAGGAACAAGAGAGGAAAGACTGGATTCACTAGGAAAAGCACTTGAACTTCTGAGGAAACAAAGGGAGAAACCAGTTAAGTTAGAAGAAAACCCAGAAGCCACCTTTTAGACACCAGACTTGGTACTGGGAGGCAAGTCTATACCTACAAGTGCCCAGCCTGTGACATTTCACTTACAGCAGCAAATCTGAATGGTAGAGTGATGCGGCTTGGGAAAGGAGCAGGAGTAACATTGCTCAGATTTCAATCTGTGTGAGGCAGGAAAATATCTTAGTAGTCTGAAACTACTGCAACATTTGCTGCAGAGGGAAGGGGAGCAAATAAAAAAACATTTCTACTGGGAAGGGAAGGAGGAGGAAGAGAGAAAGATGTAGTCAGGGGTAGAGTTCAGTAGAGCAAAAAGTCTAACCTATATGCTTGCAGAACTGCGAGCAGAGTGAAGACACCAGAACTAAAATTACCTTTTTTTAATAAGGAAAACTGTTCAGGTTATTGTCAAACAGCCACTTGTTTATTGCCAATTGCTTTACTATCAGATGTCAATTTATACCCTCAATGTCTTTGGGCTGAGACCACTGCCCTGTTCAGGGGTTAATCCAGTGGCCAGCACAGAATTGCCCCGTAGGTGCATTTCATTTGTAACATAATGGAGATTTGCATGCTCTGTCATAAGGGGAATGTTCCAAACTGTATTAACAGTCAAGCCAAGAATGTTATCTGTCCCCCAACAAACAAAAGCGGATTGAGTTCTGCTTTTTCACTGATTCTCAGGAGAAATACAAAGATCATCTCTGCCAGTTGCAGATGTGTTCTATTTTTTCCCTACATCAGAACTTCTGAATCACTCTTAATAATAGGCAAAGGCTATTCATACCAAATGGGGAAGTTCTCGCACACTATGATGATAAAGCATTTAATCCATTTGCAAAAAAAAAAAAAAAAAGAAAGCGCTACCCACGGAACTGCAACATCACATCATCTGTGCTTTGCTGAGTTGTTCATAGAACAACATTGGAAGTCACTGAAGTGTCAGATAGTGATTTCATCATGTGTCAGGCCTCCCACTAATAAATGATTCATCTTCCTCAGTACTGACACCTCAAAGAATTAAAGAGGAGAAGAAAGAAATTCATAAACTTTAAAGTGAGAAGTAGTCTACCGATATTATACTTCCCAAGTAAACAGAAGCTTATGCACACTAGGAATGTCTTTAAAACTTAACCTTCCATTAATCTGAAGTCTACTTTTAAGTTTTAAAAGTGCATCTATTACAGAGAAAAGGTATAATGGAATTCCATGTGTATTATATCACCATAATACACAGAGGTAAATAGCTCAATTTACAAATATGAGATTTCACCCACCCCATCCCCTCAGCTTTGTGAACTGAAATTGGAACTGGGAAAAAATCTTTTCTGGTTTACATAGCAGTGATTAACAGTATGTTGGTGACAATAAGCCTGCCAGAACCTCTGAGTACTGATTACAGTTGTAAAAATAAATCTAGCTCCTCTTGAAGGCGACGAGCAACTTACAATTGACTCTAATGGAAATGGGACTGGAAGAAAATTTGTCATTTTAATAGGAATTTACATAATCATTCTCTGATGCTTCATAAGGCCAGAACATCTTCAATTGATGACAGTAGCTCTACTGGATGAACAGGACTAACTAGTTACCCAAACTTACTTCTCCCAGAAGGTATGAACTTAAATACAGACCCAAACCAGGCAACCTACTTAGCAAGATACTACCATTTTTGCTTGGTCTGCTACAACACTGAAGTTTGTGTAGTCACACAGTGAGCTTCCAGTTAATTTTTTTCTATTTCAACAAAATGCAGTAGAGACACAGAGGTCTCAAATTCCCACATTCTTTGTGAAAAATAAATAGCTGGGAGAAGAAAGAGATTCTAAAAGTGTCCTAACTGGAAAAAAAAAAAAGCAAAAAAAAGCTGTAACATCAATTTAAACCTTATGAAGCATTAAAGAATCCACATGGGAGAGAGACCTAACAAATGACCCCACTGTAGGAAAAAAGAGACAATTGTAATTCTCTATAAAACCATGAGACACCGACCTATGGAAAACCAGGCTTTGCTGGTTCTGCCACTAATGGAGCTCCTTTGGCTGTAGAAGGGGTTTTTTTCTCATCAAAATGGCATCTATTATAAACAAAACACTTCAATCGGTAGACTCAAAGCTGGAGGAGCATATGGATACAGAATTTATCCCACTTGATTCCTCTCCTGGAGCGAGGAAAAGAATTAGATGAAGATGATAAAGTTTGGACTTGGACTCAGAGACCCATTCTCAGCAGAAATAATTAGGCTGGTAGGAAAACTGCTGGGGACGGAAAAAAGCCACCAGCCCCTGAGGTCTCATGTCCTAAGCAGGTACTTATCTCTTTGGCTCACTCTGAATATGTATACCAAAGATACCAATGTGATGAACGGAGTACTTAAAAGCCGTAATATAAAAAAAGGAAATGATTCTTTGTTGTTCTCCCACCTCTTGTTTTGGTAGAATTAATTTGGGCATCCTGGGTAAAAACGATGTCCAATTTCTCCATCAGTTTGATTTAGCATGACCTCTTCACAGTCAGCAGAGGGATGTAAAAGAGGGCAATGAACATTTGTACGTAGGAAAGTTTACATGGCTGTGGGGCAGGATGCCTGGATGATCAAAAAGAAAAGAAATACTTAACACACTTTACCATGAAACCAATTGCCTTCTCCCCCTTCCCCCACCCTCCCCCCCATGTTAAATCAGGTAGAAAAGTGTGATAATATTAAGGCTTAATCCAATTTAAATAAATTATTTTCTTGTAAATGTTAAAACAATCATTACATGCATCATTTACCCCCTCCTCTGCCCATAGTTTTAAATTATGCTCCATTATATCCAGATGGAAAAAATATGCAGAAATCTTTCTTAAACATCAGAAATTTTGTTTTTGATTATATTCAGAGGTAAAAGTCATTAAAGAGTCCTGCAAAAAAAAAATCTTGGAAAGCATTATGGGATTTTGTGTAGCAAACTTAATTAAGAAATTTCTTTGCTAGGTTACCAATAATATTTTATTATAAGCTTAAGGTATAAGATCGTTATAGCTCTCTGTCGTGCTTGGCAGCAAAGAAAGAACACATGCAAAGAACAATCTTGTTCTTACAGTTAATTACAAATGTACAAATGGGTGATACATCAGACCCTGTCTACACTGCATAGTCATGCATTTGTAACCATTTCACCATACACAGTTATTAAAAAGCATGCTTTGCATCTACAGTAGCTTGATACCACATCACAGCCACAGGTAGTTATATTTATTTATGCACAGCTACCACCAGCCAGAACTATATGTATGTGTCAGTGCATTTTAGTAAAATCTGCATCAAATAACCGGTAGCGCAGGTCTCTTCAGCTAGCTTATTTTTATTTTTTTAAGTGGGCAGGCTGGAAGCAAGATAGGAGAAGGCAAGCCAGAAACGCATGGGTGGCAAAGGGCAGGTGGTGACAAGACAGTAATCCTCAGCTGCTGGCCATTCTGGGTCAGTTGATGTGGTGACAATCACCCAACACGGAATTGTGGAATTGCATTGCAGTCCATCCTGTTTATTGCATCCCGGCTGTCCCAAAACACCTCTGCCACAGAGGGAGTGAGGGATTCTCTCCCCACTGGCAACATAAACAGCTGAGGGGAAAACACCTGAGCACCGCAAAGTCCCTAGCTGCTGGTGGGCCCCGCAGTTGGCTGGGGCCCCCCCTTGCAGTCTGAGGATTGTCAGTGGAAGAGCCCTGCAAGAACATTTCTGCAGCATAGCAACCCGCAGCATATGGGACAATGAGCAATGGGACATTGATGAATCCTCCTAAATAGAGAAGCCCATCCATAATCCTCCCCTCAGAAATCTCAGTTCGTCCAGCTGGGTTACTGGATCACAGCGAGGTGCCAAGTCTGGGTCTCTAGCAAGGATGGAATACAGATAGCTGTTGAAGAAAGAACAGCTCAAAGGGTGTCCGTTTCAAGACTGATCCAAGTTACGAACCAAACAGAAATCCCTGCTATGGCTACAAGGACACTGGCACCTACACACGCTCGTCCCTGTAGAAATAGGCCTAACTACACATTGCTCCAGGTTTATAACACTGATCTCATAGGCAGGATTTAAAAATCACCACTCTGCTATTCTCTACCCAGGCCAGCAAAGGATATTTCGTTTTAACCTCACGCCTTCAGTTCATGCTTCTCCCTAGGAACGTTTGTTTCCCTCAGCTGCCCAAAGCCAGTCCTAGCCATCAGACTGAATAACACCAGTCTCACTGAGAAGTGTTTCAATAAACCCAAACCACTGCAGCCCTGAGCACGTAACTTGCCAGACAGTTTTACTGGTTATAGCGGGAATTCCAGTCTTTGACTCACTTGGTAAGGGTGTTCCCACGCCATTTCCTCATCCACACAATTCCCTCGTCCCAAACTGTTTGCTAAGAAAGCCTGAGATTATTTGTGTTATGCTTCATGCAGAGAAACTACAACATACAGACATATAATTATATAGTGATGAGATGATCCAGTTCCAAAAGCCATAAGTTCTAAACAAGATTATCTTGGTTTTAAAATTCATCTTCCCTGGTTCACAAGATGAGCCACCTCATGGCCCGGATAGGCAAGATGACATATTATGGTTTATGTTATGATTACATAAATTACCAGGCACACACTTACTAGAAAGGGCTACTAGGGCTGTTGCCCACCCTTTTCGTAACAGCTGCACGTGTCATGTTCTCCTGTCAGCTGATGGGAGAATGGTATAGAAACTCAATATGACAAGCATATTTTTAATTTACAGGAAACACTGGCAGTTTGAAAACTTTTTAATTAATGAACACGACTGACAGGGTACAGGTATGCTGCAAAGCTGGCTAAACTGCCTTGGGTACTAGAAGCAGACTTGGCTTTCTGCACTAATTTACCATCATAGAGAAGTAATCTAAGGGCAAACAATCACACTTTTCAGTGGGATAAATGAGCACATCCAGACCCCTCTACTTCATCAGGTAGACTGCTAGAGGTACTCAAACTGGCTTGTTCAAAGCTAGCTTTTGTCCCCTTGCAATCTGCAATTCAGATCTAACCTTTGTTTTTCGGAAACACCACTGAGGGACTCCCACCTCACTGTCCCGCCTGTAGGGACGAAGGGAGCCATCACTATAGCAGATCCAGCAGAGCTCAGCTGGAAGAGGGAAGAGAGGAGACGCCAAGATGCTGCTCACGGGGCCTGCAGAGCTGCATGCGTACTTCTGATCCTGAGGAAGCAATAACCTGATTAGCACTCTACCCTGCTCTCTTGGCAATACACAGGCTTCAAAAAACATGTTTCCATTGTGACCAGATATTCACTTTAATAAACAAACTTTAATAAACCAAACAATTTAAAAAAAGCCAGAATCTCTCACACAGCATTCCCAGCAAGCCAATTATGGACAACCACTCTCAAGGGCCAGCAAGCAGTCTCTTCCCAGGCCAGGCACCGAGCAGGAATGGAGCCTGCTGCAGCTGCTGGGCAGGAAGGGCTGGGCCCACTGGGGCTTTGAAATAAAACAAACAGCTTGTCTGGCAGATAGCTATTTCTTCGTGGACTGGTCAGCAGGAGGCACCGTGGAAGCTGGCTGGCTGGTGACTTGAGCAAGCTCACTGCCTTCTTGGTGTGTTGTGTCCGTCTCAGTGAAGAAGGCAAATCTTAAGCTGCACCTGAATCCTTGAAGAATTATGATGACAGGACTGACACTTGGTTGGACCATCCTTTCTCTGTTATTGTTGTTGTTGCTGATATTTTAAACTTAATTCATCTTTTGCCACGACTTACTCATGCCCAATATCCTTAATCTACAAATGCTCAAGGATGGTAATTCAGCTTTATTATCGATACTCCCTGAGCTCACATTTCATAAAGTATAAGCACACTCAGGAAACAACGATTCCTAAAATAGCCAGGCATGTACATTTCCACCCTCTCTTCAGGAAAGCAGTTCAAAAACATAGGTCCTACAAGTCCTTGTAACACTTAGAATTGCTAACCTGAACCTCTTGATAGCAGCAGGCGATATCTTCAGAAACAGCTGGGGTTTTATCTTAGCCTCTCACACCAAGCTACTACATATCATCAACTGTGTTTATATAGGCACGGCAGTGATAGAAGACATAGCATGAACCAAACAGAGCACAAATTCTGGCCCTCATCAGAAGACGACTTTGAAACTGTGCATCCAAAGCTAGCAAGTATTATAAATTCATTAAAAACAACAGAGATCACTACTGGAGTTACTATAACTGGCTATCACAAGCAAGAAATAAACATACCCAAGTCTTTGGGCAACAAAAGCTATTACTAAGAGCAAGCTGGTACTTTATATCTTACACTCCGCTCTTTGCTTAACGATTTCAGGGTCTTGACTCTGTGTGGTGCTGGGGTGCCTCAAAAATCAAAAGGAACTGAGAGATCCAGCACCCTACAGGATCAGGCCTTTTCTATGCTGTTATTAAACACTGAATTGTCTGACAATCTTCCTTATGACTACAACACTAATTTGCTGTTTCTGTCCTTTCAGTAGGAGCTCCCACTATGTGTGTGTTACTTGATTATTTATAAACACGGCCTTTTATTAAAAACACAGCCTCCACTGTGCTCAAAATTAATTCTGCTTGGCTGTAATACAAATGATGTTTCAAATGTGTGAAATTTATGGCCAGTTACAAGGCAAAATGATGGCTAAACTTTGGCTAGTAATTTGGACGCCAACAGCGCTGACCCTGCCAGCGCTGGAGCTGAGCTCAAGGTCTGATTCACCACTTTTCCATACTACTCATCAGCTGGAACCAGCTCTGGGCAACTGAGTTTGTTTTTTTTTTTCCAACAGGGAAACTGTGTGTGTCCTATGCTTGAGAGGAGCATCATTACTGCCTATAAAGATGGGCTCCAGCATGCTACATCTCATCTGAGATCCATAGGTACTCTCTCTCTCTTTGCAAATTAAGCCACCTCAAATAAGACAATCTTATTTCTTTCCTAGAAAGGCCTTGATGTTGCCTGCTGCTAAGGCAAGTGGCCCTGGAAGAGAGGCTATGCCCAGACAGCTGATGTGCAGACAGGAAAGGCAGACATGCAAATGACAGGTCTGTGGGGTGGCACTGGCTGAACTGGGAGTCTCTAGAGCTTCTGGTCTACCCTTGGGCACAAAACCCCGTGCTGCTTCTTCCCTTCCTCCCCCAAAATCACCAGACTCAACTTCTACAGCAAAGCTACCCCTTGCCCCTTTCCAGCTACCTATTCCCTGCCCCTTTCCCTAGTCCTCCGCCCTTCTCACAACCCACCTGACTCTCTGCACTCACTCTAGCCCCACCCTCCACCTTCCCCTCTCCATTCTGCCCCCCATTTCCCATGCCACTCGCCAACAATGAAAAGCTGGCAAGGCAATCATCTTTTCCTCCTCTGCTCCAGCACTGCCCCATGCCTCTTTTGACCGTGCTGGGCTCCTTTAGGTGCCATGTCCCGGCCACTTATGCACACGCTGCAGCTTATCACAGTTTGGGCAGGCCTACCATTGCATAAAGGGATGGGCAGAGGCGGCCATGAAGAGATCCTCCCCTTGCCCATCTAGCTAACATCGTCCTCTGATCACAACCTACACTGTGCTGGTCCCAGGAGTCTGATCTTCCCTGTGGCTCAAAGTAAGCATTATGCTCTTCCTAAGTCTGGCCTGAAGGAAGGGAGGAAGAAAGACAAACCTTGAAATGGGCACAGAGAAGGAAGAAGAGGAGGAAGAAAGGCGAGATGGAGTATTTCTCTCAACCCCCTCTTCCACCCACTAAGACACTCCTGGCTCCCTTTCTTCCACTCAGAGCTCGTTTCAGTGTAAAAGCATCTTACTTTAACGAACCGGTTAAAAATACTAACTCAACTAAAATAGTTCACATTTATGCAAAGTAACAGTTTGCACAGCAACTTGCACTGAAACAAAAAACAGAAGTTCATATCAATTTGATCATTTTTCTTCAAGCCCGTGTGCTTTTGAGGATCTTATTCAAGCTGGTGTGCCTCAAGGGTTCCTGTCCCACAGTCCTATTTCTCAACAGATGCAGGGTGACTAAGCAAACTGCAGTAAATACTGAACAATGGGGCAAGGACAAGCACCCTTACATTGCCAGCTGTAAAAAGCAGTGAAAAAAAATGCAAAGAAAAGAAAAGCTGACATAGTACTAAATTCAGCAGAGAAAAGGCAGACAAAGAGCCAAATGAAAAGATACTGCTTTTTCTACAGTGCTTGCACCAAGAACATCAATGACTGTCCACAAGCACTATGCTTTCATCAGTTCTGTGAGCTGAAGGAATATTAGCCCCATTTTACAGATTGTAAACTGAGGCAGTCAGAAATTAAGATCTAAAGAGTCTCAAAGTCTGTAAAAGCCAATTCCTGCTAGTACTAAGCACTGCATATTCTTTGAGTGTTCAGAGGATACAGCTTCCAGAAGCCTTTGGTGCAGATGCACATCTGCAGTCCTACGAGAACCCATAAAAGGAGGAACACAATGCAAGAGCTACAACAGGAACACTTAGCAACCACAGCCATATCTATTTCCCCATCTCCTCTCTACATTTTCAAGTGGGGGAACAAAGCATCCTGCACACTAGGAGATTTGGATCAAAGAGCTATGATGGTCACAAGTCACAACTCATCACCCACCTGACAACTGTAGCTATTTACGTACAAATTAGTAGTGCGGACCTGGCCACTATTAAAAGATTGATGTAAATGGCTTATCCAGCACCACACTCCCTGGCAGAGAACCAACTTCTCCAAAGCAACATTCAGCTGCCTTAACAATGAGATTATGTCTTCCCTTCTTCCATTCATAGGAACACAGGAGGCTAAGAGTTCAACAGACAACACTCTCCTTCAGCATGCACTCTAACTCATTCCCAGAGCAGACTCGTTTAATACTCTGAATAAAAACCAATCATCCTATGGAGGGGGGGCGGGGAAGGTATGCAATCTATTTTAAGATTATTACAAAGCAATATATAGATGTATGGATGGAATTAAGATTGCATGAGCATTTCCTAATTCTGGCATTTTGTAATTTTTGAGTGCTTAACTTAGCCACTTTAATATCCTTTCACTCCAACCATCTGTGTAGTGTCTGTCTGCACATGTACGTAAGGCTGCCTCAAGGATCCCAGAGATGCTAGGCACCATGTCTCAACTGCCCAGAGGACTTTAACTCACATGCATAAATCTGCGTTGCATGAATCCAACCTCTTTGTGCATGTGATACAGAATCCACTACACGTGTACAGCTTAACTGCATGATGGAAGCTGCCTGTTGGGGAACCCTCAGGCCCAGATGCAGAGGCACCACCTTGCGTGTACACCAGCTTACTATGTTGCATGGTCATTATGTTGGAATGTTATGTATATATTTAACAAACGTGTACACATATGCATATATTTAACAATTAAAAAAGGTTGTGGGGAAATGGCCAAACTGACCGCCAGCAACTGGCTACTCATATCTCTATTTCCCCAAGGGAACAAATAAAAGGAAGTCCTACTTCCCTCTTCTGTAAGGGATTCATTCACAGCAGTAGCCATTTTTCTCTAAGATATGTATTTTAACTCTGTCTTTAATATTCTACTCCAATATTACAGTAACATTCTATGGGACATTTGCTTATTGCAAGACAATAAGGAAGAATATGAAGACAGGAAAGATAAGATGTAAAACATGACAGAAAGAGGAGGGGAACTCAAATTATCAGATGCGGAAACTGGAATGTTGGGTCTAGACATCAAGTCAGTGGCAAGGTATCTACAGGCAGAGACCCCTCTCTGATGGTCTCCACATCCTTCTTACCTGCTACAAAGGAAGAGTCAGCTGCCTGTTGTAAAGTTCCATCTTCTCAAACATGAAACGATGGGCACTGTACATAAAGGAACATTCTACATTAAGAAAAACCTCGAATGTATCAAAGTCACCTATGGTGATTGAGATTGCTCTATCAAATGCCTCTGGGTTAAAGTCAAAGGGGTCATCTCCAAGCAGGACCTCACAGTGGGCATCTGCTACCAACCTCCTAACCACGATGACAATGCCGATGAAGTGACGCTTGGGGCACTAAAGCAAGCTCCTGGCCAACAGAACCTGGTTCTTATGGGTGACTTCAACTACCCAGACATCTGCTGGAAGAACAATACGGCAGCTCGCATGTCATCCACCAAGTTTCTGGAATGCGTAGAGGACTGCTTCCTCGTACAAATGTTAGATGTGCCAACCAGGAATGAGGCACTGCTGGACTTGCTATTCACAAAACAAGAAAACCTGCTTTGTAATATCTCGCTAAGTGATAGCCTTGGCTGCATTGATCATAATATTGTGGAGTTTGGGATCCTGCTGAGGGTCAGTAATAAGGCAAGGGTTCTGGATTTTAGAAGAGCAAACTTCAGTTCACTCAGGGCTCAGCTGGGAAGGGTTCCCATGGGATGCTTCCATGGAAGATAAAGGAGCTAGTGAGTGCTGGAAGTTCTTCAACAGCTCTCTCTTGGAAGCACAAAACCAGTTTATCCCCTACAGAGGAAAGGGAAGTATGCGGAGCAAGAAGCCCCCTTGGCTCAACCATGACCTCCTGGGTCTACTCAAATCCAAACGAGAAGCATACCAGAGACGGAGAAATGGAGGATTATCCATTGAGAGCTACAGGGGCATTGCCAGAGCATGCAGAGATGCAGTTAGAAAAGCAAAAGCCCAGCTCAAATTGAAACTGGCTGTAGATGTCAAAAATAACAAGAAAGGTTTCTTCAGGTACGTCAACCACAAACACAGGCCCACTGTTAAACAGACTAGGAGAGTCAGTCACCAACGATGCTGAAAAGGCAGAAGTCCTCAACACTTTCTTCACCTCTGTCTTTACCAACACTGTTGGGTCCCAGTCTTTGGGAATGAAATTCCCAGTTGATCCAAACACAGACCCAGCATCAGTGAAGGAAGAGTTAGTACATGAATTATTACAGGAGCTTGATCCCTACAAACCAATGGGCCCTGATGCCATCCACCTGAGGTTGTTGAGAGAGCTGGCTGATGTCATTGTGAGGCTACTCTCCATAATCTTCAAGATGTCGTAGAGAACGGGGGATGTCCCAGAGGACTGGAGGAAGGCAAATGTTACCCCTATCTACAAGAAAGGCTCGAGGGAGGATCCGGGTAACTATAGGCCCATCAGCCTTACTTCAATCCCTGGGAAAGTTATGGAACGAATCCTCCTGGGGGCCATCTCAAGTCAATTGAAGCACATGATTGGGAAAAGCCAACACGGCTTCACTAAGGGCAGATCGTGCTTGACAAACCTGGTGGCCTTCTACAACAAAGTGACTTGCCTGGTTGACACGGGGCAGGCACTGGACATTGTCTACCTGGAATTCTCCAAGGCCTTTGGTACGGTCCCTCATAGCCTCTGCCTGGAGAAATTAATGCGTTATGGCCTAGAGAAGTGGTCTGTGCAGTGGGTGGGGAACTGGCTGACGGGCCACACCCAAAGGGTGGTGGTAAATAGCTCTTTTTCAAACTGTCAACCTGTCACAAATGGGGTTCCCCAGGGATCGATATTGGGCCCAATATTATTCAACATCTTTATAAGTGATCTGGATAACAGGATCAAGTGTAGCCTGATGAAGTTTGCATAAGATACCACATTGAGTGGGGAAGCAGACACTCCAGAAGGGAGAGCTGCTCTGCAGGAAGATCTGGATAGGCTGGAAGAGTGGGCCAACAAGAACCTTATGAATTTCAACAAGGACAAGTGTAAGGTCTTGCACCTGGGAAAACGTAATCCAGGAGCGCAGCACAGACTGGGATCCACCTGGCTGGAGAGCAGCTCTGTAGAAAGGGACCTGGGGGTCCTGGTGGACAGAAAGCTCAACATGAGCAAACAGTGTGCTGCTGCGGCCAAAAAGGCCAACAGGATGCTGGGTTCCATCAGAAAGGGCATCGCCAGCAGAGAGAAAGCAGTCATTATCCCACTCTACTCAGTGCTTGTCAGGCCACACCTGGAGTACTGTGTACAGTTCTGGTCCCCACTATACAAAAAAGATGTGGACAGGCTGGAAGGGATCCAGAGAAGGGCCACCAAGATGATCAAAGGACTGGGAAGCCTGCCACACGAGGACAGGCTGGAAGAACTGGGTTTGTTCAGCCTTGAGAAAAGGTGACTTAGAAGGGATCTCATCACCATGTACCAGTACATAAGGGGTAGTTACAAAGAAGATGGAGGCTCCCTTTTTACACGGAGTCACATGGAGAGGACAAGGGGGAATGGACACAAGTTGCTCTTGGGGAGAATCCGATTGGACATGAGAGGGAAATTTTTCACAGTGAGGACAGTCAACCATTGGAATAATCTCCCCAGCGAAGTAGTTGACTCGGTCACATTGGACAATTTCAAGAGTTGGCTGGACAGGATGCTGGTCTAGATATTGTCTAGACTGTGCTCTTCCTAGTAAGGTTGGACTAGATGATCCTTGAGGTCCCTTCCAACCTGTGATTCTGTGATAAATGGTGTTGTAATTTGTGGCACAAAAGCCTACCGAGTAGGAATGTGTGGATTTTACAAACCCAAGGGTCTACTTTTAGAATCTCTTTACCTACTACATCAAGCATCTAGGAAGCCAATAAAACCTCTAAAAATGCAAATTCCCCATGCCTTACTGTATCTCCTAAGATCACTAGCCTGATTGTAGAGCTAGAAGCAAGTTCTGTATCCCGCAGCGCAAAGCTACCAACCCTCTCCCACCCTCACCCTTCTCAGTGCACAAAAAAGTTTTGCTTTTATCCACACAAGAGATCAGACGTCAGAATTTAAAGTTGTATCCCTTTCAGATGCAGAAAACCTGTTCAACACCAGACAACTTAATCTTGTCTTTTCTGAGACAGGCTTAATTCAGGTAAAAACGCCACAGTTGAGGAAAAGGCATCCAGAATTCATTTTTATGAACTGGTAAGCAGCCATCTGTCCACAAACAATCACGGCCTGCCCCCAAGACAAGGCTCCTTTATGGCTGAACTTGTCTGGCATCATGCCCTTTGTTTGCTGACTGGTGAATTATGGCTCACAAATTCACCCCATGTTCTTTCTGCCTTCCCAGTACTGCTTGTGCCTATTGTTTTATCTGTTTGGCCAAAGAGAAGAAACAAGGACGACAACAAAAAAAGGAAATGGTTGTGCTTTGGTTTACTGTAGATCCTAACTTTCCTTATGAACTAAATATTCTTTTTTATTTATTTGTTTTCACCAGCAACCATACCAGGACCTTCCCCATGAGCTTACTGAAGATCTTGCCCCAGAACTCTGAGGACATCACAAACCATTTCACACATGCATCTGCCTTCCAAGTTTTAGAGTGCCAAAAGCAGTAGTTCCTGGTTAGAAAACAGAAGTGCAGTCATACATAAGTCATCTATGATGAATGCTCTTTTCCTATAACCTCAAAGAGATTTTATCTGCGTTGAGATGTGAAGTAGGCAAGTATTATGAAAGCTCTAGTAGCTGGAGAGGTATGACCAAAGTTCCTTCTTAATGAAGCTTCCTCTCACTTTTCATTGGCATCGTGTACTAGAAGATTATCTTATGTGCTAGAAAGTGACCATATTTCACCTCTTGCTCAGAGATAACTGCACCTAGGATGATTAGTATACACGAGTCCAAAGGCACAATGCATACAATGTGTTATTCTCATGCAAAGAAATAATCTACAATATCATTACCCCCTCAAAAAAAAAAACCAAACCAAAAAACCAAACACCAACCCACCAAAGCTTTTTCAACAATAGTATCATACATCAGACCACTGAGCCTGATCTGGCCTTTGCGAGTTGTTGGGAAGGTTGACTCTGGACAGTGATAAAAAACTAACTGTAAAACACAGAAGTCCAGTTTTGGAGCTCCTTTATAAATCTGTACAGTTCCTTGTAAAAGGATTACATACAAGGAAGAAATGAATGAGATACAAACAAGGAAACTCTACCATGCTAACATTAGCTGCTTCTCAAACACTTTCAAGGCGCTATATAGTTCCAGTGGCCAGGATGAAACTCACTCTCAAATGAGGAAAGAAATGTGATCAAATGTAATGGCAAACACTGACAGCAGCAGCAGTTAACCTGTTATACTAACTGCTATTGTATCAGCATTTAATTAATTTTGTAAACCAGTTTAGCTTTGGTATTTAAAAGGTCAGTCTCCAAAACGCACACGAGCTGAAACTGAAAGGCAAGATCCACCGTAGTTACATGATACTTAGGATGTACATAATACGATGCTCTGTAGAACAGAACACAAATGTAAATAGAGCCATGGATCTATGGAAAAGGTTTCTGCCACCCAGCCTCAAGAAGAAAATTCATTAGTTTGCACTGACAGTAAGCTCTTGTTCAACACATGGCACAAAAGCCAGTAGCAAACATAGCAACAGAGACTTAAGAACACTTGGGAAGTAATCTCCAAAGTGGGGGTGGGGTGGGGTGGGGGAATAGTTGGGTTTGCTGCCTTATGTTATTTGAGAAAAGCCAGGTAGGTTTGCTACCAGAATTTTTTTTTCTCAATTGTTGACTTAGAAATACATGAATGACTGCCTTTGTTTTTTCTGGTTTTCAAAAATATCTCCTGGAGAGTCACAGACTCATCATTATTACCCAAAGAAAACCTGAGACCAATGTGTTTTCTTTCAAGTATGTGCTAGACCTTCAAGCTATATAAACACCTTAGTAAAAATGAGGGCAGAAAGTTAAAGTCCTACATGAAATGCGCATATTTCTAATTTAAAGGAACAAAAATTCCTTCTCCTCAGGCTTACGCTTAGAAATAATATATATTTTCCTACAAGAAGCCTAAAGAAAAGGCTTCAAAAGATTAACACGATCACTAGTAGTATTACTGTAAAAGCTTAATTCTGGATGAGGCCAAGCATCAGATTTTTTCAGCTTTTTATTAAACAAGACTAGGAAAAAAAGACCTAAAATAATCAGTAGTAGGCCTGAAGAAGTGAAGGGAAAACTAGGATATTATGACGTAACTCGATTTTTTCCATTTAGTGTCTTAAACATGATCTGGATCCTATTTCTAAGGTAAGGGGAGAACACTATGCTCACTTACCTACCTAAGTGAGGAAGGATGGCCTCAAGGTTAAGACAAAAGACTAGGAACCAGTGATCAAGGTTCTGGTGAATCCTGGGTCTCTTGCTCTCCTGACTTTTGAGCACAGCCACTCAACAGCCGCACACAAAAGTTTTTGCCCCTATGGAGCAGACGTAATACTCTCCAGAAGGGATGTGAAACTGCCTCTGGAAGACAGCAAAATGTCCCGCCAGAGTTACACGAATGTAGGCATTAGCATAGAGGTTATGTCACCTCATAGTTTGTGGTGAGTTGTACAGAAAGGCACACGCAGCCACTGAGTACAGTGATACCTCAGCCAGGGAGATCATCAATTACTCCCTTTCCTCCCTGTCCCTGGAGATGTAATCCACCGTTAAAGAAGTGTTGTGTTTTCTCTGAAGATGCACCTTCCACTTCGCACCCAGTTTCCTGCTTTTTTTTTTTACTGGGGGGTGGGGTGGGGGAAGGAACAAAACGAGTATTTGAACTTCAGGGTTTTACTTTGAGATCACGTTTCCAAGTCCCATGAGCGCCCAGCCAGTTCACCAGGACAGCCCGCTGGGGGTAGGGCAGGACGGCACTGCCACAGCCCGGGGGGCGAGAGCCCAGCCCGGAACGCGGCTCCCCGCGGCGCTCCAGCCTCTCGGGGAGGACGCCTGCTGCTCCCGGGAAGCTGCTGGACTCTCCGCGGCGTGCCCTAACTCCAGCAGAGCCGGGGATTTAAAAACCATACACACACACCCCCATCCCCCCACCCCCCAAAAAAAAAGAAGTGTTATTCTCCGGCGCGCCGGACCACCGGCCTTGGCCCCGCCGGCCGGGGTCCAGGGTCCCGCGGGGGAACCCAGCCCGGCGGCGGGGGCGTTTGGGAGGGAAGAGGCGCGACCTCAGGATACCTTTGCGACACCGATCGAGCCTAGCAGAGCCCGGCCCGGCAGCGTGTCCTGAGCTGACACCGCCCGCCCGGCAGGCAGAGCGGGCGGCCCTGCGGCCGAGCCCGCCGCCGGCCGCCTCCTCAGCGGCGCGGCCCACAGACACGCAGTTTCGTGTCGCCGCTTTCCCAAGCCAAGCCAGACACATTAATCCCGGCGCTCCCCCGGCAGCCTCCCGCGGCGCCGGCCTGCCTCCCCACTCCCTGTCAGCGATTCCCAATAAACTTCCTCCTCCTCCTCCTCCGCCCTGCCTTGCCATCCCCTCCCCCGGGCGGCGGCGGCGTCCACCTCCGCACCGGCAGCCCGCAATGCCCAACCGCCCCTCACACAGCGCCACCGCACCGCACCCCCCGCACCCCCCCACCCGGGGCGCTCGGTGGTAGGGGCGGAAGGGGACATACATACACACGACAAGAAGAAGGGGGAAACCAACGGAGAGAGGCGGGGGGTGGGGGGAGCAAAGGACGAGCGTCGCGAAGGGGGTTCCTCACGTAGCAGCCAATCGGCGGCGGGCACGGGCGGGCGCGCTCAGCACGCCGGGAGCTGTAGTTCCCCGCTGTCGCCATTTTGTGGCGAGGGAACTACAACTTTCCGGCGAGCGAGGACGATTCTTGGGCCCTGCGGGGGGCCCCGCCGGCGAGGCCAGGTGCCGCCAGGGCGGCGGGCCCCGGTGCGTGCCCGATCCCGGGGGAGGCGCGGCGGGCGCAGGGCCTGAGCGGAAGGGAGAGCCCCTTTGGCAGACGGGAGGAGAGAGGCTGCTGCGGGGCGGGGAGGGGAGGGAGGGGGGCAGGGCAGGGCGACCGAGCGTGCTGCGCGGTGAGGGACCGTCGCCAAACTCCCCGCTTCGGGTTGTGGCGCAGGGGCAGCGGCGAGCTCGGCTATCGGGTGGCCGCGCTAAAATGCCCCCTCAAAAAAAGAGGTGGGAGGAGGGGTGGGGAGGGAAGCGTGTGACGCTTGACCCGCATCAAGTGTTTAGCGAGGCCTGTTGCATGCCTGTTGCAGCGCGGGGGCGGGGGGAGGGGGGGGGGCGTGCGTTGCGGCTCCGGGACAGGTTGGGAGTTCAAGCCGGACCCTAAGAGGTGTATGTATGTATGTGTGTGTGTGTGTGTGCGTGCGTGCGTGTCTGCCCGTGTGTGTGTATATATATATATATACACACACACGCGCGCGCACACACACACGCAGACATATATATTAAAAAAAAAAAAAAAAAAAAAAGCGCCAGGTCCATTTAAAGTTGCTGCCGGAGAGCTGTTCTCATTGGTTAGGGGGGAGCTGGAGGAGCGGAGACACACACACGGTGCGTGCAGCCCTCGCCGCCGCCGCCGCCGGAGCCGGAGCCGCCGGAGCCGCCGCCGCCGCCGCCGCCGCCGCTGGAGTTGTCTCCGCCGCTTTTCCCCGCCGCAGCGGCACAAGCGTGACTTCCCAACGCTTTGATTATTTATCTTCTTCCTTTCGGCCCCTTTTCCTTCTCCAAGATGTAACTACAGCTCTTGACACTAAGGACCTGCAGATCGCTTAGGTGGCTTGAGAAAGAGAAAAGGGGATATCAAGGGCGTCGTTGTTTTTTTTTCTTTTTTTTTTTTTTTTGCATTTAGGGGGAAAATTTTCCATTATAATGTTTCACTAAAGTGAATTTTGTTTTTTTGTTTCCTCTGCATTCGTCTTTTTTTTTTTTTTTTTTTTTCCCCGTCCCCCATTTCTCGGATTTATTGCTAGGAGAATCACATTGTGAGGAAAGAAAGTCGGATTACAAGATACCACTACAAACAACCCCCTCCCCCCAGGATTTTTTCGGTATTTTTTTTTTTTAAATTGTCGCGGCTTTAATTCATGAAGCAATTGTCCCCTTTTGCAATCAGAATTTGGATACCAGAATGAGCAAAGAAAGACCCAAGAGGAATATAATTCAAAAGAAATACGTAAGTGGTCGTAACACATATCATTTGACTCCCAGTTTTAGGAAATGGCAGTGAATGTCAAGTTTATAGCTAATCCTGCAGCTGTAAGGGTTTCGAACCAAACGTAATACTGAATTTTATTTTTCTGTGGTGTGGTGGGGGAGTTTCAGAGGCCCCTTTTAACGGGGAAGCCTTCTATCCAGTTCGCTTATAAAACCAGATTTGCCTTGCGATTCCTCCAGTGAATAAATGTATTGACCTCAAATGACACAATCATAATCTAGTTTTAGATGAAAGGCGGGGAGCTCGGGGGTCTGCCGCGGTAATGTCACGAAACTGCATTTTTCAAGCGGTTTTATTAATACTGCGCTTTTGCATGCGAAGGGGTGGTGGTGGCGGTGTTTGGGTTTTTTTGGGTTTGGGTTTTTGGTGGTTTTTTTTTTTTTTTTTTTAATGATGTGCGTGTGTATGTCCCCGCCTGGTGAAGCGGCGGCGGTGGTTGTTGAAAGCCCTTTAAGTTGAAACCGAGTGTCTGGTTATGGCGAGCTCGTTTCTCGCACCACCACATCCCATCTCTCCCCTACGTGCTCCTTCGCTTCCTTGCCTGGCGGTGGGATCCGAGCCCGGCCGGGAATCCTCGCCTTCACGGGCAACGCCGTGCTCGGGCTTGACTTTAATCATGGGGGAAACGGCTCGGTTTTAAAAGAATTCGTGATGATTGCTCGAAAATTTGGGCTAATCCAGCGCAGCCCGGGCTGTGTTTCTGCCTCTCTTTATGCCACCGCTTCGCCAATCCCTGGTAATTGTCTAATCCTTTAAACGTATAAATGTGGATGGATAGTTGGATTTTTGTTCGTGCTCCAGTTACGTTTTGATTGGCGTAGGGGAGTTTTTCTTTACGTTTGGAAAAACCGAGGCGATTAGCCAAATATGCAGTAGGGCGAATAATTTTTATCTGCACGTTTACATTTTTTTTTTTTTTGGGGGGGGGGGCGGGGGTGATACATAAACCCTCGCTTCTGGGGTGTGTTTGATGGGAGGCTTTAAAAGTTGTAGTTTATATCGCGCCTGTCGACTGTGACGATTTTTTTTTTTTCTCAGCGTGTGGGGGGGGTGTGTGTTTCTTGGCAGGGAGGGTGACCTTCGGGACACTTTCCCTCGCTATTCTATAGATTTGGTAAAAACTGCAGTTGACTCCAGCTGACTGCCGCTATCGATTGCCCGCCCCGCTGAAACGCAGCCCGGGGAGGGGGAAGGAAGGGGGAAGGGGGGGCTGCGCGTTATTTTGGAGCTGGGCCCCCCCCTTCCCCCTCTGAAATTTCCGAATTAAAATACATCCGCATTGCAGAGGAGCGGGGAGCCCGGGGCCGGCGAGTTTAAAGTATTGCATCGAAACGGGAACGGCGGGTGGAAAGTCTGGCGAAACACGCGAGGCGTCCACGTTTCCCAGGCAGGCAGACAAAAGCGGGGCGGGGGGAGGGAGGAAACCACCGCGGTGTTAATTATTAAGGGGGGGGGGGAGGAAAGGGGGAGTGGGGGTGTGTGCGGGGGGGGGGGGGCGGAGATCGCCCCACACCGCTGTTCCCGGAGGGGACACACACACACACACACACACACACAATGCGGCGCCGCCCCCGCACTGCCGAGCTGGGGGGGGGGGGGGGGGGGGGGGAACGCGGCTCCCGCCGGCCCCACGTCCCGGGGGAGCTGGGGGGGGAAGGTAGGCGGGACGGGGGCGAGCGCGGCGGGGCGGACCGCGGGCCGTGGGCTCCCCGCTCGCAACTTCGCAGCGGCGCCTCTTTTTTTTTTAACACCCCCCTCCCTTTTCTCTGCCCCCCCGCTTTCCCCCGTTTTCATTTTCGGCGGGGGGTGGTGGGGCGCCGGCGGGGCGCGCTGGCAGCGGACGGCGGCGGCAGCAGCAGCAGCAACAGGTTGCCGGGGCTGTGACGGGAGCCCGCGGGCCGCCGGCCACGCCGCCGCCCGGCCAGGTTCGCCCTGCTCCCGTGACGTCACAAAGGGAAGGGCCTACGCGCCTTGGAATCTTCGTCGCCTCGGCTCCCCCCCTCGCCCCCGCCGGCCCGCCTCGACTCTGACGTCACGCCGGGGGCGGGGGGAGGCCCCGGGGGCAGCGGCGCTGCGGGGGAGGGGGCGGCCCGGCCCGGCCTCCCCGGGGCCAGGTGAGCAGGTGCGGGGCCGCCCCACCCTGCCCGCCCTGGCCCGGCCCTGCTGGTTTCGGGTTGGGAAGGTTGGGAACCAGCGCCCCGCGTAACGTGGAAGGCCGGTCACGTCTCCCCGAGGGGACGCGGCGCGGCGATACGCGTGGCACGTTTCCTCCTGCCCGTGACCTTCGGGCGCTGCGGCAGCCCGGCGGAGCACGCCAGGCCGCCGCCGCCGCCGCCTCTTCCTCCTCCTCCTCCTCCTCCTTGCCGGTGCCCAGCCGGGCCTTTTGTTGTCCGCCTGCGCGGCTGCAGGTGTGACCGCCCGCTCCCGGGTCGGGGCCGCTCGTCCCGCGTGGGGGGGGGGCCGTTAAACACACACCCCACCTCATCCCCGTCGTCAGACTCGGTCCCACCGGTGACACCCCGCGGCGGGCACCCGGTCCGGGCACCCAGCTTCCCCCGCCGCAGGTGACCCGGGAGCGGGCGGCGGTGCGAGCTGGCAGCGGCTGGAGCCAGGCCTCATCTCAGCGGCCTGTGGGGCGGCGGGGCCGGCCTCCCTCGGCCCGTTACCGGAACAATGAGTCCGCCGAGCCTCGGGCCCTGCTGCCCGGCCCCGCGGGGACCCCGGTGCTCGGACCCGTGAGGTGATGACCCCACCGTGGGAAGCGAGGCGGCCGGCCGAGTAACACCCCCCCCCCCCCTTCGCCGCACAGGCACCGAGTGCTGCTTCGGGGGCTCCGCTCCTCCTCATACCGCTGCCGGTTTGCCGTACCGGGAGCCGAGCCTGCTCTGGCTGCTGCTGCTGCTGCTTTTCGGCATTTGCGAAATGAATTCTGAAAACAAAAAGGTGGTGAGAACAATGGCGTAAAGCCTGCGCTTTGCAGGCCGCTGTCGCAGGGCTCGGCTCCCCACTTTGTAAGGGGTCGCAATTAAAAGTTCTCTTAAACTTTGAGAGCGTTATCTTTTGCGACTGATAATCCAGGAATGAGGAAATCCGTGTATGTATGTCTTTTTGTTCTGTGCTTTAAAAACGCTATAGCTTAATTTTTAAAAGAACTATGGCTGACTCATACAAATCTTTCTTCTCACTTTACCCTCCTCCTCCTCAAACATCTTTACATATCAAATATTGCCTCTTGGCTCAAGCCTCGGAAAACTGACAGCTTTGTAAAGCATCAGCCGAGAAGCCAGACTGCGTTCAGTATGCGCTTGGAATTAATAGTTCTTAAATGAAAAGCTTTGAAGTCTTAAGCATAATTTCACAGGTGTGTTTTTTCTGCCCGTTTTTGTGATGCCGAATAGCAAATCTTCTGTTCTTGCTGGCTTAGGTCTCGGAGTATCAGACCTGGATTACTGTCTTTAAATACCTACTCGGTTCTGCCACCGTAGCAGATGGCAAAATATAATTAAGGAGTAATGTCACTGCTGTCACCTCTAGTGATTTGTTTCCTTGTCCTTGCAGAGGTAAAAGTGCTGTAGTCTGCCATGAGGTGACACGCTTCACCTACGGACGGCCTGGTAAGCCCCTCAGAGGAGGGCTGGCAAGGCCTGTCCAGGATTTGCGTGCTGCAGACGTCCGAGGAGAGCTCCTGCGAGCGCTGCAGCCTTTGAAACAATGCTCTCTACTTGGGGGCACGCTTCAGGTGGGCTCAGGGAGTTCTGGGGGGACAGTGACCACGCAAGCACCACCTCCTCCTGAGCAAGGGATGTTTGTGCGGAGGGGCCTGGCCCTGGGTTCCCCGGGGCTTCAGCCCGATCCTCCTGCCCTGCTTTGTTTTATGCAGGAGTTTCCTCATTTCCCTCCCTCACCCCCACAACTGACAGCATGTTTAAGTTTGACCACTTCCTGCAAGAAATAACGCCAATACACCGGTGGCAGCAGAGGTAGTATTCAGTCTATGTTGCATCTTATTTCAAATAACCTTCCGGAGCTTTCTTGTGCTGGGTCTTTTTCAGGCTTGCAGTAACAATTTCAGCAGCACAGCATGCTCAACTCTTTTTTTTTTTTTTTTTTTTTAATGTATAAGTTCAGCTGATGGTGTAAGGATGCTAACCACACTTGAGAGCCGAGTTTGGGCTCCTCTTAACCTTTTGCTGGTCTGTTGAGACTAGAATGTTTTGTTGTAAGTGGCTATAGGATGGCGTGAAACTAGGAATTAAAGTCCTTTTTCTTTAAGGAATATTTACTTTTTTGCTATCAACAAATGCTTTGCTCTGGGATACTAATGGTTTCCTACTTACTCCGATGGACTGTGAGCCAGAAGTCTGTGTAAGATGCAGTCCAGAGCAAATTATAATGAATCAAGGCCCCTGTGAAGAGTTTCTCATGTTCATTAAGTGCTTTCACCTTATGAGGCCTACTAAGCCAGTATTAAAAATATATTACCCCTTCCTTTTCTGTAGATGTAAAATAACAGCTAATGTTATACATATGCTAAAGTGTGGTATAAACATCAGCTGATTCTGTAAGGCAGTTGCATTCCCTCCATTTTATTGTTTGATGAAACAGAAAGAAGCCTAAATTACTTGCCTGAAGCTACGTACTGTAACGGTGGCAGAGATGGAACTAATCTGTATTTCTGTAGCCCCGTCCAATACTCTGTCCCGTAGTTCACAGGCTCTCGCTACGAGGCACAGCATCTGCTAACCAGGGACTGCTTTATGCGGTTCAAACTTTCTTCAAGGTCTTCCCCCTCTCCATCTCGACCTGGACTGTTAGATTAACAGTATATTTTTAACACAATAATAAAATAAAAGATGCATTTCAGTAGGGATACTTTTTTTTTTTTTGAGTGATGATCATACCCTGCAGCTGATAGAGACCAGTTGATACTGTGATGACTCAGCTGTGGGAGTATTACATAAAGTAGGTCAATTTTTAAATCTCATAGTCTGAAGCTGAAGAGACTCCAGGTTTAAAATCTATATTTTGTTTATATGCTTTACTGATATTTCCTGCTTTGAACATAACTGAAAGTTCTTGAGGAGGCGGGAAATGGTTTTTTTGGCGTTGGTTCCGGGGGTTTTTTGGCCATTTTTATTGTAGAGTGACTGAATTCAATCAACTTGAACTTGGAGAGGAAAGGGAAACACCAGCTGCTTTCATTTCTAAAGTTTCCAGTTTGCAGCGCTCAAGCGAAAGGGAGGCTTAAAGGTAATTTTAAAGTAGGGAAAGGAAAAGCAGAGACACGTTTATTATTTTTTATTACAAGCACCCAGCTTTTGTGCGATTTAGCAGATGTGGAATTTGCAGAGGAATACATGCATTGCTGCGAAATCCAAATTTGCATTTAAAACATTCTGGGTTTTTTCCCCTAGTCCTCTGCGTGTCTTTCTTCCCAGCTATAAATGTAAACCAAGTGTAAATGATGCATTGTTTGCCTTAGTGGGCAGACAGTCTGAAAACAATAGTGCTGATCGATTTGACTGCCTCTGTGTAAGATTAACGGGACATTAACTTTCAAGTATAATAATGCAAATTTCGGTGTTTCCAAACCTGAGCTGCCCTTAAATGTTTCCTGATGCTGATGGCCCTAAATGTCCCTGTGCTACAGGCCAAAACTTCAGCTGACAGTTTTTGTGCTCCAGCTCTACACCTTCAATACAAAGCCCCTTAACCTGTTGTTCCCACTTCAGAGAAAAGGGTACGACATACTTGGAGTTTAATGTCCAAGTAAATGATGAGGTATGGTACACATATACTTTTTATATTTACTACCGTTTTTTATTTAAAGCGTTTTTAAGTGGTAGGAAGCCACCAGGAAGCTTAAAAGCTGCAAATCGCTTGTAAAATTCGGGTCTAGTATGTGAGGAGTGCTTGGCGCTGAAATTCAGATACAGGAAATAATATGCTTGCCAAAATGTATTTGGTGTTCTCTTAGATCTTTGATGGCTTGTTTTGCTGGCTCATTACTACTGGGAATATTGGATGTGATCCTTCTTGGTTTTTAACGGGCAGGTTTTATTTGGGAACTCTTGGTTTTCATTTGTAGGGGTGAGTTTATTCCAGTCTGTCACAAAAAACGTTTTCTCAAGGAATCAGTAGGTAGAAGGTTTAAAGCCATTTGCCATTTCACCTCTCTCAGGTTTCACACTTTCCCTCATGTAATGACATCCTGTTCTGATGTTGTTCCTTCGGTAATCCGGCAGAGGCCTGGTATTTCCAGTGGCAGGCTGTGGGAAAGGAATAAACCCTTTAATTATAGCAGCAAGGGCTTGTTTGAAAATATGCTAGGTCTCTTCCCCTCCACGTGTGCTTTCTTTTTGTCTGTCGCTTCCTTGTGCAGATGAAGGGTCCGAAGCTGTAAAATGCTGCTCTTTGACTTGCCGTGCAAGCGTGGCCACGATCGGCGGCAAGGCTGAGCGGTGTCCGAGAGCATCGCCACGCTCAGCGCCGTGTCTCGAGGCTCTCCGCTAGAGATCACGGCTCCCCGGTCTGCAAGCAGACAGATGGTGTGAGTGTACCCCATCTGCTCCTGCGCAAAGTTTATCGGCTTAATTTATGCTGCTGCAGAAAGCTGTTCGGAGTGACCAGCTTGGCTGAGCACGGAAGCAAGGCAAAAACGCTCAGGTGGAAATCATCGTTCTACCGCTTCGCGTACGGAAGAGTGGCATCCAAAACTGCTTCAGCATCTCTGCAGCAGATGTCTCATCCCGGACTGACGCATCATAAACCATATCCCATATTTTTATCTGGGGGAACAAAACCTGCTTTAATCAGGCACAGAAATGGGGTTGTGTGATTAAAAAAAATGCATTGAAAACAAAATGAGAAACCTATACTAAGGTCTCCGTACATTTTCTGCATCTAGGTCAGGCCTGTGGAGCAAGGGTCGTTCCTGGTCAGGTTCGGTTTAGTGCCTGTAGGATTGCTACAGCTGCACTCAGACATTTTGACATTGATAAAATCTGTTTAGCAAAAATGTGATGATGCCCCCAGAAGAGTTTATAATTGCATCACTTAAAGGGCGTGACGTAACCCTTTCTAACTGTCTCTCTGTACACTGTAATGTGTAATCTGCTCGGTCTATCCTACTTGTGCTCTGTGGTCTTTTCTGCCAGGTTCTTCCCTTGATTTGGTCTGCAAAAAGGCAGCTTTGGATCTGTGGCTGTTACTATATTGCTTTTACTTCCTAAAGGCTGGAAGAAATGCAGATAGTAAGAATCAAGTTGAGAAACTCTGGCCTGCTGCCGTCCTCCGGGAGGGCTTGTGGTATTCGCGTCCCTGCGCTCTGCTTTCAGTTCTTTGAGCTTGCCTTGCAGGTCTGACATCTTTTGGATGACGTGATCGTTGCAGGAGATTAGCATGTTTTGGCACATGCATGCTATGATGACTGGCTAACGATATTTATAAAGTTCAAAAATAAACCATGGGAGCTCATTCTGACATAATCTACTAATCTTAGTTTTGCACTTTGATACTGTGTTGTCTGAGCCAAGTTAGGATAACTGTATATTACGAGCAATTCCTTTTTAGCTTTGCTTGCAGATTAGTGTTGAAGCAATGCATGCTTTTAAATAAAGAACGAAGGGAATGAATTTGGGGAAATTATTGGCTCTTTCAGCTATATGCATATGGAAATCAGCCATGTGCCTATTTTTAAAACAGATTTATGTGAGTGGGTAGAGATGCATGTTCCCCAATGTTTCTGGACAATGTTGTGTACTGGCATTTTGACTTGGTGTTTTTTTTCCTTCGCTGCCCACGAGAACAGGACAGTCTTCTCTGCCCTTTCCCACATTGGTATGTTAGAGGAAGGACGGTCTTTTTGACGATTGTGCTTTATTTTCTTCTGGATAAAAAAATCTTGCTACTGCAGCGGGTAAACTTTAGTCTTGTGCTAGGCATCGTGCTAGTCACGCTGCGTTTTGGGGAATCTGACTGAGACAGTAAGCTTTTGAGGCTCCTCAGTGGCAGGAATTCAGTTGCCCCTGGGCCCTGACAACTCAATTTAAACAGCTAATAATAATTTTCTGGCTACGTTTGGAAATGACCTGCATTTTTAAGAAATACAGAGAGGAACTTGAAGATGTAAAGCATGCGAGTCAAGCGAATTGCAATGTACAAATATTTTTTGAGGTTGCTGCTAATAAAGTGGACAGAAACCATGAGTCTTGGACAAGAGTCTGTCCAGTGTCTCACTCTTTGAGATGCTCACATTATTTTTATTCATTGTTGTATTTAGCATATCATTTTCTATGCTGTTCGAAAGCTGGGAATCTTTATGCCCAAAAAGTACATAGTTTAGAAATTGCATTTAGAGTTTGAAGTTGCTGCAGGCTACCACCATATGCTTATAGTTTTTTTCTTTTTATAAGGTGCCTGTTAGGCAGACTAAGAGTGATTTAGAGAAGGGAGGATATGTTTCCTTCTTTCTCGGCTTTTTTATTTCATGGATATTACTTTCAGCCAGTTTGTCCCACAGAGTTCTTTTTGGTACATCAAAGTTGTAAGCCAAATCTCTCAGCTGCAGTGTGCATGCTAAAAGCCCCACAATACAAATTTCCAACCCTGCACGTATGCCAGATCAATTAACTCCTTAACTCAACTCGGGCTGAAAAAAAATAGAACTGCTTCTGGTTTGGTTTCAGCCCTACAAAACCTGGTCCAGACTTTTGAGCTTATAAAACTCAAAAGCCAAGTGAAAAGAAGGTTTTCTGTTAATGTTTGTAAAGTTGACTGATCACTAAGCTGGTGTTGTATGTGGTTCCTTTTTGGGTAATGTTCCAAATGACCGGCCTTAATGTGAGTGTTTTTCATAGAAGGATGACATAGATGGACACCCGAGATGTGGTTTTCTGATTGATAGTCACTCTCCCCCCCGAAGCATAGTGATGATGAAAATTCTCATGGACTATTGCCATCATGCAGACTGGCTTTCTGAGACTGGGGAGTGTCCCCTTCAGTTTTGGATATAAAGTAGAAGTTAATGTGATGGACTAGTATTTCCTCTAATCATTTATTAAAAGCTGTACTACACCCAAGTAAGATTGTAAGAAGAAGGTAGTCTTTCTGCTACTGAGGCCTTTATCTTAAGTTTGAAAAGCTTTTACCAATGTTAATTTTTTTTTTCTTCTGGTTATTCAACATGTAATGGGGACACAGTAATACCACTTTGTAAGACAAAGAGGCTTCGTGTTACTTAAAAGCTGGAGTTACCACATGTTACAGTAACTGTAGCTTGTGAATTATTTATAACTTGGAAGAAATAATGGTTGTCCTAATGGCAAATAATTTTGAAGCTGGCTTTTTCATTTTTCAAGTCTGTCTGTGATGCATTGAATAATAAAAACTACAAAACCAAGAAGTAGCCGTTGAGAGAAACTGGTCCTGTCCTACTGTCACCTTCTTCCTATCTGAGGCAGAAATGTCCTGTGTGTAGCTTTTGTGTTTTGCCTAGAGTAACAACAGTGTGAATATGGAGACCAGTGTTTTTATGATCGCTTTAAGCCTGCACTGCGCTGAAAGAGGCGGTTTAGCCTTCCTTTGGTTGCCTGTTCCTCCTCTCTCCTGCAGGCCAACATGTGTACCAGGTGATAGCTCCCACTGCAGATTGGGGACTTTCCAGGTTAAAACTGAACTGGCAAAATATGTTTGATTTTCAGTATGGATTCATTTAATATTGCAGTGTGTGATGCAGCTGTAAAAATACTTGGTCTGGGGAAGGTGTTGCAGAGACACAAATGAAGTGGCAAGGGAGGGGGTTTGATTGCTTCTGTTAGCAATAGTGTGAGCTTAAATGGGCTGTGAAATTATGACTAAACAGGAGTCAAGATAGATGTTTTATTTGCTAGCAAACAAAATTAGCTGTACTTGTCTGTTCTAAGCATTGTTTGGGCATGGATTTTGCTGTACTGTCCTACTGCTGGAAGCATGGTGAATATTATGTAAGGTTGAAACGAATTTAGGCCACATAGATGATAATGAAGCTGAAGATGTTTGTGCCTGTGGTCATGGCAGCGTCATAATAATTTCCAAACTGCTAGAATATGTTAGAAGAGGGTTAAAAATGTACTACTGGTGTTACGTGTTATGCTTGCTTAGATAGGATTTGAACAATTTTAAACTTAAAGAATAGAATTAAAAAGGGGAAGAAAATAAAATTAAGATAGCTGTGCTACTGGAAGCTGGGTTCCACTGCTAAGTGTGATAGAAGAACAAGTACTCTTTTTAATTCAACACCCACATGCACCCACCCCAAAAAACAAGAGCTTCACTGTGGAAGTGAAGCTACTGTACTGTTCTCTACTGAAGGAAGTTCCTCCATAAATTTCTCATGTCTTTATTTGGTTTATCTTGTACTACTGAAGAACAAGTTCAGATAGCTTCTCTTGTTAAAACCACTTGCGTCTATTGAATGTGCAAGTGAACTGAAGTGCTGATGCATTTTTGCCCCAGGTTTCCAAGTAGTGTGAGAAGGCCAAACCGTGTCAAATCAAGAAGCCACAAAAAACTCAAGGTTTGCTTTGATTATAGGGACATCAGGATGTGGCATCACATGCCTTTTTCTCAGCATTGAAGCCAGCACTGGTGACCCTGCTGATCCTTCCTTCATGGTAGAGTTCACAGCGCACTTTGGCCATGTCAGTACAACTACAGAGCTGCATACGAAATAGCATCACTGAAATTACCTGGCTTAGAAAGTAGTTATGCCAGTGCTCTTATCTTCTTTCTTCCCCCACCCCCTCATCTTTAAATGGTCTGGTTTGAGTACAAGCCTGCAAAGACTTTCTAGTGGCACAGTTAAGGGAATGGTGGGCACAAGGACCTCTTCAGCTTTGCTGCGGATTAAAAAGAGATGTGGAAATGCACCCTCAGTTTCGATCCAGCAAAGCACTGTAGCACGTGCCTGTCTCAAATGTATGAATACTCTTACTGACGTCAATTGAAGTACTTGGAGCTTGTGAGTTAAGCACATGCCGAAGTGCTTTTCAGGGCTCGAGATTTTGCCATTCCTATGTAAGAGTGTGTGCAAGTATTTGCAGGCAGGAATGTTAGTTTTCTAAGAGGGTGATAGCCATTTAATGGTTTTAATGGCTTTACTAGATGTAGTCCTGCCTGTTTTCTTTTCTGAACTGTTTCTTTTTCTTTTTGCTTTTCCAGTGTCTTCTCTTAATGTTTTATTTAAATGCAATAACTGTTCTTTTTCCTTCCTTACTCTTCTCTTCATTATAGTGTGCATAGTACTGGCATTTTTTATGGTGTGCTCTCCCCCCACCCCCCCCACCCTGTCTTCTAGTCCCCTGCTTTTCTCTTTCTCTCATTTCTGTGTATTTCTCCGCTTGGGCACCTCAATTCACATTGTCTCTCTGAGGAAATTGGCTCTTATGAAGCTGCTGGCATATCTTTGCAAGAAAGCAAAACGAGCTCTTGTCACAATATTTTTTTCTTTTCCTCAAGGCCAAGGAGGGAGATGAGGAAAAGTTCCTGCGGTTCATTTTGGGGACAGCTCCATAGGAAATACTTTGGAAAGAGAGGGATTGCACCATTGCTACTTGTCTCTCAAGCCTGCATGCAGAATTTGAGTATTGGTAATAGAAGATACTGGCTGCATACTTACGTTATGCAAGGCTCAGCAAACCGTTAATGTGCAAATTTTCCTGTAGAGGAAAAGCAGAACGTGGCCCTGCTCATCCCTTTTTACAGTCCTTTTATGAACTTTAGGGAAATTGAATCCTGCTGATGTGATCATTCAGGAAAAGCTAATTACATAATTCCCGTATATTAAAGGCTTTTATTTATAAAACATTAATATTCATGCTCTTGCAGTCGAGAGCAGCATCATGTGACATGACTGACCAGTCGTAAAAACCAGTGCACAGCTTCCATTATTGAAAGGATCTTTGCAGTCTCCATTTGAGTGTGATCTTCCAGAGTAACTAAAAGTGGTCAGGTTTTTTCCAGGCTGGGTGGCAAACCAGTTACAGCGATTTCTGGGCCCTGTTGCTTTGGAGAGCAGGAATACAATTTTCAGCATAAATATGTTAAGAAAAGTATGGTCTCTTAACATCTTCTGGGTAATATAATTACTTTATATCATACTTGGTATTTCATTATAATACTACTTCAGCTGGCTCCTCCTATGAAAGCTCGTGGTGTGTCATGCAGAAGAAGGAAATGCATTTATGATGTAGGTAATCGTGTTTTTTCCCCTCACAAGCATCTTTTCTTATATTCTTGTTAATTCCTCTTCCTTTTGTGGTGTTGTTTTATGCCCATTACTCTTTCAGTCAAGGATGCAGTGAAGTTAATTCCCTGTGGGCATTCTGAAAATCACTGGTTCGCTAATTTGGATGGAGGAGAGTGAAGGGATAAACTATTATTTCCTTCTTTTTTTTCCCCACCAACTTTTCTCAGATCCTGCCAGGGATGAGTCTGTTGTTTTCTCCCTTTAGAGACAGCCCATCTGTTAGTGTATTATAACCCCATGTCTACTCATGCCTGATGACTGTTGAGGCCGTTCCTGCTAGGCTCTGCCTCCTGGACCAAACGGGACCAGGAGCAGCGTTCCTGCATGCGTTCCCCTCTGTACATGTCCTGCTTTCCCCTCCGGAATAGCGTTGAGTGGACCACAAGGATTCCCTGGCAAAGTGGTCAGCAGCTTTTTAGCTTTTTGGAAGATTTTGTCTGGATATGCCTTTGCTTCTTTTTTTTCCTTCTATCCTTTCCGTGTCCCTGTTCACCTTGCATAACCACGAGTAGGTATGTGTTACCGACTGAGGGACTGCCTGGTTATCAGCGCTGCAGAATTCATCTCCTTCACACGAGCTCTTTTCAGAGGTGCTTCAGAGCATTGTCATTTTATTGCCTGCACGCTACAAGCCTGACTGCAGCCACTTCTGCAGTTTTGTCAGGGAAGCGTGAGTGTGTTCAGCTCTGGAGAGCTAACCTGCCCTCCGGCACAGTTTGTGAAACCAAGATTAGTAGAAGTGACAAAAATGGCCTGGATATGTATCCATGGTTGGCGTTCTGCTTGTGTGGAGGGTGGCTTGCCCTGAGTTCCTGGTTAGGTCATACCGCTGTCCCTGTCTTTAGTCATCTCGGCAATGCTTTTGCTCCTTTTACTTCCGTGTGCTCCCTCCCTTAGTCGTAGTGTTGTGGTCATGCCTCCAGAAGATCAGCTACACCTTGGGCATGACTGCTTAGGAGGGAAGTGCTTCTTCATGTTTTACAATGGAAGAATATACATGTGCACATTTGACTGTTGTCTTTGGAAGAAGACTTTGAAGATATCTGTTCAGGCATGCTTTTGAAGGTGTTCTGAAATTTGCTCTCAAGTATCCTCTGTATAGATGGTTTATCACCATTATTCTGTTCCCATGGAGCAGTAATTGCATCTGGGCTGAAAGGTTATCCTTTTTCCTTAAAAGGCTTCATACTTTTGCACCACTTCTTCGTGTGTTCCATGCTGTCCAAATGTCCAGGTATTTTTTCACCACCAGAGAAGACCCTGTATTTTAATCAGGAACCCATGTGTTACAAAGCTGAAGCAACATAGTATATAGCACTTCAGCTTTGAAAAGGCATTCTTCTTGTGGAAGAATGTCATTGAGATATTTTCAGTTGGTTTCCAAATTCACAATCCACTAGACTTTCTCAGTGATTAGATCACCTTCTTCAATAAAAGCAAGGATCTGCAGTAGATCTGAGGGAGTTAATACATGGTGTAATTTCAACACATATGAATAATGTTAAGCCCATGCATAAACTAGTCTAGTTAAGGGAAAGAACAAAATAATAGGTGATCTCTTGAGGCAGCCCTTTGAAACAATAAGTAATATCCTATAAATTTTTAAGCACATAAGAAAGAAGATTGAAGAGCTGGCATTATTTGAGACAAAAGACTGTAAGAGCAATTCTAAGGCTGGCTGACTGACCTACTGTTCAGCTTGGAAACTAGGACAACATCTAGTAAGGGAAATCACAGTTATAGAGGACTGGTTATCAGGGCTGTTAATCCTCTCATAGATAAGAGAATATAAAACTGTCAAAACCGTGGTTTTAAACCTGCATCTCCCAGGTTGCTTTCATTTGCATGGCTTTTATTTTTTTTTAAAATTGGTTTGGTTGTTCGTGCAGGAAGTCCCTAGAGAGAAACGAAGAATAGTTCCGCAATGACATGACTTTTAGGTTCCTGAAGGTACAAGTATCAGGTCTCAGGGTCACCCGTAACAAAACTGTAGCTGTTTTTCTTGCATTCATGTATTTCATACTTGGTTCATGCCACAGCATGAGAAAGTTCTCTGGAGCAAAGTGTAATGCTGTACAACCTCATCTAATGATATTTTCCAGTGCCTGGCTTGTCTAATGCCTATCTAAGTAAGCTTTCTCACCTCTTCTGTGTTGGCGAGGTCAGTAATCTCACTGTTCTTTCCGTAGAAGATTCATGTATTTGGCTCTTCCTGGACTAGGTTGAAGAGCTGCTTTATTGTCACTTCTGAAAAGTACCTCTGCCCACGTTTTCTCAGCACTGCGAGTCTTCTTGTTATTTTCAGTTTAACTTTCTGGTGTGGAGGACCAGCGCAAGTATTACTAGGGCTTAATAAACGACCTACCTTGGGATGACTATTACTGTTGTGATAACAATGATACAAGGTTGGTTGCTCATTGATTTATGCTTTTTGGCCATTTTCCAGGATGAAACTGTAACTTCATTACACAAGAGTTTCAGAACAGTACAGAGTTGTCTATTTATTTCCTTCAACTGTTATTGAGCTGACAGCTTGCCTTTGGAGGGTCATATATTCAGAAGCTGCCAATTGGATCTTACTTCATTTTAGCCAAATGTGGCAGAGCCTGAAGTTCATTTTCTCCCTGATACCCCCCCCAACTTTTTCTTCCCCTTAAGTTTTTTTGCCTTCTGCAATCTCTCCCTTCCTTCCCCTTCCCTTCCCCTCAGTTCCTCCTGCTGAAAATAAAAAAGGCCTGGGAACAGAAGCAATGCCACAAATAAAAGGAATTACCTTTTTTGTTGTTGCTGCCTGTAATTTTGGTTTCTGCTAATAAGACTTCAGTTTCTCTGGCTAGATCAGCTCTACATTGTGGAGAAACGCATTGGTTTCAAAAATGGTAAATGGAAGATATTTTTCATCTTGCTATTTCTGGTAACCATGCCCCTACCTCAAAGTTAGCTGCTTATTTCCAAATTGCTCCCTGTGACTTTGTTTTCCTCCTCCTGCTTCGTCAGCGCTCTCCACTGCTCTTTTGGTACCTTTACTTTGGAAGTCACCATTTGGAAGCCTGTTTGAAGCCATCATCAGGAAGTCTATGTACTTAGTTGAGTAATCCTCTAGAAGGAGAAACAGAGGAAGACAAACGACACACAATATCTGCCTATGTACTCCTTGAGATCAGAAAGTATGTTTCTGTTGTGGTGCCCAGAGTTGTGAGGACAGGTTTAAAATTTTTTCGTGTCAGTGGGATAGCACCTTGAATTCTTCTAAGTGTTTTACACAACTTAGCTGCTTTTTTGCATGTCTTCGTGCATTCCTGGAAAAATACATGTTTTTGTGGTTCAGTTGTAAAGAAGCATTCTTAATAACTAAGTGAGATGTGCTGAATAGTCTATTTTATAAAGTAGACAACTTTATTTGGATTTCTCCAGCCTCTCTTTTAAATATGATGTTAAATACAATGGAAAAATAGAATTTCAGTTCTGAACCAACGTATTCTGTCTCTGAAAACTTTTTTTTCAATTAATTTCTTTCAAATCACTTTCCCCAAGTCATTCCTGACTTTTTTCAGTGCATACTTATGTACTTGTAAAGTGGAAAAATAATATAATCAATACCTGACTAAACATTACTATTTAATGCGTTAAGCTGCTTGCTTTAGTCCCAAAAGAAACTCTTAACAGTGGTATTAGATGAAAGTATGCAAACGTCCATTTCCTGGAGTCTGTCTCAAATTCATTTCACTTGAGTCTGTCTCAAATTCCTTCTGATCTCAAGATGGATAATTTTGATAGTTATTTTAAATTTTAGCTGTTTACATATTACAAACTTCTATAAAATGAATGTATTTTATAACTTTAATGTGGATTATTTCTTAATTTTGCCTTGTTTCCTACTTATTCTGTAATTACCTGATTCACTGTGGTTGTGTGTAAATGAAACCATGAAATCTGTTGCCAATTAGCAATCAATGTGGTATCCATATTTTTAAATGTTATAAATTGCCTATTAGAGCTGATTTTTCAGGGCATCTCTATCTCCGTTCTTAATGTAATGCAGAATATTTTACAATAATGCCTAGGTTAACAATGATAGTCTTGCTGTATTGTGCAAAAAAGGCTTCTGTGCAGACCCAGCTGGGTTTCAGGCTTAATTCATTGCTCTATGGTGGGATCACCACAGCTGCTGTGGGGCCTTTACAAATGCAAAAAAGCTGTCAGTGTTTGTTTCATCAGATGCATAAGTGATGAGGCCAAGTTGAGGAATCCATTCCAGCGCGCGGTGTGCATGCTGGAGGCATTATTGTTTACAGAATTAGTGTCTTAATGCTTTAAAGTACATGGTGCGTGTTTTGCCTTAGAGCAAAATATTTTAGAGTAAGGTGGTTTAAGGATCCTCTTCAATTTAGTCCCCCCTTCCAACAGCATTTGCCCTGACTCATGTAAATGTGTGCGTCTGAATTACTGCACTGTACCTGCCTCGGTCACAAACAATTCAGTTCTCCTCCTGTCTTGTGCATCTTTTTTCCTAGTACTTTGATTACTGTAAGCAGTTACAATTAAATAATTGCACAGCTTTAATCCAGGTCCCCCCCCGCCCCAACTGTCAACTGGAGGAGTTGCTGCTAACAGTCTCCTATGGTCACCAGAAGTCAGAGCACTTCTTTTGGCTGTCAAGGCTTGAAGGAGGCTCCTTCCAGCCAATTAGGGAGTAACATGATTGGTTTCAGAGGGTGCTGCTTAAGAATGCAAAGCATGCCCCCGTGGTGGGGCTGAGCACACAGTTCCTCTACCAATTCTGCTTTGCTTGAGGCTCCAGGAATGTAACTTTTGCTTACATGACGCCAGAGTGGCTTTTGGGGGGTTGAGGCAGGGGGTTCAGGTCTTAAATTGTTTTTCTCTGGGAGTGTTCATGTGATCTTCCAGTCTCTGTTGCAGTCTGCTGGCTGTGCGCGTGAGGTTTCATTAGGGCATGCCACCCTTTCCCGTATCATGTAACTCCACCGATAATAGGCATTGCAGGAATTTTAACTAATGCGCTGTTTAAGCCGTTGTCGCTATGATTTTATTAAATGTGCTTGCAGCGTGGAATTTTGCTAATGCTGTAGAATGATCTGTTATGCAAATTGAATGTAAGAATGGGCTAGTGGGGATTTGTTGTCTGTATATTGAGGACCTGTCTTCTGCATTTGGAAATGAGAGGAGCTAAATGGCGTAGGCTGCTGCTGAAATGTTCAGGCAGCCTTTGCTTTACTGGTTGGGGGGTGCAGTATTGTCACCGGAGGGGCCGAGTTTTGTTTGTAGGGAGGCATGTCTGTCTGGAAGCATGCTTGTGGGTTGGCATTTCAGCCAGCACGACCAGGGTAAGTTGAACAACCTGAGTGTAGGATAGTTTAGGCACAGTCATATACAAATTAGAGTATGAGATTTATTCTGGCCAGTCTTTACGGCTGGGCAAAGCTGTGTTCTCGCTTAAGCTCTTCTGCCGTAATGCAGGCAGATTCCTGTGCTGGAGCAAACAATGTTTAGCTCAGTGCACGACTGGTAGTATCCATGTTTGTTGGCTAAACCGTTGGCCTGTGGCTAAAGCAGCACTTCTCCAGGTGTGATGTGTGACGAGGATACTCTTGAGTCCTGCCAGGTGATGTGGGAAGGCAGGGAGTTTGGCTTCCTTTCCAGGTTTTCAGCTTCATGGAGGCATGTGAGCTGCTGCAACCCAGCAGACATGAGAGGAGTCCCCTCCTCCCTGCGCTTACTGCCGCTCCCGTGGCCTCTATTATCTCCAGGCTCAGGCTCAAAATACGACCAGCCTCCTCTTCTCGTGCTGTTCCAGGGAGCAAGTTGCTTGCAGTGCTCCCTCTGCCAGCACTTTGTAGCTAGAAAAGCAGTGGCAGTCGAAAGAAATCCCCACCCGGCAGCTGGTGCCCTCCATCTCTCCCTTTCCCGCACCTCATTTACAGTCGCTGTAAGCACTACCATTTAATTCCCTTGGAGTCTCTGTTGCTATTTTATTATTTGTTGTTCGCTGCAGGGCTGGAAATGGTGTGGGAGGGCTGCTTCGGGGGTGCTGAGCAGGGTATAGCGGCAGCAAGCGCTTAGCCAGGACCTGGAGGAGCTCAGCCATCAGTGCTGGGTCCGTCCCTCTGGTCTATAAATTGGGGGAAGAAAGACAGCGGGCTTTAAACTGCAGCATAGTGCTTTCTCTTGACAGAGATGGAAATGGATTGAATATGTTTGATGGAGGTGGTTTTAAGAAAAAATCAAAACCTTCTTGGAAAAAGGTCTGTCTGTCTTTTTTAACGTGTGGGCCCTGCTTGGCGTCATGGTGCAGTAGTTGGTCTTTGCACAGGTGGAAGTAAAGTGTCTTGGCACATCACTTGCAGCGATGCCTGCACAGGTGAGGCTGAGCTGGGAAACTGCTGCTTTTGATGTGTGCATGGTGTGCTGGGTGGGCCAGGGTGCTCATCCCCCAGCGGTGGGAACATGCTTTTGTGAGACACAGGGGGTCATCTTGGGTAGAAAACAGGTGCTGGAGTGTGAGGAGGTGAAGTTTGTGCCTGTGATGTGGCTGTTCCCGGTACACAGGCTGGTCCCATACCCTGTCCCTGCATGGAGCAGCCCGAAGTTGAGCAGGGATGAGGCTTCTGTGCCGCAGGGGACCCTAATAAGATGCCAAATTCTGGCTCTCTGCTCTTCTGTAGCTCAGGTAGCAGAAACGAAGAAATGGCTATAAAATCCAAAAGGTGGAAGGAGCAGAAAGGGAACGTGTCTTTTTTTCCCCTTCTCCTAGGGCAGGCTGGTTAGCCGCCTTTGCTGCCTGCACTGTGTGTCCCAGGGGTGGCGGCTGCTGCCGCTGCATCCCTGCCCACTGCAGCATCCTTGCTTCTGCTGCAAGTCCTGTCTGGCCCTTGAGTTTGAGCTAAGAGTTCGAGATGCTTCGTGGGAATGCTTTAAAAATGAAACCAAATTACCTACAGTATCATTAATTTTTTTTAAAACATGCATTGTTATATAACCAGACTTCAAAAAAACTCAAATTTTGAGCCAAATCAACTTTGTGGTTTCCTGTTGCCCTTTGGGATGCTGGTACTATACCAAATCATGTTGGTGAAGAAAACACTTAGTAGTTACATATAAACTTGAATACATTTAGCTGTCCTGAGAAATGCAGTAGTAATGTTTGAGGTATCTTATTATTTATATCTTATATATCTTATATATCTTATATTTATACCACACATCTTTATTAAGATTTCTCCCCCTGCTCTGATATATTAAGCCACTAACGAGAAAGTAATGGAAATGGGGATTCCAGCTTTATATTTAGACTTGTGAATGCATTGGCTTTGGAAATACTGTTGTTGGGGTTAAGGTGGGTGTTTGCCAGTGTGGGGAACGTATTTCATCATAGTAGGCTGTATTAAACCACTGTCCCCTTGCTGGTGAATTGGCTCTTGATGGAGATTCAGATGAGCTTGTTTTAATTAGGCTTTGTTTGAAAACATGGCTCAATCTACTAATTGAGGTAGGTGCTACCTCCCCGTGGACTTGTCACAGTGTTAATGCAAAATTGCTGGATATTTGCTTTTTAAGCATACTTCTTCTGTATTTGTATGAGATACAGACAATTATATGGGAAAAACTTTGTATTTAATATTAGGAAATTAAAAAACCTTCAGGAAGCACATGGTTAAAAATAGTATTTCAAAAAGCTGTACCGGGAAGTTGGGTTTTGGATAAGGAACATGGAGCTAATGCGGTGTCACTAACGAAGCACTGAGGCTTTGGAGGCAACAAACTGGCCTTGGGAAAACGGTAGTGAGCACTGAAAACACTGATGCATGCACTCTGAGGTGAAACACAGCTTTTTGCTTGATTCCCACCATTGCCAGTATGCTCACCTCTTCCTGTGGCAATTGTAACGTAGGAAAGAGCTGCTTTCTGTGCTTCGGTTGGCAGGAGGCACGTTAATATGTGGCTGCCCAGTCTCCTTTCTTTTAAATAGCTTAGCTGACATTCAAGGCTGAGGGAAGTACAAAACAAACTCTGAAAATCTTTCAGATGTTTTAATTAAAAGTGATGGAAGTAGAGAATTAGAGCTGCTTCTGTGCTAGGACGGCTTATTCAAACATGCAGCTTAACCAGTTAGACTGCAAGGTGGAAAATGCTAGAGATTGTGTATCTGAATTAAGCAATTTTAATTTGGTCTTTCATCTGTGTCATTACTGAGGGATATCCTGCAGGCTGGTTTAATGAACTCAATCTAGAGGTGTGTAGAGGCACATCTCGTTGCTTGACAGCAGCAAGATGGCATGCTATGACTGGCAGACATATCTTCAGCTTGTGTAATTGTCTGCTCTTGTCATATGATGACAAATGGAGCGATGATCATATTAAACAACAAAAAAGTTCAAAGTAACACGAAGGCTCTGAATAAACTCTTGGAATCAAAGAGATTCTCACATGACAGCATGTCAGCATGGGTATTTTTAGCCTGAATTAATGCAGCTATAGGAAACTCCCCTCCCCCAGAGAAGTATTACCGTGTTAAGTTAAATGTCAGTCAGAATTTTTAGCCTAAATTCTCCACATCCTACAGGTGTGGGATCTCGTCTTGTCAGCCCTCAGTCTACGTTGCACAAGTGGGCAAGGAATAAACTGTCCTAGGTCAGCAGTTGGGGAGGGAAGTATAGTAACTAAAGTTTGTCTGTTTACTGACAAATCTGATTTTTTTTGAATGAGCCTCTTCCAAAACCAGATGCAGTAAGGATGAGATCATGCAGAAAAATTTCATCAGGAACTGAGCATAGTTTAGAGTTTTGGCAAATATGTTTGAGGGGAATAGAAATTCCCTACTTTTCCTTTTTATCTACCCAGTTTTCTCTCTTTTCATGGATGCCAGCTAATGCACTTCCATGCATTATGGTATGAGGTTTTAAGGTTTGCAGAATAAACTGTCTTTCTGATCAGATTGAAGTCAAGTATTCTATTGAGAGAAGTATATTACCCTTTGTGAATAAGAAGATTCTGCAGAAGGGAAGCATCTTTCTGAAAATCCAGAAAAGTTGTTTCAAAACAAAATGTAGGTTTAGAGCACTGGGGAACAGGAGCTGCAAAATAAAGAGCTAAGGGGACACAAGCTTTTTCTGCTTTTTTCCCTCTCTCTCTTTTTTCCATTGGAATTGGGACTGAGTATAGTTAACCACGGGGGTGGGGGGGGGGGGAAATGAGTGATACAGATTACCATTTTTATTCACTTCTTGGTGCTTACAGTTCACTTTGGTCAGGTTGGTATCTCTGTCACAGTTTTAATTAAGATATCCCTCCCCCTAACTTTCTGTCTTCTGATAGGGGAAAAAAGCTTCTTCAGCAATTAAAAATCACATATGCTACCACATGTGGCCAGATTAAAACTTCCTCTTCTGAATGCTTTATCCATAAACTTAATAGAAAATTGTTCTACTTCTGGATTGCCGTCCTTGTGTGGTATCCTGGCCCCAACAGCACATTTTTAGATGCTGTTTTCTGAAAAGACGTTTTCAGGGCAGCTGCCCTGGAGCTGGGTTTTGTTGCCACGATGGACGCAGGGGAATGCGGAGTGCCCAGCCCCAGAATTCAGCAGTACTCATCTCAAAATGGGTCTTAAATACAGCCTTTCTCCCTTGTTGATTGAATTAGTAAGTGGCAAGAAAATGCTTCCTCTTTGTGATTTCTGAAGTATCCATAGTTCAATTCTGGATTTGAAAATTTTTACCGTGGTCCTGTAGTGGTTTAATTGTAATGAGAGTAGTGCTTTGCACACGTACGCCTCATTAGCTGGTACAGCTGGGACTCTCAATTTCAGCAAAAAAGTAGTCTTAGTCAAAAGAGTGCCTATGTAAAAATAGCACCGTGTTACTCAACAGTTAAACCTGTGTGAAATGTGTCACTTCACTAAATCTATGTGTATCAGGGGTCTTAATGCGTTGACAAAACTAAATTTTATTAGCCATTTTATTCTTAACATTGTGCAACTTCCACCTTCTGCAGAAATTACATGTAGTTACTGCTTTGGTACAGGTATGAGTAAGGCCATGTCTGTATCAAGAAAATGTGCGATGTTAGAAGGCTTAAGTATATTTCTATACCTAGTTTTGGATACAGTTCCTTGTCCATTTTTAAAAATGTGCTAATATATAATTTTCCCATATGGATTATAGGCACAGGAGCCGGATTAATTTTATTCTTATACTCATTTAAATATTGAATAAGCCTGAATCTTAGAATCGTTGTTGCAGGAAAACTAGTTTGATTTTGCAATCTCAGAACTACAGAAAAATAATTTTCCTCTTTTTGTATTAGTACATTTTGATATGAAGGGGCACGGAGAGCTGCTAAAACTGGGCTCCACATTGCTGCCAAAGCTACCTTCTGAGTATAAGCGTACCTTACGAAGATCTGCTGCTTTAACCCTCTTCTCTTTTTAGTAGAGATGAAAATTTAGGAGTAGAGTTGATGTAGCTTAAAAAAGGAATAAAGCTAATTGGGCCTATTTGCTTGTTTTATGGTTTGAAAAATAGGCAGTAGGTTAATCAGAGGTGCGATTCAACATCTGGACCATTCATGCAAAGATGACAGGGAAGATGGAGATAGGCTGTAGAGGGCTTTAAAATGTGAAACAGCGGAGAAAAGGGAATCAGTCAAGAAATGCAAAGATGGAAGGGACCGAGCCAACAGAGTAGCTATAGAAATGATTTCTGTGAAATATTCTGATGGGATTCATCAATGTGGAGTGAAAGAATATAGCAGTAATGGGGAAAGAAAAGAGTGAGAGCCTTTCATAAGGCATTTTAGCTCTGAGGAAGATCTGTGTCTCTGTGACATTTTGTAGGAAAGATTGGCAAGATTTGTCCCTGGTATGAATACGAGTGCCTGCAGAGGGGTTTGAAACACTTATTAGCCGTGTGGTAGTTTGAGTGACGGGTAGTCAAGTTTCAGGATTTTACAAAACTGTTCATGCAGTTGTGGCAGAAAGGTGGGGACTGGTTCTGTTATGAGTCTCCCAACAGTAAGGGGAAGAGATTGTCAACTCTTAAATTGTCTATCTTCATTTTTACTACAAAAAGAAAATGGTTGGAAGTGATGCAGGCAACATCTTCAGGGACACAGAAAATAGCATGTTTACTGTGGTAAACACACAGTCGACTTCTCCACATCTCAGCGATCATTTCCATGTTGGTTTTAATCTGAAATTCATTTATATGCAAACTGGTGGTTTGCACGTGGTGGATGCTATCGTTGACTGGCTTGCCAGCACGCAGTCAAGTGCTCTTGGTTAACACCACTCATCAGCCACTTCTGTAATTGCCATGCATTGGTCAAGATGATTGCGTAGCATCTTATAGTTGAGCAGCATAAATTTGGAGTTAGCTGTGCTGGAAAGGATGCTTCTTCCTTGGTCAGACTCTCCTTTATTTCTGTTACTAATGAGGTATATGTATGGCGTTGTGTGTGCGTATACATGTGTGTGTGTATATATATATGTATGTGAGCAGGTGAGGTGATGCAAGGTTTCTAGCAGTTTGAGAGTCCAGTGGGAAAGCTCGTGATGGTTGTTGATACAGGAGAGGCTCTTTGGGAAGGCAGCCGCTGCAAGGCTTTTTCTGTCAGTCTTTCCTTTTCCTTTGTCCTTATTACTTTAGATAGCTTTTACCCTTCTTTCTCTGTCCCTAATCTTCTTGTTACTCTTCTGCTGTACATTGTGTAGCAATGCTTCAGATTGTGTGGCAGCAATACGGGATTGTGGGATCCCAGCTGGATTTGATTGCTCAGCCTTGTGGTAGCCATCTCATAAATATGATAAGAAGAGATTGTAAGCAGTGCTGCACGCCTTGTCCTGAATTTTAGTTCAGGACTGTATAAACAAACAGGTTAAACATTTGATTCTTCAGAATAATGAGCTGTGTCTTTACTTCTGCCTCTCTGGTCTTTCTCCTTCTGTTCATGTTCTGCCCACACCTTTCCACATAAATTCTCTTCTACAGTTTCAGTGTAAAAATGAGTCTCCAGACTTTTGGAAAAAACGTGGGGAATTCTTAGCCCCGTAGCTGATGCATTTCAGTGCATTACTGCTATTTATTTTACACGGGCTGGCTTCCAGGATTCCCAAGGTTCTCCTGGATCACCTGTCAATTCCAAGCTTGTTGCTACGACTGACATACTGATTCAGTATGGAAATGTGTTCACTTCACGGCATAATTCATGATCTCTGACTGGTCCTGAAGCCATCTATGCGCATCAGATTCGTGTAAATGGTTTGGGAAGAATCCTTTCCGTTCTGTAGGCAGTACTGTTTAATCAAAATGTCAATAGCTGGTATCGAGTGGCAGGATTAGTCCTTGCCGTAGCCTATAGAGGGGAGGTTGAGTGCCTGGAGGATGTAAGCAGTACAGCCAAAACACCTCTGCTACCTACTTCAGTGTCATTTATAGAATTTTGAACTGTGTGCTAAGGAAGAATAAAGCGAACGTAAATGTATTATTGCTCCTATTATAACACTTCAGTAGGATAAAAAGAGAGAGAAAACTTCAATAGCTCTGATGATAGCCTGCCAGAGTAAATGTTGGCTCAGAAGCAACTGTGGTAATGTAGCTTTTTCTCTAAATCTGTTTGAGTTAAACGAGAGCAGGGCCAAGCTGAGAAATTATTTTCTGTGTAGTGCCGTCTCTGCTGCTTCCAGGGCGCTCCGGGTTCTGCGGTTCCCCCACCCTCTCCATCCTTCCTCGGGTCACAGCAGAGCAGAGCGGGTCAGGTCAGAGGCTCTATCGAACCCTCCAGCAGCAACAGGGTTCATATTGCATATGACACGGGAGGGAAGGAGGGGTGTCTGAGCAGGCGAGATTTTACACTAAAATGTGGGGTTTACTAATAGTGTGGTAAAATAATAATTCTAATTAAAAAAAAAAATGGTGTGAAGAATGTGGGCTGGCATGGGTGCCTGATTCTTTGATATCTGACATCTGGCTTTACTTCTGAGTTTGTGGGCATGAGTTCAGCTTTTGTCGGGTCTAACAGCTAAGACGCTATCCTGCTTTTAGGACTATATAAATAGAGGAGCTGTTTATAGGCGGCTTCTGAAATACATGGGGAAATGACCATTTTTAGAATTTTAATTTGAAACACGTGTAGATGTGAGCTAACATCTTATTTATTTAGTCTCTTTTGGGATTGGAGGGAGAAGAATGTCTGCAATGAAGACAAAGGGTTCCAGAGCCTGTGGAAAGATGTTCTTGCTGCTCATGTCTGGGGTGATGGCGATTACTTTCCCCTCACTGGGTGGGAGGTTTGCTGCTGCTTCTCAGTTCCTTTAAACTGGTGCCTGAAGGAGAGACACAAGGCTAGTCTTAAGTTTTTAGCACTTGTTTTTCTAAGTCATAGGTATTAAGTAAGAGTAGTTGAATGGAGAAACTTTCCTCAAGATGCTATCAGACGTGAAGGTAAATGGGAGACAGCTTGATTTTGGGTTAAATATTGTGGTTGTTACAGCAAATGCTCTGGTTGTCTATTCAGTTGTACCAAGAAACCGAAAGACACCTGGAAATCAACCAGTTACAAAACCAAGCTTTTGATTAGAAACAAACAAAAATTATGGTAGGCCTTCTAAGGATAGACCCTCAGAACGTTGCATGGGCTTGACTAGAAACAAAATGTCAACACAAATCCCAAAGCTTCCCTTGATCTTGGATATTTGTGTCCATGTTTGAAAATGACGGCTGTGGTTTCCCAGCACAGGAAAGCGGCAGAAACCGTGGGTATTGTGGTATTCCTGCTCCGCTGTAGTTTTGGTGCACATTTCTATGTTAATCCCACTCAGGTTTTGGTTAATGGTGAGGCTGGATCTTCATCTGGTGGAAACTGGCAATCAAATTTTAATGGATCTCTGCTGAGTAAATTCCTCCTCATGGGATTCTTCACTTTCAGTCCCATGTACCAACTAGTACACCCAATACTGTGACATGGGGGGTAGGGTGGGGGGGGGAAGAATGAAAATGGAAAGGGCAGCTGAAATATATTTATATGCATACAAAAAATTTTCATATTATAGGATCTTGTAAGGTGAAAGATACTAAATAAACATAGAAGATGAGATCATTTACCTTAGCATGGAGAAATGTTGCTGTTTAAGAATCAGTTGTAGCAGGGAGGATTTTTTTGGGGCTGTGCTATTGCAATATTGTTTAATTTATATACGCTCCTTCCTAATAAAGTGTGTCAGTACCATTGTACGTTATTTTGGTTTCCTGCCTCTGTCTTTCTCTTACAGCATTCTAGTTGGAGACAGGATTACAGTCTTGGGAGCCTCTGTTGTGCACGTGTCTGTGCACTGCTCACGAAGAAGCAATCACTGTAACTCATAAATATGTGCACTCGTCCTCCAAAGACGTATAAAACATATTTGAGCTATAAGGCTGTACAAACATGAAGCAATGCTGATGATGACATGCAAACCACAAGGGGGAAGCTTGACTGGCTCGATCTTTTTAGAACCTGGAAATGTTTGCATAGCCTTGTTGCTCGGCGGTGTTTCTTCCTTGATAGATAGGTAGGTAGGTATCAAAGACTTGAGTGAAACACTTTCTTCAGCTGAATGTGTTAAATCCCAGCCTGGTGTCCAGCTTTTTAGCTTAAAGTCTGGGGTTCTAGTTCTCTCCACCTTCCTTCTTACGGCTGCAAAAAATGGATTGAGGTAGTGACCCAAGGACCAGCACAAACAGTCTGGTTCTCGGTCTGCAGAGGTTCTCTTGTTGGACAGTGTGCAAGAGCAGCTGTGTGTAGCCTAAAAGAGATGCCTGTATATTATGTGGTGCAGGTCACGTGCAGCTTTATAATCACTGCATTCCTGCACCAGAAGTAGTTTCAGGGAATGTTGGATCATGTGTGGAGTGAAGCTGGACATAATTATGGCCAGAAAATATATTGCTGTGCTATAAGGAAGACACTGAATGAGTCTGTCTCTTTTTTTTTAACCAAATTTCAAATTACTTTCTTTCATTTTATGCTACTTCCTGTATCAGATTGGCTTTTTCAGACCACAGGAGGTGACAAATTGTTCTGATTTCTTTTATATTTTTTCTTTCTATATATTTTGCATATTAAAATGATTCTGCAATACTCCAACTGCTTTTTTTTTCCTCTTTCTTTGAAGACCACAGTAAAAATTTGTAGCGGTCCTTTGGCTGCCTTGTATCTTCTGATAATTACGGAAAAATTGGTTTGCCAAAGCCACGACTTCGCATAGGTCCAATTCATCAGGAAATGTTGCTTTAAAATTTTGTAAATTTGAGATTTGCACCTTAAGGCTGAAGGGTGTAATGGGGCCAGGGACTGGCCTGTTCTTTGGACAAAACAGCGGGTCGCTACGGCAGAATCAAATTGGTGGTGTTTCTATGACCAGTCAGAAATGACGTATGCATAGTCGTTAGTATGCTGTCGGTTATTGTATCATTAAATGGAGGGTTTGAGAGCGTGTGTTGTATTATCTGTGATTTCCTGTGGTAGGGATGCCAAAATTCGTGTTGGTTACAGCAGCGAGATGAAGTTAAGGTTGGTCCTGACTGTGTCTAAGGTGCAAGCCTCTGTCTCAGAAAAATAATGACTATGATTATTTCCAAAGAGCTGTAGCTGGGGGCCACTGCCTGGCTTTGCAACAGGGAGAATACAGGCTTTGAGAAGAATACCGCCAGATGCTGTACGGTGAGACACACTGAGTGTCATGGCTTGGCAAAAATCATTTACTTGTTTTTGCATCATGTAAAGGCAGAGGAACTTTTTTACTGTGAATTTGGAGCAGTGTTTGATACGCTTGCCCTTTCCGAATCTTGCAGGAAAGTGTGACTGCATCTTTAATTTCCCCTGGGTGCAACTGCCAGAAATAACTTGTGTAGCGCTCCAGCCCCGGAGCTGCCCCTCTAACCCACTTCCCTGCTTTGCCAGGCGATAGCGTGTGGTGTCTCTGTCTCAGCTTTCCAAAGGAGATGCAGCAGCATTGATACCTGAACCATGCTAACTTCACCCTTTTTCTGAGTGGCTACAAGGCTCTTTGGTTGATGGACTGGACCAGACCAGGCTGGGCTGGACTGTCAGCCATGATGTTTTTCCTTTAATGATGTTTTACAAAATACTTATTATGTTGTCTGTCCCTCCTTGTATTTATGAAAGGATATGTCTGCTTACATGCTTCACTTGACGGACCTGATGAATGTCTTAAAATTGATTGCAGATTCTTTTGGAAGAGGTTTTGCTTTTGAACCATGTGGATCATGAGAGGGTAAAGATGGCTCACTCCTTAATTTTTGCTGAATATGTTATATGTGACTTTTCACTTGTTTAAGTGCTGAGGCAGAGAGCAGAGACAAAGAGAGAGCACAAAAAATTGCCAAAACTAGTCAACTGGAGTTGTGGGAAAAGTTATACTGATGTTTGTGTGCATTACCGTTTGGGTTGACTTTCTATTGGTGAAATTGATAGCTAGTTGGGACATTGCTTTCTGTGAGGCCTGTATCTTAACTAAACTTTCCCTTTTGTCACATAGCGATGCTGGGTATCTGTTGCCTTACTGACAGGACAGTGGGTACCATCCCTGCAGGGCTTGCACTTAGAAGACCTTGGAACCTGGCAGTTCATGGATGTTGCATTTGTAAAATCAGATTTGGGTAAAAAAAGGTGTGTTATGATGGCTTTGCTAAGACCCCACTTTGATTTGAAGAAAGAACGTTTAAAAGGAAAATGTGCCTCATTGTAACAGGTGGATTTAAAAATAATATATATATTTGCACATTGTTCATTCATGATTCATTTCTCTCCATGCAATGAAATGTAGCCTGAGATTGAGTGCAAGCCTCTCTTGAAGAAAATTTTGTTTGGTGTCATACCCTGTAAATGCAGTCTAGAAGAAGTTCCTTAAGCAAATAATGGATAGATTTAAGGGACTAAAACCATATACACTTTTGAACGGAGGCCTTTTCATCTTAGAATACAAAGAATTAATTCCTCTCTGTCTCTAAAAAGAAGCATAACATTTGCTCTTCTTTCCAACTTGGCAGCTAAATGAAGGTGGTGCAGTCAAAAGGAAGTGGCTACAACAAGATGAAGCATATTGGTTGTGAATCTGCCAAAGGTGGCCAGCTGTATTGCTATTTTCAGCTAATTCTATGCACTTAGTCAGAGTTTTCACTTAAATTAAAGACTAAAGGTATATTTAGTCATCATTAGGGTCTCCTCTATAAAAGGGTTTGTTCCATGGTTTAGTAATGGGGGGTGGCAGAGAAACAGAAGGTAGCCAGCTAACCATTATTGTGTCTTTTTTCCTATGCTAAAATGTATTGGGTCCCTGTGATCTTTGGAGGTTTTAATTTGTACTTTGCAATAAATGCCTCTCTTGGTAGAGCCATGTCATTCTGATTCTTGACTTTTTCTCTTTGGTGGGATTATTCTGGAAAGAGTGAGCCATCAGATACATGTGAAAGGGGAGCACTGTACAAATGCCTATGTGAAAGCTATTGATACCAAATGCTTGAGCTAAATACCCTGCAAGCGAACCTTCCAGTCTGGATATCCCAGCTCTGTCTGGAGTGGAGGGTATCTGGGGTTAAAATTCTACTGGTCCTGCCCAGGTTTTTGGAAGTATACTTTGGAAACCTATTCTGAGGGAAAAAGAAAATGGATACCAAATAAACAAGGTTCTCACCTGGACATGCCAAATTTTAAAGCTTTTCTGAGACTTAGAGAAGTTAAGAAAAATGGCAAGCAAGAAATGGTGGATTTGGGTTTATAAGGGTAACTAGAAAAGCGCACATAGAGCTTTTGTGTATTTAAAAAAACCTGTTAAGGTATTAAAAAAAATAAATCAGGTAGTAGGCATTCCTAAAGGCATTCCTGGTTTGTTGTTTGTTGTTTGGTTTGGTTTAGTTTGGGGTTATTTTCTCTCCTCATTTCATGCCTTTATCTTTGTCCCTCCATCAGATCATAAATTCTGTGAAGGGGTACTTTCCCACTGTCCTTAGTTTGTAAAGCACCTTCTAAGTTTTGAGTCCCCAAAATTTTGGGCATTCTCAACAGCTGTGGGGTGCCTTAAAATGTTCTGAAAAGGATGAGTTTTGTGTCATGGGCTAGCAAATTCCTTTTACAATGTGAGCAAGGCAGCAGCCGCAGCCTGTTGGCATTGGTGGCAGTAAGTCACGGCACCCTAATCCTGTGGAATTAAGTAACACATTTTCAGCAGCGTCCTTGCACAGTTCCTGCTGCTTTCCATTAGATGGACTGCCCTCAGTTTAGCATTGGGGTGCGCTTTTGACTTCGTTCCCACAAGGGCATGTAAAAAAGGAAGCTACCTCCCCCATGCAGCAGCACAATAAATATCCTGGCAGGTTTCAGTCCATAAACTCTGTTATAGCCTCACAATTTATGATTATGTTATTTGTCAAGAAAGCCAGGAGCAAATATTTTTTTTTTTTGTAGGGGAGTGTGAAATGCTAAATAGGGAAATGCAAAAACACCGGTGCATTTCAGGAGGATTTTTTTAAGGAGGTTTGTATTGATTGAGTTGCACCAGAAGTTGAAATGGGTGATCTGTGGTCTATTTGAAGCATGACTTGAGAGCATTTGCACTCTGCTGACTTATTCTGCAGAGGTGCAGGTTTGGTTATTGTTGCCTTAGTGCTGCTACAACCTGTTGCAGTGTGTTGCCTTCTTAACGAGTAGCCTGCAGTCCGCAAGGTTGTTCCTGGAATCAGTGGGGCTGGGGAGGTGCACCATGTCTTGTCTATGGCAGTTGTTTGACCTGTGAGCGTCTGTGCACCAGTGCCCAGTGAGACTGGCGTTTGCTGAACTAGGGCATCTCTCACGCATGTATTTTTGGTTATGGCTACATCCCTTGAGGATATATAGGATGTGTTTGACAGCCCTTCCAGGAGAATGAATGTTGTTGGGATGGTATTGGGTAAACCTTTGCAGAATAGATGTGCTGAACCAGTTAAAATCAGTGAGTAAAGTGCATGTATACTCACTTTAGGTTAACATTTTATTGTATTATACTAGAACTGAGTGTTAGACAGTTTGGCATTCTGTAATAGTTGGTTAGCAAAGTCTTTTCTTCCCAGCAAAAATATCTTTCCAGTTGGATCGCCTTCTGTTTATTTGTTTGCTTGTGTTTTGATCTTGAAAGACAAAATAGCTGTTTGTGCACAACAAAATAGCTGGATTTAGTTTTCTGAAACGTGTGCTTAAGGGGTAATATATCTGTCTTCCTTAAGTCTTTCCTGGGTTTAAAGTATACTAATAACAAACCTACTCTCAACATGGGCAAGGCAGGCTCTGTGGACCAACTCATGTGGACCCGAGGTGGCTCGGGGAAGAATGTGTTTCTATGAGGCAGTCCTTGAAGCAAATGGCCGAATATGAGAAGATGGGTTTTCTTCCTTTGGTGCAACAACTGGAACTGAAATTAATTTTAAACAGCTCCCTTGCCTTTCAAATCTGCGATGTGTCTCCGTTTCCTTAGAAGATCTGAGAAAGAAAGCTTTAGAAAACAAAAAGCATTGTTCCTAGTAACGAACCATCAATTGGTCTGTCATAGTTTTCAGTTGTTTCTGTGATTATGCTTGTGAAAGAGATTAAAATACTTCTCTCTTATTATCAGCAAAGTGAATTCCCCTGCTGCCTGGTGTGGCCCTGCTGTGCCTCGTCCTTCACTTTCTGTTCCCCACGTGCTTATTCCTGCTCGGGCTGGTGTGTGGCAAAATTTGCCTGAATTCAGTATCTTTATGGTGGGTTTAAATTTGCAGATTTCTTACTTCTTCAAGACTCGCTGTAATTGGAGAGCTTAAGAATAATTGCTGCTTCTGGTTTTGTCAATAATTTTTGGAGCGTTCTTCACACTAGTGAAACCACAGAGGACATCAGTGAAACCTTGCTCAGAAGTGCAGTTTATGGGGGATTTTTTTTTGGTCTTGTTGTTCTTAACGTGTTTCTTCTATCTATTCTCTGAAAGCAACTCTGTCGTCAGGAATGCTTATTGTTTCATATTTGGGCCTGTCTTTTGATAGTTTAAACCAACTTTTTTTGTGTTGTTGGACAGTAAGTTAATATGTTTTATCAGTGCCTCACTACACACTTATTTCCTATCTACCATCCCTTTTGTGCACATGCAAAGCAATTTGAAGACAAAACATAGACCTGAGGTTACTTTTAAACTTATTTTAGCATACTCACTGCTTATGGTGTAAGTTTATTCCCAACCCACTGAACGGAGAGTGTGTGTAAAGAGAGGTTACGGTGTCGCATATTGAAACCAAGGGCTGTGGACACCTTGCATAATTTTTGATTAATTAGCGATTGATACAGGAATCCCTGATTTGAACAACCCAGTTTGAAGAGGTGCTGGCTGCACTTGCCCCACATGGAGCCAGAAACTCTCTCAATCACCCAGACCCAACGCAATGCTCTCCTTGACTGCATGGAGGCAGGAGAGTAATTACAGCATTTAAAAACACAGATAGCTCGGTTCAACTGCTTCCCATTTCAAGTTACAAACAAAATTTATGATCCAGTTACGGAATAGAGGAGCCTGCCTGTCCCTGTCCCCACTGGGGCTCAGGGAAGTGGCATGGGGAGTGTGGGGTTCTCCTAGCTCTCGTTGGCAGAGCTGCTGCTCCAGCATCATGTCGCCGCCCGGGAGTCTGGCGGTGCCTCCTCTAATTAACAGCACAAGGTCCACATTCTCAGCTTGGGATGGTTTTGAGGAAAGGTTAATGCTGCCCAGGCCTGCAAATTTATTGCAAACAAACTGTTTGCAGTAATATTTCAAGCAGCTTAAGCGCGTGGGTTCAGCAAACAAAGTGAGGTGGAAGGCGTATATAATTAGCATTAATGTTTTGTACAAAACACCCCATCGACAGTATCGGCTGACTTATCTCATGAGCTATAGCTGTTTCATGAATCTAATAAAACATGAATTTTTAAGACAGGGTAGTAAGACTAAGAGAAAGGCGTGAAATTAGATTAGAGTCTATAAACATAAACTCTGGCTTCCCTGCCCCTGTCCAAAGCAGCATTCAGGTTTCTCTTTTACAGTAGCATGGGCTTTGCTTTTGAGCAGTAAGAGCCAGAATAATACCATTCTGGGAAAGTTCTTCTGTCAGTCCCTTAAAAAGGCATATTTTTTCAATTTCCGTGAAGAAATGGAGTAACTTCTAAAATCTGGAGCAAGAAATAAAGTTGATACTAAGACATAGGATTGGTGAGCAGGAGGAAGGGCTTGGGCTGATCACTGCACTCATCAGAGCCTTTAAACAAGGCAAGAATGAACACGCCATAGAGTTGTAGGACGTCTGAGGTTACCTGCCGTGAAAGAGCAGATTAGCATGCTGTGGTATTTTGTTTGAGGTTTTGAAAAATTCTCATATCTGAATAGCAAACCCTTGTATAGAAATATACTGCCGTTTCTTCATGAGCTTGTTTCCTTCATTGTGAGATGTTCATAAGAAAACCTAGTGTCCTCCCTGAGATGGGGTTTACTGAGAACTGTCTTCATTCAGAAAGTGAAGAAAATTGTGGTATGATTTTTTTTTTTCTTCTAAAACAACCTCTGAGTCTGTAAATTTGTGATGTTTTCACAACAGGAGGATTGACAGATGATTAACTGGATTTCCCCTCCCTTTTTACAGCATTCCATGAAAGATGAATAATTTCCATAGGATGAATTGTTTTCATGCTGCCAAGTAGTTCAAGTGGAAAATGCCTGGTATGGGTAACAGTACCGGGTACACACAGTGCCTCATAATTATCTTCGGTTATATGTAATATAAATACTGGAGGCCAGTCATCCTCTTGTTGGTCCTGGCTGTCACCTGGGCAGTTCCTTCTGCTGTGCAAATACCTGCAAGCACTCCCATAAGTCCCACAAGCTCACACGTCCTGGGCACAGAGCTGGAGGCACAAAGCACCCTGCTTATCCTGACCTCACTCCAAGGTACTCGGAGAGTAAGCTGTCTCCTTCAAACCCAGGGTGACGGTGTACTTCCACCTGAGCTGGGATGATGGGTTTAGCTCCCTAGCTTCCTACTATGAAATAATATCTTCAAAAAGTTTTCTGAATTTTGCATAAGAATCTATAAGAATTTTTGATTATTTTTCAGTTTTGCTGAAGTTCTTTGTTGTTGTGTTCTTCAGCCTACACCAGCCCCACAATGGACTTCAGTTGCCCTCTCTCAAGTGTGCCTGCCAGCACCTACCTTCGAGAAAGTTTAATTTGTTTTGCTTCAACAAAATGAGTTTTTATCGACCATTTCATGAAGCTGGTGAGAAAGCAGAAGAAAATTTCTCAAAGTGTCAACTAGTCAAGCATTAAAACAGAAAGTACAGAGCTACAAGATTATGAGATTTTCCTTCAGGGTTGGAACTATCAAATATTACTTGCTAACCATAACTAGAAAAACTCCAGCAACACGAGTTCCTGATTCTATCTGTGGCTTCCCCAACCGGAGTTCTCGTTCTTCAGCAATAGCCTTCCTTCTCTGGATGGGAGATGCTTTGCTTTCCCTGGTGTGTTGTCTGCTAATTCTGAGCACCTCTACCCCCACACTGTTTTTATGTTTTCTTTGGAAATGGGAAGTGCCTTTGTTTACTTTGTTACATAACATTTTTCTGTAATGTAACATAATAAAAATAACATAACGTAATTATTTCTAAATCATTTTACCAATCTAAACTTTAAGAAAAGCTTTCACTAGTCTGCTGCCATCCTGCTTTTTACCGTTAACATCCCTGCTTGGAGTGGTGCACACTTCCAAACCACACTGGTAGCCGAAATCAAGCAGACGCATCCTTCTGATGAGTACATAACTGTGGGTGTAAATAAAACCTAGACAAGCTGAATGATTCAAAGCTGCATCAGTCAGGAGAGGTTCAGACTTGGCATTGAGGAGCATTTCTTTACTGGGAGGGTGGTCGAACACTGGAACAGTCTTCCTAGAGAGGTGGTCGATGACCCAAACCTGGCAGTGTTTAAGAGGCATTTGGATAGTGCCCTTAATAACATGCTTTAGCTTGGTCAGCCCTGAATTGGTCAGGCAGTTGGACTCAATGATCATTGTAGGTCCCTTCCAGCTGAAATAGTCTATGCTATTCTATTCTGTTGTAAAATGATTCATTGTTTTTCACCAAGGTAGAACTGTCTTGATTGCATTTCATAAGCTAACTAAATTGGGCTCACAGTGGGAGAGAATCAGTTTTTCATCATTAGCGATGTAGATATCGGTAATAGATGCATCACGAGTATTTGTGATTCTCACCAGCTGCGGCATTTTTGTTCTTGTTTCAGCAGCAGTGTTGCAGTGGTGTAATAGTGCTCTGTGTTACATGTGGAGAACATGCAGAGAAACTTTAATTTTCTCCTCTGCCAGTGCTTGGCTGGGGGGGATAACAGCCAGAGTTTGCTTGCTGCATTTTGCTGGTAGTCGCTAGATAACTTTTGTTGTCAGTGTTTTTCTCCTGTGGGTTTAGGTAGTCTTAGGGGATGTTGTCAGTCAAAAAATGCTCCTAGGGAAGGATATCTATAGTAACTGAAGGTGGAAAACAAACACAAGATGCAGTTGTAGCTGTTCAAGCATCATCTCTGCAGTGTTCTGGGAAGGTAAGGGAAGGATTGTGTGTGCACATCTATTTGTTTGCTTTTTAGTACTTACTGGGGTTTTCTAAATGTGTTATTATGAGAAGGTAAAGGGTTGTTTTTTTTTAAATTCAGAAAGCTGATGTTATTGAGTGAAAGTTAAATAAGTTAGCATGTTTTGAAATATTTGTTAAGCATCATATGTGCTGTAGAGCCTCTAGGCACTTTAGGAATAAGCTACTTTCCAGGACCTCTGATGACATCCAGATAATACATGATATTGGCCAGAGGTAAAGCTGCCTCTTTTTAATAAACTGTTGCAAATTTCCACTACTTGCCTTGGAGAAAACCTGTCCTTTGGGAAATGGAAATTTATTTGGGACTCATTCCAAGATACGGTTATGTTCAAACCTTTTCTTCAGTCTGGAAAGAAATACAGACAAGAAGAATATAATTTTAATGAGTACAAGATGCCTGCAAATTTCTGCTCCGAGTTTATCACTAAATGAACTGTCCCAACCGTGACAGCAGTATTCAGCTTTTTGGGCTCCATCAAAGGGCCTGGCGTGGGGCCAGCAGGAAACAAGTCCCACTGGCAGCAGGATGGCTTTCTGCCGGATGAGTGTGCTGAAGCGGTTGAGGGTAGGAGCCAAGGAGTGTGCATGGGTGAGAGGGAGGGTTTGGCTGCACAGGTCAGGAAAGATGTGACGATTTGGCATTTTTGCTGTGGTGGAAATGGGTGGCATGGGTTAGATTAATCAATTGCTTTGGCCCATGGAGGCATCTGGTGAGACCAGAGCCTGTGGAGAAGAGGAGGTGGGATGTGTGGTGTGACGCTGGGACTGGGAGGAAGGGGGAAGCAAGGGGAGGACAAGGGTAAGGAGCGAACCTCCCCATTTGGCAGGCCATGGTATGAGTCGTCAGGTCCATTCGTTTGAGGGCGCTCAGCGGACCAGGCCATTGCTGTGTCCTTGCACACCAGCTCTTCCTGAAATCCCTGCTGCATCCCACAGCCCAGGGGGCAGGCGGGGGAAGGATGCCATGGGAGGACTAGCCATTTCCAGTTGTCAGCAAGAAAGGATAAGCAGATTGAGGACAGGGGGGAAAAGGAGAGCAAATTTTTTGTTGCCGCCTGCTCGCTCGCATTAATGAGAGGAGTTGTGAGGTGCCTGTGTATGAGTTTAGATTTTGCTAAGCCAACTGATCTGTAAAAGCAGAGAGTAAATCCATTTTCCCCCCACTACTTTAGTAATTGGCAGAAGGCAGAAAGTCATTGTTGACTGAGAATAAACAGATTTCAGGCATTCCTAGACTGAGAAACCTGCTTAGCTTTCTAAAATCGGTCTCCCTGGTGCTCTGCTAAAAGCTTAATTGGCTGACATTTTGTATGTAAGAGATTTACTCTGCTGGCCTAAATTGAGTTATTTTGTGTAAATGTTTTTGTGGGGTTTATAAAATATTCTCTTCAGAACATACATGTGTGTGTAAACTCTGGACTGTTTCTTTTGAAAGAGTACTAGATGTTGTGGCTTTGGCACATAGAGGATAATTTAATGTGGAATTCAGTTTACACTTTTAGTTAACCTCGTGAGGGATTTTGTTGGTTAAAAACTAAATATCTGCTTTTTTCTTCCCCCTCCCCCCCAAGCCACTGCTAAGATATAGTCTGTCTGTAATATGAAGAAGAATGGCTGCACTGGTCGTGCCAAATATTGGGGATGGATAGCCACTCCTCTTAAGGATGCCCTTCTAAACTGTGTAAGCATGGGGGCATCACCATAACAGGTATGATGCAAAGCTTTGGGGGCACTTGAATCCTTCACGAGTTGCCAGGTCTTATTAGGAAGGAGTTAATGTTGTCACAAGCCACTTTTGCTGCATGCTTCAAAAGTGGCCAACCCAACCATCTCCTTCTCTCTTCCTTGCAGTGCTCGAAAGTCATCTCACACACTTCCTCACTCTGTTTTTAGTACGTTGTAATTAGTATTTTCATTCAAGCTTTAAAATTCCTTGGAGATTTGCCTAGGAGAGGGCTGTGCACTTTTAACCCAACTGCAGAAAAAGGGTCTGCATTGTATTAACCGTGAAATTTGCAGGTCAGCTTTGGAATTTCAATATTTGGTGTTTATAACTTGCTGCCTGGTTTGGGATCTTTTGTTTTGCATTGATTTCCACCTCTTGTGCTCCCAAATGTGACTGTTTCTCCCCACCCTTTTTTTCCCTCTCCTCTCACCCCCCCCATTCGATTTGAGTGCTTACTCCATCCAAATAGATGAACTTTCTTGGCAAGGATGAGCAGAGTTGCAGAGCTGCTACTTGGGGTTGTGCTGGTGATCTGGAATGAGTTTTAAACATTAAAGTTTGTTTACTTTTGGATTTGACAAAGGTTCCCCTTGGACCTTTTTTCTGCATGCCGTTAGTACTGTGAACATCTAGTACAGTAAAGCCACCCCCCCGCAAGCTGTAGGTGCCCAGCCGTCCAGGCTAATGCCCTGAGGATGGAGGATCCTAATTTCTTAGGGAAATAGGGCGTGTATGGTGGCTTCGTCTGTGTCATCGTCCTCCAAATACCTTTTCAACTTGTCTTCCAGTTCGTAACCAGAAGAGGATTAGGAGTCGTTTGAAAAATGTACCATTTCTCTGTTTTTTCTGATGGAAGTGAGCTGGAGAGGTCTGAAACTGGTTGCCCTGTGAGCAGGAAGGCAAGCAAGGCCCAGTAGCTGTCTCCATGTTGGGATGTGTGCGTCCCTCCTGCCTGGCAGCTGGGACATCTGGTAGGGATGGGGGGAGGCGGCATTACTGCAGCCAGAATAGCAGAAGAGCTTAGGGAGCAAAGGCCGTGCAGCTGGGGGGGAGCCCCGCTCCTCTCACCCAGCAGCCCCACCTCATGGTGCCATTTCTGTACCTTCCTATTAAACTTTGGCTGGACTTTATTCAGATGTGGTCGTTGGCGGTATTGAAAATGTACAGCGTGGCTGCAAAGCCTGTTGTTTTACGTAAGATTAAAACTATTTTAGGAAAATGCTAATGTCATGGAAATTGTCAAAGGTGCCAGCTGTGTAAAAGAGGGCTGGTTGAGTCAGAGAGGCTGGGCTGCAGTGCAGCCCCAGGGGAAGGAGGGCGGTGCGAGGAAGGGCTCTGGTCTTGCTCCTGACAGGCCATTACCATCACTGATGAGGGGAAAGGAAGAGCCTTCAGCCAAGGGTTGTTTCGCTGCGAGTTGTGGTCGTGTGTCTGTTGAGAAGGTGGCTACAACAGACACATTTTATGAACGTTTAATGGGGGGCGGTTCATGCCCTCCACGTGTCGGTCTGTGCCCTACCTGGGTATGCTGATCTCCTACAGCTGCAGCCACTTCTCAGCCTCAGAGTAATGCAACCCGTCCCATCGGCCTGGCTGTGCCAGAAATGCTTTGGTGTTGCAACGTGCAGGAAAAACGTAATCGCAAGCACAGTCCTTCCCTGTCTGCCAGGGGAGTGCCAGGAGAACCTCTGGGGATTTTTGTGGGGCACTGGTTTTCCTGCTTTGCTGTAGAAGGGTCCTGCAGTGCCCACCCTGCATCGCAGCTGCTTCTGGAGTAGGAGGTTGCAAACATTGAACCTGGGGCTGCCACCTCGTAGCTTAGATCAGGAAATAAAATATGTCCCTAAAGCAGTTCAGTGTTCTGGGGTAAATACTGTATTATTAACTACAAAGGGTTAGTAATTGGAACTGCAGATGGAAACAAGATAAACAAAATACATGTATTAAGATGTTAACTAGAATATGGAGTACACTTTTTGAAGTTAAATGGTATGGTCTGAGCCAGACTGGTGGCTTTCTTCCTCCTAAAGGGGCGAGTTCTGCTCCCTCCTCTTTCCTCATCAGCTTCCAGTTGCAGGCTTCGGCTCTGCCCCTTGTATCAGCTCAGCCCTTCATCTGTTTGCACAGTAAACACAATCAATTTGCTGATTTGTTAGAAACCCAATCCAAAAAATAGCAAAGAGGGAGGAGTGGGGATGGAGAGGAGGGAGTAGGGCAGGCCTGCGAGCGCAGCGAGCTTGCTCAATTATATTGTCTAACCACACCCTTGGACAAACATGGGCTCTCTGACTGCCATAAATCATCCCTCAGCATTTAGTTTGAAAGGCGGCAGAGCCCTCCTGAGAAGCAGTGGGCTCGCCGGCTGACTCACGGCAGGGAATGCCAAAGCGAAACCTCCGCCCTCCTGTGATGCCGATGCGTGGCTGTGCCCACAGACCTGATTTTACCTGGTTTTCCTGTCCAGCCCCTTTCCATGAGCCACGGCTGCATTGCAGCTTCAGGGACTGGGCGTCATACCCAGCACCCTGGATGAGCTGGAGGAATGAAGGTGAAATACGGGGCTTTTATCCCTATTGGTAATTGCTCTGTAGATGTTACAGAGGTGAGAAGTATATAGTAGAGAATATAACAACATGATGTAGTAGAGAATGTAGTTTATTGTAGAATTGATCAAGGTGTTATATATTTCCCATCAAAACTGGAGTGTTTCGTATTACAGAAGGAATGCCTGGCCAAAGTCTGAAGGGTGATGTAGGTTCACCCTGTAAAAAATACCAACATTTCCTGTTGTTTCCTAGAGAATTTTTGACAAGGGTTATGTTCAGTGACAGCAAATAGGACTAGACAGGGTCATCCACTGAGCTGATCTCTCGTGAGCCTGAGAAAAGTGCTGTTGAGTCTTTGACAGCCTCTCTGTGTCAAGAATTGGTTGACCTAAGTGCAGACTAGGGAAGAGGCTGAGGGAAGGCTGCAGGACTGACCTAACCGGTCGCAAATGGGGTGTTACTGTAGTTGTTGTAAGGGCTTCCTTTGTATCCAGAAAGTGCAGCTTGTGTTGGTACATTGTGATAACATGCTACTTAAGAAATGAGTGAACTGGGTTTTTGCCAATGTGAGCAGGCTCATTTTGTTGATAAGCTCCTGGAAGCAGTAACTGCACAAAAAAGAAGAAAAAAAGGAAAAATTAATAGAAAAGAAGAAAGTTTTACTCCATTCACGTGATGTTGAGGCACTTCTAGAAACGTTATTCCACAATTTCATTTTTTAGTTACTTCACAAAGGTTGCATTGATTTTGAGACCGGTTTAAACCCACTGCAACTGCTTTGGTGCCCATTTTACCGGACGCAGAACCGCTGGCCAGGGAGCCCGAGGTCGGTATTCCTGGCAGAGAGACTGCTCACTGGGGAGGGTTGGCAACAGTAGATGGATATTGCAGAATAATTCAGGTGAGCCTGAGTGTGTGGGTCGAGGCGCCCATGCTTTGGTGCTGAGGGCCAAGCAGGGGTGGACTTTGCCAGGTGAGATGTATGGAGACAGCAGTTCATTCCAGCTACCAGCTGTCTTGGATGGCTAATTGGCTAATGCTGTGCCATGTTGTGAATGTGGTCACGTAACAGGCCAGGCTGGGAGGTGTGTGGGAAAGGTGGGTGCCAGGAACAGGCTCCCACCACACAGCAAATTACCTGGCCTGCCCCCTGCTCCTAGCCCTTTGCAAGAGATACCCTGGGACAAGAGTAGCCAAAAAGTGGGAGATGTGAGCTATTTTGGCAGCATGGTCCTCCCGCCCTCCCTTGGCTGGCTGCCAGGTGCCCCAAGGGATCTGTGAGTAGGTGGGAACTTATTCTGGTACCTGTGCTGCGTGCCGCAAGCAAAGCTCCTGCAGTTTATGCACCGCCTAAGTCTGATGCTTCCAGCACATCCAGGTGTGTAGGTTTGATGGGGTGGGTGGGCAGGGTGAGCTGTGTGGCCTCGCCTGTCACCAGAATAAGATCTTGTAGCCTGCCAGTGGGAGGACTGGGTGGAGGTAAGGATTAGCTGGGGACTGCTTTTTCATTTTAGCATTTTGGACTGAATGGTTTCTGCCTGCTCTCCCTTCAAAGTGTTTAATACTTTGTACTTTTGCAATGTCTGCCATGAAAAGATCTTCAAGGATTTTGCAGACATTAATTCGTCCTCCTACAAAGGTTGTCAAGCAGCAGGGAGTATGACTGTGCTTCTGTAAACAAGGAGTCCAGGGTACACAGCAACTTGCTGGGAGTGACATGCAGACAAGGCAAGAACTTTCCCCAGACCTGCTCCTTGCTGTTGGGTTTTACCACAGGACCTTCTGTTCCAGCAGAGCCTCTTGGCTGTCCCGCTTACACCAGTAGAGTCCTCTTCTGTGGAGTTGGAGTTGGGCAGAGCTGGCTGGCTGGCTGTGCAAAGCTAGGGCGCATAGTTTTTGAAATATAAGGTGTTTTCCTTCCTTGCACCGTTGGCAAGCCATGTTGCAAGTGGCAAATCCGTTGTGGCAGCCTTGCTATCCCCACCCTCTTCAGCATATACAAAAAGGGGCTGAGATGGAGGACGCTTGGAGGAAATACATTCTCCTCTCAATGCCTTGTATTAATCATAAGCGTCGATGTCACGATAGCTAACAAATTAGATGCATCCTCCTTCTACTTCCTCCATAGTTCCTGGAATAGACTCTGAATGGTGTCTTGTCTCACACCGTGGTAAATCAGCCCTGAACAAAGGCGTTATGAACAGGACTACCCACAGATGTCATGGGAAGAAACGAAAAATTGCAAGGCTTTACTTTTGTGCTATTGTCGCAGAACAACTTCTTTTTCTCTTTTCTTCGTAAATGATTCAAAGCTCTAAGGAGGGGTAACATCCTCTTTTTAAAACCTGCTGTCAAAACAGAAAGGAAATGTACAATGCAAACAAAAAACCAAATTCTGTTTAGGTAACAATGACCTGTCTAAGTTGTCCATGGTGTGTGGTCCACAGAGCTAAAGTAGCTTCTGTTTAATTTATAATATGCACATGCTCTGCAGAGTGCATCAGGAAAAAGGAGAAGGAAAAAAAAAAAGAAATTAAAAAAAAAACCCCAACCCTGTGGAAGAGGGGGAATTAGAAGCAAACTGACAGACTGTTTATTACGCAGCATATAACTTACCAAATGGCTTCATTTTTCTTAGTGGTCCAGACTTGTCACTTCCATTTGGCAAACTCCAACGCTGCAAAGTCTGAAAGCAGCTATTATTGGCTTCTGCCCGAACTGTGTTCAGCTCATATAAATTTGGTGTCTGATCTTTTATATTGAGATTAATAAATATTTGTTTAAGCAGACCAAATATCGCCAGGCCTTTCCTACAAAATGTGAATTTGAACGGGGTGCAAGATTTTCAGGGAGGCATGTGATTGCTTAAATATGTATAATTTAGCTTCACACATTTATACCTTCCCCCCCCCCCCCCGCCCCCTGTACCTCTCTGTTCTGCAGTGCTATAGGTAAAATACTTAGCCAAACATATAGGCAGGGACTGTTATTAGATAATTGTGTTAAGAACATGCAAAACTGGGTGATTTAAAATGGAAGTGAACAAACAAGGTAACTCTTGTTCAGCACAGCATGTACCCTTTACTTACTTAGGACCATCACTCTGCTATATTAGGTATATTAAGGGTTTATATTGTGTTTATACACCTTGGACAATCCTGCTGAATCTGTCTAAAGATGCTTCTCTTAATTCAAATTCATCCTCCCCCTCTGATCTTTTTCCATAAAGACCAGCCGTCCCGTAGCATGGTGTCATCGGTTTAGCAAAAGCGTGTGTAGAAAAGACTTTCAGGGTGCTGTTGGAGGAGCGTTGTGCTTAATGAGAGCAAGGGAAATACCACTTTTGGGGTTTCTCTGATGCTCCATCACTTCCAGCTCTCAGATTTGGGATTGGCTCCCGTCATTTTATGCGTGCAGAAGTAACTGAAGGGGCTACCTGGCAGCCAGCCGTGCAGCCAAGCACGGGGTTTTTCCAAGGGTACGTGGTGTGGCAGGCTGGCGAGATGCCCTCTGAGGAGCTGGGGAGCCTGCTGCTCTCCTGGCCTGATGGCCCTGTGTGCTGGTTTTGGCTGAGAAAGAGTTAATTCTCTTCACTGTAGCCCCTGTAGCAGTCAGGGGTCTTTCCAGCTTCCCAAGCTCTGCCACGTGGGCGGGAGGCCGGGGGGGCGGGGCCACAGCCAAGACAGCTGACCCCGACTGGCCAATGGGATGCTCGTTCCATACCACGTGATGCCGTGACCAGCACATTAACGGGGCAGCTGGTGCGCGGGGGGGCAGCCGTGGCTCGGGGACGGGCGGCGGGGGGTCGGCAGGCGGCTGCGTCGCGTGCTGTTTGTTTCGGTCACCATTCCCCCTGGCCGCCGCCCCGGTTTTTGCGCACCTCTCATTGTTTTCCTTTCCATTGCATTGCTGTTAGTGTTATTGTTGTAATTGTTTTATTTTAGTTATTAAACTCCACAAGCTTTATCCTTCTGATCCTCTCCCCCGTCCCACTGGTGGGGGAGTGAGCGAGCGGCTGCCTGGGGCTGAGCTGCCGGCTAAACCACAACACCCTGGCTCCTGCAGCACCCCAGTGGCCTGTCCAGTCCTCCTGCTCAGCAGAGGTGCTACCTCAGCCTCGTTTAGAAAGATGGAGGGTATGCGTTAAAGAAGTGTACGTTGGCAGAGAAATAGGGAAAAATACTCTGGACCCTCAGAGTTTGCTGGGTTTTCCTGTCAGTTTCCTTCTGCCTTCCAGGAGGTTGCAACTAACCCTCTGCTCTGTCTCATTAACCACCTAAGGCCATTCCCCTTCATCCCCAGCCAGGGTGGGTCTTTTTGGTGCCTGTTTCATGAGCATTGGACAAACGTGGTGTTGGAGATGCTGATCTTGGAAGGACTCTAAGCATTTCATCTTCTCTGTAGAGCACCTCATGTTGAAGCGTGGGAGCAGAGGGTGGGAAGGGAGCACATGCACAGCCCTACCTTTCCCAGGCTCCTATCCAGGGGTACTAATATTTATCTCAGTGGAGGTTTCAAAGGCAGGTGAATCACATCATTACTTAATACCTTAAAAGCTGAAATTTTCTGCTGCCAGTTTTCAGGCATCCTTCAGCCTGATTGATGGATTTCACTTTCCTGCAGGAAGGCTGAAGACATGTATATGATTCCTCATCTTACTAACTAACTTACTAACTGAGTTAGCTGGGAGATTCAAAGCGTACTGAACGTTGGTAATTTGCCGTTCTTTTTTTTTTTTTTTCTTGTTTTTAAGACACCTGTCCCATTGCCTGGTAAGGGAATTTATCTGTAACACCAGTTCTTCCCGTATTTGTAGTTCTCCTCTGTGGTTGTCCCCTGTTGCTTGTGAATTTTCAAAAGAATTCTCTTTGAAGTCCAGGAAAGCTTTTATTTTAAGAATGCTCTGAAGAGCTCAGAAAGGCTGGAGCTTGTGGTCCGCATGCATAGGCTATTAAAACTTGTCCTTTATGCTGTGATAAGTAGGAGGATTATATTTTGATCTTCTGAACGCCATTCTCCCTAATGTCTCATGTTAGTGGAGTCGTATTTGGCTTTCCACTGTGGTTTTTCGTAGGGAAAAAAATAAAATGAACAACAACAAAGAACAGTCCTCAAAACAACAAATTCTTCATTAGTTTTGCTTCATAAAATTGTGGGAGGAACTTGATGTGTATTGAAATCTCTCACACCTTTTATGATAGCGGGAGGGATGCGGAGCCTTCAGCAAAGGCTTTCATACTCCTGTTTTCATCAGTCACTGGTGGAGAGGGGAAAAGATGCACACAGCTGTAGATGTGAACAAACTCCTCTCTCCTAGTTCCTACAGCTTTCGTCCCACCGGATAGATGGCTGTTCTGCACTCTAATCACCAGGAGCTTTTAAGGGAGAATGATACCTCACACTTTGTATGTACTTAATCACAAAGAAAAAAACAATCGATCCCTTCTCTGAGCTTTCTCGACAAAGTTTCTTTGTGTATTGTAAAGAGACAAAGGACACAATTTTATTTTTCTATATATGCTGCCCATTTTCTTTTTCTGGACATGCTACCTTTAAGGCAGATTTACAGGGAAGGCATTTTTGGCATCAGTCAGTGTGAGTCAGCGAACCTTTCCCTCGGTTTACAAGTTCTGACAAAACCTGCTTTTCAGACACTGCTTTTGATGCACACCAGGGCTTTGGTAAAGTAGATTTCTTTCTGCCTGGCCATCTCTGTCATTAGAAGAACCTGTTGGGAGGGAGAGTTTTGTTTTCTGTTGCTTCAGGACAAAATGCAAAACTGGCTTCTTTAATTTTTCCCCGTAGATAACGTGATGGTTCATCCTGGCCCAGAATACTTCTCCCATTTTTATTTCTTCAGTTCTGGGTGAGCGTTGTGTCTTTGCAGAGCAGGATTTACATAATCTGGGTGTTAGGATGGGTGTCAATTTTTTTGAATTAAAGTTCAAAGAATGGGAAAAACAGAATGTTCTTTCCTCCGTTTAGGAGCTAAAAATATTTATCACATCTTGGGGTTTCTTTTTTTAATGAAATCAGAATATTTAATCTTTTGGTTAGCAGTGCTTCTGGCATTACTGGAGACAATTTGATCAAATGCATGTTCGGTCTAGGTCAGAAAAGTGTTTTGTACAGCAACCTGCCATGTGTCCTTTGAATATGGGAGATTGATGTGCTTTATTGGGCCAGTACAGCTCTCAGTTGCAATGTCCTTTAAGCTACTTTCCATAGAATTTGATTTAAAATATGCATAACTAATGAAAGAGCTCTTGGAACAGGGTATGTATTTAAAACCCCGTAATAATTTATGTTTCTGGTTGGTACATGAGGCACCTGGCCTGTTTATCATAGCTCCTCGTTACTAGCTGCTGCCATTAGAGAAGTCCCTGTGGCATTGGGTAGGGTGTGTGAGAGCAGGGGGAACAACTGTGGAAGAGGTGGAAAAGGTTTTATATTCTGTCCTCTGAGTCCCAATTTCTTATGATAACACTCATTGCGACGGGAGGCTGCTCTCATACTGCAGTGTGATCACAGAGAACTTGATTGTGGTCAAATACTTCTACCAGTTTCTGTATGTTTCTGAATTTCTGTTAACTGGTATGCTACTAATAGAAAAACTTTTGCTGTTAGGAGAAACTGTATGGACCATTAAGGAATTACCTGTCTTTCCTCTGGTACAAATAATGGGATTTTTCCCCCTTTTTCCCCCCTCCTTTTTTTCCCTTTTTCTAGTTGTGCCAACCCAAACTGGATATGTATTCCTTTAAAAATCCCTTTGCAATAGAAACACTCATATGTTGCAACAATTCAGAGACAAATACTGCTGCTCTTACACTTCTGTGGCTTGGGAGTAAACCTTAGAGGCCAATACTTAGCATTTCCACTGCTGTAACCAGGGACAGCAATGGTATTGCTCAGCTTGGTACTGAACTCCAGAGCTCTGGAGGAGATCTGTTGGATGTTGCTTGGCTGTCTCGCTGACCAGCCAGACCACTCTTATTTCTACTACCCAAACTGGAAAGGCTGCTCTGCAGTATTGATGTTAATTAAAAGTGGTAGGTAATATACACAGGGTGGATGAAGGGCATGGTGTGGCATGGCAGTGGGCGATGGGCATAGCGGGAGTGCTGTCACGCAGTATTGTGTCAGAGAGCTTTGGGTGCCAAAGCTGTAGACCTATTCACACTGGTCTCTTTTCGCTGCCTTGTGAATTAAAAAGAAAAAAAAAAGTGAAAGAAAAACAATATATAAAAAAAGTAATTGTCATCCCAAGACATAATCATGGTCTTCCCAAGGCAGAGCTGTGATTTCATTTGCCTTTAGGAAGCCTGGGCCCTTGCTGGTGAGGTTGGAGTTGAGGAAGGAGTGTTGTGGGTTTGAGAGCTGGAGTTGGCTTACAGTCTTGGTCTTAAAACTTTTTATTTTAATTTTAGAATACTGACCATTAATAATTAGCCTTCTAGGCTTGTTGTTCTTGAGCTATTGGAAAGAATAAATTGTTAAAGCAAATTGAAGAGAAGACCAGGACCGTGCACATTAGCCAGACACTGCTTCTTTCTCTGTTGACTTTAAAAAGCAGTGCTTTCCTTTCCCATGGTAGAACTGGATTTGTAGGAATTGGCACGAAGTTTCTATTGTATGCCTTTTAATTTTTAAGCAATTTCTTTTCACCACAAGTCTTTTTCTGGAGCAGCTTGCATGGCAGAGTGGGAGACTTTTTTTTTGTGGAAAGGTATGAGCTGTCATTCCTTTCTACATGCTGTGAGGTATGGAAATATAATTATTGGTGTTTACATAGGAGGAAGTGGAAGCACAGAGCTGCTCTGTGTGAGGCCAGCTGGGAAGGCCCGGGCAGGCTCTGATGAGAAATGCCAGCACCCAGTGCCCCGCTCCGGCCCTTGGGAATGGTATGGCATGCTGGTTTGGCTGCCTCGGCGGGCAGATGGGGGGAATGCAAAGGTGACTGGGGTAGAGACTACTTGGTAAAAAATTTTTATCGTTCAGAATCAGTGGCACCGTTTATTTAATGCATTGTTTCAGGTGAGTTTGGGTCCTTTTTTTTTTGTTTTTGCAAAGGCACTATGTGGTACATTTAAAGATGTGCGAGATTCTCTCGTTGCTGCTTTAAACTGAATTTACCCAAACACAAAGGCATCTCCTTCGTTATAAAAATCAGCATACATCGGGTTTTTCACGTTCGAACAGTTGCTAACTTTAATGCTGAGAAACCTCAGCCTGAAAGGAAACCTTTTTATAGCCGCCACGTGAGGGAATATAAATAGATCTGTAGATTGAAGGGCTCTTTCATCCCCTGTCTGGAGTGGCCAGGACAGCGGCTGCTTGTGCTGTGGAGCTGGTGGGTTTGCAGATTCTTTGGGAGCTGGGGAATCCAATTAAGGGAAAAGTAGTTAGTGCTCCAAAGTACAGTGCAGTATACACATTTTCAGACGCCTATTCCCTTCTTCTCCATACCTTTTTTTCTTTTCTTTCTTTTTTTTTTTTTTGGTATTTAATGAACAAGTCTCACACTTTGAACAAAATCATCACCATTCTCCTTTTTTTGTTTTCCCTTTTCTTTTTTTAATGGAAACTGTGACTCATAAAATATTTTAATCCTGTTATTGAGCATCATTAAAATGAAGATTGTTCCCCGGCAGTGTGTTTTTGATTTAAGAACTCTTCATACTGTGAGTGCTCTCTCCGTTGAAGAATGACATATAATAAGTTGATGAAATTAGAAGTTTTATAAGACACAGTAATCATAACTTTTTCTTATGTAAATTAAAATATTTTGTGATTTTAAATTTTCTTTGCTTTTACACAGACACGTCTTACTTGACAATTATACGCCCGAAAAATAGGATTGTCTTTAAAAAGAGTTCAGTGTGCACAGCAGATGTGACTTCAGATGAGGAAAATGAAGGACCATGGGGAAGTTGCTTATCCCCTCAACCTGATGCATTCTGGTTAAAAGGGGACAGATGAGCATCAGCCTCCTAAATATGTTCAAGTAGCCACGGTGCAGGAGGGAGGGGACACGGGCTGGGAGGGGGAGCTGTGGCTTTGCCCCGTGGCGCCCATGTCCTGGCACTGGGCTGGCCCCGGCTTTGGGCAGGTTTGTGCCCTCAGGCTCGGGAGACCCTGCTTTTGCTGGGAAAGGAGGGCAGTGTGTGCACAGCTTATTCACACCAGCACGTCATATTTTGGGGAATTTCTTCTGGGGTTTCTCCTAGGGGGCTCCTTAGGGTGTGCGTGTCCTCCTTCCTTCCCTTACGGGTCCTGTCACTTGCTGACAGGTATAACAGCGGCTTTAAATTTGTAAATACAGGTTGTGTAAAAAGAAAACAAGAAAACTACAAACAAACGAAAAAAAAAAAAAAGGTGGTGAGAAGGTGCAAAGAGAGCAGATGCTTGCAACATCCTGTGCATTTAGCAAACCTTTCATTTAAAGGGTTTTTTTCTTACCCTTAAAATGCTAAGCTGCCTTAGAGCAACTGCTTTAGAAGCTGCACACTCCGAAGTACCATACACATTACTGGGAAATTAAGGCAGACCATAAAACGCACAGCAGCATAAATCCTTCAAGTTAGTGATTAAAAATACCAAGCAATTTTTTTTTTTTCCTTTTCATGCACTACCATTTCATGTGCAACAAGGTTATAGACGGAGAATTTTTTCTTTATTGTTTTTGAAATTGTCTGCGTGGCACTCCTTGACTCGCTGTGGCTATAAACTCATAAAGGGTCCAAGGTTTCATTAGAAACATCCAATTTAAAAGGGAACTGGGCGGGAGGTAGGAAACAATGCCGAGTGGGATGCCTAAATTGCTCAGGATGTTGTAAATAGAGCTGCTGCCTTTTGATCTTGTGAAGGGTCGCGGAGATGCCGTTGCTTTGACCAAAGGATGTTGGAGGCAAGTGGCAAGAAATCACCTACCTTCCATCCTGTTTTCCGCTGCCATTACTTGGCTTAGGGCTGGTATTATTAAGGAGGTGCAAGGAAGCAGCTCAGACAAGGCTTCCCTTTAGGGTCTTGTTGCCACTAGAGAATGAGAAAGCATGTTTGTTTCTGGTCTGTTCAGAAGTTTTATGGCAGCCCGTTGTTGCGTACTGCCTGCTTAGGCTGGCTACTGGCTCTCATTAGGTGTAACGTCAGGCTGTTGCTTAGGAAGGAAAGAAGAGATGAAAGCTCGTGTGTAACTGGAGAGCCTGAATGAAAAGTTAATACTGGGAGACTGCTCGTACACTATGCAGAGAAGAAAAATAACTTGCATAAAGACCTCGTGAAGCTGAAGCAGGAAACTCTGTGTATGTGTGTATATATGTACATAATTATATATAAATGACAACAAAATGTAATACATGCAAAGGGTTTTTTTCCATAAATACTTCAAATTTCTTTTTTTTTTTTTTTTTTTGACAAAGATTTAGATGGAGGCAGTATTTCAAGGATGTATATTAGGCTGAAGCCTGAGAGGGAGTCATCTCTGGTTTTTAGTGAAGGAATTGCCAGGTGAACAAAGAGCACCCTGTCTCAGCGTACCGCTGCCCGCCGTGCATTGGGGAGGCAGAAGTGGCTTTTAATGCCACCCACATCCATGGTCATACCCCGTGTAGAAACTGCAGGTTCCCAGCTCTCGTGGGCAAGTAGTTGCTTCTCCAGCCTCCAGTCTCACCAGGGAGGAGAGCTTTGGTTTACACCATCGAGAAATGTAAGGACTTGCAGCCTTTGCTGCCTGATGGTTATCTTGCTGTTATATTACAGTGGTTTGAAAACGCAGCTGACCAACTGTGCCGCCTCTGGCGGTGCAAAGGCAACCAGGTTTGCTTAAACCGGCTTCAGCTGAGGGCAAGCGGCTTCTGAAAAGGCAGTGCTGCAGCTGGTCGAAGATGCCTTTAATTCTTAAGTGTTGCTGTATCTGGCCTTACATAGCATGATGTGAACACCGGTAGCTGGAAAATTAGTTTTGCAACGGTGTTTGGATGTTTTTTATATACAAGAGGTTTTCTGCGTTATTTAGGCGACTGGACATGGGAGAATTCGTTTATTAAAAGTAATCGCTTCCTGTTGAGATAATATCATGTCTTTATAGCAAATATAGTAAACTAGTTTCTTAAACATTCCTGGTTATTTACAGAAGCAATTTCTTCAAATATCCTTGCAGTTGTAAACTAGAAAACCTGATGCTAATCTGCGCTTAATGCCAATGAAGTTGGGAACAGAAAATATTTTCAAACATTTACTAGAAAGATACGTATTGGATGCAAATAATCACGTTTTGATAATCATGGTTTTTGCGAGCTACTGTATTTTAACTCGTCTGGGGTCCATTATGGTGCGGTTCATAAACAAGATGAAACTATGTGGCTAATAACATGAAATGTTTCCTACTTTGATCTAATCAGAAGCCTGTCTTGAGCTGCTGGTTTAGATCTTCATCAGAGGAGAGGAGGATGTTGGAAACAAGTCCTTTAAGTGTTTCTCTCTTGGCAATTAGCCACAGGAGCTCCATTATTACTTTTCGACTGGATCAAATGAGGTCAATGGCATAAGCTTCCTGCATGAGGTCTTTCTCAGAAGCGGTAGCAGACGGTAATTGCGAACATCTCCATCCTGCAGGTCTCTGTCCCGACAGTGGCCACGGGATGCAGTCTAGAACCTGGGAGGGAGGGGTAGGAAAAGCAGGCAAATGACTTCGGGGCCTCTGAGGGGAACAGCAGTTTGACTGTATTGCTTTGCATTAGGATAAATATTAATAGCTTTCAGAAGGTTGTGGTGATGGTGGTAAAAGAACAAGACTCGCGTAAGTGGGAGGCCTGTCCAATTTGAAATGATGAAAGCACCAACCATCCAAAAGTCAATTTAATTTTTACTGCATCAGTTTAAGAAACAGAAGAAGAAAATTGCTTCTATGTTGATTAAAAAACTGAATGCATTTAAAGCAGTGCCTGCACATATATCTGTGTACAGATATACAAATATAAGTCTCTTTTCCCCTACCTTACAATGAATTTCCACTACATTAAATCTATGCATCAAAAGAAAATTATTTACGGCTGTACTCTTAATAGTGAATTTGTGTGTAGAATACTCTCTTGAATCATCCTTGGGAGTTCCCTTAGCACCAGCCCATGTCCTGATGAGGCATCCTGGGCAGATGAATGGGCCAGCGTCATCTTTTGCAAATGTATGTGTTCAATTTTAATAGTGGTGTTATCCATTGACTTTTGGCTCTTTAGAATAAACAGTAGAAACGAGAAAATTGTATATTTGATAATGATCTATTGATGTGGCAGCTTTAACCCTGCGACCTATCATGCAGTTTCTGCTATGCAGTATAATTAAGTTGCCTCATCAAGTGAGGAAATAGTCCTATCAATAAATAGCTTTTTAAAAATAATATTCAAATATGCAAATACTTTATGTGATAGTAAACAGTGAATGACATGAGTGTTGCTACAAAGAATTTGGTTTGCTGAGGATATTATATTTTTTTTATTTTGGCAGAAAATCCTGATTGAACTTGAATGAGTCCATCTGTTACGTCCTTCTAAACCCACACCCCCCGGCATGTTTGAGTGCATTTAATGAAAAAAGTGAATGAGGTGGTTTTTTTACTTTAAAAACCAGAGGGTTTATTTTTAGTTAGGTAGTTCTTTCTGGAGCTGGGATATATTAATCAGAGCTCTGTGTTCACCCAACTCCCTGACCAGGGGGCTGTTCTCTAAACGTAGCTGGAGAGTCACATTTAGGTTTGGGCTCCAGCATATCCTGTAAGTTGGTACATTCCCATTGGAGGCCCGGCTAGATTGTGCCGATGGTTTTATTTGCCTTTATTCTTTCCCTTCCAAAAGAGAGAGGAGTGCTGCTGCAGTGGCTCGGGAGAGGATCCTGGAGTTTCTTTCTCATGAGAGAAATACGCCCTGGGATGTGGGAGGTGGGAGCAAGGAAGCAGCAATGTGGCTAGGGCTTAGCTAAGAGAGTTCCTCAGACCTGGCACTCACCCGTGTACCTTGGTACACCCTGACAAGGTATTACTGGGCAGAGCTGAGGAAAGGAGCGAAATCTGTTTGTGGAAATCCAGTTTCAGCTATTTGCATGGTACTTGTAGAGGTTTCTAAGAAGTCTTTTGATCCAGACACTATTCACCTGTGTGAGAAAGTCAGATTTCATTTTGAAATCAGTGTTTCTAGCTTTCACGGATATAGAGTGAAGTTTGAAAAATGTCAGCTGTGTGGCTGAACCAAAAGGTCAAAAAACCCACAACAACAAAAACCCCACAGGAGCAGAGCCCAGAATATTTTCAATCTTTATGAAATCTGAAGATACAGTATTAGTTTGGGAACCTTGCGCGTAATTAAGGAATCCTTTGAACAGATGGAACTGGTGTAATAAAATAACATTGAAAAAAGAAAGGCAGAGAAATCCAGCAGAAAAGAGAAATATACAATAAAATCTCAGTGAGGTAATAAAATGGCTTCAGTCTTTCAGTGCGCTGATGCTGGTGGCTAAAGATAATCTAACACTTGTTGCTGAGGAGTGTGGTTTTCTGATGAGAAGATTTTAAGAAATGAGGATATGAAATACTTAGAGGATATTGTCTTCTGTCTCTGAAAGAAAAGATACCATCTCTCTCATATAGGCTGGTTGAAATTTTAATTAAACTCAAGCCAAAAAGCATTGCTGACTAGACGAAAGCAAATTAATTTAGAGACTGAGGAGACCAAGGGAGAGGGATTTCTCTGTGAGGAAGATAAGGGAACATTATTTAATATGTTTATGCCATGTCTGTAGTCGAAATATTTATATGCCAAAATCTGTTTCAATTGGGGTGTACTTGTCAGGGATGTAGGATGTGAAGGGGTCAGAAGGCAGGGGAGGAATACGCTCGATAAGGGAAGGAGAATACTCGAGGAGGGGAGAATAGTAACTGTCTCCCCTCCTGTCATGCCTTATTTTCCTCCTGCTCCTTCAGTTGACTGGGTTGGCAGACATGTGCAAGCAAATGCTCTTTAATTTTTGTTTTGGTAATTCTTCTTCCCCACCCCTGGCTTTCTGTCATATGTGGCTCCAACCTGATTTATACTACATGGCTGCTTGCAGTTACTGCTGCAGGGGGGCCGGGGCAGGCTCCGGGAGGCACGCCGGCTGGCACTGGCCGGGCACGGCGCAGCAAAGGATGGAGCGTGGGAGCTGTCGGAGCCTCTGTGCCTCGGCAGATAGGCGTTAGAGGGATAACTGACAGCGTGCCTGCTCCAGTGCAAAGAACAATGTTTAAGCATGATTGCGATGATGTGTTGAAATAAACTCTGTTATGATTGTGCTGCTACATTCTTGGCAGGCTTACCGTAAACCACAGTGTGTTTTTTGGTGTGTACGTGGCTTTTTTTTTTTTTCTTCATACTGGTAAGCAGATTAGTTAATGCCTGCCTTTCATGAGCAGAGGCTTTCATCCTTAATGCTGGGGTTAAACTGCATTCAAGCTGTCTATAGCCTGTGAAGGTCACACTACCATTTTGATTTCCTCTCCCTGCGTTACGAGCTCCTGCAGGAGCTGCCGGTACGGGAGGGTGACGCAGCCCAGCGCAGAGGCTGAGCGTGACCCCGCTCCCCCCTGCTCTGCTTGTGGGATACTCTTCTACTCTAAATGGCCTTTCAGAAGTAGGATTTTTTTCTCAAAACCACCCCCCAGCCCCTTCATTGTGTTTACGTGCCTGTTATTACTCAGCTCTAAAGGCAGCAATTCAGAAGTAGGACATACATTTCTCTCCCCACTTACGATGTTGTGGCTTGACTTTAGCAGGCAGCCAACTCCTGCATGGCATGCCCGAGAGAATTGGTTGCCCTGAAATAGCCTCCTGCTCCGAGGTCTTGTGCTCAGGAGGACACTGCTACCTTCAGCCTTTCAGGTATTTCAATAAGCCTCAGCCTGGGCTAGGCTACCTCTCCTCTTCCCTCCCCTGTCACAGCATCACTGCTGTCTCACCCACTGACTGCCTGAGCATCCGCCATCTGGTCCCAAAAACTAAACTAGAGCGGTGCGTTGTTTTAATTATTTTCTACTTGTGTGGTCAGGAGGTTATTTGGTCTGGTGAGCTCTACTTCAGGCCCTTTCTCTCATTAATACCACCTTGCGCACATCCTGCACGAGTACAGGAATGGTTAAGTTATCCACTTGTGTGGCCGGCTCTTGATACGACACAGTGGCCAGTATTTACAATTACAAGAGGAAGCTGTTATATGTGGATTATCCTGTATTTTTCTCCAGTGATGGTAATTACCTACATAAATTTCAACTTAATCCTAGGACTGAAGTCTCACTAAAAATATACACATAAAAATTCCATTATCCAGAAGTAAATTTGGGTCATTTAGGTTTATAAATGGGATTTATTAAACAGCCTCTTTTCTGGTTTGGAGGAATCCTGCAGAAGTCTTTGGCTGCAAAACCCCTTGGGTTTAAGAAAAGGTGCAAGACTTGACGGGAGAAGGGAGCAAAAGCTACAAACAAGAAAAATAGTTTTGTCAGCTTGTGGGACAAGGGATCATTTTTCACTTGAACAGACAAAGCAAATGCTTGTAGCTGAATCATTGAATATGGAAATGCCTCTGCAAGGCATTGTGCATGACTTTCTAAGTTTTTTATGCATCCTTCCTGGAGACTGGTGATAAAGGCAATGCATCAGACAGTCACAGGCAGGCAAACTCTTGCCTCTCCAAATCTAAACAAATAAGTGGCAGCTTCAAAAATATCCTCGTCGTCTAGTTATTGATACGTGCTTTACTGCAGCAGGTCAGTATGGTGCAGAAGCACGGGCAGGACAGGCTTTTGTTTCAGACTGGTTTCCATTGGCCTTCTCAATTTCAGAAAAACAAACCCTAAGGGGATATAGCTGGAGGAAAACAGAGTGGTAATTAGGGGCACCGTGTACTGAATTTGGCTGGGACTTTTGAAGCGGTCTCTGCTTCCAGCCAGTGCTGCTGCAGCAGTGGCAGCTCCTTGTTTGGAGCATTGGAGCTGCGACAGAAGTGAAACCCTACCAGGGACCTTCTCAGGTGCCTGTGAGGACATTCGTGCTGGGCATTAGTGCTGGGGATTAAGAAAGGACTTGCTGTACTTGAAGAGCAAGGATAGCCACTGGCGTTGGCACAGGATTAAGCTCACTTGCCTTCACGTCACTGCAGGGCTTCCGAGCGTCAGTGTTTGGATGGTACGTTCAGCACCAGCCCTTTCAAAATGAGTAAATCATCCGGATGTGTCTGCGAGAGTTCGGAATCGTCAAATTGCATTTGAATATGTGGAAATTTCTTTTATCTCTCGGGGAAGCTAAATAGCTCAAATTCCTAGGGATTCTTTAACGAAGAGACCTTGAATTTTTATATTTACTTCCATTTCTTATTTAATAGCAGAATTCTTCTTAAAGTATGCTGTTCGTATGCCCCAAATTGTTCAGAAATGTGGAAGGGGAAAAAAAAATAGAGGGGAAAAGAATGCTTGAAAAAAAGAGTGAACTCCATGTCATGGGCATGTTGCAGAGCCCTTGGACATTTTGCGGTTGGTGGTGGGACGTGGAGGAAATTCAGACTTCTGCATTTGAGTTAGGCAGCCCGGGCTGTGCAGTGCTAATAATACACAGCTACGTCTGTGAGAACTGTGTGAATGGTGTAACGTACAGATCTGTGTTAGAAGGAAACTCCAAAACATGTTCTCAGTAAATTAACTGGGAGGCTTGGTGTAGGCTTCAGCATGCGTTTCAGAAAAAAACCACCCAGCAAAAAAAAAAAAAAAAGTAAAAAAAAAAAAAAAAGTGTGCGTTTGTGGTTTCTGAGTTCCCTCACACCGCCTCTTGAGATCCGTGTGATGCAAACCAGGTTTCAGTGAATTAATCTTCTTTCTGTCTATGTGTGCGCCACCTCACTTGTAAACAGGGCATGGCTGAGGGAGAGGGGGGTGCGTGAGGGGAGGTACGAGTACAGAGGTTGGACCTCATGGGTTTATGAATAACCGTTATTTGCCACAGAATAATTCAGGTGTGGTTTTGGATAAAAAGGCGTTATCGTGGCATTGCGTGAGTTGGTATAGGTCATGTATGTATGCTAATGTTAAGGGCCCTCATCTGTTGTTTTTGGGGTCTTTTTTGTTTGTGTGCTTTCTTGTTTTGTTTTTGTTTGGGGTTTTTTGTTTATTTTCTTTTAATATTGTATCTTAAATGAGTTTCCAGTTCTGAAATTGTTCACTGAATTCAGCAGAAGCTACCTCCAGCCATTTCCCTTCGAAGCTGTGTTATAATTGACTGTTCTTTCTCCAATTTTCTCCTGCCAGCTTAGTTTTTAACTTCTGCTTTTTTTCTTTGCGAGAGGCTACAAATTATGTAAGTTATTTAGAAGAAGTATAGGCTAGGTTTAAAAGTACCAGGAAGTCTCGGCTTGATACAGAGCTTTTCAGAGGACTATTACAACTTGTTAATGTCTTTGTGTGTAGGCTCCAGCTCTCTGACTTCAATAGCTGGTGTAAGTGCATGCTGGCTGAAAGGAAAACTACTTGGAAATAATACAATTGAGGATTTCAGAAATGTCCTTATGTATGGTGCTAGATAAAATATTAGATGTTAAATGGGAAGGTTTTGTGTCCTCAGTAAGTACCTCTTCAAAAATGAATGTATTTGATATACCTAACAATAGAAATCACCCGTGTAAGTTTGTCTGAACCTGGCAGATGTTTTTACTTTTCATATATTTTTTTAAAAAGTTATGAAAACAACAAGAATTATCTCATAGTATTGTACCAGAAGACATTTATTATTTCTTGTCATGTTGCTGGTTTCTTCTCACATATCTTTCCAGATGGACTAAAAATATTTTTTTCACTTTTCAGCAGTTTGCTGCTGGCCCAGTAACATAGTATCACAACAGTTGGTCTGAAGTTATAACCACAAATGAAAATCCTTATGTTTCAAAAGTGAAAATCTTTGCTTTTCTTAAACCTTAATTTTGAGGTCAAAATTTGCCTTGAACCAGCTCTGAAAATCTCTAACAACCGTAGTTTAGATTGATTTATGAAAATTTGGGCATTTAGACAAAAAAATTAAGGATTCTATTTTATTTTTTAAACTGGGATTGATGTATTCTTTATTCTGTGATGCCCAGTAGCTTGATGCACTGCGGTCTGAAATCTTGAACGACATGGAACAGAGCCCTGAAAATACGGATTTTATAAGGGGAATGTTGGCACAACACAAACTTTATTAATACTTGCGGTCAATCTGCTGTAATGTTTAAAAGCCCTAGTTTCTATGTTACTTTGTAAATACAGCTTTGCTTCATTTGCTTGAAGATTGACCCTTTGTGACTTTTGGATTTGTGTGCGCTTCTACTTTTAGTCAGGCTTTTTTCTTTTAAGGAAAACATGGAGGTCATTGACTAAGATTTGAGATGAGAAATACTGGTTTTGCCTGCATCACTTTGATTGTCTAAAGAGAATTCGGATATTTAGTAAGACAGCCCTAAAAGACCTTTTTTTGGAGCCTCTTCAATAAATAGAGCGTTTGCAAATCAGTCTTGGCAGGAGACTAGACACTGAAACACCTGACACTTCAGTTCATCTCTGTTGAGAAAACATTACATATTTTGAGAGGTAAAGCGTTTCATTAAGATGCTGTGTTCTAGTTATAAATACTGTCTGGGAGGCAGGTTGGGAGATGGTTTGGCTGTGGCAGGCTCCAAAGAAAGGCTGCCTGTACTTCTCCTGGCAGCTCCTGCATTGCAAGGTGCAGAGGCATCGGTTGGCAAATTTGCTTGAGAGGGAGAGTTCAACAAGGGCTCATTCCCAGGGCAGCTGATGTGATGTCTTTCGCTCTTTATTGGATGTGATTGAATTAAAATGTTTGTATTTTTTTGTGTTATAAGGACACAAGAAAATTGAATTCTCTGTGATACTCATCGCAGTTGATGGCAAAATGTTGGGGATCCTGTTGCTTTTGCTCTCCCTTGAATATGGTGCTTTCTGTTCTGCAGGAGGATGCCTTCCATGTAAGGTCAAGCCCACATCTTATCTTTAAGTCCTCCTTCCCTTCAGGGTATCATCAGGCATTCAACTGACAAATCCTCTAAATCTTCTGAGGTGTTTTCCTGTGAGTGTTTTAAAAAGTTTACGTAATCTCTGTGAGAGAGGCTTCCGCTAAGCTGGCACACCTTGTATTTTATTAAACCCTTGCTTCATGCTTGAAGGACAGCTTGGCTAGCTTCACAAATCCACTGGGATCCCCTGTTTGAGATACAACAGTCAACTAGAGTGAATATTTTTCTTTCTTTTTTAGCCCCCTCCTTTTTTATGGTATGGGGGAAAGGGAACTGTAACGTACATACTGGAGAGGGAAAGTCATGCAAGAGCTGTCTCCAACCAGTTGTGGGGAAAAAAAAAAAAAGAATTGGGAGAGCATTTGGTAATATCTGCTGTTAGACATGCCATCAGTGTTTCCTATCTCTCACTTCTCTTTATTTTGCCTTCTTACACATCCAAGCAATTTATGCCTAGTAATCCTTACTATAGAGGCTTGCATGACTTTTGGTAGGGTTTTCACATCCCTGAAGCACTCGCGCATCAGGTCACATCTTGGTAACAGAATGAATCTCCTTGTAGGTATATTCCCTCCAACTAAGAAACGATTTGGCTTCTTTCTTTGGTCCCTTCTCTTCTCTGCAGCGGCTGCATCGGCCAGCGTGGTTTCCCTTCTGTCTTTAGGAGGGGAGGAGGAAGCAGCCAGGGGATGGTGCTTTCTTCACTGAGTGGGTTAACCCCCTGAGGCTGAAACTCTGGAGCTTCATTCCTCTGAGTGTAGGATGGTGCTGAAGAGCCATGGCCTTGGGGTTCACACTGCTCAGTCTCACTCAAGTATGTTTTATTTTAGGCAGACAGCAGCATTGCTCCATTTTGTTGCCCCTAGCCAAGGAACTGTGGCACGAAGTTGTGTTTCGGGGCATATGGTTTGTGGCCCCCTCTTTCTTCCCCCATGAATTTTTATGGGAAGGCAGCAGGGCATTTCCTTCCCGTGCCCTGATAGTGGTGCTGGTCGCCATCCTCTCAGCCTGCACCTTGCACAGGTGTATGCACCCCATATCTGCCTGGTTCTCTGCACATGGACTGTTGCCCTTGGGCAAGTGACTAAGATCACAACCCCCTCCTCCTCCAGATGCCCTCAGGGCCTTTCTTCAGTTGCCCATCTTACACTGTTTGCTATCATCATTGCAGTGTTATCTCATAGGGGCTTACTGGTAATACACAATATTTATAATTTTGTATAGGTCTCGTATAAATATAAATATAATAATATATGTCATGATATGTATAATGTGATAGGTGATATATATATGAATATAATAATACATAGTTATATAAAATATAGAGGAATTACATTTTTTATCCCTGGAAAATGCTTATATAGCTGGACTTCTTATGTGATACCTTTGTGCTAAGTCTCCTTCCTTCCCATCTGGTGGTGGTGGTAGTTGTTTGCACTCCCTTGTGGCTCTGTGTACCTCGTTTTACTTTGTCCTGTCCTACCTTGAAGACTCTCTTGTTGCGCAGCAGTCTGGTGTGACGGGGTCTAAGTTATTGTTTGCATCTTGCGGGCAGTTTTAAGGAAATGTGTAGCGTTGATAGAGATTAGGGATCTGAAAATAACATTTGTTTCATGCTTTCTGTTCTGTTTACTTAACAAGCAGTATGTTACCTGGTCAAGCCCAGCTGTGAAGAAGTACCTCCTCAGTAGTTAGGTAGTGAAAGAGCTCCTCCATCTCGTCTTCTAGCGCTGCGAAAGTAAAACAACTGTGTTTGATCCTTGTGCTGTCTGGTGGAGCCCCAGAGAGAATGAAAGGCAGGACAAACTGCAGTTTTCAAATGTTGTATGTTTTAATATAGAGGGACATAATAGGACTATTTTAAAAATAAACCTGTCTGATTCTGTGCATTGACTTATTAATTAATTTTTGCAGTGACACCCTTTGAAATTCTTACTAGAAATGGCTTTTGGCCTCATCCATAAAATTACTTTTTGGAGACTAAAGTTTGATATGCAGTTAGAAGGAATTTACTCACCACCGAGTAATTTTTAAATGGTGAGTTAAAATTTTTATTCTCATGGCAAAGAACTCTGCTTTTTGTTGTTGTTGTTGGTTTGGTTTGGTTTTGTCCAGAGTTTGAGAAGTTTGGTATTAAGGTCTGGATGACTGGTAGGTAATTGATACTGTAATTCCTGCGCTGCTGTCGGTGAAAATGTTGATAGCATGGTGCATTTGTTATTTTTTCCCATAATGTGAAAATGTGCCTGTTGAGCATATAACTGTATGTATATAGAGGCATCCATAGAGAGATGTTTTAACGCATACACGCCCATGCTGCTTTTTTTGTCAGGTTTTTCTCAATGGTTATGTGGTTGTGCAACCTGTATCCAGCCTCCCGAGTTTCTTCCTTTTGACACTGGAGTCCCTTCAACATGGGTCAGACAGAGGAAGGCTGCCCACCCCATGTACTCCAGCTCTGGATTTTCCCATGTGCTGCATTCCCTGTGCAATTGCAAGTTATGAAAGCCAAGGCCTTGAGAAAAACACTGTTGCCGTTCTGGCGGTTTGGTACTGGGGATTTGACCTAGAAAACATCTGGCTGCTGCTGGAGATCAAATGCGTATAGGCAGAGTCGAGGTGCTGTGTGAGCTGTTTTGGAGTTTTGTGCTGGTCGTTGCCTGGGCGCAGGGACCAAAGGGAACGGGCTATAAATGGTGTGAAAAGGTACAAATATTGCAACGTAGGATTTGGGGTGCGATTTCCCAGTTGACGTAAGCCAGCCTGAGATCTGCTTCTTCCCGTTATGCTGGCAGCTTGTCCCTCCTTCCTGTTTTATAGTCAGCATTTGGCTGCAAATAAATCTAGGAATAATTCAGCAGAGAGCAGGAGTGCCCCTGTCAGCAACAGCCTGCTTTTAGATCAGCTTAAGCCAAGCATGAAACCATCCCCATAAGTTTTATCAACACTGGAAGCTTTCCTTCCGAAGGTATTTTATGTAAATGAATGAATTAATGGGGGAAGAAGCCAGCTACAAGCAACAATTTAAAACAAGTGGAATTTAAACATGTTTATTTCTGGAAGACTGTTGGGTATTTTGTTTTGTTTATCAGTGGAGGGAGGCTAGCTTGAATCGATAAGAGAGGAGTTGGTAAAAGCTCAGGGCACTTGACTTTAGCCATGCCATGGAGGAACCATCTCTGGAGCTCAAATTCCAAGGGGAAAAAAACCCGCCCTCCAAAACAAACAAAAAAAGTGTTTTAGAATGACAGTGGACTGCATGCCGCTTGTAATAAATGCAAACCTTTTTGTTATCATCTTGCTTCACTCTAGCAAAATATTTCTCTTCCTTCATCTAAGTGGCATAAGCACTGATTTAAATGTTTGTATCCTTTGAAAGATGTAGGGAAGTGAAAATGGTTTGATTTTGAGGCAATATAAAAAAAATAAACATTATCAATGTTGTGAAAGTTACGTTAATGTACATTACTGGAATGAGCTGGAAAAATGATGCAAGCAGGGCAGTGTCGATACTCTGCTCATTACTCCTGTTAAGAGTGAGCATACTTTTCTGTATGTGGGAAGATTGTGTTCAGATTTGTGTCTCCTCAGCCCACCCATTCAGGGTGGAAAATTGCTTAGGAAGCAGAAGCCTTCCTCTGGGGATGCCTTGGTTTTATGGCAGCAGCAAGGCTGCTGTGAGGAGGATGCAAGGCACTGCTTGCAAGTGCAGAGCTGGGGGTTTTCTTGGGGTCAAGCCCAATGGGCGAGTTAAGTGAGGAGGTGGTAAATGTCCCGCATGTGTTCAGGGCTTGAGGCGTGAAGCCTCAGTGTTGGCCCAGAGCTGAGATTTGAACAGAGGGATAAAGTGGGGGCCGGCATAGTGCAAAGAGCGTCCCATATGCTCTGAAAGCACATAACTGCTGTCCGAAGCCAGTCCTGTTTTATGCTAGATGAGGTTTCAGAGCAAAGTTTTTCCCTTTAGTCATCATTACATGAGCCCTTTTAAAACAGAGAGGCAAACAATCCGTAAATATGCTGTGTCCTGATGCCTGTTAAATTCATGCATGAATGTTTGGGAATTGATATGTGCTCAGTGAAAGGACCTAATTGGGCTGATGTTAATGCGACCCAAAGAACAAAGCTGGTGTGTTGGGGAAGTGCCTCAAAGATGGTTTATTTGTGTTCAGACTGCAGCCAGGTGAGTGTTTCCTACTGATACACTTCAGTAACGTGAGGTTTGTGTTATCTAGAGGTCCAGACCTTAGAGAGTGCAGGAGCTGTAGGGTTTTTTATGCCTGACCTGCGAGATGGTTACAGATCTCTTGTTTTTATATTTCATTGATAGCATTGCTGGCAGACAAAGTAAGGGGTTTTTTTGTTTGGTTTTTTTTTTTTTTTTGTACTGGTCTTGCAAGTGATGTTTCATCTGACCCTTTAAATGATGGTATTTTGGAGTGAAACTTTATGCTGTGTCGTTTGTTCATCCCTCCGATACTGAGCAGATGTTTTTAAGAGTTAATGTCGCTTCTCAGTTATCTTTGACAGAAGCAGAGTCTGCTCAACATCAGAGGGTTTAGACTAATGCACATTGATCTTGGCAGAGAGAACACAGGCTCCTTGAGCTCACTAGGCAGTACAGGCCTGCAAATTCTTGTATTAACAAGCCAATTAATTAATAAGCAGGAAATTGATGTAACCCCCGAGGCAGTATGTACTCATACTATATTCTTAGGTTTTTAAAAATAGATGTTGCTTTAATATATAACATGAAGCCCCCTCCATGCCGGTAAGGTCCAAGTAAGGAAAAGCTTTTCGCCTTTCTTTTCAGGCCAAGCTCCTTCTGACAGTTGTCACTGCCAAAAATTGCTCTCCCTGTGCTTTCCTCCTTTCCCAGCTTTGCTGCGTATTTTCCCAAGGAAGCAGTGGAAGGGATAAGACTGTTCACCTGCAAAATGGAGTGTTATAATGGGCCGCTCCTCTGCAGCTTAATTACTTGCTGCTGCTTAACAGGCTTTTGTAGGTTTAATTTTGGTGCTTTACAGACACAGCACAGAGGTGTCCAGGTGTGCTGGGAGCCATGGGTGGGTTTAGGTCGGTCACCCTTTGGGAAGCTGAGTCCCTCCTGTGTCACAGCTTGGACAGGGAGAGGGGTTTCTCTTCTGGCTTGAGACATAGCAATATTTGGACACAAAAGAGGGCAAAATACCGTATTTGGTGTTGCATTTATTGTTGTTTCTCACCAGTGTCTTTGTACGCCCATGTGTTGGATTGATCTAATCTATTTTTCATTCAATGGCTCAAAGCTCCTCCATGTAACTCATTTTTTGATGGGCACTGTGCATCTGTAAGAAGTAAAACTCAAGCTGTGACACACTTTGAATTAAGAATATTTCTCTGGAAAAGGCTTGTATCCCTCAAGAAAATTTAACCCGCAGTGGTAAGCAAGCAAATATAAATCTCATGTGCTTGAGAAATAAATCACCTGAGTTTAAAAACTAGGTTATTTTCTACAGTCTTGGTAACTTGGTTTCAAAGAGTTATTTGATGTTGTGACATTAGCCTTTAAACCGTAGGGGGGTTTATATACCTATCCAAAGGAAATGAACTATTGTTTGCATTTGGCTGACTTTTTCAGTATTTTAATTGACTCCCAGAATTTTGTACTCCCAATTTAGTAAATTACTTTTCTAAGGAATAACTTCGGTATAATTTTTTTTGCTAGAAAGAGTGAGGTTCAGGTGTTGCTTTCACAATTTTCTCATTGAAACTGAACGAAAGCAACAGGGCAGGAGGAAAGGAGTGAGAGCCACCAGCGTGCTGCAACTGTGGCTCTGCCATTGCCTCACCATCCACCGGTGTTTGCAAGAAAAGGTTTAATGTGGAAGCCCACGCTCTTGGCACATGCAGCTCTCTAGGCTGACTCTGTCTTCAAAGCACTGCAGAAATGCCATGTTCAAAAAAGACTTTTTTCCATCGGAAGGATATTGCTTGCTACGCTTCCTCTCTTTCTCCATGGTGGTGGTGGTAAATCAAAGGCAGGTTTTGAAGCAAGGAAGTGCCCAGCAGCGTGCAAGGGCCTTTGGTGTCACCCCAGGGCTGGGTGGATGGCATCCAGCTGGCCGTCCTCCCTCCAGCTGACTGTGTCCATCCAGCCCAGGGTCTGCTGCTTCCCACTTGTGCCAGCACAGTCACTTATTGGGCCGCTCTGTGGAGCACAGCGTTGCATTGGCCTGGGTTAAAAATAAGCATGCAAAAAAAAGCCCCTCAGAGCAAGAAGCAGTCATGATGGTTTGTTGGGGTGTGAGGAGGAGGAAAAAACCCTCTGACTGCCATCACTGTCTGAAGGTGGGCTGGTGTTTCCCCATCTCCCTTCCCAGGTTGTGCCTGGAGCAGTGAGACAGGCAGGAGTCATCCTAAATAACTGGGATTTGAGACCAAAAGTCAGCAATACGCATTAAACCACAGCAGAAACACCTTAAATATAAGGCAGCTTTAAGAATTAATTTCAGAGCTGTCCTGGGCAAAAAGGAGCAGAATTTCTTATTCTGCTGAAATGATGGGGGAGCCACCTTACAGTTAACACCAGTGATAAATGTCGGACTGGTTTGTATTAAAAATGCTTTAATCTGATTTGGCCCCATTAATTTTTAAACTAGCAGAGGAGGTCATTAAATCACAAGTCCCTTTTTTGTTATAAATGCTTGCACCTCCATGTTCCCTCTGCTTCCCCAGATTCTGTTTCTAATTAGAGTGGCGATGTGGTTCATGGCTTGTCAAGCAGATTAATGTGCTTTTGAAATCTGGGTGGGTTTTTCTTCCCCCTCCTCTCCTTCTTCTTCCCCTATAAACGCTTGCTTGTCTTCCTGGGTGCTTTTTTTTGGGGGTGTTGTTACTGCACCTGTATACAGAGCCTATGAAAAGGCTTTGGCTCGTACTGTGCAGGCTTGGGTGAAGCGTTGACGAGCCAGGGGGAGGGGAAGAGAAGAGCTTGAAAGAAATCTGCTCTTCCCAAAATGACACATTCATTTGCGTTTTCCCTTGCATTTGAGTGACGTGTGTGCTTTTTTTGATGGTGCGGATGCAACGCGTTCGGAGATTTTGAAACCTGCAAACCCCCTGGTTTCGTTCTCCCCTGGATGGGAACATCCGTGCTTTCCCCTGGCTGAACCGGAACGTGGCAGGTCTCACACTGGTGGTGTGTAACTTTTGCAGTACCAGGGGCTGAACTGGCAACTCGCCAGGAGCCCGAGGGTTGCACTTAATTTGCATATAAATTTACAGAGGAGTTTAATTGGAGATAAATGCACATGTTTTTTATTTATAGAGCTCTGCAAGCGTACACAGAGATTTATTTAAAATAAAACCCAACATACCGCACCTGGCTGCGTTAGAGTTGTGCAGGATTAAGGTTACAAATGGAGCTCGGACCCCATTAAAATTGACAAGCCCCCGGCAGCTCGTGGCCCCTTTGGCCTGGGACTCTGCGCCTGTGCGTTCCCTGCCAGCCTGCAGCCCCATCCATGCAGTCTGCCTTGGTCCATCCCTGCTTGTGCCGAAATGGAGTGGAGGGACCATCTGCCATAAAGCACGGTTGTTTTGGAGCAGCTTTGGAGCTCGCCCTGCTCCTCTTCTTATCTGCAGGCAGCCCGTGCCGTTGCTGTATTCCTCAGTCATGGAGTTACAAGCTGTAGCCCAGAGAACAAATAAGTGTCTTCCTTCCTCTCTTATGTGATATACAGCCGTGGTAGACTCCGTGGGCAGCTTGCTGGAAGATAAAATTAATTTTTGAGTAATGCACGTTGGAAGGAATAATCTGAATGAGACATGCACGTTACTGGGTTATAAATTAACTGTAACTACTGAGGAAAAAAGATACGGGCATCACCCAGCCCGGCTGTCGCAAACCTTTTCATGTTCTGTTACAGCGTGCATCGATAGTCAAACAGAAATAAAATAAAATGGCACAGAATGGAATGAAATATAATTATGAAACTTCTCTGTTGTTCTTACAGAATTTGGTGGTCTGACGTCAGCTCTAAAACAGTTTAATTTTGCTCATCTCAGAATACTGACTGAATAAAAAGCTGGCCAGAAACGAATTACCCAATGAAGAGAGGGCTAGATTTTTTTTTTTTTTGTAAAGTAGCTGTCAATGGGTGGAGTTGAAGAGATTGAGATGCTTGCAAGGTGTAGGCAGGTGGGTTAAATGAAGGCATGTGTAAGCCACTTACATATGGGTAGAATTTAAATGGCAGAAGTCTGCAACATAATAAGCCATACAGAAGTAGTAAATGGAGCGCCGCTGTATTTAACCTTGCTGTACAATAGGTCATCCTGCTTCTCTTGCAGCTCCAGCAAGACTTCTGACACGATCCTTTAACCAGGGCAGGGGAAAAGGCAACACAAGGAGGCATTTAAGTCAAACTGAAAGGCAATGTTCAAAATGCTTAAAGGGAATTTTATTTTCACAGTGAATAATTAAACTAGGAACTGATTGCCTTCTGTGCAGGGACACCCGTGGCTCTTTATAAATCAGTCTTCATCGCCTGCAACACACCGTACATTAAAATAGACAAGCAAAATGCACATTAAGCCATTTTTTCTTAGTCAGGTTCCCTGGGTTGTTTGTTTTGTTTTTTGTTTTTTTTTTTTTTTAAGCTCTGTTTTGTGGATTTTGGGCCATCTAAAATGGCTGTGGTAACTCCATGATCATGTGCTCTGAGCTGTTAATGGGCAGCAGAAGCTCCCGCTGAGAAATTTAGTATGTTTGAGAGCATGCAGAGGAAAGGAGGAAGATAAAAACGCTGTGAGTCTGAAAATGCAGGTCTACTTAATGCTTAAATACATAGATTAGAATCTAAAGACTACGAAGGTTTTGACAGTGAAATGTGTTTTAAAATATTTTTTAAAGTTTGTTTATGCATTTATCAAGTAAATTACCTTAATCTTCATCAGATCACTCTGAAAAATGTTCACTCTCAGACCATCCCCATATGCATCTGTAATAAGTGCACGCAAATCAGTAACAATCGACTCTCAGGTTAAACAGAATTTAATTTGCTGGATCAGAGGTAAAAGGAGAGAACAAAGCTGCAGCACAAGAAACAATTTAGGCTGTTGATCTTGCAGGTCCTTTCAGGTTTCTGATGCAGGGCTGATGCGTCTGTGTGGGTTAGAGCAACCTGTAATGTCAAACAGCCCAATATAGGGCAGAAACTGCAGAAATCTAATGAGCAAAAACTGAACAAAGCCTTGCCCTTAGGAGAATGTTAAGAAGTACAAAAAAAGTTCCAGCAGCGGCTTTATGAAGTATTTCTCTCTATTACCATGGCCAGTTTGACTCATGTTTGACTAAAGATACCTCCCTCCCTTACACTGTAAATTTATTTTTTTATCCTATGAAGTACTTTCCCCCCACCCCATTTTTCTGTGGGCTTTGGGGAGGCAGGAAATATTGTCCTTTCTAAAGCCACCTCTCTGCGTAACCTGAACTAGAAGCACTCATCTTGGCTGTCCATTGCGTAGCCGACTGGGGTGCCGAGGAGGGACGCAGAGTGCCCCCAGAGAGGAGGACCAGTACGTCGGTGGGCTGTGAGCTGGTCTTGCTCTCCTGAACCCAACCGGGAGACTGTATTGCCCACTGCTTACTGGGGAGGGACTGGGATGCGAAGGGGTGACAAACCTAGCTGCAAACCTACTTGTAGATTTGTTCTCTTTTGAGCCCGGTGAAACGAGCCTGGTTCTTCTGAGGTGGCTTCAGTAAACCATGGTGTGCGTGCCAAGTCTAGGCCAGGGGACTTGAATCCATGATTCATGAGCTTCTGGCCGCTGCATGGTTTAGGAGGGCATGTGTGGTCATCGTCCCTCCCTAGCCCACCTTTCAGTTTGTAGTAGGGCTCCCATCTCTCATGTCTAAATGTAGGTATAGGTGCTCCATTACCTAATGGGTGCCTGCCTGCTGGGAAGAAAGAGGGTGGGGGGCTGCGTTTTTGCATTTGTGTAAGTGGATCCAGCCAGATGGCAGGACAGATGAACCAGCGCGCAAAGACAAGGCATCCACCCCCAGCGTCTCTCCAGACCTTATGCTGGAAATGCAGGCTTCCTGAGTAGTGCGTGCATGCGGTGGGTGCGTGTCCCGTCACGGCACAGGTGAGGGATGGCGAGACCCTTGGGAAAGCAGGATGAGTTACCTGCAGCCTGTCATTTCTTTGTGCTTGAGGGTCTCCTGGTGTCCTCCTCCTTTGGGAGAAGGAGAGCCAAACAAATTCTTCTGGCAAGCCAGGGTCTCTCTGCGTCATAGTAAATGTCTTCTATAGGCACTCTGCTATGTATGGGATGACTGACTGACTGCATGATTGAATTACAATAAAACTGATCTTTAAAATATATTTTTTCTTTAAGATCCCAAATAATCTGAATGCATCATCCAAGATGCTGTATGGTTTTGATTTTTCAAAGGTGTTTCTCCTTCAGCTTTCGCAGCGCTGTGGTTTGCTGGCGCTGTGAGATGCCCCCGTGCTGTCAGGGCTGGTTTTGCTCTGCTCCATGAAATATTGACGTTACTGGTGCTGGCTTTTGCTGGAGTGAGCATGCATAGAAAAAATGGCTGATTAAAGGTTTGCCACATGTTGCTCATCTGTGTGTTTTCTTTGTTCTGTGACTTTGGGCAATCCCGTGTATCTGGCAGTATTTCTGGTTTGTGAGAACAGGGTCTGTCTGTCTGTCTTGATTCTCTTGGAAATGTGTGTGGTTTCTTTAATGTAGTAATTTTATTGAACAATTTTAAATGCAGTTCATACGTGTATATTATATGTGTATACTTGTTAAAAAGGAAAAAAAAAGAGTAGTAATTCCTTCCAGAAGGGGAAAGAAATAGGAAGAAACACATTCAAACTGAAATACTATTTTCCCAAGGGATTTTCATAGCTGTTGAAGTAATTCTTTCTTTGTGTTTTCCCTCTGTGCAACATGCATGCCTTCTTTTAACTCCAAAATGTAAATTACTGCCATTATGTTCTGTATTCCTTAGGATTCCTGAAACATTTGTCTCAACTTAAATGCTAAGTGCCCCATAGCCTCTGAAGCCTATTAGAAATTGTGACTGGTTTCCCAACTTTTTCAGGCATTTGGTTCAGCTGCAGTGGGGTTTTTTTGCCTTTATTTACTCTAAGTACATTTTGACAACATTAGGCCTGTAGTGAATTTTCCATCACAGAAATTTACTGAGAATGAATAAAATTGTTTAATAATAATAATAATAATAATAATAATAATAATAATAATAATAATAATAATAATAATAATAATAATCTGTAGCTCACTGGTTTTCGGTGACTATAGAAATTGCCTGATAAAAGTTCTGCAGTCTTCTAGCCTCCTTCAGGCACAGATTTCAGTCTTTAAAATTTATAAAATACAAAGAGTTATTCAGCAGTCAGTGTTTCATGTAGAACTAGCATTTTGGAAGAAAGATGTAAGGGATCATTCCAGCCTGGTATTTTTATGTCTACTGGAAAAAAAACACAAAAACCAACAAACCCCTGTGTTAAAAAATAAATATTTCTAAGCTCTTCCGGACCTGAGCATCATGTTGCAGCTCTGAGGAAAGTACAGCTGGAGTGATAAGAGAAGCAGCTGTGGTGAAAGGAGAATTGAATGGAAAGGTTTAGCTTCATTATTTGGGGTGGAAGGGTTTTTTTTTGACTTAAAGACACAGACCACCACTTTCAGGTTGAGTGAAAAGTCATCATCTACATAGTTTATCTCTTTGGGAATGGAAAAATGATCTCAAGCATGTGTGTCATGGGTAGATACAATGAGTGAATGTTTGAACCAAGTTTTTGTAGAAAACAAAAAAAATATTAAAATTTGAAAGTATTTGTGATCTTAAACAATGCATGCTTCAGGTTTTTCTAGTAATAATCTGAATGAATGTATTTGTCCTGCTTGTTTCATGAGCTGCTAAGTAAAGCTAACCTGTCAAAGAGGGTATATACTATGGTGCCCAAAATGAGTAACCTTTCTGGATGGTTGAATCTGGCTGGGAGCTGTAAACTGTGAATCATTAGATTGAAACTAAAATCTATTTATCACCTGTTCTTGTTCCAACTAATCTAGGCAATGGCATTAGGTAGATTATTTTTTTCTTTCTGGTGTCAGAAATGCAATGTGTTGGCTGCAAATACTGCAGGATATTTTAACTGCTCTCACCACCCAAAGCTAGATTTCTTTTACAAAAAAATCTTTTTCTGTATTTTCTGTGTCACAGATCGGTTATGAAAGTAGTTGTAAAAATAAGACAAACCAATCTTTCCAGAGGAAATATGGTATTTAATGGGATTTTCCCCATTACATGTGGTCTGGCTTGGGGGACAGTTACACACCAGCTTACGAGTTTCAGCCTCCTTGCTGTAACATGTAGCAGTGCCACCACCGCCCAACCTACCTGTTGGGGTCTCTGATGTCTACGTCCTACACGGTTAGTGGCCCCCCCTGGCTTGCCGACCCAGGTGGGTATTCCTGGGGACCTTCTTATGGCGTTATGCCATTGCAGAAAATGCTTGATGGAAGGTAAAGAAATTTTAGGATTGATTTGTACTATTTTTAATAAAGCAGTGTCTGGAGGTACTGAAGCCCGGGGAGAAATTTAGAGTACTTCTAGGAGAACCAGACGGATTCCAGATGTCTTTCCTTTTAACCCAGACCTCTAGCTGACCATGCTTTTCTGGTTAATTCCTCATAATAAGTTGCCTAATTTGGTGGATTGGTGAAGAAAGGTCTCGGAATGAAACGTATCCTCTTCGGAAATACTTCTCCAGCACGTAGTTCAATGTAAAGGCTAGGTTTAAAATCAAAAAAGAAGAGTAAAGTTGTCATAGAAATAAAGCTGGATTCTGGCACAGGTTGGCTTTAGAAGTGTAGTTTTGGACAAAGTTTATAGGTCTTGGCTTGCCAGATGTAAGAGTAACTCCTGTGGAACAGCTGAATGAAAGGAAGGATACCATAAAGGGAAATTAAGCCTGCAAAGAAAATGCCAACAGTTCCCCCCCCCCCCTCCGCCTCCCCCTTGCGGACTGCAGCTCTGGATCAGCTAAACAAAGGGGAAAAAATATGCAAGGGACTAGAAGAGCAATTTTCAACTTCCAGCTCTGGTTTTAATCTTGTGCATCCTTCTGTGTTTCCTTGCCAACACCTAGAGGTCTTACAAGTGCTAAAGCGCGTGGGATTTCCAGTGGCGGTAATCGTGTGTAACAAAGTTCGCTTGATAAAGTCATACTCATGAAGACAAAAAAGCTTTAACAGCTTTGCCTGAGCTGAACTCCTTCCTCTCTGCCCCTCTCGCTTCCCATGCAGACCTGAAGGAAATGCTGCTCTCGGATGTGAACATGTACTGCCATATGATAGACGTTGTCGGGAGTAATTAAGATACAGCGTATTGCAATCAGTGGGGCTTCCTGAACGCGCACGCACTTCCGTGGGTGTGCAGATCCCTTGGTGCTGCCTGTCGGAGGAGAGGGCTGGCTGCGCTGGCTGCCGCCTTCTGAGTGCCGTGTTCGTAACAGGCTGTTTCCTGCCCACTTTGGTTACTGGGCAGATCAAATGCATTTGATATCCTCTTAATTCATTACTGCTCCCCAACCCCCCTTTTTTTTAAGCTCAGCTCTATTACTGAGTAGCAAGTGTATATTCAGAGGAGTATAATTTTTTAACTTTGCCTGCTTCCCTTCGGCCTGCCTTTCTGCTGAAATACTTAAGTATACCCGCTGTATTCACTTCCCCCGACACCGTGGGAGTATTATATATGCTTCTTGGTGAAATCCTCAAGTGATGAAAATCTCCCTGACTTCTGCCTTTGATTTCCAAAGAGTCTACAATTTTATATTGTCCATCTTTTTGGATGTATATGCCTTCTAATTTTAAGAGACTGGAAAGCGCGCTCTTCTCCCCCCCCAGCTGTTAAGGTGATTAGCATGTCTGTGGTAGTTGGTGTGTCTGATTCTTTTTTTTGTATTTTCATATGGTGTGTAAAGATTTGCAGGTGAATTAAAGTGTAACAACACAGAATTCATTGCACCCTACTTACAGACTTCTGTTGTTACTTGTCTGTCTGTTATTCTAGCAGTGCAGGTGATCATTCAGCAGTAAAGTAGTAGAAGACTGTTGAAACCACACTGCAAAATCCCTAAACTGATTCTTTAACCTAGCAGCGGAGGTGTAAGCATGTGAAAGAAAATGAAATGTGTGAGGATGCAGCAGCGTGGGTTTCAGCCTGGGGGAGCAACTGGAATGTGAGCCTTTTGGGGATGCCCCAAATAGGTGGTGCTGGTTTGAAGGCTAAGGCTGAAGCCTGTGCTGTCACATCCTTATTGTCACTTTTGCTTAAATTAGTTAAAAACCCCTACAAAATCAGACAGACATACGTGGAGATCTGCCTCAAAGGTTCCTTCACCTAAGAGTGTGAGAAACAAGTTCCTCGTTGCTGGCAGTAAGAGAAGGCTCTTTCCTTACAGCTGGGTCTGGAGGGAGCTCACTCTGTGCCTAAAGGAGAAATTGGCTCAGCTCTCCCCAACCCCTCCCCCCCCCCACCCCACCCCCCCCCCCGTGCCTTGGCTTCTGTGTGGATGCAGGACTTGGTCCTCAGGTTAGATTGGACTGTTGTTTGGTATTTTCTTACAAGTCAAGTATGTTTCCAACATGGAAGGGAAAAAAGGTTTGCCGTGAACTTCTCTGAGCTCTATCGGGACTAGTAGCGTGAAATCAGCTTTAGTGCTTTCTTCTTCTTCTTTTTTTTTTTTTTTTAAAAAAAAAAAACAACAGACAAACAAAACCCCCCAGTTGTTGATTTCTGATCTTGCTGCCCAGCTATCAGTATGGCTTTCGTATTCTAAGACTGTTAATGCCTAAGCTGTGCTATTTACCTGTAATGCTGAATTGCAATTAAAAAAAAAAAAACCACCAGCATTTTCTAGATGTTTTGAGTCATTTATTCTTGGTAAAATGATTGTGAAAATACCTCTGATTTTCAGAAATAAAACCTTACATTTCAGTGGATGGCACTAGACGTGGTGGTTCTTGATTTGAGTTCTCATGCAATAATTTTAAAAATCCTTTTCATATACTTAAGGTGTACATTTGAAAATAGCAAAATTTGTACAGAGTGGAGAAATACTTATTTTTAGGTATCTACTACCCGTTTGCTTGTTTGAGTTTATAGTAAATCATTCCTGGTGAATTTGCAGTGTTTGTTGCTGAATGTCAAACTGTTAGTATGACTTCTTGAGATATGCTTCCTTATGTTTCCAGCGTTGCTGAAATGACATCTCTTTGGACCTGTTGTAACTGAAAGATCAATCCTGGTTTTGTTACAAAGGCTGTCAGCATTTCCGTAGTGCAGCGAAACTTTCCATAACGCAGTTAACTTGTGCTAAGTGCTGGAAAGCAGGCCGTGAGCTCTGCACACCAAGTCTGGTGTCATTTGTCACTCTTCTGATCAGTGCACTGAAAGTGACCTCATGCAGCCTCATTTTTGGAGACCATAATTTGATGAAAACCACATCTTTTATATTTTCTTCCAGAAGTTTTTTTTTTGTGTGTGTGTGTGCACCACAGGCATATTGTTCAGTTTTATCTTGACCTTCTTAGGTAATCCTGTCCAGAAGCTGTCTTGCCACAACAGCTCTGGAACCTTAAACAAAGTATATGAGAAAAAACTTGACTGTGACAGCAGTCACAAGACAGAATAGACACCAGTCCCCTTATGTATAGTATTTATGAACTCCACCTTACAGATGGTCTGGTGTTTTGATTTAATTTTCAGTTCCATGCAGATTCTAGAATAAATTGCAGAGCCCCTCTCTCAAATTGACCTGTTCCTTTGACCTCAGAACTGTGGCGCTTTTAAAGTGGATATCATTGTTGAGATGGATTTTTCGGTTGTTCAGTTTATTAAGGAAAAAAAAACAAAAATAATTTCTTCTGGCAGAGAGATGGAGAAGAAGCAGGCCAGTGTTCACCTATCTCTGCGTCTTAATTCATAATTACAGTGTTATGTTAGAAACTGAGTTATGCAATCTTGATTAATATTAAATCTTAGAGTTCACTGACACAAAGGAAAAAACCGAAATTGAAAGTCTTGGGTTGGTCATGGGAATGGTGGCGTGCTTCCCCAGTTTCTAGTTCATGAAGAAATACAGGTGGAAGATTTGCTAACCCATACCTAAGCATGTGCCCTCTTAGATGGACTAAGATGCCCCTAATGCTTGCTCTCTTTGTCCGTAAAGGCAAGGGCAATGATAGCAAAATATGCAGGAAACATTTGGAAAAGGAGCACCTGTTTTTAAATACCTGATTTGTAAGATTTGGCCAACTTGCTCATAAACTTAGTATAATAATTTAAAAGTTGTATTCTCCCCTTCTGTTGAGAAGGAAAAGAAAGCTGGACCTTAGATGAGCCAAAAGTGAAAAAGCGACAGCCGTAAGTTGGATTTAGAGAAATATACACCATAAAGGAGGTAAATCTGTTGGAAATTTTTGGTCTGCATTCATAAAGTTATAACATCTCTGACTTGGTTTGCAGATATTTGCAAGGGCAGACAGTTGCAGGTATTGCCTGCGGTTGTGCTATTGGGAGTATTTTGGGCTGGACTGAGCATCTGTACTGTAGAGGCAAGATAATGCCAAGAGTGGACTAGATGATCTGACGTCTTTTCAGCGGTTCTGTGAGTTTTCTAGCAATTACATGCTTTGCCCCTCTCCCTCTGTTTCCTCCTCCTTCCTGAAAGCGTAATGCTGGTAGATGCCTGCCAAGCTGTTGCAAGAAAATCTGGGAAAATTACAGCAAAACATTAAGTTGCTTCACAGCCGTCTCGAATGCTGTTCTTGGTGGAGACTGGAAGTCCATGAGCTGAAATCCAGTGTGCTCTGTTAGAGAGGAGAAAAGGTGATCGAGGGCCTGGGGAGCTGACAGCCAGCGTGAGGGTTTAGGCCATGCTTGTGCTACCTGGTGTGAGCAGGAGCAAGGCAAGTATGCGGTGAACAGAAGAGGGCACTGGACATGGGGAGTAGACTGGTGTACTCCCATCATCCTTCTGCCCTTCGACAGCAGGTTTGTAACCCATCAGCAGATCTCGAGGAAATTGGAAAGCGGGGTAGGATTCTCAAAGATAACTGCAGCAAGTGGCGTGGCTGACCTGAGGAGGGAAGCTGGTGGCCCTTGCTGGAGGAGCAGTGGCCAGCAGCTGGCCTCTGGGTGCTGTGTGGCAGCCAGCAGGGAGCACAGTGCTGGGGGAGCCAAGCACATGGGTCCTCATGCAGTCAGGTCACATTAATTCAGCTGGTCACAGAGAGACTTGTTTTAATTAAGTCAAATTTGTGTCTATGAACGTAGTGTGCAAGGTAAATCTTTTGCTTGTGTCTCGCTTGGTGCAGCAGCCAGGGAAGCTGCTCTGAGAGCATCGCTCTGCCTGTTCTCTGCCAGTGAACAGGAGAGTGCCCACGTTTCCTGAGCAGCACCTGAGCCTGATTCTGATAAAAGAGAATTAAACAGACAGACCTGCTCAAATGCAGCACCTGGGCCCTGTAAGGTGCTTAGCTAAAATGGAGAGATGCTTGTTCCATTTACTAATTGATTTTGCTTTCGAACTTCTGTAATGGTTTTATTTTCAGCTACATGTAACAATAGAGATAAAGGTGGGGGGGGGGGAACAAAGCAAAAAGCAAGTGAAGCCATTTTGTCTCCTTTCTGTACTGGCTCGGACATCCCTGCCAGGTGGGCTTGTCTGTGTGCAGGGCAGGTTTGTTTTCACCTCACTCCCTGATAGCACGTGCTCTGGCGGGATGGGTGCCCTGCCTCTTGCCTCTTCCTCGCCTCACGCAACTGGCCTTGGGAGCAGAGCAGCGTTCGGGTTGGGTAGAGATGGGTTTCTGGTGCTTAGGTGCGATGGCCTTTTGGAAACGGTGGCACTTGGAGCTCACAGCTTGCTGGAGAATTTGTGTGAAGGCATGAGGGGATGGATGAGCAAGTCCCTGTTCCTGAAATCTTGCCAACCTGCTCCCAATGTGGTTTAGCAACTTGAGTATCAGCTGAAGCAGAAATACGCTTTGTCTTTTCCTCTCTCTCAAGTAAGTAGAGAAATGTCATAGCATAAAGTTGAGAGAATGAACCCATGTTTGGGATGTACCATGGGGGAAGATGGTGGGAACCTTTTCTACAGCCACATGGGTCTCCTTCTTCTTGATATCCTTCTGTGCTTGATCTCTCCCCATCCTGGTCCAGGACCGTTGCTCTGGCTGCAGCCTTACCACCCTTCATCTCCAGTCCTGGGGACAATTTGGGAGCCCCCATTTCAATGTCTGTCCTTCCCTCCTTCCTTGGCCGTGGCAGCTCTACAACATGAGCACAAGCACCCACGACAACTACCTCTGGCTGTGCCAGTCACTCTCATAAAGTTGTCCCACTGCCTGGCTGGCCACTGATCCTCTCCTGAACTTTGGCTCATTCACAGTGTCCCCCATGCGGTGTGCAGAATCCTGTGCAGATGCTAATGCCTGCAGCTGCAGCGGATGGGTCCCTCTCCCCGAGCGTTGCCTAGTCCCAGTTAATTAATGTGTCCAGGATCTTAACACTGTTTTCTAAATTAAAATAAGATTTATTGTAGAACCTGATTGTGGTGCCATTTGTATCATAGATGTCCTTGACTGCTTATCCTGGACCAACCATGTTTCTAGTTATGTGTGTCTGCAAAGCAAAGCGAAAGGGTGATTTCAGCAGAGCTCGGCAAGCACGCATTAGCTTCTACAAAGTCCACGTAAAAATGATTAATTTGTGGGTGAAATTGGACATGGTGTTCAGCAGTGGCTTACTGTACACAGCATCGTAATATTAAATACTTTGATGTCTGGGAATGCCTTAATTGTTAGACTTAGTTCTGCAAACTCAGATGTACACCTTAGGTTCCCCAGCGCTGTGCTGGCCTTTCAGCCAGCCTTGCTCTCCCACTCTTCCCTGCTCAGCAGGTCTCCACTTGCAGCACACCATGCACCAAAGGCTGGTTATTGTCAAAAGGTAGAAATTGTTCCCTGGGTTGGTGTTTTGCCTAAACTGAAGTGTCTGGTTAGCCTTCTCTCACTGCCAGATTATTTGGTTCAATTTATCTTAACTATCTTTTTTTCATTAGTATTTCATGTTTCTTACCTGGTTGAGGCAAAATATGTTATTTTTGCACAGCAACCTTGTTTGTTTGTTTTTCTCTTACTGCCCTTCCCTTCTCAGTCCTTCTTGAGGTAAATTTTGAGCTTTTCCTTTTCTGTCTCCATTTTCCAAGTGGCAGCAGTTTTCAGGTCAGAAACCCATTCTGCAACAGGAACGAGGGGTTTTATGATTACAGGAAGCAGGGGTTTTGTGGAGATCTTCCCCGATTGCCATCCCTGGCAAGAGTTACAGTGTAGAAACAGAGAAAAAAAGGAGCGAAGTGAATGACTGGTTTCAAACTTTGTGGCTTATGCTTTTTTGTCCTCCTTTTCATTGCCTCGATCTTATGTATTTGTGGTCACGGATCCGAGTTTTTACCCAAGGAGATTTGCTGTAAAATGCATTAGATTGTTTACTAATTAAGTTACTTCACAGCTTTTTGATTGTCCTTCTTTTTTCATCTATGTTTCAAAATGTTTCTGTTCTGTAAATCACTTTCTGCCTCTTCATAGTTTCAGCACCATACCATTTTGGTGAGGTAGCTGGAGCAAAAGGATCTCTAAACTAGGAGGTAAATATTTTCTCTTCCCTTTCCACATTTGAATGTCCCAGCTTTATTCTTGCACATTTGTTTTCCCTGCTATCCAAGACTGGCCGTAGAAGATAAACACTGGGGGAGCTAAATGAGATTACAGCGTCACTTTGGTAACCTTTCTTAGTGAATGGGCAGTTGATCTGCCCATAATGCAAAGCACTTAATGTACTGAAGCATCTAAGAAAGCAAGCTACTAGTTCACCACTTAGAGTTCAATTCCAGGATAATAACATTTATTTATAGGGAATAAAGAGTTAGTTCTGCGATGGCAAAGTAGATATTGTCACTCAAAGCATGGTCTTTTTATTAACCTCAGATTTATATGGTTAAGTAATTGGTATATTAGTAGCATTTCTTGAGTGGTAAGGAGGAAAAAATAAGACAGATGTCTGCGAACAACGTGCTGCTTGTTTATTTGTCTGTGGTAGGCTGGGGCTAGTAAATTGGCCCACTGTCACGGGGCTGTGAGCGATAGCAAGCTTGAGCTCAGTAACCTGAAGCTGGAGATGCTGCAACTCATGGGCAATATGTGTCGTGTATTTCTTTGTGTGTACGTCTGTCTGTCCTTTCCTGTGCAGAGCAAAAGGGAGGGGAAGGACTTGTGCAAAAGTGCCATGCACTGAATTTTGGTTTTCTTCAATAAGCTGGCTGACAAAAATTGCTCCTTTCTGCTCTTTGTTTATGCATGTCTTTGACTTTCTGTGGAAGCAGGACATATTTCTCCAGAACAGAAATGCACGTATATTTAATTAATGGATAGCTTGGTAGTAACACATACACAATGCTTGGACATACTTTTTTTCTTAGTATGATACTTTTCAGGTTTTGAAATGAAGGAAAATTCTGCTAATATTTCCATTTCTACTTTGTTCTTCCAATTTCTGTAACATTTTTAAATTAGAAATGTCATAAACTTGGTATGAGGCTAAAAGCTTGTTACAAAATAAGACAGGAGGATATTCATAAAAGGAGAAATATTTAATCTATCTTCTTCATGGCCATTTTCTTAAACCTGAAGTAAACATGGTGAAATTGAGTGAATTCCTATTAAGCAGGCTCCTCTGCTTTCGTGTCACGTACTGAACAGACAATTGATGGCATATTTCCAGCTGGCAGAGCTGTCGAAAGGTAGCATGCGACTTCAACTCCATTTTTTTTTCCTCTTTTCAACATACGATTGTGCAAGTCTAACTAAATTCATCGGAGAGTAAATATTCATTCAGTATGTAAAATAAAGAATAAAACTGCGAGTCGGATTCAGTGAGTAAACAGATTATTGCACTACAGGGTTTTCTTCAATACAGCGGGTGCTTTAGACGCACAGATTTTTCAAAGCTGATGTGATGATCAACTTGGTGTCAACTGTTGGAGACGATATGGAGTCCCATAAGTCTCCTTTTTGCTTTTTAGGGTTTTTTGGGGGGAGGAGGGGAGAGGGTGGAAAAGGGGTTTGCACAGTGAGTGTTTCCTAATGCATGTGTGGAAAAACAGCCCATTAAAATCTCTCATCTTTTTCAGAAATTGTGAAAAACTTCACCGCATTTTGGTGGCTGTTATTTTTCCCGCATAAGGTACTTTGTCTGGGACTAATAATGGTGTTTGCATTTGCTGCTGGTTGCGTCTTGATCATGTTTTCCCAAGCATTAGCTGCTTGTCTGAGCATTAGCAGCTTCTCAAGGCCTTCCTCTTGTAAAATAGTGGGAGGTGATAATCTGACCCAAATAAAGGAGTGACAAACTCAACTTGCCTCCACTTCGAATGGGTGGATGAAATCCTGCCTCTCCCCCCTGGAAATAGCTCTGGTACCCCTGGGGCTGTTGCGCTGCCTGGGGGCATCATTGCAGCGTCCTGGGAGCACTTCAGAGGGCTAAAGCAGACTGCAGCAGCGCTGTGGATGTAAGGTCTGTGGGCAGCACTGGCTTCCCAAATTTTGAGCAGCAAATTACTATACGATTCTGGTGTAGACCATGCTGGTTGTGGGATATTTTAAGAGCAAGGTGCATTTCTCCAATGCTTTCCCCATGAACATTGTTGTCTAGTGAAAACAGCTAACATCAACCCAAAACAAGCCTTGTGACTGCCTGTGGTTTAGTTTAGTCACATACCAGACACAAAAAAATGACTGAATTGCTCTTTCCTGACATCTACTCCTTGAATGGAGTCGGTGTAAATTTAGTCAGTTCACTTTGTTGAGTATCGAGAGCAGTGTGATATGTAAATAAAGCTTTATCAGACGAGATAGATTTAAAATTCCACAGTTGGCGAGGAAGCATTAGCAGTATAATATAATACAAATATTTACACAGTAACTTCTAAGTCTTCAATAAGTGCTTAATATTTGAAATATGTGTTGTGAAAACATTGACTGATTAAGCCGTACCATTGCTGCTACATCTGTATGCAGCAACTTGCATGGCTAGGATGCAGGAGTCGTGGGGAGGAGTAGGTCACCTAGCAATGCAAAGGCATTTAAACAAGTCACATTTTTTTCTCCCTTTTTTAAAAATTTAATTAAGATTCAGCACGATCTGCTCTCCTAAGGCATATGTAGCTCCATCCTGAGTCCTGTTGCAGCCGCTGCTCTCAGAGGCTGTTGCATTCATGTAACGTGACTGGATGTAGTCATGTGCCTGCTGCATCTGCGATGGCCCCAGCAACACATCGAGCTACCAAGTTTGTGCCTGCCCACAACAGGAGTGTAATCATCACTAGTCTGTCCCTCCTCCTTGTATCTGTCAGGGAGATTTGATAAGGAATTGCAATGGACTGTAATGATGGATGGTTAATCTTCTGCCTGCATGCAGTGCCACAGGGATGGTGTTGGGCTCTAGCAGGTCCATTTCTTTTGCTGGGACCAGAGGCTGGTGGCAGAGGAGATGCTCTCTTTGGGTGGGTGTATCTGCCTTGCCCAGTCCCTCATTGCATTCAGCCTGCAGTTCCAATATTACTCATGAGTGAGCTCACTAAACGGTAAAATCAATAGACTGCAAATTAAAATAAACAGAAACACAGCTCCTAAACTTGCTGGGATGATTCCCTGCTGCCACCTCCTCTGCCAAGAGACGGCAGGAGCTGATCCATGCCTAAAAATGTACTGCTGCTCTCTAAGCCAGTCTTTGGTTTTGTCTCTTCTATTTTTTTCTTTTTCTTTTTTTTTTTCCCCTTCCCCTTTTCTGGCTACCCTGTTTGGCCTTCTGCAAGTGCACAGCAAAGCTGAAAAACAGAGTGATTTGGTGTGTGCTTGAAGCGTGAGGAAACTGAGTTTATTGTAGGTGGGGTGGGTATGGTCTGTCCTACAAATCACAGACTTGATCTGCCTTAAACCATCACTTCACTGTGGCATTGCTTGATGTTACACTAGATGTGATTTGGCCATTTTCTGGAATGTTTTGGCATAAACCTGTGGTTGATAAGCTCTGCTCTGCCTAGACCCCATGACAATTTCATTTCACTAAAACCATCCTTTTCCACAGAGAAGCTAACAGACAGCTTTCAACCAGCCCACAGTCTTTTCCCTAGAGAGGGGTGAAATGATGTGGCTGGTCATGCAGGAAACCCAGCCCAAATAACGAAATGCTGCCTCTTTTTTCCTGGTGCAGGCTAATGCAAACAACCAGCACCTCGTGCTAATGATGTGTGGGGAGGTAGCTATCAGCCTGTGCTTCTGCCCACTCTCTACGCAGCAGCCGTGCTGCCTGGCTCAGCCTCTGGCAAGGCTGGAAGTAGACACTGCTGTGTGGAATGGAGGGGCCCATGGAGATGCACCAAACTTGGCATTTGCTTTTGCTGCAGTTGCAGGAGGTTTTTGTGTCTCTGTCAATTGTGCTGTTAACACGCAAAGCTAGGTTTTGCAAGAGGAAGGTGAAGTAGCAGGTGATTTAGTCAGAAGCTGATGTCAGGGATGTTGCTCAGGATGGTTTAGCAGGTCGGTGAGGTGCTGTGAAGCTCACCTGCGAAGGTCCACCTCCAACACAAGACTGCAATGCCGGCCCATCCCAGTGACACGAACAGGATGATTGCAGTGAGATGATGCAATTCTCATACTGCTTGTGATGTTTTTGCAAAGCTAAGAGCAAGTAATCTTGAAGTGAGCTGGCAGTTTTATGAGCTTTTATGATGTTTATAATCTGACATTGAACTCACAGTTTAAGAGGTGGAAGGTTTAAAGGAACACAGTAGCAAAGGTGTACCACTACACTTCTGGGTGTAATTTTAACGTACATCTTAGATGCTTCCCTGATGTGGTGGGTTTGCTAAAATATGGGCGACACAGTTCACAGTGTGTGTCACTGAGTAAAATTGACTCCATCCTTATCACATGTTCAGCATAGGGAAGCATTGAACAGAAAATATGATTTTGCCTTCTCTAAGGAAAGGCATGGACTGGAGGTAACTGCCTTGTGTAGTGTTAACTGCCTAGGTCCCAAGCTGCAGTCTTTGTGTCTCCATTTAAATCCCAGCCACAGTAATACTGTACGTATTACTGTTACGTACAGTAATATAATATATATATTATATATATATAATAATATACTATTATACTGTACGTAGTCCATGCCTGCTTGTTTTCTTGGGGTGTTTTTCTGATACCAGTAAAAACCTAAAGTCGCTGCAATCTTTAAACTGGAGTTCTTAAATTATGACCTTTCCCCTGTGGTACTTTTATTGGAGAAAATGAATAATTTTGTCTGCTCCTTGTTTTGTGATCCTGCATCAGCTTCTTTTGATGGGTGTGTGCTTCAGGGGTCCTGCCTGCAGATGTTAGCACACATAGAGCTCCAGCCTGTTCTTACTTGAACCATCGATTTCTGTTTTCCCGCGTTATCTCGTATTGCTCTGCAGGGCTCGGTGAGCAGCAGGTTTGCTGCTGGCTAGCTTTTTGAGGTTTCTGTTATACACAGTACTGTATTTGTCTGCTGGTTCTTTGATTTGTAATGTTTTGCCTTTGATTGCTGCAGAAGGCATAAACAAGCCTGTCAAAAGCCTTGTTTAGCACGCAGATTCTGTGGGGGTGGCTGGCAGCCTCAGACCCTAAAATAGATCTAGCAATGAACTGAACGGCTTAAAACCCTGAGAATTTAATTTGATCTTTCTTGTTGCTTTAAATATTGGGACTGAATGAGGATTTCTCTAACAGAACAGAAGGTGAACATGTTGGTATGTGACAGTAATAGAAGAAGGGTCCAGACCTGCTGTCATTGAGATGCTCTTCTGCGATCAGAGGCTGGGCTTGGCCGCTGGGGAGTGGCTCGTCTGCTGTAAGTCACTGTACCTGGGGAGGGGAGTGCTGTATCCTCTGATTTTACAGTATCCGGGGTGGGGGGTTGGGGGGTGTTGTTGCTCTGAAATGCTCCCCTGGATCCTGTTGTGGGATAGTCATGGTAGGAAAACCAGAATTAGTCACTCACGGTTTTAGCGGTCTGTTTTATGCTAGCTTTGTGAAGGAAGAAGGAAGGAGCTGCAAAATCACCCAGGGGTTCTCTTTTTTTTTTTCTTTTCTTCCCCCCCCCTCCCCACACCCCCTTTCATGTAGCACCATGCAGTTTGTAATATCATAGCTGGGGTTTTCAGTTGTGGTGGTGTGAAGGTAACAATGATTTGGCTTCGATGTGCTGTAACAGCTGCAGAATTCATTGGAGCTTAGAAGCCTGTGAGTTATAGCTGTGATGCCATTTACAGCTTTTATGGAAGAGCTCTTAAATTTGTGAAATGTGTTACTTTTTGAAGTGCATTATATTTGTAATTTGAATTCTCTAAAATCCTGTCTGAGAAAAAATTAGCTTTGAAAATCCTCCTCTGCCTGCTAAACATGGGGAACTCTTACCAGGCGGGGAAGCAAGTCTCTTAAATTGAGTGATAGAACACATAGATGGATTTGTAAGTGCTAAAATGTCAATTAGTGCACTTAAAAGCTTAATGGTTGTCTTTGATGTGCTTCTAATATCTTCAGTAAAGTTTGAATGTTGCCATTGATCAGGGAGCGGATGAGGGATGAGGGAATACAACGCTAACCCAAACAGTTCTCGTGAAGCGGAGGGGCTTGGTCTCTGCAGACCCCCGGCTGCACGAGCGGTGCCAGCGTGGGCACCTGGCACGCCGCCTGCGCATCGCCCCTGCCCCGGTGCTGTGCCACCTGGCACTGACCCAGCGCTGCCTGCCGAGAGACCTGCAAAAGCAAAGGAAGAACGATTGTGCCATGATTTTGAAAGTTCTCATGCAGACTTGTTGGATTGGGGGGGGTGGGGGGGTGGGAGGAAGAAAAGATCATGGAAAGGTCGAAACTTGATTAAGTTTTTTCCTTATCAGTTTAACACAGATCTGGTTCTTGTGAAACAGCTGTGTGTTAAAAGTCATTCAATGCAATTAGGAAAGCCTGCTATCTCCATAAGAAAGAACTTCCCCCCCCCCCCCTTTTCCCCACCAAACCTCCCAGCTGCCCCTTATCTTACTTAAACTGGTGTGGGGAGACATAGTATGGCTGCACAAATCAGGCCAGATCTTAAGAGTTGCTAGGAGCCATTAGCTCTTCCTCCTCCCTCATGTTTTAAATGTAGGAAGAACTGAAGCTTATGTGTGGCAGAGCAGTGCTTCAGCCTAGCTTTCTGAAATTCTTGACTTTGGTACTCTGAGCAACCTGCTGCAACTTCAGTTCCAGGTAATGCCTTTTATCATCCTCTGGCACTGGTTATGTGGCAAAATGTTTTGTGGGCCTTCTGGCAAGTTACTGGGATGCATTTATCTGATTTGTTACTGAGCAATTGCCTCTCGGAGCAAATGCCGGTTTTATTATTTGCTTCCCTGTGCTACTAAAATACCATAATTTATTTGCTGGCTAGTATTTTGGGAGCCAAATACATTTAATGCTGCAGGGCGAGCTTGGTAAAGCTTTAGAGCATAGTCTTTCACTGATTATGTAGCTTACTTTTGTGCAGAAAATTTGCTGATGTAACTAAACTGACCTGAAAATACATTTAGAGTAGCTTTAGAGTCTCCTCATATGTCTTCTTTAATTGGCTTATGAGTGAAGAGTGCAGGTTTAGTTTACTTCTCCCAGCTTCAATGGATAGGTGCCCCCACAGCTTAAAGGGTATTCTGCCAGTTGGGAATGTAAACAAGGACAAAAATTGTCTGATAAAAATCTCACTTTTTGGGTAGCACATCAAGCAAAATCAACATGTCATACTCTTAGCCACAGTATCAGCCTCTCCATCCCAGAAGCCTGTGTTAATAGAACTGATTTAGTTCCCCATCTGGCTCAGTAAAATTGATTCAGGCCCCAAATTCCTGAGATTTCCCAGCAATATGTTCAGCATGTTTGCGTGTGTCATTACCCGTCCTGGGTGTAAAGTTTGACAAGATGGGTTGGTTGTTTTGGTTTTGTTTGGACTTTTTTCCTTCTTTTTTAAACAACTTTTAAACCTGGTGATTGCCTGAATGAAGGGCATCCCATAAGACTGACATGAAAAAGGGGGAAACAAAGTTAAACGTTTCCAAGCTAAGGCAAGGGACTTTTCACATCACCAATACCCATTTTGGGTCAAATTGATGCAAACTTGCACGTCTGTCACTGTGCAAGTTACACTTTGGTAGAGTTTGCCTTCCCCCAGCTTTGGCAATGCCACCTGCCCTGCTGCTGGCCACAGTCCTCTTGCAGGGGTTTGGCGGTGGAGCTATTCACATAAGCATGCTCTACTGCAGTGCCATCGAAGTGAGTCAGATGAGCCAAGACCTCCTGTTTTATCTCTTTAAATCAGCCCAACTCATCCATAATGCAAAGTTTTAAATAGGAGAGTGAGCTGCTCTGCTTGGTGCAGGGTCATCCAAGAGGGATATGGTGACCTTCCCAAGCCTGCAAGGGGACTTCCATCCCCAGCCTCAAGCCTGTGAAGGCATCATGTTCTTGATGGGCACAGCTATATTAAATACTGCAGCTAAGCTATATAGGCTTTGGGCTAGTATATTTATTTCACTGAGGGAGCAATGTAGGTTTTATATTGGCAGATTTTTGCTAGTATGTACTACTATGCTCCTAGAAAGCAGATAGATGAGCAGATCTTCTCCTATTATAGGCAAGACTTCATCGTCCAGGTACCAAAGTCCTACCAAATGAATTACATAAGCACCAACCTTCTGTTGTACTTGTGAGGATGGATGCTAAGCACATCAACAAGTGCTCCAGCTTCTCTAAAATACGGATACCACTGACCTTTCAGACTCTGAGATGCCAAAATATTGGATCTCTTTAAATTCCCATAGAAATAGTGAAGACAAATGTATAACACAGCAATTATGTCTTTCTCTCATCCCTACTACCTTGACACTATTTTGGCATGCAGAAATGGTTAGTATTTTTCAAGTAAAGGATCTGGCTTTCTGTTGGAGGGTGGAAAAAGGTCTTAAGATAATTAGTAATATGCAGCAGGATTGGATTATCCATATTAAACTTCACATCTGTAGGTCTTATTAGCAGACATTTAAACTGCAGAATTGGACTGTATTGGTATGGTTTGCATACTGGAGCTTGAACACCTTATAAAAATATGAGCTGAATCAAAATGAAATTAATTAGAATATATTTGAATTTAATTGTACTGAGCTGCTGAATACTCTGTGCATACTGGGTTTTATGTGTCTGTCTGAAGTGTACTTGGTGGAGAGTTTTAATTAGAACTGGAGACAGATTAAGAATATTTGGAATGTGAAATTTATAAATGGCAGCAATTTTCAGCTAGGAGTGCAGAGGTTTTTGGAGCTTGCTACCATTTCTCGCTTCTCTTTTCCCCTCTTCTTAATAAGCTACTTTTATGTTCAAATTAATACCAGATCCTGAAAAAGAAAAAAATCCTGCTGTGGCTCTCGGTCTTCTGCAGCATGATCAGAGTTGTCAGATCCACAGCTGCAGGAGATTTTTACCTTTGTGTGTTTAATGGCTCGTACTACTCTGTTCTTTGACGGTCTCATTTAACCATGAAAGTGCAGGGCTGTGGATGGCACAGGACATGTGGCTGCCTTGACTACTGTCTCGGATGTCGGACATGCCAAGACTCAAAGAGCTGATTTGGCAGCCGCCCAGCAGATTTTTATAAAGGCTCAGTTGGTGGCCAGAAACCCAGGCTGTCAGAGTTGTGTTATGCAATAAATTGTTTTTCAGCAGAAGTTTCTAATCCAGTTTCAGCTGTAGTTTTTTAGTAGTCTGTAATCAAAGATAAGTATACATTATTTCATGGTGTTTCAGAGAAGTGAAGACATGCGATGTGAGTGTCCCCCATCAGGTCGGTTTGTTTGTTTTTCTTTTAAGAAGGATTTAGACCTGTTCACACACATGGGAAATGATGCTTAAATTATTTTTGTTTCTGCCTGGGAGGCATGTATGTGTATACAGCATATCCTTTCAAAGAGAATTCAACATGCATTTTAGGAGATGTTCCCATTTTTTTGAAGAGAGCACGAAATAAGAGATCCGAGGCAGGGCTTTTGCTCGGGTGTAAATTGTCTACAGGTGATGGTCATACAGAAGATCATACCGTTGTCAGGCTGTGACCTACCTGAAACATTGCAGGCCCTGGCATTGTAACAGATAAGCCCTCTGTATTTTTCCCTTTCACTCTCAAAAAGTAAATTATTCATCATGGAAAAAGGGGGTATAGTTCATCTGAATACAATGGGATACTTGGGGTTTACAGTAGTTACATTAAAGCAAAGTGGTTTTAATTTCCTGAATACCATCTGCGATGCCCTCCCTTCCTTACAGTGACTGTCACGGTTTGGCGTTGTGACGGGCTTGCATCCCTCCAAGTGTATGTTGCTGTGAAAAGGGCCAATCCTGCCTTTCTCTCTGCCCCAGCCGTAGCTCCCATATGGCCACATTGTTAGTAATAAGGGAGCTGATCTATCTGAAAACGGTAATTTTTCTTGTCTTGGGGTGAGATTTCAACTCTGTTCCTCAATCAAGCTGGCTGAATGGCTGCATAAGGGCTAGTCCTGGCATTGGGGTTGGGGCAGGTGCGTCCCATGTGGTGGCAGGTGAATTCACTTAGGCTGGTTATGAAAACTGCTCCCCCAGTCTGAATAATTATCTTCTACCTTCACACCTCTTGCTTCTAGCACTCTGTCACCTTGGCTTTTTGTGGCTTGCTTCTGCGTGCTGCCGGCTGTTGTCAAAGCCCGAAACTCTGGTGCTCTGTTTGCAAAATGGTTGATGAGATTCCTGTTTTGGCCTAGGAAAGTCATAGCTGTGGAGTCACTGCTAATGGTGAGAGATGGTTGCAGTTTAAGTCATGCTGTAAATTGATAAATTAGGAAACTTTAGACCTGGCTTTACCCTGAATTTGGTTGGGTTTAGCCTTTTCCTTTTTTCTTTTTTTTTTTTAAGTGTTTATCTTGGCAGACCAACATGGGAAACAGTTGATGTCTTGTAAGCTTTCACTAGTTTCGTATTGAGTAGTGGTTTTCTAGAGGTGCAGGAACATTGCTGAGACCTCTGAGTTTATGTAAAAGAAACAGTTAACACACAAACCTACTACTATTTTTAAGTATTTCATTATTAGGCCTAAGATAAAGTTAGGAACTATATATTTTTTTTTAAATGTCTCAATTCTTGGAGCCTGTATGAAGACACTAGTGACTTTTGTTTGGAAATTTCAACTGTAATTCTTCTACCCTAATGTATTTTTGAAAGAGGAGGTTGAAGCTCACTGGGCTCAAAAGTGCCTGAGGCCTTTAGTGACCCAAAAACCAGAGCGTTTCTCTCCCATGCTCCTCTTGGAAGAATTTGGTCTGAAAGGAGGAAACGCAATCCCCAGTGCAGCAGGAGGCAGTGAGCGAGCGCAAACCAACGGGAGATTGTAGGGGATGACAGCTGCTGGAGAAGTGCTCAAGCAGGAAGAAGCGAAATTTTTATTTTCCTCCATCGTTTCTTTGCCGTGTTAACATCGGTTCTGCTAGTCCGAAGCTGTAATGTAACACAAGTTCTTTGGGGAAGTTTTGTGGAAGTAGAAGGGAAAAAGTCACTATAATTACCAGATACACTTAAATGCTATAACAGAACCATTAATAAAGAAAATTTCCCCTTTCTTCATGTTAGTTAGCACATTTTTAAAACATGACCTATTTTCCTAAACTAGACAGAACAGATTACATTTTCCAGAAGGCATGAGTCACTGTACTATAAAGTCTCCAAGCCGTATCAATCTTCATCAACTTAAGCCATTCATGAGGTTTTATTTTTTCTCACTGAATATAAGCAGTTTGTTTTAAATGAGAAACTGCTATATCCTCTCTGGATAGTTAAACTTGTTTAAAAGGTTAAATATTAGATAAGTGTGAACTTTATTATGAGAGAAGAAGGAAGTGGAGGGACCTTGATAGTAAGCAAAAGACTGCAAGGATATTACTGTGGGTATACATGGGTATATCGAGTTTGCACAATGCTGTGCTTGGCTGTAAGAAGTCTAAGCGGCACGATAGCTGCCAGAAGGAGCCGAAAATCTTTATTTATATAGCTTCAGTTGAACATACTAGAGTCTGGTTTCAGATCGTTGCCCTAGAAGTTCAAACTTGGGGTAAGAGTTTCTGCTGAAAAGGGCTTCTGCCATCAGGTTGTGGACAGCCTGCTTGCTCCTGCAAGTTACGTAGAGAGGGTGTTTGCACCGATCGGCCAACGGTGGGGTTTTCCTCTGCAAGTACAATGTGCATTTGGGGTTGTGAGAAGGTTGATTGGACTTTGTGATGCAATGGAGACCTGTGCTAACGCAACAGGGGAAGTACACGTGTTGATACAGTAGTAAGACTTCCTCATGAGGTGTGCGCCGCACCATATGTATACCGAGGAAGTGGGCTTTGTGAATGAATAAGCATGCTAATTGCACTTAGCAGTGGTAACTTGCCCAAGACTGCACAGGAGATCTCTTTCAGCCTTGGGAGGCATATCTAGGTTTTCTACCAATTTCTCTTAGGTCTGGCTTTTAGAGGAAAACAGGTATAACTGTGTTCCATTGATAATATACAGCCAAAAGGCAAAAATCTGTTGCAGGGCTTGAATCTAGTAAACAAACATTTCCATTTTGCTCCTTCAGCTGAAAAGCAATTTATATGATCTCTGAAAACGTGTTGTCTGTTTTTCATGCAAAAGACAGATTTTTTGTTTTGCTGCTAACTAAACACAGAAAAAAACACCCTTTGAAATAGTTTTCTTTCAAAAATATCCTTGAGGAAAGGGTAGAAGCTTGTGGTTTATTTTTCCCATTGCTTCAAAATGACCTTCTTATATCTGCGGGAAAGACTCTCTGGGGGCTGTTGAACCATGAAAGCATATTCATTTAGGGCATTGGGTGCCACAGTGATTTTAACCAAGCATTGGCTGCAGTGCTGGAAAAAGAAAAAAGAGGGGGCCTGTGTTTGTTGTTTTGCTTTCTGCAACCTGGCATGAAGAATGGGGTCAGGAGATGCGTGCTTGGGAAAGACCCAAAGAGAGAGCTGGAAACACGCCAGCCACACTGAGTCATAACACACATGCTTGTAAGTATCTTTGTACCTTACTAAGTCCTGACTTTCAAAATAAAACCATCACTGCTGTTAAAGTATTTACATAAAAGTAAAACAAATAGCATGGAGTGCTGCATGCATTCTCCCTTGTTCCAGCTCTGTTTTACCCTGTGAACTGTGACTCCTGTTTGCTTAAGGCAAGGTCAGGCCAGGCTGAAGAATGCTGTATCTGGTGATGAATGAACGGAGAAGCTCGAGTCATGCGTATGCGTATGCTTCTGCTGCTTCTTGTGGAGCAAACCGGCACGCAGCAGCGCCCGCTGCTTCAGGCTGACGTTTCACTTACCTAGGAGGTGGCAAGAAGCCTGCCTCTAACTTCTGCCTGCTTTGCCTTCCCCCCCCCCCCCTTTTTTTTTTTTTTCTTTTGAGGATTTGAGTATACCTTCGGAAACGGGAAGGCTGTGTGCGGGTTGTGTGTGCAAGCTAGGCAGCTGAATCGCAGTGAACAAGCACCTGAGCTGTGAGTGAATGGTGAAAGGTACAGGTGGTGTGCATTTCTGTTTCATTGCAAATACATACACATTTTATATATTGAGATGCATTATTTATAGCTATCTATACTTATATTTAGGTATGCGCTATATATTAATATGTATATATTGTAGTTTCTACACACATATTAATATATATGTATTGTATATTTATTGTATTATATACATTTAGTATGCACATAGCAAAAACACACCCATGTGTGCATGTGTATATATTTCTATATTTCTTCCCAAATTAGTAGTATGTGGCAGTAGCCTGTTGCACTTTTATAGAAACATCACCTCTACAACCGCAGAGCTGAAAGCAGGCTGCCAGCCAGGTAGCACGAAAGAGAGCTGCTCTGCTATCCGCAAGGTAGTATCCTGTGCAGGGACGTGCTGTGTAGGTAAGCAGAGGTTGTGCTCCTCTTCCCCATCCCCTCAGACTGAACTTGCTGAGCTGTTGCTTGGCTGCCCTGATAGCCAAAGTTGAGATATAAATGTACAACATGCAGTTCCCCAAAATGGTATATCAAAGAAGGTGGCATGATTCGTTTTTATTTAGCAGTTTACAGGAAATGATACAGTTCTGTTTCTAAATTGTGCCCCAGGGCTTCCCTGGTTGGTTGTGTCTGTTACTGTTTTACTGAGTTTATAAACTAATCTTACTGTCAGATTGGGAGGCAGAAATCATCTCAGCTGACCTGCACAGTGAAGCCTATAGGCTTGTGGTGATGAACCTATAGTTTAAGATGTTATTCAGTCTCTTTTTGGTCTAAGTCAATAATGGACAATCCATTAGTTCCCCATAGTCTTTTCAAGGCTAATTACTTGCACAGTTACAGAAATTGTTCTTCTGTCTTATGTTTTTCTGAGTTTGAGTTGTAGCTGTTAGATGATATACCCCTCTCTGCCAGCCTTGAGAGCCATCTATTACCAAATTTCTACTCCCTGTGGAAATATTTAAAGGCAGCGACTAAGTCAGTCCCTTTGAGTTTGGGGGGTGTGTGTGGTTTTGGGTTGGTTTTTTTGTTGCTGTTGTTGATTGGCTTTTAGAAGTTACATAGATTAAATTCCTCAAGGCTTTCACTTGAGGATACTTCTAAATGGTTCAGGGTGCATGTATGCTGTTATGCTAAAATGAGATAACTCTTCCAGTTGGTGGTGTGAGTGGAGATCGGGGCGCACAGCAGCTCTCCCTCCGCTGGCGTGACAAAGCAGAGACAATCTGACCCGTGTAATTATGGTTGAATGTGTTGGGGAGCTGGAGCTGCTTCAGTGGTGGAGCAGCAGCTCAGCTGGGCTCCAAGTCAGCTGCTCTCTGGCCTGCAGCTGCTTCTGTGCCGCAGGCTCGGAGGAAGATGCTGTTGACGGTTGTGAAACCTTTTTATTGCTCCTGCATATGGAGCCACGTGAATGCGGGTGTTGGCAGCGGCTTAGCCCCTCATTTTGCTGACCTTGGTGCTGGGGAACTTGAGGACCTTTTTTTCAAGCTAAGTGATGGGTGCGAGGAAAGCCCACAACAGAGTGATGTAGGCAGGACAGTGGCTGCAGCCTTGGTACATCTGGGCTGGTGGGAGCTCTGGTGTGGAGAGACTTCCCCTGGTGTGTTTCTCTTGGTGATCATCTCGTTCCCTCCTGCAGGAGGGACTGTGACCGGCATGTCCCAGCGCATGGGTTGTGCCTGCCAGAGGTCACTTACACGCTGCAGTCGGCCACTTGGTCAGTCAGCATGTGCTGATGTAAAGATCAGTCCTGTCAGCAGGTTTCACCCCGTCGCTACTGAAACAGCAAACACCTCCATGTGCTCCTTGCAGTGAGTTGTCATGACAAGGTTTAAGTGGGATTAATTTCTTTTTCTTTTTCTTTTTTTTTTTTTGGATGCATTTTTAGCAGGGATAAAAGTTCCAGTGGGATCAGGAGCCGATGGGTGTTTTCATGCAACTTCCAGCTCCTCAGGAACTGCAGGGTCTGGTGGAGGAAAGGGTTTGTTCATGGCTTCAGGACGGGCCTGGTGTTTCACAGGAGAGAGGCCTCGGGCTGACAGGGGCTGAAGGAGAGTGGCATGTCTCTGGGTACGGGTTATGTTACCTGGGCTTGATCCTTACACACGTCTTGTGTATGCCTGGCTTAAAGTATGTGAAAATACAGGGTAATGGTTTTGTTGCTTCTTGGTGGGGTTTTGTGTAGCTTGTCTAGGCTTCAGAGTCAGGGGCAGTGTGCCTGGCCAGAGGGCTCTTCATCTTCTTCCTCACATTTGCTGCCTGTTATATTAGGAATTTGTACAAATGCCGGTGAAGAAAGTGAGCAGCATCTGCAGACTTGTGTCTGTAGTACGGCTGGGCGCCAGAGGTGCTGATGACTGTTTCCTAACTGAGCACAATTCTCTGGAGGATTTAAAAAGTAGTTTATGTGACAACAGAAATGTGTGACATCCCACCAGGCCCTTGTCAGTGGAACTCCTGTCTGGGTTTCCTCTCCATACCTACCACTCAGTGGGAATGTAAATGGGGCGTCTTTTGGCAAGCTGTGTTAAAATTGAGCAGGCTGCAGCCCTCCCGTGTTTAGTGTCGCTTCTAGTTAGGGCTGAAGTTACGTTGGCAGTAAAATAGGAAGCTGGAGTTGTTTGACAAAATAACTGGATGTACTAGTCCTTTTAAAATGCTTGGCGGGAGATGATTTTTTTGTTGTTGTTGCTGTGGGTGTTGGGTTACAAAGTTTGCTTTTTTGGCCTGGAGCTGCCTGTGTTCTGAAGCTCCCAGGGCATACCTCAGCCTTGTTCTAAGTATAGTAGCTTGTCCCTCGTGCGAAAGGCACATTCCGCTGCCAAAATGCTGGCTGCTTACACTGCACTAATTGTGTTGGGTGCCCCCTGCCCCCAGTCATTTGTCATACAGTTTTTTTGGGGAGAAGTGTTTTTGATCCAATTCAGCAGCTGAATGCCAATATCTCACTAGACAAGCAAAGAAAAAGCTATCACTGGTCATCCTAAACTATGCTGTTTTTTGTTTTTTGTTTTAAATTGTACGGTGTTGGTCACTCCTTTGACGTGGGAGATGGTATAAACTCTCTTGCCTCCTGGTGTGGATCACTGATGGGGCTTTTTGGTGTTTCCAGCGGAGTGTGGCAGTGTGCTGTGGTACACTTACCTAAATAAGGCATGCCTTAGAAATGTTAATCTTTTTGCTTGGTAGTGATACAGCCCTTGAGGAATTCAAGGGCAAGAATACTCAAATAGTGATTTTTTTTTAAAGACCCCAAGACAATTATAAGGCTTATGAAAATATGATGATTTACCTGATCTCACTTATGTCCTTATATCAATTTGCTGATTTAATTTATTTGAATGCTAAAGGCTTTAGGGAAATGGTTTTCTAGGGAATTAATCTTTTAACTAAAGCAAGTACTAAATATGACATACAGTAGTATTCCTTTTGACAATATAGCATTTGTCTCCTAAAAATAAAGTAGAAAACATATGCCCCATGGGCCAAATTCCACTTTGCTTTACACTGAGATGAATTCAGAATAACTTCATTGTTATCAATGTACAACTTCATTGTAACACTGCAATAAATGCAAATCACTAAAAAAGAGAAAACGGAGGAAAAAAAAATCCTGAGCCAAAAGGCACAAACGAAGGCCATAATGGCAACAAGAGAAATTGGTTCACAAAACTTCTCTTGAATATCTGAAACATTCAATTTAGTGGGGTTTTTATTCCCTCTCCTTTTAATTATCTGGGAGAGCACTTCCTGGCTGTGATAAATTTCACCATAAGGGATTCATTATGAGGATTTTAACAAATAAGTTTCACCTCTTGTCTAACACCTGGTACATGGCTACTGCTGTTTGCAGGATAAAGGATTAGAGGGACTAATGCTCTGATTTGATGACAATAGTTATGTTTCTGTTCTTTGTTAAAGTTTAGGTTGCATTTTGTTACACAGCATTTTTATTCAGCTTCTATCTTTTTTTTTTTAATTACAAATAATCTATGTAGCCCTAGGCTGTTGGGTTTTGTTTTGTTTTTGTTTCAGATGCATGCAACTAAAGTCTCCTTTACATTTCTTTCTTCTTAGGATGACAGCGATGGGATTCCCTGGTCAGAGGAGAGGGTGGTACGGAAGGTCCTTTATTTATCTCTGAAGGAGTTCAAGAACGCACAGAAGCGGCAGCATGGCGATGGCATTAGCGGGAGCCTCAAGGCAGTGAATGGTGAGCTGCCTCTGCGGTACTGTACCGCTCAAAGGACTCAATCCTTTTCAATGCAGTTCTGCTGTAGCGAGGAAGGAGACCAGTGCACCATTTGGCATGCACCATACCCTTTTGATCTGTATGGAAGAACTTGTTCTGAAGTGCTTAAAATGCCTGGTTTGAACAACCTATATGTTTCAATTTCTTGTGAACCGACTGAGATGGGGATCAGGGTGGAGGGTGGGTGTCGGGTGGGAGGACAGGGCCGGGCTGCTGTTTGGTAGAGAAGGAAGCTCCTCTGATCCGCCTGCTACCTGTTGTGCTGAGTATGTCGACAGAGAAGGGATCTATTTAAAGGTGATTGGCTTCAGTTATCTTGGGGAAGGACAGCTAACCAGCATCTCTAACTCTGGAGTAATTTCAGTCCGTGCTGTCTATTGTCCAGAGGTGAAACTGCATAGGACCTACATAATAAGATTCAGGGGGCAAATGCTGGGACATTTGGACTCCCCTAGTTTAGTGGTTCACAGAGCAGTTGTTTAAAGGTTTTAAAAGGAGATGTAGACAGGCCTTCAAAGAAGCTTAATTTCATTTATTTAATCCTTTGGCCAATTATTATCTGCTGCTTCCCCCCTTCCCTTACGGCTTGCTTAAAAAAGCAGTGGTGTCCTGAGAGGTGAATATAAAGTGTATGTCTTTCAGATTCACTCCCTGACACAGGACCCTTTCTTGAAAAGGCTTTGTCATGCTGGCTTGAGCCTTGAAAGTGATGACTAGCAGGATACAGATTTCTGGGCAGGCTTACAGTTTTCTTTTCGCTGACAAGATCTTATTTGTTTCTTTATGGAGGTTTATGGCAGTTCCTTTTAGGCATGTGCATAACTATACATGTGCTAATGCATTAAAGCAGCAGCTGGGTACTTACTTGATAGGTTATTCATATTTATATGTAGCTTGTGTTTTTGACATGGTGAGTCAAATTCCACTGCGTTTTCACTAAGTGTTATTGCCGACAAGGCAAAAACCTAGTGGAGTGGCTGGATAACTACAGGCAGCATGATAAAGTTACTGAATTCCGTAATCAATTGCAAACTCCTTAATGTGATTAAAGAAGACCTCAGACTTCTGAGTTCGGTAATAATATCAAATACTGATCTGGTGGGAAGGGGCATCTAGCTTTAGCAGCAAGCCATTAATAAGCTTGGAGGTGTACACAAAACAGCGCTGGCTTTTTTCCCTCCAACACCTCTGCATCATTGATCTTCTGTCAAACCCAATTTCTCTTGGAAAGTTTCTTATTCCATTGTGGGGGTTTTGTTTAGTCAAAGGAAAAAAGTCTAAAGGCATGAAGCACAGTAATTGTGTGTTAGGAGGCTTTGATGGTGTGCCAGGTTACAGGATGACTGAGGTTTTTATGGTGTCTAGTTTCTCCAAAGGCAGCTTAGATGAAAAGTGAGTTGGCTGGGAATGCTGTGTCGATGCAGGTACCAGACGCAGAATATGCCACCGGCTTCCTCTGGCAGCGGCACGGCTCGTGTCTTCAGAGCTTGCCTCTTGCATTGAGAACTGTAGCATTTGGTGCTTTTTCTCCTTCACAGAAGTAAGTGATCAGTTCTTTGGGGGTTTGGTTTTGGTTGGGTTTTCTTTGAGCCAGAATGATATTCTGTGTTACTCTTTGTTTGCTAAATGATTCTTTAAATGTCCTGTCTCAGTGCTGCTCTATTTCAACATCACAACATCACTGTCCAAAAGTTTTTTATCCGCTGGTATTTGGAAGAATGTTTAATTATACAAAGAAAAAAGATTTGCAAAAGGGAGGAGGATTGATATTGTGCGGTGACATTAAGAAAATAGATTTAAACATACAATTGTTCATTACATCTTTTAAAAAAATGTAGCCATGTATTTTCAAATGCACATGCCTCTGGGACTGAGGAAAAAGCAGGTCATCATAAGAAATTACCGAGCTATTCTGAATTTAGGGAAATATAGTATTTTAAGGGTGAGCCTTAGAGCCATGATTTCAGGCTGTGGGAATAAAAAATATTTCCTTGCCTATGTCCTTTGTTCCAACATACAGGCCACAACCATTGTTTCTTGCGTGTTACTCCAAAAGGTAGCATGCAGTTAAATATGGTTTTGTATGAGTGATCTCTTTATTAATAATCAGCACTCTTAGCTCTTGGGGAGGGAGGGTAGGGCTGGTGGAATCTAGCTGAAATGATTTGAAATTAGATGTGTTCAGTGCCTCTGTAAAGCTGGGCTCCCCTGGCTTGAATTCTGGTTTGGGTGCTTTGCCTTGCAAATATAAAAAGGAAAGTGTAAGGTTTGTGCAGCACAACCCTGTTGCTGTCCATAGTGAACTCTAAAGGGTATTGCTCCTTCAGCTGTTGAAAATCAAATAGGACACCTTTCAGTACCTGGCAAATGTAACCATTTCCAGGAGTAGAAAGGAGGGGTCTGAGCAGGGTTCAAGCTCAGTTCCCTGCTCAGTGTGGAAGCATGGATTGGTCTCATGTATTTGTGAGAGCTCAGGGGACCGCAGACAGCTAAGTAGCAGGGTTTGATCTTAGTGCCACCATCTGTAGTGCAGAGAGAGTTTCTTTGTTCTGGTTGTATAACTGTCATCCCGTAAATTTATTTATTTATAGACTTGCAACCTGTAATTTGTTTCAGTAGAAAATACTTTTGGCAATAGAGGAAGGTAAAATACACACCAGCCCATTGCAACTGATGTCTTTAAGAAGTTTTTATGGATTTGAAGTGGCTGAAGTTGCATAAACATGCTATGAAAATCGCTTTGCCAGCATTTTCCAAGCTGCAACTAAACTTGTATGAAAATAGTTGTCAATGTTATTTCAGCTGGTGAGTACAGTAGTATCATTAATGATTTGGAAGCTGGAACAATGGTGCCTCTTTGATAGTGTGAAAAGCAAGTTCATTTTAAATGTGAGAGATGAACCCACTAACAGGAGTCTTCTCTGTACTAAAGTTTCCACAAGCTCTAAGATGTGCTGGTGGTGGCACAGAGACAATGAATTTCCATGCCTCTCTTGAGTAATAAAAATAAAATTTAAAAAAATAATTAAAACTTCAAATTACTTTTGGAGTTGATATGTATTATATTCCCGTGACTGTCTCTGCCTCACTATTAAAGACACTTGTTAACCTGACAACAATGCTGCTATTTTAAGTTTGTGGCTGAAATCCTGTTACTTAAGTGGTTCTGATTAAAGTAGCGGCCTTTTTTTTTGGGGTGGTTGCGTGTTTGCAGGTCTCCTTACTCCTACCTTTTTTATATCTCCTTTTCACCTGATAAGTTTTGCTTACATGTTTGTGCTGCCAGTTATTTTTCATCCGAACTGTTTTGCTGCTTTCTTTACCCTTACTTCCCCTCCGCTAGCTAGAAGGATTTCAGAGGAAGGTGGGCAGGTGTATTACAGCTGTTGTGTCAGTGGATATATTGCGTGCATGTTTACATTGACTCTAGCTATTTGCAGAGTACAGAATGCCACCCTACAATGTGCCTTTGTTTGCTACGTGTTCTTCTCCAGCATGTGGGAATATAAAATGTGGAAGAGGTGCTTCTGCAAGTTGTCAAGAAACCCTCTGCAGCCCTAAATGGGATACTGGAACTCTGATTATGGAAACAAGGTTGTGTGCTGGAAAACCCAGAGGGACCTCTTTAGTGATTTTGATTACTGCTGCCTGTCATTTGCATTAGGACTTTAAGAATAGGGATTGGTGTTTGGAATAGTGATACCAATTTTCAGAGATCCTCGTCTAAAAGGAAAACTAATTCCCTTGGGAAATTGTTTTCTTCTTGTGTAGCTTAGAATGTGAGATAAGGCTGTAAAAAAGGCAATGAAAGATGTAATTATTGCTTGTGTTCTGTTTATGAGAATAAATCCAGTACCCTCAAAAGAGTATATCATAAAGTACATTTTTATGACATAAGATTTTAAATTCTTTTTTTTCAAAACTTGTGATAAAGAAGAAATTTGTGAAACAGAAGTGTTAGCATTTCATAAATAGAAAAAGTGCCAAAGTTTGCTTGTTTTTTAAAGCTGGTTAGTTAATCTACAGAGATGAGAAACCAGATGTTAGAATTATTCCAGCTGATAGTGCGTTATCACCAGCTTTACTTTAAGTCCTAGAAAAGTGTCATGGCAATTTCCAAACATCCCAGCTAGGTTAAGCTTGTGGCAGACATGGTTTAGCTGGGAAACCAAATGTATGTGAAGGAACACTTTGGTTCAAGGCAGAAGTTGGAAGTCTTGCTCATTTAGTAAATAGAAAGATGAGTAAAAATGTGTAATTTTGCTATTCTGAGAGATGTCACCTTACATTTAGGGTTGTTAGAGTCATTTATTCATTTTATGTGTGTTCTTTAAACAGAGAAGGAGCAATGTCAGCACGTTGATGGAGGTGGTGGTCAGTCCACAGAAGGGTGTGGTGCCCCTTCCTCCCTTGAGCTGGTCTGCTCCCACCCTCCACCATTCCTGCACAAAAGCTAATGTGAATTTTGTTTGAGGTTTGCTTTTTTTCCAAACACGAAATGTCTCTGTACAGAGAGGCAGGAGCCTCTGAGGCAGCCCATGGTGGGACCACAGTGCTGGACCCAGCAGCAGCAGCCTGGTCTGACGCCTGGGTCTGCCCATCCCTTGGCTGCCACGCTGGCTGGCTAGGCCGGCTGGAAATAGCTGGTTTTGTCATTGCTGCACGGATTTTCAAGTGTTTCCTGCTTGCTGCACAGGGGTTTCTGTCGATGTTCCCCATCAGGCCATGTCAAAATGAAGGTGCCCAGTGGTAGGGTGGTGTGGGGCTGGGTTCATCCAACCGCAACTTGTACTGAAACGTCTTTTCCCTGACCGTGTAGATGGTACCCTGGGCACAGCATAAAAATCACGATAGATGTGGTAGAAATGCCTAAACACAGCTAAGCCGGGCGCTTCAGCTCAGTGCATTATTTGCCAAAAGCCAGCTATGTGGGGGTGGCAGCAGCTGCCAGCAGGGCAACCACGTCTTCTCTGGGCTGAGGCCGTGTCTCTTCTCTTCCCACTTGCGCAGATGAAAACACGGCAGCCCTCAGGGAAGTGCTGTTGTCGCAGCTGCGCCCCTATGTGCCCAGAGCAGCGCACGCCTCCTTCCCCCCTGGCGCAGACACATAGGCTGGACCACCACCCAGCCTTTAATTTTGAACAAGAAAGTAGCCCTCTTCATTCACTGTGATAGTTCAAATATGCTGGTAACTTAATCTGTCTTATTTCTGAAGGCTGCAATTAAATACTGGAAGAAGGTTTTATGCTAACGTTTGTCTAGGGAGCTTTTCACTCCATCAGGGATGTGAAATTGCATTTGTTGACAGTGGGTAATGTCTGTCTGTCTCCTAAGCTTTAGTAGAAGATTGTAAGTGTGCCAAGGACCCTTGTCTGTGTAAGTGGATTTTTCAAATGCATTTACAGAAACAGAAATACCTCTTTCAACTTAGCAATATTTCTCCTTTACGTTCAGAGTAAACAGCCTTTTTGGCTAGTTTTAAACTGTGATTAAATATAGATGTTTTCAGCTAAAAGGTTCAGAAAATAAGCATTTGAGCAGATTTGTCATGGCACTCAACATCACTTTCACTTTGGTGCTTGCTGTCAAGTGAATTTAAAGATTAACAAATAAAGAACAGGATGTTGGGGTTGGGCTCCATTGAAAATTTCCAAATCTCTTTTCCTTTCTTTGTTTTTTAGAACAGAATTCATTTTCAAGCCTGCCAGGGACTTGCTTATTCATTGGCTGATTACAGGCTCCTTTTGCCTTTTCCATCATCACCACCACTTATAAAAATTCTGCAGGCCAAATTGCTCCCTCAGTGATCTCTACCCAATTCGATTATGTCCAAATTGTGCTCCTGTCTTAATACAATCTCAGTGTTCAGCAAGACTGCCAGAAAATTTTACTTTGCAGGACACCCATCATCCTTATTCTCTCAAACATAAGAGAGGGATATTTTTTTAACTAGAGGAACAGAGGAATTGTGTAATTAATTTTCTTTAAGCTTTATTACATGGCCATCTAAAAATACTTACTATTGCCCCTGAGTGCATTTCTAGTCAAAGTAATTCTAAAAATAATCTTGCCTCCCTGCATATTGCTAATTGTAGGTAATGGAAAATGAAAACGGCAATGAAGAACCCGTGGAGGCGCGTGCATAATCTGTAGGAGACTGAGTTATTGTAGGTCTAAAATAAATATTAGGTGAGGAAAGGTAAGAAAGAGTTCAGTAGCAGCTGATGAGTCTGGTCCCCATCCTTTCACCTGCTGTCTTGTGCTGGCTCTGCCATTTGTCTGCCCATGCAGTGCAGCTGGTTCAGCCTACTGAAGCGGCAGAAAAATAGCCCAGAAAAAATTATTTTAAAAAAGAAATAATTTTTGAGTGATCATTTGGTGGAAATGAGGGGCCAGAGTACCTTGACTGAAAGCTGGAGGGGAAGGAGATCAGACTTGTCCCTTCTGATAGTAGCAAGCTGCTTGGCTGGCGCGGTCATCTTGTCTAACCACAGCTTTAGGATTGGTGCAGTTGTCTTATCTAACCACAGCCTCAGATGCTAGAAGGGACAATAGTTGCCAGAAATAGGAGCAAAAAAAAGTTGCAGCTTAAAAATACATTGAAAAGTGCTTCACAAGTGTAGGTGTTAGATTTATGTATTTCTTAAAAAAAAAACAAAACCCCAAACATAAAACCCCAACAACAAACACAACACTGATGTAGTGGTGAAATTCATTGCTTAGACTGTCCATGAAACAAAACTTTGCCTTAACCCCAACACAGGACTTAGTTTTACTTGACTCAGGGTCATTCTGCATAGCTGCTGCCTTGGATTTATTTTTTGTATCAGCCGGTGTCCAGAGAGCACCCTTGAGTGCGGACAGGCAAACTGCTTCATTCCGTCTTTGGCAGCCACAAAATTGCCAGCCATGCTAAATTTGTGCCCTGGCATCTTTTTGGCTGGCATGTACAGCCAAAAGGATGGTGGTGGTTTTACCTCGTAGGATTGCCAGCTCTGTCAAAAATTGTACCTTTTTGTCAGTTCCAGTTTGCTTATTTTAGAAATGAGAGTGAGACATAACTTATACAGAGCTGTTTTTTTGACTGTAATATTGACTATCCAAAGCGGTGCATCTAACTCAGCCGTTTCTTTGGTTGGCAGATAAAGAAGTTTAAGTTTGTTAATAATTTTGTGTGTGTGTGACCCAGATTTTTACTGGGATGTTAAAAACCAGAGAGATCTGCATAGAGCATTGTCCTTCAGCTGACAAGTTGGGATAGATGAAGTTCGTGCTGGTGATCTGCTGAGGTGAGGACACAAAGTGGAGACGAAGGCAGCAATCCAGCAGTACGCTCAGAAAAAGTGAGCTCAATGCTTCTCTGTTTAAGAGCAACAGTTCTCAGAAGGTGGGGGGGGAGAGAAAGGTACTTTACCTACCTCTTTCTATCTGTCTGATGCCCAGTGCTTATCATTATTATTATTTTAGTGTTTATTAAAATGTTCCACTGGAGACAAAGGTCTGCAGGTTGGAATACATAGCTGCTGTTGTAAAGAGGGTTTAAATTTCAGTATTCTTGTTGCTCCCCCATTGCCCATGATTGGCAGAAGGAAACTGCATTAAATAACTAGTGTTTTTAATTTGAAGGACAGACAATACGGGATATAACCAGAAAAGCAGCAGGGAAAGAAAAAGTCAGTCATTGAAATAGCGTACTCTATTAAGACGAATGTAACAGGAAATAAAATCAGTGTCACAAGTAAAAGCAGAGAGAAGTTTCAGTCATGTGTAATACAGTTTACTGTAGTCGGTCCTAGGGAGCTGTATTTTCTGAAACTGTGTCTGTGCCTAGCTTTGAATAAGGCTTTCACTCATTATTTTTATACTATAGCTTTGAGCTATTAGTGCCAGTCTACAGTTCGTGGAGCACTTTGAGTATTAGAGAGAACACATTTTCAGTCTTCAAGGGCCTGCCTTGTGTCTCACAACCGCTACAGCAGTTTTTCCCTTGACGTGGGAAGGCATTTTAAAATGGCTTGCTGTCTGAAAGAGTGGAAGGAGTTTGAGAACTATTCAGTCCAGCAGGACGTTCTTAAGGCCATTAAGCTGTGTTTAGTCATAGCAGATGTCATGTGTGCTGTAAACCTTATCGTGTCAACCCTGGCAGTAAAGTGGTTTTAAAAGAAAAAGTAAAGATTAGTGACAGATGGCTGTAACTGATGATGGGCACAGTAGCCACTTCTGCAAGTTGCCTGACACAGCTGCCAATGCACCTTACTTTTCACCTCAAATACCCTCCATTACCTGTATTGCCAGGCTTTGAGTTAAGTGTACAGGTTGCCAATTGAAATGGATTTGGGGATCCTTGTAATGACTTGGAGTAAACTGAGAATGTTGGTAGATTGGTATCACATTATTTTTAGATGTCATTAACCCACGTTTAAACACAGAATTTCTGCTATGAGAAGCAAGAAAATCAGTCGCCTTTTTGAGCAACAAAACTCCTCAGGAATTAGTCATGTTCATTTCACGGCTCATAACAGCCTCAGAGATTGGTCTGCGCTCTGAGTTCATGCCTCCACATTTTGGTTTGGTTTCAGCGGGATCTTTTTGATTTAAAAATCTCCAAAAAACCATTCTGAAATAACTGCTGTCATTTGATAACTGATAATAATGAGAGGTTCATCACATAGCAGATACTTCCCAGTGCTTGTGGGTGAATGTTTTCCGGAAAATAAATATAGCTTAGCACGTATACTGTTAAGTCATAGCAGATTGCTCTATATCGGAATAAATATTCATGCATTTTAAAATCTTTTCAGTGTGTCTGACTAGCACAGATTTATTACATGCAGTTAATGTGATGTCGTATCCAGAATTAGATGAATATACGTTTTCAGTAACCTGCCTTTGATGTGCTTTATTTCCCAATTTAAATTAATTTAATACTGTGAAAGGGATGTCCAGTCAAAGGTGTGGATGTAGAAGCCTTGCGCTTAGGGTGATGGGGGATGACGGTGACAAGCTTGACTCACAAATGTTGTTTCTGGTACATGTGAAGGAGTCTCCAGCTCTGAGAGCTAAAGGCTGCTGAATTTCCACCTTTATCTATCCTCTTTTTTTTCCCCCTCACAAAACTGCTAGTGAGCATTGCAGTTGCAGTCGGGGCTGTGTGATGTTTCAGATCTGTCCACTAAGAGGCTAACTCATTCCAGATAAGCCTTCAACAGACAACATTCATTTTTTTACTTTGCTCAGAATTTCCTGTGCTTTGTTCTGCATCTGTTTGGGAAGGACTGCGTTATCTTTGAAAGCCTTCATCTTGTTTTCTTTATTCAAGCTATACGCTAAAATGGAAAAAGGGAATTGCTGGAAGGAGCCCAGCTGGAGCAATCTGCCAACGATCCCATGGAGGGACAGAGCTGGCAAACTCCTGAAACCTCTTTAGCTGACCTCTGGTGCAATTTGGGAAGCCAGGAGATAAACCACTTTTCCTGCAAAAGATTTGGCCTCAGCCAGCTGTTCTGAGTAATGCCCAAAGACTGTACCAGCATTTAATTGCATTTTTCTCCTCCTTTGGCTTCAGTAGCGTTCGACCTTAAAAATATTTCAGTTCAGCCTCTTCCTAGTCTTTGTGTGCATGTGTGTAAACAGATGTATTAGAGGTAAATTCCACCATGACACGCTCTGTTTCAGCCAGGTTGCCTCAAAAGCAGGTTCTTCCTAAAACACCTCCCTCAGACAGCGGTTGTCTCCTCTGGTGCTGTGAAAGGTGAAAGCATTTAATGGCCAAGTGTTTTTAAAAATGCTCTGTTTACTGTGGCTGCAAAGCACCCCAGTGCTTTTATGTTATGCCTGCTGTGTATGTGGAAGGATTGAAAGAAGCTTAGAAGTGGTGAAAATGGCACAGGAGGAGACCAGTTTTTACTTTCTCCACAACATGGGACTTTTCTTTCCGCTTCAGGGCAGAAATGCTGTCACAGAGTTGGCCAGAGGGTGCTAGAGCAATGGTAGAAGCATGTCCTCTCATACAGGACATTGTGAAGAGGCATCTGGGTTGTACTGAAGTGTACAGATGCAGGTGCATTGGGTGGAGAGGGCTGAAGAGGAATTTCATCCCCTTCTGTTTTTTCCTGACCCCTGTTCCCTTGCTGTGATACTGGGATCTCGTTTCAGTGACTCAGGTACTGGTAGGGTCGCACAGAGCCCCAAAACGGAGGCGTTACGTGGAGTGGGCTGAGGCTGGGGAAAGGCGTGTTCCTGTTACACAGTCTGTGTGGAGGACTCAATTCCCCTTTCCTCCTGTTGGTTCCTCTGGTGCGTCTGTCCAGGAACATGCTGTTTCTCTTCCACGGAGAGGAGTCCCAACACTTCTTTAACGTGACAGTCTACTTGACAGGACAGTAAGCAAAGAACTTTGATCATTTTCCCAACATAATAAAATCTGGTGGTTTCTACAGTAGTTGTTCTGCCTCTTTACACCTTGGAAGGTCAGCAACAATTACCTCCAGGTGGAAGCCATGAATAAGGGATAGAATTTACCAGAATGTGGCTTGAATTCCAAGTCTTCTTGAAACACAGTTGTCACTACTCTTCTCCCCCCTCCCCCAAAATCAATTGAAGATGGTCTTTTGTGCAGCAACGAGGTCTGTGGTTAGGGACTACTTGTCAGGTTTTATTTAGATGGAAACCTGTCTCAGAAGCTTTACCTCATCTCACTGTCCTGCAGGGATGAACTTCAAATGCCAGTTTACATTTGCCCAAAAATGACCTTGTCTAATTGGAATGGACAAGGCTGTCTTAGCTAAGTAGATAAACACAGCCCATTCGCGATTGTAGATTTAAATGCACTCTTTCATAGATTACCTTCACACAATATGGTGATGTTCTTGAATATTTAAAGTCTCATTAACAAGAGACCAGAATTGAAGAGTAAAAGTTCTTTGTGAAAGAGAGGTTTTTGAGCCATGAGCTGATGTTGATCTCTCCTAGGCTGGAGGAAGGACTGTTGGGTACAAAGTCCCCCTTATACCAGCATGGAAGGCACTCCAATAAAAGTGGCGTACAGAGTCTTGAAGATTGATTTAACATCCAGAACATAATACAGGGTTATATACAAATGCTCTGCTCATAAAGTAGAGTAAATGGGCTGTTAGTTAAGGCATTGCTTAGTGCAGAAAACCAGCTTGCTTTCTGGTACAGATCTAGGTGTCTGTCATTAACAGCCTGGAAAGCAGACTTTTTTTAGAATAGTTGACTGATTGGAAAGGGAGTTTTAGATAACTGTCTGCAAACTTGAATATCAGAGTTTATGGGGAAGATGGTTTTTCAGTCCTTCAATTTCCCTGGTGTAGCTGGATGTCAAGATGGTGCTGGATTACCATCTGGCTGGATCAAAATTATAACTGCTAAGTAAATTTCTATTTAAAGCTTCTCAAATTATCTTGGACTCAGTGGGGAAAGTCTCATGAAAACTAAATTTGCAGGAAAACTTAGGAACAGACTCTGCTGAGAAGGACAGACTGGTCCTCAGTTTGTGCTTTCCTACTTCCAGGAGAAATTCTGCCAGTACAGATGAAGGACTCAGAAAGTTTACCAAGGTTTTAGGAAAATAGCTTTCAGCTTTTGTCCAGTGACTCCTTGCACTTCGAACCTAGTTTGACCAGGTTCTTGAGGCAACAGGAACCAGAAAGTAGACTGAAGGAGATGGTGTTTCCCATGTTGTCTCTGTTTCCCTTTACTCATGTTGAAAGCAATGGAAAAGTACTGTATTGGTGTCCTCTTGTCACAAGAAGATTTCAGTTCCCTAAAGCACTAAGTGTAATAGGAAGCACCTCACTAAGCTTTTGAATTGTTTTTGTTTTCTCTAAAAATGAATGCTATTCTGCAACTTGAAGAAGTTAAGGAAAGGTGAGCAATCCTCAGCCTCAAGATTTGGGAGCAGGTGGCAGTGCCAAGATCAGCAGAATGTTTTGGGGAATTCTTCCAGTATGAAGGGAGGCAGGGAGGTGCCCTTTATAAGGGGCAGGTGTTTTGTCCTGATGTGGCCTGTTAGGAGCAGAAGGATGTTTTAGAAGGCCAAATGAAAATATTACTTCAGAGGAATTAATCTGCTGAGGTATAAGAAACTTGTACTGATTATGTAAAAAATGTGCCCCTTTTTCCTCCAGAAGATTATAGCTCGACTGAATGTAGGTACCATTTTGAGAAAGAAACTGGGTATGGCCCTTCTGATTGAGACCTTAACACAGAGCTCGTGCCTTGGTCAGTGACTGGATTTCATTGCAGAAGCTCACACATCCATTGGAAAGCTTAAAGAAATACGCTAGCTTAGTATTTAGTCGGAAGCTACAGTGAAAAACAAAGGGAAATCTGCTGGAACCTTGTGGATTGCAGGGCTTCCCATTATGCATGTTTTTCCCCCTCAAAATTCACTGCAGGACAGTCGATGTTGAAGAGTATGCAAGCTACAGTTTTGCTTTACGTACCAACCAGTGATGTGCAGCAGATGCTGCCGAAAACATTTTGTGCCACCTCTAGAAACAGACCATCTTAAACCTGTGTAGGTCCCTGAAACACTGGCACGCGGCTTCCTTCAGAATTGCAGAGAAACTGCTCCCTGTCCAAATCTAGCTGCGCCTGCTGCTGGCGCCTGTCGTGAGGGATATTCCTATTTATACCGCTTGCTCTCTGTGAAATGTAAGTTAGGATTTTTAGCTTATGGTTGGTTGCTCATAGGACAAATAATTCTCAGATAGTTCAATGTTAATAGCAGAGAATTAGGAGTACTCCCTTTCCTTCTCTTTGCCTACACTCTTCATTGTCTGTTGTTGTCCTTTTTCCTCCTTTTTAATCAGAAGGAGGAAAATGTGTTTTCGTGTTTCTCTGTGTAGTTTTACTCTCCAGCTACTTGTGTTTTTCATTCTGTCTTTGTCCTCTTATTTTTTGTGCTCTTTTTGAAGCGGGAGGGTCTGCTCCTGCTCTGTGCTGTGCAGTGAGGACAACTCCGGGCTGCTTGCTGTAGGCTCAGTGTTACAGCCGTGGAGATCATAGATTTGGTTTGTTGTTTCCCCCCCCCATGCCCACCCCCAACCTCCTGGGCCATCCAGCCTAATGTGAGGGCCGATTGGCCTTAGTATTTGGAGAAAAGATCTGTAATAAGGACTGGGGACATGCTGGTAAAAAGCATCGGCATGGTATACCAGCTCAGTTGGACTACTGACTGTACATTAATTCTCTAACTTATAATTAGCTATATTAAATTCCAATTTTCTGAAAGGAACCATTATCAAATAACACTGTTTGAAATCTCAAAGAAACAGAAGGAATGAAAGCTTAGTCCTCTTATGCTTTCATCTTTCGGAAGCCATCCCTATCTCAACATCTTGACCTATATTTTCTTTTTACCCTCTCCAAGAAACATTGTGTGGATTTAATGTCTCAGAAGGGAGGTAAGGATTTTTTTTAAAAGCATGTGTATGTGTTGACATATAAAGTTTGGGGAAAACAATGAGGCCTTCATGTCCCCAGTGACTTTTTTTTAAGTTGAAAGTGTTCTCCAGATCTCTCTGAGGCAGATTTTAAGTTCAGAAAGAAACTAAATGTAAGAAGTCCACCCTGTTCCTTTATAAGTGGTCCACTTTTATCTATCTAGCTTCTGCCAAAGCCTTTCCTGATTTTTACATACCAGTAGAGAAGAAAATCGGGCTCTCCTTCCTTCTCATATCCACCACTTGGGATCCAGTAATATAATTTTTTTTTGCCATTAAACAGGATGGGGAGGGTTTTTATTGGAGTGTATGGGAGGATTCCTTAAAATGATGATTTTGTTCATATTCATTCTTGGCCTTACTGTGTAGCTGTTTGGTGTTACTAATAAATAGTTTTACATGGGAGTTAAACCTGACCTGGGTGGCCCCAACATGTGAAGAAGCAAAGGCTGTCAGTGCATCAAGCAGCTGGTGCAGGTTGCGGGGTAATCGGGGTCCCAGCTTTGACACTGATGACCACGATTCCTGCTCCGTGCACTGACCCTTTTCCAAAACGCAGCACAGCGTATCTGCGCTGCTGCTTTCCCATTAGATGGGTCCATCCTCCCCTGTTGGGAGGGCATCTCCAATACCCACGGTGTGGTTGGTGCCGTCCTTTCTGCCTCATGCCACATCGTGGGGCTATGGTTACAAAGCAGGACGTCTTCTCCCACTGCAGGATAGATGTTGCTGTAGCCTCGTCCCATGTGGGGCGGGCAGATTCTTTTCCCATTTGTTCAGTATGGTTTTGTTTGGTGTTCTTTGGGGGGCTGGAGGGTGTGTGTGTGTGTTAGCACTTTGAACATACAAAGTGCTGCTAAATGCATGCTAAGCATTGATATTATTTAATAGTCTTTGTAGCTTAAGTTGGGCTTGGTAGAGATGCCTTGAAACAGTGTAGGAGGGAATGTTCTAACTCCAGGAAGCCACTTGTTGTCGGAACTGCTTCTGTTTAATATGTCTCTTTAGCTTTTTTTTGGGATACTGTGAATGTACAGTATGGATTCCAGTATTCATTTTTGTCTCTCTTTTTTTTCTTCAGTATTGTCACATCATTTTGAAATAGAACAATGCAGTGATTTTTGAATACTGATAATGTACTTTTGGCCCTAAACCGGATTTTTTTGATTGTAGTAATACAGTGGTGAACTTCAGCATACACACAGTCTCTTGGGTGTATTTTGAAAGCTTGCTTACTGTTTTCTTCCTGCATTTCTGTGCTGTTCTATTGCATGCACCTCCCAGCCCCTCACCCCCATTTCTCTGATGCTGTACTTAAAAAAAGAAATATGCTAAGGGGTATCAGCCTTCAGTTACACAAATGAAATGAATGGAAGGAAAATTCTGTGCAATGAATTCATGGTTGGTGGGGTTGGAAATCAGTGTACTTTAAAAATTGCAAGATAGTTCTTTATCTCCTTTGCTTATTTGGAAAGATAAAATCGTTAAATGCACATCACTGTACAATCTTGATTGTATAAGTGTGTGATGATGGTCATTCCAAGGTTTCTATTAAGTCAGGAAACAGCTAAAGTTGTTTCACTTATCCTTCTGAAGCCCCAAAATGTGAGCAAAAAAAAGCTGTTTAACAGCAGCAGAATATTTCATGGCGGTGGAATTTCTTTAACTCCTCTCAGAGGTGGTGTGGCGGGAAGTCTCCTTAACATTTCAGAAGCCCTTTCTCCAGCATCAGGTTTTCAAGTGGCTGGCCCCCTACTCCAGCTCTCATCTCTTCCCCCCGTGGTTCGCCTGTAGAGCTCACAAAAGGGAGGTGAAAGTAAGGTTAAGCTGCTGGTCGCAAGAGCTAGAAATAGAGATGGAAATTGCTTGGCATATGAGGAGCGTTTCTTTAAAGGCTGTTACAGTGCTGGCGTTTCATATGCCAGTGCTTCGGAGAACTGCATTAACGCTGGCAAGAATTGGTTGTCCCCCCAGTGAAAATGAGAACGGTCTGTGCGTACTCTCTGGCAGGTGGCTGAAGTTTACATTATCTGATGCCTTTGAGCTTGTGTCGCTCTTGCTTATGGCCTGTGCATCGTTCGTGTGGCGAGATACTTGGAGCTCAGCTGACAGCTGAGCGTGGGTGGCTCCTGCTTCATCCCCTCACCTGCTCTCCCATCACTGCAGCACCGGAGCCACTCTGGGAGGGCAGGGCTTTTTCTCCTAAGCATCTTCCAGCTATAGATTTATTTCCTGGCATTTTTTTTTCCATTGCATGCGCCTAGCAGGTAGATGGATGCTGTGCATCAGAGAGATGTCCGCCAAACTGTGCCGCTGCTGTCAGCGTGACGTAAGAGATGGGCTGGGATGTTACCTTAGGCAAAGGCTTAGTGCTCAAATAGAGGTGGAACATCACCACTCCTGTGCACACGTATGGCAGAACAACTTGTTCATTCGCGTCGGGCTTTTGTACTGCACTTGTGATTTCAGTTTGTGGTGGTTGGTCTAAACATTTTACTGTCGCTGTCATGAGCCTCCTCTCCCCTGACAATAACTCTACAAACAGATTACATGGGGCTGAGTCAAAACAGCAGGGCAGCTCTTCATCCCAAGCATGAGGTGCATTCCTCCAACCTTTAATTTAAGAAAGTGAGGAATGATACTCACTTGCCTGACCCCACTAGAAAATGGGGGGAGAAAAAAACCACAAAAAAGAAATCCCTTCCCCTTGGGAAGGGGTGAATACAGTTCTTCAATTACAGATTTCACAGAAAGATAGGAATGATTTTGTTTGTTTGTTTTAATCTTTTTAAGCAACCTGTTTTTGAAAATGTTTGCTTACTGTATGGAAAAAAAGTTTTTATGGCCACATTGCTGTTTAATACCTTAAAAACATGCCAAGTATTTTTTTAAAAAACAGATATTTTTATAATTAATTTAGCAAGCTAGATGTAAAACCAGTGACAAGGAGGAAGGCATCCCAAAAATTCAAGATCGCAAAAGGCTGAGTTTTGGGGGCTTTCCAGGTGTTTCTGTGTTGTTTTACAGTGCCTTGTAGCTTCTTTCGGTGAAGGAGAGCAAATAAATAGTACACAGGGTAGATGGTGTCAAGGGGGAAGGATTCACTCTCAGGAAAAGCAGCTGCTGGATTTACCCTGAAGAGAATTGCCTTTCCCTACTAGCAGCGAGGTGCTGAGCATCATGGATGAAATTTAGGGTTATAGACAAAAGCCTGGGAAACCAGTGGCTGAAAAAAAAAAGTGTTTGAGAGTTACTCGGGCAGCTTTCTTCCCTCCCCCCTCCTGGGATGTCACAGGGCCTTACTCTGGCGTGGTTGTCAAGCCTATGTTAAGGCTCTCAATAGATCTGCTGGCAGGGAATTGGAAATGCGGCTGCAGGTGCATCCCCGGCATTGCGGGAGGCAGCCTGCCTCCCTGCCGGCAGCGCTGCCTGGGCTGTCTGCCGTCCAGCTGGGCTGCCCCGACCCCCTGGGGCAGGGGGGGGCTGTCTGGCATGTTGCTGAAGAGGCTAGGGTGTTAACTTAGAAGTGACTGTGGCCTGGTTTGTTCGGTTGGTTGGTTGGGTTTTTTTTTCTTTTTCTTTTGTTTTAAAGTCGGTGGCTATTTAATTGCTTTAAACTCAGAGATCGTAATTCAAGTGCTTAGCAGAAGGAGGTGGCATGCCAGGGAAAGTCAGTGAAAGAGGTTGGCAGCTTGACTCCTGGAGCTGGCTGATGGATGATCTCTGAGTTAGGGAGGGTATGTTCTTTAAGAAGTTATTGAAAATGTGGAGTGAAAGTAATTAAAATGCTTTAGTTCAAATATCTGTCATACGTAACTTGAGTTCTTGTAGAACACCTAGCATTTAGCTCAATTATTTTTTCCCAGGACAGGAGGAGGACTTTTCCCCTCCTTTTCTTTGACTAAAAGCTCAAAGCATCTCCAGTGAAGAAAGGGCTGAATCCATACACACGTCTGCTGGCTGCGTGGGAGGGTCACTGCTGCTGCATCACCAGGCTGTGTGTTCTTGCAGCAAACGAGATCTTCATAGTTTGTGTCACATCGGGGGAAAAAGTATTTCTTCTGTCTGTCTGGAGGGTTGCCCATGCTCCTGGCAAAAGTCATGAAAGGCAAATCCTCAATGACATACATTAAAATATCAAATGGGACTATGCAATTAGAAGTATGTCATTCAGCATTTGCCTTTCACAGCTTTTGTCACAGGGGCAGAATTAGAGACAATTAAGCAGAGGATAACCTCCCCAGAAGGGCTTTCTGGCACTTCTCTCATCCTTTCCCCATCTTTTTTTGTACGGAATGCTGCTGTGCTAGAATCTTCCTCCTGTTCCAGAGTCTGTTGAGGTGTGTGTAGAAGTCCAAGTCCTACACTTATTCCTCTGGTCATTTAATTTGGTTTATATGAGAAAGAAGTTAACTCGAGCTGCCTGTTCTTGGTCCTCCGAAGGGCTGGGCTTCTGGAGATGGGCGCAGTGGGGGGCTGGCCCAGTCCCTGCCAGTGATCGCCTTTGTGGGCCCAAGATGCTGGCCAACTGTGACTCTGTTTCCAGAAACGGACCTTTCGTTACCTTCATCTGCCAGGATCGTAAGCCTGTCCTGTTTGTGTGATCCCTCGCTGCAGATCAGTAGGAACCATGCATTGTTAGAGGAAAAGCGTGTAGCAAATGTTCGTCAAGATGCTGTTTTGCTGTTGTATCCGGTTTCATGCAGATAAGCTGTTTCCAAATTATACAGCCTATAAGGGTTTCCTAGAAATCGTTAACAAATATAGTCAAGCCTTGCTAAGCCTCTGGGTTTTAGCTGCACATCTCTCCCTTTTCAGGCTCCCAAGTATTCATTGCTAGCAGTGAGATGTTGCATACCTTTTTATTTCCCTTGTTGTTTTATTTGCACATTCATATGTTGTGTTTTCTTCCAATTAGCAGGCGCTTCCTTGCTTCACTGTGTTTGCCTTTACCTTCTTTATTCCTCCTTCATTTATACTCTGTGGAGACACAATTGCTAATTTTTACTTTCTAATGTAGAGTAGCTGTTGTCTGGAGACATGCTTTTGGCATAGTTTTTTTTTCCCCTCATGCTACTTAAAATACCAGAATGTCTTTTTAAAACCTTTTTTTTTTTTTTTTTTCATTTTTACTAATCTGTCTAGTCCCTGATGCCACGGTATGGGTATTTTTGAAGTATGTATTTATCTTTGCTTTGTCCATCCATTCCTAGTGGAAGTTTAACTCTGAAACCCGGTAAGGTATATTGCCGAGTCTAAAAGCAAGTCCCAGTGATGCTGAGATAGGGGGAAATAGTTGACTTAAAAATGGGACTGCTATAGCGGTGTATTACAGTTAAGATGGATCTGTAAAAGTGATTCAGAAGGGGGAGGAATTGCCCTCACTTGGTGCTCATATGTAGGTGACAAAGACCTAAAATACTGATTAGCTTGCTTTGCTTAATTCTTATTTACCAGAATAACCCATGCTCTTTCCCTCACATGAGGCCATATTGGTGAAGAACAGGCAAAAATAATTTGGAAACTTTGTCAGTAACTTTTCTCCAAATAACTGTCAAATAGGTTTAAAGCAAATAAAAGTGGAAGAAACAAAACATTTTAAAACTAAATGCCTTCTTTCATAGACATGTCAAGGGCTTCCTTGACACTCTCTTCTCATGGGATGTTAGCCTACTGGTTCTCCATTCAGCCAGAAAATCCCCCAGAAAAGGCAGGATAAACAAGACATGATCATTCTGGCATAAAACCCATAGAATAATTCATTCACATGTAACTGATAATTTTGTTAATACCTGAGGACTTTTTTTCTCTCTCTTACTGGTTATGCCCATTTTTCTACTGCTAATGTCCTTGAACTAAATAGAGATAAATTACACTCGTGGACCTGCTTGTGCCTGTAATTTCAAATAAAATGCACATTTAACTCTGTTTCCAGGTTGCATATGTTATTGCCCAATGCGAGATGATGTCCTCTAGGACTGATGTCCCTCGCATAGCTGCAAATCAAAGGGCACTTGTTCTCCTTGGGGAGAAATAAATCTACTCTGTCCAGTGCCAAAATCAACATGAGGCATGCACCGCTGAGGGATTTTAATAATCCCAGATCTCATGTTGTGCTTACTGTCTGTACCCTCCTTTGCTCTTCACTGTGGGGGCTGATCTCACTACCTTTATTTTACAGGTGGGCGAGCTCAGGGAGGGGAGGTGACCTCCCCAGGGGCACCTGCTGAGCGGTGGCTGCACCTGGACAGCGTCTAGGTCCCCATGTCCTAACCAAGCTCTCTTCCTGGTGGTGGTGTTCCCTTGCTTCTGCAAAGGGCTTTATGCCTTCCCTACCCAGGTCCCTCTGAACTGCAAAGGCCTATAGCTAGGGTCTTGCATTGGGAGTCCTCTTGTTCCTCCAGAGCTTTCTGACTGCAGTCAAGGGGTCTTGGGGGCAGAGGTGGATGCAAGCAGCGGACATCAAGTACCGTGATTCCTTGGCAACATGTGGGAAGAGTACATGGCCCTCATTTCCTCAGTGCTAACAGGGCGTGCTTATGGTACTATAAAATTAACTGTGTTTGTTTGTCAAAACTTAATGACCTTTACAAGGCCTGGTACCTACTTAGTAGAAAAGCTGCTGCTGTTGCGTTATCATACAGCTCCAGGAGCAATTGGTAGGAGCTTGATAACACATTGGTACTGATATAACGGATAGGGAGGAGCTGGTAGGGTGGTGGCCATCATCTATCTTTCCTTCTTTCTGCTTCATTCAGGACATCCCTAGCTTTTGAGTCCTGGGGCAACCATTCCTTGGGTTTCCTTTTTTTCCCCCTCTTAAAATGTAAAAACTTTGGCAAAATTCAAGATAGCTATTTGTGGATTTAAGCTCTGACTTAGCTCTCTGCATTTGTAGGAAGGGGATTTAGGAGAGATTTATTGGTTGCCGAAGCTTTTTTGGAGTCAGCATTACTGCTGCTATCTCCTTTACCTGCATATGAACACCTACCCTGCTGCTCAGCCTGTTTCGTACTCCTCTTCCCTCCTTCATCCAGGCCACGGTGTGTAGAGCCCAAGCCGATGACCTCTCTTCTGCCTTAAGAGGAATAAGGTGTCAGAAAGGGTTGTTTATCTTGCCTGCGGGAAACAGGGGATTGCAGTTTTCGTTGTGTCCTTAAAAGTGGAGAAATGTCTTTTAATCAGGGATGCGTCCCTTTGAATTTTTTTTCTTTGTATAAACCTAAAATTACAGAAGTATAGACTTGGGTGAGGTTTTTCTCAGTGTATGATATGTTGCAGGTGTTGGTAGATATTTTTTTTAAAATGTCTTCCAGATGCATATTTCATAAATAAAACTGAGGCTTGAAGTATGTCCTATGGCCTGGGGTAGTTTCCCGGTAGAATTAAATTAGGTTCATTTTTGACTGTTATATTCTTGTTGCTACCAGTTTAATACCATCACTCCTGCCAACCAACCCCTTCCAGATGAAAACGAAAAAAAAAAAAAAAACCCACCTGTAAAAGTGTTGTGTTGAAACAGCAGAACAATATAATTTCAATTAATGCTGCTAACGGGTACTTGATAATGGGCTTATATGCAGGAAACAAAGTCACATAAATGTCTTCTGTTGCTTAATAGCAATTTTGGATGGAGATGTAATGGAAGTAAGGAGCTTCTTTCAACCTTTATTATTTAATCAGTTCTCTTCGGTGATCTTGTCTTTTGACAGGCTGACAAACACATCTTGTGCTGTAATGTCATTCATGCTTGGCTTCCATAGTAATGATGTATATCTACATATAAAAGCACTCCTCTAGTCATTTTTGAGGACTGTACAAGCTATTTGCTAACAGTTTTTGGCATAACAGTACTGCTTTATGCATATGCTCTGTTATGTAGCGCAATCAACCTAATGTCCAGTGGCTTGTCATCTGAAAAGCCCACGTACTGTTAATTACCATCATGGTGGCAACACAGAGCATCGTGTGGTATAAACAACGACTGTTTCATGTGTGGTTTTTTTTTTTATTTAGAGACAGAAAACTGTTGTGGTTTTGCGTTACGAAATGAGATCAAAATAGCATTTTCTTTGACAGCTATCCTTAAAAAAAATGGAAGAGAAAAAAAATTTTTCTCTTATCCCAGAGAAAAATGTTTTGGCCCGTTTTGTTTTTAAATTATGTTACTACCATGAAAACCTAGTTCTTTAGACTCTAAGACAACCATGTCATGAAAATAGGCCTTATTTCCGAGGCGTGTTGTCTGTTTAATATGTAACGTGATACCTTGTCATGCTGTGACAATGTGACAGATGGCATTTGCACTATAAAACTAAATTATCTTTTGTGCATAGCTGTACCACTGCTAAATACAGTAACTCTGTACAGTATGCTGATTAATGCAGACTGTTGCAGATGTTTTGGAGATACCAGTATGTTTTAACTTGGCATGCAGTGATGAATGGTTTTATTTAACATGCCTACGAAGATTTTGGTCGTGTTTCTGCATGTACTCTGGCAAGTAAGGGCGTTTTTGGTAGAAGATAAATTTAGGGTTACAGACAATGGGCTATGAATTTGTATTGTATTGCAGCTGTTTGTCTATTACTTCTTGAAAATTAATGAGGATTATTCATTAACAATATTTGCAAGTAAAGTTGTGCATGAAGCTATAGCTCATAATACACTGTTAAGTCCTATAGTTCTTAGATGGAAGGAAAACAAGAGGTGTATGTTGAGCCATCAGTTTATTATATGTAGACTTTCATGCAGAATATTACCTGCTTGAAACTAAGGGCCAGAGTAAATATTTAAAGAACTGAAGGTAGTAACTTTCTCCCTGTATACTTTAGGCATAGAACTCGTTTGGTGGTCTTCCACAGTACGGTTATACCAAGGAGTTTGTCTGTCTTCAGGTAGCACAGACTTTTCAGACTAAGGTGTGGGATGGTTAACCCCTTACATTGCAGTTACATTTGTGGCAGCTTTCCTAAAAGGGAGAGTGCAAAAAGACGAAAATAACTATTTTTGTTTTTTAAACAAAGCTTTCCTTTGCGACTCCCAGGACTGCACAGATGAAGTTAGGATGGGTATGTTACTCCGTAGGCGAACAGAACTTTAGCTTTGTGCCTACGTAACTACAATCCATGCTATTGCATGCTCTCATAAATAACACTGCCGTCCCAGTGTGGCGAGAATGTTGCTTTTTAAACTACTTGTAATGTGTGTTTTTTGTTTTACCAATTGCCCTGGAAACTGGGCCTTTGTACCAGCCCAGAGCGGTTCAGCTTGCAGGGATCAGGGAGGAATGCAAGGAGGGGGGGTGCCGAGGGGGAGGCAAACCCAGTATCTTTTGGCAGTGGGAAGTGGGTGTCTCTGTGTGGTCAAGAAGCTCCCGGGAGCAAAGTTATGTGTTTCACATAGAGCCGAGATCTGCACCCCTGATCCCCTGCCCCGAACTGTTCGGATCGGCTGACGTTAGGTGTTCATCCCTTATAGGAAGCTGTGAACACAGTCATGTTGAAATCCCCCTTACTGAGGTCAGTTAATGCTTTTTGTATCTTTGGCTTGTGTTTGTGTGGTGTTGACTGCTGATTTTTCTAATGTGATGGCTTTGTGGGTTGCCTCTGCAAACTGACTGGAAATACAATTGAATGTATTTCTTTTCCTAAGTCGCCTTATGACTGGGAAATGGCAAACTAAAATAGGTGTTGCTGTCCTGTTGTAAGAGCATGGAAGTGTTCATGCTCAGATGCCTTGTTGGCATTAGAGTAAGTGATGTAGAAATAGTGTTTTGGAAACATTGTGGAAGTCCCTTCACCCAACCACTGTGTTCAACTAACCACGTGATACTGAGCTTTGTTTGGATGCTCCCCTTTGGTTTCCTGATTATTCAGTAACTTTAATAATGAAGAACATAACAGTAACTGTAATCTCATCTATTCTTAAAACCAGCTAACTAACCCCAAACCCTCTCTTGCATTTTTTCCATCTTCCCTTATGTTGCTGCTTTCTGCTTCTCTTTTCCTCTGCTGTTTTCATCCTATGTATTTATACTTACACGGTGTTCTATTGCACAGTGCATTCCCAGGTACTGTGATTTTGCATCACGTGTTCAGGTGCTCCCAAGACCTGCCCCGCACATGCCTGTCAGCCACCTCTCCAGATGACCAGAGATGGGTTAGATCATGGCTTGAAAATAGAGTTGTAGATTGCTGCTAAAAGTGTGTGTGTGTATCACCAAAAATGGCAAGGTTAGCAAATCTGTACTAATATAAATTAAGCCCAGCCTCTACTGGAACAGTAAGTCTTACTTGCTAACTATTATGAAAGGTGATCTGCTTGAGTCAGTGCAAGCCTCCTGATGTAGACTTGTTTAAGCAGATTTCACTGTTCTTTACACACACAGTTTTTGGTGAAAGGGGCATGGCCTTTGCTGGAGAAGGCTCAGCAAGACCTCCACTCAGTTAACAGCTACAGTCGAGAAGCAAAGGGGAAGGTGAGATGCAGTGGGAACAAGAGGGACCACGCTCTACAAAGGTTGTAAAACCGTGGTATCCGGATTCTGTCTGGATCACCCTGGAGGGTATGGTTTGGCTCATTGCAGAGCCCTTCCTGCGTGTGAAAAAACAAACAAACTTGTAGCAACAGACAGATTTGAAAACATTGAGTGTAGAAGGCAAATAAAAAGGAGGTGATAGAGGTCTCTCTAATAACGTCTGGGGTGCAGAGGGCAGAAGGGGCTGTTTGGCTTTCCCCAGCTTGTAGCAGTGGGCATAATACTCACATTTGCTGCTTTTTCTCAATGTGGTTAGAAGCTGATAAGTGGATTTTTTTCTTTGTATTTTTAAGCAGCATGTTACTAAAATTGCAGTTTGCTATCACAGCTTATGCGGAAATTTAAAAAAGAATTAAGCAAAACTGTGAAGTTGACATTTATGTGGCTAAGATACATTTTAGAAAGGATGTTAAGATCTCTGTTTCAGTTTTAAGCTACCCTTTTTAATTACTAGGAATTAGTAATTGGCCTTTCTCTTAAAGTATTCTAGTCTCAATCAGTTGGAGCCAGGACAGTGTATTTAAGGGACCATAGATGTCATTTGATATGTGAGTTCCTGTATTTCTGACTTAATTAAATAATTTGTTATTAATGACTTAATTGAAGCAGTGTTTATTCAATGACTTTTAGCTGTTCAGTGTTTCAGTTCCTTTTAAACTTTGGCAGCAAATATGCACTGCTTCACTCTATATCTGAATTATTATTTCACGTAAGTCATTTTAATATATGAAATCTTACACTGACTTATAATCCAGGTTGCTGCACTTTCAAATATAATTTTAATGAGGTTTAGTTTTTTTAAAAATATTAAAAATCTAATTTTACTTTTAAAACAAACACTTTATATTACAGGAATCAAGTCTATTTTTATCAACCCTTATTTATTCTGCCTAGTTATTCTGGCCTTGTGGTTGGTCATGAGTCCAGCTGCCAGAGAAGGCAGCGAGAGCTGGGGCTGAGATGAGCCTAGTGGACAAGGGGCAGGCAGCCGCTGCCAGGTCTCCAGCAGCTGGGAATGTAACTTGTCGTGGGCTTTGCCATGAGCCAGGGCTCGCTGGCACCATGATTTAGATGTTGAAGGACACAGCCATGGAAAAGCAGCAGAGGAACTATTTAACCCTTTGATTTTATTTGGCTCTTGATGGCTTGCTGGTTCCTTGGCTGTTGCTGGTATTCTGAAGTAGCCAGGATTGAAGAGTGGTTCAGCTCCTCAGACTATATAAAAGACCGTTTTCTTGCTCAGTTGCTCTTCCCTCTTTACATACATACACACACACGCAGTACTTTGCTTTTAAGAAACACGAATGCTTGCTGCTTCCTGTAACTTGCTTAACTTTGGAGAGTTAACCCACGTGAATTGATGTGTGCCAGACTCTGTTCCTGCAGTCCACCAGCAGACCGGTGTGTCCCATCAGCTGCACCGTTTCCAACTCATTCATGGTGATGGGGGTGCCTGAGTGTCACTTGGCACAACTGTAGGGTCCCCACCCAACCCCACCCCATCCTGGGGCCTCCAGACCCTCTATAGCTCCTGACTGATGCACAGCAGAAAAGATTGTGGTTTATCGCAGTTAGAGATGGCAGGAATGGCGTTGGAAGGAAAAGGTATCTGGGGGCAAACTGAATGCATTTGACATAAAAATGACTGAGTGGCAATAAACTTTATAACAGCCTACTTCAGCATGTGCTCTCTCTTCAGTGCTTGGAAGAAGGCTGTGGACTGTGGCTGTCTGTTTCTTTCATCACTTCAGAGTGGATTTTGCAATTATGCTGGCCCTGAAGACCTGTAGAACATGACACCCGTTCCCATTATTTATCAGTATCTCTCATTTGTAGTTTCACGACTCTGTTTTAGGGCACTTGTTTTAATTGGTTTCAGCTGACGATAGCTAACTTCAGTTAACTGCAATATTACTGTGTTTTGGGATGGTGCTGGTTATGCTGAATAATAGTAGACAAGCCTATATTTTTCCTTAAGGGACACAAATCATGCATGTCTTCCAAGTGCATGATGGTTTGGCAGGGTGAAAGGAAGAATAAAAATCACCTTCTAAGTGCGTGCAAGTTGACAGCCCAAAAGGTGATTTTCTTGACTCATATACTTCAGGTTGCTGGGTTTTGCATATGGCAAGTCTCCAGAACAAATATTGCTTTTGGAAAGCCTAATCAAATTCTGCCTTAAGAGTTAAGTTACTGAGTATCAGACCTCAAATGATATGCTTGATTTAGACTTCTCTGGAGTTTAAAAATTGTAAATTTTATCAGCAGTGGTTTAATGGAAAAATACAAAGCAAAAGTTGAAACTTTAAAGAATAAACTTGGGCACTAGGGCTTCTAGTGAGGCTGAATTCAGCATAGAAATATAATGTTTTTTAAACTGTCACCTGCATTTCTTTGTGAATGCTTTGAAGGGATGCTGTCACCCTGTATTGTATCATTGCGTTACATTACAAACCTTGTTGTAGTATCATGTGCTGATACTGAAATTTGTATTATTTGTTGGGTTGCAGTTTGAGATCTCTTTAATGGAAAGGAAGTATCAAAAGGAATTTAACAAAAGGGGAGTGAAAATGTAAATTGGGTCATATAGCTTCTCCCTGACACTTCTTCCGTGGCTAGAAAAGACATTTTGATGCAAAAATTGGTGTTTAGTTTCAACTTTTGCCAAATTGAGCAACCAGTTCACTGCATTCCACGCCCCACCCCCACCCCCCCCCCCCCCCAAAAAAAAAAAATAAAAAATCCAGGCCTCTACTTAGTATTTTAAAAACAGTGCACAAAAACTGCAGCATATGGCCACCATGTAGCCACTTCTGACTAAAGTCAGTAGAAATTTGGTGTAGTTCAGAATGCGTAAGAGCAAACTTTGGAAAAAGAAGAGGGTGATATGATGTAGTGATATGATGCAGTCTTTGGATTAGGCTGTTTAAAAATGGGCAATCGGAGCGATTAGATTGGAACCTGAAGCACTGAAAGGTTTGAGAGCCTGCCGGCAGACGATGTATTGCACTCAGTTGTAGTGCCCAAGCAAGCAGTGAGTAAATGGCCTTGTAGGGCAGGAGTACGTGGCTGTGGCCGAGGTGCCAGTACTTAGAGCAGACAGCTTGCCAGAGGAGGTGCCTTCCTCTTGCTCTGGTTATGCTTTGGTGTCTCTTTCAAGCTGAGCTTGGTTGAATGCTTGGTGTGCAACAAGTAAGTGCATCCATGGTGCTAAGCAGTAGTTTTTCTAAAAACAGAGGTCTGAAATGTTGTAGCACTGATGGGAAAATTTTGAACTGCTGTTATTAGTCAGCATTTTTGGTTTAGTACTCTTAAGCCTTGCTGCCCAGCTTATCTTGGAAGGCATCAGCCCCCTCCCTGTTTTCTAAGGTGCAGTTATAGAAAGGGGGACTGAAACAACCAAGGGAGGGGAGTCCTACCAGTGTTCCTCTGAGGAAATAAAGCTACAAAACAAAGCTTTGCTATGCCATTTGCAAAAGAATTTTGGTGGAGAGATGGGAAAGCATTCTCCTGGATAAAATTGCAGCTCGTCTGTTAATAAGCTCTTAAAACACGGAGTAAATACTGAGCTGATAAAATTCTTAATAATTTTCCTCCCTCTCATCCCAGACTCTACTGAAGAATGTTATTAGTTTAATTCTTCCTTAAGTCTGAGTGGCTTCGCTGTCTGTCTGCTGTTGTTTGTAAGAGCCAAATTATATTATTCATTTGAGTAGAATAGGCAAAATTTATTAAACATTATGCTTGTATAAAGCCTAATGCTTTCTTCCATCTATGTGACTCCGCTTGCTGTAGTATTCCTCCAGGAGAGAAAAGGTATAAAAGGGAAGGCAGCTGTGGCAGACATTTCCCCTGCCTTGTGTACCTTTGCTGGCAGTCTGGAGTTTCTGTAGTTGAGTGACATTTGGCTGGAAGAATCAGAGTTGAGAAGCAGGTGTTTGATGTTCACCCCTTTGGGATTTAAGATTTTTTAAAAAAAGATCATAAATTGCAGTAGTTGGAAGCAGCAGAGTGAAGAGCAAGATGACGACAAATTGACCAAATGGCAGCTTAATTTTATATTGATCTACAGAGAAATACAAAAGGCTCTCATCTATGCCAGTCAACAGGAGTTCTGTAAAACAGGGATGAGTTTATGACTCTAAGCTGTGTCCCTTTCTGAGTAAGGGATATGACAAGATTATAAATACAATTGCAAACACCTGTAATGTAGTTATTTGGGATTGGGGGCTTACAGTTAACGAAATCGGAAACACACAATCAGGCAGGTTCTTACTGGATACCTCCATGCAAAATCAATGTCATCAGCGTATCTCTTTGCAAGATCATTTCTTTGGGCGTCAACTCTTTGCTGTTAGTGTCATGCATGAATTTTTATAAAATCCATTTGGCAATGGTAATGCAGGTTTTGAATATTGTGTACTACTTTGTCACGTTTGCAGGACTTCTCACTAATGGCCCATCTAAAGGATTAGGACCGGGATCAGAACAGCTGGAGAATGAGAAGGATGATGCATCGCAAGTGTCCTCAACGAGCAACGATGTTAGTTCTTCAGATTTTGAAGAAGGGCCCTCGAGGAAAAGGTCAGTAGTGCATTATGATTAAAGTATAGCCTTTCTGCTTTGTCCCTTTCATGCTATAAGGTTGTGATTATGTTATCAGTAGGGTATGGTTGCACATACTGTCCTACCATAAACAGGCTTTCCAGAGAGGAGTCCTTCTAGTAACACTGAGGATATAGTAAAATTTGCTTCATCTATTGGTATAGATGTTTCTTATTGTTTTGGAAAGCATTGAAAGGCAGTTGTTGTTTTGCAGTAGGTAATTGCTAAATGAAATGCCTTAAGACTATCTCCCCTCCTGCCCTCCCTCCTCCTCCTCTGGCTTTGGCCTCTCAGGGTCATGTCAATACATATGGGTGTGTAATTTCAAGGAAAGCAGCACTAAAGTAGTTAGTGTTACTGTTGCTGTTTTTAATTTTCTGTGAATGAAACCGTATGAAGTTAAAAAAAAAAAACCAAACAAACCCAAAAAACCCCAACGGATGCTTCTGAGAAGAAAAGCTGTATAATAAGGCAGTGTGGTGGGTATCTGTTGTAAAGGACTACTTTGAGATACTGCTGTAGCAAGCTGCCTCCTGTTTCCCAGAAGTCAGATATGAGGTTGTTGTTGAACTCTTACGAGTTCTTATCCTGAATGTGCAAAATGTGGGTTAAAATCATAGGACTCAAGCCAATCTATTATAGAAAATATGCTGAGAATGCAGGAGGCTGGGAGTTGTCCTCTGTATGAAGTGAGAACCAAAACAGGCTGTCTGAAAAATGCCATTTAAAAGAGAGAAACGGAAAATGCTTTCTCGACCTTTTTCCTCCACACTCCCCATCCTAGTCGTAAGCCAAAAAGAATGGTAAAATTCTTGTAAAGAAAAAAAAAAAAAGTATTCCTACTTTCTGCATTACCTTATGATTCCCCTGAGAAGCCTGATGGAGTGATGAGAGTAGTGCTTTCCTGGACACCCCTCCGTTCCTATTCCCATGTCCCCCACCCCTGGTCCCTGCAACTATTTTCATCCCCTGAGAAACAAACTCAAAGTCTAGTTCATGTGGTCACTTAGCTCCTCCGGTGTATCAAAATAAAATTTGTGTTACCTTTTATACTGGTAGAAATTTTGTAAGGCTTATTGCATCCTACTGCTGGTTGGTGGAAAGATATTTGTGTGTTTATTTTTGGCTTTATGGGGTATAACAGAGGCTGAAAAATTATTTCTGCTTATAAATTTAGGTGATGTGCTGTAGGTGCGATCCTGGCAGACGGTGGTCATCGTTTCATGGCATTGCCGCAGCTGCTTGCATGTTTTCTTAAGGAATTTTTGCTGCCTCCTGCACTTGCTTTGTCCTCTCATTCCTCAGCTGTGCTGACACACCATGAGTAGGTTCAGGGAGCTGGTTAGGATTAAAAATAATAGCAAATGGAAGACTTTTTGCAAGGGCTCTTTATTCTTTACCTGCATGAATTTTCATGTCTTGTTTACAGCATGGCTTCAGGAGCAGCCACCAGTGCCACCAAGGGGGCATCCCTTCCTTTCTTGGGGCTGGCAAGGGGCAGGAGGGCTTGACCCTTACACTGTCGCTGCTTCTGGTGCCCTGCGCAGTCTAGCTTCAGAAATGAGTGGGATTGCTACATCACCATCCCAAGAAACTGCATTTGAATATCACTGGCAAATTTGTTTGGGTTGTTTTTTTTTTTTTTCTTTTGACAAATATTTGCTAGGTTTTGGCTGTGGGAATTCAGACACTTGAGAAGCAGCTGGGTGGTTCAGGCCTAATAATAGTGAACTCAGTCCCTTTGGTACTTTTAGTGTTAAAACCAGAACAAACCCCTCCTTGTGCCCCCCCCACCCCCCCCTTAAAAAAACCCAGAAGCTAAGAGGAAAAATATAGCTTTTGTGAAAGACAAGGCATCATTTCAGTTCTCCTTCATGCATCATGAACTGTTGACATAATATTACGCTTGTTGCCGCAGTTGCTGCGAAGGAGAATTTTCCTGTTTTGTTTCCATTTATACCCAACATAGACTTTTATCTACTTTTTTCCTCCCCCAGCTTCCTCTTTGCAGAGAGACTTCTGGGCTCCTTCTCTTAAGCTGTATTGCAGCATGTCAAGTGTTTTGATGTCTTCCTCTTGTCTCCTTTGAGGTTTTTTTTGTTTTGTTTTGCTGGATATGTAATGTTTCCTCAGTCAGGGTCATCTTGGGGTCCCACAAAGTGTTGTGCCAGGAATATTGGGTGGACAAAGGATATGCAGGAGGATGGTATGGGGGGATGGGACTGAAATGGGATCTATGGGCTCACTGCCTCAGCTCATCAGGTTTTGAGAAATCGTACCTTCCTTGTCTTCCCCCTGGGCTTCCTCAAAATCAAGCTTCTCAATTGTCTATTGAGCTGTCTGTACAACTAATGGCACTCTTGTACTAAAATACACATTTAAACACTGTAGCTTTAGCATATACTTCATCCAGTTTTTTTCCCTCCCCAAAATGAGTATTTGTTGTCTTGAAATACTGTGGTATATAGCTGGTGGTATATGCAGTGAAATGGTTTTAGGGATTGGTGCACTTAGTGAAGCACACGTGTTTGGAACTTGCTTGATATGTAATACAGTGAGTTTTGAGTACCAGGTTTCCTGGGGTGTTTGAACCGAGCATACATGTAAGCTACTATTTAGGTTTTCATTGGTTGTGGGGTTTTGGTGGAGTTTTTTTGGTGTACGGCAGGAATGTTTCTTTTGGAAACTTGAACCTGTTACCTTCTAGAGGAATAGGCCACCTCTATTTCGCACCAGTGATGGACGCAAAGAGTGCTAAGTACGCACAGTAAATAAGGGAGGCTGTTGTAAGGGGCTCCGGTTTGTTTAGTAGTTTAAGGCTCTGGTTTGACCTTGCAGTTCTTCAGTGTAATGGCAGGCTGGTACTGTGGAGGAAAACAGTTTCTTCCCTGTTTCTTCTTCCCTCCTCTTCCCAGCTGTCATGTCTGGCAATCTTCTGGGCTCCAGGTCGGTCAGTTCAGTGGGCTGAACTGGCACTATCTTCCCCCTGCTAGAACAGGTTGCATTATATAAATGGAATAGGGAGATGGATTCATGTGTGTGTTTAATTTGCATTTGTTGTTGATTCAAACTCTTCCAGTTTCAGAGATGATTTGCACAAGAACCTGGATGAAGAGCAGGTGCCAATTCTTGTAGCAAGCCGAGTGGAGGGCGAGTTTGCTAGCAGTTAGCTTTGCCTTATCATCCCACTATGCCAGCCATCTCTGGTGTAGTTTTTCCTTGGGTCAAAACTAGGCAGTGGATGCTTCTAGTGTGTTACTGGTCAGAGGACTTAGTTGTAGATAGGTAGGTACTGACAAGCATCTGTGGGAGAGGTAAATCCCTACTAGCCTGTGTGTTGACCAGTGAAGAGATTACTGCTGAGTATTCTGTATTTCACACATACATGCCAAGCTGTGTAACACAACAGTAGAACCCCCAACCAAGCGCTGCTTCAGGTTTATCACATCTATTTTTTTTTTTCAGTTTCAACCCCTCTCCTAGTAGCATAACTTGATTGAAGAACCACCCATGCTGTGAAGAGAGCATCATGATGGGAGGAAAGAGATTGCAGTTCTGGTGAAAGTATGCTGATTTAATAAAATGCTGCAGATTTTGTTCAGAAACTCACTTGGATACTTTGTCTGATGGACCAGGCTTTTGAACACTGTGGCCCAGTGCTGTTAGGCTTCAAATGGCTCCAACTAGTCTTTGTAGGTACTTGGTCAGTAATTAACACCTTTGCTCTCTGGTGACTGAAGGAAGCATCCTACACAGCCAGATTTGCAGCCAATGGGGAAAGTCCCACCTCCATTTCTTTTTTAAGTGTAGGGTTTTAGATTGCAACAGAAACCATGGAAGAGTACTAAAAGTGCGCAACCTACCATTGTGTGATGCTGCATGTTTCAGCTGTGATAGCTTGGGTAGTGATAAGGAGGAAAAGAACTGTGTGTACAGCTTTGCCTGTGCAAAGTCTCCAGATCAATCAAAAAACTGTAAGACCTACTTACAGAACAAATGGGGTTTAAGAAGGATTGGTAGTGGCAATAGTGGCAAGCTCAGGACTTCAAAATACTTAAATTTGTTGGAGTTTCCACTCAAAGAACGGACAGTACTTGCTTTGGTCTGAGCTGTGTCTATTGCAAGTGACCAGGTCTGGGAGGAAGCAGAGGGTTAATCCTCAGTAGTAAATACTACTTTCAGCCAGTAAAGAGGTGTCAGTGTTATTCTAACATTTGGCAAAAGCTAAGCATTCAAACGTTACACTGAATCTGTTGTGTAATGGGCTGCTGTCTAACTGCCATGTAAGTGAGAGCAGTTGCTAGTTTGTTCAGTGGTTTTGGGAGAGATGAACAAAAGCGCTGGTATGCAAGCTTGATAAACTGTCAGGTTGGATGGTATTCACTGAGTGAAGACGTGCATTTTTAAAACTGCTGAAGGAGGATAAGTATAATTTCAGTGTAGCCACGTGCTCTTGGTATGAATCTCTAATTTCCAGCCATGAATCTCAGTGGAGAAGGTCAATAGGTAACAGGCCAAAGGTGTTTGAATCGCGGTGCTGAATGCTCGTACATTTTTATGGGCAACTCTTAAAACTACAGCTACTGGCAATTAATAACAGTGTGCAGAGACAGCTATATGTTTTTTAGCAACAGTTGCTCACCTTACCCAAGAAGAGATGTGTGCCGAGCAGATTTGATGTGACAGCATGTTAATCTTTGATGATAGTAGGCTACTGCTTGTTTCCTGTTACTAATCAGGTGGCTACTCATTTAGACGGCCCCCTTCCCAGAAGTGCCCACAAGGGATTGCCAAATGCACAAATGCGTTTATTTTTTTATTGTAAAGTTCTGTTAATAGAAGGCTGTGAGCAGTGGGAGGGAGGTTGACTGATTTTAATAGTGATTAAATTTTAAATTTGGGTTTTTTTAACTTAATGTTAGAATATTTTCTCCATTAAGGGGGACAAAGAGGTTTGTTTAGTTTAGAAGAAAACTAAGGTAGAAGAAACTTCCCCCACCCACCCCTTGCCCCTCCTTGCAGGAGTGGCAGAGTTGGCGTGCGCAGCTCCCAGAAGACACTCTGTCCAGCTCTGCTACAGGGAAGGTTGCTGGCAGCAGGAGAAAGGGACAACCCACTGGGGAGCAGTCGTGTTTTAAGCTGCCACAGCTAGATTGGCCAGAAATTGCTTATTAGGAATCTTCTGAGGCCTTTAATTAATACAGCAGCTTTCTGCTAATGGTCTTGAGCATGTGACAATCAGAAGTGTGGTTGTGTGCTACAGCAAGGCCAATCTGTGGGATGTGCTGCCCTTCGCCTCGTGCTAGCTCCCTGCTGTCTGCTCCATTTTCCTGTTTGCCTTTTTTTTTTTAATTTTCATTTTTAGATGCCAATTTAACTCCCCGAGCTGGCTCGCTGTGGGGCAAGATGAGTGTCAAGGTTTGTCAAATGAAAAGGTGGGAATATGTGGCCGGGGGGGAAGGCAAGTACACTGGTCTCCTTTGGCTAGTGGCTGCACAGCTGCTAGACTGGCAAAGCCGTATTGCACCCTCAGCACAAAAAAAGCCAGTCAAGGGTAGGCAAGCTTCTGTGTATTAGGCAAGCTGCTAATTTAAGTGGTTTATTTTAGTGATATATCCTTTTCAACTTGAGCTGCGAAAGACTTTCTTGCAGCAGAGCTGTCAAAAGATTGAGGGGGCTCAGGGTTGGTTTGTTTTTTCTTTCTCTTTTTTTTTTGTCAGATTGTTTTTATAGTTAATAATGAACAGTGTCTTCGGTACTAGACTTAGCATCTTCCATGTGAGATGTAAAACAAGGTCAATCCCATTCCCACATGTGTAAGTTTGTGAGGGATTTCTACTCAGTATTGTAGGTGATGGAGAAAGCAGTGTATTATGACTCCGGTATGAAAGCAGGAGACTGCTCATAATATCAAAGTGTTTTTCCAGGACCTTTTTAGTGAATAGTCTTTTCACTAATTGAAACAGTATATGATGTATTTGTGTTCAGCTGTTGCCTGCTACCATGTAGTGTAATCCCACCTATCAACCAGGTGCCTCTTATTTTTTTCTAATTTCAGTAGGCTATGCAAATCTGCACTAGTTATTTGCTTATGAAGAACTACATTGATCCACAGTAAAACCAAAATGGCAGTAAGATTTATGTATAATAATTTTTTTCTTTTACCCCCTCTGGAAATTCTGGTATGAGTGGAATATATTTTTAGTGCAGCACATTTATATTTAAATAACAGGCCTTATAAACAAAACAATAATAGTTCATTGGAGTGGATTTGCCCAGGAATAGTAAATAAGACAGATTATCTGCTTTATAATGCAAGTCAAGGAGATCATTCTATGTAGTTTGAAAAGGAAAAAATCAGGTGATTAATGTTCTTTCAGTATTTTCATAAGGAACAAACAGAAGTTGTTGACATGGATTCTTCTATCCGACAGGCAAAGATATAACAAGGTACAAGAATCTGGGAACACTTTAACTTTGTGGGTAGACAGCTATGTAAACAACTTGTCCAACTAGTGATTTAATAATTATGAAGGTATGATTTATAGCAGCTGAGAAGTGTTAAGCAATGTCCGATTCAAACTTGCTTTTCCTCACCTGCCGCCTTCTCCTCAGCAGTTAGAGTTGTAGGAGGAGGTCTTAATGACCTTGAGCTTGGGCTCATCCCCTAAGGAACAAGGGGATTTTCCAAAGCCAGGCAGGACAGGTCCAGTTGTTTCTGTGTTTCTCTGTATGGCAAACACTCTTTCAGCTGCTTGATAACCCACCCCTACTGTCATTCACTTTATTTGTATGTCTCACCCCTGTGTATGGCAGGCCAGATGTTGACTGCTTAAATACCAGGGAGAGGTTGCTCTGAACTGATGTAGGAAATAACTGATTCTGTACTGAAAGACACTTTTTCCAAGTAAATTTGTGCGTTGGCGTGAAAGGGTTTGTTTTTTTTAAGGCTCATAAGCCACTGTCTATATAAAACTCTAGTCTCATGTTTGGGTTAACGTAACTGTTCGCTGTGTTTGACTACTTCTGTCATTTTCCACGTTGCCTGGCCTTCTAGTACCTTGACATTACAGCTCAGCTACTGACTGATGGCTGAACCCAGGGCCCAGGCTGGGCTGCTGAGACCTGGGGGAGAGGAGCCACCTGTCCAAGCTGATCCTTTTTAGAACCTTTCTGACTTTGTTCCTCTCTGAAAATTATCCTCTATTACTTTCCTGCCCAGAGAGTAAGGCGTTTCTGGACAACCTACTTAGGTGGCATTTTAAAAAGAAAGGTTGGTGTTAAAACCATTTTCAGTCGAGGGTTGTGTATCTGGGCAGCCAGCAACTGTCTTTTCTTCCCAAAGCCTCATGCAACTTCAGAAGAAATGTTATATGTGGTGGATATTCCCAGGGATTTTGTCACATCAACACAGAGGGACTCATTGCTGTGCCCTTAGCTGTTTCTGGCTGTTGCTGCTGTTCCAAAGCCAAGCCGCCTCATCCTGAATATCGGAAACATGGATAACATGAAATATGTATGGTTTTTTGCTCTAGGTCATGTTACCCTTGTAGGTAAAACGTTGCATCCTCACCAAAGAAATATTGAGGCCCATGAGGTATCCTACAGCTTTGTCTGCACACTCCATGAATCAGTTTCCATCATCCTGCAGCATGAAGGGGGGGGGGGAGAACCCCACCCCAAACATTTACATGTATTACAATTTAGTGTCTTTCTACTTATTCCTTCATCCATAATTCACCCAAAATGAATTTAAAATCAAAGACAGGAAGAAAAAAAAAGGCATACAATTGTATTTTGAAGATCAGGGCAATGCTATGATTTTTTCTGTTACGTTCTTTTAAAAACATGGGATCCTATTCTAAAATTTTGATTCTTAGATATTAGGTATCCTAGCATTTGTAGTGGTTTTATTCTTTTGGAGAAGAAGAGATTACTTAATGAGGAAATCATTCAGCACCATGAAGTATGGGTAAGGTTTCAGAATTAAATGAAACGGATCCAGTTTCTTGCATAAAATTAAATTTTGAGCTTAAAAAGATGTCAACAGATAAAAATATTTCTAGCAAGAATAAAAGGCCAAGAATGGAAAAGCAGAAACCTGTTCCTTAAATAAAGATGTAAAATGCTGTAATATTTGGCAGTAAGTAATTTGCTGAGATTAAATTTAGTAACAGTTTTATGAAGTAAGGCTGGTCTTTTGAAGGATGAGGAAACAAAGGCTATGCACAGAAAAGTAGAGCCTTGAAGATCCTTGATACTTTCTGCTTTGTAGTAACAGTGGGCTCCTAATCTTTTAATTCAGTTTAACATTTGGAATGTAAGGTTGATTTACCGGAAGAAATTTTTTGTTCTGTTGTGGTAGGCTGGACACGATTTAGTATGCTGCGTTACTACAGCTTCTCCAGTCTCCTAACAAGATCTGTGAAGATATTGCTGCTAAGCACGGGAAGACCTACTCTGTGTTTTAACTAATATTTAAGCAAACTGGTGATGGAAACATCTAGTTTCTTTTATATGGGCATTTAGAGATTTGCCCAGGGCTGTTTGCATACAACATCATTTCTGCTATAATTCTGACCCAAGTGTTTTGTATGTGTGCTGAATTAAAAGCCAGCCTGGGCTGGAATAATGTTGTTCTATGTGCTCTGCAAAGATAATGATGTTAAAAAACCAAACAGAGCACTGCTCCAATATTTTCAAGTGGAAATGTATCCTAACATTGAGTTTTAAGTTTATTTGGGGTTTTTTTTTTTTGTATCTTTATAAGTATTTGAAGATTGTGTTTACACTGTATGCTGGTTTGGCATAGGCTAAACTATAGGAAATCTTATTCTCTATTTGTTCCTGCGGCCGATCTGGACAACATGTGAGTGGAAGGAATATGTTCTTGATGTGTTCGTTGCAAATGGCAACATGAGCGCAGGCTACTGCAGATTCACCAACACTGACCACAGTGTAGGTGTCAGTGTTGTTATGGGTCAGATCAAAGCAGATGTTATCCCAAGTAGGGAGTGGGTCTCAAGACTCCCAGATGGATGAAAGAGGTGTGGGGTGGTGTGAGCACTGCTCAGAAGTAGGGCAGTCCTCATCACCGTCATTGAAGCTTGGAACTTTAATAGTTTTCTAGCTCTGAACTGAGTTTAAAAAGCATAGATTTTCTTTTTTTAACTCTATATATCTTCTCTGGAATCTTTTCAGATTCCAGTTGATGGGAAATCACAGGCAGTTATATATTTGGCCTAGCTTATGCTGGTATAATGTCTTTTCCTTTATTTTCTTCCATTGATGCATCTAGTTGCACAGGATTTCCTGAGGGAAGCTAATATTTTTTTTTTAACCTGGACATTTGTATTTTTACTATTTTAATGGTATGTTTATTGTTAAATAATTTGTACAGTAATGGCCATGTCATCATTATGTTTTGATTTTATGTTTTTCTTCTTTGCTTTTCGCTCTTGGTATTTGTTCTTGGCTCTAAATAAACTAAAGCTTAAGGGATCATTGACCATGTGGCAAATTATTTGCAAGTTTTGGTTTTGTGTGGGTTTTTTGTTGTTGTTGTTTTTTTTTTTTTCAGTTGTATTACAGCCTATTTCCACTGGTAGCATCATTCTTTCAGCTTTCAGACAAGCTATCCCCTGAGTTTCCTAATGGTAGTTACTATGGAGATGACTGTCCACTTTTCCTCTTCTCCTCCCTTGCCCTCCTCCTTTTCTGGAGCTTTTGCAGCTGTTATTTATCTTTTCAATAAAGTAAGTAGATTTTGTACAGAGCTCGTTTCTAATATCTCTTCTGTTACAGCATGTCATTTGCCTGTAACACTTTCACTTTCATTAAATCTTGTAGATATTCCTTTATATGAATGAAAAATTTGGGGTATGAGTAGAGAGTGAGGAGATCCCTAGTTAAAAGAGTCGCTCCTGGAGCTACTATCTGATTTGATCTTTCTGTTCATTGGAGTCATAATTCTGCAAAATTAATTAACTGGTAACGTGTGTGTGTGTATGTATACTGAGTGTCTAGGATAGCTTTTAGAATTTATTTATTTTAAATGGCAGCTTTTGGAATTCAATATAAACATATTCTGGTGCAAGTTAAAATTTCTCTGATGAGGAAATGAAAACTTGAGACAACACATCGTTAGCCTTTTAAGTCTGAGAGACTTTTCTTTGCACCTCATCATAACTTTGATAGCTCTTTATACAGTTCATTATATTCCAGCTTTAACAGAGAAACATGGACGTTTGGGTAGTTGGCTATTCTGCAACAGACAGGATATTTTCCTTTGTGCATGTGCTATTGCCCCTTGTCTTGGGGAAGCATTGTTTCTGTTGGTGTCAGTGGTTTGTTGAATGGCTTAGAGATTTGAAATGTGCTCTCCAGCGAAGAAGTTCTACCAGAAGTACCTGGCTGAGAGAGCTCGTGTAGCTACACTGCTGTTTTGATGAACGCTTGTTTCTTACAGTAGCTGCATCTTCAGAGGTTTTCCTTCTTTCTTTAGGGACATCTTGCCCTAGGCGATTATGAATTGCAATGTTGCACTGTTTTCCTTTGGCCTGCTGAGCACTGTCATCTGTGGCTTTCCACACTCAGGAGCCTACTGAGAAGTCCCTCTGTTTTACAACTGCATAAATACCCTACCTTGGGCTGTTGGTCAGATAATGCAAATCACTTTGCCTCCTGTTGAGAGTGTTAGGTTGAAATTACAGCCTAATGGCCCGCTTTGCAGCCAGGGGATAGATGGTAAGGAGAAGCATGCTTCCCCTGACCCCATTTGTGCTGGCTTTGGCTCTGTTTGCCACCTAGCAAAAGCGAAAGCAGATGGTTTTCTGCTAGGTTAGTGGGACTGGTCTCAGGGACAGATCCCCTGGGCACCTCAGTGGGCGCAGCAGAGGTGGCTGTGGGGAGAAAGACAAAGAGAAGGCGCATCAAACCTCTCTGGGTGGTGGCAAGCAGCCCCGATCAGCTCAGCCTTCTGGGGTAACGTTGCTCTCGGATTTAAGTAAGCCAACACCTTGCCTCTTTTGGTCGTTCCTTTTTCCTGGTGAGGTGAGGGAGAGACTCAGAAACCCTTTGCTTTTTGTCTTCTGTGCTCTTTTATTATGCCTTAGATTATTCCTGGCCCTGTGACAATTTGTTCTGCAAGTTGTCAAGCAAAATGTGTATTTAAAAATAAATTACTCTAAAATTTTAATCAACTCTTTTTTTAGAAGGGAGTCTCATGTTTTTCTTTTGCATACGTCTAGTTTGCTGTGAAAGTGAGCAGCTGGGACTTTCTTGATTACTTCTATTTTTAGTGTCTTCTTTACACCTGCACATTGAAAATCATGACGTTTTTCTTATCAGGGATTGAGAAATCTTTCAACCACCCTGACTCTTAGTTCAGAAACCTGAAAACAAGCTGGCCTCCTAACTGCAGTATCTCATTGTGCTTGGACTTCTGTTTGTCTTAGGCTAGAAAAATTGACCACTATTGATTTTTCTTGAAATGTAGTTCGTCCCACCTGGTTGATTTGTAAGAGAACAAGAATACAAACGAGGTGTGGCATAATTTCCGAGAACCTTGCTTTTATGTGTCTAGGCCTATGAAACCTTCTCATTACCTGAAAATCAGATTGTATGTCATACATAGGCAAATGTTACCATGCAATCAAGGTTTGGTTTTTATCAGTTTTATTTTATTCCTATTATGTAGAAATCTCATTGTCAAATTTACTGTTGATGCATGTGCTACATGCTGTACCAGTTTAAAAGTGTTTAATTGCTTCCAGTTTCCAGATGGACTGCAAAATAAACTTTAAAGGTAAATCAGATGAGAAATGGAAAAACAGGGCAGATAGCATTTGAGTAAAGGCCACGCAATTCTTATCAGGAGAATTAACTGGAGTAATTCAGAAGAAGAACACATGAAAAAAAGGTTTTTTCTTCCTTGAAGCTTACAGTCGCAGGACCCTACTAGAACACGAATTCAAACATTTGTTCCTCTTCGTGTAATAAAACCAGAGAATCTCCTAGTAGCCTGGTAATGTAGGTGCAGGGTAGGAGGCATGCATGTTTAAATTCTTGCCATACTCTGTGGCCTTGCACATCACTTAATCGCTGTATCTCTCCTCCATCGTCAAAATTAATTGGCAGAGTTTTGAGGGATTTAAGATCGGAGTAATATTTGTTTATTGTTTTGAAGGGTAAAGTAAAAATAAATTATTATTTATATGTTTTATTTATATATATGTGTCTAGTTTTGGATTTATGTATTTATGCTCCACTTCCTTGTTCTGATATTAAATTAACATAGATATTCATAAATAAACAAAAAAGAAATTACATCCCTGAAGGAGGATTTTGAGAGTGCTTTATCAGCACAACTGCATTCAAATCCATTTTTAAATAACAAGAGTTAACTCCTGGATCTGCTGAAAGGCAGTGCTTATTCATCATTGATTGCAGTGGGTCAGACATTTTCCTAAGATGTCTGCAGGCTGAAGAACGCTGAAAATTAAGTACCCCTGGTTTTGACTGCACTTGGAGTAGCCCTGCTTAATATCCTTCTGTTTTTCCAGATTCTTCAGCAGAGAGTCTTGTTTATTTTCCTTTCAGTTATGTTACTCTAGGTATGCTGGAGTTTCACACCACAGAATGAGTGATCAGAAGATGATGCTATGTACTCTCTGCCATGTATTTCCCCAGGCTCTTACCTGGCTCATGTCGGCTTGCTGCCTCTGTAGGTCAGTGTGAACTCTGAGACATTAAGTGTTTATTGCACGGATGGTTGCCGGTCTGGGTCTCATACTTGTTGGGTACTTGACTATTTTAGTGGCAGAGAAAGACATCCTCTTCACCCACAAGATTGTTTGTTCAAAGCCTTTTGTGCCAAGTATGTGTTGGTATTGAAGGTCCTACATGGCATCATTTCCTCTGAAGCTATAGCTTATATGCAGAGTTACTAATTCAACGGGAGTGCAAAAAGCATGTGCTACTCATAGTAAAATTGGAATGATCTCTCCTTTACATTTTTATTTGGTGTTAAAGGGTAATTCAATGAAAATAGCTCAGATGATAAAAGTACCCCGTGTTACTTAAACCACATTACATTCCTTTTATTTCAGTCATAGAAACTTAGCAATATGGAACTTTACTCCAAATTATGGTCATTATTTTAAGTTTCTTAGTGGCATTTTCTTGAGTGCTGGTTCCCCGTACCCTACTCTGAAACAGTCCAGTTTCAGGAAATTTAACTGCTTTAGCTGTTTGGGGGGGTGTGTGTGTATCATTCTTCGGTGTTACGTGCTGCCTTCAGTTCAAGGCTTCAGATTGATTTGCTTGTCTACTGGGTTTTTACGTGCTGTTTAAAGCCCTCTGCCAGCCTGGGGATGCAGCTGTATGCTAATTTCCCAGTTCCTACAAAACACTGACAGGTCACTGCCGAAATGCTTGGTCCACTTGCCACGGAGGAATTAAGTTTCTGGGCTGGGCTGGGCAGGAAAGGCGGGGTCTGGGCCTGTTGCTGTTTCTTGTTTCTTCTCAGCTCTTGGAGATTAAGACCCTTTTCCTGAGACAGAGCTCTGATGTTGTTAGAATACAGATCTGTCACATCATTATTTCTAATTTTTAACATGGAAAGGCAAGTTAAAAGGGAATTTGTTAGAAGTTCTTGTTACTCTGTCTTCTAAAAGGAAGTGTGAATTTAATCTTAATATACCATATCTTCATATAACAATTTTTAAAGGCTCTTTGGGCTGAAGTAGGGTTTGACAAGAGGATAGACGACAATTTTTCAGTATCTGGGCAGATTTCCAGATGCTGATAGTATCCGCTTGTTCTGATCTCTCCTGTCCTCTGGGTGTGCTTTTTTTCCAAGACTTCTCACTGCCCAGGGACATGTCTTTTAGAACTTGATGTTCCCAACTTAAAAAGCAAACTGACAAAAAATTTATTTGGGTGGAGGCTGGAGGACATGTACACCTTCAGGAATCCTTTTTTTCTATTACAAAATAGAACACCCTGTCAGGCACCTTTTTTTGGGTTGGAAATTATGAGAATCTCTCTATCAACATGCTCCAGAAGAAAAATTAATTTTTCTACCAGTAAGTAGTAGTGCAAGGGTAGTGTCTATGCAGAGATCTGCTTCCCCATGTACCCCTTCAATATTACAGGGTTTACTTTAGACATCAAGAAGGCAGGACTTCAAGGGCATTTGTTGAAGATGGAGGGCGGTGTTATTCATGGTCCCAAATGAAATGTAGGAAGAAAAAAGCCTTCTCCTCCTTTCCTGGATTCCTCGTTCCCCCCCCCACCCCCCCCACTTAATAAGGGTAGCAGAGTCTCTCTTGCTTTTTTCACTCAGGTTCTTGTTTTTAACGTAGTATGACGAATGTTTTGCTCTTCTGAGGTAACCTCTTCTGAGGGTTTGCTGTAATTTTTACATGAAAAGCACCAAGCCCTTTAGTCCTTAAAACCGAAATCCATTTTCTGTTTGTGTTCCTCTCTGTACTTCTTTAGTGGTCATTAGGCAGTCCAGGATGTGTGAATTAGTTGTTGACATTTCTGCTTTGTTTTCTTCCTTGTTTGTTCCTTACTCTGCTGTTTCTTTGGACTGTCCCAACCCTTTCTACTGAAGTGTTTTTCTGCTAGGTTTTATTCAACAGAATCTGCGTGGTTTCCCAATATAAGCCTTAATGAAAACAAATGTTTACGGTGTTTCCTGAGCATTAGGTGAGCTGCTATCTTTAATTACGAAGGGCTTGGAGATGGAGGAGGAAACCCACTGGTCTCATTTGCCTTATTGGCAACAAAGGGTCCTAGGACTGTTTGTGCTTGGCTCATTCGGCTCTCTCTGCTTCACAGACAAGAGAGACTTTCTGAGCATTTGAATACAGTTTATTCTATCAATTAAAAAAGAACAAAACAAAACCCGTCTCTTACATTGCTTAAATACCTATTAAGCCCATGAACAGAATACTAATTTAGGTGGTTCTGTATAATGAGCTGTAAATTTCTGAGTCATGTCGGCCACAGAACCTTTTAACAAGGACGTGGAAAACCCCACAAAAAAACTAATGTCAGTCTCAGTTCCTTAATTATTTTAATGAGTGTAGAAATGAAAAGCTCCAAAGCATTGTGTTGCAGTAGTTATTCTCCAGATTGAATATCAGAGGGAGGATTTATCAAGATTTTCAGCTACATAGCTGAGGTGGATGAAACAGGGCGCAAGAAGGTCTGAGCACTGGCAATACTCAATGCCAGCAGCACCACCTCATCAGCTGACAAGCCCTTGGGAGTTCTTCAGTGGGATGAGATGAGATGGCTTTTTGTGTTTCTCTTCCCTGCCCCCCCTATATGTATGCCAGCACAAATCAGTAGCATTTAGCTGGTGCAGCAAGGGGGTGTCGCAGTGCAGAGCTGCTCTCTATCAGCTCAATAGGTAACAGCTGAGGTGCATACGTGAGAGCCGTTTGCCCCTCAATGGGTGTCGCTTTGAGTTCATGTGAATTTTAATTAGGTGATGCAGTGATGCTAGGAACTACCTGCATTTCAAAACATGGATGTTTCTTGAATGTCATTTATTCTTCCTTTAATGCACCCACGAGTTACTTGATTCTACTAAACAGTCCATGTAGAAGAAGCTGCTGAGTGCACAGTGACAGCTTGTATGCTCTCCGTGCATCGCATAAAGCGCTCTGCTCATTCCTCTGGAAAATGTTATTATATAATGCAGTGCGGTGCTTCGCCGTGTCTGCTGGGGGATTGCCCCTCTGTTAGAGGGCTGCATTATCAAGTCGGGTATTTTAAGGGTAGAATTTGGCATTACTTAATGGTACATGAAACGTAACTTAATGCATTTATCATTGCTTTAAATTTTCCAGCCTCACACAATGAACATCCTACAGTGTGAGCTTCATTTTCTCTGTAGCCTGTATTATTTGTACATGTGCTCATTTATACTAGGGAGAAAAAAATAAAGGCAGGCAACCTTGAGAAATGCCAGCTAATAAAAGATAAGACAGTTGTGTTTTCTGGTAAACAACGAACATAGTAAAACTGGTGATGCTACAGGCATATTGTGTTATTGATGAAAACAAACTGCTTACTGACATCTGCAGCAATCAGCCCCTGACTGGTGGCATTGCAGAGCCCTCCCATGCCATGTGTTAGGCAGAATCGTTAGAGTTCCCGATGTGAAAGTTGCAGTTTTGAAGGGTTTTGGTCATGTGTGTGTCCACGGCTCCCCTCCCCCCCGCCCCCGCAAGAGCTTTATTTTCTCTTGCAGGTTTATATTTCATAGAGGAAATAAGGGAATAGCTGGTCTTTACTTGGAAATGGTATTAAAAGCCATAGCTATTTCTTTTGGATAGCTGATTACGGTAGCCATCTCAAGTTCCTGTTGATAACAGTTACAGTCCATCCGCACTGCTCTGGAATAGCATTTCACATACTGTAGACCCTTGCTGTTTCTCCCTGTGCTCTACTGCATCCCACTGCCCAACACAGAAACAACTCTTGTTTCCCCAGGTCATGAATGTCCTCTGCTTCATGGGCAGATCCACTTCAGTATCATAGCTTCTGCATCGAGGTGTTCTTAGCACAGGGAAGCTTATTTTTCCTGAGGCTGCTGTTCCCTACTGTGTTAGCTGATTAATTCAATTTTCCTATTTATACTGCTGCTTGCACAGTATTTGTAGACTGATATTGACTCCTCCCTGCCCCCCGGTTGTTTCTGAGGTTCTGTAAATTAAGATGCAGTAGTTTTTCTTTGTGTTTCTTGTCTAGAGGCATGAAAAGTTGGAAGGGGAGAGTATCACTTTGTTTTATAGTAGTGTTCAATCTGATTCATTTATATAATGATGAACCCTACCTTTTGACACGTCTTACTTTCCATCGCAGCTGTCTAGATCAGGGAGATCGATGTTCTGGGTCAGCTATAGCTGATCTAAAGACCGTGCCTTGTGCATGATTTTCCTTCACTAAATTAAATGGAGAGCATCAAAACATTGCCAAGAAATACTTGTAATGAGTTACATCCTATCTTCTGAGAGGGCATTGTAGAGTAAGAGCTGTCCTCACTTGTTGCTTGTCCCTTACGACCCAGGGAACCTCATGGCCACTGTGATGGGGATTGACTGCACAAATCTCCTTCTCTGCTTCTCTTGGCTTGTGGAAGACATAGCTCACTATCTTTCCTTTCTTCCCTGTCCCGTTCTCTCCCCCCCCCCCCCCATCCCCCCCCCATCCCCTGCTGGTTTTTGCTTTGAAACCTCTTTTCTTCCATGAAATGATTGTAATAATGTAATAATTAGCTGCTAAACCCTTCTAAAGGAACTGCTCGGTGAAACTGAGTAGTCTTGAATTTGACAGTCCTAATGCTGGGTGAAGATGTGAGGGACAACAGCTGCTTTGCTTTGCATCTGCACTTTGAGGGTGATGGCACTCCATTGGTTTCACTCAGCTTTAGAAAACCTTTCAAGGGCTAGAGCTGGAAACAAGCTTAAACTCTCAGTTCCCTCAGAGGCATGTTTTGCAAGTATTGCAGTGTCTGGTTCACGGATTTTGGTAGGATGGGTTCATTACTGAGTCTGGAAGAGTGTTGAGTTTTGATTGTTTTTAAAGCTTTTCTTTCCCCTCAAGGAAGGGGAGAAGTATGTAAAATGCAGTTAATTATGATGGTTTATTATTATCATTAAATTATGAAATACCTTCTGCAAAGCTTATTACAGTAATCTAAAAATCGACCATTCATATTTCTGATCTGTCTCCCATTCTTTTTATTGCAGATAACATACATATGTATATGTGCATGTGTGTACGTGTATTTGCACGTATAAACATTGAATAAAGTAAAACTTACCTATTAGTTTAATTTTATTCAGCTTAAAGCTTTGTGAACCAGATCAGTTGTGTCGGGCTGGATAAGGTCACGCAATGGCTGTGAAGAGGGATATTGTTAGTGACCCAGTTATTTCTAGTGTAGCTTCTGATCTTGCAGATTTATGTAACAGTGATGCACAGAAGAGCTGGAACATTTTTAAAGCTGCCTGGCTGCGAGGAATGCCCCATGGGTAGTGAACACATAAAAATATGATTAGCGCGTCTGGCAAAATTCATACCTAGATTTTGAACCCTGTATGAGACCAGGGATGTCTCCATCCGGTGTGTTTTTGGTATTGCCGACATAGATCAAAATGTGAACTTGGAGTTGGTACCTTTTCCAAAGTATAGAATCTGAATATTTAGAGATGGAAACATAGCTTATATTTCTTCCAGAGACAGAATCTGCCTCTGTCTGCAGTAGAAAACCATCACAGAAGACAGCAGGTCATGGAGCAGGTGGGCTGGAATCTGGGATAGCTTTAGAAGTGATTTTGGATTTACCGATCCAAAATCATTCAAGTCTTAGTGGTGGTGCTTTGCTGAGATTTCTAGATGGCTTATGTTAAATTAACTTAAGATGTAGCTTTTAAACTAATGAAGTTAAACTGGCACAAGAGTCTGTATGGACAGGCTGTCTTTTTGATTTATCTGTCAACAAGGCACTGCTTTAACCTACTCTTAACCCATAACAGTCCACGTGGAATTGAACTGATTTAACAAAACTTATTTAATTAAATTGGGGCAACCTTTTGTTGCTGGCAAGGCCTCAGGAGAAGCATCTCTAGTTCTGCCTTTTGGCATTTTCTTCCCTTGGTAATGGTGTGATAAAAGATGCATTTATTTTATTTGTTGACTTTGTTGACTTAATTCTCACCTTCAAGCTATTAAGATTTCCTTTAGTGCTAAGGGCTGTCACTTACACAACCCACTGTGGTTGCATTTGTTTGTTATTTTGAACAGTATCCCTAGCTACTGAACCCATAATAAATATAATTTAAAATAGAGAAAATACTTGGGGGTTTTATGAAATCCTCCATGTATTTGTTTACCTGTGGCTCAGTGGTTGGCTAGGTATGAAAAGGATTGCATATTTTGTCAGATTTCTCCAGTTTTCTAATCAGGCATGCTGTTGGCTGCATTGCCATTCTCTCCTCAGTTGTCTGGTCCTTGCGGGATTTCCATTTTATTTTCAGGTAACTTCTACTTTCCTGAACATACCAATGTCTCTTTGCACTCCCTCGCAATGTTTTACTTTCTTTATTGCTCCTGGCCTTATTGCCTCCTTTCTGTGTTATTGCTCAAGTGCTCTTTCCAATTTCACTTCTTTCGTTCTTCGGCGGGGTTTCGCGTGGCGTTTTCACCGATTGCTTTTCAGATGCACGGCTGTTGAGAGCTAAATGAACTGGTGCCGAGAGTTCATCAAATGTTCACTGGCAGTCCCAGCTGAAGTAATTGCCAATTTCTTGCCGCTCCTATGTGGGAGCATTCTGCCACGACCTATTGCACGGCCATGTGGCAAACCGGCCTCAAGTCCTCGTCCGATTTAAACAGGCATGAGTGCATGCACACACTGTTTTTCACAGGATTTTCATCATTCTGCCTGCTCTCCTTTAGTCAACATCTAATTTCAGCCTGGGAAAGGGACAGAAAAGTGAAGTGATTTGCCTGAGGACTCCCAGTAATTCAGTGACCGAACATTGGCTCAGTGCTATTGAGGAGGAGAGGCAGCATCAGGAAGCACCACAGGGTTTTTGGACCTTTTTGGACAGATTTACAAGGCTGTGCTTAGTGAGGTGGGGTTTCCTTGCTGAGGGGCCTCCCGTCCCCCAGAGCCACAGGTGATATGGCTGAGTGGATGCTACTGATGGGCTGTGGCAGAGGCAGTTTTCACTCCAGTGGGTTTTGAGAGATGGGCACAGCCAGCTGTAGCAATGGGCAGGAACCTCTCTCTTGCAAGGAGACTCTGAAAAATACAGATCTGTGACAAAGTTTAAGCTTAGGTGTGCAATCTATTACAGAGGATCAGGTTGCAAATAAAATTAAAGCGCTAGGATGCAGTGAGGAACGAGGTGTGCACTGGGGCTTGGTGTTGCAGTTCACGTTTGAGACTAGGTGTCAGGCGTAGGGCAGGCTGACGTGTGGCATGTATATACACAGCAGGAAACACTTAAGTGCCAGGTTGAGTTTGTAATGCCATGTGATAAGAGGAAGGCATCTCGCTGCCTGTCACAGAGCAGGTTACCGCCAGGTTAAAACAGCTGTAGATGATCTTTTCTCTAAGTATGAAATTAATGAAGTATCAGAGTGTGTTTAGACTAACAGAGACATCTACTGAATGTAACCCTAAGGTTGTTTCGAGTGTGTGTTCCTGGAAATTACAGGTGATCTGCTCTTGGTGCCATTCCTTTGTGTGCTGGCATGAGGTGCTGGCTGGACACAGCTGATCAGTGGCAAGGCGGGCTGCACCACAGGGACAGTGTGCTGGCCACCGCCAAGCAGGACGCTTCAGCTGTTGGGGCACCTAGAACAGCAAGTGCTCAGCTTTCATGCAGTGTTGCTGTCAGTGTAGACAGCATCTGGAGTCATACTCTCCCTCCTGTTTTAAACACTTGTAAGCTGGGGCTTTGCTTATGATGGTACAGGGGAGAGTGGTGGGTGATCTGCTCCTGGGGGCAGAAGTACAGAAAATCAGACCTTTCCATTACTTAAAAGGGAAAAAAACCCCAAGGTTATAAAGTAAAAAAAAAAAACCCCACCCCACCCAAATTTGTCTTCCTTGCTGTGAAGTCTTGATGGAAACTAGGTCCCTTGTTGCAAAAAGGTTGACATCAAAGGGGACTACATTGTCATTGCTGCCAGCCACATTTTCTGTTAAAATTTTACAATTCAGTAACTAATGTGTGTCTCAGATTAGGGTGATCTTAATGCAAGCTGCTACTGGAAAAGGCAGTCCTGTTCTTCCCTCCCGTGAGTTCTTGCCACCTCTTTCGTGCCAACACCAGCACTTCTGTGCTTATGAAACCCAACCTGACAAAGGACAAAAATCAACCTATAAATTAATTTTCAGCAAGATTGACTTCCTCAGCCAGCTGATTATGGGGTCTCAGGAGCTCTAGTGCTGGCATAAGCAGGAATGCGTGGCTGGAGATGAAGGGAAGAACATATACCGTACCTTTTTTCTGCAGCAGCCCTTGCTGAGGTCAGTTTAAATCAGAGCCCCCTCATTTAGGGTGGAAAGGTACAGGTGAGGCAATGCAGTGGTTTCCTGCTCCAGAAAGGTATGATCCCACTCCCTTTGCCCTGCTCCCGCCTGGACAGCATGTTCCCATCCCTAACTAGTCTGAATCCACAACGGGATGCAGGACTAGAAAGGAATGTGACTTTTTCCTTCCACCATCAGCAAGCTCTTAGTTTGTCTGGGTTGTACCATCACATCAGGCATCGTGCTGCACACATGCCACCATATCCTAAGAGTAAAAGCAAGGAGGGTGTTAGAGAAGATGAAGCATTGATAAATCTCACTCTTCTGTGAACAAAGCCTTCTCAGAGGTACTGTATTTTTGTCTCTTCCCGAACAAATCGGTGGTGTGTACGCACAGTTTGTGTGTGTGTGTGTTTTTACTAGGATTACCTAGTACCAAAATGAGTTTGATACGCACCTTAACTTTTTACCAGCGTCTGCCGGTGTGTGGGGTGCAACTCATGCAGCAAGAAGCAAGAGAGTATTGAATATTTATTACTGTAGGTAGAGAGAGAAAGTCTGCAGGGAAGGCTATAGATTGTGGTGGCACAGGAATTGTTACTGTAGTTTCCATCCATATCATTAGTTCCCAACTACTTTAACTGGCATTAGGACAAAGAGAAAGACAGCGTGCTCTGGCAGTTCAGCCAGCCCCCTCTGGCCCCTTTCCTTTTCAGACCAGTTTGACTGGTAGCAGGATGTGGCATGGCTTGAAAGAAGGCATGAACAGAGTTACTGGGACAATTGACTGCATCCACCTGATTGACTTGCAAGAATGGGATGTTTTACTCCTGGGGAAGAAACCTGGAGAGGGTCGTGGTTTGCTTCCAAGAGAAACAATGCAAAAAATTACAATGATGTAGGAAAAAAGAAGAGACCAAAAAGTGGAGATAGCACCTGCTAAAGTTGTCTTTTATCTTCAGAATTATATATACGTTTAACATAATGAAATATATGGATTTTTATTTTATTTTTTGGCCCTCGATAGCTCATTTGAGTGTTTGGCAAGGTGGTCAATGTCATTGATAAGTGCTTTATGCAAAAGCGATCACTTTGCTGCTTATCAGAATAAAGTATTTTTTTTTTCTCACTGTGCATCTAAACATTGTAGTTTTACAGAAGAAATGTTGAGACCCTGGTAATAGCCAGATGATAGAGGAGCCTTCGAAAGGCTGGGCCCCATGGGAAGTGCAGGTATCTGGTTTCAGGTGTGGTTAAATTGCAAGCTGCAACCTCTGCCAGAGGTTAAAATGCCCACAAACTACTGACGGTGTGACTTTTATCACTTCCTGCCAGCAGATGGAAAATTTTATTCAAATGGCAGGGATTAATGGAGGACTTAATTGAACAGGAAGTTTTTCAGCCATTCAGGTGATGGTTAAAATGATCCATACACTGTTACTTATGACATCTCTTCCAGAAGTAATCTCTGGCTTTCTGTCTAGTACAAGTTGCTTTTAGGGCAAAGGTGAAAGATTGCAAGAGTTGAGGAACACGTGGTTTTCCGAGATTGGAAAACAAGAATGAAATGATCTGTAAAATAACTTTTTTTTTTTTAAAAAAAAAAAGCACAATTGCAGGGAAAATCTCCTCAAAGTGAAAAGAGAATTTTCCTTCAGTTGCATCCTCTTGAGTTTTAGCAGTTGGTCAAATTACTGGGGAGGGAGATGCTGATATGTTTGTTATTTGGCATATCATTCACCAGTCAGTCTATCATTCACCATTCAGTCTGAATCTGTAACTGTTTTGAAGAGGAATATGGAACAAAGAACAGCACTGAATTTATCAGGAACCAGGGTTTCAGGTAGTGCCGGAGGGCGTCACGTGAGTAAGGAAGTGGGAAGCTCTGTCATCTGAACCGTGCTGGTTTCGTTTAATGTCTTCTGGTTGGGAACTGGGAAGCAAACAGGTTTTGCAGATGTCCCTCAGATGTCTGAGAGTGCTGAAAATGATACTAGAAGAATATTGAAGTTGCATGGTGTGTTGTGCTAAAAGTAGCTTTGACTTCTGTGTAATTAAATAGGGGGGAAATGCTCAAGTCTCTAAAAATGGACAGGTTCTAACGTTCTGTAGGCTCTCTTCCATAGGGTGGAAGGCCTTTTTGTAGGGCCAAAAAGGGTTTTGAAAAAAGTATCTGTGGTAGATAACAAGGTCCCTATTATATGTAATCCATCACAAACAGAAGGATGGTGTTGCAGAGAAGGTGAAGTGAAAGGGTGAGACCATTTTGCACCCCTAGGCTTCCCCACGCTGGCTTTACTGAATGTCAGAAAACTAGGATTGCTTTGCTTTTCTCTTCCACCTGCAGCAAGCCCAGACATTAGGACATTGCCAGTTCTTTGCCAGTAGGTGGAGACCGTGCAAGTGAACTGGAAATCACATCCTCCTTCCAGTGTGGAAGGTGTGTGTTAGTGTGGAGTTCACGTTGTTTACTTCCGCACATGGGACAGGGTTTAATGGCGGGGGGGAGGGGGGGGGAAATATTCTTTGTGGTTTTCTCCTTGAAAAGTTTGTCAGGATGTAATACTCGCTCAGACATCTGCTAGTGATTATTAAAAAACAAGCAAATGTGAACGAGTTCCTTAATTTTTTTTTTTTTCTGCTGCCATGGTTTTGCATTTTAGTTTTCTGGCATGTGGTGATGCTCTTCTCTGCAACAGCATGGCATAAAATGGCAGGCCTAGCCTAAAGTCAATCCTTGGTGATGTGCTTCCAATAAAACTTGCTGGTATGGGATGTGGTGGCTTTGGCTCAAGCTGAGAAGTAGGAGTCTTGGGTCATGCTACCAGAAAAGACGGGGAGTCCCCGTTTCTGGATGCAGGAACTGGTAATTCAAGTCTCCATTTGCTGAGTGCTTCTGTAGGTATCTCTGCTCAACTGTGCTTGGTAAAGAGCTTGTGGGGTGCTCCAGTGAAGAGAACCAAATAGCAGAGAGAGATCAGAAATTATGCAAAAGAAGAATGGCTCCAGAGCATGGCGCAGAAGCAGAAACAAGCTGTGCACAGGAGGGAGCATGAGGAGGAGTCGGAGCTGTGGAAGCTGACAGTACTGCTGAAGTAGGTCCTCATCAAATGGCAGTTAGTTCTGATCCGCACTAATGCAGTGAGTCCTGCTGTAGCCTAGTCCCACAGAGTCAACTCGTCCTTTCTAGTATCATTAGCTGTCTCTAGTGAACAATATCTGCAGCATTATTAGCCCAAAGAGCAGCAAGGAAAGAGATGTATCCAGGACACAGTCCTCTGCGAAATGGGCTGCTGCGATGCATTCCAGTTTCTTGTCCCTTCTCAGTGGGGATGGTTTGTGTGAGCATATCTGAGCTGGCCCAGTTGAATGCTGTTGGCTATGGTGGCAAGGGTGTCAGCAATAACCAGGACCTTGGGAGGAGCATTTGTAGGACCTGCAGTGAGGTGTCTGCAGCGTTGTTAGATTCCCATGTGGATTGATGAATTTGAAGGCTTAGCCTGGGTGGCTTTATGCAACCTGCAATGTGCTTGCAGTGTAGACACAGCTGGACTACAACCCATAGTAATCAAGATTAAAATACCTGTGCACGTGTTCTTAGACTAGAAATGAAGCTACTCCAAAATGGGAATTTTTAAGAACTATTGTAGGACAAAGAAAGGGTGGCACCACCTGTACCCAGTCTTCAGAAGGATCTCTTCTGCCATCTCTTGCTATGTAGAGCTCCATACATGCCTGTATGGAGGAGAAAAAATTCTCATCCAATCTCAGGTGGGACAACCCTGGAGAAAATGCATTTAAAAGAGCCATTGTCTTGCTGAAATAGACTGTCCAGATCCTACACTTAGAGGAATAAGCCTTTGGACCTGGATTTATGGACAGTCTGTTGGACAGTTGCTATAGTGTGATCTGATGACAAAGGCAGCTCACTGTAGGAAAACAGCTTCTTGGGAGCTTTGTTCAGCTCCTATATCCTCATTTGGTCATGCTGCCACTGCTCCTTCTCCTTGGCAGCAGCTGATAAACCCTCCTGTGCTTGCCACAACCACCAGCACATGGGGTGGGTGGAAGTGTTTGAGTAGTTGGTGATAGCTAATGTACTTAAATCTGAAACAACCTTCCTCCAGCTGCTGGAGGCTGGGCTGGAAGCATCCCATTGTTGAGATGCTTGAAGGTAGATGTATGGTTTCATAATTGTATTGTGCTGGAGCTGCGCCTTCGTAACTCAGGGTCCTGTTTTGGTTTAAGCAGGACAAGAAAGCTTGTGTCCCTGTGTCCAGGGCTGCAGTGATGCAAATTGTGTACAATAAGCATGGACTGTTACTGGATCAGATCTAACTAAAACCAGTTGCAGCAGCAAGGTGAGAGAAGACCCATACTCTTGGAGAAGGGCTGCAAGCTTGACTAATTACGCTTTTGTTTTTTGGGGTTTTTTTTTGTTCCTCTTTGCTTCTATGTATCCTGAGGTCTATGGCAGGGACTCAAGTTCGCACTTGGAAATCCTACTGCTACATCAGGGTAGTGTCAAAATTCCCTGGACACCATGGATGTTTCAGGACAAAAACCCAGGGCATGTAGTGTGTAGTGTGACTCATCTCTCACAAAGTTACCTAGACCACTGAAACACCTGAACTGCCTGAATCCATAGCTGAAGTCTGAATGCAGTGTTAGTTTTCTTCTACTTCTCCTACACCATCTATTATGGTCCTCAGTCTAGTAGGCAAGGTCTGTGTCCCTGTCTCATTGTGGCTGCTTGTATATATGAGGTGGAGTATATACGAAACCCACATACGGTGGCTAGAGTTGTCTGGTTCCACCACAGTTAACGTGGTAGGGGTGGTAAACAGTGTCCAGCAGCTTTTAAGAACTCCCACATTGCCTGAGGCTGTCTTGCATGTTGTTTTGACAGCCAGCTATTTCACTTAGTGGGTATAAGTATCTCTGCTAAACTGCATGAAGTGAGGGGGTTTGGAGACTGCGAATACCTTCTTGTGATCAGTGAACATAGTCAGGAAAAATAGGTGATTCCAGAATTAATAAAAATTAGAGCAGTTCTTAGCAAACAAGTTTAAGTTGCCAGCTGTACTTTGAACTAGTCATTAAGCACATGAGTTAGCTCAATTATCATTCATTAAATGTCATTCCCAGCCACCTTTCTATTGTTTGCAGGAGAGGAGGTTCTCAGAAACCAACTGTTTCTCATTTAAAACAAACACAAACAAAAAAACCCAAAGGAAAATGTGCATCCATTCATTGTGGCTAAAGTTTTAAGAGCGAGAAGTGTTATTTATGGAAATGTGCCCTGTTAGGCTCAACAATCAAGGACTGAATGGAGATGGGCTTAGTATTTTACTTTGATTTGTTCATTTGAGAATTTAAGGCTGGTTTAAAATTGTGTTATTAATTTAGGCCCAATTTTAAATTTTTAGACCATAGAAGGTAAAAAAGGGCTCAGCAAAAATAACTTCTGAAAATCATTGCATTCAACCATACTGGAATGTTTTATTTACTGAAAATTAACTCAGATTCTTCTAATCAGATGACAGGAATAAGAATCTTAACTCGTAATACCTAGTAATACAGGTCTTGGATTACGTGATCTTGCAAATCATTTTGAACGAGTCATACCTTAGAGTGACCACATGCTTTGCACAGGTTACCTGCACTTGGTGCCTGCATGGATGAGGTCGACCTCCAAAAGTTCCTTCCTGGTACAAACAGGTGTGGAGGCACAAATGATGATTGAATCTCAATTTCCACTACTGCAAACTTGCTGGCAGTAGTAACCAAGCCAGCATGTTGTTGAAATAGGCAACAGATGCTACTGATGCAGGCAGAAAATACTACCACAGAATGTGGGAGAGGAAATGTAGTTCAAAGAACTCCTTCGTATGCCCGTTTTCTGCTCTTGGTGTGATGCCATTTATTTACCTGACATTGTAACTTGGGACACAGTGGATGTGGTGGTATGTGAATACATACCGATAGAAGCACTGCCTGGTACTACAAGAGCTTAACTTGCACTCAAGTATGCTTCAGGGAGAGCCAACAAGATCTCCTTGTATTCTGAGGGCAAATCTGCCCTGCCCTGTGGCCCCCCGCCCCCACATTTTTTTGCTTACCCAAGTAATGTTTACCTTCACAGTTGGAGAAGAAAAAAATCTGTTTCATTTAAGTTTTGGCTGTGTTGATGTAGACAACTTGTTGGTTTGAATTCTGGAGCCCTGTTCTCATGAACTGGTGATCTTCTAGAAGGTTACTGTTTGGAGTGTACTTCTTGAGCTTGTTCTCAGGAGTGAAAGGGTGAAATGTAACTTAGCCATGCTTCCTGCTGGCCCATGAGATAGCGATAAGGATTTCCCTGTCATCCTGTGAAAAATGATACCTCCAGCACCAAGTTTTGCATGTTCACCTTGGGCTTGCCTAGAAGTGCCTGTCACATGGTTTGTTTGAGCTGGAAATTACACACTTGATAATCATCTGATCTGGAGCAGATGCCTGGCTATTAAAGCCTAAATGACTTTTTTGTTGATTGTTTGTGGTGGGTTTTTTTTGTGTGTGTGTGTGTTTTGTTGTTGTTGTTTAAATGAGGGTAGAACATATTTGGCTGGGCTGTGCCAGAGCCTTCCCTGAGGTAGTGGCTGATGGAAGGACAGCAGTAATGCTTGACTGCGAATGTGTGTAGCTCTATGGGATGGTCAGGTTGAGACAGCAATAAGGGAAAGGTTACACAGAACTTAGCTCAGCTGTATCTGTGCAAGGACCAACCCCCAAATGGAAAAAAGTAAATATATGGTGCACTTAATTTTTGCTGCCCAGATTGAGAGGCGTAGTACTGAAAGAGGTGTAGGAGCTGCAAAGCCTAACTGAGGAGTAACAAGAAACCCAAACTCTCTGCGTTAAAAGATGTATTCTGATGAAGGATGGCTCCTCAACAGCAAGCCTTAGATCACGCAGTAAGCAAGTCTGTATTCCTAACTATCTATGCAGTGTTCGGTGAAAACTGCAACCAGCTCGTCACTGCTAGTTAGTAGTAGCTATTTTAATGTAATAAAAGTAAATATCTACAAATACATACATTGCAGTTTCTCAGGAGAAGCAGCGACAAAAGCAAGGTAACCAAATACTGACAGAGGCATAGATTCCTTTGCTTTAGCTTGCAGGCTGCTCACTAGCAGCTCGTAAAGTGAAAAATATACTGCATTGAAAAGGGAAATGGGAATTAATCAAGAAACTGTGACACTCAAGCAGTTACTTAAGCTATGGTTCCGATAGAGTATGGAAATCTAACTTCAGCGGTGGTGTTATAAAGAAAAAGGACACAAACATCAGGCTACAGAAAAGCAGGAAACAACAAAGGCATAAGTGAAGTTCAGAGAGTAAGTAAAAGGTTGTGAGACCAAACAGCAAGCAAATATTGTAGTACATAACAAGCAGGAAGTTCTGTGAAAACATGCAGATTGCCAGAGATTAGAGAACATTTGAAAAAGATAGTTTGTTTTGCAAACCTCTTCCCAGCTGAGATGCTTAGGTATGAGGACAGCCTCTCAATGCCGGAATTTACTATAAATAGATTGGTATGAATACATATATGTGATCAATGCAATTGTGCATATTGTTCTTTGTGTATGTTTTATAGTACTTATGCTTTGCTTTCACTTAGAAGTTATGGAGTAATAAACTGAAGAGAGTCAGATTTTTGTACCGATGTACAACTAAGTCTCGCATACTGATAATTTAATTCTTGGTTTGTAGCTAACACAGCATGCGTTGTTATCTAGAGTATTAAAATTTAACACGGACTGGTATTACTAGCCTGAGCTTTGCTTTGCAAAGACAACCTCTGTTGTGTAGTAGGTTTTTCTTCCTAAACATGTCCTTTTCTACAAGCTAAAGTAATGGTGCTAGAATATTCTATTTTAAAAGGCATTGCTGATGTATTTTTAGCTAACACAAACTGTAGTGTTTTGTTTATGAAGAATGCAATTCTGTTAAAATATTCAACTAAAAATAAATTCCAGTCTAGGAAAGCTTCAAAAAGTATATTTTGTGTTGGAGAAAAACGTTTTGTAGCCTAGTCTGAGTTTGTATACTCAGGATATTTTCATTGTGGAGTTTTAGTCTCTGGCTGTAATTTGCTGTCTTGGACCTAAACAGGTGGTTCAGTAGAAAAGAAGCATACCAAAAGGAGGTGAGTCTTCCTTGGGCTGAGGCTTTTTTGAACTTCATGTCATAAGAAGGTGATTAAAGTATCTCAAAAGGAGTAGAAGGAAAATAACATTCTGTTGAGAGGTGAATTACTGTTTATTCTTAAATAGTCTGGATATTTCTGGCTGCATGTTGGGTGTTTGCATGATGTTTAGATGTGGTATTATTCTGAGTTCTTCCCTCATCTTTTCCTTCTTGCAAAGTTTTTTCTGTTTGTGTATTTGCAAGTCTTATGTAGTGTATACCCTTTCACTGAGGACAGAGCAGGCAATTTATTCTGAGGACGCAAACAGGACTTTTGTGGGGTTTTTTTTTTGTTTGTTTGTTTTTTTTTTTTGTTGCTTGTGCCAATCTGTCTCCTGCTGCCAAATGCACGCTATATAGGTCATTCCAGCAGAAATTGTTGCATTAACAAGGAAAGAGCAATGCCACACTGGTTGTGGTATGTGTTTATAGAACCGTAGAATCACTTAGGTTGGAAAAGACCTTTACAATCATCGAGTCCAACCATAAACCTATCACTACCAAGTCCACCACTGAACCATGTCCCTAAGCATCACATCAACACATCTTTTAAATATCTCCAGGGATGGTGACTTGAACACTTCCCTGGGCAGCCTGTTCCAAAGCTTGACAACCCTTTTGGTGACGAAATTTTTCCTAATATCCAATCTAAACCACCCCTGATGCAGCTTGAGGCCATTTCCTCTTGTCTTATCACTCGTTACTTGTGAGAAGAGACCAACACCCACCTCGCTACAACCTCCTTTCATGTAGTTGTAGAGAGCGATAAGGTTTCTCCTCAGCTTCCTCCAGGCTAAACAACCCCAGGTCCCTCAGCCACTTCTTATCAGACTTGTTCTCCACACTCTTCACCAACTTCTTTGCCCTTCTATGACATGCTCCAGGAACCAAATGTCTTTCTTGTAGTGAGGGGCCCAAAACTGCACACAGTACTCGAGGTGTGGCCTCACCAGTGCCAAGTACAGGGGCACGATCACTTCCCTACTCCTGCTGGCCTCACTATTCCTGATACAAGCCAGGATGCTGTTGGCTTCCTTGGCCACCTGGGCACACTGCTGGCTCATGTTCAGCCGGCTGTCAGCCAACACCCCCAGGTCCTTCTCTGCTGGGCAGCTTTCCAGCTGCTCTTGCCCAGGGCTGTAGCATTGCCTGGAGTTGTGACCAAAGTGCAGGACCCGGCCTTGAGCCTTGTTGAACCTCATGCAATTGACCTCGGCCCATCGATCCAGCCTGTGCAGATCCCTCTGTAGAGCCTTCCTGCCCTTGAGCAGATCGACACTCCTGCACAACTTGGTGTCGTTTGCAAACTTACTGAGAGTGCCCTCAATCCCCTTACTCAGATCATGGATAAAGATATTCAGCAAAACTGGCCCCCGCACTGAACCCTGAGAAACACCACTTGTGACCTGCTGCCAGCTGGATTTAACTCCATTCACCACCACTCTTTGGGCCAGGCCATCCTGCCAGTTTTTTACCCAGTGAAGTGCATGCCCGTCCAAGCCATGAGCAGTCTGTTTCTCCAGGAGAATGCTGTGGGAAACGATGTCAAAGGCTTTACTAAACTCCAGGTAGACAACATCACACACACAGAATGTCTTTCTGAGTGCTTTTATCACTTTCTTACCTATTCTGCCTTGCTCAGAAGTGGTGTATAAGTGAGTATAACAGGCTGCTATGCTTCATCTGATGTAACCGTAGTGGAGGAGGGGTACCTCCTGTTTTGGCAGCAGCTTCACACTTATATTGGATTAAGTGTAATGTGAAACCATACCCAAAATAATTGGTTTTATGCTTCTAGATGTTTTCATGAGGCCATATGAGGTTATTAAGATGCATACACTCCTTCACAAGGAAGCAGTGTTAAATTGTTGCCCATGTTTTGAATGTATGTGTTTTTCCTTTGCTGGCCCACCTTTGAAACTGGTCCTCTTTACACAAATCTGGACCAAAAGCTGCTTAAAAGTTTCGCATTTGTTTCCTAACCTTAATGCCTGATCCCAATGGGTTGTAGCTACAGAATAGCTTGGTTTTTGCTCAGGGCTTACTCTGTACACCCTCAGGCATTGAAGTAGAAGCCTCTGGAGCACATGCCTGTCCCTGCAAAGAACAATAGTTGTTGCAGAAACCTAAAGAATGCTGCAGTCTCAAAAGGGCACCTTCATTTACTAGCATTCATAAATCGAATTGGTAATGCTTACGCCCTGTAACTGCTCAAGGTTTTTTTAAAAAATTGGTATTTCATAAGGAGCAGGCCCGTTTTTGTGGCACTGGTGAGCTCAAACCAAGCAGGAAGAAGTACAGCAAACATCAACAGAGGTGTGAGAGCAGAAGCATCTCAGACATATCTGACCATATAGCAACAAGTCTCTGCAGCCTCCCCGGGGAAGCCGCAAAAGTTCATGGTCGTAGCCTGAAGTTGGGTGGAGGGAAGATCTGACATTTTCACTGTCCTCACTGAAAAGAAAGGGCCCTGTGGGAGCATGGTGGGTCTTGAAGAGCCGGTGATGCTGCCAGGCCAGGCCGCGTGCCCCAAGGGAAGCAGGCAAGCAAAATGAGTAGGAAATTGTTTGTACTGGGGATCGATGTCTAGCGGAGAGTGTATATTCAAAGACAGACCGAACCTAAAGGACTTTCAATTCACTATTCATGTCATGTCTGTGCCAAACTTGCAAGTCATTCCCTAATCTCCTCTTCCAGTGTTCTAAGGACCAATAACAGGGATGCTGCAGACAGCCCTCAGCCCTGGCCGATCCTTGCTGCAAAGGGTTAATTTTGAACCATGAAACAGGCTTAACCTTTACTTTTGGGGTGGTGGTGGTTGTGGAGTCCTCCCTGCTGCTTTTCTTTGATCACATGAGATTTGAGTAGGTAGTTTCAGAGATGTGGTGAGTGGATAGTGTATGTTTTTAACAGCCCAGCTGAGGAAGCACATCAATGGAAAAAAATCACTGTGCAGATGAGAGCAGCAGGCATGGTTGCTTGCTAACCTTTATAGTCTGTTTTTTTGGCAAGAGAGCATACTTTTTGTGCAGTACAGAAACCAGAGCAAAGCGTTTTTCTCTGGCCACAAGTGTGGTTTTGGTGATAGAAATGTAGTTGGTTAAAATTAAAATCCAATTTATCCTGTGCTGGAGTCCTCCTATTCCTTCAAGCAGATGGGCTTTGCAAGGCAATCTGAATAATTTTGGGGATATACAGGCAGATCTATACAAGACCTTCATTCTGGAAAGATAATTGTTCATAGATATGAGGAAGTATATTTGTTCAATAGTCTTTTAGTTCCAGTTCACAAATTACGAGCACCATGATAAAAGAAATTATCAACACCATGTTATATTTGCCATTAAGGAGATAAAAATAAGAAGTAAGAATGGCTGGTATTTTTTGTTGTTTGGGGACTTGGGATTGGAGAGTGAATACATGGACAATTTTATGCAGAGTTTAGGGAGAAAATTGCTGAATGCTGATTTTGTTCTCTGTTGTCATTAGGGGACGTGTATACATGTACAAACACTGCTGGGATTTTCAGGGTGGTTTTTTTTTGTATTTTAGCCACAAAATTGCAGAAGTTTAAAATACAGTAACAAACCTCTTCTTACCCAACTATTTAAGTTTAATATCCATGAAAAAGAAGAGGTTTGCCAATTATGTGTTTCATCCACACTGAACAATAATTGTGCTTTCCTTAAGTCATAACAGTCAAGCCTGCCACAGAGTGACAAGACCTGGCTTTTCCTTCAGTGTTATTTGATAACGTGTTTCAGATTGACATTATGTAAATACTCTGCTATTAGGGAAGAAAATGACATAAAATTGCATCCTTTCTCAATGAGGTTTTAAGTTCTTTCAGTAGCTTCTCTCCTTTTTGAAGCTGTAATAAAGATCATAATTAGAATCCCAGTTGCTTAAGTGAGAAATTAGCATGTTCTTAAATGCTGAGCCAAGCCAGGTTCCCAGTGAGACCCCCTCCGGGTATCTGTCCTGCCCCAAAGCGCTTTCCGTAATACCAATTTGCGTTCTAGACATATTAAGGAAAATCATATTCATTGCCACCTAGCAGTTAATCAGAGCCTTCAGATAGGCTTGAAATAATTTGCAGCCTGAGTGCCAAAACCACCTGCATCCATTCATTTCCTACAGCTGTACCCAGGCATGCTCTAAAACTTATCAGAGAGAGTCAGTCCGTCACCCAGTACCAGACTGAGACAAATTCACACCATGCATGTCCTTCATTCTTACAAATTTGTCACAAATACTATTTAACCCCACCCCGACCTCCTTGCTTACTGTCTTCTAGGCTGTGGCCAAGGGAGCAAAACTCTAATGGCTTTGACCTGCTATTTTCTCTGTCAGAAATATCTTTCCCTAAAGGTTTTGATTTGATTCTGTAGAACTGGGCACTAACATACTTTATCTATTAATATATATTTTACCATGTAAATAAGATTCTAGCAGACTGGAATGAATTAAAACCTTAATAGGGCTAAAATAAACCTCATTTGTAAATTAATTAAAAACAAGAAGCAAAGAACACTAACACTGTAAAAAAAAAAAAAAAAGATACATTTTCATGGTGCAAAATACAGATTTAATTTCCAAATAAGTGAATGGTAAACTGTAACTGTATGATATGCAAGAAAATACTCGGAACATATGAAATAGTAGTCACAGATTTTATAGTCAAGATGTTTCCTTTCTGCGTTTCCAAATTGTCAGCAAAAATACCAAAGGGTAAAGCAAATAAAATACTGTCTTCACAATCGACTCAGGTAGAGATATGATATTGGTGGGAGACAGATTCAGATCTCTCTCTCTTTTTTCTTTTTTTCTTTTTTTTTTTTTAAAGGTGAATTTTTTGGTTCTGATGTCTCTCCTGCAAGTTCTGCCTAACGTGCTTCTGATATGCTTTTGTTTCCACAGGCCAAGGCTGCAAGCACAAAGGAAGTTTGCTCAGTCCCAGCCAAACAGTCCCAGCACAACTCCAATAAAGATAGTGGAGCCGTTGTTACCCCCTCCCGCCACTCAGATTTCTGACCTCTCCAAAAGGAAGCCCAAGACAGAAGATTTTCTCACTTTCCTCTGTCTTCGAGGTAGGAGTCTTGCAGCAGCCTAGGGGGACAGTCTCATTCTAAGAACAAGCCGTAGCATCACACACACTGAGTAGCAGCTAGACAAATGTACTGGTGCTACACTTGAATATATTGTGTGCATTTCAGCTCAGTGATTTGACTGTATCTGCAGCAGGAGCATTCAAGTTCATGGTTGTAGAGACCATAAAATGAGGCCGGTAATAGTGCAAAAGGAAATTTCTTTTATGCTTAGCACTCTGTTATCCTGAATGGGTTTTTGTGTAGCAATCTTAAGTCCTCCCCATCCTCCTTTGTTTTGTCTGACTATAAACTGAAGAAGTGCTTAACTTGCCTGAGTACTTGTTCCTGCAAGAGGAGAAATCTGGTTGGAAATTCCCCTTCCCTGCCTACTCACTGTCCTTTATTGTTTGATCTGTGGGAGGCTTTTCATCTGACAGTGGGCGGAGGGGTTGCCCTTGTTCTTAGCTGCCCCAGGAGCTAGATTGTTCCCATCGTGGTAATTAAAACAGGTGATCAACTCCACCCTGCAACCCAAGTGCAGATGAGGCATCTGAAGTTGTATAGCGAGATATACAAATTATCTCACGGTTACAGGTGCCTGAGCCTGGCTGGAGCTGTATGGTGTGTGTCTGCAAGCCTGTATGTCAGACTTGGGGACCTTAGCATGAGGTACAGCTGACTGTCCAGATTAAGCTAAAGAAGAGACCTTACCTGAGTGGTGATTTTTCTTGGGACTTGCCATGGCCCTGTGTCCCAAGTCATGTACTGAAAATAGCATCTCTCAGTTTAAATTCCCAGTTGTCGTGTTAGCTCTTGTGGTATGTTTCTCTTTTGGCAGGTGCCCCACCTGCCATCCCCTTGGCTAGTCACCGCTCCATCCTTGATGTGCTGGATCGAGGCCTCTTGCTGTTGTTTTGTCCCATTACCTGCTGAAAGGGTGTACATTTGTCCAAGGGCTTGCCTGCAAAAGTCTTACCTAGTGGACTGAATCCTTCAAAGCATGAGTTTGAGTTCCCCTTTCCAGTTCCAAGGTGTGAGTTGCATCTGCTAGCAGCACTGGTCAACACCACCCATAGCTTCTTGTTGAGGTTTCCTCACTTAATGAAGTATGGCTTGTTTTCTTTCTTCTTCTCTTCTGTGAGGTTTGAGGCTAGTGGTAGCTTTAGACTGGTTGCTAATTTATCTGTCTTGACTCTGGTCCAATACGGAGCCTCCATCCTGTTGGGACTTCTGGTAAAGCAGGTGGGTGGAGGGCATGGAGGGGGGTGGTTTGCTAGCTTTTGTGTTTGTTTAAAGGACTACGAGGAGCAGAATCTAATGGAGTTTAAAGTGGCATCACAGTCCTCTGAAATTTAATCTGTGGAAATGTATTTCTAATTTAGTCTGCTGTGAGGTTGATCAGCCTGTTGGCAGCGTGTCACTGCTGTGATCTGGGCCAACTGCCACAGTTGTTGGTGGGAAAATTCAGATGGTGTGTGCGTGTGTGTGTATGTGTGTGAGCACACATGGCTGCACTCACACGCTTGTTTCCACTGCTTGCTAACTAAGCATGTGTTATTTATAGCTTTGAAGGCACTTGCACTTAAAGGCAACCTGTGTGGGGATGTGCCTTATCTCAATTTTTATTTCCTACTATCTCTTAGCATTCTGCTTTAACAATGCAAATGGGAAGCATGGTACTTTTGTCCTATTCCAGTGCTTCATTCAGAAGGTTTGTTGATTTTTTTTTTTTTTATTTTAATCAGTGGCTGTTTAGCTCTTGCACCTGTAATTTTCTTCTTTGTTATTCATCTGTAGAATAATTGATGTTTTGTACTGTCAATTAAGAACTTGCAATTCATTCCTAATTTCTTCAGCATGCAGGAGTACTCATATATTTCAGACAACACGTGCGTTCAGACGGCAAGATCACAATTACAATTATATTAAAAACCACGAGGGAAAATCTGCTGTGAGTGCCACACATGACATTTTCTTGGTCTGTTTAAACAGGCTGAAGAAAAGCAGAAAGGGGAAGCTGACAGCTTGCTGTTTCAGCACCTCCACAAGCTTATTGCTCCATCACCCTGGTATCAAGCCTGAAAACAGCCAGTAAAAACAGGGTGGAATCTTCTTAGACATCAGCTACCTGGATACATACCTGTGGAGGAGCAGAAGGCTTGGAAGGAAAAGGAGTGGGGTTGTTGAAATTGGTGCTAGCATGGTTCTGGCTTCAGTGTCTGTACTACTGTGTCCTTCAGAAGGTCCTGGCTGCCTGAGATTGTGCCCGTTTGGTCCCTCAGGAGGTTTAGCTCTAGGTGGTTGTCTCTTCTGATGTGCCCATTGGAAAAAAGGAGGTGGAAACTGGTTCCTAATATGCTTGCAGAGAGTTCATATAGCAGCCTGCTGGTACATCCAGCTCTAGAAAGGTACCACAAGTGGCTTTCCAGGGCACTGGCAGACTTAGTTTGGTGCTGCTCCTGTGGTGGGATCAGTGAGCTTGGAGAGGGAAGAGCCAGCAGCTTACTTATTACAAGTCTCCCCTATGCAGTGTTTGTTGTTTTTTTTTTTTTTCTGGAAGGGGTTTGTTGGGTTTTGAACCTCTGTGATATTATTTATTGAAATGTTGAGGGATTCAAAATTGCTTGCATGGTGGGACATGTGGTTGGTCTGACTTCCGTCCAGATACATCTGTCCAGCTCTGGCTGTTTGCACTTCCATGATGAAATGCAACATACAATCACATGGAAATAAAAGCATACTCACTGGCTGTCAGTTCAGCACTTTGCAAATTGTTTAGTAGTAAGTGTAGCAGTGATAAGATCCAGGACAGTAAATCCCCATTTTTGTGTAATTAAAAAATTTTTTTTTTTTAAATTGGGACTCTCTTAGGTCCTAGTCATTCAAAATGCTTTGATGATATAGCCCCTACATTCATGATCAAAGCTTTTGTTTGGCAAGGGAGTCTTCTCCAGGACTGGTGGGAAAACAGCTCTGTGGTCATGTGTCTGTCCTTGTCCCACCACACCCAGCAGCAGTGTCAGAAGCACAGTGTAAATTTATCACACCATGTCAGCATGCACTTTCATTTTCTATTTTTAAACAGAGAAATTTAAAAATCCCATCACCACTACAAGTTCACTCTTTGGTACCCTGGGGTGTTTATTTTAAGCAGAAGCAGCCGAATTCTGGGAGTGATGAAGCAGTACTATCATGTGACAACATGGAATAAAGGCCCTTGAAGTGCCCAAGGTCCCATACTTAGGAAAGGAAGTCCTATTTACCTGGCCTACTGCTATGTGTCAGAAAATCTAATGATTCAAATCACTTCTGTTTACTTTTTTTTTTTAAAGCACCCCATAATTTCAAAGGGGGATAATTGAACCAAGATGACCTGCTTGGTTTCATTATCCAGAATACTAAGGACTTCAGATATATTTTTAATTAGTTTGTTTTTTGAACTCCCGATTTGATAATACAATGTACTAATTACTTCTTTAAAGGTAAGCGGAACAGAATGAAAAGCTGTAACAGTTGCTGAATACCTGAGCACCCTGGAATACATCTAACTGACCAGACTTGGCAAGGCTCCCCTGCTTTCTATTATTTTAAAATCCTCCTCCTATTTTTTTTTTTTTTTGGTGACCTAGAATTTCCAACACAAGAAGAAGGGAATATCTCTGAAGTGTTTGTCTGCAGCGTTCTTATCTTTAATAGCTTCTTTGAAGGAGCCCGTATGCACTTTGCCAGGGGCATAATTAGTATCTTTCAGCAATGTGTGTAGATATGAGTGTGTCATCAACATGCAGTTGTACAACAGCTTTCACTTTTACTGTATTTTCTACCTCTGATCAAATTTTTCTTAATAACTTCCATTACAGTGCATTTCAGTTACCTTTTGTCTCTGTAATTATTTACAGGTTAAAAATATTGTGAGTGGAATAATACAAGGCTAAAGGGGGAAGGAGAAACTCCCTGTGAGCAATAGATCTTTGGCAAAAGGTGGTAATAGGAAGGCTATGATTAGGAGCCTACATTTTAAGAAGTTTTCCCATGATCAATTTTCTAATTAAGCTGGGCCTCTGGGAGTTACATGCTAGAGAATTTCAGGGATTCCTAAATAAAGACGGTTTAATTGAGATCTCACAAATTGAGTTTTCAGGCTCTTCTAACAACTGTTCCGCAAAACGTGTGGCTGTTCGTTTTCTTTGAGTACTGCAGTGACTTAATGATCTGATGATTTATTACAATTTTGCAAAACCAAAGCAGAAGATCTCACTATAGAACGTTTGTCTAAACTTCAGTAACTTCCAAAATTCAGTGCCCCAGTCCTCTCACAGTTTGCTCTTAAACAGGCTTTTTAAATGTGTTGTTTGGATGGTAGGCTTGGGGGCCTTTGATCCCAGTGTTCTCTCTCAAGTCTTAATAGGAGGGATTGCCTGTGCCAGTAGATACCTGCAGAGGTTTTCCATTACAGCAGGAGAGACCCCAAAATAAAAAACCTGGGAGCTCTTAATTTTGGGCATGTTAGAAAACAGCTGTGAATTTGCCTAACTTTTAACGAGGCAGAAGGTACACTTGCCTAGTAGCTAATATCAATAGGAACGCTGGACTTTGAGAGCAGGTGACTGCATGAATCATATTCTTGAAGCACCAGCCTTCCAAGGGAGCATGTTGCCACCTTGGAGACATGCTCACCAGATCAGAGTAAGCACATTAAATAGCACAGCAACTTGATTAAGCTGGAAGCAAAGCGTCAAAATGCTGACACTGTCCAAAAATACTTTGCAGTCTGGGTTAGTTTTTAGAATTCCAAAATAATATTAAAACATGCAGACATACAATAATTTGTTTAAAATACTGGAAGAAGCCTTTTATCAATTTTAGTTGTTAAATCATTTGGGTTTTGAGACTAAAATTTTAGGTTTTGTCTCTTAATTGACATCAAGATGTCAATCTTTGATTGTCAGAGATTGAAAATACAAGAATAAATTTCGGGGTGTTGAATCTTAATTGCACAAGCCATTTCATAAAAATTTGCTTGCTTTAGTAACTGTAATCTCACAATTTCGAAGTTCTTTTTTAAAGTTAGGAGTAACATTGAAGTGTAAAATATGATGTATTTCTCATTGTGCAACCATTTACTCCACCTGTGGAACGTGCTGCTCTGGGCTGGTAACTTGCTCTCGCAGTGGTTTAGGACAAATCAGTGTTGGCAAGGAGAAGTGAGTATGTGGCTCACAGTGAACAGCACGTGTATGAAGAACACAGAGAGCCTGGCGACCAACACCGTGGCATTATTCCTTCCCAGGGGATGGGAGCACTGCTGGAGGGCCATCCTTCCAGGCATGCAGCAGAGGATATGTCTTCACATCAGTGTGTACCTACTGGGAGATTTAAGAGCTGGGAAGCGCTGCTGAGTGCAAGATGGAGTAGCCTGTGTGTAGTACTGCAGCTGAATGAAAGTTTTTCCGTGCTCTTCCTGTTTTGGGGCCCCTTTCTGATGTTAATGATTCCAGTATCTACCCCTGCAAAAAGCCACAGGATGAAATAAACTCATGGAAACAGGAGACAAATCTTGCGGTTCAGCCTTTGTATTTGCCACAGACTTACTCCGAGTCCCTCAGCAAGCTCCTTAGTTTTTCTGTAAAATGAGGATAATTGTTTAACTCTGTGTATCTGTATTGGCGTAGCTGGACGTTGATTATTGATGAGCTACTGGGAAAAAATCTGAGTGCTGCAGTGGCAGCAGCAGCACTTCAAAACCTTGCTGCCCACAGTTTTCAGTGCCCAGGTGGGCAACGTAAAGTATTCTGGCAAAGGCAATTCCTGCCCTTCTTCCCAGCCGGAAAACCATGAGCCTGCTTCTGTAACTGTGAACCTACCATAGGTTCAGTGCTCCCCGGAAGACTTACTTTGTGCTAGAGATGTGGCTCAGGATCTCTTGGGTATGAAACACAGCCTGGTAGTCGTTTGGGAATGGCAGCGCATTGGTTTGGCACTTGCAGACTTGTCTTGTTCATGGTGGAGAGGAACATGAAGTCGGGGGTTGAAGTATATGTGGGAAGTGATGGTTTTGAGGTTCACTGCCAAATCTAGCCATGTCAGTGGAGGTAAATTGCCTTGAGATTGTCAGATATGAATTGTAGATGTGAGAAGAAGCACTCTGCTTGGTTGGTGTGGTAGTTTTTGGTTTTTTGGGGTAGGATTGGTTTGTTTGTTTTTTAATATTCAGTAGTCTGGTACTCTGGTGTGTGTTTTGTTAACTTTGGAAAGTGAACATTTTTTTTTTCCTGCAGATTCCTGCCTTTCCCCAACCTTACTCCATTTCCCTAGAAAAGGAACAATTTTTACTTTGGCTTTTTGGTTTTAGCTGTACTGTTTTGAAGAAGGGACCGAGAAGAAAATGGGTTTTATGTCACTACACTAGCCGATAAGCTAGCCGTTACACTAACCATCTTGTGATTTGTACAACAGCAGAAGAAGGGAGAGTTTGAGCATCGGCATGTTTGAGATCTGTTTTATTTCTGTACTTGGGATGGCCTTTTCCTCCCTCTCGCTCAGGCACTGGGGAGCTCCCTCTGGGACTGTTCCTGCAGGTAGAGTCAGACAAGTGAGATACAGTTGCTCTTTCCTATAGAGTTTGTGCAGTTCATTCTCTTTTAGCCTTGCTCTGTGAAACGACCATGAAGTGCGGGCATAAATTACATTTATTCACACTTCAGGGACTTGGCGCTGTCCTGCCAGAACATAATAAGTAGGACATATAATAAATGAGCAGCAGGCCCTAAATTTTAAGCATTGAGATGCCAGTACATTGGGAGCATTTGGGAGGCAAGGTTTTTCCACCTGCATACAGCCCCAAAATGGGGCCGTGTGTCAGAGGAGAAGCCAAACCTCTGGACGCAGCTCGTTGTAGGGCTTGGCATGCTGCATGTTTATCGGGGCAGGCTTAAGTCCCACATACCTTGACCTGCCTTGTGCTTAAATCATTCTGATGTCTTAAATTGTTTTAAGATTTTTCCAAAGCACATCTGGGTTATGTTTAATTGTTAGGAGGGGAAAAAAAAAAAAGGAGCTAGAGGGGGAGTTGGTGTAAATAATTCATGGAGAAGAATCCTCCAATTTTGCAGAAACCACAGCCCAAATTACAGAGAAGCCTCTTGGATTGAGATGATTTTTGTTGTGGTTGTAACATACCAGGGTTTGAATCCTGTCCAGATGAAAACATTTGGTTTGTACTTCAGTAAATATTGTAGAAACACTGCCAGCTAATTCTGAAGAGTAATGAAATAGTGCTTTTGGCAAAGCGCATGCACTTTCCATACTTCTGATTCCACTCTTCAGATCCAAATTCAGAGGTTTTTTAATATGTTTAGCTAGTCCAAGACAAAAGTTAATGTAATATAATGAGAAACAAAACATACCGTAATTTAGGAGGGAAAATTACACATTTGTCAAATAAAAAAAATTAATAACCTCATTAGTAAAATAAAATGGCTGAAAAAGAGTATAGTTTATTCTATTAATCAGGCACTTGCTGCTGAGGTCAATGCATCTGTGTGTACAGGTTGCATAAGCATCAATTCTGCCTACTGTTAGTATCAAGCCTGAATTTTGCATATGCAAAGGGTAACATCTTTCCAAGAAAACTGCTAAAAGCAGCACCATGGCTTAAAAAAACCCATATTTTGCTTTGTACTTATTGTTGTATAAGCATCAAATTATAATAACAGAGGACATAAGATACATTTGTCATCCTTTCATATGCATTAGGCTACACTTTGTGTATAGTTGTGGTAATTGTTTTTCCTATATGGTTAGGTTTTCTTTTGTGTTGCTCTCACAATAGGAGCGAAGACAAAAATACTCAAGAGAATTTCAATAACAAAACTGCAGATACTGACGGAAACAGTTGCCAACATACTTCAGACCTAATTTTTTTTAAAGAGCTGCATATGTTCCCTTCTTGTAATAATTCATAGCTCATTGTAACCATGATGAGTGAATTTAAAAAAGACAACTCACCATTAATGACTTTCTCAAAATTTGCCACCACAGCAGTATCTGATCACAGGAGCAGTAACTGCTGCTCTGATACTGGTGAGGAGAGGGTACCTGGGGTTGTGTTAGCTGTCTGAGCTTTCCGCATGGCTTGCAATCCCTCAGTCAGTCACAGCGATTTGTTAGGCTTTCAAAATCGCATGATGAGGGCCAGCTTTGGCAACTTGGCCTTCCCGCAGTGATTTGGAGGAGGGGGAGGGGGCTGGGAAGTTCCCTCCAGGTTGCTGCCTGGCCTTGGCCATAGCTTTTCTGCTCTCAACTCTGAGTTAACAGCAAATTGTTAAGTGGGAAAAGGTGAGTGGCACATGTCCAGATCAGGTCAACAGCACTATCAGATATACTCTGGTTAAAGCGGCTCGATACAAGGTGTCCTTCCTGCTTTACTATATTTGTTACTATTTAATGTCAGTAATTCTTTCGGTATCTTCCTTCTCCCGTTGCTCCGGCAGCCTGTGTCCATCTGCTAACTTACCCCTCGCCGCTCACCTCTTCCTCCAGCCCCAACACATCTGAGCCCCTCCCTCCTGCTCTGCTGCTGCTGCGTGCCCTTTCTTTCAGCTTAGTACTTCTGCCACGGCTTTTCCTTCCTCCTCAATGTATTCTCTTGTGAGGGCAAGTGCTTTTATGCAAATACTGATGCAAAACAAATCAACTGTCTTGAGGGGGAAAAATAAAAAACATTTAGGAAGCGTGTGCCTAGACATCATCAGGACAGAATGTAAAACGTGCAGCTCCTACATGAGATTGGAAACATACTGTGTTTCATGTTTTGTTTCATAACATAAAATGATATATTAAGCTACGCATTCAATAAGAAAAAGTGTGCATAGAAATTTTCCAAATCTTTACTTGAGAGCTTGTAACATTACATTACAGTTACAGCATTTATTAATGGACTTTAATTTCCTTAGCCTGGGATTTTAATCTGAATCAGTTCCCTGACCTGATTCACCACATGGCCCCACAAAAAAATTATACTGCCACAGTTGAGGTGGTGGCACAGGAATATGAACAAGAGGCCAGATGGAGGTAGATGCTCTGTAGACCATTTTTGATGCCAAGAAAAATGTCCACACAGCCAGAGACAGTCTAGATGGTTCCTTGTATGAAGTGTCTTCTAAATAAGTGGTGGGAAGTAAAATTTTATTTTCTAGATTACCATCAGATTTGCTGAGTGAGCAGGTTTTTCAGGCACCTGCTGATTGGGTGCATGGCAGGATGGGTTTCTCAATGTGGAGGGCTGCTTGCGTGCTCTCCCCAGGTGCTGGAGGGCTGCTCCCCTGCTCTCCCCCTTCCGCCACTGCAGGGCCCATGGTAGCAGCTGCCTGCACAACTTGGGATCTCCCAGCACAGAAGGAGACTTGTAAAATTCAATACAGCCACAGGCTCTCATAACTCTCTCGCAGATTTTAATGCTGTTTTCTTGGGGATGGAAAGTGAGGAAGGGGGGAATTATATACCTAGAGTGCTGAGACCTGGCATGCACCACCTCCCCAGGCACAGATGTTGTCCTCTATCCAGAGCACTGCAGCTCTTCCCTTTTGCTGTTGGTTATTAATTAAATTCCAATGTCACTCTTTAGATTACCCTGGGTAGGCTTTGAGAATCATGCCTTGGTGCTGGGGGGGGCAAGAGGAAGAGGAGGGATGATTGCTCATCTTTACTCTTGCTGTCTGGCTGGCAAAATATGTGCAAGAATGAACCGACATAACTGCTCTGCGGGTTTCTGTTACTGAGTGCATCCAGACAAAGACTAAAACGTGCAGAATAGCGTGTTGTAAATTAAAAAATCAAGAAGGTACCCACAACTGTATGCTCTGTGACTGTGTATATATATGCATCTGGTGAACCTGCAGTTTTCCTTATTCTCATGCCATTTTGGATGGTTTTTATCATCTTGCTGTCATATTATTTGTCATGAAAATTGTGTTATACAGGGAGAAACCTGAGAGCAACAACTCTCAACTAAGTCTGTCTGTAAGGAAAACCACCATGTTCTTAACTTGAGATGAAGACAGGCCAGATTTATGAGGAAGGGCAATATATTTTGTTAGTCCCACTGATATAGTTGGAAAAAACAAACCAGCTCTTGAGTGCACATTCTTCTCCACATGTCCAATGGTCTTAGATGTGGTTACAATAATACTGCTTAGTATTGTTTACAGAAATTAGCAGCTTTGAATAACAACTGGGTTCCCCTGTAGAGGTAGGCTGTGGCATCATATACGCATCCCTGTCTGGTCTCAGAGATTGTGAGGGATATTTAGGACAGGAATCTTTATTGTAATAAATAAGGTGAGTGCTCACCTAGCTTCCATTCTTAACAGTGCAGCTTTGTTCGTATGAGCTTCATTAGTTCTTCAGACATGAGAAGTCTGAGTTTTATTTCCGTAAGAGGAGTCCTGGGGGGTTCTCTTAGATCTTTGCTTGGTGTAAACCACCAGTGCCTGTCAACCACTCACATTTACATGTTAGGTGTTGCCTAATCAACATAATTGTAATTCTTTTAACTTGGATGAAATCACGATGTACTTACAGGCTTTTATTCCCTTCAGTTTGCTCATAAAACAAATTTGCAGTATCTTGAGCTTGAGCAGCCTGTTTCAGTATTTTAAACCAGTGTTTTCTAAGCCTTTTGGATATGTTTAGCTACATAGACTTAAAAGGAAAGTGATTTCAACCAGCTCAACCCATAGGTGTGAAGAAGTTCTCAGTATCTGAGGCTACTCCAGAACTGAAATCTTATTATAAAAGACAATGATAAAAATATAGTATTCTAATATAAAAAATAAGCAAGAAAACTCAAAGCTTTTAGATTTCTTCAGTGTCTTCCATCCATAACAATGCTTAAATAGAACAAAAATGCATGTGTTCAGCCTTTTTCTTCTTTCTGTTTTGCAAGTCAGCTTTAATAAATATATAGGAAAAGCTTGGGGGCAGGAGGAGGGGAGGAGGCGACCCAGACTGAACACCAGCTTTTCTCCGAGGTCTCATATTGCAGAGCACTTAGATCAGTGAAGTGAGGGCTAGCAGGACTCTCCTGTGTTATTGGACCTTGCTAGTCTAATTTATCTGGAAATGTACTTCCCAAACAGTCCCAGCTGTCCCAGGAATGCAGTTTAACCATTGTTGTTCATAGTTCTCGATTGGAAAGAATTAAAAAATGTCATTCTGACCAAAGATTTATGCACTGAGATTACAATGATTGAAGACCAGGATTCAGGTGAAGTTTGTATCTGCTCTTGCACTTGAGTTAGACCCTCCCTCCATTCTAAGCAGAATGACACAGTACGATATTTTATTCTGTGCTTTAAAAAAAAAAAAAGATTGCTATTGTAATAACATTTTGTAACAACATTTGTGTTGCAGATGATAATTTTTTTTTCTGGTTGCTGTTGAAAGCAGCTGACAAAAAGCTCAGGGTTGTGGAACACTAGGGAAGATGAGGCTTAGAGAATAAATGTTATATCTGCTCTTCTATTTTAGTGTCTTGGAAGGATAAAATTTCTGACTCTTTCTCTAATTATAATAGAGAGATTTTAGTCTGTGTTTGAATCTCATTTTGAGGGTTCCTAACAGTAAGTTTCTTTTACTGCCATCATTTGTCAATGCATTAATATGCTGATGGTGCCAGACTTCAGCTCCTGATTAGAACTGAATGCACAGTACAGACTTGCAGACCTAATGACTTCTGAATCAATACCACAGATTTGGGTGCCTAGATGGAAGGAAAAAGGCAATTTCTTTTTCAGGCAGCACTGTCCTAGAGTAACTGTTCTGGAGTTTTCCAGTTAGTTGCTGTTGAGATTTAAAGCTCCCTTCCAAGCAGAAGAATTAATGTGCCTATCAGCACCTCTTACCTACTGTGGTTGATTGCTTAAGGGTGTGCCAAAAAGTTCTGGGCTTGCATAAAAACGCAAAGTTTTCTGTAAGCTGCTATAGCTCCCATGCCTTGAAATATGTCAGCAGTCTTAATTTGATCATTAGTCTATATAAATATGAAAGTTGTGGAATGCAAAAGGCTTTCCCCCAGGCTAACCATATGTGTCCATATATTTATGTCTAGGTTGGATGGATTAATACGTACGTTACTTCAGAGGGGAAGAATTGTTGTGTCCTACTGTAGTGTTTCTTCTAGTTGTCCGAGGGCTACCACCGATGCACAGAATGGGGGGCTGGTGGGGAGTTTCTCTCTGCTTCTCCCCACGGCAGCCGCAGTCCCAAAGGGGAGAGACCAAAAGCAAAGGTCTTCACAGGTGGGGGACTAAGCCCCACATGACCGGTCACTCACTGCCCCCCAGTGGGATGGGGTAGAGAAGTGGAAGGGTAAAAGTCCAAAAACTCATGGGTTGAGATAAAGACAGTTGAATAGGTAATGCAAAAGCTGCGAGTGAAAGCAAAGCAAAAGAAGGAATTAATTTGCTACTTCTCATGGGCAGGCAGGTGTTCAACCATCCCCAGGAAAGCAGGGGCTCCATCATGTGTAATGGTTACTTAGGAAGACAAACGCCATCACTCCGAACATCCCCCCTTCCTGCTTCTTCCTCAAATTTATATGCTGAGCATGACATCATATGGTATGGAGTATCCCTTTGGTCAGTTGGGGTCAGCTGCCCTGGCTGTGTCCCCTCCCAGCTTCTTGTGTGCCCCCAGCCTGCTCACTGGTAGGGTGGGGTGAGAAACAGGAAAAAATTATGCCTTGACACTGTGCAAGCACTGCTCAGCAATAGCTAAAATATTCCTGTGTTATCAACACTGTTTTGGTCACAAATCCAAAATATGGCACCATACTAGCTACTATGAAGAAAATTAACTCCATCCCAATTAAAACCAATACACTCAGGAAAGGATGATTCATTGCAGAAACAGCCTACCCCAGTCTTTGCACCGTATTTAGGTATCCATTAATTAAAATGTAATTTTTTGTAGTTAAGAGTATTTTGTACAAACCTGGTAGGAGCAGAAAATATGCAACCCAAAAATAAGCTTTAGTTAGTTGTTGGCAATGGCAACACCAACAGCTCAAAACCAAACAAAATGCAGAATTGCCGTTCTGAAGAGCTTGAAGCCAGAAGCGTTTCCTAAGGAAGCATCAGCCAAATAGCCCCTACTTCGTGTTGTTGGTCTGTAGCCCAGCTGTCTTTGTTCTTTGTTTTATTTAGCTACAGGAAAATAATTGAAGCAATGAGTCCCCAGTCTCCACTTCTGTTGACTTTCTATTTTTTCCTGTTCTTCACCAAAAAAGTCGTCTCGTGAATAAGCAGAAGGCTCCTAAGGCACCTGCCCCTCCAGGGGATAGAGAGAAGACTCATTTCAAAGTAGAAACTAATATGGGGCGTAAGGGAAAGTGTCTATTAGTTGTCAACAGTATTTGTACATTTAAAAATAGGTATTAGATTGCTACAGTCATGTCGTTTCCTGATGAAGTGCAGGGAAGCCTATGCGCTGTTGTGTGACACGCATAAAAGAAATTTTGTGCAAGAGTTAAATTTAAATTACAACCCTTTATTGTTAAGCTTGTGAATCCTCACTTCTCTCTCACTGAATTGCATGTTGTATATTACCCTTGTGCAAATAAGGCAGGTTAGGGTGAGCATCATGGGAAGCGAGAAATGAGAAGCAACATCCTCAAGAGGAGCACACGAGGAATCAGGAGACTTTTGCTCTTTTTCTCTCCTTTGCCAGGGACCTGCTAGGCAAATTTAAGCATCTCAACGTCTCAGTTTTCCTCTGTGTTTAAAATTGAACCAGAATACTGCAAAGCATTGTGTACAATACTATAGAGGTCTGCAAAGCATTGTGAAGTTTAAATACTAATATTTTATTGTAATAATAACCTAAAAATATTACTGGGGTGCAGATTGATTTGTAAATGCTCTTTTTTTTCTTCTCTCTGGAAAAGCTGTAAGCTTCTAGTTTGTGCGTCAAGACTTCAGTAAGGCACTTAAGCACACATTTGAAATTAAGCATGTGCATTAGTCCTTTTCTGAATACACAAAGCTATTAATTAGGGCTTGTAGCAAGACTGTTTGATTGTCTGAAATATGAATAGAATGTGCTTGGGGGGGACACCTCTGCTTTTCAAGCACATACGTATCCTGTTGGTAAAAATTAATAAATAAAAAAACACCAGTTAGTCACGCACTAGTGTGACCTTCCATCTCCGAGTCCCCGTCTTCCCTTGCTATGTATAACACTAAAGTAGGTTGTGATCAATATGGTTAGTGCAGTAAGTGAATGTAATGATGCTAATGAGCCACTTCTTTATAATGATCAGGTTCTCCAGCCCTGCCCAGCAACATGGTATATTTTGGAAGCTCTCAGGATGACGAGGATGAAGAAGAAGAGGAGGAGGAGACAGAGGACACAAAAACAGCCACAAACAATGCTTCATCATCATGCCAGTCAACCCCCAGGAAAGGAAAAACGCATAAACATGTACCAAATGGGCAAGGTAGGTGCTAAATAGTGCTGTTCTCTTGCGCTGCCTGGTAAAGAAAGTTATGAGCTAAATGTGCTTAATCCTTGTCCATCCTTATGACTGGAGTGAAAAAGGATACAGACCATGATGGGAAAATGGAGTGAGATGTAGTGTTAGCATCTTCTGCTTTAACCTGTTTCTCCTGACAATCTGAGCTCCACCAGATGTAGAACTATAACTGCAGGGCTGGAATTATATATATATATATATATATATATATATATATATATATATATATACATATATATATATATATACACACACACACACAAAAAAACAAAACCCCCCACACACTGGAATTATACAGACGCATAGACACACACATACATGTATAGGCACACACAGTCACTCTCTCTCTGGCTTTTTTGAGACTGATGTTTAATCTAGAATGATTTTATTTTATCAAAGTTAAATATAAGTGTTCATAAGTGTTATCAAAGCATGTGACGGGGCAACACTTAGTTTGTCACATGCAATATTGATACCACAATTGCAGTAGGTTAAGATACTGCATTCATGCTGTCAATTGAAAGGTTTTATGGAAGAAGTTTTTTCAAGTCAGTTATTTCTTTGCAAACCAACAAAAGCTGCATTCATTACATAGTATTTCTGTCACAATGTCCTTGTGCCATACCTTGATAAATGGATCCGTGTATGTTGCAACATCACCTAGTGTAAAATGGAAGACCTAAAAGTCACACTGAAAATTTTCTAAGCCTGCTATAATGCTCCACTGCCAAAGTCTTGTGTGATGCGGTGCACTCTCCAGCAAGACCTCTTGTATCACAAAAACTCTGCCTGATGTAATTTCAAAATGGAGCCTGTGCTCGCCGTTCCCTTCCGCAGTATTAGTTTACCATGAAAATCTTTCCTCCTGGTCACTGCCCACTCAGCTTTCCTCCTCCTAGTAGAAGGACTGAGAGGAAGGTCTCTCTGTAGTGCACTTTCTGAGATATGGTTGTGACATGTGCTTGATTTTTTTTTTTTTTTGTTCTTTTGTGCTACTCTCTGCTCTGAAGAATAGATTAGTAGATCCCAGTTATTTCACTGGGCTTGTCCTCATCTCTGCTTTCAAAAGGGAATTTTCTATAAAGGATGCCCTTGTTACATACATCAGAATTATTTTTCATGACTATGTCTGAATCTGTTTTTTATTGCACACCCAAGCTCAAAAACTCTCTTTTTGTGAACCATTTGTGGAGAAGTGCAAGGGGATGTTATGCCTAATAGCATTTCAACTGTCAGCTGTGAGCAGGAGCTTTAATGCTATAAGAGCCATGGATCAAAACTTGGCACTTTGGATTGATTTCTAAATAAACCCCCCAAAATAACAGGCCCAAAATTATACATATGAAAAATGAGATTGCAGGTAACAGAACTGCTGCCATAGAGTTTTAAATGTGATGTATCATTACAAAAGGAGCTGATTGCGTTCCTTGAGAATGTCCCAGATGGCAGCCACTTTGAAATTAGCTCAAAACCAGAGACACCTGAAATCTTAATTGGGGGTAAGTAAAGGCAAACTTAATGAGCCATCTAATGGCTTCATAATCTTTATCAATATAGACCAGAGTGAGCATAATGAAGCTGTTGCTTTAATAGATCTGCAAAAGACCTTTATAAAATACATAGGAGACAGTGTGAGATGTTTTGACAAAGGTGATAAAACAGGAATTCCCAGAGAAGGCAGCTACTTCTTCGTCATTGTAATATCTTTTTCTTCTTCTTCTTCTTTTTTTTCTAATTAAAATTTCCTTACCCAGGAGTATTCCCATTTTTCAGTGTCTGTTATTTTGGTTGACAGCCAATACTATTTTTGTTTCCTGTGAATAAAGTAGGTTCTGCTTCATGTGTGTCTGTTTTAAATGAGACCACACACAAAGGCAGACCAGGGACGGGTGCAGCAAATGAACTTAATCTAGCATGAGAGTCTATTTTTAATGAATTAAAGTCTTTTGTTTTTAATATACAATGTGTAGTCAAGCACTTTGGACCTGAAAATGCTAAGCATTTGCTATGACATAAAACAACAAAGAGCTTGATTAATGTCATTAGACAATGTCAAATAATCGCTTTCTACTAAATGAGGACCAGAACAACTTTCCTGGATGAAGTAATTTGTCAATATCCTCTTTTGACACCAATATGGGGCATTATTAGGGTTGCACACCAAACTATTTGTTATAACCTAACTTGTTGAGCCACCTTTTGGACAGCTAACTCAATTGAAAACACCCAAGTATGAATAAGAAGCACATATAACACGTGGCATAGCTTGCTGCATGAATTGAAGTTAATTAGCTCAACTGACTTGTTGCCTTCCAACCTTACCATTTATATAGATATATTTAAAGCATCAGATTGTTACCTGTGCCTTTTCATCCTCCTTTCTTAGTACTTGCGATGTGCTGAACACATATCTAGCTGTTAAAGAGCAAAGTAAAATGTTTGGCAGGAGAAGTGTTTATCCCCCACATTCATGGGAGTGTGGAAAAGGGGTACGTAGCAATGTGCAGGTCTTTCCTTTGTGCAGTACCTTAGCGCAGGTAGCGGTAGTCTTGCAGTTAAAACGTTTTCGAAGATATTGCTGTGCTGGCCACAAGGGAAAAAAGTAGAGCCGTGCTCTTAAAAATTGGTTTCATGTCATTGCCAAACTTCAGCTGATTAGGCTGGGCCTGACATATGTTAAGATAAGATAGCAGCAGATAAAGGCTTGGATGTCATTGGTGGTGCTTTGTGCCTTGGTTAGAAACTAGAATTAGTTCTGGGTAGGTATCTCTTGTGTCGTGTGGGTTGTTCTGCATGTAACTCTTCCCATTACTGTCTTTTTCAGCGTGCTTAAACTTAAAATGAACAATTCTCACTAAGAGGAGATACTATCTAAAGGCTTTCAGGTTTTGTTTGCAAGAGAACTGTTCTCTTGTAGAGTAAAACGTGTGAGTGGTTCTTACTTGCTTACGGATTAAGGTGTGATCTCACAGTATATGTCATAGATTAATTCAGGTCAGAGAAGACCCCTGGAGGTCATCTAGTCTTACCTCTTCCGCAAAACGCTGTTGATAACTTTTTTGACAAATTCAGCAATAAAATTGGCAGAAGTTTGTGCTTTTAATTATATATGACTTTTGAGGAGGGGGTAGATTTTTGAAGCTTTCTAAAACTTGGTGTGGAATTTTGGTCCTAATCAGAATGATTTTAATTGAGTTAGGATTTACAGTGGGGTTAATATGGTAAAGGGCCAGAAACTAATCAACTGAATCACTTGGTCTCCATATAACTGCTGACTTCAAAAGGATATTTCCCCAGCTAAGAAACCATATGAACATTTAGTTGGAATAGAGAAATCCCTCTTGCTGTTTCAGTCAAGGATTTAATCTTTTTAAAGCACGTAGTTCCCTTTTAACTTCAGACCTTCTAAGTAAGTTTGTGGTGCATTTAAAAATTAACATACGGAAAATTAGGGGTGATATGGTGCTGCGTATTGCAGCAGATAGAGCAGAGGTTCAGATAACTCTGTTGTAATTGCAGCCCTGTTACTGACCCTGTGGAGCGTGGGTGTGGAAACCCCGTAATTCTCAGTGTTTAGGTCCAGAACACCCAGCCACGGGACGCCTGCGTGCTCCTCAGATGGATATGCTTATTTTCCAGCTTGCATTTTGTACGCATCTCAAATGACCATCAGTCTATCTGAGACTATTACATGGCTTTGAACGCAAAGAATTCAGTGGAAGAAGCAGGCAGGAGCATTGGCTTAAACAATGTGTTTTTTCTTCAGTGTAGATTCCAGGTGTGGGGAGAAATTTCTCAACCACAGCCTGGATGACGGGGCATCTTGCCAGCATGGAGGAGGAGATGGAGAGACATTGATCTATTAGAAAATTGACCTTATGTAAAGGGAGGAGGGTGTCAGTCATCAGCTGCTGCAGGCTGACGTGCAGGGAAAGGAGGTTCTCTGCAAGTGAGCTGTACTTCACTTCCCTCGGGGACAGGGAGGTACCGAGTCTAAATTACATCTCCCCACTGCTTGGAGGAAATTCCAAGTTGTAGGTAAGAGGGTAGGCTTAGGTCTCTGTTTCTTTAAAACTAATTCTTTGGATTCCTTACAACTAAATAAATCCTACTTTGATTTCATTCTATGGCACAATGGAAGGTTTTCTCTGCAGGCTCCTGAAGGAAAATGTTTGCAGGTGCCAAGTGTTTTGTTAGGCAGGCTGGGATTGGGAGCTGGAAGATGCAGTTAGGGAGTTGTTGGGTTATCGGTCCCATCACAAGAGCAAAAGGGGATAGGCGTTACTCTACTTGAAAGGGCTTGTGGACTGGAAAGGGCCTCAGGAGGAGCAGTGTACACAGATACACTTGTGTAGACAACTTTGAAATTGCAGGCAGCAGGCTACAGTTCTCTCATAATAGTTGGCTAATTTCCTCAAGAAGGATGATTGCAGGATTAGGTATTTCTCACACCAGCACAGCAGTTCAGATTTGGAGAGAAGTGCACATCTGGGCCAACATACTTGGGAATGTCGTGTTTGTCTTCAGATGCCTGAGATGGACAATTAAGTTCTAATTTACATTTAGGAAAACAGCTAGCCATCGTTATTTGTAACCAGACTTCTTCATGAAGGAGAGTCTTGTTTCCGTGGCTGGAGCAAACCAGCTCCAGTGTGTCAGAAAACCTACTGGCTCAGAACCGGTTACTGGTCTGTGCTGTGTTTTGTTAACATGGTCAGATAAAAAATGCTCTGCATGCCTTTTGCCTGAAATGAGCGGGGGAGCAAATTGTATAAAGCCTTTTTCCTTGGGGCTCAAATTTCAAAACAGATCTGGCAGTAGTGCATAGTAAGCAGGCATCACTAGAAATACTATACTCTGCTTTAGTGCTGTCTTCCTTGCTTACCAGAAATACAGAAGAATGTTTCGCTTCTCAATTTGCAATGGATAATTTAGCAGAGTAATTTCCTTACATGTGTAGCAACAAAGATGATGCCGGAAAAGACTGTAGATTTTTTTTTTTTTTCCTCATTTCAGGGTATAGTTCAATGTTTTATTTTTTGTCATTTCAAGATATAGTTCAATGCAGTGTTTGTACATCTTGGGCTTCAATGCCATATCTTTTTACATACATTACCGTTTGACAGTGTTGTGAGGAAATTTGAATTTGAGATTGCAATTCTTTATTTAGTTTTGGTTTTAACTAAATTTGGTATTTGTGGGTGGGTACATAAGACTGAGTCTTAGTCTTATGCATCTTTTTTAGTGAAATTAATCCTGAAGAGGTAAACATTTAGAAGAAAAATATTTTCTGCATCCAGCTAAAATGCAGAATGAGAAAATTTCAGACAGAGTGCTACAATAGTTAATGGGTAGGCAATTATTTTGATGATTTACAGCCTTTTGTTGAAATACCATGGAACCAGTAATTGTTGCAATAAACATTTTTGCACATTTAATTTTTCTGCAAAAATATGTAACATGAAAATTACCCGTTTTGCAGTAATTTACATATTTAAATATGCAAATCAGGCACAACACATTTGGGGCTTTGCGGCTTTTCAGTAGCTAGATGTATGACCTGTGGAGAAGAATAGGGGAGCTGGAAGTTGCTCAAAAAAATTGAATTGTTATCCTGGTGAGAGACTTGTGATAACAGACAGACACTTCTTGTATGGACTTGCTGCTTAGCGAGTGACCCTTTTGATGTTGTTTGTGTCGTAATGGTTAGGTGAGAGTAATGAATTTGTGCTAAGACGAGACACTTGGTATTGAATTTTTGCAAACAGTGGCGTGGTGTCTCATACCAATAGTGCTCCTCTCAATGGCCCGATATATTCCTGTGCGTGTAGGGGTTTAAGCTGTGTTATTGATAGTGTCAAAAAAGAAATTCAGTATTATCTGCTACGGTTCTCCTGTTTTACTTTTGTTAGCATGCAGCTATGGAAATTTTATTGCAGAAATGTCCGCTGACATATTGCATAGTGTTGGGTTAGGGCTGGAGAAGTGTGGAAGCAGTGATACTGCACATTTTTTTATACGACATTGCGGCATCCTTTTCTCCTGAAGTGCACCTTTGCTGCTGACCCTGAGTAGGTAGATTGTGTTGGGGGCTTCAGGAAGACAGCTTCTATCCCGGGAAGTGGTTTATAGAAGTCTGAATGTACCCAACACTTAAGGAAAACAATCGGCAGTATTAAAATACTCTGTTTTATGGAAGCAGATCATTGTTTTAGTTCCTCTGGGAGGGGAAAAGAATTATTGCTTGGGTCCTTTAAGGCAGTTTGAGAGCCACATAAATGTTTTCACAGTGACTTAAAACTGAATTAAAGCCAGAGCAAGAATGTTTTTGTACAGTAACGGATACTTAATGCCAGAAAGTTGATTAATATTACATCTCTTCCCAAACATGATCTATGTAACAACATGAGGTTTGCATTGGAATAGCTGGCTCAGGTTCACCACATTGGCAGGGCTCCCTTTTCTCGTTCTGAAAACAAAACTTCTCCCTTTCACTCTTATCTTTCCTCTTTGTTTTGGATAGTTTTATGAATGCACAATCACTTGCTTTACATGGCACGAGCTCTGCAACATGCAGCATACGTGTACATGTATGGTCCATGCCTTTATCTTCCAGACACTGACATAAAGCAAAAGGGTTCATACATCAGTACTCTGCTGTCCCTGCCACGGACTCCCCCGTTATCTCAAGTGTAAAGTGTATCTGGTATAGGAATAATCTCCAGGAGGGCTTGGGAGAGAAAGCTTCGCCTATGGAGTCAGCAGTTGGCTGAACCCAGTCCAGTAATTCTGCTGCTTGCGCAGTGAAAGCCTGATTATTGTACATATTGTAAATTGGCTTCTGAATGGCTGGCTGGATGTATCCTATAAAATATTTGCGTGCAAATTAATTTGTAGGAATGCTTCAGAAAATTGCTGAAAACACAATAAATGTTTATAGCTCACGACAGTGTCAACTCCTGTAGTAAATGCTTAGTTAATCTGTAGTAATTGAGCACATCTGTGGCTTTATTTGATCAAAAAATTTTTTGCCATTATTATAGCTGCACCTAGGACACGCACAATTTGCAGAGTTTGCATTGGTTTGTGTAGGGATTCTTTATCACAGTTCCAAATTAGATACCCCAAAGTCCCTATATGGGATCCTGGGTGAATATTGGTGCCTGGGATCCAGTTCCCCCAATGCAGAGTGCTGTGATGCATCCATGGGGGTCACGTCTGCCATAAGGTTTTGCTCTGCTGCCATAAATTATACCAGTGGTTTAAAAACCCCCAGTGCTTGCGAGTTTTGAATGTAGTGGTTCAGTTTCTTTGCATTTGATCATCATTGCTAACAAAAAGATCCACAAGTATTTCACTCCGGGATTCTTATTGTTTCAGCTTAATAATAATAGTAGTAATAATAATAATGGCGGCTTTGGAGGATGTGGCATTTTGAGAATGAGCATTCAGATAGATGTGGATAAAAGGATATCCCTTTATTCTGTTTGAAGTGTCTGAACACTAATAATTTACTTGTACTTTTAATTATTTGTTAGTAGTGCTCTTACCTTTAACTAAAAGCTACTTGGAAATATAGAGCTGGTTAAGGTAGCATAAAATAACCATGATTCAAGACTACAAAAGACTTCTGCTTTAATAATGTGAGTTTCCCAACTCATGTGGGTTGGGTGTTTTTTTATGTCTTTCTGTTTATTAATGAAATTATTGCTTCAAGGATTAAATCTTTATTGACTACTCTTCCACGAGTAAAAAAGATAACTGGGAGCAGAACACTGGATATTGCTCGTATCAGAGTTATCTCTAGGGTGGGAGACTGTAGCTGGGACATACCTATATCTGGGCTTAGTGAAGCATAAGGTACACCTTTTCTGTTTTTCTGAATGCCGCAGAAATATTGAAGAGCTGGCAAACATGAAGGAGAACGCAATTCGGTGCATAAGAAGACACAAAAGAATTAGTAATCATTTTATTGTTAAATCAGATTTGGTCTCAGTAATATTTAATGCAGTTTTGGGTTTGGGGTTTATTTTTCTTCTTTCTTTTGAGAAGTGGGTGTTTCTGTCTTATTATCAGTCATTCTTCAACAATGAGATTTCTTGGGCTGCTTTTTGGTCTTTCCTGGTGATTTAATCTTTTCACTGAACTGTCTTACTAGCTATTAGGGCCAGAGTTTAATCCTGTATTGTACTCTCTAAGTCTAAATAACTTACTTCTACATTTTTACTCAGATGGGAGCAAAATCGGAAGCTAGGGGATTTTCTTCTTCCTCTTAAATGCTTGGTTTGTGACAGTGTTTTGTAATTAATCAAGTTAACGGTTTGATACTTGTTCACATAATATGTTTGTAAATTTTGCAGAACTTACTATTGCAGAAAGGCTTTTATACCTATCTAGCTGGATATAACAATATTCTAGGTGTTGGAAGAAACAAACACTGATTTTTATAGAAACTGATACCATCTACTGTATAACTAGAGACAGCTTGACTAGCACTGTTTTGCATCTACATCTCTCCTGTTTTATTGTGTTTTCAGGCTTTAAGCTTTTTAAGCCTTTCCTGTGAGACTGAACATTTTTTCTCTCCCATTTCTCTCTTCCCCCTTTCAAGAATCTTACAAATTAAGACAAAAGATAATTACTCAGAGGGTAAAACTGGCAGGGTTCCCACGACACTTAAAATTAATGAGCTGTTGCATATAAAATATACCTTGTCTCATGTTCGCTGGGGTTTGGGTTTTTTTTGTGAACCATAAAAGTGCACAATTTGGCTTCTTGGCTGTGTTTTCTGTTTTAGTAATTTTTGGTTTATAAAGTGGCAACTGAATACAGAAAACGAATCTCTCTGACTTATCGTTTCCGTATGAGCAGATCAGTATATAAAATTTATTCCCTCCGAAGGAAAATATCACTTGCAGTGATGAAATACATATTAACGAAGCTGCTATCAGTTGTTTGTGCCATGTCTTATTAAAAATAAATAGTCGTGCTTCATGCGTCTGTAGTGCCTTCCATCTGATGTGAGAACTCCTTACAAAGGAGGATAAATGTGTTGTCATGAACTCCCCGAGAGGGGTTGGCAATTATTATCAGTTCCATCACTGGAAATGAGACACGGAGGTTACGCGACTTTCACTGAAATCGCTGAGAAATCCTTGGCTGGCTGGGGCAGCGCCAGTTGCTCCTGAGCTCAGGAGTGATGGAGCCACAGGGGAATTTGTGGTGACTTCGCTGCCAACGGCTTTTCTCTCGTTCTTACTCAATTCGTGCAAGAGGGAAGGAAGAGAGGAGGAAGAGCAATTGCAATTTTTAATTTTTTACATAATCTGCTTCAACGCTCATGACTGGCTCAATATGATAAGTGAGCTGAATAACAAATTTGTCAAAAGCTTTTGGAGGTGCAGTGGGAAGGGTTTTGGAGGTAGGTGTCTACTCAAAAGCAGCTTAGGTGCCCCTCTTCTGTCCATCAGGACTGTTGGTTGTTTATTACTATTACTGCTACTACTACCATAATTCTACAGGTCATCTTTAGAGACAGCTGAGCATCACAATTTAGATGAAAAGGTATGTATCGTAGGTCTATCACATTTAGTCACAAAAGAAGGCTTTCATTTCACAAGAAAACAATAAACTAATTCATGTAGTTAATATTCCCAAACAGGTAGTGTGTGTTTGTGTGTAATGAATATGATTTTTAGATAATTGTGCTATTAAGTATTTATGAATTTTCTTATTTATGTCCTTTTCTAAACCAGGGCAAAAAAGGCAGGGACAAAAAACAAGAGTAGGTGAGTGGAGAAGGCAGGAGGGCACTTGTCCTTGTGGGTGTTGGATCACAAGCCTCACAGACCCTCTGTCAAGTTCTTCACTGAAGAGGGAGCAACACTGACATAAATTAGTCACCAGATTTTTGATATACAAACAAACAAAATGAGACTTGTGATGTGTTTGGGTTTTTTTTTTAAACCCTCAGCTCTTCCTGTTCCCTGACAACAAAAGAGCAGTGACTATTGTTAAATATATTCAGCAGGGGGACAGGAACAGAACTTGCTGAGGTAGACTTGTATACGTTTGCATAATCTTTATTCTACAAAAATGTGGCTTCTGTTCTTTCTTATTCCTTCACTTCAGCAGAAGGCTGGGGTGCTCAGTGTAGGTCCCTGCATTACTTTGTATGACATCCTACAAAACGGTTTTAGTATTTTCCTTTCTTCATAGAAGTACCTTTTTCTATTTGCAGGTTGTCTGTTATAGGCAAACTGTTGTTAGTTTGGTTCAGCAGTTTGGATACTGATGAAAACAAGACATGCGTTTTCATGGAACCTTTCCTTTCTTTTACATTATTAATGTAAAAATAAATCCTTTTTCTCTTTAGGTTATGTTTAGAATTCCCTTGCTGCAACAGCAAAAAGTTAATTAAAACTGTCATAAATAAAAATCAAACTGATAAGTCTAAATTTAGGTTAATCAAAACCGTAATATACCTTGCAGGTTTTAATTTAGATATTGAAGATAGTATGTGTTAACAAGCAAAGGAAGTACTTCAGTAAATCTGTTCATATAATAAATATGCAAAATAGTCCTTCTATTTCTGTATTAATTTTACTTTAGATATAAGAAGATGCTCACTAAATATCTGACAGTGACAGCACAGAAAGTTGAGTTGGTCTGAATGAAGAGTTTGGTCTTGAATGTATTTTTTTTCCTTTTTTTTCCCCCTTAATAGTCTTATTTTCTCTCTTCTCAGTTTTCAATGGGTCCAGCAAAGCATTGAAGGAGAAAGAACCTGCTCAGAAACACAAAAGCAAAGAGGCCACACCAGGGAAGGAGAGGAACAGCGAACATAAGGCTGAGAGCCGAAAAGACCAGGCTGCTGCTAATCACCATCCTACTACAAACACTGGCTCCTCTGCGAAAGGGCTCACTGCTAGCAACCACCACACTCTTCATAGATCGGCTCAGGACTTAAGGAAACAGGTAATGAATTGTACTCTACTGTGGACACATGGGAAATGCAGACTTTTAAGGTGCTAGCTCTGTTTTCCACTGCCTGGCACAGAGAGAGTATGGCAATCCTTAAAAGCATGCTCTGGAGACAGCAAGGAGTTAATTTATGGTGAAAGAGAGAGAAAGAGAGAAAGAAGGAAAAAAGAAAAGTGATACATACATAGGAAGTCAGTATGATAGAGCATGCTTTGCAGCCCTGCCTTTATATTATCCAGTGTATACATACGAAAGAGTAATGTTCACATGGCTGTTTATTAAATCTTTCTGACTGGTACTCTTGTTGGCCTCTCTGCTGACAGTGCCAAGGCTGGCTGCATGTGGAAAAATGAACTCCTTTTGTGTACAGCTGGTCTGCTCGGGTTATCTTAGAGGCTCACTGGTGTCGTATAGAAGCTGACATTGCGCTCAGTGTCTTTTATTGCATGAGGGCAACACAAACCTTGGAGTCTGGGAAAAATCTTTTGCCTGATGCGTAAATAAGGCGCTCCAGGATATTGCCACCTCCTCAGTGCATGTACCAGGTGGGGAGAAATTCAGACTTTCGTGTTACCTTGTTGAAAACTAGAAAAAAAACCAACCAAAAAAACCCAGCAAGAGGTTTGTCTCAGCCTCACTTGGATTTGCTTGGATTTGGGTGTGGAAGTTTAGCAGACCAATTGTTCGGTGCTTGTGACTGGTGTTTGGGCAGGATGCGTCTCCGTCTATTTTTGATGGTGGGATCAAAGGGCTCCTAAAATAGCAACCGCCAAATAAGTTTTATAAACAACTTTCAAAATCCCTGGTCAATGTCCTTATTCAGTCTGGGGCTGGGTTAGCAGGGTGTCTGCGCTAGGGCAATGCAGTACAGAAAGCATGCTGCACTTAGGCCTTATTTTTTTTTTTTCCAGTGGTTAATTCTCAACAGGCCAGTTAAAGACAGTCTGTATTTGCTGGCGTCTAAAGGTTTTTCTTCTAAGTAGGCTGGCCTGGACTTCAGTGGAGCTGGAATTGCCATCTTGTAGGGCTGTCAAGGCCTCTCAGTCATAGGCTTGGAAATTAAAAATGGCAAAAAGTAAAACAGTGGTGCTTTTATTGAGGAAATCGTCCATGGCCTGTGCTTCAGTAAGGATTAGCTTCTTCTGAAATACCTCCACTGGATTTGTATTACCTTCTAAATCAAATCTGAGATCCTGAAGGCTATCTACACTCTATTCCTCTGTACCTCTGTAAGACTTCCTTTCTTTATTCCCTCATGTAAATTTTTGCTTATATACTCATCAGTTTGAATGCCCACCTTCCTTTGCATCCTTTCAGCTTGCTTTTTTGTGACTACCTGCACCCTATGGTCCTTGCTGTGACATGCTCTGCCATGAGCTCTTTGTGTTGAACAAGTTTCCCAAACCTGAAGGATGCACTTCATACTTAATTATTTTAACTCACTTGAACACTTGTGTAAAATGCTGAATGTTGTATCATGAAAGTATAAATGGTTAAAATTCTTGTGAAAGTCAGCTGCCATCACTTGTGAAGCTAGTTCTGAGAAGGGAAAAGACAGGTGTAGAAGAATTTTGTCCACGATCCAAGTGGGTTTCACTTTGTAGAGTATTATATGTTTTCAATCACGCTATGCACAATGGAGAGAAACTCTAAAGCAGTGCAGTACAGCCAACAGTCATGCCACACAGACAGCTCACATAGTGTCCTCAAGCTTCAGCAAATAAGGGGGCTGTAAGTTGAACTGATGATCCTTTAGAAAAAAAACCAACCTTGGTATTTAAATTTTCTTCTGCAACCAATAGTAACACAAGTACTTTCTTACCAATTCTAATTAAAATGGGGCTGTAACTAAATAAAGGCGAATTATGCATTTTGAATGATAGAAAGACTTAGCTTTGTACAAAACTTTAGACTCACCAGTTATGTGACATTGCTAAGTTTCTGGCCCTTGTCCTGAGTCTTTGTTGGCATTTTCAGTATATTCCAAAAGGAGAGTTGTTTTCCCAGGGTGCCAGCCACATCTTCCTCCTTCCAGTCTGTTTTTGCTCCTCATTCATGTGCATTTACATGGTTTATTTATGTGTGTGTTTTTTGTTTTGTTCAGTCTTACAGAAAATAAAGGCAGAATAGTAGAAATTACCTGAGATTTTCTTTTTTCCTCTCATTCTGTATTTTCTTTTCTGGTGTGCACTTGCACTTGTCACGTGTCCCCTCTCTCTCTTTCTTCCTCCCTTGCTATCTTCCCAAATCCCCTACTTCAAAGGGGTTGTGGGCAAAGGAAATGTAGTTCAAGGGGGCCCTCTCTCGGCCTAATATGGTAATTTAGCTCTGCAAAACATACCAAAACAGAAATATTTTTATGAATGAATTCGGGATCAGTTTCATAACTTGAATTTGTTTGGGACTAAAGCTGTTGTTAGTATTGCTAATATTGCTGTTATTGCTGTGTTTGTTATCTAACAAGTTGTTTGTTGGCTTTATTTTGTGTGTGTCTGTATGTGTGTATGTGTCTGGAGGATGGATCCTAGGTGCTGTGCAGAGGTGTTAATGTAGACCAGTTCAAATCCAACAAACAAATTGCTGCAAGACTATATGCTGGTCCCATTTGCTTTTTTAAAAGACAACAAAATTCAAAATCTGTCATATCGTCTTTTACTGCAAGTTCAGTAAAGTGGAGAAAAGAGTGGCCTGAAGACAAATATATGTCAGCAAAACTGAGAAGATAACTGAAAAGCAAAGATAAGATTATTCATATCCCTAGATTCACCTTTAGCTCAAGACTTTGAGTCATGTAAGGCTAATGTCAATCACTTTGTTACTATTTGAATTAAATTTACTTCTTTCTTATGCGCTCAGTGTAAGCACTGCCTCGGGATGAAGCTGTGGCATACTCCCCCATTTGGTGAACCTGTGCACCTGGCAGTGTGGCCAATTTTTTAGGCTGACTCTGTGTGTGTATGTTTGGTTTGGGGGGAGACATATCAACAGTAGAAAGGTAAGAAAACCCCTACCACAATTTCTTGTTCTTTTGGTTCCAATCAGCTGATGGGTCCTCAGGGACAAGTACAGACCAGGAACACGCAGCTGATGACTGACCAGACAGAATTTCACATTTGTCAGTGTGAAATCCTGAATCCACCTGTTGCTTTGATGGTGGGCTATGACCACGTTGTTTGTTCCACTTGTTTCCAGCTGGAAGACATTTGTTGCAGCCTATTCCTGTTTGAAACGTGGTCTGTTCTGGTCTATATAGTACTGCTGTGTCTTAAACATTATGCTATCCTCTCTGGAAACACTCAAGATACCTGTGGGCTTTTGGGGAGGGAAGAGGGAGAAACATTTGAAAACCATCCTGTTGATGGTCCTCTAGAAAGGTGATGGTACTGAGGAAGTTTTCAGCAGTGTTTCTTTCTCCTTAGTCAGCAGCCAGAAAGAAATACGTGAATTCTTTATGGTATTCCCAAAGCCAAGTGTTCTCTACTCAAGACCTGTTCATCATTGGAATAACTTCCTGAAATTTTAATAAAAACTCAAAATAGTGTGCTTATAATCTAGGATTAGAGGTTAGATAGCCGAAGCTTATGTACCTGTTCAGTTCAAGATTTGGCCCTGAGAGATCTAAGCTTTCGTTGTGTGGAGGTATCCTAACAACTTTAAACAGTTGTGATAATTTACTGTTTTCTTAATGAATTCAGTTTTCCAGAGTTTTGTATCTCGGCAGTTTTAATTCTGGCCTAAAGCTGATGGTGCTGATGGCATGTTTTCCTTTGAAGAGGAAGAGCTGTGAGGATCTTGCCTTTCTCCATGACCGTGTTTTGTCTCAGGCCCTGTGTCACCACTCCTTGCTGAAGGAGGGCCCTGGATGGCCCTTCAGACTTCTGGTCACAACTACTTAAAAAAAAAAAAAAAGAAAAGAAAAAAAAAATCATAGGAAGCCTGGAGAGAAAAGATACCTCCATACAGCCTGACTGCTCATTCTGAGGTGTTGTCTTGATTGTACCTGACAGCACAGTAGTGTAGCTGTGGTGTCCTTGAAACCTTCTGGAAAACCTTCCATAGGAGAGACTCCACAACATCCATTGACAGCTTCTTCCAGCATTTTCCTTTTCTACCAAGGAGTGTTTTCCTAGTTGTGCCTCAGATCATCGTGTAGACAATTAAAGGGTTTTTTTCTCCCACTTTTCCCAGTGAACATGGAAAGAACATTTACTGTCTCTTTTCAAAGGAGCTCCTTATGCATCCAGAGGGTGTTACAGAGTTGTCCATAGACATCCCTTTCAGACTAAATAAGTCCAGCTCCTTTGGCTTTTCTGTAAAGATTATATCTTCCAAATATGTGAGCATTTTGTGCTCTTTCAGACTTGCTCCACTGTCTAAATTTTTCTTGCAGTGGGGGCGCAATGCTGGGCCCAGCCCTGCATAGGAAAGCCTGTGCTCCCATCCCTTGCTTTTGGTGTTCTTAATAATAGGTCTCAGAAAGTGATCTGCTTGCTTTGTACTACCATTGCGTTTCAGCTCACTGTGGTCCCCAAATGTTATTCCTCCCCTACACATATTTCATTTGTCCTTCCTAAAAATAGTAGTTCCTCTTATTGTAGAAATGTTCTGAAGTAAGTTCTTCAAGATTGTCTTTGATTTTGACCTTGTCTCCAGAGTGCTTACAGCCCCTTCCAGGTGTGTGTCACTGGCAAATTTTATAATAATCCAAGTTACTGATGTGGAAGCTCTTGGTAGAAACGAGGCCAAGACAAGTCCTTGCAGAAAGTCACCTGAAATGCCCTCTCAGGATGGCAGTGAACTACGACAACGATAACTTCTCTTGAGGATGACTTCATTTAATCCCTTGTGAAGCCACTTCAGAGTAATTATGTCTAGGATATGTCTTAGGAGCTTGTTTGATGGACAGTGACTGGAGTCCTACAGAAGCAGAGGTGCTTCTTTACCTGCTCAGCCAGGTGTCTGTCAGAGGATGAATAAATTAGTTTGATGTGCTATTTTGGCAAAACTATGGGGAGGCTTTTTTTTTTTTAAAAAACAAACAAACAAACAAACCATTATCATCTTACCCTTTCTGTGTTTACAAATTATCTGTTTGATGACTTGTTCCAGAATGATTTTAGGGTTTGAAGTTAGGTAGACTCTGCCTGCCCTCAGCTTATTTCCAGGAGCCATGACCTAAGTCATCTAGCTACACTTCAGCTTGCTGGGGTTGCCTTCCTAACTCTTTTATTGAAATTGGTTATGTTATATATCTGGTAAGTATTCAGTCAGTGGTACTTTGGTGAAGGCTAATGCAAAAGAAGCACAAACACTTTAGCCGAACTGTTGCACTTTTTTTTTTTCCTTCCGTGCGCGGTGGTTGATTGCTGCTGTTTGTTGTTGTTGTACTTTTAAGGTATTTATAAATTTTTTTCTGTTTCATTTTATGTCACCTGCTAACTGAAGTTTCTTTAGGTCCTTGGCCTTTTTGATTTTACCCATGCATGCTTTTGCTGTTCCTATGTAGTTGCCCTTGGTCACATAATTGTGTTTCTACTTTTTACTGTGATTCTTTTCTAATTTTCCAGTCAGAACTTTGTGAACAGGCATAATGGCCTGTACTTTGGGCCCTTCCTCTGAGTGGGAATTGCTTTGGTTTGGGGTTTGTTGTTTTGGTGTTGGTTTTTCTTTTTGTTTGGGGGTTTTTTTTGGCAGTGGTGGTGGGGTTTTTTATGTCTGTTTTCCTTTCTCTGCTGTTGTCACATCTTAGAATTGAAAACTCATTTCATGATCACTGTCACCCAGATTACCTTCCCCTCCCAGTTCTCAATCAATTCTTCTCTATTAGTCTAGATGAAATCTGTAATCAATGTTCCTGGCTATTTATAAAGCCAGAGATGTTCAGCTCTTGTTCTGAATCCTGCAGGCAGGAGGCAATGTCTCAGCAGCTCTCTGCCCATATCTGCTCTGTGGCATGAAAAAGCACTGTAAAAGTCAAACCCAGGCCTCCACTTCAAATGCAGAGTACTGCCTAAATTTCAAGGCAAATAGCTAAATGCGTTTCTGTTAGCAAGTATTTGCTTTCCAGATGATATCTCATATGTCTTTGGAAAGCTCAAGGTAATAACACATGTCATCACTTAACTGAATTTCCCTTAAGTGTTTCTACCTTGGAATCGCAGGATGGACAAGAATATAGATGGGTTTTAGAAGGGTGCTACTCCTGCTCCAGCTTCTGGAGCACAGAGGAGAAAATGTACACAGTAAATGCGTGTATACACATACGTGTGTGTATATGCTGGAACCTGGGGATTCTGTTCCTCATCTGCAAGTCACATAATACAAGACCATAGTGCGTTTTTTTCAGTCTCCATTTGATTCATATTTTATAACTTTTTTCCCCTTCTTTATAAGTGACTAAAATTCTTGCATTTATTTGAGAGAAGCTGCCATGCTTACGAATTTGGCAAATATTTTGAAATCTTGCAAGGAAGTATTATAACTTTGCAGGAACGGTGTGACTCACTGGAGTGCTGATGAGGGGTGATTGTACTCTATGCTTTCACTCTGAGCACTTTATCAATGTTCCTGATCAGTTGGATGTGTTTTTCTGCACTCACAGTAGTTTAAGGAGGTGAGAAGGCAATGTTTAAACTTGTTTAAATGCTGAAATTTGTTTGAGGTTTAAACTTGGACTTCATTTCCTTAGTAGTGGGGCTTAGCTTTGGCAGTGCCGAGCAGTCACAATTTCCTTCGAAGCTGAGGGTTGCTTTCGGTGCTTAACACATCTTACAGTTAAAATATAAATTTTAGTTTCATAGCTGGGTTTAAATGCCTAACAGAAAGCAGTGGAATCCAGCAATTCTAAGTTTCAATGACACATTAGTGAGGAATATGATGTACTAAAATGTGTGTCAGCAAAACTGCCCAGATATTAAACTTAAAAAAAAAATGCGTTGGACTACTGTATGCATTTTTATTTCAAATAATGACTTCAGCAACAAGATGCCTCCCAAGATTTAATATGTATGACAGACTGGATCCTTCATGGCCATCCTGATCTGTTGGGTGCATAACGTGTTCAACATCTCTTTTTATATGTATGTGTAGACAGGAGGTTGGTTTGAATCTCAGTGTGGGTTTTTTTTGCAGAATGTGCCCACTCCAGTTAGAGTAGGTAGTATTCTAGCTAGCTTGTCTACTAAGAAGTCGTAAACTGTGTGTGCACTTAAGGGAAGTTGGGTGGGAGAAAGATAGTGTCTGAGGGCCAGAAAAGGAAATAATGAAAGCATTAATTTGTAAATGAGACTACCTGTGTTTTGTGATACTGTAACAGGCTTTCCTGGTAGGCAAGGAAGGGGGTAATGCAAGCAAGGGACCTCACCCTTCTTAATGCCAGAGGCTTGGTACCCTCCAAAAGCAAGATTGACTTTCTGGGGACTTCTTGGTTAATTAAAAAAAAAATAATATCTTTTATTTGTTTATGATAAATGCGCAGTCCCTCCTCTTGCCTGGGTGAAAACCGTTATATGAAGATTATACGAAAGGGCCAGGAGTTAGGACTGCAGAACATGGTTGTCCAGCGACTGGGATGCTGAGGCTGAGTGGTAGCATTATTAATTTACTTTTCTGTTTTCTGTTTCCTTCCTCCTGCTCCCCCTGGAACACTCCTGCCATTGCAGGTTTCTAAAGTCAATGGGATCACTCGAATGTCATCTCCGAGTGCAAATGCAGCCAGTGCCAAAAAGATGAGAGAAGTCAGACCTTCACCGTCCAAAACTGTGAAGTACACTGCAACAGTGACAAAGGGAACTGTCACATACACCAAAGCCAAGAAAGAACTGGTCAAGGAAACCAAACTAAATCACCACAAACCCAGTTCACCTGTCAACCACACAATCTCAGGGAAAATAGAAAGTAGCAATGCAAAAACCCGCAAACAGGTGCTATCCCTTGGAGCATCCAAGTCTAACAATACCGCTGTTAATGGTGTAAAAGTCAATGGCAAGTTGAACCAAAAGACATGCACTAAGGAGGTGGGGAGACAGTTAAGGGAGGGGCTGCGCAATTCGAAGAGGAGGCTGGAAGAGACGAATCACATAGACAAAATACAGTCGCCCACCAAGAGAATGAAAGGGGCCGTCAACTTGGCAGAAGCTGCCAGCAAAAAGGCAGCCGTAGAAAAGCCTTTGCTGAATGGACACCTTAAAAAGGAAGTGCCAGAGAAGAGTTTGGAAAGAAATAGGCCGAAAAGAGCCACTGCTGGAAAGAGTACGCCAGGGAAACAAGCACATGGCAAAACTGAAAATGCCTCCTGTGAAAATCGTTCTACCTCTCAAGCGGAGTCCTTGCACAAGCCACAAGACTCAATGGGAAAGCACGAAAAGGGCAGTAGTAAGTCTGGGTGGGGGATGCTGGGGGAGATTCCCATCCTTAGGCCCTCCACCAAGGAATTTCATGACCCACTGATATACATTGAGTCAGTCCGAGCTCAGGTAGAGAAGTATGGGATGTGCAGGGTGATTCCTCCTCCAGACTGGAGACCTGAGTGCAAGCTAAATGATGAAATGCGGTTTGTGACACAGATTCAGCACATACACAAGCTAGGCAGGCGCTGGGGACCCAACGTGCAGCGGCTGGCCTGTATCAAGAAGCACCTCAAATCTCAGGGCATTACCATGGACGAACTCCCACTTATAGGTAAGGGCTGTGGTTTCATTGGCCTTTTGCCGCTGCTTGTTAGTGTCCATATACGACTTTATGCTCCATTTGCCTTTATGCTTAACTGAACCCCTGTTCAATTAACACTGCAGAGCTCTGGATCTCTCTCGTTATCCATCGGTCAGGCGCGATGCAGGTAGGTTGTCGGAGAGCTTTCCAGGGAGACTTTATATTGCCACTTTCCTCCTGCCAGCTCTTTATTTCACCTAGGGAAGAAAAATGCTATGTGGGGTCTTGGTCTCCAGACTTCAGGATCTTTTCCTTTCTCTGCTGTTTATTTTTGTCGGTAGTACTGCCACGGATATTAATAGCCTTGGATCAAATGTTGCCTCAGAATATTTTTCGGACCTTTCCAAAGATGTTTTCCAAACAGGTTGCAATCTTGCCAAGCTTTAATGCAAATATTTTTTTCCCCTTCCTTTAAAACGATTTAACCAAGGGGGAGAGAAAATATCTCAGAACTGACTTCTTTTGGGTACTCAGACACTTAAAATTACAAATTTGCAGTGACCTGCTGACATTTAACAACCATTAAGTGTCAAGAATAGGCAGTAAAATGTGGTTGATTGCAAAATGGAGGTTTCATTATTTCTCCCAGCAGGTGTCTGCCAGGGCTAATGCCTGAGTGAGAATCACTTATTTAACAGAATTCTTGGTTTATGGTCTGCTGTCAAATATGACGCGTGACAAAAATGTGACAATAGTTTGTAAAAACATGACAACAGCAGCATACAAATGAACTATTGAATGAGCCACCTCCATCTCTGCTGCCTTTGCAGCCATGACATAGTAACAAACTTGTGTTTTTAATTTTTGTTAGCCCTTCCCTTTGTTTTTGAAGTGTTTTTGAGTCAGAGCTCACAGGATCTGCATGTTGCAACTTGAGGCTGGAGTTTTGCCTTTGAGCCATTTTCTGATCAGACACAGCTATCAGCGCTAGTTGGATTAAAGGACACACTTTTCTGTTTCAGCTGTTCACAACGCTTCCCTTCCCCCACCCCCCGTTTTCAAACTTCATTTTATATCACGTATGGTAAGTGAGTGAATATGCATAAAAGCACACGAAGATGTTGCAGAGTTTATGGTGAACCAACGCAGGGCACAAGAGAGAAATGACAGAATTTAAGGAGGAGGATCGAGGGTTAGCACTCTGTTGCAATAGCCGTGCAAAAACGTTCAAGGAAATCTGAAAATTAAAATCACTCAAGCGGCAATAAGTGAACATTTTGTATGCCTAATGTATGCAATGGTTGTATGCTAATAGAGAAGAATAATGAATTAAATTTACATTGGCAAGAGAGAGAAGAAAATGCGCAAGACAGCTCGATTAACGCTCCTCGAACAATGTTAACTTTTTAATGAAATACCTTAACTCGGCATTAAGATGGCATTACTGTTAATTATTTGTATTATTTAAGCACCTAAGAGCCTAATTAATAGGCAAGGATTCTATTCTGCTGGGTGCCATATAACCAGAGCAAACAGTGGTCTCTTATAAAATTTGCATCCTGTGTATCCTTTCTGCAGTTAATTTCCTACCTATCTTGTGCTTAAAACTAAAAACAAAATGGAGAAAAGAAGCTGGAGATCATCAGTATACAAAGATGAGAAATCTGTTGGTTCCAGCAGGAAAGATATAAAATAATCTGGGGTGATAAATGCACGCTTATTTAAGTAGACATGCATACATATCACTCCTTTCAGGGCCAAATCACATTTCCATCTAAGTGAGCAAGTGGGAGTTTTGCCAACGGCTTGTGTAGTGCCAGCGATTGGTGTTAAATGTGTACCTGAAGATTTAAGATTTTTTTTCAAATGAGCTTGCTCACTAGGCAATTTAAAAGTATTCCTAACTTAGTGAAATTAATACAATTTTAAAAAAATCAGACACTATTTCTGCATAACGTGCTCTGTCTCCTATTTAAGCCATTTTGCTATAGGTGCTTATAAATGGGGTTAAGACTCTTCTCTCCCCATCCCCCCCTTACATTTTTTCCCTTCAGCCTTTCAAGGAAAGTTTAAGCAACATGCTTAGGTCAATCCTGGAAAACATCAGCCTGAGATATAAATGCTTCCAAAAGTTATGACTGTGTGAAATGGAATTATAATTGAGACCATTTTGTAAACCTTAGCTGTAGCTGGCCCTGTGGAGGATCTGCCAGATATGCGAGGCTCCGGTTGAATGATGTGCTACTTGAGCTCTAATATTGTGGAGTGATTATGAGTGATCATTCCATGACGCGGGAGGAAATCACATTTCTTAAATAGCTCATAAACAGTGTTGAAACTAGGACCTTAAGCTGGGTGTGCTGTATTTGTCCCACTGGAGAAAATGTATAACATTAAACCTGGACCACACTTCTTTCAAAGTTAGGAATATGTTATTCAACTTTATGTAGGTCGCTGAATCTATTGGGATGGAAAGCCATCTTGAATTATGCCTTCAGCTTATTTGTGAACTCTGCATATAAAATACTAGACCAAAAAAGTAACAGCCTATAATAGAGGCCAACTTGAAAGTTATGTTATGGGGGCGATTAAAGAGGAGAGAAAGAAACCCAAGTTTGAAAGGTTTTCTTTTCCCAATGGTGTTTACCTTTTCTCAGCTTTGAGACGTAACCATTTTGACAAAAAAAAAAATAATTACTAAATTGGATAAATCTGCTGCCACATGGCCCTGCCTCCACCCTTGTTGTATGCTCCTCAAAGCCTTACCCTTGGATTTGGCTGCAGCCCAAATCCTTTCCCCTCTTTTGACACATTTGCCCAGTGCTGTGTGGGCAACATTAGTGAGTAGCCTCTGGCGCTGCTCTGCCTCAGTCGCAACTGCTGTCATCCCAAAATGTTGCACACAGGTTTAAACTGCTGAGACTCCCTCTTCTCTGGATTGGCACAAGTGGTGGAAGAGGGGAAAGCAGAGGGAAGAAGGAAAATTGGGGTCAGCTATGAAGTGTCTGAGATGCAGCGCACAGGGTAGTTTGAAGAAAGTAACACTGCTTGCACTAGCAAGCAAGATGATATGACTGGCCCTTAAGATGCTGTAGCTGTGCACCCGACAGTAAATATTTACCATAATGCTGCTTCTTGCACTTCTCTGTTGTATAACAGCATTTCTAAGTGCTCTGGAACGGCTATAGCATAATGGTTTTTAACTTGTCTCTTGTTCCCCTTTTTTGTTGAGAAAATGCGGCGGCAGCAATGTTGACGTGAGTTTTGTATTAATTCTCTTTTTCCTTCAGCAGTGCCCTGTTGAATTGTAGGTGGTCTTTGGTCTGTTTCTTCACTCTTTCTGCTGATGATTTATTTCTGTGCTTTGAGAGTATTTATGATGTTTCTTTTATTGTTCCTCGTCCATTTGGCTGCTTTTTGTGCCATACTTTGTATAATCCTCTATTTTTATTTTTTGACTGGAGTGTGAAACATGCTAGTCATCTTAAAACATACAAAAACATAATGGAGTATAAAATATGGATGGCCTCAAACTGGAAGAATAATACATCTGGAACTTTTTTTATGCAGTTGCAGGCACCAACCCCAACCAACCTCCTGCCTCCCTTGGTTTTTCTTAAGGATTTTTCTACCTGTAGTGAAATTAATGATGTTATTGTGTTCCTTTTAAAAACTAACTGTTTTCAAAGTGTTATGCGGACATTAGATAATCAATGTTTCAGCTCCAGAAAGGATAGGTACTTGTCTTTTTGATTGCCTGTACTCATCTTGAGACTTGTTTTGCTTCTTCCTGGTATAAACCAGACTGGTGACGGGGAAGGGGAGGGTGGGAGCGTGCCGGCTTTTAAAGAGCTGGGCAACTCTCATCTCCCTGGCTGCTGGGTAATGACCAGGGGAAACACGCATGTCAGCAGATAGCTGGGGGTCCTCTGAGAAGAGAAGGGAATGAAACTCAAGGTGGAGAGCAAATTTAACCATAGGGAAGGCAAATGGAAAAATACAATCTGCTGAATTAATTAAGCCAGCAAAACAGTGGCGCGCACCTGTCTTTAGCAGAAGGCGTACAAGATAGGGACAATCCTGCTCCAGTGCCCAGGTGACCGGAGCTGCGTGGGTAGCACATCCCATATGTGCCCAGCTTGGTAGGGTGCTTGACGCAAGCCACCTACAGCTTTCCTAACCTGCTCCTGTGTTTCCCTTTCCCCTCCTCTGCTGCCTGGCACATGTGGACCCCAGGAGGCTGTGAGCTCGACCTGGCCTGCTTCGTCCAGCTGATCAACGAGATGGGGGGGATGCAGCAAGTGACTGACCTCAAGAAATGGAACAAGCTGGCAGATATGCTGCGCATCCCCAAAACTGCACAGGACAGGCTGGCCAAGCTGCAAGAAGCCTACTGCCAGTACTTGCTCTCCTATGACTCCCTCTCCCCCGAGGAGCACAAGAAACTGGAGAAGGAGGTCTTGCTGGAAAAGGAAATCTTGGAGAAGAGGAAAGGACCTTTGGAGGGACATTCGGAGAATGCCTACAAGTTCCATTCCTTGCCCCGGTTTGAGCCCAAAAACGGACTCATCAATGGCGTGGTTCACAAAAATGGCTTCCGCAACAAGTTAAAAGAGGTTGACATCCCACTGAAGACGGGCAGGCGGCGGCTCTTCGCTCAGGAAAAGGAGACCACGAAGGAGGACGAGGAGGAGGAGGAGGGAGTTCTTAGCGACTTACACAAGTGTATATACAAGGTAACAAGGCAGGCTCTGCCGATTTTGTTTTGCAGAACCGATGATGCTGTTGTCTGGGTGGCATCCGAGTGCAAACCCAGCCAGCTGGGGGGAGCCGATGGGCTGCAGTGCCACCCCCAAGGCAGCAGCGCAGCCAGTGGCTATTGCATCCAGGCAGTCTGGTGGCTTTTCTCGTTATCTGCCTGGTTCTCACAGGATGTCTGGAAAAGCTGGAAGGTGTTACTGTCATGATGAGATTCACTGGGCTCTGCCCCCCTTCATCATGTGAGATGACCCCTGAATAGCTCTGCCCAGTTACCCTTGCAGACACAGTTTTTGTTTTCATTTTCTAGTGATGTTTAAAGTAATGTTCTGCTTTCTCATTCCTGGGTCTTTCAAGTCTCTTGTTGAGCGAAGTAGTGCTCCACATCAAAACTAATATCACTAGAAATACGACTACATTTAGAAAGGGCAAATTGAAATGCAAACAATGTTTTCATCCACAATGCCAGATTTTGCTCAGCACTAACAGTCACATGGACGCTTAGTCCTCCACACATCCAGTACATCCATCCATTTACGAAGGAATGCTGACTCTTTCACTGTATTTTATTTGGCAGTCTCCTACTCTGGAGCAGAACTTGGCACTGCAACTCACAGTGCAATTTTGAGTTGTGTTGAATTGTGTAGCCGTGCTCTGAGAGAAATATAGCATTGAGTGTCTGTGCCCAGTAAAGGAATACACTGTTTCTTCCCCTTCCAATCTCGCTTCCATCACCAGGAAATGAAGCCAGATAGCCCAAAGTGGCTTATTGTTAAGCTGTTTAGGGACTGCATGAGCTCATGACTTGAGCTTTAAAAGCTTGCTTCAGGTTTCTTTTACAGCCTGTTATGATTTGTCAGCCCAAAAATTCTTTTACTTGGGGACTCTGGCCTCAATCCCACCTTTGAAAAGCAATCTCTTTGCCATGCTGCTGTTGGAGAGAAGCTTATCTAATGACAGCAGCATTTGTGAAGAGTGAAGTGGCATTTCTGTGCTTAATATCCTGTGCTTAATGATGTTAAATGAAAAATTTGATACAACTTACCCTGACTACCGTATGAACAACCACAAACTGAGTGGGGAAATGCCTCCGTCTTCTTTTCCAGTGCAAGTCCCAAGTTAAAGTTTAGAAGATACAAAGTAACTCAGAAAGCAAGATTGGGATTTGTGATACGTACCCTAATGGGACTTAGAAAATAAAAAAAAGCAAGCAAGCGCAGCTAGTATAACCTGTCTAAGTCTGCTGAGCCCCAGGCCTTTACCCCAAAAATCTGAGCGCTCCCAAATTGTTGCTGCTGCCCAAAAGCATTGGCAGTACTGACAGCATCAGACCATGTGCGAGTCCAGCAATACCTGGTAGAAATACTTTTGTTCTGAGCGCAGGAGCTGTTAGAGACGCGCATCACTGAGCCTACGGGCCAGTGTTCTCCCTGCCCACCAAAGTGGCTGCAGCAGATGGAGCTGCTCAGGCAATGCCTCAGGTTGTCCACCATGGTGCCGGCAGCTTCCCGTGACACTGAAGCTTGGCCATTTGATGAATCCCAGCCCATGCTCATCTGCGGTGCAGAGCCTGGGGACTGCTGTCACAGGTGATGGACGGGGAAGAAAACAGGGGAAAGCAAATCTGTGGTGGGTTTCTGGAGAGATCCCTGCTGCGGAGCACCCTGCAGGACACCTGGTCAATCTGAGTGGGGAGAGAGGTCCGTAGCTTTGTTTTCACAGCACTTGGGGGAAGAGCCCTGTAGAAGGACTGGTGCATGAGGACTGGTTATGGCACTTAGAGTGAGCCTTCAAATGTAGAAGTAAGAAATGGTGCAACAATCTTGATGCACAGAGTAACCCCCAGGACTTGTAAAATGGCTGTAGCTCATCACCAGGCTTTTTAATAAGACTGAGGTGAGGCTTATAGATTTAAGCAGAGGGTACTTCATGGCATTTTGTGAAACAAGCCTTGTAATCCTACGTTGTCTGATTTTTCCTAAATGATGGTGGTATTCTCTGTGTGTGCGTGTGTCTGTGGAGAGGGAAATGTTCTTTACCTATGCACATGTTTCTGAGAAAATCTGAAATTTTTTTATCAGAACATGTCCTCATGTTACAGTTTCCACAGATGACAGGATTGTAATGGTTCCTTTCTAAAGCACATTGCTAATTCTAATAGAAAACAAAAAAGCACACAAAACAAAACAAAACCCCACCCTTTTGGTAAATGCCCAGGTCAATAGATTGAGGGCTGGAGGAGAAAAACATAATCATATGGCTGCCGTCCAGTTTAGGCCATAAAGTCTATGCTTCAGACCATGAAGAGGCCGTACGTTTAGGATTTCGCACAGTAATCTCTGCAGTCAGCACGTGCTTGAGCTGGAATGTGTTTTTAGAAAGAGACATCCAGTCTTCCAGGAGCAGTTACCACCATATCGCATGTCAAGGTTAGAGTAAATCTCCTTTGTGTTTGGCTGACTTTCTGCCAGGGCTCCCAAATCATTTTCAGTGTTGCTCCTTTCCAGGCTGTAAGGCCTGCTGTGCTTTTAAGTGTGTGCTGCAGGCTGCTGCGCTTGCTTTCTTTACTCCTAAATGTATGGCGTTTCTGCCTGACTAATAAAATGTCGCCGTTTGTAAGTATGTGAAGTAAACTGCTGTCATGAAAGAAGGATCTGCTGCAAGGTTTCACTCTTCTCTTCTTTCCCCAATTTTAGCTCTGAAAATACTTTAAAAATCTGTACTGGAGCTGACTGAAAACAGCATTTGTTTCCATACAGAACAAACTGAAGGCTTATTAGCAGGAGGGACATTAGAGGGACACACAGAAGAAATCACCAATGCAAGTTTTGCTAGCCCTCACGTGAAAATGTCCCGGAAATCCTGAGCTGAGCTCTCTTCTGCCGGGGACTTGGCATTTTCAGATTCTGCTTAATAGGAGTCCCTCCTTCCCACCTGTGACTACTGTGAAATCTCTGTTTTCTGCTGATTTTTATGTTTGCTTTAATGTCTTTTAGATTCGTAGCGTTGCAGTGTCCTTCTCTGTCCATTCCCTTCAGGCTTGGTGGTGGTGGTGATGCTCTGGGTTGGGTCTCATGGTGTGGCCATGGAGAAGAACTAGGAGAGGAAATAAGAAATTTTGTCACTTAAACCTTCCTCTGTCATATCGTTGCAGCAAAAAAGACTCTTCTCAGTAGCTTGAAGGTCCCAGTTGTTGAACTGTAGAGACATTTGTGAGGGCTTTGGAAAGGGTATTTTACTCTTCAGCAATTCATTCTGTGTTTGGGTTAAAATGTTCTATTACAGCATTTTAAATTATTTTCTGAGTTTGCATTAGAAAATTCTATGACATCCCTCAGGTAAAAAAAAAAACCAACCCAAAACAAAACAAACTCAAACAAAACCAAAACAATAAAAATAGACAACAAAAATTTCTCAACTGTTTAATTTGTTTTACAACTTATAGGAGACTAAAAAGAAATACCAAATTCTTGATAGAGGAAGAAATGGCTATATGCCATTTTAAAGGGCTAAACTGTTCAGTTTTTCCACTTTCTTCTTTCTTGCTTGCTGCATATCTGAAAAATGGAAAGATACAGTTAATCTTGGAAGATGAGTCTTTATTCTTGTCTTTCTGTGTAACGTGAGAGAAAGAGGCGAGTAACTGAAACGAGGAAGCTGCTGCGGAGTGTGTGTTGGTTTGCGAGCGGTGAAGTCTATGCTCAAGTGTGACGACTGTTGGTGCAGGCCTGCATTTTATGAGAGGTTTTGCTGTAAAAGGCTGCCTCAATAAATGATTCATGAGAGCATTAAAAGATGAAGGAAATTGCTTACTGTATCACAGAACATCCAACTCTGAAGTTTTTGGGAATCAGAGGGCCCCAGGCCCTGGGCATTTCACAAACTTTTTTGTTATAGCTAATTATGCTGCATTCAATTAAAAAAGTGACAATGTTACAGCTGTAGGAGCATGGCAAAGTGATAGACTTGGCCTTTGAGGGAAAAGCTGCTAGTATAGTTGTTTCTAGTTTACTCTTGGACATAGTTCTTAAATAAATTAAACACAAGAAAAGACTGAGGTGGTTTGGCAGATCCGTTTCATAATTGAAAACTGGAAAAGTAATAGTCTGAGTAATAAAACGTTCATTTACGTGGTTGCTCAGATGGGCAACCAGTGGACATGATGGGGGTTAGAGGAAGGAGCGGTAGATCTGGCAAGGGGGCAGAGATATTTTCAACTTCATGTTTGCAGAGCAATGCTAGTCTCTGCCTGCAGCAATGCCCGCAAAACAATTTGGCCACAGCAGCTAGCCTGGCGCCTGCCAGCTCTCATGGCTCACGGCTTCCCAGGACGTTTCTTCTGCCCTGGGGCAGAGAAGGCAATGGGGGTGTCCCTGTTTGGGCATATCACTAAGTCTGGGCTGAAGGGACCAAGTGTGTTCTCGTGCTTCTGCCTTCAAAGCCTTCAGAGGATGCTTCCCAGAGCATCTGGTATTATAGGTATGTGTGAAAGTAGGTATCCATAAATTTAGGTATAGCTCAAGCAGAAGACCAAGTCAGATCCTCTTCTCATACAGCTCCTGCAGCAGTGCCAAGAAAGAGTGCACTCATTTGGCATTTTTACTGTGTTTTAATTTTCTCAGCCTTGTAATAACAGGTCCTGGTTCCTTGTATTTGAACTGCTTTTATTGAACTGAGGATAACTAGTTTTTGTAAGTGGGTGATTACAGTCATTGTGGTAAACTCTACTTTTTGTGACCCCCTTCCATCACATACAGTACTAGTTTGATGCTGAACATTTCTGTGCATTTCCTACGTCTTTTTCACCTGTTTCTCTGTACGTAAAGAGCGTAGCTACGTGGTCCTTTGATCTTGTATTGGACTTGATTGTAAAATGCAGGTTCGGGTGCCTACTGAGTCCATAGCAACCTGTCTTAGAAAGTTGGGCCGTGTCCATCTTCTGTATTTATCAAACATAGAGCATTGTCCTGGACAAAGCAGTGCACATGGCCTTATGGGAATGTTCAGTTGGCCTTTTAGGTGGTTGGTCTGGGGATTCGATGTGATTAAATTTCTGTATTTTTTGAGGTATTTTTGCTCAGATAAGAAATGAGCTTTAGACCCACATGCGTTCTGGACGCTGTGATCTGGGATTAAGCGTGTAAGAAGAGTGAGGCCAGGGCAAATAGAGGTACGGGTTTTTTATTTTCACTTTTAATTTTATTTTCTTTTTCCACAGGGTAGGTCTGTTTCCTTAACAACCTTCTACCGAACAGCAAGAAACATCATGAACATGTGCTTCACGAAGGAGCCTACAGTAGCTGAAGTAGAGGTGAGGCCAACACAAGGGGTGGTAAAAGTTTTTATTTCAGGGGACTGAGTATGGGGATTCAGTGTAGTTGATGTTCAGGCATTACCATAAGCAGTTTAAGGCTGTCTAGTGTGGGAGAAAAATAAATAGTTAGATAGGCATAATACTTCCTTTTAAAATTTTTGACACTTCTAATAAAGGTGTTGATGAACTGAGGAAGAGAAAGAAGTCTTAATCTGTCATGTGCTGAAGCACACGAGCCAAGAAGATCTAAGTTCCCTCTTACCACTTCATTGTTACTTTTAAGTATTTGTATTCTTAATTTTAAGCAACGTTTTATGTTGAATTACACTGAGGTCATGAAAGCCCTGTAAATTTCTGGGGCTTATGTTTCAATGAGGTATACCTTGTTCAGTGAATTAAAAATGCATTACTGCTTTTTCTTTCACAGCAAGAATATTGGCGGATAGTGGAACAGAAAGATTGCCATGTAGCAGTGCATTGTGGAAAAGTAGATACCAACACCCACGGGAGCGGCTTTCCTGTGGGAAAATCTGAACCATTTTCAAGGTAAGATCACCAAATCCACCCACTTTGTCAATTCGTGCCAGCTGCCCCATTGTGCTGAGTGGAGGTGGGGGAACGAAGCCGGGAGGGCAGCTTGGCACCGGGGATGTTGACAGGAGGAATGTGCGCTGACATGTGTGTGCCTCTGTGTCACCCCTCGAACAGGCATGGGTGGAACCTCACAGTCCTTCCTAATAATACAGGATCCATCCTGCGACATCTTGGTGCTGTGCCTGGTAAGCAAGCCTCTTTCCTATGTTTCCAGCAGGTGTAAATGTCCTCTAAAAGTTCTGCTGTAGTTACCAAAGTCGTCTCCGTCTTTCTGGCCCCTCTGTTCGCCAGCTGACTGGGTAGACACGCGGTTGTATGTAGCAGGTGGCATTTAAAGGAATGAAGGCAGGTGTGCAGGTAAAGAATTAATGAATAGTTGAGACTCTATACCTGGGAGGAACCAGTTGTACTTGCAGTATCCCTTTCTGTTGCTGCCAGTACATTGGTGTTCTTGCTTTGTGTCAGGGTGATGAAGTAGCTGTGCTACTTCCTTACTTGCAAACCTGGTCTGTGGCGCTGGGCAAAGCAGCAAACAAGTTTTCTGAATGAATTGTCATCAGTGCTCCAGCTGTATATGTGCCATTGCAATTTACTGGTAGAAACGTTAGCTGAAAGCAGAATTCAGTCTCCTGTGCAGGTGTTGAGCCTGAACAAACCAGCAGGAAAACAGGGCACCTGTTTACAATACACATACACTTGACAACATGAAGCAACCTCCTCTGATCAATGGCATTGAGCTTCAATTACGGGTATTTGTAAATTCTCTAAAGAATAAAAATTTTTAACAGCTATTAGAAAACAAATATGTTCAAGGGCACTGTAACTGACTGGTAGATATTTTGTTAGTGGAAAATGCTGAATTTGTTAAATTATTCTCTGTCAATTAATCACTCTGGTAGGAAGATTTAAAACTTAAGGGTCAGCTCGCAGGTAGAACAAGATTTTCAACTGAAATGCCCTCTAAAACTGTCTTCTAATTAGAAACTGCAGTTACTCAAAACTCATTTTCAATCTCTCTGTTTTAGGAGTGACAATTCCTTGGCTAAATATTGGCATGGTCTTTTCTACCTCATGCTGGTCTCGAGACCAAAATCACCTTCCATACATTGACTACTTACACACTGGTGCTGATTGCATTTGGTAGGTGTTCCTGCGTTTTGTTTTCTTCGCATTCACCGCAGCGGCTGTCTGTAGGCTGGTGTTAACAGCAGCTTGTGTAATACCTTGTGCATGAATGAATCTCACCTAGAAGGTCCAGTGTGTGCGATTACAGCTTTAATGGGAAAGTGTAGGATAAACTTAAGTGTTCAAACTCCTTTTCCTGGCAAAAAAATTTCACTTTATCTTCCACGCTCTATTCTGAGATATTTAGCAATAAACTGTTTCTGCTTGACATAGGGTTTAATCTATGGAAAATTTTCATGACATGGAAGCCAAATGACAGCTAGTCAAGGTAGGCTTTCCTTAGGCTGACAGAGAGAGGCTTGTCAAGCTAGCTCCATATTGTCACTTTTAAAATGATTTAATCCATGCTCTGGCTAAATAGGCACTGCTTTCTCATTTTACGAAAAATATCTTGAACTCTATGTCTACCAGGTCCCTAGTATTTTCTGTCATACGAGTTTTTTTCATCGTCATATGATAATAATTTTTAATATGATTACACACTTACCAGTTAGCTGCTAGCTGCATTTTGTATTTTGTAGACACTTCATGCAAATAGGCTTAACACTCAGCTTATCAATGGTTTTGAACATGGTGAATCCTTCCTGGATTCAGTGCATACATGCTATTACAGATGAAGGTGAGTTAGATTGCAATGGAAGTACAACAGCTGATAGAGGTTTAGAGGAAGCAGGTGCTGCTGGCACGTCACGTGCCTTTCTGCCAGGTTCCTGTGATATTGGTGTTACTGTCCAAGAGGATCGTCAGTGAAGAGCGATGAATGACAAGCAATCTAACTGTGTTCCTTGATCAGAGAAAATGCAATAAATGGAGAAGAAAAGTTGTTTAAATGGTGCCCACCTGCAAAGGTGACAAGCTGGTTCCCTTTCAGCAGTTTCCCTTTTGAACCCTGAGCTACGGAAGCCTTCAGCTCCTCCTGTGGTGTGACAAAGGCTTCCCCCTGTGGTGTGACGGGAGAAGGCCTGCAGGGACCCTCTTTTCATCCAGGAGTCCTTGTGGTGGCAGAGTCAACTGCACTTCATTCACCTGCAAAGTGCATACTTCAGTCTTTACCTTTAACTGCTGTATTTCCCAGCTGGTGCTGATGTCAGCGGCGCTGACCCAGCTGTCACTGGGGAGGCACATGGCCCAGAAAAAAGGATTTAGAATCTTGGAGGAAACCCTTAAAGGAGGAGCTCCTTTCTCTAAATATTTTAAGTTGGAGGTGTGTATGTGATCATACCAAGGGGTAAAGGTAAACGCTGGATTATGCTGCAGACCTGGGAGTTCTGTCGCTTTCTGTCATGGGCATTTCATGGCTCTTCCCCCTCTTCTGTGAATCAGGAATCTATAATCTTTTATAATAATACACTATCAGAACAAATTACTAAGCAAGCTATGTTGTCCTCAGTCTTAGGTGAGTCTGTTTCTCTCGCTGACATTCATCTAGTCTTAAGTAAATTCCAAACAAAAGGTGTTCAGGAATCCCATAATTAAGTTCTGAGGCCACTCTTCATACTGTGCATGAAAAAACATGTGCTTTTTGAGTTTGAAAAGATTTTTGGGATTGAAAATGAGGCCAGCCAGAGTTTCAAGAAAAGCTACTTTTTCTGTTTTTCCAAGCCAAGAAGAATAAAACCAAAGAAACCATTTGCTTTTTCTTGATGGGCTTACTTATACATACAGGTACATAGCTTCAGGTGTACTTGTGATTGCCTTCATGAACCATGGCCAGTAAGCAGGAATAACTCATCAGAAGGAAGATGTGAAACTCCTTTGTCTGTAAAAGCTACTCTTCAGCAGGGCTGACATGCTGGTGTCAGGCTAATATGCATTATTAACTCGTTACAACTTTTAATATTGCAATAAAGTACCCAACTTTATTGAGGAAAAGATTAATTTAATAACTCTAGGTCTGGTGTAGTATCTGGAGTAGCCCTGACAGCGTTGCCTTCAGTGACTGCTTCAGTAATAACAAAGCAGGCAACTGAGCACCAAAGCTCTTCATAGTCTTGCCAAGTCCACTCAGCACCCAGAATTCTTCTCTTCTGAGGACAGATCCCTGTGGTGGTAAAATCAGTGGTGCTTCATTTACCTATAGATTGCTCAGCCCACTGTCCAATCTCTCAGATTTACCTCCTGAAGAGGAAACACAGGAGAACTCAGTTTTCATGTAGGGCAGAGGTCAGTGACCTAACCTTTTTTATTCAGGAAGGATCCTCAGAGCCCATCAAAAGAAAATCGTGTTCTGCCCAAGACACTCAGAAGTCTATGCTGGCTGCTTATTTCCCATTTTTATAGACACATGAAGAATTGCGAGTGCATGAAATGGCAGCAGGTGCCTCAGTCCTGCCAGTAGTCAGATAGTCCCATGTACTTCTGTGCTGCCCAACCTCTTCACACATCCTTCCTGTGCTTTTCCTAAGCCCACCTTCTGAGGGTCTGCATGCTCAAATCTTTCAGCTGTTCCACCTATATTTTCTGATTCTAAAAGAAAAGAGTGGGCTCTGCCATGTTCTGGATTTGAATTTAAAGTATTTTTATCACCATTTAAAATCTGTTATTATAGTGTAACTAGAGTAATGCTCTACACACATGCAGCTGTTCTGCAGCTGTTGCTGTTAGCAGTGCAGGTACTGCAAAGTATTTGATACACAGCGCGCATTTAAAATTGCTCTTGGGACTTGATCCTCATCAAGATGAGGTTCTTCCACCTCACCTCTCTATAACCCTAGGATTTCTTAGCAAGGTCCTAATCGTTGTCAACATATATGTAAGGAGTCAGTCTATATACACCTGGGCAACTAGCTCACTGGAGCCCTTACTGTGGCTACAGTTAGCTCTACGAGTAGATATTGTCACCTTTTCTGGTTCTCGGCTTGAAGATCAACAAAGACAGATCAAAGTCATCATCAGTACTGTGAACAGTAATGAGATGCTCAAATCACAGGAAGTACAACCTCCTACAGGCTAATCAAGCAGGATAACTGTATGACGTATATGGAGTTAATATTAGCGCACATTACAAGCAAGTATCCTGACAAGGTCTGTAAGGTCAGCAGAACGCTTTATGAAATTGGTGGAGAGACTGGGTGGATGACAAGAAAACTGCACCCTTTCCCCAAAATCTTTCCAGATTCTTTCTCTTCTCTTGTTGCCAAGTTTGGAAAAAAAATCTCTGTGCGTGTGTGTCTGGCATGGGCACAGATGGGCTCCAGATTGAGGTCTCATTGCTTAAAGTGAGCTGAGATAAGTCATGATAAATCTGGAGGTGCTTTTTATTTGCCTGAGCATAACAAATCCAAATAAAGTAATGTCACAGGTAAAGCCCAGCATGGCAGCAACTCAAGGAAGGCTTGGGAATCTCAGGGTTTGCACTCCGTTTCCCACCAAGCTGCGCTGCTCAGTTCGCAGTTGTCAGGTACCAACTACCAGTCTTGGGAACAGGTATCTCCTGGGTGGACATAAACCATTACCCTTCTGGAAGGGTGAAAACAAGAGAAGTGGCTAATTGTCGCCATATCACCTCCCTGCATCCGGCAAAATAGCAGTTCTCTGGATGTGTGAAGCTAAGACCTGAGACTCCTACGCTATTTCTTGTCACTTCTGCATAGGGAGCACTGCTGGCAGTGAGCACAGAGGACAGCTGCTTCCTTGGCTTCTAAAGGAGAGGAGGATGTGCAACTCGGCATATACCCAGCAGAGTTTTAAATCTCTCTTGCTGCTTTGGGTGCTCTTAGGTCTTTCTTTTGTTGCAAGGAAGGGGAGGGATGTGGGATTTGTTTAGTAAGCAAGGCAAGAAGGTCTTAAGCTATTTTGTGTACTAAGAGTAATGGCGATTTGTGGCTTCTTGATTGTTATGAATAGAAAATGTTATTAAATAAAAAGATCCTTTGGTTGATGCACAGGTAATAAATACAACCATTTATGATAAAGTTAACAACATATATCGGTGCTTACGAGATGCAAAATGCTGCTCATAATTAGCTGTTTTGGTGCCATTAAAACGAACATCATTCTATTGCTGATTTCTCTCCTCTGATTCTACAGAGCACAGAGTTTTCACATTTCTGTTTTGGGGATTTTGTGTCCCTTGGCATCTAGTGAACACCATCAGACTGAGTCTAAATAAACAGCTTTCCATAAATCCTCAGTGTTTTACAAAAAAGAACTGTGGGAAACCCTGTGTTTAATTTCTTTCTTGTAATCAACATCCTGGTCTGAATTGCCTGTTACTGTATAGCTGTGGACTGTTATTTACTCCACAGTAAGTCTTTCTCTTTTCCTCTGACAAAACAACAGGTATTGCATTCCTGCTGCGGAGGAGAACAAACTTGATGATGTGGTACATACCCTGCTGCAAGCCAATGGCACTCCAGGGCTGGAAATGCTTGAAAGTAATGTAATGGTAGGTTAACACCGGGAGAGGTTATTCCCATTTGAGAACCGAAGGCTAATCAGAAGGCTGGTTGGTTGGGGATTTCTTTTGGTTTTGTCTTACGCTACAAGGATACAGAGGCTGTTAAAATCTGGCTACTTTTGACTTGCAATGTTTACCCACGTGGTATTTTTCTAACAAGGCTCACATGTTAAAATGTCAAAATAAAAATAAATGTGGCAGTATAGTAAATGCCCATTTTTAGTACTGCCCATAATGTATTTAACCTCACAGAGGGAGTGTTTTGTAATCAATTAATCTGCGATGATTGACATTTTATGATGCCAGCATGGATATGAGAAGCCTAATACTTCAAAGGTTTTCAATGTATTTTTGGCTCCCATGTTTATTTTGTGGATAAAAATTTCCATTTAGTGTATCTAAGGATAAATCTGGGAGCCCACAGCAAACACAACTCCCTCAGCTATCCTTGTTAACACCTCTAACAGAAGTGCAGTAGTGAGGTGGATTCAATGCCAAGTCTGAAAACATCAAGGCGGAAAACTGAATGGCCCGTGTCACTTTTCTGTAGTATTAGATAGTATTGTTTTGAGGCTTTGTGTTTGAGACTGTTTGGTGAGTGACAGTTAAACTGTTGGTTTCAGAAGAGCCACTTCTGTAATTCTCACTCCAAACACTAAGCTTCAACATGTGCAGAAGGAAAGAGAGAAAGCGAGCAGAGCTGTTAGCAGATCACAGCTTTCCTCCACAAGTAGCACGTGGCGGTAGCCAGCAAGGAAGGGGATCTAACTGTAAAAGAAAGTTCTGATGTTTTGTTTTGTTTTTCTTTTATGTCTTTCTAGATCTCCCCAGAAATCTTGTGTAAGGAGGGGATCAGGGTGCACCGTACTGTACAGCAGAGCGGGCAGTTTGTTGTCTGTTTTCCTGGATCCTTTGTGTCTAAAGTGTGTTGTGGCTATAGTGTTTCTGAAACAGTGCACTTTGCTACCACCCAGTGGACAAGTATGGGTTTTAAAACAGCCAAGGTAAGTTGAGAAGGAGTTAAAATGGATTCACGGCCCTGCCATCTAAAACAAACCAGACATTCCAGGATTGATAGTATTGCGACGCTATTACAGCTACATCTATTTTTGTGGACTATTAAATAAAAAAAGGAAAAAGTTCTGCAAGGCATAAGACGATCCAGTGTTTTCAGAAAAGCAACAGAGGTAGTAACTGATACCGAAAAACTTCCGTATATGTGAAAAATTCAGAAGATTGTTATGCCTGCAGCCCAGTTTGCGAGGAAGCTTTTCAAAAATCCCTTCAGAGCTAATGATAATATATTGCATTATGCTTACTAATTTTTTTTAAGTGATGTTTTCTAGAACTATTAGAATCTCAGGTGCAAATATCTGAATAACTGTGCTTGTTAGCTCCTGTGATAGGCAGAGTCAATTAATACTCACAGCTGCAATGCTTGTCTTTCTCTGCCCCTTTATTCAGGAAAAGCTGTTGATCAGGGCAATTTCAGTTTTATTCGACTTGAAAAACCTTAGGTTCACTGACCAGCCCATCCCAATACTAAGCTGTAAATAAAACAAGCTTCCAGTTCCCTTTTCACACAACTGAGGCAGGTTGTCTGCAGAAACAAACAGGTGGATCACCCAGTCGTCATGATTTTGGCTACGTTTCTCTTTCTTGGGCAAAGAGTATGTGTCACTTATTGTGTTCGCAACCTCCTCAAATACACTATGGGTTACGGATGCTATTTTGGCAGCGTTCGATAGCTAAGCCACTAGTAAATGATCATTTACAGCTTCAGACCAAGTGGTTAGTAAGTAATTAAATGTAATATGTCCACCGTTAGGTTTTGGTTCTTTAGGGTTAACGGAATTCTTCCATCCTGGTTAAACTAATTGTATATTAACTTAGTTTGAAATAAAAGGTTATTTTATTACAGATTTATTTTGGGGGAAGGTGGGAATTGTATATGTGCATAGGCAAGGAATGAGAATCCTGAGCTAACCTTTTTTGTCTGAAGGTACGCAATTATATTAACTCCATATGCTGTATTTATAGCTCTACTGAACACTTGTTTGATATTGTGAAAATGCCACTCCTGTAAGAGACAGAAATCACTATGCAGCAATTAAAAAGCTCTTCTTGGTGCCTCAAATTCTGAAGAACAGTTTCTTTTGGTTAATTTTTAAGAGCTTTGTACTGGGTAAATACACACTGACTGAAAATCCAGCAGATTCCAATCTATGATAACGTACCTTGGAGAGTGAAGTCACAGCTCTCGCGATCTTTACAAGAACCAGATACGTGTTTATATCAGAATAACTCTGGAAAACACGTACTGCATTGTTCTTTTCCTCCTTCTTTTTTTTTTTTCCTTCCCTTCCCCTTCTTCTTTCCTCAAACTATCTTATGTTTGTTACTCCCTTAAATTTTGGAAGTTCTTCCTTGGTTTCTTCACTTTGCCAAGGCACTTTGCCATTTTCAAAGGCTGGCCAGGATTGTGCTTTTCAGAGGTTGTAAGAAGTTCTGTGTAACGAGCAAGATTCCCCTTTTGGACTGTTAATGAACTCTCTGACAAACAACTGTACCTTCCTGTCTGTCCGTTCTGAACAGCAATATTGACAGTTTTCAGCTGTTTGATACATTAACTTTGTTTTCATTCTGTGATGCTGTGACCTGATTTTTTTATAGTGACTCTCTTTATATTACTAAACAATGTTGTTTCATTTCATGTATTGAATGGCTGCTCAATCTCCTTTAATATATGGAAAAATGAAATTCTGCATCTGAAATTGCATTGTTTTCAGTTTATAAGGAATTGGGATAATTGTTGGAATAAAGGAGTTTGCATAAAGCCTGTGTAAAGGGACAGACAGGTTTTACCTAAACCATACATGGAACCAGGGTGTTGGCTTTAAAAAAACACCATAAGAGCTCTTGAAATTTTAAACTAAGGATGAGGAGAAGGTTTACAGGTGTGGTGGAAGCATTTGTGTTTGGAATGGCAAAGAGGAAACTCCATATCCTCGAATAAGGTATTGGGCAAAGTCAGTAAAACTCATTTAGGAAACAGGAAACAGAAGATTGGACTTAATCAATGCATGCTGGTCTAGAGGTTTGGAAATGAGAAGGGATGTCTGGTTTTAAAGGAGGGCTTTGGTGGTATAGGGCCTACCAGAAACTTGGTGGAAAGAGGTTCAGCCTGTACCGTAATACAAGAAGTAGGAAAGGTGAAGTTAGCCATCCAGTTGGAGCAGCACTGCTGCACAGAGAAGAGAGCTTACAGTCAAATAAACCAGGTTTAAGTCTGTCACCATTGACAGAGTCCATGTGCACAGATCTTCCTGTCCTAAAGAGGAAAAGCATGGTATTAGCACTGTGCTCCTGACTGTCCAGCCAAGATGCTGGCAGGGGATTTATATGTATCCCCCCAAGTTTTAGTTTGGGTGAGGAATGTGCCTTTAAAACGCCACACAGTTACCATTCCTTGGTTCCTGTCACAGAGCTGCCTTAGCCTGAGCAGACTGGGTTGCTTTCAGATGAAACCAAATGGGAAGAGGCGCTCCAGAAGCGCAGCTGATGTCCTCCAAACACTGGTGGTGATGTGGCCACAGGACCAGGCTAGACTGCTCTGAAGTAAAGCCATCGGCTTTGCACACACACACGTCCTGTGGATGTTTGGGTCCTCAGCATCAACTGTATCGCTCTGCACGTCCCCTCCTGCTTCACCGTGCTGGATGGTGTGTAGTCGTAGTCTGTGTCATACTAAAGGAGATGAGAGAAGCTGCGAGGACAGGACGTACGATGATGATGGGAAGTGCTGGTCTCCTCCCCCTAGCTTGGATAGTGGTTGTGTTGGCGTGCGATGCAGAACCCAAATGGCTTCAGAGAGCAGCTAGTCAGGAAATCCACAGGAGAAGAAACTGTCGTCTCGCTTCTCAGTAATGGCGGAGCCAAGTTCAAAACATCACTATCAAATAGCTGTGCAGTGATGGTGAGCAGAGATTAAGAACCTTGAAAGAGCAGTAAAACGCAAAATATCCACTGCTGTGGTGTTTCATTTCAAAAGACAGCCTCGCATAATACCAAGGAAGCTTGTTAAATTGAGAATGCAGAAAGAAGGGTTAAGTCTTTGCGTGCAGCATAGAAATTGTTTAAAGATGCTGTGTTAGAGGCTCACAACGCATGCACGTTGCCTAGAAAAAAAAAAAATTCAAAAGGCAAATCCCCACTAAACTTGGCACGGCTAAACACCAGGAAAAAGGAGTCTGTCTGAAATGAGACCAAAAAATCCCTTTTGTGTCCAGAAGACAAAAATGCAAATAAATCAACCACTCTAGCAAGATGCATGTAAATACACACGAATGCAGACCAAAAAGAGATTTTGAAGAACAACTCGCTAAAGGCCAAAAGATAAAACAAATGTAGAACAGAATGAGACCAGGGCAATCAACATGGCTTTTGCAGTGAGGTCATGGCCTCCAGGTCTTGAAACTTTTGGAAGGGTATATGTCCAGAGAGATCCAGCTGACAGAGTCTGTGAGCATTGCTGGAAGACTTCTGGCAAGGTTCCTCAGAAAAGGCTCTTAAAAGAAATTTACCTGCCATGGGTTGAGGGGGAAAGTTCACACATCAGAAAAATAACTGATTTAAAGAGAAGCAGAGGATGGGAACAAATGGTCAGTTTTTATCACAGAGGGAGGTCTCCTTATTTGACAGACACAGCAATGGACTCTGCAAGCTCTTGCTACTGAGAAAAGAGGTCGGTGGATTCTTATGGAGCTGCCAGCCAAGTGCTACAGAGAGGTTTAAAAAAAAAAAAAAAAAAGAATGTTAGGAATTGCAGGGAGAGAATAGAGAGCAAAGCAGCAGCAGCGCTGTGGCACTGTGCAGGCTCTTGGTAGAGGCATGGCTTGAATACTTGTGCAATTCTGAGTCCCTAGTTGCAAAGGGAATATGGAGGAACTGGAAAAAGCACAGCAGAGATTAATGATTAAAGATATGGATTAGCCTCTGCCTTAAATGTAAGAGGACTACTCAGCCTGGAAAATTAATGACCAAGAGACATATAAGATATGTCTGATTGGATCACAAGTGGCAGGATGATGATAATTATAATATGAATGTTTGCAGTCTCTCAGAACATTGAAAAACATGTCATTAAAAGAAATTGTTAGGCAGTAGGTCAAAAGCAAACAAAAGTCTGTTTTAAAATACTTGTCTTTGTATTTTAGTACTGTATGGAAGAGAAAAACGTACATGGATTCAGAAATTCAGATAAACGCACAGATCAGTGAGTTGTGCTAAACGCAGCACAGACCCGTCTCGGGCTCAGGAGGTCCCTGAGCTGCCAGACAGCAGGAGCACACCTCGCTTTTTTTTTCCCAGCCACCCACTGTGGCCTTTTATCCTGGCTGCGTCTGTTGCCTGTGCAGGCTTCTGATCTGGCTTGGAGTGGCTGTTCTTACGCAGCCTTGCACAATATGCAAAGCAAATCTAATGTGCAACACAACTTCTCATACCACTCCTAAAAGTGCAGCTTTTTTGACCCAAGGCAGGTTCTAGCAGAACCCCCTGAAGAACACTTTTTCTTACCTGTGACCCTCTTTGGAACACTTTTTGGTCAGCAAAGGTTACTAATCCATTTTATGATTATATATAGTGGTTATCACTTCAATGTATGCAATTGGTGCTATTAGAAATGATGAATTTGATGATACTCTGGTAAAAGAAACACCAAGAGCATGCAATTAGGGTTACAAAATAGGGTGAAAAAAATTAAGGGTAAAGATGAATCTTCGGTTTTGTTTGTGCCAAGTAGGTATTTGGGTGGGCTTAACTCCTAACCAAAATGGCACTCTAGTTAGTGTCATTTCAAAGCGCTCTGATTCTGTATAAAACAAAACGTATCTCTTCAGACACGGGGAAAACTCTAGACTTTTCCCAACTGCACAGTAAATCAAGCAATTTGCTTACACAGAGAGGAACTGGTAACGGGCAAAACTGAGCGGAACTGAAACCCCCCCTTTCGCCTGTTGTCTCTTTTCCCTGACATCTGCCTGATCTGCTACTTGTCTCCCTGACTTTTAAAAAGGTGCAAAATAACAGCAGTCCAGGGCTTCGAGCAGGTCAGAAGAGTAGATCTTTACTGGATGGCTGAGAGTGCCAATAGTGTATTACTGAGCTTAAGTGACTGGGCTCCACAGGAAAACTATTTTTGGGGGAAAGAATTTTGAGGTGTTTGTTGGTTCCTCCACTTCAGTTAACTGAAGTGCTAATCTATGCCTGGGCATCCTTTTTATTTTGCTCATTTTCTTGACCTCTTTCCTGTCCTTCTCTTTTCCACTGATGAAGTTCAATTTTCTTTTTTGAAAAAAAGGTGTACCTGAAATGTGGTGACGCTGGATTAATTGCAGTTTGCTTCAATCTCTTTGTATATGCAGACTTTGCCTATCTTTTCTCTGCATTAACTTTCACAGTAAAGCGTATTAAGAAAAGATAGCATACAGATTGATTTCTTAGCACATATGCCATCATATGTTTCAGATACTTTTTTGCTCTCTACTGGTGACTTTGAACGAAAACAAAATGTGTTTGTGACTGTCTAGTAGCATGCGTCTGGTTTAGGTCTTCGAGGGATTTTTTCTGTGGCTTTGGTTCACCTAAAGCATGTGCAGAAAAAATCTTCCCATAGTCCTTTCAACAGGAAGACCCAATTCAGCAAAGCACTTGGGTGCTGGCTTTCCACTGAAAGGACTGATTTGTAATCAGCATTTATTTCAGCGTGGAGTGAGGTGCTGGATGCAAGTTAGGAACATAAATACTCTAATTTGGACTTTAGAAAGCTCTTACATTTGGGGTTTTTTTAAAGGCTACTTTTTGCTATGTTGAGTTCATTCTTCATAACTTATTTTTTGAAATTTGCTTAAGAACTAATTTGGCAATTTCTGTCCCAGGAAATGAAGAGACGACGTATAGCCAAACCATTTTCAATGGAAAAGTTGCTATATCAGATTGCAACAGCAGAAGCAAAAAAGGAAAATGGACCGACTCTGAGTACGATATCATCACTTCTTGGAGAGCTCAGGTAACGAATTGGGGGCCTGTTGTACCTATTTTGTTTTCATTGACAGACTCCAGAGGTGGATGCCGTAAGTAACCATTTCAGACGCATGTCTTTCACCTACTTAACCAAGCAAAAGCCCAGCAAACATAGTTGAAGACAGCCACGTGGAAGAAGCAGTTTCCTTGGCTGTACCTGATGTGAGAGTGCCCATGGTTAGGATGTCTTGGCCTAAGAATTCCCTACTTTGGGCACCATCAAACAATTAAAACTACAGTTTGCTGTGGGTTTTTATTTTGTTGCTTCTTGGTGCTGAGGGTGAAGATTTCCTGATGCGTTAGGTGAGCTACGTGGTGCCAAGTGGTTAAATAGCTTTTCTTCAGATTTTCAACCTCTTGGCATCAGTAGCCACTGTCAATCCATGCTTGTAATGGGTTTTGCACCAGGAACCCTTGTCCTCAGCATCAAGATTGTTATACTACAGTTGTAGAAGGTACTTCGTATACAAAGTTGTCTTGCTTTAAACCACTGAAAAAGTGAGCAGCTTATGCATGGGTGCTAACGCATCTTGCATTAGAGCTTGAATGTTTTAAAGGAACAAAAACTTCACGCTCCTTTTTCTCTCCAATGTTCAGGAAACATGTTTAGGGTTTCTCTTAAGATAGGTAAAAAAGAAAATATAATGTTGCCTGGCTTCCTGTGTAATGATCTTCTCTTTTGTTCCCTACCATGTAGTTGCTACCTATCTTTCAAGTTTGTGACAACTGGTACTCGAGATGTCAAGAAAGTTTTGATGAATGGAACCTACAAACTGTATTTAACTAACTAGCATGTTCATTTGGAAAATTTCCAGTGACATATTGAAGGGGAAAACAGCCCATGTGTTGTTTTAGTGTTCAGAAAGAAATACAAAGAGGTGTGCTGACTGCTTTACCTGCAGCTGGTTCCCCTGTGGGAATAATCACTTCCAAGTGCATTTTTTTTTTTCTTGAAGAGGAAAAGTCTGCAAGTGCAAAAGGTGAAACAGAAATGTTGGTGCTTGCTGTTAGACCATCACATCGACCTCTATCAGAGTGGTTCTCAAACTTGTTCTTATGCTTAGGTTGGAATTCTCTGGAGGATATCGGTCCTTCCTGTGGCTGCTTGTGTAAAACAAAATCCCAAACAGCAAAACCTGAAAAAACCCAACCAAAGTGGAATGCTGTACCTTTTTTTTTTTCCCTTTGTTTTGTTTTGTTTTGTTTGTTCTGTGTCTTTTGCTGCCTCCTCTCCTAATCTGCCTTGGTTGCTCAGTTTGACCATGCCATTTGCTTAGCTTGGCTCTCCACCCATCTTCAGCTGTGTCTGGTGGTGAGCTTTTTATTCTCCCCTTCCATCTGCTCAGCTCACTCCACACTTGCTGTCTTCCACTCAGCTGCAACCGACCTGCTCTCCTAATGCTGTGTAGTTCAGCATAGGAAGTATTGTCCACCCTGCGGACACCGTGGGTGAAGGGCGGCTAGAGGGCTTAGTCTTTACTCTTAATTGACATCTCCTTCTTTTTCCTCTGGGTGTACAGCAAGATCTTCGTCTTTTGGCACAATCACTTGCCCTGCTCCCCCTTTCCTGCCTGAAGCACCTCACGGCAGCAGGTCCTTGGTTCATCTCTGCCTCCTGATGAAGGTGGCTGTGCTACTCCTGACAGCAACGGCTCCTCCTCCTCAAGGTGGCTTTTGGCAACTTCAGGAATGACAGTCATGTTAGCCACATCTCCTGACTCTCCACATGGCCCCGAGCAACCATCGACCTCCAGGAAGTACTCAGCAGTCCCCAGTTCTCTGTGGAGCAGTTTGAGAACCACTGGCTTGATACAGTGGTCGCTGTTAGAATCCGGAGATAGCTTGTGCAATTAGGCAGCGTTTCTGTGGTGCTGGCTGTCTCTTGCCATGCGTAGGGAATGGCACCAACCTCCAACAACACTCAGGGCTTTGCTGTGTGGAGCTCAGGTTTCAGTGATGATCGTGGTAAAAGGGTGATTATACATGGCTTTGCGGTGGTACGAGGCAATGCCAATGTCTAACTGCATAAAACATTCACAGGGACACGGAGCTGAGGCAGCGGCGGCAGCTTTACGAGGCAGGTCTCCACTCTTCAGCGCGCTATGGCAGCCACGACAGCAGCAGCACGGGGATGGATGGAAAGAAAAAGCCTCGAAAGTGGTTGCAGTTAGAAACGTCAGAGAGGAGATGTCAGATTTGTCAGCACCTGTGCTATCTTTCCATGGTGAGTAAAACCCTTTGCCACCACTGGGGTATGGTCCCCCCTGTTCTAATACACTCTAATGGACTGTAAGCATTCGAGAGACAGGACGCGACCAGAGAGTCATCTCATTCACTCCACGCAAGACACAGAGATGTTGATTTGGTTGCTGTCAGAACATTTATCGCCTTGGACAGCGGCGACGTAGGCAATGGTTAAGTGTCGGCTTAGCTTTCCTCCCCCTGTAAGGGAGGGATAAACTAGTTACTCAGCCGCTCTTGGACGCCCACAGGCATCTCCGCATTGCATGAGGAGGGGTAACACCGATCCCTGCAGGGTAGATGCAGCCTGTCCGTCAGGCTAAGATGCTGTTTGCCAGCCTGTCTGGTCAAAAATAGAAGTCACGCCCATAAACTTTCTCTCTTTTTAGTAGTAGCTGCCTAAGAGCTTTTGAAGGCGTGCTAAGTGCTGTGATGACACTTTCAGGTTTTTAGCTGTATGCAGAACACCCAGAAATACAGCAATTTCATTGACAATACCAAAAGCCCCTCCCATAACCTTCTGTACCATTTAATTCCAAGATCAGATATTTAAATAAACATCATTCAGTGTGTGTGAGTCCATATTCAGTCCTTTTTCTTTCTGTCATCTTCTGTAGGTTTTTTGGTTATAAATGTTAGGTTTTTGCTGGAAATACAACGTAACTGTTAAATGATGAGATGTAGCTGTTCCCCTCTCTAGGACAGAAGATGCTGAGTTTGTACATGTCTTTAGATCACCGAGCAGCTAAGACATGTTTAAGTAGGAGTAGTTTGAAGTAACTTTAAAATGAGTTTGTTTAAAAAAGCCAACGAACCAAAAGCTCTTAATTCTGGTCCATTCGCTCTGGAGTAAGTGTAATCGAGTGAAGGGTTTTTCCCTGTCATTCTTAACAGTAATAAGGGACAAAAAAGTAAACTTGGTTGTCAGATTCCAAGCTGCAATTGCAGGCTTGGCAGGTAGCCAGCTGAGCAAATGTGACCTTGGCTGAATGAGACAGTAGCTGAGGAACCCTGTGGCTAAGCTTCTGATTTTATCCTTATTCAAGACAGCATTTAAAGTAATGGGAAACAGCTGCTTTCAGGAAATCTTTAGGCTACATATTAGATACCAATAAAGCTTTATGCATCTATCATTACTTGGATTTGGCCTTCATTACTACTGGTGGTGGTTTTTTTTAAAAATTTTATTTGCCAACATTAGCGCTCAGAAAGGGTTATCTGCTTTTTTCCTTAGGCATTTTGAATCATTTTCACAATGCGCAATGCTTCTTGTTTATGCCTCCTTCCACTAACTTGTAGTAAAATACAGGTACAATTCACACATTGCGATGTGAAATACTGCGTGTGTAACACGGCTGCAGGTTGGAGCTTACTGCACTTCTTCTCCCCCACCCCTGCATTTTTATAGGTTGTACAGGAGAATGAAAATGTTGTCTTCTGCTTGGAGTGTGCCCTGCGGCATGTGGAAAAACAGAAGTCTTGTCGGGGACTGAAAATGATGTACCGTTATGATGAGGTCTGTATGATACAGCTTTGTGATGCTGGTGAGCTTTGAGACTGAAAACTTGGGACTAAGCCCTGCTTTTCGTCCTGTCGAGACCTCAGGAGACTGCTTTGCTGTTTGGGTGGAGTTGGGTTTGGTGGGGTTTTGGGGGGTTTGGTTGTTTGTTTGTTGTTTTTTTTTTGGTGTGGGAAGAAGGCACTTTATTATGAGCTAAGTAAAAGAAAGGGAAAGATGATTATAAAGCTGAAGCCTGAAGCATAAACTGCATGAATATGTGTTACAGAACAGAGAAGCCATTTTATGCTTTGGGATGCTGTGGAACATGAGGCTATGCCTCGACTGGCTAATTTGTGATAACTTCTGTGCTTTAGGATAATTTTGCTCTGTTGGTAGCTGAAAGTTCATGCTGACTTACTGCAGGCCAGCCTGAACCTTCTTTAAGGCAGGCTCGTAGAGTCCTTGTAGATGAGCAGTCCCATAATGGCTCAATGTGCCGATGAATACTCAGAACTCAGGTGAGAGATTTAGGACTAGGACTGTGCCTGGGTTCTGGGCTAACGCTACGCTGCAGTACAGTCAAGTAGAGCCTCTGCACCTGCCTGGTGAGCTCCATTTGTGGACAGCCAGCGTGTGCGAGGGGATGGGTGGGGAATAGCAAGTGGGGGAGCAGTGGGAGGAATTACAAAATCAGCTCTTAGCGATCAGTGCTGGCACAGGTGGCTTTTTGCGCCAGGCTTCTCAGCAGTTTCTGGTGTATGCGCGGAGAGGTGTGGGGGAAAACCAAAAGGTCAAAGTACGTCTGGGGCAGATTGTGCCCTTGGAGCTTTCTTCATTTTTAACTGTAGAGACTGTTCTGGGATCAGGCGCTGTAGACAGAAACAAACACAAGCTGAGAAGCCCAGACAACAGAGAAACTGCCTTTGTAATGCGATAAACACTGAAGAGTTTCAGGAAGTTGTTCAGAAATCTTAATGTATTTCTCTTATTCTGGAGCTTATTCAGTCCCTTACATCCTGTTTTCACAGATCTGTTAATTCTGTTGAGGTTTTCAAAGCCACTCTTTCCAGCAGAATCACAGACAATAATTATTTTTTGCTAGGCTTTCTAATTTATAACTACAAAGTAGACATTTTTGGCTGCGTTGGGAAAGTCAGGAAAACCTCTCTCAATACTGGGTGAGGATATTTTCTTTTGTCAGATGTTTAAAAAAAAACTGTCACAAAGTTTCTACATTTCTGAAGGACACTGCCTGCCTGCCAGGTTACTAGTGCAGATTTTTTTTTTTGTTGGAGGGGCATAACCTGAATGGCAAATGCTGTTTGTTAAATCTATTTAACTGCTAGGCAGACTTAATTAAGAGGCTGTTTCAACTTTGCACAAAAATAACTTCCTCAACATTCTTACCAGGATGGGACAGCTGGTTCAGAAAAATCTCCCCCCTCACCCCCCAGACTTCATCACATCCCTGTATATATTAGAATTAGGCGTGGCGTTGTAGCCAAGGCTCTTTGATGTGCAGTTCAGGGACTCCCGTCTCTTGCTCATCATTGTGCTGTGGATCTGCAGCCCTTTTTCTGTGTGGCAGCAAGCGGGGCGTTCTCTGTGCAAGGGCGCCGAGCACCCGGACACCCAGAGACCATTAAATGGAAGTAGGACCCTATAACCAGTGACAACAACGTCACAAGGAAAAAGAGGAATCTTTTTCTTAAATTTTAAAGAAAGAAATATTTAGTAAATTACAAGCAATGTTACTGTGGGTTTACATTTATGGCATTTATTCCTTTGTTCAGCAGTAGGTTTTAAATTGTATCTGAAGGACATTTCTGACCGTAGTGCAGTAACCTGGCAGCCCGGCTTCTTTATTCTTGCTCAGTGGCCAGAGCTCAGACGTTTCTAGTTCTGCTTATCACGGGCTTTAGGTTTGGAGGGGGGAAGCTTCAGCAAGGGCAGTGTCTGGACTACTACACGGTACTTTTTCGAAAACTCCTGGCTGTGAATAAGTAGTAGGTAGGGGAATGCTGCTGCGTAGCGTTTCCCCCCAGTTAAGCGCTTTCAGGCAAAACGGCAGCACTACCTTTCTGTTCATCAGGCGTGACTGGAGAAAGCAGGATGCTAATGTGTCTTCTGTTTTTCCTACTTCCTCGACAGGAACAAATAATCAGTCTAGTCAATCAAATCTGTGGAAAAGTATCTGGTAAAAATGGCAGCATTGAGAACTGTATCAGCAAGCCTACACCAAAAAGAGGACCTCGTAAGAGAGCTACAGTTGACGTGCCATCATCTAGGCTTTCATCCTCCACTTCATCCAAAAGTGCTTCAAGTTAATCCTGAAGATGCCAACACTCTCATTTTGTCAATTTATATATATTTTTTGTAATTATTATACCATAGTTTGGAGTACTTGCTGTAGAATACAAGCTGTCTTTGCACTAGCTCTAAAGAAGATTTTCTTCTGGTTTTAGAGAACTAATTTTGTTTTAGCATTAAACTGTTGAATTTTTTTTTTTTTGTACTTAGAATAGATAGATACAGCAGTCTGATTTTTTTAAACTGCCGTATGTTCACTGTTTTAAAACCGGCAAGGGGCTGATAAAATATTAATTTGTATTGTCCCTATGGCTGAAAAAATAAAAAGCCTTTTTGGTAACTGTGAAAAAAAGGCTTTTAACCCATTTTTTGAATAGGTTAAAGTTTGATGTGTTTTATAATTTGTTCTCCAGTCATGTGAGCAGATTTTTCTAGAGAGAAAAGGGATAGGAGACAAAAAACTTGAAAGAAGTTGCTTTACTTTGGCTGTCTTTTATTCTGTCACGGCAAGATGAGTTTTGTAATTTTTTAAATTGGAGAATACACACTTTCTTTGGGAGGTTATGGCAGCTGAAGACGGACTTGTTTCCTAACTGTAGGCAAAAGGAGGAGATTTGGAGTATGTTCTCTTTTACCAGCACATCACTATGCATCTGTTTTGAGGGGGAAAAAATAAAAATTTAAAGAAAAAAAAAAAAAAAGGAAAAAAGACTGCCTGCCTTGAGGAGTCATGTGAGGGAAAACTGTGCCTGATTTCATTAGGAAATCCATTCTGTTATTTTTTGGTGCTGTTGGCTACTTTATCAAAAACCCTTCAATAGCATCCTTTAAAAAAAAAAAAAAGAAAAAAAAAGAAAAAAAAAGTGATCGAAGCCATAAGTGCTTCTTTTGTCATAGACGTGCAATCTTTCTAACATTCCATTTCCATTCCACTGCTGTTTTTCACACCTTTACACAGTCAAGCATTAATTTTTGTTTTGAGTTTGTTTCATTATATGATCACATTTAGAGCCACTAGCAGGTCTGCATATTTCTTTTGAATGTGAAAATGCATTTGCTTTCATCTTGTCTATTTTTTCTCTTTATGTTGTAACAAAAAAAAAATCACACCTTTTGTACATATGCCTGTAAATTTTTTTAAATACTTGAGCCTTTTCTTGGGGTGGGGGGAGGGACGGCGAAGAGACAAGATGAAGAAAAGCCTTACGTTTCACTTTCTTCATCGGTTGGATTGGATGCTTACAGGGTTTTTCTTGTAACATTTATAAGTGCTGCTTACATCACTGAACAACAACAAAAAATAATAATGGAGTAGCTGTTGCCCTTTTCTGGTTGTGTGTACAGTATGTGTGGAATAAAAAAGGGAAAATGTTTTCACAAACTGTTTTGTTTCGTAATTGAATTCAACAATACCGTAGCTACCCATATTGCACTGAGCTTGCCAGTGGTGACTGTCAGGAAAGTCCTATAATACAATTTGTTGGTTGTTGTTGCAGAAGACTGAACTGTTTTGGAATATTTAACAATAACATAAACAGAGTCAAGTGTTTTCAAATGTGGTTGTCTGGTTTTTATGGCCTTGCTGTGTACTTTTCCCTCTTGACAGTAAACTTCTGACTATGGCTTACAGTTTGACATTTAATTTATTAGCGCTGCTCTGCTCTCTTTCCTTGTAAGGAAAGACTTCATGTTGTTTATTGCCAGTTTTTTGTTTACTTTCCAGGTTTGTACTACGAGGTTTAATAAAAAAACAAAACTTTTTTGGACATTTTGTCTGTCTTCTGGAAAGTGAGTGAATAAGTAAGCTCCTCTGAGGAAAAAATTCTTCCAGCAGATGCCCCGTTAAATAGTAAAGACCTAAGTGTAGGTAGAGAGCTTCTAGCTTTCGTTTCCCAGTGAGGGGTCAGGAAACACTTTGTCAGGTAACAGGAGATAGAGCAAATCCTTAAGGAAACCGGCTGCTTTCCAGCAGGTGAGGCCTCACTCCCACCCCTTAGCTTTGTCAGGGCAGGTCTGTGGAAGGGATGGATCTACATCTCAGCTCATCCTTTTACTTACGCTGTTTCTGATTACATTCCTTCCCCTCTGTGCATGAAGAGCAGGAGCCAGGAGCCTTCGCAAAGGAGAGCAGATCCCTGCAAACAGAGCGTGAGACTTGACAAGAAACAGGCGTTAGACACGTTCAGACCGCAAGTTTAGAGAGAAAAATGACTGCAGGAAAAAATGGCAGTGAGATGATGACGACTATAGGTCCTAAGGTTTATAAAAGGTACGCACTTAATTTATAATTCATTCAGGTTTATTTCCCTTAAATTGCTGGCTTGCATCAGTGTAGTCAAGCAGATGTGACCATAGCTAAGTAAATTACACTGGTGCTTCTTATAAATAACCCTTTTTTTCCCTGAATTAGTCTCCTCTGTTCACTGTCATAGATAGATAGATAAAATATTTGGATAATCAAGTAAAAGACATGGTTGGGATAGAAATACTTTATTTTATCTCGAAAGAGGAGTGAGTTTATACAATTCTAAGAGATCTGCTCCACGAGGAGTGTAACATTTCAGTACGCATCTCTCCTCCTTTTCAGTTTGTTTGTTTTTTTTCCTTAACACCTATGATAACTAAGTCAGTCCTGAATAAGAAGTGTGAGAGAGTAGACACTGCTGCATTAGTAGACAACGGCAGTAGGTAGTAAAGAGTAGAAAATAACTTTTCATTTTGGTTTGGATCCTAAATCTTCAGTTGCAGCAGCTGAAAACATGCAGGGAACAATCTGGGTTCAGTATTACACATCAAGTCTAAGTATTTCCAATCAGCCATTTAAAGGTTAGTGGTCAAAGTAACTTGCATCTTTCGCCCCTTAATTCTCTTATACATAGTATATACAACAGTTTTCCTGCTCCCCTGAGCCCCAAGACTACTGTTAAAGTGTGTGTGCTTTAGGCATATGGTTTTTTTTTTTCTTTTAAAAAGCAACCTCCACCTGACTGGCAATTTTGTAAAAAGGCGGTATCACTAAGTAAAAAGATCTGGCTGTTACGGTTGGTTAGCAAATTGTTACACAGGCAAGCTCTTCATTCACTGGTTCATTCATTCAGAAGTCATTCTTAAAGGATATGGTTTTCAGATTCAAATAGTTTGAGAGTCACTTTCATCACTAACATCTGAAGCACCCTTTCTTTCAGTTACAGCAGCAAGAGCAGTGTCCACTTGAACCTCCTCTTCATCAGACTGAATAACCGGAGACTCTCCTTCACTCGCATCTTGGCTGGCAGAATCGGTACAGGTTGATGACAGTGAAGACAGTTTCTGTCGTAATTCAGTCTGGCTCGGAACCTGAAGGCTGATCTCATTCACGTAGGTGTTGGAGTCAGGCCCTTATAGTTGGGGAAAAAAGAACAATGACAAAAATCAAGCTGTGGCTCGGCAAGTGAATTGACAAGTCAGTATATTCCCTTGAGCTCAGTGTGGGTTCATGAGTTGCATTCGGGCCGTTTTGCTTCTTTTGCAAAATACCAATTAAAAAACCCTCCCAAAACAAAGCTGCCTTTTGGCTTTTCTGAAGCTGATCTCAAATACAAGCCACAGGCTGGTTTTAACTTGTTTCTGATGGTGAGTGTGTCCTTCACGCGTTCTAGTATTGCTAATGCTTGAGAGCCAATAAGGTAAGATTGCGGGAGTATTAAGTCCTGACTCTGTTAAGAGATACAGCTGACGCCCAGTTTGCCTGTTAGCCGAGGCCACGTAATCCTCCTAACTCTGACTTTGATAAAGTCCGTTCAGACTTCAGCATGCGCTGAGAATCGTCACCAACAGGAAAATCCTCCAGACAAACTCTGTCTGACGGAATGACAGAAATAAATAAACCTGGGTGAAGTTAAAAAAAAGAATCCCAAACAAAACCAGAAGACCCCCTGAGACGTAGGCAATTACAGTAATCTCTAGTTTTGACTAAAATTCAAGATGCGGAAGCAAATCCAATTCTTGCCCAGAGTATGAAAGACTTCCCCTGGTAGAGCTCTATCATAGCTCAAGTGCACAGGAATGGGATTTCAAGACTACGCTTCCTCCACAGCCTAAGCAAAAAGCCGCCTTCTAAGCAAGTTCAATGTAATGGTGTTTGCTTGCAGTGGGAGAGGTGAGATTTCAAAACTCTCTTAGATCTTCTTCCCTGGACACTTCCTGGTAGTAAATAAGAAGGAGAAATAGGGAAACATCTAAACACTCTTTGTTTGTTTGCCAAATAAAGCCCTTTTTTCCTTCCCTACTATACCTAGCAAGGGTTTCTCCATAGTCGGGGCACCCAGCTTCAGCACTGAGTAACCTTAGTGAGAAAATACTCTTAAAAATCCCATGGGATTTTATATAAAAAGGTTTCCAGAGGGTCGGACAGAAATCAGCTAATCACTACACGTGACCCCCGCTAAGGCTGTTTGCAGAGCAGCTCACACTACGCTGCCCTACGACTGGTCCGCATAGTCTTACCAGGTATCCGAGTTAAACTGTAACAGCATCTGGAGGCAACAGCAGCTGCTTGTACTCGACCCTGTCGCTCAGGCCCACTTCTTGCCCTAACTAGCTGCAATCTTAAATTCTGGACCAAAACTTGGCCAGCAGGTAGTCGTGTATGCAACACTGCCTTAGCTTCTCCGGGACCCAGGGGCTCCCATTTAAACAGGAGGTGCCCTCAGCAGGTCTCCAGTTTAAATGCAAGTCAATAAGCATCTTGTACAACATTCACAACTCTGAGGGCTGACCGACCTGCCCAGACTGAAAGCACCCTGCCACACGAACCGACCCTGTCAGTCCAGGATGTCTAGCAGGTCTACTGAGTTGCTTCTGCAGGTAGTACATGAATTTATGCTGAACACAGGTTGATACCAGGAAGACGTTTTTCAAGACACCTGTCTTTATGTTGTGCACACCAGCATGCGTTAGATTAATTTACACAACACACACCCAGAGAAGGAGTTTTCTGGAGTGGCCAAAGTGAGTATATTTTTCAGGTCAACTTACGGACTGTCATGAAAAACCAATGCTCCTAAACCGGCAATGTTTACAGCAAGGCAAATTTGAAAACATTTTAATGTCTTAAGCACATTTTAATTTTTACCAGTTACTAAAATAACTTACCTGTATTCTGTGGTGTTCAGTAAAACTGGGAAACAAAGCTTGCCCTGACCAACGCAGTTCACCACTGACAGCAAAATGACGAGTTATCTTTAAGCATCTCGTTTTTCTGAGAATGAAGACTACTGTGCATTTGGCTTGATACTAGGGCGCAAGGTCCTTAAAGCAAGCACAAAAGTCCCTTCTAATTCAGAGGGAAATGAATCCTCTGGAACCACAACAGGAGGCTTCACAAGACTGTTACGCTGTAGTAGTCGTAACTGTAGAGGAGAGCCTGGCTGCAAGCCTGTCCAACCTCTGCATTACAGTTACAGTGCTAGAACATTACAGCACTGGTACTTTATATTACAGTGTATGTGCATCTCTATATATACACACTAAATATATATATATGCTACCTATACATACACACTGTAATACTTACATTACAGCACAAAATAAATTATATAGCTTTTCCAAAGGCTAGTAAGTTTTGCACCTATTTAGGAAGAAACCAACCACGTCTAGTAGTTCCTACACTTCCTTAGAGAATCCAGTTACACTGTTTGTCATTAAGACGTGAAGTGTCTCAGTCCAACGTCTGCCAAAGTCCCAGCAGAAGGAAAACAGCCTTAGATTCTGTAACTGCTCACATGCTCCGGCAATGATCCACTTTAATAACGAATTAATCGGGTGCCTATCCAAAACCAGCCATGTGAATTTAGTTCTTGCAATGAAACACAAAAACCTTTAGTAGTCAAGTGTGCCTTGACTACTTACCGTAAGCTTTTCTTGTTCACAGCAGGTAATAATCATCTTTACGTAGCAGGGAAGAAAATTACCCCAGGATATTATTAACGTTTGTCTTTAAATTCTCTCCTATATTTTAGGGTACGTAAAGTACACTGCTGCTTCACTATGAGTAGTTTTATAAAAATATTTCAACCTGTATTTTCAAAAGAAATAAAGGAGCTTCATCATCTCCCCCAAGGAAAATTACTTTGGCTCTTTTGGGAAAAGGCATTTTAGTACTAAAATAAGTTTCTAATTAAGAAAGCACACTTCCCTCGTGGATACAGGATACCATATCCAGTGTTACTAATTACCTGCTTTAAGCAGATCCTTCATCATGCTGCAACTTGCCAAAACGTAAATCTGGTTTTGTTCATCAGAACACATCAACAAAATTTTGGATTAAGATTAATTTAATCCAATTTAACTAACTTCACTAGCAGTATGAAGGCTACAGGAAAGAGCTGCGGTATCAGAATCACTGTTGAGAAGCTTCCAGAGCCTTATCATGTTTTATATCTATGAACTGCTGGGTTGGACCAAGCCTCTGAATATCTCTCGCTGAAGATTTTATGCTGTACAACTAGTCTGAGTTTACTTCAAAATGCCAAAATTCTGGACAAATTTAAGAGAGAAGTCTTAAAAATAAAAACCTAATTAACGCAAACTTTCTATTCATGTTTGTTAAAATGTCCTCTATTAATCTTATATTGAGAAAAAGGCACCTTAAAAGCAGTATGTAACATACCACCTACCCATACTGTGACAAATATAACATGAAGCCGTAAGGAACTAAATGAAAGAAGAGACGGTTCAGAAATATCAAGTAGTTTTGCAGCAAGCGCTCTCGTACTGCAACTGAATGTTAATGTTTTGAAAACCACTACTGAAAAATATTCCATCTACGTGAAGCGTAATGATCTATGAGATAACATAATTCATTACAAATTAGAGCAATTCTGGTGATTTATCACTTTGTCTCTAAGCACGCTGTCATTACTAGCATCATACCCAGCATGGGAGAAAGCATATTATTGTCTTCGCCTCCTGAGTTTAAAAAGACATCAAGTGCTTCTTGGTCAGACATGTCCATTAGGTCCATCTGTTCCAGCATGTCCACGTTCACCTCCATGGAAGACATACTTCCAATCGGTTCTGTAGTAAAAATAGTGCAATGAGCAAACTGACAGTCAGCTACATGGCGGTATTACCCATAAAGGCTGCTCTAACTGTATGCATTAGTAGTAATTAAACTAGATATGGAGCTGCTCGCAGCAATCTCAGCCCAAATCCAAGAGTACTCTGTGCAATCTTTGTGGTGAAATGAACGTCTATTACTGTTTCTGTAAACCAAAATGTTTTTAGCAACAATACTTAGAGCAAGAGCACTGTCAGAAATATGCAAGGATGGGGCTCAGGGGCAAAGATTGAAACTTTCCATTTTGTAACACTCCTTTCCAGCTCTCTCAACTAGAAGTCTTTTTAGAGAAAACCAAATTCATTTAAACACAGTATCACCGGATGTCAATACACAAAGGGACATGAAATTCAGAAATAAGGACTGATGTTAACAGAGAGAAGCCACTCTTCTCCCTCATTCAATCCATCAGTCTAAGAGATGACAGTAGCATGTAAAACCTAGGCTGACACCCAATATCATCTCTCAGCATGGGGATTCCATATTATCAATTACTCAAGCAAACTACTTATTATTGTCAATATTATACCAACAGTTCACAAGGGAATTAAATACTTGTGTGAGCACCTTCTTCCTTGAACAATGAAGCACACAAAAAGAACAAGTAAGTTCAGGGGTACTCAGATTTAAGTCCAGTTGCTGCTCATGTAACATCAAATATGATAATGAACAGTTCAATTGTTTATCTAAATTTAATAATTACACTATTAAAAGCCTTCATATGTGAACAGAAATGAAAACCTATCATTTGATTGTGGGGTTTTTTCCCCCCCCCCCAAATATACTATAGCTGCAGCATCAAATCCTTCATAAAAACAGTTTCTTTGATACACATGGGTTCTGCATCACACTGCAAAGCTGAAGTTCAGAAAGTGAGACATTGTAACAGAGCCACGTATCCAGTGACAAGATCCACTTCTAGCCTAAGTTGTCTATGTGTATATATACAAAAAGAAAGGAGACCCAAACTTAATTCCTTCCTAGACCAAAGGAATTTAAAATTTACGTATCCCACTTCTCTGAAGGCTGTCCTAGCAACCAATCTCAAGTATCTTGCAGATGAGCGTTTATAGCACTCGTGCAGAGAAATGGAAGTCTTGGCTTATATTCCCTGTTCCGACATTATAAATGACAGCAGAGCGGCTCTTGGAGCAGGGACAGAATCTCTACATTTTTTTCCTGCCACATGAGTGACGTAATCTCCTGCTTGCTTTCTTTCTGGGCCTACAATCCCTAAGTTTTGGCTCAACAGATGGATCCCTCCCACACAGAAGCGTCTGCAGCCTATGGCGTTCTTGTGCTTTAACTGTTTGGGAGATGCCAGACTTGACTCATCTCATAACAAGGAGAGAGCTTATTCTGATCTCCCATGTCCCATGGAAACAGCTACCACTGGGGAACTGTCCTGAAATACAACACCGAGCTTTCGTCTGCACTTTTCAAATTTTTCTGAGGCACCTGCTGCCAGGTGACAATCCCAGGCTTCGGAACTCCAAGGGACAGAAGCAGCCACCTCCATCCATATCTTTACAGAAATGGATGCATTCTTCAGCTGCAGAGAGAAGTGCTGTTCCAGATGTACTTCAGTGCTTCGCATTTCCTCAGTCAACAAGCCCAGGGTCTGACTGATTTTCCAAGTTGCCTAGTTCCCCTGGAACCCAAGGTTTGTTTAAAGAGCTTATCTGAGGTTTCAATTCCACCAAGGAAGAATTTAGACACTGCAATGCATTAGCTGTACGCAAGCATTAAAACCGTTGTTGCCTCCCACCCCTCAACAATGTTCTCCAAGTTGCGAGTTTGTGGATTACACACAGAAGGTATTTTAAAACTTGCCTCGCCTCTCCGCTATCTGCAAGTATCCTGTAGAAAGGTATTGCTCCATGTCCTGCTGAAAGGCTTCTTCAAAGAACTTCTGACGTTCCTTTAGCTTCATCTGCTGGGTGTGCTCCATATCCAAAACCTTCTGTGCATGTTCAGCATCTAGCTCAGCTGAGCATAAAACAAACAAACAAATAAAATATTGCATGTATATCCCCCCCAACTCTCAGAATTTAAAAGCCACTGAACCAGTTCAATACTGACAGACTGTGACTACAGGCTGTTAACACAGGCTGTTATAAAAGAAGGCTTCTGTGCTTTGCAACTATATTTTAAAACCGAGAGGGTAAGAATACTATATTAGGCAGCATAACCTTTGCATTAAAGTGATGTCATAACTATATATCTTGAGGCAAGATGCAGATTTCTTGAACTGTATAAACGGCAACACCTGAAAGCACTGTCCGTCAGGAACTGGGATTTCAGAATTCTGCCCAAAAAAGCCATCAGATAACGATGCTTCTGCTATCGTTTGTACTTCATACGCAGAAAAGTAATAGTTTTACTTTGAACGTTGCAGCACATTTCCACCGCAAGTGGAAAGATATATATGTATGAACGTATGCTTACACGTACATACATATAAATACACATAACATACGTATGTGTGTGCGTGCACATGCAGGTGAGATTCTGTTTTTGTCAGCCTCCAGACAGACTGGAAAAATCCTTTGAAGAATATCCTACATGTAGTGCAGGTACGCATCCACAGAAGCTGTGAAGGCAGCCTGAGTCGACAGGAGGCAGTTAAGCACTACCGTTTTCAGTGACAACACCACATGGTCATTAATGTCAATATACAGGGTCTTCTCTGTGTATGGCAGCAAAGAATGTGCCAGAAGACGACGATGGTACTGCCACCAAAAAAAGCAGAGCCAATGGGCATGAATCACTAAAATGACACCAAGCAGAAAGGGCAGGCTTGTATAGCTTGTACAGAGATACAGCGCCAATTGAATTTCCTTGTACACATCTATGCCGGGTCTCTAGAACTTCCTCTTTCCTCCTACAGCCAAAGAAGTATTAGACTGAGTATCATTAGGAGATCTCCTTCCCTCCTGTTTTGCTCTACAGGAGTCACTGGCTGGCAAACAGATGTATGAAGGAAAGAATCGTGCTGTTTAGTGAAGAATAACATCTTCTAGAATGAAAAAATACAGTAGCTATTGAAGTACTATCTCTAGCCAGACCGCTATTAGAATATGCTTTACAAAAAAGTGCTCTTTATGAGGAATATATCAGCTGGAACCTTTCCTCTCAGAGTTCTCTGTTTATTTTTCTAAACCAGTCTCACAAGCTCTCTGCTTACAATAAATAAAAGAATGTGCTAGCTGAGCTGCTGATGGAAAGGACGGGGATGGTGAGAAGAGCTGCTGGTCTGGGCTATTCTACCCATTAGGGGAAGCTCCAACAAATCCTGCTGGGTAAAAAATGGCCAAGCTTTCACACTCTAGACAGACACAGCTAGAATATGGCATCCATATGGATAAATGCTGAAGGAGCATAAGGTTTTCTAGGACAAGCATCATGTCCGTCTTCCAGGGAAAATGTTACGTTAAAGATATTTTACAATAAGGAAATTAATTAAAAGCATTTACCATTGCGGAGATTATTATCCAAATGCAGAACATGTTTTATTACACCAGACAAAAACATCAGAGAGCAGTAATTCACTCTGTTGCCAGCATCAAGGTCACAGATCATATACAGAAGCAACTGAGCTGTGACAGTTGCCAAGAGGATCCATAAAATTGGACTGACACACCAAATATCCATTAAAACATCAGTAAATAAGCCAAAATCTTTTTCTTAAAGCAGATTTCAGAAGTAAAACATCAGTGTATAATACAGAAAGCATCTTCCTTTAAGTCAACACGTCTTTATTATCAATTACACAGTGGTGTATGATGACTTTATGTTCCTTGGAGCAACTCCTTTCCTACAGTCCTGAATGATGAGCAATTATTAATAACATGGTGTATGATGCAGAAACACCATTCAATTGTAATAATAAAAGCCAGCAGCTCTCACTGACAATGGAAATTTTCTGTCTTTCTCATAATATATGCTGACAGGTTTGCACTCTGTATTGGTACTTCAGGATATTTTTAACCCCAGAACAGAATCACAGAATCCCAGGTTGGAAGGCACCTCAAGGATCACCTAGTCCAACCTTTCTAGGAAGAGCACAGTCTAGACAAGATGGCCCAGCACCCTGTTCAGCCGACTCTTGAAGGTGTCCAATGTGGCCAAGTCAACCACTTCCCTGGGGAGATTATTCCAATGGTTGACTGTTCTCGCTGTGAAAAATTTCCCTCTCATGTCCAATCGGAATCTCCCCAAGACAGTACCCAAACAACATATGAGACTGATAACCTTTTTTCTTAGTACCATACCCTCTGTTTTCTTCATTTTGCCTAAAATGTCCTGTTAACTATTGAAATTGTCAGTGCTCAAAGTTAAACAGTAACAGCTGCCTGCTGTGCTGGCATATTCTAAAGAAACACGAAATACTTTAGCTGAAGAGCTGTCATAGGCTTGTTCTCCAAAGTCAGTTACAGAGAGTTAACATCAAGAACCCTGCTGCATGATTTTACGCTCTGCCAGGTATAATAAAAGTTGCTTGGCTAAGCAAAACCAAACTGCTACACATGGGGTTTCTGCTTGTTGTCAGAAATGCTAGATGAAGCTAACATTTCAAACCTGAAATAACAGAAAAAAATGGGTATTTTCTTTCTTTTACAAAGCTCTTCAGAATTGTTTTCCACAATCCAAGTGTAGTTCTACATGTTTACAAAACACTGAGTTCTAAGAAAGACGAAAGTATCACCCATATACCTGCATATGCTCTTGAAGTCCACATACAAATTCTTACAGACATCACTGAGACCTGACATGCTTAAAATATTATTGCATTTTTCCTTTCACCACAGAATTGTACCTTTGAATCAGTGACTGCACCTATTTCTTAATCACGCTGCTGTGCACAGAAAAAAAAAACAACCAGACTACAGAGAAAATGCTAATTCACAATTAGATGCAGACTTACAGGACTTGCCATGATAACCCAAATAGAAGGTGACTTCAGTTCTACACCAGCTATGACTTCCAAGAGAACAGAACTAAAGGGAGGCAAATATTTCTTAAAAACTGAAAACTCAAGTGCTGACATACAGCCTTCTGCACCATCCCCAGGAACAGCCCCGTGGCCAACCCACAGCTCGACTCACAGCCCGCCTCCTCCGAAGCCCAAGCAAAGAGGCAGCACTCGTCCACAAAACTTCCACTTGCTACAAAACCTCATTTTCTCCAACGCTGCTAAACAACGCGCTCTCCCTAGCCTTGCACTCACTATGCGGGTGCTGAAGCATGGAAGTCGGTCCTACCTGGGCATCAGCCACCGGAGCCTGAAGCAGCCTCTGGGTACGTGCAGCCCTACTGAGGTGCTTCACTGTCCTCGCCTCCTCTAGCCAGGTGATGATTTATCAGGAAGTTTCAGGGGATGACTATTTCTCCAAACACCTCAGCATGAGAAAAATCTATAGTCGTCATCTGCTTCTGCCCCTGCGGATCCTGCCTCTATCAGCTAACGGGACCTGGAAAGCTGGAGCAGCTAATTCCAGTCATTAATAGGACTCTTAAAGGTCAATGGAAAAAAAAAAAGCAGTGTCCAGAGCGTAGTCCTTAATGCGTTGATCTTCCCTATAGGTGTTCTCCCCTCCCAGCCTTTTTTCTGGGGAAAAAAAATCACCATATAGCTGTGCAAACAGGCCAAAGGCTTAGAAATCAAGACAAGACTAGGAGTACAATATTATTACTTGATACAACATCTATGTTTCCACATCTTAATTTGCATTTCTGATATCTTTCTGCAGCCAGAAGATGTGCTAATTAGATACTGTATTCCTATTACAAGATTAAGTTATTAAAGCCAGGACCTCAAGACAGATTATTTCTTAATGACTTTATAACATATTTTTATTTACAAATGAACTGTATTTCAGGGGTGTGTGTGAACCTATCCTATCTCAAACGTTTGAACTAGACACTAAAAGTATCCAGACTCCAAAGGAACAAATTACAATGGCTTATAACTACATACCTCAAGTACAAAGGACACCATTTTCTGAAATTCATACGACTGACTGATACTTCCTACAAATGAAAATTTCTGCTGCAGTAGCTAAAGTTTCTATCCAAACAACAAGCTAAGTGACCATTTTATACTTAATCTAAACCATTTTCCAGTTATATACAACATATTTCCTGAATAACTTACGGCTAAAAAAAACCAACCCAAAACCTAATTAGAAGAATGACTGCAAAACCCCAGCAACTGAAAACACTGGTTGTTGAGATTGCTAACACATCCCTTAGACCTAACGTGAAAGGTGTCAAGTTGTCCAAATAGATGGATTTCTGGTGCTTTCATACTGTTATGCAAGCAATTTACTTTCCTTCAATTAATTTATTATGTTACTGTATAGTTCTCAAGTGAACTAGAATCCATAAATGTATCTGTTTTAAAGCAGGAAAGACACAGAGTAATAAAAAAAAGGAGCTTAGGCTAAATGCCCTTCCCTTCCCCCCATAGTTCATCTGTTTTCTGTAGACTCATTCAACCAGACCACAAAATATATGCAAGTATTCTTTTCAGGGGTTTTTGCTTTCACTAAGGATATAAAAGTTTCAAGCAGCCCTTCGCTGAACTCCCTCCAGGTTTTTGATGTTCCTCCGGAATGGGGGGGCCCAAAAGCTGGACACAGTACCTAGACGTGGTCTCAGAAGTGCCGGGTAGGGGAGGATAATCCTTTCCCTTGATTGCCCGGCCATGTTCCTGTTCGTACAGCCCATGATGCTGTGGCCTCCCCTGCTGCCAGTCGTGCTGCTGGCCCATGCCCAGCTCGCTGCCCACCGCACCCCCAGCGCCGCTCCCCGGCCTGTCGGTCCCCAGCTGGTCTTGCCGCAGGGGCTCCTCCTGCCTGGGTGCAGGCCTTTGCATTTGTACCTGCTACATTTCATAATTTTCCTGTCAGCCCACCCCTCTAGCCTCTCTAGGTCCCTCTGGATGGCAGCCCTGCCCTCGCTGTGTCGACCGATCCCCGCCAATTTGGTGTCATCTGCAAACTTGGTGGGAGCACCTTCCGTCAGCTCCTCCAGGAAAGACCAGTGTGCTGCTTGTCACCAGCCCCCAGGAAGGGTATGACCCATTAACTGCTACCCTCTGAGCCAACCAGCTATTTGCCCATCTTGTTGCCCATCCATCCAGACGGTAACATCATAATCTGGCTACAAGAATACTGTGTGAGACTGTCAAAACCTATTAGTAAGCTGGCTATTCACTAAACAACTGAAAGCCTTCAAAAATCAGAATGATAAAAACAAACAACGGAAGACAGACAGAGAGACAAGTAACTTTTCAAGTGCTTATAACTTAGTAACTTATACTTGCAACTGCCTCATTATATACTCTTTTAAGTAAAAATATCAAAGCAAGAGAAGCACGCTGGGGAGTGCTTCAAAGAATGCAGTTTTTCACAAAAATGTTTAAGTTATTCTTGACAGAATTTAGAATACACTTTGATAACACAAGGGAGGACGTTCAGAGCACTCCTGCACTATATTTTGCTCAAAAGTGGGGAAAGACTGTTGGCAAGACTTGAAAAATATTAGAAGATATGTGAATTAGGTACACACAGTCTTTCTTCCAAGTAGAAGTGAAAAGAAAACAAGTGACAACTACAAGATGTAATTGTTTTAAAACTCTGATTTAACAGTCTCTTCACAAAGTATTTTTTTTTACCAAAAGTATATTCAAATAAGTACAATCAAAATAAAATAATTAAGTCCTGAATGACTTCACTAGAATGTGAAGTCAGGATTTCACTGGACTTCAGTGACAGAAAGATCAACTCTGTTGGAAAAAATATATGTAATTCCAAATTAAATTTATTGTCTGATGACCTTCAAAAGCCTGCATTTTCATGAAGAGATATTTTACTAAAATTAAGATTATGGAAATTACTTTTATTAAAATATTTCTTCATTTAAAATACCAATCATTAAAAATGACTGTATGTATTCCTTGACAATTTCTAACTAGTGTTTTTATAGATTACATCAGAATATGAAAAGTCTAATTAGCCCAGAAATAATCTAGTCAAGAGGAAAAGCAGAGGTTTTACCAGTGCAAAGAAATTAATTTTTAAGTTGGGCAATAAGCAGTTTCAACAAGCCGACTTACCTTGGAAATTCCCTCTAAACAAATTGCTTACTTGATATCCTTGAAAAATACAGAATAAGCCTAAATAAATATCAGAACAAACCACTGAAAATAACCGCCTGTGTATGCCAAGATTCCTGTTACCAAAGCAGCACCTGGAGGAAAAAGCAGCTTCCGACCAATGCGACAGGAAACGCAGCTTGGGAAAAGGTTTCCACATAACTCCAAACTTTATCTGGCTACCAGGAAATCATCATTAAGAGATACTAAAAATATGCTCCACCAAACAGCAAATGCATGAATCAGGTTCTAAAAATGTAAATACATCTAGGATTAAAAAATAATAATCACACAAACTTTATAATCGTATGCCTCTCAGTGTGTGAAAAGAGTATCAGAGCTTGACAGAGTTAGGATCTTTTGGGTCAGCTCAGAAAAAAAAAAAAAAAGGTTATTGCATTTACATTTATTTTACTTTCACAGTTCTCTTCAGCTCTCTCCTACTTTTTAAAGCCTTGTAAAGTACGTGACCTTTCCAAGGCAGACCAGTGGTTTGCTGCTGCAGAAGAGCACACACCCGAGCTATGGACAGACTGCACCCGTTTAACAAAGGTTTGATTTGGCTTTTAGGCAGCGAATACGGCACACATTGTAATTAATGCAGGGGGTCAGACAAGCCCAGAGCATCCGAAGTTACATATAAAAGCACAAATCTTGCCTTGCACAACTGTACTTTTTTTGCAGTAAAACTAACAGAACATCCTACATAGCAGCCATATGGCACATTATGTTCTTTCAATTGCTTTCACCTTCCTCTATTCTCTGCAAGCTTGAAAATACACCAGGTTGAGAACTCCTCTGCAAGGCGGACCACTGAGGCACAGTGGACTACAGTTTTAGAGCTAGATTTCCTGTTGTTCAGAAAAAGCAAGAATGCTTTTGGCCATTTTATTTCTCATAGAAAACCATCCTGAAACCTGAGTGTATTTGCCTACTTCTTGAATTTTTTAAATTACGAGCAGACAAATTTTCATGCCTGAAAATGTGGTAATCATGAACAATTTCAGAATTTTTTTGCTTGTGGGTTTTGGTTTGTTTGTTTGTTGTTTTTTTTATATTTTTTTTTAGAATTTGTTTTAGTTGGTTGTAACTATACTCAAAATCATCATGGATATACTGTTCTACATCACATTATGGGGTTTTTTCCACACTTGCTTCAGTAGTTTCTTATCTTCAGGTGTGCAAATGCATGACTTGCAAAGTATGGTAATGTTACAGCAAAAGCTTTAGCGGAGGAGAATTCTCTCCTCCAGGCCCATACGTGATGGCTTCTGGTTTAACAAATCCACAATCCACCATTTTCCGGTCTCCTGGTTCATTTTCATTTTTGGTTCCAAGAACACTAAGTGACGATACCTGTCTTTCTAGTAGACAGGATTTAGCAACATGACTTCAGTGGGATGCAAGTACCACAAACCCTCCTCAGCTTGCACCAGGACAGGCTCTGTTAGGAAGGGGGTCTTCTAACTCCCCCATTCCTCCTTGAGTTGGCTTTCTAACCAACTGAAAGAGAAGAAAAGGTGACAAGGGAAGGATAACATTAAGCTGAACCTCTCCAGCACAGAAAGTAAGTCCAAAATAAATAAACTGGCAAGCATCTGAGCTCACGTGCTTGTTTCCTGCCTCCCTGTAAATCCACCGTTTATGGTATTGGAAGAACAATAATTCCATTAGTAAGCTGCAAAGTATTTATTTTCACTATGAATAAACCTGACAATGTCATATGCATGTTCAGTATATATAGGGTTATTTGTGAAGACAATCTGGCTTTACAATCTAGCCACACACTATAGAAAAATCCCACTATTACAGAAATTATACCTGCAAGCAGTTCAAATGACTCAGAACTAGTGTACTGTTATGAAAAGTTGTATCTAATGCATACACTCCCCGATCACTGCTTTTTCTGTCTCACCTCAAAATACTAATTTTCAAATGGAAAAACTAATCGATAGCTAATATAAACCCAAAGTACTTAAAACAGAAACCACAGCATTGCAGTATTCTAATTCAGGTTTACGAAAGCCCATGAAACTGTCCCAAATAAGATTAATAGCATCCCGTCATCCAAGTACAAATGGATCTACTGAGCAATTTAATTACTGTTTTCCATTCCAAAAAGATAACCACCTTTGCTTTGGAAGTGGAAGGCACTCAAAGACAGGCAAATGGCTTCTGCTACAACAAGAACAGTGCTAATCCTAACCTTTGCACAACTCTGAGGTACTTGCCTTCTAGATGAAATTATGTGCATGCGTAAATACATAAATAAATTATGAGATGCTGTTTTGCTGTCATGACTCATTGTGCACATGTTGAAAATATGGGTTCCACAATATGGCAAATCAGTCAGCAAGTATCAACTTTTACTTGTCCTTAAGAATAACACTAAGCCCTGAACTCTTGCTTTGCTGAAACTATTCTTCACTCAAACTATCACCGTCTTCAGATACACAGGCTAGCAGAACAATACTGTTCAGTGCTTAACTACATCTTGCCTCAAAAAACTGAAGGTGAGCAAATTATTGTCTTCTTTTCTACTAACTAAAACAAAACTAGGGGTTTAGTCCATATATTGTTTTCAGAATAACCAGTTTTCTGATCTAAACATGCAATTTATACCTCCCTCTCCAGAGGGAGAGCTAGAGCCTGCCAAGGTCCTGCAGGCTTCAGAGCCAAAAGGAACGAGCTATGGATTCACAGTCTCAGTATGGTTCAGTCTAATCTGACTTACTTTATGTTGGCAGTGACTATTTTAGACTTGTAAAGGGCTTTTTTTAAAAGACATACTTCAATACAAGTCTTAGGTTAACATAATCAATAATTGCTCAACCAGAAAAGAAAAAAAAACAACTACCTTTAACAAAAAGTTATGCAACCAGTTGAAAAAGAATGCTTTTTTCACATCTCTTCCACATGCTAAGGCATTCAGTTTGCATTATGTAAACGACATTTAATAATGAGATGTGCTTTACATGTGTGGCAAATAACTCTGTACAGTGATGAAACTTCTGTCTATCAGAACTCTTTTATTGAATAGTGAAGGAGACCATTTTGCAAATTCAAATTATACTTGAAGTGTTTGATGCTGGAAACCGTTCCAAATCATTAGTCTTCTCTCATCTGAATTGGTCATCAGACTAAAGTTCTGAAAGCACAAAGCCTGTGAGTGTTACCGCAATCAACTGCAAGATTCATTTCTCAGTCATCAGCTCTGGGTTTCTGTTAGTGTTAAGAACATTAGGGCCTTATTACTAGAATTTAAATAGGGCTTTTAACAGAGCCTAAATGTCATACTTTAAAGAAGCAACAAATATACTCCTTATTTCAACAAAACCAGATTCATACGAGGTACGTATGCTAAAAGACACATGTCTACTTGTTTGGAGTGGTCTCAATGAGTATGAAAGGACCAGGGATTAACTACAGAAGGAATAAATATGAGAAAGCTTTGTTGGTTTGGGGTTTTGGTGGTTTTTTGTGGTTTTTTTTTTCTCCCCAATTTCTTTCTATTTTAAGCTAAGTATAACAGAGGGAAAATTCTACAAATTAAACCTAAAGGTGCAGGAAGTCAGAACTGCAGGACCGCCAGTGAAATCCCTCTCTTCCTCATGTAGAAGCCTAGTTTGTTTACAATGCCAAAATTTCAAGTGCAGCAATATTTTAAAAAGACCATAGGCCAATCATTATATCAGTAGCGCACACAGAATACTTGAAGTGTTTATTTTTTCCTGACGACTTAGTCTATTTCCTTTTCCATTTCTGTCAAAACAATTTCTCCAATACAAGCAAAAAAAAATGCTATTCATTCATCCTATTACTGCTGGTTTTACTACTTCTTTCTTAGAAATTAAGAAGAAAAAGGGCCATTAGATTACAAATCCAGTCCAGTTCAACACTCTTAATGTCCCAAAATGAGTCACGCTACAGACTATCTTTAGAAATCCTAGTGGTGACTACACACTTTTCTTTGATACGATTAGCAAAATGAAATCTGAAGTATTGCTCACCCTAACAAACCAGCAACCAGGAGCATCCAAACAGTTTCTAGAAAATAATAGGCGAGAGTACTAATTTGCTAACAGACAGTTATTTGGGATGCATCACCAGCTGAGGAATTTTAAAAATACATGCAGTCCTGCATATTCATTACACACGGAGTATCAGTTATGACAGAGCAGCTTGTTTTAAAAACCTCTATTTATTCTCAAATGCAAAACAAAGATGCCATCATTCTTTTTAAAAATTGAACATGTAACTGTGCTATTTACTAGTAAAGCTAATTTGCAATGTTAGCAATGGCACGTCTTTTCCAGACTTTTCATAATACTGTAAGGCAGATCTCTTCAAACTATATTATAATATTCTCTTACAAAAGTATTGTTCAATTAATAGGTTGCTTTTAAATTCAGCCAAATGGACAATAACAACTATACAGGCACAATAAAGGAAGACAACCAAAACAAAAGTTGTGGTACATTTCAAACTGAACATAAAGCAATATTTCAGAATATTGACTGTATTTTCATGGTCAAAATTCCTCATTGTCTATTATGGAAAGGCACTATATAACAAGAAACAGGACATCTCATGATAAGTGCAGAAATATACATCAGTGTGTTTTATCCACTCTACGTACCTATTTTTAGGAACAAAATGGCTTATGTGAAAAACAGTTTAATTAGGACATGGATTGTGATTCAGAGGTAAAGCAACTTTCAGTATGTCAGTTCTAAAGAAAGGATATCAAGTGTTAAATTTTTAGTTCAACATTTTACGTTTTCTTCCATGCATCTAGTTTTCATTTACTCAAAACCAAACCACTTGCTCCTTCATTTTTTTTACAGAATAATAAATAGTCTATAGCTCAGAAATAACATATCTTAACAAAAAAAGCAGCCCAGACAAAACTTCCAACTTGCAAAACACTAGCTGTCTATAAATAGCTCAATTGTGGGAATAAAATTGTTTCGAAGATCTTGGAAAAGAGAGTCTTGAAAGATGATCTGCTCCCACTGGCTCACTGACTTATTTGCGTGCCATCTTCTAGCAGAATTGTTCTACATTGTTCAAATGTGCAGATTTAAATATAGAACATAGAATAAAGGTCATCTTTATATATAGTATCAAAGCACTTCCACAATTTTACTTCTAATTCAGAAGAGCTTCTGCAGCTTTGACACTTGTCTACTTTTTTTAAAAGCATTTAAGGACAAACCTTGAAGATCAACCCATACGACACAGGCAGAAGGGAAGAAAACCAAAACCCTACCTTCCTTACAGTTTGTAAGCCACGACAGAAGTCTGTGGCTGAGTTTACTTTTTTATTTTATTCAACCTTGAGGAATGTCTCATGCTTTAAATTTTCCAGGATTTCAGTGTTCCATATGGTAGCCAATATTTGCTACTAATAGGAAGGGAAGCTACCAGGTCACAACATATCAGTAGCTTTCACATTTTTACTCTGACATTCAAGTTTTTACCGTGCTTGTTCTTTAAGGACAACCAGACTAAACTAGTGCATCAATGTTGGCAAACTCAGGGGAGACCGTCACTCCCCAAAAGAGCAAACCTGATTTTATGGTACTAGATCAAATCAGCACTGCTGATCAGCACCAAGGAAGCACTGGTGCCTGGGTACAAAAGTAACTCTTCTAGACCAAACAATATCAAAGATGAAACCCTTCCGGTGGTTTTTATTTCTTTGGTTTTTTTTGTTTTTTGTTTTTTTTTAAAGAGGATCAGGTGTCATCTGTACTCCTAAAGCTGGTATAGAACTGACACCAGATGTAAAACCAATAGCCACCATATTGTCAGCTCCAGCAAAAGCCGTAAGAACAACTGTGTTCACTCAAAACTGTTTTTGAAGTTTAGCCATTAATTCATCAATGGCAGCATCAGGCATGAAATAACAGTGTAATTTTAACCTGTGCTTATATTAGTTTAGCTTGCAGGAGAGATAAATTGATTTCTAAAGTTTGCTGTTCAAACCAAGCTGATTTAAATGACTGCAACATCATTTTTACAAGTACTGCATTAGGCTGGTTTAAAGATATTGTGCAAAAACTAGCAGGTCTTTTCTCATGTGTGCAGGATCTAAGATCTTAATATCTTTAGATTAATAGATTGAGATTAATAGATTAATGTATTGGGATTAAATACAGCTAGACAAATTCCACTGGTTAACATAACTAACCAGGTCATCTGTATCCTCATAAAAATAACGTAATTAACAGCTAAGACCTTTTCCTTATTTTTTGTTCTCAGTTTTACACCTGCTTCTTACTAGGAGAAATCATTACCACTAAAGCAGTATAGAACTTACTCGGTCTATCAGTTGCTTAGCCCAACACCTCAATGCATATATCACATAAAGATAGATACCCAGGCAGCAAACCAGGGAGAGGATGGAGCAGATGCGTGATGTTATTAATGCATCAGTGGAGCACTAAACAAGAGAGAAATCAGAAAGGAAAGAAGATACAAAGTAAGAAACGAAGATGGGGCAGGGGCGGAGGGGAAGGGCAACTGACAACTCAGATTGCCAGAGCTAATAAATAAAATATGACCCTTTATTCTGGATTTCCCCAGTCTGGTAGAGATTAAGCAAGTTGTAAGGAGAAAAACAATACTAACCAGGAGAAAGAAATGTAACACAGAGGCACAGAAGGCTTTGCCACGTTGAAACCAAACACTGAGAACAAAAAGCCACTGCAACAAAATTGGCCCTTACCAAAGAAATACACGCTACTGAAGCTACTCTGCCGGATAAAAAATGAAGAGGCTGTAGGAACAATTACAAGTGAGTGAGAAAGCACGTACTGCCTGACCATCAATAACTAAACCCTATGCCTATAGCAAAAACGAACTGACAGATGACACCTAGGATACAGTATCTTATTCAAGCAAACAAAGAAAACCCACCTAAAGGATGCATGGACATCAAAGTGACAGTGAAGAGTGAATAAAAAGCAGAAATTCAGGAAGCTGATAAAAGCACTTACAAGGGGGAAGGGAAAAAGGAAGGGGGCTGACTGAAAAGGGAAGTCAATGTAATTAGGGCTGTGAAACCTGTAAAATACGCTTCCTATGAGATCATTCCTTTCAACATATACAGCTATATGAAATCTCTCTCTCACCCTCTGCCCCATCTTCTTTTATTCCAGTGCATGGATGCTATGCAAGTCTTCAATATCTCCTGCCAAATCTTGGGAGAGACAGCAAGCACTTATTAGTGCCTGTGCTGCAATACAGTATAAAACGAGGAATTAATTCCCCTGACATCTGTATCAATCAACTTCTGCCATTCATCTTTAGGCCAACTGAAAATACAGAATACTTAGTTTATAATCTTTTCCTTATCTCCTGAATATGTATAAAGCCCTACTAATTTTTAATTTTGTTCTTTAGAATATTTTAGCAGTAATTACTCACGAGTACTTTAAGCCTCACAAAATGCATGCACATTTCCTGCGTAGTATAAACATACAGTTGATATCTGATAAAGTTAAATTTCTTAACTATTACTCTATTTCTCTGAACAGCACCTCTCTGCACTAGGTGTCATTTTCTATAGCAATGAAAAAATCACATGCTATACTCTTACAATAGGTATAGCCACCCATAACTGTAACAATTCAAAGACCCCCTACAGAACTGCACAGTGATTCTAAAAAAGAAAGTAGAACTGCTGATTTTTAAAGCATTACAATAAACTGTAAGCAAAGGTGTACTGATACTGCTCAGTGACCGATTCTTCCTCACTTTCATATCTAAGCTTGCATAACATGCCTCAAAAGCTAAACATCCACTAATTTTAGAGGAGGATCTAATTAGAACACAATATGACTTTTATTAAATATGAATTATTTGTTCACAACACATTCGGCATGACAGTGGAAAAAAATTGCCTTCAGGCCACCATTATATCTGCCCTGTTTCCTGCTCTCTCTTCCCGTCATCATACATCTGCTTTGTCAGCCCCAGCAGCATCCAGTTTCCATAGGCAAAGAGATTTGTTGCCTCCTTTTTAGAGCAACCAGCAGTATTTTTATTTGATGCTAGCACAGAAATAAAATTATGAAGTTTAAGATTTAAGCTTTCAACAGAGATTGACGCAGAATAGTTCTCATCTCTTAGCTGCTGCTGTAGACTCCAACAGATGACACCACACTTGATTTCACCTGCTTCACACAGGGAAAATTTCGTTCATAGTCATGAAGACCAAAATTTATTTTTAAAATAAAAGATCAAATTTGATGGAAGTGGGTTACAAACAATGTTATGGGATCTAAATATTTGATGCTCAGACTTCGCTGTGATGCCTTTTAAAATGCAAATGAGACAGGCAAGATGGGATAGCGAAGAGCAGTTAAAGAATAAACTCGCAAGACTAACACTGAAATGATCTGATCTGTCCCAGGGCTTGGCTAATAACAGACCTTTGGAACATAAACAACATCACGACTATGAGGTCTTCCAAGACAAACACAGGAGGGTCAGCATCTGGTACATGCATTACCCTCAGTATCAATTCCTGAATATACCAGAAATTATGAACGAGGCTTGAGGTGGGGGGTGGGAATCAACCAAGAAATACTGTGGGGACATTCCTGTTCTGTTGGTACAAGTATTTTCTCTCCAGGACTGAATGAATGATACACCAAGAAGGTGTTCAGCAAGTGTTGAACTTCAGCCTATTGTAATTCTCTTATAAACTATCAAATCTGTTTAAAATAGTGATTATCCAAGGCTAATGAAAATTGAAGCATGCATAAGGAATCAAAGTAACATCATTATTATAATTTCATGCTCTACAAAACTGTAGACATTTGGTAAAAAGCCTCCTATTTTGAAACACGCTTACTGATATTATTCCTTTAAAACTATTTTTCATGTGTGCCTTACTTATTAAACAAGTTCCCTTGACAATATGTGTTTATATATACAGTAAATACAGTATCAACATCAAACAGTGGCTGCATCACAGAGATTAATCTAGCCACAAAGTGCTGAAATTTTGGTCCAGAAGGAAGAAAAAAAAGTACTTGATAATACATCAAAACTATATTTTCCAAATACAACTACTGAATTTGGTGTATTATTCAAGAAAGCAATAAGTTCTTCGCGACCAATCATAAAATACATACAAGATTATAGATTTTCATGACACAATAATTAGTTCCTTCCTTTCACTCAAAAATCCAAAATGTCAGGTTCCCTATAAAATGCTAGTTTAAACATCTATATATATTCAGAACAAGGGAATTTTTACAACATTAATTCATTTTAAATCAAAGATGTGTATATATATATTTAATTAGTTTATTATGAATTAATTTTATATATTAAAATCTCTAAACAGATGCAAAACCCCTAAGTCAATTTTAATATAGATGTATACGTCCACATTTAAGTACAAATGCATTGTACTCAATGTATTACAAGTAATTTAACATATGAACACCGTAAGTATTAGAGAGCTAGAATGAATTGCATTTTGCTAAAGTAGCAGTTTCCACTTACCATTCAAAATAGGTCAGAAATTATATACTTGCATACTGCTATTATAATGCATTTTTTTAAGTGAAAACTGTAATTATATCAGCAGCTATTAAAGACCGATGGCCTGCTTTTTCTAACACTATTTTAATGCTTTCTAAATAGTAAATTGAATGATGATACTCAGCCTAGGGGAAAAAAATATCAGAAAAAAGCCTGAGAGAAACTACATTTCATAAGCATGCACGCATAGTAATCTATTTAGAAACTAAAGCAAGAAATGCTATTCTCAAACCCACAGGCACAATTAAGAATCTATTTACAGTGAACCAGCCTATAATAATATAGGTCACGTCTGATGATTCTTTATCTGGAAATACCTCTTGTAATCAGATCAGGACACAGTCAGTTCTGCTCACATTTAAAGTGAGACTTCAATGTAGGGCATTTCACATTTCATTTTGTTTTAAATATTCTTCAAAAGTCCTAGGTAGCTGAAAAGATTTTGCCCTTCACTTTTATTCACCTATAGGAACAGATTTGAGAGAAAGGCAGCAGTCAGCTACTCAAATCAGCAGTACTGGAAGGATAATATACATCCACTGAGTCACCGAGGCTATATAAACTGATTAATACCACTCCTTCCCTGCCTCCCAAAATACAGGCTACTCAATTACTCAGTCATTACAAATGGTATCTTTGCTTCAATGCTACGGAAAAAAAAAACCCAACCTGTCAGAGCCCAGAAACTGAGCTACCTTCTCATTCAAGAAGGGATCTGGAGGTCACAGCTGAGGCTTATCAAATAAGGCGGCACACAGACGTGCCATTTGCCCTTTCAGTCCCCCTGCTGCACTCATCCTGAAGATGAATGCAAAACTCAGATCCTTCAGATCACTCCAAGATTTTTGTAAAGAGATGAAACAGGAAGTCCGGCAATAAATCACTTCTCAGGTGTTACGCAGACTGGATTGCACCTAGCCAAGAGGTAACAGTACAAAAGAACAATATGAAGTAGCTGAACTATAAAATGCAAAAGAGCTATGCTAAGAAGTAGTCACAAAAAGTACTTCTCTAGGTATACATGCTTTTGGACTTGCAGAATTCAACAATGCCAGTATGAACTTGGAGCCTCCTGAAGCGTAAGACTCCTAACAGAAACAAAATACGCATCCAATGTAGTCTTAAAAAAGTCACAGCCCAAAGAATTCTTAAAATAGAAGCTCACAAAGCGCATTATATTGTCGGAGCAAATCCATCTCCATCCCGCTAGAGATGCTAGCTCGGTGATCCGCATGTAACTCCACCTATCTTTTAAGGCAAAAACTGTCCGATACCACTGTTTGTGGGCTTTAATGCAAAGTTCTGGCAATTGTCCAAGACTCTGGAAGGGAGGGTATGCAGCTTTTTTAATTTTCTTTTTAGGTCATGACATAAGAGATCACACTGATGTCCACTAACGCTCCATTTATGAATGCAGAGGGAAGTCAGCAACTCACACTTAGGGGAAAAAAGGAAGGCACTTCTAAAAACAATGCCACCCTGTACAGAAAATTCATGTTTACACAAGTTATCTAACACTTTCCACAGAGCTTAGTAAAACATAAAACTGAGAAAATATCACACACTACATGAAACTGAAAACCAAGGGTAAAACAGCATATTTTTGTTCATGGCAAACAGGCATTCCTGGCAAACAGATGTTTTTAAATGGAAATTTTATTTTTTAACTGGGGAATGAAAAAATCAAATATATTTTTATTAAATTTTATCCTGTCCCCTACACTTTAAATATGAAAGGGCATGTTCACCACAGAATTGACCAGACTGAGTTAGAGGTCAGAGCATTTTAAAGTTAGGATGTGATATTTGGAGCTTTTGTCATCTGTGAAGGAAGCCAAATTGGGTTTGGGACTTGGGATGCGGCTAAGTCTTCTGGCAATGGTAAAATCAAAAAGCTTTCCCACATTTTTCCCAGACTTGTCCTTTTGAACAAAGTTAATGGTTATATACAATCTTGTGGTTTTATACAAAACTTTATAGCAGCCTTTGCCAGCAGCGAGATGCCATATTGCCTTCCATAACAAAATAGCAACTAAGAACGATGGGTAAGGACATCACTGAAACAGGGATCCAATTAATGAAATATGGCAAAATTGACATTTATGTAAGTTTCAGGGTAGTCATCAGTTACTAAATTTATACCAGAGAGCTATTAATTCTCACCCTCCATAGACAGAAGAGCAGCAGTTGCCAAGACACTCAGAAAACCAACAGTTTCTTATGAAAGAAACTTTTCTGCCCAACAGATTTCAGTAAAAGTTGTTCAAGCACTCATATGTTCCTCCTCCCCAGTAATTTGATGACTAGGCTAAGTCAGAAAACAACTGATGCTAGACAAAATAAAAGATGGAACAGTATCAGAACTTAGACAGTGTTTTCAGTGCTTATAGGATTTAAGAAAGCCCCTTTGCTGAATTAATATTAGATCAGTTTAACACAATTAACAATTAGCTGGAGGCATACTAATTACCACAAAACAAAACCCTCAAACAACCCACCCCAACACGTGCTGGCCTTTCAGGAATTTTTCTCTTTTTCTTGCTGCTAATTCCTTCAACATGCTTACATGTAGAAGTCTCCCTGCCCCTGCCTCCATCAAGCAAGTCAAGCTCTCCTAGCATCTTGTGAAATAAGCTCTCATAACTCTGTCGTTTCTCTAACATCTCTTCTCATTTGCAGCTGTCCACTGGAAATCTCATGATTGATCCATCCCTGGATGTTATTTACACTGTTCACAGTTGAATTAATCTCAATAGTTCATTTCTCAAGTGTGACTTTGTCTATGACAGATTGTTTTCCTCCTAAATAATTTTCACTCAATCACTTGCAGAACTTTTTGGCTTTCTATTAACTACCAGAGGATGAAATCTATAAAATTATTATTATTATTTTCTGCATGTTTTACTGCTGTTAGAGTCACCTGTTCTCAACACTTAACCTTCATACTTGTGCTGCTGCCTGAACAAAATACAGAATGTCCAAGTTAAAGCTAAATCAGACCTAGTAAGTATTTCTCAAAGGTTGATATTACAGTCATATATATAATGTGTATCTTTCTTAGCATAAGAATCATACTTAAATAATGTTTTGCTTACAGAAGCATACTGGACTATTTCTTTCATTCAAAACCCAGCAGTATACCTGTTAAAACTGCCATAGTACTCACAATGTCAATTAAAAAACTTGAACAATCTTGAACTTTCAAGGACTACAAAGAGGACTATACAAGTAAGAATACTGGCTTTTCTGAAATTCATTCATGACGTTTTTAATAATGCATTAAAAATACCTTTAGACCTTGCATTTTACAACTTCCCTTCTAAAATAATTGGATTTCTTATGTTTCAGAAACCCTCAAAGTTTCCAAATTTCTACGAGATATGACCTAACATATATTCTTTCTCTGTTCTGTGTTAGATAAAACCTCTTCTCTTTTCTCTTTTGTTGTAGAGTTAGTCCACAATTCTTCCATATACCAAATTCATCTTCACTTCATGAATTTTAAGACAATTAGACTGAATAATCTCTAATATGCAGGGAAAGTCTTCCATAGTAGAAAAGTACCCTGAACGCTATGGAGGGACAGAGCAAGAGAGGGAGAAAGAAGTACCTCTGCCAGACTTCTTCGCATCCTGTAACTTGTGGAAGTTTTCATACCAGTTATGGTCCCCCAAATGTGCTGAAAATCAAGGACTTGGCTTTCTATCCTGTCAGCCTTCCTGCAGCTTTGCATCCAAACCACGTTCGGCTCTAATGAGGACCAGATACTAAGAGACTGGCAGCTCAACCCTCTAAATATGTAGCAACAAGCAAAAAGGGAAAATACATATGTCACCCAAACCTATAACGTGGATAGACTTCCTCCAGTTGCATAGGTCTGTGGAGACTGAAGCTGAAGCTGCAGGCCCCTCCTGAGGACCCTCCTCTCCAGCAAGTGCCAGAAGCTATGCTGCACACGAGACTAATTGCACAGACAACTAACTAGTGCTCTTTAAAACAAAGGTAAAAAGCCCACCTTTCTAATTCTGCTGTATGGTTAAACAGACTATAAAAATATTACATTAAAGCTATGATTAAGGCTTAGGACAGTTGAGTCTGCAGAACTGCAAATCCCACATCACTAGTGGGCTACAAAACCTGAGCTGATCGAGTACCACCAGACCCATTTCCTATCCATGTGAATGCACAAGATAACTAAAAATAAATTGGGTGGTTTTCAGTGTGTCTTCTCTGTGAAGCCTGGGTTTTTCACTTTAATCGTTGACAACCACAGAAGAGATAATAAATCTACGAGGACTTAAGATTATGATCCAAGTTAAAACCCTCCTGAGCCAATGGAAACGCTGGTGCACAAGGTCTGGAGTGATTACATAATCATCTAATTAAGCCAGAAACTTATTCCTATAAATGGCACCGTTTCTGGTTGATTTAAAGTGAGACACAGCCAACTACATTTTGATCAAGTCTCATTTATGTAATGTCAAAATAGCATTAGCTTGCTTCTACGTAAAAGGAAAAAAGGCCTGAGTGACAACTCCGCAAGATTTTTGTTTCATCTTAATCCACAGAGTACTCCAAGCAATTAAAAAGGAAACAATATGTTCAGTTAGTCAAAATTGCCTCTTAACCTCTTTCGGCCTTAACTCACATACTCTAGTAAAAATACACAATTGAGAAATTTTATATATATACAAAAATGTTTTACTGACTTTTTATATAGCTCACTTCTTAAGTATTTCATTACATTAATCATTCAAAGGCATCTTTCAAAATAATATTATTTCACCTGTTCAGTAAAACCAAATCATAAAAAGAACGCCACACTAACTACAATATTGAAGAGTTATGTTTGTATGTTTTCAGCTCTAATGCCCTGATACAATTTAATACAGCAGAATATCCACATTTACTGACCAGGAGTAGAGAAACATTCTGAATTCTTACATGCCCACGTGCACACCTCGGCCATCCGCCCTTCCCGTCTGCATCATTAAAAACTGAGCAGAACAAGTAGTTTTTTAAACACACTGCTGTGAAAGGCTGGACTGAGATTTATGAAAGGACATGCTATAAAGGAGGAATAAATTATTTCTACTGCAGCTTTTAAAACAATTCTACTATTTCTGAACACTGTAACGACCAGAATAGTATCATATTTATAGTACCACTATAGAAAGAAATAGGGCCATGTGGAGAAATATTAAAAGCATATAATCTATTACTGTACATTTATTTAGCTACAAATCAAACTGATGAAATGTCTGCGCTTACATTTGCATTTCTAACATATGATAAAGAAGCATGCCAAAAGAAAGAACACTGTCATCATAAAACTGTTCAGAAAATTCATTCCCACCAAGATGCATTCACAGGCCACAAGAACCTACAGCATTTGGTCTTTCAGCACCCCATACACCCGATCTTGTTAGACAGAAGCAATCTTTTTAAAAACAGGTAAATGAGTATTTCTTCATTTCTCATTAACCTCAGCCTACACAGACAGTGAGTAAACAGATTACCATAAAAATGTAACAACCCATGTTTAGTTTTCCAGTACTTTTTCTGTCACCAAGCTATAGAAGAAAATGTGATAAAAACCCCATTAGAATAACCTTGGCTACCATAGAGGTGCTAACCTTTCGAGTATTAATGTTGATACTAAAGCTTCTACTTACTGCTACCTCTTTCCAGCCATAGTTGGAGGGCTGATATTGCTAAAGCTCATATTTCAGAAATACTCTCCAATTCCTTATTCCAATCCTTACAGAAACATAATTTCAAGGCCCGCCCCACACACAGGATAGCTATTCTACTGTGCAGGATATGATTGCAAATAAGAAAGAGAAGAAAGATTCACAGCTGTACCCCCAATTCACCATACTTCCATTTCAATTTCAGGAAACAACAAGAAGGAAAAAAGACAACTTCTGTCAGTATGCACAAAGTAGTTAAGGATACAAAATGGATTAAACCAGTAGTGCATATACTGCTTGCAAAGCTGACAATTTTGAGTGCAAAACATCACATTTAGCAGACCAGAGGGTAAATTTTGCCATCTTTAAGTACACAGTCCACTGTTCTGCCTAGATTTATGGAAAACAACTATTTTGATAAATGAACTATTTCTAACCAATACAAATGTGAAGAGTTCCCCCATACCAGATTAACTGTTTAAAACAAAATATTCAACTTTACTTTATATTGTTATTTAACATGAATACCAAATTTAGTGGTCAGAATTACAGCTCATAGGTAGAGCCCTGGTAAAGGCATGCTCCAACAGGTTATTCAAATAATATAATAGTTCCATTTACTCTTATCTTTTGGTCCTGGACATCAACTGAAAACAACAAATCCACATGAATGGCAACAGAAAAAGAACTCTTTCAGTGGTTATATAAAAGAACATAAAAAGAATCAGAGTAAAAATCCACATCTTATTTCTAGTTTAATTAAAGCACATTTCTAAATATCGTTAGTCACATACTAACAGCACAAAAATGTTATCAATTGCATTATTAAGAACATTATTTCGTATGCCATAGGGTGCTCATATTGATGTAAATCACACTACTTGCTTCATTTAAAAATATACATTTTTATCCTTTGTTTATTATTTTATCTGAAGGAAACGAAGAATTAGCATGACTGCATCTATACTAATGAATTCACTGCTCTATTTTTTTATATTCAGCTTTTATCTTCAGATAATAACTCTCTGTCTCTCCTCATCCTCTAGTATCACCCCACCCTAAGACTAGTCTTGAATTTTAGCTAACAAGGTATCCGGGTAGTTGTATTCTTTTACTGATTCTGATTAATACCACTTTGACAATAATGCAAAGCGACAGACAAAAGCAAAGCAAGAAACAAAAGCTCTGACAAAATAGACGCCAGGTCACTATTTCTTTCAAATTTACTCAATCAAGTTGATAATTAACCTCTCATTTATAGCACACCCTTTACAAATCAGGCAATGGTGGTAACCGAGGAAATTAATTAGGCTAACTTTAATTTCATTTTGCATTTTACAGTAGCTTGGCAAATTAAGGTGACAAATAATAAATATGATAATAAAGTTCCACCTACATGAATTCTTCTGAGTATTCTCAGTGGTTCCCGGAGATGACATGGCAGTAAGAAATAAGGAGGTAAAAAGAAACACAGCACCGGTCAAGTGAAAGCTCCAGTTACCAAGCTGCTCCACTGATGTGCATCTTCATTGATGCAGAACAAAGACCGATGCTAGAAGGCTGCTTTTTCAAAGCAGTAATACCGCGACAGCCTGTTTTCAATGGGTCACTCGCAGACAGATGCATACACATGGATATTTCAACTCAGCACCTTTCCAGAACCTGAACACAAGCTACAAGCAGCTGGGTTATACCAGAAATGCATGCATGTATTTGGGAAGGTACCACATGCTGCTAAATAAAGGGGTGCTAGAAAGAGAGAAATCTTCCCGGCAGGCTATAGTCTGATGACATGCAGTTACAGCATGTGTTTATTTGGCAGAGAGCTGGAAGCGTTTGAAAATTATTTAGAAGCACAGAAAAGGTAAGGAAGGGTTCTGAATTCTTTTTTTATTAGATGATGTTCATAAGGCTCTCCCCTCAAAGTATTCTTTCTTAACATGGCTTAGCTCAGATGCCCCACAAACCAGATTATACATACTATTCTGACTTCACACATAAAATATCAAAACCTTGGATGTGATTTTTAAATAAATTAGGAGCAGTATTCTCTACTGAAGACTGAATTTTTGTATTGCATATCCAGACTACATTTTCATCAAAAATTCAAAAAATGGTTATGCAGTTTAAAAAAATCACAGAAACAGCACATGACCGAGCATCTTTGGTTATGGTGACGCTGCAGTTACACAACGGTGCATTTATGTTTCAAAAATTTTAAGTAATTGCTCAGAATTGGGAACACTGGCACTCATTGCCTCTTCAGTTTAGGAGGGCGGGCAGGGCTGCTGGAAACCATGATAGCCGTAACAACTCCTTTCTTTTACTTAGAAAGATCACATTTTCAAAAGCTTTTTGGTGACAATTATCAAAAATACGGAGTACAGACAAAAGGGAATTATGTAACAAATCCTTCTCCAATCACCATCATTAGTGGAAAAATTACCAAGATGTATGGGCCTACGAAACTCGGTTCTATTTCACTGGTGAAAATAACACCAAAAATATCTACGTGAAAGATTAAAAGAATAATAATAATCATCATGAGATAATCCTGCTTTCAATCTGGACTTCCGTAATTAAAGGATGAAGTCAAGTTAGAGCTGCAGACAAAATAGGCTTCTATTTTTTCTACATCACTCATTTAAGTATTATAGACCATTAAAATATTACACTTTTAAATGTTTTGTTTTCTACATAAACTGAGTATGATAGGACTTATGTTCCCATTAATTTTTTTCCTGTTATCTACACAGTTAGCTGTCCACCTGGCAATAGCCACAAAAAATTCCTATTTTTACACTGGCCTCCCCCACTCCTTACAAACCCAGGACTCTGCAAGGCTGACTCCAGCACAGGACCAACTTCTACCACAGCCAACAGGAGCTATACCTGCACATCCAAGAGCCATCTTATTTTCAGCTGCAGCAGTGTCAAAATTGTTGTGACACAACTGACCTCCGAAAGGGCTTTTGACTTAGTGCAACACTAGACCGCAAAAATAGTAGGACTCAAGGGAAAAAGAGAAAGCCTAATAAACACATAAATATTAACATTTGTTGGGAGAATAAACTAGCCCCCTCAAAATACAAAGCAACAGAAGACAGGATGAAAAAGCATAAGGGTGGGACATTAAAAAACCCCAAGATTCTCTAAAAATACATGTAGATGAAGCAGAATTTAAAAAAAAAAAGTCTTCCTACCCTCTACTCTCCTCCAGTCAGAATTAGCATTAAAAAAAACCTGAGAAACACAAGGTTTCAGAAGTATCTGTAACGTTAGCATTCTATGGGTTATATTAACTCATTGTCTGAATACTACTTTCAGGTGACAGCCATCACATAAAATCCTGAAATCTTGTTGAGCAAAGAGATTACAAATGAACAAGCTATCAAATTTGCAAAATACAAAGTTACATGATAGCCAAAACACACAACAAACAAAAAGTAAAAAAAAAAGCATTTAAATGATTAAACCAGAAGTGGCTTGGGGTGGAAGAAGTGACAATACCAAAAACTATCTTTGATCAGCTGAGTTGGAAGGGCACACAACATTTGTTCCAAGGCAATCTAGTTTTCTGCTTCTGCTTTGTCCATAAATAATCTGGTATCTCTATGGCATCCCTTTCTAAACTTTAGATTTCATTTAGAAACTCTACTCCCTATTTATAGCTTTGAAAATTGAGACCCATTTCCAATATATATAACCACCTTCGAAATGGATATCATTTTATGGTTGACTAAGATCCACCTAAAGGCTGTACTGCCACTATCAAAGAAGCCCTGTTTCTCCCTCACCAGTTGAAAACTAATCAAAAATGGGTGGAGGGGAAATAATTTCCCATCATCTCAGATTACTAATCCGGTTGACAGCGCAGCCCACCTTTTGGCAAAGCATAATGGGAAACAGTATTGTGAGGTAGTAATTCAAGATAAAATTGTAGATAATTTTGTTTCTATGGTTTAAATACATTAACCCTCCCTCTTTTTCCCCTTCCATAGAAATGTAAATTCTATTTCTTGTATAGAAATTACTGTCTGTCCTGAAGACCTGACACTTGTAGACATTAACCTATTAGGTAAAAAATTTACTTCCAGTCACCTGCAAGATCAATGCATATACAAGATATTACCCATTGTAGTTTGCTTCACCCCAGACATAATACTTAATCCATCAAATGTTTTGTTTGTTGTCTTGTCAAAGGGAGCTAATGAATTTTCAACTACACCTAACCTTCAGCAGAATAGTGTTGCCAAAAGGAAAAAAAAAAAAAAAGGCACGTTTAGGGGGTTGGCAAGAGGCAAGCAATTGCTTTTGTGCACTATTACACGCAGTCTCTGTCAAGACAGGAAATTGAAAACTTCCAGAGTTCTTGGGCGAGTTCATACATAGAACAAGTTCTGAAAATATGTCATTAAGTCTGATAACTCAGCCAAACAGAATCACATGTGTATAACTCAGCACCATCCACCTATGGGCTACAGAAAGTTATATTTGAAAGATTTTACACATCCGTGATGGTGATATCTGCCCTGCTGTATAAAGATTCAATTATCTACTGGGCAGGATTGAAATCTGTGAAAGACCAAGAGTGAACTTTGCTTAAATTTCTCTATTTAAAAGGATTTAAAAAAAATATTTATTTAAAGGCTTGACTTGAAGTCTATACCTATCTCAAGTAAGGCAAAAAAGAGGACAGAAGTTGCAGGGAGCTAGATTCAGATCTAGAAACTTTTAAAACACATCCTGCAAATTAAACAGATGTGAGAGTCTGCGAACTTGAGAACACAAAAAGCAAAAGCAAATTCAAGGTAGCTATATGGACACATTATCGTTTGCTTTTCTTCTCCATCTGTCTTATCCTATTACACTGTAATTGAAGACTTAAGCATTTAAACTTATTTGCCTTTCACTCAAGGTTTGTCTAGAAGTGCCAAAGTCTCAAATCTTTCCATTCTCAAGAGAATCATTATCATATATGGGAGTCTTAGTCAATTCCTGCCACAGAGAATATAGGATATCCAAACTTGCAAGGTTCTCCTCCCTGGATGGGAAAGAAGCTGGTAACACACATGAATAACTAGAAATCTATCAGAATATTTTCTGCTCAATAATAATAATAAGCAAAATAATAAGGAAAACCCCTGAGACTGGACTATCCTTGAAATTTTAACACCATCTTAGCTTTATTACAATAGAATTAAGCAATTGTTTCCCAACTTTTCTGGCATGCCAAAATAAGGGTTGTCTTCTTTTACATCTGTGCTACAAGGTTTACATATTGAAGTTTTTGACCATGGTCACCTGAATAAATTCTAAAGCAATCAGGAAACACTCATAGCAGAAGCATTACCTACCTCCCACAGCATGTTTTGTAAGAGACACCCAAACAACCAAAGACACCCTCCCTCCCCTCTTCAAATGAGCCACTGAAGTGCCAAATCACAAAATACAGTATTACATTAGAACTCTCAGTATTATCAAACTTGGTTATGGACACAATTTGTCAACAAAAAATTCTTCACAGTAATGAAACACCTTGAATGTTTCTAATGTGACAGGCTCTAGGGTAGTATATTTGGAAATGTTAAAGAAACGAACTCCATGTGGCTGGGATGATTTTCTACCACAATGTCATCTACTCTTGCTCAGAAGAAACATACAGGATTGTGTGCTCAAAATTACAGCACAACTTCTAGGACAGCTACATCATTGAATGTATGAGCTTTGTCAACCCCGAGCTGTAAAGATCTCCATTGCGTATTACCCATGCATCTAGAAGGCAATATGAAGGAAAAGGTTGTTCATTTTGACAGCCTCAGAATACAGCACGATAAAGAGGATCCTTAGACTGGAAGGAAAAAAAAAAAAAAGTTTGACACACTATCTGTTGAGGCGATTAGATTTCAACAAAGGAGAATACTGTGTGCTCTTAGAAAAGAGAACAGTGAAAGCCAGAAAATTAAAGTTCAGATATAGACATATTTAAGCTACTGATAAAAAGACTGGAAAACTGAAATTTCAACCAAAGCATCTTAGATGCATGAAGAGGGATGACAAAAGGTCTGCATGTCAAATGTGACCCAATGACTTAACCTAGAAGAGAAACGCAAGAAAAAACACCTTTTTACTTCACCAGCCTCCTTCTGAGAAAGAGTATTATGATAAAGCTTTTAAAACTTATCCGGACTTGTTTGGGAGACGTCTCTGATGCAAAGAGCTGAAAACATATTTTGTGGTATTGTAAATAGAGTGAAAATGGTCATATGACCAGTTTCCCTGAGCTTGAATCAAACTAATCCTGTTAAAGCTTAGAAATATGCATGACTCAGTAGCCAAAGCCACGTGCATTTCTGCCCTTGCAAAGTTTCTGCTACCTTTCATTGTCCAAAAGCGCTGTGTTGCTGATTTCTAAATGTCCTCTATTGCTTTAGTTTTCTTTCCAGAAACAAATTCAAAACATTTCATCCTGAACTTTTTTTTTTAAAAAATAAAAGAGACTTTTAGAAGCAATTTTTAAATCTATCATGTATTCAGTGCCCATTTGGACAAAGTCTGAAGTAAACTCAGCAGCCTGTTACCATTGAGCAATCTTAATACTTTTATAACTTTAACTTTTTTTCCATTATCTACCTCACTGCTCTGCTTCACTCTTCCATCCTCTAAAGCAATTAACAGTATTCCGTAAATATTTACTACAGTCCTGGCTGCACTGTAGCAGAAGCAATGTTACCTTTAAAAAAACCAAGATTTTAAAAAATTGTAAATGTGAATGATTTCAAATCTCAGTGCAGTCAAGAATGCACTAGGTTTCAAGTACCAAGTGAAAATAACCACTTATTTGCTACATAATTTCTAGTTTCACAGCTGTAAAAAATGAAAATTATACACACCCTTTCTCAACAATGGAAGATTACAGTCCATCAGATACTAAAACCAAACACGCACTTACACAACTAAAATAAATTCTACTATTGCATGAAATTGCCAAGATCCACAACAGAATGTTTTTTTAGAAGCTTTATAAGCCTCAGCCAGTACAGGACAGCACAGTGATGAGCCAGCTCCTGCAAGCGGTTCACAAAGCATTCAAATTGATACACGCTAGGAAGAAATTTGCAGGCTGCTTCATATGGTGTACCCAATGTTTTCATTTATAAATCCATCATCTTTTACAGTAAAGCTCTCTAAAAGATAAATTACTAAAAGAATAAACTGGACAACCTTTGAGATGTTTTGTCCTGGTGCATACCCACACTTCAGGTATACAAATGCCAGTGCTGTAAGCAGTATCAACAGGGACAACACTCACTCCCTGCCTTCTTCAAAGAGGTGCTTAATATAAAGAAGCAGGAAATCTTCTAACGTTCACTTTCTCAGCATCACAGATTATTAAATAATATGATATGCTTACACTGGAATAGAAAACCCCTGAGGTTGGATGAAAAGAGACTGGAGAGGTTTGTCCTGCCCCTGTACATTATGGGTACAGCAAACAACAAAGGAGAATGTCTGGCCTTGTAAATAGTCTTAAAGCAAAAGGAAGAGAAAGAAAAACAAAATCTACTTTTCATCACGGAAGAGAGTACAATCTGTAATACAAACATGAAAAAAGACAGCGACAAATTCTAAAACAGTATCTCCATTGACAAATAAAAAAATAACTCATCATTTCTTTAAAATAATATTACGTACTTATTTCATGCTACCTAAAGGCAGTAGCATCAGCAAGTCAGAATGTTGATCGATTCTCAATGCTTTTCAATGCTGCAAGCAGGCATATACACTGAGCTTTGTTTGAGCCCCTTCTTGATGACACCTGGTATCCTCCAAGAATACACTTAATAGGTTAATAAATTACCACTTTGTACCTTCGCACACACAGAGGGAAGATCTACATGAAAACAAACAATTCTGTTTCTTGGTTGTGTAAAGGTTGATATTGTTTCAATATCAAAATAAGTCTTTAGTAAATAGTAAGTATACAAAGACACTTAAAATGTTTATAAGATCATACACATTTTAAGATTTCACAAATTTACAGTGGTCCCATCCAGACTACACCTATGCATCTGTATCTGTTTAGATTTATACAGACACAAAACTCCAGGGAGGTAAAGTTTTAAAACAGAACTGAGCGACCTGTGAAGCTGCCTATGCTCCTTGTGAGCCAGACCTGCATTCTCATGGTCAGTGCCAATACACCAGAAGTATTTTTTCTGTATTCATTGTGAAATTGATAGGATGCATCACTGAATTCAAGTTTCCAGCACCACGCTATTTGACTCTCAGACTTTACCATTCAGTCTCACTTCCAGTAAAACTTACTTTCTGTCCTGAGCAAGACATGAGAACTCAGTACTGGTGAGCGAGAGAGTTACATTTGGGCACTGAAAAACATGCATATAACCCTCTTTTTACTCCCTCTAGGAAACATATTTAAGGAGTGTTTTGGTGGCACTTCAATTTCTGCAGATTCAGATAGAACGAACTTATATATTTGTGAAATATATTTAAACGCAAGAAATTTACCATCCTTAATCTGGAAGGCAATACTTTTCAGCATATGGGTATTCAAATTCACAAATAACAAGTTACTATTATGAAAGTTGACATTTTTGTTCTTTTCCATGAAAACAAAATGTACCGTGGTTTCAGCTGCACATGCATTGAAAGATGCAAGTGTACACAAAGGTACTTCAAACAGTTCTCCTTTCCTGGCCCTTACACTGGATATTTTATGAACGGAATGTTTATGAACACATTTTACTCTGGATAGTTATGCAAGGATGAATTAGCTAAGGCTGTAGTCTACACTTGCTATATAAAATGTAAAGAATCATCTACCCAGCTACTTACTTCATATATTTCAGTTGAAACCAACTTTTCTTGGATGCAGCAAACCAGAGTTATAAGCAAGTAAAGATCTTATCATAAAACCTTTACATGTATTATAAAATGTGTTAGGTAAAGTACCACCAGAAGTATTTGCTTTTTAGATGACTCTGTTACACTGATAATGTAGACATGCTTCCTCTCGTTGCTGCTGCCTTTTCCTTCTCCTGTGCCAGGATTTCTATGGCCATCTACTGAGTTATTTCAGCATGCTTCATCAACCGAAACTAAACCAAACGACAGATCATTTTCTGCACAAATATAGTGAGCCTTGGAAGTAGCTTAAAACAGAAAATTCCAAAAAGGAGCCACCACTTAGGTTGGACAAAGCTTCTGTAGAACTGAAACATCTGTCACTGTGTAATTATGAATCCTTCATGATGCGGAGGCTCTTACTTTCCCTGTTTCTAATCAGCTGATGAAATATATGCTAGATACTCAGAAGTTGGCTGAAGGTCCAGAAGGCTGGAAAAGACGACTGACTGAAGCCGATCTAATGAACACCTCTATTTCACCATCCAGGTTAACAACAAAAATTTCTGAGCAGCATCAGATCTGAGAAAGAACACAACTTAGTAACCAAGAAACCATAAAAACATTTCCTCCAAGTATGTATTTCCAGTCAGCCATGCACCTGCCTTTTAGCAGTTTAATCTCAATTTCCTGGGAAAACGTCAGGGAGGACAGTGAAAGTTGTTGCCAAAGTTAAAATATGGTGTCTATTGTTGTTGTTGTCATCTTATAGAAAGAGTTCCGACTTGCTTGATATGACTCTCTTTTAAAGTTTGTTAGCTATTACACCTCTCTGTTCTGCCAGGTACAAGCTTGTCCATCAGTTCATTGTATGAAAAACCACAGAAATTAGGCTGACTGATGTTTAATAGCCATTTTCAAAGATCTGTCACTCTGTGCTTTTCCAGCTTCTGCCAGCTCTTTTGAGTTTAATAAAATAAATTTGATCAGTGGGCTCAAAAATGTCCCACAGACATAGAGTATCCTCTAACCTGGTCTTTCCTTGTTATAGCACAAGATCCTACTCTTTTCCCATTGATATTGGCTGCATTAGTCACAGACTGCAGTTGAACTTTTCAGTGAAGAAACATGCAAAGACTTTGGCTTTTTTCTTGGCATCTGTTTGCAATTTTCTCTCTTTGTAGTAAACTAAAAACCTTCTCTTGACTACCAAGACAAGCCTTGTCTACCCAAGACAAGCCTTTCATAACTAGTGTTGAAAATCTGTATGGCTCTGTATCCATTACAGAACCAGTTACTTAGTTTGGTATATATTTCAAGGTCAACACACAGCTAACCCTTTCTTCTTCCATGAAAATAATTGCCTTTGTAACTTTATTTGACAGTAAGTATTTCACAATCTCTAGCAGAAAAACAAGAGGCCAAGAGAAAAATAACTTTGGAAACCATCCTCCTGGCTTCCAGAAACTCACTTAAAAGACCTAATCAATACAAACAAAAAAAAGCAGGATTCACTATCCTCACAAGCATCAGGTACTACAAAGTAGCTATCTTGCTTTGGAACAGAATGAGCTTAGTGTTGTCTTTGGTTTTGTATTGAGCTAGTCTGTGTTGAAAGCTGTCAAATCAGTGAAGAAAAAGGGTTGTTAAGGTAAGATACAGATAAAGTGACATCTTACATAATATGTGTTGCTTATCTGTTAATGTTAGCTTTATTATTTTCCTTTTTAGCATTATGTAAATGCTAAAGAACAGAAAAGGCAAAGAGGAATGCAGTTGATGAAATTGAAAGAAGGGATGGAAATATCTAAGAGACAATTAATTGACATAAGTCAGTGTACTTGACTTCTTGCTCATAAATAAAGACTAGTCACAAAGCCACAGTCACACCTTCTTCAAAGCAAAAAATAATAGCAATTGTCAAGGTGATCAAACATTAACATTAGTAGGCAGAGTAAGCCTGAATTTAAGATTACTGAAAATGGTAATGTGTTCCATCTACGCACCACAGACAAAGCAATAATACATGCCAGTTTCTAGCCATTGCCTGTTATTTAGGACATTGTGTACACCATATATCATCATGTATATCCAACAAGCTGAGCTACAAAAATTGCATTTTTCTGATGTAACATAAAATACTGTGAAAATATCCTAGAAATAGCTAGACAAAAGTCTAACAAGTAACAGCCTGCGACACATGTCAAAAACACATTCATGCTAGAAAAGACAACTAGTTGAAGACAAAGCCCTTAACTTCCAAAATTGAACACCAAGGAAAAGGTTTGAATTAGATACAGAATCTCTGAAACCTAGCTAAGACAACAGAACCATCTGTGTGCTTCCTACACTTATGACTCTCCCAAAGAAAACAGTAGCAATAACAGGTGAACTGAAAAATAAACAGCCTGCTGGGTTGACATAAAACTAACATTATCAAATGTAGAACTGGAACAGTTCCTTCCTAGTTTCACTTAATACAAGAATTACTCTAACTTTTAAAACATTCAAGTAGAGAACTAAAAACAGAATTTACCTTTGAAGGTCTCAAGTTCCTTCCTGTTGGAGAAAAGCAGAATTAAGAAAAACATTATTAGAAATACTACATCTAGGACTACAGGACATATTTTATACAGTTTAAGACTCATTAAGAGAAGAAAAACAAAGAATTTGAGTATCATCATTTATAAGGGTAATATTAATAAGTGTGTTTATCTAAAGTAAACACTATCAACCTGTTCAGAAATTAGGCTACCACCTATTTGTTAACATGTACAATTATACAAATATTGCACATTTATATCTAGTCACATAATTGCTATATACGCTGTTGCAAAAATAACCAAGACTTCTTAAGGCTTTAGGTACTGAAACATCCATTGCTAGAAGAGCTTTGCCAATTTATAGCATAGTGAACAACAATTAATGTTCCATTCTTATCAATGCTCTTCAAAATTCTTTTGGTACCGGTGAAGGAGAAAAATTTTACAATCTCACTCACACAGTTACAGTACACTTTAAAGGCAACAAAGGGACAGAGTGACATTCCTCAGAGGAGAGGATTTTAAAGTACAGAGAGTGACAGATAACCCACGATACTCACATACAGAAAGTTAAGAAATTAAGTCAACAGCAACAATATGTTTTTTCCTTCACACCTTGCATTTTTAGTAGCAACACAATTGTGAATGCAAAAGGGTATAAAAAAACTAAGAGAAATATTTTCTCCGTTTTCAAGAAATTGCAGAATACTCCATTTGCCATTGCTACTAAGTAGTGATTTATCATGCATTTCGAGACTAAAGAAGAATCAAAGTAAGCTGGCCTCTTCCTTTACAAAACATTCATTTATAACAAACATATTTTCAGTCTGTGCCTTGCAGACTGCTGAGGTAAATTCTGAATTTTGAAAGCAAAAGTGATTATACGAAAAATAAATAAATAAAAAAAAGACTGAACTAACAGTTGTCCAGATGAATGATTCTATTCACTATCCATAGACTAAAACATGCTTCAGTTATTACTGAGTCACCTACCACATACACTTTCACAACACATATGATGTATCATAACTCCTCCTTCTCCCCCCTAACAGATGATGCAATTCAGAATTTATTCTTGCATCAAGAACAGACAAAACCGTTTCAAGCCTGAAACAATTTATTTTCTAGGTAGGACAAAGTATTCTAAAAGAAGTGAGAGCATATATTTACCTCCACATTTTCAGTGAACATCCCACTTTTGTCACCAAATGTCAAATACAGGTTTTTGAAAGAATGGGTGCTTTACCAGGAAATAACCTATACCGTGATTTACAGTAGAGAAGCCTATTAGTTGTAACTTCCTGTGAGTATCTATTCCCCTTCCTGCTTCTCCTTCATCCCTTTCTCAAGCTAGCTTCTCCCTTTTTTTACCAGAGAATAAAGCTACTTCACAACATCTATGATTTGTAGGTTCATATCCTAATGAATTTTTCCTACCCTGTGTACTCTAAATATAATTGCAGAATTCTTAAACACTTTCACAAGTTGCACTCCTTATGTTTTAATAATGGCGTGCTAGTTGAGAAAACAACAATCACAGGAAATGCTTGTTTTCCACAGACTGAAACAAAACCATACTGAGGAAACATCTTGTGAAAGTACGAGGAAAAAACCTACGCTATTTGAGCTTAAAATCAGGAGGTCTTATGCCACTTATCTCCAAAAGGGAAGACAAAACAACTATGGTCATTGTGTTCAAACAAATTAGGAAACAAGATGGTAATCCAGTAACCAACTGACAGTGATATTCATTGCTTTTGACTAAATACCCAGAATTTTCCCTTTCAGAACCCATCAATATTTTTAGGGTTGGTGCATTAAGATGTTGACACTATATCCATACATATAATTGCCATTCATTAAAAAAGTTGTAAATTAACATATTTTTTTAGAACACATACCTCTGAAAATTTTAAAATACCTACGATTAACATACAGTAAAAATACAGATTTGGAATCTAAGGATCTACATTTCCAAGTATCCTCATACCAATTCAGATTCAAAGACTGATGATTCTTTCTATTTCAGACAACATGAATGAATCAATCGCATCTTGTGGTTTCTCAGCACTCTTAATAAAACATATATTTAGAAATATATATTTAAAAACATGTACATTGAAAATATGCTTTGCATCAGTACCATGGAGATTTTTTTAAAAAATCAAATTATCTAAATAAAAACTTGAAGTTTTTGCATTTTAATCCTAAATTTCATTCATCATCAGCTTTGGCAAGAACCAGACCCTAAACTTAAAGTGGAAAGGAGACTATGATTTGTGAAGACACTGGAAAAACAGATGACTTAAGATTACATCAATACATTTTCTAGATGTGTAAGTACAAAGTTCTAGACAGATGTGCAGAAAAAAATGTATTACAAAGTATTACATTTCTCCTCCCCTTCATAAGCAAATAAGTAATTTTGTATTTATTGATAAACTGTCAGGAAGAAAATACCTCCTCCTCTTCTCTAATAATCTAGAGACAAAAAATTATCTGCAGAAGTAAATGCCTTGAATTTACATTAAGAAAGAAACTACATATTTGGAACACAGACACTCAATAAAAGAAAAAGCAGTTAGTTTGAGTAATTAAAATGAAAAAGATTAAACTGAAAACAGTTCTGGAAAACAGTCATCTTCAAGACAAGGTTAAAAGGCAAGCAAGAGGAAAAACTTGCATTGGAAGTAGGCCTGGATGAGTAGCTAGGACTGCTGCCTCTTATTATTTTAGATCTTGCCATATTAAATTATCAGCTATATATTACATTTTTGTATTTGTTTTACCATAAACTGTTCATTCTTTGAGATAATTTTTCCCATTAGGTTTATACAAAAGCTACAGCAGCAGAGCTCAGCCTTTGATGGATAGCTTACTAACAACATCATGCTAGAAGACAAAACTGCAGTACAATGAATCATCTCAGCAGAAGAGATCTGTCAACTGCTTCAGCTCAAAAGTGTATTACCTTATACACGTCTTCCGTAGGAAAAGGCTAGCCTTCCCCTCTACCCCATTTGTCTAACTAGTTTAAGGCAATTGAAGGCTTTCCACAGAGAAATGCTTTGGGATTTTACAGAGTTTCTGTTGAAAAAAAATTCATGCACTTCACAGATGGATGAGATAGTCCTTTCCATTGTTATTAGAAAGAAAACACACACCTGCCTTACCCCTAGCCTCGCTACACATGAAGGGTCTTGAAGCCCAGAGTGGGCTGCTCAGCACCTCTCCGGGACTAAAGGAACTCCTGTGCTGAGTCTGTCCACTAATCAATACAACTTACTGTTTGGCATCTGACTATAGGCTCTTTTACTTTAGCTACTCAATTTTAGGTTAATGCCAACAAACCTGGCTAGTTACACAAGTAAGAATATTCGTTACATTTTTTTACAGTTAACAGTAAGCTTTCAGAAGAAAGGACTTAATAGTTGTATAATATAAAATAAATACCCCCTCTCAGTGAAAGATTAAGTTTAGTACCACTGAGGAAGAAGAAAAGTCTAAAGTAACAGGCTAAAGGCTAAAATAATCAGGCTATAAAGGCATGGAGGCACTTTAAAAGTAATCTCGTTCTGTGTGCAGTGCAATTTAAGCCGTGCTTCTTTCCTGAGAGGCAAGAGGCTGTACAGCCTCCATCTACACTACAGTTATGCCGATGAAGACTGCTCAGCCACACATATAGGCAGTAATTTTCATCTCTTCCTTTCCAGTTTCTTGTTTTCATAAAAAAGATGGGGGGCTTAATTACTCTACAAAACTCTATACCCCTCAAATTCAGTGGAAAATGACCAACAGGATAGCAGTAAGTAAAGGGCAACAATTGTCAGTGAAACTCCAATAGCATAAGCCTGGTTGCTTACTTCTTCAAGATAAAACTTACACATTCTTATTTATATTTCTTTAAACAATGGCTTTCAAAGGAGTCAAACTATTCTTTGACCATCTCAAGATAATAAATGTCATCAGTAATTTCAAAATATTGCCCATACGACCTCAACTCACAGAATCACTAATAAATACCTAGCCAAATAAGAATCTAAATTTTAAAAGAAATTTAAAAAAAAAAAGCCAGTATAGTCAAAAACGTCCTGCTTTAAGTGAATTAAATCAATGGGAATTTAGTTTGTTCAATAAAAGTAAGACAAGTTTCTCAGGTTCTACTGTATCTTGCAAAGGGCTGTAACACTAAGATAAATTTTCCAAATGTAACAAAATACTCGGGAATTCAGTTAAAGGCCGAGAGAACACAGAAACACCAAGTTCTCTACAATGATGCCAGCAGGCAGAACTGACCATTCCATATTTTACAGTGAAAGAAAGAGTAGTCAGATAAAAGTGTAACAAAGTCATAAATGAATGTCACTATAACATGTTTTGTATGTTTTATAACACTAGCTCTGAAAGTAACAGCCAATAAATCCAAACCACTAGGCTCAGGCATAAACAAAAGACAATCTGAAGACACCATATGGATGGTAAAAATTATGATTAAATTGGAAAGATTTTACAATGAAATGTGTTTATAAATGTTGAGTTGCAAATACTATTTACAAACAAAAAATAACATTTGAAGAAGGAATAGCTGCTTATCTGCAATTTCATTTAAAAATATTTCTGGCACCTAACAAGATCCAAAACAAAACCTGAGAGAGACTGCGTTTCACCTGTTGTGTGATACAGTCAAGTTTTCAAAATTATATAAAAAAATTCTTTCCATAGCATGATTCAAGCTTTAGTCAGCTAAAAAGCCATGAGAAGGACCTTCCTCTGGATGTCATCAGAAGTAAAAGCCGAAAACCTGAGAACTCAAAACTTGTGTCACCTGCATGGTGCGCAAAAATAATTTAAGTACTTTTTGAGTACTTAGGATTAGCACTTATGACAATGAGACAAAAATGTTTTCCTTCCCCCAGATTGCTTGAGCATGCTTTTCAGATCACTTAGGTCAACTACTACTTTGAAATACCTTTGATCCTGAAGCAGTGAAAGGCCTTTAAGTAATGAAAAATCAATAAAAACTAAAACTAGTTCTAAAATATCATTGGAATTAAGCAGCAGGCAAGGTTTTCTATTTATCTGAAGAAACACCGAAGACATGTCAGGATTCTTCATGACCAAATGTGAAATTTTATCCAGCAAAACCAAAGCACAAAGAACTAAGGCATTTAAATGACGTCACACTGGAAATTTTTCCTTTCGATACTGAAATGGAGCTACAAAAATAGCTGAAGTCTTTCTGTGTCTTCTAGCAAGCCTCCTATATAAACTTCATTCCGCAAGATGGAATGGATCAAAGCAAAATTTCATAACAGAAATTGCAAACGTCAGCAGGTAATCAAGCTAATAAATACAACTAAAATCAAATACTACCCTCATATACTCAGCAGTTCAGGGTATAGTGAAAGCATTTCTCTTTGGATGTTTCAAAAAAAAGAAAGAAATATTTTTCTTGATGAAGAACATTGGGGGTCACCTTTCAGGTGCTATCTTTCAAAAAAACAGTAAAAATTAGGGAGATGGCATTAAAAATGGAAGAAAATGGTGGAAGTTAAATCATTAACAGCAACCAAGTGTTTTGTCGTCTGCTAAGAGACTCATACAGGCTGTTCAGCATTGAAACCATTCCAAACTGGAATTTGAAATGTGGAATAAATTCTTAGCTCCCTTTGAAAGCTTAGCCTTCAAATGTAAGATTTTGCACAGGACCCAGTGTCTACAGGTTAGCAACAGAATGAAAGCAATCCAAAAAAAGGGGACAGTTTTTAAATTTATATTTTTTTAACTTTTATCTTGATATGCAATGTCATTGGATCACTAAAAGACATGTTTATCAGCACAATTCTATTTATTTTTATCATAGAACCAAGTTTAGGAACCAAAGTTTAAAGGTGAAATTTGAGAGGAGAAATTTAAGACAAGCTACAAAGAAATTTAAGAGAAGTTGAAGAGAAGGTACGAACAACTCCATCATCAACTTCACCATCTTTAGTCCTTCCTAGAAAGAAAAAGGGTTCCTGAAAACCTGTTTTTGGTAAACACTCACACAACAAAATCCAGACCCTCCTTTAACTTGGCCATCAATTTCCCCATAGGCGTTAAAATTAAAAATAATACAGTCAGTATTCAAAAACTGGCCAAACTTTATTCACTAAGTGACATATAATATGCCACAACTCCTCAAAAACAAAGTAGTAAAAAAAGCCTGTAACCCCACATGCACCCTTTACTATGCACACTGTGGTCCCACACCTCGTGAATGCAATTGTGGCAGTTAGAAGTTAAAACTTGTACCACATGAGGCATCCGCAACACATCCCTTTGACAGAAGAATGTAAAATCTCCCTCACAGGGCTGTTGTCAATAAACATGTTCAAAGCATTTTTTAAAATTATTTTTAAACAAACTGTTTTTTGATGTAATTGAAAAGGAATTATTAAAGAACTCAGGAAAATAATTCATAGTGAGAAAAAAAAGAATTTATCAGGAGGCACATTATCTTGCTCAACAGCAGAGAATGGATTTTAGTGTGGTAATGACAAACACATAAGACCTATTTCTCCTGCAACTAGCCACAATGAATGTTACAATGAAAAATTACTTCGATAAATAATGCGGTTTTGAGGTGCGGGACAGTACAAAACGATGATTAAGGCAGTCCTAAACCATCTGTTTCTATTATTGGAACAATGCCTAGTACTAACAGATTGATAGGATTTGCAGATTATGCCCAGTAACCAGCACTCCATAAAGGTAGAGAAAAGTTATGCAGGATTGACATAACATTTAACATTTTCTAGAAAACATTAGTAAAAGGTGCTGTAAAATGCAGAAGGTCCAACACAAACATTCAGTCTTTAATCATAGGTCACAAAAGCCAACAAAGAAAAAAAAAAAATCTTTTCTATGCCTGTTGAAAAGAAACTATAGGGAGAAGGTACGCAACAAATCTATAACAATGTCATTGTCTCTCTGCATCAAGCAAAGACCACCACAAAAGGAGGGCAAAATTAAATCAGCTTAAAAGTGACAGAAATTATACTGCACATTCACACTGTGCAAATAATATTAAAAACTGCCAAAAACCCTACAATCTTTTGATCTGCTATGTCTTCAGTCTTGCCCAATGTTTTCAAATACTTGGAGCATTGGCAGAGGTAAAACGCACTAATAAAGAAGCAGCATGCTCCTTCTGGTTTGATTCATGCAAAATACAGTACCACAAGTGTTCTTGCAAAAAAAAGAAAGTTCAGAGCCCTAAAATTACACAAAAGGAAGTACAATTATCAAGGGAACTTTTCCAAAGCTTGTGCAAGCCCTTTTTTTCAGGATCAATAAGAATTCTCATTCCATGTATTTGCCAAAGTAGTGCAATAGCTGATAGCCATAAAATTAATTCCAGCCAGTTATCACCATGAAAACACTTGCTACTGATTGTGTATATACAAACTAATGAACAGCAAGATGGAAAAGATGTCCACAACGTGAACTCTGCTTTGAGCACAGAAACTTACAGCCATACAATTAATACTTAATGAAAACCCAGTCACTCATCCCCTGCCATGCCTACCGTGAAGGCTGTCCTGAAGATAATAAAAGTTCTGCATCCACCTTTGCAAAAAACTTATTTGTGTACCCAGATACATAGAGGTATGGTAACTGAAAATCTATACCACCAGAAGATCGATCAAAAAGAATATGGCATGAAACCTTATGTTGATGAAAATTTTGGTGAGAACTACGAAATACGTAACTGGAGTCTTAGAAATAATTCACAGTACATTTAATGTTGGAAGGAAAAAAATATACTTGTTTGAAACATTTGCAACAATTGTATATTTTTTACATATAAAAAATTAATTTGGTAAATTACATGTAAAGCTTAAAAGGGTTATGAAGGTACAATTTAAATTTATCAGTGCCAGATGGGAGGGAGTCATCACTGAAGATGATGTACTGTACGGAGTTCTAGCTTATCACCTGGGGAACGCTATGGGATCTAAACAAGATCTACAGACACAGAAGTCATCTTCTAGGCAACGTGATTTTTTATAGCAGTGTATTACCTATTCCACCTTCTCTCTTCTGACCTTAAAAAAAATAATTTAGGTTAAACAGGGTCACAAAAAAGAGGCAGTTTTTTACAGTGGTACTGCAGGAGATAAAGATAATATTTGAAAGCAAAGCATAGTAGAAAAATAATAATACAAAATATTTTTGTATTATTATTAAAACCAACAGAAGGCCATACAGAAGAAATAAACTCAACAGTGGTAGCTGATTAAGACGTTTTCTCACATACACATCTCTAATCTACACAATGCAATTGCCATAATACCCTTCCGAATGAGAAACTGAATCAAACATTCTTCTCCTCCAGAAGCATAAAACTACCATCATGGCATGGCAATGCATCTAACAAGAATTATGACAATCTGTCCAACTCCTCATCTACTACAGTAATTACCAAAGCATGGGGTTACATATTATTTGACAATAAATAAATGTTTTAAATACAAAAATTAAGAATAAATACACATTTTAAGAACATATTTTCTCTTCAGGTAAAGCATTTCTTTAAATCTCACCAGAAAGGAAAAAAATTAGTCCCTCTAAGGTTTGCAATATTACTAAACATTCATCTGTTGAAGCATACCCTAGCATCAGGGTATACTTCAGACTCAGGATTTTAGATTTCTTCATTCATTTTCCTTCTATGTCTGTTCTCAAAGTCAAGTACGAAAAACCAGAAAGGATTCTTAAACAAGACATGCTAAAAAAATTAAACTCAGACGACTATGTTTAAAGACAAATGACGCAGAGCAAAATGTATTCACTCATTTCCAGTGACAATGACTCTTTGCTATCTCTAACGTATTCCTACAAAATGTTGCAGTTGGGCGGCTGCTTGTAATTGATAAAATAACCCATAAGCCTGCAATTCAGTTCACATAAAAATTGGTACAAAAGTGAGTTTCTGACAGTGCTTCCTAAAGGACACAATGCGCTGCCTTGGGAATGCAAGAACTGCCATAGGACACTGGAGGGATACAAGGAGTTTTCTGCAATCAGGAACAGTACATCCTTGGTAGGAAGGTGAAGGGAAGGGAAAAAGAATTGCACTTGATTAAGAAAAGGACAGGAAAGAAACCAGCATGGTTTAATGCTAACATACAGGCAAACAATTGCACCAAGACTAGAGAAAACAAGGGTGGAATCTAGGCTTCATACAACAATACTGGTATCCTGATCGATGATTTAAAAAGAAAAAAAAAAGAAAGAATATTAAAAATCCAGACATAAGCACACAGAAAAACAATCAATGCCCCAAACACCAAGTCTTTAAAAATAATGTGGAAAACAACTTGGATTGATGAATCTGCTTTGCAACTAGCACTCAACACAATGACAACAGGGAAAAAATTGATTGGTTTGAACAGAAATAAAGTTGCTCTATTTAATAGGGAGACCTATTTCTGAAAACCAGTTCCCATAGTTACCATAAGCTACATTTCAAAGGTTCCATGTTGACCTAAAGCAATTCCTTCTAAATCTTTCACATAGGAAGATTTCTCAAAAGACTTGAAATATGTGAGCTTCCGGCCTAAGCTCTACAGTGACTTTACAATAAAATTACTTTTTGTTACATATTTAAAATAATCACAGTTTCAATAGTTTGCGTTCATCTCAGTTTTCATCCCTATATTGTCAAATCATAGGAAATACCTTTTTTTTTTTTTTTTTTTTTTTACACAAACTACTCACTCCCTGAAAATCATTTTTGTGTTGAAGAGAGAGCATAGACTCCTGAACCCTTATCTGATTCTTTCAGTAGCAAGTATCACAATAAAAACCCCGAACACTAAAGAGAGGAAGACAGAATATGAGTTCCAAATATACATAACGAATCACACTCACATTAAGTTGGCTGTTTGCTCTTCAAGTCATTGGCAAGTGTCCTTCTAGTAATGAGCTAGCAGTTAATTTCTTACCTAAATAAATACAGTAGTAATAACCAACCAGAAATTACCTGCACTTTTCCTGTTTTGTCTAGATCTGACCAAATGTAATCAGCTTATAATTACATTAAGTAGTTTGCTTAGCATTCTATTTATAGAACTGATTAGGTGCTGCTAAGCAGAGTAGGCAACAGTTTAAGACTTTATTTTGACGTTGAAAGCTGAGGCGAGGGGAGGGGGAGAGGGAGTGAGGATGGCAGAAATAACAAACAAAACTCAGAAAATTTCTGAAATGTTACTATATTTTAGGGGGTACAAATCTGTTGCTTTATGCACATTTTAAATTTGTGTGTTATTTGGTTAAATAGCACATATTTAGAATTTTGAAACTATTACTAGTCAATATATAATTACTGAAATAGGTCCAGACACTGAGTATTCAGCCATACTGACTACTGTTGACTCTTCCTGGAGAGAGGGAAAATGGTGTTGCCCTGGCTTGGAAAAGCGAAAATCCAGGTTGCAGGAAAATTACAAGACCACTGCTGAGGCCCTGGCCTGAGGTTAAGCTAACTGAACAGGATGTGAAAAACTAAAGGACATGACATGAGAAATTGCTGGATGTGATAGATAACGTAGGAAGCAGCTGACAAAAGCTACAGATAGCACCGTGGGGGATGGTTGGATTTCACAGATGGTTGAAGGGGAGTTAAGTTAGAAACAGCCAAACTTCACAGAAAAGTGAAGGGGGATGTTTAAGGTATTGGGGACCTTCTGGAAAGCAGAACTTGCAACCCCAGCAGTACTTTGGTCACCTTATCTGTAACACCACAGAAGGCCAAGTTTCCTGAGATAATGCTATGAGAAATACCAAATTTGAGTAGCTAAACCAGGACCAATAGGGAAAAAGTAATTAGGGGTGGATTGTTTATTTGGGAGGAGACTGTGATTAAAAAAAAAAAAAAACAAAGGCAAAAGGAGGGTCAAGAAAAAGAAAAATGGATAAGCTATACAAAATGTGACCAGTGCTGTCTGACACAGCCCTGCCCTTGATCACATCCTAACTACGACCGTAAACCAAACCGGTTATTCTGACCATACCACGTGATTCAAACTTGCTTCCGCAATCAAGAGAAGTGGGGAGGGTGCTAGGGTGCTTCCTCTCGCTAACAGAAGGACACCTGGCTGGACAGCTCAAGTAACCTGGTTACCCCCATGTCAGTGCTGGCTCCAGGTCTGTCAGCATCCACATCTACCCACCGCTCCCTAACACAGGTCTGCCAGAGACCATCTTTGACAAATTGCTTCCATTTAACTCCTTGTTTCCTCATTTATATAATTGACTTAATATTGCTTTTCTTATCTTTTTCAGTAAGGTTATTTTTGGCACTGTCAGTAACAAAACCAAGAAAGTCAAAAGTTTAAGTTATTTAAGCTCTTAACATTCATCTCTTACTACTTTATCTTTTAGGTAAACATGAAGCTCCCAAGTTGGAGATTCTGACTTTTCACATACTGCTACAAGTTGAACTTTGACTCCAAGTAGTAATGCCCTGTTTTTACAAGTGAGAGAATGGCAGGAGATTAGTATCTTTCATACAGAGTGAAAAGTACTTGCAGTATAAGATAGGATAGAACTGAAAGGAAGATAGAGGAAAATACAGTTCCTCACTTTACAGATATGATAAATGGAAAAAAAGAAATCAGAAAAACAGGGCAAGGGATGAAAAGAAACACTTTATCAGTGTTTATTAACAACAGCACTTACCACTGTTGTTTCTAGAGAATAAGCACAACTTCATCTTAACAACAAGGTAGCAATAATTTTCCAAACACACACGCTCTTTGTTCATCACCAAGAGTTAGACCGACATTCCATGAATCTATTTCAAATTTGAAACTTCCTGACAAAGATTACTGGTTCTTTACAAGATTTAATTTAACCTTTTAATTTAAAGGGATTATATTATATATGGGAAAAGAACTAATCACAAAACGCTTATATTTTATGCTAATTTATATTTATAGCAATTGTTTTATTTACCTTTTTGTTTTCTTGTAGTTCTCCAGCTGTAATGTCTGCATACATTTGTATCTTTCCAACTCACACTGTTCACATAGGTCCTCAAGACACAATAGATGATTCTCCATTTCCTCAAACTCTGCCTCTAGCTGGGCTATAAGAAATACTTATATGAATATCAGATTGCATCAATAGATGGACAACTCACCTGAACAGAAATAAGAATTCATAAAGGTACGTAATTAGCATGGTAATCACTACACATATATAAATGGCTCAGAAAGATAAACAAATCTCAGTCCATATCACATGGTAAAGAGTGACAGCAGAGCCATGTTAAGGGAGATCTATCTGAAGTTCCCTTCACAGGAAGATGCTGAACCACTATATTTGCCTCAGCGTCTTGGTCTCACAGACTCATAGTCTATACTTCAGGAAGAGAAGCGTCCAGAACTCATAATTTAATTTTGCTTCTTGGGCATACTGTCAGTTTACCCCCTCCTGCATGGTACCCATCTGAAGAATAAAGCTGTGCTGACCAAAACCAGTACTAATTAATCTTAAATTATTCAAATTAAGCAAAAGTAAAGCATACTGGGAGAATTTTAACCTTTACATGACTTCATGATAATATAAAAGAATACTTTGAAACTTCACTCTGCAGACAGACCCTTTACTCATAGGCAAATCTATAACATAACACTTTTAAGCTTTACATGTTAATTTGTCAAATTGACTTTTTAATATGTAAAAAATACACCGCCAGCTACTTTATATTCCCATGGACTTAAAAACATGCAAAACTTCCTAATTTCCTCTTTAACCATAATTGTTCAGAGTCTCAAGTTAAAAGAGGTCATGCCTGTGAAAAGCCCTGAGAAACCTGATCTCACCTCCTAGCTTACTCCATTTTGAGCAGGAATTTGGACTAGAGAACTCCCGAGGTCCCTTCTGCCCTGAATTATCCCATGTGAATTTTGTATCATAAGATCACTCAAAATTCATGTCCCGCCTCAGGATCCCAAAGTGGAAAAGCTATTTTCCCAAACTCTAACCAGCTAGTCACTCTGGGATGGAGCTGTGTGAATACAGGACTATTATTCAGCCTTTTGCCAGGACTTCTCCTATTCCAAAGGGAAGGTACGCTGCAGAAGGAAGGATAAATCACACTTTTACAAACAAAATAGCAACCAAAGAGTAGACAGGATTTTGCAGTTCAGAGGCAGGCACACTAATCTGTTGCAGTGTATGAACTTGATTGTTGATGTGAAGAACTACTCAGAAGATGGAATGAAACAGCAGAAAACCTAAAGCAACTCTTGAGTTTTGGCACATGGCAGTGTTTCACCTTTGCCTGTAACAGACAGAAGCAGCCTTCATAAAGCAAGGCAATAACTATTAAGTTGAAGGTAGAAAAAAGTGATGTAACATTAATGCCTTTTGGATGCTCAAAAGAAAGAAACACCAAGCTGAAGGCATCAGTCAAACCTTCGATTCTGGCTTGGCCATTCTACTTGGTGCCTATCTTGGAGTATACAAAATTTTAACTTTCTTAGCCATTTCTCAGTTAGAAATTGCTATCCTAGTGGTCCATCTAGAACACGAAAGGTTAAGACCTCATAAACAAATTTCCCAGCATTACATTCATATGTTCACTCCAATTACTTCTTAAGTTTTTTTTAGTCTCTAACAACTACGGTACTGCTCCACACCAGTCAGAAAGGCAAACGCAAATCGTATAATCAGCAAAGATTTCCTTAAATCTTTTATCTGTATACAGATCACTCTGGGTAGAAAAAAAAAAAAGAAAAAAAAAAAGGCAGCTGACAATGTGGAACACGCATTGTTTACCACATACTTGACTTCCTCTCACAAAATCCAGATGTATTCAAAGGGCAGTATCATGACAAGCATTATGACTGGTGGTCCCTATTTGCTTAAGAGCTTGACTTTTCTGAGTGCATTAAAATCCAAATGCCTGTATTGTGCTAACTCACTTTTCAGAATGATTGCTCGCTTATTAATTCGCAAAATTCACAAACACAGCAGGGCTCAAGACAATTTAGTAAGGTACCCATCAACCACTGTTTTTTCCACTTAAAAAACCACCACCTGCTTTGCTGTATTTCCTATTGAAATAATATTAAAAGACAACAACAAAGAACAGGAATACAAAGAGGATGAAGACAAGTGAATTCTAGAGGGCGACTGATTCCTAGCACTAGCATTTGAGCAGCCTCTAGTGGGAACTACAGAAAACACTGTGCTCCTGAAGAACAGGAATGAACACTCAAGATCTCTCTGGAAGATGACAATCCTGCTTTACTCCAACACAGGTTTCAGAATTTTTCTTTCTGAAGTGAAAGAAAACCTAATTGTTTTTTTCACAAAAGAAGTTGAAGACTAGCTCCATCATAAGGGCATTGCACCAGCTACGGTTGCAAATTAAAGTCTCTCCTACCCAAACAAGAATGTATGCACAGTGCATCAAAAGAAAGTTCCAAACAAAGCTACATATTTAATCCATTTGAAATTTAAGCCATAATTATTTGATCAGCTCTTATCTGTATCCACAGATAAATAAGCTCATATTTAAAAAAAAAAAATTAGAAAAAATATGAAATCTAGAAATCCTTCATTTCCAGTTTATGGTTCACAGTGGCACCTGGACTGAATCTGACACTTCTAAACGTTTCTAATGTTCTAAAGAATACCTGCAAGACTACTACTTCTTTTCCAGCTCTTCAAGAAATCCCACAACCAAGTGGTCAGGCAAGAATCACCTCTCCCTCAGAAACAGCACTGCTATGAAAGAGAAAAACATCTCCTCCTTTTAATCTTCTTAAGGAGGCTGGAAAAAATCCATTATACCTTTAGATTAAGAAATTTCCTGTATAGTAATATGCCACGCTTGGTAGAAATAATATTTTTTATTAGGTAGCTGAAAACGTAACTTTTTCTTTAGGTCACATCAATCCAATTATATTAGTTTGGCCTGTATTACACTATCACAGGTGTAACAACACTATCACAAGTTTTATATTTTTTAAAAGTATGTTAATATTTGATTATATGACATCACATTTGATTATCTTCCATCAGTGTACACTGTTTTTCTTAGCTTACCAGCTACTCAGGTATTAAAGTATTTTCTAGAACTCAACAATATAAAAAACAATTCTGTACCTGAAAACACTTTCTTCCTAAAGTTTAGCTAAATTTACCACAGAAATTGTTTTTAACTGAAACCTACGTTACCTGTAGTTCTGCAGTAGTACAAAATTTTTTAGAAACGCTAAATCACACCTGTATATCAGAAAATATTACAGTTTTCAATTTTTCCTGCAAAAAGGCAGAAAACAGAAAGGGTGGAAACAATTACACCAAAGAAATCCTCTCTATCTCTAGGTCAGACAGGGACCCAGATTACTAAAAGCTTAAAATGAGCAGTGAAAGAAATATATATACAGGATAAGCTCAATTCAGCTGCAACACTTGAAAAAAAGTCTTTACATAATTACAGTTCTACTAGCACTTTTGATTTTTTTAAAAAAGATCTTAAACCCAGCTAGTATAAATACCATTTACATGAAGCTTTAGCAGCTTCTTCACTGAAACTACATATAGCAAGTATACTAGGATATTTTTCCTTCTGTATGCTAAGCCACAGACATTTTAAAGTTTACAACACCAAACTATATGCCTTTTATACATATATATCTCTACCTTATACAACAACCCTCTCCACTGAAGCATTCTGCCCTGTTGAAGATAGGTAACTTTACACTATATTATTCAAATTCCTTGGTTTTACATACACATTCCCGATATTTTCCCTGATTTTCTCAACAAAAGATAAATGCCGTTTCAACTCAGACAATGAAACTCATGAGAGCAAGAAAAGTGACAGCAGTTTTTAAACAACTGGTCAACAGTTAGAAAAATTGTTTTAATTAATGAATATTATTTTTTTCAAACATTTTCCCACTGCAAATCGTTACTCATTTACTGTAGAAGTTGTTACAGCTCTCCTAACATTAAAAATAATTTTAAAATCAAAAAGAAACTAGTGAAAACTAGAGTCTTATAATGGAATGGGTGTTCTAGATTTCTGCATCAGAAAACATTTACCCAGCCTTTTTTCAAGAGCTACCAATTGCTAGATGCTAACAAAAAAGAAACTTATTTAAGTAACCAAACACAATTGAGAAGTCCAAGTTCAAATGCCAGCTCTGTGAAAAATCTTGATTAATATTGTCTGAAGTTCACTTTCACTTGACAAATACCCGCTAATATCTAAATCCTGACGTAAGCCAGAATTAATAAATGCATAATAGTAAACTAGTGATTTCTCTTCCCAAAGACACTCATGTCTTCCCCACAGAGACAAGTCTATGGGCTGTTACTCACTACTCTTTTTCCTCCTGAAAGTACTGCTTCAGAGGATGTCTACAAATTGATGAAATGAACAAAAATGAAATTCTATAATCTCAGAATACAAGAAGTTGCTGGAAGTTTACTGCATTATTCCAACTGGAAAAATCTTTGGCATTTTTATCAAGAAATTAAAAAATAAGTATATTTCATTAAAAACACTTTTTTTTTGCTGCAAAGCAAGTACCCAAAATATGGGACATTCAGTTCTTAAAATAGTTCTAATGTTACAAGATTTTGATTTTGGTATTCAATGAAAAAGATATTATAATCACTGTGATCTTATATTTCACAAGTTTTAGTACATTTCCTTAATGTCTGAAGAAGCCATTAAGACGACTTTAATCCCACTTCTTAAACAAAGGGAACATGGCCATTTTTTTTAATGCAAATTCTGAGCAAATTGGATTGAATTTTGCAAAGCTAGAAAACGGCAACTTTTGTACTTGATACACAGTGTAATAACAAAGTGTGACCTTCTGCTTAAGATATGAACAAGGATACCTCCCCTAAGCAGTGCAAAAAGTTTCTGTTTCCCTAACGGATTTTCACACCCACCCAACCGGTACTTTGGAAAAAAGTATTTATTAAAGACTAGGAGGCAATGGCTTTTAAGCCTGTGAATATATAGCCAGCCATATTTTCTTTCCAGTCTCACCAGTCTAAATATTTTCACCCTACATTGGATCTGTCACCTATGTTCATGACCAGCCTTTCTGAAACCAATATCAAGCTGATGCTTAACATTTTATGGTTTAAAAAAAAAAAAAGAAAAATTGCAATTGAATCAATGTTTGTGTGCATTGATTTGCTGAAATCAAAACAGATATTTGAGGAAAATGCTCCTGCTCAATCATGAAGCATACTTCATATTAAGACAAGTATGTCAGATACCGGCAAGCAGATATTTTCTGCAACACCTCAAATAAAAATTGGCTTAAGCAATGATTCAAATTCTGGACTTTGAAAGGGCAATAACTGTCCTTTTCACTTTTACATGAGAATAATTTTTTCTTCAAAGTTTTCAACAGCAGCTACAAGACATGGCATAACAAAACAAATTTATCACATGAAGACGCAGACTTTTAACTTGAAGTGAGGGATGACTGATAATGTGAGTACCTAAGTTAAAGGACTTTATTTGTAAAAGTGCATGAAAATGTGTCTTGTAACACACAGCAAAAGCTGAAGAATCTGTACATGACTCATACCAATTTTAAGTAGGTCACTAAAAAGGCTCATTTCCATTATATGAAATGTCTATTATCAAAAGCAGCCAGGGTTCCGCATCTACTTTCAAAATGAAAGCATTAATAGATTTATTAGAAGCATATCATGTCACAACACAGAACTATTACTTTTCTCAAATGGTGAAGATTAGCCAAATTACATCTTGGATGCACAACCCAGGACACATTAGTTTATAATTCTATACCCATATTTTTGTTACCGAATGTTTCATTTTTATTTAAAATTCACAGCCACAGTGTTAGTCATCTCTTGGAAAAGTGAACACAGTTCACATTAATAAAAAGCAGATAGTTCAGAGCTATAAAAACTAAAAACAGTGAGCAGAATATCACAGCAAATTTCTGGTAAATCACTTCCAGAAGGGTAGATGTTGAATTTGGTATAAATGACAGCTTTCTTTTCAAAAAGACTCTATAAAACTTATCAGGAAAAAGAAAAAAACGAATCCAAAAAACTCTCACTGGTTAGGAGGAACTAATAAAAACCTCTAGGTAAATTACATGAAATCTGATACACAAGGTGAGGATAGAAGATTTGGTTCAAATCTCTCAACCTTAGCAGCAGACTTCAAAATTCATTAGCTTCCCTGAGCAGACTAGTTAATGCTTCCTTAAATCCTGCTTGTGCAGTATCAAAAATATTCTAGAGACACTGAGCCTTCTCCAAGTACTTCTACAATCAGGGTGAGATTAATTCTGGCTCATAAAATTATAGCACTAGGGATGGGAAAGTAATCCCAATTCATCAGGATTTATAGTATTTGGAGTTGTGAACTATGAAGACAATTCCATTAGGTTTTTATTATATTGTTTATCTTTGGTCTACCAGTGGACTGCATCACTTTGTGCATGATGATATTAAAATCAGCATTTAAATAAATAATTATTTGAATTGATATTTCCGTAGAAAATAATTGAGCTTTTCAAAAAGCCAACATTAAATGGTTACCACACGATAAAGCCTTGCTAAACAAGGTAGTATGAAAAAATTGTAATAAAAAATGAAATCTATTTCTTTGTTCAGAAAGAAATAGCAGAGTTATTACCAGCCTACACAGGGACAAAAGCCGATTTGTGCATCTCCACTGACCATAGAAGAATGAGAAATGAGCCTTTGAACACAGAAAATAACCCTCCTTTTCTTCACATTAGATGCTAGCACACAAATCCAAACCACCCCACAGAAAACAAGAGCTGCAATTACACGAAGAATTTCTGCATACTTCCCAGCTGGTGTAAGGATAGTGCAGGCAGAGTCCCTGAAGAACTCAGCTATGAAAATCCATGCACAGACAGCAGTTTTTCAAGACTTTAATTTGATGCAACTTGAATAGATTTTCATGAAGGCAGCATGAGGCCATTGGTGGAGAGGCTTCCTACCTGTCAAACACTGCATCCCCATTTCAAGGCTCAGAAACACTACAGCTTTCCAGAGACTAAGAGGCCAGAACATTTTTTCCTAATTTCAGCAGTGGATCAAGTGTTTTCTATGAGAGGTTTCCAAAAGTAGTCCACTAAAACATTCATCTATTCACATTTTAATATCTTAAATTAAATCAACATGTTGACATTTGGTAAAGTTATAAAAATTGGAACCCATCTAACAAACACGAGGTATTTAGTAACCTTAATATGTAGCATTACTAGTTTCACCTATGAAAAATCTGGCTGTCACTTCAGTTTTTCACACTGAGGACAGTCAACCATTGGAACAATCTCCCCACAGAAGTGGTTGACTCGGCCACGTTGGACACCTTCAAGAGTCGGCTGGGCAGGGTGCTGGGCCATCTTGTTTAGACTCTGCTCTTCCTAGAAAGGTTGGACTAGGTGATCTCTGAGGTCCCTTCCAATGTGTGACTCTGTGATTCAGAATAGCTTAACCCTGTAAACTAACTTAAGCTATGGAAGCTAGCTTTGGAACCAACAATTACACTCAGCAAAAGGTTTCTGCCTTGGAAGTGTCCCAAGCCAGCTAAATTTCTCCTTGCACCTCCCTCCCCAACAAATGATGATTTAAAACAAATTATTATATAAAATGACATAGACTCAAAGAAAAGCAACTACATACATGAGTGTTCACACTACTTACAAATCTTTAAGAATTTAAAAAGCCTTCAAGAACAATAATTTTCAACTGTTCACATCGATATTTAATTGCCAATTTTTTTTTCCAAATACTGACGAGTACAAAATTTTAACTGCTGAGAGAGCAACCACTACTCATTTTGCTCTTTTACAAAACCAGCTTGTTTAAGAACTATCAATAGAAAGGAATTTGTTCAAGAACTATTGTTTTACAATAGAATGGATGTTTTTGGGTAGCAAAATTACATTTTATAATTGCAAAGTTCACAACAGCTGAACTTCAGTCTAATCCTTTGTACTGACTTGAATGCTTGTTATGTCTATAAAACCTTACCTAGGCTTGCTGTGAGGCATTCCAGGTCTGCCAAAAATGCAGGTATTTGTTGGAGCTGATCCTGTAGTTCGACCAGACTGTTCCTTTTCTTCTCCCAATGTGCAGAAAGCATCACAACTTCACTATCCACCAGCTGAAACAAACAGGTTCTTTACTTGCAAATTTATGTACCCATTTATGAGCACCTTGAATAATTTTTAGTATTAACACATCTGCAAGCATAAAGTCAGCATAGCAACCCTATAGCACTGCCACTTCTGTACTTCTCAAGTAAATATACAACATGCTCAAGAAAGCCCCTGTAGTATGAAATATTTATATCAAAATGCATTGATCAAAACAAGATGAAGTTATTTCTCAATATATTAATCAACACAGGAAATACTTTATGGATTTTATCAACTGTAAATAACATGCATCTGGAATTTTAACAGCAGCGTTGCACTAGTACACAATAACAGCATTGCAGTGCTGCAACGTAAGGCTTTAGATCAACAACTTAGTTTAATGCTGCTAGTCATACCGATTTAATCTTAACAACAAAACTGAAAACTCTGCACATTCAAAACACTCTAGAAAATGAAATAAAAGGAATGACATTTTTTTAAAAAAGTTGCCTTTATAACAGTTCTGCTCTTGTAAGAAACTCAGTTGCAGTAGTTTTAAGTCTTTATGAACACATTTCTACATTAGTTCAATTTTTGTTGTTGATTCTTAACTTTTATTATACAATAGTACAGTGAGAAGAAGATACACTGCCTAAAAGTTTTATTTATATAGGCCAGATTCTATGAAAAACAGCAAGATCAAGAGATCAGGTAACAAATGCTTCCCTTATATATGATATCTGATTCAATTATATGATACATGATATATTGTATATGATCTATGATATGATTATATGATTCAAATTCAATATATTCCCTGCTCTTAGTTCCGTTACCCGTTCTTCCTCTTGCACACAACCGCAGCCAGTGGCTCTATCTGCATTCTGAATTCCTCAGTTTTTGTAGAATTTAGTTGCAGAAACTGAAGAAGTCTGAGCAATGGGCAAAGGAAGTTCTCAAGGATTTACAATTCTATCCACTTCAGACAGATTCTTTTAGAATGACAACTTCTCCCATTTCCAAATTCCTCCAGCTACCTATCCCTGTCAAAAAGCCATCTAAAGGCTTAAAAACTTATTCCAAAGACCAGTGAGTAATGAAACACTTCAGAAGACCAATACCCTTATTTAAAAAAGCTAAGCCTCTTTTTGAGAATGAGATATGGGATTTATATCAGTTAAACAGTAAAGTAAACAAAAAAAAATACACCATGAGATGGGGGCAAACACCAGAAAAACAGCTCAGCCCAAAGATAATTGAATGCAGCTAAAATTACAATCATCCAAAAGCAGTATTTTTAGGACAATTTTGTAGATGGAACCGGTAGTTATCATCTATAATTAAACATGGTAAGACTGCAGGCAGCAATTAAAGCTTGAATTTTTCACTATCCTTTCTCTGTTGACAGCACAAGTAGTTTCTCTGCTACCAGTCAGTACCAGAAATAGGATACTGGACAAGTGGACCTTTAGGTGTGATACAGTACAGTTAATCTTGTGTGCTTACCCAGTTCTTATTTTATAGAACCCTGTACTTCTTACTTTTATAAAAAAGAAACAAACAAAAAACCACAAGCAACACATATTTTGGATTCTCCCAGAAGTAAACATGAGAAACATGATCACAGAGAATTTCTACTTTTACAATATCTATATTTAATACTTTAAGAATATTAATTGTAGGCTGAGTACCATCAAATCTGGAATAGCTGTGAGAAACAAGAGGAACTGGACATTCTGATCCATTCCATCTGCTGCCTGTCAAACACCATCTTAACACCACAGTAAAAACCAATGCAGCCAGGCACTTTTCCCAAGCAGCAATATCAGACATTACTTTTCCATTATACTGGTTGTACTGGATCCAGCTGGGATGGAGTTAGTTGTCTTCACAGCAGCCCATATGGATTGGGCTTGGATTTCTGATCAAAACAGTGTTGATAACACAGCAATGTTTTGGATATTGCTGAACAATGCTTGTACAGTGTCAAGGCTGCTGTCTTCCCCACTCATTCCCGCTCCCCCAGTGAGTAGGCTAGGGGTGGGCAAGAAGTCGAGACGGGACACAGCCAGAACAGTTGGCCGCTGGCTAAAGGGATATTTCATACAATGTAACACCACACTTAACAATAAAAGCTAAGGGTTTGGTCTTCCAAGGTAACCATTGCTCTGAGACTGGCTGGGCACTGGTCTGCTTGTGGGACATTGTGAGTGACTGCTTCTGCATCACTTGTTTTTCCTCTGTCCTTCAATTATTAAACTATCTTTATCTTAAACCATGAGTTTTCTCATTATTGTTCTTCCTGTTCTCTCCTCTGTCCCACTGATGGCAGAGTGAACGAGGCTGTGCTTACCTAGTGGCCAGGGTCAACCCAGTATGCTGGTACTAAAACTCTTAGTTTAAAATTATCAACACATTTTAAAATGTTTCAGGTGTGGCACTGTTATTTTCCTTACCTCTCCAGCTTTTGCACAATCTTTGGCTCCTTTGTGAAGGGCAGCCCAAGCATCTTCATACCTGAAGAGAAAAAAGATAAATGACTATTCTTACTGTGTTCCCCTTACAAAGGAAGGGGATTTCATGGATGCCACTGTGCTTATATTTACAGGTACTACCAGAAGTAACACTTTAAAAGCTGTACAGTTCTTTCTGATATTTGCTGTTCTACCAAGACAAATATACAGTAAAAATGAATTTTTCAAATAAAAAGTGATTCATGTTTTTTAACCTGCTAGCTTACATTAAGAGCTAAATCAACCCAGCAATATTTGTAAGACTACACATTAAAGCCTTAAGCACTACTTAGAACCTAATTTCAATAAGAAAATGAAAAAAACTAACAGCATTGTAATCACACACCACTCCCCCCAAAAAAGATTTTTTTAAAGATAAAAATACAAAGGAAATTTATAATCCAGATAGCTTCTGTTGCTCAGAAAAAATGTCATTAAATACACATGGAATACACTTTCTTTTCACGGCAATGACAGGTGTACTGTCTCTATTATAATAGAATGACATCATATCAAATATGTAAAAGTTATAAAACATCAAATTAAAACCACAGGTTGTCCCTCAGTGCCCACAGTCTCCTTCATCCCCGTGCATTAGACCATGAACTAATCTTTCAAATGTTGCTTTTCCTCCAGAACTTTTGTTTCATTAACGTGACAGCACTTGAGGATTGAGCAAGCTTTAAACATATTTATCATTTGGTAACCATCTCCACTTTACTAACTGCAGAACATCCAAAAAACCTGTAAGTAACACCTTGATATTTTTTCTCATTTTCTTAACCTAATAAAGTTATTTCTGAAATTATAGGAAGCAGACACTAACAAAGAAATGGAAGGTCATACCTGCTCAGTAATTCCAGTCCACCAGAAAACTCTGGCAAACACTGAACAGTTCTGTCAAAAAAAGTTGTAAATATACAAATGTTGTTAATGAACAGAAGGCTGTTATAAAAAACATGCTCGCACACATCTGCGCTTGACAGATATGCTGAGCACAGCAATACTCCATACTTTTCACTTTCACAAGCATTTTGTCAATTCTGGTTTAAAATGCATTACACAGTGTAGCTTACAAGAACATTCCAAAGCTAGGGTTGGGTTTTTTTCCCCTTGTTATTTTGTGGTAGCCCATTCTTATCTCTTTTTGACTATGTCCATTAGAAACAACTTTTATGAGATAATTTCTTAATACAGTTAACAAACACGCAGGATGAACACTGGACAAAAACATTCTGAAAATAAGACTACTACACAGGTTCTTTATGTCCTTCAATAAAGATACTGCACTTAATATATTTGACATTAAAAATAAATACTAAGCTAAAGCACCTTTGCCAGTTTAATGCTCTAATAATCTCTTATTGGATGTATATATTTTCATTAATAACAGCTTGAAATATAAAGGCAACTTATAATAAGTTAAAGAAAATTAACAACGTAGCACGTTGTCTCTTGGAAGATTACCATAATATACTGTTTTGCTGTTATCCAAACAATTTGAATGGAAAAAAAACAAATACCATAAACAAAACTCTTTTTTCCTTAAACCAAGGGAAGAGTAAATCAGTGAGGTGGGAAGGGATCTCAGGCAGTCTCCAGTACAACCTCCTGTTCAAAGCAGGACCAGCTACAGCATCAGACCAGCTTGCTCAGAGCTTTGTCCAGTTGCAACTTGAAAACCTCTGAGGACAGAAACTTCACAGGCTCCGTGAGCAAAATGTTCCACTGCTTGACTGTCCTCACAAGGAAAAAGCTTTTTCTTATATCCTTTTCCTGTCCGAACATCTTGTTTTGATTTATACCTATTGCCTTTTGTGTTCCCACCACATACCAATCTCCTTCATAGGTAATGACAGGCTGCTGTTACGTCTCCCCAAAATCATCTGTTCTCCAGGCTGAACAAGCCCCAGCCTCAGAGTGCTAGTTTGGGCTGGGGTAGTGTTAATTTTCTTCCTAGCAGCTGATAGAGTGCTGTGTTTTGGATCTAGTAGGAGAATAACATGAATAACACTGATGTTCTAGTTGTTGCTAAGTAGTGCTTACACTAGTCAAGGACTTCTTCAGCTTCCCATGCTCTGCTGGGTGCACAAGAAGCTGGGAGGGGGCACAGCTGGGACAGCTGACCCCAACTGACCAAAGGAATATTCTATACCATACGATGTCATGCTCAGCATGTAAAGCTGGGGGAAGAAGAACTAAGTGGGAAGACGGTCAGAGCAATGGCGTTTGTGTTCCCAAGTAACCACTATGCCTGATGAAGCCCTGCTTTCCTGAAGATGGCTGAACACCTGCCTGCCCATGGGAAGTAGTGAATGAATTCCTTGTTTTGCTTTGCTTCCACACACTGCTTTTGCTTCACCTATTAAACTGCCTTCATCTCAACCCAGGAGTTTTCTCACTTTTACTCTTCTGATTCTCTCCCCCATCCCAATGCGGGGGCAGCGAGCAAATGAGCGGCTGTGTGGTGCTTAGTTGCCAGCTGGGGTTAAGCCACAACACTCATGCACAGACAGTTCCAGTCCCAACCACCTTGGTGGCCCTCCACTAAACTTGCTCCAGGTTATCAACACCTTTCTCACATTGGGGGCCCAAACTGGACACAGTAGCTAGACATAGTCTAAGGAGTGCTGAGTGCAGGCAATAAGCACCTCCACTCAACCCTACTGCCTGCAGTCCTGTTCATACAGCCCAGAAAGCTGTCAGCCTTCCTTGCTGCCAGGCATGCTGCTGGTTCACATTCAGCTTGCTGTCTGCCAAGACCCCCAGAGTCTTTTCAGCAAAGCTGCTTCCCATCTAGTCAGTCAGCCCCAGTCTGTATCAGTGATGCAGGGGATACTTTGAGAAAGACTTTGGATTTGTACCTCTTGAATTTCTTGAAGTACCTCTTGGCCCATCCAGTCCTATGGGCTTCTTTGGGTTGAGTTCCCTAAATTGATCCTCAATCTACTTTTGGTCAGTCTCTTCCTTGAACCCTTTCACTAAGCAGAGGACCAGGAGACCTTGTTTGTGAAGGCTGAAGCAACAAAGGCATTGAGTACCTCATCATCATCTGTATTTGCTGTCACTAAATCATCTACCTGATTCATCAACAATCCCATGTTTTATTTGTTCAGCCTTTTATTACCAATGCAGGGCTAGAAGCTCTTGTTCTTGTCCTTGCCTTCTCTTGTAAATGACAATTCTAGGTGAGCTCTGGCTTTGCTAAGGCTATTCCTGCACGTGAAATAAGTTATGAAGAGGGTATCAAGAAGTATCCCTGACACTTCTGTGTCACTGAGAACTCTTCCTACTGCATCCTGCTGTGTTGCCTTTTCAGCAGATGTCAAGGAAGTTAAAGACCCCCACAAGAATGGGGCTTTAATGATACAGAGAATTCCTCAAGTTGTTTAAAGACGGCACCATTCACTCCCTGATCAGATGGTCAGTAACAAGCTGCCATTGCAACATCACCCTTACTGGCTCTCCTCTTCTCCTGGCCCACAAGCTCTCAACCATCCTCACAGTCAAGCTAAGCTATGTCTGTCCCAGAACTTTATCAGCAAAGCAGAAGTACCCTGGCATTCCTCTATTTGTGATGATCCCATTGGTTCACCCCATGCTCTTCTCAAAAAGTGATGGATATTTACAGTACACCAGATGAACCAAAATATTATGGCCTGGAAGCATACAGAGAAGGCAGTTGCCTGAGACAGTTTTATTCAAACCTCTACCCATTCTTAGTTTAGTTTCCATATCTTGTCAATACAACCAGTCTTCTGTTAAAACACCTTTACCTCCAAAACATCAAGCTTCAGAACTCAATATAGTTTATTTCAGATGCCTTATCTTTTTGTTCAGGGCTTCTTTAAATCTAATTTGTGTCTACACACTGTTTGATTAAGGACATGCTTTACACTAGAGCATATCTGAGCTTCTTTGAAGAAGCAACATTCACAGACGTCATTTACAGACGTTACCTACTCTTACCCTATAGTATAAAAAGGTTGAAAGAATGAACAATATACTAAAATGCAGAGGATAAAAAACCCTACCACAATTCTTAAATCTTCTTGAAACAGATAATTGAGGTACTCCATTATACATATATTTTCCACAATAAAAAGGCTCATATTTCTGTTCATACACTAAAAAACTGAATTATAATTTTAGTACATGAGATTCACAGAGACTGTAAACAATTACATTTCAGTGTACTGCAACCTGAATCTTAAATAAAGTACTATAATAATGCTGAATATTCACAATTTAAATAGTCATTTATAGATTGATTGACGGCCATCAGAAATTATTTAGGCCTATCAGTGAAGGTTCTATTAAGTAAAGTATTTCTCCAATATTAGGGTTAAGCTTTTATATTGTCAAAAGAATATTCTGTAAAATTATATGCAAATGTTCTTGTAATTAGCTCACATATAAGCCAGTTTCAAATTTTTCTTTAATGAGAGCATCATAGGTCAATACTATACATTAAGACGTTCAGAAGTACCTCTGCCTGCTTTTTTTTGCTTCTCTTGATTTGTCACCCAAAGTCTTCAACCTATAAATCAAAACACAAAACCATCAGACATTTCCAACACCAAAACCAGAGAACGACTTGTTTGAACACATAATGTGTTAATTCCAGTCTATTATAGTTAATTTTGTTTCAGCTCATTTCACAAATAAATCAAATTTCACTTAGTTTTGTGGAGACTGTCATATGAAATTATTTCCACTGATACTGCTTGTGAATGACAAGAGTTTTATACAAGTGCATCAAGCAACTGGATATGAAAAGTTTAATGGGAGCTATATATCCAAGTCATCCAGCTCTCCGATCCTGTTTCCTTAGCAGACAAATATGAAAGATCTGCATAGAAATAACCAATCCCATCCTGAAGAACACCCTTTACAAGAAGGCATACATGCCAAGGTAAAGCATGACAGTCACAGAGACATTTGTACCCACTTGCCATAAGTTTGCCAAAACAAAACTAGCATGAGCACAATTTTTCTTCTGCCAATGATCAGAATCTCCAGCAGCATCACCACAGTGAGCTGCTACTGAGCATATCTGAGGCTTGTTTCACCTATGGCCAATTTCAAACTGACTGGTAACCCACTCCTAAAAAACAAAAGACAAAAACTAAAAAAAAACCCCAAACCCCAACAAACAACCTCCTACCCCCTTATCCCCCCCCCCAGCTCTTTTTCAGTCAACCCATACATGCTAGTCAAGTTGGCATGGTAGGGTGAGAACCAAAACCTCTGGCTATACTCTGATTGCCAAGACTATGGATGTCCTCAGCCTCTATGCCCTTTGGAGTCCCAGCTGTCCAGGACAGCAAGGGTTAGGAAGAAATAAAGGATACACAGATATGAGCAAGATGGAAACGAGCTACGAACTCCGAAGAGTTCATAGAGTATCTAAACTCCAGACATGACACAGAGATATGTAATCCTGAGTGACTCAGTGACTGAGAAACACCCCAATATATAGATATTCAGGGCTTCTAGGGTGAGCCTAATCACTCCCCCGGTCTTGGCCCACTGAGGAAGAGCACTGTTGCAGAAAGCTCTGCAATTTGCCCTTCTCCTCTGTCATGTTCCCCAGTATGCACCCAAGCCTGTAACAGAAGCAATCCTCTGTATACAGGGATCGAAGTAAATACTGGGTCACAACTACCAGTTCTTTTACTAGAATATCTGCCAGGCAGTCAGAAGTAAAGGTTAAAGGATTTATCACTTGACTACACACTACTGCCTGCCTTTCAGCAGTGTTCTCTGTACAAAGTAAAGGTAGCATGAGCCACATCACTCAGGCTGGCAGAAGCACACAAATTACTGCCTGAGCACAGACAAACGCAGCTCACTGTTCTGGGTTTGGATTTTTTTTTCTCCTGTAAGAGATTGGTTGCAGGTAAATGGGTCAAAACCTAGACACCTCACTCACAAGATGCACAGAAGTAGACAGCAGGCACAGCTGAGCACAGGAAAGGGGAGCTCATTGCTTTGTACACAGAAATGGCTAATGACCCTAAACTTTTCTTTCTTTAGATCCCACAAGCCCCTATTTAATCTTTTTCAGCTGTATACAAACATTCCCTTATTCCTTTGGAAGTGATATTCTCTTCTTAGAAGCCCTGGAAAAGCTTCTCCCTCCCAGTGTTTCAAGAAATCCAATTGTTCCACTTTGCAAGCATTCATGTGTAGTTAACAAGTTAGCCACAACTGGCCCAGCATTCTTGACACCAGAAATACCTTTTTTGGGTTTTGACCATTTCGAACTAAAGTCTTAACAGCATAAAGTGACTTCCTTTAACACTTTGGTGGGGTAGGGAATGGGGCAATCCAGAACACTATAGCATTGCAGTTGCATTTTCTAGGAAAGGAAAAGGAGCAAAACAGGACAAGTTGTGTTCTGTCCTGAATCCATGGAGACACTACAAGAAAAAACGTGATGCTGTCCACAACCTCTGCTACTACGGTTCCAAGGTACAGGCTCCCAATAGCTACAAAGAATATATTTCAGATTAAAAAAAAAAACAAAAAACCAAAAACAAACAAACAAACAAACAACAACTTAAAAGAAGGGACACTCCAAGAAGGGCACATTAATGGAGCTGCTAACACGCAAAGATGGAAATGATGAAATCAGAGACTGTTCTCCAAACAGAACAAAACATTGCAATACAAGGACGAAGGCAAATTAGAGACTACATGGAAATATTGACTCCACTGCAGCAATACATGCAGATACAGAGTTAAATGACTGTTGGATACAGCATGTTATGACCTTTCTGTTGCCCTCTTTCATCATGTGAAAAGCACCTTTTTCAGAAGAACCTTACACTGCACAGAGGCATCAAACTCTGTGAGAAGTTTTAAATAACAGCAGCAAAACAGACAGCAACAAAGCAATGCCTTAGTCTGTATTCTTAAGACATTTTAATTTTCAACTACTGTTTGTTAAGCTGAGACAGATAACATATAAGCAATTTATCTGGTTGATTGATAGCTTATTCTATCAATTTCTCTGGACCATCATACACTGGTGCTGATAAGTCGTTGTAAACTATTTATTTAAAGTTTCTGGAGTACATAGACATCCATCACTATAAATATTTACCATAGGGGTATTATAAGGCAGCCTCAACATGGCCCAAGACCACACCGTTTTTAAAAGTAACCCATCACAACACGATAGTCTCTGGTGTCTCGTTATGAACCAGCAGTTTTGCAGCACAGGCACGACCTTGTTCTCTGCCCATCCACTCACTGACTCCCAGCAACGCTCATACGGACCACCTGCTCGTACTAAAAATAGCACTGATACGGGGCCTAGTTAAACAAAAACTCGTGAGGCAATGTAGGAAGAGTGTCCTTCTACTTATTCGTGTAAGCAAGGGGCTGCTCCTTGCACTTATCCCGCGCTTCTTTTCCCCAAGTGACAGTAACTCATCTTCCAAGGGGAGAAAAGCTTTTCATACGCCGAAGAGAGTACAGCGATGCTCTTTAAGCAATTACGTTAATCTATATAAAACCTTGAAGGTCAGTTACTCCATAAAAAATTCAAGCGCGTTAATTGACCCCATTCACATCTTCCTCCTCCTCTCAAAAGCGCTGTCGCCCTTTGCTGCCCCTGACCGCGGCTGCCTCCCGAACACCACGGCACCCCCCCCCACCCCCCGGCTCCCCACCGCAGCCACCGGGGCTGGCCAGCCCGCCAGCGGCCGCTCCGCCGGGGGTGGGGGGGTGGATTAACCCCAGGGGCCGTGCTTCCACAGCCCGTCCCGGCACCGGCAGAGAGAGGTCGGGCACCGCCACCCCCAGGCACCCAGAGTGGGAGAGAAGGGGCCCCGGCGAGGCAGTCTCCTCCTCTTCCTCCCTCCCTCCGGCCAGTCCCCGCCCTCCCCCCCGGTCACCTGCTTCCCCCCTCCCCACCCGGCTCCGGGGCGCGTGTGCCTCTCCCGTTCCCCCGGTCCCCGCCAGCCCAGCAGGGCCGGGAGCGTTACCCACCCGGCGGTGAGATCCTGCTGGACGCTCAGCAGCCGCTCCCGCAGCGTCTCCAGCATCGTGCCGGCCTTCTCCGGCGGCGGCGGCGGCGGCGGCGGAGGCGCCCAGCGCCGGGCGGGAGGGGAGGGGCGGGGCGCGGGCCGGGGCGGAGCGAGGGGCGGGGCGGGGCGGGGCTCAGCGCCCTCAGCGAGCTGGAGGTGCTTAATGGCCGCCCTCGCCCCCAGCGGATGGTCCTTCCTTCTCTTCCGGTGAGGGAAGGCGCGAGTCGCCTCACAGAGTTATGGTCGCCGCGGGCCTCCAGAGGGGAGCTGGGACTCTTGTTTTGCCTTCCCGGTGTGCGAGTAACGCTGGTAGAACTGCGTTTAAGCCGGGTCCTTTCAAGGGTAGATTTTGAGAAGCGTGTGGATCCTTGAAGTTGCAGCTAGGGGTTTTTTAAAGACCGTAGTAAGCTCCTTGGTAGGTTGGGACCCCCGCCTTAATGACTTCGGCATCAGTAATGGTAGCGTAGGAGTGAATTCAGGGAATCGGGCTTTGCGACAAAATCCTAAAAGTATGGAAAGCAAAACCACTAGGTCTCTCTGGGGTTGCTGGGTTCGGGGAATAACGGATAGATGATAACGTTTCAAAGTTCTTGCAAAGCAGGTAGTTGAACAGTTGCCTATGTGCCACTGTTTTCTTTGGAGACTGCCAAGCTTGTATAAATTATAGTGATTCTTAAAAAGGATTATCTCCCCCCAAAAAAGAAAAAAGCTGTTAGTTATTACAGATAATAAGTAATGCAGTAAAAAAAATATTAAGCTCTGATGTACTCTCTGTGCAAATAATAACTGTTATGAGTCATTCAGCTAATCTTGAGATAGTTTAAGTGTTCAGACCTGGACAGAACAATTGTCTGGTCTTCCTGGATGATTGTATTTACAGTCACAGCAATAGGAAAAACAGTCTCCCACCCTGTGTGCTTTCAGTTAGTATTGAGGAACACGGACCCAGGGTTTAGGTGAATCTGGGAAATCTTAAATTTCCATGTAATTGAGACCTCAGTTTTTACATAAAGCAGCTGAGTTTGCAAAGTCAAAACACTTTATTTGTTAACCAATTCAGTTTTTATGTGGAGAGCACTGAAATAATTTGTTACAAGGAGAATGTATGTGGGGGTGACTGTTGGGTGTGTCATTTGATACTGCAGAAGTATATTCAGAGGAGTTCAAGGTACATTCAGTCAACTGGAAAATTAACAACATAATCCCATTCACTCTCTGCTTGTGTTCTTTTAGAAGAATATGGGACTTGCAGGTTATTACTGATGTGGCTTTATTGAAAACCAATATTGCTCTGTGGCCTTAGTACAAGTTAAAAGCTAAATGCCTGCTAAAATAAAAATGATTGGGTTGATCACTCCAAGCATTGAAATTGATGTTGCTCACCTTGTCTTAGGGTCAGAAAGACTGTTTTCATGACAGGCCGCATATGAAGTTCTATAAAAGAGCATGTGACATTTAGACAATATTTTTCTCTTGCTTGGCCTAACAACAATATCTGAAAGTAGAACCTTTCCACTTCCCTGGATAGTTAGCTCTCCAGACTAAGAGGGGCTGGACATGAATCAAGTTTTTTCTGATGTATTCACAGACGTGCGTTTTAAATGCTGACAAAAAGCTGTACAGTCTGGCCTTAGGTAATATGTATGTTATGGGAATTAAGATTTTCAGAAAATAAGCCAGGAGTTTTAACCTTTAAATTTCCACCTTTCCTTTGAGAAGACATATGAATTTCTTGTGTTATATATTTGCAGTTTTCTTGTGAATGTTTTTGTTAGCAGTGACTCTAATAATTCACACTGAGTAAACACTTTTTTTAGACTCTTGCTTCTTTTGTAGTTAAAAGGAAACTATTCAAAGGCTGCTGTCTTGTACAATTTCATTGCCAACTCTATGTAGAAGTTGGGAAAAGAAATGTGTTGGGATAGTGTTAACAGTCACAGTAATCCTAGAAGTACAAGAGTGGAAGAGACTTCTAAAAGCACATGCTATGCTCAAAGGCCATGGTAAATATACTATGTAGAGTTTTGTTTAACTGGTTCTTAAGAACTTAAAACGAAGGAGATACTGCAAACTCCTTAAGTTTTCAGGTCACATGTTTACCTTGATCTTTTTTGTTTTTAGAGTGAGTAAGCCCAGGTTTTTGTTTTTGGTTTTTTCCTTGTAGTCACTTTCCAAACTTCTTATTCTTGTTGGTCTGATCTGGACATTACCAAGTTTGTCCAGAGAGTGCAGAGCTATCACATTTCCATCACTGAAGCTGAATTACGTGGCTTCATTCTGAGCCCTACACAAGTTACATATTCATACTATTAATATTCAGGTACAATAGCAATTAATTTAACAAACACCACTTATGTGGCATGGCAACAGTTCATCCGCTTGACTGAACAGTAAGGCAAGCTTCTGAGACAGGAACAGATCCTTCAGGTGCTAATTCAACCCAGTGCCACCTAAAATTCTGTCAGGGGCTTTGGATCAAGTTTTCTAGAGATAAAAGTAATGCTAAATAACTTTTCAGTATCAATGACCTGTTCTACTCATTTAGCTCAGTAGTTCACAGCTGATTATTTGATATTAATTATGACCTCTATTTGAGCCAGGACTTCCTAGTTTATTCTTCTGCTTCTCTGATACTAGCACAGGCACAATCTTGTGAAAGTATTCTGTAAGTGGCTACGCTAGTCTCTCCAACAGAAGCATAAACTTTCTGTGCTTTGCAGATCTGTAAAGAACAATGATATAAGTCAGTAGCAATAAATATTTAAAGCAAAAAGCAAATAAATTTATTTGACTAGGTAACCTAGTGGCAAATGAAGATTCCTTTACTTTTCTAGATCAGTAGCCCTTAGAGGCATAAGTTAGGCTACATTTTTATAACAGCTTAAGCAGACCAAAGTCATCCCTATTCCTGCCTTTGTATGATTCCACCTTTTCCTAGGCTTTAGTGACCCCAATTTAAATTGACTTTACATTAAGACTGCTCTGTGGAAGCGATACTGCAAAGAGACGAGGCTCATCCCCATTCACTCTGCAATGAAAGATGGGTTTAAATACTTTCCCATTCTGCTGATGATGTGAAATTTAGTTTGTTTAGATGTCTATCTGGTCTATGTCATGATCTCTGCATTTGAGTGCAGTTACCTTGAGAATCTCCAATATGATGTTTCCAAACTGACTAGAAGTAGTAAACAAAACTCTCAGCCCTTCAAAATTTCTCAGGTTTGTGGAAGTAATTTTGTTGTCTTCTCTTCAGTGTCTTGCTGGTAGAAACTGTTTTGGCCTTCATATCATTTTTGAATGCTTGATGCAGAAGTGGTATATCAGGCCTCCTTTAACTTAGAAGATATACCAAAGTCCAGTAGAACTGAATTCTGCTCTCATTAAACATTTTTACTCTCATCCTTGGTCCAGTTTTCAGTTTCTTTCAAAATAACACAAGTAGTACAAAAGAATACACAACATCCGTTCAGTTAAAGCAGGGAGCAAAGCTCAGATTTTCTCTGTCAGAACCAAGTACCAGCTCCTCTGCTGCTTTTTCAGAAATACATGTAAAGAATTTGAATCCAAGTTCCACTTCCCACATCAAAAACTCATAACAATGTTTTGTGTGCAATTGTAAATGGTTTAAGGTATCAGGTGAGGGCACTGCTGGAGATCAGCATGCTTATGTCAAAGCTTAAGCAGAGACTGAAGGCCCAGGTCTAAACCTGGGTGGGGTTCCTAGGCCCATATTTAGAGGGTGTGGATGCAAGCCACAGGTGAGGTTAGTGAGGGCCATTAAGTGCCCTCAGGGCTCTGACACTAGGCAAGGGATGCTTACTGATCAATGGGGTTCCCTGGAAACAACTTGTGTCAAATGATACAGCACTTGCTTTAATCTTGTGACATCGTTATCACATGTGCAGTGGGACAGGTGGGGAGAATTAAAAATATGGGAGGGACAGCTTATGCTTAAACCATAAGCATGGTTTAACAATTTCTATTTTTAGGTTTTGGGTACAAATTTCTTTTTTTTTTAAACATCTGTGGAACATGATTAAAAGTTCACTAATGGACATTATAGCTCTTGGACTCTATAGATAGTTTATTTCTCTAGCTAGTTGTTGTGGTTTAACCCCAGCTGGCAACTAAGCACCACACAGATGCTCGCTCACTGCCCCCTCATTGGGATGGGGCAGAGAATCAGAAAAGTGAGAAAAGTCGTGGGGTGAGATGGAGGCAGTTTAATAGGTGAAGCAAAGCAAAACAAGGAATTCATTCACTACTTCCCATGGGCAGGCAGGTGTTCAGCCATCTTCAGGAAAGCAGGGCTTCATCAGGCATAGTGGTTACTTGGGAACACAAACACCATTGCTCTGACCATCTTCCCACTTAGTTCTTCTTCCCCCAGCTTTACATGCTGAGCATGACATCGTATGGTATAGAATATTCCTTTGGTCAGTTGGGGTCAGCTGTCCCAGCTGTGCCCCCTCCCAGCTTCTTGTGCACCCCCAGCCTGCTGGTGGGGTGGGGTGAGAAGCAGAAAAGGCCTTGACTCTGTGTAAGCAGTAATGAACACATCCCTGTGTTACAAACACTGTTTCCAGCACAAATCCAAAACATAGGCCCATGATAGCTACTATGGAGAAAATTAACTCCACCCCAGGCAAAACCAGCATACTTGTTGTGTACTGATACAAAGCTTAAATATTGTTATAAATACCAGAGATAAACTTTAATTGGAAAACTCTTACTACTGCAATTTTAATTGATAATGGCTAAAGTGAATATGTGTATTAAGGTCTGATTCAGCATTTCTTGCAGGAGTCCCACTGTATGCTGAAAAGAAAGGTTGGTATCTATCAAAGAGTTTCATGTGCCCAAAGCTTCAGCAGGGTCACATGACATAAACAGAAACTAAATTTGAGCATTATATCTTAAGGAGTCTGTGTCATAGTCTCACTTATCCTGAGGCCTCATTACCATTTCTAGCAGATTCTAAGAGCTCCCTTTTCCAAATTAACCTCTATAGCTTCCTAATAAGAGTTAATTTTGGCTCTTACCTGTATTAACTCTTGGGGCTTTAGGGATGTAATAAAGTCTCTGCAGCTGACACAAAGCTTTTATGTTATATGAATAGATAATATCTTAATCTTGATAAAGCAAGTTGGTTTGGGTTTGTGGGTTTTGTTTTTTTCTTTTCCTGGAAACTAGCACAAGAAGATATGGCCAGTAATCATTGCCAATCCTAGTGAGAACAGGAAGAATAATTTCTGTCCCACAAGTAAAAATAATCTTAATTCAGTTCACACAAGAACAAGAATGGGGCTTAATCTCCAGGTTAATGTAGGTTCAAAGACCTGTTTTAGATGTTAACTTTTTAATGGACCACCTTTCTGCCAATGTGAAGGATATTTATAATTCTATATTTAATATTTTCCATTGAATATTTGAAGATTGGCTTAGTCCAAACTAAAAGTTTGTATGTATAGTAACTAGCACTAAGATAATGAATAAAAAAATAGAATGGGATTGGAACTGATGAGCTCAGATAGGTGTGTCGTGAATGAGACTTAACTGGAGTACCAAATAATCAAAGCATATGTTACGTCAGTTTCACTGTTTCTATGAAAGAGACTTTGGAGGAGGGCATGTCATACTGAGAGCGATAAGTAATGGTGAAATTCCGTGGTCATCATCTACCACTTTCCTCACATCGTATCCCATGATTGAACACGTGATGAATTGCTACCTTTCTGATTTGTAGCAAAATAATTGGGGATGGAGGGAATTGGTGGCTTAGCAGATTTAGGAAGCTAAACAGATCCTCCTGCAGGATCTTGATTGCTAAATTTGATATTGGGGAAGGGACAGGAGCACATACCTGGGGACAGACATTTCCGGGGCAGTCTGTGATTATACCAGACTGGATGTAGTGGGAAAACGCTCCTGAAATGAGTGACTATCTGATCATGGCTGCTGTTCCTCTCCTTTCCTGAAACCTACCCAGATTCAGTGGGATGACTTTGTATTTTCTTGATCTTCCATCATGGCTGTGTTCAGTCATGGAGATGGGAAAAATAATTTTGCTGTCGCTACTGAAGATGGCAGGACTTGAAAACTGCTTAGAATGCAGGACATAGGCTCCTGCTATCTTTCCTTTCCCCACATCCTCTTTTCTGCCTTCTCTTCATTCCTAGTCTTTTATCTTTTTGCTTTTTTTAAAAATACTCAGCCAAGACCATCCCTTCCTCAGTGCTGCTGTTGTCAGTGAGACAACCAAAGACAAACTGTTAAACCTGCTGCTGCTTGAAGCCTGTCAGGTGTGGTAGTGCGTGATAAGATCGTGTGCTCTGGCTGTTTCTCCATCAGTGAGCTTGCAAATGAAAATTGGGGCTGAAACTGTATTTTCTACTCTAACTAAAGTTTTCTGTATTTTTTATGTGCTTTTGCTAAGAAAGTGCCATTGGAATAGATCAGCAATGGCTCCAGACTACTTCAACTCATTTTGCCACTTCGCAAATTAGTTGAATTGACCTTATCACTGACATTATCTAAAAGACCACAAAACAGGATTTTCTTCTGTCAAAATAACAACAGGAAAGATACTTCAAAAATTAGGACTTTATCTAAAACATAATTTGGATTCTCTCAGTATCTTGAAACTTCTGTACAATTAAATTCTTCGAAGTTAATACAACAGCTTCCTAAAAGAAATCAAGGATCAGAACTCCAGCTACTGAATGTAGTTCAGACAGTGTGTGCCGATTTTGACAAAATATGTAGTGAATTAGCCAGTTCCGCTAGAGGGCACAGCTCTATATAAAAAAACCAGAACAAGAGATATGCTCGTATTCATTTCTCTGGAAGTGCATGTATCTTAAAGGAGCAAAATATTACTGATAATGTATTAAGTACAATTCATGGCCTATTTAATCTCAGAGGGAGACCTTAAAAACTGCTACTGGTTTGAATGGCATCATCAAGCTCAGTGTGTAGCGGTCACCTGGTATTTGACATAGCCACAGTGTTGCTTTCGTAAGCTCCTTTCCCCGATTAAGCAGGGTGGGGAGGTCCGTGTTACACTGTTTCACTTGTATTTTTATGGACAACGCAGATGATCTTCGGAAAAAAAAGCAGAGATGAGAGTCTCATGTCCCTGCCTCCTGGCAAAATGCTAGGTTATGGTTTTTCCAATGACTCTTACATTGTCACTTCTGTTGAAATGATCTGAGGGGATGCACTTAATAACAATGGATTTCAAAAGAAGCCATGCTGCAGTGTCTTTGGGAGGAGGATCCCATGGTCTTACAGACAGCAGCTGCCTCTATCAGGCAGGTTTAGCCTGTTAATTAGAAGATGTACTTGCGTAGACTGCATAGCTTGTATAACTAATCTTGACCCTGTTGTCAAGGGCATTAAAAAGATGTATTAAGTATGAATGAATGCTGTATAATAATATTTGGAGTAATATCAAGTTGTTATGTTGTGTCTGCATCTGCTATTTTTGGTTGTTCTTTGTAATTTTACTAGAGTAGGCATTGTATCATATGATTAGATGTTCCTCTAGGCTATAAAGCATAATTGGTTTGTTTGAGAAAAAAGTTGTGTGTTTTTCTTGTCATTGCAGTGGAAAAAAAATCCTGGTGTGACTGTGGCTACATTTACAGGGAGGGGTGTAGAGGGTAGACAACTTTAGCAAAGGTTTTTGGAGGTGTTCCTGGGGGACTCCCCTTCTATTGCTGGATGCTGTATCAGCACTAGGAGGCTCTACTGGTGTCTTTGTGCTGATGTAAGTGAAGCAACAGAAATGCTGTTTGCAGAGAAGGGACTGCAAAAATGCTAGGAAACTGCTGCAGGTGGATCGGATGTATCATGAAGCACAAGGGGGTTTTAGTTGAATAATATACACATTTCCCCAGTGCTTACTGCTCTATTTAAGTTCTGTATTACTTTCAATTTTCTATTAACATGACCAATTTCTGCTCCCCTGGATGTCAGAAGCATGGTTTGAGGGAAGTGGAATGAGGCCCAGAGTGAGATTCTTGAAGGACAATCATACTATGTATCAGTTTTATTGATCAGAGGCAATTAGCTCAGCCAAACCCAATTAGGACAGAGTTTTAGTTTTATACACACAGACATTAATCGCTCATTATCCAAGTGAACTCTAAAGGGAATTACAACAGACTAACAGAATAAAATGGCTGTCCCTTTGCTGTTAATGGAGGAGTTTTCTAGATTTGAATTTGATACTAAACTGCTAATTTCACTGACTTCCTCTTACATTAAATCAGCTTTTGTTGTTTGGATTTTTTTCCATTAACAAGATCTTAATCATCTGTCATTCTGGCCTTTCTGGTGACAAATATCATCCCATGAGTGAATTTAATTGCCTTTTTTTTTTACTGTTAACTCCTCCCCTTGTTTGCTGCTCTTGCTTAAGGCAATTTTTGTTGAAGTCTTCTGGCTGACTGCCAAGCATTTGGCTAATAGTTCTGTGCAATTGTCAACTTCATACTCTTTCAGTGTTTGAAATGGAATTCTCTTTCCTCAGTTTATAAGGGTCTGCTGTTTACTAGTCCATTATGCATAGGACCTAATCCACTTATGCTGTAAGTAGCTTGGAGGCAGAGGGGGTTTTTAGCATCACATTATGTTTTATTTATTGAGCATAATTCAGTTTGAATGAAATGAAATAGTCATAATGGTTCTTGTACTGTTGCAGAACTTCCTTATCACAGTGCATTTTGTCACTTTGATTTATTTTATCTCTCTATTTACAGTTGTTGTGACAACCCAGAGTCGCTTTACTAGCTACAGCTGAAGTACCTCATCCTCCTGGAAAGTACCCCATATTTCAAATTACATAGCTTCAGGGTGGACCTAAGAATAGCGTAGGCAAGTTTTGATTTAAAGGGTTGTCTGGTTGTCTGCTCTCCCTCTCTCTCAATTTTCTTTTTTTTTTTTTAGGTATACTTTTCATTTGGAAAGCAGGTGGCATTGCTGGATATCAAGGTGCGTTGCATAAACAAATATTGTTCATATGAAAAACACTGAGGCAGAGAGGCCAAATGCTCGTATTTAGGTGCCTGCAGTTATAGAACTGGCTTTTGAGGTCATTAAAAGTGCCCGTTCTGCCACATCTAAAAATAAGAGCACTTCAGTTCCAAATTTAAGGCACTATGTTTGCTCATACTGGCCTGTATATCCCATTACACAAAAAGGAAAAACTGGATTGGATCTGTTTGGTGATGATATACTGCTGTGAGATATGATATTGGCTTCTGTAGGAAGTCATGGTCTGGACTTCCCAGGAATGAGAGAGTGAGGTTAATGTTGTTCAGACCAAACCTCTGACATGGAATGTATGGGAGGCTTGAAGAACCTTCAACAAAATGTCTGCATGAAACTGAGAAACAGAAAATATATTGCCTTCAGAGATGCATCTGAAACCTTGCCTTTTCCCAGTAGCAGAGATAAACAATGTTTGTGGCAGAGTAAGGGAACTAGGTAAGGCTTGAAAATACTATTTTTGTTCTCATAAGAGTTGTAAATGTAATTCATAACCAGAAAACTTTCCTAGTATGTACACTTTTCTAAGATAGTCTCAAACTTCCAAATGCTTTAAGAGTATCATATATACTTTCTACTGGGAAAGGACAATAAAAATAAACCTAGACAGAGTGTTTCCAGCATTTCCTTACAACAGGGAATTTTACTTCCGTCAGAGATTATTTAAGTTCTTTCAGCACAGTATATCAAACATTGCTTCAATAGTTCATGCATTTGACTTTTAACACCCCAGTCTTATGTTTACGTTTACATAGTAGTAATATCCATGTCTAGTAGCCAAATATCCACTTGTTCTCATAGAGCAGTTCTGTGCCATTTTTGCAGCATACCTCCAATAATTGTGTGATAAACTAAGAGTTTCAGCCTGATTTTATTGTTTAGATTAATTCTGGACTCCAGCAGTATGATAGGGAGATACAAGGACTGTGAACTGTTCTCAGGTTTTAAACTAGAAGGTTGTTTCAGTCCAAAGATATGTATTCAAGGTCTGGCTTTAGAAGTCTAGCTTAAAGTCCTTTGTTCTTCCATCTCTGAATCTCTGTTAGCTTCATAAAATACCAAGTTTTTATTTATTTGTTTGCTTAGGTATATCCTGCAGCCAGCAGATTCAACTAGGAAATTATTTTTACTGAGTAAGCAATAAACACACTTAAACACTGCTGTTTGGATTAGCACTGTCTGTACATGGCCGTAATATTAAAGACTTTGCTCATATCTGCCTTGATGTTGCAAAGTCACCCCATGTGTTTAAACAATATGTTGAACAGGAAGAAAATATATTTTACTAATATCATTTAATATGATGGGTCCTGGTGGACATCAGGTTGACCATGAGGAAGTTATGTGCCCTTGTGGCAAAGAAGGCTGATGGTGTCCTGGACTGCACTGGGAGGAGTGTTGCCAGCAGGTCGAAGGAGGTGATCCTTCCCCTCTGCTCAGCGCTGGTGAGGCCACACCTGGAGTGCTGTGTCCAGTTCTGGGCTCCCCAGTACAAGAGAGGTATGGACGTACCGGAGAGAGTCCTGTGAAGGGCCATGAAGATGATTAAAGGACTGGAGCATCTCTCCTATGAGGAAAGGCTGAGAGAGCTGGGACTATTTCACCTAGAGAAGCGAAGGTTCATGGAAGATCACATGGACGTGGTCCAGCGCAACTGGCTGAAGGTGGCCCTGCTTGAGCAGGGGGGTTGGACCAGATGACCTCTAGAGGTCCCTGCCAACCTCAATCATTCTGTGAAATGGTGTTTCCTGTATAACCTTATTTGCTTAGAATACCATATTAAGTTTTTGGTTTATGACCATTTATGATTTCATTTGTACTTCCTTTTTACTCATATGTACAACTTTTGGAAGTAGCCTGTATACTGAAGACACAGATCTTTGAAAGTAGAGGTTGCCTGAGATTTTATGTGGAAGACTGAGCTAAAATGGTGATACTTTGATTCTTACTGTAATAGCATTCTTGCTGTAATACCCTTACTGTGTTGCTTTAATCAGGCAGTGCTATGTTTTTTTGCTTCTGCTAAATCATCAGTCTCTAGGGGTAATTCAGTAATTCCAAATTAGCTCATTTGATACTGAGGGTTCTGAAAATGCTCTCTGAATATCAGTAAATGAAGACTCAAATACATACAAACATGCAAGATTTTAAATATTCAGCAATTACTGATGGAATTGTTGTATAACTAGAAATCAGGTCTTGTCAAGGTTCTCAGCCTTAAATATTCATGTTAGTCCAAAGGTTTATTTCAGCATGAGTTCCCATGCTTTTTTTTTCCTATGAAGAGCCTGAATATGACTAAGAAAAAAAAAAGTAATATACATCGTATTTTATGTAGGTAGCTGTATGTGTGTGCATGTATAAATTAATGTCATGACTGTAATACTTGCATTTTAGCAGTTGCACAGGAAAATCTTAGCTATCTAATTTATACCAGGCACTTAATTTTATTTTTTCACAAAAGTTATTTGATTTTAGATAGACCATTCAGTGTCTTTAAGTTGTCAGACAGGCTGAAGAACAGATGTTGGGAGATGAAAAACAATCCAGCCTATTTATTTACTAAAATTTAGTGATTCTATTGAGTTCATATGAATTGAGTTTATGTGTACCTGTTGATGATGCCATTAGTCCATTCTGTCATTACCAGAGTAAGAATGCATCACCTACTTCCATTCATTCTCCTGTTTGAAAATCCTTCTCAACTGCTCTCACTTTACATTTCCTTGGTACTATAAAGCAGAACAACTTGCTTTTCATTCCATTCACAAATGAAACATAGGCTCTTTTCTCTCCAGTAAAATGCATTGTATTATAAATAAATCATCACTTAACAAAATACAGCCTAAAAGACAAGAATCACTTGTGTTAAAAGTACATATCCATCTTCTGCATAAGAGATTCATTCATTCCTTTAGCCAAGGCAAAATCTACAGTTTTAAGATACTGAAGTAAGTTGTTCTGTGAACAGTGGAACTAATTATGTTTTTAAAATTATTTTTTCTCCCACATTCCTCAGTCCTTCCCATCCTCGGTGCCCAAGTGCTTCTTCCAGCTTCTTCCCATGTCTTTTGCCAGTTTGGCTGAGAATGTGGCAACATATGCTGTTGCTGAAATAATCGTGCGCTGATTGCCTTTTCATTATATCCATGGTGACTGGCCAACTGGCTGAACTGCAACTGGCTTTTCCTTAGTGGTAGCACTAATTTTGATCCATCTCTGGCAATTAGTTTTCACAAAATATATAGGAATTTACTGTCCTTAAGAACTGTGTATCTCTCTGAAGTCTGAAATGCTCAATGGACTTACACGTTTAAGAAGGGGAGACCTTAAAGTACAGTTGCGTAAGTCTCACTTCCTTGGGAAATCAGGTTCAGAGTTACTGTTATATCATACTCACGTCTCAGAAAAAAAGAATCTGAAAGTCCATCAAAGTTAATAAAATTATCAGAACTATTAGTTCTCACTGAAATCACTCTGGGCAACAGAATTACTTTTAACTTTATAGTGTCATTAGAGGGGGAACCATTTGTGAAGTTTTGATGCCTATTGAAGTTAATGAGGTTACATAAGTGTAACTTAATGGAATATGGTTTAAAAATACTATTATACTGTCTTTTCCAGAGCACATGAAAGATGAATCCTGATACAGCAAAGCAAAATACTCAAATTATAGATAACAGCTGTATCTCTCCAAGGATTTTTGAAGTTGCACAAAGTTAAAAACCTAGGTGGTATGTGGTCAGATCCACTGATAAAGAGGCACAAAGCAGGTTCTCCCATTTTTCTTAACAAAACTCCTCTCATTAAGGAACCCATCTAGACCTTAAATGCCAGAGCAGTACACATTTTTTTGCATCTAGAGTGCCTTTGTGTAGCTAGGCGTTAGTATTATTTTCCCAGTACAGTACCAGTGTTAAGTGATTTCAAGGCACTACATTCCAGACATTGCAGAAGGAATTCTTGCTGCCTCAGTGACCTGAAAGTCTGAGCCTTGCAGGCTTCAGACATGCAAGTTCCCCTCATCTGCCCTGGAGTAGGGGAGCCACCTAGCAGAAATTCATCAGCCTGGACAGGTAAACAAGGTTCCTGCTGAGCAATTTCAGTGAACAGACACATTTTTCCATCAGTTACATTCTGTCACGTTGGCATTTATCATTTGAAACCTGTTTTTCACGGAATTTTCTAGCCAGCTCTTGTAAACAAAAAAAGAGTGTGGAGTTGAATATTAATATTCCTTAATTTGCCTATTTTGTGTGGTGCCTTCTTTTAAGAAATGTTTCATTTTCTTCTTTTCATACAACATAGAGCTTGGTTGAGTTCATTCTATTTATCAACTGTTCAAGTTATTTGATATAAGAAACAGGATTCACAAACACTTGAATGAACTACTTCACTATCTATGAACTGTAGCAGTTATCTGTGGTATAGTGAAGCAAGACTCCTTGTTGACAGCAGGCAAATTATGCTTTGTCTTACCTAAAGAAGGCTGCTTTAATCAAAGCAATCTTGAGTTTAAGGTACAATAACTGTTATGAAAGCTTTTCAGAGACACATGCAGAAATGATTGGAGCTGAAGTAACAGATGCCTGCTGATTTCTGGTATTAAAGATGTTTTTGTGTGTTTCTGTGGTGGGTTAACGGTAGCTAAGGCCCAAACTCCCTTACCAAACTCCCCACTTCTCAGCAGGACAGGGGGAGAAAATAGGAAGACTACAGGCACAAGAAAGCTCATGGGTCGGTCAAGATAAAGGCAGGGGAGTTGCTTACCAGTTACTGTTGTGGGCAAAACAGACTCAATTTGGTGAAAATTAATTTAATTTATTGCCAATCGAAATAGATTTGGGTAGTGAGAAACACAGAAAGACAAGTGTTACAACACCTTTCCTCCCCCTTTTCCGGTGCCTGGCTTCACTCCTTTACACTCAGCTCCTCTGCCCTGTCCTGGAGGGGCATAGGGGAGGATGGGGTTGTGTGTTACAGTCAGTATACAGTGATTTTCTGTTTGCCATTCCTTTCTTCTTTCCCTTTTCCACTGATATGGCATGAATTCTCCACAGGCTGCAGTTCCTGTTAGTAAAATCTTCTCTGACATGGGCTTTTCCACAGGCTGCTGGGAATATCTGCTCCAGCACCACAGAGCACCTCTTCCTCCTCCTTTTCTGACAGTGGTGTCCCCTCTGTTGTTTCTCACTCTTTTTGTTTCCTCTTCCTGTGACTTTCTAGCATTTTTTGTGCTTTCTTAAATATGTTTTTACTGAGGCACCACAAACAACTTTGCTGATTCGTGCAGCTTTGACCTGTTGTGAATCTGTTGCTGAGCCAGCTGGAAAAGGCAGCAGCCAGCACAGGGCAGCTCTTCAGCTCTTCCCACAGAGACCACCCCTGCAATTCCCCCTGCTACCAAAGCCTTGCATTTACACTAAATACAGTTTCTTATTCTTTTCCTTCCTTTAATACTAAAATACAGGTAATCGTAACTCTATATAAGAATACGTATATCAGAATAATCTCAATATTATACATGCCATGGCCAGGACTCTTTGCAACAATAAAGGTAGTCCCTCAGAACTGACATTAAAAGACTTCCCAGTTCCTGTTCTCTCTTTCTCTGTGGACAAAGACTTTGTATGATACTCCTTTTCAAAAGTAGGACTCAACCACAGGTTTGCCAATGACACCAAATTGGGCAGGAGTGCCAATCCACTTGAGGGTAGGAAGGTTCTGCAGAGGGATCTGCACAGGCTGGATCAGTGGACTGAGGCCAACTGTATGATGTTCAACAAGGCTCAGGGCCGGGTCCTGCGCTTTGGTCACAACAACCCCATGCAATGCTACAGTCCTGGGGACGAGTGGCTGGAAAGCTGCTTAGTGGAGAAGGACCTGTGGGTGCTGGTTGACAGCCGGCTGAACATGAGCCAGCAGTGTGCCCGGGTGGCCAAGAAGGCCAGCAGCATCCTGGCTTGTGTCAGGAATAGTGTGGCCAGCAGGAGTAGGGAAGTGATTGTGCACTGGTGAGGCTGCACCTCGAATACTGTGTTCAGTTTTGGGCCCCTCAGTACAAGAAGGACATTGAGTTGCTGAGGCATGTCCAGAGAAGGGCAACGAAGCTGGTGAAGGGTCTGGAGAGCAGGTCTTATGAGGAGTGGCTGAGGGAAATGGATTTGTTTAGTCTGGAGAAGAGGAGGCTGAGGGGAGACCTTATTGCTCTCTACAACTACCTGAAAGGTGGTTGTAGCGAGGTGGGTGTTGGTCTCTTCTCCCTAGTAACTAGTGACAGGACAAGAGGAAATGACCTCAAGCTGCATCAGAGGAAGTTTAGATTGGATATTAGGAAAAATTTCTTTACTGAAAGAGTGGTCAGGCACTGCAACAGGCTGCCCAGAGAGGTGTTGGAGTCACCATCCCTGGAGGTACTTAAAAGATGTGTGGACATGGCACTTCAGGTCATGGTTTAGGAGGCATGGGGGTGTTGGGTTGGTAGTTGGACTTGATCTTAGAGGTCTTTTCCAACCTTAATGATTCTATGATTCTAAGTTATGGTCAGTTCCCAGCTCTACCAGTTCCTTTGTGTCAAGTTTTGGGCCCCCCAGTTTAAGAAGGACAGCGAACTGCTTGAGCAAGTCCAGCAGAGAGCTATCAAGACAATCAGGGGGCTGGAGCATCTCCCTTATGAGGAAAGGCTGAGAGACTTGGGTTTGTTCAGCCTGGACAAGAGAAGACTGAGGGGGTATCTTATCAATGCTTATAAATATCTGAAGGGTGGGTGTCAGGATGATGGGACTAGACTCTTTTCAGTGGTGCCCAATGACAGGACAAGGGCCAATGGGCACAAGTTGGAACACAGGAAGTTTCACTTAAACATGAGAAAAAACTTCTTTCCTGTGCGGGTGCCAGAGCAGGGGCACAGGCTGCCCAGGGAGGCTGTGGAGTCTCCTTCCCTGGAGACATTCAAAACCCGCCTGGACACATTCCTGTGCCCCTGCTCTGGGTATCCCTTTTTGAGCAGGGGGGTTGGATGAGATGATCTCCAGAGGTCCCTTCCAACCCCTACCAGTCTGTGATTCTGTGATTTCCTTAGCAGGTTTAAAACCAACTGGTTTGTCACTATGTAGATGATATTTTTCCATCCCACAGACTCAAATGTGGAATTCTGTGAGTTCAGGGAGGTTATACTGCACAGACACTGTCATAGCTTTCAGTATCTTCAATGAGATCTATGATAGCAAAAGACCAGCAGAACAAGGCCTGCTTCTCATAGGCCTGATAAACTCTTCCAACCCACCATGTTCTTGGGCACTAATCAATTCCTGGTTTTGTACATGCACTGGGAGCTTATGTACTTCTAAACTTCCCAGCTCACTACTGATTGTAGGCAAATGCTGTGGCCTTTCTGTGCACAGATGGGCTGTTTGATCTGCCAGTGCAGTGGTGGCACCTAATAGGCCACATGCTGTAGCCACCCAGGCATCCCCCTGTCATTCCTAACATCCTGCTTGTCCTGCTTAACACAAACAGAACAGCTGAAAAGGAATTTGAGGCTAGCTAGGTGGTCATTAACGAAATCTAAACTTTCTAACTAAACTACACTTTCAATAAAGAGTTTGGAAATTGTGACTATTTTCCCTCTGTTTCTTTTAAGGCACTTCCAAACAAAAGCCAAAATCAGAACTGCCAGTGAGGTACAAACTACAAACACTACAGGGAAAGAATTCTAAGAGGTTGTATGACACTTGAACTATGGCAGTTAAACAGAACAAATGAAACACAGTAGCTGTAGCTTTCAATATAAATGACAATTGTTTAAAGTAGATGAAATACTAGGTAGTGAATACTGAAAGCTGCAGCCTGGTATTACTAGCCATTTTCAGAATGGAAAACTTTATGGAAAAGGCTCCAATTTATCCAAAAGTTGTTGGATATTAGATTGTGCCTGACACTCAACCAGTGTGAACTTTTATAGCTCTAATGAAGTCAGCATTGTCTAGAAAAGATTAGGATCTGACTGATTATTTCTACCTAGCTGGAGTTTTTCTACATTGGAAATTCTCAAAACTGGTCTGCACTAATGATGTTCTCATTAAATCATCTAATTTAATTATATTAACAATAACAGAGGTGTTGGAAATTGGGGTAAAGGAAGAAACATTCTCACTGGCATCCAAAACTAAATGATTCCCTCTTCTTTTCAAAACTGCAATTTGTAATACCTATTTTTTTATCAAGTTCATCTCTGTTAAAAAGATCTATAATTACAAAGCAGGAAGGCATAACGAGATCTGCTGCTTATAATGCAGGGAGCATAAGATGAGTACTTCTAATTCCCCAGAGGATGAAGCACTCTGGTGGTGGCGCTAGCATGCTTAGGGCTGCTAGATTGCTTTTTCTAAACATCTTATTTTTGAATGAATTTTGTTTACGAGAGCTTAAATTATCAGTTTGGAATGCTATTGTAGCTGCTGTTTGTTTTCTTTTTGGTATTAATTTCTGTCTCTAGCAAAAGTATCAAAATCTAGTAACAGAGACTCTGTGTAGAATATCCGTGGAACAACTCTGCTTCTATGGCTGCAGTCTGTGGACCCAATCCTGCAAGAATTTAATAATGCAGCTATTTAGATTTGTTTCAACATGGCAGTTTATTTGGATAAGAAACACACTGCTACATCTCCTGATCTGGTGGGTGACCTGAAACAAATTTTTTGATTCTCGCCGTCTTTTTCTTTGTGTGTAAATTTGAGATTATGTTATAATGTTCAGTCTCTCTTACTTAGGATTCTTAGAGTGAATCCCAATGCTTTGAGTTGAGGACTGGGATAAACAGCAACATCTTGTATTTTGGATGTTGTCCTCAGTTCTGAACCGAAGTCTAGCTGATGGGAAGCTGGCAACCTGCTTCTCTCACCCTGCTCCTTAAGGTAGGTACCCCCTCCCAAATTCTCTTCCTGCCCATCTCCTTAGCAACGTGCTAACATTCAAACGAAAATGTAGTATCTATAGCTTATCTGAGGGTTGCTGTCTTTCCTATTCTAAGCATTGCCTAATTTATTCTCTCTTCCTCCTCGTTGCTATGAGGAGGTCTTGGCATTTTGATGTTAAAAAAGTTCTCTATGGTGTTTTGAAGGGCTGACTGGTATGATGACGAACTAAAACAGATGGCTGTACTTCCTTAGTGGAAGATGTCAAGTACACAGCATGTGAAACTCCACAATCAGTGGACTTCTAAATAAGCCGAATTTTGAATGGTCAGGGAGAGGTTAGTGTTCTCAAGCCCCACTAGGTAAGGTTGCATCTCAGGGTAAGAGATCAAAGAGAACAGGAATACAATGTACTTTCCATGTTTATCTCTCACTACCTGCTAAAGTTAAAGGCAACTGCTCAGGTAGCTTCAAGAAAGCAGCCTCAAAACAAGCAAACTTAGGAATTTGTGGTAAAGAAAAGAGAATACCTGGGACATTCCCTATCTCCATTCTAAAGGCACAAGGTAAAGAACTCTCCTCTCCCAAGTGTGTTATCAACAGGACTATTGATTCCTGTGGGCTTAGCAGGTAGATACCAAAGGATCAATTAGTGTGGGACTTGGGGGACGGTTCAGAGCAGGGCCACACTGTGCCAGACATTGTGCAAAGGTGGTATAGTAGACTTTTTAGCTGATGATCTCACATTCTAAACAGAAAACAAAAAGGAAGTATGAGAAGGAGGTAGTACAATTTATTATAGGCCAAGATGTGGCTGCAGATGACACGAGATTTTTACAATACAGACAGGATTTTTCAATTAATCTTTCAGGTTAAAATATCCTAGGATGATTGTAAGAAGGAATATGAGAGAGTGAAGAGAGGCAACAGGATTAGGAGTTGGGGGAAAAGATGAAGTGTGTGAATTAAGGATGTTACAAAGAAAGGATTTTTTTCAAACCACTTAGCGATATACAGGAATAACAATATCCAGAGCAGAAACTCTAATGAAGAACATGACTTTCAGAATTCCCTACTGCAACATCTCCTGAGGGTGTTTCCTATTTGCATCTGCCAAATGAGCAGGAGCTTGAACAGCTAAGTTTGAGAGAGGATAGGATCAGAAAAGAGAACACAGCCACAAAACAAAACAAAAGGAAAATCTCAGTCCCATAAACAATTAGAGGACTAAGGGAAAATAATTAAAATAATTAAAAATGTACTTCCTGTTTTGGATAAGATTAACAGAGGCATAAGGAGTTAACAGGTTATTATAGTGGTTTTCTATTAGTCCCATGCAGAGGCAAAGGCTGCAGTATGATTGCATCTCTGATTACACACTTGAAAATCCACAGAGGTAGAATAAAAACTAGGCACAGACAAAATAAACACCGTTAAACTAGGAAAAGATCTGAAGATCTGAAAAAGGACTTCATGTAGGGACTTCATGCTTACTTTTTCTTTGTATGAGATATCCTTCCTGAACCCATGAATAAGCATGATTTAAAGGTGGGTATAGCAGTGATTCAAAATCCTGGCCAATATATTTAGAGAGTAACCTTCAGAGGGAGTTTGCTAACTTGAAATTTAGGCATTGCAAGAACACGTGCAGGTTTGTCCCCCACATTTTCTTCAAATGTCACTGTGAATAGTGACGTTTAGACTCATACGTTCCATATCATATATTTCTCTACCTGCATTGTTGGCATCACAGCAAGAGAGCAAAGTGACCACCAAGGGAAAACAGAAAACACAACCTTACCCTTAGCACTCCAGATTTCATAAAATAAAATGTCCTAGAAGCTCTGAACACTTTCAAGGGTGAGTAACTTTACCCAAGTGAATATTCTCTTTTAGAAAGTTCAGAGGGTCTGTTTTGCAAGAATAGGCAAGGGAATGATGCTTTTTTCTTCTTTACTAGCTTTTTAATATAGAGTTTATTCTAAATAATTTTTAAGTGAGTTTTTCCCATTAAACTGAGGTACTTCAAGAGTTTGTGTAATCTAGGCTACTAATGTTTTGCTCTACCCTAGAGCAATTGTAAAGCAAAAGTGTTTCAAAAGCCTATAGTAAACTGGACACTGGTTTTAGTATCAGTACAAAAAAGCAAAAAGGAAAAAAATCAAAATATCTGAAATGAATGTGATTTTTAAATTTTTTAAATTACAGCTGGATATATTTTAACCTGCAGGGTGGGATTCAGGTATCTTTCTTTTGCAAGATGTTATCACCTCTTACAGATTTGTTTTAAAAAAGGAACAGGGAGTCAAGTTCATGGAAACACTTCATTGCTTGTGGCGTTTCACTGGATGTGTGAGCTGCAATGCAGAATTGCAAGCTGTGTAGGTTTACATGGCAATGAGAGAACTGAGCTGAGCTGAAAATAATTCCTTGGATCTTTCAGCCCTGTGAAGCAGAAGGACTAGAAATATGACATCCTACTGAACTCTGCTACAAGGAGATTAGAAATACGATGTCCTGCTGAATTCTGTTACAAAGAGGCTGTGACAGTAACCGTCAGGAAGAAGAGCTTTAAACAAAATGCTAAAATAGTGAAACATCTATCCTGCACAGCACAGCATGAGGCAGAGCTACCTGACCTGTCTCTGAGCGGCTGCTGTGTTCCCTCAGAGTACAGGCAGAGAACAGCAATACAGGAATATTTCCTAATGTGCATTGGCCCAAGTGGAGCTGGGCATTTAGAAGGCTGTAGTGTGGCTACTTTCACCTCTAAGTGGGTTATCTCTCTCTGTCATAACATTACGTGTGTGTACAGAAATCCTAAGGCGAGTAGTTTTTCTCTACTGCAGTTTATCTTGGGGGAAGTAGCAAGAACTTGCATTCAGGTTGATTTTAGTTTGCGTGTTTGCCAAGTCAATGTTTGTGTTTCAATTTAACTTCTAAGCTGGGCCAAGAAAAGCCAAAATAGTGAGGACAGATCTTGTTTTAGGGAAAAAAAATTATCATTTTCTCATTCTAGTAAAAACATACACACTGAAGTTTCTAGAAGTGAATAGTCACAGATACAAAGTTACTCTCCCCTTTACAAAGTTCAGAAGTTTCAGGATTGCTTTCTATATTGAACGGTATTTTGAGTAAGGTCAGGTTTTTGCTTTTCCATGGGTTGTGTGCCAAAGAAATGACCTTTGAGTGGCTTCAAACCAGTGAGCTCTTTGCACCACAAAGCAAAGCAGTATTATAGCTATCCATGGATACATTGAAGGAGATGGGTTTGCTATTGCCAGTGTGTTAGATATTCCTTCCTTTTAACTACCTCTTCCTCCCTGCCCTCAGTCTATAATTTAGTTTTTTCTTCAATTATTGTGACCTGGTTTTAATTCATTTATTTCTAGAGGGGGCATTCATTTATCCAGGGTTCATCACTAGAGGCTGTTGTTAAACATGATACTGAAGCCTTTAACTCAAAAGATTCTGTGTGTCTTCAAAAATGCAAGATGTTTGGCATACAAGGAAAAGGAAAAATCGTAGCGCATCTTTTAGAGAGGAGTAGATATGAGGAAGTCTACCCATGGTAGAATCAGTTAGGGAAGTGATGTTGGGACTGTTTTGGCACTTCTAAGTCTCCCATTTAATCTCTATTTCACCAGCCATTCTATCAACTATTAGAGCTGGGGAAAGTATGAGAAAAATTTTTGAAACAAACACAGCATCACAGGAAAAAATGGTTAAAATCTCTTAAGATGATTCTTCAGACAAGAATTTCTATTGGTGGAAGCTCATGAATGCACACAACCATCTTTATGGAACATGTTGCTGAATAGCAGCTATGTTAATTGAGCTAAATCATGTTTTGTTAATATCCATATTACTACGGATAGAGTACTACATCCAAAGACTGAAAGTGTTTACTGAGAACTGATTATTCTCCTTTCTACAAGAAAAATAAGTTTCTTTTATATTAAGATACAAATCCTGATTTCTATGGTTTTACTCCATCTTTTATTTTATTCTATTTCAGAAAATCATCCAGATTTCCTTATAGATTAAGATTCCATGCATCATTTTCTGCATAATCTGATTCCTCTCAGCTGGCTTTGACTCTGCGTCAAAATTTTCTGACAAAATATTATATGTCAAAGAGCTTTCAAGAGTCAGGAGACTAAGATGTTTTGTAATCTCTTCATGTGTGGAAAATGTATTTGATGAAATCAAACAGAGCTACTTTTTGAAACATAAATTCTTCTTAGCCCAAGTAAAACTTTCACCATCTGTTACAGCTTCATAAAATTCTCATAAAATATCCATGATGACAAATGACTTCATATACATAATGGACTTATGATTTCTCTGTCTGAACTTGTCTTTTTGCAGGTCCTAGATAAATTACTAAGCTTGCTGCAGAGTAAAGTGGTAGTGCAATGTCAATTCAAAAAACCCCAGTTAGGTGCACCTTTTTGTAAGTGACATTAGTCTTTAAAATGCAATACAGCTAGCACTACAATTTCTTAAATTACTTCCCCTCTGTAGGGGCTTATTAACTAATTATATATTAATATTAGCAGGATGATCAAGTTTTACGTAGCTTTCTAGCTTCCTGAAGATATATTTGATTGACATAATTGGGCTTTTAGTTATAGAACAGCATCTGATTCCCATCTCAATTATGTCAGTGTAAATCCAGATAATGTTTTTCAGTTTAGACTCTGGCCTATGAAAATGGTCTATAATCTAGAGGCCCTGTAATGTTTGATTTTAGTCCAGAACATGTAAAAGCTTTTACTATTATTATTATTAAGTGAAAGGCGCTTGTTATTGTTATGAAGTTAAAGGCAAACAAGAAGAGGAATGGAGAAAAATGTCACTGGCTTTTTAGAGGTTTAAAATACTATACAAGGTATTATACAGGAATAGTATGGGAAGGAAGGTATGGGGGAAAACACAACTCTATATTTCTTTTTGAAAGCTGCTTTATCAGTATACGTACACTGAAGCAATATTTTAATGTAATTCTACCTTCCTTTTCCCTCACTGAAACCCATAACTTTTAGAATGAGAGATCAGTCTGGCAAGAATACATATTTAACATTAAGCAAAAAAGAAAATGGAGATAGAATAAAACGCAATATCATGATCATCAGGTTTGTTCTGGTGAATTACTTCCTACATCGATCCTTAGAGAATACCTTTACTAGGATTAGTCCTATGTCCGGATGCTGTTGCATTTTAATTCAGTTTGACATGCCAATTCAAATGCCCTGTAACAACACTTACTATATATAATATAGTTTGCTCTCTTTGAGGTTTTCCCTATGTATACTAATTTGATACATTGGCTGAAAGCTTCATTTATTTCAGAAACTAAAAAATTACTGCAAACCTCTATTTTTTGAAGACTACTTGTATGATGATTTCAGAAAAGGCATTTCTCCTGTCTTCTTGCCAGAGGCAGGCAAAGTTTATGCAAATGACAATTTGAATGCTGGCTGTGAGTTAATAACAGAGGGGTGGTCTCAACTTAGAGCAAAATAACTGGAGGGCATTAGTAATATAACAATGTACAAAAAAATGCCAGTTATTACTGTGTTCTTGCCTGAAGGACTTAAATGCCATTAATATTTTATAGATAGAATTATTCTCTATTCTGCCCATCATAATTGGAAACCACAAAGAAATCTCAGCAATCTGACAATTATATATTTAAATCAATAAACTGGTTTGTGCTTTGAGTTCTAGAAAATGCTTCCTACCTGGTATATAATCATCCTCAGACACTATATATCTGTCTGTCTCAGGCAGTCCGAGTCACCAAAAAAAGAAGCAAAAGCAAAATGTCATATACAGGTCTATACCAAGCTGCCTTCTAGGACACCTTTTTCTAAGTTTGGCTTTGTGCTGCAGAGGAAGACATGCATGTGTTTTCCCCACAACTGTGGAATTATATTAATGACCCAGTTCTGAAGTTCTCTTTCAGTGTCAATGACTGAAGTAGAGTTTTGCCTAAGGACTGAGCAAGATCTTTGTTATTTAGTCAAACATCAAATGTTACGTGTTCAAATGCAATTAGCTCAACTGCCAGAGTAACCAGCAATAACTTACCTATGCTGGAAAAATTGTTTTAAAGTCTTCTTAATGTTTTGTTCTCCCTCCTTAAAATCAGCACAAAGTAATGTTTCTTCAAATACCCACTCTCTTTAACAACATAACCAAGCAAGGATTAATTCAGGATAATTAGGCCATCACAAGGCATAGTGTAAACACTTGTTCACCAATTAGAAAGTGAACTTTAAGTCAGGTATCTGGTATCTGCTGCTGACAGGAATAGAGATGTCTCATAAATGCATAATTAATAATCTTTGTAGTATCACAAAGTATCACCATGTTACTGTGATCAAATGTCACGTGATTGTATGTCTTCTTGAAGGATATCAAGTATAGTTTTTTCTAAACTAAGTAGCACAAGGCAATATCGCTCCTCTTTGGGGAGAGAATAATGGCATTAAAGTGGACTGCTTTACTGAGACGTTATTACACAACAGTTGCTGAAGTCTGTTTCTGTAAAGAAAAAAGTTTGGAAAAACTCTGGGAACAAAGTTGTATCACAGTGCACAAAAATGTTTCATTATTTCTCACTGCTGGTTTGCACACTCAAGTTGGTCTTATAATTTTCTGGCCTTATCAACAAAGGAGCAGAAGTACAAAACATTTCCACATTGGCTGGGATTAACGGAGAAGCCGCCTAAATCCTGTCTTTGCATTCTGGGTTGAGTTTGAGATCATACATAAAGATTGCAAGTTATTTGTAGGTGGACAGGGAGGTGTAGGTTATGTGGTAGTAGAGCAGTGCAGATTTCTCTTTCAGCTCTATTAACAGCTATTATGTACTTGCATCACAACTTCTCAGAATGCCTACAGTTCTTATACTTTTAGGTGCTGAGTGGTGTAGATCCTGCTAGCTGACTGATCTTGTAGTCATGGGATTATTTATCTTTAAAATCTCTTTATTGGATTTTTAATGGAATGGAACTGAACAGAACTAAGTTGAACAACTGCAGCTTTTTCTGAAGAGCCTACATAATCAGGCAAATAAAACATTGTATTTAAATTACTGAAGACTCTGCCCAAACCCAAATGTTCTCATCATAAGTACATGAAAGCTGCCGAAAAGCATCAATCGCATCCATTTCTGACACTTCTTTGAGGTTTCAAAATTAACAGTGAAATGTACTTACCCAATGTCAAAAATAGCACCAACAAACTACCTTATAACAAAATAATGCAGGAAAATAATTCCCCACAGTTATAGAAAAGTCAAACAGAACTGGAGACAGCTTTGCATTGGAGCCTAAGTCTTCTGAGTCCCAAACTTTCTTAATCTTTCCTTTCCACTCCCCTGCTCTGTCTCCCATTCAAGAAAGTTAACACCTTTGGTGGTTCATGAGAGAAAAAGCTGTGATCCTCCCAGAGCTCTAAGACAGAGATTTCCCTTGGAATCTGTGCAAGAATTAATCAGAGAATGAAAGACACTTTCACATTTGCTTGTTTTATGTCCAAGCATATCAGGTACCTGAGCTAGTTAATTCAGAAATAGCCTGAGTGTCCAAAACAGCAAACTGCACTTCATAAAGATACCCTAATTGTTATGAAAAATAGTGTCTTTATAGGGAGTTCGGGAATTCAGTTATGTGCAGATACTCCAGAAGTAAATGGTAAGTAGGTAAGCCCAAGGATGCACTCCAGGAATGCACCTAGTACCTTTCAGACACTAATGAGCATTGGTCCTTGGAACCAGGTTAGAGATAAAACACAGCAGTAACCTCCAGATACATATACTGCAGAGTATCAAGTCTCTGCACCCGCCATTTGCTCTTTAGATCTGCTCCTATTGCACCTCACTATTTGATAATGTACTTGCTAATGTGTAGGGTACTAGCCGCTTCATACCAGCGTTAGGAAGAAAAGGATAGTATGAGAGAGAACCTGCAGTCATGCATAGTGTTGTAGGGTAAGAGTTCTAATAATGGCTTCCCAGTATCACAGTGCCAGTGGAGCTGTGTCAGAGAAACATCGACTGGCTGAAGTGACCGCAGAAACTCTACTGCATTATTTTAGTTTGTTTCTTTTATTCTTAGCTGCTGTTTTAGTGAGTTATGGCATGGATTATTTTGTCCAGAGGCAAATTGTTCTATTATTTCCTGTGATCAAGCAGTTCACTGAACCCATTTTGTTATGGTCACAGATTTTGTTGTGAAGTCCTTATAGGGTAATATCACAATAATCTTGCAGTATGGTCTCCCTCTAATTCTGTGCTTGCTTGTACACTGAATGTCCACACATAATAGCCTATGCGAGGCTGTAATAATAACAAACTTCCTTGTAATGACATATTGTGCTTGTTTTTCCCTCCATCAGATTTACTCCCTTCCGTTTCCACACACCCTGCATAAAACACGGTATTTATTTTTTTTTAGTCTGTGTTGGTAGAATTCTCTTTTTCCCCAAGACTGAGCTCTGCAGCAATAAAATTTCCAGGATCTTGTGGGTCTTTTCTTCAGTGTAATTTGTTTGCCATGTAACCTGAATAATGTTCCTGATGTGCTTTCAGAAATCTGAGCCATGCATTTTTATGTTTATTTTAGGGTAGCCAAGAGCATAGCTCCAAGGTTTCAAGAAAATTTGGATTCAGATTTTATGTGACTGATTTTTCTTTCAGTTGAGGTACTCCTAATTTCACAGAACACAGAATCAGGTCTTGAAGCTAGGGACTGCTTCTAAATACGATGGATTTATGTTGCATTAAAAATAAAAGATATATAGTAGGTACTGCACCAAAGTGCTAAAGTTTCAGGTTAGAACTGCAATGCAGACTAAGCATGGTGTATATTCTTTCCATGTGTTTTTTATTTTATGTCTACTTTTTGTTTGTGATAAAAAAAATTGTTGCATTTTCAGTTAATATGATTTAAAGAATCTCTTTCTTGACCAGAATGTGTATTGCTATAGACAATATCTGAGAGCACGTCTCCTTTGCAAATTAGGTATCGGGAGCTTAGTTTCATTTATGTAAGTGCCAGCTTACACCAGTATGACAATGTTAAGGGTCTTAGTATAACTTAAGCAAATATATAAATATTACAGTATGCGAATTCTGGTGTGTGCAGGTGTAGTGAGTATTATACACATAAATTAGCTGTAAATTTATGTGTATTTTATACACATAAATATACATTGTTGATGTCATCAGCATTGCCTATCAAAATAAAGCCTTACGTGTCTTCTGCTAAAGAATTTGTATTGTTTTGTCCTTAAAAGAAAGGAACACTAAAGAAATATCTGCACCTAATTTTCAGTGGTCTTTTATGTAACTGCTGCTTTGATTCTTTTACATCACTGTTTCCCTGAACCATTTTTTTTCCTAGTCTAGCACATGAACTTTCTAGTGCTGATAAGAAAGCACTGGGACTGCGCTAGCCATTTCACAGTCAGGTGAGTATTTCTCACTGTCAAGATGTCTGGGAGAAATGGCATCTTGTATTGAAAGGAGTATCTAGTGTGAATTACTTGATATAGCTATTACAGCATGTGAATAAGTCTTTCAGAAATTCTTCCATTTCTTAGTAATACGGGATGGTCTTTAAAAATCATGTGCTTGCATCTTGTGAATGTACCAGTTTCTATTTGTGAAGTTGCCAGTGGTTACTTTTGGCAGCTCTGCTGACACCTGTATCAGAGCACGGAGCTATGTTCTCTCATACCTCCTCTTCCCCATGTCCTGTATCTGTCCTGTAAATGGAGGCTACCCCAAGCATCTTACCCACCCTCCCTGCTCAGAGCAGGGGTCACCTAGCTTCCCCAGCACGACCACACCTTGGTCACTCACTATGCATCACCCTTTATAAGCCAGTTTCCCCACCCTTCTTCTCTGACCCTTCTAACTGTGAAGCCTATAAAGGGAAACATGCAGTAAGGCTTCGCAAGCACCTTTTTAAGTCTCCGTTGAAGTTTGGTCTCATGTAATGAGTTATCTCAGGCATCTTCCTGTCCTCAACACAGCATGTGTGTGTATATGTTGTGGAAGAAACATGCCCCTTCAGTGACTTCCAGGTATTAGATGCCACACATGAAGTTGTTCAGCACTCAGCACCTATATAAGTATCATGTATGTTAAAAGATTTAATGGGCAGTTATCAGCAACAGTTACTGTCAGTGATAATCTACTGTTAAACAACAAAAAGCTTGTTATGGTGAAAGCATCCTCCAGGAATTTTTATATATCTGGTGACAGGTACTGAGCTAAAACAGTCACATATGTTATTGTTCATCGGGATGCTAGGTGTCTTCCTAAGGACACATAATTTAAGATGAAATATAGTAACCTAATGAAATGCCAGCAGTGTTTGTCTTTCAACAAATTCTTGCACATTAGGATTAGAAGCAACGTGTTTCAATATGTAAGGTCCTGAAAGCACATCGCCAATTTCCTGATAAAGTCAATCATTCAAACATGCTCCTCTGTACTGACAGTAAATATGGAAACTGAAGTAATGCAGGAGTTGGGAGTCTTGTATACAGCACTGTCATAATAAAGATAAGAGTCTTCTGGTGTCAGTGGAAATCACCTATGGAGACAAAGATAGTATCAACCTTTGCCTAGCAAACAATAAATACAGAATCACAGACTCAAGGAAATGTTGAGGTTGGCAGGGACCTCTGGAGGTCACCTGGTCCAACCCCCCTGCTCAAGCAGGGCCACCTTCAGCCGGTTGCCCGGGGCTATGTCCATGTGGCTTTTGAATATCTCCAAGAAAGGAGACTCCAGAACTTCTCTGGGCAACCTGTGCCAACACTCGGTAACACGCACAGTGAAAAAGTGTTTCCTGATGTTCAGAGAGAATGTCCTTGGGTTTCAGTTTGTGCCCTTTGCCTCTGTCCTGTCACCAGGCACCACTGGAAAGAGCTTGGCTTGGTTTTCTTTACAACCTCCCTTCAGGTATTTATTATTTATTTATTTATTAATATTTATTATAAGATCTCCCATGAACCTTCTCTTCTCTAGGTGAAACAGCCACAGCTCTCTCAGCTTTTCCTCGCAGGAGAGATGCTCCCGTCCCTTCATCATCTTTGTGGCCCTTCACTGGATTCTGTCCTGTATGCCCATATCTCTCTTGCACTGGGGAGCCCAGAACTGGACACAGCACTCCAGGTGTGGCCTCACCAGCGCTGAGCAGAGGGGAAGGATCACCTCCCTTGACTTGCTGGCAATACTTTGATACTTTGCCTAATGCAGCCCAGGACACCATCAGCCTTCTTTGCCACAAGGGCACATCACTGCCTGATGCTCCCCTTGGTGCAGCCAGGACCCTCCATGTCCTTTTCTGCCCAGCTGGGTCGGCCCCCAGCATATACTAGTGCATGGGGTTGTTCCTCCCCAGAAGCGGGACTTGGCAGGCACTTGCTTTTGTTGAACTTCCTTACATTCCTGTCAGCCCTTTTCTCCAACCTGTCAAGGTCGCGCTTGATGGCAGCATGAGCCTCTGGTGCATCAGCCACTCTTCCCAGTTTGGTGTCATCAGCAGACTTGCTGATGATACAGTCTGACCCAGCATCCAGATTACCAGTGAAGATTCTAAATAGGACTGGATCCTGTATGACCCCACCACTAATTACTGGCCTGCAACTGGACTTTGTGCCACTGATCACCAGCCTCTGGGATCAGGATCTGTCACTGCTGTATAGGTGTCCCAGTAAGGGCAGGGATATGATGGAACAGGAGACATGAGCAGCTGCATTGTTTTGTAATATTCACTTCAAACCACAGAAAATGATCTGTAGATCAATCTTTTTTCTTAAAGGAGGTGCTTCCCACTTTTCAGTGAAAGTATCCCAACCACCTTCTACATGATTCCTCATGGCACTTAAAATATACTTGGCACTGCCTCAGACAGGCTGAAAAGCCTTGTATGCTGATGCAGGTCACCAGTATTGCCAGTTTCTAACACATGGTGGAGACTGTCACAACACTGGGTAACATAAAAAAAAAAATCCCTTTTAAATACTTACCAAAAAAACCCACCTCTGCAGAGACAATTCTAAATGCTTTCTCAAAACACAGGAGAAAATGTCTCTTTTCAAAGTCATTATTTTTGTAGCTTTGACTTGTAACTTTCAGCAATGTGGAGATGGCACCCAATTAAACCTCTGTCCTACCAGATGAGCCATATTGTGGCAAAACCTCTGATTGTCATTGGTGGGCAAGTACAGCCTTTGTATTCTAGCAGCAATGTGTTTCCAATTTTTCCCCATGTACAAAAGGGGCCCTTTGCACCCTTTGAAGGTTTTTGTGTAGCCTCCCAAGGAATATCCTTTGGGCAAACCCATTAAATTCAACAACAGTTACACTGTAGTAACACAAATCAACAGAAAACCTGCAACAATTTCATTAAGAGGAAAATAATTGTTTAATAAAGAAAAAAAATCTTTTCATGTATAATATGAATCTTTATTCCGTAAATCCGTCCGTAATATTGGGGGTTCTACCTAGTGCATCGAAGCCTCTCTTTCTTTCCCCTTCCCAGGTAATTGCAGAAAAATAGCCACCTCTGTGAAACAGGCCAAATGCACATCCCTGTAGTCAGTCTTATTTCCTAAGGGTAAGAACTATTTCATCTTAATGACCTCAGCAAGTGTATTTCTGCTGAAGAACTGGAAAATGTTCTTTCCTCTCGACTAGCAGAACGAAATAACTCTTTCTGATGTCTGTAATTCCAGCTGCTCTCATCACCAATCCTTTTAGCAAAGGAATCCTGCATCTGTGATGGTGAATTAAATTCTTTTGTCTGTGCCGTGACTTTGAGGGTGACTTGTGCTCCCAAATCATCTAGGTGCTGTTACAAATGCCACACCACTCACACAGCCCTGCTGGAGAGGACCTGCGTTCCGGAGCAGCCTTATTTGCCATTCTGGGTTTGTGAGTGAGAAATGTGGTGATTCACAGCAGCTGCTATAGAGTGAATATGGATTATTGACAGAATCATTACTTTATTAGACATTTTTAAGTCTTTTTTTTTTTCACAGAAGGTGTGAAGAATTTGGGGAATTACTGTATTTTATTTACTGCAGAGTATGTTTCAGCACTAACTTGACAATGGGTATCAGGCATACCTGTATGTATGGGCTTCTGGCCCTAGCTTCCCTGTGGAATAAGTCATACCAGCTTATTTCTGTGTCTTGATTTTCTGCTCTTTGTGGGTCATTTATATAATGCTATGGTGTTTGACATGTATAGCAGTTTTCCTTCTCCTGTTAAATTGAGGTTAACAGTGCTACCATTTATGCTGTAAATTATAGTCCCTTCTGTAGCATTTTTGTGTATCCAGAACAGATGGGAGTTTGCTTTCAAAACTCTTACAAATTGTTTGTTTACATTATATTGCTCTCCTTTTATCTCAGTAATAGTAGTACTTCCAGAGTTTCATTTTTTGTGCTGCAGATTGTTTCCACCCCTCCTCCCTCTGCTTCTGAGAAATTGTCATGCTGAGATGGATGGTCTGAAAAGCCATCTAAAAATATGGGAAAGGGATACTGTACCATTCTGAAAGAGGATTCAAGAATCTCCATAATTTTTTTCCAGTGACTGAGAACTTGTGATTGTATAACATGTATAAATACATGCATTTGGAATGACCCATTGCTATAGGACTAGGACCATGTTATTCTTATTTCTCCTTTACTGTTGTTTCATCACTTTCTTCCCCCATTCTGTTAGGAGTGCAGTTTAATGCATCCATCTTGAGGACTGGGGCATTCTCTGCCTGCTTTGCATTCACTCATTTATTCCCATGACCCAAGTACAAAAGGCTAGAAATAGTGAAGAAGAAAAGTCTAAGCAAACAAAAAATCTGAGGAAGTGCAATGACACTTTCACCAGATTGTTTGCATTCCCTGTTTTTGACTACTTCTTTCTGTTGATGAGTGGTTATTTGGAGGACCGTGGACTGATGTCCTCCCATACCAGTTTTGTTCTCCTGTGTGGAAATCCTTGCCATCTTTGTCCACATGCTTGCTTTCCTATTCTTACAGTCTCTTCTAGTCCCTGCCATAAGGAGATGGAGAGAAAGCTTACATCTTACTTGCCATTCACAACATGGATATCAGTAAAAAGGTCATTAGACAAGATGAAGAAAGTGCTTGCAAAAAGTAGTCCATGGCCGACAGCTTTCCCTGATCTAACATATATTTGGAAACATTCTGAAAGGCGGAAAGAAAAGCAAGAGAAAAGTGTCTTATCATTTTCCAACCTCTCCGGCCATTGGATTTTTATAGGTCCCAAAAGCCGGGAAAGTCAATAATATATAACTGGTTCCCTGCAGAAAAATCAACAATGACTCAGTTGCTTTGCATTATGGAAACAAACCCATGAAAAATGGGTTCCTTCCTAGAGAGTTCCAGCTCTCTTCATAAACATGTATTTCGTCCAAATAAACCAAACTACCCTGAAGTGCCTTCTGGCATATGATGTATTGTGTTATAATATGATAAAATTGCAAGCAGAGCGAAAACCACATGATGTTGTGAATGATAAAAGTGACCCTGCTGGGTCTTCAGTAGAGATGATCCTGCATAGTGGGATGTCTGTCTCTCGGTACAGTCCATGTTGGTCAGTGTCCGTAATGTCATGTTGACAGATACTCTCTGTGAGCCACACCTCTACTGTCAGGGATGCTGAATCACGCCTCTCTGAGGGGGTGAGGGTGGGCAGACGGGGGCATAGAACTGAAATGACAAGCAAAAATTATTTGGAGCACATGAATGAAAAATGAAGTCACTGGAGATGGTAACTGATGCCACTGAATTAAGACAACTTTAAACTAGAACCAAACACAAGCCTATGGTTTGAGTGTTTTACAAGTGCTAATTTAGAATCCTCATCTAGGAGGCTTGTTCTGAACCTAATTATTTATGCAAACATACACAGATCCCTGTTAAACTCTGATAATTCTAATGGCCCTTATCAGCATCTTAGCCTTCTTCCAGAAAAGAAAAGACTTCAGGGTAAAGATACTCCCAGAGAATACACGTAGTTTCTATAAAAATAAAAAAATGAAAGTTAAATCACAGGATTTAGGTTCTAAATACATTTCTGATACAGACTTCATGGTAAAGCTGCATAACTCCCTCAGAGTTTCTATGGCAGCTCTGGAAATCTCGGTCTACAAATGTGAATTCACTTTGCTATTTTGAATTCTGTGTATCTGTGTTAAACTGCAAACTCTTTTTTGTATTCTGAGCATTAAGTGAGTACATTACACTTTCACTTTTGCTGAAGTAGGCTGGGAATGCCAAGAGAGATTTTTGTGCCTTGCAGAAAACCATCAGTGAAAGTTTGTTAGGCCTTGGTGATTGATTATTCAGATGAGAATAGACAAAATACGGACTATTGCTACAGGCTAAACAGGTTTTTAAGTCCATGCTTTAGGTAGGTTGATGGCCAAGAGTCACCATGGAAGCTGTGAGGAGGGGTCAGGGGTCTACCTGATTTAAGGACAGGAAATTTGTGAATGAAAAGGCACTTAAGAGATGGGATTGGATCCTGAGCAATAGCTACTCAGGAGGCAATGAAGAGACAGGGAGTTTCACTTCTTGCAGCACAGGGTTTCCCATTTATATTTATTTATTGCTTGCTGCTCACTGTTTTCCTTTTCCTAATGAACACAGTAGTCTTTAGGAAAAAACATGCGCTCAAAGTTAGAGAGAAGGACAGGGCTGTGGTTCCTAACTCAGCAGGACAGTTGCCATGCAAGACACTGGCTGAAACAGCTTCTCTTCCTTACAAGCCATCGAACTTGCCTTGCTCTCCTTCAGTGAGCTCTTGAAGACAGGGAGCTGCCTTCACATGCCGTGTGAGCCGGACTCCTCCCCCTCTTTCCCTGAGGCTTGTTCATTTGCAGATTGTAGTAACATAACTCTTCTGCATTTCTATGACAATAGACATTGTCTTTAAAATAAAATGAGCAAAACAAGTTAGGACAAGCTCCTCTCAGTTGCCAAACAGGTTTTTCTCACAGTCATAGGCACACTTTCTGTCAGCCCACAGATGCAAGTGTTTTTGCTGTAATCAGCCCTGCGTATGCTTTGAGTTACATAGTACAAACCACCCCTAAATGCTTCAATATTTTCTACCTGAAAACAATATATGACAGAATTTTTACGCTGGTGATGTGCAATATATGTTTGTTAGAAGTTCAAAAAGTGTATGTTTATATGTTATCTGAGAAAATTTTAACGGAGAGTTTGATGTATAGTTACTTCTTTACATCGACTGTGTTATTTCTGTGGAGGCCCTGGGGGAAATCCCTATCAATGGCCCAGGAGTCCCACTTCAGCCCAGACCCGTCAGTCCCTGCCCCAGTGACAATGTCAGCACAGGTATGTCCGTAAGGCACATAGGCTGTAAAGGCACAGTTCCAGAAAACTCTCTGCATCTGTTTTGGTTCTCATTGGTACATTTACAGAGCTCTGTAAAACTGGCTTTTTCCTTTTCACCGGTTACATCTATTACCCTGAAAGGTAGGGCATGCCATTCCCAGGGTGGTGTTAAACTTCTTTTAGAGTTAACAGTGGAGCAGATCAGGATCAGACCACTTTTTTACTTCTTTTAACATCTTTGCATTATGAGAAAGACATCCTTGTCTTCTGAAACACAGAAAGGAGGCACACAGGAACGTATTCATAAAGCAGGGCCTCTCATCTTTCCAGGTTATCAACCACATGTTAACAGAGAGGATATTTTCCATCACAGACCCATGTCATCCATGTGTTAACCGCAGCAATGGCTGATGAGGTAAACTAAGAGTAGAAGACAAATAAATACATTTACCTCTTTTATCTAAAACATTTCTAACATTCTCTAAAACATACCTATCTCATCTGTCTAAAGCAAGAGGAGTAGACATTTTTTTTCCATTTGAGAAACATTAGCAGCAGTATGCAGGACTTGATTAGGTTTTCTTCCCTGCATATCCTTTTTCCACATCACACCTACATTATGTCTGCTTCTTCTTTCCCTTGCAATTTTTTGCCCAGCCATTTGTCCTTATTGTCTCAATTAAGTAGGCTGTGGCCTGGTTTATTTTTCTCCTGAACCGATTTCCTTATCTTGTGTCTCCTGCTTCCCTCCCTGAGAATGCATTCTTCAAAGATTACTGCCAGGGACTATGACCTAGAATAGGACTTAGTTTATAATTTACTAGGCATAATTAAGTCCAGTAAAATACAAATGCAGTTGTCCAAAACTTTTGTAAGTCTTAAGCTTTCTATGAAAAATTATATTGGATTAATTAATGCAGAAACCGGTGAGTAAAATTCTGTCCCCATGTCAGTTTGAGCATGGACAAGAGCAGTGTGAACATCTCTGTGTCCCCCATTTGTGGACAATACTTTTCCTGGGATGACACTTTTACAGTCTCTGCCACTTACTGACATAATGACATTGATGTGGCAAGGACCAGCGGCCCCCTGAGGAACAGGGTCAGGCAAATCTGATGTCTTCCATCTTGGCTTCAGATTGTAATTTCCTTTTTGTCCTTTGATTGTCTCTGCAAAGAGACCACCTGTGAGGTTTTCAGGTGTTCAACAGGAATTGGAGTTGCGCCTACGGTAAATTTAAAATGCTGGGGCAGATGCATACAGTTTCCAATGCATATCCATAGCTCATAAAAGTAAGCGGGGAGCCTTGGTCATCACTTGACCAAGTTTTACTCATTTAAATTGGTCAAAATACCTTGCTTTTACTTGAAATGAGTTCTACCTTTCAGATGATCCAAATATTATTTGAAAAATTTAAAAGACAAGCTAATTTGATATACTCTGAAGCAGTTGATTCATTAATTCTGTTGTACAGACATGATATACAGTCTTCCTTTTCAGGACATAACTTTATTTTAGGTATGACTGATTTATTGGCAGACCACAGGAATACAACTGTGCTCTGTTTTACACAAAATGTCATAAATAATATACTCTGAAATGCCCCTCAGATACAGAAGACTATAAATTACAGAAAGTAGTTGTGCAAAGACATTCTACAGTGAGTTAATTAAGGCAGTCAGGCATAAGGCCGATAACACAAAGAAACAAAATTAAAAGATACAGGGTAGGAAGAAAATCTATGCTTTTGACTGAGATTTGAAAAGAGGGAATGAATTGATGAGGCAGAGAGAAAGAGGCAATCTGTTTCAGATGGCAGGTTACAGTTGAGAATGTGTTTACAGCAAGAGTAGTAAGTCTGAAGGAACAGAAAGAAGCCTGGCTCTAGACTGCAAAAGGAGAAACAGGAGAGGGAAGAGAAAGTGTGTTGAGCTAGGGAAAATCCATGGTTTTGGAAAGCAAGAACAAGAGAAGGCTTCCAGCTGGATCATGTAACTGCTTGGAAAGCTGAACTGAGCAAGACTTTAAGAATCAAGGTAGTTGTGAAGAAAAGAGCAGAAGATAGTAATAAGACTGTAAAAGGGCTATTGCAAAAGAGATGGCATTCAAAGGTGGGTTTGCAGGGTAATGATACACAGATTTGTGCACCAGAGGCTGAATCCTGTCTTGTGCTGTGCTATCGCACAACGGCGAAAGGCTGCACAGCCTATCCTTTCAAATATCTTTTCAGCCATGTAGGAAACAGAATAGAGTATTTTATTGCTCAGAAAACATCCTGAGTGGAAAAGATTGACCATCATAGAACTTACTAATTGTAAATCTGAGGTGAAATTACCTGTCAGTAATAACCAAGCTGTATCTAGGTTGCAGCCGTGCTGTAGGCAGAGCCCTGCTTTCCTGTCATGCTGTTCCCTCCTCACATTTCATGCTGTACCTGTAGCCTGCAGTGTAACACTCCTCCTCCACTGGTGCAGTGAAATGACTCAATGAGCATCTGGATGGGTGAGATGATGTCTTTTTTATCAGTTAAAACTTCTCCCAGGAAAGGACTAGAGTTAAGATGTGGGATACCTGGAAGGGGAAGGTGGTAGATCGCAAGATTCAGGCTTCACCAAGGGAGTAAAAGCTGTCTCCAATGGGTTAGCATGGTAGCTGCATACCACATGAAGTCATGCCATGATACACTGCCTTTCAGCAAGGCAGACGTTCACTATATTTCTAGGTAATGAATATATTTACAAAGGTTGATTCTTGCAGGGCATTAGAGGAATTAATGTTGTCAGAAAATGTTCTCTTTGTACCTAACTTTGCATTAACAAATCTTTAGCACAGAAGGCTCTGATTCCTTTTAAGAAGAATTACTTGATCTGTGTTAAAAAACATGCAAACAGAAAACTCCTGCTAGCATAGCCGCATGGAGTGTAACAGATTTCCATAGAAGTGCGTTGTTTGTGGATGTCAGTACCATGGCTTTGAATAAGGTGTTGCAATACAGTATGGGTATTTCCAGAAAGGTGTATCTGGCAAAATGAATGAGCTGAAATAATATGTAGCTAAAATTTTAATGGAATAAGGGAGGTCAAGCAGAACCAGTCAGTCTGTCATTTACCAATAGACAAAGGTAAACATACAAGAAGAGGACAATTATGCCATGTTCTCTCTGGAACTCAAAACCTCTTAATTCCTTATGGAATAAGGATCTACATGAGCACAACTCCTAGTTTGATCCCAGTTTGGCTTTTCCCCTAAAGATCTCATTTGTGGCACTTTTTTCAACATTTTTTTTTTCAATATTTTTTTCAACAATTATTTATATTTCAATTCAGAAAATGTTTATTACTGAATTTCTGAGTATTTTTTTCCTAAACAGCAATTAACTTATAAAAATGAGAATTGTTGTAACACAGGCAAATTAGAATATTTTTCAGTCAGTGGTGGTCTTGCTGATTTCAATAAAAGATGATTCACCTGTAATAATCAGAAGAATCAAAATGCAGGATTTATTGTTTCTGAGAACTGTTTCTACATTAGGTACTCATGGCAACAACAGAGGTAGAAAAATAACTTCTTTATGCGAACTTTTCACAGCTCCTATAAGCAAAAACCCAGCAAAACAAGTCTTGTTTGATAGTTTCTGTTACAGCCAGCAGTCTCTGTCTGCCTATAAACTAGTAAATGGAGCAAGAAGAGTTCTCCCAAGTGCTATCACATTACTGGATCATAAAAGCACTCCATTGTTCACGTTGCTATAGTAAATATTCATGCTTTTATGGGTTTCTGTATCTGCAAGACCTGGTTAGCTATGCAATCAACCTTTTTCATTTATTTCCTTTTCTTAGGAGAAATGGTTTGTAGATTGGCAGATGAGTAGTTGTCGCCTCTATCAGCCTGACACCTTGTTAAGCTAGCGGCTAACAAATAGACCTGTAAAACTATCATCCTGCACATTTTGAGCTTTTCAGTGAAATTTGCTATCCTGATGGCTCAGTGATTATCTTATTCATAGGAAGATACTGCAACAATACCGACCATCTTCAAACACTCAATTTATTTTTAAAAATTGACGTTTTCTTAGGACAAAAAAGTTTCATTTAACATTGATTTAAAAGTTCATACAACAGCATTGTTTAAAGATGTTTTCTGACATAGGGAAAATACTCTTAAAAGAATGAGTCTAATTTTTTTAGAAATTATTTTTAAATGTCTAACATTCTTTTTGTTGAACTCAAATATAATTGCTTTAGGAAAAAAGAAATTCACTTAACCTAAACAGAGAGAGTTTTTCTTCAGGTGAGCCTACCTTTATGAGGCTCTTTTGTTCATCGAAGTTCTGGTCCATGAGGTCGATGGAAGCCTTTGCCTTGAAATCATGAATGAGTTTTGGGTTAGGCAGTAGTCAGTTAGCATTTATATGCATAGACCACTTGAAAGAGCTATGTGTGATGGAGACTAGAATGTGGATGTGGAAATCAAAGAATATTAGAGTTCGAGTAGAGGCTAGAAACTAAATGTTGCTTAGCAGTGAAAATGCTGTGGGATTTCAACACATAACAGCTCTCTCAGGCACAAAATTTAACTGCTCACTGGTTATGTGCTGCACTTGAAACAGCCATTAAAACAAACATTAGAATGGGAAAAATTGGCTATGTGAATAGTCAGCAGAGAAGCACAGAGGCTGCTTCTGTGCAGCAGAAGAAAAGCTAAGCTTACATTTTAATAACTATTTGAAGATTTTCTTTAAATGGATAAGGTTTCCTGCTAAGCAGCTCACATTATTTTCCTTTTCATCCTTGTTTGCCTGACAGATTAATTTGGAGCCAAACAAACCCTGAAGAAAGAAACCCGAAGTATTGCAATTCTGGCTTGCAGGGTCAGTTACAAAGTCTTGATTTGAAGAGTTGAGGAAGTTGCATGAAAAAGGGATCTGGATCTGAGAAGGTGTACACGATAAGGAGCCCATCATGTCTGTGTACTGCAGTAGTTTGCTTTCCTCCATGGGACCAGGCATGTGAGTCTGCACAGATACGTTAGGACTTCCAGGAAACCTCTCCAACCTGTGCTCTCACATGGAGGCGACACATATTCAAGCAAGGTACTACATTAATAGTGCCAGTGGCATCAGACATCCTGTGGGAGACTGAGTGTGCTGCAGGAGATACAAAGGCCTGTGCCTCTGAAAGCACAGTCCAGCCCAGACTGTTCATGCATAGGGCTGTGTATCATATATGCCTTTGGCATGAGAAAAGACAGAGCCATGGGAGCTGCACTGTCCTTGGGGATACTAGGAATTAAGCTGAATCAGCAGGAATTAAATAGGAGGCAAAACCTGCTGCAGTAAGTCTTCACCTAACCTTTAAATGAGGTCTTCCATGTGTATGCAGAGTTTTGTGGCATCTCTTTACAGAAGCAGACTCTGTTTGCTGACTCTCCTTTCCTTTCCTTTCTTGGACAGGCTGAGTTTTTCCCTAGCACCAGTGGGGTGCAGTGACCTGTGTATGTTCTCTGTTCTCTTCTGCCAGGAGGAAAAATTTTGTGTGTGCTCTCCATGTGCATGATTGGGTGGCTGGCTGCAAAGGAAAAGGACACCAAATATTTGCATGCTTAAAAACAGCGATTCTTCACTTCTCTTGTTTTCTGTCTCTCTGAGGTGAGTCTTCTCATGTAATGCTGGCAGGGGTAATTCAAAGTCTCCCTTCTTTGCAGGGGGAGGTGCCACACTTGGCGCATGCCGGATTGCTGCTGGTTACTCAGGTAGCACAAGTATCTCTGTGTTGTGCTGGACTGTCTTGTTAATATTAAAATCTTCTACTCTGGGCGTCTTCTGTAACATGTAGCATTACCTTATTTCACAGCAGTTTCATATTAATTAGGGGATGGTTCTCAGAAAAAGACGGGACATGTCAAAGATATGGTGGCTCCCACAATAGGTAAAGCACTGCACTGAATACTCATTAATAAGACACAGCTTACAAAGTCATAATGATAATAGAAACAGCAGCGGCAATGTCCTGGGTCAGGGCTTTGTGTGCATGTATGTTTCAAATGCATGCAAGGGATCCTATTAGAGCTTTAAAATAAATTTAAAGGCTTTGCTTCAGCAAATTTTCATGCTCATTTAAAACCCTGGTTTATCATTATGAAGTGTATTAACTTTTCCATGTTTAATGCTTATTTCTGTCCTGAGAAAAATAAACAAATAATAGTTTGTAAATGGGTTTCTTGGGAAAGGAGGCTAAGCGGCAGCAGGGTATCATTTGCACTTACAGCTGATTGCTTTAAAAAGCTGTTCTAGAGTTCAAAAGGTGAAAAAACAGACTTGGTGAACATGTGCATTTTACTTATTTTCGTTTTTGCTCAGAATGGATATACAGAGCAGTCTTTTGACAGGCATGAGGCACTGCCAGTTATTCATCTTACACGAAAGAGGAGAAAGTGGTAAGTCATATTTGCACAGTATTTCTGAGAGACTGCTAGCCTCAAGTGCAGGCTGCTCCCTGCTGCTGCTACTATATATACCTCATGAAAGGCTGGTTTAAAGTGTAATGAAACCATAGTGGGAAAAGATGTGTTCCTTTCCCACAAGCATTTAGAAACAAATAAGCATCCTTACGAAACAATAGTGTCTCCCGTGCCAAAACATGGGCATGCAAAAGTTTCATGGAAGGCCCTTTAGAAATGTGTATTACAAGAGTGAATTAAGTTCAGAGAGTGTTGTTTGAATGGAAAAGTATGTGAAAGTAACAAAGATAAAAGTGGAAAGAGTGGGTGAAAGAAGCAGAGCAGTCCTTGGGAGCGTGATCCTGAACAAGCACATTGTTCCTGTGGGCCATGGAGTGGTGAGCAAAGATGTTGTCTCTTGCTGCCCACCAATGTGTTCCGCAAACAGAACTTTGTAAATAAGCAGGAAGGTGACAGGGATATCTTGTTCCATCTCTGATTTATTTTCCTGCAAGAAGTAATGTCTAATATGGAAATGCTTTTAATTTTCAACAAACAGCGAGATTCAGAAATTACTTCATGCTTTCTTCCTATACATTTACTGCCATTGGGTACAGTTAGTATTCAGACTTCATTCCTCCTAATCACCTACTGCCAATTGCAATTCTTTTTGGAAAAGCAAATATTGATTTTTGTAACCTGGGAAAAGTCAGTTGAGGGCTCACAGGAAGATCATCACATTTTGTGTGATCTAATCCACTTTTCAAGTGGAAAAGAGTAGTATATTAATTTGACAGTATTTTAATACTGAAATTAACTGAATATGCAAATGTTTGAGAATAAGTGCTCAGTCAAACCAGTTCTTAATATCTTGGTGCCTATTTCTTGGGATTTAAATAAAAGTAGCTTGGCTTTTCAAATAGCTGAATACTTGTGTCGTCCCTAGGCTTAATAAGCACATCTTCTGTGACACCATCACAGTACAACTCATGTATAAATTTGTCCTTATAACATCCATGGAATTTGCTTGTTATAGAAATGTGGGAGCGGGTGGAGGAAAGGTTATAAAAAAAATTATTGTAGCTAGGGATCTGAATCACTGTTAGGGCTTTATACTAAGATTGCCTTGCAGGAGGTACAGCAATTCTGCACAAAGACTGTGCAATTTGTAAATGGAAACTTTTACTCTACAGCACTTTCCCCATGCATGATTAAGCTTCTTAAAAAAAAAAAAAAAAAAAGGCAGCCATGGTGCAATGCTAACACTTATGAGTGATGCATGATTGATGATCCCCTAAAGGCGATGAGAGAGAAAATTACCTCCTTCCCTCATTTAAGGACATTATTAGAAGACTCAATGAGTTCAAAGCTCAGGAAATTATGTTAAGAGGACTGAATCAGGCTTTAAAAAAATCAGGATAAATTCTTTTCTCAACAGTTCAAGGGTAAGATTTCTTTTAATGCACTGTAAAAGAAGAAGAAAAGTTTGACACGCTGCTATATGGTACTCTTTAAAAATATCTGTCACATCATTTGTGATTTACTCACACTGGTAACTATTCTTTCCATGTACTAAATGGACTGCAATCTGTAACCAATGCAATTTAATATTACATTTTAAATGTTATGTGTGTCCTAGTACCTCAATGTGAAAAGTAAAAGGATCCTTCTTTCAATTGTAAAGGTAACACAATATGCTGGGCAAGAACAGGATCAGTTAACACTGTTCAAAACATCAGTGTTTTCTTCTGCAGGGTTTAAGAGCGAGACCAAGTCAGTGCCAGCCGACAATGTACACTTCTACTGCTAGGGAGAGGAAAAATGGGAACAGTACTAAACAGATCTAAGGGTACTTATTTTCTTGCATTTTTTGCTTTGCATCTTCTGTAATGAACTGTTTTGTGGCACTGATCTAGCATCAGTCAGGAAACAGTGAGAAGCAGGCTGCAGTTGATCAGAGGGATATGGAGCTGGGTCTGTCCTGTCACAATCCTACTGGGGCATGCATGGCTGCTCCGTTTCACTAGTTTCAGAAGGAAACAAGACTTACACAGTGTCCCTCTCTGTACCTGTCTGATCTGTGCCCAATGACTTTAGCAGACGTTGTCTGAATGATTAAAAATTTGGAAGAGGTAGCTGTCTCAAAGGTATTAAGTTCTACACAATTTCCAGGGGACAGCGAAGAGGCAGCTTCAGCAACCTCGTAAAGGGAGTGCCCACCGTTGCATGAGCTCTACCCGTATGAGGCACAGGGGAGTCCATATGGGAGAGTCTGTATGTTACAGGCACTCCAAATGGGAAGAGTGTCAGCTGGAACTGACACTGTGTGAGGTGCCAGCAAATCCAGCCACAAGACGCATCCTCAGGAAACCAGGTTTCATTGCTCTTGTTACTTCAGAATTTTGTAAAATAAGACTACTCTTACCTGAGCTGAACAAAATGCAAGTTCCTGATTCCAAAGGTGTCATGTTATATCACAGCCTTTAAAATAGGGGGACATTTAACTACCTACAAAATACACTTTGTCTCAACTTCTAACCAAAATCCCATATGGGAGCGGTCTCCAAGCACGACACTAAATATTCTTAACTCATGGCAGCATTCATAGATGCATGCGTAAGAAAACCTGTATGTCGAGAGCCTAAATAACTTTTTAGTTAAGGTGGATCACACTGGACTTGTAGCATGTCTCTGCCCTATCACAGTGTCTTAATGTGAGTTTTTAGATGTCTCTTTTGGGGTATGGGAACAATTTTGAGATTTTTGTGTTCAGGTAGGAGAGAAAATAAATTTCTCTTCCCGACAGAAAGGTAAATGGGCAATTTTCTTATTGCAGAATCATTATGTGATGTGATAAAGAAATAAAACCCTAAATTCCCACATTATCACCTGCCATTTAATAAAATAAGAACAAATAGTATATTCATGATAAACCATCTAACTTATTTGTGTCTGTGCCAATTTTGGGGGGCTGCAAGCAACACTTGAGTGGCAAGGGAAGTCAGAGAACATTATCTTTTTGTTGGCTTTTGAGCAACTTACACCTGTCCCCTTAATTGGCTTAACATCTCCCCTTCAAGGACTTGAGATTACTTCACCAACTCAGGCAAATTATCTGCATTTTAATAGTCACTTAAGCTTTAAGAATGACATGTGAATTGATTCTTGGTAGTCTTGGTCAAGGCTAATGCTTTCCTAATACCACATCTTCACAGCCTCATAAAATAACATGAATTTCAATGAGTTTCTTGAAGCTACCGGGCAGAGTTGAACATTCCCACTTCCCCTTTACTGTATGGAAATAGAATTTTTTTCTATACCCAAAAAGTATCCACTCACTTTCAGACTCTCAATATCAAGACTAGAAAAGCAACAAATCAAGAAAGAATAACAGTAATGTATCCATCTTAAAATTGCTCTTTTAATATGTTGCATCAATTGCTCTCACAACATAGCAGCTGCCTCATAGCTACCACTATGAGCCAGAAACTCCCCTTCATTGGAAGTGCAGCAGATGGGAAAATGGCAGTGGCTATGTCTAAATTAAATGAGCTGGAGGCACTTCTCAGCTCCTATGTATAAAGCTGCTAGACATTTTGTGATGTGTCTGGGAGGGACCCAGATGCACACCATTTCCTCTTCACCTTCAGATTTGTGGTTTGTTTGGGAAGGAAACAGGTGTGTAGGCATGAAGGGAGCCACATTTGCTCTCTGAATGAAGTCTGCTGTTGGGACAATCAGGAGCATGTGTTTGATATACAGTTTAGATTTAGCCAGTATCTACATGCCTTCACATAGCTAAATATACCAATAATATACCAATTATGTTTCCACATGAACAGGCTCACTGAAAATTTGGCTTAAAAAGCTCAACACAAACCATTAAAGTGCTGGCTTCATCATCATTAAAAACTAATCAGACCCATCACTACTGAAACATCAGCTTCTCTTGTTTGTATACAGAGTACATAATTAATTTATTTAAATGTCAGCAACAGACTTCATCAAGGTTTCCTACACTTCATCCTACATCCCTATGTAGGGTTGAAAAAGAAGTTATCACTGCCAGCCATCTCAGCTGGTTTTGCACAACATACTTCAGACATGGTCTCAGATGCATCCTTTAAAATCTCTGAAGCCAGAGTGTAACAGACTATTCTCTATGCTAGTGGCTTAGCACTTTTATGCCAGGACTACTTGTTCAGGATATTTCCAGCTTTTTTTTTTTAATCTCTTTTTTTCCCCACAGTGACATAAAAAGTATCCTGTAAAGCCAGAATTAGCGCCAGATGTGAATACATGTGGCTGGGATAGAAAGAGAATAATTGCATACACTTCTAGAGTAAAAAAGCATTTTTCCTCCAAGAGTGAATGTACTCAGTTCAGTGGGTAACTCTCATTTGCTTAGCTTTGCTGTCCACTGGGACTGAGAATAGCATCCTCTTCTATTCTGCCACAGCTTACTTTTCTTGCTTCCTAGGTGATCTGTGATTTCATGAAAGCCTGATTGTTGTTTTGTTCAAAGGAATTTTTTGACATAAACTACATGTTAAATTAGGTAAAAGATGCATAGGGTACAATTAGCATGAGGAGAAAAAAAGTCGCTGAAAGCATCAGTTCCTTAAAAATGTAGGGAATGGAGTGTATTAACATTAGCTTCTGCATAATGAGATGTGCTTGACACGATGAGTTAATGCATTAGCCTTTCACCTTAGAAGCCTGCGTTCAAAACCAGAATCCACAGAAATTAATTTTGTAGCTTCATATGATTCTCTTTTGGACATTAATCCACCTTATACAAGTCACAGCACAATCAGATCTGCCTAGATGCTAAAGAGCAGGCAACTGAAACAGTGTGGAACACAGCCAGCTCTCTTCTGAGCACCTACAGGGCAGTCAGGTCCCATCAATTCATTGCTTTCCTGTGAGTAAAGTTGTTCCTGCTGTGGGTTTTTCTTTTGTTCAGCTGACGTCTGTGCTGCCGGTATATACTAGTTGAAAATTTGCCCCATGATTTTACAATATAATAGTAATAGTCTGCTACTTAAGTTTCATTTAATTATGTCACAAATAAAAGTCGTTTTAGCTAATTATTCTGAGATTACACGCTCTGAAAGAGAGAGGGATAGGGAAGCACCTTCTTCAGTGGCCAAAAATAAATAAGCTGTGAAAAGAGAAGCCTTATTAGGATTGCTGTTTTTCATCACTGTGCTCCATTACATTATATCAAAATCAAATTGCATTAGGCTATCAGAGCACCAGCTGACATGCACATTCAATCAGGGCTTTCCAAAGCATGCTCCCATTTTATTACGTGCATTGTAGGCAGTACTTAAATATTAACTGAGTACAAATTCCACTTAGAAGCATTTTAAAAATAACCCCTTGATGCATTCTTTTTCAGGCTTTTGACAGCAGCATAAGCCTAAGGCTTTGGGTGAGGAGAGCAGACAGCTACCCAGAGTGCTCAATTTCTCAACTATGCTGAATAAAAAAGAATCAGCAAGAATTCAATGCAGACTCCTTAGCGCTCAGGTCCTTAGAATATACACAGCTTGGGAGACTTAAATGTAAGCAGCTAATTCAGGATGAGACCTTCAGGCACAGGTATGATTTTTTCAAATCACAAACACAGATATTTTGATTTGCATGGTAGCAGTGCACGTTTACATGTTTGTAAGGTAAGGATGAAGAGTTCTCCTTTTCATTTATATTCTCTCTGAAAAGATGTCTGCACACTTGTGCAGTTGTACAAGTTGGAAGAGTATTTCTCCCAGATTCCTGGCTTTGATATTTGCCAGCCTGACTGTCAGAGCAGCGCAGATCTTGGATCTGTTGTAAACTGGAGCCACAGCACTATGAGCTTGCTTTTCTTTTACTGATTAATCTCTTCTCGGTTTTGCTTTGCTCTTAGCCACTGAGATGCACTCTGTCCCCCCAGATAAGGCTAAACTGAATGTTTCCCATGTAGTCCAGCCTCCCACCATGCCTGGAATATCTGCGCACTCGTGGATTTGATGTAGTCTTTGTTCCAAAATCACTACTCTGTCAGGACTATAATTTAAAAAAAAAAAAAGAAAGAAAGAAAAGCTCTGGGAGAAGGAGCTAAAATATAATCGGTTTAACTAATAAACATCTTTGCCTAAAATGAAGTATCCCATTAACACTTTGTCAGTGGAAGTGTTTAGTGCCCATGTTTAGGCTTATACACATGCACGCTAGTCTCCCAGTCTGAGCAAGGAAGTGATTAATATCTCTCTCAGCTCTGCTCTGTCAGCAAAGCTACCAAACATGCTGTGTGTTTCTGTTGTATTCAGTGTGTTTGTGGCATTCTGGTGTCCATCCATTCATCACAGAACAGAGATCCATACTCATCCCTCCCACCTTGTAGTGGTGGACCATTCCTGCGATGTCGGCTCCCCCTTGCTACCTGCCCCTGGCAGTCTAGGCAGCTCAGTGGCACAGCTATAACATGGGAAGTGAAAGGTGCTCCCCAACTCTTACACAACACAGGCATTTACTGTGGAGTTGGAGGAAATATGTTTGAGATCCTGGCACTGAAGGAGGGCTCACACCAGAGCTCTCATTTCCTGAGCAAGTTCAAGGACTAGCAAGCAATTATGTGGACAATGTCTCCCACTATCACCCTGAGACAAGTGAGCTTTGTGAAGTGCTTAAGCTAAGAAGAAGGATGAAGTACTTAAACATGGAGCTCTACCTAAGTCAGACACCTGACATGGGGAGAATGAGAGTTCACATACAACTCAGGAAGCGCACCCTTTTGATGCCTAACTTTTTTCTCCTCAGCATGTGGCAGTCATGTTCCCAATTTTAGTAGTGTCTCTGGTATTGTTATCCAAAAAGCGGATTCTTCGCCCAGTGTGCAACGAATCAATAATCACACACTCAGGAGAGACATTGCAAATTTGTTTCAAGGTTGCGCAAGCCTGAATGCTTGGTGGTTTTCCACAAATCAAGCACACCAAAGCTGGCTACCTCATAGCATTTATACAGTAAGTCCATACATATTCTGCCTATCCAATACATATTCATTCTATTCTACATAGGTTGTGTAATGACATTGTCACTCTTCTCAGCTCCGCTTCAGATTCTTCCACGCATGCCTTCCTCTCTTTGGGGGTCTTTGGTGGTCTTTACAGGTGGTTGCATGTTACACAAGAACAACTTAAAGCTATTTTCTCTTGCCAACTCTCCTTAATCTTTCTTCTAAAAGGAACATTTGTCATTGATTAAATGAGTGAGCTAATAGCCAAGACATCCTGTCCCTAAGCTTCGGTTAAATATTAAAACATGAAACAATGCTTAATCAAAAAGAAAGGAATCCAGATTCACGCTATCTAAACATACACAATACCCCTTCTTTCCAAGGGTGTGTGTGTGCGTTCTTTTACAGTATCTTTCTGTGTCTCACCTTCAGCTTTAAGTCATCCCTTCCCTATAAAAGCTACAAAGCTTTGTCTCATCTACAAGTGGCTCAAGTCATCTCTATAAACTATTATCCACTTATTGCAAAAGAGTAATGCAATGATAAAGCTGTAACCCACCACTTAGCATATTGTAGCCCTTTCAGCAAGTTCATTATTCTCATCACACCTCTGTGTGGGAAGCTGGGGGTGCAGCAGTGCGGCATGTCATGCACGTATGACATGTTCCCTGTATGGCCTTCCAAACCACTCTTTTTTTGTCTTGAACTACTAAAAAGGGGTGTTGGAGCTGCCTCTTGAAGTGATAACATTGCTATGGTCAAAGAGCAATGGTTAGTTCATGTCAGTCTAGTGCCAGACACTGCTAGAAGGAAAAATCTAGTCTTTCTCTAACATCAGTTTATTCTGAAGCACCTGAACATCTGTAATAGAGAAACATTCTCCCATGAAACATTTTCCTATGAATCCTGGCATTTCACTACTTTACACTTCAATTATTCTTGAGTAAGAAATGCAACAGGAGGATTCCAGAGGCTGCCCAGTGGAATAAACGACAGCCTTTATAAATGCAAAGATTATAAATAAGCAGGCTGATAAGAGCTGTGAATCTGTCAATTTAAATGGCATTCCACATGTGAACTTCTAATTGAGATGAAGCATTGTGGCACAATGTATTCCATTTATTACTTTCCATTAACTTTCATGTGACCTATTTCTCTACCTCTTGTCAGGTTCATCTTTCTGAGAACTTCACAGACAAAATGATATTTTCCTTTTCTGTCTGCTCAGCGGTGATCTCAGTTTGAAGCATTGCTTAGCATTCATCACTAAGAAATAATGCCAAAGGCATTAAACATTACTTCATAGTCCCCTTCCTCTTATTTAATTTTCCTTCTGTTTCTTAACCCTACGTATGTTAAAGTCTGGAAAAAGTTTTGGTGATCAATCTTTATGGTTTCCTTTTTGGCCAATCAAAATGAGAGAGATGTCTTGCAGTTGCTAATCTGGTGAAAGAATAGGAAGCATGAAACACTAGAAGCTATTGTTAACCTTAGTCCTTAAAAAGAACACAGGCATACATTAAAGAAGCAGTAATTATGAATCATTATCACCAACTTTCAGACTCATAGGAATACTTTTATCCATACAGTTTCTATCTTTGCTTGATTCCTACTATAAAGGCAGCAAGAATGTAATTTCAGTGGGTTTGGCTGTAAATTTCTGATAACTCTTACTACGTCCTTGCTGAATTTCATCTTCCTGAAGTAAGTGGGGATTCTGCTATGAATGTTGCTTGGTGAAAAGCCCTTCCAGTTTCAGTTAGTGGTTACTCTGTACTGTCATTTTTTAATAAAAAATGGTTTCAAGTCCTGCTTAAAAAACTAGTGGTATAATACGCTTATAACAGAGGGTTTTTGAGCATGTTAGTTCTTGGAGCCACTGCTGTCCAGATAAAATGAGTGGAGACCACTAGAATCCAACGCATACCAACCAGACGGAGTCAGGGGAAGGATTTATACATCTGCGAGGAAAGGGAGAAAACCAAGGTCTCTCCTTTCTAACCCATGTACAATTGTTGGATAGATCACCTTGTTAGGCAAGACCTAGAGATTTTATTTCTCTAGTAGTGCAAGCCACACAGCTACTGCCATACTGTAACTAATGATTTGTTTCTCAAAATCAAGATATATTTTTGCATTTCCAATGGAAAAGACACCAATATGGTTCACTCATTTACCATCCAGATGATGTTTCATTATTAGCAATGGTAGTAGGTTGAGAATAAGGTTCTAATTTATTTGTTGAACTGAACAGAACCCCAAATCCAATATTGAAGGTATTTATGAGGGCGTCATTTTAAAAGCTGATTGTGAAAAAGTGGGGACTAAATATTTTTAGGATGTTCATACTAGTTTACAGCAGTTATTGGGTAAGTTATATTCACATGTGAAAGTATTTCTTGTATGAAGTAAGTATCTGTTAAGGAAAATTGGCACTAGAGTATTCTAAAAATATTGGAAAAAATATTTTAATACATGCAAAATTAAAGTGGTCATTTATGTACTATAGGAATATAATACCTACTGATGAGGCTGGTACCTGGAACATATAAATGCAGATTTGGCTAAGCAGAAAAATAATTTCTGTTGATTAGGAAAGTTATCTGATTGTGCTGAATGTATTTAACTAATTTTATAGTTTGCTGAAAACATTTGTTTAATTTAATTCAGTAAAACTTATTTATATCTGCTCCAGTATCATATCCAGAAAACAGCATACATACTTTAAGTAGCATCCCTTCCACACAAACCTAAGGTTACTGCAAATTGTTATCCAGATGCTCATTAAGAGACAAGCTGGCTATTTACCTTTGGTCAGATATCTCCCAAGAGCTAACAGGAGGATCAAAACTGCTATGTCAAATACTGGAGAGTGAATTCCAAGCCTCCAACACAGTCTGCATGAAAGATTATTTGCATCCGCTGTAACCTCTTAATCTGCAGCCCAGGAAGTCATCATTTTAAATTGCCATATTGAAATAACACAAAAAATACTGACATCACTTGCTATCTGCTTTCTTTTTCCTCAGCCTTTGTTTCCTGAAATTCCCCTCTTTTTTCCCCAGTCACATAGTATAGCAGCTTTTGAGATCAAAATGTTGTATGCAATTTCCTCACTCCATCATCTTTGTTTGGTTTTGCTGCACGATAACTGATTTCATTCTGAGTTGTAAAAGGAATAGAGCTGAATATTGGCACTTCGATTTGCTGAGAAGAGGGTTAGACCCTACAGGTTAGTTTCTGCCTCCACAGCCAAGCATGGGGTGTAGATAAGATCTTCCCATAGGTACAAACACAGGACCTTCATTTCTCATAGGTGGTTAGAAGTGCTGTGGGAGTAGAGCACCCATTGCATGCCCAAAGGATGTTTTCCCAAGAAGTACATGTTTCTTGCCTCTGAGCTGATATGTGCTCTGCAGCCAGAAGGAAATGGGATCATGGTTTGCTGTATGGTCAAGGCTGAGAGATTGGTATTAAGAATCCTGTGTGAAGAAGCAGGTAGTCCATGAAAATACCAAAATACTAACTTTTCAGGAAAAAATGGATTCAAGTTTCATGATTTCTCATGGACATTTTTGATACTCTGAGCATGTAACCCCTTCCCTGAGAAGGGAATGTCTGCAACACCCTATTCTGTCATACCTAGGTCTAAATGTTATCTGGAAGTGGACTGTGATACATGCTTCAGGGCTGCTTGCTTGTCAGACACTGGAATATATGAGGGAGATAATTGAGATGGTGGCTAACTGAGATGGTGTTGGAAGCACTGCTGAAGGTGACTGCATTATACCAGCAGGTTTTTTTAGGGCAGTTTGCTGCCTGGAGACCTTATTGAATGCCACCAACCTCAGACATGAAAGCAGTGGCTACTGCTTTATCAAGGTTGTTGCTTAATCCTTTATAAATGGCAGTAAGATCACAGCCTTTTCTTTGAACATAAACATCTGAGCAGGCATTTATGTAATTTTTGTTATTGAGTTTGTTATTTAATATTAACTTGCTAACTGCAAGGCAAGCAAAACTGAAGTGGAATCGTAGGCACATCGCGGATATGGAACCCCAGATGTTACTTGATAGTGATATATACATTGCATCATTGCATGCATGGATAGGTGTTACACATGAAATGTTTCTTTGTCTTTGGCTCATGTTCTATACAGCTTAGGATAGAATTTCTCAGACAATTTAAGTTCCTAATTAAATATACTCATTATTTCAATTTATTTACCTATACTTCAATAAACATCTGCCTAAATTGTGAAGTACGAGAGAAGTTAAAGTTTACAGCTAATGCATTTTTAAGACAAGAGAACTGCCTAACGTAGTCTTAAAGTAAAGCCGTTTAGCAGAGCAGTGACACTCATTAAATAACTAGTGAGTTCCCATTTGCTACCATTAATGTATTTGTAACTAACAAACAAAATTTCATCCCCCCAACTTCTCCAATGACTTACAGGGTTGTATACTCCTGACTTGAAAGTACCTTTGAATATCAGGTCTATTTCAGAAGAGTCGTACAAATCCTTGTATTTTGTCACTACCTCTCACGCATTTCCCACTTCAGTTACCATCTGTAGCTATCACACCGTGTCAACAATGTCCTCTCCCTCACCAGGTGCAAAGAGCATTACTATTCATGTTCTTTATTTTCGTAATTACATCTTGCACTTCTAGTTAGTCTGCCTCAGGTATCTTAAGTATTAATCACTTCACAGTCACTTGTGCTAACCCGAACATGGCTATCCTCTTACCTCCCAATCATCAACAAACCAAAATGCACTGATTACATATTTGAAAGGAGACTGGCATGCTCTTTTTTCACTGTGACACAGTTTTTTTCAATTGTATACAAACCAGTCTCAAACTTTGGTTCATTTCCTCTCCTCAGACATCTTTCACTGTATTAACTTGTCCAGTAGGCATGCAATCAATGATGTTCTTTATAAAATTACTTGCAGTCTCTCTGGAATGGCTTTTATTAACCCTCTCTAGGCTCGTTTTGTCTCATTAAAGTTGTTTCACATTTTCTTCTCTGGAAAATAACAGTCATTCCCTCTGTTATTAACTGAAATATTGCTAGGAAGCCTTCAGATCGTACTCTTGTTCCATAACACATGGATTCTAAGTGGGTTAAGTTTAGGAAACAGCAGAAAGAGGTTTTTTCCTGAGCTACTTAAGCTGCTGCAATTTTCTGACAGCATTAGGAGTAGGAAGAGGTGACAGGATGACTCATTTCATTATGCTGGGTACTGAACTGATGCAGCACTGGAGAGATGAGATCTACCTATTAAACTGAATTGGCTGGAGTCTGCTTTTGGAATAGGAGTGTTGGTTTCTTATCTCCACTGCCCCCAGGGGCTTGTTCTCACACAAGCATGCACTTATTACTATGTTAACATTAGCAAACAGTGCTCTAGGCATTGCTATGGACTATCATTCCTCTAGCTTTTTATTTGCCCGTTCAACTTTTTAACAGGATGTATTTTATCAGCTTTCTGGAAACCTTCTGTATTTAACAGTACCCTGCAATATCCCTGCTAGGTCAAGAAGATAGCATTGCACTTCAAGAAAAAAACAAATGCTTTGGATGTATATTGGGGGATAGCAATGAGAATGAGCAGAAATCTACAACACATGACCTTCAAGGAAAGATGGAATGAAATGGTATTACTGAGAGTAAAAAACAAAAAACTGAACAGGGTTGAATTAACAGTCTTCACGTACATAAAGGGCTGCTTCAGAAAGAAAAAGAATTATGTGTTCTCTCTGTCCATGGTGAATAGGTAAAGAAGTACTGAGCTAAAGCTGCAGCAGGAAGATTTGCTGTAAGTCCTGATGTGACACTGGCATATGTAAGAAGTTAATTATCACCTGCTTTGTACTGACTCAGCCATTCTAGCCAGGTTCTTTGGGGTTTGCAGGCTGGTTCTGTGAAATACATTACCATAACAGTTATTTTTTGTTATTTCAATTTTAAAAGCCCTTTGAATTTTTAATTGTGGCCCTGTTCTATTAGGTGTCCTATAAGTACAAAAACAATCCCTCCCCTGAAGTGACAGAGACTATTAAAAACTATTATAACTGGTTTTTTGCTTTGTGACAGCACTTAAAAACTATTATAACTGTTTTTTTTGCTTTGTGACAGCACTTAAAAATGCCAAGCATGGCTTCAACTCCTCTGTGTAAGACAGAGTGTACATACCTGACCACCACAACTATCCACGCATGTTATAGCTAAAAGGCCTTCTGCTCTGTAATGGTATAGAACAAGGTCTCTTCAGGTTCTCAGGCAACCGTTCCTCATGATGTGGAGCAATGTAGTTGCAATTATTGACAATCCTATTTTAGGCATTGTCTTCCATAAAGCTTTTAATTAATTAATTTGTCATTTGTCCTTTGGACAGCACTGTGAAAAATAGATTGGTTACAACATATCCATGCAACAAGAATAAGTCTCCACTCTGTTGCCACTCAGAATGGAAACGATGCTAATTTTAAAACTACACAAAGCCACTCATAATTTAAGTAGCTTCTTAAGATGCTTCTTGATGTCTGTTTGGTTATATTTCAGCTAAGTGTTGAAGAGCCACAGCAAAAATTGTTCATCTTTGTTTAAAGGGAGACAATTTAATCAGGATAAGTCTTTTATTTTTGTAAATAAGGAATTTTACTATATAGATGATTGAATGAGACTATCAAATGCTGTGGCTAAGAAATTGAGTGAAGAGTAGCAATAAATCACCATTGTTGAGATATTTAAAAAAATCATCATCGTCATCGTGCTTTCCATTTATACCACATCTGCCCTTTAAGTCCTGAAGTTTTGAAAAAATAATCGAGAAGTCCTGCAGGACAAATGAGCATTAAGGATCTCTCATAATATGGAGACACCAAATATACTCTTAGCCTTGAAGAGAACTTGTAAAGACACACAGTTGTTCTTAGCCATGTTCTGATCAGTGAGGAACACAAGATCCAGCAAGAACTTTTTCACTTATATCCTTGAACTCCCATTGTTCTGAGTTTTCTTTCAGAAAGATCGTTGCTGTTCTACTAATATATGAAACTCAATCTGAAATATGTAACACTCTATGCAACTAGGTGGAGAGGATTTGTGAGCGACCAAATTATAGCAATGATACGCAATGGCTGCATTTCAGAAATGTTTAATCTTTCAGGGGAATAACTAGTTCTGCTGTAATTTCCTATTGAAGTGTAGGGAAATAGAAGAAATTTTTTCCAAAGTCAAAGAGATTTGATAGGTGACACCATCAAACTGTATTTGCCATGAGGAGAAGAACTAGTTCCATAAAGTTTGATATTCAAAAAGATAAAAAAGACTTTGGACTATGGAATAAAATTTCTTCCCCAAATATTACTCCCCACTGCAGGCTATTATTATTTAATACACTCCCAAATGACTCATGCTTCAGAATAATCAGTGTCTTGAGAGTACGTTTTAAGACTTCTTTTGCAAGATATGGATTAAATTAAATTCTGCAGGCCTTGAAATACATGGATTTTACTTACAATACATATGCTATATGCAAAAAATTGAATGAGGAAGTAACAGTCTTCTTACTTCATTTATTCTGAGAAGGCAACTCATTTCAGCTGTAAATCTGTTCTTGTGTGACTGATGTTTGAATTGACTACCGCTAAAACAAAAATACATGTCATCTACTCCTGATATTAATGGTTTGATTTTAGAATGAGATGAATGCTTAATTTTTTTAGATTGCTAACTGTAACAAACAAGTACTTAGTGAGCAAAAGAATTAAACAATCTGTGTTGCTAGATTTCAATTTTGTGCTCAACTGCAATTTCTAAGAAAGTGCTGACGTGACTCTGAAGATTTTTATTTTGTCCTAGCATTTATAAGGTGCCCATATTGATACAGAGGATTTTGTCATGGGCCTGCACAAAAGGATGGAAACTATTTATTCTGTTTGCAGATAACACAGCACTAAGAGGGAATACTGAGAAACTGGAGAAAGGATGAGAAGTGGAAAGATCTTGACAAACTGCAGAGTGACTTGAAAAAGTGGGATGCAGCTGAGTGAGGATGAGGAAAGGTTCTGTTCTTACACAAGAAGAATCAGCTACATAAGCACAGTATAGATCTGGTTGTTAGTAACAGCTCTGCAAAAAGGGACCTGGCAAAAAATGAAGATGCTCTAGTACAGTGCAAGACAGGAGACTGCCTTGGAAGGCACATCAGCCTCTCTTTCTCATCCACTCAACATTCATTAGATCCAAGCTGGACTATTGTGTCAAATTTGAGCACGACTCTTCATGAAAGATGGACAAATTGCAGTCAGTCCAGCGAATAACAGTAAGGATAATGAGAAGTTTCAATACACAGCCTTGAAGAACTAGTGGAAGAATTAGAGGAAAGGGAGAGGGGAGGGGGGGGGAGGGGAGGGGGGGAGGGAAGAGGGGGGAGGAGGGGGGAGGGGAGGGGAGGAGAGGAGAGGAGATATAAAGGCTGCTGCAGAGAAGGATATAATCTGCTCTCTATATGTTTTGTGAGTATAACTGATAGGATTGAATTACAGCCAGAGAGATGTAAACAAGGCATTGGGTAAAACTTTCCAGCATTGCAGTTATGAAGCACTGAAAATGAACTGCCTAACTTTGTTATGGAGTTACTTGTTTTGGAAGTTTTAAAGAGTTGGTCAGACTACATCTATCAGGATTGTCATACACAGGTCCTTCTAGAGTTTGAGAGGTAGAATGACACCTCTGTTGAGGCTGTTTTCAGTTCTTTTCTATGATTCAGTGTGACATTGAACATGAATGGTCCCATGGGCACTTGATTACAGTTGATAGATTATTATGGCCAACATTTTCAAATGTAGATATTTAATCTCAGGAGTGTATGTAACAACATTCTCAATCACCCACATGCATGACTTGCTTAATTCTTTAAAGTTCTGAAGGTGCACAGCTTGTTTTTAAGTTTTGCACATGCTATAGATATAGAAGAATATAAATACCGAGATGGCCTCATACTCCATTTTGCTGTGTGACTGCACCAGATGGTCCAATCAGGAAACCAGAATCAGGAAACCCTAAATTAAGCAGCAATAGGATAATCTGCAGTAGATCTTCTAATACCCGGTAGCAAAGATTGGCTTAAACTCTCAAACATGCAGTTTAGTGTTTCTTCCAGCTTGCGTATTAAAAACAATCATTTAAATTCCAGATGGTATTGTTATGCTTTTTAAATGTTCGGTCACTTTTTATATAATTATTTTTTGAACTGTAGCCACGGTCTCTGCAGTTGAATTGCACGTGGTGTGAAAAATAATTCTGTAATATCTTTTTAGAAGTGTCCAGAAGAACTGGCAGACATTTTTGCTGCTGCTGTTAATGTTGACATGTCTTAACAAAACATTCCAGCTGTCATGAAAATCTCTCAGGTGCAGAAAGAATTTTCTGGAAACAAGCAGCCCCACCCCAGAGCAGCCATGAAGCCAGAGGCTACCACGGTTGTCTAAATTAACAATGAATGAAAACCTGGGTCTCTTAGATCCCAGGTGAGTTCCATAATTGCTCACAGTCCATTTAAAAACCAACAGCAGATGTTCCGTAGTGCATTGCATATTCATTATGTTAGAGATGGCTTCTGTACCTTGGTGTTTGAGGCACTGGGTTGAAGTATGTGAAATGAAGGCTTGGGTCTCTGCTGCAAGCCAGGAAACACAAGCTAAAAAAGAATTTTCTGTTTGCTAGGTAAGCACCTGAGCATTCAAGGTCTCAGCATTTCTAGGTAGCTTACTCTGTTAAATGCTGCCCTCTTCTTCCTACAGAAGAATTATGAAACACAAAATCATGTGAGGAAAATAAGTCTTGGTGGGTTTTTTGTCTTTTGGAAGAAAAACTTATTTTTTAAATCAGTAAATGCAACTGTTTTGCCTGTCAGTGATAGGAGACAGTACTTCAGACTGCAACCCAGATAGCACCTCACACTGTTTTATGTTATGTTTCTGTACACTTGTCCATTCCCTACTCCCATTTCTTTGTCTTTTTATTTCTCTTCTCTAGCCTTTCCTTGTAAGATGATGGAGAGCCACCATCTTCCATGCAAACTGTCAGTAAGCCCTGTTCTCAAAAGCTTGAGTCGACCAATGTCAGATGGGTAAGCAGTTCAGCTTTCCTCTCCCTCCATATGTATTAGGCTGCATTTAGCAGAACTGAAGTTCAGTTGCCACCTTGCCATCTACTAGAAGGTCCAGGGGTGAAGTATTTGCCCTTTTGCCTCCGTCCTGTGTAGGTAGGACACTGTTACCAGTGAAGTATACAAAGAAGATACTGAAGAGACATTGTAGCTTCCCCCCACCAACTCCCTTCTCACAGCAAGCATGTAAGCAGATTTTAAGATATAAATGCCATTCATTTGATCTCTTGAGAGGCTAGTAAAAGCACACATGTGACCTGTTGAGCAGCTGAGATAGAGCAATGTGGTACAGCTGGAGAGATGGGGTGTGAGAGTTCACATCACCTGGCCTGCATTTTACAATTCTCAACACCCAACATATGCCTAACACATTGAGCTCTGCTGACAGGCTGTCTCCCTTTCAAATGGAAAAATATGACCCCACTCATGAGCACTGCTCTCTGAAATTACAGCCTCAGAGCAATGAAATCCTTTTTGTTCTCTTCTAGGTCTTTTCTCAAAGGGATATAAAACCGCTGCACTAAAACAGTTTTGGAAAGCTTAGTTCTGCTTTCAGAATGCCCTACCTTTTTTCTTATGCCTGACTACTTTAATTAAAGTGTCAGACAGGTTGGGAAAAGCCCTCTGTGCAATCATAATAGGGGTAAGACTGAATAAAATGGTTTGGTCTGGCCCAAGTTTATGACAGATGCTGTAGTGACACTCATAAATCTGACGTTATTGGCTGTCCTTTGCTAGAATTATGTGGTTTGTAGCATCATCCCTTGTCACTGGAGACTTCAGAAGCATGCTTTATCATTTTGTAAAACATTAACATAAGCCTATTAAAATGCAAAAGCATCACATTAATATGGGGTAAATCACCTAGTCTGGAGCCTTTAAGGCAGACTGTGAATTATTCAATACCATGATAGATTTAGCCAGCACAACACAGCAAGCCTCTGATTAGCCTCAGGATAAATTTTGAGAGGTCATTAAGATCAACATATTCCTTTAAATGTACCCTCTGTGTGTGAGTGTATGTGAAAGTGGAAAAAAAGAAAAAAGAAAAAGAAACCATAAGTCTTAGGAAGGACAATCAAAGAGATCCCTATCTTATAGGTTGTAATAAAACATGGCTGTACCAGACCCAGCTGAAATAGCCTGGAGGCAAAACCTCCTCTTGTGTTGCCCTGCTTACAGCAACAATTAGGAGAATGGAGTTTCCAATGAGAGATATGAGCTCGAATCCCTGATAACTGAGTGTCAGAGACTATTTGTCAAACACCAGGTAAATAAACAAACCTGGTTCCAGTGGAGCTGCTTCAAACAAAATGGAAAGCAAACAGTTTCAGCAATATCCAATCATCGCTAACTCATGCACACAAATCTGTTCACTATTTGTAGAGGAAAAAGAATGAACAAACAAAATCTACCATGGGGATTTGCATGCTCATTTGATTGTTTCTCTTTTTCCCTTAATCACAGATGACATCAAGTAGTGTCTTTCAGTCTCTCATTAGAAACACCACAAACCAGGGTGAGCAATTGGTTCTGTTAACCTGACCAGGAGAGGCATTACAATTAATTTTGGCTGTATATTGCCTGTCCTGTTTGCTTCTAGCACAGAAAGGAGTGCTGTACGCACAAATGTGTTTAATCAGGTATAGGGCCTTCTTGCTGTTGCATGTGTAATCAACTGCTGCTATTAAGGCTCCTCCGGGAGCTGGTAAATGAGTAGCATATGTAATTTCTTCATTAGCATACCTGTTTACTCCCAACTGTGCATTGAAGTAGATTGAGGCAGGCTTCCTGTCCGGTAAATTCTGTTCCTAGACCGGATCCATCACATTAGTAAGTACCAACCTTATGAAACTTAGGTAATCTATAGGTGTTTATACATGTTCTGGCCCCTGTCCATCATCAAAGGGGAATATTTTTAAGGATACTTCTTCTCTTTTTATCATACTCTTATTCTAATAAAAATGAGACTTCCTGATTTTAGTCTATATGTGGGGAGAGCTCAAGAGCATGTTCCTAGGGGTTTTGCATTGAAGATTAGCACATGCATTTCCACTGCAGAGTGTTTAAATTCCCTTTGGGATGGTTATATGTGCACTACTCGGTTCAGTGCACAGAATTGAGATCCTTACCACAGCTCCTTTCCTGCCCTTCCATAGGTAAAAGTGTACTTGGAGTATATTCACATTTAAATTGCCAGCAGACTGAATGCATGTAATTTCTTTACACAGATTTCCTGAGGCAACTTTAATGTTCAGGTATAATGAAAGGTCATGGAGAATAGAGTATGTGTTGAAGAAAGCCTATTCTTTGGCTTTGACCCACAGCTCTGGCACTTCTTTCCAAAAATATTAGGGAACACGGTGAACCTGCTAAGCTACCAGGTAAATTTTAAGACTTACCATTTTGAAGTAATTTTCCCATAAACACCTATTTCCTTATGTTTTTTATTTCTTACTCAACTCACTTTCAGAGCTCTATAGTGTAGCAGAGTTCTCCACAGAGCACTGAAGTGCACTTGTGCTCTTTTTTTATGTTTTTGCTTTAAATTTTCTAGTGGCCACAAAGCTCTCTGTGATGCATTTTCCCGAAAAGGCTTTACCTTCACAGACACTGTTTGCATCTGTTACAGTGGCATGAAACCTTTGAGAAGGTAGCCCTGAAAGGTTTTAAGGTAGTTTCTAACTGTGCTCCTGCATCATTGGAACAACATGACTGGCTTTTTATGGCATAAATTACAGAAGTGACATGAAAACAGATGAGTTTATTAAAACAGAGTGAATAACTGATGACATTTAAGTCTAATTAAGTCAGGCTACTCAGCTTAATGATTTTGTTCCAGAGGAGGTAACTATTTCAGAATTCATAATGTTTAACACAGACCTCCTGCAATAGGGTATTGTACCTAGGGGTGCCATTATCAGGGTCTGTAATAGCAAATGCTTTCACTTAAAAGGCTGTGCCAAGTTAAATCACGGTGAAATTTATCCCAGCCATTTGTTAATTCTATCCCAAAATGTTGTCATGGTTGAATAAACAGTTGGGAGTGGGAGGCGGGCAAAGGGTATTCACAATGACAAGGTGATTCTATTTGTAGCCTGGAATAAGATGGGTAAAGCCAAAAGGTAGTTGTCATCCTCACCTACAAAAATGCCCTATAGTTTTGTGTTAAAAAAATACAAAAGCAAAACATTTATTTTGGTCTCAGTAACAAAAATACCACAAACTGAGGGGAAAGCTGCTAGATGCTGTCCCTCACAGTGATGTACTCCATGCATTTCAAAACATAAACCCCTATTAAATGTTCACCAGTGCCCTGGTTGGTTTTTCTTGCTCCTCTACTGGGCTGCAGCATTTCTGTCTCTATGCAGCCAAGACACACTTGTAATTAATTTTGATTTGCATTCTTTGCCTGCAGCTTAATAGTGCAAGGATATTTTGTTGTATAAACTAGATATTGCTCCTCTGACATAGCTGCTGTTATGCAGACAACCTTCCTGGAAATTAAACCTTAGTCTCCTTCATTTGGTACTAATATGACTGACTCCTTGCTGCTCAGGCATTTGAATAGAAAATGCTGTTTATTTCTTCAGCAGAGTGTGTTTAACTAACCCTGTTATCACTGATGGCAAGCAACGCTCAAAGGGGCCAGTACATGCCCGTATGCCATATCTGCACCTTCTGGGACTTCCAGAAGTCATATCTCCATCTATGTATTAGACAAATAGATTGCATATGGAGCTTTTTTCACCCTGCTACCCTGCAGTCAGGACAGAGTTGCTACTTGGCAACAAGAAAGTTCTTGACCCAGATCCTGCAGGAGGAGTTGTTTAGTTTGGGCTTTTGTTTTCTAATTTATTTTTTTTTTTTTGGGGGGGGGGTGGGGGTTGCTGATGGCACTAAACATAGCAGAACTACAGATCTCAGCACTTGAAATGGTTTTTGATGAGTGCACAGAGCAAGAATCTGTAATGTGCCTGTCATCAAAGGGCGCCCTTTGCAATCCTTTTACTTGCTGAAGTGCTTCCTTGAGTCCTCTTGGCAAAGGTATAGCAGGGTGGTATGAAAGCTCTGAAATGCTCTCTAGCAAGGCTCTTTTCTAGCGACAGACTTCTGTGTAGGGTGATTGGGCATGCTTAAGTCACTCAGTTCAACTATTTACAATCTGTCATAATGAATACAGACAGTTACAATTATCTGGACAAAACACATAGATTTTTGCATGCCCTTTTATCTGCAGGGTTATAATCTTTCCTATTTTGATTTGAACAGTATCAGTGTCTCAAATTGCTCCTTGTTTCTATCACTGTGTTACAAAAAGCAATTGGCCCTGTAGTCCAAAACATGATATGATGCACTCAGTACATTACAAATATTAGGTTCTTACTTAGGCAATAGTGACCTACGTGCAAAACCAAAGCAAGGTAAAACCCCCAAACCACAGTCTGCAAAACAGACAAAACAATCCCACATGCAGATAAATAAGTAATTACTAAAACCCAGATCCATTTCACTACATCTGCAATATGTGAATACAGCTATCACTTTTTTTGCTTCATGGAGAGTTGTCATCTGTTGTGTCCTTGCTTCACTGTAAGATTGCACTGGATCTGCCAAATCATGCATGCAATATTAAACACCACAGGAAATGGATTCATGCCCAACAAATGTTATGTAAACTCTTGAGATAATTCTAACTCCTAATTTATATCACTGAACAAATCTTCTGTGTTGGTTTCTCCAGCTAACTTTACCACTCACATGGTTCATTTATTGTTTCAATCAAGAACCTATAAACTACAATCCTTTTCTAAAGCCAGCAGGGCATTCCTAAATGGACCTCACTCAGAAGAATGGGCATTTATTTAATTGCAGTCCATATAATTTACATATTCTATGGACTGTAAATGCAGCTTCATTGCTAGACTTTGTCCCACACAGAGAAACATACATTGAAGGGTAATCTAGCTTGATAGTCCAGGAGAGAGGCCTAACCATGAATAGTTAATACAGAAATAGCCAGACTTGTTTACACAGAGGGCTAAACTGGCCAACCGCCAGGAATCTAAGTGCTACACTTGATTTATATAGTTATTTGCATAGCCTTATAATCTAGAATAAATTTTGCTGATATTAGCAACTTTGTTGCTAGTGGAAATAAAAGTATTAATACCACTGCAATGAAAAGATACAGATTATTTGTTTTGCCTTCCTTGTTGTAGATACAGCAGCTGTTTGTTGTTTCACTGGGAATGCTTAAATCACATTTCCGTTCACATCTAGCAAGCTTGGTGTCTGGGACACTAGTTGGCTGCATGGCTTTAGAGGCATAGGCAAAGGGCATAGGATGGCATCAGATACTTACTGACATCTGGCTTCTTCCTTTCATTTTCATGCAAGTCCTATCAAAGTGTTCTCATCTAAAAAGACAATGCAAAGAAAGAAGTCACAGCAGTCTTCAGGATTCATGATGCTGCAGGGGCTAGACTGGTTGTCATTTTCAGACAATAATATGATAATACAGCAGGTCTCTAGTCCAATCTCCTGCTCAAATCAGGTCTAGCTATGGGATCAGACTATGTTGGTCAGGGTTTTAACCAGTTGAGTATTGGATATCTCCAAGGTTGGAGACAGCACAACTTTTGTAAGCAATGTGTTCCCCTACTTGACTGTCCTCACAAGGGAAAAAGCTTTTCCTTATGGCCGGTTCAAATCTCGCTTACTTCAGTTTATGCCCATTGTCTCTTGTCCGTGCACCACTGTGAAGAGCCTGGCTACATCTTCTTGATAACCCTCTTGTAAGTGCTGGCAGGCTGCTGTTATGTCCCCCTGAAGTCATACCTTCTCCAGGCTGAACAAGACCTGATCTCTCAACCTCTCCTGGTGGCTCTCCTCTGAACTTGCTCCAGGTTATAAATGTCTTTCCTACATTGAGGGGTCTAAAACTGGGCACAGTATCTAGATGTGATCTAATGTGTACTGGGCATGTCAATCTACTGAGCATGTCAATTTACTGGACATGCTCCTTTTCATACAGCCTGGGATGCTGTTGGCCTTCCTTGCTGCCAAACACAAAACTGGGTCATGTTCAGCAAACTGCTCATTGCAAACACCAGGTTCTTCTCAGCACAGCTGCTTCCCAACCAGTCAATTCCTGCTCTGTCTTGATACTGGGTCTCTTCCTTCCCATGGGGAGGACTTGGGATTTGTACATCTTGAATTTCATAAGGTTGTTGTCAGCTCATTATTTCCTCCAGTCAGTGTAGGCCCCCATGAATGGCAGCTCTGCCCTCAAGCAGGACTCTCCTCCTTACAGGAGGACTGTCCTCCTCTTCTTTGCCTCCAAATTTGATGTTATCCACAAAGTTGCTGGTGTGCCCTCCATCACCTCCTCTGGGTCGTTTATAATGATGTCAAACAGGATAGGTCCCAGGATTGACAGCCACAGTAATGAACTAGCCGCCAGCATCTGGGAAGTGTCCATCCCATTAATCACTATCCTGTAAGCCTACCAGTTATTTACCCATCTTGTTGTTCACCCATCCAGACTATAACATCCTGACTTGGATGCAAGAATACTGTAGGAGACAGTGTCAAAAACCTCGCTAAAGTTGAGATCAGTGTCAGCCATTGCTCTCCCTTTGTCCACAGATCCAGTCACTATAGTACGGAAGGCAATCAGGTTGGTCAGACATGACTTACTCTTGTTCAATCCAGAATGTTCCTAATCACTTTCTTCTCCCTGATGTACCCAGAAATGTATTTCAAGAAGACTTGTTTCATGATTTTCCCAGGGAGCAAAGTGAGGTTGACTCTGGTTGTTCTCTGGGTTCTTCTTTTGGCCTCTTCTGAAAAGAGATGCATCATTTGCCTTTCTCCAGTCACCTGGGCTCTGGCCTGACTTCCATGGCCTTCCAAAGATGATTGAGAGTGGCCCTGCCAGGATATTAGCCAGTTTTCTGACTGCCCATGGATATAGCCTGCCAGGTACTATGATCTTTTACGGGTCAAGTTCTCTCAAGTAATCCTCATCTTCTGCTGGTAGTTCTTATCCTTGAAACCTTTCTGCTAAACAGAGAAGCCTGGGAAATCTTGTTTGTGAGGACTGAGGCAAAGAAGACATTGAGTAATTCAGCCATATCTGTACCTGCTGTCACACACCCCATGTAAAAATGGTCCTTTTTCAAAGATGCCATGCTTTGCTATTGCTTGCAGTGCCCTCTGAGGAGGAGGAAAAGCTCTGAGTAATCCCTGAACACAAGGACACTAGAGAGTCCTCACAAGGTCTTGGCATTATCTGTGGAAGACGGTGGACCTATTAAACATAGGCAAAGACTTTTAGAACTTTTTACAGTCATCAGTAGGCTTCCCTGATTTTCCAGTAGCTCATGCACCTTTACCTACAAGAAGTTAAATGTGACATTTTAATTCTCTTTGAATGGAAAAAGCAGAAATAAGTTCCTGCAGACTGTCACTGGGAAGCTGGTTTGTACTGCACAACAAAGATATGATAGATGTATTGTCTTTCATTAAAAATCAAAAGAAGGATTTTATTTTTACTACTAAGTGAGTAGATGATAAAAAAAGTTGATACTGCTTGAAGTTATATTTGGAGCAACTCATGTGAACTACATTAAATATGACCCTGTTCTTCCCTTTAATGTTGATCCGTCTCCTTGATCTTGGCTCCTACATTTCCATATTTTCTTTAAGTGTTCCTTAATAGCCTTCAGGTCAGAAGTGTAGATTCAGAGAGCCCTCCATGATTAGAGGATATATAATTGTTTTGTACAATCCAGTGTTGTTTGTTAGGCATTTGGGGAAATCCCTCTTGTTTGTTAAAGGTGTACAGTGAATTGCTTGCTCCTCGGCAAAGGTTATACACCTGTATTTGCTGTTCCCTATTGCTGTGTATTTTAAGAAGAAAAAGCAATAAGTTTATGTTCAAAGACTGACATAACTTTGGAGTATAAAGTGAGAATGCTATCTGTGGAAATAAAAAGGAAAATTGCCTGTCATAATAAAAAGATCTAACTCTTAATCTTGAAATACTTTTTTGTTTTTTTTAAACAACTTACCAGTATTTATTTTTCCTTCTCTTACTGCTCTGAGGAAAAGTAGTATATATCCTTTTCTGGTAATCAGAGAAACAAAGTTACAGTAGTTCTGCCCATGGACAAAAAAGAGTGTATTTCTCTTGTGTGTTGAAGGCAGGTGCAAGCTCACTTTGCTCAAACTGCAAGACCCCTAGAAGTTGCATAGGTTTAATAGTGTGACACTGAGCTCAGGGTGTGTCCTGCTGAGAAACTAATGGCTTCTACTTGGCTTGGAGCAAGAAGAGTGAGCTCCTGCTTGCTTGCAGAATACCATACAGAAATTAACAGCCAAATGAAAACTCCATTATTATGGCACTCAGAATGCTAATATACTATTTTTTCCCTTTGCTGAAGTTGCGTATCGCAGGTTGGTTTGCCCACACTGCCATTGAAGAACAAGAGTGAAAAGCCAAACAAGGGAGTTCATCATGTATAGGAGAAGTTCCATTGTGCTCTTGCATTAGACAGCAAACATATACTGCTGTATATACATAAATGGCAGGACCTACGTAAGTGGTATGTCCAGTCCTGCATCTGCAAGGATGTTCACATATTAGCCCATGTTAAAAACCCATCCTTTAAGACAGCCAGCCAGCTCAAGTCTGAAGATAGCAGGTACAAATAAAGGACTGCAGCAAGTAATGAAAATTGAATATCTTTGGCAGAGTGTTACCACAGGGAACAAGGAACCAAAAGGGAAGTGGAGAAGTATAACTTGTAAGTGGAGAAAAGTAACTTGTAGAGTTGATCTGAAATCCTTTGATGTGAAACAATGTATTGGTAAACCTTCTCCCTCTGCCCTTCTTATTAAGCAAACTAATAGTTTGAAGATAAAGGAGTTACTAGAACACTAATTAGTATGGTTAAGGTAACCTTACTCTTTTCTAAAAGCAAATCTCAATGTTCTGTTTTCAGTTCATTCTGTGTCAAAACCAACCTTGGAGTTACTGAGAATTTTATAAAAGACTAGGATAAATGCTGATAAAACTAGAACTTTTGGAAAGAAAAAGGAGTAATTACCCATTACTTTAGGCAGTAACGTGTAAATCCTTTCTTTATCCTCCACTATGATAGTCTTGTTATTAAAAATTGAGTCACTTGCCTATGTGTAAGTACAGCATGTGGTCTATTTCTAGAATGGAGAGACCTCGATATACATCTCATCCTTAGGATCTTATATACAGATTAATCTATCTTTGAACAAACACTTTCTGAATAGCATGGAATGCCCTTGGGGCTGGAAAGGAAAGAAGGAAAATCTTCATAAAACTCAAGAAGAGGGGAAGCTTAATTGCCTTTCTGTAATATTTCTCTAGGTTACCCACAAGATCTGGGGAGAGAAGGAACTGAAAACTGCTATGTAGTTGGACATTTCTTTTTAATTTACAGATCCCTTAAAATGTCTCACTGGAGATACAGATCCTGTACGGCAAACCTACTGATTCTAGACTTGCTTTGGCAGTCTCCTTAGAAGTAATCTATGTCTCCTCAGGGCTCCAGAAACTACAGGCTGAAGTAGCTGAGACACTATAATTAGTGGATCCCACACTTGCTGATTTCAGCGAAGACAGCATCTGCTAAGTACTGCCCTGTAGATTACTTTAAGGAAACATTTTGCATGATCAAATAAGGAATGAATCTAAACAACTGCATTAACTTGTCTTTTGATTGCATCTAATACTGATGCTTCATTACTTTGAGCAAGTGCTGACTCTTGTCAAAGTCTGCAAAATGGAAATAGATTAACCATGCAGCCTCTGAGCTAGGATACCAGAATACACTATATTTATCCTTATCTCTGGGTAAATAGCTTTGTAGACTACCTTTCCTTTTTTTTTTTTTTTTTTTATTCAATGTTGCATCAATGTGGCATCTTCTTCCTGACCAAGAACCCTGAGCATGTTTGAACATCAGACATGTCCTTCTTGCTGAGAAACTGAACTGAATATAGATGACTAATTGTTCCTTATCTGACTGTTCATTGTCATAATTTTCAGTGGTCACCAGCCTTTGCTCTTTTAGTGCTCCTTGTGCCTTTTCCCTTTCCTTGTCCATTCTGCTATACCCTCCAAGTTATTGGCATGTCTATTGCATCCCTAGAGCTCCAGGTCTCCTTACCACTTGCTCCTTCTTTTGCTTTCACAGGTGCTCAAGTTAATTCTTTAGGTTCTGCTTTGTAATTCTCTTCTTTGTACTTGAGTGACATACACCCAGCCACAGGTCACATCTTGCTTCAGCTTCTTCCACCACTGAATGTCTTGAAAGGGCATTTCAGGAGCCAGAGAGATTGTACTGAATTATTTCCAAGAGTCTTTTCAAATCTTTCTTAAGCAGAAGTCCCACTGCTCCCGTCAAGTCCCTCTTTGGGACTTTCATTTCCTTCCCTAAGCCTTCTTGTTGCCATTCTTTCTCCAAACGTCACAAGTGTTACTGACTTCAAGAAGAAGATGGAAAGGCTCTGTCACAAGCTTTTTCCATCACCTCCTTTCCTCCTGATAGCTTTTGTTCCTGGTCGTTTCCTGATCTGTTTCCTTCCCCAGTGATGTGTGCCAGCATGACTGAACTATTTCCTTCACCTCCTTCATTTGTCTGGCTCCTTCTATTCATGTCCTAAATGCATGTTATGTTCTATGTCCTTATTACTTAAGAGTAATACCATAATAAACCTGCTCTCTTTCATCTTGAGTATCATTAGGTGATGATCTCTAACCTTCCCCCACCTTCTACATATCATCACTGTTCCCTACTGGTCTGTCAGAAATGCAGCTCCTACAACCACCTTCTCCTGCCTGGCAATCAAGTCATGTTTTTGTCTAGCCATATCTTCCCGGTCTCTCTTCCGTGATCTAATGCTTCATCCCAACACTTCACCAAGCTAAATCTCTGATTTTGGTTCCTTTTGTGTAGACATGGCTGCCAACAGCCAGTGGGTATCTCCTTTTTCTCATGCAAATTATTCCTCAAAGAACATTTCATCAGAGCCATTGTAACTAGCCTGCTCTCACAATTCTATTATTATTTACAGGCCCTTTAATGATAGGAGAAAAAGTAGAAAGCAAAAAGCAAATGGACGGGAACATTGTAAGTTGTGACTATCTCTGCATCTTCAAAAGAGTCTTTTGACATCTGTTGTTCCTCAGGATAAAGTAGGACAGCATTTTCCTTGTAAAGCACTACGAATGCTACCGGTGCCTAACAAATATTGGTAATAACTGTAACTGGTCCTTTCCTCTATGCAGCCACTAGGAATTGTCTATCTATAGGTGTTTTTTAATCAGACTGCTGTCTCAGGGGCTTGCTGTCGGTCTCTCCATCTCCCTTGTGAGCCGCAGAGAACGACTATGTGTTAATAATGAGCTATGAGATGCTAAAGATTTTCATCTCCTTGCTAACGAGAAAAAAACAAAAGAAACATATGTAAGAGATTCTTGTCTGAAGTGAAGACAAGATGCCATCTGCATGCAGTTCTAAAACACTTTTTAGACCCTTTGCTTGTATTGTATAAGAAGCTGCTGTGGCGTACACAGCCAATGTGGACGAGAAATGAAAGGGTCATATCTGTGGGACATGATCCCTATTTCCTGAGGTGCTCATACTGCCAGTGGGAACCACAGTGATTCACTTGCTGGCTGAAGAAATGGGATTTTGCTACCAACTTCAGCAGAAGGGGAGTTTGGTCTGTTCTTCCCGTTTCAAAAGTTGGTCAAGAAAGATATCAAGCCCTTTGAAAAATGTGGCTCCAGTGCTGAACAAAATAGGTTACAGAGAGCGGCTGAAGAATTAAGTCACTTTCATAAACATGCTTTCAGCTGTAAGAGAGACCAGATCATTCAGTGATTTTCCTCTTTTGGCTTTCAACATAAACTGGGGATTCAGTGGATGGTTTATCTGAAGACAAGGTTTTGCATCTTAATTCCATGGCAGGAGAATGTATGCCCACACTTCAACTCGATGTGGATTTTTAATGGCTTGCAAATATCTTCCCACACCAGACTGTAGTATATAACAGCAGCAGCTCCCCAGTGCAGTTGAGAATATTATACAACCTGTTACAGTGGAATATGGACACAATAGGATCAAATGAACTTTCAGCAAGGATGGAACAATTACAAAGGGTCTCTGAAAATCCATTTGTGCTACGCTAAAATTGTTGTTCTTTAGTAAGAATACTATTAAATTACAAAAACACCTTTATCTCAGATAAGGAGCTCTCTCTTGGGTTGTTTTGGGGTTTTGGCTTTTTTATTGAGGGGTGGGGAGGGAGTGATTGGTTTGGGTTTTTTTTCCCCTGAGGACTGCTACTAGCTATTCACACATTTTAGCTTATAAAGAAAGCCTGTTTCTCCACAGTCAGTCTGAATTCTCTTTTCCTAAAGATTTAAAACAGAGTAGTGCCAAAAACATTAGAAGGCTTCTTTCTGTGAAACTTCACTCTTTTTTTTAACAAAGTAGACTTCTGAACAGATTAGGAGTACATTTACTGGGGATATAAAAGCAGAGAATACCTAGTCTGAAAGTGTTTTCACCACACTGCTGTTGTGGTCACTTGTACTAATGGAAAATGCTCAGTTTTAGCAGCACTGCTTTACCCATTCAAAACAGATCTAAACAGCCATACAAGGTGTGGGGAAGCTCTTAGGATTCAGCTTATTGATGCTGTCTGCTGTTCATGTTGGCAGAGGTCCCAGCAGAGGTTTTATACCTGAAGGTTATCACTGCTAGCTTTGATCGTATATACAATATCTCATTCCAAAGTGAGGGGCAAAACCAAATTCGTATATAACTTCTAATGGTAAAAAATACTCCACTATCCAAAGGATAAAATATTTCTTTGCAATGATTTTTTTACTTTGTAAAGCAAATACACTGTTACTTAGGTCTGCAAGTGAGTTTTCTGGTCTGCCGCACATGAAACCCCTTGGGACATTGAACATGTGCTTTTGCCAGTAGGTATTAACATGCTTTGCTTCCCACTCTTGGGCAACTATTTCCATTAGATCCTAATACTTTAGGCAAGAGAGAGAAAGTAAGAGTGACACTGAGGGAGAGCAAATTCCTCTTGAATAACACAGCTTGTTTACAAACCTCTACAGCCTGAGCTAAGCCAACGGGAGGTCTCTAAATTAGCTGTTGGAAAAGCATTTCAGGATGGTTTGTGTGGTGGAATAGAATTGATAATAAAAGTTGCTTGTCTGTACCCTGTGAGCTGATTAGCTCAGGAAGAGTACACACAGTGTTACAATTAGCATTCAAAGCCTATTCATCTGTACACTGGCACAGAGAACAGTCTCTGTGGGAGGCTTAACTGGGAGAATTATTCCTTCTTCTATGCTGTTTATAGTTAGTTGGGCTTTAAAAGATCCAAAGCCTTTAAAAGAGACTTGGTCTTCAGGAAGTCGTTGAAGATGCTAGAAGCTGAAGTGCTTGGCAGTTGGCAGGACTGAGAGCAACTGCTGCATTGCTCTCTATCAAGCCTGGCATTTTGCACTGCAAGAAGATTGTTTATCAGTAACACATCTAAAATCATGTTACTAGTCAGGATTCAGTAGCCAAGACAATAAAATATGTTAAATGTGAAAATTCTTCGTGCAACGTTGCAGTTGCTAATATAGATGTAAAAACCCTAAGAAATGGAATGAATTAGTGGCCTTACAGTAATATTAATGTGCTTGGTTTTATATATAATAACAGACATTTTTAGCCCTGCATCTAAACAAGAAACTACAATGAATGAGGCTGAAACACTATTGAGTACCACAACTATGTGATTTCCTAACGTGGGATATTTTATTAACAACAGTCTTGCATGCAGTTTTATCCATACGAGGCCAAAGCCTGAACTTCCTTCTGACCATACTGTGACTGTCGTCGCTAGGGAAGATTTACAGAAACCCAGAGGATACTTACACTCTTCCCCAGCCAAATGCTACAGTGGAACTCCCAGAGTCACCTGTCCCTGAGTAAGGTGCGCAAAATAAGCTGCCTTCAGACATAAGCTGCAGGCAGGCTTGGGGGACTGCCAGTCCCCTGTGCAATGTTACATTTTGATTTGTGCATCCTAGGAACCAAGGTTTTCAAGGACAGCATCTCCATGTGAGAATAGTTATAGACCACATTAGTATATGACAAGCTTCCCCTCAATAAAAGGAAAGACAAAAGCCTTAATGCTCTGGGGTGAAGTTGACCTAAAAACTCTCATAAACTCCCGAAGTTAATTTGGATTTTGTTTGTCTTTTGACTTCAAAAAGGTCTTGCTTCATGCCTGTTTTGTTACCACTGTGGTTCTTTGCTCTCCAGCTACTACGTTACTGTCGCATTGCAGGAACCCGAGTGTTGTAAACACATGTCCCAAGGGTTGGGAATCCATTCAGGCCATGCCTGACACCAGATAGATGTGGGAGCTGGGTCAGCCAGCTTGTCTTTCTACTCTTTGCAAGACTGCACCCTGCCTGTATTTCTTCCCACTAATGCCTCACCTAATACCTCATGAGTATAACCAGGATGATACCTCCTTTGATAGTTAGTCTCTTTCAGACTCCAAGTGGTTTTAGCATTCAGAAATACACTCTGAGCTTAGTCTCAACTATTTGTTAGCTTGCTTCTGTGTCTCAGCATTTGCTGAGATTGAGTAATTCCCTTCATTTATATTTATATTTTAAAGTTATTTAGAGATTGAAGCTATGGCCCCTTGAACTACCTTTTCTCTAGGTTATAATTACAGACCTTTGATAATCATTCCTTGTATTTTGTGCTTATCTTCCAATACTTACACACTGTTAGCCATTGCATTGCTGCCTTCCCCCCCCCCCCCCCCCCCCCCCCCCCATTATTTTGCTCTGCATTATCCTAAAAGTGGTGATGGTAGGACTCATTTTACTGTAACTTTGTTAATTGCAGATGATGCATCCCCAGTAGATATAATACATAATCTATCAACACTCCAGCCTTGAAAAATGTTCTTAAACAGTGGCTATTTTTTTACCTTTTAGAAGCTTGCTGCCATTTCTCCTGCTGCTTGGGGCAGGGACTGTCTCTAGCTGTCTGTACAGCACTCAGCACGGTGGATTTCCAGTTGCCTCTGGATTCCTTTGGTGGTTCTGTGATGTGAGACAATTAGAAATAAAGGCAGCAGTGACTGAAAAGTGAAGAATCAAGTGTAAAGCCAGAATCTCACCAGCTCTGCTTTTCTAAAGAACTTAATTTTCACACTGAACATTCCCAAACTGCTGTAACTGTAAGAGAGTTAGAAATGAAGGTGATAATGATATGGACTGGTGCAGATTTCCCTGAACCATATGCGAGATCAGCAATCTAGGCTCATAAATTCAGTTCAGTAGCTGTGAAAGTGCCTTGAATTATTTAGTTCACTTGTCCAGTGAGAACCCAGAATTATTAAACTTTTGCCAGCTACTACATGTACAATTTGTTTTCACATCAAATTTTTCCTTGTGTGCAGTTGGCATATTTTTAAACATACGTGGTCACTCATCTTTCTGCCCTCTGACTCACTTTGAGTTCTTATAAATTTTTCTCCAGTTTCCTGCAAATAACTCTGTTCTATCTTTGCCTCCAAGTTTCAGACAAAGCCTTGGTCGTGTCTTAATGCTTATTCTGACCTTAAAATATCCTGACTTAAGAATTTGACTGTGTGGTAATACAAGCTAGATTCAAGAAAGAAGAATATAATCTCCCTCTTAGATAACTGATTTTTTTTTTAACTTCTCAGAACAAGTCAAACCTTAACTTGTTCTGAAATGTCTGAGGCTTTCATTTACCTCTGCCTAGGCTTTAGTCTGGTGAGAAGGCATTTTCTTAAACAAGTCATATCAAAAGGGAGACACTGCTGTAGTTTAAAATGCTGGTGAAGATCCAGCTCTTGCTCTTGTTGTTACCACTCAAGAGAAGCAGTTGCAATTCAAAGGTCAGCTTCCTCCTCTGTGCTGAGATTCTTCAGTCTGTCTGCAGGACATCATGGATGGAGCACAGACTGCTGTCCAGGTCTTTCTTGGGGGAGAAATCCCAAGGTATTCAGATTGCCTGCTCTTCCTGATGAGCAGCCTCTTTGTCACTTTACCTCAAATTTTTAGCTCTGATAAACCCAGAATTTTATCTGTGGATAATGGGAACTTCAGCATGTAGGCTTGCTGTTGTTAGGAACGTTCTTTTCTCTTTAGCACCTACTAGCTTCTGATACTTGTAGAAGGAGCTGAGATTTACATGGACCCAGGGAATCTAGGAGACAAGTGGCATATTAGAAGTATACCTATTTCTTAAGCCAGCTTTTGAAAGGGTAACCTAGCCCACAAGTAGCAAAGGTAATATGCGCTAGCTAAAAGGCTATTTTGTTTGTTTTTATTTTTTCTTTTAAGTCAAAAGACTTATTAATTTAGATAAATGAAAATAATTTATTCAGTATCAAGAAATCTCAGGTGCCCATCTGGGATATGGAAAAGAACAGAGTGAAAGCACTTGCCTCAGCAGAGGGGAGGATGGCACAGGGATGATGTCATGTGCTCCTGAACCTGCACATCCCATGCTGTTTTAACTTGTTGTGCTGCCTTGGGTCTCTGAGTGAGGGCTTGGGTTAGAAAGCCATAGAAGTTCAATGGGGTGGGATAATTGGAAGCTTGGAAACTCATAACCAGTGATTTCAGTGACTGCTGGGCCTGTAAGGTTAACGTACACTTTATAGGGGAACATTTCTCCAAAAAGCTCTCTACATCATCAGATGGAATATTTTATACTAGGGTAAATAGTTTTCAAGTATCACCATCTAAGGCTACATTTTAAAAGTATGGTGCCTTATGTGCAAAACCAAAATGGCTGTAGAGCACAATTTATGAATACATCATTGCTGGCAAACCTGAGGGATATTTGCTGAATTTTTGTGCTGTTAATAGGAGCAATAAGCTAATGACATAAAATAAATAAGACCATTGCTAGATGAGGAAACAAGGGGTTATCTACCTAGTAGGCCATATGTATAAAGAAATGCATATTTGAAGTTTAAAATATGTTTGAAAACTTCAGAAAAAAATCTTGGAATAAAAGCCTCCAATCTGCTATCACTTTGTTTTCTCCAGAAATCCAGGGTGCTGCTGTAAGAATAAGGTGGGGAGGTGCTGTGTGAGCTGCTCTGCAGTACCATAATATGTCTGCTTACTTCTGTAGCTAAAACAACAAAGTCCCTTTGCCCCTATATAGGTTGTTGAGGAGTGGTAACCTAAATGTAGAACAAATGAAGTGTGCTATCACTAAGGGATTTCCAAAAGGGCATTATACTAGTGACTGTAAAAGCTGCATGTGGCAGACTGAAAAAACACACAAATCCCCTTGTTTTATGCTGTTACAGCTTTGACAGGCCCTCTCTTGGGGTGGTTGCTCCTAAGATGCATTAATTCTAGCACTTAAGCTCCCATGTTCAGTGAAAAGAGGCATGAACTGACCTTTCCAGCAGGAAAAGGTTAATGTTGAAAAAACACTGATTTCAGCAATCCATCTTCTCAAGGTAACCCTAGAGTTTATGGTTTGCTTAACTACACAGTGATGTTGCTTTTCCCTTGAAAAATAACTTTCTCTCTAAGGTGATCTATGGCACTAAACCAGTATTCCCACTCATAAACTGTTTGAATTTCAATTGCCTGCTATCTATGTCATATGTCTTTGTCACCTGATAGCGTAGAGCAGATATTGAGATGCATCCGCATCTTAGGTGCTGCTGAGATGGCAGCCAGAGAGATGTTCTCATAAAATCCTCCTGGTAGTTCTTGCCTGCGGTCATTCTGGGAGAGGCCTGACAACACTGTGATGCATCAGGAGATTACTATCGTAAATGGGATAACATGATGCCATTATCCACTTTGCATCAGTTGTTTCAGTAACTCAAATTATGTAACAGTGATGTTAATCAGACAACTGTATCACATAAAGAACTTTCATTGGGGGTTGAGTAGTAAATCTAAGCAAAGGAAAACTCGGGATCAGTATTAGGACCAATTCTTTACAAAGGAAGTGTTGAATAGAAAAGTTTCACCACAGAAAGAGTGGAAACCTCATTGCTTTAGTTACATGAAGTGACTAGACAGGGCTCTTGAGCAATGTTGTAGGAAATAATTTTCCATTGACAATTCAGAAGCCTTATCTTATCTAACAGCTGGTGTTTCTGCTTGATATCCTCTGAATCTGTCTTTTCCAGCAGGCTTGACAGCCACATCTGAGGAAAGTGGACTTTTTGACACCTGAAAGAGGCCTCTGGGCCTTGAAACTACTAAGTGACGAGGAAGTACTTCACATCTGCCAAAAGCTTCAGAAGTACCCCTTATGGCTGTTCTGTGGTTCTGCATGAAGTAAGACCTGCATTTCAGGTCCTCCTGTTTTTGCTCCAGGTAACCCAGCCTCCCCCTTTTGAAATGAGCATATAATGGACAGATGTGGTATGGGTGAAGTATAGACCACTACACCTGTTCCAAAAATTCAACATAAATACCAATATAAGGGTGTTTCATTAACTGCTTAGTGAAGTGCCCTGTGGCCACAAAGATCATTGCTCCATTCATTGCTTTGCCTTGTCTTGCTTTAAGTGGCTTCAGCTCATGATGCTTCTAACCACTTCATTAGGAGATTATTTTGCAGTTTAATGGAGTGCCAGGACATCCCTCCTGATACCATCTGACTTTTTTTTTTTTTCTCAACTTCATCCCATTAATTTTACTTAAAAAAATATATATTTTACAGCTTTGTGCTTTTACATGCTCTGAATATTTTTAGGCTGTTCTTGTAGTCCCCAGGTAGCCATTACTGGGAAACATTTTGTTCTTCCTTCTTGCAAACTACATGCGGCATTTAATTGTAAGCTTCTGATTACCATGAAGATAATAAAAAGTAATTTAAATTAGAACCTATTGGAAAATATAGCTATAGGACAAGAAACCAGCAGGAATGCTAGGCCAAATCCACTAAAGCTTTTAGGCCGCCAGTTTTCAATGAGATACTGCTGGCATCGGTGTGAAGCTGGGACTCTACAAAGGAGATAAAAGTCTACATTAGGAGATGGGATCCCAAACGCATTGTTGGACGGAAGCCTTTGTACTTCCATACATTGAAAGCCTTTTTATTTCCTGGAGCTGTGTCAGAGCAGGAAGCCCTGGCAGTCGCATACATGGGGATGGCCATTTGCTGCCTTCACCCAGGGCTGTGGGGTGATCACAGCTGCCTGTAAGGCCATCACAGGGTGTCAGCTATGCTGTCATATTTCCTCATCTGCAGGTCAATGACCTTACAGCAAGTTTCAAAAAGCTCTGGTGACTGACTGAGGAGGCAGGAGGCGGAAGAGTGCCCTGATCTGCCCAGGCCCACAGCAGCCCCGGAAAGGAGGACAGACAGAGAAGATGGCTTTCAACACAAAGAAACATTGATTTACCCAATATTTTGTTCTCATGTGTGTAGTAGCATCGTGACAGTAGACACGTTTACGCCACTGCTTCTATTAAAAGACGTTATTATGCACCTAGGGAGTTGAGAAGGTTTTTGGACATAGATCTTCCTTTTGAAGCTGTTAAAAGGCAAATTGACAGTTTGAATAGAAATCAAGTGGCAACTTGCAAACTGGGAGGCCTACAGCTTACACAAGATGCCAAGAAAGCATTTCAAAAGGAACAAAGTCATTGTGGTCAAGGTGGATACACAAATGGCAGGCAGGCTTGGTGGACATGCAACAGTTTTCCAAACACTATCATAGTATAAAGTACATCTCAGCACTGACAGACGTATTATCCAAGCCCGCCTGAGCTGTTGGTCTAAAAGGCTAAAGGGGTTCTGAAGTAACCAGGGCCTTTAAAGCAATTTTTGGCAGAGGGTGCATGCCTCAGAAATTGTAGACTGATCAGGGAAAAGCATTCTAAACTAGCCTTTAAACAAGCTGGTAAAGCAGCATAGTGTTCACCATTGTGTTACTTGTAATGTGATTTCCCATATCCACTGGGCCAGTGATACTGTATGACCTCTCCAACACAGGCAGTATCCACCACTCCTTGTACTATGTACGAAACATCTCCTAACTATCCTAACGGCATAGAAGACTGCCCTATGTGACCATTTCTGCATATGCAGGAACAGTTTATACTGACTATTTGCAGACATCTGATCTACGCACAGTTTGGTCCGTTCCGCAGCAGGAACCACCTGAAGGAGTTTCTGAATGGCCAGATCCCCCACCCAGGGTGCTAATCAACATGGCAATGCACACAGATTCACATTATGGATCAGTCTGGGCAAAGCAGGAGATACTGTGGGGAATCTTCAGGACTGACTGAAATACCCATCCGTGGAGCTCTTGGGACAAGTAAAGTGCTTGTTTTTGCCAGCGTCTAAAAGTTCAGCCACTGACCTGGTCTACAGTCGGCCCCAGTGTTGGTCAGGTGTCTCTCCAGTGCAAAGATCTGCTGGGGAGTTCCTGTCCCAGCCTGGCCTGAGCAGCTGCTCCTCTCAGGAGCCAAGGAGCCGTGGCATAATGCTGCCTGGATGGTGGTGCTGGGGCTGGCTGGCTCCAACTACAAGCTGGAGGCTATAAAGCGCAGCAGAAAGGTCAGCAGCATGGACGCACACCCCTGGGCCAGAAGAGGCCAGAGTAGTGCCCCAGTCATCCCTGGGGCAGAGAGGCTCTGGCTGGAGCAGATCCAGGGAGACCCAGGACTCCTCTTACCAGTTCCCAGGCCAGCAGGAGCCATCACACTCACATGTGGCTGCAATGCTCCTCAGAGTGAAGTAGTGTTGGTGCATGCCTTTGGCAGCGCAGGAGGGGCAGAGGACCAAGTGTCATGGCGTGGGAAAGCAAATGGGTTGGTGACCACGACAGCCAGGGTCAGCAGTGATGCAAGGAAAGCTGTCACAGACAAAGTGACCCAGGCAAGGGAGTGCCTGACAGAGGTCCCTGAGGTGGCCCCAACTGTGTGCCAGAGCCATTGGTGAGATGAAGAGCCTGGACTCAGCTCCAGGGGCATCCTCCTTTGCATAGAGGATCACTTGGTCAGTGCTGGAAGAAGCAGCCTTCCCTTCACAGCTCAGCATCCCTGCGGTACAGGGGTGTCCTTTTCCCTCTCCCTCTTCACAAGACCTTCAGAGATCTGGCCAGAATAGGACTAAGTCAGTCTTACAGCACTTTATGTCTTCTGGGTATTCTTTCACTGTTTAATGGGAATACTTCTGTGACTCCTGGAGACCAACCATGGGGAAATTTTTCTCTTCAACTGTCCCATGCACCTCTTTGCAGACCAAACACATTTTTTAAAAATTGATGATATTTCAGAGGTTGCTGCTTAAAATAGATTTTCGCCCCTGTACTAATTTTTAAAATATGCCTTCTTTACAAAACCCTTTTCCATTTCTCATTTTCACAAAAATAAAATTTTCATGAGAAATGTTCATGTTTCAACAAGCCTGGTCAGATGACAAAAGCTTCCTAGGAAATGCAGTGATTTTAAGGCAAGCCAGAGAAACTTGGAGAAAAACAACACATAAACAATACAATAAATTAGAAAAATAATAAATTAGAAAAACAGAATTTTTCTCAAAACGAGCCAATTTTTAATTTTTAAGAGATCCATACTTGGTTTTAATTCCCTTTTTAAATTAACACATGACAAATAATATGTTTTTGTCCTCTTTTCAGAGCTTTTGGTATATCTGACCAAAATCATATTTTATTGTGAAACCAGTAGGTGCTGTCCTGAACAAGAACTCGCATTTTTCCTGGATGTCTCTGGATCTATCCAGCTTGGTACAAGTACATCTTTAACAGTGAGAGACGCAAGAGCACTGCCAGCCCCAGTGTCCCTGCCCAGCTTCCCATGCCCAGTTCACCCTGCCGCAGCCCAGGACCCTATTTCAGCCCCCCAGGGCCATCGGTCCCTGCCCCAGTGATGCTGCAGCAGTGCCAGTCTCCAGCTCTGCACTGCCCTGCCCTGCCTGTTCATGGGCCACGTCCCAGCCTGGCTTTGGCCCATTCCTGCCCCAGGTGAGGTGCTGGATGCTCGGGGCTGGGGCTGCCCATGATGCCCCCTGGCCTGCCCAGCTCCCTGGCTGGGATGGTGGGATGGGCCCTGCTGAGCTCCATGGGGAGCTGCTGCCACTCCTGGAATTGCTGATCCTTTCTGTGCCCTGGTAATTACCTTAACCTGCCAAAAGTGTGTAATAAGATGCAAAATTAAGATGAAGAGCTGTTGAGAGCCAATGAGATATGTCCTTGGGGCTGCCCTGCCTCGCCCGTGTATCTTCTCTTTCCGTTGCAGTGATTCATCCCTTGGTTCTGAACTTCTACTTTCTGGTTTGGCTGGTACTGGAAGGGGTACACCCCTGCTGTTTGCACGTCCTTCTGCATGGCTTTTCATGCCTTCAAGCAGAGTAATTTAGACACCTGCTTTCCAGTGTCACTGCAGCAATACCTCTGATCCCAACCGTGGTTTAAAATGCTTTGGTATCTTTCTTGGTGCTATTACAAATTCCTGGAAATGCAAACTTAGTAGAAGCTTGGTGGTAAAGGAAAAGGTGCCAGATTTTGCTGCAATTCACCTCTTTCAAATGAGAGAACATTTTTACTTTACTTTTTACTCAAGAAGATTCTGGTGTGGCATTTCAGGACATGCAACAAATACTGAACAATGTCTATTTTGGGATCCTCCAACCTTTGCCAGCCCAGGCACTGATACCCAGGAAATAGCATGCTGCTGCATTGGATGTTGTGTTTTGCTGTCTCTGCTTTAACATTTTAATTCCCTACTGCTGTTACCAAAATGACATCAAGAGTTCTTCACCCAAGCCAGCATTTCTCACCACGTGAGCTATACAGAAAGGATTACTGTGCCAAGTGCTGGCAGCGCCCCAAGGTTTTTTGCTGTGTCAGGACATCAGCCCTCTTCTTCTTGAAAAGACCTAAATATAAATGCATTTCCTCATCACCAGCTTAGTTCTATGGGAGCTGGCAGCACAGACCGACATGATCTCTCTGTATTAGACCTTTCAAGTCCTTTAACGTTTTGTGTTCTTTTCATCGGGTGTTGCAAGATGCATTTCACTTTGCTCTGATTCTTGTGCTTAAAACCTTCTTTCTGTAAACTCTGAGTGTATATGAAATGTCTTTCCTCCTTTCTGTTTCCTTGGCCTTATCTTCTTTACACTGGGAAAAAAATAAAGGAGAATGTTCCATTTTGCTGTAGCAGTATAAACTGAGAGCTTCCTGCAGATTGGAGTGGTGCAAACAGGTTCTCATCTATTGCTAAGCCAGGAAATGTGAAATTATATCGCACTGTCATTCTGACAGTTACACCCAGGAGAACTAGAGTGTGCCTGTGAAACTAATCTTAGGTAACTCTTAAACAAAAATGTACAGATGAGCAATCATCTGATTGTGCTCTTTACCGTTTGGTTGGTGCTCTAGCTCATGCATTAGTGGGGGCAGTAAGAACGTGCACTACTTGATTCCCACCCTTTGTGGTAGCTATGTGAGAGCCCTTTGGTTTCAGTCAGAATCCTGGTGCCATTTCATTCTGGTAGTGAACAAGGAGATGCTTACGTTTGTGTCATTGGATAAACTTCAATAATATTTTATTGTCAGAAGTTAAATTTTAATGCCTACAGCGTAAAAAGAAACAACCCTTTTACTCTTTTAGCAGGATTAGAAATAATAAAACAAATATGCACCCTGTATAGTGCTTCTGCATTAGTGGGATTTAATACAAGTAAGATTGGTTTCAGGTGGTCAAATCATAATGCAGAGTGGAAATCCTGCATGATGGCACAAGCTAGTTGGAACTATCTCTTTGCTGGGCCCTTGCCTATTTTTTAGCAAGTTGTTTTTATGGAAAACATGCTTTTCCTATTTATGTAAGTATCTTCCCAGCAGACACTTTCTTGCTTCAGCAGCAATAACAACTTCTCTCTATTCTGGTCTCCAGAACTCTTGAGGGTATTATTTTCCCACAAGACCAGTGAGTTAAATTGCCTACCATGACACGTCTGAAATTTATTCCATTCCCAAAGAGCGTCTGTGAAGCCCTTTTCTTAAAAGTAGCATTAAGGCTACTTGAAGTTACATTTTTTGGATCACCACTTACGGAAAAATTGTTCCAGAATTTTTGCTGTACAATTTTGGGAATTTTCCCATTAGTTTTCATTTATTTTTGTCTTGCATCTTCGGATAAACTGGTGACATTTCTCCAGGACTGACCAGTACTGTACTGTACTGACCAGTACTATATTGAAGACCACATACAACCAGCCTTTTTATTAAAACTTAAAATGTGAAAATCGGGAGCTCAGAAACTGAAAAACTATATTTCTCTCAGTTTTTCTAATTAATTACATAATGGCCAGATTGAATGTGTAAACTGTCTGAAGTGGCTGTTATGTGTTTTTCTGAGATTTCTTTTAGGAACTACAAGAGAAAAGTTATGTAACTACAAAAAAAAAAAAAAACAAAGTGGGAAAACCACTTTAAGCTCTGAAATTCTGATTTATAAATTGTTTCACCAGAAGCAATAGTGACTCATACTTTAATTTCTTTTACAGGAGATAAATCTGAGGTTGTTTGGCTCAGGCACAACTCTTCCTGCGGGAAAAAAGGCCAAAAGCCAATTCACAGAAAGATGAGTTGAATACTAAAACTCAAGATGACAATCTGACAGCCACTTGGCATCTGCTCCCAGATGGCAGCCAGCTGGCTTCTCACAACAGTATATGGACCAGAAGCATTGTTAGGAAGAGCTTGCTCAGAAAGTCAACACAGTATACGCATAGATGTGGCACCTCCTGTAAAGCTCCTCTTGTGCAAAGCCCAGTGGGTTGGTGCGTCACAGCAGCACTGCTCTAGCAGCACTTGTGTCTTTCCTCACAACACATGTGTCCCCCGGTATCCGTAAGGAATTAACAGATTAGGGATGAGCACTAATCAGTAATAACCACCTGTTTTTCTGGGCTCCATCCTGCTAATATACAACAGTATATAGCTATATGCAAGGCAGAGTCAACCATTTGACTTCAAGGGCATTGTGACTGTTGGATGAAGGCATCAGACTGTTGGCTCTTTGCAAGTGGAATTGCTTTTGTTTGCACAGTGCCTTGCACAAGACAAACTCACCTATCATTGTGGTTCATAGTGCCAGTTCAGTTATTATTAGACTTGCTGGGAGAAGACAAGTTTCCATCCCTGTTCTGCTCTATAGGCAGTTTGAAAAACATTTGCCATACAAGCTGTCATTCTCTGCTCTGTCATGTGGAGACCTCACAGGCCTATTCTCATGTCTCAGTAACTACAGTGCTGAAGATGTGCTAGTGGCACTGGTGTGTACTTCAATTTACATGTAAGCCATTGTTCCTACTAGGTGAAAAATGAGAGCAGGGAGAAATGTCTGCACCTACAGACAAAGACCTTATTGCATAAAGATGAATCTGAGAAGTCTAAACGGGATCTTCTGTCACCAGCTGCTGAATGTGGATCAACTTCAGGTCTTTTTCTACATCCTATCTGTGCCAGTTTTTTAAGAGCTCTTTTTTTGGCTCTGAGAATCCCTGCTCCATCTCTGGTTTACCGGTAGCTGTCACAGCCACACAATCCATCATCTTAAGTATTTGTATGATCATTAATTCAATGCAGAGTGCTTAGAGCTTACCACTTCTGGCAATTAACTTCAGATAAATAGAAGTAGTAAGAGGGGGCATTAAGTTACCCACCTGCAGAAGACTGGCTCAGCGCTGAGTGCTCTTAACAGATGAGTGCATCTGAGGAAGTGCTAATTGCAATGCATTCCTTACAGTCTTTTTGTTGATGCACAGAAGATTGAGGAAATGGGAAGAAAAGGAAAATGACTCTCTCTTTTGAGTCACGGTGAAAAATATGCAGGAATTGGGCTATAGAAGACCACTGGTTATTCTCAAAATCTGGAGAAAAAGAATATGCTAAGAACAGGGGAACAGACGGAGGACTGATACCATGAATAGAAATCTCTGTCTGTGTGCTGGCCATGGTCCAGGCTGTATGACATAGCTTACATGATACAGTGCCCATTTGGATTATTTATATAACACCATAGGTGCTACTGTAGGAAGATGAGCTCCATGACCTGAGAGTCTTATGCTGAGAGCGAGACAGACACAATCCAACGATTAACTGTAAGGTGCAAACATGGGAAAGGGCAGCACTGAATCAGATGAGAAACAAAGTTCAGGCAAAGAAGCAAATGCTGATCAGGGCCGTAAAAGTGGCATAAGAAAAGGCAGAGGATTGCTAGGTGGAGACAAAGTGCTGTGAAGCATGAGAGGCAAGGGAGAGGACTGAGAGTGGGACAGTGAGAACAGTGAGATTAGGCAGAGCTATGTGTCTCTGGCAAGTGAAGTCATGAAGACGGTGAACTTGGAAGAAAACAGGAAACTGGGTTGTAGGGCTTGTGGACTGTAATACACATGTATAGTATGCAGATGGTTAAGGAGAAAATCTGACTTAGGATACAATATTTTCAAAAGGCATGGGCAAAAAGAGAGGCAGGATAAAGACAAAAGTGTTTGGAGCAGATTCAGCCAGGGCAGTAGATGTCTGGCACAATGACAGCTACGTGAGCTCGTTGACACTGCTTACTTGGGGTGGGTTGGCTTGGGATGAGTACAGTTCATGGGGTGGGAGGGAAATGCAATGTGCCAGCATCCCCATGGCCATAGCTAATGGGAGTAGTGGGAAATCTACACACTCCCCCACTGCATCCTTCACCCTCTGTCCCCCAGAAGACCACTGAGTGCACCGCACACCCACTAGGCTTTATAAGACCTCTCAAAAGTGAGTGCAACAACACCTGCTCAGAACTGGTTCCAAATCAGGCTGTAATAGAACTGGATTTAACCCATGAAACCAAATTATTCCCTGAAGGACAGTATCACAGTTGTGCATGCATTCCACCTGCACATATCCAGTTAAATGCCTCACCTCAGAAAGGGAAAATGCATGCTATATGATATATAGGGCATAGCAGGGAGGCTAGATGCTGTGATAGGCTGGAGGCAATCGCTGTAGTCCAGCATTATCTCTTCTCCATGCAATATTGCAGTGATTCTTATTTTCTCCATAGAGAAAACCATTAAAAGACTGTTGAAGAATTCATGAAGTTTTTTTGCCAAAGGTAGAGCAGATCCTTTGGCTATTCAAATCCTGCCCCTTTGGGAGGCAGAAGGAAGAAATACAGCCAGGATTGCATGTGGCAGCTCAGGAACTCTCTCTCTAGGGGAGCAGTACAAATGTTCGTGACAACTGCTGAACTGCAGCACAGAATCTGCCCTGTGCAGATCAGGAATGATGCCTATTCCATGAACCTGACGTCAGCTAAAGGGCACAGTGTGTTTGAAAGCCTCATTTACCACACAATTCAGGTCAGAAGAAACCAGGAAGGAAATCGTTACGTGAGCGTTTCTTCACTGTGTTGTTTACAGGATACATGGGGAAATTTTTGGCTTAATATTTTGGTAGTTCAAAAGGCAGAGCTAGCATAGTTGAGAAGAAGAATTGGCAGCACTGAATTTGGCCATAGCAAAGGCAGATTTCTGTGCTGACTGCCACAGAGGTTTCATCTTTGTTCATCCCTTCAGTGGCAGTTCTGATGGGCTCCCACATCAAATTGCTCCAGTTCAGGTCAGCAGAGCTATTCTGGCAGGTTTTAGCCTCTTACATAAGTAGGCAGAAGATGAGATGTGACCTTGACCGGCATAACCAAGCTGGGAGCAGCCTGCAGTTCAGAAACAGTTTTCCTGGCAGAACCACGCAGTTACCTGGGTGACCTGGTTTTTTTGTGAGGCTTCTAATGCCCCAGTTTTACACTGTGGCTGTGCTGGAGGCTGCCTACCCACACTTGCCCATGGCTCTTAAGTCTGGATACAGAGGCTGTTTTAGCCTGACTAGAGTTTCCTGGAGAGGGACAGCCAAAATATTGTTTCTCTAATATAAGTATTTATATTGTGGCAATGGAAAGAGTTACAGAGCATTGGCCTGATTAAATGTTCTGTTATAAGGAGCAGAGATATTCTAGTAACCTCTATCACTGTCCTGTTGTTATACAATGTACTTTAACAGAAAGTTCAGAACATCTTTTGGACCAGGACTAAAGAAAGAAGAGCCAGCATCATTCAAACAATATTGGCTTTAGCTTTTCAAAGATCAGGAGAAACTATCCCTCCAGTGCCCTAATCCTATTTGTTTCACTAAAGGCCTACTGCATTGCAGAAAAATGCATTTCAGAGGACAAAATTCTTCAAACAGAAGGAAATGGCTTTAGCCTTTTGTGCGTGAGAAGGCGGCAAAGAAAAAGATTATGGAAGCCAAATGATGACACATTTGTTTTGAATCATTTAAACAGCTCTAGGCATGGGCTGTATTTTTCAGCATTTTAAAAATTATTTATGTGCTACAATAGAACTGGAAAGCAGCTGACATAATTGATGCTTTTATTTCTGTACAAGGATGGTTTACTAATCACTGTTAGCAGCTCTCTGTTAATGGCTTACCCTTCCAAAAAAATGAGTAGGGATTTTTGGGGTCCCAGAAAAAGCATCTTGGCTTGATCCTTCCAGTTTTACCCCAAGTTGTAAATCTAATGCTAAGAATTCTTAAAAAAACCTAGATAATTTTATTAAATAACAGCCAAGAATGAAAACAGTTCTGTGCCTCAATTCTTTTAGCCTAACACAAGCTAAATTTTAAAAGCAAAACCATCCCTAGGATGGTTTCCTTACTTCAGTGACATACCAATTGAATTAAGTGCTGAGATGGGGTCATTTAGCTAGACCCTTTGGTGAGTAAACATCACTCTCTAATTCAGCTCCCTCTTTTTGTTGAGACTTCACTGTCACGTCTTGCCACTTCATCTGGACGTACCTCTGTGAAATAAGTAAATTTTAATCTCTGTGATACATACCAGCGTAAACTTCTTCCTGAAGCACACTCTATTTTGGGTCACTTTTTCTATAGGTAATCTTACATTTGCTATAAAGTGTTTTAAGCTATGTGTTGAAGGAGATGGTATTTGCCTTTAACATTGCACATGTGATTGCCTAGTTGCTTGCGACTAAATTCAATAATCCTAGTAGGTTTCTTCCATTTTTTTACCCAAATTCATGGAGCAGTAAAATAACAAACTGAACACAGGTCTGAAGAGTTCTAGGTTATTCTCCTGACTTTCTCTCCTGCCTAATCAGACTTGGAGAAGCAGCCAGAAGAGAGAAGCTGGAAGGCCAGCTGGAAAGAACTGAAAATGTACTCTTGTTGTGGGAATGGACATTTGTTAAGCTCTCTGCTGGCATGGGCATTGATTAGTCTTCCTGAGAACCTCCACAGGCCTTGTGAACTGAGCCTGCTCTGTTCTTGAGGTGCATCTAAATAAAGATATGTGGATTTAAATCAGAACTTGAGGATCTCTAGAATATGGAGTTGGGAATTTGTCTTCATCAGTCCAGTTAAACTAAGTCTAGGCTTGGGTTTTCATCCACAGCTGAGGATCCTGAGTTGATCACGAGGAAAATATAGCCATCAAAATCCTACGTAATCTAATACACCTGATGTTATATCAAGTTCCTTTGACACCTATCAGCAAAAGACCAGAGCACATTCCAGAGTTGCACCTTGACTGTAAGTCTTTCATAGTTTTTTGTTATAACTATTTGTTCATAGTTATTTGTCAGGCGTGGCCAGCATTTAAGCCAAACAGTGTCCTTTTCAATCATTAAATAATTCATCTTATTCACTGCCTCTGTGTGTTTCGACCATAGCCTGCCATCCTGGGCTCTGAGACCCAGGAAGTTACAGTGGCTACAGGTGCACTGAAAGTTACCAGGGAAAGTGGGAGAAGGAATTAAGCCTCAACCCAGACTTGTTTTTAAAACGAAATCCATTTAAGAGTGAGAAATGACCTCATATCCTTTTTCTTGGCCCATTCTTTTCCTCTGAGATTAATAAATAAAACAAAGACCATGCAAAAACTTTTGTGTTTTCCATTTTGACTTCTATTTTATGTTATTCAGGGAGGCAGATGCATATAGTCTGACAGGAAGCATTAAGCTCAGTGAACATTTTTCAGTTCAAAAGCTTCACCCCCCTTTAAGCAAAATACTTCAAAAAGAGGAGAGAAAGAGTGATTGCCTTCTGAAGAAAACTTAGCAAACATTTTTGATACTCAGGGCACTTTATTTCCTGCACATCAAAGGCAAATATCACTCTTCATTAAAGATATGAATTAACTTATTGCAGGATCTAATTGATATTTCGATTCCAGTAAATAACACACTTTTTTGTTCTACAGCTGCATAATATCTGACAGCTCACTGAGCAGCCAGTGTTGTGGAGAAATCACGATCAGTTTTGTAAAGCCTGTCAATCTTTCAAAAATTCAAGCTCTCTTTTGGCAGAAAAAAGACTGTCTCTGAACCACATTAGACACTGTGAGTTTTAGTCTCAGGCAAAGCCAGAAATTCGTAAGAAAAATAAGCACCTGAACAAACAATTTCTAGCTACGTATTTGGAGCCCCAAAGAAGGTCATTCAATTGATTCATTCATTCTCTGTAGTGGTTATCTCATTTTTAGCAGGGTATTAGCTTCAGGATATTGATGTGAGCAGAAGCAAGAGGTTGTTCCTGTGTATGTGCCTCAAGTGGGAGTTTAGCCTTGAGCATTCAAGGCTAAAGGACACAATTTGTTCTTTAAAGGGTGGGAGAGGAAGAAAATGGAACAGATTAGGTGTTCTTCCAGAATTTCAGTCTTACACATTAATTGTCCTATGACAAAAAGGACAGTGACTGCTGTGGAATATGGTCTGACACTTGCTTCAGTCCCTCAAACTCTGCCTTATTTCTGTGCAAGTGCGGTGCTGGTGTCTCTGTAAACATAAAGCAAGAAAACTAACCTAGGTGAAAGGTAATCTTATGACAAAGTATTTGATTGAGACTCAGGAAACCTGGATTCATTTCTAGGGCCTTCTGTAGCCTGTGTGGACTTGTAGATATCCCTCTCAAACTCACATTCTTAACCTTGCAATGGGGAAATAACATAATTGCATGGTATGTGATAAAGGCAATGTTTGTGTGGTGACGGGGCTTTAAAAATACAGAACAGTGAAAACAGCACCACCTCCAGAATCTAAAATTAACCTAACCATGTCATAGAAAGGCTGCGTAAATAGCAGGGTTTTTTTCTGGGTTTGCGTCTTTTCTATTAAAAAAAGAAAGACTGAAGTTTGTTCTATTCATTTACATTTGAGTTATCCCAGCTTGAACTGCACTAAGGAATGTTTCTTTGCCACAGGCCCAATTAGTGTTCCCCTGGGAACATGCCTGAGTTGCTAACAGAAGGCACAGTGCCGAATCTAGAGTGAGAGTCATTGCTCTTGAAATGTGCTGGATGGTGAAGATGAGGCAGGGAAATACACTTGCATTTGAGCTTCAGGCAAGGACTCACATTTTGCAAGAGGTGTTTCCAGAACATGTTGTTGTATTTATTCTGATCTGTGTGGAAAATATTGTAAAGGAAAATGTAGCTTATGTCCCTAGGTGAGTTCAGCTCTTAATTCTGATCTGTTTCTTGACCTAAGGTCTGGAAAGATTAACTTTAAAAGATTTAGTTTTAGTCTAAAGTCTTCAAAATCAGCTTGTAAGTCTATGAAATTACAACTGCTGTCTTGTTATTTCCTTTCCATTTTGGCAAAATATGTTTTTGTCAGTTTCTTCTCTTTAGTATATGCACCATTAATGTGGTCGAATCATCGCACTGGCTTTAAAGATACTGACTCAGTATCTCCAAGGCCCTAGTAAACTGTAACAATCACAGTTCCCAGTTGGAAAGAGTATCCTCCATTTGTTCTTGTGCCTTTCTTTGTTCTATTTCTATCCTTTTTTTCTTTCCAAAAAGCTCCAGGCTTGATTCAATTCTCATTTGCAGAACTGCTAGAATTGCTGAAATATAATGAAAATAGTGGGTTGCTAGTGCAGAGGAGCTCTTTATGTTTGACATCAAGAGACATGGGAAAGGCCTCACCCATGTTCACCTTTGCATTCCACCTCCCAAACCACTTCTCCTTTAAAGTGCTACATTATTCTGCTCTAGTACTTTCTATCAAAATTGGGTATCTTATCCTGCTGTTGCTCATACTGCCCTTACCTGTGTCCCCTTCTCTTCCTCTTCACGATTTCCTCAGGCAAAGGCCTTCTGCTGCTGCCTGGGTCCTTCAGGCTGAAGGCTGGTGTCGCACAGACCCCTGTGCCTGGTGACCTTCCCCTGCCCTGGTTCTTTTCAGCTCTACATCAGACGTGGGAGCAGCCTGAAGTCCCCCCATGGGGCAGCAATGCAATATCTGCGAAGGCCCTGGTTTCAGGGCTAGGGGAAGCCCTAGGCAGCCCTTCAGAGCTGCCTTTGTCATCTGGATGTTCAGCTTGAGACCTGCTTAGTGAGGCTAAGCCAGGAATTGTTTTGACTGAGTGTTTGAGCTGGAATTCTTTGAATAAAATTGTTAGTTTTCTCTGCAGCCTCTTACCAGCTTGATTATTCCACTAGAGACATTTTGAGACCAATCCCATGAACATATTTTGAGCTTATTAAAAGCCTGTCTTAAAACTGGCACATACGAGCAGCAGTCAATGAAAACCTGGCACTGGTACACTGAACCGCATTGTGCTGGCCATAATATTGATGTTTGCTGAATATTTACAGCATTAAAGCAACAGTTCATTTAAAAGAAACAAGTTGGAAAGAAGCTTGCACTGAAAGCAGTAAGTAAATTCTATCAAATACCATATGAGCTTTGATGCAGCATAAGTAAAGCATTAAAGCCAGCTAGGGCTGTTTTGATAAATATTCTGTGTGAGAAGTTCTGCATAGTTAGTGAATTGACATAGAACTGGTAGCATAACTTTTTTTTTTTTTCTCAGAGAGGTGGTTTTCAGAAGGCAAAGTGATTCAGAATTGTGTTGAGCAAGTGTGCGCAAGAGGTTAATTTGGTTTTACTGCATGAGTGCTACACTTCACCTCGTGGATGGACTCAGGTCTGTGTCTAGAATGTGATTTGACTGCTGTGTGTCATAAAAGAGGACAGAAGTTGTTTTGGCAGGAAGTAAACGGAAGACTAAATTTGTGCTCAAGAAAATATGGCTTTTGCTGATTGGCAAAGATTTGATGTGTTCTCCGCAACGGAGTGCAGAGAAAACCTTTTCCCCAGCTCTGATAACAGTGATAAATTGTAGGGTAGTTGAAAAATGCAAATTAAATTTTTTTTTTTTTCAAACAGTATAACTAAAGCTTTTCTGCCACATTTTTATTACTTTACATGTATCATTTCTAGCTAGGCAAGGAAAATGTCCTTTAAAAGTCTTGTTTTATTTTAGCCTTGAGAGGAAACTCCCTTGAAATGGAAAACATTGAAAATGTTAGTCAGCACTTATAACTTCCACTTTCAAAATGCTTTTTGTATACATAGATCAAAGTGCGCTGTAAACAGCAAGCAACTGAGCTCCACCTATGTACCTAGGATAAAGTATCAGCTTTCCCAGGTGGGGAAATGAAAGGCATAGAGCAAATGAACAACCTTCTCAGGATCATACAGTCAGTGAGTGGCAGAGTCAGGAATAAAGCCTGGGTTTCATAATTTTCAAGCCCTTGTTTTAACCACTGTGAGAGATTCAGTCAAAGGCTAACCTTCAGGAGTCATATTGGAAAACACTATTTGTTTCTCTTAAGTTTAGCTGGTGACTACCTACTATGTGTGATGCTCAGAAAGTATAGTCAGAGGGTAACTTATAAGGAACTCCAGGTCTAGACACAGGACTTCAAAGCTCCCACCCTGGCAGTGCCTTCATGTGCAGCCTTGTGCAAATGACTCATTAAAACCGACCCACACTCCAGTCTCCAAAACATCAGACTGAGTTAATAATTTTTCTCAGTCTCAGAGGCTCCATGACATTTAACCTGATTGTTTATTGGAATATTTAGAGTATTTAAGTACTCTGTAGCATGTAACGTTTTCATATTGCTTCTGCTGGACTTCATTTTAAGTGAGATGGAGAGATGGGAGGAAAATCCCTGCCTGTGAAGCAGTGAGGTTCAATTGCCTCACTCCTGAGTGAAATACTTCCCTGCCTTTGCTTTGGCAGACAGGAAGGGCCTGGCTGTGGGGTACCAGCCTGAGCAAGGGGAGATGAGGGAGAAGAAGCTGTGCTCATTTCACTCACCAATCACAAATAATCACAAAAGTGCAAAATTACTAAATTAGTCACCAACATGACAGCGTACCCAAACATCCATTGTGGAGCGGTTAAATAAAATATTTATGGGAACACACCTGGCATTGGCATTTGGTCCCAAAAGGACGGGCATGCTAGAAATACATAGATAAAGGGATTCCTCCGGCCTTTGTTCTAGGAGTCTGAGTAATAATAGCAATAGCAGACGGTATTTTTTTCACTGCAGGAGGTGTCCATTTGGTTCTTACAGCTAGTGAAAATTCTTAGGTGATTTTTTTCGTTATATTTTTTCTAATCCTATTTGAGTACCTGTTTTTTATGAGATTAATGGCTCGCAATCTCTGAGACACTTATTTAAGATGCAGGAAGAAGGATGTATCTGCCAGACACATCTGTGCTCTGCAGCCTAAAATTGCCTCCTGTTGTGAGAGAAAGACAGAAAGAAGTGGCTGGAGTACACTTGAGCTGCTAACGAGCTGCTTTGTAACCTTGCCCCTGGCATTTACTAGTTGCCATTTAAAAGGCAACTTTCACTGAGCTGTTGTTGGGCTGCATTGTGATATTTCCTGTGCTAAGTGGTGCTGTCAAGAACTATATGGTTTAAGAACTCTTGATTTTTCTTAAACGATGCTTCACCTGCAATAAAACAATTCTGCTATCCGTAGAGGTCTGTTACAACTGCATCGGAAACCTTTCTAATAGCAAACTCTTTTCCAGGGAAGCTAGTTAATATTTGAGATTATTTCCCCTGGAAGTGAGACACTGACAGCGCTGACTAAAAACAAGCATTGTATTAGACAGGTATTGTGATGGGCTTGCTCTCTTTCAGTCACACATCATAAGTCTTTATGGAAGGCATAGAGAAACGGAGGCAGTTTTCACCTAATGGTGCATGGCGATTTGTTGAATGGCCATTATCTGCATTTTGAAGAACTGGTTCTGACATCTTGCAGGGTCTCCTGGAATCCCATGCTCCTAAAACAAACTCTGTGTTGTGAAAGAACTCTGCACCAGACAAACGGATAGTGAGGCCCAGCTGCACATGCCTAATTCCTGCTAAAATCTATAATGGATGAGGATCTAAATGTTCCTACAGAGCTGAGCCCAACTGGCAGAGCATAAAGAGGAAACAGCTTGTGGGGTGGCTGCTCTAGGAGTGTTTGTTCATCAGCTCCCAATCCACGTTTTTCAGACAGCAAGCCACAGAAAGTAAAACAGCAATCTTTATAATATCTATTTCGCAATATTCTGCACCTGCAGAGGGTTGCGAAACAGAAGGATCAGGGGATTCTTGTTTTTTCCAGATACTGAAGTTGCTGCTGTGACTGTAGTGCAAGGTAGGGTTCCCTTGGCTGGCTCAAAAAGCAGCAGCTGTCCAGTCTCAGTGGTATGGCACTAGAGCTGCAGTGAAAGTGTATGCAAAATTAGATGTAGCCCTCTTGATCAGTGCTCGTTTTGATCACCTACCAAAGCCACTGGCAGTAGATCATCAGGATGTCAGTCCCATATGCAGTAAAGTACAGGATCTGCAGAGAGCTGCTGCAGCTACCATACTGACTTATGGACTTGTTCTGATGAATTGGTCCTTCCGTTCCTTTCAAGTTAGCAGGCACAGATTATTAAGGCTGCACCGAACCCAAAAGTTTTCAGAAGAAAAAAAGCCAGATGTCAGATCTGTGCTACTAGGCCACTACTTAGAAGCTCTGAATAATTTAGAACCAAATAATGTACTAAACAGCCTGGAATACATTTTTTTTTTCTCTTCTTATGGTCAGACATTTGCACCCTCTGTAAAAAGTAAGCTGGTTTACTCAGTTAGGTCAGTACAAATATGATGGATGTCTGACACTTCATGCTGTTTTCTACATGCTATAAATCATCCTAAAATGCACTGGTGCTGCCCTCTGAGCATGCTTTCTGGGTGTGACAACAGGACTGCCGAAGTATTTCCGGAGCATACTGATCAAAGTTCAATAATCCAGCATAGTGGGCCCAGATATATGACTGCATTTGAAACAGAATAGCAAAATAGGCTCAGGCGCATTAATTTTTAATGGCATCTGATTAATTTGATCTGGTCACAGGCACATGCAGTCAGCACACAGAACCAAAACAGGGTCCAAGTTGCTGAAGACTCCAGATTACCGAAGAAGAGGAAAGGAACCCTATGAAAAAGTAAAGAGGACGTAAAACTATTGCTGAGGAGAAAGATACAGCTTTACAATGAATTCTACTAGCAGATGACCTGGGCCATAAAATGCTAGAAACCAGCGTGACAGAGCTGGTGGTTGCAGTGGTTAATTAAACACCTGCCCAGCAGCAGGGCAGGTAGCTCTGTTGGTCAGGCAGAATATCCCAGCCTGGCACCAGCTCCCTTGTGAGCAGAACCTCAGCGGTTCATTTCCCACTGCAGTACTTTCAGTATGTATATGCTGATCAGCTGTTCAAATCGCATAACCTCCTAGTCATCTGGGAACGTTGGTCCAGTCAGAAGAGAGCAACCCAGCAATATCCAAATATCGAATAAAAGCTTCCGGAGTCAGTAACATGGTTTCTTCCCTCTTCCTACCCCTAACATTTTTAGTTGGAAGTTCCAAGTAATATTTTTCAAAAAAAAAGACCAAATTTTGTAGTAGTTGACTTGTACTCTGCAAATGTTTTGCCCCTTCCAAGCTGTGTTTTTTTCATTTACATGTTTGTTGATTGCAAAAATACTAGCAAGGAGTTGTAGATGTGGCTGTCTACTGGGTGGATTAATTCAGCCTGACAAGCTCCAGCCTGTTGATCATGTAGGACAAAGAAGGGTTTAAGAGGTAGCTGGGTAATCTGCAAGGAACAAACCTTGCAAGTTTTTTGAGCACAAAAGACCCGTTGTAGTCTGCAGGAGACCAAGTGCTTCCAGGGTAGGTTCCAAGTGGGGTGGAAGGGGAAGAGTGGGAAACTTTCCTTTTCGGGATACATACAATTTCCTCTTTTACATTCGTAATACAATGGGGGTAATTGAATTGGATGGGTGCTCTGTTTTCCTCCATAATGATCCCATTCCTGCACTGAGATAAACTACAGGCTTTAGGCCTCATAGTTAGTCCCCTTGGAAACCAGATTATTTCCTTTTAAAATAGAGCACACCAATTATCCTCTAAATAGTTTCGATTATTGTGCTTACCCACATAGCAACAAAAGATGTATTATCCACCCTATCATGTACAGTTGAGCTTCATCCTTAAAGGATACTGGCAGTTCTCTGTGAAGGACTCGTGCAATAGCCTCCTTCAGCCACCTAATTAAACAGCCCGGAAGCAGTGATGAGTAATGGACTTGGTATATTAGTATTATGCAGCATAGCTTCATTTTAAGCCACACTTCAAAGGTCCCATATTCTCAGAGTATTTGCAACCGGTATTCAGCCTTCTGCATAAAGGACCTCTGTGTTAAAGAAGGTAGAAAGAATTCACCTGACATTAAGACTCAGATCTCCAAAGTCATTTAGGTTCCTAATACCCACTAACTTCAGAGTGACTTGGATACTTCAGTGCCTGCGGGAAAATATGTGTCAGAGAGATTTTCAGAGATTTTTCAACATGAACACAGACAGATGAATACTGTTCAGTTCGGGAATTGCTCTGTCTTAGAATGGTTTTGATTTTCTGTGCTCACAAGTATAGCGGGTGTATGCAGACAACAGCAATGGAAAGCTGCATGAGATTTTATCTGATTTTTAATCTCTAAACATCAGGCAGCCATTATATATGGCTAGATTTTTGATTTACGTATCCACTTTTGGATGTACTGGTAGAGAAACAAATAATTCCTCCTGATAGTAACGTTTTAGATATTAAAAAAAATGCTTTATTCAGTGTTTGTTCACATATTGTAAGGCATCTCAGTAGACATTAGAAGCATCTCAGTAGTTACTAGCTATTTAGCTTGCAGAGGTATTCATTACACCAGGCACTGCAGACATACATGGAAAATACAGTCCTACCCCAGAGCTGACAATCTGATGTCTAAACATTTCTGTCTTCTGTGCTTTTCAGAACAATAACATAAATGCTATGATCAAACACATACAATTTTATCTTTCATGAGAAGCTTTCCAGATAAAAAGCACTTTTGTTAGAGATGTTTTGCCTTCCATTGGAAGACTGTTTGGAGATCAAGTGACATACCAGAGGTGGAATCCTTACACATAACTCTCTTTGTTTCCTTCTCTTATTAGCTGGCTAAAGGTGTCTAGTCTGCATTGCAATGTCTAAGATAAGACTATATTATTAATAAAAAATCAACTGGGTCTGTGTTAAGCTGCGACCTGTTATGCCTGGGCCAACAGGCAGTGAAGTCTGAGCTCCGATTCAGCAGCACTGTCTCTTCCCTCTCTGTTTAAGCCATGCTCACGAAACACTTGTGGTGACTTTGGTGATGCTGTTGCTGAGCTCGTCTGTTGCCATTGAAGTTGTGGTGTGAATAAGTTATTTGAAATCAGGCTCATATGAGAAGGAAGGGACAGTTTATTATAGTAAACATGAATTACCTGCAAGGAATACCTGGGTATTCTGTTAACCAAACTTGGTGCGCTCCTTTTATCCTTGCACAGTTCCTAAAAGCTCTTTGGGCTGTTTTTAAAAGACTGATGACTTTCTTCTCCTTGAGCTGTGTTGGTTTTTCTTATGTTCCTCTCTACTGTTTTTCAAGGTACTGTAAACATCCCCAGGGTAATTTTGATATGACCAGAGATGCTTGCTATTGACCTCTTTCCCTTTAACCACCTCTGAAAATCCCTGCCTACACTTCTGAAACTGTTTTCCTCTATACACCTGTGGCAACATACATTTTTGCCCAATAGACAGCTTCAGAGGAGTATCTCAGCTCTTTGGGTCACATTAAATGGCACTCAGTCCAAATATGTATCTTGACACATAAAAAGCTACCTTGATTAGATTAAATTGTCCTTCAAGCATAAGGAAGGCAAAATAAAAAGGGGGATAAAACCACAATGACTCCTAGGGATAATGCCTATTTTCTAATTAATTAAACAAAATATTCTGCCTTCTAAATATTCACATTGGAAAGCACTGTGTGGGATCAGATTTAGTAGTATAGAAGTAGTTTTACCCAAGAAAGGATATTTCAGGTGTTTCATTATAGCCTTTTCAGTGGTTGCTGGTTTGAAGACACTGCTTTAAGGCACTGATCTTCACCTTTCCTAAGTCCTACAGATGTTTCTTCTTCTTTAGGTAGAACATGTACTGTCAGCTTGTGACACGTGGGCCCTATTATCCAAATTTGCTCCGCTATCTAGCAGTCACGAGACTTTTCAAGGACTTGAATTATTTTATTTTGCCCTCTCAGAAAGAGAATGGATGAACTGGATATTTCTTAGATAGCATAGGACACGAAAAACGTCCTTGGTAGTGCAGAGGGAGATTACCTTTTGTTATATATCTGTTTAGGATGGAAATCTTTTAAGTGGATGCATGTCTTACAGTCTGCAGTCACTCATGACATTCACTGAGCACACTGTGGAAAAAGAGCAAGGCAGGGATGTGTAATTTTCTCATGCTTGTTGGTTAAAAGTCTGTTAGCAGGACCACATGATAGTCAAATTCCACTTTTGATATTAAGACTGCACTATGACACAGGTAAGCAGATGCACATGGATAACTACGGGTTTTTTTAGTTAAATAGACTGAAAATGCTGATGGGCACAGAGCAAATAATTTTTAACTGAAAGATTAACTACCAAAAAAATTAGGTGCATCAAAAGTATGCACAAATTACCACGAAACAAATTATTTTAGCAAACCCCTCCCCTCATTTAAAATTAATTTTTAAAAGCATCCTTTTTTGTTTCAAAAGAATGTTTTACTTAGATACGTAAAATGGTGAGAAAAAACTCAAATCTATAGAAAACATACATTTATAAGCCAAATACAAGGTTTTTAAACACAAAACTATCTTTAGGAGAATGGAAAAAGAAAAAATACTTTTCAGATCAACTTAAAATTCAGCTATTTTCCACCTTTTCTGTTCAACCATAGTACAACTTTCTGCAGCAAAAGAGCAGAACAGTCTGTGCTAGTGCAGTGTGAAAAGGTTTGAGATAGTTTAGAACTGTATATCTTAAGCACTGAAAGCATCTAATCATATCAGAAGGGAATTCTCCTCCAACTAATTTACATGGCTTTCTTTTATCCAGCTTGACTCAAATTAGCTTAGGTGTTTCTACCTAACACCTTACATTGCAGGCTGTTGAATAAATACTCCTCAGCTAATCAGGTGCAAATTGCTTTGGATCAGTTGATTTCAAGATCAAAAAATGTTTGCTCTTCCTTTTTTTTTAGGTAGTAAAACAGCCTCTTCCTTTCTCCTGCAAGAATTTGATCCATTTCCAACAGTTCCCCTGTTTTGACTAAGACTAATTCTAATTTATCATCTTTTTCATCTTAGCCTGTCAGTTCAGTAGTCTGAGCACAGAGAGAGCTCTTTCTGAAATGTCTAACACATTTAGTTTCTTAAGTCTAAATATTTCTTGAAGAACTACAAAAAGAAAAGCTTTTCATGTCCAATATTTTGGTTTACCTCCAGGTGAGCTATTTCATAGACTCATGCATATCTAATAGGCACTGCTTTAGCTCCTCCACTCCACTTGCCCTCCTTGTGGACTGATATCTGTTACATGTAAGCGATTAAATAAAACAGGAATGTTTTTTATACTTCAAGTTAGAATAACGTGGGAACAGAACAGGACAAGAGATTGATGAATGACGTAATACAAGCTGTTCCCAAAATCTCAAATGCAGCTGATGCCAGGGAAAACAGTAAAACTTTGTACATGTTGTGCATTACTTTCAGTGTTCTGAGGCATATTTCTAAGATTTACCTGAGCATCCCAAATATGTGACATGAGAAAAGCTGTTTTCTATGAGAGTCATTCATATAGGGAGACATTAATACTTATTTTCTGTGTGTGTTTTGGTCTGCAATTCCCCTTTGACTTCTGTGAGCCTTGACTTGGACATTTTTTTCTATTTTAAAAACTTCTACCCTCAGACAAGTGGTGCCTCATGCTGTCATGTTTTGTGGCTAAGAAAGTAGTCGACAAAAACCTCTCCAATATTATCTACCATCACAGAAATCATGGACAATGAGGAAAAAAGCACACTGCAAGGTTTTGAGTACTGTCTCTGTGGCACAAGTAAAGCATGTGATTGGACAGACTGTTCTGCCAGGGTAAGCATCGTCCCTCCTGCATTTTCTCTGAAGTTTCTCTGAAGTCTTGGAACTGGCCTGGTCCAAGGTAGAGTTTTCCTGACCCTGAGCAAAAGAAGCAGTTTTGAAGGGACTTCAAGAAGCAGGCTGGTCTGGCCTCCTCACAAGATAATATCAGCTATATCTAGGTCACCAGATTGGTCTAGGACTTCATTACTTCTAGCAAAGAGATCCCAAGAGCTTCCAAGTGAAGCTACTCCAGTGCTCCAGTGTATTGCTGCTAGAAAGAATCTTCCTACGCTTTAAGCACATTTTTTCTTGTCCCATCTGAGAAGAAAATAAAGTACTACTTCTTTTGCAGCAGTCTTTTATGCACTGTGAAGTTATGATGTTCTGTTTCCATCTTCTTATCTCAAGGATAAAAAGCCCCAAGCCAGACATTCTTTTTGCCCTGAGCCTTAAACTGTATTCATTCACCCAAGACTTCTTCCAGTTGCCAAGTGCTGCTTGAAGTGCCTGTACCTGTGGCTGCAAATTTACCTTAACATGTGATAGAGGCTTCAGATAGAAATAAGCCTCATAGGAAAAATACCTGCAGCTGAATGTTGAGTTTTGATGAGCTCCAGTCTGAGGCTTTAGTTCTGTTTCTCTCTGGAAGCCATCTATCATTCCAGACTTTGCTGGAGTGTTGATTTCTTCCCATAGGTACCCCATCTCAGCCAAGGGTGGCTCGGATATTAAAAAAGAGGGCTTTTGCACTGCAGGGCACTCTAGTGTCCATCAGATTGTTGCTAGCTCTAACAACGTGATCCCGATGCCCTCCTTCTCATCACAGAAATTTCAGGAAAATGTCAGAGATTTTGATTTTATAATCCCAAAAGGGCATTACTACGTAGACTGTCTTTTGGAATACAGGGAATAAATTTCATTTTTGAAAGTTTAAGGTATAAGTGGTTGACCCCTGGGAAATAAGCGTACTGCTTCGCTTGCTGCTTTAATGAAGGTTCCCTGCTGGAGAACCTGAGGTTCTTTATGGAGTTTGCTTTGTAATATTGACTTACTTACCTGGGCTTGCAAGGAGCTCATATCTCTCCCACAAAAATCACATTAACTGCTTCGCTGCTGCCCAGCATGAGCTGGTGCAGATGGTGTAATTCACAGCAGTAAGACAGATAGGGGTTTGGCCAGGTAACTGGCTTTGCTTGCTGCTAGCCAGGAAAACTTGAAGACCTGCTTCTCTCCTGCTTGCTTGATCCCACCTTTCTGAACTGCACTACTTGTCCTTAGTTACAGGTTCCAGCTGTCAGATCAATTCCTATAAACGCATGTTATCCAGTGATACGTTGCTATTGCAAATGAAAAATATACAAACCGGATTGAACATGTTATACTTCTGCTCAGTACTCTGTAACAAGATTGATGACTCCTTCATCTCCCAGTCCTGCGCCTATACAAGTCAATGTATTAATTGCCAATATGAACAGGAGTGGCTCCCTATTTCGATAAAACACAACCCCCACAAATGTACATCCCTGTATTCCTTGCTCCTGAGCAGGGCCTCGGTGCCCTTGCTGGCTGTCATACATCCCTAAGTAAGGATGGACTTAACGCAAGGGAGAAAAACAGGCAACTGCAAAGCCATAGGCAATAAGACGTTGCCAATGTGTTCAGGCTGACCAGCAGACTGGAACAAACAGCATGCTTTGCTGTGCCTGTTTGTGCATGCACCGAGCTCACCTAACTTATCTGTTAATTGCTTTGACCTTTTTGTTTACTTCCTGCTCAGGAATCTCAGAATTTGCTGCACTAAAAATGACTTCTGGATTGCAGCATTGAGCAAACATTGACTTAACCTTTGCTGTTACTCTGTGTCAATATTTCCAGTCTATTCATATGCATGTGCTACTGCACTGGATAAACCAGGATTGTGTTCAAAACTAATGCTCTTTTATTTATCTGGAGGTATTGTCTTGTGCAGGCACACAAAGCACCGACATGAATGTCTTTAATAAAAAGCTTAACCCTTATCAAACAAAGAACATATACCCACAGAGCGCCGGATCAGAACAGCTCCAAGTGAGAAAGCTTTTCTGCTCCTTGTCAGTGCTCTCCTCCTCTCCGCATGCTCTCGCACCGTGACCTGTTTCAACCAGAGCACCAGGTACAGGCAGCCGACAGTCTCTGTTTCCCAGCTGCAGCAAGCCAGCAAACAGGAAGAGCAAGATACTTTAAGTGAGTTGTGTTTGAGACACAACCTTCACCCTCGGCTTGTACAATTAGATGATCGCTCAAAGGGCGTCCTAAAATTGACCATTAAGCATTCCAAGAATGCTGACACGCAGCAGCGAGCGGTGCCATCAAAACTATTAAGATCAATAGAGTGTTCAGGCCCTTACAGCAGCACTTCTTGTGTGTTATGTGATCGGTGAGCAGAATGGAAAATGAAAGCCGTTTAGAAATATTTAATTTTGTATTTGAGATGACAAAAACAATTATTTCGTTGCCGATACTCAGCATCTCCTTTATTCTGCTAAATTCTGCATTTCTAACTTATTACCTGATAGATATTTTATTTCTCAGAGGGCCATTTTATAAAGTATTTTTGGGACTTTTGCATCTAAAGGAGACTTTGTAAAAACAAACTTTGATCCAACTTGTTTGATCTAAAAGCCAACTGAGCTAGGTAAAAGATGAAGAGCAGTTTATATATTGGCTGCTTTTTTGAATAATACTTTCCTTAAAGTAGTCAAAGGTTCAACACAATTCAAACTAATCGCAGTATTTCTTTTTCATGGAAGATAATTAGAATTCTTCCTATTTGTAAGTTACATGGTTCTCTCCTATGCAACATTTGTCAAGTTAGCCTCGAAATCAGCCTTTAAACTGGACCATTTTGTAACTACGCTTTTATCTTTTTAAATAATATTTTTTAAAATGACCTGATATTTACAGCTATTTCATTTTTTAAAAAATTTCTACAGCCCAGCAGGCATGCCCCCGTTCCCAAAGCCATGGGTATGCCTAAAAGACGAAAAGAGAAAACTCATTAAACAAAAAAATCTGCTTTCAGACTCCCAAATACGCAGAGGGACATACCACTGGACCACTGGATGGGGTAACCACTGCTGGACTCAGTAGAAACCTGGATTTGGAGAGAATCCTTGTTCCCCTACCAAAAAAGTGAACTGACTCCCTGGTCACATAGGCTGAGCCTTCTGTGATCAGCCAAGGATCAGCAACCCATACCTGTGACATGATTCATGTCCACCCACCTACAGATTAAATAGGCCTAGCACCTTAAATCAGTGAAAACAGTTTACTTCATTAGTTAATACAGAAATTTATCACTATTCTCTCTTCTTGTCAGCTCCCAGAAAAGGAATGCAACCAGAACCTTTAGTATTTTTTTTTAATCTTTCTTACATATAGTCGAAGGTATCTTATTCTGCACGCTAGTTCTGAGTATTGAAACAAAATGGGTCTGAAGGGAATGAGTTAGTTCTTAGGACCTGCCTTGAGCAGAGAGTTGATTTTGGTTTATGAGTTCATGGATGCAGGATGGACAAACTAAGCAGCATCTTCGAGTAGCTTTGCAGACTCTTTGACCAAACAAGAAGCATTTTTACCAGTCCAAAACCAATTCTTGCAGAGTCTAAATCAGCCAAATAAGCATTTGGGACCCTGAAGTAAGACAGTTTTTCCATAAGACTGATCAAAGTTGGAAATTGGAAGCTGAAACCAGACACAAAAAGTATGTCTTTGCTCAGACATCCAATGGAGGAAGTTTAAATGCAGCTTCCCTTTGTTTAAGAAGTAAAACACATGAATCAACCCTTTTACTTAAATCTTCCAGCTTTCTCTGAGAAATGATATCCCTTTCAATGAGCCTCAGGCATTCCCACTTGACTCAGGTTAATGCATTTGGTCTCTATAGAAACAGTAGCAGATCCCACATGTAACTTGGAAAGGTCACCTCACTTTTGTACAAAAGCTCACATTGTCTCTTCCTTCTGTTCCATAAAACAGCAGTAAAAGGAAGCAAATGGCAATGCACTGCACTCATCCGAAGTCTCAGAGCTCTTCTGCTCTTGCAGACGCTGATGAAAGACCAGGCCCTTCAGTGCTTGCGCTTGCTGACCATCATGGGTCAAAAGGAAACACGAGCTTTTAAATACAAACTAAATAATACCATTGAATTGGCAGGAAATTCAAACTGCTCTGAACTGTCTGGGAGCCAGCAAAGCTAATGAGCTGTACCATTTCCAAATGGGATCTTGGAAACACCATCTGAGAGCTTGTGTACAGAGTTGTGCAGGTTTGCCTTAAAGCATAATTCAAAATGGATTTAATTAAACAAGAGAAAAAAATAATATGGAAACTTAAATAGATATCAAGCAAGCTTATGTCAAATTGATTAAAGGGGCGGTTTAAATTAAACCACAATAATCCTCTCTTAAACAGAGCAGAGCTGTCTCTTATCCAGGGTTTTCTAGTGCTTTGGCTGCTCCTGGTTTAAAAAGCAATTGAAGTTAAAAGCAGTCTGCCAGTCAGTTCCCAACCTCACCATCATATCTGTTAATACAAATGGTGAAAGTTTTGGGACGTGGTGATCAGTGAGGGGCAGAGAAGAATGTTTGAAGGTAACAAGGAACCTACCTGTAAAGGAAGAGAGCTTTTTCATAGGAAAATGGAGTACCAGAAAAAAAATAACCAATCCCTGAATTTCCCATATGATTTGAGAGCACCTTCTTATGTGTTCAAACGTTCAGTTACACAACCTTCAGTGCAAGGAGTGTTGTTCTTTGGGGAAGACGTGTAGGTGAGAGAGCCCTGCTTTACCTGCAGAGACATTTCGCAAACGAGCCCTATGCAAGCAAAGTGGTGATTAGTCAGGAAGGTAACTCCAGGCCGCAGCCGCAGCCAGGCGGTCCTCGGGCAGCCAGCACAGCCTACTGCTCCCATTCAGATTTTCTTTCTGAGGTTTCTGGATTACAGGATTCATGCAAACACCATCCATATTCTTTCACTCTGCCTTCCTTGTGCAGCTGCTTTCTGCACTGTGGTATGCAGGGCAAAAGCAGAGCTTTACTGCTTGTACCTGCACTCACTGAATGTATCAGGTATGCAGCTGATAGTGAATATATTCCCCTTAAAATAGTCACATAAAATAGGACTTGTGATTTATGCATAGAAGACTAATGACAAGATCAGCTCTGCATTTGATAACAACTCAGTTCTTTCTTGTGCAAAATTCTGATAACTATATACCAACAGAAAGCCACTGGGTTTTATTAGCTGCCTAGAAGAACGAGCAGTTGTATGAAGACACCACCACCTTTGGAACCAGGGCACATGACAAGTGACTCCAGTTGATGGATGTCTTCAGCACATATTAAATTATCTACCATCTTTGTAGGTTGTGCTACACCAGACTTACTTTGTATTTCTACCCAATCTTCTTGTAAAAAGATGCTGCTGGAGTCTAGCCAGCTAAATCCTTTCAAAAGGAATTTGCTTAGAAGTCTATAGTTATGTAAATTCACACACAATTTAGTTCAACCCTGTTTATGTCTTAATGAAGTTTGTTTATATGGAAGCAGAGAATATCACTGGGCGTCTTTCAACTTTCCGGCTCCCTCCCTGCTGCCTAGAGCGGGTAACAAATCCGACTAGGACTCCACAGAGACTGTCTCCAGTTGCAAGCCCGAGTGGTACCCAGCTCAAAGGGCTCCTGAGAGCAGGTGGGATCTTCAGGTGCCATTGTAGCACATACTTCTGTACATCAAAGCAATACAGAAATGCTTCAGAAGCAGAGTTCTTAAAGGGGTATGCTCTAAAGCCACATTTCATGTGCTCTTTCCATTAATTTTCACAAGAGATGAGAGTATACATCTCCGGGGGCCAAATTTGGAACTAAATGGAGCTACCCCATCTTTTTCAATGGCACGTACTACAGCAGAAGGCATTTGGTAGCATCTTGGTAAAGCTGTATTGAAAACACTACGTATGCACCATTTTAAACTAGTATTTCACAAGTTAGAGATGAGGTGTGCTATGCACGCGTAAGAAACATTTGTTGAATGCTGAAATGGAGTCAACCCAATTTTTTTTAAATAAGTGCTCTACTACTTTGGAAGATATGACACCATTCCTCACTTATCTTCACCGTCACAATAAAATTTATGTCTTCATACTGAGTTGTGCATTAGTATGAATATAAATTAAACTGCTTCCTAGTTGAATACTCTCCACCTTTTTTTCCTAATTAAAAAAAAATACACATGCTTTTTTGCTGCTGCTGCTACTCCAGCTCTGCCTGTGCCCAGATAAATAAATGCCTCGCATGCTTCTGCTGACATCTCCATTTTGTCAGTTCTTTTTCTGCTCACCTAAAGCTGATGCTCTTGAAGACATGATTTCTTTGCCCCAGATATTGCTAAGATGGAAATAATCGGTCGTTGTGTAACAGAAATCCAACTCTGCTCCAAGCAGTATGTTCCAAGTTAGAAAGATTTTATTTCTCTTCAAGGAGCTCTGCTTGCACAATGGAAAGCAAATAGCTACTCTCGTCTGCTGAAGACTTAGCAGGAGAGGGGAAAGGATCAATGCCAGCTCTGTCAGGAAGACATTAGTGTATTCAGAGTGCCTGCAATAAATTTTTAACCTTTTCCAGCCTCCCTGGGGACTGGCAGGTATTCAAAAATATAAGCACCCTCATCCCAGAGCTTCACTATGCAAACCAAAATGAATGAGATGTTTAGCAAACCACTGATAGATAAATCTTAACATTCCTTTTATTAGACAAATAATACATTTTATTAGACAAATAACATATTTTATTAGACAAATAACGGAGAGACTACCTATCTCTCTCTGTGAGGCAGAGTTTAATGCAAAGGAATACTTGACTTTATCAAGAGCCAAACTTTCCAACTGATTCTGATTTTCTTCAAAATTAATACCCACAGAAGGATGTGATGACCAAGGCAGGCTGTAATGTAGCATACATTGAACACCAAGTAGCTTGTGAGCACACCAGTGATACTGCCGGAGAGTTGCCTGCCTGTATTCTTCTTCTCACTTCTTGAAAAGGGTTGTGGTTTCTGTGTGCATGCCAGGACATGGTGCTTTTGTGCGTGCCCAGATCAGTTCTGAAATTAATCGATTCAGGTCCTGGACGTGGTGTTGTGCTGCCGGGTATTGCGAGAAGGCTTGCTGGCAGACAAACACTGCCACAAAAATGGGTGCAAACAGGTCACATTGTGTAACAACCTACAAGATGCTGTGAAGGTTTAAACATCCTGCAATAAACTTTAGCTTTTGAAGTGCAAAAGGTGTTATTTTATTTTATCCCAGTAGACAGAGGTGACATAAGAGGGACTGCCCTGACAATGTGCGAGCCTGCAATGCTCTGTGTGTCACCGAAGAGGCAAGGCAGAAGTCCTCACGTTGCATTTTGTCAGTATGTTTCAACCACCTCCAAAACGGATAGGACAGGCTCACAAAGAGCTGGGATTGGATCACTAGCTTGGTGCACGTGTGACATGAGAGCTAGAGGGGCGAGAAGAGATTTTGCTTATAGAAAAAGCTTATAGTGAAACGCAGGAGACACAGGATGAGAGACATCACTGCTAGAGGCTGCCAGCAGTGCCCGAGAAGAAACATTAGAAATGTAGATCAGCTCAAACTAAGACAGAGGGTCATAGGCTGCAGGAGGGAAGGACAGAGAAGGCTAGAAATCTGCATGATTATAACATAGGCATGGCACAGTCTCAAACCTTGAGGAGGGTCTGAGCTCTGGAAATGGCCACATAAAACCTGATGTGGCCATCGCTAAACAAGTGTCTGACCAGCAAGAGACCTTCAACAGCTGGGGCTGAATCCTGACTTTACTGTTTGTGTCTTTTTGCGTGTGGGTTTTAGATAATTTGTAAATAACAAGTACTTTTTAAAGCTTTCAGGTTGAAAGTTGCTATACTAGAACTTCCTAAAGCTAAATTGAGTATACATTGGAACTTAAATATTTTAGAACTTAGAAGTCATATATATATATTAGACATTTCAAAATCTAAATCAGTGGCTAAATTACTGCCATTTTATTAACATGTATGAGAAGAAAACCTTGAAGAGGTCCAACAATTTTTTTAAGGCCCAGGTCCATCAAAGAAAATCTTAGACTTCAAGCAACGTCTTTGGATAAAGACATGCTTACGAGCAAGTATCCGGCTGAGTCTGGGCCTGGCTCACTGTGCTACACTGACTATTGCAAAACAGGCAGGATGCGCTGGAGTTTGGCACTGCAACAGTCTGCAAGAAACTTTCCCTCCCAAAGCCGTCACTGCCTCCAGCTTGCCTCCAGCAAGGGAAAAACAGCCTTTGAGTTCCCTATACTCAAACTCTACATCTCTGCATGGCAGCGTTCGTAGGAGTAACCCAGATGGAGTAAACAGGGAGGGATCAGCTCTCTCGGATTAAATAGTAATGCAAGGTACGCCTGGCCCAAACAGATCTGCAGAGATCTGGGTCACAGGAAGTCAGAGGCAGGGAACTCTGGTTTTCATAGGTGCAAAATCTGCGCTGATGTCACAGGGGTATTTTTACAATAAAGTATTCTGAAACTTATGTACTATAAAATTAAGTATATATGTAACTCCACCCTTAATATCTCTCTTAACATTGTTTTGTGCTTTGTCTCACTGTCAAGGGAGCCCAGCTGCACTTGCAAATTAGTGTTAATTTTGCAATGCAGCTGTCATATGCAATGGGTTGGAGTAATGAAAGGGTTTTTAATAAAAATTGAAATTAATTAAATCGTAGTCTCACAAGTAAATTCTCTACAAGAGGAACAAAATACTAATACCTCCTTTGTATTCCTCCGGGAAGTCAGAATTCTGATACCATGTCAGTCACCTTATTTGCATTTTGTCAAATTTTGTGAATTATTCACCATTCAATTGTGGATCCTCCAGAATCAGTGCAGCATGTACTCTGAATGCATATTACTAATAGCTCCAAAATCAGTATTCTGCATTCATAACATGGAATTAACTGACTTTATGTGCATATGACATTCCAAGTAAAATATCTGAAAGATACTAGTGTAGATAACATTGCTGTATGCAGGTGTAATAGCATGTGTCCAAACAATAAAAAGTAAAGCGGAAAATACACACTGCTAGAGTCAGTGTACTTCTCAATTCGTAACAAACTAACCAAAGTTTAATAACATTTGTTGATTTTTTAATAGAGTCTCATTAAGGAATATTTTTTCTACAGCCTTTCGTGTCTCATTCCCTAGGCAGCAATCCTGCAGACACTTCGATACGTGCTTGACTTTCAGTATCCAAGTGATCCCAGAGGAGTCAGTGTGACTATTCATAGCCTTAAACACAAGGACATGCTTAAGCATCTGCAGGATAGAGGGCTTAGACTGTCCCCCGGCAAAAAGCCCATCATAACCCTCTGAAATGGCCAGAAGCCGTGGAGTAGAACAGAAACGTGCCCTTGAGAATGGAAAAGCTACAAAGCCAAATTTGGTCTTGGTATGTGCAAGCCCTTTTGGAAATGAACAGCACCATTGACGTTTACCAAGGAAGAGAGGGTTTCTATCCCTGACTCCGATGGCAGCCCTTGTGGGGACATCCATTTTTGTCAGTCATCTTTGTGCATGCAAGTCCAGAATACAAAACTGATTATCTAGTTAAGATTCATTTCAGATCTAATCTGCTGGTTTTCCACATTGTAGAATTCCCTGGGTGCTTCTTGGTTTTGTCCCTCTGTAATCAGATTATTATTTGAAGTTCCATCCATCACAATTTATTTGCTCTGTAACACATTTAATTGGTGTGATGTGTAATCTTCTAATGTCTTCTGATGCTTCTTTCCCCAGTGCTGCTTCAATCATTAAATGGTGTCTTGATGTGAAGATGTTAGACAAAGCAACACGCGGTGTAGTTGCTAGCTGTAGGCAGATAAGGAGAGAATCCTGAAACATGAATTGACAAATGCAATGTAGCTTTACTCAGCGCCAGAAGCATTGCTGCAGTCTGCCAAACTTCCCAATTTTTTGCACCTTCGAGTATCTTTTTGTACCTTTGAGTCGTCTTGCCCCACACCTCCAGAAACCTGTCATCTGTTCAAAAGCTGCTATCTTTGTAGCATCAGGGGGGTCTTAGTGTTCACTATGGGTCACTGATTGACTTTTGTTATTGATATTCTACTGGAAAATATGCAAAATGCAAAAAAAAAAACCCCAACCCTGCATCATCTGAGTCACATCAACAGGAAACCACATGCTGGTCCTGACATTTCCTGTTCGAATAATAATTCTGCGCTGTGCCCTGATGGTCGTCACGTTGGCTGAAACAGCAGCATAATGATCCATGAAACAACATTAAGCAATAAAGGTGTGAAAGCCTTCCCTCAAGGCTTTCATTCCAGCTGGAATGGAAGAGTAGTGAACTTCAGCAGAAGTACCTATTAATTTTTACAGCTGGTTTGGCTATTGCACCATAAACCCTATTTGCTCATGCCTAATATTGGTAAAATAAGAAGTAGCACCTTCCATACTTGTTGAGTCAGAATAACAGCAGCAGTGAGCTATTATTGAGCTAACTAAGAGCCTGGGTTGCCTTTTAATGAGACTCATAACATTGATCCACAGAAGCAGGGCTCTGTTCAAGGCCTGTGGGATCGAGTGTAATTTTCATTTTAAGGCCTGTATTAAATGAAGTAGAAGGGTCAATAAACACCCGGATTTTGCGTTTCCAGTAGCAGAGGAGAGATCCTTGCATGATAACAGGTGTAAGTGAAATGAGTACTAGGAAATGTCATGTTTTTCTGTAGAAACAGACTCTTGAATTCATTGCCATAACACAGTGTGGAGATCAAGAATTTAGTAGGATTAAAGACTGGACAGGGGCACTGCATACCCAAACATCGACTGGTGCCATAAATCATAATAGCAAATCAAGGTTTAATCTTCTGGCTTCAGCATCTGGAATGGTATTTTAAAGTTGAATTGGAAGAAGTGCAAGTATTTCATGATCTTCTGCAACATCTAGACCTGGCTGGAGTGAGAGGCAGCAACAGATTGAGCTGGACCTGCTGTGGAAAACAGCTCCCAAACATTTTTCATGTTTTATAAATCATGTCATTTTACTGACCCACTGTCCCATATAAGGTTTAAAAAGAGGTTAAATTCAGAATATTATGAACTGGATATTATGGGAGCACAGCTAACAGAGGCAGCCAACAGATGTAGCATTTTGCACAGCAGTCTCTCTGGGTTCGGCTTTGGGAGCTTCTTGACCTTCTGGTGATAAGGTCCAAGATCATCAGTGAATGCTTGGGAACCCTTTAAGAAACTTGAGGATACCTGCTGCTACCAGGTGAGGATGAGGTAAGGGGAGCTGCTCTAGCAGCTTCTAATGAGCATGATCAGATGCCTTTGACCCAGGTGCCCAGAGCCTTTGCTACAACTGGCCCCACTTAGGGAAGGTCAAGCACCCTTATGGCCAGTGCTCAGGTGAGGACTGTATGAGAGTGCAGCTCCCAGAGCACCACGAACAGATAGAGCAGTTTGTACAGAAAGGTACAAAGAAGAGGGATTCAGGTGAATTTGTTTTGCTGTAACAGTCTCAGACATGGTGACAGCATACCACAGAGTAGTTTCCCTGGTAGCTGTCCATGCCAAGGTAAAGGCTTCAACACAGAGTGAGTTTCAGATGGTGGATGCAGCCCTGCAAGTGTCCCAGGCTGCAGAGGGTGCCTGGGGCCTCTCTCTGAGGCCAGGAGAGATGGCTGTCTTACAGGAGGTGAGTTGTCTTGGGGGAGCTGTGCTGCCAAGCGGAGGAGTTATAGAGTGGCATCAGAGATGAGGAAAGGGCGACAAACAGGGGTTTTGTCTGAAACGTAGCAACTTGAAGAGCCCTGAATCCCACCTGTAATAGAAAGGCAGGCAGTGTACTCCCCCCAGAATTAAGGTAAGTGCAACCTCTGGAGAAGGTGAAGGATGGAAGCTGGTAACTTCTGGCACCAAGAGGAAGGCTCCTGCCCCACCTTAGGGCTTGCAACTACAAAATAGGTTTACTGCCCTCAAATTTGAAGACGTATATGGATGTTGTGTATGTTAACAGCATCCAGAAGCACTAACCTCTCAAAAGATGGTTAAGTGCCTTGACCTTGTCAGAGCCTAGCAGCTGTATGCTAGAGCATGAGGCTGGGACAGCTGAACCTCTCACTGGCTTTTTTCTTGTTCTCTTATGTCATGGGCTAGAATGGAACAAAACTATAGATCACTGAAATCTCGTGTTTCACTCAGTTGCTCTGGATGGGCTTTTTCCAAACACTGCTGCCGATTGTCATCAGAATAACTTATTATATACTTAAAAATCAGCATTGCAAAAACATCTTCCTGGAGCTACAAAGCATCCTCACTTCAAATGAGAAATATTTGGGCAATGTAATAATGGTATCCTTTGCTTTGTATAGCAGAGCAAAAGTGTTAGGTACCCGCTTTTTACCCCCGAACTGAAGTTTCTCCTGTTTGTTTGCTTTAGAGGCAATAAGGTTACAAACCGTGAATTGGCAAGATCTTAGAAATGCTGGGTATGAGTTTATTCTTGTTTTAAATGCCTCCAGTTTTCTTTCCATGTTCAAAGCAGCAGACAGTTCAAATGACTGCATTCTTGCTGAAAAGGACTCAAACCCGCTGTTTACAAGACACATTTACTTAGATGGTTAGTGTGAAGTTTTTATTAGTAATCAGGAGTTCAACAGATAGATCTACTTTTTCCCCACAGGATAAATATTTGGATTATGTGGCTACCATTGCAATATATTTTTAATGCTCAGCGTCAGTAATGAGTATGAAAAAGGCCATGTGTCTGTCTTTTCCCTTATGCACACCTCCATTTCCGTAGGAAGTATTGCCATTAGCTCGTGTCCTGTCATCAGTGGTTAGTCTCAACCAGCATGACTAACCTATGTGCTTACCTTACCTCACCTCTTTCAGTCTCTGAGATCTATTGAAATGTATCTTGAAATCTGATGGCTTAACCATGCTCAGAAAACATGATGGAAACAGAGATTGTCCTACGAGTATCATACATCAAAGGAATGTTTCACTAAGGTGTCCTTTAGATAGGATATATGCAAAAGTTCCTTTATTTGAAGCATGTTTTGCAGATAAAAGCAAAAAATAGGGAATGCTAAAGGAAAACCAAAATATACAGGAAGTGATACATATTGAACAGTTGGTTTTGGCTTGCTTATTGCCCAGTTTTTTTTATATCTTCGTTTTGCTGGGAAATGATGTGCCTCTGTACTTGTGACTTTTTGCTAACAATTTATGTCATTTCCACTGTTGGCTTTGTTTCAGGATTACAAATATGATAAGTACTCTGGACTGTACCTAATAAAACACTTCCTTACCTGCCACGCAACCTCAACCACTACATGGCCTTGTAGAGGTCATCTTTAGACACTTTTTTTTGTGTTTGGGATCCCAGTGTAAAATAAATTGCAGGACTGATTTTTCAGCATGGTTTTTCATGGTTTTTCAGCAGAAATACTGTGATCTTACAGCTCAGCTAGAGACTTTTCTTTCTGTTCAGCTGTGTCACACTACTAACGCATGTTGATCTGGCAAATTAGGTGAGTCATGCAGAAGCCTCCATCCAGCTGTACAGTTCTTCCAACCTATAGGAGCAAATGTTTTTAAAAGCCCATCTTTTTTTCTCAAGTATAAATATTCCTAAGTGCCACCTGAATAATTGGGTTTCGTTACAATGACAACAGTTGTCTCTAATTTCTGGTCAGCTTGTTTATTCCTACCATAATTGTGCAAAAGCTCCGTTGCTTTTGAAAAATGATGGAGAACAAGCACTTTAGGAACTCTTTCAATTTTTATTGTGGTGGAAGTGTACCAACTATAAGGACTTACAGCATCACTGAAATAAAATATTAGATAATCACAATTTTTATACAGCTGTACATTTTGTGAACAACATACTTAGAGATGACAAATGTCTGTTTTTCATGTATCAGTCATGTAAGACACCACTGAATCTGGGCCATTTAACTAAAGAAGAAATGAAAGGGTCTGATTCTTCATCTGTTGAAGTCCCATGGGTGTAAGTTCGATAAAAGCAGTACTACCCTTTTCTATGGTTTCTTAGATATTGCTAATCTATATTTAAAACCTGTGTTTTATTTAAACTTGAAAATTAATTTGTTTTAACATCTGTGTAAAATAGATCAGAATTAATGAAGTCTGACCCCCTTATGGGTTAGTGTAAGTGAAATAATTACTCTTCAGCAGCACAGGATATATTGTACTGGACTTTCTGGCTGGAGTTAACAGTAAGATGTCAAAGGAAGTTCAGGAAATACCAGAAGTCTTGAACTGCATTAGAAAATTTAGGTTTGCAATTTCTCTTTATGAAAATTGAAAATATGTGCTCTAGACCTACTTTGTGTACCTGCTAATAATAACTAAGGAAAATTACCTGCATAAATTTATTATAGGAATATTCTAATTTAGAACTTGAAATTGATTACAGAAAAATTAGTTCCTAAGGATGTGATAAGGATGGTACTCTTTAAAATAATGCTAATTGAGGCATCATCACCTGATCTAAATTCAAAGTAAAGGAATGTCTTCCCAAACCCTGTTGGCACCTTTAAGAAACTGCCAGTGTTGACTACAACAGCTTCTTACCATTCCAGGTGCATTGAAAGGCCAAAGTCTCATCTGGCCTCAGCTGAAAAAGGATCCAACTACAAAGACAGACAAGGTATTATTCTGGCTGCAGATACTGGCAGTGTAATAACTGAAAGCATCTAAAAGGAAAACCCAGTAGCAAAAGATTTATTTGTTTTATTGGGCAAAATAAAATTCACTAAGGCTTACATGAACATTTAGTTCTTCAAGGAATAGCAGTCTCATTGATCTTCAATGCTAATGAATCTTCTTGTAGAGATATTTTGCAGAGTGTGGGCTTCTACCAATCCTCATTGAACCTGCTGGCCCTGACACTGGAAAGTCTGTCTTGACATCTTGCAGCCTTCTCACGGCTCAGTGACAGCTCTTCCTGCTTAATCCCTCAGGGTGATGTGGGAGACCTTAATTAGAGAGATTCCCTACTGTTATATTGCTTTGTTTTCTTCCTGGAATGATCGCTAGCAGGAAAAATGAAATGTGGCTGCCCTACTTGATACATATGATAGCCCAATCCACACTCATCTGGATGCTTGCACTGTAGGGGTGCTTTCCAATATGACACTTTCCTTGACAGCAGCTCTGCTGTCACTCTGCTCAGAGTAGGGTCTGAAGAACAAGCTGTTGCTCTCCTGGATCATAATCTACTGTGAAAGGGGTTTTTTTTTAAGTCCCTTTTGCCCCACATCCACAGCTTCTGTGCAGTGCCCGTGGGGTGGCTGTGCACAGAGGATGTACTGTGAAGCGGTGCTCTCACGGCTCCTGCATCGGCCTGGCAGCCAAGCCTGAGATGGTCCTGCAGGCTGCTTGCATGCAGACTGGTGCTCAGTCTGCAAGGAAAGCAAAAGGAAAACATATTTTTAGCCTTGATGGGGAAGACGATGAGAAGCAAAGAGAAAAATCACTTTGCAGATGAATTTGCTAACCTATGAAAGTCATCGGTCCTCCCTCAGACCTGTGTCAAGCCGCAGGAGGTGCTGGTGCTGCTGGTGGAGGCCCTATTCCAGTGCGCCCGCCCTTGCTCAGCAGTTTCCGCCGCGGCATCTGGAGCCCCAAAAGATGAAGGCCCGAGGTTTGGGGTATCCCACCTAACCCTGCACTACCCTGCATGAGAGGGGTCTTATAGTTTCAGAAAATCATAGTACAAACAGAGGAGAGATGTGTAGCAAGTGCTGAAGCGGGCAGCATCCCAACCCATCTCTCTGAAACAGCACCCAAGTGCTTCCCTGGAGCAAGGTGTCCGACAGCCATCACCCCCCCTGCTGCAGAGGCAAGGCATGCAGGGTTGCCAAATGGGTGGATAGGGTCTGTGGGATGCACCTAGGCCTCCCAGCAGACGCCAACAGCTGCAACCTGCTGGATCCAAGCAAGACCTAAATATTTATGTCCCTGATAATGTTGCAGTACTCTGCAAGCACAGTGTGACAGCTGTGTCTTAATACCTTATGTGAGACAAAATGCTGGAGAGCTGACATCTCTTCCCCTCTTCCCACAGCAGGTACTGCTACTTGCTCCTTTGAAATTTTTTTAAACTTTTTTCCTACCCACACACTGGCCCTGACTAAAACTTAGCAGATTGCATGGCTCAGCAAGGCTGTAATAAAAGGCAGTATGATTGCAAGCAGGCTGCTTCTTGCTGCAGTAGTTTCATTTGAATGGGCTCAGATTAGCTTTATCCTTGGTTGGCACAGCTGTAACTAGCAAAGGCATTTGCTAAAAGGAGGGGTGAGACTGAGATGCTTTTGGTTCCTTATGACCCTTATTTCCCCTGATGCAGTATTTCTTTCCACTCAACCTTTGCAAATAGTCTGTCTTAATAGCTTTTTTGTTCTGGGGAGTGGAAGAATTAATGCCTTCAGTGCTAGAAGCTGCTGAATGGGTTTACCTATGAAACAGGGTTTGTTTAGCCTAAGAGAAGGCAATAGGGAGCTCTTCTTGTATACCCCTGTCTAATGTGAGGACATAGAGAAGACTGAGTCAGACTTCTCTCAAAGGTGCACAGCGATAAGAGGCAACAGACACAAGTTGCAACAAGAGAAACTGCAGATGTAAAGGAAAACGTTTCGCCCTGAGGGTGATCCCACAGTGGCACGGGGGCCCAGAGGTATGCCCCTCTGGGGGATGTGTTAGAGCACCTGGCCCTGGGCAACCTGACCTTGGTAGTCCCTCCCAGCCTAAATTACTCTGGAGTCCATGGCTTCAATGCTGCTAAATGGATACCTGCCTATTTCTTGTGTTCAGTAACACACCTCTTCTGATACTGAACTTGATTCAAACTCACCTACCCTGATCCGTATTTTTCCTTAAAGCAATAGAGGAATGAAGTACTGGGAAGCAGACTCCTCTGAAGTTTCTAGTAATGCAGGATATTATTCTATTTATAGCAACGTTTGTAGCCTCAGAGACCTCTGATAATTTCAAAATACACATCTCTCCATCCTGATCTGCCTCCCATATTCAGTGCCTGGTGTTCTCTGTTGCACAGCATTAATTTGGCATGCAGGGGCTATTTTCCACCTCCAGAGGCAAACAATGGCATCAATTCCTTTATTGTAACTGGTGTATAAGAAAACAGATGTTGGAGGTCTGTCATATCCCTTGTGCTAAAAGTCAATCGATCTTCAAAATGCTGCTGAAAAAACATCATGTTTTATAATGCATCCTTAAGGAGTGAAAAGCTGTTCTGCCATTTTGATAACCTGAGCACAGCGGGGTATCATTGAAGGAGGGAGAAAATAAAGTGCAACTGCTGAGTCTGGCCCCAAAGTGTTAGACTCTGTTAATAAGCCTGACCTGGCAGGATACATTTCTCTGGCTAAAGCTGAATGGTCGTGCGCAGAGCTGGCAGCGGAGGGGGGTCTGTGGCTCAGGTAGTAGGTAACACACACAGCATCCTCAGTGCTGGGCTCGATGTGAGTGACTTTTGCTGCATTATGCTGAAACTTCTTATCTATATTTTCTCCCATCCTAAAGCTATTCAAAACTTTTTCTGCCAAAACAGATATGCATTATACATGAAACACAGCGGAAAGCACTTTCTTTTTAATTTTCAGGAAGCCTGTTAGTGCCAAAACATAAACTGCTTAAGAAGGAGGAGGAAAACTGGGGTAAGTGATATTTGGCAAGATCCACATGTTCCGTTTGTTTGTGCAACAATCGCTGCCGCTGACTTACAGTTTCAGAGGCAGCTGTGTAAATATAGGGCTGTGATGGCTGAGGAAGCCAAGAGACAAACTGTGGAAAAATAACAGATAAAACCAGACATGTACTGGATGCCACAGGGTAAGGCAGAGCTCAGCTATGCTGCAGACATCTTGCTGTGCTGCTAAAACACCTTCAGCATCCTTTTTTGGAATATCTTTCCTGTTACTGTTGGGAGGGGTTGGTCATAAGGACTTCACATTAAAGTTTCATTATGAAGGAGGCAAACCTTTCCTGAAAACGTGAAGGAGACACTCTGATGCAGGCAGTCAAACCCTGTTTTGCTGACCCCTGTGCTCCTGAGCACAAGGGCCAGGAAGCCTTGAACATACCAGCTTGTGGTGTTTGCTAGCTTCTTGTAAATAGGGCCTGCTCCTTTGTTTTGTGGAGCAAGAGGTGTGGAGCAGCTCTAGGAACTGCAAACTAATGTGTTTAGTAAGTACTGTAGTTGCTGCCACCCAGTCCCCGTGGGAGCTGACCTCCCCCAGATAAGGCCAGCACAAGCATTTTCCTACAAGGCTAATGCCTGCAGCCTCACAAGAGTTCTACTGTGCAAGTTAAGCCTTGGCAGGCTCTCTTTTTTTTTTTTTTTTGCTTCTGGTAAGCTAGTGAACAGACCGTGGGTATAAAGAGGTAGACTAGATTAGAAAAGGTCATCTACTGCATTTTTTAAACACACATATTCACCTATACAGCTTATTAATTTCTGCATAAGTCTGCCAGAATTAAACAATATTATGAAGCAAAAATATTAAGCAATGTTGTGACACAGGTCACAGGTAAATGATGCGTTGAGCAAGTGCACCTAAATCTCAGTTTCCAAAACACTGTCTTTATCTCTTTTGACCAGTGTGTTACCTTTGTACTTCTTAAAGACATACCTCATGACTTCACTGCACGTCTATTGGTTTTAGCTTATAATTAAGCGCATAACTTCCCCTTGCTGACCAGGTCAGATAATGCCTCTGCCCATCACACTTTTAAGTTATTCTATCACAATTCCTAAAATATTATTACATCCTAGGGTTCTCTTGTTTCTTATGTATCTGCTACACTTCATAAAATCCTTCTACATCCTTCCTCATCTTAAACCACTGGTCAAATAAGCATACTGAGTGTCATTTAACTTGGTGCTATAGTCCAAAAGCTCAGTAGGCATGTCTTAAATAGGCTGCAAACTATGGAAACATTCAGTTTCTCTAATGATACTTGCAGTTTTCATCCCTTTTCTCTGATTCTGGAATAAAATTGACAAATATATGCAGAAATAACCAGTTTGACTGGTTTTATCTCACTCTGGGTAGAATGAGAAAGTTTTGCTCATCATAAGGAGAAATAAAGACAATTCTCATAATACTTTGAACTGTTTACCATCAACGTTTTAAGCAAAAACTCTTGAGAAAAAAAGTACTGATGCCTTATGCAGTGAAGGGGCATTTATTTGTTCATCTGCCTTTGCAAGACACATTTGTGGGGCTATTTTTCTTTCAGCAGTGGCACCATCATTCCTGCATTCCTTATTCCATTTCCAGGGATGCTAGTAATCCACCACTGCAGAGGTGAGCCTGTGCTCCAATTGATTCTCTCTCTAGAGTTGTGGGGAAATTTGAGTTGGAGACAGAAACTGGTTTCTAACTAGAAAGTAATAAAATTAATTATCCTTACTATTTTTCTTCCAAGGAGGACAGTATTTTCTTGTGACATCCCTCTGGAGCTGTGTGAATTGAGGTGGGACAGGACACTTTTTTATATTAAATTAAATAACAGTTTGGCTGAGAAAATCAATCTACAAAGTGCCTCTAAAGCTGTTTGCTAGGCCCTGATTGTATATTATTGATTTGATTTCAGTGAAAGATGTGAACCTTAAGGGCATATTTCTATGTGGAGTTATTTTGGAAAATCTGTTGAATTGCTGGTGCCTCCACGTGCAGACATGTAGGAATAGGGTGCTGTTAGATGGTTTAGCTGGATCCAAGCAGCTAAATACAACTGTTGATACCAGGTTTCCTGGTGGACAAAATAAAAACTATTTACCCAGTCACAACAAAATTCTGCCACATATTTGAAGAGATGACAAGTCCACTTACAAGCTAATGGTGGCTTGTAAGATAGAAATAGTTTGCTTTTCCAGAGTCATTCTTAGGAAAATATCGCAGCATTCTGAAAACATTTTGCCCTCATATTTAAGCGTTTCACCCCCCATTTATAGATGAAGGAACTGAGGCACATCATTGAATTTTAGTAACTGTCTGATGTCAGAAACTTGGAAAAGCACAAATCCAAAAATAACAACTGGGTCTGGATGGCAGTAACCTAATCACTGCATAATAATGTCTCAGAGCTAAAAGCCTGGAGGAAAAAGCTGAAATGTCTTTCTTCCCCGTTCTGACTTTACCCATGTCTGCATATCGGAGTCACTGAGCTGGAAAAAATGTGAATTTTACTGTACAGCATAAATGAACTAAGTTGTCTCTTGTGCAGTGAGTGCATTTCCCAGCTGGGCAGGACACTGCAAAGCTTTTGCGAGCTTCCAGCACCATTTCACTCAAGCAAGGCCCTCTTGAGGAGGTCCTGGTTGAATGCTGCTTTTATTTTTCTTCTTCTGTCTGGAGGAACACAACAATGTCTTGTTTTCAGCACAGCCTTTGCCAGAGCCTATGGCAGTTCACATAAACAGAGGTCTCTGGTGCAACAGGGGCTGTTTCAGAGATTCAAAAGCCCTGTCTCTAAGTGGAAAGGGCCTTCAATGGCTTACATGATTATGTCTTTATTAGCTGGGCAGGACCCTTTTCTGAAACCACTAGCTAGGAAAAATTGCAACAAAACACTCAGGGCAGTGCAAGTAAAATCAGGCCAGTGTGATGAGACTGCTGCTGCTTCCGCCTGAGATTGCTCCTTACTTAGCTGCTTTAAAAAAAACAACCAAATAAACAAAAAAACCTAAACCCCAAAAAACCAACCAACAAACAAAGCCCCGAACACAAAAAACCCACACCACCAAATCCCTCTTCTGTCCTGACATTTCAAAATACCCAACTTTTCACCAAGTAATCAGAGTTTGCCTCCTGCCCAGAGGCTCCAGAGGAGGTTACTGTGTGCCTTGCTGGTCTTTGAGTTGTCTCCCAGGCTACAAATACACTTCTTATTCTCCAGCTGCATTTTGCATTGACATGAAATGGAGATGGTCGGATTGCCTTCTGGTGCCTGTCTAGGCCAATAACCACTGATGGTGGATTCTTGTTTCTCCGGCAGTATTCGGAGGTGATGTGCAAAGAGAGAGAAGTTAACTGTTTGACAAGGGACAGCTTTATTTAGAGAGTGCTGCCAGGCTAAAACCAGTTGAACTGCATGAAATAATGTGCACTTGTTTGGAAAAAGAGATGAAAAGCTGTGACACTGATTGGCAGTGAAAAGCCTATAAACCAGCACACATCAATGGAGTAATTGACTGCTTCCCTCACATAAATTGTTTTTCTCTTTGCCGAACTCCTTATGCACTTGAGCAAGCTGCAGTTCCTACTGATGGAATGTAACAAACAAATTATTTTCTGAAAGCCATGTAAGATATGAAACAGAGCTTTGCTGAGAGGGTCTTTTATTATTGCCTAAAGATAGTAATATTACTAATATTAATAACAATGATCCAGTGGATTATCCATAAAACCACTGACTCTCAAACTGTACTGGGGGAAGAATTTCCTTTACAGGAATTCAACCAAGCAAGGGAACATGATGGTGCTGACTTTGCAGACCTAACACACCCATCTCCCTGTATCCATCTGCTTTCTTGAGTCCCAGAGCTGTTTGGAAGCTTGCTCAGTATCACTACCTTGAGTGTTGTTCAGTTACTTCCAGGGATCTGGCATGTGAATTTTGGAAAGATAAAAACCTTTTTATCAGGCTCCTGCTGGCCTTGTCGCTTTTAATGACTTTTGCAGCATGTGAGCACTGGCTTTGTTCCCCTTCTGAGGAGGGTCAGCTTTTCTTAACAACGCAGCAGGAGTCTGTGCAACTTATAGTGAAAGCAAGCATGTATGCAGGGCCTGGTTGCCCAGCCCAGACCTCACGTGCTGCTGGTGCACTACCCTTTAGCCGGGCAGAGTTAACCTGCGTTGCAGGATTAAAGGACAACCTTGGACATGACGAGGACCTCAGAAAAACAGAATGCTTCTTTCAAAACAACCTACACTGCGAGGAGCAGAAATAACTCTGAGCCACAACACTAGATCTGGAGCCAAGCTGTTGCGAAGTTTGGCCTGCTCAGATGTAGGGTTTCTTCATAAACATCTCCACAACAGAAAAAGTCTGCGGTTTCTCTTTTCTGTTCTGGATTCATAATCCCAGGCATTCTGCTGTTGAGTGTGTTCACCTTATGGTTTTCCCTTGGTGTGTTGTGAACTAAGGGGTAGGGGGTGTGTGTTGGAGGGGGGTGTTGTTCAGCTTTGCTTTATTCTGCAATGAAACCATATGCTGTTCTTATGGTCTGACACAAGATTTTGTGAGCTTCTGCCGTCACAAAATTTACAGAGGCTGTTGTGTACCAGCTATGCGACTTTACCGCAGGATCAAACAAGAGGAACCAGATCCCTGTGAAATGTGTGGGAGTCAAGCTTAAGTGGAATTATCTTTGAATTCTTTCCTAGCCTCCTTCCATAACTACCAGCAGGTTATACAAGGCAATGAGGTGGAAGCGTTCTCCCTTTGGAAACTGCTTTCCTGCCAGTCCATGGAAAGTGTGGCAGGGAAGAAAGAAAAGAGGAGGCAGAGCAAGCATCCCACTGGGAGTGAAGCCAGCCCTGCCCCTGTATGTGCTTGGGGGCTTCCTCCACTCCCACCACCCTTAGTTTCTGCTCTTTGATGGGGCATGGGGCTCATAGCTGGCACAGATGCAAAAAAACAGAGATAAGGACAAGTTGCCAAAGATGACTACTGGTGTCTGGTACTTCAGTGGGGCGTGCGACTGATGAACGTGCCTCGCCTCTGTATCCAAAGGGCTGAAGAGGATGTAATTGAACCATTTGCTCAGTGTGAAGACAGAGTTCAATGGCATGTCTCGAGGGATCACGCTAAACTGATACTGCAGAAGATAATTAAATTGTGTGACAGTTTATCACAGGAGATGCCCGAATAATCAGTGATTTTAAAGGCCTTTAAATCATGGGTTTGTAGCCTGACTGTATTTATGAACTATAAGGAACTCCTGTGGATTTTGCTTGGCTGTTAGATTCTGTGGAGGAGCAGTCTATTTCTGTCCGGTTGAGTGATGCCACCTCATTAGAAATGATGAAGTACTGACCTGGCCATGGGCAGCAGACTCTCCTGCTTTCAAATCCCCATCTGGAATTTCACAGAGGGTTAAAACCATCAAACACTTAAGTGAATGACTTGATATGTCACTTCAGTTCACAACTTCTCCTTTCCTTTGTCAATTATTCCCTCTGCATTTTCCTTTCTTTAAGCAAATCGGAACATATTGTCTGCAACTCCTGTATTATTCCTTCCCTTATTATGTTTGTTTCTGCTAGCGGGAAAACCGAGCAACAGAACCTTATTTTGCAAGAGAGGGAAAGCACCTCTGAGTGGGGTTCCTGGTTGCAAGGGGTAAGGCCAGAGCTGCTGGGAGATTTAGAGCACAAATTCCTGGGTGATGCTTGCCACGCTTTTCAAACCAACCTTTCTTAGCTAGATCCCAGAGCGCAGGCATCATGGGAGAGACAAACCTGTCAGGCACACCTGATTTTGTAGCCATGGAATTGTTATTTTCATTTCCTCTGTCATCAGATTGAGCCAAAACCCTCAGCCACAAGTTAGGACTCAAAATGATTTGTAATGAGTTAACCCATGTATTTGGCAAGACATCTCCAATATATCCTAGGCGTTTTACTTTGCAACAGCTCCATCTGATCCATTTGCGTGCTTCCTGCACCACCATTTTATTTCTTCTTTTCTGTATATCTTCCTCTCAGCATTTTTTTAATTCCCGCCCTAGTCATGCACAGATGCAAATTTCTACCTTAGGCTTCCAGACCTACATTAGCATATGTCAAACTCATCATGGTGACCTGGACCCTGGAAGCCCAGAGCATCGCACACTGCGAGAGCCTGGGATTGACTGTCTGTATTTGCCTTGAACGTTAATCTGGGACCTTAGCGATCTTCTTTCCTTAGAATGGCTTTTTTCCTAATTAATCTCCATACATGACTAGGTGTACATAAACATATATGGAGAGAAAGACAAGCACAAATGTAGGTGTAACTAATGCTTGCCTTCGTACAAGTGCATTTTGTACGTGCAGCTTCGAGGCTTACAACACTGATTAACTACAGATATCTTGTGGGATTTTTTTTATCTGCAGTCAATTATTATCTAGTTCCTGAATGAGGAAATGATAAATTTAAAAGTCTAATATTTTTTTCTGTAAGAAAGAGGAATACTAGAAAAAAAATGTGCAAATAGAACTTTTTTACCCTTTTGCTATCTGTAAGTGAGTCTGTTGAAATCAGTGGAACTTGTAGCTGTACGCTTCTACGGGAGAACTTATCTTGGGCCGCATACCTCCGGGACACAGGGCTCTACCCACCCTGGGGACAGTGATGCACAGACACCAATATGATGGATACAAAATGTCCGTCTATTTGGCTGCGTCACACGCTTATATAGCTCTTGCGGTTCCTGTTCCTGCCACTCCTATGGGGAGGAGTCTATCTTTCCGTCACATCCCGTAATCTTCCGGTCGCCGATCCCTGTCTATTCCCCTACAGGAACTCTGTTCAGTTCTTTCGAGATGCAAGGCATTAAATCTGCTATTTGAAGTCCATAAAATAAATCAGTTTTTAAACTCAGAACCCAGCTGGATCAACATGAAAAAGCTGTCGTACTTTGCACATCCTACTATCACTTAAGCATTTCTAAAAGCAAATTCAGTAATTGTCTCCTGCTTTCAAATACTATAGTTGAACTGTGAATTTAAAATATGCCAGATTTAGCAATTCACTAATAAGACAATGTCAAGAACTCTGTATTTCAGTCTCTTGATTGCAGGAACAATACTGCAGTCAGAAATGCTTTGCACACTCTCTTAGTCCTGCAGCTTCCATCTGTGTATGTGTAAAGATTAGATTTGCAAAACACCTTATTAAAAGCAAGGATTCTAAGGTTCAAGCATCAAACATGTATAAAGTAGGAAATGCCAGAATTAAGGCAGCCTTGTGCAGGTTTAATTTGCTATCCACACCTTTCCTGCTGATATATATACGTTCTGGTGCAGTCTTTAAAGATATAATCAGTTACTCTTTTTTACCCTAAGCTTTCTCTAGGAGTTAATTAAGGTTGTATAGTGAATGAGATTAATAAAAAAAGAAGGGCCCTGCTTAAAAAACTTGGGAGGTATGTAAGTCCATAGAAAAATAAATCTTTTCATGAACTACAGAACTTATAAAATGTGTCCTCCCATGATTTCCAACCTTCTATTCCTTAAACACCTTTCCCTACTTCTTCTTCTTCTGTTACTTCTCTGTTTGCCTAAGCAAACAGCTGCCCATGTTGTGTCTGAGCCCATTCTGGGTCCTCACCTCTACCCAAGCGTGCACAATCATAAGAGCGTTAACTTATCTTTGATGTCACTGACCTTCTGTGAAATTGGGCTGAAACTGCCCAGCAGGTTCACACATCATCAGCGTGGAGTGGCAGGCAGGTGAACAGAGGGATGGAGAGAGAATTTGACTAACCTCAAGTTTATTATTTTTCAATTAACTGTAAAAGATAAATATGGTACCAAGTAACTTGATCTTACTTATACAACAGATTCCTGTGATATAAGTCTTTTAAGCCAAATTTTTTCATAGATAATTACAAACATGTATTCTTAATTTTCTGAGCACCTTGTTTAAGGAGACTGATGTGTGAAAGTGCTACAGCATTCATGGCTGCATTTAAAATCAACGGGACTGTGTAATGTTAACTAGTCACAAAACATCAGGCCTAAAAATCTTAAATTAGGCCAGAACATGCTGACGATTCACCAAGATACTGTAGGGATGACTGCCAGCGATAACCTCTGGGAAAATTTATAATGGTCCTTTTACCAGGGTTTGGCTGGTGATGTTAATAGACCTTGGGGCTTTATGCTAAGCAAGAAGAATGCTGTCTGTTGAATAGCTGCTCAGTCATTCAGCTCTATCTGGCCATGTACCAAATGAGGTATGTTCCTATAAGAAAAATAATTTGTCATCATGACCTAAGATTGTACCATTTTGAATGCAATGAGATGATTTCCCACAGGCACGGTATGAATGGAAAAGGGGAGAAGCAGGAGGTTGGACAGCCTTAATTCGATGCCAAAATATTTATTTTGCAGCTTCTTAAGTGAACAACATTGTTCTCAAATAAAACATGTTTATGAACAAATATAACATGAATACTTTTCAGAAGCTTGTTTCTAGTGGCCACTATGAATAAAGACTTCCTGCAAGTGATCTGTATATAACTGCAAAGCAGAGCAAATTTTGAAAGGCAGCTTGGTGCCTTTCATAAATCCTAAGGGTGGGGAGAAAGGAGGGAGCAGGAGGAGGGAGCCATGGTCTAGCAAGTCACTTGTTGTCCACCAAAAACCAGACCCTGATATTCTGTAGAGTGAAAGTGAAGCATGAGGGAAGGTAGTTCTAATAACCTGATATCCCTAGCACACAATCTTCTTCCTGAAAAACAAAGCCTATGATTTCTGTGTTAGAATGCCAGCTTTATCCGTACTGCTAAAGAAACCAAGCCCTTACCTTATAATAGAAAAAAACCCCACATTTTCTCCTATTTCACCATCCAGACCATACCAGAAGCATTTCCATCCTCAGATGCTTGTTCTTACTCACTGTGGCTCTGACACTGGCCAGAATACTGGTTTTTTTTAAATGTTATTTGTAGTTTATTCACTATGGGATGTCCATAAATATAAAATATGCCAGCAACTCCTAAGATGACAAAATATAAAAGGATTATAGAATTACGGTTCTGTCCTCCAGAAATGAAAAACACATTTTAGAGACAAATAGAGAAATCTTAGTCTTAAAAAATGAGCCCTTATGCCATGCTGGCAAGCTTGTTAACAAAGTAAAAGATATTTATTGTTTGCTGTCTGAATGCATCAGTAACTGTCAATAGCACCCAATATCAAGAAAAAATTAATGCCAGCTGAAAGCTTGAGTCCAGCACATTCAGAGACAGCTGAAAGAGTATGATAGTTCCTAACTGTTTCGTTTACTCTAGGGCTAGTCTGGAATATTTACACATCAATTGAGTCCCAGTTTCTTCCATGACAGCATCAAAATTCACTGATTCTGTTCTCTGCAGGCTTCCATGGTACAGATGATGATCAGGATTATATGGATGTCTAACAACTTTGGTAAGACTTGGCATAGTTTGGTGATCTACCCACACAGAGAAACTGAACCATCAGTTTCCCAATGTGCAGGTGTGCCAGGAGAATTAATTACTTCCTTTTAAAAACAGCAAATTGAAAAAGAAAGTGAAATGGTCATTTGCAGATTTCCTCTTAGCAAGCCACAAGTACATCTTTATGGTCCTTCATATAAGTAATTTTCACCATACCAGGAACAGCTGGACAAAGAAAACAGAAACAAGGATCATATGACTCACACTCATGTCAGCTCAGAGAAGAAACCAGAGGTAAAGTTCACAAGTTCTGAAGGGTAGGAAAATTGTATGAGGTGGACTCATAAGCTTGCTTTTTGCCCTCCATGGAGCAGAAATAATGAGGAGTGAGGAAGATTGACTGAAAGATTAGGATTTTACAAACTTTATTACTAGTGTGGGTAGTGTTGAAAAGTGTTACTGACAAAGAACTTTCAGTATAAATTTTCGATGGGGACAATATCAGCAGTATGCTGGGCCAAATAAAACAAGTCATCCACCAAACTGCAAAACCCCTGTCCCCGTCCTTTACCTTTTAGACAGTGTTTTCTTCCTTTCCCAATTTATTTTGCTCTTGCAGAGTGACTCCTGTACTCAGCCGTGGAATTTTACTCTTCCCCTGGAAAAAGCCATCATTGATCTAGAAGGTGTCAGGGTCTAGGATGACTCTACTGTGGATGTACATATATCTCCTGTGCATGACAGAGGAGCCTTTAACCTGGTAAGTGCCAGCTGGGTGCTCTACACCTCTTCATTCTTGCAAGCAAAGGCAAAAGCAGTGAGATCCATCTGTTCCTTGTTCCTTCATAACTCAGATCTGAAGCTGATGGAGGGAGCAAGAAAGTGAGCACAGAGGGTGAGCCATGTACTCCGCATTGATGACAACTAGAAGAACCAGAGCAGCTTTAAGGAAAGTAATTTCCTTTCATGCTCACATGCCCATTTGTATCTGCACAAGCTAACGTTGTCTCCATGGCGGTGCAAATAAAGAACACTTGGTGCATCTCAGTTGTTGCATTGCTGCTCCTCTGAGCTAGCGACGTAACTAACGGTGAAGTATAATTCTTTCAAAGGTCAGTGGCCTAGATCAGAATTCTGCCTTGCCACTTTTTCATATTGACACTCTTCTAGATAAGACAGAAGTTGCCCCTGAACTTTGAAGTCTGGAGCCAGGCAGCAGACAACACAAGGAGACATTCATGCCATCTGTTTTGGACTCTGGGATAAGATAGCTGGCCTGTAGTCAGAAATAAGTAAGAACACTTTCTGAGAGATTGTCTTATCAGTGTAGTAAGCAAGTTATTTTGCCTACAATTAACTAATATATTTCCAGTTGATTGTTTTGCTTGTGATTTTCTGATTTGCAAAGAGCAGTCCTTACCCATAGTAGTAAAGCAGAGAACTGTGACAAACCCAGGTGCAGTGATTTCAATTTTGGATCATGGCAGCGTGAGTTCAGGTCCTTGTCCAAGGGCTGGATCAGAGGCTGTATGAGTCTGTTTTTACTACATCTGTAGCAAGTCTGTCAGCCAAAAGTATCATGGCCAATCGTAAGCTATAAGAGTGATGCTGACTTTGTCCCACTTGCTGTATGGAAAGGATACTGGCGAGCACTGGGTTTGATCAAAAGTATAAAACAGGATCTAAGATCAAAGCTGAAGAAAGTAATCTGACTTAATAGCTGCTGCAATTCGTTCACTTATCATCTGCATATTGGCCCTCTGCAAAAGGAGTTTTCATTGTGGACTATGATACATGTTGAAAGTGAGTCCCACCCAAAATAATTTTATCCAGCCTCACTTAAATAATGCTTGACAAGGCAATCCAGAGTAGTTCAGCAGTTGTAGTTTGAGCTCAGCATCTATTTATTGGAGGCACACATGAAAAAAAAACTTCATATAATCTGGCACTTGCAGGATGAGCAAACAGTTAGTCAAGAAGAAGAAACGTGATCATTAAGGAATACGGCAAAACCTGGGAAAGTTCAGTGCTGAACAGATGGATGGATAGTGCCCAGATTCCCAGCAGAGATGGGAGATACAGAGTAAGACCACCCAAGTGAGCTGAAGAAAGCTAACACTTAAAGATATCATTCAGGGTGGAAGATTTTGGGTGTTCTTTCAGTTCATGACATGTTCATGACATACAGGGATGTATTTTAGTAACTCTGTATTTTACAAAAGGATTTTATTGGTTTTTTTTCTCTCTTCTCTACCTTTGTTTCCAATATTTTAATGGCTGCTTACATTCAGCTACAATCAACATGTATTTTCCCCTTCAAATACTGTCTGGTTTAAGAAAGATCCTGGGTGACTGGCAGGAACAAGGTGTATTGATTATCCACCACACCCACACTCACTCACACCTGGATGATACAGTATGCATTGAGGCCATGCATTTACCAAAGGAGCTTCAAGGCCACCTTAGGCTGCCACCATGGCAGTCTGTTACCATCAAACTACGCCACTCGACTGCCACTGTGGCGGCAAGTATTTAGTTTACTGCTTTCTTTAGAGACAGTGACAGTCTGGTGATGCTCAGTTTCATAAGCATCTATATTTGGAACTACTATGTTTAAATTCATTTCATACAGACAATCAACAAGCCAAATTCTTCTCAGCTTCACCAGCACTTGCTTTTAGCAGCAGAAATCACAATGAGAATATGCATGTTTGTCATTGTACACAAATCCTAATTTTAACTGAAAGTCTCTGGCCTGGAATATGTTTCTTGTCAAGTCTTGAGGAACGGGTTAAGAGTCGGTATCATGAAAAGTGAAGTTTTGAGGATAAATCTTTCCTCTAAATTAATGTGTTAATCCGTGGTCCCCTGACAAGGAACAGAGAGTTGAAGGGAAGTTTCAATGACCAAGTGTCTTCAACCTGTCACAGGCTGTAAAGAGAGAAGCAAATCAAGTACTTGTGGATGCTATTCAATACTGAGGCACAGGCAGCCACCAAGGACATGAATATTCAAGGGATGTGATTTTGCTGGCCCGGAGTTCATGCAAGCTCTCAGTGAGATCCATGCTTTGTATTTCATTTGTAATGCTTTGTTTTTCAACCTGAATACTAACTTCAAGAATCAGAAGAAAGTGAAGAGAAGTTCACAGAAAAATGATAATGAAAACAGTTTTCAGTAAAGCAATTTCACAGGAATTTTTAAGTGAAAAATCTATATGGTTGGTATGACATTTTAAACTGCTGTTTTTACCCACACTTCACAAGTGCAAAAAAATTACAAGTGCAATGTTGTGTCTGTGTTTTTATATATCTATATATGTGTACATACTTGTGTATGTACATCTGTATGTATGTACATGTGTGCATATACACATACACATAGTTATCAATGTCACTGAAGAATCTGAAAACCCAGTATATGTTCTGGTGTGTCAGGTGTATGAACTATGTAACATAATAGTTATGCATAAGCAGGGGCAATTCCACTTGTTTTGTCATTTGTGGGGAATAATTTTTGATAGATGCACTAATAGAGTGACTATAGTTGAGACACAAAATTTTCATTATGGTTTTCCTTTTCCATTTTATATTACCCTACCAAAACCCTTACTCTTCATTTCTCAAACCCATAGTAGTAATGCACAAGGGCCATTACTCTAGTAGTCCTTATTTTGCTATCCTAGCTTTTTCCATTCCTTCTAAACGAAGTTTTCAGACTACGCTGACCAATTGTGTAAATGTAGGTTTTGCAGAGAAGTAGCATTCCTTTCCCATTGAACACCGTTCATACAAGTAAGTGAAGAACAGATAATACACAGATACACCTTACAGTGGGCAAAAATTGTCAGGTAGGGTGACGATATGCATCAAGCTAGGCAGGTACACAACTGTTTTGGCTACAGAAAGGGGTTCCTCAGGTTTCCCTGGGAAAACGCCCTGCAGTTCCTCCATGCTGTCACCTCCAAAAGACTTGCTGACAAAGGCTGGATTGTCACAGTTAGCAGTCTTTTATGCGGTGCCTCCTCCTGATAAGAGGGAGCGCTGATATCAGGCAGGGGTGGGGCTTTCAAGTTTTTAATGAAGTGCACTTTGTAATTAATATGTGAACTGGACGGTGTACAGTGTATTCCCCTTGCCCTGCTCTGCAGGGTGGTGAGGGTAGAAGGACAACTACCCTGACCATTTGAGCTTAGCAGCCTCCCTGGCTGAGCAGTAGTAGGACAGACAGAGAAAACAAATGGTTTCTGGAGTATCAGGGTTGCTCTGTGGGTGATCTGAGCTCAAAGGACAGGGAGAAGTTCTTCACACGCTTCCATAAATGCAAATAAGGGCAATCTATGTCTAAATGAGATGTTCTCCCCACCCCCCACCCCCACCCTGTATTTTTTATGCAGAATATACAAAAAACCCTGGCATATGGTAACTGTCATGCCTGAGCTTGAATTCTTGTTCCCTTTTGTACTTTGAAAGGTTTAAACCAGCTCTGTACATTTTTCACTAGCAAATGACTCCTACAGCCCTGCTGTTCTGCCACAATCCATTGGTTTCACGGGGTGCAGCACAAATGCATACATTTGGTCTTGTCATAAATCTACTGCGCAGTTTGCCTTCTTTCTGTGATGTTCTCCAGGAGACCCGTACGTTCACTTCTAGGTAATGATCTACAAGCATAAAATAGGTTTGAGGGCCTGCTGAATCCGCACTACGGTTTAATTGTATAATTGTTGATCAATGTTTTTCCACCATATGCAGCCCTACCCATCTCTTTTTCCCCTAGCAGATGTAACTAATTGTCAACACACCTGCAAGCAGTGTTTTCTAGAAGAACTACCACATATTTCTCTGTAATAAAGGAGTCAGGCTGACTGATGATATGCATATGGATGTCACCTCCAGCATAAATACTGCAGGAAAGGTCAGTATGAAGTGCTACGCTAAGGGAAGGGAAATGAAATGTAGAAATACTAATTGGGGAATATCTGGCAGAGAAACAGCATGGCAGAAAACAAGGTGTTATTATAGAGGATTACAAATGAAATATAAGCCAGCAATGTGATGCCAAAAGGGGGAAATGATATTCTGGGCCATATTAACAAAAAATGTCATATAAAACATATGGGAGAGAATTACTGTGCTCTGCCCCTGCTGTAGAGGTCTCTGTGGGAGCTGTGTGCGGGCCTAGGTGTGTGCTAGCTTAGGTCACTGTGTTCTGAGGAGGCTGTAAGAAAGAAGAGCGGAAAGAAGAGGTTCAGAAAATAGGACCGATGAATAAAGGTTGAAACAACTCGCTGCCTTTGGTCTAGAAGCAAGGAAATTTAAGGGAGATACATGTCTCCTAACTCAAAAAGGGCTATAAAAGTTATAGAGAAGGGATCGATAAAACTGTTGCTGTGTAATTGTTTGTCATTTCTGTTAAGGGAAATGGCAAAATGAAATCGGTTTAATCTCTTCCCACAGTGCTATATGAGCAAAGAGCAAAAAAGTGGTACTTAACCACTCCAAAAAGTTAAAGACTTCACAGAATCACAGACTGGTAGGGGTTGGAAGGGACCTCTGGAGATCATCTCATCCAACCCCCCTGCCTGAGCAGGGACACCCAGAGCAGGGGCACAGGAACACGTCCAGGCGGGGTTTGAATGTCTCCAGGGAAGGAGACTCCACAGCCTCTCTGGGCAGCCTGTGCCGCTGCTCTGGCACCCGCACAGGAAAGATGATTTTTCTCATATTCTCATACTCACCAGAAAGAGACCACTATAAGCACTCTTCAGTCTTTTACTGTGAACCATATTAGTACAAACTAGAGTTCTGATTTTACAAAATCCATTTATCTTTCTATTTAGGTATGTATGTCCACAAATTCTCTTCTAAACTGTACATGCAAATGCCACACAAAACTATGGGCAGTGTTTGTCCCACGGGTAATAAGGTAAAATATTATTCCCTTTTCTGAATTCTATCACATATATTCTATCAAAATGCATATTCTACAGTCCTGTTTATGCAAACTGTGAGTTGTTATCAATACATTAAAACAATTTTCCTAGTTCAGCCTTAGATTTCCATCCCTTTAAAGCCCTTGGCTGCTTGATATAGACTTGCCCACATTTCATTGGAGACATGAATAGTGAAATTTTACAACCAAACAGTATTTCAGGGCCTGCAGTAACAAAGCTTTAGAGTTATATAGCATTAGCCTTTCATCCCTCCTTTGCCCCTTTGGCTGTTGCAATATATTGCTTCCCAAAGTGTTCCAGCCAGGTGAAACTTTTTTAGGTTCCCAGCTCCTTTATAGCACAATTCAGTATCTATACAACATGTGGCCTTTAGCATTGCCAGCATGCTATAAGGGAACCAAAGTCCAACTGGAAATCTGAGAAGTTTCTCATAAAATAAACGAAGGATGTTTTCTTCTACTAGATGTCTAACCTACTTGCTAGCAGCTGTATCTGAAAGTGTTGTCTCTAGCTGGCCTGTACGTATACAAGACAATAGAAACACTTAAAGTTGAAAGGTTGAGGCTAGAGCTTTGTATGCCACAGATTAAGACCCTGAAGAAAGGTGAAGGAACTCGTTGATCTTTGCCATCTGCCCCTGGGAGGGTGCCCAGCCAGGAAGGACACTGCTTTGCTGGTACTCTGATCCCCACAGAGGAGGTACCACAGAAGAGTAAGCGTGATTGTGGTTGCATGAATGTTTTGAGCTAACTTAAGTAATAGCTGCTGCTGAAAGAGATGGTTGCTACCCCCCTACCTCTGCTTCATGCCATGCTTTCCCTATGCCTCCTTTGTGTTGCCACTCAGATTCATGCACTCTCATGCAACTGAGGTTGGGGGGCTGCTCTGTCTGAAAACACAGCAAAAAGCAAGTTTCCAGCCAGATCACTTTTTGCTCTCCTTCATGCATGAGCACAAGTGCCAGTGCAAAGCTGGGAGAAGCAACATCTCCTGGGGTGCTGGGGAAGCGTGAGATCACACATTTCAGCTGCTGTCTGCAGCTAGACTGTCTTAAAGATGTCATGAAAATGCAGCCTAGTCTGTCTGCTGGTACACCTCAGGATATTTGGATGAACATGGCAGTCACGTTTAAGGAAGCTTGAGCTCCTTCTTGTTCATCTGCGGAAAGAAAGTAGTCATGTCTCCCTTTCAGAGTAGGCAGAACTTCTGTGTGGCCACCACAAGGCTGCAGAGCCAGGACAACTCACTGATATCCTAGAATGCAGCTCAGGTGGGTACCTTTGCCATGTGCTTCAGGTGGACACATAGTTTATAAAATATGTAATATGTATGTCTGAAAATTGAAGCTACAAAATACTTCTATGATTTAGCTTCCTAATTAACTTGTTCTACTTTACTGGATAAATTCATAATACGATTTCTAGTTTCAGGGGGAGGGTGTTTCTAGAGGCAAAAGGTTCTCTGACTCATTATTTCTGTCGTTCGCACATTTTGGTGATAGAAAAGGGAAGCAAGGAAATTACGAACTGAATGGCCTCATGAAATTATAAATTATAAATGAAGAATATGATCTGAAGTATGTGACAGGACATCTTGCCAAGCTGCTTTCTCAATCTTTTACTCTTTTATAAATAACTTGTCCTTTTCTTGGCAAGAAAACAGAATAATACACAGACATCATTTTATGAAATGGTTGAATACCTTTTTAAATTCCAGTGAACATTAAGTAATGTGGTAGGTGAATTCCTAGTTCTGCTGTAACATATTCTCTTCCTTTTTTGTCTTCTTAAGTTGTACAGGAAGCCTTTAAACCACCATGATTAATAAGGAGTTTTCTAAAGAAAATTGCTCTCGATGTGTTATTCTTTGTAAATAGGTATGGTATTCAGCTTAGTCTGCTATGAACGCTTGCTTTTTGGCATTGCTACTGAGTCTGTTGTGATGAGAGGTGAGCAGCCTGCTGTAATCTGAGCTCGGGCCTCCAGGCAACTTTGCAGATTTCTACACAGCTCATTCCTTCCCTGTTTCTATTACAGTAACATTGGGTGAGACATCTTCCACTTGACTGCAAGTCAGCCTTCAGTCTTCATCCTTTCTCCAAACCAAAGCTTCCTTATGTAACTGAAAATGGATGTTCGTTTTCAAAGACATGGCTTCAAGCTGAAGACAGGTTGCATGCTTGGGCTTTGAGAATTATCACGCACTTCTTGACAAGGGGGTGGAAACTTCTCTTCAATGGAAGTGTATATATCTCTAAATATAATATAGGTACTAGCAAAGCTGATTGCCATTAAAATTAGCAAAAGGCAAATGCCATTTACATACAATAAAACAAACGATTTGCTCCAGGACCAAACTGTGCTCTCGCTTGCACAGGGAAGATAGATACAGTGTTGTAACTACCTGAACGCAATGAGTAGTGTCTGCCTAATGCATCTGCCTGGAAAAAGCACTTTTTATTTTGAGAGTGAAATGCCAGTCTGTTTTATGTAATCAGGTTCTGTCCCTTAGATTTCACTTATCCTGAATTTTGAGGTTTGTGTATGCGTGCACAAAATCCAAATGTAATTCAGTTAAAAGTGCTGAACGTTACCTTTTTGGGGGTTATGTGAATGTCACATCTTTTCAATCAGTATCAAAAAACCTGCTGGATGTTTTTCCTCAGACTTGGAAAATATCAGTCAAGGTAAGCACAAAGAGTATCCTTTCTTTCCTATCAGTTGCTGCTTTTTCCATCTCCACTTTTGTACACATAGTGTGAAGGTTAGAATCCTGTTAAAGTAGGGATTTCCAAAAGCACAAGATTATGTAAGTAAGCCTACAGAAAATGGATATCTGACTTCATTGTGTCACAGAAATGCCAGTTGAAGGCATCTCTGGAAGTCCCCTTGGAGCAGAACTATTGCCAGCCATGGCCTTGCCTGGCCAGGTCCTTAAAACCTCCAAGGGCAGAGGTTCCACTATGTCTCTGTATCTTCCTTAATGCCCAAGCCAAACCTACATGGCAATTGCCTCTTATTGCACTATCTGTAACTACCAAGAGGAGTTTGGCTCCATCACCTTTGTAACTGCCCTTCAGTGACTGGAGGCTGCTGTTCCTTTTGTTCCTTTAAAATCTCTCCAGAACTATCAGGGAAAGCTATGAATTTTTTGTTTTGTCTGCACTAGAGCCATGCCAGCTTTCTGTGCTAGCCAGCACCTAACACAACAGCAGTCTCTGTAAAGTGGTAAATTAAATACTATCCTGGACTTTGAATAACTTGGCACAGAGAACTGCCTGTATTCAGGAGGTTTGGGACTGATTGCTCATCTTCCACAGCATGCTAACTACTAAAGAGACAAATACAGACATAAAATTCCTGATCTTAAGTATTTGCTAATTTGGAGACAGATTCTGTTTTGTTTTGGCAAATGACCAAGAGTGAGCAGTACTGGAAGATTTCCCCACACCCTGCTTGCACAGATCAAGCTTGTTCAGATTTAAATAAAACTATGATCGAGCCTTTGCAAAAAGTTTTTGAGCAGAAAAACTGGATCCTTGCCTCGATTCTTTTGACTCTACCCCAGGTACCTGGGCTTAGTATTTAAAAGTTCATCAGAGTCTTTTCATAGGCACTAGATTGGGCTTTAGATCCAGAGAATAATATGTATTTTCTTAGAGTAGTCCAATAACTTAATACTGGGGCTTTTGAAAACTTTGGGGAGACTATGATCATATTAAAATCCTCAAAAGGGAAACAACTGAGCATCACCCCAGAGCTAGAAAGTAACTGTTATAGCAAAAAGGTAGTATACAAAAAGAACGCCAGTTGGACACAGTAGTATGTAATATGGCAGAATAGTAAATTTGACACATTACATGACACAGTTTGTTTAGAACTGTATTTTTTGAAAAATATTTTTCCACCTGCCTTGCAACCACTTTTCTTAGGGGAGGACAAGGATTGTGTAGATGCTATAGGTGTGGGGATCATATGTTGCAGGTTGTTTTAATTTTGTTAACTTCTAGCTCTATTCAAATGTCGGCGCTTTTGCAAAAATTTAAATCCGGATGAATAAGGGGTTCTAAATGTTTGGCAGTTCAAGCCCTGAACCTACAGAATGTAAACTGCTTTTACTGCAGGATCAATGCCTCAAGCAGGACTTTGCTGGAGCTCTGGATTTCACAAGTTTTGAGCAGATTTCATTGTCACCACCAAGCTCTAATCCTCCTGCTTTTTTCTTTATGAGAAATCAGTTGTGATTTCCTTTAAAAAAATCTGACAGATTGTTTTTTATAGCTAGAGAAGCAGGCTGTCTTCTTTGCCTTGAGGTTGTGAAGACAGAATAATTTTACACTATCTAGATACAAAAGGAAAATGAAAATTCCTTCTACTCGCTCTTCCCTTTGTAAACCCAGCCGAAGGAATATTTTCCTTTCATTCTCAGTAACATACACACACATATATATTTATATGTACAGTTAAAAGTTAAAGTCATCTTATCCTGCCAGTTTTCTTTGTTCAGCTTTCATACCTTTCATTTTAACAACAAACCTTTATCTGCCTGTAGAGTACTCTCTTATCATAGGGGTTTTTCCTAACACATCATGGCCCTATCAGGTGCAGGGAACATTACTTGGTGTGACTATGTCTTGCTCTTCATTTTGTTTAGAAATTCGCCTATACTCTATGCAACAAAAATCTGCCTCACAAATGAATAAAAAATGTCCAACATAACACAAATTTACATCTGTGTCAAAAATGACACCTTTGTTTTCCCTGGCTTTTGTAATCATGAAAGAAACAAAAAGTGTCTCGTTCAGATACAAAAATTAAACACGTCCCCAGATTCATATTTGGAGTTTCCATATTTGTATTAGAATATGTGCTCATTATGAGACCTGTACTGACTTCCCTAAGACATGTTTAATTTCCTGATCAAAGGAATTCTTCTGATATTTTATGGTCTGAATGTATAGCCCTTCAAATCATATTTCTGTTAATTCACAATAACAATTGTAGGATTAGGCTTCCAGGCAACTGTATAGTAGACTGTTTATGAATACAGACTATAATTAAGTAATTTATAAGCAAAAAATGGGAAAATGAAAGAACGTTACTAAGATAAGAAAAAAGAGCAGTTATTCCACCTCCTCTCCTTTTTTCAGATGAGGCTTGTGCTCTTAAGGATCCTATGCTGCTTCTCATAAAAACAGAATTTGATCTTACTGGCCAAATTCCAACTGTAATTTGCCTAACTAATTTCTTCTTGTATTCTTAATCGGAAAAAGCATTCCTCGGTTTCCAATCCTGCCTAATTTACTTTAATAGTGTTCTTAATTCAGTATAAACCAGGGACATCCTTCGCCAAGAGGTGATTGATCTTTGAAGGTAGACAATGACACACTTATGTATACTAAGCATGTCACATATAGCTCGCAATGTAATATCACAGTTATTGCTTCTGAATATCCGGCACACCTTGCAAAGTAATGCTCCCTCCTATCACTAGATTTGATCGGTTCTGTGAAAATTATTCAAAGCAAAATCCTCCTTTCTGTGCCTCAGACAGGCATGCAAATGAGAGGTGAGTTAAACTCCTTTCTAGCTCAGGAGCAGTAGTGAATTGCCAGGGCTAGCTGGGTCATCCAGAGCCCTCCCATCTCTTTGTCCAGCGCTGCAGATCTGAGGAAGAGGAGAGACAGATGGCATCCAAGTGCTTGGTACTGCACTGCAGAGTAAGCTTTCTGCTATCCTCTTAATCAGTGGTGCAGTTCTGCCAATGTATCGTGTATCTCTTCCTCTCCTCCTTTCAGTCTTTCTGAGAGCCAGGCATGGAAATAATAGAATCTGCACTTGTTAGGGTTACCAGCTTACTGACCCAAAAATGAAATTCTCTCATGATTTGTTAAATTCAACCAATCTACTTGAAAGTCGATGCTGCCAATTACTCCTGTAGTTCTTTACTTACTAGGTTTGATACTTTTGTGTATATGAAATGCATGAGTGTTGGCAGACATTGAGTTACATAGTGTTATAGCCTAATACAGAAATACAGTTTTAGAAATTGCAGTTATTAATTTTGAAATGTGATTTTAAAATATACAAAGTTCCTAGTTAGGCAGCTAGACTTGGGAAATGCGTGACAGGAGAGCTGAATGGAGAGATCTAAACCGGCTGCTGCTACAACTGCTGCTGCTGCTCTTTGGCTAATTCAGGGGAATTCTGAGGCAATGTAAATTTTTACAGGTCATTTCTGAGTAGTAAAGGGTACACAGTTGAGAAAGCATCTGGGTTTTAATGAAAGCATAGCCACTGTTTTGTATTTTGAGTTCGGGAAAGGGAGGTAATCTATCTGTGCCTCAGTTCTTTTTCAATGAAACTGGGGTAAAAATACAATTCTTCTTTCAAAAAGATACTGGGAGTCAGTATACTGTATTTCCACAGCAGCTGATCAGACCTGAGGTCATTTTTCTCAGACTTGCTGCTTTCAGAGAATGCAAGTGCAGTACCAAGGGCACTGAGGTTGCAGCCATAGAAGGGTCCTTTCAGATCCCTGAAATGAGAGATGCTGCAGTAGTAAGTAGTGGCAGTCTCTCAGCTGAATGACCCTTTCTCCTCTTCATGCATTGTTGCTTTATGAATCACATGCTACTGCAAGACGGTACTGTGGTATCCTTCCTTCCAGTTACCAGCACCACCACCACCTCTGTTTTGGTATTGTCACTGGAGAGAGAGTAACGCTGACCTTTCCTATTCTGCTGTGTGTTCTTTGTCTTGTCCTCAGTTCATTGGTTTTAGCAATAAAATCATATGACTCAAGACAATAGTTATTTACAGCATCTATTTGAAGGCAGTTTGACAAGGCTTGGGTAAATATAGATTTGGTGAAGTACCCTACACAGATTCATAAGTGACTGCTTTACATGCTTCAAAATCTGACCCATTCTTTGAAAACTGGCTATTTTCCACAGGGTAATTGGTTCTGACTGTGAATAAGAATTTTAAAAATGCTTTCATTTTGGCCTATTGCTTGAGGTTATTCCATGTCAGATGTGATAAATTCATGGTAGGCTGTATTCCCAATGATGTGATATGTTGCATAACAGAATCTGCATTTATTTAACACCAAGTTCAAAAAAATAATGTATTAATAGAGTGCTAATTTTGAGAAAGTAGTAGGGCCACTGTAAATTTGTGAGCTTTTCTTCTGAATATACCTTTTTTTTTTCTTCAGAGTCCAAGTGGATTTTCAGTAAATACAACCTGTATCTGGATTTTGTAGGCAAGGTGTTGAAATCAGGAGGGGACTTAGTTCCTGCTGGTAGACATAGGAGCACAGATAGCAAGGAGAAGGACAGCAGAAACAGCAGCTGACTCGGAAGAGCTGGCACTACATATATCGGAGGCTTGCGGGGAAGCTGGACCCAAGGAGGAGGCTCACACCATGGGGAGCGAGGGACTGTAGCATATGCTTGTGAGAAAAGGCAGGAAAGGAGGAGGCTTGCAATAACAGGCTGGAGTGTGCAGTCTTGTGGAGAACAAGTGAGGACTTGCGACTTGGGAGAAGGAGTACTCTAGGGGATGGGGTAGTGATGGGAGGAGTGGGGAGCGCAGAGTACTGCAGATCAAGAGTCACTGGGGTTACTAAATGGTAGTCTCTGTCCTTACCACCTTGTAAAGCAGGCACAGGTGTGGAAGCACAGACACGAACAGTGTTGTTTCCCACCCCTTCTAGTGCTGCTACAGGGATGTTCTCCTCTCCACCCTGTTCCATCTTTTTAACTTTTGGAAATGTGATAGCTCAAAATAAGTACCTTAAACTCAGGCAATCCAAAACACTGGCGTAAATGTTTTTTAACCCAGTGTTATCTGACATATCCTGTATATTTAATGGTGAACAAACAACTCACAAAAGTTTCCTTTCAACAAGCATAGTATTTTATTTGGTGTAGGTAGGTAGGAACTCCCCTTGCTCTCATGAATCCATTGCATTTATTTTTCACCCTGTTGACAAACAAATGCAGCTGTAGCAGCCTTCCAGTACTTAAAGGCAGCCTACAGGAAAGATGGGGAGGGATTCTTCATTAGGGAGTGTAGTGGTAGGACGAGGGGTAATGGTTTTAAAGTGAAAGAGATTTAGATTAGATATGAGGAAGAAAGTCTTCACTATGAGGGTGGGGAGACATTAGAACAGGTTGCCCAGAGAAGTTGTGGATGCCCCATCCCTGGAAGTGTTCAAGGCCAGGTTGGATGGGGCTTTGAGCAACCTGGTCTAGTGCAAGGTGTCCCTGCTCACTGGGGGGGGTTGGAACTAGATAATCTTTGGGGTCCCTTCCGACCCAAACCATTCTATGATTCTATGACTACACAAATATCTTTGTAATGTATTCTGGCAAACTTTTCCCATATGAAAAATTGCTACGATGTAAATTTATTACAGGACTGAATGTAAAATACTATCAGTCAGATGTTTATCTCATTAATAGCACTGTATTTCATTAGCAATGCTCTATAACTACATTGCCATAACTGAAATTACAATCTGGTTCAGAAACAGGAATAGAAACCTTATATACATGAAAGGCTGAAAAAATATCTTAATATACATTCTTAATCTTCTCATGTGCTCAATTCTAAACAATTAGTGCTAGCTTTGTTATTCACTTTCTTCAAATTAAAAAAGGGGAGAAGATAAAAAATACAACTGTATTTCTTTGAAGAAACCTGAATAAAACTGAAATGCTTTGGGTCAGCTTTGTAGCTTGTGAAAAATCAATGTTGCTTCAATTACTCCATTGACTTCAATGTGCTGGTGTTGATTTACAGTAGTGGGGAGCTACACAATGATTAATAATAAGAATACCTTGGACTTTGATAGTGCTTTTTGTCTTGAGATTCGTAATAGCTTGTCAAATTCTCTCTCTGTCTTATAGTTTGTGAAGATGAAGTATTTTATTCAAGACCGCATAAACACTTTTAATTCAAGACAATTACAGATTTATTCAGATGAATGTCTTATTAAGAAATTTTTTTAAAATTTCCTTATTTTTATGTACATGATATAAGCAAGAGAAATGCCTGGAGGCAGTTGAAATTGTTGCATGTGAACAGTCCTTTCAAGCACTGCAAAACCTATTTGAAACTCAAAAGCAGCTTTCAATCCTGCTGTTGTGTTGCAGACGAGTAGCTGTCTTAAGTCTAAAATCTTGGCAAGAAACCCTACAAACTATCATCCCTTGAGATGATCCAGGTTACTTATCTACTGCTCACTCTGTGTTCCCTTCAGTTTGCTGCATAATCCAAAGACAAATGTGGTACAGCACTTACCTTCCTCAGCAGAATTTTTTCTTGCTCCCATTAAGCTTTCCTTAATTGTTTTGGGGGGGGAGGCTCTATATCTCTTTATTCATTCCATAGTGTTTTTTTGCATGGACTGTAATGCATTGCAGACTCCAGTTCAACTTTTCATGGATATTCTAAGGAAAGAGGGCATGAGGATGTTCCTCTGTACAGCCCACGTAGGGCTCATAGATAATTATAGTTATGATCAGCGTACAAAATCCTCCAGCTAACAGCATTAAAGCTTCCAAAGGATGCCCTATGGCAAGCAGGGGCTGGCCAGGATGCTCGTCTGGTGGTGCCCTGCACCTGGTCAGCACAGTATGTCCTCGCTACTGGTTGGACCTGGGGACATGGAGTCGCATCACGCCAGATTTGGTATTACGTATTTTCCTCTAATATATAATTTCCTAGGTTGTTGTACTCTTTTAATTAACATAATGAAGTTCTACTTGATTCTGGTGAAGGGACAAAAGCCACTTTGGCCTGTGAATGCCTCTGAAGAGAAAATATTTGTTTATCCTTCAGATCTACTTTCTCATTATCAGCACTCTGTCCTTTCACACTGAGGTGTATCCACCTCCAGATGTGGCCATATTAATATTATTTAGGGCCATGACAGCATAAAATACTGATGAATCTGCTGGCTGACAAACAGCAACAAGCCACATTATATCAACATAATTGAAGAACTTGGAATCTGTTTCAGAATGATACCAACAGTAAAGCACTCTGCACTCTCCAGGAGTAGAAACAGTGATAAGCTTTACCCAAAACTTTATCAAAGTCCCAAATATGGGACTCTGATACTGTGTTGTACATTTTTGTAGGTATGCGTGATTCAAGAACAAGTTTCTGTTTTAAATGGATGATTTGACAGGTTAGTGATACCCATTTGAAATACCTCTTAGACTGATGCTGACCCATTTTAATATATGATGACAGCAGTTCTTGTTATAGAGTACTCAATTATACCTATTGTACAAATATGAAAAGTGGAGCTCGTATCTTCCATCTGTTGAAGTACCTATAGCGTTAGGACTCTGATCCATGCTGAAGATGCCTAAATATTTTAGTACTTCAAATAACAAAGAACAATAGTATCAGGTACTTTTAAATTTATAGGTTGTACTGCATGTCAGATCCCTAACAAATTATTCACATTTGAAAAATCATAAAAGATTCATTGAAATGTTAACTGAAAATGTTTAAAATAAAACCTCATTTTCTTCAATAAACTGTCTGCAAGATGTAAAAACAAAACTCCACACTCAAAATCCCTCAGTCCCTGTTCAATAATTGTTTGCCTTGAGTATGAATGATGCAAATCTTCAAAAGCTGTAATTGCACATGTAATCCTAGAGTAAATAGGCATTATTACTACATCTTCTAGAGCACAGACAATAATTTAATGGAACTCTACATAACTTTCAATAAAATTACATTCTGTTTTATTACCCCTGTTCACAATTTGTTTCTTAACATTGGAACATTTTTGTCTTGTTTTGTAAATTAGTCTTCATGAATTAGCACAGCCATCTGGCTAAAGTGCTTTACGAATCTGCTTTGCAGAGTTCACCCTACAATACTGTTTCTCTGCTATTATGGTTATTAGTTGGGGCTGAATGTAGACTAATGCCATCAGAAACTAGCATGCCGTGGTTGGAACAGGCTTCAAAGGCTATGACTTTTATGTTCTGGACCCTTCTTTAGATTTGCCCTGAAGAATGTATTTGGATTTATAACACCAATGTTTTAGAGAAGCACTGCTTCTGAATAACTGTGTTTTTTAAGAAGCTGGGACATGAGCCAGCTGCAAGTGGACACTGAGATCATTCAGAGACTTATGGCAGACAGTGCTGATCAGTCACAGTCAGATGGTGAATGAAGCAGGGCTCTGTCAGATATTTGGCTCTAAACGATTTTTTAACTATGGGATGTGATACCAGGAGTGGTGGTACAAATGAAGAAAATAACCTCAGTAAAGGGATGGAGCAGTTAAAAGCTCTGCGGGAGAGGTAAAGTGCAGAGGACAACTGGGGAAGGTTAAATCAGTGGATGCCAGCAAACCCAGGATGGTTGTTTAGAAGGTAGCTTTATTTTGGGTAACAGTATTGCACAATTTTAATTGTTTCCAGTTAGCTCAAGCAGAAAAAAGCTAACTATAAAACTTTATAGAAATGTAACATTATAGCATCTAGAAATAAAACACATGGAGAATACATTATTGAGCATTTAGGAGTACTCAGACTGCCTAAATTTAGTCATATAAACTAGGTAGCTAAATTAGAGGGATAGTCTTCCAGGATTATTAATGGGAACAGAGAGGAAGGGAAGGGCTGGGAGTGGGAGGCTCCTTAAAGAGTAATTCAGAGACCAGTTTAAATGCTGCAGTTGTCCTCATAAGGAATTCCTCTCTCTCTTCACTGACTGTATAGGAAGCTGTAGGACACGAGCCTTCTAACTTAGTCATCTAAAGAAAGGTGTGTAAATATTCACCAAAGAGTACAGAAAGACATTAGAAAAATGGAGTCTGCAATCAAAAGGAGAAGAGACAAAGTGATAATTTGGGGAGACAATTCAGGACCTAATAAAAGACCAAATTATAATGGGGACGTGGGAGGAAAACCTGAGGGTAGCGTGCATGAGAGCACAAGTGCAACAGACAGGCTAAAATTAGTCCATGATGAGATAACCAGAATTTGCTAGCAAGAAATTATTTTGTCCAAAACAACACTTTTAGAGAATATACAATGCTCAGATGATGCAGTTCTGGTAAAAGAAGCTTCAGGCAGGAAGACATGTGGAGGTCAAAGTAAGCCTGCAAAAAAAGCAGCACATGCCATGGTAAATAACACAAGCTAAGCTTGGCTTGTTAGTCATAACATAAGATAGAGGAACTTCAGTGAACCATATCACTTTGCAAGAATTTGAAAGTACTAGCAGAGCACACTGCTGTACCTAAAGCAAAGGAGAATGACAACAGCACCTTTATTTCAGAAAAAATATCGCCATCATAGCAAAAGCTGATACTTAGAGTAGAAGATGGAGACCTGACAGTAAACGGGATACTTCTTCGTCCATTTTAATGGGACAAGGATGTACAAGACAGTAAGTATAATGACCCAAAAAGCACTGAAGGAAAGCCTATCAGCAGTTAAAGAAACTACTTTAAGCCCCTACTTCTGTCTCCATGAGGCATGTAATTTGCAATAGCATTACATTTAAAGTACCCATTACTGACTTTAAAATTATGGCAAGTTCTTGCTTTCATCAAGAGGCTAATCTCAGGTGAAGTTCAGGAGAACAGAACAACTGAAGAAGAGTTTCAGGATATCTTCCAAGGCAAAAGGAAGATCTTCACAGAGCAGAACTGAAAGGGTCATGCTGGAGACCAGGGTTTGCAACCCCAGCAAAAGGCCATGGTAAAGCATATGCTAAAATCATGTCTGAAATGCTTTTTCCTCAGGGAGTGATGAGACAAATACAGGGAATTACATTTCACATTTAAAGAAGAGTTGAAACGCTTCACTGAAGTAATGCTTCACATAGCAAAAATAAGTAAATATATAAAAGGGGATACTTTCTACTGTTTACACAGGAAGAAATTCTAAATGAAATTATGCCAAATATTTTTCTCTCCTTTTTGTATCTGTAGGATTCTGTTGGACTCTGTTAGCAAAACAGAGTGTATATTAGTGTACGCTTAAATACCTGTTTTATAAGGTGCTTGTCACACACTGCCACATTTGTTTTGTTTCACGTGAGGTGCTTCACCACAAAGTGCCGTAGATTGTTTTTGATGTAGCATAGAAAAGATTGTAGAGAGGTTGGCTTTGATCTAAGACCATCTGAAAAGACACATAAAAACTGGGGTAGCAACAGGATTACCAGGCCAAAGCTGAACAAACACAAATGTCAATACATGATAATAGAATTAGCATGCTAGAATTAGCAAATGCCACAACATATATAGATATTCCCTGAGGTATTGGTCTGCATCAATAATTCTTTCCAACAGAGAAGGGGTGCAGGTAGCCATCAGAAAAGAAATTGCTGTAGAAAAAACTCCTGCCTAACCTAGTTTGCCTGCACGAGCAATCTGAGGGCAGTGCTCTACCAGGCAGCCAGTACTGCAAGATGCCTGGGACAGAAAATTTCTGGGAATTTATGACACTGAAGGGTAATTAAAGAATCTGTCCTATGGCAAAAGGCCACAGATAGTTCAAGGTTACCAACACACTTTTCTTACAATCGTATAGTCAAACCCAGAGGCTGCTAATTTATTCCTCATTAGTAAAAACAGATAGGCACGCATAAACAAATAGACAAGAAGATGGTGGCCTCAGTTCCTGGATTGAAAAAAAAAAAAAAAAAAAAAAAAGAGAACACTGAGCCTCGTTTCCTAAGTAGATATGGCACATGTATTACGCTCTTTGCTGGTTCCTAATCCAGTAACTTCTGAAACTTTTGACTAGTCTCAGCTAAGTCTGACAGAGAGGCAGTTGTCTCAAAGATATGGTTGTAGAAGTTTTTGTGAAATTGGGTACTTGTGTAGAGAAGAGAGACAGTATTAGTCTCTTCACAGCAAAGACTGTAGCATGAACTCAGCCTTTACTAGACACCAGAGAAACCACATGAGAGGGATATTATGAATGCTCCAGTTGAAGGAAAAGCCTCAGTTACAGGCAGCACGTTATTAAGCAGCTGGGAATCCAACCACAAGACAAATCCATAGGCTTCATTACTTTTGATGCTGATGGAAATAGTTGTTGTGTATGGGACGCCAGCACTCGCTGAAACGGCCCCTTAACGACTTCCTGCCATAGCCGAAAGCAGCTTCACAAACAGATATTTTTTCCATGTACCAAAATATGATTTGCAAATTGGATACAAAACTGGGAGTGGTTTGATGTTAAAAAAACCAACAAACATAACCTTTCTGAACATCTGATAAAAGGATAGCAGAAAAAGATCGAGAGCTATGTTATCTGCATGCTAACAGCTTAAAAAGGGAACTGGGTCCTTACAAAATGTAGGTTTTGACTCACAGGGTCCCTGCTGAGAATGAGTTCCCACAATAGTAATCAAGGCTAATGCACAGGACACCATATTTACAGTTGCCAGTTAATTGGAAGGCCTCAGTAATAAGAGGAGATAGATATTTAAAGGCACCAGGTTGGTGACTCTGAAGACACTACAGAGAAAAGAAAAAACTTCTAGAAACTATCTGGAGGTCATTTAGGGATTTAAAAATCTATGGGAAGAGACAGATGGTTTTGTACTGGCCTTAAATGAACACTGACATTAAAGTAGTTGTTAGAGCTCTGTGAAAAATATAGAGCAAGTCAAGTGAAAGAGCCCATGTTGATGGCACATGAAAAATAGGTTTCCACGAACAAGAGATATGGTCCTGTGCTCTTTCATGGGCATGTCACTCTTCTTTTTTTTTCTGGTTTGGTTTTGTTTTCTCCTCAGTCTAAAATAGTAATTAATATAAAGAGTATATGGTCCTCTTTGTAAATGGAGCTTCTGAATCTCTAAGACCTTCTGTAGAGACAGGGAAATGACATTTTCCATGCTGTGTTGTGCACGTACTATTTTGTAGTTACACTTCCTTTTCTTTAAACTTTTGTGAAAGCTGCCAGGTGGAAACATAATATTTTAGCCAAGAGTCTTCAAACAGACGCTGCCGTATGGATGTTGAATGGAGGTTTTGGAAATTACAAAGAATTGTCAGTTCTCAAGCACTTATTTTCTAGCTACAAGAATTGATATAGAGCTAGAAGAGTGAGTGGAATCATAAACCAGACATTTTCTTTTTAACCTTGGCCTACCCAGTAATGATGGGTTTACAATGGACGAGCTCTGACTTTAATGACTTGCACATGACTTACACAGACTACAACAAAACACACTGGAATTCTTTCAGAGCAATAGTTTTCTCGCAAAAAGTACAGATACAAAAACAGTCTGTGGAAATTATTTTTTTCCTTGCTAAGCTGTAGAACGTACAAAGTAGCCTCTGAGAATGTGGGTAATTCATCTGACTTCTACTTTTGTAGCATATATTTTATAGAAAACTCTAAAAATTGCTTTTTGTTCTCTTCCCAGCTACGGTCAACTGTAAATCAACCATCATTCTGAGATACCTTCATACAGGAATACCCACTTCTGCATTTCCATTTCACTTTTTGAGAAATGTGATTTTTTTTTTTGTTTGCAACATTAAAAGCACAATTGTGGTCCACTTTTCTTGGATTTTACCTTAATTTCATACCGATCTTACATGTTTTCACTTTTGGCATTAGAGACTATTAAGATATGTTTCTATCTACAGATAGGTGTTCTCAAACACTCGTCAAGCATGAAATCAAAATCAAAAGAAGGCAAATGCAGAAAAAAAAGAAATAATTGAAAAATCTTTTTTACGTTTTCATGATCCTGAATCAAGAAATTATGTTCTTTGTAAAGTATTGCATTCATTTATGTATTTTGCAGTTAATGTCAGAGCTCTCCCAGAAGACTCTCCATATATCTTTTTCATATAGTTTTCTTCATATTTTCAATTTTATCTCCCTTATTCCTCCAGTCTTTCATGAGGAAAGAAAATCAAGTTCTAATTTTCTTCTTTCATTATCAAGGCATAATTTCTTCATGATGTTTCTTTCTATTCCTAAACTTGTATATATTATTTGTTTGTCTGTTTTGTCACCGCAGCACTGGCTTGGTTTCATAGATCCTTAGCTCACTGCCAACTGCTCAAAGTAGTTTCCCAGATTGCACCAGGCAAGCAGCATCTTTCTCCTCCTACAAATGCACCTCCCCAAGTCCTTGCTGTTTTTTTCTCTTCACTAATGTTCTTTTCACGCTGCACACTAGATTCATCAATGCACTGTAGAACCACAGCAGTGCCCATAAGCTAAAAATGTGGCTATGGGAGCCTTTCACATTTATGAAACACATATGTCATCCTTAAAGATGTAAAACATTTGTGACTTCTGTTTGGATTATTTACCGTACTAGTTTAATCAAATAACATGTCAAGTTATTTCTCCCAGCTCTGTTAGCATTTTCATTATCTGCTGTAAAGGCAACTACAGCTAAGTTTGGGGCATTTCTATGAATAAAATATCTTTTTTCATGAGCTTATTGAAAATAGCTGTAATACGCAGTATACCTACCAGATTGCAACTTTCGGAAAATGATTACTGTTTTTCCTTTGCATTCAGGAATACATTAAGCAAGTGTCAGTTTGGGGCTCCGATTCATGCGAACAAATTCATTCACAACACAGTCAGTATCATGAGCTTTGCCTCTTTTCTAACAAGTTCCTGATCCTGCTAAGAATGTGTCATGTAACTGTGAGACAAATGCTTCAGAAAATCAATTGTCACGCTTTATCCTTTTCTTGAAACTGGCAATTTTTTCATTGACTTCGTAAAACAATTGGTATCACCCATTTAGGGAAACACTTACAATCAAATTAACTAACCTTTTACACTCAGAAGTTATTAATCAAAGTATATGTGCATATATACATACATACACACATACATATACACCTACACATGTGTGTATATTTTTAGCAGGAACTATTTTTTTCTAGCAGGAACCATTTTTTTCTTTAATTAAATGACAAAACAGCCTTTTTTTCTTTTTTTTTTTTCCCCTCCCAGCTGTCTTTGATATAAGTACACAGACTAAACAGCTAATCTGTGTGCTAATTTCCCTTCAGGGCTGTGAAAGAAGCCATTACCTACTCCATTCCTCAGCACAGAAAATCACTCTGTGCTGCCAGGATGGCAGAATTCTGTGTCACTTAGATCTTCTCTTTTTTGTAGAAGTGAAAGGTACTGGATTTGTCAAGTGACAGAATCACTGACTTTGACCTAAATTCTCCCTAAATCATGACACGTAGAGAGAAACCCCATACGCCACATTAACTTCTCCAAACCTACTCTATCTACAGTTGCTTACTTTGACTTTTCTTAGGGAAGGATAAGCTTATTCACAGAAAGGAATAATCATATCTATAAACAGCAGAGTTGAAAGTTTCTGACCTATCTTAATTTGCTCATTATATTTCTACTTAACTGGAATTACCACAACTTGATATCGGTTCCTCTTCTGCTCACAACAAATTCCATGCATGCTTCAAGCCCTAAAGAAGAGGCACTTTTGGTATGCTGTCCGATTAGAGTTTTGCTTTTGTTAAAAATAATGAGCAACATTTGAAAATTATGAAAATATTAATCCCTCCCATTAGTTTATGAGCTTTTTACTGTGGCCATGAAAGCTGTAGACCCTAAGCTTTTTCTATAATTATGAAATAAGAAATAAGAACATTGAAGTTACTGAAGATAGACCAGTTTGATCACACTGTAAGAGAAAAAATTACTAACAGTGGTGAGTTATGTTATTACAGAACAACAGAATTAGAAATAGTTCCTTTCATCTAATCAAAATTCTGGAGGACTTCAGCTCACCTAATTTCAGTGTCCTCAGTCAAACCACCAGTGTGATATCATCTGACCACTGAGTAGTCTCAGAAGCCTATATTTTCCAATCATAAAAGGAAAATGTATTTTCTTTTTTTAATAAAGTACTACTGCTATTAATAATTTAATCAGCTTCAGTTAGGCCACTGTGGTGGAGCTAATGTGTCTAGTGCACGGAAATGTCACACTGAGGCTGTCTGATGAGACAAAATTTAAGGGAAAGAAGAAAAAGAGGCAGGGAGAGGAGAAATTTTTTTCTTAGAAAAACAGTTTAAAGTTACCGTAATATAGTTTGTTGAATAGTTACTGTATTTGCAAAGTCATGAACTCCAAATTTTTAAAAATGTTACAAATAAGACCACCTTAACCATTAGAATTCACCCTGCTTGTATATGTGCCTTATCATACATGTTTTTGTTACCCAGAAAGATACTTAAAAAGCAGGGATGAACCCAAGCTCAGGTTGTACAGGAATTGTGAAATGAGGGAAAATGTACTCTCTTAAGTTCCCCTCTTACAAAAATTTATTATTCACACTCAACATAATTTCTTGGAATGGAGGTGGGGTGGGTTTTTATTTTTTATGCATGTAAGTGAAGCTGAAACCTGCAAGATCCCATAAAATAGTAGCAAACACCCCCCCCCATAAATGGATGAATAAATAAATAAATAAATAAATAAGACAGATCAATCTCATTTCATGAGCATTAGAAAAGTATTGCATCATGCAAAATATAATAAGACAATTCATATAAAATATATATTTATATTTTTATATACAAAATATATAAAATGTATAAAATATAAAAAGGTAGTTCAGTGATTCAATAATTGAACTGATGCTTATTTTATTTAGAAATATATATTCAGCACTAAAAATTAAGAAGTCAATGTACATCAATATCATCTAGCATATTATAAAGTGCACCACTGAAAAGGTACATATATCTCTTCAGCAGTCTTACACTTCCTAGCAAATGCCATACTGAAACTAGGTCTGACTTAGTTTTTTAAACTAAGTTTCATCTCCTGAGATCAAATAGTGTTAAAACTCAACCACTACTGAAAGCCCTATGCTTTACTCTTTACTGATGGAAAAAAAATTACACAGATTAAAAATCAACTTTGAAGAAAAACCTAGGAAAGAAGAATTGGTTATGAGAATTTACATTATTTTCCTGTTTTATATTCTCCATTGTCTTAACAAGCCTTAATGAAACTGTTGGGATTTTTCAATTTTCTCATCAGTGACAGTGTGTTGCATTTTCTCCAGACAAACTGATGGGTTTGTAATAGAGGACAGTGGAAATGAGTACAGGCAAAGTTAGGTCAATGCACAGATAAAATAAACCAAAACCAGAGAAATATGTATTTTGTCAAGTCTCTTTGTTAGGTATTACTTGCAATAAAAGCACTTTCAAAGGGTTACATTGATTGATTGACAGAGTTAAAAACACAAGGGTAACACTACAAGATTTAGAAAATTAATGTTTGACAGCTCTGATAACGCAGAATAAGAATAATACCTTTGATATGATTTTTATACCCCTTTTTATTTTGTGGAACTGACTTTTATTATTATGATAATGTAAAACCTTTCTAGATATATGTAATTTTTTAAAAATTGTGGTTATTATTTGTTCAACACATACAAAAATAGCTATTTTCCCAAGCCTTTCTTCATATTTTAATCTGTTTAAATGCCAACCCATTTTCCTCAATGTCCTGGCAGTTCTGAAAGTGGTGTGAGGAAGGGCAAACAGCTTTAATACAGGAGCTTACAGTGACAGTAGTAGGAACAAATATTAGTTAGGATATAATTTGTGAAAGCTTTGATTCTAGACCATGAGAGCACATTTTAACAACATGAAAATAATCAATGATGACTCCGTTCTACAAGCACTAAAGGAAGTAAAATGCTCAGAAGTGCAATCGATGACCTGGAAAACAAGCTCAAATTCAAAGGTGACTTGATGTTACGAGCTTCTGAAAAAGTGCAGACTGAGGGATTTCTTTCTGCTATCAATTATAAGTAAATTGGTTATGAAATGGAATTAATAGATTTCACAAGCAGCTGATACATGCCCCAAAACAAAGAATAGGGTTTCTGCAATGTATCTGGTCTCAAACTAGGAAGATTTTGGAGTAGGAAATGGAGTGCTACTTGACAAAATCATTTATCTAACACAAATATAGACTGGAAGTCCCTGAATGGCAAATCAGTGAAATCTGGGAAGGGGTTCTGGGGAGTAAGACTAAGAATTTCTTCTTATACTCTTTGATATACCATGAGGTATTGGCCTCGGGCACTCTGCAGCATATAGGCATCAACAAGTACCTCTTGCATGTTAAGCATGCTGTCTACTGCTGGACTAAATCCCCAAGAAATAGGATTCAGGGCTATGTGAATCCTTGGTCTGATCTGGTGGGAGTGTTTTTATGTGCTTAAAATGTCCCAGACCTCATATCCTAAGATTGAACTGACGTCCCTAACATTTTTTTTTTTTTATTTTGTCAAGAATCTTGGGGACAACCACCAGATAATGCTTCATAAAGCAGTCGTCTTGTGACCTGTTAGCTGCATGGACAACCTTAGCACATTATTCTGCGTTCATTATATAGGTAAAGATGAACCAGCAATGTGGGAAGCATGTCAATCACTGACACGTACTTTTTCCATAGAAGCTGATGAAGCGCTGTAGGTAGTGCGGAGCACAAGAATATTTTTCAAAAAGTTCAGACAGAGGCATGATACATATATGAGAACACTGAAAGAATCTTTTAGGAAGAAAAGAAAGTGTTTATGTGTTTATGGATGGATGATGGTCTTTCCCCTAACCAACCACCACTGTCAGAATAGTTCCTCATTTTTATGCTTCCCTCCATGCTTCTCAGTTTGAAAACCATCATCCACATGAGCGATGTGCATTTGCAACATGACCAGCAGCCTTGACAGTGACAAGAAAGAAGCTAGACATTACCATTTTGTTCATGCACAAAGCATTTTTACCCAGGGAGGAGACAGCAGAAGAGACTGACTACAGTCATGTGATCCCACTCAGTTTCATTTCAAATCATCCTAAAATGCATCGTGCTGAGTCCTTGGTTACTCAGTTTGATAGAGAATACAAAGAGACAGTCAGAAAATAAAAAGAAAAAAGGACAGCAGCACTAAAGTAACAATGGTGTGGTATGTGTTTTTCAGTGCTTTTCTCTAAGGATTTGTGTTAGTGGAAAATATACCTGATCTGGCAGCCTGAGAGAGGCAAGGCTGCTGACACTCCATGCCTCCAGGTCGAACGAGTAGTGAGGCTGAACAGGTATTCCCAGTAGATACACGCACACAGAGCACATGTACAAATATATGTATATACACTGCTGGCCATACAGATCACAGACAGATGCACAGAGCACTCACACCAACACTGACAGCGCCAGCAGCCTCATCCTGCTCCCTGCTCCGTCGAGCAGGACAGAGGTCCATAAGTGGGAATATACATACATATCTACATGGTGGAGCCCTCCAGCAGCAGGGCTTACAGTCTGTCCAGTAGCTGCCCCTGGATCCCAGTCCCGCCAGTTGCTGCCACCTGGACATGCAAGCTCTTGAGGCCACAGCCCCACTCCAGCTGCTTGTACAGACCATCACATACGCATGCACGCGCGTGCACAGCCAGAGCTGTCCAGGTCTCCCCTGTTCCCAATAGCCACCCCCCTGTGCTCTCACCCCTACAGACATGTATCTGCTCTCACACCCAGAGGTGGCCCCTAGAGACCTCCAAACGTGTCCTGGCCCCCAGACCCCTTTACCTGCTCATTGGCTTATCTGGCATTTACCTTTACTAGCAATCACACCCACACTCACTCCAGTTGCTGCACCACAGGCACACCCCCCACCCCCATACACACAGGGAGTAAAGAGCCCCTTACTGGGAAACAGTTGAAGGTGGAGTTTAGTAAAAAGACAGGACAGACTGTGCTGGTCAGGTGCAGGGCATCACCAGACAAGTGTCCTGACTAGCCAACTCTTTACGCAGATGAACCCTTTTATTCCCTTATCCCACACTTGCTACAGCCCAAATCTCCTAAATCCCTCCTTTGGCTCCTCCCCTGAATGTCCCATAATAAATCCTGTCCAATTGCCAAAAGTTCTTGCCCTGCATCCCCTTCTGTGTCCCACAACTGCCAGCTAGCAATCCACCCTACTCCATGAGGTAACCTGGAGAGCTGCTCCCCATGGTTCATGGTGATGGGTTTCACACGTGGACGCTGGGGCTGAGGCTTTGCTGGGACAGCCCTGGGAGGAGGCCAGACAGGCTCTCCTTTCCTCTTTAATTTGGGTTTCTGCCCGCTGTTGTGCCCCCTGTGCTCCTCTGGGCTTATGAAGGTGGGCCTTTCACGGCTCTCCTGTGATGGATGTAGAGGTAACCCAGCAATCTGTCAATAGTCTAACAAACTGTATGTATTTAAATCTACTTAACATCTCTTATTTAAGCCTAACAAACTGAGAATGCAATAAATCAGAACAGGAGAAGACCATACACAAGGCACAAGAATAGGCAAACAGAAAGCCAGGGTCTACAGCCTCATACAGCTTTTGATATATAAACTGGCATTACAATTAAAAATATTTTGTCATGCAGCCATTCATTCTTGCTAGAACAAAAGGCACCACACACAACCAGCACTGTGAGAAGCCTGTTGGGGTTTAGCTTTCCTAAAGAAGGGCAGGATGCTCTTGTGTACAGGGCTACAAGATGTCATCATTTGTCTGGGTTACTGTCTCCCTCACAGTCTGTAGAGCACACCTGTGGCAGCAAGAGCTGGGATAACACAGGACTTCCACGCATACCTTTAATGTGACTGCCACCATCGGTCAGTAAAGATAAATGATAGGCACTTCTAAATACTTGATGAAGCCTCAACCTGAGCACATGCAGGAGCTGAGCATTTGTAGCCTTTTACCCTACAGCATAGTATTCTGTAGCAGTACAGTACCCTGAATTTGATCAGAGTCAATACCATGGGCAACAAGCAATGCAAGAGAGGATCTTAGAGAAGTTCTTGCATAAACATCTGGGTAAAGAGACCATAACTACAGTACTGGACTCCTCACAAGATGGAGCATCATGGCAACTCAAGGTTGGAGGCAACTAGCTGGGAAATGTTGTGAACAAAAATCCATACAAGGAGAGGCATTAGCCTTTATTGGAAACGAGGGTCACTATTGCCATGTTGGGGTCTAAATTCAAACGTGTGTCTTCTCCAAACGATTGGACTTTTCACAGGGTTTCCATTCAAATGTCAGACAAGGAGGCACTACAACTAATATTTGCTATGTGAAGTAGGATGTGACCAAAAATGAACCTTGTAGAGAGATTACATTGAGGAAAAATAATCAACCAGTGTTAGGCAGGGAAATTTAGTTATATTAATGTATATAAGGTGAATTCTTATGCACAAATTGACACAACAGCGAAAGACTGACCCATCATAGAGATACTACTGTTGTGTAGCATGTAGCATTTCGTGACATACAGCACTAAGAGGACATGTTGATAAACAATGTTCTTTTACGATACACAAAGGGTGAACATCCATGCTGTGAGCAGTTTGACAGTGTACCTCACTGAATGTTGTTGATTCATCAAAGAGACCAGGCAGGAGACTGTATGATGTTCCAGTTTCTTTTCACAGACAGAGCCCTAAGGATTGCAACAGGCCCTTGTCACAAGAGCTGTCTCCTGTGTGCTAATGCAGGACTTGGTCCTTTTCTCCTTCCTGTACAGCATGAATAAAATAACACAGAGAGACTGTGAAATGGAATGTATTTCTATGAGTGTGGTGTCCAGATGACACCCTTGAAAGATATGCTTGTTTTACACAGGGCTTAACCAATCTATGCAATTTACTGCCACAAGCTATTTTTGTGGCTTACAGTTTAGCAGGTTTCAAAGCAGGATGACGCTTTTACAGACATAATAAGAACAGCTGCATTTACATTAAGTCAGATAAAAGGAAAACACAGAATGGATATTAATATATAGAGAAAAGGTAAGATCTCTGGGACAAGAACCATCTGTTTCTATTTGTCTGGACAACACCTGAACTGATTCCTAGTACAAAAGTAACACAGATAAATAAGTGAAGGTTAATCTATTAGGTATAAACCAGCTTTAACTGTTTAGTGCTAGAGAAAATATACAAGCACATTACCTCACAGTTATATAAAGATTTCTTGCACCTTCCTCTGTAACATCTGATCTGAGCTACTGTCAGGGAGGGGATATCAGAATACTAATAGCATGAGTCATCATGGCAGTTTTTGTGTTTCTTCTTCATAACAACTCCAGGGCTCCTTTGATTATGACAGAAATATAAAAATCACACAAAATGCCAGAACACTGCAATATGTAGAAGTAAAACTAAAATAAAACAAAAATCTTTTTTCATGCATCCACTCCAACAGAGACTAAAGAACAAGTGGAGAATCCAGGCTTTTTTCCGTACTAAACTATTTTGCGATTTTTTTGTTAGTGGCTAATTGCCTCATAATTAAGTCCCTCCCAAAGAGGGGTTTTCCCGTAAAATCACAGAGTTAACATACTTTTGCAATTTCACTCATCTTTCTTTCATATTATTTCACTTTTTCTACCCTTCATTTTATGAATATGGTGTTTTAAGACTCTAAATTCTTCAATTTAAACACTATAGACATGGGAATGAAAACCTGAGCTAGTAAGTGTACAGGTGAAATGCAGTACCATTCAGGTTTGATACCTCATGTCCTGACTCTTACTTGCCTCCTATTGTTCTGCCTGGTTCAGAACTGAGCAGTCTTCTAGTTACAGAGCTCACATGAACAAAATGGATAGAGCTCCATATACTGTGTTTGTGGAGTTCCCAGCAGAATGAGCATCTGTTCTGGGAGTCCCTTTAATACAAATAGAAAATACTAACAACCCCAACAAGCACAGCAGAAATACCTGAACAGAAGCAAGTGACCCATACACACAGGAACAAGCTAATATTCAGCCCTGTGGTGACCTTGTATTAGTGCTGTGTTTTGTTCTTCTTCCTGTTATCCTTCACCACATTTTCTGATCCCCATTTTCTCTCTCAGTTCTTCCCAACAGCCTACTTGTTCCTCACCACTGCACTGCTCAGTACTTCTTTGATATGCATTTTCTTCAGGGAACCTACACAGCATGCATTTTTTTTACTTAGTCCTCCCTGTCCTTTCAATTTACATTGTTAAAGCAGCCATAAACTACTTTATTTTATGTACCTTGGGTATGTTTGTCAAACATACTTAAGGCTTACCCAGTGCTAGTGTTCTTCCCCTTCCTTGGCCAGGAATCACCTACAAGCTTCATACCTAAAGAGTTCAACAAGTGTAAAAGCTCCACCATCCATTAGCATGGCTGTGCATGGAGGCTGCAGTATCACTTGACTGGTTCCTAAAATTGTCACATTTCCAGCACTTGCATAACTCAAAGTTGGACCAAGGCCAAAGAGCGCATGAGAGAGAGCATTGACGCGGATGTTGTTTCTCCCCTTCAACAAACAGGAGTGTTTGCAAATCCTAGAGATGAGCCATGAAAATATTAGGTTGTTGCATAGCTCACGGCCACTCACCCTCAAATTGGTTTTGTGAACAGACTGTGAACAGTCCCAGTCAAGTGGGGTTGGTCTCCACCTTTGCTTTGAAGAAGTTACTTTGCTTTGATTTATCCAGACATAATTACAGAATGACAGAATCACAGACTGGTAGGGGTTGGAAGGGACCTCTGGAGATCACCTTGTCCAACCCCCCTGCCTGAGCAGGGACACCCAGAGCAGGGGCACAGGAACACGTCCAGGCAGGGTTTGAATGGCTCCAAGGAACCCCTCCGGGCAGCCTGTTCCACTGCTCTGTCACCCTCATAGTAAAGAAGATTTTTCTCATGTTTAGGTGGAGCTTCTGGGGTAAGAAGTTCTGGGCTGTTGCAGGTGACTGCGGATGAAGGTAATTGGAGTCGCTGAATCTTAAAGAGGAAAAGGCCCCCGAGGACCGGCCAAACCACGGCGGGCAGGGCCTGCGGTAGGGATTTTGGGGGACGGGGAGGGTGTGGGCAGCCCACGGGGAACCCCGCCGCCGGCCCGCCGGCCCGCGCCCCGGCAGGGGGCGCCAGAGAGCGACCACAACAACCACCCTGCCGTGTCCCGGCGACGGCGTCGCTGATTGGTGGCGGCGGCGGCCCGCAGAGATGAGCGGCGCTTCGTGATTGGTCCGCAGGTGCCGCTCGGAGAGGGCGGGGGGAGGCGGAGGGTATATGTGGAGCAGCGGAGCCGGCGGAGCGCAGGCACCGGGGGAGCGGGGAACGGCCGGGTGGGGTGGGCGGCGGAGGAGGCAGTGACTGCGGGCGGCGTCCGGGCGTAGGCGGGCGGCGGAGGGGAACGCGGGACGTGTGCGTACCTCCAGCCTGTAGCGACAGCTGCCGTTCCCCGCCGGCAGCGGCGGCGCTGGCTGGCCCCAGCCATGCTGTGCTATGTGACCAGGCCGGACGCGGTGGTGATGGAGGTGGAGGTAGAAGCGAAAGCCAACGGCGAGGACTGCCTCAACCAGGTGAGGGGGGGCTTTCCTCTCCGCCGTCCTTCCGCCCCGCCGCCTCACGGCTCGGGGTCCCGGTGACCGCTGGGCAGACCGTTGGTGCCTGACGGGCGCGTACGAGAACCGGTGGGGAGGGGGAGAACGGAGGAGGAGCGCGGCCTCGCCAGCTCGCGGCGCGCGCCCCGGCCGCTGAGGGCGGCGGTGGCGCGAGGCAGGGCCGTGCGGCACGACGGGGTGGCGGTCGCCGCAGTCTCCCCGCTTTCCTTGTGGTGGGTTTGTTTCCCTTCCCCCACCCTCCCCACACCGCATCACCCACCCCCCCCACCCCTCCATGTTGGATGCAGAGGTTCCTGCATCCCCCGCCTCGGGGCTCCCTGGCCACTTCTACCTTCTCCTTCCTCTAGCGCCCGTGGGAAGGGGCAGGCGGGGGAGCCTGCGGAAGGCCTCGGCCTCACTGCTGTGGCTTGCTCTAAACGTTCCTAGGGTCGGGGGGGACACGAGCGGGACCCACCTGGCCGGGGGGACCCCGCCCGGGCAGTGCTGAGATGAGCCCCCCTTGGCCTGCTGGAGCCACGCTGGCTGAAGCTGTCGTCTAGGTGCTTTCTCGCCTTTCTGTCGCCACCGCCTCTATGTGGCTGCGGCGGCTGCCGTGAGGATGCTGTAGAGAGCCAAACGTAGCAGCACAGTCTGTTTGTGGCGTCTAAATCAAACTTGTGGGTTGTACTTTTGTCTTCTTGCTTAGAAGGTGTTACTGAATGTGATGCTGAGTAACAGATACTCGCCTCTTTTGGAAATCCACTGACCCTCTTAAGTGCCTGTCCTGGGGGAGGAATTCGACCGTGGAAGTCCATGTAGTTTTCGATTAGTGTAGAAATTACCAATTTATTCTTGGTATTTGTCTACGTGCTGTTTTGTACACAACTTAAAATCCACTCGCTAAGTTATCTTTGGTGTAAAGGTGCTTACAGCATGATTTATTTTTTGCTTGAAATGAGCAGTCTGAAACACTACTTGATTCAGGTGATATTCTTCGTAGTTATGTTGTAGGCTTATTATAAAGAACCTGTTTGTTTCAGGTTTGCAGAAGGTTGGGAATTATAGAAGTTGATTATTTTGGACTGCAGTTCACTGGCAGCAAAGGGGAGAATCTGTGGCTGAATTTGAGGAACAGGATCTCCCAGCAGATGGATGGTTTAGCCCCTTATCGATTGAAATTAAGAGTCAAGTTTTTTGTAGAGCCGCATCTCATCTTACAAGAACAGACAAGGTAAGGTGAAGATGATTGTAAGTAGATTTAACTTATTTTGTTTCCAGTTTCTGTAGCTTATGGAAGTGATTACACACTGGTTTTTTCTTCCATCTTCTGGTAGTCTTTCTTCACTTTTCTGTGTAGTTTTAAAACCTTAGTGTTATTTAAATGCATTATTCCTTTTTGGGGAAAAAAAGAAGAGTAAAACTGGTAATGTTGTAAGTATTGTGCAGCTACCGGTAAGTAATGAGTGTGGGTAATTGCATAAGCACTTAGTGCTGGGAGTGGAAGGAGCTAAGCTAGCAGTAGCAAATTATTTATATGGTATTTGCATGCCCGATAGTAACCCCTGCTCAGTGGTGTTACTCTAGGTCATTCTAAACCACTGGTACAGGAAGGCAGGAAACAATTCCTCCCACAGAGCAAAAAACTTGCTGAATTCCTTTTCGTCTGGTATTATGTTACAGTAACTTTCAAATAGCTGCAGGCCCTTTGAGGCTACAAAAGAAGCAGCTGTTGTGCTTCTTCTGTGGCCAGTCCTCTTAACTAAGTTCTTATACTGTTAACCAATTGTAAGAATTAGTCTTCTGAGATTAGTAGTCAATGTTTGCTTTAATCCTTGAGTTTGATAACTCAACTGCAATTCATGTGGTAATGTTTAAAGAAAGCTGTGTGCACATATATTTAATGCTGACCTTTCAACTAATTTTTCTGTTAGTTTTAAATAGTTAATATAAATGGGGCATATTAAAATCTAGTGTCTATATGGTAATGCCAAAACATGTTTTTCACTACTCACCCTAACTTGGTACTTTCATAATTAGGAATGTGGATATAACACAGTTCTGCACAGAATATTTGTCTGAAGAACTTGGTCAGAGGTTGACAACATGATTTGGTGTTTATTCAGTAGAGAAAAGGTTTTCAGTTAGGAGTGTGCATTGATTGTTTTGTTTCTTGAACTAGTGTGCAGGGGAGGGGCTTTTGGGGAGCAGTGTTTTCAGCTCCTCAGTCCAGCTGAAGTTTTCAGAATGCTATGGAGTTGGGCTGTAGTTGTCCTATATAATACCTTTAGTTAGGCAAATGCATTCTAACCAAATTTCAGTTTTGCTGTACCTTATTTTGAAAAAATAAATTCCATGGCATGTCTTTGGTCTCTCTTTGAGTAGTTTCCTTAAAGAAATTTGTCTTTTGTTTAAATATTCTCAGTGAGAATAAGTATAACACCAAGTAACAAAGGGTTTTTATGGAGAACAAAAGGAGCAGCGCAATTTCATACCTGATGAGGCAGAAGAGACTACCCTGAGCATGTTGGATGTGTCTCCACACACAGACCAAATCAGGGTGGATCTGAGAAAACCTAAAGCTGATAGGTTTGGTGTTTTTATGCTATCCTTGATGAATGTTTGTTGAACTTCACAAGGTTTTTACAGGCACCTGTGTTTCTGCCTCCAACACTGTCAATGCAAGACTTGGCAGGTTGTGCAGGTTAACAGGGAGCTTGAACTGGTGAAATGTACCCCAAGGGCATAAAAGGCAGCTTGTATAGCTAGAACATAACAGCTCACATACGTACACCAAAGTAGTAAGTACTTCTCCACTACAAAGATCACTTTAAAAGGTTGTAGGTGGGACAAGCTTTCTTTTATGTATGAATTAAGACTGTTCTAAAACTAATATTTTTAACAAACAATTTTAAAATCAATTGAGGCTTAGTCATCAGAAGGTCTAAAATTCTGCTCTGGAAATAATTATCATTTGGGAGAGCAACAGGCTTTGAAACTAGTATTTAATGTCACTCTCTTGCAAACATGAATAGTCCTGAGGCTTCAGCTAAGCTGCTCAATCTACATTGAGTATTTCTAGTGTTCTTGCCAAAAACATACAAGTTGTAAAATAGTTTGCATTAGCTGCCTTTAGTTTTGCATGCCCAGTAGTCTACATGTAGCAGACCTAGAACTCCACAATGCCTGTGGTTAATGTATATTTCTGTAGTGTTAACACTGAGTTTCAGTAGATTTATCTTTTTCTACTTGGATCTGTTTGTGGATTTATATTTGCATGTAACTGTGCATTCACAGAGTTTGCATGTAAGCACATGTGGTATCAAGAACACAAACTTAAGCCTGCCACTGAACTTTGCATCAATAGGTGTTTCATAGAACTGCAAGGATTAGCTGCACAGTTATAGCTGACACCTTGTTTCTTACCTTTACTTGCAAAGTCAGTGTGCTGGTCGATGAAGAAATAGCAATGGGGGTAGCCATGGTTTCCTTTGGTAGTTATGTCCGCAACTGATGTAGGGTGTTTCTGGCAGAGCTGTTGCCTTCTGGTCCCTTGTGTGAAGAACGCTGAGGAAGTCTCCCAGTCTTTTACTTGCTGCCTCTGATGTTTTTACATATAAATAGATGCATATTGAGACTGCTTTTGAAATTTGGGAAGCTGCAAGTAATTCTATATTTTGTTGATATGCTTCATCATTATGATAAGTGTTGTGACAGAGTTGTTACCAGTTTTTTCTATATACTTTGGAAGCTTTGTCAGCCCCAGTTGTACTGCTTCGTTAGAGATACTTGTCCTGCACCTCAATTTAAAGCCAAGGTATATGTTTTTACGTAGCAATTTAATGTTCAGGTTTCTACATGCTGTGTGCAAAGCCAATCTGGCAACTGAACATCAACTTCTGGTTCTGGTACCTTTAATCAGAGTGCAATGCAGTGGAAGATTGCAACCTCATACATTTTAATCTTCTTATGGAAAGGAGCTTTCTTGCCACAGGGTGCAAAGGCAGAGCAGGTTATATTTGTACTTTGACCATGATGGCAACATCCACCTTCACTAGAAGTGCCTCGTAAATCGAATTGTGTGTATGTGGAAAAAACTTATTACCCTTTCTTTTTACAGGGTTAAAAGTGGTTTATTTTTATTGTTCTTTGGATACCAATTTCTAACTTTTTGACTGCCTGGTACTGAGTTTCACAGCAGGATTTTGTAGTTTAGAACTGTTTTCAGTGGAATGGAAGTCCTTTGGTGCAAGAATGCTATTCAAATTTAATCTGCTGTCAACTAGAGTTTTACAAACAAGTCTGAAATGCGGACAGAGCGCTTGTTTAGAGGAGTTTGAGTAACTACAGGTTTTTTGAATGGAGAATCACATTGGCCTGAAAAAGGCTGTTATCATTTTTGCTTAAAGATCCATGTGATGGTCCAAGATCTGGATCTGGCTTATGTCATGTTTGTTTTCATTGCTTTACTGATTTCTTGAGAGGTAATGCAACAGCTAGTAAAAGAAGTAAAAAGTCAGGGTTGTTTAATCAGAATGATTTATTGGGTGGAGTTTGTATCAAATTTGATTACTATGCACTGAATTGCAGTTTGGCGCTGGGACTTGGAGAAATGATTACACTTTGCTCACCAGCATTTTCAGGTGACACATTGGTGGTGGGAGGCATGGGGCTTGCTGCCAGGCCAGGAGGAGCTGTGCTGTGGTTGCTGTACTCCTTGAGGGTGGTGTTTGCAGTAGTGGGACCCTGGAGCATGGTGTAACAGTGGGTGACTGGGGCTAATTTGGCTGGCAGCTGCTCGGCTGGCCAGGGGAATCGATGACTGCAGCACTGGGGCATGGCCCAGCAGCTACAGGAGTGTAACCCAATTGGCCTGTGCCTCTGTCTTGGGGCAGTAAGTTCTTCTCTGGCCAAAAGCTTTCTTTGTGAAATGTGTAGCAGATAAGTTCTGAAACTGGCATCCACCTTAACAATGAGTGTTTGCTGAGCCACATGTCCAGCAGTTTGTGCCAAACAGTTGTCCAGGAGAACAACAGCTTTAAATCTGGCAGGATAAAGTCAACATTGCAGTGATTGCACAAAAGGAGAAATAATTTTAAAGTGAGTCATCTTTTGAGCAATATAAGATTTATTCAGATGTACTTCAAAATGGGCAAAGTTATTTGTCTTGTGTAATATGACTGGAAATCAAATATTCATATCTAAGCCATGACAACTTAAAAAACATGTCAGATTCTAACATGCCACACAATCTCATGAAGCATTCAAGAGCTGTATTTGCCAGCCTTGAGATAGGTTACTATTCTGGAAGCTGTTGAAAGTTGTGTGTGATATTTCCTAGTATTTGAATTATATTTACGAAGTACATTGTTTTTGCAGTGTTACCCAGTTGTATTGATGAATTAAAGTTAAGAACTGGCTTGTAAAATATTTTGATCAGATGGATGCATGTAGTAGGCAGAAAATAAGAAAAACATCTTATCCTATAATGTTGGGTAGACAGAGCAGCGGTGTCATATTTATTACTGTGCAATAAGTCTGCTGTAACAGACACCAGGGTCAGTTTAATGGATCTGTTTGTCTAAATCAGAGTTGAATTGCAGTTGGTAACCTTTCACCTGCTCTACTGAGAACAAATAAGAACAAAGATACTGAGAAACATAATTGTAACCGCTCCTTTGTATGAAGTGGCCTTATATCTGCTTTTAGAAACAGAATTATATTCTATTGCTAAGAGATCTTTATCAATATATTTTTAGGGAGAACAATAGCTCTTAATTTTGATTCCTGGACTGCGGAGTTGTAAATTTACTTCACAGTAGAAAGAGCCTTACCCTGTGGTAAGGAGTGTCATACCCCAAAGAGAACAGACAGTTCCTTGGGACGTATACTAAGATTCTTGTCAGTAGTCTGGCAAAAGAATGGGTTCTTTTGGCTAGATTTCTAGTTTAGGAATCATTAGTCATATGCAGATACTTTTATTGGTAAAGGATTGGGGTTTATCACTTTTTCCACTGCCAGTTAAGTTTAGAGCTTAAAACTTTTAATATAGTCTTTAGCTTTCCATTTGCTGTTTTCTTTTCCTTGATTAAAATAGTAGTAGTAACAGTTTTCAGTGCAGAACTTTGATTCCTAATGCACATAAATGTCCTCAATGAATTAAGAAAGATAAATTAATCTTGTGTTACATATACTCTACACTTTTCATAGTACTTATTTTGGGAGGTTGTTATTGCCAGTTCAGTTGGATGAACACTAACCAGGTGATTTGTCTTCTGTAGGAATTTCACTGTAGTGAAATACTGACATCTGTTTCTGGTAGTGGTGTTCAGTATAGTCAGCCTACATAATCACTTCACAGGGAGGCAAAAAGCAATTGATGTGATATCTAGGTTGTGACTTCGGTTTGGTGGCTGTAGTTTTTTCATAAAAATGGCCATCTGCTGAAATCTTACAATGTCCCCTTTCTACACTATTTGTATCAAATTACTTATGTGCAACTAAAATACATTAATCACACTGTACATTTGATTGTACTGACTGTTTTAATATGCACATAGAACTTAAATTGTGTGGAAAGCACTGGGGCAAAAACAAGGATACAAAGTAAGTATAAAATCACTAGTGTAACTAGTGCTTGAAGAAAGCATGTGATCCTGTTCTAATTCTAAAACAGATTTTTTTGGAAGGGAAGAAGTTCTGCCTGGGGAGTGACTAATGAAGTATAGCTCTGGCAAACTTAATGTTTTGTCCTTTAATCAGTATGTCTATGTACTGTTTTGAACTAACAAACTCAAAGGAAATGTTCTGTAACTGAATATACAGGAATATCTAGCTAGGATGAGGTTTGGGGTGAAACTAATGCTGGTTTAGGTTATATAGATTGTCTTTTGTACTAATGCTGTGATGTAGAACTTGGGCTACAAGTGCAATGGAAAGTTCTGCTTGTTCTTAAAGCTGTCACTAGTTGTTCAATGTCCCAGCATGTCTGGCAGGTGTTTGGATGCTGAGGAGCTGCAACAATTGATTGGTAAAGTTCAGAGTTTTGAAGCCTTGTTTTCTATGAAGATTTAAAGGCAAAATGAAACTTCAGCAAGAGTAGTAAAAAGCTGGAGAATGTGTTAAGAGAATATTGGGGCTGGGGGTAGGAAACATACCTTTTGTCTGACTTAAGTTACCTGCTACAAATTTGAAGTAATATTGATGTATCATGTAAAGCTGAAATAGTGAATGATCCAGAAACAAAACCAATTAGTTTCTTACGTGCAGTCAAACTAAGATATTCTACCAGCAATGTTGGAAATGTAACCTTTAGAGGACTTCAGTTATAAAAAGTTCAGCTTTCAGTTTTAAAAGTTCATTGTTTTAAAACTTGTTTGGTAAAAATTCCATTAAGCATCAAATATTAACACTGAAATAATTCTGTGAAAAACTGAGTACCTTTTTGCTGCGCAACCTGAGCATCTTTAGAGGTGGGAAAAGCTTTAACAATTTTTATTGTATCTAGATAGTCCTAGATAGAGGAGGGACACTGGATTAAGTGTTATGAAGTGATTAGGTCCCAATCTAATTTGCAAAAGCTTACATAAATACTTTCTGGTAACTAAGAATCTTTAATATGGCCAGGTTTTCTAGAGGTGGACTATTGGGTCCTTTAGACTTTGCAGAATTGGATAAAGAACTGCCTCAAGGCTCCTAATACTTTAGTTTTGCTTGATTATATTCAGCAGTAAAAGCACATTCTTTTGCCTTTCTGGTAAGGATCAAAAGACTTTCTAGTTCTGTGTAAAAATAAAAAAAAGATTAATGTGCTTTTGTAATCAGATTCTGGCTGGTGTCATCTTTTGAACCTTGAAGGGAGATGATTTTGCAATGGATATGAATATAACTTTGGAGAAATGCAATCTTAGAAAGACTGGATGTTGTATGCATAAAATAAATGGAAGGTACAGACATTTAGGTGTGGTAGTTGTAAACATGTCAGCTAATGAGAAGAAAATTGTCAGTTATTTCTTTGAAATACTGTATGTATAATTAGTACCTAGTTAAACTGACTGGAAAACCTGTTCTGGTATTAACAGAGGATCAGAAGTGAATGAAAAGCAATTTTATGAAATGTCAATCAGAATTTATTTTGGTCATATTGCTTTAGTAATTAATCAGATATTTTGCCTGGTTTTATGGACTGAACCCCAAAGGAAGTATGTACAACCTACGCATTTGAAAAGCCACAGCTATGCCTTTCTGTGGCCCAAGCCAAAAGTTACAAATTAGCAAGGTAGGAGAAAGGGATTGGAGCAGAGGTTTGGGACTTGCTGCAAGAAAAGCCTAAACAAGGAATAACCTGTTAACAGTGGAGACAACTGTACTGTCTGAAGTTCTGGTCTTCTTGCCACCTAAACTTGCATCCTGCACAGAGTGAGGATATTTGCTTCCACCAGACCCCCTCTAGACTGCTGATTGATGTCTAGACATCAGAGTGATGCAATTAGGCACTTGTGTCACAACTGCAATGAAGCCCTAACATGCCTCTAACTGCTTGCAAAAGGAGGTGTTGGAGCTGTGACTTGCTGCAGGAAATGGATTGTAGGGCAGCTTATGGGACAACTTAATACCTGTTTTTTCCTGATTGCAAAAGTTCTGGAGACGGGGCATCTTTTGGGCCGTATTTTCTTAGCTGCAGCATTTACCATAGTAGAGCTAAGAATGAACACAAATTTTGCAAGTTATGTAATTGCTCATAGTGGTGGAAAAGTAGCTCTACTTGCCTTGTGGCAATGGAATTGTAGGGTGTTACAACAGGATATATATAAGGTATTATCCAGAGTTCCTGTTGGAAGGAAAGCTAATCACTTACTAGCATCTTGAACTGCACTGAGTAATTCAGTATAGCTTTTTAAGAAAAGTAGGTTGTACTTAGTTTTAGAAAAAGTAAAATATAAATGTCCTGTTACTGTGGAAGCTAAGATAGTACCCTGTGGGTACTAGGCTTCATTTACTGTAAGACTTTTTTTAGTGATACATAACTACTTCTGCGTCTGGTTTCCCTAAATATGTTGAGTCTTAAGAGCAAATTCTAAGAAATTTTTATTGTCTTCCCTGAGGGGGAGATAAGGATGAATTTATAGAAGCTAAGGTAGACTGTAGGGGAAATTAGCATGCTCCTGTTAGTATTGGTGGACATTTTGATTTGTGTAATTAACTGACCTAGTAGATAATTAACAGCTTTGAATTTTTCAGCTAGTTGTCAAACCTGCCTTGATCCCAAGTGTAAAGGTTGGTCTGGCAAATATGCTTACGCAGTAGACGCTTCTGCATTTATTCCACAGTGCCTTTTCAGATGTTTCAAGATCTTCTGTTAATCATGTTGCTGCCAAAAGCACCATCTTACCTTTAACTGTGGTGGCAGAGGCACTTCAGCTGTGTAGGGAAAGTGTGGCTTTTCCTGTTGTGTAATAGATGTGTGTGCTGTTTTGGGCTGTTCTTCACAAATTTGCTTTTCTTTAATGCAGAATAACTTGTAAATGGCAAGAAATTGAAAGAAATTTAAGCATAGGAAACTAATCTGAATATATTTTATTGGCATTTTACTCACTAAATTGAAAGTACTAAGTAGCCTTGAGTTAAAGTAGTTCTTAAGAATGTGATATTAAAGCACTAATTTATTTTAATAGTGCTTTTAGATACAGTCTTCAGTTGTAGCCTCATCTCTACGTGAATAATAAGATGGAGGCCCTTTTCTTTCCCTTGTGCCAGACTTTCTCTCCTTGGAGAATTCGCAATGAAGGTACCGTTACCAAACATAACAGAGATGTTATTTGATATATATCTTGACTACAGACATCTCTTTAACATCTTCTGAAGCAAACATTTCTGATTCCATTGCAGGCATATGTTTTTCTTGCATATAAAAGAAGACCTTCTCACTGGTAATCTTCAGTGTTCTTCAGAGCATGCAATTGAACTTAGTGCGTTGTTGGCACAGATGAAGTTTGGAGATTATAACCAGAACACTGCCAAGTACAGTTATGAGGAGTTGTGTGCAAAAGAGCTCACCACTACCATTTTGGAGAGGTAAAAAAGAACACGGTGATATAACCTCCTTTTTCATGACCAAAAGAACAAGATTTTGTTATGCCCTTAACTGCTGATGCTATAGTATATCTTGTGTTAAAAAAGCCTTTGATCTCCAAAGCTGTCTAAATCATGGCCTGAATGTTTAACTAATATTCTGATTTCAGTTCACTTTAAGCTCAATTATGAGTGTTTTTGTGAAAAGCAAAAGCTGTTGAACTTTAGTAACCAGGGAAATATTGGAATCTAAATACATGGAGTGGGTAATCAAATTGCAAGTATGTCTTAGACCTACACTCGTGAAAGGAAGTAACAAGAACTTATGGCTTAGTACCCTTGCACTGAGAAGTAAACAGGATTCCTAAAACACCTATGCAGCTCAATTCCTGAATATCAAGACACTTTCAGTGTGTTATTCTTTTTCTATAGATTTTCTATTTTAGTTAAGAGCTTAGTAGTGGTGTAGGTTGGGGGTAGGGGGACTTGGTTGGAAAGCCATGATTACATGTAGCTTTTCAATTTCTAAGCAAATGCACAGTATTTTCTTCTGAACATTCTCAGGATGTTTTAGTAATTCTCAGTTCTTTCCAGTTTATGATTAGTGGAAATGTATAGCCAGATAAAGCAGGTCAGGAGCATTTACTAATCTGTTTAACTAGGTCATCTAAAAAGTCATGTTAAAACAAGCTGCTGACAGTAACAGCACATACTTGAGTTATTTCACCTACTCTTAATCTTTATCAACAGCATTATTGCAAAGCACAAGGAGCTAGAAGGCTTAAGTCAAGCTTCTGCTGAATACCAGGTTCTACAGATAGTTACAACACTGGAGAACTATGGGGTAGAGTGGCACTCAGTGAGAGATAGTGAAGGGCAAAAACTTCTTATTGGTGTTGGACCTGAAGGCATATCCATCTGTAAAGATGACTTCAGCCCTATCAACAGGTATGTGTTTTGTGGAACTGTTTTCATCTTACATTTTTCAGAAGTACTGAGCATGCCTCTGATTTTTACATAAATGTACAAACCTGCTCTATTAATTACTAAAAGGAGCTCTTGGAATGTAGGGTCTGAGAACTCTACCTGCTTATAATCAATATAATGGGCCTTAATACTCTACATTTTTGTAAGTATTTTTGAGGTGGCATCTTCAATCCAGCATTACAGACAACAGCCAGAAATCATTGTAACTTCTGATAAGTGCACCGTAGTAGTTTGTGGAAAATGCCCTTAAAAGCTAAATAACCTTTCCCTTCTTTATATTCATTTATAGGATTGCTTATCCCGTTGTTCAAATGGCAACTCAGTCTGGGAAGAATGTGTATCTGACTGTTACCAAGGAGTCTGGTAATAGTGTAGTTCTGTTGTTTAAGATGATCAGTACAAGGGCAGCAAGTGGACTCTATAGAGCAATTACAGAGACGCATGCATTTTACAGGTCAGTATTGCCACTGGAGTCAACTGCTGCTGATGGTCTTCACAGCATCTGAATTAAATGCTTAGGGAACCAGCAGTCTGACTGCACCTCAGAAATTCTCTGCAAAATGTCATTGTCTTTGCAGCATCTACTTTTCTCTTAAGCCCAGAAGCTGAAGCTTTTTGCTACTTTCTGTTTTGTGGGGTGGGAGCACAAGAAGAGCAAAACTACTTGGGCTACCACTATGAATAACAGGCTTCAGAATACAAACTTACTGTGTTCCTTGATACTTCATAAACAGTACATTTTTTGCCCCTCTGTAAGAGGGAGGATGGGAGAACAAAGGAGAAGAAAGATCTTGTCTTTCAAAATACCTAGGTGTAGCTCATATGCACATGTACTTGTTTCTCCTTTATTTGCCTCTTCCAGTTGCTAGACGATGCCTGTATGCCACCTTCCCATCCCCTGTATTTAATCTTCCTATGATTGCTCTGTCCTTGCTCACACGCCCAGGATTTTGTTTCATGCTGGCAGCTATCTGTTGCCTTTGTCCTATTGTTGTTTGAGGTAGGGGTGCTATAATCACTTGCTGATGGCTGATTTTTTTAAATCCCTTCTTATTCCTACTGTGAGATCCAACACTCATTGGTAGAACTAATTGTCAAAGACATTTAATTCAGAGAAAATGCCACTAACTACAACATATGTTTCAATTACTTTGTAAGAAGAATTGGACTTAAAGCAGAGGAAAGTACATACACTAGGCAAAGACCTGTCCAGCTTATTACAGTGATCTAACTTGATACTGTTACAGCAATTAACATCAACTAGTTGCCTTTATAACCACTGCAGCTAATCAGCAGCTAACTGCTGCTTGTTTTCTGAGCCTGATATTAAGCATGTCTTGTTCTGCTCTGTAACTCTATGCTCTTGCACTGCTGTCCTGCACTCTTCATATTCTCTTCCAGGCAATTAAAACATTATATAACTTAGACAGCCTTTCACTTTCTGATCTCTGTCTCTGCTTGTAACTTCTGCTGTCCTTCGCAGTTTCTGATTGTAATTTAAGCAGGCTTTTAGCTAGGCGATAGCATTTGGCTGTAAGCTTAAATCTTGGACTTCAGGCCTGGTGAGGCAGTAGTCCTTGGGTTCTGTGTCTTCTTTCCTACGTTGTCTAAAGAAATTATATGCCTTAACAGGCTTCTTCAGATTTAACTATATCACTGAAATGTGACAAGCATGGTTAGGGTAGCTGAAATACCCAGTGGCAAATAGAAATGGCTTAATTTAATTCTCTACACTGCATTCACACTGGTTCCCTTCAGATATAATGCTAGTATATAAGGTAGAGTAGAAATTTGGTTAAAGACATCGCTTGACTCTGCTAAAAATTTTTGAGCATGTGTAAAGAGGTGTTATGCCAAAGACTATTTATTGGAATTCTTTAACGCAATGTTTGGAAATTACCATATAAAGAGGTTGCCAAGCTGAACTGGATTAAGCAAGCACTGGATGTTCATATTAGCGTAATACCTTAAGTCCCTTCCATAGGCTAACTCTGTTCTACCAGACACTTCGCATATTTGAAGATGTAAAACAACTGTCACTTTTCCATTTTATACTCTTCACAGTAGAGTTGTCATGCAAACAACACTTGAGCTTAAGTATTACCTCAGACTGTTCTTTTTGCTTTGATTTCAATGCTGTTACTTCAACTGTGGGAACAGATTGTAGGGATAGGTTTATTGGTATTAAGTAACCAAGTTCACATTTGTCCTTTTCTGTAGGTGTGACACTGTCACCAGTGCTGTCATGATGCAGTATAGTCGGGACTTGAAGGGCCACCTAGCATCTCTATTCCTGAATGAAAACATTAATCTTGGTAAAAAATATGTATTTGACATTAAAAGAACATCAAAAGAAGTTTATGATCATGCAAGACGAGCTCTTTATAATGCTGGCATTGTGGATCTTGTTTCAAGAAGTGACCAAACCCCACCGAGTTCCCCTCTTAAGTCTTCGGAAAGTAGCATGAACTGTGACAACTGTGAGGGTCTCAGCTGCCAACAAACAAAAGCTCTGCAAGAGAAGCTGCGGAAGCTGAAGGAGTCCATGCTTTGTATGGTGTGTTGTGAAGAAGAAATAAATTCGACCTTTTGTCCCTGTGGCCACACAGTATGCTGCAAGACCTGTGCTGCCCAATTACAGGTAACTGCAATGCTGTTAGGATGTGATTTGGCAAATATGTGGAAGTTTTGGTTTTCTGTACACTTAAGTTGTGGATTAATATGTTGCTGTTGATATTCGAGTATAATTTATTTTCAAGTTCAGATGATGTGTTTGAAAGATGTTTTAGCTGGGCTAACTTACTTGCAGTGAGGGAAAGGATTAGCTCTGTGTGTGTCACAATACCCTGTTTTAAATACAGATTATAGAGAATCACTCAGTTATTGTGTACATGGAGGGAAGTCTCCAGTAAATGTAGAAACTCTCAAAATATGAAGTAAGCTAATTTCCTAATGTTTTTCCTTTCCAGTCGTGTCCTGTTTGCAGATCTCGCATAGAGCATGTCCAGCATGTGTACTTGCCAACCCACACCAGTCTTCTCAATCTGACTGTGATATGATCTACATACACACTTTAAACCCATCATGTACTTTTTAAGCTGCACTAATATGAAATGCAACCGTTGATTGTGAAGAAGGCAATCACTTTGGCACCTATCCACGATCAAAAGCAAAAATACTGCGTTTTTAACAAATATTCTTTGTTCAGCATGTCCAAAATGGTTTGGGACATCTTTTGGGAGCTGAAGTGTAATCTATTCATGTTACCTAAAAGGAGAATGATGCATAAGTTTGTAGCATGGCAGTGTTGCCAAAAAGCTTGGTAGCCCTGGAGGAATGTGGTGTACACATTGATATACCCAGCGAGAGCAATGCAGCCTTTTGTTTTACACTCTAAATCCTTTTTAGTACAGTCACTGCATTTATTTTAGTATTAAGACTAGCTTTTACAAATATCAGTTTAGTATGGCTCATAGTTTCTGCTTTTAGTAGACTGCTTTAAAGAGGAGCGAACTTTTAAAAAAAAAATTGGCTCTTAAACTAAAGTTACAAGGCTTCATCAAGCAGATGTGTTTAATTCAGAGTTCTGTTAAACAGCAAATGATTCTGAGAGAACAGCTTTGGAAGGGCAGGACAAGTTTGTTAAACTGAAAGTGGTGAGGGTGGGGCAGGAAAGTCTTCTGGTTGGCAATGTCCTGGGGAAGCGCTGTTATGGGACTTAATTCACAGCTGTCAGTGGGCAAGGTCCTTCCAGGCTTCACCCATCCAGCTTGGCTGGTGGCCTCAGGAGCTGCAGTCGGCTGCCTGTTAAGTTGGCTTTATTTTTGGAGACTGATTTTAGACTATTAAACATGTACCACCATTAATTTTTAAAGTAAGGGTTGTATATAATTTTAAATGCTTTCTTCAGTCAACAACTTTATTGGGTAGGCCATTTCCTGCAAAAATGTTTATCTCCACCCCCTACTTGGGCATTTTGGGCTCTGGTTTCCTAGTGTGTTCTCCAGGGTACAGAGGGAACTTGAGACCATGTTTGGGTGCAATACTGGCTTAATCAAAGCTAGAAAGTACACTGTCACTTTACTGAGACTTTCTGACTATACTTTTCATATTGCCTTAATGTAGCAGTAATGTGTGTTTATGCATCTGTTTCTTTGCACAGACATTTTGTCAAAATATTAAAACTCTACTTTTTTATGACACATTAGCATATAAACCTTACTCTAAGAGGGTATTTATTTTTTCACTTTGTAAAGAAAATTTTGTTTCCTCATGAAGCAAGAGCTTTGTCCTATATCGTAGGCAACTTCTGTCTTTTTATATTCAGATTAATAAAGGACTTTAAAAAATCTACTTTGTGTTATCAATAAGACTTTAATTGTTCTGAAATTCCTCTTGCAAGTCAGTAATGACCCAATACAGTGCGAAGTATTTTCATGTTTACAGTCTTGAGTGTTGTGATGTCATCTAAGGAGGAATGATGTTTTCTCAGGCGCATGCATATTTCAAGAGAGGGAAGAGAACCAGCATGGTATAACCACCTTTGTTCAGGCAGTATACTTAAACAGCTGACATATTCCAGCTGTAAAATAGCCTTTAGAATTGACTTTGAAGAACTTTCCTACAGCAAATTGCCCCAAATCTGGAGTATATTCCAGTGAGATGAGAGAAATGAAAAAATGCAGCTTGAGAGTCAGAGTTCTGGCACTCTTGTCTGGAAAGATCATAATTACAGATGTGATGTCTGTTTTTTTGACTGAAGCTATTAATGTTTACTGTCTTCTCACTGCTTTCACCTTTGTGAAGAGAAGGTGCTTGAGCACTGTAGCATGGACCTCTGGCTTACCCCCTTCAGGAAGCTGAGGCAGTGCTGGCGTCAAAAGCACCAAAGCTCTCTGGAATCTGTGGTGCTCTGTTCGGGTGAGTGTGAAGTCACTTAACTATGATACTTCAAAATCAGTTTATTGCTATGTAAATCAGATTATTGCAGAGTAGCATGTCCTGTTGTCAGGACTGTTCATCAGGGATTGAAGCTTGAGGGCCCTGGAGCTAAAATTATTTTAGGTTAGCTCTGAAACACTGCTGATGAAGGAAAGGGGGGTGGCTGCCCTTACAGGTAGGAGTAGGTGCACACGTGCATTGGTGTACAAGAGTGCTAGAGCAAACCTTCCTCTCTTCCCAAGATGACTTTGTTCTGTGCAAATAGAATTACATTAGTAGCATCTAATCCATCATCCTATGGCAGCTGGCTGCAATGGATTATAAATAAAAACTGATACTTACACAGGCATCTGATTTAAAGCATTCAACAAGATGAAGCTGTTCAAGTAGGCAAGCTTTAACTCTGGGCCCTTGTAATTAAATTGGCTATGTAATTAGACATACCTAATAATAATTCCAGTAGTTAGAGCTCTGACTGAGGTGGGGTTTGGCAGGTTACATGGTATAAGTGGAGTTTGGGCAAAGCCTGTGACTCCCGTAAACAATATCTGCCTCGTCTTGAGAAGCTGTTCAGGGGATTGGGTACGGGTCTAGGCAAGAGTCTGGCATGTCCTGGTTGCGCCTGGGACTTGGGAGTCTGGCCAAGGAGAGGGTGGAGCACAAGCAGAGCCTAGTGGCTTTTTCCAGTTAAGAGGGTGAGAGCAGTACATCAGCGTGCTCCACAACCAGCGCAGTTTTAACGGAATGCTCTTACCTGTCCTGAGCACCGGGTAACTTCTGCTGAGTGTTGCACATCACTAAAAGCCTCACCTGGTTTATGTGTAAGATCAAATGGGATGCAAAGCAGTGTAAGAACAGCTTTATAATATGTGCCAGGGGAGGTTTAGGTTGGATATTAGGAAAAGGGGCTTCCCCCAGAGGGTGGTGGAGCACTGGAACAGGCTCCCCAGGGAGGCAGTCACGGCACCAAGCCTGGTGATATTCTAGAAGCACTTGGACAACGCCCTCAGAGACATGGTGTGAATTTGGGGCTGTCCTGTGCAGGGACGGGAGTTGGGCTCGGTGATCCTTGCAGGTCCCTTCCAACTCAGGACATTCTGTGATTCTGTGATTTGTCCACAGACAGCTGTCTTCAGAAGCATTGTCTGAAATGGAGTTGACCATGTTACACTAGAAAAGTTGTGCTTAACTGCCCAAAACTGTTGCAGTATGCATTGTTCAGTGTTTGCGGTTCCGGTACACTGTTTTCTTATAAGCAGTACCGTGTCTGATCCATGTGAGCTGCCAAGAGCCGTGAAGAGTGTGAAAGAAACAATAGGAAATCTTGACCTCCACGTGCCACGTAGCCATCCTGCAGAGTCAGGTCTTGTTTGCCAAAGTGCTGTTCTTTCTCCTGAGTAGCTTTGTCTGAATGTTGTAACAGATGGCAGTGGGGAAAAAACAAAACCCCAAAACAAACAAACAAAAAAACCCCAAAATTTTGCTGTGGGAACAACTGGAGTTTGTGTCCTTCACACTTCTTCCTCAGGAGAGGGAGGATTGATTGCAAAGCTTCGTTTGGTGCCTCTCGCACCTCATCTTAGCGTGTCCATGCGTACCAGGCACTCCTAACAAAGCCAGTTCCTATACTGGTACTTGCTACCCAAAGCTAGTACAACTTGGCAAGAAAACTCACAGAAAATTCAGTTCTTGTTTATCTTCAAAATTGCAGTGCAGCTGCTGTAATCCCGTCAGGTGTGTGCAATGCCATTTTAAAAGCCTATCCTCTCCAGTTTCTGCTACAAGCACCTAAATGGGAAAACCTCACCTTGGGAGGCAGCATGGCTCGCTGGGTAAATTCAAGAGCAGGAGCCCTGTTAGTTCCTTGGACCTGAGAGTAGAACAGCATTCAGAAGCAGCCGTGTGGAGAGAGGGTTGTGAGTTTGAACTGTGGGAGAGATTCTTAGTAAAATACTGTTACACTTAAATGTTATTCATAAACCAGACAGGGATTTAGCAATAACTACACCTGCGCTACTAGGGCTGGGAGTTCCCACCCCTCCACTGGTATCTGCCTGGCTTTCATCCTCCCTGCACTGCATCTGTTTACGGAGAGCTCAGTCTGCAAGGGATTACAAAGGCAGGATGTCGAGGTGTTCCAAGTTACAACTGTTACAAAAGCACAGCTCTATCCTCCAGCATAGAGTCACTCATTTTAAGGTATGCACAAATGTTGAAAATGCTAAAAAACTGTAGGATGAAGGCTTCTATATTTTGAAATTATTTTGATTTCTTTCCCAAGTGCTGTAAAAGCACATACACAGCAGCATTCATGTATTTCAAGATTTATTCCCTTGCTAAATCAGCACTGTTGCATTCCTAACGCAATGCCCTAGGGGGAAAATTCTCATCCGTCAGCCTCCACTATTTCACTTCACAGCAGCACGTTGGCATGTTGATCAAAGACGGGGGAAAATTACAGCTCAGATTTCACGTATACGGTTTTAAACAACAAACTTGCCGTGGAGTGTTAAAATTACAAATTGACAAATCTTAGCTTCAGAATGCCTGGTCAAATATCCTGAATCCCCCGTTTTCACTGAAAACATGCTGTAGTGCCAGGGATGTGCTTCAGTCGCCTTTGTGCCCGTGGATTCAGCCAGCAGGAGCCTGTTAAAACAGAAGGTAGCAATTGACAAATGGGTTTAAAAGTGAGTAATCTCAGTAGAACTGTGGAGGGGAAAAAAACCAACCCACAACCAGGGCAGGCTGCCAGAAGAGGCTGACTTTCCACGGCAGGGCCTGAGCGCGGCTTTGCTGGAGGAAGCCCAGGCAGGGAGTTTCAAGGGGGTTCCCGGTGCAGGGTCCGGGGCCGTGGCTGCCTCTGGGACAGGCGGCCTGGCAGGGAGCGCTGCTGGACCACGGCCAGAGGATTTGAGTGGTAAGCAGTCCAGGAGAGGCAGGACAAGGCCGGGCAGGAGATGAGATGTGCCGGGGCAGGCAAGTCAGCGCTGGGCTGGTAATTTCCCCAGGGAAACTCCCACCGGAGCACACTCCAGGCAGGCCATGGACAAACCTTCCCATCTGCAAGGAGCTCATAACATCACACAACTTCAAGTTAAGCAGGCAGCTGGACCCCCTTGGTTCAACACTTCCATCAACAGTCCTGGGTGGTAAAAGCCATCATGGTTTCAGGGTCTTCTAGTTCCCTGCAAAAGTTGGTACGAGCTAGGAGGAGGCACCAGGAGGAACGGAGGAAGGGCTCTCAAAACCCCAGCTAAAGGAATCACTGGGTTGGTGCTGTAGTGGGAAAACAACAAACTGATAACTCTGAAAACTCAGTGGGAATCATGATTCCTCTCTGTGTGAGAGTGGGATGTGAGGGATCCAGAAGAGTGAATGGGGCTGGTGCTCCCCTACACCCAGAGATGGTGAGCAAGGTTCAGTGTGACCTCCTGTTCCTGCCAGGACTGGGGACTTGTGGGGGCTGGCCAGTGGCTAACTTTCATAGCAGTCATGCGTACAGCGAGTTCCTGAAAGAAAAAGGTCAAGCAAACAAACTATAACCAGCTTTCCGAGGGCTTAACAGGTCACTTGCTGATTTCTTGCCAACTAAAATGCAGAATCCTTTTCAGCTGCTTGGAGGCTGTGGGAGGGAGAGACACAAGTGGGAGGGGAATCAATCTGCCCCTGAAAGCTAATGCCTTTCTCTGCCTTCACTTTGACCCTCTCCTGCGTGACCTGATGTGGCCTGTCCACTATTTGCTGACCCTTCCTTACTCCTGAAGACCCTTCTGTTCTCTCACCAGTGATTTCTGGGGTCCACCACCAGGCTCTGAAGCCAACTTTTCTTCTAGCAGCTGTCCACATAAGCTCTGCTCTGTGAAAGAATCTGACTTTGGCCAACACCATCCAGTAAGGATCTCGCGCACACATGCACGCACATCTCTTTCTGTGCCTTGTCAGGAGCACAAAGGGCACCACCTCCCTCTGTGGCAGCAAGAAAAAATAATCAGTATAAATTAATCTTTCCTCTTACCATTGGGGTGCCTAAACAACGTTTGTCTATAGCTAGCCTTTCAGGGTCACTTCGTGGTTACAATGGGATTGACTAGGTGTGCGTATGTGTGAAGGTGTTTGTCATCTCTATTTCTGTCCAGTAGTTGGTGTCTAGCTTCTCTGCTTCCTCAAAGCAAATCAATGCAGGTAATGATAGACAGTAACATGGCAACTTTTTACATAAACAGGCTTGCTGGAGCCAGATCTTCCTCTCTCCTGCCAGAAAGCTGTTTGTCTGAGGAATCCATGCATCTGGCACCAAATTCCAATCATAGCACTACAACTGCGGGAATTACAGAGACATTGGCAGCTCATCTGAAGAGACAGTATTTGTTTTCCTTGTTTGGAACTATAAATAGTCAATAGAGGACTCTCATTCAAACTGTATTGATGATTGAAGTAATCCAGGCACAGAGACACAGCCAAAAATTGGACTTCCGCTCCAAAGCAGATCCAACTCTTGCTTCAGAAGGTGAAGTTCCAAGAGGTCAATCCAGAAAGCACGTGCCCAGCAGCAAACTAGCCCTGAAGATACACTGATACGCCAGGTGTTTGTGTTTGACCTTCAAACTGTTTGCCTCTGTTGTTGTCTGAACTGGAATTTTTTAAAACACCTTCGGCTCTGCTGTGGTGTGAGCAGCTGGCTTCCTCCTCCGTCCCTCTGAGATCCACAAAGTGAAGCCACACCAAAGCGTCCTGCGAGCACCCTGTCTGGGCAATGCACTGACAACGTGGGTGTTACACCTGAAGGGCAGTTGCAGGGTCTTTATATTTAGTACACTGGAAGTGGTGCTTCACTGCCTTGTCGCTAGGGCTTTCCTGCCCTGGGGCAGACGTGGCTGAAACTCCCCTGCAGCTGAAGAAGTAAATGACCAGAGTTTTATTCCCTGGGTGAACAATCCCTCTGCTGCAACAGGAGGAAGAGGACTATGTCTTTCTTCCCTGATCTTTTTAAAAGGGAAAAAAAAAGAGAGAGGAGAGAAGATTGCTCCATTTCTGTTTTTAAGAACAATTGCCAGCCCCTTACTGTAGGAGGCATTTGAGACTGGTAGGAATGATAGGTGTGGGTAAAATTTTCGAAGGAAAAAAAGGGACACAAATGTATTGCCACAATGAACACTGTTGCCTGAAAGACTGTGATCTTCGGTATGTGCCCAAGTGCCCAAATGCTGGCATTTCCCCCTCAAGTCCTGTTCCCTCAAAAGGGATTTCCCTCAAAATCAACCGTCACCTCCTGCAAGGCAACGGTGCTACTGCAAACAGTATTTTCTCTATGTGGCAGGAAGCTCTGTAGCATGTAAGAGGAAGAATAACACCAGAACTAGAGCATGGTCTAATGAATGTAAAATCAGCAGCATAGCTGTAACTTGTCCTGAAAATCATGTCCTTGAGCTAGAGGGGAACATGTGACTGTGGAAGGAGGAACCAACAAGGGTAAGGAACAAGTGACAGGAAGATAAAGGGCAACCCTCCCACAATCAAATACACTGCTGTGGTTTTTAATAATAAATGGCACTGTGTCATATGTTTCATTTCCCACTCTTGGCTATGCAAGCGTTAAATTAACAATCCCAGGCTGCCAAAACCTTCTTTATCTAATACCAGTCACAGCCACAGAGAAACAACGTTGCTTTGGTGGTGCAGATAACAAGGCTCCCGGCTAATTCTCAGCCTGAGTGTTGTCTCCCTGCATTTCTTGTGAAGACTGAAGTCCTTTACGATTGCACTGGGGTACATTTTTCCTGGAGCAGTGGAGTGTGTTCTTGCCCAGCCTGTTTGTGAAAGGGATAGAGCACACCCTGCAGCTTCACCTCCACTGGACTGGATCCCTACCAAGAAGTATCATCCGTGCGCAATGTGACATTTCAGTCTTTTAGGACTTTTCTGCACTCCCCTACCCTGTTGCAAACTCCCTTTTCTACCTTCCATTCAGCCCTATCAAAATACATTTAAGGTTAATTAGCCTGTGAAAATTTACTTTAGTAGGGTGTTTTATTCTAGTAAAATGAAGGTATTCAAAGGGAAAAAAGCTTGGTATCTTAGTGAAAGGATATTTTTTGTTGTAGTTCTGGCCAGCCTACAAAAATTGTCATAAGAACGATGTCTTCAAGTTTTACATATCCCCAAAACAGACCCAGATATTCACACAGGCACATGTAGTTTTTGCCTCAGTGCAAACATGAGCAGTTTCAGTCATAGGAAAAGGCATTTTCAGAAAGTTTTGCAGGTTGTTAAACAAGCAGCTACTAAGGGAACTGTTCTGCAAATTCAGTGATAATTCCCTCTATCACCAAACCATCACCAGACTGAAACTTCACCTTCCACACAGCATCCAGGGTAAAGCTCTTCTACCCTGCGTTACGGTGGCTGCTGCGTGTTTTGTTACCTCTCATATGCCTCATGGCATCGTCTTGATTCCGAAGATGGGATGTTCTGGCTTTACATCTGACAATCTAATGTTCTGGCTTCACCATGGTCCTCTGCTCTCCACAGCCACCAGTTTCTTTTCCTATAGTCTCTTTGTTCCCCCTCTCTCCACAAAACCTGCCCTGCTCATCTCCCCAGCTCAGTCTCATGCTTCAGATTGTCCCTTTCTGCACTCTTGATATCTTGAGCCCAAACCCCAGGAGCACACCAGCACCCTCAGCGCCAAATCATCTTCTGTCTGCATGCTATATTCTTTGCTACACAGCAATATTTTCCCTACTCTCCATTTAAGTCAAATCCCCAAATCCCTACGATCTTTTGGTTTTTCCTACAAATTGTCTTTCCTCGTGATCTTCTGCCTTTTTCACAAAGGACATTGCTGTATTTTTTAGAACATGAGATGCCACAGTGCAGGCACTTGTACCTCTGATGAACTGAGTATCAAAGACGCAGAAGACAAGCTGCTCTTCCAGAGGTGTGGTCCAAAAATGGTGCTGCTGCTACATCTTTTTGAGGAAAAAGCCAAATAGGGACCTAAACTACTGTCAGGAATTCTGGGATTTTGCTTGCGATGATCTTGAATTTACAAAAGCTTTGAGAGGAAACACGTCTGTAGCCAACTTGTCCCAGACAAGAAAGAATTTACAGCGATGTTTCCTGCACAGTCTCCAATAAATGGAAGTTGCTAATTGTTTAATCTGCCTAAAGTTTTGTTTCTCTCTGCTCTAAGTGACTTAGCCTGCAGCAGACTCCAGTCTAGACTGGAATTTTTGGGGTTTAGCCATCTGCCTGACGGGTTTTTGTGATACATATATTTCCTCTTTGTGATTTTCTTATTAAGTATCACAGTTTGCCACAAAAATAGGCCCAAGTCCGAGGCCAGCATTTGAGCTCTCTATACTTTGGTCCTGGCTTTTATCTATAAGGGGCACAGAAATGAAACCAGATTTTGGAGTTCCAAATTGAGACTGCTATCTGAGTTGGATCAGGATCTCAGCTGCATGGTTAAGGCATGCCCCTTGTTTTTGTTGAATAGTGAGACATGTTCTTTCCCCCGACACTCATTCTTTCCCTCTCATTTGTAGGTTGAAAAAATCAGGTAATTAATACCCCAGGGTTTCCATCCTAGAAACAGAAGTGCTCAAAGTGGGCGGGTTAGCTTTGCTTCTTGCTTTGTGTTTGTTTCTCTGTAAAACGAACATTTCCTCCAGAGCTGCTTAGGGCTAAGGGAGGTGAGTCATAAGTCTCATTTTACTCTGCAAGTCTTTACATGGACATTAATTAGGATGAGATATCAATTATTCTCTGAGCTTTTTTTTCCTTATCCCACCAAACCATACACTGCCATCAATGCCGCTATGACCAACTGGATTCCCAGTTTATCCAAACTGCTGTTAAACCAGCTGGACTGTGTAAAAGGGGCATGTCTGAGGTCCTATTTCATAGTGACAGAGGCATAATAGGACCTTCATTACAAACATAAGGACTGATCCAGTTATGTCTTTGTCTGGACATGGCCCCTGCTGGCATTTTCCTTGGCACAACACAGTGTAACGCCAAACTGTCACAGGGAGTAGCTGGCAGAGATGGAGCGTGGCAGCCTCTGCTGCTCCACCTGGACAGCCAGGCTTCTTTAGCCATACAATGGGATTAGAGGAATAAATGGCTCTGTTTTATGAAAATTAAGCCTCAGGTTGCTCACGGGCTCCTTGCTGGTTGCTAATGTGGCTGTCAGTTGGGTAAAGCTTGAGTGAGGATCATCACCTTCTGGAGCAGAAAGTCCTGCTTTTCCTCCTGGCAGGTTTGCAGTGGGAAAGGAGTGCTGGGAAAGTGCAGGGAAAGGACCTGGAGCCTTTTTACCATGGGGAGGCGAAAGCAAAGCAGGGCATTTGAAAAAGGCCCACAAGAGATGTGTGCACCAGCTCAGTGTGGGGAATGTGCTGTGGGAGATGTACCACACCATGGTCCCAAAGCTCAGAAAAAATGGTCCAGATGAAGAAGGACACGGGTGTCACCTCTCTTGGTAGTTTTATCAACAGACTGGTGAAAGTCAGAGTGAGGTGACTACAGAAACTGTGTGTGCACAGGTGACTGCTGTTGCTGGTGCTTCACCTCTGTTTTTAAAACACTGTACAGCTGCTCTGACAATAATACTTGAGTGATTTCCTCAGGTCTCTTTGCTTTCAAAAGGAAATTATTTAAAAATCATAAAATGTATTTGACATCCTTGATTGCATCCCAAATCAACAATCTAATGAGTTAAGAGTCTGAACAACAGCTCAAGGAAAACAAAGGAAATTTTGTATTACTTGCAGATGACAACAGTCCAGAAAATGGAACGGGCACTAAGGAATAAGTGAGACGGAAAGAATCTGATCCTCCTCATTAAACTGCTCACTCTTCAACAACAGATGGTGCGTTTGCGAGTGTTTGCCGTTAAGAAAGTCAGGGCCCTAGACCAAAGGGAAAATATAAGCCACATTTAACTACTTGCATATGTTGACTTTTGGAATCATTTCCAGCCAGATATAATGTCAGACATCTATACACTGACCCCTTGGTTTTGTTTGCCTATGCTCTTTCATTTGTTTGTCATTATGTTTGTCCTGTGACCCAGCACGACAGCAAAATGTTCAGTATTGTTTTACCATAAATAGTAAACAAGCTTGGACAACTACTTAAAAGAAAGGAGAGCTGCAGCTCATGGAAGATTTTGTATAGCAGAGACATTTTAATATAGGCAGGCGGGAACAATTATTATGTCTGCCTCTAACTCTATTCAAATAACTATGCCAATCTGCATCACTCAAAATTTATTTTACTGTGGTGCCTGTCTGTTTCAGGCTGATGGAGGCTTTTTTAAACCTCAGCTAAAATTTTCCAAGAATGACACTAAGGAAAAATATGTTGTTTTGCCATCCTAAAAACTCTTGCCTATGCAAACCCCTTGTGTGTGTACCATCCAGATCATAGAGATACATGTATTCACATATACCTATCTATCTGTGTGTATACATATATTTTTTTAATTCAGTTGTGGTTATTTTTCTTCCTACCCTGCCTCATTCAAATGGCTCTGACTTGGAGAACATGTTAGTGTTGAGAAAGGAAGGAGAAAAAGGCTTTATGCTTAAAGCAGCAATTCCCAGCATCGGAGAGCTGGATTTGAATTCTGCTTTTACGTGGAGCTTCCACACGATGCCAGCCATGTGATGTAGGACGCTTTTCCCAGCTGGTTCTTAAAACACATTTTCACTGCAGATTGCTGTCATGAACCTGCAGGGCAGCTGCTATACTCTCCCACGAGTACCTGCAGCAGGCCAGCGCTGTACTGCCTGGCACTTCCATCTAGCAGCACCCTGAGGTCTTCTGCCCGCAGATCCTACGCTGCAGACATGCAGCGCCAAGGGGAGAGAGGAATTGCCTTCTGTAACTGGATTTTCAGTCAGATCTGACCAAAGCCAGATTACATCTGAACCAGTCCTCTTAATCACTGAGCTGTTTGATTTAAGCATGTATGTCAAAATGGATTTTCCCCGCCTCTGTCAGTACATTTTGTCTTATCTTTGCATTAGGAATTTCTTCTGTATATTTTCTGCTGGGTTCTCTGATTCTTCTGTCTATGCTCAATAGACCTAAATTGGTCTCGGATGCAGGGATACTTATTCCCCCTTCCACTCCATGCACACCTAGTACATATGCCCTCCCAAGAAATGGAGACAACATGCGAAATGGTTGCTACTTTGATTCCCTCAGGTCCTGCTATGAGCACATGGGCAGCACCTGTAGCTCCTCTTCCAAGGTAAGCAGCACAGCAGGAAAAAGGGTGTTCCCCAGAAGAGAGCTGGGGCTTTGCTTTGTCGAGCTGAGCTCCCTCTGCCATGTGTCACAGCCTGGAACCCACCACCAGTGTTCGAGATGCTAATGGCAAAACTCACATTCCCGGTTACTTCAGCAAGGCTGCGCTAGTACAATTTACTCTGGAGTTTGGCTCATGTACCACCTGCTGTCACCATCAAAACACATTCTTTAATATTAGAGGAGTCCCAAAGGTGTTTCTGAAAGAATAAAAAAGATCAGCCATGTACTGTCTTTACTGGAAGCAGCAAAATGATTTCCATTAAAATATAGTATTAAATCTCACTCTTCCATTCCACTGTGAAATGACGGGAAAATTATCTCACAAGCAGGTCTTTGAAACAGCTTCACAGCCTTACCCCTGTCATGGATACTGTCAAATTGGCATACTGTATACCTCAAAACGCTGTGCACTGCACAGCCATAAATCCCACATGGATTTATCCAGCAGGCTTAGGGTCATTAGCCCCTGTTCTGAACAGGCTGCAGTGCTGAATGAGCGCATAACTTGACAGAGGTCATACAAGGTAGCAAAGACCTCACAAGAGAGCACAGGTTTCCTAACAGCCTCTCATTTTCTGAGTGTTGCTGGGTAAGCAGCCTGGATGCAATGCTCTCTCGCTAACATTTCCTTTTGCCTTCAACTGTTTCTACTGAGAATGCATCTGTGCAACATTCTGGGAAGCAAAAACATTTATCTGGCATTTTGTTGTCTGTTTTCTGACCCCAGAAAAGCTACCTGTCATTTTCCAGAGTCATTGCCAAATCTCAGTGTGACTGTCTTTAATATTCGCTGTAATTGTGTTAACATGTTTGCTGAGTGAGCAGTCCTAGCCTGTGCTGACCACTTGGAATTCAAAATTAGCACAGTAATTATATTTCACAGGCTACTGGTCAATGGGAAATTTCACCTCGCTTGTGAATTTGCATGTTCTGAAATAGGTTGGAGAAGCAGATGGCTTTGAAAGAAGAAAAAAAAAATGAGAAGGGCTGGGAGTCAGTCTCCTGTTTTGCTCGTTAGATTAAGCCCTTTCTGACAGGGTGAGTGCTCACATCCAGTTAGGTGGGTCTCTAGTATTGAGTGAATCATCAAGAGTGTCTCTGGAATTTTTCTGGAGGGTATTTTCTGGGTAGCTTCCAGGAGTATTTATGCACAGGGCATCTGGAAGTACCGGCTTGTTATTCACTGCGGCTCCCTGGAAAAGAACAGCAGATGAGCCTGACATCTAAGAGTCTGAGGGCAGAGGAAAAACAGTTTTCCATTACTATGATGCTGAAGTTGTAATTAAATGTAGGTGTTGCCAACTGTGAGATCTGTTAGATAACCAAGCAAATATATCTCTGGGGAAGCAACCTTGGCATTTTCCTCATTTCTGTGAACACAAGGAAAAGTACTAACAGCCTCTTCAAGCCCTTCTTTGATTATCATTTCAATCCCAATAATTAAAGGCAGTCTCAGTAAGTTAAAGTCCCTCAAGCAATACGATCAGGAGCTGACTGTGTTCCTTCAGTGTGTCAGCATGTTATGAGGCCTATTTTCCCACATACTATGGTGGGCTGAAAGACAAATAAAAACACTGCAGGGACACACAACCTACTTCTGCAAGAGCTTTCATGCTGTGTGCTGTATGGATTTGCCTCTTTTTGGCTTTCTGTTTTCTCTTTTGCTTGCCTTCCTTCCTACGTACCCACAAACACTTGATTTATCTCTCAGTTTAATAACATCAACAAAAAAGAACAGAGTTGCTTTAATGACCAGCTGTATTTTTGGAAAAAGCCAACCGTCATGCATAGTCAACTTGCATGCCAAGTCTTGCTCAGTGAAGAGGCAGTACCATATGGAAACCTGTCATGATGCCTCTTTATGTTACCTCTCCACTGTGAAATGTATTCAGAACTATCACATGGCCATGATATCTCTGCAGATAAAACTGCACTGCCAGCCATGGGTATCTGGAGACAACCTGTGGGCTCCTGATACAAAGATGCAAGCCCTTTCCACATATGCTGAAGGATAATCTCTGCTGGCCTTTGGCTGAACACGGGCCACGCTTATTGGATGACTCATCATGGAGTTCAGAGGTACTTATGTACCAAAATTAAGGCTTTTAGTTTCATATGTGATAAATTCACCTGGATATCCCAACACTGTAATACCCTCTTTTTCACTCCCTAAAGCCTGCAGGAGAAAAAAAACCACACGATTTTTAACTCATAGTTTGTTGTGCTCCTGCCTGTATGCAACAGACAGCTCACACATACAACTGTGTGTATGTAAGGAAGTTCCTGGGAAAAGCCTAACCCAAGAACTGAATTTTGTTTGTCAGTCAGAAAGCAATTAGTAATAACACCCTTTCTTCTCTTACGAAATGAACTCCACCATCTAAGTTGACTACATGAAGCAGGCCTCAATGCAATGCTCACCATCATCATGAACTCCCATCAATAGCATCTCAGTCTCACCTAAGCTCAGCCAAAAGCCACAGGCTTTTGTGCGTGCTGGTTTATCTGTGCTCTAATTTTATGCTAAGCATTGCAAAATCAAGAACTGATTGTTTATTTATAATTAATGGGGTTTTTTTCCCAACAGTAAGCAATGAGCCTCTTAATGACATTCAAATCGACTGTACATTGAGATGGAAATGGAGGATTCTTTTCATAAATACATCAATAATCCTTGTTAGTGGCAGCCTGGTGGCTTGCCTTGTCTGACAATCCACTCACAATGTATGTTTTCTTGTTTTGTTATTTTGATTCCCATTTGATTTATATATAGAAAAAATAATGTATCGATGTACAAAGAATGTATCCATGTCAAATGATTAAATCATGAGGTCGATATGAACCGCAGAACAATAGGGTGCCTGGAGTAATTCGTCTTATCATCAGCCTTGAAGAATGGATAAAAACATCTTACAAAATTCACAGCAAAAGTTATCTAGGATAAATGTGACAAAATGCTGTCAGCAAAGCCATGTAAAGAAGAACTAAAAGGAGTGAGGAAAAAAGGAAGAAAAAAAAATCAAAGGTACTTCATGCTGCACCTCAGGTTCTTCTGCCCTCGTAATTGTTTCCAATGGACTGTGACTACATTGTTCTTAAATTTTTCAAGGATCTTAATTCTTCCATACAGCAAAAAGGCAAATAAGACTATACTAATTATTCATGGTGTACAATCATTTCACTAGATGTTAATGTTGAAGCTAGAGCAGATCAGAAAAAACTATAGCTATGTTTTTGCATGTTTCTTTAGTCTATTTTTCATGGATAGGATTTCAGCTCAGTGATTTCTGGACAGAGGCAAGGCAGGTTTTGATCTGCCATCTTACCTACAGAACCAGCCTGCAGCAGACAACCCATCACAGCTCCAGTATCCCAACCCCTCACGGGTGACTGTCATCTCATGAGAATGGAACAAGACCTGAAGGTTTGAAGTCATATTTACATTCTTGTGAGAACAAACAAAAGAGGTTGAACATGAGATTACCCTGAAAGATACCTGGATGCTTTGGCTGCCTTAAAAAGTGATGGGTATCACTGGCAGCCCTTATTATTTCCTTGAGAAACCAACAAGAACTAGAAGAAGAAAGATAATACTAATTTGCAGAGATTTGCTATTCTGAGGGTTTGTGCAATCTGGAATGGCTACACCCATGGCAGGGTCTGCTGCTGAAGAGTCACCCAGACTTTTGCTACAGGTCCAGAGGTTTGGCTCAAAACTCAGGCTAGTCCCATATGGACTAGCTATTATTGGTTTCTTTAGGTGGTAAATCAAAAGCAGCTACCGTACCTCTAGCTGTCAGCTGGAGAAGCTAGCTTGCCTGGACCACTTGGCCTGATGTGTCACCAGTGTGCAGGATGCGCCTTCTCAGTGTCATCTGTGTTTGGAATAATGACAAGAAGACAGAGTAGGGGAAAGCCCTGATGCATGAAGCACACAGCAATCATAAAGCATATGAATGCAATTCATATCGCAACTAAATCCCCCAGTCTCCTACTGAAGAGTTAGGGAAACACTGAGCATCTGAATCGTATCCAGCAAGGTGCTCAGCTCTTGAGAGTGCTCATAAAATATTTGGGGAATGGAGCACGTGCAAGAGGCAGGACAATAAATGTCGCTGCTTTCCCAAGAGCTTAACAGAGAGCTTAACATTTCCCAATGCTTAACACAGGCAAAGTAACAGTAAATAGGAGCTACTTACACTCACCTGCTCCCCAAAATTGGAGCTATCCTTACCAAACAGTTCAGACTGCAAAACAGTCAGGTGAAGAAGTGGCAATGTTAGGGTTTATTGAGGGATCCAAGAAGGCAGGGACACAGTTATGCACCATTGCCTCTGCTGGTGAGGAACAGTTCAAGCCACCCCTAACGCTTCATCACCCAGAGCTCAGCCCAAACAAGGTTGGCATCAGTTGTTCATGAAGGCAAAGGGCATGGCTGACCTGGCCTCGTTCTTCAATAGTGTAATTTCTAGAGCTCCTAGCCCAAATTTTACAGACCTCCCTGCACAGCAGTAACAGTGCTAACTGCTAATTTATTTATATTAAATTCCTTTTTTATTTTTGGTTTTCAAAAGTAATAGAAAAAGAAGGAATCAGCCAGCAAGCTGACACAGAGCAAATATCTCCAGGGAAAACAGTGATCTGTACCATTGCTGTTGACTTCATTCGTCTGTCTTGATTTGACAGTCTAGGCTGCTTTTTTCCCTTCTTCCTTTTGCACAAGGAACATCCAGAGCTTGAATTCAACTGGTTTCATGACAGGTGCCAGGCATGTGGTTTGAAGCCCTCTGATGGATGATGGGTCATCAGTCCAGAGCCTTCTACCCTCACTGGGAGCTGGGGCATGTTTGATGCATATCTAGAGTAGAGCTTTTGGTGCAGTTTCTTTGAAAGGAAGCCTAGTCCCCATGTGCCAAACAATTCTGTGTACCAGAAATGGGAATTACCAGGGGGTTCATTTCAACACTACACTACTGCATCACATCAAAATGCAACTGCAGATGCAGCCACAGATAAGGCATTTCATGTTACTAACCATACATACTAACCATGTATGTGATGACATTGTTCAACCATATCTATCTGAAACAAGAGCAAATAACAAAAAAGGACTCGGATTAAGGACTGTGCTCTTTGGAGATGTCTTTATTTCCCCCAGATGACATCTATGACATGGGTGATTTGGAAATATCATGGAGAAGCCTGAAGGAATAACATCTAGAAAGAGCATGGACATTGCCTTAGTAATAAAGCATTCAAGAATCTCTCCAGAGCCTCTTGTAGTTTATTAATATTAATGGACTTTGTGAATTTTATTGTGTTTTACAGGCTGCAGCCTGTTTGTGAGAAGTCCCTGCTCTAGTGGGAGTTACAGTCAGAAAGAGGCAAGTGAATGGGATATTGTCTTCCTTTGCAAAACCGCTGTCAAGACATGTCATAGGTGCCTGTTCCCAAACAGCACAGGGACTTTCTTAGAATGTGGATCCAAGAGGTACATCCACCCCTACTTTCTTAAAATAAATATACTGCCTGTGTCTCACATTAGTCCAGAAGAACAAGCGTATCACCTGCTTTCTTCTGTTTGGGAGTGTTCAGAACCTGTAAGAGTTGACACACTAAGGAAAAGTGTTTAAGGTATTTTTGTGATCACAGAATTTGTACACTGAGGCTTTAAACTCATTAAGGAAATACTGTAATCTTCAGTGGGTTGTCATTTCAAACAGGTCTTATTCAGCAGGCCTGGGATCCTGCAAGTCATTTCTCTGGCTCCTTATTTGCTGACCAAGGTTTGCAAATAAATAACTTCTCCAGCTCTCCACCCTGAGACAAAACCCAGGAGTGCCCCAGAACTCTCCAGCTACTTTGATAAATATTTCTGAGAAGTGTTTCTATGGCAAGGAGCAGTTCTATTGTCCTCTGCTGTTTACTTTTTTCTGTGTTTTCACTACAGCTGGCCATAGTCCGAAATGGGCTCCGCAGAAATGGTTAAAAAAAAAATTCAACCATAAAGATTTCCGTGCAGCTTTTTTCCCAAAAAAATTCTCAAACCTTTGGTGAAAAGTTGGATAAGACAGCAAGAAAAAGTAGAAAATAATTTCGTCTTTAGTAGGTGAACATAAAATTTCCACTTGACAAATCATTTGGCTTTCAGAGTTTTTACAACCTCTGTAGAAAATCTGTCAGTCATCAGATGCTTCCTTCTTAAACTGACCTTGCTGGTATTTTAAAAATGTTTATTTGTTTAACAAGAAACTTTCTTTTGAATGACAATTTCATCTGAGTCTTGTATTACATTTTTACCTGTATCCTGTCCCAGAATAGCAGCTGGGTGTTGCAGGATATTTCGAGTCTATTTCTGAGTTGGGATCTTATTTATTTCATTCCTCATGGGAATTCAGAAATTCTTGAACATAAAACATCTGGGTTTCTTGAAATATCAGTTATCAAAATCAAAGTGTTTCTTCAGTCTGCTCCTCACTTAAGTGTCCAAGTAGCTGTTTTGTCACCTGGCCGTTTCCCCATGCAGCCCACTGGAAAGAGGGGAAAGTGCATAGCCGCAAAACAGAGGATACAGGCAGGTTTTGCACAAAAAAACACTGAGATTTTGTTGCAGAAAAAGAGGAAGCAGATGAGTTTTCAAAATCTCTGTCTTTCTTACCACAGAGAAAATCCTGTTCCCTTCTGAGTTATTTATTAGAGATTCTCTTTAAAAATGCCCCCTAATGGCTAATTGACCTCTGCAAAAACGCAATTGATTTTGCAGAGGGATTTTGTCTGTGCTGTTGTGTGAGCTTGGGGACTCAGTTCTACTAAGCCCAAACTCCCCATTGCCCATGCTGCCTAACTGCTGGCTTATCGCCTGCATCTAGACTTGAGTGAGCCAGTTGGATTTCTGGGCAGGATAACAAATATAGAAGACTCCTGCACGTATATTCCTGCAGGACACTATTACCTCCTTATAATTCAAGTGTTTCCTTGATCTAAAAGAAGCCAGCAATACAGCTGAACAGGCACTATTTGGGGTGAGAGGTCTGAAGGAAATAGGACAGGCTACACTGGCACTCAGCAGGAGCTCTGCTGCACTACGGCTGCTTACTGAAATGAATGAGAACAGTCAACACTAGCTCATTGCCTTTGATCTTTCTTTGCAGGTAATTTATACGAGTGTTTCTGGCTTTTGTGTGCTCTTGAGCATGACACTGATGGGCAAAGCAGCTCAGACTGCATGCTGACTTTTTATGCCACAGAAGAGAAAGAAAGCTCAAAAAAACCTCTAGGTAAAACCACATAATCCAGCACAGGGAAAACTGGGAAGGATAAATGGCTGAAATCAATGACCTTTAAAACTTATTTCCAATGCTCAGCAGTTCTTGCTGTGTTTTGTTTAGCATGAACAGTGGCAGGTGGGAGTTTGAGCAGGAGCGAGCTATAATTCAAGGCTGTGGTAAACAACACGTAAATCCTGTATCCCTGTGCCTCCCTTCGCAGGATCAGGTCCTGGTGCTCGAAGCTAGGTCCTGAAACTGTAGACAGCCTGAATTTGATCTTCATACTTCCATAGCAAATTAACATATTTTTGTAACATTCTAGAGCCCAAAATACCCAGTTTAGAGCTAAATTCCTGAGTGTTCCTGTCCTCTTTCTTCAGAGGGCTTGACATGTCACATAGCTTTCCCTTATGAAGGCAATTATGCTTTGCAAAATGAATATAAAATGCTGGTCCTGATACAGTTGTGGTTTATACCCACTGAGCAGCTCTGCATGGTTGTTACAGGCATGATGCTGAACTTGGAAGTTCTGGCTCTGCCCTAATTTGTCTTTTTACTTCAGGGCAATTCCTCCCTTCATCTTGCTTTCTTTCTTCTTCAATTCTTCATTCATTTTACCCCATTTGGACAAAAAAGGCTTTCAGGCAAATGCTGTCTTTTACTAAACGTTTGTAAAATCAGGCCTCCAGCTGAACTGCTGCCCTTACAAGCTACCAAAATGGCAACAGGAGTAAAAATTAGAATATTTGCACATCACAGAAACATCAGTGGTAAATCCAATTCATGAACTTTAGTACTCTTGATACCTACAATTCTATGTTGCTGCAGTTTCATGGAGCTACCTACACCTAGACAGTTTTAATGTACCCATCCTGGCATAAGCAGTTTTCTTCCAAACTCACCAGCCACCAGCTCTTTTCCTGTCAGGATACACCCTACTGGTACTGAGCAACATCTCCAGAGTTGCGCATGACATTGACTGCCTGGGAACTAGCAAAATTGCATCTCTCTAATCCTCAAAGCTTGCTTGAACAGATTTGCTGGCACCATGCCTGTGCTAGAGGACAGGAACATTTAAAATCACATAATTTTTTTGGCTCATTGAAACCATTCTGTTGCCCTGTTTTTCCGTTGCTATTCAGCCTGATTTGCAAGCAATTTTCTCAATGGAGCACTTCACAGAGGTTGGGAGTACGCTGTGCTCAATACTGCGTTCTAGCCGTAAGCCTCATTGGTGTTGGTTTATTTTCTGGCGCTGTCATCTTGCAAGTAACACTTACCTTCCCAGGTTTTGGCACAAAACATTTCCTATTAGTCATCAGATGCCCAGTGAAGCTTACTTCATTCAGACAGATTCTCTACTTCTTTTTTTATAGCTCACTTTCAGGATTCGCTTCTGCTTGCTAATGCAAGCCTCCGAGCATGCTGCTGCTGTGCATTTTTAAACACTTACCCAAATGTCATCTCTATTATTTCCAAACTCTCAGACTCTTTGGGGATAGCTTAGATGCAAATGAGCTGTCAAAGAAAGATTACTTGAACCAACATTCAGAATGACAAAAGGCTTACAGACTGCATGCACAGCACACGGCTTCCAGCTTCCCAGTCAGCTAGTTTTTGCCAAAATCAAGGGTTTATACACAGTCCAAAACACTGTTCAGCTTTGTTATAACAGGGCACAGTTATTCTCCATCGAAAAATTTAAACCTCGTAGATCTAGGAAAGTTCTGATTTCCATAGCTTCTCAGCTGTTGCTCAGCTGATAATTCAACCCACACATTCTTTGTACCTAAGAACTCACTTTGGGGCCAGCTGTCCTCTGCATAGTGGAGCTGTTTCTCCCTGTCACACACTTTTTGGGGTTGTTGCACGGGTAGAAAAAAAGAAAAACTCTACTCACCTTACCCTGTGCAGCAGCCTGAGAAACAGAAACAGTGAGCGCTGCTCCAACAGAACAAACAAGGACCTGTCTTTCAAAAGGAAGAGCCGCATTCAAGAGGCTCCATGAGGAGGTACAATGCAGACATGGAAAGCAAAGGCATCGTTTTGTGGAGTCCAGCTTTCTAACTGCAGATGGCCCCCCTGATTCTGCTGTGGTGACATACATTTTGCTGAAGAGCTGATTTCTTCAGCTGAAAATGAGAGAGCCCCAGAGGCAGAGGAATTTAAAACAAATCGTGACCTTCTTTAATGCTGTCTCAGTGTTACACACAGGAGATACATACACTCATGCACTCATTAAAATGGGATAGCAAGCCAAATTTGTCTCTCATACAACTACTGACGTCAACAGAAGGCCCACTGTGTTTGAACAGCAGCTGTCACAATTTGTTCCCTGAGTAATATTTAGCCAAAATTAAACCTGAATAGACAGCAGGTATTTTACAGATACTCTGGGTCTTGCAATGATCACTGAGCAAGCCCTGGAAGAGGATGGTTTGGGGTGCACAAGATACATTTAGCTCTGATTTCCTGTGACCACTGAGAACTCGTCCCTCTCCATGCTGGCAGTGGTCCAAATGATGCTTTTTTCAGCAAGATAGTCAAATGCAGCTTTAAAAGTAAATACATACATTGCACTTTTCATCTCAAGAGCCTAAAAAATGCAGTGTGTGCATTAATTAATCAGCACAACATCTCTGCAAGGTAAAGGAATATTTTTATCCTGTGTGGAAACTGAGGCATGAGGAAGTAGAGTATCTTATAAAAAGGTCAGAAAAGAACTTCGTCACAAGAAAAAAGAGGTTTTCTAATCGGTGATAACCATGGGCTAAGAAATACTTGTAATTAATGAAGATGTGTCCTGTGTTTTTCATGGTTTATTCCTGCTGAGAGGTGCTCTGCCCACAAATGGCTGCATCAGGACTGAATGTTAATCAGTATGTCATACCCTGTTGGTCCTCAGCCCAAATCACTGCAGTCTGCAACCCCTGCCAACACATTTTTCAGGTCTATGGCGTGAGAGGTTCAGGTTTTAAAACAGCCAAGACTCGGGCCCACAGTACCTTCAGAGATAACACCAAAGAACTATTGCAGCGTGGTCAGATTTACATGCTATACACTGCTGTCTTGCAGGAAAGTATTATTCAACTAGATAAAAGGAGTCATGTGGCAACTGCCGATGCTGTTGTTCACAGCATATGGAAAGGGAAGAGTATTGTTTTCATACGTATGTCACTATCCTTGAATGTGCGTCATGGGGGGACCTTTAGTATTTCCAAGCTCATGGATTCCTTCTCATGTCCTGACCTAGGGCTAGGCTGAGGCATATACCAGCACCGCCCCTCTGCCTGGCACCTTGCTTTGGGATCTGCCTCTCATTTTGAGCAGTGTCTTCCCACTGGTTCCTTGTGCCCTTACACGTACACCTCCTGTCCCCTGACTCAGACTGAAATTGCTTTATTCTCTCATTTTATTCTGCATTTGTTCAGTGGGATCCCAGGGACAGGATCCTCAGAACCAGAATCATTGTTAGCCTCGCTATCAATAGTGAAGCAGGGGTGTGCAGCAACCCAGGATGATAGGGAGGGGTGGGGACTGCATTGCCCGGACTATACCTTGTGCCATGAAAGCAAACCTCTCCTTGGGCAGCGCTAGCTGGGGAAGGGGGAGTGCGGGGTAGTTACAGTCCTCTCAACTTGCCTGGTTAAATTTGCTCCCTAAAGAATGATTCATGCTGACCTAGAAACTGTAACAGAAATGGCTATGTCGGTTACCAGGTTACTGCTGTGCCTTGCAAAATCGTGGCAAGCTCTTTCCTAAGGGATGACCTTTCACTTCCTGCCCCAAGTGATACTGTCCTCGGCAAGAACAGGGGTAACTGTAGTTTAAGTGGATTTAGTCACAGCACAGTTGAGACTACCTACAGGGTGGAAAAGACAGTAACATCTGTGGAAATAAAAAGACCCTTCTGCATAAAATTCAAAGAAAGATTTCTGCAGGAGCTCAGGCTACTCCTCAGCTTTCTACAGCTTTCTATAGCTGAGCACTGGAGAAAAGTCACAGTGGGCTCTCAACACCCCCAGAAACCTCGGCAGCCACGTCACCAAATCCACAAACAAGATTTTTTGGTGTTGTGTTGAACAGAATAATAGATTTCTTCTTTAAAGACAGGAAATGCTTTGGGCCCTGCGGTAGTGATTATTACTAACTTTAGTATCAGATTGTCACCAGTGTAGAACGCTCTGCCTGTATTCCCAGGCATCCTGAAACAATAGCTAGGAGGATTGTGAAGCTTGCCCATTTGTTTACTCTGTGACTCAAAAGGGACATTATGAACCTGTAACCTGCCGCTTGGTCCACTGCCAGAACTCCTAACCCTTTTTCCTATATCCATCATTTTCTAGGGGTTTGTGTTATTCTGCCATGCACTGCAGCATAGCAGAAATAGAAAATTTGAGGATTAGCAAAAAAAGAGAGGGAAGAATTTTTGATCTCAAATTAGTGCTAAAGCTGCAACACTGGATGTATTTTTTTTCCTTTCCATACTTAAATCAGTTCTGAAGAGGGATTTTCTAACTAATCTGCATTTGTTACAGAACTTGGAGGATTTCTACGATGTGCTACAGACCTAGGAGATCACATGGCAGAATTCAGGCTTCCCTCCCTACAGAGTGTACCAGTTCTTTGTTACGATGGTGATACTAAAAAAAAGGACAAAAAAGGCTGAACACAGGCTAGGAAGTGCTATATTCCCTGGGGTTGCGAAGAGTCATTTGTGTCACAGGTTTATGTGCCTTTATTCAGCTAACTTGTGTTAGCAAAAAAATTGCCAGGTCTGCAGGAGGTGGAGTAGCATTCAATTAAGTGACTCACCATACAGTTAGTTGGACAAAACAAACACTTTTCACCTGAAACGGCGTGTACCTCTCCAGTGAGCCTGGAGAGATAGGGGGCAGGGCTGAGCGTTAAGGGTGTAACACTTCTGATTTCAGAGTATGAAAATGACAGAAATCATCTGTGTGTGGGAAACGTGGCAGCAAGGCATTGTACATGCGAGCTCAAAATCTGGATTATTTTGTTTTTTCTGATGCTATTAAAAATAGCATTACGCATTCCAAGAGCCTATCTGAGGGAAAAAAAAACACTGAAAAAAAAAATATAGATATAAACCAAAAGATATTTCCCAAAACTGCTGGAAGTTTTTTTTCTCATCGCTGTTGTTTTGGTTATGACTCAGAAGTTTGACTTGGAAGGCAACTTGGTATTTTGTTCACTGGAACACTACTTAGTGCTTTGGATAATGTCTGTACAATGATTTGGGAGCTGATTTAGCAGGAGTAAGTACACCGAGTCCTGCAAACAGCACATTTTCCATCATTGCTTGCAGTGTCCCAGCTGTATTCGAAGCATTCACACCACGGTTAAGAAGAGCTGCAACTTGAGTATTTGCAGGTGAACTGACCTGTGGCATGCTTGGCCTTGCACATCCCCCACCTGTGCACAGCATATGCATAAGAACTCGGTGCTGCATGTATGGTCAGGCTTTTCCCTTGCAGAGTGCATGCTTGCATGCAAATAGTATAGATGAGAGGTAAATCCAGTCATGATCACAGGGTCAGACTTGCATTTCTCAGCACAGCCTGCATATCACTTGAAACATTGTTGTCCTTCACCAAGAAACAGGCCGTACTCATGTTGCCTCTGCTAAAAGACATCTAACACTAGCACACAAACTCCAGGGTTTGCAGATGCTCAGCACGTCTGAAAATCAGGCACTTTATTTTGGTACTTGTATACAACTGCCTTAGGGGTCTCACTTCAGAAATGCTATTTGCAAATCTGGTTCTAAATATTTTATCATGTCTATTCCCCTCAGAAGGAGCTGTGTAGATTAAATACAAAATGCTTGTAGAGTCCTCAGATAAGATGCACTACTGACATAGAACGTATTGTTAATTATGATTAATTATTATTATTCTGCTGGCTGACAGGCATCTGACTGACAGATACTTTCTAATCCCTATTCTCTCCCTAGATTTTCTTCCTAATTAGTGTCCTCTAGAACCTTGTAATCACATGCCATGCAAATGAACTGTATGTTATGTAGCCAAATAGATTATAGTAGCTTGGGTGTCACAAGTAGGCTACAGAAAAAGAAACAGAAAAATTACACGATGTAAATTGTTATTTTCTCTTGCGGGAAAGAAGGAAAATCAGCGCTGCTCTGAGCAGAGCTTATGACACAAAGCAAGCGGTGGAGGCCTACGATGCAAGAGTAAAGCTGCCCTCTGCAGGTTACTCTGTCACAAACAATAAATCACGTCACAGCATCTAAAGGGTGTAATGAAGTGGTGCAGAGATATGGGCAATAAATCACTTCCTACTGCGTTGCTAACAGATTACCTTAACTGGGAAAAACAAAACAAAACAAAACCCCAAACCCACCAAAACAGAATCTGGAAGATGTGGCGCCACCACTTGCCATTGGGAATCCTCCATACGTTGAAGCGCTGGCCCCGAGGCAAGGCTGAACGCAGGGACCATCTCTCAGCCTGCCCAGCCTGTGGTGCGAGGCGGGTGTCTGGCTCCAACCCTGCTGAGCCGCACAAGCCCTATACCCATGAGCAGGGGTCTGCAGGCTGGTGGCAGTGGGCAGAGAGCCAGAGCTGCAAGGAGCTTCACTGCAAGTGCTCATTCCCTTTGCGTCCTGGTGCAAGGCGCTGAAGAAAGAGTGTGGTACCTCTGACACACAGAGGGCATTTCTGGAATGGTCTGAAAGTGCGTCTCCCCCCTTTCTGGTTTGTGCATCCCCCAGAATGGCAGCGGCTCAGTTGCTCCTGGCTGCAGAGGTGATGCTAAACCTCCCTCACCTTGGTGGAGACTGAGCTGCTGCTAATGACTAAGAGAAGTTTGCAGTTCTCTGGCTGAGGGAAGCACAGTGGACAGTCCTCTGGCAGTCACTAATGACTTCCCACTCACTGACACCCTACCTCCCAAGCTGTCTAATACCACTTGACTCAGCTAATATTTGCAACCACTTCTGAACCCTTCTGCAATCCCTCCAGCACGCCCATAGTTTCCAGAGATGCTGCCACATATGTCTCTCCAGGGCACTTATGCCTCCGCTTGCTTCAGTGCCTGTGTCTTTCTCACTGGCACTCTGGCCAGCCATTCATGTCACCACACATGAAAGCAGGTCAGGGGATAAATAAAACTTCTTTCGCTTGATTATCTTTCAAGTTAAGCAGCACTTCTGATGCAGTTATTACGCAGAGGCATGGGCAGAGGGACTTCTGCAATGAAAGGGGTGTGGGGAAGCATAGAGGAAGAGGAGGTGGAGGAGGAAAAAGATGGGGCCTACTTAAGCTAGTTGGATCAATCCTGTAGCCAAACATGAAGCTTGAGCCTGTGAAACACAGACTGCCACGAAGATGCAGACAGGACTGTTGTGGCCATGCTGCATGTAGGCCAGTTCTTCACCAACAAGCTTACAAACTCAGTGTCACCAGTAGCAACCCCGACCCATCAAAACCCCTGAAGCCACAGCTGTGGCATCACAGACTTGTTACAAGCTGTGCTGTCGTAGAAGTGGAGATGGCTGCTGTCAGTCATTGCCCGTTTGATGCCTCTACATTATGTAATAGACTCTCGCGTCGGCTCTCGGTGAGCTTTCCCTGCTGGGTGCTTACTAAATTGCTGTGAAAGGATCAGATGTTCATTCCTATATGTTATTAGGTCCACAGGTCTTGACAATGCTTAAAGACCTTTTCGAGGTCTTGCATGTCAATGTAGTCCATTTGCATGCTTACATCGCAGAACAAGGGAATGGTTGAGGTTAGAAGGAACCTCTGGAGGTCATCTGGTCCAACCCTCCTACTCAAGCACTGTCACCTAGAGGTGGTTGCCAAGTACCACGTTCTGATGGCTTTTGAATATCTGAGCTTTCTCTTTGATGCTCCCATCCAGCTGCTTAGGCACTAGAAGCATTCATGTCTCCCTCGAGTTTCCATTTCTCCTGAAGGCCACCTCTTCAGGAACATGCACTTCTGTAGCATGTCACAAGCGTGGCACATACTCCCTTCAAGGCTCCACCAGTCCTTCTAGTCAGAGTCAGTGGGGTCAGCTGTAATACCAGCCCTCTGCAGCCTGAGGCTGAAAAACTGGGTGACCAAAGTAGAAGAGTGCCTTCTTTGTTAAGTACAAGGACCTCTACCACATGATTTTCATGCTCAACAAGCACTCTCTGATAAATCTGTACTGGGGTAGAAGCCAGCTTGTTGCCTGGAAGAAAGCAGCTCAGATAGCTCCCCTGTCAGGGCAGCCTGATATCTCCAGCACCGAAGATTACAGTCCAACACAGGAGAAAAACAGCAGCAGGTGTCCAAAATGGAGTCCAGTTCAACTGGTGGTTATGCATAAAGACCCACACATAAAAAACTGAATTTATAAACTATACCTAAATAGCTTCCCCAGATCATTCCCTGTGCACAGATTTGTAGGGGAGCGACACAGCTGGCACTCCTGGTACTGCTGTGTAACCCGTACCATGTAATGGAGGAGTGCCATGCAGCCATGCACTCCAACCTCTCAAGCTCTCCCAGCCCATGCTAAACAAAATGCCAGACCTATATCCAGCCAGGCTGGCGAGCTCATGGAGCTCACCAGTGTGGCCAGCATGGTGTATGGGGAGAAAGCACGTGCCATTCATGCCAGAAACATTGGTTCTGATTACTCAGTCTAGCTGCAGAAATTAGCAAGAATTGAAGAGACATCTGCAAGTAAGAGGAGACAAAATTCTAGACAAGCTATAATTGGCAAACCTGAATGAGAACAAGGAGTGAGCTAAGATCTTCACCTGATTAAGTGGTGTCTGGAAGTGTTTCAATGATGCAGTAGGAATTTTTAAGCAGCAGCCATATATACTTGTCAAGATTGCATCATGACAAAAAACAATGCCAAGATTTCTGATTTGCCTGTCACTGAAATAAAATTTGACTCATTCAAAGGCACTTGATCAATTATAAATATACGGTCTACATCCTTCGGAAGAGCTATACCCGCTGAAGTTTAGCCTGCATTTCCCAGTAACTGGAGTCCCATTCTGGTCTTTGAATATTGACCAGTTCCTAATAATTTCCCCAGTCTGTAGGCTGCTGCAGTAGGAGTGTTTGTGATGTATAGTTTTTGTACATATGCACTCTGCGTATATCTATGTCCCTATTGTTCTCTAAAATGCAAATTTAAACCCACATTATGCTCTGGCATCAAAGGCATATAAAGGAAGAAGGCGCCATCTGCAGCATGGACAGGCTAGACAAATCTTGGACGTATTTCCCCTCCAGCCAAGCCCACCACCATATATCCCATCACATCCTGCAATGTTATCATGGGCCACTACTGGGCTTAGAAGTCAGTGGCAAGCCCCCTCCTGGATGGGCTGTTGCATGACATGGCTCATTGGGAGCCAGGGGCAGTTGAGCTTTGAGCATGTCACGGCATTTTCCCTGCCCTCTGGCTTGCACTCCCCATAGTAGCAGAGGCCAGTGCTCCTCTTCAGCATGATAAATGGAATCTACATCCTCCCTTCAAAAACATTTGGCACACAACCCATCATCCCTCCATTACCCTTCTCCACCACCCAACTCACTTCCCATGTTCATCTGATCAACTGGTTTGATTTTCCTTTTTTTTTTTAAACCACACTTGGGCCAGTAAATTTAAACCTAGCCATTACCAGTTTTTTTTTCCACAATCTAGAGTGAGCAGGGGGACAAATAGACTGTGGCCTCCATACTGTTGTGATTCAAAAGGGAATTAACATTGTACTCTGTTCCCCCCTTCCACCTCACAGCTGCGTGCAGCCCTGCTCAGCTGACATCCAGAAACAGGCTCAGACTCCTATCAAATAAGAAGGTTATCATCAACATTTTATCACATTCTTTTCTCCAGACCTCCTGTTAGTAGCCAACTAAAAAAAAGTGACAAGGCTGGGGGCATGGAGGGAGTTCTTAACATTCCAGAAGGAGAAATCAGCTTTCATAATAACATCCGATGGCCCAATAATTGATATGATATCTTAATGTATACACTCTTCTCATGGCAATTAGATCTGTAGTCTAAGCATTTCTGGACTTTTTGCCAGGAAAGAATTGGGAAATTAATGAAGGCAAATTAAGTATTTGTCCCCATGGTTGCTGATGTAAGAATACAGCTGTTCTTTATCAGCATAATTCATTATGAATGTCTCCCAAAGCTCACCTCAGATATATGCCCATGTTCTTCACATGCTACATTTCTGTTCTGATTAAATATCAAATGGTTTTAAAATATCAAAATGGTCCTGCATTTCTGAGCTCTGTTCTGAGTTGTGGAAAAGAAAAACAAGGACTCCTTTTGATCATAAACACATGAGTTTTACGTGATGACACTATCACTGGCTCCTACAGACATAGTCCCAGTTTACACTTATGTAAGTGAGGGAAACTAGATTTTATGCCATGGAATATACCAGTCTCCTACACCAAATGTAGCTTGTAGCTACACCAATGCAACCCAAATGTAGGCTTAGGAAGGTAATCAGGAGTAAAGAAAGGTGTCTTTTTGCCAAACTGGGCACCAGACACAGTGGTTCAAGTGGATCAATTTCAGACATCAGGAAATCAAATGTTTATAGCCATTTATTTATTCCTATCTTTTTCCCCACATGACAGTGTAGCCCCACACATCTCATTTAACAAACTCAACAAGACTTGTTTGCCTGGCCCCAAAGGGACAGTGCAACTCATTGATTTTCTTGACAGGCTCTTGTTCGGATGAGCGATATATTACCACCTGACAGCAGTGTGTCAGGGTGAAAAGAAGTAGCCTGCAGTTGAATGCAAGAGGGTCCAGAAACAGGGGAGCAAAAATAATTGAGCTAAAATAATGAGGACTGAAAAAGGGGGAGTGTGAGGAAATGCCTCGCCATGTTCTGCGTTTACCATCTGCGCTCTCTAAGGGCCAATTGTGCAGCCTTGGGTGGGTGCCACAGCAGTGCATGAGAAAGAGCAGGGAGTTGCGATGTGGCCACAGCTGGGAGCGGCTCGCCTACTCAGCTGTATTTACTGTGGGACTGGCTGCAGCTCTAATACAGTGGGGTCAAGTAAGGGGATTGCAGGGAAGGCAAGGGGCTGCTGGCCCTGTAGCTTAATGAGGCTAATTATTCCCTTTCCATACAGAGCTGGGCAGAAGGGCTCAGAAAAGCAATTGTGTTTTGCCTCTTTCTTTCTGAGAAGAGAATGAGGTGCTGCTTAGGTAGCCTGGAGAAGCTGATTATTGCTTTCCTCACAGCGCTCTGCCTAAAGAGGAAAAGCCTTTTCCATCTAAACACAGTGGAAGGAAGAAAGACACACACAGGGCTCAGAAGTCCAAAGAAATACCCTCTTTTTGCTCAGGATACAGGATCAGCACAGACTTTACAATGTACAGCAGGTGAACTGACATGGCAAATGGGAAATGGGACCTGAATGAGATCCAGAGGATTAGACCAAAGCAAGGAAACTCAAGGGAAATTGTAAGAGAAGCTATTGAGGATGATAAGAATAAAGAAGCATTTGGTAGTAGGAGAGTCAATTGTGTGCCCAGAGAATAGCCATCCTTTTGTAAGGACGGAGCTAACAGAACAGTGATTATGACTGTGCCTGAAGCAAACATTCACGGTATTACTGAGATGTTTGACAATTTAGTCAGGGGAGCTCAAGATGAAAGCAAAACCCATTAGCACTGTGTGCGCTGCAGAAGAAAAGGGAATGAATGGTATCCTATATTTATATCATACTTTTCATTCTGAAGGATCCCAAAACACTCCCCAAATGATGTACGAAGTGACTTCTGCCTTTGCTGAAATATGGACAACAGGGGTGAAACATGCCAACTCTTCTAACATCAAAAACCAGCACTGCTGCATAGAAAAAGGGATAAAGGGAGAGACAGGTAGACAACAAGCAAAATGCAAAATAATAGACAATTTGTTAGGCAAGGATGAGGAAAACCAGGCCAAAAATATGCAGTATTTTAGGAAGTATTAATTATACTAATGCAAAAGGACTAATCAGGATCCATGCCTTACTGACTCTGGGTGCTGCATACACACTGCGACAAATAATGTTCTTGCTCCACAGAGTTTTCCAGCAAAGGCACTTCATATGAGACTGAAATGTAAGTAGGGAAGTGATCTTGAATTTAGCCTCTTGTTCTCTTACCAGAACAAAATCCCTTAAATTCCTCTGAATTTTCTTGACAGACTGCATATATCTATCTACCACTTTTAAGGACCGTATTTCATATTAGTTTACCCCTGGATATATATATTTTTTAAAAACATGCATGTTCACAAGAAGGAAAGAACAGCTAAAGAGGACCTGCTTTCTTCCTAAAAAGGAGGAGAGCAATTAATGAGATTTGATCCATGAGTTTCACATCATATTTGTCCTATTTGATTACTGAAATATCAAGGACACCCAAACCGCCTGTTAGACATATGCCAGTAGCTATGGATGTGCAGCTACTGTGGCCTCACATGCTAATAACCTTACTTTTTAAACAGCCTTGCAAAACTAGTGCATATTTTACAAGCTCTTAGGCATTGAATTTTCCCTTCCCATTTTATCATGCTGATATATGAGAATATTTAGCAAGGTTTTATTTGCTGTGGGAAAGAGAGGCAGCATTTTCTAGGTCATTTTAAGAATATCTTTAACTTTAGGCAGTGAGGAATTACAGTAGGAGAGGCATAGTGGTGACAACTGAGTTGATGTTAATCATGATCCTTGAGGTCCCTTCCAACCTGGTATTCTACGATTCTATTCTGTGATGATCCTTATGTAGGTGTCTTTATGAAAAAGTAACTGACAGCTGATAAATGCATCAGCTTTTATCTACATCCCATTAAACTCTTAAAATGCAATAAGGGTCCAAGCCAATCCTGTTTTCTATTTCCCCATGATAAGATGCAAATTAACTGCAAATCTCCCCGGCCAAGGTGTACGAGGCATTTAAAGTTTTGGGAAATGTAATTTTAAACCCCTCATACTTCCTGAGATTAAAACTGGAAAATTACAGTTTTATTTATTATTTGCAATGATTAAAGAAAGCACTTAATACAGTTCTAACATTTTGTAATATCAACATGGGGGTGTTTTTGCCTGTAGATGGTGCAGTTGGGCAGCAAAGTTATTAAGTCTTTCTTTCAATAAAGATTAAATTGGGTTTGAAAGCTAGTCATTACCAGATGTTCATAGTTTAGAAACATTTCTCCAGTTTAAAATTTGTAGCAAGATTTCCACCCCTTGAAAAAAATGTCAAGGAAAGCCCAGAAAATAAAGAGAATGCCATTTGGTTTTAGAGTGGGTTTTCTTTAATTAATGATGTGCCTTCTTTTATATAGCAATGGCAGCATGCTTATTCAAACAGGCTATGGGCACCAAACCAAGAAAAACAATCACCAGGGTTAAAAGAGGCAATGTCCTGACCCTTCTCCATAAGCAGGAAATAGACTTTCAGGACCTTAGTCTGTCTTATGCCCTAGGGACTGACCAAACCAGTGGTCTTAAGCCCAAGAGAACTATTTTTTTTCTTTTTGGTGTTAACCACTTTGATCCTGAGAAACACAAACTCAGGGATAAATCTACAACTCACTAATTCCATAAGAAACAGGTTAACATGAAAGAAGCAGGATATTGATACAGGTATGTTAAAAATGAAAATTAAAAAAATTAAGAGGCAAATTGTAGTATTAGTATTTGTGCTGCCCCAGCAGTGCTGTGACTTCTCTATTGCATCCTGTAAAATCAACCTCTGGTGAAAAAAACACTTTGCAAAATTGCTTCTTGAATCCAGTATTACCCTCTCTTTACATGAGCCGGTTGAACTGACAATGGATTCTTGGGAGTTTCTAGGCTAGAAATGATGGATGAAGCTCAAGTGGAAGCTTGCATCCAAGTTTGAATGCAAACACTGGGTGTAGGAGGGGGTACGCCCAGACCCAGTAGAGTCTGGCTTGTCACATGGTGAAATTGTCATGCACTGTCATGACAGGAGGTGATTTGCTGACAAAAAATCATCAGCTGGTATGCAGGCAACACCAGAAATTCATTTTTGCTGAGTTCTTCTCAGTCCAAATCCTTTTGCAATTGTGCACTACTGCTTTTATTTGCTTATTTGGAAATTTAATTCCTTATTTACTGAGGCAGTTTTGCTACCTCACTTGTGTGGCTGTTTGGTCCAGTATTGTTTGGAAAATCCTGCTAAATCAGCTTATGTCCAGTCAAGACAAAAGACCTCCATCCCCTTGGTCTGAGATGGGGAGGCCAAGTAGGCAGGCTGTCTAATGATTTTAGAGAACAACAGATGCAAAAACATGGGCATGCATGAGACTCCAGGGCCAAAGCAAGATTCTGAAGGAAGAAAACACAGGAAAGGCCTAGAAATGCCCACGCCTCCCAAAAGGAGTCCAAGGAGCCACAAATGTCACACCAAGGAACTTTTTCAGAGGTGTAAGGAACAAGAATAGATAGGGTCTGTTGTCTGAGAGCCCTTTTCCTACAGAGCTTTGTGGTGTTGTGGATAACCTCATTGGGTGCAGCTAGGAGGAGGCTGATGAAGAACTGGCTTTGTGGGCCCGCAGGCAATGTGTATACAACACAGAGACAAAAACTCATGAGAGCAGAGGAGGAGCTTGAACAGAGAGCAAGACATGGAGTTCTTCCAGGCTGAACATACCCTGAGATGAGCATTGAGAACTCCTCTTTGGTTTCAGTACCAACCCTAAGAATGACTCTCTGTATGACTTCGGCCATGAGGGCTTACAACTCAAGGCCAAATTTCACCACGTTTTGGTGGTATCAAATCCTAGTGATGCTAACAGGAGCGAGTCTGTTGTATTTGCTGCCTGAAGGCAACTTGCTAGTAGTGCCAAATCAATGTAGGCTATGGTGCTTTCCCACTTGTCCCTGACGAATTTACTCCACAGCCTATTTCTCCTTGTGGTGGTATTAAGCAGCGACAACTCCACTGAAGTCAGAAGTGTTCTACTGCTATAAGGCCAGTGTAAGATCATCAACAGAGTTCTGTGTGTAACTTGGATAGGATTTTGCTTCACCCCTGAATTTGTCTTTTCATGCCTTCCTCTCACAAAAACGAGCTTTAACGATGCCTATGACCATCAAATAAAGAACTCAATTACTTTAAGTTTTAAAGCCTCTTGAGATCTCGCAAGGGAAGATACTCTCTAATGACAAAGTAATGTACAGAACCACTGAGTCACAGAGTGGCTGAGGTTAGCAGGGACCTCTTTAAGATCATGCAGTCCAACCCCTGCTCAAGCAGGTTCAGCCAAGGCAGGTTGCTCAGGACCGTGTCCAGTAAGGTTTTGAAAATCTCCAAGGTCAGAGACTCCACAGCCTCCCTGGGTAACCTGTGCCCTTGTTCTGCCACCCTCACAGGAAAAAAAAAAAGGCATTTTCTTACGTTCAGATGGAATTTCATGTGTTTCAGTTTGTGCCTATTGCTTCTCATTCTGCCAGTGGACACCACTGAGGAGAGGCTGGTTCTGTACACAAAGTTCTGTAGCAGCAACAGAATACCTGTTCAATCCTGTGAGATGGCTTAAAATTTCCATGGAGAGTTTCTCACTTTCTTTTAGAGTATGTGGGACTTGGATGTAATTTACAGAAATGCCAGGTCACAATGGATAGTATACAATAGGTTTTGTCCCATTTAAATAAAATCTACAGACCTTTTTCATAACAGTAAAGCCCTATAGTAAACCAAACTGGACAAGTGCATGGCCATAAGCTCTACCATCCCATGGTCTGCAATCTTTAATTAGTATTACACTCCCTTAGACAACCTGGCCAGCGAGCACTCCTCCAGGTAGTATGAGGACGGTTCAGGGAACAGCATCAGACTGTTCCCAATATGCAGTTCACAGCCTTGAAGTTCACATATGGCATCTAAATGGATGCTACACGTAAGCAACACTGTCCCTTGCCTTGCAGGGACAGAGATTGGGCTTGGTCCATTTTATTTATCAGCACAGCCAGACTCTAAACATATTTCATAAGCCAAGGAAGGTCAGAGTCTCATTAATGATTAATTGCTGTGATTACTTATAATTAGCATTTGAAACCTGCAGAAATCAAATGTGAATGGATACTATCACCTACTCCTAAGTAAATTGTACCTTGACTGTGAGCTTGTCCTACTAAACTCAGCTTATGATTAGTGGTCTACCCTAAGACCTTTGAAATTACTGAAAATACTTATGGCACGCAGGTCTTCCCTTCATAGCAAGTGATCTTCATGCAGGTGACTGAAGTCTGCTCGACACAGGTGTGTAAGTCAGGGGCATCAGCCCTACTCCTCCCACTTCTGGTGGCTATCAAGGCCAGCAAAAGCCCTAGTGTCGATGCTGTAATTGTAGTGATAGTTCAGAGAAACCCCCTTATCTCCACAACCAAAAGGAGTCTTCTGCTTGCATTTGCAGGGTTTGCCAAGTTAGGTCTCTTGATCCACCGATGGGGAAATGCTATTCAGTGTAGATAATGCCCAAATTCAAACAGAATAATAAAAGTGATTTATATTTCTCCTAAGGAAAACAAGGCTCTTTTCCCAAACCTACTGCTTCTCTTTAACAGTGAAAGATCTTCATCACACATATCCTGTGGCATGTTGTTCCTTCCAGATATTGGGTTTTGCTGGGAGCTTGTAACACAGTTTGTGGGAACACTTGCCAGCTGAGCAACGCTTTCACTACTGCTCACCACACTCCTTAAACACACACGCTAATTATGTTACAGGCTGTCTGTGTGGAGCTATATGAGGCTATAGGATTTTCCTAGGAACCACAGCGAAGAAGTCAGCATGTACCTTCAGTTGTGTCAGCTGTGCATCTGCTGTGACCAGAGTTTATGTTGATAAATCATGACAACCTCATTAAGCATTTACCCTAAAGGTGTTTCTGGTGCTCAGAAGTACACATACTTTAAGGTTACCACTGACTACCCTTTCTAGCACCAAGGAGTTGGTGAGGAAAGTGTTCTTATTTAAATTAGAAGAAAACCAAGCATGGATAAAAAGGGGTGTTCTTAATGCCATGTAGAAACACAGAATCATAGAATGGTTTGGGTTGGAAGGGAGCTTTAGAGATCATCTAGTCCAGCTCCCCTGCAGTGAGCAGGGACATAATCAGCTAGGTCAGCTTGCTCAGAGCCCCATCCAACCTGACTGTGAATGTTTCCAAGGATAAGGCCTCCACAACCTCTCTGGGCAACCTGTTCCAGATTTCACCACCTTAATTGTAAAAAATGCTTTCATTATATCCAGTCTAAACCTACCCTCCTCTAGTTTAAAACCATTACCCCTTGCCCCATGACAACAGGCCCTGCTAAAAAGTTTGTCCCCATCTTTCTTCTAAGTCCCCTTTAAGTACTGAAAGGCTGCAATAAGGTCTCCCTGCAGCCTTCTCTTCTCCAGGCTGAACACCCAAACTCTCTCAGCCTGTCCTCATAGGAGCGGTGCTCCAGCCCTTGGATCATTTTTGTGGCCCTCCCCTGGACCCGCTCCAGCAGGTCCATGTCTTTCCTGTGCCGAGGGCTCCAGAGCTGGACGCAGCACTGCAGGTGGGGTCTCACCAGAGCGGAGTAGAGGGGCAGAATCACCTCCCTCGACCTGCTGGCCACACTGCTTTTCACGCAGCCCAGGATACGGATGGCCTTCTGGGCTGCAAGCACACATTGCCGGCTCATGCCCAGCTTTTCATCCACCAGTACCCCCAAGTCCTTCTCCACAGAGCTGCTTACAACCCCTTCATCCCCCAGCCTGTATTGATATCAGGGGTTGCTCCAACCCAGGTGCAGGACCTTGCACTTAGCCTTGTTGAACCTCATGAAGTTCTCACAGGCCCACCTCTCCAGCCATATACAATTAACCTGGAACACCAAAAATGGCAGACACCAGCTGGACTTCATGTCACTGATCACAACACTTTAAGCCCAGCAGTTCAGTCAGTTTTCAAGCCACTTCACTGTCCTTTTAGCTAGTCTGCACTTCAGTTCGTCTATGAAGATACTATGGGAGTCTGTCAAAAGCCTTGCCAAAGTCAAAATAAACAACATCCATTGCTCTCCCCTCATCCACCAAACTAGTCATTTCATCGTAGAAGGTAATCAGGTTAGCTGAGCATGATTTTGTCTTTGTAACTTAATGCCAGCTGCTTCCAGTCACCTTCTTGCCCTTCATGCATTTGAAAATGGTTTCCAGGATTGTTTGTTCTGTCACCTTCCCAGGCATCAAAGTGAGGCTGACTAGCCTGTAGTTCCCCAGATCCTTCCTCCTTCTTGCTCTTCTCAAAGGCAGGACTGACTTGCTTTTTCTAGTCCCCAGGAAGCCTTCCCCTCTCCCCGCCCCTCCTGCTCTTCTGAGGGTAAGTCTTTACTGCTCCTGACTTTCCCATGGGTCTCAGAGGCCTGGGATTCCTGAGGTAAATCTTACCAGGGAAGACCAAGGTGAAGACTCCAATGAGTACCCCTGGCTCTTCCATGTCCTTTGTCACCACGTCCCATTTGTGAATTAATTTCTGTTATTAAATACAACAGTATTTACAATTACAAGGATGAAAATCACAAGGACAACAATAACTTTTATGTAATCATAGGCTGAAATCAAATGGATACTTCTTGAGATATGGTTATAATTCTTTGCATTATTATGACCACTTCTCCCTCTTCTCAAAAACAACAAGCTCAGGAAACTGTCAGAAAACCCATGAAGCTGGCATTGGACTTTTCAGCTACAGTGGCTGATAAATTCTCTTCTGAGTGCATTGTTCCATCTGCTTTTAAGTATAAATATAAAACAACTAAGTAGAGAAAAGAACAGCTCTGAAAGAAAGTAGCTGGAATAATTTACATATGCTAGTTTCTGAAATAAGTAATAGCTCATTTGCACTTACAGGATAGATACCAAAACTGCATACAGCCTGGCTGAACAGCTCTTTCTTCCATAGCACAAAGAGGTAGCATGGGATCACTGCAGGTGTAAAGAGGAATAGCAAAGATACATAACAAGGTGAATTTCATTTCTGGCTGTGATATTAATGTGATTACTGATCACAGCCTTTCTGGTGTCCACACTTCAGAAAGGACACTGAAAAAGACAGAGGTGGTTCAGCAAGAAACCGTAATTTTAATTACAGAAAGTATATCCTGAAGTGAGAAACTGGAAGATTTTGTAAATTTTCAAGATGACCAGAGCTGATCTGAGACACCCAACTAGTCTGTTGGTACATGTACATGGGAAGAATATCAGCTATTAGCAGATACTGTAATCTACAGAAAAAATAGCATGGTGAGTCCTGTGAGTAGAAACTAAAATTAAAATATGGAAAATGAAAACAGCATCAGGCATGATTTTCTGGGGCTTACAAGAATCATTGCTAGCCTCCATCTCCTACTCCCCATGACAGTGCTGACTTTTTGCATTCACAGTGCAGCGCAGTAGCTTCTTTCTTTCTTCTCAGCATCACATGCTGCCATGAGGGCAAAGAGAAGACATGGTGCCAGGCACGGACAGAAGGCATTTCTTTTTTCTCCATTTTCAATGCTCTGCTACAGGCATGCTACTTTCACAAAACCCATTGTCATCAATACTCTCTGCTCCTGAACAAAACACTAATTTGTTACTGAACAGTAAATGGTGTGAGATGTGACTATCTGTCTGAAGGACACATTTTAGTAGTTCTATTGTTGAATCCAGTGGAGAAACCAAGTGAATGGCCTCTTATATGCAGATGAGACTAATTATAAAGGTCCTGTTTCACCTGAATATTTCTATGAGAAACACCCACAGTGGCAAGGCTCTCCTGGAACATTATCTGGAGTTCTGAAGCCTCAAGGCTCTCCAGAAACCAGATTCAGTGCCTTTCAATCTGGACATTCAAAACTGCAAACACTCAAATGACCTGCCTGCTGCATAAAGCCCAGGCCTCATGCTCGGTCATATTGATTTATCTGGGACGCTTGGGTAAAGAGGTGTAAAAGACCTCTGCTGGAGGCAGGGTGTTGACCAGATGTGTGCAACACTCAGATAAAGAAGAGAGCACTACATTATCCTGTGATGTGTCTGAGGAAGGGAAGCCAGCCACAACCCTCCCGAGCTTCAGTTGCCAGTCACTGACAAGGCTTAGCTCATGCATCTTCCAAAGAAGTCCAAACCTTACAACCCGCTGACTTCATAATTAATTAGACTTTAAGGCTCAAAGCTCCTGTGAGAGTCATCTCATATGATATCTGGTAACCTTGTATTGATCCCTGTTCCAATGGATGTAGATGGACCCAGCACGTGTAATTCTGTTGCTACAGGGGTTTTGCAACTGCATGTTGAACAGTGGCTAGCCATAGAAACTGATCATATAGTCACAAATCAGGCTCCTCTATGCTACGGAGGGCAAACACACACATCCCACCCCCCCCCACCCCCGTTGCTTCTCTACATGTACTAAAATAGGAAATTATTGTGCAGAGGCAGCTCCAGGTGGCTGGTGCTGTGACTGCTCTCCTATGACCAACCAGCTGCACATTTCTCAACGTTTCTAACGCCAAAAACGTTGAAAAACGAACAAAAAAAGCTCCAGCCCTTTGCTGTACAGTCAGATGGGGAACCAGCTCGAAGGGTTCAAGGAGCCGGGCAACGCTCAGTTTTACCAGAGGATGACAAGGGAGGGAGGGGACCAGGTTTGGGTTCAGAGCGGAGCACCCCGGAAAGCCGGATTTCCACCAGATCCCAGGGAGACCAAAGGTTGGCCCTTTATAAGGTTGGAGGCACAAAGTTTTAAGCCGTGCCGCAGCCACCCGAAAAACCGTGCGGCGCGTCGCCAGCCCCACTCCGTGTGGCCGCCTCCTCAGGGCCACCCCCGCCCCGGGGCGGCGGTTGATCCGCAACCGTCGGTCCGCAACCGCCGCCCCGGGGCGGGCAAAATGTCAGCTCAGTCCCTCAGCGGCCGCCCGGCAGCGCCGCGCTCCCACACCCAGCAGCGGCGGCGACAGCGGCGCCGCCCCACTCCATCGCTCAGAGGCGCCATTTCCTCTGCCCTTGGTTTGTCCTTAAGGCCGCCGGCCCTGCCCGCACTTCTCCTTGCCCGGGCGGGAGCCGCGTCCCCATCTCCCTTCCCGGCCCCGCCGCCACACACGGCGTGCCCAGCCCGGCGGAGAAGCCGGGGTGGTTACAGCGGGAGAAAGGGACAGGGGAGCATCCGGCTACTCAGCTAAAAACAACCCTCTCCTAATAAAGTGATGGTGCCCGGGCCGCCGCGCCGCTCTCCCCGCGCCCTATAAATACGCTCCGTGCGCGACCCGCCGGCTTTGGCCGGCTGGGCTCTGCAGGCGGCGCGGTGTAGCGGAGCGCAGCGAGCGCAGGGGGGCCGTCACTGCCGCCGCCGCCAGGAGGGCCCCGGCCCCCGCCACCCCAGCAAGATGCCCCGGGTAGACGCAGACCTCAAACTGGACTTTAAAGATGTCTTGCTCAGACCTAAAAGAAGCAGCCTCAAAAGCAGATCAGAGGTGGGGGCATTCAAACCCAGCATGCTTTTTCTCCATTCTCAACGCCTAACTTCCTTAATCCTCCTTCCCTTCCCTGTTTACTTTTATTCCCCACTCTAACGTAGCAGTGCCCTCCCCGACCGAAACGCCCTTTGCCTGGGGGGGGGGGGCGGGATGGATGATGTTGCTGCTCCGGGGAGGAGGAAGAGGAGGAGGAGGAGGGGATCGGGGTTAAGGATACAGCGGCGTGTCCCCCCCGCCCCGAGGCGAGGCGAGCCTCGGCCCTGGCGGAGCAGAAAGCAGGCGGGCGCTGCAAGCCGGTGCCGCGCTGTCCTCCCCCGCTCCTCAGCAAATATAAAAAGCTGGGAGGGTGGGGGGTGGTGAATAGTTTGCTCCGAACAGGTGCTTCTGCGGATTTCTGCGGCCCTGAGCGGGGGGTGACCTCCGGTTTCTGTGGGGGCTGCCTGCTGAAGGGGCAGAGGTGAACCGACAGCTCTGCCAGCCCGTCTCCCGGGAAGGGGGTGTCCGGTTACGAGCCCCGCAGCTCGGGCGGGCCGGCTGGCAGCTTCACCCTCATCCCCAGGACTTGCGTGCGGTGCTGCTACTGAGTAACTAACATGCGCCTTTTTAAAAAAATAGCAGTAATAAAAAGCAACAAGCGAAGATGCTGCGGAATGCTTAAGTATCCTGCCCCGGGGCTGGGATCCCGTCAGGTGGAAACCTGGGGCGGTGGGGTGCCTTTCACCCTCATGTTAACCCCTGCTGCTGCTGTGTGACCTATGCCAGCAGAGCCCAGCCATCCCACCTCAGAGGCTGCCCAGGACTCCCTGCTGTGGTCCCTGCTGGCCCAGGGCCACCAAAAGCCAGGACATTGCTGTAGTTTTTTTTTTTTCTTTCTTCTCAGCAGGGATCAGGAAAGACCCCCCCAGGAAATCCCATGAGGATTGCCTCCGCAAAAAAAAGATGGCTGCCTCGGGGTTGAAGGTGCCTTCTTGTTTACCTCGTGTAACCCCAAGGTTAACAAAGGATTTAGTTTGACTAATGAAGGAATTACGTCGTGTTGGGGGATGGAAAGAGGATTAAGCTTTTCTCCAGGGGTTGTAAGAGAGAGACTGAGACAAATCAAGTGAGGTAGAAAGACAAGAGTGGAAAGAGAAGCAGGATGGACACATTTATTACGGGCCTATGGCCAGGGATTTTAAGGGCAGCAACTAAGCAAAGTTTTTTTGCTGTTATGAAGGTGTAAGATTGGAGAGATCCCCTCAATAGAAAGGTAATCTCAGGCTAGTCATTTTTAATTTACAAAGAACTGTGTCCTGGCTGAGTAACTCCTCGTTGTGTGCAATTACTGCTCCTAAGGCCTGTCGGGCCTTTCCAGCCGTTTGCTTGGAGATCTATGGCCCTCTTTAAAATTCACTGTGCTGGCCTGGCAAACAGGTGGAGCTGTGCTCCATCAAGTGACACATGGCTCCTTCAAGTGCAGTGTCTTGTATATTTAGCTGCATGCAGGCTGTGGAAAGAAGGGCTGCTGGGAAGGGAAAACGATAGGAGGAACTCGAGCTGATATGCCAGGGTTGTAACGGGCGGCTATGATGGACTGTTAAAAACATTTCACATGAGAAAAAGTGCATGTCATGAGGAGGTCAGTGAAAACCGACGAAGGTTAAGAAATTGGACACCATCACTGAGGCTGTAGCAACAGGAATAAACAGTGTCTGTGAGAGCCAGATCTGAAATAGACAGCCCCAGTCTGCTTCAAAACAAGAATATAAATAAATAGTTCTGGCAGAGGAACAGAGGCAGCATACTACAGTGCCTGTTATCCAGCAAGCTGCTGCTTTGAAGCTTATATCAGCAAGTGTCTGCTTCTCTGGTGTGAATGCCTCATTTTGCCCAAGGATAGCTTTTTATGCAGTATCTAGGATTAAGTCAGCTTCTTAGAGAGGCAGTTTGGGGTGTTTTTAGCTCTTCTTGTAGGTCTGCTATGTTGGTATTTGGTTTTGATTCCTTGCACTGTCTTCATTTTCCATGATTGCTTTCTCTTTTTGAAAAGATACCATTAAATCTGAACCTTGAATTCAAGTGTCAAGGTTGGCTAAAGCAATGATTGGAGCAAGAGCAGCATTATCTGTCTGTGGGGTCTTGGTACTCACGTAGTCTGCTATTCTTGTCTTTGCTGGACTTGCCTCTGCAAGCTGTCCATTTTAATTTCACCAGACAAGTATCCTGCAGGAAGTTTAGTCATTAATTTAAATTTGTAAATTCAAGTAAGTCCAGGGGCTTTAACAGAATAGCCAATGACCTAGTACTTTTGTGTGTCGAAGGTCTAGGTAGAAGTTATAAAACACATTTCATGATTTTCTTTCTAAAGAAACTTTTACTGTTGTTGAGTGATGGTGAGTGGCTTCTAGAGTCAGAATTTATTTTCTCATAATGCATAGAACAATGAGCTGTAAATTAGCTGTTACCACTCAGGAAAGAGATAACAGGCTGCCCAGAGAGGTGGTAGAGTCACCATCCCTGCAGGTGTTAAAAAATCTGTAGACATGGCACTTCGGGACATGGTTTTGGAGGCATGGGGGTGTTGGGTTGACGGACTTGATGATCTTAGTGGTCTTTTCCAACCTTAATGATTCTATGATTCTATAAAGAAATGGTAAAAATTGCTACTAGAGGAACTAAGGGAAAAATTAGCTTTGTGATGCTCCTTGGTATGTTCATCTTGAGAACACAGTTCTGGTGATCCCTTCACAAGAACAGCATAATGTGCTAAAATAGGTACAGAGAATGGCAGCCAGGATTGACTGGTTTCCACATGAGGAAAAACTAAACATACTAGGACTATTCAGTATGGAGAGCAGCATCTGTGGAGGATATGCTAGAAATCTATGAAGTGAGGAGTGGAATGGAAGAGGTGAAACTGAGAAGTGGCTGTTGATTGTCTCTCTCAAAACAAGAAGTAGGAAGCACTGAATGTAATTATCAGGCAAATGTAGTTTTTATGCAGCGTATAATTAATCTTTGGTATTTATTGCTATGGGATGTTGGAGAGGCTAAAGGTGTGAAGGATAAAAAAACCTACAAGGCAAGTTCTTTGTCTATGAGTGGCTATTTAGCACAGTGGATTGGAGGAGACCTTTGTCTTCGAAGGTCTCTAAACATCAGCTTCTTGGGACCTGGAAAGGTAGGCTAGGGAAAGAGTCTTTCAGAACTTGCCTCATTCTTATGTTCCCTTCCCAGGCACCTGGTAGTGGCTGTTTGGAGAACTAGGGCACCACATAAACATCTTCAACGCAGTGTGCCATTTCTCCTGTTCTTATAGTACAAAAGCCTCATTAGGGGCAGCCCCACAATGATCCCTCATAAATGCCTGCCATTACCGTATTATTAGTTGTGTGGGTAATTGCATGAGATCCATCTGGCTGGCTGGCTAAAGGAGGTCATGTATGAGAAGTTACAGTAAGTGGAGGTGAGAATCACTGAAAGAGTAATGGCCTCATGTTCTGTGCATAGCTTTGCATCTTGACTCAGTCTTTTCTTAAACATACTCTTCCTCTCTGCTTCTTTCTTAAGTTCATTTGAAAGAGATGGTTTTCCTCTGTAAAACTGTAGGGCAGTTGTTCTGGTACTGTTGTCGTGTAGAACTGGTTGTGCAATACTCTGTGTTTTTTTTCCGTGGTTCTAGTTAATAAATTGCATTAAAAGGGAGTAAGATACATTACGTTTTCATACTTATTTCAGACCTATCTTCTTCATACTCTTTTCTCATGTTAGCTGCAGCTGAAATTCCCATAAGAATGTTATGTCATCAGTGATAGGTGGAGAATTGGGCCTTTCTGATAGTAAATGGGAAGAAGGGTGCGTCTCCATTAAGATGTGTCTTAACTTGTTCACCATAGTGACCCTTCCCTTATGAACTTACACAAAACGAGAGTGTATCTCTGAGGCACCAAGTTCTTTCTCTTATACAAATCAGGAATAAACCCGCCACTGTATTAATCAGTCAGAATGTAGCCTGCAATGTGTGCAGTGCTCAAAATATGTTACAAATAGATAATCAAAGTGCTGTGTTCTTTGTATTGCTTCCTTTCTGGTGATGGATTTCAGTTCAATTCAGGTCTCTGAATGTTCCTGGACTGAGATTGAAGTGAGGAGTAATGAAAACTATGAAAGAGCCTTCATTTTCACTGTTACTAAAGAAACTAACCTAATATCTTACAGCTGTGCATTTCTTAGAGGGTTTTTCTCTTCCTCATTTGCAAGATGCTAAGTAGACCAGCAGGAACTGATCTAAATTTGATATTACCTCTTGCAAATGTAAGGAACAAAATGCCTGATGTTACCATGATCATTTGATGATGCTAAAGAAGAAATAACTTTGAAGGTGAGGGCTGACGCAGTTGTAAGAAATTAACTAGCAGCTTCATGGTTTAATAAGCCAGGGTATGATTGTTAATATTATATGCCAAGAGTGCTGGTAACCATAGCCAAAAGTAAGAGCTTGCTTTATTATATTGTCATTTACATTAAGGACTGGGACAAAGCCCTCTATGCCCTGGGGACAGAGGGAGTTTCAGTTCTGGCTTCCGTGGAGTTAGGACTTCAACTTGGGTTTCTCAGGCAGCCAAACAAACAGCCGAGGTTACTTCTGTATAAAATAATCCACAGTCCTTATTGTCCATCCTTTCCTTTCCAATCCCTTCTGACTTTTTTTTTTTCCAAGTTTTGATTCTCATTTTCTTCAGCAAGAACTCAGAAAACATTATTTTACTTTTGTATTTTCTTTCTTATTTGGAAGGCAGAAGTTGTAACAAAATAAATAAATTAAGTGAGGTAATAGTAGAATGAAAGGTGGAGGAGTTGGAAATGCGAGGAAGATTCAGAAGCGGTGTCCAAACATGCTGTGTCTGAAGTCAATGGCAAAACTCTTCTTAGGTTGTAAATAATTACTTAAAAGAATGTGTGCCTATTCATTCCAGGTTGACCTCATGTGCACCTTCACCTTCCGCAACTCCAAACAGACTTACACAGGAATTCCCATTATAGTGGCAAACATGGACACTGTGGGGACATTTGAAATGGCTGTGGTTATGGCAAAAGTAAGTCTTGATTCTTATTTCTGCGACAATTGGGAAGCCACTGGGTGACAGGGAGCAGCCTTTGTTAATTTTTAGTTATGTTTGTTGGAGAACAGGGGCGCACGAGTTAAAAAATCCAGAACAAGGTGGTGTGGTTTCACTGCAAAGCAGCTGTGCTTTTATAGCAATACAGTTACCAGAGACAGGGCTCCAGATATAAGATAGTTTCAGTGGAGATGCTTACTGGGAAGCTTCCATCCTGGCTATAGCTCAGCTTCAGGTGGAGCTTCTGGAGCTTAGTTTTTGAGGTCTATATTGTTTTCCCTTCAGAAAAAAATTATTACCTGACAACAATTTTGAAAGTGTAGGTTACTGGATAAAGCTGCGGCAGTCAGGAGTCACTAGTTAATTAGCATCTGGCCTCAAGGTTCACCTTAATTTCTTGCAGTGCTTAAAGCACATTACAAATATTGACCATCAGAAACCTGATGCTGAAAGGTCGGCTAAGCATGCTAAGTTACCTTTGAAGAGCCACTTCGAGTTGCCTGGTCTGTTACTGTTTCTTTCAAGCAGGATGAGCCTATACTTAAAATGGGAATTTCTGATATCTTGTTATTCTGCAGCTGAGAGAAAGATGACTAACTCAGACATTAATATCAGTTTTCTTATTTTTGCTAGCATACAATGTTCACTGCAATTCACAAGCATTATTCTCTAGAAGAATGGAAACTGTTTGCTGCCAATCACCCAGAATGCCTTGAGGTACATTTTCATACTGTAAATTATTATGGTTTATTGCTTTGTTCAGAACTCACATACACTGGAGTCTCTTGGGAAACTGTTGTCAAGTGAGGTTTTGGGGAATGAAGATATTTGCTGTTTTTAAATGCATCAAGGCAAGTGGCTTGTCCTGGTTTAAAAAGAACAGCTATGTGAGTCGATTATGAAAGTGCTTATATTAAGATGCAAAAAACCAAAGTTTATATATGCCTGGAATGGAAACAGAGAAGTATCCTGAACAAAGAAGGAGGAAATACTTGGGAATAGGTCTAACTGCCATGCTTCTGTTGCTGTTGGGAGCTGTGGTAGTGCTGATGAGGGAGAAGCCCTCATAGAAAGGAATACCACTCAGCTGTATTGTATCTTTACCTGTGGCACATTTTAGAATTGTATTATAAAGAGTACTGAATACAGGATTGTCTGAAAGCCAGTCTATCACATAGGTTCATGAGGGTTGCTTATATGCCACTGTAGGGTAGAAAGTGGTCCCAGGAACATCCTGTGTCTGAACACTTTGGCATGTAGCTCATTTGTGGATATCCTAGTGATTAAATACTGACTTGCTCTGTGACCTTGGATCTCTGCAGAGGTTTTGGGGGCCAACAGCTGTGGAAACTATTTTTGTATTGGAAAGAACTCATAGGAAGACAAAGGAGGAAGCAATCTGCTTGTTTTCAACGGTGGCTGACCCTGCTTGAGCAAGGGGCTTGGACTACACAGTCTCCAGAGGTCCTTTCCAAACTCAACTACTTTGTGATTCTGTAGATCAAGCGAGTGTTTGGTGAACTCAAAGACCCAGATTCCTCTCTCTGACAGTGCCCCAAATCTTGCCACTCGACCTTCCTGGAAATATACCAAATTAGGGCTTCTTCTGTGTTTGTGTTAATTTGGGTGTGGCTGAACCTTCATCCATCTCAGGTGACCATATTTGCATATGAGAATCCACTTGTGAATGAAGAGCTGATAAAATGCTAATTTTGATTTATTTTAGAGCCTTTAAACAGATCAGAAATGATACATTGATATTCCCAATAAGGTATTAATTTCATATTATGTAGTATGATTTTTACTAGTTTCCAGCACAAGTCCTCCCAAGACTATGCAGAAAGAGACATATGAAGTGTGTGTTTATCCCAGTTTTTACAAACTACTACTCCCTTTTGTTCTCCCTGTCTTTCTAGCATGTAGCAGCAAGCTCAGGTAGTGGAAAAGCTGATTTGGACAAGTTAACAAGTATTCTAGAGGCCATTCCACCTATCAGATACATCTGCCTGGATGTGGCAAACGGCTATTCAGAGCACTTTGTGGAGTTTGTGAAGTCGGTCCGTGCCCTGTTCCCACATCACACCATTATGGTAAGTGTGTAGAAAGGGTGGAGGGGGTGTGTGGGAGTTCTGTTCACGAACAGGGCCCAGAGCTTGGTTGGTAGGCATCAGAAGCTCTGTGGTAGCTCCATCAATTTCTGAGTCCTCATTTAAAACAGGGAAAGAAAGAGAGAAAGAGAAAAAGAGAGAAAAAAAGAAAGAAAAAAGGAGTCTGACTCAAACCTCTTGTCTTCTAGACAAATGTATGTGGACAGATACCCGTCTGAGAATATAGAGGGCAACTCTATTCATTTACCCTTTCAATTCAGCAAGATGTTTACTCGGAGCCAAATGACAACTGTTTAATAACATGTTGGTGTTGTCAGTCTTCCATTGCTGATAATTTCTGTGGGATTGTTCAATGTATGCTCTGATACAGCAGTTTGATGTTGGCATGGCAGGCTGGGTGGATCCAATGTTTTTCCTGCTCACATCCTCCTTCCCACACCAGATGTGACCTTTAATCATCAAGTGTGTAGGGTTTTTTTTGTGATTCCAAGCTGAGGGTTGCTGTGGGAATGTGCCAATGTTTCTGGCCAGTTGAGGCCAGTGGCTGGTTTTGTCTATTAGATCACTGTGAAGACAGCTGAATGTAGACTAATCCTTGCCAATGAAAAGAGTTATAGGGGTGTTGTGCCATTGTGAACGGGGTCATCGGGGGCTTTTCATGTGCCTTCTGTGATGTTACTATTCCTTCTCAGAGCACTAATGTCATGCTTTCTCCAGCCCTTTTGCATTAAGAGTAGGGTGTTTGCATCGATATGGGACTCCTTGCAGCAGAGTGCTACTGCTCCTGGTTGTTTCCCAGGGCCCTTGAAGAAATGGGTCTGAATTTGTTTCCATGAGAATAGCAGAAATTCTTAAACAAGCAGCAGATTCTTAATGAGGCTACCAGCCTTTCTTCAAGCCAGTGCAGCAAAAAATCACGTGCTTAGGCAACACTTTCTCACTTTTTCATGCTGGACAAAAGCGTCACACATGTAAAGTAAATGTGAACTAAAAATGGTCATAAATGTGCACTATGACTTGGTTCAGTAGGGAACTGTGCTTTCAAGAGCTCAGGGGAGACTACATTTCTTCCTCCCATGTTGGAGGAAGGCAGTTTTTCTTGCTTCTGAATGATGGGGGCATTGGAAAATGGAAGTAAGCTGGAATGCCTGTGGTGTGCTGGGTTACCGTAGGCTAATGAATAGGCATCTTTCAACAGCTACCAGCAGACATGGGAACCTTTTTGGTGTGGCCATATTTCCCATGGCTTTGGGGAGAGCTTTTGGAAGTATGAAATGATAGATGTGGGCTTTTTGAGCTTCCTGCTGCATGTTCACTGCAGTGAGGGAAGAAGCTGTTTCCTTGCTTTTGGATCTGAAGTATTGTCCCTAGTGATGCGATTACTCCAGTGTTTTTGGCTCAAAGAATTGTGGGAGGAAGCTTAAACCACATAGTTTAAAAAAAAAAAGTCTTCCCTATCAGGAGTGGAAAGAAAATTGTGTGTCATCCCCTCCTCCAACTCCCCACAGACTGCTGACTTTGCTGACTGAGGAGGGAACTCAACCAAGATTAATTGCCCAGAAGGCACAGGAGGTCAATGTCAAAGTCAGGTATCAAGCCCAGAGTTTAGTTCAAGGTCCTTAAGCCAGTCTCATCCACCTCCCACGTCTGTTAAGCCACTGCTTAGTTTCTCTGCTTCTGTGACTAAGGTTATTGTTATTTCAGGTCTCATTGTCCTCACAGCACCACCTGCTTGAGTGCATACACAGTCCTGACCTGTTCAGTTACCTGCTCTGATTGTAGCTCTGTCGTGTGTACACAGTTTAGTATGGCTCATGTTTTTAATCTGCTGCACATGGATAATCTCCTTTCCTAAAAGCGTGCTAACAAACTTGGGGTGTTCAGAAACCTTCTGTTTTCCAAAGCCTCCAGAGTCTGTGCAGTCCCTGAAAGTCTCTGATTCAACCAGGGACACACACCTCTACCCTACTTCCAAATGAGTTTACTTTACACTCTGTGCCAAAATGGCCTTTTGAAGCTATTCCTGGCTGAAATGCAGGAGCCCGTCAAGGCTCCTTTTTATGATACTCCGGAAGACATGTCCTGCTGCTACCTGTTCTGTCTGCTTTGATGTCTCTGTGCTATGCCTGCAGCATGCTCTCTGCTGTTGTGGCTTTCAAACAAAAGGGTTAGCAGTTAAATAGAAGGCATAAAAATAAAGACGCTTTCTCATAGCTGAAAGTGATCTCCAGGACCTTGCAGGCTGTCTTGTTTGCTTTCCTCAGCATGACCATTCATTCCACAGTCAGCTGCAGTGCAGTACATAACAGTAACCCAACCCTGGGTCTCAGGGAATGTATGTTCCCAGGGGCCATGTCATGGGTTCAGGTCTGAGGTTGAAAGGTGATGTGCAAAGCAACTGTGGTTAACGTAGTACTCTCTGAAGCTGATATTCCAGTGCAGATGGAAGATGTCTCTTGTGTAATGACCTTTCAAATATATGTTTTTGCTGTTTTAAATACTGGCTTTTATAATCACATTACCCTGTTTTCTTCTGCCTGGCTGTGACACAAGCTCTTTTCATTCCTGCCTTTCATATTAATTTACAAAGAAGATCAATTTCTCCATGGAACACAAAGGATAAGGCAGACAAACAGGGGTACAAAGGTACAACATGACTTGCCTTAAATCACTCATTAGATTGAGGATGGAGGAAGAAGCAGTATTCACGTCTCCTGAGTGTCTCACAAATGCAGCACTGCCCCCCAGAATCAAGAGTAATGGTCCAGTGGTGGGGTCCACACACAGCATCATGTGCTTGGGTTGTGCCTACTCACTGAAATTAAAGCAAAACTTCAGTTGATGTTCATGATGGAGAGTCAGAATCTTTATATTACAGTAAACGTAGGCCTTATATATTAGTGTAATTGTAGCTGTTAGGGTTCTTCCATTTCACTGGAAGTCTGTTTAGCAAGCTGAGATATCTTTGCCAGCAAGCTTTGCCAAGTTTTTAGATGGAATTTTTCTTTTCGTAGCATTCTCTGTTCATTATACAGAAGAAATCCTAGGGGGAGGGGAGCAGAGGCTGTGACAGGAAGGGAAAGGTTGGGGCAGGAGCATACTTGCAGATGCAGTAGCACCCACAAGATGTGGGCCAGAGAGGGAGGCAAATGGAATCACAAAGCAGGAGCAGAGGTCAAGCAGCACAGGCCAGAAACTGTTGCTCCCCTTGGAGTTACTAGCAGAACTTCTCAGGGTCTTTATGGAGGCAGAATTCAGTCAGAGAAAGCCATGCAGACTGCTCCCAGTTTATCTCTGGAACATGCAGCAGAGTCAGTCCAGTCATGGCGTGTCCACCAGGGCTGGGGTCTCGGAGCAGGGGCCAGCTATGATCCCCGGGCAGGAGACAGCAATGCTGCTGAGGTTGTCATGGGTCAGTCACAATACTGAGTGCAAACACCCACCTGGTATGGGTCAGCCTCATAAAGGGCATCATCTCTCCATCTTATGGTAAAGCACCCCTTGCTTTGGTGGGTGGGAAGTGTCCTTTGGCAGTGTTCCTGATAGTATGGAGGCACAGACTGTGCTTTCCTCTAGGATACAAGAAGAAAGTTTGAGAACTGTTGCCACAGACACTTCTCCCCAGCTTGATCCATTGCCATTTGCCAGCAGCTTTCAATCAGTGCAGCAGTGTTCCTGTCTTAGTCAGTGTGAGTTGATATTTATAGCAGGCTTTTATGAGGCACAGTATCAAATGCCTGACTGAAATTCAGAGGCACTGCCCTACTGTGTTCACTAATTTTGTATCTCTGTCAGAGAAGCTGTAGCCTTTATAATCCTGTTAGGTGAAATCTTGATCCCATTAAAGTCAGTAGTGAAACTCCCTTTGACTTTTCTGAGGCCAGGATTTCCCTCAGGACTGACCCGCAGTTCAGTCATCCTGGATACTGCTGGAATGAGCTAGGGTGATGCTCATGTGAAACCTCAGACTGAGTGATGGTACAGCTGAATGTCGCCCTGAGTGTGTAAGGTCCACAGCTGGGGTAATTTGTTGTAGCCCCTAATAACTGACCACACTGAAAGCACGGTAGTCTATGTGCCTTTCAGTTGTTACTGATGCTGTTATTTTACTGCCAGGGGTAGCAAAGTTAGATAAGCTGTAAGGTAATTACTGGGCTATCTCTCTTTCAAGAAAGTCAGTTCTGCAGCAGGTTAGAAATGCATTGGTACACAGGCTCGTCAATAAGATGAGCATGGTTTTCTCTAATCCAATAATTTCACCAATTACTATGTTCCCTGACTACTTGCCCAAATACACTACAAAATGTATTGTCTGTAGAGGCTTTTTTGTACAAGTTGCAATTACTTTACTTGCTTTATAGTCTTAGTTAATTTTAAGGGAGTTTCATCTCTATGGTCTCAGTCTTTCTATATTCACCTTTTCAGATTTTTTTTAGTTGAAGTATTCTGGCTTTACCTTACAGGTGCTTTCAAAAGCCCTTTTGCCTCTATTCAGCTATCATACTGGAATCAATGGTAAAGCAAGCACTGGTTTCAGTGGAAGCAGAGTTAAACTGGATGGGAGAAAACAGGTTTCTGTGCTCTTCAGCTGTGATACTAGGGTCTCTTCACATAGAGATAGCTGTGCCTCTCTCACAGTGGGTTTTTTTTTCTTGTGCTCTGAGGTCTGCAAAAGGTACCTGAAAGAAGCAAGCCTGTCATTGGCAGGTTGAAGCCTGCTATGTAGAGCTCCATGTCTTCCCTGAAAATTTGTTAAGGATCTGCAAATTCAGAAAGACAGAAGCCACTGATGTGTGTACATGCATTCCAGGAAAAAATGTATGCTGGGGACATAAGTGCTTTTCCCTGCTAGGATGAGCCTTTTTGAATCAACATATGCAGTTCCAACATTCTCTAGCAGTAACTTAACATTAAACGTCTGGTTAGCATTTCTGAAGAGACAGTTTGACAACCCACTATGATCTGCTAATAAGAAGACATTGCTGTTCAAGTTAAATACATATTTGATCCCAAATCTCATGGAGCCACTGACTTTAATACCTGTTCATTCCTGTTTAGGAATCTGTTACATGTATTCCAGTATTTCACCAAGTCATAATGTGCTGTGTGTCATACTGCACAGGTAGTCATCTGCCTTCTAGATGTAAACTGCTTCCTTAATGGTGTAAGCAGCATGCTCTCCGTCACCCCACCTTGGAGTGTACAACACTTAGTATAACAAATTACCAGTGAGCACAAAGGAAGCAGCACTTAGCTGGAAACACTGTACCTATTATATATTCTTTATTTCCTGGCTGCTCTATTTTATTTTATTTTTAATCAATATCATGCAGTTTTGAGCAAAGTTAAGTGGTCCTGTGTCATAGACCACAAATTGCTGCCTAACAGTATCACTGTTTTTATAAGTGCCTCAGGTGGTGGCTTGTCAGCTGTTTCAGGATAATAAAAGGGGAAAGTAAAATTCATTAAAAATAAATGGTGAAATAGGAGCCAAAAATCAGTAAGTGGAGAACAGGCCTTGCCCAACATTCCCTGAGTAGTTCCTGTTGACTTCAGCAGGAGCTTTGTTTCAATAAAAACGAAGAAAACATTAGGTAAGGATTTTAGGATTTGCTTCCTGCTCTGCCCATATCAGTACTGCTAGAGACACTTGCTAAGTCCTGGAATATCATTACATAGGAAGTATTCTGAACACCTCTAGATCCTATATTCAGATCTCTACAAATGAATAGCCCATCTCAGTACAAATGCAAAATGGGTGATGTGGGTAACTGGACTTGTGTTTCATGCAGGTTTATTTTGTGCAGTTTTTCTAGTTAGGAACATGCCATATACATGAGACAAGCCACAGAGCTGCAATCCAAACCATACTTCATTTACAAACATCTGATGGAATGATGGGCCTGATGGGATTCATCCCAGAGTACTGAAGAAGCTAGTGGGTGTTACAGCAGGACGCCTCTCAGTTACCTACAAAAGGTCCTGGGAGTCTGGGGAGGTCCCTGCTGACAGAAAGCTAGCCAACATTATTCTAGTTTGCAAGAAGAGCATGAGGGAAGACCTGGGAAACTACAGACCTGTTAATCTGACCTCAATAGCTCCAAGAACTGTGGAGCAGATCAAACTGGGTGCTCTTGAAAGACACATAAAGAACAATGCAACATTCAGGCATAGTCAACATGGGTTCACAAAGGGAAAGTCCTGTTTAATTTAATATCCATCTGCGATAAGCTCACCTGAGGAGTGGGTGAAGGGAAGGCGGCAGATGTAGTTTTCTGGATTTTAGTAAGGCTTTTGATACTGTCCCTCACAGCATCCTTCTGGACAAGTTGTCCAACTGTGGGATGAGCAGGTACAACTGTGCGCTGGGTCAAGAACTGGCTGAAGGACAGAGCTTAAAGGGTTGCAGTGAATGGGACTACATCTGGCCGGAGACCAGTCACCAGTGGTGTTCCTCAGGGCTCAATTCTAGGGCCAGTTCTGTTCGGTGTTTTTATCAATGATCTGAAGGCAGGAGTTGAATGCACCATTAGCAAATTTGCTGATGTTACTAAACTGGGAGCTGCTGCTGACTCTCTTGAGGGACAAGAGGCCTTGCAGAGGGATCTAGAGAGTTTGAAGCATTGGGCAATCATCAATGGCATGAAATTGAACAAAACCAGATGCCAGATTCTGCGTCTGGGATGGAGTAATGCTGGGCACAAGTATAAATTAGCAGAGGAGTGGCTGGAGAGCAGCCCTGCAGAAAGGGACCTTGGTGTGCTCATTGACAGCAGGCTCAATACAAGTCAGCGGTGTGCCCTGGCAGCCAGGAGGGCAAACCACATCTTGGGGTGCATCAAACACAGCATAACCAGCCAGTAAAAAGGGGTGATTATCCCACTGTATTCAGTGTTGGTGCCCCCTCACCTTGAGTACTGTGTGCAGTCCTGAGCCTCACAATTTCAAAAGGATGTAAACCTTTTCAAAAGGACATCAATCACCTCTCTAGGAAGTCTGTTCTGGGTTTGAGCACTGTCTTGGTAAAGAAATGTTTCCTCATGTCAAGTCTGAACCTCCCCTGGGGGATGCAGCTTCGAGCCATTCGCACGTGTCCTGGCACTGAATCCCAGGGAGAAGAGCTCAGCACCTCCCTCTCTACGTCCCCGCCTCAGGAAACTGGAGAGAGCAATGAGGTTGCCCCTCAGCCTCCTTCTCTCCAAGCTAGACAAACCCAGTGTCCTCAGCTACTCTTCCTAGGGCATGCCTTCCAGCCCGGTCAGCAGCTTTGTTGCCCTCCTCTGGACACATTCAGGCACCTTCACATCCTTTTGAAATTGTGAGGCCTAACTGATGGGATTACATTCCTGTACTGTGTTTCTCCACAGTATGGGAATGCAATTAGTACAGCTATAGCAACTCATTTCAGGATGTGCTACTTCAGTATGCATCTGCCTTGTGCGACCCTTTGCAGAGAGGAAACCGTGGTCTTAAAATGTATCAGTTACCAGTTTGTTTACAAGAGTAACTCAAAGCATAAGTTTTAGCTCATAAAGTTCATGTTTTTTGAAATCCTTGGTACTTAAAAACTTTTTCCTAAAAGCCTTCTGCAATGGGGGCACTCCTGGCAAGGAAGTTTGTCTCTATACTCGCACTGGCTGCTGATCCACCAGATCCACATTTGGACACATAAAAGGGCCTGTCTCGTCACACTGAGCTTGCATCAAAATGTTGAGATTAACCGAATAAACATAGCCTGGCAGCTTTCTGCACTCATTGCACCAGTTTTGCAAACTAATTACAATGTGTATGCTAGAAGTCTGTTTTTTCATAGTTTCTTTTATTAATTAAATAAAAAAGAAGCTCCTTTGTATCTGAATAACATCATCAGTAATTTCATCACACTGATGTTCTCAGGGTGGTTTCAGGTGGACATATAAAAAGCAAAAATCTTCAGTCCTTCTTTGCAGCTATCTTACAGTCATTGTAGGGACTCTTAAAGAGAGGCAGTTGCCTTTTAGTGTCGGATGGCCACCTGGCCAGCCAACTCCTTACTCACATCAGTGTGATCAGCAACAACCTTCACCTTAAATAAACACATGCAGAATTAATTTAAAAACACGGTGACCTGTATTTACACTCCTGGAGAATAAAGCTTATCCCCACACACAGTAGTGCCATGAACTCCATCGTGCTGACCCTCCAGTGTTTTGTCTCTTGTGGCTTTTTCAGTGTCAAATCAGCCTATTTGGCACTTTCTCTAATTAAACTTCCAAAATGGAAGTTCGGTTAATGCAAGCTGTGTTTATTTCCTTTCCTAGGAGGAAACATCAGTTTCTAAAGTGATTGGGCTGCTACCACCAGCTTCATGCTCAGAGCCCACCCACACAGCCCGTTTGTTGCTCAGCCGGCCAATGGAGGGCTGGATCTGTTGGTCATGTGGAGCTGGGCTCCAGCAGCCTACTGATGGGTGAAAGCCTCATTAACATATCTCTCAGGCTCTACCCTTCATGCTTTGATGCCATCAAATGTATGAAAGAGTGAAGTTTAGGTCAGGTCTTCTGAATTTAGATTGCAGAAAACCATGGTTCAGGAAATGTAGGTTTGCTTGTCCACATCATATTCTGGATTTCATGGCATGCATAAGCCAGAAAAAGCTGTATCTCATGGTATATTTCTACGTCCCCCAGCTGAAGCTCTGAATGAAGTGATAGCCTCTACATCAATAACTGCAGAGTAGAAATAGGTAACACAATGTCAGGTGGAGTGCCATGAGTTTCTGCTCCAGTTTGGAAACATCGGAGAAGACAAATGTTCCTGGAGGCATGAGTAGATCACAGGGTGACTATGAGCTATGAATATAATACAAGCAAATGAATTCTTGTGAGTCAGGCAAGATACTTCTGTAGGAAAGGCAAGCATTGTGCAAAGCCCTGGTGAGAACTCACCTGTGCCACTATGACAGTTCTCATTCCTCAGGTTCAAGAAATACACGTTCTGTCTGGGGTGAAGGCAGGTAAAGACTAAGCAGTTGATTAGGGGCTTGGAGGGCCTACAGAAGAAGGCAACTTGAGAGAGCAAGACAAAGACTGAGAGGGCTGCCATCACTTTCAAGAAGGGTATTGAGGATGAAGGCCAAAGGAGGAAAAAAGCTATGGAAATGCAAGGAAAAATATGGTAAAGAACACAAAACACTTCGGGACTTCTTTTCAAGACGAAGACCTCACCATAAACAGCATTCTCTCTACATTTCTGCAAAATTCATGCAGAGGGAACCAAACCCCTTTCTTTCACCTCTGGCATCACCACAACCAAATGAATCTATATGGTATAAATGCCCTTATTTACATAGTCTGAATGTACATGCAATTTTGGCACCAATGTACAAAATGGCAAGAGTAGTACCTTCCTTACTCTTTCAGTACCCAAAATACTAAATCCTAAAGGAAAAAAGGTTTTTTTCAGGAGTTTAGATAAGATCTGAACATCCTCGCAAAATGTGAGGCAGGCAAATGGGATGGAGGGCTGTAGGCTGTTCAGGAGGGATAGGCAGGGCAGGAGAGATGGAGGAGTTGCACTGTGTGTAAGCAAGAGGTTTGACTGAATAGCCCTTATGGTTAAGGGTGATGTGGTTGAGAGCCACTGGGTGAGAATTAGGGGGATTGAAGACAAAGCAGGTATCCTGATGGGATCTTAAGGATTGGGGTTTACTGGACCAATCATGAAATTCATTTGAATCAAGACTACCTTTATGATTTCTGTAATCTCTGTGGCATGCACAATGAACAATATGATGAGCTATATTCTTCCCAACTCTGAACAGTTCAAGTAATAAAAGCTCTGGATAAAGCTCTACATTATCATCATTAGTCTTTACTGCAGTAGTCTTGAAATCTCCCATATATGTGATATTGTTCCTTCTGTCTAGGCAGGCAATGTGGTGACAGGAGAGATGGTTGAAGAACTTATTCTTTCTGGAGCAGATATTATTAAAGTGGGTATTGGACCAGGTAAGTCAAATCCAGTCAAATAAATGTGACTTATAGTAACATTGGTGGGGGAGTTGTCCAGATGGAACCAGTGTATAATGTTGCTTGTATGCCCATTAGGGTGCATGGACCCACTCAAGTCAATAAAGGAACAGTGCCCTTGGACATAGTATATATAAGAAATACATGGGCAGGGCGCTAGTGTTTCATACTGCAAAGTGTTACATATTCCATCTCCTGGCTGTGAAGATGACTATTATTGGAAGCACTGAGTTGCCTGACTTGCTGACATTATCAGTGATAATACGTGCTGTGTTTAGGAACACTTTTCTAGCCTGTTGAAAAGAGGCTGAGTCATCCCAGCTCAAAGGATACTGTGTTTAGGTATCCACTTCTATAAAGGAAAGATAGGTTTCTAAATAGCTTTGTGATTTGTGTTCTGAGGTTGCCCATCTTGTCAATGTCTTCAAAGATGAAATGGCATTAATTGTGAAGTATGGATGACATTGCTTCTACCTGTTACTATTGTCTGGGAGCTGTAATACTTACATTAATGCACTTACATGTTACCTGTCACGGTAACCTTCCTTTGGATAAATGGGAGGACCCTAAACTTCTTAGAACATTTTTCCTACCTTCCCTTCCCTAATATTGTTGTCTGGCATATATTGCCATATTGTTTTCCCTTTTTTCTTTCCCTCCTGTGTGCATTTGTTCATGTGCTCCTTCCTCTTGCTATCTTCTTCATAGACTGCAGCTGGGCTCACCATGCGTGGGCTAGATTTTAAACTGGCTAACGCAAGTGCCACTGACAGTATAGCCAGGGCAGTGCAGGCAGATAGTTTACTCTACAGTGCCAAATAGTTATGGTTCAAATAGAATGGATAATTTGAGCAGAGCAAATGATGTAATAAAGGTTGCAGTTATGCCCAGGAAGACAACAATAAATACTGCAAAATACGTGAAGAATAGAATAAATAGCAGAGGTGGTGTGGTCACAGGCAAGTTCAGATATAAAAGAAGAAATACTGTAGTTTGTAGCCTCAAAGTGGAAATAGTTAAGAGTAAATGCTGTGTAGCCCTCTCTGAATATCTTCCTGAAAAGATCTGTACAAGTTGACCACCCAAAACCACAAGTAACGAATGTTCCTCACAGAAGATCAGATCTTGAGGCCCTTTTCCAGTTAATGGTCCATCCTGTGGAAAATGGCAGTGATTTATTACAAAGCATTACATGTATAAGTACATACATTGTGGAGGTTAATTTAAAACTAATTTTCTTCCTACTTTACAGAAATACTTCTCAATGTTTTCACCTTGTCGCTTCTTTGAAAGATCTTTGGAAACTTTTACTTTAGGGGTATCAGGAGTATACCTGGATATCAGCTGGGTGAAAGGATCAGATTTCACTGCATTTGGTTTGGAATCTGTTTTGAAATTCTTGTCATCTTGCAGACATTTATGGTCTGTATCGTAAATTATAAGACCTGGACTGGTAAAAAGCAGTCCTCATTTTGACTCGTAATTTGAGGAGAAAAATAGAGAAGGTATTCCAAAAGATCTATAGCCATGCTACCATGTTGGACTATATTTGAAGTGGGTTTTTTATATATGTGTATACCTTTATTTTTATATATGTATATATACATGTACCATTTTTATATACATGTATGTATAAATGTATAAATAATATAGTTTAATAATCAGGTATAATTAGTATATTTCCTGTAATATTACACTATACAGCTTTCTGATGATTACTTATCTCACTTTTTAAGTGCTGTATGCTGATTTTCTTATATTCCCAACTGTTGCGATCAACCAAATTTTTCTGCTTTAAGTATTAAGCAAAAGATGGGTTTCTCTCCCGTGTGGAAAATCTCCACAAAAAAGAAAATAAAAGCACAGATCTTCCCTGATCATTATTTTATAAAACATAGGTAGAAAAGAGATAGAAATATTTAATGGAAGAAATATTCAGGTATTAAATGCTGCTGCTGAGTCTGATGAGTTGTGACTGGTCCTTTTGTCCTCCTTCCCTTCAGGCACCTCAGTCAGATTTGCTTTCTCATGATGTAGTAATTCCCTCGCCGGGAAGCATTACTGATGAGACCTAAACTGAGAATTGTGCCCCTGGAGAAGAAAGGGGGGATATTAGTCACGTCAATTACAGCTCCCATGAAGTGGTGTGATAGCATTTCAAAACTCAAGTTCCTGTGTACTCCTTTTATCCATGAGAAGCCAACGTTGGCAATAGAGACTTCTTGAGGGAAAAATAATACAGATAGAAACACATTTTTACCACAAGAAAAAGAAAGCAAGCTGTATCTTTTCTGTCAGCCTAATGGGCTATGTTTTTTCCCTCTCATTCCCTTGTCTAGGTTCTGTGTGTACCACTCGGATTAAGACAGGGGTGGGCTATCCACAGCTAAGTGCTGTTATTGAGTGTGCAGACTCAGCACATGGCTTGAAAGGACATATCATCTCTGTAAGTAAATATCATCTATTCTCAGATTCTCCCTGTGCAAATTGTTGTGGAATAAGAGAATCAAACAGTCCAGTACCCTGCATGTTAAAGGCTACCCTTCTGTCATCTCCAGCTGACCCCTATCCTAGCTCCTGGGGTAGTCATTGGAGATATAAATGTAAAGAAACCAACTCCCTCTAATGTTTAAAAAGACTTGGGCACCTTACTCCTGTTTGTGTCTTTGGAAAGCTGCTTCCTGCTCCCTGAATGGAGGAAGCTGTTATGTGAGCAGAATAGGAAGCTTGATAGTGTTTTCATATTGAAGCAAACAGTAATTCCTATGAAAGATTTCTGAAAAATTAGTGAAATGTAAACATGTCTTTCCCCAGCAAGTGGGACTGAGGGACAGGCAGGCTGCAGAGGGAGTAGAAGTTAAAACGATATGAGACCAACTATGCCCTTGTACCTGGATTGATTCAGATAGCATCCTCACAGAGCTCTCTCTGCAGGGGCAGGAGTGTTTCAGAGGTGGCTCTGTTGAGCAGGCTGGCACGTGAGCCACTTATGTTCTCACAAAGCTCTGGGGAAATAATAAGCCTGTGGAGAAGAAAAGAGCACGTATCTTTATTGCCTGCTAATGGCAGTTTCCACTTTACCAGCAAGACCAGATTCACCTCACACAGAAAAAGTAAATCTGTAAGCAAGGCCTCAGACTGAGCTAGATGGCAGCCTACAGCACCCAAAGTCCTGTGTGCTTAGGCACACCCAGCCAGTCTGTGTGCCTCTGACTCTGTCAGTCTTACACAGTCTCTGCAGGCTGTCTGTGAGGCAGCTGGTAATCAGCAAAGCATAGGGATCAGCCAGCTTGCTGTGCTCACAGGTACCCTCACAGCCAACAGTCTCCCTCTGTGGCTCTAGAAGGGACCACACACTGAATTTTAGATCTACTGCCAAGTGAATCACTGGAAGGCCTTGATTTGTTTGACCCAGTTGTGACTAGTATCCATGTGAGGAATGGGGGGTATGTTGTGTTGTTGAGGAAGGAGGGGAGAGGGGAGCAAACTGACTGTGGGTGGGCAAAGGGCTTGACTGTATTTCTTGGAGCTGTGGGTATAATGGAGCAGGAAAACAAGTATGTGTTACAGTCGGATCTCTCTTACTCTTCGTTGTTAATGCATATGCATTCCCTCCTCTCCGTGGCTCTCCTATATGAATTCTGCAGAAAAAAAGAAAAAGCAGCCTGTGATTTTATGACTTGGGCAGTATTACAAATGTTTATGTCTATAGCAGACAGCAGAACATGTGTGCAATAGAGCATGGAAGACTGACTCATTACTATGAAGGCTGGATAACTATAGGTGTCATCCTAGCAGTGGTGCTCAGAGACCCATCCTAGTTTTGCAATAATCATTTTCTGCTAGCAACCCTTAGAAGAATTTTATTATCCTGATTTTACAAGAAAACAAGGAGTGCGTATTTGGCCTACTGAAAAATGAGATGGTTCTGTACTATTCCTCCTTTCCTGCTTTGGGGATGGATCAGTTCCTGACCTGCTTAGATCGTGTTGGCTTCAGTGAGCCCACAGTGATCGACCCCCTAGCCATTACAGGGGGAGTATAGCAAAGAAATTTAATACCTGTCTGCTACAACATCTAGGCTGAAAGAATTAGCTTGAGCTGTAACTGGGGTCTCTAACACCAATGCAACTCTGTCACCCAAGCTAAGGAGACTAAACCAAGTGTGAGGATATTATGCCTGAATTCTGCAACATTTAGATAGTTATTGGTGTGTTTAGTTGGGAGAGAAAAGGCTGGACTGCATGGTCGTTGCCAGAGCTCTGGCAAGAGTATCACAAAAGAGACGTATCCTCCTGAGGGAAAAACACCTTATGGGAGCAAGCCTAAGTATATAATTGGGTCTAGTGGCAACAAGTATATGTGACATCCCTCAGAATGTCTCACTACTCTGTTATGTAGATTCAGGAAGGGGCACGCTCTGCCTGAGCCACAGGAGACCTCTACAGGCAGGGTCTTACCACAGCTATCTACATCAATTCAGCAGGAGAAAATACGTCTAGCAGTTTTTTGTTATATTGATATGGAAGTGGCAGGAAGGATGTGAAAAGATTGAAAGTCTACCAGCTATCTTCATGTATAACTGATGGTGTCATATGGGTTAGTCCCTTGGGATGCTTTCTTGCATATGCTTCTGTCTTGTCCAGTACCTTCATAGAATTTCTCCCCTTTCTTGTTATGTTGGCTCAGCTTATGTATGAAGGCAAAGAAGTTCTACTCATGGAATGGGAAAGTGACAGTGCTGAGCACAGTACAGGCGCTGCAAGAACACAGCACACTTGAAGCCATTCTGCAGGAGCTTTGCTAGGATGGCAGCACAAACTGGGATTTTAAATGTTTGTATTATTGAAGTGATCATGTATGATTTTTGGAGCTGATATGCTGACAAAGAAGGTGGCAATTTTTAGGCAAATGTGATAGCCCAAGTGAACGCCTGGTGTCTCTCTAGAGCCACTTACACAGAGAAGGGGGAAGTGAAATGGCACCAGTTACTTTCCTCATGCTAAATTGTCTTTAAGATTCAAAGCTCACCTCAGAAATGAATCTTTCATGACTCACTGAAAGAAGAGAGGAAACCCTCTCTAAGATACAGGCACTGTTTCTGTCCCGTGATATTTGTCTGGGAGCCAATAGTCTCAATTTTCAGTCTCGCTAATCCATTGGCCTTGAGAAAGTGCAGCAGTTAGTTACAGTGGGAGTGGCCGTTTAGCAGGAGAGCTCCTTCAGAAACGCCCTACTTGAGATAAAGTTTCTTTTTCTTGTAGGTCAGAGAACTACTCTGCTGGATAGAGAGGCAGTCACGTATTCTAGTAAGCCAGCAATGTGGGGAATGCAAAGCAGCCTTGCATGTGTCCTCTCTCATTTGGCTATCATTTGATAGAAGTCCCTTTTTCCCCTTCACCCTGTCTGAGTGATGGGCCACAAGCGTTCAGTGAAAAGGATGACTAAGGGGTTCTTCACACAGCTACTGCTGTACCATCTCTTCCTCCATGCAGGACACTTTCCTCACAGAAATATGCCCAGCATATGTAGTTCAGAATAAAGCACCGTATGTATTGTTTCTACTGCTGTATATTTCACATACTTTATAGATCTTCTGCATAATAAATAGCTGTTTGCTGATACTGTAGGAAGGGCTGGTTATACAGTTTATTATAAAGGTTGCTTAAAACGTATAAATCATAGTTATAAGCTTACTATAAGTTGCATATAATATTAAATATTCAACCAGTTCATACTGGTTTTCCATGCTCTATTTCTTTTCCTCAGGTTAAACTTTGTTGTTGTAATACGGTTTATCTGTTCAGAGAGCAAGGCTGGGGAAAACATCATTTTAGCCACGTTAAAGTAATTCTGTTGACTGAAAAGCTGTTTTGCCCTCTCCTTCAGCTTAGCACCCAGTTATCTCTAAGTCAAGCCCTCTGCAGGCCCCACAGCCACCCTTTCTAGTAGGCTTACTTCAGAATAATGCCAGTTTTCCTGAATTCACAAGGGGATTTGTATAGATACATTTCTGCAGGGCTCTGAGTTAGAGGGTGAGCCTGCAACAAGCTCTGTGACTGAAGCCCGGCAGTTCCACCAGTCATTTTGAGTCCAGAGCTAGGCCCCCATTGGGACAAGATGAACTGCAAGGGGAAGCTTCCCCAACCATACAGCAGAACAGTCTTATTTTTTAAATAGAGTGCTTGACTTTTCACATGGAATGAAATGGTTTAATGCATACAGCTTTGTTATATAGCATCTTCTGGCATAACTACTTAGTATGTCACCTTTTTGTTTCCCTTTCTGTGAATTGTTAAATTTACCTGCTTATGTGAAGTAAGTGGAGATATCTACAGATAAAGAAGTGCTGTGAATCATCATCATTGGTTCCTTTTATCTTAAATGGTAACTCATGAGCTTTTGGGAAAGTCTCTTAATCTGCTTAGCATTTTGTAATTTGGTGACATTCAAAGTGATATGTTTTTGAAGCCGATGATTAACCATTACACACTAAGGCCCCCATCCCCATGGTACTTCTGAAAGCATAAAGCCTCCATTACTGCCACTGCTGGGTTAATTGTAAGTGAGACACGGAGCCACACAACAAGAACAGACTGAAACCCATCTACCAGAGAGCATTCATAGCCAGTCTGCCTCAGACAGTAAGTGTCAGGCAAATTCCTGACACTACTCTTTGAAGATTAGACCCCTCTTTCTACCTCGGCTCTTCCTCCCCTGACACATGCACACACACTCACACCCTCCCCCTGGCTCTGACAGACTTGTCAGAGGGAAAGACTTACACAAGCAGAGCCCTTAACAGGAGAGAGATTCAGCTGTCAGCCCAGCACTCCTTTCTGGAGCTGACAGCAAGAGTGTCTAGCTCAACAAAAGGCATAACGTGCTAGAGGTTATCAGCAAATGGAATAAAAGCCTTTAAAGTTCTACCAGGCACTGTTTGCAGTGGGATGCCCTTTGAAAAGCCACTCACTTTCGGATCCACCTGCTCAGTTTGTGTCTGAATCCTTTTCTGCTCACAGAGGGGTTCTAACACTCAGCCCCACTGCCAGCTGCCCGCAAAAGCCAGCTCTAAAATGGCTGATGGTGGGGGTGTCTGGCTGGGCTCAGCCACAGGTCATACATAGGCATGCACTTCTGCCAACAGGGAGGAGAAACAAAATGAAGTAACCATACGGTCTGGGGAGTAGCTTCAAAAGCAGGAAAGCTGTTGGCAGTCTGCAACAGACCCAGATCATCAAAGGAATGGGGAGCCCTCTTGGTACAATGACTGTGTAAAGTAGAAGGATCTTTCATCTGATGCTCAGACCTTTACAAAACCTAAAGAACTGTAGCATATGATGAGCTCTGCGATGTGCCATTCCCTTTCTACAGCCCTATCATACAAACATAACGTCTCTCCCCTCAACCAAAACCCCCTCATCAGCCACTTCTTTGCTCTGCACTGAAACAGAAACACACAGATCTAAAGTGCTAAAGACCTCAAAGTGCTGTTGTTTCTTTACCAAACCCAATAGCAAACAGTGAGGAGTATGATGAGAGATTCATTTTCACTTACCAAAGATTAGATTACCCAATTTGCTTAGAGATTATCAGATCAAAATCCAACATAGCTGATGGTATATTTCCTCACCCCTCCCACTCTGACCTTTTAATGTATTGTAAACTGCTGAGAAAGTTATTTTAAATGTTTTGGGTGGTTTAAGGTAGGGGTTTGTGGTACCTCTGCATCACACAGCGTTTAATTAAAATGGCAGGGAATGATTCAGATCATCAGAGGAGGTTTTGTTTTCCAGATTCTGGAATTTAGGAAATTGCAGTCAGGAATTTGCATTGCTGCTGTTACGAGTGGTATTATCAGTAGACTATACGGTAGAGTAAAAGAGCCTAAAGAAGGAAAGCAATAGCAAGGATAATATGGATTCCCTAAAAACTCAGCCAAGATGATGTATACCAATGGTGCACAGTCAGCTTGTGGCACGCTGTTCCTGAGCAGGGGCTGCAGGTTGCAGGGAGCTGGTGCTTACCGGGTCCTTGGGTGAGCTCACTGCCACTCAACTGTCGTCTTTTCATTATGCAGGATGGAGGATGCAGCTGCCCAGGAGATGTCGCCAAAGCGTTTGGTAAGGACCGTGTGTAGTGCCACCCATTACACCCCGCCTATCTCCAGCACAGTCAGCAGTGATGCAGGAGTCAGTTTGACCCTGAATGTGTACTCAGCAATAGGTTACATTCGTCCCTGTGGGTGACTCCAGTGAAATTAATACACCAGACATGAATTTGCTCTTTGGACCAGGCAGTCCAAATTCTGCAGTGCAAAACGTGCAGTGGTCAAAGTCCTATTTAGAAACTATCTGCCAGGTGTGCATAGGATACAGCCACTGGGACAGTAATACAAAGAAAACTGATAAGGGTTTCTTCTGAGTAGGGTTCAAAGATGCCTGTAACATTGCCAAATCTGGCTGACCTGGGCCTCGAAGGGACGAAGAGATGGTGGAATGTGTGTTGGACAGAAGAACAAAACAAAAAGGCAGGCCAGATCCCTGGAGATGTTCTTGGGATCAGCTGTCCGCTTGAAGAGATGAGATGTTATTTATACTGTATCCCCTAGAGCTGAGCAGATGTCTAAAACATCTAAGTTAATAATTAACAGATTTTGCTCTCATGCCAATGGCTTCAGTGAATTGCACCAGTTCTTGCTGATAGAGAATTTAATCTGTGAGTATTTTCTGTCGGGCATGAAAGTTACTTCGGGATGGGGTCACGGTCAGAATTGTCACTTAGCCATAACCTTGTTGCAGCAGTGTATGTGAACCAGGTGCTAAATGCATCCTGGGCTGGCAGGATATTTAAAGACACTCCCCCCCCCCCCCCAGAATGCCAGACCCTTTGAGATGCTGCAGTGGGGCAACACCCAGAATACAGTGGGATAAAACAGTCTCTCACTGGGATTTCAGAGTGGTACAATACAAAAGACAGCACATTATGATACAGCATGTCTGCTTGGCAGGAAGCTTTGCAAGTATGGAAAGCAGGGGCAGGCCTAAACTCAGATTACAGACCTGCCAAGAAAAACTCTTGGGCCTCCTGGGAAGGTTGAAACCAAAATCTGTCTTCTAAGTTTGCAGACAGCTCCTGCTTTTAGACAGGTCAGATGACAAGCAAGACGTAGAAAATGTAAAGCATAGCTATGGAGTGATTGCTACCAGCAAGGAATCTGCTCAGTCACGGGATTTCGTGTCACCCTGTGTTACCCAGTGGGTGATGTGATGTAGGGAATAGATATTTCCAGTTGGGTGATTCTGATATAGCTGAACAGCAGTATCCACCCTCTTTGACAACAAGATTGTATTAAAAAACCACCGAACCTCTCCTCAGCCCAGCCCACTCTGACATCATGCCGCCTGCAGTGAGGCCTTTGTTCTGCCTGACCTTCTCTGGCTACATAGCTTGCCTGGTTCTTGCTGGTGGTGTTGTCATTGGGAGCTTGTGAACTGAGACTGCGACCTCCCTGCATTCCCAGCTGCCTGCACAGAAACCTGGCCCATGGAAAAGGTCTTTCTTCAATGAGAGCATTTCCAGAAGTTAGAACAACAGGAAGCAACTTCAAAGTGTTTAAAATGTTTTCTTTTGTGATGTTTCCAGCGAGTCTGAAGGGTCCTTGTAGTCCCTTTGGGCTAAATGAAGAGAAACTTGCTTGAAACCTGTGAGAGGGCAGATTCTGGCCTTGCTGATTGTCAGGAGGTGTTGGGATTCAGTGGTGCGTGTTTGAAGGCTACCACAAGTTGCCCCTGGGACAGAGGAGCATCAGAAAGCTGAGATTATACAGACAGTAGTTCTACTCTGACAGTAGGCCAGACAGATCAGTCCAAGCTGTGTGTCATGGGTACAGGGTTGGAACTGATAGAGATTAACCTGAGGCAATAAACTTACCATATCTGGTTATGTATAATTGAGGTAGACACACTGTGGACATCTTGCTGGAGCCAGGTGTGCATTTGTCAAAGGTGGGTGGCAAAACAAGCTTCTAGATGATGTTATCACTATCAGTATTTATTGAATGCTATTGAGATGATAGCTATGTGAGCCACGTAGAAGATTGCCTCCCTGCCCATCATTTACAAGCCAAAGCCTTGATACTGATACTGAATTGTCTAGCACAGACCTCTGTGATAGCAGAGACCAGGTGATAAAACACGCAGATGTAGAATTTCATCCTGGGGGTGGAGGCCTGGACAAAGCATGGACAAGAGACCCAAAGAGGACTTTTGGTTAAAGTGACTCTACTGTCTCATTCTGGTGGATCATTGCAAAGTCTTTATGAAAGGGATGTTGAGGTGTTCAGTGTAAAGCAGTGACAAAGCAGCCATTTGAATCCTAAAAAGTGTGAGGGAGTCCCAGATGTGAAGACTAGCATTGACAAATGGCTAAAGATGTGACTGGAAGAGGCAAGTTCATGGGAACAGGAGGAGTGGAGTGGCTTGAGTGCAAGTGAGGAATTGTGAAGACCATGAAGAAGATGCTGAGAAGCTTTACAAGTGGAAGGTGACACCATTGACTGGTGTCAGGAGTCAGAGGCAGATTGGGCATTTTGGCAGAGGGGAAACAAGGTAGAAGCCTATTTGAAAAGGCCAGGAACAGAAAAGCACTGAAGGTGGAGGTCAGAAATGCTGTGAGTGACAGATACTTTGGGAGAGATTGCTGGAACTCTGGAACTGCTGGATGAGAACCTGCCATGGATTTGGTAAACTGAAGATGTTGCTGCCATCTGGGTATTGGAGATGATAATGGAAAAGATATAGACTGATCAGGAAAAAAAGAGGTGCTTCAATGCAGGAATGAGAGAAAGCATGAAAGAATTTTGTGCTGGGCTCTCGGATGGTTCACATAACTGCACCCTTGGAAAGGGTGATAACATGAACACATTTCTCAGAATGCCCCAGGGAGGCACAACTGCCTCTTTTTTTAAAGATGAGAAGTCAAAGCACAGAAATACTAAGTTCAATTGCCTGAGGTCACATATATTTTTGTGACACAGCCAGGAACAGAATGTGCCTTTTAAATCATATGCCAGCATCTTTTAACACAATACTGCTGTTCCTTGCAATAGTGGTGAGAAGAAATAGGGGAGCAGGGAAGGAAAAGGAAGCAAAAATCATGTGGAAGAGTCAACTGGGGACGCATACTGGTTCTAAAATATACCTGATGGATCATAGTGGCTTTTTTTTTTTCATGCTTTCAATAGCTGTGTGTATATACCTACTGTTGCAAAGGCTTGCTAGCTCAGCTGGAGCACACGTGAATGTTGATTTCAGGACCAGCTGTGGCCTTCTGTAGCCTGGAGGGCTGCCCAGGCTACAAACCCAGGCTGACTCCAGCTGAATTTATGCAGAGTCAATCTGGTTATCAGTAAGTTGTATTATCAGGCATACAGAAGACATCTGAGGGACCTCCATCCAGATCTAGCAGAACTGTGCAAGTGCTGCAAGATTGGCTGGCGTCAGCACACATATTCTGAAATGGCTTGAAAGAGAAGGCGTTGTGAAATGTGAATGAGCAAAATCAGCCCAGATATAGTGTAGGCCTCAAGGGGGAAGTCCGTGCATTGAAGTGGCATTGTGTAGAAACAGAACGAGTCTAGCAAAGTCTGGGTGAGCTACTGAGAAGCTTGTATGCAACATACCCCATCACATCCTGTATTATCCAGGGGGTTGTTGCCAGCTCTTCCCAGTACCCCACAACTTAAAATAACAGCACCTTGTCTATCTGTACTTGAAAATGAAAGGCTGCAGCTGGGTGTTGCAAACATGACCAATGCTTCTGGTCATACAAAAGACCATGCATAAGTAAAGAAAGACCATGCTAAAAACTACAGCCTCCTGGTTGGATGTTAACTGGTAGAAAAGTAATGGAACGGACTTGAAACTTTGAGATATCTTTGCAACGCTGAAGCAGGGTGGAAGGTTCTGGAGAGCATTGGAAAAGTGTGTTTAATATGGACTTGTCACTCCTGGAGCTGCAGGGCAGTAAGCATGTATCATTCCAATGTTTAGACATGCCGTGTCTGCTGTAACATAGCTTCTCTCTTCTGGAGGAGCTTGATGAATTATGTTGTAGTTTGCAAAAGTTACTCAAGTTGGATGAGTTTCAATCCTGTAATTCTTCCCAAAATATGCAGCCAAAAGAAAAATAATAAATGGGTACGTAAGTGCACAGGAACCAAAATTCTATGATTCTGAAGTGTAGATTTCATGTGACTGTTTTGCATTAATAATTTGGAGGCTGTGAGACCCAAAACCAGAGACAGTACTAGAATTAGGGATTGAGAGATAGTATTGACAAGGCAAAGAGTCCAGAGCGTCCTTTGGCAGGCCTTTGACTTGTTTAAACGCCCTCTTTGAAACCTTGACTCTAAATCCGTCCCTCCTTTCTCATGGGGTTTTTCTTCCACCCATGAAGAAGACATCAACTAGATTTCCCAGGGTACTTATTTTTTGCAAAGGTGGAGTAAGATTGTGCCAGGTAGCAACAGGAGCTCCCCACCAGTAATTGAGAATGTCTGAAAGGATGAGCATTCCCTTTGTTTTTGGCAGGTTAATAGCAGTATCAGACGTGAGTCAAACCGAGGCTTTAAAACTCAGCCATCTGAAATGAGAGAGCTCAGGAAAAATCTGCCAGGTAGCTGGCATGATAGGATACCTGAATGGGTGCCTGGCTATAAATTTGCTTGTGATGTGCTCAGCAGTTTTACACAAGCCTCATTTTTAATATCCCTTTACCACGGACATACTGTTCCTTTCAAACAACAACCAGGCAAAGGGAGGTGAGGTCAGCAGAGCAGCTGGGTGCTCTGCTCCCGGGCATTGCTGCTAAGTCCACTCTTTGGCAAAGGGGTGGAGGGAGGGAGCTGGCTTTTATAAATCAGTGCACACTGCACAGTTGTCATGCATTATAGAATCAAAATATTCCCAAATTCACGTTTGTCTACAGAGCTTTTAAACAGATGGCAGAAGTAGAGCAGATTTGATGATTCCTCTTACTTTTCAGATTTCAAGGTCCAGTGCTATTGTTTGGATAGAGACAGAGATCAGAGCAAATCCTAATGCCAGACTTACCTAGCCTGGGATCTCCCCAGAGTTCAGACATGTTCATAATGGGGTCGTGTTAGCTCACCTGCTTTCTATGAAGTGAGGTTTATAACCCTGTTCTTTTGCCAGCTCTGGGAAGGAGCTGGGCAGAGGGGAGGCCTGTTCTGACACATACACATTGAAGAAGTAGAGAGTCTGAACAGGAAAATGCTTTGTTTCAGGGATAGGTCACCACAGGCTCATATAAGAACAAAAGCCAAACTTTTCCAAGCAAGACTAGATATGCCAAAATATCACAGGAGGGGCCGCTGGTGGAATAGTTCCAGCCCAGCTGGAAGTATTGGAAATCACAGAAGTAAATCAAAAGTAATTCCAAAAACCTTCTTCCTGATCTTTGTCCCAGTGGAATTGATTTAATGATTTGCAAAGTGGGGGGAGAGGGACAGACTAAACAGGCATGATTGAGTAGTCAGTGCTGTTATTCAGTATCTGGAACATATTTAGGAGCTGTAGCTATGGGTTAGACCTCCTTTGTGGAGAACCACTACAGGGGTGGTGGTCCTTGGCCCAAGGTTTTTAAACAACAGGACCAAATGCAGACCCATCCAGATCTCTGACAAAGGATCACGCAGACCTACACTGAACACATATGGCTGATGGACTTGAAAAATCCATAATTTCATTTAAAAATCTGCTTCTTTTTTGTCAATTTTGGGAGGAGTACATTACATTCATAAGTATGCCTTCCTTCAGGGTACATTCTGCTCACAGATGGTAGCCTAGAAAGGTCTTGAAGTAGGAGCTGTCCTCTTCTCTGTACAGCACTGAGCAACAGGTCCAAGCCCTGTGACTGGGGCTTCCGAGTACTGCAGTCACATTGGTAGTTAATAAGGAACTGTGCTCAGATACTATTATAAAGTAAAGGGTTAAAACTGAATTTGAAAATAAAGTGTGGGGTGGAGTAGCATAATCTATATCTTTGTCATCACAACAGAAAAAAAGTATTTCCATTTAAAATACCAGAGAAATGCAACTCAGCATGTGCAAGTTCTTCAGTAAAGCATTTAGTTTCTTGTGCCTATTACAGAAGGGGACTCCCTATACCAAACTAAGGGCTGGCTCTTGTTTTTGGCGGCCACTGTGTTCTTGCTTTATCTTTCACCCTCTTCTCCCTTCCCTACTTTCTTAATGTGTCACTTTGCTGATCACAGGAGCCGGTGCTGATTTTGTCATGCTCGGAGGAATGTTTGCAGGCCACGACCAGTGTGCTGGAGAGATTATGGAAAAGAATGGCAAGAAGGTGAAACTCTTCTATGGAATGAGCTCTGATACAGCCATGAAGAAGCATGCAGGAGGGGTTGCTGAATACAGGTACGAATTCCACACAGGAGCAATTGCAGTGAGCCAGCCATCTAGTAACTTCTGGAGCTGAATTGTGCAAAAGGCATCTGTTGGAAACAGGCCCATGCCTCTGTTCCCGTTTAGGAAGCTGTTACCGACATTTATGGCAGCAGATCTGAGGGAGGGATGACATTAAGGGGGAGACAAGGAGAAGGTGCTGGGGGTGGCTAGCTGAGAGCAACCGTGTTCGCTCAATTGCAGCCAGCGCAGTATGCTGTTACTGCAGCAGTATCTGCGTGGTCTGGGCAGTCATTAGGCACTGTTCTGACTTATGGCTCTCTCAGGATGTGTATGAATCAAATGCTGGAACATGGCATACCAGGCTGCAGTTTCTGGCCCTCTGCTTGTCCAAGTTGGGTATTCTGTTGGTGTACGGGTTCCCAGCTGGGCCACATGCTCCCTTCTGTCTGCAGAAAGTGGGTGTCTGGTGAATCGGTGAACCTCAGCTGGGGTTTCCCCAGTATAGAGTTGAGTTACAGCTGTAACACTAATGAGGTCCCAGGACCTCCAAAGCACTCTCAGTCACAGGCAGTAGCTCCAGGACTCCCTCCTGCATTTGTTGGGCAGCCTTCTTAGGCAGCAGAATCCTGCTGTACAGATTTCCCACCCCTTGTTGGGTAACAGAGCACCAGAGTAGCCCCAGATCATGCAGCACGCAGGAGCTTGGGTTTTAAGCTAAAATCCTCAGGGGAGAGGAAAGGAAGACAGGCTTTGCAAAAAAATCTCTTGTCCCTTACTATTTTACTCTGGAAAGCGCTGAAAATTTTGACTTTTTGAAAAAGCAGAAAGCTCCAGAAAACCTCCATGTCTTTTCTCTTATGAGTGGCAGGTATAGTCGCTGTCCTTAAACAACATGGTTCTTGCATACTTCGTTAGACAATGTTTCCTGTCTTACAGTATATACCAGTTTATTGAGGGGTTCCTTTTGATTCTTCTCCTCTGCTGGGGTAGATTCAGGCTCTCGTCCCATCTGGTAAGCTGCTGTTTTTAAGAGTCTCAGAGCCAGTGACCTTACCTACTGTTCCAGACATTCAGGACTGATGGGTTTTGTTGGCCTTGTCTGCTATAGCTACTTCAGCATGTGGGTTTTTCCCAATGTGTCCAGCTGCTACCATGGGTAAGAGCTGCAGCGCTCTGAAGGTGACGGTACAGAATGTAAAGCAGAATGGGATCCACAAAACAAAATGGAATTCACACGTGGACACAGAGACGTGGTGATAGGACCACGACAGTCCCAGACAACACGGTAGATAGAATGCATCTTTCATCCCACCTCCTATCCTCCACCCTGACATTGGTTCTTGTGGTGATTTTTACCTGCCACTTCTGAATAGTTAAAATGCACCATAAAACTGTGCATTAGTTCACCTAGTAATTTACAAAGTGGTAAGACACAGTCTACTTCAGAGCATTCACACCTGTCTCCTTTGGCCTGAATCATAGAATGGTTTAGGTTGGAAGGGACCCTTTGAGGTCATCTAGTCCAACCCCCCTGCAGTGAGCAGGGACATAATCAGCTAGATCAGCTTGCTCAGAGCCCCATCCAACCTGACCGTGAACGTTTCCAGGGATGAGGCCTCCACAACCTCTCTGGGCAACCTGTGCCAGTGTTTCACTACCCTCATCATAAAAAATTTCTTCCTTCTATCCAGTCTAAACTTACCCTCCTCTAGTTTAAAACCATTACCCCTTGCCCCATGACAACAGGCCCTGCTAAAAAGTTTGTCCCCATCTTTCTTCTAAGTCCCCTTTAAGTACTGAAAGGCTGCAATAAGGTCTCCCTGCAGCCTTCTCTTCTCCAGGCTGAACACCCAAACTCCCTCAGCCTGTCCTCATAGGAGCGGTGCTCCAGCCCTTGGATCATTTTTGTGGCCCTCCCCTGGACCCGCTCCAGCAGGTCCATGTCTTTCCTGTGCTGAGGGCTTCAGAGCTGGATGCAGCACTGCAGGTGGGGTCTCACCAGAGCGGAGCAGAGGGGCAGGATCACCTCCCTCGACCTGCTGGCCACACTGCTTTTCACGCAGCCCAGGATACGGATGGCCTTCTGGGCTGCAAGCGCACATTGTTGGCTCATGTCCAGGTTTTCATCCACCAGTACCCCCAAGTCCTTCTCCACAGAGTTGCTTACAACCCCTTCATCCCCCAGCCTGTATTGATATCAGGGGTTGCTCCAGCCCAGGTGCAGGACCTTGCACTTGGCCTTGTTGAATCTTGTGAGGTTTACATGGGTCCACTTCTTGAGCTTGTCCGGGTCCCTCTGGATGGCATCCTATCCCCCAGGCGTATCAACTGCACCACTCAGCTTGGTGTCATCTGCAAACTTACTGAGGGTGCACTTGATCCCACTGTCTTTGTCATTGATGAAGATATCAAATTATTATGAGATCCTAGACTGCAATAATAATGGACACTAAGGAAGGCTAGTGGTAGATGTTGCACAGGAGAGACCTGGAGACAAATGAAGTCATTAGCTTTCCTGGTCTGGCAGAAAACCCAGGCTCATTGAAAGAGAAGCCTATGTGAAAATAGGGTAACAGAGAGCTTGTGGACGCTGCACTTATCTGATAGTCTGTGCCTACTAGACACAGTCTGGTTCAGTACTGCTTTCTGAGGAAGACTTCTGCAGAGAAGAAAATCAGTTGGACATAGGGATGAAAGATGATATTAAAGAGTTTTTTTCAAGGGCAAAAAAGCTTGTGATAAATTTGGCAAGTTCCAAGGGCATTTGTTTTTTGCAGAAAAAAGGAGAAAGGTGGTTTTTAACATGCAAAAATATACAGTGAATGCTGTAGTTTGAGGAGAACAGGTATACCCTGGCAGATTTTTAAAGCCAGGATTTTTCTGCATCTAATACGATGAGAATTGGACAGGGATACCTTTACCTTCTGTCTGAGGAGGATGTGCATGTCCTTCTTGCGTGGAGTATACCCTTCCTACTTTACCTGAGCCCACGTACCACTCTCTGAGGCTCAGATCACAAGCTAGTGAACAATATGCAAGGGTTGTTTTTTTTAATCTCATGTGGGGCTGCATCTGTACCAGTTAAACGCACCGCTATCTGCAGGGTCTCTGGCTGTACTGAGGACGGCCAGTGGATTGCTTAGGGGAGCAGCCTGTGTGACTGGCTTTGCACCTGGTTGACCTGCAAAGCTCTTCTGGCACTGCAGGTTCAGTGTGCTTTTGCTTTCAAGAACAACTGTTTGTTTGCAGAAGAACGAGCTGCACAAGAATCCATCTGCGTCTTGCATCTGAGACAAGCTGAAATGATGCACCAGAAAGATGAGCTGCCTGCCTCTGAGCTTTGATTCACTCTGGGCTCATATGCCAGTTCCCAGAAGCAGTGTACAGTTTTGGGGCCTTTTTGTCCCCCAGCGAATCTGCTTGTCATCAAAGCTTCTGAACAAATGGTCTGAGTGGACAGCACTAGTAATTATCTCATAACTTAAAAGTGGCAGCTGCCAGATACACAGAGGCGCTGGCAACCTTTTATCTGAACTATGATAACTTATTGTCCTTTGCTACCCTGTGCATGTGTCAGCTGGAGTGTGGGAAAGGCCTCATTGCTGGTCAGGCATGTAGTTAATGGCAGCTTCCTGAGAGATCACGGAGCAGCCCAAGCATGCTGCATAGATCTCAGTGCAGCAGAGTCATTTGGGGCCTGGCCACCACAGAGCTGGTCAAAGTTGCAGAAGTTTGCTGTACCTGTAGGCCAAAGGACTAAGGCAGCTCCACCTAGTTAGGGGGGTGTGTGTGGTCTGGCAACAAAATTTATCACCAGCAGGAGAATTGATTGACACTGGTCCCCCTTAAAAATGAGATAAAGTGCAAGTATTATATCTTGTAGGAATAAAGTATGTACAGAAAGGTGCTGTATTTGGCTCAGTCTAGGTAAACCCTTTCAATTCCTTATGGGCAATACTACACAAATTCTGCTTGATCCATAGCTGTATTTTGATTTGCATCCTGATTTGAGAGTCCCCTGGGGATCAAGTTCTGAAACCTTCTCAGTAACAAGGGAGCGGAAGCACAGTCTGAAGCTTTTATGTTGAGATAGTGCCTTTTTGTGCCACTAATAGGTAACATAGAAGGAGTCCTCCAGTCTACTGCTAGCTACAACAGCTCCAAACATTACATCTGTAAGCCTTGGCTGTTAACTGTGAAGGAGCTGATTCTCATCTTGTTCACATTGCAGCCACGATGCAGAACTGGCTATCCGTACTGACCTTGGTCTTGGTCTTGCTCAGCCTGTCCCAGCATGAGTGTCACTCTGGTTTAAAAATAGCAACTATTATTTATACAGCATTGTAAATGTGCTGGGCACTGAAGGGATGATTGGAAACAAGGCAAGGCTTTGCTTTGAATTACTCTTATAGGAAAAGTTACAGGAAGTTTAGTCACTTACTAGTTTAGCTTATGGCAAACTTGAACCGAAAGGGTTCTGAGTCAGCACTTTAAATGCTGCATCCCCCAAACAGGTCAAGTCAGTGGGGCTTCTTTATATGCATTTAAAAAGCCCGGCTGTAAGTCTGTATCAGTGACCTCAATAAGCTCTTTTGTCTTTAAAAGAGCCTGAGCACTCACAAAGTTTTATTCAAGCAGTGGGGAGCTCAGTGTGCGCAGCCCCCTGCAGAATTGGACCGCTTGTCACTTAACTTCATCTTCTCAAAATTATACATTTTGGCTGGAGAACCTGAGCCTCCAGCAAACAGTTAAATTAAAATTGACAGGTAGGGTGAGATGGCTGTAGCAGGGAATTAGGTCATGAGAGTAATTGTTTTTGTAATGAATATGTCAAGTTGATCCCATTTAATTTTGAATGAAATCTGTGTACGCAGTTTCATTACTTTTATGTCATTTATGTATTGGTTTATTTTTACATTTTTACCTCCTTCCACAAGGAACATGGATCAGAGCTGGGAATTTCTGAAAGGCGATTATTAAGTTTCTTTTATGGGAGAAAAGAAATAAGGCAAGCAGGAACAGAGACCACACACAGTATTGTTCAGTTAGAGCCAATTTGCTTTTGTTAACCCTTTTGAGATTTCACAGGTTTTGTGTGAACGCTGCAGTCCTACTGTGGTCACTCAGCAATTCACAGCTGCTACTAAGCTGGGTTTTGGCATGTCATACTAACTTTAGGGTGGAATTTGGGCCACAGAGACAGAACAGCACCAGCAGCAGGCTGCTACTTACTGTCTTTTTCTGTATCCCAAATGATAGCCTGGAAAACCTGCCCCCAATTCCTGCCATTTCTTAAATGCTCTACTCATAATGTTGCCTCGTGCAAGGGTCAGCAGCCTGACCCCTTTATCCCAACCCACATTTTACTGGGCTGACAGAGCACCATCCCGTGTGCTTCACCCCCTCCACCCTGCCAGGATTCCCACCCACTGTGCACGCATCCCTCCGTGCCAGCAGCCGGCTTGAGCTGGCTGGGAGTTATGGGCATACCGCAGATTGGACCCTGTGCAAAAGGTCTAAAGCAAACAGTTCTCCCCTTCTATTCACCATTCAGTGGCTAGCGAGAGACAGAGTCTCTTCCAAGAGCACCTGAGCACACCTTTCCCAGCTGTTGGAAGTCCCAATTGCTCCGTCTTCACCTTTCTTTTCTGAGAAAGGCTTAGTTTCGGGTCATAACTCCAGGAGAGATGTCTGCCCTGCAAATCCCTCTGCAGCTCCTGCTGACTCGCTTATGCAGTGCTTTGCCAAGCTTTTGTGCCACCCCTTGTAATCCATGCATGGCCTGTGTGCAGGCATTCATTGCTGGCAAAAGTCTCAACCTGGGAATTTTTTTACTTAATTTCATTTATTGCCAACTAACACAAACTTCTAATCCCGGTTGGGTAATTAAACAAACACATAAGTAAACACCTTTCCTCCCCCTTTTCTGGACTCCAGTTAAGCCAAACGCCTGTCTTCGCCCCACCATCTCTCAGCTCCCCTCACTTTCACCACAGGTCGTACTCAGTCTGTCCCAATTCCTTCAGTGAGGAAAGGTGTGGCACAGGACGTTGTGGTCATGTGTGTAACGGATTCTGTCTGCCACTCCTCCCTCTTACTGTGCCTGCTCCATTGTGGGCCACCCACAGGCCACAGTCCCTTTGTGGGTGTCCCTGCTTTGCCACGGGTCACCTGGCACTTCAGTCCCTTGGGAGTTGCACACCTTTGGCATGGAGCACCTCCTTTTGAGAGCACATCTCCAGCTGCATGTCCCCTCAGGCATGTCCAGGTCTGTCTCCTCTTCCAGTAGCTGCTGCTGTTTCTTAAATACACTTGAGCAGAGGTGCCATGTGCTGTCTTGACTGCCTAAAGTTTTGGTGGCTCACACCATTTTCGGAGCCAGGTGGAACCGTCTCTGTGGCTGGCATGAAGCAGATCATGGCCTTCTCCCACACAGGTCATGCCAGCAGCCCTTGCTACCCAAACTCTATCATATGTGCCCAACACAGCACCCATGTGTGTAACAATTGGGTGCTCATAGGTAAATTAACTGGGTGCTCATGCATTAACAAGTTGGGCACTCATGCATGTACGACCAGGGTGCTTGGGCATACATTATTTGGGTGTACATGCATGAACTAATTGCATGCTTATGCAAAAATTAATTGGTCGTTCATGCATAAATTAATTGGGCACTCATGCATGAATTTATTCAGTGCTCATGCATGAACTAATTTGGCACTCACACAAGAACACAGCAAGCCCAGCAATTTATGGCCCTCACCTCTTTGAACGTTAATCCATTATGAACTCTTTCAACATCGTCAAAATCTTAATGTGCATCAGTTATAAACTCCACTCTTCCTTCCTTTGGGCCAGACAGGAGGGATTCATACTGTAACAGTGTACTTAGTAAAATGTCACTCCTCCATCCTGGGCACCACGTTACAGGGGTTAACATCACAGTTTGGTTATATAACCATCACAGACCCCAGCCCTGGACCAGACCACAGTGTTTAATAGTACGACGACATGTGCATACACTTACTAAAATTCTACCCGCTCTTCCCTGGGAACCAGATGACAGGACTCATCAGCATGGGCTGGGCAAGACGTTATCTGTTATAAACTCTGCCCCTTTCCCCTGGGGACTAGAGTATTGGGGCTAATGTTAACACAGCCTGAATGTATACTCATCACAAACTTCACCCCCTCATCCTTGTGGACAAGACTATGGAGGGTAATATTACAACAATCTGAGCACATGCTTATTACAAACTTCATGCTTTGTTTCTGCAAAACACATAACCAAGAAAGCCCAAACAGTTTGAATATATAACCATTACAAACTCCACCCCTTGGCCCTGTGGACTCCTCAGGGTTAACATCATAATAACCTGAGTACTTGCTATAAATTTCAGGACTTGTCCCTTCAAAACAACTGACCAAGAATGTAACGACAGTTCAAGTTATTCACTGTGCTTTAGCATAAAAGCATATGATTAAGATCATCCAAGCAAAAATTAACAAACACCACTGTTGAAGGTGCCAATAGGGTCATGAGTTCAGTAGCTGCAGGGCTTCATTTACATGCAAAATGGTGGAGGTTGGGGGTGAGTGAACAGTGTTCACATACAGCAGGGTGGGCATGTCCCCATTTGGGGAGTAAGGTGACACACCAAACGGCTTCACTGTCTTGGGGCTTGCTCAGCAGCCGTAACATTAAATGAGCTCTGAACTTTTTGCTGCGCTTGCAGTTGCTTAAGTCACAGCTCTGGATTTCTGTCCCACTTCCATCCTATACTCCTCCTTTTCCTTCTGGAACATCTGTTATTCCAGCATGTAGGGTGGGAGCATGGAGAATTTTCATCCCTTTTTGACACTTTTTTCGAAGCATAAACATAAAACTAGACTCTAGGCATTTTCCGTGGAGCCAATCTCACACCTCTCTTCCAGCATGCTTTGCCCAGTACAGTATCTATAGGTTACTCCTTGATCAGCAGGACATCCCGCCAGCTTATCAGCTGGTACCAGAGGAGCAGTAGCTGTCAGAGCTTTGGGGCTGTGACATTATATGTTCACCACTTTTGTAGCTTTTGGTCTTCAGAGCCAGAATTGGCATCCCACAAGCTCCAGGTTCCTCACACCACCATAGCCACTGCAGGGGCATCTCCCAGGGGCAGTGGCTGTAAGCGTCCCACATCTCTCTGCTTTCACTCTGAAAAAAGGGACCACCAAATGTTCATGCTCTCAGGAGCAATATTCCATCTCTTCAGGTCTGTTGTGCTGCTGTAACTGGGGCTGCCTTTGTTTGCAATCATCTCTCTGCTATCAAAACCCTGCAACTTATGCCCCACATGATGCTCAAGCATGAATTAACAGGGCAGCCGTGTTTGAACTGGTGGGGCATTCATGCATAAATTAATTGGACTGGCATGCATGAACTGAATGGGCAGTCATGCACGAATGCAGTAAATCCTGCATTTCTTGCCCAATACAGTATGCAGAGCTCTTCAGCTGGCAGGATCTGGTAGGCAAAACTGGCACTGGTTTGCTCAGATCCCAGACATGCACTGTCTCTCACCATCTCAAGGGAAGCTCCCCAGAGGCCAAGCTGAACCTCCTGACTTTGACTAGAGGAGGTGGGGATGGCCAAAAACCAAGCTGCAGAATGGTAGCATGACTGCTTTTGTGATGTTTTGTGGGCCAGGCCTTCTCTTCCTGCTGGCACTGGAGCTGAAGATAAAAGCTGTGGACTCCCAGCAGCGCAGGCCCTACAACACACCACTGAGCCCCATGCAGTCTGCTAGATGGCAGTGGTACATACATTTTTCCATTGGCCACTTATTACAGTGTTTATTTAAGAGTTTCAACCAAGAAAGAGTCAATTACTCATCAGATGTAGGGAGACTAATCATCGTTCCTTATTCACATGGCATATTAACACTTCTCCTTTATTGCCTCCCTAGGGCTTTGACCTCACAGTTAAACTAACAGAGTGAAATATAGCCAGGCTTACACTGAAGTACCTCCACATAGCCACAGTTGCTGTTGTTAATGATATGCAAATGGAGCCTCCAAACAGGCATGCCCTTGCTTTCTTGCACTATCCCCTAGACAACGTGTTTAAGGGCGAAGTAAATAAAGCCACATTTACAACAATGACAGATCCCTGATGCGATTTCTGTCCCCTCTCCCCTCCGCATTTCTCTTCGATGCCCCTTCCCAAGGCCTGCCTCTCCAAAGGAGCTAGCATGCCATGCAAAACAAGCTTGCTCTAAAACCTAGTGAGATCACCAGGTGATTGGGGAACGCTGCTGCTGGAGGACTTCCTGAGCATGAGGCTGGAGAAAGCTGATGGGGAAGGAGTGAAAGTTATTTGCCTGGATTCTTCCATTGTGTAACTCTTCAGATGTGCTTTTGGGAACGGCGCAGTCTGTGCTGGCATGCACCTGTACGTGATAGTATTCACAGCACTGCTGTTTTTTTCTGGCCTTTTTGCCTGGCTCTGAACTGCGCTAGCTCACCTTTGAGCTTCAGGGGACAGCTCTGCAGTGGGTTTCCGTAACAGGTTTCCCAATCCATATCTGTGGGCTCTGGAGACTCAGGCTGGTAGGAGACAGCCAGAGCATTTCCATCTGCATCTGGTCACTGACATGGGACAACCCAGGGGCTGAGAAGCCTCTGTAGAGCTGTGCTGAGTTGTGCCTGCTGAGAACCAGCCCCAACATTTCTCTAAGTTGCCTGAGCCTGGCCATTCCTTATACTTTAAAGCTTGCAACTCTAAGGATCAAGTAACTTTTCAGTAAACTTGGAAGCTTTACTTTCTTGTAGGCAGATGGTGGAGAGAAGGAAGGGGCAGATCTGTAAATACACTCATGGGATATTGGGGCATCTACAAGATTTGTCTGCTTCTAGTTCCCAGTATTGGTGGCTACTGGAGTTGAGGAGTTTCCATGCTTGAGAGCATCAAGCAGCAACAGGCAAACAAGCAATAAAGCTGGGGGAACGTTTGTAAACTGCAGCGTGCAGAGTATTAAGATCCACGTTGCTCCAGTAACCACACTGTTATGATGTTTTGCATGTAAGACATAAAGGCAGTAACCCATCTCTTCTCCAGGGCTTCGGAGGGCAGAACTGTGGAGGTACCATACAGAGGTGACGTGGAACTCACCATCCTGGACATCCTTGGGGGGCTGCGCTCCACCTGCACCTACGTGGGAGCTGCCAAACTCAAGGAACTGAGCAAGAGAGCGACATTTATCCGGGTCACCCAGCAGCACAGCCAGGTCTTCTCTTAGCCCAGGCCTGGGGGGCTGGAGAGAGAGGGGTGGGGGAGAGGGGCAGGAAGGGCTGCTGTTTTGTTTAGCTTTCTTCTCCATATTGTGTTAGTGGCAAACTCTCCTCTCTCTCAGAATGGCAGTGCCATAGCCATTGGAGGGGCTATGGCTGGGGTTTGGAAGGGGAAGGTCATGCTGTTAACACAGCACCATTGGTTCAAAATGCAGTAGCCTCATCTTTTATTGTTGTGCCTATTTTGATTTTTAATCAACATTTCTTCACCTGATTTTCTGCCCCTCTGATAAATACCTGCTGAAACCTCAATTAACAAGGAATTGGCTTGTACAGACATGGCTGTTACTCCTGCGCACATACACACATTCCCTTTTTTAAGACTGACCTGTCAGCTACCACCTCTTCAGGCAGTGCACCCTCCAGAAACTGCAGGCTGGGAGAGAAAAAGATGCAAGGAATTGCAAGGAGAAATAAAAACCATACCATATTCTCTTAATCTTTGTTCTGGCAAAAGAACGGATGTTTGTGGCATGGCTGCCAGCCTGCAGAATGCCAGAGGCGGATGGTGGATGAGGCCTGCTACTGGTGGCTTCTTACTGTAATGATGAAAATGCCAGATCTCTTTCACTCCCCGTTCACGGGGCTGGTACTGCTGTTCTTACTTAAATTTCCCTGTTCAATGGACTTGCCTCTCCAGAGATGCTGGCATTGAATGTAGCAAACCCGTGCTGTCCCCCCTGCCCTCATCTGTGGAGATAATTCAGGAGAAAATGCCTCAAAGCTTGCCTGCTTTTTTGTGCATGCAATTATTGAATTACTTAGGTTCCTGCTTTTACCTGCTCTCTGTGAACAGATGTTTAAGGCATTGAAACCAGGGGGAGATTTCCCTGCAGCCCTCCCTGTTGCCTTGCCTGTTCATATCCATTTAGCAAAGGCATAAAAACACTGATGTGCATTGTCTGTGGCCAGGTGAATGAGGCTGGAGGCGTCAAAATCACTTTTGGTTATTTGGCACTGCTCCTCTGCAGTCCTCGACACTGTGAAAAGCAAAAGAGAGCTTTCAGCGGAATAGCCTGATGGCGAGACGCTGGTAGGCTGAGATGAGTTAAAGCATTTGCTCTAAAGGCAGTAATGAATGTTTAAGACTCTGGGTAACACTTTAATAAAGTGTAATGGCCCGCTAATTAATTGATAAATCACAATGAAATTTCTTTGGAAATACACATTGCATCCACATGAATCCCACAGTAGCTCGTTATGATAAATGATGTAAAAGTGAGCGCCAATGAATTAATAACGCTTGGCCGCTTACTTTAAAGTGCTGCTGAGATTGTAATACAGCTGGTGTTACTTCAGAGTTGTACTTTCCCCTCCTGTAGATATCTGTAGAAAGAGGTGGGCTTCCTTTGAAGAGCAAAAAAGTGATCTGTAGGAAGAGGAATAGCAAACAGGAACTCTAGAATTAAACTCATACGCCAGACTGCTCAAAAAGCCGTGCACAAGGGCTGGTACAATTGACCATGCTGAGGAGCAAATCTAGGCCACAGGCTGATCCCTGGTGATTTTGATGTGTGTTGTGCACATTAGAAAAAGCACAGACTACCTTCCAACTAGACCGATATTCTAAATGGCTTCCATTTAATGTGTAGACCATAATTATTAATTGTGGTATGACCCCTTCCTCTGCTTTGGAGGTGAACGAGGGCCTTAACGTGAGCACAGGTTATGCTTGTGCTGGCTTTAAGGGCCGTTTGTCCTGCTCACATATCACAAAGGGACCTGAACGCAGAAGAGGAGCAGGCCCTGTGAATAAAGATCTCTGTTCCCTCCAGCCTGAAAGCACCACATGAAGAAGGTGCCAGGCTTCTTTATCACAAACCCTAGCGCAGGCCAAATACTGCTCTTACCTGCGCTAAGCCCAGAGTATGAGTAATGCCAGTAGTGTTGCTACTCCGCAGCGGTAGGGCTGTAGGAGGCCACTGTTCCTTCGTTTACATGATGTGAAGGGCAGGGGTACAAAGGCAAATGGACACCTCCATGAGGAGCAGGATTAGACTGTTGTGTCACAGGCCTGAACACAGGCGTGTCTCCACACTCGTGCCTTCATACGGGGGCGGTGCAGCAGGCTGCTGCTCTCGCACCCATTCTCGCTAGTGCTTTTCTACTTTTTTTTTTAGCTACATTTCTAAATGGAATTTAAGAACTACATATATTAAAAATATATATTTGTAAACTTTTTTTTTAAAAGATCATACGCACACTAAACAGAGCAGCTTCAGGACATGCCTGTGGAACAGTTTATTTTCCAAAGGGCAGTGCTGGGGACAAGGTGGGGCTGCCTCTCCACAGGTGTGGCAAGCATGGACCTCCTCCCCAGGCAGGCTGCACGCTCAGACCTGCTTTCCTTCCCCTTCCACACCTATCTCTGACTGACCAGTGACTAATAGGGAAGGATGGGGATAGGCTGATCATAAGTTGTCCCCCGAATTCTCCAGGCTGTGAATGACATTGGCACTAAGAATAGTTACTGATAAAGCTTTGAGTTAGGCTATTTGGTTTTCTATATAGCAGCGCGTTTTCTGTTTCTTTTTCTCCTTCTCCAAAGTGAGCGCGAGGGAGAAATGGGCTGCAGAAAGGCTGAACTGGTGGCACACCTGTGTCTCACCCAACATTATGTGCAGGTTTTGTTCAGGGATAATCCTCAAATGTGTCTGCGCTCACCATGCACACTGTACGTGTCCAGCTCTCGGAGAGGCTGGAAAATGGAAGAGAGGCGAGCTGGAGCCCTCCTTTAACACGCAGCCCTGTGCTCTAGTCGTTGCTCTTATCTTCACTTAGCCCCAGGCCCTGTGCCCTGCTCAAGCCCGCTGCCACTCTCGCAAGGAACTGGGGGCAGAGAAGGGAGCTGAGGACGCGCTGTCCCTGGCAGGGTGGTCCAAGCAGAGATCACAGCTGCTGACAAAAGCCACGTGCCATTTGTGGATCTACCTCACCTGCGCATTTAACCGGGGTCTGCGTTTCTTGGTGTCCTTCTGTGGGCAGTGTCAGTCATAAGCGCTTAGTGTAGGGTGCTTGTGCATAACCTGGTCTTCTTTAATCCTACCACCCCAAACCCATCCTGTCTCGAGGAATACTGTGGGTGTGACAGCCTGCGCTGTAGGCTGAGGTCATGCCTGCTTCCCCCAGCCAGGCAGCTGTTGAACACCTCGAAGCACTGTTGAGGTTCGGCCCGGTGGCGCTGCAGCGATGTAGTGTAACATGCCAAAGACCTACAAGCAGGGATGCTGAAAAGGGGGTGGTTAAAGCATTAAAGCAATCCCTGCTGAATGTTCTTACGCTTCTTGAACCGTAAAGACACATAAAACACTCCCCACTACTCCCACTCTCATTCTGGAGTCACCTTGCTGCAGCGTGTTTCGCAGGGTGGGCTGGTTGGCCCTGCTACCCACGCAGCCTGGCTTACCGCAGCGCCCCTCGGGGAGGAAGGGCTTGGCACAGCAGCCGCCTCACTTGCCCCCGAGTGACTATGTGGTGGCTGCAGGGAGCACACGTGTAGACCCCTTCGCAGGCATGAGGCCAGCCTGTTTGAGGAGCAGGTCTCGAGCCAGCATCCTGCCAGAGGCAAAACAAGCCACGCAGGGCTCCTTTCTCTGCAAGGAACACATGAGCATGCCCAGCGAGTGCGTGCCTCCCCCTCGGCACGGGCACAGCCGCTCCCCGCTGCCAGCCGTGGGGCCAGGGCTTTGGCTCTGCTCTTCTGCGCAGCTTTCTTCTCACCTTGGAGCGGGGGGGGGGTGTGTGTGTAGGACGGGGCCACCTTGTAAATCTGGAGTTGTCAGTAGGGGCAAGAGGAGCCTCCGCTTATGTCTGGGGGAGCTTTTCCCATATGACATGTGCCTGTGTCTTCCTTTCAGCTAGTCAATAGCGGGGGAGAAAAGATGGGGTGAGCAAGAAACACAGTAGCAATTACCCAAGCCCCACTGCACTGTGGGGTGTGGGGGAGTGTGGAGGGGAGGCTGGTGTTTTCCAGTCATGGGCACGTTGCGTTTGAAGCCTTTTTTGAACTAAGCACTCCCTAGTTTATATCTACTGAGCTCCACCGTCTTGAGCAGACACTACAGCTTTCTGCTGGTGTACGTACAGTGTCTGCCCAGCACCGCCTCCCACCGCTTCACCCACGGGATGTTGCTTTTTAGTTGCTAGTATCAGCTTTATACCAAAAGTTCTTTGCTGGAGCCAGAAGGGCTTTTGCAACCAGTCCCAGGTTTGGCCTTGCTTGTGTAGAAAAGAAATGGAAAAAAAAAAGCCATGGCCCAAGAAGAGCCGGCGGGCAGGAGAGGGCTGGGCCCTTCCCTGCAGGCTGCGAGCTGCCCCGGGGGCGGAGATGCTAAAGCACTTCTCGGTTCCAAGCTGGCACAGCTCTGCGCCCCTAAACACAGCGAGGACCAGCCCCCTGCAGCCTTTGCCTCGCTTGCGGTCATTCAGCTGTTCCAGCGGGCCCGCCCCAGCATTTACCTAGCACCATGTTTACTGGTTGACGTTTTCGTACATAAATAAATAATTGAGTCCAAAACTCCTTGGTGTCGCTTGCAATAACTGTGAAGCGCTTCTGTGTAATCGGCCAAAAAAGAGCTGATGAGTGTTCGATGTTTTCCCGGCCCGGCTGCGACGGCAATGACGAGCGCTGCCTCCCCTCACCCGCAGCAACCGCGCGCGCCCAACGCCTGCGGCAAAGGTGGCGCAATCATTTAAAGTGGTCAAAAGTTGTAAATGGAAAGTTTTGTTCTGCAATAAAGAGCTTCTTCACTCTGATGGTCTGGCGAGGGTTTTATGGCCGTGGACGGGTACGTGCGCGTTTCTGCGTCGCGGCGAATAAAGGAAGGGCTCTAAAATGCACTGCCGAGGGCAGGGAAATGAAATGGGGCAAATGACTTCCCGCGGAAAGCTCTCTCACCTTGAGTCACAACTCATGAAGACAAAACACGCATTTGCAATTGGCACTGTTATTTTATTAGTACGAGTATACTGAAACAATAAACTTGTACTGGTATACAGACAATTTCTTTAAAACAATTTTGTTCAAATTTTGAATCAAACATTGTTTTATTATAATAATGAAATAATTTCTACCTAGAAAACCTGCAAGCACCATCAAAGAAAGGGACCATAAAATTCAATAAACAGACGCGAGTGTATCCTACAAATAGACACACCACCATTAGAAAATAGAATATGAATTCTTCCATTTTTTTAATATTTGTTTTAAAAAAGCTAGTGCAAGTACAATATTTTACACTGGAATTACAGAGAGTATGCACGCATATGGAAAAAAGCTCTCCTGTCACAATAAAAGCTCTAACTATGTCTGTATGCACTTAAAATCTCCTCTTTTCAATAAGGTGCAAAACGTTATTCCCTCCCTATTTCTCCTTTGTACTGGCCATGTCAGCTCATTTTCTCCCCAACACAAAGCTGCGATATCCCTTTTGCTGGGCCTACACTAGGAACTACACTGGAAGTGTGATTTGCAACAACCCTCATTAGTAATACCAGATGATTTAAAAAAAAAAAAAAAAAAAAAAAAAAAGACCTTAAAAACTACGGCTGTAGAATGGCTAAACCTTACCCCGGCACAGCCCCGCGCCAAGCGCCGCCGCCGGCTGCCGGGACCCGTGACATAGCTAGTACAAAATGATTTTCAGTAGCTCACCCAAACTGAAAAAGGTTGGGAAATTTACCCCCCACCCACCCCTTTTTTTTTTGAAACACTGTGAAAAGAACAGTGTTCAACAAGTTAATATATTATTCCAACAAAAAAAAAAAGAAAAAAAAAAAAAGCAAATACATACATTAGTGAGTTTCAACATTAGCCGACTGTTGTGAAGAGTCTTATCTACGCCTTAAGAGATCAGTAACTTCGCTAAGCGGCCAGCCCGACGGCCGGGCAGAAGACACAGACTGAGCCACCCGCGGCCGCCCCGGGCCCGGTTTTGCCCTCAGCTACCCAGATCCAAACCCGACCAACTTGGACAGGCGTTTCTGCAGAGCGTGTTCAAAGGGAGAGAGAGTGGGTCCTGGATTTTTAAAAGCAAACGCCAGGGCAGGATCCCTTCGCCGGCTGGTGTGACGGGGCAGCGCAGCACTGCCCGCGGAGCCGGCGGTCCCACACCGGCTCCACGCCGGCCGAGGATCTGGGCCCTGAAGTTTCTGCTCGTCAGCAATCCCGCAGTACAGCCACGACAGCTTCAAGGAGTGACTAACGCTCGCTGCAAACAACACTTCCAATGCATACCTACTGTGTGGTCGAGGGAAAGGGCACAGGAGCTTTGACCGCTCAAAACAGAAACGAATGAAAAAGAAACAACCTTGGATGAAGCCTCCATAAAATCCTCAGTGGAAGACTTGAGTCCTTTCAGCTAACGACAAGGAAAGAAAAAACTACAGAAACCTTAGAGACTGTTATTGTATAAATACTACCTGTTGGCTGAATGCACTTCATCGTTACACAACTGGGGCCGGTTTTCTGAGCGCCCGGGGGTCACTTGGACAGGGCGAGTTATCTCCGCCCCGTGTGCCTGCGGGAGCTGAAGCTTGGGTTACCTCAGGGGAGGGGGACGGGGGCAGCCTGGAACTTCACCCGCTCTGCCCTGCCACCGGCTCCCAGCTGCCCAGCTCAATCTTTGGACAGGAAAAGGACCCCCTCCTCAGAAACTGCTTGAGGATCCTCTCCTTTTGGCTTCTGAAAAAACAGCGGTCTCGCCATCGGTCAAGACCGTCATGGGGAACGTGCTGTGTGTGACCAACTGCTCCCCGGCAGCTCTGAAAGCAGAGCTGGGGGAGAGGGGGCAGTGTCGGGGGCAGGAAGGCCGGGTTGCCTTGGGTATCGCTCTGCTGCTAGCGCTGGGCTAGGATCCCTTGTTACAAGCACTTCTTGCTCAGGGTTATACTCTTTGGGTTTCGTCTGGAACAGGAAGTGCTGAAAAAACATGGAACAGCATCCCAGAGAGAGGAAAAAAAGGGGACTGAAAGGCTTCAGGCGGGAACTAAGCAGGTCGCGCTCAGCCGGCAGCGGCTCGCCACCCTCGGAGGGCTGCTGCGGCGCTGCCGGCAGGGCCTCGACACCGGGTCCAGCCCGGCCCTGCCTGCGAAGGGCACGGCCGAGGCCTCCCTCAAAACCGGCCTTGCCCTGTGGGCTGCCAGGGGCTCCCTCGGCGCAGGCAGGAGAGACTTAAAAGCCAAATCCAGCTGGCGAGTGAGGCTCTCGTTTTGCACAGTAGCCACCCTTTGAAGTGCCCGGTAGCTGCACTCGAGAATTGCTGCTCCAAGGTATATTTTCAGCACAGGAATAAACAGTGTGAAGCATGACTCCATTCCCCAGAAATGGGACCCATGTAATACGAACAGAAAATTAAGCACAGTTGTTCTTTAAGAGCCTTTTAAGTAATAATTCTTCCTGGCCAAAGCCAATACAAATCAGATCATCTAGACATGACATTTTCTATATACAAAAAACATGTAACTTTCAACCTTTCTCTGCTTTTGTATTTAAAAACTTTTTTTTTTTTTACAAACAAGGTATGAAACTCACTGTTCAAACAGAGCCATCTCTTTTTCAAACACTGAATGAATCATTCCAACATTCATTTTTCTTTTGTGCAATTTTTTAAAACATTACCTGTACTCCTCAATGTGAGTGCTTCAAAAAAAGTTTCTATTTTTAATAAGCTTCTCAAATTAGGTTTACATCAAAAAATATTCCCACAAGGTATAGTGCTACAAGAAAAGATCCTATCAGTAAAGGTAACACATCTGAAGCGAGGTCGTCTATGTAAAAGAAATTGAACTCTGGAGTAGAGGTGTGCAACGCGTTTGGAATTTCCCTACCGACACAAAGCAAGGCTGTCCTCAGGACAGGGAATCGAGTGGACACGTAGGCATACGTGTAAAGAAAAAATTCACACATATTTATTCGTGTGCAAACAGACACTTCTGTCTGGGGTGTGTGTGCACGTATGCGTATCTGCATCAACAAATTCTCGTTTTGCGATGTATTTCAGGATTTGGCGGGGTGGAAGGGTTGGGTAAACCAGAAGAAAGGGAATTACTGCCTGCACTCTGGTGGTGTGTTTATTCCCCTTGCTTTTCACATCAGCACTGGCCAGAGAGCCCAGAGCGGACTCTGCTGTTGCCTGCGATGACGGGGAGGGGGAAGAAACGGAAATCATTTGTACGAGTGCATGTCCCGTTTTGCCATTCATCGAGTTCCTGGGACAGCAGAAGTGTTTCAACGGGCCAAATCCCCCCCGCCCGCCTGGGGCTTCCGCCCTGGCGAGCCTGGACGAGCCCCAAAACGTTTCCAGCTGCCTGATTAGGGTCAGGATCTGGCCCCGACCGAACCAAGCTTCAATGTCACAAAGATTTATACGCGTGCTTCGCGGCAAGCTCCCGAGCAGCCTTCGCTGGCCAGCCCAGACCCCCCGTAAGCACGTGTACAAGTGTTTGCAGACCTGGGTCCCAGGACACGCAGAGCACTGTGCCAAGAACCCCCTCTTTGAAATAACACTATTAGTGTTTAAAAATACTGAGGATTCGCTCTCTTTGACAGAGGCTTTTTTTTGGGTTTTTTTCTTTTTTTTTTTAGCAGTTGCAAGTATTAACAGAATTTCACCGTTTCCTTTTTACTATTGGCAACACACTTTAAAGTAAAACAGATCTCTGCAGAGAGTGAATTTTCGTGATAACCAACAGCTACAGTTCGCGCTGAGCCTGCTGCTTTTGTATTGCAGTCTGGGTGAGATCTACAAAGTTTAAACCACGAGATGCAGGAAATCCAAACTTGTCTGTAACATTGTACATCCCTACTCCGGAGCAGTAAAAGTGCTGCTTCTGGTCACATCAGTGTACCACACACATGCCAGCCCCATCCCTGAGTAAAAGGTGTGAAAGGTTTCTAAATGTTCCTTGATTTAAGGGAAACGAGAGTAGTGATGTCACTTCCCCACGCCGAGAAAATGACGGGAACGACAGGTCAAACGAAGCGACAGCGGGACAAAGGAATTAAAGGAATAAAAAAAGGAACGCGCGCGCGTGCGCATGCGCGTCCGTCCCCCTCCCGAGGTCTGCGTCTTCGAGGGAAAGCGAGCCCAAGGGCAACGTATGAAATGGTAAAATAGGTCACCAGCGACTCCGGTTTGGGTCTTGACCAGAGGACTCGAGGTAAGTGACATCAAACTCAAATTCCCCATGATGTGGCCCAGACAAACTGAAACAATGCCTAAGTTAAACACTATAAGGAACAGTCATTTTATATATATAGATCTATAGATAGATTAGATAGATAGACAGATAGATAGATATTTTTTTTTTTTAGAAATCCCTATAAAGAGGTTCTTGTTTTATTTTTCTTTGCCCTGACTAATTTCTTGGTGATTGTATGCGTTTCGTTGTAAACTAAACAGCCTGCTACAAAAGAAAGAACAAAAAAAAAAAGACAAAAAGAAAACTACTGTCAGTTACTATTGCAAAGCGGACGCCGCGCAGAAGCGGCGGCTAAACCTCCTCCGCCGGCTTCACTGCAGCACCTCTACGCCTGCGAGTGGTATTTTTGCACGTGCCGGGGATCGATGGTACTTCCCGGGAGCGGGGACTCGCCACAAGGGATGCTCGGCGCCGGGGGGAGAGGCAAAGCCCCCCCTTGCAGAGGACTCGGTCCCGGGGGGATTTTCCTCTCCCCGGTGGGAGGCAGGTCTCGCCTGCGTGCCGTCCAGGCGGAGGGCAGCACTCGGCTGTACAGCCATGCGGCCAAGTGCCGCCCTCCGCCTGGACGGCATGCAGATATTAATACATCTTTTTTTTTTTTTCCTTTTTTTTTTTTTTCCTTCCTGGATCTTTTTTAACATGAAATACAAAAAGGGTTGGTGTTTCCCGGGGCAAGGGATGTTTGACCCTTAGTATGTTGGGTTTTTTTTGCGGAGGGAGGATAAGGAGGGTGTTAATAAAGGGGGTGGGGAGGGGGGGAAAGGAAGAAGGAAACTATTCAAAAAAGAACAAAACCAGGGGAAATCAGAAGTGGGTATGAGATCTAGCTACCACCACACGGGTGAGTCTAAGTTGGCACGTAAAGTATTGCACATCCTACAAAAGCCAAAGCATGGAAAGGGACAATTGTTTGGAAAGAACCAGTTATTTCAGAATTCCTCAGTCTGAAATACAAGCACAGAACTAATACATTCCTATTGCTCCAAACGTATTTTTTTATTATTATTATTTTTACTTTTTTTAGTGTTAGTTGAATAGATCCAGTCAGTTTAATAGCCCCTGCTTCCTTATGAACCACAAATATGTATGCGTATGATTTTACGTGAGATTTTGTTGTTTTGTTTTTTTTTTTTCCGAGTAAGCATGAAGTAAGGAAATAGTGGTACGACTGTGAACTAAAATCTGTAATTCTTTCTCTTCCTTTGCCATCAAAGCTTAAAAACAAAACAGGAAACAAAACGAAACAATAAATTGCAAGTGCCCTGAGCAGAGTATATGGAAGATTAAGCAACTTCTCTGAGCAGAAATATTAGCAAATAAGCACTAACTAAGCAGTGTGACTGTGAGAAGAAACCCACTCAGCTATTTGGTAGCCCACTGAGAGGTTACTAAAATTCAAGGAAATTCAAGAAAAGTTTCAAGCTATTTTAAACGTATTTCAACTTTTTGGTGCACCCCAGAATATGGTATAAAAACAATTCGTTCTGGTGTGAGCTAAATTTCAAGTAACAAATAACAAGAGTCAAAGCTGGGGTTTGGGGTTAACATTTCTTCTCTTAAATAAAAGCACTGTATTTTCGGGGAGAGGGAAAACAAGATTTTAAATAAATTTGTTTACTTTAGGTTACTGCGTTTCTAGTGACGGACTTTCATTTCCTTTTCTCCCTATCAGTACAGCTTCTTCAAAACTACCTGAAGGACGCGAACTCGCCAACCGAAAACGACGACATGAACGCTTGCTCACGTAGGGCCCAAGCACAATCCCACTGAGATCAACGGGATCTTTCTAGTGGCAGCAACAGGCTTTAGCGCTCAGCCCCGGAGTACTTCATACTTGCACCTCCCCGAGGCTTGTGCAGGAGGCTGGGTGCACAGCACCTCAAAGGATCCGGCCCTACCTGGGGAAAGAAAAGACTGAACGGCATGAATCCTCCCCCCGTCCTACTTGGTTTGTACCAAACTCTTGAAATCTCGCCTTTCCAATGGAAAACGATGCAATTAAAATAACAAATAATAATAATAATAATAAAATAACAATAGGTTTGTTTTCAAAACAAACAAACACCTTGCTTACGTATAGAAATGTTTCTTGTGGAAAACTCTCTCAGCAAGTCTGAAGAAAAATTCTCAGAGCTGTCCCGGTAGGACCTGGTTCTGTGTGGCAGATATGGTAGAAAGACCAAAAATGAACTTTGAAAGGAACGTAACCCTATGAAATGGCCTAGAGCGTAGGCAGGTTAGTGAGTAATTGCTACATTTGTTTATGCTCTTTCAGATCCCCCCCAACCCACAACATTATTAGGTAAAAACTGCAGGAATACCACACAAATGATAAACTCAAGATGTGCAAATTGCAAGATTCTTTAAAGTCCATCTTTTTCAAAAACACTGGACAATGATTTTTTTTTTCTCTTTCCTTTTTCCTTTCTCGTATTTTTTTTTTTATTATCTGTCAGCTCGCATATGCCTTTAACTCTTTCTCAAGCATTAAAGTTTAAAAAGTGCCTCCTATTAAGTAGTCCTTTGTGGACAATGACTGTCACATACTAGTTCAATAATTCACATTCATCCCTTTGAAACCACATTAAAACTTTCAGCATCTTGCCTGTGAGAAAACTTTACATAGTTGCATGTAGTTACAGTGTTGAAGAGATTCGTTTGTTTGTTGTTGTTGCTTTCTGAGCAGATTAAAGTGAGATACAGTACGTACTGAGTGTTAGACCAGGATGCTCAGCAATAAAGTGTGAACAGCGTTTTAAGTGCTTAAAGACATTCTAGGTTCATCTTCAACAGCGGATTCCTGTGTCACACCGAAATTTGAAAAAAGTGGCACCAGTTGTCCATAATCATGAACTAAAAACAGTACTAGAGTTAAAGACAAAGATTTGCAACCAAACTGCAAATGATGGATGCCTGTGATCTCAAAGGGGCAGTATGCATCTACCTTGTGGAAGCAAATGTCAATGGCGTAACCCGGTCGATTTGTCTAACACTGCACAGAAACAGGAGTGAGCCTGAGCCAGGCGCATCCACAGAGCCGGAGGCCTCCTCGTGCACACCCACGCACACCCACGCCACACGCACGCACCCACCCACCCACCCCACCGCCGTGAAGGAAAACCTTGCAGGGCGACCGGTGCAAGAGTCCGTACAGCCTCCCCGTCTGCTGACTCCGGGCTATGGAACTGCACTAGCAAGCAGAAAGGAAATGTTGGTGTGGCAGTTGCTTTAGGAATAAAAATCAGTGCAGTCAGACCCCATGGGGGGAAAAATATATATATACATATACACACACACAAATATATATATATATATATATACTGTAGAGCCTTGAGTAAGTGTTGGCTTGTTGTTGAAAACGTCAGAGACTGTCCGATCCTTTTCAGTAACACCCATGAGTTGTGTCCTCAGCATCCACCTGGGGTGAGGAAACCTCTTCACCAACCCACCCCAGAGCTGCAGTCCCTCCTCGGGACTGGCGTGTACAGACACACACACGCACGCACGCACGCACCCCACGAGTGACATACACCTCTGCTACAGTTCCCTTCTCCTCACCTCCCCCCCAAAAACTAGAACAGGAACCAAAACAAAAAAAAAAACAAAACAAAACAAAAAAAACCAAAGCAAAAAGAAAAAACAACGACGAGAAGAAAACAAAATCACAGCTGGACCCTGTCCTACACGAGGTGTTAGAAAACAGGAGCCATGACAACACATTCATTTCCACTAAGGGTGTGTGAAGCAGATACTGCCCCTTCCGTAGCTCTCGATAAACCTAGTCACTGACAAACACTTGTGGAAAAACATATGCACCAGTCTCCTGCATAATACCAGCTGCAACTATAACAACAAGGTTATAACATAAACCTAAAATAAGATGATAACATGTAAATACTGGGTTATTTAGTCTACAGTACAGTAATCTGGATAAAAATGACAAGGGATAGCCTAATTTCCTTTCCCCAAACAACTTTTACTTTCCTACGTTGGATCGACCTTCAATGCAAATCTTAACCTCCTGAGGAATAAAAGAAGGCTTGGGAAGAGTCAAAGGTGGCTCCTCTTCTGATTTCTCTAGTTTTCGTGTTTCAGGGGCTGACCACCTCCTCTTCCTCGTTGCCGGGGGCTTGCTGGGTTCTGTTTTGGTGAGCAAAGGTGCTGCAGGCAATCCTATTTTGTCCGGAAACTTCAGTTCACCGTTCTCAGCTAACATCTGTGCGCTTCCCTGATTAATCCCGTTTTCCTGCTCCGCATACCTGTGTCTACTTCCAGCTAGACTGTCATTCTTTGAATGCTTCAGCAAGATACTAGCTGAGTCCATGGGCTGGCCCTTTTTAATAGAGCCATTCTTCAGGTTCTTGAGTGTGAGTGATATGCAGACGTCCCCCACCGAGAGTTTGGAGCATGGCAAATCAAAGAGTTGGCTGGTTCTCTCGGGGCAGCAGGATGACCAGCCTTGTCCAAATACAAAAAAAGGGTATTCTACCAAGACTTCCACGCTGACCTGCAGAAAGATAGGGGACAATGGGGAGAGAGACAGAGGGAGAGAGAGGGGAGAGCGTGAGATCACCCGTGTGCCCTTGCGCCCGTGCGTGGCAGGCGGCGCTCGCCCTGGGGGAGAGGGATAGAGCTGAAATTGCAAAAGCGCTGTTCAGTTTCCGCAAAATCAGGCTGTAGACCACCAGACTTCACGCCTGTCCTTTTCACACAGGTGTTAATGGTTTCTCTGAGCTCAGCATTTCTTAGCACAAGACCTCAGTGGCAATCAAGCTTTACTTTTATCCAGATGCTCAGAGAGGTGTAAGAGGCAAAACAGCTTCGGCATCTGCCAAACTCCATACCCTGCCACCCCCCTGTGGTACCTAGAGCCTGTCATCCACATCTAAAGACACTTTCCAACCAGAGGATGGCTCAATGGAAGCTCTCAGTTCTGACACATGACTTCCTAAGTGACCACGGGTGCCCGAACAAGCGTATACTTACCAGCGTGAAATGGTTGAAGGCAAGCTGACTTCCAGAGGAAGGCCATGAGTATGTACAGAGTTGGAGCTGTAAAAGCAGCGAGACTCAACCTGCCTCCCCCCAGGAGACCTGTAACCAGTCCAGTTTCCTCCCTTCTCACACCTGCTCTCCCACTCTGCAGCTGAGTTCACCTCCTGCACTCCCTCAGGGAGAGGATCATCACTCCTCCTCCTTCTCTTGCAGTTCCTGCAAAGGGTCTCCTTTTCTGCACTGACCCTCACTTCACCCCACTTTAAAAGCACATCTGGTTATGAATCCTATCTAACCATCTCACAGGGAGCTGCCATAGCCAGGAGAGCAGACCAGCAATAGGTGCCCACTGCTCCTTGACCTTGCAAATGCCGGGACCTGAGGTCCCAACATGTTAAAGCACCTAAATACCTGCTTATCTTTGCACATGTCAGCAGTCCTGTGCTCATGGCGTGGTGCTGCATCTGCAGGCTCAAACACTTGATGTGGGCTCATGCAATTCACAGCCCACAGGGCCGAGCCACCCCCAGGATGCCACAACGAGGGCAGGAAATTCTGACTAATGCTCTAAAGGTTTGGCACGTGTTTTTAACTTGCTGTGTGTAACACCAATGAGTTGTGCAACTCTAAGAGGGTGGCTTATGCTAAAGTCAGATATCCGCTGCTCTGCTTCTAAGGTTCCTGTGTCCTCTGGAGCTCTTCTCAGGCATGGGGGGCAGGATCCTGCTCTGACAGTGTAGCCCCTGTTTGGTAGGGGCTAACGGGCAGGCGAACACCTGAGTACATGTGCTCATCTCGTTTCTGAGCCATTCAGCAGGCACGGAGCATACCAGCTGCCTGGAGAGCTTTCCCTCTCCGAGAACATGGACTCACTTGAAAGGAACATCACAGCAGGCTTGTGAAACCACCTCTCACCCTTGGGAGTGAGGAACACTGTCGAAGCAAGCATGGCTTTGTATCGTTAAAAATACACGTCAACATTAAGGAATAGAAGCAGTTTGAGATGCACATTGCGCCCCAGTGTTCAAACACCTTTGCTCATAATACTATGTGTGAACTTTGGGATGAAGGTGCACAGAAGAGGTTGGGCTCAATGACAGTACAGCACCCAGCAGCCCTGCTGCTTCCCCGCTAGCGCTGCTCGCCCTCAGAGGCACCCTCCCTGCAAGCAGGGCCTGAGGGAGCTCCCCTCGCACCCCACCAGCTCCACATCCCTTTTGGGCATGAAGGCTTCATCAGGGATGTCCCACAGCTCAGAGGCAGAGGCTCCAGAACCAGGAAGCCAAAGATTCCCATTGGGTGTTGACTGCCCCTCCAGCTGGTTAAGCCCATGCCGTGCACTAGCAGTCAACTGCAGTTTGTGAGACAGTTGATTCTGTTGGAAAAAAACTTTAGAAGTCTATAAATATATGCTACATACTTCTGCAACTAGGCCAACTGCATGTATTATCCTGCCACTCCACCTGCCCAACATAGTAAGCCGCTGTACAAGGAATTTCAAAAGGAGCAGTTTAGAGGCACAAGATGCCCCCCACTACATCAATTTCTGTCATATTAGACCTTTTCCAACCAGAATTGTCTGCCAAGAGTCAACTACACACCTGGCAATAGTGGAAAGAGACACGACTCTAGGCCTGGTTTATGCTCTGAATGATGGAGACAGTGGGGTGAGGTAACCATGGAAGTCCCATCCCTCTATGGTGTTGGATAGAAACACTCCAGCGCCAGGATTTGCAGCAATATTTGCCCAGAGTTTGGGATCCTATTCCATAGACACGCGTCTCAGTAAGGGGTCTGACTGGGAGAAGTGGTGGATATCCAGTATCTCCCATGGACTTAAATGGAAACTGCTGCCTACACAGAGCTGCAGGGTCCTCTCCAGGCATGGATCATCTGGTGGACATAGCTTTCTCCTTTATATTGCTATGTCTCTCCTCTTTCTTCTTTCCTGCCAGCTGTAGGTTTTTTTTTTTCTTTCTTTTTCTACTTTCCCATCCTTGTCAAAAGCTATTTGTAACTGTGGGAATCATACATGCTTGTGTGCATCATCCTCACTGACACACAAGTTCCTCTTGATGTGAACATGCTTCCACCACACGTTATACTTTTTTTTTTTTTAACGTGGCATCCAAAACACTTGCCTGAACTGTCAATCACTGAAACAAATCCCAGAATTGGTGGTGGTGATCATGAATAACACCAAATAATAAAGATGGCAAAATGCCAGGATTTCCATGATCTGGCCATGGTGTGCATGTACCAGTATCGATCTGAAGCAGGTTCCCTCAGGGATTCTCAAGCCCTGTTTTAGCGAGTCACTTCTGGATTCAGCTAACTTGGGATTTAAGGTAACCATTCTCTACAAGCAATAGTAGTCAAAGATCTTTTAAGTGTAAAAGCTCAGTAAAAACACCCCTGCGTATTTTTTTTTCTGACCACTGCATTAAAACACAAAAAATTAATTTTAAAAGCTTCCTCCCCCAATATCTTGCCATGATTATTGTAGGAGAGAAAGAGATTTGGAACTTGTTTTCCAGCTACTAAGATGATAAAGCAAGAAACCAAAATGTTAGTCTCTCTTCAAGCACACTGAGGCTCTACTCTAAGCTACAGTCATATTTCTGTTTTTTAAGACTGACTAATGAAAACACCCAAAACTCTTCAGTGCAGCTGCTGACTATCTGCAGTATTCTATAACCCTTTATAATTTTATTTCTCAGCCAAACTCGGCAGGTGAGACAGGCAATTCAGACTGCTCGGAAAACCCTGGCTGGAGCTAGAACACAGATGATAGGTGCTGGAAGATCTGATGCCCTGAAAATACCCTTCCCATCATTCAGAAACACAGCAACTTTAGTCCTGGTGCTCACTGCTGCAACCAACATAACAAGCACTAGAGCAAAAGATGCCTAGTAAAAGTGGTTTGTGTATTTTAATAAATTAGTATTTTTACTACATTACAAATACATTACTAATACATTAGTAGTGTATTTTAATAAATGTCAACATACACGTTTTCCGATTATGTGTTTTTCTCCCCGGTATTATTAAAATGTGCTGAAACTAGGAGTGGCAGGCTGGAAACAAAGAGAAGGAAGTGGTTCTGGAAGCAACATGCAATTAAGCGGTGGAACTCTCCACCGAAGGCCTTGCTGCAGGTGCCGAGAGACTCCTCGGGTCAAAAAACAACTGGGTGGATTTGTGGAACAGCAGCTCTCCCCTCTCACAGAGAGAAGTCTCTGCAGTGCCGCGCTCCCACATGACCTCCCCTACTCAGAGATTTTGGGACTCCTAATGTTCCCACCACCCCGAGCAACGCCTGCCTTCACAAGAGTGGATTTCCTTTGAGAGATTTACAGGCTGTAGGCAGCACCTCATGCCACGGGGACTACCTGGCACAACACATGGTCTGGGTGGGCATCCCAACAGGGCTGCATCTAGCCCATCTTCACTACACTGTGTTTGCAACAAACGCACCCAGAGCTAGAAGGCTAGGGGCTACTGTTCTCCACGGCCATGGGATCCCACCAATTCTCAAAAGAAGCCATCTCCATCCACCAGACCACTGGCTGCCACTGGAGTTTATCACATGAGCTCTTATCTGCTGCACTCTCAGAATTCAGTAACATGCATCTGAAGACAGACCACAGCTGCCCCATCACTCGGAGGAACAAGGACTTACTGCCCCTGTGACCAGGGGACACAGACATGGAGATCACGTGAGGGGAAGGCTGGGAGAGATCTCCATCTGCAGCAGCCAACTGAGTCAACATCTCTCCTTCTGAGTCTGTCACGGTGCGAAAGATAAGGAAAAGGTGAGCGTGGAGTAAAAGAAAAAGTAACTGGTATTTCTGCGTGCAGAGTTGTAAGAGGAAAACTGGACTAGACGATGGTCTAAAAAAATATGTACTGAACTAAACTAGATGCTCTAACAGGACTTTTCTGTCTCTAGTGTCTATGATTCTGTTTTTTTTTAAAAAAAAAGGAAAATTAAGAACTGTTATTTTAATCTTTTCTTTTTAAGCTATACTTTAGGAATAATTAGGAACGAAAGCACAGGGATGAAAGCAAGCGTTTCAGAGAACTTATTTTGCACCTCCTGTGTGCTTTGACCTTAACATCAGTGGAGTTGAATTACTGCCTTCCCTTGCTCCTGGCAGCGAAAGAAAGGACAGGTAATAATGATGAAAGTGTTATTACAAGAATAATACGTGGAATTGCAAAGAGATGCAGATCCATAGGTCTTTTCTTTTAGGCAGCTTGAATGCGGAGCAATAACAGCTGGACTTTGGGTTCTGGTCCAGTTGATACTCACTTGACTTCTTCCTAACCCAGAGCAGGAAGCTGTGAAACGGCAACCTAGCATCCCTCCAAGGCTAGGACCAGTTATTTCACTGAAAAGGCATGTAGCTTTAGGTGCATTAATTTCTCGCTAGGTTTCTATACCTGGAAGAGGGTTGGATTTGCCAGGTGACTAGAAGACAGGGAAAGGAGGGAGGGTGACCTCTTTCTGCCTACGTGCCGTGCTGGGGAGGGGCAGCCGTGAGCTTGCAGTGATACGATACAACAGCAGCTGCGCGGTGCCTTCCTGCTTACATTGCAGTTGTATACGCTCAGCTAAAAGTTATCTCCTACCTCTGTCCCTCAACTGGTGAGAAAATTAGCTAATGTTTGCACAGAGTCTGAAAATACAAATTCATCAATATTATAATGACTTCCCAGAGATCCCTGGGAGGAGTACGTAAGTAAAGCAAAGCTAATGATAACAACGCTATTTTTGTAGAACACTTACTCTTTACAACTCACGCTCCCTTGATAATACCATTTGAAAAGCTCCCTCCTTCCAAAAGTATGTATGCAACAGAATCTTAATTGTAATAAAATACTTTGTGAAGCTGTGCTACACACGCAGATATATCCCCACTGTACTCCAGAGTCAAGATATATTTAAGTGCAGCAGCACCACAGTGCCTCTGCTCAAAGTCACGCAACTAAATACTGTTCTTCCAATGAGAAGGCTAAGCCCTCTTCACACAGGCAGTTTTCTAACGAGTAATGACTGCCGCATGCCTGCTAATAAGGCTAAATGCTTTCCTATAGCCATGTCGGGCTGAGGGTGAGGTCACCGGAGACTTCAAGCACGTAGAAATGATCTGTCTCTCTCTCTCTCTCAACCCAGGCAAGGGAAAACCAGCAGAGCTGTCCCCACTATGCAGGGACACAGCTGATCTGGGAAGAGACCCAAGTCCTGGAATCTGCAGGAAACCTAAATTAAACCCCCGTTTCTAATCATATCTCTACGTGACTCGCCCTCCATTCTGGAAGCATCCCCGGTGGGAAACACAGCTGGGGAGTATTTCGGCTTCGATGATGTCAGCCTGCTCCTGATAGGCTTCTCCGTAAGGTGACACTTTGCTTGGTGAGACCCGTGTGCCTGGCTCCGGATTTTTACAGCCTCAGACCCGCCTTGCTTTCTGCCAGAGGATGGCACTCCACCTCCTACAAAGGCGTTCTTCTGTGCCCAGGACTACAACACTTTGCCTGCCTTGACAGATCTGCGAATGAGACATGACACAAATGCTACCTGCTAATTTGTACCTCTTCTGCTGGTGCAGAGACCGGTGGCCTGGCTGCAGGGAGAGAAATGAGAGCAAGATGAAAATTGCAGATGGGAGATTGCTACTTCTGAAATCTCATTATTCAAGGCACCGGGGCAAATTATAGTAGCTGGTCCTGATCCAAGGACGGTTCTTCTAATCACGAAGCCTGAGATGCACCAAAATGCAGTTGAGGGGTGGGGACTAATATCACGTCTTTATACTGAAAGCACCAGAGGCCCAACTTCTATTAGCTGTGCAGGTGCACGCACATACATGAACAAAAACGACACAGGGAATCTGCACGTTTGACATGAGAAAGGGGACATGTCAAATGTAGCGATTTACCATGTGTGAGCAATTGGGGAAGGATGGGCCACAGACTGCTGTGACTGTAAGAAATGTTTTGTGTAATCTGCTCCTTGGTACCGTCAGTGATTGTTTTTCTTCTCCAAACTGTCAGCCTGAAGTGTTTTACTACATGTGTCCATGTCCAGCTCCTCTTTCCCTCTCCTTTTGGTTCTCCAACGCTGAGAGTGCAGCATCAGGGTTGCAGATGCTGCAATTTGCAGCACTTAAACCACACCAAAGAGATTTGCAACAAGATTATTTAAAATTACTAGTTCGAGGAAGCAAAATGCTTTCCAGTATATCCGAACTGCTCCAGCCTCAACACAGCAGAATCTAAATTACTCAGAAAATGGGCAGCATCAGGGTAACGCTTTATGATCAATATGTACTCATTCTCAACCTAAAAATACCTTTGGAAAGTTACAGGGTTTATTCCTATATTGTGAACCAACGAGAAACAAATGACAGAAGCACAGCCTGCCCAGCCACCTAGATGTTTTTTCTTTCCAAATTTCCCTTGAGTTTATGTGAGCCGTGCAGTGTTTAAACCACCTGCAACCGAAGCCTCAGTAAAACTCTGTAGTGCATTTCAGTAACTTACGTATGTGATGGAGCCATTCCCAGGCGTCTCCAAGTTTTCAAGCCATGGAAATTCACTGCCTTGTGCCCTACCTATCTCTCAAGAGCAGGATTTGAGCTGAATCTAACCTAAGCTTTCTGGCGTGGAAGATAAAAAATACCTATCAAAATGCAAAATGTATCCTCTCGTACTGCTTACACCATTTTATATATTATATTTTGATCAAAAAACATGAAGATCATGTAATTCTTCCCGTGGGTTCTCCAGCTATAAAAAAGACCCATTTTATATCCAAGAGACTACACTTATCATTGGTGTGACCCCGATGGCTCCCCTGGGACAGCGGGTGGGATGATTTTTGGACCAGAGTTGGTCTCACGGATGGATGTGAACGATGAAGAACCAACCCCGCGCAGACCCACAGCAACTGAGACGTGCTGAGGAAAGCTGCATTCATGGAACACAGCATGTGCCCCAGCCCACCCCTTGCGCCCCACCATGCGTTGCCATTACCTGTGCTCGATGCTCGCCAACCGCAAACTGTATCACAGCAATGCCTGGGCTATGGCTGTCTTCAATCCTCTCCACAGTGCTGGAGTCTATTTTCAGGTCATTGCTAATTTCTGCACTCTGTATGAAGTCTTCTGTTTTCAAGTCCTCTACTTTCTTCAGCTCCCCGTTGGCCAGCTGAATGATCGACCCCTTCATGAAGTAGGGGGGCAGTGTGGGAGGCGCGGCGGCAGGGGAAGCGATGGACTGCACCACAGGCAGGTGGATCTGTGCCTGCACCATGGTGGCCTGGTAGGCGGGCTGGGTGGTGAGGGGCTCCGCGCTGAAGTTCTCACTTTTGGGGACGGCGGTGGTGACGAACGTGTGAGGCACTGCTGCAAACTGGGGAGACGACGTGACGATCGCAGGCGCGACACCTGACGGCTCGACATCTGTGCCGCCGACCGGTATCAGCAGGGACTGGGTGCCAGGGATCACCAGGTGCTGCGGCAGGCTGCCAGGATATCCGATGGCTTGCTGCTGACCGCTCAGGTAGCCTATCACCGGTGGCTGGGTCCCGGCGTAGAAGGCCGTCGCCGGCAGCCCGACGGGGAGTTGCTCGGAGGCGCTGTGGGTGGTCTGAATGACAGTATGAGGGGACAGCGTGGCCACTGCCTTCACCCCTTCGTGGCCCAGCGCCTGCTGTGGAGACAAGGCGTAGGACCGGTGGGTTGGCTTTCCTAAGTGCAAGCTTCCCTTGTCGTTGAGGGCTGAGGGAGAGGTCTCACGGTTGGTGGCTTGCTGCACCTCCATGTCTGCCGTGGGCGTGCTGCTGTTGGGGACCACCATGACGGACGCTCGGACACCTGAGGAATCCCGCGGGCCGTACTCGGCGGGGCTCGAGTGGACCACCACGTGCCTTGTCTCGTAATGATGGGGAGCTGGTTTATTGCCTGCTTTGACTAGACCCATGTCGGCAGAGGGCGAAATGCCATACCTCCGGCTCTTCTCTATCTCACCGTTCAGTACCTCCTTGGCCTGCATCGCCTGCAACCGGCTGCTCTCGGGCTTCTTGGGGGGATCCCTGGTGATGAAGTGGCCCCCCGAGTCGGTGTACTGCACCACCACTTGGGAGGAAGGGCCGAGGGTGAGGGTGTGCGGGATCACTGTCTGATGGGGGTGCAGGGGGACCGGTATGGTTGGAGGAGAGACATTTCTGACAGTGCTCTGGGAAGAGCTGGAAATGTGGACGTACTGGTTCTGCTGGGTGGGTGGAGGAGACCCAGCGGCAATCAGTCCAGGCGTCCTGACCAGGTGCGGCTCAACTTTGTGCCCCTGCTGGCTTAAGCCGCTCATGCTGGCCAGCAAAGTGGAATAAGCCTCCAGCTGGGAGCGCTGGGATGGAGTGGTTGCAACGGCGGTGGCTGCTGCCACGGCGCCAGTCGCAGAATTGGCCGTTGGGGATATCAGCTGCGAGGGGATGAATCCGGTGTACGATCCGCTGTACTGGGGCCCGACGAACTGGAAGGTGTGCTGCAGGTGCGTGTACTGCACAGGGGAAACAGGGGTCCCTGACTGGGAGAGGGCGGGCGAGTACACCGTGGGAAGAGTGGTGGAGGCTGGAACGGACCTGGGTGCGCTTGGCGGGGAATAGTCCAGCCCTGCAGACAGCGACTTGTGCAAACCCTGCTGCAAGCCTGTCTCCACTGATGATGTCCCCCCGGGCCGGTGCCGGCCCCCCAGGCCACCCTGGCCGCCGGGTGTGCTGGGGAGCCATGCTAGGTTATCCGCACGGTGGTTTTCGTTTGGCAGGACTGGCTTCACCTCTGAAGGCAGGCTGGTGGCAGGGATTTCTCGCTTCTTAGGTGGCAGGCATTCATTGCTCCGCTCTTGGTTGGATTTCATCTTTCGCCGTCCCCCCTCCACTGTGCTTGCTTCACTGTCTGGCTGGCTCTGATTTCAGTCTGATAAACGGAAAGTCACATTTGATTTCTGCAAGGGATCCAGTGACTTCATGAGGAATCATCTCCCCGTGAGCACGGTTCTCTGATGGCTCCTCTGGATTCTGCAACGAGAGGGTAGGCAAGGGAGGGGGAAGTCACACCATCAGTACTGGGAAATGAGAACAAATGAGCAGACACCCCAAAACAGCAAGCAAGTAAAACAAAAACCTCTGGAAAAACCAAAACTGGTCAGGCATTGCTGCTTTCATGTCAAGGAGCAGTTGACAGCTGTGCTGTGAACAGTAGCGAAAATCCTGGGCACATCTGCTAATGCATCACAAACACTATTAAAACTTTATGCAGATGGAAACTCTCTGGCCATAACTTGCCACATTTAGCAGTGGTCAATTATTTCCCAAGGCTCACTTTCTCCTTCCTCTCCGAAAACACTCCATGTCTCTAAGGCGCCCAATTTACTCTCCTTCCCCTGCAACAACGATGTTGCCTTCACGCTGCTGTGCCCTAAAAAGCATGGGAGCGTGGCAGGGAGCCCCAAGGAACATGCACGCACAAAATATTTATGTTAGCAACAAGCTTTTAGCGGTGCAGAGGGAAGGTGGCCAGTCACTCATGAACCCTTGAACCCCAGCATCACCCACAGGGTGACTTCACACCACACTGGGCTGGACTGTGGAGGCAGCAGCTGCCCCTGTCCCCATCCCCCACCGTCCAACACCATGGCTCCTTACAGGCACATGTGCCCTTCATCTACGAGTCTGGCAACAAACCTCAGCCACGCGATCTGTTTACAACAGCAGCACAGAGCCAGAGATGGCTCTAAGCCAGGTTCTTAATGTGTGGTGGTTTTTTTTCCCCAGTGCTTTGAACTCCCTCTGCTACTGACACCTCACGCCCAGGTGCCCGGGCAGGGCTCTGTGCTGGGAGATGCCTCCCACCACACGCAGGTCAGACAGAGCCAGGCGCTGGCACCATGGCACCACCTCCCTCTCCGTCAGGATCTGATTCCCCTGTTTCTTAGTGACTGCCAGACCAGCGAGGCTCAGGTACGGCACTTGTGGCCACGGCCTTGCATCCAAACCCTGAGCAAACTCAGCCCTGGGGACACCTCGCTAGGACACCTTGGAAAAGCACATTTGGGTTTCCTGATCCAAACCAGGAGCCCCCACCACTGTAAAAGCTCAAGATTTTATATTGGGCTAATTTTGCTATTTAAGCAAAACAGTTGCTTTCTGTGCTCTGCATCACTTAAGTTGGTGACTTCAGCCACCCAAAGGCAACAAAGTCAATTGTCTTCCTAACTTTCATTATTTGCTAAGGAAAATACTGTAACTAAATCACATCATGCTTTGAAAAAAAGGCAAAAGGAGCTGACAGTCTCTCCCTACCTTCCTGAAACCCGCCTTGCCTTATCCCATAATAAACTTTATGGAAGGTGAAACTCTTCCCCAGCCCCGGCTTGTCATCTGCATTTCTGGCCATTAAAAAAAGCTATGCAAGAATGGGTGCTGAGAAACTGTGTACCTTGCACAACTGGCGTCCCAACAAGAAAAGCATGCATTATATGAAAGAAAAATGGAAAGAGAAAGAATTAAGAGTGGATGTGAAGGAAGATGGAAACAGGATATATCCCACTTTAAACTGAATGCTGAGCAGCAGTCATGATACTCATGGCAAGTAATATTCCTTTGGGGGATTTCTTTCCCTGCTGCCTCACTTCTAATGAACAATAAGCCTGATGTTTAGATGCATATGCAGTACTTTGAAGACACACTAGACTAAGATTAAACCTATCTTTAGAAGCACTGTTTATGTTTAGGGTCCTCCAAGCTGCTGTAAGACTGCAGGAAAAGTCCAAACCTTCTAATGGTTTGATATAATCAGTCTTAAGTTAATTATTCCATTGTTTAAATATTGATAAACAGTAATGAAACACCAACAGCCACAGAGCCAGGGGTGGGGGGTGGTGGTAAAGCACTGTTTCAAGGTGGATTCCCTGGCTTTGAGGAGAAAGAGAGGACAAAAGGACTCAGGGCCGCTTCAAAAGAGCAAGGGCCAGAGATGTCTTGAGCATGGCGCCTCAGGGGCAGCGGGACCTGCCAAGCGGTGGCTCAGCACCACTACTCTGACCTGCCCCGACCTGCCGGCACCACCGCCTCGGCGCTGCAACCATGGCAGGACGAGGGCAGCCAGGAGACAGGGTCCCCGCTATATCAGCACAGGTCTTCCTCCTCCTCCTAACAGTTGCTCAGTGTGTCTTGGCAACAGCTAAAATTATTATATTACACATGACTTACAGATTTTTATTTTTAAGTTCAACTAAAAATAAAATCGCCGAGCTCACATTTGCGCAGTCATCCTTCGTTAACTTTAGCTCACTGTAGCCTCAGCGCTGGGCAGTTGGTTTTGGCAGGTAAGTCAGCAGCTCCTGGCCGAGGTGGCTGCCTGGGGACGCCATGGGGGGACGCCCTTGACACGGAGCGCTCGTCCCGCTCCCCTTGCCATGGGGAGCTAATGCTGGGCTGGGACCGTCCTTCAATCTCTTGTGGAGATGGATGTGAGCTGCAAACCCAGAATTTAAATACACTCCCATGGGGAAAAGCTGGGAGCAAAGGGCTGGCCCCTCTGCCTGCAACAGAGCCAGCAGCTTGTACATGGGACCAAATAGGGCCAGTCTCTTTCGCTGTGATGGTCAAACCAGACTCCCCCAAACCAGTTGTTCCAAAACATCTGGGTTCAGCTTCTCTGCATCAAAAGTATGACTATGAAGCTGTACGAAACCTGGTGAAGGTTCACTCTACAGGAACTGAAGCAAAGGTTTTGTTCTGCTAAATAGCATTGAATCACTGAGTTTTGAGTAGCCTCCAAAGTCAAAGCTAACATTCTTCAAAAATACCAAATACTAAATCTTTTGGGTTTTGTGTGTGTGTGTGTAAATCTTTCACATGTCTGACTGCATCATCACCGGTGACAAAAGGGCTGCCCAAAATCCCCTGGAGAGCATAGGAGGAATGAACAGCTTAGTGGAGACAAGGGATGAGACAGCCGTAGAGCGGTGAAGGCTGCCCCACTTTTCCAAGCCCAAGTACTTCATGGTGAGTCTTTGAACTCTAACAGACACAGGACTGGATTTGCAGAAATGCAAATGTGCAGCATAAAACAGCCTACTTCTACTTCAAGACTTAAAAGCAAAATGGTAACTTTTCAGCATAATTCAAGTTCCAGCAACAGCAAAGATAAGACAGGACTGATTTTGCTTGGGAAGCAATAAAAGGGAGACAACCCAAACAGTGTGTCTCAAAGGCAAGAAGTACAAGACCTGGTTAAACTGTTTTTTGCTGGCTGTCCTAGAAAGGTGAACGCCTGCCTTCTGACGTGTAGCGCATGGTTTGCTATGTGTATGCTTTTTTTTTGATACAAGTAATTTTCTGACTCTCGAGATTTCTTTTCTCTTTAACTTCAGAGCTGTCGATCACAATTTGCGAGGTATGCAAAAAAGCAGCAAACACCAGGTGATATTTTGCTCCCTCTTTGTATGCGTGTGTGTCACACAAGTGTGTGCGTGTGTGCACGCCTTTGTAATTATGGCTGGGAAGGTAAAGGGGACAAAGAGATCAGGGACAGCAGCTGGACTTTGGTATCTCTGGCAGCGAGTACACATGGAACATAGCTAAAATGTCTGGACAGCCAGTGTCCGCTGGCAGCCTGCCCACACTCAAATTCCTGGAAAGGCTTAAGGCAGAAAAATAATCACTTGGAGGAGTCACCATCTGGGATCGCTCTGGTCCCAAAGGGATTGCTCACTGGAGCTCAGGATGTGCATTTTTTTCATGCAAAACTCCATCGTCTCTCTGCAAGGCACTTTAAACCTCCCTATGTCTCCCAAAACAGTATTTTTCTATTTACTTCATCTAATAAATTTAAAACTCATGAGAGGATACTGGCTTATAGCTTGAGGGGCTGACCTCCTTTATTTATCCGGATTTCACTGCAGCAAAGTTAAAAGCAGCAACACAAGCTTCTGTCCACACCATAATCGTACGCTGTGTCCCACCACCCAGGACTGAGTCTTGGGGTGCAGAGAAGTTGGCTGGATTCACAAATCACTGCAGCACCTGGCTATACAAATAGTAGGACTTTCACTGCTTTCAGAAATCAGGGACTTTTTGCACTCCCATGATGTAGCTAACGTCATTTTTAGCCTCTAAAACACCTTCAAAAACCTGGTCCCTCATCCTCCCTAGTGCCTCTCTGAAGCTGCTAACAAACTCACACCGACATTTGCCACCAGGAGCAAGAGCTGGGACCACCCACTCGTTCGCCTTACTGCATGGAGCAGCCACCCAAGGGGGGCAGTCCTCAGCCTCCAACCTAAGGGATATTAAATTCAAATCCGTTGCTTATTGTCAAAAGGCTCCTTTCATCCCAAACCCTAATAAGACACAGATTATTATGACTTTTTAACTTTCACCTTCTGGCTCCATGTATGACCAGTAATTTCTCACATTTATCCGTGCAATAAAAAAAACGTGTCTCTCCTCTGTCAGACACCGGTGCCCTGCCTGGCAAGTAGACATCAATGCAATATTCAAAGAGTACACCAAAAAAAAAAAATCCTTTGAATCGAGCCTGACACACAGCTCTTTATGTCTGGGATGTTACTGGGCAGAAGCAGCAGCACAGTCGGATGCTCATGCCTCCAACTGCCTGCCCATCCCATCATGATAGGATGAGCAGGTAATTCCAGCAGCGCTGGAAATCAGTGGGAAGGGAGGGCACTTCATCCCACCTCTCCCCTCCCCTCCGAGGAGGCCGGCATCTTCCAGGATCAGATTCAGAGAGATTAAAAGACAGACACATTGCAGAGGGCTCCACAGCTGCATTCTGGCTCTCAGATCTATACGCCAGCTTCCCCCCCACCCTGCTCTACACCCTGCCCGCTGCTAGCTACATATTCATGGTTGTAACTGCTACAGATTTCACTAGCCTTGCCATGTGCAGCCCAGCGCATGCCAACAATAGCTATAGGAGTTTATTGTCCAATCCAACCAATTTCACAGTACTCTGGCAGATTTCCCAGAAGGGCCAACTGCAGAGCAGAGATCCATTAATAAGAAACATGAAAACCTCTAATAAAATTTGAAATTCTCCTCCCAAAACTAAAGGATTCCTGATCAACACTGCATCTGCAAGACAGATAGTCCGCTGCAGTGTTAGCTCTTATTATAATTCTAGGAATCTGCCACAGCAAATTGCGACAGGTTTCTGCAGGGCGAGCAGCTATTCTGCACGTCCCTCCTCTCCCCAGTCAGATCAGACTGCCTCCATGCAATATAAAAACGCAAGTGATATGAGCAAACCTCTGCGAGCGCATCGCTGGATGCCAGATGCCCAGTGGCTTGACATTCCCATCAAACGTTATGATGCAAGTATATAGGTACCATGTGTTGGGAGAGAAAGATTTAGGAGGAAAAAAACTGTAAGACACACTCCTGAAAGTACAGCTAGATGATGCAGTTCCAGGACAGCTATTTACTCGATGACATTCATGAATGCAGGGGATACAAAGAGATTATCAGAAAGCAACTCCTCTGGTTAACTATCTATTTCTGCTACTTGGCTGCCGAATTTTGAGGATAAGGGGAGACCTGCATGCTCTAAGCAGGGCACGTGCCTCCTGTAGTCCTGTTTTACTACAGTTACACTATGGTTAGGTACACATAGTTATTCTGTGTGGTGGGTGCTGTTGAGCTCCACAGGAATACTACGCTAGTACTAGCTTACACTTCAGCTAGGCTAACTGCTGAAGTAATGACATTTGAATTAACTTCCAGAAGTTTGCAGGTTTCTGCCATAATTTCATCTGGGTGCCATCACCTGGTTCTGCAACAGGAAAGATGCCCATATTTCCAGCATCTGTAAAAGTTGTGCCATGCTCTGGATGTGCAGCCTACCTTTCTGTGCACATGTATAGCGATGCAGTTACATGTAAGCCTTGTAGGACTGCGAGCATCATGGGTGACCGGAGTAGATTTACAGCTGCCTACTATTTGTTCCATGTTTTTTTACAAAAAAAGTTATTAGCAAAGGTGACCTCTTCTCTTCCAGCATGCTTTTCAGAGAAGTGGTACCACAGAGCGCAGCACAAGATGCCAGGCAGGCTGGAAGCATTTGCTCCGAGAGCCTCAAGCAGGGCTGCTGTCGGAGGGCTGGGTGCGTTGGCCATCCTGCTGCCCTCCCAGCCCACCCCACGGGCTGCTCTGCAGCACAGAAATTCCCCTGCCTCACAGTGCCAAACCTGGACACCCAAATATCATGAGTCAGGCCCTGCTTCTTGCCCCTGAAAACACATGATACTGGTTTACAGATATATTTCTTAAAGTGGTAATGGTGGAGGTTATTTGCCTTTTTATTATTTTTTCTTTTAACTTGCCCTTCTGCCGCGTGAGACCTTTCAGGCTCGAGGTCTCTAGCTTTCCCCTGCAACCCACAAGACCAGAAGCATACTATTTTTGCTAAAAGCAGAATTTCCCATCTCATCATTTGACACCAAGAACCGGAGTTTTGTGAAACAGTGTCAGATTATCTAGAGACCAGTGATAAAAATGCAAGAGCTGACAATGCTGATTACAGTGAAATTTCTTTGAGGGTGAAGCACTGTACTCTAGAGCCCTCTGCCTCTACGGAGGAAGGGGAAGAAGGATTTCACTGCTAAGTAAGGGCCTGAGCCCTGGGGCAAAGCCATGTGAGTGTGCACAACTTGATGCACCCACCGCTTTTTCTCTCAGCTGCACAGCAGAAAGTGCACTTCAGCTGACCCTACAAGCAGCACCTCTATCTGCAGCCATGAAGGAAAGACCTGGGGCTGCTTGGGCCTGGGGTTTCAGCTCAGGCCAACTGCAAAGTGTATGGTCCTGCAGGCAGACCTGATCCAGGAGTGATGCTGGAGCACGTTCCAGCAGCACAGTTTTACCACCACACCGTGCTGAAGCCTTTAAGACCTGACAGAAATCTGCCAAACCCCTCTGAAGCTCTGCTCCTGAAGCCTCAGAGGCAGCTTTGCCAGGACCACCAGCTCAAGATGCTCGGGAAGGCAGTGCCCCCCTTCACACACCCAGTGCCTTCGGTGGCAGCGGGGAAGCCGTGGAGCAAACACACACATTTTAAAGTGCTCTTTCAACGCCACTGACGGCAGGACGGAAATGTGGATCCCACCTATGCTGCTCCTCAAGGGGCCAGACGCAGTGCCGAACCTTTTATCTCCTGCACCACACCGACTGCTGCCAGCGCAAAACGGTGGGTTTACAGGACCAGCTTTTCTGATATTGCACAGTGACATCCTTTACTCTTGCACCCATTCCCTAGAGGCAATTCTGCAGCTTAAATGAGTGAATAGAATTCATCTATAAAAAAGTATAACACCGAAATGACTTTGTTGATGTTTTTCATTTATCTAGAATGTGCCCAGCTACAATGGGAGCTGCCTACACAATTTTCCATTGAAAATTTCACGAGTGACTATAAACGTAGCTACACCCACTCGCCGCTCTTTTTAACTTGTGACAGAAACTGTCATGCCTGTATGAACACATTTGCACCGCAGATATGTCACACAGGTCTCCTTCCATGTGTCTGCAAATGCTCGCTAACGTTCTCTCCTTCTTCGGCAACACAAATTAGAGAGACACCTGGCTTCACTGCCAGGAAAGATGAATAAGACCCCCATGAAAAATTACAGAAACCAGGGGTGTTTCACCCCTTTGAAGATCCAGCCAGTAACACCAGCAAGCAGCAGCCAACTTGGAGCAGCCATTTTACAGATAAGCCCAGGCGCTCATGGGGAGGAATGTACCTTTAAGCCTGCCTGATAAGGGGACAGTATGAGAGCATGGCTTTAGGGGCAGATCTGGAAAGGTCAGCTGCACGCTTGATGCCTTTCCTTGGAAGTCATCCCTGCAGACTGCTTCTCTAGTAGATTCCACGTGCTAGCAAATAAGACTAGAATTAGTCCATCTCTAACGTGCAAAACGTGAATTGATGTTAAATTCCCCTTGAAATGGATTCCAACACCTCCCTTTCTCTCAGGCTTCATTCAGCAAAGCTTTAACTTGAAGCAATTTTGCAAGAGTCCTTGCTCATAGCTCCAGCACACGCTCAGTGCCTTGCTGAATGACCATCACCACTGACAAAACCAAAATGCCAGCAGCTCACCCCGGCCTTGAGGCATGCAGCACGCTCCCCCAGCACTGCAGAAGGCTGAGAGCGAGTTCAACACCCCACCCCAGCCACCTCTCCAGTCTCTCTTTCTCTAATTCATTTTTTTTTCCCTCTTCATTCAGGGTCAGCTACGTTTGGGTGTGCCCTGCAGCACTGCCCACCCATCCTGCACAGGCCCTCAAACTGGCAATCTCAACACAGGCAACCTCGTAGGAGTCAGCACACGTATGAATGCACGTATGAAAAGACCAACTCTTCTGCACCTCCTCTCCCCATAAAATGCCTGTCCTGGCCCCGCAGCCCACAAAAACAAGTAACTAGTTACTCCTCCTGACTCAGCTTTTTAGGGAGCCTCTCTGCTGCTCCATGGGGAGCGCAGCAGGCAGATAAACGGGCATGGAGAGCCAAACCCATCACCGGTGTCACTTGAATGAGGCCAGTGCAGTGAGGGTGAGATTGCCCCGACTGTCCTATCTGACAAGGCAACACAGAAAACATTTAAAAGAAATAGAAATAATGCAGGTTTATAACAACATAGCAGGCTTCGCAGTCACAGGCTCCAGTTGCAATTAAAAAACCCACCCGTTCCAACTAAGAATGCAAATCATCAGAGTTGCTCTCAAGCAGGGAACGTTGACAAATGAAGGCGGTGTGCTAACAGGCAGTGCCAGTACTCTTAATTTAAGTATGTGAGAAACAAAGGTATGTACCATCCAGGACTGCCAGAAAGAACTCGCTTTAAACAGCAATCAGAAAGGACTGGAAGGGTTTAAAAATTACTTTTCTTAAAAAAACAGAAGAAAACCTTTTGATCCCCTTCTCCCAGCCAACTGAAGAAGGAATGAGAAAATAAAAATCACACAGCTCCTATAAAGATTATTTATATAGGAGTTTTGAACTCAAGAACTAAAAAAATTTCTCCTTTGGACATGTGGGTCCAGTGAATCACAGCTTGGAAATCCGAATGGATCTTTTGTAAAAGCCACTGAGCCATGAACATGCTTTCTCACCGCTGCAACCACTTTTGTGAAAGCATCTTACCCATCTGCCACTGGAAATCCACGGCGCAGAGACAAGTGACTCCCCGACACCAGTGAAATGGACAAAAGGATGACTAGCTACCTGCAGCTGGTTTCAATCGGAAAGCCGAGTAATTATTGCAGCCCTCTCCTGTGGCTCATATGGAGCACAGCATGGAGCTGTAAAGCGTTATGCAAGTCTAATATGCTGCCAGATCTCTTAGAGCAGGCAGCAGCCAAGTTGCTCCCTCCCACCATTGGCTCAGCTTCATTAACTTAATCAGGTATTCATTCATTCATTCATTCATTCACTCACTCATTCAAAAAAAAAAAATTACACTAAACCTGGCAAATAGCCAGTGCCATGCATGCAAAGAACATGTCCACATCAGCCACCGGGGGCTGGAAGAAAAAGGGTAATCTAACATCCTTCCTGCTCTGAGAAGGGCATTAGTTTTTCACACAGCCGGGTGTACACGCACCTTTGCAACAACCTCCCCAAAAGCACGGAGGGCTCGGGAGCTGCAGTGGGGGCGGATGCCAGCTATGGAGACTGTGGAATTGAGAGCAACCCTTGTAAGTCAGTGCAACCAGCAAGCAGCAGAGCAGAGTACTTCCCCAGAGCAACAGACTAATTAATTAGTTTTATTATTTAGGGGGAAAAAAGGAATTGTGGCAGGACCAACTCAACTTGTGTTGTTGCAAGGCCCCTACCCTTTCTTTGCACATACCACATATGTTGCACAGCTTAATCCAGACAAAAAGGAGAAAGGGAAGGGAAGGGAAGGGAAGGGAAGGGAAGGGAAGGGAAGGGAAGGGAAGGGAAGGGAAGGGAAGGGAAGGGAAGGGAAGGGAAGGAAAGGGAAGGGAAGGGAAGGGAAGGGAAGGGAAGGGAAGGGAAGGGAAGGGAAGGGAAGGGAAGGGAAGGGAAGGGAAGGGAAGGGAAGGGAAGGGAAGGGAAGGGAAGGGAAGGGAAGGGAAGGGAAGGGAAGGGAAGGGAAGGGAAGGGAAGGGAAGGGAAGGGAAGAGAAGGGAAGGGAAGGGAAGAATAGGGGAAGCATCACACAACCAGTGTTAGGAGCAATTGGTAATGGAAATCTCTGTTTGACCCCTGTATCTGTCAACAGAAGACTTCCTACAGGCATGTACCATTCAAGCATCAAATAACAAATCCCTTCCCTTGCACAGCTCTTGCATTTGTTTTTCTTAGTCTTTACATGTAAGTTTGCAAAGAACGTTATTTATTCCCTCTAGCTGTCATCAGAATGACTTTCACTGCATTTTTTTTTCCCCAGCAAGCTACAAGAGAGCTGCTTTATGACTATTCCAAAAAGCAGGCCTTGAAAGTCAGCTCTGTTTACTGTGAAGAGTTTAATGCAGTGAGCCAGGCTGGGCATTAAGGACAGGGGAGAGGTGTTACATTTCCCAAAGCGGAAGCTGAGCACCAGTGTGAAAGCAGTCGGCATCTCTCCCTCTTATCTCATTCTGCCCTGTGCGAAAAAATACTGGATGGCAGGTCACTCTGAGCAAGTCCATAAAAGCAACATAGAAATACAAAGCACTGCAATTATTTCAAATTAGTGTTTTTGGTTATAGAATGAAAACCATACACCCCAGAGTAAACCCTCAGCCACAGACCTGGCCAACAGGCCCCAAGAGCATCCACACTGCCCATCTTCATCCGGTGATGCAGATCAGACCTCACAACCCTCCATCTTCTGTTATCATGGAGAGCACAAGTCTTCCCTGAAGGAACATCAACTGCCTCTTCTCTAGGTAGCTTCCAAGTCACTATTTCTCTTCACATAAAAAAACCAAATCCAGATATTCTATGGTCACTGCCACAAACCACGATACAAATGACAGATCAGACAAAGAGTTTCAAAAAGGGGTATTAATGTAAAGCCAACATTTAGCTAAAGGTCTGCAGTTCAGATGCACTTAGCAAAAGCATGTAAAAGACCCCAAACCAACACCTGTTGCTGTGCCCCTAACTCCTCCTCTGACTGTACTGCAGAAGCCCAGGGTTAACTCCTCGATCCCTTCTTGAATTTCTCTGTAAGCGGATGTACTGAAGAGCACCTAAGTACCTAGCAGACAAGAAAACACACAGTTTCTGGGGAACCAGCTGTTTGTAAGTGTGAGGGCTACAAGTGAACATTACGTACTGCAGCTCATCCGTGAGTGAACAGTGAAGTATGGCTGATTATTGCTTCTTTTACTGCTACATGACAGCACATAGGATTTGCTGACTAGAAAACAAAAATCACTCAAGATACTTTTCCTGCATTAACAGAACTAAAAAAGAGAAAGATGAAAAGGTGTCTGAACGCGACACATTTCTTAGTCCTTGGCTTCTGCACTCCAAAGTGTGTAGGATATCAGCCAGGCAGCCTCAAAGTACTCTACACTAAAGTCAGCCTCCTCCACCAGAAGTTCAATCTTGAGCTAAGAGCCTTTGAATTATCCAAGCACTTAAGCACTGAAGCTCTTTCATTAACTTCATCCTCATCTCTAACCCTTCTCTAAATGGGGCCTGAAGCTTGGAGGTTCCTCATCTTCTTTTCACTTCACCTCCCCTCTCTTGTGTCCCTGACACCACTACTTCATACAAGACAATGCGAATTCTTCCTCCTCTGCCCATGCCACCAGTCTTAGTTTCCGCTCTCCTGCTTATATAGCTGCTCAAGACTTCTTTGCAGCAGCAACCTCCTTTCCTTGCATCAACAAACCACCATGGATTTCATCTTCTGAGCCTCTCCTCCACACCTGGGAGCACCCAGCGAGGTGTGATTTCTGACAAAAGAAGTAGCTACATGAGTTTTAAAGCAGGCCATCAGAAGAAGGACGGGAACAAAACAGAGCAAGAGAAGAAAATCAGCCCGGGAACACTCTGAGTATTTTATCCTGAACAATTTGAACTTGGGCAGAGGTTCTAGTTTGGTCTAGATAAATAAAACAGATGTGGTTTGAGCAATTCTGGTTCTTTAGATGAATCATTTCGCTTCTCCCTCTGAAAGAACCATTAGAAGAATGTGGGGTTTCATGATTCAAGGTAGGAGAATGAGAAGGCAATATTTCAGCACTGTGAAATGAAGCTTGCTGTCTAACTGCACTGCCAGCTCAGAGTTCACTTCTCACAAGTGTCAAGTATATTTTCCCTTCTGTATCTCTGCAAGCCCCAGTTATGTCTGTTGTCATCACTCATGGGATTTACCTAATCCCTGAAACAGCAGAAGAAAATAATCTTTTTTTTGCTGGAGAAACAGAATCATTTCTCGAGCACACACTGAAAAATTCAAATTGTACATATAATTTATTGTACCTTCATTCATCCACCTGGTGTTGACAGTATAAATACAAATGATGCCTATAACAAAAGGCTGAACTGCAGTCCAGTGTATCCAGTGGTATATCTTAGAGATTTCCACTTGCTTTTGCCGTTTTCTGTTCCCATTCCTCACACTTCAGCATACTCAGGCAGCTGCCTGCTTATACAAACACAGCCTGAAACCGAAGTGTCAATTCCTTTAGCTTTGGCTTTAGCTGCATCCACTGGTCTGAACTATAATGTGGGGCGGAGGCTATCAGAAGCTACGGGTTCATTTAAAATCTATTATCTCATGATTCAGCTACACAGGGAGACTTTACAACTTTCTAAGCAGAGAAATTCACCTTTCTGGAGTTTTATTTTTAACACTAGTGGACTGCAATGTTGACCTTTTAAATTCATTATATCACATTATACATGGCAGGTACAACTTGCTGTACAGCTCCTTTCATACAGAAATACCTAACAGTGTAGTTCTAGATTTTATTGGCACTCATTGGACCCACACCAGTAAATCCAGCTCGTGACTGTGCCTCCTCTACTGACAAAGCTCTCCTACCAGCTAGGGCAGCCTTTTGCACAGCACCCAGAGAAACTCCGTTAGCCCTTTCGTAGCGACAGACATGTCTCACTGCAGTTTGCCAATGCGTTTCAGTGGGTACTACTGAGAGGGCTTTGAAGTGCTCCCTCCAGACTGGGGCTAAGGCAAGAGCTAGTGTGAAAGCTTGCTCTGTAACCAACGATACCTTGCTAATGACAGGATTTCAGTTTCCGTGTCAGCTAAGGACCTTTCAGAAGCACTCTAACTAAATTAGGGGAAGGTAAAGAGATTCAGCTGGGGGTCTGAGTGCTGAAAAGCTTTGTGCGCTCCTCTTCAAACTAGCATTTAAGTGCTGTTAAGTGAGAGAAGAAAATAGTTAAAATAAGCCCAGATCCTCCCATTGCAAAGCTGAACACAACGGGGAGACCGTCTTGGGAGAAGAAAGCTCTCAGAGGAGTCCCGTGCAAAACCTGCCTCATCTCACCAAGACATCTACTACAACCAGGACAAATCACTGACAGTTGGTCAAGTCTGCTTGCAGAGGCACCCTGTGACTAACATGTGAACTTCAGAAGTGATAGCTATGTGAGAGGCGTGATGTATCCCACTGCCCCGCAGCCTCCCTTGTGGCCACAGAGATTAGAATCATAGAACCATAGAATCATTTAGGTTGGAAAAGATCTCTCAGATCATCAAGTCCAGCCATAAACCTAACACTGCCAAATCCACCACTAAACCATATCCCTAAGCATCACATCAACACATCTTTTAAAGACCTCCAGAGATGGTGACTCAAACACTTCCCTGGGCATTCTGTTCCAATGCTTGACAACCCTTTTGGTGAAGAAATCTTTCCTAATATCCAATATAAAGCTCCCCTGACACAGCTTGAGGCCATTTCCTCTCATCATATCTCTAGTTACTTGGGAGAAGAGACCAACACCCACTTCACTACAACCTCCTTTCAGATAGTTGTAGAGAGCGATAAGGTCTCCCCTCAGCCTCCTCCTCTCCAGACTAAACAACTCAAGTTCCCTCAGCCGCTCCTCATAAGACCTGCTCTCCAGACCCTTCACCAGCTTTGCTGCCCTTCTCTGGACACACTCCATGTCTTTCCTGTACTGAGGGGCCCAAAACTGAACACAGTACTTGAGGTGTGGCCTCACCAGTGCCGAGTACAGGGGCACGATCACTTTTCTGCTCCTGCTGGCCTCACTATTCCTGACACAAGCCAGGATGCTGTTGGCCTTGGCCACCTGGGCACACTGCTGGCTCCTGTTCAGCCAGTTGTCAAACAGCACCCCAAGGTCCTTTTCTGCTGGGCAGCTTTCCAGCTACTCCTCCCCAGGGCTGTAGTGTTGCATGGGGTTGTTGTGACCCAAATGCAGGACTCGGCACTTGGCCTTGTTGAACCTCAGACAATTCACCTTGGCCCATTGATCCAGCCTGTGCAGATCCCTCTGCAGAGCCTTCCTACCCTCAAGCAGATCGACACTACCGCCCCATTTGGTGTTTTCTGCAAACTTACTGAGGGTGCATCAGTCCCCTCATCCAGATCATTGATAAAGATATTCAACAAGACTGTCTCAGACACTGAACCCTGGGGAACACAGCTTGTGACCGGCTGCCAACTAGACTTAACTCTGTTCACCACAACTCTTTGGGCCCAGCCATCCAGCCTGTTTTTTACCCAGCAAAGAGTATACCCATCCAAGCCATGAGCAGCCAGTTTCTCCAGGAGAATGCTGTGGGAAATGGTGTTAAAGGCTTTACTGAAGTCCAGGTAAAAAAAACAGCCACAGCCTTTCCCTCATCCACTAAGCAGGTCACCTTGTCATGGAAGGAGATCAGGTTAGTCAAGCAGGACCTGCCTTTCCTAAACCCATGCTGGCTGGGTCTGATCACCTGATTGTCCTGTACGTGCCACATGATGACACTCAAGATGATCTCCTCCATAACTTTCCCCGGCACCAAGGTCAGACTGGCAGGCCTATAGTTCCCTGGATCCTCCTTCTGGCCCTTCTTGTACACAGGCATCACATTTGCTAACTTCCAGTCAACTGGGACCTCCCTGGTTAGCCTGAACTGCTGATAAAAGATTGAAAGTGGCTTGGTGAGCACTTCCACCAGCTCCCTCAGTACCCTTGGGTGGACCCTATCCAGCCCCATAGGCTTGTGTGTGTGTCTAGGTGGTGTAGCAGGTCACTAACCATTTCCTCTTGGATTGTGGGCGTTCCATTTGGCTCCCTGCCCCTGTCTTCCAGCTCAGGGGGCTGGGTACCCCGAGAACAACTGGTCTTACTATTAAATACTGAGGCAAAGAAGACATCAAGTACGCCAGCCTTTTCCCCATCCTTTGTCACTATGTTTCCCCCTGCATCCAATAAGGGATGGAGGTTCACCTTAGTCCTCCTTTTGTTGCTAATTACCCACCACTGCCATTCCTATGGCAAAAAGGAAAAGGTATTCCCACCCCCCCACCCTCCCCCCCAGTCTTATTCACAATCATTTAGTCCTGGACTAAGTGATTCTCCAGCATCTGATCTGTTTATCACTCACTCTCTCTGCCTACTCTGATTTTTTCTTCTGAATGCATAATGATTTTACATCTGTTAATCTGGTTTGGTTTCTTATTCATATATAGTTTTTGACTTTCAACTCCTCATGATAGATATGGAACATAATGCTGTTTCTTCTGCCTTTTGTTCTTGTGTTTATGAAGGAATGTTACATTTTCTTAGAAATATGAAATAACTACTGCAATGCACATCATCTCTTTGGTACAACAGACATATTAGGAAAAATACAGAATAAGCATATGATCATACAACCAGGATGACCAAAAGCAACATCATTGGTCACAACTTATTCAACTCCTGAGGAGGAAAACTTTTGTTAATACTATACTGTGAGGCTAGTGAAACTAAAACCAAAAATAAGCTACACAGTTACTGTTGCCCTTGGGTCAAAATTAAGTAAGAACTAATGGTTTTTAATAGAAGTGACAGGATTTTTTTCAAGGAAAATTTGCATTAGGAAATGCTTGTTTTCGAATGAAATCTGACGGAGGGAAAGATGTTTGAATACGTTTACGTCTCAGTAAAACTGTTGGATTTTCTTGCAGATATTTTCCCAGTAATATTTAAAAAAAAAAAATCCATTTGCTGGGCCCAAAACAAAGGTTTGTTTTAAATATTTGATGAAAGTGTAATTAAAAAATGCTGCAACTGCATGAGAAATTGGTTTGAAATGACACTACCATCTAGCTAGAATACAGAGCTATAGTCTTTGTTGTACAGTTTTAGAAAACATTTTTATTTATTATCTGATTTTCACTGTATCTCAGGTTTTTTTCAAGTTTTCCTCCCATTACAGCATGAGACTTTTTTTTGAGATCTTGGAAATTGTCATGGGCAGAAATATAATTTCCTTCTAGCTCTGATTTCTAATTAGATTTAAATCTTTTCTAGCTGGGGCAAGACCTACCCAAGCATTTTGAAACATTGCCAGGTTGATTATCCATGTATATGAAAATCCACATCCTTGCTTTTGGCTGGCAAAAACCCTGAGCTGCACTGGAAAAAGTCTTTCTTCTTCTGTGACGGCATTATTCAACTCCCCCCCAAGGGTCTAATTCTCCCTGCAAAATCTTTCCTTTTGGTTCAGATTGCTGCCAAAACAGCACAGTATCTTCTCTGATGTACAGCTGGGTTGAGATGACACTTACCGTGCTGGTTTAATGAGAGGGAAAAGGAGGAAGAGAGGGAGGGAGCTGTGGGCCTGCCTGGTGAATTGGGGTTGAAGGAGCTGCAGCATTTCGGCAGAAGCCATAGTGCCAGTCCAACCCATTCAGTGGGGAAGGAGGGAAAGAAAACACATATCCTATATACATGTTCCCTGGGCTCTTGCTGAAAGTCGCTGGCCTGGCTAACAGAAGCGGCACCACGAAATTTCTTGGCTGTCAGGGTGAGGCTACATTGGCTTTTTGGTGTTTAGAAAACCGCGTTAATAAGATCTTTCAGTGGTCCAGACTGCATTTCTCACATGGACTGCATTGCTACAGCTTTATCAGCAAAACCTTGTACAATTTCAATTCACTACTGGGCTGCTGGCAAGGATGGGAATATGCTCGTTACACCTATCCACTCGAAGTGTTGGAAGACTTTAAAAAATGATAGCATATGATTCTGACAGCTCTGCCCCGTCACACCACTCAGCACAATTCTACTGAAGCCACTCTAGTGAGGAGCTATGATGGTGGGGGTAACTAGTGACTTATCTGTATCACCTAGGTCACGATCTTGCCCACGACCCCCACTGAGGCCCACCGTAGCTGCTACTCAAAGTGTACGATGTGTGAGATTGATTCCAAGGGGAGCAGAGTGCCCTGAAAACACTAAGCTGCAGCACAGCTGCACTGCACACCAGCACATAACGGTTCTTCCACGCAGTTGCACTAGCTACATCCATCAAAACCCCATATATGTCACAGATAAACTACAAGCTGACAGAAAACGAACAAAAAAACACCTGCGTACCACCTACTGCACAGACCCAACGCTCCAATTAGACTAGGTGCCTCCTTGCACAGCTTACTTCGTTTACAGAAACATTTCCAGTGGAAGATGCAGACAAATCAGCCCTGGGATCACCAGCAGCAGCTGCTGCTTTCTGCACACAGAGTGTTGAGCAAATCAACAGCGATGAGCTCCTGCTCACATCAAAATCTGAAAGATGTGGATGACAACTCTGGTTAATTAAAAGACACAGGATCAGACTAGAGGAAAATTGTCACTCAGCAACTTAGACTCAAAATCTAGCTGATCTGACAAGAAATAGCAGCTTTCCCAATTTTCAGTCTGTGGTCAAGTACTGTTTCTACAATTCTGGTCTAAAAGAATTCCCCCCCCTTCTTTTCTGAACTACTGGTTTAGCATTTTTTTCTTTATTCTCCTCATCTTAGCATTTCTGTCATTCTTGCTTGCTCTTAAATGTTAGTTTCTGTCTTTGCTTCAATATCAGTTAAAATGCCACTAACAGCATGAGACTGAGTCAGAACTGAGACTGCGCACTCACTCATTTCTGACTACAGGAAAAAATTACTAAAAGCCAGAAAAAGTACTGTGGATTACAGTGGATTACCCTCTCACTGATGCCCAGAACAGCAGAATTTCACTAGTACAGTCTTTCATTAAAATGTGTACAATTGCTATGAAGTGTTTATTGTGTCACTCCCTATAAAAGAGTTTTGATCTGTCCTGTCAGTTCCCACTCCCCAACTTTAAGCCTACGGAAAACACACTGAGAAGTTGGCAGGCTCATATGGGCATTAATTCGTATCTTCAACATGTTCTTAAGGTTGACTGTTTTTGCATCACTCCCATTTTAACTACATAAACCAGTGGAGGAAGAGCCTTCCTGAGAGGGCTTTCTTGTACCCTTGCAAGCGAGGGTTATTTGGTTCCCGTTCATTGCAGAGAATCCACACTTCATAGACAAGTGAGTACAAAATTTCTGAAAAATCTCAAGTTGCTGATCTCAAACAAGGATTAAACAACATTAAATACGCATGTGATTTGCCATTTGTTTTGGATTTAATGGCATTTAAGTATAATCTTTAAAAAGAAGAGCTGATGCAAGACAACCTCTCCTTTTTCTTTAGTTCCTACCTGCAAAGAGTGGCCTGGAAGACACTGAATGCAGAGGAGCTAACACAACAAGGATGATTATGGTCAGATAATAAAACTAATAAAACACTTGTTGAGAGTTACAACCTAAAGTCTTGCTTCTTTACAGCTAGAAGTTGTTTATTGCAATGGGAACAAGACCAGGCCTTCCGTATACCAGGAATTTATTAGTAAGCCAAATCACAGCAGTAGCACACAAGCAACGTGCCTATGAAAACAGCTATAAGAGCAAACCAGACTTTTAGAGATTTCCCTTGTAAAACAATACGTCAAAGACTTCAGTAAGCACACACCTAATTTTGCCTCCATAACACCTCTAAAACCTCAAGTCTAAAATTATTTGGGTATATTATTCTATCAGTTCCTTCCATGCTTATTCAAAAGGACAACTTGAGCCAGTCTCTAAATCAACCTGTGCCCTCCCTGTAGAGCAGTCTCTCTCTTCATAGAAGCTCCACCCATGCCAAGCAACGCTGTGCGACACCAAGCCTCTACGGGCCACATATGCCCTTCCAAATACCCTTCACATGAGGGTAACTGAGAGCCTTGCGGTAAGATCAGAACTGGCATGGGCTGAAAGCAATTCAGTGAGCAGAAACAAATTCCCTCCACAAGCATAGGCTATATTCATGCAGTGGCAGCACTTGCGAAACAGAGAAGACAAAGTCTGTTCTTCGGCATCAGAAGGGAAAAAGCCAGTGATGAACAACAGTCTTTAAAAATCACAGTTTGGCAGTTGCAGGAGATTATCTAATTACGATCATATTTATATGGCTTTAATAATTCTCCGTTATCATCAAGCTGCCAGCACTAAAAGAAAACGGGAAATTGGCGCTGATACCTAATGGGAAGGAGAGGCTCTGCCCTCTGGGTCCTTGATTTAGAGCCAGCTCAGGTTGGAAATGAAAGTCATTCCTGCTGGGCAGCCTCTCTGAAGTGAGCTGGTGCTGTCAGGCTCGGCCCAGCTCCATGTTCAGATGACAAAAATCACCACCACAGCAATGGGTTGTGCTGGAGGAAGGAATTGTTGAAAACGCTTTGTCTCTAGCTTTTTGTTAGCATACAAATAGATCTTAGCCTGGAACCAGGGTATCTATACAGGGTTATTTACTCCAAAGCAAATCTCACCAATGGTGACTGCATGAAACTTACATGCACTTTATACTGGTGTAAAACTAGAATGACTTGCCTTAGAATAATAGGGGTGGTTTTACCACTGTGCAACCCCACTGCTTTGGCGTGGAGCAGCAAACCTAGACACCACCAGGACTGCCAAGCCTTTACTAACACTGATGGCTGAATGTGCATCTCAGCATTATTATTGCTTTCATTCTTAAAACACCTGAGCAATGCTCAGCTTCAAGGTGCATCCTGGGTCAGGCTGAATCTGGAAAACTTGCAATGGCAGAAAAGTTTGTAGTGGGTCCATGTTGCCCAGTAGGTCACCTTAAATCCTGCTAAATGAACAGTTAAACCCGGCTGAGTTAATGCAGGTGTAGGTTGATGAAGAGCTGAACAACTTTTTTTGAGGTTGGATGCTACAAAGTCTAAGCTAACACCACATCCCTCAGGACTGCCCCTTTCTCAGCAGGGCTGCAGCACATTAACAGGGCAAAGCAGCTTGCATTGTAGCTGCTGTGCCTGCTCCATGGATTAATAGAGACTTCGTCCTCTGGGGCTGTCAGTCCCAAACCTTTCAGGAGAAATGATATCTCCAAGAGAAAAAAAAAAAAAAAAAGGAAACCAGTACTGGAATTACAAATAAGTGTCTTTCTGACTTTCAAATGAGACCTGAAGAATCTTCATTTACAATTTAATATTTTAGTAAGCACTTTATTGGAAGAGACTACGTAACGGGTTAATTTCCAAATGTCATTTATCTTTCCTCACTGGGGATGACTTTCTGTAATTCACTTGAGGCTGCAACACTCATAGATTAATACATCATCCTCCAACTTGAGAAGATAAAAGCCTAACAAGCTCTAACCTGCTATACAGGCTATATTTAAGCAGTACAGGGTAATGATAAATATCTCCCATAAAATGTGTTCTCTTCACACTTCCTGCGAAAACTGCTGAGTGAGCCAGCTGGCGAGATGGAGCCGACGGTCCTTGCTCACAGCCCCACCATCTACACACCCTGAAACAGGAGCACTCTCCTCCACAGCATCCCCTCGATCCCAGACTGCCCACCAGCCTCTGGAGGCGAGGACAGTTTTGCTGCTGGTTGCCCATGGGTCTGCCCATACCCCGCCAGTACCTCTCCCTCCTGCCTGGCAGGCAGGCAGGGAAAGACTGCTGGGGAGAGGTGGGGTGCAGTTTGGTTTTCCTTACACATGCTCCATTTCCTGTGTTGGACTAAACGTTTTGCAGAACAAAATGAAGACCAGTGCATCCCCTCAGAAGTGTTTATACAACTTGGTGGGTGATGGTGGCCGGCAGAGTGGGGGCAATGCAGGAACCAGGAGGAGGGGAGACCACGCAGTTGCATGCACCACTTGCAGGGCCCGGAAGCAAAATCAATCACTTCTTGCTTCCTTCTTTTGTGTACGATTGGTGGATGCTGATAAGCACACAGGGACCTCACAGTGCGGACACTCAGACCGCACTCCTGCATCAGGAAGCTAGAGGAGGTCCAGGCCAGTCCAACCGCAGTATTTTCTATTTTCATTGTCTCCTGTTGACCAGATGTTACCCCAGTGCTTTCCAGGACTGCTTTTAACATCACAAAGATTTAACTGCAGCCAAGTATGACAGCCTCCGGCTAGAGCTGACCTTCCTGCCCAGGGCCTGAAGCCTGAGTGACCTAAACACAGCATCAGGATGTTAACCTAGCTTCTTACCCTACAGTGGGAACAATCTTCTAGCTCCAAGAGATGCTAATACTCAGCACCCTTCTGGCACCACCTTCGTCAAGTCCTCTCCTTACTTTCAACACTGCTTTACACAGACCAATCATTCATGTAACATCTTAGAGGGATAGATCAGCACTAGACCCCTCCATCTAGTGTGGAGAAAGAGAGAGCAAAGCAAACAGCATGCCTTTCTGACATGCTGAAGAGGAGTCCTCGGCTACAGCTGCGCTTCCCAGCCATCAGACCCTGGACGTGTGCCACTGGGAACTGGAAGGGTAAACCATTACAATTAAAAATTATAGTTACCTTCTACAGATGTAACACAAATCCCACCACAAACCTCCTCATATCATTAATGCCGGAAAAGAAGCCATCTTCCCACCCACCTGGCCATTTTAATGGGCTGAACACATCCACCAGAAGACTGTTCCAAAACAGCCTCTTATGATAAAAGGTCATTCATTTTGTTGTGTTGAAAGCTCCCTAGGCCTTCTGTGTGGGCCTGACTGTGTGGGAGCTGCAGAAGTCTCACTGTCCTCTCCCAGGGATGTGCCTTCTTCCAGGGCAGCCAAGATCAAAGTCTGATCTAGAAAAAATGAACTCCCACTGGCCTTGCCCTGGGCCTCCAGGCTTTATGAAGTCCTCTCACCACAGCTGGCTGTGCATAATGCACTCACGTTTATGCTTCCGTCTATCTATCAAGAGTTAGGAGAGCATCAGCTCAGAAATAATATAATCAGATTAAGCCAGTTCCATCTTTTCCTGCTAATTCTACTGACTTTTTATTTAGATGGTGCATTTGAATTCCTGAGAGTATTTCTTCTCAGATCATCATGATCTCACGGTAGGTTACTGTTTAAACACATCCTTGACAGCATACCATTGACCATTGCTTTTTTTCCAAAACCGCTTTGCAGGGATGATGAATTTAGTTTTTCAGCAATGGCAGATACATGAGAAAATCCTTGGTACAATTGCAAGCTAGTAGCATGAACTACCCTTAGCATTGTTTTATCTTTGTCTAAATTTTAAAACATGAAGAGATGCAATAAGAAATGAATGAACGAAGGTATATGAATGAATGCAATGAAGAAGAAATCCTCAATACCTGCCATGTAGCTATTTCCATTTTTTGATTTTACATGAAGAACTACTGAGACAAACAGCTTTTTTTACCAATTCTGTGACGAGCTTTCTTTGAAGACCCAAGGAGACATTGGGCCATAAGTTTACAAACCTAGCACATTTTCCCTGCAACTTTATGTTGTATCAGTTTTGGCTTCCTTTTCTTATTCTACCCATTTAGACCGTAAGCATTTGGTGAAGAGATGATCTGGCACTCGTTCTGGGCAACGCCTCCAGCAAAGCAAAGGCATTCTCGGTTAATTCATAAGTGCTCCCACAACGATAGCACATCTGGCCTCCCAGGCTGCCGGCGGTGCACAACACCCGCTACCTCACAGAAAGGCGAGAACTATGAAAGCAACAACAACAATAAAACCAACAATAATAATGATAATGATGATGATGATAATAATAATCATCATCATAATAATAATGCGACATGGCATTGTAAAGCAACAAAAAAGTAGACTTCATCGCACTTCTGCAGTTTCTGCTCTTGACCGCTGAATTGCATTGCAGACGTGAGTGGTATCTGCTCCAGCACGCGCAGTATTGAAATCTGGGCACAAATGCAATGGCGGTGTGGTGCATAACGTACACACAACTCTTGGTAAGAGAAGGGAACTCATTCCTGCTTACAACCTTCTTTTTGTATCTGTCATTTTTGGGGAATCACTTGCCTTGCCCCACTGAATGCGTAACACTTGTGAGTTGGAGACCCCGGTTCAGGCTCTTTTTCCAGTTATCCCTGTTTGCAGTCAAGAGTGGACACACGCTGGGAGACCAGAGGTGCAGAGTCACCTCCTATCCTCCCCAGGGCTGCACAGCTTTGTGGAATTTAGAAACACAGATGAAATCTTGGCCCCAGAGGAACGACAGGTAAAACCTCTGTGAAATTTGTCAGGTTCAGGATTTTGCCATGTGCCATCTGGCCTACCGCCACCAATATTGCTATGCAAATGGGAGCTGTCTGATGATACCCTGTTAGGTTTTCCCCCAAAAAAAGCTTTTTTAGGCACAGCGTTAAGACACTGTCAGCTGCCTGGCCACTAACATGGTTCTCCAGAACAGCATACCAGTATTACATACATAAACTACATCTCTGTGTCTTATGGTCAGGATGCCATTTATGTTGGTCCTAGGAATAAAGTAACAGATGGAAACCCAGTCCCACAGAAGACTGCATGGAATATGGTATCTTATAGAAAGTATCTTAGATTTCTGTGTGGGAAACAACTATAAAAGGAGGAAAGTCTGGGTGTTAATGGCACATGCAGGGGACAGTAATTTCTGTGCAGTTTTGAAACTGTTTGAAACATGGTTATATCCCTGTTTCTCAGCACTGGTTACGCTTGTTCCATGTATATGTATAATTTACAACTACTTAAGCTTTGGTGGAAAAGCAAACACAATTTTGCACAGCCATACCACCTTTCTTAAACTGCTCCACCCTGTCCTTTTCTATTATTTCTTTTTTAACCACCCTACGGAAACTCTTAGGAATTCTTCTAGGGGACTTTGCTGGGAATCGGGTAGATTCATACGATAAAAATGCAGTTGTCCTCAAAACTTGCATAAACAAATCTACAAAAGTAAATAGCTGCCCTTAGAGTATAAACAGAATGATTCTCAATTTTAATTCTGAGATCTTTTCCTTTTCTAATAATGATTTTTTTCCCTAGTAGAAGCCTTTGCCCATGCCCAAACACAATTTTTCTAATATAGATCCAGTCACTGGATATCTCTGTGCATGAAACAGCTGCCCGAGTGACTTTAACTCATTTGAGCAGACATCAAAACCGGTGTTTCTCTACATCTGGACCCAGCAAACCATGAGTGCCTATTAACATGAAACTATGGGGCGCCAGCCTGCTTAGAGACCCACCATTGAGAGCATTTAGTGACTCAGCTAGAAGGGCAGGCTTACATTCTGTGCTGAACTGGGCTACTGAGGCTCCAGACCTGGTTGCCACTGTGCCAGGCAGGGCTATCTGGGGGAGGTTGGAGGCAAAAATCCCACTTAAACAGATGGAGACTGTGAATCCACTGCTTTGAACAGTGAGTAGGTTCAATGCAATTAACTATGTAACTGATCTTCATGCAATCAAGCAACTTGATTCTAGCTTGAGCCCAAGTTATGCGTGCTTGCATTACTACAACAGCAAAGTGACAGATCCCCTTTCCTGGGAAGCATGTGAAGTTGAGACTGATGGATGTTGTAAACTTGCTGGAAAGAGTATACTTCAGTTGTTTTATTTAAGTGAACAAACATACGCAACAAATAATCTTTTCCTTAGCCCTACTTGTTACAATGCAGTACTGCAGATTCAGTTTCCAGAGAAAAACAATCTTTCCAGAGAAAGGGCAGAAATGAACAAAAATGTTTACAGAACCTTGACAGCTCTAGGGGATAGTTTTGCTTTATTTGCTATTTATATTTATCTGGTCCTGCATGTGCTTTTTTTTTTTTTTTTTTTTTTTTTTAATTTAATCCCTGCATTTAAAATACTTTATTTTTGGAAGGAATGGCTGACTGGTTAGACTCTGGACTCTCAGATTCTATTTCCAACTCTCCATTTGCTCATGCGAGTCCCTTCGACTCGAGTTCACACTGGAGTCCCAGCCTGTCCAGTACAGCAGCACAGAAGCAGCAGCGATGCCCTGGCCATCTGCCAGCCCAGGCACACGGCCGTTGCTGTTATCAGAATGTTCCCAGGCACAGCAGTGTGAGGTGATCAGCAGTACAGCAGCACAGCAAGCACTGAGAGCAAAAAGCTGCCACTAATGAGCACTAGACTCTAATATATAGCGAGGCAAGCAAGCCCCATGGCAAGCACAGGAGCCTGCCCATTAATAGCTAAACAGCAATAACAGCTATAAATTCGATCTAGCACATTCCAATCAAACCTGTCATTCTCTTGAACCCTTCAAGCCCCACACTGGGTGCCAAAAAGGACTATTGTGGTTTAACCCCATCCAGCAACCAAGCACCACGCAGCCACTCGCTTGCTCCCCCTTGGTGGGATGGGGGAGAGAATCAGAAGAGTAAAAGTGAGAAAAGTCATGGGCTGAGGTAAAGACAGTTTAACAGGTAAAGCAAAAGCTGCGCACACAAGCAAAGCAAAACAAGGAATTCATTCACTGCTTCCCATGGGCAGGCAGGTGTTCAGCCACCTCCACGAAAGCAGGGCTCCATCACGCGTAACAGTTACTTGGGAAGACAAACACCATCACTCCAAACATCCCCCCTTCCTCCTTCTTCACCCAGCTTTAAATAGTGAGCATGACGTCATATGGCATGGAACATCCCTTTGGTCAGTTGGGGTCAGCTGTCCCAGCTGTGCCCCCTCCCAGCTTCTCGTGGGCCCCCAGGCTGCTGGTGGGGTGGGGTGAGAAACAGAAAAGGCCTTGACTCTGTGTAAGCCCTGCTCAGCAGTAATGAACACATCCCTGTGTTATCAACACTGTTTCCAGCACAAATCCAAAACACAGCCCCATGATAGCTACTATGGAGAAAGTTAACTCTGTCCCAGCCAAAACCAGCACAGATATGTACACATATCTTTAAAACACAAGGAACCTATTTCAAATTTTAATGGCTTAACTCATTGCATCCCAGCAGAGCGAGAACTCTTCTTGTTACTTCCACTTCACAGATGGGGCAAACGTCTTGAGTTCTTCAGGGGATGCTGCAAACTGGCACTGGCAGCAAGTTGCATTAAAAGGTCACACTGAAGACTGCGGTGTTGAGGAAAAGGCACACATTCTTTCCAAAACATCAGCAAAATGGACTGAGGGGAGAGGAGGGAGGTGGGGTGTAGACAGCTGGAAGCTGCTGCCAGTTCAGTTACCTGCACTGAATTGCAGGCAATGCCCTCATCACTACTCTATTTAATGTTCTTGCAACCTTTTCAGTGCACTAGCATGAGCCATTCAGAAAAAAAAAACCAACCACCAAACCACAAAAAATCCAAAACACACCTACAGAAAGAGTTAAGTTTCATCCATCATTAAAAATAATTTATTTAAAAAAAAAAAAAGGTGTTCCTTTGCACATCATTTAATGTCATAACTCAATTGATTTAACAGGGAAATGAGATCTTTTAAACCCCTTAAATGGAAAAATAATGCTGATATTCTGTTTTCTCGTAATAATATTGATGATGATCTCACTGAAAACTCACTCAGTAGAAAACTCTAGTAGTTTCTGATCGACTCAGTACTTTCAGGGCAATGCTATTTTTCAGATTCGTTAACGACAGATTTTACTCCTGAACCTTGTCCCCCGATGTTTGTGAAATGACCGTGATCACATGGGTTATCTCCCCAGTCCTGGCAAATCATCCCGGCTTCAGTTTGTTTTAACACTGCGTTTCTCTCATCTTCCACTTCAGGTACGCTGTCCTTATGTCACCCCAAAGAGCAACCAAGGAATTAAGAGGGATTCTTGGGGAGAGCAGAGATAAAAGAGGACGATAAAGGCAAGAAATTATTTGTCTGCAATCCTGTTAGTGGAGAAAACGCTTTACAAGGCTACCTTGTGGGGAACATGTCCTCTCCAAGAGTAAAAAAATCCTCCATGCAGCTGCTCTGTAAAATCCCAAAGTATAAAACACTTCTTTGAAGCCAAATTAATGATCCACAGCACGTTGGAAAGCATTTCTTCTGACATTTCCGTAGACATTCTTTCACCCTTTGCCTTTCAGTAAAGCCTCAGGAACAGACTTGCTCAGATTGATAAAACTCGGGAATAGAAAACACCGGCAGGGATTGCCACAATGGAAACTACAATGAGGAATACAGGGTGTATATTGTGCCCACAGCTATTCTTTCTAAGTAACTCTCAGCTGAACATTTGGGGACATAAAGGAGGTATTTTTTGCCCATTCTAATATGAGTTAAGAATAGAAATGACAAAGAATGTAATTCTCTCAGTCTGGTTTCTTAATGCTTCCTCTTGGTTTTATCTGGTTAGCATCCCTTTTGTTTAGCAGTAAAGTTTTAATTTGTATAATTTGGTCTGTGGAGAACTAAAAGATGGCCAGCATTTATAAACTGCTCAGCACTATGATAAAAATCTTCTGCAGGACCTGAAACAATGGAATTTCTTTAGGACAAATCTTGCCCCTCACAGCAAAATAAAATTAAGGAAAAGCAAACCAGACATGCTAAAGAATAAGACATAACTTATAAGAGAGCCTATTCAGGGACCTGGAGGAGTACAAAAAGCTCTCAGCCCTTCAGCAGAAGCCCTTAATCGCCAGTGAAAGCGCGAGCCTCTCAGGCAATTTGTAGATCCTGGAGACAGTTTCCCCACCAGCCTGTCGCATGCCCTCCAATGGCCATGCCTTCCCCTCTGGATCTGTGCATACCTGCAACGAGCAGTGTGCTGCCAATGGCAATGCCAACAGGATCACCATTAATTTCCATGTAAAATTCTCCAAAACTCTATGCATTAGCAGGCGGAGTGCACTGAACAACTTTCTCCCGGTTTCTTCACATCTTACCTGACCCAGTATCCTAAATAGACAGAGCTCCAAATATTGCTGTCCTTTGTGAAGGAGTTGGTTGCATATCCAGCTCTCTCTTTCCTATCTACCCACTTCCAACTGCTCTGGCCCCTTTAGGGGGTGGATCGCATGCACGAGGCATGTATGAGGTTCTTTCCCAGTTACTGTGTTTCAGATAGAAATGGCTTTCCAATTTACTGCTACTGTTTCACTAAAGTGCCCAGATTAAACAGCTAGGACATTGCTTCTCTTCCACAAGGTCAACACATAGCGGTTTCGCTAGGGCATAAAGCACAGTGGCTCTAGGCTCTGCTCTGCAAAAGGAAATCCATGAAAGATCATACATGTGAAATTTCTGTTTAAGTGCATCTGAGGCCCAAGGGATTCTATAATGCAGGAGGGTAAGGCACTGCCTAGTTGTACTAGGGGTTGCTTTCAATGCCTTTTAATGTTGGGCAAAGTTTGGCTCATGTTGCTTCACATGATGCACACAAGGGCAGCCTTCATGCCCTTGAGCTAATTGCCCGGTGACTGAGGATCTGATAATTTTTAAACAATCTCAGAGGAGCTTTAATTAAAACCCATTTCTGGCCTATAAAATGGGTGAGAGTGATTGCAACAGTGGCTTCAGACTTGCAGATACACAGAACTGTGGAACAAAACATTATTTATCAGTGAATCTCGCAGGGGAGAGCCGTACGCTCTATAGGACAAATACTGACCTCAGTTGCTAGGAGACTTCCATTTACCTTATCACAAATGCCAGCTTTAGACCAGAACAGGTAACAACCTCAGCTCCTCGACTTGCCCTCCTTCTTGGGCTGAGCATATGAATCCAGTGAGTGGACTTGAAATGTCTGGATGGATGGCTTCCCACCTGCAGCCCCTCTCGGCCTAATAAAAACCCTTCCCTCCCTCCTCAACACATGCTGGAGCCTGCAGAAAGCAGTAAAGCATCACTGCAGCAGCGCTTGGTGACCCTGAACAACCCCAACAGGTGCATTGCTCTTGCGGAAAACACATGTTGCTCTGTCACTATTAATACACCAGGAGTGTGAATGGCATATGCATGTTTGTTTGCGTGGGGAGCATAAATTACGATGTTCCTAGGTCTACAGTCATCACCTCTTGCAGCTATAACAGCGCCATTTCTGGGGATAGCTTAGGCACAGGACCACAGGGACTTGGGCTGAGGAGTGAAGCCCGTGGGGTTGGGCAGTCACAGGGAGGTGTGCAAGGGCACACACAGGACGCTGCACAGCTGAAGGTGTCAATGCTCCAGTGACCGAGAGGGTTCATAGATCAGGGAAAAAATAAATTAATCACGCTGCCTCCAGACTGCCTGGCTGAAGAAGTCCTTCCATTGACAGCCTCCCGCACTGCCACGTGGACAAACTGCTTGATCCCCACACACTATTAAGTACAAGGCAGGAGCTGTTTACTGTTACAGATTTAAGAATTCAAAATGGCAAGGCAAATTCATTTCCTGGGAAGTGAAAAGAGGAGAAATACAGTCCAACAGTCCCTCTACTCAGTATCAGCTCTATATTCACTGTAGCAAAGGCACACTCCACAGGCTGACGTGTCCCACCAGATATATTTTTCCTCTGGACAGCTCTGGAGCCACACACGGCAGAAAAATAAGGTCTACTTCTTAGCAAGCAAAAAGGAGCACAGATCATGAACTCGTGGACAGAAATCATGTTATCTGCAGAAGGCACAAAACTCTATTCCCTTCCAGCCCTTAGCCTGACCACAGCTGCCATTTCCAAGCCACACCAGATGAGAAAAGGGGAGAGGTGATGAAGTGCTCTATGCTCATTTATCTCAGGACCTCCCAGTTTTGTGTACAGATAGAGGAAACGGTGCCCCTGAAACCTCTCCCTCATGGCTGGAAGATCTCTAGAAGGTGAGAAAGGCATTGATTCAAACTCCCCTGTGATCTTATCAACCCATGTTTTCAGTAATCAGACTTCACCACTCCTGCTACATGAAAGCCTTGGCTGAGCAGTGCAGAATGAGAACGGAAAACACAAGGCAGGTAGCACTATTTTCCCCCCGAATTCACACAGCTGTGCTACAAACCTATACCTTCTCTAGATTACTGACGCCAGAGAGAGAGCCACAAGAAATATACACATACCCCACACACCGAGTTTATAGGGACCAGAGTGGAGAAAGCCTGCATCCTCTACATTCATGGAGAAAACAATGATAAAGCAAACCAAAAAGACAAAAAAATCTACCGCTGACAGCTTAAGGGAAGGAAGACTAGCTTTTTATTGCCCCAAAGGGGTCATGCCTGTGCATGGTGAAACCACGGCCATTAGCAACAGAGAATACATGTAGGAAGTGTTACCACCCATGACATCCTTTGCAGCCACCAGGGAGTCCAGACCTCACACAGGGGTAACAGTTTTTTCTGCAAAGTGTGCTGGCGAAGAGAGCATTCCCACACCCTTGCCCATTCCTCCCTCTCCCTTTGTAAAGGGGTTGTTCATAGCGCTTTGGGCAAACAAGGCAAGAATCAGCCCTTACTGTAAGCTCCCACTAGTGACACAATACAAATGCTATTGGTCCTGATGAAAAAGAGTCAATGAAATTAGGTCTCTGTGCAGCCAACTGCCCCTTGGCTGATGAGACCACCTTTGTCCTCTCAGAGCACTCCCATATATCCCATCTCACCTTTTGTGTCTCCTAGCTAAGTCTCTTTTCTCTTGGGCTTACACTGCTGCTGGCCAGTCAGTACTGTAAGGCAGACTGCATCTGGTGTGCAGATCAGGGAAAACCTCTGCTGTCTTCTGCTGCACCAGACCTCTTCCAGATTTCCCTCCCTCTCACCTGTTTCCCATCCAAAACTTATCTCTCAAAGCCCAGGAAAAGGCAGATCTAAGGATCCTGCTGCACGGAACTGCAATTGCCTAATTTTGGTGTGGCTGTATGGGCCATGACGAGCCTCGGAGGGTGCAGCCCAAGCTGCTCCTCACCCGAGGTGGCACTAAGCTGTTTTTTTTTCTAAAGCACAGATAACAGTCAAGAAAAAATAAAAGAGAACTTGACTTTTATAGGTCTTTGGAAAAATAACTACTAGAGCAAACAAGGCAGGAACTTGATGCTACTGGGGCAGGGCTCCTGGCCTCTCTACCTGCAGGCAGCCTGCCCTGCCTTTTCTCCTGCCTTCTCAGTAGGGTCTCCCATGGAGGCAGTGTGGTCTACAGGCCCCAGAGTTACTATCCAACACTGTGTGGCTTCCAGCAGCATGTTGGTTCACTACCAGGGGCTGTACCTGCTCCCCACAAGAAGATCCAGAGTGTAACACGCAGTGAAGGCACAGACCCAACAGGCCCACGCAATACACTAGAGCATCGTATCGATGCCTATCAATCGACTCATTCCCTACACAGAGGAAAGAAGAGATGCTCAAAGCAAACCGTCTTTTGCAGGCGCAACAGCTGTTACACCACTTTTTGGCAGGAGCTGCGGTTCGTACTGCAGCCTTGTCACTCTCCACCCCTTTCCTGCAGCTCCTTTCCCTCACGGACCACCTCCACTGAGCAAGCAACTCGGGAAGACTGATGGCAGCCCCATGACATCTTGGGATGACAGCACATCTCTATCCTGCTCCATTTTCATGATACCTTCTGCCCATTGGTCTCTTTTCTGGGCCACCTTTAAGCAAGGGCAATGAAGAAAAGGCAAGGATCTAGAAACACTGGATGTGGATATAGTCTTTAACTGCTCATTAATGGCATTGCAATGCTAACAGGTAGCAGCTGTGGCTCTCAAGCCCTCGACAACCAGCTTGCTAAGGCTTACTCCCTGCTTTCACACAACTGATAAGTTTGAAAAAACTGTTTATCACAAAAGCACTCATTTAATTTAACTATCCGCAGAGGCCTCAGATAACATGCTTCACAGGTCCCATTCTCAGACTCATAATGATCAGCTCAATCCCCTGCAGCCTCAAATCCCTTATTTAACAAGCACCTTTGGATCCCAGTACAATATTACACAGCTGACAAAGCAGCAATTAAAGAGAAATATTTTTTTAAAAGGTAGGGATGGTGAGAGAATAATCGGAGATACAATTGTCAGATCTTTGTGTTAACTAAGGACACCAGAGAAGTATGGCTGATCTAGCCTCCTCATCACTTAATGCGAATAAACAGCTTACGAGTGGGAGAGGCTGAAAGGGGAGCAGCCTCCTTCCCTGTCATGGGAGAGGGAATGTGATGATCACCAAGTACCAGAAAAGCTCCCATTTGTGAAACCCGTGAAGGGAAGGAGCCTGCTGCTCTTCCCCACAGCTTCCTAGCGGTGATCGCGAGCTCCTGGTGCAGTGTCTCTCATCATGCCATCTCATGGTAAGTTTCACATCATCGCCACAACGCAGAAACAAAACCGGGTTAAAATACAAAAGCCTTCTGACAGCCTGTTCTTTCAGACGCTTCTATTTCTGGATGTATGATCAAAACCCTTATGCTTGTGTTTTCTGAAAAGCAGCCTTGAACCTAAACCACTGCCATCAGCCTTTCCCAGAGCCACATGAACAAGCCTTCAGGTCCTCAGAAAACACAAACAGTCCCCACACCTTGGGGAGGAGAAGGACCTTCAGGGAACACTGCAAGGTACCACTGCAGCATGGGCCCTCTCCCACGATGAGAAGTTTCTGCAGTGGGCATGGGTGTGCAGCTAGGTCTCAGGTCTCCTGGCACGGCAGATCCCCTCTGGCCGCTGGCCAACCACGTGCCATCTGTGAACAAGCGGTTGATAGCCTTGGATGTACAGCAAACCGCTGGAAGGAAGGGCTGACCGACCGTACCCTTTACTCCCTTCGCCCAACGGCTGGCATCGCTTAAATTAAAACACTGACCATTACGTTTGGTCCCTGGCAGGCTGCAGCAAGACAAGGCTCTATTTTTCAGTTAGCTGAGAAGCAAAATAAACAGCACTGTCTTGACCTCACACTCCTCTTGCCAATAAAGCCTAACCGGGGAGCAAAAGGGACAAAAACCCAAGCACAGAAGAAATATGACGGAGTGCAATCTTCTCCCTCCGGCATGCGAGGGTCCTGCTCTTCCCCTGCAGAAGTGCTACTGTGCACCTCCACCACCAAGCTCTCCACAGTACAAGCAGATGCATGGCCATGCATCTGCAATATAAAGGTCTGTACCTCACAACTATAGGAAAGAGCTGCACTGCTGTGCCTAGATAATCTAGAGGTTTCCCTATGAAACACGGTTTTACAAAGGCTGGGCACTAGAGGATGGCTTTTGCCAGTTCAGCAAAGCAATTTCTACTGCCTAGGTTTCACAGTAAGTCGTCTTCTCAAAAAAAGCGGCTTGGTTAAAGCACCTAAATGATACCTGAAGGTTAGTTTTGAGGTAAGTCACTATTCTTCTAGTAACAACAAATTTAAAAGATACATATGACGATGGTACAAATACCTTACGCTAAATGACTCCTAAACAGCAAAATCCAAGTTTTTCGAGGAAGGGTTCAATATTGGACTGAGCTCTAGATCTGAAGTTTGTAATGGCTTCCCTCTCTGTTACTGTGAGCATGAGAGCATCACGGTCACTCAGCTCAGCCCTCCCCCTGTGTTACTGGCCTGTGAATACAGCACCTCTTTAGGTTGGCATCAACTGCCCTAGCTTCTGTAAACAAACTTATCAGATGTTTAGAAGTACAACAGAAGGGAAATGGGCCAGGAAATTATCCAATATGGTTCTGAATGAGTGTTTCCAACGGCAGAGACCTCAGGAGTCCCATAGCTACCACTGCTGGGAAACATTCCCCAGCTAACAAAGACATAAAAAGACCCACCCAAGTAGGAGAAGGGCTGCAAAGCTAAGGAACTAGGAGAAGCCATGAAAGAAAATACATTATTAAGGCAAAAGAAAAAATCAAAGCAAGAACACCAAAGGGGAAAGAAGTGAGTCTCCGGGATTAGCAGGGAGAAGTACAGATTTAAGAGATCCATTGTGGGAGTATAGCCTTATAAAAGCTTACAATACAACGACCATTAAAAATAGCTTTATTTCTATTGCCAAAGCACCACCAAAACCTGCATCAAATAAAGTTACGATCTGTCAAGGAGCTGAATACACTGGCTTTAATGGGATTTCATGGTGCTCAGTAGCTTGCAGGATTAGATCCCTGCCACAAAGTGCTAAATTGTCTAGGAAAACGTGCAGGAGGAAACAACAGTAAAACAACCCTGAAGAGTTACACTATGCACAATCTTTTATGTACAACTGAATGCTATCAGCTGTTACAATAATGAACATGTCCAATACCCCAAACTGGAACTGCTATGCTGATGCAGGGTACTGAATGCTTTTGAAAAATGCACTGTTCTCCTTAGCTGTTTCATGTGAGCTTACAGCAACCAACAAGGCTCTTTCTTGTGTGTTCTGGGGTGTGGGTTGCCCTTTTTTTCAGTGACATTGCTTCTAAAAGCAAGGAATGTTTATTGATGGCAACAGTTAGATTACCTGCTATCCCAAACCATCCCTTGCGATCACCACCTTGAAAAGCCTGCAAGTCCAAAGCACCGGTTACTCCAAACTGCCGGGGAACGGGGTTGGTGAGGTTGCAGTTACATCCCTTGTGCCTTAGGCCAAACTCACATTTAAACATGTTTTTAAACCTGGGACTGTCAGCTTCTTAAGGTTAAAGTCTTGGTACTGAGTGAGACAGGCTGCAGGGCAACCACAGCATGGCTCCCAAGGTACTGCCTCATTCACCAGTGAGACTCAATCAGGGGGAATGGCACGGCCCCCGGCAGCGACTCCACACAAGGACTCTGCAGCCAGCAAGGGGTGGTTGGCACCGTGCTGTGCCAGGCAGTGCCACTGAGCAAACCCAGGACGGACATTCATGAGGCACCGCATCCCTGCGTGAACAAAGAACGGACCGAAGTTAAGCATCCATGGGCAGCTGACATTTGACATACCTAGAGGTTTCAGGAGTTTCTTTTGGTGACTAGGACAATTTCTAAACCAATTTTGGTAAGATGAGCGCACTGGCACTCCAGGAGCAGGGAGAAGCCATGAACGGCATTTTCATGCTCTCCCTCTTTTGGGAGTCAGCTTAGAGAGGTAATTCACACAAAAGCACATCACACTTTTCATTATTATAGTTTTTTTACGGTGTCTTCAAAGCACATGGTAACAACTGCAAAGGAGAGGACTTACACTCTAAATATTCACCTGGAGAAACAACTGAGTGCATAACTTGCACAAAAGCAGGTGAAGAGATGTGAGGAGGAAGGAAACTGCCTAGGAGAGCGAGCACACTGTGGTCATCTGCAAAGGGGGGTGATACTCTGGGTGTCATTATCACTGCTGGCAGGGTACCAGGGTGACAGGAACAGCCAAAAAAACCCAAAAGAGGAGTTGCTTGCTATTGAAAAAATGGAGTCACTTGCAGTAGTCCGGGAAGAAAAGACCCTGCAGGTCACTTCCTGCTGCTCAGTCGGCTGCCTGTCTTCAAGCTAAGCCTGGAGTTCCACGAGTGAGGACTGTGGAGCTGAGCCGAGTCTGAACTCAGCAGCAGTAAGGTTGTACGAGCAAACCAGCCTGGCAGCCTTGCCCCTGTGAGTGTTTGTCACAAGGCTGACAATCCCTGCTCAAGGATCTTGAGACCAGAACCGAAAGGGATGCTTGTAGGTCAGGTTTAATCCTCAAGAGCCTCTGGGTGGGTGAACAAAGAAGGGGTGGGCGTGTATGTAAAAATAAAAGACCGCAAGACACCTGGTTCTGAGTACTGCTACTAGCCTATTCCTTCCAACACCATTAATAGCATGCCAGACTTCACAGAAACAAAAGCAAGCAACTAGGCTCTTCATCCCTCGAACAATAAAACAGAATAGTAAAACAGAAGCAAAGATGGATTCAATTAGCCCAAGACCTTTTTTGGTAGAGGTTACTCAAATAAGCCACGCAAGGAAGCTCTCCGCATCTACAACATTTCTGCACCATTATTTGTAATAATATGACACCTCGGCTTGCAGAAGGTGCCACACTGGATACTAATAGCACACTTATTATTAGATTTTCTGCATGGTTACATAAGCCTGCAAAAGGGGAAAAATGTAAATGATTCAAGAAGATATTCTTCTTGTGGTTCTCATGAAGTCTTTAGTATCTGAAGATTGAAGATGATCCCTCCTGGCAAGAAACAATCAATTTTTATGCTTCATTAAAAGAGTTCTTTTAGTACTTTTAAGAAAATGCTCAGAGGCAAGTCAAGCGAAGAATATATGTATTTTTTTTAATCTAAACATTCTGTGCTAAATTTTACTCTTAGATCTTCCAAACTCTTCTCCTAAGATAAAACGAAGCTGTGCATGCAACTTTGTGTTTATTTCTTCCTCGTAATCTAACTATGATCTGAGGACATTTCACCCTATCTACACCCAGCTGTGTGAGCAGGCATGAATTTCAAAAAAGGACATAATAAGGGCAAAAGCAAGGGAGGTATGCACGCTTTGTGGTAACACTGAGGCAAGAAGACTCCAGCCATAATACAAGCTCGTAAGTCAACGTCAGCCGAGCCAGAATAACTTACCCGTGTCAATGCACTGGCAGTAGGTGCTCAAGAACCTGCTGCGTGACCAAGCACACATCTCTTCCATTATTCAGAACTGCACAGGCCATAGCAGTGATCTCTCAAGCATGTGATGACTGTATAATCCCCAGAGGACCTTTTCCCTGAGTGGCACATGCTCATCCCCAAAGTCCACTTCTGCGCCCGCTGGATCTAACTAAGCCTGCTGACCTCCCCCTGGAAATACTGTCTAAAATGACACACGCCCAATGGAATGGTAGGCTAAGCCACCGCTATTAACCAAATGTATCCAGGTTGAGTTTACAGGTTGCTTAGCCATATCACAACACTGCACACAGGATCCTACAAAGCAGCAGAGGCAGGAAGGGTTTACTACACACTACAGCATCTGTACTTACCTTTTAATGAGCAGAATGCTAATTTAAGTGTCATGTTGTCTCAAACTTCACTGCTGTGCAAATGGCACATAAATGCTGCTGTTATTAGTTCATAGGGTCTGCTCACAGCTTAGTGAGATAAATCTAACACAAGTTCAAAGGAATGGCTGACAAGCAGCTGTGAGCAGGAATCACTGCTCTTCTCCCTTTAAACGTAAATGGTGTCCAGCAAACTTACATTTTGGAGGACTCAGCGCTCTTGCCTTCATGCATATGGAACAGTCTCCCAGCCCAGGGCAAGCCTCTGGCAGCAGCAGGGAACTAGATGGACATCACCAACACAGCAGAAGGTTTTGCTGTCACACTACCAGCTCATCTAACCCACCTCTAGATCACTAAGACAGCATGACAGCTGGCTTACCTTATCTCTGGTAAGCATATTATTTCTACAACTCATATGCAAATACACATTGTGCCTTCTGAGACACCTATTGAATTGCCCGCATGAGGAAAGTCTAGGTGAGTGTATCCCTGTACACTCATCTACTGCAGAAAAATAAAATAATTTAAAAAAATTTAAAAAGATCAACTATTGAAAAATTGCTAAGCCTTATCAGACAAAGTAAACTGTGGCAAGGATTTTTTAGATCCTGCAACCAGGTCATGGTACAGGAGGCCAAATTCAACCTGGTTTATTCACCTGAACTATGGCTGGAAGGAGCAACATTCTGCCTCTAGGTCACACCCCTGATAAGATGAGCCATACTACCAGAGCACAGCCAGGATGCAAAAGGGTGTTGGTAAGGGACAACCATTATGTTCTGGAGATGCAAAGGTGCTTTTTATTTAGCCCTTGAAGACCAGAACTTGGGGCTTCTACCTCATGACCTCTATGTGCAAGAAGCAAAATGATTTTGGGTTCTGCAGGTCCTCGAATGCCCTCCTGAACTACTGTAACTCTGTGAATACACTATTTTGAAAAAAGCTTTTTCTGTCCAGCACTGCTCCAGGAAGGGCTTGCCGTAATGACGGATAGCTCTGCACAAACATCAGAGTACATCTGCGTCCCTGCTCAGTTCATTGCTGAAAACAGACTTTGTACAGACCTGTATTTTGAACCTTGTATTCTTAAGTCAAGCTTCTAAACTAATTTTTAGGAACCTAAAAAAAATGCTTGATTTTTAGATGGGCTGAGCAGCTGCATCTCCTTATTACTTAAACCGAAGACGTGGTCGTTCAGCACCTCTGAGTATCAGATCAGCTTTATTTAGGTGCCTAACTTCAGTCACCCGTAGAAGAGCAAAGTCAAGTGAGATTCACATCCTTTTTAGTGTGTCATGCTTTTTATACATGCAAGCGATAAAGCTGCTTGTATTAGTGAACACAAACCCTAAACAGCGCACTTGGAGCCACTTGTGCCACCTACATCCCACATCTAAGTAATTCAATTCAAATGTAAATGAGACGCGTTGCAATTTCAGGATTATTTACTACATTTGTTTAGTACAATCACCTTGCAAGAAGTCTTTAAGCACTTTATTTGCAAAGAGCTGCAAAAGTTACCCCTAGGAATGTGGATACAATGTGTCGCATTTTATTTTTTTGGAAACACAGAAAACTCTGAATAGAAAAACAAAAAACAGTCACAGAGAAACATGCTTGGAAACCTGGAAGAGAGGTGTAAGATCCTTTTGAAAATACAGCGCTCAAACCAGGAGGAGAAATGCTTGCTTGCTCTTCACACAGGTGGAAGCTACCTGCATTTATGAGGGTATAGGAAGCAAAACAAGACAAAAAAGGAGGACTAATCTGAAATGTCTTGACTAACTTAATATACCTAGATTGAATTTGTAAGCAGGTTATTATATTAATTATTTACAGTCTTGCCTTAAGAGGATGTAGATTTTTGTGTGTGTATGCACATTTGGACTTTTTAATACATTTATAACTGCTGATATAAAGAGTTTTGTTCTTAGCCTGAGAAGAAATAATCTGATTCTGCCTTCATTTACACTGATCTAACTCTTAAATCCAACAGCTACATTGCTGTAAAATTACTATTATCAAGGGGAAGAACATTCTAAAATTATCCCTTTGGCAGGGAGCGTGAAGCCCGAAACTCTCAGTGCTTTCAACACCGTTTTATCGGGATTGTGATCTCGGCACGGCTGGTAATGCAGCCAGCCGAAGCCATGAAAGGGAGCTTTGTGCCCAGCTACACACCAGGCCATGTAAGACTTCCAGCTTTTTGACTGGCCGACGGGGATGTTGCTCTTAGTAACACAGCAAGATTGATCGGGTACAATAAAAAAAAATGCGTTTAGAAAGACAGCAGTGGAATAAAGTTCCTCCTCTATGAAAGCTGCTACAGTGCATGCAAGTGAAAAATGCCAAGTTGTCAAAAAAAAAAGCAAGTGCTGAAATATTTCAGGTAGTAAACTAGCAGGGAGATTCAGAGATTTGTTTATAACGGGAGAAACCTCAGCCCTGTCTGATCCAGAATGAATGCAGTGCGATACCTCTGGTGAACCACACACAAGCCTGCAACCATATCTCCAGCATATGACCCTGCAATGGCAAACTCAACTACTCTCACTATTGCTATAACGTTTACCCTCGAGATCTTATTCTGACTTCTGCTGGTACTTTGTGCCCATCAGTAGAGGCTGGATAGGAAAACGAGAGAGATCTTCCCTGGAGAGCTGCCCTCCTTCAGGAGGCTCCGGCAGACACATCCTGGCCAGGATGCCAGGGAGCAGAAGAGAGCTGCAGTGAACCAACCCCTCTCTGGTGATCCCATGTTCCGTCTCTTCCCCTCCGTGGCTGTTTCAGGGGATGTAGGCTTAGAATCTGGCTTTTTCCCAGGAAGACAGGGGTGGAGAGGCACGGTTCTACTGGCCAGCTGAACACCACAGAGGTAGCTCCTTCACAAGGTGCTGCCACAGTGGAAGAAACAGGTTAGGACCAACATTTCTGTTGTATGCTGTGTATAGGAATGATGTATACTCAGCAGACTTTCCCATCATAGACCTCTGCACCAGGTGAGAACTGCACTTAACATCTAACCTGGATCTGCACACATCTGTAAAATTTACCCCGACACATTACACCGTAGCAAAAATTTCACCAACAAACATGCTGGTTGCAAAAGGCCCCAAACCTATCAGCTAATCTCTTCCCAAGATGATTAAGAACGAATATCACAGCACTGACGTTTTACTCATCTGTAAAAAAGTATGACTCACCATGGGCAGGTGGCAAGCACCCTACCCCACCATTGGTGCACAGCAGGGCTTCCTGACTCCTTTGGGCTGAGCTGACAAACAAGTAGCTCCCACCCTGCTACCTCCACTCTGCCTCCCCATGCAAAGCCTGAGCGTGGCGTAGCTGGTCCTGACTTTCTCCTGGCTTCTGCCTGCTCTTCAAACTGGCCAGGTAGCTGCCGGCCACAGGAAGTGAGGAGAAAGATGCTTGTCCTGGAGAAGTGAGGCAGTGATGATTCAGTGCTCCCATTGCTCCCTTAGCCCATGGGGATGGCTTTTAAATGACCTCCTTGAACACTTTATCACCCTGTGACACCTTCATGGGGTTCAAATTCGATTTTGGGCTAGGTAACCCCTTTTTGTTCCTTGGACTTTTCACCTTCATCTGTATTCCTAATCCATGTGCCTGCTTCTTAGCATTTATATAGCTATCCACGAATACAAACTCAAACTGTATACACAAAGAAACACAGATCGGACCAGCTTTACTGCAAGTCCCCGCAGAGACAAGCCCAGCTAGTCTCTCCCAGTGCTATAAAGTTTGCAGAGTTGCTTTAAATATCTCTCTTCTTCAGAACACAGATTGGCTCGGCGAGGTGGTATATACACATTACTCTGTATACTGTGTATGTGTGAACATATGTTTGATAGCTAGATCACTCTATTCCGATACATAAAACTGCGTATACACTTGTTCTTTTAAAACCTCATGGCTGCTGACTTTAGCAGTGGCTCCCTCCAGGAATCTCACTCCCCTCTGCCCCTCTCGCCCCAGGGAAGGTTTTCCTCCAGCCATCAGCAGGACTTTGCAGCTGGCTCCTGAGCAGAAGAACGATGCTGCGAGCATCAGCCAGAGGGGGCTGCGAGAGTGTGCTTGAGATGCAACCGCCTCGAAGGGCTGAGCCTGCCGACTGTGCTAGAGGCTTTTCTCGCTTGCGTAAATCATTTCTTGAAATAATAATGCTTAAAATAGTTCAGCAAGTCTCCAGGTTTCTCACTTTTTTATGCATGCAGAATTAGGCAACTGGGATTGAAGACGTACATCTGCACACCGGATACCTGTGCCTGTGACCATACGCAAAATGCAGTCGGATTCTGATGCCACCAAACTCATAGTGATGGTGCCATGTGTTTGTTCGCCAAGCCACCATCACCTATGGTTTGTTAGTGCGGTCTCTGCCGCTCAGCGCTTTCTTATCCAGCTAGATGTTAACAGTAAAGAAAGGGGCCAGACTTCTTGGGATAACGCATTCATTTGACGGTGACAAAAATGTTTCCATGGAGCTTTACAGCAAAACAAAAATTGCTGCCCTTTATCTGATGTGCACACATTTCATACTTGCAATATGTCTAAAGTGATTTTATGACTAAATCCTGGGAAAAATGCAAAGAATGCTTGGCTAGAAGCTTACTTTTCCAGTAAAAACACAACATGGCTTATTAACTGCGGCACTTGGAGGACGCTATTCAACATGAAGTGCATTTTTTTTTAGCTCAAGACCGAAAACATGTGTTCGGATATACGTTTTCTTTGGCTTCAGGCACCAATTTGACTGACTACATTAGAGGGGTCTCCAAGCCCTTTTAGAATACACTAGCTTCAGTACAAACGGAGTGGTATTCTATTAAACATGCCAGGGTATTGCAGCTGAAGGCAAGGTTAAAACCTCCTGACTTTTTCAGAATATATTAAGCAGACATAATGGAAACAAAAAGCTCCATTAGGTACCTCGTTAAGATTTTTGTAGTTGCTGATCAGCAACCTTGTTATGGCAACACTTTTCAAAGTCACTGCAAGAAATGTTAATCGTGGCGATGGCGGGGTGGGGACGACGCACAATGAACTGCGGGAGCAGTACTATTAGTGTTACCGTGAGAACAGATTATGCCATTTCCATTCTATCTTTGAATTCTGGTGGGTGTAGGGTGATGTGACTCTGAATGATGTCAGATTACCCAGCCTACATTTTTCTTGGAAAGAAGCTCCTTCCTCCAATCCTTTAGCAGGAGGGCTTGTAAAGACTGCACTTGGGAAATCTCAGCTTCATCTGACTCTGAAACGATCCCCGCGCTATCTGGAATTTCTTTAATCGGACAGCTGGAAGGTGTATGCTTCTTGAATACCTGGAAACACCAGAATATGCTCACTTGGGCATGAAACGGTGAGAACCGATAACAAGGGGTGGTTTTCTGGACTAATCCCCAGGAAACGGGACTTCACACTCCCCAGTGTGGGCTGAAATCCAGACGATCTCAGGCACATTTGTAAGCGGGTCACAATGTCACTCCTCTTCTCTCCCATTAAAATACTAATTGTAAAAGCTTTTGTCTCTAATCTGCAGCTAACAAACCAGCAACACTGCACAAAGGGGAAGAGTGCAACTCAGTCCAACACGCCTGAAGGGTACACTGTCTCCACAGCACACAACTACGATATATGAAACTGCCCAAGACAGAGCTTGTCAGGAAACGCAATCAAATACTAGGTTTTGCTTTGAAACAGCAGTGGATTTGCACACCTCTGCTCCCTCCTCCCTTCCCCAGTCTACCACAAAAAGCCGTGCAGTAGCGGGGTGTGTAGGGCAGCGGGCCAGCCCAGCAGACCAGCCAGGTCTGTGCACACAGCACCAGGCACTAACCCTGGTACTGCCCCACGAGGTTGGCAGCAAGCAGCCATCTCCCAAGACGCACTGTTAAATGCAAAAAGAGCGAGAAAATTTCCACCCTCTCTGTCCCAACACACACACAGAGGCTGCAGGACGGGTGGCCAAACCATGAGGATTACTCAGTTTACGTTTGAGCCACAGATAAAAGATTTGAAACCCCAGGCAGTGGCAAAACACACTCCCCCCTCTCACTCCTGAGGCGCTTTTCCCAACGATGTGGATAGGTAATGCTGGCACTAGCTCCACTCAACCAAGTGATTTTTTTTTTCCTTTCTGATCAGGAGGCTGCAGACTGTGCTCCTATGCAAGAATAGATCAGGACAGATATTTTTATTACCCCTTTTTGTTGCACTGTCATGGATGGCGAGGCAGAGAGATGCTGGTCCAGTTCAATCTATCACAATATACAAAGAGACCAAAGTTTCTCCCCACTTCGGCATTGCATGTGAGGGTGGGCATGCTCCTCCCCCTCCCCCTTCCGTATCGGGGAGTAACTCCAATAACAACTCAAACCAGTACAGACTGTCTGGCAACAGACCCAGCATCAAGCCCAGAAAGAAAATGCCATCAAACTGTTTATTTCCACTGCTGACGAACTCACGCAGGACAGAGCAGGGATGAATTACAAAGATCATCTCCTTTCATGCAGGAGTCACTTGCACAATACTACTCTCCTCCTCATATCGCATCAAGCAAGCTCCCAGCGATACTAAAGGGGGAGTGAAGATCTGATGATGCCAAAGTGATGAGATGGTGCCTACATTAATCATTTCACCTCCAGCTTTTTAAATGCTTAAAAAAGCCCCCTCTCACAATTAAGAAAGGAACTGCACATGCCTTGTTCAGAAGCATTTGCTTCTTTTCTGGACGTAAATACAGGAACTGTATTATTCCTTTACCTACAGAAAAATAAGGTGCAGTGTTTTTTTCCCCTGGGTTAAGGCAAAAAGAAAAAAAACCACATCTGAAATCCAGAATTTTAAAACTTTTTTTAAACGTCTTTCCAATGTGCACTGAAGCTTTAAAAATTAATTCTGAAACTCGTTGAAAAAGGGTGGGAAAAGTAATTTTCAGGTTTGAAAATTCTTCCCGCACACATACACCCTTACATAAGCACACATGTCCAAACTTTTCCATTAGAAAAGTCATGCATACAGGGAAAGAAGTCTGTCTCCAGGTATGCACAGAAATCCCCGTCACACTACTGGAAATAGAAGGATGGGGAGACCAGCTAAAGCAGCCTTCAGTATACAGCTGTGCCAGGAAACACAGAACAACTCCTCAGCTCTTCTCGAAAATCTGAATATTTAAATCTGATGGGAAAGTAAGAGTAACACATCTTTGAGGTAAGTCTGCTGGCAATTACAGATGTGTTAATGCATGTGTGTGCAAAAGGCAAAGACTGTTTATGATCCACTGAAACATGTATTTTTGTTCATCACAAGACCGGTGTGCAGGGTTTTCCCTCTGCTGAATAATTCCACCCCTTGTGATCATCCCTCGGCTTCTTATGTTTCTGCCTGTTTCTCCTATAACCTTTTGGTGCCTGCTCTTTACTCTTGACATACAGTTACTGCTGAACCATTTATATCTCGTCCAAGATGCTCGTCTCACACTTGGCACAGCTGATGAGTCCTAAAGGGAGCTGCTGCCATGTGAGGCTGATTCGCTCTACACTTAGTGCCACCTCATCCGTATCAGTGTCCCATTTACCTTTACAGTTACAACCCAGACTCACTGATACACCGTCCGCAAATGTCAGGCCAAGCTCTGAGTTGTCTGTTGCTCACTTCCTCTGCCTCTTAAATCTGTGAGGGAATCTCTAAAAGATCATACTGCTGACCCACTGCAATTTTTCTGGTGCTTCTTAATTTTTGTGTGCTTACTCCGATCTACAAAGCAGCACTTTGCACATTACGGTTTGTTAGTGAAACATAGGCATTTTTTCTCCAAGCATCTTCCTTGCTCCTTTATTCCTCTCTATTTTAAGCAACTTTCAGCTGAGAACAATGTCAGACTGACAGCTCTGGAGACCAAGGTATTTCAGGGAGAGGAGCCAAGCACAACTCCCTTCCTCTGTCAAAAGCTAAAGGCGAGCTCTCTATCCTCTTTGCTGTACTGTAAGAAACTGCATCCTCTTTCAGTCTGCTTTAGTCACTGAAAAGTCTCTGTACACCAATCTGATGTGCTGGGTAAGTACAAGACCAAACCTGCCCACACAAATCCCTTTGAAGGACCAGGAGTCAAACGCCTGACCGAGAGGGATGAGTTATACTGGTGAAGGTGCTGCTCTCCACTTCTATACAGTCCCATCCTCCACAGACTATGAATAAAGGCAGCTCCCAGCAATGTGCCTGTGCAGGAAGGCTTCAGCAGAGAGCCTCAGGGAGCCTGGAAATACAAACTCCTCTGCTGCTGGCCAGGGCCAGGTGGAGCCTTCCCAGACATCAGTTCAAGCAGTCACACAAGCAGAAGGTCCCTGGCTCAGTCGCTCTCACACAGCAAGACAGCCAGTGACAGTGAGCACCTCACTTCTCAGTCGCCCTCTGGGGGGTGGGGGGGAAGACTCTCTGTTTAGCCCTCAAAGGGGAAAAAAATCAGGATCTTGACCTTCCAGTTCTGCTGTCAGTGGTGCCGAATGCCAAAATCCTCGTCTAATTCCTTAGGGAGAGAAGGTGGCACTAAAGGAGCAAGAAGGACAGCAGTAACAGGAAGCCACCTCCCAGAACTCCCCCAAAACCACTCTTAGCAGTTAAATGATTCATCCACCTGAGAAACTAGTTTTGCTGAGCAAACAAAGGTATTGCCATATCCTAAAACATTCACTTGTTCAGAGATGAACAGGGTGGCTTCTGAAGAGAAAGTTACCCATGTGCCACAGAAATCTTGTACTATGCCCTCTGTGATGGCTGCCGAGGAAGGCGGCACTGCAGTTGATTCATTAGGTTAAAATTAGTTCACCAAGGATGGGGGAGACAGGCATTTCATAGATTATCCTTTTGAGATCTAACTGTAACGACAGGACCATTTAAAAACTATCTCAGAATCTGAGCCTACCAGGACTACTTACAGAAAAGCTCAAGATAATATAAGGAGGATCTTTTTTTTCTGTCAAATTCTATGGGACTTAGCAGAAATACAGCTCCTGTTTCTTTACCCTTTACCCTTCTTTACCACTGCTGCAATTCAGCTGCTTCTTGACTGTATTATGAATTTAGAAAGTAAATAAAAAGCAAAGAACACCTCACAAACATGACCGAAAAAATCACTACTTTACTCCCATATGTGGAACACGGGCTTTAATTCAAAAGGTTCCCAACCATTTTTGAACCATTTTTGTTTTCTACAAGCACACACTTAGGCAGATACAATGCTGTCTGAGAGATGACCCCAACTGCTCCTTTGAAACAGACTTACAAACATTGAAAACAACAAAAGCACATTAGCAAGCAGAAGCACAGTTCATTATTTGCAGGCATTAGTCAGTGTCAATAAACGCTGATAAAAAAATTAGTAAGTCAGGCAACCAAACCCCAGTGTATTACTAGGTGACAAAAAAAACTCCTTTAAAACCTTGATTTCCAGGCTAAACCCTATTTTTGGGTAGTTGAAAGCAGCCAACCACCCAGCAGCAAAGATGTGCACGGTGACCAACGGCTACGTTGCTCCATCAACATCCATCACACAAATTGATTAAATATAGTCTGCCTCAGTCATTTAATATAGGAGAAATAAAGCCATTGTAATAGAATATAGTTTGCAGGATCAATACTTCCTGCTAAGGAAATAAATGTTTCGACAACACCTTGACAAATATTTCCCTCCAGTACCCCATCCGTGTTCAGGTACTTAGGTGGCAGCGAGAAATTGTTAACCTTGCTTTTCAGAGAAAATTGTACAAAACCCAGCTGTGACATCTAAGCCTCTATGAAGCCATACAAATCCTCTTCCCCACTCAGGGGGCTCTCAGAGAGAGAAAATACACTACCTAACCACCAGGCAGCTACAGATGCGGGATGCTTCCACCCTGGTCTGTACAACACAGCAGAGCTCTGCATCAGGAACACCATGCAGGAGCGTGCGCCTGCTCCCCTGCTTCTTCAACACAAAGCATCTGAGGATGCAATCCCTGCAAGCTTCAGGTTAACAGCACCTCAGCATCAGACTTTTCTCTCTCTAAAATTTCATAGCATGGACTTGACCTGAAGGAAGCGAAAGGAAGGTGGCGATAGTTTTATTTCAGTTTATCCATGGAGCAGCAAAGAGATTATAGCAATCCAAAGCCCTGTAGCCGCAGCAGTGTGGGGAGGGGAAGGTAAACATTTCCTTTCCATGCCCTTCTTTTAAATAGAACCTAGCGGTAAAGGAAAACAATGTTGGATATGGTGTCACAAACATAAGTAACATAAAAAAAACCCTACAGGTTTATTAAAAATAAATAAATCCCTAGTTTTCCGCATACATGTTGTGGCTTTCTAGCCATGCACTGGAAAATTAGCTTTATGATAAAAAAAAAAAAAAAAAAAAAAGAGAGAGACATAACTGTGGAGACCAAGCCCCTACATGAAAAGTGGAATTTAAGAGCTTATGACTTGCTTGGATACAGCAGAAAAGTGAATGAGTAAAACAGGCCTGTTCTGCTCAGTCATTCTCACTTGTAATGGCTGTACGCAGCTTGCCAACAGCTCTTTCTCAACCTTCGAGAACAGCCCAATGAGCCTGTTCCAAGTGAATTATAAAAAAGTTTATCACTAGGTAGTTTTACAGTACGGCAACTTCTGCTCTCTTTCGTTAGTTGGGTGGGTTTTTTTGTTTTTTTAAACAAGTACAAGCAGAGACAGTTAACAGGGCAGAAACCTGAACAGAGAGGGATTTTTGTGTTTCTGCAAGGAAAACCCTATTCAAATACACGCTAAAACACAGTGCTCTCAGAAACCCCCGTGCGATTTCCAGCTGTTGTCAGTGTTGGTACCACCCACAGATAACACAGGGAGGAGGGGAGGATGCCTCGGTGATGCTTGGACCCCTCCCCTACGCAGGACCTTTCCTGTGCGTATTCGGGAGCTCTGCCTTTGTTCGGTCTAGTTCAAATGGCTCAAGCGACGCGGCTTCCACCCCTTCCCGCTGGGGATTATTCCACAGTCTAACACATCTTACTAGCTGGAAGTGTTTTTGGATTTCAGCCTACATTTTCAGTGCTGAATTTTATCCCATTACTCCTAGTCATACTGCTTGGACCACCCAAAACAATTCTTCTCCAAACTCGGATATTTATACCCCTTGAGAGCAGGACTGGTAGTTTTAACATCACCCCATTCCTTCACCCTCCTTCTCTCTCATTCAGGCAAACTGTATGTATTTAATTCTTAATCTTTCTTCTGTTCTCTAGTCCATTAATCACTTTTGATGCAGCTGTCTGAATTCCCTGCAATTTGCCAAAGTCTTTCTGGTAACTAGAGACCCATGCGCATATGAACTTTGTATCTCCTAAAGCTCCGTCTGATAAAAGACATGGACTAATACACACACACAGAAAAACACACCAGACGTTTTCCAAATTCATTCTTTTTATAGAAAGAGCTTAGCTTCTTTCAGGCAGGAAGCAAAAGGCATTTGTCTTTTTAAGCCCCCTAACAGAGGTGGAAAAGTAACATAGTGTACTTTTTTCAGATAAGAAACTGCCTGACTCCCAACTGTTTTCCACAATTACTCATTCTACCTTGCAAAAGCAGTGTATTTATCTATGCATTCCTCTTCCAGTTCTTTAAGGAAGCTCACGTGGAAACTCCATGCTCTAGTTTTCAGTAATTGTTCGACTTGCCTTCAGAAACAGTTCAGTGAGTGCTTAACAGTATCCTATACCTGCCCCTCACCCTCTCCTTTTTGCTATAAAAACTAGGCAGGGAGACAGGTCACAGATATGATCAGGGAAACCCAGTTCGACACTCCCCTTCCTTAGCATTTTAGAACTTCAGGTTCCTGCTGGCTGATAAAGTAATGCAGAGAAGGGAAAGTCTCCTTTGGACCCCATGGCAAAACTCCAGCCACCCTGATGTGGAAGTACATCTTTGCTCCACCAGAGACTCGGCCTACCTTGAGCAAGTTTATCACTGATCTCTGTGCAGCTGCTACCTTCTCCCAAAATGGGCTTTTATATATAACACATACTTTAACATGTTTAACCCTGAATACTCAGTAACTACAAACCATTGTGGAAGATTAACTTCCTAGCTATAGTTTGGGGTCAGATATATAATAAAGAACTTGGTTTTGTAGACAGATAAATGCATGTGACTTCAAGTTCTATTTAACTGCAGCAAGAATAGGAAAAAACAGGGGAAAAGGGCACATACAACATCTAAATGCACTTTAAACTGAACATTCATTCACTGCAAGGCATGGCAGAGGGAGAAAAGTCCTTGCAGGTTGATGCCACTTACAACACGGAGTGACCAAAAAAAAAAAAAAAAAGGATAAAAAAAGAAGAAAAGTATGCTCATATAGTCACCAAAACCCTTAATATTTATTTCCCCTTTCTAGTCTATTTGTATGCTTACAATATCCAACACACATTTTTATTCAGAAGTTAAAGAAGTCATCCAAAACTTTTCTTCGCTCGCTTGTTTCATACCAACAAAACATGTACATGCAAATATCTTGAGCATAAAGAGAAACTCTTAAAGTCATTATGACATTATTTGTACCCCGAAGCAAGTCATAATTTGTATGCACCCTACCAAGTACTTTCTGTCAAAGCTAAAGTAATAATTAGGAAGTATGAAAGCAGGTGTCACTTCTGGCAAGTTGTAAGATGGCTTTATATTCTCAGTTGCAATGGGATAAAAATGATCCCTAAAAAGAGCATAGCAGGCTATTACTTTACATCCAGTATATATGTGAAACAGAACAGTTGCCGCCTGTACTTTTTTTTTTCTCTTTGGTATTTTAATTAAAGATTCAAGCTCCTGAAAGACAAAACCTAAAAATATGTGCAAAATCAATCCCATTTTGCATAATTTCTATTTAGTTTCATAACCAACTGTCAAGCCATCTGACCCTCATTTGCATGTGCTATAAGGCAGGCAGCTGAGCTCGCTTCCACCGCGGTGAGACACATACTCTGTCCCTGCTCACTCCCACGTACCAACCTCCGGCTTCTCGGATCAATCTCTGCTACAGCACTTCAGGACAGAGGGGACAGTGGTTCTTATGATTACGGGGCCAAAACTTTTCCAGCTTGGGTGCCTAAATTTAAACGCCTAACTCCATCTTTAGGTATCTGAATAAGCCGCTAGTGTTTCAAAGGTGCTGGGCACCCAGCATCTCCTACTTGTTTCTGTCAAACTTGCCAAAAAGAACATCTGCTTTTAAGTAATTAACGGAGAGCTGCAGGTACGCAGGACCTTTGAAAGCCATCCCACTTACTTCAGTCCCTAAATATAAATCCAGGTGCCTACCTCTAGGCAGTCAACTTTTAAAATGCTGAAAAAGAAAATATAGCATTATTAAATAAATATGTAAAAATCACATGCAGATATACCCAAGGCTTTTGGATTCGTGTTCCATACTTGACATATGACGTGATGTAAAAGAAAGCAGATCTGATTTTGTCAGAAAGTAGCATTTCATGCTGTAACTAGAGTATGTACACTGCTAGTAATTAACATAATTATAATAAGGAAAGGTATTCAGGGAAGTTTTCTTCAAAAATTGCTCCTCTTCGTTGGATAAGCAACCAAGCAAACCAACCCCCAAAAGTGGTTGTATTTATGCGAAGAGTTTAAGGAAATTGCAAATTTACTAGTGTATTTATTATGCAAGTTTATTTTATTTTTCTTTCATTCAGCCAGACACCCACATTCTTGACAACGTAGAACTTGAAAAGATTTTTTTTTTTATTTAAAAACTGCAAACGGAAGAAAAATACAGGCTACCACCTGCCTCTGCAAATCTTTCACTTGTGCATTTGTGCTTCTGAGCATGATGCAACTGACTACCCCATACAGATTAATATTCAAACGCCGCAGCAATATTCCACCCTACAATAGGGCACCACCTCAAAAGGCAACCTGACAACACACATCTGCATGTACATAAAATGCTATCCTGCATCAGGGACCAAGGATGCCATGCTGCAAGACCGAGGGATGCTCTCCCCAGGGCTGACCAGAGAAGCTCCTGGCTCTGGAAAGGAGCGCTACCTGCCAGAGTCAATGAAAGACTCACTTGTCTAGGGCTGCCCAATTTCTAACTGGGACTTGCCAGGTAAGTGCATGCTTTGGATTAAAAAAAATTTGCTCTAACAAGGCCTAGAGTACACATACAACACACAGTTAGTTTGTACCTGTCTGGAGAAAGGCTGGTATTGACACACCTAAATCCACACAGTTTCTAACACTGTACTATGGCTCCAACCGAGTCACCATAGCCACAAAATCCTCAGAACAAAGGGGGAAAAATTATTATTGCTGTTGTTATTTTATTTTCTAAAGAAAAGCCTCAGACTCCAAGCAGGCTAAATCTCTAAGCAGGAAAAGAAAAGAAAAAAATATGCCTGGTAAAAGTCCAGAAATATACTTATGGCAGTTCTACATAAGGCTCACGTAACAACAAGGGACAGGACAGTCCTCCACAAAGGTCTGATTTCCACCAGAATCAGGACCAGGACCAGGGCCAGATTTTTGCCTGGCCCTGCCCTGCCTGCAGCATCCCAAATAAGCTGCAGTGTTTCATCAAGTGAGCTATTACCCTTGCTGTCATTTCAAAACTTCTCCTACCGCAAGCCCTGCTGGCACAGTGGCCACATGGGCCACCACTTCCTTGCCGCACCAGGTCCCCAGAGCCGGTGCTGCCCCAGGCCTCGGTGTGTACGCTCTCTGCAGCTGGGACGACACCACAGGGACTTGTCCCATCACTCTTCAGTGTGCAAATGCCGTGTTGCGGCTCTCATGCATGCCCACTCATGGGCTTGCAGGGGACAGCCACCACCTCCCCACTCATAAGAGCCCCAGCAGGCTGCAACCATGCCAGGGTAGGCTAATTCCCTCACCTGCTCCAGAGGCACGTTGAAAACAAGTTTTTAACCTTTGCAGACAGGCAGTTGTTCCCCCCACCCATGAGCAGCAGCCACATCTTGCTGCCACTCACATCAAGGCAGGGAAGAAGATCCAGAGATGCTGTGCAGCCATCATCACCAGGCACAGCCAGAGGGAAACGTGACTTGGTAAAGCAGCTAAAGCCATCGCGCTCCAGCAGCATACCAAGCAGATGCTCCTTCTGCTCCTCCTCATGCCACGTGTTGGATACAAAGCATATTTACCATACTCCCACCGCTCACTGCAACAGGATCTGTGTCGTGCACCTTCACAAAGCATGACTGACCTGCCAGAAGCATAGAGGGGCTATTGGGATGGTTTAGGGGAAGAGAGGCTGGTCTTTCCTTGATACACCGAGCAACTGCATGACATGATGCATGTGTGAGGGTTGGGCATGGGAGGATGTCTGCCCAAGCGTGGACAGGGGGATCCATCTCACCACCAGGGATGCCTCCTTCCCTTACTTCAGTTTGGACCTACGGCTACAGCTCTTACACTTCATGGGGACTGCAGTACAGCACAATCAGATACTCTTCAGCCTTATCAAATAACCACTTTATGAGCAAGCGCACGTGTCGCAAAGCAACAAGAGCTGCAGACTGTCCACCTCGTTTGGGAGGAGGCAGCTGAGATGCCGGCCAGCTGCAATGCCCTGGCTCAACTCTGCCACTGAGAGCCAAGGTTGTTCCTCCTTACGCAGAGCTCTGCAGCCTCCAGTGCAGCTCTGTCCAGAGAGACCAGCTGAGGGGCCAGCTGACCCCACTCCAGTGACTTCTGGGTGAGACAGCTGCACTCTGGATTCACACAGGAAGGCTGGAGAGAAGCCACCTACCTGCATCCTGCTCCCACCACAGCTCCCCTGGGCTCCGGGAGCTGGCCAGAAACAATAGCACTTTGTTTTTCTTTGACATTCCCAAATTGAGCAGGAAAAAACCCAACAGCAGAGCAGTAGGAAGAAGCAGGGAAGGACGTTGCATATTTATTTGTCATAAATTATGCTTGGGAGAGCATTAGGCACAACAAGCCATCATTCATCAGAGCAGGTTTCTGCTGTGTGTCAGAGTGCTGCACTACACTTCATTAGGAACAATAACTGGACACCAGCAGGAGATGTGTCTCTGCTGTTCCTCCTCTCCTCTCCACCCCCGTTCCGATTTCATCAAAACATTCTCCTCACATTGCTTTGGTTATCTCTTGGAAGGGGAAATATTTTTTTTAGCGCACAGGACAGTATGATACTTTAGAACCTAACAGGAAAGCCTCTACCCAAAACAACTGTGCTTCTGGTGAGAAACTCCTTGCTGCTGAATGCTCGGACAAAGCACGCAAGACTGAACACGTGCATACCTCCTCAGCCCCACGTCAGAGAGAAAACACATCAGCGGTGGGATGTGTTAATGCAAACTCACGTGCTCTGGGTCCTGGCAGTGCACCAGGGAGCTGGGGACTGCAGGCTCAGAGAGGCGGTTCCTGGCACTGGCCTCCAAAGACTGGTAATTTTGTCTGGGAGGCAGCAGGACTCCCAAAGTCTTGCACATTATTCCCGAATGGTTTCCTCGATGAAAAATCTGCACACCATGTGATGAAACCAGCAAACGTTTCTGCAAGTGTCTCACTAACAGGCTGTTACGGGGAGAATGTGTTGCTCCCATGAGACCAGGCTGATGGTGAGAGCCCGGATACACGGGGTCGGGCTGTGCCATTAGAAGTGAGGAGACAGCACTTGGGTTTGATTTACTTTAGCAAAAGTGCTCTCCAACGAGGTGTGGGATGGAAACAGGGCTGCATTTCGTAGGCGGAGTGGCAGCAACCCTTTAGGAAGACGCATTGACACCTACAACTGAAATAAACCCAGCTACAAGCTGATGAGGCTGATTTGAAAGCCTTGACACCTAAAGCACAGACACCTAAGTGTGCTCTTCTGGGTGCTTCTGTAAGTGCTGCTGCCCCGGCTTCTCACGCCACAGGCTTGTGTCACACAGCCCCGCAACCAAAACGCGTGTTTTGTGCTACAGTATCCTGTCACACAGGGACAGCCTCAAGAAACACTCTGCAGGGAGACTGAGGAGCATCACTCCTCTTCCCTCAGGTGCCAACAGGAAACAGCAGAAAGCTACCAACAGAACAAGGATGTCACCCTCACCAAGGGTATTCCCAAAGGTGCATGTGAAAAATTGCAGGCACAACCCTATCTTCCCTGCACCTTACTACCCCAAAACCACGCAGAGCCCTCACTTTGAAGGGGCTAATCCACCCGCTGCAGCATTTCTGGTAATGACTCACAAAATCCCACACGATTTTGATACCATTTTCTTGATAAAACTAGCTGCCAAAATGAAACTATACATTTGGTGCTTGAAAAAAAAAAAGGAGGGAAAAAAAAAAGACAAAACCCTACTAGTTGTTATTAGTAGCGAAGGGGTGGAACATGAAACCGACAGTCAGAGAGCAGTGCGAGAACAAAGCTGACGGCTGCGCACAGACCCTCCGCAGACAGGGGTTTGAAAGACGGACTCTGCAGCCTGCCACCAAGAATTTGCCTTCTTGTATGTTGTGACTTACACAGATGTTCGCATAATTTCTTGCATATGGACAGCAAAAGGAGCATTCATTTCAAGAATGACGTGATTGTCTGTGTGGTAAGCATAAGAAGGGAAAACTTTCAACATGTGTCCAATGATACAGCTAAATGAGAAGCCAAACTGTTCCCAAATGCACTCAAAGGACTTCTCATGAAGTCAATGACAAAATTCAGATGAGACTTCATAGCACTTTCTTCCTTTTATTTAAAAACCCAAATTAAATTACACTCAAGCATTATACAATGAGGTTCAGGAGCACAAAACCTATCGGAGCATCACAGTATTCACTCACCACCACAAAACATTAAACTTGCTCTGAAAAATGCTTTGACTATTTATAGAGAAGCCAAGGGAAAAGAAAAAAAAACCAAAACCAAACGAAGATGCTTGCTGGGCTGTTGGTTTGGGGTGTTTTTTGTTTTTTTTTTTGGTTTGTTTTTTGGCAGACTTCATTTGAAAGCAGCCAAACTCCCTTCTGCTTCTGTAAGGCAAACTAACAGAGCACTGGGTGTGCTGAGGTCACGGGAAGAGAGTACTTAAGCTTGTGCTCCAATTCAGGCCGGCCTTGTACCAGATGCTTTGTCCAAAACCTACCGAACTCCTGCTTAAGCCCTGCCATAGGGAGAGATGTGGCTTACCTCCTGCCTTAAGGAGAGATGCTCCCCTCAGGCTACTCTTGAATAGCCCTTGTAGGACTCCAGCCCAAAGCCTACTGCAGGGTAGCTGCTGACATTTCATTCACTTCAAGGGATGCAGGATCACAGCATGGAAAATGAAAACACCCAGAGCTTCTTTCAGGTGCCCAGCGCCCTGCAGGATGGAGCTGTCACACAGAACTGATGAACTGGGAAGGGATGCTGGAGCAAAATCACCCTTGTGGCAACTAGAGCATATACATAAATTTTGATCTGGTCCATTTTCACAGCAGGAAAGATAACAAATTTGTGTTCAAATAGCTGGCCAGAGAGAACGTGCAGCATACAAAGGCCAATGCCAAAATATTCCAATTAATTTGATTCAATTTTATTTTACTCTTTTTTTTTTCAATTTAACACACTGAGTGAATTCTTGAAATGAAACAAAACTTCTAAGAGGAAAAAAGCAGGTAAGGTCATTTCAGAGGTACTTTCCAGTAACACTTAAAAAGCCTACATGTCTCTCCAACATAAAACAGACTGCAAAGGCCTCTCAGAGATCGTGTGCACATTGATCTCCCTAAAATAGCATTATTATCACCAGAAACCTCAAGTATGCTCCCACCTTCCTTCTCAGCTGGGCAAAACAACAGGTCTTAATAGCTGCCATTGGTTCAATGAACTCAAAGGCTGTGAAACTGCACTGTCAGCTGCTTTTAACATGTTGCCCTTCCCTTGTATATTGCTCTAATGATCTGAGCAACCATCATGTAGGAACTCTACTGCACCTCCTCGTCCTGACGTTTTCTAAACCAAAGAGTAACAAAGAAAAAAGTAAGACAGCAGAAGGGAGTCATTTTGGAAAGCTGAGCAGCACTAAATAAAACCACTAACCTTCTTTTGGCAAGGCAAAAGATTTGTGTAACAGTTTTTCCTCCTACTGAATGTATTTACTCTTAAAAATCGATTTCCTCTGTCACTGTTTATTGCTGCACGTTGCTCAGTGGTTCTGAGAAACTGCATGGAAAATCACAACGTTACGCCTGTTAAATTGACCCTACAGGGCCATACCACCAGTGCATGCATCATCCCAAGAGGCAAGCCTGCCAAAGTCATGCTGTGCATATCATCACTAAACCCAAGACAAAATGCAAATTTGGCTGTATCATAGCTGATTTGCATAGCTTTCCATTGGTTTTGTACAACCTTTTTACAAAACGCCAATTTACTTCACTTTACTTCAGTGTGAGGTTACTTACAGCTTTTATGCAAGGGAGGTGTAGCAGTTAAAACATTAAAAGACATAATGAAATGCCTTTTGGAAATAGAACATAGCCTTCAATGTGATGACATAAGTCACAGGACTTCGGCTGGGACACAGAAACGTTAATGCCCCTTTGCAAAGGTGCAGACCCCTCTCTCTCACACGCTTGAGAGCTGCACAGCTTTTTCTGTTTTTTATCTGATCTGCAAAAGCAGAAATATTTGCTTGCAAACTACGAAGGGCCTGAATCCAGTTACTGAGTACACATTTCACTCACATTGATATCAGAATGGATGGCTGCCAGTTTAGTGTCTTGGCTGGCGTTCAAACATGCTGATTGCTGAGCCTCCTTGGATTTGGAGTTCATGATTTTAAAAAAAAAAAAAAAAAGGGAGAAAAAAAATCCCCGAACACAAAACAAAAAACCCTCCACAAACATTTCTGAGATGCTACTGAGCCAATTTTTCCCCTCTCCTCTTTTGTAAGCTCAGTCTCTGGAAGCGAACATGTACAAGTAGCACCCTCCGTCAAGACAAGCGGCTAGGGAGTTTGGACTTTATCTCCAAAGCTACGATACAAGGAACATTAGAACTTTCCTAGCCAAGCAGTTTTCACACGTTTACCAGGGGCCAGCCCTCATTCAAGTCAGCAACAGAGGAAAAGATCAGTTTACACTTCCATATCTTAACTTGAAAAAAAAAAAAAAAAAAACCACAAGAGAAAGAAAAGCCTGAAATGTTCTGAGACATATGTCACAGCCGGGTAACAGGGAATGGAAAGGCTGTTTGCCTTACACAAACCTATTTTTTCTTTCCTTTTTCCTCACGACTTAATACCAAATTCCACCGGGTTGAAAGGCAAGCCAAGAGCTCCTTGAAGCCCCCCTCCTCACCTCTGAGCGCGTTACTTGACGTGGCTGGCGCGCTGTGCGAGCCCTGCCCTCTCTGGCATGGCAGCAGATGCGGTAGATCAGGCCACTTAGATATTTCAGTTGAACTTGACAGGTGTTTGTTAATAGGCTCTACAATACGTTTGGGAAGGGCTGCCTGGAATTGTAAAATGGTTTATTACAAGAGTTTAATAAGCCCGGTGCAGACAGCTCAGTGCATTATTTCCTAAGGCTGTAAATGGAAGTGACCAAAATCTGAACTGTATGACAATACACATATAATCTATAACTAACCCAATTAATGGCAAATGCATTCGTATAGTATCTGTACAACTGGACCTGATCCTACTGGGTCTGTCCAGGAACCTCTCTGCTCCTTGCAGGATCAGTTCCCCATGTACTACCACAATTTACAGAAATCAGGTATATCTATTCAGGAATAACTGCTTGGGCTAATTATTAGAAAATTCAATTTATGCTAATTTGCCTGAGGGGAGGGGAGCATAAAATTAACCTGACACATTTATTTAACTTTTTACAGTATTATTATTATTTAAGATTTATGACAGCATTGTGCCCAGAGGCCCCAGTCAGGATCAGGATCCCACTGTGCTCAGCATCCCACTGCACATGCATGAATGCCCTCCCAGTGTAATTTCAAGGCAAAGGCCCTGTCCCTGCAAACTGTTACGTGAGTGCTTGCCCCAAAGTCTGGGAGCGAGGCTGTGGAAATGAAAAGCGCATTAGTCTTGCTGAAGTGAAGCAGGTGCATTAAGCCACCACATCCTACCATGCACTGGCAGCCCACACCAAAAAGGCTCGTATTTTGGAAGAAAGTGACAGTTGAGTCACTTTTGTTTTTACCATTAAACATGTAGATGCAAACATCCCCTCCTCTCTACTGCTGCCTTTTCTTGCTTCTATCTTATACACGGGACCATCATCCAGCGAATGAAAAAAAATCACCTGTGCAGTGAAAGGCCCCAGAAAAAAGAGAAGGTATGTGTCAGTAACTGATTTGGGGAATTGTCAAAATCTCACCTTATATTTTAGCTGCACAATGTGCAATGACACAATTTTTCCTTGCAGTGAACTTTGAAGGATACTTGCCTGAGAAAGCAGCTAGCTGTTCCACCTGCATTCATTTCTGGACATACAAAAGTCCACCCTGAAAGGTCACCATTTGGACAACCATAACCACTCACCGTCCTTGAATAAGTTGGCCTTTTTATTTATATCCAAGTACACTTAACCTCATTAAACAACTGTACTGGTCAGACAATAGTATGAGTATTATCATATTTATCAATATGCTATCATTATTTTAACTGAAATGGATTAAAATTTTTTACAATATTTAATCAGAAGTAGGGAAAATGGGAGCTTTTCTGAGTTTGGGCCTTAAAATGAAACTCTTCAGAGTACTGGCTGTACCGACATGAAGTGCGCAAAAGAGTGAAGAAGGAATTGCTGAGAAAGGGAACGGTGTCTCCAGGAGTCAGAAGACCATGAGAATTAGGACAACATTAGGATTGGAAGATCATCTCTTCCTCTGGCTCTTTGATGGTGTTTTAGAAACCAGCCACCCACACCATATGCTCTTTGTATTTGCTGGGGCTAAAGGACACCACACAAAAGTCAGCGTGGTCTAACTTTCAAGAAGCTTCAGGGGCTCCTCAGCTCAGGGGCAGGGGAGATGTTAGCAACACGCTCCACTCCCTGACTTTCCCCATACCCCAAAAAGAGACGAGATTAGCCCACACAAGCAGAGAAAAAATGGAAACAACAGAAAAATATTCACTTGAGTGGGCTGCCCTAACAACCTTATTTCAGCACAACTTTTCAGGAGGGATGAAAGCAGGCAAACTCACCTTTAAGGCTGCTCCTCCACAGCTAACTTGCCTCCCTGTGTCCAAACACCACAAAGACCTTGGAGCAGATTTAAACCCCAAACTCACACACGGGTATAGCAGGTGGAATAAGGACTTTTCCAGAACTGCAGGGTTTTATTTCAAAATGTAACTTTGGTGAATGTGTCTTCTGCTATCCTACCTTCCTCTACTTCTCTTTCTGCTGCAGTTCACTGCAACCGTTTCAAGGTCCCATTAAATACGTCAAGCCTTTTACATGCAACTGCAACCTTGCAGCACCAAGCAAAACGGAGGCAGATGAAAGAAAAAGAAACTATCATTTAGCCACACACAAATTCTGTGTGTTTTGCATATCACTCCTAACACGGACTGGCAGCCCACACCAAAAAGACTTCTGTTTGGGAAGAAAGTGACATTTGAGTCACTTTTGTTTTTATCATTAGATATAAAGACATCAAACATCACCTCCTGCCTAATGCCTCTATCTTGCTTCTATCTTATGAAAAGGGCACATATTTCTGTGGTCCTTCAGAGCACTGCCTGCTTGACTCAGCACCGTGACATCTTTTGGTGTGTGCGAATCGTCCCATAACTGATGGAGTGTGTAAGATGCCACCCGTGGCTCTGCTGAGCTGCCATCCTGGCAGGACGCAGTACCACCTCAGTATTGAGTACCAGAAAGGTACATAAGGAATACGCCTCCGAAATGCTGTTTCTGCTGCCAGCAGAAAACACTGGCTTTGCTTGCTGCTACCCATCCCCCTTTCACACCACTATTTTCTGCTGAAGAAGAGGCACCGGAACTCTGCCAGCTTTTGCCCTGCAGGCCATGCTTTGCCCATGCTAGTCCCATGAGTGAGATACCTTTGGTTAGATTATGCAGTAAGATGAACTTCTTGGAAAGAGGAATTCAGTCCTTTTAACCATTTACTCCTTCTAATAGTTGGTTCCATTCTTTTTAAATCCCAAAGTAACAACAACATCCATTCTCTGACACATGGCCTTTATCAGGCTTTTAAAAAAATAAAAATCAAACTAACCTGCTTCCTTCAAAGTTATGCTCTCGTAATTTTAGCTGGCACATCATGAACAAAATGGTCTAGAACTAACCTCAAACAGTCATCTGGAGAAAAACAACATATTTTCCCATGTCATCACCACTATAGCACATACTAACCACAACTATTCAGCCTGTCAATTTTCAGTTTATATTATGATAACTTTACCTAAAAGCATTTCGTGGTTCAAAAACAGCAAGTGAAATGCCAAGGAAACATTTGCTGAACTGACGAGCATGGCAGCGCTGGTGTGAGGAATATGCTTTCTGCAGAATGTGAAGCAAGAGTAAAAAGAGATTTCACTGGGGACAACGGACTTCTCAGAAATTCCCCAAAACACTGCTTCAGGCTGGCTTAATCCCACAGTCAAATCACAGTAGGTTGTCAAGAAGGAGGCTTAGTTTGGTCCTCAGGTCGCAAATTTTCCACAAAAATCTCCAAGAACTGTGATGAATTGGAAAAGGAACACAGGAATCTTTTTTACTCGCATTAGCCTCTCCACTTCCACACATAGGAAGGTTTTTCACATCTACTGAGCATTTAATCATAGAATCATAGAATCATTAAGGCTGGAAAAGACCTCTAAGATCAAGGTACCTAAGAGAGGTAAAAAAGTAGAGATTTGTGGGAGCCTGGACAGGGAACTATGTGAAAGGCACAAAAGCAATGCATTTTAAAAGGACTTTAGCAAATACACTTTTAGCCGTGCAATCCCCATGATTCACTAGGAATCAAGCATTATACAGTCTTCAGTTACTTTCCTCATTTTAAGGAGCACAAAGGCAAGCCTCTCATTAATGAAGCACTGTGTCTCGAATTCTATACTAAAAACCCCTCGACTTTGACGATCATACGTCCACACTCAGGCTTCAAAATATTCTCATGCTCCCTGTGTCGTCACCCCAGAGGCAAACAAGAAGTCACTGCATCACTGCCCAGTGATCTGGGGCAAGGAGAGGATGCTTAGGTAAGGACAGCAAACCAAGCAAAGAAAACTAAACCAAATGAAAAGAAACAAACAAAAAACAACCTTGAGAAACCCATTAAAACACTCTGCAGCCTATGGTATTACTCTCTTCTTTGTACTGATTTGCCCGAAGTTGGGCCACAGTGGCAGCATGAAGATTTCCGTAATAAATTAATTGGTAGCTTTGCTTTTGTGGGCTGCAAGAGCAGTCTGAGCCACTCTGCTTTGACTGCACCTTCCCTGCCCCTTCTCCTCAGCAGCACTGTAACTTCCTAAGGTGCAGCCAGGGCAGCTTTACTCCTAGGGGTGAATAGGAATGCATTTCCCCTTCTTGGTTTTGGTGGGAGACACACTGAAGGTGATGCACTCTCCCCAAGGAGAGCTGATTTCAATAGTGGCTCTGCTCTAAATGAGCCTCCTTTAAATGGCTGCTGTGAAGCTAGGCATTGTTCCCCTCTCCTCATTTTTTTACGAATTAGGAAGGATGTGTGTTCCTATGTGTCCTCTCTGGACATATCTGCCTGGAAGGAAGAAGGAAATGGTAAGAAAGGGGCAAGGATGGGGAAAATGGGTAGGGGCCCTGCAACTGAACTTGCATTTACTTCAGAAGTGAGTGAGAGGTTACCTGACTGCAGTGCCCCACACCCAAGACTTACAGTCTGAGACACAAGTTTGAGCAGATCTTCCATGATCTCACGGTGAGTCTGAGATAGACCACATCCAGCGCTCACAAAATACACAGCTGCGGTCCTCCATTTCTCTGACAGCGATTTATGTCACTGAATGTACTGCTGCTAATATGCACTGAGCTCCCACTCCAGATGCCGAAGCTGTGCTCTGCCCAAAGCCGGGACTGTGTGGTACCCAGGCACAGCTTGCTATTAGCTGTATTTTCCCCATATCTCATGGAAGCTTTAAGGGAGCCACTAGAAGAAAAGCAGTAGCATTGCAAGTTGTGTCCAACCACTCAATAAACTAACCTCATTTTTTTTATACAAGTATTGCAACTCAGCAGTTCTACTATGGGATCCCAGAAAGCACAAGACTTTCTTAATTTAGCAAGAACAACTGCATACTATGTCAACTCCTGAAAATCTCAGTGTACAGCAGAAAATGTTTTGAGTCAACAGACTGAAAAGCAAGGCTGCTGGGTTTTTGTTTGATTTTATAGCATGTTTAACATTTTCAAGGTGAGACTTAAGGAGATATAGTATTAGATTTGAAATCTTACTTCTCTGCTTCAATCTTTCATTATTTTCAGACTGTGCAATATGCTATAGTTTGATTTTATTTTATTTATTAATATAAAAAACATGTTTCACAGTTGAGGCTTTATCGTGTTCACAGTACTTAAACATGTACCTAATTTTAAATCAGTGAAGCTGATTGAAATCAAAGGAATAAGGGAGTGTTAAAAAGGTAAGTGTGCCCCGAAGTGTTGTCCTGAATAGGAGTTAGACTTCAATATGTGATTAGGTGTCTCTAAAACAGGTCTTCCTTGTCTAATAGTATGTACAGATCACAGTATACCTTGTGTATCAAATGGTAGCAAAAGCTACGTGTCAAGGAAAAAGACTGAGCAGAGAAGAACTGGAAGCCTCTGGGCATAAGATGTGATTGTTTTATATTAGGAGGAAGGCTAACACACAGATGCCAAGGATAAAGCTGAAACTCAAAAGGAATATGAGTCAGGGAAGTTGTTCCAGATGGCAGAGCCATGTGGGATGTGACTCCACCATCTACTGTGGAAATAAAAAGGAAGAAATGAAAACTTAGTGTTGAGAGAGCATATAGGACTGACAGGAAAATCAGAAAGAACTGAGAGTAGTAGAAGGAACTGAAAGGCAGAGTGATGAAATGAGGCCCCCAGAAATTTTGCAGTGCAGCAACACCACTTCAATCAGCCAGTACAAAAAACGCTCAGTTGCTTTGCTTCAGATAAACCTAAACATCTCAAAGTTTCGGTGCCTGTCCAGAGCACACTCCTTCTCCTTCAGTCAAGACATGGGGTTTGACATATCATGTGGGCAGCTTCTCAGGAGCATCTCATCTCCCAGCATGTACTGAAAAGACAGATGATTTGCAGTATCCCATTACTGCTGCTTCCACCCCTGCTGATACATCCAACATCATAAATGAGTAAGACAGAATTATGTCAGATGGTGTCTTGGGCAGCTTAAGACCAGTGGGAAATTTTAAAGAGTGAAAATCAAGCTGAATATGGTATAACACTTATTAACAACTCCTTAAGGGTAGTGGAGGAAGCCACAAGGTCTGGACACCGGGAATTTATTAGGGCAAAAAACTTTAAAATGCATTGCAGGGAACTGCTCCGTCTTGTCAGGAAAATGGACGTGGTGCAATCTACATAAAAAGGTCTCTGCACCTCTTACATCAATGTAAACAGGAGGTACATGAAAATAAAACAAAATAATAATAAAGTACGAGCTACTAGACAAAGATTTGAAGCTATTCTAGTCCAATTCCCCTTTGATTCAAAGGTGGGATTTTCAGCCAGAAGTTAGAGTTCATCTTCCTGGACTAGTCAGTCCGTTCACTGCACAACAGCCCATTGCAAAATGACTGCAAAGGTAGGTTGATTTGGGAGCCAAGGTACACACTCTCTGAAATCTCCATTATCCTCCACACCCACATACACAGGCCCATTATGACCTCTTTGGTTTGGAGAGTCTTTTTATTACCTTTTTTGTATTCAAATATCTAACCAAAATGGGCTTTGACTGAGGCCTACAAACCTAATGCCACAATAGTAATAATAACAATTTCAATATGAGAGGTTCTTATTAAAACGGCCAAAAAGTACACATTACACATACAAATATTCCCTGAAAAATAATTTCAGAGACATGTCCGATCTTGACTTTCTGTACCAAAGGCCTAACCTAAAGTCTATGAAGTCAATAAAAAAGACTCGGACACTTCATTTAGGCTACAGTATTTTTCCATGACTGATGCTTTCTAGTCACGTTCCTTCCCAGTCATGGCTTCTCCATTTCAATGCAACTGAACTTTAAACATACCTAAACTAACATAGTTGAAAACAACTGACCTGAAGGTAGCTCAAGAGTCTTGGTCTTCACATAATTATCTTTGCAGAAGCCACAGAGCCTGGGATCAGCTGGCTCTTGTTTACCTGTCCCTTCTTCCCAGTGAAAGGATGCTCACTTAAATATTCCTTTTTTTTTAAAAAAAAATAAAATTTGCAAATCTCCTCTCTCTTGCAAAGTATTAACTCATTCTTCCAAGATACAAGATGAATCTGATTGCTTTAAACTACCTTGGCTTTATCTGGGTGCATAAACGAGACATGAACTGCTATAGCCACGTACATCAGCACAACAGACACAAAGCAGCCCTCAAACCCAGGCTGGAACTCTTGCATATTTTTCATGCTTGTTCCTTCAGCCTTGAGGATGTTTTCTTGGTTAGTCAACTTTAAATCTATCTATTGTATATACAGTACTATTTAAAAACAGCACTGAAGTGTACAAGATAAACATGTGCTCCCACTGAGTTACTAAACATGAGATAATAAATTTGCATCCCTGTGGTTATTACTACTACCGTGTAGCTGCCTTCAGTGTGCAGAGCCATACAAAACCAGAGCACTCTGACAAGTGAGAGGCCCTGTGCAAAAAAAGGCCAGTGCAAACAGAACGGTGCAAGGCAGAAATTCAGCAGTCACTGAAAACAGGGCCTGCTAGCCATTAAACCTGTATAATGAGGACAAAGAGAGAATTTCTTCATGAGAATGGAAAGGCTCTTCCACTTGGGATATATGGGGAGAAGCCCCACAGTTACAGGGAAAGAAGGCAGCTCTGTATTTGCATTTACTGCAGAAGTAAAACATGAGCAGTGTGGAGGGGAAGGAGTGCAAGAGCTTTGCTGAAGGTGCCAGGAAAGATTCAGAGCTCCTTGTGGCAGAGGAACCCAGCTCTGCGCAGAAGAGGAGTGAAAACATCCCAGGAACATGAGGAGGGCATGTTCAGAGCAGCCAGAAACAAAACCACCACCAGGATTCTGAACAGCCAATTTAGTCAGAGCCCTTTCAGTAACACGTCCAGTTCTACCAAAGGAGAGAGCGAGCAGGATTTGTGCTCTGTGTCTCTGCTGTCCCTCTGCGTTCACCCATGCCTGCACCATCTCACCTCTGGCATCCTCCAGCAGCCCAGCCTTGCTCCACATCCTGCCATACTGGCCTGGCAACCTGACAAGGGCTGCCAGGACGCGCTGGATGTAGCAGTGGGGCTCGCAGCTGGCCACTGCCAAAGACAGCTAGCAAGGGCAGAGCTTGGCGCTCTCTTCCCCCTCAGTGCCAGCACTAACTCATGCCTCTCACCTCCCCTGCCTGCTGAGTTGAGCAACAACAAAAAAATCTGTAGGAATTTGATTGTCTTTGAGACTTCTGCTTCCTGCTGGATTTGGTGGGAATTAGCCAAGACACTCAGTGTTATGGGAGGGGGCGAAAGGGGATGGACAAGCAGACAGACATCATCACCACCACCACACCTCACTTCCTTGGAATCCAGGCTAAAAACACCTAGGCTGTGGAGCAGAAATACTAATGAAAACATTTCATAATGCTTCACCAAGGAGCAGTATCGGTATCATTATCTCCATTTTATGGCTGCTGCACTAACTGGTCATGACATGCCTCAAGTCACCATCAGATAGCTCTTCCTTCTGGCTCCACCACTATGTGTCCTGATTGCAAGTCAGTGCCCCACCAGCAGAGTCATTCCGAACTGCAGGCTGCCTGAAAAGAAAGGGCTCCGGGAGTTAATACCTGAATATCTAAACACCAGGTAGTCTCTTTGCAGACAGGAAGGAAAGGAAAGAATTTTAAAGGTGCAATAGAAACCAAGAAATGCAATTCTCCTTCCAAAAGGCAACACCTGTCTCCACCAGGCTCAGTGCACTAGGCGTTGTAGATGCATTTCATTAAAAGGCAGCATAGGACAAGACTGACTGCAACCACCATACACCACAGAGGTGATTGCTTAAATTAAGAAACAAGCCAGAACCAAAACAGAAACCCAAAGAAGTCTGAGCAAGGGAGAAGTTGGGATCTGAACTCCAGCTTTCTCATTGGGCGTCTTCTCAGACTCTTGGTGGACTCACTCTAAGAACCCCATAATGTTTCCACTGGGCTTCACATCTATCCATGCTTGGCACTAGTTGGCCAAACTTTACCACGGCTAAATTTTTAACATTTTCCTTTGTTCCCTTCGCATGTGAAAGGTTAAAGTAATCAGTAATAGGTCAGGAATCATTTAAATGATCCTTATTTATTAAAACAATGCATATTCCCTTGTCTTGTCCCTTAGGTTTCAAATTTTGCATATCAGAATTACTTCTTACTAAGAGAAGAATGCTCCTATCATTGTAAGTTGAATCTAAAAAAACCTAGAAAATAAGAAGACAGGAATCATTGAATTTACTTTTTAATGCAAGAAATGGTATGAAAGAGCAGCATGAATTGCCATTTTATTTCTCTAATGGCATATGCTCCTCTGTATCTCCTCCTTTCTTATTGTTTTCAGGTAAAGATCAAGGATAAAATTTCTCCCCTGCTCCACCATAAAACAGAAGACAAGTAATGAGCCCAGCAAGACCTGACCTCTGTCATCAGTATCCTACCTGCTGTCAGCCTGTTTGACATCAGCAGGGTAGAAATGCCCCAGACTGGATACCACAAGCCCTCCCACACTGCTGCTATTACTAGTCTTAAGACTGATGGTCCACACAGATAATTACATTTGTATTGACAAACACTGCCTGAGATCAAAGTTTCTGCAGTGTTTGTTTTGAGCTGCTGCATAGCTATCATTACAAGTCATTGCATTTTAATGCAATGTCAAAAAAAGTACCATGTGGTGATGTCAGGACACAGCATTGGCCTAATTTTGTGACTTCCTTCATCAAGGTATCAAATTCTCCTTCCTGGTACACCTTTGAACTACATTAAAAGAAATCCAGGGAAAGGATGCTATCAGAGAGGAAAGACTCTTAGGAATGCAGTCTTCTGGGGATGGCTCCCCAGATGAGTGCTCCTCTCACTCAGCTGCAAGCATGATCAGACCATCCGCTGTGATCGGGCAGGTAAGCTGGATGAGGGCCACATGTAGCATCTTCAAGGGTCAAATACTGTTTAGATAAGGCACTGGTCTGACTAAGAGCCACGAGAAAGCCTCCCACAGTCTCCGTTTCAGTAAGACAGTTTACAGACAAACAATTATCAATCTGCAACTCCTCATCCCCCACACCATCTTCACCAAAACAAAAATGGAAACAAAAAACCCCCACAGAACCAAAAGGAGATGCTTTAATATGACAAATCTTTTCTATACCCAATCACTTGGGTTTTCCAGCACAATACAGGCACTGAGACTGAACTCATGTGACTGCAATTTCAGTTTCAGCTACACTGATACCAGACCAGCTTTGCACAACCACAATCAGATAGTTTGCTTTGCTCTTTGCAACATTTTGAAGTCCTGAAGGAACGTTTAAAAAGAAATGCCTTCACTGAGCTTAAGTGCATTATGCCATAAACCTTAAAACACCAACCATAACTCAGTTAAGGACCATTCACCCTGCTTTCATTTGCTTTCCTAAAGAGGCAATCACCACTGCTCTACACATTAGCTTTAGCATTGGTCTCATCAGACAAGCAGCTTTGTGTTGGCATGGTGGTTTCCCTCTTTGACCACGGATAAACACCGCTCCCTGCTGCTTCCAGGCTCTAACCCTGACATGCCAGGCAGTCTTAAGAGCGTGCACAGGTCAACAAGCAGGCTCAGGGCTCAAGTCTGTAACAGAAAAACCAGCTACTATAGGCCTACAGTGACCATGGGGTGCAAACGCTGGGATTCGTCCCCTGCCACTAGCAGTCCAGTGCTTTTTCATCTGCCACTCTCCACTTTCAATCCAAATGCAGTCATTTAAGTGATCAAAGCTCTTCCCTCTTTTTTCAGACCATTTTTATGCACTTAATGGGTGTAGATCTGGGAGCAAACTGGAAACTGCCAGTCCCAATCTGACCAAGGAGCAACATTAAATCTACAGTTCTGATTGAGTTGTCCTGTTAAGGTGCTCCTGGCAAGAATTTATGAGGCAGCTCGAGGGAAACCAGTAACTGATATTAGTAATACAAAACTGGTGAAATAACCTGCATTACAGAGAAAAATTATCTACATATTGCTTTGGTGTGTGGTTTATACAAAACAGACTTCCTCTAGAAATTGTGGAGTATAGCTCAGTCTGAATCTAGCCTGTCTTACACATGCTCTAGGGGGGCAGAGCCAGCACACATCCCTTCAAGAGAACAGAACACATCCTTCTAGCATTAGACACACTGAGCCAGTGTTTACACACTGATCTGCTAATAAGCAGACCCAGGAATTCCAGAACATGAGATTTATATTTATTGCTATTTTACATTACCAGAGAACACGCCAAGTATGGGTACTTTAAATTATGAGGGCTGCTATCGCACATTCCCTTATCAGCCTTTCACACAACTGCGTTACTGAAGCATCCCGATAAGAATGTCTAAAATGTCTGCTATGTTTTAAAACAGCAAACTCTTCCTTTTCAGCTCTGACCCAGCCACTTCAGTCAACAAAGCTCTTTCTACTCTTTCAAAACACTTTCTACTCACTTAATGGCTGTGATCATACTGACTGTCTTGGAAACTGCTACTCCTAAAAATAATACAGCACAGCTATTTATTCATGGTAGTGGCTTGATGTGGTATTTTGAGGACTACCATTCCACAATATGGAACGAATCATGGACATCCATCTTTTGACAAGATATCTAACTATGACACTCCAGGCTTCATACACAAAACATTAACGCACCTTTTAAATGAAGAAAATCAAGAAACTGTGCAACTAAAACAAACAACTTGCCAAAACCAACATACGTTTCTGCACTTGCTTTTACATTCCCAGGCTCACTAAGATCAATGTATATATAGATAGCCATGTGTGTATGTGTGTATACATATGCATTCATTCTCAGCCACATTCCTCAGGAAGGTGCCAGTCAGAAGAGGAACAGTCAGCAGTGTAAAAAGCCATTTCTACTACAATGAGCAAAAATAGTTTTATTTGTTGTCATTTTGGGGCTGTTGGGGTTTTTTTGATTGTTTCTTCTAAAACCCGTCTTCTGTAAGCTCAGTCAATGTCTTTAAAACAATATTTGACAGCAAATTTACTCAAACTGCAATAGCTACAGCTGGAATTGAATGTTAAAACGTCAAATTATGAAAGTCACCTATCCCTGCACTCATTTCATTCTGCAAGAATCCCACTTGGGAAGGAAGAAGAAGGGAGAGGTGGAGCGGGGAATGCTAATTAGCAAGGTTTCACAATCTAATTCAACCTGCCAACCCATTTTTCTGCCAGTCTTGCACACGTAGGTAGGATGAAAAGCAGAAAGTCCAAGTTCTTCATATTTCTATTCCTCAGTCATACCATTTCTGATTGTCTGCCTGAGTATTTCTGTCCTTTCATCACCCCTTCTCCCTTAGAGCTCCAGACCACCACCCCAGAACTAGGGAGGTCGTTCGCGTGCAACAAAACCACCAGGACAGAAGACACCTAGCAGCATGTGTTCTTCTGAGTGCAAGGAGGCTATGGGCAGTCACGTGTTCAAGATCTTCCCTAACACTTCCCTAACACAAGCCACCCAAGGCTGAGTGAGTCTTGGTAGCACATACAGTAAAACTCCAGGAAATACCTGTGCTGCACAGCCACGCAGCACAGACTCATGGGCTTGTGCTGAGCAGGCTCAGAAATTTATAGGGTAGACTGCAGGGCAAGGCTGTACAGACACACTTGTTTTACTCTCCCCAGTGTCAGACAGCACCCTGCTCCGTCTAATTAGCATAATCAGGGAAGATGTAAGGGAAGAAGCAGGGCTAATTAGCCTGAGCAAAGCACCTTGTCAGCTTGGGAATCTCTGCACGGGGCTCGGATGCACAAATAGATGTACCCATCGTGACTGAGCCTTTCTTACTCTCTGCAGTCAGCAGGTATTTCATTATGCCCAAGAACTACCTACTGCTGAAGCAATGTGTCTTGTCATCTGAGAGCAGAGTGGGGCGATTCCTCAGTTCTTAGTGCTGCTTTTTTGAAGCAAAGAGCTGCAGGGGTCTTACAGATCAATGTATGATGCTTTCTCCCGTTGCATGTGCTTAGGCAGATAACAGTCTTTCTTTGCATAATCTTTTTTGAGAGAGGAGGATCCTATTATGCTTGTCATGTGTTTGTTTTTTTTTCTATTTCCTTGTATAGCATTCTAGGTAGTTGAAGAGAAGGAGAGGAAGAACACAGTGCTAACTATAGTTTCACTACTTCACTGCACCTTCCCCATCTCAAAATACTCTCCAGATGGAAAGAGTTTATTTGTAAGCAGGCAAGCAAAAGGCTGACTGAAGACAAGTTATAATTACATTAGAATAAGAAAACCCAGAGCTAATGAAGACTGCCTACTTCATTTAATTTAAGAAGAGACTTCACCCTGTAATGAAGACAAATAAAGCTCTGCAGCTCACTCACCCTTTCTACGAATGTCATCCAGAGCATCCAGCAGGACTGCTCACTAAGCCAAACACCTTCAGTTGAACTGGTTTGACTGGTCAATGATAACAAGAAGGAAGTGCTTGTACTTATATCTCCTTAATCACTCTGCAGGCTATCCCTCAGGTTGAATAAAGATAGTTACACAAACATTTTAATGCATCTAGTAAAATTAAAAAGAATCCTGGTAATTCTCACTGTGGAGCTAACGGACATGTCTTAACTCAGAAGTGAGTTATGAGAACTGTCCCACCTCAAACAGCAGCTGTACATGATGCAGACTGAAAGACAAAGAGACTTTATTTTGCCTTTTTTCCCCATAAGAATCTGGTGCTTTAACAGAGTCACTGACAGTGTATGGTTTTACAAGAAAACAAACAAACAATACTCCTTTCAAAAAACACAAAAAGATCCAAAATACTTTAACTGTGAACATGAAAAGCATCAGCTCATCCAGTGCTCTTCCTGTTGCTCAACTGGAGTGTCAAACTCACTTTTACTTCACCAGAGGTTCATGTTACCTGAAGTTTCTTTCTGTGAAGTATTTGCATCAGAAATGCTAAATCAAACTGTTGAGAAGAGATATTTTATCTGCCAGAGAGACAAACTCCTGGCAGCTGAAGGCTTAAAGAACAATTTGCCCACTACCACCTCCATTGCAGACACCTCTCCATTGCAAGGAATCTCTGACATCCTGAACACAAACGTCCACCCATCAGGGAAGCCAAACCATGTTTTGCCTAGCTTCTTTCAACTGGCACAGCTTTTGTAATGCTTTAGCAGGATTCACTGCAGTCTGACTGTTGGAAGTGAGACAAAGGGAATTTATACATCACCACCCCAATTCTGACTGAAGATTGTGACTTGTGCAACTGAGGCACAGAAACCCATGAATAACCTTCCCCTCCTCACCTAATGCGACCCTTGCTCTCCAAACAGATTTCTTCTATTACTAGTGCAATAAACTTGATTCGCAATAGTGGGCAGGGTTTCTCTATTATTTAAAGAACTGCCAGGAGAACCCATTAGAAATAAACAAAAGACTACAGCATCTCAGGTTTCCTTAGCCTGTCTCTAGTTCTGACAGCCTCAACAGGGAAAGAAGCTAAGAGCAATCCTGGCAACTTGCTTCTTTATCATCTTCTTCTTGACCTTTGTGCCATCAGGTGCCTCTGAAGCATTCATCAGTTGTCTGCAGCTGGAAACGCCTATGCTGATTACCAGAAACTTGAAACTCACTGAGAAGGAACAGTGATACCATCAATAATTCCAGTTTCTTGAAGAGTATCTAATATTCCTTCCTAACATAAGCGTCCAGGGTCAACATGCCTGTCAGGCTGCAAACCAACCTGGAATAAATATGAATGAAGAAGTGGTTCAGAATAGTATTCTGCTACAATGGGCTTGTGACCCCTTTTAACTAACCTGCTGGTAGCAGCAGCCTTTCCTTCTGAATGCATGCTCTAAACAGAAAATGGAAACAAATTTCCCTCTCGGAGAGCCTAATTTATATCCTCTTCCTCCTGCTGCTGCCACCAACATTATCAGCTTTGAGAGAAGCATCAGCAAGCTGCTAGATACTGTTAGGGTCATTGTGGGCATAGCAAACCAGCTCACCAGTGACGCTCACTAACGCAGCAGCATAACAAAGCAGCAGTGAAACACAGAAGAGGCGGAAAAGCAGCAGCAGAAATATTCGAACAGGCATGGGACACCTGTGTTTTGGTCAGCTTCATCCCAGACACAACTTGCAAGTACCAGAGCAGCCTTCAGGCCATGTTATCATCTGGGAAGGCTGGGCTTGGTTTCCACCGCTCCTTCTTGGTTTACCCGGAAGTCTCTTGGATCAAGGAGTGCTGCAAGCAAGGACAGGAAGTTTCTCCAGCCAGCACCACCAAGTTAAAACTAAGAGCAACCTTAAGCTACATTTGAACTACAGCAGAAGCATTTCCCTCGCTATACTGCAACCACCCCAGTATTGTAATCATTAACACACACATTCACCTGCCTTCCTTGCTCCATTTACTTGCTCCAATGCACTAGTACTGCCTGGACTTCTCTAACAGCAAATCATGAAATAAAGCTGACAGCAAAAAGCTGGGGCAGCAGTTAAAGTGACTGCCAAAGAGAAATCTGTTTGCTCAGGCAAAAGCTGTTCTCAGTCCAAACATGGGAGTCATAATCCTACAGCCATTTGCTTGGAAGACAATGAAGGGAAGGCGGAACAGACTGGGAAACTACAGCTTGCCACGGTAAGAGAAGAGAACAATCTTTGTGCCCAGATTTCTTTGCTCTGCAGGGTAAGTTTTATAAAGCTGACAACCGGTAGCAACATGTAGTGGCCCCAGGCATCATGCCTGCCTATCAAAGACTTGGATTTTAGCCCTGGAGAAATTACAACTTCTCAGTTCTCTAGAAGCTATATCGGCCGAGAAGAAAGCAAGAGAATAATGAATGACCTAACTAAAAATTATTTTAATACACAGGTTGCATACTGAAAGCAATAAACTTAGGGGTGTGGGGAGACCTGGGGGAAGATGGGGAGAAGGAAGATGTCTTGTGTTTGACAGGAACAGCATAGCCACAGATTACAAAAGGCAACCCACTGGGGCTGCTATGACAGCAAAGTCCTCTACTGGAGTGGTAGGGGCTGGCACACTGAATGGAAAGTATAGATGCAGGAGATAAGCCCCAGAGACAAAGCAGGGGGAAGCTCAGCAGTCCAGGCTGGAAAAGAGAGCGGGGAAAAGGCAGGTTAGGAAGTCATGAGTTGAGGAGCCAGCATGCAGGTACACAGAGAAGAATATAGGTAAACCCGGGGAAGCTGCACACACATGAATAAAAGGCATTTGGCCCTGCATTGGTCCCCGAGTGCTGATGGGTTACAGCCTCATTGTTCTTCTGCAGGACTCAAAGCCACACTCGCCACCTCTTATGGGTAGTAGGGGCAAGCAGACACAGCCCAGCTCTCACACGCCGTCCACAGATGCCCATACGCTGACCATACACGGGATGTCCCACCGCCAAAAAAAACTCAGTCGCTGTGTGCTGCCAAGGCAGGTTTGCCATCCATGTGCTCAGAGGACAGTGGCTTTGGGGCCGGGAGAGGAGGTGAGCCAACCTGACACCCAGAAACACCTACTACAACAACCACGCACTTCTCTTCCATGCAGACGCAGTAGCTCTGCTGTATTTCTGCAACATCCATTTTAATCCAATGTTCATCAGATAAAATAAACTGCCAAACCAAAGGTCCAGATTTACGGTCAGAGACTTTTTTTGAAGCCCTGCAAGAGACCCAAACTGTTTCAGTTTCCTCTCCCAAATGTCAGCCTTGAGCTGTTCTTGTCTGGCCGACGGAAGCACGTGACGTGAAATAAAAGCCAGGAAATAAAGACTTTCTGAATAAACATTTATTTGGTGAGAAATACTTCTGATTTTTGGCAGACATATCTCAGAAACCTGAAGCCCTATGTATAGCATGCCTACAGAGCGCAATTTCTATTTAAAGGGAAGCTGCAGCTGTCTGTAGCTCTTAATGAAGAATAATGCCTGGGAATAAATGACTGCCATTTCTGAGAGATAGTTCTCAAATGACAGTGATTCTTCCCTTTTTCTCTCTCCCTATAAATACAGAGTGGCATGTACTGGGCAGTTGTTTGGTAGAATGGACACACACAGCTCTCACTTTTGTTTGTAGCCTAGTAATTTCCGTAGAAAACCATTAAGTGGTTTAGCACAGGGATACCAAAGCAATTCAAAAGCAAAGACATTCAGAATCATTAAGGCTGCATGTGCCAAAACTTCCTGTCGCTTTCCCAAGGCGTGCATGGCTCATCACTGTTTGAACAGACACCGGGCATCACTTCCAACCGCACCGCAAACCTGGCGTTGAGGCTCAAGGCTGCACTGCAAACCTGGCGTTGAGGTTTAAGGCGTGGGAGGCGGCAGCTTATGGAAAACTGCTGTAAAAGGCTCACTAATGATCAATTTTCATCACTTGTGTCTGCCTCCTCTCTAAGGGGCTGCCGCAGCAGCAGTGTGGGCAAGCGGAGATGGTGATGCTCTGGGGAGAGGGAGTGCCCAGGCTGCCGCCAGCCTGGCCAGGCAGCTCAGGAAGTGGCACTGACATCAGCTCCAAGAGCTGTCATTCCCAGCCGCGCCGCTGGTCCAGGTGCCAGGAAAAACAGCCGGCGGCCAGAGGAGGAGTACGGACAAGATAGGACCAGGGTGAAGGGAGAAAGGAGGTCCGAGGAGCGGACAAAGGAGGTGGCAGCTAAAAATGGGATTGGACCAGGGCTAAGCCTTGCGTGGCTGCAGTCCCCAAGATCCTCTCCAGCACCATGCTCAGCCCTTACGGTGGCAGATGCTCACTGAAGCCAGGCACAGAAAGCCTGTCAGAGCAAGGAGCGGGGATGTTTACTATCCTGCCATCTGCAGTTTGCTCAAAATAACAGTTATAGATATGAGATCAACTGAAGACGTTTCAGTTATTGACACATACTGGATTTAGAGATTTATTTTCCATTTCCCACAAACGGTGCCAGAGGTTTTCACACAAGCACAAAAAAAAGTGAAGAAATGCCTACGAGTGAGGAACACGAAGAGTTTATTCGTTGCTCCTGTCAGAATGTGTTTGTGCTTGTGCGGCTAGCGCTCCAAAAAAGCTGTGGCATATGTTTTCAGGATGGAAAAAAACCCTCAGGATAACTAAATCCCATCAGAAAATTACAAAACTGTATGCTGGAATTCAAAAGGTACCCTCCTACAAGAGCAAAGGAGCTTCGCCTTGCTTTGTTTTTACCCCTCACTAAGTGAAATAAATGTTCCTCCTTAACGAATCCTCCTGACATCCCTTTTTCTCTCTGCAAAAGAGGAATATGGACTTGATTTGTACCAGCTCTGCTATTCCAGAAATGTTGTTCATCCAAATGAGGAGAGCAGGAGAAAGGAAGCAAAACATTTGTGCTGTTTAGTAAACAGGCAGTTTCTAGGTGGATACAAGACACTGGTCCCAATTTACTGCCCCCCTCCCTCCTCACACCCCACTTCGTCTGAAGTTTGCCTGGGTGGCAGGAGGAGGAGGAGGTGGAAGGGATGAGAACAGCTATTGCTTGCAGTGGGAAAGGTCTGATCGCTTTCCACACATCTTAATGTGACAACACCCTGCAAACACTCAGAGAAGAGATATCAGTGTTTTTCAGTAAAATCACTGTATGCTGGCATCTCCTTTCAGCAGAAACAGCATCCCTCCTCATCTCTGGTATTTCTGTCTCTCCGAGAGGATAAAGGAAAGAAGCAAGGGGAGAGGAAGAACCTGGTCGACCACCTCCTTCTTGCAGCACTGTCCTCCAAGCAGAAGCCAGGTGACAAAACACACTCTCAAGGAACTTCTAAAGAGCTCTCCATTACCTACAAAGGACTCCCCCCCAAAAAATGGTCCTGAATGCCAAGGTGAGAGCCATTCTCAAGAGCGCTTTCTGTCCTTCGGTACCTGGTGAGAAGAGTGCTGATTTTTCTGCACAAACCCAGACCTCACAAGTGTAATTTGGGGTTTTGGCACCGCAATAGCAGATGACCACCCTGCACTTTTAAGTGGGTTCATTTAAAATCATTTAGGACAGGGCAGAATGTAATAATCACACCGACAGCATCTTAGACAGGTACTTCATCCCCTGTAACGGGTGGTGATTGCCGCCTCCTCTTGCACAGTTTATCTGGCTGATCTGGCACACCACATACCTTAGAGGACCCAGGGAATGCTCTCCTCTGCCTGAGGTGGTGGTGCTGTTGCAACCAGTGGAGGTGATTGCAACATCTTGCACAAACATCTCCTGTTAACCCAACAGCTTTGCATGCTAGGACAGTTGATTATTATTATTATTATTATTATTATTATTATTATTATTATTATTATTATTTAAAGCTGCCCTCCTCTGCTCTAGGATGTCAGCGTGCAAAGTAAGCCCTTGTGGTTTCGAAGAAGTCTTTCGAAGTGAGGGAATAAGCTGATATGGCCACATCTGCTTGGACACATAGACAGTGAGAAGCTCCAGGTCTCAGAGGTCCCTTATTTATCTTAAGGAGTTACTAACTTGGCAACTTAGTGTCCAGTAACAACTCCAAACATCAGCTTTGTTAACCATTTCACTGTAGATCAAAACATGTGGGAAAGCAGAGAGATGATGAAGATTTTTCAGTGTCTTCTCTAACACTTATTTTGCAAGTGGGTCTTGGGAAAGCAGCACTGCTTAGATTCAGTCTCAATCTGCTTCCCATAACCTGAACCCAAAGAGGAAAGCAAAGGAGGACATCCAACTTCCAGGGAACTAGAAGGCAGGCCCAGCAGTCATAAAATATATTTGTATTTACTAAATTTATGGAAAGTGCAAAAACTAATTTGCTCAAACTGGAAGAATCTGCAGCTGTTTTATCACTAACATCCTGAAGGACCACTGCATACTTTGGGTGTAAGGGTTTAAGTATTAATTTACCTAATTTTAAAATTCCCAAGGTTCCTTCTTAAGACAAAAATAAGGATTATTCTCAAACCTGGCAGGCAAAGAATTCTTGCTTTCCTCTGTTCGAGAGGATGTTTACATTTTATCTGCACATTTGCCCATTTCAACCCAGAAACGCAGATGGGAACCGTCTTATTAAATGCCACAGCTGGATCAGGGTCTTTGTTACGTGACTATGTTTCCCTCTGAAAGGTGTACTACTCCAGTTTCCATGAACACAAACCTCTGAGAGGAGCATTTCTATTGAAAATACTCAAACTAATATAAGAAACTGATCAAAGCAATAGGAGTTTGGAATATCAGGTGCAAATAACCACATTTACATTCCCCTAATTTGAAAGTGGCCAAATAATTTCAACCATTGTATGAGCACATATAAAACTCCTGAATCCGACCCGTAGATTGCTGAACTGTTATCTATAATATTTTTCATTCTTGTTAGGCTACACAGTCACAAGGCCTTTAAATGCAGGCTTATATATTTAACTACAAAGCAATAGCCATGTGTTAAATAACTGTAGCAGTCCAAGGAAAAGAAACCCAGCATCTTTCCTTAGATAACACTGTATTGCCCTTGAAGACATTAAAAGAAAGAAAAAAGAGAGAGGGAGAGAAATTCAAGTCTTGGTTTGCAGCCCAATGCAAACACGTCTGCTTTTGGTTTCAGCAGAGTGAAAAGATGCTCAGTACATCACGGAGTGGGAGCAAACAAAAACTACAGTGGCAGATACCACCCCCCCAAAAGACACAATTGCAAGTACACGTTATCACTGCTAGGAACTCACAACATTCACTATGTTCTTCTTCTGGGAATTCTGGATTATCCTTTAGCATGAAGATTTTTCAGAAGCTGCCAGATTGCTCACAGGTCCTCACTGGCTTTCCTCTTTCAAATAAAGTAAGATAGAGCTGTAAAAGAAAAGCAAATCATAGTAAGAAAAGAAAGCAAGGATTAAAAAGAGAAAAATCCATACGGCTGTTTAGCAAATGAACAACTGATTCCTACACCTCTGTGAAGGAAATACATTTTTAATGAGCTCCCAGGATAGAGATTCCAGTACAGAGTGACACTGATCTAGGATAGGAAGAGTCATCTGCTCTGTACTTCTTATCACCAACAATTAAAACCCAGCTCGGAGTTGCTGAGGCAGATGCATGATTAAAATAGTTCTTGGATACTCCTGTTGCCATAACAAGAGGAAGAAGAAACTACTCAGTGGTGGTGTTTTGAGAAGTGTCTTCAAACAAAGCCCACGGTGTGCAGAGAGGTCCACAGAGGAAGACTTTTGTTCTCAATGAACTCCTCTAAGGGGACACAAACACCTATCTATTTCTGTGGTTATCTGTAATAGTGCAAGAGAGGAGTACTGAAACCAAACATACACACATACACACACTTGCTACTCCTCAGTAGGAAGTATTTTTCACATCTGAGATTTTAATATTTTGTGGTTCTTTCATTTTTCAGAATTTCTTTGTGGACCAACTCTTTTTTTTTTTTTTTTTTTTGACCTGCTGTACAAGGTATCAGACTATCCTCAGCCTTTTTCCTGGGGTCTGGGAAAACTGCTGTGCTACATTTTTATGTGAACCCCACACAGAATACTTAAAATAGAGTGTGATTTCCACAGGGCCCAAACCGAACGTTTTTTCCTTCAGCCAGGTTCTCATGGCCTACTTGTGCTTCCTAAATTCTGAGTTTCACTTTGTGCCACAAACTTTTTCTAACTCCTCGACATGAGGCTCCTCAAACATTTCACATGTAATTTCAGGATTCATGCACACAAATTTCCATCCTATCAGCGCTATGGTGGAATCCACATCCCCAAAGCAAAAACACCTGCAGGACAAAAGTCTACAGCTGAGACAGTGCAAGCTCTCTTTACTTTCAGTGGAGGAAGCTAGGCAATCTAGAAAATGAATAATTTGACCTATCTTAAGCATCTGCTTAGGACAGAATGAATCACTCTCTAGAAAGGTCTGCTTCTTTCCCTCCATAAAGTGAGTCTAGACACTGAGCTCAGACTAGATGGCTACAGACGAATGCAGATGAATCTCACCCTACGTGAAGGCAGGAAACAAGTCAGACAGACAAGAGCAGTTCATGGGTGAAGAGCAGAGAGAAGGCAACGCAATGGTGGTAGGCAATGTTTACAGCCCTGAGACAGTCTGTTTCAACTGAACATAAAAAGCAACAACTGCAAAACACTCCAAAACCCAAACCAGTATTTCCCCAGCTGATCCAGCTTTGGTGTAAGACAACTACTGGGTTTACTGGCTGCAGTTAAGCCCTCACAGAGCAGTGTCCTTGAAGGTTTGCCATTTCCTCCAGCTGGCTGGGACTCTCCATGGTGCGCTGGCAATGATGGTGATGATCAGCTTCAGTTACATGCATCATTGTCCTCTCCCTGATGGATTGTAGCGTTGCAAGATACCTGTTACAAAAGCCTTCCCAGCCTAAGAAACTCTGAGCTGGAAGTACAGCTCCTGTGTGACAGAGGCACTGCAGCCTCAAGATCCTTCAGATCCCCAGGCCCTGTCTAAAGTTCCAGGATTTTGGTCAACAGCTTCCCTCCTCTCCAATAAAATGGGACACTGCTGCTTATCTGTCAGAGAAGCATACCCTCTGACATCATCTCACAAGCTTTTTAACTTTAGAAAGCTGACCAAAAGGAGAACCACCCCAAACCATATTTAAGTCAACCCTCAACATTTTCTTTAACGCAATTTTTTTCAAGAGGTTTGTTTCTTTCAATTAGATGAAACTCAAGATGGAAAGAAAACCTCAAAATACTCAAAATATTTTGCTTCTAGGTGTTAAAATGGAACATTTTGGCATTTTCAAAATTACCACTTCTGGTGTTTTTCCCGTAATTTGGCAATCCGAAAATCCCCTAAAAAAATTCAATTTTTAATCTTCATGACGTCCCCCCAAAATTCACCAAACACTTCTCTCTTGTCATTCAATGTGCAGGGGAACCTGAAAATGTACCCAAAAAGATTATGACAAAATATTTAACATTTCTGCCAAAATTAGATGGCTTCCAGTTATTTTTAGTAAAAGCAGGGAGGTTTCCTCCATGAGCACCTTGTTTCCCACAACAGGTTTCACAGCTCCTGCTTGCACGGACTCCTCTGAGCCTCCCTGGAGAGTCAGCTGCCTGTGACATTGAGCTGAAACCCACCGCACTCAAAGTCGTTCTGCTAACTTCAAGAGGCAGGATTAGGATTTTGATTCTGTTCAAGTTAAACAAGGCTCTGACTGCCTATACCAGGGCTCCGATCACTGAAACAGGAGCAAGTATCGCACGCTAACTATGCAGTTATCTTGCTATCGGTCTGGAATTTGTCTTGTAGACCCACGCCAGCACATGGACATGGGAACAAGTCACAAGCAGTGTCTGTGCAACACAGTGCAGTGGTGCTCTGTGGCAGCTATCCTGGTCCGTGCACTTATTTCACAGAAAGAATGACACGAAGCAAGGCGGCCTACCCCTCAGGGAAAAAGGGTGAGAGACCTTGCATTTAGTAAAGGGTGCCTTTGCACCATGCACGCAGCCAGTTATAATGGAGCAGATGATGCACTGTAAATTCAAAAGCTAGTTTCGTCTGCTACGACATGCTCACTTGACCTTACCCATAGGCACTTCTTTCTGCGAGGGGCAAGGCACGTCTGCCTGCAGATGTTCCCAGACATTTTTATGCCTAAAGTTTAAACACAGCATAGCACAAACTTCAGGACGCACAGGGAGATACCCTGCTTCTTGAAGCACAATCCTCACCTGGAGAGCAGAGCATTCATTCCCTAATTGGGACAATCTTTTTGGTATGCAGATCTGATGGGCTGCAATGACATGCTCTTCTTCGAACATGCAAAAGACCTGTAACGTGGAGGGACCATCAACGAAGGCTGGTTTGCAGTAAAACTCGGTTTTAACCAGGCTTTGCAACCAAAGCTTCAACATGATCAATGAATCATTATCACATACATGGTTACCGATCACATCTCAGCTATAAATGGGAAATGCTACGCAAGGAAGCTGTTTTTCATGGTCCCACAGCATTATGGTTATTCAAATATCACAGCATAGCCCTGCCTTTGAGTGCTAAAAAGAACATTTTGTTGACAGATTAGAAGTGTAATTGAGAGATGAACAGACCTCAAATCAAAGAACATGGAAGTACTGCTTGGGAGTATTTAGATACTAAAATTGGACCCCAGGGCAATCGACAATTAAGAACCACAGTACAAGCGAGCAACTGCAAATTGGCAAAACTGAAAACCAGAAGTCGGGTCTGTGCAATACCCTGTACTTATTCCAAGAAAAGGTCATGCTCTTCATCTTGCTTTGAAGAGCAGGCAGTGAGAGATCACCATTTTTCCAGTCCTTTCCCGCAGGTTTTTAATTGCCATTCCTTGCTCTCTTGCATCATGTAATTTGGTTTTCCTAATTCACAAATCAGCATAAGCTAATAAAACTGTTTAAGAGACGGCAGCGTTGTTCCCCAGTTGTTTCGTTGTTCGCTATTATCCCACAACTAATCCTTCAACTCAAATAAAACCATAATTCATTTCCTCCTTTATTCTCTCTCTGCATGAAATAGTTTTAGACAGGTTCAATCCTGCCCCACCGCAAATGGGAAAGGCGAGGTTGTATGTTCCTGGAGTGTGTGCTATTTCAATTACCTAATGTGTATATCATCTGTCATGTCAGGAAACAAATCCTAAACTATTTTCAACAGGTTTAGCTGATTTTACACATATAGAAAAGATTCTAATTGAAAAGAACAAAAACCAAAACAAAATCCCGAAACACACAAACCAACCAAGAATTATCTATCTTTCAGATTCAAGTTAATAAAAGCTTCTCTACACCAGCCATGCCAAACTTTACTCATCTGAAAACCTCCTGACATTTTGTCTAGCGTACAAAGGCTGCTCCTGATGGGGCTGAGTCATCTTTACATTAATTGTTCTGTTAGTGTAAAAAAGACCTAGATCACAATTATGCCTACTTTAAGGCTACAGTGAAGGAACATCACCTTAGCACAAAAGAGGTTTCATTCGTATAAAACAGTCAGGCATCACTCTGATTTCTGTTTAACATTGATTCCTCAAGTGAAGCTTGATTCTTCACAGCTTTGTCATGTAAACAAGCACCTCCCATGGCTTTGCATGCATTCCATAGTGAAATGCCCAACTTTACAATATGTTACACCCACTTTGTGCAAGGTGAATAACTGTATCTGGGTGTAAGGGAATAATAAATCAAGTTGTCAGCACTGCATATCCTGCAGGTCCTAAACCAGAAAAACAGCATGCAGATCATAGGGCTCAGACAAGGAAGTGATTCATTCTGCCCCACCATTTGTAGTAGGGGAAAGAATCATAGAATATCCTGAGTTGGAAGGGAACCTGAAGGATCATCGAGTCCAACTCCCACCCCTGCACAGGACAATCCCAAATTCAGACCATGGCTCTGAGGGCGTTGTCCAAGAGCTCCTTGAATATCACCAGGCTTGGTGCTGTGTCTGCCTCCCTGGGGAGCCTGTTCCAGTGCTCCACCACCCTCTGGGGGAAGCCCCTTTTCCTAATATCCAACCTAAACCTCCCCTGGCACATCTTCCTGCCATTCCCTCGGGTCCTGTTGTTGGTCACCAGAGAGAAGAGATCAGCGCCTGCCCCTCCTCCTCCCCTTGTGAGGAAGCTGCAGACCACAATGAGGTCTGCCCTCAGCCTCCTCTTCTCTAGGCTGAACAAACCAGGTGATTTTAGCCACTCCTCATATGGTTTCCCCTCTAAACCCTTCACCAGCTTTGTGGCCCTCCTCTGGACACTCTCTAGTAGCTTTATATCCTTAATGTACTGTGGCACCCAAACCTGCACGCAGCACTCGAGGTGAGGCCGCACCAGCACAGAGCAGAGCGGGACAATCCCCTCCTTCGACCGGCTGCAGTGCAGGGCTTGATGCACCCCAGGATGCAGTTGGACCTCTTGGCTGCCAGGGCACACCTTTGGCTCATGTTCAACTTGCCATCGACCAGAACCCCCAGGTCCCTCTCCGCGGGGCTGCTCTCCAGCCTCTCGCTCCCCAGTCTGTGCGTACATCCAGGGTTGCCGTGCCCCAGGTGCAAAATCCGGCACTTGCCCTTGTTAAACTTCATATGGTTGGTGATTGCCCAGCTCTCTGATTTGTCCAGATCTCTCTGCAGGGCCTCTCTGTCCTCAGGAGTGTCAACAGCTCCTCCCAATTTTGTGTCATCAGCAAACTTAATCAGTATTCCTTCCAGTCCTGCATCCAAGTCATTTATGAAGACCTTAAAGAGTACTGGCCCTACAATGGATCCCTGCAGAACCCCGCTAGTGACTGACTGCCAGCCCAATGTAACCCCATTTACTAGGACCCTTTGAGCCCGACCCATCAGCCAATCGCTAACCCATTGCATTACATGTTTATCTAGCTGCGTGCTGGACATTTTGTCCAGGAGGATACTGCGAGAGACAGTATCAAAAGTTTTACTGAAATCCAAAATGATTACATAGACTGGCTTCCCTTGGTTAACTAGGCGGGTAACCTTGTCATAGAAAGAAATTAAGTTTGTTAATCAGGACTTTCTCCCCGTGAACCTGTGCTGGCTGGGACCAATGACTCCGTTGCCTTTCAGAAGATCTATGTTACCTTTGCCAGCTCTGTGAACATATCCATGGGCCTCCCCAGCCCTGCACATCTTTCCTGTGTGAATGGCATTTCCACTGCAGGTACTTACTGGGAAAATGAAGTGCTGCAGGATGGGAACATCGCTCTGCAAACAGCAGACAGACAGGACTAGTGTGTGGGGCTGAAGGGGTATGACTGCAGCTCACACCCACCAGCACAGGAGCCGCTACTGAAGATGACCAATGATTCTACACAACTAACATTAGCTGTTAGTCATCTAGAAAACAGTGTCCCAAGATTTAATAAAAAAACCCCATTATTCATCATTATTTCATCCACAGCAGGTATTTTTCCCAATTTAAGGCTCAGGTAACCACCCCTTGTTTTAGCATCAATCTATGCAAGTGGACTGGGAATGGGATTTTTCAGCCCTACTCACTGGACATCCAAAGCTGTTATCTGGAAACCACGGAAGCAACTTTGTTCCCAGAGCAGTCCCCATTGCTTTCGTTACCTATTCCCTAACCCAAACACCTTTGAACAAGCAATCAGAAAATAGATGAAGGTTCATCACCACAGGGGCAGTTGTAAATACGAAAACACGTATGTCAGCTCAAACTCACACTCTCTGTTTACACAATGCCTAATAACAATTCAAACACAAATCTGATTAGGACCTCTGAGACATCACCTTTACACAAATAAGAGCAGTCAGAACCGTCCTTGTTATTTGTACTTCACTAATACCCAGTTTTTCCAAGAAGACTTGAGGTTAAAACTGTGCTTAGCCCTGTGATTCACTTACCATGCTTAGTTTCTAAGCTCTACAAGATTTTCCCCACAGAGTACAGCGTAAGGTATTAAAAGAGCAAGTAAAGAGGCAGGCAATGGGTGCAATACACAATGCCACCAAGTGAAAAGAAAACTAACAGGAGCACGTCTAGGTGGTTTTGTCTAAGAAGCAACAGTACATAACTGGAAGAAGAAAAATACCTCACAAATACCTTCTATCATATGTCAATGATGTATTTTTTAATAAAAATCCATCACCCTGTTAATATCCGCACCCCGTTTGCCACTTTCTCATGGCTATCAAAGCAGGAATAGCAGGAGGGAGGAGAGGGAATTTCAACACTGATTTATATTTCTCTTAGCACACCAACTTTCTTCAATCTCACACAGAGGTTTTTAAGTAAAAACAACTCTATTGCCTGCGTGTTTGTAACACAGTCATTCCTACAGGTCTTCCGAGCAGAAGAGATTGAAAAAGAATGCAAATGGTCCATAATAATTCAGGCTCAGAGCCAGTAATGTTGAACAGATATAAGCAATAAAAATAACCACTCTGGATGCTTCCGAAACATGACATAAATATTTCTCTTTTTCTTTTGTGGAAGCTATTATGTGAAAAATGCAGCTATGCCCTAAGTTGAGACAATGAGCCTCCTGCGTATTTGAAGAACTGCAGCACCCTTGTAACTTGTTACAGATGAGAAGGGGCTCAAGGGCTAGGCCTGCATTAAACGTACAGACATCTCACAGATGATGGCCACAGTTCTCCTGGAAACAGATGGTGCTGAAGGAGGAATCCAAACACTGTGAGTCCCAAAGCGTAGCAGCACCAAAACCAATGTCTGAGGTTCTGTTTATTTGTAGTATTTTAATGAGCTAAAGATAAACCACCTGAAGAAGATAGCTCTGTGGGTTGTAGTGTTAACAAATACTGGCAGAAAAGCTTCACCTTTGGTGGCAGCAGTAATCCCAGCAGATGCCTGCCATAGTAATTCTCTGGTGCCAGTAAGATCTGAGCTGGGGCTGTGACCTTTGCTTCACTGGGTTCAGCTGCAGGTTCCCACAGCTCTCCATCTGCCTACTTACACAGAGCATTCAGGGAGCAGCTTCCCCGTAGCCTCTACCCATGCAGCGGGTTGGGTTGAGGAGGACCTGCGTAACGCAAGCCGCCAGGCTGGGGACACAGACACGGGCACAGGCACAAACAATGCCACCACGTGAGCCTTGTTTCCTTAGGAAACCAGCCCAGAACCCACCCTTAACCTTCTCCCCGCTTCCAGTGCGGTCACGTCTTTTGCGCTGCTGATGCAATGTGAAGCACAGTGCTGGAAAACAAAGGCACTATTGACTAACTTTTTTTCAGGATTAAAATGACTATGCTAGCTTACAACAGAGTTTTCAATGATTTCGACACTGAGCGCTAAGTAACAGGAACACGGCTTGGCAATAAATCCAGAGATTACCTGTTGAAACATTAATGGCAAACACCTTTTGATGTGGGCTGCTTTATGTGGTGCAAAAGCCAGCACTGTAATTATGCATTTCCTTTCTATGAATCTAGTATTTAAAAGTAAAGTATTACTTGGGGGGGTGGGAAGGGAGGGCATGTTTGTGTGTATATGCATGTGTGTGCATGTGTGTTACAGGAAATACTCTACAGCTGAGTCTGTGATTTACCAGCGTAGCTGCACGTAGTAAATCTGCAACAGGGGACCTCAGCCGTTTCATTCATCGTGCACCAAGCAGAGGGCTAAAACAATTGCCACACTTAAGACAAATGCCAGTGTGAGTCATACCAGCCAGAGTGCAAACATGTTTGCTGTTGGGTGAGTCAGAATATCACATCCTGAATTCACAAACCCTCCTATAAATAATAATTTCCAAAATTGTTGCATTTCTTTAATACAATGCAATGTTAAGTGTGATGCTGAATCTATAAAGGCTTTCCTGGCTACGAATAAAATGTTTTTCTCGTCTTCGCTTTTGTTCTTGATTACATGTACCCACCTATAGTAGTAGGCTGTCTATGGTGACTGAAGTGGCAGTTGCGTCAACGCATAATTAGCAAAACCCAAACACAGCTCAAAATGTGTGACAAATGAGAGATACCCAAAACAAAAAGACAGAACTAAATCCAAGTCACTGAACCTTTTGCTTCCTGTATATGCTTTCTGTATCAGCACTTTTGTTGCTCTGAATCTGACATGCTTTAGCATGTTCAGCATTCAAAGAAAAGGAACATCACGCCACCTTGGGACACAGACCAGCTGATAAAAGGGGTGAGAAATGCCAGAGGAGCGGCCAGAGAGGCCATGGCACATGCTGCACACAGGCAGGGAGGGACCGGGCCTGCCCCCGTGCTCGACAGCATAGGTACACATAGCAAAAGCACGGCCCTCGCTTCAGGGAGCGCTAAGACTCAATATGGTATACAGTGATCATTCTTCCCTGAGAATAAGAACATACCTAGTAGCAAAATAAATGCACTGTAATAAATAATTGGTAATGATTATCCATGACTTCCTTTAATTCAGGAAAGCATCTGAATCAGAAGTCATGCAACTGCCTTTTGAAATAGGGCTGAACTTAAGGCTATGACCAGATTGGTTCAGGAGAGTGCTGATAAAGATGCGTGATGTCTCTGCAAGCAAGGAAAAAACCTTGTGATTTTGTGTAAGGTTGGGGGGGAGTGTTTCCAACTTGATTTTCAGTTAGGAATTTATTCTCATCTTACACAAAAGGGAATTCAGACACATACAAATCTCCTTAGATCAAATCAAGGCAGTCTTGCTTTCTCCTAATTGTTTTGTGGAATAACCACTCAGAAGTTCATTTCTGTTACCTTTCTCTGGCAAAACAAAAGGCCTTTTAGAAAAATTTTATTGCTAAACCAATGAAATTCTCCTGGGAGAAACTTCGTTATGGAAATGAAGTGACAACTTCTTTTATCTAGCCAAGCAGCAAGTCTGCATTTATAAAAGGCATTCTGTGCACGAAGTACAGTGAGTGGGAGGACATGAAAATGCTATTTTTAATCCAGATTTCGGCGTTCCTCCCATACAGATCTCCTGGAATAATAACAGCAACAACAATAATGATAATTAATAATGCCAAAAAAGGAGTATCATCTTAAAGGTGAGTGGCATGCAAGAAAGGAAATTGTAGTTAAGGACTTGTAAGATCTAGGGGAAAATGCAAGGTTCTTTCAAATAAATTGGCATTGCACCATAAATGTCACAGGATTTGAGATTTGCCCCCTAAATTTTATACTGTAGTTTTTTTAAAAAGGCAATAAATTATCATTACGTGCAACATATGCTGCTCCTCTACCATTTGTTTTCTTGCAGCAATTGATACGTTCAGAAACACCACTAAACAGGAACTTAACCGTGGAGTTGATGCTGTCATTATGTTTGGGTAAGTGACCATGACAGCTTTTAGTCCTGGGGAGAGAGCAAACCTTGAGAAAATCCAGGGCCAAGTGAAGTTTTCAAATGCAATGAGACCAAGGGTAGGATGTAGACTTTGGCCCAAAGCTTAAAAAAAAGACACTGGAAAGATCCTTCGTTGCTTCACTGATCTTTGGACCTGTTCCTCAGAACATGGTCACAGAGTAAAGATGGGGAATTAATGCATACAGAGAAACCGTGGGCCAAATCCTTCCTCCCTACATGGGCTCCAGGAATACAGGGGCTCCAGTGAGCCTGGTCTGTAATTATCCGAGGGCAGAAGTTAGCCCTGATTATCAAAAGATTGTTATTCACTTGTGCTATCATCTACCAGTGGTAATTAGGACAAGCCTTTGCATTTCACACCTAATAAAAATTAATGAGAATGAGCAGGCAGTAACAAAACACATGGGAGGCACACGCATGCCGAGGTGCAACGTGAAACCTGCTGGTGCGATCGCACTTGGAGTAACCCCACCACTGGAAAGCCCCCATTTCACGCGAAATTAGAGCAAGCTGGAGAAATCACACACGCTGTCTCTCCCTCTCTTACACTCGGCAGCTCTAACACAGAAACACATCAGAGTCTGGCACTGACTCGTGTTTCAAACTCAGGAGCACCCCGCAACACGCATGCCTGTACACACACACATACCCCACACACTCCCTTCCTGGTGCTACTGCCACGAGGTACCAACCCCGTCCAAGTTATTTCCCTCCAAGTACTCCACTTTGTTGCCAATGCAAAACCCACATCAGCAGTAGCATGAAACGTGCAGGAACCAGCACCCCAGGCGTGCTACCCCCACAGCGAAAAATCAGCCACGTAACTAACTACTCAACTACTGTTTCCGAAAGCTAGGACCATATCAGGGCACGCCTGGAGGCACTTCCACTCTCTCACCCTCCTACAAGACAAATTCTCATGGCATTAACCTTTATTTGCCTTTTATACAGTAAAATTTATGTCTATTAAAATATAGAGTTCTAATTTGATACTTTGATCACCTCCATCTGCTTCATGGGAAACGTACAGTGGTAACAGAGAAAAATAAATACGTAAGACTGGAATAAGTTAGCCCTGTTTTCCTTTTTTGTCCATTGCTTGCTGCCAAACAGGCTTGCTGCTGGTCACTTGCCTAGCTCGCTACCAATGAATGCTTGGCTGGGCACGTCACCAGTGTTTAAACCGGAATAAAATTAAATCACAATAATACTTAGCACTCATTTAGGGTTTTATAAATTACAAACAATGTAAAAAAGAAAAATTTAACTGCACACTCCATAACACTCCTGCAAGGTAAGTTGAGTATTATTCATACCCTACGCAAAGGGCAATTTCACTGGAGAAGGGATAATTGACCTGCCTAAAGCTATGTGACACAGGTGCTCCTGTTTCCTGGTTCCCTCCTTACTCCAACTGACCAGTTTCACCCTTTCCTGAAATTTAGAGAGAGTTAGAGACCTGCCTTCATTTCTGCCTCTTTCTGCTGCTGAAGGAAAGGAAGGAGCAGGTCTCTGTACCCATGGGTATGGGTTGCACGTGGGTAGTGTGAGAGTGGTCCCTGGTTGCATTGGCTTGCAGTGGGACCAGAATCGACTGGAGCCGTGGCACTCCTGTTTCTACCTCCCCGTGGCAAGCAGGGATTAGCGGTGGAGAAGAATTTGGTCTGCGGGAATATTACGAGCTCTTTTCACAAAAGACAAGCAAGTTTTAGTCTCTGTGGACGCCTTCTAGTACTGCAGGGAGAATAGCAGAGGACTCAGCAGTGTACGCATACCACACACTTCTCCTCATGCTCCCCCTCCCTTCCCCTCAACCACAAAAAAGGGTAAGTCTGAACAAATAAAGGTTTCATCCAGGATAAACAGCAGCAGGGCAGGAGCAGTGCCCACTGCCTGCTCTTGCAGGCTGCAGCCATCACTGTCAACCATTGCATGGCAGAAAAGGCTACGCTGGGCTTGCCTGCAGCCACCGCTGCTGCTGGTATGTCAGATGGACCTGAATTTTTTAACCACCTCTTTGAGATGAAAACCCTCATGTCACATGCTGGACAACAAAGTGATGTAGTCAGAGATTCTGTTACAAAACCAGCTGTTCATCCTGCACCACCACCAATAGCCACAGTGTAGGTGGGACTCAGCCACGCTTACTACATCAGAAATCACAGGTTTTCTACCTGTAAAAGATCTGTACCCTTATGCGCAGTGACACAATTAAAGCAGAAACCTTACCTGCTAGCAGTGTGGATGTAATTATCCCAGTTAAAAAAAAGGATTTTTACTGGCAAAGCTCATCCCAGTTCAGAAACCAAGTTAGCCCTACCTTTGATCAAAGCAGTTAGACTGGAAAAGCACTTGGATGTGTTGATCAGCTCCCGAGCTAAGACAAGGCTTAAGTAGAGGGGTTTATCTCACCTAACCTCTCACTTTTGGTTGGGTCAGGGCCAATTTAGTGTAACCAGATCCTCAGCCCTAGCTGCAGGTTTTGATTGCCCTGAAGAGCTAGCTCAAGCCAAAGCCTCTTCAGCTATGCCACCTAAGAGCACCATCACCCCTGCAGATCAGCAGATGAGCTCCACAATTTAAGTGGATTAGCTGCGCTGAACAACTCTGCTACATCCAGTTCTTGTGTCAGCAGCACTCAAGCTTCTATCAGCAATGATCAATCAACAGTTCAGCTGCTCTGGGAGGTTTTGCTGCAGAGGACAGAGCTGGGCTAAGGACAAACCTGAGCTATTCCCAGGCATTGGAAGAAAAATAGGCTTGCAGCTCAGACTCAGTGGGCATCCCAAGGGGGTCAGTGAGCCAGAAGTGCCCCCTCCCACTCACTCTCTGACATCAGGGTTTGAGGTTGGCTTTCCACTACAGTGTGCGACTAGGATGAAAAATATCAGCCTGACACACCACACGCTGCCTTGTCATGACTTCTTACACAAAATCGTCAGCAGCAGCACACAGCAGAGCAGTGATTAAACTGACACAGTAACAGGATGCCCTCCTGATCACACCTACCCTAGCCACCTATCTTAGTCTGGGAAGAACGGCCTCTGCCATGTCTTAGCAGCTACAAAACTCAGTTCCAGCAAACTTCTTCAGAAAGCAATGATTCGCAACTTCCCAGGTACACCATATCCTTCTCTCAGCCGCTCCTCCCAAAGGCAGCAGGCAGAAGTGCCACATAACATAACATAATCAGTGTGAAGTTGTAACAGTGTGGGAGAATGTGGCAATTCATGGAAAATGTCATCTACCAAAAGGCAATTAGCAGCAAGTCTAAATGCAGAAGCAGAAGGGAGTGGTTTCCTAACAAAACAAGCCTTGTTAAAAAAATAAAATTAAAAAAAACCCAACACCCTAAAACTTGCTTTCCTCAAAAAAGCAGCATTCTCAGGAGACTGAAAGCATGTGAAGAAATAATACCTCTGTGAAGCTTTCTGTAAAGATTATTCTTTACAGACAGATTTGGCAGCCCTTTCTGCTCTGTCTCCTAACACTATTGAGTATAACTATGTTAAGACAATAAGCAAAGCCACTCAGAAGGGGTTTTTTTTTTGAGGTTTTCTAGGCCAAGAGAGGAAGCAGTGCGATAGGGAAGTTTTCTGAAGTGGGAGTTGTGCCTGCCTTGCTTCTAATTGTAGTGAAACTGTCAACCTCTGCATTGTGTTTCAAGACTTTACACTTCAAGATCATTTGCTCTGTGCTTTGAATTGCTATACTTTTAAGCTAACTGCTTCTAAAAGTGCTGTTTAAAAAATGACATCTTCAACCACATTTAACGTTGAGAATAAATCTAAATTCGCAATGTCTCATTGGGTCCCTGCAAAAGTGCAGATTTTTTTTTATCATACTTGACAGCCAATCTCTTGGAAATTATTTGTGCAGAAATTTAGTTTAAATTACTTCATATCAAGACATTCAAGAGAAAATGTGTTTTTCGTTATAAGCTAAAATGATGATGTTCTTTTTACCTTAGATTAAAAAAACCCCCAATACTCAAGCAGCCAACAACATTGAAACCAATTAGCAATCTTACAACCTAAAATCCTACCTACGTGCAGGCATGTATTACTCGTACTTCAGAATGAGCTCCAGACACACATCGTTAAAAAAACTGAACTAGGCTGACTTGCTTTCTCCCTTGTAAACTGACAAAAGAGAAAGCGGGTCTGCGTACTACAGTGAGAATTACAGGCACTTGCTGCCCTTGGAAACACGTTCTCTGCCTCTGAGCACTAAACTCAGGGAATCACCCCATCAATGCTGGAATGGTAAATTCATAGACAAGCCAATGTGCTAAATTTCTCTTCAGTGCCCAGACCTGATCAAGCAAGGAGACAGATACCTGCCAAACTGGAGTGAGCTGAGGGAGCCCAGTGCTTTCTGAGTGCCCCTGCATACACGAATTTCAGGGTAACTAGGAGGCCATGCTACTTTCATGCTGTCATGAAACAAAGAGTATTTACATTATTTTGGCTTTAATGATTTTAAAATACAGAAGATCACTTGGGGAGAGTAAAGACAGTTAGGTTCAGTCAGGCTCAGGTATATTCACGCTTTGATGCTCAATGGTAAAACCAATTCAAGGTAAATGTTTACTGCTAAATATTTGGGGAGATGGAGAACAGGCATGTAAGCAACTCAAATGGTGCAGGCTCACAGTCAGCTCAGCCAGGAGCTATCTTCTAGCGAATATGACAGCACCCAGCACAAGGAAGCCCTAAGACTGACTCCAGTTCCTGAGTAACACTTTCACCAAACAGAAAACAATACTGTACCTTGTGGGGCTGAACAACTTTGAAGTATTATCTCGAGGTCTGCCAAAGTCCTAGGTGTTCCTGATGCCAGGTTTCAATTTAAGCTAATCTATTTTTCATATCCTTCTCCCTCACTCTCATCTCTCTGGTTTAAAGGAGGACCACACAGAACTTAACCCTGGGAAAAAAGCCCCTACCATTGCTCACGAATGACTCCCCCTCATAGCATTTGGAGATCACATTAATCATCTTGCAAGGAAGTCCCACCCCACTCTTTTCTCACCACACGATGGACGCTTGGCTGAGCCAAGCTCAGGTGCTACAAACAAGCTCCCACATTGGCATTGGTTACTTCTGCACTTGGGAAGCAGGGATATCTGGCCTTCCCTCTGCGCTCCTCTCATCAACATTCCTCCATGCATAGATATAATTCCTCCCCATCTCTTCCGAGTCCAACAAAACAAAAACCTTAACCAAACAGGAACAATGCTGGCAAAGAGGCTTCTACTCCAAACTCCAGCATCAGTTTGGGCAAGAAGTGAGGAAACACAGCCATGTCACATGGGAAACAGCTCAGCTACTGCAAACAGCAGCCAGCAACCCTTTTGACTAACCAGAAAGTGCCCAACCCAAGTCTAGTTTTCAAGTGGAATGGCTGCCCTCCGCTCCCCCCGCAGACTCGAGCAGAGCTGGATCACCTTCTTAACTATCCCTTGTCCGTCACAGCAGTCCAGCCAACATTACCATCTAATCGTTCCCACAGTGCATAAATCCCTTCCTGGCTTGGCACAAGGTTAGTACAAAGTTCTTGCTAATCTTGCATTTATTTTCATTTCCCCCTCTCCTTTCAACATCACGTGAAACATCCCTGTTTCCCAGCATCAAAGAGTTAATGGAAGAAAGAAGCACTCCAGCATGTGCTTCACGCAAGGGTAAGTGGACTGGCCAGCTACCAAAGCAGATTGTTAAAGACTGCACCGAGCTCCTGATTTTTTTCCCCTCGACTGTAATAAATGTAAGTATTGAATGTGGACATAAATATAAACCCAGACCACATCTGCTGATAAAGCAAAGTCTTTGTACTTGCACAACTACTGCTAACTGTACACAAAATACTTAAATTTCATGAATTCTCCTACATTCAAAAGCTGACCTGCAGTCCGCCCGAGGCAGCCAATGTGAACTGCACGCTCAGCAGAACTGCACATTAAAGACAGAGGGGAAAGAGATTATGCTATAATACAAAATAAGACTGCTAGGAAAGTGAATCATTTGTGCAACTGTTAAATGCTCAGAGTACTTTGGGCACATTTCACCACATCGCATTAAAACATGTTTATTGTGGTTCTCATCTGAAAAGCAACATTAGGGAACAGGTTCGTGTTAACTTGCCCCTTTCATCACAGGCACAAGCAAAACCAGTGCCTTCAGGACTCTGTCATACTCCACTACTGAACCCTTCTTTTGAGTTAATTGAGGCTACTCTGCTATTTGAGGATTTTTACATTCCCACAATTGCATTAATAGCTTGAAGGAGAGTGTATGTGTGTATGCACATCATTCTTTCCCAAAATCTCTTGGGAAACTTCAGCTGTAGATCTTTACTATCAGCGTTCAGCCTTTTTCTCAGAGATAACTGAATTCTGATAGAGTATTCTATTTTTAACTTATTTCTTGGCAAGATACTCCCTCCTTACGTGCACACATCAGACATGGACTGTGTTTTAGCAGAGCTCCCTTGGTTAATTATTACCAAATAGTTTGAAGGTTTCTCCATCACAAATCAGGTATAAGCAGCTAGGACCTACAAAAAAGGACTCCATCTCTAGACAGTTTAATTTTTAATGGCATAAACGACCTTGGGCCAGCTTATTTCCACATTGGTTCATGCTCTACTCTGCTGTGATCTCCCGTGAGGAAGACAAATCAGGAACCCACGTCCCAAACCCATTCATCTCCTGTTTTAGATTCCTTCCTATTTCAAGTCTATGATATACCTATAGGTATGAAATTCACCCTGGGATGTGACTAGCGACCATTTCTAGAGTCTGTATTATCATTATTATCTACATGACCATTATTAACAGCAGCAAAATATTTTAATTTACACTGCTAGCAAATTCAATTTTCACATCTATAATCAACCAAATTATGCATACAAAGTGATACTTACATGCTGGGCTTGGAGACACTAAAAGAGGAAGTGTATTTCATAGTTGTCCCCATGGCATCTACACCTAATACTCCAACCTCCAGTTAAGCAAAACTCTGTAGTAACGCAGTCTATTTTCAGTTATCCAGTCCTTTCCTAATTCATGACTAGTTGAATTAAAAATAAAAAAAGAGCTTATGATAAAAATTTATACCCACATTTCTAAGACCTAACTGTGTGCAAGGTGCACAGTAGGTCATGCACACAGTAATTCATGCATAAGTATCAACCAAGAATTTTGGGTGCTTCCGCTCACGGGTGGTTGAATTTGTGATCTATGTGGAGGGCCATCCCTAACAACAAAAAAAAAAAAAAGAAGAAAAAAACCCCAAACAAACCACAAAAAACTCTCTGCAACAAAAATGTAAAAACTGAAGTTGGATCTTTGGGTTGAGAAGTGTAGTGATTTTACATAGGAATTGCACACACCCCATCTACTGGCTTTTCAGAAGACTGAGAATTTTAACAGCAGCAAGGCAAGTTTACCTTTCATTGAAGTTATTTACTGAGCAATGCCTGTGAGCTTAGTGCTTGATGAAGATACCAGAGACAACCACCTATTCCAAGCGAGCCAGCAAGCAAGCCAGGACTGACGAACCTGTTCAGGGCCTACAATGGTAAAAACACAGGTCATAGGCTAAAAAAAGTCACCCAAATTATCACAGCATCTTGCATGTTGCAACAGAAATGTAACAGAGGAGTCAGAGGAAAAAATATCCCAGCTGACAAAAGCCTTGGTTGTGCTGTGTGCCTGCTGTGAGGCCTGCCTTGCTGCCCTTAGAGCAGATGCAGGGGTAATGTCTAGCAGAACAGATAAAGGGAGTAGGCATGCACCCACAGCAGAGACTTCGGTCAGTGTTGCTGTTGTGCTGCCACTGCGGCACTCAGGGAGCAGAGCCACTGTAGTTTTTAATTCAAGAAGGTTGCATGCCTCTTCATTAGAAGAATTCACTACAGACTTCAGTCACTGAGCCAAAAAAGGGAACTTGAGTTACGCTGTGGCAATCAGGATGTTTGATCACGGCAAATCAGAGAACCTGCTCAGGTCTTCCAAAAGCTACCCAAAGCCAGTGCAATCTCCCACTCCTCTAATTGGCTGCAAAACTTTTAACAGCAGATGGCGAAAGTACTGAGATTAAATCCAGTGCTAACAGCACCTGGGAACACTGATAGTTTTGCCACTGGAATGCCAAATTGGGACACTTTTCTTCCTGACGAATTCGTACAGTTAATATACCCACATTGCAATGCCCAGGGTATGAACCAGTTTGCCTGTTTATTTCTGACTCTGTAGTAGCAGCCAGGGCTCACAGAACTGACCAGCAACAACTGCGACATGGATCTGTAGTCTGAGGAGACTAAATACATTTAAATCTGTCAATACATTCTTTATCTTAACGTGAAACTTTCACAGGCACATAGGCTATTACTGACAGTTGTACTGAAATACACGGTGGTCCATGGTTTGGATTAGGGGGAGTCTCAAGCCCTTTTCACTTGTGACCTACACCCTGGAGTTCAAAAGAGTTTCTTCAGGAAGCACTTGGTATTAACATGCCGGTGCTTTGTCACACAGATGCATGATAGGTATGATTTCTAGCAAAAGCTGAAATCACAGAAATTTTATTTGCATATAGGGTCAGAGCTGTTTTGAAAACAGACTTTTCAGTTATCTATGATGTTTGGAGGAATTCACTGTTGCAGAAACAAAATATTTTTCCTTCATCTGCTACTGCCCTTCATCATGGACCAAAGTCTGCTCTCGTATCCAGTGCAACTTCAGCAGAGTGGCTTGGGGTGAAACTGAGAGTGATGCAATGCATTAAATGTCCAATTTTCAAATAACAGATCAAATTTCTTTTTAAAATACTGTCTTTACTCAAAGCATTTAAAACCAACTGTTTGATAAGAGGCTACTGTTGCTGTTGACCCCGTTTTCGTTTTCTGTGCCAAAGTTGTGAAGGTTTTAGATTGTACACCAGCCAAGGAGAGCACAGTGATGTGAAACCGGTATTTGTGTTTTGTCAGTACCAGCAAAGGTGTGTCTGCACAAAGCTGTGATAACTGTCAGCACCTCAAAGCAATTTAAATCTTTGCTTGTCTGTGCACCAGGCAATCTTAAGAGCTGCAGAGCTCTCGCTTCTAAGTGCTAATGTCTCAGTAACTTCAGCTATACAAGCTCCCCAAATTTAAATAGCATATTCATCAATTTCTAGGAATACACCACAGTTTGCATGACACATTATTCCAGTCTCAGTTTCTTCTGGACATGAAGGCATCCTAGGTCTTAGAACTCAGACCTTCTTCAGCTCCAACTGGAGCTGGACCAAGTGTCCAGTGCTGGCACCAGACCCACTGCAGTGCCAGAGCGTTTTAGAAACTAATCCAATAGCTGGGGAGGTGTTTTCAGGAACCCTTTGCAGAAGACACCTCTGCCAACAAGGTTCAACGAAGTTTCTGCTGGTGACTTGAGAAGACATATTGAATGTCAACTGGTATGTTTATCTTCTTTAAACACTGAACTTCCTTTCAAACAACATCTAATAGGGTAGATTACTGGCTTAATGCTAATGGAAACTGATCAAAAGACACTAGATTTTTTGGCTGGCTTACCTTAAAACCTTTTCCTGCTTTAGTTGCCAGGCAAAATATATCAAAAGAGTATTCCTATTAATGGAGAGCCTATAAACTAAGCATTTAAGGAAATAGGGAAAACTACATTTAAAACTGGGTTGGGGATAAAAATGCCAGAAACCCCCCAGAGCTACTTAAGGACCAGCTCCACAGATTTTCACAAGAGCTACTTTGATAAATAAAACTTAGGGACCCATGCTATATAAGGACATTTGAAAATTATATTCCTTATCTACAAAAGGCAGTTTCTTCTCAGTTGCCATCACGGTTCATTCGGCTAGGGACAAAAGTGGCTGTCAAACTAACATAAAAAAGGAACAAGTAAATACTGGCATTTTAAGCACTGTCTCTAAGCAAAGGTAAACAGCAGGGGTCAAACGACAACAGGCCAGCTCTCTCTCCATGCCTATTTGAAGGGACAATGGCTGGGAACCACCTGGATCAAGGTTGTCAATCCATTTAAATACAGAAACACATCCATGATTTCAAGGCAGAACAAATATTTCTTTTTGTCTGCACACTTTTTAGAAAACATGAACGGTAACTACAGAGCAGAACATAGATGCCTATTAACAAAGCCAACAACAATTACTGCTATGTCTAAGAATCAACAAAAAAAAATCCCACATACCAGTGTATTCCAAAGGCATTCTCTCACAAAGCAAACTCACTCCACGCAAGCCCAAGCACAGAAACCCGATAGTATCTCATGATTTATGTTCTCTCAGCAGGTTGTACTGGGTCCTCCAGATTCCGGGCTTGCCTTTGGAAACAATTAAGTTTCTAGCACTTCTGGGAGCGACAAAAGCTCTCACTATGAAAACCTGCATGCTGCACTCTCGCTGAGTCTGCAGCCTGGCAGACTGAAACAACGGCACCGAGGGAGGTGTGAACTTCCCCCACTGATCTCATCTGGGAACGCTGGTAGTGAAGGGCCGTCTCTAAACTTTGAAGCTATTTCCAAGTGATGTCTTTGTCCAGCGCCCAAACAGCCAGCTGCCACTGTGACTTGGAGAACATGTGCAAAGCTTGCTCTCAGCCTGGAAAGAAAAATCCCTTTTCTCACCAGCCCGCACGCAGGAAACTCTGCAAGTTCAGCTAGTGTGAACTATTCTAATTACTCAGCAAGACTGAGCACCCTTACTTACATTACAGTATGTCCAGCAAGCATGACGAAACCTAGGTCCTGCTGTGCTACTCACTGTACAAACACACATTAAGAGATGGCACCTGTTCCACAGAGTTTATGATTTGCACAGAGTAAGCTGTACCTATAGCAAGGCAAGGGCAAGAAGTACAAGTACAGAAGTGAGCAACAGGCGTTTCACACAACTCCCTTGTGAATGCTGCTTCTGAATTATTCTAGTACCGGAATACTGTCTGATCGAAAAACTAGATCTGTGATATACCCTTAGCTAAATAAAACAAATGGAATAGCAGCAAAGTCGAACTACTAAACGCCCTAGCCCCAACAACAAAAGCCCCAATATTGGTCAAACATCGGATTGCCTGGACAAGGCACAACAGCTTTACCTCCTCAAGAAAAAAAAAAAAAAGCCAAAGCCACTTCCCATTGCTTCGCTTATTCTAGGTATACTACAGACAGAAGTGATCTCATGAAGCCAGAGCAACAGTGGTGAGACGGGCTGACAAACACAGCAGCTGAGTGCACAGAAGGGCGTACACCGATGGGCTCTGCAGGACCTGCCCAGACACCGGATCTTAGCCCCAAGTAAATGCAAAAGGGCAACTCCTTCCAGGCAGGGTGGTAAGCTACATCTTCTTTAGCGCAAGGCACCCTGGGCTAAGAGCACACACAAGGGCAGTCACTAAGGGGTCGCTCTTATACAGGGAGTTCACACATCATGAACTGTGTGGCGAACAAACTTGCTAGGACAAACATTTTCTCACTTGTCAACTTATTTCTGCACCTTAGACTCTGCACATTTGGTTTTCAGAGTTTCTGAATCCTCAGAACTCCAAATGAAATCAGCTGGAGTAAGGCATACTCAGCACCGTGGGAAGTCACCAACAAGTAAATAATAAAATTTATCAGACCACCTATCAGCGTACCTGTTTCCTCTGTTATATAGTAAGACACCCAACTCCTTCAACACTGTGCAAGTAAGAGACAGATAATTTCATTTAGTGTCATTTTCAAAATTATTTAAGCCTAGTTATGAGAGTTAACCCAGCTCTATTTCCTTGCTGACATCATCTGTGGTTTCATTGCCGTATTTTTTGGTATCTCTCGCTTACCTGTTGCTATGCAAGGACTTACAAATATAGGGAAATAATTTATCAGGGAGACCTGCAAAAAATGACAAGACATGATTTTCTATCAGATTTAGAAGTCAGTAAGTTAGAGAAAAAAGGTCTTCCCTCTTATCTGCTTCAGTTAAAGTTGCAGTCATTTTTAACAATCAGAGGTATGCACTTTTTGAGACAGAAATGTGCTTAAAGAAGTGTACCGGCAGAAGTGTAAGATGCTTTAATGTCCTTTAAGGCCACTTTAAAGTGCTTAACATCTTTTGACAGAAAGTACTGAGCAACTGCAAACTTGGTCACAAACAGTTCATTACACATACAAACATATACAGACATCAAAAATGTTAAGTCAAGAACTAGAAGACAAGTAAATGCCAGAAAAATGGCCATTTGTACAACATTTCATCCTCTTTCTTAATTTTATGATCACACAGCATTTTTTTCCACAGGAAATGGTGCCATTCATGGTATAGTAGAACTGGTGTTACTGAATAAGCAATACTCAGTAGTTTGCTTCATTCTCACTATTAAAAATGGTCCTAAAACCCATGCTTTAAAGACAGAACAAGCTATTTCCTTATAGGTTATTTTCTGGCTGTCACCATATTACCTATATGCCTGGTATACTAAAATCAGCACATGTTCACAACACCCCTGTGAGTGTTTTTCCCCCATCTCACAGACAGAACTGAGACTCGAGAGACTGAGGTTGTGGACAAAGGTCCCTTCCAAACCCAGCTATACCACTTGATGAAGCTTGCCTCCCACACAGGTGCTCAGCACCCGCCGCCCCTCTTCCTGTCATGACTGTCTCCCTTCAGAAGTGCTAACAGTCTGGTGTAAAAGCATTTTGTAATCCATTACGGTGAAAATAAACCGGAGCAGCTACAAACTACTCTTTACGCTCTTTTATGCTAACCCAGCTTTGCCTCCAGCCAGCTGGGGAGCGCTCACTCCATCCCAGAGCAGACTGAAGAGGGTCATTTCCAAGGGGAGGTGCCATGAGCATGGGGAAGCTTGTGCTGACACAGGCAGACCCAAGAGAGGACAACTGCACGTAGCTACAGGTCAAAATCATTACGAGGACTGAAACTTTTAAATGCAAACAGACCTCTTCCATTGGAAGCACTGAGATAAACGCAAGTGGGAACAGAGGATTGGACCTCACATGAACCAAGACTGCAGGGTTAATACACACGACTTGCATTTACAGATTTGTGCTGACAGCACAGGGACAGCAGGACTAAGGGGTACAAACAGGTGGAAAGAGATGCGTTCACACAAGGTACTACTGCCTGCAAGACACTTGTTGCATCCTCTTGATAGAGATTGCTTCTCCACTGAGCTGCCTGAACAAAGTGCATGAATGCTCCTCAACCACTTCACTGCAAAGTTAGACACTTCGAACAGGGGCTTAGCAGCAGTTTAAGCTAAACTGTGTGGTTTCACACCAGGGTTTTTGCACTGATGCAGAGGGACAGCACCTTCATAATTCAGTCTGCTGTCTCATTAGGCCTACAAGGCTGTATCAAGCACTTGGACTATAACAAATAACCAGAGGTGGAATGGTCTTGTATCTTCATGCGAGACAGGACACGCAACATCCATCTGCAGCCTCAGGAATCACAAACTCCATCCCAATGTACAGAACATAGATTTCCCTTTAACCTTCTCTTCTGTGCCTTCAGTCCTGCTGCTTCCCTCCTCAGACTCTTTACCCCAGTTTCCTCCTGGGTCCTCATCTTAATCCCAATGCCATCACACAATCCACCCCTGACAGTCACACCAACTCCAAAAAGCTGTCGCTACACTTGATGCTTGCAGCAATAACCACCCCTACATCTCCTTGTTCAAACAGTCCCATGGTTCCCCAACACTTCTCCCATAGCTTGTGTTCTCTCTCCATCCATTCCTTCTGCTCCACCCTTTCCAGGCAATGAACAACTTTGCTGAAAACACAGGAGGACAATCTCCTTCTTCTTGCTTCCTATGCCTAGTATGAGGAGCTCCTGCTGTGTAGGCACAAAATGAGACATTTTAGAGTTTATAAACTGACTGATTATGGACAAATCTTTCCTGTAAATGAGAAGGTAAGTCCCTAATACTGGGGCAACTCTACATCCAAATTTCAGATATCCACCCCCAAAAGTGAAGATGCTACACAGCTACTTGATGAAACAGCTGGTCTATTTTTAAAAAAGGTACAAAAACTTAGAGTTTTGTATCCTGTTCTCAAGACAACCTGAATCATTCATGCTGAAATGTAAGAAGGAAGAAAAATCAACATGAAACAGCCACTGAGTTTGGAAAAATGTCACTTTAAAAGGTTATCTGGAAAAATACTAAATGTTGTGCAATGTTGATTGTAGGCAGTTCAACCAGCTTTTCTTACATTACTTGCTATTTCCTATGGTTATTACTGAAAAAGTCCCTTAAACAAATCCATGATATAGAATAAAAATGAAAGACATTTATAGGCTCCAGTGATCTACAGACTTATCTCAACAGGAGAAACGCAGACTGTAATAAAGATGATGCCTATTAATGAGGCAATAGCTGGTGAATGCAGAAGACAAAACATTGTGTGCAGAGATTTTTTGATTCAGATATGCAAGAGACAGGAAATCCAGGTGTCATAGTCACAGCCTATTTACAAAAATTAGGAGGAAGTTTTGATCGGTTTCTATAGACACAAACATTGATGCTACACTAGAATCAAACAACAGTTCTTATGACTGGAGGCAAGGACAAACTGATCATTGTAGTTCAGAGACACAGAAAGACAGCAAGAAAATCCTGTTGATACATAACCATTTCCATCTAAGAGTCAGACGTTTCAGCTGCAAGAAAGCAAATAAGATTACCTTAAAACAAACATTCAGTTCTTTCTTCATAAAAATATGTAGCTTTTCAGCAGATGATTCAAATGTGAAAGTTTGTGGTCTTTGCTCCGGCAGCCGGGCAGGCTGGATTCTGATCCAGTATGCAAATGACTCAAGTGTTTTTCATTTTCTAGGTTGCTAGTTGCACTCCTGAATGCGCTGCAGAGGGGAACATCACTGCTGCTGAGCCTCAGAAGAACAGAGCAACAGGGTATGAAATGTTTTTCCCCAAAGGTGACTATCACCCAGTTTTACGCCATGACAGAGGGGAGTTGCGAAGCCGCTTTCTCCTCAGGTAACACTTCTGAAATAGAGGCAAAAGGTCTGACTTTATTGAAAGAGAAGTAGGCAGGCAGATTATTCCATGGAACATTCCAAATTTGTGCTTTGCAGAGCATCCTTTCAAGACAAGCAGAGGAAGGAAGAAAAATGCCAAACAGGTCCCACTCACATGGGATCTTTCCCTTTGTTGGATGAGACCTTCCTATCAGGACAAACTTCACTTGTGGGCCTTGGTCCTTACCACTTATTCTCCTCCCCACAACAAGAGGCAAAGCATGTGTTAGCAGGAATGATTTAAAAAACAGAAGAGTCTTACAGAGCAGCAGGGAGGCAGCCTCCAAATGCAGGGGTGGAGTGGAGATACAGATGGGCTGATCTCTCAGGCCCTCCACTGGAAACCAGGGAGCTGGGAACAGGTCTTCGAAGGGTCTTAAAGCACTCTGAAATTTTCTGAAAGCTTCTTAAGATAAAAGTCAAGGATCTAAGCCCCATCATACTATATGACAGAAACCTTGTTTTGTTCAGGTGTCTTCAAACATCACAAAACCCACCTATTTCCCGCAAATAAATACAGAAATATCTGACTTTTACTGCCTATGATCTATGATCATCTACACTGGGAGAGTATGAAGCATTACTGCCGTATCTGTGTAACCATGATGAGAGCTCTAGTACAAAGAAAGCCTGTGTATTTTTTTTATCCCATCTAGACACATCTCTAAGTTGCTGACTACTATATTAAGTTGGACTTCCTGGTTCTCACCTATCTGAATCAAATAAACAAGCTCTGCAAACATTATTGTCTTGTCTTCTGCATTCACCCATTATGTAGGTCTATTATGTGGACCAAGCTGAACTTTTTCCTCCAATGGACAGGTAAAATATATGTGGGAAGAACCAAAATGCGTGCAGCACAGGTTACCAGGCTTTGCTGGTAACACTAGAGTTAGGCAAGACCAAAGAAGCAGCAAGGAAAACGGAAACCTTCCTCCAACTGGAGATTAAATGAAACTAAGCCAAACCTGGTGCAAGTGCCAGGCTAAGCAATGGATTCACCCAAATCTTCTCGCTTCCAAGAACTGCTGCAAGCAAGAGCAAAGCAAGTCCAAAGATATGCTTAATTCCTGAAAAAGAGTAATTGTTCAGATTACAAGACAAGACATAGATGTGTATGGCCTGACTTTTATTTCATGGGGCATACTGGAGTTAATTCTGATTCACATGAGCTTTGGATACCCTACCTAGTAACATCTACACCCCTCAGTGCCAGGCATGTAAGTCAATAGTTGAGGCAGGTAAGCAATAACAACTACCCTCCATCATCTTAAAATCATCCTGATTTTCCTTTGAGTCTTCCAGGAAAATCAGATATATGGATCTCTCATCTTCACAATTCATCAGTCTCTAAACCACACAGCAAGTCCCCATAATGTTCCACTTTGGCTAGCAGAGCAGTGAACAGATGTGGAAAAAAATTCACCGACTAGCAAAGAAATTCAGGGCAAGAAAATAACCCAGAATTACCTGGACTGTGTCCAGGCCTCTTTACAGCTTTATGAAGAAGAACGTTAGGAAGACACATGTTTCAATTTGAGAGACCCAGCTTCCTAAGTGCAGCATGAAAGAAACGTTGACTACCAAGGGGTGTGAGAAAGATTTCATCACCATAATTCACTAGATAGTGCTTTGGTACAAACTCACCAGAGTTTTTCTACGTTGAGGAGCTGCAGCAACTTACAGCAGATCATAATGTGCCTCCCTGTGTCTTACGAAACAGAGTTACTTAAGGTTCAGATGGTTAAACACTCCTCGCAACAGACCCCCTAAAAGTTTGGAATGGGAAATGCCAAGTGACAGCCTAGCCAGCATGTCTGAGACAGGCACAGGACAGGAGAGCAAAGGGCTCTGAAGAAAAGGGAGGTTTCCCGGAGCAAGAGTGAGCATCTGGGAAAAGCACCCTTGAGTTTGAGATCATGCTGAATGCGGTACGGGACAGGTCTGGGCTCTTCCCCTCTCCCAGCTAACTCATAGCAGGCTTGAACAAGGAGAACAGGGTTGTCATTCATACGTGGAACACAGGAGGGAAGATCCATGCACAACTCCCTGATCAGGCAAAACAGCCCAGGGTTTAGCCTCTGCTTCCACACTGTAAAAGAGTTTTCAAAAGCTGTAGGGAGAGGAGAGAGATTTGGGATGAATGGCTTGATTTGTTACCCATACTTTTGTTACAGGTTTGGGGTATTTTATGCCATCCTAGCAAGTGAAGAGAGAGAAAAAGAGAGAAATAGTTAATGTAAAGGTTCATCGGAAGGTCTGAGCCTCCCAACAACTGCTATCTAAACTTGGAAGGCAAGGCAGCAGCTGACAGAGAAAAGAGAAAATAAAAAGGAATTTGTGTAAGTGGAAGTTTCATGGACAAGTGCTATTGCTCATTTTGTTTTGAAACAATAAAGCAATTCAACCAAGTGCAGGAGTGAAATACAGGGGGTGCACTACAAGTTAGACGATTGGACTTTAGGAGCTGATACACAGATTGAAGTCTGCTCCACAGCCCCGGGGCAAATTTCACTCTCTGAAGCAGTACTTTAGAGGTAGAAACTGTTCAGTGACACACCACTCTGAGTGCATAAATGTTCCTAGTCAAGGATGTGAGTTAGCTGAGGTAACTGAGCTGTGACCACGCTGGAAAACCAGGAGCCAAGAGAGCAACTGAATGACACTGGCACCAAGCAAAAACACTGGGGAAGGATTCAAGCAGAAGGGTGACCTACAAGGTAGAAGAGTTGCCCAGGATTTGGGAACCTGACGAAGTCAAACCTCAACATCACTGAGCTCTTAGGAGCCTGTCCTTCAGCCTTTCTGTACCTCACCTGCAAACAGGGGTAAGGGCAGTTGCCTAGCTCATACAAAGCTGTGGGAATGAAACCATAAGGGAGAGCAGAGCACTCAAAAGTTGGGCACACAGCTTAATGAGGAATGGCTCCCCACACAACTGGAGCCTCTGCCTGCCACAGAAACTTAATTTTTGGAGTGGTTGCACCCCACTACAGAAGCTTGCTTAAAAATGAAGACACATGCTTAATCCCTGGGCAAAGTGTGTCTGTGTGAAAGATTTTCTGTTTCCTTTGACATTACAGGATTAAAGTAATTTCCTTGTTTCCATGATTTTCTCATAATTTCAATTATCCACATCTGGGTTTATTGCACGCTTAGAAAAGAAATACTGTTGAAGGGACCACATCCATCAAAGTTCTTATTTCATCCCTCTGAAATCTGAAATTCTCACTGAGGCACAGCATGAAGGATTTCCAAGCACAAGGTCCTTTGCACATAAAGAACTGGACAGACTTTAACATCTTAACTGCTTTTAACAGATTATAAGATCTTGCACGTTAGAAGTCCCCTGGACATTGGGTAATATTAATCATAAGCAAATACCGTCGGAAAACAGAAGACCTGAAAAGTCCATGAAACAGGGAAATGTGTTTCAACAATACAAAGCATACGCTCATAGAACTCAGAAAAATAAATTCTTGCCCATAATATTAATTAGTTTCAAACACAAGCTACCAGAAAAGCTTCTGCCTCAAAAAAAAGTGGGAAATACAGAATCTGACTGGGCTATGTCCCTATGATTTCCTAAGATCAGTTAATTGCAGTAAGCAATTAGTCAGATCTTTCTTCTGTAGTCTTCTTTATTAGGTCACAAATTCATGCAAATGATTAACTTTCACTACTTTCAGTAAGGATCTGCTTGAAGAGAAGTCTTTGGCAAGTTCCTCAGTTTGATACTCACCTTGCAAATGCGCCAGTTTACTAAGGAGAGAGGAACAAAAAAATTTTAAAAATTCTGACCCGAAAATATTCGGCCAGAAATGCATTAGTAGTTGAAAAAATACCAACAGTAGAACCAAAAATAGCTCTTCAACCATTTGTCTTTTCAAACCTATCTGTTTTTTCTTTTCAGGATCCATGCTTCTCATAACTGAATGTTTCTTACGCTTACACTGGGGTGTCTCAGAGCCTCTTTCCACTCAGATAAAAGTATGTCCTTTTCTCAACCACATTATTAGCAATCACAGCAAGTAGTTTTATTTCTTTTTTTCTCACTGACCTTTCTTGAGTTCTGCCTACTGTTAATCTAAAAGCAAAAGCTGTTCAATGCTTACCACTTTTTTCTTTTATGAAGTATTCAAATGAAAAGTGATGGTACCTCTTATTCAAATATATATTCCAGCCATCTCTAGTTGGGGGGTAGAGAGGGGAACTATCTTTCCTGTTGGCAAAACTGTGCCATGTACTTTCCTCCCATCTCCTAGAATTCCTCATATCACATCCACCTCTACATTTTTTTTTTAAAATGCGTGACTTGTTATCAGGAACAAATATTTTCCTTGGGCTCACAAAAGTCAGCTTTTATGCTATCCCAATGTAAGTTGAAATGACGGCCCAAGCAAGAAAGCAGTGAAACCATCGAAAGTCACCTGTCAAAACAAGAACATGTAACTGCTGGTAAAAGTCAATAAATGCTGTATCTTTTGCAACACACTGGCATTTTGTTATTCCTCCCCAATAATTAACAGATGACAGTTTAGTTTTAAAACAAGGGCATTTCATTATCAGTGACCCATCTATGCTGCTCAACCATCTGATCTGTCTCAAGGTCACTGTCTTCAGTAACTGGGTAAGAATTACATCATGTGTCCTACTATAGGATGACAATTACATCATTGATCAATACCTGAGACCTGAGTGTTATCAACAAATTCATGTTTAGGATGAGTTACAGCTGGACAGATACCACAAAATGAAACTCCTGTTTGGTTCAACCCACATCCCCATTAAGACTACATTTTAAAACTATCAACAGTATTACTATTATCTATATTACAGTGCAAACTGAGAGCTAAGCAAAGATAGGGTGGAGAAGGTACCAAAGCGGCACACCCTTTGCAAAGACAGAGAAGATGGTTTTTGCTTTGAAGAGCTCACAGCAGCCTGAAGTGACAAGAGCAACGGAGGGTGGAAGAAAGAGGTGTAAGCAGATGGCAGCAGACCACATGTTATTTCTGCAAGCTTTTGGTGGTGCTGTAGATTGAAGCACAGTCACATGTTCACCTTCAACAGCAATAAGTGTTTTAAGCTATTTTAGTTTCTTCTGCCTTGAAACAGACCTGGAGCAAGCAGGCAGCAAACTAGTGTCTCAGTGAAAGTTGCGCAAATGGGCAGCCCTTGGGTCTTCCGCTCCCCTGTAGCTGGTTTGGGAGTGAAACAGGAGATTCTGCGTTCAGTGAGGAAGAGATCAGCTGAATGGGAGTGAGCAAAGGTCGGAACAGAAGAGGATAAAGATGAGCTGAGAAAGAGTGAGGTTGAGCAAAGGAGGCTCAGGACGGGAAAGCTGGACCAAACAAAGAATTAGCTTAGGGTAAGAGATCTATGTGCAGTTGGGCCCACAGTCTGTTTTCTGGCTGCTTTTGCCATTGCGCTTCTTCTGGCTCAAGTCTTCAGGAAGGAGCAACTCCCTCACTCCTCCTTAAGGGAACCTGTTGAAGAGATGGAGCTTGCTCTGCCCCCCTATGCTCATCCAGAGCTCAAGCAGCCCTTGGGACTAGGGTAGCCTGAGCAGAGCCCCACTAAAATGTTTCAGCAAAACACCTACAGTAAGATTCAACAGTGTGATAACTCACCCATGGGGGATATATCATATACAGTAGTGCCTAGAGGCACTGACGTACTTGTCTTCTGTACAGGCATACACTGAACTCCTGTCTCAAATACAAAGAGCAACACATGGAAGAGGAGTCCCAGGAAGAAATAATACCAAGCTGACGTTTTCATCCCTGGATACACTAAATTAGGTACCAATCCATACTTTGGGACCTACGTAGATGGCCTCCTTCACAGTAGTGCTGTGTGTACCCAGAGGCCCACTAAAGTGAAGTGGAGGGTTGCAGGCCACTTGCCTGCTCTGGAAATCAGGTCAGGACTAACCAGATTTGATAGCTCTGACCTTAACAGATACAGTTGTGAAACACAGACAAGATTCTAGTACCAGCATACGAATTATATGAGGTTTCTAAAGCATAAATTAAATATTGAATCTTACAAATATGTGCACTGCATGCCCTGAAATGCCTCTAAGGCCAAGAAACAATTTGAATGCTAGATTTTAAAACAACTTGATTTTGCAGGGTGTAACTCTACCTGAAAGTCAGGCAACCTTCTCGTCTTAAGCAGAACTCTACTGTCAGACATACACAGTGGATATTTCTTGCGTATCACTCCGTCTTCTCCCCATATACACACAGACATGAAGCAGTCATCTTTAACACAAGAAGTCAGTAGAGGCATAGCATCAGAGAAGAGACCACAATGAACTCATCTCAGAGAAGAGGTTTTTTTATTGCAGGTTAGGGCAAGGTGGTTAATAAACTGTGTTCCTCTGGCAGGGCCCACTCCTGTATACCTCTTACCAAGAGGCAGGCAAACTCGCTGCCTTTAGAGTAAATAGCTAGGCAAGGTTTGCCTCTGTGGGACTCATTACAGGGTAGGGGCATTGGTCCCTTTTTGGTATAATGAATCCTTGGTGTACTCACAATAACAAAAAATTAGTCTCAAAGTTTTGTTTGAAGTACTTAAAGTTCAGAGTGTTCAATGCCTCAGATCCCATTTGCAGCAGATTTAACAGGGCAGTGCTGCTGGCTTCCAGAAGGTACTTTTTATCCTTGCAGACCAGAGAATAATTATACACAGAGAGGCTAAGTCTGCCATCCCCTGTGCCAGGTTTATGCTGAAATAACTCCACTGATTGATGAAATTAAGATGGAATGAGACTGCAGTAATCTAATACTGAATCAGGCCATAAAAAATAAAATCTGCTTTGTCAAAAATGTAGTCAACTCGAGAGATTTCCTTCCTCATTCCCTACACAGAAAAGCTCTTCTAGATTTACACATGAGGAATTTTGAAAAAGCAAGACCTGTAGGATTCTGGGCTCTCTTTCTGGACTATAATGTTATGCTCCCTGGGGAAGCTCATCACAGAGTTAAGTGAGAATTCCTCACAGGTAACAAGAAATTAAAATACAATAGGAAAATAACCCATCCATACAGCTTACCATGTAGCTTATCAAGCAGATAAATATGAAGTTGAATAGAAGTTAAATGCTGCTTCAGTTTCATGACTGCTAGCTCTTTATCCCTGTCTCAGAACCCAACTGTGTTCTGTGGAGGAGGAAACATGTCAGTGCAGCAAATTTTGCCTGCAATGAAAAGTAATTTATTGTGCCTAACTGTGAAAAGCAAATTGATATCATCATCTAGGAGTTTGTATCTCACAAGGATTGTTTCTGTAATATGCCTTTCTTTTAGAAAGAACTAAAATTAGAATAACAATGCAAAAACTTGCAACTAAAATTAAATTAAGCTGGATTTAATGAACAGTTGCTAGATGAGAAAGGTTGGAAGGAGATGTATGTATGTTACAAAAAGAAGTACAATATGATTATGAAAATTAAAACTATTTCTTAACTGCCAGTGAGATACATTAGTCTCAGATATCATGAAAATTCCAAGAAAAAGAACCTTTTCCTCTCAAAATGTGTTTCTAGTAAGCCAGTTTGTTAATTTAAGTAAAACGAATGAAAGAGCAAAAGAACTGGACATTATTGCTTCTGTGTTACCTGAGAAAGAAAATCTGCAGAAGCACAACTCAGGAGAAGGAGGAGGAATAAACTGGATATCTTAACAACCAAATTAAAAATTAAACCTTTACCTTGAAGAACCTCATCGTTGGATTCCTTTAAAACACACTTTAAAATACCATCATTTTTCCCAGCAGTAAGGATGACGGTGTTTGCTTTTTGCTGCCGGAGCATTAGCTAGCTAAGGTTAAGAAAACTCAACAGGATGGGGTGGGACAAGGGTTAGGGCAGAAATTGTGTATATCTCTGAACATTCCCATTGCTTTACAACTCCCTTGACTGCGTAAGAAGGACAGAAGACAAGACCTTTCCAACAACTAGTTTACGTTTCCTGCGGCAGATCTCTTCACTCTGCAGCCACTTTGCTCCCAGAAAGGTACAATACAAAAGCCAAAGCTCTTACTAGCCCATCAACACGAATAAACTCCAGTCTTTTACACTGATAAAGTATTATATACAACTAAGGAGCCTCCTACTCCTCAATCCACTGCCAGTACCTTCCAATACACTTGGTTTCCCCTCTCTCCTCTCTCGCTCCTTCCTATCTGGTATTTTCAGCTATCCCATGCACTCTTTATTGATGCTCTAGCTCCCATCTCCTGTATCTTCCCAACCAACTGTCAACCTGTAGCTCCTTCCCATGTTACTCGGCTTTCCACTTCTTTTCCAGACACTGATTTATCATCCTGCTGCTCCTTCTCCCTACTGTTTTTAATACCAGGCCCTTTTTTTTTTCCTAACACACACAAAAAAAGTAACAGGAATCTATGGAGCTGATAACAGATTAAAGCATTGCCTTTGCCTTTACTTCCTTTAGAAGTCAGGACATGAAAAATATCATAAAAGGCACAGATCACATTTATAAAAGCTAACTGGAACCAATTTTCAGGACAGATGGGCTGACACCCCTTCTCGTCCAGATAAGCACTGCGCTCACAGCATCTTGTTATTACATTTCAGACAGAAGGCACCTTAATCAGCATAAAACTAGGAGACCTTCAGGCTGCACAGCTCTGAATGAAGCATGGAAGATGCCACCCAGCTGACTCCTGCAAGAAGCCTTGCTACATACAAGGGGATTTAAATCCCACAGCATAAGAAAGAGAGGAAGAGGCACAGAGCGATTAAGCTTAATGCCCCCAAATGAGACTGCAAGTTGGCAGCAACAACCCAGCTACAGAGAATTTGGGGCTTCTTGGATCTTGGCTACATCAGACTGTTACAAGGAAAGCTTTTTTCCTTAATTGTGAAGTATGACAAAGCTGTAGAAGGCAGCTGTCCTTTCTGACTTAACTGCAGACCTTGGGTAAAGAAAGACAGCACATATTATACCAAAGCCAGAGGACCTGTCTTCTGAGGACACTTTTTCCTATTGAGATCAAGGAGCTGGACTCCCCTGGCTGCCACTTTTTAATGAGGGTTTCACCCCAGTGCATCTCAACAAACTGCACTCTCCTCTCCCAAGATAACCTTCATCACCCAACGCTGAACACACTGATGAGGATGATGAACAGTGAAGTGGAATAGCTAAACGAACAGCTGATACAGCAAGCGTGTTGCATTACTTCAGTGACAGCAGCTTGGAGTGCGGAAATTATTCTTTTCACCCTTTATTCCCCCCCACCCTCAAAATGACCACCTTCCACTTGCCAATATGGCACAAGTGATTTTCAGAGGGAAGGACCCTGTAGAAAGCAGAACTGCATGCTGGCAACTGCAAGCAAGAATTTGCCTTGCAAAATGACCAGGCCCCCAAAGTCCCAAATGTGACGTGGCACAGACAGAAATACTACAAATGTGTCCAACAGCACAGAAATGCTTATCATGCAGGCTGCTCTAATGGCAATGGAAAACTCAAATATGGCCAAATAACCCTGTGAATTTAGTGTAATGGGTAAGGGACTGGAAATAGCCTGTTTTTGAAGAGAGAGCAGGGAAAAGGGCACGCAGCAGAGAAGAAGGTGAACAAAGCAAAATCCTCCTTCAAAAAACAGACTTCGATGCTTAGTATTGCTGGGGAAGAAGAGCTGTACCCTCACTGCACACATAAGGTTTCCCATTTCGGGATCCAGGTTGCTCATGGTGATAGCTCTTTCTCGCTGCCAACAACAGACTGAAGCAGAACTACAACTTCTGCTTTCTAGCAGCGAAAGCAGGACCAGGCATATATTCAAATAGGTATTGATGCTACACCTACTCTCAGTTTTACTCTTGAACAGCAGAAACTGGTGGTAGTCAGTAAAGGCTTGTTAAGCATATTCAAATGGAGTCAGAGCATTTCTACATGCAATTAATCATGATTTATTTGAAGGCACTCTGTTAGCACTCCGTTTTTCTGCTTCCTGAAACTCCAATTAATGAGGGCCAAGCTTCAATCTGAAACTGTTTTATCTCATGCATTGAACAAAAATTATGGAAAAAAGGGTTATTATCCAAACTAATAAAGTGTTCTGGCAAAAAAATTTCTTTGCATCTTTGAGCAGAACAAATGTCTTAAAGAGAGAGGTTGGGCAAACTAGATTAAATTACTACAGCAACTTAAGAATTTGGAAGCTGTCATGGTTTTAGCCAGGATGCAGTTAATTTTCTTCACTGTAGCTGGTATAGTGCTGTGTTTTGGACTTGGTATAAGAATAATACTGATAACACACCAATGTTTAGTTGTTGCTAGGTCATGCTTGTACTAGTCAAGGACTGTTCCAGCTTCCCATGCTCTGCTGGGTGCACAAGAAGCAGGGAGGGGAGGGGGCACAGCCAAGACAGCTGATCCAAACTGGCCAAAGGGATATTCCATATTGTATGACGTCATGTCCAATATATTAACTGGGGGGAGCTGGCCAGGGGAAGCAGCGATCATGGCTTGGAGACCGGCAGTGCCAGCCGGCAAGTGGTGAGCGGTTGCATCACTTGTTTGGGGTTTTCTTTCCCTCCTCCTGAGGTTTCACCTCTCTCTCTCACCTCTCTCTCTCTCTCTCTCTTGTTATTTTCATTTTCATTATATTATTATTATTATTCTTTTAATTATTAAACTGTTCTTATCTCAACCCAAGAGTTTTCTTACTTTGGCCCTTCTACTTCTCTCCCCCATCCCACAGGGGTGGGGGGAGTGAGAAAGCGGCTGTGTGGTGCTTAGTTGCGGATTGGGGCTGAACCACGACAGAAGCAAAACAGTTTTCATTTAATAAGAAGCTAAGTGGTGTTTCTGCCATCACTGCTATTAGTCCTCTACTGTCTAGTGTTCTCTGTTTAGTGGCTACATGTGTTATGGTCTCAGAAAACAAACTAGTTACAGTGCCTCTGAAATAAAGGAGTGAGGAAATAAGCATGCCTTGTTTGTGATAAATTAGCTCTACATATTTTTGAATCTGTAGTTTGCTTAAAAACATTTCCAGTGGCTCTTTTGCATTTAGGAGGGAGAAAATCCACTTTTCTTTCCTTAATATTTCAAGACAAGTGTTTAAGTATGCGAAAACCGAGGTTACTTCTTAAAACATTTTGTCTGGGTTAGCAGGAGATGGCGTTGGTGACTCTGCACGGGTTTCACCCATCATATCGCATCTGCTGAAACCCTTCATCTGTCTTCATCTCATTACTACGGGTAGACCTTCTGCACTAAATGTGGGTGAACAGAGCATACCCATGGACTGTCCTTTATACTCCAACATCAACACAAGAGTGAAAATAACTGATCATACTGACCTTCTGGTCACTGTTATCCCCTAAAACAGAGTGGGGAGCTGCTTTTATGGATATATGCTTTCACTGTGAGATTTCCAAATACTGCATTTTGACGCAGCGTAAAAATCTGTAGGTTTTTAAAATACTTTCCAAATACCTTTTCCTTATGTCAGTCAAACCAAACAGCTAGCTATACATAACTCGTGCTGCATAAGCAAGTTCCTTTCAAAATATACTAAGTGCTTTGATATGATGCTGGTTGCTACTTCAGACCCTAAGCCAGGTTTTTTAAAATCTGTCCAAATACCACATACAAAAGATGAAGGAGCTGTGCTACAAATAGAGCAACTGCAGAGGCTACGGCCCTGCCCACATTCACGCTCATGTATTTTTACACAAAGCCTAACACTGTATGATGTGGGTGCCAGCTATAGCTTGTACTATACTGCCAGCAAAACAGGATCCAAAAACAGATAACAAGGAAAATTCTAGGGCAGTTTCTGTGTACTACAAGGAAGATAATTTGTTGGTTTTTTTTAAGAATCACCATTGTAACACATTTCATAGGCATCAAAAATATGGATGCAAATGCCACTACAACCATCAGTCATAAATTATTTCAAACTCATCATCTCCTGCCCCAGATGGGAGATTTTTTGAGTAAGGTTCTGCTTCAGCTCCTGCCCCCACTACGGACAGTATCATTCCATAATACAACCATGTCATGACAGGTTTCTAAAGCAAGTTGGACTTGACTGTATGAGCAAGGTCATTTTACAGTTACGGACAGGCACTCTGTTCCAGCTCTGCTAGAATGCACAGTCCCAACACACGCAACCTTACAACGGTAAATGCAGTAGCACAGAAAAGCTTTTCAGGTTCATTGGCACTTGGGAAAGGCTTTATGAAGTCATTTTCCAGCAACATTTTGCAGCAGCAAGTTTGAGTTACTTCTTTCCTCCCTCCAGGCTTTCTGAACCTGGAGAAACACTGCCTGGTGGTTCTCCTCCTGCCAGAACAAACCATGTTATCTGTCACTCGAACTTACCACAGTAAACTTTTAGATACTGACACAAGAAGACCGAAAACAAAACAAAAAATGCCATGCAATCTTGTGGAAGGAAAACATCTGAATTGTTTACAATTTACAGCCTTGACTTTCTATTTTGTTGTGGTGGGTGGATCCTGGCTGGACACCACATGCCCCCCAAAACTGCTCCATCACTCCCCTCCTCAGCTGGACAGGAGAGAGAAAATATAAAGAAAGGCTTGTGGGTTGAGATAAGGACAGGGAGAGATCATTCACTAATTACCATCATGGGTGAAACAGACTCAACTTGAGGAAATTAGTTTCATTTATTACCAATCAAATCAGAGTAGGATAATGAGAAATAAAACCAAATGTAAAAAACACCTTCCCCCACCCCTTCCTTCTTCCCAGGCTGAACTTCACTCCTGATTTTCTCCACCTCACCTCCCCCAGCAGTACAGGGGACAGGGAATGGGGGTTGGGGTCAGGTTCATCACACATTGTCTCTGCAGCAGGTACCTCCTCAGAGGGAAGACTCCTCACGCTCTTCCACTGCTCCAGCGTGGAGTCCTTCCCATGGTCGACAGTTCTACACAGACTTCTCCAACATGAGTCCTTCCCATGTTCTTCATGAACATGAAGAACAGTTCTTCAGCTACAGTTCTTCATGAACTGCTCCAGCGTGGGTCCCTTCCACAGGGTGCAGTCCTTCAGGAACAGACTGCTCCAGCGTGGATCCCCCACGGGGCCACAAGTCCTGCCAGCAAACCTGCTCCAGCCTGGGCTTCTCTCTCCACGGGTCCACAGCTCCTGCCAGGAGCCTGCTCCAGCATGGGCTTCCCACAGTATCACAGCCTCTTTTGAGCACACCCACCTGCTCTGCCATGGGTCCTCCACGGGCTGCAGGTGGATACCTGCTCCACCATTAACCTCTAAGGGCTGCAGGTGGATATCTGCTCCACCATTAACCTCCATGGGCTGCAGAGGGACAGCCTGCCTCACCATGGTCTTCACCACGGGCTGCAGGGGAATCTCTGCTCCACATCTGCAGCACCTCCTCCCCTTCCTTCTTCACTGACCTTGGTGTCTGCAGGGTTGTTTCTCTCAGATATTCTCACTCCTCTCTCTGGCTGAAGTTGCCATTGTGCAGAGGTTTGGGGGTTTTTTTTTTCCCTTCTTAAATATGTTATCCCCAAGGCGCTACCACCATTGCTGATGGGCTCGGCCTTGGCCAGCAGTGGGACCGTCTTGGAGCTGCCTGGCACTTGGCTCTATCAGACACAGGGGAAGCTTCTAGCAGCTTCTCACAGAAGCCACCCCTGTAGCACCCCCCTGCTACCAAACCCTTGCTATGCATACCCAATACACTCATTAAAAAAATAACCAGATTTTATCTCGGAACAGAAATTTACAGCTTGAGCTGCACATCCCTACTGAACCAGCTGTAGACTTGTTCAATCATTTACTTTTGTAGGGGGTTGAAAGAGCCAACAGTTTTGCGATCCTGCAAACATTTTCATCTTTTATTTCCCTTTATTTCCACTGAATGACAGTGCACTGTAGTAACGTTTTGCTTGGCAGAGATACAGAAGACCTAGAAATCTATTCGTGTTGCTCCATGTGTATGCAGAGGAAGCATCTCAAGAGCAACACGGCATACCCCTCCTGGCTCTCATGTGGCTGAAGGTGCTGCCCCTGCAGCAGCCAACGCCTTGCTGAGCTTGCAGTGACCCTGGCTGCCTCCGCCTCCAACCCACGGGGCTGCAGCACCGGCTGACACCTGACAAAATGTAGGTTCGCTCAAAATCAAAATGAAAGTTTAAGAGGAACATGCTCACACGGCAGCTGGTCTGAGGTTGGCTCTGAGCAAACCAAGGATCAGAGCATGAGGTCATGCTAGAAGAGACCACCTCAGCAGTAAGAAGTGCTTCAGATGAAAAACCTTGGGTTATAAAGAGTACAAGCAGGCCCCTGGAGAGAAGGATGTCCAGGCAAACTGCTGCTTTTCACCATGTTATTCATGTGCAGATTTTTACCACATTATTTATGTGTGTTCATTAATATAAAGCAAATTACGTTGTGTCCAGGGATTATTAAATGCCTCAGTAATATAGTGTAATGCCATAACCCTGCAAACCCTGAAGTACCACACTGCAGTACTACTTTTTGGGCCTCCATGTTGCAGTACAAGATGGAGGGTGGTGAAGGGAAAGGAACATACAGTACTTTCATAGCAGATTTTAATATTCTGGGTTACAGGCCAAAGAAACAGTTGGCAATTCATCTCCTCTCCCCAAACCTGCATCCAGAGTAGTCACCAAGGAAACCTGCCCTCGCTCTTCTGCTATGCCACTTAGATCGCACACACGGCACGGGCTGACACCTTCCTCGCTACAGCCCGGCAAACAACATTGCCTTTCAGGCCAACCGAAAATAATGACCCCTCAAGTGAGTCATACAACATATTGCCATTTATTATCTAAGACAGCTGCTTTAATAGCATTACGCTGGGAATTCATTTAACCTACCCCACAGACTGGATTTCAACGATATTTAAGCCGCTGGCTTTTCCATCAAAGGTTTGAAAGACTTGGTGCTTTTTAATTTTTTTTCTTTTTAGTAACTACACAAGAACTGTCACTTTACAAAATTTATGGCTGGCCCAGTGGCAAGTCTGGGTTTGGTTTGTAAGATTCCTTACCACTCTGTCTTCTTTAAAAAAATAAATTTAAAGAAAAATTAAGGCAACAACAGAGTAAAGACATTCCTAGCTGACATCAGAAGTAACTTTCCTCTCTCAAGAGATCAGGCTTACCACACTTTAATGTGTACTGTTTTATTTTATTTTTTAAAAATATATCAGACAAACCTCTTTGGTCTTTTTTTTTACTGCTTTTTTTTGGTGGGGTGGGCGGGGGTGGCAGTTCTGCTTTCTACTAATTTTTAAAGACTGTGGCTGATAAGTACTATCAATTTCAGTTAGTAGCTTGCTCCTAATCAGGTCATATCACAGTTCGCTGCCTGGGGTTGTGCCCAGCAAGCAGCACTGGCCCAGCAGAGCCATCCTCCTTCCTTCGGTTGCCATAGATACTCCTCAGTGACCTCCTGACACATTTACTTGGCTGGCAAACAGAAACTGTCATTGCATCAAGTGCTGGTCCCTCTTCTTGTTGTTACTAATACCACTCTTTTTCCTAGCGGCACTGGGGAGATCACTGCATTCACATTCACTTGGTGAAATCGCTGTACAGATTCTCGGCAAGGTCTGAAACGGCTTCAAGCACGCCTCCTGCAACTCTGATCCGGCAGCTGAAACGGCTCATACCAACCCCGAAACACATGCTGAACCCTCTTACAAGACATCGTGCCAGTAGAAGGCTCCAAACCAGAAATTCAATTTCAAGATCAAACCCCAATCACAAAGGGTTTTATTACGTTTGGGATTTATTACGGAAGTGCCTCAAATTTCTGTTTTAAATTATTCCTCCCAGCAAGCTAGCTTTCTTTTTACACTGCCTTCCTTTCCTTCTAAGGCATTTTAAGATCTTGATTTTTACCATTATCTGAAGAATAAAAGAGGTCACTAATACCTTTACTTGGTTTGCAGAGCTGGAGAACACCTGGATCTCAAAATGACAACAAAAGAAGAGAAATTTAAAAAAACCCACAACACTCTTACCAAGAAATCAAGGGTTTACTTTTCCTAAGGATGTTGAAATTGCAACAAAGGAAAAATACAGAATATCAGTGTCTTCCACAGAATAATTCCACAATTTTCAATCATGGAAAAAGAACTATATTTAGAAAGGCATAATACGTTACTTTTTCTTCTGGTAAATTCAGTGGAATTAAGAGAACCAGATGGCCAAATATCTATGGGGTATTCAGATCTATGACACTGATGCAGAAACATTAGAGAGGAAGAAATCGTACACGTCTTGAGAGCAGCCTGTGCAGACCACATAATAACAAATGAGATCATTATGCACAGCCTTGAAGCAAATGGTCTTTTGACTTTCAACAATTTATGTGTGCCGTGGAATGTCAAGTTATTATCATTTTTTTCTATTTAAAAAATTCCTGAAGCACTATTCCTTCTGATTTAGCACAAAGATTATACAATGAAAAACCGCTACTCCCAATAAATAATCATTTGGCAACTTCAGTGATCACAGGATTTGAAAACGCTGGTGTTACAAAACATTGGTTTACTATTTAAGTGCAAATGAAAAATTAAAAGCACAGCTCCAAATTCCAGTCTGAAAAAAGCAACACACCCACCAAAGCATCACTGATGCACAGCAAAAAAACCACCCCAGCAAAGGGGAAACATTATCACCACTTAACACTCTCCAGCAAAGAAAGCGTCCTGGACAAGTTGTGTCAGCAGCTCCACAGCATCCTCTCACAACGGAATGAGTTTCATTCATGCAAGTCAACAGCATTGAAGAACACGTCTACGACTGTCGCTCACTGTTAAACCCACCCCAGGTCTTTAAACCGCAGAATGGAGGAAGGATGATGCAGCGCTGACAGCCCTTGGGTGGAACATGGGAGATGCAGACTCAGCTGCCTGCATTGCCGCCCTCCAGGCCAGGGCACGAGCCCACCACCGGGCTTGATTCCACCATCTGAGCAATGGAGGCACCACAGCTTCCCCATCTGATGGGAGTGCCATGAGAACAGGTACAGGGAAGCCTGAGATGCTCGGGTATTTCTTCATGTGCCACATGCAGGCTCCCTAGATGGTCCCTGGAAAGTGAATCCTGCATTGCTGTATTCTGCTCTTCACCAAACACATAACTAAAACTGGAGGGGATAGAAGGAGGAAGAAAGTAACTTTGAATTTAACATACACAATGAAATTCTGCCAACATTTCCACTTGAAAAATCTCTGGTTCAGACACACTCCAAAAATAACAGCAGCTCTGTTCTAACTTTACGGCTATAGTTGTGGTAATGTTTTCAGTACCACTATGTTTCTGAAACATAATCAATGATTATTAAAAAGTTTTGTTAAGATAGTTTTGAGGTGAATTCTGATTTTCTGTTTTCTTAGGCTGCAAACAAATGTGATCCATGCTAACATGAAAAGCATTTGAACTGTGCAAACACTGTTCTACAAACACTACTAGGAAAGCACCTACCAGTGCAGCCATGACTTGGTCTAGCTGATTATAAACTATTTCAAGCCCTGTCTCTATACATTGTTCACAGTGTGGAGGATCATGAGCAGATTTTCTAATCGTACTTTCCTTTTTCCCCCCACAAATTTTAGTATGAGAATCTCCTACAGTGACATGTCCCTTGAAGGATTTCCCTTCTGCTTACCCACAAACTGTCCAGCCCCCACAAAACTGAACTGATTGCACGTCAGCCCAAGTAATTAATTCAAGCTTACAAATAGCTACCCAATCATTGAAGGGTATGTACCTACACAGTGTTTTCCCACACACATTTTACATGTGTATTTTATTTTAGACAGCCTAATATATTAATCAGTGTGAAAAGGGCAAGAAGGCTAAATTGATTAGACGATTTGTACTGGTTCAAGATCTTTTTACTTGCCTCAAGAGTGTAAAGTGGTCTTTATGTCCATAAAGATCAAGACCTGGGATTTGCACATTTTCTATTACTGGTGGGAAAACCCTGTGCTGTACTGGTGGGTTTTACTTCAGTGGTTACAGTCCTCAAGAAGGAACATACCTATTTATAGATATAGATAGAGTCCCAGAGGCCACAAGGTTCTTCCATCACTAGGGATATCATTCTAGAAGACATTGAATATGCATTGAACCCTTTAAGCCCTGAATACTCTTCCAAGAACACTACTTGACCCAGCCTTAAACACAGAAACAATCTGAGGATGACCTCAAACATGGTCTTCCTGCCCTGCCCCCACCCTTTTTGTTTTTCTTTTTTTCTTCACAGTTCACATATCTTTGCTCATTTCTCTGAATGGAGGTTTACAGCAAGAAAACACAGTCATGAAACTCAATTGTGATTAACTGGTAGCAACACTGCAATTATATCCAGGAAAAAACCCCACTGCTTATAACTCAGTATATTTTTACCTGCACATATGTGATTACAAGTGATTTCTTTGACGACACCAGATGTGCCATGCATGCTGTGCACACCGCTGCAGCTTTAACCATGAATTTATCTCCACTTAACCCTTTCAAACACAAGAAAACTGTTAGACTAACAAATAAAACAAAACCAAAACCCGGAAATCAACCTCCCTGTGGTTTCCTTAACTAAAATACAGCATCTTGCCCCATGCAGGGGAAACCTCAGTGTTTGTGTACCAACTTGAAACGTGAATTGTTTTTTACACTTCTGCAGCTAATTCCAACATTTTCACCATCCACATCAATCAAGCTGCCGCCAATCAGGCGTGCCAATGGCTCACCCAGGGACAGCATAGTGAGCATCTTGTCTACAAGCCTACGCACCCCTACACAAGCCACGTGCAGTTAGGTTAATTAAGACGGACTTTTGATACACATTTCAAGAAACCTCTGAATTCCTGTCTCCATGACGTGGTATGTGAAATGCTTTAACACATGCACTCTGTACACTTGACACCAAAGCTGGCTGCAAAACAGGTGCCGGCACTACCCTTAGCTCCATGTTCCCATGGTCAGAAAGCTCTTGCAGCTGAAGCCATGTGCTCCTTCTCAGAAACACGTGACACATCACCCAAAATATCAGCCTGTAAGGGGAAGGATCAGAATCTCCAAGACGGGGGGTGAGGGAGGTGTTGGGGTTGTTTGGTGGGGGGGGAGGTTTAAGCCAGTTCTGACATGTTACTAAAGTAACACCACGAATGTTAGTCCAGTGCAAGCCAATGTGTCAGCTTTGGTGTTTTCCTTCTAGGAGGAGAAGAATCCCTTAAAGCAGATTTAATGTATTGGATATTAAGTTAAGTAATGTACTAGAAAATTATACTTAACCAGAAGGCCTAAGCAACAGCTCTGTATCTCGATCACAGGCACAGCACAAGCAGCTACAGCTCATGGCGCTTGTAGCATGTACTGCCAGCACCTTGCATGCTTGGAGAGGAGAGCTGAAGTTTCACTCCCACCCTCTCCCCCAGCAAATGTTCAGTTTGTCAACAGAGAGATATTCTGCTAGGAAATGAAGAGACTAACAACTCATTTCCGTCAAATCACTGGGCAATAATAAAACGGGGTCCACTTTAAAAAGAGCTCACTTGAATAACCCCAAATTAGGGTAACACACATAATTTCAGAGGTGTTACAGGAACAGGAGATTTGTCCTTTAGTTATAATCATTGAAGACCAAACATCAACCTGCAGTTTGGCATGGGAAGGCCGCAATCACTGAGGAAGATGTCTTCAGTCAGTGTCACTCAGTTCAGTGACCAGAGCATTAGGCTGAGAAGGTGCCTGTGTTTTGAACTTCCTTGTATAAAGGATAAATATAAACAGTAAGGGAGAGTAGATAGACAGCTATTAAAAGCTCCAGAGACGACCCTCTGGTAGTATCATGCACATAGAACACAGAAACTGAAGAAACTTCGTAGACAATAGTCCTGGAGCTCAGTTAAGATCCAAAGAATATGTTTTTAAAGGGACACAGATGATTGTCCATTTATTCATATGAGAAGGCCAGCCACATGTGACAACACACTTCATGAACCGTTAACACAGTGTAATTCATTTATTGCCTCTTATTCTCAGTATACTCACAGAGAAGGAATTAATCAACATCAAGCAGAGCAATACCAGCTTGCTAAATGGTGATCCATTTAATTTCAATACACTGCTCCTGCTAAAATTTATCAAAAACATTGTCCCTCCTCATCACTTCTCAAAAGAGTCCCCATAATAGGACAACACAGGCTGAGGCAGTTGAACTGACACAAGTTGCAATCTGCAGCACTGTATGTTTTTTAGCATGGCATTTTGAACTCGGAACTGAAAAGAAACAATTCTGAAGCACATTTCACTGAGCAGCTCACAGGTTGTAAACCCAGACTTTTATAGACATTTAAACCTGTAATGCTTCGCTCCCACTATTGTTCTAAATGCTGAACAGACACCCTCCACTCTACACACACTCACACGCACGCGTGCACGCTCATGCGCACTCAGTGTCATACTGTGTACTTACTTCTAATAGTACACCCAACAGAAAGGAATTTTATTTTTACACTTTCACACCACCCACTCCTAATTAATGTCAATCAGTGTCTTCTGCATAGTATGCACTGCAAATATACATGGCCTTATCTGTGCTGGGAGGGGTTGGCAAAAATTTCCACCACTGCTAAAAACTGAGTGGGCTCCACAGGATGGATTCACACAGGAAGAGCCTGGAGATGCACAACCGTCCTGAGGGGTCATTAAAATGCTCTGACTTCTGGGGGACATCGCTGTTGTTTGGTTTGTGCTTTCCCCCTGCCTCCCCAGATACAAATGGGAAGTAATTCTCTGGTTCAGAAGGGCCGTTTCAGACTTCCCGAGGTGCAAGAGAGAGCAGGGACTCGCCACCACGTCTCAACAGCTGCCAGGAACAGTGGCAGCAGTGGGAGGGACGGCAGGGAATTTTGCTGGTGACTTCAGCGGAGCCCACATTTCAGTCCACATTGTTTAGACAACCACGGACCAGAGCTAGACAATTAAAAACACTGTCAGCTACTGGGTATGTGCCTATACTTGCCCCCCCCAGCTGTCCTGATAACCACCACAGCAGCAGCAGCGAGGGTGGGAAAATCTTGCCCCCCAAACCCAAAGCAGACAAACTTGGTTTATCAGCACACGCACCACTCACTTCTTTTTATAGACTGCTTTTCTCTCGGATGCAAAAGTAAATCCAGCTCAGATGATTTCCCTGCCTTAACTTTTGTACAAGAGGAAGACAGAAAGCTAAAAAAGGAAAATTAGACACTTCATGAAATCCGTGATTAAGACACAGAAACTAACAAGACAGATGGGCTGAAACATTCAGGGAGCTTCAGTTCATCAGCCCATGTTTTTCAAGGATCTACAGTAAACTACCATCTTCCCTGTTTAGAGTTTTTAAATCCCATTTTTCATTACAATAATTTAACACCATTTCTAAACTTGGACTCCCCTTGTTGGGTAGTCCAAAATAAACCCCAATATTTACTCAGCTGGCACATGGCCTAGAACCTAGCTATGGGGTTTTTCTCCCCCTTCCTTTGCCTTTTTCTAGGTGCAGATAACAGCCACTCCTGCTGGATCAGAGATGGTGAGCTTGCTGGGGAGGCAGAGCAGAGCAGAGCAGTTGCAAATGGGAAAAGCAAGAGGCTGCTCAGGCAGCACCCAGCTGCACCTCACTCTGCTCTGCTGCACGCTTTGCTCCCTGTGCACACTCATGGGAGGAGCTGCTGTCACTGGCATTAGCCAGGTTATTACTACGGAGACAGAAACACGAGGCCTGCTATGCAGCTAGCTCCCTGTTACAAACGTTCATCTCCTGAGGCGGGTAAGAAGAAGCAGTCAATACTGGGCACCCTGAAATGAAAGGTCAGTCGCTCCTAGCAAGGGTGGTCTGCCCCTCCACAAGCTCCTTGCCCACAACAAGGACTCAGGCTGGTCCGTGTCCCCCTGCATCCCTTCTTCCATCAGAAATTAACTTCTCTTTTCTACAGGGTGCACAAAGCAGCCACTCACCCAGGGAAAAAAGGAGAGGAGGAAGAAAAAAAAAAAAAAAAAAAAAGAGAAGGAAATCTGTGACTCCACGCTTGGCAAAAGCCAGCCATCAGCAACAACTGCCGAACGCTGAGTCACTCCTTTCCCTTCCACCTGGTGAGTGGCTGCCTGGGTCCATTCAGCAGAAAGCCTCTTTTAATCAAAACTGGCATGAATCTGGAGTAATTCCCTCCATTTCAATGGAGCCGCTCAGGATTTATGGCAGCGTGACACAACAAGCAGAATCTCCGCCGTTAAGAGCTACAAGCCCAGGTTTTCCTGCAGGAGACCGTGCTGCTCTGCTCTTGTGGGCCACGACACTAACCATGCGACAGCACTGATGCCACGGCTGGTTCTGTTTTTCCTGATGCTGTCATCTCCAGCAGATGCTCTAAGAGCAGGACCTTTGGAGAAATCACCCTCTTTCACGCACTTTAGGAGAATTTTGGCAATCTATGAGCAGAAGAATGTTTAATAGCTTGAATTAATTATTTTGGTTTTTTCCCCAGATTTCATTTAACGCTCTAATTTGGTTTTGCAAAGATTTATAAAATTATTATTTTTTAACATCTCGCTGGACTGTGTGAAACAGAGTTCAGAAGACAGCAGAAATATCTTCAGTGCAGATGATGTGTGAATAAGCAAGGGATGAGATCAAGATTTAAGGAATACCAATCAGCTTTACCAGACAATTATCTACTCTATTTATGTTCTCAGCTTAAGAAAAGCATTGCTGGAGCATTTATGCATGCACTGGAAGGTTTCTATAAGCAGGGAAAGACCCTGAAAAAAACACATATACTCCCCCCCCAGTATGCAATGCAATGGCAACCAGAATAACAAATGGCAAATGAACACAAAAACCAACCTTTGAAACAGGACTCTCTCAGGAAGGGGGGGTTCCGCTTTACTATAAACAAGACACCTATGTAAAAAAATGCATTCACACATATACCGAGGGACTGACAGGGTTTTTCTAAGCAAATGCAACGAGTCTAGTCTGTCCTGGTTAAGCACATTTAGAACACTCAAGAATAGGACATAACTGCCCAGAAACAGCAGCTTTCATGTAGTCCTTTCAATATGGGGAACACAATGTGCTCTACAAATATTAATTTAGCCTGAACAACCAGTGAGGTATGCAAATATTATTCCCAGCTTCAACTGGAGAAGACTGAGCACAGAGGAACGGCAAGGGGGATTTTCAGCAGTGCTTCCAGAAGCCTGCTCACAGCCAGGGAAAGCTGGTATCTTGCATGTCTGAAAGTGCTTTCAATAGTCCTGCCCTGACTGACTTCCTAGACACGCTGTAAGTCAGAGCCAGAAACTGAAGCCCTGATTTTTTTTCTTCAGGAGACCAGATGAGAAAACATTTTCTGTATCCTGACTGGTTACGCTGCCAAAATCAACAAGGTGGTGTGCAGACATGGGTGCACCCCACAGCACCTCCCAGGTACTGGTTGTTCCAACCAAGAGGCCTGGCTGGGACATACTGCCATTCCTTCACCATCCCCATGCTGGAGCTCCCTCCCCATGGAAACCCGGCAGTGAGAGCCAAGTGCACCAGTTTTGCCCAGAAGTAGGGGGTGGCCTGGAGACAATGAGGGACAGGACCTTGACTCACAACCTGGAAGGCTCACTGTTTTTGACATAGTCTAAGAAAAGCCACCGCAACCATTTAGCCAGGCAAGAGGAACTGCAAACGGACCCCTGTTGGGTGTCGCTACTTCCACAATTGTCCAAAAAGCACTGATGGGGTTAAAGCAGAGCAAAGCAGCAGGAGCTTCAGCAGCCGCCAGTGGCTTCTTGTTTTTTGTAGAAGAAAGATGCTGAAGAACCCCTGGCGCTCAGCTGATGAGGACAGGGCCAGAACATGACAAAGTCCAATGGGTCTCGCCACATATTTTGCCTTTTTAAGTTCCACCTCTAATCCATTGGGAGGAAAGAAACATTTGTGAAGTCAAATAAGCAGACAAGGAAAGGAGAGCTGAGACAACGCGGATCTAAGTGACCTGAAAAGAACGATCTCCTGGACCAATTTTTAATACCACTCCACAGAACAGCAGCAGAGGAAAGCAAAAGGCAGAGAAATTAGTATCTTGAGGACAGGGGATATAGCACTGCAGCTGCTTCCACCTGAAGACAACACCTTTAGACCAGCAGCCCAAAGAAGGTAATTCTCATAGCAACCGTGACACTTAAGCCTATTCAACCCACTCCCTCAAAAAGCCTTGTCTTTAGCTTTTTACAACTCTGGCAAATATTTTAATTAACATCTTCCATGCTAGCATCTGCCTCTTGTGGGAAAGTTCCAGCAAAAATATTTCGGCCATTTTGGAGAAAGAGAGTGGGCACATAAATATGCAGCTTTGACTGCGTTAAACTTAATTCTGCTGCTGCTGTTGTTACTAATTTATTGAGATATAAAAATGGCTTCAGGATTTGAAGCAAGTCTGAAAATTTGGCAAAATGGTTATGCTGATCAGAGATGTGTTTTTAGCTATTCCTGTGAAAAATCACCTATATTTGGTTCATTTTAAATCCCTGGGGGGAGGAAAAAAAAATATCAGCAGCTAAAGCCTGCAGACCTTTAATCAGTGTAAACTTCACGTCCCAAGCCTCAACACAGATCCATACAGGCCACAGCATCTATGAAAGGGTCTGTCCTCACGGGGTTCGCTGCAGAACAAAAGACTGAGCTCTAAGCAGCTTTGGAGCTTTTGAAGTCAAGAAACCACTGTTAGTAAAGAAAGGTACAACTATTTCAACATACTGTTCTTTACCTGAATATGTACAGAAACAAGGAGGAGATAGAGAAAAGCAAAGAAACACTAGTTGCTTCTTGTTAGTTTGATTTCTTTTTTTTTTTTAAGAAAGTAAAACCACAGACGCAGCGAAGTACAGCACTTAAAATATCCCCAACATAGAACTTAGCAGGGTAAATATTTTCTGGTAACCCAGCATACCTGTATTGAAGACTTATGGCCTGCTCTGTTCTGAAGTATTCTCTTTCAGGAGCAACACTCAGAGAGGGTGACACTGCAATGCCAAGTTGCCCTCCCTGTACTCCAAGGCACCTCCAAACACCCCCAAATGCCATTTCTTCCTTGTCAGAAATCTTTGTTAACAAATTTCCCTTTTCATTTTTTTGTGAACTGTGCTTTCTTTTTTTTGTTTGTAAACAAAAAACAAACAAGAAGTCAGAATGTAGAAAGGTTCTGCCAGAACTCAATTAATAAATAATGAGCATCGAGTGTTTTTTATCATTTCCTTCTGTCTGGGCCTCACAAACTGACAGTAAAACAGCGTACGACCCTTTACAGAACAATTTTACTATCACATTACATCCTCACTGGAAATTAATCAACACAAATTTGGCATTTTGAATGGGCATGGCTCATCCAATTTGGTGCAATGTTACCCACTGGGAAGTCCAGAGAGAAATACACTGCGAGCCTGCACAGCAGGATTTGCAAAGCATCTATTCAGTCACAGATCAAACCCTTGCACAGCCTGCACCAACTTTTTCCCCACACTCTGCACTATAGAAATGTAACACACTTGAACTTACGGAGCCATGCCATTTTGCTGGGCTTTTTTGTCATGTGGGTGAAGACATAACTTAAGCTTGAGTTCAAGCAGTTCCTCAGGATGTGTGAATCCAGAGAGATGGGTACAGAGGGGAAGGAAAGAAGAGGAGTAAAGACTTCCTATCCTGCTGCAGAAACTGGAAACAGAGATGGGAGAAGTTACTTTCTTATTCAAAATTGGAAAATGGGAAAAAGTGGAAATAACAGGAGTTTAGAGAAGGGGAAGAAGGTGAGACCTGCTGGAAAAGCGTGGTTGGTCACCTGGGGGGGGGGGGAAGTGTGACTAGAGAACAGCTTTTGCCACAGAGACAGTATAAAAGAACGGAAGAAACAAATAAACAGAGACAACTACACAAGCAGTTTCCAGCATTTTCTTTAAATATAGTGGCCAGGAGTACAGATTCCCATTCCGCCTTTGTTGGCATAACTTTACTTGATGGGAATACACCAATTTATACCAGCCATACAGCTGTCCCCTCCATTTATAAGATACAGGAGACAAAACCATTATTATCTTCTTATGTCCTAGTGTTCCTGAGCGCACCATCTGTTTACATTTGGAAACTGCAATGAGCGAGGTTGCCACCATACATGCTAAATTGCCAGGACTCATGAAGTGAGTGAAAAGTCAAGATTTCCATTACTTCAGCCCTAATTTGGCTAACACCAGCACCAAGTGATCGCTATCCAAAACATAAACACATTCCTTATAAACAGCTTAAATGCCAGTACTTTAAAGGCACAACTGTTCGTGTGTTGTAATCTAATGAATAAAATTCCATCACATCTACAAAGAAATCTGTCTGTTGACACATCACTGAAAGGAAGCAAATAATGGCTTACAATACTAAGAAACCTGATGACAAATGTAAGAGAATTACCCTTTGAATAATTTGTGCATGGCCCATAAGTTTTAGTGTGCAATGAAGAATACAAACTTAACAGTTCCATTTTCCTCTCCATACTGATACTTTAAATTTTTTAGAGAGATATATATATACACACACACACTTTTTAAAATGCATACTTACTCTCTTTTTTAAACTCTCTAAACTGCTTTGGGGACAAGGAAAAGACTGGATTCGACCTCTTGGATGAATCACGCACACAAGCTTTCTCAAAAAAATGCAAGTGGACAATAAAATAGAAAAAGAGGACAACTTTCCTCCCCTGCCTCTTTAAGATATGCTGCCTTTCAGGCAGACAGTGAATGCTGCATTCAGATAACGTAACATGGATTTCTCTTAGTAACTGCAGCTATAATTGTAGCTACTGCTTATACTTCTTCCATCCTGTTAGTGTTCCAATTGTCCAAAGCGTAACACTCTACTAAACTGCAATTAAAAAAATCAGACATTTGTCAGAAATTATGTAACAGGAGGAAAAAAAACACCTTCAGAATGTTACTACCCTTCTTGTCTGTTATCTTACTGTGCTGCTTTGGCACTGAGAGCATTAAAAAGCAATACTGCTTCCTCTCCCTTCGATTCTGGCAGCCCTTTCTTAAAACAAAACACTCTGATTCAGTGGATGGTCTGCCCACTATTACAGATAACATGCCTTTTCCAAATCTGAGTCTCTTAAGGACAGGGTAGCTTTATTTTTAATCATTCACCAACTAGTATCCCATTTAGTATCTAGTAAGAATTGGCTATCAGCATTTTCCTCTGCTGTATATAGTATTTGCATGCGGTTCCTGCATATTATACCAAATAGCGATCAAAAAAAATGGCTTGTATTGTATTTACTCATACACAGAACACATATCTTGGGCAAGGGCACATTTTGCCTCTCATGGTTTTCCATTATGACAAATAAGGTACAGGCATGAAGAGTCCATCCCTCTGCATGGAAATAGCATGTTGGGCAAGATGGCAGCAATAAGAAACCCTATTTTACCAACTCTTATCTCCCTATACTGACAAGAAGAAAAACTCCTGTAGAGTCAAAAAGCTAGGCAAATGATATCATTTAATGCAATCAGTTACTCCTTCTAGGTTTCAGTCTGTTTCACTGGAAAGCAACTTTTTAGTAGCATTATTAAGGTAGCACGCCATGATTTATTCTTACTCATTGTTTTTCAGCTGTAAGTATTTTTGCCTTTTGCATTTCCTCTTTTTGCTTAAAGGAAGGATGACCCAATAAAAATTTAATGAGAAAAACCAGCATGAAATACAACAGCTCTGATTTATAGGGTCAGATGAAGAAATGGGAAACGTCCATTAAATCCAAACACTACTTCCAGTCTTCCTTCTTGATCTCTTACTATTTTGCATATTTTTCTTTATACCCTTGCAATAACATATGGATAGGCCAACCATATCACACTTACTTGCTCTTTACATAACAGATTCCTGCTATATTATCATCCCATACTTCAATAGCTGTGTGCATTCTTCTTACCCCATCACAATAAAGTGTCAGAACAAAGAAACAGACTTTGGGGTGTGGCTCTGTGGCATTTTGGCAAGTTTAAGAAAAACAGGAAAACAGAAAGAAGGGAAAAAGAGAGGAGGAGAACAGGGAGGAAAGAGAAGAGCAGCACTTACTCTTTTGGGTGGGAAGGTACATCACAAAGACAACCACAGTGCTTCACAGTAAGGCTCAAGAGATCTAAAAGGTCTGCCACAAGTAGGGTGCTGCGCACTGGTCTGGGGTGCTGAGCACCCGCTGTTCCCACTGCAGCTGCAGAACCAGATTGCTGCCTGACTCAAGATCGAGCTTTCTGGATCACAGACCATCGCGTTCCCTGCAGCACCCAGCACAACAAGAGATGCACCACTTGTGATCCACAGGTGCTTCCAAGCCCCTTCCTCAACACCATCACATGTAGACACACACCTATGCTGCACAATGGGGAGGTGACCACACAGACATTGCAGCAAACATCAGTCAGCTCTTCTACCCTGACATACAGGTCAAACACAGCAGCAACAGAGAAGCTGTTTTAGTGATACAATGCTAAGGAAGGCATAGAAAAACACAAACATACCACATAATGGAAATAAACCCAAGTAATCTTCCCCCTCCAAACACTCTGAAAGAGCACTAAGTAGCCTCAGTAACTTAACTGAAACAAGTCCTCTACAAAGTTACTTCTCAATATTTGCAAAATATTCCTGGAAGTTTTTAGAGCATCATGGGAACACCTGAGTGCATGTGTTAACCCGCACGTCTAACAAGCCTCCTACTCCTCTCACTGAAATCAGCTGCCCTTAATTTGAACAGTAAGAGATCTGGGCCAATTTCTACTGCTGTGTTCCTTATCAGAGCTCTATAAATGTCACACCTTTATTTTATTAGTGAAAGATGTATTTTATAAATTAACAATAAAAGCATTTTTGTATGTGAGGTTTTTTGGCCCCTGTTGCGACTCTGAATTCTTGAAGGTCAGATAAAGCAGTCTGTAGAAAGGGAAAGAGGAAAATGCTCTGCAATATCCTTTTAAAGAGCCTCCCCAGTAAAAAGACAATAAATAGCTGATTTGTTACATGGCTTTGAGGGCAGCCACAAATGCTATGACCACAGTTAAATGAACCTAGTCATGAAAGGAGCAGCAGCTCGTCCAGTACTGTAGTACTGTATCTACATTAGTTAACTCTTTTTGTGGTTCAGGTCCAAGACTGCATATTGTTCTATTTCCGCCTATTCCTCTGCTCTAGATTCCCTTTGTGACACTTTTATCAATGGAAAAATTGAGGGAGGGGTTTCCAGCTGGGAGCCCAACAAAAAAAAACCAGGAGGTTCAGTCTGGTTTTCTCACTTGCGCTGTAAGAGCCATTTTAGCACCAGCAATAAAAGAAAAACTACACAAAGAAAAAAAGACATGACCTGAAATTATTTTATCATCATAAATGCTGTACCACTCTTTATTGTCTGGTACAGTTAGTCTCACACGTTGCCACAATAATTTGCTAGCTTGAACAGAGCTCCTTGCAAGTAACGTATTTGTACTAAGGCACAATGTCAGCTAGAATTCCAGGGAAACGCTAAGAAAAAGTTAACAGCACCATCGGTCAGACCTACTCTTTGTCATGCCCTTGCAATTTTTACGGATTTATGGATGCTGTGTCACAATTTTAAAACAAAAATATAAAATAGCCTGATTGCGTCCTCAGCGAGAGGTGGGGAAAACACACACAAACAACAGGGAAGGTAACTGGCACGCTGGGAGCTGTGCAAGATGGATTTTGCACAGGCACATCCACACGGCTACACCTGGGGGTGTCATTACAGCAGCTGTGGTGCAGGCACAACCACAGCCAGTTGGGTGCTTACATTAGAGTTGTAACCTTAGAAGGTGGTTTCGAAAATGAGATCATTTGCACTAAGAGGATTTTCAAGGTAAGTCAACAGATAGATTTGGTCTCATTTAAGACCAGAAAAGACTATTAATCATACATTGGAACATTATGGCAGCACAGACCATTCATCTTGGGAGGCACTTTGTATAATAACAATGGATCTCACATAAATGTCCAGGAGCAGCGCTCCACACAGATTACAGGCTCCTTGAACTCTGGAGCTATCTACTGTAGCTATTTTCACACACCACCAAGAATCCCTGGCCACCACCATCTTCTCAAACAGAAGGACAGATGCCTCAAAACCTTCAATAAGCGATTATCCAGCCATTGCAGGCTCTACGAGTGTCCCAAAGACAAGCAAAATGTCTTTCTTGCATATACACTGCCTGAACGAGATGGCTGATTGGGGTACAGTGTCTGTAATGGCTCTGCTGAGAAAAGCACCTTTAGATACAACAGATAAAGGATCTCAGGTACCTAAATCATAAAAAATAGTAAACTAGTAAACCTTGAGAACAGACTGCTAGCATTCTCTGAATCCGTACCGCAGACCTGTTATGAGGAACAAGTGTTTGAGAGGACTCAAGTACCAGATACCTGCCCTGTAGGTATCCTTACCACGGGAACGTGCCAAGCAAGAAGGGACAGAACACTTGTAAGATTTGTGATGAGACTGGTAAGTGCCTTCATTCCTACTGCCACAAACCCCAAAGTTTTTTAAATAGGCTGCTGTAAACCCAGTACCTGCTCCATTTTACACTGAGATTTCTTATCGTTGGTTATACCCTCCCTAATTAAATATTTGAACTTCATCTGTGACTGCAGCATCTGGGTTACGTCTCCAGCTCCAGCCATTTACTTTATTATCTTCCACAACATACAGGGCAATTCTCATTAAGTAGTTGGTTGTGAAGCAGCTCAGCAGAGTTAAGGAAATGCCTAATCTAAACCTAATCTAAGGGGCAAACTATGTGTGGAAAAAGTTAATTTAACTTGTGTGAAGTCATATGAAGTATGTGAAGGAAGCCTATATGATCCTAGCAGACATGACCTATACCATGTCACAGACAAGAGGGTCAGGAGGAAATATTCTTGAAAATATTTCTTCTCAGCTCCAAATTTAGAAATCAGCACGAGTAGGTCACACTACTCAAACCCACCAAAGAAATCTACGTATCATTTCTGATTACCACTCTACCCTGTCTAGAGTCACCTTTCATTGTGAACAATCTCCAAGAAAGGCATCAGAAAAGAAAAAAATTAAAAAAAAAAAAGAAAACCACCACACCCACAACTCAAACCTAGTAATTACAAGCCAAAAAATGAAGTGGGGGGAAAATTATTTCCTGTCCCTGCAGGTAAGGTTGGAATCCTGAAGCACTAGATTTGAGAATAATTAATTAGAGATCAACAAGTTAAACAGCCTAACAGGGTCTTTTTAATTTTTTTAATATATTTTGCTTTAATCACATTAATTTTTCAAAAATGTACAATAATCTGTGCGGTTTAAAATGACTTTGTATTCATTTTTTAATGGAGAGTATTTTTATTCATCTAATACATTACCCTTTCAAGAAAATTATCATACTTGACTACAAGTACTTAATCACGTGCTAATTAATACTCCTATTTCTCCCCATTTAAAACTCCTTTGAGAAACGAGGTCAGAAACCTGGTTTAATGCACAAGACACTTCTCAGAGGCTGAAGAGGAAGGGACCCAAAAGGCACCTGTCACCCTTCTCTGTGGAGGGCATACCCCTTGAAAACTGAAGCCCAAGACAACAGCGATCCCTCCAGCTGAGCAGGCAGCTGATGCCAGCCCCCTGCATGGCAGCCGTGGAGACATGCTGGCCCAGCAGCACCCCCTCCTCTCTGCAGCTGATGAATGATGTGAACTATTTCCCCCACATTTTGTTTAACGGGATGAGATTCACCCTTCCCACTCTTGTCAGCCTGTAGCAGGCAACCTGCCTGCCTCTCCCCAGGAACACAGCTAAAGGGCTCATCCTACTACGGCGTGCTCGTGAAGCCGCTTATTCCCCTGTCTTGCTTCTGCTGAGTGCCATAACACAATGACGGGCAGCTCCACCTTCCTCCACGCAGGGGCCCTGCCAGAGCCATGGAACCCTGCCAGCCACTCCAGCCGCCTCCCGAGGCGCGGTAAGCAAATTTGGGTTATGAACACCTCCCCAAGCAGGAGCGGCCGTTTCGGACTTGAGGAACTGCTGCAGGTTTAAAGAGCAAAAGCAATGACCAAGTGCAAGTGTTTCTGAAGCCCTTGGGAAATTTGGAGACACTCACCTACAAACTTCACTTCTGGGTTTGCTCCGCATTGTATACTAATCGCAATTATCTAAGAGCTGCTCCATGATGGGAGGAGAGGAAGGCTTCCTTTTGGCACAGCTTCTTCAGAGTTCAAAGGACACATATGGCCTGCAAACATAGCGCAGGGGATAATGCAAAATTAAAGGAGGGATGGGAGGAAAATGAGAACGCAGCAGGGACAAGCAGTGTTGCTCTGGATCTGCTTGACTGGAATTTTAAATAAAGGAAAAGGGAGGAAGAAACCCAACAAAAACTCACACTTATTTTCATTCCACATCCAAACAGAGGGAGGGACTGCAAGAGGGACCCCATCTGAAAGACAGACCTCCAGGGAGCAGGACCTGAGCACTTCTGCTGGGGGCAGAGACTGCAAGCCCACGGCCTCAGCCAGGGTCTTGGAAGACCCTGCCCAGAGAGCAGGACTGGAAGCAGCCAGAGGTACTACAGCTTCAGAAGTGCACTGTTGACACTGCTGAAGAGACAGGAGGGGTTTATTTCAGAACAAACGCATGTACAGTACCAAACCTGCAAGGAGGGACAGCATGTCTGCCCACAGAGTAAAGCAGGAATAAAAAAAAATAGCACAGGTCCCAATTTGCCTTGCAGTGCCCATGTAGCCACGCACTGTTCTTAGTTAAGAGAGATACCAAAGCCTACCCTTCCCACTGAAGAGCATGTCAAATGAAAAAATAAACAAACAAAATACACACACCCCCCATCCACAACAATCCTCAGTTGTAATTTCTACGTAATTATTGCACAACAACCGCCCATAATGAGAGAATGAATTTATAACCACACACAAGCTATATTTACCAGTGGACTGGTTACAAAGCAAAACAGCAGGAAACCACAATGTGTGTCTTCATATTAGCTCCTCGGCGGTGGTGCAGAGCAGGGCTGCCCCTGCAGCAGGACGGGCCAGGCAGGTGAAACCCGGGCACACCGGCCAAAGAGGAGCACAGCCCGGTGGGGATGGAAGCTGGACCCAGCAGAGCACAAAGATGCCACCAAGTGATCAAGATAAGCTATGTAGAGGTGGGGCTAGAAAGACTTGTTTGACTTCAGGGTTAAATAGCTGGCCAACCAAACAAAAACTGAAGGAAGTCTCACCTCCCAGCTTTCCTAGCTTCCAGAAATTTTGATTCCTAAAGGGAATTAAAAACACCAACACAGAAAACAAACAAAAAACTACACCACAACTGGAAGTGGAGACCCCCCTGACAGTCAGGACTAAGGAAATGGATTGTTCCTGTCCCTTGAAACGAAGAGTCACCCCAGAGAGCTCTTTGCACTCCTCTCCTCTCAACTGTTCAACAGTAGACCCTTTGCAAAATGGACACGACTCAACCCAAACTGGGACAGAGGGACTGTGCCTCAAGAGGAGGCCTAAGGAGGTCAGCAGCTGAGCCCCTGCTAATGTTTTATCGCTGGGGAGAGTTGATTTAGTCCGTCTACCGGCCACCATGTATCACTGAGCTCAAGCAGTCAACACTCTCAAACACTGCCTTTCAGGTTTAGCCATAAACTGCCACAGCTTTGGAAGTTACTGGAAGTGCAGCTGGGCTGACAGGCTTGAGGAAAGACAGGCAGCACGCTCACAAGAGCCCCGTTTTCTCAGCCGGACGCCACGTGAGCAGGCAGCATCCCTGCCACCAGCATCCCTGACCAGCTCACCCTGCCTGCTCATCCCCACCTGCCCCCGTGCCTGTACAAACCCTCATGCTTTCCAGGCCAAAGTGAGAACGATGGTTAGCTAGATCCAGGAAGAGATCCTGAAAACATACTACTATTTTTTTTTTTTTTGAGGGGTGGTGGGGTGGGTGGGATTATTTTTTACTTGGCTCCTTTCCCAGACCTGGCTCAGAGCTCAGCTACACAATGCTCATGTCAGCACAAGGAAGCCATCTAATGAGTACCCACAGGGAGGGGCAGGACTGCTGCCCGTTGCCATCCGAGCCACCTTAATGAGCTTGTAAAACAAGGGCCTATGGAGTCACAGAGGGCCTAAAGTCACAGAGCTTCAGTTAACCAAGGAAGGCAGATGAAAAAAAACCAAACCAAAAAACAAACAAACAAACAAGAACCCCACCACCACACACACAGGTTACTGACTCGTTGCTATGCCAAGCTGCCAAAACACAGCAAAAGCACGGGGCCTTCCCTCAGTGAAAAGAAACCCTGCACACAGCTCCACCACAGCCCTGAGGCAGAAGGGCTCCTGGTACGCACACAGGTTAAATCTTGCTCCCTACTAGTTCCTAAGCAGGATATGCAGAAAAAGACTACACCATGTAAAACACTGGTATCTCAAAATGACCTATGCTCTTATCTTTTTGGCTAGGCACGCTCTCCCTGCCCTCCTCTGGCCCTGGAAAGACACTAAACTGCCCATCCCCAACTCAAGGTGGAAGTGTAAGAGAGGGGAAGGTGAACAGGGAACTCTCCCTCCCCATGGCCTATGGATGCAAACACAGCACAACAAACAGCATAACCCTAAATGCATGCTGTGATGGAGACAAAAATCCATGATTACTGCTTCTGGTCTTTATGCTGACCAGTGCACTGCTATTGCTCTGGTGGCAATCAGCAAACCTGTCATGAAAAGAAAGGATGTGTTGGGCTTGCTATCGATCCTTGTAATTCCTGTCTGAGTACAATCATACTGTCTTGAAATGTAGCCCAAAAGGGCACCGTTATTCCGGAATTGAGTTGCTTTTGGAAGATGAGTCAAAAGCAGTTCCATATACTTAGATCTCTTCTTGAGGTTACTGACAATTTTTTCTGGCTTTACAGCCACATTTTCTGATCCTTAATGTATTTTCTTTCCCCTATTGCTGAGAGAAAGAGCCACACAAATAAAGAGAAATCTGACTATCCCAGGAAATTATGAAACTGACTATACACAGAGGGCTGTCAAGTATGCACAAAGTAAACCAACTGAAATAATGTGATTTCTTTCCCCTCTAATATCCTTCATTTACAGTTATTGTAGGTGTTGCATTTAACAACAGTAAGTGGAACAATTCCATACATCACTTTCCATATTGAGACAGCTATTCTACAACCCCCTGCACAGCAGACCACTTTTATAGTTCACTTTGTATTACGGCAACAGAGCAAGGCACCTCAAATCAAGCCCGGAGCAGCATCCATTCCCTAGAATCAGGGCTAAAAGATAGAATACTAAGTGGCCGCATGTACAGCCAGACTAACTCTCTATCCCCAGTAAAGTTTGGGCATCACACTACAAGGGATGAGCTCCTGCTTGCAAAGCCTTGGAAAAATGCTAGGTAAGAAGTGAGTATCTATTGTTATTAGCACAAGGCTCGTGGGAATGAGCAGAGGCCTTGATTGACAGCACTGCTCCCCTCCCATTGTTCATCAACGGGAAAGAAAAAACACTCAGCTAAACAAAAAAAAAAAACCAACAAAAAAACCCCAACCAACAAACCACAAAACACACCCAACTCACACCACATCCAAACCAAACAATAAAAGACAAAGAATAAATGCATCCTGAGCACCCACTGTACTTTATGTTCTTTTTGTCATCGATTACAATTCCCGTGCTGTTAATAATGTGTACAATGACAAATAAACTCAGAGCACACAGCAAGATGCACAAGGAGGAGAAGGTCGTTGCACACCATCAGACATGACATGTCACAAACACATAGAAGATAACACAACTGGATGGATTAAGTATCATTCAGTACCAGTCATCATGTTATTGCAACCAAAACTGGGCCCAAAAATCCATATGAAAAAGCATATTCCAAGCATGGCTAAAACAATAGTACCAAACAAAAAATATTCTACTAATTTAAGTGTTACGACTAATTGTCCATTGTAGCCGGAAAACAGAGAAACACAGCCCTAAAAAAGGATCCCAACAACACTGACCTAACAATTTTTAAGTGTTCATACTTAACATATATCATAGCATATTCATAAAACAGGTATTTCTGAACGTAGGAAAAAATATGAGGAAACAGGTTAATGAGTTAAATGTAAATAATAAGGAAAAATCAAAAACATAGAGGAAATTTGAGCTAAGAAATATGAAAAGATTTTGTGTGCCTATGCGTGCCAAATTAATACAATTCCTGCTTCAGGCCTCTTGAATCACACCTGTCTGTGTTTTTCAGACCTCAGCTTCAGAAGTTTATTAATTTTTCCATTCATGGTTTCAGAAGGACTGCTGTCTCGTTAATGGTGAAGTCCTGCCCTCCAATTCACACAACATATTCCCACTGACTCCAACCAGCTTAAGGTTAACTACAAACACAGTGGAGAATCTGAGGTAGCTTGTTGCCTTTATTTTCCATTTTTTCTGATGTGCTATTAGGCTATTTATAATTAATATCAAATTAATATTTTTGAATTAACAATTAGGACAAAGCGTCTTATTTTACAAACCTAGATATGCATTCTAGGCCTCAATTTTTCAGACCTTTAGTATTGAATTCTGACTTCCTTTCATTCCATTAGCACTCTCAACAGCTTATTAACATAAAGCAGAGCCTTGCTAATTTGCAATAATGTTTAGGATACCTACTCTAAATTAATGGAAGAAATCAATGAATTCATCAATCAACAAAAAGGAGCAGAAAAGAAAAATGACAAAACATCTTCTGTTCTATTACTGTGGCAATCCTAAATAGTGTTTTAATTATTCATACAAATATCTCTAATGCATTGGTAAATGTGACATATAGTGTATCTACTTTAAAAAAAAAACAACAGTCTTGGGTCCCTCTGAGGAATACAAAGGAGGTATCTGAATACGTTTTTCTATTTGATTCTACATACTCAAATGCTGTCCTGCTTTGGATTCAGAATACTGCAAGATTACTTACTCTCTGCTGAGAGCAGACCCATACAGAAAGTCACGCAATCTCACACAGCCTTTAACAGACCACACAACACAACCACGGGGCAGGAGCCCCTCTCCACCACTCCTACTGTAACTAACAAGCAAACTCCCAGAGCTGCAGCTTGAAAGGGGAGGGAGCCAATATCCCACCTCTTGACATCCCACCGAGAAAATGAGGATAAAACAATGAGCTAGTGAATATCTTTGGGAAGAGAAGCCAGGGTCTAAATTCTGGGCCTGCCTTGCCAAGTCACTCCTCCTTTTTCATCAACACGTAAAACTCCATGCATCTTCTGTATGCAGCTCCCCAGGCTATGCCATTCTCACTCATTCACAGCCACATTCAGGCTGCCCGCCCAGTAGCTACGCGCGGGCAGTAACTCTGACTCTCATGCCAGGAGAGACACCAGTAGTACATAGAAAGCTGCAAAACCCATGAGTGAAATTCTCATTCAAACAATGACGGTGAGCTTCAGAAGGAAAACTTAATTGCACAGAGCTCCAAAAATACAGCCTCTTTTCACGTCAGCAGGGCACATACAGGGTTAACAAACCACAACTACTTATATTATTTATTACTCTCACCCCTCCCTTATTTAGCAATTTCCTCCTTAAGTCCTGGCATCTCTTCTCCGTTTCCCTCGCAATTTTGGGTCCTTTTCCTCCTGAGATTATCATCTGCTGGAAGTTCCTCCTCCCCTCCACTGCCCACAGTCTTTGTCCTGGTTCCCAACAATGTTCCATTTCTGGCCGGGCTCCAGGCTTACTCCGAATTTATTACTCTCCTGCTCCTCCAGGCTTGCGAAGCAGGTTTTCACTCAGCTGCCTTCGCCTGCCAGGACAAGGAGCTGTGCATGGAAGCTGGAACGAAGACCTCATGAGCACCAGAAACCAGGAGAGCAGGGCTTTGTGACTAGAAACCCATGGTGGAAATGCATGCCGTGTGTCTTATTTAGTTCAAAGCCGAAATGTTTCTGTCTAGGATGTCTGTTTGTATCTCAAGTCACAAAGAAGCCATTAGTACCAATAATGTGTCATTACGGGGGCGTCAGCAGAGACTCTGCTGCTAAGGTTAATTTGAGATGCATAATTTAAAGCAGAACTAAAATCCCTCCATTTCACACTTTAATGACTGAATTCAAATCGTTCTTCAAATTTGACACAGCAGCTCTTAAGGGGACACTTGCATTTTTTATCTTGTATTTTCTTTAAATTTGGCAAAAAAAAAAGCTATCTATTGCAGAAGAAAAATGTACGGATCCTCCCTTTGCAATCACTTTAACCTGTTTCCCCTTCACATTTCATTTCAGCAGCTTTGTACAGCTTCATACTTCATGCATTCGTCCTGACATGTCAGAATATGCCTGATACAGGCCACTACTGCAGTTAAAAAAACCCCAATACTCAGAGTTAAAAATTTCACTCATCATAACCCCAGTGATTTTGCCAAGAACAGCTGACAACACTGCTTATCTTAAACATACCACATCAGTTAGGCAACAGTAGTACCAGCACGATTTTCTGTCCTTAGTATTTCTACTCTCAACATCCTGCTAAAATACCTTAGAGACTTAATCCTTGTTTTAACACACAGAAAACTGAGGCAAAGACAGAAGGATGCTGTGGTTCAACAAGTGCTTCAACCTGGTCCAAGTCTCCCAAACCCACTGATAATGTGTTTTGTCAGGCAACTTCCCTGAGCACCACTGATAGAACACAGAAAATAATTACGCAAAAATTCATCACAGAATAACTAAGCAGCATGATAGGGCCATCTCCATGCTGCTGAAGCAGAGATGCAACACCTCTCTATCAAACGCCTCCTGCCTTTTACTGTGGATTCTTCAATAAAGCTCATGTAACATTAACAAAATGCATAGAAACATACAACGATTTCTGTCGTCTGACACAACTCGATTTTTTTCTGAATTTTCAAGAAATCACAGTTCAAGCACACAGGCGTTCTTTGGAGAACTGCCCTCCATGCTAAAAATGGCAATGGAATTGCACAAGGCAGGGAAGGGGGAGAAAAAAAAAATTTCCAAGAAATCTTTGACTCATTTATTGTTATTCATCAGGTTTTTGGAGGAGAGAATGGAATGCCGTCAAGCTAAAATTGACAGCGCTATTTTCTGATGTCTAAGTGATGTCAATCCTTCACAAAGCCGCAAATGCTGAGGAAAATTTTTCTCCGCAAAATTCTAAGAATGACTCTTAAATTTTGTTAGTTGCGGGGGGGGGAGGGGGAACACGACACTGAACTAAAAGAGGCACTTGAAATTAAACTCCTACGTAGGTGTGCTTTTGAATACTGAGAGTATTAGGCTTCACAGCTTTGTGCCATCTGTGACTCAGACTTGCTGCCACAGGTGTCAAGAGACCTGGGACCTATTTGGAGCTGTGTAGAAACCTGCTGCTTTGCAGAGTGGTTGCTTTTACTATATAGTAAAAAATTCACCCTCAAAGACAGATTAAAAGCAGGCTTTTGCACTCAGTACAGACCTGAATCTTTTTAGTCAACAGATTTTACTAGCCAGTTAACTTTCACCTAGTATAGCAGACTTTCTGCTGCTTAATTCTTAAGGTTTTCAGAACAACATGATGCCAACTATGTCTAATGGCCAAAATGGCTTCAATAAAGTTCTGAGATTAACGTATCCATTCTGGCATGCCAACAGACTGCTTTTAATTGTAGCTCATTAAAGATGCAATAGAAGAAGAATCATATTCACTTCCAGCACTGTTCCATCAATGCAGTGAGATAATCATGCTGCTGTATTGTACGTAAAGCAATATTTATGCATAGTGGCTTAGGTAATCTAATGGAAACGCAGAAAGAGTGATTCACTCCTTGGTCTATCTGCTGCTGCAACATGGCTTTTGCCTATTGCAGGGCCCAAGCAGGCACACAGAGTGATTGGTTTCAAATGTTAGTAAAACAGAGACCTGGAAAATGAAAAAAGACAAGCCAGTTGAAATGCTGAACAAAGCAAAACAAAACAAAACCCAAAAAAACAAAGAAAAAAAATCTGGATTGCAGACAAGAAGTACTTTACAGAGCAGCGTACAAATACAGGCCTCTGAGGTAATTTAAACCAAATGCAGACTGAAACTGAAGTAGTTTGGTGAGTCAGCACAGTAAAAGGACACTAAAATTACACGCGAGGAAAGTGCAATCCTTTTTGTACACACATTGTATTTTATTCTGTATTTACCAGAAAACAAATTAATTCGTCTCCTTTTGGACTCAGCCTCTACCTTCCAGAAACAAACTGTGTGCAGGCCGACTAGCTGTGAACTGATGTCTAGGACTTTAATTTCCCTTTCACAAAAATTTCATCTCCAGACCATGACAACGTTAATAAACAATCATTGGCATGAACACTACTGACCACCTTCCAAGTTACGATTACTTTCCTCTGGAAATAAAATTTTAAAAAATTAATAGCTAAAACCAAAACTGCAGAGAAGCGTTACAGGCTCTGACAATGGTAAATGCCTCCCAGATTCTGCCATCCCAGAGGTTTCAGCCACCTACAGCTTGGTAGAGACGAGGACTTTAGCACTAAATACGCTTACCATCAGTCAAAGAAAGGTTTAGCCTCTTATCTGACTCAAACATTTTTAAAACCATAGCCGTTTTTAAACTTACAAAGCAATTTTCATCTTCATTTTCATCTCATTCTTGCCTCATACTTTCACAAGAACGCAATTCTGTGAAAGCCACAACAATTGCTTGTTCAACAGAGACTGCCACTCTCTGAAGTACTTTCTGAGATAGATTTGTATGGACAGACGTGGGTAGAAATGAATAATCCAAAAATATCCACAATAGATAAAGAGCGGAGTCTAGAAAAAAAAAATACCATGTACTGCAAATGCAGCCCAAATTGGAACGAATGCCTACAGTAGCAACAGCGCAGTAAGAGCAAAATGTTATTGTACATTACTGGCACGCAGCCCGTAATTACAAAAAAATACTGCAGTATTCCACAGTAACAGCGTAAAATATTATCATTCCAAACAAAGCAGCTGCAGCACCCTGCCCACAGCAACCATGCCACAGAGAGCCAGAGGAGGAGAGGGTGGCCAGCTGCTGGAGGACTCCCTGATGCAGAGGGTGGGTGGGCCACGGGGTCCATGAGCCCTCGGGACGGCTTCTCCTCGCACCCACGGCTCCCCCCTGTCAGGGCACAAAGGACCGCTGCTCAGCAGCAAAGGGCTCCCATATGGGCTCCAGCTGCCAAGCCCTCTAGCAGAGGGGAAGCGCACTGCCCGCTCTGCATTTGGGCTTTTGCCGTAACATGCTTTCAGCCAAATTTGCATTTTCACAGTATCTTGGATTCAATAAAATCTTCCCCATTCCAGCTCCTCTGCACTAATCCCCGTGTCACCCAGCCCCCTCTAACACTCTGCCAATATGTTTTAACAGTGGGCTAGCAAGAGGCTCCCAAGCATCAATTGGTATATGCTGCTGTTACAAACGCCATCATTCGCCTCCCCAAATAGTCGCTCCACTACATATGAGCAAAACAGGAGACAACGTGCACACAAGTTTATTGGCAATGCTCTTCCCAACCGCTCTATCCACGGACCGCCAGCACAGAGCATAGTCCCACCAGGGCAAACAGAAAAACACAAAAAGTTACAATTAAGTCTGCCTGCTCGCTGTCACACACAGCACACAAATCAGTAGTTCTAGCTCATCATTTGTAGAGATAACACCTATCACATTTGGTTTCTACATGGATCATGAAAAAACACCAGCTAAGGAGCCACATGTTTTCTACAAACTTTATGCACTTGCAGAACTAGCAACCAGAGGAAAAGAAATGCAGAACCCTGAACAGCGAGGTTAGCAGAGCAGGAGACTGAATGAAAGATACTTATTTCTAACCCATGCTTCCTATACAGGCTGCAAACAGTACAGCTTCTCCAGACAAAACTGCAAAGCCTGAGCTTTGCCTCAGCTACCAATGCCGCCTCAGGTATCTGGCATCTCCCCACAATGACAAGTCTGAAACTAAGATTGAAATACAAAACATCAGCTGTTTGGGCAGTGTCTTTTAGAGATGTTCGAATCACTATGAAAACTGTTTTTTGTACTGCCACCCAGAAAGATGTTTTTAGGAGGGAGCAAATTAACTGCCATACTAAATACTTCCCAGTTCACCAGCACTTACCGTCTTTCCCATACCAGCTTTCGCCTGCCAAACACAAAGGGAACCATAGTATATATATGCAATAAACTGCATTAATATACACAGTAGATAGAAATACTGCATTTTTGTATCCTCATAGGTCATTCATTGGCTTATGGATTCAAACCCCCGCAAGGAGTGCTGCAAATCCATATAAAGTCTCTGGGTGCTGGATTTGAGACTCTGATGTATGTACAGGTGTGTAAAGTAACACATAACCAGGTGCCTCTCTAGTAAATGCATAGGTAGAGACTGAAAAGCCCTAAAAATGTTGTGTCCGAGAACAAAGGAGAAGGGGGAGAGTAAGAACAGAGTCTCGTATCTAGCAAGGAAAGAAAAGTTTAGGCTTTATGAATTTCTTGTCTACAATGCTGTAATTTTTCACACCTGTAATTCAGGTATAGTATCATGAGAGAGGGCTTTTAGAGGTGGGGAGTCCAGCCACTGTGGCCTGGTTTGCACCATGCCAGGCTCATCAACTGTTTCTTGGTGTCTTGTGAAACTTCAAGGTCCTACCTCCAAAGCCTATGCTGTGACTCCAAAGACCTTCATCCAGAAGGGAGGTCTAACTTCTCAGAAGAAAAACTTCTCTGGATAAAAAGCATATGGCTGTATAACAGTAATCACACTGCAAAGGCCCCTCTCCATTCCCTGTGTTGGTGTGTCCCAGCCACAGTGGCTTGGAAAAAACGGCTGGTGTGCTTTCAGAGTAACCTTCTAAGTCAGAGGAGAACAGTGGGTGAGAAAAAGGCAAGAACTTGTTTAAAAGCGTCTATTTAAACCTTCTGGCTACTCCCATTTTATGAAGCAAGTTAAAACCACTCTCTACTAGCAACTGTGTGAACCACTGACTTCAGATATGGATCCTGCCTTTTGCAAAGCTGCTGGTGGGCTTGGATCCAAGGCTTTGGTTCAAGTTCTTATCTTCTCCATACTAAAATGACTTACACCATACGTCCTTTATAATAAATAGCCTCACAGTGAGGAAGCATAGCACTGGCATGGTTCGTATTTACATCACTCTTTTGAAAGCCAGTGCACGTGGTTTAAGGAAAGTGTTGGAAAATCTACAGCTTTCAAACATTTTGCCTTATGTGGTTTACAGCCAGCATAGTCAATGGCTGCATAAATTTCATCCACTTTCACGTGACATGCTAAGCGATGTGAGTCCCAGGTAATGCCCACCAGAGCTGAGCAGAACGGGCATGTCGGCAGCAGCACAGGTACAGCCACATCCCACTGCAATGGTGTCCTGGCCTGTGCCACTGCACCCTCCTCGCTTCCACAGCAAAGGTCTCCATTCTCTGTCCCCACCACCTCGCCTTTACAAAGGCTCACACACACTTACAGAAACAAATGAACTGTATTATGTGCCTGGCAGCATGTGCACTTTCTTACTGATTCACAATAGAGGCACCCCATTGAAAAGATCCATATACAGGGGGAAAAAGCTAGTCTCCAGCAAGCAAACATACTATCAAAGCCTCATTTCCACTTAACACAAGTTGCTTTGGGAACTAATGCAGCTGACTTGAGGGGAAAACACAAACAAACAACCTCTTTTTCCATTAGCTAGAGGGAAGAAAGAAGAAAAGAAAAAAAAAATCGAACTGGTGCCATCTTTGTTGAAGAGCTCCATGAAACTAATGGCTTAGGAGAGCTGAGGAGCATGGATGGGGGACAATTTGTGACTGATCACTGCCATCTGAAGATGGCACGCTGACAGCTGAAAGAAGAGCACAGAAAGGCAAAAAACCCAGGCAGCATGTGTTTAATCTGGGCAGGCTCAGTCTCCTGTATTCACCCCCAGTGAAAAATACAAGGCAGGAGAAAGTCGATCCTTCTGCCTGCTCAGCTCAGCACCCACATAACTCCCTAGCACACACCACGGGACCTTCTCCAGGCACACAAAAGGGACCATTATTTCTTCACGTGCTGAAAAAAAGAAAGGGCAGGAGTAGCGGTACAATTTAATATATCTTAAAAACACATCTTTTGCTACCAAAGAACTTCCCTTTCTTTAATACTCTGCCAATGAGCTCCTACACTCTCCAATACAAAGACAACTAAAAAAGATTCAATGATTTTGTGACTGCAACACAGAGCTGATCAAATGACTGTAAAGGCCACACAGATGCTACAAAGATACTTTAGCCCTGAACTTCTGTGTGCACTTCCTCAGAGAGTAACAAGAAGGCAGCTGTGAAAGGAAAATCATGCATGTTATCCTGATCTGACGTCAAAGAAAAAAAGAAAGGAATAAAAGTATTTTGATTAATGCTCTGCAGAGCTGAGGAGGAATGCTTGCCACCAGGAGAGTGGGATGGAGATAAAGCAAAGGTGGGCTTTAGAGCAATCACACATGGGTCACTGCAGTGCACTTCTCCCTCTCTCACTGGTTTGGCCAGGCCTGTCACCCTGTGCCTGAAACAGGGCTCGCTCCAGAGAGCAAGGCATTTCCCCACCTGAGCAGCAGGATGGGGGAGAGAAGGGAGGGTAAGAACCGGAGCCCCTAAAGGCTCTACAGCAGCAGTTTGAAACAGATTTGCATTAATACCTCATTTCACAACTACAAAAATCGCCTCAGACTCCCACTGAAAGAGTCTTGTATTCCTGTCTGGGCTCACAGTCCCTAACGTAAGACCTACACGTAAAAAGGAGCTGGCTATGCCAATTTGCAAAAGTTTCAAACTTTTTGTATAAATCAGTACAAATGCCTACAGGACTATTACAATTTCCCAAGCAATGGCTCTTGTCCACTGACCAGAAAGGAAATATTCAGCTCCCTGCAGCGAGCCTGTTGATTTCAAAAGAAACTTAATAGCTCTATTCCTACAAAGCAAATACAGAGCAATCACCAGGGGCTGGCTATGCTCTCCTCTCTTCAGAAACCTGGTAAGCAACAAACGTCTTGAAATGCCACCAGCCAAAGAGTTCTGATATTCTGCACATTTGTAGGGTTGTATCCTCTGCTTCTTCTGAGTTATGTGGGTCTTTTTGATTCTGCAGGTTTCTTACAGTCATTTTGTCTCCTCAGCACACTCGTGGGGCAGAACAGAGTGAATAACTTGAAATTTTAATTTAAAAAAGAGGCTGGTGGGTTTAGTTTTCATTTATGCAGCATTTTCAGTGGTTAAAAGTTTTACAGCTGTAACATTTCCTCTTTACTAGAAAAAAAAAAAAAAGACTCAGAGGTCATTCTTTTCTAATGAGAAATTTTAAAAAAAATGAAGACTAGAGGGAAAAGGTGAGCTTTTCCCTGTGACTCACTATTGTCTTTATTAAAAAAAATTAAGAACTCAGGACAACACAATTCAGCCTCAGTCAGGGAACTCTTAGTTCAGCTGCTATTCAAATACCCAAGTGCAATTTGCAACTCTAGTTATGAAAGGGGACATTATTTTCTTTATACTTTTAACTCCGCTTGTTCAAAGACACACTGATGAAGCAATAGCTGGTGCACAATTTATAGGCTCTGTTAAGAAGTTTGGTACTTCAATGAGGTGTTTAAACATAAAAATGGGAAACATGTATTTAATACAAAAATACATCTTAAGAATGCTGTAAAATCAGATTACTCATGACATTATCACTGACAGTAAGAGAACCATATACATGTTTGCCTGGCTGTGGGTTCTGTATTCTTCAATAGATTTCTTCTGCAGAGCTCCCATATGATATAGATTTCAAACTTGGAAATATTTAGGCACATGCCTAACTTTCAGGGAGAACAGCCTCATTGATTTAAACACGGTTTAACCCTTATAAACGTTAGACTGATTGTGTGTTCATGGGGTTGGACCTCATGGGGCCCGTTTTCAAAAAGATAAGTGCATTATGTATTTTTACTGCTGTTTCTGGGTTTGCCATTAAAGTTCTCTCCCTTCCTCTCCCATCTGTTTTTATTGCCTTCAATAGAAATATCACAACACTCTGAGGTAAATATTGATTAATTTAATTACAAACTAACTGTAACTTATGACAAGACTCTCCAATCACTTACCTCAAATCATATGAGTGTTTCAAGATGCAACTGTAAATCTCCTTTTTTCCCCCTCTCTCAGGAGATGTTGCAGCCTTTCTTTTCTGATGTTTTGCATTAAAACTCTTTCCCTGTGTTCCAGGTTCTTAAACAAAAACAAAACAATAAACACTCAGAATGAAAATGTCATTTCAAGCGATTGGTGGGTGGCTCAGGGGAAATCCCTGACCTTTCTCCAATGTACCTTTCATTACTTAAAGCAAGCGTGATAACTCCCCCCAGCAGAAGCAGCATGAACACTCTTCTGTGGGCTGAACTTTAAAAAAAAACAACCAAACAAACAAACACAAAACCCCCACTATTTTAGACCTCTCAAAACCATGTTACTTTTCATATCTACAAGGTAGCACACTACACAGTATTCATTTAAACCACAATCCAGTATATACCAGGCTCCACAAATTCATGAAGGTGAAAAGGGAAGAAAGCCCAGAGATACAAATCAGAAGAAAAATCATTACGCAAAGTATCAAACTGTTACATGGGAGAGCAATCCGCGGTTTTATTACTACTACTGTTGCTACCACCAATAATACATATATGGCCAACTCCCTAAACCTTCGCTGAGTTACTGTAGTATTTCTGTAGTAACGGCGTGGGGGAAGTAGTAGCCGTGCTGGAGAAGCAATGCAGCATTAGCACTACAAAACCCAGCCCAGCTGACAATAAAGGAAGGGAGGAGGAGCAACTAAGCAAGAAGCAAATGAGTAAGAGAAACTGGCAGGTCTCTAATACAATCAACTTTGACATTCCGCACTATCACCAAAAAAGGGCTGAAGGGTTTTCAATTTTCAGTGAGTGCTGCTACCAGAACGCTTTCTCACCGCCCCCCCTTTCACCCTCCTCCCTCTCCCGTACCTGCAGCAAGGCAGGCCAGGAGCCGGCTGGGTACGTAAGCCTGCAAACCAGGCTCTGTCAGCAGGAAAATCCCTTGGCTATGAGAAGCAAATGCTGCCAGCCAGTGCAGAGTTCACTTTCCCCCAAGAGCACACTTTTGCATTTGCACGGCCCCTCCAGATTACAGGCATCCCAGTTACTTCTCTACAAACAATTTTTAGGACCAACAATCGTATTCATTCTTGCTCTGTAAAAAGCCTAAAAGACAAACCATTCTCGGGGCTACACCTATGACTATCCCCATTAAAGCCAACAAACTTCCACAACATGAGAAACAGGAGGATTTGACCTTGCATGCACATAAGACAGACTGCTTTGGTTTTCTTCCTCAGCTAGGACAGACAGACAGCTCTGAATAATATTTTCCATTGCTTTAGTTAAGAAAGGGAGACATTATCCACAGCCTTCTGTGGCTGTATGTACTTCAGAAAATACAACTTTTCCAAAAGCAGTCTGAAATTCAGGAAGTACAGCTTTCTACACCACAGTTTATTCCCACACACACCCCTGGAGAAAACAACCCAAAACTCAGACACAAGTAAGGGGGAAAGTGGGCTTCCTTTGACACCTGCACAGAGGCTGTGCCTATGGCACCACTCCCCAAAGCTGCTTACGGTACTAACAAATCCAAAATACTCTGTATAAATTACCCTGCTCCCCCACTCCACCATCTTATTCTCGCTTACGTGGTGTCGCTGCTTGCTTCAAGGAGCCTGCTCTCACTCAACGTGAGTAAAGGTTGCAACAGCCAAGTCTACAGACTTGCAGGAAGAGGACAAAGCCCTCTAAAGCTGTGACACAAACCCAGAGAAGGCTGGAAGTTCAAAGTGAAATGAGGACGCTGCCCATGACTCATGCCACCTAGAAACCACTCTTAATTTAAGAAAAAGCGCTAAAGGGATTATTTTACGGAGTGTCACCCCGCTGAACCAACTCGGTTCTGCCTCTCATTTTTTTTTAACTGACTCAAATACAAGGTGGCTGTGGATTCTATTTTAAGATCAAAATCAGCATAAAATCCTCCTGTTCTCACTTACATACTTATATTTTTAATGCTCTGTTTATAGACACAAATGAAGTTGTTTGAGGGACAGATTCCCAGCTATCTTCCTTTTTGGCTTTTTGCATGACCTATGCGCAAATGCTATGTGATGCTTCCTGAAGGGCTGAAATAGCTCTGAATGACACTTGAGCTTTTACAGTGCAACTCAAGTATGGGAGTTTGGCTCCTAATGCACATTGTCACTTAACCCCAATTTTCCTGTGCCTCAGTTTCCCCTTCCTCTACAGCAAAGAGAACAGTTTCGCCCCATCTCAGAGGGCTCAGAGGGAACACAGCACCCATGCTGGCTTAGTGGATAATCTGGTAACACAGACAAAGTTATATATCTTTTAATTCATGTGAGGCTTAAACTTCACATCCACAGAAAAAGACCCCGTAAACCAAAATGAGGAGTGAGTCATCAACATGTCCCTCAAACTGTTTTGCTGGATAGTCCTTTCACTAGTACAACTCCCTTCTCCTGGGTGCTCCCAGCAAGCGTGGGGAAGACTGAATGGATTCACTGTAGTCACACAACAGCTTTACAGCTGCTGAAAAAAGGCCTATTGTAGCCCTGCATTTTACTATCTCGAGTAGCATACATTAATTTGCTGTACAGCTTCCATTATCCATCTGATCCTTACAGAAAGAGAAGCAGCAAATCAAGGTTTGCCAAATGAAAAGAGATTTAACTGTGTGGAGGAAATTTTTCAGTTTTCTAAAAAGAAGGGTAACAATTTATATAGCACAGGATAAAACCATAAAAATTTAGTGTAACAGAAGTACTTTAAACTGGTTCTGCCCACCTGTTTGTTTGTTTGGGTTTTTTTGCTACATCATGATACTGTGAGCCAAATTTCACGATCAGAAATCAGCAGCAGGCCTGCCATACACACGTGTGCTCTTTCTGCAGGCACCATCCACTCAGGGCTCGTACCTCTGTGCATTTATGGTATTTGCTATGTAACCTGAATGGTATCAAATCCCACTGTGAACTCTTAATACAGTCACTCATGCAAAGCCTCACTCGACAGTCAGATATGCTGGACTTTGCAAAAATACAGGCGAGTAGATTTGACAGCCCATTTCTAAATGTCTTGATTTTTCTCTGTAGTGTCTGGGCTCGCATCAGGAAGGAAGGACAGTCCTAAATTAAGCACATTCCTTCCAGCATTCAACTACTCCACTCTCCCCCTTCTGGAGAAATGACTGCAGCTTCAAACATATTAAAGGAGTATTTTGTCAGCTCTTTCATTCTTCCCAGGGCAATAAATGAGGAGGTGCTTGCCTTCTCTAGCCCCCAGCAGAGCCAAATGAAGGCCCACTCTGAAGTACAAATCCCCCTTCCTCCTCCCATACACACAGTGTTAACCCTACCAGCTGCAAAGAAGCTGAATTTGGCCAGGGTCCCCTAAAAACAGCAGCATATCTGTACTGCTGTAGCAGCTGTACTGCTAACCCCCCCAAGAATTAAATGACATCTCCCCAGAATGTGGTACTTTCCTCAAAAGCTACAAGACTGGACAAAAATCACAGCCTCTGCCTTCTGGCTTCAGAGCCACAGGAACGCAACAGGTGCTGTGCTGGTAGGCACTCAGAAGGCAGAAATATTTTGCTTTTCAGTGGAAGCCAAGACAGACAATACCCCTTGCTTTGGCAGCCTCGGACCTTAGGAAAACCTCAAATATCACAAGAGTGGCAGCCTGACAAAATGCCACCAGTAGGACCCCTCTTTTCCCCTCAGCCTTCCTTAATTTTGCAGTGGTGCCGCTCTCAAAGAGCCAGTGGAGCCGAACAGACCGAGCTGATTTCCCGTTCTAGTCAACTTGTACGCTCGCTGTGTTAGCATGACTTGACTCTGGTCAAAACCAATGAAAAAACATGGCAGTGGAAACAAAGGATCAAGTAAAGAAAGAAACAAAACCCCAGGACAAACTACAGAGAAAGACTCGGCTCATATTTTTGGATTTGGGCAAGCTTGTCTACCTCAGAGCCTGGGCAACAGGCAGGACTGCCAGCCTCCCCTGCCGTCCCCAGGGCAAGAAGTTCTGGGTGGCAAAACCACCATGGAACTATCACACATGACAGGATGGAGCCAAGGCCAGATCAGAGCAAAGTGGACTGCTAAAATACAATCTCATTTGGGGACTAGCTATGAAGGATGAAAAAACACTGGCGCCAGGCCCTCTGAGCACCTCCTGTTACAGAGACAGGGACTCTTTTTCCCAGTCTCACAGAAACAGGCCTGCAGCCCTCCCTTGCCTCTGCCTGGGATCTGGCAGGCTCAGGCACGTGTCCCCACTTGATATTTACACTTTTTCTTGCCTTCTGCTCATAAGCACGAACACCATAATGCCCTCTCTTTTCTTAACAGCCGAGAGTGACTTTACTGCATGATTCTGGGGGGCAGGGCTGCCGGCCCTCACTCACCACCTGTGTGCCTTGACACAGCCTGTTTATCATGAAAAGGTGACACAGAGCCATGCTCTCCCACTTACCCAGAGGGGTGTCAGCTCTTTGCAAGTTGTAGTTGCCCCAGCCTCACCAGGTGCTGCCCTCAGAGTCTCCCTGGCACCCTCTGTAAGTGCCTCCTTATCCCGGCATCTGAGTACAGCACGAAAGCCTGAGAGAGACTGGCCTGCGGCCTCGTCCTGTGGCAGGTGACCCTGCCGTACGACTGCCTGCGCTCACCAAGGCGCAGCCCTCCTCGGCTCCCGGCTTCTGAAAACCACCAGTGCCAATGGATGAAGAGCCAAATACCATCCACCCACTCTCTTCACTGGCCAAGCTGGTCTGGACAGTAATACCCGTTTGTAAAACTTCAATGTTTTGCCCATGAAAAGCAACAGATGCGTGTGTCTCTCGGCTAAAGGGCACTTTCTCGTTTAGAAATAGATGTTAAGAAAATCAAGTATGGCGTGATTTGCCATGCCCGGATACATTCTGGATTCTTGAAATGAAGGGCTCTAGAAAAAAGAAGAAATTTCACCTTCTTTGGGACAGATGAGTCTGGTATTTTTTCCTATTACTTCCTGCTTTACTTACTCTGCTCATCTACCTTCTAGCTACATGAGGTTGGATTTTGAGATGTAGCTGTTTGCTGCTATATGGAAAGATTAAACAATTAATATTCCTTATACACTTCCATATCTCCAGTGCCACAGAGTACAGGATGCTTCAGCAGAAATCTGTGGTGACCTTTGTTGCAGGAAATTTTGGAGGCCTGACCATAAGCTTTTTTTAGAACAGAAATTTGACTAAGCCACAACCAGCTCAGCACCACTGTAGTTTGGTCTTACTTTCTGAGATCAGCAAGACTATGCCAGCAGCTTGGCCAGCAACTAAAAACTTCCAGGCAAAGGAACAAATGTTGTCCTCTGCCTGGATTCAGTGAGTTGGTTGGCTACAAAACCAAATTTACTCATTCAATCAAGGAGAGACAGGACACTGAGAAAGATGAAGCTTTTGTGGACATCTACTTGTCCAGACTTTCCCTTTTTTAAAAAAAAAAAAAAAAAGAACACTGTACTACTGTTTCTGTCGTCTCTACTTCTACTTCCTTTTCTTCAGCACAAATCATAATATAAGTACTCCAGCAAGTACTGGGTTTGCTAGTAGGCTCTTTGGGCTGCCAACTGTCAGACCCAGAAAGCAGGACTGTCACATCTGCCAGACTGGCTCTCACACCTACTCTCTTAGGTAACATCATATATATTTCCAAGTCATCCTAGCAATAATATGACATTACATCTCATCATACCATATGTTCCTTCTCTGCCTCAGGACACATCCCAAAAAGAACCTACACACCTTTAAAGAAAGGATGCCCAGCCAGTGTCTTTCAATGACCAACAGCCTCAGTTCAGTGCAGTATCTGGCCACCCTCTTTAATATAAGAGCGTGAGAACTGTCCCCAGTGGTACATACTCCTGTCAGCAAGTCAAGTACAAACTGCTAGACATGGGTCATTACTGGTTAAGCATCTGACACGCACTTGGCATTGTATAAGCTCCTTAAAGAAGATACGATCCTTCTTTTGGTAGATTTCTTCTTTCTAACTTCTCAAAACAGCCTTCCTTCTCTGAGGCCTACTCACACCAACCTTCCCCTTTCAGTAATAACTACAAAGAAAAGGGAAGAAAGAACATTAAGAAAGAAAAATTATGAAATGTGTTTTACTAACTGGTGCAACTACAAGACCAGATGGCTGAAATATGCCTTTCTTCCCATCCCTTCATCCCACAAGGTCCCTATAGAGCACAGCTACCTTACTGCTTTTGTTCAGATCAGGCACGTAGCTTTTGAAGCAAGTCTCCAGATAATCCATCCTGCCTGGGCTTTTGGTTGCATTGTGGGGTGGTCCTGGAGCACATGAACTGAATCCCTCTCAGGAGGAACTAAACGAGAAGCATCATCTTCTCCGGAGCATGAAGTTACCAGCACCAGACTGCTCAGAAGTAAAAGCAACCCTGAAATGTGCCTGCTGTGAACCTCAGGATCCCAGTGCCAAGTTTTTCACTATATAGATACTCCCCAGTTGGTCCACATTACTTGCTAATGTAGGCATAATAAAAACCAAATATTCTGCTGTCATTCATCTTTATGACACCGAATAAGATTATGATATTTTTATATTCTAATGTAACACTGCAACAGTGTAAGAGCGACAGCAGCCAGAGCATCTTGAATGAACAATGTCGAGAAGAGAGAATAGATCAAAGTAGTTTCAGCTACAATAACTAACCTAATTTCTGTAGTTTTAGAAGTTGTTCTACTCTTCAAAATATTTCCTCTTTGTCTTGCACCAAAATAGTAAAGAATGGCTACAGAAGGGAAAAAGTAAAACAAACTGGATAAAAAGACAGAAAAAAGTACTACCTTTCCCCTACTAAATCCCATGAAAAATAATAAACTTTAGGCATTAGCTGTAAAAACAGCCAGCAGAAAAATTTAGGCAATAGTGCTTTTTAAAGGTGACTATGTTGTCATCTGAGCTTATGTCAAATATCCTCTGGTATTCTTTTCTTACAGTGGATCTTATGTTCTCTTTTCAAATGTCGTTAAAAAGTCCCCATAAATCCTGGAATTTTTCATACCTAATTCAAGTAACAAAAGAGTCATTGCACCTTTTTCGTGCATGAAAGGCTAAGAACCCTAGGACATGATGTTGTGGTTTAGCCCAGCCAGCAGCTAAGCACCACACAGCTAGTCGCTCACTCCCCCTCCCTCCCTGGTGGGATGGGGGAGAGAATTGGAAGATTAAAAGTGAGAACACTCATGGGTTCAGATACAAACAGTTTAATAATTGAAATTTAGTAGTAGTAGTAGTAGTAATAAATAGGAAAGTAACAAAAAGATAAATAAATTAAACCCAAGAAAGGCAAGCGATGCACATGAAAAACAACCGCTCACCACCAACCCACTGATGCACAGCCTGCCCCTGAGCAGTGGCATCCTGGCCAGCTTTCCCCCAGTTTATATACTAAGCATGATGTCATATGGTATGGAATATCTCTTTGGGCAGTTTGGGTCAGCTGTCCTGGCTGTGCCCCCTCCCAGCTTCTTGTGCATCTCCCATCCTTCTCAGTCAGTAGGAGCATGAGAAGCTGAAAAGTCCTTGACTTAGTATGAGCACTACTTAGCAACAACTAAAACATCAGTGTGTTATCACATTATTCCCATACTAAATCAAAAACACAGCACTATACCAGCTACTAGGAAGAAAATTAACCCTATCCCAGCCAAAACCAGGAGAGATGACATCTAACTTTCTCCACCTTTTGCCACCTATTAAAAAGTACCTGCTGAGCCTACAGAGCTTTGCAGGCTACATGGAGGTCTGCAGGCCACTGGCTAGAAGACGCCTGTCTACTCAATCCACCACTTCTGTTGAAAACATTATCAGTAAGGGGAGAAGGATCTTTTCCTCATAAACTCTTTGTCCGTAGCACTAACGAGCATAACGCTCAAGAGTTTCACTGGAAGTTGCTAAGAAATACCTGGTGATGGAAACCTCCCTGCGTTCCCAGTGCAGGAAATCAACTAAACCTCATCGCTCCATCTGTTCAACTTTTGTTAAACAACAAATTTGTGAGCAGGAATGACATTGACCACTGTGCTGAGTACCTGGCCAAGGCTGAGTGAAATGCTTTCCTGGTATTCAAATACTTCTTGAAAGCTCTTCTGTTCCTTCATGCACCTTCCACTGGCCCTCCACACAGAAGAGGACTCCGAGCTCACTGTGAGCAGAATGCTCAAGTGTGGAGGAAGTACGTGTAAAATCCACAGTCTCACTTCACCACTACTGTCCATTTTCATGAATGAAAAGGGTGAAGTCAGCAGGGGAAGCTGGGCCTTGTCACGACTGTTATCGTGCTGTTTGGCCTCTCTCTTCAAAGCATTGTGGATCTGTGTTTGTTTCCTTCAAAGGTAATTGTTCCTACGTATTAAATCAGCCAGAGACATGGTTTCTAGTGTGGTTAATTTTTAAGACAGCAGACCTTTGTGCCTAACTCCACATCTTTCATTTTCGAGAGCCTTCTGAGAAGGTCTAGGACTTCTATTAATTGATATGTGGATTTAAACCACATTCACTAGTGACTCTACACACAGGACAGAAAAGGCGAGTGGTTCCTTAGGCTGGGCTCTAATCTCCCAGCAAAGCTGCACAGGCCAGCACCATGTTATGCCTCCTGCATAGCCCTAGACACGTCACTTTGTCTCTCTTGGACTCAATTTGACTCCTGCAGAACATGGGAAACAAGAGTGAACATGCTGTTGGTTTAGAGCAGAGGAAAGCTGGGAACGTAAAAATACTACATTTATGAGGAAAGTGTGGGAGAAGTAAAGGGAGTTAGGATATTCTCCCTCCTTAAAAGACTAAGTAGTCCCATAAGCAGCAGAGTCCATGAAGGCTGGTTTCTTGTGGCTTTGTCTCTCGCAAGTAGGCGACCCCATGCACCGTAAGACGCATGCTCTGACGAAAGCTAGCGCTGCGCTGCGAGCACTCACAATGGCTTGTGCTTCGTTGCTCTCTCACATCTGTGATAACACGGGCAAGCCTTTCCTTCAGAAAGGTCATTAATTTCTGCTGTTGACCTATATCCAACTGCCTGTTTCATAAAACAGCTAGGAGTTCAAGGACTTCATGATCTCAACCTGTCTGTTAAATTTCACTGGAGCTGGTCAGTGGATTCCAACATTACTGCAGGGAGCTGAGAGAGATAGCACCCTCCAGAAAGAAAGGAAACTAAAATATCAGTCTTGGCCCATGAAAAACAATGTTGGACTGGCAAGAAAGGTAAACAAATAGATCTGATGTTAAAACTCAGAACAGCAGTACCAGTTCTGCAAGATTCATTAGTATCAAATCCAAGCATAGCCTTGCCCGGGGAGGTTTATTTCACTTATGCTGGTTTGAAACACAGATTTACTTTTACTTACTGTGAATTGCATTCTGCTTATGAATAATATTAGGTATATTTTTCTGGGGGATTAAATTGTAATATTTCCTCTCTTCCATTTCTTTAACACGCTCAGTCTACTACTGTAACTTGTTTGTGATATTACCACATTGCAACTACAGAAAGTGGGACAACATTTTGTTCCTATGCAAGACAGGAAAAGTGTATCTGTAGATTTAGATACAGATAACAGATTCAACTCTGCTTCAGATGACACAGGACAAGTAGGTGTCTGGGGTTTTGGGGGAGAGATGAGACAGAGAAAGGGTTTTTCCCCTGGAGGATCAAAACAAGGTATTTTTCCTTAATGTGATTCATAATATAAGATAAATACTGACAATGTCAGGAACAAAGCTACATTTATGGAACATTCACAATGCTGCATATGGCTACATATATCTTATTAATTTTGGTGAACAGAGTTTGTAAACAGAAAAAAAACCCAAACCTCTAATTTATTTAGGATATTGTACCTCTTTACATACAAACACACGTACTAACGTGGGCTGCAGTGCAGTCTAATCTCTTCAGCATTTATTCAGACCTAGGATGAAATTGCTTTCAACCTGCAAGTATTTGTCATGACAAAGCCAGCACTCAACAGTTTCAATTTCCAGCACCAACCACTGTGAATTTTAATATTGTACTGTCTTTTCCAGCATTCCTCAATCTTACACATAGGGTTTCTCTTTGGAGTCTACACTAGCGACTACAACACCACGTAACTTTCCCATCACCACCATCCTGCAGAAAATGAAAGTAACCCTTCAGCCAGTCTCTGCAGGATGACCGAGGTTTGCAAGGAAACCAACTGTACGACTTTCAAATGGGCAAAACAGACAACATCCCACTTTCAGTAACTGGTATATTACTAAACACTGGTATATTACTAAAGCAATTACATAATTGCTTTAAAAAAAGCAGAGCAATGTCTAAAAAGCTACAAACACACCTCCTTTCACCAGACCCTGGATTCATATTTTGTGCTAAAACACAGATGCCTCAAGATAGAGGTATATATTTAAATGTAATAAAAACTAGATTAATCAATTTAAGGCTTTAAGCAAAAACTTAAAAATTTTGAAAGTCAGTAAGGACCATTATGCTCCTTTGGTCTTATGCTAATCCCTATGACAGGCCATACAATTTAAGCCTAGAAACCCCTCCATAGTGGGAATCATCCTTCCATTGCATATGACTGAGTAGCATCAAGTCCAAAAATCTGCAGCGTAGCATTTCAGAAAGACATTCAAACTCGACAGAAAGATTTCATCCACCCATGAATGCACTACATTCCTAGGCCTTTTCACAGTTATTACCAGGATCTTCTCATTATCGTTAAAAACAAACTGTTCTTCATTGTGAGTGAACTGTTCCTCCTGATCTCCCAAGTTCCAATGAGTGTGATTTTCAAAAGCATTGACACGTTTGTACTACAGAAGAAATGATTAAAAAAACCCACAACCTTCACTCTCATCTGAGTATTTTTTCAGAAATGCTTCCCACATACCTTTAAAAGTCCCTTAAATCAACATTTGCTATTTAAAATCTGTGTCTTTGAAAAATGATGGCAGCTGATCTGCACACAAAAACATGAGATATTTTAACTTGTTGCATCTTTTTGGAACGTTGAAGATTACTGGCATACATGAACAAGCAAACATGGATTCCCTCCACCTCATATCCCATCAACATCATGAGCCACCCACTGGAAGAGAGAAAAGACTTGTAATTTGGGGGTTTTCCTGCATCATAAGGTTTTGCTGCAAACGCTCCAGAATGAGCCAATGAGGCTCTTTCAGGCCCCAAACCATTTATGTGCTTAACCTCAGGGGCTTCAGTAAGTGAGCAGGACTGCTCATATTTGCAAATTAAACACCCGCACAGCCAGAACTGTAATCCAAGCCAGTCAGCAGTACCACTGTTAACTGTCTGGAGAAGCTGCACATGTCCCCTCTCCTCCCCCAGCTCTCCCTCTCTTTGTATTTCCAGGAGCAAGAAGAAGGATAAATGGGCCTTCTACTATTTGTACTAATCACCTGTTAGTCACAGTAGTCTGAAAGGCAAACTGACACATCAACTCATTTTAACTGTTTCCAGTATTTGTAATATTATTTCTCCAGGACGGTGAAGTAGCTGCCAATTATTACTAGAATTTGGCATGCAGAAGCTCATGTATATGAAAAAACATGATCAAACAATATGTAGCTCATTAAAGGAAGTTTATAACTCTGCTCCCTGCCCTAATACTTTGTTTTTATCTCCTGGAAATATTTACCACACCACCTGATTAGGTTGAGCTGCTCATGTACTTTGAAAATACAAATTATCCCATCAGTCATTCGTTGTATGACAGTAAACTTGCAATTACACAACTCCACAAGCTCACGCAGTGCACCAAGGCAGGCACAACCCAGCCCCAAGTGTCAGCAGAGCACAAGACTACCCAATCTTCACCGATCTTGAAAGAAAACTGGGGTGATAAAACAGCTCATGCTCTGAAGAACAAAGCTTGGACTGGCTCTATTCCTGTGGCCAGTGAGCAGAGCCATGTCCCTCCAGTTTCGCTCTGCAGGCAAGGTAAGAGAGAATTGCTTGCAGAGGAAGGAGGATGGACACTTTCCTACATGTATAACAATGCTACCTTAAGAGTCATGCCCCAGAGTTGGGCAACTATGCCAAGAAGTTATTGAGCCCCAATCCTATGTTAAAACCTACTGTAATTCCTTCTCTCATCTCCAGTTTGCTTTTGAACTTATGCTCCTCACACAGAGGAACACTGAGGATTTAGTCCTTCACACGTGGGCAGAAACGTACATCCAGGGTGTTACTCTTGACCGCCAAGAGCAAGATCCAACTCTTTTGGATTGTGATGGCTTAACATAATTTGCCCTACAACCACCAAGACAGACAGGTAGCTTAATCACCTTGCAAAGTCTACCCTTAAACTTTCACATTCATCCTCATTTCTACCTCCCCTATCATGCTTAGGGCAAAGCCCCTCTTTATACAAAACTGCCAATAATACTTGTAGCAAACTAGCAAGAAGAAAACTAAGAAATTCCAGTGCATGTATAAAATTCACGCTGCTCAGTACTTATTTCCAGTTTCATGTATCTATCATAACACAATTAAACAATTGCCCCGATGCTAAACAGCTCATTTCCTCTCTGTTGACAAGATATACTATCTTGATTCACATGATACTGGATTCACCCAAGGCTGCAACTCATTCAGAAAGCTAGCACAAATGCCATGTCCCATTTAAGACCCAAATGAGGCTTTAAAACATCAGCCTAAATCTGCATAAGCCTCAGGCCTGACTCCTTCAGAGCGGAGAGCATCATCTGAGCGAGCCTTGCTGCCCTTAGAAGTCCCAACCTAACTATTCAGTATGAGCAGCACAATACTGGTAGCCGCAGAGAGGACTGCTCTTCTGCATCTCCTCGTGATGTAGAAGGGAACAGCGATTGGTCCCGCACAGATCTGCACGGCACCAACAATCTATTTATACAGCTCTAGCGGGCTAAAGCTGCATAGAAACTGCAGCCGCCATCTCTTCAGCTCTCAAACTGAAGAGGAGTGGATGTCTCTAATTCTGATTCCCATGGTGTTCCCTGCAAAAATGACAATCATTCTAATTTTGTGTGGGGGAGAGCTGCCGGCATGTTTTGTATGTCTTTCTCTACACCAGCTTCAAGATTCTTACACCTCAGGGATTATCAGCTTTGTCACTGGGTTTTAGATTCCACATCTGTGATATATAATACGGCCACCCAAATTAAATCCAGGATAACACTTCCTACTAAGTCCAATTAGTCAGTAAGCATCGCACTTTCTTTCTTCTTTTTTTCTTAAACATATGACAATAATCAAACAACAAAAAAGTCATTTAGAGTCACACTATATCCAACTGTCATTTGTAAGACTTTACTGTATTATTAGTCAGAGCTTCTGGTGACAATATAACCCACAAGACTGAAACCTGAGTGGTTTATACATGTCATCAGAGCCTTAGATAAAAATGCCACCTTAGAAAGTGGGAGTATTTAATTTTTTATAATACTTTTGTACCAGTATAAAGCATTGACTTAATTTACATCAGTGATTTCTTTTCTTAAGGTATTTGTATCTGTTTGATCTTTTTACAAATATCTAGCTCTTTTTTTCAGATCTCATACTGCTGAGTACTTTGAAGACATTTTGCTAGGGCTTACTAATTAGAATTCCTATAAACCTTCAGGGTTTGGGGGTTTTCTTCCTTTCTCTTTTTCCCAAATCAGGGCACAGCAGCTACACGTGCAAAATTGCAACCCCCATGCCCCCAAATCCCAAATTCTTTTTACGAAGAGGCTCAGATTAGTTATGTTACTTGGTAACAGCTGCATGGTGTAGTAGCTGGTACTAGCTCACAGTAAAAACCCATGCCCACGGGCTGTAAAATGAAAAAGGACACATCTTCAGCTCTGGTAGAGAAGCTAAACCCCACCGAAAACTCAGTGGAGGAATGCTATGACTCAAATTCATCACAGCCATAGCTGTGGACATTACAGCTGGTCATACAGTACTAGTTACTACACACCAGAACTTGATTACTGACTTCCCTAGTATAGAAAATACTAAAATGGAGTGTTATCAGAGCGTAAGACAGGAAACAAAAGTTGCTGGATTGAAAACTGAAAGAAACAGTAAACTTTATAGCTGTTTTCCATTAGTTCATATTGCTCCAGTGTAGCTCCCCTGTATTCGTGGATGTATGCATGTGCATGCACGCACACGTACACCCACAAAATTTTGGGATGTTTAAGACAAACTAAGAAACAGGTTTTATGCACAACCCAAGAAGTAGAAATTAAAGAACTGGTTCAGCAAACCAGTTAAGCACATGATTAATTTCTGTTATCTTCAGTGGAGCTTGACTATGGTTGAAGTGCTTGTTGAATCAGGGTCCTCAAAACACAGCGCTCCTCAACCTGTTTATCTGATTATGGTTTTAGGTGAAGTGAAACACTTGAAAGGGACTAAAAGTAAGGCAATGCTCAGGTTTAGCAAACTAAAGCCTTGTAGGAATTCTACTAGTTAGGAAAAACCCCATAGTGGCTTCATAAATTTTCATCACCTCTAGCAGTTTTTGAATAATGCAATGGTCTTTTTGGCAGCTTCATAAAGCTGTAATCCGCACAAGAAGTTCTACAATGTCTCAGCACTTCCTGGGGACTCAGAGCAGTAGGATAGCCTTGCAACACAAGCAGAGATTAATCATTTTCTAATGCACAGTAATAAATAATGTATCCCCCATAGTACATAAATTAAAGCGGTAATTCCATCCCAGTTCTGTGATGACACCAAAAGCCCAAGATGGAATTTCAGCCTCGTTATGACCAGTCAGGATACACATTATTCCTTAAATTATGTTCTGAGAGTTGATAATGAACTCAGAAGTTCTGAAGGCATTACCAAAGAGAAGTAACATGTAATTACATGCAGAAAGCACAATTATTAAGTCAGATATTGTTTGCAGATCTCACTAAAGTAAGCAGTAAATCCCATCCCTGAAAACCCCACTCAGCATATTTGTAGCAAGGCAAGCAAAGATCACTGTTACTATCAAAAAACCGAAAGTTGTTCTAGTACCACAGAAGCAATGCCCCCATCATAGTAAACAGAAATAAACTACATGTTAAAGATCAGGTTTGTACAGTAGAGAGTCCTTAAAATGTTGAACAGAACTCCTCCTACAGCCAGGCACAGTATTTCTCTCACAAGTCAAGCAAGTATCCTACAGGTGCACAACGACAAGCATAAAATATCAGGAGAAAAGTCACAGTATGTCCCAAATCCGCATTCCTATTTGACAAGAAATCTACTGAACACAGCAAAATGCTCATGATGAGAAGTATTTTGTCCTTCTGATTAATATATACACACACAGCTTACACAGTGAAAATTTGTAGCTTGTTTACATGAAGAACACGGCCCTAATATTTTTCCTCCACACAATTTTAAGAAACCTTATGAAGACTCTAAAGACATTTTACATGCCTAAGAACAAGCACTGTAATGGAAATAAGTTTAGAAGTATGAAGACAGAGAGCCAAAATGATCATCTATCTAGGGTTAACTGCTGTATTCACACTGGACTTCTCTTAACAAATCCCATGATTTTTAGCAAATCCTGCAAGATTTCAAGTAGGTCGGGAGTCAGTTTTCTTTCAGAGACAAGGAGAAAATAATCTTCTGACCACCTTACACAAACAAGGCACAAAACTTTACAGGATCTCCCGTGCCCTAGAGTGGCTCTAGGTTCTGAACTTTTTTGCATGGTGTTATTCACAAATTTATCTTCCTCCCCTCCCTCCCACCACATTCTTGATAATATGAGAATCTAAGTAATGCTCACTCTCACTTGTTTCCCCCCCCAGGTTTCTAGCTTACAGAGCTGTAAAGAAAATTAAAAAGCAGCCCGAAGATTATGGCAAAAAGTCAAATTAAGTGGTGCAGGAAGTTGATAGTTTTAAAAGCTGAAAATATTTAAGCCTAGAGTAACTGGTTTTGAATATCTAAGGCTTCCCCACAAGCCACCATATTATTTGCTCCTTACCTCCCAACTCTTCCTCTTTCCACTTCCCGTTTTTGTAATGTTACATGTGTTCAAACCTGACGACCTGAACTTATGTTTCCTACGTTCATATCTGAGCAACTTAACAGCAATGGTCTCATATTCAAGGCCCCACTCATGTGGAGATACCTAATGACTTTTCTGTTCTCTTTTATTCACTCTGACAACCAGCAAAATTTAAAATCTGAATATAACTATTTATGTGCCTACATCTGCATTTAAGGACACACGTTTTCCAAGAACCCATTTTCTCCCCTTTTGCCTTTCATGACTATTCATACAAACAAAAAAGTATCAAAAATCACGAGAAAAGGACAAAGAAAGCAAGACAGTCAATGCCTGAAGCTCCTTGCCTCCACGGTATCTCCACAAGAAACATATCATCACCTCTAAATAGCAACCTGAAACCTACTCAAGAGACTTACATAAGTCGTGACTCAAGAACTAATGCAATGACTGTCAAAACATTCAAAGACACAGTACCCTCTGCTCCTAGTAGTAAAGGAGTAAGGACTGTGAATATGCAAAGGAGATCCTTGCACTGGAGAAAAATAGCATTAAAAACTTCTTAGAGATCCATCGAATTACAGAATGGTTTAGGTTGGAAGGGACATTTAAAGCTCACCTCTTCCAACCCCCTCCCTGCCATGGGCAGGGACGTCTTTCACTAGATCAGGTTGCTCAAAGCCATCCGTTCAAAACCATCCACAGAAGCTAAGCTACGCACTGCAGTAACAGCAGCAGACTACTAGAAAACCTTCAACCAGATGTAGTCTTGGAGGTTTCTTACATCTCACATAACTGACGTGAGCTCCAGAAAAAGTGATAACCTAATGCCCAATCCATCTTTCCATCTCTCTTCTACGTAGGGACTCAGAGAAAGAGACGGTTTCCTCCAAGAACTCTAAGCAGTAGATTATAATGCTCGTGAGATAACATTCATAAGGAATGGCAATCTAAAACAGAGACTAAAAGGTGTAAATAAATGTCCGCTGCAAAACTGAATGCCTCTCTTGGTCTGAGCTGAACAAACACTGCTACATTGACAACATAAGCAAAATGCTGAGAAGATAAATCTGCAATGAAAAAGGAAGAAAGAAAAAACCTCTAGAAGCAGGAGTGAACACAACGGGGAGAGGGCACATGGTGAACTTACACGTCAGTGCAACTCTGACCAATTCAGGCTCTTCCCAGGCTCATCACTGCACCATTTATGCTTACGTATAAACGGAAGGGTTCCCTATCACATATTCTTTCTTTGTGCAAATATCATATTCAGTTTCATATATACCAAGGACTATGTGACTTATTCATTCAGAAAGTAATCTAAAATGATGCATAAATAATACTACACCATACTGATTCACAATCTCATTGCACTGGTCATACAAACACGTACTAGAAGTTGTTGTTCAGAACACTTTTCTCCCGATTTGAGAATTACACCACTTGCACTCTGAATTTAAAGACATCACGTACACCGAAGTCTGAGCACTAGCCTGTTAATTGGTTTTTCTTCCTTGCTCATTAGCTCAACACACAATACAAGACACGTGGGTGAGAACTCACATCAGCAGCAGTGAAAATTTCAGTGCTTGCAACCCAAGGAGATGAGCAGGACTTCAGAACTGTGTAATTACAAGAAGGAAGAAAAAGTATGATTAAAGAGTTCCTATTTCTGACACAGCACAACTCAGAAGAAATGCCAGCACTTTTACAACAAACTGTGTGGCAAGGACTTCCCCACCAACACCATACGCAGACATGTGGGCTTTTCACCACAGAGAATTCCAATTTTGCTCCTGGAAAAAGGAAGGAGAAGGAGGAAAGAAGTCTTTTTTTCACAACATCTTTAAATTACTTAACTCTATTGACTGAAAAAGACTCATTGCCAATGAATTATTAGGTTGCTGCAATAGAGGCATTAGGAATCCAAAAGCAGCAGCTCTTGCTGCCCATCCAATTATTGGTGCTGATTTGTTCCTGATAAAATATAGGACAAATGAACATACTGCTAATGCACACTGTGGTAATTATTCTGCCATGCCACGTAATAACCCTGATGGAAGTTCAACTGAATTTTGACTGATAAGGATAGAAACAGTATTATATATACAGTTTAAATTCATATTCTGTCAAGTTTGCAGTTATGGCATGGGAGGGCTGAGTTGTGAGGCTGCACTACTGCCTAAGTGATCCCACGTTATGCTATTAGATTAAATACTCCCGTGAGCTAAAACACCATAGAGGGGTGAAGTTCAGAAAAATCAATTTCAATGCTGTTTTGTAAACTTCAGTATAGCTCCAATCCTCTGTTATTGATACCAATTCAATGAACCAGGCTTACATCATTGCAAGTGCACACCAGGCTTACAAAGTCAACTGGTTAGTGCACAGTGCTGAGAGCACCGTGGGGAGGGCAGACAGTTACAGACAACACGCTGCCAAAACAAAGCTTTAATTTAGCGGAAAAAATTCTGGCCTCTGGAGCTGTAAGAACCGCCCCAAGATAGGAACTGGGAGTACGTGGATAAACAGAAGCAATGCTATGACTCTACACAGAGTGATATCCAAAACTCATCCTCCCACGGCTTTACCAAAAAGCAGCCCAGTGAGCTGAGCAGCAGCAGCCAGTTGCTGTTGGGGAACCCTGCAGGGCTCTAAAACCAGGCGAAACGCCGCTCGCCACTCAGCCCAGCTACCCAGGACACCCACACCCAGCCTACAGCCCGTGGGCCACAACACTGACCCCCGAACACCCAATCCAGCCTGCCGCCCACTCACACCCGCCCACCCTCCTGCATCCTTCTACCCTGGGGAAACATGGCAGGGGCCGCCTCACCCAGGGCACCTCTGCCTCGGCTCCTGCAAGCCCACGGCAAGTCATGGGGTGCGGTTCAAGCAGGGTTTGATACCGAGGCTCTCTGAACACAGCAGATCCCACAGCAAACTCCACCCGTCAGAGGAGAGCCAGGGTCAAACCACTGCAGCTCACACTTGCTGAGGTGACACAATGCACACCTAAACATAGACACACCTAAACACATAACTGTATATATAAGCTCCCTCAATAAAAGCACATTCACATGCATTTACAACATACACTCTTATTTTTTGATGCTGAAGTTCCGTTGCCTCCCCCACACTCCTCACAAAAAAAAAAAACCAACCAACTCCGTCGGCTTTCCTCCATCATTAATCATATTAAACTAATAAACATTCTGGCACCAACACTGTTTAAACAGCCTTCCCTCCACCCAAAATCCACTGGCAAATATTTTCGCATATAAGATGACCATCCCACAGCCCTGCTTTTGAATGCTGATCTAAACTGAGCCCTCCAAGCCAGAATGGTAAAGAGTTACTCTTTGGGAGGGTGAGTGCGGAAAAGAAATGAGAGAGGGGCCTTTAAGATGAAATAAAAATAGACTCCCTTGATCCCACCACGACATGGCCCAGACATTCTCCCTGTGGGGGAAGAAAATGTTTCTTACTGCAGTGAGAGTTTTTATAACATTTTCTTCTTCCCCCCGCCCCCCCGTGCAACTTTGCTTCCTGAAGAATGCTTTATATAAAAGACATGACATTTGGCAACCCAGCTCTGCTGCTTTGTGAAATTCTTTTGGCAAGTGCCCTACGTGCTGACTGCATTAAGCACATCAGTTTATGTACTTATTTATTTATTTATCTGTGTAGGCAGAAGTCAGAGGGAGCAAGCCATAGAATCAATGTGCAGCGCAGCGCTGCTTCACCCAAAAAAAATGGGAGAGGTGCTGGGGTTGGGAGAGGCCGGAGCCTCTCCTTTTGTGAAACCTCATCATGGGAGAGGAGATGGTTCTCCAACCTCAAAGAGCTGCTGCTCTGGGGCACATGCAGTGATTCTCGGATCTCAAGGCATTTAGCGAACATCAATTAATTAATTAAGCCTCAATTCCACAACAAAGGCAGGTATCATTACACATCTATTTTGCATATGGGTAAAATGAGCCACGGAGTAAACCTAAGCCTGTACCAATCTTGCCCAGCGTCCTGAGGCAGGAAGTGCACCACCTTGCTCCTGCCAATGCGAGAGCCACCCAGCAGCAACCAGCAGGAGGGCACAGCACCGGCCGCCTGCACACCCACACTTCCTCCCTCATGCCCTGAGTGAAACCAGAAAATGGAGAAGTATCCACATGCCACCGTCTTCCCAAGGGTGCAGCCAAGGCGCGTGACTGCAAGGCACACAGACCCCTGTCGATAAGCACCATCTCCTTTGCACCTCATTGCGTGCCCATGACATACCTCAGCACCATCTGCAATAAGTCAGGGACAGCACCATATATAATTATCACCCGAAGTCATGTTCTTGCAAAGGCAAAACTCCAAGGGTCAAGGACTTGAACAATCAACCCGTTTCCTATTCAGATGCCACGCGTTGGGCAGGAGGGCCGTACATTTGTGGTTCAGAGTTATGGAGCACATTACTTTAGGCTCACAAGAAAACAAGATGCTTCTCAGAAACAATGGAATATTTTTCTTACACTCACAATTAGCCCCATTTATTTACACCAGGGACTAACAAAGCTTGGCAGCACACCTCCAGGGACACCCAGCAACAGCAATTCACAGAACCATGAAGTTTTCAAGCTAAATAGGGAGGTGAGACAGGAATGGGAGAGGACATGGCATACCTGCACAGAGACTGAAGCCAACAGCTGGCCAGTCCCACAAACTTGGAAGGGTAAAGCTTCTGCACTCACCACATATCCTCTGCTATTTTCAGACCAAGCTGCTAGCAGCAAAGTGCCCAATCCACCCAAGCCACTGTACAGCACACACACCATCAGGGAAATCCTGAAACACTGACTGGTGCCTTCCATAAGAAGGAGCTACCAAGTCTCTAACCAGCCAGACTCCCTGCATATTGGGTACAGAAAGGAATTTTCTCCATCTCAGAATGCTGAGACAGGACTGGAAGGTCTGCTTCATCAGGTGGTGCTGCTTCAAAGGCTACGTCCAAGGGCACAGACAAATCTATAATGCACTTAGCTTTTGGAAAAGTTTTAAGCAGCTTAGTCTAAAAAAAAGCTACACGTTTAACATTAAAAAGTGTTTTCCACACACAAGTCTAAAAGAGAAGGCTGTGTGTTCTCATCATTTGTGTATGCCCCAATTAAAAAAAAAAAGTCTAATTTTATTCCTCGGAAAGAAAATTGTCACAGCAATCTAAACCTGCCTAGCACTTTGCTAGAAAAAAAATGAGGAGAAAAAACTTTCCCGTACTAAAACTTTTTCACAGAATTTCTGTCCTTCATTTCTAGGCCAATTTCTATGATATCGAAGTAGTTAACAGCAATATATAAGCCCAATTCTACAAGGTCTATTCAAGGCAAACAGATTTCAACCAGACTGCCAGTTTTAGCAGAAGTTGACAAGACCAAGGGCTCAGGGCAGTAATATAGAGAACTCAGCATCGGTTTAACTGTACAGCAACCTTTTCCAATCATCTATCCTCAGTGGACCATATACCAGGCTCTCCTTTGAAAAGGATTTAGGGATCTCAGCACTGAAAAGGTCCAAAACTCTGTCCACAAAGAAATCACTGCCAAAATTCCCCTCACCTGAAGCAAGGAAATACCAAGCCTTCACTAGCACAACTCCATCATCCTCTTCAACCTGGAAACAATACACTAGCACTTCAAGTGGGGATTTCAAGCTCTGTGTACCGAGTTACCAACTGCCCACACAGGATGCATGCCTTGGTCTATGAGCTGATTCTGGAAGTAGAGGCCAAGAGCAAGCAAGGGAAACCTCAGCACAACCTGTCTGAAGCTGTGGTCTCATCAGCCAAACACGCAGGCAAATCTGCATATCAGTACATGAAAGACACACTTGTTGTCCGAATGCAAAATTTCACACCAAAACATTAATAAACATGCTTTTTCTTTAAACAGAGGAAACAATTTTAAAAAAATATTATCCACCAAACATATCTGTGAAGGCAAGTAAGAGGAACTAACATATTTTAGGACAAGCCTGGCCATCTCACTAGCCGCAGGTGCACAGTGCAGAGATGCTATGAAAGATGAAATTACACAACTTAAAACTTAGTTACAGGTGGCTTACCTGAGGGGAAGGAAAATGTTATGACAGAGGGACACGACTTCGAGGCAAAGGGTAGGATAGAACAGAGCACATGAGAGAGGGACAAGACTGGGTCATTTTTGGCTTGACACTTGCCAAGTGAAAAAACAAGCATGAGTCATAGTAAAGGTAACTCGAAGTGTGATGTGACTGCAATGGAGAGATGAGCAGACCACACTGCATGAGTCAGCAGCACAGATAAAAAGGGTGATAAGAAGCAGCAGATGGGACATGTCTTTACTAAAACAACCCTGCAGGACACAGGCCTCCTTTGCTCTAATGAAATGGTCGTGCCAAGCTGCCACGTGCTGGCTCGTATGCTTACAATCCTGTGAATCAAAGAACACCATGCATGGGGTTAGAAAAGCAGCGGGCAAACAGGTGCAGACAGATCCACATGCAAAAAGCACAGAAAAGCGAAGTAACAGCACCCACACACACAACAGGCACACACCCTGGCAAGCACCCTGGGACACCACCCTCCAAACCACTCAGGCAGTGGGGTGGAGAGGAAGAGAAGGGGGGAAGGAAGTTGTCACTGGGATCATGGCATTCAACCTGGCTGATGGCCAGCTTTTCTGTTCCTGCTACTCAGACTCTGCCTTCCTGGTGGGCGCTGGGGGCAGGAGGCTGTAGCGTTGCAGCCCCCCTCCGACCCCCTTTCTGCCTCCCCAGCATGCACCTGCAGAGCCAGGAGGCAACCGCAGCCGCACAGCTCATACACATCTCAAGAAACCAAAAGGGCAGCAGACTATGGGACTATTTGCAGAGCTATGCTTCAGTATACCTGCAGCTCAGGTGGCTTTGCAAAACTCAGGTTTAAAGCTCCATCTTTTTGTTCAGGATTGCAAACCCCATTTTGCTGCAAGAGCAGAACATTTAGCCCCATGAGACCAAGTACCATGTTCTTGGGTAGCATAAACCATACAGTCATATGCAAGGTCCATTACCTGCAAAACGCAGCTGCTACCCTGACCACATGAAGAGCCTGCAATGGTGGTTCTTTTCTGTCAGGACCCCTACTCTCTGGACTTTTGAACCTGGTCAGGAGGGATGAAGACCTTCTGTCACCAGCTCAAAAGAGGACAGAGACAAGGCAAAGCTCAAATCGCCTTTTATCTCACTGCTTGGCTGAAGTAAAATTATACCCTGCCTGCAAGGGGCAAGATGGAAAGTAAAATGCTCTATTTTTAGACAAAAGATCCTGCTTCATCATGTTCACCTAATTTCTAAGAAACAAACTTTGGCAAAGGTCTGCATTTGAGGGGGATGAAAGATGACTTGTTTCATTTTCTTTTAGTGCAGCTCATAGCATGACTATAATAAATCTAAGCAAATCTGCTTTAGCCACATATACATGACAGCTGTTCTATTTGGGATAGACAGTCCCTATATTCTAGCAATATATATATATATTCCATTTTTCCCAATCTGTCCTGCCAAAATAAGCACGTTGTGTCCAAGTATTTCAATGGCGTTAGAAGGTGTGTCTATCCCCCCCGGGCTCCAAACATCCTTATTTATAGGTTCCAAAAGTTGGCAGGTACGCCGAGCAGTTGCTGAGCCTAACACACACTGCACAGCAACAGATCTGTTGTAACAGATTAACAGGCAGAGAGATAGAGAGAGACAGGAAAGAGACGTACTTTCCTTCTTTACACACGTCCTTGCTTTCAGATGCAGCTTTACAGAGATAATGACAGTAACTGCATGTCTGAAATAAAGCTGGACTGAGAGCCAAGGCTCATGCAGCCCCACTGGCAGCAAAGCTTGGCTCTGTGCTTTGGTCACGCACTTATCTAACCCAAGTGTGCGCCTTCCAAGAAGTAGGTAGAGGAACTGTTCTCCTACGGACATTGCGAGCATTAGCGAAGGGAGAGGGCGGTCAGCCTGTAAGACAAACAGTGAAGTTAGTTTTCATTTCCTGTCGGTTTTAATCTTGTCTAGAGGCTTTGCTAGCTGCTACTTCCATTTTCTGGCCTGCCTGTAGAGGAACTGCTTTCTTTTACTCATTTCAGAAGGTCCCTCTTAGCTGCCTGCAGCTAGTGTCTCTCATGCTCCTGAAATCCACCCCACCCTGCCCACCATTCAGTTGCTGCAGCAGCAGTGAATCAGTCTGCAACCACAAATCACTGTGTTGGCCTCCCCCTTGTAGCTCTATAAACAAACATACTCCTGATTACAGCCTCCAGTGGCAATGTGTTAAAAAAAAAAATAAAATGTACAGTATTCATGGAAGCTGATGCACAACTCTTTCACAATCTCAAATCTTTCCATTACCCCCTGAAGGGTTTGGCTATGCAGAAACACCTTTATACCCATTTAACTGCTGGTTTTCACACTCCATGGGCTCTTTGATTTGCTTTGAACTCATGATGAGAGTCCTACACATTCTTCAGGCAATTCCTGAAATGCACTGCACAATTTGCATGTGAACACAGAGCGCCTGCTAACTCGAAGACAATTAGTGACAAATTATGATCAGAATTCAGATGCAGGCTCAGTGAGGACTCCCTTGCCTTCAGCCTGGAGAAAGTGCTGCACCTATGTAACCCCCAACACAGGGCTCTCAGGCCCTCAGCACTGACGGCTGCTAAATGGTGACAAATCGATGATAAACCATTACTGATAGTTCTGCAAAATGGTTCCTACATCTCTTGGCCACAGCCCCCTGGCAATATACACACTTCTGCACATCTGCTTTCAAGAGGAGCCATCAGATGCACTCATCCAACTAACCCAAGATGCAAGACACAGCTAATTGAGGGTGACACCCTGCATCAAAGGTGGCTGAGGACAGGTGTCGAGCTCAGAAAGCAGAAGGCAAAGGCATAAGTGACAGAGAGCAGAGTTCATGCCGCTAAGAGTTAACCAGCACAGTACGTGCCAGGAGCAATAACTTCTCCCCCTGCGTGAACTGTGACCAGGGGCAATGCCAACAAGTCATGGCTAAAAGAGATGAAAGAGGGGGAAATCACCTGATCCTTGGCCCGTGCACACCTCTGAAGATTCATCTCAGCACCACATCCTTAATTCCTTCCCCAGTTTCCAAGAACTGGCCTTTCATACACACACTAGAGAAAGAAGTTTGTCTAGTATCGTTACTTCCAGCTCGTGTTTGCAAAGTTCCCTGAGAAGAAAACCACCAGACTCCACAAGTGATCAGTGTTAAGCACGCTTGATCCATGCGTGCCTTACGCTCACTGTCCCGCGTGGGACTGACAGCCCATTGCTGCAATCCTGAAGGGACAGTGGCATAAAAGGGTAAAGTAGCATTTCACTTGCCTTTTCCTGGGAGAGATTATGTAGGTGCAGCATGTCAGAAGACAAAATTACTAGCTTTATTCCTAAAATCTCTCAACAGTGCTCAGTCTCACTTCCTCATTTACAGCTGGATGAATTTGAAAGACAGAGTCACTTGTGCAAGATCCAAGAATGTGACTGGGCACACAACAGCAAAGCCCTAAACCCTGTTCCTCTCCTTAGTCTACTATACAACCTTCTCTCCCTCTGGACACAGTGGAGCTAGGTCAGTACCTTCCACATACAGACTAATAAATAAATGACTTCTCTCTCATGCATTTATGTACATAACTTCAGACTATTTTAAACTAATCTGTGATGATCCATATTATGCTCAAATACTCTATCAATTGCAACCATTTGACTTTTTTGTTTTTTAAGTAACGTTTTGAGAAGAATGTTGTTTTGCTGCTGAAGTCTCAAAGAAAATCAAACCTTGGAACTGATAGCAGTTACTGACTACACTTCTTAAACTAGGCCTGACCAACATCATACATCAGCTTGCAGTAGCAGTCTTTTCTGCCAGACCAGAGAGGGTATCTTCTTCATTTCAGTGCACTCAGCAGGCTGAGTTAAATACTCAGGAGACAGAAGCTGGAAGTTGTAAAAGTAACAAAACAGGAGTTCAAATAATTTCTTAATGGAAGTGATGTGCAAGAGTTCAGGATCTGAGTCCCAAAACTCTCCAAGATACTGTGACAAAAAAAAAAACAAACAAACCACCATACCCCAAACAAACAAACAAACAAATCCAACCCTTAATAACTACTATTAACTGTTCCTTTTAAAAATGGCTTAATTTTAATGCAAAACAAGTCTATTTTTTTTCTTTTTCCCCTCCTATTTCCCAGCTCCTATTTTAAGGAAGCATTTAGTTATGTGACAGAAGTGTTTCAAAATCTCCTTTTTGTGCATTTTTGCTGAGCGTTTATTTGCATGGGAATGTAGCCTGATACAAGTCACAGGCAAAAATATAACCTAGTAAACAGTGACTAGAAAACGCACCACTGATTAAAATAAAAAAAACCAGACAAACTAGAGGCCCACATAAATCTATGTTGGACCAGACTATTGGTGTAACAGCTGTAGAAATATAACATAGTCTAAGTTTAAAATATATATATAAAATTATTTCAAGTACTGAAAGCATTCCCTTCTTTAAGGAAAATAACTAAAAAGAGTAAATGCGAAACAAGTTTAGAAGCTGGTTATTTTAATAGAGTTTTCCTGCTTGCTGCTTTTAGTCACAACTGAAATCAGCGATTTAAATCCCCCTGAAGAACCCTCCACAGGAGGAGCGGCGCTGATTCATCTCTTGTGAGACAGGACACTCAAGATCATGAAGAAGAATGTTTGTTTGCTGATGCATGGCAGATACACTGCAACAGAGACAAATGCACACTAGTATTTCAAATTAAAAAAAGGCAAGAGGCTAAAATATATGCACGTACGTGCATGTGTGAATGCATGCCATCATTTTGTTACCACTCTCAATCAGGACACAAACCTGCATAGCCGCAGACTGGAAGGAGGAAGCTTTTGCAAAGAGGTAATGGCCAGCAACTCTGAGTGCTCAGGGCGGTTCTTCCAGATGCAGAAGCACCAGGACTGGCTCAGCAGCAGGTTTCTTGGCGTAAGCACAGCACTGTGTGGCCAGAGCTGCAGGGCTGGGGACATGAACACGTGGTGATGCCTGACCACTTGGGGTTAGCGTGGATCCTGCCAGGATTACGATAAGCCTTGCTAAATCCACGCTGGGCACACGGTGACTCTGCACCACCCTCCACCAGTGCTCCTAGTCCCAGGATGACAGCGACAAAACACCCCTCAGGGCTGTCAAGTCAGGAGCTGCACTGAGCAGGAGACAAGGAGTCTGGCTGCTCTCAGCAGACCCAAACTGCCTGGCCCTGCCTAATCAGGAGTCTATCCTACAGGTGTCCTGTAGCATTCCACCACCCAGGCTGTTCCCAGCGTCCTCCTCTTCCCTGCCCCACACAGCAATGAGGACAGGGGAAGCTCTGTTTCACAAAGGAAAATACTTTTCTGTTCTATAGCAGAAACTCAGTTAGAAGGCTTCAGGGGACCTGCAGAAACTTGCAAAGTCACGGAGGTGATTCTCCAGCAAGAACAAAAGGAAGAGGAAAGTATCCATGTGGACACTACGAGCCATTTCTCAAGGCAGGAAGTTACACTATGGGAAACAACCTCTCCTTTTTCCCCACACTACCCCCATGTACTGAACAGCAAACACGCGCGGAGATGAAAACATGGTGGCCACAGGAGCTGCCAAAGTGCTTTTTGGCTTAAGAAGCAAAGGACAAGTTTGAGGTTTGTTCTTCAATTGCCACTTCATGCACTTAATGTAACGAGAAAATAGAGAAGAATAACTCATGTATAGATAGCAATGAGGTAATTAAAGCCTAGTTCTTCTCAGCCTGCTCCGCGACTCCACGTAAAAGTAGTACACAAGTGCACAAACATCTAAGTCGAAAATACAACATCACGCTCTAGTGTAAAACTCCGGTGCCTCAAGGAGTACTGCTGGCTTTACTACGGCCACGCTATGTACTAGCGGGTACTGATTGTGTTTGCACAATATTTCAATAAGCAGAGCCAACCAACATCACTTCCTCTATTTCTGTATAGAGTAATATATTTACAGGAACAGCCTTTTGAAACGTTCCAGTAAAATTAGCTTACTCACAGATTTTTTTTTTTTTAAACTAGAACAGAGAGCAGAAGGATATCATCATCATCGTTTTTTGTGCATAAATCAGCTGTCTATTTACCACTGATATGTTGCAATAATGAATTGCCACTACCTTCTGAGTTATTTGTTGGGTTTTAGAGATTACCTAAATTCACAGGATCCAAAAAAAAACCACAAACAACCCCAAGAGAGAAAGTCTTCATTATTTCCTGGGAAACAACCTTCAGAAGCATGCATTCCACCTCCTTCCCCAAAGCAATGCCCAAAATATTCCTGGAGGAGGTTTGTCTGTTTTATAAAAACCTCCAGTGACGATGCTTCCACAGCTTTCTCAAAGGCAAATGACTGCAGCATCAAAATACCCTTATCACTTGAAAGCTTTCTTAAACGTTTACCTAAGCCTTGCCACCTTCAAATTAAGTCCATTTCTTCTCGTCCTAACCCCAGCAGTTGCGCAGTACGGTTTTTCCCTTCCTCCCCATAGGAACCTTCCACATACTTGAACACTGCTATCATGTCTGTTACTGGCCTTCTCCCTTGTAGACTAAACAATCCCAATTCTTTCATCTTCTTTCCCAGGTCATGTTTTCCAAATCTTTGATCATTTTCACGGCCTTCTCCCTGGATGCCATCCAGCTGGCTCTTGACTATGTTGTGCCCCAAAGTAGATGTTGAGCCACTTCTAACACTGAGTGGAGTGGACAGGTTATTTCGTGCCTTTTTCTTACACACCCCAAAAGAGTGCTTTTTCAAGGGGCAGGGATGGGGAAACTTTATTCCTTGTATGTACAACAACCACCGCCTCAGGCCTACCATCCCCTCCACTCTCAGATGCGCTGCCCTGCGGACATGGACCAGGCCTGGGAGGAGTTGAGCTGGGGCTCTTCCCTGCAGGCACTCACGACAGAGCTGCAGGGTCACCAGCTCCAGGGTCAGAGCCGCAGCAGGCAGGGGAGGGAAGGAAAAACTGCCCACTCAGCAGAGCACTGGCAGCCCAGCTCCCAGGGGACAGGAGAGCAGGACATGATGCACGCTGGTTTTCTCCAGTGGTCTGGGAACCAGCTATGATTTTTAACATTCTATTCAACTAAACCAGGCCAAACTGCCCCCAGTACAGCCCAGCTCCAGCTCCCAGATCTTCTCCTGTAGGACCACTATTGAGTCAGCCATTTCCCATCCTGGGTCATGCAACTGGATATTTCTATCCCTGTGCAGTGCTTCTAAGTTCCTATCCTGTTGTTTCTTCCCCAAACCATTCCTTCAGTTAGCCAGGGCCGCTCTGAACTTCACTCCCATCCCCTAAGGAGTCTGCAGCCCCCCTCCACACTTCTTATCCTATGGAAATTTAATAACTGCTCTCTCTGATACATCCATCATTTCAATAATGAAAACAATGACTATTACCAAAGCCAGGACAGACCCCTGGGGAATCTCACTCACTCCCATCTTGCAGTTCAACAGAAAACCATTAATAACGACTTCAAACAGTGCATGGTGAAATTCTGTGCACCCACATTACAGACTGGCCAACCAGACACCCAGCCTGTTTCAAGGAAAGCCGTGTTAGAAAGCATCCAGAGCCCCCCATTAAAGAAGGAGTAATTTCTATCACACAGAGAGGTCCAATTACATTGTCATAGGCGCTGTTGGAAAGTCTTTGCTAAACACTGCCATAAAAATGTAATGCATGCTGATAAGAGGAATAGGAGGGCTGATAACCAAGTTTCAGGATGACAGGAAGAGCTTCAGCTGAACTGAGCCAGCAGGAGCCTGACTTTGCTTCCAGCAAGAGAGAGGCTTGGAAAAAAAAAAGAAACTAAACACAGTATAAAAATGACAGGAATTTTGTACCTGCCATCAACTGCTGCTGACTTACCAGTTAAAGAAGGTACAACCACAGAGGTGAGGTTTTTGTTTTGGAGGGTCTTTTTTAATGAAAACAAAACATTTTCTTAGCTCTTCCAAGTATTTTTTGAATTGCATTCCTTACTGCTCCCTAATAGCATGTATCCTGGCTCAGGGGTCACAAACAAGCCAGGCAGACAGCAAATACCATGGCTCCCAAAACCCGGATTAATGCTTTAATCAACCACTGAAAGCATCACCAGCCCCACACCAGCACTAGGAGAAGCAAGTGGCAGCAGCTGGTGCCTGAAACAGGGAGAAAGGGTAAGTTCCATGGAAAGTGAAAGGTGAGGCAGCTTTCCAGCGCTGGCTCCCTCTGCTTGCCAAAATAGCAATGCCCTGCCTACGCCTCACTCCGACTTCTGTGGAAGATGCGCTTGCTTCCCAGGAGAGTTTACTCTCGCAATGCAGATGTGCTCCACCGAGGCAATTGCGTTCTGTTGCATAATGCAACCTGGAATTAAACAGTATATGCTATTTGGTGCATTTTTAAAATGTAAACCAGAAGTTACTGTGTAGCTCAGTGAGGCTGCCAAGAATGTTAACGTTATGATTTTAGCGGGGAAGAATATATCCTATCCTCCCTCCTCACACAGCTTGCTCTTGTGTTGTAATTTTGCTAAATCCTTTTGTACTTGTCCGTAAAATAAAGTCACACACCTATGTGACTTCCATTTTGATCTTCAGTGACTGTGGGTATCATCACCTGAGGACCTAACGCAGCTGCACCAGCGGCAGATGCAGGGCTCTGGGAAGAACCTGGCAGGTGACTGCACCGAGATTGCAGAGTTGAACCATTCACCTCATGTCCTATAGAACTGGGGTAAGGGAAAAAAAATCAGAAACAGAACTCAACCAACCATTTCCAGACCCCTATGTGAACCAGAAGGAACAACACTGCAGATGCTGACGAATACTTTGAATACAAATATACATACATTTAGATTCTTCTTATAGTTTCCAGGAGTTGTACAATGCCATTCCTCTCTAGAGGAATGCAGGTCTTTTCTATAATATATTATATATAACCCAGTTTTCCATAGCTGAAAACTCACCACGGGAATATTGTTTGCTCATACCAGAAATGTATCCCAAAAATTACAGTAATTTATAGTCATATTTTCAGAGAGAAAAGAAGTAATATCATTCTCTTCTGACAAATATCAGTACATTGAAAAAGTGATTAATAAATGCCTATGAACAGGTATCAAATAAAGTAACTATCAATCACAGAAACAAAATTTTAATTAAATCATATGTTAAGTAAAAAAAGACTGGAGTAAAAACAAGTCGTATAATCTGAAATCAAAATAAAAATCTGTCTACCATGCCAAAGCAGAAAAACACAATTCAGAGCACTAAAATACCACAACCTGTTAAATGAACAGTCATCTAATTGTTATTTATAAAGCTGCAAGTATACTAAATGAAGCCAAACAGAGATTCAGCGAAGTACTTAGGCATGTACCAAAGTGCATCTGTATTTTTAAAAGATTTTTTTATGTGACAGAGAGCTTAAAACTCTGGAACTGTTCATGTACACCTCTACGATTTCTTTTTAAGAGACAGAAAATACTCAGAAAGCGATCTGCACTGTCCACATTTTAGAATTACAAATCAAATCCACATTCAGCCTAAGCTGAATACATATTTCTGGAGACACATCAGAAAGAACCCCGAGGATTAGTCCTAACACAAAAGGATGAGGGAGTTGCCTGCTGTCATCCTGCCAATTTTGCAGAACAGAAGAGTTAGCAAATGAGGCATGAAAAGATGTGAGCAAAGAAACTCGTACCTGTGAAAAACGCAGCAATATCAGGTGTGCAAGAAAACTACAGTAAGTAGTATCAGGCCCTGATATTCAGGCCCATAAGAACTGCTGACCACCTGAAAGTCCTTTTGGCCTCAGCTGGAAATTCTTAGCACCCTTAAGGCTAGTTAAACTTATAAGGCGTCCTAATTCAATGCTATAAATTAAATTTGAATATTCAGCACTGAACTTTTTACGGCTCTGACCTTCAATCTGAATCAACAGTAAGGCACCAGCACTCGCTGAAGCTCTAGCTACCTCAAGATAATCCTCCTGTGTGCCTCCATTTCTATCTATTACCATAAAGGATAGAGTTCTCTCTTTTAAAATTTCTTATAGTGATAGCAACATCAAATATACCTTTAGGGAGAGTCCAAAAGCTCCTGGTTTGGGCTTCAAAAATCTCTCATTAATGCAGCTGGTGGCTTTCAGAGTGCAATGACAAAGGGAGCACATTACTCAAGTGGGTGCAGAGGAAGTGAAGAAGAAAGAGGTACATTGTAATTCTCCGAACCTGAACATGGCAACAAACCACATTCAGTGCAGATGGACAGTCACGTTACGAAAACACCCAGTTGACTCAACTCTACCATGTCTAGCAAGGTGGGTTGACAGGTTTCATACAGCAAAGGCTACCTCTGGGGGAGAGGGGAAGCTGAGGTGGGGATGAGGAGTTCTACACCTGCCTGGAAATACCTTAAAAGTCACTTTAATTACTCTGATACATAAGATTCAACAGTAAAAAAAATAGGCAAAATAAATTAACTGAAGAACAAAAGGCTTAACTTACTGAATAAGCCACCACTTTAAAAGGTTTCCCCACTTTCCCTGCTGCAAAGCACTTCTGAAAGATTCAGCCACTGAGCTACTGCTTTTCTTGACCTTTTCACTGAAAGAGAGCAGAGTAAAAACAGGAAAGAGCTAAAATGATATGCAATAAAGATGCTTCATGTTAGGAAAATCTTTTGAGTCACTGTTGCAAATCATTCTGTGTCAGATTTGCCAATATAATGCTTGCTAAAGACTATCTATTAACAGCAGCAGCAAAGGGAGCGTATTGTCTCTCAGCTGTTGCAGCAACACCATACGCACCACACGATGCAGCAATGTAGCATTTGCATCTGTTGTTAGTTTTCCACACCCAAAAGCTCACTTCATGTCTTATGATTAATTTATAATGCCCTGAGCCCCAAAGAGATTTGCTCTTCTGATTGCCCTTTTCTTAACAATAATGCAAATAAACATGGAAATAAATCTATTATCTAAGCAACCCCTCCACTAATTTTGTTCTTTGATGGTTTGGTTGATTTAGTATAGCTAGGAATCAAGAGTAAAGTGGATCGTAGCTTAATATAGAGTGTGGTTAATCTTCCCTTTGCATAATGCTGGTACACTATGGCCCAAATACCAGAGATTTATTTGATGTGTACATGCTTTCAAGCATTAGTAAACAAGTTGCAGCCCATTATGAAAGAATACAAACAGTTGTGAAGCTCTTTATATACTAGATTGATGCTGGCAGTGCAATATACTTATATTTGCCATGGGTACTAGCTTTATAATTTTGAAGACTATTTCACCAAGAAGTATCATTTTTTTAAATATGACTAAAAATATGGCTGAGATCACTTCCCATGTCCTGATGCACTATTGTCTGAAGCATGACAGAACTGGCAGAGAGAGAGGCACAGTTGTCATTTTTCTCTTTTTCTTTCTTTAATTTATTTTATTTCCTCAGGACATAGCCAAAAAAAGAGGAAAAACATATGCTAGAGCCTCATAAATGTATAGACACATTAATTCCCATGGAAAAAAACAAAAAGCTTCTCTCATTTCTTATTCTTCCGTTACTTTAAAGAATACGCCACCAAACATACAGAAGTACTCTACCAAATACCAAAACGATGACACCAAATCACAGCATTTTTTACTTTACTATACCTATCAAATAAATTATTATCCTACATTCTGTAACTAACACATTTTTGTTGTTGTTCATGTACTAATTAAAACAAATTGGTCCTTCTGAACCCAGTTGTAAGAGCAAACTATTAACTTAAATAAAAATTATTTTTAATAATGAAGTTTCAAGCAACGGTACAGTAGAAGCACTTAAGTGCACAGAAGTTACTTACATGTTGCAGCGCTCCCTGGATAAGAGAGCGAGTATGAGTCTGTAGTATTTTAACATGCACAAGCAAAACCACCCAAGCTGTACTGTTAGGTATCAAATAAGCCATTCTCACAATACCACACATTTTTTGTACTTATTAGAAGAAACATGATCCCACACTCAGGCACAAGCTTTAGAGGACAACACCTAACTCCTTGCCCTCGCACAAACATATGTAATTTTCAGCGATTCTCCCAGTATTTATAATACAGTCACTGACCCCCCACATAGGCTACAACTGGACATCATCAGCCACTTACTGTCTCTCACCTAGATTTTATCCTGTTCTGTGCTGAACACTAACTTGAGATGACTCAAGAACAGTTGCCTCTGTTTTTTCCTCCATAATAAATGAAGAAGCCACGACAGAGGTAAAGAGAAAGTGGGGGCTGGAGGGGGAAAGACCTTTCAGGCAGCAATTCAAAAATCTCATCTACAGAGGTGTAGAAAACCTACGCTCCTGGAGCAAAATCTTCAGATGAACCCTCAAATCTTGGTGGCAACTACCAAATGGACATAAAAGTATATGCCTGTGAAGGAGGTGCTGTGAGAACAAACACATCAGTGACTGAGAGATGCCAGGATACCACAAAAAAGTTAACACTGTAAGAAGAGAGGATGCCGGTGTCCCAGATAAGCAGTTATGGTCATGTTTATTTAAACTGCTCTGCTCAGTTGTTCCCATTTCAGGCAGAAAACTTTGATTTAAGGAAGAGACTTGCAGTTCTGTCTTCATATTTTTTTTCCTTCAAAGCATGAAAGAACTTCCTTTTTCAAAAGCAAATTAACAAAGGTTAAGTCAAAACCCTCTCAGTCCCAAAAATCTCAAATCTGAACTCTATTAAAAGCAGCAGCTAGTGCAGCTAAATGCTCCAACCATCTATTTAATAGCCTATAATATTTCTAATGCTCTACTGCCTGAAGTCTATGATCTGGAAAACCAGCCAAGCACACCCACCCAAGAGCAACGACTGCTACAGGGAACACCCTTATCTTCCTTGGCTATGGCCCTCTGCCACCACTGGCATGACCAGACCAGGGACTCTCCAGATGCAGAGGGCAGGCACACAGACCACCTCTCTGGCAGAAGGAAGCCTGAAGCAAGGAGAAAAATTTAAAATTAAAGCTGTGCCAAGCATGTAAGCACAGAGCTACTCTTTCAAACTTCAGGCCCTGCAGTTTTGTGGGTGTGTTTTATTATTTGATTTTATTGGACCCTCCTCCTCCTAGCCTACTGCTTCCCTCATATCACTGGGTTCCTCCCATTTGTTCCTACTTCACATCCCTCATGCTGGAAGATTTCTCAGATCACTTCCTCCATTCAACTACTAATAAAATCAATGGAAAAACTCTCTTGATGCCAGTGGGGACCAGAGTATGCATTTGCCCCGAGCTCAAGTACGAGCATCCTGCACACCCAGCAGTTCTTCTCCCTAGTCTGCCTAGAGGATGCTTGGGAAAAGCATTTAGATGTAGATTTCATGTTTGCTGGTCCTTACACTAGAAAATACAGTCCATGCTGTCTCCTGACAAAAGCCACACTGCATGTTCTTCTATATAAGGCATATATGAAGGAAAGTAAAAATATCTTTTCTAGTTAAGTTATGCAAAGCAGAAACAGCCTCCTAGTACTACTACAGCCGACTGGAAGCTAAAATGATACTAATTATACAGTTCACTTGAACTCCAGCAAGGCTGCATGAGCCCTATCATGAAAAACGCTGCCGGAGCGAACCCCCCGGCAGGCACCTCCCTGCCACCATGCGTGGGCAAGGCCCAGCAAAGCGCCCAGGGAACACAGCTAGGAAGGGCAGGCAGCTTTCCTGCCCACCCCGTGGGCACAACCTGCTGCTGCTCCTCCTCCTCTGTCACCCTGCACCACGGCACCAACGGGCTCGGGACAGGAGCAAGGCCATCCCCATCCAAGCGAGAATTGACTCCCATACACAGCACAACTCTGTGCTGCATCTCAGACTTTTCTAAGCATCAAAATTCCCGCTGAAGAGCATTTTCCACTCTCTTGCCAGCCTGACTGCTCAGGATTAATCAAAGTTGCGTATGACTCTGCTGTTCGTTCCACGTTATCATGCCAGTGGGTTGCTGTGAATTCACAATGAAGCAAGAGAGGCAGATATGAACCAGGCTGAACTTTCAGCACTGGCTTCTCCTGTTTCAGGCCCATCTACCAGGGGTGCATTGGAATTTTTAAAAAGCTGCCAGAGATAGTGCAAAAAAGGAAAAAAAGCATTATTTGCATAATACCTAAATAATGAAATGAGGGCTTTTTCACTTCCACACTTCAGTATCTCAAATATGGCCAGGGGAGTATTATCGTTTACTACAAGGTCTGACACATGGATGGATTCCCAGAAACACTGACAGTAACAGTTTATTCCCTTTCATAATAAAAACAAGCAGAAAATATTTTACTCTGAAGGATGATTTTTCCAGCAAACTCTCAAGTCCTCTAAAAACAGCCATAACCACAACGCTGCTCACAGAATGTTTGGTAACTTTATAGAAGATGTTGTATGACAAATACTAATTTTTAAATAAATTCACTACGCTACCCTACCGTGTTTTCAAAGTCACCCAGTTTAATTACTTCATTAGATCAGTAAAGAATTTCAGATATCAAAAAACTGCACATATATTCAAACACAAAGAGATATCAATCAACTGAAAATGCACAGGAAAGAAGCAGGAAAAGTGACATGAAAATAAAAAAAAATCTAGTTAATCTACAAAACACTCAGAACACCCAAAAAGATAACTTCATGATCTCACTTCACCTGTGGAAAGGCTAAGCAGGCTTTCAATCTCCTTCCATTTCCAAGCTCACTAAGGTTTTCCCAGTAAAAGTGAAGCCCTACACAGAGCGACTGGGCGCCCGCTGACAGCCAGCCTGCTTCCCTGAGCGACCGCTCTTCAGAAGCAGGCTCTGTCAAATGGTTCACAGACCACGGTCACTGGTCACTACTGCCACCACAGAGTACAAACTAAAAACCACCGTTACATTACAAACCAATTAACCAATGTAACCAACAACGCTTTGCAGTACGCAACCTCCAGCAAAGACTGCAGCAGTGCGTGCTTTCCCTGTAGCTATGCATGTGCGGTGCAGCACTGTTGTGTCCCTGATACTGTGTTGTATCCAGCTACCCCAAAGGGGCAATGTTCCTAAAGGATGGAAAAATTTGGGTTATAGACATTATGCACCACTTGGGGTGTATTTAAACAAACTCCAGGCTTAGCAATTAGTTGCCTTAGTATTTTCTGCGTATCCTGAAACTTTACAGGTGTGCAGGCTCACAGGCAGCACCCACATGCCTTATCCCACTTTATCCCTCCTTCTCCCTCATGCCCCAGCTGCACCACAGGCATTGGGCAGCCACAAGCATGCACCTGGGATAAACCTGACCCCGAAGCAGCAAGGAGCAATGGAAAAACCCCTGAGAGGAGCAGCCGCTGCTCTGGTGCAGCAGGAGCACCCAGCACAGCATGGTCTCACAAGCAGGGAGCACTTCGCCGCACGCCCACACGCCACTGCTCCAGGAAACACAACAGGGCTGGGGTTCAGAAAGGCAGGCAGGGCAGGGGAAGCGGCCAGCCTCGAGCGTGCACCCACAGGTGCTTGGGGAGATACGGGTGGTGGTGTCAGCCCAGGAACCCTGCAGCCAGGGGCAAGTCCAGGGCCCTCCCCGGCCCCAGGGGCTTCAGGAGAGGCTTGGAAGGCCCCACCACCAGCATCTCCCCTACTTGGGAAAGGAGTTGTTCACGGAAAAGCCATGATGTTATTTTGAGGGCTAATGGGCGCTCATTGCAAACACAGTGCAACATGATGCAGCTCCAACACGGTGCATCTCGCTCAAGGGTGGCGCAGGGGCAGGAAACACCCCCTCCCTGCAGCCCCCTGGCAAGTTAAATGTGCCAAATGCCAAGGTCTTGCTTAAGCCAGGGGGATGGAATCATCTCTAAAGCTAGTGGGATACCTACAGGGGTAACATACAAGTATAATGAATGCACTTCTATTTAGTGCTCTTTACCACACAAAATTTCCACAGGGACAGTACTAAAAACTAATCAGCCTTGCCAAAACACAACAGCAAAGGCAAGGCAGGGGCAGATGGGAAAAATGAAAATCTGGCCGCCTGCCCTCAGGCAGTTCCCCGTCCCTCAACAGCAGGCAGGCAGGTGAGGCCCCAACTGTCACAGTTTCAGGTGGAAGACCCCTAGCACTCCCATAACGCACCCACCCCAGTCTCCAAAACACCCACCTGGGAAGGACAGACACCAGTCTGCTCTCCCACCCAGGGTTTGAACCCCTACTCCCAAGGCTTCACATGTGCAATAGGTAGCTCTGACCAGAGGCGTGAGAGACACTTTTTCTCCGTGAGCAACTGAGGCCAGGTGAAATATCGCCAGATAAAACTAAATCAGGTGGTGATTGTGCAGGCACCTCTCCCTAGCTGTCACTTTTTCTAAAGGGCAGGGTAATAAACTGCACTCGGGGAGGCAGGGCATTCAGCTAACAGGCTGCAGTACTTCACAGTATTAATGAACAATGTTAAAAAAAAAAAAAAAAAAAAACACGTTTCTGAGTCACAGTCCTGACTGTAAGGTTTTAAAATCACTAGCTAGGAAACCCACTCCTCAGCTGGTTAATGATTCAGCTTTGAAAGCAAGTATTTAATAATTACTTAGTAGAGGGAAGTTGCGGACAGTTACACCTCAGGGTATTTCCAGAAATGCCAAGTATTTAAAAATGCAAATTCACGAATTCTGCAAATTCTGCAGCATACATACTTTGAATATCTGCTGTACATCCTGGCCACACACCATATTGCTAGCAAGTACCACAGTGCAAACAGTTTTTCCAAGAGTATGTTTATTCCCAGTGACACATTAGAATGTAGTTTTAAACAATAATAGAAAGATTAAAGCATGTTGTGTATGGCGTACTTTGGAGCAGTTACCATATGCTTTGTCAATAATCTATGAATTAATAGGGCCCTGATGTACAATAATGCGTTGGCCACTCAGAGCTCCATGGAAGATTATTCTGTTCACTGTGAAAATTATCTGAGTATTAGGTGCATGTCACAATTTTTCATTCATAATTTTAACTTGGTCAGCTCTAAGATACTACAGCTGGAGTTTAGGGGGGTGTTATTATTTTTGTCCTTTAAAGGTCTGATCCTAATTCCATTAATTTGCACTAACATCAAGGGAATAGGTTCAGGCTCTAAATCAGAAGATTAATGTTATCTTAACAATTTACTTCTGCGTCCCTAAGAGCAGCTATACTAGAGCATTTAAAAAAAAAAACTTCATTTAACCTATTATCCTACCACTGACAGTAGATGTAGCTGATACTTTGGGAAACAGTTGAAGAAATATAGGAAGTATAAGGATGTAAAAAAACGTAATTTGTTTCGATACGATTACTCCCAGTGTGGGCTGTGTTTCTGGGCAGTTCAAAATCAAGATGCTTTTCTAAATCTTGGCATTAAGAACAGGCAGTAAAATAGATCTATATAATCACCTGCAACAGCAACCCATCCTGTAACAGGCCAAAGTCTCCTGAGTATTTTATTTTCTTGGTTTTTATTTAGAACAGAGGTACAGACAGTCAGGTGAATAGCTGGCCACAAAATAAGATGTCATTTACTAGTTACAACCTAACCTAAGGTGTGGGAGACTCACCTTCCACTCTCTGTAGTTCTAGCGGCTCCCTATACAATCATCAGCATTTGTGTCTGGGAAAAATGACTTCAAAATAATAACAAACTGGAACGCTTCCAAGACAACATTTTCCATGCACTCTGTACATGCTGTGAATCACCTTACAAATAGCACAGCCCTGGAGAGTAAGATCTCCACGTGTTACTATCTTGTCCAGGTCTCCTTAGTGAAAACAAGATTGTCCCCAACGAATTCAACAGCTCGGCCAGGCTTAAAACACCACTGGCATCACCTGGGGGTCAAAAGTCTGCCCAGTTTGAATATGCACAGCTGTTTGTATATGCACAGCGGCAGCAGGGGATTTGCATTTCTTAATAAAAGTACTGTTGTTTCACCCTTTGGACAGGAATGCTGACGACTGCCAGGGATCTGGGATTCCCCAACATCCCCTTGCAAAAGGTACCTCAGAGGGGTTGTTTCTGTATAGGTAACCACCCACGCAACACAAAGGCATTGCAACAGTTCTAGCGACCTGCCCAATTTCTCCCTCTATTTACAGTGGGTAACACACAACTAAAGGGAGCTGCTTACGCTTCACAAAGCGGAATGGTGCATCTTCAGCATAAGTATGTTGCAGCACCTAAACATTTCAGAAGGGAAACTGTATTTTGGTTTGGTTTTGTCGGTTGGTTTTTAAATACTTACCTATCTTTTTAAAATTGTCTCATAAGCAGTTTGTGCAAAGAGAAGTATTATACAGTGCAAAAGTATGCTAAAATTGCATTTGCATTCTAAAGATAAAAGCTACCATTAATCACATCTGAAAACAAGAGAGTCTGAAAGTGCAAGATACATTTTTGAAGAGAAAAAGAAGTCACAAGTACCAAAACGCTTTCAGAAAGGAGGCTGACAAACTTTTCCTTCCTGTCCCCCAAAAAAGAAAACTCCTTTAACTAGCTTGCACATAGCTGAACAGCTAGACTCAAACTGGCACAACCTACGCTGGCAGTACTCTGTACACTCTGTGATAAGCAGTTTTGGAAAGCAATGTACCTATCAGCACTATCACCAGCAAAGCGACTTACCCAATCATCTATAGAACATAATTGCCAAAAGCTATCAAGAGATTTATCAACAGTGGGGTACCATCCACAACAACACTGCACTACCCAGAGCAACAGAACAGAAATATTCCTGTTCTTCATGTGGTCTTGCCTTTGGCTGGCCTCTTCTGTTTGCAAAGTACCATATGATTAGTGATTTTCACCAGTCTCCATCTTTATTTTGCATCCTCTTTGGGGGAAATTCGTTACACCGTGAATGCAAAGAGGCAACAGTCCTTGGGCTCCATCATGTAGGTAGGCTGCAACTTACTGTGTATTTGTATGTGAAGTGCTGTATTCTTCTGACCTCACCATACATTTTTATAAGAACCAGGCAAGCCATAAGGAACTTACAGTAAGGGATTGTGCCCACACTCATATGCACAGAGTCATGGGGAGAGCAAGCTTGCTTGTTTAAAAAAAAAGGAAAGCCAGCTCTACTTTATCATTAGAAAAGAAAGGCCTCTCCTTAATAAAGTAACCTGTAGCTAAATCTTGACATTACAGAAGATGACTTACCTCTCAAGCAAGTCTGAGAACAGACAGTAAAGACTATACATCCCTATGCATCTTTTCTTGAACCCGCATGTGCTCATATATTTGCACAAATGAATCCAAAACACTTTGTAGCCCTGAGCTATTAACCTTTTTGAGAGAGTCTTCATCAAACAGCAAATGGGGGAGGAGGCAAGAAGACAGAAATGACAGAAGAACATCTCTCTGGTTCCAACTTTACCTGTATAGGGATATTCCCAAAACTGGATATAAAATGTCTAATCCTGAAACATAATTTTACCCCAGTTTTCAAAAGGCATTTTTCAACCTATCTGAAGGGCTTTAAAACTTTTCTGTCGTTATCTGATCAAAACGCTGTCCTTCCTCCTGCAGTCCTGGCATTCTTTGCGGTAAGACTGTTTCAGTATCAATATTAATATTCAAATGTCAAGTTTGTGACATTTCCTGTGCTATTTAAAGCTTTCAGAACAATTATTATCCGTGAAATATTAAACATTAAATTTTTCCTACCTGCTTACAATTTCAGCAGCCCTAGCTGTGACAGAACAGCACTTACACCAGTCACGTGTGATTTTACATAGAGATGTATTGTTCAGCTTTTCTAGAAGCACTTACACATTTCCCCAAATTGTCTTTCATTGTTTTTAGCAAAGCTACACATTTATTATTTTTCTGAAGGACAAATGAATAAACTGATTTTACAGTATTTAGTATTTCAGACTTTTGTTCCACATATATTCCCTAACGGATAGCAACTTTAACATATAGTGAACCACTAAGCTTTTTTTTTTTTTTAAAAATATTTATGGAATAGTAATTCTTTCCTTTATCATTTCTACTGCTCTTTAAAAAAGTCTTTCATTTTTGCTCCCCCCCCGTTTCAGTACTTAGTTGAGTCTCTTTCTTTTGTAATTATCTAGACTGTGGTTATGTATCTTTGGCTATAAGGGGTATTTTTATTATAACATGTAGGTGTCTTTAAAAGCAACATGCATTAGAGCTGCACAGCTGAGAATGCACTGAACTGCCACTCCTTCCCACCAAGCTGCCGAAGTTTTGGAGAAGCTTTCATATAATCATACAAACTGAAGATAATGAATGCCTCTTCCCGTATACAGAAAGGTGCATGTTAATTAGATAGATACATTTTTCTCCTTGTCAAAGAACAGTTTTATGAGGAATGCACAAAAACCACAACAAGCCTTCCATTAACAGAAAACATTACAAGCTACAGGTCAAAATGAAATATCCCAATTAACTCAAGGCAAGCTTTGTTTTCAGTATATGGCTTGATCATGCCATAAAGTACTTCAGTATCATTGTACAGGTCAGTTATTTCCACTGTCCTCCCCTCTGAAACTGGAGGCTGACTTCAGAACATGCACGCTTCTTTCAGTCCTAATTAACTTCACTCCAAATTTGAGCCAAAGGGGTCTGATCCTAACCCTCCAAAAGTCAACAGGAAGAATGCCAGAGGGAACAGGGCCTAAAACAACATATCTACAGTAGTCAACAACTCTGAGTTATATAAATACTTGCTAATATCTCTATACTGACTGGTCATCAACATTTCCATTATAATCCTTGTACTTGGGGACGTCTGTATGTTGGATGCTATCCACACTTCTCTCCAGCCAGCTGAAAGGAATTGTTTTTGAGTGATACAAGGCACTCCCTCTCCTCCGGAGATCTGCAGACAACCAACGGAACCCTCATTTTTCACACAAATCAACAGGATCCTACCATCTTAGGTTGAAATCCGGTTTACCTGCTTTGCTACAATGCGCTTTTGCAGGGTCACAAAAGGAAGCTTTGGTTTTGTTTCAGGAAGCCAAGGGCTACCAGCTTTTTCATGTAGTATGTCATGATGTGAAATAATCAGGGCTAGAAATGCAACAATGTGGTTTAAACAACAGCTCGTGAATAATGTGCCCTGCAATTCTTCATCATTCTGTTTATACTGCATTGAGAGTTATAAATTAAGTAATAAACAGAAAAATCCAGTCTGCCAAAATGAGGAGCCTGTCACAAATACTTTTTAAAAAATAGCAGGGGTAATACTACCATCACAACCAGTATTCTTCCCACTCCAATCAGTGAAACCATCCTTGAATTGGATCTCCTGTTGCACCCAGGACAGCTATGATTGTCTACAAAGCCACCACACTGTTACAGCTGAACTCATTATTTTAAAGCATTTGAAGTACCTTCAGCATGACAGAAGACACAGAAAAACAAATTCCATTGGACAATATGCAATTCATACTAATGTTAATTAATTCTCATTCACAACATAAGCTGAATGTTATGTTCCAAAAAAAAAACATTATGGTGTGCTCTGAGAAAAAGTACTAGGAGCAAAACACAAAACTTGTCTTGGTTTAACCAACCTACCAACACAACTTTATACATCTTTCTAAAATGAGCCCGAGCCTTCCTTCTCCTTCCTGTTCCTGGACGGATGCTAGTATTAGGCCCACCAAACTGCACTGATCAAGAATCAGCTCTAGAAGTAATTCTTCCTTCTGCAGAACTCAGTTATTAAGGGGACCAATATTAACAGCTTTTAGGAGTGATGTGGGTAAAATGTGAGTGGAACTGCTTCATGCCCTAGTTGTAAGGTCTAGCTGAAGGAACAGGCACACACATTACCCTGAGCTTTTACAGTAAAATATTACTGTTCCTTCTCTTGTCCTTCCAGAACTCCTCTGCATCTACTCGTTCATCTTCAGGCCTCCCTGGGTGCCTGGAAGCCAAACCACACGATGGACAGGCATTTGCAAAATGGTCCTACCACTGCCCCGCCTCTGAATTTCCAGTGCCTCGCCCACATAAGATATAACCCTGCTGAGGAGACCTTGCTCTGAGACCCCAGAGCACTCCGCTCTGCAAAGCTGGGCCAGAAACAGCATGAAAGACACCAGTAACACAGCACTAGCTAGGTGAGATGAACCCTACGTGGAAGCTCATAGCAGGCTCTTTCTCCAAGGCCAAAGCTTCTCAGTGTTTTGTCTGAGATACAAACATGCAGTTTATAGACTTATGTTGACAGGTGAACAGCTTTGCTCTCAGTAGTAACCACAATTTCTTCTGAAGTCCTGAACTGAAGTTGATATGACCCAGGTCAGTATTCACACATCACACACCACAGCCTCTCTCAAACACCAGAAGAAAAAAAAAAAAAGGCAACAAAAAACCCAGCTACAAAGTAAACCCCACTTACACATGCCACAAAAGCTCTTGTTTTCCATGCCCATCCAAGAACGCAAATTGTCCAAAGACTGAATATCAGCTCTCCACAAAAGACCTCTGACCCCATCGGAGTGTCTCAGCTCCCTACCAGCCTGCCGACTCCAAACAACCAGGCACTTGCACGTAACAAAACTGCCCTCAACCCACTACAGCAACACACTCAGCACCCAGGCCATGGCTTCTTTTCACTGCATACCTACTTGTTCAGGTCTCTCTAAAACACACACACAAAAACTTTACTAGTACAAAGGGAAATCAGTGGCTACAACTGCAAAGCGCCGTGTTGCTAGCCAGAGACGAAGAGCACACAATCCGATGCTGAATGACCGCCAGCAAGGAGGAGTCCCGGTTTAAGGCCTCAAAACCACTTGGAAAGCTGTTGCCTGGCTGATTACGTCCCTGCTGAAAGGGTAAGGCTTCAGAGTAGTGTGCGCAGCAGATTAGACGCATGGCTCCCGCGCACAGCCCGCAAAAGCTGCAGATCTGAACCGCCACACGTACACCCTGGTGCGTACTCATACTGTAACATGCCTCTGAGCTCCACTGTTATAAAAATAATAGCAATATCAGTGAAACCATGGGCACTGACCACAATACATGCTAAACTCCCTCTGCAATGAGCTGGCCCGTAAGAAATTTTAAAAACCAAGTGAAGGATGTTGTAAGACTCCTATCACAAAAAATAGTAAGGGCAGTGTCTCTCTGGAAAAAAGGGACAATTTGGCATTTGCAGTGTGTACAAGATGTCTTCATACACTTTCCTGATTCCTTGCCAGTAACTATTCAAAAAAGACCACTTAACAAGCAAACAGGTCTTCAGCACAACAAATAATAAAAAAGAGAGCAAAGCTTATGCTATTTAAATATCATGAAACATTCTGCTAATCATGCACAGATGGAAGTACAGACGCTTCTGCCAGACGCCTTGTTCAGAAACTTTGCTCTATTTTTAATTATTTGATGCACAGAGGACCTGTTTGCTGATTAAAAGGGCACTGCCTTTAAAAGGACTCCATCAATATGGAGTCTAGTCTTGTTTCTAATGAAGGATTTTAAAAGTAGTAACTCATACCTCTAAGCTTCCTGCACCAATTTTTATAATCTTATAAGCATGTGGTTGGTTTTTTTTTTTCAGATGCTTCTCTCACCTTGGGAAACTGTCTACATATCGGAAAAGTGAAACTAACTATACTTAAGCTATTCTTAAATACACTGAGTAAATCCATTTGGAAAATATGTATTTTCCTCTAATATCCTTTCATTTGTATCTTTTTTGGTGTTACCTATAACAAGAAGAGGTATAAATTTTCAGACAAAAGCATTATTTTTGACAGTTTTCAGTCAAAAGCCTGTTGGTTTTTTTTTTGAGAAAACGTATAATCTCCAAAATTATCAACCAAAATGCTTATTAAATTGGGGTTTTTTATATCTACTGTCACCACACTATCATTTCAATACTCAGTTCTTGGCAAAAACACAGTGATACACACACAAAAAAACCCTCACATTTTTCACTTCATACCTTCTGTGAACTTCCCTCATTCAATGGAACGGTGCTTCATTCCTATACTCCTCCATAGCAGTCCAGGAATTTTTCCCTCACTGAAGAGCCTCACTCAAAATGCATACCATGTTCAATTTCTTTTCTTTTTCTGAATGAAGTGCTTTTCAAACATTCTTTTTTGGTTTAGCTTACATTTTATCTTGAAAGTTTTGCAACCTGCTACTACAGAACTTTGCCACTGGAGCAGAGTCACGGTATGAAAACGACTGGAAACACAAGGAAAACTAGCCAGGCTGTTACTTTTGTCTCACCAGCATGATATTTCAAAATTATATTACATTGTTAAAGCTTACTGACATTAACAATTTGAAATGCTGCTATTAGCACAGTAAAAGAATTCTTTGATTAGCAGACCATGTGATATGATAATAAAGTAACAGTGACCCTATTATCTTATGAACGAATGACACACACCCCTCCTCCATGCTCAGGTGCAGAGAAAACAACTCAATTTTTATTTTTTTTTTTTCACTGCCACAGTGTAATATTATACAAACAAGTATACACAACTGATTTGTTAGAGACCAGCTGACAAGCCTGAAAAGCAAGATGCCTGCTGAAGAGGCACTACCACTGGAAGCCAGGGAAGACTGGCAGGGAAACACAGGACTGAAAATCCAATGTTCGGCCATGGAAACGGGCACCCACGGTGAAGCTGCAGAGAAGAAATAAAGGGTTTATTCCCAAGAGGAGAAGGGGAAGGCTGTATGGCATGAAAGGCTTGTCCAGGCAGATCATCAGGGTTGTAAAGCTCAGAATCCAGCTATGACTAATGAGGAAGGAAGAGAAGTAGATGAAACAACATTCAAATTTGCAATTCTGCAGAAAATTACTGAGGTATTGAAACCCTCTGAGCAGAAATGGATTTCAGACACATGGAAACACACACAAAAATCAAGTTGAAGAAAGGGCCAACACACAAAGTATATTGCAGGTAACGAACCTGGTGAGGGAGCCGTACAAGTAGGTCAGGTACACAGCAGCAAGAATTGCTGAGCATGGGAGAATCTCAGTAGAGAAGGGGGTGCGAAGAACAATTAATTGGCCAGTAGCAAAAGAATAAAGCCTGGAAAAGGTTAAAATAGGACAGAAGGATGAAAGGGCAAAATACTGCTTGGGATCTATAAAGAGCACAGAGAAGAAAGATCACCAATGACGCTTGACCGAGGAACAGTTTTCATTCCCTCTTTGCCTGGAAGAAAAGCCAAGCTAAAGCTCAACTGCTGCAGCACCAACCAAGCAATGTCTGAATAGCAACGCAGGCCTGCCAGCCTGAGTCCAGAGGGCCCTGACACCCCTCAAAGACCCCAGGCCAGATCCCATGCTCTGTCACACCACATTTACACCCATCCGGTTCCATTTAAACTGTCCAAGTAACAGAGGTGGGAACCTGACCCCTTACTCCACCACAGCCTTTGTCTGAGCACCTCAGCACGACGCACAACATGCACAGTTTACGTTAAACAAGATAAGGAGCATAAAAACCTGGTTGCTGCAGCACAGGCTGAGCAGCACTACTGGTTTCATAGAGACACTCTGGCTGAGCTGTATAAACAGCACCAAACACTGCAGCCAGCCAGCTGACAGCTCAGATGAACGTACTTCATAGCAGAGCTGCACTCATAGCAGAAGTGTGTCTTAGTTTGCATTTCTTCCATTCCATACAGCCAACGTGATATTCAACAAGTTTGACTCCGTAGGTAACAGGGACATACTTGACTGCTGCTGTTTAATATATTTCAGATGCTTACTATAAACCTTCTACCCACCTCAGTTTTCCTTAGGGCCCTATCTGGCTGTATTCTAACCAGATAACAACACCTGGGTAGTAGCGTCATGTAACAAATGTCATACTTCCAATCAGGAATTACTTTAATCACTCAGTCACTACACACTGTATTCCCCCTGAATCTGCCAGTGAGCTGCAATCAAAACAAACTGGCGGCAACCAACAAATGGTCGGATATACCCATGCTGGTTTGCATCATTCTCACAGCTGATAACCAGGTACCACGACTGAGTTATTCTGTCAGCTTGTGCAAATATGGAACAAAATACTCCTTCGGTATTGTAGTATCGCATATATTTTAAGTCACTGCATAACATGCTTGTGCGCTATCCAAACAAACACACAGTGCTATTTTAAAATATAGATTATTGGTCCATAAGACCCACCATCACCCTCTTTCCCCATAAAATAGAATGCAGACTCAAAACACAAGTTACAGAGACGGCGCTGCTGTGTCACTTATCTCCCCACAATTTAATTAATCAACTGTCAAGTTCACAAAGAAAATCACAAGTGATTGCCAAGACTGTGTCATCAACAACAAAAATATCAGGCCAGATCACAGCAGAAATCCAAGAAAATTTAGCAAGACTGGTAAGCAGGAAACCTGAAACTCATCCCTGATTCAAAGAAGAGGCAGACAAGACCTAAACAAAGAGGTGAAGCAGCTTCTCAGTTCTGAAAACTAGGAGATGCAAAGACAAAACATTTGCCCAGATCCACCAGTTCATCTTTGGCTATTCCATCAGCAAGTGCTGCTCACAGAGGAGTCATGCTAACATAGGCCAGGGTAGCTGGTGGGAAAAAAAGGAGAGAGAATCTAGAGGAAAGAAATACAAAATCTAGGATGTACTAGTTCTCTCATGTGTAATGAAGTAGGGGGAAAGGTACCATTTCATTTGGGTGTCAGGGAGACAACAGCAGTTGTCAACAGAAAAACCTCCACTGTATGTTAATTAGTTGGTTTTTGTTTGTTTGTTTTAAACCAGATGCTCAAATCTTAAGACATTAGTATGTAATTAAAAACTTGTGTTAACTGAAAGATCATATTCACAGTATTCATATGGTAGTGTTTTATTTGCATAATTATTGATAGAAATACCAGTATCTGTGTGTCTGGGGCCAAACATTTTATTCAAAAGTTCAGTCTTAATGATGAGCAACATTGCCTCTCCTTGCTGAGGGAAGAAAATGCTCTGGGCCAAAACTGGAGCCCCTACACACAGTCTCTTCCGAAATCATAGGCAATGCTGCCTGAGTAGAGTCTCAGCCTTTGGGGAAATGCTGCTAAGCCCAAAGAGGAAGGTGAACAGACGGTGGTTTGGACAATTCACAGGTGGACAGACCACCTCTGGGCAGGTGGTTTGGACCAGCCCAAATCACCATCTAATAACTCTTTGGCTGCCTCTGGAAAAAGACTATGACGCCACAGCTCGGGATGCAGGTCACCCCACAACAGCTATAATGGTTCGTAGAAGGATGTGTCAAGGGACAATTCCCAGGTGTGTAAGCTAACCTTTCAGATCACAGGTGGGACATTCTGCTCATGGTCATATTTCTTTTAATGTTCTTATGGAGGATTTCTGCTTTCAGCAATGCCTATACAGCACTACCTCAAATACCCTGAGTCATTAAAAAAAATTAAATAGGATAAAAAATAAATTTAAAAAAATTGGGAAAAATGGTTCAATGACCTTCTGTTTGGTTTCAACTTCTTATTTTATTATGATCCCTACTTACTATATTTTATAAAATGCAAAATTTTATCTATTTTACCCTCTTGTATCTTTGCTTTTTTAAAGTGACACATTCTGTAGGTAAAAAGAAATCCAAAAAGCAAAATGGATCTTATTTTTGTATTTAAAAATTAAAAAAAAAAATAACCTCCCAAGCTACAGCAACATACAGACAGATAGAAAGTAATTGTGTTCGTATTTGAATTCTGTACTTCAAGCCACCTTTGATCAACTTGATTAATATTCCTTTCAAAAGATTTTATAGCTGGTGTACTTCATGAACACAATTAAAGCAGTTTAATCTGTTCTGAATGCTATGCTTCATAAAATTACTGTTCCTCTGATTAATTTTACAAAAAACACATGTAACTATGTACAAATGCATTTTTCTCATTGATAAAACAAGCCTGTGACAGTACTGGCCAAGAGATATCATTGTGCATATCTAATAAATCAGCAAGCCTGATGATGCAATGTCATGTGAGCTAATAGGCAAAATACTACAATTCTTGTTCAAGTAAAAGAAAAAATAGCCTGATTCTCAGCTGATAGCACTGGCTCAGCCAAAATGCAATTCTTCAGGTATCAGTATCGGTGGGATAACGCCACCAGCCAAAGTGTAGCCAGACTGTAGCTGATTCTCAAACCTTCCTCTACTGAAGTCAATAATAAAATTTTAATCAAACTCAACAGCATGGTTTCACACAGTTGAATTTCAGAGACACTAGGTCTGAACAGGACCCATCTGACTCCTGATCTGCAAGAGAGATTCACTTTGACCTTACCAGCACTGCCATGAGCAGGCTGATGTCACTTCACCCCATAAATCCCCTCGCCTGGCGCTGTAGCTAAGCACCGCTGAACTCGGGTACCCTCTAGGAACACTGTGATGTTGTAATGAGCAGTGAGACTTGTAATGCATTCCCCAGCTAGAAACAAGGGTTGCTGTGGCCACTAGAGTAAAAGAATGTAAAAAGGGATTGGGGAAGAGTAAAAAAGACAGGTAACGGCAGAGAAAACACAGTGATAATTTAAGTATCTCATATTAAAACATCACAACAATCACCAGTATCAGCTGAACTGTTAAACAGGTATTACAAGAAACAGTGGGTTCTTTTAAAAGAAGATTTCCTTTAAATTGGTTATTTCAGAGGAGAGGAGAAATGACACGCACAAGATACCTCTGACACAAGCTTCTGCTTCTTAATGTCTAAATTATGTTAGGTTTGGTTTGGTTTTTTGGAGAAATTATGTATTTAACATCCTGTTTGCAGTGCAACAGTAATCTAAACCCCTCTCTTATTTTTTGGCAAATGCTGCGCATCACTCACGTTAAGCTTACCGTTAACTGTGAACTGTTAACATGTCTTAGTGTGGTTTCAGTGTTCCTATGGCAAGGCTAAACAGCATTTAGAAAACAATGATATCCCCAGGCCCGCACTGTAGTTTCTGAAGCACAGATTAAGCATGGTATTCTGCTCAACAAGCTCATCACTGTTAAGTAACTCATCAGAAAATAAAGAGGGAATTATCAAATGGGAATTGCCAAGTAATTAGTTCTCTGAAGCAGATGACATACAACTGTTAAAGGGAGGGGCTTCCCTGTTAGTCATATGTCAGAGTAGAGCCTACTAGTCTGTAAATAAAAATGCATTACATATCATTAGTGCTATGGGTTTTTAACTGCTAGTGGTACATGGAGAATCAACTTACAACTTCTTCTAGTGCAATAATCCACTAGGATTTTCTTTTTTTCCTCTTGCATACAGTGAACTATCAAACTATTCTGGATCTACTTGCTGTCAGACTATCTGGGGAAAGCTACGAGCACAGCACAGTACCAAGCAGGGGATGTGCTCAGGGGCTAAGGAAGAGGAGAAATGCCTTTACTATCACATTAATAAGAAAAATCACTCTCTACTCAGTTACTACACATGGCACTGAAAGGGAACTGCATCAATGAGAAAATATTCACTAGCACAAAAATTCCAAGCACAGTGAAAGAGGATTAAGCCTGCTTTTTGTAATTCTCTTTCTCCATTAAAGCCTAACTTTCTTTTAAGTAGCTGGCCTCACAGAAATGTTACATTTACAAAACTACAAGGGCCTTCACGTGTGGGTACCTGACAAACAAAAATGCGGTAACAATCACAACCACATGCCAATATGAGTGAGAAACACTTCAACATTTTTACTTTTTATAGAGCGAAGAGTAACTCAATAAATCCTTAGGTCAGGGTTTCAGCTAGTCCCAAAATGAGTCAATTACTGCTAAGTATCTGATCAGAAAATAAAGAAGGAATTATCAAACTTAGGGCTTGCCTCCACCACAGTATCTCACCATGAGAAACCCTTCAGCTAACACACTCAAATCCTGATGCTGCCACTTGGGCTAATTTTCAACCGGAAGCATACCCCTGCTTTCCAGGCACAGCAAAACCCACCAGCACATCCCTGCCCCAACACACAATGCCGAGGGAGAGGCCAGGAGGGTGGCACACACAGATGCTGAGGCTGATACACAACTGCACATCACATCTAGTCATCTCACCACTTTCAGCCCTCAGCACGTAGAAGTTCTCTGTCTCTCTAATACTTCAACATCTGAAAGCCCATACTTTATAAAGTAATGCTAACAAGTTACAGTGCGTGGGACAGCAAGTGTCTTATGACATTTGCAGATACACCCTTTCAAAACAGAAGTTGGAAGGTCAATCAAACCTCAGGTCTTGGTATGAGCCTCGTGCTTTTATGTAGACAGATCACTAGACCCAACTCCATTTACACTTTAGACCACGTTATAAAACTTTCAATCAGTCAGACACCAGGGCTTCAGTATCTGCTGAAGGAACAACAGAGCAAAAACGTGAAAGGTCAGGGCTGAGGTGAGGGGGTAGGGCTGGGGCGATGGCAAAGCCTCAATTCTAAGATGTCAGTCTGCACTCACGTCACTTCATTTAATTGACCATACAGTTATTCACTTACACACAAAAAAGTTTTTTAAAAAATTATTTCTAACTACTATCCTATTATATCTAGGTCAAATCTCCGTTTCATTTGTGCTTCTAATATGTTCAAAATCTCCATCACATACCTTCTTTTGGCCCTACAGCTATCGTAGGCCTTACTAAACAGTATGAGAGGGAAGAAATAAAACCAGCTAGGATAAAAGGACACCAATGTGGCAATCAAAAAGCCACCACTGGACACACTAATATAGAGACAGATTACCTCTTTTTATGTTCCCTACAAAGTATTTTAAAAGGACAGACTGTTGTCCTTTTACAGAGAGGAGTAGCCAGAAGTCTACATAAAACAGAAATTATGTCTTATGTAAAAAAAACCCCATACTAGGTAGCGTACAGACATACTTAGGGAAAAAACAGGAAAAAAAAATTCTTACAAATGGGCTGTGGCTGTAAATTCAACCCAATATCTATTAATCATATTATAGTATTAAGTGACTCGACAGTGGAAAAGAACTCTTTGGTTGTTAAAACATCCAGTGTCTCTTGCAAAATCCTCTCAACACAACTGTTTAAAAGAAAGCACTGAGTCATTTGCCTACGTGGAAGGAGGCAGTGCACACTCTGAACAAATAGCAATAATTCTAGGTTTTTTAGAACAGGCTAAAATTAACTAAAGTCATTATTAAAAAAATAGCTGTATCTCTATTTTTTTATTTTTATTTTATTTTTACTAATCCCCATGTCCTTATTCAGGGAAGATGCTTAGCAGGCTCGACAATAATGCTGCTAGAACTGGAAGGGTAAGCACACCCGGAGCTCACACACAACAGCAACATTACTCCCTGAAGCCATGAATTCCTCACACGAGTAAAGCCATGAACATACGTGTACGGCCATTAGGCCTGAAGTAAGGTTTCTGAGATCTGATTTTGGATGCGTTCAGTTGAATGCACCCAATGTTCGGCCCCTCTGACAAACTCTGTGGCAATAACCCAGGTCTGCCTAAAACAGAGCGGGGCTGTTTCCACCTTCACCCTGAAACAAATTTGAAAGCCAGAAAAGATCTTAGCGCGCAATTCTCTGTCTTGAGCTGTGAAACCTATCTGTGGCGGCTCGCTGCACAGCACCAGGTCACGTTTCTTTCATGTGTTACTACTGCAAGCTCCTGCCTGTTACATCCAGTGACAGAACGTTTGTAAGCAGGCAGTCTCTACCCTGATAACTTTTATTTATAATTTAATTATATGGTGGGCCTGATTTTTTATCACTCCCTAGAGAAAATGAGAACTAACTAATAAGGCAAACAGAGGTACCCCAAAGTCAGTGACTAAAATGTCCAACAACAAGAAAAGAAGCCAAAACAAATCTGACCCAAAGTCCACAAATACAACACTATACTTCGAGCTTCACTGGTACAGAAAGAAGCAGCATAGTACTATATTCCTGTCATGCGTCTGCACCAGACTTAAGTAGGTTATATTTTTTTTTATCCAAAATGTTTGCTTAACATCTAATATATTCTTTCTCATGCAACGGCAGGAAATGCCAGATGCTAAAATATTCTAGGTAACTTAGCAATACATTGTGGATAACACAATCTGATTATTCATAGGATTTGACCAACACACTATAAATGATTACTTCTTCTAATTAAGAGATATAAGCCTTTCCTGTAGTAATCACTTCTGGAAATAAATACAATTTCATACAACCCAAACTAATTCTGAAAAAAATTAAATGCTTTGTGGAAATTATAATGTCATAACAAAAAGCTTCCTTCTATTTGATCTCCCAAGTCAATAGCTGCTACCAAGTCAGTTTTCTTCCAAAACAGAAAGAAGAAATGTGTCAGCACATGGGCACTTTGTCTGCTTTTTCACTCTCAAGAAATTCTTACTCCTCTGAAGAGATATAGTGATTACAATCCACCCCCACCATTCAAGCTTATTTGTAAACCGTAACAGGCATGTTTTTGCATGTAACTACTTGCTTAGACAGCTTCCCTGTAAAGCACAGCACCCCTCCCTGCAGCCACAATAAAATGTAAATTATGTGCTGCATACTTTTTCATGTATACAGCAAGTCATAGAAAAGTTATTCTGCAATGGAGACTTTCTGATCAGCCCCTCATAAACAGAATGCTTTGGTAATTAAGTTTTCTGGCTGTAAACAGAAAAATAATCCATTGATTTTCTGCACGTAACAACTACATTTCATTTTCTTTTATTTAAAGACACAGGCAATTTTCTTATGACCCTTTATCTTGTTTTCTTTAAGCATGAGCAGTATTGCCAATCCCAAGCACTCAAAAGTCATACAACAGGTCCAAAAAACCAGGCTGGCTTAATGACAATCAGATTAAAGAAATAAAATAAAAATTTATGTTCTTTTTATTGGCAGTATGATCAGTGAGCCTTGAGACTTAGGTTTTTCAAGGTATTCTCCACAACCATATGGGAAGGAGAGAGGGAAGAGAGTAAGAGCAGGCTGATATATGTGCACTATTACATCCAGTCTGGCTACAGTATTTCAGGGGAAAAAGACCAGAAGAACTGAAAACATTCCTCAAACCAGAACAGAGGACACCCTGGCACATTAGTAGCGACTAGTTATCCTGGGAAGTATCCTTATTCCAGACAAAGTTTAGTGCACAGGAGGAAGTGGAGATGCTGGAAAAGTCAAGCAGGCTGTGAGCAACAAGAACCACTGAAAACATTCATAGAAGCACAGGAAGGATTTATACAATTTTACACGTGGCATTTTACAACAAAAATCAAAGCCTGTAAACTTTTCCATTCATACTATTGTCTTTTAGTAACTGAATATGCTCTGACCTGAGGTGAACATAAAACCACTCATCTGGAGCCCACTGTCCTGTAAGTCACCAAACTCAGTCAGCAGAGTTAAAGGAATTTTTCTGACAAGAGTTCCTCAAGGACCTCTACTGCCAGGCAAAGGAAGTACAAATGTATCACAGGTAGGTAATCGTACAGATACTGGTAAGGTGTCCACACTGATTAAAGCCCAGAGCAGACAGTGTACACTTGTTAGAGGAAATAAAAAGCATTATATGCTCACCTTATTGGCAGTGCATATCTGTATGGTGAAGACAAAAATGAAGGTGGTCACTGTCCTACAGGGGTCAAGAATAAATTCACAGCTTGTATTGCTTGCCCATCTGGCTTGGCCTGCGATGTGACTGCTATTCCAGGAGTTGAGGAGATGGAATCCAAAATAAAAAGAAAGAAAAACACAGTTAAGAGTCAAACAATTTACAACTTGCTACGACATCCCAGTGAAGACTGAGACTGCTTTTGCTACTACTCAAGCACAAATAAACTACAGCTTTAATCCTGCAGACAGAGCACATCCAGTAGAGAGCAAAGCCCATTTATTCAAACTGAGTGCTCTTTTCCTAAATGTGATCTTAATGAGGTGAAGAATCATAAGCGAGTTGAGATGACTGTCTTCACTGCCAACAGAACATATTTTATTTGAGGAGGGGCATCATCCAGAAAACATACTGCTGCAACTACTACTATTAGGAGAAAAATAATCAGTTTTGGCAATTTGACATTAGCTTGTGCACTATTTTGTCATTACTGGTGGCATGCTAGAGTCGATGCATATTACTGCAAATTGCCAAATAATATAAGCAAAGGAAAACTTAACCAATGTGATTTTTTTTCTATTTCTGTATTTTTGCTCAGTAAAATTACAAAGCACCGGCACTGAATTTCTGCTGACATCACATATTAAACAAAATACATTTTGTTTTTTCACTTGGAATCTCACCAAATATTTTTATCGCTCTTGGGACAATAAAAGGATTTAGTGGGACCATTTCTCCCTCACTGAGAAGCATTTTTGTTGTTTCAGTTTATGAGCATACTTACTTGTGCCTATTTATGGAAGGATTTACACACATACTTAACTCCAGATAGGTTCTTTAATCAATCCTCATTCAGGCAAAACCCTCACTGGGACATGTACTATAAAGTAACTTTGCAGACTGGGACCAATGCACACACAGATTTGCATGTGTTGTACAACCACCGCAGACTACAGCTTTGAGGAAAAAAAAAAAAAAGAAAAGCCCAAACATGAAGCATTACATTCTCAACACATACACCGAGGTCAGAAAGGAATTATGGTCATCGACCTGGTTTTTGTCTTTTTGCAAAAGTCAGGAGTCTGCAAAGTTTCTTGCATTCTAAAACATGAGTCATGTATCAGCTCAGCCAAAACCAAGTAAAAATCTTCAACTTCTTTATGTAAAGAATGCGAACCGCTGAACAAGACTCCAAAATACAGTGCCTTTCTCCAAATACCTATTTATTTATTTATTGCACTTAGAGCCTTGCATAAAAGTAAAAAGAAAGGATGAGATCAGGATTTTCAGTTTGCAAAGCTTAGGCTATTGAAGTCACTGGAATATAGCATGCCATTTCTTTGCAATGAAATATTTACCTGTGCCAAGCCTGTCATACTTCTGTTTCTCATGCTGATTACATTTTCATTTGTTAAAGCAGAGTTGGTTACAGCAGTCTCAGCAGAGACCTACAACTAAATCTGTTATCTGCACCGTGTGAATTGTACACGCTGTACCTGTACACTCCTCCAAAGCAGCCAAATCATCCACAACCTGTACGCTTGGCTAAGGCTGTCACATAGCCCGACTCCTCTCAAGCGGCATCAGTGTGAGCTGGCTCACATGCTGGAGTACGTTTGCAGCCAGCCAGTGCTTCAGACCATCTATGCAACTCTGACACGCATTTCCTCTAGAGCCTGCCATGCTTCTTTATTGTGCTTCCCCTTCAATTAGTGCACCACAACAGGAGCAGCACACCCCTATGAACAATGACAATGATAATCCTGACTGCCATCTACTAAGATGTGCTGCTAAACTTCAGCAAGGGAAAAATGTGGCCTTGATTTTGTTTTACTAGCTACATTCCTAAAACAATTATTTTTTAAATTCTGATGTTTAAATCCTTAGTTGCTTTTCAGGTGACTGCATTTGTCTATTTTCTTAATTAACAGGAAACTAGGCCACTGGATCTATTACATAAAAATTTTTGTTAAGTGAAATTCCAGGTCTCTTGTAAATCTCCTTTAAAACAATACTAGTTTTTTCAACCTTTCTAAATAAATTCAATCAGGCCAGAAGAGCAAGGGAGAAAAGTTGCACTGTTTATTTTCGAAAAGTCTTTTAGCTATGTATATACGGTCTTTCTGAAAATAATTACTTTCTAATGCTCTTAGTCACACAGGTAATTTGTCTTACAATAAAATATGTATAAGCAGCACGCAGCACACAAAGGCTTGCTCTACAGGAGTCGTCCTGCACACAATTATTCCGCTCCCTCCAGCCCATCCTCCCAACAGGCTCCTCTACTGCAAGCCACCTCCTTGGTACAGAGGCCCAAAACCGAGGCGGTTGCAGAGGATATTCTCCCTTAACAAGAAGGGCGAGTTAGTCGCGGCGCTGAAAAGCTGCACTTTGAGTGTAGGAAACTGCCCACGAACTCCCCATCCCCTCGCCCCTCCAAAGAGAAATGCCTCTGTGGGGCAGGCAGGCTGAGACCTGCAAACTTGTCACACCGAACGCAAGACTGCCAGCTGCCTGGCGCTGCAAGAGCTGAACCCACCAACAGGCATTTCTCATTACCTCCTCCAGCTCCGGTGCTTTACCATCAGAGCGATTAAAATATCTATTTTACTGAGATATTTCTGGATTGCATTATGTTCCAGCCTGGTACTACAAACGCTTGGGAGCTGTGGGTGCTGATGATTTCTCATCATCGAGACACAAAATCCTCTGGGCCAAGTTCAATAGTAGTGTAAGTGCACAGAAGATTAGTGACTGGAATAGGGGTGTTAACCACTTCTGCAGTCACTTAATGCAGCTCCTTAATGAGGCAAAAGTCCTATTTAAGCCCGCAGTGCTTTTTGCCGTTAAAAAGAAACAGAGAAAATAACAGTGATATGCAGCAGATCACTTTCTGAGCTCTGTTACTTTACTACATGCCTGGATTAAGTCCAATAAATGGAGTTATTCTAGATATACACCCATGTAAGTGGCTCACAATCCCGTCCCCTGGACTCACTCCAGACTTATGACATTAGAACGGAGGGCCAAATTTGGTGCCTTTAAAAAAATTATACCTACATTTGTGAAAAAGCAACTCAAAAGAGTGGTATCCAAATACTGGGAATAAAGACAAATATACATTCCTAGGTTAAATACATTTTTTTTAAGAGCGGTATGCAGTTCAAAGCTAATCAGACTGCATATTTTTTCAAGGTCTTACTAACTTTGTGGCAGAAAGTCTCCTGCTCTATGGCTATAATATTTTGATGAGCACAATGAAAAAAAAAAGGCAAAAAACCACCAATATCAGAAATGAGTTATTTACTGATGAGAAAATTGTTTTTAATAGTATATGCTTAGTCTTTTATCACACGAAAATGAAGTCAGCTTTCACCTAAAATGCAAATGGGCCTAGATCTTGCTAAGAACTATGAAGAGGCTTAACAAACCTAACTGACAGTAGCTATACCAGGTATCACTGATTTTCATTTTACCAGTCAAAAGGTCTAAAGTACAGTACATGAGCAGAGAATAACAAGCCTGTGGCCTAAAATAGGAATGCTGGGATGGGAGCTGTCACAAACTCACAAACACCGTTACAGACACCAAACAGTTAAACCAGCCAGCCAGAAAAAAAAAAAAAAAAAAAAAAGAGAGAAAACTCCAAAGAAACTTTTATTGCAAGCTTTTAAAGCCAAAAGCATTTTTACAAAGCACCACACCTTTGTTAATTTGCTAATAACAAACGCAAGGGGAACCAACGATTTGGCTAACCTGCTAAGCGTGCCACGTACCGTTCCATCTGCCTGACATTACAGTAGGCAATGAACACCCTTCCCGAGAAGTTCAGCCATTAGGAAACCACCGCCGGCATCCTTCAATTTTCGGCAAGCCCAAGGCGTTGGCCGTGCCGGCCATACGCCACCGACACAGCACACGCAAGGCCAGCAGTAGCCCGGTGGGTCGCCCGCCAGCCGCACACACACCTGAATGGACGGTGAATACCGTCTGTTACCATGGCAGCCTGATCTAATTACATGACTGATGAGGGCTGGAGTAAGCACGCTGAAAGCCTACGCCGCTGACATGTCGCTACATGATGAGAGAGACAGACAGACAGGCGAGCGCGGAGGAAAATCTATCGACCTCCGCCTTATGTAAAAAGTGAGATTACAGCCACCCGTGAAAAAAAAAAAAAAAAAAACAACACCTGCTGCCCGTAAAACACCGGACCGGTTTTATGAACAAATTAGGTGCAATAACATGCAATTACAACTTACTATTATCTCGCAGCATCGCAAAAATAACTACGGCGTAATATTTTCCCCGGCCATTCTCAGTTTCCCTCTCCCTCATTCATAACCCTTGCTCCGTATCATAAAAGTGTACCATCTCCATCACCCGAACAGAAATAGATTAACACGAAGCTGGGATTTTCCTTTAGGGGAAGGCTTCGTTCGAAACTGAAATTAAAAGTCCTTGACTTCTCGGTGTGTAAGCAGAGTAACTCGCTACGCCTGACCACATCTGACGCGTAAAGTAACCATTACTGCATAAAATGCATAACCATGAGTGTTAAAGGTTAAAGTGTAACCTGTGTTAGAAAATATGAATTTCTTTACCATATGAAAGGGAAAAGGTCTCCGGCAAAGGTCATCTACCTGCACCCTTGCCAGTCTGTGCACAGAAAACGTTTGTCAGGAGGAAGGTTTTACAAACACAGATTTCTTCGCCTGGGCAGATCAGGAATGCTTACGATTTTTCCCCAAAATCTATCTGGAGTTTGGGCTCACGGGGGAGAGATGCTGCTCAGAGGAGTCCCTATTACACAGCATACGGTAAACAAAATAAAAATAGCCTGTCGCTCTCGTTATCTACACAGTGCATTATATAACGGGCTTCCGACTTGTTTTCTTTTCTATTATTACTCTTCAGTAATTCCTCCTCTTCAATAACATGTAAATCGCTCCCAATTCTGTCATTTTATTATTATCGCTATTACTATTACAGTAGGAGCCAATGTTTTCCAGCACGCTTTAATTTAAACTTTAATATTCTCAGGAATTGCACCGAACAGATTCGGCACCCACAAACATACAAGGGGTCATTTATTTGGATTCTGCCGGTAAATTACGATGCCTCAGGAAAAAAAAAAAAAAAAACAAAACAGAAGAAAAAAAACCCAAACCAAACAAAAACACCCAACCCAAACCCCCACGACCCAACCACCAGCCCGGCCCAAGCAAACCCCGAGGCGATGAGGTGAGCGGCGGGAGGGCAGCGGCCGCCGCCGGAGCCCCGGGGCGGCGGCAGCGGCGGGGAAGCCCAAGCCCGGCCCCGGCCCCGCTCCCTGCGGGCGCCTGGGGACGCCGCCGGCCGGACCCCGCGGCGGGCAGCGGGGCGGCGGCCCCCCGCTGCCCCCCCCCTCCTCTTCCTCCTCCTCCTCCCGGGCCCTCCCGCCCCGTCCCTCCGCCGGCGCTGCCCCTCCCGCCCCCGTTCCCCCGGCCGGCAGTACCGGGTGGCGTCTGCAGCCAGCTTGGGCCCCGAGTGAAGCGGAGCGGGGCTGCTGCCGGGCACATCCCAGCCCCAGCGCCGCCTCCTCCTCCTCCTCCTCCTCCTCCTCCTCCGCCGCCTCCTCCTCGCTTCATTCACCCTCCGGCAGCCGCCCAGCCCCGTACTACATACGCCGTGCGGCGGCGACCGGCCCTGCCGGCACCCGGCCCCGCGCTGCGCTGAGCGCCGCCGGGCCCGCCCGTCGTACACGCACCGCACGGCCCCCCCGCACCCACACGCGCACACACACACACAGAGGCACACGCACAGGCACAAACACAGTGTGTGTCCCCCCCGCGTCGCCAAACACACACACGGACACCGCACCGCCCCCCCCCCCCCCCCCCCGCACACATCCACGCGCAGCCTCACACACACACACCCCGAGGCCGCCGCACCAGGGGCAGCCGCGCCTCGCAAAATGTCCACCCTCCCCGCGGCCACTCACACCCCACCCGGGCCGGGGCGGGGGGGTGCGTGAGGAAAGAGCCGGAGGTGGTGGTGGTGGTGGGGAGGGGAGGTGTAGGGCTGTACCAGCGGTCCCCCTCGGCCCTCAGCTGCCGCGGCGGGCCGCACCGTGTCCCCGCACCCCCGCTGCGCTCCCTCCGCCGGCGCCCTCGGCCATTTCGCGGTCGCCCTCCCAGCCTGCCTCCCCTCCCCGGGGGCCGAGCCGGGGCCTGCGGGCCGGGCTGGGCCGGGCCGGGTTCGGCCGCAGCGAGGCGGGCTATAGCCCCGCCGTGGGGTGGGCAATTCACTCCCCCCACCCCCACCCCCGGCCCCGTGTTTTTCCAGCTGGAAATCGCCGGCGGTTTGCAGTCTGAACAAGGGAAAAAGCCGGGGGGGGGGGGGGGGGGGGGAGGGAAGGGGAGGAAGGCGAAAAGCAGATGAGGAAGAAAAAGCCACTTACTGTGAAGTGTCAGTGGAGGTGGGGTTGGCGGGGGGGGGGGTCAGAGAGAGACTCGCACACAAATGTCTTCCTAGCTGATCACGGGGCTTGGGTCTGCTTTTTTTTTGTTTGTTTGTTTGTTTGGTTTTTTTCCTTCCCCCTGCAGTGACACAGGTCCGGGATGTCTCCACCACTGTAGTAGAAAATGATGTCTGCGGTACAGCGCTCGCTCCCTCTCCTCTCTCCAGCATGTAAATGGGTAACAGAAGCCAAATATGGAGCAGTTGGCTGCCTCTGCAACAGCTCAAGGATCCTACTTCATGCAAAAAAGGGGGGGGGGGGGGGGAGAGAAGGGAGGAGGAGGAGGAGGAGGCAAGGCAACACTCTGGCAGGCGGCCAAGAGAGCCACACAGATTATTGCATACGCACAGCACCGCCGGGCCAAGGCGGCCTTAACCCTTTGCGGGGCCGCCGCACTCTGCCCGGGGGGGGGGGTGCGGCGGGCGTGGGGGGGGGCGGGACGGGGGGGTCGCCACGGCACTTACCTCCTCCTCGTTGTAACACTTCAAAGGCCAGGCTGGCCTCGCTACCGCGGGATTAATCCCTGCGCACGCCGCTCTTCCAGAGAAGTCCCCGCTCCTGTGACAGGCTGCGTCGCAGGGATCTCAAAGCACTTTGCAGGCAGAAAGAAATGAGCTGGGGGGTGGGGGGGGGGGATAAAAAAACCCCAACCCCAACCCTATATTGTTTAAGGGGGAAGGAAGAGGCAGCTAGCGAAGCATGCCGTCCTTCAGAAATGGCAGGGAATGCTGGTTTAAGGGATGCATGAAAATCAGTTGCTCAGTCAAGGCTGGTCTGTCTCTCTAAGGGAGGAAATAAAACTGTGCTGGAAGCCAGGGAATGCTCTGAAGCAGCCTCTGCGAGAGTCAGAAGAGGGTGATTTTATTTAAGATGCCATATTGCATTTCGCAGTGGAGAACTGCGAAGTGATTTAGAGCAAAAGCCTGCATCCCACTCCCTTTTTCTGAATTAGTTTTATTTATCCGGATCCTTGGCATATGCTTGAGTTGCTTTGTAGAAAGTACCTTCCACTTCATTCAGACCAAAGAGGCTCTGACTCATACCATCACTGAACTAGAAGACAGGCAGGGAGGGCTAAACCACGCATGTTTGGGTACTAACTCCCTCTGGATTCCTTAGCACACACTTCATCAAAGATCCCCTCGCATCTCCCAGCTGTATGCAGAGCATGGTGAGCCTCTCCCAAACTCCCCCCCCAACTAAGGCACCTTAAAATTCCCCGGCACTCCAGCATCAGCGCGTTACTCTCTTACTTCTCTCAACACAGGTCTCTGCAGTGCCATAAACTGCAGTGATGGGCAAATAACAAGCACGGATGCAAACCGGAGACTGGAGAAAATACCCTCCTTCTGGACTGGCTCAGTCTGGTCTTCAAGTCTTAGAAGAAAAGACAAAACACCAAATTACCAAGCCAGGTACAACGTGGAGAAATAAAACAAATTATGGAAGCTATGAATGGGAGGAATACAGCCAAAGGACAGTGGGCTGCTACGCCTGCGTGCAACCTGACAGTGGTCCATAAGGAGCCATCCGCTCTCTGCATCGGCATCAGGAAGGGAGGTATAGCACAGAGAAAGCCTCTCCCCACCCAAAGGACACTGCAAAAAATGTTGCATAAATACCAAAGGCCGTTACATACCAGCTCCACGGAGCTGGACGCTGTGGGGTCACAGGCCTCAGAGAGGCAAGCCTCAGATGTGCACTCCCTGCAACGTGGCCATCCAGACCAGGCTGTTTACTGTGGCTTCTACCAACTCACCACAATAATAAGCTCCAAGGTACCAGGTTTCTAGTGCAGGTGTCCATTATATATTGGCATTGGATTTTAGCATTAAATCTAGCGTTAGAGTTTAGATGCAAAGTACCCCCAGACTCAGCCTGTTGTCATGCAGATCAGCAAAGTAGTCCCTTCTATAAATGACTGTACTGGTTCACAGTAATTGCCAAAGAACGTAATAACAACATTGTAAGCTGCAGTGCTCTTGATTTAGAGTTGATACTGTAATGCAGACTAGCTTTATGAAACATAAGGATATTTTACCACAGCACCTTCTGCATCTTTAGTTCAGGTTCACCATAGAACCCAACATCATTTTCCGTTCTGGGAGTGGCCTGGGGACAGCAGCAGCAACAGGCCAAGGTGCCTGATCAAACGTACCACTCAGCACTACGAGACAGTGAATCTACAGCAGCAAAGCAGATAGCAAAATCATCTTCACCCAGCTAGTGCAAGGTTCATTGATTAAATAAAAGGAACCAAGGGAGAGAGACTGAGACTGGAGGTTACTGAAAATCAAGTGAAAGCCCCGGAGAAGCTGCAACCCCATCATCGGGGTCCAATTCTGAGTACGCAGCATTCTCCTGTCTGCCACCTTTTATTCCAGTTGTAGAGAGTGTTACCTCAGGAGAAAGGAATCTTTCCTTCTCAAACGTTCACCTTGCCAAGAGGTGTGGCACACGCAGAGAAAGAGAAGCCACATTCATGCTGAAGCAAGCTTTGGGCAACTTTCCCTTCTGCAGCAGGCTCATGTAAGAGGCTTGTGTATTCCTCCACTCTGTGGCTATGGTGTTTGCCACAGGACCCACATTTTTTGCCACGCTCCAGGCTCTAGGCTTTTAAATCTTTGACCGTGTTTCTGCTTCAGGGTTGAAGAGAGACCCCTAAAATATAAGTTCATTGTTAGCCAAAGCAATGCTGTTTTCCTGAGCCAGTGGGCAGCCGTGGTTTTGGGAAGTGCCACAACTGCCACCAGCCATGTCAGGTTCATAAGCTGTTCCTCACCTCCGTTTTGGCTTGATATATGTTGTTTGCATTAACAGATGAGAGATGAGGGGACCATGCCTCCACGAACATCACCTGACATGCAGGATATACTACCATGTCACAAGATGTCCTTGTGCCTCTGCAGCTCCCCTGCTGAGGGCCTACACTGGGGCTCAATATATTCCCTCCACAAGAAATACCACAAAATATGGAGGCTCTGGTGAGGGCAGAGGGGGTGGGAAACAGCATTTGAACGTGACCTTTGCTAAGTGTACAGGACAGAGGTCCCTCAGTATCTATTAAGGCAGTGCAGCCTATTAGCCCAGAACTGCAAAACTAAGCCAGAAGAGAATGTATCTGCTGTGGAAAGTAGATGTGATTTTACCTGCCACCGGGATAGTTCAAACAACAGGGATAAAGAGAAGCAGCTCAGCACTGAAGCAGTCAGGTCCTGCTCAAGGGCTACCCCAAATACCTGCACTGTCACAGCAGCTAAGAGCCACCCTAAATCCCATCATATTGCCCCCACTGAGGATGGCGTATACCAAGGGGTGTGTACACAAAAGTAGCCGCAAACTTCCAAAACAAAATTCTTCCGTTGCAGACCTTCCTGCCCCTGGGGACAGAAAGAGAGCAGAGATACATGACAGATGCTAGTCATCTGGTTGAGTGCAGTATGGACAGGGGCTCCAACACCACGGTGGTGAGTGGGACACAAGAACCCACACCGAGTCAAGCATTTTTATTTCCTGCTGGTGATGTGCTGAAACTGATATGACTCCCAACTGAATTACAGTCTTGACCAAAAGGTATTAATCAATTTGACATGCAAGATGACCACTGTCTAGAAGAAACTGTCTTTCAATCCACTATTAGTGTGACATCTACACTGCATGTTTTATACAGTTAATAGTATCTCTGAAAAAGGGGTGAATAAGAGGCATAAGAAGTTGGATTATTTATTTTCTTAAACCTTCACGTTCAGGGAAATCCAGTGATTGACAATGTATTGAGTGAAAAGTAATTTCACAATTATTGATCATTACAGTCTAAGTCTTCAATTTGACATAAAATGACATTGTTGGTCTCATTACAGCCTCTAGTGGACAGTAGTAATCCACTTCACAGACCTGTCATACAATTTGCTCAAATGACAAACGTTATAGAGGTAGAGGTTACTCTGAGAGAGCATGAACATACTGTCATTCTTAACCTCTGGCAAAAAGGATTTTTGAATACAGTCAAAGGTTTGTTGTCATTGCTCGTCAGGTGCCTTGCTTTACGCTCCAGGTATTAACACTGACTTGTAAATAAACAGAGAACTTCTGCTATTCATTTCAGTTTCAGACAGCTTTCATCAAAACTAAATTAATCTCAAATATTTTTATAACAGAAAATATTGGTTGCCATGTTTTTGGCTTAAGTAAGATGTTTTTATTCCAACTCAGAATCTGCCGACTGTCCAATCCACCTCCTATCTATTTATAGCCCTCTCACATTCAGATAATTTTTGTTAATGCAGTTATTTACATTATTATTTCAGACATATGCAGCTGATTTAAGGTGTTTTAACAGCTTTAACAAATGAGAAATTATAATTTGGATTACAGCTGGCTAATTGAGGTACGCTTTCCTCAGGTAAAAGGTAAAAATGTACACGATCTGAACAATAATGTATTTGGGATGTGTTCTTTAACTTGAAGTGCCACTTGTGTGAGCATTATAAAATATGACTAACGTCTTTATTTTTTGTGTATTCACTTAGAAAAGAGTGTATCTCCTGTCAGAACTGGGATGTTGATGATGTTCTCCAGAACTCTGTGATTGTTTTCAGATGGAAGGAAATTAGATTGGTAGACACAGAGAGCCAATGCTGCCTCTTTAAAGCCACAAGTATCTCATGCGAATTAACATTTACTGAAATGAGAGCAAAGCATTCATGAAGACTAAGCAAGTATGTAGTACTACATTGTGACTCAGAAAGAGAAAAATCTTACGGTCTAAAATGCTGAGGTCCTTTGCAAGTGAATTCAAAGGTAAGGCTGCCATTAATTATTTTACCACATTGTGGCTAGGTATGGGTTGTAGGGTTGCTGAACAAATCATTATTTGTCATGCCTTATCATATAGGTAATGGGATATGTAGGTAAAAAAATGCTTACCTTACCTTATCATTGTCTTGATTATTTAAAAGAAGCAATCAAGTTCCTCTTTAAATAACAATAGCTTCAATAGCTTTAAAATAATAGGTCCTTACAAAGATGCAGATCTGAAATAAGATGCTTGTTGTTGTTGTTGTTGCTTTTTTTTTTAAACAGGGAAAGCAATTCATCGAGGGATTAAGAAAACTGATGAATCCTCTCAAGTCTTAAAATCAAGACTGATTTAGTCTTTTGAATAAGTTGTCAGTCAGTTATAGGTCATTGATCTGGAAGGAAGACCAGCTAACCTACCAGAGACTATCCCGGGATGCACCACAGCCACAGCTAGCCCCATAAGTAAGCTGTTCCCGGAGTGACCAGTGGAAAATAAAAGTGCTAAGCCCTTCTCTAGAGGTGCTTAATTGGCCTAGGCACCTCTCAAGTAATAACTATTACGACCTGTTAGGTGCTTTATGGACTGTAGTCTCAAGCTGCCTGAGGTGTCTGTTCATGTCCTGGTCTACACATATCTCTTCTGACACTGCAGTTACCCCTATGGCTGGTGTGAGCAGAAGGGCCAAGCACAAATGGAAACTAAACTGCTGTCTGAGTCCTAGAAGCGATCACTTCATATTGGGGTCAAAGTACGCCAGCAGGGCACAGAGGGTAAGCCCTACTCTGTGGAAAATACTTGGTTTCCAGGGATTTCTAGGCAGTGCTGTTAACAAGGATTAACATTCAACCAAAATGATGGTGTGGACCTCAGAAGAATTCACCAGTTGCCTCCTGGGAGAGGGCTCTTGGCTGCTAACAGGGAGCCGTCAGAGGCCACAAACCTTTTTAAGAGACACGTGTTGTCTCTTTAAATCATACTTGGTACAGAGTCTTACCTGGGAGTTCACTTGCCAGGTTTTTTTTCTGTCTGTTAAGGGCATTATGGTCTAGATAGATTAGATTAGCATCTATCATGTAAACACTCAGAGTTGGGAAGTAACTCTTGACCTTTCTTGATGTGTCTTATCCACATATAAGGCGGTATGGTTTCTAAAGCCTGTTACAGTCTTTCTGATCAATTCTATACATATTTTGATAAGTGCAATGAGTTTTTAGGGGAGGAGGGGGAATGGGCTAGAATTGGCTGCTTACCTGTTTGAGCAGACCTAGGAATTGAAAACATGGATTTTTGACTCGTAAGTCCTTTAATGGTCCCAACTGAGCTGTTCTGGGCTATTGAACAAATCCTTCCTACCTCACGGATCATTGCCCTACCAGACCTTCAGAGCCAATGTGCTCAATTCTGCTGCCAAGCCTGCACGTTTTATTCACACACTAAAAATATTTATATTTTGTTGATAAAAGGTGCAACATATGAATAACAGCTGTTTTCTACCCTCACTGTCTCTACCTCTTCCCAAAATATGATACACATAGGCCTTGGCCCCAAAGCTCTCATGAAAATGCAGAACTGAAGTTTACTGAATTCAGCCAATATTGGTAAATCTGGGCTCATACCTTGGTTTCAAGTCAAAGTTAAGTGCAAGTTGCTTTAAGTCCCAGACCAGAGTTATTTTTTATTTATATTTTCACTGTACTGTCAAAAAGAAAACTAATAACTAAGTATTAACCAGAAATACAGTAGCAATCCTGAAACATAGGTATCTTTTACACAGAAAAGAGCTATTTTTCTTTGTTTTTAAAAGGTACCATATGCCACAAGACTGCAGTCACCAGCAGCACAGGAATGGCAACTCTGAACATTGCATAAACATCAAATAAAAATTTAAGCAGGATAATTTTGGTATGAAGGAATTGCTATATCCCCTTAGATTTGCTCCATAGTCATGGTCAGTTGGAAAATCCTCAGAGATGGACTGCAGGCATGACAGTGAATTGCCTGGAGTGTAAGAAATCCTCAGCCTACAAGGCTTTGACCAACAACCTGAGTGAGCATAGTAAACATTCACCTTCCATCCAATTACAAGCTGAGGGGGTATTCTTCCCATTTCTTCTGCAAGGTCACAGCGATATGTCCAAAGAAGCCTGAAACTGCATAGTTTAAAAAGCAAATGTCCTGGGAAAAGTGTCAGGAAGCCTGAGGTAGGATATTACTTTAAATCAGAATGATTTCTGCTTGTGCAGACCATTTCATAACTAGACTGGCATTGCTTTGACTTCTTACTGCACAGAGGCAGCATCTTTCCCTTAGAGATTTTCCAGATCCTCATGTTCTCTCTTTAACCTTCAGCAGAGGCCTTTCTACTAAAGGCAGTAATTGTTCCCATCTTGGCTGAAATGTCATATCATGTCTCTCTCTTTCTCCCTGCCCACTTTTTCCACAGGAGAGTTCCCATTTATACTTGTCTTTCTACCGTGGATCTGCTGTCTTATTGTCCTCATATGATATTATTTGTTTATTTATACTTACATTAATGAAAGATACCTGTTCAAAGCTGTAGAAGCCCTGGCACATAGCAAATACAAGCTAAACACAGCAGCGTGAAAGCAGTTTTCTCAAAAGGAACTTAGCTGGGCATCTAGGCACACCAGAAACACCTGCCCACTGAAAGCACATCTTCAGCCTTCTCCCAAAATGTGTCTTTTGCCACAAGTCCTCTCCAAAACCAGTAAAATTCAAAGCCTTTTGAAGTGTACATTGTACCACAGGGATAGACCTGCTCCTGCGTGGACTGTTCTATCATGAGGTCAAGTATAGCCAAGAAAGCGGAGTGGACACCTGGGGGCAGGACCATCTCATGGCAAGCTCCTCCTACTCAAGAGATGCTAGTTCTGAAAGGGCTCCTTGCTATAGAACTTTCACAGTTTATAATTCTTGCTTTCTCTGCACAAAATGACATAAGAATGGCTACACAGTGGCTGTAGGACAACAGTGGTCATAAGCAGATGCTTAAGAAAATGTGGGTCTTATATACGACTTCCTCCATGTCCCCTCCAGCCTCCTACTATTTTCAGCTCAAAGGACTTCCTGAGCAGGATGTGGTTTCTGCCTATTTAGGAACCCTCAATGGATTTATCTCCCAAGGCTTGTACAGTCTCCCCCTCAGCACATGTAAACTTTAAGCATCCACAGTCTCCTATGTAACACTGCACAGGTCGAGTCCCTGATGCAAGAGGAATCACCCCATCCTGCATGCTTCTCTTGCACTGAGACAGAGGGTGGCTGGTCCCCACCCATACTCTCCATGCTACCCAGAACTTTGCAGAGATCTATCATATTCCCCCTAAATTATCCTTCTGCCAAGCTGGAATGGTTGTTATACATACGATCTGTTAAAGACTCCACTGCTTCTGCCATAATTCTAACCTGATTTTGAGTCCCTCTGTCTTGGTCTTAGTCCTGTAACATCCTCACTTCCTCCATTCTTCTGCCTGTAGAATAGGGACAGTAAAAATTATCCTTTTATCTCACAGAACAGTGGTGACACAGTGAAGTACAAGTACTATTACTCTTAAAGCAATACAGAATACTCTCTTTTCCCAAGGCTTAGCCAAGGGCTCAGAAAAGCAACAACTCCACATATCAAGGACAAGAGAAAACAGTATTAATATAAACAAAAATAAACCCATGATTCTATCTACATTTTTTTCATACTTGTTTAGCCACACAGACTGACTAAAACCCTTCCCATTTCATAAACTATCTCGTCAACCAACCCACTCTGGTGTTAAATATCCAAAGTGACAGGACATCTACTACCAACCTCAAGAGATTATTTCACTCACTTATACGCATAACAGATCTGAAAAATATGACATGCTACAAAAGCCATGTAATTAAATGCTCCTGCTATTTAATCTGTCTCTCCCCTTTCCATGATACATCTCATTTTTCTAGGACATAAATATTAAGTAATTTCTCTCCCTTATTTGGCCCATCTTCAGCTAGGTGTGTAAACTTGGTTTCTGATTTAAGGTGTACAAGTTGTCCCGTTGTCTTAATGATTCTGAATCATACATTTAAAGTTAGCTATGTGCTTGAAGGCATGTCTTCATGAACAAGTTACGGTGAGGCAGTCAAGGGTGTGGATTTACAGGACACCACCTACTCGGCAATAACTGCACGGATGAACACCCTTTGCCTGCTGGTAAGTGCAAAGCAGGTTAGCCCAGAGAAAGTCCCAGCCAAGATCATCTCTGCCTCCCCACAATCACTTTTGCTGCTATTCTCCGAATACTCCTCCTTTGGCCAGTCTGTCCCCAGCAGTAACACTATGCCCAGAAGTAAACATAATAGATGCATATAGAGGCACCACCACCTCCCTCACCTCCAAAGTGATCCACCACCAGACACAGTTCAAATCATATGGTTATTTTAATACACCCCTATAATCCTGCAAACTGAAGTCATATTTAAGAGAACTTGTCTCCCTCCCTGCATTATGGCTTCAAACCTTTTTTACTGTTTATATAGTAGGATATATTTTTTGCAGGGTCTTCATCGTTTATCATGAGTCCTCTAATTCTTGAGCCCCTCTGTTTCCCTCTGCTGGTTAAAAATGTATAGTGGGGGGAGGAGGAGGGAGCAGAGAGGGTGGGAAACGGCAAGCAACTCCTCAAATAATTCTTCTAGTCAAAACATGTGCCCAGTGTGGGAAGACGGGGCAGATGGGACAGAGCTTGCAGATACCATATAGCAGTGGTTGCTGTCCCAAAGATAATTCTGAGAGCCTGTAGGTATTGTTACAAAATGTATATACTTCGCAGGGTCCTGTGCAGCGTTTATCAGCTGTACGGAATTCCTGCATAGTTTATAATCTGGGCAAACATCCCAGTCCCAGCGTTGTCTCTCGCTAGAGTCTCTTCAGAGTATCAGAGGTTCCCAGGAATGCTCCCAGAAGCTTTTAGCGTAGCACAAGTCACTGCCAAGTTGAACGGCTCCTCCGAGTCCCTTGTAGCGATCATCCTGCAAACTGCACGAGAGGAGCTTGCAGGCTCTGTAAGAGCCTCTAAAAGGCTCAACTTGTACAGGATCATTGTCTGGCCTCCTAAAACATTTATCTGAACCAAGACACATTTATCTCAACCTTGCATGTATTTAAGGTCTCTCCAACAAGATCACAAAAATCTGCGTGATGTAGCTTGAAATGAAAGCCTTCTCATGCAAGTTATTCCTTTGGTGATTTCCTAAAATCTTTTTTTGTATTCTAATGATCCCTCAGATCCCTAAATGAGGATCAACACCCCTTTCCTGTTTGAACTAGATGCTCGAGTCAGTTATATGGGGCCGAGTTTCTTCCCCGGCCAGTTTACAACATAGGCACACGGCTTATGTTGTCTGCAGTAAATGATGCAGTCAAATAGTGCATTATTTGACATATGTCTTGGAACAATTATCTCCTGAGAAAGACTGCATTCTTGGGACCAGTTGATTTTTCAGAAATAGCAAGCAATGAGTGGGACAAAAATGTAGATTTCTCCAAAGGTAAAATAACAATGTTTTCTTATTTTAACCTACAAAAATTGTAATTTCCTGAAAACAAAATGAAAGAAGAAATTCCAACAGCCACCAGGCCCCTTTAATTCTTCTGGAGAACTGTAACCTGATACTCCGTACTTACTGTGCTTTCTGAGGATTCACCTATCTTCTTATATGTTAGCATTTCTAATGCTTCTTACTAGCCAAAATGTTCATTGGATTTCTTCTGTTCTGGTGTGTTGCTTCTGCTGAATCTGCTACTCTTGTAGTAGCACTTTCCCTTAATAGCATGTTGATTTCATGTCGTTTACAGTCACCAGTTAATAGATTCCTTACAGTGCTCAAATCTTCAGTGCACAGAAAGATAAGCTGGCAGCACTTACCAGCTTGAAATCGCTGCTCTCTGGACAACAGACCAAAAATCGTTTTTTACTTATTTCAGGACTTTCAAACTCTGAATATCTGGCTGTATAATTAAAATCTGGATTGTTAAAATATACTGAAAATACATTTACCGTGAAAATGTTTCACCTATTAGTTATTCCACTTCAAACTCTTCAGCTCTGAGGTGTTACTATTTTGTTTTGTTTTGATGTTTATTTTTTTAAGCTAACCCCAAAGAATTTCACTCTCACCCATCGTAGTTATCAAGTTGTAGTTTGCCGGCATCGTCAGTATTTGTGACATACAACTCTCTTTGGCTCTTCCCAGCATTTTCTTGTATAGGTTGATTAATAGCCCTTCTATATTGATATTTCTGTTAGGCGAATTAGCTCACTCTCATCGGGAATGCCCACCGGATAATCATCTCCATCACTCGCTAACACTGCTCTCAGTCTGTTGTATAACTCTTGTATAGGGACGCCTGGTATGTAAATACTCTCCTTAATCTTCATCTTTTGTTTCAAGGATAAAACAAAACAAAACAATAACAAAACCTCCTTTATTTTGCATGCTGGGAGCACATGCCATTAATATTAATTAATTTATTTATTTAAAGTCGGTAAAAGAATTTGCTCTTAGGCTGGGAATGTGACTGCCAAGTTTCCTGCCTGCAATTTGTTACGGCTCAGTAGTAAACTCCTGAAAATAGGAATTTGAAATGGAAATTGTGACAGGCCTTTTAACTACGCTATAATAAGCAGGGTGTTTTATCCTGCATACTGTATGTCGTTACACAATGGCAGCCTATCATAATGTGCACGGAAAACAAACAGGGTCTCTTTAGATCGCTCTCCTGGCTAAAACCGGGCAGACAGAGGAAGTAAAACAGGCCGAAAAGACAAAAGACTAGAAGGTCAAGAACACCACACCCAGACCTAAGCCCTTCTGTTATGCAGTGGAGCACAGGGATCTTGGAGAACTTGCACTTGAATAATTTGACTTTGATCAGCTTGGCACAAAAAAAGAGGTGTAGTCTGCTACATTGCTAAAGGGGGTAAAGAAGGAGACTTTTCCTTAAGCCTTAAGCTGTAAATTAATGTACCCAGACTTGCCCTGTTATGCAGAACAAAGCTCCAAAAAGTATCCGTTTCTTGCAAATTTTTCTTATCTGCCTATAACAGTGCATTCCATGTAATTCTGCATACATAAAACACATGAACATTAAAGCTGGTTTGCGTACTAGCTTTCAAGCATCTGTTGAAAAATGTAATTTTTCAGAGCTGCTGAACACCCAGAGTCCTAACAAGTCAGCTGAGTTTCTCCAGATTCACCCCCGTGTAAATGACAGCAGTACTACATCTCTGCAAAAATAAAATACTATCATTGGTCTTTACAAGGTATTTGGCAACCAGGAAAATAACTGAACCATATATACAAAACAGAGTCTCTGGGACCTGAACCGAGCACTTCTGGTTTGTAGCACACATGCTTAAATGCCATATATTGAACTGCCACATCATGTCTATTTTTACTAATTGAGTTTACTCACTCGTGTTTGGGCACTGTACCAGCTACTCAGCAAGTCCAGGAGATTAACGTAAAAGCCTCTCTCCATTTAGAAAGTATAGGCACTCTAGACTTACAGCTGCTTATTTTGAGGGTGGCTGACTTCTGATCCTGATGTCTTTGAGTAATAGATAGCTTTGTGAGCTGCACTGATAATGAAAATGATATCATTTGCCTCTTAATGTTAAAATAAAGCAGAGAGGCAGAACAGAGGAAAAAGCAGTGTATTCACCTTCTACAAATAGGGCACCTGAGTACAGGGGGAAGGGAAAAAAAAGCCCAGGCAAAACTGAAGGCTACAGGTAGCCTTGGAAATTCACATGAGGAAAACCTTGTGTAAAATAACCCGGCCTGATCTGGACTGTGAAGGCATTGGCCCCTGTAATGTTAGAACTTATAGCTTTAATCTTCTTAAAAGCTCCATGGCTCTTCTCACATGCAGTGAAAACAGATTTGATGTTTCTGAGATTAAAACTACTGAGCTGAACTTTGCTTGTTATTGGCCAGAAGCATTTGGAAACCTAATAAAGCATTCCATTAAAATCTTGGCATTTTAGTAACACAAAAGAAATAGGCTTCTCAAAATGTGAGTCCAAGGCAAAAGGACACTTGGGGCGGGGGGGGAGATTCTGGAATTTAGATTTTAACAAAGTTTGCAATGACTTAAAATAGATCAAAGGAAACACGAGGTAGAATGGAACAATAAATGCTTGATGTAAATAGCAATGTGCAATTCTTATTCTTTGTCATTTAAACTTTATTACATGTGAAGTAATTTTTTCATGTTCTTTTAAACCTCATACTTTTGCAAGTCTGTGAGTAGCTGGAAGAAGTACAACACTCGTCATTGACTATCTGTGTGGTCTCTAACAGGTAACATAAGGCCCAATTTCTTAAAATCATGAGCATTCACAGGCACAGCTGAGATCCACGTGAGCTACTAGTATTCTGGGCTTTAGATGATCAGCTTTACTCTGAAAAAAAAAAAAAAAAGGTCTGTGAAGGCTGGCTACGCTACAGTTTTATCTGCACAGGAAGCCCACACTGAACACAGTTATGCGCCTATAGTCAGTATATGATTTGATTCGATCTATGAGGATGCAACTAATTTTTCTGTAGAAAGAAGCACAACACTTGTTCTGATGGCATGATCTATCAGTTCAAAGCTGTAGCATGACTGAACAAGGGTGATGGTCTTGCCAGTAGTGGTAAAACCTTGTATAGCACCATTTGGGCAAAGGAGATGAGAGCTACCTGGTGCCAGCCGCACTGTCAAGAGCCCTCACTTGCCTTCTCCACCAAGGTAGAGTGAAAAGGAGCCTCATAAACTACTGCTTCTACTGTGCTCTGCAAGTAAACAAACAAACACACAGAAATAAAGACTTATCATTAATCATAAAAGAAGTAAAACTTCACAGCCAACCCTAAATATGACAGGTCTCTTGCTAGGGTTCATTGAAGGGGTTTGAGGTTTTGTCACAAGGTAAACAACATTAATTCCGATCTGCTTTGAAATGGCTTGGTCCTGTCTGTACTGGCAAAGCCAGCCATGAAAGTTATGCTAGAGTTTGCCTGCACATGGTTATATCTAATTCAGATCCTCTAATTACAGCCTACTTAGAAGTTGGCCTATGGAAGCAGCAAGTACATAGGCCTCTGGAAAGCTTGTTGTTAAAACCCTGGGATGTCTATAGTGATAATCAGGTAATAACTGAATGCCGACGAACAAATTTAGCCTGGATTTTACCCCATCCAGAGAACCAGAGTGTTGAATCTGGATCTCATGGCTGGTGTGAATGAGTCCTACACAGGTAACAGAAGCTCATTTCACTGTAGATGACCCCACAGAGTTCGCTTATGCAATTCCATTTACTGCCCTTTCAAAAGCAATTCACCTTTACACAGTTAAACATTGCAGGGTGCTCATAAACCGGCTGCTAACATGGCTGGTGTGCTTTATTTTTTGTGGCGCTAACATATGAAGAGCTATCTACTGTAACAGATGCTCTTTGACAGTGCAAAATAATGCGCTCAGACTTAAACTGTAAATTATAAACAATCCCTCTCTAACTACAAAATGAATACACAGAATGGGGAGTCTTGTCAACTAAGATATTAGTAAATCAAGTTGAGGAAGACAAATCAATCACGAAAGCTAAAGTAACTAAAATTTTATTCAGTTAACACTACTGTCATTAGAGTAATTATAAGCAACACACAGTAAAATCAGTTACATGTTTCTTTACTATGTAAAAATAGCATGAATTGTTTCTATTCTTCCATTATATTAATTTCTGTTGGTAGAAAAGATGCTATATAAATACTTGCTACTGGTAAGATGCCTGGCCACATCAAGACAGTCGTTTCCCAAGGGATTTCATAATTATGTTTTCCCCACCAAACCACAGACAGGACCGTGAATTAAAAGTGACCTTGTTGGCCCACTAGTGCAGCTGCCATGTATTTGATTACAAACTTACTAGTACTAATGCCAAGGAGGGGAGTTACAACATAAGCTGAAAATGAGTTCAAGCGTAGCTTTCTGCACAGAATGTCCCTGGTAACCTGGCTGCAAAAAGCATTCAACGCACAAAGATTATTTTTTTTAACCTTTAAAGAAAATGCATTCTTCCTGTCCTCCCTATCTCTTAATGAAATCCTGATGCAAAGTACTCCCAAAGGATGTGCTGTGGGCAAATACCCTAATTTACAAGGTCTGCAACAACATCTGGAGTACTTGTGACATCTCAGATCTAAGTCTTCTTCAGAAAGGACGTGGAGGACTTGGGAGGAGCATGGACAGAGGGCTATACACTGTGTAACGTGGCAGGGTGTCTCCTGCCCCATAGCGGCAGCCTCTCCGGCTCTCAGGGGTTCCTGAACATCACGGTGGGGATGGTGAGGACAAAGCTGGCTTTACCAAATACATGTAACTACACATGCAGCTGCATGAGAAAATGAGTTAGTGGTTCATTGATTTCTTCAGCACGCACTGCGAGACATTTCTGTGTCGCTCAGTTCAGGATCAGGCTTGCAAGGCCCGATTCTTACAGTTTTGAAGAAAGAAGGTATGCTCAAGAAAAGACCCGTCAGCTGTCTGTCGGCAGGATTTAATACCCTTGCATTTCAAGGGGACTCTCAAACTCCTCTGCATGACAAACACAGCCAGGTTTTATCCCATGCATTTGCACTGCCTGCACCTCCTACAGTACCTGGCACTAGATCCCAATTGCCTGAGCTAAACAAAGGTATACACGGGTAAAGCTGCCTGTTCTAGGTCTTGACTGCGTGTGTTAAGGAAGCAGGACTAACCGTATGGGCTCTCCTACGAGAGCCAAATTTACCTTCTTTCTCCTTCCCAGATTAAGTAACAAAGCAGGCACCAACCCCATCAGTTTTGCCAGTGCTAGTTCAAGGCATGCCCCGAGGCATAGTTTGGGTGCTCGGAGAACTTCACAGCATTGAAAGACCTTGCTCAGGAAATGCAAAGGGTCAGGGCCTGCCCTCCAGAGCCTGACAAAAGGGTGTATGCATACACTGAGGAAGGAGGCTCCCTCCACTGCACAGAGCCGGCTCTGGGCTCTGTGGCTCTTTCCCGTTTCCCTAGAGATCCAGAGTATTTGTGTGCGAGTTATGAGGAAACCAGCAGACCAGTTAGCATGCAAGGGGACCTGGCAGTCTCAGTCACGATGGCTTTAGGTAACGTAGCAAAAGGACCACTCTCCCTGGCCCTGGTCCCCCAGACCACAAGCCTCGTACCTGGGATCCAACCCAACTGCAGGTCGGGTGGTGGGAAGGCCCCTCAGTCCCCCCTCATTATAGCTGACAAGTGAAATGAACCCATTAGTCTCATTTTAATGCACACGGCAAAATCACTGCGCAAATCTGCCACGACGGGCAGTTTGTGCCCATGATGCAAGCTAAACCCAAAAGAGCGGAAGGGTCATAAAATAAGGATTAAAGTTCAACAAAGAAGCTGATAATGAAGAAGCCTGCCCAGACTATGCCCTATTCTAGCCAGCGTTACGTTATCTTCTAATTTTAGAACAGCTGAAAATTTTTCCCAGACCAGAAGTTGACAAGAGGCTGAGCAATGCCAATGTCGTTAAATCTTTGTTTTCAGGCACAGTGTTGTCTCCACACTGCAAGAAGTTGTTTCAGCATGTGAAATTTTACAGGAAGGCACACACTGTCGGTGGATGCCCATACAGGGAGCGATGTAGTATGTTGAAACCATCTGGCATTTTGCGGTTTTGCAGTATCAGTCAGACGCACTGTCTGGAAACACAGGGCTCAAACCCAGAGTCCTTGATTCAGGTCAGATACCTACATACGCCTGCGGATGTTTGGCTGGACTGAGAGCTGCAGAATAAAGCACTTAATTAGGTGGCTGAAGTTTATGATTGATTTCAAGGCCAGCCGAGCTAGAAGCCTAATACCGCTTAGAAGTTTTAGTAAATGTAATTATTATGGCATGTTTGATATAATACACGGTCTTCATGAAATGCTCCAAAATATAATTTTAAAGACTTGTTCAGTTGCTGTTATGCTTTGTACCTTCTGACTAAGGAATAGGCCAGATGATGTGAATCCCGATGTGACACTTACTGAAAACTACCACTAAAATTAATAGAGCATAGTTACAGAGGAGTATTTTGTATAGAATTACCTTCTCTGGAGTGTGAACGCTGCTGCTGAAAGCAGGCTCTGGGTTACATTATTCCTGTGATCCAAAATTTTTTAACCAGCTGATGTCACTAGGGAGATTTGAAGTCTTCATAATTACCACTCGAGGCCTGGGGTGGGGGTGAAGGGACAGAGGGAGGAGAAAGACAATTAAATTATATTTCATATGTTGATTTAGAGAGTAACCTGCAGTGGCCTGTTAACTTGTTTCATCTATCAGGAAAAGCAAATTAATTCTGTATCCAGTCGGTTTTATGAGTGGCAGCTCAATTTGCTTTCCCAGTTAAGCAGGGAAGAAAGTGGCCTTTTGTCACAAACAATTGCTTCCTGCAATGCTGTGGAATAAGATGTAAAATAGGCAAAGAGCTTTGGATATGGCTTCCAACGTCCTACTAAGAAGTAAAATTTCTTTCTTTCATCTTCCCTCAGAGAAGGAATTCAGGTTATGCTCTGCACTAAATTAAAGTGTTCTGCTCAGTTATGTACATGTACAGCTTTGAAAACTGTTCCTGCTTCTAGGTCAAGGGCTCTCCCTGTGGCCGGGTGCCAGCTTTATCCTTGGACTCCCATAATCCCTTGAAATAAATCAACTTTCCATTGAAATCCTCTGCCAGTTCCACTTCAGACTAAAATGTGCTGTCTGTAGCATGATGCTCTTTTATACTTTTGTGGAAACAAAAAAAAAAGAAGAGAAACAATGTGGTCATTGTATACTGGATACAGTTTGACGCAACCCACGTTGTGTATATTAAAGACTATCTTTGTATGTTGCACTAACCCCAGATTTCAGCATTTATTATTAGAACTAAGAAAAATACCTTCAAACGAAGGAATAAATCGACTGGTTGAAAAGGATCCCAGCTTGTGTGTGTGCGTGCGTGCATGTGTGTGTGTGCGCGTATCCCATTACTACTCTGCTCACACGGACTGAAGAGTGTGGATGCATTATACTACTTCCCAGCCTGGGCCCATGAAGCCCTCAAAGATTTTTTTTCTCTTTCCTCTTCCCCCTTTCCCCCCCCCCCCCCCCCCCCCCCAGTAGCAATTTTCTTCTCTGTGTATTATAAATGAACCTGAATACATTCACACGTTCCTGTGGAAGACTAAAAGCTGTCACTTCATTTCAGGGAACCAGGCGGCTTTAAACTCAGCTGCAAGAAAGCCCAGATGCTACTACATCTCCAGGGGAAACTTACCTATTCAGAAATGGGGAAACTTCCGAACAATAATAACAAAATATTGCTTAAAGATGCTGCTGCCGTTCTCCTGCCGGCGCTGAGGTCAGTGCTTTGGAAAGTGGGTGCTAGTTAGAAACTGCAGCACTCTCCTCAGAAGACTGACATTTCTGAAAAGCTCTGCTTCTCCCCAAATCTCAGTAACTTTAAATGGCCTGCCAGTTAAATCAGAACAGCCTGGTATAAAGCCTCCAATTTTCTGACAACCTTTATATTCTCTTGGCTCCTACAAGGCCCTAAAGCTGATCGTGTATAATCCTGAACTGAATGTAAAATAACTATGAAAACCTGTCATGATTTTACAGTTTTCCAAAGGATATTTCACTAAATAAAAAGAGCTGTGTTTTTGGCACACAAACGCTCCATATAAAAATCACAGTTAGTCTTTAAAATAAAGTTACACAATGCAGTGCCAGACTCTGCCCTCCAAAGTTTCCCCCTGAGTGCTGGGGAGCAGCTGGCTACATCCCCATGAGCCGGCCGGCCCCGAAGGCCCTGTGCTCCTTTCCCCTGCACTACTGCTGTGTGAACTGGGGTGATGACACTGGCCTGAGCCAGCCCAGCCCCTGAGGGTCCCTCCAGCACAGGAGCTGAGGGGAAGTACCTGGGCCTCACCTGAGCTGGGACACAGCCCATGGTGGCCAGCTAAATCCAGCACTGGCAATCGCTTCCGTACCGATGGTGTAGATACAGCCTGAGCAAATTGTGGCCCTGAGCTCGCCCAGCCTTCGTGCCCTTAAAATTTGTTGCCTAAGAAAATAACAATTGTTTGCAGAAACCTCTTCCGCTAAGCCTGTGTTATTTAGCTATCTACGTTAACTGTGTGTCAGGGTGTGGGCTATAAGCTGAAGTGTCCACAGGAGTAGAGCACGGCAATAGGTTTAAACCACTGACAAACTAGTGCTGATTTCAGGCTCCGCTGGTGTTTCAGGCCTCAGAAAGGTCTGCAGGTCCCAAGCATAGCTACAAGGCCAGAGACACGTAGGTCTAGCAAAGCAGGATGCAAACACAGCAACCTGGACAATGGACACGAGGTGCATTTCAACGAAGGCCATGACCAGACTAATGAAATATCTATTTGCCACCTGCCAGAAAATCTAAAAGACCAGTCCTGCAAGTCTTGGGGTACCTCACAGTTAAAACCACTGCAAGTTTTGTTTGCACTGTACTGTTTTGATGGTTGGGAAGGAGGAAATGGAGGCAAGGCAAGGAAATTCAAAACGGGAAAATCTGCGTTGTCACTCACAATGTCTGCAGGTTTGTCTGCAGAGATCCTTCACCCAAGGCATCATGCAGGTTTTTACTGTTACACACCTGCCTCTCTTTATATTCTCCTCCTGGAACAGGGTACAGGCAATTGCACTGAATATAAAAACCACAGTAAACCATATACCTAGGGCCTTAATTTTAAATCCGACTGAGTTAAACTATCCGGTTTTCCCCTAGAAGCCCTCAGTGGACAGTTTCTTCAGTTAGCTTCACCACCTTCAGGCCTTCTCTTTAAGTGAGGAGTGCAGCTGAACCCAAAAAATTCAAAGCAAAACTCAGCTGAAACTATTATGTTTCATCTGGTTACATGTCAAAACCTCAAACCTCATGTACACAGTGCTCAAATTATAAACCCATCAGGCTCAACCCCAGAGCTGGACCCAGGTTTGCCCAGGGAGCCTGTGAATCTTTTAGAGAAGCCGATCTGAGTTTCAAGTTCATAATGAATTGCAAACCCAACGTGGCCGGGGGACTTTTCCAAGGTTAAACAGTGAGTTAGAAGGGGAGCTAAGAAGAGAACCGCAGCCCCGGCCACTTCACACACTTTGCTACCAACAGAGATAGAAACTTACTCTGCTTGAACTTCACTCTCTCTAGCCTTTGCCAAACCACTCAAAATAACCACTCTTTTTGCCTGTTAATTGTTTTAATAAGTCACATGGCAGTGAATGACTAAAAACTACATCATCCCTCTAAGGATTCAGCTGTGGAAAAAGCATCCATTTAGCTGCAGGGTAGTTATTACTGCATAGCTTTGATTTTGCTACACAATGCACACCCTGTTTATTGAAATGCTTACATGGTGCTCTGGGTGAAATCATCATCACTTGCAGGTATACTCTGAAGCTAAAGGAATGAGCTCAAATCCACTTATCTAGACCCCATGTGAGCCCTGTCCACTTATCAGGATCTCCACAACACTCTCAGATATTGGTTAATGCCCCATTGGACGTTTTTTTTAACACTACCCAAATCTCTGCATCTAAAACATGAAAATAAAATTTCAAGGTGAGAAAACACAATTGCAGTTAGAATACCTGCCCCTCCTGGTAACTCTGCTGACTGCCATGGAACAAGGCTCACTGGAGAGCACTGGGATGATTTCAAGTTCATGGCATAACATAATGTAGTCTCTTTTGAATGCAGACCACCACGCAACAGTCACTTATTTGCCTGTTTCATATCAATACAGCCAAAGCTTTAATCTCTAAGACTTTGGCAATACAGCAAGCAATTGTTCCAGGATCTAGGCTTAATGCTGAAATACCATCAGGGCTGAGGATTGCTACATATTGCTTTCTAATAGTCCCTGCTGTTTGACACCTGGAATGGCATTAAGGAGCTCTGGCACTGTATCCGGAGTACTCTACCAATAATTGAAAGTGCTTCTACAAGATGGGAAGAAGAGGAGGGGGGATCAGCATTCAAGGACTGAGTCTATTTAAGGTATTGAACACATCTTTGTGGGGTGAAGGGTCAGCATTTGAGATGTAAGGTATCGCTTATATATATGCAGTAAAAAACTGAGATTCTGATACATACCTTTTCCCCATTCAGGTTAATTAGGAGTTTTCTGTATTCCCAGCTAGTTTTGCTTGCAGGCAAATTTCTTTTGAGCTCAGCAGCCAGGACTGTATCTAGGGCTAAGCTTTCCCACCATATCACTCCAATATTAAAAGAATTTTTCTGGCTTCCTGTTAAACCATGCACTGATTACAAAATTCTTTTGCTTATTTAGGGCCAGATTCAATAAAAATTCTGTTCAGCTTCCGCATCATTGAAGGCCACAATAGCCCTGAAATATTTTGGTTTTGAAGCCTGTGTGGGCTTCCATGGCTTGGATGCTGGGTAATATTCCAGCGAATGTGGTCCTCATAAAGCTTCTCAAGGTCCAGCTCCATATGGACCTAGTGATTTCTCTTTATTCTCTCCAGTGTGGATTACAATCCACTTCAGAGAATCTCTGATTTATGCCTCTAGCTACAAGCTAAATCCCAGAGTAATAGGTCCTTTTCATATCAGGTCATATCCTCTGCAGAACACTGACAGAGAAATTAGTGTTTCTGAACAGAAAGCACCACTTACAAAAATCTGGTGTGTTTTGCATGGAAAGGCTTTATATGAATATAAGCGAATGGTAAAATCAAAAGGGAAATTCAATAAACTACTCATTATCTATATTCATATGACTAAGCTACACATGGAACGTAGCTTTTATCCTCCATAAAAAATGTACAGATGTTCTATAGAAAACTCTATGAACAAACTTTAACCTCACGACTGCTATTATTTTGTAATAAAAGGCTTACAGCATAATGTGAGCTTTTTTTAGAATGTAAGTTCCATGTGAGTAGTGTGTTGTTAATTTAATATTAATGCAATGCACCAGGAAGAAGTCTGCACAGAATCTCAAAGAGAGAGAATCACAGTGCTGCAGACAGGAGATTTGTGGCATGGATTTTATTTATTTCAGCACAAAATTCATTGACAGGATTCCCATTGCCACAGGGCAGTGGATTCACGTACAGATGTCTTCACATGCCTTGGCATGAGGATTTTGCTGCAGCGTTCCTGCTACTGTTCCTGGGAGTCATGTGGTTAAGTCACCTTGCACTGCACTGAAAATTTACCTCTCACTGTCAAGTGCATATGAATGAGCTTCTTTTTTGGGAACAGCAAAAGAAAAAAAGAATCCACTGAATAAACTTTTGAATTTCTTTTGCTGAACCATCCTTCAGGTAGCAGGTGCGAATGCTTTCACCAAACTTGCAGACTGCAAATGCAGTGCCTACTTTCCTTGCACGACAAACGAATTCAAGTGGGGGAGCAGAACAGAAATCCAGTTGCATCCATACAGTCTCATTTTCCCAGCGCCTGAGCCCTCTCCTCTGCAGCGTCTGCCATTCAGAACACCTATCTTCTATTTCTCCAAGGAGTCAGTTCACTGTCTCATCTCCAAATGCACTGGTGAAGTAATTTATGACTCCCATTATTATAATCGCTTAGCAGCTCCCAAGCATGTAAAAATAGCAACAATAATCTCTCCCACTTTTCCTTCCTTAGCACCCCATAGGAGCAAGGGCTTGATTAATCCTGTAGGGGTTACACATGCACTTGTGTGTTTCTATAACTTACAGAGGGAGTGTGACATTTTCTGAAAGTGATGATGTCTACAGACATCTTATTCATTGCAGAAATACATTTCCTCAGCCTGGATACAGCTTCTGGGAAAGTCCTGTGTCCAGAAGCTTCCTTCTATGGCTTGACAGTTTCATCGCTTCTGTGAAATGCACTTGCATGCGATCATGATCGTAAAGGAAGGCCCCATCTCGGAAACGGTGAGGGCCATTTCCTTGGAAGCCTTCCAAGATCAAATTCGAAAACCTACCCAGGCCTCCATGCAACGAAGCAGAACTTCCATGCATAGCAGAGAGAAGAAAATGGGGAGACATTTATAAACAACAGGCCCATGGCAAGTTGTGCGTGAAACTGACAGACTGCTCCCATTTGTTCCAGTTTTCTGAGCGTGTGATTTCAAATGCAGTTATAATTTTATGTGGACCATCGTGGCTGCGCTGCACCCAACAGAGTGAAGAAAACAGTCTGGTCCCTGTGAAGTGGAGATGGAGATTCCCTATTTCTGTGCATATTCTGTGGGCAAATACTAAAGCCCAGAAGTTCACAGAGGTGCAATAAACATCAAAGGCCCTCAGCACCTGGAATAGTTACAGAAGGAGGAATTTCAAAGTATTCCTCTGCTTCTACAGTCATCACCTAGGTCTAAACTGCTAGGAAAAATTATATTAGTTTCTCTAAAGGTATAATTTAAAATCTGTTTTAGTTAAACTGGTGTAAAAGACGGAGTAGACATTCTCACATTTCAGTGTTAAACCATGTCTGTTTTGGTTTAAACTTAAATCTATTTAGGAGCTGATTTGATATTTACAAATAAGACAGTCTTAAGCTGGCACAGTCAATTTGGTTTACATGTGATTTTAAGTAACATTGATGCAGCTGTTCAATGCAACTGAGATCTTAAGACTTGTCTGGTTCACTTCTGGCCATTTGTTGTGCAGTACAATGCCAACTTCAGGTAGTCACTAAGATAATTAGGGGAAGGCAGTAATTATGCTTGTAATAAGGAATATGAAAACCTAGATAGGATCTACAGAAAAGCAGGCACTTTCGCTCACCATGTGATCTCCCCAGTTCTCCCATGGTTTCACATGTGTATGGAAAAAGCCTTGCCAGCTTCCATGAGATGAGGAGTTTGGATGCAGGAAAACAACTGCTGCTTGTGACTCCTCTGGCTCCGCCTTAGGAGAAGGAACAGAATGATTTCATGGAGCTTCCACTGATACGCACAGGTTAGCAGCATTCGATGATCAACAGTTCAAATATCAAGAGTGATCCAACAAATAATTACACAGTACCGTTTTTCACTGGCCAAAGTCACAAGGACAGTCTCAGTACCCTGCGCTACCCTGAAACTTCAGTGATAGGGATCAAGTTACTGGCTGCCTCACAGCTGATGTTAGAGATTAATTTTTGTCAACCTGATTAGCAGAGGACAGTTAATGTTTGAGTGGTAGCTTGCAGGATTTCACTCTTTGAAAGACAGATCCATGAATGAATCCTTACCAGACCCCATATTAGCTGTGATGGAAGATTCAGATCAAAGGGGGAGATTATAACCTCCATTTACTTCTACCCAAAATACCCTGTTTCCATACCCATTTGCTCAAACCTGGAAAGACTGTGCTACATTTCTCCTGATTTAGCTTGAGTGCCTGCCTGGGATGTTTCAGCAGAGGCTGTGAAATAAGATACCTCATACGAGAGACATGACAAGGTGAGCAGTGTCAGCTGAGGTTTATAAAGCAACATTAGGGTCCTGTAATGTCAGAGCAGTAGGCATCTGGCAGCGGCAAGGTATGTTTCAGTACTTTGTGTCCACGTCTGTGTCAGGCAATATTTCTGCCACTGCTAGTCACAGGCTGTCTTTCAGTTCTTCTGCTCAAGTCTTCCCTCATTTCTGTGCAGGACTGGGGGCAGACAGAAGAGCAGGAGCTGGAGGCTGAGAGTGCCTGGCAGTAGTTACATCTGTCTCCCCGATCTGTTCTGTTACTCCAAAATATTTTCTAAAACCATAGGCAACACAAAAGACAAACGTTGGGTTGGCCTGCTTTGTACTGCTCCAACCACATTCCCTTTTTGCGATCTGCTCATTCAGCAGGCTGGCTGATTGCCTGGAGAGCAAAGACCCACAAGCTGATGCATCATACCTTTCAGTCAGACTAACGGGACTTATCGGGGTGGGAAGGATTTGCCTCCTCCCTGCATCAGTGACCATTTCTTCCTTTGCAATCAATTGGAAAAACATCTTGAGGAGAAATATTTCCTGCGCAGTTGATGCTCCCATCTGCAACAGCCTGGGTCTGCATATGTATACTCTGGTCCCCTTTGGGGTAGGCTGAGAACTCTTCTCTTTCTCCAGCAGCCCTGTAACAGGGACCAGAACTGAACCCCCTACTTTGGCTCCAATTTCCCCCAGTTGCCATCACACCTCGCATGGTCACGCAGAATGATGCAGGTGATAAGGACACCACATATTTTTTTCAGAGTCCTGTCCCCACCTTTTAGGTGAGGTGCACTGCCACATCCCCCATAAAGCTCCACATATGCTATTAGAAGAAAACAACCAACACTAAAAACAACTTGGTGCCTTCTACACTAGAAGTAACAACTCATGGGCAAACTATTCATCTATTAACATTTTTCATTAAAACAATCACTCCCAGCTGAGAGTTATGAAAGACCCTGCCAGGCCAAAATGTCAGCCCAGTTACAGTATTTATTATTACAACTGTCAGGCCAGACGGGTTTGCTGCAGAGGATCCAGCAGGCGTGCTCAGACAGGAGCTCCTGCCTATGGGCCAGCCGCTTAACGAACAGGACTGGCAAATGTCAGATGTCAGGTTCTTCTTTCAGGTCTTGCCCTCTTCCCCCTTTGACCACCATGGATCACTTTAGCCATTTAGCAACCAGCAAAGACCGCATCAGGCAGAGTAAGCATCAGTGTTGTCCTGCTTTTAGAGCTGGTAAAGGTCTTTGTCTCAGCTTTCCCTATTTTTAAACTACTATAGCATGTCTTCAAGGGCTCACAACTGTCAATCAGCATGGGATGGACAACCTGGAGGATGAGGTGTACTTTCCTCAAGGTGGTGGCTGCTCCCCATAGCCACGTGCTTCAGGAGAGGTGGCTGAGGGCATCTGTACGCTCAGGTCTGTGCTCAGGAGTCACAGGCTGGTCCTGGCGCAAAGACAGGCTTGAACTTGGGTTTCATAATGGAGTTCATGGAAGCCAGTGGAAATTGAACTGTGGCCAAGGTGGAGAGCCATGTAGAACAGATGTCTTTACAGAGGATAAAACAAACAAAAAGAAATACTCAGAGCCCGGGTTGGAACTCTTGGCCCACGCCAAATCTGTAAAAAGCCCCAAAGTGCTCTAGAGGGAGGCTGTCCGACACACTTAAATTCCACATGTATAAAGTAAAACACATTTGCATTGCTAATATAATAAAGGACTTCTTGACCAAAAGTCAAATACTAGCGCAAGTCTTCCGCATGGAAAAGGTCTGATAAGCATGCTCTTTAATTCTCTCTGTGAACGTTAATGCTCCTTTTTAAAAGTACATATGCTTCTCCTAGTGTCTGATGCTAATTATCTTATCAGATAACAGGCAGCCCAGTGCTGAGTAGGTATGTAATATATTAGCCTTGGGGAGGGAAAAAAAAAAAAAGCCTTATCTTTCAAGTAGATTTGAAACTGCATATGATCTTTCTGAGTCTGTGGAAACTTTCCTCTGCAGCACAGAGCTTATATAAGGAAGAGAAAGAAGGAAAAAGAAAAAAAACCCCAAACTTGTACAGTTTTCAGACTGCAATTCTCCAGGCTGTTCCCTTCTGCTGAATTTTCCTCTCTATCAGTACTTTGGAATGACATACAGGTTAAACTGTTCATCTGGCATGGAAAGCAGCTTTGGTAACTGCAACTTTACATTACGCTATAAATGAGCAGATTATAGTAAACAGATGAACTATGTAAATAAAATATCACCGCTTAGCTCTCCTTTGTGACTTGTATTCTGATAGCACTACGAGTGCTTTTACTACAACTACTACTACTATTGCTAGGCTTCAGCTGACAGCTCAGCCTGAAACCCTTTATTCATCTTTATTACTACTTCAGCTGTTTTGAGAGCAAAAAGGCATGGAGGACTTATTGGCCAGAGGCTCTCTAACCTAGCAGGCCTGCCTGGGAAATCAATATGCCGCACTCAAGAGCACAAAGATGGATTGTGAAGCCGGGGCTGGCGATGGAACACGCGCTGCATCTGGAAGGACACGGAGACAGCCAGTCCCACTCCGCCAGAAGCCTCCCAGACCGCGCATGTTTGCACACCAACCTCGTGGCATCCTTCCAAGACAATTTGTGAACCTTGGTTCACACCATTTTCAAAGTAGGTCATACGCAGTAATCTCAGCTGAGGAGAGATACACTGTCAGCAGCAGTCGCTGCAAGGAGGGCGATAGCTGCAACCAATGAGCGAGCTGGTGCAAGCGGAGAGCCTGAGAGCTATGAGAATGCACGGTCTGGGGCCAGCTGCAGCAAGGTGCTTGCCTTGCTCAAACAGCTGACAGGCGAGCTCTAACAGACCCAGCCTCTTACCATTTATAGCTGTAAAAGGACCGACTGTTCTCCTGGACACAACCACCAGCACAGCTTAAATATTAATCTGAATGAAAATACAGTAGGAGAAGAAATCTAACCTTACTTAGCTCTGTGCTCCTGACAGCAGGAATCACAGCTAATTCTGAATTACGGGATTTAAATTTACTACGAGCTTCGGATTATTGCTTCTTAATGTACTTCCCTCGCCTGCCCTACGCTGACAGAAAAAACACAGGGTTGAAGATAGATGCGTTTTTGACAGAGAGGATTCCTAAAGCACATACAGTTTCCTGCATTTTCCTATATCCCTTGTTTGAGCTGTTTTAGGAGCATGGAATTAGAAATGGGCGCATTTGAAGGTATAGTTTTGAAAGATGGTGTCCAGGAAAATAAATGTAGAAATGAGCGAACATACTTGTTTCCACACTATAACAATATAAAGACCATCAGAGAATTACCAGTTTAAAGCAACAGCATGAAACTTCGCAGGCATAGGCACTGTTAGGAATGCATTGCCTTTAAACACAGCCTGCACATCATCAGAGATGACTTGATGCTAGAAAGCTGAAGGATCGCCCGAAGAGTGCTACTGTGTTATGCAATTTAAAAAAAAAAATGGGTTAATTTTTAAACAGGCTCAATTTAACCTTGCTTCTGGTCAATAGTTACATGAATCTGAATGAAAATACGCTCTCTGAAGAAATCCACTCTAATATAACGGGTGTGCATAATTTTTAGCACTGAAATCAACACAAAAACAGCAGAGCTGGGCAAGCATTGCTTTTTTTGAATCTGGCAAGGAAAAGGACTGACTTTTCTCCATTTGAAAAGTTGTGCTTTTTCCTTCTCTTTTTTCTTTCCCTGTGATGTGTCAGGCTGGAAATCTTACACAGAAAGGAGCAAGCGATTTCTGAAGTTATCACGCTCTATGCAAAGAGAGGGGGAGATGGCACGTTGCAGACTAGCAACAAGGCTTATCTCTTGTCCGAGCAAGAGCACACAGAATGACTTTCTGCTTCCTTGGGAGTGACCTACCTGATCAATAGCTTGTCCAGGGAGTTGTAAGACATGCAGAAACATGCAACAATGTGCTACTTTTATCAGCTTAAAGGGTGCTGGAATGACTTTCTATGCAAATATATAGAAAAATCCATAAATCCAGAAAGGGTTATCGCTTGGTACATAACCAAGTGAACAATTTATTCTCTAACACGGGTTGTGATACTTCCCTGCCAAAATCAAATTGCTTGCCTGTTATCACTAAGCTTTAAAAGAAAAGTAACCAACAAAAATCCCTTCTGCTGCTGCCTCCCAGTAGAAAATCCCTTTAAGAAAAATTGTAACAAAGAAAACCCCCAGACACTTCACTATTTTTTTCCAGAATGACAAAGAAGTCTAGCTGTGGTTACAAACGGGCTCAGTATTGTACAGTTTCAGATCATGTGAGTTTTATTACTTTTCAGGCTAACTTTTGCTTTTTCCCAGCCAGCTGCTGGCAGTTGTCATCTTAGGATTGAGAGCAAACTACTTTGAAAATAAATTTGTTCAGAAACCTTTTTAAAACAATACAGAAAAAAAAATCTTCTGTGTTTTTCATTTCAGCTTGGATGTAACCTCTTTTTTTTCCTCCAGTCTTTGAAAGGAATGAGTCTGAAATGCTAAACAGGTCACAGAGTAATTACGCATCCACCTGAAAATTAAACACACATTCAAAAGCTTAACTAACAGCATATGCTAATTCATAACAGGTATATGTCACTCATTTTTTTCGTGGTTGATCAGGGTCTAAGCAAAGCTGGATCCCATCAAACACAGAGAAGAAATGCAATCCTTCTGCAGGGTTAAAAGGAGAGAGACGACAGCAAGGTGATACTGTGTTGATGAAGCTGATCTGATACTGCAGGGCAGCCACAGCAAATCTTGTATGTCTGGCATCCTGGTGGCAAGGTTGGGGGGTTTTTGGGGTTACTCAGGAAAAGATCAGTCCTGAGGCCTGGCCCAGCTCCTGTGCCTGGGCAGGTCAGCAGAGTCAACTCCTCATCCAGGCCAAACTGAGACCAAACCTGGATGGATACTTTCAACGTTGTAAACCTGTACCTCAATTGAAAAGACAGAAAAAGATTTTGGCAAATCCTTTTATGTTCAGTCCAGAGCCAAATTCATTTTCTGGGACATCCTCATCTTCTTCCTCTGGTGTTACTGAATATTTTTTGTTAGCTTACTATGATTTCCCTGACTTTTTATGGCACGGGTTTGGCAGCAGCATTTCAGATGCTCACAAAGCATCTGCTCACAGAGTGGAGGTGTTTGGGTTAGTAACATCTCTCTGACAAATTTCCTTGGTGGTAAAAACATTCTTCTTTGACCTGGAGAGGGGAATGCACAGTGCTGGCACAGGCCAAAGGCCCAGTGAAGAAGTGCAAAGGACCTCAGTGTGGCCTTTACAGAGGTGCACGGTGGCACAGAAGAACTGCGAATGAACATAGCCTACGACCTGCGAATGACCTGCCTACCTCCAGCTGAGCACTTGCTGTGAGTGAGGTTGGGGTTTTTTTGGAACAAGTGCTGCAGTACTCTAATAAACTGCTGTTGGTTAAAGGAGATCTTTGGCCAATGCTGAGACTGAAGACTGATTAAAGGTGGCTTAGGTCAACCTTTGCTTCCTTATCCCAAGTTCCCTGAGATCAGCACAGGTAAGGACTGAGTGCTAAGCTATTATTTATTGCCTTTTAGATCTGCTGCTGCAGTGCGTTTGAAGAGTAGCGTGACCTGGCTCTCCCCACCTACCTTTGCACTTAGTAAAAGCTCTGGCTTCACAGTGTGCCAGATACCTGCTGTGTCAGGGACAGGAACCCCACATACCACCTCCCAGATAATTTTTAAACTGAGCTAAGGCTTTTCTCCTGTTTAAAGATTTTTTTGTTGATGCTATGGTTTCAGGAATACTTTAGTTAGGCTTGGAGGACTTCACATGGTCTCTTCTACCTGTGATCAGCAGATAGCTAGATAGGAGTAGGGTGGAGATAAAAAATTGGATTGTTACTACTGCATGTTCAGTAGTACTTGCACATACTTGCATACTGGAGAAGTTTTTCCATAACAACATCTCTATTCCACTGATGCTACTGCAGAAGTCTTAGGCGCTACTGGTTGTTCATTGTGGCTTCACAGTTCTTGTTGTCCAGAATGAACAGCCTCTACTAGGCCAAATAGTTGAAACACATGCAAGGGAATATACCATGCGCATAGTAAAATTGCAGACTGCATTTTTGTTCCATTCACCTCTTTCTCCTCCCTCCTGTCCCCTCAACACTGCTCTCAGGAACACTGGACTAAGCCCAATGTGGGAAGCCTAGGGGAGTCAATGGATTTATACCAATGTAATTGAAAGCAGAAGGTAGCTAAGAGGCTCAAAGGTCTGTGTTTGTGTATTACCCCTGACATTTCTGAGCACACTGCTTAGCTGACCACTACTGGATTAGCGGTCTTAGTTTAGTGTTTCACACCTCCTACACTCAGAATGTCAAATCATGTCAGCTCACTGGTGAAGGGGGAAAAGCCTGCTCCCCCATCCCATTCATTCATGACCGGTAGCACAATAGCTGGCTCAGCCAGAAGTACTCCATGCCCCAGGGCCATGAGTGTACCTGAGCTTTTTACACCATGATTCTCATCACCTTAGCTTAGCACCACCCAGCTAAACCTAACCCTTCAGTTTAAAGCACATGAGGTTTTCTTGTGTTGGCATCAAACAAAACAACACGCTAATCCTTCAGGTATTACTCAAATGGGGCTTAAAAATCCACTCAGATGCTTTGCAGTTGCAAGACTTCCCTGGCAAGCGTGTACACTGGTCTCCGTCATGAATTCCCACAGAATCTAAGCTTTTGTTAAGAAAAAGAAAAATTAAAAAATTAAGCCTTATGGCAGCTTTCCAAGCTCAACTGAGTGCAAACTGATGTGACATTGGCTTCCTGAATCTGCAGAGAAAGAGCACCAGTGCTTGCATTGCTCCCTCCATCCCAGCACTGCCAGCCAGCACCCGCTGACAGAGATTACCAAGATCTCAACCTATTCTCCAGCAGGGCCCTGTGCCATGCAGGGAAACCCAACAATCCCCCTAATTTCATGCTGAAGCTTGCAAAAGCAAGAAATGGGGGCAGGAATGGGCACTGGAATGATTCACAAGAGCTAAAGATCCTGAAGGAAGGAAGCTGAAGGAAAGTATGAGTAACAGAAATAGCTTGCTTGCTTCCTCTTCCAGAGAAGCAAGGAGGAGGGTGAGGGATGCTGAAATGAGAACACACTTCTTTTTTTTCCCCATGGCTATCAGGAAGTTGACAGGAAAAGAAAGACCCGCTCTGGTTCAACAGCTAGAAATGGGAGTTTCACACTGAAAAAACCCTTACTAACTATAAAATGCACAGAGGAACTGCATCTCGAGGCACGTTCCTGCAGTAAATTCCTTGCAGAAATCCCCCAAATCCAAATTGCGGGTAGAAGCAAGGGAGACTAAGCTTCTCGGGAAGACACCAATAGCAGCTTGTGATAGAGGTTCTCTCATCTTCCTCTAGTGTGCATACCCACATCAGCCTTGTTGGTATCAGTACATTTCCTGACAGCATTTTACTGATCTAAAATGGTACCAACTCCCTTATATTTTCTCCAGTGAAATGTTGAACATCAGCCTGGTGATTATTTTTAATTCTACTGTGTTATGTCTTTTATGATGAGAATAAATATTATAAAATAATGACAAAATGTTTGTTTTATTTGTTTATTATATTTTTTGTCATATCCTGAATACCACATATTTTACTAATTCAGGGTACTCTTCCCTTCAATGCTGTTTTGTTCACCTAGTTAAGTCAACAGGAAAGGCATAGTCCTGCTAGTATCTCAGTGGTCAGTGGGACACAATTACTAGAACTGAGACTTTCGTCAATGTAAATAATGTTTTTTTTTTTTTTTGGCTTAAGCCACATAAGGCAGACTTCTGTCCCGCCTGTCCCACTTAATGACAATAATTGCAGAACCTAAGTTTGCTTCCAAACATCATTAATTAATATTATACTACAGGCTGGGTAGGTAAGGGGAGGAACTCCTCTATTTCTGATTCTTAAGAACCCCCAGCCAAACCAAAACAAGGTCTAGAAGATTTTGCATTATTTTTCAGTATCCCTGCTGAAGACTTAATAAGCACAGAGTATGCTCTGTGGTCTTTAATAATTTTGTATCATAAGCACACATTGTTGGAAAACAGTTGCTAAAACATCTTAACCTGAATATTCCTCTGTGCCAACATATGGAAGACTTGCTCCACATAGAAAAACTTACAGCAGAGGATATGTAAGCCCTATATGCCATATGTAACCAGAAATTTTTGGCCAAAGTGTTACCAGAATCTGAATTAAACTGTAGTTAATATCATTTTAGATAGGTTACATTTGCTTGATTCAGATTGCTCTATCAGGTTGCAGGTGCGGGGGGGGGGGGAAGGCCATCTAGTGGACAAAAATGTAATTATATATCAGAAATATTGTCAGGCATGAAGCCTTTACTGGAGAACTCTGTTTATTTCGTTATTCATCTGCAATACTGCTTACCTAGGAATACTCCAGAAGTCTCTGGGAAGTTAGGGTTTACTGGAGGGCAAAAGCATAGATCTCTAAGCCCAGGTTTTTGGCAGTTTTTTTGATTAGCGGTTGTCACAAAATATAAAAGCTGCTTCATCCCTCCTATCTCTCACAGAGAATTTATCAGCATATTTCTTACAACGCTGCGAGGGTCATCAGTCGACCGAATATCTTATCACTAGATTCAACACCATGCGCCAAGCAGACTGGCATTGCCACAGGGTTTAAATAGTTGAGCTAATATTTAAACTTTTGTCCCCTCTGATCCCTGAAAAATAATGAGAAGAGACTTTGTGACTTTGTAAACAGACGAGCCAAATGGCACTCAGAACAGCCTTTTACTAGAATTATCTTTGAGATTCTCAGAGATTATGATCGTGGTATCAGAGAGGTCTGGGGAGCGCAAGGAAGATCAGCTGAGTAATCCCTCTCACAAACAAGCGTGTGCAACTCATTCAGCATCTAACGTAAAAAGTGGGGAGAAGGGAACAAAAAACTCTCCTCCCGATGGTATTTTCGACACTCTCCAGCCTTTGCTGAAATGCTGCCTACTAGGGTTGCAGTGGCCTGTGCCATCTGTTAAGTAACTGAACGTATCCCAAGCAGACAGGCCCAGCTCTGCACGGCTCTCCTCTTCCTTCATTTATGCTGGGGAACACAGGGGAATAAACACAACAGCCTTTTTTAATGCAATATTTTCAGAGACCCAGCCCCCAAATTCATCCTCTTCTACCACAAAGTTCAGAGCATTTAGCTAGGCACTTTCAGCTAATCTTGAAGAGCAGATAACGATCAGTCATGCCCAGACAGGCCAAAGTATTGAAGCCAAAGTATAATTTCTGTGGGATTACAACAACACAAACCACCATCATCAGAGACTATATTGTGGTGATGCAAGCAAACATCTGTAACTCCTGCTGCTCCAGGCAAAGTACTGAAGTGGGATTAGTGACCTGCCACTTAGAGATTGCTCTGTTGCTGAAACAAGAAGTTTGGTTCCCTTTCCTGTACCCCTTTTGTTTGAGATAATAGATAACCCCAGGTATTTTGTGTTCCCATTAAAAAAAAAAAATCTCCCAATTAATCTTTCGAAATAGCTGGATAGGGGCATCCCATGCAATGATTTCCACCCAAGTCACCTTTGCAGGGGCATGCATTTACCCAGAGGTCTCAGTGGCCTCCCTTTCCCATTAACCCTGCGTATACATGCTTAGACATATCACGTAAGCACCTGGCACCTCCTTACATTGTTCCTCTGTTTGCCGCAGCATGAGGACTATTTAATGCATCACCTTTAACAGAGCCACCGTTTGCTGTGCTCAGACGACCCGTGTTGCTGGGTTATGAGAAAAGGGAACAGAAGCTCCTGAGCTACCTTGCATAGACCTTCTCTGCAGCCTCTTATTCATCCCCCTCCTAATGAATCACAGCCTTTTCTCTCTCTTTTTATAATAACTAAATAAAGATTTCAGGGTTTGGCCCATTCACTACATTCTGTGTTTTAATACAGACAAGAATGGAATACAAAATACTGCCAAAAGTTGAGCAGCAGGGGCAACCTTTTTGCTATTCTCATGTCTACAGTTCCCAATTCAACAATGCCGACTTGCTGTTCTGCACGACCGCAAGGCAAGGAATTCATAAACAATAATAATAATAATAACTGTCCAACAAGGCTTCGTCCCAGCCATGCATAACTGCAGGACTGGCACAGAGCAGAAAAATGCTGCTTTGCTCCTTTACAAAGCTTGCAATATAAACTTTGCACTGTCAGTTTAAAACTCTGGCATCTGTGTCTGCAAATGGGGAGGAACCCATTTTCAGATACTTGTGAAATATAAACTTCAGCTGTTGCCAAGCTCTGAGATAGATTTGCTACTTTTTATTTTTAAAAGTTTCCTGAATACGTGAAGAAACCCGCAAAGCCATTTTAGAGTCGTGTAGCTATGAAAAATGTACTTGCTTCTGTTTTTTTAAGAAGCATTCTCAATCATTGTAATTATTCCTTGAGAATGCTTTTTAAAAAACAGAACTATGGCTATTTTTCACAGCTACAAACCCCTAAAACAGCTCTAGAGCTTTCTGCGAAACTTAACAAAAAAATTGCCTTTCAGCTAAGAACAGTAAAAATAGATCAAAAACCAATTAGCTGGCCCACATGGCAGAAGACAGGTGTGCTTTGGATGTGGTATTTATACAGAATCAGGATAAGCATTTTTTCACTTTTACACAGATTCCTGAAGACTATAAATATCACAAACCTCTTCTTGCAATGCCCATCGCATCCATTTAAAACACTGGCCGCTCAAAGAATAACCTTAGGATGCAGCCTGAAACATTTCATCTTGCCTCCTACCGAGTTATAAAACTGAATTAACATTAAAAGCAGTAGACTGATGGGTGAATTATGGTAATAACAAGTCTGCAAAAGCAAAACCAAGTAAACTCCTTCGGAATGTGCAGCCAGAGAGAAGGCTGGGAACACTGAAACCAATTACGACTGCTTTAGTGTTACACCTGTCTAAATGAATGCCAAATCCAGCACAGAATTATTTACATTATGGTATTAACAAAGGGACAGATGAGTAATGGGAAAATAGAAATGGTTTATGCAAAACAGGCTCTACTGAAACCAGCTAAAAACTTCAGGTATTTGTGGCGGAAAGCAAAGGCTGTGGTCAGTTCTGCTGCTCTGGCTGCTCCCGAGTCGGCCAAAGAGGCTCCTGCTCCCCGAGCCCCTTCTAGCTGCTGGTTGCTATCCCAAGCTGCCTGATGTATGCCAGAATAAACACTCATGTAATTGCCTCCTATGCAATTCAGTCAAAATGATCTTCCGTCTCATCGATGCCTGCAATAGAGGTTATTTTTTAAAATTATATTGCTCAAGCAGAAACAGATTTAGGGACCAATCATACAAGAAACTGTGGCAGGACATCTGAAGAGGGATAGCCCTTCGCAGGCATGTGACAGGCAACAAGCAAATGGCAACAGGCTGAGAACATCAGTTTCTTCCTCAGGCCATGGTCTTACTAAAAAAAAGGAGAGATCAGGATATTCTTCTTGGAGCTTACAACCCCTTCCTTCCTTACGACCTTTGAGCATTTAAGTACCTACATACAAGATAGTTCCCCACTGTATAAGATGCTTCACATGTCAAAGCATGTGACAGACAAGAAAAAAAAACATATTTCTGAACAGACCAAATGCAAGGCTGGGAGCTGGAAGTGACCAAAGGAGCCTGCCAAACCCACCCAGCAGCAGGGATACCCACAGAGCCCAGGTCCCAGCTCCCTCTCCACGGCATTTTGCCTTGAATACCCTGCTTTGCTCTCACCTTTAAGATCTTGTCCAATTCCTGACGGTTTGGGCAGGTGGCCGTTGAAGGAAATTGATAGATTGTCTGCAGAAGTAGGTTTTCAAAACCAAGCCTGCCTCCCCATTAATCTCATCCTCTCATTGATAATTGCCGGGACATCTCAGGTGGATGGCTTTGGTCAGGCTTCCCTGACACTGGTTTTAAGCTAAAATCCCTTTCTCTCAATTCAGCCTTTTACAATGCAACTACTTTAACTAGTTCAGAAATGATGTCTCAAGCCAGCAGAAAAATCAAGCTGTCTCCCTTATTTCCAGCAAGCACGTTCAATGGTTTTGACCTTGTGATAACTATTGTCTATTCTTGCCACAGCCAGGATACACATAATTCACTCTGATCATTTGTTTAACTCAGCAATATGACAGAAAAAGACATCTCTTTATTTTATAAAAAAAACCCCAAACCTTACAAAAGAACTTATTCTGTACAAAGATGGTACCTAAAGACCAGCGAGTTCTCACAATTCAAGTTTCACTAGAGCAGCAGAATGAAGTGGCTCTCCTCCGTTCCCATACCTAATATAAGCACTCTACAGACAAGAAAACAGAGGGTTTACAACAAACTGGACAGGCTGCAGCACCCCAGCAAAGCTCTGGGGAAAATCAGAATGGAAATAAACATTGTATAACAAGCAGCATGGTACAGAACAGAAGAAGGCAGAATTCAATGTTATGTTCAATGCACATCTTGGAGGACTTTGCTAGATCCTTCCTGTCTCCTAAAGAAATGCTCATTCCAAGAGTAGTTGAGCACCGCAGAGTGACCATGGGCTCCAACAGAAGTCTGTGAATCTGTTCCCAAGAAGCTCCCAACTGTGCTTCAAGACCCAACACGACTGCCATTTAAGGTTCTCCAGGGCTGAAAGAGCTTACACATAAGATTTTCCTCTCGCAACCAAGAACACCAGGACCCAGAGAGAGTTCCAGCTGATTTTCCAAGCAGTAAGTGACTGGCTTTCTCAAATACAGCTGCTTTCTTCATTAGAAGACTAAAAATAGTTCTGCTGCTAGCAGGCTGACTTCCTTTTAAGCATTCTGCCATATCCATGTGTGTATTTCATTCAGGGTTTCTGCATGTCTACGCCACTGTGATTCTATTTCAGCCTTTAAGTACATTCAAGAAATTTTTCATTTCCCTCTCCCATATTCACTCCAGATGTCCTGAACTGTCCAAAACTGTTTCATGTTAGGAGAATTTGTAGGGATATTCTGGCATTCACACTGCTCCCATCTGCTTCAGTATTTTCAGGAAAGATCAACTTTCTTCCCCAACCGTTAATGAATATGGATGACGAGTTTATGGTTTTAAAACATCCGTGATTAACAGTAGATGTTTTACGTGTACCTTGTGCAATAAGAATAATTAAATACTGCTACATCAGGCTCTCACTTTTTCCTCTTGAAGAGACGCTAGAGTGAGAAACCTGAGGAACTGAAGGACACCCTATGTCTCGGAAAGCTTACTGCAACAGCAGTAAGCACTCCTTCATAACACTGTACCAGCATACAAGAAGCTAATTTTGAAAAGACATGCTGAATGTGAGGTGGGGGACCATGGGAGCACAGGTTGCAGTGGTCCTTTCAGTCCCAGTCACCTTGTTTTCCACATCAGGGGAAACTGGGCACTGCCACTCCCTTCTAGCTAATGTGGTGGCTGTGAAAATCAAAGTGTGAGAGGGGGCATAGGAAGGGAGGAACCAGGGGAGGGATACACCCCTTAAAACCCCTTAATGTGAAGCTAGCATATACTTGGATCTATATAGCTCCAGAGTGTTCTAGATATCTCAGTTTAGATCTAAGGTAGAATTCTGTGGCATATTCAGTCCTGAGTGAAAATGCCCAGTGTTGGACAAACAGTGTATTAAAAATTTGACTGACACACTCACCAGACCTAGGCAGTATCAGAGAAACGCATTTGCTTTTACCCCAAGAAAGCTGCGAACTAGAGACATTGTACCCAGCCTCTGCTGAGTATTCCCACTGAAGTAAATGGAGAAGTTCTTCAGGCTTTGGTAATTATTCCTGATCCCACAGAAGTTCAGGGATATCCCATTGATATAAAAGGACACAGCCCTTCAGATAACAGAGAAAAAGTCATTTCACTGAGAAGATCAGCAAAAAGGGCATTCAGGATCAGCTCCATGGCGTATGAGGAACCCAAGTTCAGCAGAGTTGAATTCTCCTGCTCCAGCAAGGTCAAGGCAACTTCAACCCACTCCAGTGCTCTTCTCTGGAACCTTTCAACTGCAGCTCTGAACAGTATACTTTGTAACAATGGGAATACCAGTTGGAACAAACAGATAGTTTAACTCCTAAAATTCTAATCTGAGGTACATTTACTTTTCCAAAGTTTTGGTCATAAATATAATGTGCTTCACTAAACCTGTCCGGGATGAAGCTGGGAGGCAACCGCGATCCTAGTACTCAGGATATTTCTGGACAAAAAGTATTTGCATAAGCATTATGAAACTTTGGTAGCATTTCTGCAAGTTGTTCTGGTTTCGGCTGGGATAGAGTTAATTTTCTTCCTAGTAGCTGGTAAAGCGCTGTGTTTTGGATTCAGCATGCGAATAACATGATAACACGCTGATGTTTTAGTATAAACACTGCTCAGCAACAACTAAGTCAAGGACTTTTCAGCTTCTGTACTCTGCCAGTGAGGAGGTGCACAGCAAGCTGGGAGGGGGCACAGCCAGGACAGCTAACCCAAACTGGCCAAAGGGATATTCCATACCATATGACATCATGCTTAGTATATATGTGGAGGGAGTTGGCAGGGGACTTGGGGACTGACGAGGCACCACTCAGTGGGTGGTGATCAGTTGCATCGCTTTTTTTCCCTGAGTTTTATTTATCTTTTCATTATTTCCCTTCCATTACAATTTATTATTATTATTATATTTTATTTCCGTTAACAAATGTTTCTCATCTCAACCCATAAGTGTTCTCACTTTTACTCTTCCGATTCTCTCCCCCATCCCACCAGCAGCGACGGGAGGGTGAGAGAGCAGCTGTGTGGTGTTTAGTTGCCAGATGGGGGTAACCACGACACAAGCATAGGTGTGTTATCTAATAAATTTAAACAAGTACAACCTTTATAATACAGATAAGCTGGTTGCAAAATTTTTATGCCAGGGAAGATAATTAAAAGAGAACTCCAGGTCTTTTTTTTTTTTTAATCTTCAGTTTCAGTGATTTGAATTGTTAAACATGTCTGAGAATGCAAAGGTATCCACAAATCCTTCTAATCCTATTTACTTCTAGAAGAGTTGAGGTTGGTCGTAACCTCACAGCCTCAAGTCGAGATGCTATCGCTTTGGACTTTTTGAAGAAGAAAGAGAGAAGGGAAACGTACTGATATCCAGGTAGCATTATTTAAAATAAAACACAATAAATGGCATCTACCTCCTCCCTCAAATGAATACTAGATAGGTCCCTACAGGGTAGTCTTGGCCATTTTCCATAGTGCTAAAAAAAAAAACACGTAGATTTTGGCTCTTTCTTCTTCATAAACAGGAAATAACAACTGACAAGGAGGCCAAAGCATATAGAAAGCAAATTAATCTGGTGTATTTGGGTTTGCATGGCAAAGTTTTAGTAGCAGAGGGGTACTACAGGTGTGGCTTCTGTCAGAAGCTGCTAGAAGCTTCCCCTGTGTCCAACAGAGTCAGTGCCAGCTCCAAGACAGCCAAGGCTGAACCCATCAGCAATGGTGGTAGTGCCTTGGGGAGAACGTATTTAAGAAGGGAAAAAAAAAAAAAAACCTACACAACTGCAGCGAAAGAGAGGATTGAGAATATCTGAGAGAAACAACCCTGCAGACACCAAGGTCAGTGAAGAAGGAAGGGGAGGAGGTGCTGCAGATGTGGAGCAGAGATTCCCCTGCAGCCTGTGGTGAAGACCATGGTGAGGCAGGCTGTCCCCCTGCAGCCCATGGAGGTTAAAGGTGGAGCAGATATCCACCTGCAGCCCGTGGAGGACCCCACGCCAGAGCAGGTGGGTGTGCTCAAAGGAGGCTGTGATACTGTGGGAAGCCCATGCTGGAGCAGGCTCCTGGCAGGAGCTGTGGACCCGTGGAGAGAGAAGCCCAGGCTGGAGCAGGTTTGCTGGCAGGACTTGTGGCCCTGTGGGGGATCCACGCTGGAGCAGTCTGTTCCTGAAGGACTGCACCCTGTGGAAGGGACCCATGCTGGAGCAGTTCACGAAGAACTGCAGCCTGTGGCAGAGACTCACATTGGAGAAATTCATGTAGAACTGTCGACTGAGGGAAAGACCCCACGCTGGAGCAGGGGAAGAGTGTGAGGAGTCCTCTCCCCGAGAACGAAGCTGCTGCAGAGACAATGTGTGATGAACTGACCCCCAACCCCCATTCCCTGTCCCCTGTACTGCTGGGAGAGGAGAGGTGGAGAAAATCAGGAGTGAAGTTCAGCTGGGGAGAACATGTTTTAAGATTTGGGTTTTATTTTCTCATTATCCTACTCTGATTTTGATTGGTAATAATTTAATTTCCCCAAATCAAGTCTGTTTCACCCGTGATAGTAATTAGTGAATGATCTCTCCCTGTCCTTATCTCTACCCACACGCCTTTCTTTATATTTTCTCTCTCCTGTCCAGCTGAGGAGGGGAGTGATGGAGCAGTTTTGGTGGGCACCTGGTGTCCAGCCAGGATCCACCCACCACATCCAGCCATGTTTCGCTCTGAACTAGGCTGTTGCACTCGTATGGTAACCCCAATCAAAACCAGAATTTGGCTTGCTGTATCTTTTCCCTCCAAATGTCTCATTCTGACCATACAACTATCCTATTTTCTGGTTAAACATTACATGGAGTGTGTTAATTTCTGCTTCAGCTAATTTAGCTATACTAAATGCAAATGCTTCCTGTACTTATGAATACAATCTGTTCATAGTGAATAGTTTGGAAGATTTGGATGAGTTAAAACAGCAACAGTATCCATGTGGGACCAATCTTGCCTGGACAACTCCTCTGCTTTGATTCATAAATTCTTTCCATAGGAAATATCTGTGGAAAATCTCCAACCATCCAGAAATGCACAACTTGGTTGCTTGAGTTATTAGGAGTTCTTAATACTCCCTGCTTCCCTACTTTATTTCTTACTTTTGTACAACCATTGGCTCTTGGGTTCACATGAGACCCCTTTATGCTTATTTTCCATTATTATAGAATGTATGTTTTTAATAACTGCAGTATGATCCGTCATTAGTACTACCACATGAATCTATTAAAAAGCAAACTCCAACTCTGAAATATCTAATTTCTCCATCTAATGGGTGTGCTAAGGCACCTCTTCACCTGCTGTTACCGTTCTGCATGTTTGACTTACTCTGTGGAATGAAGACCCAGTTGCTTGATTATGAAACAAGTGTACCATTATCTGACTTAAAGAATTTCAGGAAATCTTGAAAAAACGTGCAGCTTTCTGAGATGTGAGGGTGATAGTGGTGGGATTGTAATGGTAAACCTGCGAGTGAACTTCTGAGACCCATGGCATTCACAATCCAGAAAAAATGGAGCAGAATAGCAAGGGGGGTGAGTATGGCTACTGGGATGTCAGAACACTCCCAGTTTGTCACAGACACTGGAGGCTGAAGGATATTTTCCCACTCCAACAGTACATTTTGCAAGTGCGAGCCCTGTTCTCAGTTGCCCAGAGCAGAGAACTTAAGCATACCTGGATGGTTTTCTGCTCATCTCTGGCAATTTGTCATGGCCTTCTGCCGGAAGAGTTTGGCTCTTTGCACTAGATTTTGCAGAGACTCCTCAGGTAGCCCCTGTCCATCCAGCCACTGGTGCAGCAGTGCCAGGTGTTGCCTTAACAGGAGGAGGAGTCCTCCTGCAGCTCAGTCTAGTTCTACCAACCTTGCTTGTGATGTGATCCCACAAAAGGAGTCCAAGTTTTTCCTGAATTAAAACTTACATAAAATTTATAAGAACTTCAGGTGACTGACAGCAAATCGCAGCTAGTCAAGAAGAAAGAAGAAGAAGAAACTCGCACTTACGGTCCATGTGGGTCCAGGAATAAAGTTGTTAAGTCATGATGACACCTTATTAAAATCTCTCATCAGTCAAAGAAAAAAGCAACAGCTTAAGACCTTTTCACAAAGCGTTGGTCCTCTGATACTTGCATTAGACAGACCCCAGTTTATTCAGTATTTCTTCTCTCTTTTTCATTTTCTGCCTTCTTCAAATAGTATCTCTTCCTCATTATTCCACTGCTCAACACTCAGGCAGGTTCAGGGGTACAAGTTAATGCCCAGTGGATGTTGCAGCCTTCATCTCCGACTAGCATTTCGCTCATGCTTTGTGCAATTCTTGACTGGCCATTCCTCTCCAGGTTAGATCAATAATCGCAAATACCATCAGATTTCTCACCTCCCAAATCAAGACAAGACTGTAGCTCATTCTTCCTCTTAGCAGGACTGCTGTGGCAGCAGAATTCTTTGAGTAAGCATTCTGTCGGTTTCTTTTAAAAACCAAATTAGTCATATGCAGGGTATGTCTAGAGTGGAAAAAAGCCAAAGATAGAAGTCCTTCTCAGATCTAGCTATGCCAGTTGAAGAAGATGATCTTTCCAGCTGCCTCTCGCCCTTGCCAGAGGTTACAGAAGGCTGACCTGCTAGTGAGTGAGCATGCTTCAGGCAAAATGAGTGAAGATGACTTAAGATGCTTAAATATTTAGTCTTGGTTCACCCAGCTTATCCTGACTTGAACAGGTGAGACCTCAGCAGGTTTATGAGTGGCCCCCATGATGCTGAGCCACAGGTCAAGGGGACAGTAATCTCTAGTGTGGGTAATAAGTCTTTAGGCAGGAGAAAGATACTAGTAGTAGCCTTTTCAGCTGGCAGGGCAATATGCAAGACAGAACATGTTTCCACAGTTCTGGACTAACATAAGTATTTTCTATCATCTGTATAGTTCCTTCCTTTCCCTCATCAGATTGCCCTAGCAGTATAAGTAACTTTATACAGTATCATAACATTTGCAGTCCCTAGTCCTCATAGGGGAGTTCAGCCAACCACCCCACTATCTGCTGGAGGGACAACACAGCAGGACAATGAGCAATCCAGGAGGTCCCTGGAGAGCATGAATGACAACTTCCTCCTCCAAGTGATAGGAGATCCAATGAGGAGAGGTGCTCTGCTGGACCTCATACTCACCAACAAGGAGGGGCTCATTGGGAATGTGAAGATCAACATCAGCCTTGGCTGAAGAGACCATGAGATGGTGCAGTTCAGGATCCTGAGGGCAGGGAACAGCGTGAAAAAGCAAGCTTATGACACTGGGCTTCAGGAGAACAGACTTTAACCTCTTCAAAGATCTGCTCGGAAGACTCCCAACGGAATAAGGCCCTGAAGGAAAAGGAGGCCCAGGAAAGCTGGATAATTTTCAAGGATCATCTCCTCCAAGCTCAAGTGTGGTCCATCCCAATGATTTCCAAAAATGCCAGGAGGCCTGCATGGATAAACAAGTAGCTCCTAGCCAAACTCAAACATGGAAAGGAAGCATACAGAAGTTGGAAGCAAGGATGGGTAACCTGGGAGGATCACAGAGATGTTTTCCAAGCATCCAGGGACAAAGTTAGGAAAGCCAAAGCCCAAATGTAACTAAATCTGGTGAGGGATAAAGACAAGAAGAAGGGCTTCTATAAGTACATAGGTGACAAAAGAAAGGCTAGGGAAAATGCAGGCCTATTTTTCAACAAGACTGGGGACCTGGTGACACAGGACGTGGAAAAGGCTGAAGTACCGAATGCCTTCTTTGTCTCATAGCAAGACCGTCCTTCAGGAATCCCAGGTTCCAGAGATCAGGGGAAAGGCTGAAACAAGGAAGATACACCTTTGGTGGAAGAGGATCAGACCAGGGAATACTTAGCAAACTGGACATATAAACTGGTCCATGGGCCACGATAGGATGCACACCTGAGTGCTGAGGGAGCTGGCAGGTGTCACTGCAAAGCCACTTTCAATAATCATCTTTGATCAATCACAGCAACTGGGAGAAGTGCCCGAAGACTCGGGGAAAGCAAACGCCACTCTTGTCTTCAAGAAGGTGGACCCAGGGAACTACTTGGGCCTGGGAAGGCAATGGAGCAGCTAATCCTGGAAAACATTTCCAGGCACATTAAGGACAAGAAAATCAACAGTAGTCATCAAGCATGGCTTCACCATGGGGAATGTGTAGAAGGCTGAATTTTAATTTCTTCCAGATTGTAAGTCAGTAAGAAAAATTAAAATACCGTTGTAAGAAATGGTCTCTGTGCTTAGTTCATAGAGCCTTTTTCCTCAAACTCTCAGTAGATTCTAAGTAGTTTAGTACAATACTAGTAGCTTTGATTTTGGGGTGAAGGAAGCTGTTAAGAAATGTCAAAGTTGACATTCCATTAAGCTCACCAGTTTGTAAATATGAAAGAAAACACACATGGCGTTTGACTATGCCCTGATGCTTGCTGATCAGTCGAAGCAAAAAGCAGGTATGACAAGTGTTCTCATTTAAGTTGTAGTCATTACCTCATGCTTCATCCCTTCTGTTGATAGCAACCTTGTCACACAGCCAAACAAACAACAACCAGCATAAACAAAATCGATCATTCTCATTCTTACAGTACAGAAATGTACATAATAAAACCCACCAATTCCCACAGAGATACACTTTAAAACAGTTAAGTTGCAGCTACGAAAGAGAGACATGAAACAAAAATAGGCTGAGAGCATCTAAAGCTATTTTGTTGAGATGTCTGCAGCTGTAAATGGCTTAGTTTGGCTTTTTGAGTTATAGTCTGCAGACACATCTATAGAAGATTATAGTTATGAGTTACTGTTGTGCATGTTTAGTGGATTTTCCTGCTCCCTGGTACTGCAAGTTCCTAGTCTGGAGTTTTGCTTCTTGTCGGACCTAATCAGCTAATACTCTGTTTTACAATATTTGCTCGTTAGCTACTAAATTTTGGATTCTCACACCAAGGAATGAAGGAGTGAATGCTACAAGTTTTATTTGATTATGGGAAAACTGTCTCTATTTTCATCTGTTTGTGCTCTATATATATATTTGCCTTGTGAAAGTCAAGAGGTTTATGCTGCTCCTGCATCTCAGATAAATATTTTAATATCCCTATTTACATGCATTTTAAAGTATAGCTGACTGTATTGTCCTACCTTTACATTTTGCCTTTTGGTAGCCCTTACACAGCTTCTATTAGCTTAGAGCCAGGCCAGGGCCCTCTCTTACAACCCTCTTTCATACATAAAACCATTATCAAACACTAATACACGTGAACCCTTCCTCACCCAGTGACTATAGTAATTGATAATGACATTATAAAAAAAAATCTGAAAAACCACCTTTGAATAGTGTCTGCTTCTATTATTATTTTTTAATTCTCTGCCACTCTTATTGAATATATGGCTACCACCTAATAGGATCTATAAGCAGTTTGGTGGAAAGCACCTCCCATTTTCATTGAATTGGACTTTCAATGACACCAGGAATTTGAATTAGTAAGGTATCTTTGCTATGGCTCTGCTCTAGTCACCCCTAAGAGGCAGCTCTTGAAACACCATCACTAACCTGAACTAAGATTTGGGACAGTACAATGATGAACTTAACATCAGATATAGAAATCTCCACGGTAAGTTCCCTGTAGAGAGTTCACAAGATCACACTTAATTTGAGAAAGATGATTTATGTTGCACCATAAATTTAAATAAACAATACTGATGTCATCAAAACAGCAGTCCACTTACATCACCTCTGTATAAGAGTGGCACTACCAGAGAAAACTAAACTGAGAAAGTCTGATCTGGAGTTTATGAGAACTATAAAATCTATAAGAGCTTTTGTGTGGTGCAAGGGACTGATGGAAAAATTAGTGTGAAGGTAAAGGATGGAATTCCTGACGGGAATCGAGCGGCTTTTAGCATAGACTGCAGATGAGCAGCATAGTGATAGTTTGATGTGGTTTTATTGGCAGTAACCAAAAGACAGGCAAATACTAGCGCTGTGAAAATTTCCTCCATCTTAGGAACTTGGTTCCTCTTTGTACTGCTTGTCTCTCAAAAGCACGTATTAAAGTACCACAAAACACAACACATGACACTGATCAGCTTCAAACATCTGTTGTGTAGCACATGGGAAAGCACGCTACAGAATTTCTAAGGAAAGCTGCCTTGTAAATAGGCAGGAAAGCTTTACCGATTCTCTTCTGTGGGGAATTAAATACATCAACAACAAAAAAATTACAATTTCTAAAAATTAGGAAAAGTATATATGGAAAACAGGAAACTGTAGCAGCTTCCTGCCCCTCGCCCTCCCCGCCTTCTTAACACAGGAGTATTTACATTCAACAGCAAACAGCTTCCTTTTCCATTGCCCCATCAATCACCCTACACAGCCTGATGAGGGTATTTCAGTGACAGCTTCGCAAGCACAGGGCCCGCGAGTGCTTCCCAGCTCTCGGGTCCAGCTGTCCGTGCTAGCAGTGGCCATCAGTGCATTAAGATAAAGTGTGGTCATGCACCACCTCGTCCCACCCAGCCTCGCTCCCCGATTCCCACAGGAAGAAAATTCAGGTGTGAGGTCAGGAGGGCCGGGGCAAGGGGTGCCGAGAGCCCAGCTGAGCTGTGGCTGGCAGTGAGCTGCAGCTCTACTATGTGTTTCACCAGTCAGAGAGTCAAGTTACAGCATGATTCAGATGTGTGGGGCAAAGCAAACCCGTGGTGTGTCATAAGCCAGCTAAGACTCGGGAGGTGATCAGCCCTGTCACTGCTACAAATTGAAACCATGATGCAAGCGGAGAAGGGGACGACAGCATTACTAATAAATGACAGGGTAGCATCTGCAGAGTAGACGAACCCTACTAATCAAAGTCACACTCTCTCCACTGACCGTATCACTTGAGGTAAGCCAGGCAGAGGGCATAATCCCTTCTGACATTACTTCCCTGTCCAGATTTCCAGGGCAGGCCCTAAATACAAGCAAAACAGATGCCTATTCAGGGCAGCCAGTATTTTTCAAAGGCGCTTGATAGGAACATCTGTAAATCCCTTGATCACCTCAGCAATTCGGAGGTCGGCCAGGCTGCGGGCAGCACAGCTGCGCAGCAAGGGCAACCTTGCCACTCCCTGCAGCCAGCGCCATCGCACCCAACCGGCCGTGCAGCTCACTCCTTGCGATCCACTGAATCCCAAGTGGTTTCTCTGATGTCTGAACTAAACTTTTATACCCTATCATGTGTAATGCAACAATTCATTTTGTGATAAGCATTTGATATTTATATAACCAGAGATGAGAGAGAGAAAAAAAAATCTGTCAGAAATAGCTTTACAGATGAGTCTTCTCATTGTCTAACAAGCTTTTCATTGTTTTTAATTTTCATTTCTCTCCATGGTTCAGGGCACTTTGAAAAAAAAAAAAATCTATTCAGCAGTTTCCCACTCATAATTCAAGAAAGAGAGTCATGTATTATAATAGAGATAATTAGCTTTGACTGAAAATAATAAGCTTGGCACCAAATATCCCCCACTACTGCACAGAATAACCATTTATCGTCTTATATACTCTCCATCAAGCCTAATTACTGCAACAGTAATTACTAACCTGTTGAAAGAACAAAAGAAAATGCAACTAGCTCTGCACTGAAATAAGGAGAACATTGCTGATTCTAATAAGCAGCTCTTGGTTGTCCCCTCTTAGAGGACATGTACTTGCTATTTAGACCCTGTCTCAACGCGTATGCTTGTAACCCCCAAAAAAGAAAATAAATCCTCAAATAGATTACAACAGTTAGGTCCCACCTGTTTAGGCTAAGCATCTGTTCAGTTGGACTGAAGGAATGACACTGATTTTTGGATTTCTGGGAAGTTAAGAGAACAGCGCTTGTCCCAGGCTGTGTACCGCAATGTTGCAGACTTCCATATGCTGGACAGCTTTGCTCGCCTAACTCTTCTGACCTGCCAAACCTCTCCCTGGCTGTTTTTCTGTCTCTTCTCAACAGAAATGCTGCCAATCATGCAAAAAAAAAAAAAATAAAATTGAACAAATGCAGCCCTCTATGTTCGAAGAGTAACAGGTGCTTAAAGGGTTTCAGGTATAATCTTTATCTGCAGAAATGTATTATGTTCATTATAGCATCGTGTCCCACTGTTGCTTCTGCTTAAATTCACTCATGGAACTTAACCTCTGACAGCTGAGTAAGCCCTGGAAAAAAGCAGTGAGTGGCAGCATCAACCCTTTTTGCTGCTCAAGGTATTCCCCAGGCCATAAAAGAACCTGTATTTGGGAGAGCTTGTACAGCTACCTGGAAAGAAGAGGAAAGCATCATTGGTTTCCTTATATCTTGCTCCAGCCAGGTCCCTGAATGGGACCTATCCCTCTCTCTGTCTTTGCCAATGGGAGTTGAAGGAACCTTCTGCCTTCGGGACACCATCAGTACTTTACAAAATCTGGACTGCCAGAGTTGTTATGCTCGTTGAATCCAGGAACTGGAACAATGCCACACAGCATATGCAAGCATTCACAGCTAATCAACCCAGCTGAAATTTCGGATATTGAATATTCTCTGGGAAACTGTTCGCAATCAATCCTCAGCATGTAAACAACACAACCCTCCCACCTCCAAAAGCCCCAACAAGCTATAAAGTAATTCATTGCATAAATACAACCAAAAAATACAACCTAGAAAACCTCAGAAAAACTAATCTGAAGCACTCAACAAGCATGAGTTACACTCTGCCTCAAATAATGAGGCTGGTTTAAGTCAGAAGAGGTTTGGGGCTTTTCTTGAGTTCTTGACTTTTGCCCCCCCATCCTCCCGCTACATTTTGCTGCCTTATGGTCATTATGTTTCAGGGCTTTTTCACCAGAATCACAAGGCCTAGAAATTGCCCTTTTTCCTGACCCACCTTTTAATATCATTGCTTTTCTCCCTCAGTCACACAATCCCAGATGGTACAAGATTTAAGGAGAATGCAACAAAGACTCCAAGAATCACTTCCAACTGGTATGTTCTCTTCCTCCAGTGGACATGCACTGCTAGGGGGAGGGAGGGGGCCTCCCAAAATGACGGGAATACCAACAAATGCAGAGGCCATGACACACCTGATTATCCCACTCTCAGAGAGAGGGGAATGACGTATTTTCAAAATAAAGGGGAAATTTCATAGCCTAATGGTGGGTTTGGAGGTAGAGTAGGATGAAATCACCAAGGTTTTCTACAGCCTTTGCTTGGCTACAAACAATACATCAGTATATTATCAACAAAAGTAAACAGATTTTTCCTCCTCCAAAAAAACATTACCTAAAACACAAAATCAAATTACATTTAACATCTCATTAGTGAATTTAAGACATGCTCATAGCAGGATTGGAGCCTAGCAGCTACTGAGGTTATAAATGAAAATTCAAAACATCAGTAATATTTTCTTGATGAAACAACTGAGAAGCATATCTGATCCCAACCTAACAATGAAAAGGCCTGAAAAAAGTTTTGGTATGGCATTCACCATTTAGAATAATACAAAATCAGCCCAGAACATCAGAAACTAATGGAATGACTTAATTGTACATTTTGCCCAGCATTAAAACATTCATTTACAGGGTCATTCTGCATGCCAGAATAAATTTTTCCTCCTAACTGGGAAAAAGAAAAATCACTTCAATAGGATTTTAAAAAAACTTCAGTTTTCCCACCTTCCCAATTCATTTATTGTTTAACCACTGAATTGCATTTCTCCCAGCTCTTTTCCAACCAGCACTTCTCTGCAACACACAAAATATATTTCCTAACTGGATGACAAAAAAAAAAAAAAAATCCATTGTAAGTAGTAGGCATTGCTCCCCTGGGAGAATGTCTATATGGGTATTCAAAGACAACAGGCCTTTAGTATGTCTAGGATTTCTACAGTTTGACTTGGTACTCTTCTGGAAGCCTGCTTTCACACACTCTAAACTAGTTTGCTTTATCCTGCATGAATCACAATGAAAAAGCCCACTCAGGAAAAATATCCAAAGAAAACACGAGCAAGCTAGCTAGTTGGAAGTACGGCAGGCCTGTGCCAAAACCAGAAATTCAAACATATCCGAACTCTGGGAATATAGACCTTAACTTCAAATGTATTTCCCGTGTCTACAACAGGTCTCAGAAGGCCGATTTCTGTAATTATTTGTACTTGTAATTATGCTGTTTGGTCACTAGTGCCTTTTGGCTGTTTTGATGCTTTCAGGAAAGGAAGTGGTTTCTGGAGACAAAGAGAAATAGAACATAATTCATTCCATTTGGAATTGTTACTTTCCTTACTAATAAATACTTTAAGGACTTTGGAGAGTCTCACCACCCTGATTCCCAGACACACTCCAAAGAAGTCACAAAAATGATTCTGACCTGCCTCTAAGCATGTATATATCTGACTTTTTGTTGAACAGAAGCTGCAAGACTCAAGATGATAAACTTACTGAACAAAACCTAAAAGTCTTCAGTTTTGCATGCATCCAAACTTTTGGTTCAATCTAAGAGAGAGAGACAGATACAAAATACAGACTTTGTTTTCAACGCAAGCAGTCTTAGTATCTGACCATCTTTTGCCTGAATTTTCTCTTCAAGACTCACACCAATATCTTTATTAAAAATCTCACAGTAACTCTTTTAAGAATAGGTAGATTATCAGATTATCTGATGCAAACACAACTTTTACAACAGTCCTATTTTACAGGATGAGCCACACATGGAGAGCACGTTACCTATTTATTCTTATATAGAAAGAGCTGTTATATAGTTTCAGTCTGAGCAGCTTTTTGACTGCATCACAGATTCTTCTTTCCCCTTTAGAAGACTTCATTAAGGACATAAGTTTGGCTGCAAAGGGAAACACATTACAAAGAACTTCTCCAAGTTATAACTGCCTACACAGCTGATTCAACAGGACATACAGAACTGGGTACCGAGAATAACATGCGCATCCTTATAGATGGAAATGAAAGTTCTCACATTCTTAGTTAATACAGATCTTCTTTCAGAATATTTTTGTATCTAGGCTCATTATTCAGTTTGGAACTTCTTAACAATTTCACCCTCTTCCAGCTTTACAACATACCCCACATGAATAACATAATGACTGGACACGTCTATAGGATTTTATGTGCATTGTTTTAAAAAACTTTAAATGTGGCCAGAGATATCATAAAACTCTGAACAAAGCTGTCAGATGATCTGGAACTTCTTAGTCATAATAAAAAAAATTATCAAGTGAATTAACATTTACCTTTGTGAGATTCTCTGCTATATACAAATAGTGGTCTATGGTCTTTCTCTATCAGGTAGGCCCTTAGTGTGTATAATTTGTATTTGACAATGCTTGGCTGCCGCTGGCCACCTGATTAATAGTCACTCACTCTCTTCTTCTCCTGAAGAAAAGGTAAAACAACAACGTCCTTTTTCAGGTATTCAGTCTGGTGCATTCTTCTTGCCTTAACGCTGCAGCCTGACCAATGCCTTCAGCTTTAAGTGCTGGCATGTTAAGGCAAAAAGTGAACCTGAATAAGTGCTTACCAGTACGTAAGGAAACAATGCATTCCCATCAGTTTCTCCAAAGAGCAACATACAGTTTTCTTCCATTCTGCTTTGTTGTTTTAACCAAAGAGTATTACATTTTTTGCTGGAAGCACCAAAGGAGAAACAACTGCTGCTGGAACTACTCAGCCCACATATTTGCTGGGTTGTTAAAGCCCTACCTCTGCTGTAATCGACACAGGACTCCCAGGCTCCCTATTCCTCCTGCTACTGCAAGCACCTCATACTATGTCCTTTTTCAGTCTCTTTGCCCAGATAGGTCTATTTAGCCAAAATCTTGAAATCACTGCCTGCTCCTTGCTACATATCTCCCACAGGGAAAACCCTAGAGATTAACATCAAGAGTATATAGGTATAATGAGGTCTTTACATTTCCCTGCTCTGAACAATACTGCAGCGGTCTGACACAGGTACAAAGGTTTCCATTGTCCTCTGTGAAAACATTTAATGCTACCCCTTCCCTCCTCCAAGTGAGAAATCATGTGTTGCTTGAAATTTGACTAGTCATGCCCTAAAGCAAACATATCTTCCTCGATTAATGTGCCTACATCAGCCAAGAAAGCCTGGCTCCTTTCACTGGCACTCCTTGGTTTCCAAGTGTCCTGAATGAATCATCTTTCTTATTTCACATCAGAGCAATTACGGATCTGCAGCTCTTTCACCTTTAGCTCTCAGATCAGACATAAGGTCAGCTCAGCACAAAATGATCAAAACTTTTGTGTCCATCAGGTCCACGGAAACACTTTAAAAACTCATGTATCTGGGCCCTTTTCTCATTCACCAATTAACTTCTGCATTTACAAGTTTGTCTCATCTGAACCAGACAACCAAAAGAAACCCCAAAATCACCGTCAATAGTATAACATGTAATTATAAGGCTATAAGTTTCCACAGTTCAGTGCACACAGTGTCTTTGTTCAAAGCCTGGGCTGCTGTGGCACAGAAAGGGAATTAACACCTCTTCTCCCATGATAGAGTGCTTGCTTCAGGCTAGTACTGACCAACACTAAACACAGCCAAGTAGCATAACTTGTAATGAGTAAATAACTGCAGTGCTGCCAGTCCTATAACTTTCCTATATAGGAACATCCAGGCAAACTATTTTATGCCTCCTACAAATATCATTTTGAAGGTATGTATCACAGTTGTGCCAGAATATCCCACTCATACAGCAACAAGTCCTGAGAAAGCTGTGAAAAAGCCTATGGAGCTATACAAAGGGTACCTGAATTTAGAGTCTTAATAGATACTAAAAACCGCATGAAGTGTAAAACAGAGAGAAGCATTCTGGGACCCAGAGGCAGGTGAGCTACAGCTGGTTTGCTACACGTGGCATATGAGTGGCTTTATATAGGGATCCCTAGAGCTGAAGTTACCAGAGCTATTTATTGCTTGTGCAGCATTCTTGGAAAGTCAGATCTGTTGTAACAACAGAGATAAAAATTTAGTCTACATCTCTCTGTCAGTAGGTCTTCAGCTCCAGCATGCCTAAGGCTTCTCTGAAAAAAATTCAGAGTCCAAGTCATGTGAATATGTTGGAAAACTTTTCCATGAGATCACCGAAGAGTTAGATGCAATGATCTAAGATTCCTACACAAAGCTTCTTGTCAGAATGATACCCACCCTGCCCTTGCTATATTGGCTTTTGTGACTTAGGTGAAAGGGGGAAATGATGAGTGCTACAGCCTCCACTCCCTTCATCCCACAACCTTTTGTACGTTCCAGTCAGAAGCAACACCACTGTGCCCAACACAAACAGGACTGTGTGCCTGGACAGGAGGCAACCCAAAGCATAACCCACCTTCAACTGGCTGTGAGTGCGCCGGTGGTGTGCTAATCCAAAGCCCACCCAGGGGTCTCTTGATGGAGCTATGTTAACCCCAAACCCTGCCTGTCCCTCTCTGAGCCAAGCATAAATACTGCTTCCAAACAGGGCTTGTTCTACCTGTGAAGTTGAAATAAACAGCATTAGAAAACAGGTCCATCTGCAACTGAGAGCGCTGAAACATTGGTTTTGTACTTTTTTTGATCCCCAGAGCATCTGGGACTTCTGATGCATCAAGAAAGAGACTGAATATTTTAAGCAGCGTTTTATAACCCACAGGCTAGATAGAGGGGGTGCAGAAGGGGGTCGAAATGGAAGCTGCCTAACAACAAAATCTGTGAACTCTGACCCTCTGTCTGAAGATGAAAGCTGAGTTATATGATTTTTCTATAGATGTCATTAAGGCAGCTTTTAAGGCTACCCGGTTTGAACTCTTGGTTGCACTTCAGTACTGTAAACAACTGCCGGAGGGAGAGTTAAGTGAGTGGAAGTCCAAAAAAGTAAGAAGCATTTTCAGCAGTGGAGAATATTGATTATGGTGAGAAACCATTTATGCCCTGGAGGGCCATCAGCTGTCACTATTTCCCTGGCTCTGGAGCCATATTTAGATGCCTAATAGGAGTTAATTAACATATTCATTAATAGGTGGGTGGAGCTGTGTCAGTCTCAACAGATAGGGAACACTGACATCAAAGTAGACTCATTAACATAATTTGAACCTGTCTAAAGTCACAATGGATAGCAAACACAAATTGCAGCATCATATCGGATGGCATAAAATTATTCAGTGTGCTTCCAGCGAGTGGCCAGGAACAGGTACGCAATATTACCTGAAATGGTCAGATAAATTGACACACAGGGACAGCAGCTCATCAGGGAAAGGCTTATTTAATTTTGAACTCAGTCCTCTGAAACAGTTTAAATCTTATCTAAAGCTGCTCTGGAGAATCTTTTTATCCTCACAAGCATCTGTAGATAGAGCTTATGGCAATGCCTTCCACTGGCTTAATACATATTATGTAAGACTGAGTCGCTTGAATCAACTTCAAGTTTCCTGCATTCAATCCTTTCCTCATGTGATTAGAAAAATGAATAGCTCCATTCAACTCACACTTTTATACCATTCATTAATTCATCATCAAAAAGCTGAAATTTAGTTGTAGACACAGCCTAAATACAGAAAGATCCTGAGTATTCTGCTCAGAGACAGATGCACTTCCTTCCCTTCTGCTGAGCTCCAAATTGCCTGATAATGCCCCAAGGAACAGCAGGTCTTACTAGAAACATTTTACTACAGCAGATACCACCTGATTTCATCTTGTAAGTCCACTTAGGATGAACACTAAAAAGAAAGCGTACAGTCCGAAAACAGCTATTACAACAAAAAAGCTGCTAGTGTCAGATATTAGGAGGGAGCAGTGGAAAGGAAAAGAGAAAGAAAATGGGCCCAAAGTGAGATCCTAGCAAATGGGAATGAAATCTCACTTTGCTGGCATGCACTTCAGCAAACAGGTTGCATACTATACTCTGCTTCTCCACTACACTCCAATTCAAACGCTGCTCACATACGGAGTGTGAATGTTCTTGTTCAAATCCCATAAGGTTTTTATTTCCTTTGCTTATTGACAAAACAGTAAAAACACTATGTTGAACAATTTTGCTACAAGAAAACAGCAGTTTGTCAGAACGATCGAATAAGGCATCCCTCAACGGAAAAAACCACGACTCTATTAGGCAGCAGAATGTAACAGAGAGAGTTCATTATACAGATACTGAGAGATTGCATCATTTTCTCTTAAAAGGTAGCATTTATACAAGTTATACAGTATTACAGGCACATGAAAATTACTTGAAAAGGGAGTAGAGAATGATGTTGAGAGGTTAAGTGGGGTGTTCCCCTTTATCTCCTCAGACAATACAAAGCAAGCTGATACTCAAAGAAACTGAAAGGCAGCAAATTTACCAACAACAAAAGGATTTTTTTTAATTCAGTGCATTATAAATAAGCTATGAAACTTGCAGTCTTGAGACATTATTAAAGCCAAGAGCTTATCAAGATTCAAAAAGAGATTTTTGTATATGCACACAATAGGAAAACTGGCAGCAGCTCAGAGAGATAGGTTCTTTTGAAAATTTCCGACAAGACCTAGAAGCTAAAGTACCACCTCCCAAACAGATTTAAGCACACAGTGATTACACCTGTGTGAATAAACTCTGCTTCCATAATTGACTTCATCATTTGAGAATGTGCTGGTGCTAAGCGCCTCTTACCTGGAACTTCCCTGACTCTTGTTCTGCCCCTCTGGGTGGCAAATCCAGCTAGCGTTCATCTGTCTTCTCCTGGTTTTCTGCAACGACAATTTGTGGTGTCTACCTCTACTGTAACCTCAGGGGGCATGACTGAGGTGGTTATTCACTGGTAAACTCTTATTCAAGACACAAGTCCTAGACTCCTATAGAGGCCAGAAAGAACCGTGGTTGAAGGCAGAACTTGGCCTCCCAGATGCGTTGGCAATAGGCTCTGCCTGTACGAAGGGCTTTAAAGGCCATTCTGGATTCTTGCCTTCATTTATAAACTGCTTTGACAGAGAAGGGCAAAATATTACCACGCACAAAATTACCATAAAGTGGGATGGGACCTGAATTAGGCAGGGAATTCAGCAAGTAGCTAAATTCACAACTGAATGCAGCTTGCATTATTCCGAAGTATTTGCAAATGTATGTTGAGCTCACCAGCTAGTTTCATCTAGCAAGTGGTATCCTGTTTCAGTAAACTGTTCACAAAACTGTTACTCATAATTATCCCATTTATAAACTACCCAAGCAATTGGGATAATTCATTTCTCTGGCTAAGGACAGCAGATCCCATGTTTGGGAGTATCCTCTTGCCACTATCTTACCAGCTGTTCCCACTGTGCTAGGCTACCCTCAAACTCTCCTCTTTACTTTGCACAAATAAACATTCACCAGCAGAAGAACCTAGGTGCTTCCCCTTGCAAAGAGGAGCCCTAACCATCAGATTGATTGTTTTTCCTACTCTCTCACCAGTTCAATTCTCCTCCTCTGCTCTAAATAGCAGAATCTGGAGCTCTCTTGAAGCCTTTTCTTTTAACTACTTATAAACATTTAACTGCTCATTGGACTAGAGGACAGACTGAGAATGACAGCTTAGCCAGTGGCTCAGGTGCCAAGGGATATGTGCTAAAGTTTCTGTTCTTGTTCCACCAAAGGCTGTTTATGCAAATTTGGAAGAGATAATGAATGTACTTTTTTCACCCAGCAACACCCAATAGCTTGATAACACTAGTAAAAAGTAGGAATTCAAAGCCTCTTACAGAATGGAGGAAAATCTGAAATTCAGTCTCTGTGATGAGATCTTGATTTGGACAAAACTTTGATGTGGATGTGCCTAGGACTTTTCCTGCAGCAAGCTCCCCAACAAAACAGAAAATAATTTCAACTGAAAAAAGGCAGATTTTTTTTTTATTGTAAACTACAGAAGGTTTCTAAACAGAGAAAACTCAAAGCAACTTATATACCTCTCCACAGCCTGCCTACTGTGCACATACAGGCAGCTCCTTGGTTATGCTTAATGCTGGGACTTGCACTTTTCCAGGCTTAGGATTTCATGATGGGAGCTCAGTGTGAGGTATCCCCAGACAATACTGTCAAGTTCACTACTTGCCTGAATCTGCATCATGTAGTCAGGGTCAAATAAAACAGATCCATCTGCTGTTGATGCAGGAATGGATGTGTGTTCCCTTGCAGTTGGACATAAGAGAACTTATTTTTCTATTCGAGTCCCTCATCCACAAACGGGAAGTGGTTCCTTGCTGTAACCACTGGTTCCCTCTAAAATGTCAACTGGGTCAGGGGCTAAGTCTTACTTAAAGGAGAGTAACAAGGAAGCCTCTGCCCCCTCATCTGTTTCTTGAATAACTGTACCATCATTTTCTTAGAAGCAGAGGAAATTATCTTTATTCCTCCATACTCATTACAGTGCGTTCACAGCCATACAAAAAGTATGTCATTGGTTCTTCTGTCACACAATTTGCAGAAACAAAACGAAAGCTCCCTTTCACAAAAAGACAGAAGTAGCAGTAAGATGACAGAGATGCTTCTGTAAGACCATCAGTTTGGGGTCATTTTCTTGCCACCAAAAAGGGAGTTGTCAAAGCACTTATTCAAAGAATTAGTCCACCCGGTTAATGATTATCAACTTCCATCTGAGCATTATGCACACTAGTTTTTTTTATGTAGACAACCCCAACGCATAGACAATTTTCTGATCATCTCTTGAATAACCAGAAAAAAGGAGTTTGTTTACCCAACTAAGAAACCACTCAGAAGCCCCTACTACAGTCAAAGCTGAGATGTATCTCTTCGCGCTGAGGCTAAGCTGGGGGACTTTTCCCTGTCAAAATGACTACAGAAAACAGATGAACACCACTTATTTGTATCCCAGTGCTGCTAATGGGTTTGGTCAATTAACGTTCATGCATTGAGGATGTAAGTATTCTTCTGAAAGTCTGTATCCATCTCTGTTGGCAGACTATTTTCAGCACTGAGATCACTTCAAAATAGTTATATGGAATTTAATGCAACAAAGCTAGAGAAAAGTGCATGTGATTATCTGCTGAGTATACATATAAGGAGAGTAAATGGTTTAGACATACGTACTTACGAGACAGATCCCTTTTGCTGCTCAGAATTATAAAAATGCTTTGGCAAAATATGAAGATTTACCAGAAAGGGTAGCAGCAATGCTGTATTGTTTGGCATTTTTATACTGTGCCCCCTCACTAAACGTGTTTGACTTGACTGAATAACCTCTAATCTGCATTTATATTCTTCTATCATTATCTATTATGCATTACATGCACATGAAGCCAAGTCTCTGATCATACAGAGATGCTATTTAGAGTACACAAAACTTCCCTGGAGGGTTTCCATTTAGAGAAAGAAGCAGATTATCATAACTCTCATGCAATGGTAAAGAGAATACAAAAAGCTCAGTTATTTCTACTGCAGAGTATCAATGTCATTCATGTGTCCCTATTTTAATATATTCATATATAGCAGCAGTCCTCCATGAAGAGCTGGGAACAGGTTTCCAAGAACATCAGGTAAGAAATAGCCTTTGTTCTCTTTCCTGCTGTTGTCTAATTTAAACAGCAAAAAACTTCAGACCAAATTTTACAATAGTCTGTTATTCAACTCACCTCTAGTACTACAGTTAGCAACTTCAGAAGGTCACATACTGCCTTTCATTTTCAGCATGCTTGGTCTACACTGATGGGTAAAAAAGGGCAATATAATTGATACAGTAATAATTGTACAGAGCAAACAGAGTAGGAACTCAACTAAGGGAAAAAACGTAAAAACCATTTTTCCCCATAAACTTATGCTGCTTACCAACTTCCCTCAGGACAGAACAACAAATCGTAAAAAACCCACAGGTAACGGAAGTCATGCTGAAGTAGTTGTGACTGGGCTTTGGCAAGGGATGGGCAGTAGAAGGGAAGCGTATGGGGGAAGGGTTTCTGAATTCTGCTGGCTCTTATCCTTTGACACTTAATGCTGGGTCATTTATGGGAACGCACTTGCATGTCGGGTTCTCCCCGTGGGCCAGATGGGAATCAGTCCAAGGGGAGTTTGTTCCAGTAAGAAGAACACTTAGACTAAGTACCTCTGTATGTAGCCAGCTGGAAGCCCAACTCTGAGACTGCAGGATTGAAATTCATTCCTCTAGGACTCTATTACTATCTCTAGAGTGACAACAAAGATAACACCCTTTTTCTTTCATAAGAAAAAACTGTTTTGCCTTAATATACTTAAAAGATACGCCGCATCAGCCTTCTCTTTGGTATTTTCATTGGGCGCTGTTTGCTTTTCTTCAAGGAGGTTGCATCCACAGTTAGACACAACATGCCAAACCAATCCCCCCAGGGAAGTAGTTGACTTGGCCACGTTGGGCATCTTCAAGAGTCGTCTGGACAGGGTGCTGGGCCATCTTGTTTAGACTCTGCTCTTCCTAAAAAGGTTGGACTAAATGATCCCTGAGGTCCCTTCCAACCTGTGATTCTGTGTGATTCCTATCACTGATTTCATAAAGATGACTTGTAAAGAAGCATTCTCTATTGGTCAGTCTCTTACCAAAAATGGGCTTCCAGACACACCTGTCTGAACCGTCTTCTCACCCATCCAGTTGATTCCTTCCTAGTTAAAGCAAAGCTCTTAGGTACACAGAAAGAGTCAGAAAAACTAAAATGATCAGTTACGGGTTCTGCATCCCTGTATTTCATGAAAGAGCAAATGGTTTGTGTCTTTTCTTAACACCAACAAAGCAAGGGAGCAACTGGAAGTCTTATTTCTTTAACTTCTTACTTCCCTGTTGAAATGTCTTGTGCTTTACTGAATGGGTATAAGCAACGAGGATGGGAGAGATCTGTGCAAAAGGAGTTTTTCCACTTCTGCTGCATCACCAGCCTCGTCCCAGCAAGGTACAAGCCCTCTAAGTCAGGAGAGTACATTTTGTCATCTCAGCTTGTGTGGACAGCGCAGCCATAATAATTGGTCCAGCCATGTTCACGTACCAAGGGATAGGACTAAGTATGTTCTTAGATACAGACAAGTGGTGGGATGGGGCATGGGGAGGGCAGGGAATGCATTTTGGGAGGTGATGGTGCAGTGCTCAGTGCAGCAATCACATATGCTACCACTGGTCATCAGCAACAGACAATTGGATGCGTTGCAATGTGAAGCAACACTGGCTCCTAGTGCTTTGCAAGCAAAAAGTCTTATGACTCTCCAGCATACTGGCCATGGTTCACCTTCTGCAGTGGTGGAAACACAACTACTTCTCTCTGTCAGGGCTCAGCATTTAATAGATGCGTGCCTTCTGGGTGCCAGGCGCTGCTCACAGTATCATCCACATCAGTCAAAGTCTATTTGCCTTTGCTTCTCTCCAGCTACCCTACCCTCCACCAGGATGAGATGACACCTCAGGACACCCACTAGAGCTGCACCTCTGTGGTGTGCTGGAAAGGTAGTCTTTGCTGGTCACTCATTTCATGGCTTCCCCATGGCCTAGAAGGAAAGGCAGGGAAGGATGCTCTGAGCTATGAAGAAGATCCCCCCAGTGGGTCCTTGTCTGCCTCTATCACTGAAGTCACTGAGAGGGACATCTGGACATTGGGTCATCATCACTGACAGCAGGGAGTCACAAGTAATGAGAAGGTTGCTGTTTACCACCCTGCCAAAGGAGTCATGCAACTGCAGGAAACACTGGCATGCCTTTCAAGATGACCGAGCAGGTCAGGCTCTGTCCCTTGCTTTCATGTGCACAGGTTTTGATATATTTTAAAAGATTGATCTGGCACCATACAGTGAGGGGCATGAACCCCGACTCTTCTAGCTTTGCTGGTATCTCCTCATATTTCTACTAGGAGTTTCTCCCAGGAATAGAGCCACAGAGCAGGGCACAGTCCTTGCATAAATACATTAAGACCTCAGTCCCCACTAAACCTTGGCTGCACCCCTCTGTGCTGCTACCTTACACACTAAACATCTCATTGTAGAACACCATCTTAGTGGTATGGCTTGTGGATGAGACACTTCTGGAGCCATTTGTTAATAGTTGGAGGACTAGCACCTGACCTTCATGTGAAGTAGAGAGTGTACTGTTACAATAGCACCAGAAAACCCTGCAGCACTTTGGAAGGGCCTCTTTCCCCCTCCAGAGGCTACCCTGCCTCCTCATCCAGGCACCTATGATCGATGGTCAAAATCAGAGGCTGCAAATAACCCCACTGACCCCAAGCCAAAAAACATGTAGCAGGGCAGTTTGTCATAGAACTTACAAGCAATTCCTCTACTTAGCTCTCCTCATAAGATCATATTCCTTCTTTTAGCACCTCTGTGAAATGGAAGTTTTCCCAACGTTTCAGATGTAGAAATCACAAAAGATTGCTCATGAATCATACAATTCCCCCTAATGCCTGGGAACGATGGTATAGTTGGGAAGAGAATCCTGACATTTGGACTACAGGTTCCATACCTTAAGCATATGAAAAAAATTTCTCTCCTTATTCAAAAAAAGCAGAGACAGAATAAATGTTAGAGATCCAATTCTCTACCACACAGCTGTACAAAAGGAGGCTAACATGTTACTGGTCTAGAATAGTCAGTGTAAAATGGTGGAAAAGGAAACACCTGGTACCTAATGAGATGTTGCAAGCTTGTATTTGCAATGAAAGTACACAGATTCAAGAGGAAAATAGACTCATGCAGCCTGAAGCCAGGAAAATCCAATGAGCGATGGATTGATCTTTAGGCCTTCAACATCAATAGGACTATTCATGCGCTTAAATGTTACATGTGTATTTTTGCACCTGGCTGACTTAGAGCCTCAGATAGCAAATCAGGAGATTGCTGCTTGTTTTCAGTCTGCAGAAAAGATAACCCATTTTGAGAACCGCACTGATTACCCTAGTTTATAATCTTAATATCAAAAGTTCCACAAAGATACATTTTGTTCCCTAGAGCTCCCCAGAAATCAGCTAAACATATGGACTGCTTGCTTACACCTACTACAGAAGGCTGAGTATTGAGGATTTATATATTTTAGTCTATGTGGTGTAAATATGTATAAATTTATATTGTGTTAATTTATGGCATACACTACAGAAGGTTTTGCGTGAGCTACATTGCATTCCTTCCCACGTTTCTGCTGAAATATTCATCTTCGGGTCTTTTTCTCCATGTTTTCCTTAGTCTCGCCACAGATGTTTGGGCAGCTTGCGTTAGAAGGGAATGTGCCTTAGAAGTACATTTAGGAATTTAGGTGACGAGAATACCAAACTCAACTGTGTGGCTACAGCCTGACAGGATTAACAGGCTTGGTGAACACTCACCAGTGTCTCGGACCTGCCTTCTGATACACAGCAAGCGTCACAACGTAGCTTGTGAATTAGCACCAAGGCAGACACACAGCTCACAGAGAACTTCTGTCTCCAGGATTGCCAAATGAATGCCTGACAAACATTGCGTTCACACACAAAACATGGGTACATAAAGCTGCCGTGCCAAAAGAAGGACTGATTCTCGCAAGAACAGGCACCTGTGTATCAACAAACTGCACTCAGCATTACCACAAGCAGTCCCTTCCATCTGCCTGTACACAGCTCTCAAGAATGAAAATGTATTAACGTGTCCCAGTCGCTTTGAAATCGATAGGGCTCTTGCTGTTGGCTCAACAAGAGCAAGGTCAAGCCATTGAGCCAAAACACAGACCCTGTCTCCCCCTGAGCCCTTATCACAATTCTATCAACACAGTCTTTGTATACAAGGACTGGCGGTAACCCAGAAGTCCCAGCGCCAAATTGTGGCAGTATTAAGAGCCTGCTCCTGCCATGACGTCCAGCAAGAGATATGAAGACCTAGAGAAGACTTAATTAAAGCATGATCTAATCAACAGAAGTGGGGCCCAACGCAGCGTTTATTTGCTTACATTTGAGTTGTGCATCAACACGTTGCATTTCACTGACTTACCGGAATATGAAAATGCACAACTACATAAATAGTACCAGAGGGAGTTGCCTAAATAAATAAATAAATCATATATAGCTAAATAAATCTTTCAGCTATTACAGAGTCCCAAATGCAACACATAGTACTAACTGACAGAGAGGAATGAGTAAGATGTTGCAACTGCAAATATTTTCTCACACACAGCTATGAATTACATTGAAATTTTTACCCTTTTCGCATTCATTGTCCAAAAGCATTTCTATGTTCTGCATCTATGGCAGCATACTGGGAGATCTGGGTTCAAAGTCCAGTGCTGCTTCAGATTATCTGTCTAATTCTGGGAAAGTCATTTTCTCCTTTGAGGCCCTCTGGGAAAGACAGTTATGGACATTTTTCTCCAGTCCTCTGCTTTTCTTGTCTATCTAGGATCAGGAACAGATTTGAAAAGATATTCTGATAGCTAAAGCTGCAACCAGTGCTCTTGACCATCCCATCAGTCACTTTGCTTTGCCCTTGAGAATGAAAGCAAATATCTCCTATCTCCAAGTGCCTGCAGATACTCACCAGTTCTGGCCCTACACTCTGGGATGGTGAATGCCCATCAGTGTGTATGTTGCCTAATACAGGGGTGGCGGTATTTCACAGGGCCATGTAAGAAGAATAAAACACACAGTGGTAAGGAGCCACATGTTTCAGTAGAGTTTTAGTTTTTCTGGGTAGCTTTTCCAGAAGTACTTTTACAGCCACACCACACAATAGCAGACGCATCAAAAGTGCTGAAAAAGTATTTTTTGCATAAATAATAATAATAATTCTAATTTAGCAGGCAAAATTTACAGTAATTCAGTGAGGGTGCAGCTTACATTACCCTGCTGCATTGCTATACAAAGGTTTAAATAGACCGTGCATTTTGCTGGTTTTATTTTATAAACAGGCCAACTAAAGCCTTGCATGTAAAATAATCCACAACCAAAAATATGACACTCTGACTACTGCTGCTCTCCTACCTCAGCAATGTTGCCCAGCTCTTTCCCAACCTATTGCCCTGGCTCTTCTTGTCTCACCTGTTGAAAGTATTCCACAGTGGAGTCTGAAGTTGCTCAGTCCAGTGAAAAGTCACCAGGACTGAGCATGGAAATCAGTGCTCCCTGGTCCCACCACGTGCCGCTGCCTGGCTGACGCTAACCCTCTCCCCAACACAAAATAGCTACACAACACTGGGAAGATGCTGTTTGGCCCTTTTTTTCCCTAGCACAAGAGAGGCAGAGTCTTAGTTAGGGTCCTGAAACAGTCCTGAAAGATGAAATAAAAAGTAATACTGTTTGGGGTTCCCATGCAGCTGATTTTCTATTTCTCCTACTTTTCCTCCCCTTTTCTTTGTTCTCCAAGGACTTAAGTGACTGAAGGATGAAAAACAACAGAAGTTAGTAATCATCCTATCACGCCTTAAAGACAACAGAGCACAGTCAATGAGTGTTGATGATTTGAATACCTCAGTAGGCTGAAATATATTCAGAGAGCATTTCAGTGAATTTAGGTAAGTGGGGAGAATTGTTTAAAAAAAACCCCAAAACTACAACAACAAAAAAAGCAAAGTCTGATCTTGGATAATTAACAGCAGAAACAGAGCTAAATTGAAATAAATTATTCAGTGCAAGTACTTCAGACAGCTCTTAAGAATAACACATGGATCCGTGGCACTCTTTAGGGGACTCTGTGCCTATAAACTAATTAATAGATCTGACTTCTCCATATGTAGTTTTTCCATCTGTAACAGATAAAGTATGGATAGGTTTCTTCATGTAACAGGAAAAATTAAAACTAAAGTTATTTTTGTAAGTTGTAGAATATTCTCTAACTTATTCAGAACACGAATGTGTGAAATACCATGACAGAATGGAAATTGATTTTGTAAAATGTGAGAGTGAACGACCGCGCTCTGAAACATGTGGTGCAAAGTCAGAGACACGGCGCTCTGCTTCCTTCCCCTCCAACCACCACCCAGGCATGACGCAACCCAAACGGGCAGAGCGCAGCCAAAAGGGCAGCTCGTAACCTGCTCCTCGCTATGGTGAGAGAGCAAGAAGGCCGTGTCAAAAGTGTTGTCAGTCTAAAGCTGAAAGGCTGCAAGTTCCTGCCACCCTGCTACGTTGTACAGCAAGCTTCACTCAAGCCTTTCCAACCACTAGCCATAAACGGCTTCAGAGATATTCCCGCTGTTTTACTGCCTGATCTCCCATGTTGGGGAAGTGCTTGGACCCTTTGCTTTAATCAGTGCAGGAGCTTCTAGTCACTTCTTGGGGCAGCCACCATACTGTATGTGTAGGCAAACACTATACTGTTTACCAGGCCAAGCAGAGCTGGCATGTATGAGCTTGTCCAGCCTTTTCAACTGGTTAGAAATTTGTCTCCAGCCATTTCATCCAGCCCAGGATTTGAACACTACTAGGACACAGCTGAGAAAAAGGTTGCTTCTACTTTTACAGATAATTCCTCACATTTTACAGGATTAACCCTGACACCTGGATTTCAGAGGTAGCTCCCAAAGTTTTAGCCAAAGTAATGTACCCCTGACAGGATCACCCATATACATTAACCAAATCCCTTCTGTAAGGACCAGAGTCTCCCATGCTCCCCTCCCCCCACCTGGACATCTGGTCAGTGTGGGAAGTTGCCATTCATACAGATGTTAGCATACTTATTATTTGTAAATGTTATTTTTAAAGGTTACTTATCCTGCTAATACACGCTGTTGTGACATAGTCTTACATCTCCATGTTCAAAAAGAAAAAAGTTTTGTACAACCAAGTCACCATCAACATTCACAAACACCCCAAACCTATTCAGAGGCTCAGAAACATGCAGGCAGTTCTGTTACCTGACATCTTTTCTCCCAAAATGGTTCATGACTCCCGTCAACAAGTTGTCCAACAGCAGTGCCATGCCCTACCAGTATCTGTGCCAAGAATTAACACCTCTCGGCCATCTCCTCTCTCCTTATCCCAAATCTATCTCCAGCCCACACCTCATCATCCAGCAGACCAAACATCTAGTCATCTCCACTGGAAACCACTTCTTATCCAGCTTAAGCACCACTACCCGATGTCCAGCAATGTTCCCGCCCTGGTCTCTAAATGCAACATTTGCTTGAGTGTGTTGACATCAGATCTCATTATTAACTTCAAGGAGAGCATCAAGAAGAGTTTCCTTCACTTAGTCTTCTGTTGCTGAATACAGACAACAAGTCCTGACACATATCCTTTAATTACCATGAATAACAGCAAACTTTGGGAGATAACCTGGAGTTTCATCCAATCTGAAGTTAGGCCTAAATCCAAACTAAACAGTCCTCAAGAATTTTGGAGGCTGTACTCAGATGCGGGGGTTTGGTTTCACTTCCCCTGTAAACTGATTCTGCACACAAGACTGCTAAGATATTTTCTTCTTTTTATCCTAGCAATTTTTCCCCAAGACTTCACTCCTTATTACAGAGCACTCTTCCCAGAGTTGCCTTGTTGTCTCATTTGCGTTAAGTCAGAAATACAACACTGAAGTGCAAGTACTTAAAAAAACCTAACCATACGTATCTAGATTATTCCTTCGTTTGTGATGGGGTTCAGTTTTTTTGGTTTTGGGGGGACTTGCATGTAGGTTTGCAAAAAAACCCACCACCCCTTTTTAACATAGCTAGAATTCATCTGTTCTTGCCCTTTCTCTGTAGTTAGGTGCATCCTCCTTTTGTCATTCCCAACACACTTTAGCAAGCTAAGAAAATAGTATCATGTGAAAGAGATCCAAATTTGTGCTAGAAAAGAGCTATGAGAACATTTCAAAAGGAAAAGAGGACAAGGTAGCAGAAGAAGCTATTGCCCTCTACCATCAGTACCCAACCATCCAACTGGATGCTACCTATGCAGAATTAGCATGGTCTTTCACAGAACCCTCCTTTTTCACAGTGACTGTATTTAAAAAAGAATATATATTTGGCAATTAAGAAATCCTTCCACCGTTTCATTTTCCCTTCTGCTTAAGGAAACAAAAGTTTCCCTGCCAGTCATTCTGATCTGTGTTTAGTATGCCAGTTAACGAATAAACTATGACACTGGAATGAAGCCGGTGTGTGTGTGGCTGCTCCTCCAGGTGCCAGTGCTCCCAGGGCTGAGGTGAGGGCAAACAGAGGCGAGCAGCAATCCTGTTCTCTCAGCAGTCGTCCTGTGTAGGCTGCTCTTATCATGCAGTCACCGTGCAGCAAGGCGAATGCTGTTTGACAAAACAACCAAGCTTTCCCCAACACCACAGGGATATCTCATCCCCACTACAGCTGTACAGCTAATAAGCACCTGCTTTGATATCGCATGCTTTATTTGTAAACGTGCAGTCACATTGGTCAGAATCTATGTGAACACAACCCAAGAGCCTGTTTCCAGCCTCAGCCGCTACTCACCGGCCTCACTCAAGAGAAGGAAAAGAAAAAAAAAAAAAAAAGCTGCTCTCTAGGGGCTGAGCTTGTTTCCTATATAGTAGTTTCAAAGAGATGGATCTTCCACTAACCTGGTTGGCTGACACAAATTGTACAGGGAACAACAGGAGGCTTGTCAGCACTGCTCCAGCATACAAATGAACATAACAGACGAGTAGCATTAACTCACCTAAAGATAAAATTATGATCTTCAGTCATTGAGAAAGATGATAACTTAACCACAGGATGTATCGCAATTAGCTTCCTCAGCAGCCTACAGAAGCAATATATACAAATTACAAGATAATCTTCTGCAATTTGAAACCATTTAGGATCTTTAGCATCATATACTTGGATCAATTTAAATCTTAAAGTTGCTATCATCTTTCCTTCTTACTCAGAGATAAATATCTCCTCATTTTCTAGTGAAACACAGTAGACGTGTTTTTTATTTGGTCTTACAGCATCATTTCTTTCTTTTAAGTTAGATGGTTGAACTGTAATGAACTCCACAGGACTCTGGTTGCAAAGCACAAGCAGCGCTGGCCACCTCAATATCTGTATTAGATTGCCCCCAGTGGCAAGGAACCGTAAGAGACTTTTGCAAAGAGAGGAATTAAAATTTCCAATTGAGAAATAAGTCGGGGGGGGGGGGGGGGGGGAATAATGCTGCTGCTGCTTGTAGAAATCTTTAAGCTTTCATCCATTTCTAGGAAACTGGAATGGGAGGAGCATCCCTCCTACTCCTGAAGACATCTGCTCTGTGGGGATGCAGGGAAACTACTGCAGTAGAAGCAAGGTTTTGGCAAATTAAAGCTTTTCAGAACTACAGCGAACTTCCCGTTGATCTGGGTCCACTTACACTTTCATTACAATACTGTGCTTCTTTCTGGTGTTCCTCTTTGGACATATAATATTTAAAAACTAGCTCAAGCAATTGAGAGGCTTGATTCTCTACACAGTCTAGGAATAGTAAGATATTTCTTTCTATGGCCTTCTCCTTCCTCCTCCTGCCTTGTTTTCAACTTTGCGTCTGCCAAAACTGGAAAAACCCTGGGACATAAAAATTCCCTTAACTGTGAGTAAGCTTTCATTATTATGTCTGTCTTTATAAAGTGGCATGTTTGATTAATGCCTGTTTGTATGGAAAATTCTCCCCTCTCCTTTGCTTTCTCCTGCAATTGGTTTGGATTTTAGTGTCTGCTTTAGCAAGAGGAAAAAGCTGGGTGCTGGGTTAAACCATAGCACCTTTCTGAGATCTGTGGGACTTTTGTTGTTCATTTCCATGGTACCAAGATTTGACTCTTAACAGCTAGAGCCTCCAACAGTGGCCTACTGCACCATTTTAAGTCTCTGGAGCAAATGACCACGTCTAAAGTTGCTATTTAAAAATACCAGTGATTTTTCAAAAACCTGTTGAATTCATTAGGCTTTATCCAATGCCCTCAGCCTTGTTGAGACAAATCCAGTAAGCTGTGTTCTCTCATGTTCCTCTGTCTGCAAAGTGGCAGCCCTTAACTTTGCAGAGAGTAAGAATATACCCCAAACTAAGTTGTGGTTTTTTTTTTTTTTTTAAAAAAACTTCCCTATTGAAATCTGAGGCCAATACTTGCACATGTGATGATTTTAGAGTGGCTGAATCTTGGTTACAGATGTCTATTTAAAACCTAAACAGGAGACTAACACTTTTTAACAAATTAGCCTTACTGGAGTTTATCAAAACCAATAAGAGACCTGCAAACATTTATGTACTTGACAATTACGGGTAGCTGTCTGGACTCACAGCCAATGGAATTAACATTTGAGAGATTGTGATTCGTGATATAATCTGTTTATGAAGCTAATTACACCTCTTGTCATTGTTGACAATGTATGATTATAGAGACAAAAATCTTGGTTCTGCTAGTTGAATTCCATGGGAGGGTACAGACAGATGGAAAGAAAGGAAAGAAAACATAAGAAATCAAAACAACCTTCTCATTTAAGAAAAGATTACCCAGGTCCAGAAAAAGAAGGAAAAAAGGAAAAAAAGAAAATAATCACAGCAACAAGAACACTGAAGTTTCCTTAAAATACTGAAGGAGATTATATATGGGTAAAGAGGTATACAAGGCTATTTTCAAAGCATCTCTAAGTAAACATGTAAAGGCAAATTTGAAACTTCCAGAAAACGAGATTGGAAAAAAATTGTGGAAGAAAATCTTGAACACAACACAGTTCCAGCTTTGCAAGTAAGGCAATACATTCCAGTACATTGTGCAGATGCCAAGGCTTCTTTCAGACAAAAGCACATCTTTTTTTTAAGAATCAGAAGTCCTCTTTAGAGGCAAGGACTGGATTCACTGCCCCTTGCGATCTGCAGTCTCCCAGTTCCATACATACAGCTAACAGAACTGAGATTTTAAGCCTTTCATATTTTGCATGGTATTGCTTAGTCTGTATCCTCATCCCTTAGCTGCTGATTTTAAGCAGCTTCTCATTGCAGTGAAGATTAAGGTAGTTTCTCAAGTTACATCGTAAAAATCCTGCATGCTCAGAAAGCTATGACCTTTTTTCATAATGAATTTTTATTTTCAAAATCTCAATTACTACAGGACATAATTCCCAAACACTAACTGAATTTTAGGGTTTTTTTTTCTGACAAAAATAAATCCCAAGGTTTAAGAAGTCTGTTTCCATGAAACTGAAATTTTGAACAAGTCTAAATTTTCTTAAGATCATAAGTTACAACACTCATGGGAAAATTTCAGTGACCTTACTGAAAAAAGAATTTTGATTGTGCCTGCAGAGAAAAATTAGAGAGCCAGAAGTAATGAACAAAAATTAAGTAAAATTTATAACAAAAAAATAATCCAAGAATTTTAGTAAAGAGAGGAAAGGCTCGTGATTTTTTTAGCTTTTGTTTAGCAAACTGCTACAAAATAAAGGACAAAAAAGCGTCTACAGAGAGATGTTTTCATGGGTTTAGAAGGAATATTCTACATTGGTCCTAAAGACCCTGCACGTGATGCTACAAAGCTTACCTATTTGCCCTAACCCATAGGTGTTTAAGGGTCTCTGGCAAGAAGTAGGGATAGTGGCATGGCTTGCTTTTACCTTTGGTTAAGTATTGTATGGTTTTATACAGAGCAGCAGTTCTTCCTATTTTCATAAGTTCTTTAATTTATTTACAAGACACCTGGGCCCTCAGCTTCACCTCTATGCACTCAGTAAATGAAAAAGGCACTTTAATTTCTCTTGGTATAATTTTCCATCTTACCAATAATTTCTTCTGGCCCACTACAGATGGATAGTAGAGGCAAGAAGTAAAGAGCCTAGATTACTCTGTAGTCAGTAATGGCATTTTCTCAATTTTTAAAATATTGATACTACTGTTAAAGTTTTGTTTCCAAAGCCACACGTGAACCTAGTAGGTACAAAGACGATGGTGAGCGTAGCCCTTAAAAAGGTATCCACCTCTCCTGAACAGAAACCAGCCGGCCCCCCAAAAAATTGTACTTGAACTTTTGAATTTTAAAATGTAACTTTACTCAGCCTCACAGAAAGCATAATTGAATTTGGGATTCACAAAGTAAAAGGGAAGAAAATCATACATTAATGTTCTAACCTCTGTCAGTGTTTTAAATCTTGTCAGTATTTTAAATTAAGAGTGCTACTCTCTTAAGCAAGGCTAGTAGTTTTGGAAGCAATATAGGTAGACTGTACTTAAAATTGTGTATCACTCATTCTATTCATTCAGAAATTCAGTGTACATTTTAGAAGCTTTAGGGAAAAGACAACAAATGTGCTGAAGTATGCTTATGATGATCAGGTTTGGGAAGAGTGAAGTTTATTGCACACACACATTAGCCACTTACCTTCATACAGGCATGACAGCAAAGCCTGGCTGGTTAGTGCTGGGAGCAAACTTCTGGGGAGTATTTGAAGCGTAGATAGAAGCTAACTCAGTATTTTTTTCTAGGAATAATCTTATATCCTAACCATAGAAATGTGAGCTACCCACAGCCAGGCACACATACAGCCCTGAAAATGCCATTCCCTTTCATGGTCGTAAACCAAAACAACAAATCATTTCAGTAAGATCATTTTCTGTTTTCTGCTTGTTCCTACAAATAAAGGCAGGCATGGGCCTATCCCATTTTCAAACAACAACAAAAAAATCATTTGGGGATTTAACAATAATTTAATTTGTATTAACCATGGCACAACATAAACATTTTCCTCAAAGCTGAAGCACAAACAGCTTACGCACATTTTCCATGTGTGGTTTTTTTTTGTGTCTGTGAGCTGCTGAGACTGTTTTCATTAAAACAAAGAAAAAACCACTTCCTGTATGAATCAGAGTTTCATATTTAAACTGCAGGATTCCTCATTTAATGGTTTACTTGTTGATTGAATTAATATGAATGTTTAGCAAAGGTAGACCAACTAGAAAAATAGTAAGAGGACAGGGAATACCATTACAGAAACAGGGAAAAGTGAGACTCAATTAGCATAGCGCCAGAGCAAAGAGATATGACATGAGAACTTGTAGTTTTTTCTCCACCCTATTTCCATCAACATTAATTTGTGACATGCTTCCATGCTTTGTGAAGTAAACATGAGCTTTGACACAGGACTGTGAGAACAACCATGCTTAGAACTAATGTCAGAAGAATAATTAAAAAAGACAAAGTACATGAGCTTCAGCTATGGTGGCTGATCTTGGCACTGGCAGTCTACCTCATCCAAAGATCTGCCTTAGAGAAGCCAGGTCTTCACTTAAAATGCCCCCGCACTTTATACTGCGGCTTTTTTGTCAGTTAACTACATGGTGGGCACCCTTTTGGAAAGATGGCAGGATGTGTGGGAAACTGGGTGGTAAGGCTGGTGCTGCAGGACAAGCTGCTTGGTCCTGGTGACCCAGCCACAGTGACAGAGTTCTCCATCAGGTGACAGTGATACACCAGCAGTACCCTCAAGGAAAAAGGCAGCAAGAGGGTACCGACAGCAGATCTGGCACCTGGACCATGGATTTGGTGTCCCTATGTACAGAACTGAAAGGCTGAATGGCAGCTCTAGACTCCATCCCATCCCAAAGCTATAATGAGCTCCACATGACAAGACCTCACTTGTAGACGTCCAAGGTTTGCTGGACACAAAGGAGGTTAAGGCCCTTTTGAAAATGAGACCATGGTCTCTCAAGTTAGTCAGGATCTTTTAGTAGATTTTTTTTGTATTAGGTGTTGGCTCGGTACAACCATTTCCTCTGAATGCTTCTCCCATTGCAATAGAAATCACCCTACTGACTCAAGTTTAATAGAATTTGAACTCACTGCTGTTTTCTGCCAAGAAAGAAGAATCATTTAGCTTTCTGTGCACAGGAACAGAGATGTTAAAATTAGCCACAAGCAGTATATTGCTCCCTCAATACAAGAGAAAGGTACTGCAATTTACTGCGCAAAGGAAATTAGTTAAAACCATTGAATCCACAAGTAACAGATTTAAACGAAGCGTTGTCTGGTTTGCCAAGACAACTGCCATGCACACAAATAGTAGAACGTGCCCATCTGGCTTTTGCTTGATCAATCAAGAACAACTGCAGGGTCACAGCAGATAGCACCGTTACTTACTTCAGCATCTTATAACCAGTGTGGAGCCACAGGGCACAGAGCACACAGAAACCAGGACCACTTTTTCCGTGCCTCTTATTGCTTCTGCTTCCGACAGTAGCATAACCATTTCTGCTGTTAGTATCTCAGTTAATACCTGTAACATTTATGAGGCCAGAGGAGGAGTTGAGGGTATTCTACCAACTCAGATTTTACCTTGTTTCCTACAGCATGGAAGGTTCTAGCAATTGTTGTAAAATGACAAGCAGGAAGAGGGGGGAAAAAAAAGCCAAACCACTCTCAGAGCTCTTCCTCTGCTGTATTCTGTTCAAACTAACCATGAGACACAGCTGCAGAATCAGGCCCTACTGCATGCCAAATAGGTTGCTTCTACTTCCTTTTCCCAGGCCAGCAGAGGAGCCTGAGCAGGCATCCAAGTGTCTTACCATGCTAAGGATTGACTCCATAAAACTGGGGGAGTGCAGCAGGGAGGCTGTCTCTCATCTCTGTGATGGTTCAGCTCACTAATCTGGCAGAAAAACAATCCCAGCTAAAAAGAAAAGGTTGGAAAAAGTGGTAAGGTCTAGAGCTCACAGAAAAGAAGCACAGTGCAGCCAGGGTAGGGACAATGGAAAGTAGCAAAGGTAAGACAGGGAGCAGTGACTTCGCAGTGTAGATCACACACTGTTAAGATCAGCTCAGACATCTACAAAACAGTAGCACTGCTGGGTGCAAAGTCCTAGGTTTTTTCCCCCCTCTCAAACAGAAAGCAGTACATATTTTTAAAATGCAAAATTATTTATAACTGTGGGCAGAAGCAGAATTCATCTGGACCAATAAGTGTTTTTTATGTTCCTTGCAGGAACACAGCTCCGTGGGCAGCAGATCCCACAAGCACCTGCATCTCAGGGTCAACAGCAGGACATCCTGATGTCTGATAGGCACCGAGTTCTGGATCCTACAAGCCTGGAATCCTTCTCCCTGACTTCTCACTTCTCCCCAGCCACCTGGTTTCAAGAACTTCAGACACTCAATACATCCCGGATCACTGTCAAATTTGGTTGATTCAACCATGAGTTCATAAAAGACTGATCGCATCATGTGGAAGGAAAAATTAATAATTAATACAACCTGTTCTAATGCATAATAACTTTTTTTCATTAGGAAGTGTGCCTAACAAAAAGAGATAAACAGGTTCCAGCTCTATTGACAACCACTTACAGGCCAACCTTTGCTTGTAGTTGTATAGCTATAAGCCCAGAATTACTCTGATTCACCAGCTAACTTCAGTGACAGTGGAGGATAGCCCTAAGTACCCAACTGGACAGACATACACACCACCTAACTACTACAGTTTTCTACCTAGCAGGTAGCACATGTTTATGAGAAATGATGGTGTTAACACATATTAAATTGCTGAACAACTCCTTGCTTGTGTTTAGCAAGTTAAAACACCTGAAATAACAGGTTAGAATTCAGAGTACTTTATGGCATATTTTAGTTTTCCCCTTTTAGTAGCACACAAAAAATATGAATATTTAAACACGTTTTGGAAAAACCTGTACTCCACTGCCTGAGGTACGGTATTTTCCCAGGACATTGCAAATACAAACAATATCACGAAATAAACAAAGCAAAATGAGCTTCTTTTGTTACTGGCTACTTCTACATTACAATAAAAGAATTAAAAATCTGGGTTCTTTTCTTCTATTTTTTTAATGCCTACTTTTGTATTCTATTGGATTAGGACAGATTAATTTGTTCTAGTTTTCTTTCTAGCTACTTTTCATGTCCTGGCTCAATAACAAGGCTCCATTTTTTAAAAGAGAACAAAGTCTCAACACCTTCCATAAACTCTCCATTCATGGTACAGTTGCTTAAAAAAATCTTAACAACTTAAATATTTGGACTTAGAGTAGCTGGCAAAGCAAGTTTCTCAGTAAGTGACAACACTTCTTCAGATAGTTATCTTCAGCCCATTTTTTAACACTTTATACCACTTCATTGCTTCAAGCCCCGGATCATTCATTTTAGCTAGCTGGCTGAATTCTTGCTCTTACCCCATCACTGACTGCTCTGACAGGAAGAATCTCTGCTATTACCAATAGAAGAAAGGTATGACTTCATGGTTTGTTTGGGGGGTTTTTTTGGTTTGTTTTTTTTTTTTTTAAACAACAACAAAAACAACAACAACAACAACAAAAATACCTTACAGGCCTCCCCTCACCTGTCAGACTGCATCTCCACTTGCCCTGAAAGCACCTTGCTGGTCAGGGCAGTGTTGACATCTCCCATGGAGTGCAGGGAAGCCAGCCCCAGACACGCAGCCTCTCCTAACTTTGAGCTGGGGGAACCTCATGCTATTACCACCCTCTGTGAGGCAGGACTCAGCTGCTGGAGCAAACTTGCACCCTCTCCCTGTGTGACCCAAGGGCTCTTGCAAAAACATCCATCACCACCACCACCACCCCTCCACCCCTGCTCACCTTCTGTCCTTAATCAGGTGGATTGCTGCCCTTTCATTTTACCAGATGGAAGCTAGCAGGTAAGTCACAGGGGGCAGTTAAGTCCTACTCCCTCAGAGGTCCCAGCATGTGTGGTCCCAGTCCTAGACTGGGCTGTACTGTGCTGGTGAGGGAAGCAGAAGGGGGAAAATGGCTGAAATTCTGGTTCTAAGAAAAAGAGGGATCAGTTCCCCCACATGTAGTCTCAGGCAATTCATCTGTCCTACATCCTAGCTACAGACCAGAGAAGAGACAACTGCTTTTACCTGCTGTTTTAATCACAAACTCTTTCAGTGGTCGAGCGTGTTTGCGCAAGACCTGGCACAACAGGGCCCTGCTATTGTTTGGAATCTCTCAGTCCTACCCCCATACAGGCAACAATAGCAACAGTTAGAAACAAAGGTATTCTTATACTGGATTACTTTAAACCCTATTGCACTGAATGCAAGCGTTCTCTCCTCAGCTTTGTATTCTGCAGCATACACAGCAGTACGCTTTTACCCATGGTAATTGACTTTTGCACTAGCCTAGATCAATCTGATTCTTTCCTAGTAACAACAGAAGGTCATCCTGGATGACAGATTTTAGCTGCTAACTTAATTGATCACACTGATAGAGATTTTGGGAAATATTATTTTAGCATAGCAACACAAATCAGATTGGACAAGCAGACCCAGAGAAAGGTGAGTGACTTTCCCCTAAGTGTAATGTTAAAATATTAAAGGGTTGTGAATGTTATTTTGATACAGGACAAGTTTAAAAAATTATAAGAATGATACAGTAAGTCTAGAAAACAACCGCCAGATCCTGTTGCCTTTCTTAAAATTCATTACCTCCATTCCTCATGAACAGTTAACACCGAAACTCCTCCCTCTGTAGGGCAGTAATGGCAGCAATTCCCTGGCATTTTGTTCACGGATCAATGTCAACTTTCTGAATGCACTCTGGGCTACCACACTGCCTTGTAACACCAACCTTTTAAGTCAGCATGGCGTTGCAGCTGCTAGTGATCTGTGGAGCATAGCTGAGAATCACTGCTTTTGATAATGTGACTTCAACAAATCTTGAGTGGGCTAATGACAGAGCTGCCTACATCCAAGGTCAAGTTGTTCTGCTGGCTACAGTTTTGCATCAGATTTTTAAAGCTGGGGCGAGCGGAATGGTGGTGACGAATCTAGTACCTCTTCACTTAGAGGTCAGTCACTTAAATATCAAGCCACTAACTTCTGATGTAACTCCTTGGATTGAACTGATGAGGCAAATCCCGAGTGTTCTGCTTTAGCAGTGGCAGCCTCGAGGAAAGCGTCGAGCCTCATCCTAAGCCTTCTCCTGGAGTCAGATTGCACAGTAACAAGGAATTCCTGGCACAGCGGTACAGTAAACAGTTCTCTCATGTCCAGGATATAACACCAGAACAGATGATAATAAATAAGCCACTTCAACAGGGCTGTGAAAAATGATCCGTGACATATCTGTAGTGAAGCAAATGTCATCTTAGAACAGGCTTGTCTGGATGCCTACAGGAGAGCACACCAACCGTCTGGCTCAAATTCACAGCCCACTACTAGTACGGCGCTGTGAGCATATTGGTGACTGACTAATTCTGCACAGCGGTTCTCTACCGAGTGCTCTTTTGAGCTATTAGCGTCATAGCGTATCAAACGGTCTGTCACAAACCTGTTTATCACTCCTTTCCCAAATTCAGGCAGGTATCCAGCAGCAGCTACTCAGCACAGATATATGCACACATAAACGTTAGCTCTCTGGTAGGCTGGACCACTGCACCTAATTCAGGGCTGAATTACAGCCTTCGTGTATTTTGAGATCAGTACAGTCATGTGGGATTAGAAGTGCAACTCCTTACATTAAAAGCCTTTCTTCATGTTCGCTTGAAGAGCTATTCACAAAAAGCTAACTTCAGCCTGGCAAGACTACGTTTCTTTCTATAGTCAGTGGAGAAGCAACTCCAATGGAGAACAAGGTGATCGAGAACAGAAGCGTCTCTCTTTATTCACTGCTGTCTGGGAGCCTTTGCAAATACCCCCTCCTTTTATGCTGCCAACTCCTAAGACTTTATTATGAATACCATAGTATTTGATGTTTCTCTTGTAGGCTTTTTCTGAAGTAATTTTGTTTTATAGTAATCTTGGCTTTTGCTAAGTACATGTATATGTAATTATTTTATATATATGCCTGGTTGTAGTGGAGAAAACTTTAAAGTGTGAAGTCCAGAGATAAAAAGAAAGGTGGGGGGGAGGGAAGACAAAAATAAAAGTAAACCAGAAATTACCACAGCTTTTCTTAAAGCCAAACTCATGACATATTGAGGCTTGACACTAGCAAAACTTAACTCTGTCTTACCGCAATAGTCTAAGAAGTAATTTGAAATTTGCAAGAGGAATATCTACATTTGCCTTGTGTCTTGCTCCAAGGGTTTTTTTTTGTTTGTCTCAGACTCCCACATGTATTAGAATTCCATTCTATTTGTCATTTTAAGACAATTACCTTTTTACAGTAGATTGGAGAAACATTTGCCTCTTTTTAAAATCTGCTCATGTAAGAATTATAGTAAGTTTTCCTAAAATATCATGAGCATTACTTATGACTGACAGTCACAGTCGCTTTAAATAAAAAGGACCTTTAAAAGGTATATTATAAAAATCTGTTAATTCTCAAAAAAAAATCAAATAAAATGATCACGTCAGAAGTAATTTCAATATCTTTAAGATCACGTCTAAAACTTTGGATGTTCAGAGAAAGAAGCAGTCTTAAGTACATGCTGCCATTGTCAGCTGATTATTTTCCCAGAGTGTAGTCAATATTTTAGGTCAGTTCCTCCTCTTCCTCTGGATAATTTTGATGGAGTTCCTCTTGTATTGTGATTATGATCATAACATGAAAGCAGGGGATCCTAATTGTTCCAACAATTTAGAACAATCCATTTTCCAAAGGAACTGATGACACAATACTTGAAACACCAAATTTGAGGTGATAGGGACTTGATTTTATTTGAATGTTAGATCTCTCTAAACTGCCTCAGACCAGATTTTTAAAAGTCAAGGCACAAATAGTCAAACCCCAACATTCTCTGATAAGAATGAGCTAATGGAATTTTTTTAATTCTTGGAAGAAACTTCACAAGAGGTTTCTCCATACTACACCCTGCCATTCAACTAGTAGCAACAACTTGCACAGCACCTGGACTGGTCTCCAGCTCAGGATGTGCAGACAAGGAATCAGCACTGTAGGGAATGCCATATCTTACCCAAACCTATGTAGCAGGCTGGAAGCAGGCAAGGTGGAGACTCTCAGCTACAATCACCTCTTTGCTTGATAGAGCTCCAGGTTCCAACTTCAAGAGTTTTCCAATTTTCTGTATCATTAGAGAAGGGGAACAGAAGGATGATCAGTGCATACAGAACTCCATGATCTGTTCTCCTGACCCTATGAGCCATGTATCTTAACTGTCATACAGCAAAGGGCCACAAGATATGGACCACAGCATGTAGAGGAGATGAGAAGAAGATATAACAGCAGCTCTCTTCTGCACTGTGTTCCTCCCCTACAACTTCCCTAGTATTTTGAGAAATAAAAAGAAATATTTGTTTTATTTAACATCCTCTGTGGACTATACCAGTGGATATATCTATTAGGAAATTACTTAACATACATTTAGTCTACATTTTCTTATATTAAGCTATTGCACTTTCTTAGTCCCAATCTCTGGTCCATTCTATACAGGGCCCTTTGGTTTTTGGCATTAAAATCTGAGCACGATTAGTAGAGCATTGATTTAATCAATTTATAGCTATTCAAGACGTATAAAGAGACATTTTGTTTTCGGTTCCTCTTTCTAGCCTTACTGTTATGGTAAAAAGAGCATTCTTTATTAATCCTTGAAAGCAGGATAAAGAGTCTCCCTAAGGGAAGAAAGAACTTCCTAAGTACGAAAAATTAAGCACTAAAGAATACAGGCCTGGCCCATTTATAAAGAGGTAACAGACATGGCATCTGAGGACAGTGGGGAAAATGCTTTTTCCTTGATAAGTAAAGGTCACAAACAGCAGAGTTCCATGCCAAAGGGAAAACAGGGGAAGCTTATACCTCCAGACAAGTCCCCAAACATATCTATTCTTTGATCTTATTGTGTTACCTGAACCCTACTGTAATCTACTTGTGACACAAACATCATTCCCTTACGCACAGGTGCATGCTCTTACACACACTCAGCAGCAAGACCTTCTTGACTGACATGCCACTAGTTTATCCGTATCCCCTAACCTAAATTGGCATTCTTCATACCACTGCTTAATATATAAATCAGGGAGAAAGAGAGGGGATCAGGAATAATCTGTGAACACTTGGTGTACTTATCCCGTGAACTCTGGGCTGCCACATCTGTGGGACTACCTCTATCCAAGCTAAAGATGTCAGAAAGGTTGAAGTATGCACACACCGCATCAGACAGCCCTACTACAAAAGAAAACATAGTAGCTCCATGTTCCAAGACCAGTCTATAAACCCAGTGGGGAAGCCCCTCAAATGGTCAGTCACTTAAGTGGCTGACTGCAAGGGTGGGATTTCATTCAAGATTAGCGCACTTAATACGCAATAAGTGTCTGGATTCTTATTACAGCCAAATGAAACCTACTCAATATAGTCCATGAAGGCTATAGAACCACTCTGCTGGTACCTGAGAGGTGTCTACTCCAAGGTAAACTAAATCACTGGGTTTCATTAACGGCATTGATTTGCCTTTCATTGACTACAGTGGGAACTGGATGGGGATACGACTTTGGTACTAAAAATTTATACATAAGTATCCACAGTTACACTAGGTCCCTAGAAACCTCATTTAGGAAGTTAAATCCAGAGCCAGTTTCAACTCCAAATGGCAGGAGGAACCCTGCATGGAAGATGACTTGCAGAGCCAAAGGCTGCATTAGGATTATGAGACTATTAACATTTGGATGCACACAGTGAACAAAACCTCTAGGCTTAGCAGTAAATGACACAGTGCAGATGTTGCCTGTACCACTCCAAGAGGAGTAAATTTTGGAAGCTGCTCGCTGTTAGATTGGACCTTCCAGAAGACTCTGGTGAGGACACACCTACATAAGTGACTTATTTAAACAGGGTTCTGTAACATTTCCTTAGTTGCTATGTTTGCTTGCGTTAAGTCAGAAAAAGGACCAACAGTCATACAGACCCCTCCAGGGGCATGTGGTTGTGGGAACATGACACTTGGTACTCAGGTCCAGTGAACGGCTGCAGGCAGCCTCAAGGGCAATATTGCTTTTACCTTCGCAAAGATACACCTCAAAAGGTTATCCTGTGAGACAGGGCTCCGTAGCAGAGCAGCGCAATGATATGTGTGGGCCTGTGACATGTGAACACACCAGCTCGGCACATTGCTTACTGCTGCAGCTAGACCTCCTGCTCTGTGACAGTAACGGCGGTCCTAACTGGAGGTCCCAGCTACCAAATTCTGGCAGAGCACTACCCATAGCTATAGTCCCACTGAAGCACCAGGACCAATATCTAAAGCATCACTTCTCAGAGCAACCCAGGGATAACTAGGTCTAGAAACATACAGAAAAAGAGAAGATGTATTTGAATTTACTGGTTCCTCCTATTCCTTTCCTTGCCAATCCCCTTCTTAGATGCAAAGATGTCATCAGTCTGATAATTACAACACCTACATCCCTATTACCGTAAGAAAAAAAGCAAGACGGGTGCCCTTCATGTACCCTTATGAAGTCCTCTGCACATTTCTTGCTGCTCCCTTAGCCATAATGGGCCAGAGTCAACCTGTTTCCTCACCTGATGTCTCTGTGACAGCCCTCCGCAGACACTATCTGCAAAAGCCTTTTCCCTGCAACACGGCAGAGACAGCCTGCAACAGTTCTATTCATAGAGCAGGAGAGAAAAACCTTCTCAGGGTTGGAGGCTCCTAGGTGAGCAGCTACAGTAACTGATCCAAATGTTTCCCTTGTATTATATGATCAGAGAGAATGCATGTTTTCATTTGCATTTTCACCCTTTAGTTTTCTACATTTGGTAAATACTGGCAAAGTAAATGTTAAGATGTCAGCTCTCCCTTCTAGGAAGTGATTGACAGTCCCTAAGTGCTCTGGGCTTTTTATAACCAATGTGACTGACAGCTTTTAAGTAGAAACAGTTCGTGCAAGTTTCAAATGTTAGTTGTCTGCACGAATAACGTGGAATATTGGCTTTTCTTGTAACTATCTAATGGTATTTCCTCCTGTGTCGGCAGCCGCTCTAAACCCTCAGTTGTTAAAAGAGAAAAAAAAAGAAAAAAGAAAAGTGTGTTCTCTGCTCTGCACATTTCCAGAGCGCTCAGTCTAACAAAAGGCAATGTAAACCAATGCCTGTATTTTAAGTTCTTGCATTTCAAAGCCGTGCAGCAGCAAATCGCTCATCTCTCTTCAGATCAGGCTTGGCTAAAAGATGGTGTCTTCTACAGTAAGATTTCCATTTAATCATTTTCAAGCATTCTGCACTGAAAACACTTCCAAGAAACCCAACAGTATTATCCCATCGATGCACCAAATCAAAGCAGTTAGCAACCTTGCTACTGAGTCCAGTATACTTCTTGCCCTGCCCCTCTAATAATTAAGAGAAACAGGTATGCTAAATACCATACATAAGATTTAAGGTAAATACCAGAAATGTACACACTACTTCAAATAAGTGTGACAAAATCTTGTACAGTTCTGCACTTCAGGTCCAAGCATAGGTAGATGACAAAATAGTGTCTTTAGTGCATAAAAAATTGTTCATTTAAAGGTACCTATTTTGTTTTGCAACAGACAAGTCATTTAAGTGCTGTTGGTAAGCATATTTCAACTATGAGATAGTAACTTGGTAAAAATGTTGCTGGCCATTCTTCCCAGCAAAAAGACTGAGGTATCTAACAGCACTTAATTACTGAAAGAGTTTCCCAGAATGGATTTGAAGCAGTAGTTGAAGGGCAACCTGGTTATCACAAGTTGCAGAAATATCCTTCATTTCATGCATACTTTTACATTGAAGGACTTTAATTTTGTACTTCTTCCACACTGCGCAACTCTGGAAGTGTTTTTAGTGTGAGCACTTCACTGTGAATCAGACATGTCTTATGCTTTCTGAATAAAAGCAAGAGGATAGAGGCTCTACATGAAGCTGGGCTAGTCAAGGAAAAAAGCCCAGTTCCCATAGAAAAATCAAAGAGTGAGATCCCTTTGCACTTGGCCAGTATTGCAAAGATCAGGTTAAGGGTGCACTCCCTTGACTCTTCCATTTTCCAACCCTGGCTCAGCACCACTAACACCCATCCTCCAAGAGAAAATGTCCAGGTACTGCCCAACAGCAGGGAAGAGACAGGCTGAGCCACCAGGCCATGAACCAGCAAGACAGACTCAGCCTTCGCATCAAAGCGGTGCCTGTCCTCAGTGCTTGTCTTCTCTGGGTGACAGAGCCCTGTGGCTCAAGTGAATGATACAGGATATGTAGCAGGGTAGAGAGACACTTGCTCTTCATTTCCTAGGAATTCCACTTTGCTGAGCTGCACATCAGCCCAGAAATAACCTTGGGTGCTCAAGAAAGTGAAGCTGCGGACTCAATGAACACAGTTGGTGGGGCACTATTTAGACTTTGCAATCCCATCAAAATAAAGAGATTACTGACTAATTGTTAGGATATGCAACAGACCTTTCCAAAGCAGTAAATAATGCATTTTTCTTAGTGGAAAGCCTTTGGTTTCCTATGAAAGACAAACCAGTTGTATATTAAGTGATATGCCACCTCACTTTCTTGGACATAGTGCGAGATTTCAGTTGCCTTTTCTTGTTCACTTACATGACTTCAACACTTTTTTTTTTTTTAAAAGGAATGTAAGTAACCATCATTTGTTAACTGTACAACATAATCTACCTCAGAGTAATACAATTTCCTCCTCTTTTCAGCTTCTCATTTTTCTCAGCTTTAATGCAGTTGTGTAATATCCTTCCCTCTCCAGAGGGCAGGCAATAATCAGGTTAGGTTGGTATCTTTATGACAGTGACCTTAAAGTTCACTTAATTTTCTCTCCCACCTCCCCCCCACTCCAGCCTTTAAGTCCTTTCCAATTCATTTTTTACTGTTGAACACCCCCAAAAAGAGAAACTGGACACAGATAAATAATTTTACTTCAAAATTTATCAGTGTGAAAAATAAACAAATCACTGGTCAACAAATGTAGAAAGTTAATCTGTAGTATCAACTGTGTCCATTAATTTTCTTTCTTTTTATAAAGAACTAATTTAAATTTGAAGATTAGAAAAAGGGCAGAATATTAGTTTTTTTCATGTAAAGAAAATAAGTGAACTCACTTAATCCTGCTAAGATAAATACTTTTCCAAGTTTTGGGCATCAGTGCTTTACTTATACTGTATTTAGGTACTATAAAGAGTTAAAAAATTTTGGATTTCCTTGGAGTGATTGATTTGACTACGCAGAGCAACACTGATTTATCTAAGCAACATTATCTCCTGGAAGTGTTCTCTTTTTACCCATGTCTTTTAAGGCTGCAAATTACACCCCAAACAGAGCTAGCAAAAGTGTATAGAAGTACAAAGTTGCTTTCTCAATTTTTCAGAACCTCATGCTCCCCACAAACAAGTGGCAGTAAGAAGAGGAAGAAATATGTCAGCAGTTGAGTGGTTTTTTTTTTAAAAAAAAAAGATAAAGTTTTCCCATGGATAGCAGTGTTTCAAGCATCTACACCGAGTAAGCTGAATTTAGGAAACTTTCAGTTTAAGCTCCTTCCTCCTCAAACCATTTGCTTCAGCACTAATATGCACCACCTGCATTTTTAGAGGCTAGAAAACCAGAATTAGGTTCTGACAGTATGCATTTGCTAAAATAACATTCATATATTTTACTTGTTATATTAGCAAAGATTTAGCTAGAGATGATTTATTACAGAACATTCCGCTTGGCATCTGCTAGACACATTGGATACTGCCAAGGTTAGCTACGCAGGAGTTTTCCCTGACTCCAACCTCTGTTCCCGGAGAATATTATTAAGATGAGGAATATACACTTTGTGATCGGCATGTGATGATTACAACGCAATCAACAAATAAGACCCTCTTCTGAAATTACTTCATTATCCCCCCAGTACAATTCTCAAAGTAGTCCTAGGAAATATATCAAGTGAAAAGGGAAAGATAAAGTTAGTTCTAGATATTCACAGAATTCTTTACTTACCATAACAGAACTGCAGTTACAGTAAAGTCAGTGAGTAGGCCAGTAGCAGAATGTGAATTCCTGAGTCATGAGATGGAAGATGATGCTGCTTTTCAAGTTCAGCAATGTTGGTTTCTAAAGTTGGGACTCTCACCTTGTCCGTTAGCATGTAATGAAGCAGCACAACAAGGTTCTAGCTAATGCACTCAGTAAGAGGATAGCATCCAAAGAAGTGTGGTGTATATATAAACACGGAGTAAGGAAATTTGTCCCTGTTTTGTGGTGTGGCCATGCGCTGCTGTGCAGGATGGTTCCTTACACCTCAAAGTGTGTGACTTTGGAGGAATGTAGGTTTACATAGCAGAAATCTGTCAGGCTGCCTGTATTCTGGATAGAGCACGTTGCCATTTAATTTGTTCTGGTCTTTAATGACAGAATTCCTTTTCTTCTTTTAACTGGGCTTTATCTGCTGTAATAAAGCAGGAAGAACAGAGCAGTTTCCACACAGGTTAGAGACAGAGCTTCTTTCCCATCTTATTGTAGGTTTCCTGCATGAATATCTGTTGACTGCCATTTGGTATTGTTCACAGACAGTGATATTTCTGCACATTAGCAGGGCTACACAAAGGCTCTATGTCCTCCCTCCCTCAGCTAGGGATATGTTGGTAGGACTGGAATGAATCAGCCTATTCTGAACTGCTCCGGGACCTCAGGATTACATGAAGAATGTCTGCAGTGACCCAGGTGATGTGCTTGCAGACAAAGTTAGTACTAACCTTTCTTTGGTGAACACCTGGTGACATGTTTAAGGTGCAGCAGGGATTAGGGACAGTCATTTTAGGATCTGGGAAGTTCAGTAACAGACACTAGTAATTTACAACCTTAACAAGAAAGATGTTTCTTTTGCAGCCAGCTATATTACATACAAGAGAGAACATATGTAATTCAAGAAGGTATTAGAAAGGTAGGATTTCAAACCACTGTTTTTTAAAACGTTCCTGCTTCCCTATTCTCTTCTGGTTTACATATCCCAGATCTGTCATATCTGTAAAAAAGGAAGTAAGTGTAAAAAATTCCTACCCTTTGGGAAAAATTGAGTTAGCATAATGTAATATTCTTTAGCTAGCCGTCAACAGCTATAACAACTGCTTAGCCGTAACAGCTTCCTGATCTACTTTGAGGGACTCTTTCTTGAGCTGACATATTCTAATGATGATACCTATGCTCAGGGCCTCTAGAACCTAGTTTTTAAGTGGTAGATAACTTAAGCTCTGCTGCATTTTGACAGGTCTATGAATTATACACAATTAAACCCCAGTAACTGAATGTAGTGATTAATACAAGTCCAAGCTGTCCCTGTAGAGTTACATTTTCTTTACAGTGCATCTCCATCAAAGACCAAGGGCTTTTTTTAAAGGAAAATTCCTGGGGAGCTCTCAATCCCCTGCCGATATGAACGAGACTAGGTACACAGCTCTAAGCTACAGGTCAAGGAGGCCTGCAAAAGTCAGATAAGTTATCACTGCATCTGGTAACACAGCTCACATCTTCAAATTTGCATTCAAGGCCATAAAGGCTAGGAATAACCTTTTACTCATTTATTTATCTTGTTGCTTGAGCCATGGTGGTTAATCTAAGAACATGGAAAAATGTGTGCTTTGTCAGTAGGATCTGCCTTGCCAGAAGCTAGCTTACATTTCCCAGGTACACAAGCTAGTCTATAGAAGACATCAGAAACAAAAATATTACCATTTCTAATGGAAAATGAATGGTAGGTGCAAAGGAGGCAGCATATTTAAGCAGAATACTAAAGCAGAGGGATAAGAACAGAGCCAGCAGGGTAGGACAGAGTTAATAAACCCCATCTAGGGCTGCAAGAAAAGAATCACTGCTGTTCTGGATTACCAGGAAGACCACAGTCTCACTAGACAAAAGGCTAAGGAAAGTTTGGGTCAGAACAAATGTGGTAAATTAGGTAACAGAAAATGGCTGCTTGGCCCGACCATGGAAAGGAAGAAATACTAACTGAAAATGCCTTCTTTGGTTAGACAGACTAACTTATGTTTAGAAACCAAGCTAAGGAAGCATTTTGGTCTCAGCTTAACGCTGTCCCTGTGGGTAGCCCCATTTGTTTATTTTGCCTTGAACCTTCCAACATCCCCTTTGCACAAATCAGTCATCTGGCCTTCAAGTTCTCTGGTACTGTCCTCTCTTCAACCACTGTTTGCCAGCTCCTTCACAAAGCTCCAGGCCTGTTATTTCAGCCTGCTTGTCATAAAGTCTAACAAGCTATTTCAATAGCTTCCTCACACTCAAGAGTTAACGAGCTTTTAGCGTTTCCTCACCCTTACTTAAAAGAGGCTGTTATTGGAAAACCTAATATATTCAATATGACAGGGCCAGGTTTACAAATCTACTTGTCTGGTTTCTATTGACATTTAAAAACAATGTTACTGACAAAAATGTAATTATTCCTAAATGATGGAAACAAGGAGCCAGGCGTACTGAATGAACTTTTTTTGAACTGCTATTCATTTCACTTCAGATTTTGGCAGAGGGTTTTGCTGGTTTCTATTTTATCCTAACCAGTTTATCCATGTTCCAGACTTTGTATGTTCTGTGGCTGTAAAGCTTTCCTGTGGAATTCACCCATTGCCACAGAATTGTGCTGGAGAAACCCAGCATGCCTCTGAAAAATAAGAGAATTTTCTTGCACTTACATGTACAGATAAAGTTGAGAACACGCACTGAGCATATGCTGACATAGCTCACTCTCCATCATTTTTCAGGCTGCCTTAAACTGCAGTTCTGAAAGGTGTGAACTACCTCATCTATCTCAATCAGGGCTGGAAGGATTCCCCTCTTCCAGTCTGTAAAATCTGCTGATTTGTACTATGCCATGGAAATTTTGCATTTTTGCTACTGAATCCCCTGTTTTATTGTCACCTAAGACTTTGTTTCCTTTGTCCCAGCTCTGCTAGAGCTTGTCTATCCAGCTGCCTCTTCCTCTCCAATTGTAGTGGGCACAAATTGAAACACAGGACTCCATTTAACCATAAGAGAAAACTTTTACTGTAAGGGTGATCAGACACTGGCACAGGTTGCCCAGAGAGGGTGCAGAGTCTCCATCCTTTCAGGTACTCAGAACACAGCTGGACAAGGTCCTGGGCAGCCACCCCTCCTTTGAGCAGTAAGTGCAGACTAAACAATTTCCAGTGGTCTCTTCCCACCTCAGCCATTCTGTGACTCTTAATTTCTCTACAGAAGATGATGTTTGCTGTATTGTACCATTCGTTCTTTCTGCACCATTCCATAGGTCCCTAGGTGGTTGCTGGAGGGGTCCATTTAGCACACACCGATCAGGTCCACAGGTGCCAGCTTATCAATCGATACACTCCCCTACTGCAGCTGAAAAATAACACAGCAGCAAAGCCCTATGAAACCATGAAAAAAAAATATAAATCCTGTCTATATGGAAGGGCACTAAGTGTTTATCATACCTATCTGGGTAGGATTCAGAGAGCTGCCTTGATAAAGACCTGCCATCTCTACAGCCTGAAAGAGTTCACAGAGAGGAAGCAAGCTAAAAGAATAAAGAGGAATTTTGGTGCAGGAAGATTAGAGGAGGCTCACAGATGTAGGATCAGTGACATGTTGGCAAGGAATCTATGGACTAGGGAGCTGTGTTCATGTCATGCTATGACCTCCACAAACAGCTGTCTTGTCTGGATTCATTTTTACTTCTTTGTACCTCTCAGTAAGGCAAGACAATACTGACATTTGTGTAACAACATTAAGGCACTTGTTACCCACTTTCAACTCGATGCCATCTGCTTGAAATTCATTTGTTCTACCATGGTTACATTTTGCCTTAAACTCAGGTGGGATTTGTGTTGGACAGATTTAGCCATCTCAAATTTAGAAGTTTAGTATCAGGTACTCACCCAGATTCCCCATAAAACAAATTGAAAGTAGCAGACATCTCATAAGAACAAGACTTCACTTCCCACAATAAGTATATGAGACAGGTGGAAAAAAAACACAGTTCCAGAGAGGGCCGTTCTCCATTGATATTAAGTGAAACCTAGATGTACAACCAGGCACCAATAATTGCCTAAGAAGCATTCTGGTAAGACTATAGTGTTTTTTGGAACAGCACTTCCTACCGCGGGGCCTCACCTTGTCAATGTCTCCCCCTTGCCGTCACAGTACAAATGAGTATTTGTATTACAAGTTTAGTTATCTGTCATAATGAACATTTTTAAGCTCACACACAACAGTGGTTATCTGGACTGAAACAATGCAAACTGAAAAGGTTATTAGCAATTAAATGTCTTAGTCCATCCATAAAGAGCCCCAACACACATCCTTTAAGAGCAAGTAGGAATCAGAACATACTTTAAAGTCACCATCACAAGCTTCACTGTGGACCAAAGAAAATTCAAGGCATGATTCATTAACAACTGGAAATGAAGGCGGCGGGGGGGAGAATCTTAAAAACCATTAAGAAATGAAAGCTACCCGTGACATACCATGACAGCAGAAGCTCCCAAATTGAATGATGCATGAAAAACTGCTGGAAGAGTAGGACACAGGTGGGAGTCAGAAATCTTTTTGCCTAATTTTGCTCTGATGCACTGAAATGACTCCAGCAAGTCTTTTATAACCTTTCTTTGTGCCTTTGTTTCCACATCTGCAATTCAGATCACAGTTAACCTGCAACACTTACCTAGAAAGGCGTGAAGGTTTTTTGAGATCCAAGACATGGTTTAAGAAACACAATTACTGAAACATGAGCACCTGGGAGATGATCAGTAACACCTCTGAACAGTATTTCGAAAATCAGCAAGGGCGGTCTCCAGGCATGGGCCCATACAGATGGAAACGAAGCAGTGTATCCACAGGCTAATTGCTTCACAGAGCCAGGGACCTCTGTTTGCCTCCAGCAGTGCACAGACTCCCTGCAATATTGTGCTATTAATCAACACCTAAGTGCAAAACAAACATGCACACACACCCTGCCCCGTGTCCAGACTTCACACAGCTGCAACTTCTTCCACCTAAACCACAAAGGTCCAATAACCTCTTTGATCAGTAGGAACAAGTGTTTCACAAGTAACTAATCCATAGAGGAATAAAGCACAAGAGGATGGAACTGCCCACAAACACTCAGATGACAGCACAGGTAGGAATTCAGCCTTAAAGAACACAGCCTGAGAAATGATGCACCATGAGCAAACCAATGCCAGAGAGCACTGAAAGTGATGGAAGGAAACATATCACTGCACGATTAATTTACATTCCCACCCATTGAAGCCTCATCTATATACAAAAAATAATGTGAAAAATAAGGTAATTCAGTTACCATAATAAAATGTTACAATATGAAATGTTAGGTAATAGTGTCCTTAAACTAGACTAGGAGACTCGTTTCCTTAAAGACTCTCTTCAAGTGCAAAGCTGTCAGTAGCATTAGTATTAACTAATGACAGTAGGAATTTTGTCCCATTTTTAACAGGCTGTCATGTTTTCACTATCTGTGAAAAGCTGATGTAGTTAAGCCATGGGAAATAAAGTTACTGGAATTAGTGAGGGTGCATATGTTTCTGGGTTTCTAGGAAGGCTGAAGTATGAGCATTTCACAGATGTGGGAACTTTTGATAGCATTCCAGTTGAAACAAACTTGTAAGAAACCCTGTGGAGAGGTTCATTCAACAGGATGAGCTAACCAAGAAAACAGTCATTTCTGGCTAGTTGCATCGATATTAGCAGCAGCTGTGAATTCAGTAAACAGCTCTGTTTTCTGGTTGTCAAAGAGCTGCTAAAGCAGATGTGAAACTCATCAAAAATAGGTCACAAACAGAGAACGTGCAAGGGAATGCATCAGTATCAGAGTGATCTGAAAAGAAGTAGTGCTGGAATATCTCGGTAGAGTTTATAACCCTGAAGTGTACCTAACAGAGAACTGCACCCAACAATAGACTGCTTCACGCGATTCTTACGACAGGACCTTCCACAGACTGTGCTGCCCGTGTGAATACGGGAGCAGTGCTTTCAGCAGCTGAAGTGTCAGACAGAAGAAAAGGTACTGAATCGCACCCTACTTTCTGAGAAAAGCTTTCATTTCATTCCTGTCTTTTTTCCTCAAACTCTATAACTAACCTAGACTGAGGTATCACAATGAGCCCAACATGGAATTTGCCAGTTTATTTTGCCTTTGCCATTACAAACAGATTACAAGTTATCTCTGCCCAATAGGCAGCCCTCCCACAACAGCCATTCCTCCATGGACAGGAATAGTGGCCAATGTGGCAATTAAATTCCCTTTCTTTTCCTTCCCCCTTTTCCTCCTTTTTTAAAAGCCCACAGGAGACAATTCCCTGGAATTCCCCTATATGGATATTGACTTGGATCTACTTCTAGGATTCTTGCAGTACTTCCTTTATTACCGGGTATTTAAACGAACAAGATTTAACTCCAAAGGGCACAGGCTAAGAAAAATAATGTACTTGGGATATAACAGGACTAAACAAAGAACCTACATGTCCTGTCATTCCCCCAGCGAGCCTCCACAGCTGGCCTTTACAGTGCAGGTGAGACCATCTGCGGCCAAATGTCTCTGACAAGCTGAGTCTAAGCCCCATAGCCTGAAGCAAGCTCAAATACTTCCCACATCAGTCAGTTACGAGGTGAGGACAGGCACTCTCCCTCACCTGGTTGCTTCTACCTCCATTACAACAGAAGGTTTTAGCCCCCCAAGACCTAATGACATTGTATAATTAAGCATTAGTAAAAAGAAGGGACTACTCAGCCAAAAAAAAAAAGCAAGCTGTTGATATATTTGGTCCATATATGTTAAGATCAACTTGTACATTTAACAGAGAAAACACGACTTAAGTATTCAGCAACTATATTCCTTCATTTAACTAGTGGTGGCTCAAAAAATAGCATTTAACGCAGAAACATTGAAGAGACTTCACATTACTGATGTTTCAAACCAGCAACCAGGCGGCTTCTTCAGAGGAAGGGGGGGAAGGCAGAAAAAGCTCATACCCAACTTAAAAGAAACCCTTTGTGGCTTGTATTAAGTTGGAAGCCTTTGCTGAGGCAAATTTATGTTTGTTTTCACACGGATTTCTTATAGCCCAGAATCTAGGGTAAAACATGGTAGTTGATCACCACGTTAAAACTGGTGAGAAATATAATAATCATTGTTATTAACAGTTAAGTGACAATCCTTAAGCTAGTGGGCTTTTATTATTACTGTTCATCTAAACAATAACTCAAAAATACTTGTATTTCTTATAGCTATATGTGTTAATCTTGGAGGCTGAAGCATGATGCTGCACTACACTCTTTTGAAGAGCAATTTTCTAGAAAAGGAGGCGGTAGAGGGAGAAGAGAAAACTGTTACTTTTCTACAAGGACATAAAAGAATTGTTTCATTCTTTCAGAAGTAGTCAGGCTACGTACTTGCACTTGGTTCTTGGCCAGATTGTCCCCTCCCCTCCTCGTGGGGCAGAACATTAAATGCATTTGGCTGCTGTTGTTTGACTGCCGGGGGTGCTTTCATTCCAGGGGTGATGCAAGTAGCATGGGTGGGTAGGGACAGGAGCAGATTTAAACTTCTGCTGACAAAGAGTTTCAGAAGATATTTTCTGTCCCTACAGGTTGCCGTTCATGCATAAGCTTTCCCTTCCAAAAGGAGAGCAACGTGCATTTTTACCAAGTAAATATAATGCAGACAAATTAGATGGTAACTATTTTAGAAAACTTGGCAGAAGTTCAGTTTACGCAAGGCTTTCCAAACGTTCCATATTTGCAGAATAAAGATGAAAACTCTGATCTTTGTAGTTTGAACTTGTCTATTTGGTTTACTCTTCCTTTTTGGCCTGAACAGAACTTTTAGATATATGAATTCTGATTTAATCCAGCAAACCCAAATAAATCCCAACACAACCATGGGACTGTTAGCTCTCAAGGTCTGGCTCAGAATTTGGGGCTTCTGACATTTGAACTCTGGTTTCTCAAGTTGTCTTGAGATGCATTTGATCTGGACTCAAAATGAATTCCATAAATTCCTTCCCTAGATTTTTATTGACTTAGTGAGAGAAATCCTTCCTCAAAAGACAACTCATCAACTGTTAGTCATCAGATCCTCAGTTACAGTCAGACACCTTTTGTACTGTAATCTGTTGATAGATTGTTTAAACTGGTGCTTACCCCAAATTTCCACTAGCTGCAGCATGTTTTGAAAATTTCAAATGGCTTATTTCAACTTGCCTGCAATGATCTGTGTATGTCTGGTAGGAAGCATAAGGGAGTGAATGATTAATCACATTCTTCCTAGTAATTTAGAAGTGTTGATGAATGCCAGGAAACATTGTAATGAATACTGAAAAAAAAGGCAGCCTTGCTGTTGCTTTCAATAGAAGCGTCGGAGTCATTAAGCCTGCTAATTAGATATTACCTTTTAAAAAATAAATAACAATAGCTACGTTTCACGCACTGTCCATATTTGTGTGCAAAAATCATAAGCTGAGCACATGCCACTAGAGCACAATCATTCATCACAGCAACCCCAGCAGCTTTATCTCAAAATTGGTAATGAACAACAACATACACACAGTCAAACAATTTCTCTTCAGTCAACATCTTTCAGCCTCTCATTTACTAAGCAGCACTGTACTTCAAATGCTTACTCTATTTCTGTTTTTCACTGTCATCTTGAACTAGGAGATGGTGTAAGGTGCTGCCCTTATTCTGTGATGTGGTTTACACAATCTTTTGGATAGATCAGAGGGGAAGGAAGTTGCACCTTTGCACGCTGGGGAAAAAAAACACACCACATTTCATTCAATTATTTGGAAAGTGTTACAAGGTGTTAGTTATGTACACCAAGAAGCTGTGAATTAAGGTTGAGGATTTTCTCTGAAACAATTCAAAGATTTTTATTGCTCTATTCACACTATATTAATTTCAAGCCCATATTTTCTAGAATTGCTTGGCTTAATAGCGGTACAAAGTCTCATGTCCAATGTGGATTGCAGATTTCCAAGTTCAAACGAACTGAGTTTTAGAGCACATGCTTTAGAGAGCTAACAGGAAAACTGAGAAGTTACAGTCTGGGAAGAAAAATACATATTTTTCTTCACAAATGCTCAAAACTAAGTAGGAAAGCTCTGCTGTGATCCTCCCTGATGTCTGTGGTCTTGTATAGGGATAGCATTAAAAAAAGAGACATATAGCAAACCCATTCTTTAAGGCAAACTGTTGTCTATTGTATTTAAGTCCTCCATCAAAACACTTAAGACACTGGTAACAAGCTGGTAACATCCCTCTACAAAAATTCTGGCAAATAGGGAAAAAAAAATGTGTCAGGAAGGAAAGTTACTACTATTATTTTCATTTCAAGGTATCCCTAATTGGAAATATCACTAAAAACATTCATGCTTACAGAAGGAAGTTCAGCACATTCAACTGCATTGGCTGCAGAATTAAAGCCTACTAAGCCTAAAGCTGAAACAAAATTTGACCAGTGATGAGATTCACTTTGGGCTCACCTTTAGGGGCAGAACACCAAAGGACCATACAACCATGGTGCTGAAAGGCATTCAGGTTGAGATAGAAATATCTGCCCTGTGTAGTCACTCACATAGCAAGTCAGCGTTTAACAGGGTTAAGTATACAATGAGCAACTAGTAAATCTGCTATTATTTCAGAAGCGAAAAAACAGAAACAGAGCAAGGAAATAATCTTTTTTAGCTGAAAACTGCAAGTTCACGCTAGCTGCATTTGAAGCTATAAATTAGGTTGTTCAGGGTTCTGTCAAATTTATTGTTGTATCTGAATTGGGTATTAAGACCCTGCAAAAACAAAGCAGTTTAAAATAAATTTAATGTGAAAGCCATGAGGTCCATGTCAAAACCAGAGCCAGAATAGTGGGAGAGTTTTCAGAAGAATATACATTGAGATGAAAATAAAAACAAGAGCCAAACTAAGCAGCATTAAAAACACCCCCACCTAGCATCCCACCCACCCTCCAACATAATTTTTTTATTCATTTCAGAAGTGAATGCTCCCTTTTTCAGAACAAAAACCTTCACAAGTTGTTCACATCAATTACAGTAACTTATAAAAATGTTACTGATTAAAATAAGGAACAACAAGCGGCCAGAACACTAGTATGATATTTGAGACAGCTCTCTGCTCTTCTACAACTCTCTGATATAAATCGTTCAGTCTCTTTGTTTCACGCCCATAACCTGCGGGTAGCAGGGCTGCCCACGTCACGTTAGCAACTGTCAGGTTTGCCGAAGCTCAGTACCAGTGACGGAGGAGTTACCCACCCACCGGACAATGATATGTCTGTACATGTCCATCCCTGCATAAGTCTGCAGAAGATGAAAGAAACCTCAAAGAGTAATGGAGAAAAAAAGAAAGCACCTTCGTTTCTGTATTTTGACAACAGATTCATACACAAATGCATATATTCATATTTTCACACACACCTATATAAAAGTTTGCCTTTTTCTTATCCCTCTTTATTACATACTAGGACCTTGAGGTTGAGGAACATGATCAGGTAAGAAATAAGCCTGACATTATGAAGAAATACTTTTATTTGGGGACTCTAAAGCACCCATTTCTTTTTGTCCACCCCGTCGTCCGTGTCCATCCCTCCCACCCCCGTATAGCACTGTTGCTCTCAAGCTGTGCCTTTACAGGTCAAGTTCCAGCCTTTTTCCTTAAGATGAAACACAAAGCTCCATTTGCAGTGTCTGAATAAAATCCAAGGATAACAATAAACCATTTCCCCATTTCAGGATCTGCATTTGATAAAATTACTAAAACTCAGAATAAAGCACAAGGTAAAAAGTTGTTATGTTGTAGAATGTAACAGGCAGATGTGTCACTACTCTGAGTGTCTACACAGACGCAGGAGATTTTTAAGCAGTAGGTAAAATTAAAGATGAAGTGTTGTGCCTCGTGGGTAACACAGCAATATGCCAACAGGAAAAGAAATCATAATCCAAATGGCTGGGATGCTACAAACACCAACACAGGGCTTCGCACGTGGCAAGAGGAGAAGCTAAACAAAATTCCCAGAACGATGTATATAGACACATCAAATTCACTTTAGGGAAACTGTCTTAATTCTGTATACAAACAGCTAGCAGTCCACAGAGGATCTTCAGTCCTCTGAGTAAAGAGCCATCAGAGGTGCTGTCTGTGCCCTCTTGGGCCAAGACCAAGCTCAGGCCTGCAGCCACCACTCTGCAGTCCTGCCCTGCAGACCAGAACAGTGATACCAGATCTGCACATTTACACAGTTATGGTGCACATGCACGTTCCTGTGTGATCTCTTAAGCACACATGGAGACAATGCAGGGTCAGTTGTGCATGCTGCTTTATACTACATCTGCTTTAATACTCTCACAGTCACAGAACTGGGGCGGCGGGGTCGGGGCGTGTGTGTGTGTAAATACCAACTATACATTGAATGAACAGACCAGAAAGCACATTTTCAGTTGTCCCACAAAACATTTAACTCAGTGTGGGAGTTTCAGTTGGGCTGCTCACAATCTTCCATCTCCTCTGGCTTCAGCAACAGTCTGTTGCCAACAGCCTTCCCTGTTACCCATCCCCAGGGACCAAGGGTCTCTGAGTTGAAGGGAGCAGCTGGGAAACAAGGTCCACCTCCCCGCAGAGAGTGAGCCCTGCAGGTCAGCTAGGAGCAGGAGGGACCAAGAAGTGACAGATTATACAGTTCACACCTGCCAGCTTCCCCTTCTCGGCACTGGTGCATAACCAATTTACAGACTGGGTGTTCTGTCCCAAAACAGGTAGGTAGACCTTCAAGTCAGACATGCCAACTTGACATCCACTGACCCTGAGCAAGGGAATTTACTTTCCCTCAGCATATGGATGCTTCTGTTTCACGAGACCCCCACAATCAATGGTATTGACCTAAGGACCTGTAAGCAGCATTTTGAACGCTCAGTCTGGACTGCTGGGGACTAGAACAACTTGTAGCATACCTGCTGAGACCCGAGGCTCATATTGCTTACAAGAGAAGCAAATTCCAAAGGAAGTGGCACATAAGAGGTACGTGTGGTTGTAACCTTTGCTGTGAGAAATCTTGTTGAAACTTGTATCAATGCAGAAGAAAAAAAAAAATTCAGGGTTTCCTTTTTAAACATGCTAGAGACTAAGTGAACAGAGATAGCCTTGTTCAGCCCTAAGCAACACTTTATGGCACATGAGGGATACAGATTCACTTTAATTTTATTAGGTAGTTACTTGAAATAAGGTGATTGAAGAAGAGGTTTTATCTAGGGATAAAAGCTCAGCTATTTTTTCCTCCAGTATAAAATGTTGCTGTAAGGATGCCAGCCTGGAAAAAAAAAACCCTACACTGTAATAAATGTAGAAATGTTCCCAATGATTTCATAAGTACACGCTGCAGGCATTCAGAGCAGATATAATCACTACATGTCACGCTGGCAACTATGCGGTACTTGCATCCACTCTGGTGCAAACTATGAAACATGTAGATAAATTAGAGGGAATACAGAAAGGGGAGTAAGACAGAGGGTTTGGAAAATATTAGTGAAAAAGGAGAGGTTAAAACAATTGTTTGTTTACTCAGAGAAAGAGAGAAGCAATGAGAGATGATAATAGGTTTCCAAGATGTAAAATATTGGGTTTTTAAACAAGCAAAGTCTTTACATGACCCTTTGTTCGTGTACTACCTTGAACGTAATTTTCAGTAAAGAGAATTTAGTTAAATATTTGGGGGGGAGGGGGAACTTTTCTAAATGTAGGTATAATTAAACACTAGACTCAGCTACCCAGGGGGTCATGGTATCCTTCTCATTGGAGGGTTTTAAGCTAGAAATTCATCATGTCAGGAAAGTTTAAGTACAGAGCCTGCCTAAAAGCTGGGTGACGTACAAGATGACTTCCTGAAGGGCAGTCTGGTCTTGCGTTTCAGTGGTGCTTAGTAACTTGGATAGGTGTCAAATTGGCAATTATCATCCAGGTCCCTATTTCTTCTGGTTAGGGCGCTGGCCCCTCAGGCATTTCAGCTACATTAGCAGGTAACACTCAGTGCCCAAGCTTCGGTGTATAAAACAGAGCCATTTCACTCAAAGCACCACGTTACTGAAGGCAGTCGTTTTTTCCTCTGCTGTACTCTGTGGCCCAAGTGCCACAGGACAGCCCCTAGGTAGGGCCCTATCCGCACCAGCCACCAGTTGGCTTTTCCACGGGCATCGACACCAAGAGTGTGAAAAGTGACATAGGGCACGAGGCAGACCTCGGGGCCACGGAGCCTCCGCACCGGGGAGTGGGCAGCACCGAGGTGAACAGCTGATCGTACACGCTGCCCTGGGTTCTGTGGGGGCTGTGCCGCACCAAGCTACAAAGTCAAGTGCATTTTAAAAAATTAAATTTTTAAAAAAATATTTGAAAAAATATTTTTTCAAAACCACAAAAATCTTTTAAAAAAAGAGAAGTAAAATTTAGCAGGAGTTAGCCGCAGGACACTACTGCCCCTGACATGCCATTTCTGTGGCAGAAGCCTAAGGCAAAGCCCCATGCGCTCAGCGGGGTTGGGGGGCGAGCACGGCGCCCCAAACCCCCTGCGGAGTGCAGCGCGGCGCGGGCACGGCGGCGGGAGCGCGCCCCCTGGCGGCCGCCACCCGCCGGCGGCGGGAGCGCGCCCGGCGTGCCGGAACGCGCTGTCTCGCCTGCCGGGGGGCCGGGTCAGCCCCTCGGCCAGAGCCCCGGCTTTGTCCCCAGTGAGCGATGAAGAGCAAACACGGGGCTGAACTGGTTAAAAGGGGGGAATGAAAAAGAAATGAAAGAAAACGCAACGCACGGGCAGGCGGGAGCAGGCATTAAGCAGGCACGCTGCAGCGCAACCCCTGGGGGGGAGGAGGAGGAGGAGGAGGAGGTGGTGAAAGAGAGCGCAACTCGGTCAACCCCTTCCCAAAACCACGGCGGTGGGGAAAGGGAAGCCTCTTTCTAGCTGGCTTTTCCCCAGTCCAAACCCCAGCAACGGTGAACAGGGGCGAGGAAGAGGAGGCAGGGGCTAGAGAGGAGGGAAGCGAAGCAGAACGGACTGCGAGCGCAGGGGAGCACAGAAGGGATTATCAGGGAAAGATGCTGCAGGGGACCACGCAGAGGCAAGCCTGGGATGGTTTCAACTCACAGAGCCAGGAAGGACGGAGCGGGGGGTGTTTTGTTTTGGGGTTTTGTTTTGGGTTTTTTTTGAAGTTGTAGGCGTAGCACCAGCAGGACTTCGCTGTCCTGCGCTTCTGCTGCGACTCCAAGTTAGACTCACAGAGAACCTAAATACTACAGCACACCACAACTCTGCCCACAGCCCCCACCAGCCCGCTGCGGCTCAGAGGTTACCTGCCTGACCTTTCCTGTTAGGAAACAGCCTGGATCCTCCTCCCCGCTCCCAGACTCCTGGAAGAGTGTTTTTTCCAAACCATATCCCTCTACTGTAAAGCTTTAATTTAACAGACTAAATATTACAAGATGTTATTATAATCTGCTGGGACCTGTTGCTGTAAAGTGATTTTGACAATACCAAAACACTAGAAAACTCGAGTAACAAAGTTAAAACCAGGTAGTCAAAATGAACACTTCAATCAGAAGCTTCAACTCTATTTTTAATTTATATCTTCTGATAATTGAAATTCAGCTCAGGCTGGGTTTTCATTTAAAATTTACACACATTTGAAAGCAATCAGGTGCTCACTTCTGCTCTGGAAACATTCCCACATTTGCCTGTTCTTTCTCTTCAGCAAGGCCTATCACTGCTTGGTTTCTTCATTGAAACCCACTGTGTCAAACTGCCTGCCTCGGCACGTGGGAGGGGAGGAGGTTTGGTCAGTTTGGTGCAGAAGGTTTTTCTCCCCACCAGGTCACGTTACATGCTGGTCTGTGATCTTGCAGCTAGTTGTTTTCTGTTAATGACTCCCATGGGGCCGGAGGCATGAGCCTACCAAGAGAATTTGAACATCATCATCATCATCATCCAATTACATGAGAGTATATCTTCCCCACAATTTCATTTCATTTCATGTTTAAACAGCTAAGTTTAAACAAGCACAAACCTCACAGAACATTTGCCCTCTGATTATTCTAGAGATGGTTCAGCAGTACTGACTTCCTAAGAGAGATTCAAGGACAGGAGAACAAAACAATACGAAAAGCTCTATAGATTTCCAAATTCCAATCCACAGAAGGTCACTTAACTGTGGAAAAGATTACTTGTTACCAGCCCTACATGGAGGGAGAGAAACACATACACACACAACTCCACTGCAACTGGCAGAGATAACTGCAAACACAGAATAGTTTCAGCTTCCAGCTCTGGCAGCACCTTTGTCTAACCAAGACTAGGCCTCCACCATCACCATCCTTGCTCCCATAGGTCCAAGAATCAAGCAAACATATCTGGGGGTCCTGTTTCCCCATAGGAAGGACACATATGAACTGGGGAGCCTTCTTGCAGCTGCAAGGTAGGACATTTCCGCCTGCGTTTCATGCTTTTAGCACAGCAGCTGCAACTCCGATTTTGCTAAGTTCAATTCTTACAGACACTTCACAACAAACCCACCTCATCTCCTGTTTTCAAGGTCTTCCCAAAGAGCGCGTGTTTGAGAATTTGCCTACATACAACTCAGAAATCACGGTTTGATTTAACCGATTTAAGGATACCTGTAGTACCCTGCCATTTCCCAACTCTGATTTACTTTGCATGCTCTGTGCTGAGTGCTACCTGCATGCTTACCATAATATCAGGGTCCTCCCTAAGTGCAGAACCAACCACAGGTTGTTTACAGACACCCTGATCTGGGCAAGAAGATACACCCTTCAGTTTTGGGGTTCACTCGCAGCCTCTAACTCTAAAGAGCACTCAAAAGCAGTAAGGAAACTAACACGAGGAAAAACATCCAGATGTTGTATTGCATAGCCTGGATCTGTGTATTTCTCATGCTTCCCAGAGACAGCTTCTGAAAACCTCAGAGCCTGTGCATTTACTTGCTTTCACTACCATTTGTCTATGAAGACCTACAATTACAGAGCAGGCACCTCCTTGTAGCTCTGAGGAACATTGCAGTTAAGCAACTGGGAGATCCTTGCTACATCAGCACTATTACTGAGAGCCTAAAAAGTCTAAAAAACTATCTATCCAGGGGAAAAACTAGACCTGCAGCCTGCTCAGATGTGGGAAGTTCAAAAACACAATGGCACAATATATGAAACTGAATGATGGCAGCTTGATCAACACCCAGGCAGGAAGAACTCCATCAGGACTTTGAGAGGAAAACAACACATGAATCACCAATCTCCTTTTACTAACCGAAGTCAAGTCCCAACGACGTCAGTTTGACATATAGAAGGCAGAGTTGTCTTGGCACTCAGTGCCAGAGACCCTACAGCAACCTTCATCTTCAGGTTTTCAATAAATGAGAAGACTCCAGCCACATAGCTGTCATCTGCTTACAATTTACAGACCTCAGCATTTTCTAACAGATGTGCTGACTCCTGCAGAGCAGATTTAAGTCTCATGATAAGAGTCTTGCTTCTCTTATTTACATTTAGCAGATCCTCAGAAATCACCCCAGGCCTTCAGAAGTCCATGGACCACAAGTTAAATACTTTGCCAGAGACAAGTATATGCTTCATAGCCTGGAAAACTTAGCACAACCAGGCAGGCAGCCAGAGTCAGTCTTTGGACTTATTTTTTTTTTCCTGTGACTGGCATGATTTAACTGCATTCCTTTTATTTATTTATACGAAGTGCTCCTCTGACAGAACAGGGAGGATTTACACAGAGATGTTAAGTATCTGCTCAGGTCTTCCCCACCATCCGTATCATGCTGGCATAGTGCCAAGCAAAAAGCACCAGAGCCTATCTGTTTGCATCCTTTGCTAGCAGTAGATTGCCAGTCAGTGCAGAATGTACCCCAGCTGTATTAACATGATCTCCACAGGTGATGCTCAGGGGGTGTTGTACTACAATTCTATAAAGAACCCTTGTGATTTCATGGGTGCTACTCATTTTTGCGTGAGTTAGTATACCAATACTTATGCCTGTATGAATAGGAAATGCAGACAGATGCATAAAATACTTACCAAAGTACCTGCTTCTTTAGGGGACATATAAACAGATAAGTGACTGAAACAAAGTTTACGCACATCTTGGGCTGCTCACATTCAATTAAGGACCATGCTGTGAGAAGCAGTTATGCAGACTGCTTTCCCCAGTGCCCCACAGAACTACTTCATTCTCCTGCTCCACAGGCACTCATTGAAGCTATTTCCAAACTCTTTATTGCAGGGACTCATGTGAAAAGGGACTGGATGAGAAGGAAGGGGCAAACCAGGTTGTTCTATGTTCTGCACAATAGAGAACAGCAGCTGTCCTTTTCTCCCCAGGCACATAGAATAATTTTGTGACAGAATTAAAATAAAAACATACCCATGAATGTCAAACAATGTGAACTGTCACTGTTTTCCTTAAGTTACAAGATATCAGTGTGAGGCAAGTCTCAGAAGTAAAAACATTTCAAACAAGAGAGTGTTTCTACTGCTGTAACAATTTGTTTCCGTCTTCAGGTTCTGTTCATAGTAGCCAGTCTCTTGAAGGCTGGATAACTGGGTTTCTCTGTGGTCCTCTGCCCTCTTATCAGAGCCTGGTTCCCTCTTTAGGTGTTCCCAAAGCACCTGTGTGCTTTCTGTCTGAGCAGCTTGCAGCACTCTTCCCACAAAGAGGACGGCCAGACAGAACATCTTTCTCCTTCCCTCTATTAGGGCATGTTACTCAGCAACATCCCTTGGCTGAAGACAGCAGCCTTGCAGCCAAACACTGATTTATGTAATATTTGGCTAATAGTTTGAAAATGCTCGTTTCTTGAAAAGTTCCTTAAAAAGTCCACATCTGTCATATCTCAGCTCCTACCTGTTGGGCAGAGTAGTAGAAAAATGCAAATTCTGTTCAGCTACTGGACGTGTTGCTGCTGCAGACAGAGCCAGAGCCTTCTTGTGGGAAACTGTAGCCACTCTTCCCAAAGTAAAGGCAGTTTCTGGACAACATACTGGAGCAGAGACTTCATACTCACATGTGCCCCATATACACAGCTCAGCTAGGAGATTGGAAAAAGGGCCTGAGAAATACCCCTGACAAGCCATGACGCAACAAGTCACTTTTTTTTTTTAAAGCACACAGTGAACTAGTGCCAACTTTTTTTGGTTGGTTGATCATCTTAAGTGTTTGAAGATTAAATAATTTTGAGATAGGCAAGCAAAATACACTTGCACACTCACTAGTTACCCAGCTAATTTGTACATTGTTCACAAACAGAAGTAGCGCTCTCCCACTACAGGCATGTCTCTCCTGCATTTAGATATGCATACACAAGAGAGATAACCTGCTATTTCAGGACCACAAATCACAAACTGTCACTTGGATGAAAGAAAGATCCCTCAGAACCTGTCCCCAGCATCAGCAGAGACTTCAAGGCTGCACCAAGGAACTCCTTCAGCCTCCCCAGTTTCTCCAGTCAGAACCTGGTTCCTGGAGATTTGCCAGTATCAGGCAATGCAACTAAACACAGTGCTCCCTGTTTAGTTAAGTGCTGATCAGGTAGTAGGAAGAACCAGTAAAACTGACAGGAGGCATAATAAAAGCCCTCTAAATGCCAAACATCCAGCCTGTATCACCATTTCTTCAGCTATGACCCCATGGCTACATATGTAGTGTAGCCCAGAGTGATGCTCAGCTGTTGGGTCTGTGCATGTATGCTGGTCACGATAGGCTAAGATCAGACATATTCCAACCCTCCCATACATCCACATGTCACTTCTATGGGTAGAAAACTCTTACGCACAGGTGGGATAGAAGCCATGCTTGTCCCATTTGCTGCCCATGCATCAGAGGACAATCCTTACAGTTTAGAAAGAGATTTACAAGGCCAGAGACATGGCATTCAGTAAGATCTGTTGTCACCAAATGCTTCCTTTGGCCTGGGATTCCTGAAATGCTGCATTAGTCCCTGAAAATATTGTGACCAGCAGTGTAGGAAGTGCTGAATAAGGAATACAGTGTGACTATAAAAGCAGAGAAGCTCCCAGGGCCAGGAGCACTGGGAAACATCACTTCCTACATGTGAAACAAGTAACAGCATGAGTGTGGAAGAGAGCAGTGAAGACAGACATGCGAGATCAGGGGAATTCCTTCTTGAACAAAAGGAGAGAAAAGCAGCCCAGAGGTATGTGAACCCTGGAAGAAGCAAGGCAGGGGGAGAAATGTGTTTTCCTGCTCTCCTCCCAATAACCCCTCATAATCTGTAAAAGTAATAGGGACACTAAAGCAACTAAGGAAAAAAAAACCTGCTATTTAACATAGTCTGAAATCGTGCTGTACTTATTTTTCTCTTTGTTTTCAATTCTTTAAGCACTTAATTGTGTGCTATGCTAGAATCATAGCATTTTCACTTTAAGCATGAACAGTGTTAAGAATGACTCAGGCAAGCAGCACCTCCAGATAGCAGAGTGCCATAGAGAAACTCCTTGGGTGTTTAGAGGCACTAGGCCATACTCCCCACTTCACTGACAGCATCAAGTGTGCAGCTACAGATGGGTGTTGGCTAACACCCAGCAGAAGAAAACCTACTTCCCCCTCCCCAGCCCTTCAGCAGGAATGAGGCAGCTCCCAGCCTCCTATCATCAGATACTTTGCCTGCCATCTAATCTTCAAGAAGCAAACAAGATCTAATTCTGCCCTCCTCTGGGTAAAAAGGAGGGTACAATGCACACACATTAGATATCCCATTTAAAATTGGATCCTTTGCCACAGAATACTTCTTAATGACATTTTCGTGTCAGACATCTCCAGAGATCACTTCCTCTGTATCCTGGAAGAGACCAGCTACGAGGGAAACATTTGCCCTCAGTTTTTAGACAAGCAGCCTGTCTCTGTGCTATCAGTCTGCTCCAAAGCTTCAAGATAGTGATAGAAATAGGGGGGGAAAAAACCCTCTTAAGACTCTCCCACGCCAATTTTAATACACAGTATGCTAGCTGGTAGACTAGACTTTTGTACCAGAAGAGATTAACCAGGATCTGCAGTAGCAGCGACAAGGACGCGCATGTGTTCTACCGCCTATAAATAGGCTCTCCACTTAACAAGAACACAACCCAAAACAGCCAGCTGTTAACAACTAGACCATAGAGTCTAGGCAGCAATTGTTGCTTGCTGAATAAATCTGTGCAACCTACTCATGCTTCAATTGGCAAATGATGTAGAGATTAATGTTTGATAAGAGGTGAAAATATTAACATGATCTCTGAAGAGGTAGGAGTGAAACACGCTAAGCATGCTTTGAACTGATGTTCAGGGGAGCTGTGAGCAGGGCTTTCCAAAAGTGAGCATTTCACACACACCCCCCACAGCTGCCACTGGTGGTTTTGGCAAGAACAGCAAGGACTGGCAAAGAGAGGAAAACTACCCCCATGTCTTGGGACTTGTCTTTGGCCTTGAATCTTATCTCCATCACAGGCTTCCTATGTGATTAGCTGCCCTGCTCTGTGCTAGAGATTCAGCAGTTCCCTACTTACAGGGGTATTCTGGGGATCAACATATTGAAGACAGGACAAGCTAAACTCTTCTCCTAGCCCTAGATACAGTCACTGCAGAGCAGACTTGGATCAGGGAAAAGAAATGCAAACAAAAGTTTGCATTACACTAAGCTCAGTCGAGCCTGCCAGTTTTAAAGGACAGCCCCAAGAAAGCCATACTGCAGGTACTGTACAACAAGAAAAGTTTGATTGGTTCATGAAGGAGACAGCGCTTCTTGAACACCGTTTCTGCTTGGTGCAGACCACTGCCAGGTCCCCACCAGCAGTCGAGTACCTTCGTGCCATTCTAAGTCCTGTGCGTTGACCTGACCGTTTGCAAGGCAAGACAGATTCACAAGGCCAACCTGGTTTCATTTCCCAGTCAAAAACACACCCAAAACCAAAAAACCCAAACACACACAACAAGCCCCTCCCCCTTGCACCAAACCCAAAACAGAAAAACCCGACCAAAACCAACCCCCCAACACCACCCAACCAAAAAAGCCTTTCCTTCAATGAAACATCTGAACCCCGTTTTAGGGCTCATTTCATCAAACATTTAGTCCAGAAGTCTAAGTAAGGTTACCTCCTCACCACTGGGCTGCCAATCACCTTACGTGATGGGACCCCTCTGACACAAAACACAGCCCTTCTGCCAAGACCATGCCATGCCTTCTGCCTTGTGACAAACAGGTAGATGACACCTGCTGAGTTAATTTCAGTTCTGTGGTTAAGCTGGAGTTGAAGATGCTGTTTCACCTGCTTTGTATCACTTGTTCTAGAATTCTTGACCCCAGCGGGCAAGTTTAGTTTTAAGTGTTTGAACCACCTATACGACAGAGGCCCTTCATCACGTGAAAATAGGTTTGACACCACAATACCCATGTAAGTAAAATACAGCATAACCTCCCCAACTTCTTGTTCTTCCTTTCTTCCCCCCCCCAAAAAAAAAAATTTAGGGTGGGTAACAAGGACAGAAGATCTTTACAGCTCAACAATTAAAGCCCTGAGATATTTTCCATTATGCCAGTATGGATTCCAGTCGCAGACCAGTTAGACTGCAACAACTTCCCAGGCTTCAGAAACAAGACTCTGCTTAAGGTAAGCAAAAGCAGAATTATGCTGAGGATTTGGAAACAGCAGCTATTACAGAAACAAAACAAATGATTCATCCACATCTGAATGACCCAACAAGAAGCTTAAAACTCTCAGACAGGCACTGCTGAGTTTAGCCATGGTAAAGCCAAGTTGCCACCCTTCCTTCTCCACCTTACTTTCAGCCAGAGGTTACTGCTCTTATAACGACAGCACAATATTGTTCTTACATGTAGTCTTCACAGGCAGCTTATGGCAAGGTGTTGGCTGCATGCAAGAATGTAACACTATAAGAGATCACAACAAAGCCTGCCAGATCTTACCTGTCAGCTGTCTTAGAGAAAACTACTAAGGCCACACTTTGAAATGTGTTCTAGCACTATTATTTTAAAGGCTATCATAAACTTTATGAAGGACAGAGTGCTCACTCTCTCACCACCCAGCATATACACCACTAATGAAAAGCAAATTGTGTTGTAAAGGTTTGTATAAAAATCACAAAGTGCATTAAAAGCTTGAAAATCCTTTCAGAGGAAGCTAAATATAAGTCAATATATCTTAGAAGAGTACAGGGGCAGGGAAGGTAATTGATGGTTGAAGGCCAGAGGGCACTTTTTACTCTATCTGGCTGTGAGGCTCTCACCTGGGAACTGTTTTTGACATCTAAAGATCTTTTTCTTTCTCAGTGCTCCAGAGCGTATGTCAGATACCCATCAGCTCTCAAATAGGCACAGTGTGAAATACTTAGAGAAGCTGACATTATATCAATAAGCCATATGTTGTTCTTTAATGGCCCCAATGGGAGTCCCTTGTAAACAACAGGAGAAATTATCATGGATATTTAAAGGCTGAACATTTGCCTAATTTCCTCTAAAGAGAAACATTACTAATGCCATTATGTTGGTCATATGTTAAACTATACACAGCATCAAAGATCTATGGTGACAGGTATACAAACCAAATCAGAGTCCCAGATGTACTGAAATCCATTTGCAGTCTTCCTTTACAGGAATGCAAGTTCCACAGCTCATAACATGACTGAATTATCAATATATTTGTCATGTTTATATTGTGATTACAACTGAAGGTCCCTGCTCACAAATGCACAACAAAACATTATTTCCCCTCCCAATATCACCACCATGCATTATTATAAATGCACCAGGACAAACTGCTAAAACATTCCTGCAAGGCTTTTATGAAAGTCATAAAGGCTGGATCTTCACAAGCCTTTGAACTGCACTGAAATCCCTCATATACACAAAAACATGTTTAAAAATATTTCCATTTTCTTGAAGAAAACCATCTAAACAGAGTAACCTGCAATTACGCTTTGCTTTTAAAATAATTCCAGCACTTCTGCTAATCAGGAAAACACAGATCCTGGATGCACTTGCCAAGTTTAGACAGTTCTACATTTTACATATCTATTCTCTGGTAACTGCTGAAATAATATCCTTCAGTAACTAACTCACCGAATTCCACACATTATCACCCTCAGCAACAGCAGGCTCTCAGGCACATTAGCTTCATTATTACATAGGAGAAGTTATATGGAGTGGGGAATATGCACGACTGCACACTAGGAAAAAGCATAAAATAACTTCAAACATCAGCCACACCAGTTTTAAAAGTGAGCAATTAGAATACAAGAGGCAAGATTTTGACTGTGTGTTTGCATTTTGGTTTGGTTTTTTTTGTTTGGCGCCCCCCCCCCCCCCCCCATTTTCCGCAGTAACAGACTGCTCTGTTGCACTCATACAGCTCTTCATCAGTTACACTTGCTAAACCCACAGTAATTTGCAGAGGAAAATCAGCAGAGCAGTCGTCAACAGAAGAGTAAACATGATGGCCCCCTTATCACTGCCCAAGCGAAATGTTGACTTAGAAACTCCAGCAACCTCTCAAGGCTCACCAAAGGCTCTGCAAGCTTTTACTGTAAGGTTTCACGTTAGGATTTCACTTCTGATTGATCACGCATGTCAGAAAAGCATGGGATTGTTGTTATCTCTTAAGAACGCAGTATGCATCTCACGCATACGTAGAGGAAGTACCTAGTCTGAGAATCAGTTAAATCTTCAGGAATGGGGTTCAAAAGGAGTTAAGACACAAGTCAGTCTCCTGCTGTCCCTTTACACAGGGAACATTTCCCATCCTGACATAAGACCAACCAGCTTCTTCCATTTCAGGGCCTGTTGTTCTGAACACCCGACAGAAACAGGCCAGGCTCTGCACTGTAATGCTTATTTCTGAAGCTAGTACTGCAAGCACTTACAGTTCCAGGGCAGAGCTTAAAGAGCTCTTCCCTGATGCAATAATTTTTGTTATTGTGTTGTAGACTGTTCCCCAGATAGTCTTGCTGACTTCTTTCAAAAAAGCGTGAGGTCTGTGCTCATCTGGTGGTACTGGTTTATCAGTCCTTCCTTAGAAAATTAGAAAAGTCACCCATGAAGTGAGCTGGGGAGACAGCATCATTCTGTGCTCTCCTGTATGATGTTGCAGCACACTACTAAAAATAGCTGCTGCCTTCCACTCCAGAGATGGAAGCTTCCCGAGAACAAGGCATTTCTATACTCAGGTTATACACCATACCTAGCACTCTGATCTATCACCACTTGTCCTCATGTAAAGTGAATATATTTGCAACGTTTCCCAGCCACACAGCTAGTATGCTTCTAGTAAACACTTTTCAGCCTCCCAGCCTCGGCTCCCAACAAGCTTCAGCAATTGTATTTCAACTCTTTTTTTTTTTTTTAATTCTATCTCCACAACTCCCAAAGCAGCTCCATGTTTCTGCTAATTTTCTTTGAAATATAAGAAAGTGAAGAATGTTTCAAGAGAAATTTTGGAACCTCTTCGTTTTTTTTTTTTTAAAACATATTTTGTTTAAATAGAAGCAAACAACAAGTTTTTGATCCCAGCTCTCACATGTAAATCTGGACCATTCCCCATTTAGACAGAAAAATCTGATTTAATCTATTTTTGAACAGCTTTTGCATTAGGACTGAAAATGCTCTCTGTGTAGAAGTATAGCAGAGGACTTCAGGAATTGGGTGTGAACAGCTAAATATGAGGGAATATTTTAGCTGATTCTTAAACTATATATATATGAGACTTTTATTCCCAAATACTACTGTATGCCACAAGAATGTCCTAAACTCCTAGCAGGGCTACCTCAATTCTATGCAGGCTTATGCAAAGAAAGTAAGTACAGCCCCTGTCCCACAAGAAAATACAACAGATGAAACAGAACTGGCTCTGGGCAAGGATAGGCAAAGCATGAAGGTCCCTCACTCAGAAGGGGGCAGAAGCTGGAGGGGTGCTCCCTGAGAAAGGGAAGGGACCCACAGAATCAAGGGATGGAAGAAGTGATCACAAAAGGTTACAATATAAATATACAACTATGAACCAGTTACAGATAAAAGGCTGGGAGTCTGAAGGAAATTGCCATTAAGCAGAAGAGCAAAGCTGTGGCACAGTTTCCTTAGAAGCTCTGACAATTTTACATTAAACATCTGCTAATATGGTATTTGGTCACTGTGCAAAATGTATGTTTACGATGTGTCGCTCACAGTAATGATGGACTGCGCTTGGTAATGCAGTAAGCCATTCCCCACCCCATGCTCCCAAAAGACCCAGGAGATGAGCAGTGCTGGCTCTACCTCATTGCACGGCCAGTCTCTCAGAAGCACAGAAGTGCCACCAGGAACAAGCAGCTCCTCACCTCACCTCTACCACCTGCTAAGGAACATGAGAGGCCAGTGCTTTGCCTGTTCAAATTCAGGAAAAGGGTGTTTGAAGAGCTTTGCTCAGCACAGCCAGCATTCTGTGAATAGCAGCAGAGCTCTAATTAACAGCACAGACTTCATCTCAGCAAACTGTTTTAAAAGAAATTTTAAAGTACATGAATACTCCAAGTTTAATCCATAAGGCAAAGAGCTGAATCACAGACTCTGACAAGGCAGTCCCTGGAAAGCAGCTATATTATACACTCCATTTCTCATTCCAGGAGCATCCCAAGTCCAATGTGTAGCAGCTTATCTGCATATAGAACTGAAAGGAGAACACCAGTTCCAAACACTCATGAGGGAAGTTCAAATCTGGAGTCTAACTGACTTCACAAATCTCCCTTACCTCGAGCACAGGAAAGTTGCAGTCGAGTTAGGCAGTCTCCCTCTGTATTTCTGCCAGACATCTAGATGCCAGCCAATGGCATTTCTCCTGAGCCCTTCCACAAAGCCCAAACTGCAGTCAGGAACAAGCGAGGATGCCAGCTGACCCAGGCTGGAGGGCTGCCCACTGTCCCAGGTCACTTCAGAGCCAGGTGGTGCTCTTTTGGGGCAGCACTCTTCCAGGAACAGAGCTGTCCTGTCCCACAAAAGGAACTCTAGCATCACTTCACAACAGAGCAAGGCTGATGCCTGGAATATACCAGGTCTGCTCCAGCAACTAGAAGCGTATCAGATCACTGGCTTTTTTCATTCCCTGTGGGGTAGCTTGTCCCTAACTGCAGTCTTATCCCAGTGATAGGCAGAAGCTAGAGGTAGGGCTGTCTATACATCCACGCTTCCTTCTCCATTAGCACGGCATCTCACATAGCTTGTTCCCAGGGTTGGAGAAATATTGCCAAGAGATTCTCATTTATGCATACCCTTCCGACCACACATGTGGAGGTCCCCTATTCTGATAAGGCTTTGGTTTGCCCCTCTATAAGGGTCTGCACTTCCAGGTTCCTGTATTACCTTACGAAAGCTTAGCCAAAAGCTTAGAAGGGGAACCCCTGGCAATTTCCACTACAGCTTTGAGAACTTAGTCATTAGTGTCACTGGCCTCAAATTCGATGCTAAGCCTGGCATCAGATATTCCAAGTAAAATTGTACAGGTCTGAAAAGGCTGGGGAAAAAAGGCAAGCTCAGGCCAAACTTATGCAAGACTTCTCAACTATTCCAAACCCACCCAATACAGAAGCTGCATTTGTCTGCATTGAATATTTTCAGAGAACAAATGCCACTGTGAGTTACTATACAGAGCACAGGACTTTTTCATACCATGTAGTCTGCAAGGACTCTCCAGTGGCAGAAAGACAAGCTATCTCCAAAGACCAAAACATCCACCAATTCAAGTAAGGGTGACAACAGATCCCATTGAGACCAACGGGTACACTTACACCACTTACAGGCAGTTTCAGCAAAGACAGACGAGGCTGGTGTATTTCGGCTGAAAGCAAAAGCACCTAAGATGGAGACATGAGTAGTTTTCATAGAGATCAATTTAACAGAGAAGCAGGAAATTTTTGCTGGTGCTTGGGAGTGGAAAAAGAAGATGGATGCAGGCAAAAGATAAGCACCGTTCTTCACCTTTATTAAGTTTTTCTAGTTAGATAGAGAAAGAAAAAAAGCTCTTTTGTCTCAGGCAAGCTGTGTTCTGCACGGAATTGGATGCAGAGGTGGGCCACAACAGAGATTCTGAACATCATGAAGATCTGTCCTTCAAAGCCATCAGGGCAGTCTTACAGTCAGATACCAGTGTCCCCCACCTACACACACTTAGTACTTTTGCCATATTGCAACAAAACCCATGAAACGCCAGCCTGAATCCTTGCTCAAGGGAGCACTGTGCAAAAGCTGCTTTGAACATTGCAGTAAGAGAAGAACACACTAGCATAACCTGCTCTCAATTAAGTAGCACGGCACCCAACTCTTCTAGAAATAGTAACAAGTAGAATTAACTTGCTCATACTGGAGAGGAAGGAATACACTGAGTTTTGTCAAAAATTCTCATTTCCTACTTGTCAGTTTTTTCTTAAGCTACCCCATGTTCATGAGAAACTTGCAACCTCAAGAGAGTTTAAGCACCCCTACTCCTAATACCGATTCAAGCAGGGATTCAGTGCTATTCATTTGAATAGCATTCAGTCAGGGAGACTGAAACAATAACATATGCAAAACAGCTTGAGTCTTTAGGATGTGAACTATACAGAGTTAACAGAATTTTTTTTTTTTTTTTTTAAAACCCACACACTCACCATAACATTCATTTAGTAAATCTGAATAAGGTCCGTATTCAATAGCAACACAATCTGCATGTGAACGTTCTGTGAAAAGACTAAATTCCATGAATCAATATTTGTTTCAATTGTCTTGCTTCTGTTTACTATCTACATCACATTTGATGAGTCTTAACTTATTAATGTTGGACATCCTCGGTTTTAAATCTCTGTATCAGGCTCTGAGTGAACAAAGCCCATGTTTACTTTGACTTCAAAGAGATTTAAGCATCTGCAGGAGCATTTTCCAGATGGAGCTGGACTTTATTAGCTCTGCTGTCATGAGTTCAGAGAAAAAGAATCACTACATCATCTAAATTTGGGAGAAGTGACCCTCCACTTAATATGTCTCATTTTGCAAAACAATACTACTTATATAATGTTGGTATCATATGTAGTATCTTAGTTAACGTTAGCCTAAAAACTGTTAAATATTTGTTATTACCACTACAATGTTGGCCTGTTGATTTTTAGTACTGACAGAGCTGCCTGAAGCATCTACTGTTTACAACATTTGTTCTAGCTAAAGAGATTTGATAGAGTTTGTTAATCAACTGCAACTACTTCCCACCCATAAAGCTGATGCAAAGAAGGGAAAAAACAGCTAGTGGGATCCAAAGACACAAACACTTTTACTTATAACTCTGTAAAGAGAAATCCCTCTCTCCCCATATGTTTTTTTCTTGGCTCTTAATCATCTTTTCATTGGCTTCCAGCTGGCTGTCTCACTATCATCTAGCAGTATCACTAGCAAGACCAACTTGTTATGCCAAAGCCAGGCATAGAAAGATAAGAGCTGCAGAGTAGCGTGATTGGGTGCAGCACTCTACTAGGGGTAGATCTAGCATAAATGATGCACGGCAGGGTCACTTCGCTTGCCTCAGCAAAGCAACCACTGCTGCGTTCCCAAAACACAGCAGCAGGTCTGTGTCTGCACTTTTTAGAGTGGGAGTGAAGAACAACTACTACAATTGAAGCTACAGGGAAATTCTGCAGGCAGAAGTGTAATTACCTGAGTGGGAATTCTGGCAGAAAACCCAAACCTCTTTCGCTCCTTAAATAGAAACAAATGCTGTGCAGTCACCATGGAGAGATTACGTACAGCATTTGGATCACATGCAGCACTGAAACAACACACACAAGCTAGTCACGGAGCTGTTTTAGCACTGCACAACCAACAGTCAGTTCTCCATTGACTACAGCCACCCAGTCAGTGGCTCCACTTGTAGCCATCTTCCCCCTCCCAGTCTTACAAATACTAAGCTATAGGTCAAAACTCAGGCTCCACATTAAAGGCCAGCTCTGCAAGGTATTTAGCCCATCTGGGAGGTACCCAGAGCCTGACATGGAAGAGCCTGAGTGGAAGCCCTGACAAATTTATTCACTACCACCCAGGTAGGATTTCAAATTGGGAACAGAAAAACACCCCATGGGAAGAAGCATCACGTAGTGCCTGTCTGTGAAAGTCTATTTTGATTTAGCTAAGCAACCAGTCTTTGAAGTGCATCAGTTCTCACATGGTCTGCAGAGGCTTTGACTTCAGTTGCAAAATTTCTCCGTTTCAATCCTGTGTCCAGTGTGTCTGGTTTCTAGTCACCTTATATAGCCAGGCCCACCTCATCTCCCCCTCTATCCCTTCCCTCCACCCACTCCACAGCTCAGCTCACTTGTCTTCCATGTCTACCAGCCTCCAGACTCAACCCAAGCTGCAGCCCCCATCTCCGGGGCGGGGGGATTTTGCCCCTCTCCTCCATCACCCATGTCTCTAGCAAAACAGCTTCCTCATCAGGACTGCAGCAGCACCCTAGGGGACAGTCACCAGAGCACAGGGAAAACGGGCACCCTTTTCCATCTTCTGGCACAGGTATGGTATGGGCTGCTGTTTCAGAGTCCTTTTGGCCCTAAACTCTCCCTCAAACAGCTACGTATGCTCACTAATAATCAGGGCGCTTCCTCTGTGGCTGCCCAACTATTCAGTCCTATTTTCAAAGGGAAATGTGGCTGCTCAGAGTCCCTGAAAAATCCACCCTGTCGCTTTCTATTGTTCAAAGTCAGGAGGAATGTTGTCAGACTAAAAATGTCAGAAATTTGCCCCTCTCCTTCAAATCAGCCAAGCTTTGTTTTGTTAATAACTTCAGCCAGCCTCCAAGACTTAGGAGAGTGCTTTGTATCTGTGAACATGTCAGGCTGGTGATACTACATGGGAATCTTTCACTTATTGAGACCAGCAAAGTGTTGCTGTGTATCAGAAATGCCATTCCACAGATAGTCCTTTTCTCACCTCTCTGCAGTAGCCTACTAATTTAGGAGCATAAATCAGAGACAGATGGTAAGGTTGTAAGCACCAAGATGTCCTGCCTCCCATTCAGTTTTCCTAATCATCCTGCAAGCCACCGAACAGCTTCAGATCTTAGAGTTTTGAAAGCAACTGTGCTCATTTTAACACATACATTTCAATTTCTTCCCCATAACGCCAGCAATTACAGAAACAGCTGCTTCTGATTTTGTAGTGTTTTTTTTTTCCCCCCAACATGCACATCCCTGTGACTGGCTTTTGTTTTCATTCTCACAAGACAAGGCATAAAGAGACCGGCACTTTTTTCCCCTTCCCACCATTACCAGCCTTCTCACAGCTCCTCTTTCTCTCCAGTTTCAATGTTGTGCTTCACATAGGCTCTGTTCCATGAGTTTTCTTAAAGGGTAGTATCCTATATTTGTATTTATGAAGAAGTATCCTCTGTTTTTCAACCACATCCCAGTGCCTTGACTGTACTGAAGCTTGCTCATTCTTAATTTTAGAGATTGATGAAAACCTGCTAAAATGAGAGAAAGATTTTCTATCATCAGGCAGCATCAGTGTGAGAGCAGTCTGCTCTTGAAAGCCTGTAGCTCTGATTATTCAAAAACATACCCTTCACCACGTCAATTTAATCATGTGCGTAAGATATTAAAAGATCAGGCTCTAAGTGTACAAATTCTGTTGGTTTCGGAAAAGGTTCTTTTCATAAATATGAATGAGGGCAGATTTCATGCCACTTATTACATCCCGTGTATTCTTATTTCTTCAAACTGTCACTTTTCTTTCTTCTTATGTGCAATAATCAATTTGTGAAGAATAAATCATAAAGCTTACCTGGTTTTGGATTATGCTATAGCCTATGGTTTTACAATTAACCAATTTTCTTTGATAACTGACATTCAGTTTCCATTTTATCACCTTACTTTTATTTGTTCCTTCAAACACAAATTACCTTTTTTCAGGGATTGAAAGCTTTACCTATTATTTACTTATAAACAAGTTTTATAACTGCACCACCACAGCAAGTGCTTAATCAGAAATGCAACCAAGAAGCTCAGCCTGTACATCATGTTCTGCCATACATCAAGCAGCAATCATATTTCAGTATTATCACATACAACTTGCAAACATCTGCTAAAGAGAGGAAAAAAAATAAAACAGCACCAACAAAAAACCCACACACCAAAAGGTTATTTGACTTGCATTCAGTTTGAATTCAAAGTGGACACAAGAATCAGGTCCCTGTTGATTAGGGATGAAAAAAGAACAAGATTTCTTGGAAGTCACTTGTTTCTCAAGAGACAGTAGAGGCACATTTGAGAATTCCTTGCAGCTATAGGGTACCAGCACAGGTAGGTACAGTCACAGACACGCGCTCTGAGGTGGGTAGAGATGCTAGCTACAACCTAGAAGCCATACAATAAGCTTTGCACAGTCAAATAAGGCACACTGAGGCGGGTAAGATCACTTTAGGCTCACTGCCATGCAAATGAGTTTATTCAGCTTTCCAGCCAGACCAGCTGAATGTTTGGACTAGAGACAAGAGGAAGACATAGGGCTGCCTGCAGCCATCTGTCCAGAGTGATCTCTTAGGCTGGAGTCACTCTGTCTCAGCACTGGGGTTCATTTGATTCTGAAAGTTCATCAGCCTTACTACTTGAAAGACATTAGTCATGTGAACATCTTCATTTCACATATGTGGAAAAGAAACTGGGCAAGTTTTACAGAAAGTTTTCCACTACAAATCAAGGTAACATTACAGGCTAACATTCATTTATTACCAGGGTCACAGGACAATAAAATAATAATTCCTCATAGGTATTAATAATTACTTGGGGTTGTTTTAATCTTTGTTTCACACAGTGTTAGTTTCATGTGAATATTTGTGAAAAAAAAATTCTTCCAACTATAACAGCTGATGATCTCAGCACAAGTGACTCAAGACATGACCAGTTACGATCTTCAACTGACAGCATTGCCTTAACATTTCTCTGCTATCTTTCATAACAACCTCTTGGAAATATAAGCCATGGCGCTTTTTTGCCCCTCCCCCGCCTTTTTAAAATCTCCCAGACATCTACTTCTAAGGAAGAGAACAAACTCAAAAAGTAATCAAGAAATTGCACAATGATATCAAAGGAAGCTTAAAACATTTTCCTTCTCTCCTGACTATGTTTCCTCCCATTTAAAAGCTTGCCTTGCTGCTTGGAATTGCTTGGTTCAGGACTGATCTTTTCCAATTGCTAATAGTGCTGAAGAATACTTGAAAAATCCAACCAGAGACAGAAATGTGCATGTATTTTACATGACAGTATCTTATTCATCTAAAAAAGAAAAAAAGGAAAAAAAGGCTGGAGATGCCTAAGTGTCCCCACTTGAGTTCCCACAGGAGATTCACTAACACCCTGAATAACCTGATGACCTGTAGAGATTTGCTGCTCTGACCAACATCCCAGCTGCACACAAGAAACACACTCCTTCTCCACATCAGATGAGGGTGCCTGGACAAAGACAATGACGTCTGTATGCCAGGACATAGGAAGAAAGCCTTCTGTGGTGTTATTTATTGTAGCAACAGGCCCTGGCAACGGTTAGACTCCATGGTGATAACAAGCCACCAAGCTCCCAAGAAAGAGACTAGGGCATTCCTACTCCCTGGACTTGCAGCAAGGAGAAGCAGATGGTCACCGTTTCATCATGGGCTGCAATATTTCTAACAGGGTCACTGTCGCACAGCTGTCTTCTGAGGAGCTACAGAACAACCAGGAAGCCGAAAGCCAGGTAGTGACTTCTTCTAAACAGATTCTGTACCAAGTATGTTAGGAGATGCCTCAGCACGAGTGTACAAGGACATGCATACAGAGAAATGGTTTTACTGCTAACGGTAGCTCTGAACCTGTCAGGGAGCTTTTTAAGAGAAGGGCTATCACTCACCCCACTTAATACAACCCTTATGCTACAGGGGAAGCAGACTCACCCTTTGGCCACATGCATGACCTGAATTTACAGCACCTGCGAAGTGGTTTTTCAGTGTCTCACTTGCCTTATTAAAGACACAATTAGAGGCCCTTATCTCCCACACCAGTGATGAATTGCAACACTGCAGCGAGGTGCGTTTTGCCTCAAAACACTACTGAGGCAGAGGGCTTCTATATATGAAAACATTATAGGATACATGTGCACAGCCACTTTGTGAAGTCTGCAGAATTGCATCAGCCTAAGCCCAAACGTACAAAGAGACAAGAATCATCCAGGCTCTAATCCTGCATTCTTTGGAGGTTCAAAGCTATTGCTTAAAAGGTGTACAGGTTAACACCTTACCAAGTGCTAATTTAGAACCCAACTTTAAATTTCTAACCAACAATCCACATAGAGAAGACACTTAAAGCACTGAAACAATACTCCAAAATAGTTAACTGTATTATGGACACATTTAGGCTTAAGGTCACTGCTTCCTTTCCAAAAATGCTCCAAGAGACCTTTCCTCACCATCAACATCGCTGTGACAGAACACAGATAAGTATCAGGAACACCTGTCTTCCACTCCACTCAGAACCTGGCAATTCTACGGGACTATTCTAGATACCACCTTAAGTGTTTAGAAGCCCGAGGAGCTTCATTTATTTTTTCATTTTCTTGTAGACTAAAAATGACAGCGTTGCTGGAACAGAGGCTGTCCCCTCACAGGATGGGGCAGCTTGGCCAGCAGGGACTTCAAAGGATGGAGCCAAACCTGCAAATGAGACCAGTGAGGGAAACTCCCTTGAAGAACTACCAGAAAGATATACATCATCTCAGAAAAGCAGCAGTGCACAAAGCACAGGTAAACAGTAACTGAAGTTCATACCAGCTCCACAAATTGAGACCTAGGAGCAAATAATCTTGAGAGTCTATTGTTACAGTCAACTCCTATAACCCAGAAACGTTCATGCTGCGACACTGCAAGGATCGAGCTCTTCACACTGTTTTAAAACCATGCAATAGTAGCAGAAAGTATCTCCTAGCTGATGGTTTTGTTTTGCAGCATGATTCAACCCTCGCTACCAGAACAGGCAGCAGGGTAGATGCTTTTCCTGGCAGATGCCTGGAACAGACTAAGAGAACAAACCCAGCCTTGTCTGCTGGGGGTAACCCTCTCTAACTGGGATTATGGCATGCTGGGAAGACACATACCAATGCAAGGGATGTCAGTCTGCTGCTACAAATCCGTTGTAATAACAGAATGATTAATACAATGCCCCTGACTAGCATCAGGTAGAGACAGTAAGTAAATACCATGTTATTCCTTAAGTTTGCAACCAAGAGTTTCTGGGGTAGTTATCATATAGGGAAAACTATAAAAATTGCAGAAATAGTCATGATAAGTAAAGACCTGCTAAGAAATTTTTAATTACAGGTGAACACTTAAGCCCAAACTTTTCTATAATATTGGGATACCATTGTAGTAAGAGTTGCTAATGGAAGAGCAGCACCATCTTTGGTACATTTAAACCCCCTTATTTTGTAGTTTAACTCTTGTATCTCTCAAGTGCCATGAACAGCTTACATTTCAAACACACTAAATGGAAAATCTACAGTGGCTGTTTAGTCTTTGTCATAAACAAGGGTTGCAATAAAATATTTCAAATTGAACACAAAAGGAATAATTACTGGTGTTTGCTATTCATTAAAGAGGACTTAACTCCCAATGCCACAGAAGGACATGATGAAATGGTTTCATTTCAGATTGAATCAGATTGTTTGCTTGCTCTGAAATAGTGTTTCATTTAATTTCAAGCTCCTTTTCCTCCCACTTGCTAGAAGATAACTTCACAGGAAATTTCTAAACAGAAAGTTTTTGAAATCACGCTTCAATCTTCTGTTTCAAGACAAAAAAAACCCCACACCATACCAAGATATTTCAACTGCATTTTTCTCCTGAATGGATTAGTAAAACCAATACAAATTCACATCGCTTGTCAACGTTGCCCACTCATCATGCTTTTACTTTTTGCCAAGATACATTTTGCTGTATACTGGCTTCTGACATTTATGTGTTCTGACTGACAGCTGAACCCCGATGCTTTTTGGGTGACTGGTTCAGTTATTTTAGGAGAGATATGGAGTCAGCTTCTGCAAGATGGTAGATGTTCTGTATTTTTGTTTTACAACTAAAAAATAAGCCAACATTGTCATACCCACTCTGCTCATAGAGACTGGCAGATGTCAAATAATTGCAATTTTGATTTGGTCCAAGCATTCTTCATACAAAAGCTCTATCTTCTGGCAATGGAGGTTGGGCAGATGGTAGAACTGTCAACTGAGGGTTGAAAAAACCTGATGTGTCCTGGCAATGAAGTTGTTCGTTGTTTACTCATGTCTAATATGTGGAAACTAAACAGCCACTCAGAAGGGTTATCAAAATAATTTTATTCTTAATTGCTGTTTATAAATATATAATTAAGTGTTGGAATGCTTATGATCAAGCTCAAATGTAGCAATGCTGTCACAACAAAAATCATAAACGATGAAAGCATATGAAAGTTTGGGTTCATTTAACAGAAGAGTGCAGTGATCTTTACAAGACGGCCCATTAGTAGGCTTGCACTAGCCCATCCCGGCCTGACTTTGTCCAACCCACGTCACAGGACCCTTGAGAACTTGACCTGTAAACAGCTCCCTATGGACCCTCTTTGGGAACAGGCTCAAAAATTGGTTTCCCAAGCCTTCAGTACACACTTCCATGCTTTCCTGACCATGCCCCTCTGGGTGCAACTGACTGCAGTGAGAAACTGAACTAGGTGCCTGCACCATTTTCCAAGCCACTAAAAAGCTTACTGCAAAGTTTAAGCAGTGAAAAGAGCATTGAGCAGGTCTTCTCCCCTGAACGTTCTCACTACATGACCTCTTAAATAAAAACTCTGGCATTGGAAATACATCATGAAGTTGTGTTTGAATGCCAAGTGCTCTAACAAGTTTTAATGTTTTCATCTTTTGAAGACGCACTGCTCACCAGCGAGTTCACCAGTAAGTCATCACCCTTACAGGAAACAGAGAGGCAAAAATCATCAGACATTCTTGAGGAGCTGAGGACACAGGGAATAATCAAGAGCCAAAGTACCACTGCCAGGACTGTAGAAGGGTATGAAAACAAGGTAAGTGTCATTATGAGGCCAGACTCCTGCTACAGGCCTGACCCTACTGTAAGCACCCTGAGATGCAGTTTCTGCACGTGCAAAGCATCCAGGCTTATCTCCTCTAAGAATTTAGAAGCGAGTTGTTAAACAGAGAACTGTGTTATGGAGATGTTAATACAACAGAAGCTGGCAGCAGTTTTCAGTTGTTTACAGCTCCCAGGCTTGTTTCAAATGGGGACAAAGGAGACAGCAAGACTACTAAGAACTTGCTCTTTGAAAAACTCACTGGAAGTTACATGCCACAAACTTGTTTCTCAAGTTTGCAAAACTAGAAGAAATACTACTGTCAGGGCTTATAATCGCACTTAAATTAAGACCTCAGAAATCCTAGATGTTCACACTTCTGAGAAATCCACAATTCACATTTTATCTCAGACTAAGAAAACATTACAAAATGAACTTTTAAAAAATTCTAGAACTGGTATTTGAATAAGAAGCTAGTGTCCATTTTCTTTTCATTCTGAATGATAACCTGAGGTGCATTTGTGGACATGTATCACCCAAGGCATAATCCCACCACTGCTTGGACACAGGAACAATTCAAGCTCAAACCAAGGATGACTTGGAATAGCTTTGTCATTTGAGACAAGCCATTCACAGACACCTCTCTAACCTTTGCCACTTATTATTGAAGATCAAACAAAAACTTTCATAAGAAGGATTACAAGTGCCACCTTACAGCCTGGCCACTGGTGCTGCCTAACACAATTCCTATGGCCAGCACTTTGGAAATTGGGGCTGGAGGGTCTCTGAGTACAGTGCCTCCATAGCCTTTACTTATTTCCCTCAGACAGATTTTTTTAGTATCTGAGAGGATTATCCTCTCTGTAGCTAAATTTAGGTAACATACTGCAGGCAGGTTTTTGTATTTTTCCCTTTCATAAGATAGGCAAGTGTCTGTTCTTTTTTTCCTCCTGTATTAAACTACACATGCTCTTTTATTGACAGAAACTCAGTCTGTGCTATTTCTCCTTAGAGAATTTCTATCCTCTCAACAGGAGGATTTTTGTCTTAAAGATCAGTACAGTTTTTAAAAATGAACCTCATATTTTTCACTAACAAAGCCAACTTTCCCAAGTGATATTTTACATTTGAGCTGGGCAATCTACAAGTGAAAACATAAATCTGTCACTAGCAGTTAACTATTAGGTCTCCCTTAGTAGCAATAGAAGATTTGGCTTGTGTTACCTCCTATAATAATAATTTATTCCATTAGAGCTCAAATCCAGCGGATTACCTACGAATAGAGGGACTAAATGCACTGAACACAGACACAGTAGAAAAGGTAATTTGGAATATGTCTGGGTAATAAACAACATGCAGCTCTGGATTTTGAGTATTAACACATGGGTAAATTCACATCTGAAATTTTGGAATTGACCAGGAATAAGCATGAATAGCTTTATGCTGAGTTTCAGTACAGCACTAGCTTCAGTGAAGAAATGAGCTCACAGACCTCACAGCACTATGAAAGACAAGTACAGGCAGGTTTGAGATTATTTTTACAATAATATTGGAGATTGATATATCCTTGCAAAAGCTTTCCCCTTCCTGTGCATAATTCTGCTCCATGTAAGTATCTATATCCCTTAAGCCTTTCCAGCATTACCCATGTTCTCTGGATTTCCTGCCATTACCAACACCATGAAACAGCTATCTAGAAGCTTTCAGTCTTTTGATTGTCCCTCACTTTATTCTGAACAAAGGAACCCCAGGTAGTACAGGTTAAGATGCCTTGTTATACCTGTTTCTGAGTGTTACTGCTCTAAAGGAGCAGTACTTCAGAGATCAATATTTTATGGGTCTAGCATAACAAAGCCAAGAAAGAGCCATACACACCACAGGATAAACCAGACTACAATTTTAACAGTGGCTCTTACTGAAAATGCCAGCAGAGCTAGAGGTTCCACCTAAGGTACAGGTATCTAGTCTTCTTTGCATGAGTACATTTCAGCATTTGGGGAGAAGTAACTGCTATTTTTCCTTCCTGTGCTTCAAAAAGCTTGTATAGAATCATAGAATATCTTAAGTTGGAAGGGACTCATAAAGGTCATTGAGTCCAAATCCCCGCTCCTCCAAGACTACCTAAAACTAAATCACGTGACTAAGAGCGTCATTCAGATGCTCCTTGAACCCCGACAGGCTTGGTGCCATGAACACTTCTCTGCAGAGCCCATTCCACTGACCGACCACCCTCTCAATGAAGAACCTTTTCTTCATGTCCAAAGAATCATAGCTGATGTCAAACATGAACATGTTTAATCCTCACCCCTGAAGAGCTTTTTTTTTTTTTTTTTTTTTTTTTACACTCTTAATAAACAGCCCTACTCCCAAGAAGTGGCAGGACTCGAATTATAGACAACACTGGACACTTCAGTTCATTAGTGCACCAGCAGCTGTAGGATATCATCTGTCGGGTACCTTTTTTTCGAGTCTGCCTTTAAAGGAACTCCTGTGTGCTTGAGCTATAGGGTAAGCAAAGGGACCAAAAGCTGGAGTTTCAAAGGGAATGGTCTACAGGAATTTTATCCCCTTATTATGAGTTATCATTTACAAGGACTGCGCACAGGTTATTATTTTAGCATTTCCATTGCTGTTAGCCGTCAGTGTGGGCTTGTTGAAGCTTTGAGGGCTCCTGATCTCCCAAAACTGTTTAGCTCAAAGATAAGGTCTTTTCTCAGCTTAGACAGACACAGAACAATTCAGCAAGCAGGTTGCTTTCTGGATGCTCTGTTTAGTTTGGACATATTGGGAAGAATTTTCCATCCATCTCTCCTATGCAGTCTAGTTTATCTTGGGTAAGGAATGACATGCTCAGTACGCAATACCTTCCCACTTTGGCTTTTGCTGGAATGGCCTTTACCATTAGATAGAAGAGGGTTTTTTTTCCTTTTGAAAAAGTCTTCTGTTTCATTTTTATGATGATTGAACATTGCTTTGTTCAGATTTTGTGTCATCTGCATTCAAAACGTCTCCTTTGTACATCAGTTTTCTTCCTACTGATTCATGCTCCACCTTCATCTCACCAAATGAGTCATCTTCCATACTATTTGCAGCTCTTAACACTTCTGGCAGTGAGGCCTGACTTCTAGAGTTATTTATAGCAATAAAAGTCTGGGTAGTAGATAACTAAGGAGGCTTGTAGCAGGATAGTGATTATTTCAACCCTAGGTTCTTGGTATGCTAAAAACTGTTGAAACTGTATCATACAGAAGAAGGTAGAATTCAGCCTCCGGGCTGATCAAATAACCACCACATCTTTCCAGGAGTAAGTGCTACCCTCAGCAGCAGAGCTCTAGGATTGGGCTGCTCATTTGTATGCAGAAGAGGCCAGCAGTATCATGATTACAAAGCTCTAACAAAACCATTCTTAAATCTCTCCAGCAGTAATAAAGTAACTTCCCTAAATACTTAGGGCCTCATTACCAAATCCCCACATCTGCTGGGTGTACAGCAACATTGCAAGCTTCACAGACACATCATTCGGCAGAAAAGGGGAATTCTCATCTGCAGACAACACTCACTCATGAGCGAGCACAGTTATTAGCACATCATTATTTCTAGGCTTTCACTGGTATCAGAGTCCATCACCTCCACGCATGACAAAAAAGCAGAAGGCAAGCAGCAAAGTGTCATCCCAACATCAAAATATACTCTGCTGAAAGCTTTTAATGTCCTTACAGAGAGATGCCCTGGAAACAACACTGAAGAAACCACCAGCTAGGCTGGAAAAAATTCAGTTTGGAAACAAAGTGGGTGATTTTACAGTGAAGGACATGAAGACTTCTGCTGAAGTGAAAAAACAGGTCATCTAATTCTGCTGTGTATTTTTCCAGTGTTGGCTTTATCACCTAAACCCCTCTACTTTTTACAAATCAAGCTAACGCAGACAGTTCATGTACAACCTACTACCATAACCGGATCAATGGCAGTACAGTGGGTCTTATATTCATCTCATAGACGTTGGAAGTCCAGGTTTATTTTTGCCAAAAGCCTGGAAGATTACTCCAGAAATATGCATGAGAAGAAGCTTGTGGAGCAGTCTTCCCCACCACCACCCCCCCCCCATAGCAAAAGATGCATCTTCCATAGACACCAGAATAAACTGATGAAATACAGTGCTAACTAGAGTAAACATTCTGATCACATTTGGGTAGAAAGATAGAAATAACTGCTGCATGTGCTTGACACATATCTACTTCCATCCCTCATTACAAAGCATTGCTGGTTTTGTTGTTCTGTTCTAGGTTAGGGAAGAGGAACTGAACAAAACACTACAACACATCACATTTTTTTCCAGCAACTGAACACCAAACTGCAATGAAACAGACTGAAAAGGACTGCCCAAGTTTTGAAAGTCAAGGAGGTACAGACACCCCTCAGCCCTCACCTTTAAATGGTGAGCATGGGGTACTGCTGAAGGAAGTAACTGCAGTAGAAGCCACAAACAATTACACTGAGGACTCGGTCATCAAGTCTGATAACTTACAACTGCATCAGTGGAACAATCTGGATCTAAGATGTCTTGCCAAAATTAAGAACTCCTCTGCTCCCTGCAGCTGTCTTTTTTTGGGGGCATAAGTAAATGCTTTATCACGGGGCACAGCTGAGTCTTCCTGCTACCCATCTCACCTGGGAAAATAGTATCTAGTCTTAACTGTTACACACTAATTGAAAGTAACAAGACAAATGAGAAGAGCCAGGAAGCCACAAATTAGTAACCAGCCAGTAACTAAGTTCGAGCACATACACATCATCATGATTCTATCACAGTTACTTTTTTATTATTATTAAATTTAGCTCACTTCTTAGATGACGCCATGAATAGATTCCCTTTCCCTAGGGAACAGGAGGTTAGAAAGGCATTGTACACACACAGGAAAGCAGAAAAGCAGGAATGTGCAGGGAAGAAGCTATGAACAGCAGGGGCTTGGGGCAGTAGAACATGGTGGGACCCTACGAGTAAGAACAAAGACTTTTAACTTGCTGCTCAGACCAACTAGCAAAGGGGTGAGAGCTTCAGATAGTAAGGTGACAACAGACCCCAAGAACAGCTGTTGGGCAAGCATTGAGCATACAAAGGAAGGCCAGAACAAGCATTCAAACTGCAATGGAGAAAAAAAAAACCTAATGGGCTGAGAAATGCAAAGCACAGGAGGGTTGTCCACATGGAAGATGATGACTGTTTTTGTTACAGAGTAATGTGTTTGGTCAGTCTTTTGACTTTGGAATCCCCCATGCCCTGCCTCCAATGTGCATGCAACATTTACTACAGCCAGCTCTTCCAAAAGTAAGAAGTAAAGCAATTGTGCCATTCATGCTCTCCCTGCTATAAGCCCTGCCGCCCCATCCTGGGCCATCTCTAAACATCTCCATCCCCACTTCCACTTGGGTCCCAGGCTCTACCCACCTCTCTTCCCCATCAATCCCACACCGTACTCACCCCTGCTCCTACCCTGGCTTTTTACCTTCTTACCTCCAGCTACAGGTGACACCTTCTTCCTTTCCACCTTCCAAGCCACAGAAGTTCAGCTGCAGCACAGGACCACTCTTCTCTTAAACCACATGCCAAGTGCTGCAGAACAGACAAAAAGGTAGTCCCTATTTTTACAGCCTTACGATAGCTCTCCCTATCACTCTCAGGAAGAAAAAGCTTTCCTGTTTCCTCTTCTCTTGCCAGACTTGTACTAAATCACTAAGGGGAGGAGCAAGAGCTCATCTCGTTTCCTGAGCAGCTGGGATCCCACCTGAGGAGCTGAGTACGGCAGCTCATCAGAAAGAGCCTATTCTTTCAGCCCAGCAAATTGGCAGGTTTTGTGAAAAATAATAATAATTAAAAAAAAAAAAAAAAAAAAACACCCCACAAACCAAAAAAACCTCTATTAGCAATAGAGAATAAAACCTGAAAATCACCCTGTGTTGCCTGGAAAGAACAGTAGAAAAACAGGAAAAAAGAGAAAAATACCCTTAGGAAACAGAGACACTTTACTCTGCTTGTTGAAAATTATTCAACAACCTGATAGGAGAAGTAAGAGATCTGAGGGTGCATTCTCACCATACAGTTAACCCAGACTGTTCACTGACTTTTGTTTCTTAGGTACTTTAAGCTAAAGCTACCTGGCCAGGCTTGGAATAAAAACTGGTTTCTGTATGCACATATATATCCATACAGACAGTTCCACCAGGTTAATTTGCCTCTGCTTGCAGTGAAGTTACTTGAGTGCTAATAGTCTCCTAGTGCCTTCCCATAGTTTCAGAATGGAATACAGTGGTCTGTCTGCAGCCAGTGCCATTTCTTCCACTGTTTCGTGGGTGAGGATCCTGCCTCCCTGCACCACAAAGCCCAATAAGCCCTTGTGATACACAGAGAGAAGTATAGCACTAGAAAAGGTGCCTTTTTGTAATACGACCACTCATGTGCTTCTGCCTGGCTCATCTCTGTGTCAGATGTGATTGCTAGTCTCTCAAATCAACTATGCAGCAAAGATACCATGAAAAAGGCAACAAGAAATAAGAGGGCCCTTGCAAGTGTCATTACTAAAAGCAGACTATTTAGAAAATCTTCCTAGAATCAAAGATTAGAGGTGAGACTGTGGCGCAGTGTAGTTCAACTGGCGGGCTGAGAAGTGATGCTGTCTAGCTTGTCAGCTTTACTTGGGGAGAGCACAGACCTGTTTCAGAAGTGAAACACTCAATTCTTCCTCCTGAGCACATCTGAGAGTTTAAGCCCAGAGCAGGTAACCTTTCCACGCCCACCTCATGGGGCAGGGTGGGTATGAAAGGCAGGTAGCCTGGTATATGCTTTGTCAAGGGGTTGTTGCATTGTCTAGCTGACCCCATCAGACCAGCAGAGTCTTTCCAGGACAATTGTTGGAAGAGGCTGAGCATTGCGTACAAGTAGTGGAAGGCAGTCTTGGAAAAAATGCATGGATTTCTCCTTATACAATGCTCACAAAAACTTTAATTATTGCCTCTGTTAGGATCTGCTGAAACCCACAATTTCATACTTTTTGGCACAGTAAGTTTCCGAGCCTTTTCCTGCAATAGAAGATACAAACTCATGGTTCGGCATGCAGTTTAAATCTTTTCTGAACTTGGAAATCATTTAAAAATAAAAATAAAATCTCTCTGTCAAGTAAACTAACATTTGTATTACTAATAAGGAAGCCATTAAAGCCTGCCTTACTGAATTGTGTATTTCTCTGAACACTGATCTAACTCCCATTGAAAACCATCCATGTCTTTCCATTACCTTCAGTGGATGTTGGACTTGTTGCTTGATGCATAAGAGAATAGCTAAGCAGGGAGAACAAAGCTACATTTCTGAGCAAAGGAACAGCCTGCTGTTTCAACTGAGTTCAAAAGAACAGGACGTTGTGAATATTCCTGTGTATAAAATTACACTGAGATATAGCTGACAACTGCAGGGCTCCCAGCCATGGCTAACTGCTTGCATAAAAAAAGCAGGGCAGCAAGTAGGTGCCAGGTGTCTGCTTTTAAAATGCCTTCGAGTATTTAATGTTCTCCTGTCTGACTGGTAGGTCTCCTACCAAAGACCTTGGTGCACAGTTCAGCAGTGCCCATGACCAAGCACCACTGACTTGTGTCACAGCCACATTTGCGCTAATCCTTGTCCCTTGTCAGATCTGGAAAAGGCAACAGGTAGGCAGTAGGAGCCCACAGCACCATAGCAACTGTGCAAGAGAGCAGTAGTCTCCCTGTCAGCACTGATCTCTCTCCGCTAGCCATGAAAGGAGGGAGAGAGACACACAAGCCTAAGCAAGGGTGACTTGAGTAAAGGACACCTTTTCTCCCATACTAGGGCAGAGATAAGAGGGGAGGCAGAAGCATTTCAGTAGGCCAAACCAGCCAGAGCTTGCTCTCCTCACACACTTGTAACCATCATGGACCTATTTCCATAGGAGTCGTTCACCTGAATTTAGTCACTTTGGCGAAAGTGGAAGGCAGCTACTTTCCGAAACTGAACTTGCACTGGCTGAGCAACTGGGTGAACAGAGCCAGAGCCACAGACATTTGAGTATGGCAAACATCAGGGTCACTGGTTCTCAGGTTATGTGCAGGCTAGAGGATTCCTACCCTTGCCATTTGGGGACAACTTCTCAGTCTCTGCTCTAAACCCCTCAGATGCCTTTGTGAGAGGTTGTGAGCCCTTGCCTCAGGTAATATGGCAGGGGGTCATTTTGGAGCCTCCTGCTCACATGACAAAGAAACGGTCAGAGTACGATGTTGTAACACCTAGTCAAACTCTGAGTTTCCAGGCTTTGTGCAACTTCCCGCTACTCGTGCCTCTCCCTGTCACAGGGTTTTTCTCTGGTGTTTTACTGGAATTCCAGCACAAAACGTGCCAGGCCTATGTGCCGCCTGATGGAAGATGCACAGGGGTAAGCCATTATGTGCGGGTCAGTGGCCTCACCAGGGCCATTGGCATCTCCCTATCCCTCCTGAGCATAATTCATCCAGCTGTTCCCAGGCACAGCTTCTGCACCTTCAATCCCCACCCAGCCTCACACTTCTCCCCGGTCCTGTGGGACACCTCATCTCTTGCGAGCCAGGTGTAACTCACGGCAGATGGCCATCCTCCCCAGCAGAACCCCCTCCTCCCTGGACCTGGTGCAGGAGGCGAGGGGCGGCGTGGCTGGCCCCAGGAGCTGTCCCCTCTCCCCTGTGGAACTCCCCCTGTGCCTGGCCGGGGGTCGGGGGGGCTCCAGGCTCCCAGGGTCTGCCTGTGAGCTCCTGACTGCCTGCTCTGACACTGCCAGTGGAGAGGTTAGGTATTTATTTCTGCCCAGCTTTTTTTTTCATGAGTTTTTGAACAGGCAGGGAGAATATACTGTGTGCACAATATTTATGCTACCATCCTTTTCAGTCACAGTTTCCTAAGATACTTAGCTAAAAGAAAGATGTGAGTAACTATTCGTTCATGCTGTCACTAGGAAGAAAATCGAGGGAAAAAAATAGAGTTCCAAGAATACAGAAAGACAAGTTAAAGGGAGGTAAAATTATGCGTATACTATCAGCTTGCTGCTTCTCCTGCTACAAAGACTACTCTACCACATGAAGCATTACCAGCCATCTCCCTACCACCTTTTTGCTACCCAAAACACCTCTGTTGAAGGATGATGCTCCATGTGATGGTGAGATGAAGAGTTCAAGGGGAAGGAAAGAAATATTCAAAATAATCAATGGATCAAGGACAGCTTTTACTCTGATGGGGGTTTGCATCTGTCTGAAGGAAAAGCAGTAGCATGGATCTTGCGCTGGTGTGAATGAGCAGGGCCTGGTCCCTTTGCCTGAGACTGAACCCAATGTTTGTCTGTCGAGCTTGTTCTTGGGCAGATAAGAGTGCTGCTGGATCTCCCTGTGTGACATGGTCACAGTTGCTCCCTGCATGAGTCTGTATTTCTTCTCCCCTCACATCTGATTTTGTATCTTTCTCTTGCCTTCCTCATTTTGTTCATCTGTTCCTTTGACATTTTTTTTCTTTCTGACCCACTTTGCCTTCTCCCCAGCTCTCAGGGGAGTCACTAGTCTTTATCCTATCCTTGCTGCACTGCAGTTCTCTATACTTAAGATATCGGTCCTTGCCGCTAGACCACCAAAATTCTCCCATTTCAAGGCAATGTGTGAACATCTGGGACAAACTGCTTTCTCACAGAAAGCAAGACACAGTTGACTGCTATGCCCTACATCTCTGGGGAGAAACAAAATACACACCTAGACCAAGAGGAGCATTCTCAAATATGCCCCTAACATTCAGTAGACAGGAGTAGCTGGCAGGAACTGCGATGTCTCCGATTTTGAGGTGTTTGAACTTGACATCCAAACAGTTACATCTTGCCTAAGTCTCGTTTTATAAACAGCCTTGTAGTGCTGAGCCACGGTGCTGCAGCAGCTCTTGGGAGCTCTCTTTTGTGAAGCTGCATTGTTTCCTAACTTGCTCTGTGCACACTTGTAATATTATCTGGAATGATGAAACTAAATTCAGTCCTTAGAGCTTTATTTAAGCTTTGCTTTAGCTGCCTGCCTCTGTCAACGTACCTCAGACTAAGCCAAATTACTGAATGGTGGGGGTACAATTGTGCTACACAATGCAATGCTTTGGCATGAGTTCAGGAAGCTTAATGCCAGGAAGGGTGAATAAATAATGTCATCTGACCTCCTGTACGTACAGAACATTACATATAATTACTGAGTGTAGTACTAAGGGTACAGAGGGATCTTAAATGAAAAAACTGAATCAGGGCCTTCAACCTCCCCTCGTTTTTCTACATTAATTTTACATTTCAAAACAACTTGGCTGCTTTTCAACTGCTGTCAGAAGTGCTGGTTTCCTTTGAGGAGCCAGTAAGTTCTTATTTCAGGCATCACATCAAGAGAAACCATCATTTCTCCTCCCAGCACAGGATCAGCAAGTACTGAAAAGAGACTTCAGTGATTGTATAAGCAACTACTGAAGAAGTCCCAGTTGGCAGACAACTCCCATGTCTTAATGTGGGAGGGGAAGTTTGAGGGCAGAGGGCATAGGGAGAGGGCAGGATTAATGAGGGTGGAGGGCTGGATACTGGGATGCTTTAGGATCGAAAAGTCTCTGCTGTGCAACCCCTCTCAGAATGGGAATAACGAAAATATTTCCCGCCTCCTTTTGAAAAAACAAAGCAAAGCAAAACAAAACAAAACACAAAGCAATTGATAAAACAAAAAGACAACTTTTACAAAGTAAAACCAGTACCAATCGCACAGAGCAGGGACTCAATTTACCACAGTGAATTTCCTCTCTTTTCCCATCATCTTGCATATCTGGAAGGCACAGGATAAAGAGATCTTGTCAGGGATATTAACAGAGCTCTGCTGCCAAGATACCAAGATATCATACATAAGCTCTGGTCACAGACTTTCCTTACCATGATGCAGCCAGCACTGGAGATGTGTTTCCAGCTGATAGGTGCTATCTTGGGGAGGGTGAGGGCAGAGCTGAGTCAGAATGTCCTACCCAGGTGTGTGACCCCTGCGTGCCCTCGCTCACAGCTACCCCATTAACCCTTTTGCCTGGGATTTTATTCTGTGGGCTGATTTGTTCTGAAATAAAGACCTGACTGATATATAAACTGTAGCATAAACTTGTCCTCTACCAACACTTTCCCAGTTCATTGATATTCTCTTTTCTCTTGTTCCTTCTGGGCTTTGTCTTTAACAGGACAACTCTTACTTTTAATATTTGAAAATCTCTGAGAGGTGCTAGATCCATTCTTCCTGTTTGGCAGTTTTAGCATAAGAAGTGTTTTGTTTTGGAGAGGAAGAAAGTGGGAGAAAGAAAATGAGTAAGGTAAACATAAATTCAGAAAAAAAAAATTACTAAGACAGCACAGGGAAAATTTTATCTCCTCCACGTGAGAGTATTTAGTGTGCTGTGGCAATATGTAGTGCCTGGCTATTACAGTATGCTGATATGACTGCTTCCATTATTTTGAGCCTATTTATACTCTGGAAGATACCAAAACCAGCTAGCAATATGGGAGCTGACAATTATTGGCAATGGCTGCCAATAAGAGCTGCTTAGACTACAGTCATACTTAAAAATCAAGTGAGTAAGATCCAGCTGCAGAATTGCAAACTGGAGAAAGTCCTGCTAGGCGCTAAACCCTTCCTTCTGAAGCTGTACTCTCACCTAGCTGTGAGAGCCATTACTTTTCCTGTTACGCTCCCTGGATGCCTAGAGCTACAAACATGAGCTATTACAGTTGGAGTTACAGAGCCAAAACTCCCAGGCTAGGACTACAAGGGATCAAAATTCTCAGTAACACACTGTTACACTGTGACTTCCTCTACACTGGGAAATTAAACATGCTTGGGGGTCAAGTGATATGGAATGCCAACATCCATCCTATGAAATGGTCCTTGATCCAGAGTGTCTTCTGAATTGTGCCTGGGAGCTGCCTGCAAAAGTGCTAGCTGGCCAATATAACAATTGCTAGAGACTGTTCTGGCAATTGAACTTTCAACAGTTTAGTTTATATTCAGAAACCTTCCTCGACACTGCTTAATTTACTAGAGTGGACATTGTCTGAAATTATGCTTTCCTCACCTTTCTGACCCGTGTAATACTCCATCTTCTATCCTCTATATTATGTGCCTTTAAGTATGCTGCCAAAAGACTTAATTATCCTATGATTTGATAGTTACCTAGTAGAAATGAGCTATTTTAGGTAATAAACAGTGATATTAAATACAGAATTCATTAAACTGGACCCAGTCTTCTTGACACAAATGCTGTGTTTTTATCACAATGGCTCTAGTGATCAAGAAGCCTCATGCTTTGCTTATTCCTTTTCCTGTAAGAGTTCCTGGAAGATCACCCCTTTGCAAAGGCTGTTCAGCCACACTTGCTCACTACAGAGGGTTGAGAGGCAAAAAAGAGAGGCCAGTAAAAAAGAAAACTTTCTAATGGATAGCCCTTATGAGCTAGGAAGTCAGTGGACTACAAATGCGCTCCAGCAATTAAGCTGCTCCTTGGCATACCATATCCATGCCCCTCCTAGGATATCACCATTCAGAGGAAAAAGATGTTTCACGATCCTATAGGATACTGAGCACAAGCACTAGATGGAGCAGTGGGCAAACTTCTGGGCTCTTTCCCTGCTTATATTCAATCCACGAAGTTACCAGATAGCCCACTTGGAATCTGAGCTGTCAGGCTGACTCCAGGTCAGTACTTCGTAAAGATGCAGGTGCACCTTGTCTAGGACTGATACATTAGACTATATTACACGACATTTTGGATTCAGTACAATTAATGCTGATATATAACTGGTGGCCACATTTTTACTTATACTCTTAGATGTTTGTACATACTTTGTCTAACAGTTTTAACCAATATATACTCTTTCTGAAAATTTTCACTAAGGATCTATAATTCTACAGTATCCCACTAGTCATTAGGCTGCTAAGGGCTTCAGTCAACATAAAACAAAAGACCTTTTTATTTAAGTATGGACGGTACATTGCACCTTGTCTGCCTTACAGAAATACCATGGCTTTGTCATAGCTGGCAGTCCACAAAGACTCTGGGCTTCCTTGGTGTTTGAAGATTTCCAATGTAAGGCATCCCTGATTTTAGAAAACTCAAAATGCGTACAGAGGGGGGCGAAGTTTTCTTAAGGCATCTGTTTTGGGTTCCAGGCATCTCCCCAGTTGCAGAAAAAGTTATCTTGTTGGAGGGGAAAAGCATATTGCTGGAAAATAGCCTCAAGATTCTTAAGGTAATTTGGAGGGAGTGGGGGGCACTGACATATACAGCCTTTAAGCATTTGGGAATGCCATTGTGAACTTCAGCTTTCTTTAAAGAACAAAAAATAGAAAATGGAGAAGATATATCCACCTCTTCCCTTGACAAAAACAATCTTTGTAATGTCAACCAACAGCTAGTGTTGAGCTTATCACTCCCTCCACTCTGCCCTGCAGTCCCATCTCAGTTGCCTGTTCTGGCTTCTGAAACTCACACCCTTTGGAGCTGATTGAATAATGGACTTTTCACTTCAGGCTCTGCATTGAATAAATGAAACAAAAAATCCTATGGAGTTATTCAATCTAGCTTCAAGACTCTACATTTTAAACCTCACTTTTAAAATGAAAAGTTGAACAGGATTGTTTCAAATATGACACTTGTTTTAAGGTCTCCCCCTTCCTTGGTTTTTTGCCTCTGGACTATTTATCAAAATCTACCCTAGTTCACCAGTTTCATTGCAAATGGCTGGAGTTTTCCAGAAACTACAGATGTCCCTCACCAGATTACTAAGAAAATAACAGCAGAGTAAAAAACAATTACTTGAGAGCTATTTGAAGAATTATTTGTGTCAGCAGGTAAGCATAAACCTTTATACAAACACCTACATCATCAGAAATTCTTCTTTTAATTCTTCTCTTAATTTTTTCCTTCACTCTCCCCTTTTCTAGCGTGCTTCCTAAACTTGTCCAATGATTTGCCCAGAATTTATCAGCCTGACTTTACTCCTACCAAATGCTCCAAAGAGGCAGAAACAGCTTGCAGCTTGGTTAGGACTCAAAACAAAAGTTTAATTTACCCATGTAAAACCGTGTGGTTAGCTGAATTCAAGCATCAGCAGGCTAATGGTTGTTGTCTAGCCGCAAAAACAATTTATTTTACATTTTGAGACCCAATGTAGCATCACGCTACATCTCTCCATAGCCCCATTAGCATTCCTCGAGAGATCCATCAGTGTCTTCGGCTCCAAGGAAGAACCATTCCCAGCCCTCACAAGAGCAATTATTGCTTCATTCACCTTGTTGCCCTTCTTGCTCTGACACCTTCAGCCACCAATAATAAGAATTGATGCTCAGGCAGCATACAGTGGTCAAATAGCTCATTCCCACCTCCTCCAGCACAGGTAGCATAGGCAGTCACTGAGGAGGACAGACTACTGGACACCAGAGATTGCCTTCTTTATCTGTGCCTGAAGCTGGCACTGATTCAAGGTGTGGCGGCAGTACATATTAACATGTGTCAGCAGACATATTTTCAAAGTGTGTGCAAGATGTCTGCGTTAAAACCAGGGAAAGTTTGAAAGGAATGCTAACATCACACCTTAAATCTACTCCAGAGAAATGCAAAAAGACACTATTAACTCGAGCCAAAATCACTTGGTGTTGGAAGGAAATCCCAGGCAAGAGTGGCTAAATTCACAGAAAAAGACCTCAAGTTATGCAGATCTGAATGACAATGTCGATCATGAACGAGAACATCACTGTCACATAATGGGGAAAAGTAATTTGCAGACGGCAATGTCTGCTGGCAGTGTTGTTGAGAATAATTACTCTGAAGTTCAATTCAGTAATGATTATCTCTGAGACCATTCTAAAGAAGAGAGAAGTATAGGATGTTAGCACATAAAAGTTTTAAGTTTGTTACTTTACTAATAATGACTTGTATGATACCTTATTAATAATCATTTGTACTTGTGGAGGGACTTTCTTTAAAAAGTAACTCTACAGAGAGACCTAATTGATTCTATGGAAAGAACGACACAAATTTTGAGGACATGCACAACAAATATTACACCACTCCCACATGCTTTTCCATTGGCTATACAGGAGACAAATCCTATTTCCATGATACACTCTCTCTGCAGAATTGCAGATCCAGAAGTAAACAGGACTATGCTAAAACAGCGACTACACACACTATATTCTGCATTTGCTTAAGGTACACATGTTATTGTAGTGTGCTCCTATTTCAAATTACAATTGCTCTGAATTATGATAAGGTACTTTAACTAAAGATTTGATATGTGAAAAGCAAGCTTAACATTTCTTGAACTTGAAAGCCATGCACTTATTTAGCACTGTGTTATTTCACATAATGGAATAACGAAATGTAGAAGCAAAACTAGACTACCTACACTGTTTGGCATCCTATGTAGTGTTGTTGTCAAAGTGATGCTGTGGCAAGGAGAATAGCTCAAGCACATCACCAAGCTCTAAAACAAGAAATGCCATTATGTGAAAGCTCCCATGAAGCCCCAGTGACTGTTAAATTATTGAATGTGAATTGCTTGAAAATGCAGTATTGCCAATAATGTCTTTGCAAAAGACTGAAATTTTGTTCACTCCTAAATGTCTCAAGCAGTAATAAAACCAAAGCACAAAACCCCCATGCAACAGCTGCTTAAAGAGAGCCATGATAGTATAAAGTATTACTGAAAAATAAAATTAAGGATAATCCTGCATTAAAAGTTTGTATTCAGAGCATCCAGAAAGAAGAAGAAAACCCTTAAATAAGAACCTATGGATTCATCTTCTGGTAGCATGAAATGTAACTCATTTCCCAATGTTTTCACTATGGCCAACTACTCAGTGGAGTCAATATTATTTGGTTCATTGCTGTGAGCTCTGTTCTGTTATTGCCAGGAGACAACTCTCCTTTTCTGGCAAAGGGCTGGGATGTGTGCAAAGCAGGAGGATTTGAGCTTTGCCCCTTCCCCTTCCTTGCCTTGCATTGCCTTGCCTTGCCTTCCCTTCCTTTCCTTTCCTTTCCTATCCCTTCCCTTCCCTTTTTTTCCCTTTCCCTCTCCTTCTCTTCTTTCTCCCTTCCTTCCCCTTCCCTCTTCTTCCCTCTCCTTCCCTTTCCCTCTTCTTCCCTTCCCTTTCCCTCTCCTTCCCTTCCATTTCCTTCCCTCCTCTTCCCTTTTATTAACTGTGCTTTGTTTTGGGACAGCAAAACAGCTGTTTTATTACTGTGATCCTGCCAGAAGGCTGCGATGCTGGAGAACTCAGACTGAAGGTCTGTCAATTTATACCTAGCAACTTGTACACTCTGCATTTTGTATTAGCCAGTTTAATATGATTATGGGACTTTGTTTTCTCGCTTGTAGAGTATATCTTTTATTTAAGAAGAGGAGCATAGGTGTTGCTGTTCTGCCTAGATGCCTCTTGGGAAATTTCTTTAACATCTAAAGCCTTTTTCTGGCAACCGATTTGTTCTCTAACAACAACAAGCTGGGAGTTGTGATAGATCCCATTTAGTCTTTTGAGAAACAACTAAATTCTGTGAGTTAACTTGTCTTCTTTTACCATCTAAGGAATATTGGCAGGCTGCAACCATTTTCCTCGGTTAGCCCTTGAAATGATTCTTCATGCTTTTGTCACATAATTAAAATTAGATTATTGCAACTCCCTGCTGGCTGGCCTTAGAGCTTTGTAAACACTCCAGCTGGCCCATAGGTTCATAGTGAAAGGGATGCTCTAAGCATATTCTTTCTTTGTCCTCTCTTCTCTCATCTGTGTTGAAATCACTGCACTTGCTAACTGCCAGCAGAATGTATTTGGTTATTGCTTTCTAAGGGCAGTGAACATAATGTTAGACATTACGTGCCAAAGTCTTTCTCAAGCTTTGCTTGAAAGAGTCTGGATGCAAGAGCTTTCAATCTATTTTCTCTTTGTTGGTGAGGTCTCTTTTTGCTGAAAAGGAGAAGGGAAAGAAGGGGGAGGAAATGGAGGAGCGCAGGCTCTCCTAATACAGCATTCAAATGGAAAATGCATATAGCTACATGATTTCAAAACCAGGGACTGACTTTCATTGACCAGAATGTAAATGCCATGGACATTAGGCAGTTGCTTCTTCTCCCTATGACAAAATTACTCCCTTCCACCCCAAAAGATGAAAGCCATTTTGAAATAACAGCATCCCCCACTACAGCTAGGCTTTCTGAGTTCAGTAGGCTGCTTTCCTGGCTGACTTCTTTTTATGTCACATTTGCTTATGGACCATTACTCTCACATTCACTTCCAGACACTTCCGTCTTATAAATCTTGTATGCAACATTGCAACTGTGTGAGATTTGCTTGATGAGCTTGTAGGGATTATTGTATTAAAGTTCTCAAGGGCTTGAATGACTAATTGTTAACGAGAGAGAACAATGCAGGGTTAATGGCACTTTAAAAGTAAGTAATGCTAATGGCATAGTTTGTGTTTGGATGTGATTGCTCAGCTTACTGTCACATGTGCAGATCATCTCTTACTGTCCTCTGGTTTTATGGGTCTGTAACCTCTCAGCTAGTCAGTAAGCACTTATTTTGCTGAAGGAGAATTACAACGGTGAAGAAGCACAAACAGGCAGTAAAGCTGGCTGTATTGAATTCTCCATAACTATTAGAGCCTCATCACTTTCACTGAGCCAAGAGTACATTTGTTAGGGTCAAATTTTTACATAGTCTTGGCCAGCCAGTGTTATGAGATGGTGACTATGGATGCAGAACCACAGTAGTAATACTGTAGGACAGGGATGTTCTCTTATTTGTGCCTCACCTTATCACTCATGTTAATAACTTACGTCCCAGCATAGTCACCTCTCTGCCCAGTCACTTCTTTTGTGCTTTTTGCTACCTAGCCCTTTGGGCACCAAAGTCGCACAGTGCTGTTACTAGCTAGGGGCGTGATTTTAAAGCCCTTGGACAGATTTCCAGAAATGCTACTCCCCCAATCCAGCTGAAAGTAGGAGCACTGTGGGTCTTTGGCAGCTCTGCAAATCAAGACTGCAGCTCCTAGAAGAAGTCTGAAAACACAGTTGATTCTTACACTCAGCTTCCTGCCATGGTGCAGTTTGTGACTGCTGGCAGCCACAACATAACATAAGCTCCGTTTTTTTTTTTTTTTTCCCTGTCCCATGGGGGCTTTTGCTAAAATAACACATGTGAGCAAGTGCATAACGCCATGGCTAATGCTGAGAGCATCATCTCCTATGACAGAGATGGTATTTGCCGTGCTCTGCTGCCTTCCCAGTGCAAACATCTCTGCTGGGGACCTCACCACTGCGGTGCTGGCATGCCACTGCCTTTGAACAGGGATGGTGCCAGCCTCCCAGACAGCCGTAAGTATGCAAAGCCAAGACACCATGTATGAGGGCCTGTGCATGTGCCAAGGACAGGTTTCCCAGCCTCAAATGTCAAAGCAACTGTTTTACCCTTGGGAGGTGCATTTGTCTCTATGGTGAAGAAAATGTATTATCACAAGTGTTGCCTTTGAGCTCAGAGCTGGATAAAGACCAAACAGACACTGAATCCAGCAAAATTTCAGCATCCCCCTCTTCAGAAACATTCACATCCTCTAACAATTTTTTCTTCCAAGAACCAGTCTGCTTCCAAAAGGAGTGAGCTGAATACTGACCAACACAGTCCTTGCTTCCAGACTTCACACGACAACGGCTTGGAAAGCAACACTTCAGGTTTGTTCTACTGAGGACTAGTCTCAAACCTAGTGCTCTTGTTAGCCATCTTCAAATATTTTCTGGCCATGACCCCACTGCAAACTGGGATTCCACTTCTGGTGATCCCTTCGCCCCAAATTTTGGCACAGATAAATGGCCTCTAACTGGGGTCTCTACTTTGCTCCTAACATTACAGACCCCACACAGGGACACAACCCCTAGTTTCAGACCTACGGATGTAGAGTACTTCAGCTTGCCTCAGCCAGCTGCTGGGGGCTTGCAGAGGGCTGTGCAGTGCTGCTGCTGCTGCCAGCCTCTGAAGGCAGAAGGGGGCCAACTGATTTCAGCACACCAGCAAGCCGGCTAGGAGCCCTGCTCTTGACCACACACCAGCTTCGTTCTGGGTCTCAGCTGTTGACTCTGAGTTAGTTACTGCTGTGAGCCAAAGGAGTCAGGACCCACAGGGTATTTAACACTTAAAACATTTTGCAATGCTGCAGAAATGCAGGCTTGTGGAATAAAACAGACGGTTAAGCAGAAGGAGATGGATACTTTATCACTTGACTAAAAAGGGAGAAAGGAAAATCTCCAGTTGTCTTTCACAAGTCATTTAATGTTATTTCTCCTGTGTTGCTGTGATCATGTTCTTCAAAGTAACAGGAGGGAGGGTGGTATGGGGTTTTTGTTTCTCTTTTCTTTAAATTAGGATATCTGGGCAGTGACCCAATCAAAGCCTCATCTCCCTAATAGAAGTCTGCCTGACCATAACTTGCATATTCCAATTTTCATTCACAGACAAAGACTATCTATTGTCCAAGTATTTTTACTCTGTCATAATCAAAATACAAATTCTAGCTTAACCTAAAATAGACATGTCAGAAACACTTGACATGACCTGCATGCCTGTCAACAAGTGATAATCAAATTTCCTTGCCATACTAAAGTTGGGCAGGAGACATTTGTTTTTTAAAAAAACAAACAACCTATCTGGTTTCCATATCATATTGAATTTCTGAGACACAATGGGAGTTCTTCCTTTATGCAAAGGAGTTAAAAAGGAGAACAAGCAGTTAAAGGGATGTCTGCCAAAGCTGGGACGAGGGTAGGAGGCACAATTCTCTTTGAAACAGCCTACATGCAGCCTTACTGAAACTTAAAGAGCAGAGGGGGGGATTATTTCTCTGCTTTTTCTGTTTATTTATTATGTAAATGCAGTTTCCCTTGTATAAATATTTAGCTTCTCCCTTTCTCTCTGAAAATCAGACAGCAGCAGGGGCAGAAAAGCAGGGAATGCAACTTTAAAATTGGCATTACAGTGGATTTGTGCAAGTTTGAGAGTAGAAACAAATTGTAGGACATTTGTTACGAAGGTAAAACCCAAACTGACCCTGTCCCTTTCAAAATTACTGGAAAACAAATAAGACAGTGCCAAAAGGAAACTTCAGACAGAAGTTTCCCTTAAAAGAATACAGTGATAACGTAGCAGTGTTCTGCAGAAGGAGAGAAGATAAAGGTGTAAGGAAAGAGAAGTTATTCCAGGCTCTTTCTGCATAGGCTTCCTCTGGAAGTGTTTGCCAGAAACAAAAAGCACATCCCAGCAATATAAACAAATAGGCCTGTGCAGTACATGGTTAAAATTATCAATGTCTCACTAACTTGTGATCCAGACTAAGCAGGGCATAAAAAAGTCTAAAAGAGCACAGCATCTTCTATTCCTGAGGAGTCCGAAAGGGTACACTGACATAACAGTTTCCAACAGCTGTCATAACAGCCTGCACAGGGTCATGCTGGAGCTGATGGACAACAGCCTCTTGCACACAGCTCGCTGGAGCCATGCTTTGTGGGGCTGCGTGTTGCCAGGTTCAGCTCTGGTTACCGTGTACAGTATATCACAGCTTAATCCTTCTGGGATTGTCTGGGTCCTCCTCTGAGGGGTTCTCCAGCATGTCCTTTTCTGGCTTTGCCAAGGCAGAGGAATGCCTGTCCCTGCCTCCTTCATTTGATTTTGCCTGTTTCAGCTTCCGACATAAAATGGCCCTCTTCACCCAGAGGTGTGATGAGATGCATAGAAAAGGACTTCTCCTCTCCCCACTAATTGCATTGTTTTGGGGTGTAGAAGTTCCAAATCTCATAAATACTGCACTGAGAACAAAAGCGTCTGGTTGTCATGACATCGCTGCTCTAAGACATGAATTTACTGGGTTAAAAACTGAGACACTTCTTATTTATTTGAACACTCTCCTGCTAAGTTCAATGCAACTGGACTGAGAGAAAACTAGTAAGGACTCCAGAACAGAAAAGCTTACAATTATCAAATAATTATCCCAGAAAGGCTCCTGCTGTGAGAGAGACTGTTGCCCCTGTTCCAATGAGACAGGAGGGAGAATGGGACAGAGATAGCTTTGGCAACCCTCCTTGCCCAGCCTTCACCCCAGCTCTGGGTGGACTGCAGTTCCACTCTGAAAAGGCCCCCATGGAAGAGGACCATTGCAACCTGCACCCAAATACTTTAGCAGGGTAAAATGGAGGGCAAGCTGCCCACAAACATGTATGATAAAGTAAGGAAAATAGATACCAGGCCTCCAGAGCTGATGGATATTCCAAAATAAATGCTGGAGGAAGAGACCTTGCTCCTGTCCAGCAGCACAGCTTCAGGAGGGACTTTGTGCACCACAAACTTCCCTGACCAGGTGTTGCCTTGGTGAAAAGAAAGAAGGGGCCCCATGGCATAGATTTTGCCATGGGATGTTTGCGGATACAATCTTAGGATATCTTGACTGTTTCCTGCGGATTCATTCACAGTGCAGGTGAAAGACTGAATTCTGAAATTCAGTTCACTTGTCCTCTCTCTTTGCATGCAGCCTGAGGGACCTGGAGTCTGGTCTCTGTAAGTCTAGGAAAACGGTGAAGACCATGTAATTTCTGGGTGCAGAAAGTAAGGAACGCACCTCGGGGAAGCTGAGGTGCATTTTAAAAACCCAGCTTTTTTAGTAAAGATGCCACCTGGATTCTGACTCTTAGACAAAAACAGATTTGTAATGCAAAAGCCACATTTTAGAAAAGACAAAGTGCAGAAGGCTAGGAAAGGTGTCAAACGTCTGATGCAAACCTTGGTCTGAAAATACATGAAAGGAGTACGGATAAAGATGATGCTAGAGGTGTTAACCAGTTTTCTGATTATTTGTCTTTGCAGATGGCAAATTTTGCCATTGTAATTTTTAAGCTGCTTCTGGACTTTTCCCTTTCTGTTCCTCTAGTTTCAGCTGTCCCTTGCTAACCTGATGCTGGACAACACACTAATGCCCCCTGATGTGCCAAATGTGGAAAGAATCATTTGCATATGCCACGCTTTACTGGAGGGGATAAAACCTCTGAAAAGCAGCAGAAATGGTAAATCTTTTAACCTTTTCCTCTTGCCTCTCTCTCTCCCAGCCTGACTGTGTGATTGCATTTACAAGGCAGAATTAACACCTGGGACAGCACAGAGTCAATGGATGTGGAACTCATACTGTAGGCAAATGATGCAGAGTAGCTGCAAGACTTTTGGCACCAGACTATGATGAAGCTTTCAAGAGAAATTCCCACTGAAGAGACCTGAACTACTGGAGATTACACGTACTGCATGCTCAATTTGCACACCTCCAGAAAAATTCCCTTTCGGGCAGCTGTAAAATGTGTGTTTCCCTAGCGGTAGTATAAACAAAAATAAGGAGAAAAGGGCTGTAGAGAATGACTCACAGGGGGTGGGGATTAGTGAAAGGAACATGAAACCATGAAAGGTGTATATGTCCACATTTTCTGTAATGCATCTTTTCTATAATGCTCACAGCAACTTCCGAGTAGGCAACTGGCCACTCCTAGTATGACTAATGGTGTAACTACTTAAGGACTTATTTCCACTGGAGTTTATGAAAGTTAGATCAAAACAAACGGCACAGTTTAAAATAGAAGTGCTCACTACCTGCTGTCAACCGCAGCAGACTCTTTCAGCACATGTATGAGTTTAAGCACACACACACACACACACACTTCTGTTGAATGAGATGTAATGCTTAAAACTGTGCGCTCACGTTAACTGCTTTGCTGGAGTGGGGTCTCCATCTGTCTGTACAGAGCTGCACATATAAAGTCTTTGCGACTTCACTTTGCAGCCATTAGTTTTGGCCCCATGGGAAGCTATTTATAAATATCTGAATTAATTAAATCAGATCTGTACAGCAGAAAAAAGAATTAACTAAATATGGTCACTATGGCAACAAATATTTCCTGGATGTAGTTTTGCTTCTAACCAGCAATGGCCTCCCACGTTCCTAACAATGGCAAAAGTTGTTGGGCTTTTCTTCTTTGCTTGTCTGTATTGAACGTGTTCCTACAAAGTAACACAATAAATGTAACATCCAATTATTTTAGAGAAAGGTCCCTTTTCAGTAGCATTTTACACTAGTTTAAAAATTATTAAGAACTTAAAATGGGCATCCATTGTTTTCCCTTCTTCTTACCACCCTCCCGCCTCCCCGGTGAAGCAGGAGCCTCTGCTACACTGAGATATTCCGTGGGCTCTGACTCTGAATTCAGACACTGAAGTGTTCACCACTAACATCAGCTGAAAGCGAGACTAGAAGAATGATGGCACAGAACAACCTGTTGTTTTCAACAGACAGTCTTGGCTGACCCCTGTGTCCACACTAAGCAAAAATAGAAAATAAAAGGTACTGACACTTTGCCAGACCCCATCTGCAAAATACGCTCCTGGCTGTGTCAATCACAAAAAGGAGGCCGTACATGCAGTACATGGCGGGAACATCCAAGCCATGTCCACGCATAGTCTCTGAACTTGCTGAATGTGGCCACAACCTCCTTGGAGTTTTGCAAATGCCATGCTTTGTGGATTGAGTCTTTGGTGGGTTGTAGATATCTCAGAGGGCTCCCTGAGCTTGTCTGCACTTTGGTGGAGCTCAAAGATACCAAGGGGTTATCTGAGATGTCTTTCTTTTTCTCTTTTTTTCTTGAGTAGGTAAACCAACATTTTAAAAACAGTTTCAAAGACCGGTCTTGCCCATTGCCAAATGAGAGGGCGTTTCCAAGGCTGGTCTATGCTTCCCCTCTGTTTTTACTTCCCTATTTTTTTAAACAGTGTCCTCAAAGGTGTGTGGTCACAGCGTCTGTCTGTCTGTCTGTCCAGGTATTTCTTTCCCTTTCCTTAATGACTAGCAAATCCACTGTTGGTGTCAACCAAATGCAGCAAAGGAGTTCAGTTCTCAGAGGCAGTTAAGTTTGTACAAGTGTCATGAAAACAGCTCCCTGGCAGAGAAAAGAGATCCTTTCCATGCCTGACTGTTAGAAAAGGTGGTTCTCTGTCTTGTTAGCTGTGCAAGAATTCACATTAGTACTGGGGCAAGGGCTGAAAAAGTATACATGGTTATGATTGTCAAGGGAGAAGCTGCAGTGGGAGCTGGCACCTATATTAGACACTGATAGCAATCAGGGGTCTGTACAAAATCAGCCTTCTAACTCCTAGTGTGCCTGACCTTGCCAGTTTTACATGAACAATTAAATGGCTAATACTGATCTTTAAGTGTCTCTTCACAGTAACATGAGTCTATTCAGATGTGTGGTTTTAGGCTGAGATCCCACTCCAATGCAGATTTACTTATTTATTTATTATAATTATCCTGTGATATTTTGGAGAATAGAAGGGAAACCTGTTTATGCAAGAGAGGCATTAGGTTTGTTAAACTCAATCCACACCCTCCATGCAACCAAAACCACAGCGGAGGGGTACAGAGATGACAGAGCAAAGGAAATGCATCCTTTCCTTTTGATTTGCAAACTTCGGGGTTTATTTGGTTTTGGTTTGTTTGGGGTTGGTTTTTTTTTTCATTGATGCAAGAAATTCAGGCTAGCAAAAGAGCTAGAGTTGAAATAAGGCATATAGAAAATCAGTTACTGAATGCTGGAACTGACATAACTACTCTCCCTGTAATCTTTAGCTTCCAAGCCCCTCCTGACACAAGTCACCTTCTTGGGACCGCAGAGAGAGCAAAGGAAACTAATGACCTCTCACCCACATCAGCACCCACAGCAGCAGTACCAGCGCATTAGCCCCGGCCGCTCTCGGACCTTACAGCTGGACTTTCGGCATTATATTATCTTATTTATTAGTGCAGTTTTAAAAAGGCAAATATTTCTACTAAAAATAAATGCTACCAGACTTGTCCTCTATTAAAGAATTAGCTCACTTCCCCGCATGAGTAAGTTCATAAAAATCTGAAGTCCTTTGTGGTTGGATTGCACCCCCACCCCCAACGTAGCTCTCTGTTAATGGGGTGACAACTGCAAGGTAGGGTTATCTGGCATTTGTTTTCTAATGCACATGCTGTTTAAAAAAGAATAATGAAAATTTAAACAAATGCAAAGGAATCCTGGGGGTAGAAGAAGATCTACAAAAAAATCATCCAATGAAAACCACATCTATTGCTCCACATTGTGTCACTGACCATATATACATGTTAATTCTTCTAAGCCTCATTTGCCTAACAGCATGGAAACTGTCAGCATTTTAACAACTGCTATCAGATAACTTGAAATGACATTAGACAGACCATACAAACAGCAAACAGGCTCTAGTGACTATGCTCTTGAATCCGATCCTGCAAAGTGTGGCGTGGTTTTGCTATGCATGGACTTTAAGCTGGCTAGACAGGACATGAGTCCCTAAACTTCTGTGGTAAAAGAAGGTACGCAGCATATTGCAAAGATGGAGCTCTGAGAAATTTCACATGACGAGGACTGATCTGACATTTTACTTTATACCTTTGCTAGTATAGGGGGTTATTTTTCCCTGCTTCTATCTTCTCGTACTTTGCTGTCAATTCTCAGTTAGCCAGATGAAAAAACTATCGTGTCATATCTGGATTTCACATAAAGGACTGTTTTCCTGACACTTCCAGGGCCATGGCAGTACAGAGAAACCCCAAACCAGAACCCTCTGGCATTTTTTTGGATTTGGAAAAGATTTGGGATTTGGAAACCCAAAATTGTCTGGATTTTGCTAACACAGAACAGTCACAGAGGCAGGTGGCATGGAACTGAACCACAGAGATACTCTGAAATCTTGAAAACACTTATGCATGTACTGAACTCATTATAAGGAATGTCATTATATTCAAGAGGCCTTCCAAACATGTTTAAGAAAATGCTTATAAGACAGGATGACAGCACAGACAAAGCTACTAAAACTTACACAGGACACACTTGTAGAACAGGGAAGAGAACAGAACAACCCCCCCCGAACAAACTCTGTACTTCCACCACACAACCATACATCCTTTCACAAAGATTTCCTCACCTTAAATAAGATACATAATATCAACTTTAAACAGTTCCTCTTACTTGCTAATATTTCACATGAACTTCTCATCTGGTTGCATTTAGCTTCTCTATTTTTTTCAAGCTAACTGTCCCCCCCTCCCATTTTAATAAAACCTGATTAACATGCTTGAGAGTCAAACATGAACAAAAATATCCCATTCCTTCCAAAGTATGGCATTCATGAAGATATAATGAATAAGTAAACATTCTCTAGTGTTCTGTTTCTTCTGTCTAGCTTACTGGTGTTGAGAAATGGTCTTCTTCATTTATTTATGTTGGTATTTTATTTCCTTATTGAGTTTCAAAGATGAACAGGGAAAAATAAATACCAAGGAAAGAGCTGATAGGCTGAAATGACCAAGGTTTTTCCCAGGGAGGCTAAAAAAACCCTATGCTTTATATGAACTTTTTGTTGTCTCATTATTTCACTTAATACGCCTGCTTTCAATATGGAATGTGTGATACTGACAGTAACTAGCAAAATCCTGTTTATCAATGTGCAGAAGCCAATTTCTTCTCATAATTCTGATTTAATGATATTGCATTCTAGGCCCCCGAATTACTATTGTGCTTTGAAGTGAGGCAAACCTGCGTAGCCCAGGCTTATTCAAATGGCAGAATATATACAGATCAGACGGCAAGTCAGTTTTGCACAGACCTCATCAAGGTCCCAGACACACTTCTGCAGCAGATCCAATATTTCTTACCTTTTTCCAAATTCCCTAGAGAGACAGTGCACTGCAACACACTTACAGTTCCCAGTGGGAAGGCAACGTGCAAGATCAGGTCAGCGAGTGGACTGATTCTTGCTTACCTGACCTTGCTAAACCCCTTCTTAAGGGGTAAAATGATCTTGGTAAAAAGATCAAATGTCAGAAAAATTATTGCTCAGACTCTAATTTTAAAAGTAATTAATTGGTAAACCTCAGTGAAAATTAAGAGACCTCAACAAATGCTAATTGGGTAGGCAGGATGCTTATCTTAGGACTGAAGAGACAGTCTCCATTTTATGTCTTAGAAAATCCAAGCACTATACCTGAGCCTTATAGGCAATTAATACAAAATTTTAATTGTTTGATGTTGACAGAGTCCGTTTTTCAAAGTCATGAGACTTCTTCAGTAGAATTAAATCTGATTTGATCCTCGTACAAGGGTGACCAAAGGGCAATGTGGTATCTTTTCTGCAGCCCTAACTGTTAACATGCTCACATCTGTAATGCCTTACCAAAGGTCCTTTTCAGAGGTGAAAATGGAGGCATTAGAGCATGACATGTTTTCTGCATCCTACTTTATAACCTCACACCTTAGATGAACTGTGAAACTTAAGACTAAGGGAAAACCATCACAAACCATCCAAACAGTACTATTTTTATTCTCATTACAAACTCAGAAGGGTTTTTTTGACTTCTTTTTAAAGGCAAAAGTCATGTCTTTTCCAAACGAGGACAATAAAGGCTGTAAGAATGCTTAAAAACCTCACTTTACCTTACTGGGTTGCAGCAATGAGTGTGTAGAAGCTACGTTGATGGAATTCCTACTGCTCAAGCGGTAACATGCTCAAATTTCCACTTGCACTGCAAAACAAACAAATAAAACCCCAAAACCTGCTGCATTGTTTTGAGGCTGTAGCCCTCAGGGCTAGGATCTTACAGGTTACACAGAATTTTTGACAGAATTTGACTTTTAAATTTGTAGGATAAATATAGAAAGCAATGGTGATTCAGCACAGGCAGAGCTCCTCCTTTCTGAGTCACTTCTGTTCAGATATCGCAGGAAGACGGGAGAAGTGCTGTATACCTGCAGGTGTCACAACAGAGGTCCTGACCTTTTGGGGGGGTGCAAAGGAAGCCTCCATGATTGCGCTGAGCTGGAAGTTTGTTTCACTTCACTGTTCAGGCCAAATTCTAATCTAGCTCATTCTACCTACCAAAAAGAGGAAAAAAAAAGGAAAAAAAAAACCAGCCAGAAAAAAAATATCTCTGAACCATAAAATATAATCTCCTCTGACAGTCCTTGAAGAAGAGGAATGCTGTGTCATAATGGAGAGCTAGCTGTACCACAGCAGCAGGTGGTGAGACTCGGTGCAGGCTAGTAAATCTCCCCAAGATGCTTCTGGAATGAAGGCACCAAACTACCATCACATGTTGCTACTTTTTTTAACAAATCATGTCTAATCCAAAAAGTGGAACCACCTAAAAGCTATTGTTGTCTTGGTGCTATTTTTAGTTGAAAAAACCAGGACTGCAAAGTAAACTGGATATTAAGGAGCTCAGACTAAAAATACTTGACAGCAACATATGATATCTTTGGATCACAAAATATGGTTGAACTAGTAAACAAGCTTCATACTCCTACAGCACAACTCACCAGCACATTATGGTTGAGACTGGCAATATCCTGTCTACCCTGAGAGAGGACAGCATGTAAATGGCAGCACCTCTGACTAAAGTCCATCTTCCCTCCTAAATGCTCTCTTCCAGCACTTGCAAAGGATGTCTCAAGCTCAAGTCTGAGTGTCTGAGTCAAAACATGAAGGACTACTCCATTGCCCTAGCGAAAGACACTGGGTGAAAAGACAGAGCACAGATTTAATCCATCCTCTCTTCCTCTGTGTGCCTTCGTGCCCCAGGTACCTTCAAGAGAAAGGAGAGGACAGTTCTGTGGAGCAGTTCTCCCTCTCTTTCTCTGTTCACACTGGGATTAGCAGACATATCCCTGGGTGAGGACAGAGGAACACCAAAACCTCCCTTTTTCTCTTAATGAGAAGTAGGCAAGGGAACATTTTTGACTCTGTTTTAATTGCCTCAGTGGTTAGATGAAAGCCAAGTTGCCTGCAAACTCAGTTTCCCCAGTAAAAGCAATGCAAGAAGAACTAAGTCCTTTAAAAAAAGAAGTGTTGAGTTGACCTTGGCAAATGAGGATGTGGTATCTCCTGGCCATAAATTAGAGCCTTTCAGCTCTCTGACAGGAAAGTGCAAGTCTCTGGAGGGTTGAGAGTGCACGAGGCCACAGAGAAGCTGCTGTATGGCCAAAGTCCAAGCTGCTCACTAAGGACTTTGCCCAGTGGCATTCCATCATCATGGCTTAGGAACTGGGGGCCTGAAGTGTGTTTGAATGAGTTCTTCTCTGCAATTTTTTTTCTAGCGAAGTGGGTGTTGGTCTCTTCTCCCAAGCAGCAAGCAATAGGGCAAGAGGAAATGGCCTCAAGCTGCGCCAGGGGAGGTTTAGATTGGATATTAGGAAAAAATTCTTTACTGAGAGAGTGGTCAGGCATGGGAAGAGGCTGCCCAGAGAGGTGGTGGAGTCACCATCCCTGGAGGTGTTCAAAAACATGTAGACATGGCACTTGGGGACATAGTTTAGGAGGCATGGTCGACAGTTGGATTTGGTGATCCTAGACGTCTTTTCCAACCTTAATGTTTCTATGATTCTATGATTCTTTTCTACTAACCTACTTCTACTAACAGATGTCAACCATTCTGAGGGCAATGTCTAGCATACAGTTTAATCCCTTGTAATAATAACTGACTGGGGTTTAGTGGCTCTGCCTTTCACCAACATCCCCATATTTCTGTTTCTTCTTTTTCCAGCTTATATTGACTGAAGGCCAGATGTACCCTGATGTAATGTGGTTTAGTTTCTTTGCTTTTAGCAGCACTCCACCAATTTAGACTAGCTGAAAATTTTTTCTCAACAATATTGTTTGTCCCAGGACTTCTTGTTTTGCACACAAAATGCAAGCAAGCAATGAGTTATGTGGTTGTATCAGTCCAGGCTATGTGCATATGGCTCAGCAGGCAGCTCCAAGTATTCGTTTTCCCATTAGGTATCATGAAGGGGGTGGGTGTACAAAATTTTAAAGATGCACAGGAGAGTGCTTAGCATAGAATCATCCAGCTATTATGCCACACAGATCAACATCAATGGTATTTTGTAGATTTGTTAGATGTCTGTCTCCTAGTTCCCTGTGACCCGGACAGGTAACGATGAGAGTCTGGTGTTTCACACTCTGATTTCTAAGCTTCAGCTAGTCTGCAAATCCACGTTTATTCGTTTATTCTTCCCCCTGCATAACTGCCTTGTTTGTAGTCGACATTAAGAATCATTGCTCTCCTGATTCTCAGTGTGTCACACGGTGGGTGCAGGAGCTTTGTGATTTTGCAGGTTCAGCCTCTGGCACCAGCTCTCCCTCTGTTACTGCACCATAGGACAACTTCAGTTCATGCCAGGCACAAGCCTCATTCTACCTTCTGACCTGTTCTAGCAGTGGGAAGCACTATTCAGTATAGCACTCATGATTTGGTATTCATAAACACTTTCTCTTGGGTTTTGGTTTTTTTTTTTTTGTTTACCACTCCTTTCCATGTGTTCCCCTATGAACATCATGTGCTCATTGTAACCATTATGAATGCATTCAGCCTTTTGGGTACACTTATCATTCACCCCTGCTTCACCTGACATGCCTATTACTTTCCACTATTTAGGCAATATGACTTGCATCCACAGTTTCACAAGCTTTGAAGTTTGTTTGCTGAATCACTGAAATTCTTTGTCACCTCCTCCACTGCCCTTTAAAGGGAGGAATATTCCCATCAGAAATGACCCTTGGTTGTCCACATTTGGTGATTTAATTGGGACTAAGGAGGTTACAATAGTCCAAGATCATGCGGATTAGTGCTCAGATGCTACAGCAAAAAGGAATTTGGAAAACAGTAAGATTAATAGGTTTCAGGAAAAAAAAAACCTGTGATGAAATCTGTTATAATGGGGACACACTATCAGAAAAGCAGTGGTGGGAGCTTCCCCAGTTAGGAAATTTTTAGCAGAAATTGACAATTCAAGAACTAATCATAGATAAAGATTGTACAGCAGCAAGGAGAGTGAGAAGATGATGAGGCTTCTAAGTTTCTCACACTGTCATCTAAGAACATGACTATGCTTCCGCAGGCAAAGTCAAACTATTGCCCATGTAACATACACTGAGCAGAGCAGAGGTTAGACATTCTGTGGTTGGTGGAAGTGCACAGATTAACAGACAAAGCATTGCCTAATGTCATTAGTTGAAAGCTTTGACAGAGCTATGGCATTATGGAACTTCAGCAGAAATGTCAGTCTCATTGACCAATTTGATGGTCTTACTAGGTTAACAGAAAAATAATTACTTTTATTTTCAGCCCTACCTAAAAATTATGGAGTTTTAGGCTCTAGGCATTGTAATAAAAGTGTTAGCAAATAAAATGTGTGTGCATGCGTACGTATATGTAAATATATAGAGAAATTCCAACTGCATTTAATTGATGGTGTACTGAATGTTCTGAAGACCACTATTACTTACTGAAATAAAGCACTAGCAAGAATGACTGGTGTGCAATATAATCAGGGGTCTTTGTTGTTTTCAGAAACCTAATGAATGAACACATAACATCCACTGGTTTCTGACATGACAGGCATATGGTGCTCATAAATAAATAAAAAGCATGATATTACAGTTACGCTGATACCAGTGAGTGGTAACATTTGGTAAGCTGGCAAGTTGTCTAGTCTGTCTTACCTTGACAGCAAAACCACAAAATCTCTGAGTAAAAAGAATTAATTGTAACTGATAGCTTTTGGGGCTTCCTCCCGCTAAGTCATGTTTCTAAGTTCCAAAAGAAACACTAGACCACTTTTCAATATATAGCTTCAGATACATTTTTAAAAACCATTAAAATTATATAGGAGGTTATTGTCAGCTACAACAGCCTTCAGCAACAATATCTACATACCTGGGAGACTCACAGGGATAAAAAAAAGTGCAGCAGGACCTAGGTGCCTACATTCTACTTTGATTCAAAACTGAGATCCTGAAAATGACAAAATAGCTGCCTATGGGACTAAAAATTCTCTTAGTTTTTACAGTGGTCTATTGTTTGTTGTACTTACCAGAACATGGGTAACCCAGGTTCAATTTCCAAATCTCTTTACAGGTTTAGGAACCCCAGTTTCACATCTCTCCCAGGAAACCTCTACCCATATGCCCCTCTTTCCACATGTTCTCACTGCTTGCCTGAACTGTCATGCTTTCACCAGTGGCATCACTACTGCAAACTTTGCAGGATGTAGGAATAAATTTCTTTCCTCCACACTTGCATTCCAAAGTCACAACCAGATCCCTAGCAGTAAGTCACCCTGCTGACCCATCCCAAAACACAAAATACATATTATCTCGAGCAACTGTCATAATGAGATTGATGAAGTTGCCCACCAACCTCCCTGCAGCACAATAGATGCTGTACAGCCCATGCCTTTAAACCTCCAAATCCATTAGTCCAACCACAAACTTAGTCATACATCTGACGTAGCCAGGTAAACGCTGTCCAGCCAACAGCTAACTCTAGTCTCATCCTCACCCCAGAATTCAGCCAGCTTCACCAGTTTCCTGCGGTGCCTACAGGTTCCATAGACGAACCTCGCTCTTCAAGCTTCACTGTACCAAACCCTCTGTCTAGCACAAACACACAAGCCCTAATCAGGCCAGAACATATCCAAAATGAGCATCATCTGAAAGAATTACCCTCCTGGGGTGTTTGTGGTCACCTCCTTTGGGTTACTACTAGCCTAAAATTTGGAGATAACATATATATATATATATAAACATATATATAACATATATAACAATATATTCCTGAACACTAAAGTGTTAAAAAGATCTTTAATTCATTTCTATATGATAGTGGTCACTTCTTTTTTGATAAAGCTAGAGTTAAAGTGATGATGAAGACTGAGAACCAGTTGGAAAATATTCTTTATTTCTGAGGGTTGCTGAAGTCATATATAGACTGGTGCTGGTAGCACCAAATCAGCCCCAATTTGGTTGTAAGATAGTAAAGATCATCCATTCAAGAGTTGAAGGCCTGTGTTTGTTTTTCATAGGGTGAGCCACGCAAAGATAAAGGCTTGTGTTGGTAATGGACTGAATGGACTAGAGTTAGTTGCAGAATGGCAAGGTATCACCTCTCTGGGATTTAGGTTAGGACTCCTGAGGAATTCTAAGGCTGGAAAATTGTACCCTAGATTCTGTCAGGACCACCAAAGGAGGAAGAGGTCTGATGCTGGCAGGAATGAAAGGTAAAACTCCATTTTGAGGGGTCTACCACTCGGTAGAAGGGGTTCCCATCTTGTGATAGTGTTAGTGTTAGTAATACAGTTGCATTAGAGGAAAGAATGGGCTGGAGAACTGTATTTATTCCTGAATTTTATTGGGATTGCCATCTTAAATTGAGGATGCTAATACAGGAGTAGAATAGTTGTAGCATAGCTTACAGGATATATTTTGATCTGTTAATGGCTAGAGTCACTCCTGGTTTCAGAAAAGAGGATATGTTAGCCTGCCAGAGTAGGATGAAAACTGTACTGCACATGCTTTGGATCGTAGCAGTAACAATTCTTGTGTTAAGGCTGCAGTTAGTGTTTGAATTAGGGACAGAGCTGAGAGTGAACTGGATGGAGAATTGCGTGACCATCTTAATCCTCTAGGGAATACCAAACAAGGAGGACAGTACTAGTGAGATTGTGCAGGATAGTCACATGACAGCAGTGTCACCTCTTTGAACTCTGAACTATGGTTCGGTTGAAGATTCGGATTAGGGTGTGAGAGAAATGAGATTACAGAATTGTGGTTCCAGGACCACTGGGGTTTGCAGTGGCTGTGGTACCAGTGACAGTTATGGTTCAGCTTAAGGTTAGGAAAAGAAAGGCAAGGACTGCTGATATTATGTGTGAATCCTGTAGGTGCTACTGAAATACAATGAGGTTTGGCACACAGAAAAGTCTAGTGGGTAACAATTTGGGCTGAAGATGTATTTTCAGTTCTTGTAGGGTCTGTAGACCTGTAGCATGAAGTCTTGTAGTGCAAGTTAGGTCTATTGCTGTGGGGGCTACCTTTCTCAGTTTAAGGCTACGTTTGGTTGCAGTCAGGTTTGCGCCTTATGAGAGAAGGACCAGAAGAGGTTTGTTCATTACAGAAACCTGTAAAGGCTGCAAAAATAGTAAGAAGATTAGAGACATCCGAGGGAAATAAGCTGAGGGGTTTTAATTAAGAAATGCATCCTCAAGTCAATGATAGTACTGTGGTTGTGTTTGGATTTGTGACAGATGGACTCAGATTAGAGCAAGGGCTGCCTGATGAACCCTATATAAATGCAAGAAGTTTGCCCTTCGTTGGAACACAGATGTAGAAAGTTAGGTTTTGTTTCTGGATCCTGGAAGACCTGCTGTTGCTGTTAGAACAAAAGGCTAGGATTTGGGTTTGGGTCTGTCAGTCATCAATCTTCCACTTGGGCCGAAAGAGGCGAACTCCTAAATACACCTGCCATTAGTTCTGGGATAACCAAGTGTTGTTTTTCTGGTCTTAATACTGGAGTTTGTGTAATGACTGCAAAACTAGACTAATTCACCATTCCTGCCGATGCCACAAGACGTGCAGGAATGCCGGGCAAAGCAAGGGAAAAGAAATGTGATGGGATGGGCTATGTTTGGTTTTAGGTGAAGTTCACCTTTCAGGTCCACAAGGGGCTGAGAAGTTAAATGTATTCCTAAGCGTTTTGTGTGCCGCGGTGCTCTACTGAGTGCTGACACCTTTAGTTGTGCTAGTGTTTAAGTTCAGGTCACTGGGCCAGAGTTTAAGGTTACGATTAGCCCTTGGAACAGAAGCAGCTGGAGCGTCAGGTTTAACACAATGTTCCAGACCAACATGAGAGCCACGTTGGGAGAAATTTTGGGGCAGAGTTAGCTGGCCTAACTGGATTCAGGCCAGGGTTAAGGGCTTGTCATACCTTGAGCAGAAAAGCAACACTTGCGTCTGGATCCTGCTAGCGTTGCTAAGCTTCAACTTGAGTTAGTCCTAAGGTATTAAACCAAATTATTTAATCTGGAGAGCCTGAAGGATCAAGCAGGGCTTAGTGGCGGCGTGGCCTAGTATTGTACAGGCCATTAGAACTAGGACAAAGATTGCTGAAAAAATCAAATGGGGCCAAGTTTAGTTGCGGGGCAAGCAGGGCCTAAGTTTAGGGCTAAGTGTTGTCATTACGGTTAACGTTTGGTACCAGAGGGGCTGAAGAGCTTTGTGAAAGTCCCTCCTGCAACTGAGGCACTGCTCTTTTTCCTAAGGGAGAAAGGGACTTCACAGGAAAAAGTCTAACAGACAGAGGAAGTAGGAGAAAGAGGAAAAAGAGGCACCAGTACTTACCAAGACTTTGGGACCACAAGGGAATGGTTTAGAAGTCTGTGCACATGTGCACATCTGTTTTCCCCAATCTTTAACCTTCCTCCCATCCTTCCTGTCTCCCTGTGAGTCTCCCTTCCCCCCAGCTCCCACAGTCCTCTGCCTCTCTATGTCACACAGGCACACAGAATACAGACGTCCCTTTCTTTTTGTTCCTCTGTATCCTTCCCAGACCCAGCACAGGGCAGAGGCAGCAAGAGAAGAGAAAAACAAGGGAAGCAGTTTCACCTTTTTTTTTTTTTCATTCTATGTGTGTAAACCAATAACAAGAACCACAACCACCATCACCACAACAATAATAATGGAAGTGCTGCGGCACCGTAGCTTTGCTAGCCTGGGGAGAGAGGTAAGTGAGGGTGACAGGGGTTTCACCACAAGCCTTCCGGGAGGGATAGAAACATTTGAGGACTGCCAGTTCCCAGTGAGCTGGCCGGGCAGCGGTGACCCCACAAGACCCTGCCTCCCGGCACCCCTTATTTGCACAAGCCCGGGGCAAACCTGCCTCGGAGGGTACCGAGCCTCCCCGCGGGGGGCTTCTGAAGCAGCCCCTTTGCCTGACGGCTCCAAGGGCCGGCTCCCGCCGTACGGGGAGGGAGGCGGGGGGATGACCATCCAGCTGTTGCCAACAGCTGTGTGCCAGCCCCGGCTGGGCCGCGGCCGAGCGCGGGGTCCGCCCTGCCGCCGTCCCCGCCCCTGCGAGGAGGAGGAGGAGGAGGAGGAGGAACCGAGAGTGCCCGACCCGGTGGCTTTTAGGGGGGGGAGGCCACTCAGTTGTTAGCGCCCGGGCCCTGCGCTCCTCTTCCAGCCGCTGCTTCTGCTGGTTTCCAGCGCTACGGCCGCCAGGCTGGCTGCTGCCCGGCCTCCCCTCCTCCTTTTGCCGGTACCTACCTCAAAACCTCCGGGGGCTGCGGGGCTCCGCTCTTGAAGGAGGAGGAAGCTGGGTTTGCAAAGGCAAAAGGGAATTGCATTGTACCGGGTGGCGGGGGGAAAACGCGGGGGGGAGGGGGGGAGCGGGGGAGGGGGGGCAGAGAGGAGGAAAAAAATTTTTTTGAAAAGAAAAAAAACACAAAGAGCGGGGCTGACTCTGGAAGCGGGTCTCGCCGCCCAGGACCCGCACGCCCCGGCGGCCACGCGTGGGTGCAGAGCGCGGCGCGGCGCGCAGGGCCGGGCGGAAGATGCACACGACGCAGAAGGACACCACCTACACCAAGATCTTCGTCGGGGGCTTGCCCTACCACACCACCGACTCCAGCCTGCGAAAGTACTTCGAGGTCTTCGGGGACATCGAGGAGGCGGTGGTCATCACCGACCGGCAGACGGGCAAGTCCCGGGGATACGGCTTTGTAAGTGCCGGGGCGCGGGGGGCCGGGGGAGGCGGCCGGGGAGGGGGCGCAGGTGGACGTGGCTGCGTGGGCATCGTGGGGAGGCTGCCGCGGGGGTGGCTGTAGGGAGCCGGGCAGCCCCGGGCGCGGCGATCGGGAGGGGGTGCCGGGCAGTTTGGCTTTTTGCCTTTTTTTTTTTCTCTCTCCTTTTTTCTCTCCCTGTTGGCGAGTTTGGAGGGCGGGTTGGGGGGGAGGAGGGGGGAAGGGATTACTGAAAAAGGAGATTGGGGGTGGAATTGCCTAATTTCTCGCAGCGCCGCCGGCGCGCCTGTTGCTGCCTGATAGAGCCGCGCCGGGGTTTATCAGCGGCGGCGGAGCCCGCTCCGCGCCCTCCGCCCTGGGCCGGCCGCCGCTCCCGCAGCCCGCCTCGTCCCCTGGCCCCCCTCGTCCCCCTCGTCCCGCTCCCCTGGCCCCCCGCGTCCGCCCCGGCTCTCCCGCAGCGCCGCCCGGGGAGCAGCGGGGTCGCTGCTGCTGCTGCTACCCCGGGCGAGAGGCTCTCGCCCCTTCCCCGCCTTTGGAAAGGGATCTAACGCGCAGCATCGCCCCTTAAGGTCACCATGGCTGACAGAGCTGCTGCTGAAAGGGCTTGTAAAGATCCCAACCCCATCATCGATGGCAGGAAAGCCAACGTGAACCTGGCGTACCTGGGTGCCAAGCCGCGGATAATGCAGCCAGGTGAGGAAGCGGCCCTGAACGGCTTTTCTCTCTGTCCCTCAGGCTTCTGAGGAGAGTAAAACTTCTAAAAAGTCTGGCACTTCCCTGAAGCACGCTCAGTGTTCGGGTGTGCTTTGGTTTTGATTTTTAAGTGCAGTGTGTAGTAACTTTCTGGCTATTAGGTCCAAGTGCCTCATTTGAAAACCAGAAGCAATCAGAGCTAAAATATCTGCAGTTCCCCAGGAAGACTTCCACAGCTCGGACGTTTCATGGGTTGTTCCTACTGCTGGGAATGTGGTAGCGCTGACCATTTACAGTATCATTGCAGGGAAAGATTGGCCTAGGAATTAATCGCTTCCAATGTGTGCAGTCTTATTAATACAAACAATATCTTAATGCAAACGCCTCAAACAGATGGGAGCTATTATGCAGACATCAAAATGAAGCGGCTCTTCCTAAGACCACATCTGAGCCAATCTGACGTCCTAGCCGCTTCCCAAACTGCTGCTTTGCAGCAAGGGAGACAGCAGTGCAGGGTGCCCCCACGTTCATGCTCTAAAGGAGGCTGCTCTGAATTCCCGTGCGCTTAGCCTGAGGGACCCTTGTCCTTAAGTGCCCACCGAGGAAAGAAGGCTTTTATGCCTGGGGTGCCTGAAGAGCAGAAACAAAGTTAGGATTTGACCCCCGTTCTCAGTCCCCATGAGTAGAGATGGCTGGAATTTCAGTACATAAGCACGCTGATTAATAGAAAGGACCATATAATCCTTCAGAGGCTAAAGTTAGGGACCAGAATGGAGCACAAAATGAAAGGTGGATGAAAACCTTGCACTTGTCATTCAGAAAAAGTTGTTCTAAACATCTCTAGGAAAGCACGTGCTTTAAGTTCTCTATGCATGCGTGTGCGTGCGTGTATGTGTGGATTGATATATTTTGCTTTCCAATTTGTGGTTCTGCAGCCTTCCAGACATCGTCACTGGTGGTTGTTAGTGAAGGCTGTTACTCTGCGTTTGGGTGCGTGTGTACATATGGCGTAAATAAGTGGCCAGAGGAACACCCATACAGAGAATGTGATGTGTTTTTGTTGGTAGGTTTTGCCTTTGGCGTCCAGCAGCTTCATCCAGCTCTCATACAGAGGCCTTTTGGGTAAGTCTGTTCAGCGGGACCTCAAATAGGGGAGGAAAAAAATTTTTTTTAAAAAAAAAAGGAAAGAAAAAGTATGATCCTTGAAGGCCTCTTGCAGTAGCAGCCTTATAAACTCACCAGCAATGCTGAAGTTCTCAGACTTCATGTATACCCGTAAATGCGCTCACCTTGTCGGTCATGTTCTAAATGCCGCAGCTGAGTCAAGTTGTGTGGGACGTGTCCCTTCCACCTAAGCAGTCCAGTCCCGTATGACCCTATGGTAAAACAAGGAGGTATGACTTGATGCAAGATTGCTGTGCCCCATTTCTCTTTTTTCAGCTTGACTCAATGTTATTTATCTCTTTCTAATCTGACAGGGATCGTTTACAGTTAAGATAACTGATCAGAAGGATATGATGATAAGAGGTGGAATAGTTCTGTTTGGAATTAAACTCTGTAACCAGTAGACTCAAACACAAACAAGCTAAAATGGTGATTAACGATGCATGTATGTTTTTTCATATAGTCAATAGACCTCCGTGTGCTTTTTTTTATTTATTTATTACAGTAATGAAGTGGTGTTGATAGCTAAACTGTGTGCTTTTATTTAATTGAAAGAGCTGTAGTGAAAGTTTTTTGGGGGGGGTCTCTTTAATGTTGTTTTTGGTGTTGAGGAGTGACTTTGCCATGGGGAGCAAAGGGCCTTTTTTTTTTTTTCCTTGCTTTCAAGCTGTAGCCTGTGACTTTTTTTTAACCGTATTTTGTAGTGAGTGCTAAATTGTGTGACTTCTTGATTTTTAAGTAAATCAACGTATTGCTTGCATGTTCATAATTTTTTGGGGGGGTTTGTTCTTGGGAGGGGTGTGGAGCTCCTTATTAACAATGTGCGTCCATTTGGGCTTTCTAATTTGAGATTTTTTTCCCTTCGATCTGTCTTTAATACGTAGCGCAATTATCCTTTACTTGAGTATACTATTCCTAAGCAGATCTAACTCTTGCTTCTTATAGGCATAAAATTAGGAGGTGAAGTCTGCTTTAAACTTTCCATACAGTGTCACTTCACTAATGCACACTGACTGAGAAACTCATTGCAAAATAATGCATTTTGCTAATTAATGAGTAAGCTAACAGTAAGGTAGGCAAAACGCGTCACAAATGTATTTTGTTTATTTGACTAGAATAGCTTTAGAATATTGTACCTAGCTGTTACTAAGCAAAGCTTGTAAAAATGGTAGGAAACAGTTCCTGTCCTCAAAACCGTAGGAAAAAGTTTTCCTAGAAACTTCACATACTTTTAAAAGAGAATGTGGATTCTTCTGAGACACATGGGGAGGCTGTGGGAAAAATTTTGTCTTTTTTTGTATTCTTATGATTATTCCCTTCTGTATTTTGTTTTACTTCTTTGAAGCGTGAGGCAGTGACAATGTATATGCAGTGATCAGTTTACAGTGCCTGCACTAAGATAGGCAGGAGGTGGAGCGCGTTGTCTCCCGAGCTGTTAAAGCACTTGTTGCAAAGAGGAACCAGTGGACTGCCCAGGGGTCAGCCGCTGAGAGACTGAGTATTTGCTGAGCGCAACAGAAAAGGCGAACCTGTGGCAACCCCTTGCTTAAAGGACTGTGCAAACGTAGGGGCTCCTCCTTGCTTTCCTTACCCAGAGCCAAAAACAGATCATGTAAATCGTGTTTAGGTCAGGGACTTTTCTTCCAGCAGGCTGAATAGGGTTTTATTTCTAATGCAATGTACGTAAATCTGAAGAAGAGGAATATTGGCCGCAGGATCACGTATATGGGATACTGGTCATTTTTAATCCTTGGCTTTTGCCTTTCTTTTACCATGTGCAAAAAAAGGAGATTACTAATCCTGCTTCCTTCTCAAAATTTCCAGTGACTTGTAATTTTTCTAAAGAATGTAGTTCAGATTAAGAAGAACAGCATTCGTTAGGAAGAATGAGCATCTTTGTTCACTATATGCCTTGACAATAAGAGGGGTTTTTTCAGTGCTTACTTGAATCTACTTTTCTTGAGGACTTTGCTTTTAGGTGATGTTACATGGATTGTACTGAAATGTATGGTCACCTTAAAGCTTTTCTTCCTCCCGTGCAGTTTTTTAAAAGCACATTTCACTGATACGCTGTGTAAAATGGGTCGTAGTGGTGATTCACTACTAATACTCTTCTAATCCATACACAAAAGCTCCAAATGTTTTGTGGTTGGTTTTTTTTTTTCCTACCAGAGTGCAAATTAGTGAGGTGCTGCCATATTCTGGTATGGTCAGTGCATTTTGATATGATTCCCCACCTACCAAATAAGAAACTGAAAATAATTGGATTATGTTGTATTACTTCTACTGAGAAGATGCAGAAGTACAATATTCTGAATTAAGTACAATGTTATTGTGGTGGAGGGAGCCAGAAACTAGATTAGCTTCAATGCATGAAGCATTTAAAATGCTGGGAATTATTCTTTATTCAGTGCTGCAGAGATCAATTCATCCACCAAATGACATTTCTCCCTGCTCTTTACATTCAGCATCTATCTTACTGTTGGTGTTCTTCATAGAAAGCTGTTTGATCACAGGACTGGTTATCTATACAGCTCTGTTTAGGATTGTTTATTAAATACAGGATTGTTTATTAAAATACTATCTCTGAATTCAGTAGGGGTTTATGGAGGGGAAAGATGACTTTGCCTCCTAAGATAGTTTTTCTCATTTTGCTTATGTAATTTTTACTTTAATATTGGTGGGAAAATATGGGGTTATACAGAGGTATTGGTGTAGGATATGACTTGTTCTGTTGGGGAGATTTTTTTCCCTTTCATTTTCTGTCTGAAACTTGTACCTCGATCAAAGTGAGAACATCCCCACTGGTTTTAGTAAGGCCAGGGTTAAATCCAGAGTTAAGTTCATTATAATGAATTGATACCACCTGCTTGATATTATCTTCCAAGAGTTAGGCAATTCTGCCTTTCTTAAGAGAGAAGGGAAAGCCCTCTATTGAGTTTATAATCAAAAGACCTGTATAATACTAGAATATGGATAATCTGGAGAGAGGGAATGAAGCAGGAACAGACAGACGTTAACCTGCAGAATGCTAAACATCTTCTTAAAATATCAGGTACAAATTTAAAAGGAAACATATTAAGGGTCTTGTATGTCTTGATGTTTAGGCAACCTATTTCTGCTATAAGGAAAGCTGTGCATTGGTGAAAATCTACTCTTTATGCTTACAAAATCAGGTAATGCCATGCAAGAGCCAAAGCAAAACATTTTGTTGAAAGTTAAATATCTACTTTCACAAGAATTTAATGTTGAGAGTCAATGATGCGCTCCTGCTGCTGAATTTCTGTATGCCAGAGCTCTCTGCGTTAGTCTAGAAAGTCCCTTCTTTCCTTTGAAACAATTAGCTTTCGCTTTATTATTGCTTGTAGGATTATTTTTGAGGTCTTAGTTAAACACAGATCTTCTGTTACAACAACAATGAAGGTCTTAAGGCACATGGCAGGAGTGTATGTCATTCAACTTTGAATACCCCAAAGCTACAGTTACTACTAAAGTTAAATGCAGCTTCCCTTTTATTGCAAAAGCGTGAAAACAGTAAGTATATGTTCCAAAATAAAAAACTACTGCCAGGAAAGAAAGCTTAAACCGTATATAATTCTCACACTCTCAAAAGTAAAGCAGCAACTTTCATTTAAAATTAAGGATATAAGGATATCCAGCATAACTAGGAATTGCTTTTTCAGCTTTTGACCTGGCAGAGCATTAAAAGCAGTTGGGTTCTGAATGGCTGAGATCTACGTGTGCTGGCCTCTGCAGTAGGTAGAAATTTACTTTGGCCATATAAAGCCATTTTACTCGACTCAAAACAGTTGTAGCACAACAGATGATCAAAAATAGCCCAACTGCAGCTTATGCTGTCAATCATCATGTGTGAAATGGCATGATGGTGAGGATCCTGCACAGGGTTTATGTTTATTGTAGGGTAAGATGTGGCAAACAGATAATGTTTCATAACTTCACCACCTGTTAGTTTCTGGGCTTAAATAAAACAAGTCACAAGAGTTTAAGCAGGAGCACATGTATCTTTCTGTCTTGTTCAAGGATATGACCCAGTGTCCTAATGTCTTCCAAAATTCTTAGTAACATCAGTTCAAGCCAACACAGGCAGCGAGACAAGCTTGCTTACTGTCTCTTGTATTAGAATTACTCTCTTTCATAAATGCTGTATGTAAAGATTCCTTTATGGATTATGGTTATAGATGGACTCTAAATGATGCAGGAAAGGCTCTCGGTGACTTCAGATTTGGTTTTATACCTCTTTCCTTAATACTTAAAAAACGTGGTGTTGTATTTATTAGGATTGTACTTGGTGACCGATACAAAATGCTTGTTTATGCTCATCCATTTTGTATGGTGAGCTCAGGTAATGATGTGTATTTAAATGCACAGAGCCAGCTTAAGTATGCTTCAAATGCACTTCTGGCTAATCACTTCATAAATTAGGTGAGTGTTAAAAACCCAACTTATGGTTTTATGTTTTCTTTCCTTTCCCAATCCCTATTTGTCACTCTTTTTTTTTTTTTTCCATTTCTCCCTTCACACAGTAGGAAATGAATTTCATTGACATGTTGGGTTTTTATGATTGTGGTGTTCATGTCTTAAACACGGCAACTGAACATTTCTGTCTGCTAATAATCCTATTTAATCAACTGAGCTCTTTTTTTCTTAAGAAGAAAACTAGGCTGTTCTAAAGCCTATCACTTACTTTAAACTACGTTTTGCTATGAATCTAGTTGACAGCATCCCTTCTGATTGAAATGTTTCCTCGTTGACCACTTAAGTAAATCTTGAAGCTATTTTAAAAATAAAACAAACAAAAAAACTACTTTCCATTTGATCTTGAATTTGGAGAAAAGAGGACAGTTTTTACCGTTGCAATTTGCATCTGTGCTTACAGTGCGCTAAAAGGTTGGTGCAGTCTTTAGAGTTGTCTGTAAAGGTAAAGTTCAGTATGAAATAGTAGTAAATCTGCACAAGCAGTTTTTCACTGATTCATAAAGATGCACCGACTGGAAAGGAGTTGCACATACGAAGGACTTCTCTGTGGAAATCCAGATGCAAGACAGGGTTATGAATGTAAAATAAGAATTGAGTTATTTTTTAAAATCATATTATATGATAAAATAACCCTCACATTAACTTGTCTGTACACTTGTGTGCTAAGAGAATGATACAACCAATTTTCAAAACTGAAGGGTTAAGTAAACAAGCTGAGGAAGCAAGTTTTGTGACTTGGAAACAATGAGAAAGTGTGTGTACTGATCTGTTCAGAATGGTTATTTCTTGACCTGTAAATTGTTTTTCTGCTTTTGTTAAGCACCAGATCTGTTTAGACTTAATCCTATGCCCACCTCCCAAAAAACTCTATGCTGTATGTCTTGCATAGAAATAAACAAGCTGGCACAAACAGGACATCAGTGGCCTGATAATCAAACAGGTTTGACCCTTGTGTCCTTATGAACTTTTATAAAAGTGTGATGCACATGTACTTAGGAGTCACTGTTATGGATTTTAATAGCATCTATGTAGCTTCCCCTCAATGGCCTCTTGTGACGGAGTGAGCTGCACTATCGTTCGTTTGGAAAGTGTGATTCTTGCTGTGTTTACCACACTTGTGAACTTTATTTAAACTCCTTTGTCGCCTGTGTTGGTTTTTTTCTTATTTTAATAAGGGTGACTGAGGTTGCAGAGAAATTAATGTGTGCTGAGTCTGCATAGCAACTTAAGTAGGGTTGCCACAATACACTCTCCCCGCCTCCGTCCCTGAGAAGACTTTACCCAAAGTCAGGGTTCAACAATTTTGTTGCCTTATTGGCTATTGTCAAACTCATTATAGTGATGCTGTCAAACTGCTCAGTTACTAATAATAAAAGTATTGCAGGAAATAATTTTACTAAGAGTCGAGTAGTTAAGTGAGAAGCAGGGTATAAAAATGACTTGCAGGTGATTTGAAAAACAAATTCCACAATTTTCCAGATGGAATAATGACGCTTACTCCTTTAGAATTGTTTTAACACTGACATCAGTAATGCCAGTCCTTCTAAAGATTTTAACAGCATTAAACATAATATCCTCAAGCAACATTAAACACTCCTATTTAACTCAGCTATAATGCTGTGCTTTGGAGTGTTGCATCTCTTCGGGCCAGTGAACTGATAATTGGTCCATTGAGTCTAGTTATTGTGGCAACCCTATGCACATAACAACAACTAAATTGAGTTTGTTTTAGTTCGGAGTATGGTTATGACACCCCATGTGCTGACTTGCGTACCAGCTCTAACTCCCTCTCCCATCTTTCAACAGGATTCCTGCTCACTATGTCTATCCGCAGGCTTTTGTGCAGCCCGGAGTGGTAATTCCCCACGTTCAGCCCGCAGCAGCCGCTGCTTCCACTACACCCTACATCGATTACACCGGAGCTGCGTATGCCCAGTACTCGGCCGCCGCCGCCGCGTACGAGCAGTACCCGTACGCTGCCTCGCCGGCTGCCGCTGCTGGGTACGTGGCGGCGGGGGGCTACGGCTACGCGGTGCAGCAGCCCATCACCGCAGCAGCGCCTGGGACGGCTGCTGCAGCCGCTGCCGCTTTTGGCCAGTACCAGCCCCAACAGCTGCAGACAGACCGTATGCAATAGCAGATGGACTCCTGAAGGAAGCTCTTTCTTCCTCTTCCTCTTTTCAGCCTTCCAGTATAAGTAGTTAATCAGAGACAATTTATATTAACTAAGGAGCTTTAAGGAAAGCGATGCTATTGCGAAACTAAAGATTTTTATTCCACTGTCTTCATACAGTATGCGTCCAAATCATGTTGTTAGAGGGGAGGGGTAGTGCGGCATGTCTAGTTTCAAGTATCAAGCCAGAAGAAAATGGGAAAAAAAAAATACTGTACTGTCATGAAAGAGTGGCAGAAGTAGCAATGGGACTTCATATTTTCAAACAAACAAACAAGAACCAAAAAAATCAAAGGTGTACTTTTTACAGTATCAGGGAAGCAAAACTGCCTTTTATAAGTAAGAAAATGCTATTTGAAAAGTTTGAACCAGGGAAAAAACTGAGTCAGCAATATGTAATCTTTATCCATTTTAAGAGGAAACAAGCTTAAAGCACTGATTGTCCTTTCTAGCTTTCAGAAGTTGTCTTCGTGAGATAGTACCTTCTCACTGTCTCACTAACGGGCATTGAACAACCCAAGGAAGATGGCCGGCTAGTAAGATGGCGGACAGGCACCAAAGTTATTTTCTTCTCTGTCCTCTGGATGAGTGGAACTATGGAGCAAGTGATGTGGAAGTAAGGGGTGCAACAGCTGTAGAGACAATCAATAACACAGACAGTTCTGGACAGAACACATCACTTGTGCTCATGTGATGAGCTTGTCACATCCTAATCCCTCGCCCCATCCTGTTTCACTTTTGGGAAACTTTAACTGCTGGTGTCAGCTATTCTGATTCTAAAATAGGATCAGCCCTTTACTACAACAGCCTTCTCTTTCTATTTATTGCATCTATTCGTAACTTGTGAATAAAGGCAGGAAGAAGCTTAAAGAATTAAAACCTTTAAGAACTGTTTTAAGGGAATTTTCTTTTCTGAAACCATTTGTACAATTTTAATATCTATTTCAGGATTATATTTAAAGTATTTATTAGCAAACATACAGTACACAAAGGCGACTTTTGTTACCAAGACTGCTGTTCTTGAAGGGTTAATGGTATGTGATTATTATACTGTGCCTTAATTGTTATGCTATTTAAAAAGAAATATTTATTTTGAAAGTTTTACTATGCTGCGCTCTAAAGAAAGCAACTTTAGATGTGACACTGTAAAATTATGTATTCATCTCATGGCATAAATTATTTAGTAGGCTTAGATGTAGCATATTAAATATTAACCTAATTAACTAAGGATGTTGACTTGGATTTATTTAAATTCAGTATGTGCACTGAATGAGGGTACTCTTAACACTTTTTTAGGTTTTTACATAAAATATTGCTAGTTCATTCTTTTTCCCTCTACTAGTTTTTCCTGTAGACCTCTCAAATACACTAGTGCCGTTTTCTCACTCATCTGTATGTAGACTGACTATTTTTCCCCTTTGCTAGAAAATGCTGCTTTACATTGTCCTGTGAAACTACAATACTTGCAATTTTTATTCTTGACCGAAATGGAATTTAATATTTTACACTGTATTGGATTTTTTTATACTTGAACAATTTCATACAAGGGAAGACAGGATAGCATTTTTATGGACTTTATCCAATGTCACTGGATTTATTTTAAGTATTCTGAATACTAGCCAGTGTTACAATGTAGACATGACTCTCCTGTGCATATTATTTATTCAGTATGTATATTGCTTTACAACATTTCAGATCTCTTACTCTATTCACTCGTATTAAAACAATAAAAAAAAATGTTGTCGCACCCCGTCTAGTGATGTTTTTGCTCAAGTTGTCTTCGATCTTGTTTAGTTAAAACTAGGGGGGCAGCCTTTTATGTCATTTTTCTGGTCTGTGGGGTGAATAGCAGCATAAGCACTGACTTTAAATACATAGACTGATATGAACTGTATTACATGGAGGAAATGATACAGAGAAGATGGAGAAGATCCATCCTGAGAGTTATCAAAATAATTCAGAGTGGAAGGGACTTAGGGAGGGCCCAAGTTACTCATGGCTTTCTCCAGTCGGGTCTTAAAATTCTCCATATGGAGACTGCACAACCCCTGTGGGTAATCTATTCCACTACCTAATTATCCCCATAGTGTCTTTTTTTTTTTTCCCCTTTATCTAGCTAGAGCCTCCCCTGTTCGTTTATAATCTTCATCTCTCATTCTTTGGCAGAAAGCCCAGCCCTATCTTCTCAGTAACCTCCTCCTAGGAACTGGAAAGTTGCTATTCTCTTCTGTAGGCTGAACAAATCCCAATGCCTCAGCCTCTCCTCAAAAGCCTCATGCATGCTTCAACCCCAAGCCATCCTGCTGGCTCTCCAATGGAGTCATACAAGTTTATCAACAGCTTTCATGTACTGGGAGAGTCAAGACTGGACCAGCTACGCCAGCTGTGGTCTAGTGAGTGCTGAGTAAAAGGAAATAATTCCCTTCATCTGCCATCTGTGCTCCTGTTGGTACAGTATGATGCACTTTCACTGCTGCCAGAGTTTGGCACACACAACTCAGGATGGGACTGATTCAGCCTACCCCAAGCCTCCCATGTCCTTTTCAGCAGAGCTGCTGCCACGCCAGTCATGCTCTGGCCTATGCAGGGGGTTAGTCCATCTGAGAGAAGGGACGCTCTATTTGTTCTCACTGAAATTCACGAGGTTCCTGTTGTCCTAGTCCTCCAGCAAGTGTAAATCTCTCCAAATGGCAGGCCTGATCTCAAGCATATTAACTAAATGGATGGTTAAGACACCATCCCTAGAGGTATTTAAAGCGTGTAGATGTGGGGCTTAGGGACACATTTTAGTGGTGGACTTGGCAGTGTTAGGTTTACGGTTGGACTTGATGATCCTAAGGATCTTTCCCAACCTAAGTGATTCTATGATTCTGTAACTACGCCATCCATTTAGTATTGTTAGTCCTCAGACCTGATAGTACTGCATCCTGTCTCTTCCTCCAGATCATTGATAAAGGTATCAGGCAGGACAGACCCCCAAAGAACTCCACTGTAACCAGCCTCCAGACAGTTCATGAGCCCTTTTGACCAATGATTCAGTCAGTTTTTTGCCTATCTAGACTGGACCATCTGAAAGTGGATAAAAGGATTCTGTGGGAGACTACATGGAAAGCCTTGCTAAACTTGAGGTAGAAAACATCCTTTGCTTTCCCCTCATCCACAGATGAAGTCGTCTCATTACAGCATGCAGTTAGGTTCGTCTAACATGATTTACCCCTGTAAATCCATGCTGGCTATTCTCAGTCACCACCTTCTCATATATATGCCCAGAAATTACTTTCAACTTTGCTCACTCTATGATTGTTCTGTAGTTCCTTACATTGTCCTTCTTGCCCTTTCTGGAGATGGGTGCATCATCTGTCTTTCTCTAGTCATGGAAGACCTCCCCAGTGTCCACAACCTTTCAAAGCTGATAGTGAGCAGCCTGACAATGACAAGAGTCAGCTCTCCTGGTACCCTTGGGTACAGCCCATCTGGTCCCATGGACTTATGCGGATTGAGATTCCTCAAGAGGTCCCTGAATCAATCCCCTTCCACACCTGGCAGTTTCTTTTGTCCTTGAATCCTTCCTATAAGTACAAAGTGTTGTTATTAAAAACCTAAAGGCCAGGGCACCTTTCTGCATATAGTACTTGAACTGGGAAGCATTGAAGTAGCTGCTCAGATCCAGTCAATGATAAATTTATAATCTTTAGGAATACTCAACATTTCAATATCGGTCCAAGCCACAAATGACCAAAAGCAGTTGCTACCTGATGCCTGAAAGAAGCCTGTGTGAAATGCATGACAGTCTTGGCCAGTTCTTTGGGGAATGGGGGGGATGTTCATATAATCTTCATACTGAAATTCATTACTCCAGCTGTCACTCTTACAGTGACTTCTGCAGAAGCACAGGCTTGACTGCAGAATTTGAGTTGCTCTTTCATCCACAGAAGTGGTCTTTTTCACCTGCAAAAGCGGGCAGAAGTGAAACTGAAGTGATAGAAATGACTTTTCCTGGTGTTGGGGTCAGACTTCATTTCACCAAGGAGGATTATGAGACTCAGTTGTCCAGGACTGGTATGATTACTAACATCCTGGGCCGATGCTGTCATTTTCTGTTCTTAATGAGCGCTTATAGCCTGGCTGCTGAGAAGTGTTGCCGAACTGCCTTTTGCAATCTGACCTTAAGATCTGCGGCCTTGCAGAGCACAATGTAGTGTTCTTTCTGCTAAGAAGCATGTAAACACCCAGCAGGGAGGCAAGTAGGAACCAGTTAATAAATGCCACTTTCTACTCTCTTCTCCCATTTCCCTGCCCCAGAGAGGGTCTGCCTACAAGAAATGGTATCAAGTAGAAATTAAAACTGGAAGTCCCTCTGAGTGGAATACAGAGGATACAGACGGCTCAGGAAACTGTGTGGAACAGCAACCTATTATTTGATGTATAATGAAGAAAGCATCTTTGCCCTCCATAGATACGCTCCTGTCAACATCCTGGGACCTTCCCCTGCCTCCACATGGAGGTGACAAGACACCCCAGGGTAGAGCATGAATGGGAACGCTTGCTGCCCTGGAGGGGGACTGTGTTGTGCCGAGCCAAAATAGGAACAGAATAAAGTTTATGATTCAGTTTATAAAGGTCAATTGCATGCTGGCTCTGTAACTTGACAGATTAAATAACCTCAGCAAAAATGTAAATGTGCAAGTTCCACTAGCAAATCCAACTTTGAGCATATGACATGAACCCTAACTCTTACTTTTCTAAATAAGTAGCTGAACATAAAATATACCTCAATAACACCTCACATACTTCAAATGCAAATAGTTCATATTACCAGGACCAAAACAAAATAACCGAGAAATAGCAGCACTTAATTGTGAAATATGTGAATACTCAGCAGAAATGTTAGCATTTTACTTGAGAGATGGCAAATATGTAAGCAGCAAGGAATTGCACACAATACAATTTCCAGTCGTGTTTCCAAAACCTTCAAAAAAGATTTTACACTGAAAAGTGAGGAGTGCTGAGTTCCTCGCAGAGTGAGGAAAGGAGGGAGAAGTTTAAACTAGGAATGCCGTCATTAAGGAATACGTAGATTTAAAAAGGGTGTAATGCCCTGAAAGGTTACACTGATAAGCTGGCTATTAGAATTGTAATTTTTCCTAATATTTGTGTTTTCCTGTTAACTAGTGAACATAACTTGGCACTACTGGAGTTCATTGTATCTAATTTTTATTGGATTTTTCAAATATAAGAAAGGTCTGTATTAGGATTAAAACATGATGCAACCATTCAAAACACTTCTTACCCTTGTTCATCAGATGCTGAGCTATTTCAAACTGAGCAATTCCCATTATGCTCAAAGCTTGGTGAGAAAATGCATTCTATTCTGAACCTATGTTTCAGTTTTAAATAGCCTGCACATATTATTTGAATTGTTTTCAGTTCAATATGAATTTATTTTCCAGGTTTTTGGTATAAATAAACATGTAAGCTATGTCTTCAGATTGCAAAGTACATATCATTTGTGTTTTCCTGTGTGCTTTAACTTCAAACCGCTAGGTTATACTTCCTCAAACGAGCAATAAAACAGGCTCTGGGCAAAGTCAAAATGTAAAACGCTCAGGCCCATAGGAAAGTTTTTATGAAAAAATTATTAGCAGTAAAACCTGAGGATTATGATGGAATTTGGCCGTGTAACTACCACTAAAATATACAATGCTGTGAATGGAATACAGTAGGAGGAATGGGATAGTGCAAGAAAGGGAAACCACTCAGCCTTACACTACATTTAATATTACCATAAGGAGTGTATATTACAGCCTATTGATTAGCAAGACTATATTACAAACGCATGCTAGAAGTTTACATCCATCTGTTCTTTATATATCCCTGAAAACAATGGGGAAATGTTCTTTTAAGTTAGTTTACTACATTCATGCCACCATATTATTGGGCATAAGGATCCCAAAGAACATATTCATTATATTGTTATACACTACGTTTAGCAAAACCAAGAAAACATCTTAGAGTAGCAGCAACTAAAGATTTTTAAAGGACTTTGAAAATAGGACGGCTATGTGTGAATCCAATTCACAAAAGGCTTACTATGACTGATGGTTGGGCTTTGGGGATTTGTTTGCAGATTCTTTTTTTCCTACAAAGCCCAGTCTAAAATTATAAGAAAAAAATAAGCTTGACCTACTGTCAAAGAGTAAGGAGAAAACTACATGACTACATTCAAACATGCAGATGTGCACATAGAATGATTATCAGCTTTTCTCAATGTAAAGAAAATTAGCTCTGGAATGTTTCCCAGTTCCATGTGCCAACTTTGCTGAGATAAGCCATGAGTTTGGGCTAGCTTACACAACCATTATTTTTGACAGCAGTCTGGGATTAGGGAGGAACCCACCAAAGCCTGTTTCATCACCGAGCATCTAAAAGTCAAAGGACACAGATATCCAAATTAATTGGTGGGAGACTCTTTAGGTCAGTACCTCGTGTTAATCTTTGGACCAGACTTCACAGGAGCTCCTGCTGCTTCTTGTCCCCTCTCTAGATGTGGCTGTTGTGGGTGATGTCCTCCCCACTTCCATACAGGGCAAGGGCTCTTCCAGATGCCCACTTACTTCCTACTTAAGACTTAAACTGGATAAAATGTTTCAGTTACATTAAGAAAACCCCACAGTCTTTCACCTCAAACTTTATGAAATCTGGAAAAATCTTTACAAAAGAGCTCTTCCTATCCACAACTCAACTTCTTCTAAATTCACCAATTCCATTTGAACCAGAGTAAAAGATGCCAAAAAAAACCAAAACTGACAGAGGTAGATCATAAGTAAAGCTCAGTGAATCCATCATCTGTCATTCAGCTGTTAAGAGTTTTGTCACTGCACTTGCAAAGGACATAAATCAATCTTTACCACACACTTGAAGAACAGGACTCGTTTTTATCCAGCACTGCAGGCAGTGGATTTTGCCACCCTGTGAAAACTTTTATTGCTGGGGGGGTTTTAGGGGTTTTGGTTGGTTGATTTTTTTTTTTGTCTGGATTTGTAGTGATGTCAAAAATAAGCTGAAGCTTAAAACACTGCAGCAAACAAAATGCCCTCCCAGAAAAAAATTCAGGTAATTTTTTAAACATTTTGTGGTTTTATAATTTTAAAACACCCTATTTTAAAAAATCATAAATTGTTTAAAACACAAAATATTCCTGTACTTAGAAAGTAGCAGAGTAGAATATTCTGATTTTTCCCTGACAAGAACCACTATAATTGAGTGGTTTTCAACAGAAACACATCAGAGTGTTTTCTAACTGCTTCAAGGGGAGGACTGATTACTTGCTCAAGGCTGTGGATGCCATACTGTTGCCAAAAAATGGGATTCCCTGCCTTTTTGTTCAAGTCAGTGGAATTAATCTCCTAATTTGTTTACTAGAAATATTTCTGAATTAAGACAGAAATAACGAAAGTCTAGAGGCAAATCTTGTTTTCACTGGTGATAGTCAGAAAATTTGGGTATGTTTCACCCAGATAAGTAAATATGGGCAAGAGGAACAACACAAGCATAGCCAAGTTGAAGTGCAAGCTTTTTTAAAAGGTATGTCCAAAGCTTTCTAAAGTGACGGTCAGTCTCAATTATAATGTAGTTTCTTCATCACAGTAGCAATGAAGAACTTTAAAAGTGGGCTGCTCTCTTTGTCCAGCATGCTCTCTTCCTAGCCTTGGAAGATGGTAAGTAGTGCAATAAGGAATGTCCGCAGTTTCTTTTTCAATACAAGGTTAGGGAGTAGTGCACATTCTTTGCCATGAATATATGTTATGAACACTATTTAAGGAAAATGTGGTCTTCAGAAACCAAGGCTTAGGTGTCACAGTATGCAAATTTATGGACTATTCTTTCCTGATTTTCATCAGTATTGGCTTTTTTCCATTAATGAACTACTTTACCAAGTAAAGTCTTTTCTCATTTTCTGTAAAGTGTATCCTTTCACTAACCTGAGTGCCATTATAATTTATACTGTTTTTCATGTAAGCGAAAGTACAAAGATCTCCAGGCTTTATTCTTCTGTAAATGTCACCAGTTCCACTTACCCTACTGTACCTTGAAACTGGCTTTCCTCTGACCTTATCAAGAACAGCAATTTTCCTGTCTACTCTACCAACACCTGGGATCTTGCCAAAAGAAATCAGAATCTAGTGTAAAGCTCGGAGCACAGCGGCTGAGTGTGAAGACAGAAGTGTGCCCATCAGCCTTCAGAGGGCTTGTGTCAGAAGGGAGCTGCCCCTGATGTGGCTGAGGTAGCTCAGCGCCTGAGAAGGGCACACCACGGTTGAAAGGCTTTCTTGTGGGAGTGCATTGGTTTAGCTTTATAAGGGCTAAGCAAAGGGCAAACAAAGCAGCACTGTAGTGACTTTCTGAGGAAGAAAGTCTTGGTGGCCATTGGAACTTCAAAGAATGAAGCTAGCTTCAAAGATCTTGTATCTTGTCTTCAATATAATGCAAACCTTATGCACCACCTTGGTCTGATCCCAACAACGGCAGCGGTGCTTGCCAGCAGTTCTCTAAGAATACAGGTTGGCAGAGATACAAACAGAGCATCTGGAGGAGCCTTAAGGAATCTGGCTTTCCTAAACTCAGGGAATGGCAGTATTAGGGAGAAGCAGGCACTGCCCTTACTCTGCCTTCTACTGCGTGTAAGGTATGGTTTATTTAAAATGTGCCTGCACTGCATTAATTATACTTTGTTTCAGCAGGACAGCCTGGTTGCTAATTGCTACAGAGAGAACAAAATAGCAAGCTCTGGGCACAATCAAGCTGAGCTCGATATGCAGGGACTGGAGCCAGGGCCCGGACTGAAAACAGAAGATCTGCATGAGTATACCATGAGAGAATTGCTGGAGGCCAGAGAGGCTTGCTCTAAAGGGGTTAGAAGTACAGTCTGCTTGGTGGTGGTGGTGAAAGTGCTTTTACTTGCAAGCATCAAAAGATTTTCATGTGTTCTTAACGTTTAATGTGGTATTTAATGTGCTTGTGAGGATGGTACAATTGTTTGGAGTTTAAAAACTATGTGTGGATCTTCCAGGTCTTAAGTGGCTGAGAATGAAGGTAGTTTTTGCCCGTTTGTTAACTCCTAAGGACAAAGTCATAAATATGCCAACATGGAAAAAAAATTGTATCTCAGTGGGATGTTACTGAATCAAGGCAGGGTTGCCAGCAAAGTCTCAGGTTCTGTCAGTCATGCAGGTAAAAGATTTAATGATACTAACTGACTTTTAATTCTTAAACCAGCAATGATCTCAAGAGAATAACTATTTTACTGCACTGTTCATAGATTCTGGTATTTAGAGGATTACCTGTGTTTTCAACATCATTTGGCTGCCCCAGAGAACAACTCACAAAGGCCTTGTTGTTGAGCAGAGCAAGCTGCATGTAGACCCTCCAAACAGCGCTTTGCTCTACCAGGCATTGCCTTGCTCTGAAATTTGTAGTATGCGAACACACTCCAACACCTGTGTGTGTTTAATGGGAGGATAATTCTGCTGTTCAAAGTGATGTGCTAGAAAGAAGAAAAGGGTAGGTATGTGTTCATGTTTGTGATGAACTTGGTCCTCTTCTGATAATGACCTGGTGTAGAGGAGAGGAGGGGAAAAGGAAATTATTAAAGTGATGCTCAGCTTATTCCCCAGAGTCTGAAAAGATTACCTGTGGTGAAATCTCTCATGCCATTCTCATTCTTGAGAAGTGGTAGAAAGCACCCCACCTCAGGATTTTTTGAGGAAAAATACAGAGTAAGATCACTCAAAGAGCAGCATGTGGGGGAACCATGCCAACTACAAAATCGAAGTATTGCACTCCATTTAAATGGAACCACCTAGGCGCATCTCTAGTTTGTAGGCTTCATAGCAGCTTGTCTGGATTTACAGGCTCATGCTCCTGCTGTAGGAGGTCCTGCAAACTCAGTATCTCGATCACTGCCTCATTTTAATTAAAAATATAACTGACCAAGCCATTCTTCCTTCTGCAACTGAAATCCTCCTTTCTCAAGGGCTACAGCTACACAAACCTGGACAGCCTTCTTGGGGGAAGATTTTCCTAAGTCACAAGGTGGTGCAAAGCCATTGGCAAAGATCATAGAATCATAGAATCATTAAGGTTGGAAAAGACCCTTAAGATCATTGAGTCCAACTGCTACTGCCAAGCCCACCACTAAACCATATCCTCGAGCACCACATCTACCCTTCTTTTAAATACCTCCAGGGATGGAGACTCAACCACCTCCCTGGGCAGCCTGTTCCAATGTTTGACAACCCTTTCGGTGAAGAAGTTTTTCCTAATATCCAACCTAAACCTCCCCTGGCACAGCTTGAGGCCATTTCCTCTCGTCCTATCTCTTGTTACTAGGGTGAAGAGTCCAACCCCCACCTTGCTAGAACCTCCTTTCAGGTGGTTGTAGATAGTGATAAGGTCTCCCCTCAGCCTCCTCTTCTCCAGGCTAAACAACCCCATTTCTCTCAGCTGCTCCTCCTAAGACCTCATCTCTAGATCTTAACCTACAGACTAAAAAGCAGGACATATAAAAGCCAGAGCTATTTCAACTATCAAAGGCAATGTATTGAAAAAGAGTTGGACAGTGCCTCCCCCATTATTTCTCAAATCCACTATCTCACTTCTTTTCAGATAAGTGCACCTGCACTCATTTCTCATAAACTCTTTGGTTTTTTTTAAAAAGCAGAGGCCATCTATATTTACATCAGATGTAGAATAATAAACTGCCTAGTCTGCAGCTAATCATGGAGAAAAAGAGGAAGGGAAGCTGAAATGTCTTATCCAAGAGAGAAATTTACTTAAACATAAAAAGTGCAACACTAGATATTATATGTAAAATTTCTTGTAAGTTTATGTTTTTGGTTAATTGTTAGGGGAATATAACTTCAATGGTTCTCAAAACAAAAGATCTTCTTTTAAAATACATAGTCAATGGCTTCAGGTATCTGAAAAGTTAATTTAAATGCTTTCTTTAAAAACAATTAATTTGCACCATGAACATTTCTTCTCACTCATTCCAAGTATTTTTCCCTATGCCAGACATGCATAACTTTCCCTGGCAAATGCTCTAGCTTGCTCTGTCTCACCTGGTATTTTATTAGATTGGATTGTAAATCTTTTGACCTGACCCTATTATTTTCTTTATTTAAAATATTTAGTACATGATACATAATGAGTTATATTTCACCAATAATAAGTGGTAATAAAATATTTTAATTTGTATTTTTATACCCTCTCCCCATTTCAATTTGCTCTATTATTTTACTATTCTGTGAGTCTACTTTCATGCCCTCCAAAACTGCTGCTGCTCCTCCTCTTTTTCTTGTTGGCCTGAACATAACAGCATAGGTCAGGCAGCATGAAAGTTATAAAAAATTTGCTGCCTAATTAGGATTTTGTTGTTGGAAAATAATTTACTATATCCGTTCTCTCTTCCGCTTCCTTTACATCCTTCTCTCTGCCTCCTATTTTTTCTTCTCTCAGGCTTCAAGCTGAGACTACGCCCTCTAACATTTTCTAGTTCATTGGAGGTCATTAGCAAACAGCTTCAGAGAAGCTAGACAGCATGTTTGCTCTTTTCATGTTGCTGTATTTCAGTTTTTGATGGGACAGAATCTATTAAGATCTTCTCCTGTACTCTTCTTTTCACATAAGCTCTTTGTTCTTTATGATCTACGGGAAAAAAAATGTACGCATATACTGTCTCTTGCTTTCAGTATACTGTCTCAGCTTTCACAGCTGAAAAACAGCAGAGCCACAATTTCAAAAGGTAAAGAACATGCTACTGTATACAGATATTGGCATTTGTCTTTACATCACTGATACATACACCCAGACTAGATTCAAATATGTGATCAGATGCAAGTAAATTATAAGCTGTATATATAATAAAATACATGCAAAAATACAGGTGCAATTGTAATGCATAAAGCCTTGAAAATCTGCCACACCGTGCATTGTTATAGTTTGCTTTCCAAAGTCACCACATTCTTATTACAAACTAGTTTCACACCCTGCCAAGTTTTAGAGACTGTTCATCACACCCTTCACGCCTGCCAACTCCTCCAGCTAGCCCTCTGGAATACAAAGCCAACTAAATTTTATAGGTCCTACCCAGAATGAGATTTGGAACTATTAAAATCAACTGCTACCAGCACATTTTCTTCACAGAGAATGGTATTCCACCGAGGGGTTTTCACATTCGGAATGATAAGCAGGGAAAGTCTTGCAGAAAAATAAACAGTTGAAATAGTGGCTTAAGAGACCATTAACAAGTGAACAGTATTTTTCACAGATACCTATTTTCTGTAGAAGAAACAACCAAAACCCAAAACATAACAAGGAGGAGGAGGCAGCAGGAAAGCACTCTTGCAGATTTTGCGGAAATAATTAATTTGTGAAAACAAGAGGAACTTATGAAAGCAGAGAGAAAAAAAATGCAATTCATTTACTCAGTCAACAGTGTTAGCAGAATTTGCATATCCATCCCTGTTTCATAGGCTTTGAAATTTTGTTTTTCTCCAGCTGTTTTTCTTATCATTTTGGCATGTTTTCTCATCACACACAGCCACTTAGCTCTCAGACAGACGCTCTTGCTAACAGACTGCTGGCATCTTTCAGCTGCTCTCAGGCCTTCCCTTTTAAATCTGCCAGCTGCCTCTCTCACCCCTCATAACGTTACTGGCCTACCCATCTTGTATTTTTTTCTTAAATCGTTTCCAGCTGCCACATTTGGTGCTCTAGAAACTTTCCATTCTCTCCCCCAGAATATGGTATTTTGGAGTGTTTCTGTGGGCTGATGGGATGACAGCAGATTTCCAAAGCCTCTTTCTGCCCTAATAAGAATCTTATCCAAGTCCTTTGAAGATTTTCATGCACCAAACTAAAAATTTCTTTTGGCTCTTGGCAAATGCTGGGAAGCCGAGAGGAGGAGGAGAGCACGGTGCTAAATCTCCAATGTGGTAAAAATACAATGATCAGATAATCTCACCTCTTGTGTTTTCACAGATCTCATGTATCTTTTCCTCTGTTCTCTTAGGCACTGCCCAATCTCCCACACTGTGAGCAAAACCTCTGAAATTTAGAAGACATTTCAGCTAATTTCAGCTTACAGTTTGGGATCACTAGCCCAACAGTGCCCCAGTCCTTACACTCTTGCAGAGTGCAGTCTCTGGAACTGACATGGAAAAGGCTCTATGTATGTTTAAGAAACATACTTTGATACATGTGAATCATTTTACTTTCATGGTCAAGAAAACAATTTTATACACAGATTCCTCTTAACTGTGTAAGTGACAGTTTAGACACACACCCGGTGGTTATTCTCAGGCATTCTTTTGCACCTTAAGAAGCAGGTAATGCTTTCATGTTATGTTGGCTTTGTAAAATTTTGCCCTGAACCTGTATGGTTATAGGAAAATCTAATTGCCATCTAATTAAATGTACTCAAAATTAAATTTCAAAGCTATTTGCCTCTTTTTTTCCATATTTTGGCAAAAGTAAAATGAAATCTGGCCATGTGAGGGACTTAAAAGTTATGGAATCCTAATGTTTTTCTACAACCTCCCTTTTAACAATGCCACTTGAATAAACACGCTTGAAGGTTCAGAAAAAAATAATAATTTAAAAAAAAAAACCAAAGGTCTTATCTGCGTATTATCTAAGTTTCTATCTGATTCACCAAGGGCTGTTCCTTTTTATTCAAGACCTTTTCTTATCCAGATGGAAGCTTAGATTTACCTGCTGGAGAGGCCTGTATGAAGAACCTTCTGTGAAAATGGTGCCCACTGTCCACAGATGAGCCAGGACAAAATGTGTTGGCATCAAGCACTCGCTTTGCAGTAAGTCACAAACTCAGAAAATCCACTTACAAATGTCGTGCCAGGCCACAGAACGGGGTACATGTTTGGAAGTGCCTGAGAAAGGAAACCTCCTCTACCACTGTGGAGGAAGGCTTCCCTGCTCATCCTCTTCCCCTCTCCTCTCTGAAACTCCTGGCACAGGGAGAGGAAAAGACTTCTGGATCTGCCTGCTCATTCTAAAATTGTTAGAAGGAGAAAGGGACTGTATCCTGAGGCTTTGAAAAACACCAGGAGGAGCTTGCAGTTTGAGTTTAAAAACCAGTTCGATCACTACAGTGGTCAGGAGAGACACAAGCATAGAATTGGGAGGATAAAGTAGAGGGGAGGCTAGAAGAGGTTTTAAACAGAATCACCAACAATTTCATACTGACTGAAAACTGTTCCCCACTCAAAGGGTCTAGGGGCCTTCTCCACAGCTCACTGAAAGCTCTCCAGATACCTTCAGCAAACTTTGGGTCAGGTCTTGTGGTTTGCCTTCGGATTAGATGGTTTTAATAAAGTACATTAACAGATGTTTTCAAACACTCCTGAAGTCAAGACAGCTGTGGGATCTTTGCAAGACATGAGGTCGTTACCAGACCTGAGAACAAAAATCACAGGTTCCTCTCCAATTTGGTTTCTGGTGCTTGCAAAAAACTTCTCTGACAAAAAGAGAAAGAATTTGCAAGTCAGCTCATGAAAACTAAAGGAGAACCAAATTCCACAACTACCTAGGCCATCATCTAGCACACGCAGTTCTCCATACCTGCCAAGTACTATCAATACTCTAAAAAAAACCCTATTAATAAGAAGTGTTGTTATTTGGAATAGACTACACTGGGGTTGCCTAGCTCCAAAGAAACCAAATATGCTGACCGTGACACAGCACTCTGAACTTTCCACATGAGATCACTAGATATCTTTGACAGTGAGAAATGAGAATAGGATTATATACTCAGTATACAAAATACAGAATCACTTTCTATATCTAGGGTTGCGTCAAATTAAATGGCAAGAATGGGTTCAAGTACTTTCCCTCTTAAAAAGAAAGGAAAAAAAATAGACAATAGGATACATGTCCTCCCCTTCCTGCGATTAATTAGATAAGCACTACCCGACGGTGCCAAACTGTGTTTTACCAGCACTGAATACTGTAGCCTGGTGCTAAGCAGAACTTGATTCTAACAGAGAAAATCAGAAGTAATTTCCACAGGCCTAACTTTACCCTAGAAAAATTAATCTCCCTAGTCTTGCTCTGTGGTCAAGAGACACACAGATCCTCTGAATTACTGTCAGAAGGAGCCTCTTTCTGCTGCTTGTAAAAAAGGATGCTTGTTAAAGGGGGGACCAGCTCACCTAAGGTAAAGCTTGCTTCTGTAGATTCTTCACCCAGATTTATTTTCTTCTGTGTAAAAGCTTTTCTGCTGATTTCTGTTTTTCAAATAGAAATGTAACAGTGATTGCCTAGCTTTGCCTCTCTGATTAAAACTGAACTAAATCCTGCAGATAGTTCATAGAGACAATCATAAAAGCAACATAGCAACACAATAAAATATGAAAGTATTGTATCAACAGCTGCTAAATCACAGAACAATCACTATCAGCTTGAAAGATATAACCTTAACTGTGATATCAAATATTGGCAGTAAGGAATGATACTGAGCATAGCCTGTGTTTAGATAGACCATTTGAAACCACTGGAGGAAAACGTTCAAGATGTATTTCTGGTTTCCATTTCATAAAAATCAAGATGATTTTTTGAGAATTTGTATTTGAAATTATCAAAACATCTATTGTAAAAAGTGGCATCTCCAGCAAATAGTTCATTAAAAAGGAAAAAATTTTCTAAGAAAAAATGGAAGGAACATATTCCACTGCATTCTCCATTGTTTGAAATGAAGTTTTCTCTGGAAAAAAATCATTATACCAAGATCCTGTCAGTACGTAGTCCATTTAAATGTTCTTTTATGAGGTCGAATGGAGGCATACAAGGACCTCCGAGTGCTTGGAGAGAAGGACTATATTTTCGTTTTGGTTAATTTTCAAGTCTCATCTTCCAATAAATCTGGTGTCAGCATCTAGCTCACAGAGCTGACACAGTGTGGATGCTGTACAACATTTATATTACATGTGATACATATTTCTGTGTAGCTTTTGCAGATGAACATTTGCAAAAGCCACAGACTGCAAGTCAAGAACAGATGTCACAGACTTGAATGCCTATCATCGAATGCTGAGGTATGAAAGAATGGGAGGAATTAACCAAATATAATAAACAATTTCACATAATTGCATACTGAATTTTATCTCACATATGCTATGCAATACCAAACACATACATAACACATTCATTTTATGCATACAACCCGTATTTTTTGGATATCGGTTATCTTCTTCTAATCAACAAATTCTTTTAGTGTTGAGACAAAATTGCCTGCATTCACTTACATGTGCATAGATGAACACAGTTGTCTAAAAGTCTTTGCTACGTAGCCTTTTCCTCAACATCTCTACTGTGTTTTGTTGCACAGTAGATCAGTTCTGTTTGATCACTTTTGCTCACTGTGGTGTGAATATACGTGCCTGCATCTGTGTGTGGATTGAGAGCCAGGCAACGTGTGTAATGTAAAAGATGTGCTTGCCAGGTAACTAACACAGGTGTGGTACTGCAAAGCTGCAAACCCAAACACCTCAGATGACTATGTGCAGGAGGGGAGTTTCAAATAAATTCTGTATCAGTGGGCCAGGTTTTATCCTTTGTAGCTCTCACCAAGTTTGTCCTGTGACATGCTGTTGTGGTGGTTCTTCAAAAAATATCATGCTAGAAAAATACAGACATTTTTCAATATTACAAAGAGAGGAGCAGATTATACAGGTTCTTTCAAAATACTTGAGGGGGAATTATTGTGGTTTTAATGGTCATTTTTACCTGGCCAAGACAGTGGATCAATAGAGAATGTTGTTAAATGACTTCTCTTCAGACAAAAGAAGGTAGCAGGCTTTTTGTGAATGAGTAGTCATAGCAAATCCATATTTTTTGAAAGATGGGTTATTTAAGAAGTTGTGAAAAAGTGTAAAAGGTTGTGGCACATAAGTAAAACGATTGCTAGAAAGTTTCATTTCTTCATAAAGCTGCACCAGAATTTCACAGCTGACCAGGTGTCATGCTGTAAAATCCAACATTCCCACAATTACTGAACCACAGCAATTGTATAAATTTGAGCATTATGTTATGTATCACCACTAGTCTCCCTCCTCTTTTCTGGGCAGCAGCACAAATGTACTGTCAGTAGATACAACTCATAGAGAGAACCAAATATTTGCTGCTACAACACACGCACGGAGCTAGTAACGGCCAACCCCATTTCATCCTCCACAACACCAGCCAAAATAGCCAGTGGTGATGCCAGACTCAAAATATCTCACTATGTCCTTCTGATAATACCAAAGGACAGGAGTCCCACAAATTCAGATCTGTCACCCTTATGAAACAGATGAAACTTGATGCGAAAAGTATCATAAACCACTGAAGAGCGAGGTATATCACAAAACCTGATTTGAGTCAATTGAGCCAACTGAATCATAAAACAGATGAACAGCCAACTGACATATAGTCTCCTGCGTTTTTTGCCATGGACGAGAAAAATCTACCTTTATTCACTACATACATAGCTACTGATGTACAGGATTGATGACAAGTTATTCCTTAGAGCACATAACAAATTCTAGGTGAAAATCTGTGCTAAGCTGCAACACTGCAGAGCTACCTGAACCGAGAACCCACAGCAGTGACAGGTATCACTGGGACTCTCAAGTGCAAGTTGTTTTTATAAAGCCCCATGCAAAGTTCAGCCACGGAGCTTTTGATCCACAGGATTCGGTCTGTGGCTCACATAGGAATTTGTCATATTCATACTTTACTCTGCTGTAAGTACCTTGATTGAGGCTTCTGGGTTAATAAAAAATTAAGAGAGTAACATCTTTTACTTGGATCAGTCCATGATTCATCTATCCCTGTCAGCACAACCTCAGAGCTCCCACTTTCCTATGCCATATCTGTGTCCAGCATGTGAATTCTGTGTCTGTTAGGGAGTCTGCGCGGGCGTGACTGGAGAATGACCTGACAATATTCAATATAGAAGCCACTGTCGATTGGCATATATTTTTGCTACAGTGGTCACATAAATATAGTTTTAAGTCATTAGCAGCATACACATCCCTAGTTACAGGTTATATTTCAGTGAAATAACTGGATGAACGCTGGGTCAGACATGGAATAGCTATAAATCAGCAGATCTCTGCAGCTTTCTGTACAGGTCTGGAGCCCTAGAAGAACTGAAACATTTAATAGGTAAAAATAACTGTTACAGGTAAGAGTCTACTTCTAAAGTATTAACAGAAAAATTCACAAAATTGTCTCCAAAGATACATTAGCTGATTAATACTACCCAAAGACACAGTTCTTGCCCTAAACAGGTACCCTAATCTAAGATGCAAATGAACAGAAATAAAGGAAAGTAAGGGAAAAATCTGATACCAGAGAGGTTTAATACAATGAAATCACCAGCTTCTGCAGTCTTTTCAGTATTAATGCCTATTCATCTCACAAAGACAAGTTTGAAGGAAGAAGTTGGGAAGAGAATATATTTGTTCTAGCCCACATTTAATCTTCAGTTAAAACCAAAAAGCCCCAAGCCACTGTCAAAGCAAAATTGCCACCCAAGCCACCCCCAACTGTCAAAAAATTTCTATGACTGTGTTTAAAATAACTGGTAATGGCCTGTCCAGATTTTGTACCCCAAAAATGCTCCCCTAAAATAAAGGAAATAACCCCTGTGCTTAAAAGCTCTTTCACATAGGAAATGATGAGGTAGCAATAACGAGGTGGCAGCAATGGGGTTATTTTTTGATCCTAAGCTAATTCATACCATTGGAAGAACATTCCCTAATGTACCAAATAAGTCCACCCCCTCAACTTTGAGAGAACAAAAGAAGAACAAGCATGAAAATGGGAGAGTGAGGTTTGTACAGAACCAAATCCCATGAATGAATCTAGGAAATCTACATTAAAATAGTAAAAATTTGGAGATAATGTAGAGGGAGCCACAGGATGAATTTTAAGCGCTTTCAATGCTAAGCTCACTTCCATTGTACTGAAATCACTCTCACTTAGTATGAAACCCCATTCAACATACAAATCTGCCTGAAACAACAAAAAGCAGTAGTTTGGCCAAGTTTCCCAACAGATCTGCGGATAAGACCACAAAGCTTTAGTCTACAGGAAAAAGCAGTTGACTTGGCAAGTCTGTCTGTGGCATGCTGACCTTTTTTTCAGAAAAGGTCACTGCAGAGTCAGGTTCCTGAACTTCCCAGGGATTCTGCAGCTACAAAACTAGGGATCTTTTAGACTGTAGCATCGTGATAGCCTAAAGCAACAGGTATTAATATGCTTTTTTTTTTTTTTTTTTTTTAATTCCCACAAAACCTTTTCAGAGGTCTAGGAGCAAGCAGGAAAATCTCAGCAAGAGCACGTAAAAACAGCTGCACTTACGTGAAAGGCTGGTGGTTTCTGGGTTTATGTGAGGAGGTCTCATTGCCTGTTGTCTGCTCTGAGCACAATTATGAGAGTTTAGCTTACACTGCTATCAAGCTGGCTCTTTTTGTTCCATTCAATGCACTTGAAAAGAAAAAGAAGCCAGTGAATTTTTTTTCCCCAATTATTTTTAGTGGATGAAAACCACACTATACACCTTGGACTGCGGGAATCAAGTTCCAAGCCACGGCAGATTACAATAAATTGATTTGCTAAACAACCAGATAGAAACCCTTGTGTTCCACAGTATTTTAAGCAAGAGAATGACATACTGAAACAGACTTAACACTGATACTAGCTTAAATCTTAAATTAGATGTGCAAAGCCTTTTGTTTTTTCAGGGTGGGGCTCACATATGGAATGATCAAACCAGTTTTTAAAGAGGTAAAACCGCCATAATCAGAGTGCTGAGTTTAAAGAGTCATAGAATAACTCAGATACAGAGTTGTAGATACTATAAATCATCATATCATTATTAATTCCAAAGGCATGATAGTTGCTTACACTGTTGAAATTTTTCATCATTCTTTTGGATGAAATTATTTTAAATTTTCTAAAAAGGGCATTTATTTTATATATGTATATATTTATACTTGGTTTCTTTTCCTTTAGGATATGACACGTGAATGGTTTAAATAAGGCAGAAGAAACTATGCGAAAGGACCCTTTTGCTAAAATGAAAAATAATTTTGGAAAAAAAAATTAAGGGGGCGGTGGACTAGCTGATCTCAAGAGGTTCCTTCCAACATGAACAATTCTGTGGCTCTCTGACAGGTATAGCATATGATATATACCGCATATTATAAAATATATACTATGCTTTATGTAAGTATTATATATTGTCTGCTATATATTCTATATACCATGTACATAAAATTAAAGAAAAGCTAATCTGATTATTTTCTTTAAATAAAGTTACAAACTAAAGAAGTATTAGCAAAGAAAAACAGTAAGAGAGAAAAAGGGATACTTCTATGGTCTTGATCAGATATTTTAACAGCACAGTCTCCAACTCAACGTGTATAACAACAAGAGAGAAGAAACTATTAGGACTAGTAGTACACACACATACACATGCATACAACAAACCAGTCCTAATATAATACTGATTCATTTATACTTATCATTCTGCATGTAACCACACCTTTCCAGCTACTCTGATGTTCATAAATACGGCATAAGGGGGGCTGGAAGTGCATTCCAAGCATCCAAAGATTTTAAAAAAGAAAGACTGCAATTGCTTTTCAACCAAGTATTAACACCAGGCAGAACCTGATGCTGCTGCAGTACAGAAACTGAGTAATCATGCCCTGTGCAGGTGGAGCGTGGGAGGTGAAATCCACAGTCAGTGAATGAGGTTGCTGGGCAAGACACACACACACACCCACACAGCAGCTGCTACTGCTGCTCCTCTCAATAGCCCCAACATCTGAAGAAGGCAAGCTTTCTTCAAAGGTGAACTGATTCAGCTGCACAAAGGTTTAAGGACATTTTTACTGACATTTTTGCTAATTATTTGCTGAATTACAGCTATCTCCTATTAAATAAAGGTAACATCTCAGCTGACTTCAGCTGGAACAGGAGCTGACCCCTAAGGACTGCCACCTGCTCGTTCAAATCAATGGCTAAACTTGTGTTGACTTCAATCATCCTGGAACAAACAGACCTTTAAACCTAAGGGCCTCCTCAAACAAAACTGGACTAAAATCAGCAGGTGTTTTGCTCAGAAAGGCTCCTGTACAAACCTTCAATTGCTAAAAAGGGCCCTAGGACACATACAGATGCATATGGGCACTGCCCATCTTCTATTTAGTGTCTGAACTGAAACATATTTTTCTAAGAGACCTAAACACCTCTGAGGATCTGAGCCTTTGCTCATCATCCTCTTCCTGGTCAGTATTAGGAAACATAAATATGTATATGTGTATTTTTTCTCATACCTGAAACTAATCTTTCTAATGCTTGTTATTTGCTGGCATCCAGCCAACTGTCAGAAATGTGACACGGTAACTTTGAATCTAGGTTTTGGTTGTACTCCTGAATATGAATATTTGCATTTCAGAAAATGAAGACGTTAGAAAAGTTGTAATTAATGTCCTAGAACTGACATCCAAAATTACAACAGGAGAGCGGAAAAAAGTAGTAACAAAAATCAAAATAAATAGTAAAAGCAAACAAATAATAGTCCCTTCTGTTTTGCTTTTATTAATTGAACAGTAAATGACCATACAAGACATATAACCTTTTGCTTGGGACCTGTATCACACAAAAATCAGGACAACCAATGAACAAATCAACCTTGAACAAGTCCCATATGTGTGGTGCATCAGGTTCTCTATGAAATTTGTTCAGTAACACTAAAAAGAGGTTTAAGAAATATCTGCTATGAATACCACGAGGATTCCTGGGAAAGCTACACTTCAGAAATATTTCAACTTCTTAAACATTATCACATTAACACTGGTGAACCATTATACTGATGGATGACTTGGGAAGAGGGGATCATATGTGTTGCTTACCACAACTGATGCTGTGGATCAGCCTATATTTCCATGAATATTCATGTGGGGACCCTCTTCTGTTTCTGCTAAAGATTTCACTCCATTGTTCCTCTAACACATTTTATTATCCTCTTATTAAGTGCTGTACAAAAGAACTCTCAACAATTCACTCCTGCACCTGGGGAGGAACAACCCCATGCACTGGTATAGGTTGGGGGCTGACCTGCTAGAAAGTGGCTCTGTTGAGAAGGACCTGGGAGTGCTGGTAGACAAGCTGACCATGAGCCAGCAGTGTGCCCTTGTGGTCAAGAAGGCCAACGGTATCCTGGGGTTCATTAAAAGGAGCTTGGCCAGCAGGTCAAGGGAGGTTATCCTCCCCCTCTACTCTGCCCTAGTGAGGCCACATCTGGAGTACTGTGTCCAGTTTTGGAACCCCCAGTTCAAGAAGGACAGGAAACTGCTTAAGCAAGTCCAGCAGAGAGCTATCAAGATGATCAGGGGACTGGAGCATCTTCCTTATGAGGAAAGGCTGAGAGACTTGGGTTTGTTCAGCCTGGAGAAGAGAAGACTGAGGGGGGATCTCATCAATACCTATAAATATCTGAAGGGTGGGTGTCAGAACAATGGGACTAGACTCTTCTCAATAGTGCCCAATGACAGGACAAGGGCCAATGGGCACAAGTTGGAACACAGAAAGTTCCACCTAAACATGAGAAAAAACTTCTTTCCTGTGGGGCTGCCAGAGCAGCGGCACAGGCTGCCCAGGGAGGCTGTGGAGTCTCCTTCCCTGGAGACATTCAAAACCTGCCTGGACACATCCCTGTGCCCCCTGCTCTAGGTGTCCCTGCTCAAGCAGTGGCCTGGACAAGATGATCTCCAGACGTCCCATCCAACTCCTACCAGTCTGTGATTCTGTGATTCCTTGCTGCTGTTGAAACGCAACCCCCATTGTCTGCCGGTGGAGGACATAACTTTGCTTATCGCTAAGGTACGTACACAGGAGATTGCAGAATCCATAGGCAAACCACTCAGCCGTGCCGAGGCAGCCAACCACAGGTATGCAAAGCAGGCCTGGCTCAGTATTCCAGGCTGAATGAAGCTGGTGCCTGGAAGAGGCTGACATTTCAGGATTGGTCAGCTCAGCTACAAGCAACAAGCTTTTATATGCTGTGGCATAGATGCGTGCCTTTAATACTGGTTTTGACTTTGCAAATGCATTCTTCATGGCAATACACAACTATTTTGGCTATTACTATTTAATGTTTTATAAACACCACAAGGTACACAGCTTTGAAACAACACTTCAGAGGAGCTGCAATGCCTGAGTCTATCTTATACCGGGAAAATGAGTTGGAGCTGCTTGCAACAAAGATTTGGAGATATCCCAGCTCAACAGCTGGGCTGTAGAGGCAGATGACCTCCTACGGATCAGAGGGACAAGATGGAGCTGAACCTCACTGGGATGCTGAAAGGTCTCTCACTAATCTGACATGTACATCAAATATATAACAGTAATCTAATGAAAGACCTTACAAGTCCTTGCAAGCCACAGATTCTCTGTGAAGGTGCATCTGTGTTATTTCCTTTCCATCTAAAATAATTATATTTTAACCTAATACGATATACAGGAATTTGGATAAAAAGCTCTTTTATCACTATTAGTTGGTTGTTTCACAAATATTATAAATTGCAATGTATTTACTGTTGAATTTATATTGTACTTGAAGCATTTCTGTCTTCCTTCAAAACAGAAGGAAATTGTCAGCCATATTAGCTCAAGGCTGTGTATCAAATCATCATATTTCTCTCTTATGCTCCTTTTTTTATACTCTGTGATAAGGCACTTACATTAGTGGAAGTCTGTATACAACCAATAGTGTTGTTTCAGAGGTACTGTTATAACTGAACCAGAACCTAAACTGAAGCTCTTCATTATACCAACACTTTATATATTTTTAATGTTCATGGTCTAATTCATAAATCAGCCTTAGAGCGTTGTTTTCCTTTCTTTGCCTTTATGAAGATACAAGAATGGCACATTTGATGGGGGATTAAAAGAGAACTCCAAGATTAATTATTCAGAAGAGCAAACAATATTCTCTTCTAAAGAAAATGATAGCTTTTAGAAATGCAGTGCAATATGTACAGAGCCTGTGTAAATACAGGAAAGCAAGAAAATAAGAATGAAATAAATGACCAGTTTTAAAACAAAAACATTCTGATACTTAAATCATTGGCCTACATTTATTCAAGTGAAACATTAATCCAGAAATGTAGGGTGAAGCGCTGACCCTGTTAGTCAGTGACAAAACACTCATTGACTTGAGGAGAACCAGGATTTCACCACATGAATGTGCAATATTTATAGTTCCTTCAAATCCATTTTAAGCATTAAATTTAAATATGTTTTGTTCCTTTTCTTTGCTCCTCCACCCCTTTTGGGAAAGAAAAAAAAAAAAAGGAAGACAGGAAGATAATCTGGCTACTCCAGTACTTGGCTTGATTTATCCTTAAACCTTTTTTGGCTTTATACTTACAAGGTTCTTATAAAAGAAAAAACCTTCTTTACTCAACAGAGGAAATCCTTCTGCTGCAGCTGTATGGCAAAACCACGTATTGAGAAGAATAGATTTCAGAAAAGGGGGCTGGTCTTAAAAAGCACTCAGAATATTGTGAAATAAAAAGATGCCACTCCATTTGCCATGGAGAATATGAAAGGTAGAGTAAATGACTGTGCTAAGCTCTCTGCTGCTGTGCCTGATCAGCTCCTTGTATCTAATCTAGGTAGTCATCATTTGTAAAATAGTAATTTAGGCTGACAAGACTGCATATTAATATACGTACTGTACTGTACCTTGGGATCGTTGCCAGCAGTCTCATTTTGCAGGAGGATATAAAACTGAGATATCCTCACTCTTCAAGTCCTCGGTTGAAGCAGAGGTTGTGAAGGAGCAGAAGAAAATCCACACCGCTCTCGCCCCTGGCATTCCAGTTCTGTTTTGGAAAAGTATAAATCACCTCAGTATCTTTCAAGAACTAAGTACAAGGTTTCTAAGACTCACATTCAAAACTTGTGGTCTTTCCCCCTCTATTCTATATTAGGGTAGTAAGTGTATTTACAGAAGATATTTGTCAATAGCTAAATAGGTCCTTAAAGGACGAGCCCAAGCATGGTGAATATGATGTAAAGGTCTTTATTTTCTGCCTTAGTGAAATGTTCTAACGGGGACTGACTGCTTATCATCTCGCTTTCCACCACACCTCACCCATCCAGCGCAAAGGAGTTTGGAGATGGACAAAACCAGCTAGGTACAGCGTCAGCAGAAGTGGGTAGCAAATGTCACTCAGGAGCAAATCAACTGTTGTAAAAGAACAAAGGAACTCTGTCTCTAAGGGGGGTTCTTTGACTTACTTGGCCTCCAAAGACTGCAGTTTGGGATATGCTACTTCTGAACCACTGTCTGAATAAGGTCACAGCCTAGTTAAGTGCTTGGGGCACCACTAAATATATAACTGTCAGAATACACATTGGTTATCTGCCCACATTGCTATTTGATTATAGCCTACAAAGTGTTCTCTCTGTAAAAAATTATGTCACCAATTCGTGTGATTTTACTACAAATATTGCACAATTTGGTGTCTTCCTTAAAGCATCATTTCCTAGAATCAGGTAATCGTGTAATTATTTCAAACGAAAACTAAGTTTCTAGCCCAGTGGGTTGTACAGCAAACCTTGAATTCATTACTTGATTATTCCCAAAAAATCTCAGAAATAGCAACAAAAAGATTCTCAAATATCCCCAGCTTTATAGAAAAAAAAATAATATTTTCTGTGTGTCTGGATTTTTCCATACTTTTGCTGCACCACCTCTCCGGGCTTCCCTATGCAAGAAGAATATGGATCTTAGGGAATCATTAGTGAGTCATCCTGGGGAAAAATTGAGAGCTGGCTCTGTGCTTTCTACCTCTAGGGGCTGAAAAAAAATATTTGCAATCTAGATTTACTGGGGAAAAAAGTAAGCCGTGGCAGAACCTCCTAAGCAATAAGCAGAAATGGCTCTTACTGAATGCTAGATAATGGATTTTAACCATTAGCAGAATAGTATATGAAGAGAACTGAGCCCTTTTACTGATGATGTAGACGCAGCAAGTCTTGACAAGCTCTGATCATGACATTGATGCCATCGTACACATGGTGATGAAAGAAACGGCAGCAGACAACAAGGAAAATAATGTCATCTAGTAAGAGAAAACTGCAGACACTAGAAAACAGATTAAAACATCAGATTTTCATGCCTGACCCAAGCATGCGTTCTGAAGGCAACCAGAGCTCCTAAGGATGCTGTGACTTTTTTCAATGAGTCAAAGAAGCTGCGGCATGAGGAAGACCACAAAACATTTTTAGTAGTTTTTGACTTTTGGCAGTGTTTGGGTACGCTTGCATTTTCCTCAGACACAGCTGGATTACAAAGCACTGACAATGACAAGGCCAGGAGCACAGACATTTATCCAGCTGCAATTATCCTGCTGAAATGCTCCACAGCTCACATCTGGGGCTGGAACGGTGGTCCAGCATCACAGTAAAGCTGTTCTGAAACTCTGTCAAAGCTGAACTGTATATTCAACTACTAAGTTGGAAGCAGTGCCTCACTTTTTTAGTCGCACCAATGCATTACTCAAGGACACTGATAGTCTCTTAATGGATCGCCGGCAGCCCAGATTGAAAGAAAGATCAAAACAGAAGTAAGAAGCTCAAACAGAAGCGGTAATGCTTCTGAAACAGGAAAACAAACATTGACCAATGAGTAGGACTTGGTCATTCCTTTTGACTACTGCTTCCATAGGTTTCACACATAGCAAAAGAGTAGTTCAAGGTGACGTGATAACATTACACTCACACGCTTGAAAATTCTGCTTTCCTTCCTCTGATTCTTAGTTAAATCACCCTCATTAGAAGTCCCTTGCAAATTTCTGCCCGTAATTAAATGAAAAACATGAAACTTCACTCAAAATCCGTATCAAAACCCATTACTGTATAAAACAAGATTTTTAGCAAAAATACAACCAAAGCCTATATATCATGATAAAAAATAGATAGGGCAATGTAAATACTTAGCAGAACTGGGGCCCATCCCTACCATGTTCATTGAGTCGCTTTCCCAAAAGAACAGCTCGAAAGAACTGAATTAAACTGCAAAACTACCATTAGTAAAAGTAGTCACAAAGATTAGTATTTGTGAGATCAGGACATTTTCCCCTTGGATTCAGCAAAGCTCTTAAACATATACTGAATGAAAAACAAGTAATTCCATCCCTGTGCGACAAGCTGCTTAAATACAACTGGAATACCTAAGTGCTCTGCTACACAGGGATGCCATTATTCACATACTTAATGATAAGCACATGCTTATTATTTAACTTTTTACGTTGCCATGCCTAAAGAGAAGCATACATCTAATTAATGTACAATCATGAAATGAGAGTCCACACCCCCAGAGCTTACTGCATCAAAGAGAATACAGAGAAGAGATAAAAAAGCAGTAGAGTGACATCAGTGAAAATAAATGTAATTTGAATCTGCCTTAATCTTATTTTACAGGTGATCAGACTGAATGATGACAGATTCAGCTTTATTTCACACTAGTTTCAAAGAGGAGAAATAGTCCACTTCTTAGGCAGAATCTTCCTTTTTTTCCCTGCATGTCTTGACACTTGATCTGTAAAAGATACCGACAAAGTGCTCTTCACAGCCATTTAGTTAATTAGCTATATGCTGTTTTTCAAATCCTGTAGAATAAACAGCGGATTTGGTAAGCAAAAGGCATCTTGACATGTCCTGAATGCACTCCAGTGTTATTTAAGCAGATCTAGCAAGTCACACTACCAAGATTTTCACTTGATATTCCAATTTATTTTCACACCAGTAAGCGCTTGCGCGATTTCAATTCATATTAATATTTTCTGCATTGCTCCAGCAAAGACAGACTTCATGAAATCAAGGAAATGAGCAATAATATTTGTGGTTTTCTCCAAACTCATCTATGAATTATTTAGATGCAGCCTATATCAATAGGGGATCATATACATTGAACATATACATTGGAAGTCCATTTTCAACAAATACTGGGAAGGTAAGCATTAACATTTTCAATAGTTGTCTTCTGTGAAAAAACATGTACGCAAATAAAGGATGCACCAGGATATTTTCTTCTACGTACGTTACAATGCTGCCATTCTGTAAAGATTTTGATAGCCTCTCTCTACAGCCTCTGATGTGTTCTTTGGAATCCCTGTACAACTTTAGAAATACATTCTTCTATAAAAGGGATTAAAACATGACAGCCTTGGCAGGGATTTTCTGCAACAGCAAAGCCAACAAGTAAAATGAAAAAAAAAAATCATAGTTATATTAAATGCCATACACTGTGCTCCATGAGCTACTACATTTTAACTGGGTAACTTCCTGCAAGAGGGCTATTACTGCACTTCTTGCATAAGAAGAGCTCCTCAATTTCAGAACTATAGCATAAATTAGAATTGTAAGTGTTTTTGAATGTTTTGATCCTGAAGTTGGTGACCCTGTCCTCACTAAAAGAAGTATACAAATAAAAACTTTTAACTTTTAACGTTGCAATTACTGGAATCCATGTACTTTCTGCATGTAAATCTAAGCCAATATATGAATGCATTGTTAGACTGAAGGCAAAGTACTCAACCCCAAAGTCTGATCTTCCAGTCATTCCTTGCTCAGTGTTTTACTTGATGCCAATGCCGAGCATTTTCAAAACTTTTTTTTTTTTTTCTGTCCAAGTCTTTGCTTTCTTTGATGGGATGAAACAATAGCATGTGATGACATATTTCTCAGATATAGTAAATTTTTTTGGACATACAATATTTTGCAAAGTCCAAAATTTGCACTTCTCTCATTCCTTTCTTCTCCTTAGGGGGCTATTGCTCATCCTGAGTTAATAACTCCACAGTTCTTTGTAGAACTGCCTTTTAAGATTACCTTTATTTATATAGAAACTGCAAGGCTCTCTTCTCTAATGTTTTCAGACACTACCGGGTTTCCTCTGTATTATGAGGTCACTTTACAATTACTGAATCTCCCTTTTTCCAGTCTTACTAAATTTATTACTTCTTTTTGTTCCCTTTACCTGAGTGTTAGCCTTCTAAGTTTGCCAACATTCTCCTGGGGAAGAGAAAAAAAGAACTTGTTTGTTTTGTGAAGAAAGCTCTAGAAGGCGGGAGCGAAGATGTGTTAGAGGGAACTTGTTCTAGACATGTAGGGCATCTGCCAGTTTGGTAGCCTCAGAAGACTCCATGGAAAGGAAACGCCCGATGGTTTTTCCCTCTTTTCTGCACGCTTGTGATGTAAAAGGATGATGTGGAGTGTTTGACTGTGCTCTTACAGTAAAAGCCTGTAAAACTTTTTTTAAGTTAACTACATTGCATTTTTCTCAAAATAAATTGACATTTTACAGAAATTCAACTGCATTCATCATCCTAAACTTTCCACTCATCACACTGACACTGCACAGGTGTTGGGGTTTTTTTTTTCTCTACGAGGTGTACGGAATACGGACCTTGAGCTTTAATCTATATGTAGTAGTTTCACAGTTTCTTAATCCTTTGGGATTTTCTTTCCAGAAAGAGGTCTTCTGGGCTTGTTTCTTGCTTCTCTTAAGCAGTTTCTCCGTTCTGTGCATTTTTGCAAACAGGTCTTCAATTCCATGCTACCGTTTCCCTTTCGGAAGGTCTGGCAAGACCCTCTGGTTTAAAACCTGTGCTGTTCTGTTGATTTCAGCTGGCTGTTTATACACACCAAGGAGAAGTAGTTAATTTCACTGAGTACAGGAAGCTGCAGCACTGATTTTTTTCAATTTCCGATGCCAATTACATTGCCTGCACTAGTGAGTTTGGATCCCAGACTGATCCTTGCAGTCAGCTTGCTTTTGCTTAAAGCTCTTTAGGCATGTGAGCTCTGTGAGCTGCTGTTAACTATGGCACCCTTGTTAAAATATTATTTTCCTCAGCCCCCATTTATCTGCTGCACAATTAAAACAAATCCTTGTGTTCCATATTTTATAGCGTTATTGTCAAACCATCAGAAACAAAACACAAAGTCTTCTAAAATATGCTATAAATTTGGCAGGGAAAAGTGCTACTGATTTTTGCACAACCACACGGTTAACTTGAGAAATAGATGGGATCTTTTTCATTATCACTAAATAATGAATTATTTTTCCATTCAAGAGCAAACTTTTCCTTTAAAGGCTGCAAATTCATGGTCTTCTCCCAAGACTTCCGTGCAGAAAGTCAGCTCATCTGATACTTGGAGGTGAAGCAGATTTCAGGTGGATGATCAGATGCCGCTTGGGACCATGTGGTGACGAGCACCGCGTGACTGCGAAACACACCCGCTCCCATTTGGCCAGGGGTACGGACTAGCGTGAAGCCCACAGAGCCTGGCAAATGAGGCTTAGGCACGAGGGCTTGCCTACTGGGAGAAGTCCCGATTTCGTGGCCATACCGAGTGAAGGCAGTAACCCCACCGTGGGACCAGCTGTACCAGTGGCCGGGCTAGTACGGTTTAGTCCAGCTCGGAGGAGACAACGAACTAACTCTGCGTACATCAGGCCGCCCTTGGCCTCCCCTGCCATGTGAGGGGTCTGCCTGTTCCCACACCGTCCCTGCTCTCCCTTCCCAGCGTGGGCTGGCCCTGCGCGGCGTGGGGTGCTGGCTTCCCACCCACCCGAGCTGTGCCCGACGGGCAAGCAGGGCTGCGGCGCCTGCGGCCGTGGGTGCCCCTGCCGTGGGCGCCCCTACCCTGGGTGCCCGCGCTCTCCCCGGCTCCCCCGCGATGCTCCCCCGCTGCCATCTCCTCTCAGGCTCCGAGCCTCCGCACCGCCGCCGAGAGACACCTCTCCCTCTCCCTCTCCATTTTCACACTCCACCCACTTTTTGCTTTCTTTCTCCATCTCTGCCACCGTCTCTCTCTCTTTCTGGACTTGTCTTTATTTGGCACTCCCGGAAGCCGCTGGGCATTTCTCTCCCTGCCTGCCCGGGCAGCTGATGTGACTGACTGACACCGGCTCCCGCTGAGGAGGAGGAGAAGGAGGAGGAGGAAGGAGAGCAGCGGCGAGGCGAGGCGAGGGAGGGGGGAGCGAGTGACCGGCCACGGATTTTCATTGCAGAGAGGAGGGGAAAAGAAAAAAAAAAAAAAAAAAACAGGCTACACGGGTCATCAAAACAGGTAACTCAAGAGCAGGCAGCGGCGGGAGGGGCGGGATGCGGGCAGCAGCGGCCCGACCCCCCCCGCCCCCGGCCCCGGGCAGGCTGGGGCGGGCCCGGCGCGGCGCCGCCGGGGCCGTGGGTGCGCTCCCGCCGGCGGTGGCAGCGGACATCTTGGGCGGGGGGGGAAGGGAGGGAGCTGGGGAGGGGGTGGCGATGAGGGGGACATCTTCGGGTTCGGGTCGGGGGCTGCATGGGGCGGCGGCCTAATTCGTTGAGCGGGCGGTGTGCCCCCGGGCGCTGTGCGGGTCAGGGCCCGGCCCCCGGGCCGCACCTCAGCTTCCCGCCTGTCACCTGCCTCCCCCTCCCCGCCCGGGGTGATAAGTGCAAGGAGGCGCGGGGAGGGAGTAATCGGAGGGGGTGTGTGTGTGTATGCGTGGAAGCCCAAGCAAAACACCGCATCCGATGCGGGGAGCTCCTCCGCCAAGCCCGCGGTCAGCGCCGGCGGCAGCCGCGAATGGCTCCCGCGGGGTGCTTTCGGCTGTGCCCCGGCCCCCACCCCCGATCCCGGCAGCCCAGCTTTCCGACAGGTTATTGAAAATGCCCTCCGCTTGTTTATGCAGACCTGCGATGCCAGTCTTGAACTCTCTTTAGCCGGCGTAGGATGATCTAATTTTGAGGGAGGCAGCCGTAGGGCTTGGGCGGCGAGTCCTTGGTTCCTCCTGCGCTTGGAGCCAGAGGTGTGTGATGGGGCTGGCTAAATAACCTACAGGTTTAGCCCAGAGAAAAGGGTTAAGCAGCATCTTAGGGTGAGAGAGCTGAAGACAGAATATATACCTTTATATAAAAGTATGTAAGGGATTCCGCAAATACGAGACGGCTTTCGGAGGGGGCAGGGATGAAGAGCTGCGAAGCCGAGATGCTGCATTTTGCAATAACTTGACATGTGAAAGGAGTACTCCCCCAGGGATGCAGCCAGCACAAAGCTGGGAAGAACTTGTCATGACCCCACCTGAAAACATGAAATCTGTCTTTTGCTTCGAGGATTGCTCTAGATCCACGTCTTAGCATTACGGGATCAACAGTGATGATTTTTATAAAATAAAATTCAGATTCATAACGCGTAGGGGCATTCTTAAAAACAAAGACCATCTGGGGAAGAAAGCTTTCTTTATATGCATTACCTAAGTGAGCTTGTTTTCCAGTGATGGAAAATGTTTTCAGAAAAAAAAAAGCCTACACAGAGGCCAGTCCATTAGGAAATAGTTGGAAGGAGCCTGTTTAGCAGGGGGGTGGGGGTGGGATCAATACTGCAAATCTTTATTAATATATTTCTAAGCCAGGTAAAAGTGGGGATGGTTCATGGACCACCATGTTTCATTGTTCCGTGAAACTGTAGTCAGGAAACAAGTCCTACTTCAGAAATGTAACTTTAAACGTTATTTAGAATAGCAAAGTGGTAGACAGAATGAGTTGAAGCTCAATACAGGACTCTCAAAGCTGGCCTTTTAGGACATTGGTGTGCGTTGGATACCCTAATTTCATTAAAATTTTATCCCTGCATTTCCTTTTAATTACTTCTTATGCAAATTATAATAATTTTTCTTCTGATTCTGTACATTTCCAACACAAGGATTTCTTAACACTATTTCAAGCAGGTTTGCACAAGAACAAAGGCAACCCACCTTCTGTAGCAAAGCCAGGCACGTACAATGATTTGGCCCTTCTAGGTCTTGGGCACAACAAAAACACTAGTCTTCAGAATATTCTTACGATTCATTTGCGTCTTCCCGCTCAAACGAATGTGGCTCAGCTGTGGAAGGTAGACAGGCACAACTCCAAATGTAATGAATAAAATATGTTTTCTCAATTAAATAAAAATGAAGAGGATGTGCATTATTTACTATTATAGTAGAACCAACCTATGACGTGTTTTCATTATTCTTTGTCAGCTATGGCGCTCACGTTAGTGGAGAAAAGTGCTTCTTGGTATATCTTAAGGAGCAAGGGTACTAATATTACATGTATTAACACACCCACCCCCCCTTAGATTTTCTAATCCCAGTGTATATTTTTTATTAATCATTTAAAATACATTGGGGACTGTAAGTTGCGGGGGGGGGGGAGGAAAGACTTAAAACTCCTCCAGGACTAAAATTCACGGGAATCTGAATTAGCAGGTATTGGAGAAGTAGTGGAGTGCATCAAGGAGGGCTGCAAACCAGACATTGTATTCAGTTCCCAACCTTGACATTGACTCGCAACATTACCTGGAGCAAGTCAGATAATCTTTCCATGTTTCAGTCTTGTGGCCTGTCAGCAACAATAATGTTGCAAGAAGTTTGAACTCAGGAGAGAAAAGTGGTGAACTGCCAAATATGTTTCAAAAATACTCTTGGTGGTTCTACACAAGTTTTAACATCATGTGCAACAGCAGCAAACCCAATAGTCACAGCTGCTGCCTACTAGAACATCTGACTGCATGAAAGAGAACATTCTTTGCCTAGCCTGTTTATTGGGGCTAAACCAAAGAAACACCTACAATAAATCAGGTATAAACTATTGCAGTTATTCAGACAGCTGTTTTATTATGAACTAGTTAAAAGGTTTTGCTTGATTAATCACCCCTAATATATAAGAATAATTTTAATTCCTTTCTCTGAAGTTTTTAAGTGCATCTTTTGCAACAGGGGGAGCAACTGGGAACTTGCCGTTTTCCTGAGGTACAGAGTCAGCTCCAGTTGCTCACATATTTTTGAAAAATGAGTCATTTGGCAGATATGGTTTACTGACTCTCCAAATAAGAAATGCTTCGAACTCTAAAGGTTCAGCTATTCTTCGAGAATGTCACCGCTAGAACTGTACCACCATATCAACACCTTTACTAAGCAGCATACACTGAAGTGACAGAAGCTCAAATAAGCACAGCTGCAGCTACGGCAGAGATTCTGCTGATTCAGCTAGTTCAGCAAGAGTGTGGGTTTGGGGGTTTATTAAACCTCTGTGATCTTTGTCACCGTGTTAGCAAGACTTTATGGCATAGACATGGCCTTAGCCTGCACACATACTGGCTACCATCATCTTCATTTCACCTGTGTATGTAAGGTATTCTGACTGTCAAATTTCAGGGACTTTTTGTTACCAAAAAAAATGTCCCATTGAGACCACTTTCCTGAGTATATGCTAATGGAAATTGCAGTGTCTGACCCACAATTTTTCAGAGAATAGCAGGCTAAAGAAATTTCTTGTAAAATCCAAAATACCAGTGGTAATATGCTGGGAATCAAAGGCTTAATGCTTTTGTAGTGTATAGAAAAAAAAACCAGGTAAATGCTGAAGTACATAATTGAATAGTGTTGTATTTTTCCAATAACATATGCTCATATCCTATGCATTAAAGTTATGTTTTGTATTAGTTTAAATAATTAATTGCTTTTTGGAAGAAATGCAAAGAATGATCTACTTTTCCATGTGTAATCCATCATTGTTTAGAGAGAAGAAAGAGCAGAATAATTCATCTAACAGCTCTGGGTCCTCTAAAGCAACCATTGTAGAAAAGGCTAACTTTACAAGCATCTAAGATGGGTCCAGTTTGATCTTTCTGGGCTTCACGATACCTCACACTGAAACAAGAGGAGGGATGAATAGCCGAATGTCTCAGGTGTTGCAAGTGAGCAAGGTTCCATGGGTTGTCATTAAAACTCAGGACCTCTGAGTAGTAACCAGGTTATAGCAGGAAATAGAAAGGTCTTTTTTAGTAGCAGGTGGCCCATTTCAGCCTGAATCAGAAGCAAAGGCACAACCCATTGCAAGGCTAGCAGTATTGCAGAATCAGTGGGCTGAATTTTGGAATGGGAGATGGGCCAAATCCGTGAGTTTTTGTGATCAGGAAAGATCACAAATGAGCTGCAGAGCAAAAGGAGTAGTATTCAAATGGCAAAAATTTTGCTTCAACCCTCCTGGCTGCCACAATGCTGGAAGAAGGTCCCCAGGCTGCAGGCTGAGCAGGTCACGATGAGCCTGAGACCGTCAGACGCAGAGCGCTGAGATCAGAGTTGCAGCAGGATGTTCTGTTAAGAGCAAGAACACTAGCTAACTTGGCTGCAACCAAGCCCAGCTATTCAGGCTTTGGCATAATATGGATATGATGAGAAGTAGCGTGTGGAAGTGTTGTGAACGGCCACCCTTGCAGCAACTGAAACTGTTACTAACCTTGGTACTGAATAAGTCTATTGTCTCATCCTTTCTGCAGAAGTCATTTCATAGTTTGTGTTTTTAGAGCTTGCAACACAATCTGTTTAGTTTTATCTTTCCCCCTTTGCTTTTCTCCTTTCACATCCCAGAAGAACTGAAACACTCCGTAAGGGTTTGTACTTTGTGGAGTTTACCCTTTTGGACAGTGCAAATTCAATTTGGTTGGAACCATAGATAAAGAATCTTACTGTTCAATTATTATGAACTGAACTGAACTGAGGCACTTTAATAAAATCAATGCCTGTATGCAGCATTTTCTCGGTTCAGCAAGGCAGCCTGCTTACATACAGTAATTGGACTTGTGACAGGTAATTAAATGGCTTGTAAGGCCTTTAGGGTGCTTGATTACATGCAAAGCACCACACTAATAGATAGCAAATGAGGTGGCTAAGAACATTGTGTTTCTGTTGATTGGAGAGATACTAAAACTCTTATACTTCTTTAGAGGGAGAGAAGAAAATAAAGCCAAGGCAAGACTATGAGCAGTGGTGATATAAAAAGGGAGCATAGAAAGAATAGGAGAATGTACTTAGAAACTGGGTTGCCTTGGTTATTTTAAGTCAATCATGCTTACACAGACTGTCAAGTCTTGACTGCTTCAGTATATCATTAAATAATGAACTTGTTCTTTGTGATCACAAAATTGATAAGCCAGTCAAAATTATTCAGCAAGGGATAGGAGCTCTTCACAGAACTTACATATAATTAGCAAGTGAACCGATATTCCAGGACGTCCTAAGCACATACAGGAACACATGACATATTTTAAAGGATTCATATTAAATTATCAGAGGCCTAACCATAGTCCATGCTGTTATTACATTGACTTGTAAACACACAGCTTGATGTGTGCAGTTGCTCACCCATAATTATGGGACTAAACTGGGGTGTGATAAGAAATCTAAAATGCATCAACAGTCTTAGGGGTACTTGTCAAAGTAGAGGTTGTTTTACAAAGCAGTTTTGTAATATTTTTTAAATAGTGGGATATGAAAATGCCTCCATTCCTTCCCTGCATGTTTTAATAGACAGCAGCCTGGTCATGGAGAGGGAGAGAAGTAGAGCAAGAACAAGAATGCAAACAGAAAAGTATGCTTTGTGGTACCAACAGCATAAAGCCAGACAAAGGAAAAAACTTGGGTTAAATGGAAGAGGCGCAGCATGAACCTGCTTTTTCCTCTTCTACCCAAAAATCTTTTTTGCTTATAAAAAATAACCCTTTAAAAACACAGCGGGTATGCCAAAGAGATGAGTCCACGGACAAGATATTTCAGGTAGCACACTCTTACACCAACAAAGCACTCATTTGTAGCATATCTGTGGTTTTAACACACATGTTGAGATACAGACAGAAATATTTCATGATGAGTATACTGGAGCCAGCCAAGACTTCAACTTATCAGTCAAAGCAGCACACCCATCCACAAAAAGCAGAAGTCACACTGACATTTTTGTCTTTCTGCAATTCCAGGTATAACACTTGTCTATTTTAACAACAACAAAACAAATGAACAAAAAAGTTGTCAAAATTCTAATACTGTGAGATATACAAGACTGTATTTTTTACTAGGATAAAAAAGGGTATTTTTTCTCTATACTTAAAAGAGCATTGCTTCCAAAGGAGCTTGTAGCAGATCTAGGGGCAGAACAGGAAAAAAAGGTCACCAAAGGCTCTGATCTGAACCCTGAATCGTTCTCCTCACACAGGGCTTTACTGAGAGGTCTTCTGGTTTGATCCAATTTGACATCAGTTTGACAAGCCTGTTTACATTCCTCTCATACAGCTAATGGGAAACAAAACACAAACCATACAAGGTAATGTTTCTTTCTGTTTACCAACACATAGCTTCTTCTAACCAATACTCCCTTGCTTTGCATTCTCCACCTAAATTCTCTTGCAGTAGTAACCCAAATACCTTCAGGGGCTCCTTGTTACCACTCAGACAGTACCAGGCTTCTTCTAAGCTCTGCCTGGGAAGGAGCAATCCCTGAGGCCCCAAGCCAGTGGGGTTTCATTTTCTGGACCAGAATGGGGTGCAGCAGGAATTTGGGTCTGATGCCAAAGGTGGCAAAAAGACTGCCCGCTCAACACAGCTTGGATTTGGTACACAGGTTTGAGTAGCGGTGTAGGAAAGCCAGCCATTTCAGGCTCAAGCTGACTGTGGTTTGGTTTTTTTTTTTTTTTCAGAAAAGAAGTTCCATAAGATGCTTTTTTAATTTGAGGGGATGTTCAGGAACACATATGCGTTTCCCCTCCCTTGATATATACCGATATATATTGTACATAAGAACTCTTAGAGGACACAGTACTATATATACACTATATCACCTATAAAATGTTCATGACTGGCTCTCATAGTACCAGCTGGCAATCCAGGTTTTTGTATATTTTATTTTGTATCTCAGTGGCAATTTATTAAAAGACTATGAGAGAAAGCACATGTGCAGGCTGCTATACTTTCAATAAGACTGTCATTTTCCAAGCAGCATAGGAATGTTAGATACAATTAAAATGCCACATTGTTGCCTGTATTCTGTTTTAGGCATCTGCCCTTTTTTGGCATAGTGAGGAAAAGGAAAATCTGACCGGTAGCATTGTAGATGATGAGCATGAGCGAGACCTGGCTTTATTTTTCAGATGCTAGGTGGATTTGGAAGGAGGGGTACTTAGGGGAAAAAACCAAACAAATAAATGAACAAGTCGCTTCTTTTTCTTCTAAATTAAGAGTGCTAGGAAGTAAAACAAACTGTGGAGCTTTATACTGCCTCTTGCTGACATTTGTCAGAATAATATAATACTTTACAGAGTGGCACCATTCCTGTGTTCAGAACTGCCATTTTTACATGCATGATAAGTCATCATATGTTTATTTTTTCCCCTTATGCTACTATACTGCATTTCCCTGTGAGCTCATTACGGCATGTTTCTTCTCGAGATAGAGCAATATGGTCCTCTGTCATAAGGCACATACAGCGATAACAGGAATAGTACCTGTGTGTTTTGGCTTCCTGTTTGACTGCTGTTTGGGATGAATATGTCAGGGGATTTTAGTCTACAGACAAGTTTTTTTCCCTTGGTGATAGATAAATGGTGCTTTGAGACATCTGTCAAATTGGGGAGAAAAGCAGTGATCTCCCAAGGCCTGTGTATAAAAAGAGATCTGCTTTTTGGTCTTCAGCATGCCTTGTTCACCTGGTGTTGGCTTCACTTCTTTTGGGGAAGAAGCGACAGATGGTAGTGTTACCACATTCCTTCAGCACTCCCAAAAAAGATACCACTAACAGTAAACAGGGCAGATCTGTGGATCCTCCCTCTTATTTTTTGTGCACAGGAGACAGTTAACAATGTCAGCATTTAAATGATTGTGAGTAGATGCAAGTTAACACCTTTCCTGGCTTTTAGTTGACCTTATTTTCAGTGAAGGGCAGTGTACTTCACCAAGAGAGCAACTGGATACAGGATTACGTGGGAGTTGAAGCACTGTTGTTTTTAACTCCTTATAGGGAGTCAGCATCAATTCCAGGAAAATATATGATTAACCCTGATAACCCACTTCAAGATCAAAACTTTGATTAAAATCTTAGTAGAGATGAGACAGAGAATCTGTCTTGATGTAAATATCTGCTTTATGGGAGTAGAAGAATCCCATAGATGTATTTACATCCTCTTTACTTTTCATTATCATGCAAAGATTTTATTTGGCATTGTAAGTAGACCAGTCTTATTATTTATTTATAATATAAGTTTTGATGCTATATTACACAGACAGTATCCTTACAGAGTCAAGCTGTACCATTTGTGTTTTGACTCCTTTTGAGCTGTGGCTTTGTGGTGTCGGTTTGACCATGCAGAGTGCAGTGTGGAATGATAAGTAATCAGACGAACAGCTGAATATAGGCCAAGAAAACGCTGAAGATTGTCATATTATTATGAGCCAAATACGTGAATCCCTAAATATAGGCAAAGATGTCAATGTTTAAATTGAGAACGGATGAAGAGAGTTGTCATGCTATTGCTCAGTGGAGTCTTCACTTCAGAACAGTAACATTAAGTCCAGTCTTGTTTGTAAGATACGTACCTAGTCAGCTGTTGGTAAAGTGAAGTGTAAATGTAATGTTATTATATGTACTACCGATGTGCTCTTGTAGTGTTATATACAGTAATGTCAAAAGTATACTTGCACTTTATTCATGCATGACAAGGATACCTGTGTGTATACTTACGTGCATACATGTATATAATTATAGATACAAATACCATGTAGTCATGAATATGGAAGTACACAGATAAAAAGGTAGGTACAGTGTGAACATAATGGTTGAGGAGTTCTTAAGTGTAACACCTTTTAAAACCAATAAAAACCTGGCATCTCTAGTTTTATGGTAAAAATGGTTCCTACTTCTGTCTAAAAAGACTAACAATATATTATTCTGTGACTGCCTCGCTGGTGATACTTACTTTTGGAAGAACAACATTGTAGTTCTCCAGCTAATGGGAAGAATATAGTGAGCAAAAGACTGTTGCAGCTGGGAAGTGTTGCATAAAAATGTCCATAGCGTTACTGAGTTGGGTTATTCCTTGAGCTTCTGACACGATAACCCTTATTGTTAGCATCTTACAGAGGGGAGTTTGTTGGGTAGATCATTACAATCCACCTCTGTTCATTTGTGAGATTCCTCAGATCTCCAAGTATGTGCAGTCAAACCTGTTGCGTTTGTAGTGAAACAATTGGGTCCTTCCACAGGCAAAATCAGGCTGAAGAGGCCAAAAAGTAACAAGTCTTCCAAAGAAATTTTTACATACCATCAAGGAAAATTATAAGGCAGATGAAAAAAACCCAGCCTACCAGACTGTATCTTCAAATAAGGACAAACAGGAACTATACTGGAGATACACTTTAAAATACTGATGAGTTGAGTGTTAGGATGCTATGTTAGACCAGCCTGACTTTAGACTGGTTTAAAACATAAATTTTAAAACAGACACAATTTTAGGCTTTTATGTAGCAGGGTAAAATGTGAAAAGAATGTGTCCATAATATTTTTGAGGATTAACAGTGCTTTGTTTTAAGAAAGGGTTTAATATTCTTACAAAAGTTTGAACATTTCAGAAGCTCTCCTGATGCCTTCATCTCATTCCTGCCAAGATACTTGTAACCTTACAAAAAGTTGAGGGTTTGTTTTTTTTTAAAAATAATTTATTTTTCGAACAGAATAGTGTGCATTTTCAGTATAAGCAAAGAGAGCCCCTCTGAATTTTGACAGAGTTTATATGCACACTGTCTAATGTCATCCTCTTTTGGGGGGTTTGCGTTTTTCTTTAATGTAAATAGGAAAACCCCACAAATTCCAGACAAAACTTTCTCATGAGAATGGTTCTCCTGAGGGTTTCTCACTGTAAAATCTTCTGCTTTGCTTTTAGGTCAAACACAAACCTCATTATATTTATAGGGAAAAGTCTGAAGGTCCCACCTTGTTTGACAGGCAGCATGACTCAGCACAAGAGCTCTGCATGTGTTTCCACAGTGCTAGTAGCTAATCTTCTCTTGCACTTAATTTTTAAAAATAAAAATACTATTAATATTTTTATTCATAAGAATTATTAATACTAATTTGTAAAAATCTTTCTTTTCGGGTTACTTTACTTTTTAATTATAACATTTGGGCATTCCCCCCTGGGTATGGGGACACTGAAGCAGCATTGTTTGTTGTGGACGCTAGTGTTGCACAGTGTTGCACAGTTTATTGGAATCTACTCTTATGCTTTGGTATCTCTGAAATACTAGCACTTTTAGTGGGCTGTTCATTAGGATCTAATACATTTACACATATATTCCAGGTATGCCTAACCTTTCTAGTCTACAAGCCATACAGCAATCAATGGCTAGTGGCAGAGCACCACAGGGTAGGGACCCCAGAGAGCCGCTGACTACCTGCTTGCCCCGGCTGGGGATGCGAGCTCCTCTGTTGCCCCTATTTCTGTGCACCCCAGTGCTGGGCAGGGGATATAGCCTAGCGTGGGAGCTGAGCTGGAAATGTTCACAAGGATCATGTTAATCAAAAGCCATAGATACCCCCCCCCCTTACTGTGTGTCATTTAGCAGAATAAAACACAACCTTAAGTGAGGAACATGCACATTAAACTTGTTGTATTAAATGACAGGGGATTTAAACATAGCTTTGTATTTGCTTATATAACCATTTCTCATCTGAGGTGTATATAGCACTATGTTCCCTCAGACACTGGCCAGTATTCAAAAATGTCAATGCCTACACTTCCTTACATGTAAGAAAACAGATAACCACATCGTGGGGAAAGTAAGTAATGTGTGAGTTGTTAGAAGTTTAACCTAATTTCTTTTTCAGCGTCATTGTAAATTAAATGCACTGAAGCAGTACTGTGCAAGCAGGTCTCTGGATTTCTTTTTCTTTCCAAAGGTTATTTAGTGCTTGATTGGAAAAGCTTGGGAAACACTGATTCACATCAGGTACTTTCGTAAGAAAAAAAATAAGTGATAGGATATCATATCAGAAGAATGAACTGGAGACCTTCTTGGCTTCTTGTGCAGTCTTCAGTAAAGTGGCTGAGTTCTACTACAAAGCATAAAAGACCGAGGGAAATTTCAGAATGTACTCTTTCAAAAACTAGGAGGTGTACATTTAAAGTCTGGCATTTGGTCAGGTATTATTTGGGTGTGTATTTTTGCCTTTGTAAATGACTGATGCAAATCATTGTAGGCATAAGTTTTTACCAATTACATTTATAAATATTTCAGTCATCTCGATATCTGATTGGGAGCATACACATATATTTGTCATAAATTGTCCTCATATAAGCCAAAGCTACGCTAGCAGTCGTTTGAATCTGCTGTTTACAATGAAAAAAATAGGCCTGAATACTGATCGTATTCCCTGTTGACAAAGAAGCAAGTTACCGTATGTCAGCTGCTTCACTGCAACTGCTTATATGCCAGAAAAACAATACTTAAAAGATATGAGTTTTACCATAAAACCTGATAAAAGATAAAGCTGCAAGATGAATAGAACTGTAACATGAAGCAAAGCATGGGCTTTATTCAGAGGGATCTAACGCTGTTTCTGTGCTTAATGATTTTTTCAGAATGGCAGAGACTCATGGTTTGATGGAACGACTGGAGAAAGCAGTGACTCGACTTGAATCATTATTTTCAGATTCACACAGATCTGGTGGAATGGAGTGTGATGCCTTCAATGGAGTCAATGGGAGTAAGTCTGCTTTTCGAAGTACCATCTCTCTTATTAAAAAATTGCAAGTACCGCACATGTTTGTCTTCTAAGAGGGAGTGCAATCCCATCCCTTATGAATTCTGTATCAAAATAAAGCAGTATTTTAGAAATTAATTTAGAAATGTCATGTGACAAGCTTAGTCGTACGCATAATTCTAAATTAATATAGTCTATAAAATTCAAGATTTAACTAGTCTCTTAAATGTACTGGCCATATTTCAAACTTTATCACTCTTTCCATTTTAGCACTTATATTGTTATAGATAACTCATCAGAAGAAAATGTATGCTTGAGTCCAATTAGCAGAAAAAATGAGACATCCCCAAAATTTGCAGCATAAATATTCCTGAAGAATATAATATAATCAGTAATATAAACACTGAGTTTATTTGCCAGCTCCCTGAATTTCACAATGCAGACCTACTTCATTTAATTGTTTAATATCCTTAAACAAATATGAGTTTGTTCATAAGCATTTGCTCACTAAAGGCTGCCACACATCCATGGTCTTACATTGTTATCTCTTGGGCTTTCCCTTCTCAAGTGGATTTCCAAAGCACTCCATTGGAGAATGCATCAAAAAAAGAGTCTATCTTCGTTTATTCACATTATATCGCCAAATCATATTCTTTCACTCCTTAATTTTTTTGTTGTTCCTGAAATTTACAGGGTAAATAACCTTACAGATGTGGCAGTTCTAATGTTGATTGCATTCTCCAGAGAAGAGCACGTCCCAGCATGGAGGCAGCTGCTGTACAGAAGCTGCAGAACAAGCAGAAAGTTGCAGGCAGCTTCCTTACTGACACAGAAGCAAGTCAGTGTATGTCAGCTGCTCTACTGTCCCTGTATGCCAGCCCTGACCTAACAACACATGGGAGGGACCTTCCCCGCAGTTGTGTGCCGTGGGCCTACACACTGGCAGCTGCTGTGGAGCAACTGACTGAAGGCAGCATGTTTCTCTGGCAGGAAGGGAGCACCTTCCAGCAGGCTTCCATAGCAGATGAGTTAGCCCATCAAAGTGAGTTTCAGTAATAAAATGCATACAGTCCAGAGAAAACCTAGATGGCTAGCAAACTGTAGCAAAGTCATGGAGGAACACGATCCGTATGCAAACTGACAAAGAAATCAATCACTACTAGGAAATGTACATTTTTTAAAAATGCAGGCTTCAATCCTATAATGAATTCATTTAGGTGAATCTCTATGTTAATCCACAGCTCAGTATGGCAGAACCAGGGCTGCTTTCAGAACAGGAGATGAACTCACCACGTGAGGTACTTCCATGAAAATTGCTCTATCCTTGGTCTAACCTCAGAGCTCGATCAGGTGAAAAGATTCACCCCCAGGGAAGGAGACCCTTAAAACCCCAGCAGATCCCTAGAAGAAACCAATTGACAAACTTTGTTGGAGTAGATTATAAAACACACCCACTAGGAGACTGCAGTAAGAAGCTGAGATGAGCAGCACCATGGGGTACTTGCCAGCCTCCACCATGTCTCCAGGCAGAGCTGTCTCACATGGGGACTCAGGAATTAGCTTTTTGCTGATGCAGTTAGGAAAGACCGTACTGGTTCTTCAGTTTGGAAGACTGATATGCATGTAGTGCCACAAAGATAATTCTGTATGCCTGTGCTACTGTGCTTCTGCAGAGGTTCACGTAACTGCAGCTGCAGAGCCGACAGTCTTACAGAACAGTCCTTTTTTTCTTTTTTTCCTTTAAAACTGACACTCAGCCAGAGTGTGACCTTTTTAAAGTCTCTAGTGGAAATGGAGGTATACTGCTGTCTTCTACCATGACCCCCTCCCCTAAAAGACCATTCCATAAGTAAAATTATTCAAAAAATAACCTCGAATTTTCAATTAATACTTTTTCAGAAACAACAAAATAATGGGGATAGGAGAACTGTACTTTTCCTGTTTTCCTAAATGGCATTACAGTGGCAGGATTGCAAACAAATCATTCAACTGCTCTGCACGGCCCACAGCAAATTCTAGTAAATGCTGCTGGGAGTTAGCTGTATTGAAAAATAAAAAGTAGCATAGTTGCTTTCTAGTTTTGCATAGGACAATTGCCATTTGGTGAACTGCAATTAAAAACTCTGGTCTAAAGTAAAAGGTTACAATTATTCTCCTGGAGACATACCCAGATTTTGACAAAGAACATAAATGGGCTTTGGAAAGCATCCTCACAACTAAAACCTTTTGTACACTAGGTCATTTGATGGGTTTACACACAAACACTTAATATGGAAGAAAGCCCAGAAATTCCTCAGAATTAAAGGTGAGTGACATCAAGAGAACAAAAGGAGCCTTGAAATCCCGCCTAGCTGACTAACTACATTTTTTTTTTTTCACACAGGCCATTGCAAACTCCAATTGCCAGAGCCTTTCTTTTTTCTGTCAAGGAGCCAGATGACTCTTGTGGAATAAAGAGGGCTTTCAAGATTATGAATTTGGACACAATTGTCATATAGTGCCAAAAGGTTAAAGCAAACTCTGGGGAAAGCCTGGTACCTCTTCAGGGCAATCTTCAGGCTTCATTAATGTGGGAGAGAGGCTGGGAAGAATTTTAACCTTGGTCTCTCAGATCCTACAGATGCCATAAATTCACATGTGCGTCGCTCATGCTGGACCTGGCAAAGGTTCTGAGGCATAGACAAGACGTGAGGATATGTCAGGGAGTACAGGGAGGGCTGGAAAGCACCCAAGGAAAGATTACATGTGCTGTCTTAAAAGGTACCACATAAAGCCATTTAGAAGCCAAGTGCATAATAAACTGAGTCTCATCTGCATTTTCTGATTGTCCACTTTATCAGGAAACTGCTCTGTATACCATATAGAAAATAGCATTTTTATTCCTCTGTATAGCACATGTATAGTCAATGGGATGTGTCATCTAGAAGACTCATTTGAGCTTTCTTTATCTAGTGACAGTTTTGCAAGGTCAGACTACAAAATAAGGAGATTGCAAAGCCACATGTCACTGCATAAATCCATTGTCAACCCATTCTAAAGTCTCTACCTTACTGGAAATTTAATTGCTTGCTATTAAAAGCCACCAAATAATCAAAGATCTTCAGGAATGGGTGGGTGGTATAAAAATAGTTGTTCAGCACAGTGCAGATTCTTTTTAGGGGATAGTATTTGTTTTATGTACAACAGTAGAATTTCTTTCAGATGATCATGCTTATCGGGCCACTAGGCCTTTGAAGGGCTGAGAAAGGTTTATTTTAGCACCTGTTATTTTAAGACAGAAGAGGCTCTCCACTACATAATATGGAGTAAATTCTCTTCATGTTCCTAGCCAAGTTCTATCAAGTGCAGGGCTTTTTTTCTTTCTAGCTAGGAAAAAATGATTATGCATCCTTTTTCACTGATTTCACAAATAAATGAGTATGGCAGAAATTAAATTACAGCAATTTCCCCCGTTTCTATGGTATTTCTCATCCGTCTGCAACAAAGGAATATCCTATGCATTATGTACTTTATGAACCCATTATAATGGAATGCTCTTCTTCTATAGGCATAGCACCATATGTTGAAGCCTTTGATAGGCTGCTAAATGGAAGTGTTGCTGAGTTTCTCAGGTACAGCAAGATTCTTGAGGGTGACGTGAAGACACATGTGAGTATTTACTCAGATTTTCTCCCCATGATATAAGTGTGCAAGTCTTGGAATCTGCGTGATCAGCCTTGACTGCTGAGTAGAGGAGAATCATAATAGCAGTACTCTGAATTATTAGCCTTTGTAGTAGTAATAACCTGGCATAACACGCTGAGGTCATTTGGTTCAGGAAGGGCAAAAGGCTGTATGGATTCATAAGAAGAGGCTGCTCCCCTCCTACAGCACCAAAGGCTGAAGACCATACTATGCAAAATATATAAATATTCTCCATCACAAGCAATTGGAATAGTCCTGTTGGCTCCTAAGCTCTTTGCAGGACAGGAACACAATTAAGAAAACGAGTCAACAAATGAGTAGCAAACAATTGGTGGGTCCCAGCAGTGATAACTTCTTGTGGTTGTTTTATAGGCACATGTACCATCATTCCAGTTAATGTAGAGTTTTTGTTCTTTTGATTGTTTGTTTTTATTATTCACATCTATTTCATTTGGAACAACATAGCAAACTAAAAATGAGTATGTCAGCTATTTAAATGACCCTTTTTTACCACATATGTCACAGCAAGGAAGTACTATGCTATCATTTTCATGATGAAATTACTTAGTAACCTTACAATATCTTGTGATCAGAGCTTGTTGGTTTCATTTTAGTTTTTAAGCCTATCTTCTCTAAAACTGGTGGTGATAGAATGAAAAAGGATGGACTCGTCTACCAACAGCTTACCAATATAGATTTCACAAAAAAAAAACCCCACACAAAAGATCGAGGGTCAGTTTGAGATGGATCTGAAAGAGCGTGAAGCTTTTGACTTTTTCTAGTAGATGCATGCCGTCAGGCCTTTCTCCATGTGTACATTTCCCAATTCATTGCAGCTGCTGCTCCACATAACAAACACTGTAGCCAGAAAAACATGCAGTCCTGCAAGCTACTGGGACTTATGCTGCAAGGCCAGCATAAATACTTTGCAACACAGCCAAAGTAGCCTGTCTACTCACAGAGCAAGAGCTCTGGGATTATTCTGTGAAATGTGTTTTTCTCCATGGTGTTATAATTTCTTGTTTGTAGGGTAGAGTTTCTGACCTAGTTAGGCCTAGAAAACTGGATGGAGTGAGGAGATCAGGCAGTTCTAGAGGATCTTTGTGTTTCTAAGGAAATGCTGCATGTTCTTTTTATTTGAAGAAACCTTTTCACCGTAACAGTTCTATTATAAGCTACAGTATATGTACTTTGTTCTTATAAGAAATTAGGGAAAAATTAATCAACTGGGGAAGGGGGGGGATTATCAACCTAACTGGGCAGAGAATTGCTCCATGGAAAGGATTGGTTCTAGCTTTGGTCATTGCACTCATTAGACACCATTATTTTGCAGTTAATTTCTCAACAGTCTAGATCTGAGACACAGAAATAGCCTTAGTACCAACACTAAGCAGGGGAAAAAAATTGCATTTAACATTCTAAATGACTAAAACCTTTAAATATACACTATCTGTAAATGTTTAAATCAGTATGTGTATTAATTTATGCATTTCTCGCTGTTTGACACTTGTAATGGAGTCCATATAAAAGATTATTAATAATTTATCTGCCAGGTCTGTGGAGAGTCCCTGGCATATTGTTGATGATAGTGCAATGCAAACTGTGATAAGGAGTATTTGTTAAGACTATAACATTAGACATATACCACTTTCCCTTACATAAAGAAACCGGTGATTCTGATTGCAGCCTACTAAATATTCTGAAATCTTAGATTCTGAATTTACAACATGAAGCAGACTGTGGTTGCCTTATGCTCATGCTTATCACTGAAGCAACATCTGTGCTTTACCTTAACAAGTGGAACAAGGAGTATTTTTCTTCTGGGTGTCTTACAGACCATGTGTCCTCAGCATTATACTTGCAGCTGCTGTCTCTTTCACATAATGAACTGAAGGGAAGGTTGTATTTTATTTCAAAAAACACCTGTTGCCTAGAAAAACCTCGCATACCTGACTGGTCAGAATGGTAATATGAGAGAAAGAGAGACTTCATACTATGCTGAAGAAATGAGGGATTTAACGTGATGTGTTTTGTGCTGATTGCTGTAAGGATTGTGTGGTTTGTGTTTCTGGCAAAAGGAAGAATACAGCCATAACTAATATCTGTCGGGAGCCCCATTCCTATTTTTTCAGTGTGCTGTACTCTAAATAGGCTATTGAAAGAGAACAAAATAAAAAAGAGAACTAATAGCTAGCTGCTGGCTCTGTTCAACAGAGCAGTGGGGTGGATTTTACAAAGATTAGTTTATCAAAGAAGAGTTCTGCTTAGACTCAATCTTGAGAGCAGCATATTTCTCATTCAAATTACAGTATTTGTACTTTTACGGTGGTGTAATTTGTACAGATTTTACAGTGGTGGATCTCTGAGGTCAACTGCATTAAAGAACCACTTTTTAGAAGACAGAGAGAATGCATAGGGTTTTTACTTTGTCTCTTTAAAGCAAATTATCCTAAGCAGTTAAGATGAGATCCATTTCCTGTCCTGTCACTGTGGAATAAAAATCTGGTGATTATATGGATATTTCTATGAAATGCAAAGTTCCCTACGGCACAGATTTTATGAAACCACTTTCCGCTGTCCATGTAATAACTACAGAGCATGGGAAGTCAGTGAAAGAGTGAGTATGGCCAGGACTGCTGCCAACCAGCTGTCTTTGGCCTGACATACCAGTGTCTTGGAGGCTGTCACCAACTATTACAGGTTGTAACAGCTCTGATGTTGATTTACCAAGTGTGCCAACACTGAGCCATTCTTCTGTCAGAACAAGAGAAATTCAAAAGCAGTATAAAATAGGCTGTGGGTCTACAGCATAGGCAGTTCTCTTACACCCATCAGATAGGATAGCACTGGCAGGTTGCTGGATCCCAGAGAGATGAGCCCCATCATTCTGCCCAGATGCATCCACCGCTAGAGAAAATGTGCTGAGGATGACAAAGAGCTGCCTGTGGAAGACACAGTCTGCCTTCAGATTGTGTCTCAGTGAGGAAACTGGTCAAGCAGGTTTCATGTGCTCTGTGCCCTGCCAGAGCAAAGCAAGCAAGATTTTAGAAGGCCAAGAAGCAGGTTTTTGTGATGTGTTTATTATGAACTTCTTCACATTGTTTTTGTTTATGTGATATCTCAAGTGGTGGAATATGTTGGCTGGAGTTTGAATAGTGTACCAGATGAGACATAATGATAAGAAGAGAATGTACTAGTTCTAGAAGAGAAGGACAGATAACGTAAAATTTCCATATTTTAGTATTTTATGTAGTTCAGAGCAGAGGAGAATTACAGCCTTCCTTTCGAACACAGAAACTAATACTTGCCTTTTTTTTTATTGCTTATTTATAAAAATCTTTTAACCTCCCAACCCCAACAGTTGAAAGAACAGATTGTCTGAGTGATGCAGTTATGTGCCCTCTTCTCTCATCCAAGCTATTTAGCTTGGAAAAGAAAACTACAGAAATATGAATGCCTTTTCCGTCCTCTCTTCCATCAACTTTCAGCTGCTGAAATGCAGAGCTCAGACAGACAACCAACTACATTGTGGGTTTGGTACATTCAGAAATAAAAAGGCTGTTGGTGAGCTTGCTACTTATTGGGAGAGAGTTTAGATACAATTCATTACATGTATGACTACTGGAACAAGATAGCAGGAAGCAGCAATCCACAGCACGTTATCCAGTCTGCAGGGGTTCTCTGTGTGCATGCACTGATTTGTTATCATAAGCAATGTTTACTCCACAAACATTGTTCGTGTGCACATACCCACAGAGTTGCTTTTCCTTGTCTGTTACATGAAAGCAATGGCATTCTCCTCTCCTCCTCTCAGGCATAGTCCATGTAAATATAGACAGACAGCTGAAAGCAGGGTTATCTTTTATGAGGTATATATATGCACTTTGCAAAGTGCAGCTCTGGTCCGGCCTATCTGTGCAGGTAAAAAATCCTAGCTTCCTCATTTTTTCCAAAGCGTAGTTACTACACATGAAGTAGCTGTACCTTGTCTTTTCTTGTGAGAATTGTTGAAGAATTAATCAATTACTTTCATAGCCCTGAACCTTGAACAGGATGTGCTGCTCTCTGTGATACACCAAAAAACACTTTTGCGCTTTATCTTACCTAATCTAAACACAGACTATCAAACCCATTATTTGACTGATTCCTCATTAACAAGGCAATTTGCTTACAGGGCAACAGAATGCACAAGTGTACTCTCGTGTTCATCTTTTGTGCCCAGAGGCTGTGCGGTTTTAAGCATTGTGTTGAAAGTTGAATTAGAGCTCAGAGAGGAGGATGATGTCAACATGCCCAAAGAGAAGCTTGCTGTCAGACTGCCTTTGCATTTCTGTGAGAGGCATTTTCTGCTATATGAAATAAACACCAAACCATGTAACTACCACAGGACTGGGAAAAATGGAATACATAAAAAAGAATAAAAAGACAAATACTTTTAATAGCGTAGAAAATGCACTCAGCTGAAAGGAAGAGACTAAGTGTAGAAAACAGCATTGCTCTCCACCAAAAGTGAAAAAAACCCAAATAATCATTAATCAAAAAAGCAACCTTGGAAATCTATCAGTATTAAAGTTGATTTTGTAATGCAAATTCATCTATATTTCTCACCCTGTATGTGTGCTAGAAGATGCTTCATCACATTAGCAATAAAGAATGTTCACTTTAATATCACAAGAAAGATGGAAATGCAATATGCATTATGTAGACAAGTGGTTAATCCAGAAAAAGTATCATTTTTAGGAGCTTTACAAATTTTGATTGCTCTGTTCCAAAGGACGACCTCACTTGTGGTCTAGGGATTGGGTCTGGCTTTCAAAACAAGCAGGGTTTACTGGGTCAGATGCAGTGGTGTGCAGTCCTGGTTGCACCTGTCTGACTGTTAGACACCTGGTTGGGAATAAAGATGGCTCCTGAGCATGAAGAACCTGTCCATTGCAAGTGTAGACCAACACCACCTGAAAGAGTGGGAGTTTTTCCATTAATTTTGATGGGAGATGGATTGGGCTGTTAGTTTCTTGACACTGACATTGCAGTAAATACCACTTGCTTTTCTTCTTAATTAAAAAGACAAAGAAGAGACAGAAGTCAAACAGACTCTATTAAAAAATACATGCCATGGTGGCCAACACTGGGCCTTTCGTTGTGTGTTGCTGGCATGAGAAACATGCACCTGTAAATTTAGGGTGGTGGTGGTGGTAATATATAATAAGAACGTTCCATATGGCATTTTCTAAGTCAGAAACATAAGGAATCAGAAACACAAACAGTCAAGACTGTCAACAGTTCTTCATAACCTGTTCTCATGGGGCTTCTTTGCATAAGGAGTAGTTCCTGACTAAACCTATAAGTAGCTATGTTGATTTCAAACAAGTGCGGTTGATGAGGGACCATTTTTGGAGTAATGGTCTAAAACTGTTGGCCCCTAAAAGCAGGGATTATATCTGTATGTGGTTCCCCAGTACAATGGGATTTCCTGATCTCCAGAGGATGCCAGGGAAAAGGTATCAGAGTGATTTGAGTGGGAAACCTTATGTGCAATGCAAAATCAAAGAAAACTCCATCATGTTTGCCCAAGAAATTGTTAAAAGATAACTTGTTCATATAAAAAAAATTACGATAGTGAAGAGCTCTTTAATCGACAGGATAAATTCAGAATAATATCCACTGTTCAGACTAGATTTAAGGTCCACATTTTACCAATTAATTTAATTAATGATTGGAGCAATTAATCAAGGCATACATTATATTTTCAGCCATTTGAAGTCTACATCAGAACTGATCATATGGGCTAGCTCATGCTAATTTTCCTATCCTCTAAAAATTTTTCATTGAAGCCATTTAAGAGCAAATTTGAGTCTACTAACAGGAAACCTGGTTTTCTTGGTGGTGTTCCAGGAGCAGCGTATAAAACTAGAGGCATAAGTGCCCCACAGGTTGAAAACCACTCCGGCAGCCTAAGCAAAAATCATAAGGTGATAAAATTATGTGGCTAAATTAGTTAGCTAAACGATGGGTGGCTTTAGTGTGTGGACCAGCTGCACTCATGGCCACAAATACAGCATGAAAGTGTCTCAATGAGCCTATTGCAAAGTCATGGCATAGGACACTTGCCAGTGTAAAGTAGGGAGAAACTTATTAGGGAGGATTGGTGGCATGGAGCTGGCACAGATCCAAGGTCCATGAGGAAGACTGGATAAGGTAATCAGTCTTTTCACTTTTCTCTCTGATTCAAAGGAGTCTGGGATTGGGAGCACATAGGTGGCAGTCATTTCAGGCACCGGGCCTCAGAACAGTGAGGTCTGTGGTTCTTACAGCAGTGATTTCCAGTGAGCCACTGGCAAATTTGACTGTGGTGTTTCATCAGGAAAACCAGGACAGAGGAGCAGAGAGAAAATATCCCTGTTTTTGTCACCAGCATGAACCTCTTGTGACTGAAAACCCTCTTTACTGGCATTGGTACTCATGGTTCCTATTTCTCTGGCAAAGAATTATGATTTTTCAAGTTGGAGTAGTAACATTATTTAAGCCCATTTATTTCAAGCTGAGAAATATACATCCATGAGTGTTATTTTTTTTTACATTTTTTTCTGTTTTGGGACACACATCTCCCATGCTTCATTGATGTCATTTGTTGCTACAGGCTATGAGCCAGTCTTTTATTAATTTTCATTCTCATTCTTTCTGAAAAGCACGTGCACACTCTTTTCACTCATCCTGCCTCCCCATCCCTGACCTGCTTTTATTTTGCTAGTTGGTGGTTGCAACTGTTTTGAGTGTATAGAAATGCTGGGCTTGGAAACTGAGAAGGCTGTTCATTGTAGTCAGCAAAAAACCAAACAATGAGCTCAGAATCTGGCTCTTCAGTCAGTTTCTAGTAAAAAGGAGTCCAGTGAATAATGAGAATTAAGCCACAAGGGAAACCAATGCACGGTTTGAATGTTGTTTTAAATAAGCTGGGAGTGATGAGGGTAGAATGTGGCCACAAATGTGTATTGTCTCTTTTTATCCAGTATGAATTGCATGATCAATATGGCCAGATTTCTGAATATTGAAGAGTCCATTAGGACAGATGAAACCATGTCACTGTCACTGCTAACTTCTGTTAGTCCATTGACATCCATAAATTGACCTATATATTTCCATAATTAATCTGAACTGCAAAGCAGTTTAATTTTTGCTATTTTGTTTCATAAGTTTAATTGCATGTTTTATGCTAAATCCCAAAGCTATAACAAAAAAGATTTGTTTAGAATCTTGAAGTAGATCTCTGAGGCCAAAATATTTATTTCTTGTTGCTTTAATACATGTTCTGTTTTAAAAAAAAAACCACCATAGGTCAGATCTGCTTTACAATCACGACACTGGGCATGTAGATAACTACTTTGCCTCTCAGAGAGGCTGAGGCCCCCGGTCCAGGTAAATGTAGGCTTTTGGTATTTAGCACCTCTGAAAAGGAAAGCATGGTTCAGGTGGGAAGAAACCGTAAATATCATTGTAGATGTGCCAGCTTTAAGCTTCGAACTTCCTTCCATGTTAGCACATTTTGGTCAGGGTCTGGGATTCTTTCGGGGTGATAAAAGTGGAAGTGAAGTTACAAGGAGACAGATTCTGGTACTCTCTCTAAAGACAGTGCAACTTCTTAGAAATGGATTGTTCTCCAGTCTTTGTATCAGGGAATATGGTATTTGTCAGGTATGAGGGTCAAGGAATCAGCTCCTCAGTAGGGTGCCCAGTGAACACTGACAAAACAATATTTACGAATTGATACCTCAGTCATTGCTGCAACCTTTTAATTTACAGAGATAAGCATCTGAAGTTCCTAGAACTTGTTAAATCAGGGCACATGAATGACATCCTAAACCTGTGAAATCATAAAGCCTTTTCTGAAATTTCCTCAGCATGGATTTGGACCTCCACTGGGGAAGGCTTCTGAGAGAATAGCTGGGGAGAGAGAGTGGGACTCCTTAGCAGCAGACCTCAGGGGCGAAACAGCCCATCCGAGAAATAACTGGAGTGCCTGCAGCCAGTGCAGGCAAAAGCGCATCTGTACAGCTGACAATGAGACCTGCAGATCTCAGATCTCTCTGGTTGTCTGATGTGCTGGCTTACAGCGTCTGTTCCATGTAGGAAATGCAGCTTTGTCTTTCCTCAGGGAAATTAGGTCTCTCCACAAATAATTCCTTGACACAGGCAACTGTGCCCTCCAAAGAATTCTGAACTCAGATGTCCATGGGAACAAAAAAGGAACCTTAATTTACAAAATGGTTGATCTTGATAATAGCCAAAGTTTGGACTTCATCTGTTCAGTACATTGTATGAGGTTCCTATTTATTTAAGGAACTAATGCACACTTTCAGAGATACACAGTATAGCTCAAAGTAATAGTAGAAACTAGAAGCTTTGGAAGTCTGTGAAACTTCACACAGTTTCTATTCTATAATTAAATCTTAAAGCAGGCTGGTTTTCCTTTCCCATCTCTTTGAGAAACCTGCTTGCTTTTGCAGGCTAGTCAAGTTGAAGAGCTATGAGAGCTTTCTCAGGAAGATTGTGGCCTGTGCAGGTTGGGGTGCTGTCTATCTATTCTCCATAATGCTGATTCAAAAAAAAATTACAACTTTGTCATGACATAAACTTTGACATGTGTTACAAAGGATATTCCCATAATGTCATTAGTTAAATTAATCCCCCCTGGAAAATTGCATACTTTTCTGAGCTGTCATTCTTTTACAGTGTTAGCTTTTCACCTCAGGAGTCCTGGGGACAAATTGGAGGCAGATCAAAACCAGCTGAACACTATTTGCTGTTACTCATACTCTAAAGCTCATAAAATATACTTTGACAGTCTTTGGTTATTAGACGCTCCAACCAACAATGGTGGCCTAGTGTAGATTTTAGTGATGTGTCCTCTACACTGTAGAGAAGCCATCTGTTCTCATGATGTTTTTATGTTTGTTCTTAAAGTGTTTGGCTGTTTGTATCAGACTGTTGTTTGTTTCTGTGATTACCACTATGTATTATAAAGACAGAACATTACAGTACAAATTCCGCACAGCTGGCAATCAATTCTGGGGATGTCCAAGCTATAGATAAGCACCAGGGACTGGAAGATCAGGTGTTGCAATGCGCCAATTGCATCTTTTCCTTCTACTGATGTGGAATCCTTAACATGTAGATCCAATACTGTACGCTATGCAATGAGGCAGCTTTGAAATCTCCAGCAGGTGACCAACTCTGCAGAAGACAGCAGTCTGCAATGTAAATGGCAAACTTGAATTCATGAACTTCTTCAAATCTGTTCAGAAAAGAAAGGTATTGAAAACAAACACACACCCCCCCGTTAGTCTGTAAATAGACCACATCTTCAGTAATGTGCGGACTACTTATTTTTGCACACAGTTCTCAGTGTTTTTCTATGCTGAATCTTCTGGAGTCCCTAAATCTCAATACACTACATCTGGTTTTGGAACTTCTGTGTAAAGGTTGAAATGAACAGAGGTTGAGAGAATTGCAAATTTTTGGCTTTTGTAGAAGAGATTCATGAAGAATTTGTGAATCTGGAAGACACAAAAGCAGTCTGAGCTTTAGGGGTGCGTCAGCTAATCAAGAACTTTGGTCTGGACTTCTCCTCTGGTGGCTGGAGGTTATTCGAGATGTTTTTGGAGAACATGATCTCCTAATGCTTCACTTGGCGGTAATCAGTAGCCACAATGGCCCTGCAGCCAAATATTTATATCTGTTTGAATCAGTGACAGATGCACAAAATAACTGACTGCTTCTGCTACCAAGATTAATAGCTAATTATTTAGCAAAGCTGAAATTTAAATAGTATTAATTAGGTTTTAAAGTTAACAATCCCTTTAGATCAATTAGAACAGTTCATGTCACTCAAAACTGGGAGAGCTTAGAGGAAATTCTGGAACTCCGGGGCAAATTGTATTGCTGCAAAAGAGGAAGAACCTGTATATTCTTTATCCAAGGCAATAATTTTGTAATTAATATAAAAGCAACTGTTGTGGCTTTAAATACCCCTTTACTCCAGTACTTTCGTATGGTTCATGTTTCATATGGAGCAATAAAAAATGGCAGATAGATGAGCAATGATTTAACCCAAAGAATTCTATCGATCTGTCTTATGTCATTAGCACTGTAAGATCTTTTAAGACCAATAAGGTTTCAGAGGTAAAAGCTGTAAGAGCTCTGAGTGGTTTAAGTCACAGCCAGACTTACTAAAAGGTCAGGTTAATGAACCTAGATACAGATGCAAATCTGAAACAACAAATAAGTAATACTGGCTAGCGCTGTGCACAGTTACATGACACAGTGTTTAACACACTGGCAGATATAAACAGCTTGAGAGACCAGCACTGATATAACCTTAGATTGGTACTGGACAGGCAGTAGCAGTGCTGAGAAATTTTAGCAAATATTCCCTAATATAGACATAGCCATGGAGGCTGAAAAACGCTAAAAAAAACCCTAATAGAGGACAGCTGATTGGTGGTAGTCAAATGTATCTATCTGAAAATAGAAAAGAAAATATCTGGGGTGGTGTCTGGCTCCATCTAAATCAGTGGCAAATCTCCCATTGACTTCAATTTTGACTAGAATTTCAACCCTGTTTGCTGCATGGACCAGTAAGAGAAAGGTGACAGGTTTTTTGCTTTCTTTCCTTTTCTTTTTCCAGTATAAAGTGGTCTGTGTGGAATACTGCCACTGACTCTTCAGCATTTGGCCCAGTTTTTAAAAAATCTCTATCAGCCCATTAGCTGTACAAAATAAATACTGTCTCTTCATCTGGACTGGATAGTTTCTATGGCAGCCCCGTACTTAATCTAAACCTCATTCTTTTTCCATTTCTTGCTTCTCCCTTCAAGCCACCAGCCACTTCAACACTTCACTTTGAAGAGGCTCTTGAAAGCAGAATGTAACGGACAAACTGTTTCTCTTCCTCTGGCAGTACTGTCCCTTTTAGAGAAAGTCTGGGGTCTTTGCTCATAATAGTGAAGCTCCATCTGTAGTTGTCATTTGCTGTCAGTCATTGTGTCTTTTGCTAATCCCAAAGGACCCAGAATTATTTCTGCAGAAACTACAACTGGAACTCTGGACCACTAAATCCCAATTCTTTTCCCTCATGTCCTCTTTACTATTTTGTTTCAGAATGAAGTCATTAAGTATATTTTAGAAATCCAAAATGTACATAAATCTGTTTTTTGTTTTGCAAGTTATCACTGTTAATGTGTGCGTGTATATATGTATGCAGATGTGTATTATTCTCTAACGACAGACGTCCAGTGGATTCTGATATTTACATTATGCTTTTCAGTGCTCTGACTCTGAGGAAATATGTTATTAAGTATAATAACATTTGACAAATTTAATATTATCAGGTCAATAGGGTAATTTTCTTGACTAAATTTCATTAGGAAATCCTTTGTTTCTCTTACTTCTATTTAGTTTGGTTTGTTTTTTCAAAGACTGAATTTACTTGTAACTTGAGATCTGAATGCATGTGCCTGTTTCTTGTAGTTTGCCAAACTGTTGTCGCATAAATAATATTTATATTTATTAGTGCTTGGATACCAGAGTGATGGGCAACTTAGACTGAATAAAACATTTAAAATGAGGAAGAGAGACATCCTAAAATCACATCTGCTCTGGAGAACTGAACTTTACTAAAGCAAACTGGTAGTTTAAGCTTCAGGTTCAGTGCATCTATGTCTACTCAGTCTGAAACAGTGCATGTTTGGATGGAATCCATACCCTACTTCAAACAGGTCAGAACCATTGTCACCATTAGACATCTCTCACAGAGCCTCTGGCAATTTCTCAAGCAGTGGCTTCTGGGAAATACCAGCAGTTGGCATTGTGTTGTGACAGAGTAAGTTAAACCAGTTGCTATTAAAAAGACGGTTTCCAAATATGTATGATTCCCCCATTAACTTCTGCAGGCTTAACTGTGAAGAGGCCTGTTTATGTTGTTACTGTGATGGTGACAGAGAGGTCACTCACTGTAGTCAGCCACAGGTTTCAACAGGCATGAAATTGGGCTGACGCATACGTGTCAGACTTTGGCTCTTCCAACCGTATCAATCACCTACACCAGCTATCAAACACACCTGAGGTAAAGGATTAAGACACCTTATTCCACACTTTACTGATGGTGAAACTGAGGTGGTGAATGGAACGCCACACGGTCCTGACATTCAGGTCCACAGTCACAGCCGTCTCCTCCAGCCCCTAGAACAAACTGCTAAAAGCAAAGTAGGAAATGCTTTGAGGAACTTGCCTCCTTCAAAATATTCACCTTAGCTGAGGAGTCTGTCTGGTGATCGCTGTGTCCATGCATAATCCCAAGAATGCCAAAATGATTACCCAGAGTTTTTAGATGTCAATTACCTGTTGCTCCAAAATATGCCCATTTCTATCTGCAGATGGATGTGTGCAAGCTTGTGTTCTAGTCTACTCTGATAAATTTATTCATGATTCCCATGCATTTTTGACACTCAAGCTTCATTACTATCATTCATTTTAACTGAAGGAGTTTCAGCTGATTTGTTCTGTGGCAATTTTTTGGCTGAGCTGCAAAAGTTGTTGAGAAAAATCCTCCCCCCGGTCCATTTTCACTCATTAGTCTTCACTGGATACCAGGCTCTAATGAGAGTCATTTCTCTGTAAAAAATAGTGCTGTCTGCTTGGTTACATGGCCTGCCTGCTAAATAGAAGGAGGTAGCAATGAAGTGTCACATTTCAAAGACGACAAGAAAGAATTGGAATGGTGATAGACTGAACTAATGCATTCTTAATGATATGAAGCTCTTCTGTTACTTTGATGGGATGCATGGAAAGAAGTACCGCATGCTTGGAAACAGTAAAACCCAGAAGGCGATTTTTAATGCTGTTGGAGAAAGAAGGAAGTAACTGTGGCAGAAGTATTATAAAATTCTGCTTGTAAAATGCAAAAAATCTGCATTAGTATGATCCTTTGGTTAAGATTTAAATTCAAAGGTGAGAGATGTGAGTGCTCTGATCCCTACACAACTAAAAGCTTTTGGGGCTGGATAAATTTTGGGCACACAGCACAAGCCTTGCAATCAATATCTAATCCACAGATCACCGAACGTTTGCAACATCCTATAATAAATTTAGGATAAGAATATGTAAAAAGCCACACTCAAAGAGTTACCAATGGTTTGGGTGCCCTCAGTAGTGGAAGATTTCTTAAAGACAGCTCTCAGACATTTTGAGAAAGTGGTCTTGGCCACATTCTGCAGTAGAGGAGGAGGAGTAATAAACATAAAAGAGTAATACTTTGTCTGGAGGAGAAGTACATCCTGATTCCACATCCAACAATAGTTTTAACATTGGTCATATGAGCAAGACGTGTATGAGGCATACTCAAGGAACGTCAGTCTTTTAGGAACATCAGTGTACATCATCCAACAGCCTGTCTCCAACTCTGACCAAATTCCAGTGCTTCAGCAGAAAGAGGTGAAAAATCAGACAAGAAACCAGTTGTTACTTTATACTCTGAGTGGAGGAAAAAGCCCTCCTCAGCCTCCATGAGTGACCGATGGGAACCCAAAAGCATAGATTTAATGCAGCCTAAACCAAGTGCCAAACAGACACATTTTTCAAACTTTATTGATGCTACCAGCTCAGTATAGGTTCAAGAACTCACAAAACAATTTTCTATAAGAGCACTTTGCTCATATTTTGTGATCCGTTTAAAGCTTCCTAAAATAATGCTGGTTCTATGTAGGAATTTGGAAGATCCCTTCTGAACCCCACTTTTTGGATAGTTAAAAACCTTTTGAATTTGAGACTATGATTACGCATGTCCCAGTTTGCAGACCTGTAATCGTGTGCCGGTGCTACCATTTTCTTCCTTCTCTGTTACTTACATTCTGTATGAGAAAGAATCATCATATTCCTCAGCCACCGTGTTGCTAAGCAAAACAAGCGAAACTTAAAATTTATCTTTGTATGACAGGTATTGCTCTAAACATCCAAATAGGTTTTGTCTGCATCAATTCTGATTTAAGCTCATCTTTATTTAACACTGATGACTAGTGCTTTACACAGAATTCCAGAGGAGGTCCTCTCCACTTCTGTAGCTCTACTGAAAACATTTTGCCACATCCATTGTAGAACTGTGTAAGCTCTTTTCACAAAGGCACCATCCTGGCTTTTATACTTGCATTTTCCAGTCTTCAGTATTTCCGATTAATCAGTTCTGTGTTTACACCCAAAATTATGCACTGTTTTAAAGGGGCGGGGGGGAGGACTGCTAAACTTTATCCTATTCATATTACCTGTGCCAACAAAGTTGTCTTACTCTCCTCAAGTGATAAGTGAGTCCTTCTTAACAGTATTAAAACCTTCTAACTTTGTGTTGCCCACGAATTTTACAAGTGCACACCTGTTTCTTGTTCTTAGAACACTAATAAATTTATTGATGGTTCCTAACACTAATCCCTGAGAAACACAACTAGCAACTTTCCTCTTTTCATATAACACCACCTGTAATATACCCTATGTTGTCTCCATTTATCCAGCTTTTTATCCAACTTCAGAGTTTTTATATTAATTTGTATGATTTCCGCTTAAAGTATGAGGACCCACAATAACCATTTTATATATTACCTAACTATACTAGATCTGACACATTAACCTTGTCTAAGAAACTTAAAACCGTAAACAATCCCTAAAAGCAATGATTCTAACCACAGATAATCCCATTGTAATTTCTCCCATTTTTAATTTTCATATGTGTTTTTAATCACTCGTTTCAAATCTGTTTGAAACGCGCATGGTGCTGAAGTCAAACTAACAGCCATGAAATCGCTTGACATACTTTTTCCCCCTCTTCTTGGGCATATTTGCCCAATCCATCATGGCATAATTCTGTCATCTGGTACTATCTCCAAATGATATATGTAAAACCTTTTCTACTTGCGCTTCCATCTGCCAGTGTCTTCAGTACTCTAGGACAAAGATAATATGGACCCAGTAATTTTGTCACACTAAGCTACCTGTATTTGACTTCCCTTTCAAATGATGTAACTCCCATTGATTTACAATAATTCTCCTTAGCTACCCTTTCAATGTACATCAACTTCCCTGAAATAGGGGAAAAGCATTTTTTCAACAACAGGAGGGCATTTATTCAACAACATCAAGAGTAATGTAGGCATGCCCAACTTACCCTTCAGGTCACTGCCATGGCCTCACTTCATCACTTTACTTCTTCTTTGTTCCAGTAGCTAAAAAAAATATGGCTTCATTTTACTTTTCCATGCAAGGTACATTTCAACAAGGCCTTTATCCATCATTCCTTTGCTTCTATATTTTATAATGCCTGACAAAAATTTCTGCTTGATAATCAAGGCCTCTTCCCACTCTTTGCAGGTTTTGTACCTATTCTTAGTATCTTGCTTTTGTTATTTATTCATTCAGATGCTCTAGCCCTTTCCTACAATTTCTCCCTCCTGCCCAGCATGCATAGGTTATTTCCATTTTTAATGTAAATCCATCCTTTCCTGCATTCAAAACATTAAGTTCTTCAGGCCAGTCATCTTCATTCACTGATTTTTCTCTTTCCTAGAAGTTTGCCATTCTAAAATACCAAGCCTTAGCTATAGATTTATTTTTTCCCATCTTGCAATTTAAGAAGAACCAAATCCATTCATAATAATTTCCTCCTAGAACATTAGGTTTTGGTCAGCTGTTCTGCAAGTTCCTCCTCACACAAAAACCCTAAGCTTAAAATAGCACACACTTTGTTGCTGTACCAAAAAGCCAATCTTCTGAAATGTCTGCGAATATCTAAACCTTGCTATTATTGATGGTATTTATGTCTATGTCTGGAAAATTTAAGTTTCCTATGCTCATACAATTTGCCTTCTTATTTATTTCTTTATCTATTTATAGAGATGATTACCCTCTTCCAAATCTCAGCTTGTCAGACCATAACATCCCTTTGCCCCAAATACTGTCCAAGTTGGGCCTCTTTCACCATCTTCCTTGCAGTGATTTTCATCCTAACAGATTATGTTTTATTCATGCCATCACACTTTAAGATAAATAAACACAATTTGGCTGTTTTACTTTGCTATAACTTCAAACTTCCTGACTCTTTATGTATTTTAAGTTGCATCCACATAAGCCTGTATATAAAATTTCCTTGTTTTCTTTTTAGATTGAAGAAACCCCAAGGAAAAACAGCATGAGCTTCCCCACCCCTTCACAAAATTATTATAAATGTACCTATTCATATTAGATTAACCTAAGAGCATTTGTTTTGTTTTGTTTTTTGTTTTTTATTTAGCAATATACTAGTTATGAATAGTTCTTTTCTATACCAATAATGCTTTCTCCTAGTCACTACTCATCCACTTGAATGAGGTATAGGTGATACTGAAATAGTGGTTAGATTCCAATCAATGTACATCATTCATAATGTACAGAAAATGTGTAGTGTTCAAAAAAACCAAAAAGACCAGAAATTTGAATAGTAGGGAACACCGGGCAGTGTAGAGATTTACCTCCTATCCACACTGTTAGCATGTAAACATGCTGTCAGATGCAGCTTTAACCCAAAATCTAGAGTTCTGTGGGGGAAAATTGCCCAACAATCTTCAGCCACCATCTCTCATAGCCATCAATCTTAGGGTCTGCTCACAGAGGACAGGCAAGGAATGAATTACAGCATAGTCCCTCAGCAAATATGCCAAGCTCAACTCTTTGTAAGCATCACTACAGCCTAAGTTCCAGTTCAACAGAAAGTTTGCAGGTTGCCATTCTCTGTGGTAATAAGTTGTTATCAAGCACTTGAGTATAAACATCACCATTAAAATGCCTAGACATTCTCTGAAGTGTTAAAATTAAGTCCTCCTGTGACTAATCTTATAAATGATAACCAAAAGACTGCACATCAATTCGTTTTATTTCCTACCTGAAGAAGATAGGGAACTTAACCTTAGGTTTCCAAAAAATTTATAGCTAAGCCAGTACTGTAATACATTTCTTTAAGTCAGGGTTGCTGTGATTTAGATCAAAAGCAGCAAGAAAGATTTGAGCTGTCACACTTGACTTTCAGCTGCCACGAAGAGGTATTGGAGGTTACAGGCTAAGGTTTAATTTATATTCCTCCTTTTGTTACAGGCAGAGATGGTACGTGCTGCTTTCCAAGCGCAGAGATCTTTCCTGGTGTTAGCATCTCAATGTCAAGAGCCTCAAGAGGTAAGAAAAGTGACCTAGCATTTCAAGAGGCAGTCTATTAAAAGGGCTGTGTTCCCTTATGTTTCATGTCAATCCCTGCACTTGCTTTTATTTGTTACTTTATTTATACAGTGCACTCAGAGGTTTGCTTTCAGTGTATTAGCATGGCACTGTAATAATCAGAAAGTCATGGTTCAGAGTTAAGAACCTTTTCTGTACCAATACATATAAGATCATTGAGGAAACCAAATGAGATTTCCACTTTACAGCTGTGAGTGGGATCACTGTTTCTCTGGAAGCTGGAAATGTCATGGAATAGAATGGGTTTTTGCTTAGCCCCCCAGGGATACTATATGACAGACTTTGAAGTCAGGGGATAAGCTAGTGAGAGAAAAATCAATACTGGCCCATAAACTCAGTATTCTCCAAGCTGAGGTCCAGGTTAGGCCAATTCTGGAAGGAAGGCAAAGCATTTTGTAAAGAAAATAAAAAAAGCCATTCATATCAAGTTGATTTATACACTTATTTTAGTGGCAACTATCACAACTAGAAAGCCCAGGGGAGCTGTGGAGTTGTTACGAAGTCTCATTTGTAGTTTCTATAAGGCACAAGTTTTTGGCCAATAGCACTGTATCATTCCTGGGAATAGCGATCATGTAGCCCTTTTGTGGGACCACCCTCGAACCTTCCTTCTTGGAGTGTGCAGAGGATGAAGGCTTCACTTGCACATTCTCTCCATAGCCTTCAGTTCTGTTTTTTCCACTAGCTCCCTGCTCCATAGTTCATTAAACCCTGTATTTTCAAATCAGAACTCTCTGCAACTGGTATAAATTATTGATATTTGCTGTCACTATTGTTTTCAGAGACAGAAATTAAAAGTTTTTCTAATCAGTATGTTTTAACAGCAAGGGTACTCAAGGGAAAAAAAAACCCAGAGATATTCCAGGCGAGACTTTAGATTTATAGACTTCCAAGGGAGAAAGGATCAGTTGTTTTTCCAGCTGTCCCTGATCTCAGAGAGTAAAAGTGGGTCATGACTCACAGAGAACAGGCAAAATTCCCATTGGTACAGGCCTCAAGCAGTCGTTTATATTGGCTGTGAATACAATCGCACCCAGTGGCCCACAAAACTCTTCATGCTCATAGGTAAAATATTCCCCAATGAACAGTTTCCAATGGCCCATAATATAATGCGATGTTCTGAAGTGTTGGTATTGTCCCAGGTCTGGTAAGAGTGAAAGCTAGGGCTCGCTGTTTGGCCTCCTGTGTTGATGTGCTATCGGTATGATTTTCTCTGTTTTTCTAGTGGGAATATCAATGGCTTCTCCCCACTTTTACCCTTACAACTTTCTGACCTTGAGTCTGAGATTTTTTTCAACTGTAAAGTTTAGAAACTTTCATTTAAAAAATGGCAACAAAACAAGCAAAAAAAAAAAAGATGTACAAAGAGATTCTCCAGCAATCCAGAATGACAGTTACAGAAGCATCAAGAAAAGCAACAAATAATAAAAACCTTGTCATAAACATCACCAGAGCTGGCCATGCGTCTTAGTTGCATGTTATCAGGCTTGCATAGATTTCTGCAACTTGCTGAAGGCAAGAAAGTACACTTTTGTCATTTAATTATCTTTTAGCACTGAGGAAATGCTACAACACATGTGTACATATCATTCCAAAGTTAAAATACTAGGGATATTACAGACTAAATTTTCTTCCTCAGTGAGAACAAACCCAGTCCAGTTACTTAAATTTTTTTGACATAAAGACTATTAAAAATACGTTTTTTATAGGTATCCAAACACGTTGTTGTTCATTCTTTTTCTCTTTTTTGCACATATTTTTTTGCATAGATACATTCAGCTATATGGCAGACACACCTGAAAATAGTTGAAGGCTGCCTATTCTGTGCAACTTGAACAATATTTTCCACTGCAGAGAGTGACGGTTCCTGGCACTAGGCTTTTTAGATCTCCATCTCAATGGGGAAAAATATCCTATGGTAAAGCCACATTGGTTAACCATTTTGGACAAGCTGGTTATCACCATCTAACCCAGCAGAAGGAAAAAAGCAGGGGTCCTCCCCCCAGGACCTTATTGATGTGATGTCATCCGGGCTCTGGTTGTATTTATAGCCTAGAGTCACAGAGTCAGTGTGGAATCCAAACAGGAAAGCTAATCGTTAGTGTATCAGAATGCACAGAGTAGAGAAAAGCAAATGAAGATGACAGCATATCTATAAATGCAAGAGAAAAGAGAGTAATTCTGTCATTCAGCTGTCTAGACTGTTTGCTTTATAATGTAAAGCTGTGAATGAGCCAGCGAGTTGCGATTATGGCATAGTAGCTTTGTAGACATTCAGAGACAGCGGTGTGGAGACTGAGGGGATTTACTGAGTTCCTGTCATGTTGGGATGTCATACATGGTGCCTTTAAAAAAAAAGAGGGAGGGGAAAATACCCTGGAAAAATAAATTAGCTCAGCTCCTGCAGCTTACAAACTAATGAATAAGGAATTCAAACAAAAAGAAAGCTCCTATATGTATAATAATCCTTCGATTTTTTTGTGCGCAGCAAACAGAGGAATGTATATTGTACAAAAAAGCAATATTTTTTCCTCTCTATGAAAATGTTGAAGCCCTAGTATTCATTTAGCTCTTTAACTCCTGCTGTGAGTCACTAGCAAATATTTTCCAAAGTTAAGCTTGCTGAAGTTGCTTTTGCAGTTTTGCTTCTTGTTAATAATGTTGATATTTTTTCATGTGGAATCTACTGCAGTGCACAGCCATTATTATCTGTGTATGTGAAAATAGTAGGAGGCGAGAAGGTAATTCCAGCTGGCATGCCAATCTAGCATCAACTGCAATAAATTACTTCGCAGAGAGCATGTTCTGTTACTTTTTATGGTCATGTTCTATATTTGTATGGGCAGTGGAAGAAATCACATGACAAAACCACCAGTTGATATTCCTGTTTGTGTATGTCCCAGCTAATGGCTGCTGGATACAGGCTCATTCAGCGAGATGGGATTCTTCAGTTCATCCACTTGTTAGAAATTATTTTCTGACACCAAACTTCAAACGTTAAAGCAAAAAAAAAAGTATATTATCGTTTACTATATATGAGATAGTACAGAGAAGATGCAGAAGGGAAAATAAAGTAGAATATTGCTATATTCTGTGAGAAGTTGTTTAAAAAGGTATTTTGAGACCGTATGTTTACATGTTGCTTGGGCAATTCAGAAGATAGATTTTAACATAAACCTTCACAAAACGTTATTAAATAGTTTGGATCTGAATTTTCTATTCCCCATAGTCTAAGCCAAATACAGTTCTAACTGAAACATTATTATTTTATTGTACGGTAATCTTAAAAGTTATTAGTGTTCCTGAGCAGGTTGATCTGTTTTTTTTTTTTCATTTATGATCATGAATACTGGCGTACGAGATCACTGTTCAAAGTCACTGCACTGAATTCTTTGTGAATGGTAACTTATATACTGTCTTCTCTTTACAAGTTGTTTCATGTCACTTCAAGAGCTCAAACAATTTTAAGAGTTGCTTTGAGGGCATGAATGATCTATTGTTCCCGTACTGGGAACTAGTTAATGAGATACGTTTTTCTGTGAATCAGGATAAACATATCCAGGATGAGCATACTCGTGGTAAGTACTACAAACAGATTTAAATGACAGATGCAGTTCAGACTATAAATGATTACGTAATTTCTCACTTAAAAAAAAAATGCTGAGTTCATATGACTGCCAGAGCTCATGGATTTAATTACTAACATTGTGCAGACAAACATTCCAACTAAATACCTAGCTTAAATATCCAGATTCCGCACACAGGTGGGAGGAGAGGGGTGGGAGAAAGTAAGAGGTAAAGGAGAGCTTTCCCTTTTTTTCCTAGAAAAGGGGAAAGCCCCCTGAAATACAAGAAACTGTAGTTGAAGTTAGACTTAGAGCCAGGAGAACAAATCCTGAGGTTTTAAATTTTTTATAGTCAAGCAAAAAATCAATCTATCGTAGGAGTAGAATAGTTGTGGCAATTTCTTTGAATAAAGGACTCATTCTCATAATTTTTATATAAAAACCAAAGATGAAGATTTACAGTTCCCTACTTTCTGTCAGTGTAGGACTGCTCATTTTTTTCTTTTTTCTATTTTTAAAGTACTTCAATAGCAGGACTCCTGGGACTTCTTATTCTGCATCTTAGCAGGATTTGATTTCTAATTACTTGCACTTGCTTATGTCACTCCATTTCCCACTACTTTTCCTTATACTTACTGGGATCACCCTTACTGTTTTCCAAAAATATGAGGAGCAGAATACTCCTCATCTCATTAATTTATTACTTACTTATGCAAAAGAGTTTGAACCAAGTTTTGCTGCCATTCTGCTCAATTGGTTAACTGCTGCAAACCTGCATCTCTGTATCTAGAAATAGCTTAAGGAAGAATTTCGTTCAGTCCTTTTAAGGTCTTCAGGTCCCCACACTTACAGAAGGTGCCAAGAGTGACATGGACAGAGCCTGAGAGTCCTGAGCTCTAAAGGGAACCCCTTCCCCCCTCCTGTTCTCTGAAATCTTGCCAAACTGTTGACATATTTCTGTTATCAGCAAGCCTACAACTGCATGCGACATGTGGTCACAGCCTCAGTGATGGACCAACTGACAGTTTCCAGTCGCTAGCCTGCTGCCTTACGGTGTTCATAGGCTCATTTTTGGATATTGTTGCAAACTGTTTTTCAGTTTCAGGTCCAGATATCCCCCTGACACCTGTTATCTCATAATTTTGTCTCAAAGGCGCTCGACTGCATTTAACCAGCCTCAAGCTCATTATATTTTCTGATCATAGAATCATTTAGGTTGGAAAAGATCCTTAAGATTATCGAGTCCAACCATAAACCTAACACTCCCAAGTCCACCACTGAACCATGTCCCTGAGCACCACATCTACATGTCTTTTAAATACCTCCAGGGATGGTGACTCAACCACTTCCCTGGGCAGCCTGCTCCAATGTTTGACAACCCTTTCAGTGAATAAATTTTTCCTAATATCCAATCTAAACCTCCCCTGATGCAGCTCGAGGCCATTTCCTCTTGTCCTATCTCTTGTTACTTGGGAGAAGAGACCGACCCCCATCTCGCTACAGCCTCCTTTCAGATAGTTGTAGAGAGCAATAAGGTCTCCCCTCAGCCTCCTCTTCTCCAGGCTAAACAACCCCAGCTCCCTCAGCTGCTCCTCATAAGACTTGTTCTCCAGAACCTTCACCAGCTTCGTTGCCCTTCTCTGGACACGCTCCAGCAATTCAGTGTCTTTCTTGTAGTTAACTTCTGTAGGTATCCTTGTACCATTTCTCTTTCTTCACTTGTGCCTGCCAAAACTCCCAGGTCAATAGCCCCTGCTATGAAACCATGGATGCATTTGAGATTCAGTTCTGCCCCGGGGCAGTGCACTCAGCTGTAAGAAGGCCCAGAGACACCTAGGAATCCGGGGAATATGGAAGGGCCATGATCAGTGCTACATCTCCCAGCCTGTACAGAAGAGAAATAGAGCCAGAGATGCACATTATCACACACCTCGAGATTGGCTCACGTCAATACCACCAGGCACAGACTCTCCAGCAGTTCACATTTTGTGCAAGAACCAGGCTCCAGTAAGCAAAGGCTGCTTGCGGTTGTTTACTCCAGGACGTCTATACTTGGACTAAGAACAGCATCACCCCATAAGGGAGACGTTATCAAAGATGATACTCTGTATCTTGTCTAGCTCCTCATCTCACATACCTGCTAAGCAATTCTAGGGGTTCTACAGACTCTTACTGGAATTCTGCTGTGTCCTAAAATAACGTTCTAAAATCACGAGGCTAATTTTCAATCCCTGTAGCAATGTTCATATTCAAACTGTGCCACGTGAGATCCCACTTGAGCTATGCTGATGGAACACACCCTTTCCCTTTAAGTATCATATTCTTTATTTCTGCTAAACACAAAGCCAAACCAGTACACTTCTTTCTCTGCGCTACCCAATTGTTTCCCAGGATTTCTAGACTGTGTATGACGTTCTAAAAGGGAAGACATTGGGGATAGAGTTTACTAAAAAACAGGGCTTTTTGGTTCATGAGTTATTTCATATTTTTCTAATTTTACTTTGGTCTAAATCAGACCATAACCAATGATTTTTGAAACCTGGAAGTTATGCGAACTCCAGGACTGCTTGTTGAACTTGGCAGTCTTACAGTTTGTCTCTGGGGAGATGTCAGGTGAAACACATGAACGTTCAAGGCTGGATGCCTGCACCATCTAACATCCCTGTCCTGGGACATACCCCATGTGAAACCTAATTGTCCTTAGCAAAGGCTTGTCAGATCTCAGATGTTGTGAACAAAACAATTGTGGCTCAAGAGAACACCATTTACTGACAGATTGTTGCTACCTGGAATACCCTGGGCCCCACTGACACGGACTATGATCACAGCAGCAGAGATTGAGGAGTAGTAGATGAAAAGGTTGAAAATGGTTCATTTGTGTAATTGTTCTTGTTGATTAGGTGTGGGAGGTTGCCCGTGTGCCTAAAGCAGGAGGAGGACCCCTCCTTGTTGAATGTACTTCCCATGGAGAGCTGTAGTGGACAGGAAAACAATATATATAGTCCATTCAAGACCATTTAAAAAACAGCCAGGGTCTGGCCAAAAGCGTTGGGTGTGATTCCAAACTGCTGTGAAGCGACGCATGCAGTTTGTATCAGGCCCTGGATTTCTCCAGTGGTTAGAAGCTATTTGTCTTTCATGTTCCTCTCCATTTGCCCTCTTTCAGAGTTTACAGAGAGTAAACTGCAGAATTTATCCCAAAACAAACCCACAAATGACTGAACTAGTAATTTGTCATATGGGGTTATGGTTTGGTCTTCCCTTTTTTTTCCCCACAAAGCACAAATTTCCCACAGCTAATATTGGCTGTTAGATTGAGAATTTATGTGCTATCTAAGAGGAATAAAAGCCAAATACCAATTAAGTCACTTTGGAAGCACACAAATGTGTCTAAGCTTCTGTGCTGATGAAGCTGACCAGACATTTCTGCAGATTTGTCTCTCTGTGTCATAGTCCTGCTGTTGCACAGCAGCGAGTTGAAGTGGCAAAACCTGGACTATCGACAAAAAAATCAAACACTTGTTACACCACTATGTTGAAGATTTACAGTCTAAGAAAATGAGACCAGAATAAATTAATATCTCTCTGTGGTTAGTTAAGAGGAGATCTTTGAACCCTGAAAATACCAGAATACTAGAGGGACATGAATGTAGTGATCGTAGAGAAAGATCTCACTGATGGTCTCTGGCCAATCAGAAAATGCTTGCAGAGAAAGCATTGGATTAAGATGCAGCAGGTTATATCGCAATTTTAATAGCAAAACTGTGGTACCAAATGTGAAACGCTTTCTGCAAGAAGAGATGGAGATAGGCACTGCTAAAAGAACAGTTTGACAGCTGCCAACAAAAGCTGGTAATATTTCACTGTGGAAGTAATAATGAAAATAAAAAAGTAAGCATTTGAGGAATCTGGATGCATTATTGGGAGGCTCAAAGTTACCAACCAGCTTAGATTCACCTCTGGAAAAAAAAATATTCTCTATATACTTAAAGAAAGATGTTAATCCTCAGCCTGAATCTGAACACTGATTCCATTCAGAGTGTTGATGCACAGCTACAACAAAAGAGACAGGCCTTTCTTAAACCACATACCTACAAAAAAAAGGACTAACTTAATTTTTAGTCTTCTTTACAGATTGCCTTTTACAAAATAAAAAATATGGGAAATCACAGTTAATCTAAAGCTAGTTTAGTTCTAGAATCATAGGCACTCATAGTAGAAATGCATCTCACTGGGGATCACTGAAACTCCCAGTATCTTACTCCTGTAGACACAGGATGGGACCCTGCTCATCAGCTTTAACTGTCAAGGTAGGCATGTCGTGTAAGGTGTCTTTCTAGACTCTCTTTACAGTAAATGGCAGAACCTCTAGAGTGCAGTTTTCACATCTATTCATGTCTTGTAATATACAGTCTTCTAACATCTATTAATAGGTGGAAAGAATTCCTCAGGGACATCTCTTCCTTCAGTTACAACAGAGGGAATCAAGTCTCAGCTGAGAGCAGATGCTCACTTTTTGAATTGTTAGCACCGAGTGTGGCGGACACTATCCGTGACATCTTTCATCCCTTGAAAGGATGAATGTGGGATGGGACTGTACTAGGCTTTTGCAGAGATAATGGCTGTGTCCACATTAGTGTTTTGGTTCACAGTGGGACTATATTTTTCCTTTGAATCAGCCCCGTTTACTATGCTGTGATTCACACTGTAGAGAAGTCTGAGGGTGTACAAAACGGGTTAGCTTTCTGATGAAGTTAAATGGAAGGTACCCTCCCAGACAGCACCTAAACCACAATTTACAGCTAGTCCAAAATAGCGCCCCCCAAACACATACAGTGTGAATGTCAGGTCCTCAGCACCAACTGTTTTGCTGTACAGAACCATTCCTATCAGGCTGCACTACTTGCCGACAGCTGATTCAAATGAATTCCATGTTTCAAACTTGCCTATGAAAAATACAGTGTAAGTATGATGGAGATTTTGAATGGACAGAAGAAAATAACAGAACTGTAGACCATGGAATAAAGGTTGTAGTCAAGCTGCTCTGGCTGCAGCTGAGTAAAATGAAGGGGTTGCTGATCCCAAATGCTCTCAGCTTTCTTTTACTGCTCCTACACCAAAGGTTGCCACCCCCTCAGTTACCATAACTTAAAAGGGTGTTTGTTCCCTTGCCATGTTTTTTTCATAATAGGTCAGGTTGATTTAAACATGATAATAGTGAGGTCTGAATTGTGTTTCCACCCATCAAGATAAAAATTCTTCAGTAAACAATCTCACTCCTCAAAACCATCTAATATTAGCTTAAAAATACATAAGGTCTTTAAAAACTGTATTTTTATTTACCTGCTGAGTTTTGCACCTTTGTGATTCATGTTGGCGAGTTTCTGGACAGCAATGGTCCTGAGAAAATGCCAGTTTTGTCAAATGAAAGCTGAGATTTTAAAGTAATCACTGGCTCAAGCGGCCAAAGTTTAAGCAAGCCGCTCAGTTTCATGTGACTTCACAGGCAAATCACAAAAATCACAAAACCCCGAAGTTTGGCCATTCTTCTGAATTAAATTCATGTGCCCCAGTACTGTTAAACCTGCCATCTGGGGACTTCTCGTGTGAGTGTTACAAAACTGTGAAGGAGAAGAAAGTCTGTTTGGTGCAGTTTGTTCGAATACTGGTGTGCCAGGCCATTTTATGAGACCGGGCTGAGACTGTTAAGTCTCTGAAGCCAAAGCCTGAGGCAATTCTTATTACGTGCTGTAACTTTTTTGGAGTGTTTTGGCTAATCACTGCAGTGGTCTTACTACTCTTGATTTTCTAATAAGAATTATACGAACTGGATCAAAGCTGTCTGGTTGTTTAGGTATTAATATTTTAAAAGACCATCTGGTTTTAATAATTATTAAAAAAGGACAAAGGCATACTGGGAATTACTTTTTATATTTTGAAGTTGTGCCACTGTTGCATTTTTAAATATTTCAGCAAAACTGATATTATAATAGGAATAGTGTTTATACAAAGGCTCTTAAATTTCTGTTAAACAACTGTGCTGTGTCTTAAATGACAAGAAATTTTATCTAGCACATGCCAAAGGCATGCTGAAGATTTTTCCAACAGCTCTGACTCATGTCCTTGAATTCATTTTCTCTTAGAGATACAGTATAGACAATCATTTTATTAACAACCAGCTGTTTTAATATTAATTGCAATAAAGAGATTATTCTTCTAGAACCCTCAGCACAACTGGTTCTGCATTGTAGAGCCAAACAAGGCTGATTACTGCCAGAATTATGAGCCTTCTATACCCATATGCCATATACACTATAATTCTTCTGCAGTTTAATCAGTAACTAAAAATTTAGAACTGACTGTGGGGAGACAGGGCTCGATTAAGTGATTCCATGCAGGCTGGTATTCCTTTGTGTCCAACCCTTAGGCAGAGGTTTGCAAGCAAGAAGCTTGCACAAACACACATTTTGTGCAGCCAGCCAGCAGCCATTGCAGATCAGCACAAGCGCGCAGTGAAGGGAAGGCAGGCTGTACTGTTCTCCCAGTACATCTCGCGTGGGACAGCTGAGCAAAGCCTCAAGCCCTTTGTGGCTCTCTCTGGTGTCACTACAGTGCAAAGCGAATGATTACTTCGAGCTACTTTCCTTAGCAACATATATTTCACCTTTAAGACTCCCACAGGGCACTTTTTCTGTGAAATTAGATAAATCCACTGCATTTTTATAAACAGTTGATTGTCTGGACAGGTTAAGTCCTATTTTCCAAAGGACAGAAAACCCTCACGAAAGCAGTTGGGAGTTTTTCTAGTAGGAGTAGGAGGAGGCATGTGTCTTACGGTACCATTCAGGAAAATGTTTGGCCCTGATTTTGCTGCCTTCTCCATAGATATCCAAGTGTTCTACAAAATAAAACAGCTATATTAGCAACATTTCATATATAGGAACTTGAAGCACGGGAAGGTAACACAGCTTTCCTGAAACCTGAAGATAATTTGGTGGGAAAGCTGCAGAGAACCCCCATTTATGGACTCCCACTTCCATGCCCTATCCACAGAAACGTGCTGCCTCCCAGTGCTGTCTGGATATACCAGGCATCTGTGGAGCTGTATTTTTAGCCCTGATATTCTCTTTGGCTGGAACTGGGCCATGAAGATTCACAGTAAGCTCAGGACTGTAAATATCCCTTAGACTTTATGGGAGGAAAACTGGCGTAATATCAAAGCAGAACAAGCATTTTAAATTTCAGTTTTGTTAACTACTGTCATACTTGAAAGATTTCCCTGCAAAATAAGAATGAACCAACCAGCTGCAGCATGTTGTAAACAAGCAAAAATTAGAAAGAATTCCTGGAAACTTTGTCATGTTATGGCAACAAAATCAATTTTTAAAAACTACAAATCATGGAGGTTTCAGGGCTTTTTCAGACTTAATGACTTATGCTGGTCATTAAGCCACCAACAAAAGATCTTTTCATATCTCCCAGTAACACTGTAAATATTTGTTTTCTCCCAACCCACTTTGTTGTAGGAGAAGACCAGATATCCCCATGCATTTCGGATGCATAGGTCTTTCTCAAAATTACATTACCACTATAATATTAAGGCTCCGTAGTTGGATCAAAATTCTTTTAAAAATGCAGAACCTCTTTTTGTCATGTTTCTTGGAGCGTCTTTTGACCTATGTTGATCCATAGCAGCCGTGCTTATTTTAAGGTGACATAAAATTCTGTAAAGCTGAGGTCTTGTGGAAGGGTGAAAGAAATATCTTACAGATGACAGAGATCAAGTAGGACACATTAACACATCGTCTTGTGTGTGTCATGACAGCCTTAGTACTCAAGAATATGATGATTAGTTGTCTCCAGCAAGCACTTAATTCCATTAAACAAGTAGTCCTGAGAAAAGGTGAGAAAAAATAGGGAATTCTGCTACATCCTGAGTGATTTCCAAGTGAAGTGCCAGGGAAAATCAGAATGCTGCACTCGTTGGTGGGACATAGTATGGGTTCTGCAGGCGTACTTTTGCAGTAAAGAACTGGACTTTTTATAGAAACATTTTATAGGGTTGCAAGGTACGGCAGTTGTTTTGTTTGTAAACTAATGACTCCTTGTCCCTCAGTGTGCTGTTTCTGAGTGGAAGAATTTTTCCCAGTAAGTTAGTGCTCTAAATTAGTTTTTCTGAGACACTGGGCCAGTGTGATTAACATTCACTTTGCACAGGAAAAGGCTTGGATAGCTTCTACATTCATTCTGCTTTTCTCTTCAGTCCAGACACTATTCCTTCCGCTCAACAGTCATTCCCCTGGATACCATTAGTTTCTGATTAACACAGGAGAATTTCCCCAAACCATGGCTTGCAGGCAGTATGCTTCCTGTGAAATTCTCCCACATTACTTGCAGCCAAAGGAAATTAAAACACTAAAACATACAATAGGGAAAGCTAAAATTGATATTGCCTTCAGTGTATTACTTTCTCAGTCTTGCTGCCAGATGATGAGAGGCCACCAACCTAACAAGTAGTTTGTGTTTCTTGTAGAAAGAACAACTGGGTTAGTAACTTGAAAAACTCAAGCCATTGTAAAGGCTCTCAAAAAGTTCCAGGGATGTCAGATGAAAAATAGAAGCATTCTGCTAACTCTGAGCCATGGGGTCTCTATGGGTCTTGACCTGGCAGCATGTAAGAACGCTGCTAGTGCTGAGAACAATTTTTGCTGCAACACATTATTAATACTTAATATCTGTGCATTTTGCCACTGCAACCAGAGGAGGGTAATTAGATTGTTACTTTAATGTAGAGAATATGCTGACCTTTCTTTCCAACTGTTAAATCAATAGGCAGGGAGGACAGTGTTAAACCACAGGGTGTTTTTGGACCACCCGTTGTAACAGCAGTGTCGTCCTTTTTTTTTTTTTTTTTTTTTTCAGAATGAGGTGGCAATGCTTCTCAAGCCAATATCAGAGAAGATTCAGGAGATCCAGAACTTCAGAGAAAGGAATAGAGGAAGTAAAATGTTCAACCATCTCTCGGCTGTCAGTGAAAGCATACCTGCCCTTGGGTGGATAGCAGTGGTGAGTGACACACAGGGTGGTCGGGAGGGCTGTAAACGTGCTTCTGGATGGTGTGGCCCAGAATAGTTCCAAATCTTGCAGAACTCTGCAGCCTCATCTGCACAGTTCTTCAGCCTACTACACCCAAGAAGGTGTTTTGTAATATACCTAATACATCAGGGAAGGTGTCTGACTAATGTTTTACTTCCTTTCTCCTTCTGTTGTTTCCTGCTACCATGGGTTGATGGTCCTAGTCTCCTAAACCAGGCCCTTATGTCAAGGAGATGAATGATGCTGCTACCTTTTATACTAACAGGGTATTAAAGGACTACAAGCACAGGTATGTCACCAAGCCCCAGTATCTACTAGCCAGAGACCAGAGCATTAACCATACCGACAGGGTTAACAACGCCATCACAGAAAGCATTTCATAAACTAAAAGGCATTTGATAAAATCTGCTTGCCATAGTATATTTTCTCCTCCTCATCTCTGACCTGCAGTGTGTTGCAGTGAGAATGGCAGCAACACTAGTGTTGCTGGTTTTCACTCTCTGCAAATTATAGGATTATATTTAATTTTCTGGCATTCCAGCATCATAAGCTTATAGGCAAATACATATTTGCATATCAGCATATGGCTAGCTAGCTACTACGCACCCTTGTCTCATTTGTGCACTCACAATGTTGCTGTTCTCGCTTGAAAATGTGCATTTAGGTGGTAGAGGTATAGAAATGAGCATCTAATTCCGTAGCTCCCAATCTGATATTTTTTGTACCACTGCATTGTTCTTAAAGAGCACAAGGAATTCACAAAAACGTTCCATGAATGAGATCTGTGAGCTGACAGAGAAAGAGAAACAATACAGGTCCTTCCTGTGCCATCTTTAAAGAGTCATGTATAAATCCTCTTGATTGGGAACTTCTGGAGGCCAGATTTTGGCTCTTGATTTTTATATCCCAGGGAAGAACAGTATTTCCTATTAAGTTTTTCCTCTTTAGTGAGGTAAAACTTTATATATAAAAACCTTTTGTATATATTTCTAGTTATTTTAAATGTAGAAACATCTATTATATACTATATATATAATATTTTATATTGTATATATTATGTATTATTTCTGAAGTTTATCTACTGAAGGTAGTACCTACTGGAGTAACTGAAGATTTTTACAATATAGCTTTACTACTTATTCTAGGGAAAAAAATGTCTCACATAAGAGTATAAACAGGGTACATTATCTAGGCATTTAGTTCTTCCCCTAACAAGGAATTCTTCTCCTGTTTTTCACTGAGTCAGATCACAATGTCTTCCAAAGTAGTGGAAGAATCTCCCTTGACTTTAGTAGGCTTTGGATTAAACCTATTGGCCTAGATCCTCAGCAGTATTAAGCATCAAATTCCAAAGGAAATAAATAGGAGGTAGACACCCAAATCCTTCTAAGTATCCAGTCCGTAGTCGTCAATATTCAGTAATAATTCTTCATAACTAAGAACTCCATCTTACAAGCAGTTTCTCTCTATATATATACTTCTTGTTATCACCTACTGTCCCATTGGAAGACTAAGCCTTCCAAACAATTATTCCACAGCCAACTTGTGTCTTGTACTTTAAAAATTCTTGATGTTTAAATAGTTCAGTCTGATGACTATAACATGATCCAGTATTACCCTGGCTACATGTGAACTTGGAAGCTAGAATGTCTTACAGAACCCACAGATATTTAATTTTCTAAAATTCAGCACCCTGAGGCTGAGTCTGGGTAGCTGCTTTACACCTCCATATACCTGTAGCACTTCTTCAGTTAGCTTTGAGCCTGAACAGAATGATGACACACCCTTCCAGCAGGAAGCACTCTGTGCTAGAGGCATCCTTGCCCTTGTTTGTCTTCTGGAGGGATCTAAAAGCTTTCCAATATAGTAGGCCTCAGGATTTTCAGCACTGGGCTGGCTGGCTGCCTGCAAACTGATTTGTCCATGGCTTTAAGGCAGACACTAGCTTTTACCTGCTTTAAGCATGAATAGCAATGCTTCCTGTTTTTAAGTACATTCACACATATAAATATTGTCTCTGTTTTTACAGTGACACACGTCATGTTGATTGGGTGAAGTCATACCTGAACATCTGGTCTGAGCTTCAAGCTTATATCAAAGAGCATCATACCACAGGTCTCGCCTGGAGTAAAACTGTAAGTACTCTTTTTTCTTCATGAAGAACCATAAAATGCCAGTCACAAATTTGACTTCTAATGCAGGTCATTAGCTCAGGAAAAATAAACATCTAGGCCAGGAACACAAGTCATGGTCCATGGACTTCCCAACCAAGCAAATAAAAGCTTGCAAGACAGGTGGAGAAGATGTGTCAGGCCATTGTGGTACAGGTTTGGAGGAAAAGGGAAGAATTATTTGGTATGATTATAGCCATAACCCCCAGCTGCAGATAGTGAGAAGTGGACACAATTCTCCAGGCCTGCTACAGTAGAAGGTAGGAACAAAAACAAATCAAAATTTGAAGGACATGTCAGACTAAAGGAAAATTGTGGGAACATTACAGGGAAAGGAGAAGAATGGTGGAAAAAAATATTAACAAAGAGAGATATTTAATAACACAAAAGAGAAACACAAGGGATACATACCAATTTATAGCTTCATAGATAGATATATTTATGAAACTGCTATTTTATAGATACAGAAATAATTCCTGAAATACATATATAGATAGTAAATATAACTGCATGCCTAACTATTTATGCTCTCTATATATATTTATAAAAACACCTTTTGTATGTTACATCAGAGATGCATAGAAAGATGATGACAATGAATGTTCTGTAAGAGAGGTGTAAACATGAATTAATTTTCTGTTGGGTATAAATGTAAGAGTTTATGTCCACTGTCTACATTGATGTAATGGTCTATACTATTCTAATAATGCGCTCATGTTTATTATCAGGTTAGGAGGATTGCTGAAGTATATTAAAAATATAATCAGCCAGCTCTTTGCTGTCATCATCTCCTAAACTTACCAGTGCACTCACATACTTGCACATGCAGTCTTTCACACCAAGTTTATAATTTCTTCTGTATAGGCAAATAATTTTTTTAAAAAATTGAATGACTATTGAGAAGACTGATGTAGGCCACCAAGATAGCTTAATTCCCAAACCAAACCATTGTAAGAACTAAGGAACATAGGGCAGTGAAGTGAAACTTTCGGATGGAATGTAGTTTAACATGAAATAAGGGCCGGAACACCTCTCCTATGAAGAAAGGCTGAGAGTTGGGGTTGTTGAGTCTGGAGAACAGAAGGCTTTGGGGGAGGCCTTGTTGCAGCCTTTCAGTATATAAAGGGGGCTTATAAGAAAGAGGGAGAAAGACTCTACCAGGGCCTGTAGTGACAGGACAAAGGACAACAGTTTTAAACTGATAAGGAAGAAACTTTTTACAGTGAGGGTGGTGAGACACTGGAACAGGTGGCCGGAGAAGTTGTGGATGTCCCATCACTGGAAGTGTTCAAGGTCAGGCTGGACAGGGCTTTGAGCAACCCAATCTAGTGAAACATGTCCCTGCCTGTGGCAGGGGGGTTGGACTAGGTGATCTTTAAAGGTTCCTTCCAACCCAAACCATTCTGTGATTCTGTGGTACCTGGAAACGTTACTTCATCTCCCCCTATATGGAGGTGAAAACCATGTGACAGAATGTATGTTACTTGTGCTCTGCAACAGATGATGCAACTTTCTCTTCACGCCCTTCATTAGACATTGTACAAGGCCTTACAGTACTCAAGTATTCAAGTGCAAGGTCAAACACAGGAGAGACCATGATCTGTATGTACATCTTCATTTGAAGCAATGCAAAAATGTTTAAACGGGATAAATTTGAAGGCTGGAATTATCTGCTGCTTTGTAGGTTTCTGTAGTAAAAATTTAAACTGTTACACATGATTCTCTTCCTTAATTTAGTATAAAATTTCACACTTGCTCTATCCTACTCTATTATAATCCGTGAATGTGAGAAGAGCTAATGATTTTTAAATTATTATTAGATAAGGAGAAGAAATTGTAGTACCCTGTTAGCAGAATTAGCCTGAGAATCTGGTACAAATTTAGTTTTGTTAATACAAAGAAAGAATCATCGTCACCTTTAAGGGAACTTTACTAGTATGGAAATAGTGTTATAAGATAAAGATTTGTTATAGCCATTTGATCAAACAGGAGGAACTCTCAGTGCTGTTGAGTACTGGTAATCTTATTCAGAAGTGTAGCTGTTGCAGACTGTTTTTGACTGGTCTTAAAACCAGCATCTCAGCCATTACGTCTTTCTATTTCCCTCTCTTCAGCTGTGCAAGAAATTGCTGAATACAAATCTAGGTGTGACTTGTTTGTTCATATTAAGCATAGTTTCCTGCCAACAGTGCTCATTCCATCATGAGCAATGAGCCCATTACTGCATCTGAAGTACTGATTTCACTCACTTTGGATACCACTCAGATCTGAAAGTTGTCTTGGAAGTATGGCTCATTTAAATTATCATTCATGTAATGTGTGTCAGAAAGATTATACTACATAAACATGTTTATGGATATACAATTTTTTAAAGCTTTACTTCATGTGAGTGTAAGGAAATTAGAATCCAGTAGGTTAGCATGTTGTTTAAATAGCTTGTGGTTTAAATGTTGTTAAATATTTCTATGAGGCTTTGTAAGAAATACTTTCAAGAAAGCAATGAGTTACTCAAGTGATAATTTAATTTTTGTTATACATTTTAAAGTGAGAATGAAAATCACAGATTCATGCTGTGTGAAGTTAAGCATAAAGGTCTGCAGAATCAGGGCCTAGGCAGAAATACGATACGTATAAAAGCTGTAGATGTATTCCAGACACAGTTGTTAATCATTGCATACAGCAGCTTCCACTTATATGCATAAAAAGGAAAAAGGAAAAAGCAGTAGTTTGGCAAGGCATTAAGAAAGTGGCACATTTATGAAAGGGAGACGTTATGCAGAAATGCTATTTTATTATAGAGGGAGAGAGAAAGAGAGAAAGTTTTTGGCCTATATAAGTACAGATTTAAAAGTACCTTTTACCAGTAATTTACCCTTCATATCTGCAGAAAGTCAACAAAGCAATGCTTGAAGCTTTATATAAAAAGCTATTAAGTAACATATATGGGTATTTCTAAAGAGACTAAAAAGTCAGGGAGAACATTAACTACTGCTTCTCTCAGAGCTTGAACTGCAACAAAACCCCAGGATCAGGCTACACTTGGGTTTCCAGAAAGGAGGGGACAGGATTTTTTTAGTGGGTAGTTGGCCCCTTTACCTATAGGTGCTGAATACCATGGTGTGCACATTTCTGGCCGTGCTCCATGGCGCAGTATCACAAAGCTGTGCCATTTGCAGCTGCACAGGGCAGCTGCAGCCAACCTTGGAACAGATCACTAGTGCATACAGTGAAGCGTTCCCGGCTCTGGCAGTGAGCACACAGGCAGACACGTTAAAGGAAGGAGAAAGAAATGACTTCATAAATTACAAGACAGACACTAGAACAGGTGCAAAATGTATGTTGAACTAATGGCTAAGCAGTCGACTCTGACAGCAACAGTTACCTCTATCAGCTTTATAATAAATTTGTGATAAAAATAGACGCTTGCAGATTTTTGCATCTAACACAATTCTATCTCCTTACTCACTTTGGCTCTGGTTCTGCCAAGATGTGGGACAATATTTTACTCTGTGAAAGCATCGTCTTGTAATGTGTGGGACTGTGCAAGGAGAAAGCCAAGAAATTAGTGGAGTTAAGGACTCTGACACCTTTGTGTATCTGAACCTGTTTTGCTACCCATGTGGAGTGGTGGTACAAACCTGGATCCTATGTAATTCACTGGCGTTTCAAGACATGACGGATACGGTTAGGGTACTTGTTGGTACTGTGCTCACAGAATAAAACTACATACTTAAAGTATGTATGTTTGTGAGCAGGATTATCCCACAGAGTAAAATGTTCCCCTCAGTATTTTCACCATGATCTGAAATACTAATTTTCATTAACTGATCGTGCATGCGTCAGAGAAAATGCGCTTGTCAGTGGAAGTCAGATGGATCTACAGTGTTTCCTTAAAAGTCTAATTTTGTAGTTCATTACTTTGAATATAAAGTGTGAGCTGCCTTCTGCCACACATACCCTGTGGTGAGTAGCAGTTCAGTATACTCGCTATATCTCAATTTAGCAATCTTGACAGTGGGAACAATAGCAATTACAAACCTAATGGAGATTTGCATATTTTAATTTGCTACCAGATATGACATTCTCAGATTTCAGTGAGTCTTAAGCAAAAGCTGTTATTATAATGAAATATTTTAAATGGCCGGTGTAGCATTTTCCCCACACAGGAACTGACATTCTTGCTTGCTACAACTTTCTGACTTTAACATGAAATCTACCGCTGTAACCTATGTCTTTTCTCAGTTCTTATTGATAAACAGCAAGTGCCTTTTTTTCTTTTTTAACTTTTTTCACCTAAAGAAAGAGTTCTATTGAAGCATGGCTCTTCCTTCCCTCTCTACTTATTTTGGTGCAGAGAAATGAAAAGCTGTAATATAAACTCACAAGAATGCCTAATAAAAGTTTGTTTGCTACAAGGACTGCATCAGTAAGCTGGAGAAAGTGAAACTTCTGCTCCTGTATCTGCAGGTTAACCTTGTGGCAAGAAAACAGCCAGTAATAATGAGAGATTGCTGTAGTTTCCTGTACATCAAATAACTGTTAAGAAACAAATCTTTTTCAGGGATAATTGTCTTGACTCTTTCTCCCAGTTACATATGGATCTGCAGTTAAGTTTTTGTTCTTTGTATACAACAGTCATTTAGGACAAATTTTGCCAACAGGATCATTTACAAACAGGAAGTACTTACAAACTAGCAGTAATTTCATTACAGCATTTAGTTTCTAATACAGAATGTCACTCAAAAGACGAATGTTCCCCCCCCCCGCTTTAAAAATCAAAACAAATTCTTAAGAGGAAGTCTGCATCTTCACAAGCAGTTGAGATTTATTTATATCCTGTTCTCATTGAAGCCATATAGTATCTTCAGAATCACAGAATCACAGACTGGTAGGGGTTGGAAAGGACCTCTAGAGATCATCTTGTCCAGGCCACTGCTTGAGCAGGGACACCCAGAGCAGGGGGCACAGGAATGTGTCCAGGCGGGTTTTGAATGTCTCTAAGGAGGGACACTCCACAGCCTCTCTGGGCAGCCTGTTCCACTGCTCTGTCACCCTCGCAGGAAATAAGTTTTTTCTCATATTTAAGTGGAACTTTCTGTGTTCCAACTTGTGCCCATTGGCCCTTGTCCTGTCATTGGGCACCACTGAAAAGAGTCTAGTCCCATTGTTCTGACACCCACCCTTCAGATATTTGTAAGCATTGATGAGATCCCCCCTCAGTCTTCTCTTCTCCAGGCTGAACAAACCCAAGTCTTTCAGCCTTTCCTTCAAGTCTTTTTTTCCTGAAATATAATTTTAAAAAACATAACTCATTAGGTAGTACTTTAAAAACACTCTTTAAAAAGTTGAAATTCTCCACAGCCTCTGCACTGAGAAGAACCTTTGTAATGCCTACATTAGCCTGATTGAGTGCAATGATACTAGTCTCAGTACAGACTTTGGCCATTTCATTCTTGTCTAAAATAATCACCTCCAGACATTTTCTTATGAAATGGCCCTGCCTCTCTCCTGTACTATCAAAACATTTTCCTGTACTATATCGTCTCCCTACATATTGAGGTGAGCAAACTGCAAAAGACCAACTTCTCCATGCAAAAGCCTCCTATTCCCCTTCCAGTATCTCTGCTGTGCTGTGTTTAGTTTGACCCACTTATCAAGAAGCCACTTATCTGAGCCACTTCACTAAAGGTAAAGGTCCAAACTGTAGAGCCAAATTCCAGCCACAGGCACAACTGCAATCCCAGAGGCCTCATTCTGATGGGAGTGAGGGCAGCATAGATGCACTGATTTAAATGCCTGCATCTTGGTAAGATGCAGACAGTTCTGGAGTGCTCAATTTTTCTCAGTCATAGCCTCTCCTCTCCTTTTCTGCCCCCTTCCATTCCTTTCTCTTCCCTTTCCCTATCTCTTTATATATTTTTGTTGAAAATTTTGTATCCTTTAATCTCAACTGTTTCTTTCTCAGAGAATAGGCAGTGCTCAGTTTTCGGTGCACTGTCAGTTTAGAAACTGGCCTCCTGGCAACTCTAAAATAGTTGCCTCTTTTGTGGGGACTGCCTCAACAATCCACGTCCCTTTGAAAGAAAGTAGCTTTACTCCCTTATTCCAACAATGGCTGACAATATTTGTCTTTACTGGGTATCAGTTGTGCCATTTTCACATCAGCGACCAAACACTGTTCAGACAGGTGAAGGGAGAATCTGGGAGAGGCTTGTTTGACAACAGCTGTCAAACGCAACCTGACCTGTAACATGATGCAACCTAGCTCCAGTGGAAAAGGAAAAGGAAAAAGAAAATTGGAAGTATGCAAAATGGAGAGAAAAAGAAAAGGCATATCTATTAAAACTCTACTATACCGCTAAAGAGATTGGTCTTCTTTTTAACTGAATATTTATATAAGTAAAAGATGGTTTAATGTACTGTGGGAGCATGTTGCTTGTTGACAGCTACATTAGCATACAGTTCTCAAATGATTTAGAAGACCTTGGCTGTGTAAAACGTTTCTGGTTGGGTAACTGTGAAGACATAAGCACCATTTAAAATCCTGAAGAGGTGATAAATGGCAGAAGTGTATTAAAAGGGGCATCAAAGTTTGCAAACTCAACAGATACATCATTCTGCTGAGACCCAGTAATAAGAAAAAGAGGCTGGCCTTGTTTTTGCTGTCTTCTGTTTTGACTCACAAAGATTACAGGCCCTGTAAGTCAGCTGTTTCATCTAGTAAATTGCGGATCTCAGGGCAGCATAACCCCTTGCAGACAGGTGGCTTAAATATGGTAGGTAATAGAACTGTTGTGCTAAGCTACTTTTACACAAAAACACCTTAACAAGAGCTCTGTGCCCCTGAGTCACAGTCCACCTGTTCCTAGAGGTTGACACACGATATTTTGAGCTTCATGATTCTTGTCTTTGGCTGTGCATATGTATGGACAATACAGAATGCTGTCATCATTTTAGGTGTGAAAATAGGATTACTGTAAAGGGGGAGGGGGAGAAAACAGGGTTTTGGGTTTTTTTTTATAATAATGTAATCCCCATTAGGATTCCTGTTTATCTGCTGCCATGAAAAGAAGGCTTTTCAGTAAATTAAGGAAGGGATTTTATCCCTCTAAGTCACCTGTTGCCTCAGCTGCAAATAGTTATTTGCCTCTTAATATGAATGACTAATAAAATAGGTACTATTATACACATGCATATATGATTTATTCATATGCATTATATAGACGCTTATAATCTGTTTGTCCGGAGTAAAAATTACCATTGCAGCTACAAGAAATGTGTGTTCATTCAAACACCCCACAGCAGGTTACCACCACAAGAACTTTGCTCCCCCCAATTTCCGTGCTGCACTGTGTGAGCCTAAAGCTGGATGAACACAGGGGTACACTGCTGGTGTTTGTACAGGCCCTGGCACCTGAGCCCCTCGTACCCCCAGAGATACGAGCTTCTGACTAGGGCCCCTTGCTGCTGCAATACTATGAATATAATAACAGTGACATGGAAGGCTACCCCAGGGAACTGTTCAGCAAGAGTGGCTCAGGAGATAGTAACATCTGTGATAAGACATAAAAAGAACTTCTTACTGTCTCTCAGTAGATGGGTTTAGACCTGAAGACATTTCAAGCTGCATATGGCCACCAAAAATTACTGACAGTATGGCATCCAGAGCACTTGTGTTATGTACGAACAGCATTTTATTTCTCTAACAAGACTGACTGTTGCCCTGTGCTCCAGGGGAAGCCTTTAGGAGAAATGTGCTGTAACAAGGCCCAGCTTTTCAGCAGCAAAAAGAGCTTCACTCATATCGACTGTGATATCAAGGTAATTAAATGAGACTCCACACAGATGAATTTTAACCAGCCAGCTGTCTCAACATAAACAGTCATTTCCTTCTTCCAGTGGGCCAGCTAGGTAGCCAGCAAGGAGAAAAAGATGAGCACCTGACCCTTCTGCTGGTCATACAAGATAAAGGTAGAAATACAACATGCTTTGAGGCTGTACTGCAATCCTGCAAACCCTTGCACAGTGATAATACGCATTTATCCGACCCAGCTCCGTGAGCAGCTTCAGACACTGTCACTAGAGGTAGCTACCGAGCCACAGTCAATGGGTGGCCCTTGGGCCCCTCTGCAGGCGGCTCTGGGCTACCCAGCAAGAAGCAAACCCGGACCCGTTCCTGTCACCCCATTCAGAGCATGGTTTAGTTTGAGGTTGAAGACAAGTTTTTCTTCCCTGGGAGGAAACTTCTGTAATGTTCCATCCCCTACAGAGCTGTTACTACATGGCCGCAGGGCCCGCGTCTCCTGTTCTTGACAGGACTTTGCTCAGACAACTACATTTTCCCCCCATTTCAGAAAGCTCCAGGAGCAAGGTTTAAAGCACATCAAGTTCACTATATTACAAAGGTAGCAGGTTAAAATTTAACGGCTTGTTTTTGTGTTACATTTTCACAAGGTAAGGCTGAAGCTATCTATTCCCCTGATAATTCTTACAAGGGGCGTATTTGCAAATGATGGAAAAATGACCACACCAACATGTTAATGGGAACAGTCAGATATCAGCATAACTTGACGTGATGTCTATAGACACCGCAGTACTGAGAACAGCAGCTGTTACCAAGGCAAACAGCTGAAATAAAAGAAGAAGAAAGGCGGCTCGCAAATAACTGCATTTGGTAGTCCAAATGGCTCTTAATACTCTATGTAAAGATACACTGTTGTTAACATCTGCTTGAAGTTAATCTGAAGAGTTGTTTGCAAATAGCAAAACTGGTAAGCACCTGCTGCTTTAGGATAGATGAACTTCTGCAGGCATATAACATGCTATTTTATTTCCAGCAGATCTCACAAACACCACCCTATACAGAAGACAAATGAATGGACTTTGTGAAGTGCACTTTAGTTGAAATCGGAGAGGACTATACACAAGTATTGCCAGATATCAGAGCAGTTTAAGAGTCTGGTTTAGAAATATTCTATGGTCTGAGGGCCTAAGTGGTCTTAGAAGGGTGACTAGGGAAAGCAAACCAATTGCCAGTGACTTTGGTTGGTAACTTGGAGGTCTATGTATTAACAGAGGTCAAAACTAATCAAAAAAGAAAGTTCCTGGAACCTTTCACTAGGCCGATTTTAAAACTGCACTTTGCATCAGCACGTTAGAGTGCAGCACGGGTCCCATCTTCCTGGCATGCAGGGAATGCAAGAAGCGCAATGTGTTTTCTGCATTTCCAGTTCACTTTTGCACTTTCTGTCCCCTTGTTAGAGTTTCCCTAAGCCACTCTTCCCACAAAGAATTTCACCTCACTTGAATGTTTGTTTGATTTCAGTCAGGTAAATCAAACTGGCAAAGAAAAGAAGGCAAAAGCCAGAGTGAGACTGAACCCCTCTTTACAGCAAGTCTCTGTACGCCTCCTCATTAGCGAGACTTGTCTGTCTTTTCCATTTCTATTTCAGTGTGGGACTGTCCTTCTGGATATGTCCATGCTGTAAGACAATAGCTCTACAGCGGAGCTGTTAGTCCCTCCCTGTACTTTAGCAACCTTTTTTCTTTGTCCTTCAATTTTGCCTGGCCTACTTTATGACTGAAATTGTTTGCTGTTTCCAGAATGGCCACAGATGTTCAGACATAATTGAAAATATCATGATACAATATCTGTTAGCTTGTGTAGCTGTAACTCAGGTCATAAACTTAACAAGAATTTATCATGCAGGAGAAAAGTTAACAACAAAGGTTCAGTCCAACTCTTATTTCTGTGACTGCACAAAAGGTAAGAGGAAAAGTGGGAAGGGTGACTGAACCCCAGGTATCTTCTGAGACCTTGTGACAGCTCCTGTGTTCTTAATTAGATCTTACTCATAATTTGAGCTCAGTGGAGACAGGCACTGACTATGGTGGAGGGTCCAGGCTTGTAAAGAAAAGAGGCACATGGACAGCATGAGTGCAAAGGATAATTTTTTTTCCTACTGTTGAAACCCACTCAAAGGACTAGAATGTCTCCACTCCTCAGGTCAAGGATTGAGATTTTTGACTAGACTTGTCTTGTCATCATTACTGCTCTAGAACGGCAAGATGATTCTAGTTTCCCAGATCTCTTCCTACCTCTGCTTTTTCCTGAAAACTAAATAAGACATTCTCCAGTCATACAAAACCATGTCTAAACTTGACTGATGTATTTTAAACCCCTCCTTTTTGTCCATACTTTCACAAGATAGTTCTTTCAGAGTTCTGGGAAAGAGATCATCCACTTCCACAGATAAATCCCTCAGAGTTTTGCTTCTACTTCTATCTTGGTTACATAGACACTCCCATACTTTTGTTTTGCCATTTGGGAAGCTGCCTTGGACGCACTACTCAGCAGCATCATTTGAGCCTGGAGTCTCCTGCATGATCTGTGGTGGCCTTCAGTGTGACACTTCAAGCAGAGAGACTGGAGGAGTGACCCACCACTCTGTGTTGTATGCAGAATACCCAGATAAATTCTACATCTTTTTTTCTCTAACGCATCTTTGCAGCCTTTGCAGAATTTAATTGGTGTTAATTCCAAATGAACATGTGAGTCTTACACACACAAGTTTCTGGAAGATCACAGCACTGTATTTATGCAGGTGGAAGCAATAAGATATGTTTGGGAAATCAGATGTCAATCTGGAATTTGGGAAATCAGATTTTTATCTCAGACTACAAGTTATTAACCACTACCACTACTACTATTAATCTGCTCCCATGAAGCATAAGTAATTCATAACTGCATGTTCACACTGCACGGTGAATGGTCAGTGCCATTTCTGGGCATCTGAGTGTCTCAAAAAGCCCTTTAAAAAGCAAATGCAATGTTCGTAATTCTGGATAACCAGGACATAGTGGATTCAGTTGCTATGGTTGCAGGCAACAGATAGGGAAGCTCTCTATTGCACCTCAGGCAGCAACGACTGATTGTGCCACTAAATCCAGTTACATTCATTTCTTTGTTATAATAATTCACAGTTGTGCTGACTCTGATGCAGGTAACGTTACTGGCATTAGCAGAGGCAGGAAGACAGGGACTGTAAATTGAGGGCCCAGTGAAGAAGTTGTCCCCAGCCTGAAACAATAACCTGTAACTACTAAATATGTAAGCAGAAATGCTCAGAGTTAAATGTATCCATGCAACAATGATACGTCTCTAAAATCAGTCCACATCAGTTCTGGTGTATCTTGACAATAAATGATAAGCAATTCAAAAAGGGGATTCTTCTCATTTGTTTACAGTTGATCAAAAAGATTTAATGGTATAGAAGAGGGCTCATTACCTTAAGAGATCTTGGATCCCTTCAGAAACAATCAAATTGTACCACTACATCAGTTTCATTACTCACCCAAGTACCAGGGATTCAACAGTCTTTTTTTGCAATGCAGTTTTAGTGTCACTAATATGACAGAGAACCTTGGTATGCACTCATTACTAACATATTCCATAAACAACTCCTTCAGGTGCAACAGTACGTACCTGCTGAAGATACATGTGCCAAAGAGGGTGTACATTAAGAGGTTACCTTAATATTTTTCCCTTTCCATGCTACTCTTAATTAGGGTCATAATGACTAAGAGGTTTCAATGCAGTTACTTACTCAAATGTGCCAGGCTTCTTTTTTTAAAAAGTATGTCTGATGAGTAAAAAAAAAAAAAAGAGAATGTGGACCTCAGCCCCTTTCCCATTATCAGTTTAGGATTACAGGGCAGAACAAGTGTCCTTTTCAAAAAACAGCTACAGTTTTCAATCATGTGAGATGCATGAACCAGATGGATGCTCTGCTCTTTCAGTTTAGTGGAAAGCAGAAAGAAGTGGCATCATAGATGGTTAAAAATATCCTGAGTCCAGCCAAGCAATATCTATTTCCAGTATTGATGACCAGGGGTGCACTTCTAACAACCTGTAGCTCTTAACAAAGGTAGCCAATTAGAGGAGCTGTGACTCTGTAAGTCCCTGCCACTTTCCCATTGTATCTGCCCACCTAATAAATACATAGTGGTGCAATGCACAATGTCTGCACAGCTAGCGAAATTCATCAGAACCAATCTAATTTTTCACCATGATTCTTTTAAAACAGTCTCGGCTCTGCTGCAGAGAGGTGGGATCAGAGTGACACTCAGTGGCAAGACAGGAAAAGTCATTCTCAGTTTCTCAGATTCTATTCAACATTTATTATTAGGATGCACAAATTTTAATTAGATCATTATTAATATTTTCTGTCTGATAATATTCTATGTAAGCATTGTAATTCGGACCAAAACATATGCTTTTGATTATGCAAATTGAAAGAAAGGTTGGATTACTTACTTTACCAAGGCCCCCCTCACTCATAACTTGTGATCTCCTGCAATTGAAAAAAAGAAAAAAGAATTTGTCAAATTGAACTAAACTCGAATACTGAATTTCAGAAATAAGAGACTTGAATCATCGTAGTATTACATTCTGCTGTATTTGATTATTTGCAGATTACTTGAACAGTCTGAAGGATAGCATTTTACATCTGGCATACAATTTAGCATGTTGCATCTGTATAACTGACAGTTCGTGACCCTCCCAGTTGTTTGTGTTAGATCAAAACATTTTCTGCATATTTCTGAATGCACACCAATCCGTGGCTAACTGAATTTGGTATCTGAAAAAAAGAAGACATTTTCCCTTTTATGTAAGTAAACACTAGAATAGATTACGGAATCTTCAATATTAAAGATTTTAACATCAGTCTTGACAAGCATTTGAGAGAAATAGTTTAGGTGGAATAGTTCTGCAGTAAGGTAGTGCTGTGGACTGTCAGTCTTTCCAGCCTTGCCTGCTTTGATGCAGGGAAAGATTCATACTATTATGTTTGATTATTGTGCTAGAAATTCTTCTGAGCCTGTGGTTGTCTAGATTCACTCAAACTCAGGACATTGAAGAATGTTAATAAATAGGAGTTATCACAATACAATATTCCTTGAAACACTGTATGTAAAATAATTTCCATCTATCTCAAACAGGGTCCTGTTGCATCACCCATGTCTATGCGATCTGTTCTAACAAGCGGGTCATGCCTCTCCCCGCCACCACCACCGCCGCCGCCACCACCTGGACCTCCCCCCATCTTTGATACCGAAACCGTGAAGGATGAAGGAACTGCATCTCGCTCAGCCCTATTTGCACAGCTTAACCAGGGAGAGGCAATTACCAAAGGTCAGGAGAAAAGAAACCGAATTTTGGTCCATGAGTCAAACTACATCAAGAGCTGCTATATGTATTAACCTAACCTGACTGCATTTTTAAGGCAGATTTAAGCAACTCAGATCTTTCTGAGGCTTGTAGTGAGGCTGATGGATGAGACTGCATACCAAAACCTCCTTTAAAAGCAATAGCACCCATATATGTTCAGCATAGCTGAAATTCACACCATTTATTTAGAGGTATCCTTTCAATTCTGAGGCAGCCAAGCTGGACATCTTCAATCTCCACTAGCTGGTGAATCTCTAAGTTGCAACTGCAACAAAAAATTTATCCCCCTTTCTGATTCACGTTAAGTGTACCAGCGTGTGTCAAAATGTGTTCCAAGTTAGGTGAAAAAGTCTGGCTCACAGATCAGTGTGGAGTACAATAATAAAGCTTTTGTATTAATACTGGACAGTTGTAATTAAAGTGGATGGCTGTGAGTTTAAATACATATAATTGATATAACTGCCTTTAATGCTGCAGGGATAGGTCAAATATTGTCATAAATTAGAAAAAGAACCTCACTCTTATTGATGGAAAAATATGATATAACAAGCTCCCAGAGCTTGCTACAGACAGAGGGACTAGAAGACATTGCAGCATTTCCTGTTAAAGACGCTAGGATAGTCCATCCACAGTAAAAGAGGTTTCATATGAACTGCTAAAAATATGTAGGCAGTTACACTTTAGGTGGTTACCCAGGCAAACCCTGAGGAAATAAAAAATGTAAATTTACAGAATAATTTAACACAATTACAAATGAACCTTTCCTGCTTAAATATGAACACCCTTAGGACTGGAAAAAAAGGCTCGCTTTCATAAACACCCTTTTTCTTTTCAGGGCTTCGACATGTCTCTGATGACCAGAAGACTCACAAGAACCCCAGCCTACGTGCCCAATGCCCATCTGTTCGTTCTCCGACAAAAAGCCATACTCCAAGTCCCACCTCTCCCAAGAATTCCCCACAGCAGAGCCATGCCCCTGTCTTGGAGCTAGAGGGAAAGAAGTGGAGAGTGGTAAGTTCCAGTCACACCTCTGAATCGCACCCTGCACACTGCAGACCAGGCTGAGCACTGAACGTCATGCAAAAAGGCTGTCCATGATCAAGGTGCAACAAATCAAAGTCGCAGCTAAAATGGGCTGATTCTTGCATTGCTCTGCCTTGCTACGGTTTAGTTTTTACTATTCTGTAGCATCTGAAGTTAATTCATTTGTCTCTGAGAATCATATACCAATTTGTCTGAATTGGAGAATGTCAGAACCAGCATATAAATTCCTTGCAAAGTCAGACAATTCCCCAGAAACAAGTCCAGTGGAGAACTCCAACTCAGATCCCTTCTTGCAGGCCATTTGTGCGAGTGAGAGAGAACAGTATTATCACAGAGCACTTTCTCCAGCTTTGTTAACAAATACATCTATTTTTCATCCCCATGCAGGCACATCTCCTGTGCTTAAAAGCAGAGAAGTGTTTTCCTTTTGCTCAGTCTACAGATGGAAAAGATAGATTTGTTTCAATTTGGGAGTTAATTTATGTAGGCATCTACCAAAGAATCTATGAGTGAAAATTCACATGACTGTGTTGGTTAAAAAAGGGAAGAAACAATATGAAGTTTGGTCATGCAGAAGGTTATTATTATTCGCAGTCATTACTGTGGAGTTGAGTTTGCAGAAGGTGCAGTCACAGTTTGCCTGGGTTATGTTACCTTAGGGTTATAGTACCTGGGACTTTCCTTGTGGATCCCTAGTCTTTCCTTGACATCCATGGAGTGTAAATAACCCTTCATGCTACATAATGAAAGGAAATTTCTTCACCTATTACTCCTTATTGTATACAGTAATGCCTGCACCTGTTCATAACACACTGTATAGACCATTATATCACATTTGGGGGAACAACATCTTGCTCTGTTCTTCGAGGTGCCAGTCTAAGTTGGATGGGAGCCAAGTGACACTTTTGTGAGTTTTAAATTGTTGTGAGCATAATGTCTTTGCTATAAAATTAATGGGTTTTGTCATGGTCTATGCTAAGGTCTTCAGTTCTGCAGCTCTAAAATATACACGTGTCATCTAAGGGTGAATTAGGTGAAATATCCGATCACCAAGCAGATTAGATTTTTAAGCTGCTGGAAGGATATTGCTCTGTTGTAATTGAAGATGCAATGACTTGAGGATAAGTTGTACTGAACTGTCTGACTGTTAGCTAGTTAAAGACAACCAATTAAATAAACTTTCTTTTGAAATAGGAATATCAAGAGGATAAGAACGACCTGGTCATTAACAACACTGAACTCAAGCAAGTGGCCTACATTTTTAAGTGTAACAAATCTACACTTCAGATAAAAGGAAAAATCAATTCAATTACTATTGGTGAGTGGATAGCTCAGCTGGGGTTTAAATGCCAATCTTGAAAAAAACTGACTTATGTGATTAATAATGCATCTGAATCCTGCCATTCTCTTTAATGGATTGATCACACGAGTAAAGCCGCTCAACTTACGCAGTGCAAGACTAGAAATTTTTGTAGTTAATGTAGCAGGTGTGCATATATTTGCTTTTATCTTGCCTTTCTTATTTATGATTGCTTTTATTTTAGACAACTGTAAAAAGTTTGGCCTTGTGTTTGACAACGTTGTGGGAATCGTGGAAGTGATCAATTCCAGGGATATTCAGATTCAGGTAATTACCTACTTGAAAGCCAAAGACAGACAGACAGAGAACAAGAAGGGGGAAAAAAAGCCCAACAGGTAGCTACAAGAGATTTTTAAAACTCAGAGAAATACAACAGAACAAAAATAAGAGATTGACACATCCAGATGCATCTTTATGTGCACTAAATTCTGCTGAGGTGTTTAGAAAATGCAGATGAGAACTATTGAGCATCACTGAAAAACTCCCTTAGCCCAGTCCCCTCTGGTTCCAGTAAAGCTGAGAGATCTGTACACCGTAAGAACTATTACTTCTGGCCCTAATTTTCTTGCTTATATGGTAAACAGCTCCTAGGACTTGAAAGTTCAGCGGTGCTTATGGAACAGTTAGCTAATTTATTTCTAAGGCCAGAAGACCATTATTTCCTTTTTTCTTAGTTTCTCAATGGAAACGTTCAAATAGACTGTCAAAGGACAACTAAATGGCATGAAGTGAGAGTAGGCACCAGGATTTTGAAAATCTCCCCTGCCAGTGACGTGACACATTACATGAGTAAGCAGTGTAGTCACTTGCCTCCAAATGGGCTATGAGCCACTACTGGTTTTGTCTTCGATAACCAGTAAGCAAAGCTTCATCAGAGATCACCTTCCTTTCTTTCATGAAAAGAAAATAGATGTACTTTAAATCGATATATTGCCCTCTCTGTTGGGGGCACTTGCCCCCTTCATAATACAGACAGTCTGCCTGACGTTTACAGCACTTCATTCATCCCATTCCAAAGAGGTCTAACTATACATGCTCTAGTACTGGGTTGTGTCCAACATACCTGACTGAGTCTCAGGAAAGGACTTTAGGATGTATTATTTTAAGTGAAAAAGAAATTAAATATTAATTAAATTATATCAAACTGCCAGTCTTCAAGCAAGGTGAGGTCTTTTGCTTAAAAGGCTGTGCCTGCTGTATGACATTACATGTAGACAATCCTGCTCCGTGCTTCAGAAATACTGGTCACAGCCACCACAGGGAATAATAGCAAGATGGGTTCTTTTATATTTTGAACCTCATGCATGTGACTGACATTGCTACCAGCTGCGCACCGTCTTCTAACTGTAACAAGCGGTTTTATTCATGATCACTACGTGTCTTCTTATGGCAGAGACGGTTCATTAAAGAAGAAGGTCCCAGGCATTTATTTGAGTGGGTTTTTTTAAATAACTAGATGCTTTTTATCATTACCTCTGGAACTATTCATAAAAGCTGAAAAATTCATACGTAATGAATACTGAAACCACAGTTTCTTAATACTCAGATAAAGGGGAAACATCTTTTCTAAGAATCAAAATTCTTTTGATTAAGCAGGTTCTATGAATATTGCATAAGGCTTCTATGCCATGGAGCAGAGTGGAGTTCCACTTAAGAAGGTAGAGTCTGGCTATATGCTGTATGCTGCTCGAATCAGGCAGCTTCTGTAGGGTGTGAGTACGCCAAGTGCTGAGCATCTCAATTTTCTCAGTACTTTGAAGACCTGAGCTTTTAATTTGCAAATACATGATATGTTAATGCAATAAATGTCAGTAAATTAATCCTACAGATCTTGCTATAAATAGTTACTTCATTGCCATATCGCTTGGCTTTCCTTTCACTCAGCGGTATGTTTTTTCTTGCCAGATGTTTGCAAAATTTATTAAACATGCCCTCCTTTTGTTCTCTGTTGTGTAAGAACACGTTAAAGAAAAGAAAGATCAGTTTAAGATACATTGATCCACTGCATAGATCAGACTGCAGGATCAGGGTGGCGTGCAAGAGGACAGACCACTTGTTCTTTGTTTGCTGTCACATTTAAGAACTGAAGCTGAAAATATATTCTTAACTTGAATGATGGGAGACACTCTTTCATGAACAAGTACATATCTATCACATGCTGTTGCTGTTTTATGGCTCAGAATAACCTCTGCCCTTATGATACATTGTCCAGAGTATATTGCTGTCCCTGCTAGCGAGGGCAGGAGGAGAAGGAGGATTTTTTACTGACAACCAGTGAGTCAGCCAGTTAGCCATGAATAAATCTTTTAATCTGTAGAATTCTAAACAAGAGATGATTACCCTTCCTCCCCTCAAGTAAATCTTGTGCTTGCTTTTAAAGTGACATAAGAAATACCTTTAGAGATTTAATTAAATTGATCTGAGTACTTTTTTAGAACTGTAGCTTGCCTGGAGAAGATAAAAACCCTTTCCTATTGCATGCTGTAAAACCTGGAAGACCTTTGAAGTCTTCAGAACGTATTACAAATCACTTTTTGAGTACTACTGTATGCTGGGTCTTTCATTTGCCCTTACTGGGTCAGAGTTGACATGTTTGATTTCTTAACCAGTTCTCACTGATGAACCAGGTGAACACAGCCTAAACATCAGCACAAAAGCGTCACTAAAATTAGAGATAATCAGGGAAGCGCTTTCATCAAACTACATATTAAAAGCTTGCTGTATATTATGAGTTTGCTGTTGTGTGTAGATCTTTGTTACAACCACCAAGAATTTTCACAGTGTGTCACAAATCAAACATAAGCATCATGCAGGCAGCTGACACACAGATCAGATGTTCATGGCCAGAATTAGACCTGGCAGGCAATGAGGATTTTATTAACAGCATCTTTGTGTGCGTGCATTTTAAGATTTGATATTAAGTAGATTTTATTTTGCAGGTGATGGGGAAAGTGCCAACCATTTCTATTAACAAAACAGAAGGCTGCCACATCTACCTCAGTGAGGAATCATTAGATTGTGAGATTGTGAGTGCCAAGTCATCTGAGATGAACATCCTCATCCCCCAAGATGGTGATTATGTGAGTGAGATATTTTTAAAGCTTTCCTCCCCCTTCCCTGCTAGTCTCGGTATTCAATACCATTTAAACTGCTAGGAAAGAAACTAACATACCAAATGTATTACATCACCAAAAAATGATCCAGAACAATTGAATTTCTATGTACCGATATCTCAGCCATCAGTGCAGGAAGAACTCCTTATTTTCTGCGGCACAAAGTAATTTCAAAGATCAGACATGACGTTCTTTCTTTCCATTTTGATAGATAATGGCTTAATTTCCTGTCCATTTAATTTTCTTCTTTGATATCTAAACATAATCTCCCAAAGAAAGTCACTTCACACAAAAGCACTCAAGCCTGAAGATGATGATACTAAAACTAAGATAAATATAAGACTACTACAGATTAAATAATACAGTATAATATACTTTTTTCTAAAGCTGTTGGTACATGGGTAGCATCTGTAGTACTTTCTAGTATTTTCAACATAAGTCCTTAAAGGCCACATAAATGTGTGTATTTTCCTGGCTCCTCTTCTGTTCCAGTAAGACCTTCATGCTATGCCCACCAGCATTTCTAGTAAAGTCATGCTCTGCCACTTCACACACGAGCAAGGGATTGTGCAGGCAAAGCATACTTGTAATAGTGTCCTATTTTCCTCAACATAAGAGTGTTGAAATTGCACTGAACAGCCATAGACAGAACTTAGATTTCTCGTAAACCTTTTGGGCTCGAATTGTGTATGGGGTAGAGGGGTTTAGGCTCTATAAAAGAAAATATGTAGAGAGATTTCTCATGCTCCTCATTTCCAAAAGTGACTGCTGGATGCCCAGCTTCAGGTAACTAAAAAGGGAATAATTTTCAGTGGGTACATATTCACCTTCTTCTTAAAAATAAAAAGGTCCTTTTGATCAGTCTCTCCTCAAATCACTGTATCATCTGAAATTACCGGCTATCAACACAGCTATCTGCGGTCTGAATGAAAAAACCCTTCTCTTCACATCTCTTTTTGTTTACTGGGGACGGAGAAAGACCCAACGACATCTCCCATCCTTTCACAGAATGGAAAGAGACTTTGATGTTCTGCTTCGTTTTGTGTGCCCCACAAGGGATGCTGAGTCTTTTGAAGTGTATCACACTTAAAATGATAGGGTTTTTTAAAAAAATTTTTATTCTTCCATATCATAATATTGCTTTTGTCCTTAAAATTACTCTCCTCGTTAGATCTCCACATCTAAATCCTTTCTACTGTCTTCCATCCCAGACACTGATGGAATCTAAAGTCGTTTCTGACATGAGGCTTATTTACTTAGTTGTTCCAAATAATGGTGTGAGAGGGATTATTGCAAAGTAGTACCATACCAAGGCTATTTGAAACTAGGTAGCAAAAAGGCTTTTTCCTGTGTGGCATTGTAAAACAGCTTCCTAGGGTAATGAAGAAGGCTTCTCTCTAATCCTGGCCTGTCTGAGCTATCAATGCTTTCTCAGTCATGTAGCACTAATAGTATTCCACTAGTTTTCATGAAGTATCCACAGTTTATTTAACGATTGTTGTTGCTTTTGTTTCTTACCAGAAAGAATTTCCGGTTCCTGAACAGTTCAAGACAGCGTGGGATGGATCTAAATTGGTCACTGAACCTGCAGAGATTGTGGGTTAACTTCGTAATGCCATACAGCACTTGCTGACCGTGACCAGACCACAGCCAGCATAAACAAAGCAGTAACGTAAAGAACTAGAAGTAGCAGTAGTTCCTACTGCTGTGATAGGCCTTCAAGCAGTAGCTCTGCATGCTAGAAACAATAACACATCTGGCACGCTTTTGTTAGGCATCCCAGTATTTTTCACATTTCCACACAGTTTGCCTTCACATACAATTTTAATTCTAAATGATGTCATGTGAATGTAATGGATTAAAACCCCCACCCCCCAGTCACATCATTGGCTTGAAATACTGTATACATTAAGCCAAAATACTGCATGATACACTTTGTTATCATCTTGCTTCAGTGCATTCCTTTTTCTGTTTCTGCTAATCAAAAACAGCATTAAGATTTTAAGATGTTTATTTTTACCTGTTAAGCAGTTCCTGTATGATGCAGTAAAAATGTACCCCTAGAAAGTATGCAGTACCTTGTAGTTCTGTGGCAACCGTCATGGGTTTTGTTTTAAACAAGCAAAAAAGGACAACTTTCAGCAATACATTTTGCTAACAAGATAAAAAAATCTGGTATTTTAATCACTTTTCTAATATGTATGTTTAGAAGATCCCTATGTTTTCTGTGAAGTAGGATTTTATTATGGTCTGCAGACTTGCTAGTGCTCTCTCATTTCTTGCAAATTAGTCATTCTTTCTATGCTAAAGCCTCATCTAAGCTAAAACCTTGCAGGAAATAATTTGAAGGTTTTTCGCTTCTTGGATTTATTTTTCCTTTTTTTTTTTTTTTTGTGAGACAATCTCATTCTTTAAAATTTCACATTATATCTTGCATCCTATTCAGAAAACTGAGGGAAGCATATATGTCAGATACCAGCTAGTTTCCTTACTAATAATGTTCCTTTAAAATATTGCTGTTGTAGCTCATATTCATTAAAAATATCTTCCTGTTTCTTCCCCACATTTGTAGGATTTAATTACAGATATGTCCGCAGAGCAAAGCCATAGATTTATGTCATACTAATTCTGAGCCCAAATAAAGGGCTAATCTCCTGTTTAGCCATTTAATTCTACTTTATAGTCCCTATTGTACATGCTTTTTTAACAAAGGTGGAGTGTTGTATACATTTGTACTATTTCAGCACATAGTACGAATAAAATTTTAAAAATATAAAAAGTCAGCTTATGTTTTTGATCACTTGTAATACTTTGTAACAGTGAAATCACAGTGAGATACTTGCAGAGCTAGTTACAAGCTAAATTTTGTGCCTAATTTACCTTGAAAGTACATTAATTCTTGAGGGTTTTTAAGTATATCTTTGATTGTAAACCCTATACAATACAGCCAGTAGTGCTCATTCCATAAGGTTTTGCTATCTGATGTTTAATCTCTGTGTATAATGTGTTTGCTTTAATACATACCATTTTTTCAACAGTAAACTTCTTATGAAATAAAAAGGAAAATGTACTTGTTTAAATACAGAGTTGTTCAGAGCTTGCTCCATTGCAGTGTTTGTCCTATGTGCTTTATCCTTCTTAAATGCTGTTTCAAAGCCTGATTGAGAAAAAGTAGCTCCTTCTCCCATTTCATTAAGTATTATCACTTTTCCTGCCATAATCCACCTGGCAGTGAAGAGTGGGTATTCTGCATGCCAGCAGATAAACCTGAAGTTTCTTGCATATAACTTTGGTGACAGCCAGAGACTTGAGCTTTTCATGATTCTCGCTTATAGGTACATCTGTATCTTCCAGAGGTTATGTGTAGGGAGATGATCATGACCTGGTGCAAGTTTATCAAGTTTGCCTTCTATTTTTAGCTTTTCCCATTGTTTCCCTGTATGGCTTTGGATGTGTCCCTCCTGTGTCAACAAACCACAAACGGTCTGCTCCATATTTCACTTGGATGTGTTTCACATCTGAAAAATGGGCATCACATACTTGTGATAAAAGAATTGTTGAAGGATTGTTTAATCCTTAAATCATGATCATAATTTGTTCCATAAAATAATCTCATTCGGGAGCATTCTGACCTGGAATACTGACTCTTGTTTTCACCTAGCTTCAAATAGGGATCAAGTCATTATGCAGCGACACAAAGCCACTTAATCCTTTGGAGGTATGATATGAAACATGTATGGCATGCTTGATGATAAACAGAAAGCAGCGAGACAGCTCTGAATCACAATACAGGCAAACTCTTTTAGTTCCTCCTAAGTATTTAACTCACCCCACAAAAACAAACTGTGTGAAGGCTGCTCTATTTCTGCTTTTAAATGTTTGAGAGCAAACTCCCTTGTGGCTAGACCTTCTTCCTAACACTTATGTTCCTGCAACATACAAGACCCAAGTACATTTTTCTGATGGTTTCATAACAGGAAGAAGTCTTATGCAGTAACAGCGCATGCCTGACAGTCTGAACACACCTGAGAACTTTGGCATAGGTTTAAAAGGAAGAAGGTATTGCATGGACAGGCCCAAGGTGATTGCTTCAGCTGGACAAAAGGCTACAAGTCCATGCATTATTGGACACCAGAAAAATAGGAGAGAGACTTTATAAATATGCAAATAGATTTTATCCAGTACTCTTAGTCAGCTATGTGACAAAAAAAAAAAATCTATAACCAGCTTTTGTCAGTTCTGGTCCTCATAAAAATTACTTTTCATACATTTCCAGTCGATTGGACTGTTCTTTCCCTACAACCTATCTTTGACCTCAAAAGTATAAAGGAGTGCTAAAAAACAAAATAAATCCAGGTTCTGATTCTATCCTATATGAGTTTGTGTACAATTAATGGTTAAAAAGTTATTTTCTGAAAAATCAAGTATATCTTGAGATAGAAATAGTCAACAAGCTGCAGAATGATGATTTGATCTGTGTTTAATAGTTGACTCCAGCAAGGACTGAAGTGCTAAATGCTGAGCATCCCTAAGGCCTTATTGATCATTTCTTTTTACTGCATGCTATCACACAAGATACGCCCCTTTATTTCAGCTCTATAGTGCACTAAAATTGTGGTTATGCTCTAAATCAGTGCAACTGTCAAAACTGAGAACAGTGCATTTGGTGTGTATATTGATATGGAACAAATGTGTATGGTGTAATTAGCCAGTTCATTTTTATAAACCTGCATGGGCCAAATATTCACCCGTACAGATGCTGTCAATCAGCCAGTAACATACGTGTAAAAAAGAAGATTTTTTACTAAGTGTCCAAATGTAAAGTTTTTTTTCCTATGAAAAGCTTTGATGGACCTCATACTTTCTTAAATAGAACCTCTGTAAAAGCACTGGTGAAGTACTCTGTACAAATACCTCAACAAGGGGAACTGCAAAGTCCTACACCTGGGGAACAACCACCCCATGCACCAGTATATGCTGGGGGCTGCCCAACTGGAGAGCAGCTTGGCAGAAAAGGACCTGGGGGTCCTGGTGGACACCAAGTTGGACATGGAGCAGTGACGTGCCCCTGCGACAAAGAAGGCTGACAGTGTCCTGGGCTGCATAAGGAGGAGCACTGCTGGCAGGTCAAGGAAGGTGATCCTTCCCCTCTGCCCAGCACTGGTGAGGCCACACCTGGAGTGCTGTGTCCAGTTCTGGGCTCCTCCCTACAAGAGAGACATGGATGTACTGGAGAGAGTCCAGTGAAGGGCCACGAAGATGATGAAGGGACTGGAGCAACAGTCCCAGGAGGAAAGGCTGAGAGAGCTGGGGTGGTTCAGCCTGGAAAAGAGAAGGCTCGGGGGAGATCTGTTAATGTCTATAAATAACCGAAGGGAGGGTGCAAAAAGGACGGAGCCAGGCTCTCCTCAGTGGTGCCCAGTGCCAGGACCAGAGGCAACAGGCACAAACTGAAACACAGAAGGTTCCCTCGGAACATCAGGAAACACTTTTCCACTGTGCAAGTGACCGAGCACAGGTTGCCCAAAGAAGCAATGGAGTCTCCATCCTTGGAGACATTCAAAAGCCATTTGGACACGGTCCTGGGCAACCGTGGACTAGGTTGGCCATAGGTGGCCCTGCCTGAGCAGGGGGTTGGACCAGATGACCTCCAGATGTCCCTGCCAACCTTAACCCTTCTGTGAGTCTGTGGTATTTAGAATATTGGTTACTAAGAATTAGTGGAAATTAGAAGTACTGAGGTAGTGACTCCATGTATCCACCAGATGGCAGAAACCAGCTGAGGCCCAGGCCCTCCTGAGCTCTGTTCACTAAGAAATGCTGGACAGCAGTGTTTGCAGAAGACATGCACGCTGTTTGTCAAAGCACTGGGAAACTCTAAAAGTCACTGAAAAAAACATTAAAAGATTTATTTTAGTTTGAAATTATCATCTTGGTAAAAAGAGAAGGTTTTAGTGAGATGAAGAAGAAAAAAATATCTACCTGTTATGAGTGATTAATTTGTTATTCTGTTCGTTTGAACATCGCTAAGCATATCTCCATTGAAAGGACTTTTTAAAAAAATACCTGATTGAACTCAAAAGTAATATTTAACCGAGCTAATGAATATATAGGGGTAAGTAATTTCACATGTGCATTTGAAAACCAGAAATCTTTTCAGTGTCTTAGGGAATTAGGCACTTGCTAAGGCTCCCCAGTGCCATAGTTATTATCCAGACAAACCATTCTTGTTCTTACTATTTCCTGAGTCCTCAGTGTACCTGTATCTGCACCTGCATGCATTCCTTCATCGTGACTGCACTATATGCATGTTTATAAACCTGTGCATTGTATTTCTTTCCCAGAGATCAAGATTTGCCCATCTGAAACCCTTCATGGGTTCAACTCAGTATGCACCCTTAATGCACTCACCTGATGTGCTGTTCAGCTGGGGTCCCCCTAAGATGTGGCACCTGCCACTTTTTTCACAGGCAAATGGAGGTAATGTTCACTCGATTACATGATATGCTAGCAAGCAGAACAGTCATCAAGAACATACAAGACAGATTCAGTTTCCCTAATGGAGGCGATTTGGGTCCACTGCTGTGAAAACACTGCCCAGCAGTAACTGTTGCCCTCAGAAGGTGCCTATAAATAGGTCCCTGACATATGAAGCAGTCATTAGATAAAAATCATAAATAGCACTTCCCTAGGAACATTAGAACTGCTAGAAAACAAGAACCTGCCCACTGTTTATGGTGGAAATAGTCCTGAAAAATAATTTTGGGTGCCAAATCTTTGCAGAAGAACAGAAAACACTCTCTACTCCACCACCCAAAACTCAGTGGTGACCTTCTAGGCTTAACCCTGGCTCCCTAAGCCTTGCTGCATGCCAAGAACCCGACCTGATCACCACTGGCCACCAAATTCTCTTCTCCAGACCCTTAGTTCCAATGCTGCTTCAATGGAGCCACGCTCATACTCCCCCTCTGGGAACACTAAAGAATGTGATAGGGAATTAGGTAACTGGTAAGGCTTCCAAGTGCCACGCGCCTGAGTAAAGCTGGTTTCTGGTTACTCTTCATTCAAACCAGGTCAAGGTAAAAGGCAAATAAAAGTATTTACACACAACTCCCAAAGCAGATAGTACTGGTAAACGGGCAACTGTACTAAAAATCTATGTACCCTAAGATAACACTGGAAAAGTTCCTTTTTTTTCCCCCAGCTGATTTGCTATGACCTTTTTATCAGCTGTGAGCACCAGGATTCTGTTTTTTGTCTGTATTACACCTGCAGTTGCGTCTATTAGAAAGACAATGCCTCTCAGTGGACCATGATAGCTTTTAGAGCCAACCTCTCCTCCGAAATCCTCAGATGGATGATATAGATCGGTTTCAGAGTAAAAGGCTAAATTGATTTAATTTGGGAGACAGTTGTGCCATTTTTCTACACTGAAATATAGAATGTTTTACTTTATACTTATGTAAATGCATGCATTTGGTTTTTGGCTCAAGTTTCATGTTGTGTACCTGGCTGCTTGCCACAACAAGGGGTGAAGTATCTCACCCTTTGGCATCTTAGTCTGTATGTTTCTGTAATGAAGAATCTTTTTGACCAACATTTGCATTTCATTTCACTCTGCACATGAACATAGATACTTGATGCAAATGTCTAAATAGCATGAGTGTATGTAGGCTGCTGGGCACAACAATAATTAACCACTTTGCAATGACAAGAGGTTGCTGCTGATTAATGTCCAACAACTCTCATCCAAGGACTCTTTAAAAGAGATGCTATTATTAGAACACTTCAGCATGATGCAGGAGATGTGATCTGCATCCCCCAAGCAAAGGAAGGAATTGAACTTCAGTTTCGTATACCCAGACGAAAGCTTCAGCAATTCTTTGTTTTTAAAAACTGTTTAAAACCCTGCCTTGAAAACAAGGCACTAGAATGAGTATCAAAAATGAGCAAAGATACATATCTGTACCTCTGAACGGCTAGATTTACCGCGGACCAGTGCTCTACTACTTCCTATTGACTATAAAAGATTCCCTACTCAGGAGCAACAGATCGGGCTTTTCAGCATTACCTATACTTAAAGAGCATAAGATGGGATTCCAGATTTCCCTTAAAAATTAACTATTGCACTATCAGCTTTTAGGTGCCTGCCTCCCTCTTTTGATCTAGTTCAAAACATTTCCTCTTGCCTAAATCTCATTTCTAATGAGGATATTTAACTGTCAAGGCCTTCAACCACTTAATTTCATCAACTGGTACAATGAACTACCCAATATTATCTCCCTTTCTGACTCTGCTGACAAGAGAAAGCAAAGTAAAGTAGGGAGAAATCAACGCTGCAGAAGATTATAAATACTCCCATAGCATGTGTGGCAATCTAGCACAGCAATGAAACAAGCCCCTTTGTCACCAAAAGCCTAAGCTGTGAGCTCCCCGCCACTGGCAAGCACTGTGGTTGCAGAATCTCTTTACCATATGCATCACAGAATAGAACAATCTGAATGCTTTACAGAATTTGTGGGTCTTTTGTAGTTTATTTTTATAAGGCAGAAGAATGAAAAACTGATGATGGAAGAATTTGGGAATGAAGAAATGTTACATTGTCTCTGTCACCTGTTACTCCCCTTCTCTCTGCCCTGGGTGATTCAGGTTCACCTCGAGTATCCAGCATAATTGCAGAGCGGTTACGTCTACGTGATGCTGCTGGTGGCCCTAAAATTTACATGTGACTGGCAGCATTATACAACCCTGTGACTTCTTGACATTGTATCTTAAGATCTGATCTGGCTTGCAAAACCTGTGGCTGCACTAACACACAAACACAAGCACAAAAAAAAAAAAAAAAAAAAAGCCTGACACTGTTTGGTCCTGAAGTGTTTGTGGTGAAAATCCAATTAAAAGAAATGAAATAGATTGATAGATTGTAGCTGATGAAGTGTGAAATACTATAAAGGAAGAAGCTCTGTTACGCTACTTTTACTGTCAGTCAGTTGTCCTAGCCAGTTTTTCTATTAGGAGTCAATAGCTGGTTTAAGACCATGTTTTCTTCTATCAATTGTCTACCTTCTTTCCTGTCTTTCTTTGATTCTTCATTTCAAATCATTTCAAATCATTTGCCCATATTTATTTCACCCAGGTCTGTTACAAAACACATGCCTGTGTAATTAAAACTGTGTCTACATAATGAGTGCCAGCACCTAACGTAACTGCATTTAGCTACGGTGGTGTGGGTTATTTGCCGAACACTTTTGTCAATTCACCTCAGCTTGTCTACGTGAGAGACTCGCACCTCAGAAACTACTTCAGTTTTTAAATGAGCTGGGGTTACATTGGAAAATAACGTATTTGTTTTAATCTAACAGAAAGAGGGATGAACTTCTGTTTTTTTCAGCTGTGCTGTTTGCTGTGTTAAAAATGGGAAGTGTTCCATGTTTATAGTATACGTTACCAGTTCATTCAGTACGGAGTTATGTTAACACCTCTGTTTTATGGAGCTTGTGGTCTGGCTGAGATGCTTAAGAGTACACGGGAACCTTAAATATTAAAAATTAATTTGGAGAACTGTGTTCAAACTTGCTGTAGGGCTCCCGGTTCTTTGTTCAGCATTTTTGCAGAGGAAGAACATGAATGTGACAGAGGAAACGACGAAAAAGGGGAGGTGGAAAAAAAGGGATATTTAGACAACAAAATCAAACTGTAGAAGTACACAGGAACAGTTTAACACCTTTTCTGTCCCTGAACAATTTCAACCCACGTCCTAATAGCGAAGCGAGTGTTTAGGAGGTGGCTAGAGGTCAGGAACAACAGCGGCAATCCCAGGCGGGAGGACAGGTAATTTTTATTCCTCAGTTTGGATTTATGACCTCATCTACTACAGCCCAAGAAGAGTAATGTACCTCTGACCTGGCCCAAACCCGGAAGCCAGCTGAAGGGACAGGGAGAGAGGGAAGTTCGCGCTCCGGCCCCGCAGCGCGCCCCGCCAAGCGCACCGGGCGGGCAGCGTGAGGCAGTCGGCGGCCCGCACAGAAGATGGAGGCTCCCTTTCCACGCTATGACACAACGTGCAGCCGCAAGCAACCCCACCGCCCGCGGCCAGCTCTCACAGCTGCCGCCCGCCCGCGACACCGGGCGGCGAGGGACGCCTACCCCCTCCCCCGCCGGCGGCCGCCCCGCTGAGAGGGCGGCAGCTTCCCGCCCTGCCGCCGGGCGGCGGCAGGAACCGGGGGCGGGGGAACCCTGCTGTTTACGCTAAGGAAAAGTGACGTGCCCTCTATACGCACGCTGCTGCACTGCGCACACAGCGATCGGCGGCCTTCTTTTTCTCCCTCCCCACCCCCTTTGCGCGCTTGGAACCGCCCCAGGCAGACCGCGTCCTAGCCTCCCCGCGAGGCGATACCATCTTACTGCGGGGGGCGTGGTGGTGGTGGTGAGGAAGCCTCGTTCTTTCCTGGCGCAACGGCAGGAAAGGGTTCGCCTCAGAGTGGTACGCTCCCCGTCAGGCCGGATGCCCGACGAACTCCGCCCGGTGTTTGTCCGGTTTCCCCCCCGCTCCGCCGCGGTAAGTGGGAGAGGCGAGGCGCCTCCCCAGCGCATGCGCGATGAGGGAAGGCACTCAGTGTCAGCGGGGAGGGAGGAGATGGCGGAGCCTGGCGCGGGCCGGACCGGCGGCGGGGCGGCAGCGATGGCGGGGGACGACAGCGAGAGGAACGGCGACAGCGTCGCTGGAGGGGAGTCCGCCGCCGCCTCGTCACTGCCGTGCTCCCCTCCGGCGGGCGGCGGGGACGAGGGCGGCGGGGCGAAGCCGCTGAGCGCGGCGGAGTACGCGCGGCGTGTGCACCAGTGGCTCTGGGACTCGTACTGCGGGTACCTGGGCGGGCAGGCATCCCTGCCCGCCCTCCTCGCTGCCTCTGCCGCCGCCTCCGCTGCCGCCGCCGCCTCCGCTGCCGCCGCCGCCGCCGCCGCCGCCGCCGGAGCCCCTCGCCTCGCCGCGCCGCCGGACCTTCCGTCCCCGCCGCCGGCCGCCGCCGCCTACTGCAGCCCCTTCTACCTCTTCCCTCCGGCGCCGGCCCACACGGCCACCACCGGGCCGGGGCCCCGCGCCGCCGCCGCCCCAGCAGCGGCCTCCGCCGCCTCAGCCCCCGCTTGGCCCGGAGCGGCGGGCAGGTTGGGCCCCCTGCCCAGGGCGGCCTCCGGCAGCGCCGCCGGCACCAGCGGCACCCCCAGGGAGACGGGCCGGCCGGCGGGTGAGTGGGGGCGGGCGGGGACGCTTCGTGTGGGGAGAAGGAGAGCCCTTGGCAGGTCCCGGAGAGCCGCCGCCCGCCGGGCGGGCCGGGGCCCGGGGCGTGCCCGCGTACCCCCCGCCGCCAGTGCCGCCGGCCCCGCTGCCCGCAGCGTCTTCGGGCCGCGGGGGCCCCGCCGCCCTTCTGGGAAGCGGCACCTCGAGAAGGAAGCTGGGGGTTTTGCGACCGCGGGGTCGCTGCGCTTCTGCCCCGGGCGTGTAGCCGTGGCTTGTAAAAGGTGACAGCCCAGATGCCGGGTTTGTAAATCCCGAACTTAATCCGTAAGCAGGTTTGAGATGACTGACTTGTGTGCGCGGCCTTACTGCTTTTAAGATGTTTTCATGGCTGTGAAGGAGCCTGTTCTGCTTTTCTTGTGGTCACGGGCTGTTAATGCATCTAGCTTTATAAGCTGCCTGTTTGGACGATGAAATCTAAACTAACTTTATCGGTTTTAGTGGGCTCTCGGTGCTCAAATAAAATAATTTTATGAAATTAAAGTGGAGAAGTAAAAACATGCTTATGTTCAACAAGCTAGTGGCAGGACCTGAGATAAACGGAAGTCTGTTATGGCTGTAAACATTGAAGACCCGTGCATAGCAGGGCTTCTGTTTATATTTGTTCGAGGCTGAGACAGGTTTGCTCTCGTCAGGTCAGAGGTAAAACTTAGAGCGCACAAACATTTCTTACCAAGTCGAGGAGCGCCTGGGTGAGGTTCCCTGAATGTTTGGTACCAGCTGGAGCAACAGTAGAAAACCATGGAGCAGAACAGTGCTAAAGATTTCTGGATAAGAGCCAGGTCTCCTTTCTTTCTGTAGGGGAAAGTACAGCATTACTGGTCTCTAACATTATTTGTAAGCTTAGTGGCTGGGTGTGAGGTGAGAACGTTTTCAGTTGCTTTTTCTTTCTTTTGAAGGGAAGGGAATCTAGCTTCTGAGCTTGCTTCTTTCTTGTGGTTTGAAGCAGATGTTGTTTAAACAAGCTTGGAACACAAAGTAGTGTTTTCTTTAATTGTGCCCTGATACTGAGTTACACATTCCTTATGAACAGTTATTGACAGTCATTGAAGAAGAGGGTGTGGACAAAGGCTAGGCTGAAATGATTCTTGGATTTTCACCTAGGTCTCCAGGAATTCCATATGCTAAAGGTAGTTTATGGCACAAATAGCGCGTGATACTGCTGAATGTGGCTATTCTGAATGCTAAATACTCTGGCAACACCCAGCCTTCTTAAGGGAACTCTGTATGTGATATAGTGATACAAATATAAACAAAGACAGTTGTGCTGGTGCTTTGGCTGCAGATTGCAAATGGATGTATTTGGAACAGCTAAAGTGATTACAGCTCCTTCTTTTCTGCTGCAGATTATTGTCCACACAGCAGGCTTGGCAGGGCAGGTCATGTATCCATCCCTACGTCACTACAGTTTACAGCCTGGTGTGCTTACCTAAGCTGAAATAAGTGACAGCTTATGTTAATGTTGCAGGTTTTAAACTGGGATGTCAGAAAGTGGAATGGGTAACTGCCTTTTCCAGTTCAATCTGCCTGTGGGTGTGTGTTAGAGCACCAATATTAACAGCATTCTGGGCAGTAGCAGGCTTTTTGTGGACGATCGTAATGATTTAAGACACCTCCTCTCTTCGCCCCTCCCTGCCTTCCTGCAGGAGATTACTGCTCTTCTGCTGGGAACAGCAGAGCAAAAAGTGTGTCCAAGCCTTGGCTGCCCTGCCTGGCTGACTGGTGCAAACCCAGCTTTATTGGTAGCTTCATGTAAGGTCTTAGACTTTGAGCTGAGATGGACCTATGTTGCAATTGGCTGTCCCTGCCATACAAATAGTAACCCCTGGCAAAATAGTGGATTTCTGTTATGAGGAACATCTCAAATCACTGTGATGGAAATCTGCCAGAGTCTTAAGTGTTGCCAAGGCCTCTTAATATAATGGAGTTTAACACAATCTGAATACTTATTTTCTTGACCCCACTTAGCTGCTTCTTTATTCAGTCATTGAGTCTAATATATTCAAATCAAACTGCCACTACCTTCAGCGAATGTGCTCCTTTTAACAGAGCAAATGAACACTTTTATCCAGCGCTGTATGCTTAAGCCGGGACTGGGGAAACTGGCAATGTTCCCTTCTTCCTTAGCTGAAGAATCTGTAATGAGAATTTAGTTGACAACTTTGCTTTGACAATGAGAATGGAATCCATTTTAGTATTATTTATGTAACAGTTGTGCTACTCGATAGTATCAGTGCAGAGTTATCAGTGAAATGGGTATGAAATAAAGATATATAAACCGAGGTATGTTAAAGAGGAACTTGCTCTTACCTAATCACTGCTTGATTATACTTACCCCATTTAACAAGCACCCAGGTACTGTGGGCTTTCAGCTTTGTTGGCATAGCTTGGGCAGCCATGACTGACATTATCAGCCTTGGCAGCTGAATAAGCCGGAGGCTTATTCTGGGTGAAATTCAATGATTTTTTTTTTTTTTTTTTTTGAGATTGGAGAGAGGAATGGTTCTCTTTCCTTTTCTCCTTTCCCTCTGTGTGTGGGCTGGCATTCTCAGAAACACTAACAAACGCCATCACTGTTTTCTACAAGTTACATCTAGTGCTACTTGGGTATTTCTAAATGAAGTTCTGATGCGAGTCCTTGCTGCTTTCATGTGAGTAGTCATGTTTGTTCTTTGGGAAATACAGAGGGGTAGATGGGTTCAGATGAAATAATTTTGCAACAATCTTCCTTGGAAACTTTCAAAGATACTCTTAATATTTTCTTTGCTTTAATCATCTGAGGTAGTATTAGCAACAAAAGCTTGTAACTTATTTTGCCCCCATTTGCACTTGGCCAGTTAAATAGGAGAAATGTGTTATATTTTCTGGCTAGTGGTAGGGCAGCATGCTGTGTTTTTATTAAAGACATCTATAGGAATGTTTACGCCTGGTATGGCTAGTATCATCTGCTCCTGTTTAAGTCTGACTTGAGACACAATAGGCTGTGTTTTAGAGAGCTGGTACTTGATATGTGTGTAAGCCTTGCTGCTCAGTGGTAGAAAAGTGGTGTTAGTTCTAAGATCTAATTTTCCTTTTACCTGAACTGTCAGATTTACTGAAACCTGTTGCTATGAAGCAGTTCTAAATGAAAAAAAAAAAGACAAAACACAAAACCTGATGCATCTTCAATGTACTTTGGTTCTTTAGCAGGGTAGGATTTTGCCTGTAATTGGAATTGAGGGGACTCAGAGTTCTGAAAGAGTTTGATTTAATTGAAGAAGGTTCTTATAACTCAATTTAAACTATTCAGATGATTTTTTTTTTTATTCATACACTTTTAGAAGTTTTCTCAAAGATGATGTGAGCTGCGATCAAGATCTTGACAATGTTCATGCAGCAAGGTTAATGTGAAATGCTCTTCAGACAATAGTGATAATGTTTAGTTTGGATGATAACTTCATGTTAGTGCAGTAAAATCTCAGTAATGTTAACTATTTCTGTTACAGGTCGGGAGTTCATTATCCCTTCGCTGGCACACAGGTTCATAGCAGAGATGGTGGATTTTTTTATTCTGTTCTTTATAAAGGCAACCATTGTTTTAAGTATTATGCACCTCAGTGGAATAAAGTAAGTTGAACAATTTAAAGCTTTATTATATACAGCTTCAAGCTCTTCACGCTCTTTGAGGTGTCGTGATGTATATAGGTTATGCTTATGCATGTGAAGGCACTTAGTAACTGTCAAGAGTTGAGGAAAAAGCACCACTAGGTTAACCTCCTTTTAAAGACTTCTGGGTTTGGGTCAGCTGATGCGATCAAAGAATTTATACAGGTGTCTTCACAGGCTCACAAACTCCTTACGAATGATAGATTAGACCTGCAGTCTTATTTTTGGGAGGTGATAGCAAGATTTTTAAAAAGTCCTCTAAAAATGTCAAAGAAAAAAACATTGACAAATAAATTTGGTTTTTAAACAGCCTTTTAAAATATACTGGGTCTGGCTGGGATGGAGTTAATTTTCTTCATAGCGTCTCCTGTGGTGCTGTGTTGTAATTTGTGACCAAAACAATGCTAACCCACAACAAAAAAAAAAATTTCAGATCTTGCATATCAGATATGTATGTACTCTTAAAATACAGCCTGATTGCTAGGAGTGCTACCATGCTGCAGTCTTTAGTGGGCATAAATTGGATTTCTAAAAAAGTATGATTAAGCATCGCGTGTGTCAATGCTACACTAGACCGAAAGTCTTCATTTCACGTTCTTAGATGTAATAATTTACTTCAAAGACTGTTTCTTTATCTGCTGCTTCTACTGTAGATATTTTATTCCGTAGTTCATTTAGTTCCTCTGCTTTGGGCTGGTGTAATCAAATATTTCGGTCTGATTAGGAGATGAGAGCTTGGTATAGTCGGTAATTCCGTTACTGTACAAACACATTTTAGAATCCAAGTTTTCTGCTATAAACCTTCCAAATGTTGACTGACTGTAAACTGATACTATAGAGATAACACCTTTCAAACACCTTAAATTGCTGCTTGAAAAGTGTGTGGAAGAGCATCAAATCCAAAACAATAAATATGTCAACGTAAATGATGTTCAGATAAACATGCAATTAAAATGCCAAACTCTCAGTTCTGTTCAGTTGCCAAAACCTCCAACTCTAACCTGACAGATTGTATTTCCATCTTGTTTTTTAGTAGGCTGAGAAATACAAAATGAAATACTGGAAAGATGGGGAACAACTATATGTATATTGCTTCTGTAAAGTAGTGAAGGCAAGGGAAAGAGAGGGAATCTTTTTCAGTTAATTTACAGTATATTCAGTATTACTACTTTTGCAAGAGCCAGTAAGTTGCTTACAGTAACTTCAGAGATATGTCCTGGGATTATTTTTTTTCTTGAGAGATACAGTGTGCTTGAGGTTAGGCTGAGGAGTTGTCATGACAAAAGCAGGTCCTTGCAGGCTTGATACAGACACTTCAGGCCAAGGTTGGGTTGAAGGGAAATGCAGGTTGTATCACACTATTTTTTTAATTCCTTATCTTTTTTGATCTTTAAGTCTGAATAAAGAGGAGGGCAAGTAGCACAAATGTAGACGGGCTTTATAGAAGTGGGACTGCACATTCTATGTGAGTAGAAATTCTCACTTAGATGGGTGAGTGAAAAGTCCTTGCCTAAATACGTGTTGCAAGTATGTCCGTTCCAGGTACCAGATAAACTCTACACATTTAACATTATGTTCTGAAAATATGACTCCAAATTGATGCTTTGTATAGCTTTGTTAAAGGTTTCAATTGATTTAAGCCTAAAACTTCCTCTTGCACACCCATGTGCCTGCCTCTAGGAGAGTATGGTGAGCAGCAAAGACTACTGAGAATGAGGAACCCTGATCATGCAAGGGAGAGGATAGGTCTCCCTTGCTTGCTTGGGGCAACTTGCAACTGTTCGCTTGCATTCATAGAGAAGAGTGCTGCCTTCTCTTTTTCCCTGAGAGTTCCTGCAAGGAAGGGACTCGGGCGCCTTCCATTTATACAGAGTTAAGATGATCACACACAGAATATCTTGTTTATCTCCCAAGAAGTGTGAGAGTTGCCAGAACAATTCTGCAGCTCACTACCCAGGGGCACCATTGTAAAAGTGGTAATAAGGAATGATCTTTTCTTAGTGAAAAAGACAAACTAGGCAGCAGCTCAGAAGGAAGCCTAGTGTTCTGAATTTTAATGGCTTGCTTAGTCTCAAAGAAGCCAAGGAGCTCTTGTTCTTGTACTAATACCAGAACTGAAGGAGTGAATTCTAGTATTAAAGGGGAAACATGGGTATTGGGAGAAAGGATGGTTTTAAAGTTCAATCTTATTTTGTACAGGGACATCTCTAAATTTGCCATGCATTACATAATAGAAGAAATAGATGAAGATACGTCCATGGAAGACTTGCAGAAAATGATGGTAGTAGCTCTCATCTACAGGTTATTAGTCTGCTTCTATGAGGTAACTACTCATAAACATTAACTTCTGTAATTAATAGTTGTTAGCTGTAGAACAAATGCTGAAAAAAAATTATATCACTATTGGCCTATAAAGTAAATCCTCTTTTCGGCATTTTGGGTTATGTTCAAGCTTGTAACATTCACGTAGTTTTGATGATAACCAAGTTTGCTAGACCAGTCAACAACATGGTGGTGTGTGGAACTGAAATGACTTTTCTTTTACAGATAATCTGTATTTGGGGAGCAGGTGGAGCAACCCCAGGGAAATTCTTGCTTGGACTGCGAGTTGTGACATGCGATACATCTGTACTTATTGCGCCCAGCCGTGTGTTAGTCATTCCATCTTCTAATGTCAGTATGACAACGTAAGTGCTCTTAGCTCGGTCATGTTGCTTTCAGGTTAATAGCGTAGAAAGCTTGTGATTTGGAAGCAAATGCACCATTTCGTTACTAGTGGCCCTTGCAGTCATTAGATTGCAAGAGCTATTGTTAGATTCTGTGATCTAAGAATAAAGTAGCAATTATTCAATTGTGAATATTTTTCAGGTTAGCTGGTAAAATAATCTGACTCTGGAGATAGATTAGGGTTTTTTTTGTGCTGTGCAAGACTGAGGCACTAAACTTGAAAGTAAACTATGCACGAAGAGAAGCAGAAGAGTGTAGATAAGGCACTGAATGTTTTGTTCTCATTTCAGGTCCACAATACGAGCTTTGATCAAGAATTTTTCTATTGCTTCATTTTTTCCTGCATTCATTACACTGCTGTTTTTCCAGCATAACAGAACAGCCTATGATATTGTAGCGGGGACTATTGTGGTAAGAAGAAATGGAGTCAGATGATACCAAAAGATGAGATTTCCAGACTGGTTCTGACCATCCCCTCCCACCCCCAGTGAGCAAAGACCTACCCCAGAACTGAAATTGAGGTGTCTAGCAGAATCTTTTGCCCATATGAAATGGGAATCGATTCAGAAGCTAAAGAAAATGTTTTACTCCGGTATGATGCCAGCAGCTACCTTCAAAGTATTGGAGTTTTAATAAATGCCAAAGAAGTTTGGGGGAAACAACACATATTAAATCCAGAAGTATTAACCTCTGATTGATGAGAAAGTGGCTGAATTAACTGCAGAAAGGAGCAGCTCTGTTTGTCAGTCTGTGGAAAGCAGATACCTAGAAATACTCCACCTTAAAAGAAATGTCGCTTCTACAGTTTTGGAAGTTGGCAGGTAACTAGAAAATCATGTTGTTTTCCAAGCAGTTGCCCAGGTCATGTGAATAAACTCTTAGGGAACTGCAGACAGTAAGGCAAACCACATTGATTAAACTGCTGTGTGCATAGAAAGAGATGAGTAGTGTTGATCATATCCCTTATTATTGCTTCACAGTTCGTATTCCCTCACCTTTTAAGTATTTTATCACAACATTGATGTGAAAAGTTTTTTTGCATGACTGTCTTCAGAATTGTCACTTATTCCACATCAAAGCTAATGAAGAGGTGGAATAACAGCCGCTTTTTCTCTGGGAAGGGTATGTTACACTGCAGTGTTAGTGAATTGGCGTCTGTAAATCATTTTGGAGCTGTGAACAGTACAGATCATGCTGATGGAAGGTAACTTTTTTGCTTCTGTTTGGATTGAAAGCACTTGTCTACTTCTTGCATATAATACCAAGCAAAACAACTGAATGTGTTTCAGGAGCATGCGGAAACCATTAACTGAAGTGTGTTGTGGGTGTAAATCTACAGAAGGTACAGATACAGGTTATTTTCACTTTATAATTCTGGCTAATTGTATATTCAGAATACTGAATAAAGAAGCCTAATATTTTGCATGATCACATACCTTTAATTTGTTTATTCTCATGTTATTAGTATCTTGGGAAAGGAATACAAGCAACAAGGCTAATGTTTCATTAAAATCTGAGTAGTAGTTTGGAATTCTTTTAGAGCCCAGTTTTTGTGTGTTTCTCCCTTAGGTGTAACTATGCCACTCTGTGGCTGAAGGTCTTGCCCTGCCTTCAGGTTTGGAGGTTGGCAGTAGAAATGTTTGAGCTTGGTTCTCTCTCTTGTCTTCAGGTGAAATAACATCATCAGTACTGTGTAAATATGCTGCAATATTTTAGTTTGGCAGGTGCTGTTCTTTTTATTAGCATAATGTTTTGTGTATGTGTTCTGATCTTCATTTACAGTGATGTTTTGGGAGGTCTGAATAAAGCACCCTTCTGAGGTTGTTCAACCACCTGCAGATGTTTAGCTGAAAAGGAACTTCAGAGATATCACTTAACTGTTCTTTCAAAGAATGACACTATTGACTTAAGCATTGAAGTTAAAAGTTCAGGCATGGCAGTCAGCCTGGCAGAAGTGAAAGCTGTCAGAGCTAACTGAAGTCCCTTCTAGGGTGGGTGTTGCCTATTTACAAGTTCAGTATAAATACAGGAAGAACTTTTGTTCTCTTTACTGTAGCAGTGATCTAGAAATCAGGATTCAAGATGGGGGGGGGAGACAGTAACATTTTAGCCAGCAGCATTGCTTTTTCTGCTACCCACTCTGGTATATGGGAAAGCATCTCTTACTCTCTAGAAAAATACCACCCCTTCCACAGCAGGTAAAGAAAAAAAATTACAATTCAAGAAGACACAGCCTGTCCCTGGAAGTGTGTACACATTATGCTGTTGTACGCATGAGCTTTTAGTTTGCTTCTTATGCAAGCTGTGTTGAAGACTTGGCTTTTTCCTGTTGGTAGGATGAGTACCTGGCAGCTGACAGAGCTAAGGAAAAGTGAAATTTGGGGCATTTTTCAGATTTAGACATCTGGAAACATGTAGTTGCATATAATCTTTCCACAGTGACTGTGGCAGGATGTGACTGAAGAGCAGCTTACATGTGAGGTTTTAAAGTCTAGTTGCTGAATATTTTCTAGTTCTAGGGATTGGAGCTCTTACATGGGTAAGGCTCCCAGGAAAAAAAAAAAGGTTAGGCCCTGTTTTCCTGTCAAGTCTAGTTTGTGGTTAGAAAAGTATCTCATTTCATAATACTGGTGCCTGCAGTTGTACAAGTACTGAGCAGCATTAGGGTGAATGGCAGCAGTGCTAGCAAAAAACCCAGCACTGCAGCTCAAGACACTTAAAATTTATGAAACTTAGGCAGGTTGTTTCAGTTCTAGCTGTAAAGTGAATGCTGTGGGCTTAGTAAAAATTCAGCTGTGATCCCTAAACAAATGAGAGCGTTTCCTCTTCCTTTACTAGAACAATGTCTGTTCTCTAAGAAGCTCCTAACCGCTACAGAAGTGGAAACCCCCCACATTACTCATTTACAGTCTGGTGTACTTTTTCCTCTTCAGTTAGAAGGGGGGTGTGTGTGTGAGAATGGTTGAAATGTTTTTGGTTGTGTTTTTTTTTTTTTTTTTAACAGCTCTATAAAGGTTAACTGCAGCCAGCTATGGCTCCAAGCTTAAGTCTATAATAAAACTCTCCTTCTTAACAGGGAACCTCTAACTAACTTAAGATCCTCTAAGACCAGCATGGGTGTCACTGACAAAAAGCAGAGGTTGGAGAAAGCACGTGCCATCGCTCGGGCCGAGCACATCATCTTGTATCCCTGCAGCTGCCTTCACAGAGAGTTAAAACTGCCAGATGATATTTCATAGTTTTTATTGATGGCATTTATCCCATGGTTTAACATGTTAATTATACTGTAATAAACATGGCTTTAATATTAAACTTTTCCTTATTATCCAAAGTCACCACAGTCCATTTCAGTAAATATAAAAATATATACTTAATACTTTGTACAATACTGGTTTTTGGTCCAAACAAAAATGGATCAGAAAAGCCAATAAACTTACTTTAAGAATTCCCAATTTTAAAGATTTTCTAAATGGATTTAGGCAACTTTGAATAATGGGATTTACATAAAATCTGAGACAATACTAAACAAAAATGGCCGTAACACACAAAATTAAAATTTCAATTTCACAGATTTGTTATGCCAAAAAAGTACAGAGAAACAAAATTGTATTTACACATGTTTCATAATAAAATAACAAAGGCGAGACACGTGATAAAGGGCTGTAAGAATGAAAATATAGAAATAGCATATAATTATTAAATGAAGAACTACAGATCTAACAAGTCCTTAGCATGGATCGTCCTTTAATCAGTCTTCCTCTATCAGAAAATTTTAGTGCACAATACACCCAAACTCACTCACTTCACACATACACCAGCACAAACTCAGCATAGAAATCATTCATTATCAACATTCTCTACTCTATACAGCATCCCTCGCTGATATAATTACAATTTCGAGGCGTCAGTAAACGCAGATGAGCGCACATAGTGGTGCAGATGAGGAGGTATTGTACAAGCCATTCACTGTGCAGGCTCTACTCACGGCTACAGCCAGACCATGCCGAGTCAGTGAAAGAAGTAACTTGCTGGAGTCTAAAATAGTTTTGCTTGAGAACGGCCCCGTCGCCAACTCTATTCGTTACCCCAAAAATATCTAACCAGGGAGAGGGAGGGGAAGGGAAGGGCAGCAGAGTTTTCTATTCCTTTAGGCAGATCTGACTTCAGCTAACCCAGCACGAGGTACGATCCCAACAACTGAACAACGCAGGGTAGCAGCTGCTTCGAAAGTTCCTTTACCAGTCGGGTGTTTATTTTCTACGTCTAACTGCAGTCTTTATCTTCCGACCAGAAACTGAAGATCCAGAGGCAGAGAAAACATTTTTCCCATTAGTCCTATCAAAAGAAATCAGTAGTGCAGAGTTTAGGACAGTGTAGCTGAAAATTCAGTAGCAGCACTGAGTAGATAATTCCAGAACAACTGTTTCATAGTTTCATCTCGCTAGTTGCCAGCTGGCAACAAATGGCATATGATGAACGGGAGGAAGAGAGTTCCAGAAACCAAAAGCAATTAGTTCTCTCTTATTCAGAAGGCAAGTAGCAGCACAATGGCTAGATACAGGCTTTACCTTTAAAGAACAAGACAACTGCACCTACGTTGATATTTCTGACAACTAGGCTCTGTTAAAGGTACCACTGCTCAGTTAGCCAGTCAGGCTAATACAAGGAAGGCCGCCCACTTTAGTTTCAGACTCCAAGGTTCATCTGAACATCTCGTGATTTAACAGCGGCAGAGGCTGAACACGGTCCACCAACACTACCTGAAGCTCAAGTGAAATTCTGATATGGTCTCTTACCCCACTGTAAATGCTGGAGACTGGCTGAATGAAAATCCTGAAGAGCCAGAAGGTTGTGCCGGTGCTGCTGGTGCAGGAGGATTCGCACCAAAAGTAAATACTCTGGGGTTATTTGCAAAGTTGAAACTAGACGTATTACTTCCAAATTGGAATAGAGAACCTGGGAAGATGGGGTGGAAGCAGAAGGGAGTAAGAAAGTTGAAATTTTAGTTCATCCTTTCCAGCAAAATCCTCATGTTCTTCCCGCTGCCTTTAATGATTTTTTTTACAGGTTGATCAAGATGCCAGAGTCGGGGGAGGGGGGCGCACCAGAAGTGCCAGGCTACTACGGGAACAGTACGCAGAAGGATTCAGTCACTTTAATAGAGAATCATGGAGGGATTGTTACAGTAACGCTGCTGGCACACTGGTAGCAAAGTGTTTGCTAACTTCTGTACCGCCGTTAAGTTTATGTCTGTGCATACTGAAGTTTATGAATAAAGTCTTAAATTATAGTATTGAATCATGTAGATTTATGTTTAAGTAAACTTTCTTGCATTCATGCCATCGATCTGGGGACTCCATTTAATGAACTAACACAGCACCTCATTTTAAAACAAAACAAACCAAGCGAACAAACGAAAAAAAACCAACCACAAAACAAAACAAAAACCTACCATCAAAGTAACTGATGAGGAACACAAACAATCCAGAGAGATTTTTATCTTTACACTGCTACCCAATTAATGAAAGACTGACTGACTAGCACAGCGTGCCAACTAATCTACTGATTAGCACAAAAATGTTGGTTACTTTTGATGGAGGCTATTTCGTAAAACTTTGGAGAGGGAAGGCGGCGGCTTTCCCTTTAAGTATTTGACCTGATGATATCAAATAGGTATGTTCTGGCAGCGCGTGTTTCTTTTTTTAATATTTACTAGTGTGGAACAGCTCTTTCTTACACTTAAATTAATAAGGATCATTCTCTGCCCCCTTCCCACGATATTTTATACTACATCAGCAAAAAGAACTTCATTTAAAAGTTTTAACCCATAAATGCTTAAAAGTAATTCTGACCATATTCCTCTTACACACCAAAGCCCCCAATCCAAAGAAACTGCCAAAGCCTGGTAATGAAGTCAGATAACTAAAAGCTACTCTAGCAAATCCAAAAATAATTTTGCAGTGCTTCTGCCATTCTGGTTTGTACAATCTTACCGGTGAACACTCCATGGTTTTCAACACTTCCTTTTAATTGCTACACTTCTCACAAAAACAGACGCCGATATTTAGGGGTGGGGTTGCAATCCCCATGTCTGCCAAGTCGCTTGCAGAGAAGGCTCCCTGCGAAGCCGGCACACCTATGGCACATCCTCCACAGTCGGGTGGGACACAAATGACTTAACTCTATGCTTGTTATTTTTACGGAGGGTAATTCTTAAAAATGTGCGGAAGGCAGAAGTAGTCTTTCTTCATATCATTTAAGGTGCACTTCATGAAAAATAAAATACATAGACTTTGAGACTAAAAGGGAAGAGGATGGTCAGCACTCACCAGCACCGGTGGTACCGGAGCCAAACCCTGGCTGTTGGGTCGCTTGCTGTCCGAACACGGAGGGCTGAGTACTGCTCGTCACCGAGCCGAAGGCAGGAGGAGCAGGCTGAGCGCCGGCTGAAAACAACGTTGTCGACAGCGATCCAAAACTTGGAGCGCTTGGCTGGCTGGACCCTTGGCTCTGGCCAAATGCTGGTGGCTGGCTGGTGCCGAACGCTGGGCCGGCAGCAGGCGCCGGAGGCCCAGAGCCAAACAGGAACGAATTGGACGACCCTCGGGGAAGAGAAGAGAAATATCAGCATATGCCAGGTTTTTTTTCTCTCCCTCACAAGAACGAATCTAGAAAAAAGGGTTCTAAAAACCCCACGTTTGCCCAGGCTGGTAACTGAATACTCAATTTCAAACTAATTGTGTGAGTATATAAAACAAATACTACGTCAGCCACAAGATGAACTGTACGTTTTTCTTGTAAGTAACATGAGAAACGCCAAATTTACCAGAGTCAGACAAAGTTAAATCTCACACAGATTGGTTGTCTAGACTCAAATTACCGTGTTAACATTCATGTTCTGGAAACAGATTCCCACCAATAGTTCATTTTAATTTGTATTTACTAAAAGCTGTTTGTATCGCATATTCATTCAAATTGTATTTTTCAAACATGCGAAATACAGCTCCCTATTTATTAGGATCAGAAGGAAATGAATCTTTCCTGTCAGCAACCGCATGCCTCCCTGCCCAAGTGTTAACTATTATCAACTTCTGGAGGCCAACTCAAGCTTGCAGTGATCTCTGTACTCAAAAACTCCGTTCAGCAGAGTAATTCTCTATGCATCACCAACAGACAACCAGCCCATTTGTTCAGCTGCTTCGGTTCTGCGTGGCCAGCAGAAATAACGAAACAAAAATACGTGGCTGAACAGTAACTCTGAACATACACGGCAGATCTGCTACGCAAAAGGGGACATTTTAAACTGTGCTATCAATGCCATTTAAGCAGCCTTCGTGCAATAGAAAATACCCTCTGTTGCACCAGAACTTGGAACGGCTGACTGTTTTTCTTTCCAAGAAGATGAACAGATATATGGTAAAAGTTAATACAGGCTTCTGCATTAAAAAAAAAAAAATTCTTTGTGAAGGTGTTTGAAAAATGGCCTCGCCTACTAACAAAACGACACTGAAAGCTACTGGTTCATACGTCATAAGCAGGTTGAATTGATCAGCTGGTTGGTATAATTTAGGACTGTTTTCTCTCTTTCTGATACACAAAAAAGTGTGCAGATTTAATTTATGTGAATGATGAGGTTAAGCAATCAGATCAAACTAGATGAAGTCTTCCTCACAGGTTCAATTTTGTTCCCAATGTGCCTGCTAGGCTAGCAGGAATACAGCTGATATGGCAGATTTAGTCTTGTGTCATACTGCTAAATTCATGTGGCGTGGTAGCGAACATAAAACACTGAGAAACTTCAGATTCTTATCTCTGTCTTCTCTAAACTACTATAAAGACTAACAAAACACTGGCCATAATGCTTATTAGAAACCAATCCTTAAGCAGCAGCGATTGCATGTAGAGGTACTATGTGTATATATACTGGTGAAGGAAGGATTTTGCAAATCTTGACGTTATTTAGAACACTTGAGGGTTTTAGATATAGGAGAATAAAATCAGGAAAGCTGTAATTCATTGACTTCTAACCTGATAGTGAGAAGAAAGAAACTATCGTTCTCATGGTGAAACGTTCCTATACAGACTGAAAACTAGTAAAGAATTGTCCTTTGGATAAAACAATGCCGCTGCCAGTTCATTCCTAAACTCTATTTCCCAAACTGTGAAAAACTAAGCCCCCATTTAAATATTGTTGAATACAAATACTCAATATTTTTCTCTACTTCCACACATTTGGCCTACCCATTCTCCAAAGTAAAATATTCATGAAACAGTACTTCCTTGGTCCCCCATGTAATGGCAAGGAGGAGAAGAGCATCTATGTAAAATGTACCTGTTGAACTTGACGTGGTTGTGGCCCCAAAGGTAAAGCCTGAATTTGCTGTATTGGCACCGCTGGCTCCCGAACCAAAGAGAAATGAAGTAAGAGCCGTGCCAGTGCTGGAAGATGTGGTTGTTGGCTTGTTTTCTTGAGAGAAGCCAAATGACTGGGATGCTGCAGGTTCTGCAGAATTGCCAAAGACAGAGCTGCTCACAGTGTTGCTGGGCTGTCCAAACACGAAGGGAGTGGGAACTGGCTGAGGATTTGAGGAGGAGATGGCACTGCCAAAAACACTGCTGCTGTTGGCTGAAGTGGTGGGTACACCTGTGCTGGAGGAACTTGAGCTCAAGAAGCTGAAGGATGGCTTTGCTGCTCCTTGATCTGAAAGGAAGAACAGTACATAAACCACCACAGAAATGCCAAATGAAGTACAACAAGCAGATTCATGTTTCAATCACGGTACAAAGAGCAGTCCTGGATGGCACCTCAACTACTACCCAGCTACCATCGCTTCCATAAGATCCAGATTTAGCGTTCTGATTGCTGCCATCCACAATTAAAGGAATGGAAAAAATTGTGAAGAACAAGGACACCACTGCAGTCTAGGCTTCACTGGTTACAAACTAAGCTTTGGCTGTCATTACCTGAACCAGTATTAACCAGCACTTCTGAACTCTTCAAACAAAAATACATTGCAGACATTCTTTGAAGGACAACATCAATCCCCTGTAACAGTTTTATGGCTTTGCTCAACAGAGTATTGAAAACCACAGTGATACAGCTGCACTTGTAGCGTGTTCGACAATGTAGCCCTGTGTCTACAGCTTTAAGTCAAGCAAAGCCTTCCAGCCTAACTCTTCCAAGCTTAAGTTCAGTGTATTTAAGGACTTACAAGACCCCACTTTAAAAGCAACAGAGAACAACCCTCCATTAAGACCACTGTTATAAAGTACTGAGCACAGTTTTACACACTTAGAATAGAGCTGTAGAATAGAGCTGTCTTTTAAAGTCAGTCATTCTTCAGCTTTCCCTAAGCTGCTGGTCTAATTCTTGTTATTAATTTGTGATCTTGTTTTCAATTTCCCACTATCTTTTTTCCCAGCAGTTACGGCCCCTTTTAATCTATGCCATTTTTAAAGGACTATAGCATTCTTCAGAACACTTGTTAAAATTCCCCTTTTACACAAGGTTCTTCATCAAATTTCCATGACTAAACCAAACTCCCAAACCTTCCCTGGCAGGTAAAAAAAAAAAGAAAACAAAGCAAACCCAACATCAAACCACCCCCTCCACCCACCCAACCGTCCCCCAAAGCCCACAAGCCCCCCAAAACGTGCCTGTTCAGTAGCAGTTCAACCTAAGAATACTGTGTTTAACCAGTATAGCCATATGTATTGCTTTTATGCAGGGTTACTTACTGATGTCCTTTTCCATATCACTTCAGAAGTCAGAAACTAATTCTCTGTTCTCTAAAACACAGTTGCCAAGTCATACAAATGGAATTTAACAACCAGAGTTTTTACACACAGTGATCATCACTGAGGAACTTTAATCCTGCACTGCAGACCTTCAACAAATTAAAGGAATGCAAAACTGTGTAATATCTATTACATGGTTTTTACACCTTTGTAGCAGTAGAGAAACAGCGGTACACCCTGCAGCATAGCTGCAAGTACACGGGAATAAGATATTCCCTCTCTCATTCCCTTTCACTATGAAAAATGCTAGTACGAGGCCTCTATGCTGTACCGTTCTCAGATTTTATCACCAGCTGAGCTGCTATTACTGAGACAATACTTCTGTGCTCATACAAGAGGCGACACAGGTTCCTTAAGGTGTGGCGATTTTTTCATCTAAACCTAGTGTTAAAACTCATTGAAATCTAAGAAGGAATTGCTACATATTGTCTACACATCAACAGCTGGCACTAAAGACAGGCTGCAGGTAGTAATGAAGCCTTTTCTAAAGCTCTAATGCATGATACAGATCAAATGCCACTGATTTTGTCAAGTACGGCCTCAGAGGTGTTATTTGATGGACCCGAGCAGACAAGTAAAGACAAAAGACATTCTGTTTACCTGAAGTACTGGTTTGTGCCCCAAATGCAAAAGATGTCTTTGCCTGCTCACTTTCCTTCTCTGATGGTTTAACGAAACTAAAATTGAATATAGGTTTTGCTGTGCTCTCCTCTTTGGTATGCTCAGCCGTCCCAGCCGAAAAGATAGGTTGTGCCTTCAACTCTTCATTGTCAGCTTTCTTTCCGAACGGTAATGGAGTGGCAGAAGTGACAGAGTCCTGTTTCTCTTCTGTCCTTCCCAAAACAAACTGTGAGGCAGGTGCAGCCTCTACACTGCCAAAAGAGAACCCTCCCTTTGTTGAAAGGGTTTCATCCTTTTTCTCATCTGATTTCTTAAACGCAAGACCCGGTGATGCTACCTCCTTCTCTGCCACAGTTCCAAAAGTGAAGCCACTGACTCCGGTTTTATTCTCATTGGTAGCTATGGAAGAAGTAGAACTCGTGCCAAAACCAAAGCCTCCCAAAACTGGTTCCTCTTTCTTTTCCTGCTGTCCCAGGCTCACTGTCCCAAACTGAAATGTTGAAGGAGCCTGACTGCTTGTCGATGGAAGTCCAAAGGTAAAACTGTTACTTTTACCTTCTTTTTTACCGTCTTCTGATTTAGAGTCTGAGGAAGAAACTCCAAATTTGAAGTCCCCTGAACTAACAGGAAACTTAAATCCCCCAGTCGTAGTGTTGGAGGATGCAGATTCAGAGGCAATGCCAAACTTGAAGCTCCCTTGTTCTCCAAATTTAAAGTTTCCTATGCTACCTAATGTTTGAGAAGAATCAGAGGAGGACGACTGGACACCGAATGTAAATGATGGCATTGCAGCATTTGTGGATGCAGCAGAGGTCCCAAAACCTGAAGAAATAAGCAATGTTAAGTTTGCCATGTATGAGGTAATACGTGCAGGCTTTACCTACATGACTGGGATTCTAGTCCTGAACCTCCCAGACTCAAAACTGTTTAAAAAACCCCAAACAAACCACAAAACAAGTACGAAAACTCCACACCGTCTCTACATACACTTTCTCGCAATGGTACTCTTTTTTCCACCACCTGGCTTTGAGCAGTACACTGCTAGCTTCTTTGAAAGATCCTGCTTTTAATCTAAACTCAAATGAACACCCCATATGGCTTGTAAAGACCAACCATGTCATTAATACAGTTTTTTTCTAAAAAACATAATATTTTTCTGGGGAAAGGGTGTGGAAACATAGGCACATTACCTTACTTAAGCAATATTCCTAGAGGAAAAATGAACAATTCTGCCATACCTCAAAGGAAAAATAATTGTACTTAAAAACAAAAACACACACACCCCCCAAATAAAAAATCCCAACCCCAAAAACTGAAGAAAAAATAAACTGCAGAACTCATACCCTTATTTTTCTCATAAGTGTTACCTTTGAGCTCTGCTTTGGTGCCTGGCTTTGCACTTTCACAGGCTACACATTTTGTGGCTTCTGCTTTGTTTTGGACTAAGCAGACCTCACAATCCCAGCTTCCTTCGGGCTTCTTGAATTTGTCTAAATCCAGAAATCCTCCAGAAGAAGCAGAAAATGCAGAAACACTGCTACTAGTCACAGGCACTGAACTCCCTGAGAAATAAAAAAGGTGGTAGTTAATCATCCTGCTTAAATGATAAAGTGAACATGGACTTTTAAAGAAACTCTTAAAATGCTCGCTAAATTGAAAAGTGGATAAGCATAACAGTAAAAAGCAATCAAACTACAATTTCAGACAAACACAAGCTGAGAATGTAAGCAACAGCAACACCTAGATTCTTGTTTATAATCTATATGCGATTTTAAGCACAAATTTAACTGATGATGTTTAAACAGCAACTGCAGTTCATACAACACAGCAACATAGCCTATTTCAGATGTAAATTAAAGGTACTGTACTCAAAACTACTAGAAGAATTTCTGGTGACACAAGTAACATGTAGTCAAAGTTAGCACCACTCAAGTTAATGATCACTGTCAAGTGATGCGAGACTGTTCATTTACCAGAATGATTCATCACCAAATCCAAAAAGACAGACATGTTCAAAACTATATTGTGACAAAAAAAAAAACAACCACCAACCCATCACTAACCAATCAAAAAAAACCAGAGAGGAACTCAAAGCTTCCAAACCCACTACTCTATGTTCACTAGACAAGCTACACTGTCTTCAAAAACAGCAGCAACCTCCATAAAGAAGCCCAAAAGACAACGCTTGCCCGATTTTAGTCCCATGTAAAGAAACAGATGTCACTTGATGTTGCACCCCAACAGAAAACTTCAGCTCCGTAAGCGTGAGGACTGAAGCGGACATCCACAAGGCGCAAAAGCATTGCATAATTGTCATGTTCACCTACACTCTTAAACCACTGGGGGTGGCATTTAAGAGAGAGCCAGAAGATGATGTCTCAAATTCAAACCAGTAAAGACAGGAATGGGTCTTCTCTTCCACAGCACATCCAGAAAATTTTTATGCCCCCATTTTACTTGCCTCACTCTCCCCCTTGACAGATGTAATATAACTCTGATTCTCGGTACCATGATGGTCATGGCAAACCCCTCACACTTCCAGAATCCCTCCTTGCAATGGCTAGTCTCAGACAAAAGCGTCAGCTGATCACTCTGAGGCTGAAAGTCCATGAGAAAAAGCTCCCTCTGAAATGCATTGTCTGATCTGAGGAAATGTCACTCTTACTGTACAGGACGATTACAAAAGCCCAGTCTAGTCCATCTTGGATCTCCCCCCCGCCCCGTATAATTGTGAAGGTGTTTTTCGACATTAACAGTATATTGAATGATGTTAACAGCTGATAAAAATTAACACTAAAATAATTATTTGTTCTTTAAAAACAATACACTTGCCATGCTCAAAATCAATTACAATCACATAAAATGGGAAACAACCCAGCGCTGCACTGAAGAAGGCACCCACCTCCCCAGGTGATGGAAGGACCTTGACCTTCCAGAACAAGGTCACCCATTTTCTGGAAGGCTACCACTGGCCTTCATAGGCATAGCTGAACATACGGGTTTGTTTTAGCTTAAGACGACTAGGTAAAGACTACACTGTCTTGAAATCTGGCTTCATACTTCTGCCTAATGACACACACATGCTGAGTGGAGACATTTTTGGCCACGTTCTGTAAATACCATTTCTACTTATATGTTTTGAAATAGAAAACACCCAGTAATTTTTAACTCTTTCTATGGAGTTCACAATTTTCCCCAATGAAAATGAGTAAATTGGTTTTAAGTTAATTAGGGCATCCAGTTTGTTTAGTAATCTTTCCTCACCAGCTGCCAAGCAGGGTATATTTGCTTCAATTCAGCTCTGCACAAATACATTTCACAATCAGTTCAATTTGTGTGACAGGCTGGAATCCGGGCTGAGACCCCAAAAGTGGCTGTAACCATTCCTGCAGAGAGGCACTAATCCATCCTGTCTGGCACGCAGCCATGTTGCTGAAAGTATTTTTACATGCAACGTATTTTATTCTGTTAAGAACGCACAGAGGCTGAGGTTGAAACAACGGAAAAGAGAAGAACACACCTGGTTTCTCGGACTGACAAGCTACACATTTGCTGTCTTCTGCCTTATTTGATACAAGGCACACCGCACAGTCCCAAGAGCCTTTTGGCTTCTTAAATTTGTCTCCAAACCCCAAAGTGACTGTTGTGTCAGTGCCGCTGGAGGAGGATGTCACTGTCACCGCGTTGTCTGTGACCACCGGCAATGTCAGAGCAGGCATTACTCCTGTTCCAGGCTTTGGTGTCTCACACGCTATGCATTTTGTAGCTTCGGGTTTGTTCTGGACCAGACAGGTATCACAATCCCATGTGTTGGGCGCTGTTTTAAATTTGTCTTCAAAACCCAACGTCCCTGCTGTAGGGACTGCCACCTTAGAGGTGGCACATTGACTTGAGCTTATCGTCTGTTTCGTACTCTCAACTGTTGATGCTTTAGCAGCTTGGCATGTTACACATTTGCCATCTGTGGTTTTGTTTTGCAGGCATGGGTCATATGTGTCAGACTGCCAAAATGAGGATGCTTGTTTAGAGGTGTCTTTTCCTGCAGAAAAACTACTTATTGCAGGCCTTGTATAGACCACCGTGCTTGTAACAGGCTGTGCAGATGCAGAGGAGTGTGTTTTCACAGACGTAAAGCCTAGGGAAAAAAAAACAGGAAGAGATCTTACTGATAAAGCAGTGCCCTCGCTACATTTAAGCTACTTAAAATACTAGACAGCATAAATTTAAGTGCCAATGGTTACAACTATACATTCCAAATAACTGCAAGAGGAAGTCCCTGGAAACCTTATCTAAAGGGATGAAATTTCATATGCTGCACTGGGACACAACAGAACATTTATTTAAAGCTCACTTTAACTCTTCAATTCCAAGAACTTTTAAAATACAAATCTTCACTGGTAGATACAAGCGTGAACGAACAGTACCGAAAGCTCACCGACCATCACGGACTAGAAATAATCCGATTTCATTTTAAGATGCCATGCCCAATCAAATCAAATTTCTAAAGCTATTTCTGCCTTAGTACATGACTCACATTTATGATAGTAGCTGTACAGCACTTGGTACTTGGAACAGCAATCCACATGGTTTTTCCCCACAGATACTGAGCATTAATTAAGCAATAAAAACGAGGACAACACAACAATTGGTATCTATAATCTCTGTGCAAAATGCACTGGACACAGGCCAACTCCTTATTTAAAGGTGCCAACTTCAACAGAAAACAAGAACCACCAATATGGAAATACTAAAGAAAATGCTATGGCAATGCACCTTAAATAGCAGCACAAATTACTTGTAAAGCTAAAATGAAGCGCTTTATTTTTTCCTTATTATATTGGTTTGGGGTTGGGTTTTTTTTTTATATCAGAAGTGGAGTCTTTCAACAGTGTGGATTTAGAACCTGCTTCTCTTCAACTGATGAAGAAAATTAACGTCACTTCACTCACAGGTCTTTCCTTAAAGAAAATGCACAGTGTCTTTTCTCTCACTTAGCTCTTTCCAATATAAAAAGGCGCTGTCTTCTTAAGAAATATATAGATTTGTCACTTCATAAAAAAAAGAGTCCTGATGCAACTGAAGGCTTATGGAAAAAGGTCAAATTCAATAAAGTCCTTTTCCTTAAAACAAAACACATCATCATCTACACAAACTTTATTAAACAGTTGAAAACAATCCCAATTACTTGAGAAGCAAAATTAGAAACGTGTTTTTCAAGTGAAACAGCCCACTTCTACTTAAAATTTACATTTGAATCCATAGTAACTGTTGTCATTTAAGGCCAAAAGACTTGCAGCTTTTGAAACTTATTTAGAAACGTAACTGCCTATTATTCTTAATTTCCAGAGATGGTGAAGGTGGGAGAGGAATCTTTGTAAAGCATTTTACAAAACATTTCCTTTCCCATTCCATACCTTTTATTTATTTAAAAATTAAACACTAACTGGTTGACTAATTCTCTTTATACTTCATTTACAATTCTATCCTAACACATAAAGGAGAAGCAATGCATCTGGTTTAAAGCTGCAGTTTTCCTTTCAGCAATAAAAGCCACTTAGAAAAGGAGATCAACCCCAACAAGATGCAGCATGTAACATAATGCTCTCCTGTGATTGTATTTATAGCTAATATTGCATTAACTGTGACAAAGTGGGTTTTTTGTTGTTGTGGTGGTGGGTTTTTTTAAAAAAAAAAAATCAATGCAGTTATATGCTAGCATACTTTTTGCAGTATCTTTTAAAAAGGAGTTTATTATCTCACCAGGGCTGTTTAGAATGTCTAACACACTTCCTTCCTTTAAGACCTTTGCAGGTTTGGAGAGGCCATCATATTCTTCTTCTTTTTCCTTCTTATTGCTGGTGCTGTTTACAGTGGCGGTATCTTTAAAAACAAAACAGAAACCACCTTTTGCAAAGAAATCCACTTAAAATATCTTCCTATTTTCTAGAAACAAGAATTTCCAAGTTTCATGCCTCTTATATAAGGTTCTTCAAAATTATACCTTGTTTACAACAGTTTATAATTACAATTTTGTTAAAAAAGATCTGTCATTGAAAACACACTTTGCCTGGAATTGCTAGTATGCCCAGAAAGGGTAGATTTAGTATTTAATTTGCAAAACAAGAAAATCCGCACTTCAGATCTGAAATGCTAAAATTTCTGTTACCTAGAGTAAGTAAGGACGTCACTGGTGTATCACTGGATCCAGAAAGCTCTGCTGATTTTACAACAGGAACACTAAATGTAAACCCAATCTGCTATGAAAAAGAGAGATTTTTCAGATTCTGAAACTAAAGAAACCTTAAGCAAGTTTCACACACGAAAAATAACCTGAAACCCAGTCTTCAAACTCTTGGTATACGTGCCGGATGACCAGTTATAAGCCAGAAACATATATATTTGTTTTCCCCATTATCGGGGCCAATCCTGCTTTATTGTTCTCCAATATTCTATTAAAGCCTTGAGAAAAGGTTGAGCTTTATTTATTTTACTTACAGACAACGGAGGTAGCACTTCCGTCTCAGTAGATTTCACAATTGGAGATGAAAATCTGAACACAGGACTGCCAACATTACTTGCTGGTTGTACCTGTGTTTTCAAAAGAATTAAGGTTTGCACCTAAAAGAAAAACACCCTGGCAAAACAACACCAGCTACCCGAATTCACTAACAGGTGTTCTGCAGCGAAGCTGGGAAATCTGATGTTTCATATTTATTTCTAATCCACAGATAAGAGTTATAAAAAAAGAAAACAAAGCTTGCGTGTTCAAAATCAAAACCAAATCCCATAAACTACGAGGAAAAAACTGAGATGCTACTTAGATCTATTAAATATATGGAAAAGCAGACCAGACAACTTAAGAACCTTAAACTAACGCAGCTCAATTATAGTCAGAGCTCCAGCAAATACTTCAACATGCTAAAGCAGATACCTGCTTCAAAACATTAAAAAATATTTCAAGTACTCTGCAACAGTTGAATTCTATTTTACTGCAATAATATTCCAATTATTGCACCCTAGGCTCATATGACCATTAATGCTACCTCTAATTTAATAACTTAACTTGGCATAAAATCCCAACAAAATCTCTGTAGCATTTGAAGCAGTTATACAATTAACTACAAGTTTGCAAAATATAAGATGGACAGAGGCCGAATCAAAAACTTTATGCCTCCCCCCACCTCCAAATCAGAATACAACCCTGATTTATTCAACAGGATATCAACTAATGTTGGTTAGTTTCACGAGGGCCATGGAAGAAGTTAACAGGCAACAAAGCAGAAGTATACTCATCCTAAAAAAGTATTCATGATATAGAACTCAGATTTACCTTGTTCGTCATTGCTGTTGAAACAGTGCTTGGTGACAGTGAGACAGGACTACTGGCAAGAAAACTGAAGTTGAACGAAGGCAGTGATGCAGTACTGATGGGTAGGGGTACTTTCGGTAGTACTGGTTCTTCCACTTCCTAAGTGTAAGTTTTAATTGTTGTAAATTTTGATTATTCCTCTTTCTTTAAAAAAGTTGTAAGTTTTAATATTTTGCTGCCTTTAAAAAAGTTGTAAATTTTAGGTCTTCTTTTTTTTAAGAGAAAACTCCTACCTTGTCCCACCCGTAATTTCTTAACAAAGTAAAGTATAACAGAGAGATCTATAGATTAAGACAAATCAAGTTTTCAAAAGGAATCCTAACCTCCCCACCTCAGTCTGCCACATCATTTTGATTTATGGCAGGCCTGTTTCCATGGAGTACGACATTGATCACCTGTCCAGTAATAGTGCAAGTTAGCTCAAAATTGTTACCCCAGCAGAACAGACAGGGGCACAGATCAGATTTACTTTTTGTTTTAGTTTTGATTTAGTTATTAAAGATCTAGAGAGATACTATCCTTTCTAATTATCCTCTCATCTCTTCAATTAAGAGTATGTTCTCAAGACAAATGACAAGAGTGTTCCTCTTGCAAAATGAGGCAGGAGAGCTGCAGAAGTTTCTGAAGTCACTACTGCAGTGAACTTAGAAGAAGACAATGTTTAAAGAAATACGCAGGTTCCTTAGAGTACCAAAACCCCCAAAGCACAAAACGTCAAAAAAGAAAGCCTAACTGGCAGCACAGAAGATCATACTCTGGTAAATCTAGTCTATGTCATGTATCAGGGTGCAAATTTGAAACTCAGAAACCAGTGTACCTTAACAACTTCTGGTCTTATCCTTGCCTTTTAAACTATTTGATTACCACAATTAGATTAGTTAGGGTTTAAATGGGAATAGCCGATCTAATCACAATTTGCACAGTAGTACCAAGATCTACCCAGAAGTGACTAAGCAGAGAGATAGAAGTTGCTACTACAGAGGTTTAATGTATCCTACAGCTTACATCTTTCACAGTTTTGATTAGAAGAGTCTAACAGACCTCGATATTCAGACCATTTGTATTATAGAAACATTCTCCAGCATTTATTATTTCTTCATTTTGCATCAGCCAGAAGATTGGTTTTAATTTTTTGTATTTAAGGTCCAGTAGCAGGCAGCTTACATAATATCCAATCAGGAAAAAAAAAAACACCAACAAAAAAACACCTTTGGGGTAGTCATGACCATAGTTTAATTAAATGAACTTTTCCCATTAAAATGAGGGGAAAAAAACCCAACCCTCTCACAATGAGTTTGATTAAGTGCCAGAAGTTAGGAATGATCATAGCAGATATGCAGAACACTGCCTTCTGCTTCAGACTCTTGGCCTGTATCTTTCTGCATGACTTAAATATGAAATAGCAAATTAAACAAACTTTGTTTACTTACTTGGCACTTGTTTCAAACATCATTCCTTTATAAAGACTCTACCAACCTCCACCAAAAATCTTCATTCAACTGCTAATAAGAAGCTTCGTAGTATGAAACATCTCCAATATGACTAAAGTTTCAAATAGATAAAACTGAAGTTGAGGAACTTAAATCGATAAATTGGAGCCTGCCCTGAAACCCACAGCAAAAACCCCACAAAACTGAAGTCGCATTATTATAAATTACTATGAGGCAACAGAAGTGGCATACTTCACTAGTTACTTCAGTAATCTCAGTGAGAGCAGTTAACGTAAGAGTCCCTTACCTGTTGTTCTTGTCCAGGTTTTGATACATAGTGTACTCCTCTTTCCCTTCTCATCTTGCCACCGCCACCACCCACTCCTCCTCCTGAAGACAGACCATTGGATGCAGGAGTACCAAATTTGGGGTAGGTCAAATTGCTGGCACAGAATAACAATACATAGGTTGAGGAAGGGGCGGGGAGAAAATAAGGTAAGAAAAGGAAAAATAAAAATATCAACTTATCGACTAATTGTTTCAAGTTATTATAGCCCCTGTTAAGTCCTAGAACTGACACCTTCTAATCAGAAGAAACTGTTCCACAAGTTGCTAAATGCTGGTAAGTATCTGATGTGCTCCACAGCCAAAGCTGCATTAGTAAGAGCAGCGATGAAAAGGACACACATAAGAAACAGTCACAACATCCATAAAGGAACGATGACTAAGCCAGAAGACCTGAAATAGAAGAACTGATGTAGATTGTTATTTTCTAATGTTTCCTTTTAATAGTCCAGACAGTGGAAATTTTGACTGCCAGTTCTCAGATTCTGTGATGAGCATGTATCTTTGCAGGGATATAAAAGAACAACTAAAAATATATATAAAAGGAGAGGGGGAGTGTGTGTGCGTGCGCGCGCACATGAAATGCTGCCAACAGCTCTTATGGAATAGAGAGGCTTAAACTTGGGTGGCAAGATAATACGGCAAAAGCTTCAGGAGCAGCTCTGGCTTTCTGGGGCTATCAGCAGAAGCAGCAGAGGTGTTTGGGTGTGCCAACATTCCAGAAGTCCTTTCAGACATGAACACAGATCCCTTTTGTAAGGCACACAAAGGCATTTCTCTGTTCACTACAAAAGCCTAGAACCAAACCAGAAAGATTTCCTAATCCAAGTGGGAAGGGAAAAGAAAAATCAAACCCCAAAAAACCTCAAAACAAACAACTACCCTCCAACCCCCCACTTCCCCCCCAAAAAAACCCACAACACACCCTAAAAGAGAACTAAACTAAGGAGTAACAACAATAAAAAGCAGTATGGCATCAAAATAAAGTATCCCTGGAAGAAATTACCATATCAAAGCTTATGCTGCAGCCAAGCAGTCAGTCATTACAAAAGTACATTTGATCACACTGGAAGACACCAGGTCAAGTTTCCAGAAGACTGAGGAAGAGAATTGGTCTAAACTTGTCAGATACTTGCAAACAGCCTGCTCAGCACTGTAACCACTGAGAGGAAGCCAGATCCTTAAGGCCATATGCTCAAACTTTTCTCTAATCCAAACTGACAATCAATTCGAATTCTGAAAAAAAATCTTATGTCAAAATAGAGCTTTATTCAGACAATTATAGCCTGTCTATAATAGCCCATATTCTTCTTTCCTGTAACACCTGTTAGTTTCTAAGGGGCAAAGACTGTTTTCTGTCTTCAAGCAAGTATGTCCAATCTACAGTTCTGACCCAGGTTTAAAACCTAAATAGCCTTTGGTAGGCTAAACAGAGATGTACCAAAAGCACTGCAGGTCAGCTGCTTGAAGAGACTCTGGCCAGCTGCCCTGTATCAGTGCTGTGTTCCTGCTCCAGAACATGACACCCAAAAGAGACTGGCTTTATAAGAGAATTTTTTTTTAAATAAAGCACCATCTAGTCCACAGACTGAACTAGAACACAGCAGTAAAACTTGTGGAACAAGTAAAAAGCAGTATCAACTTTCTGGATCTCCCTCCTACATGGAGAAGAAAGGAGTTCTACCAAAGAAAATTGAGAACAGTTTGAAAATCCACAATTAAAACCTAACATCTGTTTGCACCTATGCCAAAACCTTAAAGCCAATCTCTTACACCCCTGAAAGGTAGTTGCTGTGAATTCAAACCATTAGACACCAAAACTACGGGTTGGTTTGGGGGGTTTTTTTGCAAGCCAAAGAATGCCCAAGGCAACAGGAGAATTGCTTGGAAGATGAACACAGACACAACAAAATACAGTTCCCTGCTACTGTTCTTTGAAAGGGATGAATCCTCCAAAAATGCCCTCTGAATGCAAAGTGTCTTAATTCAAGCATTAGCCAAAAGCCTAGCTGCCCAGAAGCGAGAGCCATCAATATTTTCTGGAGGTGAGATCATTCTACCTAAGCCAAGCAAGCAGTGTAATGCAAGACAATCTCCTCAAGAACAAATACAATTTTTAACTCTCCTAGAATTTTGTGTTTTAGAGACAAGTTGGCATTTGGCCTCTGATGGTTCTAAAGGGCTCCTGTTTTTCATGCAAACTCAGAGCAGACAAGTGACTTCACCATGAATGGAGCATTAAAAAAGGGGTTTTGCCTTTTTTTTTTTTTTTTTTTAAATAAAAATTAAATACAGTCCTGAACTGTAAGCCACTTTATCTTATAAATAATCTTTCAGAAAGAGTAATTCCTTTAGGGCAAAGCTTTCAGACTCCAAGCAATTAAATAATTAGCTGAAACTAATAGCTGACCCCCCCCAGTGAACATCAAGATGAACAAATGGTTAAACTCTCTGATAATACAATTTTTTCACTGTATTTTCCGTTTGCTTCACTGAGAACTGTTACTGCCCTTCAAAAGAAGGCAGGCATGCAGACTGTAGTAACAAAGGAGAGAGCTTTCTTCTTTCACGTGTTTTAAATTAATAGATTTGTCATACCTTTCAGATGGTTTTACTTGCTGTTCTGCAGGAAAACTCTTCTCTCTCATGCCCTGCAAGTTAAGTTTGATTTATTTCAAGATTTATCTGTATGTATTTATAAACTGTACACAAAGCAAAGACAACCAACCACACATGGTTTTTGTTGGGTTTTTTATTTATACCACGAAATATACCTCATCTACTTAAGCTTGTTCCCTAAACTATCCACTTTGATCTCTGGCCTAAAAAGCCCATAGATTTAATACTTGGTCCTCTTTATGTTCACATTGATACTGGAACCATGGGTGATTTTTTTTTTCTGAGAGAAATGTCAATCTTGTTTCAAGGGAAGTCTATCAGGGACTCCATCTACACAAAAGTGATCGGAATGGGTAGTTGTCTGAAATCTCACTTGGAGCCCGTAGCACACCTGAAAGTTTATACACAAGATCAACATGTTCTGTCAGTGACAGCTTTGTGTACAGGAACGTACAAAAAGGAAAATGTTGTTTCTGTATTTATGATTCTTTCACTGAGAACAGCCTGACCCAATAGCACATTGTCACATTCTGAAAATAACCACCAGCCACTTACTGCTCCAAAATCCATAAAACCTCGAAGTATCTCTTTCACAATGGTTCCCCCTGTCTTAATGCTTACCTCAAACACACTATCGGTACTCTTTGCCAAGAAAGAGCACCTTAGTAGAATAATTGGTTAGAGACATTACGGGGGGGGGGGAACAAAAAAGGGAAAAAACAGGCCGATAAGGACCAGAAAATTTACTTACTTTGTGCCTTATATCTACTCTCTGGTGAATTTTGCTGGAATCAGTAGCTGGAGTCAAAGATGGTTTAAAATACTGGGTCCGACTCACTGACAGAGAGATTGCCTTTGGTGTCATGAGTTTCTGGACAGGTGGATGCTGTGATTCCACCTTTGAAAGGGAAGCAGCAATTAATTTATCCTTGCATCCGTCCAAATTACCACAGCATTTACTGATGAAAAAAGTGACAAAACTATAAACCTCCCATCAGCCACAGCACCCCGTGAAAATTATTTTGAAATGTTGAAAGCATTTAGCTTGCAGAGGGAAATCACTAGAAAACAAGTTATGAAATCCAAAAAGCTATAGAAGTAGCCAAAGTTTGAGTGAATCCTATTTAAAAATTTGGCAGTTAACTTAATAGAAAAAATAATTCTGGTTACTATAATCAAAATAACTCATGTTACTATAATATGCTCCCATCCTTTCCTCTCCTCTGCCCACACTGTAATATTTTTTTACTGGCTTAATCCATTAATTTAACATTCAAAGTGTTAAGCAGCTAATTATACAGGCTTCTGGGTTTTGTTTTTCCTAGATTTTCCTCCACTGAAGTTACACTTTCAAAAAAAATATGTAAAATAATTTTAAAGTAGGCTCACTCATTACAATATGTTCTAATGTTTCAGATTTGCAGTAGATGCACTTAAAAGTACTGGTTTGACTTTCCTTGTCAAAGCACTTTCACAGACAAGAGTTAATATTTAACAGAAGGCACTGTACATCCTGCAAAACTCACTTAACTGAACTGTGAAACAAGAAACAGCCCCAAAAGACTACAAAATTTACCAAAGGCTCCATCTGCAGTCTTAAGGATGAGAAGAATCAGACTTAGGATGCATGCTATTATTTAAATTAGCATCAACAGAAGACTGCGTTTACAATGCAGCTTTAATTTCACAGCATCTCCCAACTCTTGGTAAGAAAATTCATGTTGTACTACCTATAAAATGAATAGAAGTACTTCTTTCTAAAAATTATTATACTCATTTTGAAACCTTGGGTAAAATGTGGTTTAAGTTCACAAACCCATTCTGAGTGAAGGATGGGCCATTGCTGTTTTTAAATGTAAACAGAATAGAATCAGAATTGGAATAGAATAGTTGAGTTGAAGTAACCTACAATGATCATCTAGTCCTGACCACCTCTGGGCTGGACCAGAAGTTAAAGCATGGTGTTAAGGGCATTGTCTTGAACACTGACAGGCCTTGGGCATCAACCACTGCTCTAGAAAGCATGTTGCAGTGTTTGACCACATTCTCAGTAAAGAAATGTTTCCTAACGTCAAGTCTGAACCTCCCTGGGGGATGCAGCTTCGAGCCATTCCCACGTGTCCTGGCACTGAATCCCAGGGAGAAGAGCTCAGCACCTCACTCTCCACGTCCCCGCCTCAGGAAGCTGGAGAGAGCAATGAGGTTGCCCCTCAGCCTCCTTCTCTCCAAGCTAGACAAACCTAGTGTCCTCAGCCACTCCTCATAGGGCATGCCTTCCAGCCCTGTCAGCAGCTTTGCTGCCCTTCTCTGGACACATTCAAGGACCTTCACATCTTTCTTAAATTGTGAGGCTCAGGACTGCACACAGTACTCAAGGTGAGGGGGCACCAACACTAAATACAGTGGGATAATCACCCTTTTTTACTGGCTGGTTATGCTGTGTTTGATGCACCCCAAGATGTGGTTTGCCCTCCTGGCTGCCAGGGCACACCGCTGACTTGTATTGAGCCTGCTGTCAATGAGCACACCGAGGTCCCTTTCTGCAGGGCTGCTCTCCAGCCACTCCCCTCTCAATTTCTACTTACGCCCAGTGTTACTGCATCCCAGACACAGAATCATAGAATGGTTTGGGTTGCAAGGGATCTTTAGAGGTCATCTAGCCCAACCCCCTCCCCCTGCAGTGAGCAGGGACATCTTCAACTATATCAGCTTGCTCAGAGCCCCGTCCAGCCTGACCTTGAATGGTTCCAGGGATGGGGCATCTACCACCTCTCTGGGCAACCTGTGTCAGTGTTTCACCACCTTCATTGGAAAAAATTTCTTCCTTCTATCTAGTCTAAATCTACCCTCCTCTAGTTTAAGCTACTGCCCCTTGTCCTATTGCAACAGGCCCTACTAAGAAGTCTGTCCCCATCTTTAAGTCCCCTTTAAGTACTGAAAGGCTGCAATAAAGTCTCCCTGGAACCTTCTCTTCTCCAGGCTGAACAACCCCAACTCTCTCAACCTGTCCTCATAGGCCTTGATGAAGACCTTGATTTGAACCTCATAAGGTTTACATGGGCCCTCTTCTCAAGCTTGTCCAGGTCCCTATGGATGCCATCCTGTCCCTCAGGCATGTCAACCACACCACTCAGCTTGGTGTTGTCTGCAAACTTGCTGAGGGTGCACTTGATCCGCTGTCTATGACAATGACGAAGATCTGGGGTTTGTTCAATTTCATGCCACTGATGATTGCCCAATGCTCCAGTTTATCTAGATCCCTCTGCAAGGCCTCTTGTCCCTCAAGAGAGTCAAAAGCACCTCCCAGTTTAGTATCATCAGCAAACCTGCTAACGGTGCATTTAACTCCTGCCTCCAGATCATTGATAAAAACACCGAACAGAACTGGCCCTAGAATTGAGCCTTGAGGAACACCACTGGTGACCAGTCTCCGGCCAGATGTAGCCCCATTTGCTGCAACCCTTTGAGCTCTGCCCGTCAGCCAGTTCTTCACCCAGCGCACTGTTGTACCTGCTCATCCCACAGCTGCACAACTTGTCCAGAAGGATGCTGTGAGGGACAGTATCAAAAGCCTTACTAAAATCCAGCAAACTACATCTGCCGCCTTCCCTTCACACACTACACAGGGGACCTTATCGTAGAAGGATATCAAATTAGTTAGACTGAAATGTAAAATGAAAAAAAAAAAAAAGAAAAAAAAAGAAAAAAAGCCACCCAGTTAGATTTTTTAATACACTAAGAGCTATTCTGTCTGGTGCAGATCCTTGAAATAAGAAAAATACCACAAAAAATACCTGCAAAAATTTCGCCTGAGTGCTCAAGTGTTCTGTCAACCATATGTTTGCTTTAACAGGAAAACACACAACCCTCTCCTTGGCACACACAACCCTGTACTCCCCTGCTCATCCAGGGCTACCCTTCCCCTGCCAAACTTTATGAATTCTAGTCTTATGAATAGACAATTTCTCTACTTTTACCCAGCGACAGCTGTGTGCAACATTCGCTTTCAGACTGACGTCAGGCTCTACGCTGCAAATCTGGTAGATCTTTCTTAATGCCTCGTCACAGGTGTAGTTCCACAATTTAGCTGAGAATCCATACCAGCTTTGTTTTCAATTATTTAGATAATATTTATGGTAAAGGAATTATATGCTCTACTTTTCAACATTCTTGTAATTTGGTGTATAGTGAAAGATGGTACAGGAAATCCAAGATGTTTGTGAACTCCAAAGTGGCTCTAAAATTAATTATACTTCTGATCAAGGGATTAGCATAGAAACTTCTTGAGACATTCTATCCATTTTCTCATTACAACAGCAGATGAAAAGTTTGCATGGAAGAAAAAACACACTTTTGTTCCTTTGGTTGCCTGATCTTTACATGGCCTTTTGTGGGTTTTACAATTTAATAAATTCAATGATACCCCAAATTAAAGTGATTAAAAACATCACTAGTTTTAATTTTTTTAGTAAAAATTAAGGAAATAATGATTTACCACAGCATTATCATCAGTTCAGTGCTACCTCCAAATAAGAATTTAGGAACATAAAGTTACAGAAGTGATGACATTGAACAATTTCCCTTCTCCTCACTTTGAGCAGTAATAAAATACATAAGTATTATTTTACTGCTGGAAATGAACATGAAAATCTGTACAAGGTCCATACAATCACCCAATCAACGTTCCTCTATTTCTGATCACTTCTGCAAGAGAAAGCTTTACTAAACAAACAGAAAGATTAACAGGCAACTTAACCCCAAGTTGCAGGACGAAATAAAACTATTTTGTGTGTTCTAAAGAAGTTGTTCTTGATTGATATATTAAAGACACCACCACATAAAGATAATGTAATTCTTAACCTGAGTAATCTTCAGAGTCCTTCATCTAGTGTGGGTAGAAAAGACATTTTTAGCAATTTCCACACAGCCAAGACAGCTATAATTCACATAATGTTAATATTAACTTGAATTCGTATGTATGCTGTCATTGAGGTTTGTGACATTTCTCCTAATAGCTATAAAGCACAGAAAGTTATCTAGCTCAGTTTAAGATGCTACTGGTTCTTACCTGTTTTTGTTTGGATTGGAAGCTAGTAATATTCAGCAGGCTCCTGTCCACAGGCTAAGGGGGAGGAAAAAAAAAGCCTAAATATTACAGGACAATTTTTTCCTCAGAGAGGGTTACATCCAACAAAAATGTGGGGGGTGATCAACTTACAGAAGACAGCGGACTAGAAACAGAAGATGGAATCCTTTTAGCATCCTGTTGAAAAAAACAGTGCAATAAATTAAACTGGACACCACCTAAGGAGGATCTTCATCCTATACTGGCACATTTACTATGTTTTTCAAGCACATGAAATAAAACAGATTAAGAGGAGTGCCATTTACCGCCAAAGGACTTGACATCTTCTCCAATGACTGCAAGATGCGCCGTGCTGTGGAACTTGTCACACCATAGGATTGCACGCTTGCTTGTTTAGCTTTCATTTGTCTTCTTACTGGTGGCTGAAAAATTAGCAATGCTAATGTTATGATGCTTGATTTTGAATAAAGCACGCGTTTATTTTATGCCCTATGGCTACACTGATGATATAACCAATACTCTCGTGATGACAGAGAAAAACGCACTCACTGGGCATTCAAGCCATGAAGAAGAAAATACACTCCACTGACTTTATAGAGGTTTAAGTGGGGCCCCACACATCTTGTACATGGGATAAAGCAACAAGAGAAGTACTGAAATGTAAAAGGTAATAAAAGGGAAGATGTTAGGCCTGTAGGGTCTCTGAAGCAGTAATCAGGAAAACAGAACTGAAGCGAAGGGTCGTGCTCCAGAAAGTACTTTCAGTAACAGAACAGATCTCAGAGTTTCATGATAGTGTAAACGTACCATCTTAAAACCAATGTATACTATTCATCATCAGGAATTTCTAGTTTTACTTCTCTCATTTCCTCCCTTCCCCCAAGATTACAGTTGACTGCAGAACTTTTTACTCTGTTTAAAAAGATAAAGATCTGATTTGAGCTGTAACAGATCTAAACATATTACACTGAAAAAGTAAACTGCCTTATTTGTACCACATGACTTCAAAGATAATTCAAAACAATTTTTTTCAGTGTGACTTTGTTTTTTTTTTAAACTATGTCAAACCCCTCATGTAACCACATCATGCTTACCCACGCTGCTATGTGAAGACAGGAAGCAGGCCATACAGCATGTAAAAAACACTGCATGCTGTGGATTACAGCGAGTCTCGCTTGCAACATGCAAACCAGTCTCTCCTTTAAAAGCCTAGTATTTTGCTTCCTCTTTCCAGCATAATCCATACTTATTTTGTAAAAATTAAACATAGCCGACCAAAGAGGGCTCCTAGCTTACAGGAAGTTTTGAATGTTCTGAAGCCTGACTGAACACCAAGTCAGAGCAAACCACAAGTTTCAAAGTTTCCTCTAAGTGAGGAACTTGAAGGTCCCCTTGCTCCATGGTAGAAATGGACTGCCAGAACAGGTCCAGCAAACTCTTATTTGCAGTACCTCAAAAAAAAGTTCCTTTTGACTTTTGAGTTTTTGTAAAATAAAAGTAATTTTTATTTAAACACATTCCAAACAAACCAGATTTAATTGACTTTCTTTTAGATTCAACTCTAGCTACTGAGAGTTGTCAGCATTTTTAATTTGCTGATTCATTTTAAAACATGAAGAACTCTCAGCGGCAAGTAACTCTTTTCAAGAGCTATCTGAATGATATTAAAATAACAAGTATTTTATTGTTTATCTTGAGACTGCATGTAGGACTGCATGCCTCCCTCTATGTAACAGAAGAGCAAAGGATCAGCAAAGTTGCCTTTTAGATACTATTACAGAAAAAAAGTGCAGAGTTTTATACAATACATTCATAGCATGCTTGTAGGAAAGCTTCTGTAAGATATACAGACGAGTATCAGACAGGTAGCTTTTGCTACTAGAAACACAAGTTTTCAAAGTTATGCCATCACTGTTTTTGCTTACATGTTATTTTAATATAATACAGTCAGAGGCAGACCATGGCAGAAGATGGAATTTTCTGAAAGACTCAACGGAGAAAATCCCAACTACGAACAACTAGCCAGAACCTAAGATGCTGCTGACATTCTTGTGCATTATGACAAGTATTTCTATGTAAACTGTTAAAAAAACTAATTTAACAGAAATTGTTCTTTTCTACTCTTGTAGGCTGACAGGGCAAAATCGGAACTGTTGCCACATTTTCAGGTCCCAGCTCTTTTTGCAGCACTACCCCTTGTGTATTTCAATTACATTTTCCCTCACACCACACTACTATTCTCATACCTGATAAGGAGCAATTCGCGCTTTTGTCTCCCTTGCTGCTGCAGCTGCACCACCGTAAGTGGTCTTTCCAGGATAAAAAGGAGAATCCCCAAGCTGGCTTGTCTTAAAGACAGAAGTGTTTCCAAGCGACTACAGAAAAGTATCATAATAAGTGGTTAGTAAAATGGCTACACATTCAAATTGATTAAAATTAATACTGCGCAGTACTTACAGGAGAGGGAGATCCAAAAGCAGATAAATTGAATGCAGGTTTTTTAGAGCTAGCTGCAGGATGCTGTGAGAGGGAATGAGCTCTTTCAGCCTCTGTGGACCAGAGCAGTGGTGCTGAAGTATTTTTTGAAACTGTGATATCTGCCAAAATGACACATGCTGTATGTAAGTGCCTTGTGCACATAGAGAACTTTAATGTTAAAGATCACAGTAACTCCAGAGTTCTTTAATACAGAAAAGTAAGTCTTGCAGAATGAAAAAGACCCCTAACACTCATTTCTCCAGCACTCTAACCTTTAGAGTTCTTCAAACAGATCAATTTCACATACAGTATGAAAACCAAGTATCAACTCTGAACTTGAAATCAGTTCACAGAAGTACAAATACATTACCTCAGTAATCTTTCAAAAGCATGCACAAGAAGTTAATAGTACGCTTGCAATGCAGAGCAATTTCATTTTTCCTTCTTTCATGGTAAAATAAAAGGGAACCGCATAAACACTAGTGCATCTATACTGATACAAAGTTTTTCTTACGTTGGTAAAGGGTTGGAACCCAGCATTAGGTCAGAATGGCACAGGTTTTAAACCTGAAAAATTCCACGGAGGCTGAACTAACAGAGCTAATGATTTATTTTCCATATATGTTTTATGGAGACACACCCAAAAGCTCTAGGAAACTCACATTATATTGCTAAGCCTTGGCAACATCTACTCTGAACTGTAAAAATACGTTCTCCAGAGAACTTGCTGGGCATGCCTCAATCTCTATTTATAAGGGGGACTAGAAAAAGCTGCGGACCTGCTGTTTGCCCTTTCTCAGCAAGATCACCTAGGTCCCCATCTACGCCAATACAATGTTTGGTTTTTTTGACTACAAAATTGTCTACAACCCTTACTGAATTCAGCAAAGGACATGGCAGTATTGACAACTGATGCCTTCTACCAAGAAAGGCCAAAGAAGCAGTCCAAAACTTCTTCAATCAGAATAGTTCCTTTATTGACTGCTGGTGAACACACAGGAAAACATCTTGTGTTTGTATTTATCACCTATATTTATTCACACTTAACCAGCTGTCAGTTAGATGTTCTGAGTCACTCTTCCTTCTAAGCAATCAACCTAGCTGTCAAGCTAGAGCGAGTCATCTTCAGTTCTTACTATCCCAGTTCAAGATTTACAGATAACCTAGCTAGAAGTACATTTATCAGCACTGACTCTGTAACATCAGGGTCTCATAAATGTATTCCAAAGCATGGTTATATTAACAAGGTGACAGGATTATATACTTCTAGAATACTAAAAATTAAATTTAATTCTAACATCCAAAACTGACATTCACTTACTGTATTTACTAAGATGATGTGGAATATTAAAGAATGCAAAGTACTTCATGTTACCAAAACTTCAATTAGAGAACACGGAATTTACCTTTATCAGACGCTCTAGAGGAGAAGCCACTGGTTGTTGAGATGTTATCGTCATCATGCTGAGAGGTAGAATCTTTTATTTCTTTTACAAGAGACAGTCCAGGACTGCCAATGCCAAGTGAAGATGATGTAGAGGGCTGACAATGTGGTACTGTGGAATCCAACATGGTACAGTTCAAATGGCTCCGATGAAGAGACGGCCTTGTTAATACATCTGAGAAGTTCAATGCAGATCTACTCGTGGATGGTTCTAAACAAGCACAGGGAGACAATTAGCTTTCCTATGGACAAGCTCACAGAAGCCAAAACCAGTCTTCTATCAACAGTCACGCTATTGCCAAGTTCTAAACACAAAAATAGAGAAGCTGAATTTAACTTCTTCCTCACCCAGATAGGGTTTCATCTAACTGTCTGATTACAACAGCAACACTGCTTGCAATACTAAGTATTAATGTCGCATTAAGAAGTAGTTAATGATTAGGTTTTACAATAGCAAATTCTGACCCCATGCTCAAGTGCTCTAACACTGGGTCTTTCACTAAATCAAACATGCATAAATTCCTTGTTTTGCAGATAAAGCTTGCAATAAGCTTTCCAAAATTTGAAATTACATGGCAAGTTACAGACAACTCTGCAGTTTGTATAATGTTGTTACAAAGATGTTAATCTGAATACATAACATGAAGATGTGTATCTGCAGAGATTTTGGGGTTTTTTCTTTTGTTTTGGTGTCACACACCCCCCAGGATTCTGGTCATACTACAGGTCGTACTGTCATGCTGCATGCTTCTGTCCATTAACTTTTGAGATTTTGGCACAAAGGACGAGTAAGCATCATGGCCTCGTCAGTTGCAAGATGGGCGTTTTTTCCTCATGAACCAAAGGGTCTGTAAACACTGCCAGCGTCCTCCAAAAGGTGGTCTCACAGCTCCGACTTAGAACATGAACAGAACAGCTATTAATGGGTATCTTGCCTGATATCCACGCTAAGTCCACAGTCTCTCCCAGGAATTCTTCTTACGAACATGATTTTGAGTCACTATCCTCTTGATATTTGCACTGAAGCTTAAACTAGCTGGTTCAATCTTCATAACCACTGCAGTACTAGTAATTAGTTCTCCAAAACACTGGTAGATTTTTAGGACTGTCTTGTTTGAGGTAAAGTGTTATCAGGCTGAAGGCTGGCCAAGCAAAGGAATACAGGCTCTAGCACACTGGTACCTCAAAGCTGAAGAAACAGGCTTTCTAAAATTCTAATAGTAATAATAATATTTTTTATTAACTATAGCAAGAAAGGTTGGTCTACAATATCCACAGACTGCAACACAAGCTACTAAAGGTTCTAGGGTGTCCATCTGCTCCTGATTTTTTGGAGCTAGAAAGTTTGCTGTGCAGCTGTTCTTACTGAAAGGTCCTTTCACACAGTTCTTCACAAAAGCCAACACGTGTTCCTCGCTCATGAGGACCTTTTCTATTCCTATATCCAAACTTACTCTCAAGCTACAGCTACACAGAAAGCAATACAGCTCCCTATTTACAATTAGATGACACTGGTGACAAAAGTATTTCCTCCTTATTTTCCTTTCTGCCAACAGAAGCAACTGACTTTTCACACAGATGGTTATGTACATATGTTCAGACAAAAATTCCCTCCTTATTAAAAATTAAGTTCCACAAAAGTGCTAATTGAAGAGAAACTCAAATTAAAGCATATGCCAATTTCCAGAGAACTACAGGAACAGTGAGAAGCACAGACATAAAACACAAATTAATCTTTTATCTGGTAAAGTAAGGGGTTGCAAATTTCTTTGCCACGGGTCCAAATAGGTTTCAAAGACCCCACGCTAGCCATGTACGCACTTTAATGTTACCAAATATTTCAAAAATTGTAACGTCATAAACCAAGTTATCCAGTTCTCCATTAAACTAACAAGGAACTTTACTAAATTGATTGAAGAGGTGAAAAGGAAAAAAAAAAAAAAAAACCACCAAACCTCAGGACATGAGGAGGAATTTTCCTTTAGCATTCTAGCATCTGGTCTTTTGTTTTGAGGACAACAAAACAAATTAACGCTTTTATTACCATAGGCAATTAGACAGACTTTCATGCCAGACCTTTTAAAAAGAAAAACGTAACCCAGCACACTTGCAAATGAATATTATCAATATTTTGCACCTGGCTAATCGGTTACCTGAAGTTAACTGATGACTTCCAAGAGCTATAAGACAACCTCTAGTATGTTTTGCAATTTTGTTTACAGTTTAAAGCTAAGACCGTTTCACAAACAGTTGTTCGGGGCTTTGTGTTTGGTTTTGGGGTTTTTTGGGGGGGGAGTTTTTGTTTTGTTTTGGGAGGAGTTGGTTGGTGGGTTTGTGGGGTTTTTTTGGTTTTGTGTTGTTGTTTTGTTGTTGTTTTTTTGGGTTTTTGGTTGTTTTGTTTGTTGTTTTTTTTATTATGCTGTCAAAACAGTCCTTCCAGCTTCCCTTTGAAATTTAGATTCAAAACTAGAAATCTGTGAATAAATACAGATGGCCAGGATACTAAATGACTTTTCACATACCTTCTAAATTAATTCTTGCTGATTCAGGCGTGACTCTCCCATCAATCACCATGGTATCTTCATTTGCATAATCATCGTGATAGTTCACTGGATTCTCTTCCTGGCTTGTAGATTCATTTGTATCTACACATTCATCTTCACTTTTATTGAAATACTTCTGTAACCATGCTGGTACAATGCTCTTCACCGATTCTGTCACTCTGCTAATGATTCCCTGCTTGAAGGAAAAAAAACACTTGTTAATTACAGAAACACAGTCAACAGCATACACTGGGATGCAGCCTTGTACAGACCTTGAAGACAGACATTAGATAGCAAATAGTCAGGACAAGAATAAGATAGAGGGGGTTGATCCTTGATACAGGATCTCTATACTTCTGGGACACGCATGACAAAAATTCACCTAACATTGATTTACTACTAACGTTTCTGCACTTCCCAGTGACCTTGGCAACGTTAAAAATTCTGACATTTCAGCCAAAGTTCACCAGAGGCTTATCAAGTCACAAAGTCATCAGGAAATTCTAGTTCTAAATAAGTCCTGTTGTACGTACTTTTTCTGAGGACTCCTCTTAATGCCTTCACTTGAAAAAACATCAAAAACAGAAGCTCAACAATTACCTACAACAATAGTGATGACCATAATAGCTTAAATATTTATCATTTTTCTAATGCTAAACTGCAGTAACAACATGTGTCCAAAAAACACTTGTTATGCCTTGAACAGTCAGGGAATCCTGAAATAAATCCTCCAAGAAACAGCTATAGTTGAATAACAGATCCCTCACTACAGGACTGTTAAATATATCCATTTTGATCAAATCTCATTTCATGGCATGTTGAAGTTTTGGATCTCCAAACCTTAATATTCTGCAATTACTGAATACATAAAAGCCATTTCCATTTTGGCATTTACCAATTATTTGCAATGCTTACATTCTACGTTTAAGAAATATTTAATTTTTCAGGCAGTCACTTGTTCCCCATTATTCCCTCAAGATTTCAAAACACCTTCCTGTCAAATCTCAACCCCGCGCAGCAGATCACTTGCAGCAGGGAGCTCCCTCGCTCTTACACGGACTGCAGCCACAGAACCAGCTGCTGAACTCCACAAGCTGCAAGCAAACATGAAAGCTAACTCAGCAATTTCAACACTTTGGAAACCGAAGAATACCAAGAGTTAAACAGATTTTTATTGAACTCCACTGTCAGTTGCTAACATACGTACCAAAGGCTCTGGACAGGTACTCTGATATTTTTCCAGGTTTAGGCAACAAAATTTTCTAGTCAAAATTATTATTCAGGTGTAAAAAATTAAGAATATTCTTTGAACATGCAATAGTTACAGCCTAGTAAACAATTCTGAAATGAGAACTCTGCTGTATTCAACTTTCCTAAAAAAATTAGCACACAAATTAAAAAAGCCCGTATCACTTACTCAAGTCTTTCATACACAATAATGCAAACACCCACTTACAGGAATTATAAACAAATTAGACACCCTTGAATGTGGAGTTAAGAGGGAGGGCAGGGAAAGAGGAGGAAGGGAAGGTAGAAAACAAAAAGCCCTTTCACAGAAAGTAAGTCATCTTAATTTACAATTTGACATTTTTCAGAATGATCTGCAATTTAATCTCCTACTTGCACAAAGACAGAATAAATATCCAGGGACAGTTTAAACCAGACAGAATACAGCATAATGAACACATCCATCACAATTATCACACTAAGCTGCGCAAAAGTATGCCATGCTCAGGATGCTGCTCCTATTCTACACATATACCAAGCCTCAGCTTTCCAACAAAAACTACTAACTGCATGTAATACCAGAGGTCACAAACAGTTCAGTGCATGCTACCAGCAAAGAGGCAGTCCCTACTCTCTATCCCCAGCCTCTCATTTCCACCTTTTCCTGTGACACACAGACCCCTTTTTGGGGGCAAATATTTTGCGGCTATGAATAAAAGCATATTGGGAAATCACAGGAGTTAAAAGTTTGCCAAAATGAGCAAACGGTCAGGACACAAACTGCTCTTTCCAAAACGCTAAGCACTACTGCTCATTGGTACAGTATTGATAGCGAGTTTCTCCATCAGATAATGGAAATTATTGGCCATAAAATAGGCCTGTATGATTCTCTTGCTGAAGAAATCCTCCCAGGACTGAAAGCTACCTGAGACTCAACAAAGAAGCAATCATAGGCATCCAGAAGAGTAAACACCCAATCATCAGTAATCCAAATGAGTAACTGGAGACTCTAGCTAGACTAATAATTAAGCAAGATGACATTTTATCATCCATAAATAAAACCAGACTGGTTTGACCCCTTTTTGGATATAGCAGCCTTGCTAGCATTCTCCACATCATCAGCACTTTAAAACTAAGCTGGGTAACAGAGGGTAACTTCCCAGATCAATCCAGGAGCTGGAACTCACTCAGCGCAGCCGTACTGTAGCAAGTACTAATAGCCTGCTCCATCTGGCTTAGGCACAGTGGAAGACAAGAAGCATAGTTTTATGCTCCAGAAAACTGCTGGCTTAGTGACAAAGAAAGGAAAAGCAAAATACATGGAAATGCACCTCCATTTTCTGCCTGCAAAATGAAAATATTGATCAAAGGCTCTGTGAAAGAACTATGCAGGCATTATGAACAAGCCTTGATCAAACACAGATCTTGGGGAAAAAAAAAATCAAAACCCCACCTCCCCCCCTAAAAGCAAACCACACACCCCAGGGTGTGCCCATTCACCAAAAAAACCCACCCCCACCCCTCCGCCAAAAGAAAAAAAAAAAAAAAAACAAACCAACAAAAAAACACCAAGAAAATGGAAGTTTCCTTACAGCATCTCCTACCTGCCCTTCTCAGCTGAAAGCCAATCAACAAAGCACCATGGTTGGATTCCTGTCCAAGTCAGGCAGTTAAGGTACCACAGGCCAACTACACTCTTAAATATGCACACCCTGTATTCCTGCCAGGACATCTAAGTGAAGTGTCATGCCTAACGCTGTCTTTAAAGCTGGCATTTTAACCTTACCCTACCTTCTAGCTTTCTTATTCTTCAACTTCAGCAAATGGGTTTGAACACCCTTTCCTTCCCCCTACACATGCAACACGAGCCTACCCTGTCGGCAGCAGAGCACTCTCCCACTGCTGCTCCTGTGCCACCAGCTCTGTATTTTGTCCTCCCCAGGTTCCCTGGCGCTACCATCTCCCCACACAGGCAACATTAATCCTGGAAGGCTGATGAAGATACTCCACATCTCATTGATGCAAACAGATCTTCAGAGGTAAAATACAAAAGACACGGTGCAGGGCAACTCTTAACAGGCTTATTCCTCTAGCAAAATCTGAACAGACTGCTCAGATCCCAATCTCCTCATGCCACAATTATGTACCAGTCCCTTCCCGAGCACCTTCATCCACTACAGCTACACAGAACACAACACTACTGCACAAAAACTCTTCTAGTTCCCAATCCCAGGCCGGGAGCGGAGGAAGTGGCGCTCGCACACAGCTTTAACGCTCGTAGCTCTTCATTTCTACACACCACAGAGGCACCAAACTTAGTATCATGACAGGGCAGAAGATGCCACAGGGCAATCCCGACTGCATGTAGCAGCGTTTTAGTCAGCGTATGTGTTTTAGTCCTTAAGTGACTGATTTCAGCAGTTTGAGAGCTGCTGTCAGTACCAACAGTTGTCTGCTCATCTTAAATGCACTCACACTCTATTCTCATACTAAAATATCAGCAGGAAAGCATAGGAAAGCATAACAAAACACACAAAAAAAAATTCCACTGAAAAGATCCAGTAGCTTAGAAATAGATATTTACAAGTTTTTCAAATTCTGTGCACCATCCTAAGCGTCTGCAGCTTTGCTGGATAATCTATGTCTACAAACACCACAGCAACAGTAACTACAGTTACAGTTACTCAAGGCATATTGCCTTGAGATGCAACTCCAAGCAAAAGATAGGTAGATAGAAATACTCACCAGTCAACAAAGAGATGTTGTAAATTACTACTTTAAAATACCATTTCTTCAAAGGACTTTATATAAAAAGAAAGAAAAATCAATGTTATGGTCACAGTTTGAATTCCAAACTTAAAAGCAGGCTATTTCTTGGCCAAAAATATTTACGGAATAGGACAGTTTTCCCAGCTCATAAGGGTCTTTCCATATAGCGGGGGGAGGGAGGGGGAGAAGTGCTGGCAGGAGTACTCAGCAACACATTACTGGAAAACATCTATTTTTGCAATTGAGTTGATTTCAGCCTGAGAGGCTTAAGTAAATCCCACTACACAACACAGAACGTACTAAAAAATTTATATATAAATTATATAAAGGTCATACACTAACAGGAATTTGTCAGAGATGCAAAATACACAACCAGATAAAAGAGCTAATTTCCACTTCACTGTATGCACATCTCTGAAAAGCATCGCGTTTTTACTTCCAGACCTCTCTGATATTTCTCTGCTTCTCATTTCATAGTTCAAGTTATTAAAACATATGAATCAGTAAGTCCTCAAAAAGAAAACCTGCACCTAACAGTGAAGTTCACTGAGATCGAGCAGATCAATCCAGCCACTTCCAACCATCAAAAAGGAATTTTCGTGCTCTCTCCATCCCCCACAGTTACCTCATGCCAGCTCTGGCGCATAGCAGGCTACTCTCCATACTAGCTGAATTCATTAATCTGGCAAAAAGTACATGTTTCTCTGCTGGACTAATGAGTTCCACTGGCTCAGTGCACCAGAACTGGCCCGAGAGAGCGGGAGCAAGCTCAGGCAGCCAAGACGAGGGGAAGAAGAAACAAAACTACTCCCTTCTTTTAACCATCCTGTGTCCACACTGCCATTAAAGAGATTGTCCCTTTCTCCTCTTCACCTCAGCCTTCCCTCATGCTGCTGCTAGCACATCCACGCAGCCAAGTAACAAAACTGCATCAGGGCTCTATCAAACCGACCCAGCCAAAAATCTGTCTATAGACCGTGACGGTGAGGACTACCCTCAGGGGCATCAGGTCACTGGCCCAGCTCACCATGCGGCTGCACGCGTGCGGATGCAAAAGCAGGAATAGAAATGGAAACACGACATGACTCTCTCCTGCAGCGACACAGAGTTAGACTGGCTTAAACTAACTCTGCTTTTGCTATTTAGGGAGTGGTTTCAATTTGGACGTAGGACAGCAGAGTTTGATATTTCATTTAGAAAAAAAGACAGTAAAACTTATGACTTAATATGAACAATATGTTACAGGAATGTCATTAACTATGTAGCATTTGAAAAACAGCAAGTGGACCAGTTCAGATTTATTTCTAAAAATCACGAAGAAGGGATTATGATTCCAGATGCCAGTGTATTTCTTTCCTTCTCATTGCTTGAAGAGACCCTTATTTTCCTGAGTCTAGTTATCTTTAGAATAAACATCCCAGGGAAATTCAGGTGCTGTTTTACTTTTTGGCAGTGCTTGCACATCTGTACCTGTCATTATCACTTCCATGTGAGTGCAAAAAGCCAGCGTATGCTCTGATAGATAAATCGGTGTCTACCCCACTACGTTAAATCCTTGTGACGCTGAATGGCTTTATCTCAAGTTTTGTCCACACCTTTAGTTGACACAGTGACAACATTACAAGAGAGCACGAAGTACAAGGCACTTTTGTCCCTTCCTTGTATGAAGTGCTACATAAGGCTCTAGTTAATCCTCACCGTCAGCGTTGGGTGCTGTAAATCACCGAGCATATGTTCAGTGCTACACTTTGAGACAGAAATCTAGCAGCATCAAAACCAAAAAACTGTAGGACTAAGGAGACTACTTTCGCTTACAACTTTGCAAGCAGTTTTGAAGTTCATTTTTAATCTAAGAAGGACTCTAAGTACAGTTAATATCTTTTTACTGAAAGACCGCTGCACTTACGCAGTGTGCCTGCAGCTAAGTTTCATAGACTCATATGTAGAACTACATTAACTGAAATGCTGCTCAGCTCAGACTTTCTTTTCCCGTAAGGAAACCCTATCATCTAAACCGTTTATTTTTACTGAACAAGTAAAATAAAGCTAAAACAACACAGCATCAGGATAACAAACTCTGACATAACCACACGGACAAGAACTTCAAAGTTTTCAAAATCAGAATGATCAAGAAACATTCCTCATAGCACCAGATGGTCTTTACAAGGCCATTAGTACGAGTTATGAGATTTAGCAAAGTATGATAACATATGTTTTATATTTAGGATTTAAATACACAGTTTAGGCATAAAATTGTCTTAGTTGTAAGTATTCTCTGTACAGTAAGACCCAATTCATTACAGTATTTCAACATCAAACATAACTGATGATACAAACAACAAACTCTTCCTCTTTCCCACATTTACAGTAAATGAGAAGTTTATGCATACAAAGGCTTTCAAGGCATCGTAACCCGTACTACAAATTTTCTACCTCCTATAATATACTAGACTCCTAGCAATGAATTGAACATTTTCAGTGCTGCTTTGCCTAAAAGCGCTCACAAACAAACAAGGTATCACAGGCTAATCTATGGCACACAGCAGTGAGGACATGTTATGTATGTTGAACACAAGCAAGGGCAGGCCAAATTCTGCAGCAACTCCTGAAGCAATGGTTAAATGCCATTCATGAGCAACTCACAGCTTACTGAGGTCCATCCCTGTGTCCAATGCTTTCTAGTGCAGACAAGGCTTTTTAGACAACTCAAAGCGTATTTCACAAAATTGAGTACTTACTGCTGCAAAATTTCATTCCTGCCACTTCAGAGTGGCACTCCAAAGCAAATGACAATCTTCAAACAAGACGACTGGAATTAAATTTTGAAATTAAATGTGGTGTTAGCAGAAGACAGCAAAGTACTCTCACGCTCCCTCTGAAATATCTTTTCTAGCCATCCTGACCTACTAACTGAGCTGATAACACGACGTGCTAGTGGTTTTGCAAAATGTAATGCGTCAATCCTGTTGCACATTCAGTATCTTATCTTATTGACTAACTTGAACACCTAAGTTAAAACGAAGTAACCAAAGAATCACAAAGAATAACTAAAGATGGTTATCTGACATTTTGGCAAAACTCAAAGCCTCCCTACTTTTTAAGTGTCATACATAGGCATTGTCTAGCATATAAAAGCTAAACCTCACAATTCATCTAAACCAGCAGAACCTGCAATTACTTTTAAATAGGACAGATTTAACCCTGCTGCATACACTTCCTGAACAGATTTTAAAACTTAAGAATTGGTGCCTAGAAGAAATTAAGACACTGACTCGCGGCCACAGCTGCTTCAGCTGCAGCAGCAGCTATCGTTATATTCTTTGACATTTTAAGGTAGTATTCTGAAACCGTAAAGCCAAGGTAGGCTCACCACTGCTGCAGGGCAGCAATCTTCAGTCACAAGTGGCAGCAGCATCTTTCTGGCCATAATTGTTCATCACAGCTCAACTACAGAACAAGGAATAGCTCACAAATATATAATCAATATCTCCAAACACTGTTCTCTTACAAGTAACAGGAAAAACTGCCATTGCGCAGAGTTTGGTTTTTTAGTGATCGAAGGTAATAGCATCTACAAATCTATATATATTTCTACAACTCTGCAAAGTAAGTTTAATAACAAATACTAAGGGCTGACATTAGAACAGGTGCGCTGTTATAGCTGAATTTAACATGTATCTGGTTGCACCACAGTAATTCCCTAATACAGCTACATTTAAACCAGTTCAAACCTTGGCTACACCTGCTTAGCTCAGGATGAATTAAACTACAAATGTACCTATATTACCAGATAGCACATACTGGTATAGTTTTTCACCATCAATTTAATATTTTGTTATCGTAAACATTTCAGTGCCTCACTAGACCTGTAATCCAGTCTCAAAGAAAATGCCAGTTGAACAGTTTAACTCTTTTCTTGGTTCACCTTAGTGTTGGAGGTCACCAGACCTTGAGCTGTACTAGGGGAAGGAGTCATGAGACTCACCTGCTTCAAAAAAGATTTTGACTCAAAATGCAATCATAACTAAAAGCAGTCAGCCAGCTTTCCCAGGACACTCTCACACAACTCCTTCCAACAGCAGAGCTATGGAGACACTAATAAACAACCTCAGCAAGGAGAAAGAAAATTTTCTACTGGCACAGGTATTCGCAAAGCTAGCGTGTGCGTGCTAAAACTGTAGCTGCAGGACTTCAGAACGCGTTGGTGTCTGAGTGTTGGCATACACGTTTTCTCCCAGCAAAGATGAATGTAAAGATGAACTTATGCTTACTTTAAAAAACCTAGTGGTCACAAGCAAACCAAACACACACAAAGGCACTGTAATTAAATGCAACATGCAATTATGAGATGAGTTATAGAAACTCAAAGGAAACTCCCCCCTTGGAAATATTAGTACTGCTGTCCCAATATGAAAGCCTTAGTGCTGTCGCATTTCCTAGACAAAAGGGAGGAAAAAAACTTATAAAGTCTTTTCTTGTTAAAAGAAAGGGAATGTATTTGTAAACTCTCCAATAAAAACAAAGAAAAGCAAATCTCACAGTTAAGAGAAGATCTTTTTATTAATAAGTGTTTTTGTACAGTAATCTAGAATACCACAATGACAAATACTGTATCAGCAAGTTGCAAAACTACACACGCTGAAGGCAAAGTCAAACAAGCTAGTTCATACTTGCCTTCACTCAATTTTAAGATGGTCCAACTGACTTGGCTTAAAGGGGTTCAGAGAGTGCTCGCCCTGTCCTTTCCATCAACAAGGCTGGGGGAATAACAATCTCCCACCAGAGGTGGTGATAAACAACTGCAAATAACACTACCTCCAAGTGGCTCAACTGTTAGCAAAATTAACATCTCTTTGGCTTAAAAGGTGTATTTAAATTGTACCTTCAATTCGAGAATTGTAACAGGCAGACAAAACCTCTTTAGGCATAAGGAGAAAGCATGTCAAGACCTTTAAGCAGCACTATAAATAAAAATATAATATGGAATGTAGTGGGAAGAAGGGAAGATACCTGGCATGAGAGATCTGTGTAAGGGAAAACATGTCCAAATGTAAGGCAGCTGTTCATGAAACTGCATAGATAATTTAACACCCTAAAAAGTAATAAAAAATTCTGCCTAATGGCTAGAATTCTTCATTTAAAATATTGTGGGCACTTAATAATTCTTCAGAATTGAGGATTTACATTGTACTTTACAAAAGCACAGAGGAGAACTTTCAATGCATTGTCTTAGTAGTACATACCAAGAAACGTATGCTGAGGAACATCTCATCCCCCTTATCTCATGACTGTATAAATATCACTATTCAACATATTGTGGATGTACAATAGCTACATAACAAATACTGGATTGATTACCCAGAACATTAAAAAGATAGCAGAAATCACACAGAGTTTTTGCAATTTAACAGCAGAAAAATGGAAAAGCATATCAGATGACCTACTGCCACAAAACAGAAGACATTTTTTAAAATGGTCTGGAAAACAGCAAGCCTAGAGAAAAGCCTCTTGGCTATTCTCTTCTTGAGGGCAACGTTCCAGTTTACTCTAGATAAAATGCAACAGTGAGATGGAGGCATTATTTCTTCCCTCAGAAAGCACAGCCCTGAAGGCAGAATTGGATGGACCGACAAAAGGATTACCAACCCAGAGTAACATTGACATTTACGCTGAAACCACATGCCTGTGAGTGCTCTGTGGTCCAACAGCAGCCCTGACAGAACCGTGCACACACAGATGCTGTAGGGCACCCCAGAGGCCACCTACTCCAACCTCCTGTTCAGAGAAGGGCCAAGAACAGCAGATCGCCCATGGCTGAGTCCACCTGGGTTTTGGGCACCTCCAAGGGATGAAGACCTCTCTGGGTAGTTCTTCCAACATGCTGGCTATCCTTACAGTTAAAACATTTTTCCTAACGTGAAATCAGGATTTCTATTTTTGCAACTTGAGTCCATGGTCTCTCTTCCTATTGCTATGAACCTCCCAGAAAAGCCTTGTTCCAGCTTCTCTATACTCTTGCTAGGTATCTGATCTTCTTAAGCTGAACACACCCAGCTCTCTCAGCCATGTGTCTCAGCCTCCCAGCCATTTTGGTGGCCCTCAACTAGACTCACTCCAGGTATATCAACATATTTTTCTGAACTGGGGAGGCCAAAATTGGATACAACACTCCAGCTGAAGTCCTGGAAGTTCTGAATAGAGGAGAAAAACCACCTCCCTCAACATCCTTCCCACGTTCTTACTAATACCGCCCAGTACGCAGCTGGACTTCTTCACCTCAAGGGCATGCTGCTGACTCAGGTTCAACTTGCTGCCCAGCAGGTATGCGGAGTTTTGTCCCAGATGAATAACCTGGCATTTGCCTTTGTCAAACCTCCAGAGGTTCCTGGCAGCTCATTTCTGTCCAGATCCCCCAATGGCAGCCCTACCCTTCAGCATACGATGGGGCTGACATTCCCCCAGGTTTATCATCATCTGGGAACCTGCTGAGGATGCACACCATTCCTTCATCCGAGGTTGTTAATGAAGACACATAACAGTATCAGCCCAAACACCAACCCCTGCGAGGCTCTATTAGCAATCAGCTGCCACTGGAACTTTGTACTGCTGATCACAACCCTCTGAGGTCAACAGTTCCACTCATTTTCCAACCATTTTACAGTCCAACGGAGGAATACGTATTTCACCAGTTGGGCTACAGGGATAACACTAGAGACCATGCTGAGGGCCTTGCTAAACTCAGAATCATGGAATGGTTTGGGTTGGAAGGGATCTTTAGAGGTCATCTAGTCCAACCCCCCTGCAGTGAGCAGGGACATCTTCAGCTAGATCAGGTTGCTCAGAGCCCCATCCAACCTGGCCTTGAATGTTTCCAGTGATCGGACACCTACAACCTCTCTGGGCAACCTGTTTCAGTGTTTCACCACCCTCATTGTAAAAATTTTTTTCCTTATATCCAGTTTAAATCTAAACTTCTTTAGTTTAAAACCATGACCCCTTGTCCTGTCACTATAGGCCCTGGTAAAGACTTTCTCTGTCTTTCTTATAAGCTCCCTTTAAGTACCAGAAAGCTGCAATAAGGTCTCCCCACAGCCTTCTCTTCTCCAGGCTGAACAACCCCAACTCTCTCAGCCTGTCCTCGAAGGAGAGGTGCTCCAGCCCTCAGATCATTTTTGTGACCTTCCCCTGGACCCGCTCCAACAGTTCCGTGTTCTTCCTGTGCCGAGGGCTCCAGAGGCGGACGCAGCACTGCAGGTGGGGTCTCACCAGAGCGGAGCAGAGGGGCAGAATCACCTCCCTCGACCTGCTGGCCACGCTGCTTTTCACGCAGGATATGGTTGGCTTTCTGGGCTGCAAATGCACATTGTTGGCTCAACAAAGTCAGGGTAAACAACATCCACTGCTTGTCCCACATCCCCTGAGCCAGTCGGCCCACTGTTACGAATTTGTTACGTGATGCTACAGTAGTCCACATCTGCACCAATCCAAAATAGCCCTGCTCAAACATTTTTAGGCAAGCAAAAGCAATTTTGAACTCTGTCCTCTCGCAGTCCTCAGAATCAGCAGCAGCTCAGTTCCTCCACGGCAGGGGAGCAAGAACCGGTTCTAATTACCGACTGGAGGAATAAATAACTCAGAGGAAGTGATGTGCTGCCAGCAACCAACGGCAATTTGCAGTGTCCTGGCTAACACAGTCAATTATTTCATCTGCTTTTTTCCTCTCCTAAGATACCACTCACTAATACCATTTTTCTCCAATACTTGACAGCCTCCAAGGCAGTCATGACAACACTTTGAAAGACAAAAACCAAAATATTAATAAAGATCTATAGCAATCATCATTTACAATTTGTTGTACCACTGACAGTACTGTAAGCCTAAATGAGAGAAAACTGTTGATATCTGTTTAAAAAGTTCTTCGCAACTCTGATACATTTTTGTTTACAGTACCAGTAGAAAGCCAAGTACCACATTTAAACATCTGTTTTGCTAGTGCAATTTGATATTGCTAGGACAGAGACAAAACCTCTAATGTTAACTACTACCCCATTCTTTTAAAAACAAATCTTCAAATACACTTTAAACATTTCTTCAAATCTATTCACATTTAGCTCAATGTGCTAACCTACTACTAAACCAAAACAAGCCATACAAATATAAATACAACCTCCTATGCGTGCTTCAAGGTGCAATCCTATTGACAGGAGTTAAACCAATGCAATTATACTTGTGTAGGTCCCTATGGACATTCTTAAAAAAGAATTTTGTGATTAATATTTTCCCGCTTAGGTTTACGAAACATTTCCTAGCTTACATTACTCAATATGATACTGTAGGAACTCTTCAGCATGAGTTTCAAAAATTCCTCCCAAAATACACCTGATGGTTTTTAAGTTCCTTCTGCCCGCTGCCTGCAGTCACTGCCGACCAAGAAAATCCCACGCACACATGAAACAATAGTTTACCTTCAAGACAGTAGCAGGTGATAACGTAATGATTTAGGCGTTGCTGCACATAGTTTAAGTTCCCGATCCTGTAGCTGCGGAGAATCTTTACACGACATTTCAAATGACTTCGTGAAATTCACCAAACCAGAGGGGTTTTCATGACCCAGACCAGCGAATGTGCCTTTCAGTGGCCTTCTGGTCCCCTCTTTCAGGTAATATCGTAACTACATCAGCAGAAGACCAACCAGAAACATGCAGAAACTTATACTGATTTAATGAAGGAAAACATCTTTGGACTGTTTCCTTGCGTATCAGTGTAGCACATCTACATTATAAATATGCACTGGCATGTACACATGTGAGGAAAAACAAAAATTATCACTCCCCAGAAGTTTCAATCTACAAATATCATCTTTAATATCAAACAGCTCTAAGCTGAAGCCTGACATAAACATACAGGTTCGTGGGAAGGTTGTAAAGACTTTTCAGATAATTGGTTTTTCTCATGCTTAAATCTGCTTGTACGAGTTTAAAAGTCCAGAAGAGTCAAAGCTCTCTGACACTTTCATTTGAATGGTTCATTATCGAATAAAATATAATGAAAAAAGTTATTTTAGTCTCTTCTCCTGTAAGTCACATATAGAATCTCTGAAACCTATGTTACCTGGATGAGAATAGCACTATTCCAGGCTAAACCAGTGCGCACACACACAAAAGCATAAAACTAAACATAAAATTAACAATAGGAACATACAGGTACTATATTAGAAGCTGCTTAATACGTCAACAATGTAAACACTCATCCCATTAACACATCCACACCAGTAATTCCCATCATCAGCCTACCTAAATGACTAGGACAAACCAGGGTTTAGAAGCACTGGAACCACATCCGGAAGAATGAAACCCAGATGTTGGACAAAACAGCTCCCTCACTCGCTTGTGCTTAGCTCTCAGAGAAGCTGTAATTTCAACCCAGGTGCCCAAGCTCCTTACACGGCAGAGGAGGCGGCTGCATATTTCAGTATGAGGTGGGTGAGTTAACAGGTAGTACGCTAAGCACGGTGTAATCTAGTAAAGCCAACACACTCAGCACGGAGCTGTCAGCATGCAGCCGCCGGGAAAGCACAGTCAATGGGGAGGGACTCCTCAGTTCCGCTCCCAGAACACCCAACGCAGAGATACAAAAAGGCTCTTTTCTTTCTGAGGATTCCCACCCCACAAACCTCCATGGTGGGTGAGTCTATACCATCTTTACACTTCGCACTGCTGCTACTTTTTGTTTGTTAGCTTGTTTAATAATATAGCTGCTGCCACTGCATTTTTATAGGGCAGGATGGACGCTCAGAAGGGAAAATACTATGGTCTAGCTCCTTCACCAGTGGGGGAATTTGTAGCCGTATCTCCATCTTCCCAGAGAATACACAAGCTGCAAGTCGGAGTCTTCACCCCCAGAGAGCGTCTGTTCACCCCTCCTATTTGAGGCTGGTTTAAAAAAAGGCTCTAGATCTAAAAAGACACACACATACACAAACATAATGAAGCATGGCTCTGAAGTTTAATGATCGGGCACTTGGGGAGAGAAGAGCAGGAAATACTGGGCTTTGCAGCTTTGCTCCAAGGAACGTCTAACATAAAACAAATAACTTGCGAAATCAAGCAGCAGGCAGCGCGTCCTCTTCCAAGTGTCTTCTAAAGCTGTCAGTGCACTTTACAGAAGACTGACTCTGCGGCACACGCTGGGCGTGATCGGAGAATTCTCACCTGACTGAACTCCTCAGGAGACTATGGCAAAATAACAACATCCAGAAAGCAGACAATCATGAGCCAGGCATCGTGCTAATCATCTCTCACATAAGCAGGAAAAAAATCGGATATCCTAGGAGCTTTAAAGCTATTAGCTATGCTGCGAACAGTGCTTAGGCACCTTCGGAGCTTGATGGTAAGAGGCTGAGGGTTTTCAGGGCCGCAGTTTTGACTGCAAGCACCTAGAACAGTTCTATTTAAGTATTCCTATGAACCTAGTTATTGATAATAGTTAGGGGAGGGGGGATGAGAATCAAGAGGTATAACCTCATGTCAAGATTGCACTGAGCACTTTCACGTCTTCCCAAACTCATTACCGAGAGACAACTAACACTCAATCACAGAATACTTCTGCAGAGTGGACGTTATATGGAAATAGGAACACTTGCCAATTTATTACAATCTAAGTTCGTCATCTACCCAGAGCTCACCTTTCTGTGTAACGCAAGGCAGTGAGCTGCATAGGGTTAAAAAGCTATCCATTATCGCAAACGGACGTGCCTGACATCTGTCAGTTTGCCCGTTCATTTAATCATTACAGATTTTTCCCCAATAATATTTCCGTTAATTTGATGTACGCGTTCGGTTTGCAGCATCCCTTCTCTGGGCAGAACCCCACAGATATCCCCCAAGCACGTGTCTGCTTTGGCACATTGTTTAAATAAACCTACCGGAAAAGGCACAGAGATAACAGACAATAGGAGAGTCAGAAACCCATCCGTGCTAATTATTTTAAATTCACGCCTAAGGTTTCAGTTATCTGCTGAACACTATTGCGACTACACGCTGTTATCAACACATGCGAGGCGGTAATTTCAACGTTATTCCATCATTTGCGTTACGAGCTTTCAGCATTTGCTCTCTAAGCGCAGCGGTCCTTTGTATGAAGCGTCACCATGCTAGCTGTACAAGGACAACGCTGCTGATCAGTATGCTATCTAAAAGGCTATGTATGCATAGTACTTCCCAAATGATAAAAACTAACCGAGCAACAACTCGCACATAACGCTCCCTCAACCTTGCATAGGATAGTCAATTCCCCTAGCTTACGTTACCGATTTCATAACATAAAGGTTTTGGCTGAACAGGTAACTTCAGGGTCACAAATACACGTGGAAGGCATTTCCAGAGCACCCTCTCCGGGCATCTTGAAATTTCTTAGCAAAGAGTAATTAGGAAGGATCCCTGCTTCTTCCCCTCCAGCCGCTCTAAACAGAACGGGATTTTTGTGTCGCAATTTACAAACTTTTTTTTTTTTTTTTTTTTTAATTTTTTGTTATCCGTCTACGCGACCCTATAACACAAAGGAGAACAAATGCCTTACGGATTACGTTTCCCCTGCACTGCATCAGCACATTCAGGCACGGGCAAGAGACTGAAGAAACTACCAGATGCCGACCCGAGGGTTCCGCACGCAGCATCCCACCAAACCACCGGCGAAGACGCCGAGCTGCGCAGCACCCCCGCGACCTCGCCGGCAGTTTGAAACTTGTCAAGAAAGGCACAAGAAGCGATGAGCTTAAATCGGAAGGGTAACTACGCTCGGTAACCCAGCACCGATTTAACCGGGCTGGGGGCCCTCCCTCACCCCTGCCCAGCCGCCGCCTCCTCGCCTTCGCTCCCGGCCGAGCAGCGGCATCTCCCCCGGCCCGGCGGGAGACAAAAGGCAGGCGAGGCCCCGCTGCGGGCCGGGGCTGCCGGCGGGAACGGGAATGGGGCGAACGCCCGGAAATCCCACAATCCCCGCGGCCCCGGCGGGAAACCCTTCCCGCCCCCCCACCGCACCCCCCCCCCCCCCCCGGGCCGTTCCACCGGGAAACCCCAGCCCGGCGCCTCGCACGTGGGGGGGGGAGGGGGAGGGAAGGGGCGGCTCCGCGGCGCGGGGCCGCCTCCCGCCCCCGAGGGGGCGCCAAAGGGAATTGGGGGGCGACGGGGACAAGGACGGGGGACGGCAGAGGGGAAGGGGTCCTCCCGCCGCCGCGCCTCACCTGCTTGCTCCTCGCGTAGGGAGGCTTCACAGCACCCAGGTGGTATCGCCGGGTCCGGATCTTGCCGCCGCCGCCGCCGCCGCCGCCGCCGCCCGAGGCCATGATGGGATCCGGCCCCTCTGCCGCCCCCTTCCCCCCCCACCGCTGCTCCGGCACCGCCGCGCGCGCGCGCCGGGCCCGGCCCGGCCCCCGCCGCCTCGTGCGGCCCCGCTCCTTCCCGCCGCGGCCCAGCCGCGCTCTGCGCGCCGCTCTGTCACACCGTTCCCCGCGCAGGGAACGCGGCCGCCCCGCCCCGGCCCCGGTTCGGCCTCCCCGCTGCTCCCGCCTGCGGCCTGGCGCGGGGACTCCGCGGCCTTGCCCCTCCCCGCCGCACCGCCGCGCGCGCGCGCGCGCGCTCCTTCGCTCGTGGTCTCCCGGGCGGGCGCGGCGCGCTCCCTCTCACGTTCCTCGGCGATTCCGCGCGCGCCCTTCGCCCGCTCGTCGCTCGTGCTCTCCGGTACCGGCCGGTCCCGCCCCGCGCCGCCCGCGGCCGAGCCGCTGTGCCCCTCCCCCTCTCTGGCCGGCCGACCGACCGACCGACCGACCAACCAACCACACTGCGCCCGCCCGGGCGGCCGCGCGTCACTGAGCCGCGCGAGCTGCGTCACAAGACCGGGACGGCCCGGCAATCCCCGCGCGCCTGGGCGGGCACCGCCGGCAGGAGGGAGGCGGGAGGGGCCGGGGCGGACGAGCGCCGCGGGAAGGGCCCTGCCGGGACCCGCCGTGGGGAGCGGGTGAGGTTCCGCCGCCGGCCAGCAGCGGGTACTTGTGCCGGTGCGAGCCCCGGAGGGCGGCGGGGCCGCGGCAGTTGGGGAAGAGGCTCCTCCGCCGGCCGGACCGTGCTTCGTCCCCGGGGGGCTTCCCGCCTCCCCGCCGGTGAGCGCGACCACGGACAGGGGCAGAAGGGCGGCGTCCTCCCCGGGATGCCGCTAGAGGTTTTGTTTGCAAGGACAACTTGCAGATTGGAATCGGGGGAAAAAAGCCTCAACACAGCCTTTTCTTCCTCAAAATGAATTTTGAATATATAAGGTGGTTTTTTTATCCTACTGAATTTGAGAAAAATCTGTGGCGCCACTTATTTAAAGAACTACTCTGCCACCGTAAATAAAATTTTACATGCAGTGGGATGACTTGCAGTGATAAATAATCCCTTCCAGGACATGGAACTCATGTGTTTAGAAGTCACCTGCAAGAACCACCTCATCTCATGTAAACCGCTGCTGTGCAACACCCTGCAGACCCATTTTAGGATGAGGTTCTCTTTCTACAATGTGCTTGTCAAAAGAGATATACATCAATATAATCATCAAAATACACGGAAAGATAGTATTTTAGCCTGCATTTGTAACTATTTTTGTCCAGGAAACAATTATCATGCTAAGTTCCAACTCAGGGAGGGGAAGGAAGGGTATCATGATGTTACTGCCATTATAGGAAAAACAAGATTTACAAAGGGATATGAATGGTGCCCTTTGGTGTCAGACATTCATCAGTAATAATGCTGACTTCTAAAATGGTACCTGCGTGGGGAACTGAGTAAAATCACTCCTGCACTGGACACTTAAGAGCTGGGCAAATTTAAAACAAGATTCCCTCCTTCAGGCACATGCTAAGTATATTAAGGTAACCTGCGAACACAATTTTCTCTTCCATGTGTGTGTCAAAGGCAGCTACACTATGTTTGCTCTGTGAATTCAAGTGCTACTTTATTTACTTATTTAGAACAATTTCCATACGGTGACATGCCTTTAATGACACTCATGACTCAGAAATACTTGTTGATGTAGTCAAACAATGTCTATTGACATGAGTCACTGAAGTTAAATAAATTGTTAAAAATGAGACAAACCAAAAGGCAAATATATATATCCAGCAGAATGATAGGGATCATCACCATTTGATCAATCTTCCCTGCGAGTTATATCTGCAAGTTACTTTGAGGTAGCGCTAGAAAGAAGCTGTTGGTCCAAGAGCATCCCTGCAAAAAGAAACATTCACGGCTTAAGTACCATTTAACCTTTTTATACCCCTTTAAGTACTCTTTACCCTTTTTGGCCTGTTTCTTTCTCCCTGTTCACTGACTGCAGGATTAGTAGCCCCTCAAGCCACCGTACTAAAGCCTTTCTGTGCAGAGAAGTAATGGAAAAAAAACCCACTGCTCTTCTTGAAATTAGCGGGTGTTGAGTAAAGGCACTATCTACTGCAGCTAGGTGCTATGAAGGGTTTATAAAACCAATACTAGATATTCTGGAAAAGAAAACTCCAAACTTAAAAAAAACCAACTATATTTCTACTGGGTAAAACAGAGACAAAACACAACTGGAAGAAATGAAGTATCATGGTGTTGAAGCAGTTGCTTCTAAGACTGCTCCCACTGCAATCAGGTCATTGTAGTGGCACCTGTAGGCAGGCACCTGTGTGGTGTGCTCAGGTCTTTGCGTAAGCTAGCTACCGCAGGCTACCACTTGCAGAACAGCTCTAGATTTACTCAGTAAAAAGCCTCAGCAACGCATTCTAACATTTCTGATGCACTGACTTTCTCCTGTATTTGGGGTTCGTGGGAGATACATCAATACAAGAAGTTTTTCATTCAGTATGCCTTCACAGTAAAGAACACACACTGCGCACACCACCTTGATCCCATGTATGCACTCCTAACTGGAAAGAGGAATAGACTAGTAAGGCTCAGGAGACAAAAAAAAGAGGTCAGAGCTATTTTAGAACAACGTCACATGGGCTGCAACCAATGCACTCACTTCCTCGCCTCATTTTTCTTGTATGTTGACTGGAAGAAAATACACCCCCAACATTTCTCAGGGTTGGAGAACTAATGGCCCAAACCACCTCTTCTACTGCATTACATAAACAGTACTTTCACCATACAGGTACTACTTTACAGCCCAGAACAGAAGGTGCATGCCTGTCTGGAAACAGTCACTAATGCAAAGTGTAGAGACCTGGTTAACAGTAAAATCTGCATAAGTGGCATGGCTACACACTGTGACTGTTTTGAGGTTTATGGATTATGGTGATGCAGTGTCAGGCTAAGTGGAATCACACAGCTATGCAGGCCCCTCACTACACAGGTCACACACCCAGATCAGCCTCCTAAATGCCAAAAATCAGCACAGATACTCCACAGTATTTCTGCTGCGCCAACACACATCCTTAGCATCACATTTTTAACTGATAACACAATAAAAGGTTTCCACAAATTACTTGCTGCAACTTAAGTACAGTGTAAGGTGATGCCGTGCAAGCCACTTCAAAGCAGGTACAACCCAGGCACAGACCTGGGACGTCCCTGCTGCTTGCGGTGATGGTACTGGCTAGATACCCAACCCTTCGCAGAGCAGGCTGGTTTGTACTACCACGCTCAAACACCATCAAATCCTGTATGGTTTTGAAGCTTTAACATTCCCATCCAAGTTCAAGGGGCCTGTGTCTACTATCTTGAGTTTCCTCCTTACTAAGACAATCTGCACTCCCCCAGATTCTCTTTGCTTCATCTATTCCACTTCCTGTCACATTCTTGTTAATAATCTCCCTGCCATCACCCTCCAGAGACTCACAAGTTTACACAAGGGAAACATTCACCCTAGAAACCCACATTCCCAGCTACCTTGCAACTAGCTCTCCCCAAAGCAGGGCAACAGTTGCTATAACTGTGATGCTACTCCCCTTGACTAGTTAAGTTTTTTTTCCTTTTCTTTCTGTCTCTTCCTACATGTACTCTGCACAGAATCCCAAAAGAATGAACTCCAAAAGCCTTTTGTTTTAGAGCATCTGCATTTCATGGGCAGGACTTTGACAATAGTCCTAGATGAAATAAAATTGGGAAGAAAGGATGATTCTTGTCAGCAGCTAGAAATGCCCTACCAGTGCCAAGTCACTCTGCAATACAGTATTTGTTTTATATTTAAGAACAATATATAGGTATGACCAGCACTTTAATTATACTAATCTTGAAAAAGCCAGAGAACTTTATTCCTATCTGCCACCATAGCAATTAGGGTTTAGATTGCCCCCAAAACACATGCAGCAGTACCAAAGTCTCCTGGCTAGTTTCAGTAGCTTCCACAGCTATTAGCTACAGTAATTTCTGCTACCTTTTTTTCTTCAAAGAATATTCTTCTGTTTCCAGCCTAATTTATTTTATTATTAAGTAGTAAATACTTTTGTAACACATGGGCTTAAATAGGAAATATGACTGGAAAATACTTTATACCCTTCAGGATGAGAACAGCTTAGAGGAAGCCACTCAGAAGTCGCTAGCTTAAAGCAGAACTTTCCTCATTGCTATCTCCCCTAAGCTCCTTTGACTTGAATACTGAAAACTGTCCTCCTACTAAAAGTTTATAAAATCACTGTAAAACACCTGAGCATGAAGACTGAATAAATTAGAGGGATGTTATGGACAGGGTGCAACTTGGCTGAACAGATGTTACTAGGGTAGTATTTTTACTCCCAATGGGTAATTTTCCCTCCTTTAAATGGTAAAGCTATTTTCTAAGGATTTTTAGGTTTATGAACATGTATTACATTACACCAGTTTCTTTACTGTAATGAGTCTCTTGAAAAGACTAACAATAAGAGCAACAGGAATAAAATTGTCAACAGGGATCATCCTTAGTCTTCAGAATGTTTGCAGCCATGGCACCTGAAAGTTTGCCCTTCTGTCTGTTTAAAATACTGTATTGATAAAGCAATTTAACTGACCTAGCAGATCAAGAGTAGTACAGTTAGTGCCAGCAGACTGCAGGAAAAAGTGTTCCTAAGTGTTCTCACAGCAAACGCTGGGAGTGTCGCCCAAATACACATAATCTAAGCAAGTATTTTAGGAGCTTGTAAAAGATGGCCTAGGTAACTTGGAAATACATGAGAGCTAGTTTTTGCTAGCATCCTGATGCCCATACCAAAGACAGGCAAAATACCCCTACTGCCTCCAGCTGAATTCCACAAGCCAGAAGAGAACATGCTTCACATATGTAAGTAAAATCCCTTGCTGGCAGGTTTGCAGAAACAAAATTTTATTTACACAGGCAAGTCTATCTTTAGACCCCATTGAACTCTTTACATTTCTAGAATATTTACATGATTTCAAGATGCTCCAAGAGTAGAGTGATGAACAAAAAAAAAGATTACAGAAACTGTCAAAAGCATAGCAAAAAAACCCAACCTATCATTGTGCTTTAAAACTTATGATCTAGAGTAATGTAGAAGAAATGTAATTTTAGCACCTTGGTCATAACGGTCATGCTATATAAGACACTTAAATAGCAGGGGGGATGTCAGAAGTGACCGTATCCAGAGGTTGCCAGTGACAATTCATGAGGGAATCATAGAGCTCTTCACTTGTCTCCATAAATTGTCTGTTCATTTCATCAACATCCAAGTAAAGCTGTGGATCTGAAAATAAAAGCCTGGTAAGTAAGAGTGTCAGGTCCTGGGAGGCATGCACACAAAAACCTGCAGTAAATACCTGATGAGATGTGCTTTAGCTAAATTTAGTAACTTATTACATTTACTATTAAATCTATTAAGACATTTATTCACCCAAAATTTTAACAAACCTGACAAGTCCAGCTTTTTTGCTATTTGCGTAGCAGAAGGCTAGGACTACATTGGTATTTCAAGATAAAGAGCAGATTTGAGGATAATTAACCATGAAACTCTTGCAAACTCCATTTAATTAATTTCTACAATATGTGCTACACAGGATGAAGTTTCTGAACACTAACACAAGACATCACTATGCAAGGAACTATCTGCAAACCTTCCAGGCCAAACAATTAAGTTATGTACCAAATCTTTAAGTGCAAGTTGAATCCTCCTTTTGGAACCTGCAATGTAAGCTTTTACCTCAGAGTTTAGAAAACAAAGCTGTTGCCTATTAGTGAGCTTCACTTAAAATATGCTTAGCAGAATCACTACAAAGATATAACAAGTTCTGTATTGGACCACTTTGGAAGGAGAAGGAAAGCAGTTACAAGAAACCTACTGTGAAGTGTTGTTGACAGCTGTCCCATTCTACTTGTCATGGTGTACACTATCAGCTTTAAAAGCCCACCTCCTCTTAGCCTTAACCCAAAAAGGATCCCACTGTATCAGCTAAATTGCTAAGGCATTCTTCATCCAATAGCCATTGGCTTGTATTGTTAAAGGGCACAAGTAGAGCTAAATTCAAGTTGCAGTGACAGAATCATCAATAATTACCTTCAGTTATTAGGTCGTCATTGATTTCAGTCATCGCTGAAGTTTCCTAAAAAGAATAAAATCTCTTAAGTTTAATCATAATCCATTTCAGAAAGCATCATAAATACAAAATAATTCTGTACTCCCAAACCCTTCCCTCCTCCCACAACTACAAGAATGGGGGGGGGGGGTGGGGGGTGTTGTGTTCCATGTTTGTTGGGGAAGATTGAGGGGTTTTGGTGCGGTTTTTTCTTTATTTCCTTCTTGTTTAGGGGTTTGTTGTGGGGACTTCTTTGGGAGGGGGAGAGATGGGTTGTATTTTGTTGGTGTGGCTTGGGGTTTTTTTGGGTGTGGTTTTTTCCTCCTTAAGAAAAATATAGTATAGTTCAGGTTGGAAGGGACTTCTGGAAGTTGTAATTGATAAATTGGCTGATCTAAGGTAAGACCATCTTACAATAATTCTTTACTTTGCTTTAAGCAAAGTACATAAAACAGGAAGAGAAGAAGGCTACACAATCATGCTGCTAGAACTGTTATTTGGCATACATGAACAAATAATGGTGTATAAATCTCATTCTATAGATGTAGTAGTTAAGCACTTAAATCAAATACACTCTGAATGAAACCTTCTCTGCTTAGCATAGAGGTCAGAATAAAGCATGATTTCAGTTTTAAGACTTCCTTTTGCTCTGACTTACACAATTCATATAACTTAGTATTTGTAATTTTTTTCTCTCTTTAAAGCAAGTGTTGTAACTTTACCTCAAAAACAGCTGGAGCCATAACAGCATCTCCTAAAGAGCAGTCTCCAACAGCTTGCATGCTATCATAGGGAGCATAGGAGCTGTAGTTGTAATCAGCATAAGGATCATAACCCCACTGTGAGTAGTAGTTCTGATAATCTTGGTAATAATCATTATAGTTGTATGACTGGTACCGCTGGAATTCTGCTTTAAGTCTGAAAGATGAGACATAATATACAGTTAGAGTTTGAGAACAATAAACTGTAAACCCAGTTCTGCAGTTAAACTATTTGCCAGCTTATGCATTTCAAAGTTTAAATGGAAGTTTTTCTGAACAGTTGCCTAAGCAAGAACTTAAGTCACACCACAAGATCTCATGTTTATACAGAAGCAAATGCTCTCACCTTCACCAATACCACAAACATTTTCATTAAGTAACTTGAGTCACACCACTTATCTGTATTCACTTTGATATTTTTAGTATCTGTATAAGCAAGGTCCTGATAAATCTTTACGCTCTGCTAAAAACTAACTTATTAAGACCAGCAATATTTATTAAGCACAGCTGCTTTAAAGATGCATTGTCTTAATTAGCCCTTCTGTCTTTTGTTAGGGTAATACTATATCTTATTTCCAGAAACAAGGGGGTGAAGTCAGATTATGTTTCAGGGGAGCACCTGACACTGCCCGCGTTTGTCATGTTTACCTCCACCTGCTCAATTTTTAGTTCAGGAACAGTTGCCAAAGTACAGCTGTCAGGTGAAACCAGCACTGCCATTATCCAATATGAAGCCAAAGCAGCAGGAAAGTGACAAAACTCATTGGTTGTTCTTAAGATCAAAGGGCCAGCCGATTAGTTTTCACTGCTTTCCCTCTCCTGAGGAGATTTTCTCAGGGACAACTTTACATGAATAACAATAATCAATGCACAAGCATTGTCTGTACTAAAACAGAGGTACACTACATGAAATACAGATAACCCAGCTGCACATTCAAAAAATCCTCTATACTTAAGACACTTCAGGCAGACCTCCTGTGTTTGCAGAGTCCAGTTTCTCTGCATCCCCACTTAATTACAGAAAAGTCAGATCTAGGCTTGCTATCAAGCACACAAACCAAAGGAGCTCAGAAAAAGTTTCCAATGAAAGTGACTTAGTGACAAGCTACTCTGATGGCTGGCTATTTTCATGCTAGGAAAGCACAGTACCCAGCCATTCAGAAACCTGTATTAGTGGTGTATATTTTAATACCTGCATTCCATTTGTTTCATTACTGAAAAGCTACATACACATTCTAATAAGTAGGTCTCCTATTGTCTTGCTCTTGTAGTAAACAAGTAACTACATAACATCTCAAATGCTTCTGCTTCCAACTTCTCTCCTACATACATCTCTGCAGGAAAGTAAAAAAAAAATCTGAAAATCCTGCTGACATTCTCCTAGATAGGAGAAGTGAGGAAACCTGTTTCTTTGTGACCCTCTTGTTTTCAAAATAATTTAGGCGGAGCAATTCTGGACAGAGCTCTCTTGGCTAAGTGCATTTCCATTCTAAAGCAAAGAGGCAACATTTGCAGAATTATCCAGGGTGAAGAGAAACAAAAGCTGTATTTCTACTATTTAACAGAACATAGAAGCTAACCTCTTGAATATACTGGAATTGTTTTATATGAACTTCTATTTTTGTCTATATCCTGGATCAAAGTTTTATCGAATTTGGTATCAACTCGCTAACTGTTCAGAGACTTGAATTGCCTTGAGCGCCAAGCCAGCAGAGTAAAAAACCTCACAAACCCAATTAACTTTAGATTTCCTGCTGCCCCCATCACTTGCAAAGCAAAGAATAGTACTTTAAACTGTTCCAAAGCAATATTTCCTTTGGCTTTTTCCCCGCTATATTCCATATTTGAGTTCTTTCCTCTGCCAGCCTACTGTAAAACTAGCAATGTGCTACCTTGCCCAAACTAGAGGGAAAAATCTTGAAGAAAAGCTCCCTAGCATATAAAACCACTTGTCCCTTCTACCTTCTTCAGGCCCAAACTTGGATAATATTTATGAATGCATTCAGCTTTGCTACTGTAAGAATTAAGGCTTGTTACAGCAGCACCTAAGCCCAAATTACACAATCTGGCTAGACTTACGAGTTGGATTCCCCCAGCAATCCCGGAAAAGGTTGATGAATCCAGGGAGTCAAAACATAATGCTTCTGTATTTTTGGTTTTGTAGACTGCATCATGTGTACAGCCATTATAGCAAGGGCCACAGACTTTACAAAGGCAGAGCTACAAGAATCTGATTATTTAGAATTACTGTATCAATGCACAACTCATTTGTTACCTTTTAGAAATTCCTATGCTCAGCCGGATTCGTTTTCCCCCCAGACCTGGTGCATTCTGGCAGTCTTGCAGTGCCCTCATCTGATCACCTTGCTCACCAAATCTGACAAAGGCATACCCTCTACAATTTTCAAAAGGGAGAAAACAAATTCTAGTATGCATAACAGTTACAAAGCTAAAGAATTCAATTTCTGTCTTCTACAAAAACCGACGATAGTAGCTACTATAGCTGCCATTACCTAAGCAACCTCTCCGGCATGTGCACATGCCCAGAAGATGCTTTCACTGAATTAAAAACTTGGGCCAGAAGCAAAAACCTTGTTCTTTGATAGTGTTAAGAGGCAACTTGCTGAGAGCCAGCAAAACAAAACATTTTAATTGCTATCTGTGTAAGTAATCAGATTCTATATTTCTGCATTTACAGCAGTGAGTTTACCAGTTAGGATTGTAGAGAACTAATATTCTTTTTATACTTGCTTTCTCTTAAGTTTCTTGAATTAGTCTAGTACAGCCAGCACTGTCTGAACAGCAAACTTGCTCATCCCTGCTTGACTCACTGCCTGGCCAGAATGACTTCTGCTAGTTTTTATTTACTAATATTAATAGGTTCAGTCTCCCAACCCCAAGATTTGCCAGGCGTTATGCTTTCTCCCACATGTAAAAAAGAAATTATTTTGTCTTTAGTACTGCAGATGACTAAGTGGACATGCTGCTGTATCTAAGCACAGCAGCGCAGGTATCAGCGCACAGCTCTCCCTTCTCCCACCATCTAATTTCTTTCACACTAAATTGAAAGTTATCACATTCACTGCTTAAACTAACCAGAAAGTTTTAGAAATGCAATAATCTATGCTGTTAAAAAAGTAATAGAGACTAATCTTCTCTTCCTGCCTCTAATGAAAGAGCAGAGAACAGTTCCAACACAAGTTCTTATATATTACTTATAGAAGCAAACATATAGGCAGCATTACACATTTTCACAGGCATTACCTGGAATATCCCAGCAGGTCTGTTGCTATTTTGCAGTCAATACATGAGGGGTACCTCTTTAGGAAATAGTCATAGAGCTGGAAATCATCCACTTCCGGAGTAAGCTCCCCAACAAATATAGAATAATCTGGTCTTTAAGGAGATAAAAGAGAACAACTCTCAACTCTTGAGGCCAGGGGCTGACTGCAGTGTTAAGGTACCAAACATTAAACAGGTAGTTATCACTGGACAAATAAGGAGGCAAAATCTGAAGTGATTATTAACTACAAAACGCTGCCAAGTAACACAGACCTACAATGCCATCACTCCAGCATAAAGTTCTCACTCAATTCCTCTGGTCTGTTCTACTGCTTTCACAAATGCATTGCAGAAACCCATTTTATAAAAAAGAACACAAAACAAGCTTTTATAAGTTGGCTTTAAAAAGAAATATATATATCTTGTCTGAATGGGGGGAGGAAGGAAGCACAAAATACCAAGAACTATTAACTCAAGTGACAGCCATGATTCAAAAAGAGCTATGGCTATTTTGCCACAATTCTTAGTGACTATGGCAGAGAAACAACAAAAACTTCATTGTTTTATTGGCAATACATGTCCATAAGCAATATTTAATGTATAGGCACCAGATGTGCCATTTCAGGATTTTCAAAATAAGTGATGGCATTCACTTGTCACTATCAATTTAAACAGATAAGAGGTCAAAGCTGCTCATTTCAAAAGGTCTTTACCTGGCTGAACTACTACTAGGGACAAACTCTATTCTTCCAGGTTTTATTTTGTTCTTTTTCTTCCGTTTTTTCTGTGGTGTTCTCCACCAGCTGTAGGCCTGTAGACATTCTCTTTTTTTCGCCATTAAGTCCTGTTGGGAGAAAGAAATTCACCTTTATAGTTTTTAGCCTCATTTACATTCCTCCCTCCCACTCCCCATCACCACAGGTGATTTCCCCATATTCACCTTGCCCTTGAAAGAAGCCTGGGGTCCCATTTCTCCCTCCGCCTCCCATGAGGGAAAGCAGCCTCTGGGGAAAACGCCTGGCAAAAATAACAGAGCCAAAGGATTGTATGAACAGCCATATTCCCCTGACTTGTCAAGCTGGCTAAAGGATTGACAGCTTCCTCTTGGAATTAGGGAAAAATCAGACAGCCCTTCGACGTTGGCCAATCCTAAATGTTAATTAGCTTCAGGACTGGACTGTGTTCCGCTTTAGCTCCAGGACTCAAAAAAACCCTGCAGCAGTACAGTCTGAGTGATGAAGAGGCAGGGAAATCACTCTTGCCTAGAAGGGATCTCAGCTGTCCCTATCTCCCCTCACCTAGGAATTATTCTTCTCTTATGTGAGATGCCTCTCCTCACTACCCAGCTGTGAGTCACTCTCCCAGGCCAGGAGCAATGACAGGAGGCCGACAAATGGAATATAAGGAGAAAGCAGACCAGGAACAGGCACTAGCTTGGCTGAGGGAAAATTCAAACCCAGACGCAAGGCCAGGAAGAAAGAGGCATAAAAAGTGCCTCTTGATAAAAAAAAAACGGAAGAAAACCCAAAAACCCAAAACCCACAGTTTAAAACGGAAGTGAGGCAACTACACAAAAGAGGAGGGAAACAACAGCTGTGTTAACACAGGTTGCCTCCCTCGCTTAAGATTCTGAAGAACAAGGATTCCCAAAAATAAGAATGGTGTTTCGCAGCTTTTTTTTACTTACGCAGGCTTTATGTTCTTCCTCTACAACACCTCTACATATATCTTATATAGAGAGTGTTATGCACAAGGTCCTTCAGAAGAACTCATGCTCAAATAATCCAAAATGCAAAGTTTAATGTTTTGCCCCCAACCTGCTTCAGTTGATACGATTAAGTGTCCGGAGGACAGCCACCAATTACCAGAAGAAATCAGAGGACTAGAAGAACACCCATCTCAGAGCAAACTAGCTATTTCAGCTTTACATTTACTAGGAATTCCGAGTGTGGTTCTGGAATCCATTTAGGCACTGCAAGCCTGAATTCCTGACCAAATGATCTTACCTGGCTTGCCATGGTTCAAACTGTCTTCTGTCTTTCCCAAAGAATACAGCTGCACAGGTTCAGTTTACTGCAGTCCTTCAGCTGAAATAGATGTGGAGGAGGAACAAGAAGATAAAGAACCTTAAACTGCAGATTAATTACTTTCTAAGATGTTCACCCCACCTTACATTTTTTTAATGTTACCAATTCAGAACTTAAAATTTGTAAGTTCTGACTTGTCACTGCTAAAGTAGCGAGATAAAAAGCATATATGGCCAATGGGATTGTGATTAGAAGTCATCTTCACTTTCTTAATTCTAATAGTCCACAAAGTTTTCCCACTGTTCAAAAGCTCTCTGTAAATTTCTAGTGGTTTAAGTCACCTACACCTTATCCTTATTTCTGAATACCTACATGTAATAATATAGGAATTCAGAAGACCCACGTTCTAAAATAGTTGAAAACGCAATAAAGAGAGGCTTCAGTGTGTTTTGTACAACCCCTCAGTTTTTTCCCCTTTTAGCCAGATTAAAAGTAAATTTACTTGTATCACAAATTGTACAGCTGAAAACAAGCAGTGGTACTTCCTATGTGCTGAAGAACAAGGAGATAAGAGGGAGGAGGGCACAGTACAGGCAAACAGGATCTTTCTCTGCACCTTTTCTGAGGTACATCTTTCTCTTTTGCTTCTTCCATATACACCATTCCACTCACTACAAGTGAGTCAGCAACAACAGATGACCTGTTACTGCTATCACTAAACTAGTGGATATACTTTCTTGAGAAAGTATGTACTTTCTTGATTCTGATATCCTTTCTTGAAGCTTTTTTCCCTAGTCATCCAACCAATATAAATCAATGCCGAAAACAATTTCATTGGCAAAATATTTTGCATCTACTTCCACACACAGCTATTCATTCACCACTGCTTTTTTTTACATGTAGCTTTGCTCCTTCTGTGCAGATACTTGATTGCTGAAGTTTTAATTCCCCATTTCCATGCAAGAATTCATGTCATGTTTTACATACTGGCTGGTCAATTCCACATTCACATAATGCAGTAAGTACCGCATGTTTGTAATGCCTTAAAGGTTTGCCCACACAGGGAACAGTTCAGAGCATTACGTCTGAAAATGCATTAGGTTAACTTGACACAGGATAGCCATACACCACTATTAGAGCATCAATGCATGCTGTTAGTCAGGATAACTATGCACTTCATCCCCACACCCTTTCTGAAGCCAAGAAAAAAGTGTCAGGTACAAACAAACCCTTAAATACAGACACATACCTGCTGTATACAGGATAGCATATGCTCTCTTACTAAACCTAACTGTGCTCATTACAGAGCTATCAGCAGCAATTTTTTCCTGTTAAAGGTCATTAATAATAACGTGATGTTCCTCTAATTCAAGCATTATTTTTATTAAAAGGAACCACAAACTCCTTCATGCTCTAAACAATGAAATACTAATTATTGAATTCACAGCTGCATAATACTTTAACTTACCACTCTTTTTTTCCTGTGGATTTAGAAGATGGCACGTGCCACAACGTTGTTTTATTGCAAAAGGCTATCAGAAAGCAAGCGATGCAATTATTTCTCAATCACACTCGTCATGGACTTTTATGCAAAACTTTTTTGTACTCTTTCCCTGTCTGGTCTTGATTGTCACCTCGTGATCTTCTCACTAGAAAACAAGATTATTTGAAATGGTTAAAACAGCATGTATTAACACTGTATTTTTTACATTTCCTCTAAGTGTAGGTACAGTCACAGCTGGCTTATTTAAGCAGTGGGGCAGCCTTAACCTCCAGAATTCAAACGCCTCCTTAGCTGAATTACACACATGTTTTACCAGCACATTTATTCCACGTTTTTATACTGTTTGTACTGGCAAAAGGATGGATGAAGCTATTTACTAACAAAATCGCAACACTGCTCACCCAACCTCGGTGGACGAGCCGAACCCCTTCGGCATTAGTTTCTCTCACACGAGGAGCCGAGTCAGGGGAGCGGGAATCCCCCGCAGCGGCTCAAGCCGGCGCGGTGACCCCAGCCGAGCCCAGGCCCGAAGCGCACCGCGCCGTGACGCATTTCTTTTTTTTTTATAAAACCACTCGGCACGACGGGAAAAAAAAAAAAACACACCACGGCGCCGGGCAAGAAGTGCGCCCCGCCCGGCCGCGGCCCTCCGCAGCGGCCGCACTGGCGCCCAGGCCGCGCTTCCCCTTTATTGTGCTACGCGATAAGGAAATTTAAAAAAATTAAGGGGGGGGGCCGAAAAGAAGGAAGGAAAGGGGGGGGGGGGCCGAAGAAGGCCGCGGTGGTCGCCTGGGGCGGCTGGGGGAGGGGGCAACGGGCGCGCTTCGGCCCAACGGCCGCCCGTGAGGCGGCGGCCCTGGGGATAAGGAGGCCGCCCCCCGTCCCGTTGCGCAGTGGATCGGTTGGCCCCCCTTCCCCGCTGCCGGCCCCCCCATACACAGACACCCCCCGGCCTCGGTGGCGGCGCTTCCCCCCGCCCCCCCCCCCCCCGATCCCGGCACTAACGTCTCTCACCCTCCGCGTCGCCATAAGCAGCAACGCGAGTCCCGCTTCCGCCCCGCGAGGACCTCCCGCCCGGGCTGCCCCGCGCCGAGCCTGACCCGCCGAGCCCGACCCCTCCCCGCCGCTCCCCACCGGGCGCTTCCCCCGTCTCCCGAGGGGCCGCTCTCCCGAAGGAGCGCTGCCGGCCGCCAACCGCGAGCCTAACCCGGCGCGGCGTGCTCCGGCGAGAGCGCAGGCAGGGCGGCGGGCGGGCGGACAGACAGACGGACGGCGGGCGAGGGCCCCACGGTGGTGGCTGATGGAGCTGGTGGCGGGCTGCTACGAGCAGGTCCTCTTCGGGTTCTCCGCGCGGCCCGCCGAGGTAACGGGGAGGGGGGAACGGAAAAGAACGGAAGGGAGGAAACGCGCGCGGCGGCCGTTAGCTACGCCCTAACGACCGCCCGCCGAACACCCTCGAGGGAACAACAAGGAGAACGCGCCCCTCCACGTTGCTACTCACCCCGTCACCTCTCCGGTAGCGGCAGCAGAGCTGGGCGCCGAGTGGGCTTTTAAAGCACGGCGGGGGCGGGGCGGCCTCCCGCAGCCGCAGGCTCGGCCCCTCGCTGCTGGCGTGGGGTGTGGGAGCGGCCCACGGACACGCCGCCGGCCGGCCCGGGGGGTTTTCCCGAGAGGCGGCTGGTCCGGCCGGGTGCAGGGGGCTGCGGTGGGAAAGTGGTGCCTCACAGCTTTTCAGCGCAGAGCTGAAAATAAACGCCTGCGGGGTGTGGGGGGGGTGGATGCCACATTGTCTCGGGGGGCCGGGGCCAGGTGGAAGGCGTGTCTCCAGCCTGCAGTGGTGGAAAAAGGGAGAATCTGCCTCCGTTGTCCGTGAGATTTTTCTCTGTGCGGGTAGTTTTTCACATACAGCTTCCTCTAAGCCCGGCACTGATGACAAGAGGCAGTTTGCACACGTAAATCGTTCGGACTAATCTCCTAACAGCGTATTAACTCAGTAAGATCCCATTATACTTTCAGCTAAGTATAATTTCTTTGCATTTTACACATACTTTTTCAGGTTTTGCTTTTTATAAAAAGCAAAAACACAGGATAATGAAGTTTACGCTCCCTCTGGTAAACTCCAGAAAGGTCTGTTTATTTCGTATTTCATTCACAGTCCTGGACAGTTGTCCCTGATTTTACACATCATGCCCACTCTGCCTCATTGTCAGCGGTAGCAGTGAACAACAGATATGTGGTCACTGGGAGCAGGGATGAGACGATCCAAATCTATGACATGAAAAAGAAGGTGGAACATGGGGCACTGCTGCAGCACAACGGTAAGGGAGCTTTTCTTCATAAAAAGCATTAATGACAGAAACTTACAGCTGAAAAACTGGCCCTTGCTAGAAGAAGAAAATGGATATCTTTTTTTAATAAGTCTTCAATAGTGATAGTATCACAGCCATGATGGTCTGATGACACAAGCAAGGTAAGCTTTTGAGCATAAAAATACAAAAATAGTGTTGGGTGTTAGCCCACAAATATAGCTGCTGCTTGTAATTATTTTTAGTTTTAACTGTTTAGGAAGCTATGGCCCACAAATGGCTCGTGAGCTATTTTTGTTTTACCAGGACAGTTTAGATCATGCCTACTCCCAGCAGCCATCTTTCCTAGTGCCCTCATCCTGTCACAGACATACATGAGCCACACAAAAGAGAGAGTTTGTGTGTGAGAGCAGGCTGCTGCTGCTGCCAGAAGAGGTAACCTGGTACAATTCCCACTTTATGTGCCTCCTGAGCTGCAGCTGTGAAGTACACCAGTTAATGGCTGTCATGTCTTTGGGTCATCTGTAGCTCAATCCTGATTGTTCTTTTCTCTCCTGATAACCAAGAAGTACATGGAGCTGGGCTGAATGTGGTACCTGCGTTCAACTCAAGTATAATAAATCTGGTGCAAGTATAATAAATCTGGTGCAAGTATAATAAATCTGGGAAGCAGCGCATGCAGGAAATTCAACTGTGTGTCAAGAGCAGGGCTTCGACATGGGAGAATTCCTTATCACTGTTAGAAGCTCTGTGTCACCTGAGCCACAGTGGTTGAGTACTGCTGTTTCAGGGAACAGGGCAGATGCAGTTCAGACGTGTATGGCTATAGGGAGGCTGATAGAGCGTGTCAGTGATTGAATGTTAACAAGAAAGTCTGGGGAGGTTGTGAAGAAATAATTAGGAAATAATTCAGATTTTCCCAAGGGTAAGCTAGTAGCTGGCATGGTGCTAGAAGCTTCTCTGTTCATTCATAGCGTTCTCTGTGTAATAACTCTTCATTACATGCAACTCTGTTAACAGCTCTGGTTTGTGTTTCTAGGCACAATAACTTGTTTAGAGTTCTATGGTACTGCACATCTACTGAGTGGGGCTGAAGATGGACTAATTTGTATCTGGAACACAAAGAGATGGGAATGCCTGAAATCCATTAAGGCACATAAGTGAGTTTCTTAAACCTGCATATTCACGTACATCTTCATGTTTATTTTCCTTCTAAATAATATATGTGGCTAATACATTGGGTTGTTTTTTTTTATCAGGGGGCACGTGACATCTCTTTCTATTCATCCTTCTGGGAAATTAGCTTTGTCAGTAGGAACAGATAAAACATTAAGGTGAGTTGAAACTGGCGAGGGAACACTGAGAATCATAATGCAATAATTCTTAGTAAATTGTTGTAAGCCACAATTCCATGTTGGTAGTAGACTGTGCAACACTGATAAAACATATTTGGGCAAATGGTTCAAAGATCCACTGGTTTGTCTTTTTAAGTTCTAGGTACCAGCAATATTTTAAAGTCTCTTAAAAATAGTCCTTGCTGATCCTAGCTTCTTGTTGTGCTCTGACTATAGTCACTTGTGGATGTATAAATACCTTTGCATTTTGTAACACAATTTATTTAAACTTCTGAAAGCTGTCAGGTTTTGTTTAGTGTGAGAAAAGGAGTTTTTCACTTGGAATGTGTACATGTTGCTGTATATATGTGATTTAAATTCATGAAATGCTATTTTAACAGCACAAATTGGTATTGGGCTCCTTTTGGGCTCTGCATTGCAAATTGTGTTTTATAAAATAAATAGCACAAATTCCACCTTGTAGTGTTCAAGCAATACCTGAAGTCATCATTTCCCCTTGCATTAAGAAGGCAATGAAATGCATAGAGATGCTTAAAAGCTTCCGTTGGATGCCTCACGTCAGCAGATAGGACTTCAGTTTCACTGCGCTGTTTTTAACCAGATGGCACAATATCTATTGTTGTCTTTCAGAACTTGGAATCTTGTAGAAGGACGATCAGCCTTTATCAAAAACCTGAAGCAAAGTGAGTTTATCAGTCTAAATCCACTAAAAAAGTGGAATTAGAGAGTTTTATTTTTTATGTAAAGAAAAGTAGACTGAATTAATCAACGAGTCAGTTAATTGCAAGCAACTTTCACAGTGTCTTTTTTACACATGCAGGCAAGCATATGTAAGCTTATGTCCTTAATAATAATCGTTTACCAAAAGGAAGACATAGCGACACTAAAGTAATTTCTTTTTGCTTGAAATTTGATGTCAGGACATTTAAGTAAATGTGTTTTGTTTTGTTTTTCTTTATACACTTCTGATAATCAGAAATAAATATCTAAGAGCATAGTTTTACTTGTTTATTCTAGGTTATTTAATTTTTTTGTCCTGAATTATTCTCAGGTTTAGGTAGAAAACAGTGTCTAGCAGCTTTTAAAGATTCTTACTTTTAGATTCTTACGCAATATAGAATGCAAAAATACTGTGTACCTGTGTATACAAATGCATTGATATGTACAGATGCCCACATAATTAAATGGTCCCCTGATGGAGAGAGGTATGTGACCGTGATAACAAATAAAGTGGATATCTACAAACTGGACACAGCTTCAGTCACTGGCACTATCACAACAGAGAAGAGAATTTCTTCACTTAGATTTATTACAGTAAGTACAAAAAGGAAAGGTGCTGGGTGATTAACTGGTTTGAAATGCATTAAATTAATCTCACTTGCATTTCTTTTTTCCCATTCCAAGGATTCTATCCTTGCCATAACTGGAGATGATGAAATTATAAGGTTCTACAGCTGTGACTCTCAAAAATGCCTGTGTGAATTTAAAGCTCATGACAACAGGTATTCTAGATTTGTTTACTATTTAAATATTTATGGCAATGTTGAGTACTCAGTGAAGTTCAATGACTTGTAATGTTCCACAATTTTACTTTTTTTTTTTTAGTATAGAGAGTGAATTTATTTATGTGCTAAACTCCAAATTTGGGACAGACTTGATTGCTTTTAGTATAAGCCCAAGTACTGTGCTGTCCATGCACATTACAAAAACAACAGGGTATAGAACTAGAAATATTACAGTTCCGAATTTATGAGAGAGTGTGTGTTTGTGGTCTCTGCGTTTCTGAAATTGGGTACCTGTATTTTCCTGCAAGAGCATCTAAAGGATGTTTAACCAGCCTTTACAGAATCTGACTCTTTAGAACGCTTAAATAAAACAAACCAGTTGTACTCAGTCCAGACAATAGGAGGGTAATCACATATTCTCTGTTGTTGCCGAACACCAAATATTTGTCCAAATGCTGGTTTTAATTCGTTTAAACACAAAAGCAGTAGCTAAAATGTCATTGACGTGGTTAATAGTGCATGCTTAAAAGTATCAAAGTGTTTCAAATTGAATGCTAACAAGCCTAGCAAAGGCAAGTGTTCCTACTGTAACTGGCAGTACTCAAAACAGATTACCATTCCACATTCCGGCCTGTCATTTATAGGTTTTCTGTTCAAACTGATTTTTTGACTGTTGCTTATTCATCTTTAATTTGTCAGTTTGCTGTTCTGAAGTGAACTGCCATGCTATAAAGTAACAATGTATTCCATTTTCTTCACAGAATAAAAGATATCTATAGTTTTGAAAGAGAAGGACAACATGTTATTGTTACTGCATCCAGTGATGGTTACATTAAAGTGTGGAATCTGGATCTTAATAAGGTTGGTCTATTAAACTGCTTGTTACATTTATGGAAAAATAGCAGACAACCAAAATTGCATACAAGTCAGTTACAAAGATTAATTTTAAATCACTGAGGAAATTTTACTTGAAATCTGGATGTCTTGATCCTCCTCCATGTTATGTCCAGTAGAGATGTCTACATATATGCACACATTTTTATGCAGTTGTATATTTTTGTATCTTTGTAATTTTTTTAAACAAACTATAAAATCTGATGAGACAATGGAGATCTCACCTCCTTTTTATGTAAAGTCATGCTTCCCTTCAGACCTACCTGACCAGTCTTATGACTATCTAATCAGTTATAGATGTTCTAAGGACTGCTGTGAATTTTTGTGATGTTGATGACTGTTGCTAGTCTTTTAAAAACACAAACTCTATGTTTTCGGAGGGTGGTGGTTGTTCATATAGTGGGGAAAAAGTCCTTTTGAAAAATTCAAACACATGAATGTACTAGGTACTTGTATTTCCTGTATTTTCAAACAGTTCAACAAGGAGTCATGTCTTATCTTTAAAGTTTCCCGTGTGTATTGCTTGCTCTGGGGTTTGTCTTTTAAATTCAGAATTAGATTTTTTAAATTTAATGCCTAGTAATAACAGATCTACTACATTCAGCTATAAGTATCTCAAACAGTTCAATTAATTATCTCTCAATGTTTATACACGTTATATGTCTCACCTGAATTCGCCTGTTCTTAATTTCACCCCCCTGATTATTTTTAGAATCATAGAATCATTAAGCTTGGAAAAGACCTCTAACATCATCAAGTCCACCCAACACCCCCATGCCTCCTAAAACATGCCCTGAAGGGCCATGTCTACAGGTTTTTTGAACAGCTCCAGGGATGGTGACTCCAGCACCTCTCTGGGAAGCCTGTTCCAATGCCTGACCACTCTTCCATAAATTCAGTAAATTTTCCTAATATCCAATATAAACCTCCCCTGACACAGCTTGAGGCCATTTCCTCTTGTCCTATCACTTGGTACTTGGAAGAAGAGACCAACCCCCACCTCACTACAACCTCCTTTCAAGTAGTTGTAGAGAGCGATAAGGTCTCCCCTCAGCCTCCTCTTCTCCAGTCTAAACAACCCTGTTCCCTCAGCCACTCCTCATCAGACCTGCTCTCCAGTCCCTTCACCAGCTTTGTTGCCCTTCTCTGGACACGCTCCAGCACCTCAATGTCCTTCTTGTAGTGAGTGGCCCAAAACTGAACACAGTATTCAAGGTGTGGCCTCACCAGTGCCGAGTACAGGGGCACAATCACTTCCCTACTCCTGCTGGCCACACTATTCCTGATACAAGCCAGGAGGCTGTTGGCCTTCTTGGCCACCCGGGCACACTGCTGGCTCATGTTCAGCCGGCTGTCAGCCAACACCCCCAGGTCCTTCTCTGCCAAGCAGCTTTCCAGCCACTCTTCCCCAAGCTTGTAGCATCACGTGGGGTTGTTGCGACCCAAGCGTAGGACTCAGCACTTGGCCTTGTTGAACATCATACAGTTGGCCTCGGCCCATTGATCCAGCCTGGCCAGATTCCTCTGCAGAGCCTTTTATACTTCTAAGTGCAATAGTGAAAATCCCTCTTTCCCCTTCACCTCAAATTTCCATTTCCTTTGGTCAGGGGGAAACAACGGGAAAGAGATCAGGGAACTCTTTGCCTTTCTCTGTAATGTTGTCTTTATTTGACCAAATGCCTGATTTTCTTCCTGTGCAGGCAAAATTTTGTAAAACTTTGTATAACTGTGTGGGCTACTCTATCCAGCTTTGTGAGGTAGAATATCCTAATACAACTAGTTTCTGATGGGTTGATGCTGTTATGCTTTGCATGTGTTTGTGACATTTTATCCCCTGATGCCTGTAATAGGATATTTGCTCAAGTATTCCCAGAGCTGACTGATAAAATTGCAGTTAAGCAATGTGAATCACACTCTGAAGAGATTACTTTTAATCAGCAGCCTTGTCTTTGTGAGGGAGAAAGGAAGCTGATGCACTAACTTAATAAAAATTATTTTAGCTGTACCAAAAAAAAAACCCTATAACTCTGGAGAAGCTTCTGAAACCATTAACAATTTTGTGTGTGTGTGACTCATCTAGTTATTCCTCATGTTAAACTTACCCCATTGTGCCTGAAACCCACTTACTTTGCTTATCAAGATACGTCCTTAAAGCCACTGGGAGTTGTTTGTAAAACCACCACTGAGGAATGGTATCAGGAACAGGACTGTAACAACATGACCATTAACCAGTATACAAACTCTAGTTCTACACGTTGTTAGGCACCAGAAATTAAGTGGAAGGCAGGCAGTAAGATACGTTCTCACATCAAATACTTCAGTAAATTTAAACAGAAATAAAATAATGTTTAATTAGTTTTTATCTATATTATCTTCAGATTAAGGATGAGCTGTCTTTACTATGTGAAGTCAATACCAAAGCTAGGCTGACATGTCTCGCAGTATGGCTTGACGAAGCTTCAGAAACAAAAGAAAATTCTAGTAAAGCTGCAACATCATCGCAAGGTAATACAACTATGAGTACTTTTGGCTGTTAATGTGACTGTGAAATTGAATATACTAAATGGGAGGTTTTTACTCTATGCATTGGAAAAAGTTTTGGTATCTGGAAGAATTGGGGATGAGACGCTGGCGAGTGATATAGATATCCTCACCAATCTGATAGTGTCTCAAGCCCACATGTATGTTGGAGGACATAAGCCTCTTTTCACTTCTATTATATGAAAGCTTTGTTTCTCTTTACTGGAATAACATACTAAGGAAGCCACTGTGAAGTTTTTGAGACAGATAAGAAAAGAATAAACAGTTTGACAGAACTTGTTTTCCTATTAACAAAATGAGGTCTGAGGCCAGTGTAGTTGGGCAAGCTTAGGAAGTCTGGCTCAGTTGGTTTTGTTTTTCTGGTGTTTTCCTGGACCATAATCTATTTGCATACTTGATCTTTAGATATTTTCGTGCCACAGGCAAAACTAGCATAATTGGCACATTCCACTGTAAATAAAAAATAATTTATAACCCTTTTTTTAAAATGACATACAAATAAGTCTCTGTGCCATTTCAGACTACAAACACTGTGGACATAAATATCAGCGTGAATGATTTCTTGCCTTTTTCAGCAAATGAAGATGAAAAATCATCAATAGTCAAGAAAAATAAAGTTTGTTGGACTGATAAAAGTGAGAAAACAGCAAAAAGGAAGAGAAAAATTACTCCAGAGAGGCAAAAATTGGAAGTTCAACTGCAAAAGAAGAAAAAGAAACGGAATAGCTCAGCATGAAGGCAGCTACTTTCTCTCCTGAATTAAACATAAATACCAGTGTTGCTGTAGTTTTCATAAGGATGTAAACCTCTAACAGGACATATACCTCTGAACTGAACTGTTGTTTAAAAGTAATGAACATTTTTACCCTAATAAATTGGCTGATGCTTCTGGGAAATAGCAAAAGAGATGGCAACTTTTCCTAAGTGACTGAGGCAAAAATAAATTCATAATATGTAATGTTTATATTTTTCTATTAGCAATAGCATACACTTTTTAATTGGCTCTGAAAAAGCCAGCTAAAATAATAAAAATAGCTGCATCTGTCTCAGTTACTTTTTTGTCTCACTTAAATGCATATTAAAAATACATTTTTTCATTTTAGTGTTGGAAAAGTTACTGGTCATTTGACCAAAATTATGATATGCCTTTGTTATGTGTTACTTTTCCTACTCTAAGAAGTAACATGTTAAAATTACTTAAAATATGATGATCACATTCCATTCATACATTCACAGAAAATCATACTTTCTAGTTCCTGACATGCAGTTATACACAGAGTTTATATGCAAAATTTTTGTGTTTTTTTACTGTGTCCGTACTTCATGCATTTAGGGGTTTTTTTAAACCCTTTGCAGACATGCTTCACATTATTGAAATCTTTTGTTCAGAATACGATACATATTTTTAGGTGAAAGAGTTTATATTAATAAGGTTTTACCTTCCCCCTTCCCATTGTATTTTTTCAAGTCCTTGACCTGAGCTGTAATTGTTTAAAAAAAATTATCTAACATTTGAAGTGTTTGTCATGCTGATAAAATGTCACCCATCTGTTTTGCACTTAAACAAAAAATGAATTCCTGACCTCCATGGTCAGTGGGAGCAGGATTTTATCCTAAGCCTTATTAGAAATATACATTGTGAAAAGCAAAGTTGAGCCAGAGGGAGCAAGGTCAAATAGCTGTACTAAATGTTCTCTTGATTTCTTTTAAAGTAAGGCATTTTAATGTTGTTTTCTGCACTACTGGAGTAGTCACTATTTCTTCTGTTTTCAAAGAGTAATAGGCATTATGCTTTTTTCTAACTTGTTGAGCAATAATCTGTCCCTCCTTATTTGTGTAGCAAGAGGAAAGGTAGAGAAAAATCAGAAAAAAAGATTGAGCCAAATCTGGCGAGAGGAATGCAGGCTGTCTTAGGGATGTAAAATAGGGTATAACTCCAGCTCATCTCTGTATGATCTGACACTGAAACAAAGCGATCATCATCAGTGCTGTTACAAGATTGTTCATGTGGCGATGGCAGTATTCTCTTAAAGGTGGGTGTCTGTATTTATCTTCTGTAACTGTTTCCCTTATTTAGATAAATTATCACAACCCTTTGTCTGAATATTCAGTATAGTTGATTTTTATATATGAGCTCAGTTTAATTCAACATTAAAGGGATTTCAGTTTTACTTTAGTTTGAACTTACACAGCTTTTAACTTTAATTATACCCTGAATGTGTGTGTAAACAAACACAGGCAAATAATACAGGATTTAAACTAGTCTGCAGTCTTCGCAGGAAGGGTACCAAATCAGGTTTTTAATTGATAACAAGGCTCCTGTAGTAAATACAGGACTTATAGAGTATAAGCTTAAATAAGAGAATTGTGTAATGTTTTCACTTGTAAAGCCTTATGCCTATTTTATAGTGCTTATCTTATGTTCTTGACAAAATGGCTGCCACTACTAAAACAGTTTTTATTGGTTTTATTGTTTGAATTTTTAAATACATGAGCTCATGGCCATGGATATCACAATTACAGAAGCAAGCTCGCATGAGCACCAGGAAAAATCCAGTCTGCACATAATATTCAGAATTAAAAAGCAAAAATTCCACAGAATTTTGGTTCTAAGGTTTAGGCTTAGAAGTAAATATTAGACATTTGTAAAAATCCAGGCTCCCTGTCTAGTAACAAAGAATTGTGAATCTCATAAGACTCAGAAGAATTTGTAACTGGAGACAGAGAAGACAAGTCCTAACAGCTTTTAAGGTGAAATACAGAAAGAGTCCTGAGAGGAGAACTGATATTTTCTGTACCTTCAGTGAATGCTCAGCTACAGACCAGTACTTCGCATATTTTTTGTTGTTGTTTTCTTGTGCACGTCTTCCTTCTCAGAACATTTTCCATTGCAGTTTTCAGGGAACTGCTTAGACTGATAGAGGGGAGACAGTAGTGCGGAGAGAGGAGATGTGAGAAAGCTCTTCCTGTGTCAGAAAGGGTGAGCGTGTGTGTCACTGGTAGAGTAGATGGAGCCAAGGCTGCAAGAAACAACAGCCTAGTGAGCAGTGTCTCAGCTGAGCCCCAGGTGAGTTCAGCAGCTCCAGCAGCTATGGATTTCTTCCAGTTTTTCTGCTTCCCTCTTGAGGAACCCCAGTGCTGGACTGCAAAGAGGATCTGAGTGAAATTGAACCTCATAGCCGTTACACACCTTGAACAGAAAAGGGAACCCCATCCATAATAGTACACATCTGTGCCGGTTATTACACTTTCCAGGGAGACTGGAGATCTCAAACCACTTAGGCCAACAAGGGAATTAAACTACTCTCCACTTCCTGACCATTAGGCTAATTCATAAAGACGGGAAAATTCGAAGTGCAGCTAGAGAAAGCTGCATTTTGCAGAAAGCACAGGCCTCCAATGTTTTGTGCCTTCTGTTACGGAGAGGAACTAAAGCCCCTCAGCTCAGAGACGTGGCTGGAGGAGTGCTCTTTCTTTCTATGCGGTTAAATGTCCATTGGAGGTAAGTGCATAGCCAACTGAAATAAATCATGCAGTACCATTTACATGAAGAAATCTAGTTTCAGCACTTGAAAAGAGTGTGTGGACAGTTATACACATCTCTAAATTTTTTCCAGATTAAAAAAAAATGCAACACAGAATCCCATGTTGGAAGGGACCTCAAGGATCATCTAGTCCAACCTTTCTAGGAAGAGCACAGTCTAGACAAGATGGCCCAGCACCCTGCCCAGCCGACTCTTGAAAGTGTCCAGTGTGGCCAAGTCAACCACTTCCCTGGGGAGATTATTCCAATGGTTGACTGTCCTTACTGTGAAAAATTTCCCTCTGATGTCCAATCGGATTCTCCCCAAGAGCAACTTGTGTCCATTCCCCCTTGTGCTCTCCACGTGACTCCTTGTAAAAAGGGAGTCTCCATCTTCTTTGTAGCTACCCCTCAAGTACTGGTACATGGAGATGAGATCCCCTCTGAGCCTCCTTTTCTCAAGGCTGAACAAACCTAGTTCTCCCAGCCTGTTCTCATGTGGCAGGCTTCCCAGTCCTTTGATCATCTTGGTGGCCCTTCTCGGGACCCCTTCCAGCCTGTCCACATCTTTTTTGTATAGCAGGGACCAGAACTGTACCCAGCACTCCAGGTGTGGCCTGACAAGTGCTGAGTAGAGTGGGATAATGACTTCTTTATCTCTGCTGGTGATGTTCTTTCTGATGCAACCCAGCATCCTGTTGGCCACCTTGGCCGCAGCAGCATACTGTTCACTCATGTTGAGCTACCTGTCCACCAGGACCCCCAGGTCCCTTTCCACAGAGCTGCTCTCCAGCCAGGTGGATCCCAGTCTGTGCTGCACTCCCGGATTACTTTTTCCCAGGTGCAAGACCTTACACTTGTCCTTGCTGAAATTCATAAGGTTCTTGCTGGCCCACTCTTCCAGCCTATCTAGATCTTCCTGCAGAGCAGCTGTCCCTACTGGAGTGCCTACTTCCCCACTCAATGTGGTATCATATGCAAACTTCATGAGGCTACACTTGATGCCGTTATCCAAATCACTTATAAAGATGTTGAATAACATTGGGCCCAGTATCAATCCTTGAGGGACCCCACTTGTGACAGGTTGCATCTTTGAAAAAAGAGCTATTTACCACCACCCTTTGGGTTGGCCTGCCAGCCAATTTTCTACCCACTGCACAGACCACTCGTTTAGGCCATAACGCATTAATTTCTCCAGGCAGAGGCCGTGCGGGACCGTACCAAAGGTCTTGGAGAAGTCCAGGTAGACAATGTCCGGTGCCCGCCCCACATCAACCAGGCAAGTCACTTTGTCATGTTTGGATCAACTGGGAATTTCGTTCCCAAAGCCTGGGACCCAACAGTGTTGGTAAAGACAGAGGTGAAGACAGTGTTGAGGACCTCTGCCTTTTCAGTATTGTTGGTGACTGACTCTCCTATTGTTTAACAGTGGGTCTACATTCTTCTTCTTTTTCTGCTTGTGGTTGACATACCTGAAGAAACCTTTCTTGTTATTTTTGACATCTATGGCCAGTTTCAATTCAAGCTGGGCTTTTGCTTTCCTAACTGCATCTTGCACGCTCTGGCAATGCCCCTGTAGCTCTCAATGGATAATCCTCCATTTCTCTGTCTCCGGTATGCTTCTCGTTTGGATTTGAGTAGACCTAGGAGTTCGTGGTTGAGCCACGGGGGCCTCTTGCTCCGCTTATTCCCTTTTCTTTATAGGGGATAAACTAGTTTTGTGCCTCCAAGAGAGAGATCTTGAAGAACTCCCAGCACTCACTAGCTCCTTTATCTTCCATGGAAGCATCCCATGGGAACCCTTCCCAGCTGAGCCCTGAGTAAACTGATGTTTGCTCTTCTAAAATCCACAACCCTTGTCTTATTACTGACCTTCAGCACGCTCAGCAGGATCCCGAACTCCACAATATTATGATCACTGCAGCCAAGGCTATCACTAACCAAGATATTACAAAGCAGGTTTTCTTGTTTTGTGAATAGCAAGTCCAGCAGTGCCTCATTCCTGGTTGGCACATCTAACATTTGTACGAGGAAGCAGTCCTCTACGCATTCAAGAAACTTGGTGGATGACATGTGAGCTGCTGTATTGTTCTTCCAGCAGATGTCTGGGTAGTTGAAGTCACCCATAAGGACCAGGTTCTGCTGGCCAGAAGCTTGCTTTAGTGCCCCAAGTGTCACTTCATCGGCATTGTCATCGTGGTTAGGAGGTCGGTAGCAGATGCCCACTGTGAGGTCCTGCTTGGAGATGACCCCTTTGACTTTAACCCAGAGGCATTCGCTAGAGCAGTTGCAATCACCATAGGTGACTTCAATATATTCGAGGCTTTCCTTAATGTAGAGGAAATGCAACTCCTCCACCTCTTCTACCCTACCTGTCTTTATGAAAGAGCCTGTAACCGTCCATCGTGATCCCCCAGTCATCTGAATTGTCCCACCATGTTTCAGTTACTCCTATGATGTCATAACCTTGGGAGTGGGCAGGGAGCTCCAGTTCCTCCTGTTTGAGGTGATTACTCTTCTGTCTCACATCTTGGGAGACAACAAAGGAACATTTGTCATTGCACTGGTTGGCCTGACTTACTCCCATTGGATGTGCTGGTATGAGCATTTCCACAATGCATCCCACCCCTCAAGTCCTTCAGTTTAAAGCCCACCTCACCAAGTTAGCCAGCCTACTGCTGAAGATTCCCTTACCCCTTTTGGACAGGTGGATTCCATCCCTCCCTAGCATGTTGTAGTCATTGAAGAACACTCCACTGTCATAAAAACCAAACCCCTCATGGCGGCACCAGCCACGTAGCCAGTTGATATACACTATGCGCCTATTTCTGGCTGCTCCCTTCCCTCAAACTGGCAAATGGAGGATATTTTCTCCTCCACACGGTTTCTTTACAAGATGTTTTCCATCTCCCACTGCTGCATAACTTCCACAGTAGAAGACCTTCTGTTGCACTAGTTGTGCTTGTAATTTGAAAATTACAGAAATCCTCTACATCTTTTGTAAAAGGGCTATGTTGAAATGACTGATGAAAGCTAGTGGTAGAGTTAGAACTGTTGTGACTAAAACTTGTTGTTTTGGGGGAGTCGATACGGCTTCAAGACAAGATGTGCCTCAACAAAAATTTACAACATTTGACCTTAGAAGAAGCAGATGTACAGAACCATAAAGATAAGGAACTGCAGAGCAAACACTAAACCAGAACAGACCATCCCTCAAGGACAGTATATACGAGATCTCAGAACTGAGTTTGCACAAAAGCAAAAGTTAACTAGCGGACACAGTGAGGAAGAGTATATCCTTCATCCAGAGACCCCTGACAACCACTCGGAGACACCAACAGGCAGGCTCAAAGGACATTTATTTGCGTATGATAACGAGTTATTGGAAAATTAATGATTAGGTATATCTTTTCTCGGAAAATTAATGAATATGTATGTAAAGCTTGTATAAGTTATGCAACTAACGCTGTGTGGGCACGCACACTAGGACGAGTGATCCCCTGCGCATCCAGTGCTGCAATAAAGAATACCTTCTTAATAGTCGTTCAGAGTATTGAGTCCTGATTTCGGCTTTTCACGGCATCACTAGAAGCGGTCTGTAGGCTGCCCAGAGTTGCAGCTTATGCCACGCCAAAAACCAACGCCAAATTCTCAGCTGTACCACATACCCCCACTTCTGGTTCAGGGCTGGGATGGACAGGCTGCAACGAGCGCCGTTAGGAGGGCGCTTTACCCCTCACCGCACAAGCACACACAACCTCCCGCACTGAAGTCTCTCCTCATCTGCAGGCACCCGGGCTTGCTCGGGCATCCTCGATCCCCCCCGCCGGGGCCGGGGGAGCTACTCACACGGTTTTTTGGGTTCCGGGTTCCGGGTTTTTTTGGGGTTTTGGGTTTTTTTTTTTTTTTTGTTTTGTTTGTTTTTTTTGGCGGGGGTAGGGGGTGTTCCTCCCCTCAGAACAGGCGGAAAAGGGAAGCTTTGGGCGGTGCGTTGCTTCCCCTTCCGCAGGCTGCCCCGCCCCGGGCTGCTGCGGAGCGGGGCCGCCGGGCAGGTGAGCGCCGGCCCCCGGCGGCGGGGCTGACCCCGCAGCCTGCGTTCCCACCAAATCGGTTTTCATCTCGAGCGCTCGGTTTGGGGCTTTGGCTTTAGGCAGGCCTTGCTCGTGGAAAAGCTCCCCGCGGCAAAAAAAAAAATATTTTATTATTTTTTTTTTCCCCGTAAAAAAGAGACACCGACCCTCACCCTAATTTCTCTTCCAGTTTTCCTCATGGCAATGGACTGGTTCGGCTTTGGCTACGCCGCCCTGGTGGCATCAGGAGGACTCATTGGCTATGCAAAAGCAGGTAGGGTGCGGGAAGGTGCTTGCCCCTTCTTGCCCCCCCCATAACTTTGTGTGGGCTGGGCGGTGTTTTATGAAAGCCTATCTCGAAGTTCACGCAGATGTAAAGTTTATCAGTCTGCGCCACGTGCTGATAACTCGCCCCTGTTGGGGTGTGGTGCTTTTTGGGTTGAGCTGTTGCTTTGGGCTGATAAGCCCACAGTTTGCTTTCTCGTGGATGCTGGTATCCTGCCCCTGCTTTGTGCTCTTTGGGTGAACTAACATAAGTTTGCTTCAGAAAGGCTTTTTCCTTGCTATTTTAAATATAAGCATTCTATAAATGTCCTGTATCTTCAAATGATGTAAACACCATTTTTTTTTCTTTGAGTTTTATTGTCATTTTAATGTTTGATGGTAACAGTATACTGCAAGCTGCAGAGAGCTTTCAGAAGGATCCTTTCTCCAAGTAGAGCTGAACAATGCAAATCAGTCCTTAGGCTTTTTCCTTTTCTGGGCTCTGCATCATAAGCTTACCCTCTGACCTAGTGCTTTCATTTCCTGCCTTTTTCTGAGTTTGCCCTCCTCCAGACAGGACTGTGGATTCATCCCCGCTGCAGTACTGTCACTTTCAGCTTTGAAAATCCTTAAGCTATCTTACTGTTTGTGATATGCAGGTGCGTTGCTGAAGTCAGTAAAGATCTTTGACTACGTACATGCTAATGTGTATTCCAATCTGCTTTCTATTGGCTTGATTTATCCTTTGGGCTGTGAGTGGAGTTTAGCGCAGGAGGGACAATACTAAGAACTTGAGTAACTAATTGCATCTGTACTTCTCTGAGGCCATTATGAAATGGTAGGTGTCTCTCTTATCCGCTGGTCCCAGATGGGTGGACGTGGTCGTGCTGAGACAAGGGGATCCAGGTTGCAGGATTTTTGAAGGGGGAACAGGAACTTGTGTGGTGACTTGTAGGGAGGGGAAAAAAAAATTTACAGTATCTCTCTTAATAACTTGGAGAAACCAAAAGAAAATGGGACTTTCATCTATAGAGCTTAGATGGTGGTCTGTCCTTTTACAACCATGTCTATTTATCCACACAGACAGTGGTCAGCAGTAGGTGCCTTGGGAAGCAAATAAAGAGTGATTGATTGATTTTCTCTCCTCATTTAGTAAGTTCTCAATGTTTCAAGTCAGGAACTTCCTGAGCCAGAGGTGGTGTGGTTGTCCTAGTAAAGGTATGTGTCACAGCCACTTAAACAATGCCTTGAAGTAAAATTCAAGGATATGATGGCCATTTGCAAACATGTGCAAAAAATTGTAGCTACCGCATATTGGCTGTTAAACTGTATTCTGTCCAGAGCAGGCACTTAGAGTGTGCTTTTCCTTGCACAATTACAAGAATATCTGGTGCTTTCTATTGTCTTTGTGTCTTGCTTTTTATACCAAAAGCAGGATCTGAAGCAATGTTACAGCTGCCTTGTTGATTACTGAAAAATGATTACTTTCTGGTAGCAATATGTGATCCTCCTGTAACATTGAGGGGCGATATTTATCAGCTTAGCTTTGCAATCTTGAGTCCTTTAAAGGTGACCTGAAAAATGGAATATATAAAGAACCACACTCAGTAGCATAAAGTCCTGAATTCTCCATTAACCTTACTGAGGGCATTCACTGCTCACAGTGGTCATGGCACTTCATTACTTGATGTAATCTATAAATCAACAATTTGGATGTGGTATCCTTTATCTTCTGGTAGCTTGGGATTAGCATTTATACTGAGGACTTGATCCAAAGTTTAGGTGAGTCCAGGGAGCCTTCTTCCAAAGTCTGCAGTTACCTTTGGATCAGATCTTAGGTGTACTTCAGGGATATGACCTTTCTTACTCAACTCCGCTCTTTTTGGTAACTTTTTTCTTTGTTAGCCTGAATGCCCTCCTACCCAGTTCAGTCCATGTGTTCTTTTTCTGATCTTAAATGCTAACTGTTTCATCCATCTCGTTTACTGCCTCTCAAAGAATTCTGATATTACTGTGCTGAAACAACATGGTGCAGTACGCACAAAGAAAACACCAGTTCCTTTGCTTTTCTCGCTATTCTTTCCATCGTAAATATATTAATGGCTTTGCTGTTAAAGAATTAAATGCTAATGCTATTTGTATCTTATGCAAGACTATTTGAACATGTTTCTTGGTGCAGATCAACATTGTCTAAATACCTGAAAAGCAAAAAAAAATCTTTAATCTGCTTTATAACAATGAATGCCTGTCTTTTTTTTTTTTTTATTGTTGGTGTTTTACAAAACAAAGCCGCTGATGAGCAAGTTTATTTCTGAGCTTCTAATAAATGCATTAACTTTTACTTATTCAGGTAGCGTCCCGTCGCTAGCTGCTGGCCTTTTCTTTGGGAGTTTGGCTGGGCTGGGTGCCTATCAGCTCTCACAGAATCCAAATAACATTTGGCTTTCTCTGGGTAAGTCATTTAAAATTTTAATTAGAAGGGATTATACTTACCCTAAAATAATTGGATATTTAAAATGAGTACCTAAAAGTCTCTGCAGGAGAGTTGAACTGATGGTATTATAAACCTAGTTTCAATCCAATCTTTAAATTTGCGTTTAAAATCCCATTAGTGGCCAAACTCCACTGCTCTCCCTGGAATGTGAACTGTTAGCATTTTTTATTTTTTTTTTAAAGAATGTATTGAGAATGCCTATTAAAAACCACTTGTCTTGGTGTGTCTTGCTCAGTGATTTCTCACTATGTTCCTGTATCCCTTTCACAAGAAGAATAAAGTACTTTGTGTAATAGTCCAAACTTATATTTCTGTTCCTCTTCTACAACAGAAGAGAAAAAATATCTGTTATTTGTCATTAGAGTTGGTCTTCTGAACATCAAAAAACCTACAGGTTGTGAAAGAAAAAGTGTGCCAGGATAAAGTGAAACTTACATGGTTTAAAAAAAGTAATCAAACCAAATACCATTATTTCACAACCTTCAGGAAAAAAAAATGCAACAACCCCCCAAAAAATCAAATAAGCATTTTGTTTTAGAAACTTGTACATAGTATGGTATGAATCTCCAATATGCAATTTTTGTCTTTCTGCCGTTTACCATATAATGTTCAGGGTTGCGATCACATTGAGGCATTTACCACCTATTGCTTTACCCTGTGTGTGCCTAATACTCGTGCCAGTTGCAAAATAGCATGACTTGAACTTTTCACATTTACTAGTAAGTTAGGGTACCTTGCAATTGAAGTGGGCTGAGAAATAAATGTAGGTAATTCCTGTAACTCAAGCTGATGCCTGACATTTGTTAGGCTGCTCTATCTCAGGTGCTTGTGAGTGGGTGTTTTGTGTAATCCTTTGGCCAGTATCTGTTAGTAGTAGCCTCTCCTCTCCCCTCCTGATCTGTAGAAGGCATCAGTACACGACACTCCTCTAGCACTAGCTGTTTCAGTCCCCAGGCTTGGCTGAATTGGTGGCTGCCACCATGCACCTGTCTCATACTGGTGTGTTCAAAGGATCCTAGTGCAAAGGAAGTGCTAGTAAATGCATGGCTGTCCTCTGTGTCTCCTCTTTTTGGCCGGATCCTACTTTCAGCATCCTGCAGGAAGCTGGAGCATTTCAGGAAGCGTGATTCCTCTGCAGACTATACATACCCCTAGCAGGGGCTATGTAAAATGAAATGGCAGAAATTGTGATTGGCTTATTTTTATGTATGACAAATACATGGAATTGCAAAAGTGTTGCACGCCTTGGGAGACTTAACTGAGAAGCAGGCTTTGGTGTAACGCAGTTTCTTCTTCCTTCTTCTCAGAACTGGAGCTTCCCTTCTCCCTGACTTTGAGAAGATGACTGCAGAGAGTCACTGCTTAGTGCTTGAAGAGGTGCCACTGGCTATAGCATTTGTCACTGAAGTGGTGACATAGCATCTAGCTCTTTGATACGTGGAAGTCAGAGTGACATAGCATCTAGCTTGTTGAAATGTGAAAATCAGAAGTGAAAGGGGAAGGCCCAGCATTTCTCTCCACTTCAGCTTTGTCTACAGTGCAGCCCACTTTCACATCTACTGGATAGGTCAAAAGCCATGCATGGTCAAGCCTAAGTAACTGGAATAAACCGCAAATACAGCAAGCTTAACAGGAGTGAGACAAAGCATTTTCCCAAATGTGAGAGAGAGATAAATTTCTATAATTCAGTAGCATATGGAGTGTTTCCCTCCTCCTTTTCATGCTTTAAAGTTTTTGGAGGTGTGTTCTACTGCTGTCTTAGAGGAAATTACATATAGCGAGGTGCGCGTATTTTGAAGCCTGGCTACTGATTAGAGCTTGAGGTATTTGAATACTGAAGTATTGTAGTTCTTTCTTGTGTATTAGGCTGTGGTCCCAATCTTTTACATATCTACTGATAGGAGACTGTTAGTTGTCAAGAACAATATTTAGGTTGGTGTTAGGGAGGAGGGATGCCACGGCTAGGACTGAAGATGAGCTGGGTCCTGCAGGGCCAGCCATTACGCGGAAGCAATGGCAGAAAATGAGAGTGGCTGGAACATCATGTTCATGTGTAGCTGTTACCGCTGGGTAGCAGAGGCATGCTAAGGCTTAGGACTTAATCAGTATGTTTTCCATATAGTTTTCTTGGTATTCTGTCTTTCTTTGACACACAGTGTTACAGGGATTGCCCTTTCTATTTTACTGGCTCTGTGAAACTACCTGGCTCTTGTCTCTATGTCAAGTGGTCAGGGTGGATAGCTTTAGCTCTCGTTTTAGTGGAAGGTGGTCCAGGGCTGAAATGGATTGCTAATGCTTAGCACTTACATAGCACATTTCCCTTTTGAAGTCTTTTGCAAATGTAAATTAGTTCTCACAACATTACTACAAGTTAGACAAGAAAATGCTATTTCTTTTTACAAGAGGTGGGGGAATTACAAAATTACACGCATAGGTTGAATGATTTGGCTGCGCACAGGGAAGGAGTCAGTTCCAGAGCAGTGTAGTATCGAATATTTCCAGTCTCCAAAGAAGCACGTTTTGACACAGAAATTTGAGTGTGTGCAGAATCAGATGGAGTGCACTGTCTGCTAGAAATTGATTTAGAATATTTACTCTTCACATATTGATGCATTCCAAAGTTTGCAGTTTAATGACTCTCTTAGCCCACCACATGAAATAACCCTGTTTCACTTTTTACTTGATGCTACTACTTCTCTCTGTTCCGTTAGTTTTGAATTGTAGCATCTCTCTCACACACATGCATCTCTGCTGATGGGACCGTGTAATCTCTCATTTAAGTTACATCTGGAACACTGACTGCCATCATGGGAACAAGATTTTACAACTCCAGAAAATTCATGCCTGCAGGGCTAATCGCTGGTGTCAGGTACAGCACAATATACTTTTTTTAACCTCCTATGTGTGATTTCTCATTTGCTTAATTAAACTGAGATGGAGTGAATCATACTTTTTGTATTCTTTTTTGTTTCTATGCACCAGTTACATGGGAAATATTTGGAAATTAATTGGTCAAATGTTATTGTTATTGTTGTTTAATTCTGTGTTTTTTCCCCATATACAGTTTGCTAATGGTTGGAAGATTAGCACTGAAGATGGCAGGAAAGCCCCACAATAAGTAATTGTTAATTTTACAGTGCAGTATCGGAATAAGGAAACCTGATAATGGATTTCATGAATGCAGAAGCAAGAAGATGGAACTATTTTCTATATCAAGGCAATTTATTTTCCTTTTTTCTATGTAAAGGGGAGTAGAATTATGGGACAGATTTTTTACATACAAGGTACCGTTTATTTCAATGATCTGGTAGAGCTATTACTATGAAGTGAGAAATTGGTCCTGGGTTTGATTTTTTTTCCAGACACATTTCAGTTTTTATATTCCAAAATATACATGTCAGCATGACATGTACGAAGCAGAGGGGACCTGTAATTAAGAAAGTATCCACAGAGGCACCAGCAGTAATTGGCCAACTACAACAGTGTATCTCATACCATTCATACTAAGTATTACAGTACGCTTTAGCAGTTGCATTCTGAGTTGATGTACCATGTCTGTATAACACCAAAACGATCTTACCTTTGTATTGTGAAATGATGCTAAAATGTTGCTTTCTACAATTAAAATCTGTTACAAACCTTTATTTGGCATGGTTTTTTTTTTATCCTTTCTGTGCATACAGGGGGTAGGGACTATATATTTTTATTTATCCTCTTGTTTTCTTTGCAGTAGAGTTTTCTTTGCGGTGGACTGTTATCCAAGTGCTGTCTTTAGGTTATATTTAAATCACTATTTAAATGGAGGGGCAGAAGATTAAATTAGAGGCCTTCATTAGCACTGCATTGAAACAGTTCTTGGAAAGGAACTTACTCTGTGGATTAATTGAGATTTGTGCTAGGCTAAATGAACAGTTGAATGAGTTGATGTGAACTTGATGAAGCCTTCTACAGGCAGCTGGAAGTAGCCTTGTGTAGCTGTACGCTTCTACGGGAGAACTTATCTTGGGCCGCATACCTCCGGGACACAGGGCTCTACCCACCGTGGGGACAGTGATGCACAGACATCAATATGATGGATGCAAAATGTCCGTCTATTTGGCTGCGTCACACGCTTATATAGCTCTTGCGGTTCCTGTTCCTGCCACTCCTATGGGGAGGAGTCTATCTTTCCGTCACATCCCGTAATATTCCGGTCGCCGATCCCTGTCTATTCCCCTACAGCCTTGCAGTCGCAGGCCCTGGTTTTCATGGGGGACTTCAACCATCCTGATATTTCCTGGAAGAGCAACACGGCAAGCCATGCACAATCCAGCAGGTTCCTGCAGAGCATCGAGGACAAATTTTTGATGCAGATGGTGGAGGAGCCAACAAAGTAAGATGTCCTGCTGGACCTTATACTAACGAACAAGGAAGGGCTGGTTGAGGATGTGAGGATTGGGGGTAGCCTTGGCTGCAGTGACCATGAGATGGTGGAGTTCAGGGTCCTGCGGGGTAAAGCAAGGTGACAGGTAGGATTACAACCCTGGAATTCAGGAGAGCTAACTTTGGCCTCTTCAAAGACCTGCTTGGAGGAATGCCAGGGGTTAGGGCTCAGGAAGGTAGCATGGTCCAAGAGACCTGGTCAATATTCAAGTTTCACTTCCTCTAAGCTAAAGATCGGCGTATCTCTGTGAGGAAGAAGTCAAGCAGAGTAGCCAGGAGACCCACGTGGATCACCCAAGAGCTTCTAGAGAAACTCAGATGGACAGAGGAGTTTCACAGTATGTGGGAAAAGGGACTGGCCACTTGGGAGGAATATAGGAATGTTGTCAGGGTATGCAGAGCTGCAATGAGGAAGGCCAAGGCCCACTTGGAACTAAATCTGACAAGGGATGTCAAGGATAACAAGGGCTTCTTCAAATACATCAGTAGTAAAAGACTGGGGCAACTGTGGGCCCACTGCCGAACCAGGTGGGTGCCCTGGTGATGCAGGATGCAGAGAAGGCAGAGTTACTGAATACTGCCTTCGCTTCAGTCTTCACTGCTAAGGCTGGCCCGCAGGCATCCCAGCCCCCAGAGGTGAGAGAGAAAATCTGGAGGAAGGAAGACATCCCCTTGGTTGAGGAGGATTGGGTTAGAAATCATTTAGGCACACTGGATCCTTACAAATCCATGGGCCCCGATGGGATGCAGCCATGAGTGCTGAGGGAGCTGGTGGAGGTTCTTGCCGAGCCACTCTCCATCATCTTTGAAAGGTCATGGAGGACAGGAGAGGTGCCCAAGGACTGGAGGGTAACCAACGTCACTCCAGTCTTCAAAAAGGGCAAGAAGGAGGACCTGGGAAACTATAGGCCCGTCAGCCTCACCTCCATCCCCAGAAAGGTGACGGAACACTTTGTCCTGGGGGTCACCTCCAGGCATGTAAAGAAGGTTGTCAGAAGTAGTCAACATGGATTCACCAAGGGAAGATCATGCGTGATCAACCTAATACTCTTCTGTGATGGCTTGACTGGCTGGGTAGATGAAGGGAGAGTGGTGGATATTGTTTACCTTGACTTCAGTACGGTGTTCGACACTGTCTCCCATAACATCCTCACAGACAAGCAAGGAAATGTGGGTTGGATAAGAGGACAGTGAGGTAGATTGAGAACTGGCTCAAGAACAGCTCAGAGCATTGTGATCAATGGGGCAGAGTCTGGTTGGAGGCCCTTAACTAGCGGTGTTCCCCAGGGGTCTGTGCTGGGTCCAGTCCTGTTCAATATATTCATCAATGACCTGGACGAAGGGATAGAGTGTAACCTTAGCAAGTTTGCTGATGATACCAAGCTGGGAGGAGTGGCTGATACAGCAGAAGGCTGTGCTGCCATCCGACAAGACCTGGACAGCTGGACAGGCTGGAGGGCTGGGCCAAGGGGAACCCGATGAAATTCAACAAAAGCAAGTGTAAGGTCCTGCACCTGGGGAGGAACAACCCCATGCAGCAGTACAGGCTGGGGGCACATCTGCTGGAAAGCAGCTCTGCTGAGAAGGACCTGGGAGTGCTGGTGGACAGCAAGTTGACCACGAGCCAGCAGTGTGCCCTTGTGTCCAAGAAGGCCAACAGTATCCTGGGGTGCATTAAAAGGAGTGTGGCCAACAGGATATCCTCCCCCTGTACTCCCCCCTAGTGAGGCCACATCTGCAGTACTGCGTCCAGATTGGACCCCCAGTTTAAGAAGGACAGGGAACTGCTCAAGCAAGCCCAGCAGAGAGCTACAAAGATCATCAGGGGGCTGGAACATCTCCCTTATGAGGAAAGGCTGAGAGACAGGTTCGTTCAGCCTGGAGAAGACTGAGCGGGGATCTCATCAATACTTACAAATATCTAAAGGGTGGGTGTCAGGATGATGGGCCAGACTTTTTTCAGCGGTGCCCAACAACAGGACAAGGGGCAATGGGCAGAAGTTGGTACACAGACAGTTCCACCTGAATATGAGAAAAAACTTCTTTCCTGTGAGGGTGACAGAGCAGCGGCACAGGCTGCCCAGAGAGGTTGTGGAGGCTCCTCCCCTGGAGACGTTCAAAACCTGCCTGGACATGGTCCTGTGCATCCCACTGTAGGTGTCCCTGCTCAAGCAGGGGGGTTGGACAAGATGATCTCCAGAGGCCCCTTCCAACCCCCACCAGTCTGTGATTCCATGATTCTGTGATCTGTCCAAAGGACTGCATGACCAGAATAAGGTAGCTTAACATTAACACCATGTAATTCTGATCTTACAGGCGTGTTAGACAATAGAATGTGTCGACATTTTATTTTATCACTTAGGGAGGTGACTGTGCCTCTTCAAATCTGCCTTTACTAGGAAACCTTGGGGTCATGAGAATTCCTGGTTCTGCTGTGGTGCCTGAGGACTGAAGTGGGGAAGAGGCATCAGGGGCATCTGGTGCCTTTATTGCCATGCCAGTCTTGATTCCTTCTCCTGCATTCAGTCTCCTGGCTCAGTTAGTGCAGGCACAGCTAACAGAGGCTTAGCATTGTGATGGAAGGGAGAGGCAGGAAAGGTGTAAAAGAAAATAATTTACCAACTTACTCTTTAGTGATAGATGTTTATTGATATAGTATGATTCTTACAGTGTGTAACTCATTTTAAAGTTATATTTTATATAGTGACTATTTAAGATTTTAGTTTGGGACATCCATACCATGGATTATATCAAAATTTTGTAAACTGTGTAATGTAATTATGGCAAAGGAGGTTTAAATTAACTTGGATCTTATGCACAGCACCTCCCATTTTGTAGTGCTTAAAGAAATTTATAACAAATCTCTCAAACTGCATGAAGCAAATAATAAACTACATAATTGCTCCATTTCATTGGTCACTTCAAAGCTTGTTTTCTGAAAGTGGCACTTAACAGTATTGAGCCAGGGTGATGTTTCCGTTGTCATGAACCAATGGAAACATGTGTAATAGTACATGGAAAGTCGTCGTAGTTGAAAGTAGCAATTACAAGCAGATCTATAGATGTTGGGCCAATTGTGCTGTGTGTTATTAATTCTCTTAGCAAAAGTTATAAAATTAATTCCATGTTTTTGAACATATCTCATATTGTAACCTCTCTTGTTTCCAGGTACTCAATCCATAAATAACCTGATCAGTACAGGATGGATCTGCAGGGAGCAACACTAAAAACATGTAAAATCATGCCTGAAATTCTAGTCTCGGTTAAATCGTAGTCTCTTTTGACCATGGTGTAAGCAAAATCCAACAGAAGTTTTGTAATTACCTTTATATATTTCAAATTGCCCTATGTAATTGAATAGAAAATGCCATCCCTCCTAATAGAATTTTCTAGAGCAGTTCAAGAATTAGAGACATTAATAGCCTTTCTCCAGACTGCCTGTGCTTTTAGGCTGATTGTTAGAAAATCCTGCAAGTTTTCTTTCCTATTTTTCTTTCCTATGCAGGTTTGGGTGGTTTTTTTCCGCTGAGGGTTGTCTCCATGTAAATTGAGATTACTTTTGCATTTAATTCACTGCGGCCATGCCGTGGCTTCAGCAAAACTTCATGCTGTGAGTCAGCTTGCGTACAGATGTAACGTTTGGAAAGAATTACTTACAAAGTTATTTTTAGGAAATGAACTGTTAAAATAATTCTTAAATTAAGGCTACTCTATTCAAAGCACATGCTGAAAATGAAAATGTTTGTTTAATATTACTTATGGTATCAGCCTGTCGGCATGAGCTGAAATGAGTACTGATTTTTTTAACGAGGCACAGGAACAGGAAACTAGTTTTACAGTACACAGCCTGGGTCACTGGGATTCAACAACTTAAGAGTTTAATGGTGGCTCCAGAACTCAAATACATTATAGTAACGACAGAAGAAGAGAGTTTGGGTTAGCAAGTCCTCATTTCCCAGAGTGAAGATGCAGGCCCTCTATTCCAAGCATTGCCATCACATCTACAGTGCCTGGTGGAAGCTGGGTGGCAACAAGGGGGACGTATAAGTGTACTGCCTTTGTAATAGGAGTTGGTTACCAGAAGTCCTGGAAAATGAGAGATGTTGGGCTCCTTTCAGTTCCTACTCTGAATGCATTGAAGCTCCCTTCCCAGGAGAGGGCTCTGTGCCTCAGGCCATGGGATAACTGTATCCTGGGCTGCATAAAAAGCAGCGTGGCCAGCAGGTCAAGGGAGGTGATTCTGCCCCTCTGCTCCGCTCTGGTGAGACCCCACCTGCAGTGCTGCGTCCGCCTCTGGAGCCCTCGGCACAGGAAGAACACGGAACTGTTGGAGCGGGTCCAGGGGAAGGTCACAAAAATGATCTGAGGGCTGGAGCACCTCTCCTTCGAGGACAGGCTGAGAGAGTTGGGGTTGTTCAGCCTGGAGAAGAGAAGGCTGTGGGGAGACCTTATTGCAGCCTTCTGGTACTTAAAGGGAGCTTATAAGACAGAGAAAGTCTTTACCAGGGCCTATAGTGACAGGACAAGGGGTCATGGTTTTAAACTAAAGAAGTTTAGATTTAAACTGGATATAAGGAAAAAAATTTTTACAATGAGGGTGGTGAAACACTGAAACAGGTTGCCCAGAGAGGTTGTAGGTGTCCGATCACTGGAAACATTCAAGGCCAGGTTGGATGGGGCTCTGAGCAACCTGATCTAGCTGAAGATGTCCCTGCTCACTGCAGGGGGGGTTGGACTAGATGACCTCAAAAGGTCCCTTCCAACCCAAATCATTCTATGATTCCATGATTCTATATCCCACGAGGAGTGGGGCAGAATATTGCCTGTGGAAGCCACACTGCAGCAGAGAAGAGAGCGCAAAGATCCTGGGACCTATGGGAACAGGAGCCACTAGTTTTTTAGTCTTCTTCTGGAGCTAAATAGTAATTAGCAAAAATACAGAAATGGAACCAGAGTTGCCCTCTGCCCAGGTGGAAAACCCATGGGACAACCTAAATTTCCCCTGTGCTAGATGTTTACTTTTGGCTAACCCTAGGTTCTTTACCATGCAGGGTCTTACTTGTGGCCTCCCAATTGCTCACCCTGGGGCAGTATCAGGCACGTGCAGGCTGGGAATGTTACAAACCACCCAGTTAGTGGAGGTGTGAGCAAAGATTTGGGGCGGGAGAGTGTCAAAATCTTGTATGCTTGGGTCCCTTGATTGTGCCCTAGACTTTAAAGGTACAACACAGAGACCTCCAATACAGCAGTACCGTACTGAGGCTCAGTTGCAGCGTTGAGTTGAGGGGAGGAAAAGGAGTCTTTTTTCTCACCCATCAGTAGACGTCACACTCTAAGCTGCTCTTTGAATTAATGTGACATTTGCAGGTAGCAAAGTTTCTTTCATTTAGTACAAATCTGTAGTACAGTGTAAGAATATAAGTAATGTTACAGTAGTAGTACAGACACCTGTCTTTTACAGGCTAGCAGAGAAGAATGAGAGGAGGATGGAAAATGTTTCAAGTGAAATGGTTTAGAAGAGAGGTAGTCATGGGCTGTCCTACTTTATCCTTGTTCTAAGAATATAGTACATAGCTGCTTTTAATGCAAAGCGTATCCCCTAGCTCTTGTTCTGCTGCAGGCTTCGAAAGTGCAATTTGCCATGTCCCAGTTCTGTCAGTCATTGTGCTGGGAGTTGTTGGCGCTCTGTCATCCCTGGCTGAGGGTCAGTCCATGCTGAAACTAATATGGCCTGAAGTATTACACAGTTATCCTTCTGTGGTGTTAAAATTGCTGGCTTCTTGGCATTATAGTCATGCTTTCTGACTGCACAGTTTAATCACCTGGAAAAATGGGAGGGGAAAGAAAGGTCAGGAGAACCTCCAGGCAGTTATGACAGAAGGAGGAATGTCTTTGTTCTTCCAGAATCGCTACAAGTAAAAATGGCAAAATAATGCATCAATAACAGCACAGAGACATCTGCACACATCTCCTCTCTGGCTTCCTTGAAATGCCAGGGTGGAACAGATTGAAAGCTTATGTTTTAGTGCCATATCCGCAGCTCAGTCCAGTGCACAAGCAGCTCTGGGTGTTCCTTTTAGCCAATTTGTGCCTCTCTTCTGAACCTGTGAAACAGAGATAATGTTTTCTGTACCCCTTCCCTGTCTGTTTTCTACATTGCTATCTTATACTGTGCATGTCCTAACATGTTCCCCACCCCAGAAGGAAGAATTGGTGGGTCTGATACTGTTTTATTGCTGGTAGCTAATATAGTCTGTCCTTGTTTTCATTTTAAGCTCTTTTAAAAATGAAGTAGCTAATGAGAAAAATTATGGTAGGACAAATGTCTGTTTCCCTTCTATCATTTCATTAAACGTTAGTATTTGCACAGTATTTTGAGATCGTCTCCTGCAAGTATTATAACTACATAAATTGAGTTTTAGTACTAATATGTAGAATTGTATCATATCCTGAGTTCGAAGGGACCCACGAGGATCGAGTCCAACTCCTGACTCCACAAAGGGCCATCTAAAAGTGAAACCATGTACCTAAGAACATCGTAGAAAAACTTACTGAACACCAACAGGCTTGGAGCCATGACAGCTTCCCTGGGAGTGTGTTCCAGTGCTTGACCACCCCCTCAGTGAAGAACACTCTCTCTTTCTTTTTCTTTTAGTTTCCTTTTTCCTTTCTTTCATCTTTCTTCTTTCCCCCTCTTCTTTCCCTCCTTCCCCCCTTTTTCCCTTTTTTCCCTTCCCCCCTTTATCCCTTTTTTCCCTTCCCCCCTTTTTCCCTTTTTCCCTTTTTTCCCTTCCCCCCTTTTTCCCTTTTTCCCTTTTTTCCCTTTTTTCCCTTCCCCCCTTTTTTTCCCTTTTTTCCCTTCCCCCCTTTTTTTCCCTTTTTTCCCTTCCCCCCTTTTTTCCCTTTTTTCCCTTCCCCCCTTTTTTCCCTTTTTTCCCTTCCCCCCTTTTTCCCTTTTTTCCCTTCCCCCCTTTTTCCCTTTTTTCCCTTTTTTCCCTTCCCCCTTTTTTTCCCTTTTTTCCCTTCCCCCCTTTTTCCCTTTTTTCCCTTCCCCCCTTTTTCCCTTTTTTCCCTTCCCCCCTTTTTCCCTTTTTTCCCTTTTTTCCCTTCCCCCCTTTTTCCCTTTTTTCCCTTTTTTCCCTTCCCCCCTTTTTCCCTTTTTTCCCTTCCACCCTTTTTCCCTTTTTTCCCTTCCCCCCTTTTTCCCTTTTTTCCCTTCCCCCCCTTTTTCCCTTTTTTCCCTTTTTTCCCTTCCCCCCTTTTTCCCTTTTTTCCCTTTTTTCCCTTCCCCCCTTTTTTTCCTTTTTTCTCTTTTTTACCGTCCCCCCTTTTTTCCTTTTCCCCCTTTTTCCTGTTTTGGTCTTTTTTGCCCTTTCTTGCCTGTTTTTTCCCCCTTGTTTGTCAGTGCCTGCCCGTGCGCGGCAGACGCGGGGGGCTTGCAGGGGCTCTGCGGCGCGCAGGGCCGAGAGAGGGCGGCAGTGCCGCTCCGGTGGGGCTGCCGCTCCGCCCGGCAGGCTGGCAGCCGGCGGAGAAAGACACCCCACCCCGAGAGATGGAGGCAAGGATAACTGACAATAAACAGTGCTTACCTACTTCTGATCTGGGGTTTACCCACTTGTAGTTAGTTTTCTGACCTAGGACCCCAAATACGTTCCTTTGCTCACTCCGCCGAATGTGAGCGTCGGCTTCTTTGTCACCTTCGCAGTGGCCTGAGGAATGAAAGGAAACGATCCTGGGGCAAAGGGCTTCTCTCACCAAGCATGCACGGCAATCCCAAACAAGTGCAGCTAAGGAGCTGATAATAGTCTCGTGAAGAATGAAAATAAAAGCCTCCTGCCACTCCTCCTCCAACCCGAGGGAAATCTCTTCCTATCTGTATTGGAGGATCAGCCCAGCCTTTCTCACCTGTGTGTTCGCAGCAAGAAACAGAACCTGCAGGTTCAGTCTGAATCACGAGGGGAGGGGATTTAGCAAGACAGGCCTCCTTCTTCAAGTACTTTTAAGAAACATATAAACGTCATAGTTTTGTAAGCTTCTGCAGAATGTATATAATCAGGGAGAGGATGTTGGATGCGTTTTTTTGGAGGTCGTGCTCTTTCAGCAGTGGTGTAACAATAGGAAATGGCTGGAATCAAATTATCTGCTGTTACCTGAAGGCATCCCATCAGTAGGAGAGTTATTGGATGTGCTGAAATTCCTTCTCGCTCCTCCATTCCCCAATAAACCTGAACGCTACTTCCTATGGGGATGGGCCAAGTATTGCTCTATTAGTATGCAGCACCACAGCCAGCAGGGCAGAAAAATACACACCAGGAGGAGAGAAAATAGATGACAAGCGGCGGGAGCAAAGTAAATGCTTTTAAATTCTGGACTGAAATTTCCCTCCACTGAGATTCCCTCTGATCTGTGGGATCGTGCTAAAATATTCTGAGGTGAAAGTGAGGTTGGTCCACTTACCCAAGTTCTGTTTTCAAAACAAAAATGAAGCCTAAACAGGGAGGCAGAGAATTTTTTTGTGATGGAGGGTGAAAACCCAAGAATCATGACAATGGGCACAGAGTGACAACCCTAAAATCCTCTGAAAGTATCCTAATCCGTAAAGCTGCTGTGAAAATGATCTTTCTGGTTCTCTGGGTAGTTACATAGCCCTGGTGATCAGCACTGTGCTAGACGTTCCCCTTTGCATTGCATTTATCCTATACCCAGCAACACCTTCAGTCCCCAGACACTACCTCACCTGCCATCCCGGCAGCATTTACATCAGCTGAAGGGCTGTTGCCGGGTTTTGTCCTCCGTGTGCCACTACTGTCTCATCCCTGCCAAACAATAAGGACTCTCTGTTCAATTTACTCTTATAATCTATCCCACAGGATGCCCTTCAGGATCAGGACTTTCTTCAAGAGTATTCCTTGCGTGTGAGTTAACCATACGGTTCCTCCTATAGATAACTGGGCTTCCTTTAAACAGCATTCTGTGTGAGGAAGGAGCAAAAGACCTGCTAAAAGAGGATGTTAAAAGCATTCAAATCCTTCACTATCAACCATAAACAGAGCGTGGTGCACAGATTAAAAAGACAGCAGGAAAGAGAGGAGTTAACTATTTAAAACAACCATGTTAAGTAAGACCTAATTAGTGCTAATCTGTGTTTCTTTTTTGCCCCAGGAGCAGTAAGTGTACACAGAAGAGGAATTTTGGGGGAAGAAAGGTAGGAGAGGTCAGCCTACTATTAACTGCGTCTTGTTTAGTTGGGTCACTGCAGTTGACCTCGTTCAAATCTTTAATTGACATCTTGGTTTAAAATCCAAGATGGCAACACTATGTAAGATTTGTGCTCGCTCAGAGTCATGCTGTTTTCATTAGTCTCTCATTCTTTATCAGACATGTATTTCATATGCAGCTGGGCATTTAGATTTAGCTGTGTCATTACCCATAAGAAGATGGGGTACGCCCATTTCCATTGAATCTGAGGGGAAATAGGATTGTTCAGCATCCTTGGGAGCAAGGGAAGAAATCAAAAAGCAGGTGATTAACTAAAAAAAAAAGCAAGAGTGAAACACCTGAAGTGCTGTGAAGATGCTTCCCTGGACGAAGGTTTCTGAGATTATCCTGAAGTGCGGTAGGGCTTGGTGTTTCTGACCTGAGGCGTGCTGTGCCAGCTGACCCACCTGAGTTTCTGTCCTTCCGTCTTTAGTTTTTTGCTTTTCAACAGAAAGGTCTGACTGTGGTCGGCAATGAATCTATTTGCAGATCTTGCCAAAAAACCTCTCAGAAATCCAAGTATTTCCCTACAGAGGACGAAGTAAGGAGAAGGTATTTTTGTGTTAATTTCTCCTGAGGTTGCTCTGAAATTTATGGAAGAGGAGAAAACTGAAGTAATAAGCTTTCCTCTAGGTGCCTCTGGAGGCAATACTGATGCAGGCTTAGTTTAATCACCACGCCTGGGTAAACTAATATTCACTAATCCACTCAAAATTGTTTTTAAAGGAGGTGCACTTACAGGATCCTCTCCCTGAAGACAAAGGAGTCTGAGGCACCCTCCACCCAACTGCCATGAGTGAAGGGGTGCAAACTGGAGCAGGCTGGTATCTGGAGATCTCAGAGTCGATGTCCCTTTTCCTCTCCCTGTCAGGAGAGTTTCCTAATCCCTGGGAGTTCCCTTTGCATGGGAAATGAGGCTCTGCATGGCTTTGGTTTATGAACAATCTGACAGAATAAGTCATCGGTAATTTCAGGCTGAACTTCCCAACTGCACTCATCTGTGCCCACGGCAGAGCCAGGAGAGGGGGCGGCGTGGTTATTCACCCCCACATAGTTAAAGATGTTGCAGAGCTGCTTCAAGGCATGTTGGCTACTCGCAGCTTGCAGGGATTGGGGGGCCAGTTGACAATGACCCAAGTGCCATCCTGCATTGGATACACCTTCTCCAACTCCTCATACCTGTTAGGCACCAGCTGTGGTCATTATTATGCCAGAGGACCTCTCCTTTCCCTTTGTATGTCCTGTCTCCTACAGCGGGATTGCACCAAATTTTTAAAAAAGTAATCTTCTTGGAGGAATATTCTCATAGCCTTTTCTGGAAAGGCAGTATGTTTTTAATATCTGGTTTCCTAAAGAGTTAAGGTTCATGTAGTCATGCCATGTCCGCCCAGCCATTCCCCTTTCTGCCAAAAGTTTTGAACTGTCTGTCACCTTCAGCTGAATTTCCCAGAGAGATAGAAGTTTCAGCAGCTTCAGTCTTTAAGGATTTTGAAAACCATTAGCTGAATAGAGGACTTCAGAGTTTCATCAAAGTCTGACATCTGCCAACCACCGAAAGCACCATTCACATGGCCCCTGACCAGTCACACCATGTGTAGTTTCCTGGTGGGAGGGTAGAGGCAGAGAAGGGGCAAAACATTTTGGTGGGGTCTGGAGGGGGGTGTGAGGGCATGGGAAGGTATTGCACAAGAGGGCACAGAGAACACAAGGAACCAGGCTTTGTTAGTCCTGCTGTTGATGGAAGATAAAGAAAAAAGACTGTAGATAGGCTTTGAGGATTATCAACATATTTATATCACGAAGAGTTATTTTATAGTGCTGGGATATAATCTTCTGTTGCTCTAGTGTTACTGTCATCAAACCAGAGTAGGGCCTAGAGCTCCTAGAGGAGGTAGAAGTGGCAGTGTGCTCAGTGCTGTATGGATCCTTGCCCAGAGGTCTTTTACTCTGCAGAAACCCAGGGGATGGAAGCCCCAGCCTGGAGTTCAAATCTTTACTGACTGATTTTGAAATTGTTGTTAATGCATTTATTTACAGATCTGGAAAGAATGAAGCACAATTTTGAGTCTGAGTGTATCCAAGTGTATCTTGAGAAGACCTGAGCTGAAAGAATTGGCCTTTGGAAAAGGAATTGCTATGATCATGGTGTGTTGGGGAAAGATGTCTTTTTTTGTGCAAGCCTTAGCTTACCTCTAAGGCAGTCTCAGAGGAGGGAATAGGGCTATACAGCATTTATTTGCAATGCTCTGCTCTTTGTTTCTGCAGGTGTTTGTCAGGGATGCTTTTGGGTGAGAAGCTGGCAAAATGTTGAGGTACTGAACCCTGTGGGGACGGAATGTTTCTAGTCTGGTTGAATGGAGAGTCCCAGCTGGGGACCAAACATAAAGTGGTGCAGCACAGTTAAGTACATTCCCTGGCTCACTACACATTCTGCAGTCATGAGCGTTAGACTTTATTACTACAGGCTGTACTGGCTCCCCTTAGCTACTGGAGGAGGCTGTGAGACTGAAAATTTCATCACCACAGCCTAGAGGGCTCTTCCCTGTTTTATTGGTGTCGCCTCCAGAATACCTTATCTCTTTCCCTGTCCCCTCATATTTTTGATCCTTTGGTCTCTCTGCCCTGTTAGGTTAGGTGATAAAAGGCTCATCTTCACATACACGGGGGGTGGGGGGGTGGGGGGAGGAACCCAAAAAAGTCCCTGCCCTGGCTCCTCCCTGGATTGTCTCCAGGATGTCTCAGAGGCTGAGGGGGTCCCTGCCTGAGGGTAGGAGACTCACCCTGAGGTGCAGGGGATGAGCATCGTGGGATTGCACAAGACTTATTACGGGAGGTTTTGGGGAGGAACCAAAGGTGAGGACAGGGAGGGATCAAGGTGATCTGGGGAGGAACAAGCATGGGAAAATAGAGTGATAAGTGTTTAAAAGGGACAGGTCATGGGTAAGCAGGGGCTGGCAAGGACACTTGCCTGCTCCTGACCAGTGCAGTCTGTCCTGTCTCCTTGTTAAGGTCTTTTTTCCTTGGTGAGAGACTCCCTATCAATGTGTGCCTGCGTTTACAGGGTGCAAGTGCCAGCTGCTGGGGTGTGACCGGCCACAGGTACCCGGGCACCCATGGTGCCAGCAACTGGATCCAGCCTGGGTGTGTATGTTGGTGTAAGCAAATATTGAGCTGGACTAGCTGGCTGGAAGGATAAGAGGTCAGGGAACTGGGTATGGAAATGGCTGTAAGTCTGGGCTGGGTGTACATGTGTCCTGTGCATCGGGAAGCTGGAGGTGCTGGCAACCCAAGGGGTCCTGGCCAACTGGGTCTGCTGGGAGGCCTCTGTGTGTTTGTGTATCTGCACAGGAGGCAACTGGAGGTGGGAGGATCCAGTGCTAGCTGCTGGGCAGGCTAAGTGTCTGTGGGCATCTGCTAGAAGGATCCACACTGTATTCATACACGCTTTTTTTTCTTCCCACCACCCACAACAGATCTTCACCCTGATCAGGCTGAGAAGGGAACAGGACAAGGCTGTTGCTGCTGCATGTGTTTGGGTGAATACTGAGTGTTTCTGTACTGATCTGTGTGGCTGGCTGTGTGTATCTATGTGTGTACATGGTGTGTACATACCTGTGTTTGTATGTGTGCCTACTGGGAATATATTCTCAGCTGTGCTATGGGTTGGACCTGGGGGAGTGGAGTTGCAATGGCAGTTCCTCTCTTGAGCTGCCGTATCTGGGGACCCCTAACTAAACCCTGCTGACCCTGCTGGAGGGTACCCACAGGGTGCTGCAGCTCCTCACCTTTGGATTTGGGCCAAAATGGCTGTGTCTTAGTTGTGCAGCAGGATGGCTCCAGAACAAAACCTGTGTCCCTTGCTCACGCAGAGTGATGAGCGCAGAGGAAATATCCCTCCTGTGTGCCCAAATCCCTCATCTGTTTCCTTAACCCTTTCCCTACTCATTGATCCATGTCATTGCAATGCATGTAAGTAGAATATATAGCTACGATAAGCGTTTTCCTTTACACTTCTGAAATACAAAACTCACCAATTGTATCAATAAGTAAAAATAATCTACTTTTTGTCAGGAATGAATTTTTACAAATGATAAAGTGCTCTAGAAATATGGCTCCAGATGGAAATTCTGACCCCTCATTGTTCCTCATCTCAAAAGCCTTTCTAATATAAACCTACAACAAAGTGCAGAAGCGCCAGCAATCTGTCTGTGGCAATAAATGAAATTCAGGTGACAAAATCAAATACAATTTCTTTCTTCAGAATCGTAAGATGATATGATGGGTGCAGCATGGTGGAGTCACTGTAACGTGCTACAAACTTAAAAGATGATGTGGGTGGCTTTGTTCAGGTCATGCACTACTGAAAAATAAATACCAATAAGCTTGTTTTCACCAGGTCTGATCAGATTTTAGATTTCCAGCCGAATCGCTATGTATACATTGCTACCAAGGCTGACTCCAAACGTTAACACAATGTAGCTAAAGTGAAATCTGGCTGTGGGACAGAATGGGATGAATTTGGAAACAGATTGTAACTCACCTCTCCCCATTCCTGCCCCCTCCCTTTTCATTAACTGTTGCCCTTATTTATGCAGACAGGCATCTTTCCCAAAGAAGCAGCAAAGTGATAGCTTGCAGAAAAATCAGTCTTGTGCTCTTTGAATATTTATGCTTTTCTTATGTAGTCTCTTATATCTGTAGTTTAGTGACTTTGGCCAGATGCATAAGTAGGACTACATCTGTGTGTAGGATTGTGCACAGCTGGAACCCTGCCAAGTAAATAGGCAGGCAAAGGAGCCCCTCTCACTGAAACGCAGGAGGGGGCCGGGGGAGCTTGTGCTCAAACCCCTTGATGTGATGTGGGGCACCAGATGACAGGGAGGAGGAGGAGCAGAGGAAGAGCTCACTCCCCAAATATGTGTCTTATGAGCCATGTGTTGGCTCCTGAATGGTTTGGCTCAAAACCCTCAAATATGTGCAATATCAGCCCTAAAACCTTCCCAGGGCAGTGATACGTGGGGGCTGGATGGCTGGGTACTCCTGGCTGGCTGCACCACACTGCTTCCTGGGGTCTACTGCTGTCCCTGGTGTCACTCTGGTCACTTCAGCTACCTCTGTTCAGGACAATCCATTTTTTAGTTCGTACTCAGAACAAATCCAGTGTTTCAGGCCTCACAGGGATAAGGTACAGCTGACAGCAAGCTGCTGTCACCAGAGCAATTAACTAAAATTAATTAAATTAATACAGAGCAATTAGTGTTGCCACCTTGCTGAAGCCTCCTGTTGCGTGACCTGTCCATGGCTGGGATGTCCCCCACTTCCCTTGGGAAAATAATGCCTGGGAGCACATTTCCCCTGCCAGAGTGACCTGAACTGATGTGCTTGGTAAAGCAGATGTAGGGAAGGATGTCCTATAGTCCCTGGGGTTATTGGTGGGTGAAAAATTGGACAGGAGCTGGCAATGTGCACTTGCAGCCCAGAAAGCCAACTGTATCCTGGGCTGCATCAAAAGCAGTGTGGCCAGCAGGTCAAGGGAGGTGATTCTGCCCCTCTGCTCCGCTCTGGTGAGACCCCACCTGCAGTGCTGCATCCAGCTCTGGAGCCCTCGGCACAGGAAGAACACGGAACTGTTGGAGCGGGTCCAGAGGAGGGACACAAAAATGATCCGAAGGCTGGAGCACCGCTCCTATGAGGACAGGCTGAGAGAGTTGGGGTTGAGAGAGTTGAGAGAGTTGAGAAGAGAAGGCTGTGGGGCGACCTTATTGCAGCCTTCTGGTACTTAAAGGGAGCTTATAAGAAAGACAGAGAAAGTCTTTACCAGGGCCTATAGTGACAGGACAAGGGGTCATGGTTTTAAACTGAAAGAGGTTTAGATTGGACATAAGGAAAAACCTTTTTATGGTGAGGGCAGTGAGACACTGGAACAGGTGTCCAGAGAAGTTGTGGATGTCCCATCACTGGAAGTGTTCAAAGTCAGATTGGACGGGGCTTTGAGCAATCCAATCTAGTGAAAGATGTCCCTGCCCAAGGCAAGGAGGATTGGTCTAGATGACCTTTAAATGTCCCTTCCAACCCAAACCATTCTATGAATCTAAGATGGGAGATAAAAAACACTACTATGTAAAATGCAGCCCCCCAGCAGCCTGGTGAGGCAGGGGCTTGTTTTGCAGAGGTAGGAAGGGGCTGATGGCTTGCTCAGGGCTTGGGCTGGCTGTGTCACACCCTCCAGGCTGGCAGGTATGGCTGCTGAGTGAGATCTGCCCCATGATGAAACGGCAAGTGGACCTCAGTGACCATAAGCATGTGGTGCCTGTTTGTGTTGCAGCTGGACTTCCTGCCCTGCCTGCAGGCCAGTTGCTGCCATCTGCACTTGTTAGTCTGAAGTGTTTCTACAGCATTCCCCACAGGAAGAAAACATGCAAAAGCTTTCCTAGAAAAGGAAGGGAGGGAGATCAAAGAGCAAGGGATGAAACTCACTCTGGCTGGCCAGTTCAGCCCTGCAGTGGAGACCTGCCCTGAAAAAGGAATGAGGTAATATAACCAGCTAAACCCAACCAACTAAGGTTGTGAAGTTCTATGTTCAGGCTGCAACTTTGATTTTCAAATGTTTGTTGGGGCGCTTGGGGAGAAGGGGAGTGAAGAGAGATGCTAGAGCTGCAGCTGCCTGGCTCTCAGAAGACAACACTGATTTAAGCATTTTCCGTCTTCAGTGCAGATTGTTTGTATTTTCCCTAACATGACCGTATTATATATACAAGGATATACACTGTATTTTAAGGACACATATCTCTGAGGAGGATTAAAAAGGCATTTACTTAACAAATCGTGCCTGTTTCTCAAGTAAATCTCTGATCTAAGGCAAGGAACCATACATATTTAGACTTGGAAGTTGTTTCTGTGTATGATTAACACAGATTTCTAATGTATATGGTATTGCTTCTCCTGCTAGCCACAACTTGCTTCATAACTTACAAGGGAAATTTCAGTGCTGTCTATTGAACTGTGACGGAGACAAAGGGAATTTTAGAGGACAAATGAAGGATGCTCTTGAAAACCAGGGATGTTAATTGGTACTCTGCTTTGTATTGATCTCACTCGTCTGCTTCTGAATTTGACTGAGGTTCTGCAACCCCAACGCAGGCAGATTGCCATTAAAGAGTTTTTGTCTGCATTAACCCAGCAGTATTAAACCCTCTGTGGTTCTGGTATCCACCTTCCTTTTCTTTTCCTTTTCCCACCAGAGATGCCCATCTAGCAGATTTTCTGTAACCCCATACCCTGCCCTAAAATCACAGGAATTTGCACATCCAACTGGTCTATTAAAAATTGTCCGGCAGTCCCTGAAAAAAACACCCATATGGCTTGCAAAGCATTGCTTAGTCTTTTTGCACTCTTATGTTTCATTCTGTGGAATTGCTGATAGTGTGGTAGCTTCAAGTTTCTCCACATTAATTGCAATGATATTTTTCAGTCTTTTCCTGCCAAGGAAGCTGCTGGCTTTCGATCAGAAATCACATGTGTGCTAGAGAGAAGAAGTGGATTGCTGTCAGGTGGCTCCTGTCTGTTTTGCCATGGAGGGAAGGGTGAGGTACATGACACAGGGCTTCTGTGACTGGGGAAAATATCTAAGATACACAAGGTATATGAAAGTAAGTGGTAAATAGGGGCTGAAAACCCCGATAACCAAACCCAGGGGCCCCTGTTTATATAATATTGGACTTGAATCAAGCAGACATTGTTTCTATTCCTGGACTCAGTGCTGAGCTGAGACTACCGTAGATTGCCCACCCACCTGCGCCTCAGTGTCCCCATGTGTGAATGGGAGATAAAGATGCCAGACTCCTTTATAAAATGCTTTGGGACCTGCTGATGAAAAGCAGTCAGCATTATGTGAACATGAAATGCCTTGTTTGCCATGATGTGGTATCTTATACATTAAAAATTGTATCTGCGGAGTGAAAAGGCACTAATATATATGTAATAAATAGGTGAAGAACCAGTCAGAGATAAGCAAAGAAGAACATAGCTCCCACTAGCTTGGCTGAAAAGAAGCATCACATGCAGCCTGTTGGAGCACAGCCTGCACACCAGATGAATTACGGATACAGAGATGTGCGGAGGGGCCATTCAACAGGGACAGCCAAGCCTTTCTGCAGATGGAGGAAGACCCATGCTGAGGGTTGTCACGTCTTTCCCTAGGAGATTTTGGGTACAAAGATGCCCACATGTGCAACGTAATGCCTCCTCAGTAGCCCCCAGGTTTCTGGAAAGCCAGGAGTGTATTGTGCAAGTGTTGTGCAGATGGTGTTCATCTGCTGAGTGCACACAGTGCCACCAGCAAGCATTGGACCTATGGCACAGCCATGCAGCGATTCTGTGCCCACACATGGGAAGGGCTGCGCTTATCAAGCACACAGTACATGTCTGGACAGCTCGTGCACTCCAGGGAGGCCCAAAATTCCCAGATATAGCTGCCATGCAGAAACACCAACTGGTCTGCCAGATGACCTGGCAAGACGGTCCTGGATAAAGGCAAAAGCCTCCCTCAAATGCTGATTTGGCATGGCATCCATACAAAGGCAGCAGGAGACATCCAGGGACCATATCTGTGCCCCAGCCAGGACTGCTTTTCTCCTCCTGCACTTATTTGGTTGTTGGTACCCTCTGGGTACCTCCACCCATGTGGAAAACACACTGTTTCGAGCTTCACAGCCAGGTGAAAGACTGATGGGGTTTTGCTTCATGGCTAAACATCTGCCAGGGGATTTGAGAGATTTCTGGGTTTGTGAGCTTTTCCTCAGTTGGGAGGGCTGAAAGGTTGCCACGTTGGGGCTCACAGTTTCCCACAGGGGTACAATGCAGCCGTTGCACAGCCCTCGTGCTGCCACCAGCACACCACTGCCTGACCTGTTCTTGAAGGGGCCTGAACCCTGGTCCTCTCTTTGCCTCTCAGTAACCTCGGCTGTTGCAAAGAGCTGGGTTTTTATTTCAGTGGGAAGGGAGGAGAGCGGTCACCAGGCGCGAGGTTGTCTCCAGCTCCTTTGCTCTTCCCCACACGCAGGTGTTGAGGGGAGCTCATTGCAGATCAAAGGAAGAGGAATACTTCAGGGAGGGGAGGTTACCAAAATGCCCTGCAGTCCAGCTCACTGGCAACAAATCACTTCTTTCCTGGGGGATTTGCAGGGAGCCCAGCTTTCTTTGAAAGGGAGGTTTGACAGGACTTGTGTGATGGATAGTGTGAAAAGTTTCCAGTGAGCAATTAAAAAGAGGCAGGGGTGGGGGGCGAAGAAGGACACTCTTAGCATTTTTCCGTGACTATTTGGGTAACTGGAAGAGCTACTTGTGAAACTTTGAAGCAACAGTGAATTCTTGGAGGGAGAGAAGATGCCCCAAACACTACATTTCTGACAAAACCTGAGTTTTTCTCCCTGCAAACATAAAGTGAGCAAATGCCAGACCAGTCATGCAAGTAACAGTTCAGTGCTTGTTTTATGCCACCTCTTTTGGTGACCTATTGTAAACAGAATTTTTTTTCAAGTTCCTTACTTCCCCTGTCTTACTTGACATTTCTTTTGAACTTCATCTTCCTTTTCTAAGGCAGCAAATTCTGCTTCTCTCTTCTCTCTATCTCTCCCCTTCCCTTGCATTTTCTGTGAAGAGCACAGACATTTCCTCCACATATTGATCCTGAGACACTAATTTCTGTTTTGTCTCAGGTAATTCAGCAGGCTTGGATAATTAAAAGGTAATGACTGTATCTCTTCTCCTATTCAGAGATTTTTCTATACCAGTATATTGGGCACAGCAAAGCTCTCCCAACCTTGAAGATGAACCGAGTGTCAAAAAATTTATCCATTTGAATGAGGCTTTTAGAACTCAGTTGAAGGACTGCTAAACAGTTACAGGCACAGAAACTGGCAAGATCACATTTTGCCATGCAAGCTGCAGTTTGATCAATGTGGCAGTTATTTGACAGGAAATTAGGAGAGAGTTTTGAGAGTCATGAGAGGAAATTAGGCCATCTTATGCTTTTAAAACTCTTTAAAACTCAGTGGTAATCCTCCTCCCCTGGAGGTTTACGAGCATGCAGGCAACTTCTGTATTTAATCAAGAAATCGAGCACAGCACAAAGGCTGAAAATGTTTTCCAGGGGCAGTGGGACAGACCAGAAATCTTAGTTTCTGGAAATCTTGACCTCAGCATCTTGGTTTGCATACTCCAAATACTCAGTCATGTATCTTGCTTTATCCAGTGCTGAGGTCTAATTTAGAAGCACTCTACAGCATCAAGTGCTGAACCTGGCCTGACTGGCACCTCTGGAAGTTTCCTGGACCTCATAGGAATCTCTCAGTAGGTTGGACTGTCTATCCAGAATGAATCTTGGTTCTCTCCAGCAGAAGAAACTAGCCAATGTGTCTGAACTACGTGGAAAAGAAGGTCCCATGGAATGAATCATCTATATCCCCTGGTGGAAGCAGGGTGGTTCCAATCAATGCATTACAAAAAACCAAGGGAAACCTCTTTCCTGTGAACGATCAACATAAGCCGGCTGTGCAACAAGTCTAATTCAAGAGGAGTAAACTTGGAGTCAGTCAGCAGTGTTGAGGATGCCTTGGAAGCTTCTTGGTGTTAATGAAGGTTTCACTGGGATTTTAAGACTTTAAAATTGTGCTTTTCTGCCAGACGTGGGAATGCAAAATTATTGCAGATGCAATAACTATAGCCCAGTGGAGAGGTTTTGGGCTGGAACACAGAAGATCTGGTTTCTGTTTTGGGATGTGCTGATTGTGACATGGGAAAATACTCTGTGCTAGATTTAGGACAGTTTAATATTTTTGGCAGTCACAAAACCCAGTTTTATCCTTCTGTGCTCTCAACCTTTCCACACACTTAGCTTTCCAATGGTTGAGTCCCCAGGGCCAAAGCTTTTTAACCTCCAGTCTGGAAACTACTAACTGTAAAATAACAGAAGGTGATCTGTGGAAGCACCGTGATTTAAAAACAAAATGAAATTATTACCAATGACAGCATGAACAGACAGAATGGGGACAATACAAGTACAGAACATCCCTAACTGTATTTGGTTGCAAATAAAAGCTACTGTGGTGACTCCACAAAATAGCCTTTTGATTTGTTTCCCAAAAGATGTAAGTTGCTCTGGGTATGAGAAGCATCACTTTCAATGAATGGCTTTTTGCTGCTGTCTGTGCAGACAAAGATACACACCTCGACAAGGTGTCTCATGTTTAAATGCCATCATGGTGCCCAAACTGGTGCTTCCCAACCTGTTCAGCATCTGGAGTCAAAGTTTATCTCACGTACCCCCCCAGCAAATCTGGAGGTGACTGGTATTTTCCCTCTTATGCATGAACTCTGCAGTTACGGCCGTAGTTCAAGCTGTAGAAGAATCAAATTCAACCCTCCCATCTGCCCTGAGGGAATGTGAAATCTTATACCCCACCTTTTGGGAGGTTGTTCTTCCATTCAGGTCCCTGGCAGCTCTCAGCCTCTCCCTCCCAGTGGAGCACTCCTGCTCCCTATGGAGTATTTCCATGTTGCCTAAGCCAGCTATGACCTTGCAGCTCACATGAGAGAGCGCTTGATTGTGAGGAGGATGGGAGACCCGAGGTCCAGTCTTTGCTCAAATTAAAAGCTCAGTGTTTTAGTCAGATGTTTGCTAACAAGGATTTAAAAAAGGGCAGAGCACTGAAATGGGGAGCCAAGGCCGTAAGTTAACTCCTGGAATAACTGCTTATTGAAGTGATGACCAAGCTTTTTTCACTTGGAGCCTTTATTGCAAGTGGGGAAAATGTATTTCCTTTATTTCAGTTTCTTCATTTTAGCTTGGTCAACTTGTTCATTAGAAATAAGAAATTAATTACAAGTTAAAAAAACTGGAAATTTCTTTTTCCTAGCCACCAGCCTATGAATAAGCTGAGACACCAGGGCTGAGATCTACTTGTTCTAGGCTGTTTAAGCACTGGTTAAGAGTTATTTAATGAACATGATTTTTCTTTGCTTAATAATTCAGTTAACTTTAAACACAAAATGTGTTTTGACACCTTCTTCTCTCACATCTAAATAACTTAATGTGACTTTATTTGATAATGAAAACCAGTACTGTCTTTTTGTATGTTATTTATTGTAGCCTAATTTCTACCCAAAGGCACTTCAGCATATCTCCAAAGAAAAAAATTGAATTACCTAGTAAGTACAAAATCTAATTTGCCATTTTCCTGATATAATAAAAAGTAAAAATTAAGCATTTGAATAAAAACTTCAGTTTAAGTATTTGAATGTATACATATCATAATCTAAGTTAGCAAAACAAGGAAGTATGAAATACAGCAAAAGGCTTCAGGTGCTATGGAAGAAATCTCAGTGGTTACCAACTACTACGCATCAACTTTCTTTGGAAAAATGATTAAATACAAATGTATTTAAATAAAAATGTAAAATTAAACCCCCAATAACTTTAACCAAGGTCACTTGCTTTCTCCTTCAAGTGACAATTAAAATAAATTGTTTAAATCCCACGCATATGAACCGCTCCACCCAGCTCATTTTTCACAACAGGAGGTAGCAAGTTTTCTGTGCCTCTGTGGTCACGAGAGAGAGGAGGAGGGAGGCACACTGCTAACCCTGTCGCTGCCGGCTGCCGTTTCAGTTCACCTCTGCTCACTCCCAGCCCTCCCTCACAAAGGGCTTCCAGCAAATGTACTTTTTGCCTCATGTTTCTCTGTACTGCCTTTCTGAGGAGCAAGGCACTTGTGTTTTCTGCCTGGCCTTTCCCCTCTCCAAACACCCATCTCTCTACCCTTGTCTTGTCCCATTTATGTCCCCCACAGATCTCTCGTGGTGGAGGATACCTCTGAAACCATCAGGTGTGACCAGAAACTCTTGGAAGAGCCCAAGATTTCCATGGTGCAACAAGTCACAACACATGAGGCTTTTAGGGCATGCAGGGAAATGGGAACTACTGCATCTGAAGGGAGAGAACCAGAGAGCTGCAGTTTGGCATCCTGGAAAGTCAGGAGATGAAAAGCGAAGCAGCCTTGATGCATCAGTTCAGCCCAGGGAAAGAGATGCTATTTACTATGGTGCTTGTTACTCATCTGCTCCCGCCCTCCTTTCTGTCTGACTCTCAGAGTTGTTCCAGCATTACATGTCCCACCCACATTTTGTACTAAACCAGTCCAGTCCAACCTCCCTGGATGCCTGTGGGAGAGTTTCAAAATCCCACCACACCACTCACTGCAATTATACCTTATTCCAGGAATAGGAAGGACTTGATCTCCATGGCATTTCCAAGGGCAGCCCAGTCCTTCTGCTGGGATGCTGCTGTGTGTGCAGGTTATCAAATTCCCTGATCCCAGCTGTTGCCTCTGAATTATTCTGAGACTCTTTAGCATTGCTTTTGGGTTGTTTTTTGGTTGTTTGGTTGTTTTTGGTTTTTTTTTCAAAATAAACATGCTGAATGCAGCATGCTTGTAACCCTCAATATTCAGATCAAATATCACTGCCTGGGGGATAAAGAGAAATAGGAGATGACATTGGGGGCTGATAAAATTTGTTAGCAACTGCTTAGCTTTACTACAAGTCTGATGTGGGGGAATGGACTCAAGGCAGGTTTGTCTGCCTTGAATGAAAGGCATAATGGCAGGTTTGCAAAGCCTTGTGACTGTGCTTATTTGCAGAGTTTAACGCATAGAAGAGCAGGATTTGCATCCACATGAGACTGCTTTGAATCTAGGCTTAGGGCGTTTGGTGTGGGAAGAGTTAATATTTCCTCCTCCTTAATTGTCATGAAAATGAGTCACAGTTTAATTCTGGGCCATTTTCTATGCCAGATGAATGGCACAGAGATTCTTTGCTCAGAGATCTGAAAGGACAAAAACAAGGTGAAGATGAGAACATCACATTCCAACACTCAAATCACAGAGCTTCTTCTTCCCTTGACTGGGACCTGAAATTCCTGCAGTTTTTCAAGTGTGAAATGAATGAAAGAAAATGCAAGCATCTCTCATTTCAAGATGTGCATGATTTCATGGCAAGCGCTTCATGCTTATTTTTGACTTGCCTTTGAGCCTTGCCCAATCACAATGTTTACTACATTTAAAACTATTTCTCTGCGGAATCAAATCCGGTTAAGGCTAAAGTCTGAGGGTAAATGCTCTAACCCTGGATTTATAAAATGGTTTGTAAATGTGATTAAAGCCAGCCTAGCTTTTCATGCTAAATAATAGAAATTATGCGTCTGACAGAGATATTTAGCTGAACGTTGCCAGTGATTGCATTGCTGTGTTCAGCACCCTCCTTTGTCTTGTCTCTTGTTAGAACAATAGGAGCACAGTCATACATTTTACAGTGTCCCACATAGAGTATATGTGGGACACAGTCCAATGTGTACTGCATTAGATTTGTGATTCCATAATGCCCTTAATAAAGCTGCCCTACTTTCTTTGTTGCCATGCTTTTCTAATATTAGAAGTGCTGAGTGCTATGGCATAGCCTCATTAATATTAAAAAAAATATTCTCCTATTACTAAGCAATCCTCATTCATCCACTTTTGGTCATTTGTCCTACCTTGAAAGGTGATGTGTCCTTAAACATCGGAAAGGCACGCATGCATCTGGAACGCTATCCTGTGCATTATGAGTGAGATGTGTGGCAACTGGAAGCTCCCTGCTTCAGCCCTCACTCTTAAGAGAAACCATGAAGTCCTTTCACAGGGGTTTATTTAATAAAAGGCAGTTGCTGCACCAGTTCCTAAAATACTGGCTATCTGTGTTATTCCTAATGATTAATGCCTTCAGCCTGATGATGATTTTATATATATATATATATATGTATATCTTTGTTGTCTGAGCTGTTAAAATACTTCTGAAGAAACATTCTCCTCTTAAATGAAGTTCTTTTGAAAGAGCGTATTTTCATTTCAAGAGGAAGATTAAGCCTTGCTTAAATATTAACAGGAATCTCTGGTGTGGAAATTATCTGTTTATCTTGAGTTGGGAGTCAGTCTCTAGCTGTTATGATTTCAAAGAACATCTCAAACATGTAACCTCATTAAAACCGGTGCCCAGTTGCCTGCCTTGGTTTGCAGATTTCATGACAGCGCCGCTCTCTCCTATTCATTTTGATGGTGACGATTCAGGCCTGGACACCAGGTATCATTGACTTTTACCGTGTTCCTTCAGGCACACCAAGGGAGGACCTGTTCTGAATGCCAGCAGGCATGGGCAAGTCAGAGGAGGAAGGGGAAGCAATTAAGCCTGATTTCAAGAAGGAAGTCTCCAGCTTTGAAAAAGCCAAGAAAAACCTTTGGCTCTTAGGAGGGAGAGAATTAAAAAAACATCTGATTGTTTCTTTGTTATAAGGAAACCAGTGCTGCAAGTTTCCGATCCCCTGAAGCACTTGACAGCATATCCTCCTTGCCCCGCTGGATGGGGACCTGGGGGATCCCAGGGATGGACTGGCCTTCCTGCTCTGACTGGGAGACGTTACTGCTTTCCTGACAACAAAAATGCCCACCTTCTTCACTACTGACATTATACAGGTTCAGTACTCACCTGGATTGAGAAAGAACCTCCAGAAAGAACCAAAAAATAATGGTTTTACTATTACGGATAGAGGAGAATTTGCAAAAAGCCAGTAGCCTAGAAACTGGACTGGACTGAATTTACCCATCGTGCAAATAAAGAACACATGGCTGACCATTATTGATTTAATGAAGCAAGGTCACAGAGCAGGTATTGCAAGCCAGACTTCAACATGATCGCATCAGTACAGTTGGCAAATCTAAAGCCTGAGATTTAACAGCGTTACAGTCCTAAAGAGCATGATTTTAAAGGAGCAATGGCTGTGCAGAAGCACACTAATGCCTGAAAGTGACCGGCAATAACCCTGTTTGTGCTACTGGCGTAGACCTAACTAATGCTCTTTTTCTCATTTGGTTTTTTTTTTTTCCCCCTCAATGCATAGAAAAGGAAGACTTGCTGACTTGCATTTATTTGTTCAGATTTAAAATAATCACAGTACCAATCCAGAGCTCCAAATGCATGTGCCATAATTTCAAAATCAAAGTGGAAGCAAATGAGGAAGGCTGCCTATGATCATAGGATCATACTTCAGGCTGACAGGGACCTCAGTAAGTAATGCAGTAAATACCACTCAGTAGTGCCTCTCAGGGAAAAAGAAGGGTGGCATTTTAATGTGCCCAGGAAGCTAACAAATCTGGTTTCGGACAGATCATAGGAAAAGTGCAAGTCTCTACATTAGAAGGGAACGCTCTCCAGAAGCAGTTAGCTGGGTTCATCTATTCCCAGGAAACAGATACTCCTGGGACTCGGTATCTTCTTACTGCACACAGGACATGGCCTTGTCGCAACTGGTAGGCAGAAATTCCTGCTTACCCTGCCTGAATCACTGAGCCTTTGTCAAACAGCAGCAGGTTTTCCGTTGTGAAATGTAATTGATTCGCAGTATCCTGGAAGGCTGTGCAAATCTGCAGTATTTCACATATCTGACATTTAAAAATTATTCATGCAATAGATATATTTTCCTTTAAAACCTATTCCATACCTGCCTCTGTTAGGGCTTCTTGCAAGTTATGTTGAAGCCCCAGCTGCTTTCAGAGAGAGGACACTTGAGGAGGGGGGTGACTGGCTCCAGCACGGAGCAGTCTTGTGCTACATTCCCATGTAAAAGGGGGTTTCTACAAACTGAACCCTTTCAAAACCTACGCTGTATGAGCAGACTTAGAAGTCTGGAAATCACATGTGCTCGCTTTCATGCACTCCTGCATGACTAATAAAGTGATGATTCTCTGTTATTTTCATCTTAAAGTAACATCTCAGCTGCCCTACAAGCCATGTGCAATGTTCTATTGCTAAAATAATAATCACTTCGGCAGTGCATTACAGCTATTTGCACAGCACTTAACAAGGGCGATATGACACAAACTACTGCTTAGGCTCAAAACCGTTTTTCAGAATTAAGAATTTCTCTATGACTCATGCATTCTTTTTTTTTTTCCCCTCAGCATAGTACCAATATGAGAATCCCCTTCTCCATGGGTCTACTTACATATTTCAGCAACCATGGATTTGCTAAGGTGGCTTAGTAAGCTCTAGCTACTTCTGCCCAGTCCATTGCATTTGTCAAGGGTCTTTGGAGGCCTGGCAGGAGCCCAGGCAGAGCAGAAAATGGCCAAGGCACAGGTACAGAAAGCTAAATTTATTGTGGTCAGGAATCCTGCCTCCTGTGCAGATCCAACACCTGCTGTTGTGTTCCAGGTATGTCTCAGGTGTGTCTGATTTGCTGAAGGCATGTCAGGGATTTCATCTGCAGGTGCGTAGCGTGCAACACATCTGTTGATTCAGTGCTGGCATGTGTGCTGCCTGGTGCATACACCCATGTTTTGGTCAGGAGAGAATGACTGATGAAGCTTTAAGCACATATTACACCTTCATAGGGCATGGTTGTACCCATGCAGATATGCACTCATTCCTTCCTTTCATTAAGGGATTCCATGTCCATGTTTGCTAACAGGTTATCTACCTGCTTTCTCACCTTATTGAACTGCGACTGACAGGAGCTTAGGAAAGCCAGCTAGCCCAAAATTGTGTCTACCAGATGAGTGCCCCATTTCAGGTGCCTACTTGCTCTCAAGCACCCCAGAAATGCAGATCCAACAGAGGACATGGTGCTTTTTTTATCTGAGCCCCATTTCTCCACTTGTGATGTGGGAATACATACACTTGTCTTCCTTTGTAGGATGTCCATATTGTCAGAGAGTGGAAACTGTACTTATTTAGGTCCTTCTCCATGCCTTAGTAAAGAGAGCACCAACGCCTTCAGAAGTATCTTGTTAGTGATGTACTTTCTTAAAGCCTCACTGGCTTCCTTTCAGTCCATCCACTCTTGGCATACACATCTTCTAAAGAAAGGGTCTGGAAACTGGGAAAGAATAAACCCAGAAAATGTGCTGAACAGGCTCAGAGAGTCCAGGTACAGGCATAATTCCTATTGACCAGAACGGAGAACGGCAAAATGTATTATGAACCCTTTGCTAGCACACGTGGTCTACTACTCGCTGTTGCACTTCGGACCCTTTAATACCACAAACATTAAAGCAGTTCCTGCCTTTAGATCCCAGAGCAAGAACTTCTGTGGGTTGTCTCAGTGGAAATGCACTCAAAGAGACACTAAAATGAAGCGTATGGCTCTCTTCAAGAACAAATTCCTGCCGGCCTGAGAAACTGCCAATTGTGTGGCATCAGATGTAGAAAAGGACTTGAGCAACTCAGCTCACACATCCATTCTTGTGCTGCATACTAAAGCTGTGGATGAGTCAGTACAGCTGAGTGGGAGAACCAGACAGGTCTGAATCACCACTTTTTTCTTGACTGTGAAGCATTATTATTTCCATGCAAATAATTTCAAATCTCAAAGCCATAGAAGAAGCCCAGTAGCAGTGATCGCAAACCTCATACCCCAGGAGGAGCCAACTGGTTAATGAGAATTCACAGCCACTTCATGTTTGAAGACACTGATTTATGTAAAAGGAAATTAACTGATTAATCTTAAAATCCTGGAACTTGAGAAGTACTTGGAGGGACAGTAAGCTCTGTTTCAGGATTTTGCTGAAGCTATGTATTATTCAGCTCTTTCCATCGTTATTCAGACTGATATATGAGAGGTTTGAGAAATGCAGCTGTGGAGTCTGACAGGATAAATGTTTAAAAAGTCTGAAAAAGAACAGGTTTTCTTTTAAGTACAGAGAAGTAAGAAAGAGACAGTGTGGGATCCTGGTACTCTATCAGGCAGATCTTCATCTTTTGGTTGCGTTCAGCAGGCTTTAGATAGAAACCTCTGCAGTATGTGGGAAGACACCTTCACACATTTGGAAAATAGATTGAGGACTTCTATCTGCTAAGTGTTATCTGTATCTGGATAAGTGTTATCTGTGACCTTTCTGTGTTTTACTTATGCCAACAGATAACAAGCATTTGCACGTTGTGTAAGCTTGATTGATTCTTTCATACCTGTTATACATCCTTTTATGTCTAGCACTTTCAACTTACTAGCTGCTTTAATAATAATAAAACTAAATACCAAGCTAAATAAAAAATAAATGAAAATAATAAAAAAAGTTTAAAAATCAAGGATTTTTTACTTTTATAATCTCAACATTTATTTAAGAAGAAACCAATATAGTTCTACAGAAAGAACTTCATACAACATATGAAATCCAACCGAGAAGACAGTTTCAAATCTCTGCAAACAACTCTATCAGAATTCTCTAGAAGAGCTATTAGGTTGTGAGTTCTCAGATAAAGTCGGTGATGTACCTATATGTACCTTGTATGGTATGATGGCCCGGAGCTGCAAAACTCAACTGAAATGTGTAAAAGGAATAGAATTGTGAGTGCAACACTTTTACTAGTTTTTTGCTGGTTGCTTTCATTTACAGAATTTAGAAACAGAAAAAGGATGTATGAGCCTATTATGTTTTTTCCTACGTGCAACTTTATGCTAATTACTTATTTCAGGCTAAGAAAAACATCAAGAAAGAACAAAATTATTGTCTCTGTCAGAGAAATCTGTGAGAGTGTGTGCGTGTGTCTTCCTTGAAGGAAGGTTTGGCAACCTTAAGAACAAAACGCAAGCTCTCTTGACAAGGCTGGCAAGCTTAGAAGTGGGAAGATGTAATATACAGAACACAGGAGGCTTCGTAGCTCAATACACACAGCCCGGGGAACCTTGGTCCCAGTTAGACACGTCTTCAAAGCAAAGCGCTCTGCTGCTGCCTTAACCTTTTTTGCTTTGCACAAAAGATCTTGCCCAGATTTGATAGTACTTCAAGCCAGGAGTAACTGGCAGCACTAGTGATGTAGATTTGAGCACAGATCGTGCTCTCATTTGTGTTTGCAGTTGCCTACATTGCAGTGAGGACATGGTCTGTATTACTAAAAGGCCGGATGTCCTTCATCGGCTTCCCTCAGTCCTTCTGGGCGCTCACGAGGACAGGCAAATATAGCGTGGTGGCCCTATTTCACACAATTCATTGAGAAAGAATCATACCCTACTCCAGTACAAACAGTATGGATTACGTCTTCAAAAGGTCCCGGCAACAAATGAGGGGGAACACAGCGCCACTGCAGATGGGGTAATTCCGATTTGGTGTTGCAATGTGTTCAGAGGTTGACTTGGCTACTGGAGTGCTGAGAGCTAGGTGCCATTCGCTCAGCTTAACTCTGCAAAGCTATGGTTAACCTAACTGGAGAAAAAAAAAAAACGTTTTAAAAAGTAAAGCAAGGAAAAATTCTCTCTAGGAAAACAATGGACTTAGCAGAGTGTAATAATGTCATTCCCTAGTGCTTAATTCCCATTTTGTATGCCTTACTGAAAATTTCTCAAAATAATGACTATACATAGATCTCCATAAAGTGGCTTGTTCCTACTAAAATAATAAAAACTGTAAAATTACTAAACAGGCATACAGTGTCTATTTCTCTTTGACCTTCACATATTTACCCCGTTCCTGTAACCTGACTACTTTCTTGGGGTTTATTATTATTATGTGCAGACAAGCAAATAAGAAAAGAAAGGTATTCCAAATTGCTCCCCCTGGGAACACCGGGTACAAATAGGTTTGAATGTCTGATGGAGAGCCCCAACGCAATCTTTGTGTTTTAGAGAAAGGTAATACCCCTGTGGTTATTTGACAAATGCATCTGGATCGTGTTTCAATTTTCAGAAGCCAAAGAGTATCCATCTCCTTTGCTTCAGCGCTAATAGTGCATGGATAATAAAACATGTTTAACTTGCGGCAATCCTTTTGGCGTCTGTGCTTTTTGTAATGAAGAAGTGTTTGCTGTGAGATGGTGGCAGGAAAAAAATCCCCACCCCATCTCCTTACAGGGTATGGGAAAGGCGTGCTGACTTCCAGGCCTGATTTTTCGAGCACTGGTGGATTACGTTTGCAACATTGTCCCTGGCGCATTTCCAGGAGTCTAATATAGGAAAGGTTTTTAACTTCTTTTGTCTTTCCTTTCCCATTGCTTTTGCCTTTCCCCTCCCCTTTCCTCTTTTCTCATTCCTTCCTTCCTTGCTCTTCTCTTCCTTTCTCTGAGGATCTGGTAAGAAAGGACAATATGTGGAAAAACAGCATCTCTATTCTTACCCTTCAGCTGGAATTATTAAGTTTCTTGATTTTTCTTCTTTTTGTTTTTTAACAAGTGAGACAGACAGCAGTGCAACTGTGTGGCACTCACTGGAGCTACCCTCCTTTCAGACCAGCTGATCGGCGCTGAGCCAGGGCAGAGATTCACCTCCCTGAGAAGGAGCCCCGCGCAGATCCGTGAGGGGCCAAAGGGCGCTGCGGTCCTCGGCCGCTCCTGGGCCCACCTGGCAGCCCTCGGGTCAGTAGGAGCCGGGGTCTCACGCTGCACACGACGGGTGCTGGGGTTCAGGGCAGCTCCCTTCATGCTTTAGGACATGAAATTCATGGAAAACTGTCACAGGGGGTGTCGGACTGAAGGCCGGTGGACGCGACCAGCTCACGCCAGTTTGCCACTGTGGCTCTCCCAGCTCTCCTGTGCCTTTACCGGGCGTGACCCCCAGGGCACGCCATCACCACGGCCCCTCCGCTGCCCTCCCGTGGGGTGAAGAGGCGGGTGGTCGTCCGGGCCCAGCGGCGCAGTGTGTGTGTGTGAGTTACCCCGAAACCCAGCCGCCAGGCGGGCAAGAACCCCCAGCGGGCCCTCGGCCAGCACCTGGTGGGGGGGAAGAGGGGCTGCCGGGGGAGCCGCCATCCCGCCGCGGCTCCCACCCCGCACCCTCCCCCGCCAACCCTAACCCGGGCCAGAGCGGTCGGCGGGGCGGCCGCGGCGCCTCCCGGGGGGCGGCTCCCGGGGGACGCCCCGCAGCACCGCCCTCCGGGGCGGGGCCGGGGCGGGGCCGGAACAAGCCGGGAGGTGAGGGCGAGGCCCCGCCTCCCCCACGGCCCGCGAGCGCCCGCGGCGAAGATGGCAGAGGAGCGGCGCTGAGCTCCGCGCCGCCGCCGCCGCCTCCTCCGCCGGGGGAGGGCGGTTATCCCCGCCCGTCTCCCCGTTCCCCCCCCCCCCGCCCCATTCCGTCCGTTAATGGAGGCCGGCTCCTCCGCGGCGGCGTGTGTGATGGTGCGGGCATGGCAGGGCAGCCGGCGGCGCTGCTGCCGCTGAGGCGGGGGGCGGCTGGTCCCGGCCCCGGCGGCGGCAGCGGCCAGCGGGGGCTGCCTCCCTCTGCCGCCTCCCCCCGCCCCGGCCGGCGCTGAGGGAAGGAGGGAGCGCCGCGCCTCGCCTCGCCTCGCCTCGCCGTGCCGCCCGCCTCGCCCCTCGGCTCGGCTCGGCTCGGCTCGCCGCCATGCTGCCCGGGGTCGGGGTGTTCGGCACCGGCCTGACGGCGCGGGTGATCGTGCCGCTGCTGAAGGCGGAGGGTTTCGCCGTGAAGGCGCTGTGGGGCCGCACGCCCGAGGAGGCGGAGGAGCTGGCCAAGGAGATGAGCGTCCCTTTCTACACCAGCCGCATCGACGAGGTGCTGCTGCACCAGGACGTCGACTTGGTCTGCGTCAACTTGCCGCCGCCGCTCACCCGGCAGGTCGCCGTCAAGACCCTGGGTGAGTTTGGGGAGGGGTGGGGGCAGCCCCGCTCCATTCACCCGTTTATTTGGAGAGGGGCGGCGGGGGATTGCGCTGCGGCAGCCCGGCATGCCGTCCCGCATCCCCCGGCCCCCCGCCGCTCGGGTCCCCGGCAGCGGGTCCCCGCTCCTCCGGGATGCTCGGGCAAGCCTGGGTAGGGTCGGGCCTGACACCCAGCCCACGCAGCGGGGGACGGAGCGGGAGACGGAGGAAGCAGGTGTCATCCTTGTGAGGGTAAAAAGCTGAAAAAATGATGATCCTGCTCGCCTTCGGCCGGCGGTTTCCATAAGCGGCTGGCAGGGGAGCGCGGAGGGGAGCATCGCTCCCGCCTCGGGGGGCTGCGGGGTGCCGCGGGGTGCCGGCTCTGCCCCCGGCCCCGGGTCGCCACCTGCAAACCCGAGAGGGAGGGCAGGAAACGGTGACAAGCGGAGGAAACGTGGTTGGTTTTTTTATTTTTTTTTTACACCCGAGGCTTAATTAAGATCACGTAGAAAGGGAAGGAGGGAGTGAGAAAGTAGGCACGCACAGACTTTCGCGGCTTCTCCGCTTGCAGGCGTGCAAAAATGGGCCGCGTCTCGCTTTCCCTTAGGCGAGCCTGAAGTCTGGGCTCTGCGCTCTCAGCTTCGTGACCTCTGGTCCTTAAACACTTGTGTTCTGGTGGATTTTAGTGGGAGTACCCTCCGGAGTAAGGAAGTCTTAATTTGTCCCTACAAATATAGGTGGGAAAGGGTAAAAGTGAGGGGGAAATGCTGTGAGTCATCTCTGTGGTGGAGTGCGTTGAGGTTAACAAGTCTGGGTGGCTGGTTTGGCTTTGGGGCTGCAGCTATGTAGGTTGATTGCTATCGCTTTCAAGCTCATAAATGTGTGTGGCATGTCGTAGTGTTACATTGCTACTAGCGTACTCGTTAGAATTAGTTACCATTCAAACGCTGCTGGTATTGCAGCCAGTGAGTGTTTTCGGCCTCTAAAATTAAGCAATTAAGTGAATTAAGGCGGTACCTAAAAAACCTCAAGTATAGTGTAGGCATTTGTCTGGAAACCTTGCTCAGTAGTAGTATTTTCTGTACTTGGAAAGGCTTGTCTTTGAGTCAGAGAACTTGTCTTCTGTAATACACTTTTGACTTCTTCCTCAAGATACAACACTTGTACCAGCCGCCTGACTTGTTTGCCAGAATGATGTGCAGATGAATTTGTAATGCAGAAATGTATATCCCACAAAGCATAAATAAAAGACAGTATCAAGGTAACGAGGTTTCATGTTTGACACGTGTGAATTTGGTGGCAACTGTTGGTTTTCCTGTGACATGCTTCCCTGCAGGTGTTGCTTTTGGAAGTGCCCCAACTTGCCTGTGCTCCTGGAGGTAGAGTCCTGCGAGGTTTCAGGCAAACAGCAGGCATCTGGTGCAAGAGCAAAATTTCTGAAATAACAAAGAAACACAATTGGTATGATTTTTCTGGAGGGCTTAAAGTAATATTATGCTTTGGCTCTCTCTGAGTATTTGCAGCTAAAGAAGAAAAAAAAATCTTTACCCAAACATGCTGAATTTATGAATGATGCTGACGATTGATGTAGCTGAGATGTTACTGATAACTTGCTGATGCAATCTGTGAGCAGCAGGCTGTAAAAAAGGTGTTTTCTCCCTATTAATTGGTATTGTACTATTCTCAGTTCTGTTTCACCTCTGGTTAATTTGGTTTGCTCCCATTCCCCAATGTTGTTTGTGTGTTGCAGTAGTAGCAAAATGTGTGCAAAAACACATGGAATGGTCATTAAGTAGGGATTAAACATATAAGGTCATAACTTGCAATGTGATAACTTTTAATGTATTACTTAAAGAATTATTATTTACAGAAATATCTCTTGGACTATAAATAACTCTCTCCCCAGTTATTTCAGAGTTAAACTTTTACTTTTTTGTATGTTTGTGTTGTTTTAATTCAGGCATTGGATCTATAACAATGAAAGCTCTTGAGTGTTCATACTGGTGCAAACATGGGGCTAGAGCAATGGCTCCCGAACTGCTGAGAGGAATACCTTCCTGGCTTCCACATGAGGGAAGGTATATATCTGGCCTGGGAAGAGGCAGGGACCAACTTTTCTTTTGTAACTATTTTATTTTAAATCAGCTTGTTGCCTTAAGCTGTATTTTCATTTGGGGAGCTTTCATTATTAAAAAATAAAAGCCTAGGGAAGCAGTTGGCAGTGTTTCCGCTGCCTGTCTAGAGCTGTGTTTACACTGTGAATTTGCAGCAGTGTTCAAATCCACTCTGGCCTATTTCTGATGCGGACTCTGGAGATGAAGGTGGGGTGAAACAGGTGTCCTTGCAGCTGTGTTTAACTCAGACCACTCAATGGGAAAAATTCGGCTGCTTTGTTTTCACTTGTATGCCTGACATGTAGATGCATTGCTGCTTTAAATGTATTTTTAGTGTTGTGGCCTGCCAACCACTATTAAAACACAAATGTGTGAATCCACACCCTAGCTGAGGAAGTCCCCACACTGTGGCTTCCTGGAAGCTGGGAGGTGGGGGGAGAAAATGGGAGAAATACGGCTTTAAACTTGCCCTGTTAACTTTTTCGCTAAACCTCTGCTGCTCATCACTGTTAGAAACAGGATCCTGAGCTGGGTCTGAGTCTCTATGGCAGTTTCCTTAGGAGCTAGATGAATGTTGGGCGAGTCTCTGGAAGAGACCAAGTTTGAGAGAATTGGAAACTAGGCGGCTTTGGATGATGACCGAAAGCATGTATAAAACCTGTGGTGTTTTAAGTGAAATGTACTGATGGCTTCTGTCACTTCTGTGTGAAAGGCATCAAATTCCCTGTTTGCTTCTACAAAACAGGGCTGATCGACCCTTTCTCCTTCCTGCCTCCAGTCTGTCCACTTGCTTAGGAGCTCTTCTGTTAATTGGTGTTTGTACTTGTTCCCTCTAGTTGAGGCTGCTGGGTGCTTGCATAATGCAAAACTAATGTCCTGACTGACTTGCTGCTTGGTGGTCAAGAAAGATCAATGGTTGAATATTTGGGTTCTGGTGTTGAATAAGGGTGTTTTCCTTTCTCACTGAGCTGAGAAGTTTGGCATGTTTGCTAGAAGTGGTCTGCTTTGCCCCTGCCTGCATGCATTGGTGATACAATTGTATACAGTCTACACAGAGATGTGTTTGCATACAGGGACAAAGTATGTCACCAGAGTTCCTATTTGTGCTCAGCATCAGAAGAGTTGCTGGTACAGACAAAGTTAGCCTCCACCTAGTTCAAAATTGTTAATGCATGACTTTTCACAGTATAATTCCTCCCCCTTGTTCAATACAATATGGCATTCTGCAGATCCTGACTTAAGTGGTTGCCCAGTGTTACTAAATAGCTGCCACATCAGGTGAAGTGATTTACTGCAGGTGGTGCTGAGAGGTCCTTGATGACATTTCATCTCTGAGCTGAAGGGGAAATCAGAGCTGTTTGAGTTTCTGGTCCTGTTGGTGCTTGACTCAAGTCAACTTGGCTAAAGAGAACTTATTCCGGAGGTTCATATGAATGTTTCTTGGTAGCAACTGTTTTGTTTTTGGGAAGAGTCAAGTACCACATGTTTTTTAAAGCATGTCTCTGGAGATGATACCCTTAATTCTGTTTACAGGGTTTTTGCTTACTCTTTAATCTTCAGTTAAGGACAGAAACACTGAGCTGAATATTCACTGCATGTGTTACCAACCATGTCTAAATAGTATTAATTGTGAAATGTTTGTATTGTAGTAGTGCATGGTAGGAGTCCATTGTGCCTGGAGACTCTGCAGAGCATGACTTTCCCAGCCCTCCAGAGGTTGTTCTTATTAAGGAACACTTAAATTTGTTTGCTGACTGGTGCTGCTTCTATACTTGATTGTAGTCATGAGGGAGCATCTTTATTGAGAAGGAAATGTAAATAGTACTGCTCAGATCCTCAGCTTCCTACTCTTCCTGGGAATCATGGGCATCGCACAGGCTTGCAGTACAGGCCTGCTGTCTGGAAGGTGTTTGAGAACCCCATGTTAAAGCACTGAAAATGTATCTCTGGATTGACCCCTGAAGTGGGAGGAACATCAGCTACAGCAAAGTAATGCACAGGTCTGGTGCAATCTCTAATTAATTTCTACATTCCTCTGTACCCATGCAAATCAGGCAGAGATTACACGGTTGTAGCAGTGGATAGAACTTGGTCTAGAGTTTGCAGAGTGGTTAGGATTCTTTGGGATGAGATGCTCTATTAAGGGAAAACATTATCATGATTATTTATTAATAGCAATGTAATAGCTGTCCTGCAATATTGAGTTTAAATTTGGCCTAACAGCAGTGACTTTCAGCAGAACATGCTCTTGTACTTGGAAGGCAGATGACTTTGCAGCATGTTAAATGTGAATTATGGTCATCTTATTGCAAGAGAAAGTCAGATGAAGTGCTGTCTATCTTTAATCAGCAGAGCTAGCAAAGGCTATGATGCCTCTTTTTTTTTTTTGCATGTATTAGAAAGTCAGTCCAAAGAGCCTGCTGGCAGTTGGCTGCAAGTCTTCTTCCTATGTGAGCGATGATGGTGTATCACAGAAGATGGCACTTAGCTCTTCCATTGACCTTTTTCTCTCAGCACTGCAGACCTTTAATTCCAGTGTTATTCCTGTAAAAGTCCAACAGAGATACTGTGGGATTAGGCCTCCAAGACAGAGCACTGTTCAGGTACTGTTTAAAAACCAAACAAATAGAAATAAAAACAAATCCCTCCCCCCTGCCTTGTTTCCTTTCTGGCCTTCAAATTAAAGGCATTTTTGTTTTTCCCAATTGTCCTCTTCTGTCTAAAAGTAACAGCCAGTTCTGTTGTTGCAGTGGTGGTGCAGGTTGGGAGCCCAGTAAGGACCAGACTTGGGATACTGGGGCACTGAGCTCATACTGTGATGATGCACTGGAATTTGCCTAGACTAAGGAAGAGCCAGTTGTGATTGAAGTGGTTGTATTTTACAGTGTTAGGTATGAACACCATCATTGTGATCCTGTATCCAGCTGGGCCAGTTTATGTTGTTACAGTTCCCTCTGTACTGTTTTATAACAGAATGTCTGGCCTTGGGGATCGCAAAAAGACCGTAAAGGTGGGTTGCTGTGGTGTTGTCTCTGCACCAGTTTGGGCAGCTGAAGCAGGATGGGCTGAACCTCTTGAGGACTGCTGTGGGACTAGTCTGTGCCCACTCAACCAGAGGCCATAGCGCTGTGGAAAGTAGCAGTGCTCTCAGTTTAGGCAGTTACCATCCCTGGTCAGAGGTTACTGTGCCCTGTAGGTGAGTTGGCTGAAACAAATGTGTGCCCAAGCCCTCAGCTGCCTTGTTCATCCCTGTGATTTAAAGGTGAAAGGTGGTGTTGGAGCATGGACACCCTCCTTCCAGCTGCCAAGTGCTTGGACCTTCGGCGTAGGAGCAGCGAAGGAAGCGAGAGTGGTGCTGGCTTCTGCCGCTGCTGGCATTTGGTCTGTCATGCTCCACTTTGCTAGGCAGGGCCCATAGTCAGGGCGGTGATATTTTGGTGAGAAATTTGACTTTCTTTTAAAGACATGAGTCAGGTGCTTTTTTCTTAATCTTTATATACGGAAGTCCTTACGGCCTTCACCTGTTTCACTGAACTTTGAACACTTATTCTTGCACTATTCTGGTCCTATATTGGTGTTAGCAATGGTGGTAAATACAGCTACTTTTCCTACTGTCTGTAATACTGGAAAAAGTCAGCTGTTCAAAGACACTAGTGCTATTTCCAGCACAGGTCCTTCCAGGGCATCCTTGTCAGTGTTAACAGCAATGCACTGGCATTAGCAATGCCATGATGTCTTGATTTGGTATTGAAAATGGCTGATAGAGCTAGGTAGCCATCTTAGGTGTGGCTTCTGGTGTGGCTGATGAAGGCTTGACCAATGTGGTGTTAACTAAGAAAGCGCTGGAAATAGTAAAATAATCTCCCATGAGCAAAGCAGGCGTTTCTGCTAACGGTGTTAGCACGCATGTCCAGCCTGGTGGCTGTGCTAGTGAGGATCACATTTTGTATTTCTCTTGCTGGCACACTTGGTAGAGTGGATATCACATAGACAGCATCTTGTGCAACCAATATTTTTGGTGAGCCATTTTTTGTTTAGTTGGCCTACCTGCTATTCTAAACTAAAGGCTGCTAACAATTGAAAACAAATGCATTGTAAAGACACTTTTTAAAATTCAAGTGGTAGCTCAATGTTTTGCACAGTTAATTCAAATTACAGAAGAATGGTGTTCTTAGATATGTTAAAGGAGGATTGTAAAACCATGTCTACGTGCAAAAAGCACCAAAATTTTTAAAATGGGTGTGCTGTGGACGCTATTACACAAACAAAATGTGTAGTGTAGCTTTCTTCTATGAGAAGATGAGAGAGGGCCCTGATAAAAGGTGTGGGTTTGCTGTTATAGCTACTCCCAGGCTAAGTATTGTAATTATTTAACTTCTAGAGTAAATTATTGCATCCCTAACTGGTAGGGCCATATAACATTGTGTGGGAGCTCTGCAGATGAAGGACTTGTGTCCTGTTTCTGTTCCAGGTTTTGGAAGAATGTAAAATAATAGAAATAATAGGGGAATTAAGGAAGAATGTGTAGATAAATGCGGAGAAAGGAAAATATGTTGGACTAAATTTTCAAGATTCCCACTGTTGCTTCTTCCCCCCCCCCCCAACCATCTCATGTCCAAGATTGACTATATGACAGAGAGGTTTGCTGTATGATTCCAGACATGGGTACTGGAGCACAGCCCTGATGGTGGCAGGGTAAAAACTGCATGATGCTAAATATGTTGTTCTGTCTACTTTTGTTTAAGAACTAGGTAAATTGTGTTTAAGCATGTTACAACTTACTGTCATTTTCTTTGTCTGTGCAGTAGATTTTGCCCATTTAGCAGCAGTGGTGGCAAAGCACCCAGGATAAAATGGAGTTAAATTTCTAGGGCGGCCAGGATTAGTGTTTTTCACAGGCCACTGCAATGCAACAACACCCTTCACTGTTAATATCAGCTTGCCACAGTGTTATCCGGAGTTGCTACGAATTGTTCTGGTTTCCTCAAACTACCAAAGCACAAGTGTTTACCCTACTGCTTTTTGTTTATTATTAATATACTAAACTTTTAGCTCATAGGAGTGAGCTGTCGAAGTTGGGGACTTAATTTACAAGGTCGGCATGCATGCAGGTAACAAAATTATTTTGGATCTCGAGCATTGATTTAAACAAATTGATTTAAATGGCTCTGTAATTAAACAGGAACAATCCCTTGTGTAGGTTCCCTAAATTGATTTAAGGCCTGGTCTGCACATAGATTTTTGTACCAGTGTAATTATGACTGCAAGGGGTATGATTTCTTTAATGTAATAACTGCTGCGTGGCTATTAGGAGTCCAGCTGGTGCGACTCCTGGCATGAACGCTGTTCTGCTGGCGTAATGGCATCTGTATTTGATATAGGTTATTCTTGCTCCTGTGCAGGCATAAATTCTGTTGCATATATATTTAGAGCATTCAGTGGTATAGATGTGTCCATGTTACCGGTGTAGTCCAGCTCTAGGTGTATTGATGCAGCTGTACCCTGCATAAAGGTGGTGCATGTATTGATTTAGGTGGTTTATTGTTGTGGACACTGGGAGGAATCCTGTTTGGCTTTTGGGTCGTTGTGAACAAAAGTCCCCAAAAGGTCTAAAGAGTTTTTCTGTGCTTGTTCAGGAGCTGGCTATGCTAAAAATGTGGTGGTGAGGAGCAAAGGAGGCTGGGCCTTGCTGCACCGCACAACTGGCATTGAACACTGATGTCAGACAAGACTCATGCACCTGGCAAGTGTAAGTGTGATTCTCCTTGAACACTGTGGATGCTTCTTATAGCTGCCCTTCCAGATGGTGGAACTGGCATCCAGGAGAGTGTAAACACCAGACCTTATTAGTACACAGGCCTGCAGTCTGACCCACAGAGTAACAGGAGTTTTAGGGAATTGTAGAGGGTGGGAGTTTAACCCCCTGCTTTCCCTTTGGAAAGAGATAATAGCATCCTTCATTTTAGCACAGCCAGGGCTAACAATGGAAGTTATTATTTATCAGGCCTAACTCCTAAGTGTGTGTGTGGTGAAGAGCACAGAAAATGAGAATCGTGTGAGGAGCTTGGTTGGTAGTAATATAGGAATAAACATAATGATTCAACACAGGGAGTAAAATTACTTACGTCGCTTGCTACTGTGCCAGGGTTTAACCTCAGGGTGAAAACTGGTGCCTTCAATTCCATCGCAGCAGCAGTCACTGCTTTAGTGAAGCAGATGGGGGTGAAAAAAAGGTAGCAACTTTGTTTTGCATTCTGATGTTTCCATGGCTTTTATCAGCAATAAAGACCCTTGTTTTGGCACTTCCTTGCAGTGAATGTTTGGCAGTCTTTAGCTCTTCCATCTGGCCATTTTTTGCCAGGAAATGCCCAGAAGGGAGGTCATGGTTGAATTAAATACTGTCTCTAGGGTACTGGGCTTCACAGGGCTAATGAGAAGCCTTAATATAGAGAGCTTTTCAAAATCCAAATGGAGTCAGGCAAGGAGAGAGAACTATAGAATAGTAGCTGTCCTTTCTGGGCTGGAGTGCTGTTGCTTAAAAATGTGAAACCAACAGCTAGACTGAGCACTCAAAATTCTTTCTCTTGGTGTCTACAGATGTACATTGCATATGGTTCCATATATGTATAAAAAATAAAACAACATTAAGGTGAAAAATATATAAATTAAATTCCTGGAAGTCCCTCCCCTTCCTTCACTTCCTCAGCCCATAAAAGACAATGCAACTGTTACTGTTTCATGTGGGGATAGGAAAGTGGAGAGAGAATAGGTTGGAGAACATCTGGAGCAGTTGCAGGCAAGCTCATGCACATTAAAATAAATTCCAGGAACATGCCTGAAAGATGCATGTAAAAGCTCAGATTCTGATCTCACTTGCTCCACCGTAAATGCAAGTAAAGCTTTATTGGATCAAATGGTTGAAATTTATGGTGATGTTACTGAGAACACGTTGTGGCACAGAAGAAGAAAAACTAAAGACATAGCAGGGAGAGGACCCTGGCCTTGCAGATCTGTGTCCTCTTGGCAAAGTCAACTCTGTCAATTTAGGAAATGATTGGTGGGAGTCCTGGGACACAGTTCTGCAAATCTTTGCTTGCTTCAGTAGTCTCCTTGAAGGCAAAATCCTTGATTCCTTGCAGGGAATATCTGTCAGGCATAATAATTCATGTAAGTAGGAATTTGCTTGCAAACTGTTTTTGTACCATTCATCAAAAAAAAAAAAAATCCAAAGATACAGCTATACAGCTACATCTGTGCAATTCCACAACTCGATATGGTTGTGTTTGTACAACACGTTACAGCAGCATGTCTGCAGGAATAAAAAATAAGATGGAAAATATTTGGAGCAGTGGTGCTTAGAAATGTTAGGCATAACCTATGAAAATCTATCACTAAATGAACGTGATGGAGCTTGCGGAACTCTTTCGTGACTTGCTGCTTGCTTGAAGGAACTTAACAATTTAGTGTTGTGAAAGATGCTTTGTGGTTAAACAGTATGAGATGCCCTGATAAAAGCTTATTTCTTGGGCAGAGTGCTAAGCAGCACTCCCTGAGACTAGTTTATGGGAACATGATACAGCATTATCCAAATACATGAGAAGGTGTCCTGGATTTTGTATCCTTGATTAACAGGCAGGACTCATTATTCATGTTGCTGAAGAATTCTGCTTAAAACTCTGTCATGAGATGCTTGGTTTGCAAGGGTAACATCTTTGCTAAACAAGCCAAAGTATATTTGGACATGGGCTATGACTGTTGGCATAGCTTGAGAGAACCATGGACCTGAAATGTAATTCTGGCTATAACTTTTACTGGACCCCACCATCTAACCATTAGTGAAGAAAGATACTTTGAGGAATTGTATGCCTAAAATGAGGTAAGTCTATGTTCACAAGCCACCTCACTTCTACCTCAAAAATGCTGACCCATTTGCATGTGAGATTCAATGCTAACTAGCAGATTTATTTTATGCCTTTGATCTTGGTGCTGTCTTGCAACCATTCATATAAATTTAACTGTGGTGGTGGTTGTTTGAAAATATGGATTTGTTCACATAGGCAAAGGTGATCCTTCACAAGGCCTGATGTGCACAGATGGTTTGGCAGCTGCTCAGACCAAACCTGCTGCCATCTGCACGCAGAGACACCTAACCCCTTACACGTCAGGTGGAAAGAAAATTGTTGCATTATACCCTTGATGTGTGTTTGAGATTCCTATCTGCTCTAAGCAAGAGTGGCATGATGAGAATAGACTCTGTCCTGAGCTTTTATTCTCCATAATGCAGGTTGTATATTTTAATTAGATTGCACTTACCTGCCTTCCTGAAGCTGGTTTTGTCTTTCAGGGCTCCCAAAACTACAGACTGGGGATGGGGGAGTACAGGGGGATTAAGAGACTTGCTGAAGCTTGTGTGGGAAACTGGTGAGAGGGATGGAAGCTGGGTCATCTGATGTCTGCTCCTCTCTTTCACCACGGCACCTGCTGTGGCTGAACTGTGAGTGGACAGTGATCATGACAAACATGTCTGAGCTGATGGAAGAGGACCGATCTCTGTCACTCTGGCCAAGGCTTTTCCCTGGATGGTTGTGCAGGTGGTCTAGAACCAGAGTGGGAAGAGAGGAGTGGGGACAGTGCATGGAAACCCGATTCCTGGTTGAAAATAAACTCTACGCTCCTCTTGGTGGTGTCGCTTTTTAATGTGTATGGGGCAGCTTGTGAAGGACTTCCAAGGACTATTGGAGGGACTTCCTTCTGCGGGGAAGATTCATGGCTGGGATTGAATGATCTGTGGCTATGTCGAGTTTGAGGATTGTATCTGGTGCTGAATATTCTGTGGGTTATTAATGCAAGTAATCATCTTTCTGGTGTTGGAGCTTTATTTAACAGATGCTGCAAAAATCTTATTAAGCCAGCTTGCTATGAGTGATGATGGCTCAGCAGCTGGGAGACCTGTGTATTTATTTTTAATGAAGTGTAGAGTTTGTCTTTACTGTATGTTATGGCCTTCTGCATGCTGGGAAACCCTTTTCTTTAGCAAATGGGCAGGGCCTTTCTGTACTGACTGGAGCAACCGCCTTTTTGGAAGACGTACAACAGCATACACGTAAGTAATGTTGGTTGCAAACGCAACCTTGAGCATTGGCTTGAGCTGATGGGAGCAAGTTCAGGTTTGGAGGTGCTCAAATGTAAAAAGATACTTAATATCAGGCGTGGACATCATTTTTTCAGTCTTGTAGACCACTTGCCTAGGGCCTCCTGCATTGGGCAGAATCATCTGAGAGCACTGGGTGAAAGCAATTAGTGTGCTGGTAGCTGCTGGAGCTGTCATGTCAGCATAATGGTGCTTGTAAGGAATTTGTGCTAGATGGAATTGCACTGCGCAGGCCCACTTGTGATGTCTTTCCCTTTCTCGCTACATCTGTGTTTTAGTGCATTTCACCAAGTTGGTAAATAGGCAGGGTATTTGAAAACATTTCCTTTGCTTGGTGCTCAAAAGAAATTTGTGGGGTGATGCTCTAGCTGCTGAACTGGATTTCAACAAATTGTTAAAGGCTCCCTGGAAGAGTCTTAAATGTAATGCAATGAGGGTGATATTAACTGGCCTTGTGAGCTCTTTGGCATAATGAACAAGTAGTGGATTTTGAGGCTTTTGCTTACTTCGGGGAGGAATTACTCGCATCTTTTACTGAAAAGGATGCATCAAAGAGTTAACAGTACAGGAGGTGCCTGCGCTGTAAGGTTAATTTGGTAGCATAAAGTATAAGAAACTTATTTGTTTTGTTTTCTACTAAAGAATATATTTTACCAAGGCACTGGGGATGCGGCTTTGGCCCTCTCAAATTAGAGGATTGTGTGTTTTCAGAGACCACCTAGCAGGTAGTATTAGTATCTACGCTGATAAAGTTTCCTCTTCGGAAGTGTCAGGTGCTTGCACCACAGCTCTGGACCAGGGCAAGGATGACAGATATTTCTAGGTTTTAATAACTGTCTGATCTAAGTATGCTAGCTTAAAGTCTGTGTGAATTTTGTGGTGCTTACAGCTGGGAAATCTGAGTGTAGGGACCAAGCAGATCATATGGATTATATTCTTGTGGTTGTAATGACTGTAAATATATGTATATATTCTTTGTGTATCAATATCTGTAGAACAAACTTCGGATGGGCTTGTGCTGCAGCTGTAGGCGTGTGAAGTTTCTGTAACTGTTAATGCAGGAAAAACTAAGTATCATGGTCTTCAAGTCCTGCCAACAAATAAAAATACATGAATTTGCAATTGAGTATTGTTCACAGAATACATATCTTTAGTAATAAGATTACCTTTTCAGTCTCCTCTTTCCACCTTTTTCTATCTATTCTTTTATTCCCAGGCTCGCCAGGCACTGTAAAGCCTGTTAGGGCCTGAAACTAATATTAGGGAAATTAAGGGTGTGGGTAATCGTGCTATTCAATTTGCTTGCAGCAAACAGTGGGTGTAGTTTCTCGGAGGGAAAAAAAATGGTCACAGAGAAAGAAGTCAGAAAACTAGCTTCAGACCAAGTTTGACTCTCTAGCTCTGATTGGAGAACTGTGTACCATGAGCCTCACTTCATATTTAATGCAGCTGTGCCATCCTGGTCTCTAAACCTGTAATTACAAGACTATGGGAGATGGATTGATGTGGACAGTAGATAAAATGTTAAAATACCATGGGTGATGTGGGAAACAATATGCCTTATGTGTTTTATTTAAAGGAACTGGAGAATAATTAATTCAAAATGCCATGAGTTGTCAATCTTCGGTCTTGTTTTGAATGTTCAAGCAACTGTAAACTGCTTCACAGAGTGCAAGGTAGTGGAAGTTCAGGGCCCTAAGTCAAAACAAGGTATTTAGAGTGAAATGTTCATTTTGGTAGGATTAAACTACTTTAAACTGGCCTGTTGCTTTTCAGGCATGCAAGCCAGAAAAAGACCTATGTGGGGTAATCTGAGATTTACCTCTAGTTTTCCTAGAAAAATTGAATCTTTTGTGTTCATGCTGGTATCTCCCTGTGTGCTCATACAACGCAAACTCTTTCCCACAAGAACATGGATGCAGTTGGTGTCGGTTGTCTTCGTTCATCCTTGGGATTAAATTACACAGAGGTAGAGCAGGTGGAGAACACTTTGGACAGCTGTGGATGGGAGTCCATGTGTCTCTGTGTTCCAGTTTCACAGATCCTATAGCCCTTAACACAGTTGTGAAAATCTTTCTCCCATGCTTTTTCACATCTCCCATGAGAAGTTTTACAGTAACAGGAAAAGTCTCAACGCTGTTGATAGCTGGAAGTGTCGGAGCCCATTGATTTGAAGCACATCAACAGTGGTAAATGATCAGAGGCAGTGTTAGGTTGCAGGGCTCTTCCAGAAAGTGAGATGTTATTTTGATTAGGGGAGGAGGGAGGTGGATGTGTTGTAAAGTCTTGCCAGTCCTCGCCCTTGTTGCATACTGTTGTCCTTGGGGACTGCCTCAGTATAGCAGTGGGTGTTTTGGGTTAAGTGTCTGGGCAGGTTAGGACCCCAAGACAGCTTGTCCCTCTCTGTTGGTGAAAAGCAGTGGAGTAGATGCAGTTGTCCTGTAGGCAGTCAGTTCATTTGCTGTCAGTGCAGAGATGACTTTTACTTGGGAGGAGGCACCTGGAAAGACTCAGGTGGATTTGCTTTCAAGGTTGTGTGCTAAGATTTGCAGCTTCAGAGAACTCATGGTCTCTGAATTTTTTGCTCATTCTAAATCTTCTGAATCTGGCCCATGAGAGTTTGATCAGTATTAGGAGGGTATCAGGGCTCCCAGGCATGACCCTAAAAACTTCCATGTGCCTAAAACCTAAAGGCTTGAAAGCCTTCTGATTTGCTACTGGCAGAAAGTTGTCTGTTGGCAGCTACTTTCTCTCCAGCAGTTACTGTTTTGTCCAAAACTCCCAAAGAAACTGGTCTTCACTGAATGCAGCGCTACAAGAAATGGAAAACCAAACCCATTCACTTGCATTGTCTTGGCACTTCTGTGAGATTGAAAAAAGTGGCCAGACCAAGTGTTTTGTTTTTTTTTAAACAAATACTTTTTTACTTGTAGTGTTTCCCTTATGGCTGGTGCCTTGCTGCCAGGTTTCATCTCAAAGCAGGTTTTTATGGTTAAGCTGTAAATACTGGGAGTGGGGTAAAGAGAGTGGAATTTGTGATGGAAATGTGCAGCAGGCCATAGCTGTGCCATGCTGCCACTGCCATCTGCACAGCAGCAAGCTTTAGGCAAAACAGAGAATATCGTATTGCTTTCTGCATGGCTGATTTTCTTACACTGGGTAGCTTGTGTTCTGTTTGCTACCTTAATTTGGAAGCAGTGCCAAAAAAGACTTATGAGGGGAGTAGTAGTGTGGGCTGTTGAGCGGTCGAAGTCCTGAATTAGGCGTAGAAGCCACCTAAGTCTTCCCTCTGCCCCCTTAGCCAGATGCTTACTGCAGGTCCTTGAATGTAACCGCAGCATGGCAAGCCTTGCCCAGCTTTGTGCGAAGCCTTGTGTTGAAAAGGCATAGTGTTCTTTGGCATTTCTTGTCTTTGAAAATGCACACTTGAAAACACCAGGTAACATTTGCCTGGAAGTGGAGGATGTGTTTCCATGAAATGATAAGAAGGGAGAGGCTGATCTCGAGGAGCCTAAGCATGTGACACCTCCCTTGTTAGAAACAGGGAAAATAGATGAATACAGGAAGTAGAAAAGCACCCGTGATGCTGACAAACTTGGCCTGAGGAAACCAGATGAATAAAGGCCGACAGGGGAGGGGATGGGAGAGAGCCAGAGCACATGGGAGTGGGTGTTTAACACAGCAGGCTGTGCTGCTGTGACCAGGCTTGCAAAAAACAGAAGGGGAGAGAGAGTGTAGCTGGGTGGTTGTGGCTGTGACTCTCAAACTCCCTGCCTGCTCTCCCTCTTGCCAGCTGTGGGCTGTGTTCCCCATCTCCGTCCCACTGTGGGCTGGTTCCCCAGAAGGGACTGGGCAGCAGTTGCCCCGGACATGGCTGTGAGGGCTGCTGTGGTGGTGGGGTGTCCCTGGCAGTGAGATGCAGCTGGGAGGAGAGGACTGAGGCAGGACCTGGAGTAGTTTGCATTGTACTGAAAAAGGGTGAACTGGGAGGGATGCCAGATGGTGGGGGGAAGGAAGACATCGTTGACTTCAGTGGGAGCTGTAATATCTCCAACACAAAGATGCAGTGAATTAATGAACCCTCCTTAGAAGTGAAAGTGCTAGCCATACACTTTGGTGAAAAAGGTTAAACAAAGCAGCATGTTCCCTTTACTGTCTTTTCTTTGAGCTAGCTTGAACTTCCCAGAGAAGGATGCTGTCAAGATGCTCTCCCTGTGGAGAGGAACTTCATAGATCAGGACTCTGAGTGGAGAAATAAAGCAACCTGTCTGGCACCACTGACTCCACACTGAGTTACCAAGCCATATTCTGGTCAGCCAGAAAATACTTTGGGCACTGAATGCAGCAGCTTACTGAGAACACTGCTGTAGGGGTGAAGGATGGAAAGTTAGCCTTCCTTTAGAGGAACTGGAAGGCAAAGAGAAGTTAAGCATAGTTTGAGGTTTTTGTTTATTAAACAGAGGTGGTGAATAGCTATTTCAGCATCAATAAGCCATGAGACATTTAATAAGAGCCTTTTTGAGTAGCTTAAGAAGTCTTTGCCAAACACAGTAAGGGCTGTTTGAAGTGACCTGTGATGTGTCTGCATGGGGCATAGCCTCCTGTATTTTCAAGTATGTGAGCTCTCTTCTTCCCAAATTGGTTGCTGAAACGCTGTAGGCAGGCCGCCAATGTTACCTAGCCTGAATTCAGCCTGTGTGTAGAAAATGGGTAAGGTGGGCTTAAAAATCTGGACTTGGGAGGTTTGTGGAGAAGGCCTCCAGGACAAAGCATTCCTCCCATGCTCTGGGAAGGGAACAGTGCTGGTCAGAGCTCTGTCAAGGCTTGGTCTTGGTTGCTGCTGTGTCATAAAAAGATGTTAACAACATCCCTGCAGCCTTCTTTGCTGTTGAGACACAGGCTGAGCTTTCCTAGCGCATGCAATACCTGAACATACTCCTGGTAGGCCCAGGAGTCCCCACCCAGTGGCTTGGAGGCAACAAGCTGCATGTGGGTGTCTTCAGAGTGATCTGTGGCTCTGCCATGCCCAGGTGGAGAAGGATGGCAAACTAAGTGGTGCTTTTATTTGCTCAGTGTTGTTTCTTCTGGGTCAGGCAAGGCTTAAGATTATTCCTTGGCTACATGCACAGGGCTGTGTGTCTGGAGGGGAGGGGTGAGGGGAGGAAGAAGGATGTTTAGGTTCTAATGAATCCTTCTTGAACCTCTTGTTTATTATCAGTCTTCAGAGTGGGAATGCATGACAGAAATGCTCTGCTTTCTCATTTCCCAGGGCAGTATTCTTGCTTTGTGAATTAAAGGGTATGGCTTCAACCAAAAAACAGCAACAGAAACACAGCTCTGAGGATGTGAGTGTGATGCTTCATCTTAAGAAGGGTTAAAGTTCAAGTACATCAGTATTACTTAACCTGAGGTCTGTGAGATAACAGTCTGCAGATACATACCTTCCTCTAAGTGCAGGCAATCGCAGGGGGGAAAAAAATGCAATAAATTAGTATTTCAGGCTTAACTTAATGTTTATGGTTGCAAACTACACAAATACAGGACCAAGATACAAGACAGCTCCTCTTTTTTCCCCCCCTTCTTTCTCCAGAAAAGCTTGGTCTGTGTCTCACCCAGTTCACAGTCCACACTGGCACATTTCTGAACCCTTGGCTTGAAATGGAGAGCTAAGGAAGCTGTCACTGTGACTTGCATGACTTGGCCCCATGAATAGCTTAGCCTTTTCCTAACATGGCTATTTCTAGACTTTGCATGGCTTTGTATAGTTAGGCTATGTTTTTCTTCTCCTGGCTCCTTTTTATGCAAGTTTTTTCTCATGTGAAATATTTTGGATTAGATGAGATTTACAAGGAGTTGACGTTGCATTTCAAGGTTTGCTTCTGCTGTTGCATTGGTTTACTGACATCATATCCCCTGGGGTCAAACCTCTGGGCTGAGAGCCACTATTTAAAAAGACTTTTTTTCTTCAGGGTGGAGGAATATTTTGTAATTTCATCCTCTGAGTTCACCCTCTCCCTCTTGCGCTGTTTGTTCATTATTTCAGATTCCACCTCTACAACATGGAAGAAAAGGCTGTTTTAGCCCTTATTGTGATACTTCGTGCTTAACCTTCTGCTTAGAAGGCACTGATGATACTACGTACAGCTTGATCTCCTCCTAATTCATTTCTGAATTGCTGGTATATCCCTGTAGGCTGCTAAGCCATCTTTGAACCTCGCTGTGTCACAGCAGTATACATGAAGAATAAATCTACTGAAGTCAGTCAAGTAGTACCAGCGTGAAACTGGAGTGACCAGAAAATCATGTCTCTTTTATTCTGGATTATGTATAGCAGAGAGGAGTGAAAGCCTCAAGTGAGCAGAGAGAATTTCAAATGCAGCTTTTTGATTTCCCTACCAAAGACCGTGGCCAAGTATACTGAAAATAATTTTAGACACCACAAGCTGATTTGAAGTGGGTCCCTGGAGGTGTACAAACAGATGATGCATTATTCATGAGCTAGCTGAGTGGTGGCCCTCCTCCAGCAGACTGGGATGTGCAGAAATGTGTTTACTTGCTTTACCTTGTTGACGGACCCTCTGGGAAGGGTCTACTCTTTGCAGACTGGAGTGGAGAGCAGAGCAGACTGCTGCTATAATTAGGCTGATCTGTGCTGTGGCTTAGTTGTTGGGGGAAGCCCATATGAAGTCACGACTTGTTAATGCTGTGTTTGCCAGACAGTGGTCAATGGGGATCAAAAGTTCGAGGAACACCAAAGCAGTGCAAGAGGGAAAGACTGCCTAGACACAAGTGTACCTATGCGCTTAATCCCACAGGCTCAAACGCATCTCATCCTTGTACCTTGTATATCTCGCTTGCAGAAACCAAAAATAACAGTAATTTTCATTAGACGCTGTTGATCATGGCCTCCTTCAGAGTATTTCTGAATCATAACCTTGTAGAAAGTGTACCTCACCCAGCAGGAATTCAGCAAATCCAACAGCAGGCTTATGATGCTGGATCTGGTGTGAGATGTTTCAGCAAAGCTAACCGCAACCTGGCCTGAGAGCAGAGGGCTGTCGCTGTTCGTACACATAGCTATGATGTTCATCTGGGATGTGTTTGTGAGAGAACTGGGTGCTGTGCATGGTTTATTCCTGAAACATCTTGTCAAAAGGAGATAAGTAGACACAAACAGGGACTTGGAGCAGTTGAGGTGGCCACAAAAAGAAGATACTGGTTGGTATCCATTTCCATTTCCATCATGCTGTGTTTTCTATTATTCCTGCAAGTTCAGCTTCTGACTACTTCCTTGGTAGCTGCCCACCTCCCTGTTTTTAATCCAGCAACAATGCTAAAATGACATTTTCTTCCTTTCCCCTTCTCCACTGCTTACTTTACCATCTAAGCACTGAGGCTGCCACAGTTGTTAATGTACCAGGAATGAAACCTACTAAAAATACAATGATCAGACAGAGCAGATTAATGTTGTCACTTGAATGTATTCTACCAAGTTTTATTTAGTGTCACATGTGTAGTGGTGGATATTTTAGCTGTCACAGATGTGCAGTAATGTTCTTAGTCCCAGGACTGCCCTTTCTTTTAGTAGTCATAGTTCATTACACAGAAATAAGTGTGTTCAGAGAGAGCTGGCATAATCATAGCATCCTAGAAGAACTGGTTGTTAAGTCTTTGGAATAATCTGCTGTGGATTCATCATGAAAATAACTTTTCAGGTTTGGGTTTGTCTCTGACAGACAAACTCTTGTGTCATATGTTCACAGCCATTTGAGACAGACAAAGCTGTTGAAGTCACCTAGGCAACCTCCTGCACAGAGCAGAGTTTTCCCTACAGTGTATTTTTTATACATCTAAATTAAATATTTTCCCTGGTGGGGATTCCACCACCTTTCTCAGAAGGCTATGGTTCATGTTGATCTCTCTGCTGGAAGAGTTCCCTTTGTAGTCAGGCTATACTGTCCTTTCTTAATTCAATCACATTATTTCCCTGTAACTCCAGCTTCTAATACCTTAATGAGTTCCCTCAATCCTTTATGCCCTATTCTTTGGACTCACATCTACCTCTGTCAGATTTCTGCATTGATGGTCATACCTGTCTTTCAGTGTGATTGATGAAATTATCTCAGTTTACTAATGACTTGCATAATCTTTTGAACTGCATTCAGATGTCATGGAAATGGGTCAGAGGGTTAGACCATCGGGATAGACAAGCTTGGAGTTGGATAATCCCCTAAATCAGTTTCCAGTTTAAACCATATGCAAATGACATATCCAAAAACCAGAAAAACTGCTTTCACGATGCTGTGGTTGTGGTCCATTTTCTGGTGTATGGTCAGATGACCCATCAGAGGTTCTAAACCAATTAAGCCCGGAAAGACAATGCTGAGTGTGTCAGCGGTCAGTATTGTAGAGCTGGATGGATCAGAGAAGCACACGCAAGAGGATTGTAATATGTTTTCTTGGATCTCTAGGAACGACTGTGTTGCCAAGGGGTTGTGTTTTCACTCTGTACTGCTAGTGTGGTGTGTAGGTCACAATGTGCTTTCACACTGCATTGTATGAAGGCAGTCAGCATGATGATGCTCGACCTGGTGTGCCTGTTGATCCCAGCCGTGTCAGATAGGTAGACAGTATCTGATTTTTTTCCTTTTTCAGCTCTTCAGTGAGCAGCTCAGTTTATTCATTGCAAGCCTGCCAGCAGCTCTTGCTGTTCAAGTGGGTGATGTTCTAGCAGTATTTGAGAGCTGGTGGAAGAGAGTGATGATCAGATGCAGCCAGTTAAAAACTTGCATACCCTTTACAGGAACATTTGTTCTGTATCCTGAGCTAAAAGCTGAAATGTCACACCATTGAGGCAGAAGAGTCTCACGGCGGGGATAGTGGCCCTTTGGAAACCTTATTTAAGTATTAGATGCACTGAGAGGGTGTGTAAGCTCTGCATTAAGAAACTCAGATCTTGTAATGTCAGGAAACCCAGGGTGGACATGACCTTTTGAATGTAGAGATCTTGTTAGTGAACGTTGTGGGTGTTACAGAAATATAGCTAGAGTGGATGGGATTATGTTAAACATTAGTATGGTAGTGTTAGACCCTGGGGGTGTATAGGTGTACTCCCTGGGTTGTATCAACACATTATAAAATATATGTAAGTTGTAGCTGGGGTGCTATCCCATGGGGCAGAGGTTCCCTCAGAAGAGCCCCCCCCCGGATGCCGTTTTGAGCTTCATGGGACAGGCTCTTCTGTCTCTGTAAGGTTTGTGGGAGACCAATCTCATAACTTAACAAAGTTAGGTTACCCATTCCATATCATGACCTCATCTGGCAACTGCCTTCCTCTCAGAAGGGAGGCTGAGGACTGTGAGTAGGGAAATTGAAACCCCCGTACTTTGGGGTATTTGGCCCCTTCTGGATCGGATGCACTGATATGAGTGCTGCGGAAGAAATTGTAGCTGCTGTTCTGTTCGGGAGCCGGATATGAGTCTTTGGGGACATCAGCCTCATGCTTCCACCAGTCTTAAATTCACAGAACAGTAAAATGCAGTTGTTGTATTATGAGACCCAAATGTAATACATGAAGAATGTGTGGTGTATTAAACCCGTCTGTTTCATACAGAAACTCATGTATAATTCACAGTCTTTGTAAATATGTCAGCTTAATGCCTCTCTGGCACTTATCAGCAAGGGCTCTGTATTCCTTGGGTTAGTCAGACCTGACAGCTTCTGAAACTGGACCCTGAATTGTGTGACAAATGGTGCTGAACTCTGAACATTACTGAATAACAGCTAGTTTTGAATTCAGGGGAAAAAAAATCTTAAAATCAAAACCATTTTTTAAAGTTCTTCATTGTGTCCTTAGTACACTTTTAAATCTTCATCCTTGTTCTGATGGAGAAACCCTTTACTGTTTTAGTAGAGCAGGATTACATCTAGGCAAGTACACCAGCACCAAGCTTTGGTTATCCTTCCCTGCAACACATTACCTAACATTTCTTGATGTTGGTGGATTGGAGTTGTGAGCCATCTGATAGTTCTTTCAGGTGTTTATTTATCATGTGTTAAACTACATTTTCCTTCAGACTGTAGCTTACATGCAGGTTTCTGAATAGGTGTCACTTGCTAATACGTGACTGCACAAGGCACAGAAATGTGCCGTGCCACAAGGCTCCTGGTGACTGGTATGATGTATGCCTGCTTTTCATTAACTGAATTGCCTGTATTCTGTAGACAAATTGAGGTGGGCTTACGTAAAGCCTGTGAGAGTGCATGTGTTTGCACATGTTTGCATGTGTTTGGTGCTTGCAAGCACCCCTTTCATTGAGAGCATTGGTCTTCTAAGTAATCCATAGAAAGCAGCAGCTTGGTTCAGTCACTGCTACACGGAGGAGGGAAAAAACCAATTCCCAAACGTACCATAGGCACTATGAAAATAATGTTAAATAACAATACATTTTACTCTGGCTCAGAGACGCTGAAAACTTTGAGAGCTGTTGGGCAGTGAAGTGGTAAAACACACTGGTCCATGGGATGCTTCATGTAGCCTGGGCTGGAGCCAAAGTCCACAGAAGTCTAAAGAAGTTGTCCAGTGAAGTTAGCCTGCTTTGGACTGGGTCCTTGGGTGAGATTCCAACTGCAGTCAGCAGTGCTCAACTCCTTTGACCCTAACTCTGGTGGGAGCAGAGAATCAAGTGCTGAGCTTTCCTGGCCTGCTGGATTTAACACTGTCTTTGTGATTTAAAAGGACTGAGGGGAGGAAGAATAGTCTGCATTTTCAAGTCAGATACAGTATATATTTTCTCAAGAACTGGTTTTACAAGTGACTTACTCAGCTATAAAGCTCTCTTTACCGTGCGGCCGATGTGAATTATTTTCCTCCCCGCAGATGTGCCAATCCAGGGGCAGTGAGAGGTGAGTCTGCGTTGCTGAGCACAGCTTTTTGGCTGGAGCTGGGAGCCCTCTTGGGGAATTTAATGGTTGTCTGAGAAGGGAGTCAGAGCAAGAGATTTTAACATCTGGAAGCCCTCTGAGGGTGCATCTCCCTAAACTCTACTTGTTTTCCTGAGTGCTGGTTTCTTCTGCTGTTTTCAGGCTGCCGTTTATCACATTTCAAGGGCCATTGGAAGTTGTGTGGCAGCCTTCATACCCTGTTGTAGGGTTTCATGGTTGTTCTTTATTCTCTTGAATTCCTAAAATTCCTCTCATTGGGAAACAAAACAAAACCTATCTATAATAAAAACAAGAGCAAGTTTTCCTGCAAATAGCACAAAAGCTAGCTGCTGTTTCCTACTGAGGCTATCTGAACCAAGCAGCCTTTCCCCTATCACCTTCAAAGCTCTTGATTTAAGGAAGGGAGTGATTACTCAATCATTTAGGATAACGGCTATTTACTTTTGGAAACAATGGACTTGATGAACCACAAAAAAATGACATTTTCAGAAATGCATTTGCCTTGGAGCAAACTACCTGGGTTTGGGATGGAAGTGCATACATTATTTTCGTGAGGTGGTAAAACCTTTTGATACGAGATAAATCATCAATGATATTTTTTTTAATCTTGAGGACTGACATGGCTCCAGGCATGGAAGTGTCAGGCTAGAAAACAATACTAGCATTTAAAGTAATAAACACAGAATTAAAAAAAAAAATTAAAAGCCTATGAAGATTACAAGTTCTCAGGCTTACCTGGACACCTTGCTAGGTTTTCCTGGGATGACTTTGCATATGCTAAATGTATATCTTTGCTCTGTCTGCAGTAGGATTTTGCCATGTATTTATCAATATGTGGAAAACAACTTTTTCTGTTTCATAGAATCACCAAATGGTTTGAGTTGGAAGGGACCTTTAAAGATCACCTAGTCCAACCCTCCTGCCTTGGGCAGGGATGTCTTTCACTAGGTCGAGTTGCTCGAAGCCTCATTGTACCTGGCCTTGAACACTTCCAGTGATGGGGCATTCAGGTTTAGATGTATCCATTTAAGTTACAGAGTAGTTAAAATGAGCTGGGGACCTGTGTAGGCAAGGATAATTGTGTTACTGTGCCAATTAGCGTATCATTAAAAAATATGGAACACTACTGGGCTCGCTTCATAAGCTGGGTTGAGTTATATAAACTAGAGGTGATGGGATAGCAGAATTATTCCCATTCCTGTCTCAGTTCTCCTGGCAGTCCTTCTAGTCTGTGTGTGCCTGTGGAGACTGAAAGATGTGTATAGTATCTACTGTCTGGGCTGAGACGATGACTACTGCTCCGTTTTGAGCAGTTTTGCAGTTTATGTGGTTTTATTTCTCAGCGTATAGTCTGAGATTCACTCCTGATTTCAAGATTAGGAGTAAATGCCTCTGAAAATCCCAAAGAAGCAAGTGTTTGGCCTGTCAGAAGAGGTCCTGACAGAAAGTGCTTATCAGAGGTAGAGACATGCATGGCAGAGATTTTCAATGACAGGATCTTGTTGCTGTTCATGATGGCTGCTGTGCAATAATCACTAACAGCTGCACATGAACTCAGTGAAGAAATACCAATTCCAACTACAATGGCAAGCAGAAAAATCAGAACTGGAAAGAGTTTTGAGCCTGGGTAGATGATTTGTTGTAGGCAAGTGACTTGTTAAAAGCCTTATGGGAAAGCACCGTAAAAATAGATGTAATCAGAATAATCCAGGCTTTATGTGCATTTGATAATGGGGTGGCTATACGTTTGCCTTTGGCAATTTAGGTTTGCAAGTTTAGGCCCACTGCATTTTATGAAACCCCAAACTTGCCTTTTGATGCCCATGTATCTTCTTGCCTATGCATGCTTTCTCCCCATGGAGATCTCCAGGTGCATTTCTTTTAAGAGACAGATGTGCTGTTGTTGCCTTCTGTTGGGCCTCTACTAGAGTACACAGACCCTAGCGATGATAAAATGTGAAATTTATGATCACTGTTTGTAGGTGAAGTCTCTGTAAGTGTCAATACTGAGCTTTGCAGGTGAGATTATGATCAGATATTTTGGTCTTGGACTCTTGGCTTGTTAGCAGTTTTTCCATAAAATACCCAGTGATATTTACTGATGTTTAGCTGCCTAAAACTGAAGTAGAATATGAGGATATGAATCTCACCCTGCTGCACTTCCTCCTACTATAAAAATGCTTTAAATTGCTCATGTAGTAAGTACATACACACTTTAAGGCTCCTTTAGACTTAGAAGAATGGAGTGAAGGGGCCACTGGATAGGTGAGAGTCAGGCTCATATTAATATCTCTCAAGGGGTTGTTCTGTTGGCATCCAATAATATGTTCCAACTTACAGGGAATCTGTTATTCAACTAGCATTCCAAGCCTAACTGTCAGCTGTGTAAACTTTTGTTATAGGGACAGTGTCATCATTCAGAGCTTGTAGCCTGAATGAGTGAACCCTCCCCATTTCTGTTGCTGTCTTTGCCCTCCAAGAGACATGAGAGACTTCGGCAGAGATCATTTCAGCATGTATCACCCTTTTGCTATTGCTTAGTTCAAGTGGAATATGTGATCCAGCTCATCTTCCTACAGTGTATGGACTTCTGCCACAGGTGTGGTCTCTCCAAATTGCTAATGAATTTCAGCAAATAAATGCTTATTCTTTCCTGATTAAACACAAGAATTAGATGACTAATAAAAGTATGTATATTAACAGTTGCGTTTCACACATAGGTTCCTATGGGCCTCATGCTGAATGAAAGGAGTGTGTCTAAACTACAATATGGCTAATTCAGTTGACAAAAAAGCATTTTATATAGGCAGTATCTTTGTGGTCTCTCTCTAGAAAATACAAATATGCATGTGTATTCAGAAAGGGAGAGCATCACCCTTTAAGAACGGTGTGCACTTTTTGAGTACATTTTTAAACTGTTTTAACTGCAGATGCTTTGCTTTATTGCTGGTGTGCAGCTATGGTGGTCAAATGTGACCTAAGGTCTATAGAAAGACACAGTATCTTCTGTTTGACCAATGGATGAAGTTGGAGAAAAAACCCCAAGCTTTCAAGCACACAAACCTTTCTTTGGTGGGTTTTTTTTGGTGTTACAGGACCCTTAATGGGCGAGACACACATGTTGAAACTTCAGCAGACTTTCTTTTCTTTAGTTTTATTTTGCATTCTGGGCAGTGAACCATGCTAAAGCTCTTTCCACTTCAGTGGTGCAAGTTGGAAAAGTGTAACTGAGAGCTTATGTAGTTTTGAGCAGACACTGCAGTAAAACTCCCTTCTGAGCCTTTTTGCCATTCAGGCTTTTGCCGATGCTGTTAAGTCACCTAAAAGGATGGATTAAAAATATCTTGCACAGTCAGAGCTGGTTAATCTGTGCTTTGTTTGTATGTCTGGACAAGCAAAAAGTTCTCATTCATGACTGGTTATGCTTTTGACATGTGTGCCGTTGCCTTGTTTTAGGACCTTCTTGTACTGTAGACTTGACCACACTTGAATGTGGTTCCATCCTTTCAACATGTGCAGAAGACAAAGAAGGCTTTTTTCAGGCAGGAGAAATGGCTCTCACATCTCAAGTGTTCCAGACCATAGCAGCAGAGGGCCCAGGCTTTCAAGTACAGGTGGGAGCACAACAAGAACAGGAACAAAACCAGGGTGAGGGTCACAGTTTTCTACCTTGGCAGCTCAAAACTGTCCCCAAATACAAAGATGTCTAGTTGGTGCCCGGCATGCCCTAACCTAGCCAGGCTGGTGATAAGCAGCAGCGAAGTTGGAGTAGCACGGACATCAGCACACCCTGTGCAAAGTCACCAGGCATCTTTTCATCTGTGACAGTCCACGCTGCTGTGATTTCATTGTTATTGCTGGTAGAGTAAAGCTTGCTCAAGTGTGTCAGCATGTGCAGCAGTCATACTCTGCTTGCAGTGTACACATGACCTCTGAGAACAGTGGTAAGGTCCTGTCTCAACAGGTGTGAAGGAAACATCAAGCATGAATCCAGAATATGTTACAACTGTTCACCTTTAAAATGGGGACAAAACTTAAAATAAGGTAGGTTAAAGGTGGAAATCCCCATGCAGGCTTTCTTGGTTATTCTCATTCAGGGTGGTGATTCCATACGATGATATTATATATGAGTTTATGACTCAATGGGCTAATCTCGGGCTTGACTTTTACTTGTTAAGCTATTATGAAACCTGAAATAAGATACACTTAACAAACAACACTGGTGCAGCTGCGTAGTCATAAAGATGGTTTATACCAGTGTACTTCCTGTAAGAAGAGTGGAACAAGCTCTGCTAAAGATATAACTGTTCTCACAACAGACGGACTGGGAATTCTGAGAGTGCTTGGGAAAGGTTTTAAGAATGACTGGAGTTTAGACTATAATTGTTTCTCATTTCTGCGGGTGGCTACTAATAAGCTAAATTAGAACACTTGTATTCTAACATTCATCTTACTTTAAATTTTCAGATTTGCATTCAGATAGCAAAAGCAGTGGTGTATTTTGTTTGCTTGCTTCTACCTCTTGGCTCTTTTGGTACACAGACTACTTGTATCCAGAACAAACGAAGATGCATGTGGCCATCTATATCTCCACTGTTACCACACATTATGTGGTACATACAATACATGTTATCATGTTATATGTTACCATACCATAGGCCATATCTGGCACATGAGCAGGACTCCACACTGTATCAGCACAGAGCAGAAAGCTGATTCTGTCTGAGCTTTTAATCTTAACAGAAATCAATATATAATAGCTGGATATAGATGGTACATGAGGGAACGCAGAGAAGACTAGGGCATAATATTTTTCATGAGCCAGATGTCAGTTCTGATATAGGTGGACAACTGAAAAGTTGTCACAAAAAACTGGAGGAGAAGAAGCAGTAACAGTAGGAAAGGTGGGATGAAGGAAAGCATGAAAATGCTTGTTGGAAAATCTGATAGTTGGGTGATAGCTGAAGGCTTCACGGGATGATCAGAAGCAGGAATCGATACCTCACTAGCAAGTGAGGAATGATAGATAGGGGTGAGGGTAAGTGGTGGAAAGTCTTGAAACCAAAGATAAGTTTGATGCAAGAATGTGTGGAGGGAGCTGGTGAAGATGGCAGTGAGTGAGGTGATAGTGACAGGCTCAGACTGTGATCTTTGCCAAAGCCTTCTGGGTGGGAGAGAACAAGTTCCTTGTTATTGGGACTGTAGGAAATGATGTTGGAGTCATGTTTGGTGCTGGATGCCTGAGAAAGGAAGAACTGCACTGTAAAAAGTACTTGCAGGGCGTCCTATCTACCCCTCTGCATTAACACAGGCTAAAATAAGTCGTCAATTTAAAGTGCGTTTTCTGTTACTACTCTGCTTGCAGGTAGCTCTGTTTGGGAACAACAGACCCATTTTTCTATTTAGCTTAACCCTTTTGAAGTGAAACTGCAGAGAGGCATGCTCTGGTTTGGAAGAAGTGTCCTCATGCAGAGCTGAGGCAATCAGGAGAAGCTATTAGGACAAGCTCTGTCTAAGCAAGACCTTCAGCATAATTCAGATTTGTAGACCTAAAAGAAGGGCATATCCAAGATGACAGCTAGTGATACGGGGCTGAGCTGTGTTGTCCCCACAATGAAAAGCAAAAGGAGGCAGAATTTGGTGGGAAGTGAAATATTCCCTTTTACCGTGTTGTGCTTGAGCTCAAGGCTAGATGTTGTGGATGTGCTGTCCAAAAGACAGGCCAAGAGTTTACCGAGTGCTGAAAGTGAGAAGCCTGGAAATAGTCATACATCGGTGTGTCATCAGTTCACATACAGTTGAAACTGCTGATAAAATTAGCCAGAGATAAGATGCAGATGGGGGAGAAAAGCTGATCAGCGTAATGCATGTAACAGGACTGCAGAACATGTGAGAGTGTTAAGGATGGCATGAGTAAAGCAGGACAAATAATAAAAATTATGGCTTTTATATGTCCTGAGAGTCAAGCTGAACAATTGTATTAATATAGTTGTAGTATTGTAAGGTCACATTAGTGAAGCTGGGTGCTATATGATTAATACTGTTAGAATGTTTGTGTAATAAGGAATATAAGCAATCAGTGGTGTTATTAGCATTCTAATCTTGGCAAACAATTGAATTAGCATCATGTGTGATAGTATAATAAGACAAGAACCTTATATTATGACTAATTGCTCAGTGCCAGCACTGCTGCTCAGTTGTAGAAGTTGCAATGCTTTTTTTTTAATATTGTGAAAGATTTCAACAGTAACAAAAATAGGTTCGATACTATAAATTTATTTTTTTCCTTGCCTTCTAAACTAAGTATTTTGGGGAAGGGATTCAGCAACTAAACTGTGGCTAATAGGGCACTTTTGTTTCTGATTATGTTGCAGATGTCTTGCAGCTAGCTGGAGTTTTTGACTTCCAAAACTTGAAAGGATAAGAAAGGGGGGTAGGAGCAAGGAAAGCTGTTTGCTGGACTGAAACACATGTACCTCTTTCACAATGTGAAACCTTTAACATTTTTACCAATAGCAGACTTCTGCTGAGGAAATGCAATTTTAGTGTAAAAGCCTTATTTCATACTGAAGAAGTAAATAAAGCAGATGTTTTGAAAAATTATTTTTAGTCAGCCTACACCCAGTTAAAGTACAAGCTTGGCTCTGTTTGTCTTTTCAAGCAATGTAGTATGGTGCTGGTGGTGTCTGTGATACTGTATATCCATATGGGACACTGAACGGGGTGCAGCAGCAAGACTTATCCTGGGTTTTTCTTGGAGGTTGGAGACTGAGTGACATAGAAGAGCACAGGTGGCCCAGCAAAGAATTGGGGAGGTGCTATGTGACAGCAGAAATGTAAGACCATTCTGGGCTGTGATGGGGAGCCCTTGATGTTCATGGTGTCCATGGAGAACCCAGGACCATGTGGGCTCAGTTAGCTGTATGTGATCACTGAGGACTCCTCACTGGTATGGCAAGATGAGGATTTTTTGGTAGATGGTCCTTATTTTTCATTTGTCCTGAAGTTTAAACAATTGGGGGCAGGGGTGGGGAGAGGTCTGGTATTTTCACCCTGGCTCTTTTTTCCTTGTTCGAAGCAAATCCACCTCCTGCTGGAATGACTTAAGGGGGGGGGGGGGAACACACAGACCAAACCACCGCTGACAAGGAAATAATTGCTATGATCCCCTCCTTTCTGTGTCTTTCCCCTGTGTTTTCTGCTACCTTGTATTTAGGCATCCTGCCTCCTCCTGTAATCAATGGAAGTTTCTGCCCTTAAGAAATGAACACTGTAGCATTGTTTTCTCACCCTGTGATTTCATTAAATATTAAACTTTCCAATAAGTGAATAATCAGTTAGTCAAATATAAACTACAAACATGGCTTGATTCACTATTCTGCTTGGCTGTTTCATGCAAAGCAGGCATAAAGCTGCTGCTGTTTTGATGGGATAATGGTTTATGGTCTGCTTGATCCCTGTGCTGGTACATGGACCAGTATGGTATATAGTATAATCTAGTTGTTAAAGATGGATATGGATGAGTTCCAGAAACAAGGCTGGAGCCAAAACAGTGGATCATATTCAGGGATCCACATAGCACATCAAAGTTATTAGATGATGATTTGCACAAGGAACCTCTCATCTTCAATGATCCTGTATTTGCTGCTGGATTTTGCCTTGGCTTTGAGAGTGATCAAGATCTGTTAAGTGTATTAATGCCAAATTAAGAATGCTAATGCCAGGTTACCTTGCTGCTGTTTCTAACAGAGTTGGTGTAATTCAGTGCAATCACTGGCACTCATAGGTGTGACATTTTGATTCGTATTTTCCTTCCACTTTCTAATAACCTTTGCCATGTTCTTCCTCAGCCTTCTACATCAAACAGACTGGTCATAGTCATAGGGCTTTTGAGTATTTCCTCTCAGAGTACCGAGAGGTGTGTTCTGGTTTATTTTTTAAAGGTAAAAAGAAAGGGAAGTGGTTGAATGCAGTTCTCTTTACAGGAGAAGTGTTCTTTTCTGAGTGAGTTTGCAGTCCTTTCGGGAAACATTCAGACCAAATTCATAAGATTTGCTCCTGGGAGCGTGTTTGGCAGCTGGATCTCCTCTGCCTTTGCTAACCTTACAGAAAGTACTTTCTAAACAACTGATTATCACAGAAATTCCTGACTAGTCAAGAAGCGGGAACTTTGGGAAAGCAGTTATTGATCCGTAAAAGCACAATAATTGCAACAAGCAGTAATTAGTGAAATCAAGTTTCACACTGCACTAAACTGCCCTTGCATATTTATTATACTGCAGTTGTTGGCTATTTCCTGTGTAATTCTGTCACTGGTCTACCATAAATAATGCAGTTTTAAATCTATTGGTAACAAACTGGTCAAGTAATTAAACTTCATCATCCATTTCTCAGCCTTGCTTACAGTGCCATGGTAACTTGCTGTTAGTCAAGTTTTTGTGAAACTTTGGCAGTGATTCCTGCAGACCATGGCGGTGGCACCACGTTATGTCCCGAGATTCTCTGAGTCATGTTAAGATTCAGGAAACAGCCATATAAATAGAGATCTCCAAATAGTACCATTACATCACCATCATGTGTTTCCAGTCGGGGGATAAATACTTCCTCATTCCAGTGGTGATATCACTTTTGCAGGCCCTCTCTAAAACTAAATATAGTCATAGAAAGTGTCTCTGTGCATATAAACTAAAACAGTTGAGTCATTTAAGACCTTGGAGAATTGGAGAGGATATGCTGTGTCATCATCACTGACAGTAATACCAGATGGCTTCATTGTAACTAGTAAAAAAAGGAGGTATGGTCTTCAGGTTTAAAGTCTTAAGTTTGGAGGTCAGTAGTTCTGTTATGTATGACTGGCCGTGCACAGATGACTCAGTTTATCTGTCTGTTGATCCTTAGACTTAGAAAATGCTGCCTGTCACTGGGACATCTGGGTGCCTTCTACCTGGAAGACGTGGCAGACTCCCCAGGCAGCTTCATGGCTTTTACAGGCTAAGCTCCACTGGTAGCAGCATTCCCTTTTGAAGGGAACAGTAAGGAAGAGGAGGGATCATTTGGGCCAGATCTCAATGATTGCTGAACACGTGCACTCATTTCATCACTCAAAACTGAAGCCACTGTGCTGCAGGCTTCCATGGTAGGTGCTCAAACTCCGAATCATCCAAAATCAGAGGCCTCTCCTGAAAGTGGTGATTTCTAACGTTTGTTTCCCATTGATTTTAAAAAAGCATCAGGTATGAGTAAGTGGTATTGTAGATACAATAAAATAAGATATGATCAAGTGTTTGGGCCCTGTACAAAAGTCAGTAGCATTCATTAGAGGAAAAGAACGAATGAAGGGTCATGTCAATGACCATTTCTCCTAACACCAAACCCTTCCATGGTTATAACTCATTTCCCTACCTTAATTATTCTGTTACTGACTATGGTGGAGTCCTGCTAGTTGTTCTTATAGTGCAGTTCAATCTCAGAAGGTAAACAATAACCACTGTACATAGACATCACTTCAAACTGAAGGGATGGTTCCCTTCCAATCTTTGGGTGTAGAAATACAGAAAGAAAATCACTGTTTAGGCCTGTAATTCGCCAGGTGGCCAGGGGAGCTGATAACCTGGAGAGACTGGAGCTCTGCAATGCTGATAGCACTACCATCAAAAGCTGGGGAGGAATGCCTTCCTCCCATTGGACTTTTAATTGAGGAAGGCTGTAAAGACAACTTTTTACTTGTGGAAGGAGAAGGTAAAAAGAACTTGCAATTCTGGCACAAAATCATCAGACTAAACTAATCAGCATGCTCACTTGCCTGTTGATACCCGGAATGCTTTTCTACTCCTGCCTTTTCACAGTAATACTGGTGTTGGAGCCATTAGAGAGGGGATAAAAGGCAAACGAGGTGAGCAGAGAGCATGTGTCCTTGTCCTATGCCTTCCAAATAGGAACATCAAGACCTCTGGCTTCTAAATAGTACTTAACTGTGAGATTTTTAGGTGGTATTTTGAGAGGATAAATCTCTCTTTTAAAAAAAAAAGCCCCAAAGAAGTCTGAAGCTTCAAGAAGAAAACTTGGGGAGAGAAAAAAATCTCTCCCAATCTACCTGTAAGCCCCAAAAGAAGCAACTTTTCCTTCCCTCATGCCTTGCAGTCACCTCGGGCAGTGGATCCTGAATGAAGGCAGAGGCCCCACATGAGTTGTGCCTGGGAGGAGTGGTGCTGGGAGTCTAGCTGATCAGTGGCATTCGGGATAGCGAGCTGTGCGGAGTAGGATATACCACCAAAAGCAAGCCTTGTAATCAGAAGAATTGGAGAAAACCACTGCCCTAAGGTTTTTTTTCTCTATACCAGAGGGTTGTACTCTTGTAATTATATGGTCAGGTATTCTGGATATACAGAAACAGAAGGTTGCTTCTGAAGTTTTGTACCTGAGCTTGCAGATGTAAGGACAAATACTTGTGGGAAGAACAACTGGCAGGTGATGTTTAAGTCTTTCCAGCAAGAACTAAATGCATCCTGCTGTTACAGTTCACACTGGTGAACTGCATTCAGCATGAATCCTTTTCATAATTCATTTGGATCTGGAAAATACATATTTTGTAAAGCATATTTTGATTTATGAGGGCATTTCTGATCCCTGATTATTTTTTTCCACAGTCAGCAGTAGCTCGTTCACCAATTTCTGAAATGCTGGCTTTTCAGTACTGAAAGGTGCCCCTTGTCAAGCAGCACAAAGAAGTGCTGCCCGTGCTAGCTGAGCCAAGGGAGGGAGTTGTACGCTTGCTGTCATTATGGGGAAGTTTGTGGATAGGTAAATGGTAATTTTCCAAACCAGAATTTGGCACCCTAAACCTAATTTATTCTTCCCCTTGAACAAAAAGATTGTAGTTGTTATTGGGCGTAGTGATTTTTTCTCTCTGAGATCCAGCAGGAAACAAATTGGGAAAAAGCAAACACAGCAGTATCTTTGCTTGCAGTTCCTGCTTCTCACTTGCAGAAGCCTTACCAGTGTTTTTGTTATGTAGGTGTTGAAGTGAAAGCATCTTCCTTCTCAGCCTTCAGGTTACCCTGGCCCTGGTGGTAACCAGTCTTTGCACTGCCTGAAAAGATCTACTGCCTGTGAGGCATCAGCTTAGCACCTCAGATGCAGAGAGACTGGAAAACAAGCAACAAAAGCTTGTGAATTGCCAAGAAATACTCTGCTGTAGTAACTAAACAGGGAAATTAATGTTAGCATAAATTTGGCATTGATGTGTACAGCTCTGTCTCCCAAAGAAGAAATTTTTATTGTTTCCTTGCTGGTGCCCTGCCTTCTGACCCAGGTAACACTGTAACTGACTGGCTGCTTTATGCTGATGTCTGATCTGTGTCCAGAAGCATTTCGTGGGGGTTGGCATGAATTTCTTCTATCTTGTTAAGCTATATCAGGCTGCACTTACAGCTTTTGCGTTTTAGTGCGTGGCATTCCCCCAGTATGTACATTCTCTGTTTCCAAGACATCACTCATAAAAGGAGACAGCATCTGGCATGAGGTCAGGGAACACGAATATTTAGCCCTGTTTCTTTTGGTGTGTTTGTTCTTTGGAAGCTTTTGTAGGATGCAGGGACTGGCAGGACGTAGAAGCATATGATGTGGTCAGTCCTGGATTACAGTATCTTTTGTAAAGCATTTTAGCCTTGAGTAGCATTCATCCTCTTGCCTCCCCTGGCTGTAAGGAGCAGGGAGATTTGCCATAGACCAGATTCAGAACGTCAGTGATCTAAATAAGTCTACTTTCCTGTAGCATCTGTAAGCTCCTTTCAAGGCCAAAACAACTGTATTTGAAATGTGTAAATAACATATATTCCTTTCTCTGAGAGCTTATGACCTTACTGGGCACAAAGAGAAGCCAGGAGGAAATTTTAAGTTAAACAAAATCAGTTAAATTTTAGCACAGAAACACATACCTTGATGCTGGAAGAAAGAAAGAACAGGAAACTTTCCAGCCGTTCTTGTGGCATAGCTTTATCATTAGAGCATTTCTGGGGCAGTGCGTTCGGAAGGGTGCGCGAAGCAAAGCAGAACTAAATTACTTATCACCTCATATCCACGCAGACAATACATGCTAAATCATCAGGAGATACCTTCTGTCTGTATTTCCAACAAGAGCAGCCTCAGCATGAGCCCTGCGCACTTCCAGCAAGAGACTTCTGCGAGCAAACCACAGAACAAAACAGCTAAAGAGCCCCTTTCTGCATGCAGCTTTTGGGGAAAATCTTTTGTTTAAACAAAAGGAACTGAGCCCGTAGTGCCTGGAAGGACGTGGGCTCCCTGCTGAGATGTAAATCACTTTTGATTCTGTGTGGAAGATATATTCGGGGAACAGGAATGAGTGACTTGAGGAGCTGTGAGATGGGAAGAGTGGTTGGTGACAACCCTTAGATGGTGCGAGAGGGTGGTGGCTCTCGTTACACCCTGACGGTGCTCCAAAGGGAAGAAGAGTCTCATCCTGTTACTGAAGGGGCACGGTCTCCTTGGAAGTGAGTCAAGTTGGAAAAAACAAGTTAAAAGGCTTGCCCTTGGCTGGTGTTTTGGGTTACCAACTATTACATTTTTCCCTGTGTTAGCACGTGGGAGCCCACTGTGAAATCAGTGTATCCTGTAAGCATGGAGCAAGAAAGCAGCTCCTTTCTCAGATGGCTTACAATCTTATTTGTCACATTTCTGTGTTGGTTTTTAAGATGTCTTTCTTGCTGATATTGCTATGTGAAGACTCCGCGGAAGCTTTCGGGAGGCAGGCTGATAATGCATGCAGTGACCTCAGATGCAGAAACAGCAAATGGGAGGAACAAAAAGGGGGGTGGAAAATGTGTTTAAATTTTTTTTTTTGCCCTTCCCCCCCAAGTATAGCACAGAAGGTTTCAGCTATTGTTGATGATTACAGCAATGGGTCACCACTTCTTCAGGCAGGAGTGATAACTTACCATATGATGGAATTTCTAAAAGCCTGGCCTTTTGCAGTAGTCCTGCCTGGAGAGGACAATCCCCTGGCATGGGAAATTGCCAGTCAGGGTGGGATTTTGTAGGCAAGCCTAAGCACGTGTGGTGCTGGCTGCCTGAACAGGGTGTACTGATGCTGTGTGACTAGTGGATGCATCTGTGCTAGCCCTAATGTAGCCAGTGCAGGTGGTAACATCAATAAAGACATAGTAGCATGGGCTTTATTCTGTCCAGGCTAGCAGGTAGTGGATATATGGCTGGGCATCTATCAAGCTTGTACCCTTGCTGTTACTTGTAATTAAGTTGCTATGACTTCTTTAGCTGGCAAGTTCAAAGCCTGCGCGGAGGTGGCTGTGTGAAGCCCAGTTACGCTTTTGCATGCTGCGTAGACACCAAGAGGATGGCTCCTGCACAGAAGGGGGCAGGTGTGGTGGTGGTAGAGAGGCTACAGCAGTAGTAATTGGAGAGACAGCAGAAAGCCTCTTTGCTGTTCTGCCTCGCTTACTAGGTAGGATAAAACTAACTTAAGCACAGCAATGTTTGCAAAGAGACCCCCTGTGGATATTTTGGAAACCCTGATATTTTTCTGCCTAGAGCAAAGTAAAAAAAGCTTTTAAATGTAAACATAAGGCCAGTCCCTTTTTTGCTTTATTCTCTTGTAATAATTGGCTAATTTTCTTACTGACAGTACAAAACTACAGTAGGCCTTGACTCTTCTGTGTAAATCAGGAGTGATCCCAAGGAAATCATTAGTATTACTCTGGTGTCCAAGGAGCTTAGGGAGCTGAAGGGGATAATTACAAAAGGTGTTAACATATTCTAACTTGCTCTTGAAGGGAGTGGCCTCATTCTTGTCATCTTTGTCTGCGTGACAGCACAGTGGTGTGACCAAGGACACAATAAAAGACTTGACCCTTGGTCAAGACCCTTGGTTTGGGTTTGGGTACTGCAAGCACCAAACTTCTTGAAACATCAGTTGCCCTATTAGAAAAAAAAAATCTTACTGGCTTTGCAAGTGGGTTTGAGCTGGCTGAGGTGTGTTTTAGCTATGTAGCAAGTTACAAACTTCCCTAACTTCAGGGTAGGACTCTGTCCTGGTTTTGGGAATGTTCCCATGCAACAGTGCAAGGCTGCTGGTTCCATTTTAAATAACCTTCTCTATGCCCCAAAACAATGCCGTGTTTTATTCATTCTTACCGTAACATGTGAAAACAAGTCCAAGCCGGTAATCCGTGGAGGTTTAAGATGCCCCAAACTAGGATGAATCAGAGTTTTCAAGTTTTGTAGGTCATACTCTTCTCACTGGTGACTCAGAAGTCAGTCTCTTCATTTGCTGAGGCTTGGGATTTTACTGGATTTGACAGTAAAGTTCGTCAGCATGAACAAATCAAGCTTCACATGAGTGTTCATATGACTAAATGACATGTGGAGCTGAAGTTTTAGGATCTATTTAGTATGTAGACAGAAAACAAGAATTATGACTCAAATGTGGTTTTCTTCCTAATATTGAAACTGAAGTTCACTTGACTGTCTTTTGCAGTCAGTTAGACCCCTGCTGACCCATTTCTATGCCCCTAACAGTGTATGAAAATATTAGATGCATGTGAAAGATAGCTAAAGCAAGAGTGAGAAGAACAAAACTAAATTCTTCCTGTCACTCATGTCAGTCATCACTAGATGGCCACTAAACAAAGTAGCTCCCTTATGGGATGGAAAATGTTAGGTTCATACAATGCATGTACAAAGGCTTTTCATGCCAGATAATTATTACAATAGAAAAAAAAAAAGTGATGGAGTTGGCAAGGGAACTACTCTTCCACATTCTCTGACATACGTTGAAGTCCCCTTTCCATGTCCTTCTGCTCTTATTTTTCAGAGCATGTGAGCTCTAGGCCTGGCAGGCATGTTTGTAATTGGTTCCAATGTCATCCTGATGCTGGTTGCTGCGGCATGGAGAACATGTGTTCCCACGAAGCCAGGCTGTTGTGAGGACTGCTCAAGGGTAGTGCTGAACTTTCATTAGGCTAGTGCATTATAAGCCAGTCTCTGTGCAGAATAATAAAAGCAAGCCTTGGTGGAGAAGTAGGTGAGCTGGGATTCTTAGTGTAAAAGCAGATTTGAAGGGGGAAGGGCATCAGCCTGTCAGGGTGACCTACAAAGGGAGTTTACCAGGATTCTTAATGCTGTGAAAGTGAAATAACTACAAATACATGGTTGTATAAAAGAGTGCTCACCTGCTGGGGAGTTCATTCCCCTGGGACAGGGTAAAGGGTGAAAATGTATATAGGCTTCCTTTTCAGCAGGCTTCATGAATCTCAGCCACTGCCTTTTTTTGCATGCCTGTTACCAGAGCCCTTTAGAGCACCCACAGCTGCAAGTGAGGTAATGGACACTGTGGAAATCAATCCCAAATCAAGTGCCCCAAACTACCAGTCACCTAGCAGTCATGTGTAAAAAGATAAATGCCCAACTGGGTCACACCAAAGTTCGTATCTGGCCCTGGATTCTTCTCTAAGAGTGCCCAAAGGATGTGCTGATCAGGGAGAGCTCAGGAGCCTGGGCCTTGTCTGCAGTCTGCTCCCTTGCACCCTCCTGCATCCACCACTCATACTGGGGATGTTAGGAGGAGCATCCTTGCATGTCCCTTGTACTGTTTGTTTATGGACCTGTTGTCCTTCAGTTTGTCTAATCCCTTTTTGAACCTGCTGATACTTTCTGCCTGTAGCAGACATTACAGGTCATTACTGTGGCAATAAATTCCAGAAATTCACTAGTCTCAGTAGAAATGTACCTTTTATAAATTTTAAATTATTTCCTGCTAGTTTCAGTAAATGGCTCCCATATCTAATAATACTGTAGTGAAAAACAGCTTTGTGAGTGTCTTATTCACTGTCTTCATTATTTTGTAAATCTTGATCTGACCCCTGTCAGACTTTTCCTTTTTAAGCTGAAGACCCCCAGCCTTTTCAGTCTGCTTTGGTGTAACGCAGCTCCTCTGTCCCCTTAATCATTGCAGTTGCCTGTCTGTGTACCTCTTCTGTTTCCACTTTGTCCTTCTCTAAATGCAGAAACCAGAAATGCCTCCAGTACTTGGGAGGCCTGTAGGCTTCATGGAGATTGAGCTTGAAGATGGAATCAAAGCCCTGAAGAATTTACCGCACAGAAGAAACATCACAGCTACCAGTTCAAATATGCACTGGGAACAGAGATGGAAAGACACTTTTAAAACACTAAAATAACAGCAGTTAGTAATATATTGGATATTTCATACTGTAGATATGAATGGCACATTACAAAAACAGATAGGGTGGGTCGAAATAACATAGCACTACCTCACACTTTGTGAACAAAATGGTTTAACACATGGTCCCAACCCTGCAAGCGTCTCCAGCTGTAGTGTTGCCAAGAACAGTCACGTGAATTTGCGGGGACTATTCATGATAGTAAGCAGCATTGTTGCCTCTGAACCCGTGGTGCTTAGGTGTGTACATACATATGCACATATATAAGTAAGGGCTTTTTTTTAAGTCTTGTTGTATTTTGCCAATGTAAATGTGCCTTAAAAAGGCAGAGTGAAGGTTGGCTTAATTATGTGGAAAGACTGCAGGAATTTCACTTTTTTGTACAAAACTGATAGCTAGACTGAGATAATGTTTTATGCAGTTTAAGATTAGGAATGGATCTGAAGGTCCCTAATCTTGACTGTATGGGTAAGCAGTTTTAAATCTGGTGATCCATTTTTGTAGAGAGAATTATTTTTGCCAAGGTTTGTGCCATTGTTCCCTGCAGGTGGAGGGTTAGCCCCGAAGGGGTGACCCTGCATAGTAAGGACTACCACTTTTTTGGCTTTGCCCACTGGAACACTGAAGGAATATCCCATGTTCTTGCTGTGTGATCAGCTGTGTGTGAATTTTAACCCCTACATCCTCTGAATGTTGTTTGCATACTTTGAACCTGGTTTTGGTGGATGGTTTCTTGAAAGCCTTAGAAACTGCTGCCCTTCACAGAGATCAGCTGTGAAATTTTACCCTATTGATCTATGGTCCAAGGATATCCATGGTTTTTACTGGAAGTTATAAATAATTGAGTGTATCAAGTTTGGTTTTACTAATTGGCAAGGAGAAAACTGAAATAAGCATTATGTGTGAAAGGCATTGAGAATGCCAACAAGTAATGCAATCCTTTGTGTGTAGGGAGGAGTGACAGTGTACGTGAATATTTAGTTTGAATTTCAAAATTTTCTATCAAGGTTAACAGGAGAAGTAATTTACAGTCAATGCTTTGTCCAGTAAACTTTGTCTTATGAATCTGATTTCCAGCGTTTTAAAAAGAGCAGCACATTTTCTAGGATAAATATGTTCTACTTTGGCACCTCTTTCATTCATTTTCTGCCTTTTCCCAATTCATTATGAATGATAATCCATCCAAAAAGCTGCAATGGCTTTACTGTGCAGCTGCACTCCATGTATAAGCAGTTTGGCTGCCTTCCCAAAATGGCACATTTCAACCGTGACTGCCATAAAAGCTGCTACCAAGGATTCTAACCATACTGATAGGCTTGTGTTTGGACCAGCTTCATTATATTTTTAAGTCAGGTCATATTCAGGAATATTCCTGGCCCCTGGCTACACGGTACAGTAACACTCTGAAATTCCATCTCGTGGGACATCAGCTGTCATTTTTGAGTCATTGAGAAATGAGCTTGATATCTACCCAGTCCTTGGTGAAACATTTGCTCATAGGACCATCTGCCCCTTTAATAGAGTTGTCATTTCAATCGCTTCAATTTCTGCAGCAGCTGCCCATTGATAATAAGTCAGATGCGGGGATGTCAGAGGAGAACAGCAGAGCCTGCTTGCAGTGCTGTTGTTGCCTTCAGCTTGCTCTGCCAGTACATCATCTCCCCAGTTAATGAAATCTCTGTGTGCTCTGCCTGATCCACCCTTCAGATTTCTTCTTGAACAGTCTCCAGCCAGAGAGGCAAGTCAATGTGGTAGCTCAGATCGGATGCCTCTTTTATGGCCTCCAAATACAGCAAGTATCTTTCTGTGCCTGCTAAGATGTGGGGTTTTTTTAGCTTGGCTTGGCTAACTCAGATTAAAACATTGGCCAAGAATTGGGAATTTACTGTTTCAGATGGATTAGCATTTCTAAATTCTCTTTTTAGCCTTGAGCTTGAACTGATAATCTCTGTTTATTATTAGACTTGCCAGGCATCTGCCTTTCAGCTGTCCAAGTGAGCATCCTACAGAACCACTGCAAATGGGAGCTGCCTGTTTTGTAGCACCCCAGTGGTATTGAGCCCCAGAGTGGCTCCCACAGGGCATGAAGGACTGGTGCTAATGCTGCATGTAGGCATCTTGTAGGTGGTTTAGGCCAAGTGGAAAATCCTGTGTATTTATAAATGCCCCAATGTGAGTGACTTTCAATGGTGCTTCTCTTAGAGGTGCCCTCTGTTACCAGGCACAAATGTGCCAAAAAAGTGTTATGAAATAATGCAGTGTAAGAAGGGTGGTTCCAATAGTTTGCCCATTAGCCTGAGATTTGGAAGGTGCAAATTAACTTTCCTGACCTGCTACTGATTTTCCGCCTCCTTTATAGTGGAGGCCTGTCTCAGTTAACTTTAGATGGTCTCTGTCTAGGTATCTGGTCTAAAAGTCAGGTATTTAGTCTTGACTGGTTACCAAGGCTCTTTGTAGATGGTGAAAAGATGGGCACCATCCTAAAATGTGTGCCTAAATTTGGTAAGGTAAGTAAGCCTTCTGGCAGTACGTATTTCTGAGTCCAGAGAAATCCCAGATTATTAGTGTAGACTAGGTGCATAATTTTGTGATGGCAGAAAGGAGCAGAAATGAATCCAGAGCTTGTATTCTCTCTATGCCTCTTTTCATGAGCTGTACAAATCATTAATGATTATCTGCTGTTTCACAGGATGTTGTGGTTGGTAATGATGGAAATGCCCAGAGATTTTATAAGTAACTAAGTTATGCAGAAGGGAAACCTGCCCCTGTGTAAGCAGAGGTGACCCAAATGAAGTGACAGTGGCTTCTTTTGAGTGGGAAATAGAAAGAGAACCTTTATCCTCTTCACAAACTTTAAAAATTTATAAAGTCAAAAGCATAAGCAGATTTTGTGGCAATCTTGACTCCATTTTCTGCTCCCCTACAGTTGAAGTCTTTCACAAATTTCTGTATATGTACTTTCTGATCACAGCTCCTGTGCCTCCACCCAAGTTTTGGGAGTGAATGAATTCCCTTTTTTTCTTCTGTAGTTTTTTCCATTCTTTGATTTAAGTGCTGTCTTTGAGGACCGAGAGGATAAATTACAACAGGGATGGTCTCTTGAATCTCTAACGGGTGATTTAGGTGCAGGTGGACTCTAGCTACTGTTTCCTTTGATTTCTCATCAATTTTTTTCTCTGTTCCATCCCACGGTCACACGGAAGGCTCTGAGGAGCTCTGTGCGCATTGTTGGGTTCCTCTGCAGAGGACTTTGGGCTGCTTTTTTGGTCTTTGGATCATCTTCCAGGCAGAAAGTGGGTAGCAACTGCTTTTATGGTTGGAGCACTCACTGGCTGTTAATAGACTAGAGGGTTAGGCAAAAGTGCTGCATTCTTCCTACCCTTTTGGGATCGTAATCCTTCTTGTGAGAGGATCTCACCCTGGTCTTCTAGGCTTTGTGAAAATGACATTGGTGTCTTTCTGCCTTTGGGAAGTGTGGTCAAGTTCATTGGGCCCAGCTGTCAGGGAGGTGGGTATCTCCCTGGCCAGAGCTGACCACGTGAGCAAAGGGTGAGTCACCATATGGGACCCTGAGCGCTTGGTGTGTTCTGCATGGTGGTGGGAGCTGTGAGGCTCTCAGGTTTTGCATTTAGTCTCATTCAGCCAAGTGGAGTAGCAATGAAGACACACCACCAGGTGGTTTAGCCCAGTACCCACCACTGAAAGGAGTATGAAGGCATTACATTGCCTGAAGGGTTTTGGCTATGTGCTTCATGACACCTGACAACCTGGAAGGGCTTCAAGGAAGCTGCAATGCGTGTTAAGACCTGCTTAGTTGCAACTAGTTCGTTTTTCCTTCTAGATCATATTCACATTGGTTTAGCAGAAACTGACCCACCAGGGCCAGATGTTATATTCAGTCACACCTCTGAAGCACTGTTTGAAAGCTGTGTCACCATTTTTTTAGAAAAACAGTCTGTTATTTTTAGTTTAAGACCCAGTGTGGAATGATGAATGTGTTTTTGCTCCCTGATCCTGCTCTACTTTCATCACAAAAATTTTGTTAAAAATTTCCTGGTTGGTTGTGAAAGCCACGCAAGGACTCAGACTTGTGTATTTGCACAGCTCTAACCCCAGCAGGGCATGACTCAGGGGTAATAGCAATTGCTGGAAACATTTTCCCACTCCTTTGTGTCTGTGCTTACTGAGGAAACCGGAGAATGAAGTTAAGACTTCGAGTGCTTTTCCATAGAAACCTGCTACGCTGGCTTTCAGTTGTGGTAAAAATGTCGCTTCCCACCAGGCAGTTTGCATGTTGTGCTGTCCTTGATCCCCTTAGTGGTAGTGCCTTCCTCACCATGAACGGGAGATGTGACAGTTCTCACTTACTCCAAAGTATGTTCCTGGTGGCACATCTCCATGTGCAATGTGATGAGAGTGGAAGAGCGTTTTCCCTCATAGGTGTATGTTATGCCTGTGCTGACAGATGTTATGGCAGTGGCACAGCTGGGGTTGCTTTGAAGCTGCCTGTTCTGCATGTGACACATTCTCCAGATGTCGCACTATTAGATGTTTTGCACTCCATCTTCCTCTAGAGAAATCCTTGCAAAACAAAACCCCGTGGTACCCACGGTAAGTATGCAGTCTGGTGTTTGTTGAAGTCCTATGTTTTTTAACTCATTGCCCTTTGCATCTCACTCGTAGACACACACTAACATACATTATTAAGGGACGCCTTAAACTCCTTTATTTAAGTTGTAGATTATGACCTGGCCTGATCCCTGATCTCAGACAGCATGCCCATACCACAAGTATGTTTATCTATTTTGCTCTTAATGTGTATTTAGTTATAACAGTACTGAGTCTTTATCTGGGGTGGGTTGCTGGTGAATGTGAACTTTGAGCCCTGAGATTTCCTGCTGTTTTTCTGACTAAATGCTCACAGGATCTCACATTTTGGCATTTGGCCGCAGATTGAAATCCACTGTGGCCAGCCATGACCCTGTAACTGCATAAATCAGCCCTAGAATTTGGCTTCTGATCATCATTTTTTGTTTTATTGTTTATTGTATTCCTAATGCAGTGATGTATAAGGAGACAAGCATTTCTGAAAGGATTTAGGTCAAGCTGAAAGAAGTTGCTGTTAAATAGAATTGATTTTGCTTTATATAACTAGGACTCTTTAGGACTCTTTTTGAAGTCCTTTTTTAAATATTTAGTGATACTTTTTCTCTCTTTAACTCAAGGGTCAGTGTCGCATATTGGCCGATTGGGTAGGTTCTCTTGCCAGCACACAGAGGTTGCCAACTGTTTCTTTTCATCTTACCAGGCTTGGCTTTCCACCATGTCTGTAAGCAGTGTTTGAGTATCATATCCAGATGATAGACCAGCTCCCTACAGCTAGACACTGCTCACTGACTTCCTCTAACAAGCTTTTCTTTGCTGGCTGGGATACTGTTAAGCCCTTCTTGTGTTACTCAAGATGGGTCAGGGAAAGGCCATGTGTTAGCCTAGTTTTCAGTTTCCTGCTTATATAGCTTATCTCTTCTCTGCTTGGCACCTTGTCTATTGACCAGCACCTCAGCAATCTGAAACAAAATCCCTTCTAGGTCAGAACAACTGCATATTCTAGAAGACAGTGGGACATCAGTTGTGCGTTGTTGTCCCCAACCCCCCCTGCTTTTTTTGTGTGTGTCCTGAGATGTCCACTTTATCATCATGATGTGTTCTGTTTGTATTACATTGTACCTGCAAAGGTAAAGACATGCATTGCTGAACAGTCATAGCTTTAGTCATGGGCAGTTTTGATATATCCTTGAGCTGGATTCAAACAGTTGTCTGAAAAGCAGAACTAATGGAGGCTGATTTCTCATGGTTTTTTCCGGCTATGTGGAATTACTGCACATGTAAAAAAAAGTCATCAGGAGTCAGATGATCAAACATATTGGCCTACAGGCAAAAATATACATGAAGTATGATCCCAGGAGCTTTGTTTCCTTATGAAATTAGCCTAAAAATGATTCTGTGGCCAGTCCTATCTCACTGTCTTAGAAAAAATGTGGAGAATTGAACCTCTGAAGTTTTCTAATGATTAAGCTAGTTTGCAGGTTGTTTGCAAGCTGTTAAGAAATGGGAACTTCATCCCCTCTCCTATGCTATTCTGTTAGTTTCTTTAGTCCCTGATTCATATCTTCACTGGATAAACCTTAAGCATTTGAATGAATAAAGCTCTATTAAAAAATCTGGCATAAAACTCAATAATAGATACAGAAGTATTTTATCCCAAATGTTCCCAATAGGATTGTTAAATAAAAAAAGCCAAACCACAACAAACCAAAGCTGCTAAAAACCCCAACACCACCCCTCCTGCCGCAACAAAACAAAAGAACTGTTATACCAGGTAAAGTTCACTTCCCTGTAAGATGAAATAATTTCTAGGATGAAGCGTTGCCGTTGTAGACACATGCAGGTGCAGGTTCATGATGCTATGTCCTCTGTAGCTGCAACTGCAGAAAGGTGGACTTAACAGCTTCAGCAATGGAGCTGGGGTACCTTCACTGATCCTAACGCTCCAACATGAAAAATGGCCCAGAGTAATGATTTATTATGGGGTATGGGTTTCACATAGTTTAAAATGTGCATAGAAGCCCAGCGATTATATCTATGATATTTAATTGTATGCGAAGGAGCACGTATGCATCAATAGGAAGGATCTGGCTTCCAAGACAAATCAGTATTTGAAGCACCTTCTCGTGGTGGGCAAGGCACACCTCAGTGTTGCTCAGGACTCCCTGCCCATGTACTCTGGGCCTTTCAGAGGCATTTGGGTGGCAGACACACAGCTGCAGTCCTTCCTATGCCCATGTACATTTGTATGCACTAAAGTGGTGAGTGTCTTGACTGGCTGCGCAGAAGCTCCGCGCAGCCAAAATTCATGTTTGTGTGTGTTGGGTTTTCTCCTTGTTGTCACTCCTTTTTGATCCCACTGTGAAGTGACAGTGGAGGGAGGCAAATGGGGACGAGTTCTTCTTGCAGAGGGAAGTGAAGAGAAGAAGCTGTGGGTGATTTTGTGTGGAAAATTAAATTAAGCCCTAGTTAGGCAGCTGGAGCAGGGTCTTGCCCAAGGAGGGAGAAGCCAGCCCATTCTGCTCCTCTGCCCCTGTGATGGTGGGATCAGTTTTCTCCTCAAGGACATTTTGTGTGCGTTATGCAGAGGTGCTCTTCCTTGTGAGCTTCACTGGAAATGTCAGCTGAGTTGCAGTGGCTGCCTGTGACAAACGAATAGCCACAGACAAGATAGAGGCTGCCCAGCCTTGCTTTGCTAAAACTGCCTGATCATATTGAAATGTTTTATAGGGAGACAAAGTCCAGTGCTGAAGACAGGAATTAATTGTATAGTTCCTTTTTTTGGGGGGAAAATGTGCTTCCAGTGCAGACCCAGTCCGCTAAAGGGACTGCAGATTAATGGCTGATGAGCATTAGCTGAACTCAATGTGTGGAAAGCTGTTTCTGGTCATCCAGGGAGATGGTTGAAGTTGTTTCAGTCTTAATTGGATATCATATTCCTCTTCCCTTCCTTTCATAACCAGCACGGGGGGCTCCTGTACTTGCAGCCTGACTGAGATTGTGGCGGTGTGTTGTGGCTGACACAGATATCTGGCACTTGGACCCGAGCATCAGCCTGCATGGAAACATTCCTGCAGCAAAGCCCTGCCAGGCTGCCTGTGTCTGAGTCACTAATGTAATCACCGTTTTTTAACGTGGGCATACCCATGCTCCTCATGCTGCTATATGCCACAGTCTTTTCCAGCCAGTTATGGCAACTGGGGGTGAATCAGTGTCCTGCGGAGGCCCTTCAGGGTGGGTGCTGGAGGGTGGTCTGATGCCTTTGCTGTTCTGGCTCAGGAGACAGTGGAGTTGAGACTCTAACTACTGTCACCAGCTGTATGTTCCACACCTGAGTGAAAAGGATTTTCTTGATGGAGGGGGAGAGGGTTGAGATTAAAACTCCTTACAGTATACAGTGGAGGTACCTATAGCTGCCCTCTTGGACAATCAAAGGGATGCTCTGTACTCTGAAGTTCTGACTCCCATCCTGGGAGTAGTAGATCGCACTCAGTTCCCACCTGTTAGGTACCTGATCAGAAGACTTCTGGGGAGCACAAATAGCAGTTCCTCCCCCTGTGCATAAGAGCATCTCTGTATAAGGCTGGCCGGGGCGAGCAGGTCAAAGTCCTTGCAGAGATCTCTCCTGTAGACATAGTCAATTAAAAAATAATAATTTTAAGTGCATTTAGGATATTTTGAGAGATGACTGGGGCAGGAGCCAGCAACATTGTCTGGTATATTCACTGTAGAGAAAGCAGTAATAATATCTAGTCTTATACTATTTGGGCTGGAGGGAATAAACTGGTTATATCTAGCAAGTAGAAAAGAAACTTGAAAGATACTGCATTTTCTTACAGTTGGGTGGGAGAACTGGACAGCAGGGCTCTGTGCTCTCTGTTTCTGCAGCCACCATCTGCCCTCTAAATGGGATCCCCTCCAAAAGCCCAGTGCTTTGCAGAACAGCATAAACAAGTGAATAAAAATCATGTAACTTCTAAAATTTTGGTAAGGTAGCAACAATGTGGCTATTTACGTAACTGAATGGGAATAGTCATTAATCAGACTGTGCATGAGGTTCACTTGCTTCCTCCTAGGAAGGGCTGTTTTCACACTAATAATTGCTTCCACATGAGAGCTGGAGGTGTGCTGTGCTGTCCTTGTCACTGGGAAGGGATGTGCTGGAAAGCTAAGCCTATGGTAGATACTTGCTGTGAATGACAGATCTTTTTTGCCTCCTTTTAGCTTTTTTTAGCAATTAGTGAAATTGTCAGAGGTTTTTTGGAAGAAAAGAAAAACCTGCTTAAGTTAGATTGTATTAAACCAAACTTTTCCTGTCCTCCGTTAGATCCTTTCTTAATTTTCTGTGTTCTGTGAAATATTGTCACCTTTTCCCTGCTACCTGCAGTAATCCCAGAAGTCAGAGAACTAGCTTCTTTCTTGCTTTTTTTCTGTGAAATTGATGTTTCGTTGCCTATCCTCAAATTTTCCCGGACAACTGACTCAACTAGGAACCAGATGTGGATGAATGAAGAAATGTTGCAGCCCGGTATTTCGTCTGGATGTGTTCATTGCTTTTTGTGCTTTGGAGGGTTTTTTGCATGGCAACGAAAACTCTTCAGTACTGTAGTGAACACGTACACTGGGAATGTTTGCTTTCTGTAAATGAAGGGGTGCCTTAGAGTCTTTTCTGAGATAGAACCAGAAGAGCAAGAGATGAGCTGGAACTGGCATTGCTTCCCCCGAGCAGAATATTGTTACCAGGTGACCAGATTTCTGTTTTATCAATTCTTGCCGTGGAAGGGACAATTTTAGGTGACAATAACAGAAGCTCCGAATCATACAGTTGGAGAACAAAATATCCGCTGTAGGCTTAAGAGGGCCGGTTCTGTTGAGTACAAACAATACAATTTTTTTCCAAAGGATAGCCCAACTGCATGTGACTCAAAAGGGAACCATCCAAATTTCTGTGAAGGCCAGCTTCTTTTTGGTGTCACAGAGCCAACTGAAACCTGCTGTATTGTAAAAAAGCTGGCACCAGCACAAGCGTGTGCTTTGTTCACCCTCGAGTATTAAAAATAATTTTAATAGAGGGAAGCCACACCTATAGCACAACAGTAAAGTTAAGGCTTGTCCAAGTTAAAGAAACTTGCATTGCTGTGATGACATCGTATAGAATTGGAAAACTCTTCTGTTAAATATGCTGCCATAGTGCAAAACGGAGCTTGCAGCAGAGAGGCTGTTCCAGCATGTTGCCACATTTTATGTCCTGTCAGGCCTCAAGGACAAATACAGGCTGCACAGTTTAGAAAAAGCATTTCTGAAACTAAACACATTTGCAGTGAACAAAAACTCACTTAAGGAATCTAAATATCCAGGCAGCATACAAAATGCATGCGGTATTTTTGCAGCATGTGTAAGAAATCCCTAAAGATCAAGCAGTCTGTCTCCTGGTACTCTGAGCTTCTGGAGATGTGAGCAGCTTGCCACAGCCCCTGCTGTAGCACCCCCCAGCCCTGGCAGCAGGGCAGTCTCTCTGTTCAGATGCACCAAGTCATGTCTCTTCCAAGGTAGCAGTGCAGATGATGCAAGCAGCACTCAATACACAGTGCTGTGCAAAGGTAACCTGGCTGTATTTTCCTATGGCAAAGGATCATCCATCTACTGTGTCTGACCTTGCCCACATGTTCTTGGATCATCTTCAAGAAAATGAGACCTATGTGCAGATACTCAAAGAAGTTGCGGGAAGGAACACGTACATACTGTTTTGCATTGACATGCCCTTGGAAGGTAAGGATGCGTTCAGTAAAGCAGCTCAGGTGTCCATGTCCTAGAAAACTGGCTTTGACTTGTTTGGGTGCTTCCATTGATTTCTGCCTTGGGGGCAAAACCATCTATTGTAACGTCCCTGACAGAAACGTGTAAGTTTGTGGGGCAGTGCAGTGTTTGGTAGGATGTTTACTGCTGCAATAGAAACAGCTCTTCAACGCACGCTACTGCTTGTAGAAAGTTCGGTCATAGGCTGATGAACCTGGGAAACCAAAATGCTCATGGTCAGGACAGCCCATGTGGTTCAGGGTACAGCAGCATGAGCATCCTGCATGTGCCTTGGGCCTGGGGCTGGCTGCTGGGCACTGCTTTTGCCCAAGTTGTCCTGCTGGGAGGACCCTGAGGGGAGTCACTGGTTTTGTCAAGAGTGGTTTTGATGAGTGATGCTTCGTGACTGATCTGGAGGCAGGGCGAGCCGCTTGTTTTACCCAAGCCACCATGCTTTTGAAAGGTGTAACAATGTGCAGTCGACCATTACTAAGCCAAATTTGGGCTTGGAGAAGAAACGCATTACTGCAGCGGAGCGCCCTGCAGCACTGCGTTCGGACCAGGCTTACCTCACGGGAAACCGCAAATAGTTGTTTTGGCATCTCCCTCTTGGTGCACTGAGTCATGGGGGTGAGCTTCTGCCAGGGGGAGAAATCCACCTCTCCTGTGTTTGGCAGTGTGTCTGTTTCTGGATAGGTGGGGTAAATATTAACCCTTAGCTGGAAACAGAAGAATAAAAGGTGCCTTGCATATAGTCTCTTGCACCCAGTGCCTAGCCCTCCGGAGGGCTTGTATGACTTGACCGGTGTCTCCCCACACAGGCCTGTTGCTGCTGATGGGTATAACCACAGCCAGGTGGTGTTTCTGTCACGTTTCTAGGGAGTTTTTGTCTTGGCACACTCCCCACTTCTCTTTACAGGCTGATGTACAGGAAAACAGCCAGGGATTCATGTAGTCTAAAGCCGGTATTTTCCCCTGCCTGCATGACATCCACAGTCAAGTGTGTGAAGGCAGGAGAACAAGAGACTGGCGGTTTTGTTACACGCAAAATCTCTGGGTAACTTCTGCCCTTAGGCTGTTAGACCAATGCTGCTACTGACATGCAGGACCTGAGCAGCACCCTTCTGTCACTGGCCAGGAGGGGTCCCCTCTGATGGCCCACGACCTTGTGCTCCTCACCTGGAGTGTAGAGCAAGGCTCTTGTCTAAATCCACCTACATGCAGACACATTTGGGTTTCTAATCGGAAACTTCATCCAGACTGAAGCACATTGCAAATGATACAGACCTCCCAAGGAACTGTCTGTCTGACCTGCATGGAAATTAGCCCTGGTGTAAGATACGGGATGTGGTGTTTTACATACAGAGTTACAGTGGTCTGGCTTCTAATGTGGCTGGTTATGCTGGAATAAAGATGACCTATAGAAATAAGCCGAACCACTATAAAGTACTTTTTTTATCAGTACAACCATATGTGTGCTTGGGGGTGGGGATGATATATTTTTTTAATGCATCATTATGAAATAATAATGAACTGTGTATAGACATGCCCTTAAAAAAGAAGAATCCCAGGCTAGCTTTCAGTCTGTACTTACTGAAGTGTCTTTTGGGTTATTAAAACCCTGGGCTATATTAAATGATTTTAAAGATACAAGCTTGCTGTTATGAAGCCACTTGATGTTGTACAATGAGACTGCAGAGCTATGCAAATCGGAGGTATTTGACATACGCACTGTAATTATAGAAAGCTTTTTCCAAAAATATTTTTTGTCTGTTGTAGTTAATTCACAATCTCCTTTTAACATCGTCAATTATAATTATTTGCCAAGAGCAAATCCTTGCTAACAAAAATCCAGTTTTCTTTAGCCTGCAGCTTTTCTTTTGATTTAATGATGAGGTACTGTTAATCAGAGGAACCAGTGCTAGCCTCTGAGTATCCAACAGGGCAGAAAAACACTGTAGTCAAAGAAATCCAATTAATAAGCCTAAGCTTCTTTCTAGCATCCCAACCCTGGGCCCCCTGAGTTGCCATGTTTGAGTGGAGAGGTGCTCTTTGAGAAGATCAGAGTTAGCATCTCAATAGGACTTAGAGTGAAAATTGTCTGTGCCCACTGTGAGATTTCTCCTGGTGAGTTCTTGCTCATTCTTCTTCCATAAGGTCTACAGGTAGAAAATAGTGTATATTTGGGGGAAAACAGTGCTATTAGGTTGAAAAATATTTCTAGAGCTGTTTTTCGTAGCAGTCTGAGTCAAATCTGTGACTGAAAAATGCAGTAGTTGGAGGGCTTTAGGCTTGTAGCTGCATATTGTCATTCAGAAATGAAATGCTGCTTCTCTACTTGAGAATGCTTCGTCCTTTCTGCCCTCCTTTTCCTTGGAGATCTGTGTGTTATGCTGCTTCTAAAAGGAAATGTAAGTGCAAGTGCTTTCTAAGAATTACTGACCTACTTTACAGGTATTTTATTCTTTGTTTAATCAGATATGTACCTGCAAGAGTGTAGGTGGATAAAAATTATATTTCTTTCACCCACCATGGCACAGGTCAAGTGCAGGAGTGCTCTCCCCTTTAAGTTTCTACCCCTGGAATATTACCTCAAGTTCTCCTGGGGCTTCAGAGGGGTGAGGTCCAAACATAGCCTTGCAGCGAGCTCAGAGCAGTGTAAGGTATAGCAACCTGGGCTGCACTACTTCTGTAGTAGAAGGTGGCACAGTGAGAGGAACTACCAATGTTGGCCTGTCTTTTTGGGTCAGGTATCAAGCCATGTACTTGGTAAAACAAAGCCTGTTGTGAATAGGGACTCATTTTCCGTTGTGTGCTTGTGGAGCATTTAGCACAAGAGGGTCCTGGGATTACAATACACATGCATCAAAACCAGGCATTGAGGTTGCTGAAAAACGCATCAATTGCCTAGATCCAGCCTCCTGAACATAATGGGGAAACATTCCAGTGTTGTGTTTTCTGGCAGATTTTCAGTGGTGGGGAAGAGTTCCCAGTCTCCATTAGAGCAAGATGTGGAAAAGCATAGTGAAATATAGCTTCATCTGCTACTGTAGTGTAGCTGTGTCTTGTCCAGTGCACACTTATCCAGTGTGAGTGTGAATGGCATTTTCCAAAAAAAAAACCCTTCTGGGAGGATTAGTCTGTGGATTGACTGCAGACAGGGCAATCTGGCATCCAGGCAGATTGCACTCAATGAGTTATTGCTATCTGAGTCAGCTGGTTAGGCTGCTGCTGAGTCCTTGGCTCTTGTGTAAGCTCTGCAGTTTGGGGAGTAATTAATCAAGCATCCATCTTTCTTATGGACTGAGGGTAGGAGCCAGGGAAGCACGATGTCAGTGTCTCATACAGTGAGAACTGCTGATTCACTTTGATCCATCCTTGCTGCTGCTTTTCAGAATGGTTATATGGCTCCTCTTTAGTGGCACTTAGTGCTTTCTGACAGGAAGAATATATTAGCCAGGAAAGTATAACAATTCAAAGGCTACTACCTTTTTTGAGGGACTTCAATTTTATTCAGAAGTTTCTCAGGGAGCCTAAGAATTAGGAAGTAGTGTTGGCTGAAAAGTTAACAGAAGTGCAGTTGGTTTAAACCACAGCTTGTCATCTATTCACTGTTGTTCCATTGAGTGTGTTGCTCGAAGAGCCAAACCAATGCCCAGTGTGACTACTTTCATTAATGGGATTAGAGCTGAGGTAAATTTGACCCCAAGCTAGCTGAGGTAAACTTAACCTGAAGCTTGCTAAGGCATGATGCCAACTCCACTGACAACTCCATTATCAAAATTCTTAACTTCAAAATGGGAGTGGGCCTGGACTGAAGGAGCCAGACCTGGTGAAGGCTAGGGTAGAGCTGTGTTACTCAACTTTGATGCAGAGAGGTGGGGGTCTTCTATGAGAACGTATTTTGGCTTGACAGTGTCCCAACAAAGAGTTTTCATTATGATCAGTATTTTAATTAAACTGGCTTGAGTTTCTTATATGAGACAAGTTAACTTATTTTCTTCACCTGTGTTCTGCGCTCCTGATCCTTGCTGTTCTTGGCAAGAAGCAAAAACCACCACTGGTCTGAGCAGAGGACTTAGATTGTAAAGTGGAAATGAGAAGCAGTGAAGAATCAAGCCACGGTCTCATCCATAAATAGTTTTAGGCAAACTTTGACATAGGCAGGTGGAAAAATACTTTCAGACTGACTGTAGTGTATATGCTTTTGTAGTCTCCCAGATCCTACTGAAACGGCACACCAGAAACAAGCAGATAGAAAAGCCACCCTTGGGGCCCTTGGATGAAGTTGGAAGGTTGATCCAGCCGACCTGTTTCATCTTGACGCCTTTTGCTTCCCAATTTTTCCCCTCCTCTCTGATGCAGCCTTTCTTGAGTGGAGCAGTCATGCCAGCCTCTCCAGTCCTGCTGCTGATGCCAGTTAGCGAGCAGAGAGGGGGACATTCTGACACAATGAGCATGAAACCGAGAGAACATTCTCCCGGGGGCATGTTGTGCAACCTGGCATTCGTACATCCCTGTATAACTTCTCATTGCTCTGGAAAATCTGGTTCCATCAGTAGGCACAGTCTCGTGGGCTCTAGTAGGGTTTGCCCGATAATTATAAACTGACATTTCCAATTTCTGCAGTTGTATATTTGAAAGAGAAGACCTGATTTACAGGATGAGCATGTACATGTAGAGGCACATGGGAAGACTGTGCATACTATCAAATGAAAGGAATCACTGCTCACCTTCACCTGCCTCGTACTTGTATTTAGGTGCATGAAAGGGACTCTCTTTCTCATGTTTCTTTCTCTGCACATTTGTGTGTCCATATGTGCTTATATACTGAAGTCAAAAGTATGTGTGAGGTGCAGTTTTCAAATGCATCACATTATGTTAGTGCATCCCAGTCCATAGTTGGGTGATTTGGTGTCTGTAGTCAGTACGGTATTTGGGAAAGTAAGTAATGATTTTAGAATTTATGTTAACCCCTCGAATCAGAAAATTAGGTCAAATGCATGCTCCATTCATCCAGCACTGCAGGGATGACACACTTCAGCACAGAGATTCTTCAAACTTCACTGGGCAGGAAAAGTAGTAGAAATGCTCCAGCTGAAAATATTGCAGAGAAATGAGGTTAGGAAAAATGTTTGGAGCAGAGTTTGGGTTAAGTAGGTAGCAAAGCCGATGCTTGATATAATCATCACATAGAAAAGGATCATACTAGAAACTCCAGGGCATCTCACACAAGCAGATAGTATCTCTGAATGTTTACTGAAGATAAACAATCCTGAAATATAAAGTGTAGGGAGAGTGCAGGGCTTGCTGCTCTGCATGGTGATGCTATGTGAGATACAGACAGGGATCTGACACTGCAGCTTGTAGGGTTGGGGGGTTTTTTTGACTTGGATTTCCTGTCACTTTCCTTGTCACGTGGCTGGCAAGATGTAGTTTTTCAATGTTCATACAGCTTCATGAATCCTGTACAAATGTGCCAAAATACTGGCTGTGTTACTCACTCACTGCTGTTAGTCTGATGTTTATCTTTTGTCAGTTTTTTATTTAGTACCTGATTACAACTTGCTAGTTTTAATGGGAGTAGAAATGGTAGGCAAGAGAAACATAAAGAAAATTAACTCTAATTATTAGCCATAAATTTATCTGACTTAGTAAGCATAAACAATGCTGTGATGGAGAGGCAAGCTGAAAGAAAATTGAACTGCCTGATTTCCTAATCTTTCCAAAGCCTTTACAACAGCTGGGCGTTTAGTTGTTGTCAGCTAACACAAAAAAACCCCATATTTAAATACAGATAATAACGCCTCAGGAGAATACAGATCGACCATCGCCTGTGATTGCCCTGTGATTTCATTACTGTGGAGAAGAAAGGTATTACAGTATACTGGACTGATGGCATGCATTTTGCTCTAGAAGTTGAATACAGGGATTGAGAGTAATTGGAACAAATAAAGGACCAAATACAGATTTTCACTGAGTTTTTTCTTCAGTCCTAAGACAATTAAAATACCATTGAAATTAATGAGTGTTTGCTTGAATACGGTCTAAGTAGAATGGTTTTATTTCTCAGTTTATCTGAGTATGTAGTGGGAGTATTTTGATTTTTTTTCTTGCACAGGGAAGTACTCAGCAGGGATGTCACCCTGGGGATTTGAAGATACAAAAATTGAACAGAAGTTTGGGAAAGCCAGCCTGGTTTGTCCTGCATACTTTTCCCCAAGTGCATTTGAGAGCAGGGAAAGCATCCAAGTAGGGCTCAGGGAATATAAGTCTGAGCATGTTTCAGATGCCTGAACAGATAATCTCAAGCTGGGACCCCTGAAGCATTTCCTTATGGTGTGCAAGTAGTAGCCGGCTTGTCAGGGTGTATTTGCACCTTCTCTCGATTTCCCAGCAGTTAAAGTTTTTTATATCGTTAAAGATATACTAAGTGCTTAATTTATTTCAGTCTCCAATGCTGTTATTTGCATAAGCACCTGCAGAGGAGTGATCAGAATGACATGCCCCAGCTGGGCTATAAACCAAGCATCAAACTCTAGACCATGTTAGGAAAGGGCTAGAGTTTTGCTTTGCCTTGCAAAGTGTGGTGGCACACATAACGACACAAGACGTCGTTGCTCTCCTTGCTCTCAAGCGCATTGCCTATGGATTCTGTTATACAGATGCTTTGTACTCTCAAATCAAAGACCCCAGCTAGCCAAACTAACAGAATAAGCAATCAAAAATTCATATGGACTTATTCAAAAAGTTGCCTTCAAGTCAGCACATTGTCAAAATCATATGGATACATATGGTCTTTGCAGAAGAGGTCATATATCGTAGAATCATAGAATATCTCAAGTTGGAAGGGACCCATAAGGATTATAGAGTCCCACTCCCTGCTCACAGGACTACCTAAAACTTTATACAGCAAGGCTGAGTCCAACGTCAAGCACAAAAGGACTGCATCTGTTTATAAGTGCCTCGAATATGGCTTACAGCAGCATTTATACCTACAGCAACACATGCACAGACATGGCCCCAGACTATAACCCTAATTACTACCTCTGTGCAAATAAAAGTTAGCACCAACACTAATACATAATGAAAATTGATATTATCATGACAATCTTCTCTCATTCTGATGAACCGTCCTGGTTCTGCTTAGATGGCACTTACCTGCAGGCATCGTTATTATCTCTTGGAGTCAGCAGAGTATTTTCTCAGCCTAGACACCACACCTCAGCAGCTACCTATGAAGAGCCCAGCAACTTTTTTTTTTTAAATGTCAACACAATCCAGTTCCCTGTCTTACACTTTCCTGGAATGGTTTTACAGGCCAGTAACCCAGCTAAAATAATTTCTGTAAGCTCACAGCTCATATTAACCATTTCATTGAGACTGCATGCAATTCTCACACTGTTAGCGTGAGCTGCGTGTGTCTCGTTAGCTGGGTGACACCTAAACTGTCAATGGAGATGCTGCTCATATGTCACTAGCAGCAGGGTGTCTTTGCAGGGCTTCTTTTCATCGTGCAGGTAGTCACTTGAGTGAGCTTTGGTTTAGCCTATGGTAACAGGGCAGCCAGGGCAGAGGCAGCCACAAACAGTTTTTTCTATGTATTTGAGTTTTTAGGTTTTTGTTTTCAGAGCAGTTGTGTGGAAAAGAGGTTATGTCAGTGAGGATAAACCAGCCTAAAAACTGGAATCACCATGTAATGTAGTAGCGCCAGAAGCAGGTGTGCAAACTGAGACCCTCGCTTTGGTGGTGGTGTGTACAGTTTAGGCGTGTATGTGTTTATATAATTTTTCATCTAATATTTGTGAAGCGTGTCTCATCCCAGTTGACTGTAAAATGTAATAGTGTATGTGTTCTTTTACTTCATAATATTTTGATGCATAGGAAGAGATGGAGGTTTGTAAAATCTGTATAAGCCATTGATTCGCTGTGGCCAAATGAGCTGTTGCTTGTCAGCAGGGCGGTGTATTATTCCCTATGTGCATTTGCCGTCTGTTTCAATTGTGAAGGAAAATATGTTCCTTCAGTCACTGTTATTTTCCTTCACACTTAGAGCAGACTAGGAATACACACATGCCCTGTTAATATGAGTCAGTTCATGAGCTATGACTCATTATGCTATAGTAACTTCATTTTTTGCAACAGCTATACATATCTGTGATTAACAAAGATTGCCTTGGCCCAATGTTAGAGCTGTGACTAATGCCAATCTTGTTAGGTATTCATCATCCAGATTTATCTCCTTGTCAAAAGTTTTGTTAAATAAGGTTTCATCAGAGAAACATTTTCTTGCTATCAGTTTTCCCCTGGCAGATGTATTGATTGAAAGAAATGTGTTTTTCATGCCACTCAAGGAACTGAGTGACAGATAGAGCACTGAATATGATAAATGCAACTATTGTCCTTATTGTTACTATAATTATTACTGTATCACAATAGTGAAGTAGAATCATCTAATAATAGCAGAGACACCTCTATATACTACTAAAAAAATCCTTCTCCTGTGTGAAAAGGTTTTTGAATCACCCAAGTAATTGTTTTTATTGAATGGCCCAGAAATTGCTCCTCATTTCCCAGAGCAGAGCAGCCTTCTATCAGGTTTTCTACTCTTCCTGCTAGAAATGTATGTATCCCTGTTTGTTTACACAATTTTCTGAGGGATTCAAAAGCTTTTCATCATTATTCAGTATGTTATTCATGTATCTCCACATCTGATACATCAGAAAATAATATTAGCCCCATAGAATAACCTGTCCCAGTATTACATTTCTCTATCCTGATGTTCATACTGGGCGATAGCTTAACTCACGCACATATCACCATTTTAATGTGGATGCTTCATCTTTATCATCCCTTCCTGTTGTCTAGTCTCTGGGTACAGGAGGGCACTCATTTTCTCTGAAATCTATTTCTCCTCTATTGTTATTTTTTTTTTTCTGCAGAAAAGATGCTAGCAGGGCTCACACGAATATTGGGCTGAAGGAAAGCCCCTTAGGATGGGCCTCCGAGGACTGGGGATGTTGCTGGTACCATTAGGGCATGCTGTGCAGCTCTTGGAGTGGCAGGAGGTCCCCTGGCCTGTTTGCACCAGCCCCTTCTAGCATTCTCCTTTCTGCCTTGTAGCGTTCTTTCTTCCCATTCCCTCTCCCCTGCCCTTCTCTGTTCCCTTAGTCACCTTCTCGCTTTCCTCTGCGGCAGCCCCTGCTGCTGCTTGCTCATCTGGAGGGACTTGAGAAACCCCCCGTGGCTGCCTCGTGTTCCCCTGGGAGCCCCTGGCGGGGAGCAGGACTGTGGGCTTCGCCTGGGTCCTCCTGATGCCTGGGTTGCCAGTCGCTGCTCCTACATCCAGATGAGCTTCATGTTAATGAGCACGATATCCCTCCAGGCCATACAGCAGTGTTGTGGCAAGATGGCCAAAGGAAAGAAGCACTTTCTTTTGAGGTGACTGGAAATAGTGCTGGGGCACTGCCTGCTGTTAAAAGCCAGCGGCCAAAGTATCCTTATAGTCATCACCTGCAGCTGAGAGGGGAAAGAGCCATTTGCAGAGTTGTAATTAAGAGGGGGTAGTGCTCACTAAGTAGTATTGCACTGATTTGAAGAGCAGGTCAGAAGATCATGATTTATGGTGCCAAAGATTTATGGCTTATCACGCATGTAGCAGGCTAAACTGACTACAGGATTGCTGTATTTCTGGGAGACTGAAGAGACACCCTAGCTAACAAAACTTAAAATAAATGACCAGTGGCTGTATAAGCTGCTGCTGCCTTCAAATTCTGTATTTGCATACAATTTCCGAGAGGCGTTCTCAGTGCTGTGTGTCTCTCCTTAGTACAAATGTGCTAGAAATCTGGAATAATACTGAACTGGTTTGTTCCAGTTTCATACAAAAGGGATCAGACTGTGAGGCTATCATGCAGACAGTTCTGAAACAGCAAAAATAGCATTATCTGCTTTTAGGTCTGTGGGTCTCCTTCAGAGTCAAGAGTGCAGCACAGTTACAGCTCAGGTCGCTTATATTTTCTTCAAGGTTTCTTAGGGAGTGGTGAATTTGGAAGGGAAAGATTTTTATTACCAATCCCTGTTTTTGTTTACAGTCTTCGAGTATTGTCATGAATCACTATAGATAAGAGAGCGGTTTTTTTCTGAGGTCCTGGCTAAGTTACAGCCTCCAAATGTATCTTTTGCAAATTTGAGAGAAAGGGATAGAAGGAAATGGTTCAAATAGCTGTGAGCATTTCTGAAGTCATTACTGAGGGGAATAAAATTATTCTGTATGTTTTTGCATATAGGTATATACTGGAATTCAGAAATAGAAAGACATTTTGAATATTCAGTGTGGTTGCAGTAGTTCCATCTACTAACATGATTAGTATCACAAACAGATCTCTGCCTAGTAAGGGAATGTGCAAAATACACGGTTCTACTGATACTCACCTTTTATCAAACATCAGTTTATCTGTAGGGAACCACACGCTGGCTCCCGGTGCCTCGCGCAGTTTCTGAGATGGTTTCTGTGCAAAACCATGGAGTTGACAATGTGTGTGTACCTATGTGCAGAAGAGTAAATGGCTGTAAGCCAACTCTTTGAATGAGAGGTAGTGACTTTCGATTTAAGCCACTTGTTTTGACTGTTTTTTGATACATTCCTAAGGAAAGATCCTTCGTCAGCATGGCCAAAATGACTAATTCGCAGCAAAGTATAGCCTTTTAACTAAACTTGCTACTTTTTGTTTGTTGACTTGCACACATTTATAGAAGTAGCTTTATATCTTATAAAAGTAGCTAAATATCTCAGCTTAATATTTCAGTGTTACAAAGCTGGAAATACATGAATGAGACACACTTCATTCATGTGTTAGATGATACTACTTTGTATTTGCAAACCATGTCAAACTGCATTAGGATGGAAACTGTGATCTGATTACAATTAATAGTATGTGTACTAATAATACAACACACATCATTGCAACGTGTCTTACAAGCTGTGAACAGAACTGAGTGCCAAAGATAATTTGTCCCAATTCTGCATAGGATCCAAAGGCAACAACAACAGTTGCAGTGGTCAAAATCTGAGAAGAAAAATTTGCCCCTATTTATTTATTATAACCATGTTAATGATAATGTGTATTGTTGCCATTTGGAATGTAATTTTGTATTAGCTTCTTTTTAAAAAAATAAAAATGGGTATGAAGAAGATACTATAATTGGATATAAATGTTTAAAATCATCCATTTGAAATAGCCTGGTAAGCATGGTCTTCCACCATTCCTGTATTTGCTGAAACCCTCAGACTGTTCTTTAATGTTGACAGTTCCTCTTTAGCTTTAGGAATGTTTTTTTCTGCTGACTAATTTAGCTTAGTCCACCAAAACCTTATTTCTCCCTTTCTCTCACCCCCTTCCTGGCCAAGAGCAATAGGTAGCAACTGCTAGCTAATTAATCTTTCTAGTGCCAGCGAAGGTTTTGATTATATGCACAGACTCCAAATAGAGCCCTTTTTTATTTTCTTGTGAATAGGAGGAGGAGAAAATACTGTACTGGGGTCTCATGTCCTGAGCTGGATAGTTAGAGGACTAGTCTTGTTCCAGTTCATTGACGGACACTTTTTTCCCCTGTGAAAATATTTCTGTCCATATGTGAAACAATCAGAGCAGATGTCGAAAAAAGCTGACATTGCAGGTTTCAGAATTGATGAAGCCTCTGCCAGTTACAGCTGCTGTACCTTCCCTGTGCAGTGGGCCCAGGAGTTCTACTTGTTTTTTAGGTTGTGCAGCACAGGGATGTTACAGGGACAAAGTAACCTGGGCTGCTGGTAGCCAAGGAGCTAGAGCCTTCAGGAAAGCAAAGAACTGCAAATGCTAGGTATTTCAAAATCAGGAGTTTAAATCCTTACTCTAGTTCCATAGTCTTCCTCTGCATTAACATAGAAAAAAAGAAAGTGAAATACTACTAACCTGGACTGTATCTACTCACTGCTCACTTCTGGGCTGTTTGGCTTTCAAAATTACCTCAACATCACAAGGGCTTCCTTTTTCTAAAATGAAGGCTGAGGTTTGCAAATAAATCACGTGACTTCCTGACAAAAATAATTACTGTGAAGTGGGTGACAAGCCATTAGATCATAGTTACAATTTGACTTTGCAGTATAAGGTGCTAGAGAAATCTTCATTCAAACGAATGGCAGCACTAATGATAGTATAGACAATTATTTTCTATTTCCTCGGCTGCTTCTAGACAGTTCGTTAGACACGTACTCCTTCAGAGATCAGTGTTCTTAAATAACCTTCTTAAAATAAAGGTAGATTTGTATCTAAGGTATCTAAGTTGTTGAGGTTTGGCTTGAGGGATATATACACCCTGGGAGATAAAGAATAGTCAAGATGGACCATTCAGCCCTTAATCTTCCTTGTGAGACACTAAAAACCAAGAACACGCTAGTGTTAGTGGTGGTTTTGTGACATGGACCTGCTCTGGAAACATTGGTTCGTTTTAAAGAGGAACCAAGCAGTTGTCAGATGTTGCCATCTTTCAGTCTTTAGCAACCAAACCTAGAAGTCAAATTCTCTTGTGTCATTTTGCTCAAACTCATGTCCTTTCACACTTTTAAGGACTGCTAGAGGAAGTTATACCTATGTCATTGGCCTAGGGATCGGGGCTGTCTCGTGAATGGACATCATCCAGCTCTACCATTTGTGGTTTTTTTTTCCTGTTTTCCTGCTGGAGGGAGAAGATAGAGGGGTTCAGGGAAGCAGACCTACTGGGTCTAATGGGGTTGTCACCTTGTGGCCCCATGGCTGTGCACACAGGTGGGTCACTGGCACCATGGCATGGTGCCTGTTAATGCAGGTTCTTTGTGTTTCTGGCTGTCTGTGCCTGGAGCAGTGGGTCATGGAGATGTGTTGCCCAGCTTCAGCTTTGGGCTTGAGCTGGCTGGGAGTGAGCCCTCCCCTGTTCTGTGCCACATTAGAGAAATCCCAAGTCATGTCACTTACCACCTGGCTGGCACCGCGCTCTCTCTCATTCTGAAGCACAGCCAAGCAGAGAGATTGGGGTGAAGGCTGTGCAGAGTCCTCAAAAAGAATGATGTGTACTTAAATTATTTTTCTTCCTCTTTTTACCTAAGAACTCAAGAAATCAATACTTGGAAGTTGCCTGTTTGAGAACTGTAGCATAGTAGACTAAATTTCTTAGAATCATAGAATGTCCTGAGTTGGAAGAGACCTGCAAGGATCTTCAAGTCCAATTCCTGTCCCTGCATAGGACAACCCTAAAATTCACACCATGTCTCTGAGGGCGTTGTCCAAGTGCTTCTTGGATAGTGTCAGGCTTGGTGCCGTGACTGCCTCCCCAGGGAGCCTGGTCCAGTGCTCCACCACCCTCTGGGGGAAGCATTAGGAAAACCTAATATCCTATCCAACCTAAACCTCCCCTGGCACATCTTCCTGCCATTCCCTCGGGTCCTGTCGTTGGTCACCAGAGAGAAGAGATCAGCGCCTGCCCCTGCTCCTCCCCTTGTGAGGAAGCTGCAGACCACGATGAGGTCTGCCCTCAGCCTCCTCTTCCCTAGGCTGAACAAACCAGGTGACTTTAGCCACTCCTCATACGGTTTCCCCTCTAAACCCTTCACCAACTTTGTGGCCCTCCCCTGAACACTCTCTAGTAGCTTTATATCCTTAATGTACTGTGGCACCCAAACCCGCACACAGCACTCGAGGTGAGGCCGCACCAGCGCAGAGCAGAGCGGGACAATCCCCTCCCTCGACTGGCTGCAGTGCAGGGCTTGATGCACCCCAGGGCACGGTTGGCCCTGTTGGCTGCCAGGGCACACCGTTGGCTCATGTTCAACTTGCCATCTCCACGGGGCTGCTCTCCAGCCTCTCGCTCCCCAGTCTGTGTGTACATCCAGGGTTGCCGTGCCCCGGGTGCAAAATCCGGCACTTGCCCTTGTTAAACTTCATACGGTTGGTGATTGCCCAGCTCTCTGATTTGTCTAGATCTCTCTTACAGAGCCCCTCTGCCCTTGAGAGTGTCAACAGCTCCTCCCAATTTTGTGTCATCAGCAAACTTAATCAGTGTTCCTTCCAGTCCTGCATCCAAGTCATTTATGAAGACATTAAAGATGCATTCTTGATGCATGTGGAAGGGGTGTGTATCCTTTCATACAATGAGATGTATTCAACCCTATTGCTTATCACCACGGACAAATGTATTGCACTTTCTCTTGCTGAAACAAGCAGACAGCACTTCCCTGCTTTTATGTAATTAATAGTCTTGCTGCTTGCTGTGGTGTGATTTTCAAAGATACATGAAACAGCAAAACACACTGATAGAACGACAAGCAGTAACAGTTGATCCTTTCTTTGAGAGTCTTATCTAAAAGTTGACAGGGTTAGACCCTAACCGTAGGCCAGGAGAAGGGGGTCACTTCTCAAAGAATCCCCTTCCAGCACCTGCAGTCAGAGCACATCTTTGTATGAGACTGTCAGTATTGAGAAGGCAGGTTTTTCCCCACACACTCCCCTCTGCTCTGCCTGTTCTCTCTTTAGAGAATGGCTCAAAGGGAAGGTGCCTTTTTTCCTTTCTTTTTGAGAAGAGAGCAGAGGGAGGAGAGCAGAAAATGATGTTGTTTTGATCTGCCTGTTTCTTATTTGAGTTGCATAAACACACCAGAGGATTTCTCTAAATTGAATTAAGCAAACCTTTCATGTTCTCTCCCTGCTTCAGGAAAGCTAATGTGGCTGCTTGCAGATTTGCAGCTACAGAGAAGACAAAGATCTGTAATGTGCACAGCCTCAAGTGCTGAGCAGCGTCATGCTGAAAGAACCTGCACAAGCTTTATTAGAGCATAAAAGCTTTCTGGGCACCAAGTGAAAATGTGTTTAAATCCCTGACAGGGATGAGAACATAGCACGTATTATCAGCATACGTACAGAGACAGGAAGGCGTTTGCATTTTGGATTTGCTGTAATTAAAAGGTTCCAACCTTTCCAAAAAGGTTGAAATGTTGGAAGGAGTAGACGTAAGGCTCCACTTTTTCTCCGTCTTCATACAAACATTTAGGTCTCTTGCCTTTTCTCTGCGTGCATGCCTGACTTACACTGATCCTAATGGCAATTTTTCCTGAATGTAAGGGATGTAAAAAACCATAGGCTTCTCTTTCATATTTATAATCATCATTTGGTACTCAGATTGTGACAGTCCCTAGTGTTCCCTGCCCTACATAGTGAAGGACTGACCTGCACTGTGCATGGCACTGAACACGGGGCAGAAAGATTGTCCCCAGGCTGCAATTCCTCACGAATCGGATCCTTTTCCTCACAAGCACATGTGTAGAGCTGCGTATCTTGAGAGATTATGGTCTGCACAGACCCCAGATAAAATGTGGCAGGTGTCTGTGAGGCAGAATGATGCAAACTGAACTGGAGCAGGAAGCGATGTTTGTGGATCAGCGGTGAACAGGTCGGATGATGATGTAGTAACTTTGGGTTCTTTGCAGGGAAAATTACTATTTCGGGAGGGTTTGAGTGTAGGCAAGTTTTGTCTGACTAGGATTGCCCTTATTTGGATAACTAATTTGGCAGACTAAAATTTTTCTGTGAAGAGTCTGTGAACTTAAGGGCGTATTATATATGTGATCTGTATCAAGTGGCATAGCTGGAGCTGCCAGTTAGAGGAATACAGGGCATGTGGATAAATGCTTTCTCCAGTATCGAACAGATGCAGAAAACAATTACTCAGGAGTAGGAAAAGGAATGCTATAAGGTTGAAAATGTCAAATTGGTCACCAGTAGCAGTCTGTAAAGATGAGAGAGAAAAGTGAGAAAGGAAGACCATGGCCATTGGACGGAGGATTTCTACCTAATATAAGAGGAAAATAAGTACATCTCTACTTTCTCACTTACGTAGATGGCAAATAGGAGCAAGTTGAAGGAAGATCTTTCCTTTCTCGGCTGTTCCTAGACATGACTGCCACTTCAGTGGTGACAGCCCTCCCTCCAGTTTCAGCTACTCAAATAGCAGTAGACAAAGACTGGGAATAGGCAGTGTGGATAAGCTGGTTATTGAATGTTTGGACTGTGACCCCCTTCTTCCAGTCAGCCTGTTAAATATTCATGTAAGTGGGCTCAGACAGATCCCTGCCATCTGTCTGGATTTATATGACTTCATCCAAACAGCTCCAAAACATGTAAAATTTTATCCTCAGAACAGCTCTTTAAAGAGAAAGGGATTTCTCACCTAGCTGAAGGGAAAAGGAATCAAAACACAAAGCGATTTAGCGAGTAACCAGATTTATTCACCTGAACTCCAGTAGACAGGATCCAAATTTAGCTCTTTTAAGTGCCAGGCCCAGCTATAGCCTCAGGCTTTCTAGGCAAAGGTGTTGTATATCTCACTTAATGTTGCTTATTAAGCATAAACAAAATGTTTGTATGCAACTATAAAGTAATCCAGAGGCACCGTTGCTCTGTGTGTGTATGGGTACAGAATGAAAGTATTTGATGAGAAGAAATCAATAATAAAACCATTGCACAGGCATCTCAGCCTGCACTGCATTCAGCTGCACACCTTGATGGCCAGATAAAACAGGACCATCATGCAAGCTCCAGTGAACGGTTTGCCCATATGGGCAATTCTGTGAGGGAACAGATTGTCACAGCTATGTTTGACCTGTTTTAGAGCAATTGCAGCTCTCCCTTGGCACTGTGGATGCGCTGTTGACATTTTAGCAGAGCTGCTTCAGAAAAAAATGAGTGCCATTGTCATAGCATGGCATTTTCCAAATGCGAAGCAATTCCTACATTTTAAATCAAGCAACAATCCCAATACTTTTTCCCTGTCTCCAGTCAGAGCCTCTTAAACAGTCTGAACAGGAAGGATGAAGGTACAAAACCATTGAGAAGACAAGCCCAGACTTTTCAGTGTACATGTATCAATCTACTGTGGATGTGAGGTGGTGTTACTCACATGCTTCAGGGATTTGAACCTGAAGAACAGACTCAGCTCTCAGAAGCCCACACGCAGGCAGGTTATCACAGAAGAGATGTCTGTGAGAGAGCTGATTTGGGGTGGTTGATTTTGTACCTGCTCCCAGAAGGGGGCAAATGCAGGGTAGCAGTCCACCTTACCTTAGCTTACTTTCTTATCTGTCCACACCCTCACCTTCTTGCTATTTTTAGGCATGAGTCCACTTTGAAAATAAAAAGGGATATATTTTCACTGTGGCACTTGAGAAGCTGTTACATGCATTTTGTAAACATGCCAGAGGGGATCTTTCTGCCTTTAATACCTTATTGAAATTTTTGTTCTTTCAAGGATCTTTCTCCTTGGCTTAGTCTTTAAGAATAGTCTCGAGACTGTGAGCTTACTCAATTGATACATTTTTGCTGATGATTTTTTTTTAAACTGTTTTTCAGGCATTGGAAAAAACGTCATCTGTGACCGAACAGCAACTCCCCTGGATGCCTTTAGGATGATGACAGCAGCTCATTATTACCCAAAGCTCATGAGCATCATGGGGAACGTTTTGCGCTTCCTGCCCGCTTTCGTGAAGATGAAGCAGCTGATCCAGGAGGGTTACGTAGGGGAGCTGCTGGTGTGTGAGGTGCAGGTTCACAGCGGAAGCCTGCTAGGCAAGAAGTACAACTGGAGCTGTGATGACCTGATGGGAGGCGGGGGCTTGCACTCAGTTGGCACCTACATCATCGACCTCCTGACCTTCCTCACCAGCCAGAAGGCTGTGAAAGTGCACGGGTTGCTCAAGACCTTTGTGAAGCAGACAGACCACATCAAGGGGATACGGCAGATCACCAGCGACGACTTCTGTACGTTTCAGATGGTCCTGGAAGGTGGCGTGTGCTGCACAGTGACACTCAACTTCAACGTCCCGGGGGAGTTCAAACAAGACATTATCGTGGTGGGTTCAGCAGGACGGCTGATTGTAATAGGCACTGATCTCTATGGACAGAGTAACAGCTCTCCTCAGCGGGAGCTCCTGCTAAAGGACTCCACGCCGGTGAGCAACTCCTTACTTCCAGAGAAGGCCTTCAGTGACATCCCATCCCCCTACCTCCGAGGCACCATTAAGATGGTTCAAGCTGTCCGGCAGGCATTTGAGGACCAGGACGACAGGAGGACCTGGGACGGGAGGCCCCTCACAATGGCTGCCACTTTTGACGACTGTCTGTATGCTCTGTGTGTGGTGGACACCATTAAAAAGTCAAACCAGTTGGGGGAGTGGCAGAACATTTCAATCATGACTGAGGAGCCAGAACTGAGCCCAGCATACTTAATCAGCGAAGCCATGCGGAAGAGCAGGATGTCTCTGTACTGCTAGCTCCTCTCAGCTCCTAAGAAAGAATAGGAATCAGACAGCTCTTGAAGGAAATGGTAATTGAGCCCCTGTGAAGGGCTTGGGCATCTTAGAAACAGCTGAGGATATGGGAGAAGGAAATATGGTGTTTGGATCAACTAAATCTGTTGGTGGCTAAATGCCAAAGTGGTAACGTCCTTAGAAATGCCCAAAATAGATAGGAGACTTAAGAGCTGACATAACTGTTTTAATAACAGTATTAGCTGGCTGATTGGAAAGATATATCATGGACTCATCTCCTGCTTGCAGGTGCTTTAGATTATCCAATTGTGTTTACTGTGAAGGTTGGGAAGATCCTTTTAGATTTTCCTTACCTATCAGAGGGCTGTGAAGGTACTGTCATGTCATTAAATTTTATGTAGTGTCTGACATGAATGGTTCCTACCATGACAGCTGACACCACCGTGCTGTATTACTACACCTCTAACCAACACACAGAATATAGGACTTGTTGTGGAAGTGTCGCGTGATACGGAAAATCTCGGCAGCTCACTTTTCATATAGCTTGTTAGGAGCTTCTCTGTGTTGGTTTAGCTAGTTGGTTTTTGTTTTGTTTTATTTAAAGCACAATTAAGTAGGAAAATGTGTGGCTTTTAAAAGAAAGCAGTCCTCAACCACAGTGAATATACCCTGGTATTGGGGGAGGGAGGGTCTTCTGTGAGCTCCCGGTAAGCTTCAGTGTTCACTGCACAGGTTTGCTAATTGCAATGGGTTGTGCGAAACCTTCGTGGATGGCAAGTGGCGTGATGCAATAGTGATAATGGGTTTTATTATACATCTGAACTCAGGCTAGCCTTATGAAGGTTTACACACAGTTTCCTGTGTCTGGGACTGACTTTTGAGTGAATTCATTGCGCATTTTAGTTTTAGGTGGAAAACAGTAGAAATACAACCTGAAACCGCATGATGCTTAGACGGGTGGTATTCTTTTAAACCTTTGTGAGCTCACACTTGAAAGATGCTCACCATCAACTAATTTCATATAGCTCAACCCAGAAGCTTTCACCTCTGCGGAGTGGTGAGCATGAGTGAAAAACAAAAGGGATGAGAAAATTTCCCGTCCATTTCCTGGGGGGGGGGAATTACGTAAGACCCCCACCTCTCCACCTCCTTAAAGTGGCCAGCTACTGGTACTGTAGTAGTAATTCCCTGTCATTGGCGCAGGGGAGGACAAACTCGTTTGATATGTTTGTCCTGTTCTTCTTTTAAATATTTTAGATTGCAGTCTTGAAATAATATATTCTTTGGAGAATATGTTCTCAAAAGAATATAGTGAAAGGCACATGAAATATCCCAGTAAACAGGGATACCGCTTTTCTGCATAAAGCTGCTCCAGTGCTCATGTGTTTACAGTGCTAAGTCCTAGGACTACAGTGCTAGGGCAGATACGAAAAAAAAAAAGAACACAAGCATATAGCACTAAATTATATTAAACTTGAGAAAAACCTTTTCAGGTTTTTTTGTTAATTTTGACGAGGGGAAAGGAGAGAACATTTGGATGAGCAGTAAATTAAAAGAGAAAATATGACCCTCTTTCTCAAGGCCATCAGATTAGTGTTGCCATTTTAGGTTTGAAAGAGAACCGTCAGAATAATTTTGTTTTTAAAAAAACACTTACAGTTTTGTTATTTTTAGGAGCACTAAGGGCTTCTGTAGAGGCTTCTCCTGCAAATGACTCCATATGATTGATGTATGCTCCTGCCTGTCCCATGCCCAGTTTTAGAGCTTCATGTTATTGAACAGGAGGGCATTGATAATGTGTTTCATCTCATCTGCCTTTAGTCAGCTGAAAGTTGGGTATCTTGTCCTGGTCAGCTGTGCAAGGACACAGTAGTCAATACAGAGAGCTCTCCAAAGGCTGACTCAGTTCATCCTAAGATTCATGCAGAAGGAGGTGCCCACTGGAAATTCCTGTCCTCCTTTGCAGAGAATCTTGGCTTCTGAATTTTTAGGTGGCTAAAGTTAGGAAACGTGAGTCCCACCCCAAAATTAGTAATGTGCACTTAAGTCTTGAAGACCATATGTGTGACCTTCCATGAAATATTCCCCATAGTGTAATAGCATGACTGATGAAGGAATAATGTAATACTGCAAAACCACACCCAAATGGAGAATTGTTTCTATCCATGTTGTTCTGCCAGTTCTAGCAACTGTCTCTGGGGCTGACTGCTTCTGCTAAGACCTCAGGCAAGCTTTCATCATTCCTTCTTGGAATCAGCCCTCGACAAGTTTGGATGTTTTTCCTAAAAATTGATTTATTTGAGAATTCCTGATGTGCCAACAGGAATTTCCCATTAAAACTGTCATGGCATACCACGCTATCCAGTTCCTGGCCTGAAAAATACACAGAGAAATACAGAAGAGAGAATTTGATCAAGAAATCATCTCTCTCTAAAAAATGGAGTTAGCCCCAGGGGGATCAAGAGAGTTTTCATATAGTAAGGCAAAAGCCATTGATTGAAAATAGTGCTAGTTCGAGTCATGAATGCAAGCCCGTAGATAATTACCCATGTCTAGTTAAACATCACCCAAAACTGGAACAAAACATGGACCAAAATGTTTGTGAGTCTTGCTTCTTAGTGGTTTGGCCATTGTGCTGGAATTGTTGTTCATGTCTTTGCACCTCGTTTTGGTTCACAAATGTTGAGAGTTTTTCCTATCTTTTTTTTTTTTTTTTTTCCCCTGTGTCTTTCTGGGTTTTGTGATGCCAGCTGGAAGAAGATATGCTGGAATCCTGTTCCCCACCCCTGCAGCGAACAGTCCCCAGGCAAGACACAGGGTATAGGGATAGTACTACTGACCTCAGTCTTTCTGTCCCGATACAAATGTTTAGGTGACAGGCATCATCCATCAGTAAGTGCAGACTTACTGACGCAGATAGTGCTGCTTAGCAGAAAGAAAATCTAATGCTTTTGTTACATAGCCATCTGATGCTAGTATTAGTACTGGCTTGCAAATGGGTTGAATCCGGTACAGCTTATTGTGCAGCCACAGTGCTGGCCCCAGAGAGGCAGGCAGAATGAGCAGGGGCAGGGTGGGACCTCCTCTTCTGACAGCCACAGAGATCTTATGCTAGAGTTAGGTGAGTTGTTACCTAACTGGGATGGCAGCATACATTCAGGATTGTATGACAGTTTTTCCATTCTCTAGGAGAAGGAAGGTGCTGTAGTATCAAGTATAAAGATGCTAAACTTCCACCTGGCTTAGAGGAGGAAGGAATTGGTTTGTTTAGATAACGTGTATTACTATTCTGATAAATTGTTACTTTAGACTCTGGGATCTTTCTTGGCAGCATCAAGCCCTCTGCTCTTTTGGTACAGTTGAAAGTACATTGACTTGCCCTAAGTAGCCTCTGGAGTTCATGCTGGGTTTAAGAATTTGGGCAGCAGATAGCAGAGATGTACTCGATTGAACTCAAAAGCGGTACCACACCAGGAAACATATATTCAGAATTGCACTTTCAGTGCTGTTCTTTAATGCTGTGCCACAAGGTTTGAGGTGAATGCTGCTACAATTGGTGCAGGCCTAATAGCCAAACTGCGGCTACTGCTGGAATTTACAGTAGCCCCCAAACAACCTTGTTCCTACACTAGGTAAGAAATGTTCATTCCTCTTTCCCAGGGCTGCTGTTGGAGAGGCTCTTTCCTTTGCCATCAACCTGTGCACATCGGATACTGAACATTATGGTCTGTTGCCAAAGACAAAAAGAGCCAAAGGGGAGAGCCCAGGTGAAATGCTTTGCTGCTCTGCAGGGGCCTGTTCCAATGCTGGGATGGTCAGCTGAGAGACGATAACTTATCTTCCATGGGAATTGCATGGGGGTCCACACCAAGGGTAGGCAACCCTATGCTGTGTGACAGCAGGGCACAACTGAAGCCTGAGAAGGGACCTAGCCCTCGGAAAAGCAGCGTCTGTCCTATACTCCTGATAGATCCGTGCACGTCCTCAGTGCTGAACTCAGTGAAGTCCTACATGCAGGCATAACAACTCTGCAGCAGCTTGGGGTTTCCTATATCTAATACCATGCATGTGTTACATTAGTAGTACTTTAGCTTTGTAGTTAGAAAATACCAAGTAGAGATGATGCGTTCTTACCCATGCAGCCAATATGGCAGAGAATCAGGGCACGCATAGACAAGTTTAGGCTCAGGATGGGCTGCTGCGGAGTTCATCCTTTGCTTTGGCTGAAAGCATGAGAAATTCCTGCCCAGCCAGCACAGGGCAATCAGAGGCACTCTCCACTTTGTACTTCGTGTTTCCTTCTTTTCGAAAGCTTTCGAATCAGTGACTGTTCAAGTGAACAGCTGTCCTGGAAGTTCAGCCATTCAAAAAGGAGGCTTTTCTGCTGCGTGTGGTCACAGCACAAGGACAATTAAATTTCTCTGTTACCTTCTTTATTTCTGTGTCCATACAAATGTGGAAAAGACCCAGACAATTTAAAACTACTCAATTCTCTACCCCCCCCAAAAAAAAAATAAAATGCTGGTTTTATTTAATGGGTAAAGATAAACACAGTATCTTGATGGTGTCGTTGCAGAGATTCAGAAATTACTGAGGACAGAATTTCTTGTTGCTGGGAATTCTTACACTTTACTTTTATCTATGGCCTTCAAAATAAAACGTCACAATTTCTGAAATCTATTCACTGCTAAGTTCCGTATTTACAAGGGTTTAAAAGTACCCAGCAGACTTTTGGCTTTGTACAGATGCTCAGCACTGGTGTGACGTTCCAGTGGCTCAGTGATGTACCCTTAAGTATGTATGAAACTCAACACTGGAGTGTTTGACCTCCGCAGTGCTCTCTGGGTATCCAGGACTAGTTGTGAAATGGCAGGATTATTCAGGACAGCAGTTTCTTGTTGTTGTTGTTGAAGTTGTTACTTGTGGGAAGCTAAGTTTGTACATTTTAGAGATGAAGTATGACTGAACAATAATTGGCAGTCTTATCTACTTTAAAATTTCCTCTCTCTTGAGCTTCTGGATGAAGTCAATCCAATGAAAATAATTTCCCCTTAACAATAACTGCCCACTTCCATTTGCTCATGAAAAGAAGAAATTTTAAGTAAATGGGACTATACATAATGCTGCATTCATGAACCGATGTCATAACCTCATGACTTAACTGAAGCCAGAGCCCAAGCAAGTAATGACTTTTTCAAAGCTGCCAAATCGAAGCCTTGGGGTTGGGGAATGAAGGGTATCAGCATAGGTCAAACTGAAATAGCTTTTATTCAGCATTTTCAGTTAAATGAATAAACAGAATTGCTACGGTCAATCCAAAACTGAACACAAAACATGTCTGTAGAAGGTAATTTACATTTTTTTCTTTTGGGATTAAGTTCCATTTTTAAAGAATGATGTATTGAAATGAAAAATTTGAAAAAAAAAAAATCTGTCTTGTATTATGTTTTGGCATGTGAGAAATTAACTGTTTGGGCTTGGGCGTGCATTTTTTTTGGTTGGGGTTTTGGGGGTTGCGGGTTTTTTTAAGTTCATACTTTAAAAAAATCCCCTCCATTAGGTTCAGTGAACGTCCATTAAGGACATTCAGTGAATTCAGCTGCCCTTGGGCAGGTTTGGCTCTGACCTGCAGTGTCATGCAGTGACCCCATTTCTAGCATCTGGGTTTGTCCATCTGGGTTTCATTTGTGTCGTCTTGTGGCAGTGGGAAAACTGGTTCATTACATGGAGTTGGCTAAAGATAATCAAGATACTTTCTGCAGCAGTGCCAGCCACCGTCTTTAAAAGCACTTAACTCTTAACTTGTTTACCATGGTTATTTATGACCTTCCAGCCATGTGCTGTCCAATACTTCCTTTTCTTTTTACACCGGCCGTCAGACTCGCTTCCGTCCCCTTTCTGTTTCTCATTCCATTGCAAGCCACAAGGCGAGTCTCCCTTGTTTCTCACCGAGCTCACGCTCAGTCTATGTTACACGTGGCATACAGGGTGGCTAACCTACGACTTGAAGTAACTTTTAACACAGATTCATTAAAGAATGTGTTGACACCCCAGCTACTCAAGTACGTGGCATAGCGAATGCCCAGCCAGGGCAGGAATCAGAGCTCCCTGCTATGCTGTGCTTCACATGTGACACTCACTGTTTCTCTCTGTACTGGTTTTCTTTTATTTGGTTTTGAAAACGAGAATATGTTCAGTTTGTTGCTGTGTCAATATTAAGTATATATTTATTGTTTTTCAGACATACATACATATATATAAATGCTATATATATAATGTCAACGCATGGACATATGTACAGTAGATATTTTAAAGAGCTATTTATCAAGAAAAGTAAGTGTTATAAGTAAACAGAGTTTATATTTTATATATTATGTAGATAGCAAAAAAAAAAAAAAGTGGTTAAATTATAGTAGGACTTTTCGGGGTGGGAGGTGGGGTTTGAGAAACAGGGCAAGGGCTGGTTCTAGCATTTTAAATAGCCAAACTACTTTGTACGGAAGCTGCCTGCTGTGCCTCTCGGCTGCAATATCTGTTTGTTTCTTCTTCTGGAAGATGATGTGCATTGTTACTTTTACATTGCTTGGGGAATGTAGTTAGTTTATTCTCAGCCAACTGGTATGTGCTGCTTAAAACATGGTTTCCTGCTGTTCTGCATATTTGCATTGATGGAATAAAAGGATCTTAACTGGCAAATAAAGATGTAAAAGGATGTGATCTCAGCTGTCTGTCATTTCTCCCCACACTTCTCTTTTGGCGGGGTAATAACCATCACCTTTGCCTGGTTTCTGGCCTGCCTGTTAAGTTCAATGGAGTAAAATTCTGGCTTTGTGCTTGGGGGTGGGATTGTGGTGGAGGGAGAGAGGGAAGGAGGTTTAACACTAAGCTATTTGAAGGTTTAATGTTATGGCAAGGCCTGAACTAACTCCTGCTGGAGTGATGTGTCCTGAGGAGACAGCTGGTTTTATTGCCAGTGGATGCCAACATGTCCAGTGGCATAGCAAGATGGGGGTGTTGGGCATCCCTGCTGAGCACAGCTGGGAGATCCTTTCAGGGCCCTCCTTCCCGCCTCCCCACTGGTGTCCTGGTGTGCCTTTGCCTTCATCGTCCTCAGCTCCTTCCAGTGACGTCCCCATGCCCACCTGATCCTCACTCCCATCTGCCAGGAGCTGTCAAGTCTTTCCTGCTTGCCCTGGTGCTCCTTTTCTCTCTTGTATGCAGGTGTCCTATCAGCCTAGTGAGGAGCTTGTTACTCCAGCCCTTCTGATGCTGGAGAAAATGTCACCTGAGTACGAAGCAGAAGATAATACGAAGTGGTGGGAAATTCTAGGCTCTAAGTAAGGATTTATTGCCTCTGTGATTGGTTCGTAAAAAAGGATAGAGCTTTTCCTATGCTGCTTTTTCTATTTTACAGCAGAGCACACAGAAAGATGTTGGATTCTACTCGTGTCAGTGCTCACTCTTTTCCCAGGCACTACGACAATACAGCAAACCCGAGGCACAAATCTGAGAAGGGATGGGAAATCGTCATCCCTTACAATGCACGCTGCCCTCAGGTCACATGGTCTTGTGAAGGGAACCCTGTATTTTTTATATCTGTAAAAACTTACAGAGTGGGTATAGCATTTACTGCATCCCAGAAATGCAGCATGTTAGCAGTTTCTACTACTACCATTGCAGCTATCATATTTTAAAGAGGTACTGATGTTTATATACACATAAAATACATATTTATCAGTTTTAATACACATTGTTTTCTTTGGCTGAAGAGGAGAAAAGCACAAGGCAAGGAAGAGTCAGTGCCCAGGTCTTCAGGAATTACATTTTAATGTTTGCCTTGCTCTCAGGAGTAGATGTAGTATAACCTTGCTCAGGTTTCCAGATCACTGTCTCCAACTAATCAATTAGGCACTAAAATAAAATAGGGCCAAATTTTATGGTACGTCCTTTCCCAATAACTTCACAGTAAAACAAGGCCTACTTCCATTTCAAAGGTTAAAACACAGAAATCTTTGGAAAACAGTTCCTAGGGGAGCAATTACTGTGGAAGAGTGTCAGAGATACAGTGGGATTATTAGTACACAGAGCACACAATATATAACTGTATAGGTAAGTGCAAATGCAAGAGTGAGTATAAACATTCCACACTAATGAGGCTACATAAATGCTAATGTAAACATTTTCAAACCTGGGCCAGCACAGTAAGACACTGAAGTGTAGATTTATGAACCCAAGTTCATTAAGTTCTGCTCTTAAAACAAACTGCAAAAATGTGGGCAAGGGGGAAAACCTATTGCCATTTTCCATAATTTCTGAAGAATCAAGGCTTCCACAGCTCCCCTGGCTAGCTCTGCTGTTCTCTGGAGCCCCTATTGATTAGCAGGCATGTAGTAAAAACAATGGGTGGCTTGTAGCCATAAATATTAATCAGAAGAATGTTAAATGCACTGCATTGTTCTCTTCAGGAATGAAGAGTTTGCTGGGGCAGGGGTTATTAAGAAGTGCTGCTGTGCCAAAGAGAAGACGCACTTAATGCCTTTGTTACTGATTCCTGTTGAGTGGTGGAAAGCCGCGGCGATCTTTGCGTTGCTGCGGTACCAGTGGAAAACTCACATTTCAGAGTGGGCATATGCAATGCACAGAACACAAGGGCTTTTTGCCCCACGTAATACTCCGGAGCAGCTCAAATCAGGGTGAGACAGCGCGGCTCTTCCTAGAGCAGCCTTTCCTGGGGCTGGAGGCTGGGGGAATGGCCGCTGCAGCCCAGAGGTGCCCAGGTGCCTCTTGCTTGGCCTGCTCAGGCCCATGTGCCTGTGCTGGTCACTGCTGCAGCCACCATGCTCAACATGGAAGGGGGAAATTTCCATCAGGCATCCCCAGCAGGCAGCCCTTGAAGTCACCAGACCTGTCACCTGTCCCACAGCACTATTTAGTACCAGCTTGTCTCCTGCATATGTTGCCTTTTGTAATAGGTTTTCCACTTGGGATTGCTCCAGCTAGTGACTTTAGCACCACTAACCTTGGTGTGGCACTGCATCTTTGCTTCAAAATTAGTAATTCTGACAATTTACTCGCAGCTGCAGCTCCGTGAGCAGCCGCTGATGGATGAGGCAGGGCTGCTGACCAGTGCAGGGCACCAGCCCTTACTCTTGGCCCCAACTGCTTGTTCCTGCCTTCCTCAGGTACTGGCACTGGGGAGCACACATGCAGCCAGCTGGTTAACATGATCATGGATTTAGCTGAAAACTAACAACAAGGTTTTTTTAGTAGGTTAGTTTTTAGGCAGATCAGTTCCTGATCTGAGTCATTGTCGACAGCAATTTATGCCAGATTACTTTAATAGCAGAATGTAAATAGAAACCGGGTCTGCTGACTGCCAGAAATGTGCTTTTTTCATCAGATCAAAGAGTTGGTAGAGTAACTGCAGAATAATAAACAGGACCAAAAGAAAACAGAATGGACAGAGGAAAACAATTTTAAGTTCTCTATTTCCATATAAAAGGATATACATGTAAGCAAATGTTTCTTAAGAAGCTGGAGGCCCCCTCCTCCAGACATGGAAGTGATATATATATACAGGTTCTTAGAGAAGGCTTTCAGAGACTGCTCCTATCTGTTTTAATAACTCTGCCTTTCGCAGTTAATCACATCTTGCAGACTGAAGACTTTTACAGAATTTATCATATCACAGCCAGGCAATGATGACAGCCTCTGAATGCAACTGGCTTTGTCACTTGGGCAAGTAAGTTTTACGCAGCATTTCAGCCAAACCTGAAAAAGCTCAGACCTGCATTTCAGATTTTCAGAATGCAGAAATAGGTGGAAATAGAGGTTGGCTTGTAGCATAATGCATTTTCTTGGGTGGCTTTTTTCCCCCGCTGCTGTCCCTAAATTGCTAGATATTTTCTTTTTTTTAACGTTTCTTCTCAGTGGTGCTGGTGGTTGTACCTTCTGGAAGTATTTGTGATGAAAAGGGGCCTTACACTACTAACATGACAAGCTCTCCAGCTCAAGAAGGAAGGTAATCAGAAAAAGAATGAAAGTCAGGACCAGGATAAAAAGCAGATTCACAAGAAACAAGAATGTCCCTGGGTGCTGACGATTGATTCTCTATCCTCTTAAATTGATAGAAACATCCCAAACATGACTGTGGCACAGTTAGGAAGTTAGCACGCAGCAGAGTCTGTGCCCGCTAAGCAAGCTGCTTGTAACTACCCTCTTCTGGAGATGATGAAATTAGTAATAGGGCTGTGGCCCTTCTGTGCCAGCTGGCCTTAGTGCCAGAGGGTGGTCCTGGGCGCTTCATCTGCTGCTATGGATGTAGCTGAGAGTTGAGAACTGGTCGGTAGAACGGAAGGATGTTGGTATTTCAAAACTAGTGTGTTAAAAAATGAGTCTATCTCTGGCCCAGTGAGAGGAAATACAGGTATAAGCTGTGCCGGGCTGTTTCAGCACAACATTTTTTGTTAAAATGGATTATTTTCCCATTCACTTTTCTATGCCTTCTGCTTGCAGTTCCATGGCAGCAGAAACAGCTTCCTGGGGGACGCTCTGCCCTTTTGGCCACAGACCTTGCTAGCTGGGAGTAACTCCTGTTGCTTAGGCCTACAGGAGGAACAAGGCCTCTGTGGAGAAGAAGGGACTGAGTCACTTGCTGATCAGACAAAGCTCACAGCTCTCCACCCCCATTTGGCAAACTGTCTATTACTGCTTCACATGTATGAAGTGCCTTATGAAGATTCACAGAATGAGCTGTTGTGAGTATTCCCATTTTGCAGCTGGCAAGGTGAGGCAGAGGTGAAGTTGGTGAGATCACCCTCTAATGGATTTCTCTTTTCTCTGAATTTCCTACCTGGATTATTAGGTTTGCCCTCTCCCATTGGCTGAACCCGTTACTCAAAATGTCACTGCAGAGGGCCCTCTGAATTTCTAAGATGATAGAAATGTCTCATTCCAGACCAGGTACAAGCTCAGGTCTTTATCGAATTTCAGCTTACTTGGAAGTACTCTTACAAATAGTAATTTTTTTTTCTAATTTTTAATTTTCTTGTAGCTTCTAACTTTTTTTTAGATTTGTTAAAGACAGTTTTTGGTAGGATTTTCCTACTTTTATGGACTAAGTGGTCGAACTATTTAGCTTTAAAAAGGTATTTTAAAACTGTAGTGCTGGAAGATTTGAAATTACATGCTGTTATTTATTTATACATATATATAGTGATATTTGTGTTTATAAAAGGGTCTTATTGGCTTTAAAAAGGAGGTACATACCATCATCTTCACTTTATCTTTTGGAAAACCAGAGACAGAATGGTAAACAATGCTGTCCAAGACCACACAGAGAAGTCCATGACAGCCAGGTACTAAATCCTGCTGCTTTAATTTCTAGTTCCCGTTAAATAGTTCTTAAACCTAATATAATTCTCATTCATTATAATTAATATAATTAGTCATGTATAATTAATGCCTAATATGCAGCTGTGGTTTGTGAATGCCAAATAAGCTAGTGTTTTCTGCACAGCCTAAGTTCAAATTAATCAGTTTAGAAAAGCACTAGCAACACCAAAGCCAATGCCAACAGCTTTACCTAAGTGAATACAGTTTGCGTAATTCCATCTATGAAGGGGAAGGTGAGAGACACTGCACCCTCCGTGCATTGATTTTAAAACCAAGCTGATAAAACTAGAACCAGACTTATGTGCTGACCAGAAAATCACTAAAATAATCAATCAGCCTGATAAAGTCCAAGTCAGTTAGGACAAAACTGCAGTTCTGTTCTGTGTTTTGAGATAAGGACGCTAGAGGAGTGTATGTGCCTGCACCCTATAGTTCACACTGCTCAGTTTGGCAAGGATTTCTGGTCCAAAACCCTTCAGAGAACACCCCTTTCAGTTCCCACTTGCAAGTTTTCAAAGGTAGTGGCTGCAAATCAATACCTGGAGAGGCAGGTAATAATCATCCCAGTGTAATTCGGAAATTTAGGAGGTAAAGCATTCTGTGATTTTTGCAGTTTTCTATTATTCTGTACAACAACAACCAGAGAGCAGGACATTGGCAGCACCTTAAATGACCATAGAAATGCAGACCTAGAAAGCCAACATAGAAAATCATGATTAGGAGAGAGGTGAGACTATTTTGTCCTATCACAAAACAAACATCAGTCTGCCATTCCAGTTTAACAGCTTGTCTTCATATATTAAAACAAGCCTCCAAACCATGACGGGTATAATTTAGAGCAATTAATTAGTTGCTGCTCAATCCTTTAAATGAATGTGCTAGCAAAGCCCTCTGAGCTCCACCGAGATCAAAAGCCTGCTTGGGCACAAGGCTCCCCTCCCCCTTGGTAGGCAGTCTTTCTGAAAGAAAGTGATTAAGTGACAAATTATTCTTTGGAGGTACAAGTGCTGTGTCTGCTTTGGTTGGAGCTGATCCGTTCACCCTTACATTAGTGGTCCCAGGGAAGCCACTGGGTTAGGGTCTTGTCTTTGAGCCTGCAGAGCAGGTTGGAGCTATGAACTCGTTTCCATGGCCAAATGAGCAAGCAGCTAGCCAGGTGCTGTCCTCAGTGTAGGTCCTGGCCGACGAAGGTGGCAATGGTGAACAACACCTGATCAGCTTCTGCAGTCCTGGCTGTTGAAATGATGCCACGAAACTCTGGCTCTGCTAGGCTCGCTTCAGAGAATGTCTGGTTCAAATATGCCCAGGGACTGAAATGAACCATCTCCATCTCCATCCCGGATCACAGAACTCAAGAGGAGTAAAATCCTTTGCAATTACTCCTCCAGTCCACTGCACTGTGCAGTTTGCTCAGACCCCAAAGTTTTAGGGATACTTGGTTGAGTGAGGAATACAGAATCTAACTGCCATAACCAGCTTGTGACCTGGAATTAGCTTCTGGGCATATCTGTGGCTCAGATACAAGAGGAAATATTGCAAAGACTGAAACCCATTCCTAATTCCTACTTGCTTTCTCACTGTGTGGCAGATACCCGCATATTGCCACAATTTTTGCTCCATTTATAACCAGATATAGTGATCATACCGATCATATATAGTGAGTTGGCGGGGTTCATCAAGAAGGCTTTAAACTAGGGTTGAAGGGGGAAGGAGATATAACCAGGCTCACTAGAGAGGAGCCTAGGGGTGGCATGCCAAGGCTGGGGGTGAAATCGATAGCCCAGCTCAAGTGAATCTACACTAATGCATGCAGCATGGGCAACAAACAGGAGGAACTGGAAGCCATTATGCAGCAGGATAGCTATGACTTAGTGGCCATCACGGAGACATGGTGGGATGACTGTCATGACTGGAGTGCTGCAATGGATGGCTATAAGCTCTTCAAGGAGGGATAGGCAAGGAAGGAGAGGTGGTTGGGTGGCTCTATGTTAGGGAGTGTTTCAATTGTATAGAGTTCAACGACTGTGATGATAAGGTCGAGTGCTTATGGGTAAGGATGAGGGGGAAGGCCAACAAGGCAGATGTCCTGCTGGGAGTCTGTTATGGACCACCCAAGCAGGATGAAGAGGTAGGTGAAGCATTCTACAAGTGGCTGGCAGAAGTCTCACAATCGCTAGCCCTTGTTGTCTGGGGGACTCCAACTTACTGGATGTCTGCCAGAAATATAACACAGAAGAGAGGAAACACTCTAGGAGGTTCCTGGAGTGGGTGGAAGATAACTTCCTGACACAGCTGGTAAGTGAGCCTACCAGGGGAGGTGCCTTGCTTGACCTGCTGTTTACAGAGAAGGACTGGTGGGAGATGTGGTAGTCAGAGGCCATCTTGGGCTTAGTGACCATGATATGATACAGTTCTTGATTCTTGGTGAAGTAAGGAGGGGGGTCAGCAAAACCACCACCATGGACTTCCGAAGGGCAGACTTTGGCTTGTTCAGGGCACTGGTTGGGAGAGTCCCTTGGGAGACAGTTATGAAGGGCAAAGGAGTCCAGGAAGGCTGGGCTTTCTTCAAGAAGGAAGTCTTAAAGGCACAGGAGCAGGCTGTCCCCATGTGCGACAAGATGAACTGGCAGGGAAGGCAACTGTCCTGGCTGAACTGGGAGCTTTTTCTGGAACTCAAGAAAAAAAAGGAGAGTTTACCACTTCTGGTAAATCAAGAAGGGTACAGGTATCTCGTTAGGTCATGCAGAGAGAAAACTAGAAAGGCAAAAGCCCAGCTAGAACTCAATCTGACCACTGTTGTAAGAGAAAACAAAAAATGTTTTTACAAATACATTAACAACAAAAAGAGAGCTAAGGAGATCTCCATCATCTATTGGATGTGGGATGGCGGGGGGGAACATTGCCACCAAGGATGAGGAAAAGGCTGAGGTACTTAATGCCGCCTTTGCCTCAGTCTTTGACTGTCTGACCAGTTATCCCCAGGGTATTGAGCCCCTGGAGCTGGAAGGCAGGGACGGATCGCAGAATACACCCCACATAATCCAGGAGGAAGCAGTTTATAACCTGCTGCCCCACCTGGACACTCACAAGTCTATGGGGCCAGATGGGATCCACCCAAGAACACTGAGGGAGCTGGCGGAGGAGCTCACCAAGCCACTCTGCATCACCTACCAGCAGTCCTGGTTAACAGGGGAGGTCCCAGACAACTGGAGGCTTGCTGATGGGACGCCCATCTACAAGAAGGGCCAGAAGGAGGATCCAGGGAACTACAGGCCAGTCAGCCTGACCTTGGTACTGGGGAAGATTATGAAGCGGTTCATCTTGAGTGTGCTCACCAGGCACGTACAGGACAACCAGGGGATCAGGCCCAGCCAGCATGGCTGCATGAAAGGCAGGTCCTCCCTGACCAACCTGATCTCCTTCTATGACCAGGTGACCCACCTAGTGGATCAGGAAAAGGCTGTGGATGTTGCCTATCTGGACTTCAGCAAAGCCTTTGACACTGTCTCCCACAGCACCCTTCTAGAGACGCTGGCAGCTCATGGCTTAGACGGGTGCACTCTTCACTGGGTAAAACACTGGCCGAGCCCAGAGAGTTGTGGTGAACAGAGTAAAATCCAGTTGGCGGCTGGTCACAAGCGGTGTTTCCCAGGGCTCAGTGTTGGGGCCAGTTTTGTTTAATATCTTTATCAGTGATCTGGATGAGGGGACCAAATGCACTCTCAATAAGTTTGCAGATGACACCAAATTGGGTGGGAGTGTTGATCTGCTCAAGGGTAGGAAGGCTCTGCAGAGGGATCTGGACTGGACAGGCTGGATTGATGGGCTGAGACCAATTATATGAGGTTTAACAAGGCCAAGTGCCGGGTCCTGCACTTGGGTCACAACCCCAAGCAACACTACAGCCCTGGGGAGGAGTAGCTGGAAAGCTGCCTGGCAGGGAAGGACCTGGGGGTGCTGGTTGACAGCCGGCTGAACATGAGCCAGCAGTGTGCCCGGGTGGCCAAGAAGGCCAAGAGCATCCTGGCTTGTGTCAGGAATACTGTGGCCAGAAGGACCAGGGAGGTCATAGTGCCCCTGTACTCAGCACTGGTGAGGCTGCACCTTAAATACTGTGTTCAGTTTTGGGCCCCTCAGGATAAGAAGGACATTGAGGTGCTGGAGTGTGTCCAGAGAAGGGCAACGAAGCTGGTGAAGGGTCTGGAGAGCAGGTCTGATGAGGAGCGGCTGAGGGAAATGGATTTGTTTAGCCTGGAGAAGAGGAGGCTGAGGGGAGACCTTATTGCTCTCTACAACTACCTGAAAGGAGGTTGTAGCAAGGCGGGTGTTGGTCTCTTCTTGCAAGTACCAAGTGATAGGACAAGAGGAAATGTCCTCGAGCTGTGTCAGGAGAGGTTTAGACTGGATATTAGGAAGAACTTCTTTACTGGAAGAGTGGTTGGGCACTGGAACAGGCTGCCCAGAGAAGTGTTGGAGTCACCATCCCTGGAGGTGTTCAAATAATGTGTAGGCATGGCACTTCGGGACACGGTATAGGAGGCATGATGGTGTGGTGGTTGATGGTTGTACTTGATGATGTTAGAGGTCTTTTCCAACCTTCATGATTCTATGATTATAATAACTATACCTCATCCATACACTAAATCTCTTGATTAGGATTTTCAAGGTGTATAATTTGATTTTCTCACTGTCCTTAAACTGACCAATCTCATTGTCACTTCTCAATTAAAGAGTAACTAAACTGAGATAAGATTATTTGGGATTATTGATTATTTATTGTGTAGTGCCCCAAATGTGCCATGCTTGCTGACAGTAAAAAGCATGTTTTTGGTGCTATTTGAAAACTCACAACCCTTTTTCAGAAAAAAACACCCATCATATCCTTAACACAGTTACTGATCAGGTTGGTAGAAGAATAATTAGGGCAGGCACCGTTGATATCTGAGGTTAAGCAACAAATCAAAGTTATGACTAGAATCCAGAAGACATTATCCTAAAAAATCACTAACATAATCTTAAAAGAAAACCTATTATTTCCTTTATGTTTGGAGTAAGCAACTGCAATTTGTTATTTTCTTCGTAATTGTCTTGCAGTTTCTGTATATCTCTGCAGATGAAAGCATGTCACCTCTGAAGCACTCTCATTCTCCAGCAGGATGAGAAACAGGGAGAAGTAGGACACATCTGAACTGAGTTTTCTAAGTTCAGCTGCTCCTTATGCTGTTTACAGCCCCATGAGCCTTTTCCCAAACCCCTGTCATTTGGGGATGCGTATTCATGATTACAGACACAGTGTTTGGTCTGCTTGGAGACAGACCTGCCTGTTGTGCTGCCATGCTAAAATGAAAGGCTGAATTCCCTCTTGCTGCCAGTTTTACAGTATGTTTATTACCATAGAATGCTATTTTTTTCCATCTCACTTCAACAAGGGATTCAGTTGTGATCATTTATAGCTCCAACATTTGCATTCTTCTCTCAGGTAGAATGTAAACAGCAGAGTGGTGCTGTTTTGGCCAGGAAATTAGGCCAAGCTTTTCTCGAAGTGCCGATGTTCATAATGAAAATGTTATGTGAATGTATAAGGGAATTGTCCTTTCCATTAACACAGCCCTACTCACCATCTGGAACTATTCATGCTTCTGAAGAAACAGGAGATGATATCTTAGAGAAGCTGAAATGACCAAACTTGTAACCCCTTTCCTGAACATCAATCATTTCCTATTGTGATAGGAACAACATACGGTACATTAGCAGGCTGAAAGTATACACTGGTTTTGATATACTGTGAAGATACTATCAAAGAAGTGTCTTAAAAAAAAAAAGTCAGTTCAGAGCAAATGAAACCTACCTGAAAACTGCACTTATTTTTTGTACGCTACATGTGTTATAATGCCATGCAAATATGAACCTCCATGCTGCGTAAAATCGTCATTCAATTGCTTTGCATTTTCAACTTCTTTTGATAAATTCACATAACAAGGTGTGCTTCTGATACTCCTCTGTAATTGCACTGATAGACCAGTCATACAGGAGAGACTGCAACCCTAAAGGTTTTCCAAGAGCTGTAATATTCAGCAGCACATTGCTCCCACAAAATTATTCCAAATTTAATAGCAAAAGCATTGCTTTTCATGAAGAACCATGGACAAAATGCAGTTCATATTTTGCAATAAAAATCATTAGTAATGCCTATTTGGCTTCCTTCTCATGTGACTTTTTATGTCAGTAGGTAATTCACTTGTGCCATATAAACATATCACTACAAAATACAAACACAGTAATACTCAAAGTCACAGCTAAAACCAAGAGATGCAATATACTAGCAGGGTACTAATTAGTTTGGCTCTGCTGCCTCAGATAATCCCAAGCCAATTCCAAACCTGTTTCCCTTTTATCTTTCTGTGTGCTACCTTTCCTGATGTTATTGTGGTTTGAAAAATTCAGTGTTTAGGCTATCATTGTTTGGACAGATGCCTAGGAAGGTATTATTGATTAATGATATAGTAATCAATCGATTTTATTATAAACACAGTCCTCCACTTGGCTTATTGACACCTGCAGCTATTCATGATGAAATTCTGCTTTCATTTACAGTGGCAACAAATAGGTTCTGTCAATAGGAATGAAGATACTTGATGTCCCCAGACAAAGGAAAATAAGGTAATTATTTGGTTTATGAAAATGGAAGATTTCTTGAATATTTAAATCACGAATCACTTCCGTGCTTTCCAACGCTGATTTACAGCATATAGAGTCATTTAGCTATTAGTGCAGGTGATGTAGAAGGGCAGTTAAAATAAATAAGGCTGTTAAAGAAAGAAAGTCCAACTCTGTGCATGGCTGTCTTTCTAAAAGGTTAGGTTAGCCATCTTTGTTTCACTGTGTATGTGTCACCACACAATAATTGTTGTAGTCATTAGCAGTTCATGCTCGACCTATGCTTTTGATTTCATTTGTGGTTTGGAAAGTCTCACATTTTTAAATTCGTTTCCCGCTGACAAATATCATGCTCGTAGTCATATTTGCAACTGACTTTGGATGGGATCCCACTATAACCTATTATCTATATGTTAGAAACTGATTACAGACACCATGAAGAAAATCTGTGTGTGTAAGTAATGTGATTAAGAAGCTTTCTCTATGTGAGGTTTAGAAACTTTAGTAGCCGGAACTCATTGATTTTATTGTTTTTCAGGGCAATATATATATGCCCTGAAAAAAAAAATATATGCTATATATTTATGCAGCTAAATCTTTCAGACCCTATTTTTGATTAGGCACTTTCAGCAATGCCATAATTGTTAACATTAATATAATGCAAATCCATAGCACAGTGTCTGATAGCTCAACTGCTTAAAATATTTCTGTATTTGCTGTACAATAAATTAGTGCTAAAATAAACTGTGCTCGCTTTGGCCTTTTTTAGAGCACCCCAATAGCTATGTAATACTTCTTGACAAGGCCAAAAATGTATAATTAGAATTTATAGAGATTTGATTGAATTTCAGTAGCTGTTTTCTGAACCTTGTGATACTCGTTAGCTCCCAACAGCACCAAATAGATCTCATCCAGAGACAAGTGCCATCTATCGATAAAAGTTGTATTTGAGGTGAAGAAGCCACAAATGACAAAAAGTGGCACCAGCCTGCCACCTGCTGCTGTACAGGATTACCTCAAGAAACGTATTTCTAGGCCTTGCACTGAGTCAAGAAAAACACTCCTGTGTGAACTGGGTGCAACAAAAGCATGTCTGTTCTGCAACAGCAAGCATGCTTTCCCCTTGGCATTTCAAAAGCGTTGGACAAGGTTAAAATAATGGGATGACCTGTGCATTTGGAAATAGGCTGCTTAACCTAGGAAGCTGTCTTGGTGGGCTCTAGTATTTTGAAACCTTGGTGTTGCTAACTCAGGTGTTCGTTGGTCTTGTTCAAGTTTCTGCCCCTAGGACGGGACCATGAGCTGAAAACCCAGTTCCTGTTAAAAGCATCTGTCTAGCCCTTGCAATTGTACAGTTAAAGGCTAACAAGATCTCAAAGATCTGAATAAAAACATCACCACCAACTACAAAAAAACCCCCAACTAAACCCATGATATCCGTTTGTCATCCCATGCTTTTGACAGCACGGGTTGATTTTTGAGCGTTGCCTTCCAGCGGGGAAATCTAGGTCTTTTATCTGTTTTGAGTCGAGTATTTTGCTCATGTGCATCAGAGTAAACCTTGGTTTTGGAAAATGCACTTAGCTTCCCAGAGATTATTCTAAAGAAAATATCCCTAGGTGTCATGGTGGGCAAAATGCTAAGCATACCAATTATGGTAAATAATACAGCGCAGGCAATATCATGTTATCAGGAATCCTGTGGCCAGAAGGACCAGGGAGGTCATAGTGCCCCTGTACTCAGCACTGGTGAGGCTGCACCTTAAATACTGTGTTCAATTTTGGGCCCCTCAGGATAAGAAGGACACTGAGGTGCTGGAGTGTGTCCAGAGAAGGGCAACGAAGCTGGTGAAGGGTCTGGAGAGCAGGTCTGATGAGGAGCGGCTGAGGGAAATGGATTTGTTTAGCCTGGAGAAGAGGAGGCTGAGGGGAGACCTTATCGCTCTCTACAACTACCTGAAAGGAGGTTGTAGCGAGGCGGGTGTTGGTCTCTTCTTGCAAGTACCAAGTGATAGGACAAGAGGAAATGGCCTCGAGCTGTGACAGGAGAGGTTTAGACTGGATATTAGGAAGAACTTCTTTACTGGAAGAGTGGTTGGGCACTGGAACAGGCTGCCCAGAGAAGTGCTGGAGTCACCATCCCTGGAGTTATTATGTTCAAATAATTATTATGTTCAAATAATGTGTAGGCGTGGCACTTTGGTACACAGTATAGGAGGCATGATGGTGTGGTGGTTGATGGTTGTACTTGATGATGTTAGAGGTCTTTTCCAACCTTAATGGTTCTATAATTCTATGATTCTATGATTTTTTTGCTATTCTTCACGACCTCAGGTTTAAGGGAAAGAGCTATTCCCTTATTGACAAGCATTATTTGAGGGTCTTGTGCAGCGCTGTACTTTCTGGATCACTGCTCTTTATAATTCCATACTGGGCACAGCCTGTTCTGTCAAGACCTCCCGTGTCTCCGTGAGACGGGTGTGTGAGAGACGCTGTTGTTTCCCTCTGGCAGCCCTCCCGAAGCTGCCCCGTGACACGTGGGGAGGCGCAAGGAGTGGGAGCCAGCACTGAGGGACGCGGGGCAGCCGGGGGAGAGGGCGAGCAACCGAGGTGCGCCACACAGCCGGGGGACGCCTGAGAAGCAGCGGCGACACCGCGCCCCGCCCCGTGAGCTGCACAGGGCGCAGCCGCCATCCCCGCCCGCCCCGCCGCCGGGGCGGGCCTGCGCATGCGCCCGAGCCCGCGCCGTGGGGCCGCGTCCGCGGGCCGTGTCCTCCTGCTGTAGGTGCTGGGGGGGGGGGGGGGAGGTGGGGTCCCGGTGCTCGTGTGGGTGCTGGGTATTTGTCACCCGCTCCGCTCTCACCCCCCCCTTCCCGAGCCCCTCTCCGGGCCCTCCCCGCCGCCTGAGCTCCCGGGGTGGCGGCCGGCACGGCCCCCCCCCCCCCGCCCTGCGCCTCTCCGCCGGGTGCGAGTGGGGGAGTGAGGGGTGCCCTGTCCCTCCCCCGCCTTGCCCGCGGGAGGGGGGCACCCGCGTGTGCGTGGGTTGGGGGGCGGCCGTCAGCTTGCCGTTTGGTTTTTGGGCTGGGCTTCATCCCGTGCCCCCATGTGCCTGTCTGTACTGGGTGCGCCTATGTCACTGCTGCTGTTGGAATCACCTGGTGTGAAAATTAATAATGGGCTGAGAAGTGCTACGAAGGCCGAAAATGCGTTAACCTCTGCAGACAGGATGAGTTCATTGTTCTCCTTTGTACAGAACGCTTTCAATGAGCTGAGTGGGGATTTATTTTCCCCCTTCCTTTTTCCAGTTTATCGATGATACGTATGAAGATTGGAGCATTGGTTCTTTGCCTGACGTGAAAATATATATCCAAAACTTGGAGGGAGGGGGGAAACTGTGTTCCGCCTTTTTTCCACTGAGTAAGTAAAATGTACTGCCAGTATAGTGATAGTTTGAAATTATTAAAATGATGTTCCTTTCTTACAGATCATGCTGTTATTTTTCAAATTATATTTATTTTTTGTGGTCTGTCACTCTAGCGTCAGCTTTCCACAAGTCGTACGGGCTACATGTTTTCTAAGTAGCACATATTAAATTCAGATTTAAAAAAATTCAGATATTTTAAATGTAGTTGAGAATCTGTGGCGTCATGAATCTGTCCTTTAGACATGGCTGCAATGCAAGTAGAAAACACTCTGTGGGACGCGTAAATGCACATAGGTGAACGTCAGTCATTTTCATAAGAATAATACACAACTGGAATGTCTTGCAAGCAATATAAATATTTTTTAATCTGTTTTTGAGATAGTGTTTGACCTATTTCATAAAGCATTAATCCAGCTTGTTGCTGGTTTATATTTTTCCGTCTGGTCTTGGCCCTGATCCTACAAAGCACTAAAAATGGACTTAGTTTGAAACACAGATAGGCCTAGTGGATATACAAATTCAAATATGTGTGTTCTTTGCAAAACTGTGGCCTTTATATCTGCAGATTCTTTGTTGCTGATGTGTACATGGTTCAGCAAGGAAAATAATTTAACTAGAAAAGCCTTTCAGTGCATCATTCACCCACTGCTCCTCACTCAAATTATTTTTCTCCAAATTTTGCTGCTATCGCTGGGCATAAAAGTTAAGATTGTTTTTAGTTCTCTGAGTTAGAGAACAGAACTTTCTCAGAGTTGCAGGTCTGCAGAGGAGAGAGAATTGGTGATTCTTTAGAAGGTTGAACTCAACTGAAACATCAATTTCCTGTGTTATGAAACCCAGAGTACTCACTGCAATTTACCATTGTTTCCAGTATAGGGATGAGACATGTATTTGTTTGTATTACTGGAATAACAAGCTCAAGACTGTGGCTGTTACAGCACCTGATAACGTGAACATTTAATTCAAATCTGCAACTTAAGAACAAACCTAAATACCTAGCCTTACTCTTTCCTGTCACTCCTGTGCTACTGAGGCCAACATTGGCTTGCCCTTGCTGCTGGTCACATTCTCTGGTGAGTATGAACCCTGAGGATTTTGCAATAGGACGGGAGGAGATGGCCTCAAGCTGTGCCAGGGGAGGTTTAGGTTGGATATTAGGAAAAACTTCTTCACTGAAAGGGTTGTCAAACATTGGAGCAGGCTGCCCAGGGAGGTGGTTGAGTCTCCATCCCTGGAGGTATTTAAAAGAAGGGTAGACGTGGTGCTTGAGGATATGGTTTAGTGGTGGGCTTGGCAGTGATAGGTTAGCAGTTGGACTCGATGATCTTAAGGGTCTTTTCCAACCTTAATGATTCTATGATCTGGGTAGCAGTTGTACTTGGTTAGGGTTTGATTAGTGTAGCCAAAATTTTGTCAGACTCTTAACTGTATTTTTTATATTGGTTTTGACCTGCACAATATAATATAAAAGACTTAAGTGTCTCTCCAGCATTATTTTTTAAAACTTTTTTAAAAGTAGTATGATTTACTACAGGAATAAAAAAATTTTAAAAATCCCTGTGCTTCGTTTGGATATTGCGTATACTTAGACCTTGTTTAGATTCAGTTATTTTTATGATTGTCTATGCTAGTGTGTGATGAAAAAAATGCAGGAAGATTTACATATTCTTTTGGGTTTATGAATACTATAGAGTTACAGGCAGTCCACTTTTATCAGTGTGCAAAACTACTTGACCTTAACACAATAGGAATGTAGTATGGTAAGTCTTAAGGGGAATTACTGTTTCTCCAAAAGGAATCAGTCATGGCTGACGACTCTCAGAGAAACTTTCGCTCAGTGTATTATGAAAAAGTTGGGTTTCGTGGAGTTGAAGAAAAGAAGTCACTGGAAATTCTGTTGAAAGATGACCGGCTGGGCAAGTTGATTTCACTGTTTCCTCTATTACTTTGGTGGTTTGGGGATGTGGAAGGAATAACAGAAAAATGTTTCGCTGCTGTGCTTAGTACTCATTTAAGCTTTGCATCTTTTGCCACTAATCTCTCCGTTATTACTAGCAGTCCTCTGAGTTTCAAAGATCTGAAAATCTGATTTTTAAAACTATTAAAAATTTGTCTGCTTGCTTGTTTCTTTTTTTTTCTTCTCTCATTCTCTATGCCCAAGAAACTAAAAGTTTTTTAATTAAAGCAATTTTAATCTGAAAATATATTGTCTCATGCTGTTAATTCCATTTGACGTCAAAGCAATGGAGACTTTGTTATTGCTGTTGGTCCCTGAGGAGAGCCACATCTCTTAACAGAACAAAAGGATAAATATCCCTTTAACAGAGCCTGTAATTGTTTTGATGTGGCAACATGATAAACAAAGTGTGTATAAAAATAGTACGGTTTCTTCCTGGTGATACTTAGGGTAGTTTTACTGTAAATCAAGCCAACATACATATTTTTTCAAGATTGCTGCAGCTTATAGGGCACATTCTGTTCTTAACTGAAGCAGTGAAAGCGTTTGTTGGATAATAGGTGATGAAGGTGGGGATTTTAATCTGCAGCTAAAGGTTTGTCATACTTAGGTATATCAGAGACTCAAACCTATTTATAATTATATTTAAATTTACCTTATTTTTTTCTCTTTATTTCTCTACAGATATTGAGAAGCTTTGCACATTCAGTCAAAGGTTTCCTCTCCCATCCATGTATCGTATACTGGTGTGGAAAGTGCTTTTAGGTATGAAATAGAACATCTGTGATCCTCTGTAGAAATGAGTATGTAGGAAGGTGTATTTTTAATTTCCCTTTTTTTTTTCCTGTTTTCTTGAGAGAGTTAATGACATGGATTGTTCTGTACTACCTTGGCTACTGATAAATATTTAACCTATTTTTGTATCCACCTAGGATGCACAATGGCAATTATAAAACAATGTTCCATGGACAATTTTTGAGAACTTTTGCTGAAGTGTACCTAGAAGAGTGTATTTCTATATTTAACCTAGTAACGCAATCCAAGGAAATTTATAAAACAGATTTGAAAGGTGGATTATAGTAAGTCACTGATACCTGATAATATATTCAGTTCTATTCCCAAAATAACAGACAGTTAAGTTGAAGTAAAGCTGTGATTAAACTTAAAAAATCCAGGCAAGGTCTGGAATGGATGTTTATTCTAAAGAGAAACTTTGTGTTCTATGAAATCTTGTTTTTTTCTGGTTTTGTTTCTGGCTTTAAATTGTATTTGCCACTGAAGAAGTCATGAGGCCAGGGACGAATTATTGTGTCCCCAGAAACCATTAAAAAACCCACAAATAGATTCTACTTCCCTTGAAGTGTGTTAGTCAGCTGACTAATTCAGAAGTACTAATGACTTTGCAGTAACCGGTCAAGTGTGTTACGTTTACTAGATGTGAGGTTGTGTCACCTGGAGATGGGAAGGGTTGTGGAAGGTCCAGGAAATCTGACCCTTACAAGGTACCTGGAGAGTTTCCCTTAGAGTTACCGTGTGTAGAGAAACACTGCCAGGGGGAGCGTGAAGGTACGTCGTCTGAATCTCTGGAAGAGAAGTGTGCTTTACCATACTGTTGGTGGAGGAGTATTGTGCCACTTTTCAAAAGCTTGAGTGTGGCTCTCATGCTCAGTCTTGTGTTACCAGGGCTGTGCTGGCAGGAAGGGTACTGATATCCAAAATGTTGTTTCATCAGGGAGAGACCAGCAGCGTCTGCCTGCAGATTGGCTTGGAAGCTGCTGTCTTTTGCTGTCTGTGAACTATCCTACTTCTTGTTTGTCCTTTGGCTCCCCAGAATACGTGGTACAGATCCCATATATATCTCTTATATGAAGATTTTGGTATGTGATTCAGAGTCAGGAAAATTGGTGGCACCTGCCTCAGAATAAATATTTTACAAAACACTTTTTCTGTTTTAGGATGTTTATTAATCTTAGGCTTTGCCATGATCTTGAACAATGTTCAAGTAAATATCTTCTGTTTCCCTTCTTGGTCTCCATGTTCCCCTACAGTGTCTGGAGTTTGAAATAATGTATTAGAAGGTTTTAGCTGAGTTTTAAACAACCTTTTAAGTTGGTTTTTTTTTCTTCTTTTTCTTTCCTCCAGTTTCCTACAGTTTAAAAATTGTGGCTTCATATTCCTGATTATTTGGGTTTGTAAGCATTTTTTGGGGAGAGGTAGTAAATGAACAGTCCACAGAAGGTGCAAAATCTGATTCTAAAACTTGAAGTTATTGGCATTGATCATTGAACTAACAGAGTAATCCTACTTGATAAAAGCCTTTGCTGTTAGAGTACTAATTTTAGGATGAAAAAGGTTCACGTACTCTGGGCCCTATTGAAGTAGTCAGCATCCTTTAAAATATTTGTAGTAGGAAATACAGTGTAGGAGGTTTGGACAAGTGACTCAGTACAAGATCCTTCAGCCAAAATTATAATAGCAAAATACAGTCTGTTGGCAAACTTGCAGACCTGGTGGTCTATCTTTGACTATTTTAGGTAGGATGATTTGTGAATCATATGATAACACAAAACACCCTTTGAGTTAACTGTATGGAAAATGATAATGATTTTTTAAAAGGATTTTATATTTTAAACCCAGAGTGATTTATTTCAAGTACCCATACTGTGATTCTGCATACTCCTTGGGGAACACAGGTACAAGGACTTTTCTAATCCTGCATCTCAGTGCTGATGCTCGTTCGAAAAGCTGGTATTCAGCAGGGCAATGCAAAATACCTCTCCGGAAATGACTGGAAGAACAGCCCAGTCCATTTCTGGTGGGAGGTGTTACATCTCCTCTGAATAATGTTAATAGTTCAACAAAAACTATTTTATCCTATCGGCAAAATTTTCTCAGACGCACACCAAGGCTTGATGCTGTGCCATGTTACATGGTGTATCAGCAATGTCTATGTTAAATTCCTGTTCAAGTATGACTCATGATGGTTTCCCTGTGTTGTTTAAGCTTCTTTTCTGTCTGCCTGAGGTAGTCTTCTGTATTTGAGGAAAGCAGTTGGCAGTATGTACATACAGAGTCATGATGTTGACTCTGTTTTTGCATAATGTGAAGTGTGTCTTGCTCTCTCCCAGCTTTTGAAATGCAGACAGGTTTGCAGCTGGAAAATAAAAGATAATTTTCTGTCTGATGTGCTTGTTACTAAAACTTTGCCATTTCGTGGTTTAACACTTGGCAGGAATATTCTTCTCTTTAAATGAGAGACAAAAGCAGCAGATAGCCTGTTTCAGAACTGATTTTTTGAAGAATACTTTGTTTTCACGGGTTTCTACAACAGGAAGAATTCTGTCTTACTAGTGATATGGAAGTGTCATTTTTTTGCTTTGGTGTATGTAAGATCTTATTTCTGTTGAAACCTGTGACCGTTTTGTTGTGAACATCAGTGCATGGCAAAATTGAGTATTGAGTGAGGGGAGGGACCGAGTGAAATGTTGAGCATCTCTTCTGGAGATTGTAAACAGTTTAATTTTCTCTGCCTCTCTACATAGATACTTTTTTTTCCTTTTCTATTTTTCCTCCTAGGAAACTAGAAAAAATACTTGTGATGTACTTAGAAAGTAAAGAACATTACCTTGCAAAGTGTTTGAGTGGTATTCTTAAGTTTTAATCTGTAACTGATTCAACCTATGATTGATTTTGCTTCTGAATGTTGTTTTAGAGAGGATTAATCTATGATACAGTGAGTAAAGAATTTTCTGGCAGAGATTTAACAGTAAATTAAAGAATAATGCAAGGTACAGTATCTTTGCATTAGTTATTTACATGTATATATTCTCTGGTCATCTCAAAGTGTAGAATTTGAGAACACGAACAGCTAATGTATATAAAAATCATTCTGCATCCACTTCGCTTTCAAAATAAATGGAAGCTGGGCACAAATATGCGACTAGTACTGTATTAAAATCTACAGGTAGGTGTAAACAAGAAACAAGTAAAATTCACAGCTTAAAAACAAAGAAAGGTTGTTGGAGAGGGAGAATAAACCAAATAAATTATTTTTAATCTGTCCCAACAGTGACATTTCTTATCAGCACACTATCGTGGTGTACAAAAGAGTGAGTGTTCATTTGCTGAAAACCTTGTAGAAGAGCTTGAGAAACAATAGTCTAAGGGTATATTATGTATATGTGCTCTGTTAACATATGAAATTTGGTTTTATAAATATAATGCTGAAGTGCTGCTTTGGTCCGCTGCTTCCATTTTTGCAGAATTTTCTCCCTGTATTCTTTAACTGAGTTTATAAACAAATTGCAGTGCCAGGTCTGAGATTTCTGTAAGCTGGAGTTGTAGTAGAAACTGAATTTAGGCAGGTCTCTTGGAAAAGGAGTGAGTGCTCTGTTTCTTCTCTTTACAGTTGCTTATAATTTTTTGTTTTGTTTTTGTTTTTTTAAAATTTTTTAGGAATTATTCCTCCTCATCATGAATCTCATGCTTTGGTGATGAAGTACCGGAAGGAGCAGTACTGGGATATACACCATGCTCTTCGTGTAATTCGTTTTATTAATGATTCTACCCCACAGGTAGATGTTTTCCTCCGCATACATCAGCTGGAATCAGGAAAACTGCCTCGAAACTTGGCTTTTCCATTGGTCAGTTGTCATTTTAGCAGCCTTTTAAGTACAGTATTTTATTTAACCTCTAACTGTAAACCTGTGAGAAACTGAACTGCAAGTAGCCCCACAAATGCGCGTAGATAGACAAACTAAGGTGAATGGAAAACAGAGAAGTACTGGTATGAAATAAGGGAATTCAGGCAAAGTGCTTTTCTCTTTTTCTTCCCCTAAGTACTTCTGTAAGATTTTGTACCTTAAAATCTCTTTTGTATATTTTGCCTGCTAGGCTTCAAGCCTTTTGTACTTTAATACTCTTCAGTTTCTTTATAGCACTGAAATGAAAATGACATAATCTTATCAGAGCTCATAGATTCTTAAACGTCCTGGAACGAGAATAATTCAGAGCCAGTACAAGCAGTGATTTATTGCAGATTACATTGTATATTTAAGTTATTTGTTTTTAAATCTTGACTCTAGCGTACTGACCTCCTTTTTCTGTTAGTCTGAACTGATCCAGGCTTCTGTCAGGTAATACATGTAATTTACAGTGCAATCACATATGGGTAAACGAGTCTGTTTTGCTGATAAGTCTATACTGTGATGATAAAAACAATGTGTGCATCTGATGTATAAGCCTTTATGGAAGAACAAGTGATGAAAGGAGCCATGAGATTTTTCTGAAGTGGATTTTATCCTATATTTAATGTTAATTTACCCAGTTCACTCTAGCCCAGCTTCCTTTGTTATTTTTCATCTGTAATAGCAAAATTTGACATAAGAACTTTAAAAAAATTAAAAAACCCAAAACCTAAACAAAGTTAACGTGGAAAATTCAGTAATAGTTTGATCTGGAGGGTTATATACAGTGTTCTCTTGTTGGAGGAGGGAGAGTGTTTTTGTGCCCTTACCATTTCCTAGGAATGTGGCCACCCTCTCCTAAAAGTTTCCTGTAGAGAAATTTCCTTGATCTTGGCATGTGACCCAGTGGGCTGAAAATTCATCCCTTCTAGAGCAGTACTGCTTTCTGAGCAAGTGTTTTTGTCAGTGCATCCCAGAGCACTAGCTGCTCTCAGTATTGTGATGGGTTTTCGTAAAGGTGGTGTTTAGCAGATCCACGGTTATTAGTCGTGTAACTTGTGTTTGTTTTGCTGCAGAAAGCATTTGTTCTCTTTATGCCACCCCGTTTTTAGTGCAGTAACTGTCCCCTTAAACTTACAAGAGTTTGAGAGTAACTACTTGATAGTAAGGCGGATGTTTTATTTTTGAAGCAGAGGGAGTACAAAGATGATGTTTGTTTGGTCTAAATATTTTGAATTGTTTGAGTCACAAATTACAGAGGTCTGTTAAATATGTTTTGTGCCTCTGGAAGCAGGGAGTTTAAGTAGGGATGTGTGTGTATTGCAGCAGGCTATGTAGCAGAGGCCTGTCCCAGTAGTATTTAGACCATCCGTGTGTTTTGCGTGAGTTGTAATCTGTGCAAAAGTCTGTGATACTGTAGGTTACTGCTTCTGATGGTTACAGTAGATGAGACTGTGGATACACACCTGGCTTGTTACCCTGCCTCCTAATGTAGTTGCTACTGCCTGCGTAAGGAAGAATGTAAGAAACAGGGCAAATATAGAGCCTTTCCTTGTGCATCTTCCCGGTTTAGACACTTCCTGAGCTAGCTGTTGGCCCGAGGTCTAGCTGGCTTAGAGTTAGTTCACCTCCATCTACTCTATGTGCAGTCATGCCTTTAGCTGTGGTTTAGGCATGCTGATGCTTGTGTTAGGAAAGTACACCCTTGGGAGAAAAGGTGATGGCATGCCCAGCACATGCTTCTGGTCATGTATTGTGGGGAATAAGATACTCGTCACCTGGAAAAGATATTTGTTTATCTCTAGGAAGATGTTTTATCTCAAACCAAATGATTTTTCTGTATGTTGAAGGTAGGCATACAGCTGATGGCTGCATTATTTTTTTTTTAGTAACTGTAACATTCATGACAAAGGTGTTTGGGCCTGTTTGGCCCTTAGCAAGGAAGAGGATGAAAAATTCTGCTGCTGTGCAGTACGAAAAAAGTGGGGCATAGAAGTAGGATTATCACAACCTTGTTAGGATGTAATATTACCTCATTTAGGACATTTGAGAGCTTTGTATCAGAGTTGTTCCAAACTTCTGTTGTATGTTTTGGTTTTAAAAGCAAGATGAATCTTATTTGTTCTTTAATAGGTATCAGTCTCTGTATGCAGGTGCTGTGCGATGTTTTATTTAGAAATGTCAGAACAACTCTTTGTGTACGTTGGTTCGTTTTCCCAAATATCAGGGAAAAGGAATATAAGAATAATTTAAATCAGATAGTCCAATACTTCTGTGTCATTCACTTTTTTGGCTTTGCTTTCCAGGAACCTGAAGATGAAGTGTTTCTTGCTATTGCTAAAGCGATGGAGGAAATGGTGGAGGATCCTATAGAATGCTATTGGCTTGTCAGTTGCTTTGTGAATCAGCTGAACAACAAGCACAAAGATTCATTACAACAGCTGGTAAGGAAAAACCTCTTTTTTTTTTTTTTTTTTTTTGTGAGGAGATCCAGTCGTGGAAAGCATTAATATATAGACACAACTAGAACGTGAGAGGTGACACCCTTGGATACTGTTCCACCAACTGTTTTGATAAAAAGGGAGGAGTTCTTTTTGCATTGTGACTGTACTGTCCTGTAGGACACTTTGTCTAATGTAATATTAGAAATTGTTTTTGTTTTCTACATGGTAGTTTTTAATTAAGTCTTATTTTCTTTTTAGGTTAGCTAAAGCTTATGCTATATTTAGTTGAATTATATTTCTCACAAATTGGTCATTTAAGAATTTTCTTTATTTTAAACAACTAAAAAGTTAAGAACATCTTGATGTATGTCTGCTGCTTTTAGGCTGTATCTCTGGCATCCATATGCTGTTCGTTGGATGATAGACAAAGCACAGTTGTTTTGCTTTATAAATGGAGCAGGGTACTATGTCTTCAGAAAAACAGTATGTTGCAAATTAAGTTATGATAAAAAGTGGAATAGAGTTCTTTTGGCACTGATCATTTAGATGGTCTCATAGAATATTAATTTTGAACTATCTTACTGGTTTATAAAGTTAAGATTTGATTGCAAAGAAAATGCATACTACAAAAATTACAAAAGCTTTTGTAGTTCTTCAGAGAGTCTTAACGGATAAGAAACTTTTGGTTAACAATATTCACTGAGATAAAAGTCTAAGAGCACCTGTGCATTAGCAATCACGGAATGAAAATTTGTTGCAGATAATTATGCATGTCCTTTGTTTTTCTTTTGGAACTAAGAAATACTTATTAAACCTACCTCCTTTTGCTGGAGGTGATACATTCAACTGTACCAATTTCTGTAATTCCTTTCAAAGGACAGAGGAGCATTTTTAAAGCAAGTATGTGCTCTCACTACATAGAGAGTCCCAAGTGTCTCCCTCCCTAGGTTTTTGTTTTAATACAAACATTGTACCAAGATTGTGGATGTTAGAGTATGGACAAAGGAAGTGTTTTTTCCCTTTGACAGCTGAAGTAATTACTGTTTACCTAATTATGACAAAAAGCATAAAGGTACTCCTGAATTTATGAAAACGTGTATTGTGTTACATTAGAATTTAAGCAAAAGAGAATTATCCACATAAAAACGTGGGTAATTATCCACATGCTTATGCTTCTAAATACTTTGGATTTTTAAACAAGCAATCAATGTCCAGCTTTTAATATGTCGTACAGGGATTTACTCTCAGAATTGATTTTCTAGGTTATGCTGCATTGTGTGTAGTTTTTTTTTTTGACGTGTGCTAAGGCGATTAGGTTGGAGGTGAATGAGACTCAATTTTACTTGTGAAGGTAGCAGTAATTAGTGCACATTTAATCTCTGCATTGCCTTAAGCTCTCAAACGCCTCCTTGCATTAGGGAATACTGCATGTTTTGGAAGTTCTGCTAGTGGTCAGCAATTTAAGGAACCTGAGGTTGTTTGTTTAGTTAAGTGCTTAATTAGCTAATGACAAAAATGAGCACAGTAATTTGGAACATGATGTCTTTAGTTAAAAATTCAATCAGCATAAAATAACATGTTAAAATAATGAACCTGCATTGTTTTAAGGCATTTCTTGTCTACAGTGTGGACCCATGTGACCCATGTCTTGTCCTACAGTGTGGACCTCCATACCTTATGGAGGGTACTTTGATATGAGTTATCTAAAATTTTCCAATTCCTTTCTCAGCCAAAAATTCTAGAGCAGTATTTGAACATTGAAGATAACAGACTCCTGATGCATCTGAAAGCATGTGCTGCAATGAGCAAACTCCCGTACGATCTTTGGTTTAAAAAGTGTTTTGCAGGGTGTTTACCTGAGTCCAGTTTGCAGAGGCAAGTTCTCTTTTTTCTTTGTTTGTCATTAAATAGTAATTTTAGCTTTTTGTCATCACTAGCAGGCAAAGAGCTTTCCTTGCTTTATCTGTAAGATTATAGAGTTAACTTTATTGTTGACTTGGAAATGATAAAATTTGGATTTGATTCCACTTGTTACTGATGCAAGATAATCTCTCTGATCATTTCTTGCTTTGAAATTAAAAAGGAATCGAGTTAAATATAGTGGCTGATTCTGTTAGACACTTAATGCCTCCTAGGATTTAAAAGTCCAAATCCCCTCTTAGTGACAGATAGCTGAATAGTAGTCAGTTTTCAGGCTTTTTAACTAAAATCCTTGCTTAGGGAGTGATTATGATACTGTATTATCATTAGATGAAAAAGATTTTGGGAATGTGTGTTGGTTGTGGCTGGGATGGAGTTAACTTTCTCCATAGTAGCTAGCATGGGGCTGTGCTTTGGATTTGTGCTGGAAACAGTGTTGATAAGAGGGATGTTTTAGCTATTGCTAAGCAGTGCTTACACAGCGTCAGGCCTTCTCTGCTTCTTGCTCCACCCCACCAGCGAGCAGGCTGGGGGTGCACAGGAAGCTGGGAGGGGACACGGCTGGGACAGCTGACCCCAACTGACCAAAGGGGTATCCCATACCATATGACGTCATGCTCAGCATATAAAGCTGGGGTGGAGGTTGGGGTGGGGGGGACCGTTGCTCAGGGACAAGCTGGGCATGGGTCAGTGAGCAATTGTTTTCATCTGCATCATTTGTCTGTCTTGGGTTTTATTTTCCTCTCTCTTTGTTATTATGTCCCCTCTTTTCCTTACAATTTTAAAAGAATTATTATTATTTCTTTTTAATTATTAAACTGTTTTTATCTCAACCCACAAGTTTCTCACTTTTACCCTTGCAATTCTTCCCTCATCCACCTGGAGGGGGGCGGAGTGAGTGAGCAGCTGTGTGGTGCTTAGTTGCTGGCTGAGGTTAAACCATGACAGAATGCTCATTTTAAAAAGTACTAGGGCAGGTTGAATATTACAAAGTTAATGAAATAGTGCATATATCAGGATTCTACAGTTAGAAATAGGTTGTCCAGATTTTAAAAGGGGAAAATTCTTGTGCATGACACTTGACTGAATGGCTTTTGAAATGAAGCATGTATGATTTCTCTAGTTTTGCTGCCTGAGAACTCCTGGAAAGCAGAAAATGCAAGCTAGATGTAGAGAAGCATCTGTATTAACAAGAGTTGCTAGTAGCTGAGCAGGAGGTGGTACAAAGAAAACAATGGTTTCATTTTCAACTGCCTGAAAACTTTGAAAAGTTACAAGGTTCAAAGGAAGTTTTACTCCAGCACCTCCAGGACTTCAGTGGCTAGTACGGGAACATAGCATGGAAACAGTGTAGTGGTTGCGTGTGTTGTGGCGGTTAAAAGCTTTTACTACTTTTATGGCAACAGAAATTACGTAAGCATGGATAAAATATTTGTTACATCCTTAAAAGCAATTGAACACATACGGTTTGCCTGCATCTCTCTCTCACGTTTGCGTTTGTAGGTTACTTTCCACAGGTAATGATTGACCTTGTTCCATTGTGCTTTCTCTGTATGAAACTTAATGCCTTAAACTACTGTCAGCAGAAGTGACTGCTCTAGTTGGGACTTGCCAACTAGTCAACAACTTGCCAGTCTTCCTGTGACTGCTCTTCCTAGAAAGGTTGGACTAGATGATCCCTGAGGTTCCTTCCAACTTGTGATTCTGTGATTCAGTCTCTTCAGGCCTTTTTTTTCTGTAGGCTTCTCTGATCCGAAATAGCCTTTGCAAACTGCTGCATTAGGAACCTCTTTGCATGTCTTCTAGGAGATAATTTTAAGTGGAGCTTATGTGATTTAATTTTGCTGTTAGGTCTTATGGCTGAGAACTAGAGCTGAAAGAGGAACTTGCATCAGAGCAGTTTTGCTACTGGAAGGTTCAGGGTTTTTTTTTTTTCTAATGTCTGTTGAAAATTGAACATTTTATGGAGCTGTGTCGCCTTGATAGTGTAAAAAAAAAATCTAGATGCAGAATTTTGATTTTATATTTCATCTTGTTAGAATCTTTAGTTCAAGCTTCTACCATTTTGAATCAGTTCATTTTATATAAACATATTGTCTAGTTAGTGTACTGTTTATCCTTCTCATATACTTTTTTACCTTACTGAAATAGGGTATTTTGATGACCTGAAAATTTTTAAATACTTCTTTCTTCATGAAAAAGGTCAAAATGTTGGCTTTTTCTATCACTCTGGAGTAAAAACAGATTTCAGTGTCGGTACTTCTGATGGCACAGCAATCCTTTTCCCCCAACAGTTCGTGTGGGAATATGATAAAAGTGCACTTTTTCTTGTCAGTTTAGGTTTCTGAATTATTCAGTTGTAATCATAATGGCCTCATTTGCTAAGGAAATAACATACTTCATGGGTAGCATGTGACAGATGAACTTAATTAATGCTTGGAGATTCAGTTTGGCTTAGAATCTAGAAGCCCCGGTGCTTATCTGAAATGTATCCAAATGGCAGTATTGGAAATGCTGAGAATTGAAAACAGGTCTCCAGTTGTCATGTGAGTTTTACTTTTTTTTTTTTTGTTAAGTGAGAAACGATCTGAGCTCAGTCTTTTGATTTAATTGAACTTACGATTTAGTACTATATTTCTTAGAGAGGTTGTTTGCTTTCTGTAAATTGTTGTCTTCTCTGCCAGGAAACTAGATCTAAATTTCATGGTTTTCTTTCTTCTCTAAGGTGTACAAGAGTTGTATATGCTATGCAGAAAAATTTATCCAATAATGGTGAGATGAAGTTGTATCATACCAGCTTTACTTCTGACAGGCATTGTCGTTCAGTATAAGTACTGCTTTATAGCACACTTCTCCTAGTTATACCATAGGTAGAATTCATGCATCAATTTAACTTAAATGGGCTTGGAAAATTTATATAGACAGGTTTCATGTAGAAACCTTTGAGCTTATGTAGTGTCTTTGCTTGCCCTAATACACCTGACATGTTATACGACAAGCTTCTTAACAAACTTCTTAAAGGTGCCACACTGGTAAAAGAGAGGAGCAGGCTGGCCATTTTGAAGGCATTGTATCCTCAGGGCTCCGCATCCCACCTGGAATATAGACAGGGTGCTTCCTGGAGCATGAACCAGCCTACAGCACAGGCTCGATAGGGACAGAAAGGCTTACTGGTCACTGAAACAGGGAGAGAACTGGATCACACCTTTGCTTTTATACTCACCATTGCTCTGTTTGCCCGAATTCTGCAGCAGCCTATCTGGTCATCTGTTCAGTGAGGCCCGTGCGTGGAGAGCTTTCAAATGGTGCTGCGTGGGCCCTCAGCCGGAGAGCCCTGCTGTTAAAGCGCCGTGTCCCTTCAGAAACCCCTCAGGCAAAATGGCACTTTGGCTGCCAGTTTATTCCAGCCCTGTCACACCAGATGATCCAGCTACAACAGAAGTAGTGCGGCTTTGCAGATATAATTGTGAATAAGCCAGGCAATTTTTTAATGGCCGAATGCTGCTGATCATGTATCATGCCCCTGACGAACATTGTTTGTATTCTGCACTGTAGACTTAGTGTTAGCAGGGCTGTAATAGCTGATGGGGTGGTGTTAGGTTATTAATCTCTGGTTGCTTATTTGGGGGAAAGTATTTGGTAGTTCTCCTGAAATCTTATTATATCTTATTATATTATGCCTTTTGTACTGGCACTACCTCATATATTAATCTATGACTTCTGTAGTTTTACATATGTAATCTCCATGTCCCGCAATAAATTATATCTGGTGGTAAAAATATAAGTCATTTGTTAGTAGACACAACAGAAATATGAAAAATGCCTTAAATTTACTGCGGAGCGGGAGGGCGTAAGAATGTGTACGCAAGCTACTGCTGTAGAGAAACTTTGGTCTCTTTGCATTTGTCTAATTAATTGAGCTGCTTCCCAGCTCTGGAGACAGATGGGCACAAGATCATGACATAACATCAGGATGAGACTTGTGTGAGCCTCATCACGTCCCTCCATGCCCAGTTATCATTGGAAGGACACCCAGAAGTGTGGGCAGAGGAGCAAGCGTTGGTTCCCTAAACACCTCCAGCCTGGATGGTGGGAGGACCAGAACCAGGGAATAATGTTGAGTAAGTTTACCCTGCAGCTTAGGGGGAAAAGCTGTGAGATTAACGATATTTCAGAAGAAGAGAGACCAGCAATGCTGCAATGCTTTTTGTATCCCACTGCACTGTAGTGTTTGAGGAACCTCAGAAACTGCCTTGAGAATGCCATGCCTTCACACACATGCACACAGTAAGCTGTATTGTGTCTACAGGAAAAGCTCGGTGAAAAGTAAATGACTTCCTTTGCATGGTCCTTGCCATGTTCTTTACCTTCATAGCTTCCTGTTTCTTTTTATTTTTCCTTGTGGTTGTTCCTAGTATTTCACTGTTCAAGAAATGCCTACAAGAGAGCTCCTGTGGTTAACTGAATACTGTTACATTTCACAGGGGATGATAGTCACAAAAAACATAATGGATTTAGTGTATACTTTCTTTTTCAGCATTCCTGAGTAGTGCTATAGGCACAGTTTGCCTGACATTTCTGTTTTAACTTTCCCATCTCTAGGAGTATCGAAAAATGGGTAAAAAGTTGCAATCTCTGACAGAATACTTGATCTTAAGTGTTTGTTTGAATACTTGTTTAAGAAGCGAAAGTAATATGTTATCAGCGATAGAGATACAAGGTATAAAGGCTGCTATATTAGAATAGAATAATCAAAATACATGTTCCCTTGGAACTGCTATGGGTTTTTTCCATTCTAAGTAAACACTTTTCAGACACAGTTTATGTTGCTATTCTTGGCTCTACTGGTACAGACAAGGTGCTGACTGCTGCTCTGTTTATCACAGTGTCACGCAGTCATTCCCCATTGCTGTCGCTGGTGGAGGTGCGTGGAGAGTAACAATAGCTGGAAACGTTAAGGGGAAAAACACTGCAGCAGGCACAGCTGGGTAGTGCTGACATCTCACCCACTTTGCTATGCACGCTCTTCCAAAATTTGTTAGACACTGGTGATTTAGATACTGCATCTATTATGCCATTGTTTAAAACATTTGTTCTGGAATCATACTAAATAATGCAGGAAAACATTAGAGTGTTTTCTGAGCATGAAATGTAACCTACTGTAGTGTAATTATGGAGGCTGAACTCAGGAGAGTTGGAAGCAAAATATTGAAAGAAGGCTGAGTATTTTGCATTCGGATTAGTACGTTTGCATTCGAATGAACGTGAGCTTTAATATGAACTTTGAAAATTCTTTCCAGTTTTTGAGGTCTGCTACTTGGCTGTATTGTCATTCATACAGTTCCGATGCCCTTGAAACACATGGGGACCTGTTCTTGGGTTCTAAACAGATAGGTTTGTGAAGGAAAATGTATTAGAAGTAAACAGGGGTGACCTGTACAGTGTGGAACCGGAATGTGGTCTCAGTTTTCTCATAGCCTTGCTTAAATCATCTAGGCCTGACTTCAACATCAGTGTGATATTTACAGGGATCACTGGTCCTATGATGCTTGAACCACAAAGGAAGCAGTAATTCTGGATTACTGGATTACTTACTGTTCCTGCCAATATGGGAATTATATTCATTTTTAATCATAGCAAGACAGGGAATTAAAAGTAAATTGCAAAGGGCAAAGAAATTGGCAGTGCCTTTTTCCCCATCTGTGCGTGTGGGGTTTTTTGTGTTTCCTTCTTTAAGACTAGTCCTGAGGATTTTACATATTTTTTTCCTCATTTCTTCATTATAAGTTAAATTCTAGTCTAAATTTTTTTTGATGAATGGAGAGGTTGTGAAAATAGTGTCAGAAGAGCTACATGAATAGAAGGTTAAGAAACTGGCAAAGAAATTACTGGAGTCACAGTGTGAAAAATAAGCAGTGTTTAACAGCAGCAACCCTTCAACATCAGGAGTTAGGAAAGCTTTTCACAAAGAACCACAGAAATGTTGAGTTTGGCAGGGACCTCTGGAGGTCATCTGGCCCCGCGATGCCTCTGCTCAAGCAGGGCCACTTTGAGCTGGTTGCCCAGGACCGCGTCCAGATGGCTTTTGAGTGTCTCCAAGGACGGAGACATTTGCATGGTGAAAAAGTGTTTCCTGATGTTCATAAGGACCCTCCTGTGTTTCAGTTTGTGCCTGTTGCCTTTGGGCCTGTCACCAGGCACCACTGCAAAGAGCCTGGCACCGTCCTTTTGCCCCCTCCCTTCAGGTATTTATATACATTGATGAGATTCCCCACTGAGGCTTCTCTTCTCCAGGCTGAACAGCCTCAGCTCCCTCAGCCTTTCCTCATAGGAGACATGCTCCAGTCCCTTCGTCATCTTCGTGGCTCTTTGTTGGACTCTCACTTCTTAACTCCTCCTTGTTCAAAGGTGTGACACCAACTCTTCAATTCAGCTGCCAAACTTCCTGTTATGCCTCTGTTGTGTTCTCCTGGCACTCCAGGCTGAAGGGCAAGTTCTTCTGAGAGAGAAGGTCATATAAAAATTGAGTTGTCTTTCGAAGAAGAACACCCATAGATCCAAGTTTATAGGTGGGCTGCAGAGGATGTTTTACAGTTAGTGTTACTGTATTCAGAGATTATGGAGGGTAGTATGTGGTCTTTGTCCCCCATGTTTTTATTTGGAAGGAGAAACACTTTTAACAAGTGCCCAGAAGGGGGAAGAACAGTAATCCTCAAAGTCTTTCTGACACAGCTTTTAAAATTCAAGAACTAAAAATAATGCAAGCCCATAAAAGCTGCCATCTGACAGATGGTTTCACACTGGTTTTGGATAATCTTTCATCCCGAGTCTGTTGAGCTGGGCCTGCGAGAGCGCTGCTGGCTGAAGGATGATTTCAGATTGTTGCAGCCTGTTTTAGTAGTGTGGATCCCTTCTAATATTCAACAAAGTTCTGTTGCTAAAGTACTTGCAGCCCTTGGAGGCCTGACTTCCAGATTTTGTTAAAACTGTGAGGTCCGGGTACAGTTTCATTCAAGTGGTAGGATTGCTTAGGTAATTCTGAGAGAGTCTGTGTACAGCGGGATGGATTGAAAGACTTAATAGTTGTTCCTTGTGTATCATTTAAACATCTTGGATTATATTTCATACAGCAATGACCTGGAATATTTAGCTTCTGGAGATACAGTAGTTCAGTATTACATCCTTTTGAATTTTCAGCTACTGAACTGGTAGAAGAGTATCTTTTGTAGACATGCTAACAAAGTTTGTTCCCTTTTTTTCGTACCAGGAAAAGTTCTCACCTTTACCATACACTGTGGAATAGTTGTCACAGTTCAGGCTATTAAAACAAGATTTGCTTTTTGTATTTGAGCTTGCGAACAGTTACATTTCTAAATAAGAATGCAACATATCAATACATTACTGCTTGCCATCACTCTGCTCTGTACAGATTTAGGGGTTGATAAAATGTCTTTTATTTACCCTGACCCGAATAATGCAATACATCGCTGTTGTTCAGAAAAATAATCTGGAAAAAGGTAATTGTACAAAGACTGTTCTGGCAGATAAATAAGCAGATAAGCACTACAATAGTGCTTAGTGATTCCTTTTCATTTTTTTTTTGTAGAGTCTGGGACAAAGTTATTAGTGGGTCCTGCAAGATTCTCGTTTTTGTTGCTGTGGAGATATTATTAACCTTTAAAATGAAGATAATAGCACTGAATACTGCAGAAAAGATCACGCAGTTTTTGGAAAATGTAAGTATTCTATTGTGGTTTGCATTGCCTTTTATGGTTTATAAAAATGTGTTTCAGCCTTAAAGTCATTTGCCTGTTGCAAACATACTCTAAGATACTATTGCATTACTTACTGAGAATAGTGTAGTGGTCCCAAGGTGAAGCGAGAATGTGCAGGGATGAGAATAATAGTTTTGTCTATCAGGAGGTAAGGCTTTCATAGAATGAAATGATTTGTAGGCTTTGGGGAATGTGATGTCTATGTTTGTACAGATTTGATGACAATCATTTGACAATAAAGGAGTTTTCTGTGAAAGTAAGTGCAGATGAGGCTTAATTTTTCTGGAAGCTCCTCTCAGGGTTGGTTTCTGGCACCTTTTCTTGCTCCTTGCCTGAGTGTGAACAGGCTCAAGGTGTGTTTTCTGTTGATGTAAGGATGGCGTCATGAACCTGGCCCCGAACTTTCCTTCTGTGAATAGTAGCGCGCATCACAGCAGGATCGTAGGATCCCAATGTAACCCAGGTTAGTTTGGTTAGATACGTTTGTGGTCATGGATGGCCAGTAGGAGTTCTGCCTGATGTCAGGGTAGGGATGTGTGAAGCATGAGATGCCCGGGTGGTCACCTTACTGTTTTGTAAACAATAGCTTTTTGTCTGAGACGGTGAGGTAATATGGCGTGTGCAGGGCTGAGAGATGGTAGGGCAGGGAGATGGGATTCTAGTTTAGTTTCCTTTTTTATAAAGAGGTGAAATCTGAACTGGGAATTTAAAATCTGTATTTTAAACAAAACAGTCCAAATAAAGTACTCTGACAAGGCATCTTGCCCCGATCTCTTGTAGATTCCTCAAGATAACACTGACGCTATTGTCAGCAAAGCTGTTGATCTGTGGCGCACACACTGTGGGACTCCAGCACACTCAGTCTGAGGACTTTCTTCGCTTATGACAGCTTGGGAAAAAAAAAAAGACATTTGAAAAGACATTTTACCACTCTTCCCCCATCCTAGTGTGATGTTCTTCATTACCTCTTCTGTGTAAAGACGCTATTAAAGTAGCTAAGGGCATAGTGATCAATATGTAAATATTTTTTCAATAAATACAGATGGAATCAAGATACCTAGTGGCGGTGTGATTGTGTCCAGAGTGTTTCTTGGCCAGACCGCTACAGTGTTCTGATTGCATTTGGCTTTTGGGGAAGTAAACCTAACTCCTGAAGCAAGGTAAACAGACTTACTTGTGATTTAAAAATGTTTTTGTATGCCACCTGTACTTGATATAACTAGTTACTACTTGGAGGTGCTTTTAAGGTGAATTTACTAAATGTTAGTCTGCTGGAACTCTTTGGTGAACAAGCATGCCTTTGCTAGAAATGTAGATGTACTGTATTAATACCGTAAACGTTCTGGAAGAGGCATCACAAGTTTGAGGCAGAGGACATCACAGTGACCAGGGGTGACATGCTTTTCTGAAGTGTCTAAAAAGACTTTCTTTTCATCTGTCAGCCAGCTCTCTATGGCTGTACCTCCTTTGTTCTTCATGGAAGGTGCTCTAGAAAGGTGGATCTGTCCTATCCGCAAATGTAACTTTGGGCAGGTGTGGAGAAAATCAGTGGGACGAGTCAATGTAATTCAGAATTACAGGCCAGAAATAAACAATGCCTATGTTGAATGCTTGCCTCAAAATTGTTGTAATTTGATTCCTGTTTGCTTTCAATTTCAAAGTAAATTTAATACAGAACTGTAAGTCATGATGTAAGTAAAAGTAGAGCGATTAGCAATAGATAGAGATTTGCTGGAGAACTACTCTTTTTCTTGTAAAAGTGTAAAATTCTATTTCTACATCTTGCATAGACCTGGGAATTGTATATAAAAATGTGTTGCTTAGCTGTTACTTGCCTCAAATTGATGCATAGTGTGCCAAGTATGCTCATTGCGCTTGAAAGAGCGTGTTTAGCTTGCTCTCGGTGTTGTGCAGAGTTGAAATGCTTTACAAACTTAAATTTTGTTTTAAACTAGGTCAGGTTTACCTTCCAGCATGTTAGCTGGGGAAGGATGGAGCTCGGTTCAGGACATGCCTGAAAACCTTGATAGATGATCTCTGCTGGATTCTGAGATGTTGCTATTGATGTTCCTGAAATGCCTGAGTTTACCCAGTCCAGAAAACGCTTGTTTGTGTCTGCTTTGAGAGCCATTGCTGTGTCTGCATTGTAGGGTAATCATGGAATCACAGAATCATTAACGTTGGAAAAGACCTCTAGGATCATCAGGTCCACCCATCAGCCCGACACCGCCATGTCTCCTAAACCATGCCCTGAAGTGCCACGTCTACCATTTAGTTCACTTCAGATGGGAGCTTGTTTTCCTCGTGTAGGCATGAGAGCTGGGTAACGTGGATAGGAAGGAGCATATACGTACCGTGAATAACAGCACTGCATTCTGTAACATGCAGTGCACGAATTTTTCAAATAATGGCCACGGGTATGGTCTGAGAGATTACCCATTTGAACACTTCTCCCTCAGGCTGCACGGCTTATTCACAAACTCCCCAAAGTTACCTATGCATTATTCAGGCCTTTACACTGCAGATTACTTAGTCATTAAAAAAACAAGCACTGATAATACTGAAGGTGTTCAGCCGTTTCAGTCCTGAAAGGGAATCAATAACTCATATTCTGTGAAAAGAGATGCACTGAATCGGGATTAGAAGTGCCAGTTAGTGTTATTGCTTCCAGACTTGCCAGTGAGTGTTCCTCCCATCCCTATTTGACTGAGGGCTCCAAATGTTTTTTCAGTTTAGTTTTTAATTTAAAAAAGCCTTGCTCTATCAATAGGCAGGCCCCAGAGCTGCACAGATGAGAGACAGAGATCTGCTTTCACAGAATCACAGCACGGTTGAGGTTGGCAGGGACGTCTGGAGGTCATCTGGTCCGACCAACCCCCCTGCTACAGCCAGTTGCCCAGGACTGCGTCCAGACGGCTTTTGAATGTGTCTCCAAGAAGGGAGACTCCACCACCTCTCCGGGCAACCTGTGCCAGTGCTCAGTCACCCTCACAGTAAAAAAATAAAATAAAATAATCTTCATTTTACTTAATTTTACTTAAACATTTCACTGTATGTGGGGTGGATCCTCAAGTGCTGCTCCATGTTAATGTCAGCTGAAGTTTGTGTGCAGCTTTTTCTGTTTCACGTACAAAGAACGAACGGAGTGTTTCTTTAATGGGGTGCATTTATTTATTCTGGGCTGTGCTGAAGGAGGGAAGTTCTCTAGAGAACAGATAGTGGTTTAACCCCATGCTGCTTTCACGGGTCTGGTCAGAGGTGATTGTGTGTATCTTAATGGGTCCGTTTCCAGGCTATCACTGTGGATTTGAGGGATATAGTTTATGGAGGAAACTTAATGAATTCCCAGAAGGCTGCAAGTATGAATCTGGCTAACTTACGCTCACTTAATTTTTGGTGGTGTCTGCTCAGGTGAACATAATGCTTTAGCTTAGAGACCTACATCCCAAGAGAGCAGGAGAACAGCAAAATGTGAGCTTTCGCTCTCCCCAGCGTGTGACGAGCAGGGTGAGGTTGAGGCAAGATACTTTTGAAGTCCCAACCTAGAGCAGAGTCTACCATTTGGGAAGCCTTGGTCTGTGCCTCCAGCGACGGTAACCAGCCAGGGGTTTGGCAGATGTGGCTAACAGTTGCCCGTTGACCTCTTGAACTAAAACACCGCAATACTGGCAGTGTCCAGCTGGGCACTTGTAGTGGGCCGTCCAAGTTTGGTCATTTATCTACCTTGGACTAATAGTTCCTTAGGCAGAGTGCTTTGAAGTTGCACACAGTAGAGCCTCCTAATGAAATCCCTGGTGAAGTTAATGTGGCGAAGGGCTTACCTTTGCTGTTTTTTCTGTTACCTCTACGCTGTTGTGGGAGGAATATGGTAACAAGTCATCCGATGGTAAATTTTTCCTGAAAATGAGATATTTTATCTTTATTTACATTATTTCTCCTTGACTGGCAGAGTACGTAGCAGCTTGCTGCATGCTTGTTTGTTCATATAGAACTAGCTGCTGAGTATGTTTGAGATTTTGTTGGTTATTTTTCTCCTGTTTTCCCCAGAGACAATAGGATCAACACCAAAGCATTCACTTCAGAGAGTTCGAGAGCTCCCCCCCTCAAGCCTTACTCTGCCAAGTATCTTCATGGGCTTTACAAACAAGAAAAATAAGCCTAATTTGGTCCAGTTCTCTCCTCAAGCAGTACTTTCTCTCTAGAGAGATTTAGAGCAGTGCCACATGTCTGTGCTCTCCCATGTTGCATGTACCGGTTCTTTTCCAGCTGATGTCCAAATACAATGGAAATTCCAGATGAGAAAAGTAATGGCAGATGTCAGAGGATGGTGCTTGAAAAATGATGGGTGATTTGAATTTTAGTGAGAGGCTGGGGAGTATGGAGACAAAAGTGGCTGAAATACAGTAATTCAGAGGCTGATAAAGTAGCAGTGATAGAGGGCAGGTCTCTGCGGATCAGCTTTCATCGCCCTGTGGGATACGTGGGACAACTTCACTTGAAGATGTCTTTCTGAACACCAGAGCCCCTAACAAATTTACTGAAAAGCCAAGCTTTCATTCATTCTGCCACTCGGAGGAATTTTGTATGCAATTTTGTACAGTTTGTAGGCAGCGCTTGCCAGCATGGGCAAAGGGTGGCGTAGCACCACCTGCGTCCTGCCCTGCCAGTTGTTTAACGGGTGCTGGCGATGCCCATTTGCAGCAGCAAATGGCTCACACTGCTCAGGAGTAGGGCGGCCGCTTTGTCCCACGCAGACCAGCCGACTGGGCGGCCGGGGCACGGCCACGCTGTTGTTCCAGGCTTAGTTGCCTGGAAGCCTTGTTCCAAAGCGCCACAGGGAGGAACGGGGGTGAGGAAGATGACGGCAGAGGAGTGTCACCCCCTGCCTGTGCTGGGGGCGCTGAGCCCTTAGCCAGGCACTGCCAAGCAGCAAAGCGTGTGCGTGCGCGCGTGGTGGTGCGTCTGGCGTGCAGGTGTGTGCAGCAGGCGGCTGCTCTGCTGGGCTCGTCCCTGGCAGCATCGGCTTCCAAGGCCTTTGCGGGATTGCTCAGTGGGCTCAGCATGCTTCCCTCTTCCTTCCATCCCCACCCCGCCCCTGAAAAATGAATCCAGATGCCTAGCGGCCATTCTTTCAGACGGAAGACCGGCTCTCGGGCATGCGTGCAGACGTGTGTACGGATCTAGCTTTTACATTCTGAACTGGTTGCTAAACAGATACGCCTGTCTCCTGCCTCTCAGGGTTCATGCATCCATGTATGTAAAAGACACTAGCCAGATAGATGTTAAAATACAAATTGTTGTATCTTGCGTCCTGTTAACGGGGAGTGCTGCAAGAGGGTGGCTGCAGGGTGCGCCTGGCTGTTGCTTGTTCCTGTGGGCCTGCGCTCTGCAGTTTTTTTCTGAAGAGGCTTGAAGCAGCTGGTGAAGGCAGCACAAACGCTGTTGCTGAGCTGGTCGCCGGGGGCTGCCTTATTTAATGGAGAATTGATTTCTTTTTTTTTTTTTTAGCCCTCCTCTTTGTTTCCTGCCTAAAGATGGCATTAGATTGCAATTTGATTGCTAGTAATTACATGGACTTTACTGAAGACACACACACACGGCTCTTTCCTTAGACTGGTTTTATGAAATGCCTCAGTTAAAACATAAAATCCCCCACTATATAATGATGCTACGGAAGCCATAGCTAGTTGTTGAGGAAGGGGATCTTTAGTCAAAAAAAAAAAAGGATTTTTTGTTTTCTGCATTTATTTATCCAAACCTCAGTGGATAGCTATAAACTTGCTGGCTGCCAGAATGGAAATATATACAAACACACCAAACAAGGATCGTGAGGAGGTCAGCGCAAACTTACCCAAATGGAAACAAACAAACAAAAAAAGCCCAGTACGAGAGTTTTGGTCAAACTGTGTCTCCGTATCAGCAATGGAAAGGAGCAGAATTTGGTCAGTTAAAGTATATGGACCTTTCATTTTTGTGAAATTGGAAGCCTCTGTGTGCCTCAGGGGAGGGGAGCTGCTCCCACCTGCTAGTTCCAGTAGTTGCAGTGAGGATGCTGGGTGCCAGTTATTTCTTTGGGCTCAGGATTTTTGCACCATCAGTTACGAAACCTAAACAGGCAAAGCAGAGCTGTTACCTTCCGTACGTTCTGCAGGCGGCTGGTGAGACTGAACGTACATGCTTATTCTCACAAAGAAGGTTGGTTTTTTGGTTTGGTTTTTTCCTTCCCTCCGCTTTTCCCTACGCAGAGGCTGGCGTTTGTCACAACCTGAAATGCTGCACAACCTCTGAGGCTACCTGGGGGAAAAAGATGAGGGGAGGGGAAGATGAAAAGGTGTTAGGAGAGTAGCTGGATGTGCAGGTATGGCTGCTCTGCTGGGCAGCAATGGCGCTTGTGCTGTTAGGTACTGCCCAGCGGCAGTTTCTCTAACCACAGGGTGTTGCACGTTGGGCAAAGGCTTGCGGGCAGGGAAGGGAGAGTAGAGGTCGACAGTGCTGCACGCCGACTCCGGGCAGCACTGTGGTGAGAGGCGGGTTGGTTGGTTGTGCGCGCGTGTGTCTAGTGCTTGCTCTCTATTAGCCTGGTGTTGGGTGCGGCCTCAGCAGCTGAGGTACCAGCCCTCTTTCTGTGCACCCTTCGCTGAACCAGCTCACAGAGATGGTACTAGTGGCTTGGCCGATCCAACGTCCCATCGATCCGCTCTGGGAAGGCTCGCTCTTCTGCCTTGCTCCCTGCCGAGGCGCGGGCACGCCGTGGGCGCGCGCGCTGTCACTGCAGTTGCCAGGCTGCCGTGCCGAGCCCGGCCGGTGGCGGGAGGGCTGGTGTCCTCGGCTGCATCTGTTCGTTATGCTGTCAGTCACTGGGACAGAGGGTGACAAAATACACAGGCACAGGAATGCTTTTTTTTTTTTTAAAGGAATTTTTTTTAAGAAACTGCATACATCAGAGACAAACAATAATTTAAATACCATGCAGTTTCAGTATGTACAAAAACTAGGACATAGAGATCCAGTTTAATTTTTTTCTAGTTATTTACATGGTTTTCATACAGCCATAATCTGTTAAATTACAATACTGGAAGAGCACATGATTGACAGCCACCACACTCACTCCTATACAAAGACAAACTATATACATACACTTGGATATCAACTGGAAAAATGCAACGGGTGCAGGAGTAACTGGGGCACATGGGAATGCAGGTAATGTGCCCGTCACCTCCTCTTTGTTTACAGAAGTTGTTCCAAGCTTGAGCAGACCGAACACCTGGGAAAAATAATTTGTCCCCTTTTTCTTTCCTGATTTTTTTTTTTTTAATTAGCCTAGTCATCTCCCATGGCTATTTATACAAAGTGATATTATTTGCAGGCACGGTAGGGAGCCCCTGTTCATGTGTAACTATGGGTTTCCATCTCGCCCGTTTTTTTTGAGTGCAAGCTTTCACTGGCATGTTGGAAGTGCTCCCCCTCTGTCGGTTTATAGTGTTTCCACTGTACAGACGGCACTGTAGCAGTAACGAAGGGTGAGTTTGGTGAGTAGCTGCAGTGATGACGAAGTGCTGTGCTTACATAGAAGTATCAGGCTGAAATATATTTGTGTAACGGGCTCACTAAATAGCTTCAGTTAACATAAAATAGTTAAAAGTCTATTTTATCCTCCCCCCCCGCCCCTTCTCTTCTGATAAGCCTGCACAAGGAATTGTCTAGACACAAAAGCTAACCTGAGCCCCGTCCCAGCGCACCGGCAGCCTAAAACTTCTTCAGCTTGCAAGCACCTAACCAGTGGGGCGTAGGGTGGGGAAAGGGCACAACGCCGACCTTCCCTGTTAGTCATAAATCCATCGCCAGGCCCCTACGGCCTGCTGCTGGCGAGGGGGTGGGTGGGAGGGCGATGCCACCATCATGTTGCCTCACCATCATTTTTTTTTCCCCAAACAATCAGAACTTTTGTCTAGGCATTTTGGAGTTGCTTTTCCGATTCCCGCCACCTCCACAGACCCTCACCCCGTGTTCCACCTCATCTTTCCACAGGCTGTAGAACAGATGTCACAATACTTGCACATTTTAAGTATGAGTAACCCATCAGGATTCAGGAGATTGTAACCAAAATGTTTTTTCTTCCTTGACGCTAGAATATTATCTCCATTATCTGCCCTGGAGATGGATGATCGGAGTAGCCATTTTTGTTCTGTGTTGCTTTTTCCATTCTCTAAACCTGATGTAATTTCTTTATTACTACTATTAATCTCCTCCTAATATGAATGGGGTGACTTGTGTTAACAGAGTCTTAGCAGGAATGCCATCATCTTTATGTGACAACATACATAATCCAGGTTGAAGGGGTGAAATCATGACTGACTGTTGTTTTTCTTCCACCCCCGCCAGAATCACAACTACTTTGCCGTGAGAGCGATGGCTTTCACAGATGAGAAAAACAAGTGCTCAAGAAAACAGATTTTAAAAAAAGAAAAAAAAAAGACTAGCTGTTCCCCAGCCTGCGTGCAACTCCCCATGGATGCCAGAGGTGGGCATGCAAAGTGAGGACGCGCTGCAGTGTTCAGGCACTGAAAGGTTGTTGAAGACCGCCTCGCCAAAGGGTAACTTTGCGAAATACCCAGGCCCACTGAAGCTAAAACCACCTGAAGTGCCAGGTCTGTGATGGTTACTACAGTGCCAAACACTTTATATGGCTTCTTTCTCCTCCTCCCTTTTCAGTAACAAGCTCTACTTGCAAATAGGGCGAAATATGGCATTTCTTCCACGGTGTCCTGGTGTCTGCTCAGCCAGGAGTTAACATCATGAAAAAATAGCAAGAAAAAGAGAAAAGGAAAAAACGTTGCCAGCGTGAGCCTTGAAGTCGGCAGAGCACGACAACTTGCTAAGGGAGCAGCAGGGACCCACCTTGGGCCCATCCAGATGAAGGCAGGGTGGTGGGGAAGGTCTGGCCATCACCCAGGACTTGGCTGTTATGTGCCTCCACCAGAGCCCAAGGGTTTATTTAGGCTACCAGCCAGCAGGCATGGGCCCTGCTGGGGTCCACTCCCAGGTGACGTGGAGTCACATTGCTCCAGCACTGACAACAGCAGTCTGCTACTTCCACCTCTTCTCCATTTTAATCATAAAATGGAAAAAAACCCCAAATCCAAATCCCTCAGCTTTTCCTCCCACCAGCCTACTGGTTCCTGTGATTTCTGTCACTGCTGCTCCTTAAATGGGCTCCTTCCCTTTTGCACTAAACCTCTACGCTAACAATGCCAGGGCAGGTGTTGGATCCGTACTAGGAACATGAGGGCTTGCTGCTCTTCAGAACAGCCGTGTTGCAGAGCCCTCTCCTAATGCAATGTGGGTGTAGTCAGAAGCCAGGAGTTTTGCTTTCCCTTTTTAGAGCTGTGATGAAGCCTTGTTATGAGTGCATGTTTATGTAAATGACTTTAATAACCCCAAAGCAGTGTATTCCTGGCTAGTAGGTAAGTGCGCTGTCTTTGCTGCACTGAGCTGATAACATTGCACATTAAAGGCTTCCACCACTGATGGACGTGTATCTGAAGCAACTGTGAGCTGGTGGTACAGGGATTGCTGTGTGTTTCTTCAGAAAGCGGTACCTGGTCCGGGAAGTGCATCACAACAGAGGCGTGCTGCCTCAGAAGTGAGGCACCAGAAACCAGCTGGTTTTTACTTTCCTTTGTAGCATCTTCCATCCTACAACAGCCAATTATTTAATGGCTAATACTCCATAGCATTGCAAGGATGAGAATGAAAAGCTTTCGCTTGTCTCTGATGGAGAGCAAATCTGTGAGGTATCGAGTACCACTGAGCGTAAGTGGTGTGCGTTAGCCTCACTGCCAGTGTTGTTTGGCAGGCTGGATGCTAGAACAACCCCTTGGTCCTTTAGCTTTACCCCTGCGACCAGAGGCATGAGGCGGAGGCCTGAGAAGAGGCAGGCATGTTGGCACTATGCAGCATTGGCCATGCAATGCTTACGTGCGAGAGGCTTCTCGGCCCGCAATCGGTAAAGGGCAATGTTAGTGGAGCATGGGGGAGGTAGAGAGGGCGCACAGAAGAGTGGATAGATACGTGGAAGACAGCAAGGAAGGAAAAAAAAAAACAACCAGAAATAACAACATTGTAGTAAAAAACTTTGGCCTCTCTGTTCAAACTGTCAAAGCAAAATAGCTATTGTGGAAGAAAAAAAGGTGTCCTGAAGTACTAATCTGGAACGTACAGTAATGTTGCTACAGTGCTATGGGCCAGTGGCCCAAAACATGGCATAATAGTTTCTTGCTAGAGCTGGAAAGGAATCCTAGACATGTTTGCCCCAGCTTGCTGGCGTTATACTAGTGAAGGGCTTGATTCTGGTAGGTGCTGGCCAAAGTTCAGAAAAGCACTTACATGTATTCAGCTTCAATTACGCTTGTCAGACATGTTCTTGAATGCAGTGAGGCTGCTGCATGCTTACTTAGTGTTAAGCACACGCATAAGTCTGCAGGCCCAGAGTGACCAGCTCTCTGAGCTCTACTTGGTCAGTTTGTGTCTTAAACAGCTATAATAAAAATAAATTAAAACCAAAACGGAACAGCCCTGCATTGCTGTCCTTACACCTCAGCTGTGGGTACCGGTGACAAGTCTCACCATCCATACCAATGCACCAGACTCCTTTTGTTAGGCCAGGTACCACAAGCTGTCATGCTTTTCTCAGTATGAGTTTAGGATCAGTTCTTGAAACACCTGATACAGAGAGGACAGATATCCCTCATCGAACCCCCCCCCAGCTCCTCCTGTCGCGTGTCCCTCCGCAGAGCAGGTGAGAATCACAGCCTCTTCTCACTGCCGGGCGCGCGTTGGCTCTCGCACGGTTGCGAGGCTTGGGTGTAAACACAAACTACAAGCTGAGCGACTGCCATGCAGTGACCATGAAGAGACAGGTTTTGCTTTCTTGTCCTCAACATTCTTGTCGCTTACTGCTTATGGGTTCACAACTGGGTTTAGAAAAATTATACTTGAAAGAGTTGAAAACTAGATAGTTGCTAGAACGGAACCAGCCTTCAGTAGGGAGTTGTGGTCTTACAGGCGATGCCTTTTTCTGTCTGGGAGCTGAACAGTGCCTATTGCCTGGCCATGAACTTCTCCAGGGAAAGAAATGCCTTTCTAGTCAGGTGATATATACCGACGGGCTGGCCTGTAGAGGAGTTTTGCTCCTTCTCCGTCCTCATAAGGTGCTCGCAGCCTGAAAGGAGTGTTTGGTATAAGTGCTTTAGTGCCATAGGTGCCGGTCTTTTGGAGCCTTCACCCAGGCCAGTGATTCCCTGAACACCATCTTGGGGCTCTCTCGAGTTGCTGACAGAGGCTTGTCAGGATGAAGGGTGCCCAAAGACGAAATGGATGCGCCACCAGCTGGGCTTGAACGTGTATGGCAAATCCACATGCCAGGAAAGTCTTAATAATAGATGCCAAGTCTTGGCACGATTCCCACCAGGGGTATTTTCTGTCACTGAAGCTTGAACCAGCAGGTCTGATGATGCTGCAGTACCCATCACATGTAAATACAATTTTCCTTTTTTTTTTAATATTTATTTTTCTACTCTTTTTTTTTTTTTTTTTTAAAAAGGCAGTTCAGAAGATTTACATTGTACGTAACAGGGAAGTGAATAATACCAGCACTTATGGTTCCGTTTAGTTATGTTTGAAGACGGCATAGTAGTCAGGTAGAATTGAACTGCTACGGTCTATGAAACCTAAAACCCAAGGGGGGGGGGAGGGGAAGAGAAATAGTAAGATAACATCCTCACATGCATATGGTACATAAAAAAAAAATAAATTGGAGAACTAATTGCTGCAGTGACACAGTCAGGCAGCACTGACATCAGCCACGCTGGCACTGCGGACCCAGAACAGACACTCATGCTTCCTTGGTCCTTGCCAGACTCACAGTTCATAGGCATGAGCTGACTGCACTAAAACCTACCAAAGATACGAATATGCTTTGGGTCCATCCTACCAGATCCCTGGGTGTGTTATTTCAGATCAGCTAGTCCTCTTTCAGACCACACCATGCCTGATTCCACAAAAATTGTCTGGTTTAGCCAAACCTCGTGCTCTTCAGCCAGAAAGATTTATGTAAAGTTCAGGTATGATTATCTCTTAACGGCTGAGGCTAAAGAGACAAGTAGAACTAAAATGGCTACCCTTTCCACAAATACACCCTGTGTTGGGCGGCCTGGGTTTGTCAGCTCTGCAAGGTTGTTTTTTTTTTTTTTTTAAAGCTTTGATTTTTCACTCTGTCATGAATTAATTAATGTGTCCCACTAGTAAAGCAAGACTCATATTCGTTGCTCAGCTCATGCCACTGCTTAATGACATGAATAGCTCATTACCTTGCTAATGATTTTATAATGGTGATTTATCTAAGTTTGTTTAAGGGAATGACTCTATTTTGTTTAAGCACGCTTCATTCAACTGCATATTTTCTGAAGCCACTTGTCTAACCAGTAAGTCCTGCTGAACTTCAGACAAACCTTTATTCCAATTTCTATTAGGTATACCTTTGAGTAGACCTGGCCTAGACTTTGTGAGTCAAAGCCGCTTGGTGGCTTTCAAAAACAAACCAAGTCACCACAGAGGGTCACTGCTCACCCCAACACTGGAAGAGAAGCAAAATACTGCCCAGAAACCTGTGCAAGCCAAGTGGCTGGAGAGAATTCTGGAAAACTAAACCAGTCTCTATGTTTGTGGGACGCTAAAGGCCTTGTGGAAATCAACGGAGCTCTCAGTGGAGCTCAACTCCTTGTAGCAACACCCCCTTTAAAACAGCCTCATCCTTTCTGATTTGTCACTGCTCTCCTGGAGGAGTGAGCCAAATGTCCCTCGAAGGCTCAGTTGCCAGGGTCAACAGATCTAGGCCAACTAAACCTCTAAAGCTTCTTCCAGCCCTTGTGGCTCAAAGGCTTGTCTCTAGCAGCACTCCGTTATTATGAACCCCAGCGCAACCACCCTAGCACATGCTACGAAGTAGAAGGGAGATCATTTCTGCAAGGGAATATGTGCATAATACATGTGGTGAATTTTAATCGAATTATTAATTTATACACATAAAAATCCCCTAATACAAAATTAATTTTGCCTTAAGCTTTTCTGTATTTTTCTTGAAAGTATTAGCTGAATTTTTTATGAGCACCTAGCTGATGAATCTATTAATACAAGGGCAGCTCCAGTTTTGCACCAGACCTCACCTTCACTTGCCTTCAATACCTAACACTTGTCTTTAAATCTAACAATGAGTGGGGGTTAACATTGATTTGCAAAGGCCTGACTTCAGCTGAAATGCCTGGGGTTCAGCTCATCTCAGCATCAAAGCCAGAGCAGACTCAGCACAGGCTGTGCGAGGAGACACACCCTGACCTGCCAGCATGCCTCGGCTGTGGCCTGTCAGAGAGGAGGGTTGTTAGTTTGGGGTCACGGATAATTCATTCAGCCTCTACCTTCTTAACTAAAAAGAGCCTAAAAGTGTGAAAAATAGTGCCTCTCTTATAATGCCAATCTTGCTATTTCCGCACTGCATCGCTTGTGGCAGGATGCAGAGGGCAGGACTGAGAGACCTGTGGGATGTGTGTGGCGGGGTTTGAGCGTACACATTCATACCTTGCTGGGTACTGGCTATGCCAGAGTTCCCCGTCCTCCTTCAGACAGAAACACTATTTACTTTTGATATCAGAAGAACAGACATGCAGTAGAGCATGATGACTTAAAAAGCAAAATAAAGGGAAGTTACAGTTTATTAAACAGATGGCACGTGCCTGTATACTGCCATGTAATGAGGCAGCATGAGTTCATCTGTGCAAGTCTCTTTTACAGCCTGTAATTCTAAATGTTGCTTAGACCTCATGGTGTATTCAGTCGGTGTTGGGGAAACAGCTGTTGGGTTGTGTTTTTTTTGACAAGAGTATTCATTGATAGTCTTAAAAAATTAATCTCAGCTTACCTTGTTAGATGCCTACTTAATTCATGAACTTCCATTTCAGTGCTTTTAAATTCATTAAGCTCTTTTCGAATGGCTGCCTGCAAAGGACAAATAAACTCATAAATGTATAAATGAGATCAAAATAAGTTCACTTTGTTCTCAAAACAGTATATTAGAAGTGAAGCAGATCGATAACATTATCAGAGAGAGAAAGAAAAAACATAAAAAAGACTTCAAAATGTGAAAAGCACCAGAGATAAACATGTTCTAAATCACATAAAGGGATGAGATAAATGCTTCAGTGGAATGGCTCAATTTGAAAAATGTATTGTAGACAATGCAGATACAGGCCCCGTTCTGGCTTACTATGTAAACACTTTCATGTAGAAAATCCTAATTAGAATAAGCATGAGAAAAAGCCAAAATTTGCACCAGAGTTTCTCAAACACTGCGATCTCTTTCAGAGCTGGACTGTGAGTAAACTGGGCCTGGATCCTGCCAGACTCCTACTTGAGACATCTGCTGCCTTCATGCGGTCCTGAAGTTACCTAGAGCGGCTGAGCTCAGCTGGGAAGAAAAGAGGAATGCCTGGCTCCCTGCCACCCGCTCTGCCTCGGGCTGTGCTCCTCTGCCCTCCTCCTCCCCCCCGTGACCCAGCCGTGCCATTTACTGAACCGATTCAGTGCACGGATCCAGCAGAAAACGGCCACAGGTGGTTGTATTCAGCACCTGCAGGACACCAGTTACCTACAGCCTCTGCGGTTTGTCCATGAGCAAAAAGAAAGCCATGGATGACGGGCAGGATAAGAAAAAGAATAAAAAATTAAAAAAAAGAAAAAGGGGTGACTTGGAGGGACTCAGCTTCATGTTGGAGAAGGTGCTCAGCAGAACTGGCTCAAGTCCCAAGCCCTAAAGTCAAAATTTCTGGCAGACCTGTGATATTTGTAGCTCACAAGTTGGTTTCACTGTGAACGTACAGAGAAGATGTGTGAGGCACCTGCTGCAGCAAAACGCTCCCACGGGCCCAAGATGTGTGCCACTGCCTTTCCGTGTGATGCTGAAATCAGCATCAGCGGCTGCAAATGGCTGCTCCAGTTGGCGGTATGCGTGTCTGTCAGGAATTTTTCTCAGCGAAGGAAATCTAAAGTAGTACAAACAGCATGAGCCTGAAACAGGGCTTTTGCAACAGCCACTGATCCAGTCACCAACTACCTTTGCCTTGACAAGCCCTAAGTGACAGATTTTGTGAGCGTGATCTACAGAAAAGGCCCCTTGTGCTCTTCCTGCAAGCTTTGGTTTTTTATTTACCTTAGAAATGTCTGTCAGGCTCTGCCTCCATCTATCAGGCCAGAGCGATGGCTACGCAGCAACTCAAGGGCCTACCTTCAGCAGACCAATTTGCTGCTTAAGTGACTGCGAAAGAGGCCACCCGGGCTGCTGACTCCCACAAGGTCTGAAAACTATTCCCCCCTGCATCCCTCATCTGTTGGAGCGCCTTGAGAGTGCCCTTTTTATTCCTGTAACAGTCAGACCTGGTAAAGATGAAGCGAGACTGAAGGCAGTTCCCTACATCCAGCTCACAGAGCAAGATTTACTGACAGACAGAAAAGCCCATTACTAAAATCTATCTTTGCAATAAATCTAGCCTGTGCTGACCAATTAAGATGGTTATTGAATCAAAGCTCTGGAAGAAAATAATCTTCCATAGGATGCTGCAGCTTTGTCAGACATTTCAGAGGTGCTCCCAGTTTGTCTGGCTATTTTTTCCAACAGTGGACACAGCGGTGGGGAAAAGCAGGTCATCTGAGTGGCAGAAATTAGAATACCACCCATATGACGCAAACCCCAAAAATAATAGATCTGCTTTCTTATGCCATAAAGGGCATTAATATTAGAATGACAAACATTTCGTCCTCTCCAGGTTTGCTTAGAAAAAGATCATTTGGAGAACTTAAGCCCTCTGCTCTGTGTATTGACTTTGCACATGCATTATAAAAAAGAAAAAGTTACCTCAAAGTACTTTGCCTTAATACGGAATTCTTTACCAGGCTACATTTAATAGTGGTATTTAATACTTGTTCTTTTCACAGACACAGCATGAGGAAGGACCTCTCTGGTCACTAAATCTTCTCCCTTCCCAGCTGAAGTCTCTCCATGCCTTTCATCCCAGACAGGGATCTCTCAAAGGCTGCAGAACCAGTTGGAGATTTATTCCCTCTCTCATCAACCAACTGGGAGACTATAACTAAAGTCAGTTGAATAAGATCTTGCCCAATGTGGTTAGGTAAAATGAGAAAAGCTAATTTAACCCAGTATATTATGGTCTGTGGACAGTCCAGAGGAAGTTGTTGGTTTTTTGGTTTTTTTTTCAGATCAGTTTATGCTACATTAATTTATCCAAAGCTAAACTGAAAAAGCGCTCTGTGAAGGAGAAAGCCAGTGGTCACAGAACTATACACGTCCTTTGGTTAACTTATACAAGTAGAACAGGTTGCCCTTTCCTCTGTGAATAAACCCAAGAGCACCATAAATGAGTGGCATCGCTGGGAATCCTGCTCCTGTCTCTAAACACTGGACATCACGGTCTCCATCGCTGCGTGAGTCCCACAGCACAGAAACAAGTCAGGTACCTGAAAGTCTTTAAAATTACATGGGCATCATAGAGTGATACATGGATACATGGGAGCCACTGATCAGCATCATAGTCCTCTTTTCTTACAGTGGCCGTAAAACACTAAAGTCTTCTTCCTGAGGTACCATTAAGACTCTCAGGATATGACTGTCACAATTTGCCAGCAATTTAATTCCTCTGCCACCAGTGCTGCCACCAGAGACACGGCTTAGTGAAGTCCCACTGGTACTCAGAGGACAGTGCACCCGATACCAAATACACAGCTTTTCTTCATCTGCAGGGCTCATGTGATGTCAGTTTAGTGCTTAAAATACTCTGGAATGGGGCAGAAATCCTGAGTCATAACACACTAGAGAGAAGTTACCTGGCTTCGGTTGGAGGAGCTTTTGCCAATTATTTGACCTGCTGCCAGTTTTGCACCCAGGCCTGCTCCATCCTGGCACAGCAATTCTGGCAAGTGCTGCTGTCACACTGCTCTGCTCGGTCTTGCAGGGGCTCTCAGCTGGCGGCATTATGTGGCAAGACCAAAATCAACAAATAACAGGATTCAAGACCTCTCCTCAAAGGGCTTGATATTCTCCCCTCTCTGTTTAAGTGGTATAATGCTGTTAGGCTTGCTCCTCGTTTCCACACATATAGGAGCCTTCTTGCCAAAGGTTTATGACTCAAACAACAAACTTTGTGAATAGGAAGAAACCACAGGTTTCTTCCCTTTCCCTTTCGGGAAGGGAACTCAGGTGGAGGTTTATTCCTTGATGGCCATGGGACCTGTGGGACCTGAGGGATGCCGTGACATGCTCTAGCTATTCAGGTCATGGATCTCCTGAAGTTGCTCCACTTACTTTGTCAGCGGCTGTGAGTCGTGTCCAGGGTTTGTCTGCCCTCCTGTCGTAGTCCTGCGCGTCTGCCACTTCCACGTAGTCACTGAAGCGGATGAGGATCTTCCTCTCACGTAGCTCTTCTACTGTGGGCCTTTGACTCAGCTGCAGGTTTGAGGAAGGAGTGGGAAAAGACATCAGGACTTCACTTTTTCCTTGCAGAGTGCTGCTTGGGGATTTACTTTACTACGACCGTCGTTACAATAATAAGAGGGTTCAGACAGTCACTGTATCGTTGTTTTTATCAACCTTTCACAGAATTGCTACTTGGGAGATAACCTCTTGCTATAGCACCTTGAATATCACCCCACCTTGCTGCTAGAGCAGCCCACTGTTGCTCGGGAAGCAGTTGTGGCTGGAGCCCCTAATCCCTGGGTGAGGTTGGTCCCCCCTGGCAGAAATAAGATGTAATGCAATAAAGTCTCCTAGTGCACTGATGTCTCAAGGAAGAGACGAAGACCACAACACAACTTTAAGACTATCTGCACAGGCTGTACACTCCCCACCCTGAGAAGAGTCAGGCAAAGCCACCGAGTGGATCCTGCCCTGAATTATGTGCAAAAGGTGACAAACAACTTTCCTTACCATTCTGATATTCTGCTGACTTGTCCTTACCTCCAGAAAAGGCAGGCAGGCTGATGATGACTATTGCTCGTTGAACTTTTCGCTGTATGCTGCAGCTCAATTTTGTGCCACAGTGTATTTAACAGTTTACACTGCATACTACAGGCCAAGAAAAAAAATTGCAAGGGTGGATTGTATCATGTCAAGAAAGCATCTTCATTGTTCCAAAGCATTTTTTTCAAATTCCACAGCAGAATAGGCAGCCACAGCCAAAACTCCCCTCTCCAATTAGAAACAGTAGTGTGCTGGTAGTCCACGTAGCGTACAGCCAGTTACGTGGCTAGGGACAGGCGTTGGCTTTCAGGGATCAGTTCTCACTGGAAGCACAGCATGGTGGCTAATGTCAAAAGCAATTACACAAGTGTTTCTGAAGAAGGTGCTACATATATGCGTGCACGTGGCTGTACGTTAGCTGCAAAAGTTTCGCTGTTAGAGTGGAATGTTTGTAATCAGGATATATCAGAAAAAATAATATGCTGCTAACAATTAGCTAGACAGTGTATCATGCTGTTCCCACTCCCTAGAAATAGGTGTTTTGCAATACTTCACCCTTGTGAATAGGGAAAGGTCTAACTATTCATGAGATGCTAAAGACACTATTCTGCAAAGGTAGTTAGGCTCCTGGATCCTGACACGCAATTCCACCTTCCTCCCAAAAACAAGTATCTCAGGTCCCTGCATTTCATCTTCCAGGGAGAATTAAGATTCAAAACAGCCAGGATGCTAAGTGGAGGGTGAAAAATTTGCGAGACTACAAGAGAGAGAAGCACATGCTTGAAATCCCACCTTTCTCCAGCATTTGGGTGCTGATGCAAGATAGCTCCTCCACCCCATCCTGCCTCTGGACTTAAATCCTTGTGTGCTTGTTCTTGGCAAGGGTGGTTGCCTCTCTCCCCTTTTCAGAAAAGATGCTTGCAACTGGAGGTGGCAGTGGGGCTGCTCTCCTTGCACGGACAGCCCTGAGCATGCACTCATGAACTGGGCTCAAACACCTCACGTAGAGGGTCTGCAGAGCTGCACTAATGCCCCACCTGTGAGATGCTCAGGGACAGGGATCATGTCCTACGCCTCCTGGCTGCAGCCCAGCCATTTGGCACACACTGAAGGGAGAGAAATCCTGCAAAGAAGGGGTAACCGGGAGCACAACTCTGCACTGCCAGGTAACGCCCTTGCCTAGGACAGCTGGCATCAGTCAGCTCCTTGGAGGTTTGAAAAAGAGCAACTCTAAAACTTCTGGATATGGCAAAAATCTTAAAACCAGACAGTTTTCTCACGCCCACCTTCTTCTATGGGAGGCATGAAGTTTCCTGGGGTGAGCTGCACGTGTTTTGTCACGCAACATTTATAAGCTTCCGCTTATTTCTTCCAAGAGTTTCCCAAGAAAAGCCCCATTTTATATACCCGTGTTCAGGCCAGCCAGACTCAGGTCAGCCAAAAAGCGCATATGCAGTGAGGTTAGAAAGAAGTGTGACTTTCTGAACCCAGACTACAGGTTTTGGGGACCTTTTCTAAGAAAACAAAATGCAGATACAGTATGCATATACAGCACCTTTTCTTTTCACAGACAACAGGACAAACCTATCTGTGAGCTGGAGTACCATGTCAGAAAAGCCAGAGGGCTTTTCTGTAGAGTAGATTGAAACATGCATAGATTTTAAAATGTTATTTTTTCACTCTAGCAGAAGAGAATTGCCTCTTCAGCCTGCAGCCCTGATACCTCTGCCTAAGTCACCTGCAAGCCAAATACACGCTGCAGTTAATAGACAGGCTTTGAACAAAAGCAAGCAAACTAAACCGCTATACCTTGCTTGGAGTATAATCACAGTTACGCTATGAGTGAGGCTTCTCTCTGACCTACAACTCATCTTGAATGTGATTTCAAATTGCTAGGTTTTTCTAGCGGCCCTAGTCCTAGGAGCTGCAGGTTTGTTAGTGCTGATGCATTACTACTCAGACAGCACAGCAGAATTTTGCTTCCAATCATTTAGAATCTAAGCCCTGACTATGGGAATAGAATATCTTTATGCTGAAATAATATTATGGCTACACCCCAAATTTCAAAGATAAGGGTGAGATGTGCATTTTTCATTCTTAGGTGACGCCTGGACGTAAGAGAGACTAAAAGCTGCTTCTTCTCTTCCTCTAAATTCATCCAACTATTGCTGTGTATTATTTTTAGCTGCGCTGCCTTTGTTTCAGAAACCTACAACCAGTGCAATTTCAGGTCCTTATACACCCCATCAGGTGGTGGGCAGTGTCTCCATCCCCACAGAGCAGTTGGAGCAAGTGAAGCACAGAGACAGAGTACCCAGCTCAGGGTGACCCAGGAGGCCCGGGGCACAGCTATGAACAGGAAAAAGATGCATTGAATTTTGTGCCAGTGCCCGGACTGTGAAAGAGAGTCCTGAAATCCACAACTTATACCACAGTGCATGTATATGCATAAACCTACATATATTTACGCATACAAATACACTCACAAAATATTCAGTATATTAAACCAAAGTGCTTATCTAATCATACTAAACGGAGAGACAACCACACTGAGTGGTTTTCTAAAAGCAATTAATTAAAGCTACATTATTTGAACAGTTAACAAACTGCCCTGCCTCTTTCTCATACCATTGCTAAGATTTTCTGTGAGCTGCTAAGCATGAGGGCCTCTTAGTATGTCTGGGCTACCCAGAGCACCCTTAACTCTTAGATAGTGGGGAAAACAGCTTTGCTAACAGACTCTAAGTGGCTCCACCGTAGGTATCACTGCAATGTCTGTTCACGATAAGGGCGCAGCTCCCCAGAGATCTCACCCTGGAGTTTATTTTCAGACCTGTGAGCGCAGTCTCTTGGGTCAAAATTGCTTAATGCTACACCTGAGAACGAGCTCTGCTTCTTCTACCAGGCAGAAACAATAGGGCATGTTGGAAACTTACAGTAAAAGGACACAGTCAAGGACACGATGCAGTTGCCTGCACAACGCAGTGGTGTTCAACGTGGGAGAAAGGGATCTTACTCACTGAGCTGGACCCGTGTTTAGTTAATTCTGTTAATGTCAGAAGGATGTATATGCCTGGACTTTTTCTGGGTATACATCCTGGGCGTATAGAATCATAGAATCATTAAGGTTGGAAAAGACCTCTAAGATCATCGAGTCCAACTATGTATCTATTTGTGAAGATTTGTGAGCCGAGGGAGCAGGACCTCATTATTTGAGTGTGGACTAGGGCAAAAAACCCTTTTTAAGTAAATGGATTTGTATGAATGCAAAAGCAGCGTAAATGAGGACAGGACTTCCCATGTCTTGTCACGGGAGGTCAAGGTTTCCTCTGTATATTCTGGATCACTGGAGATAAAAATGGGCACGTTTCAAGTTTCGATACTAAGGCAATTTTCAAGGGAAGGTTTAACACAAACCCTTTTGTTCTTGGCTTGAAATGAAGCAAACCCAAGCACCACCACCAGGTAAAGCGGAGGGGGACGCACTCTTGCCAGTCTGGTCTTGGGATTTAGTCAATTGTGAAAAGCTGAGTTCGCTCTTCTTTAGTCACAGTGAAGCTCATTTTTTTGTCACTTCGTTGCCTGCTTTGTTACCTCATTAAAATGTTATGGTTGTTATTTAGGGAAGAAACCAAGGTGAAAAATTACAGATCCTAACTAGCAGCACATACAACCCCCCTCTCTCCTTCGTTCCCCACCTTTTTGCAGTAAGATACAGGAGCAGGATGTGATGAAAATGCCCCAAAGACCTTTCCCTCTGACTATAAACACAGTTTATCCAAATTAGCCACTAACCTTTTTCCTTCTCTGACCTTTTTTCCCCCCGCCTTCCTTTCACCCCCTCTGATGAGTCCCACCTCTCTCAAGAGTTCATTATTTTGAACAGCCTGTGCTGATGCAAGCCAGTGGAGGTCAATTAAAGAAAAGATTGAACAGCAAGACATTTCCCAGTGAGGCACCAGCTTGCTCTCCAGTGAACAGAGAGTTGAAGTTGTACCGGAGCAGGAATTTAATGGTAGCAAATATTTCAGATTATTGCATGGCTTTTAAGAAAAAGGCATACCTCATCACTTTGGTTGTTGTTATTACTACTATGAGATTTTTTAGTTTTGGAGCTAGAACTCGGCTAAAATTAGCTACCGACACTGGGGAACAGGAGGCAGTAAACGGCTCTGGGGAACAGGGACCATGATGCTATTTGAGACGAGAGAAGGTAGGAAAAGAGAAATTTTATTCCTCTTTGCAAGTGATTTGTAACGTGTTCTGTTAATCCAGGCTATGACTCTCCCTCTCTAATGGAAATCCTCAGGGGGAGTTCAGGCTTGTGTTAATTGCCTTGGTGTCCAGCCAAATTCAGCACAGTTCAGAGGATAAATTCTTAGTAGCAATTCCTAGGGGCCCAGATCTCCTCATGGAGGGCACCCGCCTGCTACACTTTTCCCAGAGGGCCTTTGCACCTTAATATTCCTTGTGGGCCAAGACCAGTGCTCAGAGAAATCCCCTCCTAATCCACATGTCCCTCCACTCAAAGAAAGTTGCTCGGTGGGCCCCGAGGGGCAGGGAGAGGGAGCACAGGGTGGTTGGATGGGCAGAACCCATCCGTGGGCATCTCAGGTGACAGGCAAATATACTTCACCTCTCCTTCCTCGGGTAGGAGGGACAGTAGCTACAGAGAAACTGTACCAAGCAGCATTTGCCTCCTGTTTGCTCTTTGAATGGCAGCTATTCCTTATCCCCAGTTAATTTGGAGTTAGATGAGTCTGAGAAGATGGAAAGTGCTTAAAGGGGCAGCTTGCTATAGGTCACCTGATTTTTTTAAAATTTTTTTTTTTTTAGAAATTGCCTGTCCAGATGATGAATTCAACTGGGTATTTATTGCTGACTTTAATAAGGCATCTAGACCTAGCAAGGTAATCTTACTTATTACAGCATGTCATGTTACAACTTATCATCATAATACTCTAACAAAATGTCAGTGCTGAAGGAGTTTTAAGAACAGCTTTTTAATGGATGAAGCGGGTTGTTCCCTTGGAGTTGGAATAATGCCACCAAAAATTTTGCGGACAGTAGTAATTTCTATAGTGCAAGGTCAAAAGTCTTTTCAGCAACTTCTGCAGAACCCCCCTCCCTTATTACCAGCTACACGTGGTTACAAGGAGGCAACGTGGCATACTTTGCTTATGTTGAATTTAGCCTGTAGGCATGTGTGTGCATTAAACCTCAGCGCAAAGAGAAAGGTCCACTGGGCAAAACACTTGCCATGCTCAATTAAACTTCTGCTTGATCTGAGGTTTAAAATCCTTTGGTAATAAGACTTCAGTACAAATTGACAAAAGGAGCCTGCTACTCTGCTGTAGACACAACGACACATGTGGGACACGCTCATGAAAGACAGGGCTGGGGAATAACAACAATTTTTGCAGGATCCACAAGGTGGTTAGCAGTTTTAGTTGTTATCTATCCACTTGCACACTTCATTCACTTCTTTCCTCTAGTGGTTTCTAAGCTTTTATAACAATATGTTTGGTAGGTGAGAACAAAATTTGTTTTTAGACCAGGCCTGTGGTTCTTTCATTAAAATTACAGTGTGTCACCAGAATGATTTACAACAGTTTGAAAAGATGATCAAAATCAAACAATGTTAAACCCTGTTGCTACCAACCTCATAAATGTGTGGGAGAAAAATCTTTACTAGGCAAGACGCAAAAAAAGGCTGAAAGGAATGTGACTGGGAATGGGAGTATGAACATTGAAGAGCCAGCTGCCAGTGGCTCAGACTGATGCTGCTCTCACCATTGTTCCTACTTAAAAGTGCAACCGAGGCAAAGAAGGAAATCTCATAGAAGATTGCTGAGGTTTCAGGGAGCAGACACTGCTGCAATGCTTAGCAGCCTGGGCGTTTTAGTTCAGCAAGTAGCTGTGGCCTCTGCCGGCAACAGACAATTCATGTGCTTTGTACCTTTCCCACAAAACAGCGGAGGACGGGAACTGCACAGTGACAATGCCGGCTGGGTTCGCAAGCCTCCACTTCTTAGGCAGCAGATTGGGTATGGGTAGCTTTGTTTTTTGTCTATTACAGCGTCCATCAAATGGCATCAAGAGTTACACTGGATTCCTGTACGTGTTTACCCTCCAATGTACAGGGAAAGCGAAAGCCTGGTAAAACAGTATTTCTAGCCTTTGCGCAGCATCTAAGTCCTATGAAACATCTGCAATGCAGTTAGGATCTTTTTTTTCAGGCAGTGCTATGAGGGGATGTGAGACCATCCCTGCTATTGTTGTTAGGAATTTAGGTTTTTTGGTTTTTTTTTTTTAAATTATAGCTCTCTGGGCCACATTCTTAGCTTGTGCAGACAACAGCAGTGTCCCCCCATTGGTGATGGAGAACTCTGCTGCCATTCAAATAACATGAGCTGAGAATAAGGTGTGAGATTTTTAACCAATAAAATAAAACAATCCCACTCTCTGAATGTACCCTTTGCATGTGTATTTAGGGCCCTTTCCTTGTCATTATTTATACCCTGAAAGTTTGTGATCCCATAGGTCAAAAAGACTAAGCCACCTAAAAATGGGAAGGGGTTGGTGGTGCTTTGCAAGTGTGTGAAGTTTTTAAGGGGGCTTTCTCCACCTCTGGAGACAGGAAATATGTCAGTGGTGAAATAAAGTTTATAACAGGATAGATTGTTGGCTATGCATATTGGGGCATCTGTAGACATTTACACCAGCTGCGGAACAGAATGTGTGTATCTGAAGTGACCATTCTTCAGTTTTAAGAGTAAATGACTTTCAAATGGGAGGAAACCGAAACTATGCTGTTTTGTTCATCCTTCTCTGCCAATACGAGATTGTTTTTTGCACTATACGCCATTTTGTGAATGCTTGTCTCTATTTAGTTTAAATGCCTCAAATGAAAATGACAATCTCCTTTTCCAGAAAAAATTATTTCCCAGTTTAATGCTTTTTTATGTGGAATCCTCAAATGCAATCAATCAGCAGTGTTGTAATGTGCTCTCTCTTTGTAATGGCTGCAGAAGCCATTACACATACAGGGAGCAGGGTTAGACCAACGCTAGGCTCTGTGTCCTTCACTGTTCAAAGCTCCTTCTGTTATAAAGACTAGATCTTTTGTCCAGTTTCAAAATGTTACCAACAATAGCCTGCAAAGCGCTTCCCTTCACTGTCTGTGGACTTAAACCCTATAACATAGGTGATTTATTTTAAAGATTTCTTTTAAGACTTGTTTCACACTCTACTTTTGAAAATGGTGCTGGGGAAAAGGAAAAGGGCAAACAACTTGTGCAGCAGGGAAAAAGTTACAGTAGTGCCACAATAGGATCAAAGTTACTTCTCACCTTACGTGTTAATCTTCTCTTTATCTCCCGTTTTTCCTCCTGCTCCTCTTGCTCATTCCGGGCTGTAAAAGATTTACAAGGATCTCAGGCTGTGGACTCATCAGGAATGCCCACTATGCAACAAAATAAACTTCTCCATCAGCATATTAATGTTTCAGGACCTCTCTTGTGCGCAGCATGTCCCTCTGGGGCTGGTGAACTTCCTCGACTGGTAACTACTGCACTTCTTCACACACTTCACAAAACATCTACAGCCTCCTTCCTTCCCTGTGTTGACACCTCTTCATATGTGTCACTTTCTAGAAGGGCCAGGCAGCAAGCCAGCTCTTCAGAAACCGTCATCTCCCTGCCTACAGGCCTGGTGGCCTCAGGGGGCTTAGCTATGACACGGTCAGATTCTGCGAGGCTGCAAGGTCAATGGTTGGAAAAGAAACACTTGCATTTTTTTTTCCCCACCTACAGAATAATTTCTCTGCAGCCTCTCTTTGGAGAATGGAAAAAAAAATTCAGAACAGGGGTGACAGGCAAAATCTGCAACTCCCCATGACCTGAGCAGAATGTCCTTCCATCATGAGCCTTCACAGCATCACACTGGAGCATAAAAGCACATCCTAGGGCAATTCACTTTCAACATTAAGCCAAAAGGTCACGTTACAAGTACTTACTAGGGGAAGCCTCAACCATTTTTCCTCCAGAGGACGATAACATTTGACTGTACTAACCTTTCTTCGACTTAGGAGCAGGCTGTCATGCATGTCTTTCCACTGTACTTTACTAAAAGTCACTAAAAGCCCAGGTTTCTAGGTAGGCGGCTCCTCAGTCAGTTAGGATCCATTTCCACTGCTTTGTTAATGGCTGAATTGCTCCCTACTCCAATCATGCCCACGCATAACAGGTGTGCCCCTGGTGTGATTTTGTTTTCACTCAGCCAGGAATAACTATCTGCAGGGGAGATTAAGGACCTCAAAGGCCAGTTTGGGATAGGTGGATTGATTTAAATTCTCCAACCTTGGACTGAATTAAACCCAATGGGGAATCCCATGTTCCTCTCTGCTGATCCTGTGGGAGAAGGAGGCACCCCTGACAGAGCAGCAGTAACAAACTGCCAGCCGTAACCTCTTTAGCCAGGAGAGCACAGGTCAGCACTCCCACTAACCAACTGGGACAAGCCAAAAAAAATATAATCCTAACCCAATGGAAGCCTGCCCACAATGGAGGAGATGCAGCGTTTCAAACCAATGCATTCAAAATTGGAGCTTTCCCCACATATAAATAAGACTTAAGGTTCAGAGACCACAGAAGTCTCTGAGCAGGTGAGGAGGGCTGGGCTGGAAGCCAGGTTTCTTGCTGCTCAGGACAATAGAGCTGACAGGTCTATCACAACTGCTCACTGGCTCCAGCCGGTCTGGGAAATCTCTACCGAAGTGGACAAAGAGCCAGTCAATGTTATGATGTTTTACAATATGTTTCTGATCTTTAAATATCATTTTATCAAAAATACTCCTTGTATTTTCAGGAGGAAGGAAAATGATACTGGAATAAAAAGAACAGAAGACAGCAGGGAGTCACAAATGGCTTTTTAAATAATAACTGGAATACATACACTGATAAATATATTTTTCCTCTTTCAATGGTTCCTGTCCCTGCTGGGCTGGATTCTCTTCTAGCAATTTCGTTCTTCTCTTTGTGTCTCAAATTTGGAGGAGCTGGTCCTGCAAATGCCTACTCTCGGAAGCAGAGCCACTAATAAATCCTTGTAAGATTAAGCCAGAGAGACACAGCGCTAAACAGAGCCTGCACAGAGTCAGGGTAGAACTGCAAGCAGCCAAGAAGTTATGTATAAAACTTAGTTATGGCCATTCATTTTTGTACTTGGCGCACCATGTCTTCCCTTTCTCCTCCCTTCTCAGCCCAGCCACCCACTTCGGGGGCAGCCAGGCAGGCTGAAGACCTTGGTTGGGTAAAAGCCAGGAATTAGGAATACATTCTCCTCTGAAACCAGAAAATGGCTGTTTTAGCTGTTTCTTTGAAGCTAATAAAGGCATGCCAATCTTACAAAGCTACAAAACTGTTGCTTTATTTTCTCTTATGTGTTCAGGAGATGCTGTTTCTCTAGACCTCTCTGTGTGTGTGTGATTTTCAGGCCTGATTTCTGTGCCAGTGTGAAATGTCCCCCAGTACAGCCTGAGAGCCTCAGAACCTACCTAACCCTCACTTCTGTGAGGTATTTGTGCAAGCCCAAATGTGCCGGGCTGACAACTGAAGTACTCTGAGAAGTGGCATGGGGATGGTGTGTGGGGGGGATCCGGGCATCCTTCCTCATAAACTTGGCCAGCAAGCTTAACTGCGAAAAGTGTTCTTTAGTCTTCACACTAACCCTGCAGGTCTGGACTCCTCTCACTACGTGCCTTTGACTTAAATAAGAGCCAGTGAATTGTATATACTTCAGTGAAGGACCCTTCAAGCACCGGTGTCCATGTTCTCAGTTTCTTTGCTGTGGCTGCTGTAATCTTACTGTTGGTACCCACAAGTACACTGGAACTTGTGCAATGGGCGCTTTGCCCTTGCAATTCAATGAAGCTGACCATCTCGTAATTATTGCAGTAGCACGGAGCTACAAAGTGATCACTTCATGCATTAAGACTGGATGTCCAACTGCATTTTGCCTCATTTCTTCCCATCAGAACGGGCAATAATGTGGTTACACATGTATCAGGAACGTCATGGGACCAGACATGACATTTGCATCAAGGAGATTTCAGCTTTAACTGCAGAGGAAATCCTATTTACTCCACCTGGGAGCTTGCTGTGTTTTCTATTATTTTTTTTTTTTTTGTAGGTGTGTGTGCTAAGAACCAGGCTTTTGCAAATAGCTTGACCTGCTTATGCAGAGAATTTACACTCTTCTCATTATTGCTTCCTATGTCTCTTTTTCTCTAGGCTCCATTACATTTGTTATAATTCTTCTTCACAGAAGTCTAGGGAAAGGACACTAAGTGATGCTGTACAAACAAAACACTATTTATATTTACTTGCTTATGAGTGAAGCATTTTTATGCTCTCTTTTTTTTTTTTAATTATATAACTATTTTAATTGTTTGTTCCTTTCCTACTGTGTTTCACCAAAAGTTGAGATGCCTTGGAAATACCACATTACTTTTTCCTGTAATTATGAACTCGTTTGTCTACCAAGACACACATGTTTTGGGGCAGATCTGTGCTTAGGAACCAAGTTAAAAAAATTCCATTTAGGAAATACAATATAGTTCTGGGTTCAGGGTAATATTTTCAAACACATCCCTGTTATTTAAGAGCCTTTATTCAATTCAAAAGGAAATCAATGTGACTCGGGAGAATTCCTCTGAAATGTAAGACATCTTCAGGTCGCTACGTGACTGCTGTGCTTGGCAACGTGACCTTTAGGAACCTCTGCAAGGCACCCAGTGTTGGAGATGCTGCCTCTCTGCTGATGCCAGTTCGAACACTGCTGCCAAAGCAGCTGCCAGAGACCCCCACCTCCCCCCAGCCACCCTCACCAGTGCCAGGTGGTGCATGACACATGTTGGGTCATGCTGGTGGCAAGTCTCGGGATAATAACAAGAGCTAACCAGAAAACTGGCCTCTATCCCTGCTCGCCCGAGCCTGGCATCAGTCACGTTGCAGGTTTCCCCTCCTCCAGCTGTTGCGCTACCCCATCCCCATGAGACAATCACACCTGGACGTGCCACCTGTTTCCCCAGTTTCTGCCCCTGACTTTCTCCAGCTGCCAGGCACAGGAGTTAGGAGCAGACGGTAGGAGCACAGCTACCAAAAGGGGGCTGGCCCCAAACAAATGGCTTTTCTGGCAGCCTTGGGCTTGCCCACGCTGCTCTGCTTTCCGGTCTTTTCTCCTCTTTGCACTGACAGTGGTGTCTCTCTCTTTCTCTTTGTCTGCCATGTGTAATAATATGAACAGATGAAAAAACCCTGCTGAGCGTTAACACTATCATTAACTTGCTAGGAATTTGATTTTGAAGTATTTAATCAATCAATTCTACTAATTTTCAGATAATTAATCTTCTGCTACCACATTTTAATGATTCTGTACAATGCAGCTATTTGAACAACAAGAGAAAGTAAATTACAGAGCTACCTAAGGAGACTGATGGTATTTTAAGGTACCATTTAGGAATACTTTTTTTTGTAGTAATTTTTTTAAATTTCCCTAGAATGATGGATTTACTACCTTTAAAAGGGAAGAACTTGTTTCTTTTGTTTTCTGTTTCCAAAGTAACAATTAGATAAACAGCTTTTTTTTAAAAAAAATTTATATTCAAACCACTTCAACGTGAGTAAAGAAACTGTCTTTTCTTTTTCCTATTCATTCATGAGATTACGAGATTCATGCTAGATTCAGTCCTGCTTCCCTTGAAGCTGGTGGCAACATATCTACTAACTTAACTCCGACCAGGCTCTCTACATGGTCTTTTGTCCCTTTAAAACATCCTTTAATGTTCTGAGGATCTACCAGCAAGTTTTTTGGCTGACTTGAAGAGTTTCAGGGGAACAGTTCAGGGAAATAATCCCGAGTCACATTGGTTTCTTTTTGTAATTGAATAAAGGCTCCACCTAGCCTAGATTGCTGCAAAGATTTTTAGGGAAACTAATTAAGCCATGCCATAATGTCTTTACTAACTTATAATGAGATGGTCGTCCATGTAAGAGCCACATAAAGGCTTTTCAGAATGACTGACCCTCTCTTTGGAACAGGAGTTGCAAGAGAGTGTCAACATCTGGGGATTTTTCCCCCGTTGTTCACTTTTGTGAATTTACTAACTCTGATTTTAAATAATTGTTTCTGCAGTTCTAGATGTTGCTCCAGACTTGCACGCTTATTTGCATTTCTGATGCACTTTATTACTCACGATGCATGTACAGAATAGTTGATGTTTTCTAAAAAACACCCAACATACATCTAAACTAACCCAAACTAGCTTGCTTCAGGTTAAATGTCACAGTATCAGGACTTACGTTTCAGTATGTTCCTCTGCTCCAATTCTTCAGCAGTCGGTCTCTGGCTCAGTCGTCTGCGAAAAAAGTCCAAGATCAGTTTTTGGACCATATCACATTCTCCTCAGCTCTCTGTCTTGAAGAGTTATTTTGGGGTGTGAAAGGCAGAGCAGAAAGCACTGACACTGCTCCATTATGTACTTGGTACGCCCGGACCATGCGTGACACAGACCATGCTTTGCTTTCGCAGTTTCCTCTGTTTTCAACTCGTGAAAGACAAAATACGTTATGTCATCTTAGGCATGACTCTCCCACCCCTACCCCAGGCAGAGCTGCTGAAAACTAAGCTACACAGATGTCTCCACTTAATTGCCTTCCTCCCATGCCTGCTTCCTGACTCACACAAGTATTTCTAGCTAAGACCCAGCTAACCCTCTCGCCAGCCTCCTGACTGCGCCCCGTTTGTTCAAGCAGTGTTTGAACACACAGCCAGTCTGCAGAAAAAACAAGGGATGATTTGGCAGTGCCGAGGGCAGAACAATAGCAGCCCTCCTCCGCACCCTTGCTTCCCTCCTCCTCCTCTTGTGGCTTTTACTAAAACTTACATCAAAGGATCAGTGTGACTTTCTAGTCAACCTGTACGTAACAGGGTCACAACAAATGCAATCTAATTACAAATGGGGACCCCGAGCACAGAAATGGCCTGAATATTTAGCATACAAAGCAAGGGAGAGAAGCACAAAGGGGTCTTTAGAAAACAAAGTAAAACAGCGAGATGACATCAGAAGTCAACACTGTTGGGCCTCCTCATACTCTCCTCCAAGTCAATGGGAGTTTTGTCAACGATACCAATGACAGGATAAAGCCTCCTCCTTCTTCAGACGTGGTCATTCCGAGACATTCCCAACTTGGGGGCCCCAGTCTCCACCAGTTGGCTCATCAGTTCCCCCGTGTGGTACCGGGTACTGATAGGAAGTATGGTATGAATGCCGGCTGCACGGCTTCATCTCCTGCAATGAATGCTTCCCCTGCCTGTGGCACAGCAGCTCACCGACACGGGGCTATCTCTGTGAGGCTGGATGAGGGATGTCTGATAATGCCTCATGGCAACACAGGGGCTAAGCCACTGCTCAGAGATGCACACACATCCCCCAGCCTTCTCCAGAGCCAGGAGCTCACACCTGCCCCTCACATCGTGCATGGTGCACGGGGCTGAAACGCATGGGGTGGGTAGGAGCCCATGCCCTACACTAGCTGTATGAAGACAGAAGCACTATAGGCATCTAACTTCATATAGCCTGAAGATCTGCAGAGGTGATACCAGCCGTATGTCCTTTGGGGCCACCTTACACCACAAAAACAAAACAGCAGAACATGACCCTATTCCAGTGCAGAATTTGGAGTCATTAAATTTATCTCCTTTCCATGGCAGATTGAACATTTGCCTCATCGGAAAAGTGTTGAAAGGGACAGAAACTCATCCTTAATTCAGAGGTAAAGAATGTCTGCAAAATACTTTGAAGACAGAAAGTGGTATTGAAGTGTTTCCTATTACCATCTTTAAGATACAGTAGCTGTTGCTAATGGGAGACTTCACTTTAGGACTATGAAGCAATTAAAACTAGTTTATTCCTAGCAGCACATAAGAATCAAAGAGAAAAAAAAGTTGCCACTCTTAGCTCCACCATGTGTGTCTGCACAAATTTAGTTATACAATGTTTTTAATCCACTGTACCATGATGCTTTTCGAGAGGATGCATGAGAGGGATGTTAAGGATGGACTCCAGCCACCTAGTGTGTAGCTGCTTCTATAGAAACAAACATCCTACAACAAGTAAAAGGAGAAATTAGTCTGAAGAGAATGCTCCTGAAAAGGTCCACCCTTTTCAAGAAAACAGGGATTGAAGGACTCAGCAAACAGTTCTGTCAAGAACAGCTCACACTGGTGCGTTTCTAACAAAAGGCAGAAGTTTAATTTATCTACATTGGTGATGTACAAAAAGGACCAAGCCTTCCATGTGTTTACTGGGGTACCTGGCAGGAAGTAGATGCATTTAAACAAAGCTTTCACTTCACTGTGCCTTTCCTTCCACACAAGAGGACAGACATTTCCTCCCAAGTATGCCCTTGGTACTGTATGCACCCTCTACTCCTGCGCTGCTCAGAGACTCACAGACTGTGGGATTCTTCCCCATGCTGCCTAGCAGGGCCCCTAGTGAAAGCCAGCCAAGAATATCTGTGTTCCCCATCAAGAGTAAAATTATTTTATAGATCCCATTACCCAGCCTTTTCAAGCTGCAGAGTGCTCCTGCCTAAATGATGACCACCATTTTCAAGTGCTTCAGAAAAAGCCATGACACTTTTGATAGATTCAGTCTGGAGGTCTGAAGCTATCCGCATTCATGGGTTGTCGATTGCTTCTGGACACTTACAAACCCAAGAATTTTTAATAGCAAGATGTAGGCCATAGGAAAAGACAAAGTTCACGATGGGTCTTTGCAGTGCAAGCAGTGAAGCACAGCTGGAGGATGAAGAAGGTAATGAATAGAAGCTGTGGAGGTTCCTGGCCTCCAGTACCAGTGTCTGCTTGTAACTCCACGAACTGCTGTTACATCCCCACTTCCATCATCCTTTTGGACTGACCGAGCCTGCTCCTGCTCCCTCATTGTGAGTCCTTCCTTGATGAGCTCCTCAAACAAACCCAGCCCCTTCCCCTCCAAGCTCTCCCAATTATCTCCTTTCTTGGTCTCTTGCTCTTTCATTTTATTTCTTCTCTTGCTGCTACAGTGACTTCTGCCCCCAAACTATCTTTGGGTGTTACAAACAACTCCACCAGCTCCTCAGAACAGCTTCATTTTAATACTCTCTTGCCTCTTAACTTCTAGGTTTGCCAGATGTTAAGCCAGATGTTAATGTTACCATTTTTTAAGATCTTGACACTAGTTACTGATCCTGTAAATCAAGAAACGTAAGCAGCTATTGCTTTGTTACCATGGCCACAAAGATACAGTTTTTTTCACACCAAATTTCAGTATCCATCTCCAGTGTGCCACTCTGATCTTGGCAAACACCAGGTGTGACACTTCCCCTCTTCTACCTTCCCTCCTGTGCTGCCCAGAATAAAAAAAATACTAATGAAGCCCACCTAGATAGCAGAGATTGATTTCAGTGGTTTGATTGCTGGGCTGCTGCTGTGCCTGATTTCATTTAACATCACAGGGGCTGCATGAGGCTGTCAAGAGGCCAGAGGTCAGGAAACAAGTGCCTCATTAGCAGCATGATCAGAATAAACAGGAGAAAACGGAGGTGAGGAAGGAGCCTGGTGCAACAGCAAGGAACAGATCTGTTTATGAAAACTGTAACAATCGAGTGTGATGTGTGGTGCTGCTGTTGATCAGAAAGGCAACTCTGGCTGCTTCATGGAGCTGTATGAGCATAGGTGCCTAACCAAGGAAAAGGCAAGACAGGCCTTAGAAAGTAACAACCTTTAACAGCACTTTCTGTATCTCAAACTTGTTGTGTGAACATGCTTGACCTTCACTGTGCCATCCATGCAGTTTTGCAATAAGCTTCAGGCATTCAAGGGGACATGAGAGTTTGCTTTTTTGTAATTTGTGCTTTGCAATGTGTTGCCTGTTTTATGCTTCATATGTTTTTGCAATATTGATAACAGTGGTTTTGCAAATACACTGACAAAGGTTTTACTACAAAAAAAAACCTTCCTAAGATTTATGCTGACATTAAAAAAGCTTTGCTATGATTTCACTGAAAAAATAATATCCAAATGAGATGGTAAGTGAAAAATAAAGCAGTTTGCTCAGATTTGCAAAGATGAACTTGACAGCAAACCAGCTTTCTGAATTAATTCCCTGCATGATCAAAATGCACCATACTCCTTATTGTAGAACTATACAGCAAGAGCTGAGCAGCTCTTCATAAGGATGTTGTATGGTGGTTTTTTTGTTTGTTTGAATTTGCTCTGGGCTGGGCATGTCATGGTGGATAAGTAGGAGTTTTAGGGCAGGAGAGGCAATTGCGCAAAATCAGTTGCTGTAGACTCCAAATATTGGCTGGTGGGGGTATAATCTCTTCAGGGAGCCAGAGGAAAAGGAGGCAGCATTTTTGCTGATGGATGCTACTGTTTGGAGCCTGCCCAGCAAACTGAGAACTCAGAGTGGGAAGTTTCTGCTCAGCGCGGCAGTGTCCTGCAGGAACAATAAAAGGAAAAACTGGCTCTACATCTCCCCAGGCAATACAGAACACTTAAATTAAGAACCCACACAGTGATGCTTACCCTGCTCTGCCGTGTGGTCATACCCAGAGGGTTATCAGGACAGCAGCCAACTAGTTGTGGGGCTGAGGGTCAGATTCCTGCAGCTCTTGTGTCTGGTAGCACCTCTGAAGCAAAATGCTCCTGGCTGCCTTGGCTGTCTCCTACTAGAAGTCATAGGCTTTCTCTCCTTAGTCTCCTGTTTTGTTGTGGATGAGCTCCGAGAAAGAGCTGGTTAATGCCATCCAGCTCATTGTCGTGTGAACAGGACAGCACTGAATGTGTGTTTTCTGGGATATCAGGAATTCATCCTTGCCTCTGCCTAGAGGGCAAGAAAATCTAAGAGCTTAGTACTGGGTCATCTGTAAGTATAATGGCTGGATATAGTACAGGGCTTGCTAGAAAATAACGGCCCATATACTTGCCAGTCTTGTTAACTCTGAGTGCTTGCAGACGCAAGAGGCAGAACCCAGCAGCTCTCCAGTGCTTGAATGGTGACAGCTGGTGTGTGTGACCCAAGAGCAGGACTGATGGGCAAAGAGGTCATGGGTGGTCACAACAGGCATGCAGCAGTGTGGCGAGGTGTCCAGAACATCACCAAAACATCTCGGAGCCCAGTGATGCTCATGCAGCTCTTCCTGATGACATAGGTCACCCTGATGTAAAATAACTTCTGAGCACAGTGGGGCATAACCTCTGGAGCAACTTCTGAATTTATTGTGTAGATGCAAATCATTTTGCTCAGTTGCAACTGGGTGGTTGATACCACCCCAGAGATTGCTCCAAGAGGGGAGTAAATCTGAGCTGGGTATGTGAGAAGCCAGCTGCTGCAAAGAGCTACTTGCCACATTGCTCTTTAGTTGGCATAAATGAGCACAACTGAAGCCAGCAGAGCTGTGCTGATTTACATCAGCTACATAATCTGACATGAGGAAAATTCAATGGGAGTAGAGAGTCTTACTGTTGCTTAATTTAGCTTGCCTTTCCCAATAATAATGCTGATAGCAAAGCAGTATTGATGAAGTATAGGCTACCAGGGGCGCTTTGCACTGCCATGCCAAGTACAGAAAATGGGAAGAGAAAAATGGAGGAGAAGAAAATTTTGCATCTGCTTCTGAAAGTTATCTGTTAGCAGAGGGCAGGAATGAACTCCCCACCTTTCCTTATGTCACTGCATGATGAGCAAAAAATATTTGTAACCCTGGAGGTTCACTTTCTCTGAAGTATCAGCCCAGATATGCCAGCCAGATTTTAGAGTCTGCAGAGAACTATCTCACTCCTAACAGGATTCATAGAATGGGATTAAATGTAGTTTTATCAATGAGTGAATAAACTGAAGGCAAATTAAATAGAAAAACCCTACCCAAAGAAGCAAATGTAAAAGTTTTACACCATTAAAATTCCTGTACTAGAATCCATTAAGATGTTGGCTAATTTGTAGGATACATTATCTCTTCCTTTAAGCTCTCTTTCCTGTGTGACAAGTCTCCCGTATCAGTCATGGTAACACGCCTTATAACTCCTTTTCCTGAGCAATTAAGGCAATAAAACCATAAGGAGGGTTTGCCATGATTCAGTTACCATGTAATGACTGCTCTCCACTTCCCTGGTGATTTTAAATGTTCAGCCCCTGGGAGATGGTGGTACTTCTACAGTGAGAAAGAAGCCTGTGGCAATCACTAGAGCAGACCAAAGTGGGCAAAGACTCCTGTTCATCCCTGGGAAGATGGGTGAAGTGCCACTGAGACAGAGTTTAGATTAAAATTATTTAGACAATTTTGGGAGGAAGTGCTTGCTTTTGGTGAAAATATAAATTGATTAACTATCAGCTGAAGATCTAAGTACTTTCTGATGGTGCCTTACTGGCAAGGTACTTCTGCTGCCTCAGCATCCCAGTTTGTTCCCTGGACTGGACCACCTGGTCCATGATAGCTACAATGGTCCCACGTCCTGGAGGAGGGAGGCAATGCTTTTGCTCAGCAGTTCTTCCTAGTGCACCGTGAGAAATACAGAGCAGTCTGGCACGTGAACCAACCAAACAGCACATCTGCAGTCATGTATCCAGCTAGGCTCTGCAGAAAAATCAGATTTTCAACTAAAATTATTCAGATTTTAATTTAGGCTCTAAGCGGTCTTTTACTAACCCCCAAAATTATGCTTATCCCAGACTTGGTTTTGTGTTGAGAAACAGCTTCAATATAAACTTTAAAGCGCTGCCTAGCCTAGATTGCAGTGAGGGTTTTTAGGAAAACTAATCAGCAAATTTTCTGCTTGCACAAGCATCTGTGGATAGTGAAAGATATAACCAAGCTGTCCCTTTGTTTAAAACTCTAAACCTGACCAATTTGTTTTCTCATTCTTTAGCCCATGTGAATCCGTTCTTGACTCATGGCTCAAACATAGCTCTCTCCTGTTTCAGCTGACTGAGGGATTGATTTATTATGATTTTGATTTACTCTTGGGAAAGTTACAAGCTCCCCAAGAAAGAACAGGCTGCCCAGACTAGGTCTCCCGGGGGAAGAGAATCATAATAAAAGTGTAGATTTTTACAATTAATTACGTCTTCATAGAGTTAAAATCTTGCCTATCATATACAGAACGTATTTCTTCAAAATACCCAAACAAAGCAGAATCATCTTGGGCCACGAACTCTGTATTTTGTTAAAAAGAAATAATGAATGACTAGATAGTCTTATGACTCTGAGTAGCACAGTGTGAATAATGACATACCCAAGTCATCAATCTTTCATTAGGCCACAGTATCACAATGCAGACACCTGCATTTTCCCAGGGAATTACTTAATTTCTTATTCTTTTCCACAGATAAAGCCAAGTAGTGCTAGACACACAAATTAAGATTTCGGCCCCCTTTTCAATAATACTAACTGCAAAATGCCTACTGATAAGATCACACAAGCTCATGTCTCACACCTCAAGCTCTAAAATGGAGCCTCCTCTGTTTCATTACTGTACTACTTCATTAACATCAAACCTTTTAGCCAAATGCTGGCTGTTCACATAAAATATAATCATGCAAGTTTAAATGATTTTAAAAAAAGGGCATGGCGGAATTAAGATAGTTACACCAAATGAGCTTTGCAGCATTAATTCTCAAATCTCTTATCCCTAATCCCAAGAACAAAATATCCGACAACTACAGTAGGAAACAATCTTTTTTAGAGAAGATAATTTACTATGTATCTAATTCAAGAATATATTTTTGGAACAATAAAAATGGGATATTTCTGAGTACTAGAAATCCAGAGGGAAAACGTACTAAATGCTGGTTGAAAATCTAATGCACGCCAGAAAAAACAGATGGATGTTAGGACCCATTGTAATAAAAAAATGTTCTAAAATGTTAGTGATTGTCCTTCCGTTGTCTGTAGAGCACTGTGAGAAGACACTCGCTTCTCCAAAGGTAATAATATTGAACCAAAAGCTGATTTTACAAAGCTGAAGAGATCATACTTCACAGTTCAAGGTCAATCCGTGAATGACTTGAATAAAATGGCACGACGAAAATCAGCCTGAGCTCAACAGATATATTTGCTAGCTATAGGCATTACTGTGTCGGGTTTGTTTCAAAATCTCTTCTCTCTATAGTAATGTGGTTTTGTGTCTGTGAACAAACTTACTTACAGCAACAAGTCTTCAAAGATGCATTTTTGAAGGAAAGATCTAGATGCTAGATGCACTAGCATCTAGCTAGATGCACTTTAGAAACATTATTTGCTTTACTTTTCATAGTAAGTTACTTTATCTGGTTAAATACAATATTTTTTTCCTCCAAACACTAGTCTCTGGAGGCTTCTCCTGCCATCTTCTTCCCTTATTCAGTTTTGAGGTGTAACCTTGTATTTCAAAGATCTGCAGGAGACCAGATCACCATTAATATATTTGCAAAGATGTCCCCAATCTTCTGCTGCTGAAGGGCTTCCTGTACTATCCTATGGACGCTTCTGCCAAACAACAGACCTGAGGCAAGGACCCAGACTCCTTCAGCTCTCTGTCACCCCAACCAAGCCAGCTGTGACTGGAGTTGTGACACCACCCCCTGGTGTTTCTGGCAACTTGGATTAAACATTTTTGGGGTATCCCTCTAGTCTCCGTCACATGGCTGTTTCTTACCATAATTGTTACGCTCAGAAGCAGAGCCGTCTCCAAGCAAGAGCCAGAATAGCAGAGCTGCCTTCCCTCTTGGCATGTCCCCCCGCCCTGGCTCCTGGTGCTCAGGGACGCTTGCATGGTTGAGCATGGTTTGATATAGGGATAAAGCAGTTATTCCTGTGCATGTGTGGCAGCCTCAGGATGGAGAGAGCAAGCAACGCTTTAGGCGGGAAGAACATCTGTAGGGCTGGGGAAGAAACCATGGTGGGAGGCTGAGGGATGACAACGGGAGCGCAGCCCTACTCCCCAAACCTCCTACAACCCTCTAAAACCCCACTGATCTTTCCCACCACCCCTCTCCTCTAAGGATCCTCTTCTGAGAAATCTGCTGCCACAAACTCAAATTTTGCCTATGCTGAGAGGCAGCTGCTGCCTCTGATGAAGGGTTAAGGGCTGAAGCACATAATGGAGGAACCATCTTCCCTATATTTAGCTAGCGTGAAGACCAGACCTCCTGATGGGCCTCTGTGGACCACAGTGATTACATGGTGATTATATGTGGACCACAGCAACCGTATGCACACAGCCTGTTCATTAGCAGGTATCTTACACTTCTGTCAGTATGCAATTTGTCTAATTAAAAAAAGCAACAGCACCCTATCTTCTTATTCAAATATTCACTAACACAACTGTAATCCCAAAATATCAATCCACGGACATGTAAAACATGTAAACAAAATAGTTTTGGTTGGCAGTCCAAATAATCTGTGACCATCATGGCAAATCTCAGCCCAAAACACAAAAACCTGTTGGTTTTAACGAAGGAAACTTGGGTGGGGAGCCTCACCAGTTGCGGACGGCAAGCTCAACATTTATATAGCCAAATTGAAAAAGTCGCCTCTGCTACTGCAGCACCTACAGACCAGTCAAAGAACAGAGTGAGAGGAATTATGTATATCCCCTGACTGAGTTAGTTTGTAATAGACCATTTTACCAGTGCCAGCATGAAGAAAGGCAAACGAATGATACTGCAGAAAATCAAATTCATCTCCAAACAGGCACTTTAAATTGGTAATGTCAAAAAAGCGCAACTTATCCACTTTCTGAGGAATTAATCAAAAGCTAAAATACCCAGTGACTCGGAACAGCCACAATACAGTAATTCCAAACAAACACTTTAATAACAGAAGTTGGCAGTGTTAGCAATTCCAAACCATGATAATTCAGTTTCTAGGAGAAAAGATGCATAGGAAATAGCATGGTGCCCACACTATGTCTTGTTACTGAAGTGGAAAATTCCTGGAAGTGAACAAATTTGAGAGCTTTAAGAGTGATTAACTATTTTGTGCCAGCGGGATTTCAGACCCCCAGATTGCATGAAGGGCAGGTGATAAATAGCAGTGACTTACTGCGAAGAGCTGTGGCCTAAAATGTCCACTTGAAGAGTGAGAATTAGGGCTGGGTGAAATGTTTGTGACAAACAGTGAAACTGCGAAAAACCTGAGCTCTGGCAGGTCAGAAACTGTCTGCGAGGTGAGGTCAAACTTAGTGAGTAGTTTCAGCTGAGAAAACAATTCACTAGACATACTTTTCTTAAAAAAAAAAAAAAGCACATTAAAAATGCATTGGACAAAATATTTGATTGTGACCTGAAATGCTATTTTTCAGTTTGCGATAAAAAAATTAATGCCCCAATATGCTATTTTTATTCAGTTTTCCTTACCCCACTTGTTAATTATTTTGTTTCATTTGAGTACCAAATGCAAAAAATCCCTTATTCAGCCAACTCCAGTAGACTCACCTCTTCTTGCAGTAACTGCTACAGTTATTGCAAGCACAAATCTACTGAAGCAGACTACAAGGAGAGCTCTCCCCAGTAGCTGTGTTGCCAGCTGCTGTGCAGATGCCTGGGTCATTCCTAGCCATTTAATGGTCACATTAAGGATCTGTGATTCCTGCTGATCAGGCTGGCTCTTTGCATACATTTTACAACATTGATTCTTTTGTACCCGCATCGCTGTTTGTGACATTATTTCATACCTTTCTAGGGAGTTTCATGTTTCACCACCCTACCCAGAGATCTGCCCATTGTATAAATTCCCACCTTGTTCAAGAACACAACCTGTACCCTTCCAGCTGGTGTGTATTTAACACCTTCATTTTCAGCACCAACATTCACCTCTGTGCACTATGAAAACCTAGAAATACTTTCTTTTAAATTGTAGCATCTCATGCTACATCATTCTGACATCAGTCAGTGTGCTGCGCCAGAGACAGAAATACCAAGAATGGCTAGTTTGAAAAAAAAAAAAAAAAAGGCAGAAATTATTCACCGGCTTACAATTAAAAATGCCTTAGGAAACGGCACAGTTGTTACTTTAACAAGATATTAGACACTATTTGCTCACAAAAAGGTGGCCTGAAAGCACAACAAGATATTTTTTTCCTCAGGAGAATTCCTGTCCCATCTGCATTTTCTTCTCTCAAAGTTACTGAGACACACATAATTACCCAGAGGCTAAATTTAAACCATAAAGCAATAATCCTTTTTGTTGTTGTTGCTGCTTCATAAGTATTTCCACAGCAAAACAAATAGAATGTTACAAAGAGGCTTATTACATCAAATAAGGAATTAGTGGCAGGAATCAATAATCTCCAAAGTAACAAACATCCTATTTCCAGACAAATACTCTTAACTTCAAAATAAACAAAAAAAAACCCCAAAACACCCCCATGAAACAAAACACTTCCAGAGGGACGTACAAACCCTATGTGATATGCTGAACATGTCTTTCTCTTTGTCTCCTGCATAGTGCGACATCAGCTTTTTCCATTTTCTCCCTGACATTCTGAGGGCTCAGTTCAACCTCTACTGAAGTTTCTCCACTCTTAGTTTTCTGCCTAATATCAGGTGGCTGCACACTCCCCAGCTCCCCTGACACTTTATCAATGTAAAAACCTGCTTCATTACCACAGTCTAGCTGCTGGGAGGACAGCAGTATTCTTTTCATTATTTTTTTCCTTAATTAGAGCTCATGTTGAACTAAGGAGGAGGAGAGAGTGCCTGATGACATCTTCCATCTTATACAAAATGGGAGAGAAACCTGTTCATGGCCCAGTGGACCTGAAGAGTAATCTCTCTTTTATGCTTCAGACATTTCACTTCTTAAACCCCATTGGGACAGTGTTGTAGATGTCTTCCTTGTGACATTTCAAATAAGGGTACTATTAAAACCCAGATTTTTGCAACTGTTTGTCCTCTAAAGAAAGACTGCCTTAAACTGGTGATTGTTTTTTGAGCTCTTTACTGGTCTGAATAGTGTATGTAGCTAGCATTCAGGCAGAGGGGCTGAGAGGATTTAATATTTAAAACATTTTGTATGCAAGAGGAGCAAAGCTTGTTTGTTTGTGGCTGCTGACATGCCACAGGAGAAGCCTGGATTTCCCTGCAGGGCATGCTCAGATGCCAGTACTGAAATACGTCTGTCCTGGGCTTTCGGTTTTGTGTCATCCACTGGTTTTGTGCATATTCTGCTGCAGTGAAGGCAAGGAGATGGGGGTTGGAGAGAGGTAGCAAAGGCAGTCAGCACAGTCACCCTGACAAAATCCCTTCTGAACAAGTACGGATGACTCACAAAATGTTTGTAAAACTGCAAACTGCACCTACTGCTATGAGAGGCTGCAGGTTGGCACTAAAACATGCTGGCTAGGATGGCCTGGCAAACAGACACAGTGCCTGCTTCCTAGCTTTTCTCAGCTTCACAATTAGTTTAAAACATGCAATCTTTCATGCATCAGCGCCGAACTGAAGTAAAAGAATACACTCTTTTAGTCCCTCCTTCCAGCCTGCACTGGCCACAGCCATGTGGACTTGCGTTTTGCTTTCCAAGCATACTGAACTTACATCTGTACCTTATAGTTTATTGGGAGTTAAGCCCACTCTTCATGACTGGAGATTACACCAGTGCTAGTAACAACTTTGCTCCTGCTTGACAGCAGTGGTGCTCTGCTGAGCCCAGCTAATGAACACCAGCTGCTAAGGAAGAGGGGGAATAAATGTCTCGCAACTACTACACTCTGTTGGCCTTTCAAACTCCGACGAGCAAAACGTGCATCAAACACACACTTCCATCCTATTTTCTTACTAGAGCCATTAGAACATTGCCATACTCTGCACTACTGGAGATCATTGCTGCTGTACAGATACCAGACAGCACCACTGCAGGCTGTCTGGGATGTTTCTGAGATGAGCAAGCTCCCAACTCCCCAAATTGTGAAAGAACAATAAATTGCTGTTTGTTGAGTCTCTGGATCCACCCACAGACTGAAAGTTTTGAAGGCAGATTTTAAGGTTCTTCTTTGGATAGCTAGAAAAGGAGAAAAGAGCTAAACAAGGGTGTAAGGAATTTGAAAATCTCTTGGAAGTGAAACTTGGACTCTGGGGTTTTTCTACCATGACAGAGGTGGACTGAGGGGATGGGGAGGTGCAGGGCTGACAGAAATGCTTTTTGAGGGAAGTTGGGCGCCTGGAGTTGATTTCCATGTGAATAGAGTGTGCCTGTAGGATGTTCTTGTTTAGAAACCGAGTCCTGGTAAATTTTTCCATGGAGCAGAGCACAAGGAGTTTGGTCTCAAAGGCTAACCCCATACTCTTTTGGAACTGAAGTGAGCTAGAGACTTTCATGGTCTACATGTCATAGACAGACATTTGTCGGAGCTTGTGACACGGCTAAATTATCTGTGCCAGCACACCCATTGTGCAATAACCCAAGGCAGGAGAAATTTGTCAAACATTGCATCAGAATAGCTTTATGAGCCACATTCACAGTAACCTTAGACTGGGGGGGAGAAGGGAGTCAGGATTTGGGAAAGTCTGAGACAGAACTTGGCCACTCTGCAGTGCCAAAGGCACACAGAAAATCAGCCAGGAACATCATGCATTTCGAAAGGCAAAGATGTTGCTAATACACGACTTTGTCAGCTCTTTTGATGCCATGTGCTATCACAGAACGGTGGAGGTTGGCAGGGACCTCCGGAGGTCATCTGGTCCAAAGCCCCTGCCCAAGCAGGGCCACCTCAAGCCAGGACTGTGTCCAAATGGCTTCTGAATATCTCCAAGGAGGGAGACTCCGCAACCTCCTTGGGCAACCTATGCCAGTGCTTGGTCACCCTCACAGTGAAAAAAGTGCTCCCTGACGTTGAGACAGCACCTCCTGTGTTTTGGTTTGTGCCCGTTGCCTCTGGTCCTGTCACCGGGCACCACTGAGAAACGCCTGGCTCCGTCCCCTTTGCACCCTCCCTTCAGGTATTTATACACATCAATATCAAGTCTTTTCTTCTCTAAGCTGAACAGTCCCAGCTCTCTCCGCCTTTCTCCTTTAATCATCTTTGTGACCCTTTGTCAGACTCTCTCCCATATGCCCATATCTCTCTTGTATGGAGGAGCCCAGAACTGGACACAGCATTTCAGGTGTGGCCTCACCAGTGCTGGACAGAGGGGAAGGATCACCTTCCTTGACCTGCTGGCAACACTTTTCCTCATGCAGTCCAGGATACCATTAGCCCTTTTTTCCTGCCAGGGCATGTTGCTGGCTCATGTCCAACTTGGTGTCCATCAGGACCCCCAGATCCTCTTCTGTCAAGCTGCTCTCCAGCTGATTGGCCCCAGCATATACGGGTGCACGGGGTTGCTCTTCCCCAGGTGCAGGACTTGGCACTTGCTTTTGTTGACCTTCATGAGATTCCTGTCAGCCCATTTCTCCAGCTTGTCAAGGTCCCTCTTGATGGCAGCATGACACTCTGGTGCATCAGCCACTCCTCCCAGTTTTGGGGTCATCAGTAAGTTTGCTGAGGGTACACTCTGCCCATTGTCCAGATCATTAATGAATGATGTTAAAGAGGACTCTCTGGGGTACACTACTAGACTTTGTGCCAGCGTCTGGCCTGGCCATTCAGACAGTTTTCAATCCATCTGCCCATCCAGCCCATACTTCAACAACTTCACTGTGAGGGAGACAATGTTGAAAGTCTTACTGAAGTCTACATAGACACTATCTACTGCTCTCCCCTTGTCTACCAGGCCAGTCATTTCATTGTAGAAGTTGATCACATTGATCAAGCATGACTTTCTTGTCTTTTACATGCCCGGGTATGGTTTCCAGGAATAGCTGCTCCATCACCTTCCCAGTGATCAAGGTGAGGCTGACTGGCCTATAATTTCCTGAGTCCTCCTTCTTGAATATAGGGGTGACATTTGCTTTCCTCCAGTCTTTGGGCACTTCTCCCAGGTGCCATGATCGATCAAAGAAACATTAAAAAAATAGAGATAGCACTAAATTTTTAGTACTGCTGCGTCAAATTAATCCTTTCAGATATACTTTTACACTGAATATTGAGGCAGTGTTGTCTCTCTTGAAGATTTTAACATGTGCCCTAATTATGAGATATGTCATGTTTTAACAACAAGTGCACAGAACTGAGAGGAAGGCAAGGTACAGTGACATGCATATGGGAGAATCAAATCTGAGGCAGCAACTAGCAGGGAGGACGCTGGGACAAGTGAGCTGTGACGCCTAGTATACCCCCCTGATGCCCCGCATTTCACTGTCACCGTCTTTATATGTGCTCCAAAATCCTTCAGACTGAGGCCAAGTGCTGTACAATATCTTGAACCGAGGTGGGATGGAGGGGGCTACTAGCACTACTGAAATACAAGAAGAGACAAGACAGAATAAAGACTCTGAGGAGAAGACTTAGCCAAGACAAAGGGAAGTAAAAGTACCTCCCAAGAATGTGTCACATATGATGGGTTTCAGAGGCAAAAAGCATATCTCTACACTGCTGTAGAGCCTTTTTTCATCTGTCATGTTACATTAGAAAACGCCGTGGAGCCCTTAACTTGCTGGAATTTAACAGAGCAGTTCAAAATGTTGGCAGCTTTTCTAACTGCAGCAGAGACTTAGATTTTCTTTGTTAGTCTGAGGGGAGAAGATGAAATGAATGGTGGAGTATCACATAGCTCTATGATCCCTGGAATTTCCCAGGTCTCTCTATCTCAGCATATATGTCTGCCCAAACAAGGGAAGGGTTAATGGTTCTGGCTCAGTCTGAGGGTGAAGGACACCAGGCATTTACACTCAGTTGTTAACCAGGAAAAGGGAAAGAGTCTCTGGGGATGTTCTGGCCCTGGGACATCAGCTACTCCTTCTCCCAAAAGGAGCAGAGGGAGGTTTTGGGATGAGCTGGAGAATGCTCTGACAGGGAGATTCAAGAAGGCACCAGACTTCTGTCGGGGGAGTTGCTCCCCACTTCGAGACTGATGTACAGATGCAGTGTATTCTCAAACCTGACTCCAAAAAACCCCATTCCTGTCAGAGCAGTTGCCTGCCCTCCTTCTTTTACAGCTGAAACCTGGATATTGGGGCAAGGAAGTCCTTGCACTGGGGCAGAGTGTGCTCTAGGAAAGCCAGGGACCACAGTTCAGGTGCTCCAATTTCCCAGTGCAGCCCACCAGGCCAAAGGAGCTTGTTGCTCACGCTGCTCGCAGGCTTAGGTGGAGGTGAGCCAGCTGATGGGGTGTGAAAAAAACTTCATGGCAGATGGCCAGGGACCTTTCTCTGTAGCTTCTGTGAGGGCCTCCTGAGGACAGCATTTACTTGCAGTTTACATCTCCCTGTGCACTCCCCCACAGGGCCTGGGTGCAACCGAGCTGCCATCTGCCATCCCACCAGGTGACTGAGGTCCCCCAAATGATGCTATCCACCATCCCACCAGGTAACGGAAGTCCCTGTGCCTGTGCAGGAAAAGGGGCCTTGGTCCAGACAGCGTTCCTGTTCCCCACTGAAGGAATGGATGGGCACCTTTGCAGCCCCCGCTGTTTGAGATCAGGGTCCCCTGCTTGCAAGGCTGGCTTTTAAATCAAAGCCAGTTGATTGCAGGGAGGCAGGAAGACCATTTCTGCCTTGATTACTGCAACAAAGGAAATTGTGAAGACTTTTCCAGCATGCTGAAAAACTCAGATATTCTGCAGAATAAATAGTCCAGCCTGATGTTATATGCTTGCTCATTTAGCAAATACAATATATTGAATACTTATTTTATTAATTACTCATTATCCACTAGCGTAGCTGCCTCCTGAATTCAGGGGTGTCAGTGAAGAACCAGGTTACTGAATTTACCTTGGTGCTAACATGCTTTCCTTGTAGTTTGCTGGTTTGAAAATTATTTATCATCAGAAAGGCAAGCAATGAATATTACAGGCTGCATACTCAGAGACACGTTGATGTGGTCTACTGCGCACGAGGACACTTCCTCTTCGCTGATGTTATTAACAGATGGTAATTTTACATGGTCAGGTCTGAGGCTAAGGACTTAGTTTAATCTCCACATATGGTCTGTACAGTGCTTATGAATCCCAGTGCACTGAAATATGAGCATAATTCTCATCTGCACTTGCCTCTAAAAGACTGGTTGTAACTTTTCTGCACGCCTGCAAAAAAAGTCCCTGTTCATCTCTAAGTGACCCTCATACTAACACTATGTCTTAGGTAAAACATGCAAAATTCCAACCATACATAATTGTATAAGATGTAACGGTAAGTATATTCACTTTCTTGGTACATTTGACCAAAAGACATGTAATCTTATATAAAACAAACATATAAAACATTAAATCCTATTTACTACAGGGTCAACTCTTCAAAAAGTCACCTCTATTTACTCACATACAATAACCTGCACATGAAACTCTGCATTTCTAGACATACATAGATGACCATGCTCGCAACTTAGACTCACTTCTCTAGCAGTCCTGCTTGTGGTCACAGTACATAGTTACAGTGCAGATGTACGAGCACATACATATTTAAAAGCTGATTGGAGTCAGGATAAAAAAATTGGTCTTACGCGTTTGACTCCTTTAAAAGGATTACCTATGTTGCCAAATAGGCCATAATACACCAAGGTGGGGGGGGTGGGAGGTGTGTGTGGGGGGGGTGGGGGGCGGGAAATGCAAACTATAATTTCTGAGAGAGGTTAAATATTTTGCTCAAAAAGTGATTTCTCCATTTTACAGTCATCAGCCTATAAAGTGAAATTTATTCCTGCCAGTCTGCTTCTTTTATCTACTTGTACTGCCATCTGATTTGTTTCCTTTATGGCAATTACAAGGTCATCCAAGCTGAGCAACTGTTGTGCTTGTGATTAACTCCCCACAATCAGCAGACACAAAACATGAAGATTTATGGTTAGAGTTTTTCAAGGTGGAAATTTACAAGCTAGTTCTTAATGGAGCTGCCCTAAATTTGTCAGCATTAACCAGCAAAAGAAAAAACCCAAACAAACCACCTTTTTGTTCTTTTAAAGCCAGAATGTAATATTTTGAATCAGCTACTTCCTTGCTTGTGTTTGTTTCACCTGTTTTTATTAATATTTGTCATTCTTTTACTCAAAAAGAGTCTTGCGTGGACTTCATGTGGCCTCTTGTTTACTGGAGAAATAAGAGTATTTCTATTACCGACATAGGTTATTTCATTACTGCCACAAGCTTGCATTATATCACCATGAATTATTTTGCCCAGCAGAGAACTGAGGTAAAAGCTGACAGTGGTTTGACAGCTAAAAGCAACACTGCAATCAATGTGGGGCAGAAAATGAAGGATACCACACCCCACTGAAACTGCAAAGGAAACTAAGGTAGACTAAATATATTTGTCTCAGCTGTCTTGACAGCCTGAGTTAGACCTCAAACACAAACTGTGTCAGGGGGCTGAAGAGGATAGGAAGCATGAAGAGGAAATTGTAACCCCATAATGCATTCTGCCTCAGCTTCTGCAGAGAAAGGATGGGAGAAACAGATGTTGTAATGACAGTGCGGAGTGACTTGCACTGCTTCCATGAGAGCAGGCAACGGGAGCAGTGACAGACCCCAGGAATAACAAATACCTTCCTGGGCTGCCGCTGTCTCTGATTGAAATGAATTTTTGACAGGGAGAAAACACTTTCCATTTCATCAGTGGCCACACAGGTACCCCTGGAGAGACCTTGTCCTCAAATGCTGCTTCTTGCTGCCCGTTGCCTACCATTAAGAGCATTCCTCTCCTCAGCACAACATTCCTTCTCCTTTATAGTAACATAAATAAATTGTCTCTGCACATTTGGAGCCCCACCTTCTAACATGGAGAGACACATCTGCCTAAGGACAGACTATATCCACTCTCTGAGGTTTTGCTCTCATACTTAGCAAAACATCTGCAGGCCCCAGTTGAGCAAAACTGGTGGTGGCAGGGGTTCATTGCATCAGGAGGTAGAGCTGCGAGAGAGCAGAGGTGACACTGCCAGGGCCCTTCCAGATCATAGGTTAAGGACATAGTTCATCCCACAAACAAAGGAGCATGTAGAGGTGATGTGTTTTGCGGTGACTTTACCCACTGTCACCTCCTCTTTCCCTTGATTGCTCCATTGACCTTTTGCCATAGCAAATTACTCAGATGAAGCAAATTCATGCTGTTAGTTGTTGAAACTCATATCAAAACAATAGTAATAGCACCATTCGTGACGTTAGGCTTGTATTTTTCTCTGACGAATGATTATGTTAGCTATGAGAATCCCTAATATAAAGAGACAAGTCCAAGCCGTGCTCAGAAATTAGGATCCTTGTCCTACTGAAACACAAAGTTAGATGTCTAAAGAGATCCTGATATCTGAGTGGTTTTTTGAAAGCACACAAACTTTGCTGTCAGTGAGCGTTTGTCAACTAGTGGAATTTTCCAAAGTTCATAGGCACATATGTACATTTGGAGCCCCCACATACCTTAAATATACATGCATGTACATGTGCGCATATGTTTCTTTCAGTGGCTTGCCTAAGGTTAGGAAGCCTGTGGAAAATGCAGCCTTCCCAGAGCATTTTAACTACAAAGCCTCCTTTCCATTCAGCACAACAGCTTGCCAGGACAACAATCACAGAAAGGAGAGCTGACAAAGGTCTTGGGAGCCCATCTCCCATCCGTACCCCTCCACAGAACCCAGATCAGTTCTGCTCAGAGTATTTATTCCTGGCAGTTGAGCCCACATATGTAATGATAACTCAGTTTCAGCCTGTCACAATAATCACCTGTTTTTGCTGCCTTCCTCCTGATGCTAAGGGCAATTTAGATAGCTGCCTTGGGGTTTCTCATAAATGTACAGCTTCCTCACGAAGCTAAACTAAACAGGAAAAAAATTCTGTTTTCCCTCTGTACCACCACGGCTAAAACCCAGGCTCAGTCCTTTGCGGCTTTTTTTTTTTTGTCGCCTCCATTCATGAATCTAGTACTGCCGTCCCCTCTAATCCAGGATTTAGATGAGCTTGTTTACCACAATCCCATTTTCCGTGTGATTTATCCCCAGCACCCGACATGCAAAGAGGCAAGCTCCACACACACACACACACACGCGTGCGCGCTGCCGTTGGGGATGAGCTCTTGCTTTAGGCGCTTGCTTTTCTCCCGTTAGTGCAAGCTAACAATAAGGGTGAGAATTGCAGACGTCAGAGGTAATTAGAAAGAAATTATTTCACATTACCCAACAAAATGAGGTCTGTGAATAAAGCCTAATCCCGCTGTCTGCCCATTCTTTTTATCCCTAAATGACTTGGAAATGGGGAGGGCACAAAATGCTCTTCACAGTCCTGGATGGGGAACAGTCACGAAGAGATTCAGCCATGCTTGACGGGGCCTTCTTGCTGCCGTCCTCTGGTTGATTAAACCCTCCCCTCAATGGGACTGCAACGCTGTTTAAATAATGAACCGATTCAAAAGGCTGAATCTCCTCACAGCCTTATTTTTTAGTAAAAAATAAAAATTATCACTTTGGACTGTTCAGTCCCCTCAGGCCTCTGAAGAAACTGCTGTGCGTTTTAACAGCTGTGCAAGCCTTGTACACCGACCCTTCCTCAGCACTGGTAATGTCTCTGTCACCTTCATGGTGATGCCAAAGACGCAATCCTTTTCACAAATTGCCCGACTTTTATATTCTTATTTCTCATTCACATCTCTCCTTCTGTTTACAAACATACTCTATTGCTCTTTCTCCTGAGTACTCTCCCTCATGCAGAGGGACACACGGACAACTAGCACCTGATGTGAACAAGACCAAAAACCTCACAGCAGCCTCGTGACATTTTGAAAATCAATGGCAATTTTTTATACTTGTGGGAATTCAACAAGTTCATTTCATCACAGGATTTCTGTTTCTGAGCAGTATCTTTCAGTACAGCTGAGGAAGACGTAGTATTGATCAGGGAATGTGTAGAGTAGATTACCTTTCTGATCGAAGTAGTAGGTGACCATCATCTGTCAAACCCGCCGCTTCACAACAAAGATTTATGACTTTTCATGCTACATTTCTCAGTCACAGACATCTTGGTACTACTTCCAAAGCATCAATGGGACTATAAATGCATCTAGTAGGTGTGTAGGTCTGTATCTCAAGTGTACATATTTACAGCCATATGCACACAGACAGTGTCTCTGTGATCTATTTTCATACTTCCTACCCTTTGCCTTGTGATACTTGCAGTATATTATTTATATTGCTTCAGATCAAGATTTTCCACTTGCTGGTATAAGGACAGCACCCCATAAGGTATTGTAGTGAATAAATCCAGGGCTATACAAAAAGCAATACAGAGCACTACTGTATATCTGACAGAGGAGCTTGCCATTGATTCACTGCTTTAAAGCCAGCAGAACACATATAGTGACACGCTCGCAGGATTCAGTCGAGCAATGGGATGTCCATCACTCAAAGTCACAAGAGAGGCTGTGTGGACACTGCAAGAATTACTTTATTTGTTTCTAATTTAATTATTTTCTATTTAATTATTTCGTTAATGTGCAGAGGGCTGCTCCCCCACCTCATCACTTTTTGCTTTCACACTGGGCATGGTCTTGGGTTAAACATGACTCCTACAACTGACTGGTTCTGGCAGCAGCACAGCACAAAATCTTATCGGCTGCAAAATCTCACTGGGCTGTCTGTGGCACCTGCCAGTGATAGGCAGCAGTCCCCTGACACGCACTGCTCACCCATGGACAGCCTTTATGTATCTGCCCTGCCCTGTAACCTGCAGTCAGCCTGCCCCCTGCCCTGAGGTGGGTAGGAATGTGCTGATGAGACAGACATGACGCTGACCAGTAATATCACTGTGAATATCATGACGTTCCCTTAGCATTGATTATTAGCAACATGGTGATAATAGTACTGGATTACCAGACTTTTTGTATAACTAGATCATCCTATTCCAGCAGGTGGGAACAGCCAGGATGGAAGCAATTCAGAGAAAACAGATAAGGACACTGCCATACGTTCTTGAAAAGCAGTGGACAAAAATCTCAGCTTTAATATTTCTGTATCTAATTGCTAATGAGCACCTTCACTAGCGTTGGGGCGTTAAGAGACTCAAAAAAAGACTTGAGTGATTTAGAAAGCCTATCCCATAGGATGCATGGCAGATCAGCCATAGTCTAAAGACACATGTTGTCTCAAGGTATGGGAGAGACTTTGTGAAAGACATACAAAGAAACCAGATCTTCCCAGTTCACGGGTGTACAAAGTCCTCAGCAAAGTCTGGTGTAATGTACAGCTATACAGAAATATATAGATATATTTTCTCTAAAGGGCTTTTGTGCTTACTAAATAATATGTTGATTGAGGAAGTCTTTGTGGTCTCTTATGACCACCATTATGATTCCTGGGTGAAAGTGCAAGGACCAGCACTGAAGCACCCATCTCAGTACCAGGGGAAGTCCGGCCGTCTCTGGGAAACACGTGGCTCTGCTGTGCATCACCCATCAGTGCTGGTCCTCCTCTTCACCAGGGGCTCCTGACAGGCGTGCCTTTATCATTGCCCCAGGAGAACCTCCCGGCTCAGATCCAGAGCCTGTCTGAGTCCTTGCTTCACAATCATAGCCCGGATATGCCTCGCTCTCACCCTGATAGCCACTGAAAGTTAAACCCAGGTCCTCCTGCTCTAACCTGAATAACCAGGGGACTGGTGCTTCCCAGCAGGTCCAACACAGCCAGCCAGACAGGCAGAAGGCAGAAGTCTGTCTTTTACCTCTGCCTGTTAACTTTCAGAGTCCTGTTTTCCCTCCTGTTTTCTCCTTTCTGTCTTGTGGTCACTTATACACTCTTCTTGAGCAGCTATGAAGCTGTGCAGACAACAGAGGGATAAAATGGAGGAGGAGTTCAGGAGAAGCTGAGCAGGCAGAAAAAAAAAAAGAGAAAACCTTACCCATGTAAAGATTTACTTAGTGTAGAAGGTCTGCATTTCAGTGTATAAGTTAATGGAGTTGTATGGGTTTTTAGCAGTCAAGAACAAGGCCTCCAGCATCCATTTCTATCACCAAGTCACATGAGGTTATGAGCTGGGAGTTGTGTATCTTAATTCACTATTTTAGCTCCCAGCTTCATAGTAGGTATCACTTTTTGGAGTAGTCCATTCTGGTTTTGTTAGAGGAGGAGGTCTTCTAGTTAGTTGCTGTAATTGCTGTGTAAAGACTGACCAGAAATAGTGTATGGTGCAGTGGCGTATTCACATGGCTAAATTCACATAATGTGAGATTTCCTGCCTTTGTTAGGACATATTTTGCCATCCGGGGCAAAAAGCTCCATTTTTGCTTGGATCTACATGTGCTGAACCATGATACAGAATACACACCAGCGAAGCACTATACTCATGTCAAGTGTTCCTACGATAGGTACAAAGGTGTTAGTTTGTCTCATGGCTGAGCTAATATTCTGGTGTGTAGTGGGCCAGATCCTGCTATAAGATACAGTCATGGAATCATAGAATCATAGAATGTCCTGAGTTGGAAGGGACCCACAAGGATCTTCAAGTCCAATTCCTGTCCCTGCATAGGACAACCCTAAAATTCACACCATGGCTCTGAGGGCGTTGTCCAAGTGCTTCTTAAAATTGTCAGGCTTGGTGCCGTGACTGCCTCCCCAGGGAGCCTGGTCCAGTGCTCCACCACCCTACGGGAGAAGCTCCTTTTCCTAATATCCAACCTAAACCTCCCCTGGCACATCTTCCTGCCATTCCCTCGGGTCCTGTCATCGGTCACCAGGGAGAAGAGATCAGCGCCTGCCCCTGCTCCTCCCCTTGTGAGGAAGCTGCAGACCACAATGAGGTCTGCCCTCAGTCTCCCCTTCTCCAGGCTGAACAAACCAGGTGACTTTAGCTGCTCCTCATACGGTTTCCCCTCTAAACCCTTCACCAACTTTGTGGCCCTCCCCTGGACACTCTCTAGTAGCTTTATATCCTCAATATACTGTGGCACCCAAACTGCACGCAGCACTCGAGGTGAGGCCGCACCAGCGCAGAGCAGAGTGGGACAATCCCCTCCCTCGACCGGCTGCAATGCAGGGCTTGATGCACCCCAGGACATGGTTGGCCCTCTTGGCTGCCAGGGCACACCGTTGGCTCATGTTCAACTTGCCATCGACCAGAACCTGTATGTACACCCAGGGTTGCTGTGCCCTAGGTGCAAATTCTCTGCAGCCTCACCCTTACAACTGGTCTGGTGTAAGTCAAGGCACCATTCTTCCATCACGGGAAACAGGTGACATGGTGAAGTCTGCTCTGGAGTCTCTCTACCAGTTGGCGGATGCAGTAATAAAGTAATAAAATTTTTCTTGGACCAACTGGAGGTTCAGAGGTTCCAAGCTACATTTAAACAGGATCTGAACAAACAGTTCTGAGCCAAATGGATTCCTGGTGCAACTCTAATAAGTCTGGAGGAACTACACCTGGGATGACTTTAGTCCCACGCAGTATGTCAATGGTGAATCTCTCAATATGCCTGGCTGTAAGCATCTTTAAAAATGACATTCTCTTTATAGTACTAAATTCTGCTCTGCCAAATGTGGCAGCCAATGAGCTCTCCCAAGCTAAATACTATGAGGATTATGCATAAATACTGAAGTATCCTAATCAGCCTCTTGGTGAAAATTAATTGATCCATTACAGACAATAACTATTTGCTGAAGTTTTTATTCTGCATTTTTTACTTCTGTAAGTAGCATATGTGATTTCATTGGCTAGCTATTTTAAACCGTAGGGGACCATTCGTGGAACAGTACATATCCCTCTGAAATCCGAAATTGCCAGCTGCAATTATAGTCCGCATCTAGCATCTTCTCTAAGGACTATAAATGCTTCACTACTTTAATTTTGCTTGGCATTTGCATCACTGTGTGACAATTACTAAGCAATGGCAAAGGATGGATTCAGTAATGAAGTCTGGACAGTTAAGAAATACTGTCCAAATTGAAATATTCTTTCTATTGCAATCTAATGTTCATCAGTCTGTGCACATGGACACATCACATATAGATACAAAACACTGGTAAGATAGATACCTTCCTTTTTTCTGCTGAAATGTCTGTGGCTTTTTGCATATTAGAGAAGAGGAAAGATTTTTTTTCTCCTCTTATTTCTTGATTGTTTTTAACTACTCAAAAGGATAAGATAGTAAGTTGTAAATACTAGTAATTAAAAGGTCAGACTGGCAACTATATTATTCCAGATAAGGCTTGTGAAATTCTACCAATTTCAGTGATGTTACACTGATATAAAATGGGAATGAAAGAGCAGTGGCTCAGCTATTTTTTGAACTCATATATATACAGTTTTAATTATTTGAACTGATTGCCCCTAAGTCCTAGCTATATTAGAAGACATGATCAAGCATTATACCTCACACTGAATGAGCAGAGATGCAACTGGGGAAACAAACAATGATATCGAGAGAATATGGGGCTTACAAAGGAAGGGTTCTGGGTATTGCCGAAACTAGTTTCCCCTGTTAAAAAGAGATATGCTGAAGAAACATTGTTTAATGGGGAAAAAACAGGTTTTGGAGAGGTGCAATATATGATAAAAAACACCTGGTGCACAGTGAGCTGTGCAGAGTCAATGTTTGCAAATGACACTATTTACCTTCATCAGACAGGGCTGTAAAACTTCTGAGAGACCTAAGTAATATAGGCAAACAGGCAACACACTGGAAATGCTGTTCAATGTCATTGCAAGGTCAAGCAGTACACAGTAAGATCTGCTAAGAGACAAAAATTTCAACTCTCCACATGCTTCAAAAGGGTTAAAAATTAATCACATAAGCATTGGGACCTTGCTATCATGTGCTGCTCTTTGGGACCCAGAGCTCCATGTGCAGCCTAACAAGGTATTAGGCTGAATAAAGACTGGACTGAAAAATCCCAGTACCAGCAACAGTGCAGTGCCATCTTGCATACTTCGGGCATCACTGCTGAGGCCCTTCAACAATAATACTGAAGAATTAGACAGGTTTTGGAGTATTTTAGGCATCACCCAGCACAAAGACTTTCAAAGACAGACTGGAAAGATGTGGTTAGTTTATTCCAAAGAGGCAATACATGAGGCCATGAAAAAAGTAGACAAAATGCTGAAAGTGTGAAAGTGGTATTTACCAGGAGCTCCTATTCTTCCTGTCTTCACAACATGGTAGCTGTGTTCCTCCCTTATCTCCCCACCAGAAAAAAAGGAAAAAAAAAAAAAAAAGAAAACCCACAAGAAAATTCCCAACAACTGGCTGGTCTTCTCCTTGTAGTTTTCTCAGAGTCACACTGGAGGGCAACTAACAGTATTCACCAGCTCTGTATACCACCAGGTTGATAACAGTACTAAACTGATTACAGAAATAATGGCTGGAGCACAGGAGGTTCTTAGATATTTCTACCTGACCTCAGTTTACTAATTCTTGACAGAAATCTTCCACATTTAATGGCCATGCCCCCTACCCCATGCAATACAGAAAAAACCAGAACAGCTGGTGAATAACACTGTTATGAAGAAGAAAGAGTCTAGACAGGGTAAATCTGTCCAACCTGACCCAACCAAAGCAGGTACTGAAGGACAAAAGTATTTTGGATCAAGAAACGACTCAGCTACTCGCGGGAGGTGCAGTCAGAAGAGAAAGTTACACCTCTGCCTTTTGGCCAAACTAAAAGCCTATCCAATGACACCTGCAGCTACAGTCCAAAACACCATCAAAGCTGAACACTTCCCAGTGGTGCACCGAAGACAACCAAATCCACATAGTTCATGCTGATACTTAACACAACCAAAGATGCCATTGGATATGCCAGGAAAATGAAAGGGGCATTGTATGGGAAGTTATATTGGGGCAGAAATAATGTCTAGAGTCTTCTTTTTCCCTCCCATGGCTTTTCCTCTTGAACATTTTGAGCAAACAGATCTCAAGTATTTACAGTCTAAGGATAAAAACTGCATCCTACCACTTATTTCCAAAAGCAGGAGTTAGAAAAATGTTTGTCTCCTACCTTGTTAACTTTGTCCCAATCTGCTGCCTAAGTTCGAGCCTCTCTTCATCTGTCTGCATGGGAAGGATGTTCTTTTCCTCTAGCTCTCGCTTGGAAGGCCTGTTGCTTAGTTTGATTGCTAACGAGTCCTTCCTGCAGACTTTCATTGCCAGAGAGCCTGTGGGAGAGAGAAGAGGCTCTGCCAAAGGAGGTGTCATCATTTCATTACAGCATGCAGCAGGCAAAGAAGTACTAGCCAAGGGAGGATACTAGGTTCTCATTTACACTGGTATGGACTGTGGGAAAAGGGGTGTCAATTAACTTCACATACTCAATTAACCTCAATTCATATCATAATAAGGAAAAGCTGAATTTGGTAGGTATAGAGGAAAAAGAAATTAAAATATCGCTCCTCAGAGGGGAGTGGAGAAGAAAGGCTTGTTTCAGAATTTATAGTAGCATCTGTAGCTTTCTCTGGCACAACGCTTCTGAGCCATGTAATAGAATGAATAATTCAACCTCAGAATCTGGGCAGGCAGCAGAGCTACAGCATGAGGAAAGAGAGAGGTATCTCTCTCTCTTGCAACGTAATATCAAAACATCCAAGGTAGCACTAGAAGGGATCAAAATCAGAAGCAGCACAGATCTCTTGTACATTAATTGACACTGCTTCTCAGGCAGTGACAGTAGCAAAGACACTGTGAAAACCAGTGGTCTTTCATGGCTTAAGCTTGCTTTCGTAGGCTTGCATCCAAAGCAGTTCGAGCAGGGAAGACAGACACAAGTGGACAGAGAGACACAAACCCATGAGGGGTTTTGGGCCTTGGCAGGAACGTGAGATAGAGCAGTTCTGCTCTGTTTCTTAGTTTAAGAGCAAATACTGCTTAATTTCACTTGTAGGATACAGGGGGATTCTGAGAAGATGAAATATGCTTGTTTTAGAATCTTCTTTCTGTGTGTTTTAAAAAGGGTGTTGTTTGATTGTACTGCTCCCAGATTTTGGAAGAAAAGAAATCCAAGGGCCTGAATCTTCAGATTGACCTGCAGGATGACGAGCAGTTGTCACATGCAAAGTACTGTATCTTGTCTTCAAGGGAGAGGCCTACGACGCCACACCAAGGCAGGAGATGGATATTCTCACACAGGTCAGGAAGGGGCCACAGGTCCCTCTCCAGACTGTAATTGCGATACGGCTATCAATTAACCTCTCCTCTTCTTATCTGAGCCCAATTCTCTGATCGTGACCCCTCTCAAAGTATGGGCAGACTTATGATTCTGTCATGATTTCTTACTATATATAAAAGTTCTGATTCTGTATTGGTGGCACTTATTTCATCCTCCTGAAATAACTATTGAGCTGACCTTGACTTAAGCCAAAGGCAGGGCTTCTCTACACCATGGACACTTGAGAAAGTGAATCCAAAAGTCAATTTGGAAATGAACTAATAGAAGCCAAAACCAGTAATTTGAATTCTGTCTGAGAGCTACCCAGACAGGGATTAATGCAGATTAGGGAAAGCACTATAAATTCATACTACTTGTTATTGTGGATTAATTTACCAAGCATCCCCATGTAGTCACACCCTGAGAGATGCAAAAGCCATGGTCAAGAAAGAAAATTCACAGGCCTTGTGTTTACCTTGTGTATTGTGAGTTCAGAGTACAAATTAAATACATGAGAAAGGAAAAACAGCATGAGTCTTACTTGTAAATAATGAGTTATCCTCATCTTCATCTTCCTCTTCCTCCTCTTCCTGTCTTGGGTACAGGCAGGAAGAGTCTTCATAGTCAGTTTCATGAGGCACATTTTCTTTATTGTCATCGCATTCGATCACAACAGTTGGCACTTGTCTCATGTCTGGAAGGCCCCCAGGTCCTGTTTTTGTAACACTGTCACCTGTGTGTAAACCAGAGCTGTTGGGAAAGAAAAACAAACAAATAAACTAAAGGAAAGAGCTCAATGGAAGATGGAGCTGCTTCTCTCACTGTATTTAGGAACACAGTGGTCTTTCATCCCTTTTTGAGAAGAAATGAGACAGAAATATCATGACCAGCAAGACATCTAATGGGTTTAAACTGAGTACGTGTTAGATTTAAGGTACAACACTTGTTAGGGAGAGGTAGGACAGCACGCAGGCAGAAATACTGGCAGCCAGGACTGAGAATTAAAGATCTGTGGCAAATACAGCCTCAAGGCTTAGCGAGAATTGCACCAGCTACTCAGGCTGATAAGCATGTGTTCAGCCTTCAGAGGTCTGTGTGACCTCTCCACTGGCATGCAGGCAGGAAGGAGAAAATGTCTCACCTGAATGCAAAAGGTGGAGTGAGAGAGTGGGAGGAAGGGAAGTTATAGATTGTAGAGGAGGATTGTAAAAAGACAGAGAGAAACTATGACTTGCACTCCTTGGGCAAGATGATGTTGATTGACTTGAGGGGAAGGCAAGGGCACAACTCTCTGAAGTGCAGGGGACCAAGCATGTGAAACTGGGCTCGGAGGAAGGAGGCACTGGGAGCTGGTGAGAGCAACAAGGGACGGAGCCAAACCAAGGAGGTTTGTTTGCAAATAGCACGTTATATGTTGCGGGGGCTGCAGTGACGATAATCCTTCTCCTGCCCTGGCTTCTCACTCCAGCCAAGTGCTGGAGATCAATCTGAATTGGAGCTAAGATTGTATTTCTTCTGTCACATAAGGTGTGATTGATCATTTCCTGCAGCTTACTAAGTTAAGACCTGTGGGCAGTACTGCTACCATCTAGCTCTGTTTATGTGTTGATTTCAAAGCCCTTTACTGAGGAACATATCAATACAAGTAGGGAAACCGAAACTGAGAAGGTGAAGATCAAAGTCAAACAAAAGGTGAAAGGAAAAATCAGGAAAAGAATCAGGTTTCCTAAACCATTTTCATCTAACAGGTTATGCTGCTTTTCCAATGTGAAATGAGAATGAGAGACTGGCAGGCAAAAATGATAGCTGCTTAGGTTTATTTGTGAGTCAGCAGAAACCACCCTCTCTCTCAAGTCCCAGCTGAGGCAACTGCTATATGAAAGATGGGGAACATTTGTGTGTTGGACACCCTCTCTATATCAAACTCCCATTTTACTTTCCAGAAGAACATGGGTGTGAAAACAGATGTGCTGGCCGAGTTGCACTTGGGGCACACAAATTTGGGTCTGACCTTATCAAGTGCTGAGTAGCCTCAATTCCCTTGAATATTTTAGCCGGCTCAGAATACCTCTGGTATTCTGAAAAACTGTTGTATTCTTCTCTTTAAATTATTTTCTACTGAGTCAACTTGAAACATTTCTCTTTCTTCTAACGCTAACATTAACACGGGCTCTTAAATGGCTGCCAGATAACATCCCAGAAAGACTTCACAGAATGTACTTCTGGGTACGTGATGCTAGTCCACAATGTGCTTACAGATTAAGGAGAAGGAAAGGCTTCAGATCCTGTAAGCAAACCATACCATGCTGTTATCATCATCTTTGGCTTCAAAGAAATAATTCTGTTAATTGCAGCATTTACTACTGCAGACTAACCAACAATGAGATGCACAGCTTTTCTGGATGCCTTGAAGAGAGAAACTCAATTTTCTTAGTGATAGTCCATGTTTCGTACCACAAAGTAAGAGAGATTCATGAAGAACTGGCTTGTGAATTTTTGTATTAGACTTCAATGAATTCAACCCAAAAAATTTTATCCCAAAATTAGTTTTAAAATCCATCAGCTGAATTCTCCTAATGACACATAAATGCACTACAGTCTTTAAAAACTTTCAACTAACTTAATTTAATTGCTTCAATAATTTTATGAACTTTGTTTTTAAAATCTGTATTCTCTGTAACCTATTTTTGTGTAACGCTTTTTAAAAGGAAAGGTATGAAATTCAAAAGCCTGGAATTAAATTTCCAAGAGAAACTAAAATGCTGTGAAATTCTGTTAACATTGTTAAACAAAAAAACAAACTGGAAAATTTTCCAACGGTGAACACAACCACTGGATCATTCAGTTAATTTTAAAACAATACATACACAGAGAGTAAGTACAAGTTCAATAAGCCCCTTCTGGAAGTACAAATGAAATGAGCAAAAAGTAGTTCGGCATCCAGGACCATGTGGTGCTTCCCTGTTCTGCGAAGGATGTATGTAGGTTACATGCAGATGCATCCTTGTGAGCGTGCATACAGGGTCGCAGTTATCAACTCGGTTCACCAATTTAGGTTACCAAGCAGGTATTGGATGTCAACAAGATTTACGAATTACTACAGAGGATCTTTATTTGAACTAGTGATCTAGAAATCGGTGGCTTCTCATCTCATTGTAATTTTTCTGAATCATCCACTTTCTTGCTAATACTACTTTCTATTTTAAGCCCCTCATTTTTCTTGGTGTTTTGTGTTCATCTTGATTGAAATCAGCCTTTTCAACAGCGTTTTGACTAAGTCAGCTGTCTAAGCAAAGCACTTACAAAATACATGCAGTACTGCAGTATACTTAAGAAAGACGAATCAAGGTCACTGGAGTTTTCCGTTGTGTATAAATTTCTCTGGGTCATTAGCAAAAACCCCACATGGTCAGGTGGTCTGCACCACAAAATTTTTTAAGCATTATTTACCAAAAAGCACACTATTGTTTCAGACAGTCCATTTTAAATCAGCTTCGTGTTTTGCCACAAAATTAGAGAACAAAGCTACAGCTAAGCAAGTACTTGTTTTAAGACAAATGTATCTCAACACATAGATTTGAATAATTCATAGCTGACTAGTACAATCACTTGCAATTACTGTTGCATCATCTTTACATGATCAAAACTGCAAAAGTTACACCACTATAGCTTAAAATATTTCTAGTGAGAAAATATTTTAATGAAAAATCAGAATTTAGGCGTATGAGTGACTCATGGTAGAGACAAAATCGAAAAAGAAAGAAGTGAAATCCCTCCTGTAAAATCTAGTGGGAGAAAACCGCATGCTTCTCATCTGTCATCCCAGGCTCTTTGATTTTGGAATACACAGTTACATTTTTATCAGCATGTTTTCAGATCCACAGTACACCCTTCTGTACTTACCGGTTAAAATGAAAACTTGAAAAAACTTCAAACCATTGTATATGCCTTTCTACAATACAGGCATATGTATGAGAGACAGAGAGAGAAGGCAGAGCTATAAATATTGTGTTTCTATCCTTAGGCAATGCTAAAGTTTAGACAAAAAGCAATTCTCTTGACAAGTTTTAAGGAAGATAAATATTTTCTGACTCAAATACGTTTTATAAGATTTACAAGACACTGGCAGGAATGTTTAATGCATTTCATTTCATAAATTTACAGTCTGAAGCTGAACGGGGTGTCCCAGAGGAACTGGTCTCATGTACTGTCATTTTGGACACAGCGATTTTTCACTGCTCTGCCACGGATGCAATTCGAGCCCAAAGTGAGATATTGCCACTTAACAGCTCTTTAGTACACACACTGAACAAACGGAGGCCTCGATTCAGCTGCTAGTGTACAAGAGCCCACAGAGTAATTGAAATTAATTGTCGTCTTACGAGACAGACCGAGAACTATGTGGGCAAGGCAGAAAATAAGGCCATTTCAGATCAAGAAGCTGCCTCCCTAAGTCAAAATTAACATACATTCCAGTGGCACAAGAAGGTTTCTAAAGCTTCTTTTGTGGCTCTTTGTGACACATGGCTTTTGGGCATGGTCTTTCTTCTCAAATTCATTTGTCTGTCTTCTCAAATTCTTTTCAGTCAGGAAACCTTCTGCAGATTTTGGTGGCAGGGCTTACCAGATTTTCACCAACTCTTAGAATGCATTCTGAAATGGTAAAAAATGGCCCAGATCTAGCGTTTTTCTTATGCTTGACAACATACCCTTTGGGCTGAAGGGGAAAGTCGTTTGCTTAGGGCACAAATGGGCAACAGAGGTTGCAGAAAAAAGGTTACGTTGAAATTACACTCTTCTCTGTTTCAACTTAATCTATCATAAAGCTGGTAATTTATCAGAGAAAATAGAGGCAAACTGGCAGCACAAATGACATGTCATAATACTCATACTATGACAAGGGACAGATTGCCCTTCTGAGGATAGGTTATGAATAGACGTTATGAGTACCAGAAAACGTTTGCAATCAAAAGCGTTAAGTGTGCAAATGAACTTAATGTTCTGTAATGTCTGTAATAAAACTGAATAAAAAAAATCCAGGAATTAACTGCCATTTTAAGTCATAAGAACAACTGGGACTTGAATAGCTATTACACGCTTTTAATGTACCTTAAGACATTAACTGATTAATATGCACTAGGTCTAGGTGAGGCAGTGACATGCAACCACTCCTGCAGAGGGGAAAATAGAGGTAGAGAAGGTTAGTAGATTTCTCAAGGTCAAAGACAGCAAAAGAACTTCTGACTTCCAGGCCGGTACAGAGGGACAGCTCATTTTTCTCCGGCAAGCTTCTGGCTCATTGGCAAAGCACTGATTTCAAGTATCAGCCTTCGGATGCTGTTAGACTATACAGATTCCAGAGACCTCATCTGTGAAAGCAAAGAATCCAGATTGCTAGAGGAAGTGAATGGTCTAGTCTTTCATTGTTTGCTCCTGTCCACACTCATAGTCCTGGTGGAGAGAAGAGTTGTAACGTCTAAGAAAAGTTTACCGAGCAAAATGTGGAATTGATACAAACTGGTTATGGATTCGGTGAATATCAATGGAGTTTAACAGACTTGAGGAACTTCCACTGCACTAGGAGCATAGAAACTAGACACAGGGAAGAAAAAAAAATTATCCTAAAGGAAAAAAAAAGACAAAATTTAGAGCAGAATACTGATCCGCCCTCGTCTACATAATCCTCCCCTATTAAAAACAAAATACTACTCTAAATAATCCCCCAAATTACCTGACTTGGCAGCATTATTACTGTAAGATCATGGCAATTATTCTATAATGTTGTAGGATTCTTTTGAGATAAAGACTGAGATCAGCCAAAATAAATGCTGCCAAAGAACTTAGCATTCTGCAGAAGGTGCCTCAGAGACTTGTCAGGCTCTCTCGTCTCCTCAAGATCATTGACCCAACAACAGTGACCCAGTATCATGTTATCCTAGAAGGAATAGTAAAGCTCAGGAACCCACTGCATATCCTATGCATGCAACAGATGTGAGCACACTACCAAATTTTAAAGAGAGGAAAGCAGATCTAGGATCTGTGCAGTTTTAAAAAGCCCTCAGTACTTCTGGGCTGAAGTGTCCAGTGACAAATGCTGCTGTATGAGTTCCGCTGGGTTTAATCCAGGTTTTATATAATTATGGGTAAAGAACTGTTGTCAAAAATACTAGAAAACAGTGGCATTTGGTGCAAATAATCCTCTGCCAAGTTAAAAACATGTATTTTAAAAATCTGCACAAATTTTCAAGAAAAGTTAGCAAATTTACTAAGACCACAATGTGGCATGAAAAAGCAATTTAAGTATTTAACAGCAAATGTCAGGTCCACAGACTCTTTTACCTGTAAATACTATGAAAATAACAATTGCTGTTTCAGAGGAAACAGTCATCACCTATTTTCTCTCTTGTGAATGCAAACATTATTGATTTGTTTTGATGAGGAGAATAACTGAAGTACGCAATAGTTTATTTCATGATTGAAATAATAGTCAATCAACAAAAAAAGCCTAGGAAAAAATCAACTGCCTGCAATATCATGAACTAGGATTCATTTTCATTTAAAATGTGAAGTATCAGTGTCACAACCTTTTCTTATTTCCTCCTACAAAGCGAGGCAACTCCTTTATATTGGGAAATGAATCCTTGCTTATTCAGCTTTTAACAAGCAGCAGAGCTTCAGCTTCAAATTAATAGTTTAAACCAAGCAGCATCACCTTCTTTAAATCAGTTGAACGTATTTGTATACATAAACATGATGGATGCCTAGAAACTGGAGCATTCATTGCTGTGGGGCAACAGATGCCACAATGAAGTCATACTCTGAGAGATGTCACTGGGCTCAGGATACAAAGTACCTTCTGCACACACTGTGAGCCAGCCAGTAAGACATCTGACCTATGCTGGGGACGCATGGGCAGTGCAGCCTCAAAGGAGCCTTTGAGAGACACCAGTTATCCTCTGTGCTCGGTGCACCAAGCTTTGGGGTGGTGCAGATGCATGTGACCAGCCCTGCTGGCAATGTGAGAGGTAACTGCGTAGTCACTGGGCATAAGGGGGAATGTGGATGCTTTTTCCGATCCTACTGCTGGAGGCCTTTTACTGATGGGAAGAGGAACCTCTCTCACAGCCCTAACAGTTTTCCCCCAGCAGAGATTTCCCCCACACTGCAGAAACATCAGCCCCCCCTGATATAGCCACAGAGGTCTCACTAAGCCTGGTACTAAAATAAGCTGGCAGTATGGGACAGCCTCGGTCCCCTGACTGTTTTTCATGCAGTAAGGAGAACCTGCCATCCCTAATCAAATTATTTTTAACTATGCACTATAATGAAGGTAATATTATCACAAACAGGTATTGGGGCAAATCATTAGGCATTTTGTCTGTTAGACCACATATTTTCACCTCCTGTCTGAGAGAAGGATGATGTGAGGCTTGTAGAACACACTGCCTATAAAGCTGTCCTTGGTACTAAATAGAACATCATTTTTTGGACTACCTTCCCTGTTCTGGGGCTTGCTCAGTTTTCCTCTACAAGATGGAATATATTTTCCAAAGCTTGCTGATCTTGCAGTCTATGAGGACAGCTTGGCTTTATACAACACGCTTCACTTAGACTATCTGAAGCAGCTTTCAGAGATACCCACAAGTGACAATAACAGAAAACAGCCCCAAGGTGGGTAAGGCTTTTCTGATCAAATGTACAACCTTCCTCCAGATGCAGATGGCTAAGAAGGTAGCTGCTGTGGAATGGGTTAAATACATATTTTAAGATCAAACATATAATTTAATTTAAATTAATTGAAATAGTATATTAAAACCTCTCTGAATAACTTGTAGGAAGTCCTTATAGGTTGTTTCAAGCTAATTGGTAACACTAGTCACATGCCCTGGTTGAGTGGCACATTTGGTTTTTATTGCTCTTTTGTGAATCTTCAATTTTCTCTTTTTTTTTTTTTTTTTTGCAACCCTCCACATAACTAGAGCTTTGCAGTTATGAACTTTGCAATATATATTGCCAGCCTGTCCTATTAACATCTTTTCCACTGGCTGTATTATTGAGCTCCTTGAACAGGACAACAGGGTCCAGAAAATGTGGTCTTTTTCTCCTTTCTGCCACAAACTTGTCAAACAAGCCTGGAAAGGCTCTTTCCCCTTCTCTGTTTCTCCAGCAGTGACAGCCCCAGAGGAGAGGCCTCATTCAAATACTGTCAACATAACTCAAGTGGTGATATTGATACTGAGGTTAGCAGGAAACAGTGCACATCAATATGTAATTTTAAAAGGTGATCCATTACCTTTCTAGCCTTTGCATGGTCATGGCTAGTGTTTTGTTCAGTTCCTCTATCATCCGACACCCTGAAGGGTGAATGGGCAACGTGCTGGACCCAGAAGGCAGGTGCTGGCTGTGGCTGCCGTACTGGAGCTGGTGCTGGTGAGCTGCTAACTGGGATGGCAGGACAGTGTGATGGTGCTGGGTCAAAGGCTGCTGGGAGCTCTTCTGCGTTGAATAGGTTGAGAGAGAGAGGTCTGGCCCCCCTAAAGGCATGCAAATCATGACTTTCTTTGGAGGTAGTGGAGGTGACAGTTTAACTGGCATACAAGGCAGTTTCACAGGAGCGCCAGGATCTAAAACAGAAGAAAGAGAGGCCCTGGTATTATTTTTCATGTCAGTGAGATGGAGAACAGAGTATCTGCCTGGGCAAGCAGGTACTGAGGTTGTTAGTCAACGTGGGAGTGTACACCCCTTCCCTGCTGCGACAGACAGCTCTGTGTAGCGTGTACTCGGCCCGGCCTTCAGGAAAATTACTGTTACTTTGCAGCACTACCAAGTCTCACAAAAAACATCCCAGGGCTGTGCACGCCCCTTAATAAACATGTTAAGCAGTGCTTAACAAGGCTCATAGCATACTTTGATGCTTTAAAGGCCTAATCCTCCAAAACGGCCCTGTGAGGTAAGCACAATGTCTCCTGCTCAACAGGCAGGCAAACGGGGAGAGCAATTCAGTGTCTGAAGTTACAGAATGACTCACCACCACTACTGCTGGAGCAAAAGCTCAGGGTCTCCTGATCCTTCGCAGCCACTGCAGTGCAATTACTACAAGTCACATTTCTTACAGCTTTGTAATGTGCAAAACATCTGGTGTTAAAAATTACATTACAGGGCAAGAGAGAAAAGAAATAGGGTTTGAATACTAAACAGGACGGGTCTGGAAAAACGAAGGGTACAGGAGGAGAAAATGATAAAAGGCAGAAGATTGTTAGGATTAATGTTTTATTTTACAGAAGACTTGGCAGGCACTTTTCTCTGGACTCACACACTGAATTTTAACCTTTTTAGCGCTAGGCATGTTCCTTGAATCACACAGTTGACCTGCCAGGCAAAGACTCCCCTGACATGGGAAACTGATGAAAGGTCCACAAACAAATCTCTTTGCCAGGACTCAAATGCAATATGGAGACTTTTGGAGTTGCCCTGTGGAAAGTTTTCAGATGGGAAAAGAAGTTAATGGAAGGGCTTATATATCCCAGGATGGGTGTGGGAAATGGCCACCATCTATGCTAAGAGCAAAAATGAAAGCAAATATATATGCTGAGAGCTGCAACCGTGAGTTTGTGTTTAGGAAGAAGGTAGACCCTTTCCAGCCTGGAATACTACAGACATTTGGCTCTGCAATGCAGCTCTGTGGGCCGGGCTTGCATGCTCTTTGGCCTCTTGTTGCTTCAGTTCTCTCTTCTTGCTGTAACATGGTAAAGGAACTGAAGGGCTAGAATCTTCTTTTGACCCGAGAAAGCTTGGGAGTAAGATGTTGTCCCCCAGGTTTCAAAGGTCATCACCCTCCTGAGCGATACCAGATTTCTAAAGTCCTTTTCCAGATGGTTCTTTTTAGCAGTAACTTTCCTTCTCCTTGCCCCCTTTATTCCTTCCTCCCTTCCGGCCTATTCTGGGTATTGCCTGTGTTACCATCCATATCTACTAGACAGGGCGCACAAGGTTGATACTAGGATTTCCAAGCACTAACACTTCTTTAAATTATTAACGACAGTAATGTGGAAAAAGACCATGCATGAAGCCAAGCTCACATATGACCTTAGACTTTTTTTAGTGCTAGTCGTAGCTTCATTATATCCACACAAAGTATCCACTTGATACTAGCGTTTTTACTATGCTAGGAACAACACACTGACAGCAAGTATTCCCTTTCTTCAAAGGGCTTATAGGCTATAGACATAGGAGAGGTAGAGGGTGCACAAAGATGAAATAGAAACATGGAGAGAAAGTGGTCTTCCCATGATGCAGAGTGGAGAGAGTTACAAAAAGCAGAACTCAGATCTTTCAGTTTTCAGTGCAACATCACATCCACTTGAGATGTCTCTTGAAGGCAAAAATTCTAATGGCTCCGCCAAGGCTGAAATTTAACTTATGGGCTTGCCAAACCACAGGGTGCTGCCCTCTCCTCTAAAGCAGATTGCCTCTTTACAGTAGAAAAAACCATACTTTCAGGACTTCCTATTCAAGCACAAGACGTTCTCCAAGTTACTGTGTTTTTTCTTACATACTGTGTGTGTTTCCTCTTTGCATCCTCCATAAAAGAACACAAAATCTTCAATAAAAGATAAATAACAGAAAGAGTAAAGAGTAAATTGTATAGAGCCCTGAGAATAAGGCTTCTATGGGATTTGTAGCAAGAAAGTGTTTTCGTACACTTGTGCTCCAGGCAATTTAACTTCTAGAGCTGGTCTTGAATTACAAAGATTACACTGAGATCTGCACTTCCATTTTGAAAAGTGCAGGTTCGATTGTTGGTTTACACTCTTCAAAACAAAGGTATAGACCTTTAGTTACCATTTAGGTTTAAATAAATCCTTCACACCAACAGGTTTCAGTGGTATCAGTGCTGGGTGACTCTGCTGGACACCTGCCAAAAATCTTGTCTTATTTTTAACGTAAGGCTTTATTCAGACCAACTGTGTTTCACCCAGATTCTTAAGCCTGCCTGAATATGGCCCTAATACTTAAATAGAGCCTTGAAAATGAAAAAGAGGCATTAAATCTACTTGTCTGCCCTTCACCTTTGGGCCAATTCTACTTGTCTGTTAAAAAAAATGGCTAAAAGGAGAATGACTGCAATAGGAGATGAGTTCGATCCATTCGTTTGGAAACGTGTCAGTATTTCTTCACCGACATTGGTAACGGAGACCTTGTACTGCAAGTTTTACTGCACGGTCAGATCAGTGAGCATGCTGAACAAATAGGCCTTGCTGAAAACCATGGGCTCCAGGCATGCTGTTGGAAACTGCACTACCATCATCTAGAGTAAACGAGAGAACTTGTCCCTGGGTGTAAGAGTGAGAAGACTGTGTTTTACATTTCTTTCCTGTTTAATTTCACAATGTATGTGATGTATGAACCAGGAGTGGAAACAGTTATTGTTTCCAGCATGGAATATCCATCAGACATGGACATCTGTAGATGAACAAGAAGCTGGACAGTGGAAATATGAACAAGGAGTCTGTGATAAGTGTCTTCTCAGCGGAACATTACCATGGTCTTAAATCATTGCACAAAGCACTCATATGACAGAAGAGAAGCGAACTGTGTGAAGCCAGGTGTGCAAGTCTGATTAATCTCTTTTGGCTGAGGTTCTTCATGCTCAAGAGAATAATGAGCAATTTTGCAAGATATTGGTTCCCAACAGGGTTGTGACCACTCAGCACTGTGCATGGTTAAGTAGTAACTGTGCCAGAATTGATGACAGAGATGTTAAGACATAAAAACCTTTCCACTGCTGATTACAATAGAATACTTAAAAGACGGTGTGGATGCCACAATATTTGCTGCACATCAGACCTATGACAAACAGGTCTGCCCTTACCCCTTCCATATAGATAATTCTTCTAATACCTATAGTTACTGCATTTCTGCTTGGGTTTTTCAGGAGATAGGTAAATATACTTTTACTCTCTGCACAGAAGGTGTGCCCATGTGTGGTTCTTTTGATGTGTTTGTGGTACACTGAAGCTGTATGCTGACTACACCAAATCTGATGCCTCTCAGCCATTGAACATGGCTGGAGAGTTGGTCAGCACATGTTGCAGATACAGCATTTGCAGACAGAGTGCTAGGAAGTCCTGGATGTATGGCAGCAAATACTGCTCCAGCAGGGCTGCTAGAAAATCCTCCCCTAGCACAACTAATGTATGGAGTAAGAGGGCATGCCTGGGAATCCTGGGCTTGCGCAGAGCTAGCTGTGTTTGGTCTCCTGCCAGTGGGAGGAAAGCTCTTGACTCCCTGTGATGCCAAACAGAAGCTAGCATTGTACCCCAACAGCAAGGAAGGCCAACAGCCTCCTGGGTTGTAAGAATAGAAGCACAGCCAGGAGATCAAGGGATTATTCCCCTTCTATTCAGCATTCCTTGGACTGTATATACATTACTGTGTCAAGCTTTGGGCCTCCCAGGAAAGCCATCAAAAACCTAGAATGAGTTGAGCAGAGAGCCACCATGATGGTTGAGGGCTGGAGCACCTGACCTGGCTGGACAAAGCCCTAGGCAACCTTTTCTGATCCCATAGCTGGCCTGCTTTGAGCAGGAAGTTGGACTGGAGACTTGCTGAGGTTCATTCCCACCTGAATTACCTTATGCTATGACCTTTGCTGTACTATAGACAAGTAATACAACTTGTCATAAAGTTAATGAGTTACTCTCTAAATTCCATCCAAGTAATGAATTCTGTGACGTGTGAAAAAAATGTGCAAAAACCAGCATGGCCTGTCGAGGGAGCTCCATGGTGGAAATGAGCTGATATGCCTGATATTTGCTGGCAGCATTTGGGCAAGTAGCTTTTACTTTTTCAGGTCTTCTCTCCAGGAATCACTTGTGTCTAAACAGTGGGAGTCTCTTTCCTTATTTCAATGAGTTTTTTGGGCAGATTCATAAAGACAAGTTAAAAACTGTTCTGAAAGATCTGCCATGCACCTCCTGCTGACTACAGCAAGATCTGCAGCCATGTCTTCAGGGAAGATTTGAGACTGAAATTCCGTGCTGTTCTTCTGCACCATGTATGCATCCAAGGTTGAAGTTCAATTTGGAGAACACAAGCGAAGCATGCTTAGCCTAACGGTTGAGAATTACAGCTCTGCATGAATTCCCATGCAGAGTCTTGAAGAGGGTTTCAAAGATGAGAAGATTTCCTGCTGCCTGTATGTGTTAGGTACTCCCCCCCAGGTAGCGGCAGGCAGAGGAAGTGCGGAGAGAGCAACTGCATCAGGGTCTAGTTTCCCACGGGAGCCTGGGAGCGCTGGTGAAGGAAAGCTGCTTTTGCTCTGCTGCTTATCCGTCAAGCACACAGTGAAAAGAGAACTGTCCATTGCCGCCACGTGAATGCAACCTGTCTTCATGAATGTGGCCTGCCAGAGCAGGCACCAGGAGGCAACGTCACAGAGGAGGAAGTGTGTGGATAATGCCTTGGGATCTACAGAGGAGCCTTCTGAGACACATGTGACTGTTGCGTTATAAAATACTGCAGAGAATATTTATTGGATGAATTGAGTTGTAAATACTTTTATAACGTTGTAACTACCAGCTGTGTTGTGGCAATGCAGCAGGACACCAGGCATCCATTTTCTCAAACCTCATCCTTCGCTTGTCTGCATTATTAGAAGTAACTTTTGGAGACTTGTAACATTTCCTACCCTGTTAAATATTTGCCTCTAATTATGAATTAGTTCTTACTCTACAGAGAAATAAGTAGCAAGCACAATCTCAGAACTAAAAATGTGTTATGCCTTTCCTCAAAATCCTGAATGAAGAAAGCAAGAGAATACAAAAGGTATTTTCAAAGCTTAAATACAATAGCTGAGTGGCCATATACAACCAGGCTACACCCTACTAATATTAGGCTAACTTTGGGCTCAAATACACTGAGGTGTTGTTGAGATCCCAGCTTAGTGGCATATATTTTGTTCTCCAATGTTTTTGGGGACTTTATGGGTTACTGGCAGTTCAGCTGTTTGAATGGAGAATATCTAATTAATTTCAGAAAACATTATCTGTGCTGGTGAGAAGTAACAGCTTAATGAATCATGATCAAAAGTTTTACTCCACTGGGGTATGTTGTCTATCAAATCAGATGTGACCAGTCTTGTTGCTTTTGGCCATTGAAGATTTTATGATAATCTGGAGACTTTACCCCAGCAGACCAATTAAATTTGGTCCCAGGTGATTATTTCAGCTCCTCCTACATTTTCAACGAAGGGGGCTGAAAATGTTGTCCTAAATGCCAGGGTTCTGCTTGTGGATATGGAGAATTAAAATGGTGAAAGAAATTCTGTCCATGAATGTTGTCCAATAATGATCATATCTGAAAACGAGAAGAAAGCTCACCAGGAGGTGACAGGCCAACAGCAAATGAAGAGCAGTGAAACAATGGTATCAAAACAGTTAAGGATCAGGCTTTTCTCCTAGGGTTGCCTGCCTTCTAGGGCTGCATGGGCACTTCCACACCCAGTGCTGTGACAGGGACATCCCCTGTGGACGCAGCATCATCAAAACCGTGGAAGATGGCGCTAGGCAAGGCACGGAGCATCTTCTGCAGCAGCAGTGGCATCACTTCCAGTGGCTGCTCTGCAGTCTGCTCTTGGCTCTGTCCCCATTCCTGCACTGTCCCATCCCCACAGTACCTCCGCCTTGAGAAGAAGCATGCCAAGGTTGCTTGATTTATATTTGCTAGAGACAATTCTCTTTTCCTGTCACCTTTAAAACATGTTTTTTCTTTTCATTCTCTCCAAAATTAAATGTGCTCTTATATGTTTTTTTTAAAGCCTGCTCTTTTATGTGCATTTCTTATCAGGGGGAAGGCCAATCTTTGTCTTGGCACAGGCAGACAGATGCTTGAGATGGTTCACAAATGCTTTCAGAGGTGACGAATGTTTCCTTTCCATTTCTAAAACCTGTATTAAGTCCTTTGCCAAACCCTGCAAGTCAGTCTTCATGCCTTTATTGAAGAAATTTGGGGTAAGTTCACAGCAAGAAGGCGGTTAGACTCAAAGGAAGCTTTTCTTTCCTCAAGTTTTGTACTTTAAATATTTCTCCTTTCTTTTTTTCTGCTGACCATGTCTGTAGTGATTTTATAATATGCTTATATAAAACATGTCTCTATTAAATAAATATACATATGTACAAATACACATATACATGTACCTTGAGTACTGTGTGCAGTTTGGGTGCCACAGTACATTAAGGATATAAAGCTACTAGAGAGTGTCCAGGGGAGGGCCACAAAGTTGGTGAAGGGTTTAGAGGGGAAACCATATGAGGAGCAGCTAAAGTCACCTGGTTTGTTCAGCCTGGAGAAGGGGAGACTGAGGGCAGACCTCATTGTGGTCTGCAGCTTCCTCACAAGGGGAGGAGCAGGGGCAGGCGCTGATCTCTTCTCCCTGGTGACCGATGACAGGACCCGAGGGAATGGCAGGGAGATGTGCCAGGGGAGGTTTAGGTTGGGTATTAGGAAAAGGAGCTTCTCCCGTAGGGTGGTGGAGCACTGGAACAGGCTCCCTGGGGAGGCAGTCACGGCACAAAGCCTGACAATTTTAAGAAGCACTTGGACAACGCCCTCAGAGCCATGGTGTGAATTTGGGGCTGTCCTGTGCAGGGGCAGGAGCTGGGCTCGGTGATCCTTGTGGGTCCCTTCCAACTCAGGACATTCTGTGATTCTATGATATCTTAAGACAGAAGCGAAGAGGCAGTTCTGCATTTTCAGATGTGTACCTGAACCCTTCACAAGATCAAATCTCCCTTTGCAGTCTTCTTGAACGGAGCTACCAGACCATTAAAACACCGTCACTCTCCATTAGCCAAGCCCAGTATGTCTTAATCTGTCCTTCAACCTTCTCAGAAAATCTTCAGTAGAAAAATGGGTATGCAGCAAGAACAGAAAATTCTTCGCCTCAAACACCAGAATTAAAATTTTACTTGTTTTCTCACACACAAGCTGAGGATGTCTCTGGAGTAATTAGTAAAAGAATACCATTAATTCTGCTTCTCACTGATGAGGGTGCTTCATTAGGATTGATTGCTCATTTCCAAAGATTATACACGGCTAAAATAATTACCAGTGGAGAACACAAGGCACTGAACGACAGGTATATTCTTTAGACCACCAAAGTAAATGGACCCTTAAGAATAAGTTTAATGCTTTTATTTATAAGGTTTAAATGAGGCTTTCAGTTCCACCAGGAAATATGTCAATTAAATTAGGGTCCTGTGACTAAATCTGAATCTCTGTTCCTTTTCCCCGAGGGTTCTGTATACGCATGTACAAGAGTGTCTATATGCACATACAAGAGTTTATTTAAGACTGGATGATAGACCACTAAAGGCCACCATAAAGTAAGAGAAGTCACAGTTCTGTTTACTTTCATTGGAAAGCCATCACCATCAGGCAATTGACTTATGCGGATAGCTTCAGCCCAATTCTACTTCACACAAAATTTCCAGCTGCAAAAACACCCACACCAGAAGCCTTCATCCTTTGATTCTTCTGCTATCTCTTACAAAAGAAAGGCTTATGAATGAAGGACATTTAGTATCTGAGTTTTCTCCTACGCTATTCTTATTTTTTTTTTATTTCTTCCATGTTGGCCTCATTTCTGAGCAGCTTCTTATAATTGGGACAGAGTGTTATGGGAGATCATAGGAAGCTAGTTTTGTCCTCACCTGAAGCCATTAATACTGCTGCCTGGCTTTGCAGGCTGCAGAGCTGCCCATTCCATATAAGGCAAAACACTAACCATTATGTGTAGATTTTGGCAGGCAAGAAAGAAAAGAGATTTCACATAAAATGAACAAAACCATACAGAACAAAAATGTGTGGTCATCCAAATAGAAACGTGCAGAGACTACATAAAGGTATGAGAGAAAACCAGAACATGCCCTTTCCTAATGAGCTCTTTCCTGATATATATCTTAACCCAAATAAAATGAGTATTAACTGTGAGGACAAAAAAGCCATCTAGAATCTATTAGCGTAGGCTGAGCGTTTCTCACATCAGCCCTGAAAAGATCAGGGCAGTGTTGACAGAAGAAGATCAACCCAGTGAGAAGACTGGTAGCTGCCCCAGAACAGAGGTGCAGCACACCTCATCTTGAAATCAGGGTTTTGAGGTGAGCAGCAGCTGCAGTTATGAGCAGACTGTTCAAAAGGTGCAGGCAAGCATTTAGGGAACCATTTTTTGGTCTATGTAAATGTAGCCATCCTTTGCTTCAGTGGTCTAAATGAGAGACTGGAGAGAGGAGACCCACCAATCCCCCTTCCACATGTACCTAGAGCTCTGAATCACAAAGAGCCTGGACACTTGTGAAAACATATGGAACACAAAAATGAGCCTGTATTGTCTACTCTTGCTAGCTGCCATGCAGTGAGAGATAAGCTGCCGCATAAACTGCAGGGCACCAGAATGCTGGTCTCTGGGAACTGGAGCTGCCCATCATCATCAGGACTCACCAGTGGGTGGGGAGTAGTCAGAGCCGGGGTGGAAGGGGGAGCAGTTAGGCAGGCAGTGTAAGCAGGGAAGCAAAATGGCAAGAAGCCATGAGACAGAACTGACTGTGTAAGGATCAGGGGCCAAGTAAAAGACAAACACATGGAAAGTTACAGGGTGTGTGCAGGGGGACCTGCCCAGATGGCAGTTGAGTGGAGAAGCAACAAAGAGCAAAAGGAGAAAGGAAAACTCTCTCTTTCCCCTCAACCCTCACCCCTTTTCTCATTAAAGGCATTTAAAGATATCCTAGTATTTTCCTGATACTTCCTTTCCCATTAAAGCACATCCTGCAATTTTTGTGGTGATGGTAAGTCTTGATGAATAAGACGGAGGAGGGTTAGGAAACGCAGCGGCGGTCTTAGGTAATTACAGCTGAGAGGGGAAGTGCCCTGAAGCAACCTTGATTAAGTTATAGCCTGAAAACGGTTCATGATCCTCGCCCTAGGTACAACACAGATACATTACCAGTACACACAACAACATGTGCAAACAGCATTACAGAAGGAGGAAGGACACTGAGAACCTTGGTGTAAGGGCAGGTTTTCCCAATAAGGGAAAAGGTGGTGGAGAGGGTCCAGGAACACCTACTTACCAGTTAAGTGGCTGGCAATCCTGGCAATAGGTTTAGGAGGCAGGGCAGGGGGCTGTTTGAGGAGGGACAACTGTTTCACTGGGGTGTCCTCATGGTCTCCAGGGAAAGCAGCAGATTTTTTGGGGGGAAGTAGCAGGACTGGCTTAGCTGTAGGATCTTGGGACAGGAGGACGCCGGATTCATTGGATGTGGGGCTCTCTTCAGACACTGGAGGACACAACCACATCATAGACGCAACAACGTTACAAGCAAAGCAGCAGTGGATACAGCCGCAGTAAGACGAGAAAAGCAGCGCAGCAATGCAGATTGAGAACGACTCATAGATTTCACTCAAACATAAAATAACATAGAAAGTAGAGGAAGAAAGAGAGAAAAGAGAGAGGGAGTAACACACATCTACACAACAGCCAAATTTCCCATTACCTCTGACAGAAGCCAGCTCCCTTATGCCAGGCTGGGACGCATTCCCATACCTTGAACACAAATCAAGAGCCTTAAAATGTCACATCTCAGACGGTCTGTCACCACAGCTTGCTCAGGACCAGATATGTTAGCACGCGGTCTCTAAACTTATCCTAGAAATGTGAAATCACCTCATGGGGCCCACTCTGTTTCAAAGGGGCTGCAAAGCTGTGCAGGATCACGGATGAACACTTCTACCAGTCACTTTTCCTCACTTGACCTTCATCCACAACTCTCAGCATTAAGTGATGCAGAAGGAGGAGCTAACCTAGATGTAGGGTGTTACAGTCTCTGCATGGGCTGGGGAAGAAGTGCAGAGAGCCTCACCTAGGGTAGGGCAGCTTTTTGTGTTAGTTACTGAAAGATGCATGGTGTGAATGTCATCCAACACCATGCGGCAGCTAAAGGGCACGATGTTGTACCCTAGGGTTTAAAAATGTTGTCAGCTTTCTGCTCTAGATCTCATTGGCACAGCTGAGATGTAGTCAGAGAGTTAGAAATCTACTCCTCCACATTCACAAAGTGCAGGGACGTTGCCTTCTCACAAAGAGGTTACTTGTGTAGAAGTAAAGGCTTTTTCTATGCCAAGTCAGTCAAAATTTCTGATGGAACATCCAGTGACAATCTGTACGCCGTCACCTCCTTCTCCACAAGACCTTTGTCTTCGACAAAGATTTCCCAGGGCTAGACACCAAATGTTAGAAGTAAAAAAATTGTTTCAAACAGCTTGGTGAATCTACATCATAGTGTAAACAAGATGTTACCTGTCCCATCCATGATCTCTGTGGTTGGGAGCACCTCGTATGAGCAGGGTTCCCCAGATGCTGGACCTGACTCCAGTTCTGCTAGAGCTGGCAGGGATACCTGGCTGGAGCTCAGCACTTGCCCGGAGCCCAGAGGCTGCCCGTTCTCCAAAGCTGCTTCTTCATTTGGTATGGAAAGTTCCCCATCTGTTCATAGTTGGAGGAAAACAGAATGACAAGAAAAGACACATAAATAAGATGCAGAAAGAATTTTAAATGAAATCTGCTATCTCCATTAGCTTGCTTGCAAATAAGGAACCTGAACTGAGATCAGAAGACACAGGGCTAAGGATCAAAACAATATGGCTTGTGTCTCAAAAATACAACTTGTGCAGAGCAATTTTTGGAGATTTTGACTGTGATGTTCTGTCCACAACAGTTTCACAGCAGTCTGACAGCATTCCACTTGCCTTAAGGGGTTATTAAGATTTTGTAAAGACCTGTTAAATATTTGTGTTGATCCTTTGCTTACCCTAGGATGGTCGTTATGATCCACGGTCTAAACCGAATGGTTCCTGACCATCCTCCACCCATGGGACGATGAGGCCCCGTCCAGGGCCACAAAATCTGTTTTTCCTCTGTCTCTGTTGAAGCTGGAAAGTCAGGAACGACAATGGGCTGGAACTGAAGCTATGGAGCTTTCTTAGAGAATATTAATATACACAGTATATAATTTATAATATTTTAATACTAATAACAAGAATTATTATTTTCCCTCACACCAGTTTTTATGCTGTAAGGGACACAAGCAAAATCACAGAAGTATGTCCCTATTTTACTCACAAATAAAAACATTACAGCCACCAGCATCAAGATTTTAAGTAAGGGAGAGAATAATTTTTACAGTTGCCTGATGTAAGGTCATGATACTGGGATATAGCAGATTCCATTTAGAAAGCCTGGTTTTAAAGTTATTAATAAGATCTCATCTATCTGAGCAAAATTTCTATAACAGCAGCTGGTAGTTTCTTTCCTATCAAACGCCACTTCACATTAGCAATAATAAAGAACAGAAGTGAGGGATCAGATCATTCTCTATGGTGTCAACCCACATGATTTTTATCTCAGAACTTGTTATGCACAGCACTCTGGTACCTTGAGGCAATGACGACATGGATATCTCAACTACAATTTTATAAAGGAAAGTGTTCAGCCCCTATGGTTAGGAGTGGAAGCCTGAAAACAGAACTGGAACGTGACCTGTAAGACTAAAAACCAGCAGGCAAATAAATGGAGCCTAATTTTACTATGCATTTAAATTATTTTTTTTAAGTCAAACTCAGGATTTCAGGATCTGGTTCTTGATTTTTGGGCACCTCTGATTAGCCATATTACTGCTCAATATACTGAGCAGAGATGTACATCATTCAAGTGAGTGCACATTCTCCCCTCACAGGCTAACATGTGCAAAACACTTTGGAAGCCAATACTCAAAACAGAAAAAAATATGTCTCATTTGCGTCAGGACACAGCAATTAACAAGTCTGAAAGTACGTTAATTGGTAAGTATTCAGAATTATGTTTCTGCCTTTAAAGCTTCTCTACAGCAAGTGAAGATGGTCTCCTGCTTATTTTGGAATTATTAGAAATACCAAGGTCTTGACTTTCTTGTTTTTGTTAGAGGCTTTTTGAAGACCTAGAGAGCTGTTATGGTATGCAGCCACATCATACTAGACTGAAACCCAGCCCACGGCTTTCAGAGCAATCAACTGAGCTGGCTAAAATGTGGCAACATTAATCAAAACTGAAGGTTTTGGCCAATTGTTCGCAGCACAGCCTCCTTCTAACTGCTGTGGTCATTCAATACAAACCTGTTTATTTCCCTAGGCAGCAAAAATCAAACAACAGTTCAGCCAGTATTTAAGCTGAATGTTTTTTGACTTAGCTGATTGGGTGGAAATGCTATGTATTCTGGGCTTACTCTGTCTCCCTTTTATAAACACACACCTGTACAGGTGATTGGGATATGGGCTGCTGTTGTCCCAGATACCTGGTTTCATGAAAGAGCGTAACTGTTTCTTATGCAGAGCAGCTGTTTCTTGAATGAAAGGCAGTGATTGGGTACAGCAATATTCATTAATTCAGTGCAAGACTAAATGTGACTGTAACTGCAAGCAGACTAAAAGTGTGCATCACAAAACCAGTAACATTCGTTTTTTGGAGGGATGTCTACACATTTTTAATGAAGTGGGATGTCTATCATAACATGCTGAGCACCTTGAAATCTTACTGTCTTAACTGCATACTGCAGTTCTCAAGGTATATTCAGCATGATTTAAGAAGACAGCATTCAAATGACCCGTTGAACGTTTATGACTGCAAAAAAGTAAAATGTGAGACAAAATTTTGGCCTTTACTTTTTGTCATAATAACAAGCTTGACAACTCTCTTTAGTGACAGCATAGCCTCTTTTAATCTTACCTCTGAATATCTTCAATCTTCATTTAGACTCTAAAACTTGCCTTTGGATTTGACTGAAATCATCAGACATGATGCAGAGTCATGACTGGGATACACACCCTAAATCAGGTCTAGCTTAAGGAAGAGCTACATGGGGAGCTGCTCAAGTATGCCAAACAGATCAAAGATGCAGATAAAATAATTTGTACAGTGAAGGATATCTTACTTAGTGTGAATTAATCCCGGATCAGAGACATGCTTGACAATCAGACATAAAAGGCAAATTACTTATTATTTTTAAAGTACTAAAAGCTATCCTGGTTAGCTGACATACAAACAAAAAGAATCCTGGTAATGCAATTATTACATATCCATGGATTAATTGATTAGTCTTCAGGCGCTGGCAATGAATTTAAAGTTAATTTTGCACAGTGATAACTTATGTAATCTTTTGTTCCCACACTTGCTAAATCCTTTGCTGTGTTTTCACAGAGCCTGCTGCTACTTAGTGGAGTATGACTTTCACGAAATGTATGAGCTGTGATAATGCCAGCTGAGTTAAATCAAATGGATCTGGATGGGGCCAGGGAGAGTAGCTTGACCTCTGTGGCCACAGGAGCATGTGAAGGCTGCTCATCTGTTACTCAGGAGGCCCCGCACACCTGAAGTCACTGAAGTAACAGGACCTCAGAGGACACTCTCTGATGCAAAGGACTGTACCCAGACACTTTGATTCACCTTAGAATGTGAAAGTACCAGCATGGGGTGAAGGCCCAGAAATGCATAGATGATACATTCAAAACATGTGTCCCTTAAGCATGGTTTGAACTCACCTTCCATTTCCACTTTCAGGTACTTTTTAAAAGTTGCCTGGTGCGAAGCAGCCCACAGTGCATCATACTGACTGGCACAGACCAGTCCTTTTGCTGTTTCTTTATGTCAGAGTTCTGCCTACTCTCTCGCTGTGTTTTTTCACTCAACACCTTGGACTAGGGAACATCTTGCATGTCTGAAGAGTGCCATGCTCATGTGCTCCTTCCATAGAAAAATGGCTAAGGAAGTCAAAATGATAAGGAGAGTTCGGAATCCTGAGTTCTTTCCACTTCGTGTTGTCTCCTTCAGTACTTGCCTGCTCTCAAGTAAGACTGTCCAGGGAAGCATTCTCAATGGCAAAGGCTAGGAACGGCGAGGAAAAATTAATGTCCTTCTCTGCCGTGGTCCCCATGGGCTAGGGGATGGAAAATTGAGTGTCTTTGCACGTGGTCAAGACCTGTCCCCCAGGGCTGTTGCCTAGCCTTGGTGGCTACCTTAGCACAGTGGCTAGGATACTCCTTGACTTCAGTCTCTAAGCAGACTCCCGATTTTGTGTGATCCTGTGGAGTTTGAGACAAGCTGACATATGGATGTCCTCCCTGCTTCTGGAGGAGTTCAAATCCTCTCAACATATTGAAACTGCAGCGGAACTGGCTCTCCAGTGGCTGCCTTGCCTTTCTCTTTGCCTCATTACCAAAGCCACTTCTTCAAACTTATGCTCACATACTGCCACAAAACCTGCCTTAGCATGTGAGTGCAACACTTCCAAATCCTGTCAGGATTTAGGTAACCTGAAATTTGGGTCTAAATCCACCATTTTGATTAGATAGAGAGTACAAAAATACAAAAATATAAAAGAGGAAGACTGCCCTTGCTTCCTTGCAGAACCATTGCATCGTCGCCTCTGAAGCTAGCAATCAGTACACACTCATATTCAGAAATTTCTCACTACAGGCAATCTCATCTATGTTCAGATGAAAGAAGAGGTATCTAAATACTACAAGTAGATTTAATTCTTTGAATGGCACCATGGAACACTGGACAATTCTAAAGACAGATGCTTTTGGGATGGTTACACCTTCACGTGAAAATCAAAGCTGTTTATCTATGTGTGGCATCAATGTTATAGCAAAAACATGAGTTCCTCTAAATGCTGTGGTATGTTCTGAGCTGCAGGTGGAAGCTGTATTTTTAACCTCTTGGTACTGCCTGCTCACAAACTATTAGAACAGCAGGTGACTCATCAGATACTTCTTCAAGTTACTATTTTTCCAGAAGTACACAGTATTTGAAAAAATTACAACCTTTGCCGATATTTTCAGAAGACTTAAGTCACAGACCCTGGAAATGGAAGATGACAGAGACTGATTCGGTCATGAGTCTGGCCCTTGCCAAGAAAAGAGCTCTCTGCAGTTCCGTCTGGAGTGGTTTCACTTGACTGGTTTAAAGTGTGGGGGTCACTGAAGTGATAAAAGCATTTCTTGTTTCCCAAATATAGCAGCTGGACTGCAGTGACTCTCCCATGTGTGAACACTGTGACTTACTGCACTCTGCTAACTTTCACCTGCTGGATGACACAAAGTCCTCTGAAAAGCTCGCAAATCCTGAAGCAAACAGGTCAGAGTTTCATTTTATACAGCAGGTGAACAAACTGTTTTTCTTCAACATAGAAGATATGATAAAACCAATACTAAGCACACAGCAAGCTCCAGAATTTCTGTTCTGGGGTCAGTCTGTCCATATTAAGTTTCCTTTGATCTATATGGATTTTTTTAAGAAAGAAAAAGGCAAAATTACCCGCTCACAGGCTGATTCTGTATGCTTTGTCCTCCTCTTCAGAAAGGGAGACAAAAAGATTTAATGTTATGGCTACACCTGTTGTCTGTGCAACACAGCACTTGGCATGGAAGGTGCTACCATCATCAAACAAAGCCTTCTGCTAGAAAATGCTAAAGTCTGCTGTGTTTTCTTGAAGGATTAGAGATTACCTAACAGGAATCACAAGGAAATGTTACTTCTACTTAAGGTTCGCAGGGAGATGTAATATCCTTTATTAGAATTACTCTTGGATTATTACACCGCTGAAGGAAATATTGCTTTTGCTCTACAAATCTTGCCTTACTCATATCCTTATATCATGAAAGCTACTTGATCACTGCTACTATGCTTGCGCATTACCACTTTCTTCTCTGCCCTACCTCTTTCTTTCAGGGAGGGGTATCAATTCTTAGCTTCCTGCATTCACGATCAGCAGGAACTAATGTAGGGTACTGAGTACGAAGTCCAGCTGTTTTGCATTATAGTTTCCCTTTTAGTGGCACCTGACAGTGAAAAAGCCCGATGTCTCTGCTTTTTGCACTGGAAATAGGAAGAAGCAGCATGTGTTTCATACTAGCTTTTTCTGATATGAAAAGGTGAAAAATTACTATAAGGAGGAATTAATTACTTTTTTTCAGACAAGGACCTCCAGACAGCTTAGCTTGACAAGATGACATAGAAGATTACAAACTACAGCATTATTTGATGAATAGAGAGAGCTGTAGCGCTTGGTAGCGAAGCAGGGGAATGTCCACAAGTTTCAATGTGGAAGGCAGGGTCAGGCTGCACAGAAGAGGTTTTTCCTGGGGATGCCTTTAGGTCTATGTAGGGGTGAGTCAGAAAGCAGCTACATGTGGGATGGGAGGCAGAGATGAACAAGGGCACTCCCCAGATGGAAGTGTGACTGAAGGCTGACTTCTGAGCTGGCCAGGGCACTGAACGGGGAGCTACGCCCTGGCCTCCCCAGGCTGCGACACACTTGGTGTGCCAGCCTGGACTGTGCCTTGCTGGCCGTGGGGATGCCTGCCTCATGGCTGCGCATCCGATCTGAGTCACGCTCCAAAACGTGGACAACCCAAAGCAGGGAGAAAGGCAAAGCTTTTGCCAGGTGTTGTTTCTACCCTGAAGCTGCATCTAGGATGACTTCCAAGGCAGCAGACCGTAGTGAGAGCACAGGCAGTGTTAGGTCTAAAGGACTAGCAGCTTCTAAACTACATAACAGGTAACAACAGTAGAATTCAATGACAAGCAGTATATTTCTTTGGTTTTGCAACGTTTTTTATTTTTTCACACACAAAAAAATTGTTAATTCCCAATAAGCTAGCTTAAAAAAGTAGGTAGCAGATTTAAATGCTCCAGACTTTATGAGGTAGACCCTACTTCCAGTATCTGTGACAGTTTATAACTTCTATTGACTTCTAACAGTTTTTGTACTGGTACCGTTAAAGAATTTTAGACTTTGAATAAATGAGGCTTTAAAGCACATGCATGAGTTCTATTGCAATTAAGAGGCAACTTTGGCATGTCTTTACATAACTTGCTGAATTCATTGCCTTAGTTATTGACAAGGGAAGTAGCAAAACAAATAAAAGCTGTGGTTAAAGATTGACACATACATAATAGATGTCAAATATGTGTTGCATTACCAGTGTAAAACAATGGTGTTTGTAAAACAATGGCGTTTTGCATAAATAATACATTACCAACTCAACAAATTAATTATCCCGAACAGGGAATTATTATGTCTTCTGAGCTATTTCAAGGGAATGTGCACTGTTCTGTGCTTGCCAGTATCAAAAAACTTTAAATGTTTCTCTTTTCCACAACAGTTAATCCCAGAGTGACTCAACCAGACAATTATAACACATGCAGGCACGGACCCACTCCATCGCCCCGCAGTCTGGATGCCTTGCTGTTTTGCAGCAAGTGACTCCTGCACGCTGCTGTGATTTATATTTCTACTGCTTTAGACTTCTGATTAGCTTTTAGTTTTATTTGTTAGATAACTATCACACATATCCAATGGGGAGGGCCAGCCCACAGTGAAATCAAGAGAGATGTTTGGAGACCTTATTCTGCACAGTCCTGCAATTCAGGACTGTATTCCCAGTTCTTAATACTACAATAATGTAATATCTGGCTATAAAACTATATGGGATGTCAATTTAATGTTGTGAAAAGAACACTTACCTTTATCAAAAATTTCTTTCAGCACTCCTCGTTTTATAAGCTCCTCTCTGCTTTGCCTCATTGATATTTTTCTTTCCAAAGCTGTAAGCAAATGAGAAGGGTTAATATAAATAGAAAAGAAGGGAAATGATTGTTTTAAAAGGCTCTATGCCTTTTAAGGTATTTTAAAATGCTTTTTCTCCTCTTCAAATCAGTGGCAAATTAGCATCTCAAAATAAAGGCTACTGGCAGTCCAGAGAATCTGCCTGCTGCTGCAGCATGGCCGTTATTGACAGAAATGGCTAAAGACTGACCGATTTGAGGGCATGCCTGCACTCCCATTGCTTAATTTTGACACATGACCGAAGCATTGCTGCGGAGAATTAGAGACAGCAATGGGAGAAAAAGGCAATTAGTGCAGAAACCGGAGGGGGAAGGTAAGAAAGGAGGCAACACAAAGGATCATACCAGTGAAAGACATGGCCATGGACTGCTCCCAGGCCACGGAAAAGGAGTGGCACTTCTGTTGCCCAGAAGCCAAGACTTGTTTCCCACTAACTCCAGTGAGAGCAGAGGAAGGTGTTTGGGACAGTTCAAAAAACCAGAGCTGTTTAATGGAGCCTTCTCCTCCCTAGAGGGGTGTTTTCCCCAAGAAGGTATAAATGAAGGGAATGTCATGAGAGCCACTGCAATTTACACCAGGTCTGAACAGCCTGAGTCCTGTACTGCCTGCTTGGAGACTGTGGTCACTGGGGCGGCAAAATGACAGATAGAAATTTCATGTTTGTTTAGTTCAGCAGTAATTAAAACAATGTCCAATTAACCAAAACACCACAAAGGACATGCATTCAGGCAAAGAGCTGAAAGGCAGCAAGCAAGGGGTGCAAGAAGTGATGTGCAGGACTGGCTGCGACTGCGCGCGCTCTGTGAGAAGCAAGCCTGTGCCTGCCAAAAAAGAGGCACAGTCAAGGGCGAATTGCTTCTGCCATATGGTCCCCTATCAGACCCAGTACAGATGCACACGCATGTACAGATGAACTGGGACTTAGCATCTCCAGTCTGCCCAAGGTAGATTTAAAGCAAAAGAGGCTCTGAAACCCTCTCTCTACCCCTGAAAACATGAGGGTGTAACCTTTTCTGGCACTTCTGTGCATTGGCTGGTCCCGCACGGGCACAGTATATTTGGTGAATTAGCTCTGCTTACACTGATACACTGCACTCATTGCAACTTATTGCTGTCAGATACGTATTGCTTAGTATGAACAAGGCCAGCTCTGCTTCACTCTTTTCCATTGGATCAATTCAGCCTTCCCCATTTTTAAAATCAGTTTTGAACATGTATTCTTCAGGACAGAGAAGGTCAGTAGGCACAGTCAGTAGCTAACAAAAAACCCGTTCTCCCCTAAACACACCCTCTGAACTTCAGCATCGATCAGAATTAATGGCAGGTCCCTTTGCTGAGGCACAAGACCCCATACCCATTAGCCAGACATATGGTACGGTTTTATTTTTGAGGCTGTTAATGTAACAGCCACAGCATTTTGCAGAGTGCCTTAGCCCCATTTGAAGAAGCGCTTTAGGCACCTCACTGACTTTCAATGAAACTTTGAATTTTAAGTTTCTAAAATGCTTCTGAAAATAAATACCCAACAATCAGACTGCGGAGTTACATTGCAGGCTGCTCCCCAACCTGCCTTTTCCCTGCACTGAAGGGGCCTTGTTCTGGTACAGTATGTAAAGCTTTTTCCCTGTCCTCCTTAAGAATAGCTGCCTTCAGCCCCTCAAAAAAAAAAAAAAGGAAAAACAAGCTACAGATAACTCCCGAGCTTTCTCCCACCAAAGAAATTGTTAAAACCCTGACTAACTTTGAAGAGCAATTTGGTGGCAACCAACACCTTTTCCAATAGGTCCGGGAAAGCGTAATTTTCTGTCAGTGCAAGCAGCAAACAGCACCCTGTCTGTCTGTGCCTGTTCTTCAGTGGGAGATCAAGTTGGGTGAAACAGCAGCAAAGCAGCAGTTTCTGCATATAGACAGCAGCACTGCTCACCAAATGGAGACGTGGGCAAATACTGCTGTTTCTATACTTTACTGTAAATAGCTAAGTAACGGATCCACATTTTACACAAAAATTCACTGGCACCCACCCAGGGTTCACCATCTCACCCTCCTGCCTATTCAACAGCTGGCTATGCAAGGTAGCAGCGTTACTACTGACTTCACGGCTAGGAAGTCCTATCGCATTAATAAAGTAGCAGTAAGAAACATGACAATTTTGTGCATTGGAGTTAAGGTTTTCAGGGGACCGCCTGCTATAGAGGGCTAGCAGGACACCTTGAAGAAGCACAGGAGTGCCTTTCCCAAAACAATTGCTGGGCAAGACACTCAAGTATTGACCAAGACTTCTCAAAGTCACAGACTATTTTTGCAGTCCAGCAGAATTTCGAAGACAGGATATATTTTTGGAAGAGATAGGTTTTCCAGAGACTCCCTTTCAGTTGTAATCTGCTTCTACTCAAGAATGAAAAAAAAACAACCCCCAGTTTGAAGCTCAGACTAAAACAACTTTTTGTTCCAAATCCTTTCTAAGTAGGTACAGGACTTAAAGTATTAATTATTTTCCTGCTAAGCCAGTTTAATTAATAAGATATTTAGAGGAAGGGCATGCTGGGCTAAGAGCAGTACTGAATGATAATAACAGATGTTATCCTAAAAACTATGGAACATGCTGCCTTCCTTTAATACAAATCTTCCTCCCAAACAAGTCTCGTACTTTAAATGCATCAACTGCTACGCTACTGCTGGATCAGGTGGGAAAAAAAAAATCACAAGCGCTGAGATGCAGAACTCATTAGGATCTAAGAGCCCGAACAATTAAATGTTTCACTCGGTCTGGATTTCTCTGGCAAAGGTTGCCTGTTCTTTTAGGAAGGATTTTCTTTTCAAGTAGAAAGCTGATACAGAATAAACTCATTCACTCTCCACTGAGAAGTGATCCATTCACAGCAGAGGATAAACAAAAACCTCCAAATTAATCCTCGATTCATGAGAACCTTGTAAATTCTGTGACGAGGAAAAATTAAATATAATTAATATTTAACAAAAGATGTGTTACTTCATTGGCGATTTTCCGTGGTGATTAACCTCATTTTGTGCATTTTTACAATCTTCCAGGAGATTATAAATAAGCATTAAGCCCTCTTTATGGAATCTACTTATGCCAGAAACTGGTTTTCTTAACATTCATCCATTCTCCAAGAAACTCTTAGTTACTAGTTTATAGAAATGAGCATATGTGTATTTTATGATATAAGCTCACAGATTCTGCCTGTGTGCTCTGCCATATGCTGTTTCTTTTAAGCTCTGATGAAGAAACAGTGGGAAATGTTTTTATTAATGTTTCTGAGCTGGTGTTTTTGAACTCGTCCCTCAGGAGCAGCACCCCTCTGCTGTTCAAGCAGAGCTTTTCTCTGTGGCAGACCCATTAAGATCCGTAAAGCCTTGACAGGGTCAGGAGGATTTCCTGCCCCTTCGTTCTGGAAATCAAGTACAGTTTTGTCTTTATTCCTTTAATAAGCCTTTGCGCTCCGTGACGGCAGTGATTGTGCGCTGCTCCCCCAGCTGAGAAGGTGAAGCTTGCCGCCGCCTCTGTGCCAAGCGCTTCTGCTGCTCCATTAACCAGCCAAAGAGGTGTTTATGTAGTCAGGACCTGTAACCTTTCTGTCCCTCCCATCCTTTCCTCCAAGACCAAAACATCTCAGATGAAGTCTTCCAACCTGCATCTACATGAGAATAAACCGGTCCCCTTTGCATAACTTGTCATGTTGCTGCTTAAACCAAGGGGTGGACTAAATAAACAAGTCCTGCCCTTCCTTCTCATCTGACAACTGAAACTAAACCCCAGTCTGTGCCAGCCAGTTGTATCTTAACATCGCTTTTTTCTGAGGTTGCCCTTGGTCTTTGTCTTAAAAAGCCCGGGGGGTTACTTTGCATGAATTCTTCCTTTCAAAGACCATTATAATTTTCATGATGATTTTAGGAAGCAAAGGTCGTTATAGGAATGGATCTTAGAGCCGAAGCTTTCTGGTGCATCAATTATATTCGGATTCAAGAGGCAGAAATTTGCTTTGCTAATAATTCAGATCTGAATAATTAGAAACAAGTAAACCAATTGCTTTGCACAGTGTTAAGATAAACAACCGTCAATATTTCCTTTAGACTTGTTAGGAAGGAGAGATTTTCAGATGGGACAGATTATGTATCAAAACATGTTACATCATCTCTAAATTCTTCCAACTACGTAGATTTTCTTGATAATCAAATGGAGCAGGATTCACCTGATGATACAAATTTTTACAGCGTGGGCCTCTGCCTCTGAGTTGGCCTTCTTATATATTAAGAGCAGGTCTCGGGCATGATTAACCTCAGCCTGATGTAAACATCTAAACCAGTCTGAACTGCACCTTGGAAGTGCCTGTTAGTCTTTACTGACTGTAAAGGAAGCTAAGGGTGAGTAGTTAAGATAAAAATCATAACATTAGGGCTGCATCCACTCCTGAAATCAAAATTGACTGAAGAGGGTAATTTTAAGAAAAGAAATGCTGCTGTAGATGGGAGTCTCAGACAGAGCTGAGGAAAATGTAGATGTGTCACCTCACACAGAGCTCCATTAATTTTGGGATTGTTTCAGTAGCTGTGGCATGATATCCAGGCATTGCTGCTGTGAGCTTGGGGTTTGACCAATGCCAGAACATACCATGGTTGAAATAACTGTTTTGCTTTGCTCAGTGCTAAATATGAATTTTGCTTGACTTCAAACACTCATAAGCCTCTTGAAGCCTAAGGGAAAAAAAAATATTCCAACAGGTTTTTTGAATCTTTGAGATTTAAAGTTCCTTCCAGAAGTTTTGGGTCACTCTAATCTCAGTCTGGGGTTTCCTCTAACAGTACCATCTACAAAATCTGACTCAGACAGATTACTGCCTAGAAAGGATTAGAAGCCCCTTTTTGTTTGTGATGTCTGCTCATGACATTTCCTGTTCTGACTGTAGCCCAGAACTCCTATTCCATGAGATTACAAAATAAGTGAACATCAGCAGGGAAAAGATGCGGCGGTATTAAAAGTTAAGCTTCATTTAAAAATAATATTGGAAATACCCCTCCAAATCAGGAGCCGCTACAGTAGATGACTAAATAAATCCATTTCAGTACACGCATCATTTGAAAACTTCTGTGGTATGACAAACTAATAAAACAGGAACAATATCCAGCTTTGATGTCAAGCTGGAGAAGTAACTCAAAACACTCTAGAAGCAAAACAGTGTCATTACAGAGGTGGAAAAGTGAGGTACAGAGAAGCTGAAACAGCTTGGCGTGTCACCTCCCACATCAGTAGCAAAGCATTAACAGCAGCTGTTCTGCAGCCAGTGGCCAAAATGCTAGGCTAACAAACTATCCTCCTAGACTTAAATTTTATTAATCTATAATTAAGACAAATAAAATAATAGGAAAAAAGAAGCCAATATAAAACCAACATCTATTAATTTTATTTCCAGTCTTTAAGTACAATTGGATTTATTGTAGACTATGATTACTTAAAACACAGAGAAGACGATACTTAGGGCATTTTGCTTCCAGTCAAATCCAGATCAACTCAGGACACCAGTCCATCTCCAGTAAGAAGCACTGGACCAGGGGCATGATAAATCTCAATTTGCGACAGCCTAGCCTTTGAAATTACACAGTTAAAATACCCAAATTCCTTTGAGAATACAGGATCAAACCTCAAATCCCTAGTTACTAATCAGAAGAGTTTAAGATGTTTAACAGTTGCCATAACTGGTAACTATGGGTAAAAACTGAATTCTGTCTTCCTTACTGATGGAATCTGGTGAAAGAAAGTAAAACTGGGGAAGAGGCTGAAATCAACCTTAAGAAAACTCTAGATCTATACTGAGTGTTACTATGTAAAGTAAACTGCCAGAGGACAGACTCAGGTGGAAAATGGATGCAAAGTCAAATCTGTAAACACAGAATTGCAGGAGCTGATCAAAATACTGCAAACCATGTTAAGCAAAGAAGGTCACGATACAGTGACACGACTCAGAAATGCAGCATACAACCAAGAATTCAGCAAATGCAAGGCAAGTCAGAGAAATAAGATCTGAACAACTCTACCATAATTTACAGGAGGAACTGAATAAAGAAATCAGAAATCTAATCCACGAGCAGACGGACTGTAATTTTTTCATAAAAAAGGACTGAAAAAAATCAATCAAAGAAGCTGCCTTCCTAGGGAATGAGCTAAATTTCAAGCTAGATCCAAAGAAACCCAACATAATGGATTTCACAGGCCAAGCAGAGCAAGCCTGGCAGAAGATGAATACATGAAAACAGAAGATGAAACAAGAAATCTTGACAAAGATAACAAAAGGTGTGGGTTCGAAAAACTTATAAGAAAATGGAAGTGAAAAGAAAACAAGACTGTAGACACCCTTAAGAAAAATGTTACCACCTTCAACTGCCCAGCTAATAAAGAGCAAAACAGAACTCCACTGTGTCAATGAACTGTGATAGTCTATCAATAGTATTTTGGAACAACTCACATTTTCATCCCCTTTCTACATAACTGCTTCTCTTGTCACACTTCAGAAGTATTGTACAGCAGCTTAGGGAGAAATTCAGAAAGCTGACCAGAACACTGAAAAAATGAAGAAACTACATTCATCTGGTTCTTCCCTCTGAACTGCAGCACAGCCTTTTCATTAATTTCTAGGTAATACTAGGTCAAGAACCGGAAAGCTGAGCAACCAACAGGTATTGCTTTCCACAACTTAATGAAAAATGAGGCTCTGTAGCTTAATTAAAGAAATTTGCAACAAGGCAACATAGCATATCTTAGAGTACACCTGCTCTGCAATTACAGTGATTGCAGCACAGAAAGCCATACCCTGGGCATTCTGAATATATATAATTTAGGCATCAAGAACAGTAATGAGGGGGTGGTACTGACTTATTTGAAGGCTTTCATCCAAGTAAGAAACCTGGCAAGCTTGAACAGCCCATGCTGAAGTCCACACTGCTACCAGCACCCTAAGTAGCTAGACTATAGATAAATCGAGCATAGCTATTAACACCACAGTTCTTACTGCAACGAAACTATGTCCTAAGTGCTAGTAGAAGGCAGCTGACGCAATCCTTAGGATAAGAGATCTAGTCATGTTTTCAGGTGGACCACTAGCAGATGAAATTATCATTTCTCCTGCAGGCTTCTCCCCTGCATCATGCAGAAGTTGCAGTGTCAAAGAAATACTAAGAATATGGGTTCTATTCATCAAGCCTTTGCCATCAGACAAGATGAGTGATGTCATCTGAAATTACTATGAAGAAAGAAATATGTAGGAACATTGGCAACAGCTGTGCGTCCCAAAGAATGGTTGCTTTTTATAAGTGACTCAGCTTGTGTTAGGCACCTTGCAGTCCCAGATTCCTGTAAGTGCAACAAACACGAATGATGCTAAATGCAAATTAGTGAAGAGCTGGGTGAGATATCTGCAGTGTGTTCCCCTTACCCTCAGAAGATCGTATCCAGACAGAAGATACTGCAGTAGGGATCTGCAGTGTCATCTGTAATTGCAGAAATGTCTATTTGCAATATTCTGCTATGTAACAGTTCAAGGGACCTTCTTCAATGCAAAACTCAAAGCATCCGCATGGCGGACATCACTAGAATAAGATAATGACTCATGCGACTCTGCAGCTGAAACAGAATTCTCTCCAGAGCAGAGTTTACACATGGGATATAAATAATCAGGCAAGCTGCTGCTTTTGGATTTGCTCCTCATCAGACAACACATCCAGATGGCAAAATGCAGAGCACAGTTTACAGAAACAAGACTAGCAGATGTCAGGAAACTGGATTCTCCAGTGTAAGTTTTAGAGGGTGAAGGAGTTGGTTTTCCGGGGAGAGAAAGAAGAGGGAAAATATCAAGATAGAACCAAATGTCAGGGTGATGATAAGAAGGGAGGAGGAGTGCTTGGACAGACCACCGGGAGATGACAACCAAACTACTGGCCAGTATTTGGTGCCCTTCTTTGCAGGTTGGACGATCTCCCTGCTGATAGAAAAGAGCTGTACTCAGTAAGACAAGCAGCACAACTCTTTCTATAGTGACAGCAAACGGCTGTGTAGATCGTTTTACAGCTTGAGTTTACCTTACAGCTGTAACTTTACAAACATACATTGCCTGATACCCACAGCCAGACAAATGTGTAAGACCAGTGCATTACTGCCTAATGAAACCTTAGTTTGGCTACAGTGAAGAAAGCTTGATCTGCTGGATGCTTCTATTTCACCAGAGAGGGATTTGGGATAACTTCAAAAATACCTGCACTTTACTCAAATGTGTGTTACTCATACAGCACTGCTGGAGTAAATTACAGTTTAGGAAACAGTTCTTCCACTTATACTGGAATAGTCAGCACACAGCAGCCCCTCAAATAGACATACAAAGCAGATGAATAGCTGTGTGTCTGTGTCCACATGTATGCCTATTTAAAACAAATGTTACAAAGCATAGCTTGCAACTAAGAAATACCTACTTAAATCTGAAGTTGGCTTAGCACCTTTTTGAGAGAGAAGCTATTAAGATTTCTTGGAAGCCATCACTACTTCTGTACACCCAGAAAACCTCAACTAAGCACACACAAATTAAAAATACACTTTTATTAGAATGAACTGGCATCAACCCTACAATACCGACCTTGTTAGGAGCCGAACAGGAAATCATTCATTTAATACTTGATTATAGAAATGACTGAATCACAAAGCAACAGACACTTCCTCCAAAATAAGAAGATTCCTGAATTGCAGCTGTCACATCATCCAGAAATTATCTTTGGATGGTGTTTCCAGCTTGTGCAATGGCACTAGCTGGGTGGTACATGATAGACTTAATGCTGAAAAAACCTAAAAATGCCTTTAACACCATTGTCTTATCACCCAAAATAGCAGTCTACCTGCTGCTTTGGAAGCTGATAATAGTTCAAGCTACAGTAAAGTCACACGTGCAATTTCAGTATGTTTTATGTGTTTAGAGTCTTGGTTTGACTTTTTGCATTTTTTTTTGGCCGAAAAGATATCTTTCCCAGATGAAGGGAAACTTTCTGCTATGCATGCAGTCATTTGGAACTAACAGACTGAAAAAGGATGAGACTGGCATCTCAGTTACAATAACACAAATGCAGAATAGCTTCATGAGAATTTGGCATGCACCATCCTGCCTCGTAGTATGAATTATTCCATTATTTCAATAGCAGGTATTTTTAAAAAAAAACACGAGTGACAAGATGGTTTTATGCTCCTCTTCAGCAAGTGCTGAAGCTATCTGAGAAAATAAGGCATTTTTACACTTAGTATTATATGTTATCTTAGTGCTTTTTTTGTGTACAAAAACATAGTTATGATGCTTGTCTGGGATGGGGAGATGTTGAAGATATCAAACACCTTTAGACAGGAAGTTTTGAATGGAAGTACTGATATAAGAAGCAAATTTGGAAAAGAATAAGCAGGAAGGACAGTGAAGTGAAGGAGATATGATAATAACCTAGGCATTTCTTATGGTGTCATGACATTATAAATGTAGATAACATTGTATAAAATAAAGGTATAATGGCAGTCTGATATCTCAATATTCAGTGTAATTGTCCCTACTGTCTGGAACTTAATACAGTTTATCTGTTAAATGTGTAGAAAACCAGAAAATTGGTAGATTCATAGATGATCTGAGGTTAAAAGCAATGGTCCAAAAGGATAAAGGCCATGATAAACAAGCCAAATGTTCTTCACAGCATGGTAATCCTGAAGTGCTTCAGCAGAATCGCAGAGTGAAACTCTTCTTTACAAGGAGCTGTGGAAGTCTCTCTAAGTGAAGTGTCACTTGGAGAACTTTCTGAAGAAATCAATAAAATGAAGAGTAGTAAACTGGCAAGACCAGGCATTTTTCTTCCCAGACTTCCTCAGGGAATCAAATATGAACTAGCAAGTGTGGTGTATAACCTAGATAAGACAGAAAAGTGGCAAATAGAAGGTTGCTATTTTTAGGAGTCCAAAAGTCACCTGGGAATTGCAGACCAGTACGCCTGGTTTCCATACCACCAATCTAGGAACAGCTATAAAGAATAGAGCTAGAAATAGGGGGCCTAAACCAGAAGAGAAATGGGAGAGAATCATCCTGGGTTTGAGGTGGGAAGTTCATAGAATTCAATGAAGGAAGATGCTCTGTTTCATGTTAGTGCCTTCAGAGTTCCAAAACTCCTACATTAAGGTAATTCAAAGAATTAAAATTGCCTGAGATAAGAGTGAGCATCCTCTAATGGGTTAATAACATGTAGAAAACAAGGAGGAATGCCCCATACATAAAACAGAGGGACGTGGTATGACCTGCTCTCTTTTTCACAAAGATACATTCTAGAAAGGCTGGCAAGATGGAGATGACAAAAATTTGCTGATTGCAGTCAAAACTAAGGCTGACTGCAAAGAGCTACAAAAGATCTTATGATACTAAATGACGTGTGACAAAATTCAACATTGATAAGAGCAAAAAAGACATTTGGGAAAAGGCAGCCCTAACTATACACGCTTAATAACAGCTAAATTAGTCATTCCCACTCAGAGACAGCACTTGGAAACTCTTCAGAGAATTCTCTGAAAACATCATCTTAATGCTTGGGGCAGGAAAAAAAGGAAACAAATTAGAAATTATTAGGAAATAAATACAGCACCTTTGTGCTAGTGTACTAGTCTACAGCTAACTGAAGTCTGGTTATATTGTACAGGAGTAAAGTCAGAGTGAAAACTGCATTTTTTTATCATCTCTTCTTTTGTACCAAGGTTCTGGTCCCCTAATATTCACAAAAACATGTTAACTGTCACCTATGTCGTGCTCTGCATGAACCAGATAGTTCCCTTGAAGGAAAATCAAGGCACAAAACAGGAGAGCCAAGATCAGTACACATGTTCTGCGTACCCTCTGGTGGGAGCTGCAACAGCCAGGGCTTCCTTGGCATGGCATAGCCCTTCAAAGCATCCCCACAGCCCTTGACCTCTTCCAGACCAGAGATGAGGCAAAACTCATGTCAGAAGGGCTTTTGCTTTCTGAATGCATGGGGTGGCCTTTGGCAGCAGCGTGAGCCTCTCCTCTCATGCAGCATGGCCATGACCCATTGCTCCAGATTGGGAGCCATAACAACACAGAGATGCAAGTCTGTCTGCATCATCTGCCCTTGGGACCACAGGCCACGCTACAGCAAGCCCCATTACAGCAAACTACAAAACAAAAGTCTTCACCCTGGGAAACGGGCAACCAACAGGGAATGCAGCAGAGGTCTATAACATCATGAATAGTCATTCATTCATTTATAAAATGCAAAAAATAAGAAGCACCCAACAAAATGAGATGGGTGCATCTAAAACCAAAAATGGTGCTTTTGTGTAAAATGTCCTTTTCATTGTGAAATTAACTGCAAGAGACATCCATTAAGGCCAAAAGTGTAATTGGGTTCAAACAACACGAAGCGATGGAGCAGAAATCCACACATGGGTCCTTAATTTGGATGCAGCTTTTGGCTTATGAATTTCTGAGCGCTGGAATCTGATTTGATATGTGAGGGGACACAGAAATACACACTTACCTAGCTTCTTGCATATGGTCTTACTAAACATAACTGTTGAATGCAAGACAAAATACTGGGCTACATGGACTTCAGTTTGATCCACTATGTCTGTCCTTGAGTGTATTTATCTTTAAAGCTTGTGTTTAATGAATCAGGAGAAAACACCCTTGATCCCAGCACACAAAACTATACACTGTATTCAATTATCTAATTGTTGGGAAATGTGCAAAGACATCTAATTTGCCTTTGAAAGGAACTTGAATTTTATCTCCTTATCATGCATGTCAGGGGATTTTTCTTGCGTGATTAAATCAGACCTGTTCAGTAATACAGAGTTCAACATACTGGCATCTAGAATGACAAAAATGGGTCGAGGTTTCATTGCCTGTGTAGAGCTGGTTGTGAAAGTAGCTTACTAACAAGTGTGGCATCCAGGCTTAGAACCCTTTTTCATCACGGGCTTCAGGATTTTTCATTCATTAATTCCAGAGAAAACTAAGACTTTTTTTTCCCCCACTTTTTTCCTTTCAGATCTAGGAAATACAAGCGTGTGTGCTGTATTTCATGGTGGACAAATCTTAATTATTATTGATTGCTTTCTGACAGCCTAGTACATGAAGTGCTAACGGAATGCAAACCTGAAATCTGAAATTCTGCCCAGTGTCAGGTACTACCTGACTGTAGATGTTTTTTTAACAAAGAGAATAAAGTCGAGCTGTTCTGCAGATTTTGACTAATGCTTCACAGAAAAACCACAGAGAGGCTGCAATCAGTGTTCCATGTACAATTACAAGTTTGAATAAAGTTGACACTACCTTGAAATACTTTTCTGAAGATTACCAAAATGCCATTATGTTGTTATAAATGCATTAATTAAAACATTAATGAAGTAGCTTCAAAATTCAGATATAAGTGAAGAAATAATACAATTTAATGATTAAATATACCTAAATATTCTTCTGTTCCAACTTTATCCTGGTCTTTTTTTACCTCACTAAGATTTGGATGATTTATTTTTGTGAAAGTTCACTTATTTCTGTTGCATAATAGCAATAGATGTCAGTCTATTTCTGCCGTCATAATTAGTTGCTGTGGAGATGGCTGAAATATCATGCATTATAATTGCAAATGAGGAGTAAGCAGCAGGAAAAGATGACATTGATAATCTGCAAATATTGCAAGGTTACTTGAAACTAGTTAAGTACAAGATATTTGAATTTGCCATAAAGAGCAGGCTTACAGAATATGGGCGTGGCGTACGTTTCAGATGAATACACTGTGAAGAAACACAACAGTTACATTTGATGGCATCTTAAATGTAGCTTAATGTTAAAGTAGAATATTCATACAGCCCATGCATCTTATGATTTTGTTACATATAATTTTTCTTAAGGCCTATAGAAGAGCCACTTAAGGCATTCACCTTTATTAATATGAGGTAAAAAACCCCATAGGAGTAGTGCATAAAATCAGTAGGTGTTATCCTGAACTAATATTCTTTGGCAGATAAATGAAGGAGAAACAGGTGTTCAAGTGTCTGCATGAAAAGTGGCTAGAATTATCCCCTTGACATAGTTCTTTAAAAGGCAAGAATCGAACTGCATCTTTCACCAGAGACTAATGAACCCCTTGGAGGAAGGACAAAGTAGACAAAAATAAAATTCCTGATGTACTGTTTTACAATAAAATTCCTTTGCATTATGTTGTATTTTGCTTTAGGGCTGGCTGGCACTTCAATCCACACCTCAGCTGTGTAACGAGAAAAGCATAACTGGTTGCATGTAATGATGCTGCCTTCATACAGCCACTGTGTGCACTTCCAAAACACTACCATTATAAAATCTTTGCCTTTTCTGCCTCAGTAGCATGAAGCAATTGGCCTGCATTAAGAAAAAAGATTCCCCAAATTATGCTTTTATGAAGAAACAAACTTTTTAAAGCTTGACTGAGCTAAACACTGAGTTAAATACTCTCTTACGTGTTGCTGTTTAGAGCTAAGTTGCTGTATTCTGAAACGTGAAGGGAAAGTGAGAAGCATTAAGGGAAAGTGAGAAGCAGCTGTATGTAAAACAAGATTTCTTCCCCTGCCTGAGCATAGCTGAGTGATATCAGAATTATATTCCCCAGATTTCCATGTCATTATTTGGATAGCTTTTTAAACACCAAACATCTTATTAAGATAATTTATGTGGACTGACCTAAGGATGGTAGAGCCTCAGAATATCAGTGGATTTATACTGATTCAGCAACCAAACACTGAGTGATTTTAGTATCGACAAACCTTCTGAGTTCAAAGATATTGGAAAGGAAAGAGGTCTTGTTTGTGTGAAGATGAACCAGGACACCCCATTCTGACCCACCCCGATGTTCAGAGAGGCGCTTACATCAGCCACTTAACAAGGCAAAAACCAAAATACGCTCACCTGCTGTCTTATCCACTTACTGTACTTTTTCAAGCCACTGTTGCTGATGTGGTAGCCTGATTATTAGGCTAATTTGATGTGAAACCTCTTCCTTTTAAACAGATTTGTTTGTATGTATTAAAGGCCTTTGCTTAGCAGGCAATTAAACAAATACATATAAAACTGAAAACGCATCTGGTTTGGAAATTTTCTTCTCTGTGTTGGTCAAAGTAGAGACTGCACATCTCCCTCACAAACCTCTCATAAAGGCTGGGCAGGATGCGCAGTGTCTACCTGTTACTTCTGCATGCTAAATAAGACCATGATGCACAGCTGCATACAACAGTGTTACACATCAATATGGGTCTGAGGGATGCTCTAAGAGCACTGAAAAAAAATTGAGTTTTACCGAGAACTTTTTACACCTCCAATTCCATTACAAATTATAGGCCTCCTACTGTTATGCATCAATAGAGAAATACTAGTACAGTTCTGTGTCCAGCCTGGGGCTCCGTGGGACCATAAAGGCACTGACTAAGTGGAGCAAGTCCAGCGGTGACACACCACTACAGCTGACCATGATGTGCAAGAGGGGCTCAAGGGAGCTGGGTTTACTTATTCAGCTTGAGAAGTGAAGGCTGAGGAAGGATCTGACGGTCATCTGTCACTACCTAAAGTGTGGGTATAACAGAGGCAGAGCCACATGGCGCCACATGGCGGAAGGCAATCGACAAGTTGCAACAAGGGAAATTCTGATCACATACAAACAAAAATGTCCTCATGATGAACGCAGTCAAATGTTGGAAATGGTTTCCCAGAGTCTCCGTCTCCATCTCTTGTAACATTTAAAAGTCAACGGGGAAACCTCCAGAGAGGGCCCTGCTTTGAGCTTTTGCTTAAGGCCTATAGAAGAGGATCAGATACACTCAAGACATCTTCCAGTCTGTATTAGTCCATTATTTCTATTCAACAAATAGTAAAAGTGCTGGAGCGTGCAGGGACACACCACACTGATGGATCACGCTGATACCACTAACTGTTGCGGTATATATTATGACACCCAACAGGTTCCACTTCTTTTGCACTAAAATGGTAAAAGCCTTAAAATCCACACTGCTAACCTTATGTTTCTATGTTTACAAAGAAAAGCACACCACTTCATCCCAACTGAAATTAACTGAAGTTATGTTTGAGCCTTTCCTTGCACTGTAGCGGTACTGCAGCATACCACATGCACCCTGAAGGCACCATACCACATCACTTTTGCCTTTCAGCAGCCAGTTGAACCACCCAGTGTGACCATAGTCATGCACAGTCACCATCCGGTGGCACTCCATTTTATAAAAAGTCCAAGTTAATAATTTTTAGAGCTGAATATATATAATAGTCAGAAAGGAAAACACCGTTAATCTCAGTCACTGCAAATTTTAATTAAGCTAGGTTTAAGCCCAGTTGACTCAGCTACCATTTTAACAATAAATGAAGTCATGCAGCAGTATAAGCAATTTGATGAGGGAGTTATGAAATCATTAGTGAAAGCTTTCAGGACCAACACTGGCAAATACCCGGTGTAAGCAACAAATGCTTAGTATGGCTTGGGATAGGAAACAACTCCTTTAAGGATCTTTTAACTGCAGTTATCAACTGGCTCCTGAAAACAGATACCACTATCACTACTCGTTGGTCTAATCTGTGAGGTTATCCAGCTGGGTAATTTTCATGGACTCAGGTACCAGTTTCCTTAATTTCTTTCTGCAGCAATGAAGGAGTAACACCGTCTGCACTGAAATCTCCTAGAATGGGTGAGACTTGGTACAGGTCTGATACTGTAAATAGTTAATTGGGACCATGTCACTTATTCTTATGTGTGAGCTATTTCTTTGTCATAAGAGATGAGTCCTTTAACAGCTGTATGGACTCCTGCAGTGAGTTCTCCCCACACTGACTTCACCTTTGCACTGCAGTTTTCCACTGGATTTCATCTGTGTATCAATATACGCTTTCTTTAGTTTTTCTTTTTAACTAATTTGTGATACTATTTACCCCAGCAATTCTCACAGGCGCTACCATATGAAAACATATTTGCATTATGCAGCTATACAGTGCAGCTGCATTTTGATGGTAAGTCTCAGAATGGTGGTAACTGCCAATCTGAAGACCGATCGCTTGAGAATCAATGGTCTAGACACTTCTGGGTCAATGGAGGTGACCTTATATTTTGCAGGTCATGAACTCAGAAGTTTAGGCAATTCCTCTCCCAATTACAGATACAATAACTAACACAGCTGATAACTGACTGAGGTTACAACTTAAAAAGGAGAATATTTCAGTCCCTTCTAATATTTCAGGCACCCTTGTGTGACTGGACAAGGAAATGAGACCAGGAAGCACTGAAACTTTATAAACAGAAAACCACCAGAGACATACATTATTTCACCTTCTTTAAATGAAATGCAAAGGTTTATTGGGCTTTAAGTTTAGGGAAAGGTTCAGGAAATCTTTGTTTTATTGGAAAGAGTATACTTGTTCATATTGTAAGCCATGTGGATTAACAGGAACTTACTATGAACCTGGGTCTCAGTCCTGAAATACTTCTTCAGATGCCTCTCCCATTGACATCAATCCAAGCTTTGAATGCAGAGAGATCTGTAAGTTCAGCCCCCTAGACTGCATAAACTCTTTTTTCTGTTCCCAAAAACCCTTCCAATATAATTGTAGTCTTTAAGAAATACTTTAGGAAACTAAGAAAAGCTCAAGAGCATCAGACTTTTAGGGAATCTCTTTTGCCTTTGGGATGGGATTTATTTGCCTAACAGTAGCAGGTAGTTGCCTTTCTTTTTCCCATTTTGTTGTTTATTTAATAGGTACTGGCTGAAAATAAATGAGATGTCAATGCCGTAGTATTACTAAGCTTCAAAGGTACTAGCTTGGTCAAACAGTCCAGACATGCCCATGAATATGAGCAGGATTTCCAGACTGCTTTGTGGTATCTGACATAACAACAATGCATAATAAAATACATAATAACTACTACACAAACTGACACCAACCACAGAAATGTATGATTATCCACAAAGCCAAGAAATAAAACAATGCAGAATGAAAAGTTAGAAAAAAAAATCCAGGAAAAAGTAGAAAATTAAAGAAGTTTTTTCCCCTGGCATTCAGATGACATATTAGGGTTTTGAAGGCTGTATCTGAGAAAAAGCCAAGGGCTAAACATGGTGGAGATGATGAATGTATGAAAACCACTGAGCAGTTACTGGGTGGGTTGTTCTTGAAAGCATCTCTTGTGTAATTCTCAAGAAGTAAAACCCTGCAGGACTTTAAATCTGCTTAGCATTATCTTGAATATTTTGGAGCTTAAATAGCCTTTTATCTTGTCTTTTAGAGATCAAGGGGGAGTCAGGCAGGTGTGACTGTTAAGTATCACTGCAGGAAAATATTCAGTCAGTGTTATATAAGGAGTGGAATGAGGCATATTCACAACAGGCTTACTGCCTTGGCAAAGAACAGAAGATAATTAAATAATGATGATTTTATATTTGCAGAAAATTATTTAATGACACTGTATTTATTTAGTCAATGGATAGATATGGAAATGCCAGCTGGCTTCTCTCCATCTCAACATATTATAGTGAGTTCTGACTTTTTTTCAAGAGTAAAAATAAAGACCCAATTTAGGTAACTAATTACTACAATCACAGAACCAAATCCCGCTCTCATTATACCTTTTTAAATCTTAGATGAAATTTCACTGGAGTTCATGTGCTTATTGCGGATATAGATTGATGCAGCAGGGTGCACATATTTTTGCATTGCTTAAATTACTCTAAACAATGGTGTAAGTTGACAGTTGAAAAAAAATTTAAAGGGGGAAAATCTCTTTTTAAAACAATTACTTTGCTTGCCCCATTTGATTTTTTTTCTTGGTACATAAAAACGCCTGAAAAGAGACAGAGGTGAACAGTACTTCCGTACTATTGTTTTCACTTCATCTCAGAAATATCAGGTAAAGGAATGCTTGATTATCTCTGGTTTTGTTAAAGAACTTTTGAGGGATTGAAATTATATTTGCTGTGTAATGCTATTGGACTTTGTAAAACTGTTCTTCTTCCCCAAACAGTTAATCATACATGTTTAACTGATGCTACAAAGAACAAACTTTTAGCAGATTTGGTAAGCATTTTTGTCATTCTGTTCTTGAGAGGACACAAGTTGAACTACTCAGGTTAAGTGTGTTCCAGGGCAGATAAAATCTGCATTTTTAATTCAGGAGAAAATGCAAATATAAATGCATATTAATGTCCATCTTCCTTGTAAATAGACTAAAATAGAAACAGAAGTCCTCCTCCCATTGTAAGTCACTTTTACTAAAGTTCAAACACCAGAACTCAAAAGAGAATCTATGATGCATTTGATTTCCCACATTATTTATAAAGAAGAGGCAATTTTTTTTTTCAAGTGACTTTCTGATTGCCTCCTGCTCTATCCCTTTATTTTGGCCTGGCATGCTGTAAGAAGAACAATCACAGCAACATAAGCATTAGATACAGGCTCTGACAACCAAATCAAACTCTAAAAAAAAAAATCAATTGTCACATTAAAATTGCTTTTGGTATTACATCTTTCATCAGAAAGATGGTAATACATCCTGAGCCTACATAAACAGATTACTCAACCACCCCTGAAGTGCAGCCAGTACTGGGGTGGGAAGCAATAATCGCGGTGCGCTAGCAACACAGCAGAGCATCTTTTGAGGGAATGCAAAAAAACCCCATGAGTGGAAATTGCACAGGCAAAGTATGAAAGGGGAAGGCTGAAATAATCGCCCAAGGTGGGACTCGATCCAAAGGCGAAGTTACTGTTCTTGTCCTTGTGAAAATTTCTAAGGTATCTTTACTGACTGCAAGTAGTTGTTAATGCCTTCCTTCCTCTTAAACATAATCCTTAGCAGTATAACTTTCCTTAGTGATGCAGTAAAGCTATAGTTTAGAGAATAGAGCAGACCCTGTAGCCAGTTAGTAACACTTTCAACAGCTCTGCTCATTTCCCTAGAAAGGATGTAAACCACGAGGGACACACAAACATGAAGAACCTAACCTTCGCTATGCAATAAGAGCAAGACCCGGATATTCCTTCAGAGAAGCACAGACCCTGCACCTTACTATGGCTGTGTCAGAGTAGGTGACCATGCTCGTCTTCCCTGTGGCTCGACTCTGAACAAAACTGCTCTAGGACTGGGCATATACAGTGACAGCACCTGCAAGGGAAATTTTCATAGCCACTCTCATGACATGCAAAGTTAAGTGCACAGAACAGACACCAGAAGTTGGGAAAAAAGACCAATTCTGTCTCAGATATTTTTAAGACCTTTCTAAAATAAAACCTGCATATGAATTTCCATGGAGAAAAGAGACGAGCTAAGCCTGTTTCGTGAAATCTTGATTATTTATGCATTTGCCCTTGACAGAATTCTTCAGCTTACCATGTTTGCAAAGCAAGTAACTTGATAATGCAAGAAAGTTTTCCTAGCTTTTCCCAAAGCGGATGTGTACGAAAATATAGAATTCAGCTTACTAGAAACTATGAATAAATAAATACATAAATATGGGAATTTTCCTCCTAGCCAATTTCACTAACAGCAGTATTTCACTTTTTGCACTGTTATCGTCCCCTAAACATATCTCATATTCACATAGAACTGTGTGCTGCAGTGTTATTCGAAGTAACGAATGAAGAGCACCACCATCAGTGGGTGTTGATTGACTGGACTACTGGTAACTCTCCATTTTTTTTACAAAAGAACAACAGGAGTCTGCTTATTTCACAGAAGTGGTGAGTCGTGCAAAAAGAATATGAAAGAGTTGTTCACATCACATTAACTTAACCACAAAGGTATGGTGTAGGGCCAGCCTTTTTTATAAAATCTACACTGGCAGCCTTTTAACCATGCTTCCTAAGGTAGAGAGGTGATGTTTTCCAAAGTAACAGAATAGTTCTGTGGTTTTTGAAAAACGTATACTTCTTTCAATGTTTTGCTGGAAAATACTTCCTCAAGCCAGTTGTTATGAATGCAGTAAAATACTTCCTTTAAACTGTAAAAACCTGCAGCTTTGGAACCTGACAAGGGGATGAGTCTGACTCAAAGGTTAATTGTATCCAAACAAAATTATCAAATCCCACGTGAGCAAGCATCTTCTTACCAGGAGTCACAACCATACCCAAGAATAATCGTCGTTTCTTCTCTCTTTGCTGAATTCATACTTTTTTTCAGGAAGATTTTCCTTTCTCATGCTTTGATTCTTTTCCCCTCCTTCAGGCCCTGGGAAACACGCAGTAACTACACAGAGGGTGCCTGGAGAAGAGGGGAGGCAACTGTTTTGCCAGCCTGATAAATTAGGTGCTTAACTGCTTTGCTAAATCTGGGCTTGAGTACTCCACATTTTTTCCAGGCTCCCCGGTTTCTGTAAAGTTTCAAGAGGTTGTTTTGCTGGACTCATAAATTACAGCACAACACAATTCTCTTACCCTGTGAGGTGCTCTGTTGTCATTCATAAATAATTTGCATTTCAACAGCAGCTTTTGTCAAAGAAAAAGAGCTCAAATACCGGAGTACTGTTTTAACAGCCCCTCTCTCAGGTACTATTCCTATTGGAAATCTAAGGCAAACTCCACATCTGTGCTTGGTGCTCGATCTGCAGATAAGGCTCCCACACCACCCCCAGGCAGGTAATGCCCTTCTGCCCCATAGTTCTTGAAGTAATATGCAAGGGGATTACTGTGCAGTATGTCTGCTCCCCACTCAAAGCACTCCATTGCTTAGACAGTGGGAATACAACTCACATTTTTACTACTACTTCCATCTGATAACTTAACTTTAGTTGTGACTCCCGTAATTTCCTGTGGATGAAGGAACCGATCGTACTGGTTGAGCAGTTACCATCGTTATCTGGTTAACTTCACTGGTTGTATCCATAAAGCTGGCCAACAATTAAAAAAGCAATAGCACCCGCATCTCCCACACAACTAGTTCCATACACACCCCAGAAATTTAGGGACTGCAACACTAAGATTAACTCTTTTGAAATGACAGCAGTTTCCTTTGAAACTAATTCAACTTCGGTAAGTAAAAATACCAGGATCACTCTGAAAACATTACAAATGCCATCTCTAATGTTCAAGTAAAACGCACAGCTTGCTGGGAAAATTGAAGCATGATGTTTTTCACATGAATACTCATTTAATGGAGGAAAATAAGCCTGTAACCTTAATAAGTTCGGTTTCACCTAGCTGAAAACTACCATATTTCCTACATGCTCTAATATTTGTGATGCCTCTGCTTTCTCCGATAGAATTTAAATGAGGAATAAATGGTTTCAACATAAATAAATAAAAAGTTTAAAATGTCTAAGAAGCCTTTATGATCAAAGACAGTTGAATTAAAAATACCTTTGCAAGTCTCATTCTATTTAGAAATATTAACCTTTCTGCCAGGAAATAAGCACACATATAGTGATTCCCTCAGATAGGTTTGCAATGAGAAGTTCAGTTAAGAGGAACCCAGTTTAAATGAGACAAGAGATAAGGTAGGGTATTGTCCTAACACGAATTGCTTTCCCTTAAGATCACATTGCCTTCATATAACATTTTTATTTAAAAAGACCCTGTCACGTATCTCTGTCTGAGTATGAATGCTCAGTGTAAATGCTCCCACAATGTAATTTACTACTGAATTTAAGGAACTGAATAATGACAGATTTTATTAGTCCAGCAGAACAACCTTTAGACGGGTTTAGTTATGTGGACTCTGTTCATCAAGGACATTTTGTGAAGTGGGAGAAGGTCAAACTCCTTAAAGACAATCTCCTTTCACGGGGAAGAAAGCATTAATTATTTCCTTGTCTGTAGGGATATTACCAGAGTGGTTAACTGAAATACTCTGTAGCATTAAAACCAAGCTCAACTGGACCAGGATCCAAGTACACCAAGACAAAAATAACCAAGCCCAGCTTTCAGCTGACTTCACCTATGAGTTTGTTCAATTAGAAACAGCAGAACTTGCTGATTATTAGCTGTAGCCTCTAGCCTTACTTTAGTACCTATTAGTAAAAATACCTTAAACTTCTTATCAACTTAAAACACATTCTGTGTTGAATTACTTTATTGTTATCCTTCCTGATGGAGTGGACTCACACAGTTCACATAAACACGACTGTTGCAATCCCTCTACTCTGTTGAAATAAAGGAATTCAGGAAAACACAATGTTTTGAAATTCCAGAGAGAACATTTCCCAAAACCTTACCAAAACACCTTTGGGACAGAGGCATTTAAGGGCTCAGGAGCTTAGTTTCGCATATTAGTTATAAATGGCATCTTTTAGTTAAACACCATAATACTTATCTTCTGGGCTGAGCTGTGTAGATCAGAAAAAGTTTGGAAAATGGGGAGGGGGCACTGAAGAGAGCAAGAAGAACCTGAAACTTCGTCAGCCAGGTTGAGCCTGTCCTAAGCAGCGAAGTTTGAAGACTACCTTTATATGAGGATGCTACTTTTGCCTTTTCCCTGCTAGCTGGTGACTGCTGGAGCACATCTGTCCAGCTGTGTTCTCTTCTCTAGACATTTATGCTTTATGGGTGAGGAAGAAAGAAACAGCATGTGCACTGCCTGCAGGAAGGAGGTCACAGACTTGATTTCTCTCTAGGGCTTTGCTGTGGCACAGACTCAGAGAGGGAAGAAGTGTCTAAATCTTGCAAGTTGCATTGACAAAGCAAATAAACCCTAATAATCTTCTCCATAGTCCATGTCAGGAATCTGTTGCTAAGATAGTGGAGATGAGCTCCGTCCCATAGTTTCTAGGGTCTCAGAGAAGTAGCTGAAAGGTGACCAGTGCTGATTATAACAAAATTCAGTAAGATACTCTTGACCGCGTTACTGGATCATGATGGCCTGGTAGCTGGTGCAGACAGGGGAGCTGTAATTCTGAGTCTCTGATGCTAGCACTGGGAATTTGCAGTCTACAGCCCTGAAAAGGCTAATAAATTTGCTTATTAGCAACCTAACATCATATAGTGAGTAGGAATGCATTTCAACATAAAGCACACTGCACTGGTGATCCTACCCATTGGGTTGACTGATCACAGATTTGATGACTTATTAGAAACACTACTAGACTTACTCTTTTTCAAATGTTTTCCACGGGTCTTTAGGAAAACAGGATTAAATAGGGATGAAAGGGAGGTAGCTACTGACAAAGCTACTTTAGAGGCAATCTGGACTTTTATGAGACTGTGCGTACTCGTGTGACCCCCCCCTCCCACCCCCCCTGCAATGTTGTTATGCCTTCCCGAAACAATGTGTCTTTAAAATGTGACAAACAGCTAAGCAAGCATTACATAAAAAGACTTTGGCAGATTGCTTTTTCTCCTCTCTGTAAACTTTTGCCTCAAAATATTAAATACAATTATGAAGCATTCACCAGATTAAATGTTAAAGAGGTCTAATGCTCCATCTCTTATTTCTGGCAATGAAAAGCTTAATCTAATTAAAGCCATGAGTTGAATCTGTCTGCTGGTTCTAATCCTCCGCAGTTTTATTGTTAGGTTATGCAATCCTAATTAAAGATAATTTTAGACAACAGGAAAGGTTTCTTCTTAATGAGAGAAAAATATATACAATGTACTTGTGGGTCCATTTAAGAATTATTTTTAAGGTTTATTTTTAGCTAATAGTTTTCCATATATAAGCTACAACTAAGCATTCCCTCAGAGAAATCTCTCATTTTAGTATTTGCTATTGTAGTACTGTCACCCTGCGCTTGCACTTTGAATGCTACCACCTAAAATCCAGGCTCACTTCACTGCTATTCAGTACATTAAAATAGAGCAATGCAACATTTATCCTGTGCTTCTTGGTTCTAGTGTTCAACTTAAAAGGCCTTAACTTTCAGAAAAGTACTAAATACCCACACAGAGTTTTATAAAGGTCTCTGATCAGCCATCTCATGAAACATGAGTGATCGAAATCACTATTTTTAAAAACCTAAGCCATGACACTCCAGAGAAAATACATTTATTTTTAAGAAGTGAAGGAAATATAATGAATGGAATTACATCCAAAGCCAACTCTCAACACCATGATCTCCCTGCAGGGTGCTGCAGGAACGGTAGTTTTGGAAAGAGTGACAGAATTATTATAACTGTTGGGGAAACACTTTAGTCCCCCACATATGTCTCAGGGCACTCAGGAAGACCTAGCTTTTCTGCTGCAATGGTGTGGTCTAAGACCAAGGCCAGAACAGAACCAGTGAGAATGAAGCAGGAGATGTATCATTTCTCTTTCAGTATATCCATTTTTAATTATAAACTAAACATGAGTTAAAAAAATGTATAGAGGAAACCTGAACTGGATGTTATTATTCTGTGAATGACAGTCACAGCTGGAGATACGGATCTACCAAAAGAGGTTCGGGATGGCTGCAGCAGAGAGTAAGGGGGGTATGTTTGCCTATTTTTATTGCCCATTGTGGCAAGTGCATTATTGTCTGGAAAAGTAGCTGTGGGGGCTGTGTCCAGCCCTTTGAATTATAAATATAAGAGTTACTGCCCCTAAGGGGAAAAAGTGCTGTATGAGCACAAAGCTGTCATCTTGAATTCACTTTGCCCTTCTGTAGATGCAGGGCAAAAACTGTCTGCTAACAGCATGTCTAAAGCAGCCAAGTTTCCCGCTCTCTAAACTTAACTCAAATTGAGGTTATCATATTCTTACTAACCTACACTTCCGGGTATTCGGGGCTCAGCTGTGGGACTCACTGATTTGGGACGTGCCTCCGAGGCACAGGCGCAGAGGGATGACCCAGCTGCGTGCCCTGATCTGTGCTGGCACTCCCCTGCTGCTGCTGGTTTCACGCTTTCTGCAGCATGGGAGAGGGGAGGGTTGCAGGCATTTTTGGGGACAAAGGAGGAAAGGAAGAAACTGCAGGAGGAAGCGTGCTTAGGAAGAGACAGAGAGGAGAAAGCAAGCAAGAGCAAGAGCCAAAGGGAAATTCATAGCCCGGTCTGAAATGGTGAGGCAATATGCAGTTAACTCACTCGCTGGCACAAGACCCTGTCCAACATGCTATTCTGCTCTAAGCTTAGACAAAGGCTCCACAGGAAATCTCTAAGCTTCCACAGGCCTTTAATGTAGTTTTTTTAAGCCCAGCTAGGTTAAGTATGAAATGAAGAAAAGGCTTTCTCATGTTAGTTAAAGTGATACATACAGGCTTTTTTGTTTATAAATTTCTATTGCTACTATGCCTGCATTTTACATTAAGGAAGAGCAGGCATCGCTGCTCTGCTGTGGATTTCCTGAAGAAGTGATGAATAAGGCAACGGGAAATGGTGAGGTGCCTAAGGAAAATCACTCATGTACCTTCGTACTTCTCCAGTCAGGCAGTTAAGGAATCTGAGCCATTACGGTAGATGCAGTAAGGCATTTCCAAATGTTATTTTTTTACCATGTATTTCTACAAGGCACATCCTTGTAGGTGTTCTGGTCTCTGTTGTCACAACCAATGCCTATAATATTAATGTTATTTTTAGAGAAAGGAAAGCCTTAAGCTATAGTAAACACAACTTCCCCATTTAAGATCAATACTTAAAAAAAAAAAGTAAGTTTCAATTTCTTTTTGCACTTTTACTCTTCCAACTGGTCATTTTCTTTATGGCAATCTCTTGTTGCCAACCTCAAGATGGAGGAGGCAATTGCCTGGCTTGCATTTGAAGTCAAAATAAGATTGGTGTCTGATTCTTGTCAGATGCTAGACAAGAATAGAGTCTGAAAATCGGAATTTGAAAGTCTATTTTATGTGATGAACATATTGAACAGTGGGCTTTATTTCATCACAGTGTTTAATTTATCTTTTGTGACTACCCAAGAATGCTCTGTCAGTTTATTTTGCTGTTATGGGATCACAGCAAATAAAAGTTGTCTCTTTCTAAGACTTAGCAGGCATATGAAAAGATGGAAGTGAGTGGCAGATAACTGTCTGGACTTAACTGCACTACAGTTACTTAAATGATATAGACCCCTTAGAACAATTACCATAACTGGGCTGTTACAGGAAATCAACTTGATCTTTCATATGCCTTACTAGTAAAACTGGGCTGGGGGAGGTTAATTGGGGTATTTGCTGACGAAGTTCCCAGAGCCTGCATGCTCTTCTCTTTCTGTCTGGGGCTCAAGCGCTGAATATCATAATGTCAAATATTTTAGTCTTAACTCATTTTATCCTCATATTTTGCCATAAATTTTCAGGTCAAAAAAAATCTCTATTTAACTTAGTTACAAATGGGACCATGCAGAAATAACCTTTAGTTTAATGGGCATGTTCTTCATGTTTTTTATAGCCAGCTGTCTATAGCTTTTCTTTACCAATAGTAACTCCAGCACAAAGGACCCCATCAGCCTTCAAAGAGATGCTCAGTGACTGAGCAATTTAAACAGAGCTTTACCAGCTTCCCCCGAGCGTGACCAGGTTTTGCAGTTTTGGCAGGAGAGGTTACCTGGCTGGTTCCAGTTGTAGGGCAGGTTGAAATCACTGGGTGTAGGCTTATGTTAATGTTCAGGGCGGCATGGCTGAGCAGTGAGGTTTACTTAACAAGTCCTGAAAGGTCAGAAAGGACGAGGTGAAGGCTGGGGATGAGGAACTTGCTTTGCAGAGAGGCACTGCGATCTGCAGCCAGATATAGTACACAACTTGGAAGCACTAAGCGCGCAGTCCCAGGATGATAACCCACCGATAATCAATACAGTAAAGCCGCTGCCTAAGCCAGGCAGGCCGCATGCGCAGAGATCTGCAGGAATGAGGAGGCACTCTGCATTGCACAGCAGACTGGCAGCAGAGCTCAGAACATAATGGGGTTTTCTGATTCCCAGCCTGGCTGCTTAGTCATCACTCCAACTTTAATCAACTTCCAAGTACAATGGTGCAAAAAATTCAGAAATATGTCCCACCTTTTGCTGCAATTTCTGCCAAAACTAAACTTCGGCTACAAATCTAAGCAGTTGTTTAACTGTGAGAAAAAACAGTGAGAACCCTGCAGGAAGAGAGGGATATGACAGGGGAAAGAGCCCCCTCACTGCTCTGTGGGGTCAGTGTCTGCTGACCAGAGCCCAGCCTGGGAGCAAACACACACACTTTAGACCATCACCTTTTCCTTACGTGTGAAAATAAATGAGCCCAGCTAAAGAGGAAGAAGAGCTTTCAGTCAACATAGAAAGAAGCGTGTGGTATCCTGACCACCCTCAGTTTGGCACTAGCAGGGTCCCAACTCTGGCTTTGACTGCTATTCTTGTCTACTGCTCTCCTGGGCTCCCTTAGAAGCTAGCAATTAATAACTAGCATAGCCGCCCGAGGGAGATTTCCTTGCTGAATTTCATCTATGTGAAATAAATCTGGTTAAGATGAATGGTTTCTCAAGAGCTATATTCTGTGCTGAGCACTTCTTAAACACAGAAAGCTGAATGCTTATCATGTACTACGTAGCTAAAATCTGCAGAAAAAAAATGTATCTGGAAAATGGCAATAAAAATATCTCCAGTGATTTAGAAAGTCACTATTATGAGTTATTTCTACAGCTTCCATATATTTCCTATATATTCAAACATTGCAAACAAACTACGTACATTTATTTTTAATAAATTTATGGAAGCAGTCTAACATCCCCTTTCCACCACTGTCTTCATTCTCTATTCAGCTAAACCACAGAGGAGTTGACCCAGAGCAGTGCATACTTGTGTTAGACAGCCTGTGCTGGTGTAGGCAGCTGTGGCTGGTCCCACCAGCCAAATGCTGTTGAGTCATATAATCATTAGCAAAGGGACCATTACAAAGATGATGCTTAGCTATGAATTATGTTGGTAATATACAGTTAAGACTTAATTTTGTTTCAAATGGCCTGCATTATATTAGGTGAAGATCAGATCTTTTTTCAGCCAGGATAAGGCTCTGGTGACAGGATTCGGTAAACCCTACCCGTTTATGTTACTTCAAACGTTTTTTCCTATATAAACGTATGGACTCATCATCCACCCAGCCAGCCAACTGTGTTTTTATGGGTAATCATGTGAGCGAAACTTGACTGTGCAAATATTTATGAAAAGAAAATGTGAACAGGCAGACATGCATGACCGAAATGAATTAAAAATTAACTACAGAGATGTTTTTCCAGTCTAATATTTATGAAAGTTAGGTATGCTAGATTTTAATGCTAAAGAAACATGTCTATGCTTATGCTCCTGCTTTGAGAAAATATGCTAGTAGGAAAATAGGCTAAAGGATGGGCAGTCTATGGCACAAGGTGCTTTTTATTTTCTGCTCATTACAAACTACCTAAAGATACAGCGGAGTTGAACAAAGTGGGCTTAGATACTTGTAATAAGCAGTTCAATGCCGCAGCATCCTCAGAGGAATCAGAATGGAGACACCTGACCTTGAGTTTATTCTAGTGCTTTTATATAGCAGAATATAATGACACAGATGGGCAGAGTCAGGGAGCCCAGCCAGCTGTGCTGAGGAAGTAACAGAGCAGAGGCAAAAGTTTTAGAAACAACACTAAAGAGCAGTAAGCATTTTCTGAAGTACTTGCTTTACTTTAAATTCACCTTACTGCTACTGGATTTACTATGTCCAGCAAAATGACTGCAGATACAAAATTTATTTTAAAAATATACACGATTACATATTCTGATATGGCCAGCCACGTGCTTTCTGACAAATAGCAATATCATTACTAAAGCTAAAATAAAACACTAAAATAACTCCCTCTTTGTAACACAGAGGCTGACATTGTTTGCTCAGCTGAAGCACATACCGCATAGATGAGATGCTAGAAACCTGGCAAAACCAGGGAGGATCTTGCATTAGAACTTCTGAAACCTCTTCATTCCCTTATTGGTATTAGTCCTCCCTATCTTTCAGAGTACAACTTACTACATAAACGTAATCTCACATTTTTTCTTCCAAGTTGCAATAACATTGTGCAAATAATCTGGGAATGGACAGCCAACTGATAGCATGTTCATGGAAAAGATCCTCCTAGAAGCTATGTTAAGGCACATGGAGGACAGGGAGGTTATCTGAGGCAGCCAGCATGGCTTCACTGAGGGCAAGTCCTGCCTGACCAACCTAGTGGCCTTCTATGATGGGGTGACAACATCAGTGGACAAGGGAAGAGCTACAGATGTCATCTATCTGGACTTCTTTAAGGCCTTTGAGACGGTCCCCCACAGCATCCTTCTCTCTGAGATGAGAAGGAGATATGGATTTGATGGGTGGACTGTTCAGTGGATAAGGAACTGGTTGGATGGTCACATCCAGAGGGTAGAGGTCAATGGCTCAATGTCCAGATGGAGACCAGTGACGAGTAGTGTCTCTCAAGGGTCTGTACTGGGACCGATACTCTTTAATATCTTCATCAATGACATAAACAGTGGGATCGAGTGCACCCTCAGCAAGTTTGCAGGTGACACCAAGCTGAGTGGTGCAATTGATATGCCAGAAGGACGGGATGTCATCCAGAGAGACCTGGACAAGCTGGAGAGGTGGGCCTGTGAGGACCTCATGAGGTTCAACAAGACCAAGTGCAAGGTCCTGCACCTGGGTTGGGGCAGCCCTGGTATCAATACAGACTGGGTGATGAAGAGATCGAGAGCAGCCCTGTGGAGAAGGATTGGGAGTACTGGTGAATGAAAAGCTGGACATGACCTGGCAATGCACGCTTGCAGCCCAGAAGGCCAACTGTATCCTGGGCTGCATCAAAAGCAGCGTGGCCAGTGGGTCTGGGGAGGTGATTCTGCCCCTCTGCTCCGCTCTGGTGAGACCCCACCTGCAGTGCTGCACCCAGCTCTGGAGCCCTCGGCACAGGAAAGATATGGACCTATTGAAGCGGGTCCAGAGGAGGGCCACAAAAATGGTCCAAGGGCTGGAGCACCGCTCCTACGGGGACAGGCTGAGAGAGTTGGGGCTGAGAAGAGAAGGCTGTGGGGAGACCTTATTGCGGCCTTCTAGTACTTAAAGAGGGAGTATAGGAAGGATGGGTACAATCTCATTAGCAAGGCCTGTTGTGACAGGACAGGGAGTAATTATTTTAAACTAGAGGGTAGATTTAGACTGGATATAAGGTTTGTTTTTTTTTTTTTACTGTGATGGTGGTGAAACACTGGAGCAGGTTCCTCAGAGAGGTTGTAGGTGTCCCATTCCTAGAAACATTCAAGGTCAGGTTGGACGGGGCTCTGAGTAACCTATGTAGTTGATGATGTCCCTGCTCACTGCAGGGGGTTGGACTAGATGACCTCAAAAGGTCCCTTCCAACCCAAAACATTCTATGATTCTATGTTCTGCACAAACCTCTTCTCTTTGAAGTTTACAGCCTACATTATCTGTCAGTCATATATAACTAAGTGTCAAGTAAGATCCTATGCCATTTGTAACACCAAAATAATGTCAAAACTCCATTAATAAGATTGGATCAAAAGACTTTCCTCACTGCAGAAATGCTTCTCGCCCACTCTACAGCTTTGCACATAAATGTCTCTGAGCTCTGAAGTATCTCATTTGAGAAATGGCTAATATTATGCAGTAGATATTTGTACCTACAAAAATATTATATGGAAAAGATAACCCATATAGAAACAGAGAACATGCTAACACCCATCTTTATGGCTTCAACCATAGCAGCTGTGTGCGGGACAGCTGCTGCTCTACATGACTTTTCCAAGGTCCCACCAAGAGTCTCTGAAAAACAGTGACTTGAGCCAGGCTGCCACCCCAAACCAATAACTTTGTGGTGGGTTGACCCTGGCTGGACACCAGGTGCCCACCAAAGCTGCTCCATCATTCCCATCCTCAGATGGACAGGGGAGAGAAAATACAATGAAAGGCTTGTGGGTTGAGGTAAGGACAGGGAGAAAACACTCAGTAATTACCATCACAAGCAAAACTGACTCAACTCAGGAAAATAAATTTCATTTACCACCAAAGTAGGGTAATGAGGAAAAAAACCTAAATCTTAAAACACCTTCCCCCCACCCCTCCCCTCTTCCTGGGCTTGACTTCACTCCCAAGTTCTCTACCTCCTACCCCCCAGTGGCACAGGGGGACGGGAAATGCAGTTTGGGGTCAGGTCATCACACGTTCTTCTCTGCGGCTCCTTCCTCCTCAGGGGAAGGACTCCTGACACTCTTCCCCTGCTCCAGCACGGGGTCCCTCCCACAGAAGACAGTTCTACACAAACTTGTCCAATGTGAGTTCTTCCCACAGGTTGCAGTTCTTCACAAACTGCTCCAGCGTGGATCTCTTCCACAGGGTGCAGTCCTTCAGGAACAGACTGTTCCAGTGTGGGTCCCCCACGGGGTCTCAAGTCCCGCCAGCAAACCTGCTCCAGCGTGGGCTCCTCTCTCCACAAGGCCACAGGTCCTGCCAGGAGCCTGCTCCAGCACAAGCTTCCCATGGGATCACAGCCTCCTTCAGGCACATCTACCTGCCTGTGGGGTCCTCCACAGGCTGCAGGGGAATCTCTGCTCCAGTGCCTGGAGCACCTCCTCCCTCTCCTTCACTGACTTTGGTGTCTGCAGGGTTCCTTGTCTCACATATTCTCACGCCTCTCTCTGGCTGAAGTTGCACAGGTTTTTTTCCCCTTAAATATGTTATCCCAGAGGCACTACACCACTGTCACTCGGCCTTGGCCAGTGGTGGGTCCATGTTGGAGCCAGCTGTCCTTGACTCTATTGGACACAGAGGAAGCTTCTAGAACCCCAATACAAACTTACATGGAGAGAAGACATCTGAAGCATAACAATTCTTTAATGAAAAGTCCCCACAGATGACCTTCACTTAAAAATGAACGGCAAAAGGGACCAGTATCCACTGATTGTAACAGTTTTCCCAGTCAATTTATTCTTTGAGAAAGGCAAGTTCTGCAAGGCTGATGCTCCTGGCTCCAGATTTCTCACCGGTTTCTTCACACAAGATTCAGAGCTGGTTTAATATGCAAATGCACATAAGCTTCCAGAAGCTTAGATGAAGATATTACAAAGTCCAATCCTGGTATTGCTGCTATGTTCTCAATCCCCACATTATAGCGCTTTCATCTGAAAATATGCTTAGATGGATAACACTCAGTATATGAATTTATGAGTATTTGTTTTTCTGGTTTGCTCAATACCACTTCTGCACTGTTATGAGTTACACACTTAAAGAAAATGATAGGACTCCAATTTTCTTTGCAATATCAGCATTATCCTGACTGTACATCAAAAGAAATGAACAATGGGCAAAGCTGTAACACAAGCACCAGAAGTGCCAGTAATATTCAATCAGGTATAAAAACTTCATGGTAACTGAGTATCCAGCACTTTTGTACCTTCCAGATGTAGTTGAAATACTGTACATATTTCATTGTTCTGAATTTAGATGTGAACTTCACCAGAGTTCAAGGAATATTTGTACTCAAACACGTGATCTAGGCACATTTGTAGCTAACAGCATTATTAAAAATTAATCTTTATAAATACATAATCATATTTTGGTGGCATAGAAACTTAAGTGGTTTGTGATGTCCTGCTGTTCTTCATAAAATCCTGCAATAATATGTTTTGCCCTTTTCTCCAACAACCCTACTGCTGCTGTGCTGTGGAATACTATTGACTAATATTAAAATAACACAGATAAAAGGCAAGTGTTGTGAGGTGTGTGTATAAACAGGTAGAGAGAGGTGGAGAGAACCAGATGAGAAGAGAGGTTTTTTCCTTATAAAGAACTGTGGCTTTTGTCTTTCTGATGCCAGCCTGTTCTCTTAACCAGTGGTTATTTCCCTGCCCTGATGCAAGTCTTCTGTATATCCCCCAAGCTGAAGAAGCATCACAGATTCCACTGAGAGGACCTTTCTAATTTAAGTAGAAAATTGCAATTATTTTGCCAAATCCTTTAATTAGCAGATGGTATTACAGCCATTGTTGGTCAGATAATGCTCTCAGTACACCAAAGCAATCCCTTTGTTCTCAAGCAGGACACGGAGATGTGAACAAAGAGAGTATTTTCCACTTTACTCTGCTGTAATTAAATGGAACAGAGTAGGGAAAGGACATGACAAATATAAGATCCCTGTTAAAGTGTTTGAAACCCTGGAAGTATTTTGCTAGCATTGTGACAAACCCAACTCAGAAAAATCACGATTAATTTTTCTGATGGAGCATCAAATCTACCTATTTTCATTTTAATACGTTTGACTGATGTTTAGGTACACCTGGTACATGTGTAACTTTGACCAGAACCGTCATAGGTAAAGCACTCCAGGAACTTCAAAAGCACTTCACTAGTATTGAAGAGATCCAATTAATTATACCCATATTACATACCTCTGAAAACTGATGCCACAAAACCACACCTAGGGGCATATTTTTAAGGACCCGCTATTCTCAAACAGAAAGGCAGTCTGAATGTTCAAATCGCCAAGGGGATGGCAGCTCCTGAAATCCTGTCTACCTTTGTGCTCACGGAGGCCATGGCAGACTGTAAATTTACTCCCCTCCTTGGAGTCATCAGGAACAGGTTTAGATAGTCGCAACTTCACTACAAACAGAATCGCTTCAACCTGTAAGCAGCACACAGTAGCCAGCAGAAGTGGGACATGTAAACATGCACACATCATCAAAATAGGTTTATCAGGATTTACAGTTCCCAGGAAGACACCATTCAGTGTGAGAGTTTCTTTTCTGTCTCTGCAAGTGATTGGTGCTGGCAGCACTGAAAATGGTGCCTGCCTGGTTTTTTATACAGACTCTTTTCCATGGATTTCCTCTGTTTCCACCATGCTGCTCCAGATTATGAAGCCTCGTTGAGCTTAAAGAAGTGTGCAAGTCTGACAAGCCATTCTGTCAGATCCAGTTTGTGTGGTTTCACCTGCCTGAATGTCCCCATGAAGGTCTGAAGTAATTCACAACCCAATCCGTCTGCATTGCTCTTGACCTTCACTCAGTAAGGCTCAAAAATGCCTCATGTCCTGGACATTTCTGAACACTCCAGTGTGAAGCAACATCAGGTAAGCAAAATATCAGGAACTGTGATGAAAATTTTAACTTCTTAGCTTCCTGGCCACTAAGCATTTCAGTTACAACTAATTCTAATAGGAATTCTTCACCTGAAACTCTTGATAGGCTTTGACAATCCTAGGGAGGAGAAAAGTGCATACACCTGTGCATATTAATATACAGCTGGAGGAAACATGGTACCCCTGCTGAATCACATACTGAAATATGAGGAGATTGGAAGGATTACGTGCTTTCTTACAAGCGCCTGGATACTGCACAATCACTTTACATCTCATTATTGTTATTATCACAGCTATTTCTGTATCACTAGGAGTCCTGCAAATCTAGCAAAACACTTTACTTCTTAGAGGCTTCTCATTGTCTGTGTTTTTGGGGAGCGACAATCAAATAAGAAAAAAGACCCTGAATTACTCCTGTCTCATTTCAAAGCTAGAAGCTGAAAACAGAAACCTACTACTATTAGGCACAATCCAGGAGGCTTCTGCAGAGCACTGAGGATAACTTTTTGCCACAGGTGGTGGAGGAGCCAATGAGGCAAGATATGCTGCTGGACCTTATACTAACAAACAAAGAACGTCTAGTTGAGGATGTGAGGGCTGTGGGTAGCCTTGGCTGCAGTGACCATGAGATGGTGGAGTTCAGGACCCTGCGTGGTAGAAGCAGGGCAACAAGTACGATTACAATCCTGGAATTCAGAAGAGGTAACTTTGGCCTCTTCAAAGACCTGCTTGGAGGAATCCCATGGGTTAGGGCTCAGGAAGGTAGGGTGGTCCAAGAGACATGGTCAATATTCAGGTTTCACTTCCTCCAAGCTCAAGATTGGTGCATCCCTGTGAGGAAGAAGTCAAGTAGAGGAGCCAGGAGACCCACGTGGATGAGCAAAGAGTTTCTAGAAAAACTCAAATGGAAGAAGGAGGATTACAGTATGTGGGAAAAGGGACTGGCCACTTGGGAGAAATATAGGAATGTTGTCAGGGTATGCAGAGATGCAACGAGGAAGGCCAAGGCCGACTTGGAACTAAATCTGGCAAGGGATGTCAAGGATACCAAGAATGGCTTCTTCAAATGCATCAGTAGTAAAGACAGCAGAAACTGTGGGCCCGCTGCTGAATGAGGTGGGTGCCCCGGTGGCACAGGATGCAGAGAAGGCAGAGTTACTGAATGCCTTTTTTGCTTCAGTCTTTGCTGCCATTCAGCGAGACCTGGACAGGCTGGAGAGCTGGGCCGAGGGGAACCTCATGAAATTCAACAAGAGCAAGTGTAGGGTCCTGCACCTGGGGAGGAACAACCCTATGGACCCGTACAGGTTGGGGTTGACCTGCTGGTAAGCAGCTCTTCTGCGATGGACCTGGGAGTGCTGGTGGACAGGAGGCTGACCATGAGCCAGCACTTTGCCCTTGTAGCCAAGAAGGCCAGTGGTATCCTAGGGTGCATTAAAAGGAATATGGCCAGCAGGTTGAGGAATGTTATCCTCCCCCTCTACTCTGCCCTAGTGAGACCACATCTAGAGTACTGGGTCCAGTTCTGGGCCCCCCAGTTCAGGAAGGACAGGGAACTGCTCGAGCAAGTCCAGCAGAGAGCTACCAAGATGACTGGGGGACTGGAGCATCTTCCTTAAGAGGAAAGGCTGAGAGACCTGGGTTCGTTCAGCCTGGAGAAGAGAAGACTGAGGGGGGATCTCATCAATGCTTATAAATATCTAAAGAGTGGGTGTCAAGAGGGTGGGATGGGACTATTTTCAGTGGTGCCCAACAACAGGACAAGGGCCAATGGGCACAAGTTGGAACACAGGAAGTTCCACCTGAATTGGAGGAAAAACTTCTTTCCTGTGAGGGTGCCAGAGCAGTGGCACAGGCTGCCCAGAGAGGCTGTGGAGTCTCCTTCCCTGGAGACATTCAAAACCTGCCTGGCTGCGTTCCTGTGCCCCCTGCTCTGGGTGTCCCTGCTCAAGCAGATGGGTTGGAGGAGATGATCTCCAGAAGTCCCTTCCAACCCCTACCAGTCTGTGATTCTGTGATTATGCGCTCCATTGCATTTACTTCTACTCAGGGTCATCCAATCCATACATTCAATTTATAAGTAATATAAAATCTGCATATGTTTACATAACCAGGGCTAAAAGTGTTCTACAAATGGCCCAGAATGGGAATGGGTTTAAAATAACAAATTAAAATAAAACATGGATAGTAAGAACTAGAATATACACCATTTTATGCCTGTCTGACTTGTTCCAGCTTACTGAGCTATGCATGGATGGTTCACTCCCTAGATTGAGTGATTACGTGTTTCTTAATACACTTAACCTCATGGAGTAACTGCTCACAACAATCCACACCTAGCACGTGGCACCAAAATATAATTTATGTGCTACAAATCTTCAGTATATGGATTTTGACTAGGTTTTTCAAACTACAAAGAGGAAAGTAAGAATGAGTGCATGTGAGCATGTGTGAGCATGCAGTAATCACACAAATATACGTTAGGTGTCTATTCATGCCTTGCCTTCCTGCCATCTCGATTCAGTCTCTACCGTTGTTCCTCATTTATAAGTAGTATATTGTCTGCCCCATGCTTCTTATCTTCAAGCATTGAGCACAGGTTCACTGCAATTTAGGAGTTAGCTTGCCAATTAAAAGAAATATAACTGAACAGACTAAAATGGACTGGAACAACAATGCAGTTCGGGGCAAAATTTGTGCTTTTGTTTACAACGTCAGTGTTACCCTAGCTGATGGATTTAACAGGGAATACCTAGACATAACTGCAAGCAAAATTTGACCTGAGATATTTGGAATAAAGCTATAAAGCGAAGTACAACTTGTTCTTATGTAAGCAAAAGTCAACTATTATTTGCTGCTTTGTGTTATCCAGATGGCACTGGTGCTAACTATTCAAAAAAACAGGAAAGATCACACGTAGCTCTCATAAAGAACACTGCAAAATAAAATGATGTGAAATCTTAGCCTAGCACTGCTCAGTGGCTAGCATGACTTTAAGGCAATCTGTGCTTTCTTTATCCTCTCCTACCCTGCCTACTAGGCTGCAGGACAGAAGACAAGCTGAGAAAATGCTGTGAGCTAAGGGCCTGGCCTATCTGCATGCCTGAGATACCTGAAGGCAAGTGCTTGCAAGCACAGCTTTGGACGAGGCCCTGCTGGTTGTCTCTTAGAGTTTCTTCACTGTGGGAGTTATTCTCTGGGTAGATCCAGGACTTCTGTAGGCATTTTAGCTGATTCAAAAGGGCCAAAATGCGAGTGATGAACCACCCCACGTGTCTTATGCACGCTCTGTTTCTGCCATGGGTAAGATTGTCTTCTGCTGTTAATTCCTGCAGTAAACACGATACCATTGACATCTGTCTGGGTCATCTCTGGCAGGAAGAACTGGGGACCCAACTTGCATTGTGTTGAGGAAGCTGCTGTTTGACCTAAGGATTTTCCCATGATACGGGGTATGGAAAAATGAAACAAAATCCTCCAGGAGTACACTTTGAGCAATCTCAAAGCAGACAGTATTGAAAGAATGGAAAACAGCCCAGGTTTTAGTAAAATACAGTGGACCACTGGCTGGAGAGGAGATCCTAAGGCACAAAATATCTCAGGCAGATGGCAAGAAGACACAGGGCAGTGTGCTCACATCAGCCCAAGACTGGTTCCAATTTTTTAAAATGTTGTTGACTGCTTAATTTCTATTTCCTACCCTAATATTTAGTGAAATTTAATTAAAGTGGTGTTTGGATTTAAGCATTCCACCATAGTATTAGCTACCCACTCAGTATGGCTCTGCTCTCATCAGAGACATTCTGATTGTGGGTTACACAGCACTTGCTGCTTCTCCACAGAGGGCCGATTGGTCCCATGATGCTCATGCTCTTCCTGATTTCCAGCTGTTACCTTTCATTAAGAGACAGCTACAATTGCCTTAGTGGTTTCCTCATATTACTTCTCCACATAAGCAGCTGGTTCAATTACCATGGGGATACCATGGAGTCAGGAACAGGATGAGAGGTGGCTCTTGAGACTTTCTTCCTACACAGAGGTAGTCCCACTTCAAAAGACTTTGGGAAACACTCACATGAGCAACTAACAAATGGAAATGACTAAAGGTCTTCTGGAGACTAATGGGACCAATGCATTTTCAGTATTCAAGCAAAGTGAAAGAGGCAACATTAAGCAAATGATGACCCAGAAATGAGCATTTTGTCAACAATTTCCACTTTGTTATTCAACAATATAATTTTATTCCACAGTTATCTCCTCTAATAAATGTGCGTGCAATTTTTGAGTTCCTCTTTCCTTGACAGCTCTACTTAAAATGGTCTTCTCACCAACCGGAGTGCCCTAGATATGCGGCAGAAAGCCTCCTGCCTTCGCCACATTTTTACACAGGGTCAGCCCTGTTGTCACTGAAGGTGATCAGATTTTACCACCAAGTTTAACACACAAAAAAGTGCTCTTCATCATCTGCTGCGGGAAGGCAATGTAGTGAGGGATAGTGCTCAAACACGTGTACAGATTCTAGGGAAAAAAGTAGGACACAAGCATATATACATAAAGGTTGTACAGAACTAGCAGGTGTTACATGAATAGGGAGACTCTACCCTACTTGCTACAAATCAACTATAATATGGATCTAGGCCTCCTGAATATTAGCCCTCTCTTTATCCAGCTTCTCTGCTGCACAAGAGGCATCATTAGACCAGCAGCAGAAGTACTGCACTTTGCCGATACCTTGCCATATGTGCTTGGAATAGCTATCACTTTGTTCATCATAATCTACAGGGAGTTTCAGACCAAGGATGCACACCAATTTACTCATAATATGCGTACTGGTACCATGTTTGTTCTAACACTGGCTAACAGAGAGATCTGCTCTTCTGGAGATACTGCTGGGTTTTATTAGATAGCACAATCCTCAAAGCCTGTCTTCTGTTTCTCTCATTTATCTGTGCAGTGAACTATGATTTGGCATATTTTCAACTAGCTCAGAAGGGAGCGTCTCAGCTCTCTTCCCCTGTTGCTTTTCTATCCTGTGCATTCACAGCATTCACTTTTATGGTTCCCTCTTCTAGGGATGCCAGGAAAAAAAAACCAGACCAATATAACACATATTGCAGCACGGGGTATCAAGGGTGCTCAAATACACATGGTATTTGCTGGATGAAACCATGTTACCAGGACAACAGATACCACACACAAAAGCCACTCTCTCCCTCAGGCCACATAACTCCAGATATAAATCCTGAAGATCCTGGTCAAATACAACTTATTTTTCTCAGTGGTCAATCTGATGATCAGAACCCCAGGAGGAAAATGTCATGACTACCCTGAAGAGCTCAGAACCAGCTCAAATCAGCACATGAACCAGTGCTAGAAGACAAGGAAGAAATTGTAAAATTGCTACCTCTTCCCTGGCAGCAGGGGATCAGGTCCTCTGGAAACCCAGGATCAGGTCCCAGCATGTGGGATAGCCCATGGAGTGCTGCCAGTGGTTCCCAACGTGGGGGAAGTAGTGGTGGAGGTCTGGCTCATGACCTTCTGCAAGAGGGAGCTCAGCTAACTCCCTCTCAACAGATGCAAGGATCCTAACTAAAACATCTTGTCCAAAATGTGAATTAGCTTTAAGTTTGTTAATTCAATGGCACCAATTCAATCCTAGCTGTGTGAGTTCAGAAGGTGTGACACTATGACACAGCTGAGACTGGCCTTGATCTAAATGCCACTCAAACGCGGGCAATTGAGCTAAGTCAGTCTCACAACCCTTGCAGTGAAATCAGAAAATGGATTAATCTGCTGGACTAACAAACGGGGGGAATTTTGATTGGTTTTGTCAGCTACTTGCACTGCATTTTAGCCTGCAGGAATGTTGTCTGCACATTAATGCCAGAAATACCACAGTGTCACTGGCCTCTCATTTCAGCACAATGCCTTTGCAGATTCAGATGTAAAAAGTCAACATCAATATTTAGAGGTAGCCATTCCGAACTACAAGCTTTCTGGGGCATAAACATCACATCTAAATAAAAGATAGTGTATGGACTTGGATACTACAAGGGGTGAAGGAGCTCTAGTACATATAACTCAACAGTGCTGCCAACACGACAGACTCCTGTGGTATGGAGATCAGCAATGGATGCCTGACTGACTGTAGGGCCGGTTTACAGCCATCACTAATTAAGAAGAGTAGCTGTCGCTGATTGCGTTCTTTTATTTTATGAACAAATATACATGAATTTGCAGTAATGATCTTCACTTCTGTCCTGAACTGGGTTCTGTGAACTATCAAGGCATACGTAGCAAAAGCTGTATGAGAGTACAGAGATAAAGAGTTATAATTATCCTCTAGCTATTAAGTAAATAAAAGCAAAAAAATATTTACAGAGTCTTTCAATTATCAGATCATCATTAGAGAACATATCATCAGCAGTAGAAGGGGATTTACAACTGGCAGGGGTTATGGTGGGCATTCACCTGCCTTGTGAAAAGCAAGTGGATCAGTTATTTATTCTACAGTGCAGAGACCCTTTGCCTTTGATGTTGTCCACTCCAAGCTAAGGCACCCAATGTGACATTTTCAATGCTATTAATTCAAGGGTGGAATAAAACATGATCCAAAGAGCAATTACTAGCTTTGTGTCCTACTAGGATCAAATACGGCAAAACGTCATCTATTTGTAAAAATCAGAATTTTAGATCTTGACTGATTTTGTGCTCTTCCTAGACAATGGGACAGGTTGTAAGTTCTTGAAAATAAACGACAGAACCATAAAAATATAACAATTTCCTGAGATATTGTCCCAGGTAACCAGGATGATGATAGCCAAAGCCCAATCCCGCATAAAAGCTACTGGAAGACTGAGAAAACACATTTTCACTTATCAGTAAGCAAGGGGTATCACACAAACAGTTCCAGGTGCCGTTGTGCAGCCTCTGTACAAATCTCAAGACCAACTGGAAAATCAGAGAAAATGAGTAAGTTGTGCCTCTGTTCCACCTGGCTGACACCTGCCCTCTTGCCGTGCTTCACAGGGAACTCATGAAACCCCACAACAGTCCTGCTTTCATTTGTCTGCAGAGAAACCTCCTTCTCTCTCTCTCTCTCAGGAGTCTGATCCAAACCCCACAAATGCATGCAGAGTGCTGCTCACACCTTGGCTAACTCCACGGGGCTTGGGAAACCATGTCCCAGCTGGTTTACAGCCCAAGTTGTGAGGTGGCGCAGAGCTCCATCATGCTGCAAGGACCACTGAAATGCTCAACAGGACAGAGTAAATGCTATCAGGATTGCCACTGCACTTCCAGAAGTTGTTGCCATGACTCTGCCCTTTCTTTTCCCTCCTTGTTTGACTTGTTGCCCTCCCCTACACCCACTGTAGCATGGGGTTCTCTTTGGAGCGCAGCTAACCAAGGTTTTCCAATTTAAAAAAAAAGGTGAAAAGGCTTCTTGTATCCTCAGCTGTTCTGATGAAAAGACTGTAACTATGATACAATAAGTTACAGGCAAGTACAATCTTTGTTAAATTTTACTGATGTCTAATTCCTGCCTCCAAATAATACCATTTCAATAATACCTTCTCCTTCCTACCTCCTTTTCAAAGCAAACAGAAGGGTGAGGACACACAAGGATTTTCCACTGATCATAAAATCCCAAATTATTTCCATAGACAATTTCTCAGAAGTTCCCTGTTCTGATCTGTGCCTTCCTTACAGAAGTACATTTCATGAGAGGTGTTCCACATATTCTGAAGTCAAAATCGAAGTTGTAAAAGGATGCCAGATCCGTTGCCACTCTCCCAAACTCATCGCCCAGTCTCAAACCAGAACAGTCAAGGTATCGTTTTCTGTATCAGCCAGCCAATGCCTGTTTTCTCCCATCCACCCCTGCGTATTTCTAGCAGCAGTAGTGGCTTTCTTGTCTGTCTCTGCCCTAATTGACAACTCCACTACCTGTTTCCAACTTCAGTGGCAGGACAAAAGACCATAAATTTGTTATGTTTCTAAAGTTCAGTGAACCTGGGAAGCTGGTTAGAGAAAACTGATCCAAACTGCTGTTCTTAGCTTCATGATTAAACAGCAAAAGATCCAAGAAGGAGCAACCCATACAAAACTGTGTTTCATAAGTTCTACCCCTCATGGAATTGTTTTTCCCCACAACTATGAACTAAAATCCTCCACAGGAGATAATGTACAAGAAGCCACGAGCTGGTGAGAAAAAACACCACCACTCAGGCATATCTAAGCTTTAGTCCAAATGCCATCTGAATATTTCACTCATAGCCAACTACATCTTTTTTAACTGATGTTTAAACTACCTAAAGCATATTTTCTCATCAGATATGAAATTGGGAGGAATGCTACTATAACTACTTAATACAGGCTTGATCCTATGCCCATGAAAACCAGAGAGAATCCAACGATCATTTTTACGGGGCTTTTGATCAGGTCCATAAACCACACAGGCTATTAGAGGTACGTGTACAGTTTTGAAAATTTAAGTGCCAGCATAGAAGTGTAAATGCAGTATTGATTTTTGATGATGGTGATAGAGAATTCATGGGCTTCAAAGCGTCTTGAGGCAGAACTTAAATATAAAAGGCTGCAGGGGTGTGCACATCCTGGAAGCGTTTTGGTCTGCAGAAACAAAGCTTACTACTACAAAGAGCTGAGCACCCACTGAGCCCCATGGTCATCTTTTGGGAACAAAGCACCTCAGAAGGGAGATTGTGCAGCTGGCAGAAGCCTTAGTGGCCTGTCCATATGAGCAGAGGCTTTTGGTATTCAGCAGCTGCCTGCCAGGCACCCTGTGCCCAGTGAAGACAGGGCGGGAAATTCACCAGCTTCAGCAGGAAGAAAATCAAACCCATTGTCAACCATTTTCAGCACAAATACATGTCACTGCCTTCAGGCAGCAGCATTTCTGTACCGCTTATCTATGCACGTTCAGCTGTCAGCCCCATGCTACTTTTAACTACGGAATTAATGAAGAGCACATGGAGACCATGAGATTCCTGCAAAACACAGGGAGGGAAGGGACTGGTGTTTTCAGGCTCAAGCAGTAGCTAGTGGCAAATGTAAATTGCCTAATAACTTCTCTTTTAAAATAGGCAAATAATGGTGTTGGTTAAGTTGAAAAAGTATCTTTCAACACAGCAAAAGGATGATTTTTACTGCCTGTTTTGATAAATGGAGCTGTGATTGATTAACTTGGAGAGATGTATATATATAGCTCTGAAGAGATAAAGGACCAAGAGTATTAATTAACAAATTAAAACCTTTTTAAGAGGAACTAAGGTCTGCTCCTTCAAAAAACTACATGCACATATGCAGCTGCAAAATAAGAGACTGAGATATTCCATTTTTCAACCTAGAAACGTATACCTGCTACTCCAGCAAGAAAAGGAATAGCAAGTGATCTTCAGCATCATGGATCTATCTATCATTACTTTTATCTAAAAGGGTGGGACATCCTGTAGATAATAAACAACTCGGGTGCAGTTAACAACAGTTAATATTACATCTTCAACCTATACAAATAAATGGAAACCAAAATAAGTCTTCTTAAGTATTCTTAACTACTCAGTCTTCTTTATACATACACCATACTATGGAATGGAAACATACCTCTGAAAATGTAATTGGCATCAATAAAGCAAATTGTAAATATTCAGAAAATCCATAAGTTTCTTCAAAACAGCAAGTTTAGCTTCTAGTATGAAATCAAGATTTTTTTCCCCATGCTTTTGGTTTCCTATACTTTATTCTACAGTCACACAGGTTTTTTTAATAATCCTTTTCATTCCCAGAATCCAAGATTCTCTCTGAATGACTTGACTTAGTGAGCTGCACTTCTGAAGAAACCCTGCACATGGACAGACTGACCAAAAAAAAAGAGGAGACCTGGTGAAATTGCAATTAAGTCTTGCAATACCTGGAGTGTAATTATCTATAGGCATTGTTTGCAACAGGACTGGGATGGCTTAGCTGCAGAATTTGGAAGAGATCAGCAACAGCTTTCTCTCTTCATTAAATGCTCTAATCACCACCTCGGGCTTCTTTTGCCTAGTCCCTTGGGCCAGTCCAAGCAGGCAGGTGTAGCTCTCACCAAACAGAGCCTCTAGATCCCACCCCTTGTGGCAGCTAAGGTAGTCACCTGATTGACTCTCTCCTGTGCACTAGCTCTTGTGGCTACTTACATGGGCGCTCAGGAAAAGCAATCTGAATTAAGTAATTCAAGAAGGATCACCAATGCGATGTTAAACACTTGCATGGACATTTTAATTCAGAACTGAATTGGCCTTAATGAATTAAAATAAAATGAATGAGTTTATGAACTGAACAAACATCCACCCAAGGGTTTATGGTGATATAACTAATCTGTTTCATATTTACGGTTTAAATAATTCAAGTTACAATGTATAAACAAGCCCTAGTATAAACAAGACTTAGACCAAGATTTCTAAGAAACAATTCTTCATCAAGCTATCTTTGATTTCCAATACATAACCTGATTTTGGATTTCTCCTATTAAACCTCTGTACACTGGGTAATTCAGTTTATCTTTCTATCAACTATTCATTATTCCTCAACTTATTAACCCCAGCAGCCTTGGAAAGAGCTCATGAAGCAAATGGTTTTGTCTGGGTGACTGCCATCTCTGTTTCAGATCCCTGTGGACCTGGGATTCTCACTCCTGCTGCCAATACCCTATACATCTAGCTGTATGTGCTTTCTTAATGCTGTTCACAGACATGGAAATAAAGGGCGTCTACTGTGATTAAAAAGCCCCATCAGATTAGAGTCATTGGGCTGCATGTTCACATTACCGTACCAACCCATTTCCCAATCACAACATGGGTCAGATGTCAATCATGTCACGGATATGGTAGGGCTCAGTTGAGGTAAGCTGGCCTCAGGGATTCCTGCTTCATTTCTCCCCTGTGGAAAACACCAAGCAAGAGCAAACTGGTATTCTAGGAACAAAACTTCCTCAACAGCACATCTGAGTGAAGCCATCCAACATATTTTGCCTCCAGAAACTACCCTGCAGCAGTCTCTGAAAGGCACGGGAGGTTTTCCTCTCCATTGTTCTGGAAGTGAGAGGACCACAGTCATCTCTGACCAAAGCGTGGGGGAACCAGTGGAGTCACCAAGCAGATTTTGGGCGGCACCCGGCCTCTGCAGTGCCACTGATGGACTCCGCTGCCTCTCAGGACATGAACCTGCACCACATAGTTTACTGACCAATGACAAATTTGCATGGCAATATTCAATGGCTGTTGCTTTGATAGAATAACAAAAATGACCCAGGGCATAAGTTGCTTAAAAGCAGGGTCCTGCGACCAGCCAGCATCCCGCCAGAAAGGACCTGCAGCTTTTTTTGGGTCACTGGGATAACCTGGCGCTACAGCTGACCACTATCGCTCAGTCTTTGTTCTTGTCACAGATCAGATGCCTCATGGCTCCATGTCACCGTGAAATGTAGCTTTTTTTTCCCCTGCACCGTTAAAAAGGGCAGTAAAAACCTGAAGAACGAAAGCCAACAGTCTGAGAAATATTAATTAATTTCCATGCTTCAAATGCAATCTAAAAATAAAAAGCAGCCTCAATGCATTTTGTTGTTAAATGAAAGCATTCTAAAATAATCTGTAAGGACACAGCCTGATGAAGTCTGTACGTTCATGAGTCACAGCAATAGCAGCTGAGGATATACAACAATTTTTTACACAAGAATGAGCTTTCTTCCAAACACGCTCGTCCTCTCTCCCCCCAACCAGATATTCTATTATTGTTGATTTGTTGGAAAACCACTTCTTAAAACATCTCCAATGAATGTCGTTCTCTAATCCATATACCATGCAGAAGCTTGTGCTGTTAACAGCATCTATTTTTCAATCCTCAAAATTTGTTGTAAATTCTCTAATGGATTAATTGTATTATATTATTTTAACATGACTGCATGGTTGTAGAATTATGTCGCAGCATTACAGTTTGGGCGGCCTCGTAAAATCTTCACAGCAGCTGGAAATGTAATTAGCATAAAACCCAAACAGCCTCATTAAACATCCCTTTCCTGTAAGAAGGGACACATTCAAGGGCCTCGTCTCACACATTCCATTAGAGCTGGCACAGGGTGAGAACGATCCCAAAATGCATTTTTCAGTCCAGCTAAGCAAAGTCCACTTCTTAAATCCTGGAAATGTTCTGCAACAGATCTCAGGAAGACACAACGATGCTGCTCTGTAGTGGAATACATGTTCCCAGGGGAGTGATTACACCCCCCATTTTTGAACTAGGAGCTTCCATTTGGCAGTTCAAGTATAAAAATAGACAACTGCTTTAACTGCTTTCTATGTACAAATTAGATCTGCAACTTCCAAATGCATTTGAATTCTTTTAATGTGCTTAAAATGACAAATCTAAAACCACTGCTAATTTATAATTCCAGCAATAAAGAAGCAAAGATCACCCACTGCTTTCCCCTGCTATGAAATGCCTTCTGCCACCATAAGCTTTGGGCTGCTTATCTAATTGCATGGTTGCAAATGACCACTGGGTTTAAAAATCTCTGTGGATCTTTGGTTCCACAGCAGTAAGCAGATACACAGGCTAGTTTTGCTCCCTCTACAGAAAGGCAAAAGGTTAATTTTTTTTTTAAGTTGCCTATGGTTTTGTATGAATCCTGGTGCTACTTCTGGCCAGCTTCTCAGAAGGCATTAAGAAAATGTCAGTGCATGCAAAGAGAAGCTACGGGCAACCTGCATTTAGACCTAGAATATAATTTTTTTTTCACTTCCAAAATCAAGAATACATCAGGTGTGCAATTTGGGTCAATGCAAAAAATAAAACTGAAAATGGATTTTAATTTTTTTATTCAGTTCTTGTGCTCAAGCAGTGTAATATTTCAGGAGACTTAAAATACAAATATTTTCCTGCTTGCCAGGTCATTTTATAGTTGGAATTAAAACTTTTAGCTATCCTTGTTAATACCTCATTCAAATTTGAAATGGAAGGGTATATTTGAATAAAAACTCTTTTAAAATTAATTTAGAATATACTGAAATATAATGTGCTTATTTGCTGGAATTTCCTTCATATAAAAGTATTTGCTTAAGTCAATGTGCATTCGTGGCAGCCCAAGCTCCTGCAAAATGGCACTTTTCTTCAGAGAATGACAATTTGCACCTTCCTCAAAAAAACCCACAAGTAACCCCGAAAAGTGGTTGTATTGCTGGGTTTTTACAAAACTGGAACTCCTTTTTGGAAGACTGGACTAAGTTTTACATCAGTGCTGTCTTTCTTCTCTTCTCCCACAATCTTGGGAATGATCAGTGATTTTCATCACAGCATTAATGCTCTATGAGCTACCGCAGCACAGCAAAAACACCTGGCTGGGACCAGTGTCCACATCGCCCGCTCACTGTCTTACATCAGAAGGGCTACTGGAGGTTTTACACAGTCTTATTGATGGACTCCATCAAGGATGAGAATAGGACTTTGGCGTATTTCCGGCTTCAGGGTAACTTCAGCACCAGCTACACTGCAGGGGAGACTGCTCTTTTTCTCAACGCTGATTCAGAACTACATTTCCAAGCCAATAGAATAACAGGGTGAAGGAAAAAAAAAAGATAATTGCCTCAGGACTCCATACCTAAACCTAGAGATAGTCTGTCCTGAAAGTATATGAGGAATTGTAACTGAAATATTAATACCTTTCACGCAGGTAGTTATTAAATGAAGTTCAGGAGAACAGAATGGGACCATGAAGTACTTTAAAACCCAGTTATCCTTGTTAGCCAACGATCCAAACAAAACCACTGCTTTCACGGTACAGGCTGAAAATAAGACCTTTGAGGATAGATTTCAATAACTTGGTAGGCAGTTGGAAAAACCACCCAAAATCTCTTCCCCCCTAGACCACCTCCCCAAAAGTACGGGCAGAGGCGAGGGCAGGCAGGTCTGCAGGCTGTGCTTCTCCTTCACTTCCCCAGGCAAAGGCCTCAGCAAAATACCATGACTAGTTTAACAGCCCAAGAGTTTTATGTGAGAAAACATGAGAGGCAATCATTGGCAAAGCAGAAGGGAGTAGGAACATTTAAGAGCAGCACTGGCAACACATCATTGAATTTCTACCGATTGGAATATTCTGGAACGCAAAGTTCAAAATATTTACCTATTGTAGTTAGAAATAATCGGCAGTAGGAATAAGATGATCTGGGGATGGTTTATGAATAGCAGTTCCTCTAATTGCACAGATTTACCACATTTTGTTTTCTTCTTGTTATTCATCAGAAACATTGAAAGTCCTTGCCTGTGAGTGTTGCCAAATTTAAACAACCCCCCTGCTGACTGGGAGACTTAACTTATGTAAACACATTGACATATGAATTTTTATAGAGCACTTTTTTAAAAACTCTGGTTGGAAAAACCAAAGCACCGAGGCTTAGCAAGTGAAAAAATAGCATTTGAGCATAAAATAAATGACTGTTTTAATGCAGATTCTGGGAGTGGGGCCGCTAAGGGTTTGCATGAGTGGATTCAGGTTTGGCCCACTTAATTTTCTTTACACAGTTTGAGTGTGAATTAAAGTAAATGCAAAAGCATGCATGTCCTCCCTAAAAAAGCAAACTGGAAAAATCCAGATGCTCCATTCTGTGGCACTGTCTATACTATTGGGCTTTAATCTTTAGATCCTCAATGCAGACCTCAGCTATTCTGGTTAAACATCTGCTAGCAACAGAAGATTATCACCCTCTGTACAGACAACTATTAAGACAAGTCCTAAGGTCCTTGGGCAGCAGATCAACCCATAAACCTGCTCTGGAAGTCCTAGTTTCCCAACTCAATCTTCCCCAACCCAACTGATGATGCCCGACCTACACTGATTTGCCTCTTGGCTCTTTTAATATCCAGGTCTGCTTTGTTCAGCCCCAGTCTTTATCTCTACAAACTCCCCAGCCCTACACCTTGAGATGGGTTCCTGAACACCAACCTTTACAATTTTACACTAAGCAAAGGAAGCTTTCAATGAAGTAGGAGTGGGACTTCCCTCTTCTCAGGAGGGCACCCTGAGCACAAGGCCAGGAAGCCACTGTCACATCTGTCTTTCGCCACAGAACAGGACACAGCTTGCTAGCTCAACCATGGGTTTTGGGGATGGCAGCTGGGGCACCAGAGGACTCATCCATCCTCACTGCCCTGTAGAAGAAGTTGTAAGTATTTCTAGGAGGGGGAGCTGGTACATGAATGAAGGGAAGTTTCAAAGTACTGAGGAGGAGTGGAAAGTTTGACAGATTTCCTTTCTCTCTTTAGTGTAACTGTCTCAGACAACCCTCTACTTAGCAACAGAGCTGCTGTGGAGCTTTCTTCTGAAATTGGACTTTCTCTGCTTATTGTACAGGGTGTCTATGTACCTAACCCAAACGTTGCTGAATCCCTTGCCTCTCCTGCTTAAAAATGAGTTTTCTCCACACCCCTTAATTTCTCACCATTTCTTACTTTCCTCCTCTCAGTCCAAACAATTTCCTCCAAGTACAAGTTACATGCCTGAGCACTGCAACTCAGGGAGCAAGGACGGGGAAGATGGACACAGCAATTCTTTAAAATGAAGGTCACCAGAAATGTGAAATGGCAAAACATGACATTTTTCCCCTATTCATACTCCTGCAAGCAGCTGAAATACTTCTTCTGAAAGGCTGCACGCGATTGGCTCTTGATGAATACAGTGATTAAAAACTTCAATAATGCTTCAGGTAAGCCCAGACCTATCTTCCCTCAGGCCTCTTTATTTTACAAGCACCTCCTGCTCCAAAACATTGCCAGGAAATGACATTTCACCAGCACATGTACAGCTCTGCAATAAAACAAGAGCACACCCAGGAACTGTTTTCAAACTCACAACAAGGCAAGCAAAACAAGGTCAAGGTATTAAAAACAGTGACAAAGGTCTGGCTGAGGAGACAGTCAGCTTTCTCTTTTGCTATCTGCTTTTCTGATTCCCAGAAAGTCCAGTGTGACTTTAAAACCCTTGCGCAGCCTGCTGGAGCCACCCCAGATGCATCCAGCCAAGAAAACGTGCTTGGGCAAAGAAAATTCAGTTTCTTTCTGTCTTCTTCTGCCATAAATGAGACTGCTCCTCATCAGTTAAAAGAAACTGTCCCATCAAGTGATATAATCCTGCCATTTAGAAGTTTGCCTGTGCTCACAAAGCTAGAGTTGTCAGCTTTATCATACTGTTCATTGCCGTGTGGGTTGCTCAGCCCTCCATGGTAATAAAGGTTTCCACGTGCAAAATGAAATTTTAGGTGAGTTAACAAAAAATACACCACACTTTTTTGACTATAGCATGAATAACGTCATGGCTGAGTTTAGTTTCTTTGTCTAACTCCCTCTATATATACCTTCACTGTCAGGAGCGCTTATAATGTACTTTGGAAGTTTAGGTGTCCATCAAAGAACTTTCATTAGGACCGTCCGTGGTAAAATGTGTTCCAATCCCGATGCTGAAAAATGTGGTGTGCTGGGGAGGAGCTTCACTTCTGTCCAGGAGGATGATTACTGTGAGAATTAACTCGTTTCTTGCCCTGCTATGGTACACTGGTGTCCCTTGCCCAGTATAATCTCCCTTCCCGTTTGCTTTGAGAGTGAGCCTGTCCACAGATGGGCCCACCTGTCACTCACAGCATATGTCCCGAACAACCTCCTTAACACTCCACCTTCCAGCAGAAGAGGTCGCTCAAATCAAACCCCAGATGTGGGCTCATCTGGCACTTACCATCTGCAATAAGAGACCACCCCATAGCATGATCTTTTCTACCTGTTCTGGTCACTTTACAAAATACCTAAAGATGATGCTCACAGACAGACCAACTGCAAGGCAAAGACATTATATGTCTGCATCAAAAACCATGACTTTCACCTTCATGACTAAGTCAGCGCCAAGGCAATGTCAGACTTTGAACCTTTCTGCACAGTTACTACAAGGACATCAGAACCAACGTAACCTATAAACATATAAAGTGTATGAAACACATGCATCTGTTCAACCTTCTGCTTGTCAGTGACAATACAATAATGAAGATGGAGGATGGGCGACTTATCGTGCTCAAACATCATGATATCTGTACTGATGGGCTGAGAGGAACCATATATAATAAGCATAACGTTAATGTCCTCCATCAATCAAGTTACAGATTTTCTATCTCATCTTACGCAAGGTGTCAGAAAACAACTTTTGCTACTACCTAAAAGTTTTTTTGACCACTGAACTAAAGCATTTATCTCTGAATAAATAATGAGAGCTTTTAGTCTGATAAAGATATGGATAAAAAAATGTTAGCACTTGGAAATCTCAAGACAAAGGCACCCTTTCAACCTTAAATACCAGCCTGACTCTCTCTTTCTTCCAGTCCTCTCCCAGAAAAAAACTCCCGTTAATTTCACAGGAAGTTTCAACAGATAAGGTCATGTGTTTTGGCCCTTACTGCTTTCGACATTTAAAATAATTGAATCTATTGTTGCAGCAAATAAGAGCCAAATAAAATACTTGTATTAGTATTTATTTTTTTATAATTACTGATGTTCTGTGCAGGTGGGAAAGCTTGGTTGCATGCCTGTAGGACACTAATGGGAAATATTTTTTTTTCCAAGCATTACATTTATCAGTGCACTGAAGAAAATAAGCCTGTATTAGGAAGTTTCATGCTGGCTCTCATTATGCCATCTCATAAGCTTGTCCTGTGATTTATTATAAAAATTAAATATATTTTCTCAGTGAGATCAGAGGTATTAGATGAGAGGTCATGGAAATGCTGGCAGAAAAATGCTAGTTTTCCGGTGCAAAATCTTTTCTATTACACATACTAGGTTCAACCAACACTGCTGAATTGCCAGGGGAGTCTGGTAGGATTCTGGTGGATTCCTATTCCCTAGGGTCAGGGATGATGGAAACCATGGGGTCCCCAGCTCTGGTACAGTCCAGAAGTAAATCTCTCCCAGTGCCTCCTGCAGGGTGCTCAGCAAATTTGACATCCTTGTCAGTTTTGCTTCAGTTAGTAGCAGGGGAGCTGACAGGAATACCAATTTTGCAGAGCAGCTGCAGGATACTGTTAGCTTACTAGAAATGAAAATTTTTTTAAAAAATGCTTTGGATTCAGCTGAGATCAAACCCAGTACTGCCATCAACAAACATTCCCTGCAACTGGAGACCCAGCTTTTAAATCAGTTCTTCAGACTCTGAAGTCCCTCTTACCAGGGGAGGAGATCTGCTGGCATGTCTAGTAAAGCTTCCTTCTCCTCTGAGAAAATGAAATAGATGTTTTTGCTCTGGTTTTAATCACTGTGTACTTTCCAAATGTTTTGGTAAATGGGGCAAATCTACGTAACGGTTCTTGTAATGCCCAGAGCAGACTATGCAGGCATATTCAAGCCAGCTTCAAACTAATCAGTCTGCTCACAGCAGTATGCAGCTGAGCCCCAGCTCCTGGAGCTGGATAAACCATACAAATACATACTAGCCAGGCCTTTGCAACGCATGGTACGTCCTGAACTGCTGTGGTTATGCTCTTAGTTATACCCAAACAACCCAGCATGCTGGAACTAGCTTCAAAGTAGTTGTCACCACAGTGTCCACACACCCCTAAGAGCTATATGGTTTTCATGGAAATCCTGATACACTGCACCATGGTTGTGGCTGACACAGAACATGAAAGACAAGCCTTTTGTTTCGCAGAAACACGTCACTTTTGATGACAATAGGTCCTCAGCTGTCCAGTCAAAAAATACGGTCATCACTCAGAGTAATACAGCCATCCATTCCAGTTGATTAGTCTCTGCCTGACGAATCAGAGAGCAGCTCAAACAGCACACAGTAAAGAGTGCCTTCAGATATGAACCCTGAAAACCCTTATTCTGCATTTAACCTCGTGCAAGAATTCACGCTTAGCTAAATGAGACTTCTCATGCAATTATGGGCCATTTTCAGGAGTACAGGCTTCAGGGTGCCAGAAGGTAGAGTCAAGTCCTGCCTGAAAGCTTCCACTCTGCAATAAACAGGTCAGAGAGCAACTGGCCTCTAACTCAAGCCTCTTCTGGCACTTAAGAGAGCAAGATCATCACTGCTTTCTTTCTAGTTCTACTGAGAACAATAAGAAATCAGAAGAAAATTCATGTTTTCTCACAGACAATACAGGCTCAAGAGTTGTAAAACCACATGAAGTAATTATTAGTCATCATGGAATAACAAAGAAAAGAAACCTTCTAAATAGACCACAAAGCTTGAAAACAAACACACCAGGTACAAACTTCCACCATGTGCATCAGTGGATGGATCTGGGATTCTTGTGCAGACCAATTTACAATACAAAAACACATTTTTGCAGTTTTCCATACTTATTTTTTAATTAAGGAGCGTCTTAAACCAGGAGTGTTAGAAAGCAATGGCAGAAGGAGGGGTGTGACAGGAAGAGAGATTTGTTTTTCTCAGAAAACAAGTGACACATCTTTCCTGCCCAATGGAACAAATAATTTATTGTTATACAAGTTATTCAACACAATGTCGACTCCTTTGTCAGGTATTTTTCTCGCTCTTCTATTAGCACTTACAAGGAGTTTGAATGTGGCCAAGTCCTCCACTAGCATTGTCTTTTCATACTGCCGTTTCCTTTACCCATAATCTGCTAAATCAATGCAATAAGATTTTTTCTGGGTTACCCTCTAGCTCTAGTAGCAGAACCTGGTGAGCTGGTGCTTTAACTGTAGTGCACCCAACATGTTGTTTTGGGTTGTTTTTTTTTTTAAAAAAAACCCCTGGTAACAAAGTTAAAGATCTCTTAGAATCTCTGAAATCTCTCCAAGTCAAGCTTCATCAACATTAAAAATACGTATAAATTGGGGCTGCTCTACAAATTTTTAGCTGCCTTGAGCAAACAATTCCAGATTAACAAACTAACACGACCGCGACTATTACCTGCTGAAGTGTGCTTAAATTTTTCACTCTTCTTCTTCCTCCATTTCCATGGCTTAAAAAGCCTTCCGAGAGTGGCAAATTTGCTTCTTCTTCTGATTGGAGGTGTGTGAGTCCCAGGTACTAGAGAATCTGAACGCATTGCAGCCAGTCTTTCCACTTCCTCAGCTGCAGTTTCAGCATGAAAAGGAGAAAAAAAAAGGGGGAGGGGAAGTTAAATAAATGCTTTAATAAATTATCAGAGAACCACGCAGATGGTCAAAATATTCCATGGTTACAGAGACCAGTAAAGAAGGGAAAAAATGGTAGTCTTTATTATTTTAACATTATTTTCTTTCCTTCCAGTGAAATCCATAATCTACTGTAAAGATCAGTATTAACAATCAGATTCAACAGGAATATGGATTATTACAATTGCAAAGTTATAATCTTTAACAAATTGTCCTTCATCGCTCTAGAGAGCTGGCAGTCCATCTGCCAGCCATTCCTGGGGAAGCGCAACAGAGACTGGGGAAGACAGAGCTCCAGAAAAAAGATGCAATACTGTGATGGAAAGAGACATTTCCATGACCTAATATTTATCAAGAGCAAGGACCCTGATAAATAATGACCCTGTGGTATCATTACTGTGTCCATTAAAACTGCCTGGGTTACAAAAGGGGCTGCATTAGGAATTTTCTAGTGACAGAAAGGGTGCTAAAAATTCATAAGGTTCCTTCCAGTCCCACTTTTTTGCTCACTCATTCCCCTCCAGTTCTTATCTTTTAACACACGGACTTGGAGAATTTTAGTAGAGGCCACACTTCGGGCTGAATTCCCTAGGGGCCGTTACAGGTTTTCACTGAGCTTCTGTTGTTAAAAAATTCAGCTTTCTGCAACCTTACACTGTAATACATCATGATAGTCTCAATACTTAAAAAAAACCTGAAGGATTTAAATTACCCTCTTCTCCTGGATGAGAGCAAGAGAAGTCTGGGAGTGGTCGGTTGGTGCAGTTACATTGCAGGGTCTCCCCTTTAACATTGCAGGGAAAATATGCTGATAGTTTTGAGAAATAACGTCCCTGTAATTAGAGGTCCGGAGAGGGGTAAGCCAGTACCACAAAAGTACCTTCAGTACTGGGTGAAGGTACCAGTAGCCCAGGAGAGAGAGTCTCTCCATACCACAGCTGCCAGGGCTGCAATAAGCTCTCCCAGGTACTCTCTCTCTGTAAAAAAAAACCCTGTGCAATTCAGTCAGCATACAGGAGGGGGTTTTGTGAGGTTTTTTTAAGTTGTTGGTGTTGGGTTTGTTTCTGGTTTTTAAGGGATATCATTTCCCAGGCCTGTGTTGTAATGCAACACTGCCAGTAAAACTGATTTGAGTGGTCTGCACACACAGAATCTAGATTCATAAAGACAGGACGCAGATCGTCACCTCTCCCACTTGGAAGACAGAAGCCCAGTGTTTCTATTTCACCTGTAGTATATTAAGTATTAACCTCAGCTATGAGCAGAGGCTCGGGAACCTCAGCAAGAACATCACTCTGAAGGGATGAGCACACCTATGCCACTCTGACAGAATCACCAGAGATTTTGGCTGGCAAATTCTGGAAATTTCAATGGAAAATTTTCTGAGGCTTTAAGCGTGCCAGATTTAGGTAGGTTTCAATAGGAATAGCCAGAGATGCATCTCTAACACAAAGCAAGTTCCATTATCAGAACTCCAAACTGAAATACTATTTGAGTCCCTCTGGTTTTTGCAAGAAGGTTGGTTATTTTGTTATTGCTCTTTTGCTTGTTTTTACAACTGGCAACACAATCCTTTTTCCTGTAAAATAGCACTGCCACATACACCTGCCTGTAACTTTCTGGAGAAAAAGAAAAAAAAAGCTAGCCAGCAAGACACAGACAGCCCAACTGCTTCAGTGCAAATGGTTAAAAACAATTATTCCTTGGAGTAATGGAGAGAAAGATAGACCTTTCTGAGAACGTAATCTTCCCATTTAAAGCAGAAGGAAAGAAGGTAGTTTGGTCAACGCATTTCGTTCTGTTCTCATTGTGCCCAGCTGCCATGAGAAATACCTTCTCATAGAGAGAATCCATTTCAAGGCTCTGTCCTGTACAGGGGCTGGGACATGCTGCATCAAGGCTGGAAACTGCCTGGTTATGTTGAACAAACCATGAGGGCAGAAGAAGAGGAAATCAGAAATTTCCTTACACTTTCTGATCTCACTGGAACCTGCCGGGCTTTGACGACCAGCACAGGGTACAGAGCACCTCACTCTATATGCAGATCCAAAGGGACCATGCCTTTTCACCCTCCTCCATTTTTAAGATGCCTCTACTTAAAGCACAGACGATGACACTCGGTTCCACTGCTGTGATATTTTAGAGATGCTGCTAAAAGTAATGGGCTGGTATTATCTTTGCTGGCTTACTTGGGGGATACAGGGTGTAGAAGCAGCCCATTGGACAAACTGGGAATGCCACACTACTGCTGAATTAGGCTTCCTGCTGCATAAACCCACAGCTGAAACATAATGAAATTCCTCTTGCTGCTCACCTTCTCTCCTCTTCCCCATCACTGAGCCACCATTTCTGCTACCCAGGTACCTCACTTACTAAATCTCAGAGTTGCAGCAACTTCTTTTTAAGAGCTGGTCCTAACTAGTACTGCTGAGGCCATTCCCTGGAGAACTGACATCCCTTAAAAATCCTTTCATAATGCACATCCCCTCTGTCCCACACCAGCTGCGCTCTCACTGCTCCTGGGAAGTTTTTCCCATTCAAGGTAAACAAGTACGGATTCACAGTCAGGCAAAACTAACACTGGAGTCAAAAGGAATTTACCCAAAGGGCAGGTTCATTAGAAGCCAAACACAGAGTCAAAACCATTTCCATATTTTGACTGCTCTTCCCTGATTTTCAGTATCGTCTCTCACATGGATCTGTGCTCTGGCAGTCCTGCTGTGCTCTCCATCAGCCATGAACATGCCCCTTCTTCATCTTCTCCAAACACACACAGCTCTGAGCTAATGCAAGTAACAGCTCTTTTTCCTTCTTGCTCCTATTTCTCAGAAGGACTACCTCATTTTTTAAGTGAAAAATACTCTCAAGAGCACTGCTAATTCAAAGCATAATAATCACTGGCTAGGAATGAACCCCATTAGCATAAGCCATGACAGTTTTAATACAGCAAGAATAAAAGCAGACCACAATGCGAGAAGTAGACGCCAGATTTCTGCGCTCTGCTTTCCTGCTGCATCTTTCGCTCGAGTTGGCTGGGTTTCTCTGCCTTTTTGGCTCCTAATGACTATTGACTGGCTGTGGGCTGTGACACCCACTGCTGACAGCAGGCTCTGTAGGCTGGTTTCACACCCTTGCTGTTCCCAAAAAAGGTGGTACTTGCACAAATGGAAACCAACCCAGGCCTTGCACTTTCTTCCCTTTTTTTTCCCTTCAAAGAGAAAAGCAGTCCCAGTTTGATCAGTCTGCTGATCTGGGAGAATGAACTGCCATGTGCATTAGTGCCTGTAGTCACAGTGCTGAGGTCTCATCTTCAGGCTGGTGCCACAGATATGATGTCTATGGGTCACAGTTGCTGCTGATACTTGGTGCTTTTGGGAACTTGTTCTGATTTTTTCCCAGGACCTGAAAGATCTTGCCGAGGCACAGAGAGACATGGGGATCTGCACTTACAGAAAGAGGATCCCCTCCCACTTTCTTCTGTCCGAGCTGTCACCCCAGAATAGCAATGGGGAAACTAAACCTGAGAGCTTTTCACAGACTGGTTGGCTGTGAGACAGCTCTCAAGATTTTACTGTAGTCCTTAAGACATCTGAAGTTCATACAGACTGAAGGGTTTAAGCAAGACTTGTGGTTTTAATGAGAAAAGGCACCACAAATTGAAGTATTTTGCATCCAAGTGATGTAAAAGAAATTTTACAAAAAATGACTGAAATATACCACAAACACTTAAAACACTAGAAGGTCTAAAAACTGATTTCTTCTCTTACCCTTTTTTTTTTTAATTATTATTTTGAAACTAACCCTGGGTTTGAGGGGTTATTTTTGTTAAAGTCACTTTAATCAGCAAGTCAGGGAAGAGCATTTTGAAAATCGATTCTTCAGAACAGTCAATTTACCAGTCCAAGGAAAAAGAGGCCAGGCCATCTGGGACCCATTCTGTATGTTCTTATGAGTTTCCCACATCTTTCAGTAGGGTGTCAATTTCCAGAAGGTCTAGTGAGAGACAACATGGGAGTCACCTACTTTCTGGATTTGAGAAGCGTAGCAGGCAGATCAAAGGCCCTCCCCAAAGACAACATAACTTATTAAGTTTTCCTGGAGAACATCAACCAGTTTTGCCACTCCCATGTCTGTCTGGGAATCATGGCATCTATTAATGTTGCTGATCTATCATATACCCAGCTTCCACTTCAGAAAAAAATCCACTGTTACTGCATTCGGGCGCACAGAGCCATTTCATAGCTGAAGGCTGAAGCCCACCCATCCCATCTACGATCTTTAACATTACCTTCCTTACCAGTAACCACACTAGGTTTGCTCTTAGACCATTTCTGAATATTCATTGTTCATACTCAGACATGTGATTACCTTAACAGGTAGTTTACTTCACAAAGTTAGATTTTAAGCCTTCCTAGGAAACACCAATGGCTACTTTGTGCTTTCTGTTATATTTACACAAATCTGTAGTAACAGGCTGAAAATTATCTTGGCCCTAAAGCTGCAGTTAACTAAATGTGCCATTTTATTTACTGACAGTAACTTTATATAAACAAAAAAATTAACAACATAGTAGTCCTTATTCCGAATCCACATCCAACAGTCTTTATTCTGTAGATTAGGTTCCAACAGGCTCCTGTTGCAAGGTTTCTTTTGAACTCTGCATCCCAAATATCCTTCACTTCACACTGCACAGACCTTATTCTAGCAGCTTTGTTCAATACAAGATACAGATGTATCATGTGTCTTTTTGTAATGACAGGAAACCTGAACAACTACTCTAATCGCTGAGCGCTTATGTCTTCTTTTTACCTGAATGGGAACACTTTCAATTAAAAAACCACCTTGTTTTTCTCTCAGGAAAATGGTTCATTTTCTACTCTCCTATTATCATCTGTTCAGTTATTTCCCTTTAATTTCCCTTTGCACCTGGAATTAATTTTCATCAGCCCTGCCTTGACTATTTGAATTGCCCATTTAAACTTTTCCTAACTTCTCAAAGGTCTGTTTTCCAATGAAAGACAAGGCATGGCATGCAGCAATCTAAATGCAGTCTTGCCAAACGGGGATGATTACCTCTTTGGCTGACAACAGCTCCCACTGGATGTATACTTTTGCAGCGGCACTGACTGGGTTGGTGTAGTGGGTTTATGAGCCATGAAGAGGCTCTTAGTAGCTCTCCTTTGCACGCTAAGCAGCACTCACATTTCCCAAACCCCTGCCAATTATTCCTGCTCCCCAGGTGTGTAGCACTTTGCATTGTATCTGTAAACAGAATCTCTCACCCTTTACACTTGCCCATTTCAGCACAGGTATCAGACCATGGTACGGCTCTGCTCTCTGCTGTGGCATCTCTTTCTCAGTGTATTTATTTCTCTTGTCAGGACAGAAGTGCAAAGAATAGCTTTGGAAGTCCAATCCCTTTAGGACCCTGCTTTCAACTTCCCCATATTTTGATGTAAAACCTTAATTATTCATGCTGATTGCAATCTGAAAGCCATTTTTTTAACCTCTGCAAACTATAATGCACTGGATGCATCACTCTAAACATGTCTGTATTGATATGAAAACTCTCAAAACACCAAGCATTTTCTGTATTATAACATAGTACACAAGATTTTTACTTGCAACAAAAGCAAGGTTTATCAGGTTATGTCATCAATAGCTACATAACCTCTTCCTATAAACCCTGCAATTATAGAAAATAAGGACTGTCAGATTTCACTGATATCAGCTATTTTGTGTATCCCTTATCACTCTTACTACTCACCGGGTTTTCCATCTCTTAAGTATTTATTACATATAGATTCAAGGCTAAATCAAATGAACAGTACTGCAGCTCCTCGCTTTTGAGTGCCTGGATACTGGAGCAGAACCCACTGGTCTGTCCTAGGCATGACACACACTATGTGGAGACCAAGCAGCTGCAAAAAAGGACTCAGAGCAGCCACAGCAAGTTGAACATGAGCCAACGGTGTGCCCTGGCAGCCAAGAGGGCCAACCGTGCCCTGGGGTGCATCAAGCCCTGCATTGCAGCCGGTCGAGGGAGGGGATTGTCCCGCTCTGCTCTGTGCTGGTGCGGCCTCACCTCGAGTGCTGCGTGCAGTTTTGGGTGCCACAGTACATTAAGGATATAAAGCTACTAGAGAGTGTCCAGGGGAGGGCCACAAAGTTGGTGAAGGGTTTAGAGGAGAAACTGTATGAGGAGCAGCTAAAGTCACCTGGTTTGTTCAGCCTGGAGAAGAAGAGACTGAGGGCAGACCTCATCGTGGTCTGCAGCTTCCTCACAAGGGGAAGAGGAGGGGCAGGTGCTGATCTCTTCTCCCTGGTGACCGATGACAGGACCCGAGGGAATGGCAGGAAGATGGGCCTGGGGAGGTTTAGGTTGGGTATTAGGAAAAGGGGCTTCCCCCAGAGGGTGGTGGAGCACTGGAACAGGCTCCCTGGGGAGGCAGTCACGGCACCAAGCCTGACAATTTTAAGAAGCACTTGGACAACGCCCTCAGAGCCATGGTGTGAATTTGGGGCTGTCCTGTGCAGGGGCAGGAGCTGGGCTTGGTGATCCTTGTGGGTTCCTTCCAACTCGGACATTCTAAGATTGCACTACAACCGGAGCACAACCAAAAGCCAACGAAGAGAAAAACAGGGCCACCAGAAGCAAATAGATATCCTACTTTTCTTAGGGCTACAGGAAGACAATTACACAAGTACCAGGAATTGCTCCAGTCAGCTTGAAAGGAAGGGAAATTTTACCCTTCCTAAGTGACAAGCAAGGAGGAAATGCACAGTTTGTCCTTTTAAGAAAGCAAAGGAAGTAGGATGAGATGCAAGGACTTTTCTGTTAGAGCAGGTAGAACACTTATTTGGGAGACGGGAGAATCACAGGGTCACTTTCATCCTCCTCCTGAGAAAACTGAAGCCCACATTTCTGTTTTCCTTGGGAACACTACCGCACTTTATACTACGATGGACAGGAGAGCACTCCCCATCTATCCTACTAAAACTCTGTTACTTTAAAGAATTCAAGACCTCCTGGGTCTGAAGGAAAGCACGAGTGGAAGCACAGCTCCTGATAGTTAGGGCATTCATGTCAGCACAAACACCCTTCTCCCAAGACTATTCCTGGGCTTTACCCTGGGTTAAATAACCCAAACTTCCTTCTGCTTCACTTATCAATTGAAAGAAACTGCTGGTCAGAGCTGTGATTTGTTGAGAGCCTGATCCTGTTCGGTTCTGCCCATAGGAGATTAAAGAGGAGTGAGATACTGCCTCTCACTGTCCCTTTCTTTCACTTCTGTTAGGGGATCTTCTATGTGAGGCATGAGGGGAGAGATGAGATGAGTGGGTAGGTGGAGCACCGTTAGCAGAGCTGGCCAGGCACCCAGTGAGAGGGATCCATGTTTCAGCCTGGGAAGAACTGCCATGAAAAACTGTAATGGCAGCTACAAGCAGAATTTCCCATCTAGAGCATCGTCTCCAAGGCATCCTTCTCATATTGTAATGACACCACCATATTAAAAACTTGTCTACTGAACAAACCTGGCCCTTTCTAAGTTACTGTTACAGAAACAGGCTGTTAGAAAGCCCCAGCCCATTGTGCACACCCTGGAAGGGAGCAGTCTTTAAGTGCAAACATGTTGGAAGCTGGATGAACCCACATTCAACCCATTCAGCTTCTGAGACTGAAAACAAACCGTCGATAAGATGGAATTGACCTGCCTACTCACAACTAGCTGTGTCCCCTAGCACATTGCATTAGAAAAATACATCTCTTTAAACCTCCTTAGAAGGTATTTTGCTGAGCCTACAAGAAGGAGATTAAATCTCACAACACCAAAAAGTACAGAGGAGAAAGCTGAGCACGAGTCGTACCCACAGGACTACTGCAATTTAAGGCTCCAACGTGCAGCAAATGAAATGCTACCAGGCGAAACAGTTGCAGTGGTGTTTGTGACCGTTGCCTTACAAGTGGGCACCAGCCACCAGCAACACCAGAAACTCCTCCAATACATGTAGTGCTGGTTTTGGCTGGGGTAGAGTTAACTTTCTCCACAGTAGCTAGCATGGGGCTGTGTTTTGGATTTGTGCTGGAAACAGTGTTGATAACACAGGGATGTTTTCGTTACTGCTGAGCAGGGCTTACACAGAGTCAAGGCCTTTGCTGCTTCTCACCCCACCCTACCAGCGAGCAGGCTGGGGGTGCACAAGAAGCTGGGAGGGGGCACAGCCAGGACAGCTGACCCCAACTGACCAAAGGGATATTCCACACCGTTTGACGTCACGCTCAGCATATAAAGCTGGGGGAAGAAAAAGGAAGGGGGAGACATTTGTAGTCATGGTCTTTGTATTCCCAAGCAACCGCTATGTGTGATGGAGCCCTGCTTTCCTGGAGATGGCTGAATACCTGCCTGCCCATGGGATGAAGTGGTTTGCTTTGCTTGCATTCTTGGTTTGCTTTCCTTGCATGTGTGGCTTTTGCTTTACCTATTAAACTCTCTTTATCTCAATCCACAAGTTTCCTCACTTTTACCCTCCTGATTCTCTCCCCCATCCCACCAGCGGGGAGTAAGCAGCTGTGTGGTGCTTAGTTGCCAGCTGGGGTTAAACCATCACACACATTGACAAGACTAAGCACGATGGCTCAGGGGTCCTGGATGTGTCCATGCAGACACTTAAGGTTGTTAAGCAATCCGAATTGTCTCTGAGTCATACCCAAACTCATCAAGTCTAGAGTTAAGTCTCAACCATCATAGCTCAAGATCTTTCTGAAAGTCAAAGCTATGGACAACAGAGAAGCTGTCTTCCTCCAGCCAAGTCTTCAACCCATTCAGCAAGAAAAAACAGAACTGAAGCCCATGTACGTTCAACTCCTAAATTTACCCTGATGAAGAAATAGTGCATAACATTTTTTCCTACGTTTTGTTTTGACTTGCTAGCAATTAAAAGTGTCTTCTTGAAGGAGACGGTAGTGATTACATTTTCATGGTTGGATTTATCTCTTATACCAGCCTGAATTGCAAATTCTACTCATCTGCAAAATATAAAAGTAACCCAAGAAAAGGATCCAGTCCATGGAAACCCAAGGGTTTATTGCTCACATTTTGCTAGGCCTCTGCTACGGGCTGATATTTTTCCTAATTACCATGTGGACAGAGGCAGACACAGTTGCTCACACTGAAGAGCACCTTGCTCTACCAGCCCCTCACTGGTAGTCAGGGAATTTCTCCTCCTTTCTAGAAACAAACCAACAGTGCTAAAGGCTGGCTGTTTATTTTGAGAAAGCCAGAAAAAATATTTTAAATGCTTCTAATTTCTTAGGGGGTTTTTGGTGGACTGAGCAATTTCTGATCTTCAACTTTTGAAATTCTCATAAGTAGGAACACGCAATATCTTTATTTTGCTAAAAATGTGCACTTTAGAAGGCATATCTTTAGATTGTTCCAAAACCTGAGAGGGGCATATCCTCTTATTAAAAGTAATCCCATTCAGGAAATCGCATTACAAACATAAAACTTTCTAAACACAATGGTACAATCTCACCAGTACTATAACAAAGATAAAAAAAAATAAGGTTTTAATTACTTTAATAGCTGGGAGAGAAGGAACAAAGCACCTCATTTAAGAGGTAGAAGGTTCAAACCATTCCTTTGTAAACTCTGTATTGCTTCTCTTGGGAAAAAGAAACTTCTATTTCTGTTCTTTAAAGAAGCTGATAGGAAGTTGGCCAAGAGGAAAAGAGTAATTATACCAAATGGCACATTTATAATGAGCAAAAATATGAGTTTAAAAAAAAAAGTAACAGCCTAGCCAAAAAAAATATAATGTTTTACTGGACTCTGAAAATACAGTCTGTATCCATGTTCAGGAATTAAAAATAAGGACTAAATACTTCTGCTTTGAGTACCTAAGTGCAGTTATATATGGTCTTCGCTGATTGTCACTATAATGGGAATTCTTTTGTTGATTCAAATGCTGGTTAGTTTAGACCCTTGGCTGTGGTGAGATATCTGTTTAGGCCCTTATGGTAGAGGCTTGAGTTTCAGAGATGAATACTTGAAGGGGAGGAAAATACCCATGACTCCTTTAAAGTCATGAATAAAGCATGGTGGGTTGCTGGCTAAAATACTCGGAGTATTTCTGTGTGGGTTTCATAGCTATGATTTCACTTTTTTTCACCATCTTTTTTTAGCATTAAGTTCTAGGGAGTCTCATGGTTGCTGAGCTCTGCAGGCTGCTGCTCTTGCTCAGTAGATTTAGAGGAAAGCTGCTGCCTTTAAAAAAAGACAGAGTGCATCAGGTAATCAAATTGGTATATCTACCTAAGAAATGTTACAGTCAAAGGAAGGATCTATGCATGTAGCTTCAAGTTCATGAATAATTCCAATTCCAGCAACCAGAAATAGCTCAGAAAATGAGAAAGAGTTTAGATCAGAGCTAAGAGAAAAAAAATACTACAGGGAACCAAGAAAACACAATAATTGAAAAAGCTACTGAAATAGTTCCAGCAGCTTTATCACAGAAATAATGTTTTCAGAGAGAAATGAATTAAATCTTGACCATACCAAAGTGAACAGCAAAGGTCACAGGGAGTAGGATTACCCTACCCAAGACATCTAGTGACTGGACAGCCATCTTGGGAATTAGGGATATATTTTGTCCCTAGGGCTATCAAAAACTTTGCAAATGAAGGTAAAATATGGCCCTCTGCTCTGGGCTCGTGACTAATGAGATGAGCAGGAGGAGCAAGGGGAGATGAACCGCATTATGTGTGGTCCTTCTCATGTGGGGTTGAAACATGCTGGTTGCATGCTAAAATGTGCCTCCTTATTGATGTCAGAGGACTTTATTGGCCAAAGTTGTAAAAAGGACCATTCCAGCATGCTGAAATTCACCTACAGAAAAAGAAACTGGCAGAGAAGACATTGGAACATGGTATTAATGAGTGCTTTCCTCTGTATTGATGAGAATGACTACTTTCTGTGGTGTTTGAGAGAGGAACCAGTGGCACATTGTGAACTGCGAATATGAGCAGAGCGCCCCAGAAGTACGATGGGGTGTGCCTATACAGACCCACTTGACCATGAAATTGGCCGTAAAGTTCACTTTGCAACATTGTGAAGGCAATTGTGATAGGCATCTACATGAGATTTCATTTCAATACAGAAGTAGGATAAAACCCAACCAAAACCTGACATTCCTCACAATTAAAACAAAGTAATCTTTTTTCATCCCTTCACAGTTGGCACTGGACAAACAACAAACTGATGAAATTTGACTTCCCTAAATGCTGAAAGTTTCCTCTCAAAGTTATCAAGATTCTGCTACCAAGCAGATAAAAAAACCCCCCGAAACACTATAACTACAACATAGCCTTTCTGATAATTTTTGACAATGTAAATTGCCTCTGTCCATACAACCTATGAGGAACAGTGTTCTCAATTTTAAGTACCAACCTCTTTAGGGCAAACTATCCGTACAACGTCTTACAGGTGTCATAGGTCCCCTTCTGTCAAGTCAAATGTCAAACTTGCACATACACTTTTCCAACTGAACTGGAGTCTTTGACACACAAACCTGATTTTCAAAAATATCTTTACAGCATTTGGTTTGAATTCGCAAGTCAGAGACTGGCCTGAACTACAACATCTGGCTGAGTACCTAAAGCTTTACAAGGTTTGTGATGGTGCTCAGAATGACAAATATCACAAGCATTTTGCTAGCAAGGGAGGAAACAAGAAACAAAACAGATATGCTTGCAGATACTTACACACAAACACGTAAAAATGGAGGCTGGTACACAACAACTGCAATAATAACATAAAAATCTGAAATAAATGAATCATAGCAGGTGAAGAACACCTTCATTTGTTTGCTAAACAAAGGGAATAGCTGTACTAGCTCAGAGCGGCTGAATTCTAAAACTACCACCCATCTTCATCTAGGCTTGCAATTCTTTTTTTTTTTTGTTTTTTTTTTTAATTTATCTTACAGGGGCAAATGTCCAAAGGCGGTTGAGGGAAAGAAAAATAAATGAGAACAAACCCAAAGAAAAATATTGCCAAGAAGTGTCTTTCATGAGCCTGAAAATGTAATGCCAGAAAATGTATTAGTGAACTGATGCCTGTCTTGCTGCTTAGTGAACTGGCTGTTCTGCCAACTTAAGATGAATAGGAGAAAGAAGGATCAGTTCACTGGAACTACAGGATATCCCTATTTTCTTTTAGGTTCATGGGTTTCCACTCACAGCACCAGCATATTGAGTTCACAAGGAAAACAGTGTTTGACTCAGATGACAGAAATGCACAGAAAGCCAAACTCACGTTAGTAAATGGAATACTTTCCTAGAGTCAAGCAACACAGGCAAAATGCTGTCATTTTAATGATACTCACAAGAAGAAGAAAATTCCTCCTGAATTCAAGCTTGTTTATACATGCAACTTGTGGGGGGGGCACGACACAACGATGACTGTGAAGAAAAGGAAGCTTCATAACTGAGCCTCACGAGTCCCTCCTTACCTTCCCATTTAGGTGTCATATCTAATTCTCTCCAACGGCTGCTAGAGAAGCCAAAGACTGGCAGCTGTAGACAGCAGACAGTCAGAAACTGCTCTTCTCAATTCAGATGCTGGAGCAGGCAGCAAATCCCATCTTAAGTGCCACAGCAGATTGCTAGAAGACAACCCCTCTACCCTTATGGCTATAAACCAGCAGACAATTACTTTGGGGCTGTAAATATTAATGAAAGCTTTAGTCATCTCACTCTTCTATTTCTCAACAGGGTACAATTCAGATTCAAACAGCGTAAGTGCCACACAAGTCGCTGCACCTGGCTTTTCCTTCAGGCTGAACCCAAATTTCAAAGCTATTTATCCAATAAAATGACTGTGCTAGCATAAGGAGAGCATCCCGGTTTTCTGGTGCATGGAAGGAGGAGAGGGAAGAGGTCTTCAATCCGCTTTCAGCTTCTGGTTCATATAGCTTCCACTGTCCATCCATCCATTCACATATCTGTGGGTTTGCATTGCTGACTGTTCAGCCTGTGCCTCTGAATTTTTAGCAGTGTTAACATTTTAAGCAGATTGGAAAGGAAAATGAGAAAGATAAGATGCTACAAAGCTCTATAGCAGCATGACACACGTAGTCTTTATATCAGTTCAATTTCAGCTAATGTAGAAGAAATAACATTTCTAATGATTTTGTTTATTTACTTACCTTATGAATAGTAAGGTTGACAAAGTCTCCATGTTAAAAAAAACACTGGAGCTGTGCACATGCTGCATCAGATAGTATCTGAATATTGGAAATGTCTGCAACAAATGAATGGGTAACGAGAGATAAAGCTAGTGCCATAATCCTTCTGTCACGGACTGCTGACATTAGAGACTGCAGCTATGGCCCACGTGGATGCGAATATATGGATCACCAATACTTGAGAGAAGCTTGCTAATACATGGACTGTGGATGCAGCAGACCACAGTGTCATTTCCAGGCCTGGCTCATTTGTCGGGCTGCAGTTAATGAGTATTCTAATTATTTATCTTAAGATCCCCAACGCATTCCAGTCTGCTTACCAACATTTCCATCTGTTGATTCTCAAATCTATATTAAAAGGATAACTAACATTCAGGACAACAGTATTTGTGTTGCAGCTGTGCATCCCTCAGCCCATTGCTGAAGTTAAAGAATATTGTTATCAACATTTCTAAAAAAACTTAGACACACCTTTCTTGAAATGACCTGATATTCTCAGTGTTACCATCATTACACTTCTGTGCTTCCAGACCTTTACAGGGAAAGATTTAAAATACCATTACTCTCTGTTTTTTCAAACAGATAATCAACTTCTCTTAGGAGGCAAGGTGAAATAAAAATCATTCTCTGCTACCAAAATCTCCCAAGCAAAATTAAATAATTGGATCCATTTTAATTTTATTCCCTGTACTCCTATTGCACAAAGCCATTAGACTAATGGCCTGAAAAATGTCATACAAAAGATGACAGAGGGCAAGATCCTTCTATTAAGTAGTAATAGGGGAGGGCATCTGCAGAACTGCAGCATTAAGCCAGGTATCCTAGTCTTGGGCTGCACAGCTCAGGGCTGGAGGAAGGAAAGTGAAGATTTGAAGTTCACCTTACATCCTTTCCAAAATGTCCCAAGCAATAGATACACAGGATCCTCCCTGCCAAAACATCATCCATCAAACGGCAGCCCTTGGGCTTCAGAGATTCAGTAAGTAGCTGAGATCGAACACCTCTCCTAGTTAGGGACAAAGAAATGGGTATGACAGTAATCTCAGTTACACAAACCAAGGTCTTGCAGCTTGCGTGTCTCTCGCCCTGATCCATGTTCTAACTAGTGCACTATAGAATCATAAAGGTTGGAAAAGACCTCTAGGATCATCAAGTCCAACCGCCAATGGAACACTACCATGTCTCTTAAACCATGCCCTGAAGTGCCACATCTATGTGTTTTTTGAACACCTCCAGGGATGGTGACTCCATCACCTCTCTGGGCAGCCTGTTCCAATGCCTGACCTCTCTTTCAGTAAAGAAATTTTTCCTAATATCCAATCTAAAGAAAAATAAAGCATACATATGCAGAAACCTGCCGTCCTTGTCTCTTTGGACATTTTGGACACAATTTTATGTTTCTGGGGGGGGGAAAAAAAGCTGGAGAAATCATAGAATGGTTTGGGCTGGAAGGACCTTTTGAGGTCATCTAGTCCAACCCCCCTGCAGTGAGCAGGGACATCTTCAGCTAGATCAGGTTGCTCAGAGCCCCGTCCAACCTGGCCTTTAATGTTTCCAGGAATGGGGCATCTACCGCCTCTCTGGGCAATCTGTGCCAGTGTTTCATCACCCTAATAGTAAAAAATTTCTTCCTTATATCCAGACTAAATCTACCCTCCTTTAGTTTGAAACCATTACCCCTTGTCCTGTCACTACACTCCAGAGCTGGGTGCAGCGCTCCAGGTGGGGTCTCACCAGAGTGGAGTAGAGGGGCAGAATCACCTCCCCAGACCCACTGGCCACGCTGCTTTTGATGCAGCCCAGGATACAGTTGGCCTTCTGGGCTGCAAGCGTGCATTGCCAGGTCATGTCCAGCTTTTCATTCACCAGTACTCCCAATCCTTCTCCACAGGGCTGCTCTCGATCTCTTCATCACCCAGTCTGTATTGATACCAGGGCTTGCCTCAATCCAGGTGCAGGACCTTGCACTTGGCCTTGTTGAACCTCATGAGGTCCTCACAGGCCCACCTCTCCAGCTTGTCCAGGTCTCTCTGGATGACATCCCGTCCTTCTGGCATGTCAACTGCACCACTCAGCTTGGTGTCACCTGCAAACTTGCTGAGAGTGCACTCGATCCCACTGTTTATGTCATTGATGAAGATATTAAAGAGTATCGGTCCCAGTACAGACCCTTGAGGGACACCACTCATCACTGGTCTCCATCTGGACATTGAGCCATTGACCTCTACCCTCTGGATGTGACCATCCAACCAGTTCCTTATCCACTGAACAGTCCACCCATCAAATGCATACCTCCCCGGTTTAGAGAGAAGGATGCTGTGGGGGACCATGTCAAAGGCCTTACAGAAGTCCAGACAGATAACATCCATAGCTCTTCCCAAATCTTTGGCTTTTATTCCTGAATCACATTTTCAAACTTTCAAAATTTCCACTATCTATGCAGAGAAAATCTGCAGAGGCTGTCAGCCAGGTCTGGTCACCCCTTTTTTGTGGTTTTTCTCACTTAGGATCTGGAGCTTTCCTTCAGGTAGGAACAGTGCTTGTCCATGTTGCTCTCCCAACAGCACATCTTCATGATGGCTGATGGGCACTATGATTTTGAAAGTATCTTTTAGACAGGGTGGCCTGGACATAACCAAGCCAGGATGATATGTCTAGTGGTTCCAAAGAAGCCACAGCAGGCCATTTTATAATGGCTGATTTTATCTTTCATTTAAATTATACTGTGGGTCCATTGTTTTTCAGAGCAACAGAAATAATTAATCTTTTGAATCTAAGAGTCTCATCCAAAGGCAGAGGCTCTGCTTGATTGGCCTCATCTTGAGTAAGCTGGACCCAAAGCCAGGAATGTCAGGGAGAGATAAGAGTGACAAGATCAATCATTACCTTACTCCTCTCCACCCAATTCTTCCTGAGACTGAAAGCAACGGACATAATTTTCTGAGAAGCGTGCAAATCATAGTCACAAAGGAAAAATGGGGCCTCCAAGAATGTCCCAGCTTCACCCCTTTGCAGCTTTGTTGCATCCATCTAGATAACGGAAAGCATCACAGTACCCTCCAGTTTCTAAGAAAGCAACTGCAACATCCAGTCCAAGCTGGCTTAACCACTGTGCACTCCGGTGCTGCCCTTCAGCTGCCCCAGTGCCCTGATGCTGGGTTTTGGCTGCTGGGTTTTGGCTACTGGATTTGGGAAGAAGCATGAGACATGGCATGATTGATTTAATAAGCTACAGACATACCTAATTAATCTCAGGTATCCTGGCAGACTGTTAGCAATCTGGTACCATATACACTTCTACTGTGCTCCTGAAATTACTCCAGACAATCTTAGGAGATACAAAGCAACAGCTGTACATTTACTACCAGCCACTGAAATGGATCAAGAAATAAAATCTTACAATACAAAAATTGATGTAGAACATCTACCTCTTTTGCTGAGGTAGCAGCAATGAATGTTAATGTTATAAATACAACAGTATATTCAAAGGATAGGTTTTGCTCATCGGTCAAGGAGCCCATAAATTAACTCCGCTGCTTTTAATGATATGATATGATATGATATGATATGATATGATATGATATGATATGATATGATATGATATGATATGATATGATATAAACTCTCATTTCTAAACAGAGGCAGAAGGTAGTATAATAGCACCAATGGTAAAAGTAGTAGTGGTTACAGACTAAAAGAAAAGAAAAAGTCGTACAAAAAGAAGAAAGGAAGAGATGTCACATGGCAGTATACTGAGTCTTCTGATCTCTTCCATACATACCTACTATTTCTCTACTGCTTAGCTCTGACAGGCAGTGATGATATTAATGAATAAAATTCCAATAATGGATGTAAAGTGAAGTACTTCCATATATCTCATTTTCTTCTAAAGAATCCCAAGTTTCCAAAAAGAAACAGGCCAGCTGTGCAAACCATCCTTTAAGGGAAACATCTCTAATCAAGTAAGTGAAGTACTCAAAAACACAATATTCAGAAATGGAAACTAACTGCTCACCTGGGCAAGGATCAAAGTATAAAATAGGACACAGGGATGACACAAAAAACAGTCACAGAAAGCCAAGCTTTTTCAGCCAGGTCAATATCAGGTGGTATGAAGTGTTCTAGTAATAGCAGAGTGAGATGAGAACCTGCTCTTCCATGATGTAGGCCATCATCCACATCTTGCCCATTTTTACACATTGCCTTCCCCCTTTATACATGGAAACTTGTGGCCTTTCACAGTTTATCAAATAGTTCTGTATTGTATTTCTGTTGTATCTAACTTGATACAAAAGAATCAAAACTAGGCATACTACTCAAGATGACAACAAATACTTAGAGCAGAGCATTATTGCTAAATACAGGGAAATCGCTGTATTGCCTTCAGCATACTTGACGGCATTTTATCTGCTTTTTTGAACTCCCCACATGAACTTATTTTTCATCGTGTGTTCAGTGTTGCCCCAACCTTTGCATTTAAGAGGCTTACATATCGCAAGACTTGCTTCTCAGAATAGAGAGCAGGATGGTAAGATGCTATCAAAAGATGACAACTGAGTTACAGCACTGAGCAGGAGAGAAATCAATGAGAGGAGATAGGACTGAAACAGGCCAGCTGTCTGCTCTTTGAAGACCCAAAGAACTGAGGTGTCCTCTTATCAGTGTCCTTATGTCAACGCTGCATAATAAAAATGAGAGGGTGCTGAACCATTGTGACCTTTTCCATAATTTTTGTTGGTTTTGTTCCTAAAACTCCTCAAATTAATGACACAGATATACAGAATTCCCAGAAAAGGTGACTAACATTTCTCCAGTAGGGACACAGGAGTTTTCACTGGAAAACAAGGCACTCAGACATCTGCTTGCATAAGCTTGACTCAATCTTGCTTACACTTTTTTCCCCCTATACTATCTAATTTATTGAAGTGAAGACTTTGCTTACTACCTACAGTTTCAATCAATAATGCAAATTATATTGCAATTTTGGACAAGGCATCTTCCAGGGCTCCTCAAAGTAAGCCCAGAGCTCTGCTGGGTGACAGCCCATGCAAGCCTGGCCCTGAACTTCCCATTGTCAGCACAGCCTCACCTGGAATGGTACACGACTGGCTTATTCTGTGGCCCGCAGTTTTTGCTACAGGCAGTTTAACAGGATATAAGTTAGTCACTACAGATCCACGTGAGCAGTTAATGACTTGCCCCAGGCTTGGCGGTGTTTCTTCAGCTTTATTCTGGGACATAATGGTAGAAGATGTAATCCTTCCTTTCTTTCCCCATCCCTTTTCTTCCCTTTTACTGCAGACTAGCCAACTGAAATAATTGTTAGTGTTCAAAGAAAGCCTCACGTACCTCTGGTCAGCTGTTTGCGTTTGCTTGTCTTAGCATGTGAGCCAGATGTATGCCCTCCTATAGCCCGAACTGACTTTTTTCTTCCTCTTCTCTTCCTCCCTGCAGACCATGTCCAGCCACACCAGCACAGCGCAGCCCTGTTAGTCTCTGATCTCAGGACAAGACCACAGGTAACTGATGAGCTTCTGTCAGTCCCTAACGGGCAAGACACACTGACGGGAGTGGGGTGCTGGGACTCTACCCTCCCCGCTCCCTGGTAACGGAAAGGTAAATGATTGTGTCCTGCCTTCCTTGGGATTTTGCCGTCTGGAAGTTACCATGAGTAGGAACCACACCTTCTTCCTAGAAGGACACAGCTATTCTCAGCCTGGAAAATGCTGAGGGCTTGTATATTCCTGAGCAAAAGCGATGCTGGTGGGAGCAAAGTGTTCTGCCCGGCTCCCCAGCCGCCTGGTGGGATATGGAACTTGTTTGCTCAACCTCATTAACTTTCTCTGGCATAGCACTGCGTTCACCCAAATCAAACACTACAGAGTTCAACTGACAAAAATAAACCAATTTTATTTTATGGTCTGTGCTGTCAAGGAGACATATTTCACTCTGCAGTGAAAGCCCATGCCTTCCCCTCCACCTTTCTTTAAGGTAACTATCCCTCAGAGACTAAAGACACACACTGCATAATTGTATCAGCTGTTGAAACCTCAAACATGTTTTTCAGCTTCCCACACTTCACAGCAGGACCAGGTATGCTGTTTTTTTTGCCTACTTTTCCGTTCTTTGTAGTCTAATTTTTTTCCTCCAAAATATTTTAAGTTTTTTAACAGGTACAATTGTAACTGACTGCAATGCCTCACAGCCACATACCACACTCACTCTAGAGATGGTAATGGAAGAGCAGCTACAGTTTGAAATAATGTGAGAATTAGTGGAGGAAAACTTACTTTTATACACAGCTCTTGCAGGGTTTACGGCTTGTCTAAAAGATAACTATTTAATTTAATAATTACTTTTGTGGGGAGCAAAATAATCACCTCGGAGACAATCTCTTAAGTGATGATAAAGTAAATGTTCTCAAAGTTCCTGGTTGAAAAAAAATACCAGTCTTCAACTCCAGGTGGGAAACACACACACATACACACAACTCTCCCCCCTCCCCCCCCGCCTTTCCACTTGGAAAAGATACTTATCTGGAAGCTCTAGAAGAACGACGGCAGCAGAAAAACAAGTGTTGGAATACTTATGGCAACAGTATCTCAGTCCACACTGATTTTCATGCATATATAAGATAATGAGCCATTTCTGCTTAACCAGCAAAACCCTTAAGTATAGGAGCATACAATAAATGGGTTGGGTTTGAGCACTGAATGAAACCTTTTAGGTATGTTCATCCTCAATATTATTTATATTCCCAGTACACTTGTACTTAGAGACCCCCAAAACCTGGAGCCCCACAGTCCTTGGCACTAGGAATGCAAATGGCAAGAGACAGCCCTTCCCCCCACCCCACCCCAAAGGACTCAATCTATTTACAGACCAGCAGGCAGCTGAAAGGAAATCCCACCATCTCCATTTTACAGATAAGGAACTTAGGTATGGAGTGATACACAGACAGAAATGTACGAAGCCACCCAGAGGTCCTCTGCAGAGGTGGGAACTGAGCTGAGAACTTTCACCTGTCACTGATGAAAAGCCACTTTTCTTTGCACAGTCCCTCTCCCAATGCACTGTTAGGTACTTGTTTTCTACTTACATTTTCTCATCAGATCCTCTGCACAGAAATAAAAAGTATCCCACTTTAATTGCTCCACTCGCTCTTTCTGTTAGGTCATTTCTGGGTACCTTTGAAACCTCTACAGTTCTTTCTAGCCACGCTAAAGTAGAGGTGCGCCTAAACCATGTTCTAGATCCAGGCTCAGACTTCTGCAGGAGACTGAGATTTGCAGTCAGTTTTCAGTGTATGAAGACCTTAAATAAAACTCAGCCAAATCTCTTCTCCCTTTATTTTTTCCTCTAACTACTGCTCCCTTGCTCATCAGTCACATCCCCTGCTATGACCCAGCACCGCCACAATCCTCCCAGAGGCAACTGAAATCAGTACATTGAGAAGTCCTCTGTACATACCAGGAGATGTTTAGCATCCCACAGTCCCAGCACACCTCGATCTCTTGTAGTTCCAGCTCCTCCTGCTCTACAAGCTTATCAGTTGCTTTCCCATGTTTATGTTCAGAAAGTATTTTCATTCCCCTTCATGCTTTCATGCTTCTGGCACTTTCAAAACACTTCCACTTGCGTTGTCTCCTCAATTCTTGTCTATTTTTTTCTTGGGACTTTTGCAACTCTTCGCCATTCTGCTTCTCCCAACATCTCCCTCGCAGCCTTCCTCTGGCAGCACTCAGAACTCAGCCCTGATTGCTCTTTTATTCCTGGAGGTGACTCTGTCTTTCTACACTTGACCTCTCCCTCTCAGTTCAGTCTACCATGTCTGATTGCCTCTCTGGCATCCTGTCCTGGATGTCCTGCGGCCACTCAAACTTCACAGGATGAAACCATACACCTCGTTCTTCCCTCACAGGCAGTTTCATTTCTTCTCCGTTGCCAACATAATTTCTGCTATTCTGTCACCCAAACTCTCAGTATTGGTGCTTTATACACCCCTCTATTTTCCAACTAAAGTAGCATTAAATACATCCATTCCTTTCAGTCCAATGGCTAAGGCAGCTCTCACTTCATCTGCATTACTGTAACCTCCTACATCTCTTCGAGGCTCTCACTTCTTATTTTTTACCTCATCAAAATGCTGCATTCACACCAACCTCCTTTATCGTTACTTCAGTGAGCCCATCTGCATGTCCAATTCCTTCACCGACTTCTCTCCAAATTACATGACCTCCCTTCCAAGGTATCATACGACTCAGGACCTGCTTTCATCTTTTCCATCAGTTTCATGGCTATCTCTTCTGCTACTCTCCTAGTCATGACTTTTGCTAGATTAGTTTGTGGTCTTTGAAGGATTTCCCTCTGTTTCAGCATGAATTTTCCTTCCCCAGTTCTGCCAGTGCAGTAGTACAATGAGAATGCAGAGCAAGACAATGACTAGAAACCAGGACTCAATTGGATTTGGAGGGTATTTCAGCAATAAATCAACGTACCCCACTGGCTTGCCTATGCTATAAGCACTGAATCCTGGCCTTTGTACACAGTTCCAACAAATATAATAGTTGCTCGGGTCACAGGACCCACACATTTTTTTGGGGGTTCACTAGCGCAGTTTCAGGCCTGCAAGACCATACATAAACTATACATAGGTTTGAATAGGAGGGTGGGGGTGTCCATATTGCAAAGTTGGGTGCATTTCCATTATAAAAAGTACCCAGTGGTCCCCTTTCTGGGTGCTCCTTAAGCTGTGCAACTGTGAGGATGTATGAACATTTTGAGATCCCTACAGGTTTCTCCATACCTGGGCTGGTCACCGGTTTCTACCTGATATGTCCTGCTGATATTATGATAATGTTATTATTTCAGTTCATTATATCATCCTTTCCCTCCAAACCCCAAAAGGTCTAGAACAGGTATTAATCAGGGGAAACCTGGCAATTTTCAGTCCTGAAAAATGTCAGAGGCAAGCCAGTGAGCATGCTCAGCCAGGATAGCTGGGATTACAGTTTCTTTACTTTCTGAAAGAAACTCATAGCTGTGCATGCTGGTGGGAAAGAAAGGATTAAGGCTGCACTGGTATTACATACTTTTAAAATTATGACCATAAAAGTTATTTGCCCAGAGTGGAATGAAATCCTGCCCCACAGGAGGAGGGGGTGAAAACGATCTGATGAGATGCTCTGGAAACCTTCTGGCTGAAAGCCTCTCTGCTCTATTCTTTGCCTCTCTAGGGTGACTAGATTATCTCCTGTCAAGAAGCATACCCTCCCCTTGGAGTATCTAACGGTTTGAAGCTAAATAATCAAACATAAAAAAAGGAAGTAAAGTCTGTAAATACACACCTATTAGTCTGTTAAGAGGTACAAGTTACTGGAGTCATACATTCATAAACATCCATGCATACACATGTGTGCATTAAAAGGAAGGAAAGCAATGTTCTTTTCTTACTGTGCTAAGATTTCAAGTACAAGGTTGCAAAAAAAAAAAAAACCCAGCAAAAAATGTTGATGCAATTGAGTTTTAGGTCAATTCAATTAATCTAGGAAAGCATATGTCTAACAAATGGCTTTGTTTGCTTTTAAGGATAAACAAACCATGCTAATAGTGTAAAGTACCTGCTTGCTGCTGCACATAGCCCTTCATTTAATATCTGTGGGGTTTGCTATCACCAGCAGCACATGAGAGGAAACAAAACACTCAACATTTGCATAGCATTTATCAGATTCTTCCCTCTGCTGTAGTGGCATAAGCAGTAAGAGTGCTTAACCCACTGTGGGTTTCCAGGCTTCCTAGGCTATCTTCTTCCTTTCCACTGAAAGCAATTCCGTTCAGCTTTAGCTGCTTTTTAATCAAAGGAAACTATAATCACACTAGCAGGATGCAAATTCTGAAGAGACATTAGCAAAACCACAGGTATGTCATTAAACTGCAGACTTGTGGATGACAAAGGACCACTGGATCCCAAATAATATTTTGTTCTTTTGCACAGAGCAAATGAAAGCAGCTTTGGTTGCTGCTGCTGCTGATGACGATGAAGATGATAATAATAATACCATCAGCATCAGCGACAAAAGCTGAAAAATGAAGTGCCAACAACTACGGAGAACGTCAGCTCAGAAAACAGTAACAGTTTCATACTCACATTTATCACAAAAAAGCCTTTGCCTGACCTTCAGAAAATGAGATCTGTCTACCACATCAGTTAATAGGGAGTCCTAAGTTGAGTGCCTTCAGTCCTAAGTAACATGTAAAACCACACAGCAAAACGAAGTAATACAACATTGAACAAGAATGTGGGGTAACATCTGTGAGGCTGTTTTTTGCCTGAAAGCTTTTATGCTCCTTTTAGTTCTCAGCTTCTCCTAATTGCTGACTTTAGCAAAATCCAAAGAATTTTTCATTGTTGTCTTCAAGTATTTGCATTCCCAGAAACATAAAAAGCATATACTTACCTGTAGCAACACCTGTGATTGATTAAACCGTCACTCTCTGAATACCCTCTGGAGGTTTTGCTCAGTCCCAAAAGGAGAGGGGAAAGGGATGAGAACAGTTGTCTGATGAAGAGCACTATATTAATTCCAATAAGAATACAATTTCCATCATGCATTTGACAGCATGGTGAAAAATCACACTAGCTGTATTCCAGGTAAACCAGTCCTTCCAAATACTGAGTTGAGTCAAGCAAACTCTACTGCAGCACAATGAGGAAAAAGTTGATATATCAAGGCAGAAAACCCTGATCTAAAATTCACAGGAACGGTAGCAAAACACAATCGATACACACAGCAATTTCTATAGCAACTAGGGAAAAAAGGGAAGAAAAAAAACAACCAAGAGTTGGTTCCTTAACTGTTAGCACAGAGCTTCTGTGGCAAATGAGGGGACCTGTCCCTCTTGGCATCTCTCTGATCGACACGCTGAATCGCTGCCCAGTGCATTCCTCCCGCGCTCCCTTTCCTCTTTCCCTGGGATCTGTGGAGGGGCAAGCTGAGCATCCCAGCCTCCGACGGGAGCACACACATGTACACACACACCCCATGCAAACAAATGCACTCCCCTGCCTCTTTCCTACACCCACAGGATCTCAGCACTCACCGTCACGGGCTTCCTCCCCGCGACTGCAGTTGCTGCAAATGTGTTTGATCTCCTTGCCTATGTGACAGTGTATCACAAAAGAGACATTGTTGTTAGTGGTGGTGGTGGTGGGCTCCTTCAGTGGCTTCATCCTCACTAGATAGAAAGCTTTCTTTTTAGGTTTCTCTCCACTCATGTCTGAAACCGAGACCTCCCTGCAGCCAGAAGAAGAAAAAGCAAGCATCCCAGGCTGCCCGGCGTGCGTGCAATCCGCCATCCGCTCCCCCTCGCCTCAGCGTTTAGCTGCCACACACACAACAGGGATGAAAGGGAGGGCTGGGGGAGAGGGGGGGAGGCGGGAGGCAGGGCAGGCAGAAGCGCTGCCTGAGCCTTGCTGCCCTCCGCGACCCTGCTCCTTAACCAATCCACTTGGGCTTGGCTGGAGGATGCTCAGCGTGTCCCTGCTCTGGCCAAGCCTGTGACGAGCCTCGCCCTCAGCCGCAGGCGCTGGGCATGTTTGGTGGCAAAGCGGAGCCTGGTACAGTTTTGGCTACCTTGCTGGCTGCACGCATCCCAGGAACGCAGAGCGTCCCTTCGCTTTCCCCTCCCACCCCCTCTCTTCTTCTCCCATGCCCCCCCCCCCCCGTTCTGGCAAGCCCCTTAATCCGTGGGAGCCCCGCATCGGGCCGTAGCCCTGTGGGATGGTGAGCACAGCCGCCGACACTGCCAGTGCCACGGTCCCTTGGCAGGACACACTGCAATTCTCTAGCCTGGCGAACACGGCAACCTCGCCTTCGCACTCGGGCGGCATGGCAGCCTGTCCCACCGTAATTAATATTTTACACACAAAGGACAGTCTGCCAGCGAGCTGACAGCGGGCTCCCCCTCCTTCCCGCCTCTCCCCTCTGCAGGCAGCTTCAGCTCTGGGGGCACCGGGCCTCTGCTTTGGGTGTCCCAGGAAAACGAAATCCCCTCCTGCAAACCTCTCCCACTTTTCATTCTTGCTTTTTCTCCCTGTTTCATTTAAAAGAGAGAGGAGGTGCCTGTCCTGGCCTGTGCAGGGCTCGCAATGCCAGCTATGGACAGTGGCTGGCACCGCCTGGTGACTTCAGCCCAACTCCCCCTGCAATGGGACTGCTCCTCCTAGGCTACGGCTGACCAGAGGCTCCCAGAGAAGTTCAGATAGTTTGAACTCATTTTGACTGCTTATCAGAGGGATGAATACCCCCTCTTCTTTGTCTCCCTTGCCTCCTGCTCAAAATGCAGCTGCTCTGGAGAGCAGCCCTATCGTCCCCGGGTGCCCACAGCCTGGACAGATCGCTTCCAAAGCTCCCCCAGCCTGAAGGGGATTATAATCTCTGGCCAGATGCTCTGTCAATCCCTTGCTGCCCAGCTGCCCCCAAAATGTGCTGTCTGTTTTCACGGCATGGTAAACAGCCCAAGCAGCCCACCCTGCTGAAGCAGCAGCTCAGGACAGTGCCCGTGACACAGAAAGAGAAGAGCAGCGGCAAGGATGCTTGTTTCTTGCAGGCTTCGGGAAGGAAAGCCTGAAGAAGAGATGATAAACTCAGCTATTCTGGTAGCTATTATAGGAATGTGAGTGTTGCTCCTTTAAATCTTCAGCAAGCTATCAGTTTGGCAGGCACTAAGCAGAGAGAGAGTGCAATTGGGGCAGACAAAACATGGCAAAGAATAACACCGTTCTCCTTATTTTTAGCCACAGCCCTTGCTCGCTGTTAGAAGAAATCCACTCATTCTGCAATTCTTTACCATTTCCACATATTGTTGCCACATGTTTTACTGCAACAAAAGGCCAAACCAGCCCTGATTCTCTTAACTGCACATGAAACAGTCAGTGAGACTTTGCCTAAAGAAAGACGGAGCAGAAACTTAAGGATTCAGTGCCATGGTTTTCCATTTTCTCAAACGCATGCACGCACACACACGCGCAGACACACACAAGATGCATGCAATGAAACAGCTGACCTACTTGTTCTGCGTCATTCTGATGCAGGTCTGACTTCTCACCTGGCACTCCTGGGAGTTGAAACCTTGAGATGTCACATACAGCAAAAATTGCAAGGCTTTGCTTTTCTTAGCAGTATTCACAAATCAGACTAGGTGCTATCAGATCTCATGGAAATATGGGCTGAAGCATGCTCTCAGTAGAATCATGCTGTTCGCTAAGGCACGCAAAGCATCCTGCACACTGGGCTATGTATATAGGTTTATGTTGAACAGAGTCAGTCACCTCAGGTTAAGTATTGCCCCAAAGGACTTGATTTTGCATGTGTTGCTCATCTAAAATTCCCACCTGTTTGATGTAAGTGTTAGGAGAACAGAGAATGCAGAATTATTCAGGAACAAGCAGGTGAACCACTCAAATGTGTGTACTGTGTAGTTACGAGTTAATGCACTGAAAAGCTGCCTCTTCGAACGCCTGATGCTGAAACACAGTTTACTACCTTACACATTTGGAAAGCAAAAGGTGAGAAGAGTTTGATCCCCCACCGGCTGCCCAGCAGTTCAGACACTCGCAGTGGATTTCCCTCTTACTCATTGCCTTTGACAACACCTTCAGTTCGGTCGTGATTCAGAAAATAATTAGGTAAGCAGAAGACATGACCATAATTCACCTTCTGCTTAGAGTTCACTGCTGTCTGTCACTGGTAGCTGGTGCTGCTGCATTATAGGAATGGGTCAGGAAAGGGAGGCACATTCAAATCTGAACCTCCCCAAATTTGGGAAATATGAGCATTAATGAAATGCAGGGTGAATGCAAAACTGGAATACTGTATCTGCTGTCTCAGGGCAGTACTGGAGTGTTGTGCTTCACCTGTTTTAGGAGAGGAAACGAGCGTGATATATTCAGCAGAGCTGAAGACCAGCAGAGCTGGTCTTGTAAGGCAAATGGTCTTTTAGTTAAGGAATTGGGTAGGACTTAGGATATGAAAAACTGGGGCAGGTCATCAGTCTATTCCAGTCTCCCTCTGCGACCTTGGACAAATTACAACACCTTGATTTCTCAGCTGCTTGGCTAAAGAACAGTGATGTCAATGTTTCTGGTTTTCAGACAAATTTTATGAAATAACATTGCAATGTGCTCTGAAGGTGTCTGTATATGACAGAGAGGGAACACTTACACAGACTGTTCAAATACAGAGATCCACTATTTATAGAAAAATGAAAGGGGAAACAGGAAAAACATGTTCCATCAGACTTAGTCCGAATGGTTCACTCAGTCCAAACTTAAGCCTTTTTGTTTCATTGGATTTTGTTTCAACAGTGTCTATCCCTCCTCTTCCAACTCTTTTTATTCTAAAGCTGTAAAATTCAACTCAGATCTGAAAACAGACTTGGTATCCAAAACCCTGCATGACTCTGTTATTATCTCCCAACCCCAAACAACATTCAGAGAGGGACAGGAGCAACCCTCTTTCTTGGGTAGAGACTGGAAAGAGACTATCTGTGTAACTATTCCTACAGGTCAGGTGTAAAGCTCTTTAGTCAATCCATACAGCTCCACATGTACTCCGTACTACAAAAGAACCACCAAACATTATGGGAACAGAGTTTTTGCAAGTGGATCCCAAAAGACTGCAGAAGCCCAGCTGCTCTGACACATCTGGGGACTTCTGGGAATTAAATAACTGGTCCAGTGGGTAACTCTGACTCCACGTGGATAAGAACCCCAGATTATCATGAAGAAAGCCCACCACATTTTTTTGCTTGCAGGTGCTATGTATTTTGAATGCAAACAAGTCCTGAAGCCACCTGCTAGTATGTCTCTTGTAACATGCACTTCGCTATAACATGCAAATTGCCTTCATTCCTAAGAGCTGCCTTATAGAGAACCTGAATTTGCCACAGCTCATAAAATAAAAATATGTTTAATTATGATCTGTGTAATTATGGTGAAAGCTGCCACTGCTAATCAGTTCCAGGACAAATCATGTAACATGAACGTACTACAGTATTCCTGCAGAAAATTATTTGCTTTGCCTTGTTTTTAAAGATAAGTAAAAAAAAAAGCATAACACTTTCACTGCCTCAATACGTGGCTGCGAACCCTGGTGTAATTTTATTGCCCAGTGGACGACAAAATCAATGAAGACGATGTCAGACAGCTGGTTATTTGACAGGGAATCAACAAACTTGCATCCTATTCCCTGCCCGCATTCGCTTCTTGTATAAGCTTGGGAAACCATTTGTACCTCCAGTTCCTCACCCTGCAGCCTTTGCCATTAAGAAGAGTGCCACTTCCATTGTCCATAAAGAAGAGATGAAAGCAGCATCCCCTTTAAAAAGGTGTCTACTGAGATACCTTTTCTGCATCAAAATCTTTGAGGGTCCACGCTGCCTTTCCATTTTATCACCTGGACCATGCCTCTCCCTGTCCCAGATCACCTAGCTGAGAATATTTTTTTCAGATCACTGTGCCCTCAAACAATATCTGTGAAAGCAAAAGGTGGTGCTGGAACCAAGCAGCCAAAAGCAGGCAAGCTTTTGGCTGCATCCCCCACACCACAAAACCAGATTTCTCTCACTTCTTTCTCCAAGCTGTGGCACTGGGCATTTGCACAGTCAGGACACCCCTGAAGTCTTCCCTAAGCCCCTCAGCTAAGCAACATGGAGGTTTCTGTGTGGGCAGGACAGGCTCCATCCTGCTTCCAGCACAAACAGGTGGACATCAAACAGCATGTGGAAGCCTCTCAGCCATCTTTTCCTTGCACCACCAAGGCAACACGAAGGTTGTCTAGGAGAGCTGTAGTATATCCCTGAAGAAGCTGTGGCTAACAGAATGGCACTGTCCAGGTGAAAATGCTAGACAAATGCAAGTCTAAGAAGGCAGCACCACTTCTTCTCAGCAGTATTGTCCTTCTAACCAAAACACCATGATTCATTTGTTTTACAGTCTATTTAGGCAGTGATATTTTTGCAGGGATGCCCCTGTACTTGGCAATTTTTTTTTGAATATTTAATTTCCTTTCCTATTTCCTCTACGAATCCCAGCGAGAGTAAAAAAGAGATAAAAGATAAAGTAACTAATTACCAGCTGCTCTGGTGACTAATGCATATATCGATGTTGTACTACACACTCTGAAACAAACTGATTGACTTGGAGTGAAGAGGAAAATATGTACAATTTGATGCACTGACTACAACAGAGGAATCAGCCACTAACACAGTACTCCCCTTTGGTAGCATCTTCTGTTCACTGCCAGAAAATGCCCCCAACTCACCTCAGGACAGCTGACATTTGCCAAAGGAGTTTGTTGCCAGGTGGAGAATCCTTCTACTTGCAAGCCACAACTCAAACCCCAATACCCAAGTATTTTCTGTGTGCCAGGCAATTAGTGCAGCAGGACTCAGGTCCGTGGCAGGGGCTCTAGGGTGCTAGGCTGACAGTATTTCTGCATATTTCTGCTTACTCCATGGCACATCAGCAAAACTGGGAGGGCAAGGAGGAGGAAGAATCAGCCTGAGACTCCTGCAGGCCAAAATAGAAGATGACCTTTTTAGTTCTGCAGCTATAAACACATTCTTAAGCAACAATCCCAGCTACTGCTTGCAGCCACAAGCCCAAGAGAGCCAGGTGATGAGTGCCGCACAAACAAAAGCAAACTGAGGGGAGAAGAAAGAAAAGAAAATGCCCTTTCTTGACCTTTTTATGTTCAGCAATGGTGCTGACGCATCACATAGCTCATTCTTGCTCTACTTGCAGGGTCCTCCACATCCTATGCACACGCTTTGCCATGATGGAGTTCTCTCCTTATTTAGGAGAAGCCCTGCTTTATTTCAATGTGATACCATATGGTCTGATAAAAAGGAACAGAAAAGGTTACACATAAAACCACATAAGCTTAGAAACACCTGTTTGCTCCACGTGTGAAGAACTGCTGACAACAAAGGGCTTCTAAGGATAAAAAGGAAGATGTCATCCTACCCAGCAGGACAGATGGAAAGTTGCTGAGCTGCCATTTGAATGCCCAAACATATATGTGTAATTAATGCACAAAGGGCTGATGGAGCTAAGGGTAAACACCAGCAACGAACCACTGTGGAGTCTGGATTTGTAAAACAGCTGAGCAAGCAACCATTACCATTAGATGACGCTCAAAGGAAGAGACAATCTTTATGCTGAAATTAAGGGTGAAGTTCTAGCTCTAGCAAAGTCGCTGCAAGTCCTAGCACCAGAGCCACTAGTCATGACAGTCCTAACAAGGTCATTAGCTCTTATCTTAGAAAATCCACTCTGAATTTTTGTATCTAATTTAGATGTGGCATGTCCTGAGGTTTTAGTGATCTGCTTGGAGCACTTTGCAGATCCTGCATAACTGGCTTTTCAGAGGAATGGAAGCCTACATCATTTTTACCTTGTTGATGGGCACAGGATAGATAGTACAGAGGCGTTGAAGTGGGACTCTGTAGCACTCCTGCACCCTCAGTTTAGATATAGCTGCAATCTTGAAGTTAACAAAAAGTAGTTCCGAAAACCTCAATGTAATTACAAGACTGAAACCAAGGAGGAATCTCAATCAAGTTCTGCTTGGCCAATTTAGCAATTCATGTGGCTGCACATCATAACATATACCAAAACACACCAGCACTGGTGACTTGGAGACTCACAACATGCAGCAGCTTCCTCGCCAGTTACTCCCTGCTTGATGCTGAGAGAATAGAAGTCCAATATACACTGGATTTTCACTCCACCCACTCCTGAAATACCTTTTTTCTTCTGCTCATAAATAGACAAACAGCTCTGCACCTTCTGCTTTCCTCCCACCAAAACCAGAGCTGTCTCATATATAGGTGCAGAAAAATATATATAAAAAAAAAGCCAGCACAAACCCAGACCCACAGTCAGGTATCTGGCCGTATCTATAATTCCTCACAAGGTTATGTTCCCCCACAGCACGCTAAAAAAAGCTCAGTGAGGGGAGAAGGCAGAGCATGCCTGTGTGCGTGCCTGTGTGTCTAGCAACCCCTGGGGGAAAAAACTGGATGTGACTTGTTCTTGTCAGAAATGCTTCCAGCCATGAAAAGGGGAAGGGGAAGGTCCAGAGGAGCAGTCCAAGCCCTTGGAGTAAATAAAGTCAACTATTGGCCACCTCTGGGTGGGAAACAGGCAGAACTACTCCCACATCATGGGTTAGTTTTATACCTCTTCCTGTGGTATAGAAATTAGGCACTTGTGTTTTTGTTGGCTCCAAGTAAAGCTAAATGTCTGCAAAGCAAAGCAAAGAAGACACTTAGAGGGTTCCAGAGATGTGCATTACAACTGTTTCTTAAAAAGAACATTAATTCAAACAAAATCAAATATTTGACTTAAAATAACATGAAAAATACAGCAGAAGCCCCAAATTTGCAACATGCAACAGAGAAACTTGAAACTCTGTGGAAGTGATCAAGTTTTCTGGGTGTGACAAACCAATGACTTGGAACAGCCTTTTCTGGAGATTCTTGCATGCAGAGAAAGCTCAGTAAAGCAGGTCATGGTCATCATCATCTTTCAGGATGCCAACACGGTTTTCTTGCTACTTTCTCAATAACTGCACGTTTCAAGATGGGAATAAAAGAAATACTGCTGAGAAAAAACCATAATCTTGTAATTACTAGTGCCTGAAAATCTTGGGTGATCAACTTGAGACACCTGAAAAAAAACTCAGTCTTTCCAGATCTGCCACTTGGGACATCCTGAAACTCTATCCTTTTTACAGTGTGTGGGATAGACATGAATATAACAAAATCCCAGAGGTCTAAGACTTCCCATTCCCTGTCACAGGCACTCAAGGGCTGAGCCATACACAGTGCTCTGTCTGCCCTGTCTCCAGAAAGGTCTGAGTCATCTGGCTTTAAGGAAAATTTAAGAAAATAGGTCAAACTGAACTTTCCATCACAGGCAACTGCAATGAAGTCAATCAGCTTGCACAAGCATTGCTCTCAGCACAAATTGCCCCCGCACTTCTGTCTACATGACTAATCAAATTAATTCCTGATGATATCAAGTAGCATGGCTTCCCTAAGAATGTACACAGACTAACATTTCCTGCTGATAATCCTTCCTTTTTTTTTTTTTTTTTGCTGCTCAAGCCAAGGTTATGGAGAAGGATCAGACTGTAGGAACCTTTGGTGAAGTAATACATCCAAAGCAAGTAAGAGCATGGCTTGAAATTGCTAGACAGACCAAAAGATTTATTTCAAAGCAATTAAATGGAGAGTTATTATCTCAGAAACTCTCTACTGGCTACTCAGATCACCAACCTGCAGAGGACAAAGTTACGATCAGCACATAATAGGGATGACTGGATTTTTTGCCTTTATAAATGACTCATATTAAGTCTGTTGCTTGTAGTTCAGAACAGTTTACTTGAAGGTCAGGGATATGACTGTGCATGAAGCACACTTGTTTAGGGAACACTTTCCCACAAAAAAAAAAAAGGCAAATGAAGAATAAAAGTTTTGCAGACTTAGCCCAAAGAGCTCATTTCCAGTAACATGGTTTTACACTCTTACCCAAACTTTCCAGGCCAATGGCCCGGGACTTGCCCTGTCTCTCGTGGGCCATGGGGCCTGCCAGACAAAACTAATGAGTTTTCATTTCAATTTAACAGCTCACTATGGTTCCTGTGGTTTCCAGTGCTGTTGTGTTTGAGACTATCTGAGAAAGTAATAAAATGCAAAAGTTTTGGAAGGTGGTCCTGTGGGGAAAGTCAGGCAGCAAGTCCAGTAACATCAAACCCTGACCAAGCTCAGACAAGGACGAGAGGCTGAGCTGAAGGAGCAAGCTAGATGTTCACGAGGTCTAACAGAGGTACAAATGGGTTGGCAGGCAGGCAGGCAGAGATTCAGGGGGGAACATCAGGTGAAGGGAAGTAACGGTCAGTAGGAAGAGTAAGCAGATAAAGGGAAGGAGAAGGAAAAGAGAGAAGATTAGGAAAGCTGTGAATAGACATTTAAACTTTCAGGGTGCCTTTGAACTGACAGACCCTCCCAACCTTCAGAGGCTTCCCCACTGCTGAAAAGCACTTTGTAATTATACACGAACAGTGCAGGAACCAGGAGTAGCACAGCAGCTGCAAAGAACGATTAAGGTACGTACACTGGCAAAGCTGTAGGGGGAAGCTTTCATAAGCATCTGCCTCCTCTGGGCCCAACAGCAGCACACACTGTCAATCTCCTCACTCCAATAAGCACTCACATTTTTCTCAAATTAGAAAAAAAAACCAACACAAATCCCTAGGAATAGCATGCCATTTCTATACATATCTCCCAGTGAGCTAGCAGCTCACAGTACTGAAATGAAGCAACAAGCTTCTGACAATATAATGAGCATCTTTTTCAGTCTTTTCCTCCTTCAGCATAAACACAGGCTCCTCTGAACAGCACAAAAATCTGCACGAGGAGCCTTTCGGTTTCTCCAAAGAAAAGCAGCAAAAAAGGATTCTTCCTCTCCTCCTTTTAGCCCCTATTATCTTTACTGCAGCCCAGTCATTTTTCATCATCAGACTCCTATCTCTTAGTCGCTGCTTTTACTTGCACTGTGGACTGATATGAAGCACAAAGCACAGGAGGAAAAGTTTGGCTTTGCATCAGTCCTGTGTCATCATTCCCATGTCATCATTCCCCTACAGTCCCCAGAGTTTAACATAACCAGGATAGTCTCTACAACACCAACAGACAATAACTGTCCCATCAACAGATCTTGCTGACAGAAGGCTATATTATTGTTTGCTTCTTTAAAACCTTGAATAGCAGTCAGCAAAAGAAGCTGCATTGTGCTAAAGGATTTGAAGAAATAGCTGTATAATCAGTTTTTGCTGAAATCCTGGAACAAATTTTAATGTGAAATTTGCCAAGTTCTTTAACACCTGCCCATTGGATAATTATAAAGCCTCAAGATCCAGGCTAGATTTTAGTAATTCTTCAGGACCTTTTATAGAGAGAGGAAAAATTAACATCTAAAATCTAATTCAGCTTTCTCAATGATGCATTGTCATAATGTGTAACTACATACCTAATAATGCTCTTTGAAATCTTAGCCATCAGGTGTGTAAATTATTCATAAGAAATAAGAAATTACTCCTAACATTTGCTATTTTTTGAGGTTTTACAGACCCAGCTGCTCCACCTGTGTGATCCATAATGTCTATCTGCCAAAATCTAAGTCTCCAGGGGACAAAGGTAGCACAAAAAGCAAGATCTTGCTTTTACCTAAGGTTTGAACCAGAGAAGAACATGTGGTTGAAGGCGGAAGTATGAAGTCTGCAGTACAATATGCATTTTATTCACAGTGGAGGAAATGCAGCAAAATCATGGTAAAAACCACTGCAGATCTTTTTTATTACTTTGTATTACGGAAATTCCATGGGGCCCCAGCAGAGCTCAGGACTGCAGCATGCAATGCACTCTGACATTTCAACAGATTTTTTGTCCTAATGATCTTCTTCAAGTTTTCTCTTGTGCAGTAATCCCCTGATCTTAAAGCATCCCAGCTCAAGACGTTGGTGTCTCAAGACTTTGGAAAGGCTCTAAGTGCAACATGAGGCCAATAGCAGATGGAAGCTTTCAGTCACTTTATGATTTATGACTGGAAATCTATCAGCAAAATGTATATGAGGCCAAACACATCTATGTTCCTTACATCACCATGAACAACTAAGAACTTATTGTTCATAAGCAGCGTTTAAACACCATGCTGAGAGAAGATTCAGGAGAGACCATAGTTTGCGTTCTCTTGTGATGCTTGCACTGAAGCAGACACTTCTGCCTGAAAAGATATTTTCCCCTCCCTACAACAGGTTAAGTCTTAAATGTGAGACTACTAATTACTTATAACCAAGCGTAAGAGGAAGTTGCCTGGGTAAATTGTAAAATCTCCATCTCTGTTGGTTTCCAAGCCTGGAATGGGTAAGCTCCCAAGCAATCTGATCTAACTAGACCTGCTTTGAGCTCTGGAGGTCCCATCCAACCCAAATTATTCCATGATTCTAAAACATTTAATCAATAATAGCTTCCTCTGACTTTGTGCTAGCAACCAAAGGCAGTCCAGGGCCAAAGACTAGGTCACAGGGGGGTGTGAGTGTATTTCTGCACTCTGCAACTGCAAAGTGACAAAGCTTGCTTGTCAGGGTAACAGTTTTCAACCACTCAGATGAAATATTTGAATGGGATGTGACCATGCCACAGCCCATCCGTAAGAAGCTGGCAAGTTGTGCTCATGGGAATATACACAGCTTTTCAGTTTTCTCCAGGGAAGCCTTTTGGCTTTCTTCCTCATGGGACCTACAGCTTCTCTTCTTGAGGGATCTCATGCACTATAAGCTGCAAATAAGCTTTTCACATCAAGGCACTGTTCGTTCGGTTGTTTGGTTTTTTTTGTCCCTGACCACATCGTGCCATTTTTCTAACTGCTTTGAGAAATCCTGAACTATACACATTTTGCAGTTATGCCTTTTAACCTTTTCTGATAGAGATTCCTCCATCACTTTCTAGCCACCTCTATCTGAAGGAATTCCCCTTCCACACTCTGGTTGCCAGTGGACAAATATCCTGGGAAACAAAAGTATCACGAAGGGCTTCTCTGGCTGCCTGAGGCCCCACTTTCTTGATGTCTGCACAGAAACACACAGAGGGGCAAACGGCAAGGCTTCCAGCCCCTGACAATACAGGACACAGGCTGTGGTAGCATGTGGGAGAGGAACAGGAATTTTGTGAGGCCAATCTGGCCTCTGAGTGGAAGCGCAGGGACCAGTAATGGGTACAAGTGTTTGCTTCGCTCCTTCTCTTGTTCTTCTGACCGAAGTGGGGCTTAAAAGCAAAGAAGGTGACAAAACAAAGAACACAGGTTGTAGAGAATGAAGCAGCTTATTATAAAGCTATTATGAATAGTTGGCTTGCTGCTTCGCTAGGGGATAATGAAGTTAGCAATTAGAGATGATGAATGGTCAAAGGGGTTTTATAATGATATGGAAAGATTTTCATCTTTATATCAGGCAGGTTGAATTCAGGTCAAGTCAGTACCAACTGAACGTGAATGCCATCTGCTTTATTTCATCAGGCTGTGTGGAATGAGCTTGGTCTCTTGTAAGCTCTTTGGGACAAAGGCTTATTCATAAGTAATTATCCGTAGTAAGCACCTCAACTTGCATGAGGAGGTGTTTTATACAAGGTATTATTCAAACAGGCCAGCCTTGAGAAAGTTAGGATTCACCTAGATACAACCGTAAAAGTATAATTTAAATATGACAAAGACGGTATAGCTTGTCCAATGCCTTACAGAAAGTATGTGCCAGAGCTTTATTTGAATCTATGTTCAATTACAAGCCGGTTCTTCCTGCCTGGGCATTTATAAATTGCACAGTGCTTGTTGGGCATAACTGCAGACTATGTAAAGAAGCAAGGAACAGAAGGTGCCCTTTACTAGCCACCATGTTCATCAGCATCTTTCAAGAGTCTGCTTCTGCTCTCACAAACCCCGCCAGTGAGAAAGAGAAGGCATGTTAGTTAGTACCAAGGAATGGCGCCAGCTTCTGGCTTGCTAGCAAGAGCTACAAACAACATTATCTTTACATGGTGGACAACTGCCTCTTCTATTGGGTTACTGTCAGAGAAGCATTAGGATTTGCAAGTCACAACTTGCAGTTCAGCTATTTACCAGAAATTTTCAGCGACTCAGAATTATGAATCCTCCATTTTTTCATATTTTGGGAATAGTAAATGAAGTACATGAGAAGAGGTTAGAAATAGTGGAGAATAGACCTGGTTAAGGGGCCAGAAAGAGGTAGAAATGCTGGAGGAGAGGAAGAAGCTAGGAAAATAAATTGAGTGTGGGAAAAGAAAAGAAATAAAATGAGGACAAGTGACAGTGACCTTACCCGGCACAGGGCTTATACTGATGGGCATTTGTCATTGCCATTGCCACCAGCCTAGCATGGATTTAAAATACCATGCATCATAGCGTTTCAGCTAGCACACTACTGAGCAACGTTACTCTGCGGCAAGTTCCACTTTGGGCCTATGCAATGGGACCATGTTAGGGTTTGCAGCGGTATAATCATGTTGAAAAACTGGACTTTGTGAACTTTTTAAACATGGGTTTCCTTGGGTCCCTAGAATGACTACCACAAAACCAACAGTTCAGAGGGGAGCGGAGGGGAGTTTAGCCAGTCTTCAGATCCCCATTCCAGGCTGCACAGTCCACATAATCAGATTTTGTGCTTTGACTATTTTCACAAAGTTAAAATAGTTTATGATTGTAAGAAAACATTTGAAGCATAGAGTTTAGGAGTAGGTCTTCAGGACCTGTGAATGTCTCCGAGGCAGGAGTGGGCTAATTCAGATATAACCAAGTAACATTAACCGAAGCATCTGAGGGAGGAGGTGGAAGGAAATGTCCCCATGGCTAGAAAGAAAGAAACACAGTTTTGTAAGGAGAAACAAAGGCAGCCTAGCTTCAGATGGCACAGGAGAAGGTGGTTTCTTTTCCTGCATTTCTTTCTGCGCCAGAAAGAGAGAAGTGGGCATTTTGCACAACAAAGGAAGGGGGGGAAAGATTGCAGCTTGATTCAGGAGAAAAAACTAAGAGCTAGCTGAGATGCTAGAGCAGTCAAGGAACTTCTTTACTCTCACACATACTCCTATGTTCTGTTACCTTATCTTTCTGATGCTTTGTTCTGTTGTTAAAAGCCCATGGATTGAATTAATCTATTATCTTTACATTCTGTCTCCTGACACATTTGACTCTGAGCATCTTAGAAAGCATTTTTGCTGCACAGTAATGATGACATTAGGACCCTTCTACAAACATCAAGATCTCTAATGCATAGCCCCAGGATATTCAAAGGCTTACAGCTGTCCAGTTTCAGAGCTGGTGATGCAAGTTTGATGAGATTATGTATCATCCAGGGACAAACAATTACCAAGAGAATGCTAGCTTTTGGGAAAATAGCAAAGGAGACTCATGGTCCTGAGGATCCCGAGGCATGAAGATGTCCATGACCTTTTTTTTTGTTCACAGGTTTTGAAACTTAGTGTGGTCATTCCCATATAGAACACAGAATTCAACTGCTTCATAGAAGCTACTCAGAAAATACACTTTGTCTTGTGCATACCAGATAATTGTAAAGTTTTGGGTGGTTCTTCCATGCATCAGCAGACACAGGAGATGCTTCAAGCCTGACTCATTTGCCTCTGTTGACAAGAAGCACCACGCTGTTTGAGATGAGAAACACTGTAATATCAATACTTCCAGTCGTAAGGGTCTAAAACTGCTGCCAACGTTCAGTAAATGAATAACTTCCAATTGTCTACTGGTTGGGGGGATGGTCAGTTAAAAATAGTACACAACTATTATTTTTTTTGTGAACACACAGAAAAATCTTATTATGATAACAGAGGTTTTTTTGATGATTTTTCAGTTGTCACAAGCATCACCTTCTAATACCTTTGGCTACAAAAGATGCCTGATGACAGGTCTGATAAGACACAGGCCTTTTAAAAATGTGAAAACATTCTTTAAACACAGTTGTCCTACTGAAGATTTTTGATACTACAAGCCTTGCAAAAATAGCTTTTCAGGAAACAATGGATCTACACACTTGGGATGACTTAGTTAAAACCAAAACATAATAGGGAAAAGTAAGAAAATCAATGTTCTGTGTTTGGATGCTTGGTATACCTTTATAATTTTAATATCTGTAGATTAAACATTCTCTGTAGATCACTGTGCTCACAAAATGAAATACATTGAACTGCAAACCAAAGATCCTGAAACAAACCCAGCCAGGGGCATTAACAATGCTCCAGTGAGTACACTGGCACACTTTCATATTCCAGGTCAATGAAGTTTATTCTAAGCAAAACATCTGGACCACTATAAATCCAGCTTTCTTTAAAAACTAAATCTATGCTGAGCTTCTCTTCATTTCTTTAAGATGCCATTTAATTACAGTACTGATCAATGCCATTTTATAAAACCATCTCCTGCACTACTTCCCCCATTAACAATTAAAATTATTTTTTTTTCTCTCATTCTACTTAAGGTAGTTTCTCAGAGCAGAGCATTAAAATCTTAACTTCTGGTCACTAGCACTAATTTTTGATCCAAATACATTACTTAAATGTTGGTATATGGTCATAAAATTTTAGAATTTATTCATACCTTCTTATGCTTTTTTCTTCTTAGAGCTGGATTGAAACAAACACAGTATTTAAGGCTAGATTAAGATCTAGGCTAAGGAAATTAATCTTCATTGCTTCTTAGGCTTTTTAAGGGGAGTCATTGATATCAGAATTGAAATGGAAATAGGAGGACTTCCAACCCACTAAGCTGGTAAAGAATTATCTAAATAAGTATTCAACAGATTTTTGTCTTTTAGATGTGTTCAAAGTCAAACCAGGCATCTTTGGAGAATACACTTTCTTGGCAAAAAGCTAGTACTACGAAATTCTGTCCATAAGATATTATACAGGCAAACACCCCTCACCCCGCTCCACCATGGAAAAAATGTGACCAAAGAGTATTTCTCCTGTGCCCAATAGGCCCCATCAGCTGCTGTGTTCTTAGACTCAAGGTTTGGGAACGTCAATGGCTCTGAGGCTATGCTCTGAGTCCATTCACCCTGAGAAGCAAACAAACGAGCCAGGCACACTTGGTTCCTCAAAAATCTGTTGCTTTACCACAATACTTTGACAGCTTTCCTAAAACAGATGTCCCAGACTGGTTTCTGTCTGATAACTCTCCTCCTGTATACACTGAAATTTCACTTTGGCCTTGCCTTATGGGAAGAACATCCTACTGAATTCTGTGTCAACTCTTCAGCAGCTTTGCCTTCCTCCATAAAGCTATGAAATAACTACTATAAAGTTAATGCCCAGATTAATGCGGAATTAAACTCCCCTGCCATGTTAAGCTGGATGCAAATAAATGCAAATGTTGCTGTGTAATGTCTTTTGCGTTGCTCAGAATGAGGCAAGTGATCCCCTGACTACAGATGTAATTTTCAAAGAAAAAAACCCAACACACTCACCACTCTAGCCACACTATGGGAAGTTCAATTCAAAGAGAATGATTGATTTCCTTGAAGATTGCATCACATAAAGGCGGCCTCCTATATGTCTTGCTTAGGGATTAATATTATGAAGGAGGAAAATATACTACTCAGCTCTAGCAAGGATAGGTGAATTTGATCCTTAAGTAGCATATGCCCATTACAGTGGTGATTATTAGGGCAACACTGAAATGGCAAAATCTCAACATACACCAATGCCTAAAGTGTAGCTAAACCACGTAAACAAACACAGAGTCCCCAGAGAAAATATTACTATTTATAATTGTACCACAATATGTCCTAGAAACCTCAGAAAAGATACAAGGGCTAGTCATCATAGTAAAGACTCAGAGAGAGTCCCTGTCCCATTACAGACAGACAAGCAGGTACTTATTTTTGTGGATAAATAACTGAGATACAGAAATAGTTTGAACAAATTAACAGGATGTCTGAGGCAGAGCTGCAAGATAGACATCAGAAGACAGCAGCATGCTTTTCATGGTGGCACCAGTCAGTCCTTGCGGACACATTCACTTAAAAAGTCTCCCAATATCTTTTCAATAAGGGGCTGCAAGTTGCTACTAGTCCAAGGCCTAGGACCTGCATTTGCTTGAAAAGACACTTATCCGCAGAGAGCAATGCATTGCTGCACAGCGATCCATGGAGCATAACATATTATCTGGAAGAAGTACTGTGCTAACATGTTGTGCCATGCAGACATACTGTTAACTTGCTGTGAGAAGCAGAAGATGAAAGAGCTGACATTTGCCAACTTCCCCAGGATTTGTGGTAATGGCTAACAACTGCGCTGCCTATTGAAAAGAAATACCGAATGTGCGTAGGTTGTGGCAGGCTGTGTACAGGCTCTGATGCCAAGATGCAGAAACAGCATCTCAGAGGTGCCTTTCCAGGATATTTGTTTTCTTTATTTCTTTCCTCTTCTACAAAAGAACAACTGAACCATATTCCAGCACTCAGAAGAAGCCTCCTGAAGATGATGCTTCCAGTGGTATACAGAATTCATTTGCTATCCCTCAGACCTTTCTTTTTCACAGCTTTGTAGTAGCCCCCCATACATTACATATAAAAATGAATACATTGTTTGCCTGAGTGTCCCTAAGGGAGCAGAGTTATTGAGGTCTGAAATATCTTCATTCCATTTGCTGCCCCAGGGCTGATTGCTAGCCTGCATCTGCCATTCACAGGATCTGAAAGTTAGCTGGCCAGAAATAAAAGCTCCTGCAAGGAAACCATGTTTTACAGAAAAAAATATAAAAAGACAAATCTATAATTACCCAGTCACATTAGTGACAGTGAGATCCTCCCAGCTTTCCAGCCAGGTACAATTAGCAATTGTTTTAAACAATCAATGAGTTAATTACAGCAGTAACTTTCCATTACATTTCACAGGGAATGCATTATGTGGTGGAGGACATTAGAAACTGTAAAACAGTACTTTTATTTAAAAGCCAAGCAGAAACAATACCAGGGTAAGCAATGTATGCCCGAGTCCTGCATGACTTCCCAGCAGCACTCCTCCCGCAGTGCCAGTGGCTGCCAAGCCCCTCCAGCGCAGGCTCAGCACTGCAGAATGCCTCTTTCGCCTTTGTGGGTACACAATTTGCTCACAAGAAGAGACCTGAAGCCCCTATGAGGCTCAAAATGCATCTCTTCCCACAGACAGAATCTCATCTCACCAGCCAAAAAGCATGCTCTGCAGTACAGCAGATGCCATCTAGCAATGCAACTGCCATCCACCACCCTCTTAGCCTAAGTAACACATTTTGAAGTTGGTCAAATAAGACAGGACTACTATCAGTAACCACTTTTCATTTTGAACACTTGATTCTTGATCCTTTTCAAATAAGACATGACTACTGTCAGTAACCACTTTTCATTTTGAACACTCGATTCTTGATCCTTTTCTTAGCTTTTTTGTCTCTTTTTTTAAAGCTTCTTACTAGCAAAGATTAATGACTTCACTGTTCCTGTGCAACAGGGGAAAATAAAGGGAGCATTGCTAAGCATAGCTACGATTTATATATCTGTACATGAATCCTACTGTTTAGCTTTGATTTGCTGCATAAGCACAATTCTAGCAGGGTATGAGATACTCATTTATATCAAGTCAATTGATAAATTGATGCCTACCATAAGAGCTGGCATCATAATCTAGTACCTTGCACTTTTGTGGTTCATTATCATCTCAAGAGTGCTCAGGTCTGCGTTCAATTATATGTTGCCAGAACACAATTTCAGCCTCAAGTAATGACTGTAGACTTCTAGATCCTGCCCAGTAAAGCCAACAAAAATATTCCTGTGGAGTTTCAACTGGTGCCCAGTTCCTTCTTCCTCTGGCAACTGGGTGTTTCATTACAAGAGGCAGAGATCAGCGTTGCTGGGATGCACGCAGAAGGTCAACCTACAGCTGTCGGAAAACCACAGCTGCTTTGATAAAAATGCAACAGCGTACATGCATTCTGGACTCTCCTTTTCCAGGCTGGTTGGAGCAAAGGCCTTCACCAAGGGAACAGCAACCCCATTCAGATGCAGGTAATGCACCCCATTTTGGCACCCCAAATGGCAAGTGTGTTGCTCAGAGAGCATATATTCCCTCAGCCTCTCCAAGAAAGACAAGCTGGCATATGAAAAGAGCAGGCGTGTATTAGGAGAGTTATAAATACAGCATTTCTCTCTCCCTAGCCCTAAAAAAAGCTGAGTAATGTCATGTTATTACCTTCCTTTGGAGATGGCTGTCAGCTGTACTACTACCTGCTCAGGGGAATGAGATGAAAGCAAGCCAGCAACAACTTGTCCTCTCCCTTCAAACAGCCTGAGCACCGGCCATGCTCACTAGGTCCCTGCAATCCATTAGCGCCGAAATCAGTGCAGAACCCAACAACCCACTCGCTTGAGCTACTGTTTCAGTTTACAACATTATTTGTAAGAAGTTATCTTCTCCAGTGCTTTGCCAATTACACCCTACAAATGCTGGGAGCACAAGGAAAGCACCATACTTAGGTTCTTATGCAAACGTGGACATTCACATAATGCAGAAGGTTAGCCTGAGAAACACACACCTTTCGTCTACTGATGCAATGCCCCACTCCAGATAATTTGCTTCTCTTTTAAGGAGAAGAAAGTATATCCCAAACTAGTTCACAGCAAAAACTTAACAATTCCACACACACACGTACATTCTTGAAATGGATATTGTTTTTCACTGTCTTATCATGTTTAATCTCCAAGGTTTTGGCACAATGAAAGTTTCCCTGTAATAACTCCGTAGAGACTTCAAAAAGAATGTTGTTTCCCTAACGGAATGTCACCAGATTATGATTAATTTGCCTATCCCTTGAGGTCTCAAGGAAAGATGATTTTAAAAAGAAAACAAATGAAAAGACAAGCCAATCTGACAGTCCAAGTTTTCAAATACGACTAGCGACTATAGGGGCCAAGCTTGAAGTGCACTAAAGCTTTTCAAAAGGAAGGGGTGAGAATTTTCTAAAAAGCAGCTCCCTTTAAGACGTGTCCAGCTGGCCAAATTAGCTAACAAACAAAACAGCAATTGTTTGGAAAAAAATAAGCCTAAACCTCACAGATTTTAGTCCCATCTTTAAATACAATTTCTGAAATGACACCACGGACTTTACAACCAGACAGCAGAGAAACAGCTCTGTTTCAGCAGAGCGTCACTCCTTGAGACACAGAGTCACAGAAGTGACAGAAGCAGGGTTGCTAGTGCAGCAATTATAACAGCACTTCTTCAGTGAAAAACAGCTTGTAAGCAAGAAAGCTTGGACACAAAACAGGTCAAAACCACTCCAAAATGACTCAGAGGTCTCAAAGACTTGAAAACAACAGGTCAGTTTTAATGGCTGTAAAAAAACCCACACTGTTCTCCTGAAAAGTTATGGATCAGAATTAAAAAGATGAACACATGCAGGGCTGATTGCCAGTTAAGAATTTCTCCTACAAAACAAGTTCCTGGGCAACCTACACGAGGGATGGACACAATCCCGATCCAGCTAGGAAAGAGTTTGGCATACAGCACAGCCTCTGCCCCATCCAAGTGTGAATGTGCTGCCCCCAGTTTGCAGTCTACCCCTTAGGGCAGTCTGGGTCAGTCTGTGGACTTGGTAAGTAGTTTCAGTGCCTACAACGAAGGGTAGCACAGATCATGGCTCCTTCCAGCTGGTTTGGTCCCTGCAAGAAATGACCCTGTTCAGCTCCTGTAACTGCTGGCACTGCTGGTTTGACTTTTGTCAGATGGTTTCTCCTTGCTCTCCTTAGCCTGCCAGTTCTCCAAGGCCAGACGCCTTAGGGCCTACTATAAACTGGTGGTGGTGTGTTCATTTTCTTAATTTTTTTCTTTTTCTTTTTTTTTTTTTTAATGAAAACCCCAACCAATCACTGTTCAACACCATGGCATCCAGACTGAACACCCTCTCATTGCTTCTGCTATTTAAGGCATTTGTAAATAACTGATAAGGATGCCAGCACTTACTTATCTCTGCAGATGGCTTATTGTTTTGGCAGAAGGGGAAAAACCACCACCTCAGGCCTAAAGCAGGTTTCTTAAATGGAGGTTAGTCACTCGTGTTGCTCATGACTATATGCTTAGGCCTTGGAGCTACCGCATCTACATGGCTTGTGAATAGGACAAAGCTTCTTTCACACTGAGATAAATAAGCAGAACACCATACCAATTAGCTTGATACACTGCTGGTGTAAGATAGCATAAATCTATTGAGTTCAGCATGGCTAAATCATTTACTCTCAGTTGAGATCTGTCTTAAAAATAGGAGTAATAAATAATAGTCACCGGGATGCTAACCCTGTCTCTCCCCTCAAAGAACTATGCTCACTTTGCTTCCTAAGCACAAATGTGCCTGTACAAATGAAATCATCCTGGATCATTTTCTTGCTGTGGGGTGAGAAGTTACATTATGTCCATGAAAAACTAGAGCAGAACAGGTAAATTTATAAAGCATGGGTCATCACAGCCTGGGTGCAGTGGCAGAGAGTGGACTGGCCTCTCAGTGTAATGATCCCACCAACCTTCCTTCAATCATTCCTTCAAGACCTGAAGTTATCCCCAAGAGATGTAACTCTCATCTGGGTCAGGTCTCCAGTGAGTAGATTAGCTTGGCCTTTGGGAAACAGAGAAAGTACATTTATCTAGTTATATCATTTGGATCTTTTCACTCCACTCTGTATAACTGCTTACAGTAGCAGAAATGAAAGGAGAAAAGCCATTGCTTCTTTATTTTCTTCCTTCCTTAAAAATGTGATCCTTCCCTCCTCTACTCCTCATCCTTGTTCTCAGCCATTTTTTATTTTGGATATTTAACAAAGATACACTACTTTCAGGTCCTGTTTGGCTTCTGTAATTAAAACTAAGATGCCTCAGAAGCCTCATATGCCTAAGCACACACCTTTCTTTCCTATTCACTTGTTTCAGATACAGATAAAATATTCAACAGAGAAGTCATCTACTGCCCACTATGCACACACACCCCACCCTCCACCCCCCCAAAAAAAAAAAAAAAAGGGAAAAGAAAAGCCAGTAAGGTGCAGTTGAGCACAAAATAATACCAAAACCCTTGGCTGTCTGGATCAGCAGAGTACAGGCAGTAAAACTGAAAGAAATCTCATTAGCATGACATAACGGTCAATTATAATAAGCAAGATTTAATGTTAAGTACCACAGCCTGATTAATCTGCAGATATTTCTATTAGTGGGAACGGTGCTCTACAAGTTTCGAGTTCATTGCACCACATTAAGCAAAAGGTGGGAAAGGTACAAGGAGAGACAGATTCATCCCCTGTGTAATTGTGCTGACTCCAAAAGCAGATCCTTTCATTCCTGGAAAGGCTCTGACTTGATGTCAAATCCATGCAGACTCTGAGGGCTTCTCCTGATCATCATTTTCCAGCAGGATATTGAAGGGGTTTGCTTTTTGGTTTTTCAGTGTTTTCCCAATACATTTCTAAGTGTATATAAACAATCAAAATGAAAAAGACAAATGCTCCGTGCTTCAAAACATTTTGGGTTGGATTCACGCTTGAACAGTCAGACTAGAGTGCCTGAGGGCAAAACACACCATGGAAAGCACGGTTTGTAGCCCAGCCTGCCATTACATCTGGAAAAGGTGGAGTATTTGGAAAATAAATCATTTCTGTAGGAATGCCTGGCCTTGCAGTGCTCTGCAAAACTGAGCTTCCCACTGCATAAGTTTAAAAAAAAAAAAAATGAAAAAAGAAAAAAGAAAAAAAACCCCAAAGCTTTTGCATAAAGTTCCTCTTCACAGGGAATTTCCCAAACCTCATCTACAGCTTTAGAGACTCACAGTCTAAACTTTCCAAAGAGTTAAGTCTTGCCTACTTTTACACTGAACTGCTGCGGAATGGAGCACCATTGTAACATTAAGCCATCAAACTGAGTGACCTGACAGCCTAAGTCCCTTCAGACCTAAATTATTCTGTGACGCTAAGTAGCGTTGGTTTACTCAAAACTGAATTTTGGTATGTTGGAAAATAGTTTTGGGAAAAGTTGTTTAACTCAAATTGAAGATCCCTTAAAAAACAGATTTAGAAAAACAGCATGAAAAATTGAGAGTAAGTAATGCTCCAATTTGTTTTGGTACTGAGTAAAGTCTGGGCAATCACATGGGACTTTTTTCCTATTTCACTGTTCTGAAAAAACTCAAAGTGTGACAAAAATTATTTTCAAGCAAGAATATTACTTATTCCACAGTGTGGGCTTCCGCTCATCTTTCTTGTTCTTTGCATCTGTCATGAGGGAGGGGAAACAGCTATTAAGCCACACTCATCTCTCAAAAAATGCTCTCTCTTCCTGCAGAGCTTTTTTTTCCACTACAGCTGCACTCAAGAAAGTCCTTAGCGTTCTCTTAAATTGTCAACAACATTGTGAATCTATGGGGATCTGACAACTGGTTACAAGAACTAGAAAACCAGCCATACTTTGCCATTTCTTACAGACATTTTATGTAGCTCTATCGGACCAAGACTGGGTGAAACAAGAATTACTCTGAGGCAGAAATACTGCTGGTCAGTCACAGCTACAGCTACAGCTTGCTCTGCGCTTCACCTATATGTGGATTCTGTGACTATCCCTCTACTCATTCTACTTCATAAATACAACACTGCACAGATTTTTTTTGTTTTTGTTTAGTTTTTGTATTCTCTCAGGTTAATACTAACCCACAGACTTTCTAACAGGCACATCTGCTCCTTTACCAGCTTGATAGGATGCTAAAAACGGTGACGACACCTTCTGTCCCACTATCTGACAGTGGTAGGATTAGAAAGCTTGAGGAATCTGGACTTTACTCACATACCTACTGCAGTCTATTGCTTGAATATCAAGGCAAAAATTAGTAAATTCTAGTTTGTTTCTCAATCTGATATATGAGATACTAGCTTCCCTGTTGCGCCAGAATTGTTCTAATCAACATATAAAAGACTGTGTTGGACCACACTCTACCTTTATCATGTATCGCATCCAGTTTCCTCGGAAAAGTTCTCATTTGCAGATCATTTATCCAACAGAGCATGATGGTTCCTTCAGAGATCGAGTCTAATCTTCAGTTAGACCAACTAGCCCTTATGAAAATCAACAGGTCTCTGCTTTCCTAGATACCTACTCCTAAATCTTACTGCCCTCAGTGGAGGTAATGCATGGACATAAGCATGACTATGCCAAAAGAAGTTTCAGATCATCCACCTCCTCATCTCCTGGGAGTGGGGAGCGTGGAGAAAGATTTTGTAAGGAGACAGTCAAATTACATTTTTTACTACTTCTTCTTCAATATCTTTGAAAGACACTGTAGTGCTATGCTGTTAGCTACTTGTAGGATGATCTAGTGAGCTTCCTTCATAGCTGTGAATATATTTGACTGCACAGATGCCCCCCTGTAATTTCAGTGAACAATGGCATTACACAAGTGATGAATATAACCGTAAGTGCCTACCTAGGGAGACTGCCCTGCAGAGTGATGCCATTCGCTGGTCTAGGTCACAGGAGAAGAGAGATTCCTCAGTAGCTACACCCCAAGAAGACAAAACAAAAGACAAGACCAACTGCTTCTCAGTTCCAACTCACTATGGTCTATATTTTGGAAGCAGAAGAACCAGGGCTGCAGCTTCAATAAAAGAGGTGAGCTTTACAGAGGCCCAGCTCTGCTTCTTATGAACACCAGTGCAGTAAGCGTAGCTCTGCTGACACATCAGCAAGGGCAGTAGAGTTAGGTCATGTCACCAGTACATCTGTCATGTGATGCAGTGACAACTGCAGTTATAAAGAATGCCTTCTACTTATCAAAGTTTTACCTGAAGCCTTTTTACTGTAAATATCTCCACTGAGAAATAAATTCAGGGAAAAGATTTGGCAAACACTGGTAACACTGACAAACCTCTGAACACACAGCACAGTTAGCAATACCACTATTAGAGAGGACTAACAATCATGCTCGTTTTGTGTTCCCACATTTATTTACGAACTGGCTTATATGTAGGTTACAAGATGACATAACTCATCATGAAAATTTTCTCCTCTCTGATGTAGGTTTACACACAGCAGCTCTGTAAAATAAATACTAGAACCACCCCTTAAAACTAGAGGCTGTAACAGCACAGAAGGACAGCGTAACTATCCAAGCTAACATAAGGTCAGGTCACGCCCTGCCAGGAAAAAAAACAAAAAAAACAATTAAAAGAGAAAAGCTGTTATTTTGCTTTACTGGAATGGGTTAGTGGATAAAACACTGGGGGGTTTGGTTTGCATTCCCAGTTCTTTTCCAAATTTCTTCTTCTTTGACATTGGCTAAGTTGTTTAGTCTTTCTAGGCTTCAAATGTTACTATTTTCCTACTTGGATGTCTAGCGTGGTTATGGATGGTTGAGTTTCAACATCTGTTTTTGCCCGTGATGAAAGACAGAAGAGAAGTACACATAGCAGAATACCCGTTTTGCTCTATACCATGAACAGGTATCTATTTACCTGACTGCTACACCCATGTATAATCACGGCATCCTATGCCAGCAACCAGCCTCTCTGCATTCCTGGCCATGTTTTAGAACAGCTTGACCAGAAACCCACAGGACACCTTCCCATACCTCAGTTTCTTCATGTGAAGTAAACCAGGCAAATATCACTGCTTATCACTGAGAAAGAACGGCAGACTAATTCCATACTTAAAATCCATGCTGAAAGGTGCCACAGAGATGACCAGTTTCTGTTATGAATGCTCTGCCTTCTTGGCTTACAGTAGGAGATTGTTTTGACACTTTTTCTTTCCAGTCTCAGATCTGGGTTTGTCCCTAGCTCCTCTTTGCAGCCTGACAGCTGCTGAAGTTCTGCATAATCACAGAGCACAGAATAAGCACAAAACTGACTCAAAATCTAAACTCCATTTCCAAGTGCACCCTCTGCCGTCTTTCTGAAAGAGCCTTTTCTCCTCCCTCTGCCTGTGTTCTCCCCCTCTCCCTGCTGGTACGGGCTTGCCCAGTTTGCGTGTGGATATAAAGAGACTGGTTTTGGTAGCCACCAGATACCGGTAAATACAGCTGCATTTTCTATCGTGTTGCAATATGTTCAAACAGGGTTTAAAAAAAAAAAAAACAACTCAGTAGCAGAATATAATTTCCCCCTACCTCAGCATTTTCTCACATTTTCCTAAGCTTCTTTGTAACCGAGGGCTGAGAAAAGTGCCACTAGGCCGTTTCAGGTCTTCTAGATAACTTTCTACACCACCTCCACTGCATGTGCTGTTATTCAGCAGTTACTGCAGATCTCAGTTTCAGCAGGATTTGCAAGTCAATCCTCTATCTGTAAATCCCAGATGGCTCAGTGATTTTTAACACAGCTATTGATCTCCTCATTCATACATACCGGCTTCTGGGCAAACACATCCAGCTGCTCCCATCAACCCTGTCTGACTGCCACAAGCAGAAAAGAGGACTTTGTGAACCCAAATGCTACCTGCTAATAATACTGCCACTTTTAGAAATAAAATTAGGCAGGAATAACCATACGGTTTGCGCGTTTGCCTACCTGATAGAGATTACAAGGCTGCTGCCAGGCTCCCTCCCTTGCTCCGCAACAGCTGCGCTTTCAGCAACTGAGCAACAGCCTTCCTAAGTGTTGTGCTCTGAAAATGCACACGCTTGACACACACCCCTCCAGCCTCGCCGTGCCAGACAGCCCCTTCTCCTCCGCTGTCAGCCGGCCGAAAAACAAGTTGCAATTGAATGACCAGCTCCCGTATGAAAGGAAGATACAGAGGTCGGAACAATCAATGCAATTAACCATCCTGAAAACAGCATGAGGCTTTTTGTAAAATGGGAACAATCGGGGTTTACCTGCCCCTTCCCCCCCTCCCATATATTACCTATAAATGAAGATGGTCTTTAGAAGATCCCTGCATATTTTATTTCAGCTGCTCTCTCTTTCCCCTTCTGCCTTACACCACTGCAGAACAGAAAGAACGGATTTAGGCTCCCCGGCGATGGGGAGGGTGACTGCTCCTTACCTCCGCGAGGCAGGGATTCCTACCTCCTCACCGAGACCTCCAAGGGACCACTCGCGTTCTGATAAATGATAGATGAAACTGGTTTTGGAGACAGAAGGGTGCCGAAGGGGAAAGGAAACAAGCCAAAGGTCCAGCTAGCTTTCCCTCCCCACCCATGCTCTTCCCCTCAGATCACTAAGCTTGCTACCGTAAATCAAGCCTCCACACGGCTGCAGCAGTCTTAGGAGAGTTCAGGCAAAGTGGCATGGGTATCGTATACTACTGCCACTCGTTCGCGTTTTAAACACGATTTGTTGCGCTTTCTAACATGCAGTTTGTCTCCTTCTGCAGGGAATTATTCAGCCAGGCAGTCACATGGCTGCAGCAGCATAATTAGAGGATTTCAAACCCTGGTAAGGCTCTTCAGGGTTTTGATCTGGAAACCATGGGGGGAAGGGGATAAATAAAACCAAATTGTGACAAAACCCCACTATCTTTGTGCAATTAGCAGCTTGTAACTCTCCCAGTCTGCACTCACCCAGGGCTTGCTGTCACAGAAAAACTCTGAGTTATACAGTAGTGTAAACCTCACCTAACTTAGAAAGGAGCCCATGAATACATGAAGTTGTATACATGAATACGTGAAGTTGAAAATTAGCAGGGAAGCAGGCTGCAACACATCCTCAGTAAGGGAATGGCTGCTGGGGAGAAGAGGATATGTATGAATGTGAGTTTATCAGATTTGAAGGGCCAGAAGTTTCAGTAGTTTAAAAATAGTTGAAACTTTAAAATTCAAATTCCAGTCCCATACAAGCCTTCTCCAAGGTTCAAAACTGTTCACAACCAGAACATTTCAGGGTTTCATAAAGTCTAACGTGATCTGATAAAAATATTTGGATCTGAGATTTTGGGTCAGACCAGCTTCATGAAAATGCTCTGGGAAGTCTTTATTGTGCAGAACGCAATAAAATTAGCATGGAGTTTATAAACGCGAGTGCAGGACAGAGACCTCTCAGCCTTTGTCACAGTGGCATCAACCACTAGTTTATAGCCAATTTAAAACTTAGTCCAAGCCATTTCTTCCTCCCCCCTGCCCAAACTTAAGGAGCATTTGGATGCATTGCTGCGGCACATCTGACTGTAATGACAGACTCCTGCAGCTATGGGTTCGACATCCCATCAGCACAGCCAGGTGTGGTGGTAGGACGTGAGCCCCAACAAAAAGATCTCTGGCTCTGGTGGATGCTGTCATGCCCTCCATGTCCTCATGTGGTTAGGTGTACTCCTTAGGCTCCCCTTGCCCCGCAGGACCACGCAATGTTTCATTTGCTTCAGTCGACAGACTGCTTCTAGCTGACTTTCAACTTCTTTCATAAATTGCTTGCAATATTTCTTCCCTGATCACAGTTTTGCTTATTGTTTTCTTTCTATTTAAGTTGTGTAATGAGGTAGCCAGTTTCATTTTTACCACTTCACTGATTTTACAGATTACTTCATGTAATTGTTCATTCTCTTTTCCCAGGATGTCCCTTCCTCCGTTCCCCACACCAAGGCTGCTACGAGCAGCCTCGACTCTGCATTCAACTCCCCACACAACACAGCTCTTGCTTATAATTCTCCTTATGGTCAGGGGCATTACAGATGCTGTCAAAATGCATCCAAGAGCCAGTCAAAGAGCAGAATCCTGATGGAGGAGGCACTAATGGAGGTGCAGAGACCCACAGCAGGCACAGGTGGCTCCTCAGCACCTTTCCCTTCCCCTGGTCTGCGATGTCTGTCCCCCTGAAACTTTCCTTCTGATCAGCTCCAGCCTGGAGCACTATCAAATACAACACCTCTAGCCTTTCCGAAGTGCCACCCAATCGCTATGTACTGCCGTCCTCCACTGAAGAGGGAGCTGAGGGGTGGCTGATGGCCGCGGCCACAGAAGTCAGTGATCTGGAAAATGAGTGGAGGAAAAAGTGGCGCTCCTGGAGGGAAAGGTACATCTCTGACCCTGCCATTTACGTGACCTTTTATTTCCTCATTCTGATCTGGTGATGTTTGTGGCCAGAGTGATACAAATGTGGGTTTATCTCCCAGCAGACAGCACTTGAACCTGGGTCCTGGCTGTCTCTTGGGATTCCCGCACCTTTTTCCTCTACAAAAGCCTTTCTGCTTTGTGTATGACACCACCCTGACACTCCCATCTCTCCAGCAAGCTGCCCTTTCCTTACCCATTCCACTTAACCCCCCACAAAGCACATGCAGAGAAACCTACAGGAAATTAATGCTCACAATAAAAATGGAAAAACTTTCTAATAAAAAAAAGAAAAAGAAGAAAAAGAAAATCCACTGGGGTTGCTGGAAATTTGAGTGTGGAAGTCCCCAAACTCAGCGGGGAACTCAGTGATGGATTTGGTGTTGGACTCTAATGCAATTGAAAACTTGCATGTATGAAAAGGCTTAAAGGAGAAAGCTGAAAGAATATACAGATTCCTGTGATTTTACCGTCCTAAAACTATCGACCTCTAAAAGGAACACATAACACTTGTTTAACTTTGTATCTCACTTTGGCACAGAAACCTTTACACTAAAAGGAAAAGGGGGAGCCTAAAACCAGAGTAAAGTCCATACAGCAGCGTTCTGAATCAAGATTTATCACCTGTCTCGTGAAAAAGACAGCAGTGCGTACCACAGCTGCCACCTGTAAATCACCAGCTGAACAAGCAGCAGCAAGTCAAATGGACTAGTGCTGCTGAGTACTTTCTGAACAGTTAGGTAAGCAATTCCTGACACTCGTCTCAGGAACATCTTTGGTGTCCTGACACACAGCATTGCCCAGTTTCATCTTGAGAGGCCTGTGCTTGTCTGTTCCAGTAAAGAGGGAAGCAGGTCCTCACAGATGAGAAGTTCTCCCCTCAACCCAATTTTTCTGTCTTTAGCCTCATCTACCTTGTGACTCAAGTTAGTTGCTTATAACAACTGCTTAGAAATGCAAGGCGCACTCTCATTAAAGAGATAAACATTTACTGAAGAATCAGATGTTTCCTTTTGCCAGTTTCATCATGTGCAGTGTCCCCCAAAAAAAGATCTTAAATCTTAGTATTTAAAAAATATTAGAAATATAGGAGAGCATTCTGTGCAACTTCACTTTGATTCACAATGTGCAGTTGGTCTAATTTTTAAACTTTCTGTGCTTTAAAATAAACCTCGTCAAACAGCTGTGATTCTGGCATGTTCACATGACTCGGGGAGCTGGGGTTCCATGAGAAACTGCAGCGTGGAGTGAAGCTGTGTGCAGTGTTCCTCACAGAAAGGCTGAAAATTTTGGGCAGCCATCATCGTTGGTGCAGCTCCACTGGGTTCATTGAACTCAGTACAGTGTGTCCAAACCAACTGTCTTTTGCTTCTGCATGGTAGAGATAAACGTGAAAAAATGAAACCCATTTCATCAAAATTGTAAGAAAACTTTAAGACAGATCAATGAGGGAAATGGGCAAAAAAATCTGATGCCAAGCAAAACTCATATGTGAAACAGAGACAGCAATACTTTTTCCTAGTTTTGCTAGACAGACTTATTTTTAATGCTGTATCCCCATATAGAATTATTTTTCCTTTTCTCAGTGTAAGTTTAAAAAAAAAAATTCCAAAACCATGTCTACTTCAAACTCCCTAGAAATAATGTGAAAATAACGCCTAGCAGCATTTTAATGACACAGAGAGATTTACTGCAGATTAAGTTTGATTAAGTATTGCTAAGCAATGAGGCATTTCAGGGAACTATATAATAATGAGGGAGTTTCTGAATTCAGTCTTTTGTCTGTAATACTTTGAGTAACTTACAAATTCATACAAGTTCATATTATATAGTGTTTCATGCAGGCAACCTAAATGCATGTTTTAAAAAAAAGTCCATAATATAAACATTCCTAGCATAAAAATGCTGTATTTCAGAGGATATTCACCCCGAAAATGCTTTGGAAACAATAGGAATACTTACTGAGATTGAGAGCAGACCTGCAGACAAGGACTTGGGGGTACTAGTGAGACCACAACTGGAGTACTGAGTCCAGTTCTGGGCCCCCCAGTTTAAGAAGTACAGGGAACTGCTCGAGCAAGTCCAGCAGAGAGCTACAAAGATGATCAGGGGTGTTCCTTTCTTGCGGGTTCTCTGTGCAACACCTACCACACTGCAGCCCCATTCCCACCTGGCTGTCAGACAGTACTTTAGTACAACTAACTTAGCAAAGACCTTCATTCCAATGTAGGATAAATGAATACAAATGAAACTTTCCACAGTCATGCACCATACACAGTTTTGGCTATCCATTCAGAGACATGATGCTCTGCAGAAGGCATTTGGATGCCATGCCGCATCAGATCACGTGAAGCATAAATTCTGTATAGTGCACACACATTACACAAGCAGTCTTATTTTCAGAATAGTTACTTAATTATCACATATTCCACGGTTTTTTAAAAAGGCAAGCTTGGTCCAAATCCTTCCCAATGAGGAGGGCCACATGATTCTGAGAGAAGAGAAATAACTATGCTCCATGTGAGGAGTAAGTACATAGTTCAACCATGAAAGCATGTGGCATCCTTTTTAATACACAGACAGCTAATACTAGGGCATAAGTACAGGCATCATTGCTTGGCTTGACAAGGTATGAATTTTCATCTTCCAATCAAACTGGATGCTGTAGCAAGAGCCATAACAAAAGCAGGTGCATGAAAATTGCTGGTCCTCAGTATCCTTTGAGAGAGTGGTATCAAATGTGTCCAACAGCTCTGTCAACTGCTACAAAAAGATGGACTGTAGACTCACAAGGGCCCAGCAAGTGGCATTCAGAAAGAACAGGAGGAAGAAGCAAACACAGTGAGACTTGGCTTTAAGGTCAAATCTAAAAGCAATGATAGAAAAGCAGCTCAAGCCACGGGGAGAATTCATTATTCTGTGGCTATCTCCATACCTTGGCTAGGAATTCTGGTCAGCACCTGGGAGCCAAATTTAACCCTTTGTAGATCTACTAACTTCCGTGGTGTCTTTACTGCATAATTTTCTTAAAGAGCTCTGGGATGCTTACCTGAAGCTCTTTGTAATGAGAGGAAGTTCAAGAAAAACCACACTACCCTAAGACTGAATCTAAATACAGACCAAACTAATTTGTTCTTGTCTCACCAGAAGTCTGGAACTGCCTATGCAAAAACCTGGATTAAATTCTCCCACCTTAGCTTGCAAGTAGTTCCAATGAAATTTGGGCTGTCAAGGTAGTGAGTGAATGAGAGTATCGCAAAGCAGGATTACTACAACAATGCTATTATCTGGCTGACATGGAGGTGGATGCAGGGGTCATCTGAAGCATCTCAAATGCCAGTACTGGTGGCTTTCACTAACAGCCAGATCTCTCACATCCTTTCAAGATATGTGTATTTTTAGAACTTGCTGCATGTTAAACACAGGAGGTTTTAAATGGGATAAAGGATAAAACAAACCAGCTGAAGAGGGCTGCTCACACTTTTGTATGGTGGCAATGCAACACAGGTGAAAATGGTCTACTTCAGAAGCCAAAGTTTTGCCTAATACAGCTCCCCTGAAGTCAAATAGGGCAACTTCTATGCCAGGCAAGATCAGGGAGAAGAGCTGGACAAAACATATGTCTGTGAAGTGCACAGCTTTGTGTGTTAGAGAGAGACCTCATTTCTGAGAGCTCAGGAAGCTGCAGAGACAAATAAATCTCCAAATCCAGGTTTTAAGTTATGTGCTCAGTATGACACTTCAGGCAAACCCATAATATTCAGTGCCTGCATACATCTCATGCCCTCAGGGAGAATTAAGTGTTTGTGAATTGTAGCCTGAGCAACCTGACAAAGAACTGTGAGCATTGAGAGGGTCAGTGTTTCACAGCCGGAATCAGGTGGGTGCAGCTGCAAAATGCCTTAGAAATTTATTTCTTTTTAAGGACAGAAAGAGACCAAAGGAATAATCTTTTCTGACCCTCCCCCCTGCTCCATGTAAGAAGATTAAGTGTCAGAAGACATGCACAGAAGATGCCTCACTCCAACCTCTCTGAGCTTCTGAAACATGGGAAGTACCCAGGGACATCCAGATTGTTGGCTAGAAAAATTTGTACAAACATATTATTTTCTTCCTAGGGGAGCCTGGGTCTGATCCCAAGCATGAATCCATACACGGAAGGGGAAGGGATGGAGGTGGGGTTTTGAAATAAGCTTGCAGGCTTCTCTGCTGTCTTGCTCACCTGGCTTCAATTACTTCAAGCAAAATCTACCTCCTACTACACTTCTTGCTACTTTCAGTTCATGCCTTTCAAACTCTAGGGATCATGCCTAAGAAAACACAATAAGATGCTAGTAAGTAATCTCCGCTATATTCAGCATAACACCAAGCAGACACTTTTCATCATAACACACATCAAAGGGCCATCTGAAAGACTCATCTATGAAATGAATAATCACACTGCCACTTAGAATAATTTACCATATAAGCAAAGAAGAAGAAGTAGGAAACTATTAAGACTTCCTTAAATTACTGTAAGGACATCAAAACTAATAATCATTAAAAAAACCCCATGTACACCTATGTGCCATGGGTTGTGAAAAAGATGGTAAAATGTGAAAAAAGAGAGTAAACCTTGAGACAACAGGTGGAAGAGGCTGAACCAGCAATTGCCAGTACTGAGGAGAAAATGGAACTTCTGATCTTTTAGCACCAAGATCCAAACCGAATTCCTACTATGGTATTTTTAATACATCTCTGCTTCCTAACTCTTCAGAAGATGCTTTTTTTCTCTTATTTAACATTTGAGAGAGCACAGATTGTAGTATTTACACAGTTAATGAAAAAAAAATTGCATGCTTCAAGAATAATTTTCAAAAGAACCTGCAAAACCATGACACAATACCAAGAGCTCAGTTAAGATTAATGCAATGTAGATGATGCAATCCATATTGGAAGTATCAACTTTAGAAAGAGATGTCTTCCTCCCTTGTATTTGTGAACCATCTTGAGGACACAGAAGAGTACTGTTTTCAGGAATTCCACAGAACTAATGGGACATGAGCTTCCTCCCTCTTCCTGCTCTAACATCTTCTTCTTTGGTCTGTCGTGCTTTGAGATGTGCAGCCACACTCTTAAGCTGCATGCACCCTTGTTCAGGTGTTGAAAACCATCCAGCTTCCCTTATCTGCTATGTACAATCAGACAGAGTACAATCCACAGCCTACTGCTGTGACTCTTTTGAAATACTCTGTCAAAGAGCATTTACTGCACTGGCATAAGTGGGCCTGTGCTCCAGACATCAAGGATCACCCTTATGATTAGCACAACACTTGGGAAAATGTCAAAGCTGACTAACTTGACCAATAGTCAGACTTTACCAATTTGCCCATAAAGCTACCTTTGCGATGCAGTGAGACCATCTGTCTTCTATATCCTAGTGATTAGCACCCTTTTTGCTTCTATAATCTCAAATTTAAAGAGATAATGTTCCCACTCAAAAAAAAAGTGTTCTCATATTCATTCTGCAAAGATTTTTGGTTTCTTAAATTAATTCGAAGAAATCAAACAAAAAATACAAATCTAAATTGAAGTCACACAAAAAAGCCACTCAGCTAAATTCAGCTGCAGAGCTGATGTCTAATGACATGAAAATCAATGAAAATAAATATGAACAATTCCCAAATTCTCAATGAAAAAAGGTCACACCTCCAGACGAGGTGTAAGAAGATGATGTAGGAACTTCCCTGCAGGGATCTCCACAGGATTTTGATTCTACTCTGAATGGGGTTTTCACATGATGCAGAACTGTGTGCTGTACCAGTAGCTCCTACAGAACAGATCAAAGATCCTTGTGCACCAACCCTCCCTGGTTAAATCCCAGTCTTTGACCAAAGAAGCCACAATTATTAAGGGCAAGAGGGAAGCCAAAGCACACCAACCAACCAGACAAAGTAAACAAAACAAGAATCTGAGGTGTGCAGAATTCCTGTTTTAAAAAACAGTAACATCTCTGACCATGAAGATAAGGACTTTGGCTTTTGAGGTCTTCTCTTAAGGAAGGATCTTGCCTGTAAACCTTGACACACATTAACACATGCAGCCACAACAGGAAAATGGACTCTCAAATCCTATAGAGAAGCCACTCAGAAACACTTGAAAGTCAAAGAAGAGGAGTGGGTTATTTGTGCTTTTGGCAAAACACAAATCAATTTATGCCCCCTGCTTCCAACATCCATCCTCTTCTATACATTCACTGCAGGGGACCTGTAGCTCTGTACTCAGTGAGGTTGCTTCTGCAGCCATGCCAACCCAAAGAGTCACCTTGCAGCAAAACTTCAGCCTTATGAATTCCTGTACACACCTTATTGCCAGAAGATCACTTTGCTAATAATATAACAGTTGTTGTTTTTTTTAACAGCAAAAGTGATGCATATTCCAAAGTGGTTGCCAAAACTGTGAAAGAGAACATGATCATACTACAGTACCTGGGGGAGGAAAGATGTATAAAGAAAAAAAATGCCTCTACCTTTTCATTCAGAGAGAAATAAATTAAAAGACTACAAAGAAAACCACATTAAAAAGATACCACGTTCTGCCCTGTCCCTCAGAGAAGCACAGGGTAGATTTTCCATTTAAGAAAGAAGGGAGGTTGAAGTACCTCTGTATCAGGCGATGGAGAGCTCACAGCAGCAGAAACCTGATTTCTTTTATCTTGAAATCTCTGCAGCACGGCAAGCTGTAGTCTTGGTCTCAGCCAGCCTTCGTGGTCTTTTGGTCAGGATTCAGACAGGCTCATTAGGACATAACGCTTTATAGCCATGCTCCACAGTGCCTGCATTTCAGGAAAGCCTCCTTCCACAGCTAGTGCTAAACATCTGGGCCTTACCCTGGAGACTTTGGGTTCTCTGGGAGTCTGCATTGTTCTGTGATCAACAGCAAATCCCAGACCTTCCCAGCACTGAAAGACTTTCACACTGAAAGTCCTCCCCCCAGCCAACACTTATCAGAATTGCATCTGAGTGAAGAATGTGGGAGTATCACCTTTTCCTCTTTCTAACGTGTAAATAGATTACTGAGTGGAGTCCCCGGGTGGGCTGAGGTGGAGGGGAAAAAAGCTAATTTCAACTTGTGGAGGTTTTTTATGTATGCTTTTGTCGTGCCGTGGAAGAAAAAAAGCCAGTAATTCATTCCTCCAAACCCCAATTCTCCACAAAAAAAATATGCGAATGCAGGTGACTCAGAAAAAAAGGATCATGGGGCAGAATTTTGCTGTGCAGATCTGTATCTCCTTTTCTAGAGACAGGTTCATAGGCAAGTGACACCCTTCTTCCCCTAGTCAGGCAGGCCAGGAGGTCTGCTCCTCTCCTGCGTGCTCTTCATCCCTGCACTAAGCTGCGAGGATGACCTGTTGCCTGAGCAGGTGGTACCAGCAAAGGAGGCACCTGCCTGGGAGCAGGGGAACCAGCACTGCCATTGCTCCACGCTCTCAGCTCCTTTAAAATGCAGACCACAGGATGCCAAGAAACCAGGCAAATGAAACCAGAGAGATTTCTAGCAAAAGTTCACTTGCCTTCATGTCTGTTTTGAATTATTTACGAAGAACATTGTAATTCTGATGAATCAGCATTTACAGATAGGAAAAAAGAAACCATTTTTCTCAAGAGCTTCTCGCTATTCTGTCATGAAGTCATGAACCTGGGATGCTTTCACTTGTATTTCTTTTAACAAAAGTCAGTAAAACATTTACCATACAGACATACCATCATGTATTGGGTATTTCACATATAGAAAACCCAAAGTGGCTTAAGAATTTTGCAGGGGGAGGGGCATGGAAATTACCCATCCTATTTTATGTACAGCAAAAAATTGTCTGATACAATTTTGGAAGCACCTAAAGGTGATCCATTACAGCTTTCCTGTATATAAGTCTCCTGCAGTTTTCACATCTGATACCTTAAGTCCTTCCAGGGGTAGAAGCAATCACTATAAATTTTATTGCTTGTGAATCCTGAGACTTAGATCAGAAGGACCATCAGACAGCAAACCTTAAATCTGTCACTAGCTAGAAAACCTCCCCCAGGTTCTGAGGGCACTGAGAAGTACATTTTTAGTTCTACTGTAAGTGGGTTGGATGACTTTGAGCAAGTCACTTTACCTTCCCCTCAGCAAGCACTTCCCTTCATCTCCTTGGCCATCCTGTCCATTTAGACTGTAAACTTTTTAAGGCAAGGACTGTGATCACACTAGGACTACTTAAAGAGGCTCCAGTTTGCCAGAACTTCTACGTTTTGTCATAATATTAACACTGCAATTAATAAGGATTGAAGGCTGATAACCATACCTCATTCCAAAGTACTTAGGCATGGTGATACTATCAGGCAAAGAAACAGTCATCTCTTGTTTTCTCTTACAGACAGTGCAAACTCTATAACTTAATTTTAAATAGCAAATTATTTTTAGAAACATGAAGAAAAAAATATTTTTAAAACTATAAGAATTCATGCTTCAAAATTTCATGGCAGACATTTTTTAACAGGAGAGACTTCCACAAAAGATTTTTCCTGAAATCCACTCTACAAACCTTTTGAGAAGGCCAGATTAAGTGATTTCTAAGATTAACTCAACGCTTGTTAAAAAAGTATGCATTTTGCCCAAGCAGTTTCAGAGAAGAATGTCAAAACTGACCTCAAATGTCCAATACGTTTTCTTGAATCTGTGAACAGCACAACAGTGGCACTAAGAGGCATGGCACGTCCAGATCCTTTCAATAAGAGGTTATTTCCAGGAATCCAGAGCTGCCTCAAGAGATGCCAAACAGCAGGGCTGAAGAACTACCACACCTAAGGAAGGAAGCTAGCATGTCTGCTGGAGCTCTGGGCTACTTGTCCCCACACATGCAGTCTAGTCCTGGACACAGAACCTGCTCCAGATCCCCTTAGCCTCTTGCAGGGTGTGTGGTGGAAAACCTCTAGCAGAGTCCCTGTGTCAAGATAAGAATCAGCCTTTGCCCCACTGGCTTTATAGCATCAACAAAGCTAAAACCTGCTTAGCACAGCAAAGAATACAGCCCAAACCGCCTTCTTTGGCTGGAAGCACGCTGCTTCCACGTAGAAGGCCAAGAAAGCTGTAATTTATGTATTTTCCTTTGCAGCTAACCAAAAATCACAACATAGCGAGAGCCTTTATCCTTTCTTCTTCCCTTTAAGTTGATCAAAGCTTATTTAATATAACTGTAAGAGGTTAAGATGTCATTATTTTGCTTTGATAATTGCTCGGTGAATGAAGTTCCAAAAATGTAAACCCAACATTTCAGTTGTCTGATTCAAAAATTTGTTCAGCAAAATGAAATTAATTGTTATGGGTATATTTCCCTTTTTTTTGCCCACTGTCCTATCATGTGTGCCTTTTGGAGCTGCTAATGACAGGGATAAATGGAATGAACCCTGGCTGCTTTGCAGATGAACCATATCCCAATTAAAATTTTAGCTCAGAAATGTTTAATGGCTCTTCCTTGTTGTAAGCTGAGTTTTAAGTCTAAGGTTTGACTTTGAGAATAATAATTTAGTTTTAGAGCGTGGTGATGTCAATTAAAGAGATTTGCTTCACACTGTATCTAGAGCTCCAAAGTCTCATAAACTACTAATGATGAAAAGATCTGAAACAGCCTCCTAGATGTGGAATGAATATAGCCATTTAAAAATGCACAGTGCTTGATTAAATATGATGGTTTAAAACTAATTAAACTACTCATCACACTCCCCAGGGCCCATATCCTGTAAAAAATTCAATTGGACTGCTTGGGTAAGTAAAAGAACACACTGCTTATGTCTGTGCCTGTTTTGCCTTTTATAAAATTCATGCTCTGCTAAATGCACCCATACTTGTATATTTGCTTTAAAAGGATATGTTGGTGATAGATGTTTTTTAATAAAAGAAACTGAATTATTTCCACCATTTCTCTCTTGAATGATTTCCATGGTGAATTTCTTTCTTTCTGGCAAATCCAGTTTAGTGCTCATAAAAATATATGTTCCCAGTGGGTATACTAACCATCTGCCAGCATGTGAGCATGTGCTAGAACAAATACAAGAATCTATGTTCCCGAATTTCTTAAATGATCAAAAATTATAAAAGCAACACTATCTAATGACTTCAAACAAAAAAGTCTCATCTACAAGTTTCTAAGTGAAATGCACTGGAGTTCAGCATGAGTAAGGTAATAGAACATGCTGTAGCTGCTACAATCACCCAAACATAAAGAATAGGCTTGGCATAAGGTAACGGTCAAAGATGTTAATAAAGATAGAAAATGGAGTATATTACCTGCATTTACCAGCCTATTACATGCATTTGTCGCATCCTACTGTGTATAAAGGTGATGAATTGTGAAGAGACTTGAAGTTTTTTTTATTTCTTTGATCTTGAATCAATGATCAGACCTATACTTGTTTTAAACCTGGGTACAAATCCTCGTTCTCTTTATGGCTTGGTCAATAAACATGAAACTTGCACAGAACTGGTGTTTTCCGGTGTCCTACTTTAATCATTAGAACCATTTACAATTAATTATTTTATGCCTTCGAATGACTAAAAGAGCCAGTGCAGAGAGACTAAATTTCTGCAAGACACTTAACTCTTTATCCACCAGACTTCACCGAGCAGCAGCAGTACAGCAGTGTCTACTGCAATGCCTGTGGCATGGAAACTACGTTTGTGCAGCATTTGACTTACCTGCATGGTCCATTTGTGCTCTGTATGACAAAGGTAAACACTTGTCAGTTCTTATATCTACCAGATGAATACTCGTCTATGTGAAGCTGTAAGCTAGCATTATCTCATCTAAACACAACCAGGATCTCTGGCTGTTGTGGTTCTTTCACTTTCTATGTGTTCTCAGTGTTATTTATTATTTACCTCCTACAAGTACAGGAATTCTGTATGTAATTATTACATGCACCCTCCTCCCTGTATCGCTGTTCCAGATCTTAGCATTAGTCACACAACAAAGCAAGATGTTATTTAACAGATGTTGCCCCCTAGCAGATACCAAAGAATTACAAGCTCTGCCCATCAGGAAATAGCTTTTGCCTTATAAAAACCTGGCAAGTTCGCAGAGAGTTTAAGCTATCACTTCCTGAGACTAATAATAAAAAACATTATCTTGTGAATAATTTCTCCAAAGGTCTTAATGCACATGCTCAAGAAAAGGGAGGTGCTATTAAGAGTCACTAACATTTCAGGTGGGGCCCATATGTGATGTGACTGTCTCTTAGAATCCAAGGTTCTGGTTAAACACAAGTTACAGACACAGAGATGGTTTAGCTGTATGGAGTCTTGTGTAGCTCCAGGTGCTGGGTGCAGCCAAGCTGTGGCTCTCCCAGGAGCTGGCAGCTCCCAGCTCGTGGAACCAGGGGAGTGCCTCAGGACGGGATTTTACTGAGGGGGAAAAAAAAAGGAAAGTAGAGGAAAAAAAACCCTTAACCCTCAGAACCGTACAGGTAGTCCTGAAATGTGAGCCCTCACATCTCAAAATCCAGGGTGCAAACAGAAAGTGCTGCAAATTTAATTTTAAAATACTTCGGGAAGTTTTAGTGTCTTTTGGGGGTTGTCCATGATTTTAAGCTCTTGGGTTTGGTGCTGCTCTTGGAATCATCTGAGTGTTCTGATGAGAGCCAGCTGCAAGCCTGAGACTCTCACTGGAGACAGTGTGGTAGAAAAGAGGAGTGGGAAAAACAGGGGTAAGAAAGACAAGAGAAAGAACCCATTAAGATTTTTGAATCCTATCAAGGGAAGGAGCAGACAAGAATTCTCACTTGCAGCATTTCCAAAAGTTGCATTGGTGAGTGTTTAATAATTTTATTAGGACATATGTAAAATTTTCTTCTTGAAAATAACTTTGGAAAGATGACAGAGCTGAAAGGAATATAATGCCTTTAATTTGCATCTTCATCTTTATTTTTGTTTTTTTCTCCCCTCAACTTTAATTACCACTTAATAGCTGCTACTTGTTTTTTATTATTATTGGCTTTTAATTATTACTTAATATTTATCCTGTGGCAGCATTAGTAAGCCCCAAATCTTCCACGATTGTTGATTTTTCCAATATGCGGCACATTTTGGAAAATACATGAAAACACTACGAATGAGAAGAGCGTGTGGATTGTTACAGCCCTGTTTGCTGGACTGCAACTTGGCGTTTATATTGCCTCTTGCCACCAGATGTCAGTGCTACATAAATTATCTGGCACACCAGCGCATAGCAACACTTCCAAACCACATCAAGCTGGGCAATAAACTGTCTAGGCTTGAAATCTCACAGCAACACAAAAAATACCCATGTATCATACAGCAAGCAAATCTCCTTTCATGTATTCTGGAGATGGTGCTATGGTTGACCATGTTTTATGGGGTTTGCTGAGTTTGGCTCACTGTGCTCCTTTGAATTTTCAGTTAAGTGTTGGTATAAAATGATACTAATCCCAGGAAATTTTCATATCTTTTTAACACTTATTGGTTTTATGTATTTTAGGTAAGAAAAATAAAACTTAGGCAAAATAAAGCTGATGATAACTCATAGAAGATGGTTCCCTTTTGGGGGAGAAAAAAGAAATTTTATGAAGTGCTCCATTTCCAGCCACTGCCCCTGGAGGTGGGAATTTTAGAACCTGCCCTTCCTTGAAACAATCTGGTCCCAAATACCTGTCTCCCATGGTCAGAGCCATTTGTGGGATCCCCAGAATAAGCTAACTTGACTGAATATGAGGGGGAAAAGCACCAGTGCACTCCAAGCACTGCCCTTAGGTGGGGAAGCACTCTAAATACCCAATTAACAGAACTGGCAGCCACAGAAATATCAATAAAAAGTAAAAATGATGATCATTCCCTGAATGCTAAGCTTATTTTTTGTCCTACGCCCAGAGCATCCTGGCAGGTCCCTCTCCTGCTCCCCACCAGGAGGAACAAGCCACCTACCACCTTAAGACCGAGGGACTTGTAACAGCAAGTTACATCTCCTTGCGAGGAGATGCCTAACATCCGAACACTCGCACAGTTTTCCCCGGGTGACTTCGGCAGAGTTGCTGCCTGCATTTCATAGCTCAGCAGCGGACACCGCATCTCCCCTTATCCCTGCCTTTAGCACTGGGGACAGGTGAAGCCAGCCCTGGGCGAAACCCCTTTCTGCAGCCAGGATTAGCACAGCCTGCTTGGAGCAGCGGGACCCCAGAGCCCTGATGGGGACCAAGACCCACCAACAGCTTTCTGTCACGCCCAGCTAAGCCCCCAGCTCTGACCCTTCTGGCCTTGCTCAAAGTTCAGAGCACCTGCTCTCCGGAGAGACACAAAGTCTAGCCCAAGGGTCTGATCTGAGGCCATTTGTGTGTATGCACTTTCACACACCTGCATTTTTGTGGTACACATTTCTCATGCATGGAAGAATGGCTGCCTTCCTCTGCACCAAGCTTTTCCGTAATTTCTTCCAAATAAAGTGTTTGCTTCCTTGGAGAAGCTCTTTTCTAGGCACAATTAATATAGAGATATTATATATGTTTATATTTTACAGGCCTCTCAATTTTTAGCAATAAAATGTATTGTTAAGAAGTTTAATAATGCTATTAATAATGCCTGTACTCACAGGGATGAACACAGTACATAAAATACATTACTGGGAGAAATTACTGGGCTAATTTGTCAACACACTAGACCAACCCAAAATCATTCTGGATGTGCACATAGCTGAATAACTTTCAAAATCTGACTGTCCCTGACTGTAAGCAAGGCAAGCTACTGTTGAACTCATGAAGTGGGATTTTTGTTTATATTTAAATTACTACAAAATTATGAAGCTCTTTCTTAACTGATAATCATCCCTCTAATCTACTAATTATTTCAACTCCAGAATAGACAGAGTACTCTATAGTCTGATATTCTGAAATTGCTTTCATGTTCAATTACTTATAATTACACAAACAAGTCTAAAATTGATGATCTGTGCATATAATTATAGATTCTGCAACTCAGCATAAGCAGATAAAGGAAACTACTCTTATTATGACAACACAGTTTCTAATAGTTGGGGACTGCAAATTTAATTGCAGTAAAGGGTGGATGGTACTATTATGTAATTAGTAACAAAACTGTTATTTCAGGATAATTAAATGATAATGCGGGCACTGGAGCTCACTTTCAGAGCAATCTTTTTGTAAGTTATGGTGAAGGAGCCCTACCAAATTCAAAAGCTGAGCACGTGAAGTTGAACAGTGGTTTTGTTCATTTTACCAAACTGTCAGAGAAAGGCCAGGTCTGCACTAACAAAGACCCAAAGAATGAATGAAACATTCTGTTGCCTTTCTCAGAAATACAGCTGCCTCTTATAAGGGAGACAATTACCTCAAATTTGCGGTAAAATAACTATGACTAAAGGAACTGAGAACCATGACAAGTGAAAGAACAGAACAGGTACTACAGAAGGCACATGCAGATGGTACTAGGAAAAATTCACAGACCGCTATGAGAAGATAAATCCAAGTTCAATACCAACCCTCACAGGCATCTTCACACTGATTGTTCCTTTAACAGAATTTATTTTCTAGGATATAAACAGAATTACTGGGCTATGATGTGTGATCTTCCAGGAACGAAAATTGTCATAATAGGTTTAAAATTGTGACTTGATTAATGAGACTTGATATGAGTGATTCAGTGAGCTGTCCACAATTTTAATATCCTTTTTTAAGGCACCCTTTCAAATTTAAGTTTTAACCTGCACATCTTTAAGTCAGTAACAAAACTGCCATTGACTTTAATGATGCAGGACTAGAGCCCATGGACAAGATAAGTTGATCTGATTAAATCTTATTTTCTGGATCATTAAAGCATCAGGAAACTAATTGATCCTTTTCCTACATTATCAAGCCTTCTGATGAGAAAAAAAAAGTGTTTTTTAAACCCAAGTCACAAATCACTGACTATACCATCTTACCATAGGGAGAGGCATACTTTTCTTTTATCCAAACAGTATGGTAGCTGAAATTAAGATGCCCATTAATGCTAGCTCATCTGTTAACAGAGAAAAAATACACCTCTTCGTAGCTTTTCATGGCTGCCATGTAGGTAATCCTTTAAAATGAAGGCTCTCTAGTCACAAGGTATGTTTAATTTTTAACTTTTTTTTCTCTGCATTATTGAAAAGCAACTTCCTAACCCATACATCCGTCGTGAAATATGGAAGGACAGGGATAGATGTTCCCAAGTGAGGGAAAGTGAGTTTCCCTCTGCCTTCAGAAACCCTCAGAGGGCTTATTGGCTTCTAAGGAAGTGGTGAGCTGTGCTGGAAGAAAACGAACACTGGACAGTGGCGACCCAAGGAGAGATGCTATGATAACAGAGATCTCATTTAACAGCTGACCTGATACAATGGCTTTTTCCTGCCAAAAGGCATCCATCTCCCTCCTCCTCCTCCTCTTCCTTCACCCTGTGGGCAGCTCACTCATGCTGTTTCCCTTGCATAGCTCATTAATCTGGAAGAAATTAGTGCTACAATAACAAAAATGAATAGCTTATGAATAGCGAAGGTATCACAAAGGAAGAGGGCAGGGCCTTGTGCCCAAGAGCTGCAATATGTAAGAATGGGAATGCTGGTTGGGTGGGAAAGAGTCATTAGGTCAGTTCTGCTGCACCACAAAACCTTCGTCTGATGTGCGATGGTCTGCCCCACTTCCTCTGCAAAAAAGAACAGCTTTGCTGCAAGATGCTGTATCACACTGGGACAAGCTTTTGGCAAAATATCGCACACAGCCACCCCTAAAAACACAGAAGGGGAAAAAAACCAAACCCAACAACACCCATTTACAATAGGTACAGTTACACCATAATACAAGCTGCGTGGTGAGTAGGCCTGTAAAACTGGAGCTTTAGAACTGTCCAAGACAGCAGACAATCCATCTTGCATGCAATGTCTAACCTGACCGCAAGATGGAAGTGAAGTTTAAAAATTAAATTCAAATCTGACCAGAGCAGATTTGTACCAATGTGCAGTCATTGCTAATACCATCTAATTGACAAGCAAGGGTTATTATCAGCACAGGGATTTCTAAGCTCCTTGCTCTCTGCTCAGCAGCCTGGGGTGCAATCAGTACAAAGTAAATATTGTACTGACAAGTCACAGTGGGCTTTCATTTGGGGTGGAATAAAGGACTACTGCGCTGTGTCAGGAGCAGCCTTTGATTCTTGCCATGGATTCTGGACTGATATGGCACAACAAGCTGTGATCAGTTATGTTTCTTCCCTCCTGGCTCTGGGGGATGATTATTCTTGAAATAATTAATTGGTAGACAAAAAAAAAAATCCTGAATGTTTTAAATCTGTGCACTAGAAATGTCAAACTAGCTCAGAAGTAATTAGTCAACAAGTTGCCCCACACAGAATTGGAGTTGAACACAATGAAGATTATTACTGTGCACAACCCCACAGAGCTGTGGATGCTGACACACCTTTAACAGAAAGGATCTGCAGGGGTAATAGGTTTCCCCCTTTTTGTGTCCTTTTTATGTAAGATGAAAGCTTAATGTTAGAGCAAGAACAGCCCGCAGTGCTGTAGGTTGTTCTTTCACAAATATTGCAACATTTTCTTCTTAGATGGAGATCTAAGGACTCCACAATCTAAATAGTGAGCTTCCCTCACACGTAGGAAGGAAGTGTTAGTGCACATACTGAACAGGTAGGGAAACTGAGGTACAGAAAGATTAAGACCCAGATCCTCTAATGCATTGGGGTAATCTCCCAAGGACGTCCAAGGCTGCGTCTAAAACCACACAACCTGTGAGTGCTTCCTTGGTGTCAGGTTTGTACCTGCACATATCCTAATTCCACAGTAGGATGAAACATCACTTGGTTCCCTGTATGAGAGGGAAATCCAGGCATACAGGCTCTGAAAATATTCAGCCACATCCTGCATGAAAGAACCAGGAGTCTGGCACATGCTGTGCACAATGGGGTCCGACCATGCAGTTTAGTGCCAGCAGCCAAGATAAAGAACTAAGAAGTGATGATTTCAAGGCGTATCCTAGGCATTGACCTACTTGGTGATTACAAATACTAACGTGGTACCCTGAATCTGAAAAAATCTCTATTTGTTACTATAGTACCCCTTTAAATTCAGCCCACAGATGAGGACGAATCATATGCATTACATGCAGTGAAGACTAAAGGTACATGGGACAAAACTGTATCCAGTAACACGGGCATAAAGGGGGAGAAAGATGGGAAGTATTAAACTGCCCTAAGTTGTTTACTGGGTATTTAGACAGAATACCAATCAAGTTGCAGCTGGAGGACCAAATACCAAACCATCGTGGGCCTGACAGGTAAGCCCAAACTATTTTTCAGAGGTATCCTTCTAGGTATACCGTTTATGTGTTAACGCGTTTACCTTCCTGCTAACCACCATTCAGATGTACATGAACTAGCATAGTGGAGTGGAAACGTGGACTCAGTAATGGACAGTGGTCTGAACCAAGTGGATGATTCCTGTTGCCTAGGCCATTTTAAAGTCCATTTCTAGTATAGAGATGCAGGAAACAGTGGAAATTCCCCCTGCACCCTGCATAAAGGGTGTCTTTCACTGGTACACGTTTACAATCACCTATTAAGTCCAAGATTATTCTGGTCCACCATGTATAAATATAGAAGGCTGGACACAAGGCAGGGCAGGGATCCATAAGAAGCCTGCTGCTCACACTCTAAAATCTCTATACATGATACCCTGGTTACATTTATCAAAACGCAGACAAAAATTGCAAGATGCTGTGGAAATTGGGCAGAAAATTATTTTCCTCATTGCAGGTGAAACTGAGCCGCACAACAATCAGATGAAGTTGCTTTTAGACACGCAGTCTAAAAGACATGCTTTTAGTTTTTCCTCTTGGGACAGCTAAGTTGTAATTCTAAATATTTCTTTAAGCTGGCAGGTGATATAGATGCTAGCTAGGTAAATCACTTCCTCACATAGCTACTATTGCTGGAAATAAACATAAAGAGCAAATAGCTAGGAAGTCATAAAGAAGGACAATTCTTTCTCATATTAAATACTTGGTCTGCATTTTTTTTCCCCAATAAACACGGGCTGAGATAGCCACCAGCACAAGAAACACAGCATATCCAGAGGGCTCTGAAATAATTTTAGTTCCTGGGAGCAGAGAAGGGGTCTCATTTTACGGCACCACTGCTCAAATATGCAAATCCTGAGTAGTTCTAGAAAAGAAACAGGGGTCCCAAAATCGGAAACCAGACACCAAATGCTCAGGTGGCTTAGACACGTACACACTACTATAGCTCAGGGAACAAAGGGTGCTCATTTTTTGTGGTGAGAGATGACATCAGCTCCCTGGTTATTTCCATTACGGATGGGTCTTGGCTCAGTTTTGAGGATCAATTTTGAACTCAGATCAACTGGCCCTGGCGTCCTCCCTCAGCACTCTGCGCTGCCTCACCTCCAACCAGGGACGCTGACTCTTCTGCAAGCCTTTGGCAAGCACAACCCTACTGCTGGCCACATGCAGAGCCACACTCAAATTGTTTGCAAGCTTATTTGTCTTACGGCCTTCCTTGTAAGAAGAGGCACGCCGCAGCACTGCCACCAGCAGAAGTTCTTGCTGAAGGAGTCTGTTGGCTGCTATATGAAACCACTTAAAATGCTAATGCATTCTCCCTTTTTCAGAAAAAAAAATGGCTTTGAAAGCTCATGCAGCTGCATCATCCTGTTAAAATCATGTTTACTGTGACAATGCAGGCTCTCCTTTGCTATTTAAAGCAAAATACATGTTTTTGCACATAGGTGCAGATAATAACAAGGACTGAGACACATCAATCATACCTCACAATAACTACCTTAGCTTGACATGCCTGAATCAGCCATCACTCACCGTGGGGCGGGGGGGAAACGTATGTCTTTCCCCCCCGCCCCAATCTAATGCCTAATTAATGTATTTCAGTCACTTGAAAACATAACTATGCCTTGACAGAAGGCTTTAAGTTTGAAGGTGTCTCAGGTGAGAAAGGGAAAACTCTAAAATGCTCCATGTTGAGCAAGCGCCTGAATGTCTGAGCTTATTTCTGAATCACCTGAACCTCCAGTGTGCAAAAAGAAGGACCACAGGCTGCTTCCTTCTTTTTCTTTTTTTTTTTTGTTTACCACAACCACAATAAAAAAAAGTTACTCTTAAAAGATTCAGTACAAATTTTGGCTAAAGCTTTGAGTTGCTTTTTCTATAATTCATTTTCCCATTCATTATGCAGGAACTAAGAGTTGATCATCATTATAGCTGTTCTAATTGTAACTTACAATCTTTAATCTCTGAGCCCTTCAAAAGATGTTTGATGTACTGCATTTAAGAGCCAGGTGCAAAGACAGGCAAAAGGCAAGGAGGGGAGGTGGAGGCGAGAAGGGAAGCAGAAGAGAAATTTAACCTTTTTTAACCAAAAGCATGAGTCTGAAAATGATGACTACAAAAATCATGCTGGATTTCATGTACAAGTTTTATGGGAGATCAAAATCATCAGAAGTACGTTTGCATTCAGCCTATTCACCTGCCAGAGCAAAGCTCATGCTTTTCATGGAAGTTGTGCTTCTCTATGAGTGGAGGCCAGCTCACACTGATGCAACAGGCAATGGAGATTGTTATGGATGAAACGGATGGGGAATTGAGCCACTATTGAATTGGAAGACAAAGGAAAAAAGCATATCAGCAACAGCCATCATTCAGACAAGCCAGGCATATGTGCAATTTATAAAATTATGTTAGCATCAAGACTTTTGTTTTGGCGTTTTTTTTTAATTAATTTATTTTTTACAAGTCATGGCAGGATGTCAGATACTGTGAATACAGTGGCCCAGATTTTATAAGAAATCAAAAAGTACAGAAGTTTCTCAGTACTAAAAAGTACCGTATATCTGCAAAATTAACCTGAGATCTACTTTGGTGGGCAAGGAGCCTGAGCTAGAAAGTTCCTATTCAGCTATAAATGTCTTTAGATTTCAAGGATTTTCAAATCTGGTTTCTCATTTTGATTCTTAGAAATAGTTTTCATTTCACAGGATAGATCATTGCAAGGAAAAAAAAAAAAGAACACTTCATGGAAAAATACTTAATGCAAAGTTAATCTGATCAAGGTATACTGTATACTTTTAAATATGCAAATTGAAGTCCTATGCAGTGTAAATTAATGCTCCTTCTATTTATTGCAATACTCCCAGAAATATTTATTGTAACTCAATAACAGGATGAACAGTGTGACTTGATGTGACCTCTCAGTAACAGTATATGAATACTAATGAAGTGCATATAAAACAAGTCTTGAGTATTTAGTCTTGATGCTTGCTTTCCATTTCTTCCAATATATAACAAATATAGAGCACTTACTAGATACAGATGTCATAGCTGATTCTGTTTAAGCTCAGTGCCCTGGGTATATTTGTTGATAGGTTGCCTACGCCTGAAGCTGCAATTTCAGTCCTGGTGTAAGACCTTGTGTCAGGAAAGGCTGATATTTTGCTGTTGTGAGGATATCTGAATCTAGAGATAGAATTTGTACGGGGAAGATTCAACCCTGAATCTACCAATTTTGACAGACTCTTCTACCTGGTTTTATTTCCCAGTAAAAAAACAATGCTGGGAATTGCTGTACACTGCATTCAAAATAAAAATAAAGCTGTCCTCAAAGCCAGTATTAAATATTAACAATCTAAGGAGGATTTAAGCATCAAAAATAAACTAGCTTGATCACCTGAAATTCCCAGTTCGTTTCATTTGGTTAAGAATGCATTCTAATTGATGTTATTATTTATCCCCTACTCCTATGAAATGGGTCACATCCTGTGAAAGGACTTGTATCATGGCGCTATAAAATTGCATAAGTGGGAGAATCTGGCTTTGTGGGAGATTTTAGGGAGAAGCACAAACCCACAAGATTTCAGCTACTTTAAGAACCAGTTGCTTTCATACAGACTAAATAATGAATAGAGAATTCAGTCATGCACAAAGGCTTGCAATACCTACTGTCCCCATACTTTGTGAACTTCCACTGTCAAAGCCATACAAACACGTGTGCTTTGAAGCAAGCGCTCCTGGATTGCATGCTTTTCCCCCCAAATATTTGTATTTTTCCCCTTCTTTGTTTGGCCTAATCATGCTTGCTGGTGGTAAACTGCATGTCAAGATTTAAACAAAAACACTTGTTGTTAATAAGACTAACATCTAGTCCTTGGGCTATTGACGTTTCTGACAGACTTCATGAGAGTATTCTGTGAGCAGGACAACTGACCCTCTAGTATTGCATCCTACCGTATAGTTTTAAAAAAAGACTCAGATTCTTGCACTGCAATTGCAGAAGCAAAGTACAGGACCCTGTGAACCAGGTAAGGCTTAAGGAGCACAATAAATGCTGTGAAAACCGCAAAGCTCTGCAGACATGGATGATGCCACCATTCAGTGGAGATGGAATTAGAGACCTTGAACCAGGGGAATTTGCGAGTAATCGCTGATTTTCTTTGCTTCTTGCCAAAAGGAGGGAGGACTCATTTACTTAATCTGTGTGAGAAGAGATGTCACACAGACAAGACAGATTTATAGAACCAAGTTTCAAATGCAAAAAATGTGATTTAATAGATTTCATATAATGCAGGTTCTTTCATCAAAGAGATGCATGCACTAATGCTGAGGAAGGTATCTAGTTAAAATGAAAACAGCATAGAATGATGGCCTAAGCAAATACATTCATTAGCAATCGAGGGATTTGAAAGAGATTTTCATAGATAGGAAAAAAACATAGGGGTATTCTCATATAAAGCCTTTAAAACCTAACACATATCTGAAAGACCTTGCTAGTGAGGGATGAACAGATTAATCAGTCATCCTCCTCCTCTAGATGTGCGGGATGGCATGGACGAGCACCATTAGAACTTTAACGAGTGCAAGCAGAGGTCAGCAGCACGTAGACAGTCTCTCTGACACTGTTGCATCAGTGATACACAGGGACCACCAAAACGGGCCTCAAGGCGGTGATGGAGACCTGTGAACCTGCAGGCAGGAGGGTGGTGTGATTGGAAGAGTTAAAACAAAGATACAACACAGATTTATCTCAGAAGATCTTCCCAACTACTCTAAGAAAATATCTATGTCAAATCTGTAAGGTTGCAGGGAGAGAATACAGGGTCAAAGCATGAAGTGGGAGAAATAAGAGAGAAAATAAGAAGGAAAGAAAGAAACAACTGTGTAGTAAAAACAGGAAAATGAGGGATTATTTGCCTCTGCAGAGAATAAATAAGGAGCTCAACCCACACCACAGAGGGATTAGCTGCACTGCATAATACAACAGAACTGTGAAAGCATTGGACATCTTTCCTAGTTGTTTCACTAGGGACAAAAAAAAAAGTATTAATTTTTAGCTCTTAGAGGTACAACAGGATGGCTGGTGCCTAGAGAGCCTCTGAGCACTGCAGAGGCACATTATAACACTGTGCACACAAAGCTTTAAAGTTGTACTGTGAACGCAAGGTACAACATGCGGATACAGAAAGCAACAGTGGATAACATGCCCAAAATAAACACTATAAATTTCATGCCAAGAAGAGACCTTGTTCCCGCAACGTACACATGTGTGCACACGTGCACCCCCAAACACCGGATAGTCAGCAAGAATTTTGTGGGCCCCAAGAAAAAGGTAAGCTTCAGAGAGAAACCTGAGGGAGACAGCACTAGTAATTTTGCAGAGCTCTGTGGAAAGTCCCCCTATGCATAAGGAAAGCGGAGGAGAAAGCATGGAAGCATTTCACAGGAGATGGGCTAGATGACAGAGGAAGTCTGGCTGCAGATTGCAGCTATTGGAAAGAGCAGTTGCAAGTTGCCAGGCAGGGAAGATGAGATGTAAACGCATACTGCTGCATTTTATGCAGAGTGCTTCCCCTGTATCTCCAGCTCCTTCCCTCCTGTCTTCTTGTCCCTCTCCATTTCACTTCCTCTTGTTGCACACCTTTCCTTACTTCTCCAAAGCAGGGGAGTTGACTGCTAAACTGAAGCAGCCCTACTAAACACAGAATATGTCAAAACCATCCCCATTAGTGCCATCATGATGTTCATTGTGCTTGTCCGTTCCTTCTCTCTGTACCCATCTTCCCGTTTACCCTGGACGTTCACTGGGTTGTTTTGTTTTGCAAGTGCTGACCATACAGAAGACCCATTCTTCATAGCTCTTGGGCACGTGGTACAAGTACAGCTAATAACACATGAACTAAAATTGTTCTGAGAGAGATCAATGGCTTGGTAGTACATAAAAAGTAGCTCCAAAATGAGAGAAATCACTTGCTAAGCAGAAACGATCCAAAGAGTGCAGTGGCAGCACTGGAAACCTGAGCTAGGAAAGGAGCTTGCTTTCTTTGTTATGAGAGAGACATGGTGGATAGTCAAGACAGCATTTTAAAAGATGAAGGTGCAGTATTCAAGATATGGGAGAAGACAGGACAGAATTCTATTGGTGCAAAAATGAAAAGCCCCACAGAAGAAGTACTCTTGGGTCATATTCATTGTGATGTAGACAAATTTATAATTAAATTCTTTCTATGCATCTTTCAAAAAAGAAGATTCTCTGGGATGAGAGGAATTTTTGTGTTTTCTCTTTCAAGAAAATGCAATCTCCCCATATACTGACTGAATTCTACAAAAATTTGGGTTTGTTCCCCATTTCCAGACTGGGGAGAAAATAATAGAGGGAAAATAATATAGCAGAGACTTGAGTGAAGACAGACAAGTTTGAGTCATTTTAAACTTGTGACATAAAACCGTGGTGACCTGCCAGGGCGTCTGTTGCAGTAAGTGCTTGGCAGGTTGTCCAGGCCCACAAGAGGCCATTACACCTGGCACGAACCAACTTAATCCTTTAAAATGCCTTTTTAAAGATGGGGGAGGGGTTTATGACATTGCAGAACTTTTGTATGAATACCTCAATTTTGTCTGAGCTGGACCTACCTCTGCTACACATGTTCTGTGGGGTCTAATGAATTAAAGGTACTTTAAAACAATACACCACCACCACCACAACAACTGAGGGAAACATATGATTCAATTAACTGGAAAAAGGAGTGGTTACTCTATCTTCTGAGCCATAATTACTGCATTATGGAGGGACAGTAGGGTGGACAAGCATGTGGTGTTGTGGAAAAAAAAAAAAATTGCTAAGACAGACTTCTGCAATTGTCCCTGGCTTTAAACCAGACACTGTGCTTCAACTACTTCTTCCGCAAACTGGCATTCCTAAAAACTTGTAATGTTTAAAGAAAAAAAACCCAAACAAACAACAAACAACGTTGTTTGGGCGTAAGCCCAAAAAGCTAATGCCTGTACCCAGCATGTCCCAGCCCTCCCCTAAGGCTGATGACCCTGCTGGCATGGCAGGGAGGAAAACTAAACAGGCTTCCAATGCCAGGCAGGGAAGGTAAAAATAGCAGTCTTTCACACTTAAGATGCTATTCATTTTTACGCACTTCCAGCTCTCATGAACAGCCATTTGCCACATAGGCTTCCTAAGAAAACAAACAAGATCCAATCATTGCATTTTTCAACTCTGTGATCAAATTTTTCACACACAGAAAACCCCTGATAATCTTGTTAGACATAAAGCTGAGAAAGACCACAGCTGAAGAGACATTAACAGGAAAGTTTATAGGTTGCTATCATCTTTTAAGGTGATCATCCTCTGAACTATAGGAGCATGATCAATGTGTAGTTATGGGTTTCAACATCAGGTTTAACGATGCCTTTTTATCTCTATCTTTGCTTGTAATTTTGAACTCCCATTTACTCTCCACTAGTATTTCAATTCTAGGTTGCAGATCATCCTTGTTTATAAATACAAATATACATTTCTCTAAATCACTCATGTACCTGCTGCAGAAATGCCAGAGAGTCTCTCCTACCCCTCTTTTCCATTCATAAGGGTCAAAAACCCCAAACCACCACCACAATGGGCATTTTTATCACATTTTGGTAGCATTTCAGTAAGGAAGTTAAAACTCAGAACAAGCAGGAAGAATAAGCCTTTAACTTCAGGAAATCCTTCATTTGAGCACATCAGAAAACAGCCAACAAAGTTTGCATTGCTGTTTCCCAGAGAGGCTTTTGATTTCCAGGGCTGGGACACCATTAGCTTTTCCATAGGCTATGGTGATTCAAAAATGGTTAATGCTTTTGATAAAAATGCTTTATTTTGTAATGCAGGAGAAAGTTCCACAGTGTTCAATACATTTTGAAGATGCTGTACAGGCTATATGTATTTTTTAATTAGAAAGAAACACATCTATTTTGCTTGTCAAGGCTCAGTGCAAACCCACTACATTTCTTTTTTTTATTTAATTAGGTATCCTTAAATTTGCACTGTATTTGGTAGTAAGCTACAGAACAGAATAATTGAAGTTGCCATGAAGGATGAAGAGTGGGTGCAATAAGGAAGATGAAGTGAGCCCCGAGATGTTACACATATAATAAAAATCAGACTTCCAACTGAAAAGCAGGAATAAGTAGGAAGAAAAACCAGAAACACTACCAGTGTTTTTTTCAGAGCTAGGATGCCACAAAAGTCTCACAATCATTGAAAATTGTTTTCTGTGAAAATATTACCTTCAAAGTTGTTTATGTATGTGTGTAATATGAATGTGCTCATTCATATTTCCCTTTGGTCAGCACAAGACTTAACAGCCAAATATATGTTGAAGCAACAGGATACCTACATTTATAGAAGCACCCAAAATTGCCAGGCAAATGTGCTGAGGGCCAGCAGCAAGTTCCTGCTGTGACAGTCAATGTAATGGATACTTGCACACAGCGGAAGGACACAGCAGCTTCTCTGTTAAGCAGCTACAGCAAGGTGGCGTTTCCTCCTATTGCTGAAAGGCATCACAAGATTAAATGTCTGGTTACACACCCTCAAGTGCTCTGTGCACCTGCTTACAATCCACCAGTGCTGGCCACAGCCCAACACTGGATTAGATGGAGAATAAGGGATCATTGGGGATGAAGGAAGGTATTTAGGATGTGAATCTGGGGATCCATCACTGAGGAATAGTAACTGGAGTTCTGCAAAAGCAGCTCTTCTGGTTTTCATGCTTCATAGTTACTCTAAGTTCCTCATGACAGCACTAAAGAGACAACAGTACTAGCAGTCTTAAGCCCTGAGGTCATGTCCTATGCTGATGTTCCTAAATATGACCTTATTATTAAGTGCTGAAAAGTTCTTATAACATTCGCTTACCTTGCTGTATTACCAAATCTAAAAGAGCTGCTAAGCCTGCATTGCCTGGGAGCAAATGTATGAACCAAAGACAGAAAATCGCCACACCTCAGCACTTTCAAGAGGTATTTGAAAGGCTTCGTCATACAAAGAAAACAGACCAATAGGAAGATTATTTCCATTTTTTAACAGATAAGGGTTGCTTATTTGATGCAACAATTCAGAAATGGGCAGTTTGGAAAGGACAGGTGCATACACAATTATCAACTGTGGTACACACAACAGTGGAGCGATTAAGCAGTGGGGATGGGAAATCTTGAAGATTTAGCTCTTTAGGCCAGACAAGCATCAAGCAGTTTATTTCAGTCAAGCTGCTCTTCTTAGTGCAGGAACATTATGCAAGAATGAAGGAGGAGTGTGCGCACAGGGACGAGTGGAAAAAGTGTGGATGTGGGTGTGTGTGTGCGAGAACGCTTCGCTAGTTCTTCCTAGTTTTCTTGGGTGTGAAGTAACACAAAAATAGGGTGGTGGGTTTTTTTTTCCCCTCATGACATGTTCACGCGTTTGCACTCTAGCTCAGAAACTTGAAAGGAAAGGGAGGAAATTAAGTACTTGGAGAACTTTGCCAAAGAGTGGTTGATTGAGAGCCTAGGCTTCCCACTGTATGGCCAACAGGAAAGCGACTTTGCACTGCCAACCGTAGCACATAGGCCACACAGAGAAGGCAAATGAAATGTAACTAATGCAACATCTGGGGTGGCTCACAACAGCCTAAGGAGTTGTGGTAAACCATGCATCACCCATGCACAAGTACAGCATGTGTTATATGCACAATATCCTTCACAAGCGAACATCCGTCCAGTTTGTGTTCACATCTTAACCCAAAACTTAAAGCTGTCCTACATTCAAAACATTTATGTTTCCAGAAGGAGAGGAGTGTCACTCTCCATGTTCATTTAGTTTTTGGCTTCTCCAGTAAAACTTCCAGCAAGAGCAACAGTTAAAATGCAAAACTGCAAGGAGACAACACTGGTTTCTTGAAGGCGACCATAAATTAACTTTGAGAGTGGCCTTCTGACAGATCATCAAATGGCAATAACTACTGTCCTCAGTAACTAACATTAGAGTCAGGGGAGAGAGAGCCTTAAGCTACAGCACTGCCAGCTGCTGGTGATGGGGTTTCTTAGGTGAATTCTTTACCTCTGCAGTTTGCTTGACTTGGCTGGTTCTGCTACACCCATGCTTTCTTGAGTCTTACACTGGCCTAATTTTCTTCCTTGGCTGTATAAGAAATGTATGCCTCAGGGGAAAAAAACCCACATAAACCCACAAGTGTTGAGATTTGTAGTTTTTCTCAGGATGTGGGAAGTTGTATGTATCTTTTGGCTTTAGTCCGCAAGTTTATTCCATCTTTGTGGTATTGCTTTTTCAAGACTATAGGAAAGGTCCAGAAAGGCTGTAGTCTCAACTGAAGCTGAAGTAAGTAAATGTTATTCCTCCTTTTCTTCACATACCCTTGTGATTGGGATGTGCAAAAATACAATTTAACCAAAGCCAATTTGCAGTGTGCCCCTGCAACCTGGCATTACTTAATACTGCTTAGCTGGATCAAAAAAAACCCCCAACAAAATTTAGACTTAAGTAGGGTACCTTGTGCAATAGGAAATACAGGTTTTATGTACCAAATTTAATGTATCTGCATTGATATGACCAGACTAACAGTTTTCCTAGCCAACTTATATGATCTGCACGAAGTGACCTGGAACATGCTATCATTTTCATAATGGTCTAGAAAACAGACTGAAAGAAACCCCTATCGATTAAATTGTGTAGAGTACTAAATTGAAATTTTTTTGATAATAGCAATGTAGATAAAGAAATAGTTCAAATGAACCTATAGCATATAGAAACATGGTTGGGAATTAACAGCACATATTCTGTCTTGGAGAAAGAGTATCCTATAAGGTATTCTGCAATAGCATTACTGAACTGCAGTTGAAACTGTTCCATTTCAATGGCCTCACGAGATACCGGTTGTGAAAATGGAAGAATAAGCACGTCAGCCACAGCACTCACTTAGGCAACTAACCTTTAAACATTTTATGTGCAAGATTTAGTAAAACAAGAACTCTGGTGCATCTCATTTTCAGGTGCCAAAAGCTCGTTTTGCAGAGCAGATGGAAAAGAAACACCTAAGCCAGGCTGTGATTTCTGCCTGGCAGCACAGCACACAGAAGCTGCAGTAGCAAGTCCAGACTCCTATTACAGATTTTTCCTTTAGAGCTTGACTGAGACAGAACACTGTCTGCAAAAACCCACATCCATGCTGAGACCTGTTACAGCATCACAACTCTAATTTATATTCTGCACTTATAAGCTTAACACATTTCTTCTACATCCCTTTAACTGTACCCCATGACAGTCCCTCTCATTTATCATCATCATTGTGTCTTGAAAGTCTTGAAGGTGCTAGCCAAAATTACAAGTCCTTAGTATCCAGCTTTCTAAGAACAGTGATCAGGTAGTTAATTAATGTGTTCCTTCACCCTCTTTTCACTTTCAAAGCACAAGCTTGTTAATTATTGACATCCTTCGTGTGGACAAGAGGTTCACAGCTGTCCCTAGTATTTGCCAATGATTCTTTGGCTGATTTAAGGGGAAGAAAAGACCACTGAACTGGTGTGGAGTAGAAACATTAGTAGCTCCTGTGCAACTGGTGATGACTTTACATGCAGGCAAGGGGCTGAATTCATTCCCTCCAAACCCAGAAGAACAGCAGGGATAAATCTGGCCCACTGGAGCATGTCACTGCCTGTTTCCCATACTGTGTAATACCTGGGTTAACCTCTTGGGCAAAAGCAGCACCCTGATTGTGGGGCACAACCCCAAGGCAGCCAGGACTGGACACTCTGCTTGGGAAACAGCATTCAACACATGAGTGGGAAGGGATATGATAGGTACTGTGAAGGAAAACAGCCTAACTCAGATCGTCAAGACATAGCCATGCTCTCTAGCAATCTGCTGCTCGTGCTCCCGAGGCTAGAGCAGAACAAGAACTGGAAAAGCTTAAGGGGGAAGGATAGATTCAGGGAAGGGAGAGATTTGTATTTCAAGCAGTTCTGGGCAATACAGTAAGCCAAATTTATTCAGGCCACAAGGATTCAGACCCTTATTTCAACAGAACCTTCTTGAAGTGTGGTTCATTACTTAGAAAGCAAGCCTGACAAAGCTGAGATGCTCCTGCAAGGTACTTCAAAGCAGGCGTCATTATGGCTTTCTTCACTTACCTTTGCCTGCCAGTCATTCTAGACAACTGTAAACGGTCACACTATTAATAATATATGTCATATTATTATTAATATCAAGCTCTCACGCCATACCAAGCTTCCCTAATATGCTTAAAAAGATGCATCAGCTTGTTTTGAAAATGGACCGCTTCTCTATGCAGTGTCCAGGGATCTAATTACAAAGTCCAGCAATAGGTAAGGACTGAAATGAAATCACATATTTAATCTGCTGTATCGTGTAGCAGCAGCCTTTGTCCTTAAAACCTTTTCATCAGGATATAAAACACTGCATGTTCTTATAAGCACAGTTCTTAAGAAAACAATCACAAAACATTTGATATTTATTTGTGGTCTGATTCAATAGGTTAGTGAAGTTGCTTTCCATTGTTTCACTTGCCTATTTACCCTCCAGCTAAAGGCCCTCATTACACAGGGTGACCTAGAGCTGATGAAATGTAGATCCCAGTTCACTCCACAGTTACAATCAAAGCTCGAATCCCCAGCTGAGGCTAACACACACAACACAGCCTAAATAGGAAGAAAGGCAAGCATTCAAAGAGAAAGTGTTAGTTAAATACAGTACAAAGCAGGTTTGCCCCAGGGATAAAAATTCATGGTCAGACGTTACGAAGTTTTTGCTTTGGAAGGAAAATTCATCGCTAATATTTTCTTTAAGAAAATATAAAATAACTGCTGTTGTTTTTAACTTTATACATGCCTATTAGAAATATAGCTTGTAATATGTCCTTCTGGGTTAGATTTTTGAAGCAATGGGTTTACATTGCTGAAGGAGAAGAGAAGGCTTGTGGGCCTGAAAGCTTTCCTGTTTCTTCCAACTATTTCTACTGAATAAAAATATTTTTCCTCCATGCAAATCTTACCTCGCTTATAGTCAAACAAAATTGAGTGTTGATTTTATGCTTTCTGCTGTCTGATTGTAGCAAATTAATATTTGCACTGTTGTGTTTAGAGGAATGAACATACTCCTAAGATTGTTTGCTGCATATGATGGAATGCTGCACAATGGAAAAAAAATCCAGAAATATTATGTAAATTATGTGGTTCCACTGAAATAAACTATTACATCTAGGACTTAGCTACCTAAGGCTTAGCTGACACCTTTCAATGGCACAAAACCATTATTAAAATGTTATGGTACATAAAAGAATTAAATCTAGTAGCTTTGTCAGGGCTATCACTACTTAACCACAGCAATAACTTAAAAAAAAAAAAAAATACAGCTAGCACTCTCCTTTCAGTAGATGTAGAGGCAATCACACCATTGCTGATTGCACCACTTTGAGCAAAGGGTGCCTTAAGGAACCAAACCAGAAAGGGATCGGAACTGTTCAGTACTGGACCTCTCAGCATGCCAGAGACCAGGTGCTGCCAGTGACAGACCATATACTGACTAGAGCTCAGTCAGTCCAAAGCCCTATCAAAACTAATGGCATTGCTAAGATTTCACTGATTGCCAAAAAGAAAACAAGAAGGCTGAACCTATTGTGAACCTTTGCAAAATATATTATGACAACACAAATGAATCAAACTTCATTTCCAAGGGGAATGCCAGATTATGCCACTATTTATTTTTCTTTCTAGTCAGACTGAATATTAAAGCAAAAAAGATTTCATGTGTCTGCTGTTATAATATATTTAAACTGTGTGTCCAGGCAATGATGGCTTTCATAATAGTTAAAAGTTAAAAACAACTACACATTACATTTTATGAATACTGACATGTATAAAATTTTAACAGTATGAAGAATGAATTAGAAGGAACAAAATTAATAAAGATATGTTAACACAGTTCTGTTAAGTAAGACTACAGAGACCCATTAGGGTTGACCTAGAATAAATTCTCATACTATTAACCTTTATATGAAAAAATGTGTGCAAATAGGCCTGTAAGAAATTAGGAGTAAGAATACTGTCATTTTATTTTATAGCATGATTCTTACTACTCTGGCATCTTCTCTCCAGGGTACGTGGCATCATTTGTTTCCCAGAAAGACTAGGTGAAAAAAGTTCATCCTTACACAAATCCCCATAATAAAATCACACGCACCTTTACTGGTGTCAGACTAACTCATTCTGCTTTGAACAAAACCAACCAGGATTTGAAGAAATTCAAAAAGCCATATAAAGCAACACAGCAGAAATTTATCTTCTAGAACTTTTAGTTCTAAAAATATTCTGCATGACCAGAAACTGCTAGTTCAATTCACTAACTCTAGTTACACACTTCTTGGATGTATCAGTTAGTTTTGAACTCAGAATATGTTTTCGCAAACTTATTTTTCCCCTCTGTCTGGAAAACGCTGTAACAGTTCCTAGCACTCTAATATTAAATAGAGCTATCTTTAAGGAAGATTAAAGAACTAGATATAAATTCATGGTACAGTCGCATCTTAAACAGTGGCCAAACTGGTTCCATCTACATGATAACAAATGTAACGACGTCAGAAAAGGTTCAGAGAAAGACAAAAAGACAATCAAAGACACACAGCAGATTCCACATAAAGAAGTATTAAATGGACCAAGACTTGTCAGGATCTAGAGAGATGAGTGAGGAGAGGTGACAGGCATCCATAAAATCCTCATCAGCTTGCAGAAAGTAAATGGGAAATGACTGTTCACTGTTTCTTCTAATAGAAATAAAATGAAATCAATAAGACCAGCATGTGGCAGAATAAAAAAAGCAAAAGGAGGCTTTTTTCATGCACACACAGTTCAGCAGTGGAACTACTTGCTATGGGAAAAGATGCTAAAAACCTTACCAAGTTCATAAAGCATTCAGACAAATAAATGGAAGGGGAAAAAATATATCTATCAGGGGCTATTAAACATAGAAAAGCTCATTTGGCTCATATAGTCCATAAGCTACAAACCTCCAGAGACCAGTATAGTGCACTGGGGAAGTAGTATTATAGGCTTACCTCATTATTATATTCTTTCCCAGGCATCAGCTATTAGGTGGTATTAAAAAGAGACTATGCTAAATGGACTTTCTGTCTGCAGCAGAATGCTTATTATTAAGTTTATAAACTAAAAACAATTCAAAATGCTGACATGAATCTCAATTGCATTTTCATTAGTTCCCATTCATAGATTGCCTGACATGAGACAGAGGTTAAAAACAAAAAAAGGTCCAGCAAATCTCACTAATTAAAAAAAGAATAACAATTAAGAATACTTAGTATGCATTCATTTGGAATAAAAGTATGTAGACAAAAAATGTACATTTGCCAAAGTAACCTTAGCTTTTAGTTCAAAAGCTTTGTGTTGTAAATCAACATGCTTTGAATGGCCACATGCGCCTTAAGACTGCATGCTTCTTCTGGAAAATAACTAGCAAGTACAATGAAACAGAAAACAAAAAGGAACGATTTACGGAAAAGATTCCTGCTGGCTGATTAAATAATCTCTTTTAATCACAATTTCAAATCCATCAACTGACTGTAAATATATTCTTTCTGTTTAGAAGTTATTTGCAAGAAATATCAATTCAAGAACTTCAGTGGACTGTCAAAAATAATGGAATGTTCTTAGGCACTAATTAATTATAGACAAAAAACCATGAGTGTCAGCACATTTTCTCCAGCAACTGTTATTGGAGTTTTTAGAAGGTAAATCTGCCGTATCAACTTTGCTGGTTTTATCAGTGACCTAAGGAAATGAAGTTTATTTGTCACACTCTCTGTGTGTTCCCTTCTCCTTGTCCTTCCAATAACTTAAAAATCTGGTGGCCAAAGCTGTCACTGTGTAGCAATCTTAGTAGCATTCGTGCTACTACAGGGAAGGAAAAACACTTGGATGATCTGCTTGGCCTCAGCTTTTGATCGGCCTTGAGGCATCGCCACGAGCAGCTGTCAAGTCTGTACCACTGGACAACACAGACCCAAGTGGCTGAGGTTCATCTAACCCAGCCAGACCCCTCCTGCAACGTCGGTGAAGCTAGCAACGCTTTGGCTTTGGCTCTTGTACAGTGACACTGTGAACAGGCTCCCCAGAGCAAAACAGCAGCCTACCCTCCACAGGCACCACTGACAAGATGTGCCTGGGTCTCTGACACGGGACAGCCTCCATTTGCACTATTCAGCTCCCTTAGCCATATAAACGGGTGCCCACAAGCAAACTGCCCAACTGCCCAGTGGGAATGATCCCTGTCCTGCATTGACTTCTGAACAAGGTCCAGAGGTTGTCTGGGAGAGCTTTTGTTGGCCATGGTAAAAAACACACAAGGAAATCCCTCCAAGGATTGTTGGGGTCAAGTCCTCAAAACGTGTCCTATTTAACTTACTGGTATGGATACAGCCAGAGAGCGCGCAGGAGAGGGAGGGCTGCAGGGAAAGTTTCCACTTCATATTGTGCCCTCCAACAGTAAAGGCTTCAGTGACAGGGAGCAGGTCGACAGAAAATCTTGCCTCCCTCTTCTTCCGCTGTGGGACCACATGTAATGATTAACTTCGGATGCATTCTGCCCTTATCCCCTGCCCTGGTCAATTGCTATCACCTGCAGCAAAAACCAGTAAAAATTATAATCTGCTGAAAAGGATAAAGAGGAGATGATTTAGCAAGAGGGAATATTTGCAAGGACAAAAAGAGGCAGCTGCGTGCTCAGTTCTCTCTGATGCTCAGTAAGAGCTGAGAACCCAAATCTCACTTGAGACCATGACCCAGTCATTAGCTACCAAGCCCCTGCACCCCAACGCAGACAGTAGCAAATTCCTCTCTGGAGAGCATCTGTTGAAGAAAATAGGCAAACATAGCTGGCATGCTTGCTAGATGAGTCAATGACAAACCACTGGTGTGTTCTTGTGGCAAAGAGGTATGAGATTGCCTCTCTGAAGGGACAGTATAGAAATGAGACTGACACTCTAACAGCATTTGCAAAGAGCATTACTCGGGAGCACATGAGGGACTGGTCTTGTATTTCCAGTCATTACCATTATTTTTTTCCTACTCTCATTATCACCATTATTTAGACCTGCATCTGCACATGATCACAAAACCAGAGTCAAGTGTGCTGCCGCTTTTTCCCATGTGTGCTGTTAACTCCAATTTTTCAAACTAGCGTTCTGTAGGCACACGGCTCCACCAGCATCAAGAAATCTATTTCGGGACTGCTCTAATCACTGGGCACAAACAGGGAGGCAGTCAGTGGCTTATGCACTTGCAGGCTGCAACATTTGCAAAAGTGGGAGCACAGTTAAGCAAGAATAAATACAGTCACAGAGATTTCTAACTCAAAAAAGAAAAATTCCTCTTCTTCCAGTGTGGGAGTTTTTCCAAACAGAGGGAGACATGAAGAAGAGGGTTCTGAGTAGTGTTAGCCAGGTGTTAATATGACGTGGAAAGGAGAAAGGGACACGTAAGCACGATGAGCTATTTTCTCGAAAACTAAGTGACAAAGTATCTGGACAGAACATGAAAATAGAGGCAAATGGTTGCTTTGTTTTCAGGGCTTTGGAGAACCGAGTGGAACATTTGGTCAAAAGCAGCCCAGGAGACAAAAGCTCTCCAAGAGCGTATCTACTTTTCTCAGCCACTCTGCAAAAGACTACTTTTTAAGGAAGAAGAGTCCCCTGTGCTATCAAGAAGATGTACCAGCATGTTTTGAACAGACCAGGAAACGCATTTTGTAGTAAGCCATGGTAAAAATTACCTGATGGGTTTTGATACACTTGCCCTCTTATGTTGACGGGATATCAGTACATGCCTGGCTGCTTCAGTGCAAGGACACCAATTTGCACCAGCATGGAGCTTGTTTCCTCAAACTGCTCTTCTTTTCCTCCCACGACTGTCTACCCAGCACCACTGTATCACTAGCAACAGAGCTGGGCTCTCCTTTGGTGACTTCTTTGCTTGAGCAACAGAAGGACAGTTTATGCACAGGACTCAAAGTCTATTTCAGCCGGCCACATCGCAGACTCACGTCATTTATGCTGACTTTTATTCTCAGTAGGGTGCCAATCAACCTTTCAAAATCCAGTCAATATAATGCCCTGAGCAAGACTATTTGAGCTATTTAAAAACACTGAAATTAACTGGCTCCCCTAACAGCAAAAAGTCGGAAGATGTGAAACCCGCCTCTCACCAACTGAACAGTGAGCGCTACTAGTAGCAATAAACAGATCTTCAGCATCTCCTTCATCCCTAGATTACCCATTGAAATGCCATCATAAGAACATAAAAAATCCCAAGCTAACATGATCCAAGTTTCCGGATTTTATATCTGTCCCTGCCAACTCTCCACCATGCCAACAAACAATGATTTCTGATGAGATCTACAAAGCTTATGGAGGGAGGGTGCTGGGGGTGAAGAGGAGGAAATCAAGCCTTGTTAGTAAATCAATAACCGCACATTTAATGAACATACAAAGCAAGCCATCAGACTGGCATAAATTGTGCCTGCTACTGTCACGGAAGTTCCTGCAGGATAAGCTCTTTACCCCTGGCATCAGGAGGACTCCAGGCCAAGGCATCCCATGACTAGACTTCCTCAGGACATGATTAGCTAGGGAGTAATGCCTACTCACGTCTTCACCTTGGTCATTATTGTTGTTTGGATTTACAGTTCAGGGCCATTCTAGTCACTTTTACTGTTGGTTAAGATTGCATGTTCTTCTGTATTCTATGTTGATTTTATTCTGTGTATTCACAACTGAAAAGTATTCAAAAGGAACTTATTTGTATGTGTTTTGATGGAAGAAATTTCACTTGGCAAGTAAATGCTCCAGTTGTACCTTCAGTTTCTGCAAACTGGGCCAAATACAGCCAAGCTGATCTACACTAGCGACGCATCTGACCTTTTATCTTCACTAGTTCACAAGGCAACAAAGTTCTCATTAGACAGCAGTAACACTCTTCATGTTGGATAAGATAAATCATCAGACAATGCATCTTTAAACAGCAAGGTGTCACAAAAAAAAAATCCCAAGCTACCTCCCCTGATTAGTACAGATAAGGGTTTTTAGAGACAGTCCAAAAAAAGAAAAAATTCTGCTGAAAGACTGTGCCTTAAACTGGCATAAGAATCCTCACTGAGATGATGAGTCAAAGGTTACTTTATAATTGGAATTTTCTGATTGACCTTTCCTGTTATCCTGGGTTTGATGTCAGCTTAAGTACACAAAGATGAGTGATAATTTTAATACTGCTTTAAAATTGCAGCTCAGTATGTCTTTTAGTCAGCTGTATATTCTTTCATATGAATTTCAGGAGAAAAAAAATTGGAATATGTTGCAGTCATTGATTTTGTTAAATATTTTAAATTAAGTACAGTTATGAGGAAAAACAAAAGCCTTTTCATTGTCAGGGGAAAAAATGTGAATGTCATGGTGCATTAGAAATCCAATATATCATAAGACTGGCCATCAAAACCATCCCAACCCCCAGCTAATAGAGCCTCTTGCCACTTCTTCTCTATCTACATTTTAGGAGAAGCAACAAAATTTGCCTGCCGTAAATGAAAGGGCCGAATCTCAGAAGCTCTATACAGTCTTCTGCTCAGGCAAGATGACTCACCCACTAGTAGCTTCCAAGGTATGACCAATAATTTCATATTCTCCCCTCCTTGAGGAATGCAGGAAAATAATCAAGTTGCTTTTCAGTTACAGCTGAGTAATGAATACAGTGTAATACTGCACTACTCTCTTAATCATTCATTCAGACACTTCAGGATTTCTCAGTGCTGTCAAGAACAACAGAAGATAATCGTCTCCCATTTAAAGACAGCAATAATAGCAGCATCCCAGATTATGAACTAGGATTCATAATCTCTCTGAAACTTACTTCACAACAAGAAAGTTGCTCTAGTCATTTATTCTTTAAATATTTTTATTAACTTCTATGACAGGTGCTTTGGCTGGGGAAAGGAGTTGGTTGGGCTAGAGAACTCACAAGGAAATCTTAAGATCGGGTGTTTAAATGTCACTGTTGTCACATACCTAAAAAATGTGTTCTGTCAAGAACATCCAGGGATAAAAATCTGGTCCTACAGAAGTTAGTGGGAGAAGCTTAGCCCTTGATTTCAATATGTCTAGGAATTCACCCAAAATCTCTGGATAGGTCTGGCACATTCAGCATCAACTGATTTGTTGCCGAGAAAAGGGAGTGAATGACTTGATCACCACAGATACACGCTTTGTGGAGCGTGACTTCTTGCAAGACTCCCCCTGCCTGCATCAGGTCATATGGTAAGGGACGTCTCCAAACAAAAGGTCAAGCAGATTTTCGCAGGAATAAACAGAGATAGTTTAAAATAGTCCTGCAAGACAGCAGTTTGCTTATGAAACTTCAGTTAAGAACTGTTCTCATTACAGTGAATTATAGTTTGCAGGCACCTTGTCATTTAATAATGTAAATGAAACTTCAGATAAAAATGCAATAGATTCTTTCACCAGATTTTTGTATGCAGGACATTGAACCTAAGACACGCTGAACAGGCGGAGGTGCTGAAGAAATGATTACTTAAGATATCATTACTGGAGTGTACTGATGAAGTGGAAAATAGAGTATGAGGAGGAGATGCATGGGACACACAATTATCATTTACAGTGTCTGGCTTTAATGCTACACTATAGTAATGTGAATAAATCACATCTTAAGTGCTACGGTAGCTACGCTGAAGAGGCTCTCCTGAAGCCACTGTGCACATACCCAGTACACACAAGGCTGCAAGGACCTACCTACAGGTAACTTAATCCACTGATTATCAGATGACTGCAGCACCTCTGCTACACTATCCCACATAGCGTAAAGATTATTATGCATTGGAACAGTATTCGTCTACCTACAAGTATCATCATCTGCTCACTTCACTATGACATTGGGCTAAACATGTATACGTAACACACCAAAACAAATCCTTACCTAGCATAACCTACAAGCAAGCCAAATAAACTCCTACTGGAAACAACAGGTATGCCGATTTCTGACTAATAAAGCTGACCTTTGATGTATATCTCCATCTAACAGAGACAGTTAGACATGCATTTAATCTCACTCTCCATTTACACACAGAAAGATCATCTCTTCATGATACACAATAGCTGCAGGTCTGTGTTCTAGCATCTGCTGCTTTTATGTATTTGCTCAAATTTTACTGAGGTACTTGTCAAATGAGAAGGCGGCCTTCAGGTAGTCAGAGAGACTAAAAATGACTTCTACCTTCTCATTGCCCCAGATTCCGAACTACACCGTTCTTCAGCTAGTGGAAGAGAAGATGTTGCCACATAGTATGTTTAGCCACTCAGAACCTGGATCTGCCTCCATCACTGCAGCAACCATTAGAGATCTTAAAACCATTTGTCTGTTTATTCAGGAAAGCTTTGACTTAGAAGAATTGCAGTGATGTTTCATAGGCCACCATCCTGGAGAATCTGAAATGTGGGTCTTGGTGACTGTCAAAGCAAAACGACAGTTCATTCTGGAGACACATTTTAAAGAATGCGATCAGCGTATTATTTCCTACCTGGAAACAGCTAATAGTTTTAAAACAATATCAAATAAACATCAAGTAACATTTTTTGTTAAATGAAGCCTGCAACATAGGCAGCATTCACTGAAGAACAGAAAAAAAAGTGTATAGTGACTTTTCCATCATTACACTCACTGAAAACCCAGTCCAAAGTACAGAAGAAAAACAAAGCCATGAGAAAACCTATCTTTTTTGTTCTCCATCTTCTGATTTTGAAGGTTCTGGGGTGGAGAAATACCCTATGCAATCCAGCTGAGGGCTGACAGTCTCTCTCTTCATCACAGGGACATGTGTGGGCATTAAACTTAAGAAAATGTGGTACTTTAATCAAGCTCTACATTAGCAGCCTGAACTCAGACAGCCACACTTTTTCCTTTTTATTACTTTAAAAACAAAATGTTATGATTTGGTTCAAAACAAACAGCTAAGAAATGCCAAGAGATAATTCCTTGGAAGTAGCTAGTCTGAAAGCAAGAAAGCCATCTAATTCTGTAGTATCCTATTCTAATTATTATTTTAAAAACCCAAAAATTTTTTTTTGTTTTGAAAAAAGAAAAACATTAAAGTTACACTGAACTGGTTTTACATGAAGTAACTGCCACAGTCAGATTTTTGGAAGGTTTTTTGTTATCACTGTTAGACCACTGAATGAGCAGGGGCTCAAATCACAAGTTAGGACTGGGTTTAGTATGTGCATAAGGACAGAGCATTCTTAGTTCAATAATTTAACAAGAAAACCACACAGCGGCAGTTGTAGAGTTACCAAAATAAAATAATGTTTTGCATGTATTCATATTACCACACGAATACACCGCAGTATAAACATTTACAACTGAGGTAGTCGCTGTAAGTTCCCTTTAAAGTCAGTGGGGAAAAAAGATGACAGCAGCTCGTCTCCCCCAAAAGTAACCATCACAATAGGGAAAATGAATCGCTCCTTTAACGCCTTGAAGCTTAAGTTCTTTTGTCTGTAAATGGGGCCTAAGAGGATTAGCTCAAATTCAGATACCTCCCTTGAACATACCCCTTGTTAGGGGACATGAATCCTATCCAAACTGTCCTTTTGTTATGCATCTAGCTCTGATAGGCCTTCCCCTGTTATCCCATGAGCTGCTGCAAAATGAATGCAAATCCTAATAAACAGAACCAACAGCTCTGCATCTCTGGTAGGCTATTTAATGGAAATATTTGATCCTGAGGATTTCATCCTATCCCGTTACAGAAATATTATATCAGGAGTAACTCCTGGAGTTGCAAGCACAACGTGTTAAAGAAAGAAAGGGGAAAAATATTTAGGCTGTCATGGAAAAACAATTCGAACTAAACCAATGCTGGTTTGTGTCATCTGGACTTGAGTTTTCTGGCTGTTCATTTGAGGGGAAGAGGAGCATTTTCAAGCTGTTCTCAGCAACGAGAAAGTCTCCCTACATTTTTCTCAGGTACTTTGGGACTTCACCAAGCCATAAGGCTTGGCCCTTACAGTTAGCCTCCCCAAACTCGTTTCATTTCAGTCACTGCAGCACAGGTTCTCCACCCACAGTACACGGTGGCCTGAACGGGAGAACCAGCCCATTCCTTCCCAGCATACAGAAGGACCCTTCATCGGTCACCACTGAGCTGGTAACATACTTAACTTGTGGGTTCCTGGTTTGGGACAAATTCTGCAGGGATACAATAACAGTAGAGAAACAGGAGTTGGAAGGTTCTCATCACTAAAAAGAGAAATAAATTAAGAACTGTGGTGTCTGCACCAGTGAGAGACTGCAGTAACTGCCAAATCTTTTCAGAGAGGGAAACAAGTATTTCCTATTAACTTTCTTTGCTTAATACCTGCAGCAGAAAGACAACCAGGTATCCTGACTGCCAATGGGCTGTCTCACAAATACCCTAGCTTATTCATAATAGAAGCAGAAATGAGGAAGCTATTGAACCTGCCCTGGTCTCTGCCTCCCTGTTGCTGCAACCCTCTTCTCTCCCTCCCTAGTTCATGCAAGCAAAATATTCACGCACAGAAAACACACAAAAAACCCACCCAAAGACAGTGGCAATGTACCAGGCATGTGAAGTACTGCCTAAATATGTGCTTTTAGGGAGAAAGAAAAGGCTGGGATTGGTTGGGGGGGGGTGTTATTTTTTGTGTGTTTTTTTTTTTTTTTTATGGTGGTTGGTTTTTTTTTAATTGGGTTGAGCCTTTAGGATTAGCACCATAATGCACGCAGCGGTTTGGACTGTCTCGCTTTCTCTGTGATACAATCTATAGACACATACCCGGATGATTCATTGCCTGGACTATTTTTCACTGCAACACATGGTACCTGAGCAGAAGTCACTGAAGGCAACCAGCTGCTCTGCAAAGACTGAAGGTCAGGGATGTAACCTCTGCTGAGGATGCTCCGACAGTCTCCAGCTAGGAAAGTGAAGTCCACCCACCTCAGGGAAAGTAGTATTCCCAATATTTATTTTAAAAATTGATGGCATTTCATGAGGAGCTCCCGGGAGTCCTCAGGAGTTCATTCCAATCCATTACTGCCCTGGTAAGAATTTGTAAAACCTGTCTCAGCAAAGCATTCACCCCAATACCGCTTCCCCACAGGGAGGAATCTTTACAACTTAATTCTTTTTTTTTTTCTACACACAATATTAGAGCAGCATTTTTCACATTTCAAAAAGAAACTGCTAGTGACTTTGATTCATAACACATTTAATGTGTATGGCACTAGAGAGGCCAATTTCCTGTGATTGGTTTTTGCTATAAATTTAAGGGCCACTTTCTCCAAAGTGTTTTGGGTTTTCTTTGGCAGGATTTGATGAAAGTGAGGGCTTAATAGATTTTGCTATTTCGCCGGTGCACCACTGAAAAATTAAGACCTGTTCCCTGTGAGAACAACTGAAATATTAATAACAGTGTAGGATTTATATTTCAGCAATTTTGAAGCTCTGTGATAACTACCACAGGAGTTTCTCAATCACTCATTAAACTTAAGCCAACCTATCGTGCCATTTTCTTCTTTTGGTCTGACTGGTATGTCCCCACCTTTTTTTTATTCCTCTTTATTTTTAACCATTTAAGAGGAGGTTCTGCAGAACCACTGAAATGCAGACAGCATGCTTACCACACATGCTTAGAAAACTTACAGGTGCTTTGTGTCCATCCCATTCCTCTCCCCCTCCACCCCCTAAACCCTATGTAGCCAGTTGGTGTGGGCAGTGGTACTCTAGGACCCACCTTATCTCTGCATTAAGGTGGGGTTTTTTTTCCTCCACAATTACTATTGCCTGCCGGTTTTCCCCAGCCCTCAAGTAATTTCTAATAATGTTCTAATTTTTTTTTTTTTTTAAACTAAAAGCACATAAAACATCCTTACCTTCTATTACTTGTGACAATCATTACTCTTTTATGGAGAAGGAGTCAGCATGCTGGCGATCTGGATACATTAAGAGAGCAGAGGGTACACTCCCATTTTACTTCGTCAGATGCAGTGAATTCACATGACACAGTACTGAGAAAAACGCCAGTAATCTGCTCACCTAAGACCTTATGGGTCTGCTGATAAGAAAAAGTTTTTTAAAGTTAATATCCTTTGCATGTTTGGGCTCTATTTTGAGCAGCCAGAGTGGGGTGAAATAGCTGTCAGTGAACGCAATAGTGGAGATGGAAAAAAGATTAAAAACAATTAGCAGAACAGTGAAACAGCAGAATCCCTGTTAGGGACGTGAGTTATTTACAAAGAGGAGCGGGATGAGGGGATGACTGGTGGAATAGTCTCTTTGCATCACTTTCCTTCCAAATTTGACTTCACATGTGCAAGGAATGATGCCCCAGTCGGGACCTGGCTGCTATTTACCACTCCAGAGTGTAGGAAGGAACACCAGGACTCTGGCCTGGACTGCTGGATCAGCATCGCCAGGTGGCAGAGCCCAAGGTTTAAAACTCTACCCATAAGCATGCTAGGGGCTTACATACTGACACGAAGACTAAAATGCAGTAAAGAAAAGCAACAAGAGTGGTTTCAGCCATTTCTCCAGGTGTGACTGGGACATTTTTTAAATTTGCTTTTTTGGGTTTTTCTGTTTGTTCATGGGGGGTTTTTTGTTTGGGGTTTGTTTTTTGTGTTTTTTTTTTTAATGTTCTATTCTAACCTTTCATTTATAGTGGCAGCTTCTTCACATCTTATCTACAGATAAAAACCAACAGTGTCATTTCTTGAACAAACACATTTCTTGCTATTACATGGAAAGAAGAACTCTCACTTTGCCAAACAAAACTATAAATGAGTAAATATAAAAAAGTCTATACAGAAAAACCAAATTTCACAATCTTCTTATAAATAGGAATATTACAAAAGTATTTCATGTTGAGACTCAGAAATGAGTAATGAACCCACCTGAGGAAGATCAAACTACAATAAAGACTTGGGAACTTCTTTAATACATATGATTAACTTGTAATTGGTTTAGAGGAAAGTCAGTGAACATGACCCAAACTACAACAGAACATGAAGAAAACATCACTAGTATCCAAGGCTTGTATTATTGCAATAATCCAGGAAATGAACTCTACCCAGTACATTTGATCAATATTAAGAGACAGTCCCTTACTAAATGTCACAGTGAGACCAATACTTCTAGTAAGATAATGCTATTTCCTTCAGTCTGAAAAACAAATATATTTTCTCAGTGAAAAGTCCAGTTTAAGGTACCAGATATATGTTTATCTCTCTTCAGCGATTTATCCCTCTTCAGGACACGATTTAGCTACATGCTAGGGAAGGGTAACTCTACAAAAGCTTCATGAAGCATGTGATACAGCCACTGCCAGGCAGGACACTGGATGAGTTTGACCTCTGGTCTGACGCAAGTCCAACAGTTACCCCATTGTAAACATGAAGTATTCCTAAAGTAGTAAGAGCAAAACTCTAGACTAAATGCTTCAGGAGTAGTTTAAGTCAGTGTCTTTTCAGAGGCTGAAACTTCAAGTGCATCTCAGAAAAACAACTGGTTTTAAGAGAGTTCTTTCACTTTTTTTTTTTTAAAAAGGCAATAAATGCCAAAGCCATCTGAAATGAACTCCAGGTTACTTAAGCCATAATGTCAGTGGAAGAACACATTTGCATGAGATAATAGTTTCCTACTAATAGAAGAATGGGGAGATACGGCAGATCATTTATCAGACAGAACATCAATGCAAACCGGGGATGTTTCTCTTTACATGAGGATACATTCCAGATAAATTCGTTTCTACTGCCCTGGATATCAAAACCCCAAAGGGAACCAGTACATCAAAGCAGCATTTACCATATTTTGGGGTTTTTGTTTGTGTTTGCTTTTTTTGTTTGTTTGTTTTTTTTAAAGGGGAGACCAAAGTCTCAGCAAAGTTGTATTGACTTTCGTAAAAATAAGTTAGCTGAGTCACTGCATCACCTCTGTGTAAACAGTTTTCTTGCAGTTTTAGAGTGCCCCCCATCTGTTGAGATTAAGTGGTGAGGAACAACCTGGAGCTAAACTCAGCAGAAGACTTGTTTAAATGGAAACAAGAGCTTTTGCAGAACATAACTGTGCTCATTAAATTGCTCTGTACCTACACAGTACCAAGCACAAACAAGCCCTGGTCTGAGTCCACAGAGCTCAGTAAAACACAACAAGGGGAAACAAATAATAAAAAGTGTATTTTGAAATATTTATGTATTTTGAAACAGAAAGCAAAAGCCTCTTCTCTGATCTCATGCATTTCAGGGCCAGGTTCTCCAAGGACCATACAAACTAACATGCAAGCAATACAGGAGGCAGGACCAAGCTTTGGAAGACCACCCATTGCACTCATGAGATTAGGTATATATGAATATAAAATTTGTTCTAATTATGCAGACAAGGGCAGAATCTGAATTCCCTTCAGTTTTTAGGCTTTGTCTCTATTTCTACTTCAGGTGGGAGCATTACAAATTGATGCAATGCTTTTGGGCTCTGCACTGTACTTTGTGTAAAACCTTTTCCTGAGGAACTGAAAGTTGATGGGAATAGTTAGTGAACTAATTTAAAACACAGCCCTTGCTGCTCCAATATTAAATTATTCGCAGATGCTTTGCATCTCTAAGCCTTAGCCGAGGTTAGAATTGCTCAAGTGAGAACAACATAACTCAATGAAGAAATGAACCATATCTTTTGATGAACTATTTTATTTTGCTGAGCTCTGATTAATACAGGAAATTTTCTATAAAGCTGTATAGGGGAATGAAAAGAGAAGGAAAATGAAGAAATTGGGTACCTTTCTAGGTAAATCTATGACTGTGCAAAGTCTATATAGTAATATTCACTTTATTTGGCATCTCATTGCTTGCTTAATCATGGGTCTATTTGGAAAGACATTTAAATATTCTTAAGCTTCAGGGGGAACATATATGCAACCATTGTTTCTGGAGGTCCCCTCATAATAATTAAAGTGAGATGTATGAGAAAGAGCCAGTCATTTCTAAATACCATCTAGCAGATCCTTGAACTATTTTTTCTACTCACTAACTGGCATGTGCAAGCTATGTGCTGCTATTTCTTCAAATCAAGTTCTGATTAAATTAAGTTTTAGATGGCACCAAATGCTGTAATTGTACATTTGACCAACATGATGAGAGTTGCATAGCTTAAAACTTCCAGAAAGCAGCCCACTAGACACAGCTTTTAAATACCCAACTCCAGGCAACGTAAATGGAAAATTTTGGCAGGATTCCCCACCTTCCTGTGTTTTAAAATTTAAGTTTAGAGAAATACCACTGATTTATTTATGAAGACAGAATTCATGCTTGGGGCTATTTCTAAGGTATATAAATGCTTTATTCTTCTGGAGTCACTCTGTAATTCATATTTTATTATGTTTTTCTGTCACTTGGTATTTTATACTTCACCAATAAAAAGTTAAAGTAGGCAGAGATAGAAGCCACTGTTTGGGGTGGTTTTGGGAGGTTCCAAAAGCTTTTTGGAAGAAGGGATGAGGAGGTGGTGGTGGTGGTGTAATTATAATTAAATGCTACAGAGACCTTTGCTCATTTACTCTCCTCAGTCATGGGTACTAGATTTTTCCTCCCTCTTGTCAAACAAGAGGCTGAGAATACCTGCTCTGACACAACTCTCAGCCAGGGTAAGAGCAACCCACAGAGAGGCTCCATGCAGAAATCACCGTATTGGAAAACACACTTATGCTACATCACTGGGGTATGTGGGAAATTGTAGCACTCCTAAGTTTTCAAAATTAGAGAAATTTAAAATCCTAGTATTCATGCTAGTAGTTATTGTTTAGTATTACCAGATTTCACTTCACAGTCCCACATAATATCCAGATGCAAGCATGGATTTATTAGTCTGTTCAGACTTGAAAATGAAACTTGAGAACTCCCAGCAACTTCACCCATGAGTACCATACAAGAATTGCATGGGTGGATAAAGCTCCTTAGAAATACATGAAGAATGGCTAGAATATGCTCTGGCACATTGGACCAGATGAAGGGCAGCAATATATTCAGTTTGAGATGGTCATACTTCAAGACTGGCATGATGTAAAACAAAAAGCATCTTAAAATTATAAAGTATTATTTTCAAATGCCATTATTATGAAAACCTAAGTGCAAAGCAAACGTTGTTTTTCTTTTCAATACTTAAAAAATGTACTTGCCTTCACTATGCACAACTCAAGAGGGCACGACATGGCTGTGATACTCCTTTGCAGTGGCAGTCAAGAAACAAGGGAACAAAGCCAGTACTGTTGGTCATCTTGCTTGTGACCCAGCTCATCGCTCAACAGGCACATCAAGCCAGAGAAAGCATTATACTCACTTCTGCTCATGGCAAGTAATGGCTAAAATAGAAGTCTGCGCTGGTTTGAAGCTCGGAAAATACCGCAGCTATTGCAATTCCTCTACTGCCTCAGAGAAAGATGTCTTCAGTATGCTAGGCAACCAGCCGCCTTACATGATATTCTTGGGAATAGACTACTTTCTTCAGTGATTAGCTGAAACCCCATTAATCTTCAGCTCTTTGCAGAATATGCATCTTCTCTCATTCCCACATCATAATTTAACTCTGAACAAAGTTTTGATCTATAAGAGCAAAGACAGTAATGGAACACATGAAACATCTTGTTTGATCCTCTGAATTTTTATGGGTTATGCACTAAATTGGTAAATTATTGTTTGCATTGCACCGATGAGATAAAATTGCACGATGACTATGAGTTACATTCACTGCAATGACAATGCATTAACTCTGTTCTACTGTATGAGTATGTAACCGTTTCCTCCAGGGAAACCTCAACTCCTTTTATGTTCTAGCTGATAATATCAATATGGGACACAACTCTAGAATAAATATGAAACAGTTTGGTATTATTTGTGACACATACAGTCAAGATTTACCTACTCATGTTGTCTGGCTATCTGCATCAATACTTTTGGAGAAATTTCTGAGAGAATGATCAATCAAGCACTGGCTAGTTGAGTAGCTATGGTGCATATTTGCTGCTCTTACTAATGTGCTGGCTGATTTCTTCTGCCACATCTTGGTTTGGTTTTGAACTTGAACTCAGAAAATAAGTTATTGGCATTTTGTAAATGTATGATTTGGAATTAGTTCAACTATAAGGAGACAATGCATGGATTTCTAGATTTTCCAGCTAAAATTATTTGGCTTGGGACATAAAAATCTTTCACTGAGCAACACACATGCATATTTTTATCTTCTGCTCTTCTAGCTTTTATTTTGACAGTAAAAGGCAGAAAGAAAGGAGGGTATCAGTAAATTTTGGTATAAAAAAGCAGCAGAACAGAGGTCAATTATTTTCAGAATAATACCTGCAACTAGTTTTTCTAAATGCCTAAACTACAATTTACAGTGACACTCTTGGACTAGATTCCAGCGATTAAAGACATGTCTATTTTCGATAGCACTGCAGAAATAAAGGAATTCAAGGTTTGTCACCATAATAGTTCAACTTCACACACATCCATTGAGTAAATAAAATTCCCCTACTTGTACGACAAACATTTGTGCTCTCAGCTTGAGTATGGCTGGAATAGATTTATTGATAGCAATCTTAAGAAATCATCTAAATGACTAGAATTCTCTGCAATAGATTCTGAAGTATTTTTCATCTTAGTGCAATTTCACATCTACAAGATTTTATTATGAAATCACAGCTGTATCACTGCATCTTTTCTATAGATGCATATCTTTATTTTCCAGAGTAATTATGCACTCATCTTAAGAATGCTTTAAAACACTAAACATTCAGACCTCCCAGTGCCAACAGCAATGGATTACAGTGATTGAAATCAATGAGTTATTTAATGAAATACACGTAAGGAATATGTGCCCACCTTAGCAGTGTGATACTAAAATCAGGTAGCAAAACTGTATCACTTTCCATTGCTTTTGATGTGTAATTATCTCCTTTTCTTCATATGCAACTGTTTCAGAATTATAGAGACCATCAAAAACTTTAGACAAAACAATTCTGCCATTGCATCATATAATGAAGACAGAGCAGCATTAAAATTGGATAGTTCAAGTTGCCCGGTTACATTTTCTGGAAGAAGGGAAAGTGACTGACATTTTCAAAACATGCAGGAACACTTCAAATGGATTTCTTGTTGCAGGAAAAAAGTAAAAGTTTCACAATAGCCGTAGAAAAGAATTGCTGTCTTCTGATCAGCTCCATTTAAAAGAAACCAAAAGAGCCCCAAACGCCACCAATACCCCTCCCCCCCTCCCCAAACCCAGACAGGGTCTCTGGTTTAAATCAATATAAACTGTATCATTAGTATCAAAAGAAGCAATTTTCACCCTTTCCATTGATAAATTCAGACTATGTTTTAAGTTAACCAATTTTTCATCTCAGTTAAATGCCTTCATCTGTTTAAAAAAACAACACTGTTGTTGGAAAGTAGCCAAGTGCAGAAACTGCAGACTAGTCTATAATCCCGTTTAGCACACATAACGGGCAGTACTAGTACAGCAGCAGCGATTCTGCAAAAGCAGGTAGCTTTACAGGCCTCAGAGGAAAGATGGAAGAAAATGGGGATTCAAGAAGTCTTGGGTTTAATCCTAGTATAACCAAAAGCTTCTTAAATCATTTAGATGCTAACAAGAGTTAGATGGTTTGGGATTTGGGGCTTGTTTGTTTGTCTGGGTTTTTTGTTTTGTGGTGGTTTTTGTTTGTTTGGGGTTTGTTTTGTTTTGGGTGGTTTCCTTTCTTTTTTTTTCCTTGAGGCAGAGCTCATTTCCTATTATCTAGGCTTAACTGGCAACAAACACAATCATGCTGCAATTTACTTTAGCACCTACAACAGTGGCAGCCAAATGACTCCTTATAACTGTGCCAGCTGGAATTGTAGAGGCAAGATTCCAAACACCATGTTGCAAGGTATATTATGACAAGATTATACACAAATGACCTTTACAATCCTATTCTGTGCCTGCAGGTTTTAAATGCTAAGGCACAGAAGAGCGTATTCATATAGTGCATAAATGCGTATGCTATATTTAAAATCTCTGCTGTATTCTGGAGCAAGTTATCATTTCTAAAGACGGCTCTGAATTTGACAGAAGAAATTAAATGTCCTAAATGAGAATAGTCTCCTGAGTTATTCATGAATGGTGTTAGCTTCCATGTATATATATAAAAAAAATTATCCCACAGTATCATTTGTCAACTGACATGTAGAAAGCCAACTCCTGTAAAAGAATTGCTTCAAATTTCACTCCTTTGACATTTTCTAAAATTAAAGTATTTCTTCATGGCAGTAAATTCCAGATTATTAATGAACAGTAGAATCGCTAGCAATAAAATAATAATTTGAGACAACTCTAATGGTTTCTCTACCCTGTCACAAGGAACACTGTAAAATGAGAATTAGTATGCTAACATTATTTCCATCACCAAAAATTGATTTTAAGTGGATGCCATCTACACCAATGTATTTTTAACAGTCAGTGACTCAGATTTATCTTACGGGGCAACTTTTTTTTTTCTCCCTTTTTTTCCTTCCATATTTAATTCATATTGACCTCTTAGGCTTGCAAGACAGTGGCTGGTGTTCAAAAATAACATCACAATGTATACAACCAGCTGAAAAGTTATGGTATGAACATAAGCACAAAACTTCTAGCATTTCCATCAGATTTCAAAGCAGTTTTCCAAACATTGTAAAACTGCTATTATGCTAAAATGATTGTATGAAATGTGTGTGAGAGAACAGGCAAAATAGGGTCAGGAGGAATTGACAGCTAGGTAAAATGAAATGCTGAAAGTTAAGTATGGATAGGGCCTAAATATGTAAATAGAAAGATATGACAAAAATAAAAAGTGAGAGTAGTTTCAGCTGCCACCTAAACTCTACAAGGCCTTATTGGTTTTTTTGAACCTTAACTTTCTGGTGTGTTAGAAGTGCACACCCAGGCATACTGCGGTTCTCCACTCTTACTGACCTGACACTTGATAATAAGCGTCTTCCCACCAAAGCCTCCTTGGAAACACATATATGATGAAGTACAAAGGTAAACTGAATGAAGTGTACTGCTATTAGCAGAGGAAGGCGGCACACAATTCTATAAACTAGTATCAAAACAGAAAGAGATGGAAGTGGTGGAATGCAGGACATTTTGTCTTTTGATAAAAGGCTTTCTGATGAGTAGGTTTAAATGCAAAATTTTTAAAAAGCAAGTAAACTCATAGGTTCAGCATACTCTCCAAAGAGTGAGCTCCACTCATATCTGCTTGCTTTTCAGGACGCTATTGAGCAGCTTTAAGGAAGCTAAGAAGTGACCCGGGAAAACAACAGTATTTCCATTTGGGTGACCAAATTTGTTACTGTGATTTTGGCTAGCCATTGACTATTCCTGGGAACCTCAATTTTCTCATTACAAAGTAGAGTTAGTAATCCCACTACATGGTGGGTTACATGGTTCAGATAGATATCTAGTCTTTTTAATGAATGCAACTAAGTGACAAATTTAAGTGGAGGGAAAATAAAGTGTGAAGTATTAATTAATTATCGCTGTATCAGGAAGCATGTTCCATCTGGCTCTGTAGAGTACCTTAATTTTCTTATTGGAATAAACTGATTAGTCTTCATTGTTTCAGTTTACCCACTTGGGAACCAGAGTCTCTGAGGCAGATTTCTTTCCAATTATGTATTAAATATTGAGAGCAAAATCAATTTTGTATGGTTACATAGCTGCTACACTTATTTCTTTATACTGCAAGAGTTTCCTTCTCTCCTCTCTGGCCCCATAGAAGTCAGAGACAAGCCCCATCTTTGTGCCAAGCCAAACCTTCAGGCAGGAAAACTTTTACTAGAGCAGAGAATTGTGTCAAATCAAGTTAACTTCCATCTCTGTTAGGAGCTTTGAACAGGCACAAGTAACCGCTCTGCCTTACCATCTTCCCTTCCTCACGCTGATCAAGCGAAATTCAAATTCTTTAAGAGATGTAATCAATCGGGTGACCTGAATTTTCACGACGTAGTAGAAAAATACTGCCTCTTGCAATACTGGGGGGTAAGAATGCTGCCAAGAAACATTTTAGCTACACTGTTGAACATTTTTCCTGCAGGTACCTTTATGGACAAGATCCACAGCAGAAAAATGAAAGCAAGGGAAAGAATGAAATTACTGTAAGGAAACTGATAGAAATTACTCTAAAAATTCACTGGTTTGAATGGTAAGAAATGGTCCAATAGTATAGCTGAATATAAATTCAGCTTGCTCTTTAAAAGAAAAAGCAAACTAAAAATCAAAACCAAACACAACAAAACAACCAGATATCTACTCATCCAGTTTAACACAAACAACTCATTCAGTTCTGAACTTTCCATATTTGTTAGGAGGACTACTATTCTACACTTGACTGAACTGGATGGTTTAAACAACAAAAACCAGAACAGCACAACCCTATGGAAATGTTCTCACTCTTCTGAATTTTCCAAGATTTTTACTAACAAAGAACATCAGACGTTTCCACTCTCATGCAGTCTCCCCTCTCACTGCTCATACAGATTGGTGCATGCACACTTGGCCTCCAGACAGCAGTTATACCCCGTTAAGGCTCACAGCTATCTTCAGGCGTGCCATATCCAAAATAAGTTCATACCCAGTGTTGATCTCTGTATGTAAAGACATGTGGCCAGCCTGTATGAACTACTTGAAATATAATTGCATTGGCTAATTGTGGGAAAAAAGTGGAAAAACAAAACAGTGACAATTTCTATTTGAACACTGCCAGTCAGGCAAAGCATTAAAATCTCTCTTCAGCAACCACCGCCAAATAAACTTCTGCCTGTGCCTTTGCCGCAGTACCGTCACGTCTAGTCGCAGTTGCCAGAGAGAGCTGCCCTGGTACTGCCAGCCCACTCAGTCCGCCGTGATTGGAGAGGTTTAGTTAAGTAACCCCAACCCACAGCTCCCTCTTTGTACAGATAATTCTAGCTCTGAATTAACTGTCAATCACATCAGGTAATTGTTCCCCTGTCTTAAGGAGAGGAAAATTAACGGCTGCTGAATCAAGAGAGGTGAATAACATTAACTGATGTGTGTAAAGCACTCGAACGCTGAAAAGCGTTGCAAAAGTGCTCACTATTGTTCCTGCTGGTGATGGCTTGTCAATGTCCTGATGCCATCAAGAAGCAGCCCTTCTTCCATTCCCAGTCCTGGAGCATTAAAAAAAAAAAGAAATAATAAATCCCCAAACCCCACACCATCACACACACACTTTAGGCTAAAATTATTTTCACCTGTAAGCTGACATCTTTACAGGCTCTGACAGGCTGCAGTGGGACATGATTCTTGACAATGCTTGCACTTGGACAAGCAGCAGCTGACAGTTGTCTCCTGGCCTCTAATTCCATAGGCTCGGTGATAAAATTAAACAGCTTTAGAAATGTCTCAGCAGCGAGTGTACTTGTTCAGCAGCCCTTCTGCTAAGGGTATCAAGCTGGATCAGCCACTGCATGGAGGATTTATTTCACATGAATTAAAAAAAAAAAATCCCCTTACAGCTTTTCTTCCCTGATATTAATTCTCAGTTTAACGACTTTAAGTCTAGAGCTGGATTTGCATTTGCAGCTTCCACATGGGGGATTAAGTGCATTGAAACAGCCTCATCCAGGAGGGAGAGACTTCCACTCCCACCGACAGGTGGCCTAACCCAGGCAACCCACTCCAGCTTTCCAATACCTCATTTGATGTCCCAGGTGGCTACAACACCCCCTAACTGCACTGGGAAACCCAGTTCTTTTAAGAAAGCTTAGAAACCTTGGATAAACAGTAAGAACAATTTATATATTGTATTATCTTATTATCCTTAAAGGCAGGCTAGCGCTAAATAGCTCTTAAAAAGAAACTGGTAGTGTTTGGGGAAATTGGAACATAGCATTTAAATGCTCATGAGAGATAAAACACATTAGTACTAGACATGGTTGTGAATTAAAAAAAGAAAAGATATCCTTGCAGTGTTTAGATTCCTGGATTTAGTTCTAAATTATGTTGCTTTTATTACACAACTTCAAATTACATAGCACTTGGAGAGGTATCAGTTTCATTGTGGTTAGCTAAAAACATGTTATTAAGAAACATGCCTATCAGAAAGTTTCTATTATACAAAGTGACACCCGATTCAGAAAAAAAAAAATAATGCAGAAACTTGAATATTCACTCTTTCCAACAGAAGTATTAGTCTAAGGAAAATCATCTTCTGCACTGAGAACCCAATAGACAAGTTACTAGTTATCCACACAGTGACTGGAGCAATTTTTTTTTTACCTGCCCCTTCAGTTTCCTCCACACTAGTTGCTTTCTTTTTTCAGGACAATTCAGGACCATTATTAAATTTACTTAGCTTAATGCCAATTCTAGGGCATTGACACAAATGTTACATAAGACACTAATTTCCACTTATTCTACTATTTGCTATTTTTTCCTAAATGGAACAATTACATATATCTTGCTTGAACAAATGTTTTTACAGAGCAAACCCAAGCATGTATCTTCAGGTTAGTCAAAACCAAGATAATGATTTTTTTGGTTTTGATATTATAGCACCTACTGTGGCTTGACTATGAAGAAGTTTGAGCTGAGAAGATGGAAGTAGAAAATGAAAAAAATGTACCAAGATAAATTAATGTTTTATCACCTAGAGAAGGAAGACTCAATTAAGTGAGAATGTGGCAATGCAGAGTAGGCAGAAGTTACATCCCTTTGAAAACGGAAAGAGACAGTTTATTATTAATGTAAAGAATAGTCATATATGCAATATAGTTAGCAACAGGACTGACTAATATGACCAGGATCTAGGCAGTGATCCATCAGGATAGAATGCAGGATTTACATTACCTTGCTAATTCTATCATATTTTATTTAAGAACTTCAACTGTAAGTATAGGATGTGAGTTTGCAGTCTATAGGACTAACAAAAACAAATTTCAAGGTCATAACTGTTAATAGGGGTACAAAAGCACAGGAAGTGTTCAGAAAATAAAAGACGAAAGGTGAGCAATGTTTGTTAATGACCAAGGTGGTATTAAAAGTCATTAAGTTAAAATATAATTTCTTGTTAATAATTAGTGAAATAGGGAAAGGCACTCTCAGGACCTGTTACAGACCCAGGTCAAAGTCAGAGAGGGTCAGAGATCTCTGTAACATCACTGCAGAGAGACATACTACTGCCTCCAGAGTAATAGAAGACACTTCCACAGGCCTTTGAATTTGCTAGCAGAAGTGGTAAGAAAGAAGTGTTCCTGGTTAATGTCATAGATAATATTTTTCTTCATCATTTAGGGTTACCAGCATTGTCTTCTAAAGACATAACTAATTTTTAAGTTGGAAAAGAAAGAGTGTACTAACAACATAATAATTCAACCTGTTCCTTCCTCCTTAAAGGACTTCCACCCTTCAGAGAGGCCACACAGTCAGCCTGACACCACTTGCAAAAGGGAGGAGGGATGAGCAAGAGGAAGCTCCTTCCGTGGCAGAGAGATCCCCTCAAGCATCAGTCTTTCAGCTGTATTGCAGGGCTCCTGCTGGAAGCCAGCCCCAATTCTCAGTGCCCCTGCAAGGTTTTCCACAAAATTGGTTGTTTCTGAGCTTGACCTTACCATAGCAGCAGAAACATCTCCTGGGGCTGGTTGGTGACAATAAGGTGGGTAATCATACTAAGCCACAATAAAACAGATTGTTTAACCAAGCAAAAGTTGTTTGTCACTACTTCTCCAGTGTGTCTGTTGTCTTTCCTGCATGGACAGGTTTAAACCTAGCTGTCTAGTGTACAAGCTGAAGTGCCTTTACTTCATCTACAATTTTGCCACCAATTCGTCAAGCTTAGTTTTGTCCTAGTGATGCTTTCCAAGGTCCAGGCTACTCCTAACAAGCCTAGATGCAAATAGAAATCTTCAAGTTTTCACCTTGGTGTTAAATTATTTCTTCCCCAGGTTATTACTACATACATTAACAGCAGCAGTCTTTCCAGGGATCTCTGGGGCTGCCCTGTCCTACTCTCTTTCTGTTTCCCCTTGACTGATGCTCAGTGTCAGCCTGGGAGTCCTGCAGGAGGCTGTAATAGCTGCCCATGTTGTGCTCATCCAGTCCTGCTGAGTTCAATAGCTGGAGTTCAGCAGAGCCACAGAAGCACAACACAGTGACATCTGAGAACAGCAAATATCTGAAAGAGGTTCATACAAGTTTTAAGCCTATGAAAGTACAGAAATTTAGCTAAAAGATTTATATAAATAACAAGACAGACTTAGTTCTGAAAGGAGTGGAAGGAGACGAAAAAGATGCCATTTTTGTAGTGGAAGGGAAAATGACAGACAAGAGGGCAGTGTGGCATGCCAAAGCCTGACCTGTTTCTGCTATGCCAGACCAAGAGGAAGATACCAGATCTCTCTGCACTCAACCACACACACACCCCCCGCAGTAACTGATCCAGAGTAAGATGAAGGTAAAACATCAAAAAGGAACTGATTAGAGTAAGTGACACAAATACAGTGGAGAAGCACAGCCTTATGTTTGAAGCAGAGCTCTAGCAGCACAGGTCCTTGGGGTATCTTCACCCCAGGTACACACAGTGCATTGCGACAGTACGCGTGTTACCTCTCAACAAGCTACTGAAGCACTAAAAGCCAGTGAGCTTGGGTAGTCCAGTGCTCAGTCCAGGTTGGTGTACCTTGGTTGTCTGCAGGGCGATGCTTGGTCAGGTACCTCTCTGAATTGTGTCATGCTTACAGAGACAGGTTCATTTCCACTGACCTTAGTTCTGGCCCCCCTCTTTATTTAAAAAAAAATTTTTTTTTTTCATTTCAGAAGTCCGATCTAGTTAAAGGGGTACATTCTATTTGATTCTTTGCAACAAGGTAGGATTGGAGATGTGAGAAAATTAGTGTCTAAAGTGGTTTTCAGACTACAGTTAGGTGTTGCATCTGCAAGGTGTTATAGTTATACTACTGTTATGTTCCTCAACAGTGGGGCAAAGAGACACTGAAATAAGCCTACAGGACATGATTAAACTACTACTAAGGAAACCACATGAACAGGCTAAATTAATGACACAGACAACAGGTTGGTCATGTTTCCATTGTTTTCTGTGCTATTTAATGTGGCTCCTGTAAAGAAGGAAGGTCCAACACTTATTTGTGGCATAAGGCGGTTGACAAGTCCATAAACCAAAGGTGTAGAATAACTTGTTATGAAATGACTACTGAGTCCACTAAGTTCAGTAGAAACATCATCAGGTGATGTTTTATAAACTCCTAAAGACATCAGTGGCTACTTCTTTGAATCCATATAGGAGCTAGGATTCCTTTGATCCCTACTTGCGGATTTAGGGAGCCAACATAATACACCTCTTGCACTGTCACAGGCAGCACCGATTCCAACTGCACCCCGAAAAAGCACGGCTGTGCTGCTGTTAAAGACTGCAGTATAATTTGGGGTACAGTGAAAACATGCCTTGAGATCAACAGCATTGCAAGCTCAAACCACATTTTCACTGATCTAGAACACCTCTATGGCTTTTTCCTTTGTGGATGAGCCTACATGCTGCCAGCTGAGACACTCACCACAGAATCATTGTGCTCCTCCTTTCCCAAAAGCATCTTCAGCATCTCCCAAAATAGGTTGCAATAAACAGTGCTGAAGGACCATCAGAAGATGGAAATATGAATAAGGATAACAAACTTCTGCATTAACTGAGATTGTTCACATAATTATTTAACTACTTGGCCACAGTACAAATGTTTTTTTTGTGGGTGTACACACTGTACATCATCTGCTGGCATTGAATAGCTCTTTTTTCAATAAGATGCAGAAAAGGCTCCACGGAGCTTCTCTATATACTGCTAATCACTGGAACATTTAAGATTACTTCAGAGCTAATAAATATTTGCACTTTTTTGTATGTTATATGTACACTTGTATGCAGGGTTACATAGTAAATCCATAAGCACATTTTAAGTTCAAGAGAGTTTTTTCTATGACCTATGAAATTGTTTGTACTTTCTCCCTCCTTTGCACTTCTGATCAAACATAACATTTTACCGTGCTGAAAACAGAACTTCAAAACCACAAAGTTTGGCACTCGCATTCTCCATTTCACAATTTGCACTGAAAAATTATTTGCTCTCAATACTTTCTTCAAGAAAGAATTTTGGTCTAAATAGCAAATTGAAAGAGAGAAACTCCTTGATTCCTCATTCTTCTGTTTGGGAATATAACTAGTCTCAGGGTTTTTTTACATCCCTCAAACCTGGGAAAGCCATTTGCCCAGAGGCCCATAATAAAACATGGAGAGTACACGATAACTGTAGAAATAAATGAGAACAAGATATTGGCCCATTAAGGAGCTGTTAAGCAGTTCCCACCATTATACAAGATACTAAAATCTGATGGCCAGTGATCAGTTGGATTGTATAGGCTCAGACTCAGAATTTCTTCTTGCTATATTTTAAATATAGCCAATTTTAAATTAGCAAAAAGGAACAGCTGGTGGATAGATTTAATTGGGTGTCTTCCCTGCAGCTGTTTAATTTCTTTTCTTGAAGCATTGTGTCTAGCGAAAGCTCTTTCTTCTTTTTGTGACTGTATTAATCATTTATCAGATATAATAAGCCTCTGCTGCTGGACAAACGTCAGAGCTTTGCAAGTTCCCTTCAGTGCCTGAAAAAGTAAAAAAATTAGAAGTCTAGGTTCTCCTCCATACAAGATAAAAGCCACTTGAAAGCATTTGTTTTGTATACAAAAGATTCCCTTCTGCCCCTTCCAAAATTTCCTAAAGCAAGTGATAGACATGGATAGAAACACAGAGTGGCCACCTGTATTTCACATTTCAATGTGAAAGATCTAGGTTCACTGTTTGTGCTTAGGCCTGAAATGTTCCTGAAGAGGCTTAAACACTTTACTTAACCTGTAACTCTGATCAAGCTGTTACTAACACAGAACAAAACAGTGCTTTATCTACTAAACTATGCAAACAGTGCTAGCCCTTGTACAGCCACAAGTTGCAAGACAACTGTACATGGAAGCAGGTTCTTGAGTCCCCCAGGTTGAGCTGGATGTGTTATAAACTCTGGCTGTTTACAAGGACAGCTTTTCTTGGAGCATTTCAATTTTTCTACTTTATTAAAAAAATAGAAAGCAGAAAATTACAGAAACGCTGATAATAAAGCATCAGGAACACTAAGAACTCGGACAGCGAGGAAACATTTTTCATACATTTATATGAAGCACTTATTTGCCAAGAAAACCTTAGTGGCTGTCTTAAACTTGTTTTCATCACAGACTAAATATGAATAACCTCACAGAGACAGGATAACACCTTCTTTGTTATGGAGCCAAGGAGGGTATAAATAGATGCATTTTACATAGAAGTTACATTTTTAACATCTCATTACTTGGATAACACGAATGATCGGGGATACTAATAGTTACATCAGTAAACTTCACACATGAAAAATTATTTTTACTCATACCATAAACCTGAGGAACCACAGAACAGAGAATCAGTTCTGCTCGTATTGATCACATAAGAATTTGAACACTGTCAAGGAGCTAAGTAAAAACAAAGCATTAGTTTTGCTATTTCAGAAAGGCTAAACCAGGGCATTCTTCTCCTTGAAGTTAACAAAACATTTGGTAATTAAGGGCTACAGAACTGGATCTCCACTAATTTTCAAAAATGGGACTGCAGGAAATAAGGGTATTTTCCTGTTATAAAATACCCCACAAGAATTCATAAAACCAGCCTCTACTTGGGGTTGTTTGGGGGAGGAAGTGGGGGATTTTTTTTTTTTTAAAAAAAGTGCTAAAACTCTACCATAGAAGATACATACATATTTCTCTTTGGGTTGATGAAAACACATTCTGTTCTCTGTATCAAGCTTAAGGCTTAGAAATCTTTCATTACAAACCTGAAGAAACCCTCTTCCATTATACAAATCATAATTTTCTAAAAGATCTAGGAATGTAACTTGCAATCTTACTAGTTTTGCAGTTTTAATTAGCAAGAAAGATAAGGCAACTTTTACTCCAATGACTTTGTCAGGTAAAGAAGGAAGAGACCAGCTGGCCAGGACAGCAGTCAAGCACATGATTTAAGGAAAAGATAAAGCTCATTAGAACCAGTGGAAAACAAATGAGACTATAGAATAAGAGAGGATAAGAAAACACTCCTAAGGAAATGATCTTAAGAATATGCATAAATGGGAGCTATTTCTTGCTCTGCAAAATACTTCCTCTATGGCCTCCAAAAAGTCACTCGAGACAATGGAGTTCAAAGTATCAAATAACTAGGATGTGAGTCAGAGACCTGGTTTTATTTCTTGCTCTGCCATTAACCCACTGTGTCATCTTGGCAAACCAAGTTGCTTCTCTAGACCTTAGTTATCTCACCACTGAAGCTAGGAGAGTGATATTTTTATCATTAAATATTTAGATAAAAAGTCAATCCTTTTCTTAAAGTAGGGGTCTCTCCTATTAGCTTTGACAGAGGTTTCTCTCATTTGAGAGTAGATTTTGTTTCAGTGTCCCTCTACAGCAGGGGCAGTATCATTTGGCCACTACACAAGGTAAGAGAATATACTAATGATGGTCTGTTGCATATAAATTCCCTAGGGAGAGGAAATGGGAGAGGTAAGGTGGGATAGGAGGTCTTCTATTATGATTCAGTCAATCAATTGGTTCTTGAATCATCAATTCATAAACGGTAACGCCATTTTAAAAAAAAATCTGCTCTAGAATAGACATTTCCATGTTTTCAACTGAGAAGTAGAAATCTTAACAAATAGATTAAAAAACTGAAAATATCTTTTTATTTGTCTGAAAGTTATTAAGGAATGGGAGAGTAAACTTTTCAGGATAGGTGGCTGAGAAATATGAAGTTTTAGGCTTGCTTACTCTTCAGTAAACCCTCAGGTAGTACCATGCAGCTTAGGCTAATGTGATACGCTGATGGTCCAGAACACCTACCATGGCAAGTGATGTGAGCTGTTCATCCATGTAACAACAACTAGAGGATAAGACCTTGTTAGTTAAAATTCAAAAGCAAGAAAAATCTTTAAATACAGATTAAAGCCCAAAATAACCTATTTCTGAGCAAGAAGGATAACCTAAAACTCTATTGCAATATAGTGCCTGAAGTCCCTAGCCAGGTTAATATGTTCTATGTGCTTGGGACCACCTGCAGAAGTGACTCAACAGATATCTTATGGTGGAAAAGAAAGCCACACATGCATACAATGCATGACTCCAAATATGAAAATTTACTTCTAAAATAAGCCAAGTTTGTATATTGGCACAGTCCAGTGGGCAGCCCCGGAGCTGGATCTGGCAGGCAGCTTGCTTCCATCCAGTCTATTGCCTTTGCCTCAGAAGCAGGCAACCATGTCTGAGGAGGAAACACAGCCCAAATGGCTGAACACTGCCTCCTTTCTGGGCTGGCTTTAAGCATGTCCAGTGGAGCTGAAAATGCTCCTGTCTCTATGCTAGGAAAGAAGTTTATTCATCACCCCTCTCTTGGAGGGACCTGGATTTTGTCCCAAGCTGCAGCAAATGAGACATCCGTCCCTCTCCAGAGCCAGCAGGGTCTGCCCAGCTCTCTGTGTCAGGTTGCAACAAGCCCCTTCAGCAGGTAATGCATCAATAAAAAGAGCAAGGAAAAGAAACCAGTTGCTGCTTCAGGGCATAAGTGGAAACTGCCCATCCTGAGAAGGTGGTAAGGTGGGGCCTGTGGTGTGGTCCTCCAGCCGTAGCTACTGATGTTTGAACATCTTGGGCAAATACTACAACAGCAGCACATGAATACAGGTAATATTGACCACAAAAACATTTGCACTGTTTGCAGAGATTTACTCAATAGCTCAAACCTGTGCTATCTTTCCTTCTCTGCTAATTTTTAAATCTTTCTACTACGCTACCATTGAGCAATAAACAGAAGCAAGAGAATGTTTCCTCAGTATTCTCCTCTAAACCAAATGTAGTCTCCCAGGTCTATTCTGAGATCATTGAAATGCTTGACATATGCAGGTTACCCCCCGCCCCCCCCCCAACAGACACATTATTTCCTTTATTTTAAAAAAACCACAACTACTGTATAAGAGAATCACAATAGAAGCATTTCAACATTTTTTGAGGTACGGGGGACGTTCTGCCCTAAGGATTTAATTATTTTACCTACAAAATTACAAGAGTTAAAAACTCATTAGGAAAAGTTAACCCATTTATATTAGAGTAGATGAAGTGGTTATATTTCACATCCAATGTCACCAAAACAACCTTATAATGGGAAGCATTTGCATTTCCTAACTTGCATTTTATGACAGGTTAGCTTAACATTACATTAAGGGGACATTTCTCACCTTCTCCTTAAAACTTCACACCTTGAACAAAGAAACAACAACAACAACAACAAACAAAAAAACCTACCACCCAAAAAACCCAACACACAAACAAAATACCAAACGAAACAAGACGAAGGCAACAGCTGATGATAAAATAAAAAAAGGCAGCAAGTGTGGGCTTTGGTGTTCACAGCAAAGAGAATCTTAGAGTCGAAAGAGAAGAGTACAGATGTACCAAGTCCATGACAGCAAAAACCTTCTCACTTGCTGACCCAAGGCACTACAGCACAATCACAAAAAGGCAGATGGCATGTGAGTATATGTATCATTCAGGACATTGTCCGAGGAGGTCTCAAAGTCAGGGCCTGCTACCTACAGCAGTAAATGCTTTAAAAGCAGTGTCAGTTCAAAGTCAATCTGCCAGGTTATAGGCAGCATAGGTCTAACATGATTACAGCTGTTCCAGCCAGTGAGCAATTGTACTGATTCATCTGAAACAAGCTAAAGCTAATGGTAAATAACACTGGGATTCTTGCAGTGCCACAGGGCATAGCTTCCATTATGATGGTCTGCATTCTATGTTTTCAAGGACAACATGGACTGCCTAAGACAGAACATTCTTCATCGGTTCAAAGAAAAAATTAAATACAAGTTGTTTGAAGTCTAGATGAGCTTCATTTCTGCAAATACATGAACAGAACTATAAAATTCTGTCTCTTATAATGGTGCACTGAAAACCACAACAGGCCATCTCAGCTACCTAGAAAAACTCATGTCTATAGTGGATATGATCAGTCTTAAAATCAGTTCAGCTGAAATGGAATTACAAAGGAGGAAACTGCTGATCCAATGTCACCCTTCCAAGTGAATTTGTTGCCAGTTCGTGAGAAAACAGGAAAAAAACTGTTTCCTGAGCAATGGTAGCTTTAAGTCCTAACAAGTAAGAGCTTTCTGGGACTTAGAATTAAGCTGCTTTTTTTGGTCCATCCAATTGACAGTCAAAAAAAGATGAGCCAAATGAATCCCAGGATTCCTCAGATAAGAGATGGGCAGCTACTTGACAACACGCTACATTTAGTAGTGATACAAGCAAGAAGTATCACAACATATTGGGATGCCACATATAGCAAGCAGAAGAGGAAAGAGAATTGGTCCTGGAACAGTGCTACACAAAAGCTCTCACTAATGACACAGTTGCATTTGATGCCACTCCAAATTACTAATTTTGATCGTCTATAAATAACTGAAGGTAGGGTAAGATAGGGATACTGTCTTTGTTGCTAAGAGTTGTCAATGAAACAGTTGCCTGCTGCTTCTCTCTCTCTCTCCAACTGAAGGTGTGTGGAGGGAAGATGACTGCTTATGAGGAGAGATATTTGATGTGATGCCTATGATAGTGGTTGGACTTGATTACCAAAAGCGTTCTCTCAAGCTTTTGTTCCTGAAAGATGTCTGACCAGGTACGCTGAGCTCAGACTCAAACAACACAGATGGTTTTTGTGACAATTAAAAAAGAAAAACCAAAAAACCCCAAACAACCAAATACCAAACACCAAAAACCCAACAACAAAATTCTCTAAAGAAAGAAAATCCAGACATAACCATTCAGATGACAGTATCAGTGCTCCCTGTCATATTATCTCTACCCCAACATGCTTATTAATCTCCAAAACTGGTGTCGTTTCATCATGTGTTAGTTAGTCTCTGGAGTATTATAATAAACCATAGTACTTCAGAAGTGTTTGCAGTGAGTGACAGTCACAGCCCTAAGAGCACAAGAACATGCTACAATCTTGAAGTGTCAAAGCATCACATAATTGAGGAAGGGTTAAGGTTAGAAGCGACCTCCAGAGGTCATCTGGTCCAACCCCCCTTCTCATGCAGGGACACCTAGAGCCAGTTGCCTAAGATCACATCCAGTTGGGTTTTGAGTATCTCCAAGGATGGAGACTCCACATCTTTCTGGTCACGCTTACAGTGAAAAAGTGTTTCCTGATGTTCAGAGGGAACCTCCTGTGTTTCAGTTTGTGTGTGTTGCATCTGGTCCTGTCACTGGGCATCAGTGAAAACAGCAAATTTATGCCCTCCATTCAAGTATTTATACACATTTATGAAATCCCCCCCAAGTACTCTGTCCTCCAGGCTGAACAGTACCTGGTCTCTCAGCCTTTACTGATAGGAGAGGTGCTCTAGTCCCGTCATAACTTGCAAGGACCTTCATTGTACTCTCTCCAACATGTCCATGTCTCTTTTGTAGTCAGACACCACTACAGCATGCCTTTAACGCATTGCCCAGTAGGAAAATGTTTGTAAAGCAAGAAACTAAATATAATCCTAAAAGAAAGCCTGAGCAGATGCTCCAGGATTTATCAATAAGAAAATAAATACAAAGTAAGGACAATTATATTCTATTTAAAATAAAATAAAATAAAAGCTGTAGACAGCTTTAAGGATGAAGATATTCAGAAGAACTGCAGTTATTTGAAGGAAGCATAATAAAAGCAAAGCAAGCAACTACACTAATAAGGAGCAACAAGACACTAACGACTTCAAAACCAGAAGGAAATCATAGAAAACATGGAGGCAAAACCACATAGTTCACCATTCATATTTAGGAAAAAATGGGTAAACTCAGAAAGGTAAAGAAACAAAATAACTTACAAGTACTGACGATTCTCTAAGTACACCAGGAACAACAGGAAGACTATTATCTCAGTTAATTAATAGGTCCATTAATCAAAGGGGATGGAAAGGGTACAATGAGACTGAAGTATTCAAATCCTCTTCATCATAAAAAAGTTAGTCATAACTAAGTACTTAAATTAGCTTTAACAATGAAGGAGGAATACAGGTCAAAATATGGAAAGAACAGGTCAAGAAGTATTTAATTAAGTTAGTTTTATTCACGTCAACAGGATAATAATATTTACCCTAGTATTATTTAGGAACAACCTGGCGAAAATCATGATAAACCAGCAAGTGTTATTTGTGGGGAAAACACAAATAGCATCTAGTCTTTAAAAAGGGGGAAGTAAGAGTCTTACAGACAAGTAAACTTGATTGCCTGGAATTATATTAAACTATTAAACAAACAGCTGTATGCCACCTTTCCTCCACCCCAACTCCCAAATGTCACAGACTTGTCAAGAACAAGGCTAAGTCTAATCAATTTAATTCCCTTCTTGACCTCGTGGGTTGGAGGGAAGGGCAGAAAGAAAGAAGAACATAGCAGAAGAGGTGACACCAAGTGTTGTGTTTTATTAAGCCTGTTGACATTGTTCCCTTAAATCACTGTTACATTGATCAATTGGTTGAGAACATCTATCTAAAAATGTAGCTATTAATCATGCAACACAAACCAAGAACGTGTTTTAAGTGGGATCCCTGTGGAGAAGTCTTCCCTGGGCTTGGGTGCATTCAATATTTTCAGCAGTTACTCATGATAGAATTGGAGAAGGCATCAAAAGTTTGTGGATAGCTTTGAACTAGAGGAGCAGCAAGCAGTTTAGAGAACAAGATTAGATTTAGAAATGAGCTTGATAAATTTATGAAACAGCCCCATATCAATAACACAAAATGAAGACAAGCAAAAGCACTACACTGCAAAGGAGAAAACCAAAAGCAGAACATGAACATTGGAGTAACTGGCTAAATTCTGACCAATAAATACCTAATAGACAACTGAAATGATATTTCTATTGGAACAAGTCATATATGTGTGAGCATGAGCTTGACACTAGAGCATGCCAAATCAGGGACAGTATTTTCTAATAGATAGATTTTATGAAAGGAGCCATCTCCTGATGAAAGAAAAATCTTACTTTAATCAATATTTCTGTAAGGTCCCACTGAAATCTAACAAATGTCCACTAATAAACAATTTGTGGGTATTGAATATATTAAAAAGAAAGCTTTAAAATTTAATTTTAAAATATTAAAACCACATATTCAAATGATAAACAAGTCTCAGTGGCTGTTTTCATCTTCCTTCGCGTTTTCAATGCTCCAGCACTATCAAGACTGGTTTTTATTACTGAATTGACGAAGCTTTACAATATATGAGGGAAATAAATAATTTCCATGCATTAATTATTAATTCTGTCTCTGCTGCAATTCCTTGGCAGTACTCATGCATATTCCAAATTGTTTCTCATCAATAGTCATAATGGGGGAGGGACTGGGGGGGTGGGTGTTAAAAGCACATTGTTGTTCCCCCCCCCGCAATTCTCAACATATATTTTCCTTTGGTTTTTAAAACAGAAATAATTTAAAATAGGACAGCAAATGTAAGAGAAGTCCCTTGGCTTTATCCTCATGTTTTATGTAAATAGCTGTTGTGTTATCTTGTAGAACAAGTTGCAGTGCCTGTTAATGTTATTTGAAAGATTCACATTGCAATGATATTGAAATAAAGCATGTAATTTGAAGTTTAAAATAAACTGATTTGATTCAATGAAAAGCTTGCAAAATTCTGTAGCCTTTCTTCTCTCTTCTGCCTTAAACACCAACAGCTATATCAAAGGGGCTCCCTTTTATGTGGATATTGTTTTAAATTAAGATAGTCTTTAAACATACATTAATGCTGACATTAAAAGACTACAAAATTATCTGGAGTGACATTACTGATTTCAACTTCATTTCAAGAAGTCCATCATATTTGCATAGTTGTAGAATATTTATACTGGTTTGTGCCTTTGTCCTTACCTTTGGACAAATACTCCTGTATTATACCAGATGAAAGCAGTCTAGTTTGTTAATATATACTGATTTATATCAGTTATGTATGACTAAACATTCAAGTGATGAGTTAGATGTAAATTCAACAACCAAACCAAGATGACAGAAGCATGATGACATGCCATCAACTTCTTAGTACACAGCATTGTCTCCAGGTGCTGACAATGTCATCGAAGACGTGCTACAAGAACTCTTAAACACAAACCAAAAAAGATTACTTTCCCATCAACCAAGCATTCTCACAGTGAACTCAACCTACAGTGTAGTAAAACCACCCCCATCTCTCCACCCCCCCAAACCCAACAGAAATCTTCTACCAACTCTAGTGGAACCAGGCAGGAAACAAGCTTGTGTTCTACAAATGCTTGGAAGGAGGGTGGAAGCCACCTGTGAAATTTCCTTATGCCACATGGAGACAAATTCAAAACTTAAAGGCTTTATCAAGGGAAAAGAGAAAGAAGACAAAAAAAACTCTCCTCACCATATAATGACATTTACTTTCCACCAGAATAGAAACTGTGGTTCAAGAATTTTTACTGCTCACTCAGGACCAGTTTGAATGCTTGTCTCCATATCTCAGGACTGGTTTTGCCTCTTGGGGTTCCCCACACAAATCAAAGAAACAAGAGCCCTCCATGCCTACAGATACTTCCCTCCTCTTGCACGTGCTCCCTGTCCCACTCCCTGAATCTTTTTCTCCATGTATCCAAACAAGTATTTCCAAAAGGTCCTCAACTTTTTGATTCCAGCTTTTTTCCAAACCTCCTTCTTTTTCAATCAATGCTTACAGATCAACAAAAGAAAAATTGTCACTCATGCCTCAATGCAAATGAAGTACTGCGCTTCAATTTCAGTACAGATGTTTTCTTCCCTTCAGATTTCAGCATGGTGGCTAAACCTGACACACAGAAAAGTCAATTAAGCATCCTAATACCATTAGCTAAAGCCACTGCAGAAGAAATCACTCACAAATTATTTAAAGTATTTGTACAGCAGTACTCACAAGATAGTGCACTTAGTTGGGATTTCCTGTTCAACTTGATCTGATTACAAGAAGTATTTTGTAATCAGGGCAATTTGATAGCATTTCATGGAAGGAATGATGTGTACATGTTAAATCTAACTTGTGAACCTGAAAACCTAGATTTGTTATCTGACTCTTGGACTAGAAATCTTGTATATAGGGGAGCCATTTTGAGAAAAGGAGAGTCCCACCATGTTCCTCTCAAAATATTTGCAATGTAGTTGCAAAAACAAATTCTGATCCTCCACCAACAGCACTAATTATTTTATTTAGCTTTCAATATTTATCTGCTCCAGATAATGCTGAAGTGTGGATACACTATGGGGAAAAACCCCACCAAAGAACACTACTGGTCAGTGGAATGGAAAAAGCACACCACTGGAAACTCAGGTATTTGGGATTCTGGGAACAAGCTTGAGAATACCAGATGAGATACCAAGGACACGGGAAGTTTTCCTGTGACTTGTGCTAAATGTCACTCAGACACAAGAGTCAGCATGCTTTGTACATGTTCTGCACTCTGAATCTTCACAATGTGACTACAAACAATATCAATGCAGAAACTCCAAAACACAACAGAAGCCTGTACTGTATAAATACATATATACTAGTTCTCTCTGTAACCATTCAGACTAAACCCAAGACAGGAGCATGATAGATGCACCATGCACTCGTGAAAGCAAACAGAAGTTACATGACTACTGGGGCCCAGAAGGGAAAGGTCAGCTAAATATTCAGTAAGCGTGCTTACATTGTAAAGAACTACTTGCTAAGGAAGTAACCTGTGTACCTAAGTGTTTCCCTTTACATAAATTTATCATACAAGATGATCATTTTTCTAATTTTGGAGACAGGTACCAAACATAATTAAGTGGGTATGGGAAGGAAGGTGATAAAGGAACACTTTGAAGAGCTTTATTAATCTGAGTTTGAAAACAATCGCTCATCTTAGGAAAGAAGTGTGCTCTGGGGAATCAAGTAGCATCACAGGCACGAGATGTAGTGTCCTTCATCGTGTTTTACTTCAGTGATCTCAATGTCTGCCTTTCACAAACAAGTCAGCACTCTCTCTTGTTCTGCTCTCTTACCCAGAAATACTTTCTACGCCCCTGTACTCCACCCATGCTCCTCTGGCCTCTTTCAGATCACCTCTGAAGACCCCAGTAAGAACAGCCCCTAATGGGTGGAACATGTTAGATACCTCTAGAGCACACCCTTTGGTTTAGTTTAATCTGAATGAGCCCAGCACCCAGGATCACAGACCAGGGTGCTCAGAGCTGGGTCTTGAAAGTCTCCAATGACGGAGACCGCATGGCTTTCCCAGGCCTTGCCTGTAGTCACAGTGACAGATTTATTTTTAATTTTTCTTCCCTTTGGCAAATCAGGCCCTCCCCTGTTTCAGTTCATGAATGCTGTCTCTCGTCCTGCCTCTGTGCACCTCCACACAGAGCCTGGCTCTGCCTCCTCAGTAATCTCCCCTCAGGCACAGGACATCTGGACTTTCCACATGACACCAGCCAACTCATGGGAACTGGGGACCAGGAGGAGATCTATTTCATAACTGCCTTCATAATCTACACCAGCGTTATGGCCTAATTATGGGTATGATTTTATACCTGGACAGACATTTCACTGTAGGAACTAAATGGTATCATTTTACACCACTAGAATTAAACTAGTTCAAAATCCTGCAAGGGTACACAGCTGAGTTCAGATATACATTCTTCAGACTAGCCTATGCTTGTTAGTTTACAGTACACAGTCTGTTTTAAAATGAGATGATATATTCAATGCAGGAAGCTTTAAACAGGTTTCAGTCTTGCCACTTTTGTGTGGCCTAAAAAGTACTCCAGTAAAAAGAGGTGGTGCCTGGGGGGATGGGGCAGGGCAAGAACCCACCAAAAAAACCAGACAACAAACCCCACCCCACCCCAGATTTTTGCTCTGATTAAAATATTAAATAATCTTCATGCTATAAATACCAACTCTTCTGTTCTAGTATGCATCTTTTTCGCACTAGTTTTGTAAAAAGTATGTTCGTTTACTGGAAAAGTATAGCTGTTCTGAACTTTGTGGAAGATACAAACAAGAGCACAAGTAAATATACGTTGAATGCTGCTTCTCCAACATTGCTGCCAGCTCACACCAAGAGCTGCCCTGCTAAGACAGACAAGGTTTCAGGCACTAGTTGACACTTCAACTAATGTTTAATTCTTTCTATTACAGGCCTAAATGGCATCGTTGTTAAAATACCATGGCTTGCTGTGCCATGCCAACACTTCCAGATGCATCGCCACTTCCCAGCACAGCCAGGATTTAGATCAGAGGCTTGCAGACCCATAGATGCGTTGCCAAGGGAAAGGACTTGTGTGAGCATTGCCAAAACAGCACTGGTGGCTGGAAGTTTGGCCCTTCAGATACAAAGCACTGCCAGCAAAGGAGGGTCATGGAAGCACCAGCAAGCGTGGCCACCTCCCACCTGAGGCTGGCAGAATGCCAGGAGACCCCATCCTGTGCTTGAAAGAACAGAGTCATCAGTGGAAACCTCAATGAGAGCTTGCTCCAGTGAGTATCCAAGAAGAAGCAGTCATCTGCTTCACATGGACTATACTCACGCACTGGAGAACAGGAAACACCGATTGATTTCTAAAAGGTGCAAAATTCTAACTGGACAGGCAGCACCAGTTAGAAGGTGAAATGCAACAGTAATGGCCATATGCTTCAAAGACCACAGACTCAATGCCCTCACATTTACTGAGCTCGCTCCTTTGCTTCACATCATACCGCTTCAAAACAGGCTGCCTTCTACAACTAAAATTGGCAGAATTTGAGCAATACAGTTTCCAGATACTATTTTTCTTTCCTTTTTGAGTGGTTTAACTAAAAAAAATATTTCTGTTTTCTTTGTGTTTAGATGAATACTGGAGATCCAACACAGGCCAGGGAAATCCTGTTATTTTCTTATTTCTAAGGGACTACCCTTAAACTGGACAAGAAACAAAAGACTGATATCTTGCCCATTTCTACCATTTAGCTACTGCTGATTCCTGGAAAGTCTCCAGTGCTCAATGTCACCTCTCAGGTCTAGAGCATTCAATATGATATGATTTATTATGTGGAATGAAGGCACAGTGCTGTAATTTCTTGTTTTTCCAGTTTAAAGGAAATTGCTTTTATATCTTACACTGACTTAAATGCTTTTTTTCCTCCTTAAAGTTCCCCCATAGTTCCATTTATGAAACAAACCATTGCAATGCTTATGTAGTTGGATTACAAAGGACCGTATTGCATTAAATTCTGCATCTATATCTAATTTCTATGGCATCTTTTACAATGGTATCCAAGAATCAGATAGCTTTTTTATTTTTCTGCTTAATTTTGCCATACTTTCTCCTTATGTAATAAAATATATGTGCATGTTTGAATTAGTAACATTCTGGAAAGGGCATCTGATTCAGTTCCTGATATTACCACAAACACATAAGGAGCAGAGCAGATGCAGCTTATCACAAAATCTGAACACTATCTACTTGCTTCTGGTCAGAATATACAGCCATGCAGATCCAGAGGCCCCCTTTACCCCACTCAAATTTCAGTTGCATCCTCTACTAGATCTTGCTTCTGTGGAAGAGCAACCAGGCAGAGCATCAACAGCTATCTGAAACATCAGCAAACACATTCAGGTCTCAGCACGCAGAAACATGGATACAGTTATCAACAGTAAGCTCCTTGGTATATAACTCTTGCACTTCATTTTCTTCTCTGGAGTATCAAGCAGCAGTGAAAAACAGTGTAAAAGAGAAGCTGGTATGGTATTTTAAGTTTATTTGCTCATAATGGTAACAGCTATTTTACAGCTAACAGCTTTTTTTTTTTTTGATCTACAGAACAAGTACTTTGCTCTTGCCTCACAAGCCTCTGTCCCCAGGCCACGCTCACTGTGAGAGCACTGTAATGTGTACTTTTGCCATGGTGTTGTATTAATCTAAAAGCATCTGTAAATGAATGCTGAAAAACGGGCTTAAATCCGAGCATACAGATTTGTTGCACGTTTAAGGTTACTCATGAGCTGGAGAGTTGTAGAGGGTGGAATTAAAGCACAAGAATATTAACTGCTCCTTAAAAAACAAACAAAAAAGCTACTTTCATTGAGCAAACCGGACTGTCAGAGGGCTCAACCTTTGCACATATGTAACAACCCCGACACCATTCTAAGCCATGTCCTATAACTAATTCCTCCAGTCCTCCCATTTAGGTGGGTGACTTACAGAGAAGAGCTTTCCACCCCTGCAAATTAAGTTTAGCACTTTTTTTGGTTACCCGTATTGGCAAAAAAAAAAAAAAACCACCAACCAAGCAAGCCAAAGCTCAACATAAGTATGTGTTCCCAAAGAAAGGGGCAAGTAGGGAGACATGCTTTTTTTGTTTAAATATAGTCTTCATTACAGCTCACTTGGGCAGGCTGAGAATGAACCCCAAGCAGTAGCTGCTCACAAAAACGCTGTAAGAGCCCAAACATCAGAAAAACATAAAATCCTCCTCGAACTAAAATATGTTAATTCCCATTTTTTACCCTATAAAAATAAAGAAAAAAGCCTATTGCATTGACAAGGAGAAAAATTAAGAAAAGTAGCTGTCAGATACCAAATTGCACTTTCCGAACCTGGCCACCTGATGGCCACAGGCAGGTGACATTGCTAGGCTGAGCTAGAAGAAATTTGTAGATGATCCCTAGAAAAGAAAGAAAACTACTAACATTGAAATTATTCCTTTTTAGCCAAGCAGTAACTTGATTGCTGCAATCTAGATTTACAGGGCTCAATGATGTCCCATTTTCTTATTTTGACTGGAAAATGAGGAGGCCAGCATATCTTACTGGCTACCTGGGCAAGAGCACTGGGACAAGCTCAGAAGACTGTTTCCTCTCTCCCTTCATTAACGTATCAAACAGAACGAGGGGTACATACTTTTTCAGGCATGAAATATTTCCTATGCTCAGAGTGTGACACTTCCTCCATATGGCCTTTGTTTGGCTGTATCCCACACATACACACTGCATCTTCACAATTTTCTCTCACTTTGACTACACATGGCACAGGGGGTCCTCCAGCAAAAGAAACATGAGCACCACTACAGTGGGTCTTCTTGCCAGAAGGTACATTTTTAGAGACAGAGGAATTACATCTCCTCTTGCACTGCAGCACACCTAAGGATGCTTCTGACACATGACCTTGAGCGCAAGATAATTTGCTCCTTGCTGTGCATCACCTCAGGCATTAGCAACAGACCCAGCTGGTGCACCCTAAAGAGAAGTACTACTAGGGCACATTAGGGCATTTAGAGTCCCCTCCTCCCTTGGTGGCTGGTAGCATTAGCTATATACCCTGCACCTGATGATAGTTGCTTCCTTAACAGATGCAGTTAAGAGAAAAAGGTTTTTTTCTGTTCTCCTACACCTGCCTACAAACTTGAGTGACCTCTCACTTGGCTTCTCTCTGAGCTGAACAATCTTTGCCTCCAATATCTGTAAAATCTGCATGGCGTTACACATAACAAAGAAAATAAGAGATGGTCTCACTGTACAGAAAAATTACAGGGGAGGAATACTTACTTTTCAAAAGGTATCATATCTTCATGAAAATTTGAAAAGAATGATAATTTGGCAGGAGGTGTACTCATGTTAACAGCTTGAAGCTGATTTTTTACTTTCACTTGAAAGCACTCTTAATAATCAAATACCAATTCAGAAAATGAAAAAAAAAAAAAACCTCAGTGGTTCTCTATGAGACTCTAAACAAAGTTTTGAACATCTGTAATTATAAATGGCATAAATTACAGATTTTTGTAAACCAAGGTTCATTTTCAGAGATGTACCCTCCTACAAGGAGCAGTACCTCAACCTACAAGGACAGCCCTTGGAACTGCTCTTGAGCTCTTCAGAAAAGCCAGTGCAAATATTTGTCATGGCGTCCAAAGAAAATTGCCCAACTGATGGACAAGGGTTGCACAGAAATTCCCTCTCAACTACTCATCTTTATGCAGCACCCATCTAAGAGCACCAAGCTAATGAGGAGGTGGAAACCACCAGTACTTCTAAAGTGATAGTGTAGACAGGTAAGGAAACTCTGAGTGATACTTCCTCTTTGCAATTGGGCCCCAAAGCCTAAGCCCATATTTTTGGGGCAATTGCTGTGTACCAAAAAGCAGTCTCCCTATTCATCTAAGCAATTAGAAACAATAGCTATGCTATAGGATATCCTGCTAGAGGGCAGCACATACACATACTCCTAAATGCCAGTAAGAAAATGCCATGGAAAAAGTAGAACTTGGTTATTTAAAATCATCTAAGCTTTATTTAGTTTTTAGTAATCACCTTTTCTGGAGACTCCACCAGGAATATAAACTGTTTCTTCATTAATATGCCATACATTGCTGGACTGTACTAAGACCCTGATATAGTGGATATGGTATGAGACCAAGATGAGCAGATGAGAACTGAAAGGAAGACAGATTATAGCAGCCAGGTCTCTCAGAACATGACATTATGAAAAGCAATCAATTTTTGTCACAGGTAGAAAAAACATAAACTCTCAGGGGCAGGGGAACAGGAGATGAAAATATTAAGTTCCAAAAATAAACCCAGCATGAAATAAACTGAAGAGATATTGCCAAGAAGTATTTTGCTTCTTTTTAACTTTGCAAAACACTTTGATTTTTCCTAATTTGATTAAGTTTCTCAAATATCCTGAGCAAACAACTTTCAGCATATCAATTGTCTGAGAACTGCTTATCTATGTAATTTGGGTTTTTGTCACTGCTCATGAAAAATGAATGAAAGGGTTCAAGAATGCCAGCAAAGTGTTCTGGATCCTGTTTTCAAGACGATTTTGTTCCATTCTAGATTCAACCCAGCTTCCCAAAATATTTTCTGACTGGTAGAAGTCCATCCAGTTCTACCTATGTTATTTTTTTCTACAAAAAGTGCATATGTATAAAGCCAATTCTGCTGGGAAGCAAATCTTACATTTCCAGAAAGTCTGGGTTATTCAAGGCAGTAATCAATTATCTGCATTTTATGCAATAACACTGTTCACATTATTTACTTGAAATAAGTAGAACTATTGGTTGTTTGGTCTTTTTTGAAGAGTCACAGAAAAGACATTGTGAAATCGTAAAATATCAAGGAAACACAGTTTCTGAAATAATTGTCTCTCTCTTTTTTGGTGGTGGTGGTGGGGACTAGTGTGAATAACTAGAACAAGACGGACAGATACCACTTCAAGAATGATTACGGAGCTTGGAGAGCAGAGGTAGAGGATGTGAGAGGCCAGGCAATGACCTCCTTGATTGTACAGGTGAAGGGGAAGGCCCAGCTAGGAGTGAAGCAGCCAGTGTTGTAAGCAGTGCTTTGGCTTTCATGGCAAAGGATCCCTCTTCGAGGAAGAAGAGCTGAGAGATGGGCTCCATTTCACTAAGTAGGGTAAAAGCACCTTTGCCAAAAGGCTTGCCAAGCTGGTGCAAAGGATTTCAAACAAGGTACAGGTGGGGACAGATCAAACAGCTTGCAGTTCAGTGAAAGAATGAAGGTAAAGGGGAGTTAAGTACCCAGGGCAGGGTGATGGGAGCAACAGAGCCCTGGGGAAGGACAAAACAGGTTGAAAGGGGTCCATCTTACATGCCAGTACACAACTGCACACAGCCTATGTGCCCCAGCTCTGCAAAGGATGGATGTAGGCAAATGAATACAGCAAATGAATCCCAACCTCATGCAGTATTATGGGGCATTCAAAGAGAAAAACCCCTTTTTAAAGTATCAAAATGAGTAAGTTGGAAAGTGCACCTAGTGCTGTGCGTTTGCCGTAATATTCAAATTTGCATTTAGATATCTTGATACAAATACTTTCTATCTCTTAATATGCAGATTTTTGCAGCCAAATATTTCTTCTTCCACTATTTCCCCATATGTAATTCACCTCGGCAGTCATGAAAGCTCATCCCTAAGCTTGACTTCATGCTGAACAGTTATCTTTTCTCCATTACTCACCAGATTTTTGCCTTCAGGAGAGTGTGCCAATATACATGAATTTGCAAAGGCGTGCTATCACCAACTTCTGATTCAGACTAAGGAGGTGCTACTTCTGTGTTCATTAAACCGCTTTTTTTAATATATAAATTTTAATTAACGTACACATGGGCTTCTGCTTTAGAATCCAACTGTAAGAATACAAATTGTATCAAGATTTTGGTACAAGTGCTATTGGTAATGAAACACAAAATCTAATGCCATAAGCAAAAAAAATGTCTGACATTTTACCCTGAAGGGATCTAAGCAAAGCAAGACCCTAGTGAGAGAACTCTGTATTCTTTCTTCTTGGAGAATAAAATTCACAGCACATTTTGATGAATCAGTGAGAGTTTATGCATGGTGAAGGTACAGAGATGAGTTTGGGAACTGGATTAGTAATCCTCTGCAACAGGAAAGCTCAGACATCCTGAAAGTTTTACCATGTCAGTCAGGGAGGAAGCACAGTATCACATTGTACATATAATTCACACCCTTTTTGCTTAAACCCATATTGGCAGTTGCAGCGAAATTTTTCTAGAATTGAAATTAGCAACTCAGTAGGCTTTGCTGGCAGGTATTATATGTGCTCTGAGATGCCACCTGAGGTTCTTTGGGGTCCTTTGTCCCCTGAACAGAAATACATGTACCATTTGGGATTTTTTGTTTGTTTGTTTGTACTGGAAGCATGAGTGAAAGGATCACTCAGAATTAGCACAGGAAATAATTCCAAAGCATTAGGAAATGCTGAACTTTTCAGGGTTTGCTTTTTGGGGGGATGGAAGAGGAGAAGAAAGGGGAAGAGGAATATGCTTACGTTTCAAGCTTAAAAATTACTGATTCAATGGAATATCTAAATTTGGGGATTCTGAAGCATACTGTACAGACATATGCGCTGTCAGCTGCAGACTACTCCTACAGCACTGAGAGTTGAGTGTAGCACCATATGTTATGCCAAGATTACTGATTTTCATTAGATATGAAAGCAGACTTCAAATTTTAATCTTCATTTTCAATCATTATTTTATTTGGCAGTCTAAACACAACAATGACAGACAATATCTTGATCCGATCTCTAAGCACCTGCTGCAGGTACATTCCCTCTCACTTTTTCCCTCTTCCTTTCCAGTTTGAAGGGGAAAAAAAGAGAAACCTTGAGACTAAGCAAGCCCTAAGGACTCTGTTGGGCAAGAACACCAGCCTCATCAATCCCTCTGCTTCCCTACAGGAAAGCTATGATGGATAGTAGGCTGTGACTTGCGGCCATTAATGAAAGAGGTCAGTCTTTAAAGTAGAGTTGGGACTCTGTTAGCACAGATCATTTCCCATATAAAACAGGGCAATCCTATGAAGGAGCTCACTTCCCCATCCCTTCTCACATTCTCACTCTGGCAACAGGGTGAGAGAGGAATGGGAAAATTGTGAACATTCATTGCCCTCCTTGTATCTCCCTAGGGATGGGTAAACAGGTGAGGAGGAACATGTAAGAGAAGAGTGCAATGTCCCAATTCCATGTCCATGTTGGCTGACTAAAGTAATGCCCTGAGTGTCAGCCCCACAAAATGTGACAAAAATCATTTAATCCCATTCTTGAACCAACAGTAGAGGATGTGAAACAATGGTTGGAGGAGTTTACTCTACTGGTGTAGCACAGTAGGATGCTGCCCTTGGTTCAAACAGTGTGAGAAGTTGCAATCCCACTTTATTTTCAGAGACAAGACTAGTGTCACCAGTCATATTTTCTACTTTATTACTGAAGGGAGGCTGAGTTCCCTGAACTGTTAATATAAGGAACAGCAGGTGAAGTCTTCATAACAACTTATTTTGCTTCAGCAAGGGGCTTACAATGAAAAAAGCCAACACACAGGAGAGGAGTACATAAGGCCACAGCGAAAGGGTTACCCTGCTAGAGTCATCTGTGTAGAGACTAAGCAGCAATGGTGTATCAATGGAAGCAGTGCAAGTAAGTAATGTTCCTCTAAGAAATAAATGTGAAACACAGCTGTAAAAAACAAACAAGAGTTCTCCTGGGATGCTCTTTTTTTGTTTTCATCGAGCTGTATAAGCAAAGAGGATATAATTCTCCAGGGATGGTTGTACAGCAACTTCATGAACACTACACCTCCTCCCACAGAAAAATGCTAAGCTATCCATTACTGTCCACAAGTACATATTCTCTACTTGCATGAATCCTTTTAGATCTACTTCCACATCTTCTGTGAGTGTCTCACTATTTTTTTTTAAAGTGAAAGACCCCAAAAGTTTTCAGTTTGCATTAGAGAAAATGGTTCCCGGGTACACAGAAAAAAGCTGGGAATTACTTTATATATACATAACAGAGTAGCCAGCAGCACAGGTCACACAATGCCAAGGCAATGGTCACGTAGGCACTGACTCTGATAAAGCTATTCCCTACCCTAATTCTGTAACCACTGTCCTCCCTGTTTCCCCCATCTTTGATGCCTAAAGTAACCTCAAGCAACCAGCCATACCTAATCACATTTTGGTTTCTAACCAGCCCAGATAATTCATGCAGCCTTCTAATGCTTTCGCTTTCCCGTCTCTTTGCACTTCAAGGTGAATAGTTTCTGTAGTTGGATGATCTGCCTCCCTAGCACAATTTTTCCTTCATTTAACACAAGATTTAATACATTCTCCATCTATAATTTATTATAAATGTTATTTCAATTTACAGAAAATAATGTACATTTCAGAATGTCAAGAACAGCAGCAAAAAGAGTACATTTTCCTTACGGAAATCACTCACATAACACCTGCTAGTAACAGTGGAGGCAACAGAACATATATATCTATGGACTTCTTATTATTTTCTTTCCAACTCCTCAGGGTGCCTCAGGTAATAATACCCTGACAGAGCAACACCAGGTTATGAAATGTAATTGTACATCCCAATCTACCTTTTGAATCAAACCCCACTTTGTAATATGGCTGGTACATACTGTACTGTACTGTAACTGGGGTCGCTATCGGGGTCCTGTTTATAGTATAGCCAGGGCACTGTTAGCCAACATACAATAGCTGGCAGTGCAAGGTCAAATACAGAGAGCACTGGGCTGTGAAGAGGCATTTATTCCATTTGCTTAATGTCATGCTGAGCTTCTGGTACCTACTGGAAAGTGGCATCCCCTTTTCAGTACAGCTTGCGCTAGCACTACCACTGTGCAACTTAATTAGGGAGTAATTTCACATGAAATAGCTCTTGTGGCTTAGGCAGGGCTGGAGGACAGGTGGGTCAGTAGTTGCTGTGGCACTTGGAAAACAAGTGATGACACAACTATCGTTAACCCAAAATAACGCCGCTGGGGAAGCTCCACACTTTCTGGTGGGAGTTGAGTTATTCTGCACTGTTATTTTACTTGTCATCATGCAAAACATGGCAAATATTTCTGTTCAGCATATCTGTGGCATTAGGGTGCCTGAACATACTTGCCATTTCAGATACATGTCATTTCTCAGTAGGTGCCATTTTACACACAAATGCACGATGTCTCCGTGTGTGTAAATACACAGGCAAAATGCAACCCAAGACACACATGGCCAATGTACAAAAACTCCTCCTGCTTTCTCAGTTCAGTGAGAAAACTTTATGTTTTCTCAAAGCCTGACCAGCCCAGAGCAAAGAGCCAGGAGATTGTTCACAATTTTAAAACTGATAATCTAGCTGTACTGTTTGGTTGGGTTCTCCATGGCAAGGTTGTGTGAAGAGACTAACAGCTTGTTCAGTGGTCTAGAAACACTGTCTGGAGCCTTTGAGCTCTAGGAGTCCAATTCAGGTACAGGCCACTTTGGTGGAGGTGACTAAAAGGCATTACTTTGCAACAGCTCATCAATAGCCTGTGTGAAAAGGATTGGTGGCCACGGTCTATCTGCAAGCCTGAGGGACAGTTGCATCATGGAATCCATGGTGATGACAAGAGAGATGTCACAAACGGAACAAACGAAGAAATGAAACAATCCCGTAGGCAATTTCTTCAGGTCAGAACTGAGGCATCCCAGCAAGGAATTACACCACCACCTCCCTGGTCTGCTGAGAAAGAAAGTCTCGTTTTCTAGGTCTGTGTTTTTGAACAACCACTCTGGTTTGGGGTTGGGGTTTTTTTTGTTTTAAATAAAGAACACACTGTATGATATTTCCTGATTTCTTCCAGGAATAAAAGCAGTCCAATGGGATCAGATGCAGTAATTTTAAGTATGCTAAAATCTTCTGGGAAGAACATGACTGGAATATTCATATTAAGTTATACAGTTATACACACAGTTTCTAGCAGAGGTGACTGTAGGAACAGACAACAAAAGCATTCCTGATTCTCTCAACGGTGTCTGTCTGTTGAGTCACACATGGAGGCGGAAGGCTGTCAGATGTGTTTTTAAGTAAAGTATGACTGTCATATCCCATGTGAGAAGGACTAAAAGTATGATGATGATGATAATAATAATAATAATAGCAATAACGACAAAAAGAAAATGGGCTGACCCATGGGATTTTATGCCTGTCTATAGTCATAGAGGCTTGAGCTCTGAAGGGTCTGGTGAGTGATACGCTAAATATTTGTGCAGTACAGATGTGATCATTTGGTTTCTATATCAAAGCACTGAGTGCTTTGATTTTAGCAGCTGGAGACAAATAGCTAAACACACTAACACCCACTGTACCTTTGTAGTAAGACCTTCAAAGGACTCCAGCAGGTTAGGTCTGGCTTTTCTCCACTCAGCTTAATTCTACTATTTTTTTAACCAGTCTATGCTTTTCTGCATGGCTTCCCAGCACATCGGTTAAATACAGACGCAAAAGTGCTTTTCAAACAGGCTGGCCTACATGCAGAACACAGGGTATGGCTCTTGATAGTGCTCCTTGGATAAGCTTTTGACCACTTTGAAAAGAATGGAGCCTTATCCCAAACTTTCAACAATCCCTCCCAACTAGAGCAGTATGTTGAATAAATCCAAAGGATGAACCTACTCTCCTCCCACCACTGCATATCCCTCATTTCCTATTGACAGTCTCAGATCACGGTTATCCAGTTCAAAGGCCTCTGCTCCCTACACAACTGAAGCTTTTTATCTTCAACCGGGGCATTGTTCTACCAGTCAGCTCATTTTCACAGACTGTGTTTACTCTCTAGCATCAGATGGATGACACCCACATTTCCTCATTCCTATTTTTAATCATATTTACTGCCACTTTAAGGTAAAGCAGTAATCCAGGATGAAACACTTAAGACTGTCAGAAGAACAGCAGATCGTACATTTGTACCTGGTGTGTTCAGTGTAATGCTTTGCAAAAAGTCAAAATTCATGGCAACAATTTGTTCTATGGCGTCTCAATTATCAATGCAATCTGATGGTGTTCTTGCCTAATTACTTTTCAATTAAAGTAGGTGACTCACTTAACTTTATCCTTGACAGTTGGACACCGATCCCCCTCCACTTTGAGTTTCAAGATGATGGTTCCTCACTGGGGTCAAGCGAGAGCAGCCTCAGGACTGCTCTGACTTAATCTGTATGTAGTCATGTATGACCAGGGATACACCCGCCATCTGGAACTCATTTTAGCAAGCTCTGCTCTGCTTCTGCAGGGAGAGAATCAGCATAAATACCTTCAAAACATGCACTAACTGGGACTTGGAACAGCAAAACTATGTTTTCCGTAGATGAAAGCTTTAACTGACTGTGCAATTGCAATCAAAGATTGGCTGCTTCTCTGCACTATCCCAGTGGCACAGAGGTCAGCACATATTTATAAACTGTTCCTTTAATGTATAATAGTTATACCACTATTTGCTAGCAGGAGGGAGGAAGAAAAAAAAAAAGAGAGGGGCAGTACTGTATGTGTTCTAGAAATAGTCGGTTCCTTGCCATACATGATGCATTGAACTACCACCACTCCTGTCCCCGTACAAAAAATCCCCTCTAATTTGCCTTCCTGAGTAACCATTACTTTGTCTCAAGAGTTCAAAAATATTTTGCTCCTGCAAAAAGTAACATACAAGTGTATTAAACAATTCCTTCCTCAGGGTCTGTGGTATTCTGCAGCTACTATTCAAATCACAAGCTCTTTGTATCTTGTTTAGTAACAACTGTGCATTAACCAATAATAAATGTCATTGTACCCTCTTCAGACCTGCTGCAGATGCTCAGGAAAGGGAACTTGGCAGCCAGGAGCACTGCTTTCATTCAGACAGGATCAACTTCCCTGGGGTTCCCTTGTCCAACTCGTGGCTTCTTCCATCTTCTGCTCATATATGCGGCCCTTTTTCTGTCCTACAGAGGATCACTCTGTGCTAGTATCTTACATGAGTATAATCATGAATTATAAAGAAAACAAACAGCATTTATTAAATGAACAAAGTTCATTTCCTTAAACAGTGTGTTTCTTATTCTGCAATCTGCTGTGTTTATTCACTTGTTCTTTGATGCATATTTCACTGCTTCGGAACAGGCTTCCTAGTCATTGTTCAAGCCTAAGCTCCAGGCCAGTAAAACATTTAATCAAGTGCAGGACAGAATTTTAGGAGCGCTGATAATCCTACCGAGAGAACTGAGGCAGAATCAGCTGCCCTCACAACATCTGCCCCCAATGCAGAGTAAGAATGAAAGAGGAGAAAGTTCATCCTCTACCCTCAAACATCCATGAAACACAGCCTGTGTTCACACTTTTCCCCAGGAAAGGAGGTTGCGCATTAATTGCCAGAAACTGTATGCCTAAAAATAAAAGACGCAAAAAAGGAGTCTTACGATACTGATGAAGTGAGAAGAATCTCAGAGCTTTGAGCTAGATTCTTGACGGCAATAGAGAATGCACTAAGAATAGCAAACGAGTAGGAGTAGTCAAGGCTGAAAAGTTTCTGAAGTGCTTTGATTGCCAATGTCTTCATAGAAGCTCTTATTTAGGCTACCTGTTATGTGAGAAGGTTAAATATTTAGTGGAGCTTCAGTGCCTTGAAAAGTAGTTGGGGAATGTCTGTTTTTGTTTTGCACACGTCTCAGTGGAGTAGCCAAAACATCAGTAAGAACAATATTTGTCTTAGATTTGTCAACAGAGGATTGCTCTTGCTATAGCAACTAAGTTAACAAAAGGACATAGTGACATGTTAGAGCCAAGACTAAATGACACCTGGGAAGTGTCTCTCTCCCATGCGTAGGGATGCACAGTTAGAGTTGCATAACAGAAGGATTAAAAAAAAAAAAAAAAAACAAACCCCAAAACCTCACCTTCACTGGTCAGGTGAAAAAAGGATGGTTGGGAAGAGTGAAAACCTCTCCTGGCACAGCTCAACCTGAATCTCTGTTCTCCAGAAGAATATACATATTACTCTAGAAACTGAATTAGCACAGTCAGCCAAATGTTTGACATGAGAAAATCACTAACAGACTTGTTCATGAAACGCTGGAGTGAGCAAATATCAGAATTGGCCCTAAGAATTTATGTAGGCCAGAAATAACTACATCTGACCTTTGTGCTCTTGGCATTTTTAAATACAAGCCAACGCTAACGCTATGGGCACCAGGACTTTCACACTACCTAAAGTCTAGTGCCTCACCCTCTTTTGAGAAGGCACATTTTTACCTCACCTCTGCATAAGGCTTGTCTTTGGATGTATGGAAAGGAGCTGGGATTCCATGGTGACAGGAGGTTTGCAGGGAAAACAACCAACCAACCACACTTGATATAAGGACCACGGCAATTGCGTAAGTAAGAATACTAAGGCATTGCTTGCTCTTCATAAGAAACAGGCACTTGTATGTACAAGAGCTGCAAAAATAAGCTTGTAAGGGCAGTTTACAGAGTTGTATTAAGACTGTGGTCTTGAATAGCTCTTAGGTCAGTGGGAGTAATCACTTGATAGTAACATTAAAAAGGTCATAAAATTGTTTTATTTTAAAACTAGTACCCTAGCTCTAAACACCATCAATTTTCCAACAGGAATAGATATCCCCCTCTTATGCCCTTTTCTGTGGCTGAAATTTGTACTTGAAGTTAAATATGTTATAATATTATGGCTACTATTCAAAGACCTTTGTGAAGCTTCATCACCTTGGGACTCTCACGCAGCAACATCCATGCTCCCTCAAGGGAAGCAAGTGCCATTTTCCACATTATTCTGTTTCACACAATCCAGGAATGAAGAATCACATTCAGGGACCCAGACCCTGCATGCCATACAGCTGACTGCTGAACAGAGCCTGCTCACCTGTTCAGAGATTTCAAGAGAACACAAGAAAGTTAATTTGTGGGGACTATCATTTTAGATTGGCAGCATCAGCAAACACTGGAGTAGATGGGGATTTCACTTTCTTTTCATTCTGTCTGGGTCGCTAGCTTATAGCTTTCCACAGCCTTCCATTCATGCAACAGTCGAAATTACATTCTGGTACTCTACTGAAAATTCCCAGTCATAAGGGCTGTTTTCTTTCCCATTCATGCCCTCACCTTTCCTTTATTTAAACAACTGATTCCCCTGTCCACAAGAAACAAAATATTGTAAGAACTCAATAGGCCTGTAGACTTTAAAGCTGTACTTCTGCTCTGAACTGCTACTTGGAAATACAATGGCATCACTGATATCACTCAGATCTTCTGCTCCCAAAACATAAAATGACCTTCGGGTGCAGGAACCATGACACTCTGCTGAGCAGCTTTCATTTCACGCCAGGCACACCTGGGCTTCCAGGCTAGTTCTCAAGTATATTCATTAAAGTCTTCATCGTAGCAAGGCTGATAACTGGTCCTATATTTAAAGAGAGTTAAATCATTTATATAAACAACGGAGTACAATCAGAAGTACTGCATTAAACATAACTCTCCTTACTCTTATCCTTACTGACAGGTTGCATGGGAAGATTTAGTAGCATATTCCTAAATGATATTCCAAGGCTGTGAAACCGGACAACTAGCAAAAGTCTTATTGTTCCCAGTGTATCCCAATGAAATCTTAAATTGCACTTCATCTTGCTGCTAATATTTAATAAGCTCCTTTCCATTCACCTAGAGACTTGCAACACTGCCACTGTGGGAGCCCATCACTTAACATTCCTCACAGAATTCACAGCAACGACTTGAGTCATCCCCACTCTGGTGACTCACTCCTGCCACTTGGTATACATCTCTTTAATTTTAAGTCACACAAAATCATCTGAGTGACAGCAAGCAGCAGCCCTATGATTTTCTGACTTCTGCATCATTACATTTCTCTTAGCACTTCTTAGTGCTCACATGTCTTCACTATGAGAAAAATGTAATTTTAAAAAGTCGTTTCTATTAACATTACAAAAAATACATATCCTTTACATGCATACAGTAAAAAAAAAAGCCACTCCACCTGATGGTATCAAAGCACTGCATAAATGCTCACGAAAAGTTCTCATTGTCATCATAAGGGAGCTAAAGCTGATGCTTGAGATCAGTTTTCAGAGACCAACAACAACCTAAGCCATGCTTAAAATATTGCAGAGGAGCATTGTAAGCTCTCCATTTACGACAAGTCCTGCTGCCTCCTTGTTTGACATCTTCAGGGCCAAAGAGGGGAAGAAGTAAATATGTGGAACTGATGTCTAAGCTCCTTTGCTTCGACATCAGGGAAAGGGTAGCCCTTCCCAACTTTCAGCAGGTGCCAAAGGTTTGTCTTTGGTGATACCATGTCTTTTCTCCTATCTGAGAGCAAGACAAACAAATTAAGTACTCCTTCCCCTGATGGCAGAGAGGTGCTTTAATCAGCAGAGGCTGAAAGACAAATCAAAAGTAGCTTGGAGCCAGGCATCCTGCCTCCATCCACCTCTGTACATAGAAGGCACAAGCGCAAGGCATCGCAGCTCTTACACATGCCCAGTGTAATGGCAGGAGTGGGTGCTCAGATTAACCCAGATGGGCTGGCTTGAGATGCTGGCTGCCAGGGCTAATGTGGCCACCCAGAAATGACCAGTGAATGAAGTAGGCAGAGGGGCAGCTACACACATTCAGGAGATGCATGTGCTTTTAGTCCCCTGAAACGTACTTCCATGTATCTTTCTGGTCACTGGCCAATATTCATGCACTTGGCAACGCCACATATGCTCAGCCTTAACTCTGTTTTACTCCTTGCTGTATTCCAGCACAGATATTAATAGCCTAGTGTTGGTTTCCCTCTGAGGATAATTTTGGCTCCTGGTATAAGACTCCTGGGAATGTACACCTTGCTCTGTCACCATACCAAGAGGTGACAGGAGAAACTGGACATGAGTGGATGAAGATTGTTCGATTATGGGGTTCTAGCAGGTCGCAGGAATTACATTTAAGGGGAAGGGAAACATTATGGACCTGGAGCCATCATGGCTGCAACAGGAAAAGATAGTTACGAGGAAATGTTGCGTGCCTGAACCAGTACTGATGTGGCAGTGACCTGCTACCTATGCATTAACACAGCACTCAAACCACAGACCTTGAGTTTCAGCACAGAGATGGTGATGGTAGGAAACTGTATCTGAAGAGCTGTGTCCAGCTCTAGGGTTCCCAAGTTCTGCGCTCCTGAAGGAAGATAAGGACATGCTGGAGTGAGACCAGCAAAACAAAGACAATTAAGGGCTTTGAGCATCTTTAATTTGAAGAGAGGTTGAGACAGCTGGGATCATTCAGCCTGGAGAAGAGAAAGCTCCAGGGAATCTCATTAATGGATATAAATATCTGATGGCAGCATGTAGAGAAGGTGGAGCCAGGCTCTTGGCAGTAGTACTCAGTGAACGGATAAGAGGGAATGGGAACAAACTGAAATACAAGAAATTCCACTTAAATGAAGAAAAAAATCCTCTTTTACAGTTAGAGGAGTCAAACACTGGAACAGGTTGCCCAGAGAGGCTGTGGAGTATCCAACCATGGAGATATTCAAAACCCAATGGGACACAGTCCTGAGCAACCAGTTGTAGCTGACCCTGCATCAAACAGGGCTAAACATTCTCCAGAAGACCCTTCCACCTCAACCATTCTGTATGAATAACTTCTTTAGTGCACAGAAGCAGATCATTGTCCCCTGAGTACCCCCGGAAAATATGTCATAGAAGCACATTACACAGTCTTCAGAAGTGGTACTTACCTGTCAAAGATATCAGTAACCACTGTCAGCTCCCCAGCAGGAGACTTCCAGCTCCTGCCAAATAGCCAATGTCAATCCTTAGCTGGACAGCCCCCAGTAAATCATAATTTTTCTGCTCTTACAGTCTCACTGGTTGACTCAAGATTTCTCAAATTCCAAAGCCAAACACACCAATATTTAAATGAAACACTGAGGAATCATTTGGTTTTGGCTGTTAGCTGGCACTGCAGACTAGATTTGAATGCTATTGGACATACTTTGTGATATATTTCAAAACAGGCTGGCAAGGTGAGCCTTTCAGCAGACAGTGGATGTGTCTGCCTTTGGTCCTGTGGTTTTTCTCTTGGGTAAAATATGAACAATCTCCTATTTCAATGGACAGTTTATCCTTTCCAGGGATTTTTCCCTTAGCTTAAGATTGTTATAAGAACACAGTAACCCTAAGTCTTTCTTTCCTCTTCCTTGGTCAAATCTAAATAGTGATGGTGATGTTTGGGGACTGGGGAGCTAATGGTTCCTATTTTTAAGTTATTAATCTGTATTACCCAGGGAGAACTTCCAAAAGTTTCCCAAAATACTCTCATAGTATTTTGACTATGGTGTTAAAAGACAAATTTAATGAAGCGCAACATGGGCAACAGTGCACAGATAACATTTGCATGTACAAGCAACGAAGAACATACAATCAGACATTTGCAAGACTAATTTCAAAACTTGGCTTTGTGACCTAAAAACAGACTTGGAGGGAGATTAATATTTTCAAATGCTGGCAAGTCTGGGTCAGAATATATCTGTGTGCATGTGTAAGAAGGCAGAAACATGCCCAGAGAAAGAAAAAGCAAGAGGTGAGGAAGGAGGAGAGACAAATAGTTTATAGCTGCAGTTTTCAAACTGATGGTTCCCATATCATTAGCAGAGCACTAATTACTTCACAGGACTACTTCAATGGCTCTAAAACAGCAGAATACTGGCTTGCGTGTGTGTAGCCAGAGGCTATTACCCGCATCACTGGCAATAAATGGGCAAACTGAGTTTAGGGACCTCTGCCAATGGCAAAGGGAATGGATGTTTCCTATCCTTTCCTTTCTTGCCCACCAGAGAGGAGTAAGCAACACAGTGTTGTAGGAGGCTCCTCTGCACACACATGCACAAGCTTCAGTCTTCTGCTCTGTCTCCACACCACAGACTACTTATATAAAACACCAGTGAAAATTTTTTTTGAAATCCCCTAATCTTACAACTAATCATTGACCATTGACTGAAGTCAATACAAGTTTTGTATGGCAGACTCATGCCTGCCATTAAAAACCATGAATTTTGAAAAGCCATCCCTTAAGTAATATAAAGAAAGTAATGGTATACATTCAGTAGCACATTGCTACACTAAAGAATAGGCAGGACCAAAATTATCGTTGGATGGATACTGTAATACATATGGAAGTGACAGTTTAGCAAGCAAATGAATTGATGTATACATTAAGAGCTGTTTTTCAGAATTTCCATTGCATGCTTATTGTTTTAACTTGTATTTGCACAGGAGAAATTCTTATGATGGTTGAAATCCTTCATCAAGTTGCTTTTACAGGCCAGAACACCCACAATTAACTGAAGTGAGGACTGTTGCAAGAGCACTCCTTGGGTCTCAGTTCACCGAAACACTTAAGTACAGACAAGCTTTTAAGCTCACATTTAAGACTTTTTTTGCTTTAACTAGGACAGACAGAGTCAGTGGTTAAAAGCAGCAAAATCCTCTGAGTGAGGATATGGATGTACTGGTTTAAAAGCTGCAAGTACAGCTTGTTTCAGTTTTGGGAGTCAATGTTTTTACAGCAATAACAGTGTCCCACCATATGATTCACGCTTTTACATATGTTTAGCAAAACAAATGCATACAAACAAAGAAAAACATACACCTTTATCCAATGTAATGCTGCTTGCAGCACTTCTGAAGTACAGAAGAGCTCAAAGTTCTTTAACCAGGCAGAGAATACACAGGTGAACCCTCAGACAAGATACAGGAGCAGAGAGTTGGACACAACGATTTCTTCTAAGCTCTCCCTAGTCCTGTTCAGTTTGTTGATACTGACAACTCTTTGAAATAAGATGTCAGAGCAGCCATCCTCATGTTGTTAATCCTCCTTCCTGAATGGCAGGAGGGAGAGTGCGCGAAAGCATTTGGCTTCTTCCCTCACCTGTTTAACAATAAGCAAGTAATCGTAACCAAGAAATCACAGAGAAGTAAGGGGAGAAGACAATAACCTATTCTAGGAAAGTAAGAGATACTGCGTCATTCCTCAAGGAACTACATTAAGAATGCAACAAGAGGCTTAACAATCCCTCTTCTGCTTCCATACTACAACAACTGCTTACTGTGTCCTCGACTCCATGGTGAAGTTTAACCTCAAGCACAGGCTTAACTAAACTGAAGGCCCTCAAGTAAGTTTGAGATCTTTTTTCAGAGTACAAGAGGGAGACTCATTGAGTAAAACCTACAACTACAACATATAGCAAGTATTTGAAAATAGCACTACTCCTACTATTAGACCTAAGACATAGATCAGCAATAACTGACAGTCTACAATTAGTAGTGCAAGTTATACAGCACGGCTCTGTGGCTTACCATTGTCATAGGAAATCTTGTATTTTGATCTACTGTGCTATATTACTACCCATAAGATTAGTTAAAGGTATGAATTTTATTTAAGTCTGTCTTATTAATGCACCAGTTTTACTTTAGACCTGCATGACTCAGTTGAGTGTATTCAAATTGCACCCTTTTGGCAAAATTCTCTTAAAAACAATACCACTGCATGAAGGACACATTTGACTACTACTGCCCAATCCTCATCAGGTAATCAGGTAAAACACAGCTAGAAAAAAAAATATCAGTGATGTTGCGACATATTCAAATTACCACACATGCCTAATACAGCTCCTACATCCAATTCTGCCAAAGAGAAGAAGGTTCTGTATATGACCTAGTGAAATTAAAGCAATAAATACTTCTAAATACTTCTGGTGCCAACAATAGCTTAAGGAGGAAGCAGTTAATTTTTTGTCCTTCCTATGTGTCCTGTGCCTGATTCTGTCTTTACTTGCATCAAAAGTGTATTACGTTCAACCAGCTTAGTTCCAATCATTCTGCACCATCACCCTACCCCAAAAGCCAGAATATTTCATCTTTTTTTTAATGTACCTTCCTATAGGAAGAAAGCTACTAACACTATGAAGAGAGAATAGGGCAGTTCTGCTTCTCCCTGCTGCCCTTGCTGTGGCTTTAGGTGTGGTACCACAATTTAAATCCAAGCTGATAGGGGATTTTTTCCCTCCTAGCTGTAAATGCCCGTGCCCTCCATTGAGCTGGCCCCTGTAGTCATGTGGAGAACTGGACCAGACAGCTGATTTGGCCCAAAACGTTTTTTGTGGGGCCTATTCTTTTACTAGATGGTTTTCTGGACAAGTGCTAGTTCCAGCTGAAGTGAGCAAATAGGTGGACATGACCAAGGATGGGATAGATAATGGCAGTTCACACACAGATTAGCCTGAACTGCCATGAAACTATTTCCTTACACGTAAGAGTAACTCCCAGGTTTTAATGTGAGAAACATTCAAATGATGTTTGACCACAGAAGGCAATCATGTTTTTGAAATCTTCCTTCCACAATCTGCAAGCCTCTGTTCCACAGCCATCACCGTCTCTCAAATAACAGCCTTTATCAGATATGAACTTTTGGTCAGAGTACATCTTAAACCACAAACAGCTTTCCTTTTCAGTTAATCAGCACTCTAAGTCAAAGGCTTTTCATTACAGCCTCATCCTATTTTGCTATTATATGCTATATTTCCTATTTTCTGCTTTTTCCCCCATGGTTCTAAAATTTTCATAAATTTTAATCAAGCTGCAAAAGAGCAAAGTAGTATTTTCTCAGATTTAGAAGCAGTATAAGGAAACCAGCTTCACAGTTAATTTTATGAAAGTATAGAAAAATCATTTTTAAAGCTAGCCAACTTTGAGCCTTTGGTGTCAGCGAAAACCACAGACATCTCACACCCAGTGATGGAGCACAGCAAAGTACTTGTGTAACACCACAATGAAAAGAGACAGTGCAAGAGTAGCCGTCACCAAGAACCTTTCAAAATATATGGAAATCAGACAGTCAGCAGACGGAGAAGAGATCAAGTCCAGAAACTGGTAACATTGGACTGCGAAGCATGCTGTTTTGATGGATCCAGAGCTGCCCGTGGCCTGCAAAACACAAGCTGACTGAAGAGATTTAACAGCTTTAACTGTCTAAGCAAACTTCTTTGATTAAGTGCGTTTCCAAAGAACAAAATCCCTGCCAGTTGAACAGTAGCTTAAGAGTTTCTCTGCACAAAAGCTGGGGTTCTGCAGGAAGAAATCCAATGAATCATTTGGGAAGTGGTGACCTCTCTGCTGACCATGGAGGCAGCCCCAGCATTATTTTTCAGTTTCCATTGCTGGATCTTTTCCTCAGACATCAGGAACACTACTTCATTCACATTTTTCCTTTAAAAATAATTGTATCTAGATTTGTGTCTACAGTGCTGTCAGCTGTAGGAGAAATGCATACACTGAGAAAACCTTCTTAAAGAAGACACTGGAGTAAATCCATAGCTGGAGACATTTCCCACCCTCCAGAACCTCGTTCCTGACAGATAGCACAAAAATGCACATAGTGCTAGATCTAAATTTGTGAGAATAAAAAATGGAAAAAAAAAACCCAACCAAACCTTGAGCAGCTTATGAATCAGTTCAAATCTTCTCCCAATAGCATGTCCGCCCATCCTATTAAATCTTGTTCAAAGGTTGCCTCTCTGGCTTATGCTTGGAAATGTACTGAATGCTGTGCGCTGCATTTGCTTGCAAATGCAAACCAACCTCCTTGGTTTGTTCAGAAAAGAAAATGTTGATTTAAAAAAAAAAAAACAAAAAAGTGGTTCAATTAAAATTTTCAGCATAGTATATTAAATACTTTTAAAGTGTATTGTTTTAGGAAGAAAGAAACCGATTTAAGTGTATTCCTTAGGCAAGAGGAAACCCATTTGATAGGAAGAGACCCAAGCATAAATAAAGCACAACTGACTTGTAGCAGTTAAAATAACAGGCAAAATGTAAGCTCTAGTCAGCATTTGAGTGCTTTTTATTTGAGCTTCTACATGGAAAGAATTTGAATCAATGAGTGAGAAGGTGAGTTTTTCTTGGGTATTTTTTTGGTGGTGGTGAGCTTTTTTACACGCAACTATATTCATCACTACCCAGCAACTGAAGAAGTTAAAGGACAACAGGAAAAGAACAGCAAAGTTACTCAAATAAACATGGAAACTCTTCTCAAGCTTCAGTGAGAACTAAGCCAACGAGAGCAAACATGGTACAGATGGCCCATGTGAAACAACTCTGAAATACATCTTTAAAATAGGACAACAATAAGCTCACGCTCATCTATGGTCAGGAAACAGCATCACAGCTGACATTCACCATAGATGAACTACAGCTAAATGCAGCGCCACTGGTGACTTAGACAGTGTAGTACGTTTTTGGCAGAAGTGACACAGGATAGCTAAGGAACATTTACTTTATCACCTCCTTTCCCTCTATCAACCTGTAGTCTACCTCAGGATTACTTATAGACCAAATTACCTTGAAAACTGAACTCTATAAACCACCTGAAAGGAGAGAAGTGAGGGATGCATAGAAGCCAGCTGTATTCTATATTCTTCTAGATTAAGAAAAAAAAAAAGGCAGGGATTCAAAGATGTCATTGGAGGTCCAACAAGCATTAAAAAAATAAATATAAAGAAATACAAGTATATCTAAGGCATTCAACACTCATTTCACAAGAGATGCATCTGTTTTTTCCTTCAGATGACTGGCTCATGAAATAGCACTATGCTTCAGGAAGCCACACAAGGACATTACATCAATTTTTGAATGACTACAGGCAAATTTATGTTTTGCCACATGGAAAGTTCTGTCAGAAAACATTCTGGTTGATATTTTCAGAGCTTACTGTCAGTATGAATTATCAGCAATAGACATTACATGTCTATTCTTCAATTACACTAAATATATGACTAACTTCATATTTGATTGAATGGCCACAGGCATTCCTTCATACCAGATTTGCTACACCTACAACACATGGTGGTACCTAATTTGTTTGCACTGAGTAACTTAGAAAAGTATTTGGTTTATAAAAAGAGTTTTTGTAAATGGAAGTAGGTTTCCTTTTCGGATCTCTATAATAGTTCTCCAAAAATTATGCTCTCTTCCCTTGCAGACACATTCAGGTCCGATTAAATCTACACAATCCAAACGATGAAATAGAGGGCACCTGGCCTTAGTACCAATTGCCAGAATCCAGCCTTCCCTCCGAAAGAAAAATAATTTCCTGAAAGCTCATGTCCGTATAGTGCTCTAAGTAAACCAAACCAAGCCAAACCCTCCCAATAACAAAAAGGGAGGAAAACCCTCCACATTCCTCCCAGGTAACACAAGCTCCCACCACGATGCAAAGCTGAAACATTGCAGTGAGCTGCAAGTGAAACCTGTCTAGCAAGTGCCCTTCAGAGGAAACCCTGAGCAGCTGGAGCAACATCTCAGTGACTGCATCTCTCAACAACTACAATTAAAGCTAGAAAAGGCATTTCAAGAATAGGGTCATAGACTGCAGGGGTGAATATATGAACAAAGGCATGGTTTTTCACATTCTTGGGACACACTTGTACAGCAAACAGTTTTAAGAGATTATTTCTGTGTTTCTTTTGTCACTTTCCCATGACAATGGAGTGGAATCCAATGTTAGACAACTTACGAAGCAGCACCAAAAGAAAAGCATAGGTAGTAAAGACACATAGGAGACAGCACAATGTTTTTGTTTTAGCTGAACCATACACTACCAAAACCAGAAGAAATCCCAAAAGCCAACATCCCCTTACCTACAAATGAATGCAGCATATGCCTAACCCTTCGAGTATTTTTAATTCTGCTCCTTAGGGCAAATGCTCATATTTCATTCACAAGGTTGCCGACACCTAGATAAAGGTAGCACTTATAATTGGCAGCCCTACTAGCCTGAGAGATAGTGAACTATGACTGGTTTGAACCTCCAATTTTTTCCTCCTCGCTCCTGATTAGCCTTGGCCAAATCATCAAAATCTAAATCTAAATATGCACACAGGGGATCTCCCAGGGGGTCACCAATTTCTGTGGTAAGAAGAATCAACATGTTGCTCTGACTCTGCTGTTACACTGACCTCTTCCAGCAGAGCAGCACCTGAATGGCTGTGATTGGGGTCTTCACCACTCCAGCTTTCATGCCTTAGCCTCCAGGCAAAGGAGCTGAAAGGTGACAGAGCAACATGAAACTACATATGCACTAGCTGAGAACTAGCAAGTAGAAAGAACAGCACAGAGCTGGCCAGGGATTAGTACTCAGATGCAATGCAGAGAATTTAAATTATGTTCATAAAGATCACTTACTGGATTTTCAGTCACCCTACTTCCCAAGAGGAAAAACAACTCCCTGGAGACTACTTAAGAATTGCACTTAGAAGAAAACCAGAGCAGGGTCCTGCTGACGCCAAAGTCTGTGGAGCTCAGAAGGGCCACTGATATGCATTGGACAGTATTTACACCAGGCTGCAAAATGCATGACCTTCATCCTCTTTCAGCTTCAAGTACAACTGATACATTGCTATCCCCCATTCCGGATTACTCAGTAAAAAGTCCAACCGGATCTACTGACCATCTCACCCACTAACAAATCTTACAGACCAGCAAGGCAGAGGGTGGAAAAAAACAGATAATTATAACGAGAGGGCTTACATTATTTACATCCCCTTCTTGCTGGGTTTACAATAGCTTAGTTCACAGGCTAAGCTTTTCATTGACACAGATCTAAACAAGAAAGGAAGTATCAGTTCTTTTCAGACAAATATCGAGGGACAAATATTCTTGTGTCTTCAAGGGATAACTCCAAACTGGCAGCAGCACAGAATGGCACCCCAGCAGGGAAGCCCTGAAGGCCAGATTTCTTCCCCGACATGAATAAAGCATGGCTGGCGCTGAGATACACAGGTGACCTTAATGCTCCTTGTGCTAGACGTCTACCCAGATGGACACATATCCCAGCAGGACGACAGCTCAGTGGGGTCCAGACTGACCACACGGGAAAAGCAGTTCTTCCCACCCCATGAAGCAGAGAGACACAACAGTGGCCTTCTGCTGTGGGAGGCACGTTGCTTCCCAAAGCCCGGACAGCAGTACCTCAGAGCTGAGTTTCAAGGAGGAGTTGGGTTCTGCAGCCCCTTCTCACCTGTGTAGTCCCACTGAAATAAACAGGGCTGCTCAAGCGAGTAGCTGCTACTCAGAACCTGTCACCTTTGGACTCAGCATAAAGTTTGGAACTTTGAGGATTACCAGTTTTGTGATGATTCATGGAACAAACCAGTCTGTGCAGTAGCAATACAAAAATTCCTCCTTTTTCTGCTTTTTTAGGAATGCAGCAGTGAAGCAAGCAAAAAGCCCTCAGAGCATGTTCTCAGCTCTAGATGACAGCTTTCTTCCCTCCCTTCCTCCCCACAACCTTTTATTAATGTACACATTGCATTAAACCAAATTAACTGTACATTATAAATCTGATCATAACAAGGTGATTTTTTTTCTTCTTTTTGTTACTATATTATTGGGTCTTTAGAAGCTAAGTTGTTTTATGAACACCACAGCAGGACATCAAAATTTAAAAGAAACAAAGAATAAAAATAAGCTTGTAATTTATTAATTACTGATAATCACTGAAGTTTAGAATCTGTGATACTTCTTTAGATGGAATATCACCTTATGCTTCACATCCCACCACTAACCCTAGTCTCGCTGCCTGTGAAAAAGGGGTTCCTGAGTAGGAAGGCAAAGCTTGGCCCTTCAGTTTCACATTCATCTTCTTCTAGAGTGCAGAGTATTTGTGACAACATTTGGGTTTTTTATTTCTTGGCATTTAAGACTCTAGTATCAGACCCTCTGCTACTCCATTAACTACCAGAAAATGCATCACTCAACAATCATTATTTTAAAGGAAACCTGCTGCATTCCTGACCTCCACTATTTTATTTTATTTTTTTATAATAAATATTGCTTTGGAAGTGCATTAATATTTGAGGCCAAAAAGCTTTGAAAGTACAGTTTGAACAGTGAAGAGGCTTAAGACAGAATATATTCCATATCTCATAGCCGGGGTTTTTCATCAAATCCTTGTGGACCACAACCATTTGGGCTAGATTCCTCCCTCATCCCTCCAAGTCCTTCTACCCACAAAGTCCACATCCCAGTAGCTATCGCAGTTCAGATCCATGGCAGCAAACAGACAAGAAATGTCTGTAAACAAGCCATGACTCTTTCACTTTACACAGTTTTTCTTTCAAATTCGGACAGACAAACCAACAGTGGCCGTGCCAAAAACCCCAAGACATCAGCATGCTTCACAGAGGCATGCAATTAATAAAACTACATGCAGGTCACCCAGTGAAGAGCAATGTTGGATTAGGGAATAGAATGGTCTCTTTCATAGGGTTTCCAAAGGCCATATACCAAAGTAAGCTCTCTGCCACACTAAAGCTAGAACAGAGTTTCTAATTACTGGGTAGCAAACCCAATTCAAAGGAACAGACCATCTATCAGGAAAACAACATTTTGCATTTATTTCAAATAAGATCTTTGCTAAGAGCTTACTGATTTTTTTAACATCATATGGGTCACGTTATTCTGAAAAACACAGAACTAGTGAAAACTGAAGCCATCACTACCGCCACTGCCTGGTAAGCCTGGTCTAGGAGAATCCAAACCCTGTGCACACTCCCATACAGGTTTAAACTTTGAGGCTTTTGATATGTCCAAAGAAACGGTCCCACCTGCTAGCTGTTATATCCATTTCTCCATTTCCTTTCCTCCACAAATGCAGAAGGCACTCCAAATCACTGAAATGAAACTGTTTCCATGGCTTCTATGAACATAGATTATGTTTGTCTAAGTATATTATTTCTCTACCTTCTGATGAGCATGACCTATCTTTTCTGCAACAGTTAAAGAACTGCAACAGTCACAAACTCTTGAATTGTTTGTCCTTTAGACATTGCAGAGAGCAAGAGCTCCAGGCCTCAGAAGACGACCTCAGAACCGATTCAGTGCATCAGTTCCTCCGTATTAATAGAGGATCCATCTAATTCAGCAGTGTCTGCTAATATTTCAATATAGTCAGTTAACACCCATCTGCTAGCACCTCTAGGATGAGAAACACAGGAAAGTTTTGCGGTTTTTATTCACCTCTCTGGTGCACTAGTGTACTAACACAATGAAGTATATAGCATATCAGTACCCTCATCAGCCCAGGAAAGTGTCTTTCTTGTGCAGGCACCATGAGGTCAGCTGCAAATTACTTTCCAGAAGGCACCCTGAGGACAGTAGTATGGCTGGGGTGGGTAGCTTCCCCTGGGATATAGTTTTTCCTACATAGAAATATATACATTTCTAGGATGTGTCAGATTGGCCATGCATGCCCTGTGGAGATGCTCTTTGAATGTACAGGAAAGTGCATAGACTTACAAGTATCCAGAGACGAGCTTATACTACTGCTCTGACTGGGTTGCTTCAGGTCTGGAAATCCCTGGCAAACATTTGGCAGACCTGGATTTTTTCTCTACAGAGAAACAGAGTTTGGGCAGAAACCACAAGCAGCCCAGCACATATGGCAACCATAAACCTGTCCAGCTCAAGAGATGTTAAGAGGCTGTGTGTCAGCAGCCCAAGCAGAGTGGTAGAGGCTATGCAAAGATTAATGAAATACTATTATTAGGGACCTAGGGAACACTCCTGTGTTCCTAAAACTGGGTGTGTGCCCTAGGTATCTACCAACTATGTATTAGGGTGCACATCAGACACACGCATCTGTGGCCCTGATTTTCAAGAGGTTGGTCTAACAAACCCAACTTGGCCCAACTAACACTGTGTGCAAGCAGGGAAAGCACGAGGCTGTAAAGAACAGTTACAAGTGAAAGCAGCAGGAACTTGAGTTCACACGGTGAAGCCTTCCTCTTCCTCTGTAACGCCTCTTCACTGCACTCTTCTGTGCACAGGCACAGCCTGGTTCTGAACACAGTACTTTGCAAAATTGCAAAGACTTATGAAGAGGTGTGCCAGCACCTCGGAGACTGTGCTGCGCCTCCTGAGACAATGCAAGAGTCCTAATGGGAATATATGAGAACAACTTCCTCTGCCCTACCTCCCACCAGCACTTTTATTTGGGACAGATGCTGGTTTACCATCTCTTTTCGGAAACAAACACACAAAAAGAGAAGGTACTGAGAGGATGATGATCTCCATAGAGCAGATCTTCATTTGCAACCTAAGAGACCAATTCTGGAACACACTTCTGATGTCTGTTAATGATGAACCTAGGTGCATGAGTGCTTTCCTGAACTCAGTCCTTCCACAGTCACAATAAGCCAAAGCAGGAGTTGGCTAGGGAAATCAGTATCATTGTGAGACAGCATTTCTTTCTTTTCCATGGGTAATTACAGAACTGTAATATAATATAGTATTTATTTGTTTGTTTATTTGAAGAAGGATGCTGTAATAACAATCTATCAGAAGCTGTGTTGTCTGTGTAATAGAAGCTCACTTCACAGCAAATTTAAATACTAAACACACTGATCACCACGCTAAAGCTCCTGAAGACATATTTCATTATCTTTCTCAAAGAGCATTTCAAATATGATGCAGCAATTCTACCTTACAGAGAGACTAATTAAATATAGCCATATAGTTACTGTTGTACCAGTGAACCTTAATTACCCCACAACTCTTTAAAGGTTGTTTTGGGAGACTCATTCTAATACAGTGTAAAAAGTAAGCAGAGCTTCAGATAACTATTTCCTACCCACTGGGGACTAAAAATCATATTATTTAAGAGAGACTTATATAGTATAAGATATTAGCTCTTTTATATATATCTCTTATATTATAAGAGATATTATCTCTTATATATAAGAGATGCATAACTTAAATAAACAGGAAATCAGTCAGACCTATTTTTCTGAATGTTTTTCATTTGTTTTCAATCCACTCTGAAGTACTCCAAAACTGCATTAAAAGGAAACTTACTTGCTCATATTTTGTGTCCTTTTCCTGAGGGGGGAGGGAAGACAAAGAGCCCTGAAAAAATTTACAAAGGTATTGCTTTTACTTAATTTTGAACATACCAGAAAAGGTTTCTAAGGTGAGGCATGCATTACAATGAACACATCGCCGTAATCCTCACAGGATAAATCATGCAAGTGGAGCAACAAGATTAAGAAGCAATGACATAAGAAGCATCTCTGCATGAGATCTATGCGTAATCCTTTGCTCTGAGGACAATGCAGTTTCAGGGTACTGTTGAATCCGTAGATAAAGGGTTGAAAAAGAACCTTTATTGACTTTTATAGTCACTTCTTTAGCCAATATGAAGAACAATACAGGGAAGCTCTGTTACAAATAACTGCTAGTTCTCCAATCTCAAAAGAAAGATGACTGTGATGCAGACTTAAGAAGGGAGAACAAGTCCTTCAGGGAGAGCATCCCCCTTACCACACAGAATGGCACAGAATTAAGGAAGGGGATTCCTAAGGGAAAAGCATCAGAGAACTTTGTCAGAAGAAAGAGGTTAGCACTCAAGGTTTTAGTTTACAGATGAAAGTAAAAACTTTTAAGGATGCGCATAAATACCTGTGCAGTTGTGCCACAAGGTACAAAAGATCTAGCAAAAAAAAAAATGTCTTTGGCTCACATAAACACTCTGTGCACAGAGATTTATAGAAACTGTTTTGATGTTCTACAGGAAGTAATGCAAGATATTAAATTTAAAAAATACAGTCCTCTAAAACCCAATAAGCAGAAAAAAATAACCCCAAACAATCCAGCACATTCAATTCTAGCACAGAGGAAAATCTTCAGTCCAACAATCTTCTTTTCAGGGGAAGAAATACATCCTAATGATTGAATCCACTTTGGCCATTCTCCCCCTTGCTTCACACATACCAGTTCTTCCCTGAAAATGTCTTGATCCCTCCCAAAATTTGGAGAGGGAAAACTGTGAGCAAATACAATTATTAAGCTCACTTATTAAGACCACTGTGATTGGAAAAAGACACAATACATGTCCTCTCTCCACCACTCTAACCCTTTCTTTCTGTATGATTTCTAAGTCTTCTCAGCTTCCTCCTCATAGAAATGACACACGTGGAGGTTGGAGATTACTTATTCTGGAGTCTTTGGGGCACGCTTGAAGACAGGGGAAGGACAACAGATACGTTCTTGTGTTCACTGAATGACATATTAGTTAAGGGGCCACACTGTGAGCAGCAGCAATAATACCCCTCCCCCCCAATAAAACAAATAGATGAGGTGCACCTTTATATACAGTCCTGGATCTTTCTCTAAGATAGCAACCAAAACATGAAAGTTGATCTAAGCTACTGAGAATACCTTCTTCAAGATCCAACCTACATTTTCTTGCTTAATCCACTTCAAAACTCTGCCTTAAATTCAGTGCAAAATTCTAAAACGGGTAAAACACTCTGTTCCCAAAGGCAAACAACACACCATTCACCGAGGGAAGCTGGATGCACACTAGTGGCTATGGTACACTAAAGCCCTATTGCACATATAAACCTAATCCCATAGTTTCACACAAGTGAACAAACAAGACCAAATGTGTTTCAGTGTAGTGACAAGAAGTTATATGGGAGGTCAGATGTTTTGAATTATGTTTTGCTAATGGATTTAAGTGACTCTGGATTTTACAATGGCTAATATTGTCACCATGTCCACTTCCTCAGCACATCCCACTATCCCTTGCCAACAGCAATCTTTTTCTTTCTGTTAAGACCTTTAATGAAGGCTAAGTGCCTCCTTATTCACCACACTGATATACAGCTGATATGATGTTTTATTTTAGCAGACAGAGGGAAAGAAGTTTAAAAGCAGGATGTATCTCTGAAAAGAGAAAATCAAGCAGGTTTTACATTTTGCTCCCTCTCAACAGTAGGCACTACTTTAAATTGCAGTTGGCTACAAATATAAGTAAGCATTGCCAAAAGCCAGAGAGAGAAACGTAACCTGAAACAGCTACGATGAAGGAAGGAACACCTATTGCTGCTCCCAACCTGTCTACCCGCCACTGACTTGGGTAACTGAAAGAACAAGTGCACATCTTTCAGAGGGATCCCTCTGCTGCCCACTTTAAGCCTTTTAAGTTCATGCTGGTTAACAGATGGTCCCTGCACGCTCCTAAGGCTGCTGACACATATCTCTAGGTATATATACAGCCACTTAGGTGGGTACCTGCTAAGATCATGTTTCTGCTGCCTAGGGCAGCATTAACTGTGAGCAGCTAAATTTAGAAAGCCCTGCCATTTTTTAATGACATTACATGCCCTATGTTGCCTTAATCTTGGTGACTCTTTCCCCTGGTTTCCTGTTATTGTGTCATGAAGTCCCTTAAGAAAAAGCTATATTCTGTCTGTCATGATACTTCCCACCCAAACACTTTTGCCGCTCTCCCTTTGGGGCTCCCTTAACACTGACAGAGCTGTTACCCACACTGCTTGCAGAGGGGGAAGCTTGCAAGGTTAGACCCCAAGGTTATTCAGTGATGCCTATCTTGCTTTCTTTAAAAAATAAACATTGTTCATAAATTAACCTGTCCCAAAAAATTATTTCAAGCAATCTTATAAAATTCATCTCACAGAGTGGTTTGTTCTTCTGAGCCTTGAGATAAGACTAAGTTACAAATTGAGCCTTATTGATTTATTTTTGCCTTTTAATTATAGGCTATTATTTTGCAGATTATTAGTTAATCCCAGTTAGTTTTTTATTATTAGCTTTGAAATGGTCCAAGATTTTGCTGGGCTTCCACACAGAGAAAATTAAAATGATCAATTGCTCTCCATTTATTTTTGGCTATTTCAACCTAAGAAGTAATTGTGATAATTCTGAAACAAACTTTTAAAGTTTTCTGGAAAACATTAATCACATCGGTGAAATCTAAAAAAGAGCCTTCACATGTAGTGTAAGTTGTAAGGAATGACGAACAAAGAAGGTGACAAGAGAAAACTAAATTGTTCATGAATGGATGAACATGTGAAATTGCTTTAAATACAAACAATGACTACTCATTAACAGTCTATAATGCAGTTTGTACCTAACTCTGCCTCAGTATTTTCAATAAACCACCTTTACCCGCAACAACCTGAAGAGCACTCGCTAAGCAGAGAGCAGGAGCAATCATCACTCTGGGGAATGATTGCCTTAACTGGGTTCATGCAAGCACCATGTAGATTACATGGCTCTTTATCAGAGATCCTAAGGATACAGGGTGATCGTTTAAAGCCATAGTTGCCAATTTACAGCTTTAAATGCATGTATGGCAACTCTCCCAACCCAGCAGGGACAGCCTTCAAGAAACTGCAGGCCAACATATTGCTGCTGCCAGCATACGTAGCCCTGATAAACACAGGAGAATGGAAAAGGCAGCAGGAAAAGAGATGCCAACAACAACAAAACCCCACAGAAGGCAGAAGCCAAGAGCATCGCGTGAGAGATTCAGCTACAGACCTCTTCACCAGCAGTCTGCACAACATGACCTTTACGCCCACAAGCTCCCGCAACTGAGGCTGAGCATGAGGAAGAGCCATTCTCCTCCAAACATTACAGATGCCTCATACATCAAGCATAGCCACATCAAGGTCTCTGCATCTGTCTTCTAGCACTTCTCTAGTGCAAGAAAACATGGAATTAAGCAGAAGAAAGAAAACCACATATGAAAACTACTATCATGAATTCAGCAACAAAACCAAAGAACCATTACAGGTGTCAGATGTGAGCTTTCTCTTTCTCAAGGAATGCTGCAATATAACTACTCATTTCTCATTTCATCCTAACTGGGGACATGTTTTCCATTCTAAGAAAGATTCATATGGCTTAGTGCAAAGCTGTGGTAAAATGGGACTAGCTTGAGACATACTCTTTTAACTTAAGGCTGTTTCTGATGGCTTAGCGCTGTTGTAACACTTGACTGACTTAGGTTTTGACTCACTAAGGGAACATAGGAATATTTTTCCCACAGACAAGCACCCCAGTCAGTTCTCAAATCTAACCATCAGTAGACTCCTTACCCTTTTATCCACAGAACAGAAAAAAGGACACACAGGCAGACAAGTGCCACACTCAGAACAGGTCCTCCCCAGTTTGGGGCATCAAGCTTGCAGCAGACTCTAACTATTTCCAACATTCTAGCAAAGAATTAGATACAGCCTTGATGAAATTTCTCTCCCATTTTAATAAATCATCAACTATTTTATTTGCTTATAAACCATTAACCAGATGTCTGTCTGTCCAAGTACTGTAAGCACTAACTGTAAAAATGATATTGCACTATAAATTATGCATTGCAAGGATTTTCTGATTAACTGAAATATGTGCTGTAGTTGTTATCTATCATAGTTAAAATGGCATGTGTCCATACAGTATATCAGCATGCAGGCACTTAGCACACACTTCCCCTATCTTACATACTTTGTAGCCAGAATGAAACCACAGAAATTCTGGAGTGCAGAAGAAACACAGGCATTTCATTCTTCAACTCTGCCTCCCTACTTTCTTGCTGAATTTGCTACTCATTGAAGAAGTTCTTCGGACATCATCTTCATTTTGTTTCTTATGGATTGAACTGTAATTTCAAGATATGAAAATTATTACGATGCCCCTATACGAAGTCTGCAGTAAAGGCAATAATTACTGCCTTTAAAATATTCAGTAACGTTGGTTACTGAAACCCAGGGAAGGCAGCCGTGTACTGAGGGTCAAGCTGTAGCCTCAGCATATCGATATAAAACAAGACCACTGATGCATTTTAAATGAAAGCAACAGAATTGCATCATTATAGATAAATTTACCCTGAAAGTAATATGAATGAAGAAAACATTTTTAGCTGACTATATCAACAAATTGTATTACCATGTAAAGTACATTAAATTAATAATTACAATGTTAGAACTGATGCTTTTCGAACCTTATCCACAAGAGATACGCTGTCATGAATATTCGTCACCGAGAAAGTGTGCGTGCAGCCAAGTTTTATTTTGCTACAGAAGTATAATATTCCATACTGATTCTATGGTCTAAAGTCTAAGCACAAGAAACAGCTGCTAATAACACAATCTTTCATTAGCATTGACATTTTATATTATCTGAAAGCAGACAGCCTGGGACATTCTTTCTGCATTAATGGCTTTTGTCATATTGCAAAAACTTACAAACTTTAAGACTGATTCTGAAGGCACTTACATGCCTAGCTGTGAGTATTACTGTGAGTAGTCCCCGTGAAACCAATTAGCTGACTCAGAGTAATTAAGCATTAAAGCTAATTATACCTGTAACTGAGAATTAGGCCCTTTCTTTTTACTAAACTTTACAGCTAATAATTCTGAACTGGGTTGCCAGTTCTGACAATTTTATCTGAAGTTTTGGAAAAACGTGTTTTCCTTAAAGTTCTAGCTCCAAGAAGAAAACTGTGGTTCCTGATGAAACAAGAAAAATAAAAGGATTTTGCAGCGTCCCAGCTTGCAGGAATAAAATTGGTTGTGTTAACCCAACAAGCTCATCAAGCAGAAGACAAACACAGAGATAACTTTTTACTCAGGCAAATTCCGCCACATGAATTTTCTTCAAGAACCAGGTTAGCAACAAAGCACTACAGAAGCCTTAAAATCACTTGTACTACAGACAACTGTAAGAGGCATCAGGTCTGCGTTTTCTGATCCAAAAGCAAATATGTACCTTCCTTTCTTTTATCTCCTGTCACTGTTGTTCCACAGCAATGTTGGTGTCATTGACTTCACGGGTACCACCTGCCCCCCCGACACAGAAAGGTGATGCACATGTGCAGTGCCACAAGAATTGTTAAAGTATCAAAGGGGTTTTTTTAGCCACTTTCACCAACACATTCAGCACTCAGAGAAAGAGATTTTCCTCTTGCCAGTTCCACCACTTTGACTAACTACACCTTTCCCTTTAAATTGACCCCAACTATGTTTGTTAACTAAAGCCAGCATCAACAATTCCTGTTTGGAGGACAGCTGGTGAAGCACTGGCATCTCCCCCCTTTGCAGGACTTGGAGAACCTGTAAACTTATTCCCATCTGACACTCACTGAAGAAACCTAGTGTCATATTCTTAAACTGAAGGGCTCCAAAGCCAAGTACAAGAGTTAAAACCTCAGTTGCTGTGAAGACGTCTTGCCTCAAAACAGACTGTTTACCTGCTGCATATGATGTTGATACAGAGGCGTTTTCAGCCACTGCACTTAGCCCTGGCGACAGCCAGTTATCTCAAACAGAGGATTCTTGGCATACAGTGGGTGATGTTCAGTTTGGAGGCTCATTTTTCCTGGTGTGTGCACTCATGCTTCCAGGGTTGGAAAACAGCCGTGAAATGAGTGATGGGCACAGATCCAATCTTCAGCTATACTCCAAATTAAGCAGCGTTAAGACTAACAGCCATCATTCAATTAAAGTGCAGGCACAAGTTTTGGTAATGCAAAGCCTCACGGGAAAAGAGGCCAGGTCTCCGGGCCCTTTTATAAATGTATTAACAAATGCTTTGCCAAAACCGGTGATTTGGCTTCCGAAGTATGGGAGGATCTCCATGACAATAATCTGAGGGAGTGATTAGAGCAGAGACAGAAAGTGGAATTTTTCCAAGCATGCATTTTTACTAATCTTTCTCCAGCAAGAAATAAAACCTCCCACACATATTCAAAAGCCTACTACTGTATATTTCTCTCTTCCCCATTCTCCCAACCCCATTCTTTTCTGCCTGAAATCTTAAAGCCACCATAATTTGAAAGTATTTTTAAAAATACAGGTACACCCATCGGATTACCCCTTCAATATAATTTCTAATCTGTAAGCTCCATAAATCCAAAGACGTTTAAATTCGTATATCATTTTAGGGATTATTTATGCTAATCATGAAACCATGCAGAGTATTTTATTATGGATATATGCAAACATACGCTGGATAAACAGGAAAGAAAAAAACACAACTCCAAAATGCGACAACATTTCAAATTACTGCAGAGATGATTAATTGGGTTAGTGTACTAAATCATATGTAAGGATGACCAGGGGCAAATTCAGAAACTTCAAAACAGATTTTAAAATCAAATGATGGGTTTTACGAAAATTAAAAATTGATGGGATGGAGGTTTTCTGCAGAAAACTCAAGTCAAGTCATTTCACTTTATGTTCACCTATTTAGAATGTACCCACCTCAGTGAGCTGTAAAAATATTCTTTCTTATTTTACACAGCGACAAAATAAAGTCCACAACCTTCTCCTTGATCTCTGCAGAAAAATGTGTCTTATCCTTCTAGGCAAATCAACATGTATGAGGCTAAGACACAGGACATTATCTTTCCATTAGAAAGGAAAATGATACATCATTTTACTCTCCAAAAAGTATTCAGCACAGCTGTAAAGCTATATAATGGAATGAATACAACAATACAAATAATAACAGTAAGGCAGCCTACCATGAAGAATATAAGAAGCACTAGGGCCCAAAAAGAGTGTGGAAAGTGCCAGGACAGTGAAAATGGAAGAAGCTTTTGATTTCAACTTTGTGGCCGGTTCAGGCCAGCAAAATTCCCACGTGTAAAACCAACAGTCACCCTTTGTGTCCTGGCTTTCCCCCACCAACTCTGCATCACAGAAACAGCCGACTATGAACATTTCCCAGCTCACTAACATTTGTCTCAGCCATTCAGCAGTTTCTGCCAGGATCCTCCTCCCTCTTTACACCCTGTGAATTAATTCTGCTTGCAGCAGCACTAACACAGGCTGCCATGGGGTTTTTTTTTTCCCCTCCCCAATGTGAGTTATTCATCACTGCTTAAGAAAAGTAAACGGTAGCGAGTTCATTTGCCTTTCTGGACACAAGGACATTTCTTCTGTACACATGGCAGAACTGTGCAGAGCCACACAGTCCTTTCCTTCTCAGCTTTGCTTTCCCAGAACACATTCCAGGAGAACATGTGGTTCCATACCACAAAGAGATAAAACAGATCTTTCATCATCGAAGGGAAGCAAAGATGTATATTTCTACAGTCTGGCTCAGATCCCTGGCTGAAGTCAACAAATGACTTACATCACTTGAGGATCCAGCCACTTCAGTGAGATTACTAAGTGACTTCAGCACACTTAAAACCTGTGCCGCACTGCAGGGCCGAGGAGCCAGCTGGGCTCCATAGCTGGCACAGGCTGCACCATCCCTGTTGGGTCTGCTCTGTCACTGCCTCTCACTCCCCACTCTCAGAGCCCGCTTCTGCACTCCTCTAGCCAAAGGCTTCTGTTCAGTTGCACCACTGGCATGTGCTTTTAAGTTGGGCTGGGGGGGATACATTCACATTCAACAGCTCTCCTCCCCTCATTTCACAACACAGAAGCTAAATATATTCTTTCTGAAGAAATACGCCCTCTTCGTTGACCCCTAGCACAGCTACTGCAGTCACTCTGCCCTTACACCTTCTCCAAGGCATTGGCTTGCTTTCTCCCCAAGTCTTCTCCATTCCCAGGTTAAATTCTAAGTAGACATTCAACTTTGTTCAAACAAGGATTGACATTTGGTGACCTTCCCAAACATCTCAAGAAGGTCCAATGGCAGCTGATATCAAGACAGCTTCTTGTGCCACTTACCAAGAAGCCAGTTTGCTAGAATCTACTTTGCAAAGGATTGCAGTACAAAGCTTACTCTTTTTCAGCTAGGAAGGAGTAAGAGCATCTGTCTATGTACAGAAGTAGTCTGCAATAGCGACAGGCACTTGAAGGGCTAAAAGAGAACCTGATCAGATCAGCATGGTAGTCCCCTAACAAACAAAACAAAACAAACAATCAAAAATGGTAAAATTCTGACAGGGATTCCCCAAGCAGCCATATGAAAGGGGAGGCAGAAGAAAAGCTCACACATCTTGGATCATGCAGTGAGAGTTTTAAGTGGTCTATTTACTTATCAGTCATCATCTCTTCTAACTTATCAAGCTTGAAAGCTACCTACCATACATTGCTATTTTAAAAGCATAATATTTTTCAACAGGAAGAATATAAATAGGTCAAAACCTGTAGAAAACATGTAAACTTGTCATCTGGCACAGGAACAGGAAAGAGATTATCCTATTGGACAGTTGTCACAGGTGGAGGCCCAGGTTCTCAGAAGCAATTTGGGATTAGCTTTTAGGTGGCCGAATAACAAAGTTAGAAAGATGATCTGAAAACGGCTTTTAAGAAGATGTGGATGAAAAGCCAAAAGATAGATGTAAAGAGATGGAGCCACGCCAGACTGCCAGTCATACTAAAGAAAACAAATGATTGCCACTTGAAAGAGCACATCCCACATTCCTCTAGTGTTGCACTGGAGGAAGTCTTTCAGAAAATTAAAAAATTAATTTCTGTATGCGGACTGATTCAGTATCAAATATGCAAAAGGAAATCATATCTGTCTGTAGTTTTATGATGTTATGTAGCTGCATTAATTTTGGCAGAAGAGGTAATTTAAATCCTTTGGGAAACATTACCCTCTCGATATGAGCACATAACTCAGATTAATAGGATTTGCATATGTATAACAGTAGGAAGAATAACCCTTAGTTTGGAAAACAACTTTGTATTTTAATCAGTTTGGGAAGACCAGCAAAAAAACCATACCAGGGATAACTAATTGAAAAGCATTTGTTAACATGTGCTAGGCAATAATTGTGAGTTAATGAATATTTGGAAACAAACATAATAAATGAGGACATTTTGGAAAATCAAACAAAGCAGGACTGTTAATATAATCGAAAAAGAAGAGCAGGTAGAAGTTGCACTGTTGATCACTTATCAGTTGTGGGGTTTTACAATCCAGACCAAATCTGTGCTGTACGCAAATTGTATAATTGACTCTGTGTACAAAACCTCTCAGTTGTTCGACAATACAGATAACAGCAGTAATGGTATAATTATAACTTACAGCTGAAGTAGATAAAAACCTGCTACTTCTTAACTAGTGGTTGTAATTAAGAGTGGAGAAAAGCAGTATTCGCTGCATCTGCTTACGTTTCATTAATAAAAGCGGATTTTAAGTTCCAATACAGCAAAGCAGCTGCACGCTGCATCCCAGTCCTGACCGCGTCCTGACAGAAGACAATGACTGGGGAACGCGGCTCGGCTTGTAGCAGCTGTAAGAAAAATAGCTCTGTAAGCAGCGATTGAGCAGCAGCTGTAGATATGGAATACATTAAATGGAAAGCAAGCCATAAGGACGTGAAGGAAGAGGTTATTTCCTGCGCCCCAAGCGTCACTTTAGTTTCGACCGCATCAGCAGGTTGAGGAAGCAGCATTGCTTCCTTTCTACCACTTCCCCCTGCACAGGCGAAGAAATACACTACCCCGTGTGCACACGCGTGCCCCGCCAGCCCACGGGCAGCGGAGGGAGGACGAGACGAGGCGGGACACACCGTTTCCACCCCCCTCGGAGCGGTCAGCTACCGCGGGGAGGCCGGCGCTTCAGCACCACGGGCGGCGGACAGCGCCCGCAGCTCCCCGGGGCGGGGCGGGGCCGGGCGGGGCCCCTCCGCCCGCGGGACCGGCCGCACCCACCGCCGCACCCCCACCGCCGCCACGCACCCTCCGGGGCACAGCAAAAACATCGCCAGCCGCGGAACTCCCCATGAAAACCAGGTAAGTTTAGAAACTGGGGCGGTTTTTCCCACACATACCCCCCAAAAATGAATTCAAGGACGTTGCACCTCATCAACAAGAAGTTCCAAAGGCAAACCCCGCGCCACGCACCATTATCAAGTATGAGCAAAAGCAGCTAAACAAATTTCCTAACAGCTATTAGGAAATTCCTGTATTCCTCAGTCTCTGAATTCCTTGGAATGCAGAGCTGTCCAACCCAGGCTGCTTGGTTTGTGCTTTCTGAGGCAACAGAAGAGTAAAACCAGCAGCTTAGAAATGAAGTGGGTACCAGTGGCACGTTTCACTTGCTTTTTGGCTCGCTCACTCAATACCGGTTGCTAAGCAATTTTTTTTTTTTAAAGCTCAAAACTACTCACTGCCAGAGGGATTAATGAAAACACACTCTTGCACCACTTACAACATTCTTCATTTATATTTCTTGATGCACCAGTACTGTTTCTTTTAATTATTTCTTTTAGAGGAATTCCATTCCCAGGTTTGAAAGTAAAGAGATAAAGAAAGCAGGGGAGAGGGGAGGAACAGAAGCTAAGTGTAATTACCAATTTTTCCAGTGGATTGCGGGAAAGAGGTACCAAGAGACTTGCACATCCTCTGGGACCTGTAGTAAAGGCAGCACGCTTAGCTCAGCGTAGAGACGGGAGGGACCAGGTGACCTGAAGGTGCCTTGCCCTTAACTGGTTTATCTATTTATAACTACATGACATAGCATTACCTGTGACAGCACAAGTCAACACAGAGTTATTTCAGCAGTCAAATAACCATACACAGCCTTTTTATTAACACCTCACGCACAGTGATGCTCTTTCCATTTTCACTCCCAGTTCTTTAGAGCTGACACCTGGCATCTGCCGCTCTCTTCCAGCCTGTGCCATGAAATGCCAACCAACTTACCTATGGCTTGGTAATTTTTAAGAAGTCATGATCAGAAAGAAATAATGACCCGCCGTAGGATGTAACGAACCATTCTGTCAATGGTAAAACCAAACTGCCTATTAGCCATTACCGAGGGTGTAATTCCAGCAGGGATAATGGGAGGGGGAAGGAAATCCATTCCATCCCCAAATGGAGGAGATAAACACATCTCTGCCATCTCCAACTTTCTGCCAGCTGAAAGGAGGGAGGGAGGAGAGATGGGGGAGACTGCAGCATGGCAAGCGGCAACTCTGAGGCAGTTCTTTTCCCTGTACAGCTAGCAGTGAGCTGACAGGCTCAGCATCAAAGACTGTTACCACTTGGGTCATTTTGTGCGCTGCCGCTGCTCCTGGGACATGAGGTAGAAGCAGTGGAGCTTCCCGGCTACAGATACTCCCTCACGCCCCCCCACCAGCCAGAGGAAGTCTGGTTTGGTGCAGAGAACCAACAGAAAGAACTTTCTTTTCCTTTGTTTTTGAGAGCAAGTAACCTCTGGTGTAGTTTACTGTTGACAGAGCCCATAAGGAAAGAAAAGGTCAGGGAAGGAGGGAAAACCACAGGCCTAGTAGGAAAGAAATAGGATAGTTGCCATGTGCAGGATGAACTGAAGGGGACAGCTGAAATCTCAAGGGAGCCATGAGGAAGAGGTGGCAGAGAAGAAGGAGAAGCAGTGGAGAAGGGGGACGGACGGGTCAGGTGGAGACTTGCAGGAGGCCCAACCTGGTAATGGGCGTGAGGAGGTGGATGTGGGGAGCTGGAGGCATGTTGGTAGAAAGCATCAGGCTGTAACACCCATCAAGAGTCACGAAAAGCAACGCTGAGACAACGGGCGACCTCATGAGACTGAGAAAAAGTAGACAACGCGGACGCAAGTTTCTTTACACTTTTGAGGCACAAACCCATCAGGGGAAGAAGGCAAAGAGTGAGACGGGGAGAGACTTGCAAAGCGCCGAGGGCAGCGCGTCCGGGAGGGATGCCAGAAGAACCTGGCGAGGAGGTGCAGAGCAGAAGTCTTGCGGGGAAGCGGCACAAGGCTCTGCGGGGCGAGGGAAGGCTTTGAGGGGCCGCACGGAGAGGGGAAGCCGGCCCCGGCCGGGGCGGGTGGTAGGTGCGGCGTAAGGGGAGCCGGTCAGGGGCCGGGGGAGGCCGGGGAGGTGCGAAGAAGCGGGCGTCAGGGCCGGGCCGGGGAACCCGCCGGTGCTGGCGGGGGAGGAGGCCGCGGCGCCGGGGGCGGCCTCTTCCCTCCCTACCTCCCCCGCCGCCAGGGCAGCCGCCGCCGGTCCACGGGCGGCGGGGAGCGAGGCGGGCCGCCCCCCTACCCCCGCCCCGGGCCGTGCAGCGCCGCGCCGGGCCGGGGCGAGCCGTCTCTCACCTGCCTCGAGGTTGAAGGAGATGCGGGCCTCAGCGAGGTAGGGGGTGTCGCTCTTGGAGCGGACGCGGCGAATGGGTCTGCGGTCGATGTCCTCCTCGGAAGATGCCGCCATTAATGTGGGCACGGTGAGCAGCGTGGCCCGGCGAGCTGGCGAGGGCGAGTGGCGGCGCGTCGCGGGGCGGCCGGGCGAGGAGGGGGCGGAGGGGGCGGGCGGGCAGGGAGGGGGAGAGGCGCCGGGAGGGGGAGGGGAGGACGGGGAAGGAGAGAGGGAAAGGGAGAAAGGAGCGGAGGGAGGAAGGGAGGGAGGGAGAGAGACAGAGAAAACCCGTCAAGGATCTGCGGACGGGAGCGGCCGCGGCGGCCCTGCCCGCTGCCCCTGCCCGCCGGCAGCGCCTCCGCCTCCCGCGGCCGCTCGCCTCAGGGCGGCCACCTTCGCGCCGTGCGGTCGGAGCGGTGTGTCCCCCCACGGCCCTGCCCAGGGGAGGCCCGGGCCAGGCTGAGGTGCCGCCCCCCCGCCCCGGGGTGGGTCCCGGCTGAGGCGGTTTCCCACCCCCAGGGCAGGGTCCCGGCTGAGGGACTCCCGCCCAAGCACCTCGGTCTGGCTGAGGTGACACCCCGCAGAAGGCCTGGCACCTCACGCCCCTGTCTTGGGCACCCTGAACTGATCTCTTCTAGCTTAGGTGACCCAAAACCCAAAGCACGGCTGGATCGAGACCTGGTGGGATGTCTAAGGTTTCATCCCTTCACCCTGTTTCCTTGGGCAAACCCATTAAGTAAACCAAAATGGTGCACTAGGCCAAGTGCTTTAAAATGTGAAGGGGACTGAGGAGCTGACACTTGCTGTGTTTAAAACTGACCATTGCTTAAAGCTTGGGACTTGTATTCATAAGTCACTTTGGCAGGTCTTTGAAAAAAAATGTGACCGTAGGCAAAAATCAGTGACTCCATTCTCCAGCTCCAAACTGGGGACATTGTTTTGCTGCTTCTCCCCTATTCCATCTTCTCTATTTAGTAATCAGCTCTTTATGTAGATGTTATTTCTTACCCTGTGGTTGTAGGCTGCGTGCCATGCTAGGGCTCCAATTTCAGTTGGGACCTCTAGGTGTTAGTGTAGTAGAAATAATTAAAAATACTATTTAAGAAAAAAAAAACAATCTGGGTGGCACAGAAGTACTACATAAAGTGAGAGTTGAACAGTTCAAATATGTGCCAGGGGATGTACCAATTCATCCCATTTAATTCAGATTTTTTAAAGAAAACCCAGTGTGCTTAAAGCCACTAATTTGTCAGTACTTCCAAAATGTTTTGTTTTGGCCAACCTCAGTGAGATAAAGGACCAGGGAATGACAGGGCTCAGTAACTCTGAAGGCAGCAATAGTAACATTATCTGGTCTGAATTTTGGGGGACGGTTCTCTTACTCATTCCTGCAGAATCAAGACTTTTCTGTTACACTTTTGCCAATTAAACCTGTAGACATTTTGGGGCATGCTGGATGTTCTTCCACAGTTGTAATGTTGGGCTTAGCTGAAGTCTGCTGTTAGCTCTAATCCCTTTGTAAATGTTCATGAGAACTTTTGTGTTTCTGGATGCCTGGAGTGGATAAGATATAAATATATCATGTTTGCAAAGCCATTCTCTTTTGCTCTGATCTCACTGGTTCACCCTACCTAAAATGGGAAGATCTTTAGTTAGTACTTGCAGGAGAATTTTGAAAAGGATCCCTGTTCATACATATGCAGGTGCTTATAGTTAGACAGCCATTGCATCCTTGGATGTCTGATGAGCCACCATACCACTTGTGAGCGAGGAGGTACCATCCGGGCCATCTGCATCTCAAAAAAAGTCTTTACTTGACATCACATGCTGTTTGGGGAAGGGGTGGTCTTACCATTATCAAGGTTGAAGCAGATTCTAGCTTCTTCCAAGTAAGGGGTGTCACTCTTAGACCGGAGTCTTCTGATGGGTCTCCGGTCTATGTCATCCTCAGAAGATGCTGTCATCAGAGTGGGCACGGTGAGAAGAGTTGCCCGACGAGCTGGTAAGAAAGAACAAATGAAGAGAATAGCAGGAGAAAGGAGAAATGGAAAGGGGGAGGAAGAAGGAGAAAAAGAAAAAAAAAAAAAACAGAGGGAAGAAAAGAGAAAGAAAATTGCTCAATGGAAAAGAGGATCTGTAGCGTGTTTGCTGTGAGGTCCCTGCCTCACATGCTGCAGAATTTAAAGCCTGTCAAGAAGAGCAAAGATTGCTGTGTTGTGTGCCCCAAAGACACAGGTTATAGCTCTGTTCCTGCCACAGGTTGCTTCTTCAAAGTTCCTAGTTTTGCCACTTAAACTTTCTTCATTACTTCTCAACAACTGCAGTCTCTCTTTTTCTGAATGCTGTTTTTGAGGCTATAGTGACTGAGTAATGGAAGTGTTTAAGTGTTCACTTTTTAGAGGAATCTGTGGAAGCTGTGCTTGGGACACATGGCATGATGCCTACAGCAACTATTCCAAAACTCAGTTTCTTGTTGTCTTGATTTGGGCACTCAAAATTAACAGCTACTTTTTGCTTTTGATCACTTTATGTCTTAGTTTCCTAGTCATGAAACAGGGAGAATCATAATTTTCTTTCAGTAGGGATTTTGTGAAGATATAAGTTCATTAATATTTGTAAAGTATCATATACTTTAGTGAAGCACCGATGAAAAGCCCATGAAGAAATTAAGATTTCTATCTTCTAAACAGGGTTTAAATGGCTTGGGGCCATGCCTTCAAGGAGGAGAAAGCACAGTATTTAATACTGGCTCATCAAGTGAGCACTGCCCACTCCATGCACTGATGAAGCAAATGGTAGGATAGTAAAAAATTACTGTATCATCATGCAATTAGAAACCATACTAACTATACATATGTATAAGGAGACTGAATTAATGTTGCAGAGGCAACCTTCATTCTGGCATTGCCTAAGTATTTAGCACTTGACCTTACAGCCTTGATAATGTCCCTTTAATGTAGGTGTTTTTTATGTGAAATGTAATTATGAGTGGCTGTTGAATGCTTTGGGTGCTAAGCCTATAAATTACAAATCACAAACAGAAGAGCCTCTATAAATATATCCACCCAATTCTCCCTCTGAGTAGATAAAGATTATCACAAATGCTAGATGGGATCTGGCTCATCACTGAAAGCGTGAGCACCATGCACAAGTACCACCTTCTCAGCGTATTTCTTTCCCCTCCAGCTCATGTATAGCTGGAAAGAGAATTTCAGCTTGAAAGCCCATCCTTACCCTTAGTGTGGGACTATTAACATTAACTTCATCTGGGACCCTATAAGAGCCTAAACCCTGGATGTTTCTTGCTGTTTGGGTATTACCTGGTGTAACAGTCTCTGTCTTCGGGCCTTTGTAAGCCACCACACTTCAAATAACTAATAACAAACTATATTTTCCTTCTGGGACCAGAGAGCATGACTGATAGTGACTAAGAGCATTTGCTGCAGCCTGCTAACTGTGGTTCTGTCTTGTAAAAGTTTTTTAGAGTTCCAGATAATACCTGTCAACCAGAAGCCTTCAGATGCCTAAAACCTGACTTAGGCGTTAGGCATGATAGCATATAATTAGTATGAGGTTAAAAAAGCTGTCACGGTCTGTTTCTCAATTTGCAGCCTTACATATTTTACTAAACAAGCAAATATGCACTGCTGGAGGTAGCGGTTATTTCTGGTCTAACTTACTTGCCTTCTGGTTTTAAATAAATTTCTTTCAGGTTTTTGCTCATTTCTAATCTAGCATTTGAATTTGAAGTAAAAGCAAAGGGCAAGAGTTGAAATTGATTTAATGGGGTCAACTATTTAGATTAAGCTAAAGTCAAATCTGCGACTAGACTGTAAACTATTACTCCCTTGTAATAGGGGTGTACAGTAATGAAGATAAAAGGGAATGGAAAAATTCTGCTATGGATGGTTTTGTGTACTGTATCATCAAATTTACACTAAAGAAAGATTTATCTGTATATGAAGTCAGCATTGTAAAAATCATCTCATAAAACCACCATGTAAAAGATTTGGCTTTTAAAACTGACATGATCTAGCTCTAGTTAAATCAGTGAAAGGGCACCCCAGGCATTTCAGGGCTAGCTGGATCACAACACAGGACTCTGTTTGGAAAAAAAACCACCAAAATGCATATGCATTTATGGTAAACAGAGAATAAGAGTGGGCTTGTCTATATAATTGTTTATCAATAAATTTTACCTTTTGGGTCAAAATATTGGGATCTGGCTTGTATTCATTTGGACTAGAGGTAGGTGTATGCTGGAAAATGTTTCCTGGAGTAATCATTATATTTTTGACTTTGACAACCATGATTATCTCCCTTTTGTGTAGATTACCAAAAGGAGTTTTCTAGACAAACTGGAAATTTTAAGAAAATGTTGGAAAAATTTCAGAGGAAGCTAATAAGTTTTAAAACATTTTGCAATAAAAACCTAAGATCAACTCTTACGCAGCCATGGAACTGCAAAGTATAGCTGATCGCATTCTGATATCCATACGGTGACGCTGAATATTTGTGCATGCCGTGAATATACCTGTACACACTCTTTTCCTAACTGTAATCCATAGCATTCCTTATTATAAGAATCTGTTGCCATATATTTTTTAGTAAAGCTGTCAACATTAGCCCAATGCGACCATTGGGTCCGTGACAGATAACCCACCAGTATCACTAGCTTCAGCTGCTCTCCAAAAACCAGCTCAGCCTCTGGGACACATTTTTAGGAGATGGTTTTTCAGGAAAATTGGAAAGTGTCCCCTTAGAGGTCTTGGAGTAAACGAATGACATTACGATAAACATTAAGGGGCCTGCTTACACTGCAAATGGATTTGAGAGCGGTGTCCCAAAACTCATTTTAAGCAGCCACCCTAGCAGCACATGGCAGGCAAACCAGCCATTTTGGTTAAATACTTTCATTCTGTTTGCACTGTCCCTCACAGAGTTACACCATGATTGGCACATTGCACCAACACCTTGTCTGGTATTTGTGAGAAAGGGAAAAGGTTGCTTGTGGAGGAAAAATACCTTAAAACTAGAAATGCTGTAAGGTATGTAATGACACCTTAGAACTGATTATATATAATCTCACATTTGTTGTCTCAAAATATTGTATGTTACTGAAGTACGACACAAGTATGCGTTTAGGAGAAGGGAATGTGAAATCTGTAAATGATTATATTGCATGTTCAGAAGCATTTTGAACATATAATTTCAATATATTTAGTTACACCTACAGGTGGTCCAATTTTTGAATGCTGTTTGAAATTACTGAAAATATGGGGGATGGTTTGCAAAGAATTTTTGATGGCTTCCATTTTTTCCATTAAAATACATTTCCACATATTTTATTTCAAATATTAGTACAAATCTTTGCCAACAACTAGCTTTATGTTTTGAAGAGTTATAATACTGATTTTTTAATGACTCTTTTGTTTTTTAGAAAAATTTTGGACATTTTTAATCGGAAAACTTTCAGAAGTGAAAAGCTACCCTGCTAAAAACTAGTCAGAGAAAATGTGAAATATCCATCTAGATTCTTCCATCCACTGTTATAAATGGACTTTTATTAAAATGTTTTTAAAATATCTCATTTTTGACACAAATACCCCAGTCATTTTTGGCTCAGTAGGGTCTTCATCTAGAAACCTGAATCTGTGTAGCAGATTCTTACCGCAAAATGGCAAAAACTTTTGAGACTGGATGATTTTAATCTTAGTACAAGCAAAGTGCTAAAATGTTTCTGCTGGAGATGTCTGAGCCTAGATGCGTTGGAAAGGGTACGTTTATGACACATTTGTAGAACACCTATGAAAATATTTTAATTGCTGTGCTGCTGTTGCTGATCTGGTAGGATGCTTTCTTGCAACTGTTTTTTTCATTGGAGAAATATATGAGCTTCTTATTCGGGTCTGCTCCTTCATGTTTCTGTGGAAAGGGCTCATCATGGCCTAACATGTAGATAATGCACGCAGAAACGTATTTTTGTCTAAATGTAAGCTTTAAAAACATCAGTTCTGCTACATTTTGATGCATCTAGGACACGATATTCCATCTGTGCTAAAAGAAATTATTAGATTGTGAATATTCTTTAAAGACAGACCAAGCAATGGGTCCAAATGGATCTTTACCTGGGAAAAAAAAATCTTTTGGTCTGATTTGATGCCACTTCAACTTTTGTTTTGTTTTAAATGCAACTGATAAAGAACACCATTTGCAGCATTAGAGGTGGGAAATGGGGTATGACCAGCGCAAGAGGAAGAGAGTAGAACATGTGCAGAAGCACTGGAGGGGACCTAATTTGTCGTTTATGAGGAATGATTTATAGGCTTGTGTCTCCTGGATAAACACAGGAGCACATGCATATGGATTGCTCCGTGTCTCTAAAGCAAAGCTGTTGAGATCTTTGTTTGGTGGACAAATCTTTGGTTTGATGGACATCAGTAATCTGAAAGTACTTAAGATACATAGCATTCAAACACAGGCCTGAGGGTTGCAAACAATAGTACACATGCAAAAGGATAACCGCTTTTATGCACACGCTCGTTATGCTGGTTTGTGATATTTGGGTAAACATATGGACAATATGCCTAACTAGCACCTTTTGTACATTTTAAAGGAAACATGCTTGTTCCTCTGCTGTTGTGTCCAAAGGCATAGGCTTCCGAAAACAGGCTACATTAAATAAATAAACACATACATAAAACAGATAAATTATTATGAAATATGGGCAAGTAGATGCTTGGTTATTTAAAATTAATTTTTAGTAGAAAAAAGTTAGATTTAGTTTTCAGAATCACATTTTTTCAAATGTGATCCATGCATAGGTTTTCTAAAGTTTTCTATATTTTGGGGTATGGAGTACTGGATCTCAAGCACCCTAGTTTTATTCGGATATGCTGCTGAGAATTACAAGATCCTTATTTCTTCTGACTTTAATTTGGCTGACTGGATATTGAAATAAATGAACAAAAAGTTGCTGAAGTACAGTTACTGCAACTCATCGTAAGCTACTTTTATATAGTTGGTGAAGCTAGGCTACCTGACTCTGCAAGCCAGACTCCAATCATGGCACTCAGTTGCCTGTTCCTAAATTCCCCAATACTGGGGATATGTCAGAATAAGAGGTGGGAAAGGGAAAAAAAAATTAAAAGGGATGAGGAAAAAGTAGATGTTGATCAGCTACTTCCTGGGATTCAAAGGGAGGGAAATTACTTCAGGAACGTATGTTTGCTGTTACTAATTTTTAGCCTAAGAGCTAGTGACATCACATGAAGAAAAAAAGAAAAAGACTTGCAAAATAACATCACTTTGAAAAGATGTTAATCTATGGGATGAACTAATCATAAAATTTTGATGGATGGAGTATCCTAATGTTACTTTACACAAGGAATGTCTGCAGTGGAATCATTCTGGATTAGGATCTGGGGATACTGCAGCAATACGCTTTTGTAAAATATTGGACATGCAAAAGCAGAGGGGAAGCAGCATTGAGTAGTCAGCAGTGAGTGAAGTCAAACATCTAGAATGAGTCAGCACTGTATGAATTAAAATAAATGAGCAAAAGTGAAGCACAGTGAAATAAATATATTGTGGAGGCAGAATGTGAGAGGAAAATGTGGAATTAAAACTATACCTGGGAGTATTTTATTAAACCTGGAAAACTGATCAAGAAGAATTTCCTGAAATCTTTTGAGCAATCATCCCCTATGTGTCTATACAATCTTGTGCATCTGTTATCCCTTGGCCATATATTTTTGATTCCATATTTTTTCTACTTTACATTTTTTGTTCACTCCTTACATTCATCAGGTAGATTGTAGGAATGTTGCAACCAGCAAAAGCATACCTAATGTAAGTGGATCTGTAAATTATTTATAGATACAAAAGACAGTTTAAGATAAGCCTTCAGGAGAGTTTTGTTCAGTTATTTAAACATGCACAGTGTATCCTGCCAAGTGGACTGGCAAGTGACTTCAAGGCATGTAGGAGCATCTTGGAAATACTTGATTAATGCCGTTAATTTTAAGCTTCTTGCCCCCTGCTGGTGAAAGAGGAGATAAGACTGGAAAAGTGAATGCACAGGTCTCCAGGAAATCAGAAACGATTTTATCCTTGTAGTCAGAAGTCGCCTGAGGGCATAACCCAGACTCCCATGCAGGGACTGCAGGGTCCAACAGTAGTGCAAGAATGGACTCACACAGCCCAGAATGGCATCCTGACCACATGATGTCCAGCCTGTCCCATCAGGGTGTGGTGTGGAGTTGCTAGAGGGGACAGACTTAGGACCCCCTCCATCAGACTCATGGCTGCAGAAAAGTGCTCCACACATCTGAGATGGGCAACTCACCTTTTATGATGGTACCTAAAGCCTTCATTTATAATGTACTGAACAGAAGTTGTCTTCTCTCAGAATTCATCCAAGGGGCTCTATCCCCTTGTGTACAAGAGAAGGAGGGGTTCCTCGTTTCTTAATCCTGAACAAGCCTAGGTGAGACCTAGGTACCAATGACCATGGCCCTGCATGCACTTCTTGTATACAGTTTGATGGCTATGCTCAAGGCAGGGTCTCTGACATGGCACAACTGTTGGAGAGAGCATTTTGAGAAGCCATAACCAGCTTTGGAGCTGTTTGAGGAAGCAGCAAGAAGCCTCAACAGCTGCCTCCTCCCTTTTGGGAGCTACGTTTACACCAAGGCCATTGCCCACTTGCTGAGCAAGGCTGTGGCTGTGCCTGTGGCTGGCTGCATTCCTCACTGATCCACATCCGGACTGCTGACTTGATGTCCTGCTTGGCCTCATACCTGCCTCATCACCATGGACAGGTGATCATCTTGTCTGATGATCTGGGCTCTTGGCTGAACCTGGTGACTGTCACCAGTTCTGCCCTGCTCCTGTGCTGCAGTGCTTTACCTCGTGTAGGTGAGGCTGCTGCCTCTGCCTGTCTGGCTGACTCTTGGCTCTCTTTCCCTTATGAAGCAGCCTGATTCTGCTGCTCCTCAGCACCAGCCTGCTCAACTATGTCAAATATGAGGTCATTCTTTGCATGCCCCAAAGCATAACTTCTTTCAAGTAGAACTTCAAGATCAAAGCTGATGTTTCTCCAAAGCAGGCTACAGCTGAAACAGGATCTGCACATTTACAGCTTTGGATTACAGTTTGACATGTTTTGGGGAAGTTACTCCCTTTCCTGAATTAGGTCCTATCTTGCCTGTCAACACATGATTCCTCTGTGCAAACAAATGCCATTAGCACAGGCATCTTTCACTCAAGTTAGCTGTCTAGGCTGTCATAATCAGTAGAGAGAATAAGGCAAGATTTATATTATCCCAAGGAAGATGTCTAAGATTAGGTGAACCCCACTCTTAAAATCACTGTTTCTCTCCACTGATACATGCCAGGTTAGCCAGAATTCTTAGGTGGAAACATCTTCACTGAGGACACCTAAGGGATAAGCAAGCTGGATCCTGTTCCAGGCACCATCATATGCTTTCAGCCCTCATGGCTGAAAGCCATGGTAGATTTGTATTTAGCATACATTTACATCCAAGAATGACCAGTATCTTCCACACACTTCAAAGGGGAAAGACTTTTCTGAAAATTAAAGTCCAACTCCATGCTTAGATTTCAGATTCAGACTTCCCTAGGGCAAGGGGCTGGATCCAGGGGCTCACAGTCCCTTCTTTGCTGCCTCTGATTTGCAGATGCGTCACCAGGCATTACGTGCTTGGCAAGGACACCCCCTATCTCCTAGATCCCAACATATGGCCATGGGAGAGACAGTCAGGGAGGGCTGCCGGGCTTAGGATATTTCTGGCTTGTATCTGAAGACTACAGCCAGCTGGCTTCATTTACCAGGTTTTCTAAATCTAGATAATCCTACTGCCAGATCCAGTTTTTGTGACTTTTCCATCCCTCCTGCTGCACTTTCCTTGGAGGAAACAGGGAACAGCTGTTTGAATAGCAGATTCAGCCCAAATGGCCAAACTATCCTCTCCTCTGCGCACAGCCCACGGGAATGAGGTGATGGCTGCTTCTGCAGAAGGAGAGGATGGGAGAGGAGGCAGCTGATAAGGTAACACCTCTCTCCTCATACCCTACAGCAGCAAAGGCAGTTCGGCAGCTTCCTGCAGGAGTAGGGATGGGGTGTGGGTGTTAGTGCAGGTAGCAAGGGATAGAGAACCGGTTAGTTGCTGAGGGCCAAACCCCTGTTTCAGTCTGTTTGCTGAAGTCAGAGCATCCTGCATTCAACTACACAAGACCTGAGGTCAGCTGGGGTTTGCTATCATCCGCTGGAAATGCCGTGATAGCTCTTGAGTTCCTTCCCAACATTTTGCAGTCCTATTCCTTCTCTTCTCTTCCACCCACAAAGAGTGGGTACAGATGAGAATGAGTGCTTTACAGCTGCCATTTGTAATGTTGTCATATCATTAACGTGAAAACATTGGAAAGCCGTTTTATTCTTGATCAAAGGATTAAAAGGCAGAAATCTTCAAATCTCACAGAAAGAGTAAGTGGGTTATAAACCCCCTTTCTATAGTCTGTAAACAGAGCATTTTGTAGTGCAATAACTAATAACATAACTAAAGTAATACTAATACATGTCATGTGTTCTGATGTTTCTAATTAAATGGCAGAATACTGTAGTCTTCTTTCACTCAATTCTGTCATAATGCAGTTTTAAAGCATGTACACATGCTGTTTGATAGCATGATTTGCTAATAGCATCCTGTTATTACATTAACATAAAATAGTTACTTGCGGACCTTTTATTCAGTTCCAAACTAGCTACTTGAGCTATGCTATTTATGGTGGATGGGTGCATCACATTCAGTGTAATTTTTTTTTTTTTTTTTTTTTAAGAAAGTTATAGCTAATGCAGTTTAACTGTTTCTCAGAAGACCGATAAGGAAAGAAATACATTACTTTTGCCCATGTTTGGAGAAATCATGCCATTATCTCATATAGAAATGCCTGTTCCATGGAAGACAGCCCTAAAATTCTGCACAAGGATGACAGGAGTTATCAGAGCTGTACAGGCAGCATCAATGCTCACTTAATAGGGTTGAGTTCCTTGTGTACAGGGGGTAAGCTAGATCAGAGGAAGGGGATGCTACCATCAAGGAGTTTGGGGCTAAGGATGGTGATAAAGGCATTTGCTGCAGGAAACTTTGATGATGAAACTCTTCCAGAGGTTTATTGTTTGGCCTGCTGAAGCCATCTCTGTCACCTCAGAGATGCTCAGTGCTACCTCAGACAGTGAAAGCCTGAAACTTCTCTCTGCACAGGCCATATTTCACCTTTCACACCTATTGCTAGCGGGGTTTTCCATCCATCCTTCCCCTCAGCCACCTCTCCTGTTGCCAGGGGGTGGCTGTGTTGCAGCATTTGAGAATGTAGAGCAGAAGTGTTGTCACTTCTGTGCTCAGAGCAATTTCCCTGCTGGCACCCAGCTTGTTGGAAAGCAGCTGACCTCAAACACAGAGAGATGAACAGAGGGGAGAGTACTAGAGTTTGGGGAAGAGGTCTCACAAGCATGTGAGTTAGGAGATATGAAGGGCAGGGGCTGGGGAAAACGCAGTAAAGGGAGCAAAGAGAAAGGTGAAAACTTGAAGGGGACAGAACGTAAGTGCAGCATGGCTCTTGTATCAATGTACTGTTTCCAGTTGTGGAGGTAGTTAAGGTCTGGGGGCATCTGTGCTATGCTGTGGTGCACAGTGGAAGCATGCCGTTGGCATCCTTCATAAAATGTTCACAAGCAGGGGGACAAAAATTCCCCAAGTCTCAGTGCTGGTTCCTACTTGTTTGGGCCAAGCGATAGAAGCCTGTATGACAGTTCTAAAGGTCAACCCCCTGCTGATGACTTTTGTATCAAGGAACACAGTTCTGCATGACAGATTTTTTTCCTCATTTTGCATTTTAAAAAGGTGAAATAATTGCATTAAAACAAAGAATCAACCAGGTGGTAAGGTTAAAATTTAAGTCATGTATCCAACTGATCAGTACAAGCATTTCTATATGTGCTAACAATATAATTTCTCCAAGCATGGGTATGATTATTTTTTTTTCCTTGCCTTCTTGGAAGTCCTTACAGTGAAGGTTGCCTGTGCAACCTTTATTAGTTAGCTTGAGCACATTACTGTAATAGACTTTCATTGCATGAATACATATTCCTTCTTCCATGGTCCATTCTGTACCTTGCAGTGCACAGGGATGATGTTATAAACTGCTATGGCTTGTAAAGCAGTGAGTTGTAGGTTCCTGAATTTCAGTTTCTATGGAATAAAAAGGGGTTTGTTCTCATAGGGATATCCGAGAACTTACTTTAATGTTACTTCTGTAGCAATGCTCAGGTGTCCATTGCATTTTAGAGGTGGAGAAAAAGCCAGCAAAATCAGTCATTACCCTCAGCTGATTTCTTCCTGATTTTGAGATGCTTAGCATTTACTTCTGTGGTTCAATGCAGAAGGCTGTGTTGTGACAAAAATGGTTTTCTGTGACTTGTACAGATGAAAACGTATCACAACAGCTGGGGCAGCAGCTGGGCAATACAGCATGTGTTAGGCCGCAGCACATCAGCTGAGCCAAAGGTTAAAGGTGGTACTGACCCCCGTGTATCCTGGGATGGTGGCACCCCCCCGGATGGATTAGGTCTGCTCTGGGAGAATGGCCTCCAGAGGGAAGGCAGAACTCTGTTGGCCAGACCTTGAATTTGATTGGAAACTGATGAAATTAATGGTAGAAAAAAGCTGGATTGCGTTTTTAGAAAACAGGCAGTATGTAAAAACAAAAGAGGCTGATACAGATACTTGGTTCTTACAGTTTCCTTATATTTAATATGGTGTTAAAATTGTAAGGAACAAAAAAAACCCTTCTCTCTGAAATGGCAAGTTTTCTCCAAAAATAGAGCTGGTGAGAAAAATGTGAGCTTGCTTTACCAAAAATATCATCTATGTCATGAACAAGTCTCAAGTACATTAAAGCAAAGAAGCTTGATTACCCTTTCCCTCTCTTACACGGCACCTGCTCAGTGGGGGCCAGCATTTCACAGGGAGGGATGCAGACCAGTGAGAGCCTGCTGTTTGCATACAGTGTGCTGGACTGCCTCAGGGCTTTCCCAAACCAGTTATTCCTGCAGCACTGAATAACAACACGTTATGATCCTGACAGCATCAATAGATAAAGCAAGGATGAAGGGGAGGGACCCCAGAGGCTTACACAGCAAGTAGCAGGGCCATTGCTGTCCCCTCTGACTTGTCCATTTGGGTTCTGCAACACCAGAGTCTGGATCTTGGCAGCTCCTTTTGCTCCTGCTGTGCACCCAACAGCTCTCATGGTTTTTCCTTATCCTCTGAGAGGGCAAATCAGCTCTATCATTACTCTTCTTGTAATCCTTTTTACACCCCATGCATTTTGAAGGCCTTTCCTTCCCTATAGCCTCTCTGCACTTCAGTACGTCAGTCATGAGGGTTGGCCCTTGTCTGGCTCTATACATCTGAACTGTACAGTTAAAATAGTCATCTTCTGAGTCAGTACCAGAGTTTCTTACCTTGAGCTCCTTGACTGTAAAACAGTCTGTGAGCAGACTCGACATCCAAAAAGTAGTCCATTTTGAAGGAACTTTACGTTTGTGTACAATATTCCGGTATGGATGATCAGTCAGATTCCTGGGAAAGATTACAGAGACATCAGACAGAAAGAAAGGTGGTGAGTTTCTTTGTGGAAAGAACTGTGTAGGCAGTCACTAAAGTACTTTTTTTGGCATATTAGGGTCAAAGCATTTTCAAATCACTATTCATAGAACTTCGTAAGTATCCTTTTCTATTTTAGGATGTTTGGTTTAAATCCTTGTCTAAAGACATAAAAGAAAAGTCCTGCTGCAGTATTAGCGAGATTCCTAGCACCTTCCTAGAACAATCGCCTTTACTCTAGCCACAGTCTCCATTTCTTACAATACATACTTAGATTCACCTGGCTGTTACATTTGCTCTTAAAAAGAAGATCAGAAAAGCTTGGGGCAGGGACCGTCTTTAGCCAGATCCACAGCCAGCAGCTCTGAGTAGGCACTACTGTAACAGACTACATTAAAGGTAGCATTCGTGCCACTTATGCCAAAACACTGCACTAGAAAGGAGGACACAATACTCTGGATATTCTATTCCACCTAAATGACCAGAAGCCAACCTTGCCTTCCCTCTCCCCTCTTAGTGACCAGAGGTAGCAACCAAACATCCCACCATCAGTTTTAAAAGATGTGATAAGAACAATCATTAAGAAATGGTAGGCTAACTCCTAGCACTGCTTCTTAGCTAAACCAAAAATACGAATTTCGGCATTTTTCTGAACCTCGGATCTGTCTAGATCGTAGATTCCAACTGTTCACGATGTACACCGAATCAGGTCTGCCTCTGCGTGCAGAGTTCCCAGGATTATGCACATTATCGTGACCCTTCTCCAGCCTCCTTGCTATGTTTTACATTTTCTTCGACTCTGAACAACTCACATAAAAAAACAGGATTTGCAGAAAACACAATCTCTTCTCCACACCTCACACCATAGCTACGGCATATAATCATAAGCATAAAAACAGCTCTGCACAACATTTATTTTAAGACAGACAGACAAAAATACCTCCAGTCCTTTTCCATGCAAACCTAACAGAAAGGTTTGGGGCACGGAGTCTGACCCTTGCTTCAAGCAATTCCTTTAATTATGTTGGCAAAAATCAGGAAACCAGGATTCCAAAGCTTTCCCTTTTTCCTTTGATTCGGTTTTCATTGATCAACATGCAGTCCTTTCTAAAATTCAGAAGCCTATCCTGATGAAAAAACTTTTAAAATTCCTCAGCAATTCACTTTACTGTAGCACTCCCAAACCAGAAATGATACTTACTGCCGAGTATCAAGGGCTGCCTGGCAGTGGTGTAAGCTCCAGTAGTTTCAAGGAGGGTTTCTTTGATCTTACTAAATGTCCCCAGTGTAAGCAAACAATTTTGATTGTTTGATTGGAACTCTGATGAATAATGCATAACGTCAACTGGACTTCCTTTATCAGATAAAAATGGCCAGAAGATGTTGTTACTTAGCAACAAGAGGTGACACTACCATCATCTCCCCCACTCCCCCTCACCCTTCATGCTGAAAAATTAAGCCCCTGGTTTTGATTTGATAAAAACTTTCCCAAGGAAAAAAATCTACATCAAGTTTCCATAAGAATTTTTTTTTCCACTCTGATTTTCCTTGTTGCATCTCATATTCTGAGATATTTTTAAGTGTTTCATAATGATTAACCATAACACTGTGTTTTGTCTAATAATTTGCTTTCAGTAAGTAAAACACCTACTTTCTCTATCATTTACCACAAGGGTAATGAGATTGTTAAATGTTTCGCTATGAATATAATGCAAATAACATCTTGAGGAGATTAATTTCTTATCTGGTACTGCTCGTTGGACAAGGCAGACAGAAAAAGGAACACACAAAATATTCCACTGATGCTGTGAAATATACGGATTATCCAGAAACCTTTCCTATTACAGAATTCCTACTTTAAGTAATTCATTCATTCTTGAAGGAGCTCTAACATCTGATACAAGCATTCTCAAGGAATCATTGCGTTTCTGCTTAAAATACAGCCTTTTTCAAAATGTACCATGAAGCTTTTTTCAGGAAATACACATTGATAAAAAGCCAAAGCATTGTGAAAGATTTTAAAAATAAATAAATAAAACCAGATGCAGGAGATAAGTACTTACCAGTGTTACTGACCTCTTTCCATCCTACTGCCATGGAATAAGACTAAGCAAATGCAACCCAGTCTGTGAGCCAGAATGAACAGCTTCTAATTTTCACTTCAACCTCGAAATCAAGAGTACTGAATAGAGAAAGGTGACAGATCTGCTGTTTTATATTATGATGAAATGAAAGCTCTTAGCACAGATCTGAGTAGAACTGCTTTTTTTTATACCACATTAGCCTGCTAATTTGAGGAAAGTGAAAGGCTTTGTTTTACTGTCTTTTATCTGTTCTCTTTGCTACCCCCACAATTTAATTTGCATTTAAAATTATTCTTATGTCTCCACTGCACTCTAAGGTATGGAGCATTTTCTAATCACGATGAATGTTCGGTGTGGTTTTTGTGCAATGCCACTTTTATTCTGAGCCAGAAACATGGTGAGTAATTATAATTGCCAGCTATTTTCTAGAATGAAATACAGAGAGGATGTCTGATGCAGTTTCTGTTTTTTCCTCCATTTAGCAGTACATTGCAACAAACTACTCACTCAAAGCATCAGTAAAAACATAAATCAAATAGCACAGTGACACGGCATGATAGCTTAAACGTGCATATCCATAGACTGTGAAAGCAGAATATGTTTCCACTGAGATCTTTTCAATTATAATTTGCCTTTCCTGAGTTTGAAAGTGGGCTTGGATGGTTAATAAACTGAAATGTAGCACGGTTATCTCTTGGTGGCTTCCAGTTCATCTAGTTTGGCATTATTGGAGCTGCATGTTGTTTGGAATCCTGATGAAGCCAGGCACTGGGGGCTAACAAGGGCCATGCTACTAAGTTGCACAGGCATCACTTGCAAGAGGGCTAGGACCCTGCTTCTTCCATCAGGTCTTAGTGTAGTTCCCCAAAGTCTGATTTTGGAAGTGGATCAGAAATTGAAGAAGGCAGTGATAAAGTGATCCCTTGATAAATTTAGGCTCAGAAGTTCTGGCCAAGAGAAGCATCAGGAAGCAATCAGGCTTAGTCTTCCTGTATTTGCAGATGTTCTGCTCAAAAGATCAGGTATAAATGCCCTCTGAAATCCACTGCCACCAAACGTTACTGGTGCTCAAAACTGTGGGTTCTGAAAGGTTAGATTTTCATTTCCATATGAGAAAACTCAATATCGAGTAGCATAGGATTTCTCTGGCTTTTAAGAAGAAACCCAAGAAGATAAATAAACCATCAGAGTACAGGTTTTTTTGGTGCAGGTTAGAAAGTAAGAATCCCTGTGAGTAGATTACTCCATGGGTGTGTGCTCTATAGATTTCTTACATGCTTCTTTAAAGCACCCAGACAGTATAAAAGATAAGGGTGAGCTATATGTACTCCAGGTAGAATCTGATATGGCTGTTCCTACACTGGCACCCCACTAAATATGGTTGGATTGAGTAGGCGTCTCACAGTGCCACCTTAGTGGTGGATCTGGCTTATGCAAACTGTGTTCCTATTTTCAGAGGTGTAACAAACATTGTCATTCCTAAACACAAATTAAAGCAAAGACAAACAGCAAATACACTGCAAGCTTCCTTCTTTGCGTTTTGGAGAGTTGCTAGCACCTTCCTCATTGCATTTTTGAAGAGTTAGTATTTGCCATGATGACTACCGCACAGTAGGTCCCTCCAAGCCGTCCTCTGATAATTATTGGATCCATTACTTTATGGGCCAGGAGACAGTTGACTGTTTAGCCCAGCTGACTTTCTTCAAGAGAAAACCAGAAAAAAAAAAAAAGAAGAAAGGCTGGCAACACAGAGATGCAGCAGGAGAAATGGAAGACAGAACACTATACCTCACTTGCTCCAAGGATCATATCTGCTTGTTTGCAAGAAATATGGAATACTTTTTTTTCCTAGGGGCACTGGATCACCCAGCCAGAAGGAGGCTGAAGAAAATACAACCTTGCATGCTGGAGAATCTGGAGAATGTCTCATGGCATGTGTCCTTTAGCCTTTGGTGTGTCCTTCTGATCCTCTGCCATCTTCCACCATGACTGACAAGCGTAGTCATTGAAATCACCAGCAACTTCTCTACTGACCATTGCAAGATCATCCATCTTGATACCGTCATCCATCGCAGGGATTTACAGTTCACTTTAAAATATAGTGCAGCAGTTCTGACAGCTGCTAAGAGCTCTCTCTGACTAGGGTGTGCTTAGCAACAAGCAAGATAACTGCATTTATATTTATATGCTTCTGTGGCCTTCATCACTATAAGGGAAATCCTTGCCTGCCTGGTTACAAAGTCTTTAGGATGGCAGTGTGGGCTCAGATTTGACCCACAGTCCAGAGAAAGCTCTACTTTCAGAAAGGGAAATCCATTACCTCCAGTTCAGTTGAAAAGCCTACGTGTCTAGAAGAATGTTCAGGTGTAACAGTTCTGTTTTGAGGTAGGTATGATCCCCAGATCAGGCTTCACATACCCTTGAGGCTCACTCTGAAAGTTTTGCACAGCTCTTAAGCTAATGTACAGTGGTGCAGTGAGATGTGTATTCTGACTTGGTTTCCAAAGAACAGCCAAACACCTCAGGGGGAGGACAGGGAAGGACAGCAGTAGCCGGAAACAGAAACTATACTCTCCAGCTCTCTGAATGCTTCACTATGCTCTAGCAAGCCCTGAAGCCAAACTTGCAAAAACTCTGCTATTGAGTGGACCTCTTATCAACACAGGTCCCTGTCCAGGATAATGGGTGTCATGGTTTTGTAACATACGCTGATACCCATGGAGAACTAGACTGAGACTGAACTTCTTGTGAGCCAAACCATAAAACCAACCAACCAACCTCTGCCAAAGAAATACTTGGAAAAAACAGTCACACTTTGGAAAAATCTGAAGCTGGTATTCCTCATCATGTGTTTAAGTAACCCACTGCATCACATTTGACTTTTTCCCAAATTAAAAAAGGAAAACCAACCAAAAAAAAAAAAACTCTCAAGAGGGAAGTAATTGAACACTTGGCATTTAAAAGGAGTGAGTAGCCTTCTGGTTTTCTAACAGTCAGATATATGTAGGCATAGGGCTGGGTATTTTCCTACCCTGAACTCTCTACTGAGAACATAACTGTTACTGTAATGACTCAGAGCCTTGGGAAAAAAAGTCTGCTGCTGACAAACACTAATATTAACCTGAAAGAAAGTGGGAGAGAGAATGTAATGTGTGACTGAAGAAGTGTAGGCAAGGTGATTATTAGAGTTGTTTCCTGAGGGATACATTCAGAATAAAGGAAGAATATAAAAGTTTAAGCCCCTAAGCTATAAAGAATGGGGTTTTTTGAAATTATAATTATCAGCCTTGTGCTTAGATATATTAAAAAGAGAGGATTGCTAGCAAAATTAGGACACAAATATGTTCACTATTTCTTATTTGTAATGAAAGACAAATATTATGATGCACACAACATACAATAAAACACAAAAATATTCAAATGAGGGTTACAGATGCTTTACAGTGATAGAGGCTAACATTGATGCTTTCAGCAGTTTCTACAAATTTTGTACAACTCTGTCTTGGAGTCCTGAGGCTGAAATCACTTAGGAATTTTAAGAGAGTTGCCCAGAAGAAGAGGCACTCCCAGTGCAGAGGTATTTATATTTAAATGCTTCTGCCATAAAAATTATCAATATCAAGAAACAATGAAGAGACCATAAAGGTAGCCATGGCTCTTGAAATCAGTGGAAGGTTTGGTTTGGGTTTTCACAGCATCAGGGTCACATTCTTGTTATTTAGCTCCAAAGCAAGAACTGCATGGATTCCAATGCAGAAGAGATGAGCTTGAAGAGAGGCAGCTCCACCATCCTGTGTCATGAACAAGAAGTTCAGGAAGTTTCTAGTTGAGAAAATCTTAAAAGTGCTGTCATGGAGAACAAAGGTTAGCTATCCTGCATAGAAAAAGTCTATTCTAAGATGATATATGGCAGTTTGATACGCCTTCATTTGAGGGAGGAGAGGTTGAAGTCATAATTGTATGATAAACATATTAGAGAAGAGAAATTTTGGGAAAGCATGTATGTTAAAGCCTAATCCTTCAGTCCTTATACAGGCAGAAATTCTTCTGCATTAATAGACCTTCGTCATCCTCCTCAATTACACGACCAGATTATTATTTTTTTCTGTAACAAACTACGCAGGAATGGAAGAAGAGAAACTTTTCCAAATTCATTCCCATGGGTGACTTGGAAGTAGAGAAACACAGAGCTATCTGTGGCAGGGGAAGTGGATGAAACTAGTAAAATAGATCTTTTGGGTAAGCCTTCCTCCACTGCCCCACCAGCACGTAGCACTGATGGAGGTGGAGGCATCCCTTTTGGCTTCCTACTCACTTTTCAAGGAGTTCTGGCAAAGGAACTTTAAAAGGATTCAGAGGAGCTGCTGGAAACAATGACAGACAGACAACAAAATCATCCATCCTCTGTGCCTCTCTGGGACTGAGCAGCCACCAGGGCTTGAGCCATCCCCAATGCAAAGGACAGTGCGACTGGCCAAAGATATAATAGGGAATGCCTTTAATTTGCACTAACGCAGGGACCAATAATCTCAGTCTTAACCTTCATTGAAAGGGAAAACCAGCATGGGGAAACTGGAAGCTCCTGATGGCCTTTGAGAAATTGGATGAACAGTGGATGTAGTTTCAGTTGGTTGGTGGTTTACATGGGATAAACAATTCTGAAGTAACTGAACTGAATAAATACCGTAACGTGATAAAAGTCTAGGAATTGCAATCTGGTTAGAACAAAACCAAATTACATCTTGCCAACTGACTTTATGTAAGGCAAAGACATAACTGTGGAGTATTAATGAAGTCACAAGGTGTAGTCCTCAAATAACATGATGAGATTTAATATTCATAGGGCACTGTGCATACATAGATAAGTAATGCATATGAATGCCAGTCTTTGAATAATTTACAATAAAAAAAAAATCAGTCTCCTTTCCTGTTTCTATGTTGTGCTATCCTCCAAAAACTGCATCAACTTCTGATAAGGTTTTCAAAAGTGTTTGGCCTATGGTTTTTATGATTAACTTCCCTAGGAAGACAGATCAATGATGAGAGCTTTAGAAAAAAACATCTACCTGTCTTATCTTTCCTACCTTGTGTTTCTCTGGAGCTACTGAAGAGCCACATCTTTTTCATTGGGAATATTTATAGGACTTGTAATGAAACAGGTGAATGTAATTGACAAAATCATCCAGATACCTTGAGTATTCCTGGACACATTACTGTACCCCACTACTGGAGTTATTCCAAAGTTTTCATGTACCTTTAACTTAGTTTGGACACAGGGTTTTTTATGTGCACAAGTTGGATATTTTTGTGCATTTCAGATATGTAAGTATATGCAATTACAGGTTGCTGTGCTTTCCGTACTTTATTGAAGGATTTGATCCTGCATAAAACAGGCCTATGCAATGTCCAAAATGACTAGCAAGATAAGCCAGAAGAACATAATTTTTTCGTAATGATAGCGAGACTGTAGGGCTGTCAGGTTACTTCTGCCTTGTAGCAAAAGTATGGCCTAAAAGAGGAATATCTGTTGCATCCTCGTGTTTCATTAGCATGATGAGGGCTATACTAGTTCTCCTGTCTCCTCAGACATGCCTGCTTTCTGCCCACATCCTCCTCCTGTTTCACCATACACTGCAGGCCCAGGAGAGTGCTTCAAACTCTTCATGTTGTTCGTGATTTCAAAGAATTTCTGCTTGCCTTTGAACAAAACCTCTTTTCACCTTCAGTAGGAATTTGTAGGACTAACGCCAAATTTGCATTCTACCATGGAACAACTAATGCAGATCCTCTCCTCAGTTTCTTCAGCTTGACAGAAGATCAAGTCTTTTAACAGAACAACCAGACTGGAGACGGTTTCTAAAAAGTATCAGCCGAGGACAGGTCCAGTGTTTTATGTGGATGGGACTTATGTTCAGTCACCCCCACTGAGAAAAAAAATAATGCCTTTATTCTGTTGCCCAAGTTTCACTAATTGTTAGAGACACTACTGTCTCATTAGTGAGGTGTATCCCCATGAACTGACGGAACAGCATGTACAGGCAAACTGTAAATAATTGCCCTGACAAATGACATTTCGCAGTCTATGGGTGGTCGTCTTAAAATAACATTCGATGTTTGCTCAGTGCCCCCCCAGGTTGATAAGTAATTTTAAAAAAACATTGTCTTCAGGAGAATGAAGAAAAGTCACTTGTGGCACAGCCTAGAAGTTAGATTTAAAATAAAAAATTCATCTCACAGGTGCTTGTTTAAAACCTTACTGAGTCAAATCTAAACTCACTGGACTTTCCATTGATTTTTAATAAGTACGGCACCTCAGTTTCTTTCCTTATGGGGCAGATCCTTCTCTTATGGGCTACCTTCAGAAACACTGAAACTTATAACATTAAGCCTCCTGATTAACTCTCATTTGCATATTGTGTATTAGTAATTTCTGAACTATTTACATTTTTTAGCTAGCAAAACCAGCAAGTGTCCAGGCACAGCTGGCATCCTACTCCTCATCACACTTGGCATGAGTGATAGTTTTAACATCAGATGGCCGCAGGCTTAGATCACATGCCGAGATATGCGACTCGCACCTCTCAGCTTTTTGACATGATCACGTGGGAGCTCATAGCGTAGCTATAAATCCAGGGCTTGCTTTCTGTTCATTTCCAGTATTCAAGCCAAGTGAACATTAAAGCGAGCAAATAGAAAAGCCTGGCCTAAAAACCAGATCTCACTGGTTCTGTTGTATTTGGGGTGTGCACAACAGTAATTGCAAGACATGGTTTTCCTTGGGTTACTACTCCGGCAGATTTACAGATACTGCTCAGGAAGAGGGGTTGCCTGATTGCTCCCATGTTGCACAACAGAAGGAAACGTGAAGCTCAGAGCAGCTGTGGAATTCCAGCCCTGAAGCTACAAGGACGTGTGTTTTGTAAAGGTCAGTGTCTCCACAGAGAGGTGAGGGTGATGCCTGGTCTGTTAATGTAGCCCCACTGCATTCTTTTGAGAAATATGACTTTAATATTTCCCCTTCCCCTATAAAAGACTCCCAGGGTAATAATAACAATAAAAAACTCTCCCCCCAATGTTTTCTTTTTAAACACATCAAGCATCAGGAAAGCTGTCATTTCAGACCAACTTCTGCCCATCCCTATGGCAACTAATGGAAGCATTTAATACTATATATACAAAATGTAATTTGCTCCCCCACCATCTCTAGTTATACTCTTATTTTTATGCTAAAATTGCTCTATGACGCCTACAATGTTTGGAAAATGCTTCTGAAGTGACATGCATCAGAGGTTCAACGTCACTGAAAAAAACTCAAGTGACCAATTAAAAAATACTGACTTTGAAAAAGCGGTTGAGGAAATTAGCAGAGGCCAAAAATATCTTGTCTGAACTGTCATATTTGTAGTCTTGGAATGCCCAGTATTAGAACTAACAATGTCTTTGGAGAAGAAGGGGAGAGGAGAAATCAGGCACTGATGATCAAACCAGCAGAAGTGACAGTATTTAATATCTTTGCAGGCTGCAACCAGCGGTCCCTGCCACAGAAAGAACTTTAAAAGCTACGAAGCAGTCTGGAAGTCCTTCCTCTGCCTAGCTCCTTATAGCTTTAGAAGTTACTTAAAGTCAGCTTGAACTCGGGGCTTAAAATACTAAAATAAAAATAATGAAAAGATAAAAGTAATATGGATTTTTAAAATCTCCTTTTCAGAAGGAAGAGATGTAGAGTATTCATTGCTTACAGTTCTGTGTTATGAAGCTTCTGTAACAGAGAGCACACTTAGAGTTATTATTTGACTGTCCAGATCACCTGCCTTGCTGTTTTCTATTCCTTACCTCTTTTAGCTATACCTGTTTCAAACAGAGCTGAGTACCACACAGTAAAAAACTTTATTAAATACAAGCATAGTAGGAAATAACTTCTTTCTGTTACCCATTTGAAGTGGTCAAACATGCACAAAAAGCATCTCAGTTTCAAGTAGGCCAGATTTAAAGAAATATGTAAACATATTTTATAGTATGTAAACATACAAATCCACATATGTTTGGTTTTATATGTATAAACAAATGAGACAAGCAAGAAGAGAGCTGTTACGTGATAGTACACCACCTTTCTCATTGTTATAACAATAACAGAAACTCCCAGGTTATCAGAATGTCTCCTGGGTATCTCAAGTAGGGATTTCAAGTATGAAAAGGGTCCACTTCATTAAACTTAAGAGACAGAGTAGCTCTGCTGTTGCCTGAATTCTTATATTCCTTATTAGAGTATGGTGGTCTGCAGACAAAAGTCTTGTAACAATCACCAGTCAGCAAGGACAGGCATCACCTGCAAACAAGGCTGAGGAGGCTTGTTATAGTAGGCTTAGAGAAAACATGAAAAGTTATGCAGAATTTTGTGCCTCTTAGAGATGCCCAGCATGGGCAAGAGAGAGAAGTACCAGCTAACTTAGGAGATGGGTATCTACAGTATATCTTTTGGGGCATGCAAAGGAAACTCAGCTTTTGTGGTGGAAATAAGCGGGCATAGTACCATTACAATGGTGACTGAAGCTAGACAGTGCCAGCTGCTTCCTCTAAGGCTTTCTTGCGCCTTCCATGTGCTAGTCCTCTAGCAGGCATAGACCATTGGTAAACATCTACAACCTCCTAGCATGGTTCAATGAGATGAAGGCCTAACCAGGTACCTTTCCAGCAAAGGAACCACAGAGAAAACTGAAGTTAAGAGGAACTGACCATGCCTTTGCAAGGTGCGCCCCTGAAATATTATTGTCTATCTGGAACTACAAGTGGTGGGTAGATGGAAATAGCAATGTGCCAAAAAGGAGTAGGACAGAGTCTAGAGGAAGGAGGCGGCAATTGCTGTACGGAGTGAATATCGCAGCATGCTATAAAACAGCTGTCTGTAACCCTGTGATATGGGGTACTTCACATGTTTCGTATTTGGCTTGTATTTTTGGCATGTGTAGGTACAGGAATATAAGCAGCTCAATCCAAGCTGGCTAATACACACAGATAAAACCAGTCTCTATTCAAATCAGGTCCTAAACTGAAATTCACTGACTGTGGCAGGATTTGGTTTTCAAGATGTCTTAGTATTAAGATTAAAAGGGCTTCTGACACCAAGCCTTGTAAGAAACACACTTCGTCACAGAGTTCGGTGAACAATTTCCCACAAGATCATCCAACAACAAATTTCTCATCAGGGCTGGACTAGAGCTCGAACTGTGCCACCACCCCTCCTCCTGCTCCACGTTCTCACAACTGAAGAGGTACTTCAGCTGGGAAGCTGTTCTCCCTGGGCTCTGTATGTAGTCAGCAGCCAACAAAAAATAATTACCCCAGAGGTTACTTCAGAGTAATCCTGCCTCGCTTTCCTCACTGCTTTTATTACGAGCCCGCAGAAATGCGCGCTCTGTGAGAATCCTTTTTTCTCCCATCAAGCCCAAAGGGGCTCCATGTTTGTAGCTCCTGTGGTAGCTCAACATCCACGGCTCACAGGGAGGTTTCAGTGTGTCTCATAACAAATGGGAATGAGTTGTCTGACTGTAGAAATGAGGGAGAACACAATATACTTGGTTTAGCTTGAAAATGGGATATGGTGTATGACTAAATTAAAGTGTCCCTACCCAAAGGGACTAGCTGGACAGTATCTATAGTAGCACTTTATTGTATACGACAGGCTCCTTTAGCCGAATGCAGGCACTACTGAAATCAGTCTGTGTTTTACACCCATCTTCTGCAAGCCCACTGTTTGACCCCATGTGAACAGTGCACACTGGGAGACATTAACATTTTTTTAGTTACGTGAACTTTCAGTACTAGGCTGTAATTTTCCTGTCAATGCCTGGAGCCTATGAGAAAACGCAATTTGCTGGAAACAATTGTAAGAGTCTGAGGAGGTGAGGACTGGAACACACAAATAGTGTGTGTCTAATAAGAGAGCGATGTAGCATGCTCTCCAGGAAAAGGATTACTGGAGAAGGAAAAAGTGTTTGAAGGCAGTACTCAATGCAGAGTTGCAGTCTAAATGACAAACAGCATAGTGGGATAGATCAATAAAAGGACAGCAAACAACTACAACAAAAATACAGATTCACAGAAATACAAGACAAGGGGACCTGGAGAAGTTATATAATCCCTGTGCGCCGAGGCAAAATTAACCTCACCAAGCTCATTCTTCACTGACATTTCTCTAACCTACACTTTAAAACCTCCCTTGAAAGACAGGACAACCTCCCTGGTAGGCTTTTCTATTGTTATAATACCCTTAGGGTTATAATTTATTTTCTTAAAATCTCCCAATTTCTCTGCTACAAATTGAACTTTTTTTTCCCCCTTTTCCTCTGGTGAATGTCATGAATAATTGAGCAAGATGGTGTAACAGACGTCTCACATAGAAATCATGTATTCAGTTACTTTGCTGAAGGGAGAATTATAGTTGTCTGTAGGTGACTAGAAATCCACCATGATATTCTGAAATGTGAGAACCTTTGAAGAACACAGTTAACCATTTTCTTCTTAATGAAAAAACACATTTGAGATGCTTACAATAAATATTTGTCTAGCCCCTCAAGCGCTCTGTTCTTCAAGCCCTCTCTGTCTTCTGCAAAGGTTTTTTACTAACTTTTGTCACCTCAGAAAACATTGCTGTTTAGTTAATGTGTTTAATAATCCATTGGACTTCCCAATTGTCTGGAGGATTGTGACAAAGCCAGATATTGTCATTAATGATTAAAAAAAGGCTATTTGTCATTACTGTTGCAATAAGATGTCCTTCCATTTTCACACCCATGACTTCTTTATTCTTACAACTCATATGTATTTCTGTAATAAATAAGTTCCTGTCATGTAGTCACAGACTTCTCGCCATCTATTTTCTCTGAGGACATCTATCACCATCACTTTGATTTGTTCCTTTAAGTTAAGTTTGCCAACTGAAGTTGGGCTAGGGCAATGGTGATTCCAAGATTCAGCGGCCAACACCAAAGGGATAAGATAGGAGGGCTTGGTGATGACAGGGAATCACAGTGGAAGACCCACCTTCCCCCTCTAAAAAAAAAAAAAAAATTTATTCAAGCATAACCACAGCAATGTATATTCATATTGGATTGGCTAATAAATACTCTGAGCAGGATAAAAGCTAAAACTTGACAAGTGAAAAGCAGAGCGGCTTGAGCTCCCCCTTTACAAGGAAACAGCAAATGCTGCTGCTCCTAAGAGCGGCAGCCACAAGCCCCAAGATTGCTGGGTCCCTTCTAGCATAGAAGCTGGGCTTGCTTTTCCACTGCCACTGGGGGAACTGGAGGGGCTGGGACAGCAACTGCTGCTTCTGGGAGGGACAAACTCCCCAGCAATAGCTGCTTGGCAAAGCAAACAACCAAAACAGACCTCTAGCAAAGAGCTCTGTAGCCACTGCTGTCACACCGGCTCTCTTCCTCCCTGACAGTCTGCTTTGCTATGAAACTCTGCCTTGCCTAAACCTAGAGCTGTCTGTGAGAAGGAGCCCAGTTATGACCTGGGGTTGAGAAGATCATATATCCAAGATGTAATTAACTGAATTCCTTCTACTGTGATTAGGAGGGACAGCTTCATCCCAGCTGCATTTTGTTCCTCAGTTCATTGCGGATCTGTATTTTGCTAAGAGATTTAGCTAAGCACTGTACATATCTGCTTTAAACAATCTTTTGGAAATAAATAATTTACAATTTGTACTATTCCACTACTATTCGTCTTCTTCATAATTTGCCTTTGTGAGTCCCTAATGCCTGTAGTCATAGCTCAAAAGTCCCACTGTGGCAGACAACAAAGAAATAATCACTGCCTGAAAGAATTTACCATCTAAATTTTTTTTCATTAAATTCAGTAGCAAAAGCTGCTGGGAGAAGGGCCTCCTTGCTCCATGAAAGAAAACAGGGGAATAAATAAAAGAGCATGAGGAAAGGACGGACCATTACCATTAGTGGGACACCAGGACAGGCCTTTGTTTTAACTCATGGGCATAATGCACAAGTGCTTCCTACATTTCAGCAAGGTATAACCTCACCATATTTCTTCCTTAGGCGACCATGTTCCATTTCCTCCCCTTCCTAAGACTTCCTTCATTGCTGCTGCTCTTCTGGGATTATTTTTTTTACATTTCATCCTTTCTGCAGATTTTCAGTTTCTATTGCTCCTCCCCACACAAAGACCCAACCACATGAGATTCAGTACACTAACTTTTGATGGTAAGAAGAAGAGAAAAATACATCAAGCTACAGGCAAGCAGGATGAACAGCAGAGTGAGCTCCTTCCTCCAGGACATAGCTGTTCTGGCTCCAGCACACAGAGTGGCACCTTAATTACAGGCAGGACAATGTCTTCCAGGTCTTGATCTCTGCCATGCAACAACCTCTGCTTTAGAGCAGGGGTTGGCAAATGTAACATGGGTGCCAGACAGGATATGTAAGAAGATGATACAAAGGGAGCAATGCCACTGAGAGAGGCCTCATTAGGAAGCAGCCATCATCAGCTTCTGGCTCCCAAACCAGATGCTATTCATGCATTTTAAATGCTACACAGCATTAAAGTTTTGTGGGTTTCCACTAGCACATGTGCAATCTAACTTGGAAGAGAAAAATAGAAGCCGGACCACTCTCTGTCTGATCTGTGTCTTAGAAGTCACTAAACAAGGCTACGACATATTGGGAGAGATCCTGAAATACAGATTCAAGTAAACAATTGTAGAGGTGCAGCCCCTAGGAACTGGATAAGATGGAGAGACCACCCATGAAATAGATAAAGCAGAACTGTTCCCATCTGAAATACTTGTAACAAAAAGCTTCTGTAGGGAGCACATACCTATACAAGAAACAGAATTCATAACAGAAAAGTATGTAAAACACATTTAGGTGATGGGTTAAAACAGTTTCTCCTCTCTGCACAGGTTGTTCATCTCCCGTGGATGTAGTACTGCTATGAAATGGTAAATAGCTGCCCTGACATAGATGGACTTGCTAAAGCTGCAGAAGTGTGCTTTTTACTCAGCTAACTTAGGAAAAAAGTACACTTTTTCTCCAGTCATTCTCTGGCAAAGTGCAGTATATCTAATTTTGTTAAATTCCAAAACAGACTGTGCACCAAAGTACTTGTAGGTGTAAAGCAGAATGTCAAGGATGAGTCAAAGATTAATACCTAAATTATAGAGTGTGAAATGGGAATTACAGTCTTAAATATCACGTTAAGAACTAGGAAGTATTTACCTAATCTAAAGCACTACTTGCATTGTAATAGGCAAAATGCTATTCCCTTCAGTTAAAGGGGATTCTTTAATAGTCCCAGGCTTGAGCAGGGGGACTGCATAGGATGAAGTGGCAATTCAACGATAGACTTCTACAAACTTCAACAGAACTCTTATTCAGTGCAACACTCACTTAAGTACAAGGCTATGCTTCAGTCGTACCCGTTTCCACTGTTCTGCAACACAGATGAATTTAGGACTGTACTTAGGTACCTAGAATAACAGATGCTTGACTAGTTTATTTCCTTCAAACATATTGCTTCTTCCATTATCGCACTATAAGATTGTCAGGCAAGAAGTTTTCCGCTTTCATCAATCTGACCCTTCAGTCACCTCATTGTCCTGTTTTTCATCCATCCTTACAAAGCTTTCTTTTCCCTTCTAAAAATAAACCTAAAAATAATTTGGCTACCTTAGCAGTAGTCTTAACAACACAAAAAACTCTATGTGATGCTGTCAGGGCTTCCTGCTTTCTTATTTTCACCTTTTGCCTCTGTCAATGTGACGCCCATCTACAAGAAGGGCCAGAAGGAGGATCTGGGGTGACTACAGGCCAGTCAGCCTGACCTCAGAGCTGGGGAAGATTATGAAGCGGTTCATCTTGAGTGCGCTCACCAGGCATGTGCAGGGCAACCAGGGGATCAGGCCCAGCCAGCACAGCTGCATGAAAGGCAGGTCCTCCCTGACCAACCTGATCTCCTTCTATGACCAGGTGACCCACCTAGTGGATGAGGGGAAGGCTGTGGGTGTTGCCTACTTCGACTTTAGCAAAGACTTTGACAATGTCTCCCACAGTATCCTCCTAGAGAAGCTGGCGGCTCATGGCTTGGACAGGTGCACTCTTCACTGGGTAAAACACTGGCTGGATGGCCGAGCCCAGAGAGTTGTGGTGAACGGAGTCAAATCCAGTTGGCAGCTGGTCACAAGCGGTGTTCCCCAGGGCTCAGTATTGATGCCAGTTTTGTTTAATATCTTTTTCAATGATCTGGATGAGGGGACCGAGTGCACCCTCAGTAAGTTTGCAGATGACACCAATCTGTGCAGGAGTGTCGATCTGCTTGAGGATAGGAAGGCTCTGCAGAGGGATCTGGACAGGCTGGATTGATGGGCCAAGGCCAATTGTATGAGGGTCAACAAGGCCAAGTGCCGGGTCCTGCACTTGGGTCACAACAACCCCAAGCAACACTACAGCCCTGGGGAGGAGTAGCTGGAAAGCTGCCTGGCAGAGGAGGACCTTGGGGTGCTGTTTGACAGCCAGCTGAACATGGGCCAGCAGTGTGCCCGGGTGGCCAAGAAGGCCAAGAGCATCCTGGCTTGTGTCAGGAATAGTGTGGCCAGCAGGAGTAGGGAAGTGATTGTGCCCCTGTACTCGGCACTGGTGAGGCCGCACCTCGAGTACTGTGTGCAGTTTTGGGCCCCTCACTACAAGAAGGACACTGAGGTGCTGGAGCGTGTCCAGAGAAGGGCAACAAAGCTGGTGAAGGGTCTGGAGAGCAGGTCTGATGAGGATCAGATGAGGGAACAGGGTTGTTTAGCCTGGAGAAGAGGAGGCTGAGGAGAGACCTTATTGTTCTCTACAACTACCTGAGAGGAAGTTTTAGCGAGGTGGGTGTTGGTCTCTTCTCCCATGTAACTAGAGTTAGGATGAAAGGAAATGGCCTCAAGTTGTACCGGGGGAGTTTTAGATAGGGTATTAGGAACAATTTCTTTACTGAAAGAGAGGTCAGGCATTGCAACAGGCTGCCCAGAGAGGTGTTGGGAGTCACCATCCTTGAGGTGTTCAAAAACATGTAGATGTGGCACTTCAGGACATGGTTAAGGAGGCCTGGGGGTGTTGGGGGTGTTGGGTTGACAGCTGGACTTGATGATCTTAGAGGTCTTTTCCAACCTTAATGATTGTATAACATTTAATTGCCAGCTCTTTGTGGTAGGACATTTTTCCTGTGTGCATATTGTCCTACAGACGTACTTAGATGCTCTGTTAAAAAATAATAATTAAAAAAAAGCATAAAAGATTAGAGGTTTAATCAGCTTGTTAATTTCTCACTGCCATTAAGCACAACACTTGGTAAAGCTCCAAGGATATTTTTTTAAAAAAACACAGATGAAGAGATAGTAATGATACTTCATTTGATTCATAGACTAACACATGGAAGCAATTCTAGCAATGCTCAGAAACAAGTTTCAGCTGCTTCTCAGAGCTTTACCAACTAACTTCTGGTTTAGTAATCAGTGCCCAGCAAGTCCAGTGCTGCTTAAACCACATGCTTCAGCAACTGATACTTTGCACTGCTCATTAGCTGCTGACAAATAGGATACAAAAATAAAACTTTGGGAAGCAGACTTAAATAGAGTTGTGAATTGATTATAGAGAACACTGCCAAAAAGTGATTTTATTTTTATTATAAAGGAAAGTAGGTTCATCAGTGAAGTAGTTCCAGAGACCAGACTTTCAAAAAAGTTGCATTTTTATCAGTTAAAAATACTAAATAGCTACACACACACTTATTTTTAGTAGAATCTGTTAAATATCACTTCTTGACATCAGCCAGCTCACTCTCACTGCACTCCAAAGTATCCATTTCATATTTTAGCATCTTCAACAAGTCTAAAATGACTTTTGCTCTATACTTTACTGTTCAGCCCTCTTCTTAGCAGAACGTAATTGCCAAAGGTGGTAACCACAAAAGGTAACCAGGAACAACAGAGATGAGAAATCTACAGATAAGTTGTTGTTCTGGTGCTTCCCAGAAATCCTTTATAAAGTCAGGACTATGTTTATGACAGAAGGCTCAAGGTCTCCTTCAGCAGGGTTGCCTCTATAGCCTGTCTTGCTTTCCTTCAAGCTATTTCTTATATTATGGAGACTCAGGCACTTTTTCTTCCTGTCTCTTAATGCAACTCACTTTGTCTAATATGTGGATGGGTCAAAGAAATAGCCCTCTACCTCTAGATAAAATTCTACTGCCCAAATATCTGCTCTAAAGTCTGGAAAAGTGACTAAAACTGAAATGGCACTCAGTACATGTAAATGAAATAGAGAAAGTAAAGCTAGTTGAATGCCTGTAAGGATGCAGGCTGCTGCATTTTGAATATACTAAAATACAGAATACTTATGAGAGCCCTGGCAAAGGAAGGTATTGCAATTCTGTAAAAGTCAAGATACAAAAGCTTTCGTCATCGGTCCAAATATGTTTTGCTGAGCACTGGTCTATGATTTTACTAATCGACCTAGCATTGCTGCACTTGGTGATGCGTATGATAGACAGTCCTATAAAGCCTGGTAGAACAAACGTTGTATTATAGAACAGAATCACTGTGGTTGAGTAATCTAATGGCAGCAGCAGAGACGGTCACTAATTTAATTTTTGGGTTTCTGCTGTAAGCCTATGCCACAGTCACCACTGAGCATCTCTCAGACAAGACAATTCACAGTATAACATTCCTAGGAAATAATGAGGTAGCACCTATATAATTATAAAAGCTCTTTTTTTGTCTGTGTCACTGTGCCAACTGCAAACATGTAAATGGTATCAAAGCCTGTCAGCATCTTACTGAGGGGGAAATCCACAGAAAGAACTAAAGAAAATCAAGGTACTCATGGTTTATTCAGGTGTTGCACTAAGTGGTGGTAAGATAGCCTCACTAGTATGTGCTACCATGTTGAAAGGAGGATTTTGTAAAATCTCTGTGGCTAATTTCAATTGTATTATTTTCGAATACAGGATGGAGATTGAAACAGCAAGTAACTAAGAAAAAGAACATGGGCTGGAATCTAATGTTACTAGTTATATTTCAACAGCAGTGTCAAGGGAAACTTGCACCTCTGAAACAGGTCAAACTCACTAAGATAAAAAATTCAACCTGTGAGAAATTGTTGCCTAAGAAGAGGCAGAAATTACTCCTGCTGAAATTTTCTGAAGTGGAATTTTCTGAAATGCGAAACAATTAGGCCGATTAACTTTGTGTGACATGTGGCTTACAGTAAGATTTGGAGAAAACAGAATGTACCTGTATCATAAAAAAATGCCCATAATAAAGGACCAGAGAAGACCTTTAGCCCTATTTTTGTGTCTGTAAGTAGAAAACACAAGAGATCTCCCCCAAGCTAGTAGAACTGCAAGGGAATTCACAAGCCTTTTCAGATATAGGCTCTCACAGATACATAATTATCTACATGAACATAGGCACCATTTTCCTTCATGTGAGCTGATCCCCCTACTTAGGCAGACCCATAGGAGGACTCTAGTGAAGTAGCAATTCATTCTACTTTTTGGCTTTAGCTATGACACATAGGGAAGTTTGTTGTTCCTCTGCAGCAAGCATTATTTGTAAATGGGCCCTACCATTTTTAGTAATGGGGAAAAAAACCCTAGGATTTTAAACCTGAGAATTTTGTGTGACTGTGTATGCCTCCTTCCTTCCTACCTCCAAAATACCAAAGCTGTCAAACTGGGACAAAACTTCAGGCAAGTATTCAGAGAGTTATATGGAAACCCGTTTTGCCATTAGAAGAAGAGTATACCTAACAGCCATTAGCAAAAGCTTGCCTCTGCTGGTATATGTTTGGACTAGTTAAATTAACCATCAGGACAGGACTTCTGGACCTGACTTTTTAAATACAAATCTTTAAATATCTTATTTTTCCCCCTTTTCTTTTTGCCCTTATGCTTCTGTTTTAGCATGCTCTCATCAAACCACCCGCTTCCTGTATGCAGTAAAAGGAGATCTCCAGATGGGTAAGGGTCTGCTTCAGATGATTTGCCATGTTAAAATGAAGAAGTATTACTAGACTGTTTCTAGTAATGGAAAATTTGATTTCTTGGGCATGAATCAAAAGCAAAAACATGTTGAAGGGTATTAAATAGGAGAAACAAGTTTTCTGGTATCTCATTCTCTGGTGAGACAAAAACAAAGTTTAGAGAATGCTAGTTATGTATAATCTGAAAGAAAACAGCAATGAAACTTAAAAGTGGATAGAGTCCATGTTAATCACAATAGGAACCTGAAAAAAAATCTGTGGTCTAAGTGCATCTCAGATTTTGTATTTAGTTGTAGAAATGGATCTATTACTGGAGTAGCACTGGTGACTTGCTTCACAATAATAGAGGAGGAACAGAACCAGGGAGAATTATTTGCATTTCACTTCTCTGCCTCCGAGTTTGGGCTACACACTGCTTAATTTCATTTTGGTCTGAAAAGTATATTCGTGTCTGGAAGCATATTGCCATTTACAAAAGCCTTCTTTGCTTCTGTCATCAGCAAAGTAGGTTATCCCTACTTTCTAGCTAACAGGTATTTTCGCTGCATAAAGGATGCTAAGACATGATTCAAAACTTGTTCTCTTTTCCACTATAGGATGCTGGTCTGTGACAGCTCTCTACTAAATATTCTTTTTCACAGGATTCATCTTGATAACACCAACACACAAAGGAGAGCCGAGTGGATTCCTTCAACCTGTTACAAGAACAGCCCTTACCAAATGTTTGAAGTTTTAGGTAATTATTTCAATATTTGCTACATTATTGTTATGATAATGACTAAGAACATATTCAATCACTGCACTGTTTGACAAACACACCATTTTAAATTGAATGTTGCTTTTTTTAATAAGATGTCATAAAGTATGCATACAGTGTCTCTATTACCAATATTACTGCAGCATAACTCTTCTGGTTCTCCCCTTCTTATTCTAAATTCTTGCTTGACATTACTGAGAAGCATCAATACTGCTGCAAAGGCTGATTAGCATGCAGTGACTTGATACACATGTTGGAAGGCAGAACTAACTGAAATTTCCACCATTCTACTAGATTATGCATTTCTCTGTGCATGCAAAAAGACATACTTGTTCACGTAACTGATACTTCTGTTGATACTTCTGTCAACATCTGTTCACAGAAGTGGCTATTGGCATGCACTTATCTGTGAATCACTATGCAAATATATGCAACTGCAGTGAAAGACGTCCCTAGAAGGTTTGAACAAACCCATTTACTTTTTGCAGAGTTAAAATTTTGAGGTGACTGACAGGTCCATTGTCACAGCCCTATGGAAGCTGGTTGCTTGCTTTTTCCACTGATAAAGCAGAATATTATTTGAGTACAAGAAGCATTACAGCGAACAAAGCAATTCCCAATTCTGGTAACACTTTGCTTGATCCTGTGTCATTGCAGAACGGTAAGGTATGTCCTCAAGAGAATCAGGCCTGAACAATGAAGGTGATAGGAAGCGAAAGTGACATTGCCGTTTACCAGAAAGGACAGATCCTCTATTAATAGACACTGTTCGGGACACCACAGAAGAATCCTATAAAGACACCCATATTAAAATCAATTCTCCATTTATACTCATGGAGACACGCAAAAGTGGTCAAACTGATGTTCTCTTCGCTACTTGTTAGTGGTGCTGGACAGATGCTCATGATGAAGGCCCAAGCCGGGTAGTCCTGACTGAGGCAGATATCATGCAGCTCCTTAAATGAAATGCAATGCTCTCTACTGTCTGTCTGATCAGTCTGGGCTAGACTATTCAGAACAAGAGGCATTACTGAAGGTATTCTTTTCAACAGTGACCTTCTCAGGTATCACCCCCTTCCTGCAGCTCTTCCAGGAGCCATGCATGTCAGCAGGCAAGTTTGAGGCTGGCGTGAAAGTTTTGTTTTTCCATTCCCTCTCTTGACATAGGAGGAGGAAGAACTGGTGTACTATGTTCTGCAACCTCCAAAGTTTTGTTAGCTCATACAGGTACAGAAGCAAGAGTTCAAAAGACACACGGTTTTTACTACATCTTCCTCCTTTTCACAGTGCATGCAACATAAAGCATGATTTCTTTCCCTGCCTCTCATCTTCACCATGATTGCAGCAGCCAAAGTGAAGAGGGAAATTCTACAATTTGCTCTGAGATATAGGGAGATGCGCTGAATACAATAACACACAGAAGTCCATGCCCTAAAACACTGCGTGACAACTGGAGACCAAAGAGCGAGCAATTCCTTAATCCCTACCTGCGCTTTATCTTTAAAACTTTATTTTTTTTCATTTAACGTTCTCTGCATACCGCAGAGTAACCTTTTTCCCTCTCTCAAAACAAGTAAACAATTCTATGCCCTCTCAATTTTAGGAATAAATATTATTCAATGTGAAGGTCTGCTATCATGGATCCTAGCTTTTCAGAACGAATGGTAAAAGTTTTAAACAACCTGTTTAGCGATACTGTTTGATAACAAGTCAGCTGCTTCTACACTGCATGTTGTACAATAAGCACAAGTAATTTTGCCTTCTAATCATGCACTGTCAAACCACAGGGAGCTAAAGGAGTAGCTTAAGAAACAGGCTTAAGCAAAGGCAGCCCCCCACTTTAAAAAGCAGATTAAGCATGTGACAGATGCTTTGTGATAATTTATGAATAGTATATGCTGACCTGCTTTTTATGATGCTGATTGTATGATTATATTCATTTGATTTAATTAGAAGTCACAAGCAAAGCCTGAAATACTTGGTAAATATGAGCTACCCACTGATGAACACCCTCAGGTCAGTTTGCAATAAAACCTGAGTTCTCAGCTGTGGAGAGCCTGTTTAGGAGCTCCAGCCAAGCTGCTAGAATTTCTTTGGTCTGTTTGGAGACTAAGATTAAAACAAGTCCAGTGAGTATGCAAAGGGTCCACAAGCAATATGCTAAAAAGACAAGTAGATTGTCATAGAGGTTCAACTGGTGAAGGCTGAAGGGAACTTGTATCACCCTGTCTCCATGACATGTTGGAAAAAAGAGAAAAACTTCTGGTAAGATAAAACACAATGTCAATTTTCCCCACTTTTTTTCCTCTCCATTGGTCATATTGTTTTAAGACCTTTGCATGCTCAGGATAAGTTGTATGTGCCCACAATCTGAGCTTGAGGGACTCATGAAGTATCATAGCCCTTGGCTCTGAGCATATGGAAATCATACTGTTCTGCAGCAAGTAAAGACACTACCCTTGCATGAAGGGGCTGAGCTCAGGTGCACCAGATGTAGCTAGCTCTAGCTGTTATAAATAGCTGCTTAAAGTTTCTTGATGAAAGTAACCTGCCCCTCACATATGGAAACTTCGAATGTATTCACACAACGTGGAATAATCAACATGAGTTGATTTCCTTGCCGTTGGATCTGTTATTGTAGAAGACTTGCCTATAGACCACCTGGGGAAATCTGCACAGGGGCAGGAAGGAGAGACTCGTGGTTCCGCCGGTTGCATCTGCTCCTTCCCACTGGGGAGTCGGCATTCTGCTATGGCATATAATAACATTTTGATCTCCTGGTCACTCGGACAGGGACCTGTTAAGATGTGATCCGGTTTGACATCCCTCACAGCTAGGCTTTTGTGTGAAACAGCCTATGCTTGGGGCAGGGGAGTGGACACAGGCAAAGAGGAAAAATGAAATACATACCCAGGTAAGTTCCTATTTGGTATTTAACTGGGAAGCACAGTCTGACTCACAAACCCAGAAGTACCCTGGGCACCATAAAAAGAGGAAGGCAGTGGAGTACCTCATATGGCAAAGTTTCCAGCCACATCAATGGGGTCAGGATTTCCCCTCACAACTTTTGATATTTCTGCTATTGCTTCTTCTAGCTGATCTCATCACAAGATACTTTTGCCTGCATAGCAATGTTCAGTGTCCCACAGTCAGTGGACATGTACCCCTTGGACCTATCAGAAACACAACCTTCAGCTTTATCCAGCCTCTGTGTTCATCACTGCATTAGTACATGACAAATAGCTCCGTTTAAACATTTTCTTGCTCTGCCATCACAGACTGATATCTTACTGCTGACACTGACATACTGCCTATCTTGCTGCTCTGCTCACTCATGTGTTATCCATTTTGTGGGGATAACCTCTCTAAGCCAGTATATACCCTGAGATGTGAAGGATTATGCAGGGCAGTAGGTTGTAGAGGTAAAGTGTTATTAATGTTTCCTGCAACATCCAGATCATAGCTGGACAAAATTTTTGTCTGGAACATCAAGCGTAAAAGATTCTGTACAGAGTTACAGACTTTTTTAAAAAATTTTGATCAATTTTACTGGAGTGTTTGTTCATAGAAATAACTGTCATTGGGCTGCGGGAGGGGGCATGGCAAACAAGCCTGAAAAAGTAAAACCATTGTACTCTGACATTTTTGATAGTGCTGTATTTTGCTTTTCAAGTGCAAAACATCTTTTCAATTTGAAATTACTTTCAAAATGCATTTAAAAATTATTCAGAAAGCTCAAATTGAACATACCACTCTGTTTCAGGCCAATCAAGACACTTCTTCACCACAAGTGATTCTTTTTAGTTCTTAATTCTGTGAATTTTTGTTTAAATATTCATCGGCTCAAATCAAAATTACTTATTTTCCTATGACTGTCAGCACATCGTTAAACCCTTCTTCACATTCAGCTATAATCCTGGACTCAGTTTAAAAGAATATTTAAACTTAGTCTCAGAATTAAGGGCTTGCTAAGTACCTGTTCGGGTTCTGCACAGAATGTGAATGCCAGGTATGCTAAACTGCCAAGCTTCACAAGGCCTCCCTAACCCTCCTTTCTCCTCTTCATTTTTTCTGAATAGGATTTTTCTTCATTGCTCAGTGGAAAAAAGAATGACTGTTTTAGAAATTATGAGAAGATTCGTACATTTCAAAGATGCTGTTCCTGACCTTTTGATCAGCAGAGGGAGAAAATAAAGCACTAGCTGCAAACTTCTGTATTTGGAGATAATGTGAATTCTCTTGGGCACCTGAAGGGTTCTTCCCCTCCCATCTTCCCAAACAGATATTATTTATTGATCTAAAGATACGGAAACAAGGACTGAGTAAAAAACAACAGAAAGAAAATTAAGAGAAGGAGCATCATTCTTACAGAAAGCACCTGACCAATGAAGTTGCTGTTATTCCCCTTCCCCCTCCTGTCTTACTCTCTATACAAATAGAATAATCAAATTCATACTGAAGTCCAGTTCTTCATTTTTCTGTAGTTCAGACATGTTTTGGAACAGATTAAGCTCCATTTGTATATACATATATTAAAAAAAGAACACATTTCAATTAAAAAAAGAGACACATTTCAAGCTGCTTGTATTTTATACATACACATACATTTCACGCATAAGGGGAACAAGCACACAGAACCAGCTACAAGCAGTTAAGTTAACAAACTCCTAGGATCCTTCCTTTGTTCAGCTCCCACAAGTTTCTGCTGCTGGTGGGTGTAAGTCTTTTGAACTCTTGAAAGCAACAAAGAGAAAAATACAGATCAACTCATTTAACCACGTACTTTCCTTGGCGGCAGGCAGAACTGCTCTTGACTTGAAGAGGAGCAATATGCACGCATCCAAGGACATGCTGGTGAGCAGCTCACAGCATTCCCCGGGGCTTCTCTGTTTATTCTGTATTTGTTTATAGGTTTCAATAGGACACTTGTATCCAGAGTATCCAAGTGCCTCAGACATTACTTGGTTTACTTTCCTCATCAGCAGGAGGAAGAGAAGTACCTTGAACTTTTCTCTCTGGGTTGAAATTTGAACTGAGTTGGCATGACCAGAGGGATGCTGGAGAGTTTGCTTCCCACCCAGTATGAGAAGAATTGCTTCTCTGTAAGAGGTGCCAGTTGTATTCCTCATAACTATCCTAGCTTCTAAATACCATGAAATACAACTTCCATGTTAACTTGTGAGGCCACACCTTCTACATATAGTAAAAAGCTAGCCTAATGCCTTGTGACAATATTGACAGACACAGTTATAATGAAGTGTTTCCAAACTACTGTTATTAAGACTGCAGTATAGAAGCTTTCCAATATTTTACATAGTTAAAAGGGAAAAAAATAGTTTGGAGAAAGAGGGAAATTCAAGGGAAGGGGCAAGAAACTCTAAGGAGACCAGAGCCAATAATCTAGAAATAGGAAAGGCTCTTTAGAGAAGACAATACAGAAGTAGACTACTACCCAGAAAGGTAGAGGAGAGCTTGAACTCATATTTGCAACTATTTGTAGACTCGTTTCCAAGTGTAGCAATAAAATAAACATTTACCTACCTCATTAAATCAGCTTCACGATGCACCCAGGAAATCCTGCTCCAGCTTAGTCAAAAAAGGACACATGAAATGTCTCTCACATGTTTGCCTAACCCAAGATCAAGTTGCTAAATCATTTAGCTAACAGAAGAGGCAAAATCTTCAGGAACTCTACCTGCCCTGCTCCTCTAACAGACTAGCTAAGGGCAACCTGCTCTGACCAGGAGGAGACCATTTCCCCTTCCCATGGGGAGTCAGCAGGGCTGTGGCCACACACACCTTGGTAGCCTCATTCAGACTGGGCTCACCGGGCTTCATGGCAGCTGAGAACCTTTGAAAGGTTAGGGGTTGCTTAGAGGCCAACTAAGGGAAAAAGGAAAGCAAACATGTGCTGCGCCCACAGTAAGCATCTTCCCACTGCATCCCAAAGTTGCACATTTAGTTTCCTCAAGTCAGGAAAAGAAGGGAGGTTTGGCCCTGCACCGCTCCCTGGGGAAAGGCTGCTCTGCCAGCCTGCCTCTGACTCACTGTTGTGACACTCAGTATTAAAGCTTGGGTAGTTTGAAGATCAGTGGAATAGAGAGATTTAAAAACCCTGTTATTTCAGCTGTACCTTTGATTTTTAAATAACTGTGCTAATTCAGAAAGGTTCGTTGTTATTTACCATGTCAGCCCCCTGAATACACCGAGCATGGTTCCAAGTTATTGTAACCCTCCTTTTAAAAGTAGATTTAAGCCATTATGGTCTATCACATAAATCCTTCTTAGTTTGTGGATTATTGACCTGATAGGCCCAAAAAGCTCCATCTGTCCATTTACATGTGCACGAATGCTGTGAATGTTTACTGCTTTCAATCCTATTATTTATAAAGTACTTTCTTCCTTGTCTCTGTGTACATACATGCAGTATTCAGGGACAATTTATGGCCGAGTTCTCATCTAAACTTATTTAATTATAGGGCTTTCCAGGGCAAACTGCCCAAATACAGTAGCATAAGTAAGTGTACTGCTACTTGACTTGGGAAATGAAGCTGTTGACTTAGAGCCAGCCCTTAGGAGGGATGTAAAAGTTGTTAGACTGGAGGAACATTTGAAAGTGAAAAGGGACTCCCTTTTGAAATGTTGATATGAATCCAGTCTTAATTAAGCTTTTATGGCCATAGAGAAAGTTACTTTTACTTTCAGATATCCAAGTGGTTCTTATAAATGAGCTAAATTGATGCTCTAAGGGACATTTGCTGAAATTAAAAAAGGAATAAAATAGTTTATTACCTGTTGATATGTGTCAAGGGTAAGAGTATACAGAGAAAACTAGGCATTTTTCTTTAGTCAGAACTTGTAGGTCAAATTATTTACAAAGACTGAGTTAATCATCTTGATATGTTGAGTCAAATAATTTCTGAAGGAGGTATTAAAGTGCTATAAAAAGGTTCCGTGTGCAAGGAAGCCTGTTGTCCTGCACAACGGCTATTCTACACACAGGGTTATTACTGTCAGGTAATGTACTGAAAAGGCTGCAGAACAAATACGGAGACAGAAATTTGAAAAATTTGGCTGCCACCTCAGCCTGATGGATGTCATTGCTGCAGTTTTGTCCTCTTCCTACGGGTGAGCCACTCCACCTGCCACCAGCGGGCCAAGCCACGCAGAACGTGTGGATGTAGCTTCCCAGTATGTAGAACGCTTTGACTCTAACACATCTGGCTTCTGTTTGCCACAGGAATTCAGTTAGTCCTGAATAATGTTTAAAAATCTTACAGAGACTAAAAAAAAATACCTTGCAGATGATCTGTGGTAGCTTTTGTGTACATAGAGATGTCTTAGGTCTGACACTTGGAAGAGAGTGGTTTGTATCCTGCTCATACTCTTTTCAAGGAGCTTCATGTTTTTGATACAGAGCTAAATATAACTTACGTATGCACTGGACACACGGCTGTTTTTTTCAGGATGGGGAAACTCATGGAAGTGGGAGGATATTTTTGGCAAGCTACATTTTTGGAAAAGAAATATAAAATGCCAGCATCTTCTCAAATCCAGAGCTAAGGCCAAACTGTGAGTGAAGTTGTTGAATACATGTGATCATACTGTTTCATATATGATGGTGTTAATGTAAGTATACTTGTGTGAATAAACACACTGAGCCCAGTTCAATTACTGCTTTTTTGTTGGTGGTTTTTGTTTTTTTTTCTTATATAAGTAATTTAATGCATTTCTTTAAGTCACGTGGATCCTCTGATCCATTCTTGGGTGTTTGACTCGCTGTAGGATTTACACAATACCAGTGACAAAATCTTGTCCTAAGCCAAAAGCCTGCATGAAATATTTCTTCCCTGAAGTGAAAGTAATTAACTTTTTTCTAAAACCGTCCCACTTACAGCAGTTAAATTTATTGCATCCTAGACGCTCACACTTAGTTTTGGCATGAGAAACATGGTGGCCTCTGAAGACAGTCCACCTAGCTGCTTTTAAGAGGGAGCAGCAGCCTCTCTGGCTGAAGCAATTTGAAATTCTGCCCTGTTATACAAAATCAAAGCAAAAGTTTGAAGTATTTAGGAAACTTTCACTCCCCCTTTGGCATTAAACTGAACAGTTATTTTTGGGGATGAGCACATGTAATCCTGATGTGCTGGATACTCTGCCTGATGGAAAAAGAGAGTGATCCAGATGTTCAGCTGCACCTTGGGCAACTGGTTTAGCAACACTTGTGAGATGATGGTATGCTTGAAGATGTGGAAGACAGTGATAAAGAGCACCTCTGCAACATTAAAAATCAAAGCTTTGCTCTCTGAGATGTAAGCAGAACACTACCTTGCATTCTGGCTTGAATTTGCATTGAATTTTATTTTTATACGTACACACAATAAAACTGCATGTAACAAATTCTGACCAGTCACCCTAGGTACAAATAGAATATGTTTAACCCTGAGATATTTCTGTGAAAATTTATGACAGCATTATGTTTGTCCCACCTTAGCCTCACTGAGTTGCTGAGGTGAAACTACCTGAAGCTCTTTTGCAAGTGGAGGGAAGTAGGCTCTCTGCGCATGAGCACAACCTATCCACCAAGGAAAGGAAACCGGGCTCTCTAACGACAGCTCAGCTCCATCACCCTGAATAAATATGGAGCCAGAAGGGAACCTCTCAAATGCTCGCTGTTACTGCTCTAACATTTCAGTCGCCAGCAGGAGGTTTGGGTATATTACTGGAAGCTATTCATTTTATGAACTGTACCTAATGTGGCTTATATTCCACTTGGCAACTAAATTAGCTTCTGAGTTTATATTCATAGTAATGAGTTTTATCTCGTTCAGCTATAAAATGGAACTTATTAATCGGGCACTAGCAAAGACAGGCTTTGAACAGGTTTTTTACCTATTTTGACTGCTAGGACACTATTTTAGTGGTGACTTTAATATTGTCTTAAAAATCTGTTCCAATGAAATATGGAGGCTGAGGGAACACAATCACTGCTGTACTATTTTAATAAAGCAGACAACATTATACTGACGGCATGTAAACTGACCTGTTTCTGTGAAAGCCACTCTTCTGCCACTTGGTTTGATAGCCTAATAAAAAGAAGGGACATATTGTAGTTGATTATAAGCTTTTAGATGTTATATTTCAAGAGACTGTACAGTACACATTTCTTCATAGGAAACTTTGGTCCTTACACGGATTCATGATTTCTTCTTATAATAAAGGGTATGAAAGAAAATAAATTGCTATACCTAAGTCTTCCATCACTAAACAGAGCAATAAAATTTAGAAGGTTATCAGGTTATAAAGTTGGTGGTTATAGCCTCAAAGCATACCACTAACTGGGAACTTTACATAGTACAAGTCTCGATGCCACCTGGAATTCTATTAAACTATACAGGAGTTATCTTACATAATTTAAAGGGGAAAGATGATGAATGTATTCAATTAATGCAATTAATTCAATTAATTGTAAAATCAGAAACACAGAAAGGAAACAACTGACTATTTGAATATGCTCATATGAATTATCTTCATGGCTGCATAATTCATTTGAACATGAAATAGCCAGTTGTTCAATAAACCAGTTCTCAAGGATGGGCCAGTTCTGCGAAGATTTTGTTAAAAATTTCATCCTGAGCCAGGTGGAAAGACTGAGGCCAGTCAAATCCACTAAAATTTGTGGGATGTGGTCACAGTGATTGAATCAAAGTGGAAATGACTGTGAATAAGCACTGGGGTGTTTGGGGAACCCTAGCCAGACTGGTAGGAGGTTCATGTACTAGGATGAATTCTGCAGCACCTAGCTCCAGTGAACCTTAACCTCAATGAAGGTATGCTGATGGGCTGCTGGCTGGGCAGGTTTGGCAGCCTGGGATGCACACACTTTCTCAGTTCAGGGCTCGCTCTCCTCTTTTCTGTTGAATTTGGCTGCCAGCGCAGAGTAAGGCAACTCCTGGGGTGACTGAAGGGAGCAGCCCACCTCCTGGTCCTCCACACACCACTGGAAAAGTGCAACAACTCCACGGGGTTCCAGCTGACCCCAAATCGCAGAGCCAAAGCCATGCTCTGGCCCGATCTCTGCTCATAGCCTGTGGGCAGAATGCGATGGAGAACAAAACATGCAGAGGAGTTTTAGTAGGAGGACTTCAGCTGGCATTGTACCTTCTTTGTGCCAGGCAGCTACTGTTAGTGGTCCTAGGACATAATGATGAGTTTATGGAAGCCAAAACAGGCCCTTTTTTCTTCAAATAACTCTGTTCTTTCAATTTAGTAAAAAAAAAAAGGTCAGTGAAGACTATACAAGTAAACTCAGCATGACTGAACAGATCTTGCTTTTTAAGTAGCAAAGGCCAACACACTGTTCTGAAATTGCAGTGAATATCAAATACCTGACAAACTGATGGTGTCTTCAGATTTTGAGAAGAAATGATGCAGAGAAGCACAGATTATCTGATAAATATCTAGACTGATCGCAAATGGTCCCAAAGGAGGAACGTGGTCTAGCTTATGAAGACTTTATTGTGTTGCCCTCTACTCCCTCAAGAGATGTGTTTGCCAATGAGTTCTGTGCAAATAAAGAGCACTGTTTGCAGAAAGGATCTTTCTCCTTTTAGCTCTGCAGCAGCTATAAATGCCGAGTGTAATCAAGCTCTTGTTCACCTCTTAGACACCAGAAAACCATTGTGGCAGAACTGTCATAAAGCTTTATGTTCATATACCACCTATAGGACAGCTTGTCAGAAGAGGCCTCTGTGTGATTCCCTAATAAAAATAATGAGTGAATAATCATTGGCAATATACATGTAAATTTGCTTTCCAAAGCATGGAGCCACAAGACAAAGTTAATCAATCAAGGGCACTGAAGCAATTGTGAGCAGTCCCCAGAGACTGAGTCCTCCAAGAGTGCGTGAAATCAGTCTGGCAGCCTGTGAAATATATAGTCCAGTTGCCTACGTCCATACAAATATTCACCCTCTCACCGTGGAGGCACTAACGAATGCAGATTAAAAGGGCAGTCTCAGGACTGAAATAGTCACTCTGCAGTGGGAAGCCAAGTAGAGGCTGATCATTATTTTATCTGTGCTGAACAACATGTGTAAGCAAATTGCACATAATTATGACAAAATACCATCAACAACATGACAGTCTCCTGTCGTGTGCTGGGGCATTTGGCACACAGCGCTGCCGAGTCGGATGTTTGCTCCCTTTCTGATGCTTGGTGTTTGTGTTGCTTTGACTGATACTCTTGCTTCAATAAAGACTTGTTATGCTGTCATTGTGCACGGTGGTCACTGATTTATGCCAGAGGATTGAACTCCAGTAGCCAGAGTCTCAGCTTTGCTCCTTACTGCAGGGGCTGTTCCCTGCCAGCTCTTCCCATTCTCTGGGGAGAGAGATGAACCCAACCAGTGATATCCCTGAAGGAGAGTGAGATACACACTACTGCAATGGAAGAGAGGCGGAGATCCCTCCTCAGGAGAGGGAAGGTCAGTTTGCCCTGAGAACTTGTTAGAATGCTAGCAACCTCATGCCAGGAGACTTAGCTTTGGACGCTCATGGCCTGGATTTGCTGGGGAGTCTCGCACCACTGCTAAATCATGTGTGCCTTTCAGGGGACTGATGATCTTTCAACCTTGCCAACAAGAGCCTTGCTATTGACTTTGGTGGGAGATGGCAAAAGCTGCAAGAGTAAAGGCTGAACTCTCCATGTAAGGAGGTGCTGTACTGCAAGTGAGATGATCTTATCCTGTTTGACTAGTCTAAACCAAACGCAGAAGAATTCAGGAGGTTTTTGATGCTTATAAAATCAAGGGACAATGACCAGTCAGAATAAATGTCTTCAACTTTTAAGTTGCTTGCTTTGCAAAACAATCCTGGCTGGTTATCCTGCATTAGGATAAAACTAAACAAAGGGGCAACAAAACTGCAGATGAAATCTAATACTGACAAATATGGTGCAGTTCACAGGGAAAGCCACAAGAATGACTAAACAGTGCTAAGAGGGTTAAAGCTGCTTGTTCACGATTTTCATTGCGGGTTTAACTACTGCCTGCAAAAAAGAGCTTTAGAAGTATGCTGTACGTACTTAGCAACTGGTCCTGGAGAAGCAAGCCGGTCTTGAATATATTCCAAGGCTTTGCAAGTGTTTGGAGATATAGGTCCATTTACCTGATGAAGCCATCAGAAAGCACAGGATTAATAAGTACAACATCTGCCTGGGTTTTCCCTTTTTCTAAGCAGAAATGTTATTCAGAAGAAAACCCCAGTTGTAGCACTGGTCTTAGATTTCTATGCTTCTGGCAGCTCATCCTGGGAGGCAGGACAAATAACCACGGCACACACCTGCATCAGCTTTGTAACAGAAGTACTGGTATGAGCAGATGCGCAGCAGCATTTAAGTGCAATGGAGTGCAGCATTTAAGGCCTTAAACTTTTGGAGAGTTGAAGGAAGCAAAGGGGACGCGGCGGCGCAGGAGGTGGGCAGGCAGCAAATCCCTGTTGCCTCCCCTATGAGGAGTGTGTGCTGCTCCCCAGTGACACCAGAGTGAGGGCATACAGACCCCTCGCACCCCACATGTTTGGTTTCGAGGTCAAGCTGCTGGAGGTTTGAGTGGAAATAAAGGGAAGATTGAAAGGCAAAGCGATGCCTGAAATATTTTTCATGCAGTGATGCTGCGTAAGGCAAGAACAAAGGCTGCTGCCTCTCCAACAAGGCAATGAGCCCTCTAGAGGCAGCTGCAACCAAAGCAATCCCTACCACGAAGTTGTGCCATGGAGGGAGAGCCCGGCCTGATGTCCCAGGCCTTTGCACCCTCAACGAGCCCCCACTCCCTCTTCCACAGCCTTTCCCTGCCTCCCTGTTCCATGGCACCCACCCCCGGTCCCTGGTAGCTACTCCCACGTTAGCCAGTAGCCTGGAGATATCCCGGGGGAAAAGGAGTTGCAGCTGGGCATAGAGACAGCAGCATTTTTTCCTTATCAAGTCACTTAAAAAATGTTTGCAAACCATCTGCTAGTACATTATGTATAGACCATTGAGCAGTCCTCATCCTACCCAGCATTTCTTTAACGATGTGGCAAGAATTGAGGAAAGCGCTCTCAGCCAGCCGATAATGCTCTCCCAGTCAAACTATGTGCAAGGTGAACCTAATCACAGTTAATCTCAGACCTGGTGAGTCTGATGCCTGGTAAGTGCAGCATGCATAACCTCCCCTGTCTACAGGAATGACCAGGGCATTGCCTGCCCCTCGGCATTTCCCCCAAGGCAGCGAAGAGGGAGGGAAGAGCAACGGAAAACTACTGGGGAGCGGTGCAGGATGACAAGCAGGGTGCAGAGCAGGTTCAAACGTAAAAGGTGATTAATTTCTTACTGTTAATGGGTTTATTAAAAACATAGACTCCTGCCCTTTCTATCCTGGGAAAGCAGTGGGTACTGTGGGTATGCCATGATTTCTACCGGGCTGGTTTTCCAAGGACTGCGGGGGCAGTGAGGCTGGCTCTTCTTTGGCGCCTTTCTGTTCTGGGTGACGCAGCAGGCAGGGAGGCCCAGCGTGCAGCCTCTTCACAGCCGGTGCTGTGACCGTGTGCTGGTTGCATTTTACCACTCTTGCTTCATTTTCAAGGACTTGGAACTTATCAAAAGCAGCAGCTTACTATATAAAAGAAGTTATTCAGGCTTTGAAAAAACCCTCCAGGCACTTTTGTACACCTGTCTTAACAACACAGCATAAAACCTTTCTGCAGTCCTCCTCAGGAATACGTTATATCCCGGTCATGTGGATTCAGCTCAGTCCGGAAAACTGCCCTGCATCTTTTCTCTGCTTTCTCTTCAAAGCGCTGGGTGATTCCCACCTATCTACTATCAAACCACAATTTCTCCACAAGGAGCGCCTTTCCTTTTACTCCCTCTTTGCTCAAAGAGATCACCCTGTAAGCTCAGCATCAAAAGGCTTCGCATCTTAAGCCCCTCATGACTATGTTTGTGGTTATAGTTGCTGAATGATCTTGCTCCAGTGGTCTGCAAGATACAACAGCAAAATGGTTCCAGCAGTTTCTCTGCTGAAATAGCTAAGTCTAGCACTAACATTTCCTACGTCCTTACTTTTCTTGGCTAGGTCTTAATTAAAAACCTATTAAAATTCCATACTTTGATTAAAAGACAGTGATAATTTGAAACACGTAGTTAATTTCTCTCACCACTGCCAGGTTCACCCATCGATCTCAGACAAAGAAGAGAAAATCTACAGTGCTACACAGAATTAAAAAAAACCCAACCCTCACCCTATATAAGCCTCTCACAGGATATTTGTGGGATGATATGGAGAATGGCATGTATAAGTCTTTTATTTTCACTTTAATTTATTGTGCATGTTATTTTTACAGGTTGGATGGCTGATTTGACTCAAGTAAGAATATATGTTATCTAGCCCTCACCTGACTGCTTTTGGAGAGTAATCAGGGGAGGTGTTCTTAATTATTTTTTTTCCCTCTCCAAATAGAGGCAAGTGTTAGATGCATATGTTCTCAAAAAGAATGCAAACATGCCCTTTGCTTTACCCTCTTTGTTAATATTTGTTTTGGTAAACTGATAAGACTTTTGGAATCAGCATTTTAAAGTGAGATAAAACTACAGCTTGATAAATTAGCAAGGCAGAGGAGGGACTATTTATACTTGGAAGCCTGTGACAGAATTGATGTAAAGCCTAAAAAAGATATGTTTCTTTTATAAAGATGTTGGTGCCATGTAAGCAACAGTCCACACGTTTCATCTGCTTGTTATGTTGTTGGTCTCCCATGAGCTACAAACCCCCACTGCTGTAAGTAGTAGTAACAGCAATCCCTAGCCCACTAGCATCAGATCCCTAAATACTTGTAATGCAGCCTAGTCCTAAACTGGAAAACACAGAAGTGGCTGTTTTTTTCAGTTTGATTTCAAAATTTCAGACAACAAAACCCTTGGTTTCCTGGTTGTTTTTCATTTGGGGGTGGTGGTGGTAGAAATTTCCAATTTAGTTAGTGCCATCTTAAAGGAACCAAAAATTTACTTTTTACTCTTGACTTTGTCCTTCGGGCTACAGAGTTCTAAAGATCAGGATTCATTTTTGTCAGGACAAATAACAGAAAAGAAAAGAATAGCTTGATTTTTGCCAAACAATCCTTTTGCCTCCTTTGAGAGCTCAGGCTTTGGTGGCTGCAGCGGGGTCAGACACAGAGCTGTATCATAAGCCTTTTGGACTAGCCCATTGGGAGGGAAGTAGCATGGCTTAGAAGAGGCCACTGTCTTCCTCTGAAAGCATCCTGGCATTTTAACCTGTATTTGGGTGCCATTTTGCAATAGGATGAAGAGATCTTGCCCTTCCTCCTTGTAATTAGAAAGAGATTAGCTTTGTTGCCTTTTTTTAGCCAATATACTGGTAGCCCTTTGGAGGTCAGGGAAGGAATTTTGCCCTTGTCATGACTGTCCAGTCACTGCTGAGGTTTCATTGTTTTTTCTGAATCCAGATATTCAGATTGTAAGTAAGATTTATAATTTGTGTTATTAAAGCTGGCTGGTGCCTAGCAGAAGGGACTGGTTTCCCAGCAGACTGGCTTTTAAAGGGGAAGTGTTGCACAGTCACAAAATATTTTCCTTACATTGAGTCAAAATTTCCCATGTTTCAACATGTGTCTGTTGCCTCTTGCCCTTCCAGCATGCAATTCCAAGAAGAGTCTTATTCAGTATTTGCAGACAGCAGGTCTCCCCTTTACCTTCTCTCCTTTTGGCTGAACGTATTCAGCGGTCTCAGCTTCTCTTCATACATCATGTGCTCCAGCATCTTGGTGGACCTCTGCTAGGCTCGCTCCGGAGTGTTAACATCTTTCTTGTACTACAGGGGCCAAAAGTGGATATAGCGCCCCAGTTGTGGTCTCACAACTGCAGAATGGAGGGAAATAATCACTTCTTCATTGCTGCATATGCAGCTTGGGATGCTGTTGGCCTTCCTCGCCGCAAGGGTGTGTTGCTGGGTCCTGGTCAATATGGTGTCCACCAGGACCTCCAGCCCTTATCTGCAAAGCTGCCTTCCAGCCAGTCAGACCTCAGCCTGTCCTGTGCATGGGGTTATTTCTCGCCAGGGCAGAGCTTGCACTTTCACTTTGTTGAACTTCATGAGGTTCATCTCGGTCCATTTCTCCAGCCTGCCCTCCAGCGTATTGACTGCTTTCCTGTTTTGACATGATCTGAAAACTCACAGTAAGCACACTCATGCCCTTCATTCAGTCCCTTAGTAAAGACACTAAACAGTCTTGGCCACAGAATGAATCTCTGAGGGATTCTATAGGTAAGTGGCTGCCATTTGGACTTTGTACCCAAGGTCACCACCCTTGAGGCCTGATGGTTCAGGTGATTTTCCACCCAACATCTTGTCCCCTCGTTCAGCCCACCTCTCACCAATTTTTTAATAAATTCAATTTCCAGAAGAAGGTATGGAATAAGTTAGGACTTAAAATAACCATTTGGGTTCCGAAAAATATGTTTTTATCAGCTTGAGCAAGAAGTAAATATATGAATTGTGGTGGTAACTTATGCCAAAAACTTGTTTTGTGGATTGTGAAATTGCTGCCAGTTTGCCCAGAGATGTGCCAAATAACCAGTGGAAAATCAAGAATACTGGGAGATGGAGAGCACCTTGTATAGGCCTGCTGTTGGAAGGAAACTTGCATAATACCTATGTCAGACTAAGGCTTGATCTACTAATTTTGAAAACATTAAACTCATTCAAAAGATACTGAGTCCATGAGCCAATCCCTGGATGTCAAGCTATCACTACTATTTGAAATATACCCGCCAAATATGTATAAACAGTATTGTTACTATATTTAGTAACCATTTGTAGGTAATTCCCTATAGCGTATGTACATTATTTCTTAATTATTGGAAACTTAAGATCTTTTTCTTTTGTTTTGTAGTAATTAGTTTAACTGTTCCTTTTCTAAGAGTAGCTGCTGTAGTTATCTCTCCATGGTAAGCTGGGGGAAAGGATGACCACAGAAATCAAGTGATACTAAGGAAAGATATAAAAAAGAAATTACAAAGCCATCAAGAAAAGTTCCCCATAACTCATTTCTTCCAGAATATTTCAGAATTATTTTTAAGTCCCTTGGATGTTACTCCTGCTGATGTCTCTGTATTATATATAGAATCAACACTTTCAGAAAAGGGACTCGTGATTTTAGACGCCACTATTTTGGGTGTTCAAACTGAGACATTTTACTGGAGGCTGGTCATCAAAAGGTGATACTTATCACTCTCTAGCAACTATTTTCACTCCCAGATTCCATGAACATTTTGAAAATAGTGGTTACATATCCGTTCTGGTTCGTGGAGTCACAGCTACTGAGACCGTAAGTGGGGCTGTTACCCTACCTCCATGCATTAAGCACCTACAGTGGTACTGGGGATGTTCAGTAAACATGCATCTGACTTTTCTCTTTGGTGGAATTGCTGCCAGACACTGAAGAAGCCAGGCTCTGAACTTCAGAGACATTTAGGATGATTTAAATGGGAATCAGGAGCCTGTCTTTGGGTGCTTGGGCTCTATGCAACATGAGTAGGATGAACAGTTCCAGGTCCTGTAAGGTTTACTGTGACCTGCAAAGGTCCCCATGGTGGAGGTCCCCAAACTGCCCAGCTTGGGAAGACCAGTGTGGCACACTGCATCTCCACTTGCCCACATGCACCTTCCTTCAATTCAGTGCAGGGTGCGTGGGGGGAGTGTCATTCAGCCACCTCTTGACTCAGCATGCAGCTGGGGCTTGGCTGGGGGACTCACCTGGGATTTAGGGATTCAAGGGAGCATCACAGACAGCATCTGTTGCCCAGTGCAGACAGAGCTGAACAAAACTAATTGGCAAGTCTGGAGCAGGCTAAGAAACTTATGAAGAGTTGGAAATGCACTAAAAAACAAATGTAAAAAGGGAAGGAGCATGAAGTTGTTCAGGCAGACCTTTTAAAATTTCAGAGACACATCCCTACCTCACCGGCAGAGGATGGATGGATGCCAGCTCCCCCCCGACCCTAAACTAGATGCACAGGTACAAGTTAATTTTCTGCAGTGAAAAAGATAGGGCAATAGCAGACCCAGAAGCTAAATATAGCTGCTTCTACACTTAGTTACTATGTAATGCAGCTTGATGATGGTTGCCAGAGAAACCCATTTATGCTGTTGAATAAGGTTGTGCTGTCCCTGCTTTATCCTCTCCCACATAATGAACTTTTTAAAAAGTGAAGGTTTAGTACAGAATTGAACTATGGGGAATGCGCTGCATATGGAGACAGTAAGTGTTTGGATGTCAGCTGTGTATGTGTACTTTTCCATTGCGGGGCACGGTGAAATAGCTCAAGGTATCTCTCTACAGTGCTAAAGAAGCGGCAGCGTTGTTAGCTCGGTCTGAGCTCTTCTGTCTCAGATGTGGGGGTGGGTGAGGAGAGGCACTTTCACAACACACTCGGGAAAAGTTTTGCCCATCTCTTGAGCACAGCAAGGGTTGAACTTTTTAACAGTTATGAGGTGTTGGATTACTTCATGACTGCATAGCTTTTCATAGTCATGGGATCTTCCCTGCCAAGGACTAGAAGCAGACAAGCCAATGAACCACGTGAACTGCAAGTACCACCTATGGCCACCTATGGCCTTGGGCTGTCCCACCTTCTAGGAGCTGCAACCTAGACCAATTAGGAGATCAGGACAGCAAACAGTGGGACCTGTGCATTAAGATTCAACAGGCTGCCAAGGGCACAAGGGAAATGGGCTAGAGCTGGCCTACAGATGAGCAGGAGCTCTGCAGCCTGGGAGGCAGATGACTTCGGCATGATAAAAATACAGGGCTACAAAACCATGAGCCTTGCAGACCAGACATATAGGGGTTGAATAACTTTTCAGTCTCCTCTGGTATGAGAAGTAGGGTCCATGAATAATTCTGTTTTCCAGGTCTCAGCTAGGTCTCCTCCCTCTCTACCATGTCTTGTCCAAAGGAGCGTAGCACCACTCAACTGAATCTTCACCTTTTCCTAGGCTTGGTGTCTGAAAAGGTTGTGCTTCACCTGCGCAGTCATTTGGTCATTGGAACCAACCTCCTCTACCTCATAGCCTTGTCTGCAAAGAATGGATTTTCATGTTGGGCTGTGAACTGAGTAATGTCTGTTACTCCTGGACAAGATAAGGAGCAAAAATGCAGCCCTCTGATACTTGCTCTCTGTAAAGCCCTTTAATTAGTCCTGTGAACTTTTATGAAGCTGGGCACCTTACAGGCTTTTTTAAAAGGAAACACACTGAGTATTTCCCTTGGGATTTCCCCTTTAGCTCTGGAGTTAGCTCCGTCTTATTACTTATTGATTAATTGGGGCATTAGTCTTGTGACAAAGGTTTCAGCAAAGCACTGAACAGGGAAGGAACTACACAGAAAAGCAACAAGGCTGAAAATATGGCCACAGAAAATAAAAAGTATTGATCTCCAGAAATATTGGCCCTGGCAGGGGAATAGCAGAGCCGTGGGAAAAATTGACATGGCTTCAGCTTACAGCAGAAGCTTCTTTTTGATAAGATGGGAAAAATAAGTCAGAGAGGGGAGTGATGGTAAACCAGTAAGAGGACCAGGAAAAAAAAAGAAATGAGGAAATATCATGTGCACCTGAAGCCAAACGCTAAGCAGAGAGTACAAAGTCCCCTAGATGGTTTGTATGCTATGCTAAGAAACCACTTACAGTTAGGCAGGAGATCAAGAGTACAGTAACAATTAGATATTAAGTAGAAGGAGAACAGTATGAAACACCATGACCAGATTGCTAAAAATATGTGAACATGAGGAATGGAGGTGAAAATAGTATTTTGAGAGCTTGACACCAGAATTTTCTCCCTCATCCCCCCACCCTGCCCCCAGTAAAACTGGCCTTATTTCTTCTGAAAGGTGTCTTCAAGGCTTTTTGAAATAGTCTCAGACATTTCCCTTGCTGCTGGTCTAATGTTTCCTTTCAGTTCTTTCCCTTTGCTTAGGATGTCCCCATGATTCCCTTTATTGCTTAAATATATGGAAGGCGACCTTTGGTTTTCACATATCATCTTTCTCACAGGACTCATATTTTAAAACCGCTGACACAGTGCCAGTCTGGGTGCTTGTTTTATACTCTTTTCTTCCTGAAATGTCTAAGACAGTAAGTAACTTTTTTTTTCCATTCCTCCTCCAAACAATGACTTCTGCAGTAAGTCCCTGATACTTCATTAGAGTTGCTAGGCGCTGCTGTAGCACTGGTAATTATAATAAAGAACAACACACAATACCAGAACATGCTTCAAAGTCCTTCTCATCTCAGGAAATACATGCACACATGCAGAAATACATCGAGAGGTTTAGCCCTGCTCAGTGTAGTTTCCTAGCTTAGAAAAATCCTACCTCCTGCCTCTTTGTATTATTGTCTCCTTGATTACTGTGGCTTTCATTATCTAATTTCTTTCTTCAAGGTTTCAGAAGTCAATGGTTAATAGTACTTTTCTCATAACTTTCTGGCTCTCATCTTTGTGAGCAGACAAGAATTTTTCTCTTTCAATTTATAAAAGGACAAAAGGTTTCCATAGGCTTGATGTTCTACTTGCACACTTGGGAAACATAGCGGGGAGAGAGATGCCACTGAAGAACAAGATCCATTAGCAATCATTTCCCTTGCAAAAGCATGAGAAAACATGATTCTCTACATGATGTTGATCAGAAATAAGTTCCTAGGGCTCCCTTTGGCAGAGGGGAGAGTCTGTATGACTCTCAGCTTTGCAGCCATACTTTCCCTTACTATCTCTGTAACTAGATTTAAACATTGACAAGTTTTGAACAAATCATTCAGTAAGTGCCAGCAAAAAGGGGTTGGTTGTAACAAGGGCTCTAATTCTGTTTTCACAGTGGTGAAATACAACAGGAGCACGTCTCAGCCTGGGAAGCCTCTGAGAGCAATAGCTGTGGCTTTGCCCTAAACTTCAGGTAAGGACTTCTGAGGTTTTGGGTCAGCCAAAATTTGACTGTAGCATGACAGAGGGGACATGGCCCCTAGTTCCTCTAGAAAATAAATGGGGTGGCCATCCTGTACCAGGATGGTACATTGGTAACAAACACTGTTTACTTCCCCGCTTGCCAGCTCAACCACATTGACTGGCTTTTATGGACAGGGTAGTGTTTGAGCACACTGTATGATCAGCTTGGAAAGGCACACCTCTGGCCCGGGGGGGCTGGCGGTGGCCCCACAGGAGATGTTGCAATGGTTTGGCACCATGCTCAGGTAACCACATGGCACACGTGGAGAGCCACGTGCCCCCTTCAACAGCTCACCTTCCTGTGCCCTGTCCCAGAGGCGGAGCAGGTGCATGACCCTCAGCGCTCGATGCAATAGATGCAGCTGTAGGTTTTATACCCGTAAGGTGTGGGTGTATGCTTGTGATAGTGTAAAGGGCTGGGAAATACAACCTTTCTGCCATGGGTGCGATTACTTCAAGTTATTCTTCAAATGCTAATGACTGGAGTAGGGAAATAAGAGAAAGAGAAGAGGGTAATAGACTTAGTCACAGGAACAGCCATGTTCCTGCAGTTCTTGGGGTTTAAACAATAGAGGAGACAGAAGAAAGAAAGTGTGATGCCAATCACTGTTTTCAATATCCTCCCACGTAGCAACTGCTTCTATTGAGCCTTTCTATTGTGAAAGCCCTTCTTTCACTGCAAACAGAGCGGGAGCTCTTGGTGAGCCTTGGCTCCCAGTGGAAGAAAACACTGTGCTTTGGTCAACAACAGTGAAAATTTGTTTATGCCTTTGCTTTGCTGGAGTGCTGCATGAGTCAGGGGCTTGGCTTGGCTTAGTGGGGCTTCGCTCTGCAGAGGGAGAGAGCAGGGGGTGACTCCTTAACTCGCAGGTTGGCTCCTTGCTTTAAGGGAGGCCCTATCCTCCCTTCGAGCATAACCAGCAACTCCTTACCAGCCCTATTGCCTGCAGGGCTCCAGCTCTCAGGGTGGAGAAGCTGGATGATAAAAAGTGGCCATAGGCCATGAGGGCCATACACTCTTCCCCATCACCTCAATACTAGTGAAATCCCAACTGGCTGATTGCAGCTGCCTTATAGTTCCCAGGCAGCATCCCATCAAAGGACAGGGAAGCTGCCATATGAGGATAGGCTGGGAGAACTGGGTTTGTTCAGCCTTGAGAAAAGGAGTCTCAGAGGGGATCTTACCACCGTGTACCAGTACTTAAGGGGTAGCTACAAAGAAGATGGAGACTCCCTTTTTACATGGGGTCACATGGAGAGGACAAGGGGGAATGGACACAAGTTGCTCTTGGGGAGATTCAGATTGGACACAAGAGGGAAATTTTTCACAGTGAGGACAGTCACCCCTTGGAATAATCTCCCCAGGGAAGTGGTTGACTCGGCCACATTGGACACCTTCAAGAGTTGGCTGGGCAGGGTGCTGGGCCATCTTGTCTAGACTCTGCTCATCCTAGAAAGGTTGGACTAGATGATCTCTGAGGTCCCTTCCAGCCTGTGATTCTGTGATTCTGTGATTCTGTGAATATAATATCTCTGCCATCAAAGGTACTGGAATGAGCCTCCAGCACCCCTAACTGGACCACACCAAAGTTTGTACCTGGATCTGAATTTTGTTGTTAGAACTCACTTCTGGTTTTTAAGTGAATTCTTGTTGGCTTCAAAGTAGAACAAAAGGGAATTTATATTCTCTAGGAAATGTGATCAGAGTAACAGTAGAGAAACCTGAATTTAATTTGAAAGATATGGTGACAGAGTATAAGCAATTAGCAACGGAAACCCTGTAAAAAACAGGTGTTAATACAAAAAAAAAAATAAATTTCTTACAAAGCAGAGTTAAGCAGTCCCAAAGAATATGAAATATGTATTGGAGAGCATTAAGGGCTCCATAACACTTCTGAAAGATCTTCACTGCAGGAGAAAAGTGAGGAGCAAAAGATGTGCTAATGCTCAAGAAAAAAAAGTTTCCTGGCCAACTGTTGTACATATTTTCATCTCAGAGTAAAATATTGGAATAAATATTTTAAGTACTAAAGCCATTGGAGTACCAGAGACTAAAGAAATGGTTGAAGGTACTCTTACTTCAACTGAAAAGTTATTTTAAGACTTACACTTGTATAGATTAACAGTAATGACAGCTGTGCTGTAGTCTCACTGCTCTGTTATTTCTGTATGAGAATATTGGATATAAAGCAAAATTACAAAAAAAGGTATTGCCCCTATAAATTGGTTTGCTCCGGAAATTCTCATTATTGCTCAGGAAGTTGGTAACTGAAGGATCATTAGGAAGTGAAAACGTGTCTTAAAATAACTTGTTCAGCAAAGAGTCCCTTTTATCAGATTTCTTGATCTGAAGACCAGCTCCAATATTTCTCAGAGCTGCAATATGCTGTGTATGGGCAAGTCCTTCCTGCTCTCTGTTACAAATCACTGAGCGAGCAAAACAGCTTTGTGATACGCTGCATTTAATAAACTTACATGGAAAGACCTAATCATAGGACTAAAACAGAGCACTCTGTGGCCAAAACAACCTCTGTACACCTGCCAAAGGGATGACAGCTTGGTGGAAACTGCAGAAAATAGGATTCCCAGGGTTCCAGAGAAATGAAACTCTGCAGATAGCTGGCTTGGGGATTTAAAGGGAGGTCTTGAAGAGCTACCTTTCAAACTTAGTGGTAGATCCAAACAAAATCCCCTCAGAGAGAGAAGTTAGAAATTTGCACCTGTCTTTATTTAGAACACAGCCTTCCAGCTTCTCTCTGGTCCCTTGACAAGAAGCGTGCCTTGAACATAAATTCTAGGAGTTGAGGCTTCACTGTAGCTTTTTTTGTTTTCACCCTGCCCTTCAGCAGCTTCAGAGCCAGGAGACATCCGTGACCTCCGCACCCCGTTTGCCTCGCCGCATGAGGTCAGCAGGGCAAATCCTCGGCCAGGCCAGCTCGGGCCCCGTGGCACTGCGGGGAGCGCACCAGGGCACACAGCATGTACCCAGCCAGCGACTCGCTGCTCCCCTTGGGTAGACACTGCCCCCTCCTTCAATGCTAATGCACTCAGAGACCGTTATATCTGCAGTGTAATTACCCTGACTGCTAATGTTCTTTGAATAAACAGCATGGCATTGTTCAGCCGTTACACTACAGCTCTAACGGGATTTCGGAAAGCCCTCGTGCTGTATGGTGGATACCTCTGGGCATGGGAGAGCATGTGAAGAGGGAGGTCTGCTCTCTATAGACCTTCACGTTGGTAATGTGTGCTCAAATCTTTCCTCTCCTCAGTGCAGGTAATTATGCCCTCCCACTGCTTTAAACAAAAATACATTCTTCCCTTTCAAACAGTCAGATTTTGATAACTTTTTTTCTGCCCACCTTAGCTCATATCAATCAGGCTTTACGTAACAGTGGTATTTTGAGAAGTGACACCTACTCTGCAGAAGAGCTATTAGCAAAGGCCAACTTGAAAGAAAAAAGTGAACATGAAATGTTACGTTCTGGCTAGGGACAATATTTTCACAAATACCAACCAGAAGAAAAAGCTGACCTAGACAGGGGATTTGACATAGAGGGATCCTTAGTACAAAACAAGATGTAGTTTCTTAGAACAGCTCCTGGCCTTAATTCTGTTTTCATTTTCAATGTACTACAGAAGAGGGCAGTATAAACCCAGCGTTTTGCATGTAGTAATAAAAGAACGCTTCTGTGGTCACATCAACAGCATTGAATCTTAAATTAATGTTTCTGTTAATACACTAGGGAATAAGTTATTCAAGAGCAGAGCCAGCCTGTTAAGTCTCCAGCGATTCACATTCTGGAGGATTTTCTATCCTGAGTCTTTTAGAAACACGGAACTGGGAGTCTTCCCTCACTCTGCCTGTTTTGTCCATATGATTTGTAAACCCAGCATATACTCTGCATGTGAAGTGTATACATCATAAATGCCAAACAAGCAAAAGCAGGTCAGAGCTTAGCAATGAATAAGGTAGGAAATTGCAGCACAGTGCTTTTACTTACTCCCATGGAGATAGGAAGGCTGTATCACAGGAACAGCCCGGTTCCCCGAGAGCCTGCTTCTGCTGATTTTCATTAAGTGGAACATCCAGCTGCAGGGGTTGATGGAGCAGTTGGGAGACTCCTTATGGAAGAGCCTTAGACACTGCTTCTAGATTTTAAAAGTGTCCCTGTAAGTTACTATGCTCACACAAACTCGACAGGACTGTGTGGACAGGTAGGAGTAGAGCTAGGTATCAGTCCAGCTTGATGTTAAAAATATAAGGGTGTATAACCTTGTCTGCACAGGTTGACCTCAGCACCACGGAGCCATAACACCTTCCAGCCATAATATGGTTTATGGCTGCAGTGGCGCATCACTGTGTCTCACCATGGTCTGGAGAAACAAGTGCAGGAAGATTTCCAGGCAAAGACGATACTCTTAATCAACCTAACTGATACTGTTAGAAAAATAGACAAGGCCTTCAAGGAGTTAAGTTTGCAGAACACTTTGTGCTCCTTCCTTTCCATAGCACTCTTCCCCTTACATAATAGCTCAGCTGCCCTTACATAAGAGTAACTTTCTAAAACCTCCTTTTGTTGCTGAATTTTTAAAATGGTTTGCATCTCTCAAAAGATAAATTTCTCTGTGAACTACGACAGGAAACATCAGACAGCTTGTGGAGTTTGTGTGTGCAAAAGGGAAGAAAAAGTTTCCTCCAAAAGCTGGAAGGAAGGGGATAAAATTACTATATATGCTATCACAGGCTTAAAGTTATAATTTGACATTTAGAATGTGTTTAGTGAGAAACTTGTATAAAATCAACTTTGAAAATCTAACAGGATACCACAGGGTCTGTAGGTGGTTACAGTTTAATAGAGAATTTCACAGAAGCGTTTAGCAGGGATAGTGCTCTAATAAAAATAGTCTATAAAAAGAAGTTTCTGTGAAAATCTTTAGGATTTAACCGCAGAAGAGGGAAGAAAGAGGGAGAGGCAGGGAACAGGGAGGGAGAAGATGCGACTTAGGTAATGTCTGCTGAAAATTGCATGTTTTACAATCTTGTGTGGGTGGACTCTAAACATTTTAATGACGCAAACGTCAGACTTGGATTTCAAGTGCCCCAAAGCATGAAATGTTCAGATGAAGGGCTGGAGTTTCTGCCCATCTGTAGCTGAATTATCCTGCTATTTATAGACTTGCTTTTCTCAAATATCTAAAATGCTTTCTTTACTGCTCATAAACAGGCATGCCTATAGCTGCATGTGACTGAGTCATCTGAATATACTGCAGTTTTCCTCAAATTAACAGGAAACTGAAATCCTACCTTTTCCCAATGAAAGAGCCTAGGTAGGTAGGTAAAGCTCCAAGCGCTGTCTTTTGAAAAGATATTGCAACTCCTATATGAAAGGTGATTATTGTAGTTCTTGAACTTGGAGATTTTGTCCTGAACCCAGTGTTGGGTTTGAAATTTTCCCAGGCTCTGCCAAATTTCACCTCCTCCACTTGCAGACTCCGCTTTCTTTCTCCTGTGTTTTGACAGGGAGGATCATGACTGGATTTGCTGGGGAGAGCCATATTCAGAGAAGGCAGTTTTTAACCTACCCACACAGTTAACCTGAACGCATCCTAGAAAACTTGCTACTTAAATGCATTATGTATGTTTACTTTGTCAGCTGTTTTTCATGGATGTCACTTGAGCAGTCACTGCATGAGCACTCTCTGGTTGATTTAGGTTTGCTGCAGTTTGAAATCCCTGTCAAACCTAAACCGTGTCTGTGAGTAAGGAGATCAGCCGAGCTCAGTATTGAGTACTGTAGAAAAAATGTCCACCTGACATTGCAGTAATTACAGTACAGAGAGACTATAATTGTCTAGAGTAGCTGGAATTGTGTATTAGCCCCATTTTCTTGACAAACAGGTCACGAACATATTCAGAAGGAAGATTTGCATTATGTTTGTTACTCTTGTCATCCTAGGAATCTTTTCAGGGTGTCTATGAATAAGTTATATACTGGCATTAAATTGAGACTAAAACGTTTAGGCACTAGAAAGTACCGATTAAAAATGAACAAGAAACACTGGAGCAAATCTCTTCTCTCCCTCTTTATGCCTCCTTCTATGTGTGGTACAGACTGTCTCTAGGAGGCAGTTGTGCCATCTTCTATGTGGCCCTTCTCATTTCTGCATCACTTTTTCTCACAACCCACATTTCCTCCAGTCTGGGAGCTGTGTCTCTTGCTTTGCCCGTCTCAGAGTGACCTGGAAATGTGACCTTTCCAGATGATATCCAATGTTAGCCTTATCCAGTAGCTTGTCTGCCCATCTGAGGTCAAGCAGCTTCTGCCCCTTGTGCACACATCCCATTCACATGGGTCAGCGGTCCTCCGGGGCACCTCACTGTGCCATGCACAGCCTCCACAGCACTACTCTTCAGCCAGGACTGCAGCAAACAGCTTCTCTAACCTATTGCCATCAGTGTTTCCCTCCTTGTGTTTGGCAGACCAGTAACGCCCTTGGGCATGTTTTAGGCTTTCCCCTGCATGATGCAGCATGAGGGCCAAATTCCTGAGTCCTGCCAGACCCTGGCCACAAAAACCTCAACTAGAGAAAAATCAGTCAACATTTTCCTAGCTAAATGCACACTGTGCATGCCATTAATTTGAATGAATGTAAATATAAGCGCCTTAATTTCTCCAGGAAGAACTTGCAGACGTCAGCCCAGCCTTTTAGGAAAATGAAGCAGATGTCCAGTTCTCAGCAACTAGATTTCTCATGGAGGCTTAAAATCATGGTGTGCTGATTATAAAGGTGACATCCTTCTAAAAATTAAGCAGAAGAACATTACACCATGACTTGGTTGACCATTCACCACTAACCAGCAGATCCAGTTATAAATACCAGGTATCACAACGGTCCTTCCTGCTGCTCTCTGCATCATGGTGGGTAGCATCAAGGATCTGAGACTGGCTGTACAGGCACATATTTAGAAACACGTCCAGACCTCAATGTGCTTAAAAATCTCAGTGGACAGGAGGAGAGGACTGGCTGAAATGGGCGATGCTGCTGGAAGAGGAAGCGTGGACGTGATGTCTAAGTTTGCACACACAGTGAGGGGAGGCAGTGAAAGAGTATCTGGGGCTCAATAGGTGAGTGCACGGCACAAGGTGACACTACAGATACAAGTCAACACTAGACATAAAAGTAACACAAGCATGAGAAAAGAGCAACTTGCTTATAGGTAACGTGAGCTTAGAAAACACTCCTAACTGTGTCTCCTAAAAACGATACACTGTGAATTGTCAGCTCTGCTTCACTAACAGCGGTCCTTCGGGTTGCAGAGGTGCAGGCTTCTGTTTCTTAGGATTTCAAATTTGATAAGGATGTAAAACCAGAGTGCAAGCTCCAGAAGATGGTCACAGCAGCAACTAACCGCTGAAACATGCACTTTCTTCTTGACGTTAGACGTTGCTCACTAGAGGGCACCAACACCTCAGCCTAATGCCAAACTGCTGTGACCAGCAAAAGTAAAAGTTCGTAGGAAAAAATGACCCTGTTCACAGCTAGGAATTAGTATAGAAGAAAATAAAAATTGCAACTAATAACAGTAAGCAAAGTTGCTCTAGAGAAAAGAAAAATTTTCAGGTCTAACATTAGGTTTCCATGTTTGGGCACAACAAGAAAACAGGAAACCTTCCTAATTTCAACTGCAAACTCTCACCACTGACAGAATAAATTAAAGCACATAAAATAAATAAATAAACTAAGAATATTTTTTAAAAAAAGGTAAAATTATCTAATTATAATTAAGTATACATAGTTTGATGCGTCAGAAAAAGTGAGGTCAGTAATGAGTGATTAGTCAATGCAATACTGCTGTTCTTCGAGGCACTTTAGAAGTGAACGGAAGCAGCTCAGATCCCCAGCCTGAACTCTGAAGGGTACTGCAGGTGAGTGTTTCTCGAACTTATGAAATTTTCTTCCCTTAATGCTTGGTAAAAAGCCACTTTCTTGCTCCTCAGCAGCAGCAGGCAAGCCTGCTGCACACTTCCATCCCCACGGCCGTGGTGTTGCATACCACGGTATGACAGGCAGCTGCTGTTTGGCTCAGGTAGTCTGGTACGAGATGATTTGATACTTAGTACTGCAAGATATGGGTTGTGGCTGCCACTTGGATGCCCCCTTCCTGGCACGCTGCAGAGACCTCTGCCATGACCCAAACCAGCCTGACCCAGTCAATCTGAGAGCTGCTGCTGGTCCAGCCTCCTGGCACTCTTCTCGGTTTTGAATCCTAAAAAGTCAACTCTACCCTAAAGCACTGCTAAAAACAGACTGCCTAAGAACAGGCTCTCCTGAAGCCAGCAAGATAACAAGGCCATTTAATCATTCAAAACTGTGTGGCCTCAGCTTTGCTCCCTCAAGGACATAAACATCTCTTTTTAACCAGACTTGGCAGCAACAGTCTTTCCCCTGGATTTTGGCTAAAACATTCACAGAAAAGCAGATCCTTGCACGACCTGTCTGAAAGAGCTTGTGCCTGTGAGGGACCAAACAACTTCGTGGTTAAAGCACTGGGGAAACCAACATCATGGAGGGGCAGAAACTGAACCTGTGTCTGCGGCAGCGTATCCGAGTACCTCTTACACTGCAGTGTCCTCTTTTTTGTCTGAAAGGTACTTTTGGGAGAGAGGAATCTGTCTATGCCCACATGTCTTGACAATAAAAGGATTAGAAAATAGGAGGAAAAATATGAAAAGTATAGAAATTAATACAACTGAGGGGCCACCTGAAAACAGCCTTTTAACATGTAAAATGAGGCAGGACAGTGCTTGTTCTGCAAGTCTTGGCAAGGCTGAGGTGTGAGATCTGCTTGGAGGAGACCTGTGTCGTCAGACCCAGGTGGATGTGAGCGAAAAAACCAGACTTCCCTGACAGAAACCCAAGCATAAAAAAACCCCAACCAAACAAAACCCAAAAAACCAACTAGATGCTTATGAGGTTAGTTGGCATTTTATGAGTACTGGTGGTTGGCCATATGCCTCTAGATGAGCATCCTGATGCCTAGGTCTTTGCATGTTTAATAAGCGTGGGGGATATGTCTCCAAAATCAGCATCAGTACCAAGCGGGGAAGGGGCAGTAGCAGTCCCCCGGGGAGCCCTCAGATCCAGCCTTTTATGACACTTCTTTTAATCTCCTCAAATCTATCCCCTGCCAAGTGCTGCTGAGGCCTCAGCCTGGACACTGGGTCTGGTACTGGAGCCTGCATTTCAGGGATGAGATAGATGAGGTGGGCTGGGCCCAGAGCTGAGCAAAAAGATTGACAAAGGGCTGGGAAATACTGTTTCTGAGGAACAACCAAGGTGCCATGTGTTTAGCCTTGAATAATGAACACCAGGAAGTACTGAAAACAGAGCCAGAAAATCCCCATGAAATACGCAGAAGAATTCTTCAATTTCAGAGGGATGCAGCAGATCTCCTGAGGCCCCTTTCCAGGCTAACTTTGTAAAGTTCTGTGAAATCTCAGGTTTAGAAATCTGTGTGGAATAACACGGGCAGCAAGCAAAAAAAGTCTAATAGTTTTATCTGGTTTTTACAGTCAAGAAAACCAGAAGCAAGGACCTAATCCCTTGACTCTGAGGTACTGCAGTTTTCAGATAGAAAATTCTCACAAAAAAACTAAAACGAAACAGTCATGTGTTTTAGCCTGAGGAACAGTAAATACATTTGAGTTGCCACACTCCTTTCAGGATTCTCAGTGTATGAGATGCAATTTCCTCTTCCCTCCTCCAATGCCATCCCTGTTTCATCCAACTACAGCCCCTGATCCGTTTCCACAGGGCAAACGCAGACTCTAATAGCAAGGCACTTCAACAAGTGACCTGAGCAAATATGCCACAGCAAGACCAAAGGCCCAGGGTAAAAGTAATCATCAGCCTGATCTTTAGCATGTCTTTTCTCCCTTAAAAGGCATTAACAAAACCAACCCTAGCATCAACACACACAGGCTAGCCCACAGGTTATCAGGATCTTCTCTGTAACAGTCCTGTCACAGTGACAGCTGAGTCACGCTGGGATGTTAAAAATGAAGAATTTAATAGGTAAACTATAGGAAGAGGGGAAGACATCTCACTAAAAATGAGGAAGACAAGACTCCATACTCCGATGCGAGAAGAAAGCCCAGATCACAAAGGCGATACCTGCTCCAGTTCGCTTTGGCCACAGCGGTCAGGAGAAAACATGAGTAGCAATGCCTAGAAAGAAGAAAAACAGCAGCAAAGCCAAGGAAAATGGGCACGTTGTGGGTACACAATGCAAAAGCACCAAGTCACTCCCTTTCTCTGTGTGCCTATTTGTTTCTATCGTGCAGATCTGTTTTTGCTTTGCGTGATAATTCTCCACACTGACCTTCTAAGGACAGACATGTTAGGGAGTTTCAGATGGTGCTGTAATGTCTTGGCCATTGAAAACTCTTCCTTATTTTGTCTGAAATGTTCTGTGGGTGCTTTCTTTAGCAGCTTTACTGGCCCTATTACAGATTGTTATTTAATTTATATCCAGCATATGAGCTGGCTGGCAGGAACATCAGGTAATTTTAGGGGGAGAGGATTTTTTTTTTATAGTCACTAATTTGGTAACGGTAACTCATTTGTCAGAGAGCTGTTATATTCCTAGTGATCCCCATTCTCTTATTTTCTTACTCCCAGTGTTCACACTGTCGTGGTGAGCACTATATAACTGGAGAGGGAGAACATGGGCTGAAAAAAGAGGTTAGGCAAGAACTTTCTCATTCCTAAATCCATGGTCAGCTACTGAAAAAAAAAAAAAAGAAAAATTCAAAGTCCAATGACCTTCCAGGGATGTTTCAGAGTCCTCCAAAGGGTCCCTGTGGTGTTGAGAAACTTGAGGGGCTATGTGTGAATCCAGCTCCAAGGGCAAACAGCCACCACCGTACTGGGAGAGAAAAGCTCCCACTCCTGCCCTCCTCCCTTGCTCTGAAAGGTTTTGTAGTATTGCTGTCTTTCTGTGGCTTCCTTCCCTTAACACCAAGTCGATGTGACTAGCCTAGGCGTTTGGTGCTGGATGTTAAGTCCACACTTGAACACAAAGCAATGACCTCCGATGCTCATATGTCAACCTCGTGTGCAAATCAAAAAGGCAACTTTGAGTGCAGGCGAAGGAGACCGAGCAGCATCCTAAGGACACTCTAATCCAGGGGGAGGAACATGTGTTATCCATGACTTCTGCCTCTTCAGATTCATCCTTTCCAGCTTCATAAGCACACTGCTCCAGCATGGGACTCCGGTTCAGCCACCTACAAGGTAAATTCTGTGTTTTGTTTCAAGTGGGAGCTGGTTGGCCCTCCCAGTGCTTCTGGTCTCTGCCATGGTTTGCCAGCCCTTCGTCCAGGAGACTGTGCCCTCCAAGGAGCTCTGAGTCCTGCTGCAATGGAGCTGGTTGCTGCTGCCTGCCCTCTGAGCCTCTGGTTTATACGCTTCATACATTAGCTAACATGACCTCATCACCTCAGGTTTTCAGAACTGTTCGGGCCTGCTCTACCATGTGCACTGCAACTCAGTCTTAAAAGCAGCCATTTAAGACCAGACCATCTTCCTTGAAAAGTGGCCAGAGTCCATACTGTTCTTTCCTGCCAGCATTTCCAAAATCTGCTGCTTATTCTTCCACCCAGACCTAATTTTTATTTTCTCTTCCATTTTAAAACTTCGTGAAACTTAAAAATAGCTCCCTGCAAGTTCAGAGAAAAACCCCAAAATCAAAAAAATAATGCAACAACAAATCAGATAAGATGAAAACAGAAAGGGAAAGGGGGGAGGGCATGCCACAAATTATATCACTGTCAACATGGAAATGCTTAAAGAATGCATATTGAGAAACAACAGGAATTAAGAGGCCACAGCTGTGTGATGAGAAGTGATAAGAAACTGCCATCCTTTAATAAGGCATCCTAGGAGACATGCTTCAAACGCCCCTTTTCCCCAGGCCTCCCTAATCTCCAAACAAACAGTACCTGCAAAAAAGAGTCATCATCATAAAAAAGAAACCCAGGCCTCATTTACTCTTGTTGTTCTGGATTAAACCAGAGTTGAGCTGAATCAATGAGCAAATAAAATACATATGGGCAAAGCTTCTGAGACCATCAAGGGGAAAAGGAGGAAGAAAATAAAAGGGGGATGGGGTGGTAAACAACAGTATTAACTCTGCAATTGTTACTAGTCCGTCAACAAACATACTTTAGGGATTTGCTTGTTAAGCCAGGGGGATGTATAGTGGTGGTAGAGGATTTCAATCTTTCACGTTTATTTAAAGCTGTCCACACACTTTGACTAAAAATGCATACAAAAAACTCTCCACAGGGTTCTTTCATGTTTCAGGAATTTTAGGTAAATGTCTCTTTTAGCAGTCATTTGTTTGCTTGATTTTTTTTTTTTTCTTGAAGCTTTTTTTTTTTTTGGCTGCTGTGCAAACTTTTCACATAGAAGACAGAGGAAAGCACTTTCACTCCTGCTGGATTTTAAACATACAGTTCTTTTATTTATTTATTTATTTAAAGTGTTGTGCTGAGGGCCTGAGCACTTTGCAGAGCAGCCTAAATGCAAATCTATATCTCAGCTCTACAGCTTGTTGTTTCAATTATACCTTGGTTTGATCTCTTCTGAATTGTCTGTAATGTTGCCAACTTTAGCCGTGAGTTGGGAAATAGTTCATGGCCTAATTAAAACCCCGGCTTCTGGGCTCTTGGGACTGTGTGCTATTTAGTTTCACTTTAGGGAAAGGATGCCTGCACAACCATAGGGAAAAGCTTGAAAGCACCACCTGAATGCACCCAAGAGGCTGGAAAGCCAGAACGTAAGTAAAAAGAATCTCAAATTCTTTATAACATTTAATGTAAGAGCAATGTCACTGAATATTTATGAAATCCCAGGGTTGGTAAGAATGAGTTTGCATAACACCCTAGAGTTTTAATGTGTTGATTGTAATCAAACAATTAACAATAAGAAATTATAATAAAAACTAAAAGCAATAGGAAAGAAATATTTGGCAAAGGACCAAAACTGTAAACATACTAACACCCTTTGAGTTTTGCATTTTAAATTTAAAATCGTGTGAATTACTCTGAATACTGTAAGAAAAGAAGAATGAAGCTTTGAAAATACTATGATCTAGAGTGAAGGTCTTGATTTAGATAAGTGACTCATAAGCGCAGGCTGATTTTCACAGGTAACTGGTTCTGTCCATGACAGCGACAGAGTGCATTACACTGGAAAACTGAGCCATGTAGTTAGGCGTCTCAGTACAGACTCTGGTACCAATGTTAGCCACTTGTCATAAACAAACAAACAAAGTCTTTTGGTGGAAGTTAACTTCCTGCCCCAGTCACACAAGCTGTGCTGAGGTTATGAAGGCAAATATTTATCATTTGATAAAGGGTTATGATCTGCTGACCTTGGAATTATTCTTGATGGCACGTAAAGCAGAGTTCTTAAAAGCTGTTTTTACAAGCAGGGAGCCAAACTGGTCAAAAGTTTCATGTGTAATTTATGTCAGGTTGCTTTGGGTTGGTTTTTTTTTAATTCATTTTTATGTTCTCTAGACAGCCGTGCTCTGGTGGTTGGCAGGAACTACAGATCATCTTGCAGGATCTACTCATCAGCTACAGTTGCAGATGTCCCCATGCTGAGCGTCTGGGATGGTCATGGGGAAGGGTGGTGACAGGGATGCCCTGCAAATTTCTCACCTTGTGGACAGGACAAGGGGAGACAGAAAGCAAAAGATCAGAGCCGTGTGTGAATAGGCAACCAGGCAGGCAATTGAGGTGCTACTTGTTTGATCCTACTCTGTGTCCATTACTATGCCCCTGAATTTGGGACTTCAGATTTATTACAAAAATTCTGGCTGCATCTAGTGTAGTCACACAGTTTGCAAACAACAGTACAGGACCAAGTCATTTTTTAAACCCTGGCTGCAGAATGCCAGGAGAGAGGTTTATCATGCACTTTATAAAATGCTTTCCTTTTTATCTTGAGAATAATATTTACTGGCTCCAGCCCTTTTCTGCTCCTTTTCCTTGGGTGTGTGAGAAAGGCTTGTAGGAGCTCCCCTGACAACCTGACTCCTTTGTGCTCCACATAGGCTCTGCCCTATAGCACTACTCTCCTTTTCTCCTTTCCTTGGCAGCTTTATCACCTCCATCTCCTAACTACATGAGCTCCTGTAGTACAGGAACTCCTAACTCCAAACCCTGCAAAGAGGTTTAATTTAGCCCTAAGTTAGCAAGTACGAATTTTTCCAGGTACTCGTCAAACAAGTGTTTTCTAGTCTTTTGTTCTTTTTCATTCTTTTCTCATTTACTCATTCCCAGTCTTTAAATGTCTTCTGGTGTATTTCCTCCTTAAGTTGCAAATTTCTAGTTTATTGGATTCCAGATACGTGCTTTTACATCAGCTGTCCTAGTCTGGCACCACAGCCTTTTCCCTGACAAGCTCCAGTTATTTTAGATGCCACCCCTGTCTGAGGAGCACAAATTATTCCTCTGACTGACCATGGCGTTGGGTCTCTCTCCTCAGCATTTCACACTGAGTGTATGGGCCAGGCAACCACCTTCTCATCTGGTAAAAAAAGCGGTGGGTGTGGGGGTGTGTGCATGTGTGTTTGAAACTCTGCCCTTAGGGTGACAGTGTGCTGTGTTTTAGCACGTGTGTTCCCTATGTCCCTGTGTGTCCTACCAGACACATAAAAGCAATCAAATTAAAAAAGGGACAAGGTCTGAGAACTGAGTCTCAAATAAAGACAGCTGCTCTGCTGCTTTCAGGAGGTTATTCTCCTCTTTAGTCACATGTACAGCATGCACAGAACTATTTCTCAACCTCAGAAATTTCATGTATTCACTCTAAGAACGCAGTCATCATCTTCCTGGGTACATGCTTCCAGTTTTCCAGAAAGAAATCCAATAGGAAACTGAGCAAGTGATCCTAGCTGATAAACTGTGAAGAGCCACCCAAGAGCTGCTGTAATGGACAATGCCGGGGGTGTCAAAACTCTTCAATGCCTGCTGAAAGATGACCAGTGGGTTAGTAGAAATGGGGCTCTACCAGCAAAGAGCTGAGCATTTTGTCCTTCGTCTGGCAAAGCTCGCTCATGACTAATCTTAGACATACAAGTGAACCCAAAAAAGTTAATGTTGTTTTTAAGATTTGCTTTGTCCACCCCTCCACTTTTCTGCTCTGTATACCCTGGAGGGTATGGTGCACTGTGTCCAAACTGCCTCTAATGCTTTAACCACAATTAGCTGCTAAACAATAAAAATAAGCTCAGATCCTTATGCTTGCTCACACTAGATACACACGGTCCAAGATTTTTTCAAAGTGACTAATACTTTGAAGAACCTTCCATTTCTAATTTTTGTGAACCTGAGCCACCTCTCACCTGTCCCCTCCTCAAACCTTGTGGTGTCCATCCCTAGCTCCCTTAGAAGCTCCCACCTCCCAGCACTTGTGGGTTATCATAGCCCATTGGTGTCCAGCTCTGTTACCTCTTCTTCTCAATATATATGGACTGCTGGTGAAGCTCCTTAAAAGTTTCAGTGCCATGAGGTAATAGAATTTGGATAAAGACAGAGGGAAATGAATCAGAGCAATTTTTCTGGACATCAAGACCAATACAGAAGGACTTGGAGAAGGTGAATGGGAGGAGATGTGCAAAGGGTGCATCAGAAGCCAACGGCTTTCTCTGCTGAGGAAACACTGCCTTCACCAAAGGATTTTGCCAAACCGGTATCTGAGCTGCCGGTGCCTGGGATGGGTGCCTTCCCCTGCCGACATCTTCCTTGGCGACAGGAGCTGTTAGTGGTGTTGCAATGACAACAGAGAGGCCCAGCTGCAGCCCAGCAAACACACTCCTGTGCAAGTACTCTGTCTGAACCAAGTTTCTGCTCTGGATCAAAGTTTTAATTCATGTAAAGATTCAACTGGTGGATAAAATGAACAAATGAGAGTGCTCAAAGGAGCAATAGGAGCGATGTGAAAGATGTATATCAAATGCAAACATTTAATCCCTTAGCATCTGCTGCAAATGTTAATTATGCATTCCCTTAACTCCTCTTCTTGAGTTTATTTATTAGAAAACAATGCTGTACTCCAGGCTGCCTAGTTGGCTCTCCATGGCTTGGTCCTGGTCAGAGAGGAGATTTTGCCTACCCAAGCAAAGTATTTCCCTTGTTCTGAGGCCAGGAGAACGTCCCCCATGACGTAGAAACAGCAAAATGAACAGACACAAGAGCAGACTGCTTAGTTTAGAACACACTTCAGGGAATTTACCTTCTCCAGGGCCCAGCATTATCTTAGGAAGGGGGTAAATTCTTTCCCCTGACCATGATCATGAGGAAGGACTAGGTGAACCAGAGTGAGAACAGGCTGAGGCTTTTCCTCAGCACCTGCAGGGGCTGGCTTCATGCCCCCTCCCTTGGGGGCTGCTGCTGGAGCCTGTACATCCACAGGCCAGGCTCCTGCCAGCAAAACACCAGCACCAAGCGACTCCTTGGAGGATTTCAGCTGTGATCTCCATCTTCCTCTCCCAACACCTGTTGGATGTTCCCTCCTTCCCCAAAGCAGGTCCCATCTTGATTGCGAAGTCCTCCAAGAGGGACCTCTCCATATTGGTCAAGTTAAACCTGAATTTAAGGCACAGCATACTGCTGGTCATCAGAAGTCCCAGCAAGTCCCCTGGGCTGCTCTCTGGTATTTACCCACCTGCCATCTTGTGTGATCGCTAACCGAAGGCTCACATGTGAAGTGGGATGCTTTTCAGCTTCCAGACTACACCGTGGCCTCTGCGAGTCTCTAACCACCCACAATATTTCTGACACATTCACATTGTCCCTGGTGGCCACACCAAAAGACCCTGAGCCTGTTACACTCCTTAGAGAGGGAGTGCAACTGACCGCACAGGTATGTCCTCTTTGCTGCCAAGGTGTGAGCAGCACATTCATTTCAAACACAGCTTTTCTGGATGATTGGCAAGTTGCAGGAGCAACCTACTTTCAAAAAGCAATGCTCTTGGCCCAAAGAGGGCTAACATTTTGTCTTTTTTGGTCTGCAGCCTTTCATACAATATAAAACAAGAGATCTGCTGGAAAACTTCTCCCGTTTTGAGGGCAAGTCTGAGCCATGCAGATCTGACTGATGGAGCCCTGTGTGCTCTGCTTATTAGCTCCAGTATTGTTAAACCTGAGCCAGGCACTAGAAACAGAGCCTGAGCACTTCTGCAAAGCACGACTGGATTAGAAATACATTGTTCACAGCCCCGTTGCATGGACCTGTGTCAGCACCAGCCAGCACTTGTATGATTTAAAGGATTGGGGAGTTAGCAGAGAAAGGACCTTGAATTTACGGCTGCTTCCCTGAACTTTTCTAGTTAGCTGGCAGGGGCTGTGGTTCCCATGCATTGCTGCTCTGCTCTTCTCTCTGGGTTGAGCACATCCATTGCAGAGCTTGCACCTCTCCCCACTCGGAGGGGGCAGCTCAGCTGCTGTGGGAAGTGCCTGGAGCAACGCCCTGGGACCCTGACAAGCCCTCATGATTTCCCCCTCCCCAGCTCTTTTGTTGGCTTTGCACGGCGGCGGGCAGCTGCCCTTGCTGCGTGACTTTCTACATGCCGGGGGATACTTCAGATGACATGATGGACATTCCCCCTTTGAACCCAGCCCAAGCCCATGCCAGAAAGGCCCGTGATAGATTCCCTGTGCCATCCTGCAAAACAGATTGAAATATAGCACCTTTTAACCAAAGCCCAGGGTAAACAATACAGCCTGTACTCCAGTTCATAAACAGTCCTCGTTATTACGGGCATTTCAAACGTGGTGTGCTACAGCTTGACCTTAAAAGCTATAGACAATCTAGCGGAGCACAGACGGTTTCATAAAGTACAATCACTTCCTGCAATTCTTGGGGCAGTGCAGCCGGAGCCGTGCAAATCCTGTTTTCCCTGCATTGTTTCCTGCATGTGAATATCATCAGTCTAGCGGTGCTTGTAACCATGGCACTCGTTAAACAGGAGAGGGGAGACTTCTGATAAAGCCATCCAGGACTCCAAGGATTTGCATGGGGCCAGCAACCTTGGCTGGGCAAGGCGGAGGTGCCAGCCATTGCTTCAAAAGATCAAACAAGCAACACACACAAAAAAGAAGTGTTTTAAGAATAGCTACTGGGTAAAAGTGCTGGCAGACCCAAGTTTAGGCCAGTAAAGATAGTGGGAGCACAGTGAGCTCCCCACCCCTCGGTGGGAGTGCTGTTTGTCTTTTGGAAAAGCCTTTGCCATGCATTTGAGAGAGCCCAGAGGTGCTGTGCTTACTGCAGCACCTGCACAATGCAGGAGCAGATCTGTGGGAGGTGCAGAGATTGGGAGGATCACACCTCTCTCTCCCCTGCTCTCTGCCTTGATTGCCTCTCCATTTCCTTGCATATAGGAAAAGAAAAAACATTGGACAGAGGTACTGTCTCAAACTGACAAAATAACTGAAGGTAGATCATTTGCAGTACGACCAGTTCATGCTCTGGATGAAACTATTACGGACTCTCTGGTTATTTCATGATATTAATAATGAGAACTAGGGGTATCAGGTGTCCAGACAAAACAAAGATGGTACCTGCCCAACACATTCAGGACTGCCAGACCTTCTGAGCATTAAATTTTGCAGAGAATTCCATGTAAGTAAGTGCACGCAATTACACATTTAAAGAACAAAAAATATAATGGGCTAGCCATCATCAGATGCCTGAATGCCTTGCAGTCTTTACTGGATTTGGGAACCAAAGCATCAGCAATACCCTGTTTAATACTGGAAGATAGCTGGGTCAAGACAGTGTTGGAGGTGTTACTGCTCCACAAAAGGTTTAATTTACATCCTCCTGTACCCCATAATGAAACCAATAGCTCCAAGCCTGACCTCAGCATACAAGGCAGCACCTGTAGACTGTGAACCAGGCCAATGTTACTGCAAATCTCAAGGCGTTTAAAGACTTGGTGATGGGGAATTTTTACATGAGTAATTGAATAGGACAGAACATAGTTCATTGTGTTCTTAGAATATTGTAATAAAAATTGTGTTTCTGAGAAAGAAGGGTGTTTGTGGTAGGAGTGCATACTTGGTCCTTGTGCTGCTGAGTAGGCAGGAATTGAAAGCAAGCTTTAAAACTTAAGGCAAGGGGATGACAATGGTCACAAAATTGTTGTGTTCACAAAAAGAGTAAAAGCCACAAAACAAACAACCACTTCTGGAAAGCAAACATCAACAGCTCTGTAGAAATGGTAATTCAGGTCTCGAAGGAAGAAATTCTGGAGGAAAGAAGTGCAGAAAAGTTACTATGCAAGCCAATATTTGGACAACGACAAAGCAGTCTGAGTCACGGAGAAAAGGAAGTATAGCTGAAGAGCATTAGGACAGCACCAGCAGCTTATGGAAGATTGCTATGTCAATGAAATTAATGTAGAAGTGGAAGTGCAGACTTGTACTGATGAATGAACATAGACGAATAGCACAAATATTCAAATGCAAAATGAATAGCAAATATCAAGAGGTATAAAAGGCTTCACAGATGTCCAGAAGCAACTGGACAACACAGGAAAACCTCTAACAGGACAAAGAGGAGAAATAACGGCTGAAACAGAGAAGGCTGTTCAAGCCTTTGTAAAAAAGTTAACTGTGAAATTGATTTAGCAGGTGATGAGTATAAAGGCCAAGATGGAAGAATTGCCCAAGCAGTTTTTAGGTAAGATAAATGTTTTCAAATTCATGAGGCCTGATGAAACTCACACTAGTGTAATTAAGGAACTAATCAAAGCAGACTGAGCTATTAGTGATTATCTGCAAGAATTCAAGGTTTAAAGAGCATGTCCCAGAGGACTAGAAAATGGCATAGACAGGACCTACCTTTATAGAGAGGAAAAAGGAGCAGCCAGGGAATTCAACACTAATCTGCCTAACTTTGATAAATGGAAAGATAATATCATGAATAATTTAATAACCAAGTTATAATCCCAAGAGAACAATATGTTGACAAATGTGGATTTTTTCGTGCAGGGTTTTTGTTTTTTTGTTTGTGTGGGTTTTTTGTTTGATTTGTTTTGGTTTGTTTTTTTTAGGCCAGTAATTAAGAAAGAGTCAGGATGTCATTTTTCTACACAATATGCTGAGAAGCAAAATAGGAAAATATGATCTTGGTGAAGTCACATTCACTTAAATGTGCCATGGAGTGAAACTGCTCTTGGAGACCTGTTATCAGTCATTCACTGTCAGAGTAGGATAACATTTAAGAAAGTCCTTTGTACATTTATCCCATCTCTGCTCTATTCACCTTATTCATTAGAGGCAGGGACTGACAGTTTGCTCAGCACTTACAGCGCTAGCTATGAAGCTCATGAATGATCCAAAGTGTGTGTGTGGATTCAAATCAGCAGTAGAAAACCAGTGAAGACAGGCATTTTTGAATACACAAATAAAGTAGATTGGAAAAGTAGAGAAGTGACAGCATACTCAGAAGCAATCTTGGGGTGACAGAGGACCAGAAACCCAACGTGCATACAGAAAAGAGGATGAATTTTTTTTTTTCAAGGTGTGTTAATAGGAGGGTTGGATGTGAAACACGAGGCAATCAGCTTGCTCTGCGTGAACCTGGTGGGGCATCAGCTTGGCTCCCCTCTTGAGACAAGATCAGTGCACTAGTGAGCTCAGAAGAGAGCAATGAGGATGGTATGTGATGTGAAAAGCACCTTATTCAAGGAAAGGTAGGAGAAACTGTTTTTGTTCAGAACAGAAACAGGAGCAGGGGGAGAACAAGAAATGAGGAAAGCTGCTATCAGTCCTGCAGCATGCAAGAAGGGTGTTACACAAAGAACAGAGCTTAGTTGTTCTCTGCATTAAGGAGAATTTTGTTTATTTTGCACAAAGAAGAACAGAGCTTGCTGCCTGGAAAAAAACAAAAACAAAACCCAAAACTTTCTCATTCAAAGGATAGTTCAGCAGTTGGAACAAGCTACCAGAGGAGATTGTACAAAGCCTGTCATTGGAGGACTGTTAGCGAAACAGCTGTCAGGGTTGCTCTAGGTCATCTCTTGAGGTCCTTTCCAGCCGTGCTTTTGTATGATCTTGCGGAGTAATTAAGCCTCTGTTTAACATTATGCACATAAGTGACTTGCAAAATAGGCAGCATTCCGAGCTGAGCACATGCTTAATTGCTTTGCTGGTCTGAGGCCCAAGGTATTTCTGGTAGGTGTTAATTTATTCCAAAAATTCTTGCTAGCAACTATTTCCCTATGCACATTGACACCTGCAAAAAAATAAAAACAGTATTCTTCTGTTTCCCAGCTGCTGCATTCCTTTCAAACGATCCTGCCTTCCTCTGATAATACTGAGGAAATAAAAGAATATCTGTTCGAACCCTTCTTCACTGAATCAAATTATTTCCTCATGTACTGTAGAATCACGAGAAACATGAGGTCACTGAAACAATGAGATGAATCGTATCAGAGAAGTATTAGGGATGCAAAATAAACACAGGAACATATTTATAATTCATTGAAAATTTTATATAATAGATATAGACTTCACATGCATTAATATATTCCCCTAAGCCTTAAATGGATAGACAACGTCTCGTCTTACAGCTGCAGGACCATTACATTTAGTTCCTATTATAACTCTGGGTTTAACCTCACTATGACTTGTCTCCATAGCAGCCACTGCACGGTGGCGTCCATCACCACAAACAGCAAAACAGTTCACAAAGGAGGACTAAAACATCTTTGAGGAGCTGAGACATACTGAGATCTAAATGACTTTCCCAACGCTAGACAACCTCATCCACCACACATGGGACTAAACTCCATCAGCACACAGCTGGTGACTGCATGGAGATGTTGGGGACACTGAGTACAGCTCAAGTACCAACAAATCCTCCTTTCCCTGTTTCTGGTTTGATTGTTTTGTGGTTTGGGTTTTTTTGTACATGTGTGTAATGCAGTGTTATCCAGGAGTATCGGTCATGATTCAGGTCTTCCCACTCTTTGCTAGATGTGCAAACACACAACAAAGGAAGGAGCCCTGCCTAAAGCTTTCCAAACTGACTGCAAGATGAAATACCACAGGTGGATGAAAGGAAGGCAGGGAGGAACAAAAGGAAACCATGAGTCAGGTTGCACTATTATCTGAGAAATACTGCTACTTACAGAGGTGAATTTTAGCCCTTGTGTGTACTTAGGCTGCTTGTGGAACGGGATGAGAAATGGTTCCCTTTGTCTCAAGATCTGGGGGTCGGGGGGTGTGTATGTGGCGAATTGCTAAGAGAAGCTCCCACACCCAGAAAGTCAAGCAACAGGGGGCTTATGTTGCCAGCAAGAAGCCTTGCTTCAACTCCTCACTGCAAAGCTGGCAGTGAAGGGACTTGAATCTGGAGCTACAACAGAGCATGAGAGTCAGCTGGGTCTGGCTGGGCTTGGGTATCCCAGAAAAACCCAATGAACAGGGTGGAGATGATGGACTGGGGCCAAGGAGGTGTTCAGTTCAGCCACTCCCATTGCCGCTAAGCTTCTTCCAGACCCAGATCTATCAGAGGCTTCTGCCCTTCATTTCTTTGGCTGCAGATGACAGTGGATGCCACCAGCCCGTTGCTGGGCTAGGCCCTCTCCTGGGTTCTCCCTCTTCCACTGGGAGATTGGTGAAAGGGGAGGGAAAGATTAACGGCTCCTGTACAAGATTTGATGGCCATGAGTGAGGGACTTCTTGCTTTCTTTCCCTGACACAACCAAAAATTACCAGTTTTCTTGAGAACATTTTAACAGCAACACTAAAATACTGGTTTTGAGTTCACTTGCTATAAAACTTCAAACTGAATTTAAAAGATACTTGGGTTTTCCTGGCTTTCTGCAGATACGCTGAAATAAAATATTATATTTTTTTTAGGAGTTACTCTTTCACTAGGAACTTTCAGATATGCCACGTCATGAAGGGGATTTCTCTTTGTGAAGCTGCAGTGCTTTAATTCTGATAAAGTGAAACTCACATCATTAATTTTTAAAACTGCAGAGTATATGAATTACTATTTTCTTAAAGGAGGTCTGTCAAGCCATTAATTTTTTTATTTCAAAGATACTTATGTTTTCCAGCTTTCCTGCTGACACGTAAATTGATATTTTCCCAGCAGTTCCCCTCTGAACACAATTTCTCACGCACTATTCAGGCAGGCACTTTCAGTTTGTAAGGTCTAATCCTTTAATTGTTTCACTGATGAAAATTCCAATAACATGCAATTAAATTTCTGGCACATAGTAGTTATTATTGCCTTATCAGTTATATTTACTATTTATTCTAGAGTAAATACACTGCTGGAGCACTCAGACTGCAACGTGCAAGCTCATTGGAGGTTGTCTTGTAGGCCACTTGCTAACTTCTCCCAGAAAGCCCCACCAAAACCTTGGGAAAAAACTTAAAATTATGACCCTGATGAACCCTCCTTGCCCATACAACAGCGGGGGCAGAAAATCTCCAATATGCCAACTTCAGTCTCTTGGCTGATTTCAGTTGTGCCAGTGAACTGCATTTGCCAGTCCCATCAGTGGGGAGGCATGGGTTGCATGCCATGTCTCTGCAGATGGGTCTAAGGACCCAGCTTGCCCTGACCCACAGACACAAGTGGATGAAAGCTGGACGTGGATATGGGGCAACACCATGAATCCACTTCTTTATGCCTAAAGATCAAGAGGGCAGGAGGTGATAAGGTTGAGGTAGATGGTCTGGTCCCATAAATGAAAATGCTTGGGTGGGGCATTGAAGAGAGCTGCTGGCAACATCTGGGGCGTTTTCCCAAAGGGAGAGCTCTTCTGCACTTCCCCTTGGAGGCAGGGCAGGAGCTGCAGGGCAGCAGGAGTCTGCTCTCCCACTTCCAGCCACCACTTCCCTCCTAGCTGGCCAGTCCAGCTGAGCACGATGTCATTTCTCTCACAGCCAAATCATCTTTCTCCCTGCTCTTTCCTCTTTTTGCCTGAGAACATCAGTTTTCCAGGAAAGTAAGGGCATTTGCTTGGAGCTCATTACTAATCCATTGCAGAATTAGCAGAAAATTAACACTTAAAGGCACACATTCCTCATAGGGAATCTGAACCCAACATATTCTTAGAATACTTCTGAAATTCTGATATACACCCCCCCTCCCCTCCCCAGTCGGAAAAAGATAAGCAATTCCAAGAGCACTAGATCTACTGTGATTCTTTCCACAGTGGAGAACACATGAAAAGAATGCTATAATTGGAGATGGCAGGGAAGATTAAAAAAAAACAGGAGGGGGTGTTTTCTTGGAAAAGGCAGTAGATTGAAATTTAATCTTTCCTTAGAGACCTGTTGTTTTCTGCTTGCTTTTCGATGAGGAATACAGAAAATATTTTTTTTCTTGGGTGCAGAAAAGGACCTCTAGCCGAGGGAGGCACACCCCAGAATGGTGAGTGGGCAGGTGGTAGAAGTGCTCTTCCTCTTCCAGATTACAGACCACTTCTCAAGTGAATAGCCACAAGTCCGAGCTGTTGGCCATCGTGCTGTATGTATTATTTATTTATTTATTTATCGGCAAAAACTATTGGGAGAGTCTTGGTTTCATTGCACTTTGACACAAGCATCAACACCTTTAAATATTTTGCAAAATGGAATTCCTGCTGCCTGCCCAGCCCTATAATCAACGCCCCAAGGTTTACTCAGACATTTATCTTACCAGAAAGTCTGGAAATCCTTAGGCTAAATGGTGAACTAAAATGCACATGACTGCAAAGGAAAGTCAGCACATACCACCTTAAAACCCAATTTTATGGGGAAGCAACACTTAAAGCAGGGAAGCTGTGAATCCCTGGTCCCTGAAGCCTCATCCTGGTTGGCTCCCCATGAATTCAGTCCAGTAACAGTTTAAGTAAACAGCAACCCCATACCACAGAGCGTACAGGAGAGGTAACAGGGTGAGACAAGTGAGCGGCAGCAAGGACAGGGAAATCCCACAGGCAGAGTTATAGAGTCATAGAATCATTTAGGTTGGAAAAGACCTTTAAGATTATCAAGTCCAACCATAAACCTAACACTCCAAGTCCACCATGTCCTGAAGTGCCACATCTACACATCTTTTAAATACCTCTAGGGATGGTGAGCCAAACAAGCCTGTTCCAATGCTTGACACCCTTTTGTTGGAGAAATTTTTCCTAATATCCAATCTAAACACTCCCTGGCACAGCTCAAAGCCTTTTCCTTTCATCCTAACTCTAGTTACATGGGAGAAGAGACCAACACCCACCTCGCTAAAACTTCCTCTCAGGTAGTTGTAGAGAACAATAAGGTCTCTCCTCAGCCTCCTCTTCTCCAGGCTAAACAACCCCAGTTCCCTCAGCTGATCCTCATCAGACCTGCTCTCCAGACCCTTCACCAGCTTTGTTGCCCTTCTCTGGACACGCTCCAGCACCTCAGTGTCCTTCTTGTAGTGAGGGGCCCAAAACTGCACACAGTACTCGAGGTGCGGCCTCACCAGTGCTGAGTACAGGGGCACAATCACTTCCCTACTCCTGCTGGCCACACTATTCCTGACACAAGCCAGGATGCTCTTGGCCTTCTTGGCCACCCGGGCACACTGCTGGCTCATGTTCAGCCGGCTGTCAAACAGCACCCCAAGGTCCTCCTCTGCCAGGCAGCTTTCCAGCTACTCCTCCCCAGGGCTGTAGTGTTGCATGGGGTTGTTGTGACCCAAGTGCAGGACCCGGCACTTGGCCTTGTTGACCCTCATACAATTGGCCTTGGCCCATCAATCCAGCCTGTCCAGATCCCTCTGCAGAGCCTTCCTATCCTCAAGCAGATCGACACTCCTGCACAGATTGGTGTCATCTGCAAACTTACTGAGGGTGCACTCGGTCCCCTCATCCAGATCATTGAAAAAGATATTAAACAAAACTGGCATCAATACTGAGCCCTGGGGAACACCGCTTGTGACCAGCTGCCAACTGGATTTGACTCCATTCACTACAACTCTCTGGGCTCGGCCATCCAGCCAGTGTTTTACCCAGTGAAGATTGCACCTGTCCAAGCCATGAACAGCCAGTTTCTCCAGGAAAGTGTTGTGGGAAATGGTGTCAAAAGCTTTAGTAAAGTCCAGGTAGACAACATCCACAGCCTTTCCCTCATCCACTAAGGTTAATGGTTGCTCTGCAGCAAGAGCCACGATGAGCTGTAACCTGCCTGTTTGTGAAAACCAGCCTTCTGACTTGTCTTCAGGAAACTTTTAGGGGAAGGGCACGGTTGTCTACATCCACAACTCTTCATCAAAAGCTGCATCTATTCAACTTTTTGGGTTCTGGATGCCTGAATGGGAGCCCTTTCCCCTGCTACCTGCTGTGACGATGGGTTTTCATTCCTTGTATTGGGATGCAGCCCCCATCCAGCAACTCTGATGGACACCCAGGGATGCTTGTGCTCTCCTCTCAAGGATTCCTTTTATTGTTCTTCCCCCCCCGCCCCTTCTTTTTTTTTTTTTTGTTATTCTTGCCACATAAATCAGAAGTCCTTCAGACAGAGCCTGCCGGAAAAACCAAGACACATTCAAATGCTCTCTTTTCATTGTTCCAGAAGATTAATGACATGTAGGCCAATGGGCCCATAGCCCTGTTCCTGTAACCTGCATGCCAAGGGGGGAACAAATGAAAGCACATAACTGGAATTTCCACTCAGCTTGTCTCAACAGCACATGAAAAGCTAGGGCAAATCAAATTACAACTACAGAATACAACAAAGAAGTTCTCCTCTCCTTTCAAAACAAATAAACAAGCAAGCAAGCAAACAAATAGGAGAAAGGCCTGATTTAATTGGTGAAGTCAAGCAGCACTAGCTGTATAACATCAGGGCTGTGCTTGCATTTGGCTAGAGGCTACCTTTTCATGCCTATGCTAAACTCCAGCCAGCAGCGAGGATCCGTTGGACTTTGAAAGCTTTTCAAGCTAGACAGCCTGCTGCTGGCTCTCTGTGGCCAGCTCCTGTGGCTGCTTGCAGCTCCCATAACCCATCCATGTGAGAACCCCGCCGCCCCATCCCTGCCAAGAGCTGGTGCCCATGTGTTTGTCCCTGAATTCCAGCACGGTGGCTGAAGCTGAGGCCTGTCACTCAGAGCCACGGGTGTCCCCCCTGGCAAGGTGGCTTCTTCATTCCAGGCTGCCAGCATGGCAGAAAGGCAGTCACTCACTTTGAAGGGTGTCAGCAGGTTGCATGCCTCAAAAAGCAAGTGTTAAATAAATATGCAGGTCTAGGGGCACTGTTTTGTTTGTCTGACTCTCTCTCCCAAAACTCACACTGCAGTTGTTGAGTTGCTGGTTTGCAGAGTTTGGAAAAAGAAAAGAGGATCAAGGGAGCCTGGGGTAATGGCAAAGACATCGTGAAAGCCAGCAGACTAAGATGAAGCACCAAACCCTAAAGAGCCCGGGAAAGGAAAGAAGGCAGGGTGCAGTCCCTGCAGTGAACCATGGAGCCAAACTGCCCCTGGCAGTACAGCCGCGCTGATGCCAAAGCAGATACACTCCCTGGGGAGAGCTGAGAGACCCCGCTACGGCCTTACTCCCTCCACCACCACATCTGAGCTGGAACCAGAAACGAAAAAGCTAATTCCTAGCTGGAGCTGGCAGAAACTTATCACTTTTCTTCTAAAAGTGTAAAGTTTTGCGTGCTATTTCCTCATGCTTTCTGATTAGCACATCTAACCTTTTTCCCTGCAAGATGGCTTTGGGCATACAATACAGCCTCCAGCTGGGAAACAAAAAAATCCCAGCACAGCTGAGCTCTGCTTCTGCCAAGGAGACTCGGGTAGTCCCTAGTATGAAAATCAGTTGCTGGTAGCTAAGGTGTGCCCCAGAAATCCCTCCTATGTCCTATTCCCAAACTTTGTAACTTGACCCAATGCAACGAGCGCAATGTTTTCTGTTCATTTCTACATTAAGTAACTCTTACTAGATGTGATGAGTGAAACACACCAATCTTGCACATAGCTAATAATTCTTCCCCTCCAAAGCTAACTGACCAGCCAGAGGTTCAGCATGCAGGAAGATGTGCTGATCTCCCAGTTCCGTAAACTATCACTCCTTACGCTCTGTTTACAGCAGTACAATAGCTATAAGTAAACCCAGTAACAAGTCATCATCTTTGTCTGTATTCCTGTCTATATTTTCTTTCTTTAAACATAATTTTGCAGACTTGCCATCTACAACAAGCCCCTGCATTACATTTTTTTTTTTTTTTAAATATGTTGTACACTAACAAGGAGCCTAAAAAACATACCTGTGATACAGCTTGCTTTGGGTCATGTGAAAAATGACTTTACTTACACTTCATTTGCTGAGGTCTGAAGTACAGACCCAGAGCTAAAGGAAATCACAGGTTGCTTACTTCCACTGCATTTGCTTCTGGGGAAACTGGAGCAAAAAAAGTTTGTAGTGGCTGAGAAACATTTGTCAAATATTTTCAGACATGGGGGCCCACAGGCAAATGTTATCTCCCAGATAACAACAGCTAAAAAACTGATTTTTTCCAAGGTTGCAGCATCAGCAACGGTCGCTGCAGTCAAGCAGTGTCTGATGCCGGAAAAAATCAAACCCGCTATCTGCATCCATTACCAAGCAGTGACATGAAGACCAACAGCCGGGCAACCCATTCTTAAAACATTGATTAACATCATTGCCAGACCCCTGCACCAACAGATCCTTTCTGGTTACCTACATTTCCCTACTTGTTATTGCCTGTGATGAAATCCCACCAATCAAACCAGGTGGTATTTCTCTTGCCACAGCTGCAGTTGACAGTCCTGGCCATCAGTGCAGACCCAGCAGTGCCCAGCAGCTGTGCCAGGTGGAACATAGCACAGGCTCACACACTGAAGATACCAAAGGATGGATTAGTGCAGTGGTCCCTCTGCAAGGGCTGCTTGACATTGATTTTTTTTTTTTTTTAAATTAGGAAGGCCTGTGTTTTAAGCAAACATCCAGTCTGAATTTAGACATTGCCAGTGAGGAGAAGGCGTTACACAAGAAGATATCGCAGGAGCTGTTTGTTCCAAAACACAGCACAGGGAATACGCACCCACCTCTATGTGTGTGGGATGCATGCACACACACCACACACAACAAGAGAACAAGCCACAGCATTTAATTGCTTTGGTACGTGTGAAGCCTAAGCAAGTGGGCTAGCAAAACAGAGACAGATGGCAGCAAATATATAACTAGCTATTTTAAGACATTATTGTGCTTTAGCTGCTGCTGATTTCTCAATCTCTCCACCACACACGCCCTAAATGGCAGCATTTCCAATCCTCTGCTTTCCCACAGCTCAGGGGTGCCCTACAGAGTGACAGGCCAGAAGGGGCTCTTGCAGCTCATCTGAGGACGATTCACCCTCAGGAAGCACCTGAGCCACCACACTCTGTGCTGCGACGTGAGCTGCCCGCTGTGGCGAGCATCCACTGCAGGTGAGCAAATGCGTGTGTCAGCATCCCCACGTGTCATTTATCTCCGAAAATAGCACCAAGCGACACACCGGCATGTTAAAGTCTGCACTGGGATTTATTTAATTCCCCCTCCCCCCCCTTTTCTTTTTCCCCTCCCCAAAGGTCTCTGAGCATGTTCCGGTGGTTATTGTTCTTGGGGCCATGCAAAGGCAGTGCCCCAGAGGGGCCGGGCTGGAGCCCGGCGTGATCCACACCCACATTCCTCGCCGCTGGGAGACGGATGTCTACTTGAGGCCTCTATTTGCACAACATACTGTATATTTCCATAGAAGGACAATGAGAGTCTACCTAAGCGTAAGAAGCCTCCCGGATGGCGAACAGTCTTACATATGCATCCAAACCGAGGGGTTTGCAAAATACAGAAATTCCCTGCGTGCTTCTCCTCTGAGGTTTTGTGGGGAATTTTTTTTTTTTCTTGCTTTAAGCAACAGAGTCATTGTATGAGTAATATTGTCCCATGTATTTTTGTTGTCATTCATTTCTGCTTCCTATGATTTTTTTTTAATCAGAGAAACTTCCAGAGTTCTGGAAAAGGATTTGTACACAAAGTGCCTCTTTCACTCAAGTGTAGCCTCTCAAATTCTTAAGTGAAAAAGCCACAGAAGTTGCCATTTTCAGATGAAAATGAGATTCACTATAAGATGCTTAAGCATGTTCTAATTTTAAAAAGCAGTCCTCCAGGCTTGAGGTACCAGTAGACAAGTGCCTGTGTTAAAAGCACAAGTTTATCTCATTTCAGGTTTAGCACATGTTCTTCACCAAAGATCAGCTGAGAGCAAGGTAATGGTGGCTTTGTATCTGCCTTGATGGTGTGAGGATAGGAGGCAGGCCAAGTTTATAGGCAGACTCAGTATCTTCCATTAAGCCATCAGATACAGTGGGAGAAAAAACAAGCAAGCTTTGGGTCACACCAGGGTCGATACACTCCAATATTCTTACATTTTTCTCAGCTCTATCTGATGTTACACATTTCTTTAAAGAGAGAGGGGACTTCACAGGCACAGATTAAATCCCAAAAGCTGAAAGGGAGAGAAATATAGCTCTGAGACCTTGCTAACCTCAGCTGGGTATCCCTGAAGGCAACACCCTCTCCCCTAGTATGTGTACCATTTACATCATGTTGATAAAAAATAGGTTTATTTGTGCTTTTTGTTGTTACTGGTATGAGCACAGCTATGCAAGGAGGGAGATTTTTCTCAGCTCACATGAACCATCTCAGCTTTAGGCATCTGGCATGACCTGGTGTGTCTGGGCTCCCACTGCTGTCAGTGGAAAGGGATGAGCTCTTCTGCAGATGATTCAACCCATTTTATGGAAGGTATCACAGACAAGAGGGATGAATCACCCTATAGACAGGCTTTGCTCTCTCTGCTAAGGATATAGGGACTTTGGACTTAAGATTAAGCACCTAAAATTAGATGAGGTGAATCATGCCCAAAGCTGATTTTTCTATGCTAGAAGTGCCGACGTTACCCACTTAGCAAAACTACTGAGGCAGCAATGTCTGTCAGTGTAAACCTGGCCCATGGATTTGCAGTTAAAGAATTTGAAGAGTCATCTGCCAAACATCCAATTCTCCCTACAGGCTTCCCTCCCTTTCTGGGACCTATTGTGCCCACAGGTGCCCTGTGCAGATTTGACACCCTAGAAACCCTTGCTGCCCATTCCTTCTCCTTTGTATCAACAACAGGGGCCCAAACCCCTATGAAGGGAAAAATCCTCATTTTCTATACATTTCCGATGGGAGCTAAGGCAACTTGGAACGTCAAGAGGATAGACCCTCAGATTTAACATCTTCAGTGCATCAAAGATGAGGCTTAACATTTAATATGGAGGCTTAATATTCAAGCCTCTCCCTTAAAATCAGGATGAGATCCCAGTAAGCCAGTACAGTTGCTTTTATAATGACCAGCACCAAAGCTTGTTGGATGCGTATATGAGAGAACCACAAGGAATTGCCTCTGCAGTATATATCTATATGTAATATAATTACACGTCATCCCATTACAACATGAGAGATCAATAAAGGTGTCATCTTAAACAGCCCTCCCCAAACCTATTTTTGTAGCATTATGTAATAGAATTACAAATATGCTCATCATCAGCATATATTTCCAGCCCTTTCTGAATCTTGATAAATTCCTGACCTGTGACAGCCTGCGGTAATGAGTTTCATAGTTGAATTATATCACGCAGGGGACAATAGTTCCTTTTCTCAGCTTTGAACTTGCTACCTTTTAGTTTCTTCCAGTGTCCTTGGATAGCAGCTAGGGCATGTTAGGAATTTTCCAGTGAGACAGATTGGAAAATGGCAATTCAGAGGGAAAACATCTTTGGGAAATGGGTCTGTTTGACAATCTTCTGATAAAGAACAAATAGGACTGGGCCCTGGAGGTGTTTCCTGCTGGCTTGCCTGACATAATGCTGGGGAGCTGAGGGCTGCAGGGGTCCCTGCTCCAGGACAGGTCATTGCTGGGCCGGCCACAGCTAGGAGACATGGGGCCTCAGGAACCCTGGCTCCTCTTGATGTCTGAACTGTTCCTGAACAACGTGTTTCAGTCCTGAAATTTTTGTGGAGTTCCCCTTTTGCAGGAAGATTGGAAAAACATGTTTCTCCACCCCTCCCCACAGTGTCATGACATTCAGTCCTTTTACTTTCTGATTTTAAGGAAACATTTGCCACCTTTTCAACCTCTTCCCTCCTCAGGGCTTGCAGATAGTTTTCAGTTTTCTTTGCTCTCCTGAGAAATTCCTCCAAATCTGCATTCAGCCTCAAAACTCTCACTACCTTTACAAGGGGACAGGATCAGTATTTCCCACATAAAAAGCCACCCACATAAATATAAGAGGATTGCCACCTGAATATCTGCACCCAAATACCCACTGCCCAACGGGTGTGCCGGGAGTGCCTTGGTGCGTAAATGTGCAGTATTTGTTGGTACTCAAAATCTTGCTTCTTCCCTTTTGGTATGTCTCTGGCCCATAAATGCAACTCTCTGAAGAGCTTACTGATTGCCAAGTGTGGGACAAAAGACTCACTAGGTTAGAAATGCAGACGTCTTCTCTTTGCAAGAAAGAGAATCTCAGGATCTCTCTTCCGTTCCCATCTGGGCTGAAAGAATGGACCTGAAGGCACATTTAGGGTTACTTCCTTTAAAGGTTCATTTTAGTCTAGTATGGGCCTATCACTACAAAATTAAACAAAAAATTCCCATGCAGAACAAACAGAAAGGGCCAAAAGGTCCTCTAATGGACATTTTCCTTTGGTGTCCTTCTTTTGAAGCAGATTGAAGTCACATTAACACATATTTCGGGGCGGGGGGGGGGGGGGGAGGAGGATTTGAAAAAAGATTCCCAAACCCTGACATCATAAGCAAACAAAAAAGCTGCATGGCAAATTCATTCTTCTCATAACCTTCATTTTTTCATATTATTCTTTCTTATTCCACTGTAGGGAGTATGAAAGGAAACAGAAATATATGCAGATGTGATTTTTTTGTGTGAAACTGATACTAATGAGCCTGCGGCCACCCCATCAATATCATCTGCTGGGTGCACAGTCCGCATCGCCACACTGGAGATGGAGTGAGGTGAAAGGATTTGTTTAAAGGCATCAGACACACAAATAATGAAGCTGGGGTAAGGATGATGGACCTGCAAATAATACACTTGGGCAGTTCAATGCAACTTAAGCATCCAAGGCAACTGTTCCAGTTGCAGTTTGAAAATCCCAAAGCCTGGAAGACTTGAGAGCCACAGCTGTGGCTGATGGCTCATCTCTTTTCCATTTCATGGTACTTTGCAGAACCTGACCTCCGGCAACTGTTGGGCTGGCGATCCTCCCTCACAGCCACATCTCCGTGAAACCAGGCAGAGGCACAGAAAACTTATCATGGTGTGCATCGTAGCCAACCACCACTGACAAGTGCATGAGTTTTACTTACTGCCTCCCTAGAACTATATATAGACAGCCAGGCTTGGAAAAATATGAGTTGGGTCATCCACTCCAGTTGCCCACATCACAAAGATTATTTCCTTACTTTATTCTTGCTATTGTCTTATCCTATCTAGTCTCACCCACCCATGTCATTGCCTCTGCTACAGTTTGACAGTCTATTCCAGGCATGCTCAAGGTTATGATTTTTCCTTATGTCTATCCTGATTCTTTTTCCATTTTTAATTTTAGGCCAAACTCTGTTTAGCCACTTTCTAGATAATCCAGATAACCCCCTTCCTTTCTTTCATGCAATTTCCTTTTCACTTATTTATATTCCTATCATCATGTCATCACCCCCCAGCCTAACATTTTCCAAGAGCTCCTGGCTGATGCACTCTCTGTTCGAGCATACTCATGTCGTCTTTCTCAGCTGCTCTTCCAAGGCTTTCCAATTTGCTTTTCTACCATTATGATAGTTTCAGCTTTCACACAGCATTTAGGAAGCAAAGTCCTGTGCTCCCATCCAGAGTGTCAATGCTAGAGGCTAGTAAATTTACACACTCTATTAACATTTTGTTTGTCTTTTAGACCTTTAAAGCATCCTTTGCCCTCAGCATCTTGCTTGCCATCTTCATTGTAAGATCACAAAATGTACAGGCCAAGATTATACCCGATACCTGCACAAATTTGCAAGCTTGAAAAGGGGACAGGACCTTGCTGAGTGTAAGGGCTCATCTACAGGCTGTGGTCACCATAGGGTTGAAGGCCCTGACACAGCCTTAGCAATGCTGGGAATAGTAACAAACAGAATACAGGCACAAGATCCAGCATTAAAGAAAGAAAAAAAGTCATCAGCCAGAAGATTTTCAGGTAGTGAAAGACATGATAAAATGGGAATAGAGAAGAACATTTGGAGGAGAAAGGATTTTTTTCAGTGGTATAACAGAAAAATCAGAAGCCAATTTTTCACTGGTTTCAGTAAGATTTAGACAATTTCACATGCAGCCAAAAAAAACCCAAACCACAAAACATTTACACCATCAGCTTTCCAGATTATCCTACCATAGCTTAACTCTGCTTTTCACTCGCTGGTTTACAACTGACCTACTACTAGTTCCTCGTCAGCCAGTTTCCCCCATTTGTACCTTAGCCTGTAGAGATACTGTGTTTCCCTTAAAAAAAAATACAACACATAACTGATTCTTTCTTAAAAGGGCTGTTTTTTAAAATTGTTACTTCCATATTATTTCTTTTTTCTAATCTTCAAATATATAAATCACACCTTAGCAAATAACTCCCTTCCTTGTCCCTGCCATTTAAATGTTGCCCATCAGTGACTGGAATTTGAGCTTTGTTTTTAATGCGCAGCATGCTGCAGTTATGCAAATACTAAACTTGCTGCCACCACTGAGGCCCCATGATTTAAAACTTCTAAGTCATAAATGCTAGTTAGACCATGTCTTGTATTTAATATCGCAGGAGGGCAAGGTATGAAAATGGCATTTTATTTTTGAAACCCTACCCTCTCTCCTGTCCGTGTATCAAGTCACTGGAACCTCATGTACAGGTTGTAGATTTTGTCAAGGTTTTCAACTTCCAGTACAAGTGGAGAAAAAAATAAAAAACCTTTCTCTCAAAGAAGAGGATGTTCTAGTGACACAGCTGAAGGTAGACCTGTGCTCCTGAAAATGCTAATTTATCCCAGGTACAAGATAAAGGGGAACAATGGGAGTTTCCAAACATCAACATTTCTTATTCAGGACCATATGGGATCTCTGAGAGAGATGCTTTAGATGATCCTGACTATAATCTGATGGTTTCATCTGCTCAAATCAAGGGCAACCTTCTCATCCCCTGCCTATGTCATCCCACCTCATTCAACACTTTGCAGTCATGGAGCAGACTGAAAACTACACTTCTTTTGGTAGTTTTATTTTGGCTTCACAGCCACAAGAGCTAGCACAAAGGATGGAGCATGAACACAGTGCAGAGAAGCACTGGAAGAGGAGAGCGAGCGGGAGCACGGTGGCCTCAGACTGGCCCACAGCAACTGTGAAACTGCACTATGGGTTACTGGTGTCAGGGCAGGACTATCCATGGCCCATATCATCAACCACAGGTTACGCTGGGTGGATTCTCTGATCTTCAAAGTATACCAAGATTATTAATTGTAAATAGTTCACCCATGTAGTTCTCCAGCTGACAATGACTAAAGCTGTTGCTATTATAACACCCGTTTTCACCAGTGCTTCTGTTACACAGTGAAGGTCCCTGCTCCTGGGCAAGCTGTTCTTTCTATTGCTCCATTTCTCTGAAGCTAGTTTCTCTCTACATCAGGACTACTCACAAATACTTCTTACTTCCTATAGTGTTGGCAACATTTTAAGGCAGCTCAACTCCTAGCATCTCTTCAATGAGAAATTTGTCATCAGTTAGCAATCTGCCTTAGCTCTCTGGGGGAAAAAAAGAGGAAGCTTTTATTTGCCTACCAACCACTTGTTCCCATCTTCTGTTGTTTTCTTCCCTGGTACTGTATGGAAGCACCAGGGAAGACCCTAGATGAACTTACAGAATCAAAAAGCAAGATTACCCTAGTTGTCAAAATAGAATACAGGGAGTCAGATGCAGACCTAATTTCTCTCTCTACCACATATGCAGTGTTTAAGCAGGCAGCCACCTAATGCAATCCCTTTGTCTATCAGTTTACACAGTGCTAAAGTGAGGCTAGCAATTACTTTATTAAAAAAAGCGGCTACTGTGGCACCAAGTTAGAACAGCAAAATTAGAGACCAGGTTGCTGAGAATTAATGAATGTTTGCAAAACTCTGTGATTATTAGATAAATGGCAGGCTTTGGTACACTAATTACTACAGTACTGCAGGTAATACACACCTCTTTTGGTGATGTTTTACACAGGGAATTAGCTTACCAGACAAGGGGTCTGGTACAATGCCACCTGTATGGTCCCTAAGAATTCAGCAAAATCAAATAATTCCTCCAGAATTATGTTTTAGTTCTTCTAGCAGCTGTGATGAGTAATGAAGAAAAGTCAGTAAAAAGGGAAGATTAGGACATGATTTCCAAACTGTTAAGGAGGAAAGGTCTTGTCTAGTTACAGTCAGAAGCATCTTAGAAGGGTTTGCCAGCAAGCAGAACTGGAAGTCTTCAGCCCAGGGATACAGACATCAGGATAAGAAATATTAGATTTTCCATAGAACTATTACTGCAGGAAAGTGGGTCAGAGAGCCAAGAAACCAATTAATGAATGGGGAATAGTATGCAAGGCAAAAAACAAATATCAGCATTTTTCCCTCTTGAAGCTGTTGATAACTTGAAGCTGTTTCAATAATGATATCCCAAACCGATGACAATGTTTCCTCCCACCATCTGACACTATCCTGTTGCTTTGTGTTTTAAAGGGTTGTCAGTCGCATGGAAAACAAGGAAGAAAGGTCAGCAAGAGAGGACAGGATATGAAGGAATGTCGCGCAACCACGTCAAGGCTTTTGAACATACAGAAACCCTACACAGGCCCTTGCGGATTGATACTGCAAGCCTTCCCCAGCTGCAGCTGCCGGTGTTTGTGCAAGCATCCGATGGAAGCCAGCAGGCCCACATGCATCACCAGTGCTGCTGGAGACAGGACTGCAGCACTGTCCATATGCAATTCCAGTGCGGTACGTTATGAATAGTTAACACCTTGGTCTTCACAGCAAGGAGACTATTTTTACAACATGATCCTCTCCCCCTCCCTTTTTTTTTTTTTTTTTTTAAATTTTTTGTAAGCTGACATCTCAGTCACTTGTCCCAGAGGGCGATGAGAGTGAACAGCCCTGTGTTTACCCCCTGCCTGATGGCTGTTGCAGTCTGTAGCAGAAGTGGGAAAGAGCAACCAACACCTCCAGGAAAGCCTGAAGGAAGTTTGCATGCATCTGCCTCCAGGGAGAAAAATATTCCTTGTGGTACTGAGCTCTTGCACACAGCAGACATGCAGGTCTCTGTGTGCCAAATAGGTATGTGCGTCTCAGAGCAATGAGGAAGGAGCAAATTCACAACCCTTAAATATAAGTATTTTGAATGCTCTTTGCCCAGGCTCATGACCATGTGCCAGAGTTGTTCTCCATGCTTACTGCACAGAGCACAGTGCTCCAAAGGAATCAAGGAGAGTAACAAATAGGAAACAGTACCTTCAGTACCTTTGTGAAACCATGGCAGAAATCTACTATCCAGGGTGGGGTGGAAATCTACTGAGAGCATCAGCCCAACAGCTCTCTCTTGCTGAAAATGACTATTTTCCCTAAATAACGAGCTTCCTTTGGGTCCAGTCTTGGCACCTGTGCAGATTACAGGAAGACAGTCCCTGAAACCATATGTTGAGACACAGTTTCATCCCATCACTTTTGTGCCACCTTTCCTCAGTTCAGAGTAATGATACAAAAGCTGTACTCTCAAGCCAGAGCGCTCCTTGGCCAGCATATTTTCTCTGGGCTGTGCATCCAAGGATTCTGAACATTTTGTCCCTGAGGTAGCAGCCTGCTATTTAACACACTGAGAGAGGCCGTGCCAGGAGGAGAGCAAAGCATCAAGGAGTAAGGAAAGCCCTGAGATAAATCTATGTAATTTCCATTAATTTTACTGTTGTCGGCATGTAGACAAAAGCATGGAAGTGGCCAGCTGACAAAGGTGGGTTTCTAAAATTCAGGGAAAGCCACAATCAAAAGGCCACATTCTGCAGCAGCTCTGGCTCCTTTGAAGACAGAAGATTAAGACTGAGCCTCTTAAAGTTCGTAGCTACTAAACTGTTAAGGGTCAGCGAGGAGAGTAGCCGTGTAAGTAATGTGGACTATTTAACAGACTAAAGCTGTCCAGCTGCCTTTTTTTCTTTTTTTTTTTTTTTTTTTTTTTTTTTTGCTAAAGAAGTCAGAACAAAAGGGCAACCTCAGAAAGGGAAGAGACCACACACACCTGGTAGATCAGAGTAACTGCCAGGAAGAAGCAAATTCCTTCTTAACAACTACTGGAAGTATTGCTTAGATTTTTCAGAAGTGTAAAAACTAAAGACTTAATGCAACCCACAAATTTGCCTGTCCTGTACTTCCTACAAATACTCAGAACTGGCCTGGTAGTCAGCACAGTTAGTCTTCTATTTTGTCTTATATTCATACTTATGGCCCAGATACATTGCTCATATGACTTTGGACAAGAGGTTGGATTATTTTGGGCAGGAAAAATAACCTTTTTTTTAAAACAGCTTGCATAGCACTCGGTGGTAAAAAGGCCCAGCCCTTAAAAATAGCAGCAGTAAGTCACATACAGTGTAAGATCATTAATACACTTTCAACCTGTTGTAACTAGGGAGAAGCTCTTGATGTTAACTTTAGATCAAGCCAAAATTATTGCAAAGTTCTAGCATATTTAAATTCAGGAACTTGCTTCCTTCTACTACAACAATATTTCATTATTGTAAAAACTACTTTGTGTAGACAACAAATAGGAAAATTGCTTCTGCTTGAATATCAAACTCTGACTTCAGGATGTGATCTGACCACATTGATACCACTTTCTGTTAACTGAGATTTCACAAAGTGAATCATAGTCCTGTCCTGTAGGTTAGATCAGTCTTTTAAAGCTGGCAATACTTCTGTTTACTAACAATAGACAAATGGTGATCAGAACTGGGTACAATTTTTTTCGTTACATTGAAACAACACACAAATTTTCCTCCCTCTGTGTCTCTAGTAGCATTTTACCCCAGCCTTTGATTCATTTTCACCATGCAAGCATCGAGGAATTACATTGTAAGGTACCACCTGTCCCACACAGCCAAAGAGTATCCTAGGAGCACAAACAAAATGCAGAAGTCCATTTGGGTGCTAATAACAGTCTCAAGGATGACAAAAAAGAACAAGGCCACAGCCCTAGGGAAAAGTCCAAAGTGAACTTTTAGGTGCAGAAGACAATATCCCCCCTTATCAAACTCAAGCATCATTAGACCCTTAGCTCACCACAACCTGCGAGATCACCCTGACCTCTTTGAAAAATTTCTCAAATAGGAGCTGCTTACCCTTAAATTATGTAGTAATTAATTACTTTCATTACTAACTGAAATACAGCAATGCCATCTCACTTCTTCATTCTCTTGTATACCCATGAATTTCATTATCATTAACACATACAAAAGTAATTTAGAAGGAAATGTAACCAAAATGACACTTACCTGAGTACAGCAGCACTCTTCCTCATTGCTCCTAAAGAAGAAAGTCTTTGATAGGAGGCCATACCTTATAAAATGGTGCTGCTGCATATCAGCAAATCTATGCCTTTCTACCTCCCTTATCCCTGAAAAACAATAAATCAAATTTTGAATTGTTTCTTACTCACATAACCCCAAAAGAAGCTGTTCTGGCTACAAGCTGACAGAAAACGGTGCTGTGCAGCTCTTGCTGCCAACCAAATAACACGTGGAAGCAAGAGAACAAGGGGAAGGTATGCTTACCTGGCAGTAAATGACACTGGCCTCTTCCCATTAATCCAGTACTGAGGAGTTACCAGGTGTGTGAAGTGGAGCAGGGCATTTTAAAGCAGCCTAAAAGATTTAGATAGAACATCAATGAAAGGTGTGTCTACCTTCCACAGCTTTGAATATCACTACATATTTGTCTCTATTTAAGAGACGTACTGGATCCAACCAGCAGTCCATCTAGCCTGATATTGCATCTCAGACAGTGGCAATAAATAGGTTACGCTATTCAAAGACAGCAAACGGGCCTGGCTACTTTCTGTGGTCTCTTCTGCTCATTCTCCTCCAAGACCCACAATGGATGTATTAGGAATGATAGGGGACAGTTTCCTTTGGTATTTATTTGTGGACCTGCTATCACTGAATTTGTCTGATCTCTCTCTGAACCTGCAGACACCATCTGCGCAACAAATCCCAGAACTTCATTGCCAGCCACATAAGAGAAGTATACGCTTTTATCTGTTTCAAACTGATTTCTTGGTAGTTTCAGCAAATGTCCCCCCATTCCAGAATTAAGGAATTTGGTAAATAACTCTTTTACCTTTGCCTAATCTATTACCTTTGTGATTCCGTAAGGTTTTACTGTCTCCTCTCTCACACTCCCACCTTTTTTCTTTCCTAATTGAAGCGATTCAATCTTTTTAGTCTTTCTTCATAAGCTGTCATCCAATCATCAGTCTCTGAGCTGTTTTCCTTGCCCTTCTGTGGATCTTGTCTAGCTCCTCTATATCCTCCTTGAGATGCAGAAGTGCACAACCTACTCCAGGTATTGTTATATTTATTAGTTTTCCATAGGAAAATCTTTCTTGTCAGCTCACCTTTCCTAGCAGGAAAATGGCACTGTTTCTTTCATAATCCATACCCTTCCTTGTGATGGCCAGTTCTTTGCTGGTTTTTCTGGCTGCCACTGCACACTAAGTGGATGACCTCCAGTAACTGTCACTGATGATGCTCAGGTCTCTTTCCTGTGCTGGAGCTACCAGAGTTCAGCATCATGAAGGTATGGTTTAGATTACTTCTCCGAAGATGCATTACCTTTCATTTATCTACCTGGACCTCATCTTGCCACCTTTTGGTACACTCCTGTGGTCCTTCTGAACTTGGTATAGCATTTCCTTATGGAGAAATGCTTACTATTATCTGCAAACTTGCACATTTTACCGTTCACGCCCTTCTCTCCTCTTCATTATCAGTAAAGATGCAGCATCTGTCCCCGGGAACTCTGCTCCTGACTATAATCCTCTGGCCACTTAGTTTCTTCAATAACCTTTAAAGTGGTACCTTTAAAAAAGCTTTTGAAAATTCAGGTGTTTTGAAAATAATGCTGATAGAATTCCTTTCACCCTCATGCTATGGACACTCTCCTAGAGACCCAGAGACAAGTGCTCCCTTCCCCAAAGGCTAATCTTTCCCAAGAGATGTGTGGGGCCATCTATTACCTTCCCATGGATGGAAGTCAGACCTGCCTGGCTTCCCAGTTCTGGTGTGTAGTTCCCACTTCTAAAGGCAAATCAAATTAAAGGGAACATTTTAAGTCACGAGAATTTCCTTCTCCATTTAAGAATAAGTCAGGCTTGTCCTCTGTCCACTTCATATGACGCTGCTGGTAAGGCCTAGCTCAGTATATATGAAGATCACATACAGTATTTTGTCTGTTTATTCAGTAGGTTTTGTGTTCTCATAGACTGTAGAAAAGAGTGCAATTAAGTCATTCTGGAGAGTTGGAAAAACAATTTGGGCGATCCCAGTGTTCCTTGGTTTTGTACTCCAAATTCTTCAGTTGTAAGGCCATTTTCTAATTCAGGACAACTTCCTAAGAGGCCATTCTTTCACTCCTTTCTGCAAGAGGGCACAAGCATCCTGCATGTTTAACTGCAAGTATACAATGTTATCTGCTCCTTCTCTCTTATGTAAGTTTACAGGAATGCTGAAAGACTTTCCGGGCTGTGAGAGGTTAGGGGTTGGAATCAGGTCCCGTGTATATCACTGCATGGCTTTGTGGGACATGAAGTTATTGCAATTAAGATACTGGCGGATGTGTGGGCTAAAGAACCTAACTGATATCACAGGCATTTATTGATAATGCAACGTCTGAGGAAGAAATCTGGGGAATTTTTGCTCTTCACACTTTCCTCTGCAAACAAGCAAACCATATGGATTTATCAGAAACACACAATGCTTCATCTAACTCAAGAGAAAAAGCATAGTGTTTATTTTACTGTAGAGGAATGTTCTCTTTCAATTTTGAGAGCCAGTTGCCTAAGCTGGCACTGTGCACCCTTTGGCCTCCAATAGACGTATTCCTCTGGTTTAGTTCAGTGCTATCTTTAACCTGATTATTATTTACTATTTGTGTTGTGATAATGTCTCCAAGCTGCAGTCACAGAGAGGGGCTTCACTGTGTTAGGTGCTGTACAAACACACAACTGAAAGATAACTCTTGCCTTGAAACGTGCAACTAAGCAGCTCCTAAACTGAGTGCTGGCACACCAGGAGGAAAACATCAGCTGGAGACTAGGCTTAGGGATTGGGGCTTGATTTTCTTCCCCACCTGTGCAAGCTCAAGCAAGTGGCTTTCTCCCATCTCATTTAGCTTATGGACCACTGTACTGAAAGCCCAGCTGAGAGACAGCGGAGGAAGGTGGGAAGAGCTTCCTACCTCCTTGTTCTTCCCTCTTGTGCACCTGGTATTTAAGCAGATCATCTGCATCTGCTTTCTCCATGCGCTAGAAAAACCTGAAAATCAAAGCAGTCGATTGCCTGACATTTGCTCTGCAAAGCATTAAGACCACCTTTCCATGAAGGCAAAAATCCTGTCCCAGAAATCTTACTAGAGTCCTAAGAACATTTTGTTTGGCAATGGACATAAAGCAGCCTTCTGCTTCAGCAATATTTTGGGTCCTTTCTTACTGCTCAAGGACAGCGTCCAAAAGGCCATTAGGAAGGATAGTGTTTCGTTTAGTCTCACCATTTACCACATTGAGGCCTGAGGTCTCAGCGGTCTTGCAGGATGGAGCTTTTTGCCAGAAGAGGTTTGGTAGGGTCAGTGTCTGCCTGTCTGTGTCTGGCAGCAGGGATCTGAAAGTTTTCTCCAAGCTCTTGATTGCAAGACCACCCTTGAGAAATGGACTTTGAGCGAGGCCGGAGTGCTGGCAAAAGTGTTTACTTCTGTGCCTTGGGAGGAGTCATGGCTCCATAAAACCATTCTCACTTTTGAGTGAATGACTTCAGTTCCAGGAGTCTGAAATAAGTGAACACCCATGTTTGACATAGGTTTCAGTCAACATGGGGGAGGGCAAGGGAGAAGGGGGAAGACCGGCGTGCTAGCTCTGTTCCAGCACTGGACGAATTTTCCTGATTTTCTGTTAAATATGTGTCTCTCTCTGTTTCAGCAATATTTCGACTCTGTCTAGGTTTTGATATTCCCCAGGTGGAGATTTATTGCGTCATTTCCATCTGTGCTGCAAGGACGAGTATTAGATGGTGCTGCTGAGGAAAATGGAGCAAAATAACAAATGAGGAGGAACGCAATTCTGTGGCTTCTTCATGTGGAGCTTGGACGCTCTCCTTAAACTGCAGCAGCACCTTGCTTTTCTTGAACTATTTCCCTGCCTTATGCTAAAATGTATTACTGAAATATCCATGCAAATAACCCTGCAGAAAAAGAGGCTAATGTGAGGTGGTACCTTTGGTAACAAACGAATAAAAAGGGTGTAATGGGGCACATAAAGTCCAGCTTTACAGAGTCTGTGGGCACAGTATATGTGACTACTACATGCAAAATTCAAGCAAGAAGCTATAAAGAAAAGCATTTTTGTTTACAGAAATGTGTGAAAATGACACCATTGCTGGAAGAGGTGGTGGCAAACCAGCAATTAATGTTTGCCTTCGTTCACTTACTTTAGTGGCATTTAAGAACAGAATACATACAGTAGGCAGGATAGTTCTATAGTTTGTCCATCTAGGTCCTAATAAAAAGTATTCAAGTCTCTGTTTGTGTTTTCTTGAAGCCACACTGATCTCCCAGCTCCTCCATGCTGCTTTGGTTGTTGTCTCCTGGCTTTGTGTCTGTGGATTGTAAGCTCTCTTGGGAGAACTGGGTGTAGGATGGAGAGGTGTTTTTGGAGCTTCTGAAGTGGATAGCATGTTTTTAGCAGTACTCTAATCTTTTTATATATATATATATAAAACAAGTAATTAAAATTGTCTCCTAATAAGACTTTCATAAGTAGCTTATGACACACTGCCCCTATTGTAGAAAAGCGTGTCCTTGCAGATAAGAAATTAAAGGGTAAGCTTTGCAAAGCACAGATAACATATAGTTTCGTACACAAATTGAAAAAAATTTGTACTTTTCTGTGCCTTGTGGGTTTTTTGTTGTTGTTTTGTTGACTTTTTTTTTTTTTAAACACAGCCATAAGTAGTAGAGAAAAAGTAATGTGCAGGAACTGAGTCAGCATACTGTATAAACACGACAAATAGCATCATAATGACTATGTTATCTTATCATAGTGGTGCATAGTTTTGTATGCAAATGTTACCTCAAGTATAGTCAGCTGTCTACAATAGAGCATTTATGGTAGAAAATGTAAGAATAATTTTATTTTCTTTCATTATTATAATGGGCTTCCAAAATAGCATAACAAATTTACAAAAATATGTGTCTAACAGACACTGTCACTAGCTTTTGGCTTGCTGCTTGTATATTGGATATCATGCAAGACTTGTTAAGATACAACAGGGGACACAGGCTGAACAGAGACAGAGGCACAGCTACACACTACCTTGTGCCAATGTCACAGGCCATTAGCAGAGGGTAAGGGGGAGCTCATGCAGCCGCCCTGGTGCCATATTTTACAGCCAGATAATTAAATTTCTGCACCAGCCAGAAGAACACCTTCCTAAGATTGCCACCATTTTGGGCACTCTGAGAAATTAAAATCTGGGTCTCTGAACACACAGGAGAATAGAATTGGAAATGATTTTGTCATGCCGTTGTCCCCTGAGACACCAGCTGGCAAAGCAAGGCCTGAACCAGACTTACCTGACCCTCACCTTCATGGAAGGTCAACGAGAGGTTTCACACAGAGATGCTGCAAACAGGGTCCTGAGTAAAGCCTATTTATAGCTACCCAAAGTAAACTTGTGACCTGCTTTTTGAGGGCTTGTCTCTTCATTTCAGAATTTTATCTGGGGGACAGTTGGAGTAGAAAGTCCAGTGAATACCCTCAGAAAAGAACAAAACTAAGCAAGGTAGTAATTGATCTCAGCAAAATTACAGATGCAAAAATCATTATAAGACTTTTTCACAGCCTTTACTCTCTAAAAGGAATAGTATTTGCTTTTAATGTAATTTAGAAAACACACCGCTGACAGCTTGTGTGGTAGTAGCATAATGCTTGGGCTGAAAATGTTCTAATGTTTCTAATGGCCATACACAATTCAAATGCTTAAAGCAAGGAAAATTTTGCTCTTCCCATCACAATTCCATTCAAAAAAAATTACTCTTCTAAAATCCTTCATTTAGGAGAACTTCTGCCTGAGATGGACTGCTTTTTCCCCTCTGAATTCCTGGCATAATATAAATCAAAAAAATTCAAGATAGCAAAGCCGGGAAAATCATTACTATAATCGCAAAACCAGCAAAAAGGTCAACAAGAAAGAGAAAAACAATAGGATTCTGGTAACTGTTTGGGAAGAAACTATTCTTGCTGCAGTCAAACTCACTGTTTTCATAACAACAAATTAAATACCAAGGTAATTCCCCAGAGTCTTCAGCACTGTGGCTGTGCTGCAGTGGTAGAAGTCACTCCAGCACAATGCACAATATCATTAGGAAAACCTCCCAGCTGCTGAGCCACCACACAGCTCGGCGGTGTTCAAAGTTAATCTGGAGTCAAGCCTACCTTTTCAAACCACCGCATTGTTATTATTCTTTTCCTCTCATTCCTGTCCATTTCCCCATCTTCCTCTTTTACTTTCCCCTGTCAGGCGGGCATATTTTAGACTCCATTCATAATACGAGAAGCTGTAGGAGGGAGTGTTGTTGTACCAGTGCAGAGATGGCTGGACTTCTGGCTTCACTAGTCAGGTATGAGAGACTCACAGCTGCACCCCTATTTTCAATATTTTATTTGCTTATTGGTGGCTCATATGTACCCCAAAATGCGTGATAAATCAGGTGTAAGCTGTTGTCTTACACTCAGATGGCCCACAAGACAGGTCAGCAAGGTGAGTGGTCTGCAGACATTCATTCTGAAAGAGAGTGGAGTTTGTATTTGCTTTGGCTGTTCGACATCGGAAAATGCAAAATCAAGACCATGGCTTCTGCCATAGTCTGGCCTCTCTGAGGCTCCTTTTACTCAGCAATAAAATGGGATGTTCTAGGTATCAAAGTGTTTCAATGAGAGTTGCCAAAGAACTGCAGGTATCAAAGCAACTTTCTTAATATTTTGCTTTCGGAAACTTAGACTTTCCTGACTAATATGCAAAAATGAGTATATTTTATCACTTACTGGATGAGTAGATGTGTCTACATTACTATGTCAGTCCTTCTCTGAGCAACAGGCAGTAACATAACTGGTAAATGGCCGGAATGTAACAGAAAGAGAAATCATTATTACAAAAAAACCCCAATAAAATGTCATATAAAAAAAAATGCTGCAGCAATACAATCATTGGGGTAGTTGGTCATTGCCAATCAATAGGTTTAAAATAAGCATTCTTATGCAATTAACAGTTATAGAGGTTTCACCAAGTAATAAATACCCATGTAACAACAATAAGCTACTTTATCATCCAAACCTATTCACCATGCAGCCTGAGGCTTGGCTCATAAAGTCTAAAATATGAATGTTCACTGTGTTGTTTCATGGCATTTTCAGGTAAATACCCTCTACTTTACCTTGTGGACCAAGCCCAGTATCTCCAGTCTTTTTACTGAGGCACCTGGCTGATGAAGCTTCATAATTTCATTGGAGTCACAGTGGTGTGGGATGAGCGCAGTGAAATGAAGACTCAGTGTGGTGGTAGGAGGGAAGTTGTTGCTGCGCCTTCTGTGGGCTCACCTGATTCTTTCTTCCTCACTTTTCCAAACTGTAATCTCGTGCTTACTGTGCTCAGGAAAGGCTGACTGTCTATAGCCAGGAGTCAGGCACTCCTCAGGCATTTTCAGCCACACTTAGCTCTTCTGCAAATGCAAATAAATGGAATTGAAGGGACTTTTATAAAGATTTTGCCTTCAAAAGAAACAGTCACACCAACATCAAAGTTTGAAATCAAGAAGCCAAATAAGATAAAATATTCTGAAAAATTGAACTTAATCTATGCTACATTTTAAATCCAGATATCTGGTCTGTCTCTTATATACTCAATCTCTTCCCTCAAATCAGGTAGCTTCTGCACCTAGTCCAGAACTTCTGAGTTAAAAAAACTTCTAAATTTTTCTCTGAATCTCTATAGAGGTTTCAAGTCATAGAATCATACAATCTTCAAGGTTGGAAAAGACCTCTGGGATCATCAAGTCCAACTGTCAACCCAACACCCCCATGCCTCCTAAACCATGTCCTGAATTGCCACGTCTGCATGTTTTTTGAACACCTCCAGGGGTGGTGATTCCACCACCTCTCTGGGCAGCTGGTTCCAGTGCCCGACCACTCATTCAGTAAAGAAATTGTTCCTAATATCCACTCTAAGCCTCCCCTGACACAACTTGAGGCCACTTCCTCTCGTCCTATCGCTAGTAACTTGGGAGAAGAGACCAACACCCACCTTCCTACAACCTCCTCTCAGGTAGTTGTAGAGAGTGACAAGGTCTCCTTAACTGATCTATTGAATGCCTAAATTAATTGTTCAGGAGATTTGCTTTCTACTCTGAACTGGTTTTGAAGAGGATTGGGAAAAAATCTAGTGTTTGACTTCCTACCAATACTTTGCCATTGGAGACCATTATCATGGTCCAACCATCATTTCCTAGAGGTAAAAACTGAGACTGCACATTTTATTCCTTTCAGTAGGGACAGAAAATATTCCAGGCTTGAATATCTGTCAGATTCCGGAAAGCCTGTTCTGACTCTATATATGTCATATTTTTTAGTGTAGCCTCTAAAAATCCACTTTAGCAAATGGCCTTTTTTTCTGATGATCATTTGAGCTACAATTACAAACACAAACACACGAGGCAAGACTTTGCTCAACATAATTTCAGAAAAGAGAGTTGTGAATGGCTTTATATCAAGTCCTCTACGGATCTGCACTCTTCAGATGGTACACACTGGATTTTACTTCACTTGACATGAAATTCTGTGGTGAAACAGGTTGGTGAGAATATCACAGACGTATGGAAAATATTGATGAAGAAACTGAAGGAACTCCTGGGAACCTTTAGTTTGATTTTGGTTGCCTAGTGTGCAATATAATGAAAACAGTGTTGCCAGTTCATGCAGTGACTTATCCACTTACTTTTGCTAAATTCCTACCAGAGATAAATCTTTCTTGGGGTGGTGGGGCAATAGCCACTGAATCAGAGGTGCAAACAATAGGTATCCTATGATAGTAACAGTAATGTGAATGAAAATACTCCACAGACCATCATCTTTTTATAAGTTAGATGTTGAACTTCTGATGAAACATATCTTAATTTTTCCTAAGCCCAAACACTCCTAACACATACATTTGCGGAGGTCTGCTTGCCAGTAGCTGGATCAGCATGGTTACTAGAGAACAGTTTTATTTAAAAGGAAAAACAAGCTTGTTCTCTCCAGGAAAACATCCTCCTCCACTTCCAGGGATTTACAACACATTAAGGAGAATTTAGTCACCAGAACTCTGTTAAAAACATTTGTCTGAAGTTACCAAGCAGTAGGATGCACAACAGGACAGGGAGAAGCTTCTATTTGATCAGATCAGGCTGGCATAGGAAAGCAAACCCAATCTGTACTTGTTTTGTTATTGATAAAGTTCTCTGCAACTCATGTCACCACGAATGTCAAATGAAATCTGTAGAGAAGACCCAGTGTGAAAATGGAGGGTTGGAAGTCTAGCCCTGTTGAATGCAACAGCAGGATCCCAACTGGCTTTAATTCACTATTATTTAATCCTTTGTCTTTGCTTATTATGTAGGCCATTGATAATTAACTTCATCTTTCAAATGTCTCTTGACATTATGGAAAACACTTTGCACCCGATCCTTGTTTTGCTTTCTGGAGGTGAAATGCTAAACTTAGAATCACAAGTTAATCATATGTTTCCTATGCATTCCACCTGAGCACTGCTGAGGCAAGCTTTGCTTCTAATTACAAAGGTGAACTGAAGAACCAGTGATTAAAATAAGATCAGCTTTTCCTTAAATACCATTGTACTTCAGGAGAGTGATCAAAGCCAGTGGTTGCTTCCAGAGATATGTTAGTTTACAGCAGATGAACTTCTTAAATGAAGAATAATGAACCCTCTTTTTCCTGCTTAGATTTAAAAAACAAAACACACACAAAAATACCCCCCCCCCAAAACCAAACAAAAAAACCCCAAACCAACAGTTTGGTCTACTGGGCAATTCTTCTTTTAAAAAATCTCTGTGTTCCTTTCAGGCTAACAGGGGACTCAGACCAAATAAGGCTAAAGGATTTGTTAAAAGGCCTCAAGGAAGATTGTGTTCTCTCTATAATTTTGTTGTCAGAAGAATACCCATTGATTTTTTTTTTAATAGGGAAAAGGAGATTTTTGTCACATGATCAATTAATACTTGGAAAGGACTTTCAGGTCCATGGTAAAATAATGCGCATCATACACATGCATGTGTGCACATGCACAGGTATGTATAAAGTGTTATGGATAATTCTTTTCATTTTCTCCCAATTCCTGGTTGCTTGTGAAGCACGATCACAGCATCTAAAACTGAAACTACACCCAGAATAATTTGTCAAATATGCTGGAAGAATTCTAGTAACCCTGATAAGAGTTACTGCTTCATTTAGGAGAATCCTGAATGAAGCTCAAAGTCCAATTGCTCCTCAGGGCACCTGGACAAGCTGCTGCCTGGAAAGAAGAGTGTACAGGCTATCCTGCCACGGGCTCTGCGCTGTGACCAAAAAATGTTCTCTCTAAGTATGTCTAATACACCTGCAGTAACAGATGGAAATGGCTACTCATGAGATATCTTGCTCTGTATCTGGGGACAGCAACTTTCAGGATGAGTCCCACTAACCTACAGCAGAGCTTTGCTGTGTGCCAACATGAACACATTTTTATGATAACTGCAAGACAGGGTAGCAAAGTCTGCTTCCAAAGCAAAATGCTGACAGAGAAGCAGCTCATTTAAACATCTATAAAACTGTGAGGTATTTAGAGCTTCTGATTCACCAGAAAAACAGTCAGGGCATATCTGCTCTGTAGGCCACAGAAGCATAGTGTCACAGGCTGCTTTTCTTCGGTAATAAGTGATCCTACTGATGACTATTTGGAGTTATCCTGTGACAGAGTAATTTAAAATCAGAGTGTGCGGCTAATCACGTTCAGCTTTGACATGAACTATTTTAGCCATCCAAAACAAATGATAGGATGGGCTTGAACCATTTCTTGTGGCCAGGAGACTCCGAACTCACTTTGACTCAGTACAGGTGTTGAAATCACTACAGGATTATCCCTGGAGGAGGGTAATCCTTTAAAGGTTCAGAGCTTTTGGTTAGATAAAAATCTAAACATTTGGATGTTTATCTGAAACCTTATCTCAGTCATCTAAGCTCCTGGAGGCTGAACACCCATCAGTTGCACATCTACAAGTAAGAGAGTAATAGGGCCTCTTGTTTCTACAGACTTAAAGCCTGATCCTGACATCTCTGAATAAACAAAACCTCATATTGATATCAACTCGCCTTTGAGTTAGGGTATTGGGAACAGGAAGTTTCCTTTCAGCTAAAGGGAATCACAAACATTATCTGATGGGGGGAGGGGGAATAAAGTTTTGGTTACAAAATATAGTTGGGCTTTTTTCCACAGAAGTAATCCATAGCAAATTTTTCATTTTCACTGAAAACCTGTACACTTGAAAATTGCCAGAGGAACTTTGGTTGAAAAGCAAAATATTTCATCCCTTTCTTTTCTCAGCCAGAAAAAAAGGGATCTTGATAATGAAGTGCTATGATTTTAAATCCATACTGGCATTTTAACTCAGGTGCCTCAGGTTTCTTTCCCTAGTTGCCCTTCACCCCCTAGGATGCCATATAACTGCTACTGAGGCGCTGTGCTGTGGTACCTCACAGGAGACATAAGAAAGATTGGGAGTGTGACACATGCACACTGCAGCTCTCAGCACTGAATTAGTCAGTGCAGAGAGATTTTGCTTTTCTACTATGGTACCTCAGATTTTTCAGTTTTTCACCAAATGCTTTGCTCCTTTCTGGCATTTCAAAGAACATAAGAACAATTCTACTAGCTGGAGAAAAAATTAACCTGTGGCTATTAAAATTTGGGGGGAAAGGGGGGAATTTGAGGAATTACTCCTATCCTTCACTGACATTCCCACAGTGAATGGTCCAGTTACTTGTTCTGCTGTGGGATGTGTCCCAGGCTGCCAGGGGTGTACATATGAAGGAACGGGGCACATCCTGGATACCAAGTGTGCCCAGACCCACTTCACAGCATTATGACCATTGCCATCCCCCAGGGCTTGCTGAGACCAGAAATACTGCCAGCTCCCGGTTCCCACACCTGCAGGGAAAGAAAAGCTATCACAAAGAAAGTGGAGGAAGGAGAAGGGCAATTCAGCGGGTGAGAGAAACAGTAGCTGGAAACAGAGTAGGTGTGGGTTCAACTCCCTGCTCCACCACAACCTCTCTCCTTCACCTTAGAGGAGTCTTTGTGTTTTTCCTGTTGACTTCAAAGGCTAGCACTCTTATCTTAAGGGGTATTTCAAGGATAAACACTAACACACCTAACACCCCCCTCCCCTCCAATTACTTTTAATACAGTAACATAAGCTACAGATGCACAGGGCACCGACAAGAAACTGGACTGTGCTACTGCTTGGCAAACACATACAAGCGCTTTATCAAGGTCTGGGCCAAGTGTCTATACTGCTGTTCGCAAGCTGAGCCTTTTCAACATTCCTATCGCATCAGTATAATGAAGAATTAACATTGTTTTGCAGTATTTTAGAGGCTGGGAAGAGAATTCAAACACTCTCCCTTCCTTCTCCCTCCAATGTGCCAGTTTCAGTCCCAAGTTCACAAGGAAATTCTGTTCATTCCTGCACATTTGGGACCTCGTGCATAGCTGCTACACCACTTGGAACAACACTCTTGCCTTGGGAATGAAGAAAATACCCTTATTTGTTTGTTTTGGCACTATCGGTAGGGCCACAAGATTAATGGCCATTAATTAAAAAGATGTTAGTAGAACTCTTCTTTGATACAGCAATTTAAAGTTGGTATCTGGAGACAAGCACTATTCAGAGTTTTGCAGAGTAATTATTTTCCCCTGTCAGCAGTACAGTTGTCTCTTTTTGGCAGTGAAAAGTGCTTGTCTGAAAAGGGAGGGAATGATTTACTCAGATTATCATAGCCTGTGGCTCAGGAGAATCATACTTCCACTTATGTGGCAGAAAATTATTGTCATTCTCACAGCATTTTTCAAGCATCATTGTGCTTTTGACAACTTATTCTCCATCAAGCTTCCCTATTTAAGCAATATGCTTGTTTTCTCTGGTTAACTACCTTCTATATCTACAGCTGTTGTTTCTTGTCAACCTTTTATGCTTCAAATAAAAATGCTAGTTTAGCTCATGCAGAAAGACAATCCTTTTTTTTTTTTCTGGGTAGCCATGCTGGCGCTAAGCTGGTTTCAAGTATGTCGGGAAAATGTTAAATTTTATAAAAGACTTTTGTTGCTGGGGTTGTGTTGCTTCTGAACATTGCTCTGAAAATCCTACCCCTTGCAGCAGCTACCCAGCAAAAGGGGCCCTACTTTTAGAGTTGCGGAGGAGAGTTTTATTGCAGGGGGTGGAGAAGAGAAAAGAATGACACGAGACAAAATGCATCTCAGTGACTCACAAATCAAACGCAAGGTGGGATTTGTGCACCCGCTCCCCAGTGAGCCCCAGCTTCTCCCAGCAGTGCTTGTGTGCAATGCAGCAAGCGGGAGCGTGCACCACCCCTCAGAGGCATGCATTCCTCAGCTGCAAACACATGCGTGCTCCCTCTCTCACTTCACTCCCTCAACCACAGTGCTCTGGGGGAAATTCTTGCAGGATGCTTCCTATTATTCACTTAATCCTCTCTCATCTTTAAATTGTATTAAACTTAACATTACGAAAGCTTCCAATGATTTATTAATCAAGAATTGTTTTCGTGGAGCTGCTCATTACTTGCAACGAGCATTCTCCAGCCTTGTCCACACCTGGATTTTTTGTCTGATGTTTCTCAGCACTGTGGTAAGTGGCAATGGGTCTTGCCCAGCTTGTTCATCACCACAGAAGTGCTGACTCAGTTCCAGCCAGATTTTAGCCACCCAGATCTACAAAAGGCAATTTAACCGCACTCATCTCAGTGAAGGTGTCATCTGAAGCTTACCATTAGCCACCAAACAGCAAGGAGCATGTACCTGGTTATGATTAGAAACTGATTACTCTAGAAGAACGATTCACTAGTAGAGAGGTATGGCTCTGAAGTTGTGTGCTGAGGCCATGGTGAGGATTTGGGCTTATTCCTTATTTTTCTTATTTTCCTGCAGCAGATGTCTAGAGACTCGACTGTATGAAAATCCTTGCAAACCCATTTGCTTTCAGAAGCCATCTAGGATGAATATTGTCGTGGTCCAATTTGCTACAGCTATTTGTGCTTACACCTTGCCATCCATATACAAGCGATAAACATGAATACTGGAGATGCCAAATATTTGCAGTGGCTGCCTTCCACAAACAACACTGCCAGCTCAGATACTCCCTGCAGATTATTTAAAGATGACACATTTCCCAGTTAACTTTAAAAAGTAACAGCAATTAAATGGCCAGGCTGTAGGTATTTCCCTGATAAGATGTGGTGAGAATTGCTCAGCCATTTGTCACAGCAACAAGCAGCTTTCTAAGTTACACCTCACCTCTGCCTGAAATCCAAATGACCTAGGTATCAAGCAGAGCATCAGCCATAATTTCAAAAGTGGTCAAAGATTTACTGCCCTGGTAACATTAATAATAAAACTGCTCGTTGCTTTATTGTTACACTTAAATGGAGCTTATTTCTACAGTTCATGAGAGAGAGGAAAAAAAAAATATTTTATCCCATGATGGTAAATGAGGGGTAGGTAAAAGATGCATTCCCAGGTAGGAAACACATCAGATTGGGGACACCATGGAGGAAACTGGGAGCATGGGGGGCAACTGGACAGAACAGAGTGTCAGGGAACTGCCAGCCCATATATACATATACGCCCACATATATACATATACATATACACCCGCACAGGCACACAGAGATCCCATTCTAAATACAAACAAGTTTTCTATCTTCATGTTTTAAGCAACAGTGCAATTCATATGGATAGGAATCCCAGCTCAGCAGATGCTATTCAAAGTATTCTGCCACCTCACAAAAAACCCAGTAGGTTTTTTATTCTGTGTCAAGACAGGCAAACTGGTTCAAAGTACTGAGCCAGTGAACACGTCTGCAAAGCAGCCCAGCCTAAAGGCAACGACAGGTGAATGGTTTAATAAGGCTACCCTATCAAACATAATTTCAGCCCTTGAAACACCTTGTGTGATTGGACCTTTGGGTGAGACACAAACATTATGGAAGTACATTATTTCTTAAATAGTAAATTATTTGGGGCTGGAATCCCAAGTTCCTACAGGTTCTTATTTGCAGAGGCCTTGTTCAAGGCTCCCTCTATTATTACAACCCCAGAAACGAGTAAGTGCTCGCCTCTTGGACCCACATTTGACAGAAGACACATGGTCAGAGTGCATTTCGGTTGTTTAAAATGCTTTGGTTTTTACTGCTAAAGCGGTAAACTTGTATTTCTTTTACTGACATGGTATCATACACGTACACCGAATCATACCAGCCAGTGAGCAAGCCCCAACTCAGAAAGTGTATGCTTTAGCAGTCCCAGCTTTAGCTGACAGTAACGTGCTGTCAAAAAAACTGGATTAGCTCTCAGGCTAGGTGAAAAGGAAGGATTAAATGAAATCCACTGATATTATTGCAGGCTCTGCGAACATGAATGTGGAACAAAACACTACATACTAACCTAAGAAACTAGATGGGAAATGTAAGGGAAGTGACAAGACACAGGAGCCTGAAGGGAAACTGCCAAGTATTGTACAGCTCCTGACAGGGAGAGTTGTAGAGCACAGTCCTTGGTGTGCGGTAGAAATGTGGCTCTAACATCTTAAACCCTAATTTTTCTCATCCAAAATTTATACGTATAAGCTGGAATACATGAACTGAGCACCTTTGTTCTAACTCTGCAGATAGCCTGAAACCACCTGAGAGATGTGAGTCTCCTATTAGGGAGAACCCACGCTGACCTTCCAAAAAAGACGTGTAAGTGGTCAGTCTATTAATTACTTTGCTGCTTATAGCATTAGTAGAACCATGCAGCTGCTGCGTTTGTCCCAAAGCCTCAAACTGTAGAATACCCTCAGCTACTCCCTGCGCTGCTGCTGCAAAAGCCTTCATCTGACAGCTGAGACGCTTTACAAGGCAACCCGTGTGGTGGCAATTGCAGAGTTTGAGATGCTGCTGAGTTTTGCTGTGTGAGGGAAGAAGACCACCAGCTGACCTTCCTGCCAAGGCAGTGAGCAGACAGGCTACCTGGATTACATCTTTTCGTGCAGCCAGTCAGCTGAAAATTTCCCTCCACGGATCATGTGACATTTTACCAGAAAAGCAATAGACCATAAGTTGGAGAAACCCCTGGGTGAGGCACAGGCAGCTGCTCAGAGCCACCCTTGCCTTCGCTCTGTAAATGGCCAGGTCGCTTTACGCAGGTGGTGCTACTGCTGCCAACCCATGACCATGAACCGGTCGTCTTGGAGCTGCTTTGCCAATTCAAGAGAGGTCTCCTGCAGCTCTCGTCCCCGTGGAGCTCCATCCTGGTGCCTGCTCAAGTCCCAGGGGATTCAGGGCTCAGTTCACTGTGAATTAGAATGCCAAGCATTTTTATTTTATTTAGGAGCACTTGCCACCAGCTATAAAAAACAAACTACCATTCAGCTCTTATCTGCCAAGCTCCGTATATGTGAATTTTGCTTCCTGTTATTGCAGCAACGGTAGGGATGGAGAAACGCTCTTGATTTCCTTTTTCAGAAAAGTTTTCTTTTCTGAACAATTGGTATTAAACAGAACAAAACAACCAAGAAACAGCATGCACATTTCACAAATTTCCAGTAATGTTAGAGCTCTGTACATTGTTTCAGCTCTTGCTGAGATGAAGCTTGATTACATTAATGTTAGCCAGCCATTTAATTTGTTTAACTCTGAGACACTTTCACTACAGGCTTTCTGGATCCTGAGGGACTCACTCTGCTTGCAATAGTGAGGGTGGGCAAAGAGCGTCTGTAGGGCTTTCATCTGGCTTCTAGGGAAATAGTTGTGCGTGATCATGACGTGCCTATTCACGTGTATTTTCATGCGGGTGTGTGCCTATATTTGCTGGCAGAGATGTAGGTGTGTCCTTCTCTAGTAGGTCTTGAACCCACTGATCAATCTCAGCCAGCCTGGTGAAAGGGGATAGGTGATAAGTGTAACTAAGGTCCTTGCAAACGAGACAGTCAAATACAAAAGACACCTCAGAAATAAGCTGCTCAAGGGAAAGGCTGCAGGGTGAACTACCTGGAGAATGTATATGACGGAGCAAGAAAGGCTTAATTTGGGGCCCACTGTGAGTGATCACAAACCCAGGAGCTCACAGGTAGATCCCAACAACCCTGGCAGGCTTCCCGGTGTTCCCATGCTCTGCTGTGGCTTGGTGGTGAGACTGGGACGGAGCTGAATAAAGCAGTGGTACAATCAACAGTAACCTGATCAGCATCAAATGCTTGCTCATTCACCCTGATGGTCAGGACGTGGATTACCCAGGAGATCACATAACAGTACAGCCCATATAATATTTGATATATGCCTACATGACATGCTAGCCAAGTGACATCGGTCTGGCTGAGGGAGTCATGCTAATTCAGCATCCTCAGAAGTAAATCTTGTGAAGAAGGTCCCAACCTTGTCTTAGATGAACCCCTCTGTGCAGTGCATAGGGTGCCCATTGGTTTCTGGGTGAACACAATGTGCTTGTTTAGACACAAAATCCCTAAGAAACTTGAGGGCTTTTCCTTGCCTCATGAGTTTAATAGGGAAAGACAAGATAAGCAGCACCACTAAAGAAAACACAACCTCCTTGCACAGCAGACACTCTTTGGGCAGGCCCAGTCTTATGGGTCTCCCAAGACCTTGGGAGGGGGATTACAACTTCCATGCCTTTCCTGTGGTATCCTAATTGCAGCTCAGCTTCCTGGTGCACACAGTGTTACAAGAGTAGAGGATGGGGAAGCAGAGATTAGCTATAAATGTGACCATTGACATCACACACAAAATGCCTTATCCAGCCCTCTTTATCCTTAATGGAAACTGGATCAGGTTGCATAAGCCACTTTCTGCAACTACAGGTCAATGAGGGACACAGGCTCTAGAGCAAGGCTGCCCAGCCACAGCCCAGTCTTTAAGGCAGGACGATGAATTATTGGAGAGCTAAGTGACATTGTGATGAAGTGACAGAAACATCATCTATTCTACAATAAAACAGCTTGCATTTCTCATGGAGAGCTCATCAGAACTGTAGCTTTTTAGTTTAAATCTTATCATAGTGTATGAGCAGCTGGTTTACATTTTGCATTGTCCATTTCAAGGAATTATTCTCCTCTGTTTCTTGAAAATGAATATCTTGCATCACGTCTTACTTTGATGGTCTGTTTTACATTTCAGGAATGCAAAACAGTTGCACAATAAAATCACTGGAGGAATGTACATGAGGGTTATTTGTCATGGTTATAAATAAATGAACTTTAGCAATAGCTGATAAACAGGAGATTATGGACAATTCAGGCAGGCTCTCAAAAAGATCAGAGCATGACTTTAGCCCTTTAGTAACAAGCTTTATTTTATTGTCCCATAACCCACTGCAAACACTGCTAGAGAGGTGGCCAACTGCCTCTCTGAGCTGGCAGCTGGTTGCTGGGGTAGGCTATAAAGCCCTTTTTGTTCTTCTGCAGGGTCCCTGTGCCACTCAGTTCTGCCAGGAGCAGAGACACTCAGCACCTGTGAAAACTTAACCATCTGAAAATTATGAAGAAGGTTCATCCTACAGATGCTTAGGCTTTAGGAACTTAGTGTTAACTACTAAGATTAAATGAGGATCAAATTTGGTCTTACGCCCACTGGAGTCAAGCATGAAAGCAGTTCATTACAGAAGAGATTTCAAACTGCAAATCACAATGTCCTCCAGTTCTCAGCCACATTAAGACTCACCATAGGATAAAGCATTTTCTCCTTTGGTGCTACTGAAGTTAAGTGCTCTGCTGAATAGCAATAGGATTACCCATTTGTTTAAATGCTTCCTGAACCAAGGACTGAGGGAGAAAGTATATCCAGCCTTCAACTTGCCAGTGCAAGTATTAGAGAGGCTCCGATTTTTATGGACTCTCAGAGTCGCTGCAGTTCACATATCTTTGTAGGAACTGGCCATTTCTATGGCAATTTTATTGACTATAAAAACCTAGGCAGATTTAGGTTCTCTGGTAACCATAATCCCATTTACTGCTGCATTCACTTACAGAAGTTTAGTTGAAGCTTGCTTAAACGTGCACCTTTGAAAGTCTAGATTTGGTCCAGCTCAGCAAGGAAAGAGAAGAGCAAAAGTATAAGCTGAATTTTTAATAGGAAAGCTTATTCCTTAAAAATACATCTCTGAGAACATATGCATCTTTCTGAATTCAGGGCCAAGACTCAATAACACAGCAGATAAATCTGATTTCAAAAACAAATTTGAATATGTGTTTTTGAAATGTAATGATGGGAGGACCAGTAATTGTAACAGATGTGCCAATCTTTCAGTAGTGTATTTCTGAAGTGTAGTTACCAGCAGTTACAAAGTTAGCCACCTTTATTATAATTGGATGCAATTAATTCAGACAAGACTATCCATCAAGGTAAAGTGCAACAGAAAGCCAAGGGGAGAGAAAAAAAAAAAGTATTAGATGTGTGCCTTTGTGTTGGTGGGTTTGCAGTTACAGCTAGACCTAGCACCGCTCTTCAGACACCGATATCCGAATTGCTGTTATCTGCCAAAAATGCTTGTGTGCAGTACACAGCTCTTATTGTCTATTGTTATTATCTATCTAGACATCTATCTTGGGAATAGCTGAAGTGCCCTTCGCTTTTCTATCTGAGGGTGTGGTGAGATGATAGGGCTGGGCTGATACCAAGGCTTGCAGACGCCGCAGGAGAGGGGATCCACCCCAGCCCATCTCCCCTCCCTGCTCCCTCGTGCTGGCACTGGTGAGAGCCTGATGGGCTGATAAACCAATTCAAGCCAGAAAACCAGCAGGAAACTAACCCAGGGAGGGGGGGGAAACAATCCACAGCCAGACTAGCAGGCTGAATAAGTCTGTGCAAACAGACACATACCAGAGCTGGGGCAGGGAAGAAGAATGGGGAGACTGACCCTCCACCAGCAGCAAGGCACAACGGTGGCCTCACTCTGCTGTCTGACCTCACCCCCGGCTTCTAGGAACAATAACTTAAAGTATATTAGGAATGACAGCTTCTTCCTCCAGCCTTCAGTAGTACAGTACATATGGGTGTCAGTGTACTGAAATACAGGGGGTGTACTGTTCTTAGGGAAAGCATCAGGCTTGGAGCAGGAGAAGATTAGGCATGAGGAAAGACAAATTGGGTGATGAAATTTGCCAGAAGACAGGACTTACAGCTATGCAAACAACCAAATCCAGACTCAGCATCAGCTGCTTTCCTCATTCTTTCTTATCCATGTCCCAGTACTGACCATCACCTTGGAGCAAACAGAGCTGATGGGATATTTAACAGAATCGGGGACAGAAGGGTGAAAACCTTACAAGAAGTGTGTCAAAAGTGCTTAAGGTCTGATAGACAGAAGCCGGTGCCAGAAAGAAAGGATACTGTGTAAAAAAGTTTAATTTTCTGAACATGAGGGACATTCAGAGACAAATAAGCTCCTGAACTCAAGCCATGGTCACTTGTAAAACCCAGCCAGGAGTACTAGCAGCAAGACACTACACCCGCTGCAACCCCTCGCTGCGGAAGAGACCAGCAAGTCTGCACGCCCACTCCCAGCACAAGCTTGGCACACGCGCTGACCTTGGAGGGAGCGTGCTGCTTCCTCCGAGAGAGATTACACCCGGCCAAGGTACAGTGGGCGTGCTCAGGGCTTTGGGGACCCGGCCTGGCACAGGCACGTTCCAGGTCTGCAGAGCCCCACGCAGTGCTGGCGGGCTCCCCAGGGCCCCCAGATCCCCTTGTGCACCCCCAGATGTTGCCCTGGAGAAGGCTGCTGAGGAGTGCTCCTGCATTTGTCCAAACAGGCAAATATGACAACTATCTGCCCAAAGGGGTTTCTGGTTCCATGACAACATACCAAACGTAAACTGCTCCCACCCGTCTCAGGGGAGATTTGCAAGGCAAGAGACAGCTCAGTGGGGAAGAGAGCACCTTGGTACTGCTGAAACAACACAGGCAGGTGCAGACCATGCTACTGCAAAACACCTGGTCATTGTCAAAACAACAGAAACTAGTCAAGTAGTGTTGATACTTTATTACAGAGCATCTTCTCTTTTATGACTATTAAATCTTTAATCCTTTACTAGCACATTTTTTTCTCCCCTCACATAAACAGCATTTGGTTCCCTGGAATGGAGTGAGGCTCTTTCACACAGTCAGACACAGCCCAGAAGAGCCACAGAGAGGAGAGTAAGCACTGAGGCATCCTATTTACTTTGTTGTTCCTCTCATTTTGACTTGATAGACCTTGACTTTTCATTACCGGGAGGCTCCAAAAGCCTCAGTGGAAAGAAAGGGAAGAGCCCAGGGGGCAGGGGAATTCTCAGGGCGGGGTATGGGCTATGGACACTTTCACCCTCCAGCCATCATTAGAGACACGTCACGGTGGGTAACCAGAGCTTTCGCCAGGGTAGCGTTGCTCAGTGCAACCCCAGCCTCTTCCTCACGCTACCCTTCAGTCAGACTGCACAGGATTGCTGGGCTGCTCTGTGTGGGGAGCTGGTAAGCCCAGAGTCAGCTTGTCCCCACATGGGCAAGTGTTAGCTACTTTGCTGGGCTGCTTTGCACAGAGAAGGGGCTGAGTCCTGTCAACATGTGCATCTGCACAGCAAAGCTTAGAAGTCAACACAAACATACATAACAGTCACAGACATACATAGATGCACTTTTACACCCTGCACATTTCCATGCTTTCCTCCACGGATTCATCATACACCCCTGGAAAATCCTCGCTCATCTTCAGGGCCTGACTTGGAGCCATGGGACAACATGAAGTAACAAGAAAGAAACCCTGTACTTGCAGCACCAATAAGGTTATTCTTCTGCTGAGGTTTGGTCATCGGTCTCAATCACCTTACATGCAGCTTCCTTAACCTGCAGTGCCTTGCCAGATAGCACAGTGATATAGGGCACCTGGGACAATGCAAGTGCTGCAGTTAGAGCGTATGTGTTCTGCTACTGTTACTGTATATATTGCTGTAGCATATGGTTATCAATCAGTTGCTTATACATAAAGAATATCACTAAAAGCAGATCCGAAGGCTCATCCATCAGTGAGGCCCTGACTCAGCAACCTCAGAAAGACCCAATCCTGGATCCAGCCATGAAGTGGTACCTGCACACAACCACCCATACCCAATATTTTCCCCACGGTATCCTTGCCCGTTTAGAGATATTCAGGTCAGGATAATAAAAATTGCAAGGAGAAGGGGAGACAGTTTGTCCAAGAGGGCACAGTGAGGGTCTTCCGTAGCAGACCTGTATTACTAGGCAAGAGCCCAACAACCATTTCTACTGAAAACTAGAAGTCGGACACTCTGGGTGCACACAAGGAGGCTGATTTGTACCATCCTGGAAACACAAGGGAGCTTCAAGATAAGACTAAATTACATTGGTGTCCTACTGCTATGAGTTTAAAAAACACCACTAAAAACCTGTACCTAACATTCTTACTCATGTACTCTGCCTTTAAACAGCTCTTTGGGCCCTCCTGAGCTCTCTGTTGCTGAAGGTGCCCGAAACCAACCACCTCATCAGTGCAGATTTCTAGCCTCCTACATTTGTGTATATTCAGTAAACACAGCTATTTGGATCTGACTAAGCCCTTGTGGTTTCTCCACACAGACTTTGTTGCCTAAAGAGCAGAAGACTTGAAATATGTGACTAATTATGATGTTTTACCCTGTTTGCATGTGCAGGACTTGAAATGCTTCACTGAACAGACAGGGATCCTCTTTCCAACTCATGCAAAGCACACAACAGGCATAGCCCATTGGTGAGGCAATCTAACAAATGTTGGCAAGCAGAGCTTACCGACCTTTAACCTAGGAGAGATGCTTTGGTTTGTTTCTGACTGGAAAGCTCAACAGATGGGTTTTTCCATCCCTGTTTTTTAGCTACTACATCACTATATAAAGACCAGTCTTCCTCTGCTCTGTCACACTTTGCATGGCATTGTTGTTGTTTTCTGGTTGTGCAACAGTCATCTCAACTATCAGACTTAGAAAGCAAAGGCTTGCAGACTTCAGACTTAAAACATATACCCTGTAAACTTACCAGCCAGCAAAATTTGTGAAAGCAAGCTTGAAAGAAATAAAAGTTGGCTAGAACAGTCTGTTTAAAATCCAAATTAAAACAAGTACTCAGAAAATATTTTAGAGTATACACCCAGATTTTATGACACAACAATAATAATAGTAATACCTCCTAACTTTCATCAGCAGATCTTAAAAGCACTTTACAAAGAGATTAAGCATCCTTAGAGCAGCTACTTCGCAACAGGCACTTTTTCAGCTGCTGACAATATTTAAATTACTGAAACAGATTAAGTGATGTTATTAACTAATCACCTGCCAAGCCTTTTACGTCAAGTTGCTACCTGGAGCAAGGTATTATGCTTAATTTTGGAACAACTGACACCTATGGTTTATAAGGGCAACTGTAAGCATAAACAGTAAACCTAACAGCACAAAGGTTAGTTTGCACGACATAATTTCAGTTTTGCTAGTTGTATAGAGCATCTTTTCATCCATAGAGATGCTATTCTGCTGAAATCTGTTGAGGTCTAGGGAATGCAAGTGACTTGGGGAAAACAAAGCTTAGCTTTCCAGAGACAATGCAAAGCATATCAGAAAGGATCAGTCCAGTAATCACAAGTATAAATCAACAAAGTGAACACCTCAGACCTGGCAGGGCAAGGAGGACTTCAGTGGATCTGCCTGACAGACACAGGGGAGGCTTAGGCCTACTCATGAGATAAGTTATTTTTCTTCTTCCAAACTGCTGCTAAGTTTTGTTATGGTGCAATATCAGGCTCTACTAGGTGGTAGATAGCACATTAGATATGCACAGTGGGTGGTAGATGTGTATTAAGATATTGCATGAAGCAATAACATTTCCTAAAACTTTCTCTTTCTTCTACCCAGCACACAATGCAAAAAGCATGAAAACTACCCACAGGTTGGCGGTGAGTAGATTTGAAGAGGCCATATTGCACTTGGAGATATTTTGACTGTGTTACAAACAGCCGGTCTCACTGGCTATAATAATCCTATGAAGTTACACAATGCTTGTGGACTTATTTTTCACAAAAACTTAGAGTCAGGTGTTATTTTCAAAGTGCTAATTGCACTTCAAAATAAAAATTTGAATGTCTTGCCCCCACAGTGAGGCATAAAGCTTGAAAATGCAGCCAAGGGGTGTTTTAAAGGTTGAGAGATTAAGAAACAAATAACACCTCAAGCTGTATTGAGGAGACAAAATAATATTTGCAGCACCTAGTGTTTTTGGTACAGTATACTTACTTTTTCTTTATCATGATTTGGTACATGAGAGAAAGGAGATTTTAGAGAATGAGGGGAATCCTCTGCTGAGGCTCCAAGAAACAGAAGCAGCTTTGTAGGAGGATGGGTTACTCCAAGATTAACTCAGTTTTTGGGCAGCAGGTAACACCAATAGGTATTGAACCTGGACAAGGGAAAACCGGTATTCACTAGAAGTAAAGGAAAGGGCCCTACAAAGTGGAACCTCTAGGTTGCCTGTCTGTCACAGACTATACTTGCAGTCAAAAACACTACAAAGTCAGGTTGATTTATCAGTCTATTCGTCATCTTGACATGACTCAAGGTACCCAAAAATGAGAATGTACGTTCCTCTTTGCAAGTTATAGAGGAAACAAACCTTACAATATAGTACAATGCTCTCCTTATCTTTCTCAAGTCTTTTCCCTATATTGTTCTGAAAAAGAGCAAGAGACCTGACTTTCCCCTTCAGGTAGCTCATGTTTTGCCAAAGCTTGCAAAATGGCAGTGGTACCATTTTCCCCGTGAGCCCATTGCAATGGAATCATGTTATACTTTATTTTCTCTCATACCTCAGCCCTAGGTGGGGCCTTTGTGTAGGTGCCAGGACAAGTCAAGCAACCTCAGACTAATATTAAAATGAAAATTGAAATAAAGCATATCTGAACAAGAAGTTGTAAGAGTTACACAGATGGCAGTTCCTAGCAAACTAGATTTTAACAAGCGAATCAAAATCTCACCATGATAAGCAGGGAGATAGCAAGATTCTAGAAAACAACTTTGAGATTAACCACATATTGGAATACTGGAGGGATTTTATTTTTTGAAGTTACAGTTGGATGAAACAGCTTTGCAACATACATTAGTCAAGCACATAGGTGACAGGGATGGAAAAAGAAAAAAAATCCCAGTGTTAATCTAAATGAATGAACCAGAAGAAATAGCTGAAGAAAGTAGAAAAGGGTACAGGTTTAAGCTACATAATCCCTGTGTCTTAGGGGTCTCTTACAGTCCCCAAAGCACACAGAACTCACAGCTTTGCTCAGGAAAAACCTGCATTTTCAGCTTAGCAGGAGCCAAGTAGCTGTCAGTTCTCTGTAAAGCTGAGCTGACTGCAGTCATCAGCTCCAACATGCAGGTGCAGGCCTGCTGACATAGAGGTGAAACTACAAGGACAACCATGCCACAAACAAGGCTTCCAGCAGTCACTTCCATCAGTGGAGCACCAGGGTAACTCCTACCTCTGCAGCTCCCATTCTTCAGTACATCCTCTCAAGCCTCAGTTTTCCATCTATAGCACAAGAACAGTAATACCAGCTCATCCATCACAGCTTAAGTCAACTAACATCCTCTCATTAACCAAAACACACTACTGACCTTTCTGATCTTTCAGAGACTACACCAAGGTTTTCACACACCTGAGAGTCAGAGTGCACAACCCATCAGTGGGCTGAGGAGCAACAGTTACTTCCAACAAGTTCCACCAAGGCTTGTCCAGCCCTAATTTTCCAGGCAGAGCTGTTCTCCACAAGGTCTACTAGTCAGTCTCCTACCAGACACTGAATCCAGAACTACCCAACAGCAACCCCCCTTCTATGAAGACTTAATGTAGTGTAGCATGATGTGAATCACCTGAGCTGGGTGCTGCTCAAGATCCACACATGGGCTACATTTGCTACTCTGTTAGTCATTATTTTGCAACCGGAGTTACACATGCATCTGGTAATTAACAGCCTACTTAGTTGATTCTTACCATGTTGTCTTCTAGATTACAGAAGTTTGACCAGATTGCTGGATTCTGCAGTGTATTTCTTTGAATTTTACTGTGCTCTGTAACTTCTGGAGCTGCATCTCATTTGAAAGTACTTGTGTGCACTTCAAGTGTTTCACATTTAACCATCAAAATATTTTTATCAGAAACCTGGGACCAACAGCATATTTTGTGTTTCCCAGGACATCAGCCTGAGTCCTGCCCTCATATTACTGTATGATCATAATATCCTTTAGCATTTAGATATTGCCCTCCTGCTCAGCAGATTTCCATGCCCTTTCCAAAAAAGCCAGTTTCATTATATGCATTTTTAGGGCAGGACTCCTGTCTGATGCACAGCAGCAGAATGACTGGCCTTCGTGTCAGGCCAATAGCAGAGATAAAAGAACTCTGATTTCCTATTGCCAATCCAGCATCCCAGCTAAAAGTACCACCAATTTCTTTTACCTTTTTTTTTTTTTTTTACGTAATTATAACAGATACTTTACTGGTTCCATATTTCCAACAAAATCAAGACGGACCATTCATCACTAGTGCATGGTACTCACTTAGGATCCACTGATTTGGTGACCATTTCTGCCTGTGGACTCAGTTTCAGAAAGATTACACACTCACTACAGATGCATGCAAACAACTGGCTTTAATGGAAATTGTTACTTTGCTGGATTAATCTGCTTTGCTAATGGGCAGGCACAGCCGGGAAGCAATCTCTCCTTTGAACTTCTATTCATTTGTGTTGCCACATGGTATCTGAAAGAGGAAAAAGCCAAACCCTCAGCGAAGCTCTCCTCTTTAGTGTATATTGCAGATGCCTTACACGTCTTACCTACAGAGCTGCTTCTGCCACACTGGCTTCACATCTGGAATTCCTATATGCAAAACAAGTGCAGTGGAACAGTTGATGTTAACTGGAGCAGAAATTTTGTCTTCAGATCTGATCCTACATTAACTCCCTTTTGGGATCGCTTTAATGCTTGTATCAATGTTTCTGTGTCATCTTTCTCCAAAGAATAGCTAAGAGTGACCTCCAAGAGCAGAAACACCTCTGAAAATATGAGGAGGAAAAGAAGGAAACTCTCTGTAAAAGAAAGATCATCAGAGATTTCACTTTGATCTTACTCTATTGTTTTGGTTTTGCTTCTTTTCTCAAAGTTCAAGTATTTTCTCGCCTGTAGCAATACTAACAAATGGAACGAGTTAACACACCCTCCTGCTTGTTGCTGATTACTATATTAAGATAGGCTTCAGATCAAAAAGCAGATGGAAAAACAGAGGTCTAGTTTACAAACTGTATTTAAGCAGACAAGGTCTTACATTAACTTAGAGATACCTTGTAGACTTTTATCACTGCCGTTAATTATTAAGACATATAGACTAATTTTTCATCTGCTGCTGGAAGGAGTCAATAGGCCAGCTCTGAAGAACTCTGAGGACTGTGCCTGTGTATGGATTTTAAGCACAGCTCCCCCAGATAGCGTGGTTTCTCTGTGCAGTAAAGATGCCCAGCGTGTAGCACATAGCCAGGTTGGGTCTGTCTTTGCATGCAAGTGCAACCCAGAGAGAAGCAATTTTCTCTGAAAATGTTTCTTGCCCCAAAAAATGCTTGTTTGCCAGCATAAGCTTTAAATTGGAGCTGTACAAAATCCAAAGAGAATTGCTGCGAGGCAAATGTCATAAGGCGGTGTAGGAGTAAATACCGCGGCTGGACGTATTCAAACACAGCCCATAGTGTTTCACCCATCTCCCCTCTTCTCCCTCCAGGAGGCAGCTGGAGAGTTTACTCTCCTCTATGACAAATCACATTCCAAAAAAGTTAATGACTACAAACATTAAACGAATTATTAAAAATCATTGTAAGTGAGCTATAACTTCTCCAAGCAAAGTGGAGCCCGAGACCCTCTCCATGCCTTCAGCGGGACGGCTCGCTCAGCGCTGCCTCTTGCCAACCCTCCCCACCTTTGCAGCCCGGCTCCACAGGCCTCTGGGACTACAAAGGGTTTCTGAGCAAGGAAACCTGCAGCAGCAAGAGCCACTAGAGGGCATTCAAAACACAATTTTTCCAAATAGTTGGGCGCCCATAGAACCCAATAAAATCAATTAACTGGTGTTATGTGGACATGGTAAGTTGGAGAACACCTACACTTCTTGATTCATGTTTGTTCAAGATCTAATGCAGGTAATATTTGTCCTGACGCTACCACAAACGCTATTCCTATGTAATTACAGCCAGAATTACGCCACAGGAGGCTCAAATCCTATAGTAACAGGTTACTTTGGAGTATAAAAATCCAGATTTGAATCTCTCATTTGTTTTGCTTTTTGCTTAGGGTTCCAGTAGACATCAAAGTAAATGGACCTCACCACCGTTCACATTACTCTCCATATATGTGTGCAAACATGTATACCCAATTCTTGTAACTCAAATACAGTCACTTACAGGTCTCCTCCTTTGGTTGACAAGGTATTATTTAGCAGGCACCTTTCCTTCTGCTACCTTTACCCTATTATCAGTGCTATGTTCTTTCATCAGTTTGCTTATTCAATTAAAGAGAAGTAGGTTTATTTGGTTTGCCTGTTTGTTCAGATAAAGGTTTACATAATATATAATTTTCTTGCTCATGAGCTGCAGCTGTATTGTTGAACCCGCTTCTCCCAAAATACAGGTTTTATATAAAATAGAACAGTATCTCACCAACTTAACAGATGTGCAGTTTAGTACACTCCTTTCTTTAGATGAAAAATGAGGCTAACAAGAGGCTTGTTACACAGTTCTCTCATTTGAGGACACAGTACAGTATTTATTGAGGGCCACATTAAATAAAGTCCCTTTATTTAATAGGGTCAGTGTGGCAATACAGACATCACCAGGAGAGCATTTAAAGTCTGAATCAGTGTGCGGAACAACTTGGTTGTTCTGACTTGAAGGAGTTTTTAAAAAAGAAAAGAAATAGAGTGCAATTTTTTCATAAAGGTCTAGGCATCTCTTCCTGTGGAAGTCTGTTCTTAATCATTGTTTTCCTCCTTCAAGACCGTTTTACACATCAGGATAAAATTGCCCAGCTATGAAATAAACCTCAGTCAAAGCCTGTGATAGGATCTTCTAGGTTTATTGCACAGCTAGGATGTGGGGCCCCAACCTCCCTGAACCTTACTGGTGAATAGGCTCAGGTTTGAAAAGTTAGACTGTTTCCACTGATTCTCCCACTACCACATTAATTTCTCAGGACTGATGCACTTGGGACAGGATGGGTTGTATAGACCATGTGTACATGGTTCTAAGGAAAAACTTGTACACCTCTACCACTGGTACCAAAACAAATCAAAATGCCCTGTTATAAATGTAGGCATTTTGCTCTCATTTTTTATTAATGGATTGGCTTGGAGGATGAATTAACAAACTCGTGCTGAGCACCAGGCGTTGCTGGCTCTCTACCCATCCCAGGCTGCAGCAGGGAGACAAACTCAGGCAGAGCCTGGGGATCGCCACCAGGCCTTGCACAAGGGACTTGGGATGGTGGAGCACTGGTGCCCTGAGCTGCAGCTTCAGGAGAGGGCTAGTACAACATGCTTCACCCACAGACCTCTCCCCTGTTATTTATTTCATCAACCTCTGTGCATAGCCTCGGTGGCAGGCTTATGTCTGTCACATAATTGAATTTGTCCATCTCCTGTCTGAGGATACCCCCCAAGCCTGCTTTGTACCCCATGATCACCACGCTACCCCTAATTTTTCCCTCCCTCGTCATTCAGAATTTGCCTGAGTAGTTGCAGGCTTCCATTTCAAAACTAGCTGCTCTAAGAGAGGGGAAGAGGATCTGAGGACTACGTGTGGGAAGGCACAGTACTACTTTCCCTTGAACAAAGTAGGGACCAGAAGGTGTAGGACAATAGGATGCCTTAATAGGGCCAAAGGGCAGTGGCTAGCTGAAACCAGGCTTGTTAAAGGATTCCCCAGCTGATCCACACCAGAACAGAAGAGAAATCCCTCACTATTATATGCAGTTCTTATGTTTTAAGTCTAGTCGTGGACCATGAGGATTGATTTTTCCTGATGTTCAGCTTTCTTCACTTTTAAAGGAAAAGTTAAGCAGGGATGAGAGGTGGAAAACAAGGAAATCCAGAGTTATCAAGTAACCATGACTGTCTCCTAGAAAATGGGCGCTCCTTTTCTTTTGTAGCTGCTCCGTTTGGGAAGTCTGCAGGAGCTGATAGCTTTGCTTGAGGAATCCACAAACCCTGTGGCTAAACTTGCAGGCTCTACCACCCAGACCTGCACAGCATTCTGTGCAGCATCTGATGAGCTCTGCTACCTCTAGCAATTGAACTTCCTAAAACGAATATATATTACTCACAGTAAATGCCCATTGCAATCCCCGCTAATTTACAGGGTCCATTTTACATTATGAGCTCACTGTTCTCTGATGAAGCATGCTTGTCAACACCAAACTTTTCCATTTAAAACCAAACAAGCCAGCAGCAAAGCCAAGCCAATATTAGAAAAGCAGTTTTGTAAGGGCTTCTCCCATATTCCATTTCATGCTCTTGCATAGCTTCTCTGTGTCAAGGTGTATTCTCCAGAACCAAACCAGGAAGGTACAAGAGGCTGCAAGGCTGCAGCTGCCGTTCCCTCTGAATTGCAAAGGACCAGATACAGGAGGAATGCAGACCTAAACCAAAGTCTTCAGTTAAAATGATCTCAGTACTTCTAGCAAATGTGTGGTAATTATAGAGGTTAAGTTCTATTTGGGACAGGTTTGGCAAGAACCCAAAATATCTGAAGCACTGAGATACACACCTCTGGGTGCTGTGAATTTGGTAGAATATGAGGTGTATAAGGGAAATCTGGGTGTATTTCAGGTTTCATCTGTGATCTGAGTTTGGAATATATCATCTTTCTACATGTATTCCAAAAGATATACTTACAAGATCTTTTGTGGTCTACAGAAGGGTCTACCTCCTCAGTCTGCCCCTGCATATACTTCTGTCTCTTTTATTTCATTCTTCTTTTCCAAAGATTTTGCTTAGAGACCAAACAATGGTCTCTGACCTTATCAACACATGAGGCTTATGAGCCACCCCTCTGAATTTAGCAGGACATCCCATATGGTCTTGGACAGAGGTGTGAGTAAGTCTCTGTAGCAAAGTCTATAGGAAATACTTGGTTAGAGGAATACTTTGAACATGAGCATACTGCTGTTTCCACATACATCTGACGTAGTGACCTTATAGGACTCCTAGCAGTAACCCTTTTTATGGTGCCCTGCATGTGGTTGAGAAATGCGCAGTGTTCAACCCGCTACAGACAACACCTTCTTTTTACTCCTGTGTCAGGACCGTCAGTGGGATCTGCACTGAGATTCCACCGCCCATGCTGCGTTTGCTCAGAGAAGTGCTAGATGTCGGTGGTGGCTGTGCCTTGTGCCTGTGCCTCCTGTTCCCAACAAGCGATTATTGCTGGAGTCTTTTAACCATGAAATAGTAAGGGCCTGTTTTTAAGCAGAGTTTTAAGTCAAAACCTGAAGGGAAGAACAGAACCGTTGTTTAAGCAAATACAATCTATGACCAAATTCATTGATCTTAAAGCCAGAGCATTATAATCACACTTGCATTGTAGTGGGATTTCAGCCACTCATTTCCTCATTAGCTGCTTTATTTGCCTGAGATGAATTATTTTTCTAGTTAGGACTGCTCTTCTCTTCCCAGCTGATAAGTTTTCTAGACATTGAGTGTGACTGCTCAAAAGGTTAGTGGAAGTTATTAGGGTTATCTGGCCAGCCCCCAGACATAAATTTTCCAAGATCAGCAATGGTTTTTGTTTTCCCCTGTCCTTCAGGATTGTAACTGTACTTGCATTACAGTTTTCCACTTATTTGGCATACTTATATTTAATTTGGGAGGGAAAACCAGGGAATGAAAGTCCATTCCCCTACCTGCTCTTACTTGTCCTTCAGCATTTCAAATTGTGAACTCTAATGTCCAAGAGGCAACTCACTAAATTCTCCAGCATTATTCCGGCAAATAACAATTCCTTTCCTGTTTCTCCAGTCTAAGCCTCACTGTGAGCATTAATTGGGAGGAGGTAGGGCAAAAAGGAGAGGAAGGAAGAGGGAATCATCACCATGAAGCAGGGGCATACCTGGTGGTACGAGCAATTATACCTTATTTGACAATCCTCCATGAACTTGCAGGTTGCCTGCTGTATAAGCCTCCTGTGGCCTCTAAAACATTTTCCTTGCTGCTGTTCATGCTTTTGTGATGGAATATTTCAAGAGGTTTTGCCCTGACGGAAGGTCTGTGGCTGAGGAGTATCTTTGCCCAGTGCACCAGATTCTCTCCAGGAGCAAGGATGCTCCTTTGGCTACTCCCAGTGCAAGGTACAGGACATAGCTCTAGAGCTTGGGATTTCTGCCCTCTCATATTCTCCTTTCTTGAAACAAGCCTGTTTAATTCTGCACTTCTTCCAATCTGCCACAAGCTGCCCCTTGAGATATTAATCTCACTCTATGCCTCAGGTTCCCATTTGTAAATGCTGGTAACAGGTGCTTTCTCCTGTCCTTCATTTGTCTTGTGGTCAGACTATGAACTCTTTGGAGGATGGACTGTGCCCATGATGAAGGGATCCACCAGTCCAAATCATAACCAATAGTAACATGGCACCAGGAATAAGTGCGGTTAATCCAATAAGTGAAGCTTGAGCAATTAATTCTGAGAACATTTTTTTGGGGTCATTTCCACTGACTGATGCAAATGGACACTGATGGAATCTGCATTCCTTCCAGGGCAGCCTGAACAGCTCACACTAATTTTTTTTTTCTTTCCCCAAGCATTTGGAAATGTAATCGCAAGGGTCAAGGATTGCTCAGGGTGATATGGTTGGAGCTTTTTTAAGTTTCTGACTCGATTCAACAGAACAAGATTATACTACAGTGAAAATTTCTGGTGTGTGAGCCTAGTCAAGTCAGGAACAGTAGGACTATATAGCAAAATGTATACTCTGGTTTTTCTATAATATTACCAGTGAAAATGAACAACTGACATGTTTTCCTAGTTTATATTTGGTTGTGAAGACTAATTTCAAGATAATTGCATTGCTCTTGTGTCAGCTGTTTAGCTTTTCCCTTTAAGAGGAAACTGTCAGTATAAGGATTAGAAAGAAGTAATGTCCTTTAATCATTTACCATCATTAAGATAAGTGAACTTTAGGCAAAGCACATCTTACCACTGATATCTCTGCCCAACCCTGTTACTTTTAGCCTACTGTCCTAATATTTCCCCCCTCTCACTTGGAATGGCAGACCAAACATGTTGTCAACAACAGCAAAAAAAGTGAAAAAATTTGTTACCCCATCAAAAAAAGGGCTGGATAAATGGGACAAATGAATTTCAATTACATTCAGAACAAAGAATCGCTGTTTTTGCACTGACCATTTTATTTCAGTTTCTCTTTTAACTTCTGTACCATTTAAGCCTTTAGATAACATTATTGAATCTTGGATTAGTCTGCTTGTTCCAATAACAACTTCAGCAGCATGTCTGAGATAAAATGTATGTAATCTCAGGGACAAAAATTCTCTGGTCACTGCTGAGTCAAAACCATCACTGAAGATAATGTTCTTGCTGGGAGAGTCTAAGAATACCAGCAAGATTTGCAGGAGGAGCCAATATTTTTATCAGACTAGCTGATATAGCTGAAAAAGCAAACAAGCGTCTGGGTACAGAAATCCTTCTTCAAGTCAAAAATAGAAGAAGCTGAAAAGCTAGATACAAGTTGGGAACAATGGCTCTAATTTTAACCTGATTATGCTGTTATGAGAGAGAAAAGATATTCCCAGCTGGTACCTACAAAACAGAGATGACGGTGTATGTGTTGGTCTCAGACAACATTGATAATGAAGATGCTAACTTTGAAACTGGGCCTGCTTTGAGCAAGGGGTAGAGCAGATGACCTTCAGAGATCCTTTCCAGCCTCAATTATTCCTGGGGATCTGTGATTTTATGCTCTTCCCATAAATCTTGCTTTTTAAATGATAAATCTCTGTTGCCTAAATAACGACAGCACCCAGAGACGAGAGCACTGGCCAGCACCTTTCTCCTCTTGTAGCACAGGTGCAGGGGTGACATGGGCCATTTTGCAAGTTTTCATTCAGATGTGGACTGTTACAGAAGAATTCCTGTTGCGGGAAAGACTGGACCCAAAATGGAAGAGGGAGAAACGGTGGCAGGGTGTGCATATGTGTAGGGCAAACAGGAGCAGGGGTCAGGGAGCTGCAGCAAGGGGAGTGCAGGAGGGTGTTTTACATGTACTCACAAGAATGGTCATGCACACATCCACTGAGACATTTGACATTGAGGTCAATCTTGTCTTTCAGCTATTTGGAGAAGGACATTGCCGCAGGTTTCAAAAGGATGATCTGCAAGTGCAGCTAAAGCCGGCTCATTAGAGCACCTGCCAGTCTTTATCAGTTGTCAAATAAAGCAGATGGATTTGGTCAGCAAACCTGCAGATAAAACATTAAGGGTTTTGTTGTGTTTTTTTCTTACTTTGGGCCCCACTTCAAAGCTAGTTTCTGCTTTAAAGTTCTGACTCAGTCAGATAAATAGAAGAAGTTTAAGTTTCCATTTAGCAATGTTTATTAACAAAAAACCAACACAGCTGACTGGTACGATTTTTCGCATAGGCAGACTCAACCTCTGTTTTTTTTCATAAAAGGAGCGGAAATGGCTTACCAGAAGCTACAGCAAAACAATTCTATAAATAAAATAGCAAACATTAATGATAATCATGCAGTAACAAGTATTCACTAGCTCCTATCCTAGGAGTTTAAAACAATTATGCCTCACAGAATCTAAAACAGGATGGCACAAGTTAAAGGACAACATTCCCATATGACCATAAAATGAGGCTGCTCTGTTTAGTGTGAATTTCACAAGGGACACAGGAGCTAATGCAGGAGAGCTGTTAGGGATATTGCCCAGATGATTGTCCCCTGTACTTTAAAGGAGCCCTGAAGACTGCTAGATGATATGTAACCCACTGCTGTACCTTTTCTGGAGCTGTCACTTGCCACCACAGTGGCTGGAAGCCCAGTCCCCTCCAGCTGGACTGATCACCGAGGGGCAGATGTTTTTACCGTCTCCTCTTCACCTTCTTGGGACGTTAGCAGCAATGCTGAGTCTGGTTCACCAAGCCTAGGCTTGTGTGGGTTAAAGAAATTCTTATCACTCAGGTATTTGTGCAACACAAACATTAGAAAGAAGCATAGATACCATCAGAGGGAATTCATTAAGAAAATGCAAATTCATCTTCTCGGCAAGCTACTTATATTTTCCATTCAGCTCTAATCATGATTTGTAATCGTTACAGAAAGTGCCTGTACATATTCATCACTTTCCAGAAGCTACTTCCTAATCTATGTCACCGCAGATGGGATTGGACATTGCTTCAGACATATTTCTGATACTAAGATTAAGAAGTGAGCATCTTTCTGGGATTATCGCCAAGGGTATAAATCTCAGAGTGATGTGACGAATGGGGAGGTGTGAGGGAGGCACTTGAGGAATAGACCTTATCTTGCGCTGATGATTTCAGGGAGATACGTTTTGGAGAAGTAAAGAAATTACAAGCACTTGTCAAAGAAGATAGTAGTAAGAGATTTGACATAATTCAGCAAATGCTGTCTGGTGACGAGTAAGAAAACAGTTTCTTTCCTGGTAAAGCCCTCATTTATCACCTGGGAACAAAACTAATTAAGTGACTCAAATGAGAACTATGAAGCGATGCTTTTAACTACCTCTTCTGTGTAATAATTCTTTGTCACGCAGACATGCAAATGATTTGCTGTTCCCAAAAGATTGCGTTTGTGATCAAAGAGAAGAAAACAGGCCAGATTTTATCTTCAGCAGCACAAGCCTACATCCACTGTAAAGTCATCAAAGGTGTTGGAATAACACAGGATTTAATATATAATTGAAAGTAATTCCAGCCTTAAATTATACTAGTTTATCGCTGTGTGCTTTTCCTGATGCCTAGGGAGCGATATGCCTTAATCGTCGCAAACAGAGATTCTCGTTCAGTGAGGAGTACCTGCAGCGGATACAATGGCAGACTGGCATCATTTTAATACTCCAAGCAAATCCACATAGGTCAAAACAAACCATGGAGCCCGCAATGTCTGCATCTGGCATTTCAGTTGACATTCACCTGGAAGGGAGGGGGAAGAATGGTGGGAGGGAGAGGGGAAAGGGAGGAGCAGAGCTGGCTTTCAGGTGGGATTGTAATAACGCCTTTATGGCAGGGCATTAGCATAGAGCCAGTGCCAGTGAAATTAGCCCACCATTGTACTGGATAAACAGTGCCTGAGTTGAGACAACAAACCCATTGATCTTATCTGTCAACACCCAGATTATCATCTGGGCTTTGACTTATCATCTGCTCTGTCAACAGTTCCCCTGTAGAGAAAAGGAATGGCAACAGCAATAGTAACAGCAGCCTGCAGCGCACAAGAAGCTTTTTGCTTTAGCAACCTGCCAGGCCATAAAAACATGCCATTTTAAATAGGAAGGCACACTGTTACTGAAGAAGAGAGACTCTGGGCAATTTTCAACAATGGGATTACAGTGAATTCCACCTCAGGCAACAGTGTGGTGATACAGACGTTGCAGTTCAGTGTTTGCAATCAAACTTTCTCAAGATCCACCAGAAACCCCAGAATTTTAGTCAAACATTTTGTTTAATTTTGCTTGATTTTCCTTTGTGCATTTATGTCTGTGTCTAAATTAATGGAGAAATATAACAAAACCAGCAAAAACCAAAGCAGAATGTTTCCATTAATGGAATATTTTGGCTGGAAGATTAATCAGCAAAACAAGGGGACTCAACAGTGTGCTTCCCTTCCTTGCAGCTCATTTTTTATGTTCTGTTTCCCTTTCCTTGCCCCTCAGGCTGCCATGGGAAGATGGCCTTTCATTATGTGGACACAGAGTAGTCAGCAATGGGAAGTAATCCTGGACAGGCATTAGCTTCTCAGCCAACATAACTTGCTGCTGCAATGTATTAACTTGGAGAAATTCATAAAGGAAAGATTTACCAGGGTGCCCGGGCTGCCGATAAAAGGTGCCCTACTTTCTTACCCTGCCATATTTGTATTTCATTTATTGCTGAGCTATCAGGGTGCACAGAAAGAGGCGAAGCATCCCTGGGAGTGTGACAAATGTTGACAGCGTCTGAGCCAGGCAGGGGAAGAGACTGGCAGGTTTGATGAGCCCCTGTGGATCCACCGGGCGCAAACATGGGTCCTAGGTGGAAGTGGGGAGAGGTATGTAGCTGATAACAGCTACATAGCTGTTACAGTCATCATGTTATCAGCTACATAGCAGATAACAGTCCTACGGCAGACATGTTCAGGGAGAGAGAGTATCAGGTGGAGGAAAGTCATGCCTTGGAGAAGGAAAATCTACTGAGGGCTGACTGCCCAGCCACGATCCGCTCTCTGAAACGTATTGTCAGGGTTCAAACTCTTATTAAAAGGATCAGCGTGTTCCTTTCTGAGACAATTTGTGCATTTGTGAAGCCTGTATCATCCTTGCATCTTCAACAAGGAAAAGAAAAAAACTACTTAAATTAAATGGCTTTGGTACAAAGAGGATCTGGCAGTGGCCAGCTTTATATTATTAACATTTCCCAGGAGTGATGTTCCACAGTGGCAGGCTGATGTAATTACCAGAAGTGAAGTTGTAAGTCCTATTGAAAAGACCAAGAGATTTACTAGAGACTTCAAAGAGGTAAAGATTTGTGTGGATTTGCACGGGGATAGAAAATGCAATGGGTTAGAAAATCAGGTCCTCCAGTGTCTTTAATCTTTTTCGAGCTTTATCCAGACGTTTTGGTCTACAGGGGATTTAAATTAAGTTGCAAAAGAGACTTCCTAAACTTTCTATCCGAATGTTATATTATGCGGGTTTTATACTATTAGCTTAAATAATTGATCTTTTCTAAGCTTTTTGGATTAATGGCTTGTGGACAACTAATGCTGGCTTAGTTTTGTCAAGGAATTTACTTTCATGATGTGGAAATAGATGGTGATCTAATAGTGATTTGCCTTTATCCAGGAAATTCACATATCTATTAAAAGATGAAAGAAAGATCTTGGGATGAACCAGTAAATTATCAAAAATGACATGTCAGGATAAAGTACACCAGAAAAGGCATTTGAAAGAGCTTGTAGTACAAAATACGTTACAGATAGTCACTGTGAAAGTATGCAATCAGTTGTTTAGACTCTTTTTGGTCCTATTTTTGTATTAAAAGTAATGGTTCTAAAGTAATTGTGCAGATTTGTCCTGAATTATTTACAACTGATTATGTGCCATGTTTTGTGATTTTTTAAATGGAGGTCAGTCTAAAATGTGAAAAAGTAGTCAACTGAGGTAAAAGAAAAAATCATACTTGTGATTTAATATATCCCAGTGTCCATATGGATATGGAGCGAAGGGTTACCTACTCTCAGACTATGCACTGTAACAAGATGTCCTGGAGGATGCAGTGGTCTGAGGATCCTCCTTGTTGTTTTACAGCTAAGGTGGAAATGTCACTTCTATAAAGTAGTATGAGACAAATTCTCAGAAATGCTCAGCATTGTGAAAGATCTCTAAATTGTCTAAAGAAAAAGAAAAAAAGATCTTTTTCACTGCAAAGATCTCTTCAAAATCAAAAAGCATCTTTTAAAAGATTTCCTGCTCCCATTCAGGCCTTGCCACTGGCCAGATTTTCTCTCTGGCCTCTAGGTTCTTGCACACTTTGAAAATCCACCATTATAAGGATTTTATTCAGGTCCAGGTCAAACATGGAACAAATGAAGGCATGCTTCAGTAGGCAGATGATGAACAGCCTTCCATTAAACAAAATTTCGTATCACAGTTTCCACTGTGCCTTGGTTTCCCTTTAGGTTCAATTGGAATAAAGATGCTTATTCCACAGCAACATTGCATGGTTAAAACTGGCTTGCTTTTTAAGACCTCTGGAGAGGAGCCAATGTGGTGGGCTGGGAGATAACTGATTATTTGCCCTCAAGCAGTAGCGGAGTAATCATGGACCTCAGTATCCTTGAAACGGCAGGCAGAGAGGACTCAGTAGGAGCTGAATGAGGCATGAGTTCAACAACAGCTGTGAGAGCTGATGTCCATCCCCTGTCTTCTGCCTCTGAGCCCTTTGCTGGCCCATCACTGTGGTCTGGGAATGCTGTAGCCAAGGCTGAAGTTAACAGGCAGGGACTACAGGATGACCTAGATGGACTGTGAATGCAGCACAAAAGGCAATACTTGTTCTCTCTCTCCACACCAAAAAAGAAAAGTACTACTTATGACTTTCTCCCAGCTCAGGCATTTTGTAGATTTTACCGTTTTGTAAAATTTCTATTCTTTTTGAGTATCCTTACAAAGACATGTATCAACTCTATGACTGAATCTTTCTTCCTCATAGATATTGTATCAGTCAAAGGTGTTGACGCAGAAGAGGACTGTGGTTGGGCGTACTGTACATACCATTCCCTAGGTTAACTTACTTCTTGTCCCAAGCAGGCTGAGAAAGAGCAGGAGCAGAGAAAATACGGCACATGGCACAGGAGTCCTGGGAAGACCATTGCCATTCTTTGCTAGTTCCAACACAAAATTGCCCCTGCAGATGAAGGGTGCCCTGTAGGAACACTGTTTTAGCCAACATGGGAGAGGTTCCTTATAAGCTGGAATCACTCTTATGGAGAAATGCCTGTTGCTGTGCAGTGTGCAGGTCCCCAGCTGCTGTTCTTCAGCCAAGATACAGAGCACGTGTGGAGAGGTACTGAACCACGTCCCAAGAAGAGTCTTTGGGCAGTGCTTTGCTGCAAGATCCACCAATAGCTAGATGCTGTTTTGAAAGAAACAACAATGTTTTGCCAACACCAGCATGTGAAGACATTTAGCACCTTTAATATTTAGCATGATGGAATCTACTCTGCAGCTGATTCACAGAAACATATTTCATAGTACTTGGCTTCTCCATTGCCTTGGTTCATTTTATTGTACCTGCTGCTATGCAAAATAATGTCAGCTGTTAATGAGGACACACTGGTCCACTCATGGTAAATGAATGGGGAATTTTGATTCTGCCATATTTTCCCTGTTTTGCTTTCACCTCCCCAGGTGTGGATTACTTATGTCCTTTCATAAGTTCAGGACAGAGCAAGAATAGTCATATTCCACCAGAGTGAGCTCCATGCTCTGCATCAGCTGTAGCAATGCATGCCTTTGAGGAAATTTAGAATAGCCTCTGAACTGTTTCTCTCATGTTTATACTCTGTATAGGTATACTGCACCCATGATTCTTCTCTGTCATAAGCAAGAGCATAAAAGTATCCATAAAAAGTAAAGTGAGGTGTCTCCCACTGGGTTATTTCCTGGCACGTGCACTAGAAATGGCTTGTGATGAAGAAGAGGTCAGCTCTCCCAGAGGCAAATGACTGCAGAAGACACCAGGCTGAGGTGATTTAATCTTGTTCATTCAATCACTGTCTGTATGAGAATTTGAGTCAGGAGATTCCACAGCCACAGGAACCAAGTGTCTTTCTGAGGACTGCACTTGCAATTAACTTGTGTTTGTGACATCCTGCATAGCTTTGCATAATGGTTTTGCATAATGGACAAAGCCAGTGGCCAACAACCTCACCAGTAACAAGCAGTAGACTTCCACACAGTGATTGTACCCTGAAGTTAGAAAGCAAATTCTGTGGGTGGGAGAAAAAACCACAGACAATATGTGAGAAAATATGCTGGTTTGCTATTTTTTTCCTCCAGTTGAGAGATGCATTAAGGCTTACTTCAAATTAAAATCTAGACTTTGATTCTGCATTTAAGAAATAAAGGTGTTCTCAAATGGATATAGCATGGATAGCAAAGAAAATCTGCCTTAAAAGGTGAGTGAAATTGCCTAAGTAAATCTATAAAATCACTTGGAATACTAATGAACTCCAGATTTAATTGCAGCTACAATGAAGCCAACCACCTGCCAGCTTGTAAGCTGTCATTGTGTAAATCTGATATACAGCGGGTGTGAGCTAGCAGAGCTGCCCTGACTTCAGCTTCATGGAAACACTGGGATCAGTAAAGCAATCCCAGTGGGAGATGAAGATCCAACACTGCAGTCAGACTCCTCCCAGATGTCTGCAAGTTTTTTGCCTGTGTTCATTTTGGTCTCATTTTACTAAAAAGGAAAAAAAAAAAAAAGGAAAAGTGCTGAAAATAGATGAGGCAGAGTTAGAGACCTGATTTCTCTTGGCTCAGTGCTAGATTTCCTGGGTATAAAGACATGGACTGCAGTAGTAAATACACCTGAAGTCAAAGAAGGTACAGCTGACAGTGTGGAAAGACTGTGGAGAGGAAGACGTTGCAGATGTCCGCACGAGGAGGACAGACAGGGGATGTATAATGCAGCCATACACATAACTCATGCATCTGTCTGTTATTTTTCCTTTTGCTGGACCTGTTTTTTAAGCCATCTCCAAGAGTGTGAAGGAAACTATACAGACCTGGCAAATAGTCAGCAAAGGTTTCAAAGAGGGATGTCCACCTTTAAGAACATGCACCAGCTGAGAATGCACTGGACCACTCACTACTGGACACTAGTTACTGCCCTGCCATGATTCTCCAGCACCAGAATCAGAGAGCTAGCACGTTGTTCAGATTAACTCTGGATTAGCTCTCCAGGGCTATGCAGTGCCAACAGAAGTGGTTTTGTAAGGGCTGAATTGTTCGCTCGCCTGTTGCCCAGGCAGTCTGAGCCCTTCCAGACATGCTGCATCTCCACTACTCTCAGATCATAAACGCTGTCAGTATGGTGCCAGAGAAGTGCTGAAAATAAGTACTGGGAAAACACGTGAAACTCTTGAGGACCTAGGTATAATACTGGTATGGCAGCATGTATTGCAGATCCTAGTAGCATCAAATCTTATAGAGTATGTTGTTCATGATGACCGGGTTAAGCCAATCACTCGATTTGGGGCCAAGAAAGACCATGTGGGGAGAGGAATATGGCTTTCTTCTGTAGTGTGTGAGATACAACCTGCTTCCTAGGGCTTTTTTCAGGCTGTTAAGTAACAATTTTCCTACTACATCGTTGTTCTGGACATGGGCTTCCCATGGGTCTCTTCTTCTCCCTTTACATACTACATTATTTGTTCTGGCTTTCAGTCTTTACCATAGGTCTTAATTTGTCAGAAGATATTAGGAAACTATTTTGAAGCCTCTGAGAGTCAGTGGCTTGTGGAGGTGATGCTCTAAGGCCCTGTTGAGATTAAACATTTACTGCTTGGCTTGTTTGTGATGACAGGGGCCTGGCTGGTATTCTTTTCCTATGCAAACTGGCAAAGCTCTGTGTTTCAGCAGCCGGGAAACCAGCCCTGTCGGCACCACTCCTCGTTTGTAGTGAGGAGCAGCTTAGCCTGAGAATACACAGTCTCGAGGCAGCACACTCTATCCTCCAGCACAAAACTCGTTGATGAGCTGTGCTACAGGAGATCCTGATTATACCAGTGAGAGGATTACTGAGTGCATGCCTTGTCTTCACAGGCCCTGGAAACAGCATGTAATGAAGGTAGGCACTCCTCCCCTCTCACTAGGGAGAGGAGCATTGCATAGGCAGCACAAATAAAAAGATATAGATCTAGGCACTCAGGATGATATCTAAAAACATAGGAACATAAAAACCAGCTGTCACCCACTCCTCTTTCCCTATCCCTGGTGCATGAGGCACTGGCAGTTAGCAAAGTGAGGACAGACACGGGTAAGTCACAAGCACCGCTGCATCGGTTTTAACCACAACATTGTGTTGGTGCACTAGGGTCTCCTCAGCTTGCTGTGGATATTTTCTGCTGTGCTAGCCTTTCATTGGACTCTCTACCCTAGCTCTCCTAAACTGTTAGTGCATAACAATTAATGCAGCTGTCTCAGTTGCTTTTGTATTTTGTAATATTTGTATCAATTATGATTAGCTGGCTGCATCTATCTTGTATTTGACAAGCTGTCGACCAGTGTGTTTAGGGATAGTGATGCCTAAGGACAAGCAATGATACTTTTTCAGAGCAGAGCACTCACCTCAGCAGGCTTGCCTTTGCTTTCCTTTCTGAAACCTCCCAGGTGTGGACTCTATCCTGTTGTCTGCTGTTCCCAAGGAATTAAATTCATCCTACCGCATCCAGGCTCCACATCACAGTGACACAGCAGCTTGGAGTAGGGATTCATGCAAGGAATCATCTTGGACAAATGATTGGCTGTCTTCACCTCTGTTTTACACCATGTTTACTGTACAATGGGTTTTGATTGTTCTTTCATGTGTGAGTCGGTATAGCACATGCAGTCGCATGTGTGCATGCTAACAAATTGACTCCTAGCATCCACCATGTACCCTGCAGACTGCAAAAACACTCTGGGAAATACATTGCAGGTCTGTGGGTAGAACCTAGAAAAATTGTCTGTGATGTTTAAACCACTGTAAGAGACTCCTTGATGAGCTTGTATCTGACACAGTATCAGATATTACATCAATTTACCAAGCAGAATTTATAAGGCAAAAAGAAGAAAGTAATTTTCTCACGCAAGTTTAACCAAGCTGTAAAGCTCCTTGCCACTCCAGAATTTGTGACAGCCAAAGGTATAGAGTAGTTCACAAAAAAACCAAAGTCTTGGAAGATGCATCTTGCTATTTAACCATAAACAGAATTGATTGAAGGTAGAAGCATCCCACCATGGGAGGCAGATAGCTGTGTGCTTGCTTGATTCTACACTGTTTCCCTGAACAGTTGCTGTGGGCCACAAGAGTGGATAGGCTAACTCCACAAGACATGTCCTTATTTTATAGCCATCTTCCAGGTAAAATACAATCCAACATGGATTCTGACTGCTTCTTGTTGTTGCCAATATCTCATTTCTTGCCTTGAGGGTGATCTGTGTGTGAAGCCTACATAACTGCAGTGGTATACAGGGATGCCCTCTGGTCATGTTGGGGTTTAAGCTAAATATCAACTTGGGCATTCATGTTTTACACATATATACTAAGTTTCCCTGAGTAAGTTCAACTAGAAAAAGTGCTTCACATTAATCTGTTAAGCAGACCTTACTGCAGCAGATTAGCTACCACGTCCTGTTCAGAATAAGTCACCAATTGCAATGATAGGCAGTCAGCCCTCTACACACACAAAATCTGTGTTGTTCTGGAAGCAGCATGGAAAAAGTCAGAAAACCAGACAGTTGTTATGATGGGTGTGTGCCAAAAGGCTCACACTCAAATTCAGGCTGTCCCAGCTAGTAAGGTTTTTTCTCTGTTGCTCTGAGGGGACCTGTGTGCCTTTCTGAATTCAGCTTTCCAAGTGGAACTTGATCTGGGTGAGAGCAGGGAGATGGAGGCGAGCAGGATGATTTCTGCTCCTCCTCAATGCTGTTGCATCATGGCCTGTGAGTCAACGCATTTCAGACCTCCCACAGAGAGGAGGGCTGGCTCTTTACCTGTGCAAGCCCCAGCATAATAACTGGGTAGCTTTCCCCAAGGTGTTTTGCTGAGGTCATCCATGACAGTCACAAATATTTCCCAGATTACCAAATCTTGTGGAAGGCTGTTGTGTGTTGGACAAAGATTTTTATTTTTTATTACTGTAAGGCAGAAGTTAGCTAAAAGATGATGATACAAAGTGATGTCTGAGTCACTTGACCATGACATCTTGCATTAAAAACCAGAAACACAGAAGAAAAACCCCACCTCTGCTTCTCCCTTTGTGTACCATCAGGGTCTTCTTGCAACACCAGCTAAGAAAGCAGTTTTCTGGGGACCTTCCTGAAATGGGGGAATCCCCGAAGGAGGTGGAAGAAATTTCTGTGTTGTGAGACTTTTGCACCATGGGGAAGAAAGGAGGTGTTGGAGGAAGGGTCAAACTACCTGTAAACATAGTAGCAGAGGGCTTTGCTAACTGTGGGTGAAACATAGAACTAGAAAGCTTTAACTAGCTCCCTGATTGTTCATATAAACTCTCCACAAGGTAATTGTGCCGACACCTTGGGAGGGACAGTTACCTGGTGAAAAGTCTCAATTTCTGGCAAAGTAACAAAGAAAACCCAATGGAGGCGCTTCTTTCTTGCAGAAGACCACAAACAGCAGCAGTTTCAACCATGCAGGTGAGACTAACAGGGTACCTGAGCTCTGTATTGACAGCTAATAGATTTCTCAGAAACAGCACAACAGAGCAGAGTGACAACAAAGCACTGAAGGTGTGCAAGGCTCTTGGATTTGCCATTCACACGGGATAACACACCTGCCGATATTTGTTGAAACTTGTTGTTTCCTTGATCAGGAATGACGTTTTGTCATTTCTGCAAACTAACAAAATTCCTCTGGTGAAGAATTTGAAATTTAAGTGGAGCCAAAATTGCTCAATGCCGTTAATAGAGCCCAGGCTGAGCTTTCATGCTGAAATAGCAACAATTCAGGGGAAAAAAAGTGGTAAGTTAAGAAAGCAGACAGGAGGCCCCAGAAGGGTGTAAACTATGCAAATCTCCGTTCTCCCAGTTAGCACCTTGTTCCAACTCTTTTCTGTTTCTTCTCTGCCTCTTTTTTTCATGTCCTTATTTTCTGCTTGGATAAACCCAGTTTGGATACAGGAAGGTATAAGCATTCTTACCATATTTGTGCTGCAAGTCCAAATGACCTCTTACAGTGTGGGCCAGACGTGCTTAGCTGATGCTCAAATTATGCTCGAATTTCTACAGAGCAGAAATAACAGGATAACTAAGCACAGGGCCCTTTCTTTTGCTACTACATTTCTTGTTACAAGAAAGCATCTATTGATTTCACCATGACTTCTGCTAAAGTCTGAATCCATATGGACTGTGGAACAGGGCCTTCAAAAAGGGGAACAGCTGTATTTGTACTGGTGTTCTTAATAAATACCTGTGGCTGTGATATTGTCTGGCTGCAGAAGGTAAATAGATCTGAAGTTGGTTTATTTAAGCATCCCTGCATGAATCCCCACTGTTATTGTGTACAAACCAGGGAGCCATGGTTGAATTCTTGGCAAAGAGCAGACCCCCAAAACAGGGTAAATCTTAAATAACCTCAGTATTACCTTTGGGTGGATGGACAAGAACAGCAAAATATGTTTCTGTTGAAGCCTTAATTTGCCTTCTAAAAATGAAGCTAATACTATGGAACCTAGGTATATTTCTGTCTTCTGTACTTCAACTACTCTGTCTTAGTTATTTTATAAACCCTTTGATCACCAGTAAGTTCGTGCTACAGCTGGGAAAGTACCTGAATCCTGGTCCAGGTGTAGTCTGAACATTCTGAGACACAGAACTTTTTCCTTCATTGGACTGATGGTCAGATCCAACGCATACAGCTTTTACATATACACACACACACACATATATATATGCATGCAAGTATGTATCAATACATACAAATGTCTTTATGCATGTATTTGTGGTTAGGTACATGCTCTGCACATCTTCTTGACAGCACTATCTTCCGCTTAAGGGCAGCATTTCAACAAAGTATAATTACTTTGTTACGGAGAATCAGATCATTGCTGCGTAAGAAGGGAAATAAACCAAAAAGCTATTCCTCCTCACTGCCCTAGCAAGAAGATATTCAGGTTTTCAGGTTTGGGGCTTCTGACAGAAGGAAGTTGCTAGGAGTTGTCTTCCAGGCAGATCTCATATCTGTGTTTGGCTGTCTTTATGGTAAGAAGGCTCGCAGCTCAACTGATCAGCACGGCCAAGTAATTTTGTCAGCCTCACTTCAGACAGCAAGAGGCAAGGAAACAGCTGGGCCTTCAACCAGCCCTGGTGTTTCAGTCAAAACTCATCTGGGACATGCCCATCAAACACATCCTAGAGAAACAGTGAAGAGAAACAGGTCTGAGTCTCTGCTGCTATGGCCCTTACCAATTTTGTGGTATCATACGTCTGAGCCAGCCTTGTAGAAACCTGGGGCTGGATATGAAAAGCTTTATTTTTCACCCTGTTCAAGCAAGCATATGCTAGCACGCAATGTGTAAAACTGCAGTCATGGGCACATTTCCAGCATATGCACCTTCTTCAGGTTTTTATCAATGTAAAAACACTCACTGCTCTAAACAAAGCCCTTTTAACTGACGCATTGGTTTGCTTTGCTAAGTAAATACATGGATGCTGTTTTGCCTCAGCAATTCTCCGCATTCAGTTTTGCTTTTTTTTGATGAATTTCAGATGCATCAAAATAGTATATTTCCTTCTGGAATAGGAGCTTCCTTCCTGTTTTTAGCATATGTTTTTTCTTGGTTAGTTCATGTCTTTCAGAAGCTAAGCAAGCACTGTGAATGAATCCTCCTGCCTGTGAATCTAAAGACCTTGTTCAGCTGTAGACTTGCACTATATAAACTGATCTGGGGTTTTTGCTCTCCAGTTTTGCATGTAGACTGGCTCCCAAGCTCCCTAGGTTTAGTGACTCACCTAAAAAGTCCATAGGCGAGCTCATAGATTTTTATCTCTAGTGAAGAGTTGTGGTGTTTTCCAAAAAACTTCTGATGTACATACAGTAATCTGTGCCTGTATATCCAGAAAAGTTATCTTTTGACAAGAAAGAGTACAATGGAAACCAGTGGCATTAGTAATAATTTCCTTGCATGATATTACATCAGGTCCAAGCTGAAGTGAGAAAGAATTAAACTGTTAACCCAATAGCTCTTTGTCAGACTACATAGACCAGGCTGATGATCTCAGGCAAGAAGAATAACTCACACTTTATTTCCTACAGATTACAGAGACATCTCTTAACACTGAGTCACTTTTTCTCCAAAAATTATAGATAGCCCAAAGCTAATCCCCTGCTGTAGCAGGCAACCTGCCAAAGGAGTGCCAAAGGGTGGCCAGATTTTGAACAACACACAGCAGGGCCAGCAATCAGCTGCAAGTCACTGTATTTTGCAACTAGTGTCTATGAGAGGTGGCAGCTTTAGGTCCCCATTTCTGCTCAGCTTTGGATTTGGTGGGAGCCAGGAGCTGCTGTGCACAGGCAGACAGTGCACTGCTGCTACTAAATCTCAACCCATGCTGTGTTTGGTGGCATTTTTCCTCCAGGTAAGACAGCAGCTCCTGCTGCACATGCAGTGTCTCTTGCCATGCCTGACTTCCAGCCAGGAAGGAAATCTACAGACCTGCATATCACTTTGCAGAAGCTGATGATTTGTGCTCTTATCTGTTATTTCTCTTTATCGTTTCCAGACTAAGTCATGCAAAGGCAATATGATTTATATAGCTCAGTGGAATCAGTTGTATAAATGAAATGCCCCGATATCCATATTTCTTTATCGCATGTCACTGTGGTCATTCTTTAAAAAGAAGTAGTCTTCTAATATATCTTTGATACTAAGAAAAGCCTCCTTGGTCTCTTTTTGTCTCTCACATACACACACTCATTTGTCTGTTGCGCTTTCACACGCTCCTCTCCTCTCCTCTCCCTCTTGCATGCTCTTGCACCCTCCTGGAGGTCCTGCTTTCTTACATGTACGGTGGTACACAAAACACAATCAGGACAAAAGACTTGCACATGCTAATTAGCCTGGCTGATTTTTACTTGGTCTGGAGAGCCTAAAAACCTGAAAAGGCATTGAATATCAACAGTGTGGTACTTTATCCAACAGGAGAATATTTGTTTTCATAGGTGAGCTACACAGTACCAGCAGTCCTGACCTGCCTGGCCATGGGGTGAATTGAGCTGGAAGAAAACACTACTTTCCCAAGAACAGGCACAGGTTATCTTTTCTTTAACCTACCAGTTTGTTTCCCCTACTTGTTTGTTTGGGTTATTTTACCCTCTACCCATTTGAGGTGTGTTTTTGGTTCAATGCCCCTGTAAAGGCCAGAGGAATTAGCACTGTTGAAAGAAATCCAGTACTGAATTGCCCTTGTGTTGTCCGGACTTTGTTATGGCTTCAGTTCATTAAAACCAAGAGAGGGACAGCTGGAAGAGAGAGAGATCAGCTAGGGGGGGACACTAGGGTCTGGACAGTGGTAAGACATCTTTATGGGACAGACCTGTTTTCTTTTGAAAAGAACATGGTGAAAGAGTCACAGCTGTGAAATGGGAGGCTGAGTAGAGAATGACGTATTCCACACAAGCTGGAGGAAGAGTGATAGATGCTCCATGCCCTAATTTTCTGAAGTGTCTTATCTTTTGTTCCCATCGGCGCTGCAGCTCAATCTGCAGATGGGTACATTGCATCCCTGCCTCACTTCTCCAGTTCTCTGACCTCTGTTGAAGCATTCCTCCACACACCTCCCAGTCCTCTGATGTCCCTGAGGAGTGACCTCACCAGGTTCCATCACTGGTGTGACGGGCTGCCTGCAGCTCCTACTAGTTATGGGCATCCCTGAGGGCCCGTGGGCATCCCTGAGGGCCCATGGGCAAGAGCGTGTCTCAAGGCAGAATCCATCTTTCGTGCCTTTGCTGCCTCTATCCCTAACAGATGGACAATGGACAGGGTGAAAACTTCAGCAGGGGAGAGATGGTGCTCTCCCAAAGAATGTGAGAGAGAGATGCAGCCAGCTGAGAAAAAGGAGGAGTCAAGACTGAACCCTTAGTTTGCCTCATTTTCTCAGAAAACTGAATTTTGCACAGCTATTCCAAATCAAACTTCCCAGGTCTCTCTGGTCTACTTAAGCAAAATTATCAAGACAACCTAAAATAGGAGTAGAGTCCTTGAGGCACAGTAGCAATAAAGTGACTTTTTCCTATCAGTTCTCTAAAAGCTTACTGTTGCTACACCAGTAATTGCAACAAGGAAGAGGATCATTGTAACAGACTGGCCTATTTTTAACAACAGGTCAGGACTGCAACTCTTCTCCCTTCTCTGTTCTCCTCTGTTATTCCTCTTTCCTTTCCCTCTCCCCACATTTAACCATTTCATTACTGAAAAAGTGGAAAAATAGTAGCAAAAGAATATAGAAGAAACCAATTATATACGTGAAGTTCTTGAAAGAAAAAGGTCTGTTTCTTCCATTTCATTAAAAAAATATATATCCAGAAATGTTTTGAAGACCAAACTTTGGGGCATAATTTTTATTTCCCAGAGAATCCAACACCTAATAAAAAGTATTTTGTTTGAAAATCATGCACCATCTCTGTTAAATAAAATGCTGAAAATAAGTTCTGTACCTTGTAAATATGTGAGTATCTGCTAAACAACATACCTTATGAGTAACTCAGTGTGATGGAATACTCCTGTATTTGGAGGGAAATATTAATAAAATTCTTTTGAAGTTATTTCTGTCAGGTGTGTCAGAGTTTACTAAGCTGTTTCCTGGGCTATTCATCAAAGAGAAACCATATAAAATAAAATTTAAAAATAGCAACTTATTAGGAAGAACAGATGGTGTATTCATATGCCACAAAACTGCAAAATTTTAGCAACCTTGAATATCAGGTTCTTGAGTTGTAACTCATTTGCACTGGAAACTTAGTTGACAAGTCAGAAAAAACACATTCAGGACACTGCAGAACTGTAAAAGAAGCAAGTGCTGACACATTGAATAAAATGCGTCTATTTTTATGTCAAGTCCTGATAACAGTACATTTTTTTCACTTTCAAATATGAAGAGAAAAAAAATTCAGATCTTTCCAGACTTGGCCAAGGCACCTGATTCACAACGGAAAATATTTTTACATCTTACGTCAGCATTACTTTGTTCCAAATTAAGGGCTCTGGTACTGAAGTCTTTCTTTTATGACAATGTCACTTTCTCACCACTTCTTTTTTTCCCATAAGAGCATCATGTGTAACACAGAAGCATTTCAGTTCACTCATCAGCTTCACACATCAGTTTTCATCTACATCTGAACACAAAATTACATAATGGAATATATCCTTTGTGACACAACCCAGTGAAACCCTGGAGGAAGAATGTGAGCTTGAACCCAAATTTCCCAAACAGATTAGCCCAGATCAGGCTTTTTAACTGAAATATTACCGGAAAAATGGTTATCAATATCTAAGGTGTCACCACAAGCATTTAAGGGCCAAGGCTGAAGACTCAAGTCTCCCTTTCAATGTAACTGACTATCCCTGTCACTAGTTAATATCTGGAACTGAATGACAAACTATTATAAATGTGTTAGAAAAATTAAGTTCTTGAAAGATAAATTGATGAAATGGGCAACAGAGAAGTATCAACTCTGAAGAAACAGTGGCATTACTCAGGCAAGCATGGAAGGGTTGCTATTAGCAGCTGGAAAAGAGTGGCAGAAACTTGTGCACTTCACTGGGAGCTACAAACAGTGGGGCTGGGTCTGTCTAACTCTACCTATGACTTTGCAGCCCAGTTCAATGAATTCTTGAAGCACCTATGAAAAGTCATCTCCGATACTTTTTGGCACAGGCTGAAGTCCCGCTGGAGTCAATATCACTCGAAGAGTACAAGTTCAGGGCTTGCTTAAGACACTGCAGACTTTGCATCTCCGGCTTTCAATTAATCTTTTATTGTCTGCCAAAGGGTTAGGACCAGGCATTACTCAGAACCTCAGAAGAAATCTGCTTCCTGCAAGATTTTCAGACTGATATATTTTCTGTGTAATGTGATGCTTTAGTCCCATTATTTACAGACAGCATATACCTCTAGGACCTTGGACTTCTCATAACACCTCTGGTATCTTAGTATGTGTCTCCCATGCCCTCCCTGTCTACCTTTCTCTTCTGCTCTTTCCCATAGTCGCAAACATTCCAGAACCAGGGTTGGTTGGACAGGAGTATTGACCATGGTTTTTATCCCAATAACCACCTTCTGTTGCTCTTAGTGTTAGTCCCACCACTAACCTGGGAAGTGCCAGAGGATGATGCCTGACCAGAAAACTCACTTCCAGCAAGTGCCATCCTTACTGTTATTCTTCATTCACGCTTACGGCCATTGCTGCAATCTTTTCAACAACAGCCACCAACAATGAATAACACAGCTCCCTACAGGGAACTCAGCAGAATTCTTTGTGCCATTGTGGTGCTGTGAAACACAAACACGGGTCCCTGTGAACTTGAGGGCAGAATCTCTAGCAGCTAAACTGCTCATTAAACAAATGGGAGATAAGCTAAGCTTGCTCCATCTTTGCAGCTGTATACAGGTCCCTGAATTAGGAGACAAGTCAACAGAAGTTTATGTGCACTTGTTCATCAAAGCACAAGAGATAAGCTATTGTCCTGTCCCTTGTTTTCATCTGTAGTGAAAGGTCAAGATCAATTTAGAGGTTATTTGTATCTTGATCGTGTCATCCAGTGAAGAGAAAAGCAACATTTCAGTTTATCCAAAGTAATAGTAGACACACATCTCACATGTGATTGACTGTGAATTTTACATACCTGACACCTTTTTGCCATTACAACCATTTTTTGCAGCAGCTGGTAATACCCTCTGCTGTCAAACATTAACAAAAAATCGATTCAAATCAAGGTGTCCCCATCTTACAACTTTGTTCTCTGTCTTCAGTACAGAAAGTCACTTCATCAGGATTCACTAAGTACTACCTGGCTCAAAGCTAGCATAACTGTGCACTGATGTCACCTAGATATTTGAGGGCAGGGCATGGTGGGCCTGGACCTGCTCAGTCCTCATGTTTCATACCACTCTGGACACTTCAGCTGACCCATCCTGACTTTGACTTTCTCACCAGCCAAACTCATATTAAGAAATAGGGCTTAAACTAGTTCTGTCAAGGAATGCCAGTACTGTCTAAAAGATCTGACTTTCTGATTGTAGTCACACGTGGCATGCATTTACAAGGTTTCTTCAAGCTGGGAGTGAGTACTGTGAGAACTGATCTTCAGTGAGATGCTGGCATGTACTCCAATACTATTGAGAGCAACAGCTTCAGTGCTGTTTCTACATCCTTTCTAACCACAAAGAAATTACCTCTTTCCCATAGTTTTATTCTTGAACTGCGTCCTTTAATTATTTTACTCTTCCCCTTTTTTCAGGGCAGAAGATTTCCCAATGAAAGATTGTCCTGGAAGTGTATGATATAAATAACATCTCCTGGGTGTGACAGGCTCTCCAAATAGCTGACTAAGTCAGAAAAGAGCATGAAGAAATAATCTTTTTTTTTTTTTTCTCAGTATGATAATCAAAACTAGTCATCTCTTCCTCTTGAGTCAGCCCAGCTATGTGAGGTAGGCCAGGCTGCAGGAGCTTAGCCACATTCAACATTTCATGAGAATCAAACTCTCTTCAGCCTAGCTTCTCTCTTACTTCTTTCTTCCCTCTGTCTTGTTGCATCCTCAGGATGTCCTTGAGTTAATTCACAGTAATTAAGCTTGTCCTACAAACCCAGCTTAAGAAGATGAGTTTCTCCTGCCAAGAGCTTCCTTTATCTCAGTGCACTTTCAGTTTATTCCATAGGTGTTATATAGTGCATCTTGCTCTTACTTACCTCTTGGAACATATTGCAAGATTATTATTTGTCTATGGGAAAACAATTGATAAATAGCTGCCCTGCTATCCTTCTGTGGGAAATTAATATTTCCCATAAGAAGATTAGATACTGAATGCAGTGGGCCCAAAACATTTCCATCTGTTTAATATGTTGCATCCCTGAAATGCTCCTTCATGAACATATGATGGATGTGGTCCTAACTTCATCTCTGTGACTGCCATCCTTCTGTAGGCTCCTTCACAGGGTCAAGGAAGAAAGCCAGATGCCTCCAGAGGAAACCACCTCTCAGTTCAGGTGCAACAGTCAGCTATGTAAATTAGGTAAGATTAAACTAGGCAGTTTTTTCCCACTGTGTCTCCACTTTGGTGGTAGATTCTTCCTGCACATTTACCCCACTGTCCTTTTTCTGGCCTCTGCATATCAACCTGTCCTCCTGGTCCATGCCCACCTCTTTTATCATATACACATGGCATAATGCTTTGGGAGCAATCTCATGTCCTTGGAGGAGATCCCAAAGACCCTTTGCACTTAATAATTTCTCCTAAAAGTAAGCCATCTGTACCCCTTCTTTGCTCCAGTCTCGTTGCTTTCTTAGTGGATGCTAACTAATCTGAAAATGTGTCTGCTTCTAAACCTTTACTCAGCTGGGAAGCATACTGGTACTTCAGGGTGAATAGCATCCTGACAATAAATTGCTCAGTATTGAATTGCCACTGAATTAATATCAGGCTGAGAACTTTGAGGTGATCACCTTGCTCTGCTCATCTCAGTGCATTCTTGTTGCCCTTGAGTTTCATGGAACCCTTAGGGTCAGAAAGTAACTTGCAACAAGAAGCTGTACAGACTGAGTCTCTTCAGTCTCCTTTCTCTCTTGCATTGTTCCTACCTGTCTTGTTGCCTCTTCAAGATGTAGTTCCCTAGAGTGCACAGTGATTAAGACTGTTTTCCAGACCTAGTTTCAGAAACTATATTTTTGAGGTAGATTCTCTTTTCCTCTGGGACTGTAAACTTACACAAGCTTTCTGTCAGTTTACTACACAAGTTGGTGAAGCAAAGTCATCCCCAAACCCTTTTTTACTTTACAAAAATTTTTAGTTCTTCCTCCAGCAGAAGACTGCACATTGCATCTAACTCCATTCAACTTTAACGAAGGAACCTGTTCATGTTTATTTTGCAGACTTAAGGCCTTCTTGTGGCCTGAAGAAAGATATCCCTATGGATCACCTGCACACTACCCAGGCTGATGGCTTGGAGGACTTCCAAGGCTGGTATGACAGTGAAGATCTAGGCTGGACAAGAGCAGGATGTCACTGTATAAGCCATGTGCACATGCCACTTCCTCCATTCAGTAACAGCTAGTTACACTTAAGAACATCTCATTTCTTTCTGTAACGGATGCTGTGATTCACTCCAAATGTTCCTCAATCTGGAGGACACCAGGGGCAATTTTACTCTTAAGGAGCATCTCTGATGCCTGTGGGGAGGACAAGCGTTGGTGGCCAGGCCCCAGGCAGCTTTGGAGTAACCACATTGAACCGCATTACAAAACCTCGCATTTGTGTACAAGCTTTCAAGGGAGAAAGGCAAGCGAAGCATCAGTCAGCACCTCCTATTGTTCCAGCCTCTTGTATGCACTTGGGTTGTGGTGGTCCGCTTTTCTAACGAGCACTCTCTCATCAGAATAATCAGGCACAGGAAAAGTGATTGTACTGAAAGACAGGATCATGTGCAAATAAAGCTTCCAGATATGAGGCAGACTCATGGCTTTTAGGTTGTTTTCAGAAACTGGTGAGTGGTAACGATGCTGGGTCCAAGCCTGCAAACTCTGTTCCCAGGAGTAAGCCAGACCCTGTCAGTGTGCTTCCATTTTGTTATCACAACTGGAAAATAAGCAAACAGGAGCAGGCCAAGGACTTTCCTTCAAATCCAAGTGCTATTACTGCACTCTTCTTTTTTGTTGTCCTTTGTTTTTCATGGTCCAAGGAAAATGGGATCCTAGATGACCCTGCTGGTGGTGCTGACTCTCCCTGCAAGTTGGGCTGCTGGAAGCCAAGTGCTCGTAATCCTGGGTACTGAGCAGTGACCATCACTCTTTCTGTCTTCTGTTTAAAAATGACAGGCATTGCTGTGAAGGGGCCCACCAGAATTCAGCTAAATTTTCCTTCCAGTTGAAACAAAACATTGCCCTCCCTCTGCATGGTCGCCACTGGTGACAGCCGTTATCCCTCTCACACCTGCAGGCCTCGGAGGAGCCTCTCGCTCAGGGAAGGCCTGTAAATGGAAGGACCATTTCTGCACTGGTGCTGCCTCTTGCTAGAGGTCCAGCAAGCTCTGATCATTGATGCTATGCTGACTTCTGAGAGCTGAGGACACAGTTTTCCTAGATCTCCTCTTAATTTATGTATCCTTCTATACTTAGGCACAATCTTTTTTTATTATTATTTTTTTTTCACAAAATTAAAGGAGAAAAAGGAAGCCATAAAACTACTTTCTAAGAGAAACCTGACCTCTGGAGTCTTAACAATTCTATAAAGGGGTCTTCTGCAAAAGATCTAGCACTTGCTCAAACAGCCCAAGGACGATGTTTCACTGGGTTCTCCATCATGTTGTGGTCATGATACGCTCTTGCAGTACAGGTCTAGGACCAAATTCTGCAAATGTGATCGCACCCATATGGACTCTATTTGGCTAAATACTGGCTGGTTCCTTCAGACTGGTGATGCCAGGTTCACACTCAACAAAACCAGAAAGTACAATCATTACTGGGTGGTGTGGACTCTGGCCACTTAAAGCCACATTCAGAAAAGGCCATAGCAGAATTTTTTAATCCCAGCTCTTGGCTCTCTGCTGTACCATAACCAGATGGCCACAGGTGAAGGAGACGTGTCAGCAGACCGCCAGGACCTCTGCCTCTGGCAGAAAAGACCAGCTGGGCTCCCTGTAGAGGCTTGACTCCAGGAGCCATAAATGGGATTTCTGTTCCACTGTCACCCTGAAGGTGCTACCATTCCCCACCATGCTGCTTATCATCCTGTATTTTCCCACCTTGCCTTTCTGCCCTTATTTTTGACAATTTTATCTTCCTGGAGATGCTATCCTAAGTGGCTGAGAGTACAATCTGGAGACCATCCTGCTTCCTGCTTGGTGTTCATCTACACTAGCCTGCTTTTCTGATGCTCACTCTCTCTCCTGACCAAGTCTCACTCCTGCCACAATGCCTGACTTTTTCTGGGCAGGGTGCTGGGAAGAGACGGAAATGAGCATTTGCAGACACTTTGAGCTGTCTCCTGAATAAATGGGAAAAAACTAAAGGGTCCCCAGACTACAGGGATTATTGATTTTATAACTATTTCAACGGCTCCATCAATGGTGATGTGTAAAAGGAGCTCATCATTTATAAATTGACTCTTCCAGGGATCAAAGACCTGTCAGGGCAACAATTAGTTCTGGTAATTTATCAGCTGTTTGAGCTTGTCAGGCGGAGAGAGAAGGGCAGTTCTGCATCAGCTCCCCTGCAAAGTTGTTACGGTAGCCAGAGCCAGGTAGGATGTGCAGGTCATTCATTTGCTAAATATTTCATGTCCTCAGAGGTTTTGTCAGTCTTTCTGATACCTGATCCAATTTGGTTAGGCTGTCAGGTGAAAAGGAGGCATCTCTTAACCCACTAATGTCACCCAAGCCAGAGGTCCTTTGTCTTCTTAACAATGCCCCTGTCAAATCCCTGCAGAGCAGCTAAAAAAAACTGGAATGCAGCAAAAAGAAGAAGAAGGGGGAAAAAAAAAGCCCCAACCAAAACCTGTGGTCTGTTTTTAATTTGCCTATAAACCATTCAGAGCTCTCCAACTGTGCTGTCCCGAGAGGGAAAACTGAGGGCAAATACATTCTCTCTCCTTGTAGACCTCATAGTAAAAAAATCTGTGTAAACAATATGAGCTTATTTGAACAGACTAGAAGTCCAGGCAAAAGCAACTGTTCTGCATAACAGTGAACCGCAGCAGCCTTTGCAAAGCATCTTTTGCAAGGGCACCTACAATTTGGCTATCCTGACCAGAGCTCTGCTACATTAAATGGGGATAAAAAAGACAGACATTGAGGCAGAGAGCCCCTTGAGTCTGGAGTTTTCTGACAATAGGAAGTGGATCCAAAATGTGTTGTGCAACATCAGAAAGACCTTTGTTACATTACATTACTTTATGTTATATTACTTTACATTACACGTGTGCACACTTCCACACTTATAAGTATACATGCAGAGTCAGTAAATGCTTCAAGTTTTCCCTGATGTACCCTATTGCACACACACTTTGCAATACCTGATGATGTAGTTATACAATCACATGCTTTTTAATTAGAACGGCATCTTTCTTATTTGCTATGTGGCTGGACTCAATTCTACTCTTTTCTATGCTGACAATTTCATTTTGCAACTTTTTTTCAAACGTACTTTCCATGTATAAGACAGAGGTTTAATGAATCTGTAATGTGCACCACCACAGAATTTCCAGTGGAAGTACAAACTCTTCCAACAATTTCACATATGCAGGTTGTTGTAAAGCATATATGAACTTGCATCCCTTAACCACGTTTCATGGCTTTTCAGATGTTCACAGATCACAGGCTGAAAAAACAGTTGCAATCACAGCTTCATACAGAAGCAACTCTCAAAAGTTGTGTTTGGTCACAGGAACAGCACAGAAATGCTTGAGAGAAGAAAAATAAAGGGGTGGGGAAGGAAAGGTCATAGTTTGCTTAGAAAGTGCATGTACAGAGGTTTATAGAAATGTTTGCAGAGAAAAATAGTTACTCAGCAGGAAGTAGTTATTTCAAAAAATAGATTTTTATTGTATAGTAATATCCAGTCGACTTTCTGACTTGCCTAAAGGGTCAACACTGGAACGAGCAATCCCTAATCCGTTGCCAATTCAAGGCAAAGGACAGCACTCACAGGGATTTCACTTTGCAGGCAGGTGAAAGACATCTTTGTGCTTATTATGAAGCAGACTCAGGGTGGAGTAAAATTAAATTAACAGCCTCAATGCACGTTGTTTGGAAGCCACAGGAAAGCTCATCACTGCAAAATGTCCTGCTGGATGTGTGCTGAGAATGACGTAATGGTTAGCAGGGACCCAGGAGGTAAAACAGCAGGCCAAGTCCTCAGCAAAAGCCACAAGATTTTAGAGAGATAGGGGAGTAAAATTTCTGGAAAAATTATGAGAAGACTCTTATGAATACATGGAAGAAAAGGGACCTCTGTGGATTTCACAGTTTTATGCTATTGCTGCATGACGGATCCACTGAATAACCCCTGGGCTGGTGAAATCAGTGGGTTTCCTCCAAACTCACCTGAATGATGCCAGCTTAGTCCATCCGTAGGGAAACTGGGATGAATGGACTGCCCTCCCAGCTAGAATGCTTTCTTAGAAAAATCTGCTATAAGATACTGATAAAACCTGTGGGATCATTTTGAGACAATACGTATCGAAAGAGCAGCTGCCATCACAAAGCAGCCTGCCTGGCATTACCCTGGGCGAACCAGCAGCCACGTGGGAAGAGTGGTATACATTTCCAGGGGAGTGAGCAGGGCTGCTGGTGTGACTTGTGACTTGCAGCCACCCTCTCTCTTGTCCCCTGAGGAACATGCTGGCAGCAGCATCACTCAGGGCAGGCTCTGCACAGCCCAGCAATGATCACTCTTTTCAGCTGCATGGGTTCTTTGATCCCTGCTTGCCTTGCCACATAATGAAATCAGCTGCCTGACGGATGTGCTGGGTAGCCCATGTGTGAGGAAAGACCTGTCTCCCTTGAGGCCAGATGAGATGTACCATCATGAGGGAAGAACCCAGAGGGCACTCTCAAGGCACCTCTCCTGCAGTTAATATGGTTCTTGTTTTGTGCTTGCTTATGCTACTCTAGGGATGCTTACCAAAGCAGGTGAACAAGTTCGGGGTATGAGAAAGCACAGGAAAAGTCCTTTCTTCCTCGAGGAGGAGATTTGGTCCTGCAAAGCATCCATCACCTTGGATCCTTCGAAGCTCCCAGGCAGTCTGGGCATATTTACATGACCACATATTCATAAGCAGCTAATGGCCTCAGAGTTTAACTCTTTGCAGGACTGAGCCTTGTTGTTGATTAAATCACTTGTATAAAAGGTCTCAGCTACTTGGAAAACCTTCCTTAAAGGCCTGCACATTTCTGATAAGACTATGACAGGCACCATTTGCCCAATTTTTCTGTCCACTCTAGTTTGCTGTCTAGTTTGTGAATATCACTGCTTTGTTGTCCTGTTAGAAATAAGAGAAGATGAAAATAAGAAGCAAAAGAAAAAACAGATCTCTTGCAACAATAGGACTGAAATGAATATTTTGATCCACCAAAATATTCAATGCATGTGACTACCTTTGCATAAGAAGTCCTTAGGGCATTGCCTAGTTTTTCATGATAGACACTTCACCGAGTGCTTGACAGAATTGTGTTTGTGAAAAGAGGTGGAGAAAGCAGAGGAAAATGTAAATCCAATATATATGACCAAAATACAGCGCTTCTTTCTTCTTGCCACACTAGAGGTTGGATTTGTTTCTAGTGATTGGCAGATAACATACATTTTTCCTTTAGCTGGAAAAAAAGTTAAGCTTAGGGTTGATTTTTTTTATTTCCTGGGGGGGTGGAACACAGCAACAACAGTGTGGGTTTGAGTTACAGTTGGTGAACTCAAATAATTTCTGCAGCCCCCAAAATAGTTGGAGAGGTCAATGAAACCTCAAACTCCATGGGGCTCATCCATTTCTGCACACAGCTTTCTTGAGCCAGAGGCAAACTGCCCCATTGCTTACCAAAGTGATATTTATCTAATTTGTTACTAGCAAATGCTTGTGGGGAGGAAAAAGAAAACCAACAAAAAAAACCCCTAAACCCAGCCCAAGAGCTCCAGAGCCACTGGAGCCCTGTGCTAGCATCAGCAAACCAGTGTCTGTTTGCCCCCATTATGGTGGTATCAGAAAGAATGAAGCCTTTCTGGGTCAGAGTGTGTTCTCGTTTTCACTGGCATAAGCGACGCCTCTAAAGCTGAGAGAATTGTTGGCTGACCAGCTGACCTGGTGGACTTCAGGCAGAATTCAGGTCTCCTTGACCTGATCAGAGCAGAGGAACTTGTCCCACACATGCCGCTAAGACATACCAGCTGATTGTTTAACCATATTGAGAAATAACAAAATAGGCTTCCCTATCATTTTTCACCTAGCTCAGATTTGATCAGAGATATAAAATAAAGAAAGACATGAACACCCATTCTGGCTAAGTTTCCAAAATGTTGTTCACACAATGTTTACCCCAGGAAAAATGATCCTGCCACTATCTTCGTACTTTATCTGTGGTGCTCTGGCTCTTTGCATATTTACACTCACCATCACAGCTTCCAAGCATTCTCCTATAATTAATCAAACACTCTGTCCTTTTGTTTCCTAGGTCACGAAGAACAGTAAATTAAATAAAGATATCGGCTGAGCATAGAGACTGGATTTCTACCCAAGGAACCTAATAATAGCGCCATGATGCAGGCGAAGTCAAAACTGATACGGTTTTATATACACAGAGGCAACCAGTTGAGTGTGAAGAAAGTAAACATCAGATAGTGTTCAAACAGTGGTTTATCCAGCTCATTCTATGTTTGTAAATATAGAAGTGTGTTGTGGTGGCTAAATTTATCCTAATGTAAGGAAACATGAACAATTAGGCTGGTATTTGGTAACTTCTATAGGCAACATTAGGACATCCTGTGTGAATTATTTTGGGGCAGTTCATGATAACATGGTACAGATTAGAGTTGCCATTTCTGGAAAAATTAGGTCAGAATTATGTAGATAAGATGGAAAGAATTTCAGTAGCATTGTAGTATTTTCCTGACTTGAAGCCTGACTCACATGCCAAAGCTTTGTTTTATTGTATATCTTGTTTTGATATATAGTCAAAACAGCCTTTATCCAGAGAAAATAAAAATAAACCAGCTGAGCAAGAAAGAATTCCATACAGCATTGAATAAAAATAAGTACAGAAAGCTCAATTTCTGAGAGAAATAGTTGTCTTTTCCTGTGAAACTTTTTGCAATTTCAGAAATGGCCATGCTGAACCCAGGAAAAATCAGAGGAGGGAGATACAATTTGGTAACAGCTCGGGAATGGGGCTTTTCCTCACTCTTGATCCGAGCCGGAATTTCAGCCATATGTCAGGTGTATTTTGGGACCATTAGAGTATGGCCATGCTGGAAAGTGGTGGCCCTCTTCTCTACATGCTTCCCTTCCCCTTCTCAAATTTCATCCTGGATTGGAGGAACCTCTCACTTAAAAGGGAGATAGATCATGGCCATGAAAGGTTTACTTTTTAAGAGAAGTGAGATGAGTTCTGGTTAGAAGAATAAGAGCCCTGACTCTGCAGCTTTGCCTCTGCAGTCAGCACAATGTTTCCATTGGCTTCAGGTAGAATATTTGTTCACTCAGGTCATTTATTATAACTAAGAATGTACTTTTACACTGCTCTATGTTCACTACCATAAATCCCAGCACATACCATGCCTTTCTTTTTTCAGTGAGAGTTCTGGCCTGAGTTACTGAATTTCTGTCTGCCATTGAGCTTGCTTTGAGAAGGAGTAAACCTCTGGGACAGACCCTGGTACTTCTATGTGAGCCAGCCTTAGATAAAATGCTTCATGCTCCCTTTTGCTTATTCAGTGAGATAAACAGACTGGTTTTTGGTCCAGCTCATTAATGCAAACCAGGGTAAGCTGCAGTTTATGTTCCTATGCCAGAAGGTAAATAGCGCGGGGTCAGGGGCAGGGCCACATCCCCTTCTGCCCCTACTGTGTGCGAACAGGCCCCTGGCGCAGGCTGGCCAGCACAAAATGGCTTCAGCCACCCTTCCCAAACCATGCAAGCCCCTGGCACTGGGGGTATCTCACCCTCCTTGTGCTCTTTGCATTGCCACTCGGGCTCAGTGCTGTGTGGGGCTCTTACCGTACCTCGCACGGCTTTGGGTACCATGCCTTCCCCAAAAGGCCAGTGGGTGCCCATCACTGTGCAAAGCTGCAGCATGAGCAAGCGGCGGGGTTAGATCAGGGGGAAGGAAAGGAGGATGAAAGTCAGCTTTTGAGTCCAGGCATGAGCAGAGTAAACTGTAGAAGGACCAGGTTTATTTTTAGGATGGTCTCTCAAGAATCCCTTAAGCAGCTGGCCAGGAATTTGGGCTACTAAAGCCCACCCATAGCACCATTTAGCCCAGCCACCTACAAAACCCAGATAGCCAGCCTTAATAACAGCACAAGCATTGCTGTGGCATTCCTCCCCTCCTGCTCCCTCCTGGGAGAGAAAACAGGAGTGACTGTCACACCTGACAGAAGTCACCGATCCACGCATGTCCCTATGCAGAGATCAAAGAGCCGCTCCGGGGGCCACATCCTGCCCTGCAGAAGTGCAGGGTCTCTCAGTTCCTTCCCGCTGCCTGGGCCAGGCTCTCCTGTCGGACCCTGGCTGCCAGCACTGCCATCTCTCCACTGAATTACTGCCCCAAAATGTAGAGGAACAATGTGAAGGAAACATGATATGGGCTTTATTCAGCTTTTAGTGTTTGGGTGTGAAAAATGCTGCAAACAAACAAATATTGACAAGAAATCCAGAAAAATTTCAGAAAATTTTAATGATGACCACTGTCAGTGTTTGTAAGTGTCACACACAGTGTATTGTATTTATTTGTAAAAGTTTGTTTTTTAAAAAAACCCAAAACACTCAGGTTTATGCATGGACTAATTCTTGTGCTTCTTTCTTCCTATGGGATCAGAGATTATTAAATCCATTTATTTGCTTTGAGCATCTTTCCAGATATAACCACCTTAGGCCAAAATGCTTGGAGACATGCAAAGTTTTACTATTGCTCTAGATCTTTCCTGGGTTTGGGCTCCAGGCTCCATTGGGGTGTCTAACTTTTGTGGGCTGCGTTGAGACTTTTTGGGATAGCAATGTAACAAGTAACATAACAGAGCCTAGTCCAATATTGCCCACAAAGTATCAGTGTATGCATTTTCTCCTCTACTTCATGTATGTCCAACCCCTTAGTGGCAATATTTTAATGGTATAGTAAATCCAACATTAGAATTTGTACTATTGGATGAAAGAAAGACAGAGTGCTGCTCCAGAATAAATTAATTTTGCCAATTCAAATTTCATCATGAAATTTTGATGAGCAAGCTTGAATCCAGAACAGGTATTATCTGTTATCTCACATCTGGCATAACCTTTCTGTGTAGTGATCTGGCTAATCTGACAGAAAGACAATCATGTGCACACATTTCATCTAGGTCAGCTTTGTATGTAGGGCAATCTACCTCCATGATCATAGAAGCATAGCCTATAGAAAAATGGGGCTTATGAAAAACAAGCCAATACAGTAATTAAAAATATTTATTTCTGAAGATATTTACCTTGATAGGCATAAAGCATTTCACAATTTCATACAGAAATACGTAAAACATGCATAGACCAATATGGCCTACCTCAATGTGTATTCAACATGGTAAATATAACGAAGAACTTGTGTGAATATAAATACAAAACAAAAAAAAAAGCACGTAAGATTCAACCCGTCAGCAAATTCAACAATGTGAACAAATTCACTGCTATAAACATTCACCCAATATTAGCCTTTTGACATAATTCAAAACAACCCTTTGTCTCTATGCATTTACACCAAACAAGGCACTGAATAAACCTCACAGCAGCCTCTGGTACATCCCCACTTCAGTGCATTTTTGGTGGCATGTAAGACACAACAACCTCTATTATTAGAACTTCAGTTAGCCAAATATCCTTGTTATGAGAACCCTAGTAGTGCCCTCTAACTTTTATTTCATATTGAAGAGTCCTTTGGTATCCAAAACCAAAGGACTAACTATGCAAACAACCACAGTGTCTAACCCACATTCAGATAACTCTGGCTGTACAAGTAAACTAGACTTCTGAAAAAAGGCAAAGGGTTGCAGCTGATTAGTAAAGGCAATAACAAGGTGTAAAAATACTCTAGCAGGAGTGCAACAAACAGTACGCGAGGTAGACATGTATATATGCAGTAAGTCCTGATTAAAGTAGCACTGTGGCTTTCATTTTTGCATTTTAATCAAAAGGTAGAGTTTTTCGCTTTGAAGTTTGTCCACTCAGATCTTCCTTTCTGTCCTTTCTAAGCACATCTGTGAGGTCTCCTTGCAAGATGCTTTTGATGTAGACCTTGCAAGCTGCTCAACTGATGGGTAACATTCCAGAAACAATATTCAAATGTTTCTTCAGAAAGATGGCTTTTCATGTATGTTACTGCAGATTCCCTTTCACCCTCTTTACCCATCCAAATTCCAAGATGATGAAATCCTTTGCTATTACACCTCCAAATAAGGGACTTCCTTAATATTTTGCTCTGCCGTGCAAACACTTGGACAGAGATGCCCTTCACCATCGTGGGATGTTAGAAGCCAAGAGACAGTTTTGGTGACGCTTTGTCAGCAAGTGTGATGGAGAAAGATTCAGGTGATCTTCCCACTAGGACGCTTTCAGGCTTTCCCAGATGCTTTGCCTTTTGCTCGCCCTGTTATGTTTCAGCTTCCACCCTTTCTGGAGCTCAGCCTTCAGTTTCACAATATTGAAAGAAGCTTTGATACTGTTACCCATGGCTTCCAGCCTGCAAAAATAAGAAATATACATTTATTGTTACAATAATGAAGATGCATCTCCACTGTGCAGACATTCAGTTTTTGATTAAATAAGCCTCAGTCTAGACTTCTGCCATAGGATCCTCAGTAACTGCTGATTGCTATACCTCTGTCAGAATTAAGCCACTTGAAATATTGGATTTGGACTTGAAATGCAGACAGTAAAACAAGTTAAAATATTCATTCAAATATGGATACCTTAGACTTCCTTAAATAGCACGTATCCAATCAAGCAGTCTCCAGTGTCATTCTTTTTGGCTGTTTTGTTCCTTTTAGGTAAACCTGATCCTGGTTCCAATGAATGGGTGCATTTAAATAAGCAAGTGCCATTTTCAAAAATTGTTTAAGACTTCCAGGGCCTAAGTCTTACACAAAATCATCAGGCTGCTTGCTCCCATAAATCCTGTTCTGAAGAGTCTTCTTTTGTATGGGTAAACTTCTGCATGTCATACTTTTACATGGGCATGTAGCCAAACACTGAACACTGGAGCTGATACAGCTGCACTCAGCTTCAAAGCTGACTTCACCTCTGTGGGATTCGTAGCTGCACCAAGTCCCATGCATGCGTCTCTGAACTGCGCTGTGGGGTGATACTGCTGCTTACTGCCACTCAGCTTATTATGCATGGGCCTCAAAGGGCAGTCCTGAAATTTGCTCCTAATCTCAAATATTAAACTGGGCTCAAATATTCGTTCAGTCTTCATTTTCACTTTCCTCAACCTTTTTGCAGCCATTTCCATCACTAACATCCTGTACTCGTTTTACACAGGTTTCATCGGGCAATCTGAGAGATAAGGCAGGTAGAAATCTGCCTCCTGCATTCTAAAAAGTCAGACACATCGGCCAGAAGAAACAATATTTTCAAAATCTGGATAGATCAATAATCTTTGGGTTTTTTCCCCTTCAGTAAACTGGAGTAAAGCATCTAAGAAAAGGCATTCTGAGTCAATTTCATATTAAAATAGCTGAGACTATTTTTAAGTAGTTAAGATAGTGTATAGACACACTAAAAATGACAGGTTCTATTAATTTCTGTCAGTATTTCATGATTTCATACTCCTCTGAAGTTTGGTATATCTTTAGGCCTACAACTCAGCCTGGTTCCTCTAAGCAAATGGGAGGATGCTAGACAGAGCTCAGAAGCCGTGTCTTCACAAGCAGAAAAACCCACTGCATGAAGAAAAGCCCTCAAGATATCCCTACTGATTCCTTTGTAACTCTCAAGCTGAAATCACCAGCTAAGCCCACGCTGACCCGAAGGCAGGTGAACTGTGCTCTCTATTGCTACATTGGGGAACTACAACAGGAGGAGAAGAAACTCACCGCTTCATTTTCTTGCTGTCAACAAGCTGTCGGTTCATGCATTTGGGTCCAATGCAATTGCCAGCTTTGTTCTGGTGCCGTGAGGTTTTTTCCACTGTGGACTGAGCCCTGTCAGAAGTGAAAAGGCACTGCTGTTAAAAAGAAACCCAGGTCTGCAGTCCACAAGGTGAGGCAACTCACCAACCACTTCTCAAAGCATGCAATAAGCAATCTTTCTGGTCCAAAACATAGTATGTATCATAGCACTGTGAGCACTCAGGTAGGAGGCAAGGCTTTGGGGAGATTATTTGCTCAGCAAGTGCCAAAACGAGTAAGTCTACCACAATCCATCCCTTTCACATGCACTGCCTTTTAAAGAGTAGCAACAATAGACGCACCAGAGATCCTTTCCTGTCTGGCAGAAGTTCAGACATTTCTTGTCCTTCTGGTTGGCACATCGGCATCTGCTGCTAGGTTCAGCGAGCATCTCCGGCACCATGTCCTTCAGAGATCTTCTGGATCGAGATGGGCCTCCGAGACCGTACGGAACAGTCTTCCTATGATCAACGAGACAACATAAAGTCATTCAAATAATTCTGTGGCTTCAAAACAGTGGTGTAGTTTGGGCAGCCTTATCAATGAGATTGATTGCATGAGTAAAGGCTGTGGGATTGGGACTGCCTCGCTAGTCAGTTTCCATGCAAATGTTTCTGATGATCCTGCAACATACTTACTAGCATGGCTACTGACAAGGCTAATGACCTTTTAATTGTGTTTTCTTAAGGCTGCTCTGTCTCCCTGTGCCATAGAAAGCAATAAAACCTCATCTCTTTGAACTTTGGTAACTGCCAACACTGAAAGAAGCAATAAAAGTGAGGAACAGATCCTCTCCACTCCGAGGAAACCCAGCAGCAGAACAAATCACCACAGTCAGCGTTTGCAGCATTAGGTGAGGCTCTGGCTCATTACTTTTTGGTCAGGAGAGCGGAGAAACGGACACTGTACGCAACCCTATTAACGTGTGGTATGCATTAATTTGAGGCAGAGAGCAGCAAGAGGCGGCGAGGAGCCTCCCCGTGTCAAAGCAAGCCCTCTAGCCTCCTAACTTGTCAGGAAGAAAAACGGCCAGACAAATTCGGGCTGGCAAAATCAGACTTTTGGCATTTTGTCTGCTTCTGATTCATAGTGAAAAGTATCCCACAGCCTTTGCTGAGCAGCACCCAGAGGAAATACTCCCGCCTAGACTTCAGGAGCGCAGGTGTGTTAGGGCTACTGGGAGCTAGCTGCTCAATCTAGGTGGTCCAACACTGCTTGCTTTCTCCCAGTGAACACTCTCACTTCTAAACTCGGCAGAAAAGCAGGAGAAAGGGGAGAAAGCAATAGGAGAGACCGTGCAAATAATTATTCCTTCCTCCCCTTCCAATTTCTGCAGGGGGGGTTGCGGGTCTTCATTTCTCCCCCACCTCCCTTTTTCCAAACGAAGCAGAACCCAGCGCTCGGCAACGGCCGAAGCCCCCCCACCCAGGTCCCCTCACTCACTCGGGGGTGTTGATCCAGATGATGTCGAGGTGGCAGAAGTAGACGCACTCCTCGTCCAGCAGCGAGGAGCAGGAGCAGCGCCGGGCGCGACGGTGCGCGGCGGCGGCGGCGGCGGCGGCGGGGGGCGGCGCGGCGGCGGCCACGGCTCCGGGGGCTGCGGGAGGGAGCGGCAGAGCTCAGCACCCGCGGCAACCACGCAACGGGGGTGCCCTCCCCCGGGGCGCCCTCCCCCGGGGCGCCCTCCCCCGGGGCGCCCCACGCCAGCCGGTGCCGAGCCCGGCTGCGAGCCCCCCGCGGGGCCAGAGACCTACCTGCCGGCATCAGCCCCGGGCAGAAGACGAAGAGCAGCGAGACGATCATCTGGGAATAATCCATAGCAGGGAGCGGAGAGCGGATGGAAAAATCGGGGGGGGGGAAAAAAAAAAAAAAAACAAACAAAAAAAACCAACCAAAAACCAAAAACTAAATACACACAAAAAAGGAGGGGGATATTAATAAAAGAGGAAAAAGGGGGGAAAGTGTCTCCCAGCGTCGGGCCGGAGAGCCGTGTCCCGTTCCCGGCGGGGGCAGGCGGCTGCTCGGGGCGCCCTAGCGCGTCTGGCTGGCGCGGCGGTCCCCGGCGCTCTTTTATAGCGAACCCCCATGGAGCGGGTAAACAGCCCCGGCGCTATTTTATCCCGAGACAATGTTATTCTGCTATTAGTCACCGCGCGGCAACGTGCGGGCCGAGATAAGGCCGGGTTGGAAAAGGAAATCGCCTGCAAACTTCAGAGCGGCGGCGGCGGCGGCGGCGGCGGGCGGGGGGCGGGGGGGGGGTGGCGGCCTGGGGGGTGGGGGGGGGCGACCCGGGGGCGGGGAGTGGCGGGGAGGGGCCGCGCCGGCGGAGAGCCGCCAGGGGGCGCCCTGCCGCCCCGCGCCTCGCACCTGAGGGAGGGCGGCCGGCGGGAGGGCGGCCGGCGGGCGGGCGGGCGGCATCAGCCTGCGGGCGGCGGCCGGCGGGCCACCGTCGCCCTCGCCCTTAACAACAATAATTATTGCGATTTCTGTCAGCGTTGCTTTTTGTTGCCGTCGTTATAAAAGCGGGACGGGCGGCGGCGGCGGGCGTGCGCCGCCCGCGGTGGAGGTGTCGCGGTCGTCCCCTCAGGGTGGCGGCGGCCGTTGGGGCTCCGGGATCCACCCGCCGCTCCCGCCGGCGCACCGGAGGGAGGGTCTTGGCGAGTTTCCCCTCCTGCCCCTTCCCCCGCCGCCGAGGGAGCCCACCGGGTGGCCCTGGGGGGGTGTGTGTCCCAAACGGTGAGACATTAGGGTATATTACATACATATATGTATATATTCCATAGCAAAGCAGGACGCTGTGGCACAGCACGTTTTTAGGGTCCAGGCGTGTAATATGGGGTACATAAAAATGACCGTGGCCAGCAGGTTGGGGAAGGTTACCCTCCCCCCCCGCCCTTTACTTTCTCCTAGTGAGGCCACATCTGTGGTACTGTGTCCAGTTCTGGGCCCCCCAGTTCAGGAAGGACAGGGAACTGCTCGAGCAAGCCCAGCAGAGAGCTACCAAGATGATCAGGGGACTGGAGCATCTCCCTTATGAGGAAAGGCTGTTAGGCCTGGGTTTGTTCAGCCTGGAGAAGACTGAGGGGGGATCTCATCAATGCTTATAAATATCTAAAGGGTGGGTGTCAGAACAATGGGACTAGACTCTTCTCAGTGGTGCCCAGTGACAGGACAAGGGCCAATGGGCACAAGTTGGAACACAGAAAGTTCCACCTCAATATGAGAAAAAACTTTCCCGTGAGGGTGCCAGAGCAGCGGCACAGGCTGCCCAGAGAGGCTGCGGAATCTCCTTCCCTGGAGACATTAAAAACCCACCTGGATGCATTCCTGTGCCCCCTGCTCTGGGTGTCCCTGCTCAAGCAGGGGGGTTGGATGAGATGATCTCCAGAGGTCCCTTCCAACCCCTACCATTGTCTAACCCCTGATTCTGTGAAAGCCAGGGATGTGTGGTCAGGAGGAAGAAAGACCCATGCCCAGCCTTTGCCTTTGGGTCCTACTGCTAACGCCGGCAAGGTCAGGGTGCGTTTTTTTTTTTTTCCCCAGCGTGTTTGTATTTGCTGCCTTGTGCTGAGGGGCAGTAGCTGTCAGTGTGGAAGCCGTACACTTGAAAAATGTATTTAAGCAATGAAAGGTATTAAGCAATGCCATCGTAAATACATACACGCATGAAATCCACTGAGCTCCTAACTGAGAAAGCCAGCCGTTGAATATAAACTCAGATGAACTCGAATGCCTGTGACCCGTTGTGGAGCTGTCGTGCTGCAAAGCGTGCCAATTTCACCTATGATAAATAGATAAGACTCTCTTGGTATTTGTGGTATTTCCGTGCACTGTGCTGTAATAATAGAAATGACCTTGGATATCACAAAGACCAAGGCTGTTAACTGCAAGTTGCATTGTGATCTCTCAGGTGAATGGCTATTTTTTTAAAGTATCAAATTATACTTGTGCTGCCTGTATCATAGTGGACAGACTGTCTACAGCCGTGCTGAGTCAGAATAAAGGTCCATTTAGCTGTTATTCTTTCTCCCACAATGGCTGTTAGCAGATGGTATGAGAAAAGAATGCAAGCGGAGACTAATCCTTTCCTCAGTGCAACCTCCTGGCTTCTAGCAGGATGACGTTTAAGGGCTTTCCGAGCAACAGTGAGCATTTAGACCATTATGCTGAATAAACACAAGTGGCCCCATCCTCGGATGGTCATACCTTTTTATCAAAGGTTCTCTCAAAATGGCCCTATAAAACATCTGTGAGTGGAGAAAGCTGGGTTATACATTTTTTTTTACACCTTTTCAGCATAGGAGTTTATTTTTCAGAGCAGGGATTGTACCTTCTTGTGTATTATGTCATCTTGTGTATGTAGGGCAGCACTTAACAGAATACCGATGTATCTGTACCTGTATGTGTGAATTATTGCAGTTATGATAAGAATCTACCAGCAGAGGTCACCTAGCTACATATAAAAAGTAACCGTAGCCCACTGAATGTTTAAATTTTATCAGTATCCAAAAGTTGGGAAAGAAATTAGGTGATTTTTTTTTTTGTCTTCTCGGTGTTTTAAAAAAGGAAAAAACACAAAGCAGTTGTGTGGGTTGAAAGATAGCTATCGTTTCTGTATAGAATACAAATATGCACAGCCTTTCCAGGCCTGTCACTTAAAGACCGTATTTCATGCCAGCACTTACTAAAAAGAGATTTTTTTCTGAGATTCCGTTTTCTAAGATGTGCACTTGAAGCCAATATGACTCACATGGGTGTAAGATATTTTCAGCTTTGTCAAAATGCCTTGTTAGAAAGTATTTTGTTAGCTGGCAAAAATGGCCTGCATGTTTCCTTTGAGTGACAAAGCACAAACATATCACAGGGACCTTTGAAGATGCTATTTGTTCTTTTTTTAATTTTTTTTTTTTAACCAAAAACATCTTCAGCCATTTTTTTAGTAAGGATTCATAAATATTATTGTTGTCAGAGATCCATATCCTCTGCTTCAGCGATTTCTGATAACTCTGCTTTCAGATCTTGAGACATACCGGAATGAAGCTATTCCTGTTGCTTGTTAGAGTAACGCAAAAACAAATTTATGTTCAGTTGCCGTTGGCCAGGATGGGTCATTTCAGGCTGCGGGGACTTGCCAGGCCAGGAGGTGGGTTTCCACAGGCAGGGGTAACCTCCTGACCCCTCCTTGGACACTGGGAGTTACTAGGCGGGTCTGCGTCACGCAGAAAATCCCTTTGGGAGTTTTGCCAAAGAAGGAAGATTCGCTCACCCTGTAGCTGTTTATAGTTAGGAGTCTGTGACAGTATGGGTTGCAGTAGGGGTCTTATAAAATAAGTAGAACAGGACTAAACTTTGGCTAGCAGGCAGCGTTTGCAGAACAGCAATACAAAGTCGTGCGCGATCATACAAAGTCATGTACTCAACAAGTCATCCCAGTGCATGCCAAGCCAGCTTGCCCCAAGGGCTGGGAAGTTTGCGCTTTATTTGCACTGCTACCCGTTCGGGCGAGGGTGGAAGCAGGCATTGAAGCTGCCTGATCCTGCAGCAGGCTTTTTCCCTTTCTAGCTGGGGTGCCTTGGCCAGCCACATCTGAGACAGTGTTATGGGGTGAAAACTTAGCTGGCCAGCCAGGCTCTGGTTTTAATGTTCCAGCTGGAAAAAGCCGTGGCACTGACTGAGTTTTCTAAAGGACATTTTGTATAGTGTCAGAAATGTGAAATGCCTGCTTATCAGCAAAACAATAAAAGGAGATTGTAAAACTGTGCCTTTCTGTGTAGGACACAGGGGAAAAACATGCTCTTTTCTGCAGATTTGAAACACAGCTCTCAACCAAGTGAAAGTTGCATAACTTGTCCCTTTAACCTGCCCCTCTTGCACCTTACTTTCCTCTTAGGGGCCATCCAGTCCCCCTGCACACCTTCTTACACAACAGGAGGGGGTAGATTCCCCCTCCTTCCTTACATAACACGCAAATTAAAGAGCTAACTAATTTAGGCTTCTTGGAAGTGACCTTATTCTTGTTTATCACTCCACAGCCTACAATGTATCTAATTCCCCTTACAGATGTCAGGGTCCTTGGGCAGAAGAATGATTTCTGGGAAACTAACTAACTTCATTTCTCCCCATCTCCAGTCAAGGAGGTTTATGAAAGGATGAAGGCGCCTGTCTCGCACTACATTTGTGGACCTCTTAAAGTGCTGAGGAGAAGAGGAGGGTCAGCAACCTTAGCCCCACCTGTTTGTAACACGCAGCTCGATCCTCTCTCCACCTCAGTCCCATCAACGGTCATTTTCCTTCCAGAATTCACTCCACATACAAAACCCCATTTAAATTAGGGAGGAGGGTGACAGCTATACGCTGCTTGGCACAGAAGAGCTGTCATCAGATAAGAAAAGAAAGCTCTTCCAGACCACGCACGTCCTGGCATCAGCTGGCGGTGTCTAGGTACCATTTAAAATACAGAAATCAAAAGCAGCTTAGAGCTCAAATAGAGGAGAGAATCAACTTTACTGAGCAAAGGTCACAGTTTCTCCCAGGGCTAAAATTGTTGTTACCAGCAACAGAAGGAGGATGGTATGGAAAGATTCAGGTTTCAGAAGTACTGTTGTGAAACCTTCCTGCCGCTTGTACTCTCCACAACAAAGAACTGGAAGCGTCAGGGAAATGTTTCGCTGGAAGCCAAGCCAATTTTTAGATGAGGGGAAACATCAGGTGGGAAAAGGAAAAAGGTTCAAATAATCTGGGAATTAAGAATCCACGTAACTTTTAGGTGAGAGTTAACAGGAATTTCCCCCCTACTTTTACCACCTGTCTCTGGATGTCGTGGGAGAAAGAGTGTCTGCTTCCCACTGAAGCGACCCACAGGGGTGCTGGAGGTGCTTGGCCGTCCCCCGACCCAGCAAGCTGCAGCAGCTCCTCCTATTTCCATCTTTCACTCTGCGCTTGCTCTTGTGCAGGAACAGCAAGCGGAATATCAGGAGCAAGGCAAAAGGTTAAGCTCTGTGGGCGTAACATGGGGCAGGCGACCAGAGCCCTCTCTCCCAGGCCTTGCGTGGGTGACAGGGGTGGCCCGTGCTGCTGAGAGAGAGCCCTACATGGTGCCAGGACAGCACCCTGACCCACGGGCTCAGGTGGGTGGTTATTTCTGCTGTGGTAGCTCAGGATCCTGCACGCAGAAGCCCCGAAGGATTTCAGTCCCTAGCCATTTAGCGTTATAAACAGTTTCTCCTGTGGTGTTTAACTTGCATTTAGTTTTTTAATTGACCTGAGTTTTTCTCATGTCACTGGCAATATTAGGAGGAGTTATAAGGCAAAGACCTCACTTCTGGCCCAGAAAATCTTAAATTGCTGAAGCCTGGAGAAATATTCTGGGGAAGGAGCCCTGTGCCTTATCCCCATGCTCTGGCAGACATATCCACCATTGGCCACGTCAGTCACAAAATGCTGGGCTGGACAGTCTGATCCCATGGGACTGTGATATATTCTCATAGCTACACCTGGACTCTAAGTTTGTTTTGGGAAAAAAAAAAAAGTATTTCTGCATGGCCTTCAGCTCCATTCCATCAGTCAAATTCAAAATACAAGCAGTAGGAATTCTCTTCTCAAAGTGTGAAAAGATGGTAAAAGGTTATATGTGTCGATAATCAGCCTCTTAAGAATGGGTTACACAAGCAAGAGTTTAATAAAGATTATCATAAATAAATACAAGAGACTCGTGCAAAGGCTGCAACAGAAGGGTTTAGTGAAGAAAAGGAAAATATAGAAGAGAGTGTCACTTGTAGAAAACCAAATCTGGTTCCATATATCAACCTCTGCTACAGCAGCATATGACAGAATACTTATTTGCAAATAACAGTTAGTGGAAAATGTGCTTTATCAGGTTTGTTTACTTATTTCTTGGCAAGTCTGGCTTGCGAGGAACTCAAACCCAATGCATCCAATTAGTAAATCTTCCGAAGCAAATCACTAAGAGCAGTGCACAGCACTCTGACTCATCATCTTGCTCCTATCAACAGTGCATTTCAGAGTTTTCATGTTCTTTAGTAAATGCAGCTTTCCCATAGCCATGGCAAAGAGTCAGTGACATCGTTCCTGTGCCCAGGGTTGGGAACTGAAGCAAGGAGGCCAGTACTCATCCTGTCTAAGAATAAGTACTCTGCTAGAGATTCTGAATTAGAATAACATCTTAGCTCACCTGGTGTCTGAATTGCCTTCTAGACTATGGAAAGGGGCCTAAGGTGCTGACCCTCCTAAATTTAGGCACCATCTCCTCTTAACGTCTAGAGTTAGCTGGGGTTGAATCCAAGTCCGTGACTTGCCCAAGGTCCCATGAGAAATTAATGGTGGGGTGGATCTGAGTTCCTCAAACCTGTGTCCTGTATCCTGCTGCTACATTATCAGCCTTCTCCGGTACCCAGAGGTTTGCTTACCAAAACTGACTTTGCAGCTGGATTCATTTGCCCATCTTTTGGATTTTATGTTCCTTTGCTCAGAAAAGGTATTTGCGAGATCTTCATTTCATGCAGCTCACTCAGCGCTACTTCTTTGAATTAATGAATTTAATTGACTTTTCATGCCTGGCTTTTTCACCTGTCACGTGGCTTGCTCCACCTTTGCATGCGACTGTCTCCAAAGACTCAAGTTAGTAGATTTCTGAGATCTAGCCGGCTCTGCCCTTTTCTGAGTGCATAAAAGCCTTGCTGAAATGAAGGTAATTAGCAAACACATTGTTCCATGAGTGGTGTTGAACTTTACAGCAGAGCCCTTTTGCTACCACACATAGCCCCCCTGTGACTGTTTCCACCTCCATTTTGAGCTTGGGGTTAGGTGAGTGGGCTTGCCTGTTCCACTGTTTTCTTTGTGAGAGAAAGGAGTACGTGCTAGGAAACACCGCAGGTTTAGATGTGGCCTGAGCCACAGGTGTGGGTTTGTTTTTCTTTGCTTACTTGTTCCAGGGACTTGCTTTGCTCCCAAATCCATTAGCACTATGCTTCTCTGCCTCATTGCCCAGAAGGTGGATAGGAAAGTAGCCTTGCATGAACCAGGGCTCCTAGCATTAAAGATCTACTCATTGTCCATTTGGGCAGATTCTGTGTCTGTGATTTTTTTTTGACAGGAGAATACTTTGCCTGTAAAAGAAATGCTGACTGCTTCTTTCCACCTGCAGTTCCTAGTCTTTATCTGCCCTTGTTTTCCCCAGGAGAAAGCAGCTTTGTGAGGAAACATTGCATTAAATATGCTCCAGCTGTTTCTCGCACCCAGTCTCAGCTTGAACATGTTACACCAAAAACTGTCAGAGGACAGAAGCTGTAGATAAACTACAATAAACCAAAAGGAATTAAAATTCAGAAGCTCTCCTTATTTTTAAAGGGACAGTAAGAGGGACACCTTTCTTTTTTTCCAAGGGACATATATACATTAAAATATCTACTCTGTGTCTGAGGTAAAATATGGACCGCTCAGATCCAGGGGTTATTATGGCAATTACTCACTGGTGACACTGACAGAAAGGAGATTTTGTTACCTGTCAGGGCCAGGAAAACAAGAACAGTAGCCTGAGAATTGCCGATGCCCCAGCACTGAGCTAAGATCACCTTACATCCGCCATCCCCTGCCTTCAGTTGCAAGAATGAGCCTCTTCTCAAGTGTGCATCGGCACTGCCACCAGCACACAATGAAGTGCCTGGGAAATGCGAGGGGGTGAGAAACCAGGGGAAGGAAAGGGGCTATGTATACTCCAGGTTCCTGTGAGCAGCTAAAAATCCAAGATGCCTAAGAGGACTGTATGTCAACATTTGCCATATATGACATTTAGCCTGTAGGAATGAGGCCAGCTTTTCTGGCTGCTCTCACTAGGCATTCTTGAGGCATGTCTCTGTTAGGAATTTTTCACCAGCTGTTTTGCATTTTGGCTACTCAGCAAAACCCAAGTTGGTACCACTGGGAACCCCTCTGCAGGCTTGACGCCTGCAGCCAGACCTTTCTGGGTGGCTATTCCGTGCAGACTTACTTGCTGTGAGAAAAAAAGACAGTGCAAATTCCTCGGTTGCCTATAGGTGATCAGCATTATAGTTGTAGGCATCAGGTGGAGTCGTGGAGCCTTGGTGGGAAAGGTACCGCATGGGGACTTTGCTCTGATGGGCTGGTGCAGCACAGTACGGAGTGAATGCAGGGCTGTGTTTGACAAAAATAGTTTGTGGATGATGAAGACTTTTCCCACCATTACTACCAGTACTGTACATGCAGAAAACCACTCATCGTCCTTCGACTAACCCTGTTCAGATTAGCTGACTCTGAGTTGGAATTACCCTGTTACTATTGGTGTAACTGTATGTGAGCAGCTATTGCCTTAAGAATTGCTTCCTAGTGTTGTTTTCCCAACATTTATCATCTCTTCACAGTTTTTAATGGCAACTTTTTCTTATTTAAAGACAAACATATTCCACCTTTCCTACCAGGATTATGCTGTAAAACTGTAGCATTGGTTTCAGTTTCAGCAGACACAGCCAGGAACAGCTGGTTCTTACACTGGGTTTAGGATGAGTCTTATGAAAATAGGAACTGTATATATCACACAGTAGAGTTTTAGCCATCAGCTGACAGAGCAGAGCAGCTTTCCTCAAATTCTTGCAGATATATTTTGTCTTTCCAGTGAAAAGACTTTTTCTGAAAATCTAAGCTAGTTTTGCACCAGCTGAATCTGAGTGGAAGTGGTTTAATTTTAGTTTAGGAGGGCAGAATAGTAAAGAGGGTCCAAACCTGACTGAAACAAAGTTTAGCATTGTGTTTTCAGTACATTTTTGCAGTGACTTATCTGTATAATTTTGTTTCTAGTTTTAAAAATGGCATTAAAATCACACTTTTCCCTAGAAGAATGAAAATTAAGAGAAAGTCCATGCCAAACGTAAGGAACAGCAAAAGTATGATTCAAAGGCCTCATTTCTGCTGACACCATGTTTTTTGACCTTTCTCCAGCCACTGGTGACCAGAACTGTAACTTTTCCCAGAAGAGCCAACACTAAATTTGAAAGTGTGTTATTCTGCATGATGGGAAGCTTCCTTTGCTGATACTTGCTATTTAAATAGGGCCATATGACATAGCCTAAAGTTTTGTCTGTTTATTTGCAGCTTGCTTGCATCCCTCGCAAAGTGGAAGTCAAAAGCAAAAAGGCAAAGTGACCCTCTCAAAACCCGCTTATCTTCACAGGAAACCCGTTCAGGATTAGGCAAACCAGAAATCCCCACTTCCTTTTTCTAGAGAAATTACGCTATCTGTTAATTAGCAGATGCCTGTTTCATTTTCTTCCACTGCCCTGTTATAAGAAAAGGAGGAGGCAGGGCACTTAAGGGCACCTACCTTTTGCTGCAGTTACTATTCAGTTTTTCCATTCTGTCATTTCTCTCCCCATAAACATCAGTTGTGACACCTGAATGAAAATAGCAGCCTGTTTTCCTTGCAGTTTGTTTGGGCTTGTGTAAGATCTTCCTTACAACAAGAAGGTGGGATTCCAGCACTGGTAGGAAAGAGAGATTTTTACTGGAAACAATCATCTTCAGCTAAGAGCTTTCTTGCTATGCGTGTGCCACCATAGGCACATCTGCTGTATAGAAAATAAACCGGTGGACACTCAATAGGAGTAAATCAGCTGGCTTCTCGGACCTTGCAATGAGAAATTCTGGGAAATAAGCAACTGGGGCCAGCGTTGCCCATCTGCAAAGCTGCTGCTGGGAAGGCAGAGAACCCATTATCGCAAAGGGCTGCGATGCGAGGCCTCCCCAAAAAAGTGCTGTGGTGCAAGCCACTTAGAAAAGCCCTGGGAGCCAGTGCTCCTTCTCCTCGTCCTCCTCCTGAAGAACATTTACAGTAAACTGCTGCTTGGAGATAGGGAACCTGCCCTACATTTCCTTGTAGTAAAGTACACTGTAGCAAGCGAAGGTGCTGATTAGTTGCATGCAATCTAAACTGCTGTTCCTTAAAATAAAAAACCTTTTTTTTTTTCTTTTTCTTTTCTTTGGTCTTATCACCAAGGGCATGGTTTTCTCAAAGGTTATTTGACTGCCCAGAGTCCTGAAGCAGTCCTGTTGGCCCTCTGCATGAGAAATACAGCTAAGCAATGAAGGAACTACAAAGTGCTGCATCTTCTATGCAACCTAACATTGACATTTAACTTAGCCCCGGAGCAGCACAAACCATGAAAGAGGCAAGAAAGTTTAAAATCTCAGGGGGCAACCTAAAGGGGGCACGAAGAAGAAGTATGCATTCTTGGGGGTCATTCAAGAGAGAAAGTTCCAATAGAAGATCCATGCAGCTGCCGAAATTGCAAGGTTCCCGCTGCTGGGCTCATTTCAACAGGTAACCTGTGCTCAGTGGTGTTAACTGTGTGACCAACTCCACTGACTTCAGGAATATCTTTAAGCGTATGCTCAGGTGTTTGCAGAACGAGGGCCGGATGCATCTCTTTTTGTGGGGTGACAGTACATGGCCAGAGTGCAGGTGATGGAAGTATTTCAAACATCTCTAGAGGTATTGCATCCCTGTGAATACTAAGAAAGGAAATTCTTATTTCCGGGCTCACAGGGGCATACGGTCACCCAGCTGTGGTCGCCTACCTTTTGTGGAGTCTGCCCCTGGCACATAAAATCCAAAGTTCAGGAGCTTCATTTAGCAGAGGGCATTTCTGGACTCTTTTAGCTGTTGGCTGAATTTCCCCTCCCAGTCCGTCTGACCACAGCTTGCTCTCTCAGAGGGCTTCCAAGTTTGCATTTATTGCTCGAACTAATCAACATGTTTTGATAAAATAAGGAACAGGAAAAAGGGAACCCTGAGGCTTTGAGTTCCTGATAGGCGTCCTACTACATTGTTGTCGCTGAAAAGAGCTGGAGCCTGGCCGTGCTGATCTCCTCCAGCCTTACTACAGCCCGCATGCCTCTAGGTGGTGCCTCGCTCTAAAGTTTAATACCAGGAGCTGGGGAGCAGCAGCCTTAGACTGGGTTTTGCCCAGCAAGTGGTGCCAGCAGCCGCTTCACCCAGCGTGCCCTTCCAGGAGTGGCCGAGGGAGCAAGCAGGCAGTCCTGCTGAGCCCTTTTCACCGAAGTATTGCTAGAAAAGTGTATTTGCTTTAGGCAAGGGAGCCACAGATAGAACTAGAGGGATGCCCCACAACGACAGACACGTTTGCAGTTCATACAGACCCCACATACAGACTTCACCCAGAGCTGACCGAGACACCTTCATTTAAAGCTGCTGTGGGTCAGACCCCTAATCCCAAAGAAAACCATCGGTTGCTTTGCTTTGAGGCTGCTGAAAAGCCCTGTCACCTACAGAACTGGTGTCTGTAAGGAGATGTAACCAGGTTCATACCCTTCAGACTGAAGTGTTAGAAGAGAGAAATAAAATGGGCAGGCTCGTGGGTCATCAGTCGGAGTGGGTGCCTATTTCTTTCCTGCCCTGAAGCCTATTTTGCTAACCTGGGCTGTGTTAAAAGTCTACGTGGGGGACAGGAGCAACTTCTGGAAACACATGTGAGAGCAAAGGATGCCTGTAGATGATATAAGAGCTCTTTGCCATCCTCACCTGTGAGAAAGGGCAATATTAGGGGTTGGAAATAGAAGAGTACACTGAGCTTGTTAGGTGTGGAAAAAGCAGTGCATAGTATTTGTCTTGACATCTTTGAGGTGAGGAACATCAGCTAGGGAGGTTCACAGCCCATCCTTTATGATGTCTCCTCCTTTTCCACTATATGACTAGGAAGCAGAACACGCCCTCTGTTTCGAAGCAAACTATTTGGTATGCACAGCCATGCAAAGTCAAAATCGAGCATGATATGGCTGAGACAGCCCCAGCTTCCACCTACTCATGGTGTGTTCATGTATGTCCCGCTCACACTGGAATAACACAGCTCCCTGTCTCCTACTTGGAAAAAGGGGAGCAGTCTTGGAAGACTTGCTATTTTCCTTCCTGCTATACCCTCCTCTTGAGAGAAATGACAGTGCCCTGTGTTTGGTATGGGGAGGAAGAATTTGCCCTTGGGCTTCCTCCTTGCCCCTACAGGTTTCCATGCACTTATACTGAAGGGGGAGAAGCAAACCTGGGACAAAGCGGGAGGTGGTGTAACATCTGGAGGGACATCTGAGGAGGGTCATCACAGCATTTCACCCCTGAAGCAGGACATGCCCAGCGGGAGGAGGGGGGACATCTTCTCTGACATGCACTGCTCTCCTGAACAGGCTAAAGGATTAGCCCTTGGATTTGTTTTTCAGATGATCCTGTGCTAACGGCTTTGGGTGGATTTGGGCTGACTTCTCCACGTCAAGTCCTTTGAACTTTTAATCCTTCTGAAATAACCTATTCCTTCTCCTCCCCCTAAGTCCCTATCCCGCCAGATAGCCTTTTGTTGTTTATCTCCTTGGACATGTTTTAAGGGCTTGCAGCAGCTTTTCTGGTGGGCTGGGTAATTAGCTGGCAGCTCTGGCTCCTTCCTCCCACTGGTCTGTACCTGGGGCTATGCATAGTTTCAGGGTGCTGCTTGATGAGGGTGTTTGTTAGACTTGCAATTTTAAAGTTTTTCGTGCTAAGTTTTTCAGACTTAGGCTTTTATGAAAAATAATAAGGAATATCTCTGACTTGTTTTCTCGTATTTTGACTTCATCATCTCTCAGTGCAGCTGGCAGACCCAAAGGGTTTATGCAGTTCTAAAAGTGGAAGAAAAGAAACCTGAAAAAAAAAAAAGAAAATTACAGCTAGTAAGTGAGGCCAGATATAGCTGTGGTGTAGATGGGATAGGGAGGAAAAGGAGGAAGCTGGAGAGGGCCCTGTGAAGGAGGTGACTGTGGAGATGGTCACATAACTCAGATGAAATATCTTAAGGACCTGAGGTGTGGGGGAGAGGCAGAGCCTCCACTGCAAATATGGTCACTGAAAGCTGCATGAGGATATCTTTTATAGGCCCTGATTCAGCTCACATCATTCCGAGGCTCTTGAAGGAAGCAACCCAGCTAATGGTCCATCTGTAGGGAGGTTCTGTCGCCTGCAGCCAGAGGTTGAGTCCATGCTGCGTTTTCTCCCAAAGATGGGAAACACACTCATCTCCAGCCAGGTCCTGCTGTCTCCTCGGCTTCGTCTGCCATCGGTAGCTGAAATAAGAGGATTGTAAGTGGCTTTTTAAAAGCCTTTCACACTGGTGCAGGACAGGAATAATACTTATTTTTATGGGCTTGGGTCTTTACGCAGACAGATCGATATGCTTCCTTCTGCAGTTCATCTTCAAAGTTGTGTGCGGAGGAAATGCAGGAACTACTTGGAAAATTGTGCAGTGCCTTGCTTAAACCAATGCAAGGCTTATAGTTATCTGAGGTCCTTGGGAATTAATGTTGCCTTTAAAGTTAAGTATATACTCCATTTTTTTTCTCAAGAAAGATTGCTTAAGCATCTTGCCGTTGGAAAAGTCCCATCTCTCACAATTGCTGTATACAAAACTGAGTGACTTCATGATAGGCTGACTTGTAGATGGCAAAAGATACTGAGTGTTTCCTCAGCTCTATATAAGAAAAGAGTGGCGCTCCAGCAGCATTCGGGGGACTGTCAGCTTTCCCTCTCCTCTGGAGAAAGTTTGTTGGAGATGGAACGCACAGAAAGGAAGTGGGAAAGCTGAGGAAGGCAGTTGCACAGCTCTGTATTCAGTGTGTGATGGTGCGAGAGAGCTGTGTGCAATGGCGGAAGAAGGCAATGCCTGATCCAGCTCAAAACAGGGACATCTATCCAAAGGAAAAGAGAGGAGAAGCGTTATCTCAGTAGCTCATTCCACACCCCTGCACAAGGACACAACTGCCAGACTTGAAAAGGCATGGATATTTCCCTACCGAGGCCAGAAAGTTTTTCCACTTTCCTTCCACAAATAAAACTCTGCCAGGGTTACAGTTTCTAAATAGGTTATGCTCCCACACAGTCATTTTCTATGTGAGTAAAGGCAGTAGCCAGTTCTCAGACTCCTTTGCATACCTGTGAAGGAAGATGGCACAGACCTGTTGCAACTGTACTGCAGACCTGCTGTAAGACCAAGGTTTTGGGTTTAATCACATGTGATAAATAGGGAAATAAATTCTATCTGAATGTACAATATAAAGGAAATAGCCTTTTCACATCTGTCATGCTGTCCAGTGACTCATGTAATTGAAAAACAAACCAAAGTACAACATGGAAAAGTCTTCACAAACAGGTCCTAAGACAGGATGCTTTTTTCTCTTTCCAGGCAGTATGGGAAATAGCCTGATTAATTCTTAAGGATGTGTGTGAAAAAAATCTTCTACAGTCTCTGTACCAAATACAGCTAAATTAAGCATGGTAAGTATCATACTGAGCACTGTTTGCATTTTAAAAAAAACACAAACAGCTGAAATTTTGACAAATCTTTGAAGCTTGTACATTGAGGTCAAAACCCAAGAAGGACTGAGCTGCCATAGAGATCCTCAGTGGGATCCTGGAGGGTTTGTGCCAACCAGGAGTTGGGAAACCAAAAAGGCACATGGTATTTTGTGCCAACTCCTGCCCCAAAGGGTTGTCTCAGCTTGCTCAGCCTCTCCCAGGGCCTAAGTGCTACACTGCGTCCCCTTCAAATCCCTTGCACATCCATTCAAATTCCTTCTGCATGCTCTTCTGGGCTGGATTTTTTTGTTATGGGAAGGGTGTCATGCTGCTATGCTCCCTTTCCACACACAGGGACAGCTGTGCTGGGTCAGACCAAAAGCCTCCAACATCAGCCCAAGGCGGATGCCTAAGGAAGAGTATAAGAATGGGGAAAGTAATAGCTTGAGACACCTGCATCGGTCTGTGACTCAAAGGCTTCCTGAGCCAGAGGTGGTGCCACCCTCCATGGATCCCTATTCCTCTGAGTTATCTAGTGTTCTGAAAACAGATGAGCTTTAGTGTTCACAACATCTCATGGCCAATTTCTATGGCTGACTTGTGTTTGGTGTGAAGAAAAACACATCCTTTAGTTACTTTCAAATCTGCTGCCCAGTCATTCCTTTATGATCCTTAGTTCCTGTCATGGAGGGCCCTTATGCACCTCCTTCGTGACATGCAAGGTTTTATAGACTCCTGTCATAGTCCTGCAGCCATCCCTGCCATACTGGGACTGGTTTCCCTTTCTTCTGTGCTGGTCTAAGTCAGAAGCAACAAGGTGAAGTCTACAGAGGCTGAATAAGAAGCATGGAAGAGAATATGGCTGTGTGGTTTCTTAACGCAAGCTCTTGCCTACTCCTGCAATTTGGCCCTAAATCTAACACAAGAGATTTCCTTATGTTATGTCTAAAGCTAATTGGTGCCAGTAGTAACAGAGCAATAAACCATTGATCTTTTCTGTCCTGTCCAGGAGGAAAAGAAAACAGGGACTTGAATGCTAAATTCAGTTTTCAACTTCATCAAGATATTGTTTCTGGCTTGGATGTTTCTGAGCTTTGGTTTTAGAAGCGTTCAAATTTATATCCTGAATGTCCATGCTCACCCAGAAATTAAATGAATTCAGGGGATACAACTGGTCTCTGAACAGCTGTTAGTTTGGTTTTGAGTGCTTCAGAGGATCTTATTAAAATAATAAATTTCCATAGGAACTGCTACTGCAGCACTTTTTTTTTTTTTCTCCAAGAAGGAAGTTATGCAAGGCCACTGGATGATATCAGCACATCTGGACAGCTTGGAGCCTGGGGATTTTTGAGGAAAAAGGAGGGAAACAGAAAAGAAATTTGAGGTTTTCTCAGCTTGGGGCAGGTAGTGGGATCCTGGAGAGAGAACTACAAACTCCGCCAACCCCAGGAGGGTCTTGCCTGGATCTCTGCTGTCCAAAAGGTCACTGAATTTGGCAGCCATCACAGACAGCAAATAGCTGCTGATTGCCGCAGTAGGAAGTGCAAGGCCAAGCAAATTCGTTCGTGATTCCAGCACTAAATGCTTACACCATAGCTACGGTTTGTATTTATGCTCTCAGGGCTCTGCAGAGGGAGGGCTTGTTCCCCCTCTTGCCTAAGTAAGAAATATTGCATAACAGACAGGTGCTGGATGCCTTGGAGCTACTTCTGCTCAGTCCTACTGATAGGAAAGCCACGGGATGCAGCGCGCAGGTGGAGTGGAGCCTGCTGCGGCTGCTGCACCTCACAGCTACCGCTTTGCAACAGCATCCTTTCAGTGCCTCCAGATGCAAGCCAGGGCAGCAGCTACTTGCTTTTTAGTTTAGACCCTTGTAGCACATATAACTACAACATCCCTGTCACATTCATGAGCCCCTGGGGCCTGACTGATGGTGCATGTGTTAGCCCCTTTAGCCTTCTGGTAGAAGCAGATCAGCTCATTTAAGCAAAGGTTCCTGAAAGGGCTGCAGAGGGGGGAAAAAACCAAATTGCTTTGGTTTAAGCTTTTGCACACATCCTCATGATATAACTGTTTTTCAATAGACCCACCTCTTAAAAACATACTTGGAGGTCACATATTAATGGGCAATCCATGTCTTCAAATGTAATTAAAAGCACTGATACAAAACTGCTTCTGTTCAGAAAGTTCCTGTGCTTGGCTAACTTTCAGGGGCTGGTCATTACTTTCAGCCATATAGTTGCTTAAATCATGTTGATTCATAGTCATCTGCAAGAGAAAAATCAATCCTGGAGTGCTTTGCTTGTGTAACAACGTACATTAGTGAGCCTGGAGTGCCTTTTCTATGAGATAATGCCAAGTAGTTAAAATATGTAGAGAGAGCCTCCTGAATTCATTATTAATCGATTTTCATCCTTTTAATATTCTTGCTTACAAAGAAATTCCTATATAACACACTGGCCTTTTTCTCTGCCAGTTCACCTCCTTCTTGGTCTTTGGGCTTGTTCCTTGGTGCTCTCCCAGTGCAAGCAGGCGGAGGGAATGACAGCAGGGATTGCCTGTTGATCAGCTCTGCATAAACTGAGTTGTATAAACTCAACATTAGGGTAGCCACAGTTAAAGGGAAGAAGAAAGCAGAAGAAAATGGCTAATACCCCTTGAAAATAGGAAAATAAGAATGTTAGCAGTACCAGCAGTGTGACAACAATCTGCCCCTTCTTTCTCTGGTGGCTTTAGCTGGCCCAGCCTGGGCAAACGGGAGCTGTCTTCTAGCCTGCCTGTAGGCACGCCTGTTACACTTCCTCCACGGTTTTCCAGACAGCTTTCTGGGGATAAAGTGATTTGACAGGAGTTGGCAAAATAAATAATTTCACTCACTACCTTGTGAAAGATAAGGAGTTTAGGAGCAAATGATGGTGAGTCACAGTCTTTCTTTAAAGGATTAACCGCATAACTTGGGTCATATCTGTTAGTTAGGCCTTCTCAGTCTGTACTGTCTCTAGAAAAGACTTTTAGCAGAGGCACAATTATTTTTTTTGCCAGTATAACTTATGTCAGCAGAATAACTTGTACCTGTAGGCTGTAGCCTGTATTCTACAACCATGTCTACTTCAGGTAATTTTACTAGTGTAGCTGCGCCATTCATCAGCCATATCTCCTTGTAGACTCTGACCTTCACAGCTCCATCAGGAAAAAATATATGACATGGGCTTGATCTCTTGGTCTGCTTTTCATAGGCTGCTGTACCTGTACTCTGCCTCAGTCCAACTTCCTACTAACCAGGGCTTAGGAAGCTTATTCTGTGCAATCTTTTTGACAAATCAAGTGTGTGCTGAAAATTAGTACCTAATGCACACGTGGCTGGCATGTGTACTATGGGACTGGGTCTCAGTTTGCTTATGTATAGATGATTAAATACAAAAATAGACTAAAGTATTTTTATGCAACAAAATATGTTTTGGATTGGACTGATAAGCATCTTTTCATGTGTTACTTCAATAGCAGCAAATATCTAGGGACTGCAAAAACCAAGGGTTCCAGTGGAAAATATTTCAACAAGAGATGATGAATCCCCCCCAAACAGTCTTTTATGCTTAAAATCAGAATTAAAATTATCTTAGGCAAAGCTGTTTACGTACTGGCAAAGTCACTATCCTTCTCTGAGACTGACAGATGTTTTATTGTCACTTGAACTGCAATGTAGTGCAAAGACCGTGTCTCTTATTTTGATAAATAATTTGTTGTATTTTCTTCTATTCTCCCACCTTCCTCTTTACATCCAGCCATATCCTCCCTCTGCTTGACCTGGGCTATCAGCTTGTAGCTTTACATTCAGACCATGGCGTCACAGAAACACCCACCGTTCTGAATGGTATTGCTGAGAGTCCTACCAAAGGCTCTGTTTCTCCTTAGGAGGTGAACCGAGGCATGCATCCATCAATGTGCTTTAATAAGCAATGATGTTAGATAAGTTTTCCAGCTGGAGGGGGAGGTATGTTGCTTTTCCCACCAGACAACTCCTACCCACCCTGGGGGCTAAGTTGTGTCTAAGGTCCGTTTCTGCTGATATTTTCTAACATACCAGTGCTCTCCCAGGACGCAGGCAGAGGAAGCATTGTGAGGCTTGGGGCTCTCCTACACTCACAGGCAATTCTTGGAAAAGCCCCAAAACCTTGGAAATTATACATGTGCGCCTCAAAACATGAGGTGTGATCCGGCATCAGTTATTTGCACAGGAAGCTATGTTCTTCTCTGCAGTTACCAACACGTGAAAGCTGTTACTCGTGCAGACCTCTCCTTTCCTCAGTCAGTTTAATGCAGCAGAAGTGATGACAACTTATGCAAGCAGTCTTCCTGGTACATGGGATTTTTTCTAAACAAGGTATTGAGACGTATCATTTTGGGCCTCTGTTGTTCAGAAACTGCTCATGCCATTCTTAATGAGCAGGCTAGGGAGTTTTTCCCCACCTCTATCTTAATATAAAGAAAATGTTTAAGATTGCCTTGTCCTTTTCAGCAATCTATAAAGCACTGTATTTGCAAATTCATGCCCACGTCAGATTATTTTTATCATTACAATTGGTGTCCCCGTGGAATTTGTAAACACGTTGCTGGCTATTTTCATCCTTCACATGAAAATGAATCTACTGGGTATCACAGAGCTCACTTATGAGGTTTTTTGATGAAAGACTTAAATTGCATCTGAAAAATATGAATTACAGGGCCTAATGTTCCCCAAGAGATTTTAATTTAATACACAAAAGGAGCTGCTCACTCCCTGCTGAGGTCATTACATGAAAATGTCTTTTCCAGTGAACAGAGTAATTGGGACCACTGGAGCTTGTTTCCCCTACCCCCCTCAAGATAAAGGATGGGTCAATTTTGGCTGCCTTGGAAGGCTTATAAGTTTTTTGAGTGATCATGCCTTAGAAGAATTTTGCTGCTGTTTCTATACAGAACAAAGAACTTGTGACAGCCCCTGTTCATGCTGCAGGTGTGGCTCAGGGCAGTGGCCTCTCCTTTCGCCATTACAACACAGGATTAGAGGAAACTGCTGAGGTCCAGGTTGCCATAAACTTGAGTATCCAAACCACGGTGCCAGCCTCCCATCCCTGCACCACACAACCCCATTGGAAGGCAAGAAAAAAGCCCTCAGAAAAATATCTTGGGTCAATGAGAAAGAGGGTGCTGTCCCAGGAGTTTGACGGTGTTGAAGGTCCCTGAAGGGGTTCATGGCCAAGGCAGTTGGCTGCCATCGAACAAAATCATGGAGCTGATCCCACCCATCTGCTTTTCCCTGGTGACTGCTCTGTGAAGATCTGAACTTTAGGGCCGGGCAGTCTAAGGCAGATCCAGTGAAGTCCCTGTATACTCATTTAACTCCAGGATAAACAAACATGTGCTGAGGTCACCCCCAAGTTATGGCAGGCTGGGAGTCAGAGGGATGGCGGCAGGTCAGGCCGTGGGGTCAGGGAGGATGAGCCCACCACAGACCCCACTACAGTCCCATTAACCTCAGCAACTCAGCTCCTGTGCGTGGTTAAAATTTAAACACTTGCGTAAGTGGTTTGCTGAATCAGTGCCAGAAAGATCAGTGTCTTGCAGGACTGAGCCCATTAATCCTCCCTTTCTGAGCAGTAAGGGGGGGACAGACAAGCCAGAAAACTAAACAGCTTCGGACTGTTTGATCCAATGAGAAGGGCAAATTCCAAAGTCAAGGAACCCTCAAACCCTCACGTGCTTTAAGAAAAAAAAAAAGACAAAGGGAGTTCAGGGTTTCTGTGCTGCAACAGTGCTTCAGGCTGTGGTAACCACAGCTTTGCATGGATGCAGGATATTTCTGCACAGCAGAGTGAGCCAAGACATTATTCATTGTGCTGGTTTGTAGGCACAGATTATGTGTATCACTAGTGTGAAATTCAGCCTCTTATTTCTAACTTGAGAAAAACTTTCCAAATACTCCTTTTTTTCTCAGTCTCCTATTGAAGAACAAAGCACTCAGGAGAATGGGCAGCTAGGAGGCACGCTCGTTCCCTGAGTGCCACTAAAATTCTTTAACAGAAACAGATTATAACAAGCACACTAAAAACAAGAATAAAAATATGCCTCAAACAAAAGCAATATATTTCCAAAAGAAGGCCCTCAACCACACAGGTTTCTCCCAGTGGGGAGAGGCTGCAAGAACAGACGACACTTCTTGGTCACATCACTTAACTGCACTCCTGGAAAGCACTCAGATCTGACGGTGGTGGTGAGGACACCATGAGACCCTATGCAGAACATAAACACTCCGCTGCAATAAAGGCTTTCACAATGGCATAGACGGAACCATTATTTTTCCCCCGGGTTTTAGGCACTGAATTCTTTCAGGAGCCATTTAATTATTTTGTTTTATTTCTGCTCAATCTGTATAGGAAAGCTTAGTAAAAGGACTGTTCATTTTGACAAGGTTCCTCAGGGAAACCTTGAGACAAAATAGCAGTAATTTCCTCCCTGAATAACTCACCAAGAAAAATAGCAGAGGAAATAAAGGGGTAATAACAGAAAGGGGAAGATTATCTTTTAAAAGCAATTGCTTGATACCAATATACAGTGAATGTATTTAATGTCATAAACAAAGGTTTACTTAGGGAAGACATGAGGAAATGTCAGGAGCAGAGAGACTCTTATAGACAAAATGAAATTAAGACTGGCAAGTGTAAGTGGAAAGGGGAGGGAAGGGGAAGAGAATCCCATTAGGGATGGTCTCACGGTCCTGCTGAAGCCTTAGTAGCTGGATCCCAAGACACTGAGCTGCCAAATCTGGGAGTCTGACTGTCTTTCTTCCTCTGTAGAGGGAGGCAGTTGAGGCACAGACCCATATATATAAATACACATATGTCTGTGGTGTGACCTTGCTTATAGGGAGGAGACAGGTTATAAAGTCCTGCTTCCCTGAACATGTAGGAGCTTTATTTCCTTTACTCTGAAATGTCCAGGCTTGCCGACCCCCAAGCTCTTGACCCAAGTGGACCCACCTTTCTTCCCATCCTCTGGCCACACTCCTGGCTCTGATGACACCTTACTTCTTCCAGGCACAAGGATGCCAGCAGTTCAGGCCTCTGCATGCCACCAGTGGGCCCCTCCTTGCAGGCCTGTCCCCATGCCCCAGCTGATAGCTTTGTGTTGCTGCTGGGAGGAACTTGACCAGGGTTCCTGCCAAGCCTGGGAGATGCTACCTTCCACTGGTGAAGAGGAAACCCCATCCAGCAGTTATTAGTATCTTATCTGAAAATAGATTTTCCCTTATGCTGCCTATGTTTTTAAACTGGTTAAGAGACTGTAGTGCCCACGACTGCAAAACATGGCTCAACAGTATTTTCTCATTCGTACTTGTTCTGATCCTTCTGGGCCATGAAACTTCAAAGGCTCACTCATGTTGCTGAATTTTAGCCTTAGCAGCAATAAGTTGTCCCTTTGATTTGATATACACCTGATTTTATGGTTTGCAATTGACTTGGTGACCGATCCCCAACTCTCTCAGTGGCAACACTTGTAGTGCGTCAAGCACATAAATCATGGCAGGTTTCAGGCTTGGACTTTAGGATAGAAACTCTCCCCTAGAAAAATGTGTTGGAAATACTCAGTTGGGTCCAGCTCACAGCTGAGGATACTGGTGACAGATTGGGTGCCTTGAGAGCAGTAACGGGTCAGTGTCCAACACATACGCCCTCAGGTGATACATCCTTCCTCCCAGCCAGGCAATCAGCCAGAGACTGGGATCTTAAAAGTAAACTCTAGTCCCATAAATTCATATGCTCATAAATTTTACAGCCACAGGGAGCATTAGGACTCTCTACTCTATCTTTTGTTTAATACAGCCAAAGAGTCTCATTCAACAAATTCTCCATCAAGCTCAGAAGTTCTGATTGAGCCATGGAGAAAGTTATCCAAATATTGACATAAGACTTAAAGGAATGGGGAACATCCTATATTAAACTGTTCTCATATTGGCTATGTATCCTCATTTGCTTTCTATCTTTGTAACACCACACATGTCTCACTTAAGTTTCCAGCTTTTCCTTTTTGCCTCTCTTTGTTCTTTGCCACATTGAATAGCCCTTTCCTCCCCCTGCCCCAAAACAAACAAAAATCCCTCATTTGGGCTTTTCCTGTAATGACTTGGTTTTCCAAACTACCCACAGCTATACTTCTCTCTACTCTTCCTTGGGCAGGCTACTATTTTGTTGCAAAAAGCTTATTTATTTTCTATTTCCTACTAATTTGTTTTACTGTGAGAAGCCCCAGAGAGCTAAAAACGAGCCTTTTGAAGGAGACCCAGCAGTCCTTTAAACTGTATGGGAATTTTTGTGATAGTTGTGCCTATAGGTGAGCCTGGCACAACAGATATGCATGTAGATGCTTAGCTTGAACACTGCTCTTCAGCTGAGGCTCTAGTGCTTGGTCCCACTTGTGCTCCTGCCTGGCTGTGGACCATTTCGACCCTGTCCCCAACCTGTGGGTTGATGTCTTGGTTTGAACTTGGACCTGCCTGACTTGCCCTGAGATCTGGGCTCTGGGCTGCCCCCCTGGTCCTGCCCTGTTCTCCTGCCCTGTGCTCAGGGCTGTGGGACTGCACCGCTTGTCTAATCATGAAACCCCAACTCCACTGGCCCTGATATCGCACTTACCTTGCTGTCCTTTGCTGCTCCACGGCACAGTTGAAAGAAAAATTTGTAGAGCAGGAGGCATCTGGTTTTATGTAGAGTGTGTGTGTGTAGCAACAGAGAGAAACTGTAAGTGCATTATAGACACAGTGTTGAGGCACTGCCACCACTAAAAAAACCCAAAGAAAAGAAAACATTTAAAAATTGCTCTTTTTAAGCAATTAACTCTCTAAATAGACACTCTGATCCCTAATTTTATAACATGGAATAAATTTTTCTGATTTGTTTATACAATTCCCAATCCTCTGTGCAGAATGGTACGTGTGTTCTGTTATTCACTGGCTGAAGAGACAACAAAAAATGAACTTCAGTGCTGTTGGCCACGAGCAACAAGGATTTGAGCACAAAGGCAGGGTTTTTCCCTGGCACCTTCTTTTACCTTTATGGAGAAATGTATTTTAGAGTGTGATAGGATACATAAACCTTGATTAAAAATGCCTTTTAGTCAGCATTTACAGTCCAAAAAGGAAGAGAAAAAAAGGTGGCAATGAAACCGTTAAAGCACTAAATGCCAGATTTCTCTTGGGTTGGTTATGGCTCAAACTGTGTGTTCTTAACATTCTGACAGATCTGTTCAAAAGAGTAGAGGCACCCCAAAAATAAAGGCCAGGATTTTGCTATTGCAATTTGCTATTGCCTTTGAAGAAGAAAAATACAGAGATGGAACTACTTAGAGCAAATGCTGACCCCGGAGTTGTACTGTACTGACTGGACTACAGGAGCTGTGTTTGGGCATTCTGGCCTGAGGTCGTCTCTCTTTGATATTAATTCTCTGCACAGGATTCTCCTCTCTAGTATTTTACTAGGCAGAACTCTTTGGGAAGGAGAAAGAGAAAGCAGTTATGAGAGGCATATACTATATAGAAAGGAAGAGAAGAAAAGCCTGGGGAATGATTGCCTTTACAACAGGCAGCTGCAGGACCCTATACACAGGCAATAGCAGTATGAAGCTCCCCTCCTTGTGATGCAGCAGATGTGTCTAGCAAAGACTTTGAGGAAGGCTCAGCAACAAGTCTGGGGGTGGTCACAATTGTTCTGACCATCTCTCTCAGGCTCACACTGGGCCAAGTATGTGCAAATTTCTGCTAGACAGGAGAGATACAAGCAGGAGGAGAGACGCCAAGTGGAAACTGCCCTTCTTATTTAGCAGTCCTTGTACAAACACTGCATGAGAGAGCACCATTTCAGAAGGATAGGAAAAGGGACAGCGCTAGGAAATGGGAACAAGGAGGTAGGAAATAGCACTCTGTTAGCAGGAGCAGTGCTCCGTGAGCTCTGGCTGAGCAGACAAAAGGCAGCAGAGAGTCCTCAACTAACTAAATTGAAATCAGGCAACTGCCAGTTCTGAAGGGATCTGCAATCCTAGACCTGCCTGTCATCGCTTTGCCCAAAATCTTCCCCCAGGCACAACCAACTTAGCTCTCCATGAACGTAAACAGAACTGGATTGATAGATGCACTTGTCGAGCTCAAATCACTAAAATAAGAATTAGAGCTCTGACTTGACACTAATAACCAATAGATCTTAAACATGAAACTGAGCATAAAGCAAGAAGTCAAAGTCAGGCTGAGCATGAGAAGGACTCTCACTACATGTCGTGGCAAAAAAATCTGTACATCTCTGTGATCCTCTGCCCCGTCCCTTCCTCTGAGAGGGCGCTCTGCTTATGGAAGGTTACTGCATGCAGAGGAGGCTGCCTTCTTCCTCCCCTCTCTCCCTCCCATACTCTGCCTCTCTGCTTAATAGCTCATCTCACAACCCACACAGTTCCTGGCCTCTAAGCCAAGTTTATATCCAATTTCCAGCTTATCAGTATTTTCACACTGATAGGCATCTGCTTCAGGCTGCTTGCCTTTCCCAGGCCCCCAGCCCATGAACGCTGGGGCAATTCCTCACCACACTCTTCACACCTCCTACAAGTAACTACAAACTCCTCTTGGAGACCAGGTGACAAGCGTGTCTGCCTTCCCCTCTTCTTTATCCTCCTCCTCCTTGCCTTGCTTCTTTCGTGATGTAACTAACTCCACATCGTGCTTCTCAAACTGCAAATCTGGTCTCTTTGGAGTCTGAGATTATCCCTAAAATGACTGGAGAAGAGGAAGGCTGTTCAGACCCCTTTTGGCTTGCATAAACCGAAAGGACAGCCTTCTCCTTTTCCTCCTGCTGATTTTTAAAATAGAGCTATCAGTTTTCCATATAGTCATCCTGCCTGACTTAATGAGCCATTCTATAAAGACTTCACATTAACACGTTTATATGTTTGCCTGGCTGGGTTCTTTAATAAGTGTGCCTTTGGTTCAGGTGCTCCCAGCAGACCGCACTCTGCCAGGCTGCAGGAAGCCCTCTGTTTGTTGCAGCTGCATCCCCAAATTATGCTCTGCAACTGATTGCTTTTGGGGCGATTGCTCAACTGTAATAAGCAGGACCTTAGATAAATTGAATGTTTTTCTACAGAACCCATTAACACCATGCCTTGGAGAGGCTGGGATTGGTCTCATTCTTAGCAGTTTTTTGTTTCTGCTGTATTAGCTGAAGATGCCAGCAGGAGGATTATAGGCTAGATTAGTCTAGATTATAGGAGTGTAAAGGCTAGGCTAAGATATCCTTCTAACCTAGGATGTGGCTAGGAAGTCTGATGTTAGACATGCAGGGGGCACTGTTAGGTTTGGGGAATAGCCCTAAAAGAAGGGGTGGATGGTAAGCTGATTTTATACATTTTTCATTTTAAAAAAGGGCTCCTGGCAAGCCAACCCCATCCTTGCCAGAACAGGGATGTCTACTCTGGTTTATTGACTCTTCAGTGAAGCCTGTTTCCAATGTCAGGCTCATTTCTGTGACTGCTGCTAGAAGTTCTGCACCTGCAGGGCTTTTTTTTTTTCTCTCTCTTTTGCCCCTGTGCTGGGTAAACTTGAGTTTTGACTGAGGTAGCAGCCGCAAGCATGCAGACAGGGAAAGTTAAGCCTATCTACTGTACCTACACTGAAAGCTCCCTGTGAAATTGGAGTAGCACTTAAATGTTGTGTGACGAAGCTTTCTGTTCCAGGTTTTGTAAATGCTTTAACAGAAAAAAAACCCCAACTTGTCAAACTATTTCTGTATCGTTTGGGGACAATTATGGTATTGCCAGATTAATTACAGTGTTTCTACAATGCTCTCCCCTGATTCTACTATTAAAACACAGCAGAAATCAGAGTCTGTTTTGACCTTTCTTCAGAGCCTCCTGTTAAAGTGACTTTCACAACAGAACCCAATTTGTCACATTTTATTTGTACTTTAATTTTATTATTAACAGAGTAATGAAGCTGGTAATGGGTTTCCCGATGCTCCCTTTGGAAATGTGAACTGTGTCCCTTCCTTACATCAGTCTGCTGTCAGCCTTTGCAAAATGCTATTAACTGTTACCAGAAGCAATTAGTCAAAATAGCAAGTCAGCTTCAAAAGGAGAGACTCCAGATTCCCTCAGTGGGTTAGGAAAAGCGCGTTAGTAGGATTTAGTCTTGCCAGCAGACACAAGATTTAGGCCCTGCTGTAGGTGTGTGGGTTAATGACACACAGACATGCAAATGTATCAGACTTTCACTTGCTTGAAGAAGCAATGCCAGGTTAAAAAAAAAACCAAAACAAACAACTTTCCGGTGTCATTAACAGCAATCCCCATTGTGCCAGATTTACCCATGTTCTGTTTTAAGATACTTACCGTGCTCCAGCCTTAAAAATCCGTGAGTGAAATCCTGGCCCTCCTGCAGGTGGTAGGAGACTGCTCCTGACAACACTGAGGCCAGGTTTTTGTCTTCATTTTCTGGCCCAAATAATTATTGTAAAACCATTCTTCCCTCACCCTCCAAAGCATCAAAGTCCGACCCCCTTCCCAGACAGCTCCTTTTGTTATGCTGGTGCCAGAAACTCACAAAATTTCTAGAGGGACATGCGCAAACCTGGCTCAACCTCGATGCTTCGATTTCTGACCCCCCCCCGCCCCCGTTTGGCACCATCATTATGCAGACAGCTTATTTTCGGGTCAGTACTCCAGCACAGGGCTGACAAAACTGCATTATTGTATACACACAAAACTGAAAACATGCTCAATAAATGGTCCCTAATAGGATGAAGTAGGAGTTTGAACTCTTTTGAGGCACTAGCTAACACCTGATTAAAAAAGCCAGCAGTCCTCAGCTCCCTCACCACCGCCCTGGATAAACTGACAGGGAGGAATCTGGGGGAGGCAAAGCATCAGGTATTCTATCCCACATGCCCAGCGAAGTTTCAAGCATATGCTCTGGCATGCCTGCCTGCCACCTACAGACTGCTTTCCATATTGGACAGACCAACAATTCCCCCCTCCTCTTTCTCTCCAATGTTGGAAAACGATGTTATCAGTCGTTATTTCCAACGCATTGCTAATTACATGTGTATTGCATGCGTGGGTCCAATTAAAGGGGCAAGGTCACAAAAACAACAGAAATACCACAGATTATGGAAAACAAAAAGATTATCCATTTGTACTCAGGACTGGGTGATGAGGTTTCTGTCTTTATGCAGAAGGTGAATCTTTCACATGTTATTTGGCCCTCACTCCTTCAAACCCAGTCCCACCTCCCTTGGATGGCAGCAGTGGCCCTGACGGCTGCCCCAGCTGGGGAAGCTGCAGTGAGGGGCAAACTCTGGGGTGAGTTCACATGCCTCTCACAACCGTGCCACGTGCTGATACTCCCGCATCGGGGCTTTTTTGGAGGCAAGAGAACAACTCAGCATCAGAGCTTGCTGACATTTTTCCTCAAAGAAAACAAACAGCTGAACCCCACCCAGGGACTTGGACAAACTATAGTCTGGATTTAAAAAACCCACCTTAATTCTGCCAAAACCTCACTAATTAAGAATATGCAGCTCTAATGATTTTGCTGAGTATTTGCAGAGCATATTCCTGCTGGGTATTCTTTCCTCCATTGCCTTCAAGTGAGTGTTTGCAGTGTATAATGGTGAAAGTGTTTCTTTTCCCCTCTAAGTGCAGAAGGCTAATAGAAGAGCTAAAAGTCTAAGACTAAAAGCCCAATACAGTCTACTCTAGGATGCAAGAACAGCACATTTTATCTTCCTTTTATATGAGCTTAATGACAGAAAAAGGACAATCCTTTGGTCCTTCATTCAGCTATTTCCACTGCTGGAGGAACAACTTCTTGAAAAAACACAATGTATTGTTCAAACACTCCCATAAAAATGGCCTCTCTTACTATCCAAACACATTGTCCGCTGTCTTAGATCAAATGTGGCTCTTATTCTTAAACATAAGGATTAGAAGGCATCCATTAAAAGGAGAGTTTAAAATTCTATTAAAAAACAAAAGTTCAGAATCTTAAAAGACTAATTATTTGTACAATCTTCCAGATCAAACACTGCTGAAATAAAGACTTTAACTGCTTTATCAGATAAAACCTGTGTTCAAAGATTGCAAGGGGAGAAGAGACTATTAAGGTAATCTAGTTTGACCTCATGACCTTAGGTTTTGGCATTTCACTGGTACAGAATCTTTTCATTTGTTCATATAGCTAAATGGAAAATTGAATAAAACCATCAAGAACACAACAGACTGCATAAACTTGAAAAACCAGACCATGTGTTTTCATGTTGCTTTAATTTGTGTCTTCGTAGGCAAGGCTCAATACTTAAATGGATAGTACCAAGTCCTCTGCTGATGCAGTTAGTGCAGCCCTCGCTGAAGCTTGTGGATGTCATTTGCCATCAGATGAGGATCTAACCTGAAGAGTTTCCAACTGCAAAGGCAAACTAAGTAAGTACAAAAGTGCAAATACTTCAGAAGGGTAACTTGTAGAAGACTCTGGGTAGACTACATTTCCAAAGTCTCTCTCTTTTTTGCCTTTCTCTTTTTTTTCTTTTCCTGTCTACTGTGTCTTTTATAACAAGTGCTTAGGATTGTGTTCACCATGCCAATTTTCAGCAGGACAGGAGAAGCTGGTGTGCCTGCCTTTGTGTGTGCATTTTCTAATCTGTTTGAGCTGTCTGATGTCTTCATATCTAATATATTCTGGATCTTTGATCTGAGTTGGAGGATGTCTCAAGGAGGAACGATGATTCACAGGAAAACAGGATATCCACGGGGGAGCCAGTTACCCAGTCCAGCAGAATTAATCAGCATTAGGTGTGTGAGCGCTTGCTCTGAAACACTGTAAATAAGAAAGAGTCACAAATGATTATAGGTATGGGAATAAACAAAGGAAGAGAGAAACACAATTTAAACCTCTAAGTGTCAAAAATGGTTTCTGAACCACCCACTTGATTTGTTGGTGGAGCAGAACTGTCTGGTGACCAGACAAAAACATGACTTCTGTTTTGCAGAGGCACTGTTTCCACATTTGCTTCTGTTCTGTCTCCTAGACTGTTTTTGCAAACCAAGGACATGCCTAACACTGGGTAACAGGGCTGAAATGCAGGATGCTGCCTTCCCATGCCCAAACAACCTAAGAGCCTGGATATAGCTCGGTGCTCTCTCCGGCTTGCTCTGTCTTGCAGTATGGTTTCTCATTCTCTTTCTTGAATCGTGGCCTTGTTTCTGCCAGGGAGTTCCTGCAGCTGGCCTACGCTAGAGCGCGGGAGCGTGGAGCAGCCTCCTGGGAAAGAGGCGAGCTAATGCAGGTGCCCACTTACTGGATTTGCTGAGGGGCAGCACATACCTTGCTAAGTAGTCCCTGGCTGATGAGGAGCGAGCTGGTGCAGCACTGGTGCGCTTTAGCTTCCCATAAGAGGATGGTGACTGCATCCTTCCTTGCACCCCTTGGGCTGAGTGGCAGAGGGTGCCACCACTGCAGTATCAGTGGCCGAGTGTTTAAGAAGTGGACATCACCATCTCCTTTTCCTCACACTCACATTTTCAGAATGAAGCCCTTGTGATTGCATTGCATAAAGGCTATGAGCCCTCTGCCCAGCGTGTGCCTGAGGCATGGAGAGCCTCACAGAAGCAAACTACCTTGTTGCTAGATCCTGTGGAGGAGAGCTGGGTGCCAGAAGGGCAGCAGCTCAGGCTGGGGAGTTTCTGAGTATTAGCAGGAACAGAGCTGGAGCAATTTTCTGTTCAAACAGGGAATTTTGGCTTCATGTCAAAATTCCTTCTAATTTGTCAAAAATTTCTGTCAAAAGGTGCCTTTTAATCCTTCATTTTGACTTGATATGCCTTGGTCATATGGGAAGGGAAAGGGGAAGTCTCAAGATAGTGGCCTTCCATTTAGCTGCTTCAGGTCTGTTGTAGGTCCTGTTGATGGTGCCCAACTCCTTTTTCAATATCTGCACCTGCACATGGCCCAGCACTGAGCAAAATCCTTGCTGGCGTGCCATGGCCCTGTGCTCCTGGGATGTGGGTGGATGTTCATGGTGATGCTCCCTCTGTGCTGGTCCCTCACTCCATATGCATGTCCAACGATCACTCCTGCCTCACACAGGCGTCCTGGGGAAAGCCCCTCATGAAGGCAAGGACGCTACTGCTGCAATGGGGACAAACCCTGTGCAAAGGAGAGGACTGCGAACTCACTTCCATGGCTGCTTCTGGGGCAGCAAGCTGATGGGGTGGGGAACGACTCTTAACAGTCAATGATTTTGTTAGAGAGCTGCTGTATATGAGATGCAACCGCCACCTATGTCAAATGTTTTGTTTTTCAGAAGGAGGAATCCAACCATAAGGTATTTAGGTACCAACACCAAAGCACCTTATACCTCAACGACCTGCAAATGGAACTTCTGAAGCCCAAAGGGATGCTGTAACCAGTTAACTTAACAAAAAGAGGAAATGCTGGGGGTGTTTGACTTTACAGCCTTCAGCTGGCCTGTTTCCAGCACAAATGCCTCATGTATGGTAATGGATTTCAAATACACTAAAGAGTACAGCCACAAAACCAAAACAGATCTTAACATTTGACCTTATTGGGGAAAACAAGCCTACTATTACCAAAGAAAACTAAGCATGCCTAGCTAATTGACTCATCTTAGGACAAGTTTTCTTTCCATGACTGAACCTTAGGAATGTAAAGCCTTGCCATCTTTCATCCAGCATGGTTTCCTTAGATCTCACATGGAATAGCTGAAAATCACCAGCCACCTCCTAACATTTTGAGTAGGCTGGCCGGTATAGAGAGGGGAAGTGGAGGGACAAACATAACACCAGCAACACCTTTGCCATAAGGGCATTTCTGTGTTTTTTTGTGATTCAGCATTTCTGAAACAAAATATGAACATCAAATCAATTAACTATGTGCTGTTACATCCTTGTTGCTGTTTGCTCATCCACCCACCGACATTCCACATAAAATTACCTAATAATCAATTTGAAGTATTTTAAAGTAGCTTGTTTTTATCCCAAGCCAGCAACAGAGTTAGCAATCCAGTATCTAGATGTTAAGACAGTGCTCTCGTCTTTAAAGATATAAGCCATAAATGGTTGCCATGTGGTGTAAGTATCTGGTATTTTATGTATCATTAAAAATGGCCATCTGTAGATGCTGAGACCCCTTAGAAGCAAAGGAAAATTCCTTAAGACATGGAATGACATTTTTAGCCACGTTTTTTTAAGACATTCATAATTTAACATTCACAACTAGAGACTGACCACAACAGTCACCTAAGATGGATGACACCTATTGTTTGTAAACCATGAAAGCAAGGTAAGGATTCCCTGCTATGAGATGTAGTTGGTCTCAGAGGACCTTTCAAAAGCAACAGACCAGTGGCCTGTCAGATAAATCAGCTGAAGGTTATCTTGAGCAAGCACGCTTACTTGTAGATTGTTTGGTTTCCCTGGCTTTTGGCAAGTCACGCTAAAACGCATCATTTTTTATTCTGTTTTGATTAAACCATCCCCATGTTAAACACAGGTTTGAAAGGCAGTTTACAGGTCTAAACTGAAGTGTTTATAAAACCTTAGTGTGGATTATCTTGCAAAAAATGAGGACTTCTGGAATAAGCTGCAGTGACAAATTCATTTTATATTCTGTTTAACATACATGTCAGTAAACTCAACGCGAGATAAATCTGTTTGAGAACCCATACAGAATGTTTAGCTAAGGGTAAAGCATGGTATGTCTTTGTTTTATGGTATATCTTTGTTTTTGGGGTGGGCCAGACTGTGTTCAGCCTAAGTACGTTGACTGAGATGAACCGCATGTGATGTGCATTTGAATTTGCTTGTATGCAAAACACTGCTGTCAGACTTTCTGGCAGGGGACTGGCTGATACGGACCAACTGTGGGTTGCTCTAGCCTCAGGGCATAATTTACAGCAACCTGAATCTACAGCAAGTTACTTGAGAAGTAAAAGGAGCAAATGTGTGAACAGCAGCAGTAATCAATGCAGGGCAGGGCATCCCTATAAACTTAGTAAGTTTGTTTTCTTTCAGCTATGACCCAGAAGTTGGGAGTTGTGTCAGGGGCTGTAAAGCTACAGATCAAGATATCTGAGGCCAGTTACAGCAAAAGTGTCTGCCTCTGGTTTAGGTCTTGTCCTCAGAAGTGACAGGTAGGTCATTCTGTAGCTTATTAAAACCCAAATGGGAAACGTAGACACATTTAATAGAGTCCACATTCCAAAACCAGTATTATATGGACAGCAGGGGAACATGCTGCCTTCAAAATCACCAGCAAACATCATGTACTGCAATGAGAAATCAATTGAGGTCTGAGTTGAAAGAGAAGAGCTACAGGCTACGTGTCGATTCTTTTTCTAGTGAGGGCTTTTAGCAGATAACAGGGAAGCATCTGCATGGGTGTCACATAAGCTGACCAAGCCATGTCCTTACTGTAGCTGTATTTGTACTCAGCCTTTAGCTAGCACCTGCTTGCACCCTCTTGACGAGAATAGGTTGTGTGAAGATGCCAGACTCTGCCTGGGTGCTCTGAGAAGCAACACTTGCCCGTGCCTTTTAATGTTTAAACAACTGTGCAGGATTTGCCAGAGGGTGTCTGACAGAGTTGTTAAAAATTGATCCCTGAGTAAACATCCCTGGTGCTATTTACTCCAATTCAGCTGCTATAATTTACACCATCTGGAGAGCAGCCTAATCCTGCACCGGCAGATCTCTGAAGTATTTGCTACTGATTTGAACAGAAGGATCCTTTGTGGCAAGGGGAGTGCAATTTCCCCATCACTAATGACTCTGGACAAGAGAATAAAGATAGACTACAATTTAAAATAAAAGGAATTAATTCAGAATGAAAACATAATTGCCAACACAGCGGTCACAGGCTTGTGCCCACGCAGGACATCCATGTATGCTGACATATAGTATAGATGTTGGTTACATGAACGATTAAATGAAACTGCTAGACACTAACAGAGGAGAGGTATGGAGTTTAACCGTCTCTCAGGTCTGGTCACACTCCTAGATTGGTGGTTTTTCCTGTTGTACAAGTTGTAGAAGCATCTCAAGGAATATCCATTTGGAAATATGCTAGCGGGAAGGGAAACAGTATGATGTTCAGTACCACAAAAATCTGTCTTCTAGAAAAGTGTGATTTTGTCCCAACTCCGTTTGAACAAGGACAGATATATCTGCAAGTACCTGCTAATTTTTTCATTGTTAGTGGAGATCCTGCTTCAAATACGGCTCATCTGCTCTGCCTGGCTAAGTGCGATGATTGCTCACTATCAATCAGTACCCATTCCCCTGGTCCCTTCTCCCTGTTGTCCTATAAACTTACCAAATGACACGTCTTAACATTCCTCTTTATGACACATCTGTTGTCTTATCATTCTTTTTCTTCAAGATACCGCTTCCGACTCTTGACCCTGATGTCTTCAAAACACCTAGAATAGGAAAGAGACATATGTAGATTGCCTCATTCACCAGGTTGAATTTTCTGTTATATTAGTCACTTCCTGGAATTAATCTTTAGAACATGAGCACACCACAAATTGCTAGTCAAGTAAGTATTTAAGATGTGTATACAGTAAATCTCTGGAGTTAAAACCAGGACGTCGGGGCATGGAGAACAGCAATTTCTTACCTACTGCTTCCTTCCGAAACTCAGAGAAATGGTAATACTTGTGACGGCATTCAAAATTTTGGAGATAGTTTTACCGGTAGAAATCTATGCTTATATTAATTAGCATAGTTCTAGTTTACTGCTAAGTGTAAGTGTCCCTTTTAAAGAAGCTTAAAATGATGCAAAGTTTCTTGAGTTCATTAACTACAAACCTTCACCTGATTCTACTAGCAAAAGTTTCAGGCTCTCAAAGCATACGTAACACAGCAATGTTTTTTTTTAACTTTGGCTGGTTCAGGTAATTTCACGTTTGGCATAAAAGATGATGATACAAGACACGTTGACATCACCACATGTTTATAAAAAGAACATACAAGTGCACAGTGACATTTTACACAGTGGTGGCACATAAGACACTCACAAATTTGAAGTCCGATGCTGTGGGGTGCCGAGTACTCTTAACTCTCATTAAGTTCAATGCGAGTTGAGAGTGCTTCGTGGTTCAGGTGCTCGGGCCCTCAGAGAGGCTCTGCACAGTAAGGAATTGTACCGAGAGTCATGTCTGAGCCAAGAGTAATTTCTCCTTTCTAGTACGCGCGTTTCTAATTGCTGGATTAGTACAACTGGCTGATAATCACAGTAATATAAATGATTTTCTGGTACTGAAGTGCTCTTTCTGAAAGTTAATAAAGCTCACTCAACATTGCCTGCAGTCTTACAACACACCATAATGGAATAATGTAATGAGTACAATGTGAGTATAGTGCAAAAGCCGATGTAAAGCTAAAAATGGATCTAGGATAGTGCTGTTCTTGAATACGAGCAGTACAAGGTATGAATTACTTTTTGACCTGGGTACAGGAGTCAATCTGTGAGCAACGCAGCCCAGCTCACATTCAGGTTCACTCCTGATTTTTTTCCAAGATTTACTTCCCACCCTTTTCCTCCAGTTGTTTTATATGTGCTCATCCTTGTTATTTCCATAAAGGTGATCATGCTTTTAATTTACATCTTCCAGTTTTTTACAGGAATTTGGTTGTTAAAATGGTTTTATAAACTTCTCTAAGAATGCGATATAAGGACGCAGCAGAAAAAGCAACTCTATTTAAAAATTACAGGTCAGTGTGAAACTTTCAGGAATGTGTAGCTCTGTAACACGTGAGACTTGTCTCCTGCACTAGTTACCAATACACCTTAAAAATGTATTGGTAACTCTAAATTGCTTTCACTATGTGCAAACAGAATTCTATTAAATTTCATTATTCTGGGATCCATCCATGTCCTGTATGGCCATAATGACAAGTTTCTTGCTATAAGGGCACATCAACTGTATGTAAGACCTCTAGTCCCCTATCTTCCCCTGCATGAATAAGACAAAGCCCTGTTTAGGGAGAAATTGGCTTTGTCTACCTGTAAATGAAGGCCGCCTGAAACACAGTCTCTTACGAAGTTGATGGTAATTGGTAATGCCAAATCCTCATTACAGCAGTGGCATTTTTACCAACTGTATGGTGGATTTTGCAATTAAGAACACACAAAGAATTATTCCTTTCTTGCGTAACAACATTTTAATGTCAATAAAAAGTGGTTTTATAGTTCAAGATTACAAATAAAAAAATATTTCATCTTGACCCTTTTGCTATTTTCCCTCAGGGAAGTCTCCAAATTTTAGTTAGGAAGCGTTAAAAGCACAAGGTGGATGGATGCTCGCCCTACAAAAAAGCTGAAGGACTCCCCCCCCACTTTGCCATCGCTGGATATTTTGAAAGGGAAGGTTTCGCTCCAAGTAGGCCTGACGAGCGTACTCTCTCTCTCTCTCGTGGCAGGTGAGACCACGGGGGCATACACAACCACCAGATCCTTCCAAGCTGAACGCAGCTGGAAGGGTTCTAAAAGGAACGAGTCGAGCGCCTCTCCAACTACCGGGCTGCATCAAGAAGGCACAACATAAGCAATGGTAAAGTCAGTAAACAAAATTTTACTGTAATATTTCATAACACAGATACTGTATTTCTCTTTTAAGTGTAAAGCTACCGTCTTACACAAGAAAGATGGACAGACCCTTTTCCAAGACTAATATGGATACAATAAATATGGAGTTTTACATACTAGGTCTGTACACCGAAACTTTGTCCCACAGCCATAAAAATTTACATTTAACAGTGCAACATATAATTTAATCCTTTATTTATCTGACATAGGATGTTTACTTACTAAACACAAGCAACTACCTGGTTTTAATATACATATTTTATATATATATATTTTATATATATATATTCAACAATCTGTACAGGTTTCTAAACATAAAACTCCAAAAAGGCACAATTGTCTATACAACATGTACAAAAATGGCTGGAGCTGACAAGAAACAACAATTATTGGTCAAGAGTTCATGATTGCACGAAGATTAGTAATGGGTTTGTGTCAGAAAAATGTGCTTTAAGGAAAGGAAGGTTTGCAAAGAAACCTGTAAGTGTTATAAAAAAAAAAAGAAACAAAACATAAAAATAAAAACACAACAAAAAACAAAAAACTAGGTTGCTATTACAAGTCTATCCTCATCGTCACTGCTGCCATCGCTAAACTGCACCGTGTTTTGCCGCCGGGACAAGGGGGCTGGCCTGTGTACCTGTCTGTCCGGGGAGACAGTTTGGTGGACCGGGGACTTGGTTAACGCGTCGGGATTCGCCTTGGGGCGGGGCTCTGCTGGGGCAGCCCGCTTCACCTGGAGGGAAGGGATGTCACGCTTTGGCTTGGTGGGGTTCGCGAGGTCAGTCTTTTCGGGATCCGCTTTCCCCGGACCGTTGGGTCGCTCGTAGTCGGTCAGCGGGGTGGGCTCAGGATGGCTCTTCCCGCCGTACCGCTGGCCACTGGCTGCTGCCGGAGAAGTAGCCCCGCCGGCTTGGCCGACCTCAGCTGCAGGGAAGCCAACAGAAGCCGGCTCCGGCTGCGTCTCGCAGGCTTTGCTGCCTGAGGCAGGCCCTTCGGAGGCTCCTTGCCCCTCAGCGCCAACAGGGCTGACGGAAGGGATGAGGGTCGGCAGGGCAATGTTCAGTATCTGCAAGCCGGGAATGTGAGCCTGTGGACTGGGGTTGCCCTGCGGGGCCGCGCCAGCGGTCAAAACCTGGAGACCCACGGCATTCAGGGTAATTCCCGAAGGACGCATCTGCGGGGCGATGTTTGTGTTTGCCAGGCCCAAGATGTTCACTGTCTCCATGCCCAGCGGTGGCAGAGGCTGCAGGCTGGGTGTGCCGAGACCCTGGATGCCCGGCACGCTCACCTGTCCTATAGGAATGCACGGCACGACGCTGTTCACTTCGGCGACGCCCACGGGATTCGTAGCGGCGGCGGCAGCTGCGCCACCTGTCTCGCCGAGGGCGCTGGTAGTTCTGTGAATCACGCTAACGGCAGGGATAGTGAGCTGCACCGGCCCCGCCTGGATGGGAACGAAGGTGGCCAGGCCGGCAGGGACCACCTGAATCCCCCCGACCGGTACGGTGCCGTAGGGTGCCTTGGCTTGCCGCTGCGAGTGCAGGGGGAGGTGGCTGAAGAGGTGAGTCTGGGGAGCCCTCAGCTCGGCGGCGTGCTGCGGGCACCCAGCCAGCTTCTCCTCTGGGGTGTCGGTGTAGGGTGATGGCGCTGTCGTCTGCATGCTGTGGTCCGCCGGCGAGGAGGGGGAGCTGACGGAGGGTGTGCTCTGGGAGAGAACAACACAGGCGTGTTAATGCGGTGGCCACCGCTATCCTCGAGTGAAATGAAAATGCAAGGTAGCTGGGACTGCTTCCCACACTCCCTTTTAAGAAAAAACAACAACAAACCAGTTCACAGTATATACTGCCCAGCTTGAACAATGAACTGATTTCCTTCCTTTCTTTTTCCAACTCCTTCCTCACCCACTAATTGAATTTTCCTCTCCTAATTACCCTGACTAATTTCTCTTGAACACTAGTACTTGAAAACACTGATGAATATCCTTTGTATGTGTTTTTTAAGGAGCGAGAAGGCTTTGGAGAACTGTTTTCTGTGGAAATCACCTCAGGCAAGAAGGTTAAATAAGCATAAGCTGGCATTTTTTATGCACTGGGTTCCTCTCCTGGAGGCGTCACAGCCTCTGGCAGGCAGAGGCAGCGTCATAGCACATCTGTCTGTAGGTCCTTCTAATGTGGAAGACAGGCGATACCCAGCGGATGCAAGAGATGGATGACAACTACAGCACCCGAAGAAGTGGAGGTGACAGGCGGATACTGGAGTGAGACGTGGGACCCACATCCCACTGCTGCCTCAGCTCGCTGTGATTTGGTGCCCATGCATGGACTGATAATCCTATTTTTATGCTCCCTTTTCTTCTCATGTAGCCTGTGTTACCGACCAAGGCTGGCAACTGCTTTCCTAAAAACACCTAAACCAAGAAGTCTTAAATTGCAATTGCAGTCTTACAGTATCTAGCTTTAGGCGTATTCATAACACATAAGGAGGAGTCGTGCAACCCTACTTAGTTTTATACCGTTGTAAACTGTAATTCTGTGGCTTTGACCAAACTCTCAAGAAATCTTTCGAGCGGGCTCAAAACTGAAACACTAACAGAAACGCTTTTTGAAAACTGCTGGTAGGAATTCTGTTGGTTAAAGGAGAATATGATTTACTGACTACGCAGTGCCAACCAGTCTAAATGGGAAGATGAGTGTGAGAAGGAAGCCAACATCTTTCTCAGAAGTAAGTCCTGTCTGACACCTCACAAGAAATCCTGATAAAGTGGTATGGATGCTTTCTAAGGAACATACAACAGACTTCCTGAGCTGTCTCGACCCCTTGTCTCGACTGCAAGAAGTGGGATCCACAACCGTTCACAATAGGAACAGACTGTAGATTAACCCTCAGACACACGGCTGCCACTTCTTTTGGTCTGGGAAAGCAGGAGGCAGTCTGGAAAAAGGAATTACTGCCTTATATTACTTACACGCCTTTTAAAAAATATATTAATGCAGACAATGATTACAGCTATATTAATGAAGACCTTTCAATGTTTTTAATTGCGTGTGTATTTTCTTGAGGCTTCAGTGGTTCTGTTTGATGAGGGAGTAAATTCAGTCAAATGCATTTCTGGTATCTATTGGCAACAACCGAAACCCAAAACCCAAATATTAAGATCCCACCCCTTCTGTGGCAGGTATATACAGTGATCAGAGACCACTACATTTTGTTCTCTGTTATACATCAAAATCGCTCCAATTTGTATCTGCCACACAGACTCACAGTTCTTACAAGCAGGAGTGAACCTGTGTCAAACAATGAAATGCAGCAACAATTTTTACTGTTTCTCCTTGTCAACAGCTCACTATCTTCAATTTTGTAAAAAATAAATCCAGTAGTACAGATTTTCAAAGAAAAAACAAGCCAGTAAGTACTTAAACCAGAATGAAATTTTTACTTAACTGTTTATGCTTTTGAAAACTTCGTGCCACTTATTTTTCTATAACTGCATGGATACACTATTTGTAAATATTGCACTTATCACAGAGAAGGCAGTAATTGCTCCTTTAGTTAAACCATATTTTGCGTGACATTTTTCTGAGCATTATTCTGCAAAGTTCCAATGCCTTCATGGTCTGCAGTAAGAATTCAAAACTTCCAAGAGATATCCTTAGGGTCAATCAGGTATGTGACTTGTACCATCCCCATTACAGTCCATGAAAATATTGCTGAATTGTAAAAGGCTTAACGCCTGACAGTTCTCCTTTGTGATTTCCTCAGCAGAGGTTTAAAGGCAACAGTCGGCAAAAGTACTGAATGCTCCTGCAGCCTCGCACACAGACTGACCTCATCTTTCTGCATCCTGCTCTGAGAAGCCATGTGTCTAGAAGAGGCATGAGCAAAACTGATCCTTTTCTGATTAAAACGTTCTTTCAGCTTGGAGAAAAATTTAGAGCGCTGGGAACTCGGGTCTCAGTTCTGTGCTCGCCTCTCCTTTTGTTATTGTGCAAGGGCAATCTGCTAGTTTCCTTGAACATCTGGTGCTCTAATTCTACTACTAAGCATATTTAGAGGAGAGATAAGGAATTGCACAATTTTTTAATAGTGATAAGGCAAAAACCTTTGGGACTAGATTAATTTCCCTTGGGAATTACCAATGATTCTATCGTCATATTTCAGAATGAAATGACTTCTGAATTCTATCACTTTCCTCTGAAAACTTCATAACCACCACCATTTGTTCATTCTACATATCTGTTACATTCCTTCTTATTTCTAATGCAATCTACCAGCTCCAGACTTCAGCTGAAACAACCATGTTACAATTAATCCTTTCAGGAGAATACAATCAAAACTAAATCTGAAAAGCAGTGCTCCTATAGCATCCTTGTTCTAGGGTCCTACACATCTGAGCTTCGATCACTTTCAACCCTTCTTAAAGGTTCATCAGCCAACAACTCTAAGAATGAAGGGAAAGGCAAACATTTTGATCACTGAAAAATCTCCAAAAGATCTTTAAAAGGAGGATTTAAATCCCGCTCTCTCCCCCGGAGTGAGACACTCCTACCTTTGCAAGAGCTGCAGTTGATATCAAGGAGTGGCCCAAGGCTGTTTCTGGATCGGGGTAATCTACAGACATCTGGCGACCTGGAGATGTTGGAGTGACGTCCGCCAGTGCCGCACTAGCACTATGGGGACCCATTCCTCTCTCCTGGGCTTTATCCTCATGTGCTTCCTGATGGGTGAACTCTGCTGGTGACCTGGAGGTCCTGCTAACTGACTGTACCGCGCTAAGGATGGTCATCTTCGTCAGCAGTGCTTTTGGCAGACCATCCATAGAGTCCGTGTGAACCCCAGCAAAACAGTCTGGAAGCCTGACGTCTTCATCGGTGCTGGCGGCATCCTGCAGGCCGTGTCGAGAGGGGTGATGCTGGGGGCTGGCCGTCACCGAGGGGGTTGTGGATAGGACTGACTCAGCCTGGCTGTCTTCATCATCATCGTCATTGTCATTTTCATCTTCATCCGCACCATCAGACTCCTCCACATCGTATCCTGACCGGTCATAACCAAATCTTTGCTTCTCACCTGCAAAAGTGGAAATTAGAAAGTAAGCCAACGAAGTTCCTGGCCTGATTGGGAAGGAGGTGGGAGGGAGTAATTAGAAACACCAAAAAACCACATGGCCTGTGCATTTTTCAGTCACATCCCACTGCATCAAAGCAACAAGGAAGAGTTTTTGTTTTTATTTTCCAGTGTACATATTTAATTATACAGCTACATAGCCTTTCATCTTCCGCTTCTGTGTTGTTTTTAACTTTCTGGATTTGGCTGTTTTCTTTTACACCATTGATAACCATTCGCTCAAAGTCACCCTTCACTCCTATGCTTGGGGAGAAGCGAGCAGCCTGCTGGTTCATTAAGTTCCCACTGACGATATATGAAGCTGGTCTGCCAACCTTAGCGATGGGATATTCTCTAGCTGGTTCTGACTCATAAGTGGGTGTCCTTGTACCTAATATGAATCACTGCTGCAAAGGTTTTGAAGGATGCAAACAGAAAGACTGGAAGCTGTTAAGTCAGGAATCTGTCTCGTTAACAGGCAAAAGAGACCAAAATTAGACCTTACTGGATTTCTTCACTTTGCTAATGTTTTGAGAGGTTTATTAACAGCTCACCCAAGATGTCTCAGGAGGCAAGAAAGCCCTAATCTTATCAAAACTTACCTATGCATGCATTTTGCTCACATGAAGAAGCCCTCCTGACTTCAAGTCTTAAAGCCAAACTGCCGTCTAGTGGCAAATTTCTCTACAAAATACTGCTCCACTACTGCTTTTCCCCTTCTTTTATACCATAACTTGGAAAGAAAGAATCGCCTTTAGTAAAGAGACAGAAAATCCCATCTGTTGTATCTGATTCCAAGCCAGACTGTCTGGGATCATATTTTATAAAAGACAAAATGCTTTGAATGCACTAATATTTTATATTTGATTAAAGGTCTGTCTGCTGAGCTGTCAAAAAAAAAAAATCAGCATGAAAATCATTTGGCTCCGCAAAAGCACCGATGGCTGGTTACTTAAAATCTCAGAGATCCTGTTCTAGGGAAATCTACACAGCAACTTACTGCCAAAGTGAATGATTCTGAAAAAAATCATACCCTTAAAAGAATCTGAATGTACTACCAATTGTTTATGCTGCTACCCTACCAAAACAAAAATAAGCACCTTGAACTCCAGGTAAGATAAACGGGTTTAATTGAGTGGTCTCAGTAAGTTACCCACCACTCTATGCCTTTATGGTTTCAAATGAGCAATGCAATTAGGAATGAGACTAATAGCTTCTCTGAAAAAAAAACACCTCTCTAATGACTTTGCCCCTCTTTGCCTACACAGTAATTTGTACATTAACTAATATGGTAACTATAGATTTTCTACATTTACTATGGTGGGCGTGAAACTGCAATATTATTAAAAATACCCCAAATCCTCCAGGTCATTGGAAGGATGCTAACAAAAGTATCTTTTAGAATTTTAAATAGTCTTCATTTAGAATTCTCATCTACAGACAAAGCTGTTCAAAAAAGAAGTTCATTTTAGTGGAAAAATTAAGTCAGTAAGGTCCACTCCAAAAATATGGCAAGTAGGATTGTTAAAAATATTATTAACAAAACCACATGAAGTTATTAAACTCTTTTTTCCTCTATACTTCTGTCATTTCTCTTCTACACAGAAACACTGTTTCTTCATCATTAATTTGCAAAGCAAGCACATCTAAAATGTTAGAACCTCTACATATGTTTGATTTCTGAATGGAAATAACATCCCTCAATGCCTCTGTAACAGATCTCGAAGACTTCTCCATGTGTTATATCTAAAGAGTGACCCACGCTTTTCCTGCAACTCTTTAAATAATGCATGGGGCATTACAAAGACTTGGATTTCAGTCCGGGCTCCCTCTTAACTTTGGTCTCTGTACCAATATCACATAGCTATTCTCTGGGATATCCTCCTGTTTCTTTTCTCTTTTCCCCCCTCTCTCCACATGAACCACATTTTCTATGAAAGTTGATGTCAGTCACAAATGGCTGTCTCCACTGGCAAGAGAAACTACCTGAAATGATTAGATTGACTCGTCATATTTGTAAAGCAAGGAAAACATATGCTCAAACAATGCCCTGATTTTAATAAGAAACTATCTTTCTTTCAAATCAACATTTAAAAATGCTACAGGATTTACTAGCAAATGCTGCTTATGTAGAAATTTTCTGCATATGTCTCAGCTCTCTAGAATAAAACCATGGAAAGTGAAACCATGTGTGGGATACAGATTCCTTACATGCAGGACTCCATGGGATATCATTTCCCTCTATTGTTTCCCTGTTTACTTCCACCCCTTGTGCATTTGCCAGCTCTGTTTAAGTGTGCTTACCTGGAGCCAGAGCCTGCAGTGTAGGCGAGGTGACAGCAATGAATGTGGTTCCCTTACTCCTACACTGCTTCGAAGCGTCAGATGAAAAAAAAACCAAACCCATTCCTGACTTGCTCGCTCTGGCAATGCACAAAGGAACGCTCTGCTCTGGCTTTTATACCTGCGTGCATGTTTGCTGAGACAAGAGGTGCTCAAGCTTTTACAAAAAGCGATGCCGTTAAGCACCGCTGTTAATCAGTGGAGTTGCGAGAGGACCCAATGCCGGAGTTTTAAGTGGTGGAAGACCCAGGCAGGTTATGGGTCTTCTCCGAATGAGGCATTGAGCTGAGGCTGTGACCACTCCTTGTGGTGAAAGACTCTTTTCCAAGCACTGTCTTGCTAACCAAGTAGTATTGGCCCTGATCCATTTTATTAATAGTACACTGCCTACTAAAGTTCCCTTGCAGTTTTAATTGGGGAAAAATTAATTCTTCGCTTCCTATCTTAAACCATGCACAATTACAACCATATGCTTATGTAGCTGATACATGTAACTAGAACTGACTCAATTTCCAAAGGGAACAAAATGACTTCTGTGTTTAACTTTCTATGAGGTTGTAAAGCAGTGTGGGATATTTTAGAATGAAGGATGTGTCATAAATTTAAAGGCCACTAGCATATGGGGAAATGGCTTTTGGCATGCAAGTTCATAGTTTGTTTGTTTTTTTTTTTAAAAAAAAGAAAACAGGAAAAAAGCTTCACACTATTAAGTGAAGCCTTTATGAAAGCTACTTCTCTTTCAAATTTGTAACTCTCACCATTTTAACAGAAAGACTGTTCAAGACTGCCTCAATTTTTTATAAAGAATGTTTTGGGAAGAGTATGGAATGTCTCTCATCCTCTGTCAACTACTGCCATCTTTTTTTTAAAATCCTTAGTGAGAATCTTTCTTCTTCCTGGACTTCACAGAATAAAGTGGAACTTCCAGCTACAGACATGAAGTCTGCAAAAATTAGGAACAGCTGGAAGTAAAGGTACAATAGAAATGTGGACACAACTTCTGATTGGGGATTTTGCTTACATGCCAGCTCTAATTATATTTAATGAAATTGAGTTTTTGATCCTAGGTATTGAAGTGTATACAAATCATGGGCAAAAATCATCTCAGTCCTTCATTTATTTTGTTGTTAGTCCTCAGTTAATAAGCTCTGTATTGTGTCTGTGGTGTCAGTGAGCTTGTTGGCTAAGGCTCTGTTATACTGACATTTTACCCCAAAGCAGGGAAAGAAAAAGCTTCAAGTTTTTTAGCACAATAGCATTAGCTGGACTGATCCGTATTCTAATACATCCATTAGTGAAGAGCCTGGGGCGGGTAAGTCCACGAACTGCTTTTTCCAGTTGCAATGCTATGAATTAGGTAACTGAAATATGTGTCCCTATGTACTTTAAAGTTCTTTATTTTAAAAGTTTTTCCTACAGGAATCCTTATGTATGTGGTTTTAAAAATGGCCATCTAATTATCATCATACTGCAAAGTACTGCAAGAAAGGATCTTCAGAATCTCAACTTACAGCTTTTAATTTTTATTGCGATATTATCACCAATTAGTCCATCACATGACCTGACTTATCAGGCCCTGCTACAGACATAGCAATTTCTGCACCAAACCCAATTATAAGTTCTACGGTTTATAACTTAGTTGTATTTGGTTATAACTTAATGATATTTAGGTAGATTTTCACATAAGGAAGAAAATGTTCATTTTCATTCTTTCAGGGGCAGGAAGACAAGAAAGACCTTGTCCAGACTGGTGAAGTTTTACACATTTCTAAGCAAATGGATAGTTATGTAGATAACTATAGGATTGCTATTAGCTCTACTTATACAGATTAAAGACATAGCTTACTAAGTACCTGTTGGTCTGTTCACTATCTATCCCCATCTAAATTTAGTTTTACCAGATTTATTGGCTTTTAGCACCCGAGTAATACAAAGCAGTGCTTATCACCTCAAATTGTGTAAGTATCTTCAGTTATGGATTAATATCTGCATAAAAGCGTTTAAAAATAAAGCATCTATTCTGTATTATATATTCTCCATCAAACTCAAGAAAAAATATATACACTATGGCAATAAAGGCAGAAATATTTTTGTGTATGTCATCATATTACCATAAACTTGAAAGTAAAGTCTGTATGTCATCAATGCACTCCCTTTTTCTAAACAATTACAAGCCTAGACTTGCCTTTCACCTGTTGTATTGGTCTTGTAATAGACGGCTCCGCAACCATTCAAACAAATTTTAAAAAGGGTAAACCAAAGTACTGTGAAATAACGCCAGCATATATACCCAAGCTTGCTGTCCCCTTGTCTTTCTATGTCCATAGGCTTTACTCGCCCAATTTCGGTCTTGCTTCAGCTACTGCCCACTGCTCATCATCATCAAACAGGACACACAGTGACATCTACTGGGTTAAATTCAGACTGGTAATAGACAGTGCTCCTCAGAGATGAGAACAAAAAACCTGTGGGCTTTTGACTTTCATTCCTAAGAGAATGGAAGGCAACAAAGTAAAACTAACTGAAAAAAATTAAGTAACCTCTGTTTAAAGAGATTATTTACACTTAAGCCTTCCTGAGTAACCTGTATATTGTAAATCAACCCTAGCACTAGGTAGTCTATTCCCAGGCAGTAGGTGTAAGGCTCCAGCATGCTTAATGTACATCTAGTTGAAGATTAGACAGTCATAATTAAACAAAAAAAAAAGAGAAAGGATTAAAAAAATATTTCTTTTAAGCTATACAGAATCAGCCTTCCATTCTATTTGCAAAAGGAGGCTATTATTGCAAGGATTTTCATTTATTTTCATTCCTTAAATGCAGGTGCAGTGAAAACACAGACTGAGTCATGATTAAGCTAATGAAGAGCCATGGAAACTCACTTAAGATCTACTATAAGTAATATATAGCTAATTAACTTAGAACCATTGTATCTCTAGAAGGATTTATTTAATACTGCAGAAAATGTAAGTGGTTTATATATACATATGTGTTGTGTGTGTGTGTGTATAAATACATATCTGAAACTTACAATTAGGTCTTTTCATTGGTAAAGTAATGAATATCTTGGGATAAAATTTCTCCATAGAGACCATTTAAATAAGTTCTGCCCATCTACTGATTTCATTACTAACTATCTTGTACAAGTTTACTCAGGCATACCACACAATTCTCATTCATTCATCAGCTTACATATGACATATTACAGGTTTAAAGTTCATAACTGTTATAATTTGAAGACAAATTATTGTTGGTTTTAAGACTGCAGAGCAAAATATTGGGTCAACATGGCCAAAAAGGATATCCCCAGTTGCAGTCTGTCACACTAAACAGTTCACCTCATCTGACAATTTAATTCAGATATTAACATTCCTTACATTGTAACCCTGTATTTTGGTGACAAGAACATTCCACAGAGCAGAAGATGAAAGATAAATGGATGAGGGAATGGTTTTGAATACAAAAGGCTAGGCCAGAAAGTACTTACTAATACCCAAATGATGACAAGTCCAAATACAAAGAATGTTATGTTAAAAGCTCTGATCACATACAGTCTCAGACAGCTAGAGAGCATCTCTTTCTTTTTCCCCCAGATGCTACAAGCACAACAAAATTTCAGCTCCTCAAATTACTGAAAAAACAGGCTCTGTGTGTGCACGTGCCTCTGTTCAGGACACAGTTTTGCACTCTTTATTCCAGCTGCATGTACTATTAATCTGTACTGCTATCAAGTCAAAGCTGACTTCTTATATGAATCCAAAAAATGATATATTCAAACAATTGTGATTGCCTAGGCTTTAAAAAAACTACCTAAAAATAGAACCAGCAAATTCCTTAGTAAATAAAAGGTTGGCAGCTTTGTTAAGTTTCTGGCTAATTCTCTAATTCAGAGCCTGGTGGAAGACATACAGCTGAGTTAATTTAAGCAAAGGTGTGGACATTTTTATTGCCATAGAATAATCAGTATTTCAAATGTTCGGATAACAAATTAGCTAGAGACAGACAGACAGACATTCTCTGGGCCAGGAAACAAGCCAATCTCACGCAGCCTACGGCGAAAAAGAACTTTTTTTCCTGAGGTCATAATTATTTCTTCTCAGGTTTTCTGCACCTTCCTCTACATTGTCTTACATTGCCTTCTAACGGAGGAAAGAGATGGGGCTGGGGAGACCATTGGCTTGAAGAGAGAGATGGTTTTTAACAGCTATGCAACTCCTCAAGTAACAAATGTATGTGTTTAAAGACATCGTTTTTTCAAAGCACCAAAAGGATACGCGACACAAACCCGCCACCACCGCACACCAGAGGAAGGAGGGGTGAAAGGGCCAAAGACGTAATGCCACAAGTGCAGCTCAAGACACAAAACCCATTATGTTTTCCTTTGTGGGTGACATACTGCTGGCAGGGCTCTCCCTAGAGCACAGGCCTGGCACGAGGGGTGCTGGGCCCGAATGCGAGCTCTGCTGCACCGCCCCGGGGAAAGGGCAGCCAGAGAGCCACCTTAAGGCTGCCATGACACCTCAAAAACCCCCCAAAACCAATACATTCAATCACAATAAAACATAGCCAAAAAATTAGCACGTACAGGATTTCAGAGAGGGGAGCAGAACCACCTACATTTACAAAAGCACGTATGCAAATACTTCACACTGTTTTCCCCCCCTCCTGACTCTTTGCTTTAAAAACGGGCCAACAAGCAAGTTTCTAAATTATCATAAGAAATACCTTCAAGTGTAGCTAGGTGAACCGAGAGATGAAATCACATTTTTAAAGTGTACGGTTACTCACTGAATTTACATGGAAAATTGTAAATGCCCCATATTTTGCCACAACTGGAGAGGCTGGGCTGGTTTGGCTGCAGCAAACGCGTGTTTATCACGGGCTTAACTACCCTGCTTCTTGGATAGGATTTTGTACTGAGCTTTGTGCTGCACAGCTGGTTTTGCTATGGGTACATGAGCCAGAGAGTTTACCAAAGGTAGGGATTTTATCACCAAGTTGTTTTTGGTTTGGGGTTCTTAGTTAAAGAAAGAAATGTTACCTCCTCTATTCTGGGGGAGGAAAAAAAAAGCATTGCAGTCTTAAAATTAAATATCTGGAAGAATTTCAAGGATTATGTAGCAAATTCTGTTGAATGTTTGTCTTTTTTTTTCCAAAATAGACTATTTAATTTATTAAGCAATTACTGTGCTGAAGCAAAGAACATACTTCATGGAATATATATGTATACTATGGTTATACACACCTGTACATGATATGTAAAAAGAGTGTCTCTCTCTCAATTAAATAGTCTTAAAGCCGAAGGAAAGCAATCTTTCAACAAATGTTTGAAATAGCCTACTTCTACCAGGTGTTACTGATAATTCTGTTAACATTTGAAACATTTCCCATTACATTATAACCACAAATGCAATTTTAACTGTATGCAATTGGGAATATCGATTTATCAATCAATAAAATGTTTTCAGTTCCTGGTAAAAGGAAATATCTGTTCAGTTGTAGTTTACAAAACTAAATAAAATGTCAAAAGCTGCAGAAGACTGCTTAAAAAAGTGATGATTTTTCTGTCATGTGAAGGCTGAAAATGTTAATGAAAACTGTTCCTCTGTGAGAAAAGGACAGTAATTTGCACTGCCGCTTATCTTCTGTTATTTATTTGGTCCCTCAAATTGTGAAGGGGGACATGTTTTTAGCTTACTAAAAAGGAATATATCGGAGAATGCCAAAAAAGGGAAAATGCAGGTTTCTTTGTACCTAGCGCACTCTGAATCATACCAGCTGAGTCACATTCCCAGCATTATTTAGAATTAGATTCAAGCTGATTCGCTTATTCTGCTAGCGGTTGTCATATGGGAGCAAGTGCATTCATCTTTCTTGCCCTTTACTGTTTAAATAAAGATCTCCACTGCTTTCTTTTCTCAAAACCTCATCCGCAATCTAATAAACTATTCCACTGAAGGAAGAAAAATACAACAAGGCAACAGGACTCATCTCCCTGCTGAGAAATGGGAGGAAGGAAAAAATGCCACCGCTGCACAGAGACATACTAAGAACTGAAACAGTGTCCTAATGTGCAATCCTGTTCTCCATCTCACTGCGTCTGGTGGTGCAACTTCATCTTTCTTACCATGCTGAGCAAAACCTGCGCGAACCCGGTTTGGCCCTCTTTATCTGTCCTCGACCTCGTCTCCTTTTCAGCAGCCATCTCAGGATGTGGGAAGTGCAGAATTCCAATTATTAACAAATACATTCATTTTGATAGCACTCTCATCACTAATGGAGAAGTAGAACAGGTCAAGATGAAAAATGTTCATAATTTCTAAGTGATTTCTACCTGCTGATTTATGACCAATTATTTGTGAAGGAGGACAGAACTCTACACTGGAAGATGATTAGCCTCCTTGCAGAGCACTCAGTAACATATTTGTGATTCTAGGTGGCATGTAATTTTTATGAAAACGTGCATCTCAAAACTTTGACAATTTCATGCACTATTTTCAAAGAAATGCTACATTTGACTACATTTTTTTCTAGGCAAACAGCTGTTTTTCTGGTATTTTCAGTCTTGTCATATTTATCTGTGAAACTGATAAAGATAAACTGCATAACGCTTTGTGAAAAAATTCAACAGCAATTTTTCTTTAGCATATGCTTGTCATTTGTTTTGGTGAAGGTCTTTCCAGTATTTCTGATTCACTTGGACTACTTTGTAAGATTTTTATCTGTATCTTTTCCCTGTACAAGAATTTTAAAGCTCTGGAAAATAAAGGGTAAGAAATTGGGATGAGAAAATAAATTCAAAAATGCAGTAAAGAAGGAAGATTTTAATTTCTTACCAAATTCTTCTTCTCCGTCCTGGTCATCTACTAAGCCTACTGAGACTCCCAAATCCATGCATTTCTTGCTATGTGCCTTTGACTTCATATGTTTTGTTAAATTTCCTGAAGAAGAAATGAAAAAAATTAACTGTTCTGTGACTATACAAATGTATACAAATATGCGCCCAACACATCTGTATCTTATTCAGCTACACTTACAACCATCTGTACTATTTGATTTCACACTTGATAGAACCTTGCCCCTCAACGCAAGCTGTGAAGGGCTGCAGCAGATTCACCATCCTGAACGCTACTAGCTCTCCGGCTACATTTCATAAAGGTCTTTATTGAGATAAAATAGAATAGGATGAAAATTCTAGATGATGACGTATTTTGCATGGGTGTAAAAGATCCTGTATTCGTTTATGGCAGAGTATAAAAAAGGCTGATTCAGTCTTCAAAGTCATGTTGACAGAAAACTACCATGTGAAACTAAAGTTCCTATCTTGCGGCTCTTTTAGTATTTGATGGATTCTATTTTTAGTGTAATCATTTTCACTGCCGACCTAAACTAACAGATTAATTTTATTCAAAATCAGAGCATGAACATATTTGATCTGAATCTCAAAAGTGAATGCATAACTGCTGAGAGGCCCCACAGGGTGCTCTCCCCTTCTCCTTTGAAAAGAAAATATGGCAAATATCATCAAGAAAAGGTTAAGAGTAGTAGATCAGAGATCTGTAAATGATGATATTTGTGAAATATATGTGATTACAAGTAACTGCTCACTTTATACTTAAACTTCCTATTGTCTCAGAAACTGTTTCTCTGAGGTATTTCAGTGGGAGAAATTAACAGTGAGCGAAATGGTGGCTCTTCTGTGGTTATGGAGTACTTTATTCCTGCTTCAAAATGAACCTAGGAATTCTCCCCAAATTTTAAAATATTTGTTATGAAGCCATATGACAATACTGACTCACAAAGAGCCAACTTCCCAGCTTTACATAATGCACAAAGTCACTGGCTGCACTGTCCTGTCACGAAGGGTGGTTTATCAAACATCAAGCACCCAACTGTGTGACTGGCTCTGCCAGCATTAACAACAAATTCAGGGCATAGCAACTGCAGAAGAGGGAGCGAATACAAATAACTGCCTCAGCTGAAACCAGGGAGGATTCCAAATGGGCGGAACTTAATTACTTGCACTTGGCCAGCATGCCTGCTCTGCAAAACCCATAATCAGAAGTTATTGGGTTCACACTCCGGCATTTCATTTTAAAGGCAACGTGACGACCCGCTGTGTCAGGATGCAGTGATAGGTTTTGACACATCTAAAGACTACCCAACCTCCTTTCTGCAGCACTGGGTTACTTCTTGGATGTCTTCCGCCCAGCTGCTGAGTAGTCTTGAACCCACTAAAAATACAAATGTTTCTGAGGTTACAGCTGGGGGGGAATTATTGCTAAATGATGTTCAAAGCCAAGAAAAATTTTGCGGCTTAGAATTTTTTTTGCTGAAAGTGTTTTGGCTGTCAACTTCTCCTGTCTGTTTCACTTATTTTGAGTCCTGGATCTACCACTGTTTAATATACCACCTGATGAAACCAGGATGCATTTAAGTATCTGCTGTAAACAGGCTTGAAAAAAGTAAAGGTCCATCTTTGGGTCTTAGAAGGTCAAGTGGAAAGTGAACCCTGTCCTTCAAGGGTATAAAAACTATTTTAATATAGTATTTTAATAAAGGCCAATTTCTTTCCTGGAGCAATTACTTGAATGCCAGCAGGAATACAATATATGTCAATGTCATACCTCCAGAAGATCTCTGCTAGGGACCTAAAATTCTGTGTTCCCATCCCTACCTAGGATGACCAGCTAACCAGCTCACTTATCTCCACCTCACTTTCATCATATTCCCTCTTCCACACCAATTTCTCACCTACTGTGGCATGCCACACAGTTCATTCATATACAGATGTGATTATCTGAATAAGCATACAGAAGGCAAAGAAAGTGGGGAAAATCAGAAACTACCAATATTTGAGGCACTATACAATAAAACTCCACAGATAGGCAACTTCTTTAGTTTATGAATAGCCAAAGGTGAGAAGAAAAGAATCATACCTCGAATGAAAAGAAAAAAGGGGAAAAACGTACACAGAAAAGTACCCCTACCTTTAGTTTTGAAGGAAAAGTTGCAGTAATTGCAGTGGTAAGGACGGACATCGGTATGTGTGCGAATATGCTTCTTCAGCATGCTGGGTTTCTTGCAACGTATCCCACATTCTTCACAGATATACTTCCCTCTCCCTCTCCCCCGAACATATACATAGTCTTCATTCGACTTGTACCTAGTCAGAGTACCATAAGAGTAAGGCAATTAGTTGTAATGTGAAAATTATTCTAGTTTGAAACCCTAATCTACCAGCATTTTAAAAATAATATAATAGATGAAAATGAATGACAAACCAATCATGCTCTTTTTCTGCATTTATTCATTAAACTCATATCTAGATTTTTTACAAGGTAATCATGGTCTTGTTTAGGAATAATGGCATACCATTTTTACTAAAGGTACCATTTGATACTAAGCATTTAAAGATTTCTAATTTCCTCTTTGCAACACAGGAACATACTTTTTGAAAGCGTCAGTTCTTGGAAGCAGGTTTGGGCACCATGAGGAAGCTTTAAAAGAGCACCTTTGAGGCTCTGTGTTGGATGCAGAAAAGGAACAACATTAGTTACGACAATGGGAAAGTCTTTAAAATTCCCTGTCGATGTGTTCTGGACTCAGCCTACTGGGACTGTCTCTAGATAGAAAAAGTAATTCAGATTCAATTACACCCTTCACATCTCTGCTCACGGACGCCAAAGGCTGTGCTTACTTTTTGTGAGCTGGTCCCTGCAATGTTTGGATCTGAGCAGAGACATGTAGCAATGTTTTACCTGGGCAGCTGGTAATGGCTTTTCTACCAGACTAGACTGGATTCAATCCAGGAACCAATAAATGGAAAGCCCTAGAGCCCACCACCAATTATGAGAATAATAAAATATGCACCATTTGTGCTCAAAATTTTTAGAGGCAGCACTGGCACTTTTCGACAAAAAACCCCCCCTGTTTTATAAGATGTTGTACATGGCACAACACTGTGGCTAAAGCAACTGCTATTCATATCAAGCAACCAATTTAAAGTATTACAGTGAGTGGACTAGGACTCTCAGTAAATATTTCCATAGTACTTTTCAAATCAGGAGTTCTCCAGCCTGCATATACCACAGCAAATTGCCAGACAGAGGCTGCACCGCAGTCTGCTGCTTAGCCCCTGGACTACATCCTCTCCAGCTGCAGTTATACAACCTTACTGTAGAATAGGTATTATTTATCACGTACGAGAAATGTAGGAAAATAATTTGCATCTATGACTGTATCTAGCTGCCTTTACTGCTGATTAATGTTCACCCTTTGGGGGAAAAAAAAATGAATCGCACTGCCTACTGTTCTTTATTTCATTATCTCTCCTCATAACTCTCATGGCTCCATGCTTCTGATGACTTTCCATTTTTCTTGGAAACATAAACCAGCATCCACAGACCACAGTTTGGGAACTGTTGTTTAAAATAAATCAAACAGGAAGCAACATCTCTGCAAAGTCTAGAATCAAGGAAAAAATATCTTCCCAATGATATCTAGTATACAAAGTACAATACTTGCCCTCCATCAAATATTTTAACTCTTCTTGGTTCAGTTTTGATAAAGGAGTTTTCTTTATCGTGCTCAGTGCTTGATTCAGTGTTTTCCTTATTGCTGAATTCAGTTGCAGTCAATTTTTTTCTATTTAATGCTCGCTGAAGAAAATGAGATATGCATATCATTAAAATTAGTATCTTTCGTATGCCATTCAAACCTGTAAGTTATGATGAATAAAAGCATCATAAAAGCCACAATTACAGTAAGATTTTTGTACAATGTTAAGATACATGAAACAAAAAATATCTTTTGCCAAACTTCGTCTCTATTATGCATTTAGTATTTGTGGACTGGCAAAGTGAGACAGAGATTATGGCACTGTAAGAATGCTTTCAATCTACAGTAGATGTCTCTTCCTTCTTCAGGGAAGGTGAAGGTGGTGTTTTTTAGCTCACAGATAGCCTTCCACAGAGCAAAGATGCTTACAACAAAACCCAGTTGCTTCCTGAATAGCAACAGCTTTGCTCCTCTGCCCTCGATGCGGCCACTAGACTGGGGCTGTGCAGCTGCACGATACGCTGCCCCCCCCAGTTTGACAAAAAGGGGGAAACTTTAGTGTGTGGCCAGTTACCCATGCTTTCTTCCCCACTGCTCAAGTCCCTCGGTGTTTCAGTAGCACATCCCCAGCTCTCGCTGCCGGGTGCTACCACAGCAGGGCAGGGGCAGGGAAGGGCTTCCCTGACTGCTCTCCGTCCCAGGCTGCGGGTCTTGGGTCTCACCCACCAACCCACGACTCAGCAGCGCCTCTGGACTGGCAGAAGCTGCTTGCCCGCAACACAGCAAAGAGAAGGTTGGGAAGGAGGGGTGTACTGAGGGAAGATACTAACAGGTAACATTTCTGATTGCTAACATTTTTCAAAAATCTACCTGTTTTGGTGTAGAAATTTACTGTTCCCAATTTGGTGAGGTTATTAACAGGGGCTCTGGAACCCTTCCAAAGCAGGACTCCACACAATTTCTACTGCCAGACCAAATTACAAGAAAAAGCATACCAGCTGTCTAGGAGAACAAAAATACATTTCTCCGTTTCCCCTGATTATTAATTAAGGAACTTTTTTTTTTTTTAAAGGGAGGATGAGTTCCCCCAACATTTGCCAATTAAAATCTACTCCTTCCAAGTCTAGGATATTTATAAAATGGGCAACAATGAAGGAATGATCCAATTAGCCACCAATTATTACTGCTGTATTTATAAACTGTTCTACCCACGTAGCTGGCACACTTACCACATTTGCTCATATTGATAAGTGAATAAAATTATGAGAGAAAGAAAAAAGTCTCGCCTTATGTTTTCTACTCGTTATAAAATCTAACGCTGTACGCTTGTGAATACTTGGCAAGAGGAGTGACTTCACTGGCTGACTTAAAACGACTGATGAATTACACTGGTCGTTATATGTATTGAAGGGTGACATCATTCTGGCACCCGGTCCTTGCCCGTAGTCCTCCATGCAGTCTAAGCCACCGCCTTTCCTTCCCACCTGATGAGGTATGTGGCTGAAGAGGAATTAACACAGAGCAGAGGAAAAGCACCTTCCTATTCAATTCCAAGCCCTAGGAATCTGCACAGGCTGCAAGTACTACTCCAATCTGTATGCCTTCACGCAGCCCTCTGATTTGGGCTGGATTTTCAAATATCTGAGCAGTTCTACCAAAGCATACATGACAACTCTGCCTGTGTGTAGGAAGAAAGAAATTTCACCCTGCATGTTTTAACAGCATTCATACAAGGTGAAAAGAGATGATGTTCTGGGTGAGAAATATCAGAAGTGGAGCCTACTCCAGTAACTGCAACTCAGCCATGTTGTAGTTCCTATGCACGACCTGGCACATGAATTGCTTTGTTTCCACTGCAAACAGAGTAGCAAGGTGACTTTTGTAATTTAACAAGAGGACATTAGTGGAAAATACAGAATACGTACAATAAACCCAATATCACATAAATATTCCCAGCAGCTAGAATAATGTAATCTTCAAGTGCCCGATCTTTCAATCCTGAATACCAAGTATTCTTTCCAGATTTAATTTTCAAGAATAAAAATACAAAGGAAAAAGAAAGATTCCAGAAGCATTTGGCCCACATTGTTATCCAAACTACGGTGAAACAGTGTTATAATAAATTGTATATTCACAAAAGCACCTGGAGTGCAAAAACTAACATAAAGCCAAATACTTCTGGACTCCCCCCTGCCCCTCCCCTTCTTCTTTTTAACACACGTTTATGTGCAGACGTAAGATAGCCTAACATAGGTGCTCAAATTACTATTTACCTCCCACTGATGTACTTTAATTTACTGGTTATATGCTATTTTAGTAGTTGTTTCAGTGTCTTAAACATGCAAAATGCTGCTATTACAGAGATGCTCTAATAGAAACACCAAGTTTCTGTCACAGAAATCTACAGAAATGCTCACTGACAACAACAAAAAAAGCATTCCTTTTGGTTTTTATGAAAAATTCCAAATTGATGCTGAAGAGGACTTGGGTCCTCTGTATATTTTAAAGAGCAGCCAGCCTCTAAGGAGCACGGGTTTCTTGTGTGGAAACCCTTTAACGTACCTCACCTAAAATCCCCCAAGACCCCACACGTACTGGTGGAAAGGGTAGAAAACCAGCAGCACTGTAAAATGTTCCTCTATGTTTCTAACACAGTCTTCTCTCTCTTCTCCCATAGAGACAAGGACCATGATTCATTTCTACTTCACTCGTTTTGCTCCAGTTTAACTCCACTGTCTTCAATTACTGGTACAAAACTGGAAAAAACCTGCTCTTCGGGCTGCCCAGAGACCAGAGTTCAATAGATACTTCTGGGACTTTACAACATCCCTTGGAAAAAAAACATGCTTGCAGCCTGAATCATCAAGGTTATAAATTTCAGATTAGAATATTCATTAAATATTTTTCCCATTGGCACACAGCCACTTGAGGAAAATGTTTTTAATATCTTTAAACTTTTACTATTTTATACATAAAATTCTTCTGCATTTAACTACTTTCCAATGGTGAGCCGTACTGTTGTGGCACATCATCCAAGAAAGGAAAGCTCTCCAGTTAGGAGAAACTTTCCATTCTTCAGCCTATTCTTGCCCAAAAATCTTCACCCTGCAATAATGCACACATTACTGATCTGCCTCAGAGAGGGGAGCCAAGAACAACATGGGGGCTTGAGAAAGGGCTTCTGATACAACACCAATGACTTCAGGTGGAAAAAAAAAAGCCAGAATAATAAAATTAAAAGAGCAGGGAGATAAAATAAGCCTTTTCCATGCAGGTGAGCCTCCTGTTACATTTTAACATGCTGACTCATTACAGGAGCTTCTTTCACAATAACGTTTTGTGGTTTGTTCTCTGAATCACTGGAACGTGGCAACTTCACCTATTGCCTCTGAGCAGCGAATTGTGAAGAGCAAACAAAGTCCCAGGGTTCCCTATTGTTTGCATTTTGTTCACATGTCTCTTCATTTCCCATGGCATCTACCATTGAAAGAACTGCCTTTTTTGTGACAGTGATTAGTAGCGGTTATGAAGCAGCATGAGATCTCTGTAAACATGACTTAGTTCTGGGGCAAATCCAGGAACAGTTCAGGAAGTCGCTTTATCTTGGTGAGAATATCAGCAGTTAAAAGCCCCATGAGCAGAATAAGCCAAATCACTCTGGAAAGGGCTACGACTGTGTGAGAGGAGGTGAGGCATAACAGTGCTACATCTTTATTATTATTTATAAATTGGATTATAGTAGCACTTAAAGCTCTCCACCAGGTCAGAGTTAAAATGTGCAAACCACTTGAGCAAATACAACCCCCAGAGACTTGCAGTCTAAACTGTGGTTCCCAGAGGAACTCAGGACACTGCCAAGCTTTTAAGCAGGAAATCAATCACCTTTTTTTTGAGAATTATTTGCTAATCTGCTTGCTGGCTTTGTTTTTTGGAGGGATTTTTTGTTTGTTTGGTTTGGTTTGTTTTTTTTTAATGGAATATTAATTTCCAAAAGGTCCTCCAACATTCTCCATCCTCAGTCTCCACCAGGAAAAATGGTCAGAGAATTACTGGGCATGAACCAAAATAAGGAATTCCAGTTTTTGCTTTCTTTAAGCATGGCTTCTGTGAGGAAGCTTCCAAGTTGGCATCGGCTATTCCATTACCAAGTCTAACTGGAGACTGGTAATACAGAGGTGTATTGTAACAGTACCATCATCGTCCCAGAAAGCGGCTGAAATCCCGCTGCCTGAGTCATTAAAAGGGAAAGCAGACAAACTCTGGAGCTGTTAGGTCACATCAGGTCTTTGAAATTTTTTATTTCTGCCATCCTATACCTTGCTTGTACAATCTGAGATGCCAATTAAACTTTAATTGGAGCTTTCTCACTGCACTTTTTTCCTTCATAATGGCTCTGAGTAAAACCTGTAAATCAGCCGCAAGCAGAGCTTAAGAACTTGTCATTTTCACCGTGCTCGTGCACTTCATTCAAAACGACAGTAAGGAAGACTGAAGAAAGATTAGTAACTGTGGTTCTTTTGTGGCAGAAGCACTGTAAGTGTACCTGACAGCTGCCTATTACAGCATTTAAGTACTCCTAGAGTGTTTAAAAGGGTGCTGTCAAAATATTTTTCAAAATATTATTATCCATTATTTATATTCTAAACAGAATTTGTTTGTAGACAAAATTTGTTCTGCAAGAGGCATGCAGTAGCTTTGTTATCAGAGAATTTCTTCTGATACACTGTTCTTTAAAAATAAAACAAATGTGAGTCAATGACACAACTGATGTTAGACTTATCTTACAAAGAATCACTCAACTATGTACAATGAAAAATAGCTAAATCTTCAAATCCTTTTTCCCTTTTTTTTTTTTTAATTTAGCACTATTTAAGTACAACATTTCATGAAGCGTATGAGGGAGCAGGCAGAAAAAGGTAATACAAGTTTAAACAAAGGTGGCACGCTAATATGGAACCAACAATTCAATTCAGTTACAGCACAAACTCAGCAGCCTGTACGTATTTTCTGCATGAAACATTACAGATGAAGTTTTGACCTCCAATCTAAATGTTAGCAAAGTTTTCCACTGATTTCAGGAGGACCAGGTTTAACTTTTGGCCTGAGGGTTTTCAGCATATCTGCTCGACTCCCCCTGTAATTCTGAAACTTTTTCTTCTTCTTACACAGAGTTTCCTCATCCTATTTCTCTTTTCCCCACTGACGACTTTGTATCTTAGCAAAACATTTAGCAAACACAGAAACATCCCTGAGTGACCTCTGACAGCAACAGTCTCTGCCACTCAACATCCACAGAAATAGGTGTCTTTTCCCAAGGTTGTGGTACGGCTCCTCTAGAGCGACTGCTGGGCTGCTGGGCCCTACGGACCCGGATGCCCAGCAAGTTTTGCTGATGGTAGACTGCAGGATTAGGGCAAGTTATGATTGCTCTTAACGACCACCCCCCCCCCCACCCCCCCCCCCCCCCCCAAAAAAAAAAAAAAGGTTTCTATGTCCTAGACAGCTGAAGGACTCTGGAGGAAGGGAGGTTCATGGCTAATGCCCCATTTTTGCCAGCTTCGAAGAGAAGCCTGGCATCAAATACATGGTGTACACGGCAAAGAGGAAAGAAGAGCACAAAACTGTGCTGTATGAGGAGGCTCTCTTCAGAAAGCTTTATGGCTTCACTGGATGGGACAAGAAAAGCTAGTACTGGATCCGTTAAATAGACATGGCCAGCTCTTGCCATACTAGAAGGCAGAGAGCCACCTTCACCCACTTTTACCCATTCACAGAGGCAGTTCAGTCACTAAGGAAAGTGCAAACCAGCACAGCTTTGGTCCTATATATAACAAAACCGTCCAGTGAGTGAAATCCTCATCGCACGTGTGCAGCCCCGAGACAGCTAAGGAAATAACAAGTGACTACTTTGCTCTGCCACGTCTGACTCTGGAATGACGCAGCGTTTTATGTGGGTCACAAACAGTGCCTGGAGTCCATTCCACTGCGCAAGATTTAATGCCATCTCTGGAGCCATATCGATCCAAGAAGTTGTCACTGGTTTTATGGCAGCCGTAATTCTATTTTAAACTTCGCTATTTTTGTCATTACTTAACACCACCGATTAACCTAGGTGGGAGAAAGGGAAACGGTACACTGCTCCTCTCACAGTTAGATGATCAGTGATGGTGAAAAATGTTTTCATGGCATATCCGTGGACACCTGTTCAGGCTGAGCACTTTTATAAAAGAAAATGCCAGCTGACTTTTAAGGCAAAAATACACAATTATGATCTTAAATTAGCCTGTTTTAAGTGTTTTAACAAATACTTATATCAGAACTATTTTTGTTCTACTCTTTGCATTTAAAACATAGCCAAACACATTCCTGCCACAATAAACACTTTGTATACAGAGTTAAATCCAGGAACTAATTTTCATGAAAACCGATAAATCCTTATGAACACGTTTCTTAATGGAATTACTTAAGATCTTTTTATATTTTGATCCAGCATAACTAAAACAAATAAGCACATATACTATACATGTCAGGCATATTACATTCTCTAAAATATGAACAAGCATGATTTCCAAAGCAAATCCTCTGTAAACCGTCAGTATACATTAAGCATAGCTTAAGTACCTTGGTTAAGCTGTTCTTCCACTTGCTTGAATAGACCAATACATCAGATCTGGGATGAGTAGTTCTTGCTTGAGTGTAAAGTGGTTTTTCAACTTTTTGTTTCGAATTGAGGAGGGAGAGAGCTACCTTTGTCGACAAACCAAGCGGATTGGGATTGTTGGGACTAATGGTCCAAGTAGAATAGGCTGAGATTTTCTGATCGTTTTGCAGCAGATGCAATGGTTTTCTCTTCAGGAGGTAACACCAGGTAAAACTTGTTGAGGTCTTGAGGCTTGGAAACGACAACCTCTGCATTTCTCCTGTGTTCATTGCAGCCAATGTAGTTACAGGCTTTGCTTGACACTGGCTATTGATTTGCTTGCTCTCATTACTGTTACCTGGAGACCTTCTTTCTTGACTGCTACTGACAGCCTTGAGAACAGAACTCTGATTATTTACTGGAGACAATTCAGATGGTTTTCTAACTATAAACACAGACGATGCTGAAGACGTAAGGCCTTCAGATTCTGGTGACTCCTTTCGGGCTTCTGAAACCCCAGCGTCAGATGAATGATGGTCAGGCAACAGCAGGTCTGAAGTGCTAGCTTTGCTGCTTTTTTCATGCTGTGCAATACGATCGGGATCTAAGAGGTGATTTTCAAGAGGCTCTGTGGTGCAAACCTGTCTTACCAAAACCGGTTTCTTCTGCTTACTGGTAGGGTCATTAGATCTAACGTTCAGCGAATGCAAGGGTCTAGCATCTGCCATACAAGCAGCTCCACTCTCATCTTTAACACGTTTTTGCTGTTTTTCCATGGCAATATCTAAACTGTTGGCTGGGGAAAGCATCCGTTTACTTGAAGCTGTAGCTTCTTGTTGAGGGAAGAGTCCACTAACTGGAACTTTCTGAATAATATTCAAAGAGCTCGACAAAGGTGAATTTCTGGTTCCACTTTCTGGTAGTGAATTCTCAAATTCAAATGAATTTGGCAAAGTCCTCTGATGATCTTTGTGAGATTTTGGTGGCTGAGTTTTGCCTTCAAGTGTTGGCACTGTCGCAACATTTGTTTTGCAAACAGATTGATGTACCTGATCCTGGGTCACTAAAATGTGAGGAAGGGGTGTAACAGTTGCAAAGCCATAGGATGGCATACTGCTGTGAATACGGACGGGAACCACAAAAGGAGGAATCTGATGTATTTGACTGCTGCAGTTATTAGGGACAATTTGCTTTAGAGGAGGCACGGGGTATGGATTAGACATGTCAGACAGTTTAGTCTGCAATTCAAAGGATGACGCATTCTGGTCCACCCCAACTTGACTTGGAACTGTCTGGGTTGATAAAGTATTTTTCAGCAATTTAGAAGAGTATGGCTGACCTATATGTAATGTTTTAACTTGAAGTTGATACTTTGGAGCAAAGCAATCCTTTTTTTCATCAGAATGACAAGAGAGCGTGTATATGCTCACTTGTTCCCCTTGGGCTGATGTTTTAGTAGATGGCTGGGAAGGCTGATGAGTTGAGGATGGCTGTCCTTGATTATTCAACACGTGATCTAGAGGCTGCTGAATTGAAGACAGGCTAACAGGGTTGCAATTTTGAACTGCTGAGTGAGGTTTGGAGTGAGTCTGTGAATGCTGAGTACTTGAAGGAAACTCCACTGAAGATCTGCCAGAGGTCTGCAGCCTGTGCAATGGCACTGTGGGCACATCCATAGCGTGAGTTATCTGAAATGAAGAAGTCGATTTAACCTGAGGCTGATTATTTTCTGGAGCAATATTTAAAGATATTTGTCTAACAAATGGCCCCCTCCTCCTTTCTAGCAGAGGCACGTGTCCAGTAACTCCATTTGCAGACAATGCTTTCGGAGCGGCTATCTCTGTGAGCGAGGCAGGTTTTGACAGAGACATGCTTCCACAGTCAAAAGACTTACTCCTGTAGTCCATAGCCTCCATTGACGGCTGCGTGCAGTTGATTTGCTCCGAGGCGGCACGTCTCATTTCTCGGTAATGAGGGCCAGGCACAGCCAGTGCGTGCGAGCCAGTGGGAATCATGAGGAACTCTGATGACTTACTAACAGGCTCTGCTTTGGAGGGGTTCTCAGCCTTCAAAGTTTCATCTTTATCGAGTGAAGCTGAGAAACTGGAGGCGTGAGACAAGCTACTCTCACGACTTAGGCTTCTGGAAAGCGTGGAGTCAACACTTGATTCGGCAGATGAATGCTCCATCTCAGCCAAGCGAATTCTTTTCTTCTTCGGTGGAAGCTTTTCTGTTGGCAATTTTGACAGCGTTTCACTGCGCTGCGGCCAATTAAACCTTTCTGTCTTTTCCTGATCGCTGCATTGGTTTTCTTGGTCCCTGTCTGGTTCTTCTGTGACCAGTATTTCAGGAACCTGGATGTTATGCTGGCGAACAAGTCTCGACGGCTGAAGCGGTGCACTTCTCTCATTAGAAATAAGGCTTCCCTGAACTTCGCCTCTAGGTGCTTCTGATGACAGGGGCTGATGATGCTGGGGAGTATTCAGATGAGAGTGTCTATCCTCTTGGATTACAACTCTATTCAAAGAGCGGTGCTTCGCAACTTTGTTGGGCTCTTGAGAAGAAACTGGTGATACTCTTTCAAAGGGCTCAGATTTCTCAAACGAGCTATTTCTGCTCAGTGAATTGGTGTGCTGTATTACTGAAATGCCCGTCCCTTGTCTTTTCAACTCCACCTTTTCTTGCACAACTGAACTTGCTTGCTTTTCAATGAGTGGAGCCATCTTTGGCTCAGAAGTCTGATCTGTGCCTCGAGCCACAAGCTGAATTTGTGAACTCTGAAGTAGCAGGTTGCTTGGCTGTTGTGATCCTACCACTGTTGTCGCCACACTGTGTTTTGACAGACTGGGAGAATTTGCTGGCTTACTTTGGCCTTCTGCATTCTTTGATGGTATGCTCGTATCATTTTGCTGTGGGTCATCGTCATCGCCAACACTTTTCATTTTCCTTCTTTTTCTTATCTGGGGTGTCTGCTCCCAGACACCAGTTGAAGTAGTGACTCTGTAGTGTAGAATTTGAGGTTGTGTACTGTTTGGAACAGTTTTATGCTCAGGCTCTCGGATTGCTGCTTTAGTTTTAGGTCCATGCAACTCTGAACAATAAAATTTCTTGTGGTTTTCAAAATTTTCCAGTTTTCTGTATCTGTTTCTGCAGGTTTCACACTCAAACATTGTTCCTCGCACTTGAGGGGACTTTTTTGCTTTTTCTAAATTTGATCCCTGTGCCAGGGACTTGCTCCTTTGCAATAAAGATTCATTTGCTAAATTACACCCCAGGTAACTTTCTTCTACAGATCGCACTGGTCCAAGAACTTGGCTTTCACCGGTAGAAGAATCTTCTATTGCTGCCTGTCTAACAAGGGTCCGAGGATGTCCACCTTGGCTCAGTGGAGTGGCAGGTCCTGATACAAAAACATCATCATATAAAGAGCCAATTTTATCATCAAATGACTGACTGCCTCGAAGGGGATGAGAGGGAGGTATTACATTTGGAGGTACTGCTGAGTAACTGGTAGTAGGCATAGAATTACTTCGTGTTATAGGTAAACAGTCAAGGGATGGTACAGAAAGAAGAAAAACTTGCTTTGATTTCTCAGTGGGTGTAAAAGGAGACTTTGGTATATCAGAGCTTGAGCTAGTTCTTCTTCCCATGGGCTTTAAATCAAACTGGAAAGAATCCTTAAATATGTAGGATTTTGGTGAATCTATGCTACCTCTTCTTGAAAGAGATGTTCTTCTTGGTTTCACACTATCTAACTGTTTGTCATCCACAACAGCTTCATTATCAGAAATTAACTTTGAGATACGCTCCTCAAGGGTTTTTGTTGCCATGGGAGGTCGCATTTGGCCAGAGAGAATCAGATTTTTTTCAGCACAAACAGTTTGTACCACTGATGCCACCACGCCACTTGCTCGCGGCACACAGGGCAGGCTTTTATTTGGATCTTTCTCAGAGGTCAGCAATCCTCTTACGAAAGGAGCTGGTGGGCTCATTGTTTGATCGGCACTTTCAGAACGAGAGAAATAACCAGAATCAGTACTACCCAAACTTCTAGGGCTCAAAAGACATTTTCCTTGCTGGTCTTGGGAACCATCAGTTGCCTGTTGTCTCTGGAGCTGAGCATGCACTGCTCCTACTGCAGATCCCAGCTGTTCCTCTAATAGGCCCATTTCTACTTTCTGATGTTGCTTTACATCATTTTCCTTGAATGAGGATGTATGTGTTAAATTTGACTGAAGAGTTGTCACTTTAAAATCTCCTTTTCTCTGTGCTGCAGCAAGCTCAGGTGCTGGCTCTGTTACCTTTGGGCTATCGGCCCTTAAGGGAGAAACATTTACAGGATGAACTACAACTTTTGGTAAAGCTGCCCTTACTTGAGGTTCTGTATCATGTAATGAAGAGTCACCCGGTATGCAGTCCGGGTTGCTTACTGGAGTAGGGCTTCCTTTCTGTAATGTTTCTGCACTTGAAATTACTTTCACTATTTGTGCAGGCTCCAGTTCTTGATCATCTTGTCTTTCATCAGCCGTGCCTTCATCTTCACTTTCACCACTCTCTTCCACATCTGAATGAATGCTAAGTGCTTTGTCCGAGTCATGAGATAAGAAGAGGCCACCTGAATCTGGTTGTAGGACAAGCCCAAGTTTGATAGCATGTGCATGAGATTTTTTGTGCTTGTACAGATTGCTTTTGGTTTTAAACGAAAACCCACACGTCACACAAGGATACGGTCGCTCTCCAGTATGGGATCTGATGTGCTTTTGGAGAACGCTGGGCTTGGCACAGGCCCGATTGCAATATTCACAGACGTATTTCCCTAGCTTTTTAGGCTTCTGGTCTTTCAAGAGGCTACATATTTGTTCTGCACCATGGTTTACAACTGATGCTGTCTGGGCTGAATTATACATGGGACCTATAGACAAGTGTGTTGAACTTGATGTGCTAATTGACAAAGGTGAAGATGAACTAGCTACTAACTGGTTTTGAGGAAAAACCTGAGATACAGTGGAAGATGAGGTGTGAACGACAGTTGAAGTTACTGCTATGCTGTATATCTGCTGGAGCTTGGGGTTTTCTTGACTCTGTACCAGCGATCTAGTGAAACTTGGACACATAACAACCTGGTGATTTTGTTGACTGGTTTTAGTAATAAGGTCTTGCGAATGAGAAACCGATTGGCCTTGTGCTTGCCCAGTCTTGGTTGTTGTTGCTACATGCGCATTGTTTAATGTACACGGGTAATAGTGAGGTCCAGCTGCAAACTCACGCTGTGACAAAGCAGACTGATTTTGGACGCTCGTATTGGATGTGAGACTAGAAGAGGTGCTTACAGTTTTATTTGGTCTCAGTTTCTCTATCTGCATCCCATAAGGGGGGCACTCTTGTGCTAAGGTGTTCAGTTCAGGCTCCATAGCTTTTAATAAGACATCGAATGCAGTACGTGTACATGGGGATGACGTACTGCAATCAACAAAACTAATACATTCATTACTGTCAGTCTTGGTTTTACTTGATGAGGAGTTTGAGAGAGACTTCTCTGGTGAGTTCAATTGGTTTGCATCAGTATCCCCTGCTGCCTGTTTACCCAAATCCAAGGACTGATGCGTCAGTGACAGCTTTGTCTGCAATGATGTCTCAGATTTGCTTGTTTCAACACTTATCTCACTACTAAGCGCTCCCCCATTTTGTTTGGTACATTGATTTCCATTTTGCACGGGTAGGTGATCCTGAGCCGTGGCGTGTTCGGAGGCATCTGGAAGAGCTTTTAGCAGTGAAGAGTCTACATTTTGCTTAACCTTGGCTTCGGCGGGGCTTCTCAAAGGCGATTTTGGTATTTTTTTTAGATGGTTTTCAGTCACAATCTTTTTTCTTTTCACACCCTTAATTGTATCTTGGGTTCCTCTAGTACCAGCATCGGTGATTTCTGTTAAAACACGAAGGGAATAAAAAAGAATATTAAAACTGGATAATGCAGTATATTTTTATTTATACCATTTTATCATCTCTAAGTTTCAACAGTAAGCCCCTGGGGCAACAGGGCTGTCCATTTCTCTAGCCTCCAGTGTTTCTTTTAACAGTAAATGTATCTTAGCGAAGATCTATTTTGTTTTCATCTAAAAAGAGTAATGCTTTCTAGCTGATGTTCTAAGTCATTACAAAAGTAATTCACTATAGGAAAAGCCTCAAAGGAAATGTAAGAAAAGAAAGGCTACTGAGAGAATATTTTAGCATTTATAGCAACTCGTTTTCAGACAAAGTAAAAAGAAACCTCTTTCTTGCACTTGTTTAGAAATTCAAATCATTATAGCAGGAAAATGAAGAACCAAGACAAATACGTTTTCATGTCGCGTTTGTCACTTTTTCCATCTATATGTTGTAGTAGTCAAGGAATGAAGACAACTTCCTCGTGGTTGTATTTGTAAGTAGATTTATCATGGAAATGGCACAACCACCCACACCATCTGTCAAATACTGTATTTTAGAGCTCCAATTACTGAACTTCAATAGCATTTCAGATGAGCAACTACTGCAGATGAATAAAATCAGTCACACTTAAATGATTTTCTATTTGTGCATCATGGAACAAAATAAACTAAATTTGAATTATTTCATTACTAGCTACACTTGTTGCTGATTTTAAGCAGGTATGCATGCAGAGTTTCAGGGATGTAGTGAAGAGCAAATGAATTGGAATATTATTCAGCAGAATAATATTGTAACAGGTACTTGTACAAAGTCCAATTTCCTCTATAACAAAAAATACATACAGATAAGACTTAATTTCAGTGTTGATACTGACAAGCTTTTTTTTTTACTGATACCTGACGTTAGACACTTTTGTTTGCCTCAACAGTGTGATATTTAATCTGTTAATCAATAATTATTTTTTTTTTTTACTTCCTTCCTAACATACACTTGGTCATAGCTACTGCCTCAGCTACTGTCACTGGTAGTGCAGAGGAAGCCAAATATTAAATGGATGTCAGTCCATTTCCTTAAGACTTTACAACTCCTTCATTAGGCTATTAGCCAAACCCGTATTTACCTGATTGCCAATACTCAAAGCAAAAGAAGAATCTGATGTGACTAGAGGGCTCATGCCTCTGAAAAGCTTCAGCCGCATACACATTTTGGGAAGCAGTAACTCCATGTTGTATGTTTACCTGCACAGAGTTACTCAGGAACAGAGGTTTATGTGCACTTCTAGGAAGAGAAGCCTTAAGACGACATATAAAGGCACAAAATCCTCACAGTCAACTTCACAAGGGTGGAAGTGGAGAAAGTTCAGACTTCCTAGTACTCATCAATCCTGTGGTCCCCTCTGAGTGGCATGAAGACTATCCTCTTGCAAGAATACCAGCTGGCACAGCGCAGTGGGAGGAAAGCCAACGCATAGTGTGTATCTGACAAGAGATACTGGAGCTGACGAATCCAGGGTGAAATTCCTGCGCCATGTAAAGTAAATCCACGCAATGCCTAAAGCTTGTCTAGCAGAAGAGAATGCTAAGTGACCAGCAGGAAAAGAAAGGCAAGAAGATGTTATGTTTTCTCTATGCCAGAGCATAACCCAACTGGGATGTGTGCTAATGCCAGATACTTGGAAGTTCAAAATCCTGTTTCCAAGTCGATGCCAACTTAATGTACACATACATTCATTTAGGGTAAATGGATATTCAGGAGATTTCCCCGTAAATGGAAAGATTAAAGACTACACATCATGCATACTATATTGTAAATGTGGAAGTTCTGCAGAACCTGACCTATTCCTCTCTCAGCCCTACTAGAGAAAGTTTAACTGTGAAGAATAAGAGACTATTTTGTCACATTAAGCAGTCCAATGAAAGAGACGTTGGAATCCCTTGTCAGAAGTACTGGCGCCGAATCCTAGTTATGGGAACTTTGTGCTCCTCTTGTGCATCCAGAAAAAAAATCCTGCAGTAATTGTTCACCTAACGTTGAAATGAACTTTGCCTTTATTGCTTTAGCACAAAAAACTATTAGTATTAGGCTGGGTTTAACATACTCAAGGCAGAGCTGTGTTCCATCATGATGTTTTGTATTTTCCTTTGTTCACAATGAAACGAATGGCTCACACTAATAAGTTATCATCAATAATATTAATGGTGATTTCTTTAAAATTCATAATCTACTGCAACTGTTTTCTCTTCAATAACAATAAAAAACTATTTTACAAGAACCAAAGAGAAAAATAACACGGTAATTATATAAAAGGGTGCTTTTAGCTGTGGTTTGGTGATCTCTCAGAAGCATGGCCATGTTAATTGAGCATAAGTAATTGGGTTCCTTTTATGCACATGTTGCAGCTTTTATCCCGTCACAATCACGCCTCCACACCGATCATACTGCTGGTGTTTGTACCAGAACGCTATGGGAAGAGCTGGGCAGATTACACAAAGCTAGGAAGATAACAGCGCCAGGAACTGCAAACATCCAGGCAGACAAATGTACATAAAAAGACTAAAGTCTTTTATACTGCAGTAATTGAACAATCAAATGATGTCTTGCTTCCTGATGCCTCAGAATATTAAATAACTAATATTCCTGGCTTTCAACCATATAGAGCCGAGGAACGACCATACTCAACCTGCAACATGCCAGTGAACCAACACAGCTGAAAGATATAACGGGGCTTATGAAAGCCTTAAAGTAAAAACGTATCTCTGATCTACCAATCAAGCAATTAAAAATATGAATTCATTATGAACACAAGATCAGAATCTTCCGTAATCTATTTACTGCTTCACTTTTAAAAAATGTTGTTCAACACATGCCAAACCATCAAAATTGTTCAGGAAATTGAAAGGGAAAGAAAAAAGAATAAACAAAGGCAAGTTATGCATTGCATTATAGGCAGAAATAGCAATTTCCTTTAGTCTTCACAACCACTAATTGTGCTGCTTCTATACCAATAAAATTCCAGTTTACAGAAATCATGAGAACTAGTTTCGTATTTGTTTTTCTGACTCTACATCTTTTGTGACTCCAGAGATGAAGTTGCAGGTTTGCTCCAGCGTACCTGTCTGTAAAAATCTTATACAACTTACCTTCTTGACAATGGCTTTACAAAGCTTAACAATAGCTTATGTCCTGTGCTCTAGTTTACCTCTGGATTATTTAGAAATCCTTATTATTAATGGAAATATTCATCTTATTTTTGCTAACAACCAAATTTCCAGCATATTTGGGGAAAAAAGGAATCCCTTATAACTTCATTTACCTTATTTTTAGCTTTTTGTTCCTTTTGTGTAAGTATTCTTTTTGTACCCCCAGTTTATGCTGAAGATGTTCCATTCCCTGTTTGTTAGTCTACAGCTACATGCTTGCACAAAGATCAACTGCATCAATATTTCCAGAAGCAACAACAAAACTGGCAGAAAGCATCACTTCCAGAATGCTAAACACTCCTTTGCCTTTCAGAGCTACAAACTTTCAGGAGCACGATAACTTGCCAGGGCCACGTACCCACATCAACAAGCTGACACTGAACAAAGAGAATGTAAAAACATCCTCATGTGGAAGGAGAAGAAAAAAAAAAAAGTTGTTGATCTGCTTTTCTTTCTCTCCCTGCCACTCCACACACTCTGCTCACCTCCCTCTGCAATCATAAAGCCCTTCTCATTGTTTAGCAGTAATTCCTCTTTTCTCAGGTGGTGAAGAAGTGTTGTTGAGAAGTGCTGTCACCTCAATCAGATGTCTAAAAAGTATCATTTTTATAAGCTCTATTACATCAAATAGGATTAAGTTACCCAGCCCAAGAGGAGAGGTAAGAACGCCACTGTGCTCAGCGCCTCACTTTCCACAAGCCAGGGACACTGGTGCATCTCTTTCATGCTTTGCCTCGTTGGCTTTGTTCTGCTTTGCCATCAGGACTCTGTTTAATTCTTTTGCTTCGGTATGAATTCTGGACTCAAGACACGACAAGAAAAACTGATGTTTCTAAACATGACTTTGTTCACCTCTAATTTCTCTGCTGCACTTTGCACAGGAAACAGAGCAAAGGACACAAATGTGATGGTGTAGATAGCAATCTGGCAGAGTAACTCATGCAGCAAATAAAGGAAAGGTATAAGCGATCTGATTTTTTCTTCCGTAGCATTCACTGGTGAACTAGACGGTGTCTTGACAAAATGATCTCAATGGTTTTGTTTAAGTTACTTTCAGAACTGCCTGTCTCAAAGCCTACGTGATATTATAACACCCACTCGCTTTCTCTCCCTTCTAATAGAGCTACGTGCTTGTACTTAAAAAAAAGAAAGAGAGTAAGAGGGAACCGAAGCAAGGCACCAAGCTCCCTTCTCCCTCAGTGCTGCCCTGTGAAACACGGAGCAAGCAACCACTACCTACCCAGTCCAATGAATGGCACAATTTTCATCTCCTATCTCTGTACTTCACTCCCAGGCCTCTGTAATTAAGATCAAGCCTCTTCTGAAAGTGTTCAAATACTAATCAATGTCTTAAATGTAACAGCTAAAAGGTTACTCTGACACCTAACGATGGCAGCGATTCAAAGGTGGAAGGCTTTTCAAAAGAAAGAGACTGTTATTAAGGATCTTATTCCAATTAAAGCTAAGCTTCCCAGTGCCTTTAGGTATTCAAAATATTCTTATACTTAATTTTGATTTCACTGAAACTATTGAAAGCACTCATGAATCACCCTATTGGGTCTGTTTCCATGAATAAGTAAAGAACATGATTATGAGATAAAGAAATAAGTCTTGCTGGCAAACATAAGGCCACCAGAACTTACATTAAATGCAGCAGGAAATAACTAACTTTCATTTTTAATGAAATTACCTATTTAGCATCATACTGACTCCTACATGTTAAGTACAGCCATAAATATTTTTCCTAAATTTATGGCTTTTCCGAAGTGTAAAAAAAAATGAAAACCCTAACAAAAAAACCTTGATTACATAAACCACACATACAACTATGAAAAAGTTCACAGTCCACAAGTCAAGAGAAAGGTTTGAACAAGGTTAACCCATGCACTGTGCTTAATTTTAAGCACAAATAGACAGGATTTTAAAGTCAATCGCCAACAATTTTAACACTCTTATTTCACGTGCCTAACTTCAGACTTCTTGAGATGGCCAAGTTGTGGTCACTCCCTGTTTCAGAGGGCAGGAGGCAAGTCAAAAAACTTGGGGCACTCCAATTCAGCAGCAATATTTGAAAACCTCTGTCAACAGGCTTAATCTGTGCTTAAGGGCTTTTATTGCTGAGAACACCAGTCCACGCATATACAGAGCAGACCCTAAAAACCACTTGATCTGTACGTAAAGCACAATTTGACATTAATTAATTAAAAAAGGGGGGGGGAGATTTGACATTCAAAGTCTAAAGCAGTCTGATAGAGTTTGTATCAAGTGTTCATCTATGCCAACATCTGTCCTTTTGTTCCTATCAGCAAATACTGGACCATTCCATAAGGCATGAATAAGATAAGTATGGTTTAATGATTTCATATTGCCTGTAAACACATGATTATTTTTCTTGGTGTTTTTAATGGACAACACTAAGCTCTGGGTTGATATGTGACCCATCAAAGGTATTGCATTGGCTGTCAGCAAGGGAGAGGTTCCCCAATCCTCTTCTAAGGCTCATTTCACACCAGGTTTTCACACTGGAATGACTATTTTATTAGCATAATTTCTCATTATTAACCAAAATAGCAGAAGTCCTACTAACGCAAGCTCCAGGAAAGGTGCACCTGTGTTAATATGTGGTACCAGCACTAATTGAGCACTGCCATTAACCTCAATGACAGCATACATTTTTGTAAAGTCAAATTGAATTTTAATGCGCTCTACCATCATACCCTGGCAAGCCCATAAAATCAGTGTATCTCAACCTCTACCACTATATAAGTTTCCCAAATTTAAAAATTAGTATTTCATAACATCACAAGATAATTCACGTGGGAAGGGACGTCAGCAAATCTCTAGTCCAACCTCCTGCTCAAATCAGGGCTAGCTATGGGATCACACTAGGGTCCTTAAGGCTTTGTTCAGTAGGGTCTTGGAAACCTCCAAGGAGAGAGTATACACAGTTTCTGTGAGCAACATCTTCCACTGCTTGACTGTCCTCGTGGGGAACAAGCCAGTCCACACCTCTCTTGTTTCAGCTTATTCCTATTGCCTCCCATCCTCCCACCATGCTCCACTGTGAAGAGTCTGACTCTGTCTTCATGATAACCCTCCCCACAAAACCACCTCTTCTCAAGGCTGAATGAGCCCCGGTCCCTCAGCTTCTCCACACAGGACAAATGCTCCAGCCCTGATGGTTGTGGTGGCCCAGTGCTGAACTCACTCCAGGTTTTTAAGCCGGACCAAAACTGGACACAGTATCTAAACATGGCCTAAGGATTGCTGAGTAGGGAAAGATAATCCCTTCCATTCATCTCCTGTCATGCTTTCATTCATACAGCCCAGGAGGTGGTCTCCCTTGCTGCCAGGTGTGCTCCTGGGTGACACCCAGCTTGCTGCCCACTGCACCCCCAGGGCCTTTCTGAAGAGCTGCTCCCCAGTCAGTCAGACCCCAGCCAGTCTCACTGCAGGGGCTCATCCTGCCCAGGTACTGGGCTTTGCATTTGTACCTGTTGAAACCAGACTTATTACTCCTTTGCTTGTCCACCTATCCAGACCTTAACACCCTAAACTTGGATACAAGAATATAGTGGGAGACAGCATCAAAAGCCTTGTTAAAGTCAAGGTGAAAAATGACATCCGCTGCTCTCCCCTTGTCCCCAAATCCAGTCACTTTATAAAAGGCCATTTTATCATAGTCATTTGATCTCAGTTTTCATCAATTTCCATGGTTATGAGATTGGAATACATAAAGCTGAAGGACTGCAAAGTGCTTTTGCTCACGTTTATACCCAATACACTGTTTGCATGCTCCCACAGGTCTTCATCTTAGTAAGTCATCTGGATCAGAATACATACCAATGATACGCTCTCTGGCTACAGGGGGAATAGCATCCCCCAGGAATCCTGCTTATTGCTTAATTCCTTTTCCCATTCCCAACTTCCACCATCAAACAAATGACATCAGTAATTCCTGTGCACACTTCATCTTACTAATGGCAAAGCTATCAGGTACCCCAACAAAAGTAATGCAATCTAAAAATGTTCAGTTTGATCCACTGGATGCTTTAGCGTAACTGCAGATGTGGCTGCCATTGCTTTGTATCTAAGTCTCTTCATATGCAATTTTATAGGTTTTCAAATAAAGACGTTCCAAGAAATACCCATATAGTTGGCTATCAAAAGTAAGCAATATTTAAGAACAGGCAAACATCGTTTAATCAAATTTTGTACAAAACATAACGTTTGAATTATACAGTTTACTGTTTCCACTAATTCTATATTACCAGGAACAAATCGCCACTTTGAAGGTGACACTGGGAAAAGGAAGAAGCATTTCTTGTCTTTTAGTAACATTTTCCTGGAATAACAGGCCTGCCTATATTTCAGGGTAGCCTGAGAGAGACAAGAGCTGGTGTGGGGATGAGGAAGAAGCTACTCAGACCCTGCGTCTCAGCACCTCTCTCACCAGTGCTTGAGTTGCAAAGATACGTGAAAGCTGAAAGGGCAGAATAACTTTCTGGACTGACCAAAGCTAGGGTGAATAGATACAGAAATATCACACTCATGAATTCAAAACATAAGAGTTTCTTCCCCGAGAATCAAGAATATTTGCCACCTAGTAAATGAAACAAAGTAAATGATAGGTTTAAAGGTGCAGCCACAGAGAAAGGCACCCTCTGAGCTACTCTTCATGCACTAGATGAAATACCATGGCACCATTAGTGAGGGCAGAGCAGATTAGCTTTACAAATTGTGCAATAATATTTTAGCATAATGTAAGCAAGACACCTTTGCCCCAAGGCACACAGCTTAGACTATCAAGAAGCTCCCTTATGATACAGTTTCATCCCAGATCTGAGAGCCTGCCAACTCTTGTTTAGCCTTGGGATAGGTAAAGAGTAAATGACAAGTCACAGTCTGGGGCTGTCTTTTTGACAGCATCTTGTCAAGCCATGGCTACTCCCATCAAGACAACCTTGATGGCAAGACTTCTGATGGGGTGTAAGCACATGACTACGCTATGCTAACGAGGCCAAGAAAGATCACCTTTATATGAGTTTGGTCTCATTTTGAGCGCTTAGCTTCTTGGCTTGAGTGAAGAAAGTAACAACCAGCAGATTTTAGCCACAAAACCAGTGTGCTTGATGAGGAAGACTGTGAAGATAAAACAGCAATAAACATCTCACCACCGAGGTAATACTAGAGCCTCAGCAGAGAAATGCCAACATCCATATGTGAACAGGAATCAAATGCAACATTTCAGCACATCTGAAAATCTCTGACCAAAGTGAAATGCATTATTTTTTCCCCAAAAAGAGTTAATTTCCTGCCCAGCATGAAACACATTAAATTAAACATGACATTTGATACTGTTTGAGATTTCCCACCATGATGTGTGTAAGAAACCAGCACCAGAACCACTGTAATGTTTCACAGGACTTGAGCGCTTCATTGAAAGAGGACAGGCAACACAACAGCAAATGCTGACCACACAACCTATGGTTAATGCCTAACTACTCACATAAAAAGCCAACACATGAACATTCAGCAAGGGTATATGCTACAGTATTTTAAACATGCTAAAAAAAATATATTTACTATATTAAGTAGCCCTATGGAGTTTACTCTGCATTACGGCCATTTACCAACCCTACATTACTAATCTACACAGAAGCCTTAATACTAAACTAAGAAAAGTAATCACTGCTTAAGTGCTGTTAAGATAGAGCATGTGGACTATGAGCAGATGGAGAAACAATGTTATGATAGCTAACATCATCGGCAATCCTAGCCTGAGAAGTTCTTCCTTGCTGGGCACTCCAAAGATGTGAAAAAGACAGGATGCCTCCCCCAAAGGCAAATTAATGAGCTCCCGGTCAAAGCCTAATGAGAAACCAGTTCCACCCAGTTATCCATTTAAGAAAAAAGCTGATTAAATATAAGCAGTTAGAGAAAGTACGTTGCCAGAAATTAACTAAAAAAACCTCAGGGACATCTGGAAATCTTCCTAGAACGTCAGGCAATGTTGTGAACAGTTTCACGACTAAATTATCTGTTTGCAAGTTAAGGATTATCAGTTATTACTGGAAAGTTAGGATTTGGCTAAGAAATCATTAGAACAACTTCTACCCCTAACACACAGAAAAAGAAAGGCCATTAAAACAGAATTATAGAACAGCTCATGAAACAGCAACCAGTGTAAGGGTTATCAGCAACAAGCAACTGCTATCTGGTTAGATGAGATACTGAATATAAAATCCCGAAACATGAGTCTGAGGGGAAAAAACAGAAATGAAAGGATCGAGATGTTAACTAAACTATCTTTGCACATAATGATGTTCAGACAGAACAAGCTCCTTAGTCGTATTCTCTGCATTTCTTTGCAGAATGGAATAATCTTCCATTTGAAAGGCAGGGATCATATGGAGCAATTTCCATACCGCCTGTAGCAACTGAAGAGAAGTGAAGAGCAGCAAAGAGCTCAGACCTAACAACCAGACTATTTAAAAATACAGAAACGAATAGGAGCTCTGGCAAAGCGAGTAGGGGAAGTCTCACACAGCAGGTCTTTCTCTGAGGACTAAATGGCACTGTGAACAAGACAAAAGCAGGAGAGGTTGATTTCATGGAAATCTAGACATGAGGAATGTCTTAACCATGGAAGGTCTGGCATGCTAGAGGAAGAAAGGGTGATCTCCCCCAGGGTAGGTTTGCTTCAGCATCATTGGGAGGTCCTCAACGCTGAGACCTCGGAGCTACTCAGAGCTCTTTCCTTTCCCCAGCCTTGCTTGTCCTTTTCCACAGATACACAGTTTTTCTTTTCTCCCTCTCACACATACATCCGTGCACATTTTTAGGAGATTCCTACAAAAGACTCCACCCAGGAGCATGTAACTACCAGAGAGTCATACACTGTACCTAACTCACCATCCATTAACATATTTTACATTTAGAAAATATATATAATAGATATATATTTTCCCTTCAGAAGGACGCCAAGGGAAATTAACAACTGAAAGGAGCTAAAGGAGTGTCTGGAAACTGTGAAAAAAAAACCCCACTCATTACTCATATGCAAGGCAGACCACAAGGAAGCTAACAAGTGAAAAATCTTGCATTTCCACAACCAGCTTGCTTGCAGCTCACATCAGCTAAAATTAGCAGCCTATTGCATTTACTACACGCGTGTAGGTATGCCTCTTGAATTAGCTAGCTCGTTAGCTCAGCATCCTCCCACCACAGCTTGTTCTGGCCTCAGATTTTAGAAACTTGCAAGAAAACCTTCTATTCATTAAAGCGGGGTCAAGCTCAAAATGTTACTGCATCTGAAAACATAGCCACTGATTTAACAACGCACTGTACCGTGATTTGGAATAGCCGCTTTCCATTTACTATCAGGAAGATGCTTTTTCAACACTTGTTTTACCAAGTTAATTTGTATAATGTCCCTTTGAAAATGATACGTGCAGGTTGGAAACTCTGTTGCTGAACTGCCACTTAAAAAAATCTGCCATACTTGTCAGAAAAAGTCAAAATACGATTACTTTAGCATCCCATTAATGCTTTAACCAAGTTCTCGTAATAGCTCCGGAAGATGAAATGTTCACTTTGAAACTGTAAATCTGTTTGTCTGCCTGTCAAAACAATACCAGTTCTTGCTGTGTCTAGCACCAGCAGTGGATTTACCGAGCAGATTTCAGCTGCTAGTAGTCTAAATGAAATGTACTAACCAAAGAAAATTAAAATAGAAATAACAGATACAGACATTGACTCACAACCCAGGAGAGGTTTACAGGAGCCAGAAACCTTCTGTGGGCTAAGCCCATATTCTAAAGCTGTTTCTCAGGGCAAAGAACATGTAAACATCTCAATGTTTATCAGTTTGCCCCCACTGGTAAAATGAGGACATTAAAATGTACTTAACTATTAAAGACAAAAGCAATGAAAAATGAGGTTAAATTATATCAGAGACTATTCCTGCTCCCACAGAAGCCAGGGGAGTTTTCTCCCTGTCCTTCATGGGCATAAAACCCTGCACTGAATGTGCCTGAAGACAGAAAGAACCTTTCAAGTTGTCATTGTTATTAGCTGCATGCAGCGTTCCCTCAATGTGAAAACACCAGAGACTAAGAAAAAATGGGAATTCATGAAAATATGAGATCTTGCATGACATGAGCTACAGACATGAACAGTTCCTGCATTAAGCCAATCATGGCTGTCTGAGCTGCTGTAAATATTTTAGGAAGATAATTCAGTCTTCATTTAAAGCCTTATAGTTTGACGTACACAGAACAATTTAAATACATTACCTTGCAGACACATGTATTGACATACTTTAATGTAGATACAAACACTTTATGAAATCAGACATCAAGAAAATGCACAACAGAATTGCATGAAATATCACTGTTAGCTTGTAGCGTTGAACATTTGGAAGGTAAAAGGTAGCTCTGATGTATGTCAACAGAAAAATAAAGACGCAAGCTAATCCTCTCACCAGCATTAAGTAGCAAACAGGACACTACTGTAACTTGAAATTTCTGAAGATTATATACTTCCATTTAGAGTGACTGTATTTCTAGCCCATATGGTTGCTGAAGATAAGGATGGAAAGATGAAAGGAATAAAATGAAACTTTGGATCTTGGTTATATGTCTTGCCCCAAAAGTAAGGCACAGTTTCCTAAAAATACAAAATGGAAAGAAAATGTTTTGGATGAATGATAGCACGTGGGTACCACAGCAGCAAAGAATCCAGAAAGCTCACATGCTTGCAAACCTACGGGAAAAACTCAGGGAAACATCTGTGGAGGATGAGGTCACTCTAAGCTGGTGAAACAAAATGCTTAATTGGTTTGGTACCCCATTTCCAGATTTTTGTTTGATCTCTCCCCTTCTAATTTAATTTCCTTTTTCCCTTGAACACCGGGACGAAAGAATATCGTATTGACCACAGCTGATGACCTAGGGAGGAGGGTAGATCACCAGCATGCTGTGGCTCCCACCTGCTTTTTGGCTGGCAGAGGTGCAGCGGCAGGAAACAGGATTGGGAGTGCCTGCGGGGAGGGGAGAGGGGGAAGGGACCTGGCCACTCCTCTAAGGCCAGATGGTGGGCCGATGAGGGTCATCTGTAAGCTGGGACATGGCAACATAAAAGGGCATGGATCTTTAAGTTAGGACTTACGCAACATTTTGTTTATCTAGGGAGAATGCTGGTATATTTATAATAATGTATTTGAAACTCCCTCTATCATTTTGTCAATAACGTGCATTCATTTAACAACGGGGATGATAAGGTAGGGAGGGTTTGGAAGGACTTAGAAGATACAAAATATGTCTGCCATGAATCTGCAGCAGAACCTACGTTTTTGAACTAAAGTCTCACGCTTCCGTTTACAATGACAAACTTCCTCACCTAAATCTCAATGCCACTGAATTTACTAGAAAAGTAATATTCTGGTTAGAAGAAACAGCAGATGGGCAAACAAGGTAAAGGGCATTTAATTTCAGTTGCCTCTCCTCCATGCCAACACACAACTTTGAAGGGACTGTAAGTGTGGGAGGGAAACATATGTGCATGTGGATTGTGCATCTCAGAGAATACTTGCTGCTGGAATGCAATCTCTCCCTTCTTTACTCTTTCTTTCCACACAATGGGTGCTTCCACACAGTTATACGTGGAGATAAGCTGGTGAATGGAGAGTCTCAGTCCTGTGAGAAAACCGCAACTGTAGCACCACTCCACCAAATGCCGTACCAACCTTAAGGCCTCAGAGACAGATTAGTACCCTCTGAAAGTGCAGACAGAGGCTTTAAGTGGCCCCGTGACAGAGGCTGGAAATAAAGGCATTTTTCAACATCACCCCAGAAGCTGCTTGGACCTTGCTGGAATCCAAACCAGGGCTTTGAATGGTTCTGTCTTGGTGGTTTCTCAGGAAATACTGAGAGAGCCTGCTGCCATTTAAACAAACACTGATCAAGTCAGACAAAATTCTTGGACCTGCCAACAATGTTTCTGTATCTAAGGATGCAAATGAAGAGGGCACCACTAATATCGAAGCATGAGACTCTGGAAAGAGAACTGATCCTAGTGAAATTCTGATACTGTCTTAGGGAGAAACTTGTGGTACCTCTATCGTCAAGATAAATCTGTCACAACAGCTTGGAATTCTGAAGAGGTGAGAGAAATCCACCTTCACAGACCAAGAAGTGAGCAGCTGTGTGGACATGCAGCATCTCCAGCAGCAGGCAAGAAACTGAAAATGCTCTTTAAGGAATGTGAAAGTGATGGAGTGAGAAAGTATAGCAACTTGGTTGATAGGCAAATGACAGACTCAAATAGGTGCTAAATAGACCTTAACACAGTTTAAAGACAAACCTGATCCCTTCAGCCTACGTGGGTACTCCAAAATGAGTACTCATCCTATCAGAATTTATAAACTGGAGGGGACCAACATAACACGCTGATCTGAAACTTAACCGACAGCTTATTCTGCTGTGCTATTTACAACATCATCTTTTCTGGGGGTGAGACCAGGAGTGCTGTAACAAAGAGCCACTGGAACATGAATCCTGGTCCATGCTACTGAGTGTATACCTTGAAGGAAAGTTGGTGTACAAGAGGTAAATCTTCCCATGCTTTGTCTGAGTAAAGTCAGCTGCAACTGTTGAGGCAGCAGGATAATACAAGGCCCGTGACCTGTAATAAGATAAGTTGAAAACAGGCTTCTCCTTGAAGCTAGACAGAGATACCTGCCAGTCCTGGGAAGAGATCAGGAGAGAAGACTGGCAGATGTCTACATGCCATTACAGGGACTGGAAGTCTGAGTTCAGGATGGATTTTCTATATTGCATACAGGTTGCAGTGACAATCAGTAAACTGTTTAAAATTTTACCTATTGAAGAAATAGGTGCAGACAGTCTACCCATCTCCCTCTCCCCTGCATGTGCTGATTTTGGCTGGGATAGACTTAATTTTCTTCATAGTAGCTAGTATGGGGCTGTGTTTTAGACTTGTGCTAGAAACAGTGTTGATAACACAGAGATGTTTTAGCTATTGCTGAGCAGGGCTTACAGAGAGTCAAGGCCTTTTCTGCCTCTGACCCCACCCCGCAAGCAGGCTGGGGGTGCACAAAAAGCTGGGAGGGGACACAGCTGGGACAGCTGACCCCAACCAACCAAAGGGATATTCCATACCATATGATGCCATGCTCAACAATAAAAGCTGGGAGAAAAAGGAGGAAGGGTCGATGTTCGGAGCATTGGTGTTTGTCTTCCCAAGTAACCGTTACGCGTGATGAAGCCCTGCTTTCCTGGAGATGGCTGAACACCTGCCTGCCCATGGTAAGCAGTGAATGAATTCCTTGTTTTGCTTTGCTTGTGTGTGTGGCTTTTGGTTTACCTATTAAATGATCTTTATCTCAACCCCCAAGTTTTCTCACTTTCAGCCTTCTGATTCTCTCCCCCATCCTAACGGGGGGAGGAGTGAGCGAGCGGCTGGGTGGGGCTTAGCTGCTGGCTGGGGTTAAACCATGGCACTGCAGAAAGTCAAAAACTTGAGTAGAAGTTCAAACAAGAACAGCAGGTTATTCAGGGATGAATTCATACCTGATAAACAACTATGACAGTCTGCAAGTCTAAACTGCAATGAGGCTGAGGAACACACGTGTGTCCCCGGACCACCTTATACTCTGAGGACACAGCAATCTCCATGACTGTGAAGTAGAATAATGAAATCCATCTTCCATCTGATCTAGCCGTTTATCATTGATCCTTTTGTCTGTGACATGGCAAGAAGCAGTTATCTGAAATTACGTAGTTCAGTCCAGAATAATACTCCTAACAGCCAGAGAGACCCCAGGATTTGTGGGCAATGCAGAGTATACATCAGGCCATGAGATGGTTCTTTTGCGGATCTGCCACCCACTTTATGGCAAATCTTGGTGTTGCTGGAGTTTGTCACCAACTTTAGTTCCCTGAACAGTTTCAGAAGCTGAGATACAGATTTAGGTGGTAGTCTTAGCATCGCTGGTGCCAAGTACGGAGATAACCGGGTTAGTTCCACTAGTCCTTAAGAATGCAATGACAGTGTTGGTGGAGCTGATGTACCTCAGACCCCAACTGCTGTGATAGGCAGAGAACTGCTGCAACAGATAAAGAAGAAAACAAATGCTTACAGCGCTTCATATTGGCCTTCAGTGGCTGAACTGGTTCTGGGGATGACCAAATCAGAAGCCTCTGTGGTAATCACAAGGATCTGAGAGGACTTGACTTTACCAGTCTGGAAGGGAGAAGACAGAGAGACTTTCTTGGGATGGCTTTCTTAGGAGGATGGCCAGTGGTAGATCAAACACAAAGCAGTCAAATTCAGCTGACTGCCCTTGGGCCCATGATACCCACTGGGTCCTGCATCAGAGAAAGCTTTCACTGCCTTCTCAAGGAGAAATTTTCTGAAGTTCAAGCTCACCATCCCTTCCAGGTTTTAAAGAACACCACATGGACCACTCGCTGGGAGCAAGACCTTCTCTGTCACATTAATGAAACCCTGCACATGTGTCAGAAGATGAAATTCAACCCCAAAGCTAGGGCACACCCAGGGCATAAAACAGCCTTGAGAGATATCGTCAAAGCTAAAGAGAAGCACAGCTTGAAAATTCATAGCAGCAACTGGGCAGTTGAGAGAAAATTAAATGACACAAGAATTATCCACCTTACACACTCACTGAGCAGGAAGGTGAGTATGGCCCCTAATGAACATATTTCTGGTCTCAAGTGGCAGGCCATGTGAATATCCATAATCGGAATGTATTTGTGGACTATCACTCCAAAAAATAGAAAAGTAGGTCTTCCAGTTGCAACTTGATACTAAAAAACCAAAGTCCACAAACCTGAAAACTACGTCTGCTCATTTACCATCTCCTCTGCTTAATAGAGAGCTATTGAAATTTGCACTTAATTGGATTACTACAGCTAATGGCAAATGAGGTCTTAAATACATATCTTTTTGTAGTCAATTAAATCTAACTTAAATCCCACACATGTCTAAAGTTATGACTGATCAGTGCGCAATGCTAGTTAGCAGAAACTCAGCATGATTAAACTTATGAAAAATTCCTTCCTGCAAATATGCTGTGCTACTGACAGCTCCACTACTGACAAAGCAGTAGTTAACGTATGATAAATTCCACAAAATTACACTCCCTATTCATTTCAGAGAGGAAATAAACAAATGTAAAGTGATCTAGATGAACTGAAAGGCAAAATAAATTAACAAAGAGGAAAAATATATAACCATATTTCACGTGAATCTGTATACGCTGGATTGTGATTTAAAATAACTTATGTGAATATGTGCACATTTTTGTTTACTTGTTTAGATCAAAACATACATTTTCTTCTTCTCAGTGGCCTTCAGACTCTAAAGCTTCAAACAAATTTTTGTTTACTTCATATGACCAAGAAATCTATCTATTCAGACATTTAAGAGATTAAAAAAAACTTCTAAAAAGGCAGAGGACATTTTTCATTTTAGAAGAGTACCCTTATTATCTCAGTTATTTCTATGTCATTTTTCTATGTAAAAATTTATTTTTCAATTGCCAGCCACATGAATTTAGATTAGGACTCAAAAATTAAGCAATGATGTCTTGACTTCTGAGATGCTGAAAGCCAAGCGCTACCATCACGTCAATCTTTGAAACTCCACCCTTTTCAGAGTATATCGTTAAGTTTACACTAGAGAAGCTGTCTTCCTTCGTGCAAAAGTGTTACTGGGCCACATGTGAGAACAAACGCCTGAAAGCAGAAGTTAGCTCATCTTTAGTTTGAACGTGTCCATCACAAAAAAAATAATCCAGACCAATATTATTTCTGGAAGACCAACAGCAACAAGAGCAGACAGCAATCCTTTACATGCCAGTTTTTTAACATTTGGATGACAATATTACTTATCCATGATCCACTAAACAAAAATATGTCCAAACTATCTAGTAGAAAGTCTAGTTTGTTGAAAAGTCTTTGGAAATGTTTGAAGGACTGCTACTGCTGTCTAGGCATTTTTTTTTTTTTCCTCTTCCACCTTCTACAAATATGTAGAGCAACATCACAGTCCTGGTGCCTGTATGAGACAGTTTGTATCAAACCTTCCCTTGAAAAACTAAACCAGTCATGAGTTCACAGAAAAGAAAGCTGAGCAGGACATAGACAAAGTTCATAAAATCATGAAGGCAGTGGATAAGCCAAATGTATAGCTGCTATTTAACAAATCACACAACACTTGAACTGGGGGAGACGTGTTGAACCTAGTTGGAAATCAAGAAAAAAAGGCCAAATAATGTACTTTTATATGTTATTGTTAGTGAATTTCTGCAGTTTGCTGCCAGACTATGCTGGATGCAGACAGCATTTAATCAAAAGGATTCATTGATAACAGGTCCAAAAATGTCTAGATACTAAAGGGACGATGCAAACATCCCTAATCCAATGTCTGTGCACAGCATGAGGGGAATGGACTGCAGAAAGTGGCCAGGCTTATGTGCTGTCCTTAAATAGTACATCCCATTGTCTCTATTGAAAGCAAAATGCTTGGCCAGATTGACCCTGCTGAGATCCGCTCGGGTATTTCTTATGCTCTCTAATCTTCAAAAAGTTTTGAAGTTCATTGTTTCAAAAGATAATAAACTTTTATTCCAGGACACAGCATCAACAATTTACAATGGTGTTCACAGATGTGTCACAGGCCAGAAGGACAACTCAAGAGGTGAATGCCTACCCAGAACAAAACAAAGCACTGACACGTGCTTCTGTTAGAGCAAAATATCTCAAGACAAATCCAGCAGCCCGAGAGGGGCAAAGTTGCTGTTGCTCCATGCCCCCAGGTCCAACCAGTAGCGAGGCTGAACATGGTTTTCCAACAGGCACACGCACACAGAGCACACATATACACCACATATATACATACATATACATATACATGGCTGGACATACAGATGCCAGAGAGATGCTCAGAGCGCTCACACCAACACTAATGGCCTCACCCTGCTCCCCACTCTGGCTGAGCAGGATGAAAGTCTGTTAATGGGAATCCAGATCTGTGTCCAAGGTGGACCTCTCCAGCAGCTGGGCTCACTCAGTCTGCCCAGCAGCTGCTGCTGACTCCCAGTCTCCCTAGTTGCTGTCACTTGGACATGTGAGCCCTTGAGGTTGCAGGGAGGCAGGCAGGGAGGTGCACCGCCCCTCCCCCCGCCGAGCTGTCCAGGACTCCTCCCCTGTTCCCAATAGCCACCCCTCTGTGCTCTCACCCTACAGACACGCAGCTGCTCTCCTACCCAGGGAGACCTTTAGAGACCTCCAAACCCATCCTGGCCCCCAGCCCACTTCGCCTACTTGCTATCTCATCCAGCTTGACCCCTGCTAACAATCACGCGCTCACCCACACACCTGCACTCATTCCAGTTGCTGCACCACAGGCGCCCATACACATAGCAAGTAAAGACTCCCTCACTGGAAAACAGTTGAAGGTGGAGTTTAATGAGAAGACAGGGCAGACTGTGCTGGTCAGGAGCAGGGCATTGTGAGACAAGCAACCTGTCCAGTCCCTGCTAACATTCAAACAGACCCTCTTATTTTGTTATCCCTCTGCTTCCCACATTTGTTCCTCCCCATGTCACCTAAATCCCTCCCTTTTCCCACCTTCGGTTCCTCCCTGTGGCATCCCATAATAAGTCCTCTGCAATCCCCAAACGCTCTTCCCCTGCATCCCCCAACGTGTCCCACACCCTCAGCTAGCAATGCCCTTAGCCCAAAAAGCAACCCAGAGAGCTGCCGCCCATGGCTCATGGTGATGGGTTTTAGGCCTGGACACTGAGGCTCTGCTGGGACAGCCCTGGGAGAGGGCTGGACAAGGTCTCCCTTCCTCTGGGTCCCTATTTGGGTTTCCACCTGCCCCGTGCTCCTCTGGGCTTGTGGACATGGACCTTTCATGGCTCTCCTGTGATGGGCCCAGGAGTAGCCCATCAAGGTACTGTTTGGGCGCCCCCCACCAATGTCCCTCTGGGCTCCTGTGGGGGTGTGCAGATGAGCTTTATCACACAACCAAACAGGTACCACTGCAGTCAGCCAGCCTTGAAATGCAATGACTTTCCACTAGCTTTCTAAGCTCTAACATACAGATTGAATCTGTCACAGGTCATCTGTTTCTTAAAATAACCTGTGATCATCAATCCCCCTTCAGCATCTGTTAGAAATCATCACATATTGCTTGTCATAAACCAAATATGGTTATTAGTGATTAGGTAGATCATATAATGAACCAAACGGTTAGCACAGGCTGTAGTCAGTAACTTGTGCACACCCCTAATGTGAGAGCTTCAGCGTTCTCATCAAGGTCAACGCAGCTACTCAAGCGGTTAAAACAAAGCATTTGTGTCTCAGCAAAATTGGGGCGTTACAGATCACAGTCCCTGATCTGCAGACAGACATGCCCGCAGCCTCATCCAGCGCCCAGCCCAGTGGAGTCTTTTCACTGATGCAGCAAGGCTTTAGATCAGGCTCTGGAATCGCAGTGCATTTTTTTTTTCTATTTAATTTTTTGGGTTTGTTTATTACCTCTCTGTTGGTCTTCTGTTCCATTAAGTTGTTTTTGTGCTTCTTCAATTTTGTCTGCAAGAAAGAGAAGTCATTATTAAAATACATATGTAAAAAAAAAAAAATCAAGATTTTATGAAGTCATTTACTGAAATCTGTTTTGAACTATCTGTTTATATTTAGGAGTGATACCATTCACACGTAAATATGCAGTACATTATGAGTAATACAGCAATATAAAATTTTATCATGTTTTACAAGCAGGCTATTGACATGTTAAATTGCACGGAACAGCAGAAAGAAAAGCACTGGTGTTGGATCTGCAGTCATCAGCTAATCCTGCCATAGTTTCGTACCATCTGTAATAATTTATGCAGTCAGGGGACTCTTCAGAATAGGTATTATGGTGCACTACAGAGGATTTTAATACGTTTTTGAAAAATACTGTTAGAACAAGACAATGCGGCATTAGACATGGATACAAAGAGCAAACAGGATTTGCTACGTGAAGCAACAGAGCCAATACTGTCACATGGGAGTAGCGGGGGGTGAGCAGTAGCCCCATGCTTATTCCTCTGTGAAACTACCCGAAATTCATACAGATGCAGCAGGAGCAAAAAGAGACCTCGAGTCTTTACTCTCGCCCTGTTCGTAGCAGATCGCCTGCTGCCCCCAAACACATCAGTGTTGGGAAGCGAGCTCCGTTTCTGCTGCTGTTGCACAGAAGATCCTGCGGGAAGGGGGCAACCTCGTTCTGCACAGGTGTGCGTTTGCACGTGCAGAGCGAGAAACAAGAAAAGGGGCAACTGGAATGAATAAAGACTTGAGACCAATTTGTTTTTGGTAGCAAACAGTCCTCTGAGCAGCCTCAGGATAAAAGATTGTGTTGATAAGAAGCAACGGCACTGGGAGAGGCTGAGGTCCACATTGAACTATGGCCTGACCAAGCAAGATCTGAGCTTGGAGCATGGCTTTCAGATATAACGAATCATTTCCAAAATACCTGTGAAAGCTTTTCTTTTTCCTGGGGGGAGGAGGGACAATTTTTATAAAATTAAATTGAAAGAATACAACATAACTGGATTCACCCTAACCTCTCCAACTGTACTGGTACAACCAGCGACATACCAGACTTCTTGGCTGCTGAAAGTAGAAGGAGCAGGACAGGTCTGTAAAGTCCTCACCTCTTTCTTCACAAGCATGGCGGCTTTTACTCGGTCTGACTTTTACTTGCTGTTCCTACCCAACACAGGGTTTCTAGAATATGGCCCTTTCTTCAAGAGACTTTTAAATCAGTGGGCTTAAATGACTTCTATAATATTTATGAGCTGAACCACTCAAGTATGTTGGAACAATTTGTTCACAGTTGAAGTCTGAAATTGTTTTCCAATTGTTTTATCAGCAGAGCCAAAAATTATAACTGAAACAAACCCTTCTTGCAGATTTTAAGACAGAGTTTTGTTCATCTCACTCCAGTTCTCCATTTCACAGAATCACAGACTGGTAGGGGTTGGAAGGGACCTCTGGAGATCACCTTGTCCAACCCCCCTGCTTGAACAGGGACACCCAGAGCAGGGGCTACAGGAACGCGTCCAGGCAGGTTTTGAGTGTCTCCAGGGAAGGAGACTCCACAGCCTCCCTGGGCAGCCTGTGCCGCTGCTCTGGCACCCTCACAGGAAAGAAGTTTTTCCTCATATTCAGGTGGAACTTCCTGTGTTCCAACTTGTGCCCATTGCCCCTTGTCCTGTTGTTGGGCACCACTGAAAAGAGTCCAGCCCCATCCTCTTGACATCCGCCCTTCAGATATTTATAAGCATTGATGAGATCCCCCCTCAGTCTTCCCTTCTCCAGGCTAAGCAAACCCAGGTCTCTCAGCCTTTCCTCACAACTGAGGTCCCTGATCACCTTCGAAGCTCTCTGCTGGACATGCTCAAGCAGTTCCCTGTCTGTCTTAAACTGGGGGGCCCAGAACTAGACACAGTACTCCAGATAGGGCCTCACTAGGGCAGAGTAGAGGGGGAGGACAACCTCCCTCGACCTGCTGGCCACACTCCTTTTAATGCACCCCAGGACAGCTTTGGCTGTCTTGGCCACAAGGGCACATTGACGGCTCATGGTCAACTTGCTGCCCACCAGCACTCCCAGGTCCTTGTTTCTGCCTTTCAAAACTAGTACCAGCCTTCCTCACTAAAGCTCAATCATTTCTCTCTTGTATGTTGTCCCAGAGAATGCACCAAAAACATCTCACAAGGATGCTAACACAGCAGACTCCCAGAGCTGGACTGAATGAAGCTGCTAATCAGAAAGACTACCACCACAGTTTTAAAAGCCAAACCTCTTCCTTCTTCCTCTAAGGTTAGCAAGACATGCATATATATTTAAAGTGAAGTTTTATACACAGTTCTCTTTCGTACTGACTTACTGGCTGCTGAAGACAAACACAAGCAACTCAAACAGAACAACCCTTCATTAGCTCTTTACCAACCCAGTTACGCAGGCTTCCTTTAAACAATGAAGACTTGATATTTAATGTCTTCCCAGATTTCAGCTACAGCTAAAATACTGTATGTATCTACACATTTTTGTAAAGGAATGGCTGTAAATAACAATTTCTAACAAAAACAAGAGGAAACACAAACAAAGCACCTGTTATATACATGTGCCACTAAGGTTATTAGAGAAAAGCTATCTAACAATCTTATACTGTTTTCCCACAGGTTATTGCTTTACAGAAAGGCGATGGAATACACAACTTACAAAGCTGCATGACAGCTGATTGAATACATGGACACAGAGGAAAATTAAACATCAGCAAATTAGCCCTGTAATTGGAGCTGTAAGATTTACCAAAAAGCAACAAGCAATCAAAACCATAGACTGGCTATCAAACTCATTTCCCCTCTCTTTAGAGATATACCTAATGCACAAGGTATGCCGTTTGTCTCGAGACGATGTAAAAGATTTGTCACCAAAATTTATACTTAAGTACACAGACAACTGCAGTTTCATTATTAAAAGAATTATCTGCATATTTCACATAAAGGCTACAATAAATGTATGCATTTAAATTCACGAACTTCCTACTTTATAGAGAAAAATTAATTAAGTATTTTGGAAGCATGCTACATTAGATTGCCAGAAAGATTAAATGCTTTGATGTCCTTAGCTGAATTCTTTCTCTCTTATTTAAAACAAACAAACAACAACAACAAATTGAGTTCTTATCAGAAATTCCCAACCACTTCTTTGTCAGACTGTAATCCCAAACAAAGAAACACAGATAACAGAAATAATAACTAGGTAAACATATGCCTGGTGCACAGCCAGAAAGCCTTCTGCACTTCCTGCATCTCTTGAAATGTTTCACCAATGAATTACATTTGTTGCATATATGTCTTCCTACCGATGGAGGCATCTCTGTGCAGAACACCTCTGAGCATCGTGAACGCTGAAAAAAATTCAGTGATGGTTCTGGAAACTGAGACACGGATTTTGACTGTAAATGAAGCACGGGTATCAGCATGGGTCTGCCTGCTAAACGTTTCATTGAGGACTTAATCCTCGTAATGACCCACACCACACAGCTACCCGCTCTTCTTATTCACCCAAGGCGTGTTTAACACCGTTGAACAAAATTTGTGGCAGCTGCTTCCCAGCCTGCTGCGTTTTACAGCTACAGATCCTATATGGGTCTTCACATATAGTGAAGACTACTACTACTTCACAAACCACTGTGTTCCAGGCTTGAAGGAAAAACTGGGTGATCCCAAACCGCCGTGGATCAGGCGGGAAGAGCAGGCTGTGAACCCCTCACCCCAGTGACACCGAAGTGTGGCCTCCCCGGTTCTTCCGACAACTCCCACGTATGCCAACAATAACTTCCTAACTCACATCAAGTTTATATTATCCAGTCACTTCCTTCTCCTTTGTCTCATTAAATGAGCCTTACACGAAACATTTTGAGGCAAATTATTTCAGATGATGTAACGTATTCTTTCATAATATTATAGATTACCTAACAGTACACACGTTTGAAAACTCCTTAGAAGCAAAAATACATTACACAAAAATCATCTGCAAAACCCAGGAAGAACTGAAAATCGCAAAGTCTGCTATTAATTGCAAATAACATTATCCAACTCCCACTCGATTTAGTATTATTTCAGATTTAAACCTGTGATACTGAAGATACTGTCTAATCTGAAAACTTTACAAAGGAAACATTTTTTTATCACTGGAATTTTATTTACTTCTACTAGGATAAGAGAAAGTAATTTAACTAACAGAAATTTCTAATACATGGCAGGCACAGCACCTCTTTATTTCCCATAAACCGACATAAGAGTACATATCGTGACGACTGCTTTATTGTAAGACCTATCCTAATATCACCAGCCTTTGGCAGACAGCCTTCTGGAGCAGCACGTGTCCAGAAGCAAACGATGACTGTGACAGACACTCTTATTTAAGATGGGACACTTCTCACTAAGTGCTTATTAGAGGGGGAAAGCAGAATAACAATAGGAGAGGAAATCTTCACATGCACAGCTCTCTAGAGAAGAGACTCCATATCACAGCAGTGTCACAAGCCATGGAGCCAGCTCTTGGTCATCCCAGGCAGGTGCATACCACAAAAAAAACAGACCACAGGTAACATCATATAATAGTTTTTTATATATATACACACACACACACATATATGTGTGTACGCGTGTGCATGTGTGGAAAATAAAATGAAACAACACGGGCGCAGCGCTTTTCTTACTCCAGTATTAAACCTTTTCACATTATTGTCCAACACAATCCTCCCAGCAGGTATCCGTTGCATGGAAGTATCATCAAATTCCTTGGGGCTTTAAATATGTAATGTAACTGTGCTTTTTAGGAATGCAAGGAAGGAGATTGGCACGCAGTAAAATATGCTTCTTGTTTTACATGCCTCCTGCTGTGATAGATCATTAAAGGGGTATCAACAGCCTGAGTTAGATACGGTGGTGCTGTGGTGGGTTTCTAAATGAAAAAATAAATCAGATTTTTCACCAGCTTTACATTCTCCATTTTTTATCTTCTCCGAGGGAGATAACTTCATGGATTTTAATTATACCACAAATAAAATGTAGCTTATAAAGATCTGTACTCTTTTTTTTTTTAAAGATATCAGCATATCAACATATGCAAACCTGAACAGGTTTATGTGTATTAGAAATGCATTAGGAATTTTCAAGAAAACCTTTAAAGGCTTTCTTTATATGGTCAGTTAAGGAAGAAAAATAAAGGTTTAGGGATTTCAGCAAGGAAAGCAGAAATACCAAAAAGTGTGAGGTCTGCAAAATATGAAACCAGTAACTTTTGACAGCAATTTAAGCTGGAACAAAAGAAATCTTCCATTTGTGGGTTTACTTGTGGGGTTTGTTTTGGTTTTGTTTTTGAAAGCACACAAGAAAATACCTCTCTCTTTCGCTCACGAAAGTGAGTCTCCATGCCAGTGTAATGAGATGACTTTGTCCTGCTGAGCAAGTCACCCTGTACAGTGAGAATGTCCCCACAGAGCAGTGGAGCAGCAGTCGCTGAGGAGGACTACTTCTAAGCCACCAGGAAAGCTTACATGGGGGTGGTAGGTGGGAAATGTTCATTAAACTTAAGCAAAACACCCAAATACGAATGTCTTTCACTATACCTATTTGCATGTTCTTGTTTCACTGTAAAAAGGCTTTTTTTTTGGTTTTGGCTCCTTGATGAAGATGCAAAACTGCTTTAAAACAATAGAAAGGGCTTTGGTGTTGGTTTTTTTTTTAATCTCCTGTTTATGGATAAGTGGAAAATTAGCAGATTTACACCATATTGGATGCTAAGAACAGGCTACTTCATTAAAACTTTAAAAAATATGAGTTCATATCTTGCCTGAAAGGGTAGAGTTTTATGTTCAAATATTTAACCAAAACAGCTGGAAGGAAAATGTCAGTATTTTTTTCCCCTTTCAGTTAAAGGCAAGAACAACTCCCAGGCCTAATGCCTGAGGCATCCTAAAAATAACTCCAGCAAAACAGCTTCAGATGACAACAGTTTTTCTTGTTGCTTTCTCAAAAAACTCTTACCTTACTCCATCAGAAGACATGTGAAGAGTAATTTTAAAAATCACTTTGCGTGTTTTCCAGTGGACACAAAGATATTGCTTTAATTGTATTTTCTTGCATTAATCATCTAGATCACTAGCAGAGAACATTCCTCAGCTGAAGTGCATTAACGCAATCACACTATATGCGTTCGGAAGCGTTACATTACCGAAAACAGCATCATAGGCGGGTTTTCTGTTTTTTTTTTTTTTTTTTTTTTTTTGGGGGGGGGGGTGGGGGGGGGCAGGGGTGGGGCCGGGGAGGCACAGCTTGAGAAAACCACTGATGAAAGTTCAAAACACTGCATTTCCCATCGCTACTTACATTCAGAGAGCAAGTGAAACGAGGCTGAGACCCTGTGTGGAAATCCCCATCTTCTCGCTATTGAAACCCACCAGGCTAACGCACCAGAAACAAAGGGCTTTGCACTTCACTGGATGACAAGTGTTTCTGAAAGCGTCAGGAGACCACCACAAATAAATTAATACAAATTTAAAAAATTTTAAATTTTTTAAAATGCCCTGAGCACTTGACAGGTAGTGCAGACGAGCACGGCATATGACGAAGAGCTCGGATTTGACATGGAGGGACCTGAGCCCACCCCCACGCCCCACTGGAACCATTTCACACCTCCCCCAGAGGGAAGCCTCGTGCATCGGTGCCCACACAGTGCAGGCAGCGGCGGGGCGGGAAGGGCAGCGACACGAAGCTGATGCACCAGGTGAAGCTGATGCAAGCTCAGACTGCCTCCCCGGGTGGCAGGTTCCCCCTGCACCAGAGGCAGCATTTATTCCCAAGGCACCCTGCCTGCAGCAGAGGGCATCCCCAGTGGCTGGGGAGGATGCAGAAGCGCCCGCGCCCCACTGCGAGGAGGCTGCGATGCTTGGCTTTCCCCTTTCACTAGGAGGAGGAAAGGGTCTTTACAACCTGCTGAAACAAGTACTCTGTAGTTCTACCACACTTTTCGGTTAACTGAGATGAATCTGAAGACTTCCCTTAACCAGATAATTAAAAAGAGAAGCAGGGCAGGGGGGAAGCAAGAGTCTCGTCTATACAAGGAGCCCATTAGGGTAACCGAGAGCGTGGTGCAGCCGGCAGGATGCTGCCTCTTCCTCATCCTCAGGAAGAGCAGAGGCTCAGCAGGCCCCTGCACGCAGGCTTCCCCGCGCAGTGGGAGAGGCTCCAAACCTGAAACCCAGGCGGCAGAGCTGGGGGAGCGGGTCCCGATGCATCCGGGATCACAGTGGGAAAGAGGGATGGCAGCACCAGCCCTCGCTGCAGAAGGAGGGGACCTGGCAGCCAGGAGGTGCAGAGGCTGCCAGACCTGGGCACCTGAGGACGCCTTTGATGGCCCAGAGCTCCCACCGCTGCCTTCCTGCCGCAAAACGAACACCTACGGAGTTGGCAAACAGCAGCAAAAGGCAGTTCACAAAACCCATAGGAGGAGGCACTCTTCTCACTCAAATTTAAATCTACTTTTAATTAGAAACCACTCTTCTGTCCCCATATATTTCCCTTTTCTAATTTAATGAAGAACTCTCAAGATTAAAAGGAAGAGATCAGATGAGGCAAAAGCAGTCCTTCTGTCTTTATCTTCAATATTACAGTGTGGGAACTTGACACCTTTTGGCATACGGTTTGTTTCTTGGTTTCTCCTTTCCAGTCTGGGGCTTAGAGAATCACAGCACCACGGCTTAGTGGGTTGCCAAACACTGAGCCTGATCGCATGGATGTCGCCAGCCTATTGTAAAAACGAGGTAAAACAGACTAAATCTCAGTTTGTCAGATGCTACCGGGTTTGAAGATTGCTTGTACAGCTGTAAGGGGGTGGGGGAGACCTCCTAAAAATTATGAAATGTTAATTCAAAATTCTTAGCAACTAGTTGGATGATGCAGGAGCAGCTGTCATTTTAAAAACTATCAACTACTTTTTTAAACATTTTAAATGAGACTTAAACATCTTAAAGTGTTCTACTAGTCATTATAACCTTGACTAATGACCTGTTTGATCAGTTTTCAGGAAAATTTTATGCCTTTTCATTTTAATGTCAACTTTGAATGCTCATCATACTCCCTGCCATATATAATTATTTGCATTTAAAAATGAAAATCCCATGACAGATACTTTACATAACCCCCTTGAAAATAGAAGATAAAAATCCTCCTCCTATTCTTCTTCATTTTCATTTAAGAAAAAAAGAGGCTTGAATATTTGAAAATGCAATCTGTAATCTGCAGATTAAATTAGCATCAGCAATGAACAGCTATACTGTATATACAATAAAACAGTCAATGGGGAGGCTGCATATAAATTAAATATATAATAGCTTTATCCTTGCCATCACATGTATAGCTTAAGCATGGCAAGGGCTCCTGATGAGGTTGACAAGGTGTATGCACATAAATTACATAAGCACTTTGCATATGAACCCAAACTCAGTCCCTGTGTCATCCATTTCCGACTGAGGAGCTTTCAATTTTTTTTTTCTGTTTACCTGATTTGAATGTTTATTATGAGGCTTTTAAACTCCTTCAAAACTGAGCACAGGAGGGGGTGGGGAGGATGAGGATTTTTGGATGGCTGTTACCTTACAGAAGGATATAGCAAACAGCGAGGCACCTGAGGATAGGCACAGTAGCTGCCAAGCACAAAAATTCAGAAGAGCAGGTGAAGTATCTTCAGAAATATCTCCTGCTTGGCACCTTTTCACCCTGAGTAAGCCACCGTGCAAGGGTGGCACTTTCCACGGCCAGTCCCTTTCCACCTGCCCCACAAAGCAAGGTGATCCTAGATCCTACGTGTGCTTCTGTGAGCCAGGACCTGTGCCACCACAGATAATTCATTTACACACTGTTTCCCCCCTGTACCAAAGCACAAACGTGGGTACTGATTGCAGTTACATTTGCATAGCTCCTAATCAGCCATCTAGCACAATAATCACAGCATCGCTATGCTGATGCTACAGCATTGTTCTGCCCCACTGCCAAATTCCAGCTGTGCACCTAGGACAAGGTGATTCCTATCACTAAAATCTGCTTAACAATTATTTAACAGCCTCTAGGGCATTCACTGTTCCAGGCTTAATTTTGGCTTTCTGAGTTTTTTTTTTTCTATACCTAACCTAGCATCGGGGTTAAAAGTTAAAACAAAATATTAAAGCCACAAGTAGCTCTTCCACCACCTTCTAAGTTCACCACCTTCTCCAAGCTCCTGCTATAAGCACCATCATACCTTCTGCACTGAGACAGGTTTCCCTCCCCCTGGTCGGTTTACTGGCCTTTGATCTGATGTCCCCAAGCTGGAAAAAATCATGGTTTTAATTTATTCCTTTTTTTTAAAGCCTGACACAGAAATTAAATAAACACCAGTGAAATACCTGCAAGCATTTGAAAAACAAACAAACAAAACCCCCAACTCTTCCACTCACCAGAACCATATGTAAAAACAACATGGGAGCATAAAAGATTTCTTTATATTTTCTCAAATACAGATCCCATACCAAAGCAGCAAACATTTGAGCCAGACACTCCCCAGCCAAATAGAGGAAAAACTTTCTATCCATCTTTCTGGTACTCCACAAGCACTTGTCCACAGCTGCAAGGCTGCCGAGGGAGGGCTTGCCCAACACAGAAAGGCACGAAACTGGTTCAACAGGTAGAACGATATCAGAAGCTGGTGTTTCATCATCTGAGACAACAGCGGGAAGGCTTTCTGCAAGTTCTCCAAGGGGTCAAACTGCTCTGTAATTTCTTCTTCTATTTCTGGAGTTCCTCAAATGCTACCGGGTTTGCAAGGCAGAAATCATGGAAGTAGATATATTCAGCATGGAGGAACCTATAGCACCAACAACCCTATTTAAACACAGACTAATTTTCTTGAACTTAACATACACCTTAAAAATTATCTCCTTACTGAAATCCCAAAATCTTGATAGAAATGGTTTACATTATTAGATCTTTAAGAGGACTTTAGATACTGAAGTTCTTATAATTACTGATATTAAGATGAACAATAAACAGTACTGCTGGCTAAGAAAAAAAAATTTCTGATGACACCAACAAAAAACAAAGCAAAGCAAAAGCCCACAAGTCAAGCCAAAAGTCTAGCCTGACATCTTGCCTCCAGCAGCAGCCAAGAGCAGAAGTTGAGGGAAAAGCAGAAGAGGACACGTGGTTAAGTCCAGGACTCTAAAACCACGCAGCTCTGAAGCAAGCTCCAGAAGCTGTATTTGAACGTCACGGGACCCACAGATTATTCCTACATTAGTTTCCCCAAGTGTGCTTTAAATCCATGGGAGCTTTTCACATCTCTCTCCTTCAAACTGCTGGGCCTCATCTACTTAGTCATTCCTTATACAAAAGCTGTTCGATAGATTTATAACCTCTGCAGCTTTTGCAGTACTATTTTACCCTCTTTGGAAGTGGAACTGAAGAAGGGAGAGAGAATTAGGAGGAAGATGTCAGAATCGATCCCACTATTCAAGAAGGCGGCACACCACAGACGCTACTGTGACATATATGTTTTTCTCGACTACTGCCATAAACATTCCTAATGTTTTATTTGCTTTTTGACAGCTAGTGAGTATACAGTTGACGTCTCCACACAAATATATGACCCCCAGATCTCATGCCCTTGTGTTAACAAGCAACTCAATTTAAATGAGAAGTTAGAATATTTTTCCTGTGGACATCACTTTGCATTTATCCACACTGAATTTCATTTGCCATTTTGTAATATGGTTGCACAGCAACCTAATGTCATTTTGAAATCCTTTGCATTTTCATTTGCATCTTCATCTTCACCTCCACGGATAACTCCATCAAATCAGCAACACTGCCACTTCACTACGCGTGCTCTTTCTCGGATCACTCAAAAGAACAGGAATCGACAGAGGCACATTTTTATTAACTGTAAAATGGCAGGCAGTGTTTGTCTGCTCAGGAGCAGGTATTGACTGCAAAACGTGTAAATATCAGCCTCTCAATAAAATCTACACATAAGAGATTTTTGTTCTGGGGTGTATCGGGGAGCTCACTCAATACTCTGTCCTTCTTCTTTTAAACCCTGTCCTTATTTCCAACCTGTCTTTAAAACCCAGCCTCCCCAAACACCATCGTCCTTTCACCATGTACCTCAAAGAACGTGCCTCTGGGTCATCACCTCCAGCCACCCTGCCCACTCCTTCCTCACCAGCTCCTGCCAGCACTGGAGCATCTTCATGTATCATCCGTATGACTGGACCGACTCTTAACACACAGCTGTGGACTTCTTCCAGACCAACGGTCAGCTGCCATTTTATGTTATTCGGTAAATCCAATTTGAACAGAGATGCAAAATCACACTCACCTTCAAAATCAAAATCCTTCTTTAGCATAACTAAACATTAATTACAAAGTTAAACTTTTCATTAGTTTAACTGAGGTATCTCATTTTCTGCATGTTTGTTTTTCCAAGAACTTAATAGGTCTAATTGTTACAAGCCAGAGCGTGTGAATACAGTCAAACATATGAACATAATGGCATCAGCGGGTCTTAGCGCTAAAAAACCCAAAAACCACAATTAACCTGTCACGCTAAACCTTGCTCTGTGGACTCTGCAAGTTTATTTTCCCGTAGCCATCTTCTATTTTTGCTCTGATTGTTTTTATATGCTGAATGAAATGTTACTAGCTGCAGCTTTAAAGTAAAAAACAATAACAGAAAATGGATTGACAAAAATAAAAATGCCTTTGAAAAACTAGTCAATACAAGCTGATGTAGAAGTAGGTGTACCTGAAACACAAAACTTAAGCGAAGGCAAAAAGATATGATATTTTCTTGTCAACAGCACACTCCAGCCATGAACTGGGGCTTAGCTACTCTAAGAGGCTTACAAACAAAACAGCCCTAGGTAGTTCGTGTTCTCTTCTCGGGGGAAAACCAAACTGGGCGTGGAAAATATACGTATTAAGCCAATACCTCACTTCAGTGATTTCTTTTACTTTTCTCCTCTACCTGCTCCCATCCTCCCTCAAGACCTGAGACAAAAACTAGGTCTAGAGTATCCCACCTGAGCACTTATTATTTTCTGGTCACAACCACACACCAGCCTGCTAAGGCTGTGCTCAGCTTTAAACACCAACCTGGTTACCCTGCAAACAGCACAAACCATTTTCAAGCTCCCCTGCTCCTCTGCCCCAAGCCCCGTACAACAAATATTTCCGATCAGAGCAGGGCTGTGCTGGTCCCAATGCACTTGTTAAAACCTGTCTCCAGTGCACCCAGCTCGCATCTTGTCTCTCTCCTCCTCCGTGCCTGCTCCGACTGGCCCCGGGAGCCCAGGCTGGCCCCGGGGGGACACCACTGCACTGGCTCCCTGCTCCCCGTGCCACCTGCAGGCACCCTCCCCATCCCAGCTCACCTGTAAAGGACAGCACTGTCCTGTCCCCGACTGCTGCAAAAAGTCAAAATTGCTCAGATCCTACAAACTCAGTAAAAGGAAGCAGAGACAAAGAACCCAGCATGATTTACAAGCATCGTTGACAAACAAAAATGTGGTGCAATAGAGCCCCAGAAGGTCGTTTGTGGGGCTGAATTTATAGAGAACTGGAATAAAACAGTGAAATCTTTAGTGACTCCTCCAAAGTAGAGCCCTTACCAAAATTTGTTTCTTTTTCTTTCTTTGTGGGGAAGGGGGCTGTCATTAAAATATTTGCTGTGTGCCCTGGATGGTAATCTGCATCAAATCTGAAGAAAAAAAAATTAAATGCCCTCTCCCTCCCTCAGAGAAATATAGTAAATTTATCCCCAAGCAATAAAAGAAAGTAGGCTTAGTATCTTAATCTTACTGGCATTCCTTTTTTGATTATCTCTCAGATACCCTTGGACAGCAAATAAGCTCTTCAAAAAAATATCCTGGAATGTTGACACTGCAAATGTAGTTCATTAATTTTTATACAAAAAAACAATTACCACAAGAAGCTGAGAAGGTTTGGTTTAGTAAATAAAGAATAGGAAACAAATATTGAACCATACAGATAGTTACGTGTATTATTACTATGCTAAAGAGCATTTTGAAAAAATGAAGCAAATATTATAGAGATCCACTCATATTCACCTCATCCCACAAGATGCACAGTTCCTATTGCTGTGGGACAGCAAAGTATTATGACTTCTTAGAAAAAAAACCAAACAAACCAAAAACAACACCAACAAGGAAAATCTAAACTAAACACAAAACCTAGCCCTCTTCCTTTTTTCTAGGTTCACTGGTAAAATCTTCTTTCTCTACTTGCAAGCTTGGGAAGATGATTAACTAGCTGCTGCTTATACACCTACAAAATGATGGCACTCTGCAATCTGAACATCACCCAGGTGTTTTTTCCTTTTTTATTTAGAATTCACGCTCAATTTTGCATCGTCTGATTGAAGACGAGGGGGCGGTGAGGAACGTGTGGGAGAAAGCCACAGCAAGCTGCCGCACACACCATCCCATCCTGCATCTGGAGGTGAACAATTAAGTGGAGGGAGCTCGCTTCAATAGCAATGTGCCGAAGTGAACACCCAGGGACTTCAAGCCCTCAAACAGAGGTTTTTTTTCCCTCTTTGGGTCTCTAATAAAAAAAGATTTTACACAAATCGATCCCGTGCCACGACAGAGAAGAGAGACTTGCATTGAACTTTATTAACTCATTTACAGTAGGGTTTGTTTGTTTTGCTGGAACAATGACTTCTGGAAAATATGGTGAGTGGGAGAAGACATTATTAGAATGTGCCACTTGACTAAAACAATGAAAAGGCAAACCCAGTGCAATGTCCTGGAACTGCTTTTTGGTTTTGTTTTTAACATGCCTGTTTGGACATTTTCTTGGTAGCACTAAAATTAATGACGTAAGAATCAGTCCCAAATTTCCAAAACTATTAAGATTTTAAATGGCATTTTCCCCACATATACCTTAATCTGTTTAAGTTTTTAATATGTCTTACCTATTTACAGAAGTATTTTTCTCAATTTTTTTCAACAGCTCAGCTAAAATAAATTTCTGCTCAAAGTTTCCACATTTCCAGCCAGGAAAAGGGTAACTGAGACAAAAATTGTGCATAGTTAATAGGAAGAAAAATAACATTGGAATCTTCGCATGCAAAAAATAAGAGAAGGAGTGGAAAACGAGGCCAACTCGACAGCCTCTCTCACTCTTTATCTTCTCCGAGGAGGGTCACACCAGCTAGTAGACCACTAAGTCTCCCCAACCTGGTTGTGTTGAAGTTGTGTTGTGTGACCTGGAGTTGTGTTGAAGGAAAAGGCTCCACCAACTCCTCGCTAAAGCTTATGAAAGCCCTATTAAATACCAGGATTGTTTCACCCCGAACTAATATATACCGAAGGGGCATTACATGAGGAAATGTCAAGTCCCTTTGGTATTAGCGGAAGAGGAAAAACCAATCCACAGCTGTCCATCTGATACTTCTTCCTGATGGCATCCTGTGATGGAAGACAAAGATGCATCACTTTTCACCAACACACACAGCTGAGCCAGACTCACAGTGATGTACCAGGGCACCTGCCTGGGGAGCGGGAAGGCATCCGGTGGCAGATCTCACGGTGCACACCTTCTCCCTCTGCACTTTGGGTGCTCTTTTCTTGGACTTTCTTGACAAATCATAAGCAATCACACGCCAAAGAACAAGTACTGCTTCCCTACCACTTATTCTTCTCCAAGTACTTTTTATTTTCCCTAATGTTTGTACCTTCTCCAAATTCACCTTACTCATTGTTATAAACCATCACGCAAAACTGCTGGAGCGACTAGATATTTCCAGCACAGAAGAACCAGAAGCAAGGCTGGGCTCGGTGCTCCTCAACCTCTCTCATGCTTCCTCTCTTGCCAACCCTTCCTATGCCAAGAATCACATCAGCAAGACCTTCCTGCTCCCTCCACTGTCACCAGATTCACCTGGTGCTATTATTTGAGGCTGTGAGTGGTAGGCCAAGGTGGGCATCCACCAACCAAGTGTACAAATCTTGGTATTCCCCACGTGAACCACAGTTAGAGTTAGGCTTCTGATGCCTTCAACTTGGGGAGGACCTCAGGTTGTACACACTGCTCAGACAGCACTTCTTTGTCTTTCTTTGTGGTTCTCAAAAATAGAGGCAAAAATTTTTCTCCATGTTGAAATGGATGAGGGAGAAGGAAAGGAGACGGGAGAACAAAAGCAGGAGAAAAGGTAGTATGAGGCAGGGAAAACAAGAAAAAGAAAATGACGAAGTAAAATACAAAGCCAATAAAGGGCATCTACGCCATAGAAATGATGACTGAAATTATTTTCTTTTCCTTTTTCTCTCCCTCCTGAGAAGATGATAAATCAGTTCATACTTTGAGGATTACTCAAAGAGTAGAGAAATCACAGCAAGTAGGAAAATACTAAACACATGATTTCCCGTTCCTTCTCCCTTGTAAATAAACCTTGGACAATATTTTATTGGTGACTAAATGTAATTAAAATACATACTCATATAGCAGATGACCTGTTGCTTTTAGACCTGTGGCAGTCTTTCTGCCCAGCTTCTCATTTTCTGTAGTTACAATTAATAATTACAAACCAAATAACCTCAGGTTAATTCTGAGGCAGTATTAGTTCATTTCTTATAGGTAGTCAGGTATTTGGCTTTTGGCTTCATAATTTAGAATAAATGTTAAGCATAAAGGACTTTCAAAAATCTAACCAGAACAAAACACCAAAGCCACCCCAACCCAAAAGGCAACAACACCCCCCATTCATGTTAAGCTTATGGTTTGGGTATTTAAATATCTTAGCTCTCATTTGTTTATCCCATTTAGTAATTAATTCCAAGTATATTAAACTGTGACAGTTTTATTTTTAAGAACTTCCACAAATCAAGTTTTATTCAAACTGAATACTCAACAAGTGTTCATTAACAACTCAAGCCAGGATTCAGTAACAGAATCTGACCTTAATTACCAATTGTCAACTGGACAAAATTTACACATTCACACTCCTAGCAGATAATTTGGAAGATTTTGGTGGCTGTAGTTTCATCACCTCACATGCTAAGGTAAAGAAAAGATTTGGAAACTGTTACTCCAAATTTAGCACAAAATCAGAGACAAACCCAAGGGTGCTCATTAAAAAACCCTTGTAAAACTGGGATTGAAATACGGAAAAACATATACCATTTTAAAATTATCAACAGGATATAGTTCTGAGCATGCAAATAGTTCAAGTTCCTGGCTTAATTTGCAGTTAAGCTACAGTCTATCATATGACACCTTAGGAGTCAATGCAACCCAACCAGTACATACGCAGCCTAAATTGCAGACTTTGGAAAAGCCTTTTTAACTGGAAGGCTGTGTTACAACAAGCACGCTGAGGCAAAAAGCCATGATCAAAGCACTGAAATACAGAAAAAAAATAAATAGGTCGAATACCTGTATCTGTTTAAACTACTCATACGTGCAATTTCTGACCTGCTGGTGTGTGGCACTGAGGAACTGACCTGAAGGTCTTGATGATTCTCTGAAAATAACCACATACTGCACAAGGTTCATTCTTGGGCGCTTTGCCAATTTAATTTTTAAATTTGTTGTGGGAGGGGGCAGTATTTGCCAATAACAATGCTGGGTTGCTTCAGGAAAAATATACACAATAATAATACAACTAGTTCAGAAACAGAAAAAGTTCAAAGGACAATAAAATTAGGAGCCTGTAGAAGATTCCATATGCAAAGAGTCTAAAAGACTACAGCAATTTAATTTACAGAGAGGTGGAAAATATTTGACATAATGATGGTATATAAAATAATAAATGTTACAGGGAGGGGTCAAGCTGAGCACTACTGGAAAAAAGGACCAAACTGAAACCTCATAACTCTTATTTCTAATATCAAGATGTAGGTCTTAGGAGCTGAACTTCTCACCAGTCTTGTTTTACCAATTTATCTCGGCTCTCATTTCCTCCCTGCTTTCGGGCAGATATTTAATAAATATGTGTTTAAGATTTAGCTTTCCCACTGCAAATTAATTCCTTGATCAATTCTGCTTGAAAACATTACAGAGAAACCCTTTTAAACACAATGAGATATTATTAGCTCTTGGGCTTTTGTCATGAAATACTGAAGCTGTGTACCAGGGAATCTCAACACTCACATTATTAAGAAGAACACACCCTGCTAGGATGAACAGATAACGTTCTCGATGGAGATCAAAAGTGATTTTGAGAACACCACCCATCTACTAATTGCACTGCATGAAAGGTTAAAAAAACCCACAAAACAAAACACCACGGTCCACAGCCAGTTCTTGCAAAATTGCCCACTGAACCACTTGTTATTCTCTCTCTGAAACACTTTCAGGGGCCACTTCGAGACAGGATACTGATGAATCACTCTGGGTTTGTTTTAAAGAAATGAGGAAAGAGTTAAAAATAATTCTGGTTGCTTTAGAAACTGACATCCTTTGTTTTGGTTGAGATGAAATACCATTATGGGCATGCAACACCTTTTAAACTTCCCACTATTCCAACAATAACTAAAGCTGTTCTAAGAAACTACCACCCAAAGAGAGATCACCACAGATTTACAGTAAGTTTGCAAAGTTGGAGTATACGTGCGATATTACCAAAAATGCTCAGCTGAGCCTAGCTCGGAGTGACCTGACTGCAACCACCAAAACATGACAGTAACTCGCTGCCCACTGACTCCAGCAAAAACACAACTATCAAAATAGCAATACGGGCTCTTCTATTTTCAACAGCATCTTGAAGCTAAGCATATTTTCAGCAAATTCAATATTCAACCCAAATCATTAAGATGCCATTTCTAACAAGAGAACATTAAAATACTGCTGAAATTCAATCATAAAGCCAAAATTGTGTGGTTTTAGCATGCATTTTAGCTTTCTATTTCACTGAGATTGCAACCTCACTGAACTCAGACTCTCTCATTTGCTCACACAGACACTTCTGCCCTAGTCAGAGCATACCTGACCACTGACCCTTCAATATTTCTTTTAAACACAGGCTTTTAAACTTGTAAGCTGTTTGCTTTGAAGTTGGCACCACTCCATCCAAAACCATCTTAATTATTAGAATTCAAGCACGGAAAGGGATTTTAGCTTCCACAAACCAGTTCCTGAACCCATCCACGCTAAGTCATCTCCTGCACTTTCCCTGCTACCTGCCCCGAGTCCCGACAGTCGCCGATGGCTCGCAGGAACACAAACCTCCTGTTCTGACATCTGTCCCTGCCTAAATGAACCTCCAAGGACCACTTTGAACCAACCCAGCAAGAACTTTTAAAGCAATATATTGGAACATACTGATGTTCCAGTAATAGCCACCTATATACAGTATATGATGCTACATGTGACAATGTATGTGTGACCTGACTTCTAACTCTCTTGATCTGACTCTATCTTAACATTTTGGAAATTGTTCTGACTCAAACTAAAATTAAAAACATTGACAGGCAAAACGAAGCTCAATAGTTTGCAAACTAAACTGCCATCTCTCCCTCTACATATGCGTATGAATGTACACATTTTTAAGGATGCATAATTAACTGTAAGAAAATAGTTCTCAGAAACCAGAAAGCTCAAGTATTTATATCAAAAGCTGAATCTTTCTCAGTCTATCTGCACAAATAAACCCGCTGAAGTTGCCAGCTTTGTCAAAGTGAGCAAGATTAGGTTCTAAACATAAATCAATTTAAGCAGTCAGAAACCTGCAAGAAGTACTGAAGTTGCTTTCAAATTCCTTGCAGATTTTTACAAACTGGAAGTCATTGACTTAGCCTGTGGAAATAAAGTTAGCACTTTCTAATGCAAGACAACATTGCTGTCACATGCAACATAGTTTCTATTAGGGCCATTTAAAATCAGAATAAAAGTATGGTATTTCTAGATGGTATTGCACGGGTGGTTTGGGAAGGGTTGGAGTGGGGGGTTGGTGAAAGAGGGTACTGATCTTACAGCTGCAACATTATTTAAAATTCCAGGTATCCACACTGGCCAGGCAGTTGTTTCGTTTTTCTTGGTTTTTCTCACTTCCAAATTTTGCAATGTATTTATAACCCTAAAAGCCAGTAAAGTGACTTGATTTGTGAGAGGCACTACAGACAGACAGAAGATAAAAATAAAACTCATTATCTATAAGGTTGCCCTCAAAAGTCAACTAACACATTGGTATCATAAGAAATTAATTCATCAGTATATTTTTGACAAGCACAGTGTTTTCCTCTGAAAGGTCATTTTTCTAAATTAAGCAATGTATTAAACATCTTTGCTGTTCTGCTGCACATCCTAAACGTTAAGTCATGAAATGTTTTCAAAGTAAAATCGAATTACATTTGAAATAAATACATGAAATGAATTTTCACATGCATTTACATTTGACATTTGTACCATAAGCAATGTAGCAGTGAGGCTTGTTCATACGTTTCATAAACTATGTTAACCGAAAATGCTTATACTTAGTAAATGCAGTACAGCCTAGTTTTACCCAGAAAGCGTCCTTCTTTTAAAACTCCCCTAAACACACACCGGTAAGCATGAAAGGTAAATCTGGACATCATTGTCCACTGTTTAGGATTTGCATGTGTCCTTCTTATTGAACTGGGAAAGCCAGACCGATGTCCTACACACCGTACTCCGCTGCGTGCCACCTCTACATCCCTCCACATCTTTCCTCTCTCTCATCAAACAGCACTGGGATGGAAGCCACCAGAGCTGCTGCCCAGGACTTTGCTTCTGACTCCCATCCTGCCCCCAGAAGGAGCTTACCTGGACTCTTTCAACCGGCGGTGGCGAAGCCTTGCGAAGAACTATGGAAAATGCCCACCTCTCCCCTTCCACCACAGAAAAGGAAACTTCTACCCACACCACCGACACGAAAAAGCAGCTCCACAGGACAAAAACCGGGGCTCCTCTGCTGCCAAACAGACATGCCAAAGACAACTTCTCTTTGTGAATAAATACAGCACAAAGGATCAAGCTTGTCCCCTTTTGCACCTACTGGAGTTCTTCTGCGATGAGTGGATTTTCTGCAGCGCCTGTCTTCCTGGCAGGCTAGGGTTACAGGAGTGTCCTCACTTATGTAACTTCATTTCTTGAGTACACAATTACCCAACACACCCAAGGCACTCCAAGGCTTTTTTTTTTTTTTTAAAGAAAAATTAATTTATTTCCAGCCAGAACATTTTTCTTTAAACTTAGGTCTGTAAGGAAAGCCACAGAAGCACTCTGAATGTGGTATACCGAGACCCTCAGCATCCAATAAAGTAGATATCAATTTCTTGGCAGTGCATCTCTCTGTATGTATGGGAACGTAGGCTGAGCTCCAGGCTTGCAAGAGACCTCGACATTCACAAGAACCTCCTCCATTTTCACCCGTGCACCTTTTTCCTCCTACGTCAAGTCATCAAGTATCTGCTGAACATTCCTCCCAAAGCCATACAAGACAGCTACCTATGCTAGCAAGCCCCACCTCCAGCAAATGCCCTTTCTGCCATTTCACAGCATGTAATATTTTACTGTATCCTAAAGAAAACCCTTTAGCTCACTTTACAGGAGGAAAGACAGTGGCAAAGAGCAGGATACATACAATTAAGGGAGTATTTGCCCATGAAAAGGCAATGGGGCATTGTGTGGGGAGATACCTGCAATCAAGGCACACTCAACTGCAGTAGGACCTAGAAAATTGAACTCTGCGTTTGAATGGCCATCAGTGAAGTCAAATACAGATCTGTCAAGCAGCACATACACAGGCCACAAGAGCCTTATTATAAGGATTTGTACTAGCCTCAGTTTCCTTAACATACCCTCTCCCTCCTGAACAGGCCTTCAGCTGAAGGCCATTTGAAACCTGTGAAAAGCTTCCCTTTGGGCACACATTCGGGGAGAGACACAGCACAAACGTGCTGTGAAGGTACCAGTCAAATTCATCCGCAGCAGATCTGTGCCAGGCAAAGTGTGATAGAGATCCTTCATCACTTGTAAGTAGAAATGGGCCTTTTTAACTGGCAACCCGAGTAGTTAAAAGCACAAAGGAATCCTACTCACCCCAATGCTGACGTTGGATTATAATCACAGGTCTGAAGGTGACACACAGAAATCACTGTTGTTCATGTCACAGTCTGCTAGTGAAGTATCAGGACCCTGTCTACCAAGCAGTGTGACAGGCACATATAAAAGAGGGAAAAAGTTAGTCCCCTACCCAGGAAGTTTAACTTAAATATATTACTAAAAAATACTGATTCTTTTTCACAAGAATTACAGATTCCCAAATCCATACCTCTGGTCGAGGTCCTAAACGTCCTGACAAAGTCATTGCGGCTATTCAGGTATCATTCATTCTTTCACCCCAAACATTATTTTAAACAATTTTATCCAAGAGCAAAGTGGTGGAATTTCACAACCTTACTGTGTTTGGAGGTACTATAAAATTTCCGCACTTCATCGCTACATTACATGTCGTTACAGCTGACTGGTCTGGTACAATACAGTGTCACGCTGGGAGAAAGGAAGATGCAACACGTAACCGACATGCAGCCTGCTCTTTGCCATGCTCCCTCAGCTACCTGGGCTTTGCAAGGGTGGGTAAGATAAGCTCTCCACGTGGCCTTCTGAGCTGGCGGCGATACCCTGGCAGTTGCACATCATCACCAGGGCTGCTGCAGAGACAGGGGCAGACAGAGGCATTCCCATATCTGACCACCCACTCCACTGCCGGAAGGGGTGGAAATGCTTTTCCAGACCTCCAAGATACTGAAGGAGCAGTGAAATCATCACATTGAAGGGCTGTTGAAAAATATTTGCCCCTGTCATTATTTCAAGTAAAAAAAAAAAAGTTAATATGTCTGAGGGAAATTAAACATGTTAATAGGAACAAGAACAAATATGAAGTTGTCAAGATGTAAAAATGCAACCTCCATAAAACTGTTCATGTTTTCATCTATGCAACCAAGAAAGATACATTAAAAATAACCATGCTACACTCTGCCTGAATGCTGTTTGCTTAAATGTTGACATAAGATCTACGGGAGAGAAAAATAAAAATTAAGTAACCAACCAGGCCGGTGTTACACTGTTGACTGAAGATATGCAGTGGGAAATATCTCTCACCTCATACAATTCAACAAGACTTAAGCAAAGCAAACCAGTATTTTATTTGTAATATTTCATTTCTAGTTCAGACTTGAGATAGCTGGCGATATTAATTTAAAAATTTTTGCTTTATAAATATATTATGTCTAATTTATATTTAAGAAGTAAAACTTGAAACCAAACACTGCAACAGTAAAGCTTCCTTAAGGCATAATGCCAAAGAAAACCAGAAGGCTGCAGTAAACTGCACTACTGAACACATGTTGGGAATACCTTGTACAGGCCAGTAAGAACCTCTGTGCTGTATTATCAAAGGAGCTTTAAGCATTATACTCCAAAGCATGTGTAACAAGAAGTGGATGGAGCATATCAAACCATATACTGTCCTTTAAAATTCCCCATACAAAAACTAGGTTTTGAGAAATCGGGTTGATATTACATGTTAGTACTGGAGGGTAAAACATATTACATGGTGCATTATCCTCACAATTAACCCCAAAACATAATAATGCATATCCATAAAATCACAGCAAAATAAATTGAAACACATCATGGTTGGGAAATGCACTGGTAAGGTACACAGAGCCTTATTAACACTGGAGTCAATACTGGGACTCTCATTATGATATTCCAGTGTTTTGAAACCCTAAATTAAATTTTATTTAATTATCCACTGGCCATTTCTCCCATTCTAGTATTACCAAAGGGCACAGCTAGCATTGTTTGGCTGTATTAGTTGATTAATTTTCTATAGTTTCAAATGGCCTACACTGGGCTGATGCCTAGCTTCCCCAGGAAAATTGTAGGCTCCCGTGCTGATGACAAGAGGACGCTGCCAGAGGGAATCTACCAAAAAAAAAAAAAATCTATCAGAAAATTCATTACCAAAATCTAAGGCATTTTGGAAAGGATGAGTTTCAGCATGTTTTATATTACAAAATATTTTCTAGAATGGTCAGTTTCATCTCTTCTCAAAAAAAAATTATCCAAAGCTTTGTTTCAAATTTTTTACTAAATTTACACTAAGAAAAGCCATGCAGACTTTGAAAGTCAAATTCAAAACCAAGTATTTAAAATTTATAACATTGAAACTCTGACTTAATACACACTTTCATTTCAGAAAAAATACAGAAACGTGACAAGCTTTGAGTTTTCTGACATTTTTGTTTTTGTTGCTTCTTCACCTTAAATAAAAGTTATAAGGGAAAACAAAAGCACACTTCTAAAAATAATGTCAACAATGACCTATGAATTTAATTTCGATGAGCCTCAATTGCAGATGTTTAAGTAGGGTACAAATCTACTCTGAAGATCATCTGACATACCCACAAGGAATGGCTTAGCACACACTTAAGTGTGGGTTTAATATCTATTGTTCCCTCAAATCTATGAACAAGTTTACTACCGTTAAAAGGACTCGTTCTGAAAATCCTCCTGGTTTAGGTAATTTCAACAGGGATATGTTTTGCTTTTTGCACAGACAACATTGTATCCCATGTAAAGCTACAACCTTGAATACAGATCTCAAAATGCCTGTCTTTGTTGTATATATCCCTGTCCCTTACAATGGGATGCAGGCACACGCAGGTGAGTATCTCTGTTGCATGGAATAAATTAGATTAAGCTGAAATGCCTTCCCCAAACCCACGCTCCAAATTCAGGTAAGCATTTTACTCCCCCACCAACACACTACCAACAAAGGACATCGGGTGAAGAGCCCAACCTCTGAATTTAAATGCCTCCAGAGCAGTGGAAAGCCTAAATATATTCAAAAAAAAAAAAAGAAAAAGAAAAAAAAAGGTTAACCCAGAAAAACCCATACTTCTTCACCGAAATTCAGCCCGTGCTCAGGCTGACTATAAAGGTCCCAAGGATTTTAAAAGAACGAGAATTTCACTTTACAATTTTATTAGGAAACCCAAACTTCCTGGCACAACCCTGTAACATCCACCTATCTGTGGTAACTCCCTTGTTATGACTTCCATTCCCCTGTGGCAAGCGACTCTGCAAACCAGCCAAATCTCACACAAAGGTTTGCTTCTTCGTCGCTCCTCTGGAATCCCAGGGCGTAGATGAAAGTGACGACTGGCTGCCCTGGAAAGCATCCAGGCACAGAGCAATAAAAAAAGGAAGGTAGCAAGACGCCTACCAGCAGCACAAAATTCCCTCTTCTATGGAGAGCGGGAAAAGGGAAGGGGATGCTTGTTTGACTGCATGTCTCAGTGATAGGAAGGCAGAAGAGCATACATGGGATGATGCCGGAGGGGTGAGGGTGAAACACCACAGGGAATTACTTATGGGGGGGAAAAGTCAGCTCTCAGGGTTAAGAAACTCGTGGGATACGTGAGTTTGGTATCGGTGCCCACTGAACCCTCCTGCATGCCTTAGCTCCAGTCGACAAAACGTTTCCATGCTCCAAGAATTTATTGGAAAGGTAATTTATATTCCTAATGAACATAGCTGCTGCACGCATGAAGTCCTACGGAGATATTTAGATAGTTTATTGCCAACTACTTACATAGAACATACTCTTGAATTAACGCCTTAGATGCTCTCCCTGAGCATATCTTCTCATTTACTGTTGCCTTTTCCAATGGCACACAAAAGTTTGAAGACAGCTTGATTTGTTGCTATTTCATCACATAATACCACTGCATCCAAGGTGGGGGCACAAACTCCTCCTCCCCATACACATTCTGACAGGTTTTTCTAAATCGTTAGACCAAAAACTTCAAAAGCAGCTAATGAGCCAAAGCACCCAACCACAGCTCTCTTAAACCAGCCTGGTTTTCAGCAAGTGATTTTCTGAAAATCAGACCCTATTAAGTTGTCTCAGGCTGGGCTCACATAAAGCTAGCTGCCTAAAACCCTTCTGCAAAAACACACCTGACTTCTCTATGTGTCTCCTAAATACAGTGTAAACTGACTGTTGTACAGACAATGCAAAATCAGGGTAGTTAGAAAGTAGCCTCTTCTTCCAACTTGTAGCAATTAATTCCAAAGTCAAAAATCTTCATAATATAGTTGAAAATTTTCAAAGGCACTACAATGTTGGTGACAGGTTTTAACTAATTTTCCCACAGAGGGTGATGGTAAAACTGCCAATTAAAACAGCGTTCGTCTAACTCAACTTCCAAGGGCTCCAGACAACCATGCTCGTAACTCCTGGGTGAGCTAACAACCTGTTTCAATCTTTCGGAAAATGATCTTTAAAGATAAAACTTATTATTAAGCAATAAAAACCTGATATTTATCTTTCAATGACAATAAAGACCTATAATAAAGCACGGATGCTCAACCAGAGTAAAATCTTACTGTGCTCAGCACGAACTGGTTTGTGACTATACACTTGGTAACATACAAAACCCGAACATTAAAGACTGAAACAGTATGGTACACCCCTGCCATGTCTCAAACGGGCACTTAGACCTCACCAAAACCCATGCATTGCTTTAAAACCAGCTCAGCCTCCCACCTGACATTTCCCCAAAAGCCCTATCCCTGCTTCTCAATGCCTCTGTACTACCCACTTTCTAGAAGAAAGACAACTTGCAATGGTTTAGGATCACTTTTGGTAAAATATGCTCCACGAACTTACACTGTCAGATTTAACATCACAAAAAGATTTCCAAATATATCAACGGGCAGACTTCTGCTTTGGTTTTCTTCTGGAGTCTCCCTCTAAATAAATTCCATGGTGGAGTTATAGGCACCTTCTCGGTACAAGCCAGGACTGAATGAACCAATATTAATAGCTCATCCTCCAAGTACGTACTGTGTCCTGTTGTCTGTCATCCCCGGGGCCATCAGCACTGCTGGGAATGATAATCAAATCATGGTACATAACAGACAAATGAGCAAATATTCTTCTTAATTTAAAATGTCATTAATTCCATTGTAATTATATTGACTGCAATAAAGGTCTGCCATTTTTAAACGATGTGCAAACACTTAATTCCCTGTGGCAAGCGTACATATACCGAAATAAAGACACAGAGATAAGCTGACACTAGTTCCATGTCAGGGAAGTGAAAATATCTGAAAGGCATATCTACACAACATTGATTAAGACTCCTCATAAATCCAGCGAGCTTCAGAAGGGCTCCAGAAGCGAAGCAGACGACAGGGCATGTCTCACTTCCTTCAAGAAGGAAGCATTTTCTGAAACCCTACGCTGCCAAAGGCAGCTGCCAGAACAGCAGCAATTAATGCTTTCAGTTGCATATGCCCAGCCTATCCAAAATAATTTTAAGGTCAAGCTTCATCCATCTTCATTTGTTTTTAATTTTGCCAAGGTAACTGCAATTAACTTATCAAGTTTCAGGCTGAACTACTTTGGGGTCAGGGGAGATGGGATAGAAAGAAAGGTTAATGCAGAGACATGTGTTTCCCTTACAAGCCTAAATAAATAACTGCTGGTGATGCAGAACAATACTGCATTTTAAAACAAACAAGAGTCAAATCCCCATAGCTCAAACAACCAAAACATAAGTTACTTTAGCTCTTGGAAAGTAGTCGTCAATATTAACAAACATCAGACGTGCAAAAGACGGCCGAATTACACACACACACACAAAAAAACCCCCCCTCGCTGTACTCTTCTCTTCTAGAAATGCGGCAGAAGCAGTATTTCCAGTTCCCAAAAAGAACAGCTGTAAGCTAGTCTGGGGGCAACAGAGGATGTCTAAATGCATGCAAAGTTCTCAGATCCAAACACTTCAAGTTCTCTGAGCAAACAACAGTTGCTCATATCCAAAGACGACGCTGCCAGTTTTGCAGGCTCCCCTTCAACAGGTACCAGGCCTGCTTTGCTAAAGAAACACTCCAACAACAAAAGTGAAAATGGCTGCAGGCATATCTGCCACCCTCCAGTGACAGGCAGGCACCCCTGCTTCCCGGCCAGGGCACTCGCTCGCTCAGAAAGTGTTTCTCAGCTCCTTCCTGCACCGCCTGGAGTGTGCTGAACTATTGCATAACCCTGCTGCAATAAATCCTATCTCCTGGCTCCCCGTGCTGCCCCTGTGCTTGCACAGTTTGGCACGGCTGTATTATCCAGCCTCATGCGTTGCCAGCTCCGACTTCTGCGTTTGCAGAATATCTGTGCGCACGCACACACAGGTAGCAGGTATGCTCTGCTCATTAAAGCAACAATGCTCTTCTCCAATGTCTTCAAACAATAAATATTCAGCTTGCTCGGCTGTGATTTTGTTGGGTGTCCCCGTCCCCCGCCCCAGTACAACCTGGACATAAGGATCTCGTCACAGCTGTAAAAGCCAATGCTAAAGCTACAGCCCAAGGTTAGGCTTTGCCTATTTATACCACAGCGTCCTCACTTTAGTGCTTTACAGTTCTTGTAGTCCATTTCTGTCTTTTTCGTACAAATAATATTTGCAAAAGCGAAATGTCTTTGTTCACATAGACCAAACAGAGCCTTTTTCCCAGTAATAGCCTGGAAGCTAATAACTATTTTAGGGCAATTCCAGTACAATGAAATGCTGTTATTGGCTGTTTATGTAACAGTGAATTAACCCCCACCGACACCTTTCAGGAATTCATAACCATAGTGCACAAAATGTACTTTGCGAGAGCTTGTTAATATGGTAAGTGCAAAAGCTGTCTCGATTCAGAAGACTGTCTTTCAAAGCAAACATGCTTAACCTGCAGTTTCAGTCATGGAAGAAATTACTCAATTAATTGCAGACAACAAAAACAACAGGGTTATAACTAATGTACAGTAAATGCTCTGTGGGTGTAATGCAAGCTCATTTCCCAGTAGCGTACTCTCTTCCATCCTAACACACTTCTCACCGCACTGCTGTAAAATAGTTTAAGAATGTTAAATCTACTTCGACTTTTTTTTCCCCCACACGCATTTGTTTTCTGGCAATGAACACTGTTATTAACCCAGGTAGGGTTTGTTCTCTTAAGAAACGTGTTTACAATATAGTATTTTGCAGCACAGTATTTTTCGTACTTTCTTCTAGACAGTACATCACCTTTTCCAAACTTAGAGCCAAACATCAGAATTTGTAAAGTTTTTGCCTTCACTAATGATATCCTCGCAGCGACAAGAGACCACGGTGACAGGACTCGATCAATTCCCACCTGCTTGTAGGAATTCAAGCAGGCAAAGAGTAGCAAAAAGCTCAAAAGCACCTGAAGACCCCACCAGTGGCAACTGCTCCCATTCTGACACTAAGCAAGAGATGGAGTAAAATGCTAATAATTAAAGATAACGGAAAGAAAACTTACCAAGGAAGAAACTGATGTCTTCTTCCATCATTCCTCCCATTCATGTTAAAGACATCTGTCAGTGACTTGATCTAGGCTAGACAGCAGCACAGGGCTAGTATTTAGACTTGCTGCTGGCTTACTGCTTATGGATTTTCAGGATACATTTATAGGCACAGTTTAGGATTAAAACGGTAACAACTAACTTTGTTATCGTTAAACATGAATTTAACGATGAAGAATTAAAAGAACCCCCTCCTAGCTCATGACAGCCAGTTCTCGGCAGGCACTAGGAAGATTCGTAAACCCGTATGCCTCCCCTTTGCCACTGAAACCAGCCCAAAACCTCAAGACGAGCCTCCCCTGAAGTCTTACGACATTTTTCTCAAGGTAGCCCCCACGCAAACGCATCTAATCCTCTTACCCTGAGAGCCACCACCCCACCCCCCCACACGCACACATAACCCCCCCCCTCCCCCCCCAACAGCTTTATTTCATTTATAACGATGCCTGCAACAGTCGGGGGCTGCTGGCCGGCTCCCGCCCCCCGCTCCCCGGCGGGGCACCCCCCGGTACACCTGACCGACCCTGCCACATCGCGTTAGGCGCAGCGGAGTGCCGGGCTGAGACGTAATCGCTCTCCCCGGCTTACGGATCCCAGGAATCCTCCCCCGCCACCTCACCATGGCAACGGCGGCGACGGGGAAGACGGGCCGCCTCTTACGCAAGAGGAGCGCGCCGGGCCCTGCCAAAAGCTGGGCTCTGCACCCCGCCTAACTCCGGGAGGAGTTGGAAGAAGCCCGCGGGTCGGCTTTTCTTTTGTTTGTTTGTTTTGGCGGTATTTTGGGGGTTGTTTGCTTGTTTTCTCCCCCCCCCTTTCCTTTTTCTTTGGGTTTTGTTTTTTGGTTTTTTTGTTTTGTTTTGTTTTTTTTTTTTGATTTCCCACCACTAACCAACAGCCGGCTGGTGCAGATTTAACCCACTCCAATCCCACCTCCCACCATGGAAAACTGACCGCAGCAAAGCCGCTTCACCAAACACGCAAGTTCCCGTTCCTGCTTCCCATTAGCGGGTGCAAGCAGAAAATTGTCGCGCGTTTAACTTCTTCAAATTAATAACCCCAGGGAAGGCAGAGAACCGGCAGATGAAAGGCAAGGTGTGGACTTTGATCGTGCAACCGGATCCATGCGGGCAGGCCCCCCAGCCCATGTGGAGCACCGCTGAAGGTCAGCCTAGGCTGATCAGGTTGCAGCAAGAGAACCGTAGAAAGCAAGCCGAACGGAGGTGGAAGAATCTATGCACCCAGATATCTGCCAAGAGATGAAAGAAAGTTTGCCTCTGGTGCTGGGATTTACGATAAAGGTAAATGAAGCCGTAATAAAACACTGGCCAAGATACTTAGGTCTTCCTTCAGGAAAACACTGAAGCGTGTGCGCTTAAACCCATTTCTATTCAGGGCAGCCCGTAAGCATTTACTGAAGGTTAAGCATAACGTTCTTACAGGGCAGCCCTTAAGTTCTACTCCGATTAAGGTTCTTTTTCCTTCTAAATCTGAGCCACTGTTAACCAACAAAATAAACTGCCCTCATTTTATTTTAATATCACCTGTCTTCTTTCAAATTAAACCAGAGAATGCAAACAGAAAACAAGCCTTATTTTACATTAAGAGGATAAACCCCAAATTTACATTCTGTCAGGTTGTTTTTTTTTCTTTAAGATCAACAGACTGCACCACACCATGCATCCCTATGAATGAGCACCTTTCATGAGGAAGAAAGCGAGCACACAGAAAAGTGATTGCTCTGCTACTCCTAAAACCCTGGAATTCCCTTGATGTGCTGTTACAAGCCAGAAAGGATCACACAGAGCAATGCATACATACATACACTTTATCCACCGATCTCTTTTGAAGCAAACCTTAAAACACTGTAGATAGTGAACATATTTCAGCTCTTAAAGGTCGTGGGTAAGACAGCTATTTATCAGTTCAAGTAAGGTCACCGTTATATCCACAGGCAGAGGGCTTTGCCTCTTGCACATATGACACTGCCTGCCCCTAATGCCCCGAGAACTTTTGACAAGCTAAGCATACATAACAAGCCACAAACCTTACATATAAATGTTACAGTTCATAAATGTTCAACAGGGAGGTATCATGTCTGCAACTGCTTCAGTTTCTGTTTCACAGCATACGGCCTCTCCTCAGAGCTCTTCACTGGAGATTTCTTGTTGGTACAAGAAGAGTTCTTCTGTACAAAGAACTTATATCCCCTGTTGGAGGAAGAAACCTTTCCGGAAACCTTTCTCCTTGCTGTCATTTAAGAATATGCTGCCCCACATACTAAACTGTTGGTTCATTTACTTTATACACACAGAATAAATGGACCTTGGAAAATGGTTTGTTCCAGTTTTAGACTTCTACTGGAGCTAAAATCAGGGTCCAGTTTGAATTCTATAACATACAACTTTGAAGGAAAACATTTTTACTTAACTCTTCTGTTTCCCTTTTTGGTAGGAGAGCTTGTGAGAGGCAGTCAAATCTACTGCAGGCCTTGAGACAGATGGCAAAGTAACAGGCCAGAAGGTTACGTTAAGGTCAAGGTGTTTCCCATTCTTATTAGTCATATCCACATGCTATGCGCAGCCAGGAATGTCTTTACTATATTCACCGCCAAGAAACTTTACCTCTTCTCCTCACTTGCAGTAATTTGCCCTCCTAAATCCTGAGCTAAAGGCATCATCATCTTGCTGGAAACCTTGTTTTTATAAATGGGTAAGGACAAAGGGAAAAAGAAGAATCTCAGATGTCTGTCCCTAAATGACTAGTTTACCTCCCAGGAAATAAAGGCCCCACCATGCTCCTATACCTTGGCATGGGAGCTGGGCAAAAGACATTAAGTTTGAAACCCCAATGCCATAATTGTCCTGATGTGCCCCACTCAGCTCTTCAAACAGGAAAGCAAACCCAAGAAGTAGGTTAATTATCATCTTTCATTTAAAAAAAAAAGTTCATAAAAACAATTGAGAGAAGGCCACGATCACACTGCAAAAAAATGAAAGTGCATTCAGCTGTCCGTGGATAGTAAAATTACCCGTGGCCTTTATAAAGCACCTCCTGGGGTGAATGCTCTAGGACTTCTGTTTAATCAGAACAGCAATGCTGTGAAAAGGGGGAGAAATTAGATGTTCAAAGTCTTTCCCACTGTTCCCACAGCTTAAAGACCTACTGGCACTAAATCGACACAAGCAACACGAAGAAACGAGCAAGTAAATAACTACAATCATCACTGCTGTGCAAAGAAGCTTGAAACCAAAGAAAAAGAAACGTCAGTATGAACTACCCTAACTCTAAATTTGTAGAACAAACCTAAAAGAAAATGTCTCCTCATGTGAGATCATAGCAGGGCCCAAATGGCTTCAAGACAAAGCATCCGTGAAATGCTGTCTCCTGTGAAGGCTCAAAGTTGGATGGGCAAGTCAGCTACCAGTGAGTTTTCCTGCAGAAGTGGGACCTTCAGGAGACTGCTTCTACTGCCACCTGATTCACAGCAAGGGCCTAGCAGCATGCAATTACTGCACAAGTCTCCCTCTCCTGCCCCAAAACGGGGCACAAAATGAAGGATGCTAACCGTTTTCGGTCATTAGTGACTGGAGATCACAGCACCTGTATTTCCCTACACCTCCTTCCTGGAAGAGTATTTTAGCAGTCTATTAAAAGATTAACCAGTAATGAAACAAAAATAGATTACAAACTGACAATCTCCATTTTCTGAAGTTGAAATCCCAATCTCTTCCACTGGAGTGAAAGTCCAAGTGATGAAATAATCCTTGAACTGTGTCCTAGCATTGCTCTACTCATCGTTTTTGGAAACAAAGAGCACCTCGTCCCAAACACTGCAATTTAGTAGCTTCGTCCATATACGTGTCCTAATGCCAGATGTTAAAAACAGGAAGCAGAAAGCCTTCAGCCAGCCAGTATCCAAACAAGTGTTCCCCCGATCAACATCACTGACCGGAATCATGCTTGCAATCGTAAGGGACGCCAGCACAGTTACTGTCATACCACTGTGCCCTGGCTCCAGGCAGGCAGCGGTGCTCCTAACCCATTGGTCTCCAAAAGTGGGTCTCATGAACAGTGAACAGTCATCTAGATATGATGGGGGGAGAGTAAAAAGGAGGAGCTATTTGCCATCAACATGTTCAGCAGAACTCGGCCTGCATCATCTTGTTAGCTCTCCCAGTGGTCTCCAGGAGCGAGCGAGCAAGAGAGATGACAGAGAAAAGCTCTGAACTGGAACTCACTGGCAGAGGAAAGGGGGATTCATATGGGCCACAGTCTTCTCACCTCCCAAATTCCCCAAAGGAAAAATGGACAGACTGCATACACGTATTGGGGGTGTCTCTAATCTCAGCAATTTCAACTGTTCCTAAATTCTAAACTCCCTTTCAATGGAAAAAAACAAGGAAAACAAAATCTGTATATTCCTGATGTGTAATATACAGCTGTCACAAGAGACATCACTACATATGCAGGAAAAGAGAACTATTTAACTAAGTATTTTTTCCATTTTTATTGAATGTAATTCCAAAAAATGAACGGGGGAAGAAGAGTTCACTATGCTATCTAGCATTCATCCTAAATCAGATTGCAAGATATGTTAGAAAAAGAGAGCACTTCTTTGGAACCGCTTTAACTATGATTAAATCGAATTCCTACCTGGGTTTGAAATAATCTTAAATGGTCTTTCCAATGGTTTTGTCCTGTTAGACTGTGATTTAAACCAGGTATAATGCAATTTTGAATCATATTCAAACAAGGTATCTCAACCAATTTAAACTATATTTAGATTAGAGTATTTTTACTACTAATGAAACCTAACAGAGGAACAACATGCTTGGAATGTCTGTCACAGTGATTGAAAGAAGTCTATGACAGGAATAGCAAACACTTATTTTCTCTTCCGAGATGCTGTCAATCTGTTGGCTGAAGGTATCAGTGAAGTAGATTGTTTCTGAGAGGTACCTCACACTGGCCCATCTTCTCCAAAACAGAGATGATTAAAATATGCCCTTGTTGCATAACCTTGTCTGCTTGCTTATTGTCTCGCTATCTCTGTATCAGGGGAAAAAAACTCTTTGCCAAATCTGGTAAGCATGTTACAGCGTCACATAAAAAAAAAATTAATTTGCCTAAGTCTAAAAACCTCCACCTAATGAAATACAAATTTTAATGTGTGTCAATTATTATTCACATTTAAATAATCAACCATATCACTCAACACAACCCCTAAGATACAGACCCCTAAGCAAGGCTGTCTGTCCCACAGCATATTCTGCAGACATGATCAGACCCACAAGTATTTATGACACAGCTTTCCAGTTACTTCACGAAAGATGAGAACACAACAGCTGCTCACCCTACACTAATGCTGGTTCTCCAGGATGGGTTTCTATGCTGCTTGGTCCTTAGGTGGTCGAAACCAAGGCTCCCTCATCGGACCACCGTGTCCCACCTGCCCAGACTACACAGAGGTGTTTTCCATGGGAAGATGAAGACGGGAGGAGTCTCTGGGGCTGCGCTTGGGCTTCTCGCTGAGCACAAAGGTAAAGGAAACTGATATGCCAGAAAGTAATGGCATGACTCACAGGATTAATTACAAGCTCTTTGTGTATCACTGTCATGGGTCCAACTGGGGGCAATCAGCAAACAGTACCTCTTCTCACTGCCACTGGGCTGAGGTTTCAACTGCATTGCATTGCAGCAGCCGTACACATTGCTCTCCTGAACTAGGATCTGTGGGGGGCCCTTAGGTCGGGCACATAATATGTGGTAAAGAGAGACCTGTTACTGCACATCACCCCTGTCTCATTGCCAGCATCAGCACACGGCTAAGGCAGCCACATCTCTCTCAAGCTCTGGTGGAATAAGCCTTGAGGCTCAGCTGAAAGAAGTCAGGCCAGTAGGCTGCCAACATGAGAGGATGCCTTTAATAACCAACAGCAGCACTGCATGACATGAGACAATGCAGGCCGCGAAGGGCCGGAGGCGGCTGCGGTTGCACAGGCTGGGAGATTCCCTTGTGCTCAGTGCTAAACTGGGTTCAGGAGAGGTGACCATCACCGTTACTGGTTTCTTGGACCAGCCTAGGAAAGAGCTTCTCACCAGGTCACAGCACCGCCATTTTCAGCCACAGCAGAGAACGCCACCAGTTTCCTAGCCAAAAACACAGGATGTGAAATGGTTTAGGAAATGTTGTGATAGAAATTAACATGGGGAACTCAAAAAAGCAGCCAAGCAGTTTTTGACCAGTGGATATGGATGTAAAAGCATTCTGAGAAACTTCAGTACCAAATATCTAGGACAGAACCAAGTATCAGCACTCAAAAAAGACTGAAATTACTGTGAGAAGGGAATGAAATGCCACAGCCTTGAAGTTCTCTGCTGATTATTTGGAGGGGAAAATAAATAAAAATCAAACAAGGACAAGGATACTTATGTATGCAACTAAATAGTTCTATTTCCTTTTCATATGTAAATATTCATGTTAACATACATTGTGCTAAAAAGATTCATAAGACATTTATGTATAAAATACAGACTTAAAAGCAGAATTTATCCCTCTGCATAATGTTTTCTTGTAGACACAGGGCTCTCTACTTCAAAAGGGACTGCTATACAAAGGAATCATTGTTAACTTCCAACGTCTATATTAAAACTATTTAGTGTACAAATCAAAAAAAGTTCACAGTTCTGCCACAGTCAAGAGCTCACATCGGGTTCTTTTGAAAACAATTTGGGAAAAGATGACAGCTATGTAATTCGACGGGGTGACCCCAACACCCACCTTATCGTACCCCATTCCAACCGCAGCTCGAATCCTTCTGCACCTTATTAAAACCAATGGATACAGACCCCATCTTCCTGAGAGCAAAGACTTGATTTCCCTCTGCACCCACTGGTCTTTTCAAAGCGGTGTCCTCTGAGCTCTGCGGGGACCTGTCAGCACTTTGCTCCTGCTCCTTTTACCCTGCCTTAAATTTCAACAGAGGGACTTCAGCAAAAGCTAACTATTTTAAACTGTTTGTGGAGAGACCTGGATCTACACTTCCAGAGCAATAAAAAGGTGGGACAGAATTTTCTCTGTTGGCAGCAGACAGGCAGACCTCCTTTTTGACTAATTATTTTAATGCTGCTGTGGTTTCATTGTAGTATTATTTATGCAGTAGGGCGCCCACAGCTTTGTATAAGCACCTTTTTTAATTACTTAAAACAAAATAAAAGGGAAACAGCAGTTACTCAGCATTTCTGCAAACTGTGCAACTCAAATTTCAGCACTGATCACAGAACACGCTAAACGAGACAATGTAGTCACCCGTGTGCAGGCCTTGAAAGATGAAGCACAGGTCCATTCTACAGCTGACTGCGCCTTCACAGCAGTGCATGCGCTCAAGGATAGAAGCATCGTAGGGTGACCAAGGGTACTACTTTGTGGGTTCAGATGGTTAGTTTCTTTAAAAAAAAAAAAACCACACACACAAAAAAACCCAAAAAATAAAAATAATAATAAAAAAAACCACACACAAAGACCCCCAACAAACTAAAAAAACCCTGCCATGAACCCAAAACCCCTAATACAGACCATAGCATAAGTAGAAAAAGTATGTTAAATGAAACTGTATATTTCCATTCAATTTTTGAAGTCTTGGTTTGAAGTAGCCCAAAGTGAAAGACCAAAGGAAAAAAACAGCTCACAGACGCCTGTATGATTTTAACCCAGTCCTTGGCCAATTCAGTAATACTTGGGGCTGATATTATAAACTAATACAGCTGATATTTGACGACATGGTTTTCCAGCCAACATGGAGCGCCCTTCCCTCCTGCTCCCAAGGCCACCCCAGTTCCTTGCACCTCTGTTAAACCGTTCCCTTTCATGCTGATTATGGAAGCAGCACGGGTAGCATATTTTAAGAGAGTTCCTTTAAGGCTACTGAGAAATGTTGAAATGAACCAGGGTGCAGTCATAGCTGTGCGACTCTCCGGAAGAAAGCATTTAGGAACAGATTCATAAACAAGGGGATTGCGGCTGTCAGTAGGGGCTTAAGGTCCATAATCAGGATCAGACAACACAATGCAAACCGCGGCATTCGCCGCAGTAGTTACTACGTTTCTGTCCTTTTTCCAGCAACTTCTGCTGACTCAGGAGCATACACTGCTGGCATCCCTCCCCGGAGTGCTCACGCACACAGCAAACTGCTTTACATGCACACAAGATCAACAATGTGAACCCAGAAAGGAGTTTGAAACGAGTATATGTCAAAGAACTTAAAAACCAAAAAGTTCCATGCTTTAGCCACCTCTTTTGTTGTCCCCCCTGCAAATACTTACATTAAGTGTTGCACTGAATAAAAGCAGCTGAACAAACAATATTGGGATTACTGGAAAAACTACAGTGGTGAAATTTTGCAGGATTTTAACCCACTACAAAGGCCCAGAGTTTTTTGTCCAATCTGGAAGACAAACTGTTTCAGTGAGTGAGCATTCCCCCTCTTTTCAGAAAGGAAAAACTTGCTGTGCATGTGTGGCACATCTTAAATAACCAAAAGCATCACGGGAGCTGCTCTGCAGAGGTACCCACCCCAGACACTGCACAAGTAACCCTGTCATTCAAACTGTGGGATAAAAGGACTATGGAAAAGTTTAAAGTACCACTTCCTGAAATTTACAAAATCGCTATTGTTACAAGAAAATACATACACATAAAAGCAACTGAATTTATCCAACACTTCATAAAATAAAAAAATCACTTGAACTGAAATCTTTTGCTCAAAAAATATGAAAAGGTCACACAGAAAAGCAACTCGAGCTGCAAAGTGACAGATTTCAGGCACACACCAATGCGAGCAAGCAAACGTTTGCATTAATACTACTATTTCCAATAATACTGCCTGTATATACAAGAAAAATAGATAACTTCGGCTATCTCCTAGCCACAATCAGGTTATAACCTTGACACCCAAACTAAACTTTAGCACATTTATTGCCAAATTCCTTTTGGCATCAGATTTAGTAACTGTGGCAAAAATATTCCAAGTTTTGTCTTTTTTTCCCCCAGTGAAATAGTTTTACAGTTTCTTTAGTTGTTTTTCTCTAAGTAGTTGTTATCCCTTCTTCTATTTCATTATCCCATGCCTCACAACCAGTTTTTCATTTTTCATCGACCGCCCAGCTTGCGCTCTCCCAGCTAAGCAGGAGCTCTGTGGAAGAGAGCTAGAGGTTACAGCGTACAGTCAGCCAGACATGCAATATCGCACTCTTGCAAAAAAGCAAACATTGTGCTGGAACAGACAGACAGCAACGGAGGTCTGTGAGGAAAGCCTTCTGCTGTACTCACCATTACTGGGATGTCAGCAGGCGCATTTTGGTCAAGGTTCCACTGCTGCTCTCCATGAAACAAGTTGGAAGATAGTCAGAGAAGAGTAGAAAAAGGACGGATTATGTATCTAATTTAAACACAAGGAAACTGAAGGGAGACAAGGTAACAGTCTTCAGTTGTTCAGAAGGATGATGCAAAGAAAGGAACTAGTTTTCAAATTACAAGACGAAAGACTATCAAGACAGTATAAAAAGCTTTCTGACAGAAAGAAAAGCACTTGAATAGAATATATATGATATATATGGACACATATATATCATGTAAATATATATTATATACATTCTATCTTTTTAGTAGGATGAGAACATAGATCTATATATGAAGACGCTAGTTGCTGTCAGAAATTACTAAGGCTTTGCCAACGCTGTCTTAGGGTACATGGTTTAGATTATTTCTTGGGGACCCAGTTAAGCCCTGCGATTCTGCATGCAAGCAAACCACCTAACCCTTTTCCAGGCACCAAGTGCCCACTGAGGGCTATGAGAGGAGCAGTCCCTTTATTTTAAAATACAGAAAGAAGAGAGGCTTTAGGTTTGCTGTCCCTGGCAATCCTGGGCAAAGGTCAGGTACAACCTGCCCCTCAACAGCAAGTTTATGGCAGAATGGTAAAAGGTGACGTAGCCATGCGGAGTACTGCAGGTCACCTGAACTGCACCAAAAAACCAAAGTCAATGCAATCAGCTACAGGGAAGATAAAAGCAGGGGTTTGCAGTTAGATGCTAAGAGGTCTACAAATAGGAAAGGACAAAAATCTGCTGGAACACCACCTTTGACTTCTATATACTGTACCAGCAGTTTTTGCATATTATTTGTGGATATCAGTTTCCCTATACCCTGCTTCTAAATAAAGTACATAATTTTTCCCTCTCCTATGTGTATTTTGTCTACACAGATTACCAGTAGTTTGGGGGAAAAACTATTTTACCTGTTTACACCATCCTTCAAAAAAAAAGGAATCTCCCTCAGTTGATGATAAGCATTGATCACCCGTCAGCTGTCCAAACAAACAAGTTGCATCTCCCACCTCACTGTGATTTAGCTACAGCTACAAGTTTGGGTTCAACCTAAGGAAGTGACTTTTTTTCCTGTTCTCCCGCAACTTTCAGTTTCCAGGGTGGGTTTTTTATCTGTCCTTTTCCCCTTTCTTCTCCTCCTCTCTCTTTCCCTCCTTCCAACCTTTTCGGTTCTCCACTAGCTGCTCTTCACTGCTGCTCCTAATTTCTCTACACCACGCCACAGGGTGGAAGGCAGTGGAAGACAAACAGTTGGACAAACACATTGAACTCCAGCAAAACAGGGACATTCCTGGTGCCCTCCTCCTCCAAACATCTAAAAGCAAGGTTCTCCAGCTTTCACTGATCCATCAGCAATAACAGTACAGATTAATACTGAAACACCAAAGGCCACATCAGATTTTACTCCCATATAAGGGTTGACTAAATCAATAAATATTTCACATACAGAGAGGGTGGGAAAAAGAAGAAAGCCTGAAGGATTGACTGAAGATGCAGAGAGGTACTCAGTTTGGGCTAGTGTTGTGGGTAATACAGAAGCATGCATAGAAATGTTACAGTTGCAATTCCCCTATAGCAAGGATGTGAAAAATGACTGTGATTTTTATCCCAGTCAACTTCAGCCCTTAGGCTGGGGGGGAGGGAAGGGAGTGGGGGGTTGTGTGTAAATGAAAACACTTACCAAAACTCTTTAAGAGCAAAGGCATTGCAATAATGTCTTGCGATGAGAGGACAGGAACAACTGTGCCTCTGTGGGACAAAGCACAGGTTGGAGAACAACACAGGTGGCTTCAAACCTGTTTTGTGTTCTCTTGTCTCTGGACTGCTGTCAGGGTTGGAGGGACCCTGGCATGATCCGGATGCCTGCAGCCTGCCTGGATTACACTGACCACTGCGTATGAACTGTTGTGTCCTAAAGGCTGGACCCCGACACACTCGTGACTTCCACAGCACGGTGTGCAAGAGGAGTCCAGGGTTGAAGCACATTCCCGTTAAAACCATTCTGGATTTTTTTTTGTGAAAATTGACAGGACTGCAGTCTGGTGAAGTTCTTGGCCACCACACATACATGTTCCTTTGGCTTTTCCTTTTACTGGGAACACTGAAAGTAGCAGCGTTTTAAGAACTGAAGCCCTCCAAGGAAACAACTCAGGCAGAGCAGAACACCTCGGTAGTTACATTACCACCATACTCTTCCCTTACTAAAGCCTTGCCTACAGCACATGTGTAACCGCGTTTCAACAACTTGTTTTAGAGTCACTTCTCATGCAAAGGAACTGTTGAGTTTAACTAGGGCAGCTTTTGACAAACAATTTATCAAAACCATTACTGGGCAGACACTTAGTTTTTTGTTGTGCAGCCAGGACGAAGGGTGCTTAACTGAAACGTTTATCTCCTATTGTTGTTCCATGCAAGTGCATTAGAATTATTTTAATACTGGGCTTTGTTTGATGGAAAGTTTCTTTATGTATCTGTATCCCCCGCATGCACATATGCTCCAAACTCCAAGGAAAATAAACAGAAAGTTAAGATGTGGTCATACTTTTATTTATACTGGTCACAGTAATCCTCATTTTCTCTGAGCTAGCCAAAGTTTTATGCAAGTGCATGGCAGATACAGCCTTTGGCTTCATGAGACATACTTGATGGGGTAACAACAGCTGGACTGAGCGAGGTTCGTATGGGCTAGCCACACGGGATGTCATGCTGCACTCAGTTGGAAAGTACCTAGCAGCCATCCCTCAGCTCATTTTGAAATGAGAAAGGTCACTTCTTCCTGGTTTGTATAAAGGTTATCAGAAAACCACAGAAAGTTCCCACAGCAGTAACTAACAAATATTCTTAGGGGAATAAAACAAAATAAAAATAGCTGTTTAGATATGCATGCACGTACAAAGCTGTTTTCTTAAACACAAGATAGAGGACTTCATGGACTGAACTCTGGCAGAAGGGTGGACATTCTGCAACAGCTCTGCTACCAAAACCAGGCAACTTATATGGAAATGAGCTCCCGTTTCCTAAATACAAAGGGCACTAGTATCAACAAACTATTGAGAAACTAATGACCAAAATTAAGTAAAAAAAAACCCAAAACACCAAGGCACAGTTCAGATTGGGAAGAAGTGCTGCCCACCTAACAATCTTCACTGATCTTACCGGAACTAAGTGTACTTATATAGGTATCTAAAAGTTACTTTGAAAAAGCAGACTTTAAACTCTGGTTTTGAAGATGCGAGCCAGTGTGCTTAGTTACACAACATGCTACAACTGAGTTTCTTCTTCTACTCAGAGCATTAGGCAGTTATAAAAGGTGTTAGTAAGTCTTTAATTGCATTATAAGCCTTGGCAGCATTTGATAATTTCTTAAGGGATTTGAGAGAGGAAGCAAAAGGTTACAGAAATCTCAGTTTTTCTTCTCAGGTTGCTTACCCTCACAGCAGTGCAATCATTTGGGAGATGTGAATGTGAAAGTATCACATGAAAGAAGGCAGGTAAATACATTTCAAGTTCCTTTTTACTTTTTAAAAAAAATCTAATAGTTTAAGCCAAATTCAGGGAGTTCTGGCTCAAGACTGAACACCCAAGGTTGACAACACTACTAAGCATAAGCATTCTGTAATCAAACCCCTAATTTTGTGCTGTGTTCAAGCCAGCAGTTACTAGCCAAATTAGCTCCCAAATTCAGTGCTACCCAAGTTGGGCAGCAAGGGCTGCATGCGCTTGTGGCAATCTACCATTGAAGACGGGGAAAATGTGCTCTATCCCAGCACACTCCTTCCCAGCCAGGGTCTGCTCCCCATGTGGCCCCAAGACCCTCCATCAGCTGGGGGCGATTCACTAGTTTGAAGACAGGAATTTTTCTCCAAACTCTGCAGTCATTTACCAAGCTGCTCAAGCATCACGTCCCGTCACTTTTGCACAACGCATGTTGTAGAGGACTTGAAAATTTTGCACGGCCTCTTTTATTTTAGGAACAAGAGAGATGCTGCTGACTACAGAATGACTTCCTAACAGTGCTGCTTTAGGGGGACACCACTGGCTTTATTTCCTCAGGATGTAACTACGTAGGCTGAAACTACTGCTTGTGTAATGACAGTAACTAGCTGTTCTTGCCATTTAGAGGTGCCTTGCCCTACCAGGGAAAATATAAATATGTGCCAAAAGAACCAAGTTCTGTCCCCAGAGTTCCAGTAACTTAAATCCAACTGTGAGAAGTGTGCTCAAGAAAAACTCAGAACGGGATTTTTCCCTCAGCTTTTCTCATATATGAAATATATGCATGTACAGCAATATTCCTGTTTTAGTAGCTCTAGTATTTGTTTTCCGTTAGGCATTATGAAACTCACTTTAGCAAATATGTTTTGTGGGTTGTAATCCATAGCTTGTTAACCACTATATTCTTTTAGGGACTACACATATGCTTTTTCAAATATAGACATAAGGGGAAGTAAAAATCATGCCAGAGAGCATTGGTTAGTTCCCAGGAAAGACGGCATTTAGAATTTGGCAGCCTTCAGACATGAGAAGAATAAAAACACCATCAGACTCAAAATTTTAAGTAGTCTGTATGGGCCTTTTTTTTTTTCTTATCAGTGACCCCAGCTTCTACGGTTATTTCTAGCTTAAACTGTCCTTTTTTTTTTTTAATACAAAATACATAGCATTGTTTCCTCTAGCTGTTGCATTATTGTACTACAAAATGATGTTTGCAAAACACATCTCCACAATTCTGAGTGCTTCCAGAAACTCATTTTTACTGGACATTTGATAAAAATACTGACGTAATTCACTACATTGCTACCAAACCTCTTACAGAAGGACAGTATGATTGGTAAACAGAAAATAATACATGAGTTATCACTGGGTCTCCAATAGAGAGGGAAAAGCAGTCACACCAGATCACCACGATACACCAAGAAACAGTCTCTAGCACCCAACAGAAAGTGGGGCAGAGAACCCCGAGCTAAAGCTGAAATGATTTAAACTACCTTCACACATCAGAGCAGCACAGAGGTCTCAGATCTCCCCAAAAGCCACAGCTGTCAAAGCCTTCATGAACCCTGCTCCCTGCTCGGCCAGGTATCGGCTTCCTGATGGGGCACCCCGGCTGAGGCACAAGCCTGGCTGTCGGCAGGGGACCCTCCACTTTCCAGCACCAGCATCCTTGAGTGACAGCTGCCACAACTGAGCAAGGGATCTGTATCTCACATCCACGTATGGCAAATAATAAACTCTCCAAAGCCAACATGCTAGCAATAAGGCTTCCTAATTGGGAAAAACACCCCTGCTCCAAGGTAGCTAACTGGCTTGTTTTCTCTTTGGTTTTGTTATAGCCAAGATGAAAGAATCACAGCTTAAGCTTATGGCTTTTTCTTTTTTTTTTTTTCTTTAACAAAAATGTACTGTTGGTTCTGTTAAGAACAAAGAAAGAAACAAACACCCACCAGAAACCAACATAAAACCAAACCCAAACAACACAGAAAAGGCCCCCAAAACCTCTTCCATCAGCAGGCATATCTATTTAAATGTGGATAACAAGAGGAAGCTCACATCAAACATCCCCTGCAAGCTGCTTCCCCGCTGTTGATTCTGAAGTCCTGCCTGACCTAGGAGCTGTCTGGTTCCTCTCCTCACCAGCGCTTCCCTCCCCTGCTTTGGGGAGCACGAGCTCCCCAAATGAAAATACGGTTGTGCTGAAGAACATCGTGGGGTTGGAGAGCCAAGCGTCGCACCGAGGCCAGCAGCACAAGCTCCCCTCAACCGCAACTTCTCCTACGCTGCTTTTCTTCTCAAAACTGCTCCACCTCTTGCCATGTGGAAAGGTTGGCCGCCACTGGGTGGCCAGCCACGTCCCCTCCTCTGTTTGTTGCTCAAGGAGTGGCCCTGTGCCCACTCTGGCTTGTTTTTCAGTCCAGTTGGTAAGAGACAACATTTAAAGACAAGTCTAGATGCTGGAACGTAACACTGTCAAAGGCACAGGTTTAGTAGCCATCACCAAAGATAAATTTATTCTCCACTGATCCATTTACCTCTTAACTGAATTCTGGATGGCCTCTAAACAATGAAATCGGAATTTTAACAGGGCTTCTACACACACGGTTGGGTTCAAAGTACTCACTACGTTACAAGGGCAACAGATAGTTGTAGAAAGAACATATTCTTATCAACAGATAAGAATAAAAAGATATTTATGTTGACATTACAGAAGACCTCACTGGAAAAAAAGAAAGCCTTCAAATATGTTCAGTTTTTAAAAATCAAAATTAACCGTTTGTTCTTCAGACTGTGATTGCACTGTAAAAGGGAAAGAAAACCATTCAGTGTGCTTCCTTGAGGTTTAAGGAAGTAATTAAATACTGTACAGTTTATAGTATTTAATTTGCCTCAGCTTCTGGAAAATAATTAGACACACGGGGGACACATTCAAAATTTTGATCTAGTCTACTTGAAAACTATTTAAAGGAAATATTAACTGATATATACGTTGCTGAATCCCTCTGCCAATACTTACTGATTATCCCAGCAGTCTTCCCTCCTATTGCTGTATGAAAGAAACAGCCAACTAATTCATTAACCAGGAGGTGTTGATTACACACATACTGTTATCAAAAGCACAAACTACACTTTTTTCCTTTCTCTCAGTTACAGTAATTTTAGGTGCTTGCAAAACAAGCAGACTGAAAATATTCAGCCTGAAATCTGATACTTAAATAATACTTGGGTAATGCCGCCTCAGGAACCCAAATAAGACGCACAGAAAATTTGTATACGCAAAGCCTAGCTATGCACAGCTAGTAGCTATTCTCAATGAAGTATTCTGTTTTAAAAATGGGTAAAGCTGAACAGGCACAGAACATTCTTTTTTGTCCTGGAATAAGTATGTCCACAGAGCTGGAACATTCCCTGAATTTTACATTTATACCTCCTTTAAATTCAAATTAGTTTCCAAATTCAAAAAAATGTGGGCCCCCCTTTATTTTTTTGCATGGCCTGCTACAGAAGACTTGGATTATACGTATGAGGAATGAATGCTGCCTTCTAACAAATAGTTTCAACAGGGTATTTTCCATTTTACAGCCAACTGAAAGAAGCCCCCAAAACCATGAAAAATGACCTAGAATTTTTATCAGCAGTCCCCACCCATTTATATTTATGAATATCAAATTCTGTAGTTACAATGGACTCTCAAATTGTTTTCAATAATTCACCACTGTGATGGCCAGAGCCCCAAAAGTGACAAACTGTAAAACAGGCTAGTAGGTGAAGACAATTTAAAAATATCACCCCCCAAGGCCAAGTCTATCATCGATTTAATACGTCAGGTTTGGTCTCTAACTAAAACTAACAGTGCATGTTAATGTCACACATAATCGCAATAAAGTGTTATAGCTCTAGAAGACAAAGTGCTACATGATTCAATAAAACTCTTCCAGTACATGGTGTAACTGAATTATTACAAAGTAAAGTACAGGCATTTTAAGGCTCCTCCTCATCAGCAAGATTTCTTCCGAGGCAAGCTTAAAGTATATGATACAACCAGCATCTTGGTTGCCGTATAACTAAAGACAAGAAAACAGAAAAAGGAGCTTTAAAAAAAAAAAAAAAAAGCCACCCAACAACAAACAAACAAAAAACCCAGAAGCATGATCTGAAATTTTCTTCCCTTAATTCTAGGAACAGGGTCCCCTTAGAAAGGGAGCATTATAAAGGCAAAGAGCGCCTACGCAGAGCTGGATCCTCATATTTCTGTAGCTATAAAACACCTGGGACAAAATCCCAGAGAAACAGGTTGAACAGAGTATATGACAACAGCCTCTGAGTCTGTACTTTGTTGTCACACTTTACATATTTTGTTTGTGCTAATTCAGTAATCAAGAGCTTAACCCACCACCCAGCTGAAACAAAACTAGTTTTTGCTTGAAGTTTCTCCAGCTTCTCTCCTTGCTTTGCAAGGTCACACTGAGGACTCGTGGTATCAAACGCCAAGAAAAAGCAAGACGTTTTGCCAAGCAGGCAATATCTAGTGCCTCCCTGGCAAAGAGCAGACAAAACAAAGGCAAAGGCAATCCATGACTCTGGGAAATGCCTGCTTTCGCTTATTTGTTTTACCAGTCCTCCAAAGCAAAATGCAAAGGCCCGTCACTTTAACTGAGGAGTTTTATACAGTATTTTACTCCTTTGTCAGACAACGGTCAGGATGGCAAGGCAATATTTTCAGTATCACCAACTTCTGATGTGTTTCAGCTGCTCCTTTTCCTTCTTTCCACTGTAAGCAAAAACATTCTACTTAATAATATTTTGCATACTATTGGGCAGAATGTTAATTACAAAAGGCGGGTGGCTCTGCTTTCAGGAAACACAATACCTAACAGCAGTAACTTTTCAGAGCTCAATGACAAAAATCTTATCTGCTTTATAGTTCCTACAGCCCTGCTAAAACATCACTGTTACACACCATGAGGTTGGTAATTCATGTAGTATTTTCAGAAAAAGCTTTCTCTTACCAGTCCAGGCTGTGTACAACTCACAAAAGCCCTAAATAGGTATCAGGTTCATAAAGGGTAAAACTGAATATTTCTGCGCAAGCAGGACGTCTATCGCAGTCGCTCATTACTGCTTCTAGCACTTGCCCTCTGATGTCGCTAAGGGAATGGGTCATAATCCTCCAATTTACCTAGCGTTTGAAGGCCTATCCCAGCAACTGACTGCAATAAGGTATCTTTTTTTCCCTTCTCAATATCTAGTACAGCAGATGGATTCCATGCCCAGTATTATTCTGTGCGACGTCCTGAGTTATACCACAAATGGCTTATGAAACACAGCTAAAACAAACTACTCTGCAGCTATGAATGGGGACTCTGTTGCCGAAGTCTTTGCCAACTGCATGCCTCATTCTTGGTTCCGCTATCGCTGAGTAGGGACAAAGGCTATATTCTGTCCTTCACGGCAGCACAGCGACGATGCTGTAAATTAAAGAAAGCACAACAGGCCGAAAACAGACTCATTACTACTTTCTTACTCTCAGTTCCAATACATAAATGTAGCATACAGTTCCTCACATTGTGCTGAAAATAATGGGAAACAGGGATAAACATGGGAGAGCCTTTCCATCGCTCAAGAATGTAGATCCCATGTCCTCCATCTGGATCCAGTTTTCTTGGGTGGTTTTTGCATCAACCATCTATCCTCATTCTTACCTCATCTTCTACATATTTTCAGAGCTGCTGTTCAAGCATATCAATAATTTAACAAATAATCTTGTCCAGAACAGCATAATCGATACGGCTATGAGAATCTGCTTCACATTCTCTAGTGATGTCATATTTCTCTCCACTATCTTTATTTCAGGCAAATACGAAAAAAAGCAAGTTTGGGGAAAGAGCTAAGAAAGTTTAATTTCTAAGTAGATTCAGACATTTCCCTTACAGGTAAGTAAATTATACAGTCCCGATTCCTCCATAACCCCTTGTCCTGCCCCTGTTCCCTGCCTGCCTCTTTTCTTCCCCATATACATACGACCTGGGCTGTCTGGCTGCTAGGGGAGACCTGAATATCATCACAATATTGAAGATAACCTAAGTAGAGACTTCAGAAAGCACATATCTAATAATAAAGCTGTTTGCAGAAAACTGTGGGAATTCCAGAGAATATTACAAGCCTAGAAGGATAGGTATGCATACAGAAATAGCCTAAACCAGACTTGATACTGATGTCCCAAGACAAAACACTTCTGTATCAATACTATGCTTGCCTTCGGAAAAAAGAAATGCCTATCAGCATCCTTATTACCTTTAGAAAAAAATATAATGCTATTACACACAAACATCTGACTATTTTCAGCATGTTTTATCAGGATTAAACAGAATGGTATTAACTACCACAACGATCAAAGGTTAAAGGGTATCTGACCACCCCCAAAATTGCCACCAGAGCCTCTGGCTCAACAGCCCCACTCGTCCCCAGCCTATATGAGCCATTGGTTGAAAAAACAACCCAAAAACACCCCAAAAGTGTCTATAATGAATGGCAACCCTGACACTTCACAGAGACAATTACATTACAGTTCCCATAATGTTTAGAAATTAGATTTGAAATAGGAGAAACAGTGAATGTAATTCTACTGCCAGGAATAAAAAACCCCAAGAGTTCTCAGGTTAAAAGGACCCCAAAACAAATCCTTCTCTGCGAATTTGTGATATGTTCTCATGCAAGCAGAAATACAAATTAGACCAGTCACTAACAGAAAAAATGTTTTCCCTTTTCTGTGTTTCCAAAGAAGCAGAGAATCTGGGGCAATTGCCCACCTTTTCTCAGAAGTGGATTTCTACAGAAGTTGAGGTGAGCAAAAATTCGCTATGTGAAGGCTTCGCCACACAGAAGAAACATGCAGCCCATCCCAGGCTGACAATAAATACTCCACCAAAAAAATAGCTGGAAGTAAGCTTAGAAAGAGATTCAAGCATTATTTACAGCTTAGACTGTAAATACAGAGTGAAAAACAGCTACTCACGGGCACATGTTGGGCTACACCAGCTGCTGGTGTAAGGAGTGCCTGATGCTAGTTTTAAACTGGATCTGTTGGAGTGGAAATATCAGACTTGAGTGGACTTCGGGCCACAGTTACTGTCCCGAGTGCCAATGGGCTGTGCTGACAGGCCTGCAAGGGTCGCTCAGTCACCTTCAGGGATGGTCTCAACTGTGTCAAAACCAGAGATTTAAAACTCTGCAAATCCACAAAGGCCAATGAGCTCTCCTACACTGCTTCCAATTATATATTGTACTTGAAACCATTCTGATATAAATAAGGATACTGGTGAAACCAGTCCAGTGACACCATCACTCGGATCAATTTCTTTGCCAAACAAACAAGCAAATGGTCTGGATCAGTTAAAAGACCTGCCTCCACCACCCTGAGTAACAACTACACTTGTAGCTGGTGGACCCTGCTGTGATGAAGGGGTTCCCTACGCTACTCACCTGCTTCTGCAGGGGTTTAATTTGGAGTGAGCATACTTTGACATGAAAACTCCACAATCACTGGACCAGGATTTTTCCCAAGGAAAGTACAGCATGGCAACAGCAGGAAAAAGAGACATGAAGGTTTTTGATGCTGCATAAACATGCCTGTACATCTACTGGATATGAGCACTGGGAAATATTTGAACTCATAAGCTTACTAACTTTCACGCTGAACTTCATATTTCAAATTAGCAGCCACTCAGAAATTTCTGTTATGCTGAAACCTTCCTAAAATCAAGCATTTCAGGTTCCCCTAACCAAGATTTTCTATTTTAGAAGGATTATTATCTGCCCTGTAAAGTTCCTCTACTCCGTTTGGCTTTTTACTTTTTAATTTCCCTTTTATTTACTAAGAAAGTTTTGAGGCTTTTTTTTTTTAAAGTATTTATTTATTGAAACACTCCATTGGAAGAACACAGTACCGATACAAAATTATTCCTTTAAATGAAGTCACACATTTCAATGGCATGTACTTCAATAGCTTACCTTGAAAAGAAGTCTGACAACTTTTGTTTACATGCCCTAACTTGCTCATTTGCATTCTGTAAAATATTTTGAAGTCACTAACTGGAAGTTACCATATCTCCTATGGTACACAAAAGGAACCTCATCCTGCAGCCACAGTCATTTTGTGTCATTCATCTGCTGCATGATTCAAGCCCATCTGGATTTCTGGTAAGAGCCTATGACCAATAATAAAAGCTGTACATAACCTAGCTCATCTTGGACTCCTGCATTCATTTGGGAAATTGTCAGCAGAAGCTCTCTCCTTGGTTGTAGTTGTATTACTCAACACAGTGCACAGGAATTGTTTGTGGAAACATTTGGTATTTTTAGGCCTGGCCTCTCAATGGGGGAATTCCATACTGGAAAAAAAAGATACCATTTATACACTCAAACCCCTCATTGTGTCCTCCACTACGAATTTACATACAGGGGTAGAGGGTGAATTGCTCAGCTATAAGCCAGAATTTACAATTGTGCTTAAGCACCTGCTGAAAATAACTAGGAATTATGCTCTTGACATGAGTACCTGCTTCTCCTTTTCTGCAAAGTAAAAGCCTCAGCTCAATACAGGACAGGAGTACAAATAAAATGAATCAATACTGAATGAAAAGCCACAAATCTGCTCTTCTAATTCACAGTTTTTGTCTTCATTGAACAAATAAGTTCTTTTAATCTAGTTTTTAAAGCAAGATACTCTGTGTAGAATTTATATAATCTGTATATAATTTATTTCTTGGGGGGGCGGGGGGGAGGCAAATAAAATAACCTGTAAGAAACAAATATTCCCATGGGCATTAAACGTGAATGGAAAGGTAAAGTCAGGAAAAAGCAAAGACGACTGAATTGGAATATTTACCCCCCTCTTCCTCTCAGCTGCATGCTCCAACATTAGTGCCAGCTAGCTACAGACAGGCACGGACAAAGTTTTTCTTGGGGAATATATTTATCTACTGAACTGCAAACTAATAACTTTTTTTGTGACCATATGAAGGATTTTGTATACACTGACTTCAGAACACTACTGGACTTCCTCACCGCCACACGAGCACAGTTAATAGGATGGGGATGAAGCAACGACTGTGACTTGGAAGAGCATTTGTGTAGCAATTCCCAAGCTCCAGTTTCTGAAGAGAGAAAACGGGTGGGGTGATTGGATTCAGCTCCGGAAAGAAGCTCAGCTTTTTTTCCAGTGGACTTTTTACTTAGAAGTCTGCATTGTTATTACAACAATTCTTTAGCAGAGCTTGTAAGAGCACCAAAGTAAGCAAAGCAGTGTGTGTACCAGCCAGAGCCGTACCAGGGGAGCAAAGGAGTAATGCGCCAGGAGAGCGACAGCCCCTTCCTCCACCCGTTGGAAGACTCCTGGGTGGTTTGCACACACCTGGTCAGTGGTACGACACAAAAAGCTACAGCATGGCTTCACGCACCCACGCTGCAGCATCATTAGTCTTCTACAACTTTAAAATGCTAACTAAGCACATATGCAGTTCCCACGGTGGGATTTACATACGAAGCAGAAGGAGCAAAGCAGGCGTTTTAAAATTTGTTTACCAAACACACTTTTCTCACACAGGCACACATGAAGGATAAACCCACGTCGACTTCCACCACACAGCATCATGCCAAGCTCTTCAGCACTCCTGGGCACAAAGATGGCAACAGTGATGGAGAATAGCTTTTCCAACCTTTAGACAGCCAGAAGTGTGTTCCCTTTATCTTGCCATGAGGCTCTAATCCCCATGATTCATGTTTTGTGGTCCCTAGGCTAGTGTGGTTCCCAGGCATGAAGTCAGCTGGTTCACGGAAGCTGCAGCCCAGAGCAGAAATCTGCAGCCTGTACATCACCGGGGTCAGGCTGCTGGGCTACTGCTTCAGAAATTAAAGAGTGCGAGCCCTAGTCCGCTGCGCAGGCTCACTGCGCACACAGATCTGCATGTTCAGAGGCATGCCTGCCACATTCATTGCAACAGCCCAGCTGAGCCAAAGACACACAAATGTAGTTGCAGGGACCCAGAAGAGGGCTTGGGCGCTACTGAAGGGAATTAGTTCTCAGTGGCAAGACATCCAGCTGCTAATTACTTCTCAGGATGAATGAAAGTCTAACTGTATCTTCAGGCGCTTCATTTCAATAATGCATTCACCACCCTCAGATGAAACTCGTAAGAGGGAAAAGCAGACCGGGCAGCTCCTGGGACTGGTGATGCTATTCAGAGTTGTGTCCCTCTGGTGCAGCAAGACAGTGGGACCCTGGACAAACACATCTGTATCTCATTAATCTACACCCCATAGCACTAGGCACAAATACTTGACAGGGCAGGGGAGAGTCTTGTGAAGAGAGCCACACAGCTCAAATATTTTAGGAGAGGGTTCTGTTGGAAAATGCTGGGTCAGCAGTAACCACTGCTACCCGGGGCAGCCCGGAAAGACCTGGCTTCATCCCCCAGCATGACCCTCAATGACCATTCCAGGGCCTGATCCAGCAAGGGCTTTGGGCGCAACAGCTCCTCAGGCTTTAGTAGAGAGTAGGTGGCTACACACCTTGGTTGAGAACACCTCTTAATCCTTCTGTGCCTCCACTTCTTGACGTTGTGGTAGTTGTAACAGCAATACCTTATTTTGAAAGTTCTGTTGAAAGAAGTGCAACCAAAAATACAGAAGCCCCAATTACAGTTGGTGAAAAATGTTACTATTGAATTGTTTTGTTTTTGGATGACTTCAAGGAGAACAGAGAAAAATGACAGGATGAATGCCCAAGTCAGTTCCAGCTATTTCCTTCATTTTTTTTCTAGCAAAGTGAGAAGAAAACTGGATGCATGAATGGTACTCCAACACCAATGCAATAGTAAAAACACAGAGCACCAAGCAGTTTGGATGTTACCTATGCAGAAAACCTGACAACTGTGAATTACGTTGGTTTGGTACTGCTTATGTCTAACAGTTTTAAAAACATTTGAGGCAAGAGGGGAGGGCGGGGGGAAAAGAGAATATGCAACCAAATAAGCTGGCAAGATCAGTTATAGACTTGCTTGCTATAAGAGAAGCATGATTGTTCTATTTATTGCTTGCCTATGTTTACTTTCTATCCCTTCACAGTCCTCAAAACCTCTGCCAGTTCAACAACAACAGAGCCCCTTCTGTGTAAACAGAAGTCTTTGCTCTACAAGCCCACGCAGAAGACGAATACAAAACCTTGCAGAGGATATAAAAACTAATGCAACAAAAACATACTGGGTGGAGGGGGAAAAAGGTTTGTGTCACCAGAGGGCACAGAAAGAATATTGAGTTTCCTCTGGAAGAAAGAGAGTCAAATTATCCTGCGCAGGAATTCCCTTTCCAACGCATGAGTGCAGTATATTGTCTCTCCTTTTGGACAGTCATGATAAAGGGGAAGAGGAACCATGGCTTTTCAAGTGTCCCACCTTCCTGATGTTATCTCCATGTGAGTATTCCCTTTCAAAGTTTAATCGTTCTACCTAAAAACTCTTCAAGGAAATGTTCAATCCTCGTGCAAGATGCCAACTTTTCAAGAGGAATCATTTAAAATGCAAAAGGTGAGAAGCAAGCAATGTAAAACGGAGAGTCACGGGAAAGCAAAGGAGGGAGGAAGACAGGGAAAGGATTCAGTTTTGCCTCTCTACCGAAATTGTTTTGATACAGTATCCCTGTTGCATGAATTTTCCATATGCCTGTGTCAGATCCACTACTTTAAGCCACAGAGCTGTCAGATGCTCATTTTTTATGGTGTGCTTACGTGGCAGGCCAACTGTTGAATCAGTCAGTTTTTCACAAAGCCAGGATCTGCAACCCTGAAAGATGTACATGCTCTTTTGGCCAGAAGTCTCAACTTTGCAGCAGAAGTGAGTTGGCAAAGCAAACCACTATATCCTGGTACCTAAGAACTGTTATCAGAATTATTGCTTTTACATGAAAGTTAAAAAAAAAAGCAACATTATGAACAACATAGGAAATAGCAACTATTCTGCACACATACACGAAGCAAATACCACAATACAAATGCAGATTTAAATCATCAGATGCTATCATGAATTGACAGTTCTTAAAATAATCCACAAAAATCTCACGAACTTGTGTACACACTCAACTTTCTTTGCCTTTAACAAAATGAGGAGCAGAAGACATTTAGTTCATGAACAAAAGCCTCAATACTTCAGTTAAAACCTGAGATTGTTGTAGACAGTTTGCAAAAATCCCAAACCAAAATAAAACCAACCCCCCCACACTTTTTCCTTTACCCATATCTCATTAAGAAACCCCATAATCCCACAACTAAGTGAAAATACCAGTCACGTAGGTATCACTTTACACGGCTGAGGGAGGTGGGCGCATCTCCAGCACGTTTTTTACCTCACGTCCCCAGCCTTTAGCATCTGAAAGATTATCTCCATTCTCCATACCTCAAATTTTGCTAAAGTAAAATTGCGTATTTACATGCAGCATGCATGTTAATCAGGATATAAACATTTAAATAACAGAATGCAGATCCATTAATCAAAAGTGATTACCAGCTTTCTTTCCATTTACTGAGGGTTCTTCTGTCAAATATCATCTTGGGTACTGTTGCCAAAACTGTGTTTTTAAAGCCTCTTAGAGAAAAAGCTGATTAGTTATAACATTGGCTCAAGAGATATGTTTTACATCAGTGTTTACTAGAAATGTGAGATTGAAATTAACTTGCAGGTAACCAGTACAGAATTGTGCACCTACATTAACCCGTTCTGTTAGCTTAAAAACAGGCTCTCTCCTCTGCCCCTTTTCCTCGCATCAGTAGATTTTAAAGCATTTCAAATATCTCAATGCCCTTGCAGAAATACGTGGTTAACCAGAAACTTTCAGCTCTGGAAAACAGTGACCACTACATCCTTTTCAGGCCATTATTTTCCACCGAAAGACCCATTAACATTCAGATTCCTGCCTGTTTCTAAAGTATGTTTAAATAGCTTTTTATAATTAATACACCCAACTACAGAAGGCCAATATCGGTAAGCTAGGAATGTCGCTGGCCATGCTGTGCAAATCGTGATTTCCCAGCCAAATTGAAAATCAGAAATTCACAAGCTGCATTTATAAGCTTTTAATACCAGACCACAGGTAACATACTAAGGTCCACAAGAAAATACCTCAATGGGTTCAAACTATCTTTTACGCTTTAGGCGACAGACAGACGCAGGCAAGGAGGCTGCAAGGCACATGGGGCACGCCAGCCTGCTCATCACACACTCTCTCTACTGAACTCCCCTTTGACAGTCCGAGACGATAAGCAGGAGAGACTTACTGTGCAAATCTGGTCAGCATTTTACAAAAGCATGGAGGCTGAGCATTCAAAAGAAAAGCTGCTAGAATGTGAATCTCCTACAGAATGGAGATATCAAGAACTTCTACACACATGCACACACACCCCCAAAAAGTACAAAAAAGTACTGTAAAAGTTGGGAAAATATTTCAGTATTAACTCTGTTTTTGCACTTCCAAACAGTTCTAAACATGTTGATACAGACCTATGAGAAATGCAACCACACGCACACTTGCTCTTTCACCTTGGAGACACCGTAGAAATACTGCGTACAATAATGGGGTCAGTCTTCAGATATACTGAAAATCCATTACTTGGCATTGCTTCCCAAGCGTGTTACAGACAGATACCACGTTCTTTAAACCTCTGAACCTTGATTCTTAATACACCATGCTTCTCTATACCAAATTTCTTGTTCTACTTTCTCAAAGCACTGTAAAGAAGTTATTCCTGAAGAACATACTTTGTTAACTGTATTTTTTAAGGCCTCATCGTGTAAATTCTGGGTCGCTTCAGTAGAAATGTCGTTATACCTACAACTTTGTTCAGGGAGCAAACAGAAGCACGTACAACGTTGGCAATATCAACGGTTCGTGAGACTTAAGAGCAGGAGGAAAAACCAGGGAGGAGTAAGACAACACTATGAATTTGCCTGTTTCCTAGATGTCTACTAGACTGTTGGTTATATTTGCACTAGCAGTCAGAATGGTAGAGAAGCAATATCCATAGATAGCAAGACTGGAAGTCACCCTGGAAAAGGAGAATGAGAGAAGGGAAAAAAAAGCACAGAGGAAAAAAAAGAGAAACACCACTTGCAAAAAAAAAAGTTGTGAAGAAAAAATGTTACGATGATAGTCTTAAAGACGAATGCGCTATTCATTTATTTTAGTAAAGGCACGATAGAAGCCAGCCATAAGAAACTGGAAAAACATTAATAATTAAAACGTCTTTTGTGCTGAGGCCATATCCTGCCTGGATGCCTGTGAAAACTTCCCACAAGCTCTGGGACGTGCCCTGATCTGCCTACGGTGCCCACTCACTCTGGGATACGGTATCCCTCCGGCAAAGGCCCCAAGCAGGAGATCCCAACTTGCTCCATCAGGGAATTTCAGAGTTTGCCCTGACAGTACTCTTGCATATGCAGATGACACACCAAGACAACTGAAAGCTTCAGAAAACCATAAACTGTTAAGACTGCAGGGCTTCTGAGCAAGCCTAATGACCAGCCTAATTAATAAGCCGAAGAGAGGGAAGATTGACCGTTTTAACAGGGAAGCAGATCTGCATTTAGCAGCTAAACAAAAAAAAACTGGCTTGCTTTCTACCACTGCGGCAATGGATTTCATGTACCTGAACAGGGATGGCAGCCAGGTTCTACAGCAATCCTGGTACCAAACCTTGCTGAAGAGGTGCTGAAAACAAACGGCATTTCACAAGTGTGACGAAAGTAAAATCACCCTGTACCAGAACAGAAATTCCCCTGGTATCTCCAGAAGTAACATCACTGTTTCAGGTTGTATTCTAGAATTCTAAGGAAAAAAAAAAGAAAAAGCACAGAAAGAAAGCACTATTTTGAAACGCGCTAACAGACACTTACACCTGGACATGACATACATACGCAGTGTTCCAAAATAAATATAAGGTGTTATTGACACAGAAATACACTTTGTTTAGAAGAAGGAAAACACACCAGGGGAAGACATAATTAAATGTTCCATAAATTGTTATAATGAAAAAAGGTACTATCCCACTCCCTAACAAACGTATGCAATACTTGAGACAAAGTCAGCAAGCCTGCTGTGTACACTACATAAAGATTTGTTTGAAAATTAGTAAATCATCCCTATAATAAAGTTTAGCATTTTCACAGTTCCTAATCTGCCTCTTAGCCACAAAAGCATTGCCCTTGCACTGATGAAGGCAATTCCCTTTTAAGATTCAAGGCATTGAACTATTACAGCATTCGTACTTAGCTCTACCTCTGAGAGCTGAGAATTACAGGAACATTTGGGCATATTAGGTATTTGGCCAATAAAAAATTGGAGTGTGAAGTATTTTTACATTACATCATTACATGTACTTGCATGTACATTAATACATACACCATTGTGTTTCCTTCATAGATCTGGGACAGAAATACTTCTTTCTGTAAGAAATCCTGAAGCAGGAAAAAAGGTAGAGATCTGTATATCTGCTGTGCAAGAGACATGTACTCCTCTTTGAAAAGCACAGCGGCTAGAAATTCCGTATAGGTAATGGAATAGCAAAAGCACCACAGAAATTATATTTTAAGTGCCACTTCTAAACATTTCTTTCTTTTTCCTGGCTCCGCATCGTGTCAGCATTGCAACCTTTAGGGTAAGGACAAGCGTGCAATCTCCCATCTGACTTAACAGAGCTCAGCGGTTAAAAAACAATGCCATGCAACACTAACTTACCCTACTTCCCACCCCCCGAAATTAGGCCAAAAATCAGAGGAAGTCATGCGGTATGGCATCGGATATTCCATGACTACCACCGCTGGCAGGGCCTAAGCCACATATTTCATAGGTAACTAGGAACACACACGCAGTTGTTTTGTAGCGACGCTACACCACAGGCTCCTGCTGAACCGCTGCCTTTTCCTCCTCACAGCTCGTTCCAAACGTTCTGCGATTTCAGCCCGGGAGGTCTGCCCCAGGATTTGAGAAGGGGACTTGGTGGGAACTTATCCTTTAAGCATACAGGGAATTCAGGGGGTATTTAACATACGAACATGCATTCTCTACTCACTGCTTCTGCTGGGAATCAAAAATATTAAATTCAGTATACTGCATTAACCACATTCAATTACATAAGTATCAACAAATTCTTAAAGATTAATTTTTTCAAGCACACAGACTTTTTCAACTTTGCCTTAACAAAAATCTTCCTTCCGCTTTTCACAACCTGTGGATCATTATAAATATATTTCTTCTTCAGTCTGCCACCAAAGGTCATACGGGAATCGCTAAGTCAGCATATTCTCCGTGCAGCCTCATTCTGAGAGACGCTTTAAGGGCATTTAAAAAGCTTTTGTATATAAACAAACAGTACTGCCTCGCCTACTGAACTAGAGTTTCCCCACTTCCCCCACATATGCGTCACCGAAGGCTCCAAACATCTGCCCTAAGGGTTCCCCCGCGCCCTTCTTCTTAATGTAAATATTCTGAGTTATGATATGTTTAAACAAGTGGAGGGAAAGACTGCACTTTGCTCAGCTCATCTAATTTGGAAATTTAAAGTCCAGTTTATTCATCTGTTTTAACACACCAAGGAAAATCTTACTTTTCCAGCTGAGTAAGAGCCTGAGTTTCTCTCTCCATAATCTCATAAACCATTACTGAACTAAAATGCTTACCACAGAAGTCCAACATACCAAAGAATGAACAAGTGTAGGAAACACATACTGGTATAACTAGCTTTTTGAAAATGTGTAGCTCTAGGAAGTCTCCTTCACATTTTCCAGCATAAATATTTACAGCAGTTTGCAATTTGAAATCAAGTTGTCTGTTCATAAGAAGAAACTCAAAATACATGCCGTGAAAGGGAATAATTTCAGGATTAAAAACCAAACCAAGACAACATAACCCCCAGAACAGAACCTTTTTCTAAGCTTCCTAAGTACATCAAGATGGGCTACAGGTTGACTGTTTTGGTGATGACGACTGACACTGGTTAGGAGAAAAATAGTTTTCACCTCTTCAGTAACTTGTTGCAAAGTGTTAGGTCAAACAGACACCACCCCCTAACACACAGGCAACAGTGTGCTGTTACTGAGCTCCCTGAGCAAGGCCCTGCACACCCGCCCACCCTGTCAAGGACCGGGAATTTTTCCCACAGCCCAAAAATCCTCACCTGGAGCAGCAAGTATTTATCACACAAACCCTTTCAGCATTGTAATGCAGACACGATCCAAGTTTGAAGGACTCAGATATTTTTGAATGGTAACAATGCTCTTGGGAAGTTTATTGGGCTAGATAGAAGACTCTGCAGTAACACATCCCACAACTGCAAAGTCCAGTGTGGACTGGTGCCTTCAAAGTTTGAACATAGTGGCAGGTCTGTCAACAGAGAAACTTGCATGGTTTTAAAGCTGTAATAAGTCAATTAAGAAAAATGTGAGACCGTGAGCCTTCACATTTTTCGTAACAGCCATTTGAGATGTAGATGACCATAAACCTGTGAGGAGGCTCTCTCAGCCAAGCTTCTCCAGCCTATCCGGGGTTTTGCTATTTCCATGTTAATTTCTAATGGTTAGGCATTAGAAGTGGCTGTTGGGGTTTTTGTTTGTTTGGTTTTTTAAGGAAGTTCACACACACACGCAAACACATACAACCCTCTTCCCCCCATTAAAACAGTTACCTTACACAGACACCAACAGGAAACCAAAATCTCTTGAGATGCAAGGATTTAAAAAACCAACCAACAAGTCACATTCTTCTAAATGCTCATAAGAAAGCTGGACTCTTACAAAATGTAATTTTTCCTGGGCTCAAAAGACTAGACTCAGTTTCATCCTGCAGCCAACTGCCTGCTTTAATAGAAATGTTTGAAAGAACAACTGCTGAAATCTTACTTTTTGTTTCTCTTTTCACGGCTACAATTTTTTTCATGACCTTCCTAACACACTGGAGTTCATGCTTCAGCAAATACCAAATTCTGTAGCATTTCTTACTCCACACTCAGTTAGCAATAAAGAAGACACAGGATGTAAAGGTGAGGCAGAATTACAGCTTTGCACTGTTTCCACTTCGCTGTACTCTGAAAGAAATCTGCCTGGCTTATGTGTAGCTTTCAATCCCCAGTTCATTGCTTCCTTTTTCGTTTCTGTATGAACTCAATTTTTTTTAACCTTACCATTGACCAATTTCTTCCAGCTCAAGCCTGATTCTAACTGCAATTACAATGATTTTATATTCCACAAAAAATACAATTCATTGTTTTCTACTACCAAGAGAACAGAACTAAGCTCCTTTCTCCATTCTTTCATAACATTCTTGCAGGTATTCCTCTTCAATCCTGTTAGCTGGAATACCATTCTTTTATCCCTTTTCTTCATGTTATTTTAACTCCCTCTGAAAGCACCTATTTTTGCCACTGTCTGTATCCAGCAGACTCTTTGCATTATTCCTGTTTTCTTTTCCTAATATTTAGTGTGCATATGCAGAAATCTATAAATACATAGTCAAAGCTGACAGTGCCAGCTACAATCAAGTTTGGTTTTCTGGACCCCTTGTTGATTGCTTAAATCTTAGCCAAATTTTGTTCATTCTGAAGGAAACGTTCTACAACAAATTTTAGAGGTAGTTTTTGTTTTTAATTAAGGTGTCAACTGAGATCAGTTCAGTTTGCTGCTGACTTACCAGTACACTAAAATTCTTTAAATCATCCATTAAGAAACTCCACCGCTTCCCAGTTTTGAAATTTGTCAATAGAAGGGGGGTTCTGGAGGCAAAAGCAAAGAAACCAGAAATAAGGAACACACCTTTTGTTATCCTTATTAAAATCTATACCTGTCTTAGGACAACTAAAGCAGCTCAAAAAGACGGCTGCATACACACAGCAAAACTCCCTTGGGGTATCACAACTTCTTCCACTGTGAGAGCAGCAAATACACGAGTGAGGAGGGCAACACAATGTAGGCAACAAGCACCTGAGATAGGGGAAGGCATGGACCACTTCACTTCCTCCTCCTCCTCCTCCAGCAGCAATGGCTTAAACCTGCCTCGAAACCAGCTGGGAAACAATGACATTAAAGATGTTCCTCTCTGGAGACTTTTCCTGCAGTGAGTATTCCCTCCTGGCTGCAGGGGCTTTCTCAGCAACAGCTCGAAACTCTGCAACATGGTGATGAACACTCACCGAGGGGAGCAATTTCTTTCTCCACTCTCCAGCGCCTGGTCCACGCGGAGTACATCAGCAAGCTGCACGGCTCGCGCCGCAAAAGCCTGCGTTGCAGTTTGAGGTCCCAACACGTCAATGAATCATATGAGAAGGGTTGTGGTTCAATACGGTGGAATTTCTTGGTGGTTTTTAGTTTGGTATTTTAAAAGCTAGGAAGTAACCTTTAAGAATACCTTTTAAATGTTAAGATTGTGAAGCAAAGCAGCAAGAAGTTGGAGAATGCCAAAAGTAAGGGTGTTTACACAAACTAAGCCAGTGCGCAAAATGGGCTGTGCTCACTGCTTGGCTCTGTTTACTACCAATTTCTTCATTGTCTTTTCTGTTATTTAGCCACTGAGTGCCTGCTTCACAACACTACCAACTTTATCTTCTGAGCCCTCAGAGGCTGATGTGATACTAGTATCTCCAATTTACAGACAGAAAACAGAGGCATAGAGAGACTAAAAGATTTGCCAAAAGTGGTGGCTGTTCTTGGATCTTCAGCTTAAGTCACCTAGACCTCAATTATTTATTTTTTTTTTGTTAAGATACTTATCACTTTCACAGTGTTTTGCATCCAAACTATAGTAGCCATAGTGAACCAACTGCAGTTGCAAATACTCAGAATTTCTGCCTGGGCATCTCGACTCATGCAAAATGCAGCGCACACAAGTAGTGGCTGGCTGCAAAGGTTTGGTGTAACAGAATCGTTCAGTCTCACACAAGAAATTCAGTGGTAGAGGCAGGAATTAAAAGCAGTTGTCTCAAGGCAACACTGAACAGCGTTATCCACCCTACTGTTCTTTCCCCTCTTGCAATCCACTCTCAACAGGCCTTCGTCCATCACCTGTGGCCAGTGACACAAGCCCCAACCATCCTGCGCAGTGACTAGGACTAGACCCTGTTGAAAACACATCATCAAATTTAGGGACATGGAACAATGACACAGGAACAGGAGACGTGATGGGAAAGGGTGGCAAATTACAGCTTTAAATCCAGCCTTTATTACGCTGCAGAGTATTTTGGACAGTTTTTCACATGTAAATATAGACATTATTCACAAAACAATGAAATTTAAGGGATGCAGCCAAGATGATCTCTAATGTGCAAGATGTTGGACCATACACACCATAAGAAACAGCCTAAAGATCTTACACTCTAAACAAGTAAAACAAAAACAAACAAAAGAGAGAAACATTATCATTCTACATCCCAGATGGGAAATATAAGGGAAATACAGAGGGAGTATTTCTATGGTCTACAAGAGATCCGGTCTATTCATTGCATCACAGGTGGAATCTGCCAGTACTCCGGCTGACGATACACCAACAGAGCTATGCATTCTCTCTATCTTCAGGAGGGAGGTTTTGGGTTCAGATTTGGTTTGTAGAAGAAATTATACGAAACAACCTGATATACAGAAACAAGAACTGCTGCCAAATAAAGGGATATTTCTACAACAAAGTCACCGAGTCAAAACTCTGACTTCTTGCTCCACCTGTGTCTTAGACATGCTCCAGAAATTTAACCAAGACACATATGCAGCATCTGTACAGATGCCCACAGGTATGCCACAGAGCACAGACCACTAGCACTTCTGATGTACCAATACCGCATCAATACCCCCCAGAAATACCCTGTGGCGGAGCATTATTTTTGTCTCAGAAACAATACCAAAGCCCAAAAGTCAAATGTTGTGCTTGCACATTTCTTTCAAACCAAGCAAGCACAAGTTACAGAAGTGAGCCTTGAGAAATCTCAGTGGTTTTCTAAAGTCATTTGATGCAAATCATGAACTAAAGCACAGCACACCAATCGATTCTCAAGTTTTATAGACTACACGACTAAACACTAATAAGAAATATCAACCTGTCAGCTTTCAGTGTAGAGCAGCCTATTTCAGCACCGAAAGCACATTATGATTTTAAACCAACTCAAAGAGCCTTTGCTATATCGCTCTTAAGACATAATAGACGCCCAGCTTTTCTGGACATCGGAAGGCCCAGAACGTATCCAGCTCTCCAGCGAACTTAAGCACGCTTTTCAGATCACTGCAAAGCTATCAAACTATTGAGGAAAGCTATTCGTGTAATACTTGCATTTCCTTGTCAAATACAAAACAGTAAAATATTTGGAGACAGCTGTTGAAATTTATGGGCCTGTCTGCCATTTGTTTCAAATAGAAATATTTGACTGAGAAGTTAAAAACAAAACAGCAACAATTTGTCTTCTTAAAAATAACAGAAAGCTTATCTAGAAAGAGACAAAGTTCAAAATATTTCTGTTACAGCTTTGTATGGGTGAATCAGAGGACTGTGATAAACACTATACATAGAATAAGTTTTCATTTTAAACTCTGCAACTGGTACTTCTAAGTAAACAAAACCATGAGTTGTTTTTCATTCTATATCCTCACAACCATCTGACAACAAACCAAGCCCACTCAGCCCTGCTAAAAGCATGATTCTCTAACATAACTGTACTTCTGGGAATACATTACAGCTTCTGTGAAATGTTTTGTTACACCTGAGTATCAGTTCGGCCATGTAAACATAGGGTGTAACCACATGCAAAGCAGTCTTTTCGTTAGTTTTAGTGAGCTAAGACTTCGTACAACAAAAAAAGTAAATTAAGAAAAGGCAACCTCTGAGTGCCTGAATAAGACAGATATTTTCGTCTTCTGCAGCACACTTATTTCCTGGAGAGGGAGTGATGATGCTTTTGATTAGCAACACGATATGCACCTTTAATATTTAAGAGACTAAGACAACGTCAGGAACACCTGCTTCTAAACTCAGTTCCAGTCACATACCTGGCAGGTGACCCACGCCAGGCTTTTCTTAGGCACACCTTTAGCCTTAGCCTTTGAAACCACTAAGCATTTTCCAGAACTTGCATCCAAACCATATCCTTTGGAGACCTGCAAAACCGTAATTTTTTCTCAAATTTTAGCCACTCATCCCTACTGCTGGGGATGACCGCGACTGTTAAGTTAGCCAGAAGAGTAAGGCTGACACTGTGTACAGCTCCTCTCACCAAAGCAGTCCACTGGTGAGCGTAGCATTTTTCACGTAAGGACCTATTTGCAGTGAGAAGCAGCGAAGGCTGATGTGACAAAACAACGTAATGAAATGAGTGCAGCAGATGCCTTATTGGTACCCTTCAGATACAACATGCTCATTCAGCCGCAGTCAAGCATTAAAACCATGTCACTAACAGACAGTTGTGAAAACAAATGGCCAATTAATTTAATTTTTTTTTTTTTAATTTGCAGGATAATGCTTCCCATATCCCATCATCTTGATACAGGTTTGTGGTTTTTTTTCCCTTGCTGTAAAATCAGGTTAGTATAGCGCTATATTGACTCATCTAAGACAGTGAAAGCTGAGAAGGGGGAGACGAGCTCAGCACACTGAAAAAAAGCACAAAATAATAAATTTGATCTTCACTGATCCTGATACTTCAAGGCCACTGCTAAGCTGCCAAAGGCTGTCAGCTCTCTCAGAAGTATACAAAACGAGTAAAATCAAGCCGTGTCACAAAAAGAAGAGCCTTAAGGTTTCCTACCAAAAAAACTTGAATTTAGCTCTCTGTATTAAACTATTAAACAAGACTACTTCGTTTTCCCAGACAATAAGGTTGCTTACAGTAAATACAGGCAATATTAAAACCTTCAAAACTTATTCCTATGCTGCAGCAAACATCAACTTAACTAGGAGTTGTGTCTCTAGTAGGTTTTTTTTTTTCTTTGTGCCTTTTCGGTGGGGAGGGAGAGAGGGATCACGTTGGGGTTTTTTATAGGGGAAAAGACTTTAGGTTCTATGGACTTGGTTGTTTATTCTCCAGGCTGACTTGGACTGCAAGTGCAACCCAAGTAACTCATCTGATGCAAAACAGGATCGAGAGTGTCAAGGGTTGTTCAACAGTGATCTCTCAAAAAAGTTAAACATTGTTGGGCTCTGGACAAGTTGTTAAAGCTGCTGCTGATTTGATTACTATGGGGCAGCCAGAGGAGTTGGGACAAGGGAGGCAAAAGCCAGGTAAGGGCACGGAGTGTTCTTTGTACACAGTACAAAAGGTGACCATCAGGTTTAGACAACTTAAAAATACCTTTTCACCTAAAAATACAGGTTACTTAATCTTACATCTTTGCCTTGCAGAAGTTATAAAACCTAAGACTCTGCTGAGTTTTCACCTTCGACCACAGACATTTATTCTTTTTGCAGATTTAGTTATCATCAGTACTTATTACCATGGATTAAACCACAGAGTTAAAAACCACATTTTTTAAAGTTTTAATGGTTCAGAGTGTCAAGTTAAGGCGGGTCTAACTTCGCATACATAAAAATAAGCTGTCAGAAAACAGACCTGTGAAATTTTTCAGCCTCCTCAAGTTCCAGCAAAACCTGAGGGTTTAAGCAAATATTTTCTGCAATATTCTCAGAGACTGATAAAATGACTAAAGAAACTGAAATCCAGTTTTCCTCATTATCTAAACTAAAAATGGAAATAGGGCATAACTAATGAGAAGTAAACTGATTTTTCAAATCACTTCACCTCTAATAACCCATGATAGTAGCAATATATGCTCACAACATTTGAAGTCTGCGGCACCTGTGTAGTTTTAACAACTGTTTAACCGTTCCAACATCATTTCAAATTACGGGCTCACTGTATACTTGTATTTCCCTTCTCAACATTTAACCCATCTTAATTCATTCAAGAACTCCATTAATTGTGGAAAAATAGGAACTGATGAAAACTGCTATTACAGGGGGCGATAAAAGCTAGATGACTGGGGAAATTACGCAAGGCAAAAAAAAAAAGGCAGCAATTAATTTCTTACACAATTAGGAGTTTAATTAGATTATTTATTTTAAACGCATTTACTTAAGTGAATAGAAAGCTTTACAACAGACTTAACTCCTCTTAAGTTCCAAGCAATACAAGAGTAGATATCAGACAGAGTACTAAAATTAGATCACTTTGTGTTTGATCGGAAAACATAAGCTCAGCTATGTCAGCAACTTGGTAAGCAACAATATTAAAAATTGGGCTCCAATTTACTGCTCTATGCTCAGTAAGAAGGGGAAACGGCATCACCTAAATGTGAAATTCCTGATCTGTGATGGAGGTTTATCCATCACACCGAACAACACTGCGCAGCACTTCCTGCATAAAGGCACTGCAAAAACGTCTTCTCCAGCAGAGATTGTTAGTGATAGCAGTGAAGCAGTCTGCAAACGCGAGGTCTCAGATACAGCTGTATACGCTAGCACTTTAGAGCCTCTCAGCTGTAAACTAACTGAAGCACATGCGGATGTTTGTTGGGTTTTGGCATAAAAAGTTAAAACCGGAATCAAATGGTGTTCCTGCCCCTAAAAATTTATGTTGATATTTGTGGTGTTGTAATCGCTTTCATTCTCTGAAGGGACGCTTCCATACTGCAACTGTGAAGTACACATTAAAAAGAACCTGATGACAGCCACATGTGAGGGTGCAGGTGGAAGCACGCTCTCCCAAAAGCTGCGCGCGAGGGTGGGGATGGAAGCGTGTTCTCCCTCAACATACACATTTGCTCGGCAACTGACCTGTATTTTTCCTCTCATTTAGTTCCTCCAGGGCCATTTCTACCAAGACAGTAACAAATAACCATAGGATCAGATTCCTCACACTCATCTGCCAGTCCTGGCCTTGGTTAAGCACACTGGGATTTTGTTCAAGGAAATGCCTGGACACATAAGCTTGCCAGTTCGTGGAGCAGGTCGCTCGCCTGCTTGCTCCTTTCCATAGCCAACGAGTGCCCACACGGCTGTGTGAAGGCAGGAGAGTGAGAAGACCAAGGTCAAACCTAGCAATGTCCGAGGTAGCTTTGGTGACAGAGATGATAAATAGTGGGGAGGCATGCATGGGAGGAGAGCTTGATCCCCTCAAAAGCAAGCCAAATATATTACTATTAAGAAAAGCAACTACCGGCTGTCACATCTCATGCTACTTCTGTGTTACACGTATTACCCACCCCTCTGTGTATTTCAACTGCAAATTCTCTGGTAAGGAAACTATGTCTTCCTTTGCATCTTCAAAGTTCATGCTGGTTATTGCTGTAAGCTGGAGGATATCAAGAATGCTGTCAAGCACACAGACTGCAGGAACAAGAACAGATTCCGCGTATTTCTCTCAAAATTAGAGCTGCCTCACGGAGGACTCCTAGAACTTGCCTGCAAACTATTTTTGCACAAAAACAGGCTTCTTAAATACATATTCCTTTAACCACTTAATTGAAACAGCAACCGAGTTTCCCGAGAGCTTTTCTTTCATAGCTGAGAGCTACATACCTCTCAGATTTCTGGGGTGTATCTGCTTTGTCCGAGGCATTTTCCTCTAATCTCATACACCACTTTCTCCTCTCAGAAATGGAAAGTACAGCAAGCAGAGAGATGGCAGCTCCATAAACTTGTCAAAGCAGTCAGTTAATCCATATGCTAAAAAAAGAGAGAGGAAAGTTATGAGATGGACGCATTAATAAGGAAGACAAAGATACTCATCTGCTCCCTTTCAGCCTCAAAGGGGTATGGAAATTAGCAATGAGCAAGAAATATTTCTGTACCTATCCTTCTACGGAGTGAAGCATTCCGATATCTTAAGAAAACTACATGAGGGTGAACTCCTTTTGGGATTACTCAGGAAGCATGAGAAAACTAAGACACTTTTCCACATTTGTCAAGCTGTTTTCTAGCCAGAAGACGTCCTCCAACAACTCATGTCCCATACAAACAAATCCAGAAAACCAAACAAAATTTGACATCAGGCTTTAAGATACAGATCTTCATCTCGGGGTGGGGGGAGAGCAGAGTGGAGGGCAAACACAGACCACATCAGCAATAATCCACCCTATTTGTAACTCCACTCTCCACACCCAGAGCGTGCAAGTCCGGAAGAAATCCCCATGGGATATTTCTGCTGAAATATCCACATACAGCAGAGAATCACACTGGCTCTTAACCCATCTGCAAACTGTTGCATGGCAAGTTTTGTGCCCTGGCGTGGTCCTACGTGGCTGCATCTACAGGAGGCTGCAGCCAGCAAAGCCCCAGTACAGATAAACCCCACGGACCAGGGGTTTTAATAGCCTAACACACAGACTTGTTGCTGAAATGGCACAAACCTACATTTGCAGCCCCAAACCTACCTCTTTTTCAAGACTCGCAAAACTTTCTTACTTTTCAAATATTCTTACGATTTCCTTCCAGTTTAAGGAGCATTTTGCTTAGTTTCTGAAATCCCACAGGATGTAAGAATCTCCCACAGAACTACAGCAAACTACTTACACGCAAGAACTTAAAAAAAGAAAATGATTGGTGTCATTCCACTCTTCCAGCTAAACAAAAGAAAACATTAACAACTTCCCACTTTTTTTTTTTTTAAATAGCAATGCTACCTCAGGTTAACAGATATTTTTTTTTAGTTAACACTAGGAAGAAATTTGAAAAATTTATATAAACTTCAAAATGCCCCTAATATGGACAAGTTGATTAAGGATAGCTATTCAAAGCAGAAAGTATGTAGGATTTTTAACAATTGTTAAATAAATATTTATTTACAGTTTGGGGTTTTTTATTGTTTATTTGTTTTTTAGCTTTTGGGGTTTTTTTAAAGACAATCATGTTATTGTAAAAATGTAATTCAAACCCACTTAAAATAGACTACTTGCAACCACCCCTTCAGTCTACAGACTGTTGAGGAATATAATCATTAATTTTTAATGTTTCTTTTGTCTGTTGCTGCATAAAAGCACCCAAACAGGAGAAGAAACTGACTGCAACTGACACAAAGGAAGGCTGGAAAATATTATTCTAACAGTTCTTCACTAGGGTATTAAAGGAAAAAAAAAAAAGAAAGATTCCAAACAGAGCACACAGCCTGTCAAGCTGTTCACTCACACCACTTTATCTGCAAGGATAACAGAAAGATTTAGATATTAAGTAAAGCCTTAAGCTAACAGGTCCATTTTCCTGGTCTTGGAAGCAGTGGCTGGATCGCTTGAAGCAACAAGCATGCCCTGAACCCCCGTCCCCCTTCAGTGGGAACTCTGGGGGCTGCTGGGCTGAGGTTGTTAAAGGTTATAATAAACACCGTCACTTCTTTATGCAAGTTATTCGGAGCAGGAGTTTGAAATCCCCCGGGGCATCCGTAAATCATAAGCACCTCCCGATGCTCCCCTGCAGCACAAATGACATCTTATTTACGCTTTAAAAACCACCAATTTCCCCCGCTCACCAGCAGGACTCATTCTTTCGGGGACAGAGGTGGCCGTGTGAAAGCCACGGCAGAAACACCGTGCAGGACCCACGCGAAAAGTCATGCCCTCTTAATTTAAACCAAAAAAAAAAAAAAAGAAAAAAAGAAAAAAGAGGGGGGGAGAGGGAGAAACGGGCCGTTGCAAACGCAGAGGTCAAATCCTTCCCCCTAGCAGCCCCCCGCCCCCCAAAAAATGCAGATGAGGGAGCGGGGGGGCGGGGAGGCAGCCAGCCCCGGGGCCCCGAGAGCCGTCGGTATGTGCGAGCGGGGTTGCAAAGGGAAGGGAGGGAGGAAAAAAAAACCATGAATGAATAAAGAGGGAGGAGCCTGGGAAAACCCCTCTGCAACGCCGCACCGAACAAAGCGCTGCACACATGCCGGGGGGGGTGGGGGGGGGAGGGCGGCGGGGGGGGGCGGCCGCAGCCCGGCACCCAGCGGGGACGGCGGCGGGGGTAGGGGGTGGGAGGAGGGGCTCCGCGGCACCCCCTAAAACCCCGGCTGCGAAGCGGGAAGGAGGGGGTCGGGGGCAGCACACAGACAAACCCGCCTGGGGCTGGGGGTGCAGCCGGCACCCCCGTGGAGAAGCGCGGGCGGGCGGGCGCGGAGTCCCCGCCGGTCCCGGGGGGCTGCGGCGGCCCGGCGGTGGGGGGGAGCGGGGCCTGCCGTCCTCCCCGTCCCCGCCCGTGCCCGCCGCCGCCGGCGGAGGACACATTGTGTTGTGGCTGCCGCAGCTCCGCGCGCAGGGGGGCGCCGACCGGGGGGGGGGGGGGGGGAGAGGAAACGGGGGGCTGGGGGGACGGTGGAAAGCGCCGTCCCGCACCCCCCCTCCCTTCCCACGCCGGCTCCCAAACCCCCCTCCCGAACCCCCCAACACCCCCCCCCCACACAGAGCCCGCTGCAAACCTGGCGGAGGGGCCGGCGCGGCGGCGGCGGCTGATGGCGGCGGCGGGGAACGCGGCGACCCCTGCGCGGCGGCGGCGGGAGGGGGGGGAGGAAGGGGGGGTGCCGGGAGCCTCCTTCACTTGACAACCTCAAACACAAACATGACCCAGCGCCGCCGCCGCGCCCGGGCGTGCACACACACACACACACACACACACACACACACGCACACACACACACACACACACACGCACACACACACACACACACACACGCACACACACAGAGACAGACACACAGCCGCACACACGGCCCGGCACCGACACCCACCCCTCCTCCATGCACCGTCCCCCCGGGCCGGCCAAGGCGCCGCCCCCCGGCACTGCCCCCCCCCCCCCTCCGCAGCCCCCCGCCGCCGTGCCGGCCGGCCCCCGGCCGCGCCCGCCCCCCGCGGCAGACCCCTCCTCCCGCCGTCCCCCCCCATGTCCCAGACGGGAGCAGACCCCCCTCCCCCCGCCCCATCCCCCAGCCGTGGGGTGGTGAAGGGGGGGACACGGGGGGGGGGAGGGGGACAGCCTCCCCTGACAGGCGGGAGGGGCGGGGCGGGCCCAGCGCATCCGCCGGGCTCCCCTCGGGGAGAGACGCTCTCCCCGCCCCGCCCCGCCCCTCCCCCCGGCGCCCCGGTCACCGGCGGGGGGAGGGGCGCGAGGCGCGCGGGGGGGGGTGGGGGGGTGTTTTACCTTCTCTCACTTTCTATTGCAGGAAGCGGGGCCGGAGCAGTGACGTCACCGGGTCTCCCGGCCCCGCCCCCCTTCCCCGGCCCGGTCGGGGGGTGGGTGGGGGGAGGGAGGCGGAGGTGGGGGGGAGGGAGGCGGAGGTGGGGGGGAGGGGTCGGGGGAGGGGTCACCGAGGGGGTTTCCTCACCGCCCGGTGGGGGGAGGGACGGCGGCGGAGCGCGAGGCACAACAGACGCGCCGCGGGCCGGATTCCCCGCCGCCAGCACCGCCGCCCCGGGGGGGCGGGGGGGAGCCCCTCGCCTCCGCCGCCGCCGCCTAACGGCCGGGGGAGGAGGAAGAGGAGGAGGAGGAGTGGGGTGTCCCCTCAGGGGGTGCCGCACCCGGCACGAAGCAGCGCCTCCCCCCGAGACCAAAAGTTACACCGACACCCCCCACCCCACCCCGGGGGCGCCGCGCCGGTGCGCGTCGCGCTCCCCCCTGCCACGGCCCGGCCGCGGGGGCAGCGGCACGGCCGCCCGCTCACACACACACACACACACACACACACGCACACACAGACGCACACACAGACGCACACACCGACGCACAGAGCCGGGGCTGACGCGGAGATCCCGGAGGTTCCTCCCCACCGCACGCCCGGCCAGGCTTCCCCGCGCCCCCGCCGCCCGGCCCGGCCCGGCCCGGCCCGGCCCGGCCCCGCCGCCGTGGAAACTCACCGCCGCGCCGTGCATCCTGCCGCGGCTAACTTTTCATCCCGGGCGGCAGCCGGCGGCAGCGAGCCCCCTCCGCCGCTGGAAGTGGGCGGGGGAGGAAATACGAGGAGGAGGCGCGTCGTGCTCTCCGCCGCGGCGCCCCTTTTTTGGCCCGGGCCGCGGGTTTTGCCGGGGGGGAGTTGGGGAGGGGGGTTGTGCAGCGGCCGCTGGGTTTCTGCATCAGCTGTGCCTGTGCAGCCCCTGCGTGTCCGCGCAGCTTTGCGTGCCTGCATAGCCTTGCGTGTGCCTGTGTGCCTGCTCGGAGCGGGGTCACCGTGCCCGGCGAAGGGCTGCCCACCCCCCCCAAGTCCGCAGGGGGAAACGCCGTGCATCCCCCCAGAAAGGGAGACCCCGGCCCGCCTTCTGGCGCTGAGGAGGGGCCTTCTGTGTTCTATTTTTATCCAGCCTGCCTGACAAAGGGGGTGTTGGCAACTTTTCATTACCGCTCAGGTTTTCCATCGGGTTTTGCGTTTGGGGCCAGCACGTGATGGCTTTAGCAAATAAACCCAATTAAATACTTCTTGCATCACCTCACTGCTCTTCCTCCTGCCGTCGCTGTGCGCCCCTGGCACCCCTCCTGCTCAGCTGTAAGCGCTCTGGCCATGCTACATCCTTCTCTTGTAAGGCCAGGGCCTGCCTTAAGAGAACATGACCACCATCTCCAGAGTCTTTGTGTTTTTCATAGGGCCTTCTTTCAACCCGCCTTTAATCGTGCAGGGATTTCGTTAAGGCAGACATGTACTTTCATCCCCATTTCACAGCGGAGAAACCAAGGCAGGAAGATGCAGAGTAGCTCGTTGCGGAGCTGCGTACAGACATGAGACCACTTCTGTCTGAGCTTTTGGCCGCAGGCACCATCTCTGGGCTATTTTTCCTCTTGAGTTCACTTAAATTATACCTTGAAAATAGTTATGGCTTACGGTGGTGGCAGGTTCACTGCTGTGGGTAAGCTGTCCTTCTCAGAAGCAATATCAGCATTCACTACACAGGAGGCAGAAGCATGCAGGCAACCTACCTTCGCGGTGCCTGGCCAGTCTGCAACATGGTGGTGAGGGTGAGAGATGATATTCATCACAGAATTGGAGATTTATAGAAAAATCAGACCGTTGAAGAGTATTTTCAAGGAGAAACATTACTTCTCCAGCTAGACAAGACAGCGACGATTTATTTTTTTTTGTTAGAGACTGCTTGTCTTCCCCAGCTAGTTTTTAGACTCAGGGCTCCGGCTTGCTAAAGAACAGGATTGCCTGAATACATCAATAGGAATATGATCTTGCAGGTGCCTTAAGCTTAAATTAGCATACCAAGCCTGACCAGTCGCAAGCCTGAGATCAAGTGACCTCTGCAACTGGCTCTGGACCTCCACTTGTTCTGTTCAACTGCCTCCGAGAGTCTGTCCTGCTGGCCTTTGCGATATGCAGTGTCTGCCCCTTTCCTCTTCTACTCATTGTCTGAAAGCTCCAGGCTGTTGTCACCAGAGTCATCGGGGAGGAACATCAGATGCTGTGACCCTTCCTCACAAGAGGCCTGAGAAGAAAGGACCCACCACAGCTGCCGCTGGTGCCAAAGGAAGTCCTAGGTCACCCATCTCTTTGCAAGGACCTGAATAAGTTCCAAGCAGGTGCTCCGGCATGCAAGTTGAAATGGAGGACAAGAGGAAACACCCTGGAGCCAGCAGGAAACTGTTCTTCTACTAGAAGTCAAACTGCATCCCACCCAGCGGCATGAAAACCCAGCGCTCTCACCGCATGGATGTGCACTGCAACGTAACAGGCTCCCTTCCCCTGGGAACAAGCACAAGTGTTTTTACAAGAATGACTTAATGAGGCGTCAAAGAGGAGACAGGTCCCCAGGGAGGCACGGGGCGTGTCAGATGGTGCCAGCTGATCCACCCTTGACTATAAAACCAGTCATCTCAAAGTCGGTTTGGGTCAGAAGACAAAACGTGGAACTGAAAGTCTGGCCCAGCTGAGGTTATCCCCACGGCCGTCTGAAATAGCGGCCAAAGGGGCAGCTGGGAGCTGGTGACACCCCTCAGCCTGCACACCTGGAGTGAGCAAAAGTAGGGCCCAAAGAGCCGCCTCCAGCCCAGCTCAGTGTTGCTCCAGCCGGCTCCCCGCTGGGCAGGTAGAAAATAGAGTCCCAAGGGTTTTGAAAAGGCAGCATACAGGGCTGTTTATCCTGGGCAGGCCACTTCATCTTTTTCTGTCTGTTTTTCCATCAGTAAAAAGGAAGTGCATACCCACTCAGTAAAGTACTTTGGGAAAAGTACTGTGGATGACTGTTGGTAGGAGGCACATAGTAATCTTCTAAAACCTGCAAATGAGGGAAATTCTTTAAAAGTTTTTCGGTGAGATCTAAAATACCACATCAATATGCACACTGAAAAAAAACCTTTGTGGCAGAATTTAGATATTTTAAAAATTTCTCCTAAAAGCAGCCCTATAGGAGACAGATTCCCTTTAAACGACTGTGTGTATATCTGAACGGGGAAGATTATTAAGGCTTTTTTCTTCCTAAAACGCTGCTGCATTTTCAGGAGGACACCTATTTTTAAACATCCTCTACATTTACGCTCAAAACCTCTACACTCAGAAACCAGTATTCTGTAATGGCTCACCGGTATTTTATGTATAAATATATACACATACACACATTAGGCTCTCAAGAAACCATGATACATTAGGTACTTTTAAATAATTCATTGTTAAGCACCCCATGATAAATCTCTAGTTGAACAGTATGTGATTTTGCTAGAATTCTTGGTATATATTGAATGTGCAGCACTGTGGTAAATTTAACTACACTGAGCATCAAATGTGAAAATTTTATATTGTGCATTACATCCTGACACGCAACCGGGAATCTTTATTATTAAGGCTTCAGGGAATTTTTGAGGGAACTTCTGAAGTTCTGAAAAGAAAAAAACAAGTCTGAGCGCTGTTTCTCTGTAGAAGTTGAGATTTTTCTCAGAGAAGGGAAATTCCATAAGTAGCCTGTATTGAATTAACTTAAAGGCTCACTAAAAGAACTGCTGTCTATTAACTGGTGCTCTAAGGCTCCTCACTTGGCACTATTTAGATGAAAGTCAGAGGATTTTGGTTTACCTGGCACGAGCCGGTGCTCAGAGCGTTTCAGGGCTTGCCGCTCCCGCAGCAGGGCCGGAGAGATAGGGCAGCAACCGCTGCTGCGAGGGGAGGCCATTTTCCCCCCTTTTCTCCAGCAGTAGCTCTCACCCCAGATACCCGCAACTCTCCCTTGTCAGCAGCAGCCAGATGCTTTCCTGGAGGTAGGCGAAGACAACAGCAGGGACCTGGCCACGCGCCACTCCCCGCAGCCTGCTGCTCTGAGCAAGGAGCTGGTCCTGGTTGGGACATTTTGCATGGCAATGTCCTGTGACGTCCAAAAATGGGGCTTGCTTTTATGTTGTCCCATAAGCTGAGTCGGTCCCTTCCAATTTGGACAAACTGGCATTAGGCAATGGCAAAACGTTGCATCGAAGAATTTTGTCCCAACTTTACTTTTTCCTTATAGATATACACACACACACACGCTGCAGGTGTGTGCGGTAGTAACTGGCATCAACCCCTGAGGCTAAGGAAAGGTGCAAGTCTGCCCAGCTTCAGAGTAATCAAGTGACATAGGGCACAATTCACTAACAGAGCTTCACCTTTTTTCCAGATATTATTAACCAGACATTTCAATGAACTCAAAATTCTTAAATTGGATTTAAAAGTAAATTAAATCGTTTAAATAAATCATTAAAAAATAAAAACGAAATTAAAAAGTAAACCTGAATGATCACTGATGCCGTATCTAGTTATTTACACCATGTCCATCTTAACGATATCAGAGCATCTCAGACAAGAATACCTGTGTTTAAGATGCTATGCTAAAAACTGTTTTGGTGACTATTTGTCTTTCCCGCTCCTTGGAAGAGCCTCAGCTGCTGTGGTGCTCCCCCAGGGGCAATCACAGGAGAGCTATCCCAACAACAGCCCCTCCAGGCAGGGAAAGCAACCCTCACCCTGCCTGAACCACCACCACAGCCTGACATCAGCCTTCTTTCCCTCCCAGCGCACAAGGCCTCATATGTTCAGCCACAGGACAAGAGATCGGCCACAGAGCAAAGCACCCGCTGAGGAGGTTGCTTCCTAGCAGAATCCCTTTGAGGTCTCTCTCAGTCCTGCAAGCTCTGGCAAGCCTAGTGCTGTGCCCACACCATGTGCGGCATCCTCTCTGCAGGGAAAGATGGTGAGGCTGAGAACAAGAGGCTCATCCTCAGCACTTTGCAGGCCGGCCACACTCCCTGCGCAGCCAAACCCTCCATCATGGCATGCCGAAGTCTAAGAAGGGGAAAAAAAATAAATTAAAACCAGACTGGTTAAACCAGTGCTGCCTTTTCTCCAAAAGGCAGCCCCAGTGGCAGGCTTGTGCTGTGCCTGTGCTGTTGCTGACCCCCTCCGAGCAGGGCAAGGAGCAGGCTGGACCACCGCCATGTGACAAATGCCTTGTACTCAGCACACCGCACATCTAGCAGGGCTTTGTGGGGTGTAACAGTAAGCCCTTCTGGGACGGAGATAATTGCTACACAGAATTATGAGATCTGGGATGGAGGATTTGGGAGAAGGCAAAGGCTCATCTGCAGTGCAGGATATGATACCATTGGGGTTATATTAAAGGGCTGAGCCAGCTCAGACTACCTTCCTCCTCCCTGAGATGGAGCTCACCCAAGGCCCTGAGCACAGTCTTGTGTCCAAACATGAGGCAAGTTTGAGCTTGGGTCGGTTGCTCTGAAGTTAGCATAGCTGTAGCCCTGAAAAGCAAGCCCCAGAGCTTCTGCGTCTCCACTGAAAATCGCTTCTGCCTTTTCAGAAAGAACTGTTTCTCTGTAGGTCAGCAGCCTCTGTACTTCTACAGCCCTTCTACTCCCTTGCACCCATGCATTTTTATTTCTGAGCTAGGCAGGTTTCTTGCCATCTCTGAACTTTTTCATGAAGTTGCTCATATTTTCCACTGCATCTCCCCTTCACCTCAGCTCACCAGTTCACTCTGATCTTTCTTTCACAGTAGCTCTAGGTTCTGAACTGTTAATTTAAATACGGTGTGGTTTGCCAGCATTTTTTTTTTTTTTGCTAAGCCTTTTATTTTATCTGTTAAAGAAACAGAAGACGCATATGCACTTAGAGCAAGTTCACCTTCCTGGTGGTATGCTTTTTCTTTAGATTTGACCATAAACATTTTAACATATCTGAATGATTAAAGAGTATTTCATCCCATGCCTTCTTCCCCAAGTATTTTTGCCATTCAATGGCACTCTGCTATTATGTTTGCCACAGACATGTATGGGAGAGGTCTTTTAAATCACATACTGAGCACATTAAGTTAACTCAGAAGCTCAAAGGTTGCAGGGTTAATTATGTTTTGCTTATTTCCTTTTATTTTCTCTGGAAATGTTTTCCCTTGCCTCCTTCCCAGTACAAATGTGAATGTAAGAAATCCACAAAGAGGGAAAAAAATCCATTCTGTTGAAAAATCTCAAGTTAAAAATTCTTTGATTACTAGGACGTTTACTTTGCCAGGCGTATTGCAGATCATTAGGCACAGATCAACAGCAAAGCTTCACATTCCTTTAGCCTTGTTCCCCTGACTATGAAGTGGCATTCAAATAATAGATGGAGTATTTGCAGTGGTGCATCACAAGCCAGACATACGGCACCTTTTGTAAGCTGTGCTTTTCCCATAATTTAAAGATGCTCAGTCTTCCTTAAATCCAAATGGCTACAAGAAAAGTGTATGGTTTTGCTTTGAATTATCTTGGCACATTTCTACTAATAATCCTGCTGTGTAATTTCCATGTTTGTGGGGTCTACTGAAAAATAATTTGCTCTGGATGTGGCCAGTGATTTTCTTAAATCTTATCTTTTTAAACTCAGGCTGACAAGTGTCAGGATCCAATGCTGAAGAGCATAGAAAGTTTTCAAAACATGCTTTAGCAAACAAATGCAACTTGAAAACATGCCACTTGCAGTCTTGCAGATGTCCCAAAATTTCACAAGGCCAACACTGTAAAAGCCATGGATCCCACTTTCCAAAATCCTATCCCAGCAGCATGACTGCATCCTATGCCTATTTTCACACACCGATAAGCAATTACCCACATAGTGTACAATACAGAGGAGGACTAGGTTTAGGAGAGCAATACTGATATAAATAAGACACCTGGTTCAAGCCTGGCTTCTCACTGCAGTAAGGAGAAAAATGTTTTGGGTTTGGTTTTCATGGATTGGCCGGAGGCTATTAGGCAGCCTGGAAAGCCTACATCCAGCCCAGTTTCCCACCTGGCCAGGCTGTTGCTCCTGGTTGTCTTGGCAGCCTCTGCGCAGGCTTCTTCAGGTCCAGTTCCACATTGCACCCCTCCCAGAAGGTTGTGCTGTGGGCTCGTCTCATCCCAGTTTAAGCCCCTTTTCACCAAGAAGAGATAAGACATTTCACAACTGACTATATCTTCTAATTAAACACTGTAATGTCTTAAAAGGCAACATCAAAATGTGCTCTAGGGTGCAACAGCAGGCCTCAAACCTGTTTGTCTGTTGGCTTAAGAAGTGGTACAACAGAAAAAGCACATTATTTCCTTCAGAGGTGAACCATTCGCCAGCCCTGTCTTTACAGGGAGTGTTATGGCCTTTTCTACATCACAGAAATAAGACATCTATCTTATTTTGATCAAACTGTGGAACAGCTGTACTGATAAATTAAATGTGCATGTGTTTGTGAAGCAGAGAGTCTGACACTGATGCACAATTAAGCTTGCAAATAAGCTCATCGCAATACACGTAAAAGCAAAAGTTAAGACATCAGATCCTCCACTGGCTTAAATTGGCATAGTTTCTCTGAGATACGTAAATTATATTATTGCCATAGAAATCCTATAGGAGGAGTGGCTGGCCAGCCTGTGAAAGCCCAAACATGACATGCACTCACCTCTTAAAAATACTGGGTTTGGCGAGGGTGACAAAAGCCCAGGTCAATACTTGACCAGAAGAATTCCAGCATGGAGGCCAGGCCCTACCTGCTGAGGTAGGGACCCAGCCGCATGAGGCAGACTCTGGGCACACATAGCAGAGGAGCTTGCAAAGAACAGCGCAGCTCCCTAAAGGCTTCGGGCACCGGTGTGCAGAGAGGGGGAAGACTATGTAGCGCAGCTGTGAGTCCCTCTCTAGAGAGGTATTTCCCTTGTGGAGTAATTTTTCCTCTGCCTATCTTCAGGAAAGAATTTGCATGTCTGTTAAGTCCTGCTAATGCCTGTGAGTGTTCTCTCAGAAAGCCAGAGCATATGCTTAAGGGCTTCTTGTATCAAGTTTTACAGGAATCACTTAAACATGTGAGTTATCCCCTTGGCTTAGTGGGACCATTCATGCCTAGAGTCCCTGATGATCTTACTGTAGCCTCAGCAGTAAACTTCAAATGGAAAAAGAAAGTGAATGTTACTAAATCAAAAAAGTTCAGAGAATTGAAACATAACTGAGCTCCTCCTCCCCCCATCTAAGGCCCCATTTTGTGTATCTGATCCTGTGGACAGCTTGTACAATGAGGTACCGAGATCAATGGTGCTAACAAACCACAGGTTGTGCTTTTTGTTGAGTCAGAGGCATTGTCTGCAAATGCTCAGAGCCAGTTCTGCAATGCTCCACCATGCATGATCTTATTACCAAGTGCGATTCTGGTGTAATGCTTTAGAGATCCTTCTCTGGTAAAAAATGCAACTGTACATTACTTTTGTTGTCTCTTAAATAGAAATACACAAAGCTGTAAAACCCCTTCTAATTATGTTTAAAAACCAATTACATTAAAATGAAAGCTGATGCCAAGAACATTTTAATCACACAAACCAAGAGATGCAGAAACACTTCACTCCATTGCTATGGACTGTAGAATGAAGTAAGCATGATAATTTCAGTCTAGTTTGTGGAGGCCAAACTCATAGTACCCACCTTGGCCTCTTACCCCCCCCACCCCTTTTTTTTTTTTTTTTTTTAAATAACCTTTCCACTTACACAGACTTTTTAATTACTCCTTCATTTCCTACTCCCATTCCCAGGGCCCATCTTGCTGTTACGGGTTTTGTCTCTTCATCCAGTTCTTCTCCACACTACTTCTCCTCATGCAACCTGGATAGGGAAAAGGTGCTTTGAAGTTGTGAGAGACATTATGTGTTCCACCTTATTTTCCCCAATCTGGATGCATCTTTTGAGAAGTTGCAGGTTAGGAGAGGAAGGACTGAAGCTTCCTTCACTCAATTTTCTATCATCCTCCCCCTTAGCTGACTATTTGGTGTATAACTCTTAGGCAATTCCCAACAGGAGCACGGCGGGGCATGGAAGTGCAAATGAGTGTTCCTTGTTTTAAAATTTGGGACCCGCTGCCCAGTCCTGTTACTACTGAGACAAAAACATTCCTTGATATTGTTGAGTCAACTGGCTGCAGTGACAAAAAGTGATCAAAAGCTGATTCTGGAGGTCTGCTACAGAAATACCATCAACTGCAGAGTCCCAATCCGACTTGACCTATAAAATGCAAGTGCATTGGTCTGACTGATAAGAAACAGCAAGTACAGCGTAAACTGCAAGCTCTGGAAACACTCATGTGAACCACATCAGTGCACATTTCTTACCTAGACAACCAATGCTTTGCAGGCTCAAGCCAGTGAGGTAAAACATTGAACAGAAGATTATCTTTATTTGTGGGCAAAATTCTCTAGCCAAATCTGAACCGCAGATCTTAACATCTGAAAATAGAAGCATTATCTAGATTTTTCTCCTGTGTTGGAAATATTATAGCAATGCTGCCAGAGATTTCTGTTCCTTACCTCTGCCTTCTGTTGCTACTTTCCTGCCTCCAAGGTAGGAGGAGCCAGTTAGAGACAGCTCCTTCTTCATTAGGCAAAAAGGTGACTTCAGTTAGTGTGCTCCTCCACAGCAGACAGGAGTCACCATCTTCTGTAATTTTGGTAGAGAACAGCACAGTAGTTCACCTCTACGCACTGACATACATACTAGAAGAGAGTATCAGAGAGCAGCAGGAGCAGGTTTTTTCTCCAAGGGATGGCAAGCCAGGAGCTGAGGCAATCCCATGGCCTGCCCCACAACCCCAAGTGAGCCAAGCAGGATGGGCCCAGAGGTGGTGGCCAGGTCCAACCAAAGGTCCAGACGGTAAGGCAAAAGCATGTTGATAGGGCAGGGCCAAGATCAAGCCAAGAAACCAGTTCACAGGTAAGGTCCAGTCTAGATAGGGCCAAGGTGACAAGACAGAGCCAGGTTCAGCCTGGGGAACCAGTCCTTGCGTTGAGCTCTAGAGAAAAGGACTCCATAGCCAGGCTGAGCTAGGGATCAGCATTCTTCTAAACAGCTCAGGCAAGAGCTGCTGGTCTCCAGCTGAACATAAAAGGGTTTCCGGGCTCTTTTAAGGTGAGGGAGGTCCCAGGTGAGGCTGGTGAGGGCTATTAAGGTCTGTTAGTGCTCTCACGGACCTGAGAGAGAGAACAAGCAAAAGAAAGTGCAAAACATATTTGTGTATATACAACACACACACACACGTACACACATGTATACACATGTACACACACACACACACATGTATGTATAGCATATATATATCACCATGTTAATACTCTGTTTCTTAAGCCTGGTCTCTTCATTTCCAAACATTTAGCTTATGATTTTAGATCCTCAAAGACTTGGAATAGTCCTTAACTCTAAAAATGTATCTGATGCCACACAGCAAGCAAATTATTAAAAAGTTAAAGAAAGCCACAGCTGCAATAAAGGGATTGCAAGTACTTTTAAACAAAAACTCCAACCTGCAAATAATACAGCCTGCATTCAGATTTACATCCAGGCTACTTTAATATCTCTTCAAGGATTTTTTAGTTTGCCTGGCTACAAATCATTATAAATCTGGAAAATACTCTTCTGCATTTCCTACATCCTTCCTCCATCCTTTCTTTTTATTTGCATTACTACATTCTGTAGTATGCTACTACCTGTTATGTTCACTTTTTGGACTGTTTTTTCCCAAATTGATTCTCCCTTTATTCTTTCCAGTCCACAAACATAACATTTCTAAGCTGCTGTCTATTATTTGTGGTCTTCAGTGGTACTTGTGGTCCTTCCTAAGTTAAGAATCAACTGAAAAATTAATTCACGTGCTGTTTGCCTTCTCTCTGCTCTCACTAGTGAGTGTCTGACACCAGGTTGGATGCTACACCAAATCCTGAAAATGAGAAAAATTTCATTCCCAGGACTTCCTCTTTGCATCGGTCAGGTTGTTACAAGCAGTGTACAGGCAGACATGCACGCACACACACAGAGGATCAGGCTTGCAACTGTTGGGTTTCCTGGGACAAGGTTATATTCTAATTATCCTGCAGTAAGACATTTCAGGGATGCTGAAAAAAAGTATATGAAGTATAAAACAATTCTTCTTATGAGTAACTTCCTTTACCTCAAGCCCCAGCTTGATTTGGTTTTCTCTGTATTTATGGTTCGGTTTTATGCTGCAATTATTCCTGGCCAAATCATCTGAAACAATTTGAAAAAAATTTAATTTTGCAAACGTTCCCATACAAATGCAAATCCTTTAATAGAGTTCAGATATTACATTTATTCTTCCCTTTTCATTGCAAATTTGTGTAATTAGATTTTAATTTAGTTTATGTTGGAATTTTTTAATATTTAAAATCTCATCTATGCCCTAGCATCACCTCCAATGGTCCAGGTTGAAGTCAGCTGTATTTCAATGTTGTGGAAAAATGTCTTCTACTAACTCTACTTCTTCAGCTGTGACTGAATGCATTAGCGTCCCACGTGGAGTTTACAGCTCCTGCTCTGCCAGCAGAAGCGGGGGTTGTGTGGACACTCCCTAAGCTGCTCCACTGCACGTGGGCTACTTCAGACTGCCTTCTTTAGCGGTTTGTTAACTGAGTTAGTTCTGTAAAGAAGCAAATGGTGTTTGTAAACCTATTTCCACCTGCTGGCAGATTGGTGGGAACAGTGACCTCTGGCACTGGAACAAGAACCAATACATTGGGGTGGCAATATCTTCAACCAGCAGAGATAGCTGCAAAGTAAACACATGCTTATGACCTAACTCAACTAAAACCTGTAAAGCAACAATGCTGCAAAAACGGTGTTATGCTTTGAAAAGAGAGACGGGGGTGACAAAGAAGAACAGCGCACAGTGCTGCATGTGAGTGTTGTGGGACACGGTGAGCAATTGAACAGGGCAGTTCCCTCTGGGTTGTTCTGGAAAATGCAGGTGTGGAGCAGGCGTACAGCAAACCCTCCCAGATTGCACAGATGACTCAACAGAACTTCAAAACCATCTATACGGAAGAGTTATTCAAGGGTGATTCATGACCACTGGCAGGAGGGGATTATCCAGGGAGAGGACAAGAGCAGTCTCATGCTCTGAAAGAGCTTCAAAGAAAATGAATTGGATTCAGACTGAACTCTGGCCACCATGACTGGCCATCATGCTCTGATCTGTAGAGACTGGCAGCTGCATAGCATGTCTTAATGGAGGAGGTCTGAAATATTTTAGAAACTACAGAGCAGCCCAGAGCTCTTACCCAACAACTTCACATAAGAAGAAGGTTTGGGCAGTGACTGCAATTAAACACATCCAGGAGCGCTCTCACATGCTGGTGGGATGCAGTGAGTGCTTCTCTTCACACTGCATGAGCATGGTCATATCAGGAGAGAAGCCGCAAATCTGAGAAAATAAAGCTGAGGAGAGTGGAAAAAGAAAACCAAGTTTGATGTGAAGAGCACCGTACACATATATTTGTGTCTATGCAGCTTCTTGCTCCCTTTTCCATCTCCATAGTTATGGAAGGGCTGCCAGGATCCAGCCTTTGATAAAAGGCATCTGTTTCTGAAGTGAAAACCAGCACCTAGTTGCTAACAGCACACAGTAACTCTACACATCAGTGGAGCGCAGCAAATGAAAAACTCCTTTTCTAACTATGTTATAATAGCAATTTTAGGTAGATGGAACATTAGGAGCGGATGCCAAGCTGGAAGCTGGCCACCCCGTTGGCTTTTCAGCACTAGCTTTGGTCTTTGGAAGCCTTTTGCAGGCTGACAAAGCTTCAGAAGAGTCTATTTTTGTCTGGGATTACAAAAATCAATCGCACCACTTGTACATAGCATGAACGGTTACCATGTGGATAGCCCCTTCAACCAACTGACATTTATTCCAGCATTGCACAGGAAGCTTTCTCCAGCTTTATGGTACTGTTTATCAGGAGACCATTTCCATTTCTAAACTCAGTTTTCTCTTTCAAAGGAGAGTAGATTATTTTTCTCCCAATAGGCAAAATTATTTCCCTCAGGGAAAGTTTAGGTGCTGGTAATGTGTCCCAGGCCCTCTTGATCTTGCAAGCCATTTCAAGACCTGCACATATCACCCATGTCACGGTAGTGTTGCACCTCTTCTCGTCTTTTAAACTTCCATAAAATGGATCTTGAGCTGTAACTACCTTTCAATCCTCTTTCCATGCAGAAAAGCCATACCACTTGGTGGAAATTGTAGTTCTGCCAATGTTAAACCTCCTTTCAGTTGGTGAAGCCCTCTCAATCGAAACAGAAGCATTTTGTACATGAATAACACTCAAGGAACACCACAGCAGAGGGGCAGGTTTCCCAGCTCAGCCCACGTATCTGCACTGCAGCCTTTTGATATAACAGAGACAACCCAAAACGTCCTGAAAGCTATCTGGCTTCACTCCGGGGCAGTTGCCTAACTCACTATCATGAAGTTAGCAGACCACCTTATATGTCCTTATATCTTCTCTGAGGATGGCATAAGGATTAAGACTAGGACATCCCCACCACCAGTTCATGCTTGGTTGCTGCACTCAGCCTTTTTGCTTTTCCTTTCAAGCTGTTCTCGGGGATCTCCAGCAGTTGGGACAAATCAAAGAAGCTTTCAGGCTCCAGTTTAAGTTAGGAAACTGGTTTTGTCCACTGCTGGCCTAAGATTCAACGTGTGAGCATGACCTTAAAAAAAACAAACCAAAAAAACCCACATTTCCCTTTTCCACTTCCACCCCCAAATTATGGCTTGTATCTGCTGCAGAGACTCGGGACACACTACTTGGCAACTCCATGGTGAATCAGACATGTTACACAATGATTTGATTAAAGGAAGCATTCCTCTTCAACTGAGACACAGTTATGTCATGGATCTGGACAGAAAGCTTTCCAAACTATCATTCATCCAACAGTCCAGAGCAGCTGTTAATATTTAAGGAGCACCAGAAGTTACTAAGTGTCTCTAAAATACCTATGGGATTTAAATGTTCCCTGTGAGGTCCACTTGATAGACTCATCATGATTTTGGCCATGCAATAGGACTGATTCATCTGCCCCTTGAGTATTTCTTAGTGCATAGCAAAGAAAAGGTAGCAAAAAGATACCGTTTTCAGTGGTAAGTCATACATATGCATGACACACGTGTATTTTATGTAACGTGTATCTCTATGTGTACCTATACAAAAAAACATGCTCAGAAAACACTATTCAGACTGTGAAGTTCACCACTCAGTAGCTAGGAAACACTACAAGACAGGTTACCCATGCAGCTTTAGTTTAGTCCCGTAGAGTGGGTGCTGGAGACCAATGTCATGCTCCTTTGCTCTGGGCGAAGGGCACCCCATTTGCTCTGGGTGTTGCTGAGGACTCCAGAGGAGCAGGGTCAGATATGTTTTGATCACAGCTCATCCCAAGTAAGAGTCTACTGCCCTGGCCCTACCACCAGCTACTCATCACCCCTTCTCTGCCAGGGATGTAATCACACTTCACGATCTGCCAGCACAGCTCCATCTGTAGTCATTTCCTAACTCAAATTCTGTCAAATGATCTGGGTTTTTCTGGGGGTGGGTGGGAGGGGGTGGGGGTGTACGTGCTTTTAAAGGACAGGCAAAACAGTGCCCCCACTAAGCCAGATAATTTTTGCAAAACTGAGGGACAGCGAGATGTGCTATTCTGCCAGAGATCTGAGGGGTCAGCAACCCATGAGACAGGATCTGCTGCAGCCAGAACATTGTGTCTGATTGCACCATTAATGAGCGCCTGTTCAATATTTCTTTTTCACCATATTGCTCAAGGCATGGTACCAAAGCCTTAGTAATGGTGCCATTCAAACCCTGTGGTGGAGACAGAATTACTAATATCTATAACACCCACCACGGTAGTATCACAAATATCCATTTGTTCATTAATTTTCAATGCCCAGTTCAGAAGCTTTAGCATTATAAAGCACATTATTTGATCAGGGAACAATATTGACTTTCGTTGCAAGCATAAGCATCAGCACCTGAAGTTTGGAATACAGAATGTAAGAAACACACTTCCTTAAATGAGCTGTCAAACTGTAAAAACCTGATTAATGTCATATAGGAATTAAAGCAGAACCAAGGACAGATTTTTATTTTTCCAGGGCAAGACACAGCTCTAACCATCTCCTTCCTCAGCCCTTTGTCTCAGATAATACACATTTGCCAATTTCTATACCGAACAAAGCAGGGGGCCTGTAAAGCTTGGATCCATCCCAGAGCAGATCAATCCTGCACCTTCAGCAAAGAAGAGTTCTGAGCAAAAATGTGTATATGATCATTCAGTTAAAGGTGTAAGTCTCTTGGCTGAGAGTATTTTGCTGCATGGGCAACCTTGATTTCTAGTATTGCCCAATGACTAAGAACTTGATTTTTTAAAACATTAATAAAAGAAAAAAAAACAAAACCAAAATGGCATGACCATTATTTCCTAGGTTTATAAATGCATGTTGAAATCCTAGAAATGCACTTTTGTTTTCTCTCGGTACCCCAGCACACAGGAACCTGTGTAATGGTCTTGAAGATATCTTGAAGACATAAGCTAAAGGACAACTTCCACCAGAGTTTGACCATTGCCCTGAATATATGACAGGATCTCTCTGTGTGCATGTTTGTGTACGTTTGCATGTGTACGTGAGACACACACACACACACTTTGCCGGTGGGTTTCAGTGCTATTTGCTGACACCAGAAAGGATGAACCAAAGAAATACGTGCTACAAGAGGCCAACGCTCTTCTGCTTTTCCTTCCAAGCTTGACTGACTCTGTTCCACCCCACTACAATATTCCTGTTTTGATTCTTCTCCGTCAGTGCGCTCCTCAGCCCCATCCATTTCTCCCTGCCAGTCAAATCCCTTCCTTCCTCCCTTCCTTGCTCCCTCTTTTGGGCGAAGAATCCCCATCCCAGGCTTCTTACCCAGCTACAGTTTCCCCTTTCTTATTCTCTTTCTTATTCTTATTCTTATTTGGTAATAAGCTCTGTCAAAAAAAGCCTGCAGCAGGAGCTACAGAAGCAGTCCAGTTTTGTCCATGTCATCCCAGGCCTGAGTGGGAGCTGCTGCTGGCAGGTGCTGTCCAGACAGACATCTTAACCTGACCTTGGACAACTTAAATACCTTAGCATGCCAGCTACACAAATAAAATTCTTTTGCTTACAACTTGAGATACAGAGTTTGAGCTCTGGTCCTCAGGGAATGGCAGGCCAGATCTTGGGGTCAGAGACCTGGTATTTATACCACTGTAAAACCAGGCAGGACTATCTTTGTCCTTCTAATACATTACTATAAAACCTGATAGAATTATCACTTATTTGTCTGTACTTATATTACACTCAGAATAATCTGCTCCAGAGGATGTACAATCTAATTAGACACACACCCCCCCAAAAAAACCTGACCCCCCAAAACTCCAGACATTAATGGAAGTGCTATTGCCTTAGTGTAAGTTACTACTATTGTACATACTCAGTGAATGCTAATACTTTGCTCTGCAAGGTCATTTACACAATGCTTTGAAAACCCCCTGGGGTTCCCTCCTAAGCAAAAGCTGAGAACCTGGACGTACACAATAACGAGGTCCCACCTGAACCAAAGAGCTCCCACACACGTGTTTAGTTTGTGGTGGAAAAAATGCCACTTAGATTCTCTGCATTCACCTTCCCTTTCACCATGACAGCTGAGCTAGGGGAAACAACTTAGGACTTCCTTTCCCAACCAGCGAGCTATGCCCACGTTGGAGGTGAGGCTCAGCAGAATGCAGGGGCCAAAGTGGACAAGTTCTGCTGGGGTCTGTGCTCTTGTTCCTGGAACTGGCAGTAGGAAAAAGCAGCAAAAGCATGGGGAGCTGGGATACGGGAAAGGAAGTAGCAAAGGCTCTGGCTGGTGGAAAGCTGAAATGGGAAGCTGTGGGCAAAGGTGGAAGTTATCCTCTGAGGACAAGGGCAAGCAGGAAAAGTGCTAAGAGGCTGGCTCCAAAAATGTTGGTTAGCACTGGCCTCGAGACACTGGCAGCTTGCAGCAATTAATGTATTCCATTACCTCATGGTTTTACGCTTCAGATGCAGATTAATAGCATTCATTCAAAGAAAGAATTACATCATCTGCATAAAATCCTTTCCAGTGTCATACAGTGTTCTCTGGCTTTCTGATTATTGCTGGTCTACTGGGTTAATGATAGTGTTTCAAATTTTGTTTTTCAATTTAAAAAAATAAGTCCTTCAATCCTCCTTTCAAGCCTGTTTTGCGAGAATTCTCTTAGTGGAGGAGGGTCTTTGCATCCAAATCTTTCTTTTTGTCATCTCCACCTGCTCCTCATGTCTCCTTTGCTGCATTACTTTTGTGCATTTATACCATTCTCCTCAAACCTGCTTTAGCAAAGTCTCCATTGTGGCTAACTGGGGTGATGATTAGCCATGGCAGTGAGGTAAGCTTACACAGTTGCTGCTGAGGTGGTGTAGCTTGGGCACGGAGCCTTGACCGATGCTTGTAGGTCTCTCTCTCTTTCACTAGAGGCCATGATTTCGTATCTCCTACAGATTCATGGCTTAAGCAACTACGTGCCCTTCTCATTCCTGCGTCAAACCTTCTGCAGAGGCCTTGTGTGTCTTCAGCCTGCATCCTAGCAAGGATCATCCAGAGGCAGGTTGCATGCTTGTGGGACCTTTTTTTGAGGAAAAACTGTCACTAGACTCCTGCATACCATTCTGTGTAGGCAGCACAATCTAGCCCTCCATTTTTTTGATGCCATTGCCTTATTAAACGTAAATAATCTCTAAAGATAATAGGGCAAAGGAAATAAGACCAAGAATATTCCTTTGGATAGAAAAAGTCTCTCATATACTCATGTACAACCTGATATATAAGTACCGCTTGAATTTTTGAGAAGTATGGTCTTTTCTCAGCTTTTTCACAAAGCGTCTGTTAAATACCAGTTGGATTCACATGCATGTGACAGGAGGACAATGTACCCAAGAGTATATATAAAAAGTGAATCGGTGAAACAAATACTAAAGATTTTATTACTTTATTTATCTTTTAATATTTCTATCCGTTTCTAATCTGAAACATGCAATTAAGAACATGTTGTGCTATCTGAAACAATAGGCAGGTTTACATATAGCTGTCAATTATCACAGAAGGTGCTGGGAAACATTCTGTAAAACTCTGTCTACTCTATGCAAAAAGCAAATCACAGCTGCAGCTAAGCAAGCAACATAATAATAATTACCCTGAAATCATCTGCTTGAATTTTCAAATGAATTCACCATGAGCAGGCTTAGACTCAAACTGCGTTCCTTTTCTGGCAGCTTTCTATCAGTTCAATAGCACAGGCTTTTGCAGAAAAGATACTTATAAAACCCTAGAGCTGGGAAGATTTTCTGGGTGTCTGATTTTTGTTCCCTGCTGTGGCCGCTAGGCATACTGTATCTAAATAAATGATAAAGCTCTGCATTAGAAAGAAGGGGTAGAAAACTGTTTCTGTTATTTCCATTGGAAAGATACTGTCCATTTAGAAACACCTCATTTCCAACTTGAGCTTTCCTTAGCTAACGTTGTTCTTTAGCATCAATGATCTTTCCACTGTTTATCCAGTAGTTATACACCACTCCCATAACCTCTTGCAGTCTAGGTTTTAACAAGGTAAACAAGCTAAACTCTTCTGGTCTCCTCGCACAGAAAGTTTCTAGATGATCAAATGAAAAGAAAAAAAAAAAAAAAAAGCAGACCTGTATCCAGACCTACATATGGAGGTTTCCATCAAATGTCTGCCACCGTTCAAAAAACACATAAATTCTTAGTACTGTTGCAGGAAAACAGATTGTCCCAAAGCTGCAGAGGGAGGGAAAAGACTGTGCTTTCTAAGCTTTTGGCAAAACACCAACACAACCCAGTGCATGTAAGGCCTATTTTTCAGAAATATTAAGCACCATCAACCCCCATTGACTTCAGGTGGAGCTGAAGATGCTCAGACAAGGCCCTTAAAAGCATGATTTGGCTCTTGAGGCAGGTGTAGAGTGTGTCTATGTTGACACGATATTCTAACGGGGCACCTCATGTCCTCAGGCACATTTAAAATCGAGAATGGTGGCAACATTTCACATCCGTAGAAACCTTTTTCCCTCTTCCAGTCACTTCAACTTCGCATGCTCGTTCTTGGAGTGAATCACAAGTACAGCACTTAATAGTTGTCTGTGGTCAGAAACTGTCTGAAGGAAGTATTTTCTGACCGTTCGACAATGTTGACTCATCTACACCAAATCCTCTGAAGAGACTCTGATTTCAGAAAATGTCCAGTCGTTGATTGCTATGTGAACTTGTGCTCTCAGAGACCTTTCCCGCAGCCAGTGCTTAGGCAATGGATGGATGAAGTGTGCATGTATATACGTGAAAGTCTGTCTTAGGTAAGGGAGTAGATGGGTCACTGACATTTTCAGTAGGTTTAGACAGTGCAATAGATGTGCTAAAGAAAATAGTGCCAAGTGGCATCATCTGACTGTCTGATATTAATGCTGGAAGAAAGAAGGGGGTTAGAGCTCACAAAAGGGAGAGGAAAACTGCTGCGGTCCATGTTGTAGGGTCAGGTCCAGAGAGAAGAGGCTCTGTGTTCCCGAGAGCACGGCCCCAGAAAGCACTCAAGAATGTCCCAGTATGATGAGAAAACTGAGGCATGATATGGCACATAGACATGTTACTGTTTTGCCTAGATCTGTATCTCTCTTGCACTGCCTAAAATAAATAGTGTCGAGGGGGCAGTAAGGCAGGGGATGGGGCTGTGGTCGGAAACCTCATGCAAAGGCTGCAGTATACGCTTCAGCTATCATGTGTCTCTGAAGAGGCAGCGTGCCAAGAATACCCACAGAACGGGTGCTCTGGGAAAGGGTTTGATTAAGCCATCAGGGAGTCTCTGAGACCTGACACCAGTCTCAGAATCTGCATCAGTGAGAGCAAAGCATTACATGGAGGTCAAGTTCAGCCCTGACAAAGATTTGAGCTGGCACCAAAGACAAATCAGCTACAATGTTTTTGCACATAGATTTGGCGCTCGACTCCAAAACTCCTGCAGAGCTGGATACCAAGGTCTCAGTTCTCAGAAGGGGATGCTCAGAGAGGGTCTGTACTTTGGGAGCGTGTCTAGAAATCCAAAGCCGTGAAGCAAACAGATGCAACAGACTGGGACCAACTCACACGCGGAGGAGGGAGAGCAGAGCTAGGGCTGCTGCACCAAGCTCTCCAGAGCTCACCATGCAGACTGCTGGGGGGATGATGAACTGAGTCGCTAGCCTGCAGCCTTGCAGCTCCCTGGGAAAGTGGGAGACCCTGTGGTTTTCAGGCTCGCTGGTCCCAGTCCTGTCAGTCACATGGAAAGACCCAGGATGGGAGACGCAGGGTTTCCAGCACCCTCCCTTCTCCAGCAGCCTGCCAGAAACTCAGTGACCCCAACGGTTTTCCCTTTCATGGAAAATGTTGAAATTTAGGTTTCATTCCAATTTGGAATGAAACCAGATTTTGCTATATCAAAATCCTGCGCAAAATGAAATGACTTTTCATGGCACAGCTTTACTGACTGATGCAGGCTGCATGTAACCAAGAAGAGCCTCCTGAATGGGTGTTTCAATCAGAATTTCCTGGTCTGTTACTTCCAAGAACAAAATTAACTGCAAAACTGATGTCTGCAGTTTTGCAGGAAGGCAGCAAGAAAACGAATCAGGCATGGCATCAGTAAAACATCATACAACGTGGTGGGCGCTGCTGCTGATCTGACGCTTTCTCTGGAGAGGTGACGTTCACAATCTGCACCCTCCCTTTTTGGTGTGCCTAGTCTAACTAAACTGCAGTGAGAGTCTTTCCCATTGCTCTTGAACACACACACACACACACACACACACACACACACACACAAACACACTTATACCTGGTTCTCCCGGCTCTGATGTTTTCACACTGCAGGCAGTAAACCTACAGTAATTTTGGTTAGCATGTGCTGTGGCTGAGCTCAGAGCAGTTGATTGCTTCGTACTTTCTTTGAGGGAAGTTTGCAATGTGGCCCCTTATGCTAATCAGCAAGCAGGCAGGCAAGGTGACTGCAAGGCGGCTAGCAGGCTTGTTTCTTGTTTGCTCATTTATTTTAATCATCGTATTTCCACCAGTAAAAGTATCTGATTTAAAGTGGAGAGGAAATATAAACTGAGAATGGAGGAATTCTGTAGATGAAGGGATGTTGCATCAAATGTTTTTGCACACTAATTACTTCTGTTTATCACCACTAAACACATGCACATGGCTTCTGTTTTTACAGCAGTTGCCCAACTTACCTACTGTGTATGGATGATAAGATACTCGTCTGTGAGGAAGATTCAATTAATTCTACTTTGCAGTTAGTTTGGTAAATTCATTTGATAGTCTGGTCTGAATGACACAGTGTTATTAATATCAGCAGACACAGGAGAATGCTGCAGAGTAATGTTTCTGAAACAGAAAACCTGCAAACATGATTGAGACAATACAATTTTTCCCTTGTTGTACAAGATGATTACTTTAAACTCACTTCCCTTTAAGTACCAAAAGCTGGAGGCACAAGGAGAGATTAAAAATATTTATTTTTGCTTTTTAAGTTACTGGAAGAAGATTAAAAGACAATAAGCATAAACTTTAAATGATGTGTTTCAAAAAATACAGCTTACAAAACAAAGAAATAGGCTTGTATGGTTTTTTTTCCATGTATTCACCTCTGGAAGAAATCCTGTGTTTAACTACATGTTGTCAGTTTTGTTGTAGGCGTTGCTAGCTTGCTTTTCCTTGTTTGTACACGTTATTAATCCATTTAACTACGGCAGCAGCAACAACAAAGTGGACAACATTCCCCCAAAAGAAGAGCAGAAATGGGTCCCCCGTGAAGAAATTCCCCATCTAAGGGAACTGGGGCACAATCTGTTCCTCTGAGCTACTCAAGCACAGGCAGCACAGATTTCCTGCAGGTTTCGATGAAATAACCTTCTACGATTTAGATGCTTTTGAAGATTCTTCTTGAAACACCAAATGACAAAATGTTCCAGATTGTTTAAAATCAGTTAATCTGTAGGTGTTTATTAGTACAGCACCCCCCTTCTCCATCCCCTGCAAGTGCTCCTTTTCCAGATGCAATTTTATGGTGAGAGCCCCAGCTCTGCAGCCCATCCTGAAACTGAGCACTTGCATTAGGGATCAACTTCTCTACTGTGTCACCCCACTGACATCCGTACGGCCAAGGCAAATAAAAATATGCTTCCAGTGAGGTTTTCTGCAGTCAGAAAAGGGGAAATCTGTATTGAATAATGTAAGCAAGAAAATGCGTTCGCTACTTAAAAATCAGTATTCTCTGGGAACGTCACCTCGTCCTTATGATATCGAATTCCTTGGGAACTTTCCTTCACACTGACATGTACATGTTGGAGGGAGAAAAGCTAATGGGAACTGTTTCTCTTCCTTTATCCCCCACAAATATCAGGTTTTAAGAGTCATATTTGTTACACTCATACTCCTCCCTTTGGGAAACATTATATATTGAATCCACTTAGTATCTTGCTACAAGGACAACTACTGTCTGGAGCAATGCATATCTTTTCAGTGGCATCTGGGATCTCAGATAACCCCTAAATAACCTATAAAAAATTTAGGAAAGGATTTCTCTTTGGCCAAGGTTGTAAAGCAGGCAAAACCCAAGTGCCTGGCTGTAGCATACTCCTCCTCTACCCTACCAGCATGCACAGCCATAAAAAAATAATAAAAAAAAGCAGCAGTAATTAACACAGTGAGCTCATTTTAAAAACATCTGAAAAGTTTCTAGGAATAATTCCATTGACCTGCTCTTTCATACCAGACATCTTTTGTTCCCTTCCTCTTCAGGCTGCAAGTTGTGCAGGAGTACTGACATGTGAGTAGTAGTTTACACTGGAACAGTAACATTTCTCCAGGGACTTCTAGGTGTCTGCCCAGGGAGTGAAGGTCTGATTTATCCAAAGAGGTGTGCTTTCAGGACAGCCCAATATTTTTGCTTCATTTACGAGCAGAAACTGTAGCTAGCCATTCTTTTTTCTTTTCTTTTCTCTTTTATTCTCTTATATTTTCTCTTTTTTATTATTTTATTTTAATTTAACTTTACACTGGGTGCCAAGCAAAATAAACACCTCCATGGAGTCGTCAAGAATGAGGGAATGAACTCCAGAACTTTAAAAAATAGGTAAATAAACTGATAAGTCTCTCAAGTGTGTTGGTGAAAATGCTGGAGTAACCCAGGTGAAATTATTGAAGTAATTCCACACAAAGGATCAAGTGTGAGTTAGGTTCCATGGTGCTGGGAGGGATCAAAGAAGAGGAATGCACAGGCAGGAGTAAGGAGGGTGGTGTACAGACCGCATGCATAGCAGCAAAACAATAAAACACAGACAAAAGGAATCAGCCACCATCTCACACAGGGCTGCTGCAATACTGGAGAGCGGGACCTCATTATATTATTACTTGGATGAAATGCTCGGCATTGCCTTATGGGGTGTGCATGCCTGCAAAGTTCAAATATTTTTTGTGGGACTTATCTGGCCTGGAGGGAAATTCCTGGTGCCCCTATATTTAACTTGTATCACAGCAGGCCAATAAAATTCCCTATGGTTTTAACTCTCTCAGTAACGACTGCCCAAAATTAGCCAGCAGACTTTCTTTTTTTTTTTTTTTTTAAACAACTGTGTAGAGCTATCCAGAGGAATTTTATGAGATTAAATAATATTTACCCTGTGCTAAAGTGGGATGCCTCTTGAGAGCAGCTTGGTCTGTGGCTGGGAAGAGGGTGTGAAGGGCAGCTGGACCCTCACGACTGACCTCCGCCTCCAGAGCAAGCAGCGTGGCCAGGGATGGGTGGCTGCCACGCTGACGGTGGTCTGGGAAATGCTCCCAGCTTCATTGCTTTCTGCAAAGTGGGGAAGCTGCTCGTGCCCGAGTCTTACCTCTGTTGCAGCACCTCTGGAGGCCCTAACCCATCCAAGAGCAAGAGGCTTCGTAGCCATGCACAAGCCAAGAGGCAGCTGTCCCTCAGGGCTGTCGCTGGGGCAAGAAGGTGCCCACTGGGACTTGCAGAGCAGCACCAGCCCCGGGAGCACAACCAATGCATCCCCACCATAGCTTATGGGCCAGAGCAGGGTGGCAGGCTGCAGCTCTTCCTCATTACCTCTTCTGCTCCTTCCTTTGGAGGCAAGCGACGCACTCTCCGATTCCTTTGGCAATAGCTGAGCAATTGCAAGTAACAGTGCAGGAGACGATGTTTTGCATTCCCAACCTGTGCTGTGCTGTCCGGCACCCCAGCTACACTGATGTCACCAAATTACAAAACTGTTGAGGTGGGCAGGGACTTCTGGAGATTATCCAGTCCAACCTTCCTGCTCAAAGTAAGGGCAACTATGGCAAGTTTCTGAGAGCCATGTCCAGTTCGGTTTTGAATGTCTCCAAGGAGGCAGACTCTACAGCCTCCCTAGGCACCTGTCCCAGAGGTCAGCCACCCTCAGAGTGAAAAAGCATTTACTTAGGCTTAAATAGAATTTCCTGTATTTAAATTTCTGCCCATTTGCCTCTTGTCCTGTCACTGGGCACCACTGAAAAAAGTGTGGCCTTTTATACCGTTCTTTCAGGTATTTATACCCATTGATAAGATCCCTCCTTGAGCCTTCTCTTCTCTAGATGAAACAGTCCCAGCTCTCTCAGGACAGACTGCAGGTGCGGGGCACAGCCAGAGAACTGTACTGACCAGTCAACTGTTTACAAGCAGCCAACCCCTTTTATACCTTTACCCATCTATTTTCCCACTCTCGTTCTCCCTAAAATCATATAAAACCTTCTCTTGTCCTGCCTTTGGTTCCTCCCTAAACATCTCCTACAAAGTCCTCTGTGGTCCCAAACTGCTTTTGCCCTGTATGTCATAAAATGTCTCACCCCTAGACAGCAACCCCCTGAGTCTGAAGGGTGACCCAGAGAGATGCTCCTGATGACTCATGGTGATGGGTTTCACACCTGGACAGCGGGACTGAGACTCTGCTGGGGCAGCCCTGGGAGGGGGCCAGGGAAGACGGTGGTTCCTCTGGAGTCCTCAGTTTGGGTTCCTACCTGCCGTTGTCCTCTGTGTTTTTCTGGACTTGTGCAGATGGCCCTCTGATAGGTTGATGGCTCTGGGTGTAGCCCAGCAAGATATTATTCAGGCTCCCCCACTACCACTGTCTCCCTGAGCTCCTTCATGGGTGTGCAGATGAGCTTTATCACATAGCCTAACACAGTGAGCCAGTCATTTCATTGTAGAAGGCTGTCAGGTTGGTCGAGCACAGTTTCTTTCTTGAGTCCATGCTGACTATTCCCAGTCACCTTCTTGTTCTTCCTATGTTTGGAAATTATTTCCAAGAGGATTTTTTCCATCAACTTCCCAGGGGTCTAAGTGAGGCTGACTGGCCTGAAGTCCCCCAGATCCTCCTTCTTGAAAACAGGAGGTGACATTTGTTTTCTTCCAGCCCTAAGGAACCTCTCCCAAACACCATGACCTTTCAAATATTATCAAGAGTGCCTTTGCAATTATATCAACCAGCTCCCTCAGCAACCCTCAGTGCATCCCATCAGGTCCCATGGACTTGAATATGTCCAGTTTACTTAAGTGCTTCCTAATCTAGTCCTCCTCCACTAAGGGTAACTTTTCCTTGCTATTGACTTTCCCTCTGGTCTCAAGGGCCTGGGGTTGCTGAAGTCCAGTCTTACAGTAAAAAACGAAGGGAAGAAGGCATTGAGAACTTTGACCTTTACCATATCCTTTGTCACCATGTCTTCTGCCCCATTCAGAACCAAGCCTACATTTTCCCTAGTCTTCCTTTTCCTGCTAATGAACCTGGAGAAGCTCTTCATGTTGCCCTTCGTGTCCCTTACCAGATCCATCTTCAGATGGGCTTTGACTTTTCCAACCCCATCCCTGCACACTCAGACAGCGTCTCTATATTCTTCCTGGATCATCTGCCCCTACTTCCACCGCTTGCACACTTCCTTTTTACATTTTCATTTTGTCAAGAGCTCCTTGTTCATCCGCACAGGCCTCCTGCCACATTTGCTTGATTTCCTGCTCATTGGCATGGACCACTCTGCAGCTGGGAGGAGGTCATCCTTGAAAATCAACCCGCTCTGCTGCTGGAGCCCTCTTCTCTCCAGGGATATTTCCTGTGGGGTTCTTCCAAGCAGACCCCTGAAGAGTCCAAAGCCTGCTCTCCTGAAGTCCAGGGATGTAATCTTGCTTTTAGCCTTGTTACCTCCCCTCAGGATCCTCAACTCCACCATATCAAATGCGGAAGAGCAGACAGACATCTTGTTCCCAGCTTGGGCTCTCGTACAAGACACATATGAAAAGTCAATTCTTCATGCTCTCAAATGAGGAAAAAAAAATGAGTCTAAAAATAATAATAATAAAAATGATAGATCTTCCTTTGGAAATGTTGGCTGAAACATTTGTTTTTATATCTTTTTGTTCCCAAATGGCTTCTATGAGAATATTTCTTAGTGCTTTTACATAACATTTTATATTGTGTTAAATCACTGATCAGATTTCTTTGAAGGGAATCCTTGTGGGGCTTTTGCAATGCTAGGAAAAGAAGAAGTGAAAGCATATTCTTTTCTTTCTTTCCAATTGGAAAAAGCCAACCCAAATCAACAGGGAAATGGTTTAATTTCAGACTCCTAGAGCGATGGCAAGGAGGAAAAAAAAAACATTTTAAAAGGTATAACTGATACTTCACTTTCATTTCTGAATGTTTTACATTGTTTTCCCTGTCTACTAAAATGGTGTCAACATTTTTTTTTTAAAAAATAAGCACATCTAAAATATCCAGCTCAATCAGATCCGTAGCCTTTGTTTGCAGAGGTGAAAAGGCTTCTGTTCCTGGGAGGCGACGCAGTGCAATGGATCCAGATTGCCACCACTACCCTGCTTTTTGCCAGACAGAGTTGAACCAGGGAATTTTTTTTTCTTTTGATGAGTGCTAACAACAAGGCACAGGTAATTCTGCTCATTGCTCTGGCCTTTTAAACTATATAAATCTAATTGCAAGTTAGTTAAACTAGACTTCATGTAAAAGTCATGCAAAAACCCCCTGATATTGGCTGAAGAATGTCTATCATAAATACTGCCACAAAAGCCTGTCAAAGTATGCAAACCAGCAAGCATGGTTAAAAAGTTTACAGAAGTTTCTGGAAAATTTGGCAAATTTTGGAATCTGTAGATACAAAAACGTTGGTTGAAGAAGCTTTTCATCTGTTATAGTAAAACTTGCAAGCTAAGTATCACCAGATTGATTTTCCTTTTTGTCCTGTAGCCTTTGGGGAAAAACATAGAAGCATCAGAGAACACTGTTGCCCTTTCCATAGGCATGGTAATGGTGGACATCACTTTAAATCACCAGTTCGTCTGTGGTGCTCATTTTGGTAACCCTCTCTACCTGCTCTGGCCTCCTGACTGCACGCTGTCCATTTTTACTCCCTGCTTTCCCAGACTCCTGTGCAAACTCTTTTCATTCTGGGGCCAGAATGAAAATATTTTCAGAAATACTTAGAACCCAACATCTTTACTAAACTAAATGGCTGGGTTTTCAAAAAAACTCAACAGCTCCTCTATGGGGGAACTACTGAGTGACAAACTTTCTTCCCCGCGTTGTCCCAGTTTGGCATCTTCAGTTAAATATCCCACAAGCTGAGCAGAAGACCCTAGCAAACACTCCTGACTGACTTTCTAGTTGGAACCACTAACAAATGATTGAGGTCTGTAATAAAAATAAATAAAAACCAAAACAGGTTGCAAATATATCTTTTTTATATCTAAAAGTAACTCCAAACTTCAGGGAAAAAACTGGTATTATTCACAGTGTAAGTCACTGGAGCTGCACAGTTCGGCACAGATAAATGAAATCTCTGCTGCATTGAACCGAGCTAGCAAAACATGAGTAAGTCCTCTTACAAATCCAGAGAGATTTTCTTGCATAAAGGCAAAGCTGCTAAAGTTTTAACAGGATTAAAAATTGCAAAAATATGCAATTACGACCAAGTATTGCATAAAATACAATTTAAAGTGATTCCACCTTTTTAAAATACTGGTGCCTATTAAAACACAGGCACATTCACGTGGCTTCCAAATGCATCCCAGCAGAGTGTAAACTGGAAAGGCATTGCATGTCATCACGCAGTAGTCAGAAGCAAAAACGATGTCATGTTCTAAGCATTCATTAAATGTAGAAATATGCACTGAGGATGTAAATGTTGACTAGAGTCTCAGGGAAGTGTGTAATTTATATTCAAAACTAAGATCCATAATAAATACCCAGCTTCAAATCTCCTTGGACAGTGTCTCTCAACAGATTTCTAAAAACGTACATTTATGGAGTAAACAGAATTTTTAATGGCTGCTAGCAGTATATCAGATTTGTTATGCTTATGGGAGTTGTGGTCATCAAATATTCATGCTGATGGTTCTTACGCAATGCTGACAGCTTTCTAACTTGTGAAATAAATAATGGGTGAGTGGGAATTGATGAGATAAGTAGACTGCTTTATCTGAGAAGGGTGACCAAGCTTTTGCGTGGCAGCAGGAAGACTGAGTTGCATTCTCAGAGCAAGAGAGAAAGTCCGAAAGTGTATTTCTTCAGATTACAAATCAGACACATCTCTTGATCTGGCCCTGTGTTTTCTTATTCTTCTCACTCTAACTGCCCCTTCCAGCCCAAGGGATTTACTTGCTGGTGTCGGGGTCAGGCAGTGCAAAAATGACTAATAAGTTTCTGCTACCAGAGAAGCTGGGCTGAGATACTGGATCATTTCAGGCAGGGTGTGTGGAGGTTGATAACATATACGTAACCCATCCTCATATTTCTTACTTAGGCAGTTTGCCCTTACTGCAGTTAGGGCAAATAAAGGATTTTACCTCTTTAAGGAATGTGGGGGACGGCCCATGAGAAGGCTTTGTTTTTTTAAAAAAGATGCTGGTACACCTTTAGCACATTGTCTAGCTACTACTACTAAACAGTATACTTCAGTTTGATAATTTAGTATAATTGCATCAACCGAACTCAGATCATAGGACATTTCCAGCACAGATGTTCTTCACTCTCTTAATAGGTCTTTGTTTGATATGAAAGCCATTATTGTGCAGTAGTTACACATCCTTTGTATTATCTGATCTCAGCATCTGGCCTTCAGCCCTCCAGTTCCTGGAATGTGTCTATACAAGTCAAGGTAAGAAAAATTACCTCCACAACCATCTGGAGAAATACTATGTGCCCAGCACATATACGATCAACGCCAGGGACTTAGTTGCCAGTTATGGTTTTCTAGAATTAAACCACACAAAGTACCTTTAATTCTTTCAGTATGAGCTTCCTCATCTGTAAGACAGCACTTGAAATAGATTTAACTTGTTAGTTGTTTTAAGTGGTAAATTACAGAATCTCCACAAAAATAGTTCAGAAAGTCCATGTACAGTGCAATATGAGTTTAAGCAAAACTATATATACAATTCAAAAGTCCACTTTTCAACCACAAGATTAAATGTTTCAGAACATAAGCTGATTCCAGTGCTGTTTCCAATAAAACCAAGAGGCAAACTCATACTGAAAGCAAGTAGAACTATATCTGCACTCCCAAGAATGGCTTGCCTCAAACACAGATAATGATGCAAGGGACCCTGGGTAAGTCCAACTCTTTATCACAGACCTTGATAGATAAGAAAGTTAACAGAAGGATGAAAGCCCTAAACCTCAGTGCTAGTCTAGCTATGATAGATTTATCATAAAGCATGAGTAACCTGGAGCCTAATCTTGCAAATTTGACTTGGGCAGTGCCGTAGAACAGACTGAGCAATAAAAGTAAAGGGCATAATCTGAATCTTTACTTTTTGTCACATTGTGCTTTGCGGCATAAACTAGTGTGAGAACATGCAACATTAAAAGTTTCCATCAAAATTCCTTTGCTGGAAGTTGTATTGCCACGATATGAGTAATGTCACAGGACACACAAGAAATTCTGTGGTGGACTACTAAGGGATGCCTTCTTGCTATAGAAATTTATTTCTGATGCTCCAGCAGTCAAAAGTTCCCTTGCATCTTGGAGAAGAACAATCTATATTCTTGCCAAAACTTGGCTGTTTTCTTCTTCTCTCCCTGAAATCTATCTGCTGTATCTTTTTAGACAAGGGGTAGCTAATATTCAATGTCATGTCCCAGGTGAAGGTATATCCATCACTCACATTGTTCTAAAATCACTTTCATTTTTAAAATAATTCACTTAATACAGCACACTTTATTAAAAGTGCAAGAGACAGGAAAAATTAAAATTGCAGGTGTCTACTACTCTGTCTTCTATTCCAACTACGGGTTTGTTTAAAAAAACCTAAACCCCTCCCATCCATCCTTTGAAGTACTCTAGGTTCTCTTGAGCTTCTTTTCACCAAATGCCAAGCATAAGGGAAATCACCAGCACAATATCACCATCTACGAATGCCAGCTTAACTCTGCTCTGATTTTCTCCAGCCTTTCTGCAAATACTTCTTCACTACAGTTCTGTATTCCTTTTTTGCCTTCTCTGCCCTGGACCAGTTGAGGTTGGCAAGGGTAGATCAGCAAAGGTTTAAACACGGAGAAACAAAGAAAGAGGATGTGAAAAGCCTCGCTTCTAGACTCCAATAGTGAGAACTGTTTTGCAAAGGTCTTCTTGAAGAAGAAACCAATCCATTCTCTTCACTTATTCTCCACCATTTCACATATCTACATTTTACTCCCAGTTATGATTTTCCTGTTGAACACCTCTTACAACACCATCTCATTACTTGCTTCTCAAATTATCCTATTACCATATCTTCCAATTGTTCTGTGATCTTTTATGATTTAAATTACCAAGTTCACAAATAAGTCTTTGTGTTTTGCAGTCGTGTTACTCCCCAGAAGGGCCTTTTGAACATCAGGGACATTTGACACCTTCTAGTGTCCCAGTATAGTGCCTGTTTGGACGATGGATGAATACTCTTGCTGCTAACTTGGCCCTTTTGTCATTTTTATGTTTCAGCAGGCTTAAGAGCTCCAGAGACTTTCCACTCTCCAGTTTGTCCATTCCTTTCAACAACTTTTCTTCTGTAAGGTTTTGAATAGTACCTCTAGCCATCAACAGAAAAAAAGAAAAACAAATCACTCTTGAGTAGGTGCCTTCTCAAAGGCTCAGTAGCATCCATGTTTCTCAACTGATCCTTTTAACTATCCATAATCCAACTCTTTTCCAAATTCTGTCCTCCTGATACACTTCAAGGTGTTCTTGCTATTGTTTTTCAGTGTTATGCTTCTTCCCTCAAAATATCTGTGCCATTTGCCCTTTCCATTTTAGGTCTTCTGATTTCCTCCTTCTATACCTCTTGCTGTGGTTTAATTTCTTTTTATTGGCTTAATACAATAGAATTTTAATTTTCCGATAGTTTGGTTGAAATAATCTCCTGGCCATTGCCTCCTAGACACCCTGGAGCACATGCTCCCATTTCCATTCAATGATATTCCTGCTTTCTAAGGTTCTGTCTGGGTAGGGGGTTTTAATTCCCCTGCCCACCCCATAAGAAGTGTCTCTGTAGAATCTAAAACATTTTTAAGTTTCTTTGATTTTTATCTATTTTTGTAAAATCATCTTTTTAAAATACAATGTTACTGAGCTAAGCCAGGTTACATTTCCTTGTCCAAAGATGTAGAACACAGTTTATGGACCAGCAGTTCTGCTGAAACCAGACTTACACTGTATCAGTGCAATACCAAATATTTGAATAGACTACGACTACTATTATTTTTCCTTTAAGACACCTGAGAACTCTCCACCAGCTCCTGTCTTCCACAGAGTAGACTAAGTCCACTTGCTGAACTGTGGACTATTTGCCCTCACCTTCTGTTTGCAAAAACTGCATGGATAACCGTTCAGCAGCTTCCAAATTAGCTTTTACAATAGGAATTGGTATTGGAACGAAATTAGTTCCTGGTGGGACAACAGCTGGCCAACGCACATGCACCTTTCTCCAGTGTGGTTTCTACTTTCTCGTTTTGTGGTTTAGGGGTTTTATGTAGTAACTCATGGGTGAAAAAACTAGCAGTAAAACGTGATGCACAGTTGAGTAATCTACCTTCCCCTGCATCTAATTCACCAGTCTGTAATTAGGGCTGTGAAAGCAAGCAAAAGCAGGGAGACAGCTTCCCACATCAGACTCCACCTTTTACACCTATGCTTAGCCAAATGTATGGAAAAATTCCTTTGCATAATCCTACCCAATATTTTTATTTCTTTTCCTGGAAAGACTGGGCAAGTTCACACAATATATTCAGCTGTTTTTTCAGGGTCTACTGTAAATTCTGCAAAACCATGTTAAGTCAGGAAAGTAAATCTGATATAAGGTAACACAAATCTGTTTGCAACTTTTGCAGGAGTGAGATTGATTTTCTTCTCACCTAAATCAGCATCAATCAACTTATGCAACTGAAATTAACAGAATTCGTTACACAGCCATCCAAGTGGTGTTAGCAAGAGCGAGACTGGTACCAGGGTTCCTCTCATCACTCACAATGGAACAAATCAGAACCTCACTTAAGCCAGCAGACCAAAAGTAGAGCAGAGAAGTTGTCCCGTTATCACCACGGCGGGTGAAAAACGAAAGGGAGCTTGCATGGCCTCTAAGGCCACCTCCTTCTCTTCCCCACAAAGACAGTGCCTTGCATGTAGGGTCCCTCATGAAGGGCCTTGCAGGCATGGTACAACAGATACGAATAGCAACGTAAAAGTCACAGCAGCCTTTGGTGCACATTTCCATGAAGAGCCGTATAAAGTTCTAGCAATCAATGTTAAGGTGGGTACTGACAATTTGCTGGCTCAGACCCTTAGGACAAGCAGCTGGCAACCTTTGAGACCTGCAGGAAGCAGGCACAGCTACACTAAACTAACTCAAATAGGCAGCGATGCGCTGTAATGCTTCCCAATAAACAATCCCATTTGGCTAAGAGGAAAATGAATACAAATAAATCAGCTGAAGCAGAATAATAGAAATTATTTCCAAGATGCTGAGGAGAATCTAAAAATGTTTTGTTGGGAGAGGAGAGAGAGAGAACATGTGGAAGGAAGGACTGCATTACAGGCAGCATCTTTCTTCTGATGGTGAGTTACATCCACCCCATCCTTTCCTTTTCTTCCTCTCTGTCTAAATGCATTGAGACAATGAGGCTTCAACATGAAGAAACAAACCCGTAATTAATAGTCCAGGAAAAAATTAACATCCATAGCGCATTGACTCTCAGAATGATTCCTCAGCATGATCGTTCTCTCTTCATCTGTATTCTACCTCTATACTTCTGTCTTAATTTCTCACTTTTGTAACTTAACTAATTTTAAAATATTTTAAAATATTTTAATATTTTTATTTGCAATATTTTTAATATGTATTTTTAAATTTTTTTAATGTGGCATGAAATAAATACTAGTTCAATATGTCTGAGTGGCAATTACACCACTTACTAGGTCAAGCATATATAAGCTATTGTGGCCGCTGAATGCCTTCTCTGTGTGAACACACTACAGCCATATCTCAGATGCACTGCTGGTTTTTCATCTTGCTTCCCTCCCCGGCATGGTTTACTGTTAATTTTTTTCTCCCTTCTGCTGTTTTATATCCTGGCTGAATATCATTTCTAGAAGATTTCTCTTGAAGGTATTTGTCAGAAAGCCAGTTCCATGCATACCAGTTTCCGGCCAAAGAATACAAGATGGAGAACAACCATTATATCACACATATAACCTGTATTTCCAAATGAATTTTAACAGATTAAGAAAAGAGAAGGCATAATTTCTAGGTTTCACTCATGGCAACTCGTTTTAGTGGTAATAGATCAAAATAGAGAGAATAAATGATTACAACCTATTGAGGTGAAATGTTTGTAGCCTCTGAAGTTACAAGCAATATTTCTGATTTCTATGGATTAATTCTCCAAAGTGCCAAGCATAAAGCTTTTGAAATCCCAAAGCAAGTTATGCAGATGCTTAAACACAAGCCTACATCTGGTCCCATGGAGGTCAGTGACAGAAGTTGTCAGAGGAGACGTGCTGGGGGTGCAACCTGGGTCCCCCAGTTCCTCCCCAGGGTTGGGTGGAGGGAGAGACACCACCAGACCCACCTGGCAGCGGCCAGTTTCCCACCCGCTCCACAAACGAGGAACAAACCCTCTTCCTAATAACGGCAGGGAAGGTGGTTGCTTCTCCCACCCTTCCCACTAAACCATCTCCCTGAAACAAGTGACAGCCTGCCATCCCAGGGAAACGAGTGAGACATCTGCCTGTAGCAATATCATCTTGAATTGTGAATTAATCAAATCTCAGAAGTTGAGCTTAGGTGTTACAGGCTTCTCTGGGGAGCTCAAATTTACCTGAAAAAAATTCAAAGAGTTTTAAACAAAATTATAGCTACAATTTAGCAAAGGAAATGTGTATAGTTATATTTCTTATCGCTGGAGTGCTGTAAAATTGAAGTGAATTTTCAATCTGATTAATTCATTCAGAATGATTCCTGTTGAGTAATTATCTTCAATAAAGATCTGTCAATACAGTTTCAAGCTATTGTCATTTTATATCAAATATAAATTAGACAGTATAATGAATTCAGGTACACCTAAACTCAATGTCAGATGAAATTCTTGTAGGATAATCAAGGGAAATAATTGCTCTAAGAAGATAAAAACAAAAGAACTTAACACAATAACAGTAAAACTCCTTTCTGGATTAAGATAGCATGGATGATTTTGCAAAATCATCTGGGATGTATTTCCCAAGTAAATTCAATCTAATAAAACTTTCAGGATTGCTTGCTGGAAAGAAAGAGCCATTATACTGAGTGGTGTAAAATAGCATAGCTTTAAAATAGATAAAATCACGTCTATTTAAACCAAGTGAAGATTTGGCATAGAAACCGTGATTTCAGCACTAGTTTGCCAACCTAGTTAGAAAAAGTCTTCGTGGCCAGAAATGCTGACATGGCATACTGCCTGAGGGGTTCATTTAACAAGATTAATCATTTCTGAGACATGGCGAGAATCGTTTAAATACATTTTGGTTAGGGCATCACTAGCTGATGCGTGGCCTGATACATCTAAGCAAGAAAGAATTTCAGTTCAGCAGCTTTTCTGACTAGACCCGGTATTAGGAAAACAGGGCTAAGCTGGATCAGAGATTAGGTTACAGCTCTCATCCATCTAAATGGGCAACTGAGTATTTTTTCCAAGAACAAAAATTTTCTGTCCTACTCAATAGTTTATAGGGAATTGACACAAAGCAGCAACAAAAATAGTTCTGTAACTTTGCCCCGCTGGGCAGATACAGGGTTGTCTTGCACCACAACAAAGCAGATTTCCACAGGAGCTGCAAAGACCCAGCACCTCTGGAGACCAACCTCTCGCATGTGGCTGCTGGGGCTTGCCTCTAAGGGAGGTTTGTATATTTAGGTTTGACTGACCCACTTGAGTTCAGAGAGAGAATTCAAGCAGGGATGAGAGCCCTGGTCCTGTGTCCCGTCTTTCCCCATGATGTATATCACCCTCCATACCATCCTCTGAGGCCAGCGTGCACACAGCATGACACGACACAGCGGTCGGGCTGTTATTGTAACAATTTTTTTTAGTGCTAAAATCAAACATTTTTAAGGAGATAAATTCTGTGCTTTTAAGTCCATGCATTGTTATTCTGCTGTCTTTATTCTTTCTTCCTCTAACTCTTTGTCTGAATACTTCTCAAAGGCAAGATGCCCATCAATATTTTTAAAATTTGCTTTAATCTGTAGTAGCCAGATTGCTGCTGCGCAGCAAAAACAACAACTTTTGTTTCTTAGTAGAAAACTAAGCTAAAACCCATTGCTTTTATAAATGTATAGTTAATAAACAGAGAAAACCCAAAGGCAAGTGGAGAAAAAGAGGCATGTTTAAAGGGTCTTTCTTTACAAGAGCGGCAGCAAATTGAAGCATGGATCACCCAAAGCAGAAAAAACAGCAGCCTCAAGCAGTGCCATACCAGAAATCAGAAACCGGCGTTCAGCTCTCATAACACAGAATAAAAGTTACAGAGTCCTTTCCTGATGCTAAGTAGCAGTGAGTGGTGACAGTGGAGTCCTGAAAGACAAATGGCTGTCTTTTCCAAGTTACTAATAACTGTTCTGTTTTAAAATCCTCCATGAAGCGTGGTCTTCTCCAGTGACAGTATAACTTACACGCATAAACTATGAACGTGCGTATGACAGGAGGAGTGTCTGCCTGGTAAATAAAGCTCATCTATCCAGATGGATCTGTTACAAAGCATTCTTAACAGAAGCTTGAGTAGCCAAATCAATCCTAAATGGGAGATTGGTGCTGCAGGATGCTGAGAGCTCTCAAGCTCCAGGTATGTCCTTGGGGATGTCCAGGGCCTTGCTGGACTAGATCTCTCCTCAGACTGTATTTGGGGATTGTTGAGGTGGACGCCAACAAAACTCTTAAGAAACAGGTAAGCGTTTCGTGTGAGTCTGCACTGACGCAGGCAGTTAGGTTCACTCCTTAATGCTTTGCACCTGACATTAAGATTTAATTATGCTGCAACTTGCAATTATGTCTCTTCCTGGCTGCTTTAAATCCTTGTTTTCTAGTTGCTGTAAATCCCTGCGTTGCCTTATAGTTCTCCTTGGCTTCAGTTGATTTATTATTCGTGATAGACTTACTCGTGCAGCAAATCAGCTCAGACAGAAGGACTGCAGTGTTATTCTTATGCTTACCCTTTGCCTGACCAGGGACCAGCAGAAGTCACATATGTCCAGGTACCCAGTAAAGCTGGTTACCGAAAATTCAGAGCAAGGTATCACCTGTCGTGCGCTATTTACTCACGCTTGTGCCATGATAAAATGTGTCCCAACAGTGACAAAAGCAATTCCATTTTGAGATATCGTAACAACATCCACTGCAGGACAGTGGAACAAATACCAGTTAAACCCTATTTTCTTACCTGCATTGCTACATGTATTTGATATTTTAGAGTAGACTGGTTAGAATTGCTTTTTTGCTGCTGCTTCAACTTTGCATCACACTGAGCGTTTCCTCATTACCCTTTCTCCTGTACCCAGACAAAGCAATCTTAGAAGATCCTTTCCTCTCAAGCAGTCATGTGACTATCTACGTGTGTAAATATACAGATTCATTTATGCTTTTGCAGACTGCAATATAAGGCAGCACTTTTATAACCATAGGAGAGTGAAACAATGACATTCCATTAACTTTGAGTTGGGTGCAAAGGAGGTTACGTTCCACATCACCTTTAATCTGTTTTTAAACAGAAATCTGCAGTTGTATTGGCATTCAGTAGTTCAAAGGCAGGGAGAAAAGAAAAGCTCTTGAAATGAATTTCCTTGATGTAAATTTTGGAGCTGGTTGAACAGCATTAAAAAAAACCAACAACAAACACTAAATAAATTATGCAACAAAACTGAGAATATTTGCTGAGTAAGTATGATCTGGTTAGGACACTTGTTTTTGGGGAAAGCAGAAGTGATCTAATAAAAGAAATTACTTCACTATAACAATTGCAATAAACAGAACTAGAGCAATGTGAGGTAAACTGGTCACAATTAGGGCCTTTTCCTTTCTCAGAAATTTGGTTGAAATCTGTACTGTGACCTGGGAGAAATATGTACATTTATAAAAGTCCACACCATAGAGGCTGGACTCACAAAGGAGCGTCTGCGCTCCTGATTCTCAACTACAGAGCTGGACTCTGAGCGAGGCTTGACTGTTTCTCCATCAGCAGATCCCACGTCAGCAGAACCTGTCTTCTCTCCTACTCCTTCCCATTCCTTAAACCTTGCACAGAGCAGCGCTGCTCCTCCTTGTTTGCACAAGGGCTTAGAACATTCAGCCACCGTCTCGGACACCTACGCTGTCCTTGGGGACTTGAGTGAGCAGCGCCCAGAAGCCACAGCCATCAGCCTAGAGGTGACGGTGAAACCACTGGGGTCTTTCTGCCTTCCCCTCTGAAGTCTGGATACTTGGACAGTAACTGGAATATTGACTACAAGCTCATTTTTCTCCAGAAAAAGTGAATATGCTTGCACAGTTATATCTAGGCCAGCAAATAACTATCCCATGCAGCGTGGGATAATGATCCCTGCCCCATGATCACTGCTCTGACAGCTTGGTAGGCAGAATACATTCCCTTTCTGTTTATAATACACCTCCATTTCTCCTACCAAGCTGGAAAGTGGGAAAGGCATGTAAGCATCTTAGATTTGGGTTGTCATCTGAGCACAGTTGGGTTATTTAAGGGTGTGCTGGTTTTGTCTGGGATAGAGTTAATTTTTCCTCACAGTAGCTAGTATGGGGCTGTGTTTTGGATTTGTACTGAAAACACTGGTGATAACACAGAGATGTTTTAGTTGTTGTTAAGTAGTGTTTACACTAGTCAAGGACTTTTTCAGCTTCCCATGCTCTGCTGGGTGCACCACAAGCTGGGAGGGGACACAGCTGGGACCACTGATCCCAACTGACCAAAGGGATATCCCATACCATATGACATCATGCACAGTATATAAAGCTGGGGGAAGAAGGAGAAAGGGAAGGATGTTCAGAATGATGGCATTTGTCTTCCCAAGTAACTGTTACACATGATGGAGCCCTGCTTTCCTGGAGATGGCTAAGCACCTGCCTGCCCATGGGAAAGAGTGAATGATTTCCTTGTTTTGCTTTGCTTGCACATGCTGCTGCTTTTTCCTTTAATAATTAAATGGTCTCTATCTCAACCCACAAGTTTTCTCACTTTACTGATTCTCCCCCCTGGGGTGGGGAGAGTGAGCAAGCGGCTTTGTGGTGTTTAGTTGCTGTCTGGGGTTAAGCCACGACAAAGGGCTACACAGCCCTCCTGGGGCAGAGCTGGTGGCAATGGCAATCAGGCAGCCCTCAAGCCAGAAATCACAGTCCAGCATGGCAATGCTTCTCTGCTCGTAGGGTGCCTCCCTGACCGAAGAATCACTTGTCTGGAAAGCAGAAAGTGAGTTTTATTGCCATTTGCAACAGTGTCTCTGGAAAGAAACCACCGTGGAAGTGACAAGTTTGTCTTCTGAAGCTTGAACAAAACTAGCACGTTCAGAAAATGAACGTGTGAGACTATTACAGCACTGTCTGGCAATCCTTGTACCATGATCTCACCTGTCTTGCATCATGAGAGCAAACATCTATTCTCTTCAGCATCAGGGTCAGACACATGAGTTGACTGAAGAGGCTGGAGGACTGATCAGTAACTGGCAAAGACTCCCCATCCTCTTCAGGACCCTTCACAACGTTTAAGGCACAAAGGAGTGCCGAGGCCATCAGGTGCCTGTCAGCAATCCCCCAGGGCCAGGGTCTGCCCCCAGAGTTACCAGTCACTATCTCACTTCCCTACAGCCTACGCTTGGAACCTGGCAGAAAAGCTGAGTGCTTTAAATTGCAGCTGTTTTTTTCCACCAAGCCTTGCTGGTGGGGTGTCCCATGGCTCAGGGGCACCAGCTCAGGCATACCTTGCTTGGAGCCTCCTGTGTGATGGCAGAGGAGCCCCAGGACTGAGCTCAGTAAGGGCACAATTAAGCACACTGATTTTTTTTTTTTTTTTTTAAATCCAGAAAGCAGCTTCCTTTGGTGAACTCCGCTTTCCTGCCCTGCAACTTCATTTCACTTCTCACCTGTGCAGCAAACTCAGTTCTGTCAGGCTTTACAAGCTCTTGACTCATATTTGTCTGAAGAGTGGGCACAGCCATTGGATCACAGTCTTTGCAGAAGGAAATAAAGTATCCCACAGCAGCGATGGTGAGTTTTGGGCAAAGCCTGCTCACTGAGAAAACAGCTGAGCAGGTACAGAGCTCACACCCATACGCAGACTGGCTAATGTGCTTTAAAATAAGACAAATGCAACGTGAAGCCTCTGTGCCACATTCACCAGACGGTCTCATGCCTGCCGGTATCTTCTGCTGGTTTCACCAGGGTAAGTCAGAGCTTTCCTTTCCTCCCACACACCATCGCGGCCGCAGAAAAACAGCTGCCACCTTACAACGCGTCCCCAGAGCTCAGCACCAGGCCACGATGCAAGCTGGTGACAGCCCCTTGTGAAAAAGCGCAGCTCTGAAGTGGCGCAGGATGTCTCGATATCCGTGGTGGTGTTTGTTTGCACAGATGTTCCCGTGCTGGCATGTTCATCCCCCATTTGCTGCCGGAGAAGCGCAACAGGTTGCAGTCGGCCTCTCCGACTTCTCACATTGATACACGTGTTAAGTTCATTATTGTATTTGCAGTGCTTTTTCAGGATAATCGAGATGTGAATGTTTGAGCTGTGTCAACAGTACACACTGTTAGACCTCCGAGGAAATTAAGGCTCTGAAATGATTGCAAATGGAAAGCCTTTTTTTTTGCCATTTAATTAGCAATCCAGCCAACCGTTTAATAGAGAGCAAAATAATCAGAGAAAGGTGAAGGCAAGGTATGTAAACTAGATTTCTGCTTGACTGGACATGCGTTCTTAGGGTGCAGTTGGTTACACTCATATGCATTAGTAAAACGGTGCCTACCTGAAACACATGAGAAAAGCTGGGGCCAAAATGTCATTGCTGGCTTTTTCAAAGATGTTTCTAATACTCCTAGTTGCTTCCAGTTGTCCTGCAAAGGCCAGCTTTGATCTCCACAAGAAGAAAGGATTTCTGTGTTAGTTTGAAAGGATGAAGAATATCTTTTCTGATGTATATTTCCTCTCTTGTTACTGAGGTTTGAGATCTTCATTAAAAGCCATTAAATCTTGAGGAATCATTAGATTGCTTCTTGCTAGATGAGGTCTGTGCTAGTAGGGCCTCTGAGCTCCACTTATTAGCAAAAAACATTGAAAGTCCAATCCTGAAAGATACTTTAACATCTGCATATCTTTGAATAATATTTCACATTATATTTTAGTCCATACATACTGCCCTACCACCATTCTTACTTTAAGAAACAGGCCTTTTAAGTCCACGCGTCCAGTCCATATCTAGAAATCTGCACTGTTCCTTTGCACTTAATTTTTGTTCCTTTTTTTTTTTAAGCTAACCCAGCAGGAGGTAATCTTGCTGAATATTTTACCTAATGCCAAGGTCTGCATCTGCTCCTCTGCATTGAGTTTTGTGGGGTTTTTTTTCCAATTTTGCTTGTCAAATGAGCTCACTATTGGAAGAGGTACCTTGGGCATTAGCCGTATGCAGAGGGAGAGAGCTGGCATGTCCCTGGTGCTTTACCCTCTTCATTATCAGCCTTGTGCTGGTGTTGCCTGCTGCTGGGTCCTGGCCTCCCCCGGCATGCCTGGCTGCAGTGGGGAAATCCTGAATTTCACTTCCTTCTCCTCTGCTGCTTCTCCCATGGCAGTCCTGCACACTACTGCAGGGAGGGCTCCCAGCTGTGGGCAATGCTATCTGCACCTGCATCCTGCCAGCTGTGGAGACACCAAGCAGCTTCACCATGCCCTACGCCAGGTTCAGACCTTCCCATGCTCAAGCACTACTTGCCTTGTGTTGCAGATCGGACATGACCTGCTTTAACTTTAGCTGTTCCTACGGCCTCCAGTGGAGGCTTTTTTTCCCTTCAGCTTCCCTCTTTCCTAGCCCTCAGGATGGGGGGAGGCTCCTCTCTACTGTCAGAGATGACACGTAGGAGGGTGAGATTCAGAGAGAGTTAGCAGAGAATTAGCACTCAGGCTTGTCTGGTGACATGCACATTTTAAAGCAACCAAGAAAAAAAGGAGGGTAATGTACACTGCTTTATACTGTGGCATGCATTTGGGCAGACATCTGTAACAGGCCCAATGTGCCAGGATCGTTCCCATTCATGAAAAGAGACAGCAAAGCTTCTCCCTTCTAAATTCATCATGAACTCCAGGAAGGGAAGGTTATAAATGCTGGAAATAAAAACATAAATCTGCCACAGAGAGCGCGCTATTCAAACAGAGCATTAGTCACAGCGCTACGCTCTCTAATAGCCCCACTGCTGCTATTTATAGCACCGCAAGTGTCCTTGGAGATACAGAAAGTCCAAACACCACCAGGATGAGTATTTTCCCACCGGTGAGAACAGAGAACCTGTTTGTGCAATGGCGGTGACTCAGCAGTGGCCGGGGCTCCTCCATCACGTGTGCAGGGTGACGGTGGTGGGAGAGAGACCTTGTGCGTGAAAAGCTGTGATTTTGCAAAGTCAAACTTGCAGAGTAGTTTTAGGCTAAGCACTAGAAAGTCATCCAGGCCATTCAGGGGATTTTCAATTAAAAAATTGATTGCGGGAGAGCCTGTGAATAGAAACATGTCCAGAAAACTGTTTCTGCTCTGTTTGATGCTCAGTCATCTGCTGCCTGTATTTGTGACGGGAACTTGTAGAGTTCTGCCCCTTACTTCAGGAGGAATTCTGGCTCCCTTCACCCTGAGGTCATGTATCCTTGAGTTTTCCCAAACAACATAATATCCTGTGACTTTGCCAAGAATTTTGTTTGGCCATTTTGAATTTACCATTTCACTTGCTCTAGTCAAGGGATTTCTATGCAAAATCTGATGCAAGTCTCAACTTTTTAGCAGCAACAATAACACCCTCAATGCTGGAGGTATTTAACAAGCAAATATCTTTCTCTGGTGGGGGGAATGCATAACAATGTTCAAAGTTTAGCCCTTCTAAGAAAATCTTGTAATTCTTTTCCTCTCAGAATCAAAGTTACACTTCTGAGCTCTGTTTTCTTTCTAACATGTCTAGAAGATATCTAATGCTTGAGAACGAGAAGCTGTATCTGGCTGAGCTCTGCAACTTCCGTCTCTTGGAAAGTTTCAGCTGTTGCAGAAAATAAGAGTTAATGGTGTTGTACAGTTATGACTACATTACTGCTTTTTTTTTCCCCTTCTGTAACCCAAAGTCAGGATTTTGTTTTGTATGTGGAGATTTTGTTTTAAACAGGGATAGCGTCTAAGGGAAAAATGAAATTCCTGCTCCAAACTTAATGTCAAACAAAAAATGCAATTTTTAAAATCTTTACTCCTTGAGAATACCCTGATGGAGCAGAATCACCACATCTCAGAGCAGATATGTAGATACACCTGTCTGCTGGGAACAGTGATTTAGGAAACTGAATCACCAGCTGCAGAAACCACAGCCTCTGGCTCTTGCCCCTTGGGGCCAAATGCAGTAAAGAGAAAGGCAAATGTCACATTTCCCTGCCAGCAAAGCTGCCAGCCACCCAGAATGCTATTCGGCCCAGGAATAAGCAAACAGTTTTTTAAGCAACTCCTGCAATATCTCCTCCCAAGCCTATCAGACACTTGCCAGGCCTCTACAGGCAACTAACAGACTCCATGAGGGCTGATATTCTGCATTTTAGAATAGGTTAATAGGTTAATAGGTCTCACAACAGTGCCCACGGTTATAGGCTCTACAGAAACCCATACTAAGAGGTAACGCTTGTCTTGAGGAGCACCAGAGTCTAATCAGAGAGAAGAAAACAGAAGCCCAGTTCAGTGAGGAAACTTGCCCAAGACAACTCAGCCCAGCAGCCAAAGAGTGGCCAGATGAGACATGGATGGAGCAGGGGTGCAATAAAGCAAAGCTATGTTTTCTGTGGCTTTTATTGCCGTGGCCTCTTCCTCCTACGCATTATATGGGCATTTACCAGCCTTTCTGATCTTCACCCAAGCCTGGTCTAAAGCTTATTATCCTCAACACAGAGGATAATAAGAGATGGACAGCAGCCCTCACCCTGGCAGTGAGGGGCTCCTCAGCAGACACACCTGCTTCAAGTTCCTGCCCCAAATCAGACAGGGGATTTTAACATGGGCCTTCCCCAGCAACGCCTGAACCACAGAGCTGCTGGCTATTCTGCCTTGAGGTTCAGCATTCCCAGCTGGAGCTGTTCCACTCTGTGCAAATAACTAAGCATGAACAGATCTGGTTTGGTCGCTCTCATTCAGCATAAGGCAGAATGGGATGAGAAAAGGGCTTTCATGAAGATAGTCCACATCATGTCACCCCATAAGGAGAAGTCGCAAATTTCCTCCACGCTGAAAGAAGGAACTGAAGTGGAAAGCCCAAAGCCTGGACAACCTGTCTCGGTCCAACCGCAGAGTGAAACGGAAACAAATGCGATTAAGGGAGGAAATGGCACAGCCAGTGTAATGCCACGTCAGTGGAGCTGGAAACGTTAGAAGCCAGGTCTGCCTGCCTGGGAAGAAGATGAGAGAAGGCCGAATGAGACAACAAAGAAACAGAGAAAATATCTGCTTGCTCTGCTTGACCTCAGCTCAGCAGGGTTTCGGAAAAATTCCTTTTGTGCTCTGAATGTGCATATCTATCAGCATCCATTACCTCGCTTGGGGAAAACTCTTAGATGTTCAAGATCTGAGCAAATTTCTCAGGGCTGCAGAGTGAATCAAATGCTATAGGGATGGCACTAGCAAGGGGAAACTTAGACACATTTGAAAACAGCTCCCTCACACACCCCAGTCTAACGTAATTTGGCTCCTTACAGACCTGTGTTTTGCGGTTGATTTCAAGCTCCCAGGGAAGCTTTTCCTGTGGTTGGGACTTTAATAAAGTCTCTCTCTCATGTGGGTACTTGAGCAATTAACACCATAGGCGATTGTGTTTCAGACGCTGCCTTAACTGGGGCACACACCTTATCTTTTTATTTTATGGGGGCTCTAATTTTCACGACTCATGGAATTTAATGTCTCAGACCTTTTCCTTTCTGAAAAATGTGTTTGAAAGTGACCAAAGGATTCAAACGCTAAGCGGTCCAAGCAAGGCAGCCAACATGATTGCATAAGATTTCCTTCCTTAGGAGAGCCATGCTAGAAAAATAATAAAATTCAAGTAGCTGCTTTGCTGTTCTCTTAATTCTCTAATTCTAGCAAACTAGACCAGAAAACATTTTGGTCACAGAAGTCACTCAGGCTGCGTGGCAAGATTATAGAGATTCAAGGCCTCTGTCTCAATTTACGGGCACCCTGTGTTCTACAGAGGTGCCAAAAATCAATCCTTCAAATCCAACCTTCCCCTGCTTTCCTGCTTTTTTTTTTTTTTTATGAGAACAAGTAATGAAAATTCTGTTTATCATTTGCATAGCCCAGTTGAAAAACAGATACAACTTTGTGCAAAATGAAGCCACCTTCTCTTCAAAATACTCTTATAAAGAAAAAAATTTTTAAACGCAAGAAAAGCATTCTTTGGCAGTGTTCATCAACCCACATGATGAGGAGGGATGAGCAAAACCACCTCACCTAAAGACTGACACTGTTGTGAAGGAGAGGAAGATGACGAGGCAATGGAGAGGACCATGTTCCACACCTACCATGTGACACCCAGAAGAGGTGGACCTGCTTCCTCTGAAAAAACTCAGACAAACATGAGCTACCACTGAAGTACCTGGGAGTCTGGGACTATATCAGCTTTTCAGGGGACCAGTGTTACAGGTCTGGACAACCTGGCTGGCACTTCCCACACCACCTACAGCCTTATCACCACCCAGAGCCATCCCCCTGCATGACATGACATGCACATGCATCGCTGGCATTAGGGACATGGCTGCAGGTCAAGCACAGCCCAAGTTAGCAGCTAATGCCAGCCTTTGTCTCCAAGGGATGCGAGCATAGGGGTTTGGGAGGAGGTGGAAGAAGAGGAGGAGGAGGAAGAACATGTCGGTGGCATATCTCACACCATGTGTATAACAACTGCAGCAGCTGAGAAGACTCCCATGCCAGAAAACTAGATTGGAGAAACATCTCATGGTTATCTGCAATGTACTGTGGGTCTATAAAGCAGCATATGGGTGGGTTATCTGCCTTGGAGGGTGCCTTTTCCCCCGACCGAACCTGGGCCAATAGCCCATTGTTTCCACTAGTACCCAGCTTTGCCTTAAAAAGCAACATGTGCTTGAAAAGTGCCTCTGTCATCCTGTATGCAAATAACAGATACAGTGCAAAATGCATCATGTTTAACTGAAAGACAATAATAGTTTCTAAAGATTTATTGTTGACTATGTACACGCTAACATGAAAACACATTTGTAAAAGCCTGAACACAGTACATGTTTTCTCAGTCTGTGTTCTTAAATTGATAAAATACATCTGCTCTGAAGAACTATTACAGCTTATCATGGAAACTTGGATCTAATTTACTGTCAGCAAAAAGCTTTCTTAAAGCCTTTCTTTTTCAGAGGCTGTACCATAAAACATGATAATTCATATTAAGAATACATTTAAACACTGCTGAAAAGACAGCTTGTCCTAAATAAAAGACAACATTCATCCAGGGTGATGGCTAGTATAAAACATAGTCAAGACTGGAAATAAAAACTTTAGTGACTGGGACTTCTTCAAGTCTTGCCTGATGAGCCTTATATAGGCAAAGTAGCCTACAGCCTGCTGAAAACCATGGCTCCTTAAATCACCTCCCTTTTGAGTCCTCAAAACCATCCACCAGATGTTTGAGAAACCCAGACCCATTGCTTTTTCCCCTCTAACAGTCTCCTCACCCTCCTTTGTAGTTTTGGAAGCATACCCACCAGAGAAAGGCAAAACTTATTGCTCCTCAGAGGTTTTAAAATTAAAATAAAATCAGAGGTGGGTACAAAACCCAAATATACACTAGCTAGCTGTGGTCATAAAATGAGGATAGGTGCACTGATGGAAAATCTGAGCCCTCCTCTGCCTCGGGGTCAAGCAGATACCACCGTGCCTTGAGGGAAAGTTAAGGGGAACAGCTTATGGAAGGAGCCAGAGGGATTGGTAGGGTCTGCACAAATCAGTCACCCCCTAGACCGCTCTTACCTGGCCCTGCAAGAGGTCCCTACCTGCTAGAGGATGCTGCCACAGCTTATCTGTGCTCCACAGTACACAGCCAAGCTCCTTCTCCTCCTTCCAATATTTCTATACCTTCCTCGCACGTTGCCCACTCCAGCCCTTGGCTCTTTTGTTTTCCCTTCCGCTCTGGATAGTGGGGTCAGCAGAGAGCAGGTGCTGGGGGAAAGGCAGTATAAAAATACTAAGCAGCACACACTTCCTCTATGCAAACTGTGTCCAGGCAGCACTTCCCTACTAAGGGCCCGGCGGGTGGCAGAGGAGCACAGCTTGGCATGCACATGAGCAGGGACGCTGTAGGAGGCAAACGAACATATCAGGTTAGAGGTGCAGCACCATGAATAAATACAAAGAAGGAAAGGAAAAACTTGTAGGTAACTGCTCCTGCAAAAGGATTGAGTTCACTGACAAGTTTTGCCGTTTTAAAGTGACAAAAGCCCTTGCATTATTGCTTGAACAACTTGTCTAGATTCTTTCCTCCCTCTGAGAAGAACTCAGACTTTCCTAGAGACCTCTCTGCAGCCATTGGTAAATCGTATTTTTTCTTTATTTTTCTGGCAATCCCTAAGTGTTTCTGGGATCAGCTTGCATGCACTCAGGTGTCCATACAAAACCACCACCAAAACCTGCCCAAAGCATTCAGTATGAGGTAACTAGCAAAAGGTGGGGATAGCTATGTTAAGTGTTTTGGAAATGCCGCTGTGGAGCATGTTTCTCAAGCCACTGACTCTAGCTATTTGCCTGCCACTAGAAAAGGGCCTGCTCAGCCCAATATCTACAAATCAAGAGTGTTGTGCAGTAACATTGCATTGTTCACTGCAAAAAAGGAGAAAAATCAGATTTCATTGCTTCTTCTTGTATTGGTGTTGCTTACGTGAAAGACTTCACTTCAAATTTTCCTGCAGTCATTTTCTGTCTTATTTCTGTTATGCTTCCAAATAACGGGCATTCATTTGGGAAACACAGGAAAGGAAGATGTTGAAAAGCTATTGATCTGCCAGGTGGAAAACTCTACATGTCATTTTCAGGGGAAATGAAACGGCAACAGGGCAGCTTTTTTCTTTTTTTTTAAGCTTGGGAAACAACACATAATCCCTTCAGTAAAATACTGGAATCATCATAAGGTTGTTTTATAACAAGAACAATCACAAAGATGATTCGTTCTTTGAATTTCGTTTTTAAGCCTGCACATCTATTGTATGCCGTGCTTATACACGTAGTCACTTGTGAATACAGCTTTGCGTCTTGTTCACAGTGCTGATTACGACTAGAGAAGAAAACACTGCTAACAATGCTGACGCTCATCCCCGTGGAAAAGCATCTCTAAAATGGCTGCTCGTGTGCCATGGAAGATGCCAAATTACAGTACCTCCCTTTCCATTAGTCACTCCACAACATTGTTCCCTGTTGCCACACCTCATACTTCCCCAGCAAGAAGGAAAAGATGCCACCAACGTCCCTTCTATCCTTACCTGACAGATAAAGCCTTTCTCCCCCCCACTCCCCCACCCTGCCCCCACCAGCAAGAGGAGGAAATGCATAGGGTTACAGAAGAGTTTGGGATATTGTAGTTCTAGACTTCCACAAAAACCCTTCTTTGCAAAGCTGTGAGGACCAAGAATGCTCTGCTTTTAGTGGGGTTTCACCTTTTCATCATGGCTTCAAATATTTTTCTCCAACTAGTCCTCAGCTTACCATGACACTTCTCTCCAAACTGAAGTGCCTGCCCCATACTGGCTTTGGCAAATTCTACTTTAATATCTCCTGGGCCTTCAGCAGTTTGTTCAGCAGGAAAGACAGAAGAAGTTGATACCAGCAGGTACCCATTAATTAATTACCTACTTCAGCCATTGCTTTTGTCAGACATAAGAGGGCTGACCACATCTTCCTCTAACTTAATGAACACTGCGTGCATTGCAAGGGTCAGAGAAAACCCTGCATTGAAAGAGAGCTTTAAAAAAAAAAAAAGTCGCAATCATGTTTTTCCTGTAGTTGCTCTGGATTGGGTGAAAATGTAGAGAAAGAATAGCTTTTAGAGGAATGAAATGGATTCTGGCATGATCTCCCCTTTTGTGTTCCAAGCTTTGGGTTGGAAAAGGCTGCATTGAGGGTAGGGGTTTTTTGTTAGTTTAGCTGTGCTGCCAGACATGTATTTAATCTTTTTCCCTGATATTCCTGTTATGAGAAGTTGCAGCCAGAGTTAGGGAGACATTTATCAATAGGGAAAGCACACACACACAATTACTACAGCATGGTCTAAAACAAAGGGTGTTCGCTTTTCATTACCCCCTGGCATTGAAAAGGCTCTGCCATTCTTTGCTTTGTTATTCTCTCTCTCTCGCATTGGAAACTGGCTCCCACCATTTCCTAACAAAGACATGGACTCCTTGCAAGCTGTCAGGGAAAACACTGGAGGTGGACCACATCAGCATGGTTGAGGTGGGAAGGGACCTGTGGAGATTATCTGGTCAAACCCCACGGTTCAAGCAGGGTCCTGGGCAACCACCTCTAGCAGACCATGTCCAGAAGATATTTGAGTATCTTTAAAGGTAGGGATTATGTCCTTAAAAGCATTTGGTTTCCTCATGTAAATGCATGAACTACCTTATTTTACTAAAACCACCCTTCCATGAGAAATAAATCCCATACATGGTGGATAGGTCCAAATGTAAAGGAAGATCAAGCAAGCCTGCAGGTATTGCATGGTTGGGGTGGGCATTCATTTCTCCTATGACACCAACCCATCCTTTCACTGCTTACCTAAGAAACAAATAATCCCACTTTCTCTTTCCTCTGCCCTTTACCTTTTTGCTCCTTCACACACCCATACTTTGCCTGGGGCGTTGGGCCTTCACGGGGGATTACTGAGACTGAAAGATCCTTTTTCTGAGATGCCCAAGAACTGCACAGACAACCTTCTAATCACTGTATCCTATCATGAGGGTGACGGGGTGACAAACCTGGAAGATTTACATGAGGCAGATGAGTGGTTTTGTGGACAAAGGAGCCACTAAGCAAGTTTCAGTTCAGCTAGCTTGTTGCTCTTCCCTTGGGGAAATACAACACTCACGTGAATTAAGAAGTGGTTAAATATGGGGTCACCTGACCAGATCTCTCACTAATCTCCAGTATTTGGGGATTTCTTCAACCACTAATGCATGCATTTCTGAATTTCGCTAACATACACTAGTGCAGTTCTGCATATTCTTGTTATCCAGGTAACTACCCTGTGGTTGGTTTTTTGGTGGTTGGTAGGGTTTGCGGTGCTTTGTCTGGGTTTTTTGTGTTTTGTTGGTTTGTTGTTTTTTTTTAAACAGAAGCTTACTAAGTTTTGGACTTTGCTGACTCGTGGTGGTAACAAGCTTTGCAGACAGTTGTCCCTTATGTAGGAAACCTTCTTCACCATATGCACATATGTACTTTTTTTGGAAGCTAGCACAGATTCCCCAGACCTTTCTCATTTTACTGTTAGGTGCAGTAATATCCCTGCTCCAGCACCACTTGAAATAATCAGGAGCCATCTCTCTAGGCTGCAACAGGCTGCAAATGAAGCCTCCTATTTGCTCTGTGAGACTTTTTGTAAAAGCGTACCACAACAAGCTGCCCACAGCATGAGCGAGTCTTATTCAAGGGTGGCTGGGGCAGGAGGAGACTGAAATTGCAAGTTTTCTTGCAGGACTGAAGCCTCCTGCTTTTACCTCTAGTAGCGGGGAGATCTAGTACTGTGGCACGGCAGTGCCCACGCTTTTTAAACAACTTCATCTTGTATTAGAGGTTTGTTTATCCCAGTTGTTACCATACTTAGTTCTGCATTGGGAAGATGGTGTGACTTTAACGGCTCCAGTAAATGGGCTAATAATAAATGGAGTTGCTCAGGTTGATAATTCAAAATCCTAATAATGAAAAAAAGCATGATCCATTCAACTTGTGTCAGCTAATATGTTTCCATTTTTTAATCTCAGATCAGATAAGTTGATTTCATTTTTACTTGCAGTTAAGTTTCACTAGTGGATTCAATTGCAAAGGCTGAAGCAGGGAGGGGACAGAGCCCTGTATGAAAACCAGCTGTTGACATCGGAATTTTTTTTTAAAAGAGACATTTTCTGCATTGCTTTGCCTATCATTGCCTAATTTGTGGCAAATCACAAACACATTCCTACGGATGAAGATGATGACAGTGTCAGAAGACTCTCATTGTTCTGGAGGTCACAAGAAGTCAATGGCAATGGGAGGACCCGGGGTCCCCCAGCAAAGAGCTTTCTCATGTTTTTAGGATTCGTCTTTAACAGAAATCTGGGGTGATATTTAATTTGACAAAAACTACTTCAAATTAAGATTTTGGCAAAGATATTGTGTATGTTATCATTCCTACCATATACATTTGATTGCTATATCAGGTTGTTTTCAGGCTTTTTCCACAAACACAAATTGCACCAAAATATTAAATTCTCAGTTAACTATGCAGCCTATTGTGTAAGCAATCCAAGTCCAAAACACAGCATTGCTGTTGTCCTTAACCCTATAAAATGCATTAGAAGATCTGGTCTGAATTCACATTTCAGATTATCTCATACCCTGGATGGGCTGCGGCTGTGATACATTGGTATTGCACACGAAATATCCCTCCGGTGTGGTGCCACCCAGCCAAGGGGCACAAACCATCAAGACAGCAGCCATGCGTACGTGGTAAACAAGAAGGGAATTGCACTAAGAGTCAGGCCCAGAATTTGCCTGCCTCTACTGGGAACAAACACTATCAACAAGCAAATGTCAGGGGCGCTAAAATGCTTCCCTCCAAGGAAAGGTCGGGACATCCCAGGGCAGGGCACCAGTCAGCCAGGCTCATTAAAATATAGCTTTCCCCATCTGCGCAACGCAGTGAGAGCACCTCAGCCACACCCGAAAAAAGTGAACCCTTTAACCCAACCCACTCACACCCTGGATGCGGCACCATACTGTTTGCATCTTTTTCCTGAGGACCTACATAGTGCTTTCATAGTCACACTTGCCTTGTCATTCACTACTTAATTGATTTGTTTTCGCATGCCGATGAAGTCCTGCATTTTACTGGCTATCACCTACCTACTCACTTTGATTTCTTTAAGCAGGCCATTGTTCCTCTCTGAGTCAGCAAGCCAGTTTCGAATTACTAGTTCCATTTGATTAACCATCATGTTATATAGTTACAGCTGTTTTATTCCTGTAGGTTCAAGGTGCTGATGACATCTTTACTGGCTCTGCCTGCCTCACCAGGCTGCGGTCGGCAGCCGCACGAGAAGGAGATGCAAGACACAAGCAGACCAAAGAGACCATAGCTGTGCAGCTCCTAGGAAGATGCTCTGCAACGTAGCAGCAGATACCAGCTTCTGACGCCTTAATTTCAAAGGGAGGTGGCTCCCCCGTAAACTTTACCCAGTAAAACTGAGTCGCACATCAATGGATTCTGCTGAGAAATTTCAAACCTGCAGGTCTTCAAATCAAACTCAGAAATTAATAAGCTATTTGTAGGAAGTTATATCGTGTATTCCTTCACACCCATCTCTTCCTGTTTGCAGATTGCCTACCAGCATATCCCAACTGTTAGACCTATGTGTTGTCTGTCATAATTCATCAAATAACTTAATCTACATGACAAAAATTATGCAGATAGTTTGTAAGCAGACTCCACAAGCATTTAATATTCAAAATTCAAGCTGTGGTGATTAGTCTTGATTGAACACACAAATCAGCCAGTGTCTTGCTGTATTTGAATGATTAACTCAGGTTTTTTGGGGAAAACCCACCCACTTATGTTTATGATTTTGCTTTTTTGGGACTACTGTATTATTTACTTGGTTTTTTGCCCCTCCACCCCCACTTTTTTTTAGGTCCACAGCACTCTCACCAGTAAACCCATTTGCAGAAAGTAAACAGAAAAGGTAGATGTATTCCAGGAGATTCTTGTAGAAATTTGGAATTTACTTTTTTACAAAAAAAGTTTTCTACAGTGCTTACTCTGACCCCTGATTTTTCAGACAAATAATGAATACATGCTGACGAACAGCAGACAATTTGCTGACACCAAGTAAAGTGCTTTAGAATTATTTTCTTCCTCCCGCTCTTTCTTGCCTAGGATCAGGTCAATGGATGTGAAGGACCATAGACTGAGGGTCTTCCATTTAACTATTTTCAGAGGAAGATCTTGAAAGTTTCCTTTCTCCCTCTTAAGATGAAAAGTCCTTTTGAACTCCATTGTCACTTCAGTGCCAGTAATGAGATAAAAACTAAGGGTTTCTTCTTTCCCCCCCGCCTTCAGTGTACACCTGGAAGAATATCAGAGGCTATATGATATTCTGAATATCTGCCACATCTCCTCTCATGGCAGATGTTCTCTTCATCCTTGGACACTGCTGCCCTTTACTACGCTTAAAAGCCCAGAGCCAAGGAAGAATGCTCTAGAACAAAAATATCAACTGCTAGAATGCAAATATATTATATTTATATTTTTTAAATCCTTATCCATATATATCAATATAAATATCCTATTACTAGTGGGGTTTGTAATCAACTGGATTAGATTGTTACAGCGAAATACACAAATCACCTACATGTGAGAGGCAACTGAAGCGGTAAGTAGCCAGTAAAAGAAAGCCACCATGAGAAGAGCATAAGTTCCCTTCAAAAACAGTCTTCCAGCAAAATCAGAGAAGCACAAAGTCATGCTGAGACATCAAGTTTCACTGACATTTTCTTTTGGAAATAACATTAAAAAGAAAGTGTTGTCAATACCAAAAAGGAATCTGATAGTATTTATCGTTTCAGTGTGCTAAAATGAAGTTGTTTAACTTCATTTCAAAGCCACCATTGCTTCATTTTTCAGTCAATTGGGTACAGTCAGTAGATACAATCTCTACATATACCCTCAAGAAAAAGAGTGGGATGGAATCAGCTTCACTTGCTCTGAAGCATGTTGGGAGGAGGATTTGGGGTAATTTTTATTATTGTAATTATTCTGGTGAAGAATAGTACAATTTGGTCATGTTATTTTGAATCAGCATGAAATCACACCTGGAAAAAAAAATGCAGAGGTGATGGTGTGACAGCAAAGGGTGAGTTGTTCAGATGCCGCACGCATTTAAACTCTTTCCTTTGCTTGGAGGAAAGGTCTAAGGATCTTTTGGGGCTTGTGCCCATGGGGGAAGGAGATGCTCAACCTCCTACTGCCAACAGTGGAGGAACCTCAGGGCAGGGATTTCCATAGTAGAAACCTCAAGAGGGCAGAAAGGGTAGTAGGAAAGTTGGTGGGTATGCGGGGGAGGGAAGGGCAAACAGGGCAGCTGCATCTGGGGATAGGGCAAAGGTGTTTTACTGAGGTTTCTGCAGGAAAGAATTCCCCAGCAGCTACTTATTGCCATTTCCGACTGAAAAAAAACAGACTTGGAAATTCATTACATGGGTAAGTGGCACTGAGAAATACCCAACTCTCCATCTCCCATTTCTGCTTCAGATGAAGAAACTAACTGAAGCCTGCTTCTGCCCTTCAAAGCAGCTGCATCACGTACACACACAGCACTTCATATGCATTTTTTCATGTGTCCAGGAGGCAGGCAGGGTGAGGGGAAGCGATTCCATTCACAGAAATACAAAGCCCAGGCTCGTTTCCCCAAGAAGGGCAAGGCAAGGTCGGACAAGGTGCACGTTGGAAGAGCTGTGCCTGTTTACACTGCATGGTATTTTGGGCAGCTCAGAGGGGGAATCCCAGTCTCAAAGTGAGCCTTGTCCTACAATCAGGAGCTGTCTTACGATGAGGAGCCTATCTCACAGGTGCTTGTAGGGAAGGGGGAGTCACACCTCTCGCCTGGGAAAGAGAGATGCTTCCAAAACCCAGGGAGGTGGAAGGAGAAGCAAGGGGTCCGCTGTGGCCAGGGTGGGGAGGTGGGGCTCTCTCCCATGCTAAAGCCAGACCCCTTCTTCCAGGACAGGGTCATTTCATACACCAAGTGACCAGATGGCAAAGCTCAAATGCTGTACTAGCCTGTTTCGGAAAATAAAAAACAACCAAAGACAAAACTGGCAGAGCAGCGGGAGCACACCATGTGAGCTCACACGCCCGCTCACCAAAACACAGCTGGCTGGAGTTATTTTTAGACCCACTTTGACAGGGTCCCTTTAAATTTCACTGGCTTTTGTCAGTTTGTATCACAAAGCTAACGTTGTTTAAACAGAGCACATTATTTTTGGCCCATGAATCACAGGACTCACTCAGAAGCCTTTTCATGCAAACCATCGAGAGGCCTCTGTTTTCACCACACCGGATTATTGCTAAAAAAAACTTTAATCACCAGGTATGGCAATTGGCTTCAAAGATTTGCAAATTAGGAGTAAGCTATCAAATAGCTTCCTGGGGGCTGTAAGCCACGCAAATCCCATTGCCGTTAATGAGGGCTTACGCCGCTAAATAATATCTTTTCTATACATGCACATATATATACACACACAAACACACAGAGTGTATAGTGCCTTTCAGCTGAAGGCTGACGAAACGCCTGGCTGATTTACCCCCTTAGAGAAGCCACATGGGGTTTCCCTGGCATAGCATCCTTACTAAACCTAACCGGCAGGCAAGCGGGGAGGTCTCCCGGGGACCCCTCACTGGGACCGTCCTCTGGGAGCCAGCGCTCTGGGAACAGCGGCAGTAATTGCTTGGCTGTGGTTTTAAGGGAGATGCTGGCAGTGGAGCTGTGGGAGTGTTACGAGGGAGGACGAAGTACCAGGGGATTTTTAAGTGTTGCAGGAGAAGGGGGGAGGGGGGAATAAAAAAAAATGGAAGGCAGTTTGTTTTTCAGCTGTATTCCCAAAGACCTTTGTATGCTTCATGCCTAACCACTGTCAGTGGTGACGGGGAGCTTCCTGGCTCCTCCACGGCGGGAGGAGGAACATCCCCAGCCCCGAGCTCATTGTCTACGTAGGATCGTGGTTCCCCAGATGGGCTGGGCTGTGGGCAGCCCTCCTCCTGCTCTCGAGCATCACCAGCGCCGAGTCACAAGCTGCTGGGGCTTGGCGCCTCGGCCAGCAGACCGCAGCCTGCGCAATGCCTGGGGAAAACAAAACAAAAACAAGCTACACGCTCCTCTCTGCTCCATCCCAGAGTTCACCGTCCCAAGGACAGATTTACAAGATGATTCGCAGATGTCACACAAGACTGTTGACCTTCGGATGCACCAGGCCCTTCACAGCACTGACAGGAGGAGAGGGCAAGGGAAAAGCAAAGCCCTGAGGAGGGCACAGCTCTGGGAAACCCAATCCTCCCACTGAACTGTCCCAGTTAGTACTGGCTTGCCTCAGCTTGTCACATTCAAAACCACGATTTTAGAATGGCTGGAATATCCAGATCATGACATATGTATGAAAATGAAAGGAATGCAAATGTTTTGTTGTTTTTTTTTTTAATTGGGTCTGTAGATTCTCCTCTGCTCTAACTAAAAAAAAAAAATAGAGAAGCAAGAGAAAAAAGCCCATAGCTTGCTTTTCACAGGTTGAAATAAAATAATGCATTTGCTCTTTCACACTGGGGATTTCCAGACTCTTCCTTCCTCTGTGAGGACCAGCCCCTTGACACTACTAGTTTCCCTACCACAGCCGGAGCCTGTGGCAGGGCCCGGGTAAAGGGCAGGGCACAGGCAGGCTGTCTCCAAAATAGACTCAGCTGCAGCCATGTTTCCTCCTCACCATCCTTTATGTGACAAGTCGGGAGCCTTGCCCAACACTGTGTAGTCTGATTTTTCTTAACCAAGACGAGCTATACTGCAGTTTGTCTGGAAGGGGTGAAGAAAAGGGGGTGGGGAGGGATGCAACAGAGACCAAAAAAACAAGGAGGTTGGGAGGGTTAAGAAGCAGGATTAAAACAGCAGCAATCATTCCCAGAATAAAAATGGTAACTCCCAAGAAATGATGGCTTAGAGGGACGCCAGGACAATGCAGACTCTCAGAACTTCTTATTTCTTAAATACAAAAACCAACCAAAACTAACAAAAAATAAAACAAAACATCGCCCCACAGTGCCACAGGGATGCAGGCAGACAAAGGTTGCAGGTGAGGCACCAGCTCTGCTGCATGTGGGCCACGTCACTTTGCCTTTCCTTGCTCTCCCCACCACAAACATGGAGCAAATAAACGCATTCAAGTCTCAGAGGGAAGCCTGTAATAACTACTCAAGAAGGGCTCAAAGCTACAGTAAGAAGCAGCGCATGAACACCAGGTCATATGGTTGGTTTTTTCCCCCTGAGCAAACATTTCCATTTTGTTCACCCTCTGATGACACTTTCTCACTTTGTAAGGAAATCTTGGCCCACTCCAGCATCTTCTCTGCGAGACATATCATCATCTGGGACTTGCGGATAAGCTGCCCACTTAAAAAAAAAAAAAATCACTTAAAATTACCACTGTAACTTAATAAGGAACATAGTCTTTCCAAAATAAGCATGCTGGGCCAGTGAGCTTCAAGTGACATTCAAACAAGGCTTACCAAAACAGAAACAAAATGTGGAGAAGCATGCCTACTGTCTGCATCCCCCCCACTACAGAAATAAAACAGGTTTGTCCCCGATGGAAGATTCCACCAGAACTGGAGGAGACATAGGATTACATCGAGAGAACAAAGCCTACTTCATTAGGGAAGGGGGTGGAGGGGGAAGTTATTTAAGAGAAAGAAAGAGTCCTATTACTGTAAGCTGCTCTTTCACCTTGACAGTCGATTGAGATTAAGAAGAGAAGTTGGTTCGTTTTGCTGTTGAGGACACAGAGACCTTAGCAGGTCCCAGTGAATAGCATCAAGAGAGCCTCCCATGAGGTCCCTGGGACAAAATGGCCACAAGTAAGGAGAAGGAATTAAAACCTTAATGCAGAGCAAGTGTCCACACAGGCAGCTGCTAGGATCACCTGATTTTTGGGGCAGGTCAGGAGGCGACAGGACAGTTCAGCGACTAGCATGGCAGTCCTTTACATTTGTACGGCATCCCTAAGGAGCCCAGATCCCTTCCCTCCAGCGTTTCAATTGAATTTCAAGTTGCTGGGCTATGCCTCTATTCCTTCACAGGAGACAACCAACATCATAAATGTCTTCTCACTCCTATCCCAGAAAACTAACTGGGTGGAAAATGAATGAGACAAGAAGGTTTGCTAAAGATCTGCAACTTCTTGATAAAATAGCCTGCACTGGTGGTAGGCAAACGCCCAGCTGCAAAGGACACGTCATGCACCAGTGGAGAAGGGATGTGTATAATCAGTCTCCTCCCCTGGTTTGCCTGAAGCATGCCATTTCTGCAAGAATTGTGTAACGCCAAAAAGCAGAGCTACCACAGAAAGGACAAGACATCACATTGCTTCCATTTAACCAGCATAAAGCATCTGTATTTGTTAAGAGCTGTCAAACCCAAGTTACTCACTTCAGATAACATTGTTTGCTGACCATATGTGCACGTGGTTAGAGGAACTCTGGCCTCTGAAACATTGAAAGAGGGAAAAGGAAAAAAAAAGACAGAGGTATTTAGGGGCCAGGGGTGGGGAACAAAACCAAAACACAAGAAATCTCCTTTTTAAAAGTAGCTCTGAGGCTGCTGAGTGATCTCAGTGCCCTCCCTGCCAAATCAGGGGGCTGTGCAGGCCTGTTATACCCCCTGGGGCAGCCCCAGGAGTTTCCCCTAACAGATGGCAGCTAGAGGGGTGCTAGAGGTGAACTGGAGATCTCAGCCTGGCATCTTCTGGGGATGGCCATCTCCAGGCTACAGCTGTGGTGCAGCCCAAAGCATCCCCAGGGAAGGGGAGGAAGCAGGCAGAAGTGACTGTGCTTGGATGGGTGCAGAGCCCATGGCAGCCTGGGGGGGAAGGAAAAGAATAGAGGGAGGGGAGGGGCAGGTGATGACTGGTTTTCCATGAGGTTAGTATATTGCCCCTGGAGAAGGATCCAACTTTGTGCAAACAACAACACACTCAATTAATGCATGTCTGACCAGAAGAGGACTATGGCTTCCACAGGGACTTCCATGTGGCTCTACACAAATCTGATGGGGCAGCAGAAACTTGACAGGACAGCTGCAACCCCAGTTCCTATGCGTTGCTTCTCTGCTCATTCTGTGGTCCTTCATCTCAGTTCAAACCAGTTGCTGAAGCCACACTGGGGATGAGGCTGATAGGTATATGCTTCATCATTTTCATTAACATTTAAGCCACCAGCTACAGCTACAAATGCTAAGGAGCACACTGGAAATATACTGGACTTACTCAAGCTTTCAGTTCACTCTGCTTTAGGTAGAGGCTTAATCACAGGATAAGCAACTTACAAGCTAAATGTGACTTGTGACTGAAGAATGTTTAACACCATGGTCTCACACAGAAGTCCAGCCCAGAGAGACTCCTCCTTCCTAACACTATTCCGATAGAAGTGAAGCAACCCATGTAAGGTCATTCAGCATGTTGTCACAATCATTTTGCATACATATACACACACGTGTATATAAAAATAAATAAATACAGAGAATCCATAAGGCAGAATTCCTCTCCCTGCTTCACCAAACCATTTTTGTTTCTAAAGCAACAGCCTTAGCAGTATATATATCCTCCTTCAAGGAAATAATACCCAAAAGGTAACAAGGCCCCTCTGAACTGCTGCTCCTGACACAGCTACCTGCTTGCACAGGTGATCGTCTACATTTGAAAAACAAAACAATTTGAAAAAATTAGTCTCCAGCTTCCTGGAGACTCTTTGCTATTTCCATTTCTCTATGCCATCTTCCCCCTTGCCCTTCTACTTTCTTCCTGTAGTTCTCAGGATATTTTTCATTCCTGACTTCATCTTTTTTGCCTGCCAAACTTCTCTCCACAAACTGAATGCAAAGCTAACTATTGAGGCTCATTGAAAGAGAAGGTGCACTCAGTGAGACCAATTACACAGAACGGAGAGCTTTTCATTCCACTGCAGAAATACACTTCAAATAAATTTTTAAGAGTCCATACGTGTCCCACAGAATTACGTGGCTAGCTTCAGATTTGCAACAGCAATCCTCAGTCCCATCATTTAAAGATGCCCAGACCACTACACTACTGAGTCAGTTCAAAGAGCTCACTTAAATCTATATTCTCCTACATATTTCCACATGGCGTTTCTGGCATTATTTCATATTTTTGCTATATATCTAGAACAAAAGCCCAAAGAGTAAACAAGATCTCTTATTGAGCAGATCTATCTTGCACTAATCTTATGCATTAATTTTACTCTGCTCAAGAAGTCTCCTGTGCAACAGGCTTCCAGCAAAGCAATGCAAAGCTGCGCTAGAAAATCCCTCTGCTAGCTTTGGGTCCTAAACTGCAAGCTGTCCTGGGCAGGAGACCTCCTGGTCCTTTGCAGAACCTCTCCTAACTGCTATTTGCTGTGCTCATGGAAACCATCTCCTGCACATCCTAGCCCTTACTACTTCCACAGGTCCTGTTCTGTCTGTTTTGCGTGTGTGTGCACACACCCCATCCCGCTGCATTTCCTGGCTCTAATGGAAGGAGGCTCAGGCATGCAGCAGGGGAGAAGTTCAACAGCAAGCCTCATCTGGATAACTAGGGGAGCAGGGCTGTGGGGTGCACCACAGCTTCTACCTCCCACACAGTACAGATGCAGCCCAGGTGGCTCACAGAGTCTTTATTACTGCACTGATGGAGAAGCTTGAAGGAATGCAGCTTTGGACAGTCTGGAAGTCATTATCCCATGGCGCCGTCTTTAGAGTAGCTATTCTGCCTTGAACAAAGCTCTTGAAAATGCACACAGCCTAACTTTTATGCTTTAATAAGTGACATACAGCTTTACTCAAAAATAGCTGCCAGGGTATACAGATTGCTCTTTGAGAGGAACATGCGTTTGCTGAACTAGAAGAACTGTTGTGGAAAGTGAAGATGCTCTGCTCGAGGTTGTTACTAAATATCTGCAAAGAACCACAGAGGCCCAACTTCATTCAGCACAGACCTTCTCCATGCTGTACAGTCAGCTATATTCACATGTGATAATTGGCCTTCCTGAACTGCATGTTTTACAGCTCAATTTAAAAAAGAAAATTAAAAAAAAAACAACAAAACAAGCAAAAAAGGCAGTTCAAAGCATCCTCTGCGCATGCTGCAGTCATGTGCTACATCATAGCTACAACTCAGGGTATTTTCAGCAGGCAGTAGTTTGAGCCAGTCGCTGGGATTCTCAAAGCCTTTTTTGCAGCACAGCATCAACATGCTTCAGCTCTAACACCAAGCTGACTATCAGATCACAACACTTGCAGCCTTTTATACGGTAAGAGTATATTTTTCTGTTTCCCAGCCTCATACAAAGCAAAACATCCTTCCCCTTTAAATGACCTAAAATAATGTTAGCTTTTGAGCTTGGAAATTTACATCCCAGTGGAGATGAGAGCAAGACAGAGAGAGACCAGGATAAGGGAGCAAAATAAGTGAAGCTGGTAAGGATCATCCTTTTAATATGTCAGTCTCTGTTCCTCCTATTCTGGTATGAACTTTCGGTCCCTTCCTTTAACTATCTACATTTACTATTTGGTTATTCCTTAGTTTTCATTCATTACTACAGAGAGCCTGGATTCTCTTCTGTTTTGCTTCTGGTTTCATCATGAAGCATGCATAAAATACTGTCTGGTTTCGTACCACTAAGCCCACTTAGCTGACAACATCACCTTTCCTTGCAACCACAGTAGGCTGAACCAGAACATTTTATTCTGCAGTGACTACATATTTAATTAGAAGAACAGTGGCACGTGGATTCATGCTTGTTGTATGGCCCCATCGGCAGACACGAGGAAAGAAACTAGCTGTTCTTGTGTACATCTGTGCAACTGAGAGCTTCTGCCACCAAAGCCAGTGCAATAACACCAAGCAAAAAGCAAGAGCACAGGCAAGCTCTGTGATCTTAGTATCAGCGCAGGATCACCTACTTTCCCCCTCCCTATGCTTTCTGCACATGTGCTGGGCTGAACTCCAGGGACTAATTTACCACCCACTGTGCAGTTTTGCAGAGGAGGAAGGGATCAAAGACTAGTTCAACAACATGAAGCTGTCGCTAATGACGCAGAGGCCAATATTTCCTCCTGGCAGCTGAGGGTGCAGAGAGAGGTGGCGCTGGCACCTCATCAGGTGGCACCAGCGCTCCTTCCCATGCCAGAGTGGCACTTCTGGAAGGTAGTGCTACCCAGCCCCAGATATAATTGGCTGCAAGAAATGCAAGTCAAGCTGGAGTTTTGCAGGGATGCAGAGGCTGAAGCATGAGGCTGGTGCTGATGGTACCCAGGAAAAGCCTCATCCAGGTCTGGAGTCCTTTTGGTTATTTTTCCACTCTTGCCCTCTCCCCCCATATATTTTCCTGCCTTGATCACCAGCACTGAAAGGCATCATCACAAGTCAGAACCCCTCTCGCAGCCACCTGCAGCAGCATCGCTCAGCATCAGTTATGTTAGTGTGGGCAACGCCATTATTGTGGGACACAATCTGGGAAGAAGCAGGCTTCCCTGACCTCCTAACCGTTCATTGCCTTTTCACCAACTTCCATCTAATGTATTGGGACCTGCACCCCTGCACATCTTGCCTAGAAACTCGCATTTCCTCCTTCAAAGCAAGGGCAACAACATCCTCCCTTTTTAAAGTCCCTTGAAACACACAAGTGGAAAGCCGTAGTGCAGATAGTTGCTGAGTGCTACAATAAAAGAACAGCAGAAAGCTTCTGATGAAACCAAGCAGGCAGCTCTGTCCTGTATGCTGCAGATGAACTCGAGCTCACTGCCAAACACAAGCAGTTGTTTAGCTGTGTGAAGAGTAAACAGTAGAATTAGCTGATAACCAGCATCTTGAGTTTGGCAAGGGCATGTTTCTTTTCCACCCCCAATTTTAGGAAGGAAGAATGCAAGAAAACTCCAGGTCTTTGGGAGGGGAAGCTAACAGCAAACACCACCTCCCTCTACCAGCTGATCCCAGAAACATAAAGGTATACAAACCACCCGTGTTTTTTCTAAGCAACTAAAGCATGTGACCGAGAAAGTTCAGATCCCTCAAATGCACTTAGCATTAATGAAACACAACATGTTTTCAGAGGGCAGTGAGAAAAAAAGGGGTCAGTGCAAGAGTTTTGTGGCAAGTGGCCTTCATCCAAACTCAAATTCTTCACAAATACATCTGATTATCTGACCAATAGCCAAATGAAGTGTTGCAAAAGCTGGAGGCACTTCTCCTCGTCACTGAAAATAGCTGTAAGGAAAGGAAACATGCCAATGCCCTTCATGTAATGGAACTGATACTGGCAGGAGGAAAGTTAAGGTGGATTTTGTCAAGAAGGCTGTAAAAAGCATCGGGGGGGTTGTGTATTTAGGTTCCACCCCCACCCTCTTCCCCACCCCCAAGTTCATTTCTACATAGGATAGTTTTTGAGGGATAACCTTGTTATAGCCTGTCTTGTAAACCTAAAACAAAATGCTCTGTGAGAAGCCACCACTAAATCAGCCCAGTCCGCAAGATCATGACATGCTCCATCAAGAGGCCCTGGCTGCAGATGCAAAGGTAAGCCACAGCTGCTGCAGCTCCCTGTAGCAACTTTCTCCTTCAGAGAGGGTGAGCTGAAGCTGTGCCCTGAGGGCAGCCTGCAAACAGAGAGAGCAGGGCTGGGGAGCAGACAGAAAGTGCTCTTAACATGTCAATCACCTATAGCACTGCTACAGCACACATAGGTGGCAGATAGTATCCAGTTCTGACATATAGCACCTACTTATCACAGCTGTTAGGATAATACACACATTATCTCAGTACTTCGAGGAGGTAGGAAAAGCCACCCTGACAGGTAGACCTGTGCAAATTAAGAACTACAGTGAGCAGGTATACCTGAACTAAGAGGAAGCTGGGGGGAGTGAACTGACCCCCTCACAAAGACGTTGGTGCTGGGGAACACCTTTATGTGGGGGTCAGTGCCAGGGATCAGGCTAAGAAGAAATGGAAAGGAGGTAGTAGACCACTTCAGCCTAGGGAAGCAGGGCATGATGTGCACAGAGGGTTGCTCTGAACATTACCCTTCCCCATCCCATCTTCAATAAAGAGGCAAGAAAATTCAGGGACGCCTTCCCAGGGTGAAGGGGCTAGGTAATATGGAGCAGGTTGCCAGCTCTTCGCAGTAGCAGGAGAACTCATACACTGCTGCTGAAGACCAGTAGCTAAGATACCGAGGCCGTTGATATCCCACACAGCTCCTGCTGCGGGATTTGCTCTTTTGTTTGAGAGCAAGATGAAAAGCAGCATTCACTTGATAAACTGGACACTTACCCACTGACCATGTCCCATTAGAGCCTGATTACCAAGCCAATGCCTCACCCCAAGGGCTGTGCAGGGGTGCATGGGCTGCACCGGAGCCTGCACAGCCCTCTGAGTAACCCCTATTCTAGTAAGGGATCACTAGCCACTGACTGCCCCTTACACTAGGAGAGTCTAGAGCCACAAGCTGTACCAGACCCTGCTGATATCTTATGTGAAGACCGCAGCAATGGTGTAACTGCTTTTAGGTAGGAAACCCACTTTCTGTCCCCATTGCTAGACAGGCAGTCTGACCAACCCACTTGTTCAAATTTCATTATGTTGTTGGTATCATGTTGTTAGCATCATTAAAACACTGCAGTCTTTGTTTTACCCTTGACAGACTGAAAGGTTTACTTTGTTCTTCAGTGTCTGGTAATGAACAGGAACTGGACATGGGTTTGGTGTACAAATGATATTAGTGTCCCCAAGGAAGGGAGATTCTTGTACTTGCCGCTCCAGCCAACTTGCTATGTCCCCAGGATCTAACAGGGCTTGGGAGGCTCTTGGGGTGGGGCATGTTTTATAACCTGTTAAGTCATGGGTCAAGATGGATACCAGTGGTGGGGAGCAAACCAGCACCTTCAACATCTCTTACATCCTTTCCTCCAACATGCTTTAGATGGTATCAGGACTTCAGGAGAACCATCTCCTGAAGGATATGAGGAGAATCATCAATTTGCGTTTCAACAGAGGTTTTCAATGTGATCTTGGACACACCATTTCACTGCTTGGGGTTGCACTCCTCCATGCATACTGTGGGGATAAACAGTTCTTTCCTCTGCTCAGTATTTGTTGCTATCTAAGTACCAAAGGTTGTGACAACAGATTTAGGCATTACACCAATACAGGCCTTTATTTTATCCTCTGATACCCATTTGTAACAATATCTGCTCTTTAAGGTAGATTTGCACATAAACCGCACTACTTCAGCGAGCACTGACTGGTGGGGTCAGTGTTGGATGATTCTCTATTGCCTTGTATGTGGAATAGTTATTTACAATTATACATAGACCACAGAATGTCAAGAGTAACACACACTAGATCTGCTTATCTTCCGAACGGCAAGTAGGAAAAAGGCACTAGTGATGCCTTCTTATAGTCATGAAAGAAGAGTGACTTCCCTGGCTTTCCTATCCTGCCACCAGCAATTCTTATTCCATTAGTCCACCTACTCATAAACCTTTAAGAAACAATTCTGTCGAAGAGTCATTGCGTCCTGCCCTAGAAGTTGCTGAGTTTCAGTGGTAGATGAAGAAACGCCACACAAATCAAAACACACTGCATATCAAAATGTTTTATCAAACAGACCTCTTGCAAGACCAGTTGGTACATTCTTGGTCCCCTCTAAAGAAGGGCAAAGAAAAAAATTAACATAAACACATTTCTTAGCTTGCCCACCACAATTATCTAGCAGAAAGGAGTCTAATGAGAACCAGTCATACCTTGCATATCCAAGATCTAAAAAATACCCTGTCATTTCTTCACCAGTACACTGTGGCATATTTGGTTTGCTCTGAATTTCAGGTTGTTCGTGCACAACCTTTCTAAATGGTCAAAGATTAATTGTGCATTTCTGACAGAAAAGGGGAAAGGTAAAATTGCGAATGCTATATATATATATATATCTCTCTTTGAAAAGTATTTAAGAGTTTCGAAGCTGTTGAGAATCAATGAAAACCATGCCTTTTATTTCTAAGCAGTATTCACTTTGCCAAGAGAGCAGACACTATTGGGGTTTGGTGATAAGGCAAACTAATATTCATTTCCACTACAAGATGGAGATAATGAGATAAGAACACATTTTTCCAATCAACTGTTTCTTATTTTTGACATACCTGCTTTTAGAACCCAAGCTGTTAGCTGAAAAGGTTTTGTTTTGATTAATGTCATCATTTTCATTCATTTAAGAGAGTCAGAAATGTCAAATCATTGTTACACAGGAAGTTTTGGTTCTGGATTAAAGTGACATTTCATTTAACAGTCTGAATAAACATATAGTTTAAAAGCCAATGGAACTCAATGGGAGGGAAAAACTGAAGTCTGAACGAGTATTTCCAACTACTGAATTGCACACCAGTCACCACCACTTTGGGACTGAAAAACCCCTCTGGATTTTGTCAGTTTAGAACAACTGTTTAACAGTTCAGAACAAGCATATCAAGATGAGATAAACCATTTCCTGCTTTCTCCTTAAAAATGTACATTGAAAACAGAAATCTCACACAAGATAAAGAAGAGAAGCCCATGCAGGAGGATGCATAAGCTGTTTTTTAACTGCATAACTTTCCCACTTACCATATACAGCATGTAGATGTTGCAGCATTGCTCATTTTCAGAGTTTTAGTGAAATATCTCAGAATATTTTTATTGATTTTCATTAGTCATCGCTATCACTGCGGTGTCATTGGGCAATGCCCTCAGCATTCATCAGCAGTTAAAACATTGTTACACTTGTCACTCACACAGCTGTGAAGAAGAGTTAGAAAACTCAGACCCCTAGAAGCTGCTAAAGCCCAAGTAACATAAAAGCAGAGAGAATTAAGTTTTGTGAATTACACTAACCCCATGATTTTGGGGAGTTTACCTCAGGATTTGAGGATGCCTGGAGCAGACTGTGCCAGGCTTGCAATTTTGTCAATTATGTTTCATTTCATCCATCAGGACCGTCACAGAGCGAACCACTGTTACAGATGTCCCTAGGGACACAGAACTCAGGCAGCCTCACACTACGTGCTAAAAAGCTTTCTTGGCTAATGCTTATCAGAAAATGCTTCTTCCACACACAGCCCTGCATTACCTACAACTAAACCAGAATGTAGCAGAGATGGGGTCTATTAACTCTGGACACGCTCACATAACACGCAGAGAACGTTGTACAAGAATAGCCTTAGGTCCCACTTTCGAGGAATAGCACCCTTAATGCAGCCAGCTTACCACAGTAGTAAATTAAAAATAAAAAACCTGATGAAATCCAAACATGAGGTAACAGAACTGCATTGAGGATAGGAACAAACGCCAGAAAGCTAGAAGAAAAACATACTTATCCAGCCCCTCACATTTTCTTCACCCTGTAAAATCCCTCTGACTGAAACAAGTCCCAGTTGTATATCGGTCCCTTGTTCTTAGGTTGCATCTAGAAAAAAAAGAGCTAGACGCAAAGACCCAGTTTTGCTTTTTAGGCCCCTAAACCTTTTCTAGGCCTTTGCTTGGCTTTGAATCCTTTCCTCCTACCTAGCCTTAACTGCTGTCACCTGCCAGTAATTTCCTGGCTTGCTCTCACTTATGCCATCACTGGATGCTGCCCTGAAAGAGGGCAAACCTTGCCAGTGCAAAAATACTGAAGAATATTTGAAAGGTGCCTAACTGGTCTCTAAACAAATTGTCAGCCTGTGAGGAAGCAGGAATATTTGTTTCTAGCAGCTCCTTTGTTAGAGACAGGCTGAGGTAGTAGCCCAGCACTATATGGTAACGGTGGACTTAGTGGGGACTGCTCAATAGCCTAGAAATACCATGCCCGTCAGCTGAGACACAAAATGACATTACAAACAGATATGTTGGTCTAAGATATTACCAGTTTTTTTGCTGTCATTTCTGTACCTGAACCATGCTAATAATATGAGTCACACCCATTTCAGTCCGAAGTCGGGCAAGCTGGCCTAACTCACTCCCCTAGAAGAGTGCATGAACAGGGGACATTTTGTGCGCACAAGGTGATTTACAGCTCCAGTTACTTTTTACTGTTCTTCAGCTAATGAACTAAGCAGGAGCTCCCAGTTTGCTTCCACACAAAGTCAGCTGTCGCTGCTGAAATCAGATGAGCCCCTGAAGCAGACTAGGAGCATTGGCAGAGTGCGTGAATGTGGCGGCTCAGCTGTAGGGAAGCAGCAGATGTGAGCTGGGGTGTGGTACCAAGCATATGGAAAATGGTATTTCCCTAAACCATCCCACAAGATCTGCAGCAGCACATCTGCCTGTGCCCTGTGTGCTCCTTCTTCCTTCCTTCCCTCCCTCCACCCCCTGCAAAAAGTTTTGGGCTGAATTTCCTGTTCCATTGAACCTTCAGAAGGTGTTTACACCCATGGAGAGAAAGCCTAAGACACCACTTTTCCAGTGTATTTGCTCGCTGCATCACACTGGCAGTGAAATAAGAAAGACTCCATGAAGTGTGGGGTGTTAGACTTCAGATCCTATCTGGCGCCTATCCTATATTTGTGATGTTTCTACATCTGAACTTCATGCCGTATCTAGGCTGAAGGATACATATCTTGTTCCTTGTGCATGGGAAAACAAAGCAGATGGTCTCAGTCTGTGGGACAGGTGTCCACATCAGAAAACTGTCACCGTACTTGACACCTTCCCAGCCACAATGGCCAAGATCCTCCAGAAAAGAAGAAATATACCTTGCCATTTTGCATACATTTACATTCGTTTGCATACATTCGGGCACCTACTGAGCAGAAGCACATGCCTTCCCATTTTTAAAGTTGTACTATAGCAAAACCTCAGAAAGACTGGTGTGAAGATAACTTCTTACGTGCTGACTGCCTGGTGCCTTTGATTTGTAAATCACTAATAAAAAGGGCCCGTCCATGCTGTAGTCCTATTCTGTTCCTGCCTTTTGCCACAGGGATGAGTCCTCACAAGAGGGAACAGAGGAAGCAGCCCGTGATAGCACTGTCCCTCCCCAGAAAGTCTGTAAAGGCGATTTAAAACCCTTTTCTGTTAGATTTCCTAGGAAAAGACTGGTGATGTCGCCAGTGTCCAAAAAACATATTCCCATCTTTTTTCTTTTTTTTTTTTTTCTTCTTTTTTTTTTTTTTTCTGGCAAGGGTTTTTTTCCTCCAACCTCAAGCAACCACAAAAGTATCTACATCTTTATTTTTCCTAAGTAAGGTAGAAATATTTCAATGGAATTGTGATGGCTGGAATGCCTGGGGAATCTGGATGTGGGTAATGTGAATTAGGGAAGAAGTCAGTTAAACACAGGAGGATATTCAAGTGCCTTAGTGCAAGGGCTGTTTCCAAACGTGCATGCACATTGCTGTCTGAGTTCATAGGAAATCATCCCATGTGAACCTTACGTCCGGTATCAGGGGAAAATAAAATGCAAGAGAAAAACAAAAACAAACCAAAACAGCAGATTGCTCAATGCTGCCTGTAGGCCAGTTAGAAGAGAAAAAAAAAAAACCAACAACCAAGAGATCCCTTAATGTAGTCTGCTTGGCCGAAGCTCAACCTTGCCCACAGGCACAGCTGCTGCAGGGGTGAGAAGAGCACCCCATCTCCCTCGCCTGCGTGGAGAAGGTCCAGGCACAGGCTGGGACATGGTACCCATTCACCACCAAGGCACCTGTGAAACTCTCAGGTGACAATTCCTGCTGACAGCACTGCAATTACGGACACACTGGCCCAAATAGGAAATGCCATGTGTATTTTCCATTGCTAATTAGGGCTGCTTGGTGAGGCAGGAGGGGAGAGAAAAATGAGCATTTCCATGGGAACTTTTTTGACCACTTCATTTTAGGATCATTGCATGAGTATCGGTTCTTCTCTTCTGTACCCCAGCCCCAACAGAGCGATAACATCATGCCAGGAGGAGGGGCTGCCTGAAGGTGAATGGCAGCAAGTAGAGAAGCAGGGAGGGGAGACACCCTGCTCAGTGCTTGGGCTTTGTCACTCAAGGCCTTTGCCCCGCGTCTCCATCCCTGTCACAGCTTCAAAGCGACTCAGGGGTTGGCCGACCTGCCGAGCATGGTTGTGGCGGATCCCAGCTGCATGGAGCAGCATAAAGGCAGCAGAGCCTTTTCCCACAAAAAAAATAAATGTCTACACTTGCAGTGATTTTCAACCCAAGGACCTTTGCCTACGAATTGTCTCAGCTTCCTTGCCACCTCCATTGCCTATCAACAAATCAACTTGGTTTTTCTTTCACAGATCATTATGTTTCCCACTTCTTCCTTTGGCACAAGGGAAAAAACAGTCACAGAGGCTCCCCAAGCTGAGCTGGAGACATGGCTGTAGCCATACCTACAAGCAAGGGAAATGCCGCTTGTTTTCACTTGCTACCCAAAGCATAACAGCCCATTACACAAAATCGGCAGCAAAGCTCCCCCCCCCTTTAAAAAGAAAAAAAAAAAAACAAACCAAAAACTTATGTAACGCCACAACTAATCTTTGCTAATCTTAAGCAAGGCATTTAGATCCGGGGAATAAGCCTATTCTTCTCGCCTCCCCCCACCCAGACTATCTGTGCAATGAAAAGGGAAACAAACAGAAGCAAAGTTCACAGCCTTGTGAATATTCCTTTTTCACAAGAGCGAAGTGGCAACATTTCCTGAGTCTGCTCCGAAGTAAACCCTCCTGCCCTGCCACTTCCCATGCACAGCAACCAAGGACCTTAAGAGAAAAGCTGCTTTTGGACCGATTATCACTCGCTCTTAGCTAAAGCATGGAAATCTCTACTCTCGCTATGTACCATTGCCTTGCTTTTGTCTGGTATTTTTTTGTCAACTATTCAATCTCGCGTGTAAGAGCAGAAGAGAGGCCATCTGAAGTGTTCCTTTATGGTCGGCAGTGGAAATATTTGACAATCCTCAATCTGGTAAGAAAATTGTGTTGTACAGTGATACCAATATGTCTATTTGTTTGTCTACCATCTGTGCCTCAAGACATATGCAGCTGGTATATTTGCTGCTGTTAAACTGCTTCCTTTAATGGTTTATACCCCAAAGGAAACTAAGTAGGGATCCATGCTTGTCCTGTGAAATGTATTCACAGGTTTTATGCAGAAATAATATTGGCTGGCAAGTTACTTGGCTTTCAGAAAGTACTCCAAAGCTAGCTGTTTCCTTCTAAAAGAGACATGCTATCAGCGAGGAGCGGGACAGAAAGGTAGGTTATGTCCAGCCAGGACACATGCAAGTTTCATGGATATTATCTAACCCTTAATTCAATACACATTATAATGCTCCTCAGAGTTTTGCTTCAATTTTTTAATAGGCTTTTATGTCCTGTAAATTACAGAAAAGGTAAAACAAAGCATAGCACGATGCTAATTTAGCCATTCAGAGTACATGCTTAGATTGACAGTCAGTTGAGAGCACAAGGGAAATAAATTCCAGCCTGCGGAGAGAGGTGCTTGTGACATTATTACATGTGTTTTAACAGTGCTATGAACTGCTTGCTGCATTTCCGAAAAGTACACAGAAAAACGTAGACTGTAAATGTGTTCTGGTTTTCATAATATGTTAACATTTCACAAGGTAGAAATAAAAATGAAAGCACATGAGATACCCTGGGGAAGAAGGCTTGTTCGCAGTCTAAGTGGTTCATCAGCGGCTCATGGAAGTGGTGGCAGTGGGGTAGAACGACTGGCCGTGTGGAGAGGGTTCCTGCAAGGGACAAATTTCAGGGACACTTGCCAATCTGGAGGATGACTGCAGGGACCTCCGTAGCCTTTCATCCATTCTGTGTGACCATCAGAGTTAAATAGTAGAGGGAGGTCTGGCCTGGGGTATGTTCGTCTCTACTTTTACACTTCAGAAGAAGACACCCCATGGTGGAGTTCAATGGAAGCCTAAAGGCTCCAGAGTTCCAAGTGGGGTGTTTGGACACCCGCAGGGAGCTGGGAAATTTGGGTCCCTTCCACCTCAACCATTCAGTGACTTGGTGAAATATTCGCAACCAAGAAGTCATGAATGGCACATGAGGTGGCCACAACAGCCTGGGCTTCAGGGAGCCACAGTGCCCTTCTCAGTGGCCAAGCTAGCTGTGGAAGGCTAAGGGCATATATATCGCTGCAGTCAGGATGGCATATGTATGGTTTCTTGCTATGTTGTCTTTGTATCAGTATATCTAGGCTTTTTGTCATGTTTTAAAAATTATTTTTCTCAAATGCCAGTAATCAAATGGTCAGGATTCAACAACCTTAAGGATATTCGCTTTGTCGTGCTGGGACATATGTCAGTAGACTAAAACACTACCAGCCAAGTCCTAGGCTAAGGACTATGTGTCCAGCTCCTCTGTTTTTTGGGGGAAAGCTGTCCCCAATAAAGTATCAGCCACACTTTCAGGTAAAACAGCGTCTCTACGCCCCATCCCCTGGCACCATTATAATGAGATCTGTCACCCAGTATATGACACAGCTCTAAAGCATGATATCAAGAGGAAAAGGAAGTAACTCATCTCCCAGTATTTTGGGATGCAGAAATACTCATTGGAATTATCATCCAGATTCCCCAAGTGACCAGCAGTGTATGATCAGGGAAAGGCTGCACAAGACAAGAGCGTGTGTAAGTGTAAAATGAACTTTCCATGGCTCTACCCTCACACTGGCATACTGACTTACCCAGCCGGAAAATAAATCCAGACCAAGGTAGCTAATACCTGTTCAAAGCCTTCCCTTCATTTACCTAAAGGAAAACCATACCTGTTTATACTTCTGATACCTTCCCTATCATGTGGCAATGAGTACCACAAGGCAAGCATGCCTTATGTGAAAGAACAGTTCATTTAGTTGGCATAAACCGGCTTCCTGACAACTGAATTGGATGCCTCTTTACTTCTGTGTTATAATTTTATCATCTACCCCTGTTCACTTTTTCCTTTGCCACTCATTAGAGACCTCTACCAGATTTTCCCCTCGGTTATTCTTTTCTGCAAGCTGGAAGTCCATCCTTTTTCATCTCTTTTCACAAAGGGCTGCTTCCTTCATTAAAGCATCCTTGTCGCCCTGTGCAGTAGCTTTTCTAGTTTCAGAAAGGGGTAAGTAGGGCAGGCTGCACTGGTTGAGCTATGAGCATAGCATGGATTTATACAGTGGTCTAGAGGTGTTTTCTTGTTTGTTTTTTATTTCTTCTTAACAATTCTTAACTCTCTATTTGTCCTTTTTGATTACTGGTGAGCAAGGAGCCAGCAATTTGAGAGAGCTATCCACAGCGAGTCCAGCATTTTTCCTGGGTGGTGATAGTTAATTTAGAACCCACTGTTGAAAAATATATAATTGAAATTGCTTTTTTCCTGAAATGCATTACATCGCGTTTACCAACACTGATTTTCGCCTGCTGTTTGATCTCTCACGCATTCAGCATCCTGAGATTCTTTGGTAATTTTGCAGCCAGGCTTCACTTTGACAGGAAAAAAAAAAAAAAGAAAGAAAAAAAAAGATTTACAAAGCTTTACCACCTCAGTGTTTGCTCCCTTCCCCAGCTCATTTACGGATCTGCTGAACAGCTCAGGTCTCATTAAATCTCTGTGAATGGGGGCCCTTGCTCCACTTCTCCAGTCCTTTGTCTCCCATCTTTTAACCACTTATTGATCCAATTCTGATGCTAAAATGGAGCTGTCAGCCAACAAGGAGGTGGTTTGGGCTGAAGATATTGCCTATCTCTCACACAGAAAATGCGGCAATGGGGCAGAGTATGCAAAATTACTCCTTCATGGCTGGTAGTCCTTTTTCTACGGAGATGTGGGTTTTTTCAACAAAGGATTGCCAAGAAGGGGAAGAGGCCCAAGGAAAGAAATGACCTCATCCTCCCCTTCTCCCGTTGATCTGGACAGTGTTTCTTGGCATCTCCAGGTGGGAAACGTTTCCTGAGCCTCTGTATAAAAGAGGAAGAGGGTGAGAAAACAATATGGCCCACAGGGCCACAGAGCTCCCTGTGAGCTCCACAGGACCATCCCATGGTTTGGATTTAACAGCTCCCTGTTGCTGCTGAGGGATGTCAAGGAACAAGAGGTGGCTGTCAACCACAGACACCCATCACGTGCACACCCGATGCATTACATTTCTGTGCCTTTGGAAGCAGTCCCAGGAAACACCTCAGGGTGCTGGGTGGTGCAGTCCTGGGGAAGAAGAGCAGGCAAAAGCTTCTCACTGGGCTGTGCTGGTTCAGTGGGGCCGCCGTGCTGGACAGGGCTGAGCCATGCCTTGGAGGCTTCCCTAGAGCCAGGCACACAGAGTGCTTGTACAGCTCTTCTGCCTGTCTCCTGCCAGACTGCGATTGCCTGGCTCTGGCACTGGCTGGCTGAATTGCTTGGAAATTTTCCTCAAAAGATTCCTCTTAGCTGTTTGGAATTGCATTTAAAAATTTTCTTCTGTAGAAAGGTGCTGTGGCTGTCTTGCCCTGATCCAAAATGGAAATACTGGGAAACATGACGTTTTCTGGGGATGGAAATGCAGCTTGACTCCTAGCTCTGCTGGAGGGATGCTGGAATAATTTCTTCTAGGTATGACCCTCTTTTAGCACCTCATTCAATTCCTTGCTAGTCATGCGGCTCTCCCAAGAGAGCTACAGCTCTGACGTTACTTCAGATTCATTTATATAGTTAATGATCATAGCAATCAAGATTCAGAAAGGAAATATTTTTGTAGGGGAAGAAAAATAAGATAAGTGGGTTTTGTATCAAAGGAGTTCATTGACCGATTATTGAACAAGCAGAAATGACAGATAAAACCAGTTTTGTATCCATTTGTCTGTGACACAAAACAGTACAAGCTGATTCATTCATTGCCTGAAATATCCAGGCTCATAAAAATCTGCTCACTGCTGTAAATCTATTACTAAATCATTGCATAATGAGTACACTGCACCTTTAAAAACTATTAATTGCATTCCTGCCCCATTTTATGCCTTACACTTTTGTCTCTCGTAATTGAAATACTTTTCAGTTCTCCCGAAAGCTGTTTTTTATTTATTTCAAAATAGACCCGGTATTTAGTAGACATATTTTCCAGGTTGCTATCATGTGAATGGGTGTGTGTCTATGCTAGGTGTTGACTGTTATGTCTAATAGCCTACTCAGAATATTGGATTTATCCCCCCTTAAGGGCAGATCTTGGAGCCTGATTTATTTGTACTAGCTGGAAATTTCAGTATACACATATGACTAGATCCTATATACAAAAGTAAAACATATCAGGTTGATTAAACAGAAACACCTCTTTGATCACTGCAGCAGGTGAAAATTAAGGTTTGTCTTTGTCACTATGACTCTTGGTTTGGAAAATCGATCTGGCGAAATTAAGCATTTCTACAGGACCTAGCGCCATGGAGCTCTGCGGGGTCTAGAGAGGAAAGCAGCCTCTCTCCAACAGGGATAATTATATCCATATTCTCCTCTTTGGATTAATCATTAGCTTTCTGAATGCTTCCAGTCTTCCTTCTGTTCGTGTGGGAATACTTTAGGGGATCCTCTTTATTTACAGCCAGCGGATTTATATTCCATGAGCGGCTGCAATGGATTTGTGAGCGCCAACAGTGCTGTTTGGGAAATTCACAGGACATCTGGAATAATTTGATGTTTTCATGTCTTTTCCTCCCCCTCCCCCCAACATTTTCCAATTAGTAAAGGGCTGTGAGATTTGGATGCACCTTTCTTACAGGAACAAGCCTGGAAGAGCATGGGTTTGGAGCTCTGACTCAAGTCTACCGGCAGTGCACCCTGGCAGACTGAGCGTTACTAGGGATGGTTCTAGCCTGGTTCAGTTTGCTGGTTAAAAATTACTTGTATATTCTCCCATTGCTCCTGGAAATACGGGGTGATCACAAACTGACTGAAACCTCTTTGAACGCACTGTGACAGACAAGGGTAGACCTATGAGCAGTGCAAAAACAAGCTCCTGAGGCTGAGTTCAAACTTCTGCAGGAGTTGTTCTCCATGTTCAGCCAGAGAAATGGGTCAGGTTACACATTCAGATAAGCATTTTCCATACGGAAGATAACATTGTCCTCCCTTGCGTATGACAGAATATTTACCAGGCTGGGAATGTGGCCGTTTGGGGACTGTTTCTTTTCAGAAATGTTTGTTTTAGTTAATTTTGAAGGGGGGGAAGAAGCAGCCTATCCCTGTCCCATGATTAATGTAAGGCTGACCATGAACAAGATAATAATAGCCCCATCCTCTGGGAACCAGGCCTCTCCTTAATTGCTTTATTGGCAATTAGTCACCATGTGTCACCCAGACCATCACCACCCTCATGTTCATTTTTCATACTTTTTACACAAAGTTACCGCTGACTCTGTCAGCAGTCTGCCTCTCAGCTTCTGTTTATTACCAGGCTTTTCTTAGCTCTTCAAGGACTTGGTTTTGGTGTCCTGGTGGGCCAAGGACAGAGGCAGATGTTTGGGTTGAACATGTGCTTGGGTCTAAGTGCGCTGCACCCCAGTGTGGACTTCTCTGAACAAGACCTGTGTCTTGCAGGGCTGAATCCCTACTGACTGAAACTGTGCCTGCAGTTACAGAGGCTAATTGTGATAATGGGGAAAGAGAGAGAGAGAAAACCACATTTAAAAGAGCTGGTTTGGGTGTCTCAGAATTGAACAAAACCATATGTGGGTTCTGGTGAAGCTGCTTAGGGTTTTCTTTAATGCAAAAATGTGGCTGTTCACGCCATGCTCTTGAGAGGAAACATGAAGCTCTACAGCTGAACCGGGTGGTGCATGACCTCCAAGACCTCGTCCTGGGTGACCCTGGGCCAGCGATCCAGTCTGCGTCAGCACCTCCCTACCTCCACCGCTGTGGGCCTGCGCAGGGAGGGGGACACTGCACCAGTGGCACATGGCTGCAGTCTACTGTGGTGACCATCTGGACTGCGGAAAGGATAAGGAAGGGAGGATGTATATTTTTCCTTTGCTGGGAAGCCGCAAAATGGATGTGGATGGTTGTGGATAACTGCAAGGATACTTTGGTCCTGCGAACTATGGTCAGTTTGCTTCCTAGGAAGACTCAGTCTCTGCAAACTAAAGCTTGCATAAACCCTTGTTTGACAACGGGCATGGTGAACTCATAGCCCCCCTCCTTCCCTCAGATATTTTGATAATAAAGGAATTTCTGATGGAAAAGCATTGCACTAATTCTGTCCCCTCCCAAGCACCACCCTTCTTGGCTCCTTCGGAAACTGATGAAGTAACCAGCCACAGCTTCAGTTTGCTCTAAATAAATATCTGATTCAGAGTAAGATCATGGCAAAAGAGATCTCATCGTGAAAGCTGTAACACAGCCTCTTTCCATTTAAGCACCGCTAGCTGGTCCGGCATTTGCAGTAGGCTGGATTTCCCATATTGCATCACTCTGGGACAACCTAGCTTTAAAAAGAAGAGGTTGCCCTGGGAGTTAAGAGAACTGAACCAGACTCAGTGCTGAATGCGAGGTAGTGGAAGAAGTGTTTTTCTGCAAAGCTTTGCCTTTGTGTGTCTGACAAATCTGGTTCAGCTTGATCTGCTGTGTAGTGTTAGGAAAGAAAACAAAGTAATCAGAAAAGCAACACTGGTTTAAACCACAATATCGTGTCAATTTCAAACACAATTTGTGGAATTCTGTTTTGTCACTGTGCACTTACCTAATTCTTTACCAAATCCTCCTAGCACCCTCCCCCCAAAACCCTCATCACTTCTAAATGATTTAAAGACGGAAGCAAAACAAAACACACACCCCCCATCCAAAACGCCTTAGTTAAAAATAGTTTCAGTTATTCAGTTTTAGTTAGTGAAGGCTGGATCTCTGCTTCTAAGCACTTGAAATCCTTTCCTGAATCCATCTGAGTTCAGCAAAAATGGTTCTGGTTTTGATAACTTCTACACCTAATTCTCATGTTAGAGCGTTTTGAGTTACTTGGCACCAAGATCAATTGCACTGTGAGTCCCCGGAAAGAAATGCTTGCGTTGGCTAAGTGGTGGGAGAAGCTATCTAGCAATTGCTTTACAGGAAGTATTTCCTAGCATATTTTGTTCTCTCCTGCTTATTGAATGTAACAACTAACATAGGAAGGGTGAAGGATGTGGCTTTCAGCATGTCCTTCCACCTCTCCCATCTGAATGCCATCACACATCTCTCTTCAGTCTATTAAATGAGATACTTTTAAAGTTCTCTCCTGAACAACTTTATTTAATCAGTTTCAGTTAGTAAAAAAGATTTAGCCAACAGCTATTTCCCTTACGCGGGCTTGCAGCTCACGAACAAAACAGCTCCCTGAAGAGTAAGAACGGAGTTCATTGAGGAATGCGCTAATGAAAGCTGGATGACTTTCCCTCATTAGGTGTAATTACTTTAGGTTTTGCAGGCTGTCTTCTATGGGGTGTCCTTCCTGGCTGATGTGTTGAGACTAATTAAGAAACTGCGATGTGCTAAGTGCGTAACTTCCAGCAGAGACCTTCTTTTCAGTGTCCTGGCTTTCCCAGTGTCCACAGTAAGTAACCTCTGTATGTAAAAATAATGTTTGCATAAATGATTAGGGCCGTATAGCATAACATGCACATGTATAAAATAGATAAGAACTGTAGGCTTTCTTTACCAACTGAAAATGGATTTGGACTGTTTAGAAGAAGAAACAGTGCTGAGCCTGTCATGGTTGAATGCAAAGTCTCTTGCTCAAACTTTAGGGTTGCTGTCCCTGAGCAAACACAGATTGACCCCAAAGGGTGAATGAGGTGTAACCTTTCTGTTAATCTCACAGTCCAAATAGCTGTGGATTTATCGACTTAGGTAATTTCTCTGAAGGGCAGCGCGGGCCAGGAGGATATGAGAGGGTACCAAAGAGGCAGCGGCGAAATCTCACATCTGCTTCTCTGACTCCAGCATGGCTTTAAATAAGCACCGGAGAGAAACTGATTCATAGGACAATAATTATAGTCACAGCCTACATCAGATCCACCACGGATCACCTACTCCCACACAGATAATGCTGTTTAATGGAATTCTGTTTATCTGGTGCTGTGGGTTCAACAGGAACCGATGGGTTACTTATACATGTAGGTACCGCTCTGTGCGTGTGATGCCTGCAGCCACTTCTGAATCTCAAAGGGCTGAGAAGCTCTGCTTAAATCTGGTCCACAGCAGCTCAGCCAGCTGGCTCACTAAAAAAGTCCTGCCAGGGATGGAGACAGAGAGACTGGCTAATTATCTTCCCTGCACAGCAGGATTCACGATGCTGCTGTCATATCCCCTCCAGGCACCCCCACCGTGCCTGCAGGACAGGGTAGTCTCATTCTTCCAGCATCTCACACCTCTGATTTCCAATCCCAAGCACAAAGTGTTCTCAAATACAAAGCCAGGCCAAAAAAGTGCAAATCAGCTTCCAGGTATCAGTAACCCATGTCAGGGTTCATTTCCTCCAGTTAAGTTCTCCCACTGTAAATCTTCCTATATTGGGAAAAGAATGGGTACCCTCAGTGCAGCTTGCACCTGCAGTTTGGGAACTAGGCATATGAATTGTGAAGATAAGGGTAAGTTTTATGTGAACTGTCTTACCAAGATCTGGTTTTACTTTGTTACTGATTAGAACAAATGCTGTGGCTTCACAGCCAAACCCTCAAGAAGAACTTCTGGACCATCAAAAGATCCCATTTGCAAAGAAAAAAAAAAAAAAAAGAAAAAAAAGTTGTTTAAAGCTAATCTAGTATTTCACAGAAAATGTCAGTGTTGGCAGTTCATAAAGGAGGCTTTTCTCACAGTATCAGAATAGAGCACTGTACATCAGAGAGTAAATTCTTTATGTTGTAGCATGGGAGATACATGAGTTTATCTGGCAATATCACCATTTTTCATGTAGGAGATGTTTTGCCTTCTCAGAACTGAAAGCACTAGCCAAATCCTATCACAATTATGTTTGTCTTTCATTTTGAAATTTCTTTCATTTTGTATTTTGGTTCCAGTTTGTTTCTGTATCTTTTTGGACACTGTATACCTACAATCGAGAGCTGGTTTACCCCAAAAGCCTTGACGGAGTCATCCCGCTCTGGTTAAATCACGCTATGGTGAGTAAGAAACAACATTGCCTCTTGCAGAGAAGAGAGACTTTGCAATGCGTGTCCTGCTGTTGCACTGTGTCGCTTTCCAGAAGAGTTTCACGGCTTCTTCTTTCTCACCTCCTCCTTCCTACTTATCTGAATCTGATGTTGAGTTGTATGCAGCAAACAGATGCGTGTGCTTGAAGTCGCCTCAAGAAGCCTTTCAGCACACAAGGAATGTCAGTGAATTGGTGCTTGTCAAACCTCTGAAGTCAATGAAATGATGTGTAGTCATAAGGAAAAAAAGAAATCTTGGTTATTGGAGCTCAAAAAATAAATTGTTTCTGCAAAAAGAAGTCTATGAGATACAAAATGGATGGGAGTATAACAAAGCAGTTCTTAATTTTTAAAAAAGGTAAAAGAAGCAAAGAGCATCTGACAGCTCTACAGCTAATAAGCTAATGTGTGCACGGCTTTGACTAGCTGAATTGCAATGATTGTTTACAGATTTTTCTATAAATACTTTCCAGATTTCTCCTTCATTTGCTCTGGCTGTTTTTATGATGTGTTGAATAATCACATATTTCTCATCAGTCAAGTGTAAGGAGGCTGACAGTAACATGGAAACCGTGGGTGGATTGTAAGGTCAGAGAGGCCTCGTGGGGCTACAGGGAAGGGGGAGAGAAGGGAGAGGTTCAGCGCTAGACTGAATCAGAGAAGCCAAAAAGTATGAAATAATTGCATAGAAGACTCATTTCTCTCCAGACTTCATTTCTTAAGCACAATGCTTTGCAACCCACCGCAGCAGTTCCCGATGCGTGTCGAAGGTACGTGCGGGAAGCTTCAGGGTTTCTGGCTGAGGACACTTGCTAAAGGTTTTGAGCAGCCACTTGATTTAGACAGGCGTATGCAGATACGTGTGCCTGGAATTCAAACACGCATAGGCATGGCCGCATTACTGATATCCGAGTGACGAACTGCAGCCATCGTGCACGTTTAATCTTATCACCTGCTTGCTACCCACCAATTCATCTCCAACAGGGCCTTTACGTGGTTGTCCAAATATCTGCACAGATGCAAATGGGCACCACTCTCTCTCAAAACCATCGTCCACCAAGAAGAAAGATTCCTTGTGTCCTCAGCGTCACACTGGCTCCAGGTCTGGGATTTGGTATGGGCGACTCGTCAGAGTTTAAAATCTTTGTGGTAGTCGAGTTGCTGGGGAAGGGGAGGGCACAGGGTGGAGCTGAGAAGAGATGGGCTTTGCTGCTTGTTTTAATCCCGGCACACAGCTGAGAATTTGCCCTTTCCATTTCCACATTTGTTTATGACATGGGAAGGTTGAGAGGTGCTAGAGCGTACATTTTTCTTTCATGTGCAAGAACTCTTTGCAGCAATCCCTGTATTAACTTCTTTCTTACCCTTCCTACATCTACATTTCATAATAGAGTCATCCTGACAACAACAAAAAGCTTTTCCATTTTGGAAATGTCAAAAACAGGTGTTAAAAAAGGAAAACAATTCTTCCTCAAAATTATTTTGACGAGACAGAAACTTCACATAAAGCAAAGCTCTATCACAACCTAGTATTTTATTTCTAAAGCTCTTACTACACTGCAGACATCTTGTGCTTGACAGTTCCTGGGTGGGAAATCTTCCTTCCAAGTGTAAAACATCTGCCACCAGCGTAGGCCGATCCCCGCTATTGACAATCCCCACATTTTGGGACACCTTCTAACAGGTGCCTTCAGGCTTAGCTGAGGTATTTCTTTCTTCCAACCCAAAATATCTGCTGGGAACACTGGGAAGATCCAGGGAGCTACTGACACTTTAAGGGACAATCTCCAAGTTCTGATTGCCTGGGTTCATTTCCTTGCACATTGCTAGACTTTATGGCTCTGAGATTACAGACGTTTCATGGCAGACTGAGGCAGCATCTAGCTGGCTTTAGTGGAAAAAGACATTGGTGTATCAGCAGTAGACATCAGTGCCATATCATTCGCAGTGGGAGTATTTTTTTTTTCACTCAGTCTATTTTAATGTTGTAAACAGGGAAAGCATATGTTGTTATGTAACTGAAGAGTGAACCTAAAAAATAATCATGCAAAAACACTTCAGGAATACCAACCTCCTTGACTTTGCAGTGATGCTGCAGCACCTTCCTTGCAAAAATGAACTAGCCATTTATTTTTCTCACATTTACTGCTGGGAAAGTCGTTGCCCACCTGATAGCCCAGAGTTGTACAGAGAGCATTACGTTTTAGGCATGTTTTTGCACTCTGAGCAGAAACATTTTCTGTTTTGCAGAAAGGATGGCTAATGCAGGAAGGAATCTTGCTAATATTTGAAGGAGGCCTAATACTCCAGACTGCCTGGGTTTCTCTCTTTGCCTTTCTACGAGTTTAACCCAAGGGCTGCGCCTCAGTTTCCACTTCTGTTTGCCTGGGATAATTATGTTTTACCATCTTTATACAAAGCTTTGAGCTTCATGGATGAAAAAAACTCCGCCCTAATTATGTCTCAAGCACACTTATTTTATTTGAACAAGACTTTCAAAGTGGAAGATGGCTTAGACAAAAGATATGCTGGCCAATTTGTCAAGTGAAATTGTTTATTTCTTTCCCAGTCATCTCTTTTCAAGCAACATCTGGATACTCTCCAGAAGGCAACTAACTGCTGGAGACAGCTTGGATTAAATCACATGCATGTATTATTCAACTTAATGGCAGTATAGGGGAACACTACATTTCGAAGGGGCTGACAGTATTGAACGCTAAACAAAGAGGGGCAACAGTGGGTCAGAACAGATCACTCAAAAACATTTTAATCTATAACAAAAGAAAAGATACGCATCAACATTGACCAGATGTGTTCACAAAAATGGTAATGGTACAACTGCCTTTTTGTAAAGGAGGTTTATATTTTCAGCCTGTAAGGCACAGTTGTTGTAAAATGCAAGTGTTCTTGTAAAAACCACAGTTCTCTTTATTTTCAGGTTGCAGCTAAGTTTAGTTTAGCCATCTCTTTTCCTAGTTTATTCTGTAGCTGTGTTACCCTCTCACCTTGACAAAAATCAGCATTCTAGTGTCCTGGGCACTTTACTGACACCTAGTTATGAACTGTGCATGGTCTGAAGGCCTTGTAAGATAAGTAACTAAAGAATAAAAAAGGAGGGGTGGTAAATGGAGGCACAAAAGAAAAATTACTTACCTGGCAGTCTTTCAGCAAAGATGACAACAGACCCCACATGGCCTGAGCCTCTCAAGCTCCTTTGCGCTTTGCCCCGATGTAGCTAAGCAGTATCTGAATGTAAAAAGAAAATACAAGGGAGTGAAAGAACAACCTGGGTGCATACAATTAATTTTCCCCTCCCTGAAGCAAGCTGCCAATGACCTGACAGTAAGAATACCAGCAAGACTTGCCATGTCCCCTCTCACCTTGGAGCTTCTTGGTATCTGCAAGCTGCTTGGGTTCTGCCTGCCTAGCTAAACCATTACCTTCCCTAGTGTGGCCACAACTACATCAACAGAAATGTTATTTTGGATCAGTATGATTTACTTCCATCTGGAAAAGAAAACAAGTTATATGAATACAAATTACTCTTACTTTTATGTGAGGGCATCTACATGAAGGATTATATCTTCCTACAGCTATTTTAGGAAGCTGCTGCAACACTAACCAACCAAGGGGGTGCCAAATCAGTACGTGGAGCAGAACCCGCTTGTCCATGCCACTCTAACTGGACTCCTGCTCCAGATGTGTTCACAAGAACCACCTCAGGTTCACCTTTGACCATCTTAAACGATTCTCCTTGCAATTGGTATTTAATGCTTAATAATTCTTGCATATTTACACAAAAGAGAAACATTTCCATTTGTTTGCATTTCACAGTATCTCAATTTTAAGCTGTCTGACAACTATGGACATTTATAGGCTTCCAATTACATTCAGCTTTTGGCAGAGAAGAAGAATGTGCGTGTGAGGGATATGGCGCATGAAATTAATCACCCCACACATGTAAGAGCAAAGATGCTTAGCTTTTCCCAGCAGTACATGGGGTTTGTTGTTTCTTTTTTTTAAAAGTTTCATTTTTGTTGACATAAGCCCATTTCCTCCGGGAGAAAGTATGTGTTTCACAGACCAATGTTATGGCAGGGAATCCTCCCTGGCTGCTGTTACCCCGGCGTGCACAGGTGCAGGCTCCATCACCCACCCCATGAAGGAACAGCTGGAGACAACTATTCCACAGCAAAGGATGTGTCACTTCAGTCTCATGTCAGCTTCCAGCTGCAGTGCAACATCCGTTTCTTAGACTACATATCTAATGTCAGGGAGAAATGCAATTAAAATTCTGGCATTGACACAGAGGCAAAACATTTGCTAGTAAGCAACAGGATATTCAGCCAGGGCCTTATTTCCAAAAATGCATGTGTGCATGCAGGAAATGTTATCTCTGAAGCTCTTTTACCTTTGATCATAGAATTGGTCTGATGTTTCATTCATTTTTCACAATAACGCTCCCAAACTACCTACATGTCTCAGAAAAAGCAGAAAAAAAAAGTTAGATTTCAGATGAGCATGAGCAGACCTGGAAAGGGCAGAAACAGAGAGTAGCTGACAGTTCAGAGAGGAGTGCTGCTGGAGTTAAATTGAGCAAGAGCTTCCTGACTAATTTGTCACCACACCTGCTCAGTAACAGGACTCCTTGTGCCTCCTGCTCTATCCGTAAAATAAATCTGTGGTTCCCTGAAAGTGCGCTGGTGGCTGAGAATATAAAAGACAGGTAGTAACTCCAAGGGAGAATTATTTCTTTAACTAAATATGGCAATGTACTAGTTAAAGAAATAAAAAGAAAAGTAATGCTTAAGCTCCTCCCACCCTGAAAAATAGAGGTTGAGAGAGGAAGAAAAATGTGTAAGGACAGATTACAATAGAAAATTTTAAAGCAGGCATTTGAATGAAGTCAGTATCATAGCAAAATAAATCAAAAGAGGGAATTTGTTCCAAAATGAAGCCAAGAAAGGAGAGAGCATACAGACATTCAGAAAATTACGAGGAGTATAAAACTAAATAGAGGTTATGGTGACAGGAAGCCATTTAGTTTTATTACGCTCAGATAACACAGGCTGTAATTGTTTATGAAAGCATCCAACCCATGGAAATTTCCGTAGACAAGAGGACATTTCCCAATAAAGAGCTGAATAACTGAGTAAACACCTCAAGGGTCAACCAATGAACACTGGCTTCATGAGCCTCATAAGACACCACCGAAGTGGGTTTTTACTTTTTCTTTGCAGTAACATACCGATGGAGAAGGTACAAGCATGACTATCAGCCATGAGTGGCTGTCAGCACACAAGCTCTGCAGGGAATTTGTCTGAGAGGAGAAACACGGGCAGTTTTTCAAAAGCACTTGGTGTCCAACTGTGCCCAGTGGAGTTTAGCTTGGCCAATGGTAACTGTTTCTGAAAATTCCCCCGCTAAAGTCTCACATGTTAATGGAAAGCAGACACATAGATGCAGATGAATTAGAAACAAACAGCTTTGGTCAACTGAGGCATCATTTCCTTCACTCTGGAGTCAAACAGGGTCAAACCGAGTCAAACTGCGATGCACACGTTAGCCATACAAGTGATCTCAGTAGCTCTGGGGAGATTATTCATGGGCTTAAAACTCAGCCTAGGCTGGAGACTGCAGCTGAACACAAACTCTACCCAACCCTGTCTTCTCAGCCCCAGGAAACTTGCTTTTACTTATATTCTTAACAGCAAACAAGGATTTAACATTGAATAAATACACAAATCACTCAAAATATGGGAAGTAAAAATTCCATATGGCTTTACCAAACAGTGGAAATAATATCCAGAGAGGACTATTCACCTCAGTTTAAACTCATGAACCTGAAACGTATCCTGGGAAACATACAACATAGGCTAGGAAACAAAAAAATAAAGAAGCAGGAGAATTTTATAATTTCATTCTTCTCCACAGGAGATGAGTCGACATGCCAACATTTCAGATAAAGTTCAGCATACGTTTAAGAAACTTTCTTCTCCCTCTATTCATATGCCAGAATTTATGAGCAACAAAAAGAATTTTGCAATTTCACAACTTGTTCAGATTCACCTGAGTTTGTCAGGAAAAAAGCAAAGAAATAAACCCAAGTTACAAGTCACAGTAAGTGCCAAAAAGAGCCAGAGAGAATGTTAAAATCACATGTTTGGCATCAGAATTCAGATTATAAGTGTGATTAACTAAATGTCTCTGATAATTTTGAAAGTCCCATGACTTTTATCTTTCCACTGTACAAATAAATCTTTTTTAAAAAGACATTTAAAATACTTCTGTCCTTACAAAATTTGTAAGCCAAAAGCATTCCTCAACAAACAGAGGTTACTAGACAAGTAAATATGTTAATATTTCAAAGAACATAAAAATAAGTACTGACAGGATTCCTGCCAAGAGACGAAAAAAGCTCTCCGATTCAGTTCGTTCCACTGATAGCCTGATCAGTGCACACAGCTATTGTTTTAGCCTGTTTTCCTTACCTTGGAGTGAAATAGGTTTTTTCTCCCTCTGTGATAATTATTTTTGACAGTTTCACTGTTTATATGTGAAACTGAGAAACTGCTAATTGAAATAAAAAATGAGTCACTGTTTCCAGCAATTTTTGCCAATGTTTTGATCTGTGTCAATCTGAGCTTAATAAGTTTTCTTTAAAGCAAGAGGCAAAATTGTATATTTTAATTTGGCCCCATACAAATACTGCACTCTTCAGCTGTACGTCAGTTTAAGGATATAAAGCACAGCTAAATAGGGTTGAAAGTATATTTAATGACCATGCACTAGAGATCTATGGTAAAAATAACGCGAATGAGAAAATACGTCTTTTTTGTTGAGGACATGAGAAGTCTTTAAAGCCTTTCAGCAGATATGATTAACTGTGATATATGGTCTATCACTAACGATGCTGCCAAAGTCAACGTCTATCAGCTGTGAGAGGGAAATCATTTGGAAAGCCAACTGCACGTTCTAGGCAAAGGGCAGGCTTTGCACCCCGTAGCCAACTACATGTTCCTCTGGTGTCTGCTGTATAAATACGCATCTGCTCTTGTAAATATGCTCAGTTATTCGGTAGAAATTCCACCATGATTTTACTGTTAATGCCACTTGGCACTTGGTTCAGCAGAAATAACATGAAGGCACTAGTAAACTCTGGGATAGCAGAAGTGCAAGGGAAGATGTTCCCCTGTGTTTATTTGGCCTGGGGTGTATGTGCACATGAAAAGGAAGGGGGAGGAGGGAGGGGGTGGGCAGGGAGGGAAGAAGCTTTATATCTGCAAAGGGAAATTGCTAAACCAAAAAATTTTCATCCTGGACATGCATTAAGTAGCTGAGAACAATTGTAGAAATCTGTCTCAAGAAGGCATTTGCATGGCAAGTTTAAATGGCTCTACCAAAAGCATGTCTAGTTAATATATACAGTGATTTTCTCTGACTAGGAACAAGCTAATAATCTATTAATAAATACAATTGGATTAATATATGGCAAAATATTTTTTAAAAGATACAATGATTTGTACAGAAGACACAGCAGATACTTTAATAAGTCATGTGCCGGTGTCGTCACTGGACTTGGGAAGAAAGCAGCTTTCCTATGCCACTTTTTTTTTTTTTTTCCTTTTTCCTTATCAGGTAGATCCAAGAAGTTTAACAAACTGTTCACAAAACAAGAGGTGGACTGCCCCACTCCTGAATGCTTTCACTGCTCTTTGAAGTGGAAGCACCCTTCCAGGCAACGGGAAGCTTGGCTTCAAGCCCCTGAGAATCAGGCAGAGCAGAAATTTGAACCTGCCCCTTCCACTAAACTCTTGACTATTTCCAAAAGCAGCCAAATTTTCCAGCTTTGACAGTAACTTTCAAACTTCTTTTCATTTACGGGCCCTCGGGTATTTTCTCCATCGCCATAAGTGGAGAAGCCTGCCAAATAATGAGTAGTTAAGCAAATCAGCATTTTCTAAATCAACCTAGAATAAAAAGAAGATCTCCCAACTCTCTTTCACAACCACTACCAGTTTGCCACTCACCTGCAGTGCCAATGCCTGTGTTAGAGCAGTGGGCTCCCCCTCGCCACCCCCAGCTTGTTGCTCCCTGTGACTGTATCATGCTGTCCGCATGTTAGTGTGCTGCTGCAGGACACTGGACATCATCCAGAGCGGTGCTGCTTGCTCCCGTGAGGCAAATGAGAAATTGAAGAGGAGGTGCAAAGCTCGGCTTTTCTCTCCTCTTCTGCCTTTCCTGTGGGGTTCACGTACCGTAAGGAAGTGCAAAGATGTATGAACTGAGAAAGAGAAGACGTTGGCTAAGCGAGTGGAGATGTTGGTGGCCTTAGTCATGATACCTTGCTCCCGTCAGAAGCAGAAAGCCCCCATTTCTCCATGCTTTCATCCTCTGCTTCTTGATGTGTGCACTTGCTCTGGCTCTGCCCTTGGTAGCTAGTTCAGGGCAGAACTGATGCTGGGTCAGAGATGCCCAGAGGGTGCTTGGCAGTCACTCAACTTGTCTAGCTTCTCCTGTAAAGGGCTTGCCCAGCTCCCCTAGATGGTCATTTCCCTGCTTGCGCTTGCTACGTATTTCCCGGTATAAAGCTACATCTCTCTTGAGAAAAAAAACAAGCCAGATGCCCTTGGTCCTACTCACAATGGACATGGAGAACTTGCCCATCGCAGTCATCACTGTATCAACCTCTCAAGCCTTTGAAATTTCTTTCATCTTCCTTTTCTCTCCAGATGCAACAACGCATTCAGTCCTGATTTCTACGCCTATCTTCGAACAGCTTTTGGGTACCCTAAATCAGAGACAGAGTGCCAGCCAAAACCTCATCAATTCAAGTGGAACAGCATAGTGACTTCCCAGGTCTTTCTTAACACTATATCCCTGTTAATACCATCCCAGAACGCCACATGCTTTTTCTGTTAAAGCAGCATCATACTGCTGACTTGTACTTATTTAACATTCACTCTGAGAACAAAAAGCTGCAAACTAAGGGAATAAGTATATAAAATAACCCCCACTTAAAAACGGTTCACTTCAACAAAGGGTTATTTCACCAGGTCACTCCTACTAAATCCCTCTTAGGACAGCAATAATACAGCTGGAACAACAAGCCTACAGTTGTTAAAAGTGTTTAAATGAATTAAAGGACTGGAAAGGACATTTGTGTATCCCAAAGGAATTTTGTAGCCCACTGGATGTCAGATGAAAACCAGGACTTTATATCCACTTTGCATAATGGACAAATCCATTGCAAAAGGCTAAAGCCTAAAAGCGAGGACAAAGTGCAAGATTTCCATCATTTCTGTCTTGCATGGGCATTTTGGTTTTATTCAAAGACAAACTGTTGACCACCTATGGAAAATAAACCTTTTTTTTAATCATTCTAAAAGCAGCTTAACACATAGATTTCTGACTAAATACAGTTACAAGGATTATATATGAAAACTGTGTGCATTGAAGACATTTTTCTGGTTAAATGAATCCAGGAATCACTTGTACTTATACGAGACCTCTGCTATCAACCAAGGGGGTTGTAGAGCTGAAGACTGTCTTTGTGAAACAGAGCAGAGACAAAATCTCAGTGCCAGTGAGTGAGAGGAACTGGAACATCAAATAAATCCTTTCCATCTCTTTTCTTTGAAAAATGATAACTGAGACGGAAGGGTTATTTGGTAGTGGGACAGCCAGGTATGACTGGCAGCTCCTGGGGTGCACTGGGCGGCCTGAGGGAGGATGTGCAGCTTCCAGTGAGCTGTCACTTGGCAGCAGCAGATAAAAATGGATGTCCGCCTCTTAAATAAATAGGTAAAGAATGTTTTCATGGATGCTGTTTGTAGCTGAACGTGTTTTTAAAGAATTTCACATGTATTTGTGGCAACTAATACTATAAATATACAGCAATAAAACTTTGACACCACGCTACTATATCAGACACTCAGCACAGCTTCTGACAAATATGTACACTGAAGGTACTAGAACCACTTCCTTGGGACAAGAGGAAACTTTATACCATACACCCAGCAGGTTGTGCCTCTAGGATAAACAAAAAAATCATTAGTGTGGTGTTTTTTTCTGTTTAAAAGTCTATCTATCTTTTCTCTGCTGCCCTTCCGCCTTCCCTCTCCTCATCTACCCATGAAGCTATTTGCTTAATTAATAGGAATTTAACCAACTAGTCAGCTACAGTTGTTGCTATAGTTTTCTTCTGTTGCATCTCATTGACTGCTTTTGCTGTGTTGTTCCCCAGCGCTGTTTAGGGCTTCTGTCCTTAGGTATTGCAACACAAAACAGTTATCTTGCACAAGGAATACTACAAAACTTTTAGTGGGGAAAAATCACCCCTAGAAATTATTTTCTCAAGTTGCCACATATCACCCAAGAAGTTGAGGCCTTAGCAGCCCAAGAGCCCCATATTGTCCATTTAACATCTGAGTCCAGAAGGATTTCTGCTGTGCTCCCATCTTTCCCACTGTGAGGGGCACCCCTCCTGGAGGCAGCTCCCCACCACAAAACAGTCAGTGCCACCAAGCTGTCTGCCCTGTGCTGAAAATCCTCCATGCTCATTTATCATCATAAAAGTGCTTGAAACTGAAGCCTCTTAACACAATTCAAACTCCTTGACAAAAGAAGGGAGAAGGAAAAAAGACCTTCTCCAGCCAGCTAACTCTTGCTAACTAACTCTTGCTTACTAACCCTTGGTTAAGCTTGTTTGAAGTTCCTTCATCAGCTTGAATCGCAGCTAACTTAAGTCCTCTGTATGATTACCACCATGTTGTCCAGTTTACAAAGAGAAGCACAACACACTGCAGTTGCACTGGAGTAAATAAGAAATGACAATACATAAAATACAATAATGACTTGAAGAGAACATGAAGGCAATTCAGCAATTGCTTAATGAGTTCAGAGAAGAGGCTTTTGACATTGTCAAGTGCACATAACAATAGACTTCAATATCTTTGGTACTCTAGTGGGAATTACCAAAAAATATATTACATTATAAAATGTAAAAGGAAAGCTCACCTATTATCAAGTAACACAGAACATTCTACAGGCAGACCTCATTACAGTACTTTCTACAGCGTACTAACAAGAAAATTTCCATGCTCGTTACCGCAGGGGTACTTCTTCACTATAAAAAAAAAATATGAAGTGTTTGCATTTGTATACAATTACATTCAGTATTGTTAAAAAATCCTTTGCCCATAGGCAGGCTCTTGACCTTTGTGATCAGCAATGACTGAAGGTGAGGCACCGCAACCGGCCAGTGATAGACTCTCTTTTCTCCTCAGCACACAGCTATATTGCCATTTGCTCTCCTGGAAATCCTTGCCACGCCGCACCGTTACCCAGCAAAGAAGAAGGGATTGATCCTATTAGGATTTGTCGCTTTTCTGTATATCAGTTGGTAAGAATTGCGTACTTTAAAATATTTTCTTCAAGTGATCTACTTTGTAAAAGAAGGCCAAACGCTGTACTTATTTAAGTTCCCTCCCAGTCACATGGGAGACAGTAGTCTGTGGAGAAGTCATTTAAACTTCAGCTGAGCCCCATGAAAACTATTTCCAGACACAGGCAGAGCAGGTTTCTTCAAACATAGTACAGGTCCTGAGACCATACATAGTATATCCCGCTCTTCTAAGGCCTCTTATAGAAAAGCAACTAAATTGCCATAAACATAACTTGGAATTATTTCTGCTGGGCTGGAGTTGTTATTTCTACCAGTACCACCAAACTGACCTCCGCTCGCTGTCTTGGTCACTGCAAAACCACCAAATCTCAAAGGTCTGGGGGTCACAGGAGCAGAAGAGGAGTAAAACTCAGTTTGGTATTTGGCAGGGACATATGGCTGGGTTTAGAAACCTGAGACAGAAAATGATACTCAGAGCCAGGTGCAAACTGATGGGTAGCAAGGAGGCATCTGCCCCACTACCACCTCCCACTCCACCGGTGGACACCGCCTACATTTCCAGCAATGTGCCACAGTTGATCTCCAGCCTGTTGGAGGGTGATCCTGAGACAATAAACTATATTTAATCAGGCCCCCCACCAGCCCATAGCCATCCACCCACCTCCTCTGTGTGTCAGGCACTCCTGGAGCTGGGTTTGCATCCGCTCCTGCTCGTTGCATCCCAGCTGCAGTGCCGGGGTCTGGAGGCACTGCCCACTCCATCTAGCTATGGGCAGCTGCCAACACTTCAAGCCACTCTGAGGATGCCTCCTAATGAGACTCAGCTCAGGAACAGGTCCATATCGTTTCAGGGTATGCTGCGGTATCACTTTCCAGAGCTCAGGAAACACCCAGGCCTTAGAGCGGAGGATACAGAACAACTGGTTAGCAGAGAGGTGACTTGTCCTCATGCAAAGATTTCCGAGAAGTCACTGGGACTATGAGGGAACCCATCCTTCCCATTCCTACCCACCAGTTCCCACTCTCAGCTAAAGACTACCTTCATCCCACCAAATGAAAATCCGGAATAGAAAATAAACTGCACAGACAAAACGTTCTTGTGACTTGAAACCCATCAGAGTGGCTGTGGAAGCAATGGACTTCACTGCTACATTACGTAAACAAGTTAGTAGACATTTACCCCAATCCAGCCCAGAGCCTAATAGGATTGTGACCATGGCTTCCTAAATTCCTTTACTATGTTCTGGTTCACTCTGTTGCTTAACGGCAGCTTTGTTTTGTTTGTGTTCTGACAGTATTTGGGTTTTACTGCCTTTGAGACCAGATGGCTCTCCAGGCAACTGTTGCAGTCATGTGTGCCGTGCTTTCCCCTACAGCCCGTATCAACTGAGCAATTTCACCCGACAGGAGATACAGCTCATGCCAGGACCCAAACCCTCATTAAAGGCTGAAGAGCAACAAATGCGTCAACACATTTGAGCCCTCCCAGTATCTTCTCTGAATTGATGTTGCAATGGTGCTGCCGGGGTCCTGAGTGGAAAGTGGTCCCTTAGAGCACTTGTCCGCTGTGTTCCTGGGCCCTGATAACTAGATAAAAGATGTTAGGATTTCAGTACTGCTGCTTTCTATCCTCCCGAGGCAGCAAGGAACCTCCTATCTGCTTTCTTTTTGTCTCCTTGTCTTGGTTCCCTGCAACCAGACAACAACTTTCAACTAACAGAAAAATTTTTTTAGCTTGTGCAGTGAAGTCTTAACGCGTGTACACATTTTACTATTGGTGCTGCAACCTGGTGATTTAATAGTCCCATTTGGGCACCTTAGGTTTTGCAAGCAACAGAGTCCTTCCTAAAAGCTGATCCTTGAATTGCCACTGTCATCGCTGTGCTTCCCCTTCCTCAGCATCGATGGCCTGAGAACTGACTGGCCCCTGCAAGGCAATAGAGAAAGCGAGCAGCCTTGCACCAGGTACCTGCCTCTGAGCAGGGCTTCACTATAGCTTTTAATACCCATAGTGTTCAAAAAGGAAAAATGGCTTTCAGCTGTGGGACACCAGGGCTAAGAGAACCTTTAGGCATGTTAGTTAATTTTTGCTAGGATGGATCTTGCATCTCCTCGTTGCATTAAGTAACATCTTACTCCTGGAGTCACCACACTGAAAACAGTGAAGAATATATAAATTTTAGAACTGCCATTTTAAATTTTTAAAAGGAGGTAACAGCAGATTGCCCTTTCCCATTTCAGGGGTAACAGATCAGTATATCTTAAGATATATTAAGATATATTAAGATATCTAAACCTTAATCATCACAATTTTGCATGTCTTCAGAGAAAAGTTCAAAGTTCATTTGCAAGGGAATATAAATCATTATAGATTGCACTTTGTATACAAAACTAAAATACAAAAACCCCCAAACCAAATTAAGTCTAGCCTGATGGCTTTCTGGTAGTATGTCCATATTCCACCTCTGTTAGGAATCAAAATATTTTATCGTCACTGCATGCTCATTTTCAGTCCGCAACCTTTTAATTTTGAATTAACCACAGTCTCTGAGAGCTCATATGTGGCCAAATACGTTCTTTTGTCCTTTTTGGATCTTCTCATTTAATAATTTCCTAGTGATATCTTTTTTTCCCCTTCAGTGAGTGCGGTGGTCCCATTAACACTAACGGACAGGTAATAAGAGGACAGGATAAATTCCCCCATTGCATCCAGCTGTACTATGACAGCACATCTCCTCTCTCTGGTATCTATATGCTGTCCTCTATCCTATAGCAGTTTGGCAACTTTGGTTATACCCAGGGCTGTTATCTCAGTCCATACTCCCTGTAATTCTGGGCATCGTCTGCTTCTTACTCACTCACTGATATCCAAGGTAAAATCTTGGTAAAAATTGAAATTTGGTAAAATGAAATCTTCAGAATAATAAGCCTCTGAATCGTGCATGTATATTTAACAGGTGATTACCCATAAGAAATGAGAAATATGTATTTGCAAGTTGTAGGGTGCATTTTATGAAATCCCTAGCAAAAAAAAGAAAACCCCAAAACTAAAACCAAAACCTGTCAACCATCTGTTATCAAAATGAGTAAGTTCAGGAATCTGGAGGTATGCCCCGAGACAAAAAACCTGGCAGCACTCATCTCCCACCAAGTCACAAAGCTGAAAGTGTTTTAGTGCTCCTGCATAGTCATTTATTTAGGTTTGAAAATATGGGTTGGAGCGCTTCATATGAGGCGTGCCAGCTGGCCAAATTGTATCAAGATAATCTAGCTCCTCATTATATAAAATAAAGGTGGTTGGCACTCTCTGTTTTGCTGTTTGAGAAAATAGTACCCCTGTGCAGTGAAGAACGCCTGCTGACATTTGCAGGGGCTCCAGTTAGCACTTGGTCATCAGTGTTTCTGCTCAGCCTCTTTGTGGCCTTTTGTGCAGGATCCTCTGTTTTGGGTTTGCTGGGTCTTTTTTTTTGGGGGGGTGGGGTGGGGTGTTTGGGTTTTTTTTAATTATTTACTTACCTGTTTCACATCCCTATTTGTTTGATGGAAGAACCTTAAATCATGAAAATGAGTCTCTACACTTAACGTTTCCGTGCTCAGCCCAGACAGCTCCCCACCAACCCCCTCCATTTCTCCACTCTATCCCTTAGGTGGGGATTAGTGAAACTCCCTTTACAGGCAAGGTAAAAACCACCTTTTTTTATGCCCTACCCCTTCCTCCTCTAACTAGAGAAAGGAGAAATTGTCTTTTCGGACTTTTTTTACTTAGCACTCTCTCATTCCTCAGTTTTGTGACACAGTTTCAGGCTGGTAGGGCAGCCTGTTTGTCACTTCTCTTTGAGAGAAGTGATGTTCAGTGTAAGGTGGTTGGGTGCCTTCAGAGGGAGTGGGATTGCATTCCCATGTTAGCACTAGTGGTGGAATGTACAGCATACTCCTCAGACATGTGGGTTTTTTTTAAATCAAGAATTAAACCTTTTAGGACTCTTTGGACCCGAAGGTTCTTGTTAGGGAAGTGCTGCCCACCATTAGAATGGCACATCTTCATAACAATCACTGGAGACCTGTCCTATTTTTTATATTCTTTACATATATATATAATTTTATATATATATAATTTTATCCATAAAAATGTATTTTTCCTATATTTAATATATAAAGACCATTTTTATATTCTTTAGTCGAGGCATTTGCTACCAGCCACTCTTATGAGTGAAGTAAGAATTATTTTCACTCTTACGAATGAAAATAATATCAGTGAACTGACAGCCACTGCAAGATATTTTTGAGAGGAGAAAGAGGCAGAGGGCCTAAGTAGAAGAAAAGAAGCCCTGTGAAGGAGGCATAGCAGTCCTCTTCCTTTTCCTTCTTTCCCTTTTCCAAAGAGTGCTTTGCAAATGGTTCTGCACAAAGGAGCAAAGCAGCTACATCTGTTTCCTACCTACCTGCTCCTCCTCTCCTCCTACTCTCTGACCAAGAAAAAAGGTACTAGAGAATTCCCCTAGGTCTCCCACCTCCTGAAAACTTCTTTCTGCTCCCCAAAGCAGTGGTCAACAGCATCAGGATAGACAGTGGGAAAGAGCACTTTGTCTCCACAGACCCTCAAGATCTGGATAGGGGCTGAAAAGCTGTTGTAACTAAAGAGCAAACATGTACATGAGAGCTTATTTGAACAAGCTTCACTCAGAATAGCCAAGTGCACATCCCTATGTCTGAGCATTTTGCTATTTTACTGTTATTTTACTGCTGTTAACAGTCAATGCCACCAAGGTGACTGCAGAACATTGTGTGCATTTCAACCTGAGCTGAAACCCATCTAATTTAGCAGCGGCTCAAGTGTGCTTCACAGCAAATAGCCCAAATGCCGAGGAGATGTGTCGACAGCTGAGCTAATTTCCTCTGTATCAAGATTGTTTTGATAACTTGGCCCTTCAGGAGTTAGAAATCATGAAGTGGTTCTTCTAAATGAATGGTCCTAACCAAAGGTCATTTCTCTCCTTGCCTAGGGTCCTGTGGATTTATTCTGTAACAGGAGAGTGGGTATATCCTCTCTTTGCTTTGTTTAGCCCAGCCGGGCTAGCAGCCCTTTTTGCTGGTAGCCTTGCCGTCATTGTCTCTTTCTACAACTTCGGAGAGTTCCTCAACCGTATGATATGGGGTCAGTCCAAGTTTTGTTTTTCACCTCTATCCATATGAAAAAAAAATGATGATCCAAAATGTGATTGCCTGGCAGGTGGGAAGAAGAAGGGGGGTCTTGTACACTGCGGGGAGGTATTTGGGTGTCTGATAGAGATTGCCAGCTCATAAACAGTTACTGACAAACAGAACAAATCAGAGCAAGAATCCCAACTCTACCAGACGAAAGGCTGGGCCAGGTTTCTCTAATGTGGCTCAAGAAGCCCCTCTTACCAGCATAATCACTGGATTTCGAATTCCTTCCCAAACAAGGGTCCACAGAAGCCAGATCCCTCTGGCTAAAACTTTTACACCTGCCTCACATAACGTTTGTCAGACTAAGGAATGGCACTGTTTACTGACAATTTATAGGAAGGCATTAATGTATCCAAGTAAAAGCATCGCAGCGGCTCCCTGAGTAAAACAGCACTTCAGAAAGTTTTACAGACCATTGAGAACATGTCCCTTCTGCTTTGGTAGTGGTATAATCAGTAGTGATTTAGAGAAAATGAAAGGCAGCTTCCTTGGACAAATGAGCAGTTAGAAAAAAAAAGTTGTTTATGAGGATGCCTTCAACAGGTGGAAGAAAGAAAGAACTGATGAAACAGCTTTGGTGCTTTGGAACGGGTTGTTGTTATTATTATAATATTATATTTTTCCTTCTGATTCCCTCTCTCCGTTTTCATTCAAGATCAAGTTTTTGAGGATGAAAGTGATTCTGTCAGGAAAACGTGTGTATTTTATTTAGGACAAATGTGTGAACATTTGCAATTTCTTAAACTAGCTTTCTGATGAAAGAAAAAACACTGCAAAAACACCTCTGAAAATAAATAAGACAACCTCCCTCTGTTCTCAGGGAACATTTGATGCCTGATCCATTTTGTGAAGTCTCACATGCCTGTCAAGCCAAAGTAGAGTGTCTGCAGCTAGTCTCTCACCATCCATACTCAGCTACCTAAAAGCAGCAGATTGACTTTCAAATGTGCTGAATAACCAGCTTCACTGCTTGATACCTTTGCAAATAAGACGTTTGCTCTACGTGCCCATGTTTGGAAATTTTGGCCAAATTCTCTTCTTGCATAAACATGATATGAGATGAGGATTGCTGGTAAATGAAAACAGACCTCCAGCCTTTCTGCACTAGCTCTGGTGTAAGAAGCATCATATAAATAGTAACTATTACTAATCAAAGACCGCATCATCATTACAAGACAGTCTTTATGTGACCGATACTGACATCTGACATCTGGGTATCAGATTTTTTCCATCACTAAGTATGTATTAGTAATTTCAGGCCTAGAGTATGCCTGATGCATATGTTGGAGATAATCAGAATTAAAATAATTTGATTTCCAAGGTGTTAATTGATTGGACAAAAGGTTGTGCCAAGCAGAGATCAAATTAACTGCAAAAGTCAGGCATGTTTTGAACAGCTGACTAAATATACTCACCTAAGAGATATTTAAGAGATTGCTAAAGAAACTGGGGCAAGCACTCAGCTTTGTTTTCTGTGCACACAGAAAGGCTGAAAATCACCTCCAGTTGTGATAGCATGAAGGGTAGGACTTCCTTAAGCTGGTATCGATAACGAGGTCCCAGTAAGCATTGAAACACAGCCAGAGGGAAGCTATTCCAAATTACAGTGTGCCAGAGTCTTAATATGTTCCTGACTGAGACAAATCTTTGGCTCAGCATTGCCAGAGTAAAAACAGCTGCAAACTGAATGAAGACGCAAATCCAACATACCTTTCTTCTCACAGCAAAAATGGCTCCACGCAGCTCTTTATCCTACCCTTTCCTGTCTCACCTTCCCATCACAATAAGGGAGACGATGCAGTTAGCCCCCCAGGAAAAGAAACACAACACAAAACAAAACAAACCTAAAAATCCCACACAGAAAGCGAAACAATCTGTGGTGGTAGAGGACAGACCTCTTCATCTCTCCGTACCCTCCGCCCTGCCCACCTCCTCCCTCCCCTAAAAGAAAGGGTACATGGAAGGGCACTTCTGTCCTCTCTTTTGCTTCCTGCTCAGTCCCCCCCAAGGCGCAGTTTGAGATACAGAGTAATGCAGCTGTCCACTAAATTCCTATAGGCACATCTGGAAACGCCTTCTCTGATAACACCTGTAGCCACCAAGCAATTAGAGCTGATGCTGGCAGAGTCTGCCAAGGCAGAGAGCCCTGCCTGGGCTGCTGCAACCAGGTTTTGCCCCAGAGGGAAAGGCTCCAGGGCAGCTCCTTCTTTTTCTTTCATTCCTACTTGAAGGAAGAAAGCGTGCTGAGCGCCCAGATAAGTTGTGTTTATTCAAAGGTGCAAGAAGTAATTAACAAATAGCTCTACGTGAGTGGCAAGCCTGGTTTCCTTCTAGTGTTACGTTCTGCGGCAGACTGTAGGCTGCAAATGAAGCTTGTCCCACGGCATACCATGCTTCATATGCGGTCTCTTCCATGTTCCTTTATAGCTTCAGGCCACTATCACTTTTCCTAAAACCAGCTACATAAATATTCACTTTTTCACCCTTTAAGGTATATTCACTTCCAACTTATTCCAAAGTCTACGCATGGCATCTTTCAGCTTCAAACAAGTAGTTTTTAAAGCTATGTCCTGTGCTTGACCAAAAAGATACAAAATCATTTCTGAGAGCTGGAAAATCCAGGCTGTCAAATAATATAACCTTGTTTTCTCTTTTCAGAACAACCAAAAGATTCCATACCCTAAATTTGTTTTATTATTTATAGAAAAACTGTTTCATACAGTATTGGAGATTTTAAAAATGTATTATCTCTCATGTTCCTCTCCCTCCCCTTGCACAGTTGGATTGGTGGTAACTAAGGCAACCCAGCTGCACAGCCTGAGAGGCACAGAAAATAGTACCAGTAATGACTTCTTTTTTGTGTTTTAAATCCCAGAGTTTCTAGAGTACTAGACAATGTTGAGCAATACAGAAACTCCAAAGAGGATAATTGGAAACACTGGGCTGATTCTTTAACTGCCATAAATTTACCTCAGCCAAGAATTTGGCTGCATGGTCCGAGTACCAAAGATGAACAGTGCGACAGCTTCTCCCGTTCCCTATGGGTAGAAAACATCATGCAGGCAACTGATCTCATGTTACTTTGACCAGTCAAACTAGAACCCTCAAAAATAAAGCAAAGCAGTTTTTCCTCGGGTTTTGCTCCTGGTGAGACAACCAGATCCTCAGGAGGAATTCAGATCAAAGTTCTCCACATCAGACAGATTCGTTTCAGGTGAGGTCTCTTCTTTGGCACCAGCATTTGAAGCTGGAACAGATTTATTTGTCTTCCATCTAACACACCTGAAAAAATACCCCAAACCAGCATTCATCAACTGCTTCACTTCAATACTTTGACATGCAGGTGGAGAGGAGCTATAGCTAGCAACAGCTACCAGCTCCACCAGTGATTTAAATGCCTGCTGAAGGACAATGGGCAAACCAGTTGCGAGATTTTACAGCCTCAAGGCCTCTGCCAAGTCCAGAGAAATGTGCGTCCCCAGGTGGTGGAACTGTTCTTTAGGAGAGGAACAGGGCAGAAGGGGAGGCTGGACAGCTGAGCAGGCAGCAGCTCCAACAGACCCATGCCTGGATGCTCGCTGTCCTCCAGAAGGGAAAGCTTCGGTCAGCAGCTGGCTGAGAGACACTGAAGTGGGTGTGTGTGTGTGTGTGTGTGTGCGTGCGAAGAATAAGAGCCATCGCTCTCAGGAAAAAGAGGAAACTCATGGAGGATTAACTTTCTTATGCCCAGTGCATGGGTGGATGTGCCTCTCCAGATCTTCCACGAGCTCTTGAATATGTTGCAGACATTGCTGAAACTTATTCACCAAAGGCAGAGTTAAAGTTAGGCCACAATCTTCTCTTTAACGTATTTTTCCTCTTCTTTTTGGAGTACTTTTGCATCAAATGCATTTTCCAGAAACATTTAGCATATTTTAGAAACGGATTGTTTTCCCTGGGTTTTATTTTTGTATTCACGTGCTCGTGAACCCAAGGTCCCTTAATACCCTCTAGTCAGCTATTGGGAAACCCAGCCTATGTGACAGTGCATGAATCTGTGCAATACAAAGCCAGACTATAATACAACTGAATTCTCGATGCTCTCATTCTTCTGAGCAGCTGTTGAGATTGCAGAAACCCAAGTGGCAAATAAAGGGATGCAAAGGGCAACTGTGTGGGGTGTGAAGTCATTGTACCATTGTACTGGTACAGGCTTGTGAACAGCAGTTTCTGTTTGAATGTTAAAATGCTTGTGTTCTGCAGGTAGTTATCAATCCAGACAGAGATCCCACCCTTCGTTATTATAGTGTCCAGAAGGGATTTTTAAACTAAGCCTCCTTTCCAGAAGATATCTTCATTTGTTCTATTATGCCTTTAAAAGCAAAGACTAGGAGTCCAGGGTATATCTATTTCTTTCGGTGAACAAATATTTACATCTACAATTTCGCTATATTGCCAGTGATGAATGGAACTCAAATTTAAGACCGTTTACAGCCCAGAGCTTGCAAACTAAAAATGAATATTTAGTTTTGTCTCATCCATTCATCCTAGTTGTGCCACAAACCTGTGATGGCACATTTATATCCTTCATATTTGTCACTCTCCCAGGCTGCAGTTTACCCCTCGGGTAGAGAAGTCTAGCTATTTAAAGGAAACCTGCACCATCTGTCACATGCCCTACTCTTGCTGACAAGTTTATCTGATGATCCACTGGATGGAGACTGGATCGGAAGCTCTGGCAACTCAGGGCTTACGATTTCATCACTGAAGGCCAGACATTAACAGGTGCTTGCTAATACCTGCCCCTGGCCTAAGAAGTTAGTATTTTTTTTTCTTGTGGACCTTTTTCTCTCTCATCTTTAAACTTTCCATTTGGTCAGTACAAAATACTTACCGGATCATTTGGGAAGGAAGAGATGCCAAGGTTTTGTTCCATATCAGGTCAATTGCCAAATGCTCTTCAGGCTGGAGATTAAAAAAAAAAAACAACCCACCAATTAGTGTTTCAGAGCCTCTGAGGTCTATGGACAAGGAAAGCACCTTTCAAAGAGGGCTCCCTGTGAGTAAGTGATAATTAACAGGGAAGAAGAGAGGCTGAGACAGTGTTTTAGATAAGGGTACCTAAGTATATTTGGTTATTGTCCCACTTGGTGCCCCACAGTACCACATCTGGTCTCTAGCTGGTGCTTCAGAAAGCTGTGGGATGCTTTGCTATCCTGTCCATGTGAGGACGCTCCAGATCTCTTAGCTGCAGGATTAATCATCTGATGCCTTTTCAGATGAGTTTTATTTTTAAAGCTTTTCATATATTCTTGCACCAAGCTAGGCTTGTTTGGTGGCAGACGCTTTTTCCCCACTGGCAAAGCACCATCAAGGTGCATCAAGGGATGTGGCCCACGGTAGATTTCAAACAATTGCTCAGCAGTCGAGTAATCCCTTACTTGCTAGGGATATCCCAGGCTCATCCGGCTTCTGCAGCACTTCGGCATTAGCAGCTGGTCCAAGCCATGCGCTCATAGCTTACTCCCACTCGCAGACAGGTTCGGTTCCCCAAGGATGTTGGGAGGCTGGGGCCAGGTTCACATCCTCCTCCCAACAGTGTGCTTGATCTGTGAGATGACTTCTCTGTTGTGCCTTTTTTTCCCAATAATTTTTTCTCCTCTGCTTCCAAACAGGAGATTCAATAGTAATACTGGACTACAGGCAGAAAAGCAAGTGAATCCTCCTCTTGAAGCCAAACAATCTCTCCATGAATGCTGAAGCCATGAAGTAGAGGAAAATAAATGCAGCTGTGATAAATCCTTTCTCCAATGCATTGCAGCTTCTGGTGAAGCCATTATGTCATCAGACATATGGAAAACTGGTGGAAAATATGAAATGTTTGCCTCTTACATGATAACTCTGCAACTGCTATGAACAAGAAAATTGTGTTCATCTGTTTACACAGATTTCTCATCTCTTGCACAATGTACGTGAGGATGTGTCCATGGTTAAAACTTGTCACTGGTAAACGAACTCCCTCATGAGCTTGGCACCACACTGTAAAAGACCTGTGAATGCAAGCCAGCTCTTGTTTGGATTACCCTTCATCAAGTCTGGAAAAAATTAAGAGGAGGGGTAATTTTAACAGTGCTGTGACTTCCAAGCTAGCTAGATAACAAATTGGGCTAACAAGGACCGTAATTAGGAATGTCTGCTCAGAAAGTTCACCATGAAGCCAAGTTCTTCTAACAAGAAACATTCTGGAATATCAATATGCATAGTATCTCCCCTCCATTTTAACAGGAAATCTGAACACAACACTTTCTTCCTTTTTCTTGGTTTCAGTTAATCTTGCAGCAAAAGTAACCTAATTATACTGACTGTATGATTGCTTTGACAGAAAGCATGTTAATTTAAAGCACTGTTTAACATAAAGCTGCCTGCCATATAATTACACTCCATTCACATGTTTACTAATCTTCCTCAATATAGTTGATTTCTGTTATTAGCCTCAACATCTTGTTAACATTTAAAACACTGGAGATCTGCTTTGCAAACTCCAATAAACAGGCAAAACCGACAGTAGTGTAAGTGTTCCTTAATGGTCAACATGAAAGAGAAAGAGCTCTGTTATTAGCCTTGCATTTAAATGGGGATTTGAAACTAGTTGGAGTACTTAAATGTCTAACTCCATCTTCATTGCCAAACCCCCTAGCTTAGAGCTACTGTGCACACAGTTCACCAGGGTGTTATTTTCATGTTTCAAATGCTGCTAGAGCTTAGTAAAAACGAAACACATTGTAAGCTGCCTGTGAGCAATAAAAAAAGTAATGTGTATACATAAGATTGTTCTTCTCACATGTTAAGCACCTGATAAAATTCTAGTCTGGGAAGTTGATATAGTAGGGCTAGTCTGTAAACTAAGTTAACTCAATGAAAGACGTGCGCGCGTTCAATAATTCCCAGTTTATCTAGACAACTGGCTCCAGCTAACTTTGCAAGGGGAATGTAAGCAATTACACCCCCTCCCCCCCTTTTCTCTTGAAGCTGAAGGAGAACATGGAAAGAATTCAGCTGAAAGATGCTGCTCAAAAGAAATATTTCAGAGAGGCAGACAGAAGAAAAACCATGAAGGCAATTAGGGAAGAGGAGAAAGTTCAGGAGACTCCCTGTACAGATTTGTTGGGGTGGGGTTTTTGCAGGGCTTTTTGGGGGGGTGGGGAAGTGTTTGTGTTTGGGTTTTTTTTTGTTTTGTTTTGTTTTCTTGGGTTTTGTTTCTCTTTTTTTTTCTTTTTTTTTCTTTTTTTTTGTACTAATAGTCTAGCACAAGCAGTTTAAATGTCAGAAACTCAAAACAAAGCCTGGGCACTGATACTGAGGGACACTTCTTCCCAAGCCCCGCCAGGAGGTGGATGGCAGACCCCACCCTTGGCTCCTGCTCATGCAAAGATTTACCTTTGGGATCTCATGTGGTGGTTTTCCTGCTGGACTACAGGGGTCCAGCAGGAGAGGAGAATCATGCAGGAGTGGGGGAGGTTTCTTTCTTTGAAAAGGGCTCAGAAGAGGGACCGCGCGCTGTTACGTCCTGCACGGAGAGGCCGGATTCCAGTCTTCCACTTCGGGAAAGCGATTGGGAACCTCTGTCCCCAAAACACAACTGCTGGGATCCTGGGTTTCCTTTCTCCAGTGCACATGATGCCATGTGAGGAGGAAAGCATACATCGTTGATCACAAATTCACATTTTCCCTGCGATGTCGGGAAGGTTTTACTGAGGTATAGCGAGCAAGGATCTGGCCTTTACGATATTTACACTAGATTTCTCTTTCCAGTCTGTTTCTCTCTCTCATTTTATTTTGAGCAAGTATGCAAAGTCAGTCAGAACTGTTTATTTATAGCTGTAGATTTTCATGGCTGTATAAATTAGATGTTATTACTGAATGAGATGCCCGCCCACTCACCCAGTGCAGCTGTACAGGAATCCTTTCATGCTGCTCGATGGTACGCACTCTCAACTGGGAGGAAAATTACATGCTCCCAGTCAGACCAAGGGACCGCTGCTTAAACCCTCGGGCAAAAAACCAGCAATTAATTTTTTCCACAGTACAATGTGCAGTAGGACAACCACAATTACCTAATACTATTTAGACCTGCCACTTTTGTTTGGTGGAGAGAAAATGAAGGTTTAAATTCACAGAGAAAAAAAAACCCAAACTAGAAAGTAATCCTGGACTTCATTTGTACAAGATTAAGCAATTTTTCTTTAGAGAGAGTGATGGGGATGGGGACAGTCAGGGGAAGTAAAAGTAAAATTGGTGGTTATTTGAGACAGAGCACCACCAGAAAATACGGACCCATCCCATACACACACAGAGAGCTATTTGCAGCAAAAACAGCTGGAAAGCAATATCCACCACGATTAGGAGCTTTCATCTTAGCTCACACCTTTGCAACAGTTTACTCCCACAAAAAGCATAGGCAAGTGCTAATTTATTCCCTCCCCAATTTCCCACACAAATTTCTTGGTTTGGGTCTCTGCCAGAGCTTCAGGGTCACAATCTGACCTCAATAACATAACTTAGGATTGTTCCAAGCCTTCAGTGGAACTACTGAAGATTTGCTTTGATGGATATGGGGCCAGGAACTGGCAAGCAGAAAATATGCATTTACATTCTACCAAAGGGTCTAAAATAGTTGCCCAGGGAGGCTGAAATTCAATTTGAGCCCTTGTATTCACTTGGCAGAGCACATAATTAAATATTTTGTGCCACAAAATTAACCAGTCTCAGGGGTATTGGTAAGAGGAGGCTTAGAATCCACCATGAGAGCCAAACTAAGACCCATTTCCCAGGCAAGTTATTCAGTAAATATTGGAAAAAATAATATATGGGTTCATAATAATTTTACTTAGTATTTAACCCTACTGATTATCTGGTTACCTCAGAGGAAGAAGTTATTGGCTCTGTGGATTCATATGAATAACCTCAATATCAAGTTCTGCTCTTGAACTAAAGCTACTGCTTACAGCTAAGAACTGTTCGTGATTGAATTAATCATTTGGAAAAAAACAGCAGTTAAAAACCAAATCAATTACAATAGGCCAGACTTTGTAACAAGTGGCCAAAAGCGCCAAAGTGAAATTTTTTGCTTTTTTAAAGTCTCCAGAGGCCCTACCCTGAAAGGAGTCCTGGAATGTTTCTGGAAAGCAAACCAAACACCTAAGGTGTTTGATGTCAGTATGCTTTAGTTTAACCTCCAGACATTAGTGTTTAAAAACATAGGTTTGAGTAAAACCTCTAGAATATAGCCCAATAATAGTTCTGAGCTATATAATTTAATAATATTACTTGGTGTTTCAAATATCACCTTCTATCAACTGCTCTCAAAACATTTAAGCAAACCTTCAAGCTCCTTTCACCTTGAGAGGGTAACTGCTCGCTACCCAGAGAGCAGCACTTATATAAGAAAATAACCTTTTTTTTTTTTTTTTTCTACACCTGAGACAAACAGAACTACCTCCTCCGGGAACGCAGGGTGATCTGGTTTCACTGTCAGTAAGGACCATGTTCCTCAAGGAGAAAAGCTGGAAACCTATGTATACCAACAGGCACCTGCTTTTTGTTTTTGAGCTGTTCATTCAAGTTAGTGGCATGGAACCACCTAGCAACGATGCCATCGCCAGCTGGCAGGTGAAAGACACGTTCTTCACTTAGTCTACTAAAAGTTTGCGTGCTACAGAGCACTGTCACTTCTACCTGTGTTTGGAAACACTGGTTCTTCCTTCTGCTTTTCTTCCACATCAGGATCAAAAGCTCTGGTAGCAGCATTCCCCAGCTCTGACACGGCGCACGGGTGCACTGCACAGTACATGCACACAGGGAAAGGGTCCATCTGGGAAGAGTTCAGGCCCCCAGTTTACAAGCTCTGTGCTGCAGAGGTGACTGTCCCGGGGCTCGGAGGTGACCATTCCCATGGCAGAGGCAACTGAGTGGGCAGCACACCCCTGCCTCGCTGGTGGAGCTCTCACCCAGAGGCTTGCAAGGACTTGCGCTGTTCTTGTCCAGGCCCACAAATCACCTTTCCCTGCCTCAGCCAGCAATGGGGACTCCCAAAATCGAGGGATCAAGGACTAAAATCAAAGCCAGAGCTCACACAGCTTACAGAATCACAGACTGGTAGGGGTTGGAAGGGACCTCTGGAGATCATCTTGTCCAACCCCCCCTGCTTGAGCAGGCACACCCAGAGCAGGGGGCACAGGAACGCGTCCAGGCGGGGTTTGAATGTCTCCAGGGAAGGAGACTCCGCAGCCTCCCTGGGCAGCCTGTGCTGCTGCTCTGGCACCCTCACAGGGAAGAAGTTCTTCTCTCATATCCACCGTGGCATGGCCGCAGCAGGGTCTGCCGTGCCCAAGAGGGAAATGAGGACATGTGTATATAAGACGTGGTGCTCCGTGCTTCACCATTTGTTTCTATCAGGCTTTTCTAGATGCGGACAGAGAGAAGGACAATTCGGGAAGCGTGCAACCGAAAGGGAAGAGACGCGCTTCAAAGCCGGGGTGGTGCCACCGCCGGCCTCCTACGCCCCAGAAAAACGGACCCAAATTCAGCACCTTCGTTCCATCGCAGTTTCCGACGTTTCGACGGTCCGGATTTTTTTAATTTCCCGGGGGGCTGGGGGGGGGGGCGGGGGGGGGGGAGGAGGGGGAAGGGGCGGGGCCGCGCGGCTCCCGAGGCGCCACAGCGCCACCTGGTGGGGCGCGCCGCGCCGCGCCGCCGCCCGCCCGCGCCCCCGCGGAGCAGCGCGGAGGGACGCGCGGGGACGCGGAGCCGGGCGTGGGAGCTCCAGGACAAACTGCCGAGGCTGCTCGCCCGCCCCTGAGCCCCAAGAGGGGCCGTGTCTCATGCCGGAAAGCTGCCCCCCGCCCCTTGCAGGTCGTTGCAACGCTATGCGCAGTTGTAGGTTATTTCAACATTAACTACGACGAACAGGGATGCTGCAAGCGGGGGTCGCTTCAACGTTACAAGCAGTGTTGATTAATGTTTCATTACAAGGCACACCACCTGAATTTGCCACAGATGCACTAGCATTTACTCCTCAAGCACCGGCGGAGACGTCTGGCACGGGCATTATCTCTCTTGCACACCTGGGAGTCCAAACCAGCCCCAGTCCTCAAAAAATCCTTGAATTCTACCCCACTGTGTCATCGCGCAACCGAACAACACTGTGTTAGGTCAAAATTACAGGGAGAATAAATAGAAAGTTGGTCACATAACAATCATGTGCAAGAGGAAAGAAACGAACGTTAATAGAGCACATTATTTTCATCCATAGTCTCAGGTTTGGGGTGGGTTCCCCCCACCCCCCCCCCCCCCCTTTTTTTTTTCTTTTAAAACAGATGTTACCAAATAGTTTTGACCTTGAATCACACATACCTTAAAATGGCTCACAACCTTTTGAGGAACAACCCCCAGGCTCTAAACCATTACATCGCTAAAGCAGCCTCCTTGTTGCTAGCTGCCAAACAATAGCTGTTGTTCCTGGAGGATCTAGCCAAAAAAAATATGACGTGCAACTGCCTTCCCACTGTTGTCTTTGCAAAAGTACTTATAAGTTCCAGAGATGACTTTATGGATGGTGTACAGTGCAAATAAACCAAAAAGGAGCAGAACAACTTGAAAAAGCATGTAGAAACATTGGAAGTGGGTGGAGTAGGAATAAGAAAGTGGTAGGGAATGGAAGAGAATAAAAACGTTATAAGGAAGAGTTTATATTAAAAGATAGTGAAATGTTTAAGTTAAGCAGCTGGTTTTAGGCTGTTATGTAGGTAAAAACAAACCACAAATATTTGAGTACTCTGTCTATGTGCTTATATCATTAAGACTTGTTTATTCTTGAGCAGGGTAGTTGCACACTTGCACCTTAAAGCGTACTTTTACGCAGCTCTGATTTTAGAAAGAAAATGAGTTGCAAAGAGGGGAAAAGATACAGAAGGCTGAAGCAGTTTTATCTTTTAGCTTTTTTCCCCTTTCTTCAACTTTTACTACAACTTCGCCAGTGTTGGTTCTCAAGGCACAAACTTGAATGACTATTTGTGAGGGAACATAAAACCCCTCCTGCCTGTGGAAAAATTTGAAGGTGAAATATCTGGAGATCATAGGCACCACAGACACAGAGCTAAATATACATAGCCTGAGGCTTATGGGCAATCTGTACTCAATTCAAAACTTTCCAGAAAAGCACACAGGAAAAAAAAAGGGAGTTGTTCCAAAGCACCTCCTTAGTTACCGAATTTATTTCCTACCTGTAGTTCAAAAAATAGCAGTGAAGGATCAGCTTAGCTTTTCTGCTATCAACAGTCCTGGCCACAGCAGAAGCATCTTGATCAGCCAGTGGAACTTCATATTGCTGTTGCCTGTGCGTACATTTTCTGATCTTAAATAAAGATCATTCATCTTCCACCGGTAATACATTTGTCTTACTGATAAAGAAAGCCCTGAAAGAAAGGACAAATACATGTGCACATGTAGGCTGTGTCAAAATTTGACTTTCAAGGCCTCTTTCACATTTCCCCTTCTGGTCATCAGTCTACCTAGTCACCCCAAGTCTCAGTTCTAGACCCTCACACAAATTTAGAGCTGAACTTTGATCTAAGTCCTCAATCAAAAGCGTAGGGAAAGCAAAATGGGCTAAGAAAAGTCACCTCAACTCCTTTCTGATGAAAGCTAATTTTTAAGTCCTCCCCCCCCAGTCCCCACCCCAGTCCAGTTCGAAATTCTGGCAAATACTGAAGCTCATGTTTCCATGTAATGCTACCAAATTAGAACATATTTAGTAACCACAGCATATTTATTGCTAACAAAATGTTGCAAATGCCTGCTATAATGGGCCTCTGCTTAGCCATTACTGGCTATTTGATAAATTATCTGCAGTGTTAGAAGGTCACAGAAGAATAGTAGATAAACACGGAGAGGGGGGAAAGAGCAAAACCCCAAACCCCAAGCGGCCAGCAAACCCAGACTGTGGGAGAGACTCAGTTACGCTCTTTCTTTAAATATGACCATCCCTTATGAGAAAGATAAACATTACCAATGTAAAGCACGGCCTGTAGGCAGAGCCTGTGCCATTCGGATATATCCCCCAAGCTCTGTCCCTGGTGGCACGTCTATACGCTCATTGTAAAAGTATGTTCCACTGAATGTACAGCTGCAGCAACTTCCTCCTTGGGAGAGCCGGCAGCTATATGTCTAGAGAAACAAGCACATGGGTCCAGGTCCAACCACTGGAGTCCACACAGTGCAAGCTGCTTCCAGAGCTGAAGAAAAAGGAAACAACCTGGAGGAAACTGTGTGGGATGTCATTCCACTAGTGTGCTCTTGTCATCAGCCAGGAAAAAAAACCCAAACAAACAGTCACAATGGAAATGAGGTTCATCTGGTCATTACGCTGACAGAAAAAAATGCATTTCCTTTTAGTGGTGGTGGTGCCTTTTAGGAGTTTCTGGTTTGTTTTGCTTAGTTACTGGGGTTTGGAGTTTCCCAATTACTGGAGCACTCGCAGCACTCCTACGTTCCCTGTCTGTGCATGTGAGTGCTGTCTCCTATTTCCCCATGAGAAAGACGCTTTTAACAAATTGATAAGATGGAATTTTCCCATACGGTCACTATCAGGCAATCAGAGCACTGCATGACATCTTAGAAATGAAAAAATGTGCTTACACTCTTTCTAACTTGGACTAGCCCTCCAGTTCCTCCTCCTCCTTGCCTCAGGGTCAGAGCCAGATAGAGAAACAGCTCCCAGGCTACAGCACTGGCATTGCTGTAGCAAATGCCAGACGCAGCCTCGTGCCCTGGGTTTGGTCCGTTTGCACGCCTACCTTAACTGATGGGGAGTTTCAATGAAGCAGAAAAAACAGTAGCTGAAGAAGCTGAAAAATAAACCATTGTATCAAACCTCAGTAACAAGCTCGTGAAACCCGTGCGCTGTGTCTTATTTGTGTAATGTTTCATATGCTTTGAGGAGCAATCAGTAAAGTGTGATTTCCCTCAGAGGGACTGAAAATATCTGAGACCTGGGCTTGTAATGCAAAGCATGCTCACACTGGGGTTCGTATGGGAGGGTTTTCCTGGGGGAAAGAAGCAAGGGGCAAAGGGGAATTCACCGCTTGCTAACATATGATCCCACAAAACACCTAAAACTTCCAAAGGGTTAAAAAGAGGAAATTTAGGTTTGGGCAAGCAGTATAGTCATTGAATAATTTCATAATTAACTGAGGAGTTCCTGCGGTTTAACTCTACTTGCGGTGAGCTTTCAGTTCTCTGCAGTGTCAGGAGCAGCCAGGGCTTTCCAAGGACGGGCAGCACGGGGCGGCCGGCAGCGGGCCACGTCTTTCAACAGCGTGCTGCTATGGGCAGGCAGTGTGGGCCAGCTCAAGGACCTCGCTTCCTGCCATTGTTACCCCTGCAGCCCTGGAATTTCATCCAAATGGATTTGACCCCTTCGCTAAACAGCCCGTGCATGCTTCCCTGGTTAGGCTATTCCTGTGCGAGGAGAGGACAGAGTCCGAGGAGCCGGGGGGTGATGGTTGAAGGAGAGTGGCTTGCTCCATTGCTGCCAAAATAACATGAGCTTGCTGCTACGTGCCCGACCCCTGGTTTGGTGTGCAGCTTGGAGGAACGGCTCACCCATCTGATGGGGAGCAAATCTGTGCACCTCAGGTGTGCTCCACAAGCAGTAACTGTTGAAGGGGAGAGAAAATATAACACAAAGGATGCAGTTCTTCACCTAGCTTGCACTTGCTTGCAAAAGAAATTTAGTAGGTGCCATTTATGTCCTCTGTTTTAGGAAAAGTCTGTTATTTCAAGTTTTCGAATCTGAAATGCATTGTACTTTCCTACAGTGCAGCTATCAGCCTGCCATAATGCCTCACCGTGCTTGCATATAGTTTTTATTTCTGCATGTACTTTATATTGATTTTGCACAGCTTTTCCCTGTGTAAGCACTGGCCTTGGTTTCTGCCTGGGAGAAACCCTCGCATTGCAGGAGACCTGATTATTTTTCTATCCATAGGATGATTTTTATAAGAGTTCACTGCCAGTTCACTGCATCTCAGATAATGCTTCAGTTCCATGCCACAAGGATACACCTGAGTGGTCTTTGCCTTGCAAGTTGATGGGTATAACCACCCCAAGGATGACCACTGGTTTTGTCTTTTTCTGATCCTCGTACTCCTAAAAAGCTTTGTCCTCTTCTCAGACCTCTCCATCTGTTTTTTACCCTCAATGAGTACCACAGTTTGCCCTGCTAAAATTGCCTTTACCATACTATACCTCGAAGTGTACGACAACATTTCATATAACACAGAATAATCACCAATTAGTATTACAATCTGCTTCTTGCTGCCTGACTTTGTTCTTCTCCATTCTATTCTCCCAACCTTCCTACAAAAGAAACTTCACAATTTCTTCTATGACAAGGCTGCTGATATGCAAGGACAGGTCACTGCCACTGCTTCAAACTCTATTACCCAATCTATCCCTCTGCCCATTCATTAAAGCATTTTAAAAGCCAGATTTTGGAGAAAGCACTTAAATTTTAATCAAAGTTTTGCCTTTGTAACTGGTTCTCAATTCCTACTCCAGGGCATCTCCGTGTCTCCTGGAGAGGTTGGAAACATTAGTACCACCTCTCTTCTCTCCTGTCATTTTAAACTTTCCATGCCTGCCTTAAACACATTGAGTTAACGGGAAGCCTTCCCATCTCTTTTTTTCTCTCCTTTCCTGCTCCTCCATCCCAGACCTGATGCCCTAGCAGACAACAATCACCCACCCTCTACAAAAAGCCATATTTCCTCTCAAAGTTTCCCTCCCCTTCCCCTCAGGACCTCCCAGAAGAACTCGTCATTCTCCTGTTCCAAACTTCTGCTCCAAGGCAGACATGGAAACTTTATAAAATATCATTAACCCTAGATAATAGAGTTATTTAGGAAAAGGTCCATCATTTGCTATATAGAGCTTTTGGTATCCCAGGGCCATGGCTTCCCCATAGCTTTAAGCATGAGTGAATGTCAGAGGATAGTAACCAGAAATTCTGTTTCAGCAAATAGACCTTCCTCCTAAGAGGATATTAAACAATCTTTTGTTTGAACACATCTCCAGGTACTTTGGGTAGGAACTTCTGCTGGGCGTCAGCATAGCTCTGTTAGTGGGACCATGTCAGTTTAACTCTAGAGTTGCTGACCTGGCATAACATAACTCTGTGTTGCAGCTCTTTCATCTAAGAAAAATATTAATATCCCAAAATATTTATTAAGCCTAAAAATGAGATAAATGCTTTAATAACATTTACAAGCAGGGAAACTGAGTCTTAGGAAGACAAGACCCAGGTAATCCATGATGTCTGCTGCTTCTGAATGGGTGCATGCAAGAATGCATCTAGTCTGCATTTTCAGTATGGTTCAGCCCAACAAAAGTGAGGGGAAAGGGTTGCCTGACAGTACTTCTGATGACCAGGTCGTAGGGGGGTCTCATGCTGGATTACCCTCAAATAGAAAAGCATATAAGCCAAAAGCTACTTTGGAAACACATGAAGCTAAAAGGCCTGGCCAGAATGCTCCAGACTTATGAGAAGAGGCTGTGGGTCTTTGGCTCCTGGCACAAGACCCTCATTTAATTCCCTTTGTCTTTACTGGGCTTTGGATCAATGCATGCAAAATATGTTTGCACTGGGCTTTAACTTTGGCCATCCACTCAACTATGCATTCCCATACAGTCACATGCTATTATTATGGTTTTAATTAGTAAAGGTTACACAGCTATATCTATTGTTTCAGTAAAGTTTTGGCCACAAAGTTCATATGGTCATACTGAGCCAAAACCTGAGGTTATCAAGTAATCAGGCTAAGCACATTTGTTGCAATTAGAGCTCCCTATTTGTTTTATTCACACACACACTCACCTTCCTCTCCTTCCCTCCCTCCTCCCAAGCTCTACTGCCAGCTTACCAGCTTGAAGCAGTTTATTGTTGCTTTGTTGTGAGCAGTGACCCTGCATCATGTCCTATCGCTGTACCGATCTAAACTGACATTTTGACAGGGGCGACATGGGTGTGCCTTGGCAATGGCATGGCAGAAAATGATGTTACAATGCAAGGAGACATCAGTTTTTGCCTCAGTCTTCATCAGCAAGTGCTCAAGCCATACTGCCCAGGTCGCAGAAGGCAAAGGCAGGGACTAGGAGAATGAAGAACTGCCTACTGTAGAAGATGATCAGGTTTGAGACCATCTAAGGAACCTGAAGGTGCACAAGTGCATGGAACCTAATGAGTTGCATCTTCAGGTCCTGAGGGAACTTTTGGATGAAGTTGCTAAGCCATTATCTATCATATTTGAGAAGCTGTGACAATCTGGTGAAGTTCCCACTGACTGGAAAAGGGGAAACATAACCCTGATTTTAAAAAGGGAAAAAAGGAATACCTGGGGAACTACAGGCCAGTCAGTCTCACCTCTGTGCCCAGCAAGATCATGGAGCAGATCCTCCTGGGAACTATGCTAAGGCACATGGAAAATAATGAGGAGACTGATGACAGCCAATACGGCTTCACTAAGGGCACATCCTGCCTGACAAATTTGGTGGCCTTCTATGATGGGGTTACAGCATTGGTGGGTAAGGGAAGAGCAACTGACAATCTACCTGGACCTGTGCAAAGCATTTTACACTGTCCCACACTACATCCTTGTCTCTAAATTGGAGAGATGTGGATTTGACAGAGGGATCACTTGGTGGATAAGGAATTGGCTGGGTGGCCACACTTAAAGAGTTGTGGTCAATGGCTCGATGTCCAAGTGGGAACTAGTGACAAATGTCGTTTCTCAGGGGTCAGCATTGGGACCAGCACTGACTAGTGTCTTTGTCTGTGACATGGAGAGTGGGACTGAGTGCACCCTCAGCACATTTGCTGATGACACCAAGCTGCATGGCGCAGTCAACACGCTGGAGAGAAGGATGTCATCCAGAGGGACCTTGACAGTCTTGAGAGGTGGACCCATACAAACCTCATGAAATTCAACAAGGTCAAGTGCAAGGTCCTGCACATGGGTCAGGGTAATCCCAAGCAAAAATACAGGGTGGGTGGAGAATGGTTTGAGAGCAGCTCTGAGGAGAAGGACTTGGGGGTGTTGGTTGATGAGAAGCTCAACATGTCCTGGCAATGCATTCTTGCAGCCCAGAAAGCCAACCGTATCCTGAACTGCATCAAAAGAAGCATGGCCAGCAGGTCAAGTGAGGTGATTCTGCCCCTCTACTCTCCTCTGGTGACACCCCACCTGGAGCACTGTGTCCAGCTCTGGAGCCTCCAACATAAGAAAGACATAGAGACCTGTTGGAGGAAGTCCAGAGGAGGGCCACAAAAATTATCAGAGGGCTGGAGCACCTGTCCTATGAAGACAGGCTGAGAGAGTTGGGGTTGTTCAGCCTGGAGAAGAGAAGGCTCTGGAGAGACCTTATAGCAGTCTTCTAGTACCTGGAGGGGGCCTACAAGAAAGCTGGAGAGGGACTTTTTACAAGGGCATTAGGACAAGGGGTAACGGCTTCAAAACTGAAAGAGGGTAGATTTAGATTAGATATAAAGAAGAAATTCTTCACTATGAGGGTGGGGAGGCACTGGAAGAGGTTGCCCAGAGAAGTTGTGGATGCCCCATCCCTGGAAGTGTTCAAGGCCAGGTTGGATGGGGCTTTGAGTCCCCCTGCCCATGGCAGGGGGGTTTGAACTAGGTGATATTTAAAGGTACTTTTCAACCCAACCATTCTATGATGTTATGAATGGACAAAGCATATTGTAGCTGTGCTGCATCAAGTTCAAACTCAAGCCAGGCTGCTCTTAGCCAGTGGATTCAAATACCATAACTGATTGAGAGTTCTTCCTGTGCCAAAACAATAATGAGAGATAAAAAGGGATTTGGACATTCTTCTCCTTTCACTCTCATCCAGGCTCTAGAGAGACAAACAGCTTCATCGCACATGCATGCAATCAGGTATTTTGAAATAAATGTGCACAAAGACAACTGAAATTGTGGAATAAATTCTATTCTTAGTTGCATTGGCAATAGTCACGTGTAAGCCACATCAAAATTTCAGTCCCTGCAATTTAACAGAACTTTAATATTCTACTGGTAAAAAAGGTTATGTCTGATAATTTACGTAAAGGGATTATTACCTGATATATCACTCCATATGGCTATTTTTCTGATTTACATTTCATCCATCTTGGACTGCACCACTGAGTCCATTTTACTTTTATATTCAGCCTGTCAGTTTTTAGTTCTTAGGAATTAGCATGAGGTAGTTATGTTTGGATCACTGTGGTGAATGCTGATATTCAAAATTTGCAATAGGTAAGCTTAGAATGGCTTATTAATTGACTTAATTCAATACCTGGAAACTCTTATATGGATAGTCTTCCCTCTTTAAGCATTGCTTGGTTCAGTTTCATTATGCGTCTTAGAGATTCAGCTTACTGCTAAGTATAATTTGCCACCCCACTCTGCTTTTCACTGTCTTTAAATGCCATGTTGAAAAACCATGACATTAAGAGTACTTCAACTGGGGGTTTTTTTGTTCGTGTTCTACTCAGCAACGCATTAAGTCCTATGCTTTTCTCAGAAGCAAAATGAAGCCTAGAATCTCTTTTTCTCCCTTTTGTTCTCTCTTTATGAAAAATAAGATTATCTCATAATTAAGTGACACTAGAACAGTGAAGCCTAAACCAAGCTGGCACCATGATTCACAGCAAAAAAAAAAAAAAAACAAACAAGTAGGGGCTTGCAAAACAGCTATTGTACTCCATAAAAACAGTCTGGTACACAGCCCACAATCAGCTCTCATGCTTGCACAGTCAAGGATGTGTAAGCCCATGTTTGACCTTAGTTTAGTGGCAGGCTAAGACTACACACATGGTTAGGTACTCAGGTGACACAGGGCACATGTTAAAATCCTTGAGCATCTCTGGAAGGGAAGCAGACCAGGTGGCTCGACGATGCTAGGCAGAGAGTGTCTTCCTGGAGCAATAGCCTCTTCCCAGAGACCGGCTTTCGTTCTTTAACTTCCCTCACTATTTTATCCCTCAACAGCTTCTTTATATAGAAAAGCCTTAAGCAGCTCCTCCTGAGCTCTTTAGCTTGAGAGAAAAGGATGCCAGCTCTCCTCAAATCCAGCAGCGATCCCTCCATCAAAACCTGTTTAACACAAGGTTTATTCATGGGCCACGCAAACCACTTCATGCCTGTTGCAGAGTGGGTACTTTTTTTTTCATTAATGCAACCACACAAAAAGAAAAAGAAAAATCACAATCAGTTTAATTAAACAGTAAGATTTATCCTTTTCTCAAGAATTGAAAGAGTTTCAAATATGGTGGTGAAATCAGACTTTTCTAGATCTCAGAACAAATGAAGCCAAGTCCTTGGAAACAACTATTCTTTGAATCCCCCCACCAAAAAATAAGAAAAAAGATGTAGGCAATTCTCTGATAAGACATCAGAGGTCAGATCTGATAAAGCAAACAGACAATTTTTGTTCCTTCTCAAAAAATAAGTGGCACAATCTGTTCAGGATTCCTCAGAAGATTTGTGCAAGAACTAACTAACTTCGGAAACTGAATGATAATTAGTATCCCCTTCTCAGGCACCTGTTTTGCTTTCCCAGGTAATGTAATTGTAACGACAGTATTGATTAGCTTTGATCTAATGCGAGTTTTCCTGTGACTACTCGCCCATAACGAAGATTTTTCCTCCTCAAATGCAAATAAGCAGCAACATAATTTTAAAGGAGTAGGTATGAGGCCATATGGTGACTTGTACCTGGAATTTAACAGTTCAGAAGTTAAGAAAAATATTATTTATTCTTAGTAAAACCAAGTCTTAGTACTCCTTTTATTATACCTACTTTTTAAATTCTCTCCTCAATTTTCATACTAATAAAGGCTGTAGGTATCTATACTGGGCAGCTGATGGGGGCACAAAGTACATTCAGAACCAAGTTACAGTGGTAAATATCAACCATATTTCATCTGACTGTGTGAGAGAAGCACCTCATTTTCCTGTCCCGAGCAACTTTGTGTCTCTTTTAGAGCACTGAACAGTTTGCATTTTGTTAAAACTGGTGCCATTAATGGAGAGAAGTGAGTGCTACTCACTAAGCATGATTTCTAATACAATTTGTCTGTCACTGTAATAAATTCATATCACAATGAAAAATGAGTGGCATAGATTAGTTTTGCACTGGAGACTTTTTGCTAGCTGTTTCATTCCTGTGCTCTGAAAATGTTTGTAATTAATTCTGACAGATGCAAGAAATTACTTAACATCAGGCTTGCACAATACAGAGTTCCTGAGAAAGGCCAGAACAGCAGATACTCCCATTTCAGGCTTCTTTTGCTTCTCAATGAACAGTGACAAGAGTTTGTTATTGCACGAGTACCATTTATTTAATGAACCCAGACTCTGGTTCAGTCTGTCCTCACATCAGGCACCCAGCCGTTGCAAGGCTGTGTAGCACAGAGAAACGTGACACAGGAGGTAGGATGCTGTCACTGTGCCAGCTAGCTAGCACAAGGATACTCTACAGCTAAAATACAGGCGACAAAAGATCATGTCTACCTTCTGCCCCTTCTGGCAATGACCTTTATGAGACTAGGTCCATTTTCTGTTCATTTTCTGTTTAGCTGGCTTGCTGTTACACACTTAGCAAGCAGAAGAAAGGGACAACAATTTAAAGCCTTGGCTGTTATTTTGGAAAAGTCTGGTTTGGTTGGTTTTGTTCCCCCTCTCACCCGCCAAGAATAGCACACTCTGCCTCTGCCATTCAGTTTCTCCATCTCTTTCTTCAACGCCAACCACAGAGTAAGGAGTATAACAGGGAGAGATTTGCAAGTTCCTACAAACCAAACCCTTCTGCTAAATCTGTCTCCGCATTCCCAATTTCTATGAATACACGGTGAGACCAATATGAGGACGAAGAGGCATCTAGAAAGCACAATATTACTTCACAGCCTTTGAGTCAGCTTTTCAATTCTTTTCTTTCTCTTTGTGTGAAAGAGTTCAATGAACCTAAAAGAGCATTTCTTACTAGAAATTTTAAGAAGTGCTTAAAAAACCCCACAGTGCTGTAGAATTAGAACTCTGTGTAATGGATACAAAATATTTTAACACTGGAGCTTGTGACATAGAATTACTTTTTATTCCACAACTTACCTTTGCTTTCTTCCCTTACGATCTCCTGTGTGTCATAAATATTCATGGTACTGCTCCAGTGGTGAGGTTGCCGCGGTAGTACAGACAGCAGCCCTCGCCTGCAATAGAAAGTGAGCCTTTTTGATTTACACCATGAATATCCTATGCCATTTAAAGATGCCAAGTTGTTTTAGAAAATATGCTTGCTTGCTCAAAATGCTAGGCAACTTCATAGTGCCTCACAGGGAAGAAATATAACTAATAGCCATTTTTTAAAAAGTGACAACTGGCACATGAGTAGCAATAGTGCCTCATGCAGCATAGTTGCTGGTATTTCAAACGGTGACTGTGTAAGCATGGATGTCTATAAGGCACCCTGCTGTCTGCATGCTATTTGAAAATTGCTGTGGTTTTCTGTGTTGTTTTTTTTTTGGTTTGTTTTGTTTTCTGAGCTTTCATCTTCTCTGTAAAAGCAACAGTTTGACTGTAAAGCAGAGCTTGGCAGGCGATTTAGCTTACCAGTGACAAAACTGTGGTCTCTTACAGTGTCTGGTATCGTAAAAAAGAGAAGATGGAGATAAATACTAAAATCCCATGGCTCTTTGTGAAAACACAGCTATGCAAGAGAGAAGCAGACAATTGATTTCTACCGAGTCATTTGTTACCAAAATTTCCTCAAGCAATGTAGCTAGATTATCCACTGTCACCTCAAACACAGGTTCATAGGATCACAGATTAACCCAGGTTGGAAGGAACCTGAGGAGATCAACCAGCCCAGCCTCCCGCTAAACCAGAAGCAGATATGACCATGAAGGTTTTAAAAAACAAATCTCCCTATTATTTTCATATGTATCTTAAGCACCTCTTGCAACTAGAAAGCAACCTCTTTCTCATCAAGCTTTTGAAAACAATTACATCTTAATTTTTCCCCCCCCTTTTTAAATACCAGGGTATTTACTTAAAGATGACAGAACATGAAGCTCTCCCATCATCCCGTAGCCAGTGAAGAAGGGAGGAAAAGAAAAACCTCTCTTGGTAAATAGAGAGATTAGCACATACAAGAGAGGACATGTGGTGACAGTGGAAATGCCAACTCAAGTACCAGTTAACTCCAGGGAAAACAGGTAAAAACTGCCATTGCCTTCAGCAGAGTTATGGGTTTACCATATGGAATTCCAATGATGTAAGTCCAGACTAAGTGAGGTCATAATCAATCTTTTAAATCGAGTCAAGGGAGGTACTGGGGAGGGGTAGTGTTGACCAGTAATCATAGTTTAACTGAGACAATATTATGAACAAGAAGTAGTAGAAGAACTGAGAAAAACCATTTCTCCCCCAACCCAAACCTCCTTCAAACCAAAATCTGTACTTGCAGGTCTGACTTTGTTTGACATGCTGTTGTTCACATGTAGCAAACTTGACTTTAAGCCCAGAAGAGCTTAAGAGTTCCCAGGAAAGAGAGTGGCTCAACAACAGCGTCATAAAAAAGCTGAGAAAGTCCACATCATATGCTGAGCCCTGAACCAAATGTCTACTCAGGGAGTGAGCTAATGCACAACATGATGAAGTAGGAAGTTGCTAATGGCGGACAAGCTCCAAATTGAATCGTTACTGGGGACTCTTAGGTGCCTATCAGATGAAAAAATAATTGCAGCAAAGGAATACATAAGAAAACGTCAGGAAAAAATGCCTGATCTTACGGTCTATTGGATGCAGAACAGTCTCCCTAGCGAAGAGCATTTGCCTCGCCTTGAGTCACTTTTCCAACGCTTTGTTAAATCAATTGTAAATACACCTCCTAAAAAAACAGAATTGCATTGGCAGGGGGAAGGACGTGGTGATCCAAAGGGTCTTTTCTATCTCTTAATTGCCATGACCTCAGCTGGACATGCCCAAAAACTTTGAGAGAGGAATGTGTGTTAACACTTACATGAGGACATGGGCCCCTGGGGAGATGAATGCATAATTGCTCCAGCAAAGAAACATCATCTAACTAGTCAGGAATGAAAAGATATTGTACACAGAGCCAGTGTTCGTCCAGTTGGGCAATTTCTTCTTTTTCTTTTTTTTTAATTTTTTTTTTAAATTACCATCATCAGTCTTCCAATGTAATCCAGGTGATTGATTTCAACTAGGTTTTCTATCCCAGTTAGCAATGAACCTCCCGGTTTTCAAATATTTTTAAAGTTCAAATTAACAGTTGAATTCAGCAGTATTTTATAACAAAAATTTAAAAATTAGTATCATTCCCAGATAAGCAAAAGTTTGTTTTGGGAAGAAATTGCAGCATGTTTCAGATAGTCTCTTCACTGAGTATGCCTGCCCTCCAAAAATCAATGACTGTAGTAATAATTAGGGCTGATTGAACTATTGTTAACACTACTTAAATCAAAAAGAAATTTTCAAGCAGTATTATAAATATTCATATGCTGTCTGCTGGAAAGTTTTTAGCTGCAAAAAATAGCTTTTGGAAAAAATATTCCCATTTCTGCTTAGTTTTGAAATAATGACAAATTTTTTAAAAAAACATAAAATTGTTACCAAAGGTATTAAGCAACATTATATGTCAGTTTTTTATTTACAGCTTTCTATTCAACAGGCACATAAAAATGTCATAACAGATTAAAAAAAAACACAACAAACTTCAAACCACATCCATTAAATATTTCCTGAGAGGGAAAAGGAATTACTGACATTTTTATTGTTTTATTTTTAATAAGAAAACACACCTGCTTTGTTTCAAGAGCAAGTTCTGAGGACTTGTCAGAACAAACATTACTAAGTACTAAAATGGTGGTAGTTTACTGCAATTAGATTCACCGTTCTTACCTGAAGAGCTTATTGTATAATCAACATAAACCTACCTGATTAAATCAAATCAAAGGATTAACATAAAAATCAGCGCGGGAGCAAATAACCATGTCAGACCATAGGCACACTACATCACTAGGTTTTAGCATCCAAGGCAAAGACCTGGGAATAATATCAAGAATGGAATTATTGAGAAAGCGGAGGAGGCCTCCCTGGCCTCAGCTTGACATGGAGCAGCAACAGGATGCTTTCTCAGTCTAAAATCAGGGAAAGATTTCTTTTTAAGGTCTTTCCCACCCCAAAAGCTGCCCACCAACATCAAGGTAGCATTGAGCCCTAAAACTTTCTGAGACTCAGAGGACTGGACTGGAAAAGCACTTACCTGGTGACCTGGTATCAGCTTTCTCAGTGCTGAAGATAAATATTAATCTACAAATTTACAAAATTTACAGTTTGGGATTTTTCTGGTGTTAAAACAATAAGGGAAAACACTCCTGCTTGGTGCTCCACAGTAACATGGCTTTCTTAAGTCACTAATAACATTCAAATTGCCTTAAAAGCTATTATGGGGAAAGGCTACATTTTAAAGAAAGATTAGGGTGTGAACTTCTACCCAGTTCTGAGGGAGGTGGAGATTTTTTTATCATCATCATCATCACTTTGTTATTGTCTTGAGATTAGCCTTAACAACAAGAGCTATTTTTGAAACTGAAACATGAGTGAAAAATGCTTGGGTAGTGAGCCAAGGTTTCCTAGGGCACTGTTCCTTAGCTAGGGTTCTAAACATTCTAGAAAATACTTCAAAAAAACTCCAAAAACCTGGTTTAACTTTTTTTTTCTCTTTAAAGAAGCAATACACACTATTAGCTGCAGGGCAACACTCCTCAATAAAGCTGAACCACAGCTGAGGGAAGACACACATTTGCAGCTGAACACAGGCAGGGCATCCCCAGCTCCAGCATCAGGAGCTGCACACCTTTGGTACCCTGCAGAGGAAACAGAGCCCTGCCAGAAGCACCTTGTTTCTGAGCCTCAGGACAGTCCTCACCCTCCAGGTGAGTGAAAGGCCTGCAGTTAGGTACCTACCCAGCCAGGCTCTTTTAGGGTCACTACTTAGCAGCGTCTCTACTCCCAGACATGCAGCCCAAGTAGGAGCGCAGTAGGTGGAATAAATTGCTCTTTTCCTCTCTTCTCCCTAAGAGACTCTTGACAACTCTATGATCTGGAGCTTATGCTTTACATTGGCCAGTCTATACCCACTAAAATAATGATTTTGGCTTTTTTTAAAGTCACCATAGGTCTATATGCTGCAGGAACTTTATGTGTATGCTCATACATGTAAGTATCACCATACACATGCATATGCTTCCTACAGACTGTGTTTCCATACAAGCAATGCTCTTATAAAGAATAGCTAGGCTGTGTTTCTTAAAAATATCAAACTGATTAGACTGCACAGGATAGACACATATGAACAAGGAATTTAAGTATGCAGCCCACCTTTAACTCATAGAAAACAACATGCATGCAGCTAAATATGCATTTACCCATCTTGCTAAATTGGGAGCTGTAAAATTTGCAAGGAACTGCTACAAAATAAATCAGGAACTTATTGTTCTGTTTTCTCAATTGGGAATGCATAAAGTTTGCAATGACAGTTTAATGAACATAAGATGAAATAAGTGGTTTTCTGTGCCATTATAAAAATTCGTATGGATTAAAAAAATAGTCGACATTTTTTCTGAGATGGTTAAGGAAATGGTTTTTCTTATCAGCAGAATGTGATTTTTAAGAGTGTTATTCCTCTTTGCAGAGAAGATAGCAGGCACTTGCTCCCAAAAATTTAACATAGCTTTATTTGTGTCTTCAATTAAGTGCATATTGGATTAAAAATGTTGTTCTATAGGGATGCTGCCAAACTTACAGCTGTCTTAATGTCTACAGTATTACCATTCAAGAACTACCTTGACAGTTTGGCAATAAATTTCTAAAAAGGGATGGTTTTTTTCTTCCTCTCAAAATGGAATTCTTAAAAAAAAACCCAAAACAAACAAACAAAAAAACCAACCCACAACCACCCCCTCCCCCTCCCCACCCCCAGCATCTGCCTATATGTATATTGGAAATAAATTATGAATCTGCACTTCACAAAGCACAAATTCAGCCAGTGTTTTGGAAGCTGGGGTTTTATACATTGCCCTTTGTGGCCCACTGGAGTCCTCTGCACCTGTTTCATACTGTACATATTTGGAATTTTTCTGTATTCTGTGTCATTTCAAAGACAGGAACATAAACATCTCTGCTCTTCCTGAGATGACTGTGTGTGTGCATATATACATCACTGAAACTTCCTAAACTCAGATACTGTTTTCTCTTGCCAGACACCCCTGTGGGTCTTCCTGAACAGCAGGCACTTTTTCAATAGCAACTTGGGAGCTACTGAGGGAGAATAGAAGGTCATTTTCTAAGACAGGATGCCAAGAGGACAGGAATTGAATGGTGCTGGCTGGCCACGAGACGCCATGCAAATCAAGAATGCAGTGTGGTCCCCAGGGAAATAGCTCATGAGCCTGGAGTATATGATAAACCTGCAACTAAAGCCTTCTTAAGCAACTGTGATAACAATGTGTCACATTCCAGAGGAGTCGAAAACAAAGGTTGCAAAAGTCCTTGCAAAACAGCACTCCCTTAGACATCTGCGCTTTCAAGGAAACAAAAAGATTTGGCAAGTTTTGTCACTTCTGGTTATTTTCTGAAAACAAAACAGAACAGTTTAGAGTTAGTCCCTCTCAAAAAGCTCCTAAGTAAATGACAGCAGAAAGTAGTTGTAAGAATCTTTAACCTTTAACAGCTTAAAAAATTAAATACGCATGTGTACACACAATGTATTGAAAATAAAGTAAATGCCACAATAAGGAGGTGATAAACTGATATTTCTGTAGTATATTACAGATAGCTACTTCTCTGAATGTAACATTAACTACAGCTGGGAAGATTAAACCCATCTCTTAATATTGGCTTTCTTACCCTTTTCATTTAAGCATTGTACTACTTTTACAGGTAAGTAGTCACTTCATTGCTGCTCATAAATTGAGCATAAACAGTCCGAGATACTTACTCGTAATTCTATTATTTGCCATTGTTCAGTGACTAGTCTGTGCAAACACACAGATCGTCATAAGATGACCTTAATGAGTATTCGTTATTCACTATTAATTATTGATGATGGTTGACTGGCCAAGCCCCACAGGCTGCAGGAGAGGGGGGTAAGGAATGGGAGACCAAACAGAACACCCTCGACTAAGGTGACAGATAAAGTTCTGCCATGCAGGTATGAAATACGTGATGTAGCACGAGATTTCACAGGAGAAGCATAACTCATGGTGTCCTTCTGAGAACCGAAGAAGGAGACATCAAGAGTGCCCCAGAATGCAGAAAGAAACGACATTGTATTTTTCTGATTCAGATCAAGCTTACTATCTCATTCTGCTTTCAACCTTGAGGTTTGCTGCTTTTTTCAGATCTGAAGCACCCAACAACTCATTTCCTTCTTTGTTCCAGATATTCCTGCAAATAGCAGTACAAACACCACAGACCTTTGTGGTGTTGCTTTGTAAAAATTCTTTGATATCATCAAAGATTACTTCTTCCTCACAGAGTATCACAATGCACCTCACAATACACCACTTCAGCAGTGGGATAAAGGCCTGTGTGCCAAGGCCTAAAGCCGGAGATGATGATTAGCTGAACTGTAAAAAAGAAAAATAAGCAGGGAATAAGAGCAGAAAAAATAGTTTGGAAAAAGTACCCAAAGTATTCTGTTCCAGTTAGGAAAGCTGTATACCAAAAAAGCAAGCACAGAGAAGACTGCCAATGCAACAGCTGAGCTATCTGTATCAAGGCTATGTCTTTTACAGAGACCCCCAAGAATTAGTAGAGTTATTAAGTAAGGCTAAGGTAGGCACTGCCCTCTTATTTCTCAAGGGCATCCAGAATTTACGCACCAGTGAGTACAAAACACACATCCACAGCAGAAAACAGCTACAAAGAGACCCTCTAGAAAACGATCTGCTGTGCAAGGGTATAACACCATGTGACCAGACAAACATCAAGGTTGAAATACGGGTAGGTTGCCTGTACAATAGCATCCATTTCTGGCATCTTTTCGCCTGCTGTCAGTATTGCTGTTTAAACAGTGCTCTATTTCTAGCTCCAATGGCATGACATTCTCTCACAGACCTCAGAGCACACTGTTTAAACCACCATATTTTAGAAATTAAGTAAAGATTGACACATTACTAGTCATTCTCATCTTGCAAGGACTGAAAATTATCCGCAAGCACACCAGCAGCTTCTAATTAAAAACACAGAAAGTATCAACCTGATCAGAGAAAGGGCTAAAACCCCCACAATTTAACAAGTGCAGTTTGCCTGTATAACTCCTCCTGAAGAAAAACCCAAAGGTTGCCATTAACTTTACTTTCTCTTTCTGTTTTCAGAAGTGCATTTAACGAAAATCAGCCTTTTACTTCACTAGTAATCCACATACTGACAAAGATTTCCCCTTCTCCTCTGCCCCCATCTGTACTTCTGAAGAAATGCAGAGCCATAAAAATAAGAAAAGTTGTAATGTCAATCATTTACTTCTATAGACTGTTCCTTCCCTTCCTCCCAAACAACATCTCTTCACAGTATTATGCCCATGCTGGATAGACAGAAAAAGCTGTCCATTCAATGGACAGCTAAGAGCACTACATGGTGTGCTGGTTTTGGCCAGGGTAGAGTTAACTTTCTCTGCAGTAGCTAGCATGGGGCTGCGTTTTGGATTTGTGCTGGAAACAGTGTTGGTAACACAGGGATTGTTTTGCTTTGCTTGCACCTGTGGCTTTTACTTTACCTATTAAACTCTCTTTATCTCAGCCCACAAGTTTCCTTATTTTTACTCTTCTGATTCTAACCCCCCATCCTGCCAGGGGGACAGCAAGCGAGCAGCTGTGTGGTGCTCAGTTGCCAGCTGGGGTTAAACCACAACAGTCCTTTTTAGTGTCCAACGTGGGGCTTAAAGGTTTCAAGATAAGAACAGGTTTGATTGGAACATGCTAGATCAAGTTTGTAGCTGTTGTGGCTGCTTAGCTATTAATTGGCAGGCTCCTGTGCCTGCCCTGGGACTTGCTTGCCTTACTGTACATTACAGCCTAGTGCTCATTAGTGGCAGCTTTTTGCTCTCACTGCTTGCTGTGCTGCTGTACTGCTGATCACCTCACACTGCTGTGCCTGGGAACATTCTGATAACAGCAACGGCCGTGTGCCTGGGCTGGCAGATGGCCAGGGCATCGCTGCTGCTTCTGTGCTGCTGTACTGGACAGGCTGGGACTCCAGTGTGAACTCGAGTCAAAGGGACCGCGGCCTGTCCATGAGCCCACCTGGGAGCAAGACACCCCAAAGCATCTGTGGCTGTGAATAAGTCCATGCCAGAGCAGGTACATCTCAAAGCATCTGTGGCCATAGTTATGTCTGTGCTGCAGCAGGTATACCTCTGAAGGGACTGTGGCCCAATGATAAGGCCACACTGGAGAAGGCATGCCTCAAAGCATCTGTGGCTATGAATAAATGCTGGAGCACCTCAAAGTGTTTGGACATTAATAAACCCACAACAGAGCAGGCATGCCCCGGGGTGACTACAGCCATGGGTAAGGCCATGTTGGAGCAGGTTCACTTCTGAAAGGACTGTGGCTGAGGCCACACTGGAGCAGGTATATCTCTGAAGGCATTGTGGCCCATGGAGAAGGCCACGCTGGAACAGGTGCACTTCAAAGCAACTGTGGCTGTGGGTAAGTCTATGCTGCAGCAGGTACACCCCTGGAGAAACTGTGGCTCATAGATAAGTCCCAACATAGCGCAGGTACTCCCCTAAGGGACTACAGTCTGTGGATAAGTCCAAGCCAGAGCTGGGGCAAGGGGAGGACTTCATTGCCATGTTAAACCCAATGGTCTGGTCCAAAAGAACCAGGGTGGACATTGTAACAGAAATACCTTTAAACTGTTGTAACCCAAGATTTGAGTTGCACGTATAGGAATTACTATAGCAGGAACCACCTGAACTAGTGGAGAACAAACCTTACAAGAAGCAGTGCAAGCACAGCAGTGACCCCACATGAGCTGGCTTTTGTACCCAGTAACTCCACACAACACACCACCTCTCCTTTCCTGAGTGACCACCAGAACAGATGGAGCCCAAAGTCATGGACTAAATGAACATAGTGGACATTCAGTGGACATTTATGGACACGTCACGGGGTGGTCCATAGACTAAGGGAATGATATCTGTGTATTATATCAAAGGATGGGAAGGGGGGTGGTGGGTCAGTGGCCTATATTGGATAGTGTGAGACCTAAGAATGATGTAAATGATATGGAATAAGTGGTGGAGGATGTGCTGGTTTTCATTGGGGTAGAATTAATTTTCTCCATAGTAGCTAATATGGGGCTGTGTTTTGGATTTGTGCTGGAAACAGTGTTGATAATACAGTGATGTTTTAGATCTTGCTGAGCAGTGTTTACACAGAGTCAAGGCTTTTGCTGCTTCTCACCCCGACCCACCAGCAAGCAGGCTCATATCACATAATGCTCAGCATATAAAACTGGGGGAAGGAGGAGGAAGGGGACAACATTCAGAGTGATGGTTTGTCTTCCTGAGTAACCATTACACATGATGAGCGCTGCTTTCCTGGAGATGGCTGAACACCTGCCTGCCCATGGGAAGTAGTGAATTAATTCCTTGTTTTGCTTTGCTTGCGGCTTTTGCTTTACCTATTAAACTCTCTTCATCTCAGCCTATGAGTTTCCTTATTTTTACTCTTCTGATTCACACCCCCACCAGGGGACAGTGAGAGCAGCTGCGTGGTGCCTAGCTGCAGGCTGGGGTTAAACCATGATTCAGTGTCTGGGAAATCAGGACATTTTGTTGATTCTGTTGCTAGAGAAAAATGCCATTCTTGCAAGTACCTGAGCTGTGCAAAAGTCACAGGTATCCTTTCCTCCATCCCATGCCCACTGCACAACTGCTAAGCAGTCAGCTGGTTTTCCACCAAAGGTCAAATCTCCAGGTGACTCTGAGTCTCACACACAACCAGATAGGTTGGGATTTGCAGCCTGAATTTTCCACAGCATTAAGAGTTGTTCACATTTAATTTTCCAGTTCAGACTCATCTGCAGAGATTAATATATTTGGGAAAAACTAGAATAGCACATTAGAAAGGTGATGCAAAACCTGCAACTTATAGCTGAATATATGTATTCATCACAAATCTATTCTAGACCTGACTCTTGGTTTCTACTTCCTCATACTCATAAACCTCCTACACAATTATTTCCTATATGATTCTTTCTTTCCTACCCACCCCAGCCACTGCCCTTCCTGGTACCACACCAGTTTTGTTATTGTTCAAAGGTGAAAAACAAAAAGCTATCCCAGGAACTTACTCTGGCAAAGCTTAACCTAAAATGATTAATTTAAGAGTGAAAAGGCCTAGTACAGGGGCCTTAAGCAGGACTGGTAGCCCTGATACAGCACAGAAAGCTGCATGCATCACCTTTCTTTCCACTTGCTTTACAGTCCTGCCAGTATACAAGGCTGATTATATTCAAGAAAGTTAGAGATACACACTTACTATTAACTTCCAGGCAAGTAACAATGAGGTTGCCATGAGGATGCTGTGGGGTTTGAGAATAAAAAGGGGGATGAACCATTCAGTCATGAACATAAGGGCTGCTTCCCTCCCACACAGCCTCAACACACAGCTAAAGATTTTCTCCATTTATACCTGGTGAAATTGTTTCACAAATTGTATCTATGTTGCCCAGGGGCAACCTACAGCTTCTGTAAAGCCACCTACAAAATGAAGCTGAAAAACGAAGCTCTGATTATTTGTATCAACTGGAGACCTGCTCCCCCAAGGCTTATTGGCACTCTAAAAATTTCGCTGTTGAAATTTCACGTTTCCCTTTTCAGCTTATAATAAAACAAAGCACCAGGGCGTTGATATTGTAATTTTTTCTAGGAAGATAAAAGGCCACCACATGGAAGTGAGTTAGCCTTCATTCAAAACATGTTGTGCAAAAGGTTTGATTTCATTCAGTGCCAACCAGAAGGCAGACAGTGATCTTATTTATGAAGGCTGAATCTATTGTCTAGGTTTAATTAGCTGATTATTAGACTTCCCATTTCTGTTATTGCAGATCCTTAATTCTTCTCCTAACATGATGTGGTTTAAAAAAAAAAATATTTCCCAAAGAAAGCAGAAGATATTTCTCTTCATCCTAATTGTTCAGGAAATTAAAAACATGCCAAATTTTTTTTTTCAGCTAATTGCTTGAAATACCTTGTTTCTCACTGCCAGAACTGACCTATAACATCTTTCTTGCTCTCTCTCTCTCAATCACCAGCTGCTCATTCACTTCCTTTCACTGTCCTACATCACTCAGCAACCTTTTCCACAGGACATTTCCTCTCACCAGCTGTTCATTTGCCCATAAGAAAACCTATCCTAATGGACTTTTCCCCTCCAGATATCAACACAGCAAACTACCGTTGACAGAAGAAGTAACTTCTGGAGGAATAGAAGGTGCTGCTTCACGCAGGCAAAGGGGAGTAGGGGTGTGCAACATGCCACCACACTACAGGCACAGGTAGGCAGGATGCTGAATAGCTACGGCTTCATTTTCACTGGATTCTTTAAATATTGTGATCATGGAGAGAGGGGAAAAAAGTTAAAAGCTTTTAGGACTTTGTCATCACTGCTTTAGCCAGTAATTAATGAGACCAAACACTTTTTGGAAGTCATCTGGGTTTTCAGATATTTCTGCCAGCACCATACAGGACCCATCAATTAAGTGTTCCACATAGTGACATTTAACACACCAATTTTAGAGGTCAGTTTCAACAACATTTGTCTACACATAATCTAGGTTAACCATTCCCACCTAACTGTATAGGGACCCTCTTACTTCAGAATTAATGACTTCTCACCTTAATTTCACGTTATGGAAAACATCCATATGAAGCCAGGCCCTACACATCTTACCTTGCAAGCCTCTGTTTTTTGAGGTGTTTGAGTGCCTGTCTATATGCAATTTGTTTATATAGACATTGCTTATGGTATGTTTTATCCTTCAGAGCCTGAACTGCTATGACAAGAGTAGTGATTTAAAACTAAACGGACCCCTTCTTTTGACATTGGATCAATGCACCCATGAAGTGAGCAGCAACAAAGAATTATGGGTGAAATGCATTTACTAGTGTATGGTTTGCTTTTACTGCTGCTTCAGTGAAACATGGAGTGCTTACTTAAAAAGCCAGTGGCATGAAACATCTATCCAAAGGTTTTCTATGAAAATAAATCAGAGCATGTTTAAAATAACAGTAATTCTGCTGAAAAGCGTACAAATATTATTCAGTACTGAGACAGGTAACACTCTTTCTACCCATAAATCACAGATGCCACAGAAAATAGCAATAGGACTTTTTCGTATTCTCCTTCCCTACTCCTTCAGCCCTCTCTCATGATACCACTGCCCAGGAAAGTGATGAATGCTTACAGAAAGAAAATTGTTCTACTGCCAAGCCCGTTCAATACACATCATCTTTCAGAACATACTAATAACTTGTTCTGGTGGTGTTTCCAATATGAGCAGTCATCTACAAAGGATGAACTCATCAATATATTCTAAGATACATCCTGGATCATTGAAAAGCTTTGAAGTGGCACGAGTGTCTGGGTTTTGTTGCCTCCCTCCCCTGTTTATACAAAAGCAGAGACGATGCAAGCGCTGGGGAGATTTAAAACTAACACCATTCACCTTTTGCAGGGCTCTCTTTCACTATGGACTAGCAATAAATGTCATGACTCTCCACCCATCCCCTCAAATTGGGCATGCTCTTACATTCCTGAGCTCTCAGTCTTTATTTTCATATAACCATAGAAGCCAATCAATTCAGTCATGCCCGTTAAATTCCATGTTTGTGAAACTGAGCCTGGAAAGGGAAGTTTTCTGACAATTATAGAAGAGAAGCTGGAAAGATCAATTGATATAACCTGGTCATGACCCATCTATTATTCAGAGGAAGTAATTGGGCAGATAGTGTTACAATCACTAATACTTTCACACAGGTGCAGCACCATCTGCTTCTGCTCTTTTTGGCATGGGGCTATTTGATGTTCAGTCCTGAGTCCCTAACTGTGGTATAGAGTGAAATTGGTAGGTTGAACTTTTATGAACCAAAGGAGACCAGTGTCAAACACTTGGAGGAAGATCAGCAGAAGACTGAAGAACCTAATACTAGGCTGTACCTTGCAGACATTTGGTTTAAGATTTGTAATAGACACTTTAAAAAAGAGCAAAATACTCTTTAAAGCCTCAAATGTACATTTTTACAGTCGGATAGGGTTCATTGTTTAGCTCACACTGAGAATTCACTGAAGGAGATTGTCTCTTTCTCTCACATGGACATCCAAAGTCAGGGGCAACATCTCTTGATCAGCCATAGCTGCATATTTTCATACTGATTGCAGTGCTGATGGGTACTGGATTTTCAGAGGGGGTACACTGTACTGTTTGGTCTCAGAAGATGGCTACCAGTACTTATTCCTCCTGCACTTCTAGAACTCAGTCTAACCTTTAGGTACAGACTTGTTTTGCAACAGGTCAGACTTTAAACTGTTTCTTTTTTTGTTTTTAAATGAAGGCATTGTTTCTTCAAAACTCACAGCTCTACAAGTTTCAGGCTCAAAATTGCAACTGTTTGAATGTATTCAATGAATCTTCTACCAGTTCTAAGTTATATTTTGACACCAGGAACAATGGCCCGTCATGAAATCTTTGGCATTTAATAAATATTTGCTTTACTCTTTCTGCTTAATTATTGGAGTAATAAATCTCTCCCTTACAGTTTATTTAAAGTACCTTTCAGACATATGATCCACACACTACATTGAACATGCTCAGAGGCCCCTCAAAGGCAAAAGCATTCCACTATTGCATCGCAAACTTACTTGAAAACTTACCCCTCAAATCTCTGGTAAAGAGCAGAATATTGCTGTTATTGGCATTGTTGAAAGTTTACAACAGGGGCTTACCATTTATTTTTTCAACTGGAAGTTTCCACAGGATCTCTCAGAGATGTTTATAGCTTAGATTTAAGTTTCCACCCTGTTGAAATAACCAGTTGGATGACTTCAGTAAGCAGAAGCACTCCAAAGACTATTTAGCCTGGTTGAAAATAAATAAAAAACCCAACACCTTTTAAATTAAAAAATATGAAGTCTTTTCTATATTATTAACCTACTTGAAACCTGTACTCAGAAGCTGACAAAGATAAACATAAAGGAATGACTATCCTACTGATCCAAAAAGGAGTTCACTTTAAACACAAAGGACCACCAAAGGCTGAAGTTTTTCTTTCCCCTACATTTCACTGCACGGTAATACGCTTTCATAAAATAAATAAAAATAGCATGAACAAACTTATGTGCTATGGTATAGTATTAACAAACACAGCAGATATCTCAATCAAGTTATATTGCGTTCTGTATCTGACAATTTATAAGTGCTGTTATTTCTATTGTGATAGTAGCAAAAATTTTCAATAAAGACTGGGATTCCACATTAAAAAAAATTGTTTGGAGAAGAGCCCCTTCTGCATTCAGTCACTAGCATTCATCTTTCTACTCCAAAACAGGGTTGAGTTTTCCCTTTTCATTTTCTTTTCTTTCCAATGTATACATAAAGAGAATATATTCTTCAACACTGCATCCTCAAATCACCATGTTTGCCTGAAAACAATCTGCCAAAAGGATCATCCAGTCTGGAAAATACCAGGCAGAAAAATTATGGTCATCAAGTCCAAGTCACACTAATTGAATGGTTCGAATATCTATTTTTAAGAGGCCTTCTGGGAGGTGGGGTCAGGCTTGAAGTCATAAATCTTAAATATGAAAACAAGTAGCTCAGTCCTGGGCATATGCAATCATTGTGTTTATGTGACTATTTAGTGATTATGTGACTGTTTAGGCAGATAAGTGAAAGTAGGGGGGAGGGGGTTTTGTAATACTTATACCAGGAATTTCAAGCACTTTCCTTCTCTACTGTAACAGCTGGTGGAGTTGAAGTTCACTACAGAGCTGTTTGGAATCTTTCCCATGGGAGATGAGGTCTTGCAGAATAGCCCTACTTCCAGTGGGAACTGGTAAGTTTCTCTCACACTTGACTTCAGGATTTTAATGTAATTTTGACTGATCTGGTTGCTTTAAGGCTGCTCTTTCTTAGTCATGCCAGTCAAGGCATTAGCTGATCAGGATCCTCTTTGCCTGCAAAGAAATTACCCTGACTGCCAAACACATGGTTAGTCCTTTGCAATGATTAAAATGCAAGACTGTCTTGGCACTGAAGTGTTTCCTCCTCAAGTGTCTTCTATCTGAAACAGGAATCTCAAAGTTCTGGAGGTGGAAGGAGTGATGTACACAAGTCTAACTCACATTAGAAAACACAATCACTCACAACCACACAACACCCCCTGCCTCCACCACTGTGTTTTGGGGATTTTTTTTGTTTGTTGGTTTTCCCCCTCAACCTAATGGGCAATCTGTTTACCATAACACAAATTAATCCCTATTGCTATCTACAGAATAGCAGAAAAGCAGGATAATATTTAAAAGGGCCTTCTTTATTATGATTGGATGCAATAACAAGCTGAAGGGCGATTAGGTCAATTCTATTTCCCCATCCTAGAGCTAAGGAGAAGAAAACTGCAAGAAAATCTTTGGTACATCAGTTACCTTGGTAGACACATCTAGCCAAAGATGTCAACAGGTAAAGTTGAGTGCATAAGACTCAAGAATGAATTTGTTAAAACAAAAATGTTCAAAGAACAGTAGGAGGATATGGTCAGAGCTATAGCTTGATAATTCTTTTTTAGTTTCTAGGCTTTTCTTTTTGTTCACCATACTTTCTGTGTGCAGAGAGATGACCAGTGATATACACACAAACCTGAAGTAATAGAAATTGAGCTTTGTTCACATTTTAATACCTCCAAAATCTCTGCTTTGGAAACATGTTTCATATCATGGAACAGAACCTGACCAATTAGAAATGCAAAGAGGACTTCACTTTCCAAAACACAGTGGAATGATAACAAGCTTTAATGCAGTGGACATGCACTGACAGAGGTGAGTCTAGAGTTTGGCTGTGCAAGTCTGAGTCCTGACTTGCATTAGCAAATACAGAAGACAAAACCATCTTCAGTAAATTCCTGAAAAATTCCTGGTTTGTCACTGGGTGTCTATAAAAGGTGCCAAGTCAGAGCTGCACTACATGGAAAGAAAGAAGGTGTACCAAAGAAAGCACCCCCTGTAGCAAGTCAAATAGAAGTCTCAAGGAGAGATTCCCCCTTCTGTTCCAGTTTGCTGCCCTCTCTCACTTTTACTGTTTCCTTACTACCTGTTACCAGGCAAAAGTTTTTGCCCTGGATTCCAAACCAACACACTCTCACTCTATTCCTTTATTAAACAAACAAAAAAGTCCATTTCTTCTGCTAGTCACTTAAAGAATAATTTAACTTTTAAGTGTTCCAGCTATGGATTTTCTCATCTGCTCCTGTAGTTTGTATTTTGACTTTTAGGAGCGTTCATGTTAAGCACACTACCAGCCATAAATAATAAATAATGCCTTGAGTACCAGACATCATAAGCAAAGATAAAGTTGAGAGGAAAAAAGATGAGGATGAATACTTTCAGTCTGCGTCAAGCTTTTAAATGCTAAGACTTTTTACCTTTGTAGACATCATATTCAGAAGCAGCATTAAAACAGGATTATTGCTTTGGTCATTATCTAGAAGTGCAGTGTGGGAGGGAAGTGGGAGAGAAGGGAGGAGGAAGAGAAAGCATGCACAGGCCAAGATCACCACCTAGTGACAGAACTTTGGCTCTGCAGGTGGTTTACTTGCACATTAGAAAAGTACTGTGCCACAGAAACAAGCCATCCAATCCTTTTACAACAAAAATCCTCCAATATAAGGATTGTATTTTCCTTCAGTATTAGGGAAAAAATTCAGAGCATATGATCTAGTGCAGTGACGTACTTAATACTTTGCTGGTTCTTCTTATTTTCTTATTTTTAAAACAATCAAGAAAAAATACTTAATTTGGCAAAGCACCTGTTCTTATATTCCCTAAACTAAAAAACAATAAGTTAAATATTATTGGAACCTGAACAGTTTTAAATGAATTATTTTGGCATTACTCAACAGAGGCAGGAGTTTTCTGAACTGGTGGGACCCTGAAAAACACAAAGTAAGAACTCTATGGAAGAGGAAACTCTCCTCCTACATGAGGACAGCAACCCTGACTGTGTGCATTCATGCAGCACCTGACTCTGAAGGGGTACTGGGTGATGCATGAAGTTTCCCTAGGATCTGTCTTTAATTTTTCCAGCAGACTACTTTATTCTTTTCTTCTGTATCTCACTACTTTCTTTCCCACCCCAGACAGCAGTACCATAATTCAAAATGGTAAACTTGAGGTGCAATCATTGGTGTGTCTACATTTTGATGTTCAGAGTAAATCTCCCCTACAGAGAGGACAAGCGATTTGAAAACCAGCCTGTCAGATGAAGCTTGTGCCATCTACCGTCTTGTTATTGTAGTACCATTTTTCCCCAGCCCTGAGAAATGCACTCTTCCTTGCTCCCTCTCACAAGCTACAAAGATCCTTGCCATAACCCAGTGCATCTTAGCTTTGGCCACCCCAGCCCTTGCCCTGCTTCTCCATTCCATCCAAGTTCCATGCTTTTGTTTTCAAGATACTCCATAGCTTGTGCCACTCAAGCCACCTTATACGCTGCAAAGGTATTTTCAACTACATCCAATGGGCCTGTCATGTCACTACCCAGCATTAATTTCTCAGTCACTATTATGCTTTATCCCTAATCACTCAAGTTGCTTAGCTTTGCAGTAACAGGATTAATTGTGGCTTTAAACAAATAATTATTTAAACCCTACTATTTTAGCGCACCGAACAATGCTGTCTATTACCTTGTACTTTGCATCCTGACTTTAGATGACTTTTCTGTTATCAAACAGTTATCTGTTACTGTTAGTTATCTGTTAACTTTTCTGTTAACAAAAAAGCAGCAATAGCTCATGCTGAATAGTTAGTGGGCAACAACATTTTTAATTCCTACAATGAGGGAGGGTACTAGGAATTGTACTAAAAGCAGAAGCTACGCCCAGTAAGGCATGCATTGGCTGCAACTGCTACAGCACTGAAGAAAGAACAAACAGTGCAGGCACTAGAAACATTCTTTAGGGTAGCTTTTTTTGTTGTTTTTTTTTAATAGCACCAGGGACAGTTTAGACAGCTTTTAAGGTAGAGCACAACCACTGTACAAAGGTACTGCTCAGCTGACAGGTGCTGTGCAAAGGGATAGCTTCATCTGGTTTTGGAATAGTTGTGTTGGAATACACTGCATGTTAAATAGGAAACTACATGCTCAGACAACAGATTACTCTGGCTCCCTTTCTACTGATAAAATTTTAGGCTGCTACTCTACAACAATATTTTCATTAAGCATTTAACAAACCACCATGCTACTGCCAATATCTATCATGCCTGGAATGCCAGTAATCAATGTTGTTCTATAGTCTGTCAACGCAGTTGGGCTGATACGTACCATATTGAATTTCAATTAAAAGAACATACTTGAAAAAAAAAAAAATCAGGTCTTCCTGCTCTCTGAATAATTTAAACATGTAACCTCTTTTACAGTTGAACAAGCTCCACCTACACTATACTTCTGTGCACAAGCTTACTAGAAATACTTTAAAAGAGCAAGAAATAACAGGTATTATTTTTGAAGGAAAGGGTAAAAACCCCCATTATTTACACAAGTTAGTTATAGCCAGTATTAGTTCAACATGGACATACATATAAAATTCCATATTATTAATCTATATTTATATCTACATATATGTATGCAGACTTGTTATATTTTATAATATATAAAACATATTAATATGGAGTTTTATTCTGGTAACATCCACCTCCTCAGGCTAATTAGTTTTGGTATTGAAAAGACTAAACTCTTGCATGTCAGAAAGTGAAACTGATTTTAAAAAAAACTTTCTGTGAAGCAATGCAAGATGCAATGGCTTAACACCTTTCCCCAAAAATAAAATTTCCAGAACACAAGAAAATCTGTTCTTCAGGAAAAAATATCTCTTAAAAAAAAACAAACAAATGTAATTTTTCAAGAAAGAAAACAAGTGCCCAAACTAGTTCTGAATGAGATATTTTGGCATACTAGAAGTGGTATTTGGACATCGTTCTCCCCAGAGACAGGGCTCCAGTTTGGGAGTGGAGATGGCTTACCTCGGAGCAGCTCTAGCGCTTTCAGCTCCTGCTGCCCCCCACCCCTGGCTCCTGATGCGGACACAGCTCAGTTTCACAGATGTCCCCTGCAGCGGTACAGGGCAGGCAGCCAGCAAGCACTGCGGCGGTGAGGCATCCCTGCTGCGGTCAGAGGTGGACCCCAAAGGTACCTGGCTGTTCTGCAGAGGCGGTTAGCCTACACATGGTACAAAATTTAAGCTGCTCCACTTGCTTCTGGCAGTTACTCTGAAGGCTTGTACTTTGTGCAGTATTGCATTGTACCTTATACAAGTCCCTTTAGAGTCTATAATCAGAAGATTCAGGTATTTTGAATCTTTTCCTCCAGACCAATTTCCCTTCTTACGCTTCCCCCACTTGCAGTAAGAGCTCATCTTGAAAGCAACTTTAACTTACAAATTTAAAAAACAAACAAAACTCCCAAACACCCAACAAAAACCCCACCACTACGTCAAGACACAGCAACCTGATTTTTATACTCTTTAAAGGCCCTTAAGCTCTTCATGAGATGTTAGCAGTTGTGATGCTACCTCTAAAAGCAGTACTTTCAGTCTGCATGGAAGGGATTCAGATTTACTGGTGAAAGTTCTCAGACTGATTTAATAATATATGAAGCAAATAAAACTGTACCTTTTATTTAAAATAAGCAACACAAAGCTTGGATTTTACTTTGTCAAAACAGCATCTCCAAGAGGTAATGACTAATACGCTCATAGTGAATTAGACTTCCTTAAAGAGAAAGCACATGTGACAAAGCAGGACTAAGTAGCATCTGTATACCTCAGCAGGTCAACAACAACAACAACAAAAAGATAAACTCTTACATCATGTTGACTCTGCATTTTTCCCCAAAGAGGATTCCATTCTGAGCTGACTTAATCTGATGAACTACATCAATCTGTTTTTTATTTCTGCAACCCATTTATTTTCTAAACTATGCATATCCAGTTGCATAAACAAATCCTTCTTATAACCACAAAAACAGGTGCTTCGGTTTGTGTTGTAACTAGCCATTTACATAGGTTTCATTTGCCCAGGCATTTTTTCCCACGTGCTAGAATTTAACTATCAGAAACAGAGGCCATAGGTATTAAAATAATGCATGAAAAGAATGCAGAAATTAGCCTCACACACAACACACTTTACTCTTGTGCCAACACAGGGCCCACTGAGGTTTTTTTCTACCTATAAAGCAGAAATAAAACACTCGTAGGAACACACCACTACAGTCTAGAAGGAAGGGCATTACTTAAGTATTAATTTTAGCTTTATTTTGTGTGTACATTTGTACATTTCAATAAGGTTCACAAAATGTAAAACTTTTGCTATCAGAGTATTTCATACAGAGATCAATTCATAGCTTTATGATTACTTCTCTATAAGCACATGCAATAAGCTATTGAAAGTTTATGAAAATATTTTAATGGAAACTTCTAATCAAGTGAGCATGAGAAATCTTATTTGGCTTGTAAATTCTGTCTATATGCAACTATGAAACGTTTCCTATCGCAAAAAAAGGTAAAATCTACTTAAAGGCTCTTGAAATCTTACAATTGGACAAGTGTTCCACTGAGCCTCCATTCTAAATCATGGAAGCGGAAATTGTGCAGAAAAAGGTTTTACTTTAAATAATTGTCCAACTGTTATTGCTGCTTTTTCAAGGAACCTGAAAGCATACAATGAAAACTTAGAAATAAACAGTCAAATGGACATATTAAGATCATCACTGTAATTAAAATGCAAAAGTTAACTATAAAAGTTTCTCAAAATGTTGTGTTTTTTTTTTAATATGTACATAGAGAACTGTACACAAACAGGGAAATAAAAAAGTTGCTTAAAATATGAAAGATAATAGTATACAGTATTTACAGCTTAAATGTCACCCATTAAAGTACTATTTTTTTTTAATTGGAGCTAAACTGTTACATGAACATGCAGTACATCCACAACTCAAAATGAATACCTTTTTTGCAGTGTAACACAGTCCTGTACAAAGCATAAAGCAACGATATGCTAAAATCACTCTATCACTCTTCTTGTTACCTTTGAGCTTCGTAACAATGCCTAGGTCAAGATCCTTTAGCTTAGGTAACTTCATCAAATGAAAATATGAACATTTATTTCTAATACAAATTTGCAGAATACATTCTACCCACAAGACACTTTATGGAGAGAAATTATGCTGCATTTTGTATGATCTATTGTTCAAGTCATGCCTGATGAAAAACAGTATTGAGGGCACAATTTTGTCAGCTGACTCATGGATACTTTTTGCCTTTTTCTTATTTAAAGATTTTTCAAGTTCCCTTTTCCCTCTCCTCATTTGCTCAGCCAAATCCAAATGGTTATAATACTGATTGTATTTGTGAAGCTTATAGTACAACTGTTCTAGTTATCAATATAGATGTCAAATACTGTAGCCTTTTTTTAAGTGTAAAATAGGTATCTGTTCTTTAGCAGCTTCTGTAAGCATTTCTGAAGAATTGTGTGCTATTCAATATATTGCCACAGTCAAAAGTTTAGTTACATAAATACCTGATTATCCTCTAAAACCAAAAAAATTAAGGACCTTCAAAACTTCATTATCTGTATAAAAGTTAGGCACACTTCAAACAGTAAAAACCTCCAGCCAAGTAATTTTAAAAAAGTTTTATGTTTTTAGCTCCAACGACCTCATCAATATACGTTATACTGATGGAGAATCCAGAAACAGATTTTACAATGGTGATATTAAATACCTGAATTAAACTTCAGAAGTTAGATCTCGAATCAAAATGAATGCCATTTTTATCAGTCAAGCATTATTTTACTGAAAATATCTCTTCAGTATTTACTTTGCCTTATAGGGTTGGGGTTGTTTTTTTTCAATTCACAAAAGGACATACTATCCATTCCCTTTACCAACTGACAAATCTTACTAGTATTCGTGCAGTAACCTCTTAAAGCATTCAGTAACTACAAGATGAACAACTAGAAGTGGAAGAAAATGTGTGTTCCTGAATGTGACCTTCTTTAGGTCATTACTTTAGAGTATAATTGTTTTCATACCTGGGAGAATACCCCAAGCAGTAACAGGTCTTTGCAGACTTTGAGATATCTTTGTGATTACATCTCAACTTAATGCAGAAACTGCTTTGAAGTATAACTCTAGGCACAACTGTGTGAAACAGCTGCTGTCAGGACACGATCCTTCTAACTTGAAAGGTATCAGATGGTATGTACTCAGGTTAAAGTCTACCTTCTACAATACCTTCATTTTCAAAGGCTGTGCAGTTAAGTACACAAACTAATGCAGCCCCGCTGAAGATTTCATTGCTGTAACAGGGAGAATACTTCTCCCACTGACCTTAAAGGTTATGGTGGTATGACCAAGGTGTGACCAAAAATTTGACTTTTAACCCAATACAAATTTTCAGCTGTGTCAAATTCATCTCTACACAACAAACACTTAGGCCTTCTGAAGTAACAGCTGAAGATTTAAACAGTCATTTCACCTTGAGCTGCTCCCAATCTAGAGGGTTTTTTTTTTAAAAAAAGACAAACCAAACCAAACCACACACTTCAAAAGGTATTCTGTCAATATGCTGATAGTTGTATGTTAAATTCTCGTAACACTCAAATAAAGTTATGTTCTAGCATTTATATGTATGAGGCATGGCATTATAATTTATGACAAAATTGAGAATTTCATTTGATCTCAAATTGCTTGGAATTAGATTAGGTTGCAGTTGTCATACTAAAAACCAATCTCCACATTTTTCCCCTTAACTTAAATACACATGATGAAAAAAAATTATTTCCCAAAACAGAAGTGTAACTGAGAACATTCTCATGTTCACAGCTCTTTTTCTAAGCCTTAGAGTCACATACTTTTTTTTTTTTAACTTCCCTAACCAATTCATCCACACTTTGTTATGCCTAGGAATACTATTATGTCTCTGAAGAAGCCAATCTCTTATGTGGAATTATACATGTGTGATGTTGAATGGCTACATACAAAACCATGCAGCTTAATATACTCATGATATTCAGATGATTCTGATATTCTGATGATTCGGATTTCATGCAGGAAAGGTGTTATTAAAATACGTTTAGTGCATTAGAGGCATAAGTTTAAACAGAAAATAACAATTAAATCAGTTCTTACAAGTTATTAGAGCTTAGACTCCATTACAGCTTCAGCTCAAGTGGCACTATATATGCCTCCCCAATAGAATTAAAATAGAAATTATAACAAAAAAAACCCAAACAATAAACCAATGTGCAGTACATTGAAGAGGCAGTACTATTTCCTAACAAAAAAGTGTACCTCAGAAATATAAAGCTACATTACACAAAATCAGGACTACTCTCTTTGGTCCATGTTGAATGTTCAAAAACTAGTTAAATTATTGATTTCTTTAAAAGAAAAACACCTGTCAATAGCAAACTACAAATGGTATCGCTAGTCATGGTTCATAGATTAGTTTCATAACCTCAGAATAACCCACAAAATTAAAGCAAATAATTATTTTGAAGATTTTTTTTTCCTTCAATATAACTGGGTTTTTTGAGTAAAAAGAAAGTTTTTTGATCATACTGGCAAATTGGAAGTGTGTGGAACCTTTAACAGCAGCAGCTTTTAACAAAGCAGCAGAAGCTTCTTCACATTAAATAGTATATTCATTATTCCTCCCTCCTCTAAAGATGAAATTGTGTTGATGCATTATTTGTTCTTTACTAGAAATTAGTCATTAACAATGCACAGAATGTGCCTAGTGATATAATGCAGAGACAGGTGGAGCTATTTGAAGATAGTGCTAGAAGATCCTGTGTGGACTTCTGAACAACACTGTATTGTCCAAAGGGAACTAGAGCGCCAACAGTGCCACTCACACAAGATATCTTAGTAGCCTAATAGCAAGGGGCGGGGGGGGGGGTGGGGGGGGTGGGGGGTGGGGAAGTATCTGAGTACTTTTTCTTGGACAAGTTATTTCAGTTGTTAGTGTATGTAAGGTATAGAACACAACCAAAACCATCACTTATACATATATATACACATGCACACACATATATGCATTCACTGCATTATGACTAGAGCACCTTATGTTTAACAATGCTGCTCCTAAGAATGTGGAATGAAACTTCAAAGTTTCACAGACATAAGGCCACTTAACACTTTCTTTCATTGCTGGAATTACTACACAGTAAGTTCATGCTATGATCAAAGAATATTTCATAGACAAGCTATCTGTCCTCATATATCCCTCACAGGAAATAGTTAAACAATTTTCTATCAAATACGTAACTTGGTTTCTGCTAAGCCACTTAGGCATTATATTATCTGCCTATTCATTGTTGCCAGGAAATAATGCCATATAAAGTAGAGACATCTAAGCACTTAACATTTTAGAAGTGATTACAGTGATCTATGCAATAAAAATTATTTGGAGGAAGGTAACTTAACATCTGCAAAGATGCCTCCTTGGCAAAGGAGGAAAGTTACAATGGCAACAATTTCATTGGCACTACAATTAAAATGAAGAGTGAAGCTCATTGACAGAAGTTTTGTATACGCATTTCATAAGTTCACAGCAGTCTGTTATAGTTTAACTTAGTGAAAGACAGCAAGCCACTGATCAGTGGTAGTGTAATAGCCCCATACAATAAACACGGATCGAGATGCTCAACAAATTTGGAAACCGGGAAAAAGTTCAAGTGTGAGATAAAGTCATGAGACAATCCCAATTACTGAATACAGTGCTTCTTGAAACTGTTTGGATACAGACAAGAATTTCCAGGCTGTCAAACAGAAATGTTTTAGTGTCTGTTGAGTAGGACATTATATCAGATAACCAAATTAATTAGAAAGAGCAAAACCAGAACAAGAATGAAGATATAGTTGTGTTTTGTTTTTAAATCCTTTCCCCTAAAAATATATGTAACAAGGCACATTAGAAAAAAATATCTTCAATTATTTTATTAATCAGCTTGACTTAAATACCTGAAACCAGTTTTGTCATAATTTAAGACAATGGGGAGAAGTTTAAATTGCCTTTTATGGATGCAATAATTTCACTGTCTAAAGTGCAACAATTGTTATGCCAAAAAGTATCATCAGAAAGTAAACCCACAAGACAAAATCCAAACCACAAAATAAATGTTTTTGAATACATTCGAAATAATAAGTATTCAGCCACATTTTAAAATGATTCAAAGCCAAAACATAACACTGAAAAGGTTTACAAACCTATATTTTACCTTGGTCCCTGCAAAGCCCCTAACTTTGTACATTTTCCAAGACTTAAATACTTTAAAAGAAAAAAAATTAGCATCTTTAGCACTTTAAAAACGTTTGTGGAGTAAAATAAAAAGACAGACGGGTTAATTATAATATTTTGAAGCACTAAGCAATGTGGCTGGATTGTAAGTTATGTTTTAACCATATTTGTTTATCTGTGCAGTACGTGCCAATGGTTTCAACAGTCCTGAAAGTCTTTTTGACATCTTAATAGCAAAACCTTTGAGCAATTTATTCTTCCTGTCAGCATCAAAAGCTGACCACTGAAAAGCATTCAGTTGAGAAAAGAGGTAAAAAGATTCCTTATTCCTCACACAGAACTTTGTGCCCTTTAAATTTTGCATTTCATAAATAATTAGACTTAAAATTTCTATTCACTCCAAAACATTCACATTTAAGACATTTCACATGCACAACACTACTGTCCCTTTTAAACTAGAAAAGCACAAACTTTACTGAAAGCTAAGCATTTGAAAGTTCCAGCTATCTTAATCTTTCCAAGATACAAAGTGTTCAGAAACAAGGTAGTAAATACATTAAAAGTTTGGAAGTGGGGCAGCACTAGAGTATAGTAACTATTTTAAATTCAACATCTTTCTTCAGTAGAAAGCCATATTTTTTATCCCATTCCATTTTTGTCATAGCTGTATTCTCTTAAAGTCTGCTATATTTGTGTGTTCTTTAAAAAGAATACATGTAGGGTGAAGAAACCTATCAGTGCTTAAATAAATATAGGGAGCTTATTTGCAACAAGTAGCCTTTCTGAGGCTTTCAGAAGGGTTGGTAACCATCTGTATGTTTAAGACAAAATAATGTCAAGGAAAGAATCAATTAAAGATTTGTTTGTGCATACACAACAGATTGTACTTAGTAGCCCTCATACCGTCTCCTTAAACTACTGATTTCTGACAAGCTAAAACCATGAAAAAACAATGTGCTGAGCATCAGAAAACCACCACAAGCCACTCCACACATAGTGCTAATTACATCAGGGTTGCTAAAGCTGTGTTCTTAAACCTCATCAATATTCATCGACACTTCAAAAACACCTATTAGGTCTGTTTTAATGGTGAATAACAACAGTCAGTATTCAAGAGAGATTCTGCTAACACAAGAGTCAATTATCTTGCTATTTTACCTGAATTCAAGTAGAATGTATGCTCACAGCATTCTTCTGTAATTAGAATTTCAAAGCTTACCCAACCAACAGTTAAGAATTAAACTCCAAATTTGGCATGTACAGCAATTTTCAGGAGTGTCCCTTTATTTTATTACAACACTGTTAGAACAATGCCAAGCATTAACCTGACTGGCGCTGTTCAAGGTGCTTTATCTCAACTTCACACACATGGGTTGCACCTTGCCTGTGACTGAGGCACAGAAGGCGCAGTGCAGAAGTACAACAGTTCAGACACTAGAGGACAGTCTGTTCGTTTGACTGAACCTCTAGATTTCTAGTGCAGGTTCCACATAGCTTCCTTCCTCTTGCGCTAGAATTCAGGTTCTTAAGCTGGTGAATCCACTTTCAGGAAGCTTCTTTTCAGATTTCTTTACACCAGTTGATTTTTTCCCCTTTACATAAGTCTCAAAGTGTTGCAAGAATTCTTGAAAATGAGATAATTAATGTCAGTACTGTCTGTCCAACACCAAAGACAAGAGCTTCTAAGGGAGCCATATTCTTTCCTGCTACTCTGTAAATTCCAGCTACTGCAGCACCTAAGAATCACAAGAAAAACAATGATCAAATCACAGAAATAAAGCCAAGGCTGAAATATATGACAAATTGTTTACCCTATCTACACATCAACTATTTATAGAACATTACCAAACACTGTATTACTTCATGGCATTACAGAATCACTAGTCTTACTTGTATTTTCCGAGTTGTTATGAAAGTCCTTCAGGAATGGTTTTCCCAGATGAACCAGATTAACTTTTTCAATATCAGTTTGATTTAAGAAAATTGGATCTTGCTGTAGACACCCTCAATTTTTTTTACATTTTTGCCTTCTGATAATTTGAAAAGGTAGCAAGAAATCCTTTAGAGATTGACCGAGTCCAAAGTGTGGTTTAATAGTGCTTGTATAGGCAGGGAGAAGAGAACAAGATTAAAACTGCTAGTGTCTACAAAGTAACTGTAAACACTTATACATCTAGCAGTTTCCTTTAATATTTCAATTGAAAAACCTGGTCGTATTTTGTCAGTTTAGTTTTGACAAACTACTGAATTGTTAACAGTTGTTTAGTAAATCAAAAACATGAGAAATATCCAAGTATTGCGTTATTATCCATGAATGCATATAGAGGAAACTTCTAGCCAATATGATTAGATTTTGAGGTATAACATTTTAAAAAGAGACCATATCTTTCCTGAACAGTTGTGTGCAAATTTCCATTTAAAGTGTAACATCAAATGGCCAGCCTAAATCAGAAGCAAAATACTGCACTGTAAACAAAGCCAGGTGCTACTAACTCCCTTCTACTGTCTTTCACATGCTGAATTTATCACATGTATTTGAAGAACGAAAGTCAGAGCAAACGGATAGCTGTGATGTCTTGGAGCAAATGAGGAATAATATTTTCTGCTCAAACAAATTCTGCGGCTTTTAAGGATACAGAAATGTTCATTCAAAAAAGAAATACAGGCTTTTATACAGCTGTGTCCATATGTAAAAATTTTACTCAACCCAACCTTCAAAAGTTCACCTAGAACAAAGTTTTTTTCTAATGCTTTCTGAACTAATATTTTCTATATTTCTTTGCCTAAAGAACAAACATTAGGTATATTGCCCTTTATTTCAGAATTAATGCATTTTTCCTGAAGACCAAAACCCCAAACTTATAGACTTTCAGTATGTATGGTCTCAGATGCTATCTAGTTTTAATTAAATGCTTTCAGGGATAACAGAGGCTTTTTCAAGGCAAAGAAATCTGACAAGCCATCACCATTTTTAAGTAATAGGCAAGAGTTAAAAAATTTGGAATTTTCTTGGTTGTGCACAGCCACTAACAGGAACAATCTGCTGAAGTGATCACAAACCCACTACTGACACGGAAATACATTAAGTCCCAATAGATTTTCTGAAAGTACAATCTGTATCTGAATATAATCTGATATCTTGAAAAAGTAATACCTCATTTTTACAAAAATAAATTAGGGAGAGTAGAATTCACTAGTAATTGTAGCCATAACAGTATTTATAAACACTATTAATCAGACTGTTATGTGAGTAAGTTTTGGGGGTTATTTTGTTGGTGTGTGGTGTGGGGTTTTTTTGTGGTTTTTTTTTTTTTTTTTTAAACGAGAAACATTCTGGAAAGCATATTTTGTCAGAAATATCTCACCAGAAAGCTAGCCTTATGGCATTTCACTCAGCTACCTTGCATAAGCTATTCTATTTGTTCCTGGACTATCTGCCGTCAAAAACTGGAAGAGGTCCTTTAGACTGAACCCAGTACTAACATTAAAATTATTTTGGTGATTGAACTCTCAAAGTGAATTCGAATCAGCCAAATTGGGATACCAGAATTTGACGCTATTAGTTGATCAATAACAGAAATTGTTGGCTTCTTAAAAAACACTGAGATATTCTGGAAAATGTCAGTAACAGAACCATAAAAATTTGGTAGTTTGATAATTATGTATTTATACTCAAATGACAGTGTGCAACATAACCTGTAATACATAGCACAATTGGTATGAAGCCAAAGTATACTACATTAGGCTGCCAACGAGGGAAATGAGACTATGTCACGAAAAAGGAGTGTACTTGGGGAGAGGAGGAAGAACAGACCTCTCTGCATGAAATATAGCTAAAATCCTTGCCTCAAACTGCCTGTCATTTATCTGGTCTTGGTTTGGGTGAGTTCGGTTGGTTTGGGTTTTGGGTTTTTGTTTGGGGTTTTGGGTTTGGGGTGGGTTTGTGTTGTTTGTTTGTTGGTTTTTTTTTTTGGGGGGGGAAGGACACAGGACAGGGACGGGGGACACAACAGGACGGACACAACACCAGTAAGTATCCACTGCTGTTTAGTAAATTTCTTATACCTTTTTTTATAACCATTAAGTTCTGTGATATTTCAAAGCCTAGAAAGTGAGGGGTTTCCTGCTTTTCTATATGCTGGTAAAAATATCCCAAAAGGACAGAAAGTCTGAAAGATCTACCTGAGCAAAATTAAACTTGCATTATTTAATGATCTATACTGCATTCATTCACCTACACAAGTGATGCAGAGGACTAGAATTACAAAATGGAAACTTGGAAACTGAAGTCATTTTACTATTTCAATTGCTTAAGCATTGGACCAGGCATAGCCAAACAATTAAATACTTCCACTTGCATCCTAGTTTACAGCACAATAGCTATTAAAAATCTTCTCTTTAATGTTTATCACTGTAATTAGTCTTCAGAAGCTCCCCACAGAATCTTTCAGTATGAAACAACCCAGTGCTATCCAGAAACAAAAATACCTGAAAGTAAAAGTATTTGGCTAACCAAACTGCAATGCTCTGCTCAATACCTTTGGGAGCAGTATAACAAGTCTACAGTCTAAGCTTGGAGAAATTCTCAGGTCAATTTACACATAAACAGTACTGCTTACTTGTTAAAAGTTTTGACCTGTAAAACTGGATGCCAAAGATACAACTGTGTTGCTCCTCTTTTTATGTATAGATAAAAGACAAAGTACTTTCATCTGAAAAACACTGAACCTGAACATTCCACACCACAGAGTACTGTAAAAGTCTCTGCTTGGATAGCCCAGCATCACATTTCCTATATTCTGTCCTTCAGAAATGCTCATGAATGATTGACCTGTAACAGGGCCAGTGCCATTGTAATCATAGGTCAAAAATCAGCATAACATGTAACATAAGGCACTCAGCTGGTTCCACCTCACCTTAGAAAAAAAAAAAAAAGTAAAATTAGACCAAACTATACTGTGTTAAATTCTAGGAAACTCTAGACTGAAAAATATATAGCAATTAAAAACCTCTTGAGGAAAGTCTTAATGGAACTTTTAATGAAATCTGCATTTTTATTTAACCTTGAAAACCAACAGGCAAGAAATCCAGTAGCAACAAGAAATAATATGGCACAAATCATCCATGGATGTGTTCCAAGCTGAAGTGATACCACTATTCTGACAATCTGGGCAGTTCATAGAAAAATAGGAATGAAAGGCAGCAAGGCTTGCCTACACCTTAGGACTGTATGATGGTCACTAGATTTACAGTTCCTTACCCTCAAAGACCTTTCAAGTTAGACCACCTTGTCAACAACACTGAGGATATCTGGGCAGAAACCACTGCTCAGGTTATGTAGGCTCCATTCAATCCATTAATTTTAATGTTGGGAACTCTTTACCAGCGCTGTTTCAGACAATGGAGCACAAGCTTCTTCCTTGTGGAAAATAATATTTACTATTATTTCTCCCCTCCCTCCCCCAAATAGAAAACTCACTGTGCTCCTGTTTGCTTAGCATAGCTATTGTAGTCTATTTATAAGTTAAAGTAGCTAAATATGATAAAGCCAAAGATTGAATAAAGTGTCCGACTGATCTTACGGTATATATTTCAGTATTGACACAGGTAACAGTTGATTATGGAAGATAGAAAAAACAGTATATGATAGCAATAAATCCAGATAAAAACATCTAAGCAGCATTTCCTCAAAATGATCTTAGCAACATCACTCGTGTGCCATATTTGGTCAGGTGTAACACTTCTGCACTTTACTACATAAAATACTCTTGCTTGCTGCAATGGTTTAATGACAGGTATAGGTTTTAAGTGTAGCTGTGATCCTTTCAGCATGCTGCTTTAACAGAAAAATGGTTAGTATCTTACCTGTGGATAAAACACCAAGAAATGAAAAAAGTAACACTTATCTTGAGTTGAGGCATTAGACTAACACCATAACAAACTTTGCAACAGGTGCCCTTGACAGAGAGCATTTTACCTAGAACAGCACAGTTCCTCCAAATGGGGTGGGGTAGGTGAGGTCTAAAGCCCTTTTTCTCTTTCCTCCCTACCCCAAATAAATTAGAAAGTAGCATCATGGCCAAGCCAAGACTGGCAAGTTTTTAAATCCATGAGCCAAGCATAACTTCTCCAAACAAACAGAATGGATTTTCTTAGCTGTAAATCACTACTTACATTGCACTTTTATCTCTTTTAAGAGCAACATCCTATCCAGGCACAATTTAAAAGCCTCCAGCAGGTCCAAGGAAATGAGCAGGAAGTCAGCCTTGCAACCAATGGAACCAGGACTTCATTTCCAAGAGAAACTTGTGGCTTTAATGGTACTAAGAGGTGATCTTGATCAGAGACCTCTGACAAAAAAAGATCTGCAACAAGTAGGATGGGACTGCTCTTCCTGATCCCAAAGAGATATTACCTGCTGAGCATACACCTTTTGAATAGCTTGATACCCAACATTTCCAAAATGAAAGAGTAGGATGATTTCTGCACTCTGAGAATTTTTAGTAGTTTTATCTTTACATAATAGGAGAGCAACTCAGCTGTCATTATTATTAGGATAGCTATGTAACTAAGGCAAAATCCTTAACAAATAACAAATCACCAAGAAAAAAAGTTTTTTCTTTTTAGAAGATAGATGTGAAGTAAGAAAGAAAAAAAAGAGACAGACTTACTGGTTATCATTGCTCCAGTTACAGAGCCCAGAAATCCAACGCTGACCACAATGACAGAGATCAGCCTCCCCTGCCTATGCCTCTGCAGCATCACAAACATTAATACTCCCACAGCACCATGGACAAAGAGAGAGGAGAAGAGAGCCCAGAGGAAAACCCAGTACCACATCTCTGAAAGAAAGCAGTCAAATAAAGCATTAATATTTCTGAGACAAGAACTTTAAGTAAGAGACTTTAAAACATTGCATACGATCAACAGTAAGAGAAAAGCAATACTGATTTCCATCTTAAAAGGAATCAATGTGACAACATCAGCATATGCTCAAGACACTTTCCCCTTTTAGCAGTCTATCATAAAGGAATAACCCTATTATGATAAAAGAATTATAAAAACAATTCTGACACAATTCTTAATTCAGATTAATTATTACAAGTAGCCCATCATTCTTTTAATGGTTTCTTGAAACATTAATTGCAATTTCTTACCAGGTATTGTAACTACTCTTGCAGAACAAAATATTCTCTGAAACACTGAACCAGGAAAAAGTCAAGAATTTTTTTTAGGTTTTTTTCATTTGTTTGGAGGGATTTTGTATGGTTTGGGTTTTTTTGTGTTTGTTTTGTGTATCAGCGACAGCATCAGGTAGCATCAAATGGGAAAGCTGAGATTAAAGACTTCAGTTTACCTACCCAGGAGCTGTAATAAGAGTATTCCATTGAATTAGCTTCAAAGGCACAAATAGAAACACTACAATTTTAACATGAAATTTTAATTAATAATTATTTTTTAATTTGCTTCTAATTGGTTAGCACAGAACATCATAGAGACAGGTAGTCACTATTTAAATTACTAAGCAAGGACAAGAGATCATGAGAATGTGTGGAGTATAAGCATTTCTCTGAAGAACGGCAGACATGGTCACTACCTTCAAAGAAAAGAGCAGGCAAAGGGTGGGGAAATACAAAAGGAAAAATATTTTTTACATCCACTACAGCAGGTATACATGCTCATTTACTTATACATTATATATGAATATATATTCAAACTGGGGCACATTTTCCTGATTGACATAATTCCACAAAACTGTCATTAATTCAGAGGTTTTGCTGCAGTTCCCCCTAAAAAACCCAAACAAAAAAACCCAAACAGCTTCCTTACAACAGCAGAATGCTTACTGTTCAAGGTGAGCCTGTACTATTGCAGTTCGACACACATCAGCCATTTGAGCAGAAATATGACCCAATTAGGTAACTTAAAAATACTTAGCAGTTCAAATGAAACATACTGTGAAAGGATGCTGAGAAAGAATGGTTGCTACACAACCACCACAGTCCTTTGAGTCCAATGTCAATATTTTATATGTACCCACAGCACAGAGTTTAAGCTTTTTCCTTTAGCAGTACTTAGAGTAGACTCAACCCCTCACCTTTCTCAAGGGCATAAAAGACAAAACTATATCATAGGACTTACAACTCCTCTAAATTTTGGTAACCAAAAGGCTCTCTTAAGAGAGCAGCAGGGAAGGTGGGTGGTAAATCTACATTCAATTAATGCTTCAGCTGTAGTTCAAGATGTAACTTTTCTTTCTGAATACTTGGATATATGCACACATATACCAAGGGTGACTCCAAGCGCTCTCCTCAGATCCTCAATCCCTTCACCCCAGCCCAAAGTTGGGTCTCAAATTCTTTGCAAAAGGATAATGACCATAGTAGTGTTCCACTAAATGTCTCATCTTTCTCAGAAGCTATGCTGACAGAACAGTGGCAAGAGTGCCAAGTAGTCACTCTACAAATACCTGACAAACCCCCTAATAGTGAAGAAAGGCTGATTGCTGATCTAATCTGCCATGGTCATGTATAGTTTGGGAAGGGAACCTCTCCTACAGTCCTAACAGGCCTTATCTGTTACTAACACATCTTAGGTGTTCCCATTGAGTTTTTTCTAGTGGAAGCAAATAAGCAAGGAGATTAGCCAAAAGACGTATCAATAAAGAACCCAGCAGCCCTGCTAGACCTATGGTTTGACTATAGGGGAATAAGCCTTAGGGGATGGAAGAAAGTTTACTTCCCTGCAAACATAAATCACATACATCTTTCAGCAGGAAAACCCTGTCAGAAAAAACCAATGTCATTCTAGCATACATTAGAAAAGGTACCAGGGAAGACCCTTTCACTGAAAGATGTCACAAAACCAGACTCCTAACAGCTCAAAACACTATTCTGTCAAAATGATAACAACTAAGCTCCTGGGATCATCTGGGGGATCACCTCCTTGAGCACCAAGTAGACTGTTAGCAGATACTTAATATACTTTAGGTATGAACTGAGCAGACTATAGTTCAGCAATAGACTGAACAGGTCCTCAAGTCTAAACTGCTTTGGCAACACTGGCAGTGAAAAAAACATAAGTTCTATATTCCACTTTACTATATGAACAACTACAAAGAACAAAAGTTAGAGAAAAGACCTCTAATATGGGAATTAAAATGTAGTAGCAAGAGCAAGCATTTCCTTGTTTGCAGATGTTTATCTCTGAAGATCTTCACTTCTAGAGGATATTATGTGTATATCTTAGATCTTCCATTTTAGTTCTCCACAGTAACGTGGTTGAGCCAACCTCCCACAGTTTCACGCTTCTCTGAATAAACTGGTGGCAGGTGAATGTGATGCCAAACACACCATTTCAAAAGATAATGTTCTTACACAGAAGAGAATGTTTTGCCTTGTTTGCCATTAAATACTATAGTGGAGATGCTACTTATTTTCTGGACACAGCACCCTTTCCTGCAATTAAGTCTCACACAATTTTCATACCACCCAGATTATAATGATATGCAAAATACTCAGTAAAAGAGATGCCTGGATCATCAGGACAGAGTGCTGACAATGTTCTTGACCCAAACTTTCATTTCTATTGACTAAGATGGATGCAAGAGATGAAACATCAACTAGTAGAGGCCCTCACTTTTTCTGGAATATTACTAAAGTTAACCTGATACCCCAGTATCAGGCTCTGAGAATACATATTTCAAATTTGCAGTTGAAGAAAACGCTTCGTTCTTATGTAAGGCTATGTGACCACTGCAGGTTTCCAAGATTGCTAAACACTCCACAACTACACCAATGGTGTATTGATTAGTTCTTCCCATCAGTTCTTCCACAGTCTAAGAACAAAATTCTGGAAGGTGTGCTGGCTGTTGTGGATACTGAATTCAGGCAGGTATCAACCAATTTCATAAAACTGCATCAGAATGAGACAAACTTGTCTCCATTTAACCTGAAGCCCAAGAACAGAAGACAATTATTTTAGGTGAGAGGGAACCTGCAGTTACAGCTGCCTATTCAGCAGCCAGTTTTTCTGAAGCGAACGGCCAATATGTAGATACGCAATGGGGAGGAAATGCAAAGCTCCTGATACTGTCTCTTTGCAAATGTATCTGAGGGACAGTCCCAGGACACAGAAATCGGCACTTTCAGTCATTCTCTCCTAGAAATCCAATGCAGCTGAAAAGCTTGAAACTGGACCAAGAAAGCTTGTTGGAATCTGGCTCTGTTAGACACAGTCATTCCCGGTAATTCCCAAAGGGTTTACTAGGCACTGCATCACCTTTTAGGAAAAATCTGTGTTTGTGCTCATTGTCAACCCTCACCAGGTAGAAAAGGCACCTGATTTCCAGACTTATTAGGATCACAGTGTTTTTAAAAGAAAAGAAAAGATTGTGGGAAGGCTAACTACTCCCCTGTAACTAAGAAGCCAAAAATACTTACAAACCATTACACAACAAAATAGCAGCATGGTGAGCAACTATCTTAGGTCTTATTTACATTCCAATATATGCTCAAGGAAAATGAGCATCACCCCTTACTTTATATTTAGGGCAGGAGACATGAGAATAGAATCAGCCCCAAATGCCCTGTTGGATAAAGAAATATAAAATTGAGTTCTTTGGTACACTTTCTTCTCCTGCTCTTTAAAAGCAACATGCATGTTGAATGCATTCAAAAGGAAATTAGAGAACAACCAGAAATATTCCTGGTTCCACACAAATACAGCTGTAGCATTTAAAGAAACCAGTTATAAACCACCACTTCACAGAGGCTTCAGTGTTTAAGTCAACAGCATTGTAAAGTCAGTGACACAAGAAATACAGGTAGTGTTACACCTACCTGCAATAATCCAGTATCCTGTTATAAATTATTCATAATAGCATATAATTTTGCCAAACTGACTGTAGACACTAAAACTTGTAGGTGTTCACTTCAGAAGGGTTGGAGCAGAAGGGGGTAGAGGGAGGGAACACCTTCATGTCCAGCTAAAGATAAGAGGACCAAAGGACCAAAACTTTGTTTATTTGGGAAGAAGGCAGGAGGGGGAAGTGACAGGTGTGAACAGGTTAGGGACATGGGCCTGTGCCACTCTGATTTGCAGAAGGCAGGCAGCACGGTGAGGGACATAGGAAGCAGTTGAGAACTGGTTAATTGTCTGTATCCTGTAAGCAGGCAACTTACTTAGAGATCATTTTCTATTCAGAGTTGCTTTTTATTTGGGTAACTCCATCAAGTACATATGTCCTAGATTATCCACTCTCCACCAAGTTACATGTCTAAATTTGTTAAATGAAAGCAGCTGAAAAGCTTTTCTTTACCAAGTTACTAGACAGAGTTATAAGCAGAGACTACAGGATTTTTGTCTTGTCCCCCCCCTCCCCTCACACATATTCTTGCTAAAGATTCTCACTTGGTGCAGCAAGAACAATATTTTAAAAGGGTAGGAAGAGAAAAAGTTTCCCTGAACTGAAAACCAAGTATAGTTCTGCCACTTCATCTTGTGATTCGAACTCTTCTAGCATCTCCCCTCAATACCAAGGTACTTCTAATTTCCTAGAGATCCGTTATTTGCTTTTGCCTTTTTTTTTTTTTGAATGGTTTGTATTAGCAAAGACTAGGCAATAATTCATATTGTTTCACCCTGATAAAAAGAAAAAGGAATAATCATACTCCTCAACAAATATTCTGGGACAATATCTTACCTAATTGTCATATGACAGTAGCATTTAAAAATCTAATATCAAAGAAAGAATTTGTTCACACAAAGCTTTTTAAACATTGACTTCAATCATATCTTTCTCTTGCAAAGGTGGCTTTTCTAGTGAGGGACTCAATGAAACACAGCATTTCCTGTAAAAAGTTACACAACATACAAAACTGGAGCCATTTATAATCATAATTTATGAACCTTTCATCACAGTCATCTTTGTCATGTTAAAGTAGTTTAAAAAATGGAAAGATCTAATTCAGAGGACTCTATCAATTGACTATTTCACATAATGTTTTCTGTCCTTCAGCTACAGACTACACATTTAGTAAGAGACTGCATATTTATTAGCAATTCTTCTGAATACAAAAATATTAGATTCCTGAGTAGGCATCATCCACTTTGTTAAATCACCACCTCAGTCCTAGAAGCTGAAACAGGACAAGTCTTTCAAGCACGTTCCATAGGAAAGGCGGGAAGTCATCCTTTCTTATCCTCCTTTATTTTTCCTTTTTATGCCTGGTAGTTCAACACACTTATTTACCCCTGCTCCTTAATTAGGCCAGTGATGAAGACAGTTAAGCTGTTTAACATGGATGGACAGGGTAAGGAGGATAGCCAACCTTTTAAGCAAACTGGAAGAGGCTTCAAGCTGCGTAAACCTAGAGAACAACTTTGTCATTCTTATCCTGACAGGTTGAGGGCAAAGCACTTAATGCACAGGAACTTCTGAGTGGAAGAGTTCAAGGTTCACTAAAATTCAGCATCACTCAACTACAGAATCATGATGAGAGATGACCCTCAGAAAGAAGCGTGCTAGAATAACAATGAAGGAAGCAAAGAATTTGTTGAGGATAATACTGAGAGATGCCACTAGAAAATAGAGAAAGAGAACATAGACCTCTGAGCAAACTGTCAAGACTGCTTGTTCAAAAATAACCAAGTAGTTGAAAGATTTGCAGTACCTGTAAGGAGGAGGAAGAGAGACTGAAGGGTCTTAAGAACATGCTGGTACAGAAACTGTTTATGTTCTATATGCTGATTCATACTTTATGAGTTATAAACTTACCTACATGATAATCATTGCTACCTCAATAAAAAAGCATGCTATCAAAAAACCTCAGTCTGTGTAGCTATACTAATGAGCTCTCCCTTTTGATGATGAGCTGCACATATGGAGTACTTTGCTGGTATGGTAATAATGATTTAGTTTTATCTGACAGAGAGCTCCAAATGCTAACCTAGCCTCAGTTTATTTAGTCATGTATTCATAACACTACCCTAAAGAACCATGAATGAACTAAAACTTTAGAAAAACCTCCCAGCTTCCTTTATTTGACCCCAAGGAAGTTTCAGAGTTTACTTTCAGTGCATCCAAATTACTTTAAGTAGGCAAAACACTATTTGTATCAAAACTCCATAGTTGCCGAAGGAATGCACTGACAAGGAACAAGGATAGATCCAGCACTTCCTAGCTTACAAGCACAGTGACATCCAGTCTGTAGCACAGAAGCCACAGCTCTTCTAGTAAGGACAACCAAGATCCACTTCTCAGGTTTATTTAAAATTCTTGGCGCTTAAACTGAAGACAATATTTAAGATAGTGATTATGTTCCTTTCCACTGGTTTTACTTGGGCTCAAATAACTTGTAATTCATGTCCTATCACTCCAGTTTTAGAGCACTTTGTTAATTTAGTTATTTATACATACCATAGATACACTATTCTTATGTACTACATATATATACACATTATACATATCATATTGGTGTAGGCATACACAGCCTTAAAGATTAAACTTGAGATTAGAAAAAGAGTTTTTGAAGCGTGCTACACTTGAGATTAACCTTCATATCACTTCCAACTTATCAAAACTTGAAGTTGCATTCCATCAACAGCGTTATCTTAGACAAGTAAAAAAATTCAAAGTCAGCACGCAAGTATTCAAATGCTAACGTTTTCAGATATTATCTATGTATATGAACATGCTGTCCTACTGCCACTCAGCTTCAGTAAACATGGAGTACTTCCTTAGTCCTTCATCTTCAGCAGTTTTCTTTTCCACTAGTCCTTAGCTTGTTTTGCACGATGAATAATGATTGCCTACAATTTCATAAATCAAGACTGATTACTCCGAAAGAAAGTATCTCTTGAGATTCTAATCTATGTACCCAGCCTACTGCTATCAGCTACAGAGTTGAGTCAAGCAGTATCTGTGCTGTGAATACAAAAATACAAATTTAAGTCAACAAGGTAGCATGTGTTGAAATTTGAATTAAGAAACTGTATAATGTTATACCCCTGCAGACTTAGAAACTCAAAGCACTGAAATTAAGAAATGCCAGTATATTATACCTGCAAATGTGACTCAGCTCCTTATATGTGACAGTATTTTCTTCACCACTGGGTCCTTTCCTTAATTATTTTATTAACTGGTGTTCTTGAAGTTATCAGAACTATACAGTCAAACTGTTGTTTGGAGATGCTAACATTTTTGCTGCATTAAGTGGAAGAGAAGCACTTGCTGAAGAGCATTTAAATCAAATTAAGAACTAGTCCTCTCAAGTTACAGGACAGGGGATGAAGATATAATCCAGACAATCAGGGACTGATGATTACAGGATGAAGCTTAGCAAAAAAAATGTAACAGACAAGGAGCTTCTATGCAACACGCATAATCTCTAATACATGTTCACTTTCAAAAAAGCAGGAGATATTACCGTCTGGCACTTCAAAATGATAGACTTTTTTCAAAGTATATAAAACCAGTTGCAGAGTCTTGAGCTTATCACTTAGGGGCACTGGGGGTGTGCAGAGAAGGAAGATGATTGACTTTAGAAGTCATACAGTACAACACAAGTTTGTGGGGTTTGGTTTCAGTTTTTGGTTTTTTTTCTGTTTGGTTTTGGTGTTGGGTTTTTTTTTTCGTAAACTCTCTGCATGCAGCAGCACAGAGAAGACAACATTATCCCCCTACCTCCTCTGTGACAAATACAAAACCCATTCAGAGCAGAAGCTTACACCTTTGGAAGACGCAATAACTTGGACCTTAAGCTTAAATCTTTGGAACATGCAATAACCAGACATAAACAAAAAAAAAAACATAGACATTGGTCACAGAAGAATAGAAATATTGCTACCTTATTTGTTGTGGAGGTAGCTTTCAAACATAAATATTTACTTTAAATGGCACTCAGACTGGGATTTTTTTTTTCAGTTCACATTCAGCTGATAGCTGACTTGTTCTATTAAACCCTGACCTACCACTAACTCTAAAACACAACCAGTCCATGTAAAGGCACTGTTCTTGGGATTTGCTGTAGGAGGTAAAACAGGGAGAGGTAAAAGCCTCCCCTCCCATGGTTACTAGACCCTTAACTTCCACCATTTACAGTAACACTCCCCTTCCCCCAAGTGAAGACAGGAAGATACAAAGCAAAGTACATGACATTGGTGGGCCAAGGTTCAGCTACAAAGAACAGTGCTTGCAGCTTTGGCTGTCACAGGGTGTGATGTGGATGTGGCAGGAATGAAACTGTCTGTGGTCTCCTGGGTATTTTGGACCATATATGAAAGACGTGATTTTTTTCTTTTAATATTGAACCTGAATCAGATATATGGTATAAAAACAATGGTTCATCTTCTCATTAAGGGGGGAAAAACCACCCAAATTAAACCATTAAGGTTTGAAGCACTTACTAGTTTAAGCTGGAGTTCATATCAGGTCCCTCATGAAAGTTTTGGAAAATTAATGTTTTTTTTTTAAGAAGGAGATGAGACTGCTGATAAAACTCTACAACTTTGTGCAAATATAATCAATATTTATATAAAGATGATAAGTTTTTACTGTGCAACTTCAAAGCCAAGCCCAGATCACAATTTTAAGTCCAAAAATAAACACAAAGCGGTCTTGTTTACATCTACATTTGGTAAATATTTTAGGAAGGGTTTATGTAAGTTTAGTAACAGCTATTTGTTAATATCAGGTATTAAAAACAATCTCCTAAGATATAATGAGTAACAGTGTATCTTATACAGAAGATTTTAAATCCAGTGAAAGTGATTAACTGTTGACAGTCCATAAGAACGTTCAGTGCAACAGGTTATAGCTCTAAGGACACCCTACATAAAAGCACTAATTCAGAAACTGTAGCGCAACTGACACTGACATTCTCCAACAACACAATGACAGATAGTTGTTTTTCATATTAAGAAAAACTATTCCACATTAAAAACACCTTGCGCAACCCCTCAGTATATTGCAAAAGCACTGAGAAACAAACTCTTTCACTTACTTAACACTCAGCACTGAATTTCGTAAAAAAGTTTATGTTGCAGAACACTTTAATAAGAAAAACTTTATAGAGGATGTCTGGCATGAAAAGTTAAATCCATAGTTAACTTTTTCCTTTAAGAGTACAAATTGTATTTTTATACAATACCACACTAATACCTGTAAAATTTAATAATCAGAAACACATCTTTAAAAGTTCATAAATCAAATTTTTAAAATCTGTATAAGCTTTTTATTACATTAAAAAGTATCCTGGAAGTTAAAAAGAACATGATAGATAATAACACCTAAGCTGATCACTTCTGTTTGCTACAGCTTCAGTTACACCTCTATTTCCATCATAATTCTTCCACCTTGAATAGATTTAGAAAAAAAATAATCATTCCTATAGAAGGGGAAAAAGATGGCATAAGGCTCATAAATATTAGAAACATATCCTTTTTACTCAAGATTGCCCGCTAATATGTCACCACCTGATATAACCCTACACAAAGCAGGAAGAATTTACTCAGTAACATTTCTGCTAGACACCAAATCCCTCCTTATTCAGAGCTAGAAGCTTACACTTTTCTTTAGACTCGGACAGAATAGGAAATCAGAAGATACACCTCTCCGCTCCACGCCTTGGGTCTCGCAGCAGTCCACACCTATTTTTCAGCATGAGATTGAGCATAAAAAAGACAGTTCTTGCCAAAGGTAGCTAAAGCTCCCCTCTAACAGAGGGGGGGAGACCTGTCTCCACCTTGGCTCACAGAACTTTTTCAGAACAGCTCAGTCTTTAAGAATCCCTGAAGCTTAAGATGATGTCTACTTGTCAGCAAACACCTGCCACTCATTGTACAGGGGCACACTGGGGGTGGATGGAGAAGAAAATCCCTGCTTCTCACATTCATTTCTCTGGGTGTTTTTTTTTTGTTTCGTTGTTTTTTATAGCTTTCTGTCAAATGCCAATGAGCATAATCCACAAAAAACCCCACCCCACTCCCTCATACTCTAGCCTTACACACACATTCACACGCACTTTCTACAACCCCTTTACTCACACACAGGTACCTATCGCTTTGCTCCGGTACACGTACCCTATGCCATTAGCCTTTTATTATATGCATACAGAAGCGAGCGAACACATTCACATCATCAGCTCATTTACTCACGCAGTCGTACCAGCTCTCAGGCGCACACACCAGTCCTCCCTGCGCGTTTCCCCGGGCATGCCAACCCCACACCCAAACCCTCCACGCACACATTACACGCACACTCAGGACCACGAACGCCAGCTCTCCCCGCGTGTATGCAACACGCAGGGAGACCACCCTCAGCCTTACACGCTGGTCCGACACCCACGTCCTCCATTGTGCGCCGCGGGGGCTGGCTCCCCCGCCACGGAGCGGCTTCCCCCGGCTCCCACACTCGCCCACCTACACGCGGGAGTGCCACACGCAACCCCACACCCCTCCGCACCCCAGCCACGCCACCGGCCCGCAGCTCGCCCCCACGCGTGTGCCATAGCCGCCCCCACGCCCACGCCCCGCCACCCGGTTACCGGTGAGGTTGCGGAGGACGGTGCCGTGCGCCCACAGGCTCAGCACTTGCTGCACCGACAGGTTGATCATGGAGTTATCTCCCGCTTCCACCTTCATCCTGGCGGGTGGTCCGGCGGCCTCTCCTCAGCCGGGCGGGGGGACGGGCGGCAGCGGCGGCCTGACGGCTGAGAGGCCGGACGCCTCTCGCCGCCGGACCGCGGGGCGAGAGGGCTGCGGCGGCGGCGAGGAGCAAGAGAGCGAGGAGGCGGCGAAGGGGCCTCCGCGCCGCGGGGGAGACATCGAGGACGGAGAGGGGGAGATGGCGGCCAGGGGGCGGGGGGAGATGGCGGCCGGGCCCGGCCACCGGCGCTTCCCCGCGGCTCAGGGGCAGGGCGGGGCAGCCCGGAGGTACGAGCCTGTGGCGGTGACCGATGACAAGGCCCACGCCGACCCCGTCGCCGCCTCCTTCTCCAACAGTAACGGTCGCAGCCGCCGCCACCTCGCCAACGGCATCGTCACCCCGGTCACCGGCGCCACCGGGAGCAGGGGCGGGGCTGGGCGGCCACACCCGCCCGCGCGCCGCGAGACACCGGCTGTCGCCGGGGTGGGTGGGCGGGCGTGGGGAACGCGTAGGAGGGGCGCGCGTGGAAGGGGCAGGGTCCTGGTGACCGTTAAGTAGCGCACGAGGCGCGCACCTCTCCCCCAATTGGCCCTCGCTATAGGGACGGACTCACCCCACGTGCCGGTGGCACCGCCTCCCTTCCCCCCCCACCCCCCCCATCCCCATCCCCCCGGCGGCTCGTGCCGTTCCCGCCGTTGCGCGGCTGTGCTGCCCCTACGGTGTCCCCTCAGCCGCCGGCGGGCGGGAGCGACCGGCGCACGGCGTGCCGTGACCGGGAACAGAAAGGACAGTGGTGGCGGCGAGCTGAGGAGGCAGCACCGAGCCGTGAGCGCCGGGGGGGCGGGGCCGGGCCGGGCCGGGCGGGACGGGCAAGTTCCGCGCGCAAGGTGGATTTTGCTTGGGCTCAGGCGGCAGCGGGGTGTGCGGCAGAGGAGCTGTCGTCCCGAGGCAGCACCCGGGCAGTGCTGCGGGACGGTCCTGTCCGCTCCTCTGAGCCTAAGAGCTCTACAGGCGGTGCTGTGCAAATTAAGGCCCTCGAAAGTTAGAAAACGTGGGAAAGCTTGAGCAGATCTTAATAATGTAACCATACTTCTTCAGTCCCTAGCTCCTTCGCGTTATGTTGTTTAGCCTGGAGAAGAGGAGGCTGAGGGGAGACCTCATCGCTCTCTGCAACTACCTGAGAGGAGGTGGTAGTGAGGTGGGGGTTGGTCTCTTTCCCCAAGTAACAAGTGATAGGACGAGAGGAAATGGCCTCGAGCTGCATCAGGGGAGGTTTAGATTGGATATTAGGAAAAACTTCTTTACTGAAAGAGTGGTCGGGCACTGGAACAGGCTGCCCGGAGAGGTGGTGGAGTCACCATCCCTGGAGGTGTTCAGCAAGTGTGTCGACGTGGCACTTCAGGGCATGGTTTAAGAAGCATGGGGGTGCTGGGTTGACGGTTGGGCTTGATGTTCTTAGACGTCTTTTCCAACCTTAATGATTCTATGATTCTATGTATATATAATAAAAAAATGCCACAGTCTTTAAGCTGAACACTGCCTCTTTCAAAGCACAGGACGCATGGTACATACTGAATTAGATGTGAGCAATTTCCCCCTCCCCATTCCTAAATACGTGACCCTAGGCCATACTTAGTGCACACATTTCTTCACTGGCCTATCTTCAACAGTGCTTGCTATAGTGCTTCATAAACATCATTTTATGTCAGCATCATTTGATGTAAGGGGTTAGAGAGGTAAAGTAATTCACAACATAATTTGCAATTTATAGATGAAGAGCCACAACAGACAAATCAACTAGTATTCTGCTTGATGCCAATGACCAGGTTTTTTTTTTCAGGTAGACTATTGTGGGATGTTTGGTTCAGCAGACGGCTCCCAAACCCTTTTGTTCGCAGCTGACAATGTCTGGCATTCCTGCAAATAGGTATCAAGCCAGGCAATGAGAAACTCACAGTGAACGGCTCCATAGAGAGCTCTGGGTTTGCTGATTAAGCACAGGATCACTGCGGTGGAGAAAGAACCCAGCTGCCAGGCCAGGTCCCCCCTTCCATGACTGGGGGGAAGTTGTTCCCTCCCTCTTCCTGCAATCCCACCGCCACAGCAGCTCACGGTTGTGTAATTCAGGCCTCACAGAAAAAAGTCCCCATCGTTACACAGCAGTGATTCATTCTTAGGGCAGAATTATTCCATACTTTGAGTAGGGCTCAGTGAGAAAATAGTGTATTATTTATGTCTGAATGCGAACCATATGACAAAGTGTTTAGAAACAGTTACTCTAGTTTGTTCTTTTTGACTTCTGCAGGCTGAGTTTTGAGAATGCAAACATTTTTCAATGTGCTTAAAAAAATCCCCAACCCTAAATCTGTGAGTATTGTAAACCCATGCCCCCAGAACAAGTATATTCCACATGACATGATACTGTGGTGTAATCACAGAAACTCCCAGATAATAGGAAAAGTAACGTTTGGTGAACATGTTAGCCTATAAACCTTATTGGAACCTACTGAAAGATGTCAGCGAGACCATCTGATAGGCCAGAGACATGTATGGCAACATGCATACATCTGTATATGTAATGCTGCATTGGTGCACAGTGACTTTTCGGCATACCCATTGATGATTTTTTCTGTTCTATACTAGGAAGGCTGTATTGGGAGTATTGGCTTTGAATCACTTGTGTCCAGAGCTTGCTAAAACACCTTCCACAAGGCTTTTGTTTAATGACAGAAGTACAGAGAACTTGTTTGTGTAGAGGCCCAGTGAGTATCGTTCTGAGGAGCATTGCTGCAGCCTGCAGACTCTTGAAGTAATTGCTGGGGAGTGTCCTTTAAGGTTGCGCAGATGCTCTCTCCCTAGAGACAGAGGCTTTGGAAGCCTGTTGGGCCTCCCCCAGGGAGGGCTCACCATTCTGCAGCAGCGCAGGGGCTGCTGGAGCACAGCGCAGCCTCTCCAGATCCTGGGAGAACTGAACGGCTTCCCTCCCCAGAGCCATACACCAAAAATACTTCTGCTGAAACGCTGCCTTATGTGCTAAAAGCAGTTGTCAAACCTAAGGCATCCAACATCTTAATAAATTGAACATTTCATGATCAAACACTGCTGACGCCCTTGGAGAAGCTCTGTTGACAGTGGAGAAGTGATAAAGGGGCAGACACTCATCTGACAACGGGCTGGAGTTTGTCTCATTTATTCACTTGGTCCTCAGTCTGTCATTCAGCAGGTGAGCTGGATACAAATTTGAAATGCACTTTTTGTCATGTGAAAACAAGGCTAACTGGATCATCAAGGAAAGTATTGTTAAAATACTGACTTTAAAGCAAAAAAAAAAAAAAAAAGTGGCGCATGGCAGTGATGTTTCCCAGTAGCACATCGCTGGGAGGACCACACCAGAGGAATGGAGCACCTTGAATGAAGCAGCAGAAACAACCAACATTCACTCCTCCAAACTGTAACTTCATACGAGCAGGGACTTGTGGCCAGTGTTTTGTCCTCAGCAAGACCTCTCACCTGGGAGGTGTTGCCACAGAAGAGTATTAGCTCCCCGTTGGGGATTATTATGAGCTCAGTAGGCAGCAACGTACAGAGCAACAGCGACAACATCAAGGGTTCCACAGCAGGGCTGGGGCAGCTTGGCTTATGTTGCTGCTGAAGCTGTGACCCTGGTGGGGGAATATGCCTGGGGTGCTTGTCTTATTGGGCAAGGTGAGGAAAGGCGGCAATGGCTGGAAAGACCTCAAGGAGGAGAAATCATGAGGCCCAGCGCTGCTCTGGTAGATAAAGCAGGAAAAATAAAAAGGAATGTGATCTTAGTATTTAATCAGATAAGGTAGTTCCTTAAAGTACTAGAAGGTAAAAAAAGAGAAGTAGCCCTTTTTTTGTAAGGGCCTGATGAGACCACTTCATAGCCTTGTGGTACCTTGTGACGGGGGTGGGGGCAGCGTGGGAGGACATGGGGACAGATCAGGGAAGATGGCTGCGTGAGAGAGTGCTCAGAGGGCTGCTGGCGGTGGCAGCGTGGCAGAAGGAGGGCTGCCAGGCTGGGGGGTATGACTGGCATCAATAAACACTCTGCAGAAGTAGGAATTAGCAGGAGTAGGAATTAGTGGAAGGTTTGTAACTGCAAGAAAAATGGGCAAGGGGAAACAACCCCACAAAGAAATCTCTACCATTTGTGTACAGATAAAACTGGTATTTCCCCTCCAGTGCAGTATTTCAGGGTCCTGAGCATAGGTCACAGAAGGTGGCAGCAGGCCACGAGAGCTGGGGGGCAGCAGGCCATGAGAGCGAGGATCCCCCCTGAAGGAAGGCGGGCAGCCCTGCAGCGTGTGTCCCCTCTGGTCCCCCTGAATAAAAAATTGCCACTTGAGTTTTTCTAACTAGCGCTAGCCATGCAGATTGACTGTCACTGCAGTTAAAGATCCGTTCGAGATCTGTTTATACTGAATGGATAACCCAAGCAGCGTTTAGATATCCAGACATTTCTTCCCCTCACTTCAAAGGGTTTTTTTTAGCCTATGATTCAAGTTGCTGACAAGACATTACCAAGTGCAGACAGTAAATGAATACCTCAGACATCAGCGATAGATGTTTGCGTACGTGCCCCCTTCTAGACCACCATTTTACGCACAGCAGTTACTACTCAGTCAGAAGAATTGGCAGCCACAGCTAGTTGTGGTTTGAGAACTGGGTCATTCAGAGATCCTTGGCCTCGTAATCCCAGCTCTTAAAAGGCTGAAACGCGATCTCAGCCCCTAGCCTCGATGATGGATGAAGACGCCTTGACAGCGATGTCGGAGTGGAAGGAAGTAATGTGATATCATGGGCTAAATATCACAACTCTCCCCACCACGAGAGCAGCCTCACAGGTTGATCTAAGCCGCCAAAAATCACTCAGAGCCGACTTCCAAGGCTGCAGGGGGAGGCAGAGGTGCACAGGAGACTTCTCCCACGCACCGGTAGATGGAGCGCTGTGGCACCGAAGATCCTCTCCGCACAGCCGGCTGCACCCTGGAAACAGGACCTCGGCAGCGGCGGGCGGGCAGCATCCCCGCATGCTGCCATGGCTTTATTTGCAACGTTATTTCAACACAATACCTGTGGACACGTAGAATCCGCAGTTAGAATCTCGTTTGTTTTAATTAAAGCTAGTATGCTTATGTCCGAACACCCCTCGGTAAAAGTCACTGACTTTCAGCCAAAAGCCTTTACATCTTACAAAGCCTTAAAGATTGGACCCATAATGGAATATGTATAAAAGTCCCACTGACTACTCTAAAAAGACTTGTCATAAATAAACTCTTGCCTAAACTGGGATCTAAATTTGTGTTTTAGCATTTAAGTCTGCACTGCTTAGAAGACCAATCCACATATGTGTTTTAAACAAAGATTGCCACTCAGGAAAGTAAGGCTTTCTCCTACCCTCTTTGTGCACACAGGCGAGTGTGCACACATACATATGCACCAGTTTTAAGTCAGGACTGCTGTTAATATCAGCTCTGCTGCTATTTATAAAAGGATTTTTTTACTCTGCATGAACACACCTCAAGGATTCTTTTCCTATTATTGAGAATATTTTTGGGGTTCACATGAAGCCTAAATTATCGTTTATGCTTCCCTTTTTAAGCTGGTCGAAAGCAGGCAATTTACCTGTCAAGACTGTCATTAGAAGACATTTGTAATAGGCTAGCAGAAATAACCATCTTTCAAACCACGGATGAAATTAATTTCACATTTCTCTCAGGAGTTAAGAATAAAGTAAAAGTGGGTAACAACCCTTGCTCCTTTGTCCTCATCAGTGCCACGTTCCAAAACGTTGTTTGGCTAAAATGCAAAAAGCTTAATTGCTGCAAGACATATTTCTTTCAGAAGAGTCCCTTCTTTTCCCCCCTCCTTCCCCCCCGCCCCCCCCCCCCCCATTATTTTTTAAATTATGTACCAGACTCTCAAGATCCATGTCAACAACTTGATGCAGGATAGCCACGTCATGTGTCTTGTACACTTAGGTCATTAGCTAGCAAGGACAATGTCAAGTTTCTAGTTTTGAAACATCCTCTTTTTAAAGTTTTTCTTTTGAAGTCACTGGAGGTTTAGTAGAGAAATCTGTTCCTTCATTAAACTAGTTTTTATTTAACCCTCACACATGCATGTTACTGTCCAGACAGTATATATGCATAGCTTGTATATACAGTCCAAAGCACCAGGCTGTCTGATTTGCAATACGTATTTGCATTTATTTCTGATTTAGAATTCAGGAAAACTTAGCTTCAAAATATCTAGATTTTGTCGAAGTATCTGTAACTTCAACCTGTGCAGTGAAAGCAAGGTCTGCATGGGTGTATTTCTGACCTGTAGCACCTGTACACTGAGCTCCATCTCCCCTCGTTTGCTCCTCAGTCAGCGCGCCCTTGAGCAGACAGGAGGCGACACATCAGCATCACAAAGCAGGACGTTTCCTCAGCACCCTCAGCTTTCCCGGCAAGGCAGCTGCGCTAGGCACAAATCATCTCTGTGCTTTGCAGTAAGTACCCCGCTCGGTTCCCGAGCAGGTTCTTCCCCCACTGACCCGGCATCTGTTGAAGTAACCTGGAAATGTCTGACTGATTTCAGTGGACCTCACGTTCAGTTCTGAATGGCAGAATTATCTGATCTTATTGCATCTTCTTTTCACCTGACAACATTAATTATGTTTAGTAGAACTGTCACAGGTGTTTCTAGAGATTCAGTTGCCTCGGGGAACAAACAGTTCCCTTCTGTCAGTACGGGCCACGGGTATGTATTTTTATTCCTCTAAAGTATAGGCCAGTTTTATCTAGTCTTACACAGTTCTCGATTACGCCAACATGTTTGCAGTGCTGATTTGTGTAACCTAATTGTCCAATTTATCGATACAGTCTACTTCAGATAACTTTTTTTTAAAAAGTGCAACTGTGTTGCTGTCATCTTTTTAACTCCCCTGGTTCTTCCAGCCTTACCACAATCCCATAAAATTAAAAATCTGACTCCTGTCTTGGTTTTAATTTACTGGTTAATTTGAAATTTTTGGCACCACCACAAGTCTGTGTGAGTTCAGAGCACTGTGAAGTTCCCATCTGAGTTCCTGGAATTTTCAAGCTGTTTTAACAAGTCTTTGAATTCCTGTCATCCCCTTTAGATTTTCCTCTCCTAGTTCATAGTTCAGGCAGATCATATAAATATGCCACACAACTATGCTTTCCAGAAGTATCCACCTTTGCATTGCTGAGCACAATGACTCAGGGCAGATAAAAAGTTAAAAAAAAGAAATCAGCTCGTGCCTACAGCAAGGGGATCCCACTGTTCTGAGGAAAAGAAAACCAAAGTCGTATGGAACTGCAGGGAGTTGTAACCGTTAAAGCAGTAAATACGCCGAGCCTTTAATTTCTTTTGGATCAGGCCTTGATACTTTGGGAAATTCTGTGTATATGATCCAATCACACCCCAAAGTGTTTCTTCTGAGGGCTTATTTGTGCCGTCTTCAATCCTACTACCGCCTGACTTTTCAGTAACACGACTTCTGAAGAGAGGAAAAAAACCCAGCAGTGTAACTGAGGTGCACAACCAAGAATCAGGAGGCAGGGCATCTCTTTCTAGACTAACCTCATGTTGACAGGTAAGTCACACAGCCAGATTTACATTAGACAGTATCACACTCCGTGAATAGCCCTCTTGTCGTCAGCGGGTCCCAGGGCTTGGGGAGTACTCAAAACACAAAGGGGTCTCCAAATCCTATTTGTAACCCATTTGGTTTTTGGTTTCTCCAATTGGAAAGAGCGATAACCTCACCTGCAAGGTTTAATCCACTGACAGTTTAAAATACACTGAAAGATTCAAATAGAGAGCAGTGAGAAGCATGAGGTATTGTGAAAGATAAATACTTCCAAGGCAGCTTTGTTATTGTTCTGGCTACCTGCCCACAGCGCTTTGCATGCAATTTAATACCACCGGTAGGAGAAATATTTGATTTACTAGATTTCTAAGCTCTAGCTGATTAAAAAACCTAAGGGGGGGGCAGGGGGAAAGAAGTACTTGATCAAGCCAGTACTTAACATGCTGTCCAGGGGCTGTCATGATACTCGAAGATCTTAAGAACAGGGAAACAGAGTCTGGTGAGGACGGGAAGTGTGCTTTCCCACGCAAAGAATGGCCTTAGTCCCACTGTCTGAGCTCAGCCTCCCTCTGTGGTATGCTCTAAGAAATCTCCTCCCTCTTTGACAAGGAGAAAATCTTGCCATTTGGTTGTACAGAGCACCTAGCTCTGTACTTCAACTGAGAAGGCCACACAATGCAACACACTAGCCATCCTGGGTCTGGAAGCAGTGTGGCCACATTTGTGCGTGGCTGTGCCTGAGGGAAGGATCTCTGCCCTCTGCATTTCATTCTCCTGCACTCCCAGTTCAAGGATTAGTGCAGGCTGAACTGCACGAATGTAATCTGCTTGCATGGAAATGCCTTAGGCCAGGGGTATTTTGCACACAAATATACTCATTCATGGCCAGGCTCTCTGTCCAAAGTCCTAATTAGAGGTGCAGTTTCACGATCGGTTTAAGTATGCCTAAGGCTGCACTGACGCTGAAAATAACAGCCTCACACTCTTCCTTCAGGTCCCCGCTCTGAGCCAGTGCTGGCAAAGCTGTGCACTAAGACCAGAGTAGTAAGCTGAGTGGTCTGAAAAGTAATTTATCTGTAGGAGAGGGAGGGAGCGAGTCGTTAAGGTGGCAGCATTCCTTTAAGACATTTGTAGACAGATCTGTACACAAGTATGTCCTAAGTCCTTGCTTTGTGTGGCAATAGCGGAAGAAAAAGAAGGTAATACAAGGACAAGGGGGAATGGACACAAGTCGCTCTTGGGGAGATTCCGACTGGACATGAGAGGGAAATTTTTCACAGTGAGGACAGTCACCATTGGAATAATCTCCCCAGGGAAGCAGTTGACTGCCACAGTGGATGCTCAAGAGTCGGCTGGGCAGGGTGCTGGGCCATCTTGTCTAGACTGTGCTCTTCCTAGAAAGGTTGGACTAGATGATCCCCGAGGTCCCTTCCAACCTGGGATTCTGTGATTCTTATCCCTGCTAGGAAGAGCGGGATCTGACCCAAAGCGGCCAAGAACGCAGTGGCAATGCTCCCAGCTTACACGATATTAGCTTTTAACTGCACCAGTTGTTATGGCCCTGACCTAAAAATAATGCAAGTCCTGATAAGACAACAAAGACCATCTCACAAGCATTTTCCTTTCCTTCTGCTTGCTTGGTAAGGAACAGAAACAGTGCAGTAGAATTAGTGCACACAGATGGAGGTCATCACAGAAATGATAACACATAATGAACACATAAGGTGAAAAAACTTCCTGAAGACATGAGAATTTAAACAGGTTTGCTTGCAATGTGCACAGAATAATGAACCTGCTGTTAAATGATCCACTATTCAGGAGGAAAAAAAAAACCAACCAAACCACAAAATCAAGAATAGTCTTACAAAAGGGAAAGGACCACAACTAACTTAATGATTTATTTTCTACAGCTAATTTTCCTGTCCCTACTCTGACAATGGAAAAAAATCTGACAGGTTTCAGGTAGACATTAGCTGTCCTGTCCTCAGATAATCTTTGAGAGCTGAGAGAGCAGGAATTAATATATACAGATAAAGCACATTTGAAAAATATTAACTAAAGTTGAGAATAAACTATTCTCTAATGGAGGTCTCAGACCTGATTACCAAAGAGAAAAGCTGAAGCAGATACTTTCCAAGGGAAATGTATACAACCAAACTGTTCTGGGCTTTATGACTTGATCTTTAAAACTGGCCAAGAAGAGATTTAATATCACTTAAGCAGATTACAAAAGGAAAATGTCTCACTACTCTACCTTTTGTCAGATGGATGCTAGAAGAGAGGATTAGCTGAGAGTTTGGTCTTACAGCGTGTATACACATACTACCTTGCATGGGAAAGAGGAACTTGGTCAGTTTGCAAAATGAGGAGAAATGCACGTTGGTGCAATTTCTCTGTTTCTGTCAGCCTCTATAGGTAAAGCAGCACAGTGGGTCAGGTTGTTAGGGAAAAGGTTTTAAGCATTGGTTTCCACTTCTCGCTACATAACGTGAAGAAAACCACCCTTTCTGTTGCTACTTGCTCGTGTAGGAGCAAACAAATACAGCTTCTGTAAAAAGCACGATGGTACTGTAAGTACTAATATCATCAGTATTACAAATGCGTTAGTAATAAAATCCTCCTAACTAGGGGCTGAACCCCTCTGCCAGCATGAACCCTGGCGCAGAGCCTTCCAGACAGACTGTCTGTCTGGGGAGGAAGTTGGAGTAAGTGGCTGCAACCCTTCTGCAGCCAGAGCTACCAAAGGAAACCAGCGCTGCTCAGAAACCGGATGGTGTTAGCTAAAGAGAGCTGTGCTGCCCGGGTGCAATCATTCAACGCCATCCACCAGCAGCCACTTCTGCCAGACCTCTTCTGGAGGGCTGCCCAAGGCTTAGAGCTGCCCTGCCTTCACCCACCCTCCCTTCCAGTCTGCATGGCACAGTACTGGAAACTTGCTAACTGCAAGGCTTGCCCAGGCTAAGGTGCACGCTCAAGATGTACCTTAATGTTGCTACCTGCCTTCCTTTTGGATGGAGTCCTCCCTGCAGGTCTCCATAGCCATGCAGAACACTTATTGAACCTATCGCTTTCAGCTCTTCTGCTTCTAAGTGTTGAGTGGCAACCCATTCCCTCCTCCTGCATCTGAAATCATGCAGAGGATCTTAAAGTCTAGAGTAAGTTCAAGCATCTTTTAGTTGGAAATTTAGTCTTTTCCTAAAGATTTATAGTGCACAGTGCTTTGGTCATCGTGTCTTTTTGGCCATATTACTTCTATTTTAACTTCTGCAAGTAGTCTGGTTTTTATGCCAGGGGCTTGCTGATTATATTATAATTTATGTTTTACAGTTTTGAAGGGATTTCTAAGACAAATTCACTGCTAAATGAAGAGATCAGTGCAAAGTTAGAACATCACTCAAATTTTCAGACTGAGCTGAGATCTCATAAGTGAATAACACAGGCGAGACTGGATGCCTCACAGTGGTGAATTACATCCAATGCTCTTTTGTAAGGTAATGGAGTAGTTTTCCAGAACAGTTTCCTGACAAAATGCAATGGTTGTGATGGGAACTGTGATGATCAAGATAAGGAGTTCAAGCAGATCAAGATAAGCTGTTGCAGTGAAAGGCAGATACAGAAATCCCCTAACATAATTGAAAAACAATGTTAAAAGAATGAAGAAAAAAAAAGGAAATTGCTTTAAAGCAGGACACAAGGTCTGTGTGGAGAAATATACCTGTTTACATTCTAGATAATATTCTGTGTACAAATGTAGTGCAGCTGGCACCTACCTGCTGACCTTTGTAGATAAGAATTATCTCGTTGATACATACAATTGTTCTATTTCCATATGTGGTAATAACATGCACTTGTTTCCCTCTGGACCTTCCAAGATAGTCTCCTTGATGAGGGCTGTGATAAAATGTCAACAGTGCTGTTGCAGAGTTGAAAGTCTGCTCTTTATTTAATCAGTACCCTGCCTTGCCATGAATTTGTTGCTGAGAGGTAGCTGCCATGCGTGTATAGCTGGGCAAGAACGCATGCAGAGCCAGTTAGATGCTATGAAGGCAATCTTAGTTTACTTGCTCTTTGTAACTTTCTCCTGGGCACATACCTTTTACACCGATCCTAAATGACCCCAGCTAAAAAAATAACTGATTTTTCACAAGTAACCAAGGAATCACAAATAAACTCTGGATCCTTTTCAGCTATAGCTTTAAGTTTTGTAATTTAATTTCTAATGATGCTGGTGAAGTCAAGATCTCCAGGGAACTGTCATCTTTAACTCCAAGTGTCTTTTCCACAGCTCTGTTCCAAAAATACAGGGAGCTGAAAGTTGCTTTAATCATACTAGTCCTGTTGAATCTGTTAAAGCTCAGACAAACATGATGTCAGCCACAGACCCAGCAGGGCACTTCTGGAAGATCAGATTTCTTTAAATTACAAAACCATGCACTTTACAAGGAGTGGCAAACCTTTAATGTCAATGGCTTATAATCCAGGTCATGGTTAGTTTTTTTGCCCTGTACCTGGAATAACAACCTTATCTTGGTTGACCTAACACTGCCATACAGATGTCTGGTGTAGAAAATTCAGCAGGAACATGAAGCAGTGTAATTAAAGTACCTTGTGACTTTTGGATCAAGGCCAATATCACCCTATTTACCTTCAGTACTTTATAGAAGATTAAGACTATTACTTTGCATTAGAAGTTTATTTAGAGATATTTCAGCTTAGTCCCCTTTACATTGTTTTTCACTGCGCAGCACAGACTATTGCTTCTTTGGGCACTGGTGCCACATCCTATCCAGACTCAGTAAGAACAAAATGTTAGCTAGGTCTCTAAAGACCCAGAAAAGAGAGGGAGGCAGAGGGAAAGGGGCAGGTTCTCAGCTGGTCTATGTTATGTTATGTTTCATCTTCCACTGCAGACCTTACAAGGTGCTGAGAGATGTTTTGTAGGCTCTGGTGCATGAGATGAACTTGGTTTGGTCAGGTGATCGCAGGGAGGGGATTTAGCACAGCAGATAATCCCTTCAGTTCTACACTCCACAAGGGTGATTCCCTATGCTCTTTTTGCTAAGCAGGAAGTTTCACTGATGTTTGATCCGATGGTATGCAAAGTCACCATTACCTCTGCTCACTCTGATCTTCACAGGCTGAACCTTAAACACAGTAAGAATTCAAAAGAAATACAGAAACTGTGTGGTGGAAGGCCAGTCTCTGACACCCTAATTACTTCACTGTGTTACAGGATCCAGTATTGACATTGATGCTACCTGTGAAATACAAAATTGCTCAACAGTTTCCCCTGCCAAGGCATTAAATAGGAGATGCTGATCCTCAGTGCTTAAACATATATTTCAATATACACTTGTTGGAAGCTAATTGGAAAAGATCAACAGCAAGAACAACTATTATAATATCATGGGCTGTTGTATGACCACCTGGGCAAATAAGCAATGTTAGCTGTGCTTGTTTTCTGCAGAACACAGCTAGATTTGGTCTTGTCTTTCAGGTAGATGGGAGTAAATTTTACAAAAAAGTGTCAGCAGCTTTAAATTTATCCAGATAAGAAATGCAAAGAGGTCAGCTTCGGGGAGGCATATTTGGAGAGTGTAGTCATATTCAGACTCAGTTTTCACCAGGTTTTGCAACAAAGTATGATAATATAAACCCAAAGAGTGAAATTCCACACCAGAGCGAGGAGTCCAAAAACACATATAGTCTTCCAAATAAGTCAAAGAGCTAGAGCTGAAATGGGCCATAAGCATTGCCTAGGCTTTAGTCAGGTTCTCCACATAAGGGTGAAATGTCATCCCTCAGGAAAACAGAAACAACAACAAAAAAAGTACATTTCTGAAATTGCTCCATTTATCATATTGATCCCATGTCTTCCTGTTGCAGAGCCTACTGGGTTTTACGTCCTTCAGCCTTGCTTTCAATAAACTCAGGATCATGCAGATCTCTGTGGCAAGTCACAAAGTTACCTTTAAGATGATGCCAAATGTGCATCAAATGTGAATAATGAGCTATTTGCAGAATTGACATCACAATTGCCACTAATAAATTGTCCATATTTCAAAACGTGTTTTCATACTACTAGCATAATAATACTACATGTCTAGCAAAAGTCCTTGTTCTAGTAAGTGCCTATAACCTACAACCTTCAATGTTTTAATGCCAATCTCCTGAATTAACTCTGAATTAATTTCTGTTTCTCGTGCTATATCACTGGGCACAACCATTTGCTCCCTTTACTCTAGCCTCCATATTGTCCAGCTGCAATTCATTTTGACTCCTCTGCTGACCCAACCACATACCACAAATGAACTGGAAGCAAAGGTCAAATTTCAAGGCGTACTATATAAACATCTTGAATTGGAGGTGTACAGCAGGTCCAGAAACATGCATGCTCTTCTTTATGCATCCTGTATGACTAGTCAGATCATCTGTATGCTAGTGTAGACTGCCTGACAGACAATTTCATTTTGCTTTTTGATTTAGGTAGTAATGACAAGGGTATTGAGCTCAAAAGAATCTCTTTGGGTAGACTAACAAAACATTGATAGAAATGTGACTAATTCTGCATTGACTTTGCAGCTGGCATAGCAGATAATACTGGAGAATTGATGTTTCATTGCCTGAGAGCCTGCTAATAAATGCAGCTGGAATTAATAACTGCATGCTGGGATGCCTAGCAGTAGAGGTGAAGGAGATGTAATATGCATTTAGTGCTGTTTGGTTTACAAAGCAGTATTTTAGCTCGCAACATTACTCAAGTTATAAGTTTCTTGGGAGCCAGCAGTTCAATTTGATTTCACAGACAAGTAACATGAGATCCTAGAAATATTTGATCTACTGGATATTGCTGGCACTGCTTATTGTTGCTTTCTAAGAACATAGACTTCTGTCACATACCTTTCCTTCGGGCACAGATTGCTTTCTGTCTTGCTCAGAAGCACACTGTTACTCTAATGAAAATGCAAGTATGCCTTACATTATTCAGGAGGCCATCAAAGACTCTGCATATCCTTTGACAGTTCTGTAGGGTATGATCTGCAATCCTTCCCCCTCCCTGATTTATACTTCAGAACAATTAGGATATTTATCAGCAAACAGGTGTTGTTTAATCAGCGCAGTAACTATGACAAACACATTGAAGTTATAAAAGACTGGTCTGTGCACAGAGCTAGGATTTAATGACAGTCAGGCAGGTTTCCTTCCTGCAGGGCAATTAATTTCTGCTGAATATTTACATGTCTAAACTTTCATTCACATCTACAGCTTACACCTCTCGAAAAGGGGGAATAGAAGGGACAAGCACTATTCATAGGGATCTTACTAGGACGGCTCAGGAATTGGATATTCACATTGAATATTCTAATGTGCTATTCTGCACTTCTGAAAGTGTGGTAAGAAAGACGAGAATAGTCTTGTGGAATGTGTTTTGGGAAGTAAAGTGATCTTTCCAAAATTCCAAACCTAGCTGTAAGCAGAAATCAGAGGTCTATGTCCTCCTGAGGGCTTCTACTCCAAGTTCCAAGGGGTGCTTTCAGTTTTTTTGAATGCCTTATCACTGCATTTTCAGCTGCTGGTTTTGTGTGACTGTATCCAGAAAAACCTGTCAAGCTCTTCAATACAGCATCTGCTGCTGCACACGGGGGTGGTCAGTGGCCTTCCATGTCCTTTGGCAGGGGAAACTATTCAGCATGCAGCACCAGAGATGGTTGCATTGACGAGCAAGAGGCTGGCATATGGCAGCAGAGTCATAGGAGCACGAGGACAGTAGGCTCCTTAGGTGACATCTGCCAATAGAGAAAATGCTTCAGGTAACTACATCCTAAAACTTTCACATTTCTAGGAAAGAAAAGGAAAACAAATATCTTTGTTTAGGTTCAAGGGAAGACCCCATGCTCTGATGTCTAGCTGACTCTTTTGTCTAGAATTCCTCCTCCCTCTCCTCTGTCCCTGTAAAGCCCCCTCAATGCCACTGATGGTTAGGAACCTCTCATATTGCCCAGCAGAAAGGTAGGAAAAAAGTTTTAGAATTACGTTACTAACAGTTTTATTAACCAGCATTTCAGTTACGCTCTGTGCTGTACCAGCGTAGCTGCTGGATGTTGAGGAGGTTATTGGGCATTTAGGCATGTTTCTCCTACACTGTAATTGTCACAGATCATCATACTCATGGCAAACAATTATGCAATATTTGTTCACTGCTTTAATCAGCTGAATTCAAAGGACATTGAAAGAGTGACAGGGACTCCATTATATGCGGAGGAGAGGAAAGCTCTGTAATGGTTTACTGGCTTGTTGTCACACACCCCCACACCCCCAACAGTTTTACTTAGTCACTGTTAAAATATCAACAAGATGCGTGTTGACGCACTTACCTCAGATACAGAAGACCTTGCTTCTATCATACACATTTGTTCCACACAGTACCTTGCTATGTGCCCACTGTCAATTAATGCCTTAAACTGCACTGGAGCTACTTTAACACAGGATTTAGGGTGAGTAAATCCCATGGTATCTGGTCCAGAGGAGGAATCTAAGGAATTACATCTAAAATATCCAACCAAAAAATAAATTTATTTTAGGATAAAGCAAAAGAGCATCAAACTACTGTTTTTAGTTTTCCCAGGTTTTGCTTGTGATGGATGGATATTTATAGCTATATATTATAGTTCAGCTATTTTTTTAGGTTGATGCAAGAGGGAATACCCTTTGCTAACCTAAGGAATAGCTAGAAGACCTAAATCATGTTTAAAGCTACATTGCACTTCCTTAGTCTAGGCCATCAGCACCTGCCACCTGTTATATTAAAAGAGGCAAAACAATCTAACTAAAGTAACCATAAACCATGGGTGGAGGTAGGAGTGAGGGGGTGTTAAACCAGCCTGCATGTGTGCTTTCCATCATAGACAACGACACTCAACGCTTAAAGGTAAAAGAAAGCAGAGACATTACCAGGCCACCATGAGATTAAATGAACTTCAGAATGCAGCAGACTGGCTAAGAAAAGTCTTCTCCTCTGTCCTCACTCCCTGTTCTTACTCCTGCCATCAAAATAGAAATGTGCAGCCAAAAACATTCACATAGGAGGAGACTGGTGGAAGAGATGGGGCTAGTAGAAAATAATGCAAACAAATATAAAGCCCATTTGATGGTAGAGGTGGCACGTCACTCGTACTCTTCTCAGGAAGAGGAAGGAAAAATGAAGAAGAACGTGTTGTCTCTGCTTTGTTACATCTAACTCTCCCTCAGGTATTTACTTTCAGAGTGTCCTTTGCACTAACCTACAGTCTTACAAATCCTGTGCAGATCATTTGGCTGGCAAATGCTAGCCTGGAAAAACACTAGCTCTCACCTCTTTCTTATAGCAGTCTAAAGTCCTTTCTGCTGCCCCATAATTAACTCCTTAATAACATACCAGGAGAACTGGAGCCATCATTCTTACCATCCCAAGACTGTTACTGGTGCCAAGTAATTACCTAGTTCATGGCTATAACTTTGCTATTCTATTACCCCTTTTTTGCTAGTTTGTTGACTGGACTCCATTGGGACACTGTGCTCTTGAAAGGACACAGAGTCACACACTTGAAAGAACACAGTGTCAGCCCTGCTGGGAGGATTTCAGTCAGAGAAGCAAGCATATTCTTTATTATATTTCCAGACTGCAAAGGATAAGAGGATGATGCACAGCATGATGGACTCTGATCAAATGGTAAAGCAAGTTGCCAAATCAAGACTACAGAGAAGTGAAAGAATAGTTTTGGTTAATCCAGCTCGACTTCTTGTCCTATTCTGCTGCCAGTGTAGTACTTGATTGCGGGCTAGCCCTGCTCTTTCCACTGGGATCTGCTGCTAGTCCCACTCACTGAGAAGTGGTAAAGGAGATAATTTCTGAAAAGCACGCTGTAAAGTTTAATTAACTTTGGTTTGCAGATGTCAATGCATTATTTGAGATCTTCTCTTGCATTATTTAAGCAATAAGGTTTGGGGTTTTTTATGCTGGTGTTGAGAAATAGGGAGGGGGGATTTTTTTTTTTTAATTACTTGCTAAATGTAAGAGGTTTCAATCCAGCCAGAAGGCTTTGTTCAAACATTAACTGTTGCATGTGAGGCTGTGCATGTAGGCGTCACAGTTTACACCAACAGAACTCAAATCTACTAGGAACACGACTTCAGAAGATTACATCTTTGAAATGCAAAGCCTTAACCAAGGACACTTCTTGCAAACATAACCCTTGATTTAAGAACTGGCAGAAAACGTTCTTCCCCCTTTATAAGCATCAACTTATTACACATTGTACCGTTTAAAATATTCTAAAAAAAAAGAAAATGAAACTGCCTCTGAATTTTTTAATCTTACTGCCTTAGAATTACAGAAGGCATGCTGATATTGGGTAACACTGTAATCCATCTTCCCCAATTATTTGTTTAAGTAATCAGAAATATATAGGAAAGCTTACAAAATTTTTCAGATATGTGCCAGCATAGCAAAGAAATTATCTAGCTTTTCAGGAAGTCTGCTTTGTATGACAGTCTTTCAGACCCCTTTTGCCATGCTTGGTAACTTCTTATAGTCCCACTACTGCTATTTTTATGTTTGTTTTCCCCACCCCCAATTCCAGTTGCTGAAAACAAAACATTATGTCAGAACCACTGTAGGCATCCCCCATTCCTAACTCCCTTCAAGGCAGAGGGTAAAGACCTGTACACCAAAACATGCTGGAACTGGTCAGATTTAACTACTGAAACTTCTTCCTGGAGGCACAAAATTTTAGAGGTGATAGGCCTCCATTTTAATTTAGTGGGACTACCGCAGAAAAACCTTCCATGGCAGTATTTTCCTGGGACTTCCTTTCCTCAAGGGAGAATCAATACAGAAAAGCCAACTCAATTTAAAAGAAAAAAAAAAAAGAAACAAAACAAACAAAAAAAACCCACAAACAAATAAACAAATCAATACAAAATGCAAATATTTAACCAGAGCAGCTTATAGAGCATGGATACCCAAAGCTCTGTTACTTCATGATTCAGGTTTATCCCACACTGGACCAGAGATACTGTCTCCATCAGCTGCACTGGAATTTTTACCGTAGGCTTGGGTGTCCTCTGCAGCATCTAATGATGGATACACAGGGGCATTACCAGAAAAACAATTAAGAAATCAGTGCCTCAGGAAACACAGCGACAAGAATGGCTTGCCAGTGGATATTACTGGATAGTACAATATCAGCGTTCCTAACTGCTAGGAACCATCCAAAACTGCTTTGTTAAAAGAAAGTTTCATCAACCCCTACACGCTTCTTTCACCACACCTACAAAAGCTCTGTCAGTTGTAGAGGCTGGAAGCAAAGCCACAGGTTGTCCCTTTTAAGGCATTCTACCTGTAGCCTTAGGGCATCATCAAATATTATATCCTCAGGAGGAAAGAGTCCAGGTGTTGGGTAGCTCTAACCCAACACCTAGAGCACAAAAGGGCCAAATACAAGTATTGCTGTTTCATTGCAGGGAAAAAGAAGACACACAGCATGGTCCTGTTTCCTCACCAAGGCAACCATTTGCCACCCTAAAGGACTCTCTCTCACTGCCTATAACGTGGCACAATCTGACAGGAAACCACATACCCACTCCTCACAGAGGTAGCGCCACAATGCCACCTTGTAACCGGCTCCCTCTACAAAGTTGTCTTCTGTTTTGCTGGGGTGACTGATGCAACACATTTGACCTGGAAAGTGTCCTACTTTGAAGGCAAGGGAGAGGATATCTGTAAACTGTGGTGTTTTTTCTTCAGTCTAGTCTTGACTTACAAGTCATTAAAAGTTACCTTGATTTGAAGCAGGATTTTTTTCCAATGTTTTATATTTCCTCCCTCAGAAGTCTGCCCTGCCCCTTCAGGCTTACCATACAGCCTCAGAGAGCCTTCTGTTTCCAGCGGGGTTCATATTGGCAGAACACATGAAAAGCAGCCTTGATGGTGGGTGGCTTTCAGCTGTGAAGTGTGACACCAACCTCCGCCTTCCTCTGGCACTCACACCTGCTCCATATAATTCACATCATGCTCCTAAAATGAGTTCAGAAAAATCCTTTGATACAAGTTCATCCAGGTTTTACTCTGCCAGAGGGATACATATCATTTACTCACAATGAACCTGCCAAGAGACCAGTCTGCTTAGTACAATGGGCTGCAGTTTTGCATCAGTGGATTTCAGCTGAGAACCAAACAGGTGTAACGAATCAGGCACAACATGCCCACCACATCAAACACAGAGAACTCCTGAATAATGAACAGGGCATGGGAAACTTATAAAGCTCTCTATTTGTGTCTTACTGAATGCAATAGATACATAGCCACGTCATGTTATTGCATTTTGGCCAAAAAGAAACCCACAACTGACCAAAAAAAAAAACCAACCCCACAAACCAACCAAACAAAAAAACCCAAAACACACACACAAAAAAAAAAAGACCTGCCAAAAGAAGGCTCTGGACTGATCCTTCTTCCATTAAAGTCAAAAGGAGTTTTACTGTGTGCATCAAAGCAGTTTGGCCCTTACTGTCACAGAGGGGTTCCCTTACCCCCACATCAGCTGATCTAAAACATCGTAAGAGACAGCAGGTCAGTTTGGGGAGGGGAGGGGAAAGACGACAGGCCAAAATGAAAAGAGAGAAGGAGAAAACTTCCCAGGAGTTATTTCAGGTGTATCAACCTAACATCAATTTACAACTAATATTGAAGCAGGATGAGAGGATTCTGACTCATAAGTTCTGTGAGCATAAAATAAGCCAGGTACATAGATATTTAAAGATTCCTGAAGTGTCAGGCTGAAACTGGTACCACTCATAATTTGAAAAAGGATGAAATATGTTTCTGAATAATACCTGCTGTAATACAGTAGAATTATGTAGGTTTTCCAGGGAAGATGATTCAATACCTTATGAGCAATAAATTAGGAATCATAACCATGACTGTCCTCTTAGGTTTACAGTATAAATCGCCTCTATACTTATAACTTGTTGCCCTTCCTAAAAGATGCTTTCCTCGTTCAATTAGCAGATGTTGCTCGATGCATGATTATGCCTAGTGTACAATTAAGAACCGTTTCTGATTGTTTATCTCTAAAAAGGCTCAAATTAAAACAGGCCTCTCTCAACCTTGGAGCTCTTATCTTTCAAGCTTCCACCATTTCTTTAATGAATAAATTGTCATGTCTTAGCAGCTGAGGGAGAGGGAGGAGGCACCCCCACCCTACTCCTTAAATGTTCGTTGAGTCTTTTTGCCATTTTTCTGCTTCTCTTCTCACGTGCTCTCTCTATCTACGCCCAACACCTTTGCTCAGTGTATTTAAGCACTTTTCCACCATTTCTGAGTCCCACTTTCCTTCTGATCTTCCCCAGATGCTTCCAACCTCAGGTTTCAAGGGGGTCACCAAATCTTCTCCTCATGTGAACAAAATTCTCTTTGCCTCCTCTTTCTCCCCTGTACTAGCACTGTCTCAGCCCTTTAGGCTGGCATTTTTCTAAATAAATTAATCTATTTCTAAAACCAAGCCCGAGATATGCATCCCCTGCCACAGAGAACGTTTGGCCAAAAAGTGGATCTGGTGAGACATATTGTCATTTCTCAACAGGCTTGGCCAAGGACAGACAGCAGAATGCAGAATAAGGGTTTGGGATAGCCTTCATAGTAACTGGTGCCATTTATTAACCCTGCCTGTAATCACATGAGTCAATAAGAAACAAGCTAGTTGTGCCCAGGCTGTTTCCCACTGACGTAAGGGAACATACACAGCTGGCTGAAATGAGCCCGTTCTCTTTGAGGAACATTCAGTAATGGATTTGCTGCAACTAAAGCAAAGCTTTATTTCAACACTTGCTTTTAAAAAGGAGCAACCAGTTGTCCACACCCCCGTGATCTGCGTAATTGAGTTCATGACATAATATCACAATGTTTACTAAGAAAGTGGCAGATGGTAGTTATTGGGTTTTTTTTTTTAAAAAAGCACATATATATATCATGATCATACTCAGGGTATTCCTGTTGAAAACAACGCTTCTTTAATTTAGTAGAGGATATTAAAGTTTGTTTAAAAAACATATACTCCGTGAGAAGAGTGACAGATGGAGTTAACAAGCTCACCTGCTGTTTTACTTAAAAACACTGTCTAATAAGAGGTTGTGTGTTCTAAAAAATGCATTCACGCCATAATTTGTAATCCTTTCCTGGGGAGAGGACATAAACACTCTGAGGAAGGTGGCATGGCTCTGAGGAGAGAGCACTTCTCCATGGCAGAAGGGCTAGACTTGGAAAAAGGAAAGGTTGGCTCTTTATAGAAACAACTGCTAAATCTTGAAGGGAGAGAGAAATAAAGGCAGCCGCATCATGCACGTTTATGTTCAGCTCCATCAAAACAACACAGACAGAGGAGACAGATCTCAGTTGCAAGGTGCCCATGAAGGACAGAGATTTTGAGGGTGCATTTGGGCGTTTGAAAGGACAAACCCCTAAGAGGGAAGAAAATGTCTTAGTAAATCCATAGTGAAATTACACTGGGCTGAAACTGCACAGCTTAACCTATGCTTGTCCTGGATCTTCAGGTTACAACCACCTGTCCGATGGACTTTATTTTTTTAGCAGGTCCAACTAGAAGTGCAAAAGCCACCTCTCTAGGGGCCAAGATGTGGTCAAGATCAAAAAGCAGCAACTTTAGATGGCTTCTTCTGAATAGCGTTTTGCCATGCACCATGGGACAGGTGACAGATTGTGCAAATCACACAAACCCTGGGTCTGCAGACCCCTCTTGTTCCCTGATGATGCAGATGGATATGCTCTTTGACAGTCACTGATTCATCTTTTTCTTCCTTCAGCCTCAGTGGACAAAACTCTTTAAACTCTCTGAGGTTGTTTCTATTTCTCCCAGACTGGACTCCCCCTTCCCTGGCCCACAGCAGGTGGCGGATGCAGGCAGTCTCCCCAGGGTTGTCTGAAGGAAGTGCAACATGCTCGTCTTGGTGGCTGAAGGTTTCAGCAGCTGCTTTTGGTGACTCCTTTTCCACAGATATGCAAGAACGGTGCAGGTTTGGGGTAATGATTTGTACTCCAGAGGGTATAATAGTGGTCAGACAAAATGATACTGAAAAAAACAGTGGAAAAGCATATATTATATAATACCAGTTGAGAATCTTCTTCTTTGAAGAAGATACTGATAAAAAGTTCATTAACACGACCCTTTAGGTGGCAAGAATTTAATGGAATATGTTTTCTACCTTGAGTTTTTAAGATGCAATTACTATTCTGGCCTGGGCTACCTATTGCAACACAGGACCAGCATTTCCTGCCATGAAATCGGTGAAAATAATTCAGAAAGCTGGAAGCAGAGAAGATGGCAATGAGGAGATCATCCTTTTATTTTTCTTTAAATGACGCAGATGTAACAGAGAAGTTTGACACTGTGTTTATGAAAACATCCCAGTCTGATGCTGCACCTGCTTACGGGCAGGCAACGAGAGTATTTCCTTTCTATTATGCAGGCTGGTGTTTACTGCTAGTGCTTGCCTTGCAGTGGAGCACAGCTGTCTGCAAAACGTTTTGCTCAGTTAAATATCATGGAGTTTGGCCTTTAGAGTCTGTGTATTTGTGTATGTATGATGGACCCAAACGTTGGACCTGAATTAATACAAGCTTTTATGAAGATTCAGTAATCTTTGCTCCTTTCTGAACTGAACAATTCACTGAATACTAGACTTATATAAATAAACCTTAACATCCTTGGAATAAGAACTGGGGCCTACAATGAGTATTTCACCACCACACAGGCAGACAGAGTCTTTCGTGTGTGTCTTTACCTTCACAAATATACAAGTAATTACTTTAAGCCAGGAAGAGTTGTAACAGAGCACCACTTCAGGATGCTCTCTAGTTAGCTGCTTAGGACATTCTCTGGTGAAGTGAGATACATGAACTCAAATGTCTTTGGGTGGTAAAGAAAGATGAATATTTTTTTCTCCCCTTTCAAAAATGAGCAAATAAAAAGCAGCCACCACCATTTCATGCAGAGCTCTGGTGTAATTGCTGAAGCCTGGAGTTACATATTCAGGTCCCATAGGACAGCAAAGAGGTTTTGGGGATCCGCGTTTAGACAGAAGCGTCTCAAACCAACAGTAGGTACCTGAATCCTTCTGGAAAAAAGCCCTTTTTACCACGTTTGTCACACCTATTTCCCCCAGGTAAGGCAGATGCTGCTGAAGCAGAGCCTGAATAAAAACCAAAACATTTTAATTTCCTTGATTTGATTTTTAGAAAGCAAAGATGGAGAGAACCTGTACTGTTTTCATTAAACAGTTTCTTTTTAAAAACTTTCTGCATTCAGCAGCATCCTGTGCTCCATCTAGTGAACTTCTATTTTTCAATTTTACAGATTAGCAATTGCTTCAATTGCCAAAAAATGCACTTTACCCAGTGGATGGCTGTGCTGTGCCCACCTGCGTTGCCAGTGAGCAGCAAGAGGGTATCAAGTGCATGACAGGAACAGTGACTTTGCTGGCAGAAATGTAAACCCAGCAGGCAAGACTCTGCACACATGGCTACTCTTTGATACTAAAAAATAAATATAAGAAAACCCAAACCAAAGGAAAAAAAAAAAAACCAAGCACTTTTAGTATTACTTTTATGGCAAAAAGTAACAGTGGGAGCTGACAGGGAACAGACTGGCTGCCCAGACGCTTCAGCAGCATTGAAGGAGAAGAAAACCAGAAACTGGAAGAACAGCCAGCCTACATCTGACATGGCTAATGACAGCTATTCATTGTATATCGCAGCTGGACATCTGGGTTCTTGCTCTCTTTGCCACCAACACAGGAACTTCTCTGTGAAGCTTTGGTGGCTTATCAGAGCTGCTAGGACAGCACGAGGCTGCAGGGCCAACAGGAGCACGGCTTCTGCCTCCAGGGACTGTGAATGAATGTGCCGCCTCTGCTGCAGCACTCACTGCTCTGGTGAACGTGCAGTTACTCACCTGCTCTTATTTTGAGACCAAAGGCCACTGCCTTGAGAGCTCAGCCCACCCCCAGCAGGGTTACCTTGGTGTTTGTTTTTGGAGGAGACCTGGGGGAAGAAGATAGGGGTGGAAGTGGGGCTTAAGAACTTGGAAGTAATCAAAAAAAGCCCCCAAAACCAACAAACTTGCTCTATGTGAGTTCAGCTCTGATATATGTCAACTTACATAAATGGAAACAATAAAACTGAATAATTTACTTGCAAGTATAGTGCAGACATTCGCTATTACAAAAATCAAGTATTTTAGACATCACTGCCTGTGACATCAGCTCTGTTTTTCATCAGCTCCAGAAAAAGCTGGGAGCTATGAGGGATATGTGTGGGCTTTGAGGGTTTTTTTAGGCTGCGTATCAAGGACTGCTGGGAATAAAATTGGTACTAAGTCTGGTTCATTCATTCAGGGAACAAAATTTACTACAGAGGATGGGAAGAAGCAGAAGCAGCTAATTTCTCTCACACCACCATGCTTTAGACACTTTCCCTGCATTGCCAGAGAGAGAGGAGCAGCAGCTCCCTCTGGAAGAGCCAATTCACATTTTCTCTCAGCTGACCTTTAAGGGAGCCCAGAAAGACTAAACAAGGCTGGAAGAATTCGGACTCAGAGGCTAAACAGAGAAAACTTTCCAAGGAGCCCCAAAAGCCACACGGTGCCAGCAGCCCCACTGACAGCAATGTTAGCTGCAAATACCCCTTGCCAGCTTTTTTTTCTCCTCCTCAACTTCTTCTCTCCCTCAGAAACAAACTGTGCGGGACCTTTCAGGGTCTATTTTCTGTCATGATCCCGAGCTTTAAGAGATTCAGATTTTCAAGTCTTTACCTACAACTGCAGTAACCAGGGACTTGGACAATAAATTCTGAAGCCATGAAATAACCAGACCGAATAAAACTTAGAGCTACATTTTATTTAAAAAAAAAAAGAAAAAAAGTAGCCAGTCATTACATTGCATGACTTGCAACGTAATGGATAGCACGCAGCACAAGCCCGTTTCATTAGTGAGAAAAGAAGAACAGTAATAAAAAGACACCGTACTGAATCACTAATTTCCCATTAAGGGACAGTGGTGTGTTTTCATGGAAAACATCAGTCTGAGCACCAGTTTTGATCACAGTGTGTCCACGTACAAGGTTTTAAATCAGTTTATGAGAAAGCGTGAACAGGTTGTGACTGCACCTTTGTTCCCTGCAGGAGGCTTCAAAATAACGAGACACTTTTTTCAGAATATGGTATGGGAATATTCTTAAAATAGGAGCTACGGGAGAAAGGCAAGTTGCTACAGGAAAGAGCTGACACAGTTTGCAGATTATTTTATCAAGGAACTAACCATGAACAAAATGTGCTCAGTATACGTCTATTACAGTTACCTTTTGCAGCAGCACTTAGCTCATGGTTTTATGTGCCAAGTACCCTGTCTGTACTGAGAGTACTTCTGCGTGCACACCAGATAACAACTCCTCTTTGTCCTCAGCTGCTATCGAGCCTCTGACCTGCCAGAAGTCCCACAGCTGCCTGCTCAGCCAGCTGTGAGTCACACACCGACAGAGTCCAGGCACAGGGAAGCGGAGCTCCCACCCCACCAACCCCGCCCCACCACGCCAAGCTGTAGGTTGTGCTCAAGGCTGGGTTTTTTGCTTCCGTCTACCTTATCTTAATTGCCACACCCTAGTGTAAGACCCGGTGGGTGGGTGGTGTGTGACTCAGTCCCACGGAGGGGTAAGTGATGTCACGTATAGCAAACAGCCTCAGAACAGCCCATTTAAGTACACTAGTCAGCAAATACCTACAAATAAGGGAAGAGTTTAAAGAAATCATGAATTCCCTGTGAATGAATCACAAACACTAAAACCTGTCCAGATTTTGCAGCTAATATTTTCCAAGCTGAAGTAGCATACCAACATGAGACATTCAAAGTCTGCAAAGACAACTCACACCCAGCACTTTCTCACAGATAGATCTCAAAGCACTTTGCCAAATAGGTCGATATCTTTACACTCCTGTTGTAAGTGGGGTGGGAGAGGCTGGCCTGAAGAAGGTCAGTCTGTGAGTAAGAAGTGTGGCCAAGAGCAGAACAAAGGTCTCCTTTGTTGCCCACCAGTAACCTTCAAGTCTAAAAATCCAGATACTCTCTTCTGTTGGGGTGGGGAGGCAAGGACGTTGTTTCAACTTCAGATTTGTGCTTTGAGTTTAATATGCTTTGGAATTAATTTAATTATTCAAATCTTAAAGGTTTTTTTTTCTCTTATCAAATATATATTAAAAAAATTCATAAGAGAATCTGTTTGTTTAAACCAAAACTAATCACACCTGCTGTAATTAGTCCTAAGGTCCATCAGGCAGGTAGCCAACAGATGATGTTTAAATGGCCCCACCCTCTTTCTTATCAGAATTATGAAAACAGACCATAAACACATCCACATGATCCTGCTGGTGAATGCCACAACAGATGTAGGACACAGAGTCCTTGGAGAGGCCGGAGTAGGCACTGGAAGGGTCCGTCTGTTACCATTTCCCAGCGAAAGGGTGGTTTGTGAGCTTACAGGGCAACAGCAGTACAACTGTGTACAGCAGAGCTACAGGGGAGAAGGCAGGAGCCGAAGAGGGCAAATTATCACAGTCGTGGCTTCAGAGAACACCCCACGCAGTGCATCATAACAGTGACTCCTCTTCTCTCACACAGACCTCTTCTCTGGGGCAGACTCCTCCAAGACCACTCTCACCAAGGAAAAGGGAGCAAAGTGCAATCAGGCAAAATGCTTGAGAGGTGATGGAGAGATGTGAAGAGGTGAAAGATGGGTCTACTGTATTTGTTGTCTTCAGCTGCTGAGAGCAAGAACACAGAATAGATAAAGTAACTCCATGAAATCTGCCAGCAAAATTTTTAACAGTGACTGCTTTGTTTCACTGAATACATATTACAGAAGCTCATGGTGGTGATGGCGGAGGAGTGTAGTACACAAGATACTCCATTTCTCCATGTTCCTTTTAAGTAAGTCTTTCCCAGGAGCTTCGCTGATACTGCAACAGGTATTACTTCACATGATGCCCAAAGTTGCCTATTTTAGTTTAGTGTATCCATCTCTTCCAGTCCAGGTTCTTACCACATTAGACAAATTGCCCATCAAGCATTAATAATACAACTGTTCTGCCTCCAGTAGAGCTTCTGACTTGGCCCTCAGCCTTATGAATGGTTTTACTTTGAGTTTTGTGAGAAGCAGTATCACCAATGTCCAGTCCAGCATTAGCTACATTATGTGATTCCTTCCATCATAAAAACAGAAACAGGTTTTGGTCTTTTTTTAATGGAAAATTGAAGTCCATGACTCCCTCTGAATAAAAGCCATTAAAAAGAGCAAATGAATCTCACTTTTCTAAATCATGCTGGTGTGAACGGCACCACAGTGTGAAAACATGCTCTTCTACAATGTCAAGTCCATCTTCCTCACAAGCAAGGGAAGGGAGGAAGGGTCTTGTGGACTCTGTATGTTTTGTGCACCCATAACTAGACAAGAACTGCCTGCAAAGTAACAAGTAAAATCCTTCCTTCAACCAGCTTCCAAGGGGTTAGCACATTTGTCTAGCATACGAATAAGTGGTCTTATACATGGTTTAATGTACAAAGTAGGAGAGACAGTGACAGTCACATTTCCGCTCTTAGAAAGGCTTGCTGTTCTGCCAGGCAAAGTTGTCAGCATCAGACAAAAGACAACACTTTCTCCTCTAAAAGGCAAGCACCATCCTAGCAACAAACAACTGTGGGGTTTTTTTACTCCTGTCCATTATCGGTTTTCTCAGCAGGATTTATCTAACCTCTGTTTATGATCAGAGGTTTATAATATATTGCAGCAACACCAATATAAATAGATGCAAGACTCAGACCCTAGCCAACGTAGAGTTCAAGGACTTCACCTTCATCATTTGCTTTTATTGATAGTTATGGTAACTACACCAGTCAGAAGTAGAAACTTTAACAGTCCTCTAGGAATGGAAAACCACCAGCACAGCAAAGCTTACGCTAGCAATCATCAATTTCTGGGGCAAGAGCATACCAAAAGGATGCAAACCAGCCCAGGGAAGAGCCAGCACTGCTTTTCTCTAATGCTTTCACTCTGCTCTCCAAACGCTGTAAGAGAGGGAGCCTCTGAGCTTACAGACTTGCTTGCCTTGTGCCTCACTCCCTTTCAGCTAGGGAAGCACACAAACATAGCAGCTAGAGACATGAGAAGACTCTGGACAAAGAAAAGAGGTTAACTAGGGAATGTTTAAACTCCTTTTTTACAGCTTGAAGCAATCCCTTGTAAAGGGCCTGAAACCAGGGACAGCAAAACTTCTAAGGACTCCTTTTTTACAATTCCCAATCCAGAATATTTATCCTCCATCTGTCACAGAGCACAGGAGGGAGAGGATTTTGCTGCTATATTCACAAGGAACCTTACCACTCCACTAATTTCCAAAGCTTCTGTTGAGATTTGGACAAATCCCTCCTTTAGGCCATCCCAAGGCACTTCTATTCTCAACATCTGTGGATAACATACAAAGTTGCCTCCCTGCCGGCTGCTTTGCTTTGCTGCTCCTTGCACTAATTCCCCACAGCTGCAAAAGGAGCTGTGCGGCGCTGCCAGCCTGTGGAAACCATGTCTCTCTTTTCAGTGCCTAGCAGAGGGTTTTTTCCTTGATAATCATGGCCATAATCATTATTTTGCAGTTTAGCAAAAGCACACTAAATGTTTCCCTGAAAAGTCAGGAAGTTCCTTATTCCTCTCTGATAAATACCTGTCAACCATTAATAACTGTGTTTTGCAATAACCCAGGGCAAGGAAGTAGCATTTCCTGGCCGTTAATGGCTTAGAAGTACAGGCAAGCCCAACCCAATGCAGCACTAAGCAAACACTGAGTGTCTTGCCCATGTTGGAGGGCCTAATGATATATGCATTTCTGACGAGGCTCCCCCCACCTCTCCACAAGCTTGCGGCTGTTATGGATGAGGCTAACGCAGGACAAGGGTGCAGCATGACATGGCTTTGAGGTGTTTATGAAGCCCCCTCCCCAGTCCCACTCAGGAAAGTGCCTTAAAAATCTAGAGGCAAGCTATGGGAGTCCAGTGTTTGGTGCAGCACCCAAGGACATACCTAGGAGCTCGGCCTGCTGTATTTCTCTCTCATTTTGCAAAGGAAATGGGATCTCTCTGTTTTTTCAAGCCTCACACCTGCTACAGCCCCAGTTCCCCTCTCTGACTATTCACTCAGGAGAGCAGCAGGGCAGATGAGGTTGAGCTGGTCTCCCCCAGGCTGCAAGGACAGGGAGCAATGCACAGTTTTAGACCTGTGTCCAAGCCTTTGACCACAAAAGTCCTCCAAACCCCCATCCAAAACAAAACTAGGTAACAACAACAACAAAAAAAATCTCTGCACACATTAAAGCAAATTGAAAAGGATAACAACTAAGTCAGTGTCAAGCTGCTATGAAATCAAAAGTGGAGAGCAGTGGCTTGCTGTAAGCAAACTGAAGGAATTGGCTTTTGGGGGTTTGGCCCACGTGCAGAGTCAGAACTGATTTCCCTTTCTACACTGTTATGAACATGTTTGAATCTAAAAAAAGAATAACTTTAAATGTTATCAGAAATATCTTCTCTTCATCTCCCTGTGTAAGGGCTGATAAGAAACATTTTGTGGGAAATTTGCTATTGCTGCTTTTGTACAAATCATTTAGCAAGGACAATGACAGGAGGAGGAAGTCAAAATCCAGTCCACTTTGCTTGGATTTGACGTAATAATTGCTACAATTTCATGCAATACAGTCTACAAACTTATTCTCTCACTGAGCTTGTAGATTGTCTGTAAACAGCTGAAAAAATAATAAAATGTGACTTCTTTATCCAGAATGATTTCCCTAAAAATTTCTAACAGGAATGCTTGAGCTGTGTTAACCTTTGTAATCACATTGCTACGAATAGTCAGTATTGAACGTACGAGGCAGACTGGTTAAATCTGAATGGTCTGATGGATCACATGAAATTGTTTCTGAATAATTTTTGCTTACACATCTCATCTGCATATGGCAAAGGAAAACCCCATTAAGAATAGAAGGTCATAATAGCTATATGAAAATTACAAGGGCAAAAAAATAATAAAATAGTTATAGCACACTTTTTCAGTTAAAAAATACTGCTGACTTGACTGATTATAGATATGAAATCAATATATGCTATAATGGAAATCTGTATCTATGGATTATCTCCCAGGAGAGTTCTGCCTCATCACCAGTTCCAGCAACTAAGGTATTTTCCAGTGCCTAAGGCACACTGATGTAGAAGACGTGTCCCTCGCCAAAAAACAAAATTAGAGAAACTTGGTACCAACTGCAGCCCCAGCTGCTGGGGGTGGAACAGCTTCTGCCACTGTGTCTGACGTTGCTTCTCTGCTGTGGCAGGGACAGGAGCAGTGGTGAGAGCAGACCATGGACCAGGAATAGCAGAGGTTCAAAACATCAACGTACATCTGAATCTGAAGTCCCTCTTACCCTTTCCACACCCATTGTATCAATAAACCTGTAATCTGAATGATATAAAAATAACTGGTGGTGTCAGCACTTCAAGGCATTTTATTGCACGTCTAAATGTAAATCTATGCCAATAGGCCATTATTAACTTACAAATCTGAGGACTTAAAGTTAAGAAATGCCAATAGGAAGACTACCTTTGCAATCTGTGATAGCTCCTCTTATGTATGCAGGCATGTACACACATCAGTATGAGACTGTTTATAACTCAAGTTCTCCAAGGTTTATTGGAGATACAGGATATCTCACGTTGCCTCTATCTTCCAACATTCAAGGCCAGCAGTAAGAAACACACTTTGGTATCTGCTGGGAAACAGATGGAGTAAGTCCTAGCCAAGATAAAGCTTACAGGTAGAAGAAACGTTTTTCATTAGCCCAATTACTATATTTAGAAAAGGAAGAAAACCTTCCAGGCAGACAAGTCCTTTTATGGGTCAGAAACAGAAATAACAAATTCCCAAATAAAGTTGTAGGCGTTTGCTCTGAAAAAAAATCACCAAACAAACAAACAAAAAAACAACCAAAAAACAACCAACCAAACAAACAAAACCCAAACAAAAAAGCCCTCTACAACCCTGGGATCTGAGCACCATGGAGGCAACAACTCTTCAGCAGCTGGTGTAAATCCCTGTAGATGGTTGCTCGCCTGCTGTGGGTGCAGACCTTGCTGAGACCTACTTTGCCCGCTGAGCTATGCTACATGTCTCAGAGAGTCCCCTGCTTGGTGGCAATCACTGACTGCAGCTGCAGAGGTAGCAGGGGAGCAAAACCAGGCTCCCCAGCTGCTCTGGGTAAGAAAACAGTTATGGCGTGAGCCACAGGAGGATGGGGGCAGCATAAGGCAGGAACTAATCCCTCTGCACCAGTGACAAGTCAGGACAGCTCCACCACCCAGATCAAAAATAGAAGACCCCACAAGGCAGGTTATCTCCACCTGGGGCTGGGTCCTGAGCTCTCTCCCCTCCTAAATCACCTTCAGCCAGCCTGAGGGATCGCTGTGCTCGGCATTTTGGCACTTGCTCTCGCAGATCTGTCTTCCAGGAAAAGTTATTTTTCTTGTGTGTTTCCTCATGATGAAGGCCAAAAGGTCTAAGGATTGCCAGTGCTACATTAAGAAAAAAAAAAAACTAGGCAAGTGGAATGGATAAATGAAAACATTACCAAAGGGGCAGGCCATGTGCACCAGATCACGAGCTGGGTCTGTCAGCAGTTTGGGCTGCTTTTCTCATTTAGGAAAGCTGGTACCAAGAGCTTCAGATCTGCAGGTGAATTAGCAGGGATTTACTTGAGGGCAAGTGGGGGCAGTGGCTGGCCTGCCCACCTCGCAGATTTTGTTGCTGAAGTTGCAGTATCCAAATAGTAATTCTTTTCACCTTATCTCTTCCGCTAAACTTCTTAGAAGTATGCATGCTTGCAAGTCACCTCAGGTTAGCTTTGTCAGAATAACAACAGATCATTCCACATACCCAGGTTTTGGCTTTTCCGAATTCCCCTGAATCTTGAAAGCTATTAAGTTGACATGTTGTTCTCCATGTGATTCTCCTGGTATGGCTTTGCGGTGGCCTGATGTCATACCTAACCACAAAAGACCATGATCTAATATACCATAACTGTTAAAAAATATAGTGTCCGACACATTGGTTTCCTAACCTCACAGGGAAAATATGCCATAACACTTCTTAACTTTGAAAAGAGAAGGGCCCGGAAAGATAGTATTTAAAATACCATATGGTATATATGGAGGGTAGGAACATTAAATGGGTGAGTTTTGCTGCTTTCTTGTTTGGTTTTTTTTTTTTTGAGAAAACAGAAGTACTTGGTACTTCTGTAGAATACGGAAAATATTCTAGAGAGCTAAAAGGATTTTTTTTTTTCCATGTCCAGGTCTCATTTTTACCATGCTGGCAGTCCAGTAGTTTGGCATTGCTGGAATGGTATAAAGCAGCCTCTGAGTGAGAATTCAATTCAGGCAGCATGAAATTGCAATTTAAAAAGTCAATCATTTGCAGGCTTGAACTGAAGAAAAAGACCGATACAAAAGTACACACAAAAATGCAATTCATCTGCTGCAAAATACTCTTGGTGTGGGTAAAGAGGCAGAAGGTATTTTCAGGACAATGTGTATAGGCAGGAGACCATGAAGGGACAAGGGTATAAAAAAAGACAAATCTTCAAGAGACAGACTTCAGCATCGCCGCTAATCGCTGTTTTGTTTTCAGCAACTGGGATTCTGCACCCTTTTACAAACATGCCATTTGTGTTTAGACCTAAATGGATTTATCTTGAAATGCAGCCCTTTTCCTGAGGGCTTGTGGCCTGTGAAGCTTTCCGCCTTTTTTATTTATTTATTTTTCCCTTTGCCTGGCAATGGCTGCATTCCCACACGTAAGGAAGGTGGAAGCTGGCAGGCCCCAGAGGCAGGGGAAGGGCTGGAATTTCCCAGGTCACGCTCAGGAATCCAGCCTTCTGCAAGGCATAGGACACTACCTCTGAGCCGGAAAGATGCTTACAGCTGCTTTCTGCTCTCAGAGACAAGTTTAATAACATCACCGCCTAAATTAATACATTCTCTGCAGACCAAGAAATGCAATCACTGCTACCACAGGTGATCTTTAATGCATGCGGTTCCCTCCCCCTCCCAACAAGGCAAGGAAGGGGTGCTCTTCCTTTCTTTCCTCACGGACATCTCACAGGCTTCACCAGCATGATGGTCCTGCAGCTGGTTATGGCATCTCAGTGACCTCAAACCCAGAGGCAAAGGTGTGGAGGCACCAGGGGGGTTTCTGGATGCAGCTCAGGCTTGGCCAAAGCTTCATGGGGTGCAGCTGTTCCAAGCGATTCCTCACCCCCGTCCAACCCCAGGCTGCACACCTGGGCTGATGCGAATGCAGATTTGGACCTGAGCTGCCTGCTTCAGGGCAGCTTTAGCTACGGTGCCCTTGGCGGGGAACTGGGCTATGCCTCAGATCCGACAGGCAGAGCCTGGGCCTGCAAAAACTAGGAAATCAGTCTAAAAATAGGTGTTTCAGTACAAGTTTGTTTTTCAGCTCTGTTTTGCTGCCTTACAGCACATCACGCTAGAAATGTGGGCAAGTGGTTTTTGGTACCGAGAGCTGCCTTTTCATTTTAAAAGAATGTCCCCACCAACCACATCCCCATGTAAGGAAAAAGCAGCAACTTACTGGTAAAGCTGTTAAGTGGGAAGGCAGAATTACACTCTCCCTTAAACCTTACTGGCATTTAAGTGAGGCTTCGATGGTTTCAGTAGTTCCTTGCCAGGAGTGATTCGTGCACAGGGGTCAGCACGAATCCCACCCACCCATCTTTGGGCTGCTAAAAAGCAGGAGCCTTGCAAGGCTGCCAGGCACAGTCTCTTTACCCCCTGGTGTGTAGTAGTTGTTTGGGTCTGTGTGTTTACCTAAATGAGAGAAAGCATGGGATGAAATGCTTCTTCATTAAGACATGATGTGCTGCAGCTGGGGTCTTGCCTTCCAATATATCGGATGGTCTGGCATAACTAACATTTTGCATTTATTATTTGTTGACTGAAGGAGAAATGCCCCCCAACAAACTGGAATGCATCAAGCACATTAGAAAAAAAGGTAAAAAGAAAAGTTTCTCTTGCCTCGTACAGAAAGTGTGCCGTATGCAGCTTGATATCTCAGCCAATGGAAGAGATACACTCATAAGCTGTCACAAAAACTTAAAGGATCAGAAGCACAAGGCAGTCACTGCTGGGTATTTGGATAAATAAAATATTGATAGTTATCCAAGTGTGACCCTGAAAATAAGAAAAAGATGGAATAGGTTTGTTTTTTTCTGATTCTGTAGACAAATTCTGTTTTTTGTAATGGAACAATCTCAGATTCCAGAATCTAGGGAAACAAAAAACAAAAGGAAAATTTTGGGGGATACAAAATCTGGAAACATGATGACATTTTGGAACACAGATTCATCTACTGTTGAAAATGAAAGCAAATGCTGAATTCTCTAACCCAACTATAGTATCCCGCTGATTCAAGAAGCCCCTCCATTCAAAGAATGTAAACTCTGCTGTGACAGGATCCAAAAGCTCTTTTTTACAGAAAGCAGGAAACTTTTCTAAAGGGCCAGTTTATGACCTGGCTGGAGAGCTGGAAATAATTAGGTGTTCTTGTCAAAGGTCAAAATCATAGGGTTAAAATCCTAGGAACGCAAAACAACCCTCAGTGACTGCGCCAAGACAGATCATTTAGCCCTTTTCTGCCCATGGTGGGAAGGCAGCGAGCAGCCTGGGACAGGAGCGAGCCACGCCTCATTTACCTGCCCTTTCCAATTCCAAGTCCAACATTTTGAGACCCGTCACCCACTCTTAGCCTAAACAGGCGTAGCTGGGGTTAAAAAATAAATACACTGGAAATAAGAATTGCAGCCAAATGACCTATTTATAGTAACACCAAATATGAACTAAACACCAAATGACAAATGAAGATCTTGACTCCTACTTCTGATGTAACCCTGCTGAATTCAATGGGGCATTGGACTCTGCTGCAGGAATCTTGTCTCCAGATGAGACCAGCAGCACCGGCCTGGCCCCTGGGGAGCTGTTGTGCTCTGTTGTATACATGAAAGCTGCAAAAAAGTCTATGTCTGTAGGGATCTTGGTGCTTAAATTTGAAGCCTTGCATGGTGTTATTACTGAGCAGCGCTTAAAACTGTAACGAGGCAGAAGGGGGAATTCACTCATTGGGTGTTTTTTTACCAAATGACGACAGCTCCTCAGAGAAGCAATAGTCTGCCTCCCTTTGTGAAACTTAGTTTAAACATGATGCAATAACAAGTAGCACGAGTTTGCCAATGTCCCCAATACAAGCTCTAAGCACTTCCTGGTGAGACCTATGGAGTGCTGCTCCATTTGATGCACTCACCAGCCTGAAAGCAGAAAGGCAAGCTGAGGGTGGAGGTGGAGAGGACCAATACCTCCTCCACACACTGTGTGCTGGGAGGCACTGCCTTCTCCCCCTGAGAACTGCTTTCCCCATTGCCTTTCATTCCAAGTCTTTTGCCTTGGCCTGTCCAAAAAGCACTGACTCTTGCTAATATCATTTTGGGGAAAACAAGTGTCTTTATAAGGCAAAGAATCTCCCCAAACCCCCTTGGTCAGTGTTTCTCAGCTCTAATTTCCTATGGGGTCAAATTGCCTGTTACAGGCCAAGTACGTTTTCCTGCTACACCAGGAGAGCAGTGTTTTAAGCTCAAAAGCATCTCTATTCATCCTTGTGCAAAGAATCAAGTCATTCTCTGCTTGTCCAGGTCCTTTGACTGATTCAAAGCAAACTATCTAGTATCAAACTTCTCCATAAAATAAAGTAAGAAGTCTCCAGTTGGATCTGAAATCCAAACCTGGTGACCATCCTGCTTCACAACGGGATGAACTGAGGCCAAAGTACAGCTACAGATGAGATTTTTGGGATAGTCCAGGTCCTGATACAGTGGGATGGGCCAACCTCTTCTGCAGATGGCCCTTATGCTTATGCCTCTTCTCCTGCTCTTGTTCTGCCAGCCCACAAGCAATCCTGCTCCATCAAACATCCTTGTTCATCCCCCTCTGTCCTCCTTGTTCAAATTTCTAAACGCAAAGAGCAACTGAGACCATGCAGTGACCTTCTGCACTGACTGCTTTGTCTTTTGTGAATCTAAATTGATTTTCCTTGCAGGGGGAACATCCAGCATCTACCCTTTGACCTTCAGCCTGAGGTTGTGTGTTAGGAGTAAGAGAGAATGTGAAAGCCTCATTTGACTGTCAGCGTTGGCAAGAAATATGAGCCACCCTCTACTAGAAAACAGTCTGCTTCTGTCCGGTGCCTGGAAATATGGGAATTGCCAGACTTGCTTAGACATAAGGGTCAATATCCTGTCTCTGATGCTAGCCAGCACCAGATGCTTCAGAGAAAGGTCTGAGAAGCCCATAGCTGGTAGATACGGGATAATCCTGTTCTTATCTCCCTGCTTGGGAGAACAGTATAGCTAGCACGCACACAAATACAGGCATATACATGCACATTGGAAACCAACAGAATGTCCTTCCTGGAAATATTGCAGTATTCTGTGTCATGTCAAGTGTTGTTAAATACCCATTGCAACAGCATGCAACCAACCCCAAGGACTCAGCTCTGTTAAGGAAGGGAATGAATAAGACAAGGGATGCTGAGGGTTCAGAGGGTTCAGCAACTGTGTTTAGCACCTGGGTTTCTACAATCAGTGTACAGCTAACAATTCAACTGAAAATGGCCAATAAATACAACCCTGTTCCCCAGCCCAGAGCCATCAGTCCAGACAGGAGCTAAAATATAATTTTGACAAAAGAACAAGGTTGCTGGAAGAAACTGCCAACCCTTCACCCATGTTCCTGTAACCTTGGCATATTCGTGATCATGTTTTAGTGTATCTTTTCCACTCTTCCATGGTCAGCTGTCAGGCTTCCTGAAGATTTTAGGCAAGTAGTCGATCTTCAAGTCTCTAAGGTGTGCTCAGCTTGCACTAATGCTCCTTCCCAGCACCTACCTACTGGAAGGAAGACAAAGTGGGACCAGCCTGATCTTGGATATGTTTCTACACTGCCCTGAACAGATCACCCTTTCTACCTGATTTAATAACTTTTTTTGTAATGATGTTGATCCACAAGGAAAAATGGACTTTCTTCATGTAAAGCTGCAGCTGGGGATTTGATGTGAGGTTTATCAGGGATTCTGGAAAGCTACTGGAATGGCCACTGTGGATTTCCTGGCCCAATTTACTTCTGCGTTTTGAGTTCTGCTGTTACACAGAGGGGGAGGAGGAAGTTTGTGTTGACCTGTTAGAGAATTTTGTTATTGTTGCGGTTCAGGAAAACAGACCTCAGCACACTTTAATTAGTGCCTGTTTCTAAGCCTCTGATGCCCTGCAGAACTCCTTCTGTACAAGTAATTAAAATGCACAAAACTGTAGAGAGCTATAAGATGATAATCCACATTATACTGCTGCTATGTGATAGCTCTTCAAACAAAGTACAAAGCAACCTTGATCTTCCTAATGCTCTTTACTCAGAAAGGGGCCCAACACAAAGGGACTTATAAATCTGTTTTCTAAAATCAGTGGGCATAAAAAATAGGATTGCAGTTTCTTGGCAAAAAAAAAGTGTTTCCTTGGTATTAGTGGAGTAAGCTATTTTTAGTTTTGTTCTGAAGTCTTTGTGAGGGGCCTCTCTGAAACAGTTGAAAACACAGAAAGTCCTCTTCCCTAATCTGGAGAATATCATACTCCCTCTCTCTTGCAACGTATTTTATTGAACAGTGAAAGAATAATCTCACAGGCAGCTTCTTCTGGAAAGGTTCATTAAAGAAAAGCTCTCCCTGCCCTCCCCCATCCTTTACAGAGACACTTCCATCCAGGGGTTACTAGCCCCTCTGCAAGCAAAGCAGAGCCCTGTAGGGACAGAGCGCTGAGCTCCAGGTTAACTCTCTCCTAGGACCACTGCGTGTGAGTTCTCAGTCCCCAGCAGGCACACTCATCCTCTCGTTCTCTCCCTCCTCCTCCTCACCCTTTCTGGAAGTGGAGATGATCAGCAGAGCTGCTTTTTTTTCAGGCAGGGCATAGTTTAGGAGAAACAGTGCATTCAGATACTGCTAGTCCCACATGTGAAACCATGCGACCATGTGATGCAAAAGCTGATCTGATATAAATTCATTCTGCTGGCTCAAGTTGGTTAAAAAGCATTTATGGTTACTCTTGAATTGGCAAGATTCACGACAGAGCAGACTGCCATCAGTATAAAGCCACCATAAAAGCATGAAATCAGGAAAACCCTGTACTGCAGGTTCTGGCTGACTTAGCAGGGCCTGGCCTGCCCATCACATCCAAATGTCACTATGTGTCCTTCCCTGGTGGGTGTCAAGTGCGTACTGAGGAGTGACCGCTCCACATAGTCTTGCAACAACAAACCATGGTGTTGGGCAATCCAGGACCTCAGCAGGTTTATCTGTGCTGTCCACCATGGCATGCTGCACCTCTGCACAGGGATTATGGGAGGGGAAAGCGTGATGCCCGCTCATCAGATGCTTGCTGGCCCACCGAGCAGAAAACCCTTCCTCAGACCAAGCCATGGCTTGGTGTTTCAGCCAGCTGCCCCCCATCAGGTGGAGACCCCTGTAAATGGGATCCTGAGGACACTCACCACTTGAAGGTTTAAATCCCAACAGCCCCGCAGGGTGTACTGAGCGCCTGACATGTATTGCCCTGCAATACTGGTGCTCGATGCAAAACCTCAGCTTACAACCAAGAAGCCCCTCCTTATGTCTTAGTCCCTCGTGCCTTCCCAGGGGCACAGTCCAGCACCAGCCCCTCACCACTCCTCTGCTAGAAAAGCCTCGCCTCGCCGGTTCAGAGACTACTTCCTGAGCAGCCCCACGAAGGTGTTTGGCAGCGGCTGCCCTGTTACTGATCCCACCGAGCTCAGCGGGGCAGGTCTGGGCTTTCCAAAGAGAGAAACCTCAGGATGTAACAGGAGAAATTAGGGAGCCTCACAGGCTCAGAGCCAGAGCAATGCTGGCTCCGAGGATGCTGTTCCATGTAGTCAACCCCTGTAGCTATTAAGGAATAAATTGCTATATAAAGCCATCCTGCAGCCAAGCGGAGCCTCAGGAACATGATGGTCACCAGAGAGCTGTTTGAGTCCTGGTAGCTACTTGCTTGCTGTTAGAAACACTACCGAGATTATAAAAGCTTACAAGGAAAACATATCCCCCCCCCCATAAGCCCTGCCGCTGGGACTGAGGCTATGTTAAGTACCTGGTTCTCCTGCTGCGCGGCCCGTCGCCTGCTCTTTGAGCTGAAACAAAACCTTTTTCCACTGCAAATGGTTTCTTATGGAAAAAATCAGCATTTTGGTTAAATGAAATTATCCGTCATGTACACCTAATAGAGAGTAAAATATTACCATTTGGGCCAAAAAAAATCAACCCAACCCAAATGCTCCCAAACTCAAAAAAGGTCAGCCAGAACAGTGCAGGTTTTGATACACCGCCAAACTCAGTGTTTTCCATGAAAAAAATGTTTAAAAAAAAAAGGTAGCGTCTGTTCTAGTGGGACCCTCCACCCTCCTATTTTTCTCATCAGATGGTCAGGATCTTATCACTGCTTTACTGTTGTTGGGGGCGGGGGGAGCTATGTAGTCTATTCAGAACCAGCCTTTCTTCTGCTTGTACATTCATGATAAATTATACTTTGAAGAAGGAAGAAGATATACAGTTGTGGAATTAGGGCATTTTTACCTGGAAGAAAATAGAGATAATTGCTTTCTTCTGATCTCGAAATAAGCCTTTTTCCCTGGAGAGTGTGGGAAGAATTTCCTCTATTTTTCCACTACGGATGCCCCACTCTGCTCAATGCTTTTCCTTGATGCCCCATTCACCCCTGTGCCAAAGCCCTACCTTCCAGCTTCCTCACTAAGTTCGCAGAGCTGCAGGAATTAGCTGGCATAACTGGGAAAGGGGGTTTGGCCCTTAGTCCTGTAAAGGTTTCTATTAGTGAGTTTAATATCTTTCATGCTGGAATGCTAAGGTGAAATGGTTCTCTTAAATTCAGATGATGTCTCCTGAAGAACACCGCTCCATCTGTGCTCCCCATCCATCTCTTTCTCCCCCCCATCCTTCTCCCTATCACTGAGTCCTGCCCCAAGGATAGTAATAACTTCAGGTTGTTTTAAGGAATAACTGTTCCGTTTGTTAGCCATGCTGTTTCCAGACTCTCAGTTGATTTCTAACTTTCGCCTAGCCTGGAAGTTCTTAAATTACAGAAATGAGAACATATATGAAAACTGCAGTGCTCTGTTCTAAACAAAGCCCAATCACATATTCCTCATTTCTTTATAGCACCATAGTGATAATATTGAAGCTATTGCCAAAGTATTACTTGACACTGAAGAATGGTCATTATTAGCGGTACCCCACTGTGTTTTCTGGGAACAGGAGGTATGAACATCCTTCACATGAACATAAAATGTGAAGGATGAAGATACTTGCAGGTATGCACTCTCAAAAAAAAAGCACAGGTCCAAAAGCACTGCATGTAACTTCTCTGAAAGTGATTAAATGCAGATGGCTACCAGGGAAGCTGGGTTTCACAACAGCAGTCATATAGGACCCTTCAGACTATTTGGCTAGTAATTTAAGTTAGGAAAGCTATTCGCAGAATGTGACCTCTGGAATGTAGTTATTCCAGGAAGATGTAACATATTATAGGGAGTGAATTCCAGGACTGCGTTATTTCTGGTAACAATTGAACTACAAAAAAATATTTACAACTAACTTATTAAACAAAAACATTCAAATATTTGTCAATGAACAATTTCTGCAGATCTCATTAGTTTCTACTTAGAAGAGAAATAAATGGATAGAGACTTTGGGAATGACCCTATATATTCATTTACAAGATACATATAACTCCCATTAATTTTAAACAAAGGGGTAATAAACAGCAAAGACTAACAAGACACGCAACCCACAGAACTGCTGCAAGTGCCCTCGCACACACTTCAGCCCTCCACAAAAGCTCTCCATTTCTTCACAGCTGGTCTCCATATGAACCAATAACTCAGTCTCGATGCAGACTTTCACCCTTGTCCAAATAAACCCAAAGCAAAGGTAAGTCAGAACAATGTCGCTCAGCTCTTTGCACAGGAACCCCAATCGTGCAAGCACAAGACACTAGAAATGTGAGGGACAATCTCAAATACTCCCCACACTACACTGTCCACCAACTAAAATGTTTCTGTCCTCACCACCACATACTGTAAACCCTGCTGCAAATGGGGACATAGGATTGGAAAGGACTTCACTGTCCTCGGTCGTAAAATGCCTTTCCATCTGCACCTTCAAATAAGGTTTGTTTTTATCACACTAATACTCCCTTCTTGCTTCTCCCAAGGGTAGAGGTCTTCTTTCCGGGCTGGTGTGAGCACTTGAGGTTCATTTGTTCTTGTGTAAGAGCTCTCCTTTAGCTTGACAGCTCTCTTCTTTTTTCTGGTTAGTATTTGCTGAAGTATCTATATGCAGCAATTGTATCCCCTTGAAGCTTTTGTTTTGCCAAGATAAACAAACCAGCCGGCTTTTTAATACATTTCCCTAACAAAAAAACAATCCCTAATCATTTACTTAATGAATCTAATGACCTGTCTCTGCATCTATCCCAGTAGGAATCGATTTTTCTTGGAAGTAGGTGACTATATTCTGGGTGACTTCTTGGTTCTTTAAAAAACAGCACTGATATTTCTGTGCCCCCCCCAGCAATTCATGCTGAGATCACATTTCCCTTTATTTAAGGGCAGATCATGCTGGTGACTCAGGGTGATTTTGTGATCAACTGGTACGCAGCTAGTATACTCACATCTTTCCTTTCCCTGTGTAAAGAAAAAAAAAAACAAACCAAGCACAGAGACCGCACAAGTCATGTTCAGGCTGCCCCACCAATTCCTTCCCCTAAAGCTCCCCTTACCCACTACGCCAGCCTTGGCCCAGAAATGCAGCTCTGGAGGGACGTAGGATATTCCACCCAAAACAAATCTTTGCCTACGAGCACCTCCCAGTTGTCAAAACCCTACAGACCTTAACACGTGCCACATCTACATCTTTCCCATTTTCTCTTCCACACACACTACCATCTGATGCCTCCCACCCACCGTGCTCACCCCTGTCTTGTCAGAACAACGTACACATGTTGGCCTCTGCGCTCCGTCATCTGTGGAGGCAGGTTTGCTACTGCCTCAGGACCAGCCTTGACTGCTTTTCCTAGTACCAAGAGAAAGGACAAGTGCTTTACTCCCAGATATTCTCTACTGTTCTGCCTCTCCCTACTACACTAAAAAATACTGAAACAATATAATAAACTCTTGCAGAAGCAATGCCAGTTATGCACTTCATTATTTTAGGGAGAACATTTTGCAGTAGCTAAAGATAGTCCTTGGGTTTTATGGTATTTACTTAAGTGCATGTTGAGCAATCTAACCTTAGCACAGATAAACAAAGTATCCCTGAGAAATTTTAGGGCAATAATCTATCTGTCCTGAGAGAAAGTTGTGCCTCAGAAGCTTTAAGTTAGAAAGCAGTAAAAAAGGAATTTAAAGCGCAGCCGACTATAAATTATGAAACTGATCCCAGTCTCCATTTTACAGTAACTTATTTCTCTCATTTCTTTTGACTGCAAGCATCCCAAAGGCAGGGAGGTGAATCAGAACTCTGAGCACAACTGAAATGGATCTATCAGGCCAGTTGCAACTGCTTGGCTTGCGCTATACCTTCCCTCCCTACTGGTCCCAGCCCTGCCTCATTTGCTAAGCACAGCAGCAGCCCCATCAAGCTAAGACTGCTCTGCACCTTTTGCACTGTTTCATGCAAACTGCTCCTGTGTGTAATTCACCCTGGCACCAATATGCATCACGAAGGACTCTGCTTACCTTCTATAACCCAGCAGCGTGTCATTCAACTGCTTAGACCATGCCCAGAACACACCCCTTGGACATGTATTTTCAGTATTGTAAAAAACACCCAGAAGCCACTGTCGTCTTTCCTCTCAGAGCTACCACTTTAGTCAGCATCCAAACCGACAGAAGTCTGAGCTATTCTGTTTCCATGGGGTGAAAAAACGTATGAAGTGCTTTGTGCTACAGCCTTCCTGGCACGATACGAAACTCTTTAAATCACACCCATTTTCAGACTGCAATGTCAAACCAGATGTGGGACCAGATTTACTGTAAAAGGCTCCTTCTGGGCCATGAATCTTCCAGCAAACCTCTAATGCCCTGACACAATTTGAAGTAATTATTATAGCTTAGCTTGGAAGCCCGGTGAGACTTACCATTTCACATCATTTTGACAGGAGCCCAGTTGAAACTCAGCGGCTGGCTTTACTTTTTGGTATCTGCTGATGTTTCAAGACTGCTTCATTCCCTCAGCACAAAAATGAGCTCAGTGCATGGAAGTGAGAGGGAGACTCAAGGCAGACAGTTTGTACCTGCTTTCAATATTTCTACATTTGGGACTCTTGTAATGTAGATTTTTGTTCAGATGAAAACGGAAAGTGCTTTTTGGAGTGTTTGGTGGGGTCAGACCCAAACCACTGAAACACAGATCTGTCTGAAACAAAAGATTTTCAGGAAAACCAAAGGAAGCTGTCCCCAGGAGCTCACTGATGCACACTAATGCAAATGCAGACACTCATGAAGTGTAATTTGTGTTTCTTACTCGCTCTAGTTCATTTTTCTTTATTGCTGTCATTATTCAAGGCTTGTACTGGCGATCACTTTAAATGTATTTATCTAATGTACAGGCCAGGAGGAGAAGCAGCAGTTTTTAATGGTGCTGAAAAAAATACAAGCCAAAAATCAATCCTGACACAAAGGGCCTCTGCAGTTGATATTGCCAAGTAGAAGAGGAGAAAGAAGGTATTAACAGGGTGCCAGAATATGTTATCAGAGACCACACTCCATTGCAGAGCTGGGAAAAGAGCCTCAAGCCTTTTGGCTTTCAGTCCACTGCCTTAACCCACTATACCACCTTGGTGGGGTGGCACATCCACCTCTCCCTGAGTATCTGTCCTGCTTGCAAGCTTCATCACAGGTGAATTTATGCCAAAGCAACTCCTGGAGGAAAAAAACAAGCAAAGAAAGAAAGACACAAATGAGCCACAACCACAGCCTTGCTCTGTTAGGCTTACTTAGCTAAGAAGCACTCCAGGAACAGCTCAGGGTCTGCAGACCCCAGCTCAGAGGGGCTAAACAGGTCTGCCTCCCACGACAGCTGCATGCCAGAGGTAGCAAAAATGGAAAAGGAACAAGAAGTAAAAGTCCTCGAGCCTGCTGTGTCATTTTGTGCAACGTTTGTTTTATGTCACATCTCATGCAACGACTGCGCTATGTAAAAGCGATTTACATAAAACATCCTTTTCCTGAGGAACTTGGGCGCAGATGCATAGAGAGCTCTGAGGGCTGAAGCTCAGACAAAACTTGAGTCTAAACATTACGAGGCACTAATTACCTCAAAGGGGGCTATAAACATACAGATTCATGTGGCTGTTGGAAGATGATTTGCCAAGAGAAGTATCTTTAGAAAAACAGAAAGAGATGGCCACTGGACTTAGGGAAAATTATTACAGATGACTATAGCAGGGGTACAAGCTTCTATTTGGGAGAATAAATTGACCTGTTGGACCAGCTTTGAATAGGGAAAGGACTTCTTCTAAAGATGGAATACCTCTGGAAACAACTTTTGCCAAGCAGCACTGTAGGCTGTAAGAGAGTAAAAAAAATAACAGATAGCAAATCGTTTGATAGTGAACCCACTGGTGTTTATACCAGGAATTTCTCTGGGAGGAGAAGATTCTACAAGCCAAAATACAGCAGTAGCTGATGTTTGCAATCTGGATGCAGTTTGAAATGCGCTAAAGCTGCCTGAAAGGAGTAGTTTGTTTTCTTTTGGTGTTTGAGCAACAGTTTGTGGGTGGTTTTCACCAATTCGGTGACCATCAGGAAGGTCTGCTAAATTTCTTTTTGGGACAAGTAAGCCTGGAACTATTATTCATCCAAAAATTTTGGAGAATAATGGATTTCACATATGGAAGGACAAGCTGATTTACATGTCCATTCCAAATAACAAAACACACAGCTCTCGTACCTGAAAAAGGAAGAGCACCAACCTGGACACACAGCATCAGTCTGTCCAGCTGAGAAAAATGAGAAGCTGGGAATGAAGACCTTGACTTGAAAGAGATGGGAAACCCAAATTATTATTTTGATGTGCTCAACACACTGCAGCAAAAGCAATATTTCTTTACTGAGAGAGTGGTCAGGCATTGGAACAGGCTGCCCTGAGATGTGGTGGAATCACCATCCCTGGAGGTGTTCAAAAAACGTGTCAACGTAGCACTTTGGGACATGGTTTAGGAAGCATGGGGGTGTTGGGTTGATGGTTGGACTTGACGATCCTAGAGGTTGTTTCCAACCTTAATAATTCTGTGATTCAATGATTTATTTGGTACTTCCCTTTCATCTAAAGTTAGCCTTTCATTTCGGGATGAAGAAGGATCTTCAGATATATTTCCTTGGATTTACTGTAAGATATCCATTATTTTTTACTTCACCTGGAGCATTTATCCACATTCTAGCTCGGATTTCCTATTTGAAATTACCACAAATTGTTTAAAAAACTATGATGAGACTTCTGAGGACCATGTAAATGCTTCACCTCTCACTGACACAGAAAACAGCAATCTTCCCAGTGCAGCAGAAATTAATATGAAAAGGCTCATACATGCATACAAAAAGGTGACTGGCTTTCACCAGTAAGAGGCATCTTCTGTCAATAGTCACAGTTTGCCCTGAGGACTGCACAGGTTAAGAAAATAATATTCATACCTCATCAGAACAACTCCAGTCTGTTCAGGTCTGATGTATTCTAACTGTTTGGATTTTCTAGGGTTTCCAAATGTCTGAGGACACTTTCTGCCTTCTTCCTGCCTTGTTCTTTTGGAGGTAACACTCACCCACAGTGCTAACACATAGCTGCAACTCCTGTCTGTGTTAAGGAAGGTTTGTTTCTGTGGGAAGCAGGCTTCCTGAGCATGGCCCACAGAGGCACTGAGGTGCCTGCAGGCTCCAGTCCACTGTCTGAGGAGCCAAAGCTGCAAAAGCCGGAGGAGTCCTTGTTGCTAGAGCTTGGCATCCACCCCTGCTTCAGCCACAGCAGGGGACACAACCCAGAAAGCTCAGCTAATACGTTCTGTGGCCAGGTTGAAGCTGATACAAGTCACTTTGGTACACTTGGTCACACCTAGAAACGTAGAAGCAGATATGTTAGCCAGGCTGCTGCATCTGCAGAGGTGACAACCTCTGGACAAGGGCCAGACACGCAATCCATATTTGTGGACCTGAACCTGAAGCCCTGATCTTGCCACCTCAAAATAAACTAGCAGATAGTAGCACCCATGGAGCTAGCAGCTGCAGCCAGCTTGGCTCATGAAGCACAAGGGAAATACAACCTGAGAAAGGAGACCAGCATGACCAGCTGCCAGCTATTAGTGAGCAGAAAGCCTGGCCTGGGTCCTCCTATCTCAGATGCAAATACCAGTCTTCAGCAGAATGTTCCACAAGCAATTTTACAACTGTGTTTATGTAGGTGAGCAGCCGATCAGTCTGTAGATCAGAAACATTTGACAATGTTAAAGATGTGTGTTATGGGCCAAAAAAACCTGTGACTAACGAACAGCCAGTTTAGATAAAGATAAAAACGTAAACAGCGCTTGCTTTTTAAGGTGCTTGAACAATCAGCTTTAGTTGCTTATCCCTTTTGGAGCAGAATAAATCTGGGGACAGACTGAGACAGTTCTTTGTAGTTGTGGAACAAACAGAAATTAATACATTTACTGTTTGTAGTCCCTTCCCCCAGGAAGGACTCCAGCAAGTACCCCACTCTGAAGCCATGCACACTGAGACTAAGAAGCTGAAGTGCAACAAGTTAGCTTTTCCCTCTTCCTCACCTCTCTGTCTTTTGCTAACTTTAGCTTTCTTGCTGGTGGCCCATCAGACCCCGGTGCTTCCCACTCCCGCTCTGCCCGCTGCTTTTGACCTCAGAGGTCTGCCTCAATTTTCCCATTCATTGACAGAGCTTTCTGGATCTTGTCTTGACTAACAAATTTCGCAGATCTCCTTCTGAATCACGCCACCTCTTTAATCTTTTTCTACCCATACCACCCTCTCCCCCCTTCATCCATGCTTCATCATGCAATGAGGAGAGTTTAGAGACTCCTCAGTACTGACCAACATGGACAGATCAGTTACTCAGTATTGTTTACATGATAGACATTAGAGCCTTTCTCCTGAGTTAATTAGATTTTCCCCTGCCTGCTTGGTGAGGCTGGCAGAAGGGCAGCATAGGTGAACAGCCTCTGCTTGACAGCTTGTTCCCTTCAGGCCCTGCAAACAGCCACTGAAGTACATTGAAGATGTACTGCATCTGTTGTTTCTCTAGAAATTACTAGCACCTGTGATCAAGACAAACAAAACACCTACAGCAATGTCTCAGAGGACACAGGAGCTTCCCTCATCCTCCCTCCTTCATCAGATGTTCTTTGCTTTATGGCCGATAGCAGTTTTGCCATTGAAGGAGGAGGTTGTTCACCTAATTGTACTTTCCCACTTTGTGGGTTTAGATGAATGGCCGGGCCCTGTCCCAGCCCCACGCTGATGAAGGGCTGCCCGCTAAACCTCCATCAGTCCTAATCCCTACCCTACCTGCATAGGAAGGAAAACTGCAGCAACCCCAGTGTCCCTAAACTCCATTTATTTAAAGCAACTCAGGCTCTTGGTTTCTTAGTCTCTTGTGACAACAAGAGCGAGGGTCATGAAGCACCGAGGCACTTATTGCCCATGACCGTCATCCACGAAGGCGCTGAGCCGTGGAAGCCAGCAGCCCTCTCACCACACATGGCACCGCTGGACTGCAGCGAAGAAAGCTCGAAGCCCACGATCTGACTTTCCAGAGCTACAAAGCTCCTTTTTAGCACCAAAGCAAGGTTAGAATTATCCTCAGGAACTGGGACTGCCAAGTAAATCATCATAATAAAATAAAATTATTACTCAGGATAGGTCCCCTGAATCCGGTGCCTAAAAGACAGCCACAGACCACCACTGAGCTCTCCCCATGGCTCTCTTATTCAAGAAGCACTCAGTCTGAATATCTGAGAGATCCTGTCAAAGAACAGAGTTTGCCAAGCGGATAGGAAATTTCTAAAAGTGGAAGAAAAGCATTTGTGGTTTCTCTCTTTTACAAGAGGGGAGACGGAGTAAAAATGTGCTTCTACAACCAAGCCTTCCCTAATGAACCAATAGGCAGATGTAGTTTCCTTGGGCTACGTTAACCTTACGGAGGATGCAAGAAACACGGCGAGAAGGGTTGGCGGAGACCATTAGGAGCAGCGTCCCTGGCCAGGTAAGTGCTGCCCAGCAAAACTCCTCTGCCGGTGTTCTGAAGTGGTGCTGCTGTCCAATAGCTGAGCCTGAGCCTGCAAGTCTAGAAACAGTCTGGCCCCTCTTCATTTAGATACGCAGTGACCTTCTTGAGTTTTTTGAACAATCCTACCAATTAATTGGAACTTTGCTTTTTAAAGACTAAGCTATTTGCTGTTTCACTCTCACGGGCTTTTTTTTTTGTTGAAGTAATATTTTCTGGGTGATGACTGACCATTGCAATTTACCTTATCCAACTATTTGGATGCTGGTAAGTTCTTTAATGAAGACACGTTTCATGAGAAATCAGGAGTCCTGCCTCATTTCCGAAGGGAAATCAAGAAATTGTCTGGCAGCAGCAAGCTTGTTTGCAGAGTTGCCACTCCTGTTCAAGAAAGGGCCAGTACTCATGCACCTGCTGTTTGCCAAGAGGAACCACATTATAAACTCTTCTGGAGAAAGCCCATCCTTACTCTAAGCTATACATTACCCAACAGATTGTCAGCTCTTAATTATATCATTGATGTACTTATTGGACAGGAAAGTTTCTCATTTCCTTTCTAGCATTGAATATACAGTAAAATCTGCTTCAGTCAGTCTTGGATGCATCAGAACATACTGGTAGCTCCCTAAACAGAGGTTTAGGATGCAAGAAAGCTCAAAGATAATTTTAAAATTGAGTTTTGAAGACGAAAGAGATCGTTCTTTGCAAGTGCAGACTTTACCATAGGTGTGCCTAGCTCATTCCTAGGCTTTCTAGCCTGTAGATTTTCATGTGGTTGAATTTTAATCACAATTTTTTTTGCTTTATTTAGGCAACTCATAGTGACTGAGGAACACAACATGATTGCTGCTTTGCTAGTCGGTGGTGCTGGGCAAGATGTCTTCTAATGCTAGTGGCATTTATGAAGAAAAAAAAGGGGTAAAAAAAAAAGCATCTCCAAACATTGTTTGAATAACAACCACAAAGCTGTGTCAGTGGTACATGCCCCTCTCTTTCACTTTCTGCAGCTGTTCACAACTCATCTGTGACTGTACAGAGGGCAAGTACGAATACTCAGGAAATATTACATGGTGACCTGCACTAGGTGGTTCAGCCTTTTTGAGACACACCATTCAGGGTGTGATAGGATATGACAATAGGATATGATTTGAGTCACACTGTGTACTGTAAGCAGAAAATGAATCGTTCTGTCCTCTTTTGGCCTATTTGAAGGAATCATTTCCTGGGCTTAAAAATATGCTTGAATAAAATGCTTGTAGAGTAAATTCAGTTAAGTAATTTGCAACACCCTGTGAATTATTAAAGAGGGACTACCGCTGCTACTGCACTGAACAGTTCTTTTGCACTACTACTTTTGGTTTTTTGAGAGCTGTCCATACGCGGCCGGGAGGACAAGGAAAGGCTGGAGACACCTGTATAGTGGCCAAACCTCACTAAAAGCAACCCTCAGCAACATCACTGTAGGTTGCTGAAGTCCATATCTACCAGCTGTAGATACAACCGCCCTCTCTAAGCCAGGAAATAACAGAAAATCCAGCTCAGTGCTGAGGCTTCCTCTGAAGCAACGTTGCTTCACAGGGTCAGTTAAAAAAGTAATCTACGCTGGTAAAAGCATAGCTTGACCAAGGATGGGGATGGGAATGTTGGGCTGAGGCTAAGTGTCTGGAGCATGAAAGTTTTTTTCTGCTTCTCAGGAAAACAAAACAAGGCTGATAATAGCAACTTGCGCTTCATCAGACAAGCCACACTGCCTCTTGGAAAGAGCTCTGACTCTCCTTCAGAGCCAGGGGCCCACTGTAGCTTAAGAGATCTAGCCTGCACCTCATAGCAGAGGTAAACGTACACGTTGGGACCAAGCTTTCAAGGTTGGTGAGACACAACACCTTGCAGCAGGAGCATTCAAAAGTCAGGCCTGTGACAGAAGAGGTGAGAGGAGTGCAAATAGGGAAGGAGGAATCTGATGTTTCAAGGGGGAAGGGGGATGAGGAAGCATGAAATAGCTTGGGGAAGGTTTGGCATTCTACATCACCCTGTTAACGGTCCCCACAAACTCCTCCTGCCAGTCATCCTCCCTACCCTTTCCCCAAAAGTTAATTTTCTCCTTACCACTACACCATGCTTTTTGATCTGCATGGCTTCCCACAGAGAGGCACAATCTCGAAGGGGCTATTACGTAAAAATGTAACTGATTGCTGCGCTAGCACCCCCTAAAGCAGTAAACTATGTATCTAGCCTATCCTCCTAAGTCCAAACCTATGGGCTTTCTCTGCTGCTGGAGAGTTTGTCCCCAGGATCAAGGCGGGCTAACTGAGAATGACAATTAAGATGATTCCATAAGTCCTCAGAATCTCTTTGATTTTAGGTTACAGGTTATTATTTTAAAAACAGAATTGTTTTTATTAGCTTTCTCTCACCTAAATTTGCTCTTTCAGAGCAAAGCATTCTCCAAGTGCTCTATCACACAAGCTTAGTAGCAGGCATTTTATCAGAAGCACCATATTTTAAGCAAATATTGGCATTTTGAAGCAATTTTAAAGTTGTACTTTCAAGAATCAAAACTTGCCACACAATGGAAAAATAATTTGAGTGAATCAAATACTAACCAAAGAGAATATAATGAATGCCAAATACTCAAAACACTCCCAACAGTATCTGAGGAACAGCCTGAAAAGCAGAGGCTGTCCTCTGTCTGTAAGTGGGATAACAAGTGGTATAATATATGCCATTATTGGTTTGAAGCGTGTAGTTGGCTGTGGTCAGACCCTCTGACATCCCATCTAATGCCAAATCAACAGTTCTCCTCTGTCAGCAGTAAAAAAGAGATCTAAACAAACAGGGTCCCAGAAGATTTAGGCAGGCCAGTATATTACAGGGTAAAAATTAATGATCTTCAATTAATCTTTGCAATCCTTCTGATTTAAAACTCAGTGTTTGCATCTACATGGCAGGCTGGGAAAAGAGCTGTAAATGCAACATGCCCCATAACTGATCCATCTTGTTATCTTGTTGGAGAGACTCTCAAGATGCTGCATAGATATTTTCCCTGAGGTAAGGAGCAAGCAGGGATCACACCCAGATGTACATTTGTGTTCTTCCTTCCGTCCAGTTACTGATCAAGATCCTCCTGTCCTGTGCCTGAACTGCACTAGGCTCCCTGCCTGATGGCATCCAAACAAGTAGCTGTTGCTGCATCTTCAACTTATCTTTCACAGAAAGCCTAATCTTGGTTTCTGGACCTTACTTGCTGTTACAGAAATGACTGCAATATCCGTGCATTCAGCATAAGCAGTGAAAGCTCCAAACAATTGTGTGGCTTTTAGGGATGCTTAAATCAGAGCTGGTCTAAGCTCTGCGACATTTTCCCCTTCTCTAACATAGCTTCTAAACCTGTTGGCTTCTTCCCGCTGGTTGTCTGCTACTAGAGAGAAGCAAAGGGCTCTTCTAGAGGGTGGCACGAGTACTAGGGACTGAAACATCTGAGGAGAGGATATTTGCTGATGTGGTCATGGAAAGAATTAAAGAAAGGAAAAGGAATCTTATTTTATAAAAATAATCTGAATTGCAAGAAGTGACCTCTGTTACTGTGATTCATAGGTTGAGGGAGGCTGCCTCGGCTAGCTGGGCACCTGTGTGTCATTTCTTCACAAGTTTCACATGACGTGTTGAGACACACAATGGCATGGTGCAGGAACTTGGCCATAGGGGAACAGGTGGCCATGAAGGACCCACATCCCTATCCTTGCCCTTGCCCCCAGACCACAAGGAAAAAGTCCACCTCCACTAACACTTCACGTCCCTCCAAGTAATACTTTGTTCCACCTGTGCCATTTCTATCTGAGTGGATGAACTCATTTACCGATACAGCATCTCTAAATGTCTCATGCAGGACACCTCAGCAGGACTTTATTTTGCCTTGTATGGCTTTCTAAAAATAAGACACCCTTGCGTAACAGTAGCACTGTAGCACTGATTGTTTCTATTCACCTTCCACAAAAAAGATTTTTCTTTTCCTAAGCTGCAACCAGACAGACCATTGCTGAAGGAAAGAAAATGCCTAAGCAGATTTTCTACTACAATAATTGGTGAGGTTTGACCCCTGCAGCTTGGTTCAAATATCAGACAAGAGATCTTGTTTGCTGCACACACTCATTGCTGTGCTGAACTCATCTTTTGAGCACAAATACTCAGGGTAAGAAGCATCACTGATGATGACCTATTCCACATGTATTTCCTAGGAGGAGATGTGTTTCAGAAAGCCCCGCTGAGAATCAAACTTTCTCCTTCCTCTGGCATCAACAGTTTGATGTTAATAGATATGAGTAGCAAATTATGCTGTTCCCACACTAATTAAACAGCAAATTAAAAGGTGGCACAGAGCTAGGACTCCTGTCACTCTCTGCCCAGGCCCCAGAGGAACATCCCTCTTAACCCAGGACACCTTGATCCATGGTGAGGGAGGAGAAGGAGGAGATTTTATGGTCATTTAAGCCCTCGGCAGGTACACAGCTCAGGACATGGCCCGCTTCAATGGAGATGAGAAAAGGGCTTCTTTTTTGCCTTTAACGAGACAGACATTCTTCAATTTATTTTATGGCTACAGATGACATAGCTGTCTAGAGGCACTCTGTTGAGGAGAAGCGAGGAGGAAAAGAGCCAGGCATGGGGGTGGAGAGCTGCAGCTCTGCCCCTCCATTTGATGTGGTCTCTTTTAAAGGTCACCCACTGGGACCCGACATCAGTCAAACTATTTTTGTAAAAACAACAGTGATCCCAATGAAGATTTATATAACACATTTGTGCTATAGCTCTTGGTTCCTTTTTCTTAAATTACTTAAAGCAGTATAATAACTTTTGCAGGCATATCATAGGAGACTGCCAACATTTCAAACATTTCCTTGATGTAGGATGATCACAATTGAAAGGAATGTGAATTTTATCCAGCCGTCAGTAAGGTTTTGTTTTCCTTAATCCCTGAGACTAAATCATTGGATAGCTTTTAGTCTCCAAACTAAATCTTAATTGAGACTTGCTGTCATTTAGGTTACCATGTGACTCTTTAACCAAAGCACCAAGGGGCCTTTGAGGAAGGACTGGGACAGGGACCCTCAGCACTTCTCATTGCTGCGAGCTGGTTGTGCAAGAGAGCCCTTCAATACTTAGGGAAAAAAGCAATCGAAGTTTCTTTTCAATATTAAAGTTCATTTGTTTGAAGTGCTCTCCTGCTCAAACCTGTGAACAGCGTAACCCAGCCAGGATTCCCACAGACTGGAAATAAAATGGTGGATTTTGTCCCAGAGTGCTGCCATTTTCCTTTGCACTGCACACACACTGCTGCTTGTTTTTTCCCCAATGTGAGAATTCAGCTTACCCCAAGAGCTGTACAAAACAATACCAAACCCCTCCATCCCCCAGAAAAAAACTCGCAAGCAGCTGGGTTTCATCTAGGTGTCTGTGGAGGTGTTGAGAAAACCAACTAAGCAGTTCAGCTGTGAAGGCTGTGTCACTGGAATTAACAGCAGAGATCCTGATATGGGGGAGAAAATTAGATATTTTAGTGCCATTTCTGCCATTACTGAACTAATTCGGGGTGCCTCCAAGCACCCTGACAGCTAAACGGCGACATTTTCCCCAGCCAAACAGGTTAGGTTCCTTTTCTAGTGGAGCAGAGGGCAGTTTCTGTCCCCATTGCCAGGATCAGCCACAGATGCAAGGGGACAGGAGTGGAAATATCAAGTACAACCCCCTGTTCACCTCTCCAGGGGGAAGGAACCTATGCCAACACCAATAGAGCACAAACATCCTGCCAAAGGTGTGAGCAAGGGGTGATGGGGAGAAAAGCCCGTTCGCTGTCTCCCTCAGCCCCCCTACATCGCCATGACATCCCTCAGGCAACATGAGGGATGGTCTGGTGGCTTTGTTTGATTTGGAGGAAACACCTAGAAGCACTCGCAGTTCTCCGTGACTAGCCTGGGGGAGAAGCACTTAAATGGTAATGCCAAGGCTTAGCTTTTACTAGGATTTTAGCCCTGAGTCTCAGGTAAAGGCTAATAATTTAGACTGACTCTTCAGTTTCTGCCAGTGTCAGTGAAGACAGACAGACCATTTTTCACCCCAAAACAAGTAGGGAAGAAATGAAAACCAGGAACCTCTGGAGGAACCTGTTTCTCCCTTTCTAGAAGGACTGTGGATTGCTAGCCTGGGACGGCATGTTTAACTTTCTGACAATTAAAATTAGGTCAGAGGTGTCTGGTTTTCTGCACAGCAGCTTCTCCCTTTTAAACAGCGAGTGGCTTTGCAACAGAGTCACAAGGTTGAACGCAACAGTGGGTGCACATTGTGCACACAGTGCACCACCAAATGCAGAAAATTAAAAAGCCTGTAAGCAACCAGCCTGAGCACCTCTCCACAGCTTTCATTCCAAAGAGCACCAGCATCTCCCAGAAATGTAATTAAGCATTCTTTTTATTTGAGCTGTTCAGAGTTCCTATATCAGATTCTTACTTCCTTTTTGTATCAGGACTCAGCTAAATAAATGAATCCCAGGGAGCATTTTGCTTTAGGGAAGTATTCCCAATACCAATGAACTTTTGATTTTTGGAAGCTATTCCAAATGCATGGCTTAACAATAATTAATAATAAGAGTGGATGCTACTTCTTAGCACAGGTCTCAATCACTACAAAACTTCTGCCAAAATCCTACTAATTGATTAGTACAGGTTGGAGAGCAACTGACTGCTGCAAGGGATGTGCGAGCCCTGGCAGACAGTCGGCTACACATGTGCCAGCAGCGCACACCGGCAGCAATGAAACCTAGCACAGCACTGGGCTGCACGAGCAGGAGCACGGCCAGCAGATACAGGGAAGTGGTTATTCCCCCTTGCTCTGTGCTCGTTAGAGCATATCTAGACACTGTGTCCAGTTTCACAACCCCCAGTACAGGAAAGACCCCCATAGCCTAAAGTGAGTTCAGTGTAGGGCTACCATGATGGTCATGGCAGGAGCACCTAACCTGTGAAGACAGACCGAGGGACCAGGGCTCATTCAGCCTGGAGAAGCAATGGCTTTGGGGTGATCTATCATCAGCCCCACAGTACCTATGAGAAGGTTATCCTGAAGACTGAGCTAGGCTCTTCAGAGGTGCATGGTGGGAGAACAAGAAACAAAGGTTGTACATCAGAACAGGGGAGTTTCTGACTTGATGTGAGGAAAGTAATTTTCTCCATGAAGACAGCCAAGCAATAGAGCAAGTTGCCCAGGGAGACCATGAAGTCTCTATCCTTGGAGGTTTTCAATGCCAATTGGCCAAAGCCCTGAACAACGTGGGCTGATCCCATAGCTGGCCCTGCTTTGAGCAGGAGGTTGGGCTAGGTGAGCTCAAGAGGTCCCTTTCCTACCTGAATTATTCTGAGATTCTCATACCATAAACTGTCATTTGTCATTAAAGGTATAGAAACATTGTCAGTCATCACTGGACAGCTCTTGAGAGCACACAGGGCAATTAAACAATAACAACCTGTGGGCCTTCTCTCCAATAACATCACATCAATTTTGTTAAAGATCTTCTGAGGCAAGAACTCAAAGGTTATTGTCATCATGACTACATGAGTGGTCATGACTAAATGCTGAGATGGCCCGTCCCTGGAGACATTCAAGGTCAGGTTGGATGGGGCTCTGAGCAACCTGATCTAGCTGAAGGTGTCCCTGCTCACTGCAGGGGTTTTTGAACTAGATGACCTTTAAAGGTCCCTTCCAACCCAAACCATCTTATGATTCTATGGTCTTCCAAGATCTGGTCTGGAGCCAAGTGAAGTAACTGGAAAGTTTGAGGGTACACTTCAGTCGACTTGAGATGTAGATATCCAAAACTGACCTTGTTATTGGCAAGTGAATTACTCTCCACGAAAAGTCCACATCTTTAGGCAGAAAGCTAAAATAAGTCAGGCTGATTAGTGCCAAAACACATTTACTCTCCCCTGACTACAAAGGGAATCTGACTACTCCAGATATAGCTCCATATAGCACATACCTGTAAAGTTAGATGAGATGGATCCTACGCCTATGGACTTCAGCAGGGGAGTGGATTATGCTTGGAGGCTATTGAGGTCAGCACAGTGCGACTCAGAAGTAAAATATATAGACTCCATGCAGAAATACACTTCTGGTGTGTTTTCCAGTTTAAAGTTTTATTCCCACAACTTTTGTGATTGTAATGATTATTTATTGGTGAGATATTTTCCTTCTTGACTATCACGGGTGGAACAGTATTGAGGACCATAAGAGACTGGGTGAAATTTCACAGTGAAAAACATGAGGAAAGCAGAGGAGAAAAATACCTGACTCTACTAGCACATCTTACAAGTTATGAATGTACCACAGTATCCAATAACTTTTCACTTCAGTGAAAGCCTACGTACATTGTGCTGGGCTTCTTCCCAAGTCCACAACACAGGCAGTACGAGCCTGTCCTCATGTGCTGAAACAGTGGAGAAGGCTGGTACCACCTTACACGTTAACAGGGGAGATGCTTCGAGCAGGTGGGGATGAGCTGCCAAGGGTGAGAAGGGCTGTGAGGAGCCTGAAGAAGTTGGGGTTAACTCTGTAGTTTCACAGCCTGTTTCTGTTGGCAGAAGTAAGAGGCCACAGGGTGAAGTGAATTGAGACACCAATCTGGGTTAAAAATAACAGTGTGGGAGGGGAGGGAGGTTGGAGGGTGAGGAGAGGAGGGCAGCAGCCAGCTCTGCTCCCAGCCAGGCGAATGCCCAGGAGGCGGCGGCGACCCTAATGGGAGCGGGATGAAGGGTGGGACCACTGCTCTCAGCAGCCACCAGCTCACACTGGCTGGGACCTGCTGCAGTGGAAAGCCAGTGAGCTGAGCCTGGCTGAGGGAAGGTGGAGGAGGGTCTGACTGCTGCCTGAAAACACATCCAGTGGGGAAACATGACAGAAAAGAATGAGTGACCAAAGTTGAAAGACAGTGTTGCTCCCACACCCTGAAAATATGCTTATGCTGGTCAGTAATACATTTAGATTGGAAATTAGAATGAGGTTTCATTTCCTCTTCATTTCACTTATTTCTTTCAGTATTCAGCATTTTTGCCTCACAAATAAAACAATGCCCAAACCAGAATCCCTTCAGCATCCACCTGCCATTAGTGCTCCCTGCAAAACTTCTCTGTCAGCATCCTGGTGATAGGCAGAGTCACAGTATAAGGATGCAAATGACAAACAGGTCTCAGATAGAAGCAATAGTTTGCATTAGGCAAACTGAAATTAAGAATACAACAAACAAGCTTTCAAAGTACACAGGTCTGAAGAAATGCTGCATGCCCAAATCTTACCCTTTTTTTTCTTAGCAAATACACGAGCCTACCAGAAATTGTAGACTACTCTTATCAGCCTTCTCTCTCTTTTCAGTGATGTTTAGTTTCCAGCTCCAACTGCCCATGCTTCTATTTTATTTTACTTGGTTTTAGAGTGGCTGATCACTCCATTCTTCCTGTTTCCACCTCGAGGAGGAACACACCTTCCTAAGCCACTTCCCAGCACCCACCACCTCTGTACCTACATAATGGAGCTCATGACAGAAAGTGTTAAAATGGGAGAGAGATGACCAGGAGGGATGGCATGAGCCACAAAGGTTCTCTGTGCAGCCAAGACACTTGTTTCTGTGTACTTCAGAAATCCTTCAATACAAATCAGTCCCTCAGTATTCAGGTCTCATCTTTAGCTTTCTTCCTCTATGTTCTCCCCCTCTCGTCTTGCTGCTATGAGAGCAGGCTCCCTGGCACTTGCTGCCTAAGTAGCTGGCAGCAGCCGCACAAGAAACTGCGGCTTGTGCTGCAGACATAGCCACAGAAAAACACACACAGACAAGCCACACATCTAGAAACATCCCCCACCCAAAGGAAAGTATTACAATTACCATCATTAGCCACTGCCTAATGTGGCTCTCAACTCCCAAACATCTGGCAGAAAATTCAGATCCATTTCAGACCCTCTCTTCCCACTTTTAGAAAGTAGCTTTGCAATTCTTGTGTAATTGCTAAAAAAAACCTAAACGCAATTATCTTCTCCTTGAGTCATTCCACTTGCTGGCTGAGTGCTGCCGAGCAGCAGGCTGAATTCCCTGACTGACCCAAACAAGACTGCTCTGTGGAAAGCTGACACCGTGTTTGGGAATGCCAAGCCAAGCAAGCAAACAGTTTATCAAAACAAGCTTTTCTAAATCTGTCCCATGAAGCTGAACAAACATGTGGGCAATGCCATTGCTATGAAAAGAAGATATGCAGGAGCCCCAGTCCTTAAACCTGCTCTATACTTTGGCTCTAGCATAGCTGTGAAAATTAATACATTAAAAAATATTACCCCATCAAAAATTTTTATCATAGCAAAGGCCCCAGTGTAGACACAATCATACTAACATCAGAAGTCCTTCTTCTGCTGGTAAAGTTTATTCCATTTGGAAGAATAATCTGAGCTACAAATGGATGTAACGTCAAGGTTCTTCCAGCCTCCCAAGAAGTCAAAGTACATCAAACAAGAGATGTGTTACTCACTGCCTGCACAAAAAAGCCTTGCTCTGCAGTGTTTGCACTGGAAGTAAGAGGAAGGCCTTACGGAAGGAGTCAAGAGGCTTTCTGTGTGTATTTGTACTGCAGGTACTTATTCCTGGCCCATGGCACCTTAAACAGGGTTGTTCAGGTACAAGGCACTGACATACAGGATGGATACTCACTCACACATACTTTTTACTGCACCACTGCAGCTTACCCATGCCAGGCAAGCTTTGTAAATTGCCCACGCCGACGTCTGTGGTGGTGGAGGCAGATAATTTATGAGAAATCCAGTTATCTCTACACTGAGTAATGACCCTCTCTGCCTCTCTCATTCAACTCCTGTCTCCCTGAGAGACTTGTGAATGGCCTGCCCCTCACTCCTACTTTACTCCCACCACACATCACAGTCTCCAGAGTGCAATTACTTCATATAAACCATATCATGAAGATAGGCGTGCCTGCTAGTATACTCCTTTCAGTCCTCTAAGTTACCAAGGAACAGATTTCAGGCTACACATGCTACCTAACATAAAATACCCCCCTCTTGCATCAAAGTGCAGCCAGATGTCTAATGTTTCTGTTCCTACTGCACCTATGGAAGAAGTTTGGTGATGGCAATTCTTACTTCACATGCGAACAAGCCAGTACTTTCTGTCACTGACGGGTTCCTGCTGTCCCAAAACTAGGATTCGGATCCCACAGTAGACCAAGAAGTTCATCCTGATCTAGCCCTTCCTACATATACACATACACTACTACATCTGTTACCTCTCAGTTTTTAATGTATCTATGCACAGTTTGTCTAATACCGTGTTCTACATTATTTATATTCTGATGATATACCAAATTTGAAAACCATCTGTAAGTTGACATAAATATTCAGTGCCTCACGGACCCACAAAAGAGCTATCCTGATATTTTCCTTTGTATTAAGAATTTTGCCCTTTTACTCCCCTCTTTAAAGGCTGTCTTCAGCTTAAAAACTTACCGTGAAAAGGCTTCACCTTTACTCAGTATTTGCAGTGTTCAGAAGTACAACAAACCCAATAGTAACATCCTGTCTGTGGGACCATAAAAATAATTGGCAGCCATGAGGTGAAAGGGATTATTAGATCCGGATTTCATCCTTGTGTGTGTTTTGAACAAATTTGAGACACGGACCCAAAGTCAGGCTTACCCCCTCTCCAGGGACTTTAATCACTGGAATAGCATAAAGCATCCATAGGGCCAGACTTCCCTCCCTTAAGGCTCCCACATTGCTCACTGGTGGTTAGTGACAGTGTCCCCGAGGGGCTTCACACTTGGCTGGCAAGCTGAAAGATGACGCTGCTGCCTGCTACGCCATTTCCACCCAAGATGCTCAGAACAAACCAAGTTTCCCTACCCCATTACCTGCAACAATCAAACATTTGACCGTTTCCAGACATCCAGTGGTTTTACTCCGAATTGCTAAAATTATGTGGGAGAAATCAGTTCTCTCTGTCTAGAGCCAGCGATGGCAGTAAATTCACTTAGCCTGACCTGACTATATCAGCCACAGTATTTTTATTATACCACTTGTGTCTCAACACAGCCTCTTGTTTACCAGCATCCCATCTTTTTGAAAAAAGATTTATTGCTTACTTACAGACGTCACGTAACACGCAAGCCCCACATCCTGGATTAAGTGGTTGCTGAAAGCAAAAGGCATTTTTATGTGCCTGCTTTCTAATCTGAATTTGTCCACCTTCAGGACCTAACCATTAGATCCTGCTATATCCAGAGATAGTTTTCAATAATTAATTATCTCTTTGCTTTCAGGTGTTAGTGCAAGAATATAAAATCTCATCTTTGACAACACAAATTGGTTTAACTTCTTTTGCCTCTCTTTAGATGGAATAGTTCAACCTATGCTCGTGCTGCTCAGCCATTCTGTTCTCTGCCCATCTGTCAACATCCTTTTAAAAGCATAAACACCAGGAGCGGACGCAGTATTTCAGTAATGGTCTTGTTAATGCTGTACACATCGAAATACCACCTCCTTGACCTTTACTCAGCAATCTGCTCTAATGCGAGACAGTAGCATTTGCTTTCAGGTATACTGTATCACACAGGGAGCGTGTGTTTAGCTGATTATCCATTATAACAGTGAGCCTGACTGAGTCACTATTTTCCAAAACACAGTCTCACAGTGAAATGCCATGGCTCTAAAAGTACATTTTTTGTCTGCAAGTACCTTAATTTGACTGAAGATTTAAATACACTTTTTTTTTGGTATGAGGTTAGTGTCCTGGTTTCAGCTGGGATAGAGTTAAATTTCTTCACAGTAGCTAGTATGGGGCTGTGTTTTGGATTTTTGCTGGAAAGAGTAGTGATAATGCAGAGATGTTTTAGTTGTTGCTAAGTAGCGCTTACACTGGTCAAGGACTTTTTCAGCTCCCCAAGCTCTGCCGGGTGCACAAGGAGCTGGGAGGGGGCACAGCTGGGACAGCTGACCCCAACTGACCAAAGGAACATCCCACACCATATGTCGTCATGCTCAGCATATAAAGCTGGGGAAGAAGGAAGGGGGGACGTTTGGAGTGGTGGCATTTGTCTTCCCAAGTAACCGTTACGCGTGATGGAGCCCTGCTTTCCTAGAGATGGCCGAACACCTGCCTGCCCATGGGAAGGAGTGAATGAATTCCTCGTTTTTCTTTGCTTCCACGCGCAGTTTCTGCTTTACCTCTTAAACTGTCTTTATCTCAACCCAGGAGTTGCCTCACTTTTACTCTTCCGATTCTCTCCCCCGTCCCACCAGGGGGGAGTGAGTGAGCAGCTGTGTGGTGCTTGGTTGCTGACTGGGGCTAAACCACAACAGATTAGTTTATCAGACAATCCAGAAGACCCTGAAAAATAGTTCTGTCCTTGACATTGTCCTTTATTACCTCATCAATGGCTGCATCATCATCATCACCTTTGACTAATTAAATACAACATGTGCTTTCATGTCAAAAACCAAGTGACTGAATAGCTCTGAGCCTAATAATGAACCTTTTGGTATATCTGTCATGACTGTCCATTTTGAATGCTTCCTCATTTATAGTTACTTCAGGAAGTGTGACTTTTAGCCAGATTGCAATTCATTTAGTGTACTTAATTAGTCTTATATATTTATAGTTTTGGTTTTTACTCAGAACATCATGTGGAACAAAGTCATATATCTATTGAAATTTCTATAAGGCATATGTTTAGGTCGATAACAAAACCATTACCTCTACCAGCCAAACAGGTGGCATCTTACAAAAATTACACTGCAATTATTTGACAAGACAGTCTTCATAAAACTGCATTGATTACCATTAATTTTATTACCGTCTTCTGAACATTTCCTAACTTCAACTCCATATCAGCTTCCGGTGATTTGCCCCAGAACTTATCAGATTACCACCTGCTCTTCAACTATTTAAGTCATCCCTCCCATCTTTTCCTTATTTGACTCAGCTGGCTGGTTTTGGCTTCAATGTCTTGACACCTGACTTCATTACTTTCCAATTCTTGGTGCTGAACTATGATGGAGGTACAGGTGCAGTAAACGAGAACACATGTTTCCTCAGACTGCAGTACAGAAAATCATGATTTTTCGTCTTGGTCATTCTGACTTCCTCTACACATTTTCCCCTCTGCTGGTTTAGAAATAAACTTTCTACACACAAGTGCAAACACAGTTGCTTAGAAAAAAAATAGTAGACAACTTGGTTAAAATTCTCAAAACTTTCACCTTTGCCATTCTTTTGGTCAGGGGAAGGAACCTGCAGTGCACAGGACCAGTAACAAGAGGATAACTCTACTGCCCTCCTTCCGCACCTTCTTTCCCTAAGAGAGGCAATGGGTTTACTCAGGGCAAGGAAAGGTGGCAGAAGCATGATGGAAAGAAAAAGCTCCCCTCTCTAAGCATCTCAGCTCTTGATTCCTCTAGTTCATTCAGGATAAACTCTCTGTTGCACACGCAGGCAAAGGAAGCCACCAAAGGAGGAAGGAAGGGATGACTGACCTTCAGGAGATGTCCATTTGTGCTTGGTGCATCTCTGTGCATTGTCATTACTCTAGGTCTGCCCAGCTTGTGCTGCTTAAGGAAGGGATACAGCTGTGATCATTTGAGATTGGCTGACTGTGTAAAATGATAGCAAGTGCGAGGAATGTCCCAGCCTGGGCATGGTAAAATGGATTAATAAAGACCAGGATCCCAAATTCCAGGCTGGAGCCTGCTGCTGTTTCTAGTTACATAAACGGTAATGCAATGCGATCTATCAACTCATGTACCCATTGGCACTGCTACCTCACACTAACTCACTTCTAAATGCCTGCAACGGGAGCTCAGGTCACCTTCTAAATCCAGGTGGAAGGTTTTAAGAACTGAATTATTACTTACATACCATGGGAAAGTAACTGATACCCTGAAGTGTCTTTGACTAATGTATTTTGTCTAACATTTCATCTGCTCCAAAATTGTGTCCGATTTATAGCTTCTGGCAAGAAATAGGATCACTTGTATGGCAAGCTTTACTGATTAAGGTTGAAAACAATTTGTACAATGTTATTGCCACCTGTATTGAAGAAGGAACAGCTGCTACCCCTCACACCAACTTTAAAGGGTAAAAGATGGATTGCTAGAAAGTTGGATGTATATTTCTGTGGGAAGCATGAGGAAGGGAAGACGCTGGCAAAAACCTACGCTATAAGCACATCTGGGCTCAGAGAACCGATATCCACTATTTAAGGAATGGCTCCCTGATGCTTAGCTTTGAAAGTGGAACAAGTATTTAGTGCTGGCTCTGAGTTTTCCAGCTTTTGAGTTTATAACAACATGAAACAGCCCTTGCAGCACAGAGCCATTCCATGCTGATTTGCTCATTGGGTTTAGCTCATGGGGTTACTCTGGGGATGGCCAACCTTCAAGAGGTGATCCACTATGCCTTGGCTGGCTCCAGAATCAAGCTAGCAAAGATCAACTCAAGGTTTCTGGAGGCCCCAGTAAAACTTGGTTTAAGCACCATTTTCTTACTGATGGCAATACTTGGTAAACTAAGTAAAAGTTAAGGACTTCCTGAAGTTAAACAAGATGCGCTGCTGGTGTGACAGAAGATGATTAAGGGGCTTTTGGGAGGAGTCTTCTGCAAAGTCTTGATCTCCACCTTCTTCCTCTTCATCAGGGACATGCTTCCTCTCCCACAACCTGTCCTGGCGTTTTCCCCTTGACGAACACACTCACTCCCAGCAGGAAGGGCAGCAACAGCTACTGCAACAGGAGAGCAGCTCAGGGGCATGGAAAATTCACACTGAGCTAAGTTGTTTGACATAAAGCATGTTTATCAAGAAGCAGCAGGCACGCTGACCTGCTGGAAAGAACTCTTTGGTCACCCTTTTTTAATTCAGGAAAGGGTGAGGACCACTCATCTGAAGTGTCAGAGGAAGTTGGAGAGAGCATTACATAAAACCTCTTTCAGCCCAGTCCATGCTGTCCTCTCAGAGCAAGTCCTCCAGGATTTTCCCAGCAGCTCTGCTGCCATCCTTCCACCTTTGAGATACTCTTCCAAAACTTTAAGTTCGAAAATTAAAACTTCAATACGGAGCAAATGAATAATAAAAAAAGCCTACGACTGCAGTCATGGATGGATTTGCTCAGGCTCTTTTCATAGCAAGTCCATTCTTTCCACCACTGTGTTTTCTTATATCTTTGAGGACTTCAAAATATGTTGACTTTCTTGTTTCAGGCTTCTTATGAGTAGATCAAGTGTTATGAATGTACAATAAAGGTAATTTTGAGCTGGAATTTTTAGTTCTGAGCTAGAGTTTTTCTACACAAAAAATATCAAAATGAGGCTTTTTAAATTAAAAAAATCTGAATTTTTTATAGCTAAGTCTCTTAAAATTATTCTCATCAAAAGGGCTCATTTTAGACAAATTAGGATTTTTTTTTTCCACTACAGAAAGTGATCTGGGAAAAAAAAATTGCCAAATAACTTATCTCTAACAAGGCTGTGAAATGCTTTGTGTTTGTGTCCCAGGGAAACTGTTTTGTAAACTGAAACTTACTGCTATTGCAAAAGCAGGAAGAAACTCCTCTGACCTCCACAGCTTCCATGCTTAGAAAAGCATATCCCAGTGCCACCAAAAAAATGACCTGTTGTAACACTCCTTTGAACGCACAATCTCCTCCTCTGTCATCCGACCAACAACAACAAAAAAATACTTATATGCAACTGAGTTTGTGACTGCTGGCAAGCTGAAGCAGATATATTGAAACTGCTTTCTGATTGCCCCAAATGCATCTCAGAGCACTACCAGGGCCACCAGAAGGTTACAGATCCCAGTCTTGTCCAGTGTTAATCACATACCACATTTGGAAGATGTGCCGTCTGGTGAATGGTAAATCCATGTCCTCTCTCTCAAGGTTTGAATCCACTGCCAGATTTGACAGAGCTGGCACAAGCCATGGGATTCACTCTACTTAAGGCAGATTGTCCCTACAGAACGAGGGGATCGATTCAGGAAAAAATTGGGAAGTGGCACTTTAGACCCACTTCCCATTTGTTGCATATAAGGGCTATCACACATTTACACAGGTGCAGCCAGGGCAGCTGAGAAAAGCAAACTCATTACTACGTTTTCTTTTTGTTTGCAACTGACATTTTCCTTTGAGGTTCGTCTCAGCTGCAACCGAACACAGTTTGCAGAGGCAGATCTCTGGATGAGGGAAACCACAACTCTCCATAGTGTTCCAGTAGGTGATTTTTTTCTCCATTGAACTATTTGCAATGAAGACATGACACCTTGCTTGAGGTCTGCCCAGATTAGTCCTTGGCAACTATACTGCAATGAACTGAAGTGATCAATTATCAGATTTATTTGTGGCCATGAGCCACAGTGCACAAAACAACACTTCCAAACCCAAATTACTGTTGTAATCGAGCCCAAATGGCCCAGAGATCAGAGCAACATGTACAAGAGCTCCTATTCCCATTCTTGAAATAAGGTGGCTGTGTGTGGTCCTGAACACACCAGGTGAAAGGACGGTCCTTCCCCACAAGACAAGCAGAAGATATCCAGCTCCTGGTCAGAACTACGTGGCACACCACTAGACTAAGCCCTTAAGACCACTTTCTGCCATGCACCGAAGTAAACATGAAGTAGGCTTATTAACCTGGCAAGGAAAATCCTGTTTTGATTATGGGACTCTCTGAGTGTATTCCAGATTAGCATCGCTGTGGGCGAGAGCAGTCCCAGCCCCACGCTGTGCTGTGGCCTGGGCTCTCATGAGCTGAATTCCCCTGGAGCAGGCCCAAGTCAAGGTCGGGCATTAGTTCCTCATACCATCTCCTAGAGGTGGTACACTCTGCAGCCGAGCTGCTGGAGCATGACAGCCTCAAGAGTTGCTTTTGTACGTGAGAAAACTGTGAATAGTAGGGTTATTTGCCAGACTGCTCAGCCACCTAACACGCCACATTTCCATACGGTGCGGGCAGCCCCACTTGCCTGTTGGTGGGTATTTGGCCTGCGTGACGCCTTGTGCTCGCTTACCCATCTATGCCGTGAGCTCATCTGACCCCGAGCCAGCACATTCCAGGCGAGCCTCAAATGCAACAGTGCAGACATCCCTACAAACAAGTGTTTTTCATTATTGTTGGGAGTTTAAGTAAAATAATTTCCAGAACTTTGGAATAAAAAAAAACCCAACCACCTTACATATACAAAAATTTATGTCAGAGGCTTGCTGAACTTTGAAAAGTGTTTGCTGCCAAGCGGTATGCCCTTATTTTTGTCAGCAAACCCAACATATACGTTTGGACTTGGATGACTGTCTAGCTGGTATGCTAGTGAGATGTTTATCGAGGAATGTAACTTGCTGTGATTGGGGGAAGAAAAAAAAAACCACAAAAACAAACACACAAAACAAAAATTAATGGCTTAAAATGTCACAAGTGGTGTTTTCATGTTTATCCCAATGCTGAAAACCATCACCCTTTGGCAAATTTTCAAATTCTGATTGATAGTGCTGCAAGTAAGCATGAAAGGGAACGAACTGATGTTCCTGAATCAGAACTGGATTGGCACTAAGAGGAAAGCATACCCAAGACAATTTCCAACTATCATATGCACATCTCCTAATGCAGAAATGGATGAGGTACTATTTATAGGGCTTCAAATGAGTAGTTGACAATTTTTGGGTAACTCCTGCCTTTCACATAAACACATTTGGTTTCGATAAAAAGGTATGCTTGGGATTTATTTTTTTTTTTAACACATGAGAATCCAAACTAGTCCTTTTGTCTGTAATTACCATCCCGACAGCTCAAACCAAGATTTAGTCGTTAGCAGTCATTCATCTGATGAGACATGTCACTAATGAACTACTGTCACCTTGGGTGCAAGTCCCTTCCACTAATGTTATAGCTCTTCAGATAGTCCAACAAATCTCAACCTCCTATGGAAAATGATTCATAGCAGCTGAGGGAACAAGAATATTTCTGCCAGCCTGCACATAGAGGAGCATTCAGTCAAAGGCAGCTACTCCACAGTAACACACAGTGTTTAGAAGATGGACTTTGCTGGCCAAGACTCTTGTCCACCTTGGATATCTTATGCTGTCACTATGGCAGGTATTTTTGTGCAGAGCAGGGGTGGCAAACATTTTGGCTAACAAAGTTACAGCTGAACAACCAGCTTGCTTGCTCAAGTTCAGGTTTAGAGGGGATCAACAGACTAAGACTTCATTTGCCTACTCTGTCCAAGAGGACCAGTTTAATAGAGAACTAGAGCTAGTACTCACAGGTTTGCATAAAACAAAACTGGAGGAGTTTATGGTTCTCCTCATACCCTACAGCTCAGCTGCAATGCAAGGAAACTAATGTTTAATTCTGTTCCTCTGTCTCGCTTGATCACCCGTGCCTCAACTCTTGTGAGCATACTTAAATCACCTAGTTGTAAAGTCTTGCGGGAAAAGGCGGAGGGAGTACTCATCTGGTCCGCTTTCAGTTCTTCAATATTAACTGTCTGCAAGCCTAGCCTCTTGATCCACCAGTGCCCTAGCACTCAGGCCAGAGTCACAGAGCAAGTCATCACTGACACAGTACAAAACCAGGAGAGCCATGCTGAGGTTCCCAGGTCACCTCACATGGTGGAGGGAACGTGGGCACCAATTTAAAAAACTGTCAGTTATCCAAGTGATGAGATTAATCGTTATCCTGCCAACTATGGCAGTTTCTACATTTCTTTATAGTTCTAATTTCATGCTCCTTCCCCTAGAAAGTTTATATTAGACCAGACAACTAACCAACCCAGCATCTTACAACCAAGCTATTTAAGTAGATTATTTGTCCTCCTTCTGTCAAGTCCAAGTGACATTTACAACTACTAATTCAGTGGGCTGATGCATCATTGCCGAGAAAGAAATACGAGTTGCAATGAGCTTTCAACAGCAATTGTAAAAATAGTTCTCAAAGCAATGCAATTGCTAATTACTCATCCAAAGCACGTGACAAATTTTAAACTTGGATGCTCTGCTGTGGTTTTGCTCATTTTTCTTATATGCTTTGTTTAGAGTATGGACTTAGACAGCCAAGAAATGCCAAGACAGTGGGAGAAGACAAATAAAAACAGAAACTGGGAAGAGGTGAAGTCATAATACAGGAAGTAAATGGACCAAGAGGTTCACAGGACTTTTAAGAGCATAAACCTTTTAAGGCAGGGTGAGAGGCCGGATCTAAGTGATATGTCCTAACACATGACTTCTATGCAGGGATGCCAAAGTGGGTGCCTCAGAGCTGTGGAAGAGGTCTGTGCAGCATTTATTTTACCTCCCATAATATAAGGCCGGTGAGGTAAACCAGGCAAGGTCAGAAGCAGTTTGCAGTCTCTACAGGCTGAAAGCTTCTTCCTGACTTGCCGGCGGCCGGGTGAGCTTCAGCTACCACTGCTACAAAAGAAATATTTGAAGCATGGCTCTCAGCTGCACACATCAGAGCCCAGCATCCCCCCTCACACCAGCGTTGACCTCAGCTGGCACTTGTGTGCGAGGCTGCAAACTGCCGTGGGGAGAGGGGGGAGCGCTGCTTCTCCTGTCACCTCTGCTGCAGTGCCAGTAGCTTCTGGCAGAGGAGTCACGCACAGCAGCACAGGTGGCAACATCATCAGCTGCTGCTGCTGCAACTAAACTAGAGAGGAATTGCAAGCCATGCCTCAAACTCTGAGTGGGGTAAATTTGTGTGTTTGATGTTTGTCTCAGAATGGCTTGTTCATAATGGTTAACTCAAGGAGCGGGGTGGGTGGGAAAAGTCACTTCTCCGTGGCACCCATTTTGAAGCCAAAGAGCTACTGACCTATAACCTTCTCTCCTGCCTTTGGCATAGCATAGAGCAAGCATGTGCTAGTGTGCAGTCAGGTAGAAGATCACAGCTGCAGTTCTGGGTTATGATTACATAGCCAACAGCAGTTTGTGATGATGACTTCCTCAAGGACACTGCCTGTATGCCATGGGTGCCAGTCAGTGTTCCCTACCCTCTGTGTGAGTGGGCTTGCACAGGGTGAAACATCATCCTCCTCAACAGCTGCCAAGTGCCTGCAGCTCCTCTCTGCTGCCATGTCAACCTTTATTGCTCATTTATTGCCTAGATCCAAGATGGTCCCTGATAAATTGAGCTTGTGAGCCAGAGACTGCAAAAGGATACAGGCTGATGCCTGTCTGCCTACTGGCAAACATGAGGGGGGCTCATGGCATGCTCATGAGAAAAGTGGGGCTCTGGGAGGCAGCTATGGGTGTTGTTCCACCTCCCCGAGGCTCCGCTCTGCCACCTGTGATTAATTCTTCACTTAAAGTAGAACACAGGGACTCCTGCTGATACATGCACTTCCAACAGGACAGCCAATGCTTTATTTTCCTTTAGCTTTGAACTACACTACTTACTCTGCTTTTACCTTAACTCATGTCTGCTTTGCCTCCTGTTCCTTAGGCTCTTTATTACCTCCTGTTTCATATGACTTACATCCTCCTACCCCCATGCACAGTTAAGGATTTGGTGGATGGCAAACATCATGCTTACAGCGCTGTGGATGAGAGCACGAGTCTGTAGATTTGCCCAGGAGCAAGTACATGTATAGGTGTAATAATCTTCCCAAGGCAACTCTTTCAGCAAGGGTACAGGTTTGAACCCTAGTGATGAGGTATGCCTCTGGCTTTTTCCACCACCAGGTTGTACCTCCCGAAGTATGATGTACCTGAACAGAGAAAGTGGCAGGACCTGGTGTAAAATGAGCGCGTACTGGTGCAGTATTTGATCCCTATCATTCTCTCTAACAATACCCCCTCCCTATTTGCAAATATGTTGAGAGAGACCCAAAGCAGCAGTTTATAGCTGAAAGTTCAGAAAACTGCAAAGTATAGAAGCGTATTTCAGAGCTTGCAACAATCTGTTGTAACTGTCCATGCTGAATTTCCCAATGTTTCCCTATTGCTCTGCAACAGAAGGGAAAAACAAGCTGCCAAGCGCTCCCAAGACTTAGCCCAGCTTGTTTTTTCTGGGCACTGAAGTAGCATTACTTAACAACAGGCCCAGCATGGTTTGCCCAGGGAGCAGACAGAGCTCAGCCTGAAAGCCACAGAACACGCTGTTTACAGAGCATCGGCAGCATTTGCTGTGGCACAGGGCACACAGAGCGAGGCTGCAATGTCCATGCTCATCTGACATGGAAACACAAATTTCACCCACCTCCAGGAACAAAGGGCTAGAAAAAAGATTAATATATGGTTTCATTTCCTTCCCCTTGCTCACCTCAGGCAAGGCAATTACTATCCATATACAACCCGACACCAGAACCAAGCACCTTGCATCAGCAGCATATGTGCTGCCCACTGTTTTGCTGTGAATTAATGAGGCTAAATAACACAGGCAGCCACCAAAACTGCTCTTATCCCTTGTCCAAGTGAAGCTCCACTGCAAGGGGAGTCCTATTGACCTAAGTAGCTTGCCTTGCCATCATGTGTGCCACACACTGCTGGTACTGCAGGGCTCTGCATCAGCCTGCTCACTTGTACCTCTCAGGAAGGCTGAGAAGGTCCAGGTCCCCAATCCCTCAGTTCTCTCCACACAGACAGAATACTGGTTGGAAGAACAACCGAGCATGGGTTTTAGACCAATATATGTTTTAAATATACATATTATACATATAAGCAATATATATATATGCACGCACACACAAACCTCCCTGCCACATCTCAGTCCAGCACTTCTAGCTTCAAAATTGATTACAGATTAAAAGAATACAGTAGCTACAAAGTCAAGTACCCTGAATCCAGACTGCACAAATAACCTTTGTATCTGCACTTCTTAGCTTTAGTCTTCACCCATATGCATTTTATCACATACTATTTTTCATGAATCCCCCGCCTCATTCAGTGCCAACACTTTAAGTGTTAGTCAGGGACTGTGCCCTAGTAAGTATCCCATCTGGAAGGCCCCTGCTTTATTTGTTGTAAAGTCATAACGTGCTGCTGAAATGGTGAACACAGTCTGCTGAAAGAAAAATCACGGTCTTTTGCACAAAAAAGTTTCCATAGTCTCAGATTGCATCCATAACATTTGCACAGTTCCTACAAAATGCCTGTTACCTTATTTAACCCCAGGCTTTGAAAACAGATACTTCATATTCATCTACTTCCAATTAATTACACTGAAACATTTTTGGCCTGCTTTGCTGGAATAGTAAGCATGCACAACAGCAACCAAAGGCAGAGGACTATACTTAAATTAAGCAAGTAGCATAAGAAAAACGTTATGTACAAGCAAGAAGGGTTTGGTATTTTCTTCTCTCAATTTCACAGTTCATTTTGACCCGAAAACAAAACCAGTTTTCAGTTAAGTGAGCCTGTGACCAAAGTTGGGTCAAAGTCAGAAAATAGTTGTCAGCAAGTATTACCAGAAACTCAAACATTTGGCTTTACTGTTTTTGAAAACAAGGCTGTGTAAGAACACAGGTATCTAAATTTTTATATTAAAAACATGTTTTTAAATGGAAATGAAAAGCAATATTTGGGATTGCTTATTTCTCCTCCCCCCAATAATTATGAAAGAAGTAGAATTCAGCTGAAAAGAAGTTTTAGAAATGTCTTTCTCAGTCCATTGAGAAGCAGCTCAGATGGGATGCCTGATGGCAGGTACAGCACATCCTGCCCTGGAGGATGCTGAATTAACTTTCTGTGCTTCTCTGCTCCTTCCAAAATATCACCTCTCATCACTAGGGAGATAAACATCTAAACCAGCAGCACTACCTGACAGCCAAAGATGAAAGTAACTCTATTTCAGGGCTGAGGAGGACATAGAGTACATACCAAATAATGTGTATGGCCACACAGCATGAAAAGGAAACAGAAAGTGAGTGATAAGAAAAAGTTTTATGATGTAAGCAACTTAACCTCAAGTAAAGGTCATACAGATGACCCTGACTTTGGCATTGATTAATTTTTAAAAGTACCATTAGTATCATCAAAAACCACCAAACAACATGAATAGGATGCTTCTACCCACAGATCTTCTGCCTGGCTCTCGTACAAGTCACTTCAGCCTCTCACACCAGCGCTTGCTCTCTGTTACCTGCTCAGGTTGCAAGGACTGCCTGTGTAGCCTGTCCCCCAGGCTGTTCTCCTAATTAGAAGCTAATAACATCCTGTAGCACTTCATTCAGCACAGAGAGGCATTCTTCAGTGCTAGAAAAGCAGATACCCGAAAGAGCAACTTTCAAAATACACTGCTGAAAAATAATAGAGCAAATAAAAGGGTAAATATGTGGCAAGCAATAAATAATCTGTTTGTGAAGCAAAGGCACAGAGCATTTGTTCATTATGGAGCAAGAGGGGGGGAAAAATGCCTTATGGCAGATCTGGAAAGCATGTGCGTTGTACCTTATTTCCTCAGTGCTATGAAAGGGTACAAAGTAAAACCATGCAGTATATAGAGCAGCAGTTAGCCCTTTCAGTACAATGTTGTCCTTCTTCAGAGGAGAGGGGCTTAAGATTTTATGTTTGCCTTTCTTCCTTAAACACAGCTGATCAGGATTTCTTTAGTGTTTTTATTTTTAAAAGTATTTTAACTGGATCTGTCTTTCCATCATTTTTTAGTACTATGATTTGCCCTGGTAAACCACATGGATCATAGAAGGGTAATTTTGCTCTTGGTACCATCTGGCAAAACAAAAGTTTTCTGTATTCCTCAGACTGCACTACAGAAATGAACGCATTAATGGAAATATAAGGGTAATAATCCCAAAGCACTAATTTTAGAAACCCTGTTTTACCTCTGGAGCGCTATTTGGTCGCCTAAGCTTTGAAGTCAAGAGCTGGCTGAAAACTCAACTATCCTGCAGCCTTTGATTCACAGAATTTAGTAGGAAGATACCGCTGGCTAACATGAAAGTAAGTAACGCAACTTCCTTTGAGATTCTCTTAAGTGAGCAAGAGGGATGAATGCTGTAGGGAGTTCATAGGCAGGTTTCGTGCAGTGGAAAACACCCCAGAACAACAGTTGAAATAACATGCCGACAGACTTCAGTCTCACTTGATGCCCTTAGCAAAAGGCCACCCTGCTTTACTCTGTATTACGGATCCCTCAGCTAGTGACTCCCCCGCAGCTACGTGGTGCTTCCTGGGCTGAGTGCTAGCCAGCAGGTCAGTAATGCACCTCGGGAAAGCACAGGCATTGCTTGGATCAAATACCCTGCCTGTCCTGCCATTACTACTTCAGAAATAGCTCAAACAGCATCAACTACACTCTTGATCCACAGGCAAAGGAATTGACACTGGCATTACTGCAACAGCATAACTGCACACTACAGCTATGCATGTAAGATTCCCCACATCTAGACATATCCCAGCAGTGTCAGCTGGGATGTCACAGGAGTGACGCACATTCAGCAGGAACAAGAAATCCTGCATGAGCTGTTTGACCCCACCACGCCCCTGATGGGAGACAAGGCAGGCACAGACTGCTCTTCCTCAAGGTCGCACCTTGCAGAAGAAAAGTTAGCCTGGCAGGAAGACACAGAGGGAAATAACGTTCCTGCTCTCTGCTCTCAGAGGCAGGACCACAGGCAGTGCATGGCTCACACCACAGGAGTTGGAGAGGAGGAAAAGGAGAGCAAAAGCGATTACTAAAGCTTCTACATAACAGAGTCCAGAGAGATGAACTAAGTAAGGCCAACACCAGTGGTCCTGCAGTGAGGCAGCACTTACTGCTTTCACGAAGAATCCCCCTGAAGTTGTCTCCTACCTGGCCAAACTCTTTGGCCCAACATCTGATCACAGTTCTGGATGCACATTGAATTAATACATGGGGCTTGGTGGAACAAGTTGCCCCTGGCCCCTTCATCCCTCAGGACACTTGCTGTATTTGACATACAGGGAAGTTTTTGATCCTGTTCTTTAAATCCTTTGCAGGCTGGATGAGGGGTGAGAAATTGGGTTCAACATGTTGAACACATTTTAGAAGTCAGGGGGCAGGGAGAAAAGACAGCAAAAACTACAACCAACAGCTGGCTGCTATTTGCACACAAAAATATAATTTCTTTTTCTTCCCTGGGAAGTCCTGCTTCTGTGCTTAAGACCCAGACAGACAGGAAAAGTCCTTGCCAGGACATCAGCTTTCCTCATTTGTTGGGAGCAGAGAAAGGAGACTGCTGTGCAACCTTTACCAGAAGTCTCGCTGTCAGCTGAAGGGCCCTACAGCTTACTCAGTGCCTTTGTTATAAATCTATTTTGGTTGGGAGCAGGGGAAGACATTAGTGCCATGATGTGAGCATATTTTAAGGCAGCAGTCATTTCTGCCTTGTTTTGTGGAGTTGTGCCCTCCATAATTTTTGGACAAGGCATTAATGTTGTCTAGAAGACTTCAGGGGCAGGGAGGGAAAGTCATGACTCCTAGGTTCTCCGCATACTACCAAGAGGTTAGCGAAAGCATTTTGAAGTTCAGGAGCCAGTGTCATACCTCAGAGACCCTCCTGACAAGTCAAGAGAAACAGAGTCATTTGTGACAACCACTCTTCTGCATTTGGAAGTACAAATAGCAAAAGTTACTGAGCTTTTCAAACAAAGTAAGCATGCTCTGCTTCCAAAGTTTCCTTCAGATCGACTCTCCTGGCAAACGGAAAAGATTCCAAAGCCAAGTAACTCTACGCAACCTCTAGCTCATTCTGCACATCGCATGCTAGAAGGATTACGTTATGGCTTACTGCAGCCATACCCTGAGCCCATCTAAGACCTCACACCCTCCACTCATGGCATAAACTCTTTGCATATTCCTTTAACTCACAGTTTTCTCACAAGCTTGCTCAGCTATTGCCTGACAACTCCCATGGGTTGTTTGGTTTGCTTTTTTATTTTCATGCAGTTCAGGTCTTTCATTGAAACATGAAGTGCCTCAGAAAATTCACACAGAAGAACTGGTTATCAGTGGACAGTCACCTATATACCTGAGTGCTCAGGAGGCAAATTCCATGCATGATAGCAGTTCTTGTGCCCGTTATCAGAATAAAGGCAGGGCCTCAGCAATGTTATGTTTGGGTTACTCAAGACAACAAGCAGGTTTAAAAAACAAACCAAAATGACCTCTGAAAGCACAGCTGGTCATGTTAAAGCTAGATTAATGATCTCCAGTATAGAGATCAACCCTCTGTTTTATGTTTGCATAATCCATATGGTGGTCCGGCTCTAGGCACTGTACCAATATGAAGAACAACAAAAATGATTTTGAAAAGGCTAAGCGATTCACACTCATAAAATATAATATTTTCAATCCACGACTGTGGATTGGTTGTGCTTTGGTTTACCAGCTGTATTTCTCTCAAAGCTTGTTCGGTGAAGCCCACAAAGTAGCTGATTTTACCCCAGATGAGGTCTGTTTGACCTTTTGGTTCTCCAGCACAAAGCTGCAACATTAGGCTGCAGACCTACAGATGAAGGAACTGCTGGAATGAGCATTCCAGAGCTATTGAACAACTCTGGATATCAGGCTTGCTGATAAATGCATTGGGACCAGTAAAGTAAGGCCATGCAGCATGCATCAGTTTATGATACCTGCCAAAATTCCTTCGCCCTTAACAGGGATATAAAAAAAGGTCACGCTGCTGATTAAAAACACATATCGCTGACAGTGGCAAGTTATTTAAATACATTTTAGAGAGAATCTGAGTTTTTTCCCTGAGGTCAGTCTTGTGCATCACCAGGAGAGGCGTGTGGGGGAACCCTGCGCAGCACAGAACTGTTTGAATTGGCAGGGCCGTAACTAAATGGAAAGACATTTTCCTCCTCTGTTCATCTCTGTTTCGTTGACCTTTTCCTTCAGAAGAGGAAAAGAAAAAGTGCTTGGGTCTATGAAGAAATATTTGGAACAAGGAAATCCTGCAAGTGAAAAGAAGTCCTACAGCTGAGGACAGCACAAAAAGAGCCGGTGTAACTACAATGCTGGATTTCCTATGGAGATAACCATTGCCGATGCACAAAGCTCCTGTGTTCCTTCAGTTAACATACTGTAGGTAGAAGCCGAAAACACTGGATAATGGTAAGTTTCACTTTCTACAAAGTCAAAAGCTGTTTTAATAGAAGCATTAACTGCCTTTCTTTTCAGTTCAGCAAGAAAATACCCTCTTCCTCAGAGGCTGACTGAACACCCATGTTGTTCAGAGGTCAGGCTCCTTGTTAGGCTTGGTCGCAACCAGTCTTAGCGCCAAAGCTAGCAAGAGCTGGTATCCTGGGTAGGGATAACACTGCAGATCTTGGTAGTAAATGTATCTTTACTGAACATATTGCCAGGAGGATTTTCTCCAGTGAGGAGGGGGGGACGTTTGCCTCTAGTAAATGATGTCTCAGGGGATTCGTACAGCCCATTGGGGTACATCTAAGCAGGAAGACATGAGTGACTTCATCCATCTCTCCATTAAAGGAGAACTTTTGAAGATTCCACTGATCACTTCTCATATTTAAGGGAAATTTCTAGACATCAACAAGAAGATTTCAGCATCTCCTATGGACTGCCTAAGACATTTTAGGAGGCCTCATACTCCCTCACTCTGAGACCTTCACAAGTTCCCAACTTCACTCCCTGTTTGCTGGTCCGCAGCACCATAGCAGCTGAGTTCCCATGCAGACGGCACCACCACAGGTAACGCAAGCAGGCTCAGGGCTGAGACAGTGAAAGATAAGGAGATAAGGATGCTGCTGACCTACATATTTATGAAGTATTTCTTCTATCAGCCTGGCTAATATGTAAATATATAGGCATGTCCGTGCATCACCACACACCTACTCTCCAGCGTTTGAAGTTTAGATGGCCCTTGAGGGAAAAGTCACATCATGCAGAACAAAGCATATGTCAACACTAACTCCATGCCATGATAAACATTTTATCAGTAATGAGACCAAATTGGAGTTGAACAACAAGCTTAACTTTGCTTCTTTGCTTTCACCCCCAAAGAAAAGTCTTAGAAGCTACATCCTTACACATGCGATAGAAAAGATAAGGAAGCACATTTGCGATATAACTAAGTAAATCATGCTGGCTTCCCAGTAATGAACCCATTTCTCATTATCCTGGAGTCGTCTTATCTTGCATGTGCTGCTTCAACACTTGTTTAAGGTGCTGCCAGGGTGCCTGTTATCAGTAGGACAAGGTTGCCAGTAGAAACCTTGTAGCAGAAACCTGAAGACAGGCTTGCATACCTGTCTCTTGGTCTCTAGTATCATATTCACCCTTGAGAAAACTATTTTAAAAGAAAACCACAGGGCAATTTTGAAAGGGGTCTGGGTGAAATAAATCAAACAAGAACTCAGAATCAATGATTTCATAAGCAACACCTTCACTTGTCACTGCTTTGAGAAAATAAGTGTTTTTGAACTTTCAACATCAAACAGCTCCAAGGTAAGGTTGTTTTCTGGCTTGGTTTGATAGCGGACAGGAGGAATCTCAGTTTTTCTTGGAAGCCTTTAAGATCCCAAATCCAGCCTGCATCTCTTCGTATTTTTCAGTGATTCTTTTAACAGAGGTCCTTTTCTAGAAGCCATACTAGTTTAAGATTTACTCCTTGTCCTTCACTGCATTTATTTCTCTCACCTTTTACTGTTCCCACTGTAAATGAAAGTCATGGGTCTTTATACTCCTTTTAAAGAAGATAAGTGTGTAAGTAACCACCAAAAACATGCCCTGTGTAAGTCATGTCAGTTACACAATTAAACATTCTCTCCTTCTCATGGTGTGTTTTATTGAGGTATAAATCAGGACTAAAAGGCAATTCAGCACAGACAGGAATTTTATGGAGGGGGGTGCAGATCCCCTGGGCTTGTCTGGAAAATGAGAAACATACTCATAGATGATACATCTCGCCGTGTGCAAGATTCACAGGAGCCAGAGAGCACTTCGTCTAGACTGAGATTTAACTTTCTCATTTAAATCAAGCGAAATAGGACTGTGTTGGATGCAATTGCATAAAACCTTTCTGTGTTAGATTAAGGAGGTTTTTGCAAAGCCCAGTCACACTGAAGAAATTGTGCGGGCAGAATGGATCGTTGCCAAATCACAGGGAATAAGCAGGAGCTGAAAGGTAGCAAGTGGCTCCCTATGTTTAGCAAGGTTTTAACTGTGCTCACTTTCTTTCACTAAGCATGAACTTTTCTTTCTCTCCTGTTACTAAGGCAGGTAGATAGATGCTTGTGGCAGACTTTGCTTTCTTCCAGTCAGGACTCTCACTCACAGACCCTCCTCGTTTCTCTCTAGGAAAGTGTAAACTGAGGTCAAGAAACCTAGGCTAGCTTGCACCCACAGTATGCCCAGGACAGCAGGATTCAGATATAGGTTTTTTTTTTTTACTCTCAGGAACTGACCAAAACTACCACCCTGCACTCAGGCCAAAGTGCTCAGCTAGAAGAGAAAAGAGAAGTCTCTGCCTTGCAACACCGCCCAGCAAATGTGAAGTACACATCTCAGCCCAAAGAGAGCAACAGGATCACTCCATCCTCAATTCATCAATGGAAAGGGAGCAATCACATTTGTCTCAGAGTCTGTGCACGCAGACATCCCCTCCCACTATATCCCCCAATGCCACATTTGGGATTTACAGAAGGAAGCATTGGTCCTTGGCTATCTTGGCAGCACCACAGTGTTCTACTTCTCCAGCCAGCCCTGTACCCAGGGATCTGGGGCATTAGCATCCACCTCTCCTAACAAAGACAACTAGCTTAGCTTGCTCTCTCCACAGTCAGTAGAAACTGGTATTGACTAAATAATCCTCTGAGATACCTAGCTCTTAGCATCTCAGCTAGGCAGGATAAATTTCAGCCTTCCTGCCCTGAGAAATATAATTTGTACCTAACGCTAGTACCTTCCAAACAACAAATGACTAAGCTCTGCCCATGCATCTTAGTGCTTGCATGGTAATGGGGCAAGGGCAATGTTTTGCCCTCTGTGCACAACCCAACCCATTTGGCAAAGCCATGCCCATGACTGGATTCAGGGGAGCTGTGTAACTACATTAAATTGTCCTCTACACTGCTCATTTGGAGGTAGATGGCATTGAAAAAGGCACAGCAGTTAGTAACAAGCTGAAACAAGTCTGCAGGCTCAGACAGCCCTAAGCAAGTTATATTTGAATCAAGTACCTCCCTCTTGACGTGCAGCACCTTAAAGCGCACAGCATTAATATTTTATCCGTATGAGCATTCCACTGTCCAGTACTGCCAGCTCATGATACTTTTTCTGCAGCACAAGACTCAAAATATGTGCTGGTTTCTACAGTGCCCTGCCAGCTCCCAGACTTTGCAAGAACCCCAGCATTCAATTATTTTTATTTAGAGAGAGGGGTTTTATGTTGTTTTGGTTTTGTGGTGGGTTTTGTTTTGGTTTTGGGGGTTTTTTTTAAGTCTTTTAGCCCTCAGTGCTTTATCTGTTTCTGCAATCCAGCCAAACCAACCCACCTGGTTTTTGCAGGCACTTCCATCACAACACACCCTTCCTGAGGATGTCCTCATCCCAGTGTGTCATCGGGGATTTTCACTGCACATGCCCTGATGCTTTGCACTACAGTAAACTGGCTTGCTCCATGACACTTGTCCAGTAAATTGTCCCCATCCCCAACCTCCTACACAAGATCGTTGGCTTCCAGCTGGACACACATACCCTGACTAATTATTAGGGTTTCCAAACAATAGGAAATCACAGGTTCGGCATCATCATCAGGTTCTGAATCAGGCTTCAGTAGTATTGCCTGACCAAAGACTGGCAAGAGGAAAGGCCCCTTGCCAAGGGGATGAGGGAAGCTGGGATTAATAACTGTATTAAAACCCACAAAGACCGACCGTGAGGGCTGGAAGAACTGAGAGGGTGAGAGCTGACAAGAGAGCACAGTAACTTTTAACCATCTGTTTTGCTTTGTACTTTAAAGCTGCAGTAAAATGTATTTATACCCAATTCCTTAGCTTACAAGGGAAGCAAGTTGCCTTATAGGTTTTAAAAGTGGCCTCAGCTGAGCAGCAGGTCTCCCAGCCTGTATTTTGGGGATTACATGTCACTCCATGAATAATACTTTCATTCACAGAGCCATAGTTTTCCATCTATAACCTCTACCTCCAGTTGACATTGATTGTTTATTTTCCTCTCCACTGAACTACAGGGAGATGAAGGCCTGAAGTAGCAACTGCTTGAAATATACCCAATTACAGAAATGTTACGTACAGAGCTTTAGGTCATTAAAAGTTGCCATGGAGAGATTTGTGTTTAGTGTCCAGTGAAGCAGCAAAGAAAAACAGAGTACTTCACTATGGATCTTGAAGAAAAATACCACGTGCTTAGATTTTTTATTTTATTTTTTCAAATTAAAAAAAAAAAGCTTTAGACAGGATTAGAAGTGGATGCAGAAAATATATGAACACGTAACGTGGCTAGAGGGTTTTGTATGCTTTCCATTCAGTTTCCATCTGTTGTGCTAGTTTATCAACATACATTGGCTACGGTTTATCTGAAGGTACCCTTCAAGGCAGCCCAGCCTTGGGAGCAGCTCCTGCATTTGCTGTTCTTCAACGCAGGCGTAAGGCCTCAGGGATAGCTCTTATCAGGAAGTCCATCCCCTAACAACCCTCACATGATACAGTAGTCCTCAGGAGATGCTGACAGACAAAACAAAGCGTGGAAAAAAGCCTACGCCCTCTCTGTTTTAAGCCTGCGTCCAACCCAGTAACTCCTACTCTGCAGCCAGGTACAAGTTTAAAGCCAACTTAATCCTCTCTCTTTTCCAAGTATGACAAAGTATAAGTGAGGCACATCTCAAGCTCTAGCCTACTGGAGAGTAGCAACAATCAAAAATACAACTAAACGAGACCTTTAGCTGAAGTTTGGATTATGGATTAATTAATCCTTGACCAAACAGAGAAAGTACCACTGAGTTATAAGGATCCATGCAGAAGGGAGACCCCAGGGACCCAGATGCCATGCTCATCAGCTGCTGAGTAACCAGGTATTTAAAGGCTGGGCTGTTCCAGCTTCAGTGACTACAAGTGTTTAATATTACCTTGCCCAATTCAAGATAGTCCTTATGTTTCACTGTTGTGTAGGGTTACCACAGCATGTATGTGAATCCTAGTGATCCACATAAGAAGCAGCTCAAGTAAACACTCTTTGTAGCAATATACAGCATTTTTCAGATGGCCGTTTTACATAAATCCCTACTGCATGATCACCATTATTACCCTGCTGGAGAAGCAAGGATCCAGAATAGCAAACTAATCATAGAATCATTAAGGTTGAAAAAGACCTCTAGGATCATCAAGTCCAACCTTCAACCCAACACTACCATGCCTCCTAAACCATGCCCTGAAGGGCCACGTCTACACGACTTTTAAATACCTCCAGGGATGGTGACTCTAGGTGGTAGAGAGGTGGGCAGCCTGTTCCAATGCCAATACAGATACATACAAAAGGGCTGGAATAGATCAGTGCTAACATTTAATGCTTGGAACCAATTTTTTCAGGACCAGCAGCGTCAGACATGGGTGGTAAGTCAGGGAGAAAACCCTTTTGCTTTTCTCAGTTTTGATCTGGCTCAGGTCACTAGTGCTGAGTAGCATGAAGGGAAAACCAGACCAAAACAAAACGCCTTCCTTTCACAGTTTCTCTAACCTAATCCAAGCTAGAAATACTCAGATTTTCACAAGAAACACCAATCTATAACACGCCCAGCAAAGAAAGAAGCTAAGTGCAGTGAGGCAGGCCACCCTGAAAGCCTCCTGTGTGTGGGAGCAGGCCCGCGCAGGTTAACAGGGCCAGCCACAACACCTGCAGGCTAGGCTCAGGCTCAAGGTAAACATTTGCCTTTCAAAACAAAAACAAATGAAAGGCTTCGGGTTGCCCCAAATGAACATAAATATTTTCCTCTAGGAATTCTTCTGTTTTGTTCTGTTGTTTGGGTTTTTTTTTAAAAAACTAACAAAGAGCTAGAAGTGAAGGGTCTGTCTGAAAATACACTGAAGTTTTATTTGCTTTAATCCTAAAGCAAGAGAATCTGGCATCTACTTAAGAGCCATGAATACATGCATTTCTTATCAGCAGCATTAGAATGCCATTGGAGAACATAGATTCACCTTTCTGCCTACAAATTACAATGTCTTTACTTGCTCATAATATCTGCTGCTTTCCCTGCATATTTTTAAGGAGCCTTATTTCATTTTATTCTTTTTCTCCCTTCTCTCATTCATGACATTTCCTTATGCTCATGATTATTTATTTGGCATGGCATTTTGTTGTAAGAGAACAGCCAAGCCCTGGGTGCATACATCGTACAGAATTCCCTCTTAAAGAGAGCTGAGTTTTGTAATTTATAGATGGCACAAAAACGATGGCTCCTATTGAGCCTGAAAAAGCATCTTGACTATATGCAGCTGGTCTGCTCAACAGGACTGCAATGCCTTCAGCAGTTACACCCAAAGCCTGCTCAAGGGGAGATAGGAAACATATAAAGTGGCTTGTCTCAGGCTCTCTGCCTGAGAGCTTAGAGGCAAACCCAACTCCATAACTTTTCCTCATCCAGAACTTCTCCCTGTCCCCCAGTTGACTTTTTTCATGGTTGAGACCAAAGTCACTTGCAACCAGCAGAAAGACTTACTCTTTTCACTGGGTTGCAGATCTTGCTCGCTATATTGAACACGCCATACTTGTCCAGGCCATGCAGCAGAGGAATGCTTCTCTTTGTCACACAAGCAAAGGACAATGGCAGTAACATAGGCCATTCCTGCCTGCCCACAGCTATGCAAACCCTAGCAGCAACTACTGACACCTAGAAAAGGAACTGATGGTTGCTTCTCTCCCTGTTAATGAAACATTTGAGCTACAGCCATTGTTTATTCAAGGACCTAATAAGAGCTGTCTGTGGCTATTTTCTACTTAACATCATTAGTTAAGCAGAAATTGATTGCAGATGGAGAACAGCCATTGTGTTCTCTTACCAGTGATTTGTTTCCTAGCATTTAGGGGAGGATATAGGTTGGCAGATATGTTCCCTTAGGCTGTAGACACTGCAAGGTGTGGCCACGCTCTGTGTTTACAAGCTGTTATCACAGCTCATGCCTGGCTTTTTCAATTCCAGGCATATCAGTAAGACTTAAAGGCTCTGTGTGAGGCAACCTGAGAAGAGTTTGGCTTGTCTGCCATCAGCCAAAGATTGCTTACGTGCTTTAACTATCTCTTAGTAGAAAAGCTATCCACCACAGGCAATCATTACGTGCTTTCAGCAGAAGACCTCAGCAGCCTTGAACAGAGATGAGCAAAAAGGAACCTAAATCGTCATTATATAAGTCTTTCAATTGAAATGCAAAAGATAGCCCCAACCCACAAAGTTTAATTCGGCTGGGTCATGCTGCTTCCCCCTACGCTGCACCAGACCGGACCTGTGGAACTACGCCTGCAGTAACTGACTGGGATGCAAGCGTGAACTCTGTCAGGCCCATCTTGCTGCATTAATACTCAAATGCGTGCAAGAACCCACTCAAAATTTTCAGCTGGTGCTTATTAAAAATGAGACCAAGTTAATTAAAACAAGCAGTGGGTGTTCTATCAAGCAAATGTCTTCAGAAATCTTTACTGGCTCCCATAATGTAGTGGGAAACGGTACAAAATACCACCACTGAAAGTCCCTCAGATTTCTTTGCCATCAGATTTCCTGGTTTTCTGGCTTTCCCCTTTGTTCCTCAAATGACAGGTGCCCCAGGTTCCCATTCTGCAAGGTTCAGGGTACATTTTGCTTACAAGGATGTAAGTAAATGACAGGACTGGTAGTGTCTTGTAGGACCTGATTCTCAGCATTTAACTACACTGAATATATACAGCTATTGTAAGAAGTTACTGACAGCTCTCTTTCACAGTGTGCTTTCACTATCTGACAGAGCTTCCCTACCCAGACTGACAGCTGGAGTACACAGGAACTACTGTATATGATACAACTAACCGTCCATCTAATCCATGTGCTGGTTTTGATGTGAAACGAGCTGCCTTGCTAAGACACAAATAACCTAGTGGTTTTGCCAAAGGGGAAGCTCCTCCCTAACCTCCATTGGCTGCAGGTCAGTTCATGCCTCAAGCGTGAAAATTTATAGCCCTTCCAGTGGCTTCTAACCCATGCCTACCCAAAAACCATCAAATACCTGCTGGTACCCAGCAGATAAACTCAACTGAAGCAGACTAATAGATTCTCCTTCTAGGCTCCCCATGGCCCTCATGACCAATCGCTACCCTAAACTTTGCCACCCTCGCTCTCCATGACCATCCACAAGGTCATACCTTCCTAAAGCCTGGAGATGGCAAAAGTGCGCTTAACTATTTCTTTACCTTTTTTCCTCAGATAGAAAGTTTCAGGGAAATTGTTTTCAGAGTCACTGAGTCCAGTTGCAAAGTGCCTTCCATAGTGCCATATAGAGCAGCTGATGTAGTTAATGTCTGACATAGACTGTAGTATTTTAAATAGAGCTCAGTGTTCTGCTGACCCTCCCTAATGTTACGTTACATTTCAGTCTAACATCTGATTGATGACCCAAATTCACATCAAATTTGCAGCAGGTGATATGCAGGACATGTTTTCCAGCAAATCCAGTTAGCCCAACTAAATTCCCCAGATTTTTCTTTCACATGGCTATTTTCTATCTAGTACAGTGGTGAATATCAAGTGCCATAACAGGAATTTTTTCTTATCTGAACCATTTTATATTATTTCTCAATAATAAGCAGCATAAATAAATTCTTATAAGACTAAAAAGTATATCTGATTTGGTACCATTAACGAATGTGTTAGCACTGCCTCCTGTGTGAGCTGGTACAATAGCATGGCATTTGTTCAATAGCATTACAATCAACTTGTAAATTCAGATTTCATGAGAGAGAGTTTTTGTTCTTAAGCAGCAGGACTGCAGGCAGCATTGTGTATGTTGTTGTGTGCAGTTGTGTGTGGTGTTTCATGCAATATCTTCTGCAAGATTTTATTTTAGATCATCCCCCCCCCGCCCCCCCAAAATGTGACTAGCCTCTCTAAGGGTGAGAATAGATTTTACAGTAGATAAGCATGACCTAAAACTTCATGGGGCCTGAAAATAAAATTCCATCTGTCCAGAAAGAATAAAGAATCAGCTGCAGATACAGTAAGATTAATGTATTAATCATCTGCTGGCATGGCACACTCTGGGAAAGAGGCTAATTAAAAGGGATTTGTGGAAGGTCATCTAGGATTACCTTCTACTAAGAGCAGTGGCAAGACATCTGGGTTATCAGTGGGTTTTGAAAGTTCTAATTAAGGTTCTAGAAAACAGAAGTTGTACCAAGAAATTGAGACCTCCAACTTCACCTACACTGGAAATATGCTCTTCATATTAGTTCTGCAAGCATTTATGGCTTTAGGAAACCTGGAAGAGCAAAGACTGGGGCTCTATTCTCCCTATAACCTAAATCCTCTTCCCATAAACTATTGGTGTAATGACTTCCATTTACATCAGTGACGGGTGGAACACGGCCTGATCAAGGAAGGTAGTAAAGTCCTGCTGATTTTATCAGCTGAAGCATGTGATATGCAGGACTTGTTTCCCAGCAAATTAAACTATGAACCAAATTAGGGAGCTGAAAGCTCAGCTCTGCCCTTCTGAGCACAGCAGGTATGCATGTTGCCCAAAAGACATGGTCTCCAGGTTTTAAAAAGAAAACAAGAGATTGAGTCTGAGGGCACCTCCTTTTCCATCTCTTGTCCATTTGCAGATGCTGCTGTGCACTTCAGAAACAGGTGTTTCATACGCCTGGTTTTACCTGCTACCAAGAAAAGCTAGCTCTTTCCTTGCATGCAGGGAGGGAAAGAGTTCATTACATATCATCTCTACGCATGATCAAAATTGCATGTAACAACAGAGACAGATGCGGGTATATGTGTTTTCAGAAGTAGGCCTCCTTCGGAGTGCCATTCATAAGAGATATAGACTGTGTCACTGAGAGGGAAGCCTCCTGTGAAAAGAGCTCCCTCGAGCCAGTTTCGGTCTATCACAAGTGACAGTGCCGGCACAGGAAAGCGCTTCCACACTTTGGACCATTGCTGGACCTCCACCTTGGCTTCAGAGCAAAAGAAGCTGCATTGTCAGGGCGATCCGAGCCCACATTCCAGCTGAGGAGCAGTGAGGAGTGGTACAGAAGTGTAAATTCAACAGCTAATCCTTCCAGAAAACACAAACTGTCATGACAGAGCCTTCTGTTTGGAAAAGGAAGTGTCTTACATCCCTGAGCCAGAAAGAGTAGAAAACCTTCCTTACAGAAGCAGCAAGAAACAAGACGAAGAACCCTTTTTTCTTTGCTCAGTAACAGCCAGGAGGAGAGCTACTTCATGGGTTTGTAATGCCCTGAGAGAGCAAAAGTAGCTTCATGCACAGATGTGGTTTGGTGGGATGAATGATGATGTGCACTTAATTTATATTCTGAATTACTGAAGGATGATGACTAGAGAGGGTCATCTGCCATAAAGTTCAGATCCAGGTCTGAAACATTTCAGAGAACGGGGTCATAGGGATGGGGCTTGCGTTTTGCTTCAGGTCATTGGAGAGAAAATGGTCAGCTACATCATTTAGCTCTGGAACCATCCCCAGATTTGTCTAGATTCATGGCCTTGGCTTGGACCCATTAGTTGTAACAACTGTGAAAGAAAGTGTGAGGGAGGAAGAAAAGATAAAATAATGGCATAAATTCCAGTAGCTCCTGGAAAAAAATACATTTGACCTTTATTATCTACTAACTCTGATGCTTAGCTCTGGTTTTTGCTTTTAAAATATCATCCTTGGCAGAATGGAGTCCGAAGAGAAAATAGACTCTGGAAAAAAGTGTGAGACTCTGGGGAGACAGTTATTTACTGGCAGTTTCACAACCGCCCCTGCACTTCTAATGAAATTTCATTTGTCAAATTCAGCACAACTTGGTGACAAGCCAAGCTTATTCTGCCTGCCTTTTAGCTTAGAAACATCCTTTTGGTCTCCTGCTCCCAAGCATGCCTTTATTTCATTTGAGAAAAAAAGAGTTGCAGCTTATAGTTAAAAAGCCTGTCTCAAGCTCTCATGGACACGATTTCTTATTTTAATATGAAAAAGGAGTTAAAATTCTTAACTGGTGTTAACACCATGCGTAATAAAACATGCTCCTTACCAACAGTACTTCAAAGGGAAATATATTCAGCTTTGGCAAAAAAAAAATGCACAACTGGTTGTGATTTTATATGGACTCACCACTGTCTGAGATGAGGCCACCTAACAGGAGTCTGGACTCAGCATCCTTCCAATGTAGGATTAAACCTGTAGCTTCTATAGGGGGGAATGGATCTTATTTCTTATTGATGTTTTTTAATATGTAAAGCCTGGCTTGTGCACATACCTTGTGTTACATTCCAGCGGTGGGTAAAACAGCTAAGCTATTTTGACCTCATCTGGTTAAAATACTGCTTTAAGCCTCTTGAAAGTTTTTGCATGTTTAGGTCTCAGGGTACAGCTGTCAACAGAAACAGTCACAGGTTTTGTTTGGTTTTATGGAAAAGCACAATTAAAAAAAATAATTAGCACAAACTGATCAGACTTCACCCATTGTTCAGGAAAAAAAAAAGAAGAAGAAAAAAGACTGATTTATTTTAGACAGCCTGAATAGCTGGAGACAGAGAGCTGAAATATGGCAAGGAAATTGCCACCCTAAACAAGTTCCTTTGAGCAATCTGATGAATTTTTTTTTTCTTTCTGCCTGAGTTATGAGTCCTTGGAATGCACATACCATTGATTTGCTTGGTAATTTGTACAAACAGCTCTTCCTGAGGTCCCAAAGCCACTGTATATCCCAGAGTGGAAGTATTAACATGATACAGAGAAACAGAGTCTGATTATTTGGCAGGGTCAGGCTACCTAACCTTGTAAATAGACACAAGCAGCTCTGGCTTTTCCCATGATCAAAAAAGCATATCCATCCTGTGACTAAAATACATAGGCAAACAACAGTGAGCATGAGGATATATATGCCCACCTGCCCATTGCTGAAGCTTGAAACTTCTGTTCTAAACTACCCAAATTCTCATGGAAGCATTAATGCTGTGGTATCAAACACCTCCTGGTTGCACATCGGGTGGTGTGACCATCCTCTATCACATGGGGCCCCTTCTTCCTCCTGACAGAAATATTGTTTGTGCAATGAGCTATTTTCTTTTGGTAAGGAGGTTTGCTTGCATTTCCCTCTATATAGTATATAATGATTATATAATATAAACATAAACAAACATAAGTAGTCAGCCACCACCGTTTGATGGGATGAGATTTGTGTGGGTGGTTTAGGTGCCTAATTGCCACGTTCTGCACAAAGCCTGTGGTTTGCACCCTGAGAACCCAGACCTTAGCCTGGAGACACTGAACCCCATTTTCTCTTTCATTCAGCTCCAAACTGTTTTGTGCCTAATACATGTTAAATACTGGTCCTACAGCAGGCTTGCTTATGACAACCACCCAAACCCACACCCAAGAGGAGGCTAAAAGGACTGTCTCGTTCCTATCAAGAGGCCCATTGGCTAAAGCTTATTTCTGAGATACCAGGAGCAAGAACTCAGAAGTTTCTTTGCTTGATGTGAAGTAGGCACTTGATCCTAGTTTCCCAAACTCCTAGGAAGCCACCTTGGTCACTACATTACATGTTGTCCTGACATGGTCCTCCCATTACCTCTACATGGACTTGTTTGACTCTGCTGCCACACCTAAATTGGGACAGAGATAATGCAATGCAGAAAGTAAGGGGGTAGATCGGTAACCCAGCAAGCTGGATGCTCACCTGGGATGTGGAAGCTGGGCATCAAGCTGCCTTCCAGCAAACACTCAACTACATCAGAGATGCCCACCAAGTCTCAGCAGGGAGTCAGAAACCCAAACCTTAGGAGCCCTCTTCTTTCAGCCAATTCTTTGCCTGAAGAGTGGCCCAACTCCCTTCGAACTCTTTCTCTAATATCTTGCCTGTCTGAGAGGCCACTGTGATTGGCGTTGCTCACAGCCTCCATCCTGGGGATGTACTGCCAGCATCCTCCCATCTCCATGTCTACCTCCTCCTACAGCAACACAGTTCTCAAACAGAGGGTCTGCTCGTACCTTTTGGGGCACACGGTGGGCACCCTGGTTTATAGCAGTAGTGGATTAAGTTCAGCTCAGCCTCCTGTCTAATTTGAGTTTAATGTTGGAAAACCAGGGCTCAGAGAGACCTGATGGGATCATCTAATATCATTTTTTGCCCAGAGGCAGGGTCTGACATCCCTAGGCTAACCCCAACACGTGTTTCTCTAACATGGTCTGGAAAGCATATGAGAAAGTAAAGCCCATAACCTCACTGAGATACCTGCTTCAGTACTTTATACTCCCAGAATTTATCTTTCTTTGTCTTATAGTCAACTAACTAATCTTTGCCTCAAATTTGGTTTTTTCCTCTCCCACCATGTGTGAAAGAATATACTAACTTGGTCTAGAAATACTGAAATTTAATTTCAGAGTTAAATATTCCCATTGAAGCTAGCAGTTAATAGACATTTCTGAAAAGCAAAATAAAGGGGAATTGCTAAAAAAAAAAAGAGTAATCTCTTAATGCTGTGTCACTGTGTATGGGGCCTCCTTTTGGAGCTTTGCTGTGGATGTGGCAGCTCTTTGTTTATTTTGAAGGGATAAGTTAAGCAGTCACTCAAGGATGGGTAGGAAAAGCCTGAGGCCGGTGATTACCACGTTGGTTTCTAATTAGGCTGGAATGAAAATAGGTCTAAATCCATTGAGTATACAATATATGTTTGCATACTCGGTAATTGATAATAATTATAGTTCCTTATAACAACAGTAAATGCCTACTTGTTATTTGGTAACCTAGGGCAAATGAGTAGGGTATTTGTTTTACTTAAGCTGACAAAACTTGTAAGAGGCCAGCACAATGACATTCCAGAGCACAGGGATAGCTGTCATTTTATCTGCTGGCTGGTAACAAAAAATACATGATTTCATAACGTTATCCTACTGAATAGCTGATGACTCACATATCTCGCTTGCTGGAAGGATCCAAGGAACTAAACATTAGCCAAAGTGTCTAACTTGGTCCTATCTCAGTGCAGTATAAATAGTCATGTACACCAGCAGCAACAGAATATCAAGTTTATTCTTGAGAAACCCATGGAAAAGTCTGACCCTTGTTTCCTTACACAGAAGAAATCACATAAAAGCAATCAAGCTGAGATTCAAAACACTTGAATACAAACACAAACTATACGATGAACATGTGTTAACTGTCAGACAAAAAGTACCTAAAACTCCTTCCTAGTTATCTAGGGAGAGAACAGGAAACACGTGGACATTTTTTATAATGGATGATTGTTAAATGCTGACCTTTTTTCTTGGGCTGTGATTTTAATGGTCAGAACTCGATTATGCAGGAAGAGGAGAGTTTTTCAGCTGCACGAATAGAATTTATGCAAAAGCGCTACCAAACCCGTAAGTCCAGTTAACATGTAGAGCAGCAGAGATTTGCAATAACACGTATGCTGAAAGAATTACAGCAATCGTACATATTCCCTGGTGTTTAGTTCTGGGAGTCAGCTACCAATGCACCAATGCAGCCCATGTAAATGTGCAACAGGACAAAATAGCACTTCAGGGACCAGTACAGTTTGGTAAACTTGTCAAACTCATTCTTAAATCGATCTACAAAGTGTCTATCTGTATGTGTATGCACCTAGGAGAGGGGGGGAGTGTTTGCCTGGTTTCCTAAGGAAGGTCAAGCTTAAGGGTTAACACTGTGTGTGTGCGTGTATGTATGTATTAGAAACTTCACCATGTATGTATATGACCATTTATCTGAACTTAAGAAACTCACGACTCTTGAATTCCAGGAAGCCAAGGCTCCCTGGTCCAGAGTCTAGCCCAGTGAGATGACATTCCAAATTGCCTGTGAAGTCCTGGATGTACATAAAGCAGTATCACCGAGAAAACCATCCCTTTGCAATGCAGACATCCCCTTTATAGCAGCTATGCAGCTGCAAGTTGATTTTGCATATTGAGAATGTTGGGGATTTGTCAGAGACTTTGCAAAGAGAGATGATCTATCTGCACATAGGAGCACCGCTGCATGCTTTATGAGCCAGCTTCATTCTGCACTTTTAGTGTTTGGGATTAAACTTTGGCAACAGATGTGGTTTGCAGGTCTGGGAGATATTTAATTTATGGGCATTCTCAAAGCAAACTGCTCAGATTTCCAAAGATTTGGAAGATTCATATGTATTTAGAAATACTTTATTGCATTACTGTGGATGAGTTCCAGATATTATGGTGACCTGCAAATGCTTCTAGCTACCTCCTTTATGATAGCCTGGATTTTAGATGAGGTCTTATTCACAACAGGCAAAGGTCCTTAACGCCACTACCTGAGAGAGCAAGAACTGTTTTGCCAGGTAGTGGGACACAGCCTTAATCTTGTTTTTTTAATGTGAATTAATAAGCTGCTTCAGCTGTAACCTAAGCTAAAATGAGTAATAAACAAGAACTTTTAGTCTTCTAGTGGATGATGTTTTACAGTGATGGACACTCATAAAAAGATTGGTCTATAGGAATGAGTGGTGCTAGCAGGCCAAGTGCTCCCTGGAAGAGAGAGAAGTAGACCAAGAACTTACGTTTCTGAAAGGGTGTAGAACATTTAAAAACGGGGGGGGGAGGGAAGAGGAAACCCCCCAGATAGTACAGAGGTTTTATTCCCTCTCATTTAAAAATGCAGGAAAATATTTTAGAAACTTAGAAGGAAAAGGGAATATCTATATCTGTCTATATCTATACGCTTTTCACAACTGGAAATGGGGAACTTCCTCGGACTTAGAAACCCCACAGTTTCACCCTCCTTTTATGCATGAGAGAAAAATGAGAGAAATAAGGGAGAAATACCCCAAAATACAAGCATGTTGTTTCTCTTCCCAGAAGCTGAATAATTGCATTGAAATAAAGGTCATCTGGTTTTGTTTTAAAATCTCTGCCAGCAAAACTTAAACAATTTCATGGAGAAAAGCATGGTTTCTTTTTTTTTTTTCAATCTGCCTCAGTATTGTTGCCTGCAGTATACAGATAATTTTGAATACACAGAATTTATTTACCTTTGTGTGACTATCCTCAGGCCACTATGTTCATTTGATGTCATATACTAAAAATCTGATATACTGCAGTCACTAGCTAGGCTGTCAAAGCATATGTGAATGCTATTTCCCATACTATCTGCCTGCATTTTCAATGTATGGGAACAACATTAGCAAGAAATACAATATTCAAAGATATAGCATGGAGCAGAAGGAAAGGAAGAAGCATTCTTCCTCATTGTCTTAAAGGCTTCCTTTAATAGTAAAATAGGAAATGGATAATTTTTGTAAGGTTAATTTATCTCACAGAAAAATATCTTAAGATATACAAGGTTAAACAGCTTTGTGTCCTAAAGTAGCAGCTGTTTATAAATCTGCATAAAGGAACAACACACTATAGATATATTCCCCAAACTATGTACCAGTTGGATACGAGTGGTTCATATTCCAGGAGAAATGAAGGCTTGCTATTCTAAAAACACCTGCAGAGGCAAGGGGAAATTGTCAAGTTATGCCAAGTTAATACTTGGTTTTTGCTATGTGAATCGCAGTTCTAAAACACTTCTTGAAGAAGCGTGAGATGGTAGTGAACAGTGACTTTCAGCAAACAAATCCTCATCTTTAAAGAAGACCTATAGAGAGAAAATGGTGACCGTCTTGACATTTCCAGATCTTCCTTTGTTCTGTCACCCAGAAGGGTGATTTCTCCACCAGCATTCAATGCTTTTTAAATGCTGAACTAGAATGATTGAAAGACTCATAGGTGCAACTTTCAGAAAGCTGGTAAGGGGCATAATTTTTTCTCAGTAGGCACCCAGAAGTCCATCCCATCAAGGACTAGAGACAGCTTCTGAGCAGAAACAGCTGTGTAAACTCCATCTGATTTTTGTCCTTCTGCAGAGGACTAGCAACAACTGCAGAAGCCAAAGATCTACATGGAAGTAGAAGGGAAAAGAAAGAGAAGGTTTTTGCTTGAATCTCTAAGTAGAGGCAATTGAAAGGTGGGAAGCAGGGTGCTCCAGAGGTCTGGTATCTTATCTATTGAAATCTAGTAGAAAGACACTGGACCTTAATGCAGTTCAAATGAGCAGAAGAGTTAGTCAGGGATACTGTAGAGGCCATTTCACACAGCCATTTCTAAAGACCAGATCCTTAGGTAGTGAAGATGTGTCTCAGTTTACTCAAATCAGTGGAACTAGGATGATTTGCACTAAGCCAAAGGACAAGCTGCAAATTTTTACGCTCACCCTTCAGTCTGTACTTGACAGCCAAGAATTTTTAGCCATTTCTTTTCCTTATTAAAAAAGATACCTTTTAAGTTGGAATCTCCAACTCAACATTTCAATAACCAATGCAATAAGGCATAAAATAGGAAATAATTGTGTCAAATTGATTTCACATCCTTTTTATTTGAGGTGCTTGCTGCAAAATTATTTACCATATTAATCAACACAAGTTCTTGAGTCAGACTTGGTTACTCTTTCTCAACCAGAATATTTACTTCTCACATAAAGACTTATAAAAGAAGATAGATGATCTAAGATTAATTATTATTTACCCAACACGAATAAAGAAAGGAAGTACCAGTGCTTTGAATGAAGCATGTAGTCAGTACTTACCGACTATGTTAAGGTACATTTATTGTATTTAAAAAGCAGGGGCAATGCTCTGCCATATTAGTTGTAGACAGGATAAACTGTAAAATTAGTATCTTTACATGTGGATATAATTTGCCCAAGTGTAGACATTTTGCTATTCATTACCAACTAGATATTAGGTTACTGAAAGCAGGACCCCTTTTTAGAAGGCACAGAATCCAGTGTTTCGTTATTGTGACTGAAAACACCTCAGCTGATGAGTAGCATCACTGACATCAGTTATATTTCACAAATAAAGTAGAATAAGTGTTTTAATAATCTGGCCTATGTAAGACTTCTATAAGAGCTGCTGCACGTATCACCATTTAAATATTTACATGCCAGACTGGTAGGAACAAATTGAAATTAAGCCTTCAGAAAATATTCAGAGACAAGAATGACCTGGGCGCAGATCCTGAGAGTGCTATTTAAGGGGAAGAGCACCCAGTTTCCCTGGCAGCCTTTGTTTCACATGAAGTAAATTACACCATATCAGAACAATACATTGCAAACTCTATGCAGGATGAGGCGGGCTTCAGTTAGAATTGCGTACTAGAGCACAACAAAGGAACAACACTGCTGGCTTGGTGAAAAGGTCAGGGACATTTTCATCTGCATTTGGTATTCTTTGAACTTAGAAAATTACACTAGAGAGAAAAGATGCTCGCGTGCTAGCACATCAAACTGCCTCGCTGCTAAACCAGGGGCCCAGCACATTAACCACAAGATCCACCCATGAGTGGGAGCCCCCTTGAAGCTCTTTCACTTCCACGAAGTGAAGTGTTCCAGGAAGAAGCTTCACGCTTGCAGAACGGGGCTGTAAATATTAGATTAAATATAAATATTGCACACTGCCATGGGTAGTTTTGGAAGATGCACTGTGAAAATTCAACTAATGCAAGCTTTTAGAAACTTTCCGTTGAATGTTATGAACAGTTCAGAAGATCTGAGGCTATGTTTGAATAAAAAAAATGAGCTGGGGAATGTATCCAGTTCCTCTGAGCTAGTGCAAGCATACCCTGAGCTAGCCCTTTGCCTTTGCAGTCCCCAGACTACCATGTCTGTCTTGACTCTATTTTTTTATTAGAGGCTGAAATTTTGCAGTAACACCTTCTCTATGTAAAATGTTACCTTCTGTTAGAAGGGTGAGAAGATACCTGAAATCCACCAAAAATTACTGTCTCTTAAGTCATCACATATGGTCTCCAGCCCTCCCTGGTAAACAATGAGCTGTTTAGATCAGAAACCATTTTGACATCATTGTGCATCCCAGTATAAAACTCAGATGACATCAAGACCAAAAGCAAATCATTGTGAAGCCCGTGTTTCACACTCAAACTAGATTAACGGGAAAAAGAACCCAACCTATGTATGAAGATTATGCTCTAAACATTTTCTTTTGAGAAAAAGAGAAGCCACTTCAGCATAAAAGTGATAGTCTAGAAGACTATTAGAATGTAATGTATATAATTGGTCTAGTTATTTTAATATCAACTTTTCCTTGAAATTAAATAATGATTTGTAGCCTGGTGGTGGTTTTAGGCCAGGGTAACTTTTTGCCATTATGGGGTTAGAGATCAGGAATTATGCAATAATTTCAAGAGTTTGTCCTTAAAGATCAGTTTACTAATTGGCTGGCCAAATATTTCCTTAAAATTTCTTTTTGGTAGCATTTAAAACTATGATTTTGAGGGATTTTTTTATTTTAAAGCTTTTTGTTGTTGTTGTTCTCCAAAGGAGAAGAAAGACAGAGACATGATTTCAGTACTAGCAGTAAAGACCTCAGTGTTGAGCATGTTCAGCCGTTCCAGTTATGTCAAACGTCGTGTAGCCGCAGATTTCCCAAGGAGCATTAGCAGGCATTGACCCTCTAGCCAACAGCAGTGAGTATGGTGAATCCTCCCAGGATGTGGGTGGGTGTTTCAATTGCACAGCTTTGCACATGTCCTAGTCACATCAGGGCCATCCTCTGCACCTAGCACAAGGGGTGCCCACTGCTTGCCAGTGAGCGGAGGAATGTGATTAATGATGTGGTGAACCCTTTTTCTTCTCAATTTATTAGCAAATCTATGAGGAAGGACAGACAACTTTTGGTCCTCATGCATAAAGACCCATGGGCTGCTGATCTCCCAGCACAGAAGAGTTTATCCCTCCCAGAAGATATAAACGCACTGATGACGAACCATGACTGCCTGCCAGCAAAAAGGAAAGATAATCTTCCCTTCTGTGTTATGACATTCAGCAGGATTGAGTTCAGTGAATGAATAAAGCTTCTTCAGTGACACAGCTAGTCCCTGCCCAGTGAGTCCTGTGTTCCTAGAAATGTGTAGAAATGTTTGGCAGAAGCTTCAGAGGAACCATGGCATCTGCTTATGCCCCTCAGTCGGCTTAAGGAGCAGATGGCCCCACCTACATTTCTTGCATACTCCTGGGAAGTCTGCTAAGCCTCTCATAACTGAATGAGAAATGGTTGCACAAACAAGCTCCCGTGAGCACAGTGAGGTACTTTGCAGACTCCAAAGCCAGAAGGCTTAGGCTAGACCTTCTAAGCACTGACAAGGACTTAGCAGATGTCTGGCAAGCAAAAAGGTGGCATATAAGGATTCCTTGTATAGTGCAGTTTTGTGGGTATGGAGTCAAGCCAGGATGCAAACTGTAGTTAGGTACCTGCCATGGAGTCGAGACTTACTGTTGTTGCACCTTCAATATGAGCAGAAGCCAAAGCAAAGAGTAAGTAAGGGCTGGTTTTACTAAGCAGTTGGGTGAGGATCATTGTGCTGCATGTCTCCATTCATCCCTCTGTCCTTTTAGTTATTGTCCTATTGTCCTACTGTGCCCAGCGTGCAACCTAAATCTGAGTCTAGCCTTCCTAGCAGGCTAGCTGCAGTTCAGAAGGCTAAAACAGCAGGCTTCACTCTTTTGTGAAGAATCATGGTGAAGCATTTGTCACAGCTGGCACTACACAGCAAACTTTCTGAGAGTCCACTTTGGTGCAGCTCTGCATTGCAACCTACAGAACAGGAAAACCACATCCTTTCTCAATGTGAGCATATGACCTAGAAACTCCTAGTGTGAGGTGTGATTTCACCCTAAGAAAACAGAAAGACACATTTTGTAGCTGCAGCTAGCAAGGTAGTTAGATTACTGGTGCAGAGAGTAGGATATTGATGCAGAGGTTACTGAATCAGTAATGGATTTAGGGGTCTTTTGTCAAGTACAGCACAAATTAGTAGAAACAGAAAGCAACTGAAAAGAGTTGTTTCCCTCTACTGTATCTTTGCCTTCTGTGTGCATTCCATCAAATGAACAGGCTTTTCAGAAGTCCTGGGAAAACCTTACTGGCTACTTTGTGCTCTGAGATGCTTGATTGCAATGAATAATTTTCTGTTCCTTGCTGGACCAGGGAAGAGGCTACTTTGTATTTACAGGATAAAAGTGGCAGAGGTCATGGCCGCCTAAGCAAGCAGGCTGTGACAATTTCACAATGGCTGAATTTTCACTTGGCTGAAGCTTAGGGACCAGAAACTGGCCCGGATTTTTCTACTACTACCAAATCTCTCCTGCTCCCAGAATTCCTGGACCAAAATTTTACATGGAAACAGCTCAAACATATTTTGAAGATATGACAATTATCATTTTATGTGTTTTCTCCTCTGCATGTATGGTTTCTGCCAGAAGAAATGCATTTGTGGACAGGGGAGATGCAGGTCCGAAAATCCAGCTCAGCTTTGCTGAGCCAGGACACTCAGATATTTTTGGCCATGATCCCAGCATTCAGGGGTTGGATTCAAAAGGCTCAGACACCCAACTCTCAGCTGTCCATGCATGGGTGGCCGTAATGTAATAGGATGTATTGAATACCCCTGCCTTCCTGGAGTATCAGCTATATGTCAGCTGGGATACCCTAAGATACTTGTACATCAACTCCACACTTGGGCAACCCAGACCCACCGCTAGCAGCCCCACATTTACTTTTGAAAATCTAGCCCTCAAACACTCACATGCTTCAGCGAACTGAACCTCCAAACCATTTTAATTTTTGAGGAGAAGGTCAACACAGACCTGAGAGCAAGGGAAATCCAGCTAGGTGCTATTTGTAGCATTACAACACAGCCAAGGATATAATGGAGGAGATTCAGTGAAGATACTGCAGCCCCATCAAGCAATGTCTGTGCTCCCCTATTAAGCAACGTTGTCACAGCCGAGTAGCCAGTCGTCCCCACCATTCAGCTCATGGCTGCCTGTACCTCAGCTGTTTTGCACTTCCTCCATGACCATGAGCAAATCACCAAGTGACTCATTTTTCCTTCCTGCAAAATACTGACGGTACTACTACTCTATCTCAAAGAACAGCCAGCCGTTCAGAGATTGCTGACCTACCACATAGACCAGAGAAAAACCTGTAGTAGAAGATGCAGTAAATTTTTTTAAATGCAAGGGACTACACGATCAAATAGGTGTGTAACATCTCTGCCATATATAGTTCTAGGTCAATAGGTATTAAAACACTGGAAGGTGTTCTTTTAACCAAATTTTAATCACAGTGTGGTCAATAAACCATTGACAGACTATAACAGATGCAATCCTTTCCTTCTTTTCCTCTGCTAAAGAACACAGCTAAATGAACCAACTTCTTCTCCAGTACTCCTTTTCTCATATTAGTCATGGTCATGGTCTAGAGATGGGTTCATATTAGCATCTCAGCAGTTGTTTTCTAGCCTCCTCTGGTCCATAAGTGTCACTCTCTGCAATCAATTAATTTTTGAAACCTTGAAGGAATGCATCATAGAGTCATGACTAGCAGGAACAAAAATTCAAGAGATGATTTTTCTAATAAAATGGAGCCATGATACGAGCAAAAACAATAACAAAACCCAAATTATTTTGAAAAGAAATTGGCCAACCTCAGAAATATCACAAATTGTTTGTAAATAAGTAATGGAGAGAGAAGGATGCAAAATTCATCCAGCTCATATGAGCCATCTGGCTCTGAACTTTGGAACTTAATGCTGATATGAAAAGACAGGTCCTTGATTAGAGAGAAAGTAGTTGCTGCTTTGAAGGCTGGACTCACTCTTAAGCTAAATCTCCTCGTATCCCAACAGAATTTTCTATATTCAACTACATCATTCATGGTGAGCGTTTAGAATTCATCTATGTGACTTCATCTGTATGTAGTAAGTCAGAATTATTACCCTACACCTACAAATGCAACTGTCATCTACTTCAATATAAGCTTTATCAGCTGGACTGGTACCAAGAGACAGTAATCGCTCATAAAAGTGAGAAACTTCAGTATAGCTTGCGGATTCTCAACACCACCAAGATCTTGTACAAATCAAAGACAGATGCAGTCTTTAGGATGTATGGCTAGTTTAATTAAGTGACTATATCGTATATGTCTATAAAAATGGCACACCCAATATATTTTAGATTATCTGGGGACACCTGCTTACGTAAAATACATCCGAAGTCTAGAACCATGACTATATAAATGTCACGTGTGTTTGTTTTTGTTTTCTGAAATGCAGACAAACCCTGTAAGAGAAAATGACATGACAAACATTAAAGCAGAGCTGAAAGCTGTCCAGAGCTGCAGGTGGAAAATCTCTCTGCATCAGGTGTCTTTCATTGTATCACTGTGCAAAGAAAAGGTGGAAAGATACAGATGCACTTTTTATTTCTCCATATATTTGGGTGAAGGGTTGATAAATAGCAAGAAGGGATATAAATTCACAAGTCACAAGTTTTTAAAGAACTCTCTTATTTACCTAAAGAGTGAAATAATGAAATAACCGCTGCCAGCCTCAAAGAACAGAACAGAACTGAGGTCAGCAAATAGAGCAGCCTCAAAGCCTGAGGGAAGGGGGCAGAAGGAGCACTTGCTACTCACCATATGAATGGCAAGCAAAGAGAAAAGCAGACCTGACCTTTCAGGGAGACCTGGAAACAGCCCCGAGAGCGCTGGTCATTAAAACAAAACAAAACACACAGAAAGGCATTAAGAAAACCCCACTCCAATGGGAAGAGGAAGTGGTTTAAGGGGATTAGCTCCTGAAAAACAAAGCTCCACTCTTCCTCAGACTGCTGAGAAGTCCCAGAAATATTCTTCTATAACACTGATGGGGCTGTAAAAACGGACAAATGTTGGCAACTACTCAACAAATGATAGTAATGGGAGGTGACATCTCTGGATCTCAACCAGCTAGCACACAATTGTCTGATTTTCATGCTGCGTCAAATTAAATTTAGACTTTAGCGCTTTGCTTGTCTTGCACCGAGCAGAACAGAGAAGAACATTTACAACTTTACACTGACTTTGACCTGCAAACACAAATGCCAGCCAGCAAAAACTAGTGCTGAATCACTTCTTTTCCCAGCTGCGACCTTCTTACCCTCTTTCCCTTTCATGTTGGTCCATTTCTTCATGAGTGGCTCTCATGCATCTATATCACAGAAGCATTTCAGAAGACTGGGTGGATTTGTACCTGATGAGCTGCAGGGAAATTTTCTCAGTGAGGAGCCTCTCATGGTGGGCAACAAACACAATTCCCCTTTTCTGACAGTCCTTCTGCAACAACCATAACAGCAACTACAAAAACCACAACAGCCTAGTACCCTGTTTCACAAAACTGAAATGCCCTAAAATCTCGGGATGTTACAAGCAGACACAGTGGCAGGGCATTCATGGATACAAAATAGGCATCTGTTTTGCCTTGGCACTTTAAGACTGGGATAGCTGACTAAGTATTCTCTGTTTTGAGACTAAACAGATGATACTGTGGAGCCACAGCCACACTTCAGACAGCTGTGCTAGGACCGGGATTACACCCTCTCATTCTTTTACTGAAGTAACAGCATCTTCAGCTCTGCAAACCCAGCTCATCTGGAAGTACCACTATTGAGACCGGACACTTTAAACGCATCAAGGCAAAAATATCAATCCCTTGAACTTCAAAATTATTCAGAGAGCTGGGCTTTAAAATAGGAGGGAGTTTAGGGACTCAAAACAGGGCTGAAGTTAAAGTCCCTGAAGTTGGTTAGTTGGTTATGTGACTTCAGGAAACTCTGAATTTGAATCTAAGACTCAACAGAGAGCAGCTGTAGAGCTAGATGAGGAACAAGAGGTATCAAAATGAAAGTAGGCAATACAAGTTTCAAGTAACTGCATGGGGACTTTTGGAGAAGAGGTATTGGTATGACTAGATGCTAGATTAGATCTGAATTACTCTGAGTTTACCACAGAAGAAGAGGGGGTGTCTAATACCACCTACTTCTGCTTAAGCTGGAAATAGGAGAAAAATTCCCTCTGCTTGTGGTATTTTGGCACTTTGGGTTCTGAAGATCAGTATACAGAGATGAATAAAAGTGAGGGAAAGGCCTGAAGCAGAGCTCCACCCAATATACATAAATGTGATAACTCACTGCAGATGGTGGAAATTTCATGGGTAAGTTCAATGGGAGATGGACACCGGGTCAAAAAAAGCTATGACGACTTCTCAAAATCTTGAAAAACATAACTCTTCTGGAACACAGTTCTGTGGCACAAGCACACAAAGACTCATCAAAGACCCAGTTCAGTGTAGCACGCACATACAAATGAATAAGGAAGGACTTGAGCACGCGTGTGAAGTTAAGCATGCGTTCAATCACTCTGCCGAACACAGGGCATAGGTTCTACTCCCTAGCAGTCATTTCCCATGTGGAAACCCTTGTCAGGGAGAGAAAGGGAAGAGGGAGTGTTGTTTAGCATGATATTTTTAGACAGATTATTAACGGAATATTTGTTAAGCTCTCTTCCACCCCGACTCCCCCCTGCCCGCTGTCTGGGTTTTGTGTGTGTTTTTTTAATGGTTAGCAATGCATCACAGTATGGCTGCTGTTTAAATATTTGCCTGAAAAAAACCTAGTCTGTACTTAAGAAAAGTGGTTTGGCACAAACCAGACATTTTCAAACATCCATTTACCAGATGGATCACTTTGTTCAATTACCAAGAAAAAAAAAAGATGGCGAAGGAGTTGAAAATCGAGTGGAATGTTCCTAAGCACACAGCATTGTTTACTATCTGCATGTCTCCTGGCATCCTGTGAGAAACTATCAATAAGCTCTTCAAAAATGTTCCTCTCCTTTAAAGAAGTCTGCATTTTTAACAAGAATAAAAAGGCAGTAAATATACTCTACAATAGCCTGATGGAAAAATGTGCTAAAGTATTTCTATAAATCAAATGTAGCAGTTTGGCATTAGCTCTGAGGCAGTAAATTTAGTAAATTAGGACCAGATGATTTTAAAATAGAACCTTACATAACTTTCTACTGTGATATATATTTTTTTTTTTAATTTAACACAAGTTTGTCTGTCTTCATAAAGTTATCTTGGCTGCTACCAGAATGTGGTTTGGTCTTTAAGAACTATATTTTTTGTTACTTATCAAATAATGTTGTGTGCAGAATGTTTTAAATATGAAAGTAAGGAGGGGAACAGATTTCTCAAAAGAAGGAAAAGGCAATAATCTGTACTGATCCACATAAGGTGTGGGGTGCTTTGTATCCCTAATGCCCCTGACTATTTCCCTCTCATTATTTTGATTAATAATAGTCTATTTCTCTGTCCATCTTCCTTTTCTTGCCCTCCTTCCCTTTTCCTAAAATTCAAAGAAATGTCTCCCTCCATTCCTCCCCACAGTGGTTACAACCTGGTCCGATGGTCTTTCCTTTCGCCCATGTGCTTAGGTCTGGAGTCACTATTTGGGACCTTGCATTTCTTACGCTTTCCCACTTTTGATCTCTGCACCTGAAGATCCATCCCTGAGAAATAAGGAAAATGAAATTATAAGACCAGCCTAAGGAGCCTATTCTACCAGGTTTAGTCCAAATCTTTTGACCGTGAAACCTGCTCTCCCATACATCTTTGACTTTCATGTTTCTGAGCCAGTGTGTATACCGCCACATGGTCATGTCAGACCACTGCTTATGTTCTGGGGAGAGGGAATTGCATATGTATGACCTTCATGACCTTCTTTTTGGGCAAACACCCATCCATACCACAGTCTTTCACTGCAAGCAACAACTTCTAGAATAGCTACTATGGACCAATCCCACGGCAGCTGCGCTCACTACAGCGCTCTACAGTGCCCTACTTTTGAAAGCATGACTAAGGTCCTTTTAAAATGCCTACTTACTGTTTTGAGAGCCAGAGCCAACACACTCTATCTCAAACCTTTAAAGTTAAAGGAGAGTCTCTCCAGTACCCTGACACTCACAGGGATGTTTAGCAATGGCTTCCAGACGTACATTCTCTCGGACCTTACGGCACAACAAATGAGCTAAGCCCCTCCTCAAAAGCCATGAGCACACGTGGAGACAGATCTTTACAGCTCCCAGAGATGGCTGAACTCTGAGAAGGTGAACTTGACTCATGTCAACCCTTATGACTCAAGCCCTTATCAGACTTCAGGAGAAAACACCATGAGTCAATTGGGATGTGAGGGAAAGGGCAGACAGAGAAGAGAGCGTAGGTGTTGAAGGAGAGACCAGCAAACTGTTGTGTGCAGCCTTCCTTTCATGTGATCCCAAGACTGGTGCTTCTATCAGCTGTGCAAGTGTAAGTATCCAGACTGAATCAAGCAGAGAAATAACTGTGGTGGATACTCGTGAGAGCCGAGTTATCTGCAAGGGCTTCCTCCCTCAGCAGAGACAGTCTACTATGAGGAGCCAATTAAGTCAAAGCCAAGGCTCGCGATGCTATGCAGCGTGGGCCAAATCCTGGTCCCAGTGAAGTCGAGGGAAGCTTTGCCAATGGGAATGTGCTCTGTCCTTTTCACCCTATCTTTGGCTACCCTGTTGCTGGAAGCATTCAGAGTTTGCGAACGATAGCAATGGAATAGAGATGGAACAGAGTTCCCACGTTCCTCCTAGTATTGTTTCCTGAGAGTCCTGCAACATGCTGTAATGCAATGATCTTTTCTTTAAACAACATCAGACTGGGTTGCTTGTTAAAAATAACAGAAGAGGAGGAGGGGTTTGGAAATCAGTCATTTTCCTTTAAAGAATGATTTTGGGAGAGTAGACCATAAACGGATTTAGATGGCAGCAAAGATAACCATTTTTGGCAGTTTTGTGGAGATGCAAATTTACACTGAGTATGAGATGAGAGCTTAAATACCAACACCCAAAGAAGAGAAAAATAAGTCAGACAGTGGGAGACACTTCACGTGCAGTTCTCTGGTGTTATGGACATCAGCTGACCTCCACAGATCTGGCTGAGGCAAAAGACAGAAAAGATGATAATTTCCCTATCCTCCCTCTAAACACCTCCAAAAGAAGCAAATTTCCCTGAAATTCCTCAAGCCTCAAAATACCTCCAGGCTGAGAATTCATGGGAAGCTTGGTGATGAAGGCAAAACAGGACTTTTCCCCTTGTGTTGATTTTATTTTGTTTTAAATCTCTAAATTGCATTTTATTAGATTTTCATTTTTGCTTCCCCACCTCCCAGTGGAAAGAACTGGTTGCTGGCTAGTGGACAACTGAGCTGCTGGCCCTACCAGGGAGAAATGCTTTTGGTGCTATGAAAGAGCTGCTGGTGAGAGATGGGGAGAGGGTAAACATGAGGATATAAACTATAACCACAGCTTTGCTAAAAGAAGTGTGGGAGATATACAACTAAAGGTTCCTAAAACCAGAGAGAACAAAAATAACAGGCTTTGCAAGCAAAATGGACACAGCTGGCTTGCCCAGTCACAGGACGATTCCTTGGGTGATATATAAAACTGACAGACAATTCACAGTCAGGAGAAACTCTGTTTTAGGGTCAGTTTCAAGTTTTTGCCAAGTTAATGTAGTGCGCATTTTGCAAATCACGGGGAAGGGGAGAGTATTTAGACAAGGGTTTCTTTGGTCCCGACTTCCTAAAATGGGGCCAAGATGCAGAAATGCTCTGCATAGAGGATTCATGGGGTTTCAAGGATTTTGATAGAGTATTTTAAATGTATCTAATAGATGTGTAAGGACTTCGATGCACACCCCTCTTTATATGCCATTTTGTAGCTTCGTGTTTCTGCACAACCTCCTTCCACACAAATTCAGAGGAAAGCGCGAAACCGCTGGCACGTGTGTTTGGAAGCGGGGCTCTCCACCCTGTCGACCGCAGGACTGGGAAGGCAGGAGGCGAGGGAGAGGTAGGCAGGAGGAGAAGGCAGGTGCAGAGCACCAGAGGCTGGAAAGAGCAGAGCCGTATGTTATAGCGTTCAAGACAGCTTCTGAGGGTGGGAATTACTGCATATTACTCTGTGTGTATGTGTGTGGAGGCAAGAGAGATTGCGCCTGCTGAGAAGAAACTTACTGATGCTAGTCTACAAAACCTTATCCTTCTAGACATCGAATGGGATGTCACAGGGAAGTGAACCTTTTTACTCCAGATCACTGTTTCCTACTTAATTGTCCACACTCCTGCTTTCATGAAAGAACTCCTTTGTGGGTCAGTTATGTGCTATTTGAGTCAGGACTTCGTTCCCACAAACCTAGTATGCTGGACGCACGTATCCAAAAGAGCCTGGGGTGTTTCCAAACTGGGATCATAGTGATGTGGTGGGCTGGTTGCCCTCCACAAAAAAAAACACCACCAAGAAAACCCAAAACAGACAAACCCACCTTACTCCATTCACTCCTATTTTAACCATTTTAATACCTGGTGGAATAACGTAACATGATACACATGGATAAAATCTCAGCTCCAGAGTTTCTCCCAAACTGGGGAAAGTTCAAGTAGAAAGTTCAGGTAAAGATCTGAGCTTTTGGATGACATCACTATGACTTCTTATGACTGCAGGAAAAGCTTAACATGCCTCAGCTTTGTGCCTAAGTTTCTCATCTGAGGCAATTCCGGTTCCAATTCTGGATTGCTTTCATCTTAAACGAGCTGCGATGTCTAAACATACATTTCCTCTTGAGCAACTTCCCTGTATTGCATTTGTCATATTTCATCCACACAGTTGTGAACCAGAGAGAACAGAAACCTTTTGCAGTCTCCATAGTTGTGCTATTTCTCAGCTTTTCTTAAGAAAAACAAACGAAAAAACTCCTCTTTTGGCATCAGTAGGTTGAATGGCATGCACGCCACACGTCTGGAAGCAAGCCTGTATTTTTTAACCCATGTATTAAAAATATTCAGTGCCAGAGGGGAAAATAAAGGAGTGTATTCTGCGATCACGACAGTTAGACTGGTTGGTTTGTTTGGGAAATGAATAAGCCTTTGACAGTATCTCTGGAAGGAATAGGCCAGTGCGTGCTCCATCCTGACATTCTTCTCCCTCTCCAGTCTTCCCCACATACCTTACATTCTTCTTCCCCTCCCAGCACCACCAGTTTGTGGGCAGGCAAGCACCAGGGACCCAATCTGTCGTACACCTGCACCCACCCTGAAGGCACCGGCTTCTGCCATCTCTTCACCCAATGCCCCAGTGTTATCTCCACCTGTGCACCTATCAAGGTTCACAGAGCTCTCACTTGCCTTGGCTTTGCAAAGCACCTGTGGCAGCTCAGCTATGATCGCTGCTGTCTTCCACAAACTCCTTCCAAGGCTGCTGAGAACATGAAGTCCCCCTGACCCACGTGCTCTGCAGCAGCTGGACGGCTGGAGAGCTGCTCTGCTCCACAGACCTGGAAAAGCTATTCTTTTCCATCCTCATCTGCAGTTAGTACTCACCGTTGGACCAGAGATAAATTTAATTTCTATTTAACATTTCCTCCTCTCCTTTCTCCAGGGTGAGGTGGGTCCCTCATGCTGTTTTAATAGTGATTCCACTGTTTCCCTTCCCTGTGTTCATTTTCCCCTGAGAAGGTGACCGTCTGCTTCTCACAACAAGCGAAAATTGTACTGGTATTTATTTTCCTCCCCCCACTCCCTGCCTTTTTTTTAAAAAAAAAAAATGAACAGACTTTTCAGTTTTTATTCACTGGGTCAGACTGGTGGTTTAGTGATAGCCAGCGCCAGAATAGCTAAACTCCAACTGCCTTCCATGATTTCTCAAGCTAACAAAGGCTGGATTCATTTTCAAAACCTTTTGGGTGGGAGGACACCAGCATGTTTCTTTCTGGCTGGCATTTGAAGCACAAGAGAGAGGATAGAGGGAGCTGCATTTATTCCCTTTATCTGGAGGAGGGTCACTAAACAGGGCCTTGATGGTTGCCTTACAAAGTTAAATGAGCGATTCCTGAAGAAACACTGCATAAAGTGCCCTTCTTGAGAATGTGAACAGCCTTTGTGCTTTATTGTGAAGGGGGGTGGGATACCAGTAAGATTCATATATATTAAAGGAAATGTAGAATTCTAGAGCACGGCAAGTGAACGAGCTCTGTGGTTAAAAGGCATCCTAGGTAGAATGGCAAAGGACAGTCAAATTTAAAAAGCTCCATCTATTAACAATTTTTATTCTCACAATTCGACCCTTTTATTTAAGCCTGACCACTACAGCAATCACTACCCAGCCCTCCGTCTGCCAGGACAGACTTTGCTTACTGTTAAATGGAATAGACGGCTTGCTTGAAAAGATTTCCATCACTGGTCAAAGAAAAACAGAGCAGACTTTGTTTTGGTTTGCTGAAATGCAAAATATTCCCTTCTTTGGGTGAGAATGAAATCTTTTTCTCATTATCTCCCAGTGAGGTGGGAGAGGGGGCCTTTCTGTGCAGACAGACACAGAAGCCTGCCCACATCAGTGGTGAATTTTTGTTAACGTCCTTTTCAGGAAACAGCAGCGTTTCATCTTTTTTAACAGATTTGTCCATGCAAGCAAATTCCACCATTCTGAGTATGTATAAAACCATTTTATACTGAAGAAATTCCATCCACCGCGTACCCGCTGAACCGGTCTGGGTAGCGTTATAGAGGCGGCGGGACGAAGGCTAATTACGACGACTCCTTTGCTCGTAAAGTACAGTGGCACTGTAACTAAATCAACTTTAATCCCAATCCCCTAGCCAAATATCACAGCAAGAATTGATGCAGATGCCGCACAACATTATCCAAAGGATAGTTAGGCCTTTGTGCAGGGGGAAAAAGAAAAGATAGCTCAGTGTTTCCTAAACGAGACCCTTCCTGAAAAGACTCTCTCAACTGTGAGGGTGACGCTCTGCTGTGTCTCTCTTTGCTCAGGTTGTGTCATGGGGAAACAGGAACAAGGGATTTTTGTTCAAGTAACCTCTCAGAGCAGGATATCTGTCTCGTGTTCTTCTCCTATCAGTTGTCGCAGGGCAATAGCTGGCTGATTTGCTTCAACGGGTATTCCCTTCCCAGCCCGGCTGACAGCTCCGTTTTCATGTTGTGTGCTGAGGGTTGTGGCAGGCAAGCTGCAAAGCCTGGCTGATGAACAGTCCCTGTGGCTGTCCCACCATTCTCCCTGCTGCCGTCCCCCACATACCCCAGAACCCCAACTGGCAATCAGGAGGGCACAAGGAAGACACAGACCAGCGGTGCGGTGAGAAATAAAGCAAGCGATAAGCTCACCAGAATGGTGTATGGGAGTAGGAGGCAAGCAGTAGGTCACCCAAATGAGCAAAGAGTAATATTAATTGCCCTCAGCAAAAGCAAAGAAATAAACAAAAGCCATTGATGCAGGCACAAGACTAAGTCACAGAACCCATTTGCTACTCTGCTAGAATTGCAGCGGCATAAAATATTAGGCAGTGAATCAAGCCATTGCTGTGCTGTGAAGCAAAAAGACACATTACATGAATCACCCTCCTGAGAACTTCAATAGGGCCCTGTAGTTATAAATCCTGGCAATATAGCTCAAGTTGCCTCTACAAGCACAGACATCAGTAACGCCAGGTCTTGGCTTCCTCATCAGCATGTTCCATTGTATAATTGAGCTGATTATCCAAGGCAACCAACTCAAAACTTTCCTAAACTACGCCTGAAATACAATATTACATAGTAAAGGCATAGCAGCCGACAACGTCGTCAAGAAAAGCAGCGTGCTTGCACTAACCACAAACGTGCGCTTGCCACAGTCCTGACTCCTTATAGTAATGTGTCAAGGTTAGGGGATCATATATACAAATCTCTCTTTCAAGGTATATCTAATTCCTGATATTCATGATAGATCAGGGAGCTCTGCCATGCTGCCAGCTCTGCTAGAAGTGTTGCACTAAGCGGGAGTGTTTCACCCCTGGGGAAATTTAAAACCCCCTCAAAGTGCAAAGAAAACCTAAGACAGTAAACGGAGTAGGGAGGGAGGGTGCGTGAATAAAACGGGCAGTGGAACTTCACTGAGGAGCTGGCGTGCGACAGCAGTCTCTTTTTCTCCCTGTAAAATACCAATTCTTGTACCTGCTTCTTCAGAATTGTAAAGTATAGCTATCAACACTCATAGACTTTGTGTTTTTGTGCCCAAAGTGCCATTCCAGTGGCATCTAATTAAAACTTTTTAATATGAGATATGGAGAGCGATAAAGGCAAAACGATATATACAAGGGAACAACCCAAATAGAATTTTACATTAACACATCTGTTACCTGACATTAAGATCAGTCAGGGATATTTTACATGCATTAAAAGCAATACAAACCAAAACAAAAGCAGGAGGCACAGCTTTTCAAATGTGCTATAGGTTTCGTAATGTGATTGTAAAGCATTCTCAAAAAGGCAATTCACCAATTACATGAAAAGTATCGCTATCGGCAGGATGACTGGAAGCCAGATGCACTCTGCATTTAAATATAGGTGAAGTCAGAAATATGATTCTATTTTTCTTATTTTTGTCTCTGACTTACCCAGTTCTTATTAATGTGAGTTTATAGTCTTTAATGCATTTATCTTCATTACAATGGTGCCACATAAAGAGATTATACAGACCTTATTCAGGGAAAGGGATTTGGATGCTGGACCAATACCATACTAACGCCTTAGCCATTGTGTCCTCTGTAATTAGGAGAAATTTTCTCTTCCTGAGAGGAATTTTTATCCTTGATGGGCAAAAACATGCAAAAAAAATTTAAAAGGTCAAACTCTACAGCTGAGAAACACTCCAAAGAGATTTGCAGTCTCCCAGTAGTAAGCAGGTTATGCATAATCACTGGAAGAATTATTTTCTTAAATAAAGTGTATAAGGACACAGCATACAAATGAGCTGTATTCTCTCGAAGCTACCCAAATTTATTCTGATGCTACACTTAAAACAACACTGTCCCAAACTCAGCACATATAAAAACCTTATCTTTTTCAAGTGTCTTCTTGGAAAAGCAGAAGAATCAACAGCAACAACAGAAACATAAAGAAAAACCCAGAGAAAAAAACCCTATGAGGGGTTATAGCCAGTGAAGCCATAGCACTGCATAGGAAGCCCAGGCACAGTGGCATGCTCTGCACTGCAAAAAGCAGCAGCTCACTTTTCTCACTAATAACCGAGACATCCTTTGTACTGACAGAGACTCATACCGATGAACTATTAGGGCATGTACAGTCAAGAAGACAGTACAGAAAAAAAAAGTGTTTGCATTCATTTAGTAAATTTGTACAGTACAGCTGCATATTTTATGCTGGAACTAGAGAACAGAGGAGTTTGCAGCTAAAAGTATGACATTATTTAGAAGCCATGAAGCCATTTTAGCAATACAATCCCTCTCTAGAGGATTAGTCACATGAGAATTTAAGGGTATCACTGTACTATGGAATCAAGTTATGTTTGTAATCTGGTAGTACAAGATTATTCTTTGCTCTTTTTCTTTAGGCCTCTAGAAATAGTCTTGAGTCCATCTGTGACCTAGAAATGTTGGTTAAGATCCAACTTGGGCAAAAAGGAGAGAATTTATTTCTACTTCATCTGAACAGGCTGGAGTACGTCCCATACACAAAGATTCCTATTATGTGCACCATATTAATCATGCCTGATTAAGGCGTCTGACTTAAAAAGCATGGAGGATCACCACAAGTTTATTTTCCCTGCTCGTTCCTGCCCCCAAGATACCAGAGTTAATTATTACTCTCTTCCAAATAATCCTTGTTCGCCACAGCCACCCTCTGTAACGGACGTCCCTCGATCATTAAAGCCATCTTGGTCTCTGGTGTCGAGTGTTTGAACAGCAGGCTTTCGCGGGCCCAGCGAACACTTAATGTTTTGATTCGAGAGGTAGCAGCTGAAAGACCCGTCTTTTGGGGACAAACCGCAACAGAAACTGATCGGAAAGGCGGAATGAAGCAGAAGAGAGTGTTCAACCCCTCCAAAGGGCGGTTACAGAAGGGGTCCAGCAGCAGCAGGGCCCCCGGCGCCGTCCTGCCCAGCGCCGGCCCTGCAGGCCCAGGCCAGGCTTCGAGGGGCTTTCTTGGTGCCGCGCCACTTTCGCCGCTTCGGAGCCACTCTTCCCAGGGCTGCCTTCACCGACAGCCCGGGCGCTTTGAACCTTGACAAGGCCAGAACCTCCCCCCGCAGCAGAGGAGGCGGCAGCCCCGGGGCGGGGGGGTGGGGGGTGGTGGCAGACAGAAAGCCTTTTGTTCCGAGTGTCCGAGAACTCGAAGCGAGCGGCTGTGAATCGGCACGGGCGAAGCCGCTGGGTCAGAGGAAGGCTGGCCGGCCGCCCTCGCTCTGAGGGGGCGGATTCCCCTGCCTCCACACGGGACCGGGGTGCCGCTCACCCCCGGGCGGCGGCTCGACTCGGCAACTCTCGGCTCCGCTCGGCTCCCCTCGGCGCCCCCGCGCTAACGGCCCCGCCAGCTGCGACCGGGGGCGGGGCCGGGTAGAGCCCACCTTCTCCCCGAGCAGTGGCCAATGGGAGGAGCGCTATGCAAATGAGGTGTGTAGCCTGGCGGCGGGGCGCGGAGAAGCAGCGGCGATGCGGCGGGAGGCGGCGTAGCTGCGTGCGGCCCCCCTCAGCGCTCCGCAGCCATGAAGCACAAGGTGAGAGCCGGGACCGGGACTGGCACCGGGGCGGCCGCCGTCCTGGGGCTGGGGCGAGCGTTCAGAGTCTGGCGGGCCCGTCAGCGCAGCTGGGCGACTCTGGCTGAGGGGCGGGCGGCCGGCTCGGGGGTCCTCTCAAGCACCCTCCTCCCCTCAGGGCAGGCGGGTACAGCCGTTGGCCCGGCCAAACCTCCCCCCGCCTGCTCCGGCGCCGGGTCTGCAGGCGCGGACCCCCCACGGGAGGTGCCCGGCGTGGGGTACGAGGCGACGTGGAGCCGGGGGAGAGCCGCCGGGTGCTCCGGGGGCGCTCGCCGTGGTGAGGGGGGAGAAGGGGTGTTGGTGCGGTGCGGGTGCCCGGCCGGTGGCGCGGCCCCTCTCCCGCCTGGCGCCGGGTAACGGTGCGAGGCCGGTGCCTCGGGAGGGGCGGGTTTTCGCGCGGGGATGCCCAGCGTGGGTTTGGGACAGGTATGGCTGTTCTCCCCGAGGAGTAACGCACCCGTTTTCCAGCCCTTTGTGAATGCCTTGTTAGCACGGTGCAGGTTTTTCAGGGCTGCCTGATGGGTCACAAGCAAGGGGAAAGAAAAAAAAAAAATACAACCGTATATTAAAAAAAAAGGTAGTCTGTCCCCCTTTCCTGTGTTAAATAAGTGATTTTAGCTTAACCTTTTACCAGAGGGCTGGCTTTTTTTTTCTTTCAAAAGACACAAATGTGGAGGCTTTCATCCTAATATTACTTTAATTAAAAATGTCTGGGCAAGGTACTGAATTGCCCACAGGGCATTAGATTACTGTACACACATACCCTAATCGTGTGTGATTGGAACAAAAAAAAAAAAAGAGGAAAGAAAAACTTGCCTTCCTCTGCCAAAAATAACTTGAACATCAAAAAAAAAAGGTGATTTCCAAATGTCATGCGTTATATACTTACTTGGAGACTAACTTGCTTTGGAAGTGAAGTCTGTCTTCTTACTGAATTTAGACAGTGTAGTGTAGAAGAGTCCTGATGCTATAACATTGTATAAGGCTTTTGAACGTGGGTAGAGTGAGATGTGTGAGTGGCACCTAGGCAAATATACACTGATTTTCATGCTTTTTCCATATATATCCTAGTTCAGTCCAAGCTTTTAGGATCTCTGATAATTCTGAATTTTCCCAAAGTTTGGTTAAGTTTTCATAGCTGCTGCCAGTTTCTCCATCTCATGGTGGTTAAGAATAACCAAGAAAAATAAATTGTGTAAGATACAGACAAAGATACACTGTGACTTTGAAAATTTTGATCTGGAACTTATGGGGGTTTTTTTTTCTGTCTTAATCAACTGACTGATTTGAAGTCTGAGATCTAATTAATCTCCTGTCCCTTTCTACTCCCCCTCAGATCAGCTCGGGTAGACTTTATACCTGCTTATAAAAGCTGTAACTCTTACTACAAAATGTTAGGCTCTTGGGGGTAGAAGAGCAGTGTCACTGTTAGTCCGGAGCTCATCAACTGCATTGCAGCTGCCCGTGGCTAAGTAAGGCTCGTATCCCAATGGCACAGTAATGGTCCTGCATGGTTATACAGTTTCCTGACTTCTTGTGTCACCATCTATCCTTCCTCTGCTGCAAGGGGATCATGCTTCATATGTAACCCAGTGGCACTGCAAGAATAGGGATCTACGATAAGGTGGCTTAGAAGGGGGAAGGCTTCACTGCTCTGTAATGTTCCTTTGCCCTGTGTGGTTGGAATGAGCATTTTGGTTTGGGTTTGTGATTACGTAATTCTAGACAGAGAAAGCTAGACAAAGAAGGAACTAGCCATTAAAAAAAAAAGAACCTGAGAATTTTGGCCTCAAAAGCCTTCTCGTTAGATTAGGGTGTTTACTTTCCCTGGGAAATGGGAGGTAGTTACTTAACACTGTTTAGCTAGGACAAACATACTTAGATCTAATTCTTATTCCTGGAGTAACACATAAAATAAATAACTGCTCGTTCAGTCTCTTAATTCCTTTCTTCTTGTATTTTCTTTACTTTTGTTTTCCTATAGAAAATAAAAGAATGTAGTTTTTATCATATACAGAGAATAAAGGAACATAAACATGCTCATGGCCTGCCTGGGGTCATACCATCACTTCAGATGTCGCTTATCTTCCAGGTGCAGAATTGGGTCTGTTTAATTTCTCCTGGTCTTTTTTGGGGACCTGTCATTCTTTACTTTGTGATAGTCCATAAGGCAAGGCCTCATTTAATGAAATCATTTAGATGCTTGTTAAAGTTTAATAAGAGTATTAACAGTTGGACAGAACAGGAACTGGCTCATGTGAGACCCTGATTACATCTCTCCATCAATCCTGGCTTTACTTTCAGTGTGACTAAACCCAAGGTAATTTCTGGTCTAGAAGTCCTTTCTGCTGCTCATTCTGTCCTTTTTGCTCGTAAAGGATTTGAAGACTTGTTCCATCTCTTCCTCCACCTAACTTTCTTTTATTGCCCATTCCACTCTTTAAACAGTCTTCCAATGTAATACTCAAGTCCAAGCCCTCTGAAGGTCAGTGGGAAAATTCCCGTTGATTTCAGCAAGTTCAAAATTTTACCATATATATATCTCTACAGGTCTATCTTTTGCGCACTGTGTGCAGTTCAGTGAGGATGTGACTGTTTAAAGCAAAGACAAATTTGACTCCACATTAGGTCGTTTTCTACCATTCACATACTAATTAAATATTGGAGAACACAAAAGTTGTTCTGAGTGATAGGAAATGTTAAGCATAACAAACACTTGTGTGCTGGTTGTGAGCATTTCTTAGTCCTACTTGTCTAAAAGCTACTTTCAGAAATTAATTCCTGTAGGGTGCAGTTGTTTTATGGCAATACCCCAGTTCTTCCTGTGACGATAACAGCATCCTTCTGCACTAAATCTCCCTGTACTGCAAAACTGCATCCCATCAAGTTTGCACAGGATGCCATTCCAGTATTCTGTAATCCAGAAGATAGGCTCAACCCTTTCTGAAACCAAACCCAAACTGTGATTCCAAGGATGAAGCAGTTACAGCTAAAATGTACTATGTAGGAACAGAAATACCAGTGGGTTACCATGACTGGAGAAGAAACATGGATGGGAGAGGATATATCTGGCCAGCAGCTCCAACGCCTTTATCCTAGGCAAAGAAGTGTGACAGAAGCAAAAGGGAGAAGGTATTATCATAACAAGGCTTTTGTAGCTTGTTGGCTGTTCACAAGCAAGACAAAAAAAGAGGGGGAAGGAGAAAGGGGGACTTACCTCTTTACTAAAAGATCCAAACGGTTAGTGGAAGAGGAGGGAAAAAGAAAACTACATTCCTTACCTCATTTAAGCCAAGAGGAGTGACGTAGATGTTAAGTATGAGGTCTTGATTATCTATTTTTAGACAATTTGTTGGGGAAGGAAGAAACCTAAGTAAATAGGGTTTGAAATGCATGCCATTTGTGCTAAGGCAAATTCCTGTAATATAAAGACTCAATTACAATGCCTGCATGCCAAAACAAACAGAATAGTGCCACTAGGAAGAAATACTATATTCCCAACCAGAAATGCTTGTGAAAAGCTGCTTGTAACCCTGGCAATGACAGGCTTTATGTGTCAGGCCATGTCAAGGGAAAAGAACTGCCTGTACTTTACTAACCAAATCCTCTCTTTCATTTATTCCTTACACCCCTCTTTGGGGTTTTTTTTTTGTGTGGTTTTTTTTTTTTTTTGTAGCTCAGCTGTCACAGGGTAACAATCAAACTTAGAAGTAAATAGGAACTGTAAAACCTTGTAGAAGGTAATGCTAGAGGAACAAACTGACAAAGGGAAAAACTGTCCAAGTTTGTGCCGTCTCTCTCACCATCATGAATTTGCGATGGAATTTTCGTGATATTTCTCTGCTCTGGGCATGTGTGGAGGGAGGTGGCAGAAGGCTAGCAGGGTCAGGCCTAAATCAACAGCAGCACTACTGAGATGTAGCAGTAGGACTGGCTCCTTCCCAAAGCTTGGAGGGCCACTGTCATTTTCAGATTCCTGCTCTTCCCCTCTGTAGCCTCTGTGTATCCCCCCCGCCCCCCTCCCTGTAGACTTATGTACTGCTTATAAGCCTCCAGTTTTGGGTCAGGTATGTATTTGTATACCTAATCGAGAAACTGCCTCAGTACCTCCGGGTATTTGAGAAACTCCCACAACAGAAGTTGTTTGCCCTCCTAAAAACTTGGTAGGACAGCAAGGTGCTATTAATTCTGTTTTATAGATGGAGGTGCTGAGGGTTAGGGATGTTACAGGACTTATTTCAGAGGAAGAAGAGCCATCACAAAGCATTATAGGTAACAGCATGCTGGTTTTTTTGCATGATTTCTAAAATTCTGTGTTATTGTGCTAACAGCTGCTCATGACTAATGGAGCTGTAAGTCTATTTCATCAAGAAACTGGTAGTCTAGTCTGTCTGTCTGGTAGTTCCTAGTATATGATGAGGAAGCAGAACTGCCACATGAACAGTCTTCCTTATATTTTTGATAGCTATAATTCAGTTTGACCCTAGATAATACAAGAAGCCTTGGATACTAATCTGAATCTGGGGGATTTACCTTTAAGATCCTGACAGAGGTTGCAGTCACATTAAACTACTAGTTTGCCTTGAGGCACCTTGACCCAACCTTAGTCATTCCAAACAGTGCAATACTATCAAAAGACCTGATTGGGGTGGGGCTACTAGATCAGAGAGCAGGAGAGCTGCCTAACAGTAAGACTTTATGGAAACCTCTTCTGCAAAGGAAAAACTAAAATACATTTCAGGAGAGTTTTGTACCCTTCTAAGCTGGTAACCACCATTTTGCGGAATATAGGCTAGCCTTTGGAGAAGTCTCATGAAATGTTATTGTGAACTTGCTAAATGCTGGGGCACAATTCATAATACAACGTACCAACTCACCTTTGGAATCTTATGATCTCCAGTACAGTAATAAGCAGGGTTAGAAAACATCATGCTTGCACTGATATCACTGAACATTGAACTCCTACGTGTGGTGGCTTAGGAGAGGTTTATATATTGAACTGCCCATGCTCCATTACAAATACCAGAATAATTGCATCAGGGCCAGGTTTGTCTAGTGATCCAAATAAAAGTTTGAATGAGGCAATTCTCCTGAGTGACACACACCTCTATGCACCACTGCTGGAACAGGTATATCTGCTGGTTACTTTGGCCACCTTTAGAAATGGTAGGGACAAGAAACCTATTAGTCTTGTCGCAAAGAGCTTGCACTCACTTGGCCAAGCATGAGGTCCTGCTCTTGCATGGAAGTGTAGGAGAAGAGGATGTTTCCTCAGTATCTGGAAATAGCAAACAGCCTTGTGCCTCTGCCTACAAAGGATCGAAAACTGACTGGAGAAAAGGGCTTCCTCCTTGTCATACTGCTGTTATCAAAGATGTTAGGGGCATGGGAATGACTTGCATACAATAGATGGGCTTAGGTCACTTAGGGCCGTAGGTAAAGTTACTTTTGGTTTGCTTATTTTCTTTGGACTAGCTTATTGCAGACACTGAAGTACTAAATCCCATTCATACCAACAGCAGTTAGGAACCCACCTGTCTCTAAGATCTAGAGTTTAATTTCATTTTTAAAGCAACGTAAGTACTTAAGAGGAACACGCACAGGTGTCAGCAATGGTGGAGAACCCTTATCTTCTACTGTTCCCATTCCTGGCTGCACTTGATGGAGACAAATAGCTAAACGTGTTGAGACACTAAGTCCCTACACCTCTGCAGGAGCCCACATTCAGTGATATTTGGAATCGTAAATGTTCAAGTCACTTTTCAAGATGATGCTTTATGTAATGCGTTCTTTCTGAGCATCCATGAAAGCAAGGGATGTTTCCCTGTTACAACATTACTCTGACTGCTGAAAGATGCTTTATGCTAGGTCTTCAGTAGGATTGATCAGACAGTCCTCTGGGACTGTCCTACAAAAGAAAATTTATAGCATGTGTTTGGCAGTATTTGTACTGCTGAGTAAAGCTGCAATTACAGGAGCAAGGTACTCCTTGCTGCCTGTAAATGGCTGCAACTCTTGGTGTCAGAGAGGCTGGGCCGCTTTACAGCAGCTAAGAGTACAGCCCTTGAATATTGCTGCCTCTCTATCACAGGCTGCTCTTGGCAAGTGCGCTTTTTCTTTTGCTTTTTGGTCTAGACATTACAGTAGTGGAAACTGTCTTAATTTTAAGGAGCTCATTTTTCCATAGCAGATTTGGACGTAGCTTGCAATTGACAAGAAACAGGGCTGCTAAAGCTATAGTTTGCGCTCCTAGAAACACAAGTGCATAGCATGACAAAAATCGTGTATTTTTTTCTCTATAGGGATAAGGCCCATTCTCACTTTCTATTTTTGTGTTTGTTTTAAAAACACTTCATTCACAGTCAGTGGATTAGCCTGCCCGGAAAAGGAAGAGTAATAAGAATGGATTTACTCTGCAGGAATGCAATCAGCGCGTCAGAAGCCCTTTCTTAAGCAGGCCTCATTCACAGCAAGGTTGAAATCTTTAGCAGGAGCAATACTGTGAATCATTTGGTGACAACAAATCTTAGAAAATGCTGGAGAATCCTATAACTACATTCCCCCACAGAATGTCCTGCTTATTTAAGGCAGGGGGAGGAAAACACAGACCATGAAAATTCAGTGATTCCCTTTCAAAGGAATTTTTTTTGATCCAAGGTTTAAGTACAAAACACCTGGAAGTGTGCACTCTGTTTAGCATACAGCTTGCAGTAGGTGGGGTCATAAATGCCCTGGTCCTATGGACTTTACATCCAGCTAAAATGTTTAGGGTAATAAAACAATTTTTACTGTTACAGAAGGTCCTAGTTTACAAGCAGATATATTTTCTTTTTCCTCTCTTCCTGCTTGTACTGATTTATCTTGTTCACAGCCCAGAGACTGCACAAACCAATCTCTCACATGATCAAGAATACAGTTAAAGTTGTGTTTCAATCTAAGACTAAAGCATAGTAACTATAGCTGGTTAAAACGCACCCACGTGCCCTTCCTTTCCCTTCTCCAGGGGTATACTTCCCTAGAAAATGTCAGCTTGCCAAAATCAAGCTGTTCTGGGAGGCTTGTTGACTTTTGGCCAGTGCCCTGTGGTTGAGAGAAGCTTCTGACCGAACCTGGCAACCCTCATTTGCTCCCCTGGAAGTGTGTCTGATTCATGGGCACCTTGCTGCCTATCCCCACAACCACCCTGCTGAGGGCTGGCAGGAGCCTGGAAACATGAGTTCCCAAGCTTGTTTTTCTTCAGTAAGCTGGAGTCTCAGGACGCCCCAAGTTGTGGCTGCTGTGTAGTATCCCAGATGGTGACACTAAAATGACAGAGAAGAGTGGCTTTCCCTTCTATGGAGAATTTTTGGAAGGACTCGGGAAGAGCAGCATATCCCAGTTCAGCTAAGTTCTAGATTTAAAAAAGTTTTAAAAAAAAAATAAATCATACTTTCCAAAGCTGAAGACATCAGGCAGAAATAAGTTGGTGAGAATGCTGAGGTCCTATGTCTACACAGCTCTGATGTCTTGACAATAGAGTTGTGATTGCTTCCCCAGAGCTGCACAGGCAAGGGTTAAATTTGAGGAGGTTGTTTTTTTTTTTTAAGGAAACTGTCTGGGAGAAGACTGCTCACAAATGCCAGAAAATGGAAAACTGAGAACTCAAAACACGTTTCAGGATTCTTTCTTTCTTTCCATCCTTTTTTTTTTCCTTCTGCTCTGCTCCTTCAATTCTTAAGCATTCAACATCCGATCTCCTTTCATTAAGTTTTTAATTGCTTGCCTGAGGGAAAGAGGTTAGGTTTTCCATCTGCTTTTTGATTTTGATGTACTGTGGTTTAATCACAGTGAGATCATATTTACTCTAAGGCTATTGTTTGCCCTTTTTTTTTTTCCTCCTTGCCCTGCCCCGCCCCCTCCCCCCCCAGTTGATGTCGCAGAAGGCACAAAACCCCCAGGCAGATTTGAAAACGCCTTCTTTTGAAGTCATGGAACTAGATCACACCCTTCCTTGGGTGAGGGGAAAGGAAACTGGTTATAAGGGTTAAACATATACAGAAAACTCTGTGAGATAGGTGTGGTGGAATTTCCCAAAATATTAATAGGTCTTGAAGGTAAGTCAGGGGATGTGGTATGCCTTCCTGGAAGGAGAAAAAAAAAAAAAAAAAAAGTATTTCAGCACCCCAGAAACTTAAAGGGCAAGGGAATAACATCAGCATATGTCATCAGTGGATCCCTGCTCTGCTTCACTGTAAATGTTACTGTCGTTAACTGTATCTGCCTTCTATGGTAGCTCCAAAATAGGGTGGGTGGTCTAACAACACAGGAGCGGTGCGCATTATCTCAGGGTTGTTCCCCAGGGCCGAGCGAAAGAGTACTACCTCAGATATGTCCTTGCTTAGCGTAGCTATGACCTGTTGCATCTCACTGCACAGACTTCAAACAGAAGGTTGCTGTGTAGTAAAAGGGAGTTGCCACTTCTGTTAAACTCCCCCTACACGCTCACTGAGCACCACAGAGGTTTTGTGCAATTCGAATGGTGTTTGTGACACAACAACATCCATCTTTCACTGCATCAGAAACAGAAGGGGTAAATCAACTCTTTAACATCTGATCTAAAATTATATTTCTATGGTTACCTTTGTAATGCCCAGGAAAGCAGAGCAGCACCCCCACAACTCACATCCCCTCTAATTAAAATAAAATAAAACTGTCCAAGCCAAAAATCAAAGCTCAATCAAGAGACAAAAGAATATAGTCCAAACAAACAAAGCCTGGCTTATTATCCTTCTAGCTAATGTAGCATTATCATTTTATTGCTCTTAATAGATACAGAGGCAGAAAATGTTCTTTTCAACTCACTTGTCCGGTTTGAAATGTCAGGCATAGCAATAAGCAGATGCACTCAGTGCAGAGCAATGAAGTATTTTTTTCACACAGGCCCAAGCTTCAGTTAGGATCTCTTGCACTAACCTTCATTTTCACATTTTTCCTTTACCTTTTCTACCCTCTGAATTCCTTCCCAAGTTGCTGGTTCACCGCTGTGCCTCAGTTTTGCAAAGTACTTTGCCAAATGACTGCAAAAAACTGGATACACAAATATCTCATCTTTGCTTAAAATAGAACAGCTACACTGAAACTAAAGTGTTCTCAGACCGGAGAGCACTCGATCTCTCACATGTTTACGTTACATTTAAATCCCAGCCTTGGGTGCCTGATGGACTGCATCAGTGTCTTGAGCAGGAGCACAAAGTGCCTGGGCCCTTGTTCTGCTCACTACCTGCCTGCCACCCCTGCTGGGTAGAACATTCTGCCTGCACAAAATGATGGTGAATATATCCAGAGTGTGAAAGGCATAATGCCTACTTTGGCTTACCTGAGTGTGAACCAATGGGGGGGACAGTCCTATTTTTCATCCTTACTTTCTGTGTAACTGGCCACACTAAAAAGAAAAAAAAAAAGTCCCATCCAGAGTAAACTTTGAAATTCAGGCCTCTCTGGCCAGACAGAGGGTCTGGGACAGCTTGGTAGAACACTGAAATAAGACACTTGCCTTTCTCCCCTACAGACTCAAGGTTTTCCACATCACAGCCTCCAGGCAACTTGGCATGCTTTAGCATGACTGACAGCCTCTGTTCCAGGGATGCATGGAACTAGACCACAAGGATACTTAGGGTGGATGAAGATATGTCCTCCTTAAGGCTCTGCTCAGGCTGTTAACCTCATAGCTCACTCTCTCATTAGCTGTAAAATCAGCCTTCCAAATATCTGCATGGAAAACTGCCTTAATTTCCATCCAGCAGCACTTGTAATTATTTGGGCTAGCAACACTTTATCAGAACAGTATCTGTACTAAAACAAAACTTATTTTTGGTGGAAGAAAGCATGAGAGTGCCTAAAAAGTGGAATTCTGGGCTTTGCCTACAAGAGTCAACTGAAACATTACTATGCTGAGCATTTGAAACCAGGCTCCCTCTTCTGTCATTAGCTGTGAGCCAAGGAAGCTCACAGTTCCTGGAGCTAGCAGGCATACCTGGAGGCTGAACTAGATGCTAAGGGCCTTTCAGAGTCCTCTAGTCCTCTTGCTGAAGTTGTGGTGACTGCAACACCCTGGTAATGCAGCGATCTCTTTCATAACAAGTTGTGGTAGCACTTCCTGCCTCCTCTATGTTGCTATCGACTTACAAGAAAAAGTAAATTCCTGCACACAGCTTGTTGCTGGCAATTAGCTGTTACAGGTCTCCACACATGTGGGGGTTCTTATGGCCAAGCAGCAAGGCAGCATTTTGCAGTCCATTCTCCATGCCAGTGCCCACAAGCAACGTGTCTAAGAATGTGCTGCTGCAGCTTTGCATATACTAGATACTGCCTTTGCTGTTTGCACTGCCTTCTTCCAGGCTTGAGAACAGCAACAGTCATTTTTCAAGACTCTGTCTTATTCATTGAGCTCTGTCTACTTGTGTTAAGTAGCCTGCATGAAAAGCTGCTTATTATAGATAGACCTGTTACCTACTGTGCCTTTCTGCAATTTCCTTGCAAACACAGCACAACAAATTACTTATTTCAGGGCAGTGACAGTGAGGAACAGAAAAGGAGATGGATGCTAAAAAGCACCAATGTTAAACTGCCCAGTGACTTCTAGTACTGGACCCCTTCTGTCAGAAAGCCCAACTTCCCTCTCTTCTACTGGTACTGCTTTTAGCCAAACTATTTCCCTCAAAATAAAACTCAACTTTTTACTAGATTATTCAGATCAATTCTTCAGTCTCACAGGCAAATCATTACTATTAGGCCTATTACAACCACAAGGGTATGTAAATGCTTAAGCTTACTTTGGAATGGCAGCGATTCCTTTTGAAGAAACCTGAAGCAGAAACAAGGGGTAATGAAAACCAAAAGGAGAGAGGGGGAATCTTTATTAAAAATATTATGTGATGGGTAGTTAAAAGAAATCCAACCAAAGTGAAGCTACTGGTTTGTGCATAGACGCTCTTTGGGGTGTCTCCCCTCACCTTTCCTTCCTTTGTTCCTCTCTTCCTTCCTTCCCCTAAGCTAGCTGAACATAGGAGAGAAGCCATTTTGCATTTTAAGAAACAATTTGTCCAATAATAGAAAATAGAAAAAAAAGGGGTCCCACCCTTTTTCGGTTTAAGGGCAGAGGTGATTTCCCTGGTTCTATTTTCACATAAACTCTACACATAGGAAGCAGTATTTAAAAACACGACAATGCAGAACAAAACAACATGCCCCACCAGCCAAGCACAGAACAGGGATCAGTATCCACAAGTCTGCGTGCTCTGGAACATCCTCATATTACACCTCTGAGGGAAGCAACTGAAATTATTCAAGCTTATGGTTGGTTGAACCTTTTCCTCGAGTGTTCATTCATTGCAAAGTTGGCTGAGGAGTCAAGTCAGCAGCCCTGCACTAGGAGCTTGGCACCGTAACACTCAGCCCTTAAAGAGTCCATTGTATTTAATCTCATAGCATGTCATTTATTATTCCCATGTTTGCTTCCATGGCTGTGGGCACCTCACACACTCTTGTTACCCACGTCACTGGATGTGTTTACTCTAACAGAAAGAGTAGACTTTTCCACCACTCTAACTCTTGCCTCTTCCTCCTGCCACTCAGCCTCATCAACAAACAGCCTTTTCATCCTCCAGGCCACAAATTACAGAATTCTATCAGTTCCCTTTGCTGCAGGGAAGGCCAACCAAAACAGATCATATTTTTCAAAGTATTTTCATGCATCTTTATTCAACTGCAGGCATGTTAACCATCAGTTGCAGTCAGTTAAGGAGAGAGGAGACACCTTTGACTATTCTACAGTAGACCTCATTTATGGATCTGAATCTGGCCTGTAGTCCTTTCAGCATCTGAGAAGAAAAATAGTTTGCAGAGGGTTTTTTGGGGGGTTGTGGGTTTTTTTTTTTCAATTTAGGTTCTCCAAGTAGACCAGCTGACAGCTTTCAGGGCAGCCTCTTTTGCTCTCAGTCAGGTTTTACCAGGACATGCATCCTGGATACAAAAGAGAAAAATCTAAGGTGTGCAGAGAATATAAATAACACCTTTCTGAGGTTAGCTAATGGACTTGGAGCTGGCATTAAAGGAAAATTCAGATAGAAGTTTCAAATCCCAGGTTCACTTTACCTAGAGAGAGCTTGAAAGCTTTACTTTTGTCTCAACCAACATATAAAGTTGGGACCACAGGCACTGTAATTCATATTTACTCTAGAGAGTATCCATTTCAGTTTTAGTTCTTTAGACAGAGTTTCTGACACAAGGCACCAATGAAGTCTGCTGAGCCTTTTCCTACAGCACATTCTGGCTGGAATCCCCAGGCAGCAGTCATTAGGGTCAGGCTCCCTTTTGCTTTGACCTGCTGATGACTGGGGTAGCACTTTATTGAAGAGAAGACTGAAAAACTTAATTTTTTTCAGTGATTTTACAGAAGATGCTTTCCACTACACTCAAGAGTCCAAGGTTAAGAGAAATTTAAGCTTCCTGAGAACAATTTTTTTTGTTTTGTTTTGCCTGAACAGAATATTAACACAGTGGGAGCCTGACCCTGGCTTTGACTTCCAAACATCCCAGTATTATTAGTAAGGCTTGAGGATACTAAAGCTGAACTGAATCTTTCCAGTCAACGATTAGTTGTAGAGAAGCACTCATTAATTTTAGTATGGCTCCTGTAACACAGAGGGCTCAGGAGAATGGAGCTGTATATAGACCACAGGTACTTTCAGATTTTGAGGAGACCACCGCTGCCTGTATCATGCAGCTAGTTTAATTGAACCAAGAGAGAGCAAGAGATTTCCATCCTTATCTTGTTAAAAGAAGGTGGTAGCTGCCAGTATGTCCATTTTATGAAGCACAGCTGATTTCGATGGCAAACCAAAATTTTTTCCCTTATCTAGGATCAGATCATTTACTCCCCTGCCATTATGGAACTTGAGTTTGTGGTTCTGAATCTGATGCCCTCCTGTTTTTTCCTCTTTGTATTAGAAATATAAAGGGACTTTTGACACTGGTCAGTTGCCAAAACAAGCTCCAAGACAAGTTTCTGCTCAGCCCTTTCTCTATTGCCAATTTGTTTAGGAAACAGATGAGGGGTTTTTAACCCTTAATCATACAAAAAGGTCACCGCTCTGCCTTTGCCTTCTCATATCAGATGTTACTGCTTCTTTGGTGCCTATTTCACAGACAGATGAGTGACAGATCCACAGCTTCTAGAGCAAGTCCAATTAATTCCAGATAACCTTCCCCCAGCTGATGAGACCAATGAGAGGGAGTGTTGTGATATGTGAGCTCGGATGTCCACAGTATTCAAAAGTTATTAGAATTTGGCAAATCAATTCAGTAAAGCCCACAAGTGTGGAGGGGTGTCTTCGATCAGGACTTCTTTTTCTGTGTGGAAAAGCAGAGACTACCATTTTGATCGCTACAGCAGATTAGAGATACCTCTATGGTTTTTAAAAGCTCTCCTGATGACCTTCTGTGGTGACAATTTCATTTTCTCAAGACTGACTCAGCTGGCTAATGAAAGCAATAGTGACTCTGTTCCTGAAGCTCACATTAAGAAATTCTGGAAGGAAGAATTAAGTCAGGGAAATACTCAAGACACAGAAGGTTCGCTTAGCAGGAACAGTGCCTATGCTGCTGGCAACAAGCAACAGGCTTAGTGTTTCTGGTCCTAGTGCTTATTTGCAGGAATATTTTGCCTGCTTCACTGCTCCCATCAGTGACTGATGCTGATGGCATGGCTCTGGGCTATTGAAAAGGCCTTGGGGAAATTGCTGTGAAACAAGTGGCAACCAGTTAGTAAAATTCACATGCTGGTGCCTGACCTAACACTGACAACAAGAATCTGAAGCTGTTTGCAGCAAAGAAGTTCTTGAAGCACATCCAGAAAGTATTAACACACTGCACACCAGCTGGTGAGAAGGTCACTGGGACAGTGATAATGAGCAACTGGAAAAAAAAATCACATGGGAACTTTTATCTGCTCTAATTCTACCACCATTCCAGTTTTGTTCCGAGAATAGCTTTGCTGTAGAAGTTAATCAGGCTTTTCAAATACCTTTAATCACCAAACTATAGAAGGACAAGCACTTATCGTTGATTTAGCTTGCTTGTTTTGTGCCTCACACACCCACCCCCTGTAATCTTCCTCCTTTGAACACCATCCTCTGCAAGTCAGAATCATAGAACCATTGAGGTTGGAAACAACCTGTAGGATCATCAAGTCCAACCATCAACCCAACACTACCATGTCTCCTAAATAGTCTCCTTTAAATAGTCAGTTCCACAGGCTGAGCTAGTCCTGTTCGTAGATTTCACCTGTGAAAAACACATTAGGAAGAAGTGTAGAAAGAGAGTAACTTGAATGTTAAGAGTAGACAGGAGCTTGTTTTTTCCTGAGCTCCTTGGGCTCAGCTGAGCAGCCAAGTCAACACAGAAGAGTGTAGATGTAATGCTCAAGAAGAGACCACCGGTTTTGACTAAAGAGTAGTTTTATGGTTCTGCCAAGGCATGGACAAAATTGCTCCCTGCTTTATCTCGATTCACATTTCTTAGTGTTGTTGACTGATGAGCTGAGTAGACGTACATCAGAGAGAATGGTGGGCCCCAGTGCTGCTGTTTACATGGGAGTTCAAAATAGCAGTCCTGCTTTTCCAAGCCAAAGCTTAATGTATACTGACCTCACTAATGATGCTGATGAAAGGCAAAGGCAATGTTTCTCATACATTTGAAAGCTGATCCCTCATTTAGAGAAGAGAAAACTGATCTCATGCACCCTGTTTCAACACCATATCTTGGGAAAAGCATATTCATCTACCTTTTATGTGACATCCGAGCTTCCCCTTTCTCCATCCACCAGTCAGCCCTTCATACAACCACCTGGCTGTGTGCTACACTGAAGAAAAGTTGAACCAAGCAAGGTCAAATGGAAGTCTGCTGTCTTGATGAAGCGCAGAGATGACAAGAAAACATCACTGTGTGTCAGTGGGAAAAGATATAACAAGTGGGGCATAAAAAATTAAGATTTCTGTGTCCAAGAAGGAGGATAAATATGACAGATAAAACCACTAAACTGTACTTGACACTGTCCCTTTAACGGGGGAAGATAAATATTCACGGCAGCTGCATATCCTATCTTACAGTGGATTAGCACCATTTCAGTTTGTGTACTGCATCCAAATACTTTAGCTAGAATGCTCCAGATCTGGGCCTCCCTATATTTTTTTCAAATGCTTACAATTACTTTATAACCATCTCTGCTGACTGCCTTCACCAAAAAGCAGGCAGGCATGGAGCAGTTGTTGCCAATGCATTTGGAAACATCACCAGAGCCAAGAAAGTAAGTGTTCATGGCCTTTGTGAGGCATCCAAGAATGCCAGTACAGACAGCCTGCCTACTTTCCACTGAGTACCTAAGCTTGGCCAATTATTCAGTACTAGATGTACCATACAGGCCTGTAAAGAAAGAGGGAAGGGAGCCGATTCAATCCGTGACGGGGTGGCACTTGTTAGTTACACATCTGTATCACACAGACCACAATCTTACATCAGCTTGGAGTCAGCACCTCTGCTAAGAAGTTTTAAGCCACCAGTAGCATAGCCACAACAAGAGGGATGTCAGGGCAAGCTGCAAAGCCTGCTTGAAACACTAGGCAAATGCTTGGGAGTAGACCTCTGTGAGGTTCCCTGTATTAATGTTACTGCCTCACTTGGCATGATCAAGTAAAATGTGTACAAGAATGCTTAACCTACATTGACACAGGTCAAAGACACTCCTTGGCTGCCCTTAGACTCCTCCCAAGCTACATAGAGATGCACTGTATGGTAACATTTCGTACCTAAATTCTTAAGCTCTTTGACATAAGGACAGGCCCACATAGATTGGTACAGCTTTCCCAATGGCAAAGGCGTGACTTCAGCTGGGGTCACTGAGCATGTTATTTTTAAAATAATGTTCTCTTCAAGATCTTACTACAGAGAATTGGACTCTGAGGAACCTTGTCCTTTGAAGTTGTTGGTTTTTTGGTGGTACTGGTTTTGGGCCAGTGGGGGGAGGAAGTTTTTACCTCTTCTAGTGCTGTGCTGCACTGTGCCACCAAGGAAGTTTTCAGAAAGAATTTGAAGGATGGAGCTACATACCAACATGAGCATCATAGTTCAAAAGCTGTGACATTGTGTCAATTTGTATTTTATGCTGTTTTTTCTCGCCAGCTGGTCTCCAGATCCCTGACTTTAAGGAGCCTGCATGTGGCAGCTAAGAAAAGCCAGCCCACTGCCTTTACGTTAATGGTTTCTGCACCTCTAATGGAAAGTCTTTTGGGACCTTGCACATGTAAAAATGTTTGGAAACAATTGCTCTGGATTATGTCCCTGAAAGTCTTGTTCAAGTTTTATTTCAAATACCAGCCAGCTAGCTGTAGCGGTACACAGAGCACATTAATGGGGATATCAGTGACAGGAGATGAAGGTACAAGATCCCAGTCACAGGAGTAGCATCTCAATGCCAAGAGCAGAACTCTTGTCTTTTGTGCAAGTGAATAGACCATATAAAGAGCTTCTATCTGACCTAGTGGAAAAGTTCTCACTAGCCATGTTGGTAATGCATAAGAATCTCATTTCTCCAAAGTGGGACAGAGGAATGCTACATTATTTTCTCCGTTATTTTGATATCATGCACACTTTTTCAAATTCAGTTCTTATTTCTCTCCACCTAGAATATGCTTGAAGTTTTAGAAAAATTCTAGCTTGTTTATTCATTTGATTTACTTGCCCTTCTTTCTCCACAGAATCTTATGGCAAGAGCCCTGTACGATAACATCCCTGAATGCGCAGAAGAGTTGGCCTTCCGCAAAGGAGACATTTTGACAGTGATAGAACAGAACACCGAAGGTCTTGAAGGATGGTGGCTCTGCTCCTTGCACGGCCGGCAAGGCATTGTTCCAGGCAACCGTGTGAAACTCCTGATAGGTCCAGTGGTACAGGACAGTCCTCCTGGCCAGGATATGTCCAATTCAGGATTGATGCATCAATCCTTCAACCAGCAAAAGATCTACCAAGTGCCAAGCTCACATGCCTCAGCACGGGACCCTGTCTACCAAGTGCCACCTTCCCATCTGAATCAGGGAATTTACCAAATACCCACTAGTCACGGTCTAGTGGGACAAGATACTTACCAGGTGCCACCCTCCATGCAGAGATGTCTTGATGGTCCGGTTTTGACTAACAAGGTACGTGCATTTGCTTTCATGTCATAGCTCCAAAGCAGGTCACTTGTGCTGACCACCAGTGAGGTGGTTAATGTCTGTTGATAGTCTGGGGACTTCATATAGGAAGGATAAATATATATATGTATATCTTAACTGTATAAAGTTACAGCAGTAACTTCACTGCTGTGGGAGAAAAAGAAAGGCCCAGTTCTTAACAGCTTGCTTAATTTGCAACTGAGAGACACAGTAGTGCATTTTGGAGCTGTGCTGCTGCAGCTGATAAAGGTGTGGGGAATTATGTGATCTTGTGTCCTCACAGGCTCCCCAGGGAAGCTGAAGCACATCTGGCCTATGGCACTTTTGAATTATATGCTCAAAAGAAAGCTGCTGCGGTGAGATTAACTCTCCCACAAATTAATGAACAGTTACATCATCTGCCGAAGTAATTTTTGTTTAATTAAAAATTATGTACTGCCTTGCTGCAGAAGACCCAATGAGTCTAAACCACAAAGAGAAAGCAATGAATGATGAGACAAGGCCATACTTGGAAGGGTGAGAGAGTAAGAGGATGATGATAATAAGGGATGTTTTAATACCAGATCTAAAGTTTATAAGAGTGAGCTTGATGTTTATCTACAGCTAAATTTCTTGACTGAAAGCGGGAGCTGCAACAGCTCCATGGTGCAGTCATTGTTGCAGAAGTGGAGAGCTCCCAAGCATCAGGGAGAGGTGTTGCATTATGTGGGTCCCCTCCTTGTTCCTCTCAGGTTCCCCCCATCCCCTGTCACTCCCTCATTTTACCTGCACAGGGTACTTGCCAGGTACCCTGGTGCCATACAGTGCATTGGTGGCTGAAAAGGGTTAGGGAAGGTACCTGAGAGAGAAAGGCGATTCTCCTGGCCTTCCAGGCCCTTTATTGCCAAGCCAAAAAGAAGTTCCTACAGTCCTTCCATTCCCAGCTCCAGCTATTAGCATCCTCCTTACCTGTAGAGCTTAAAGCATAGTATTTATATCAAAGTTATGGGAGCAGATGATGTCTGTGTCAGGAAGTTCCTGACTGCTTTAAACTTTCATCTCCTTATTGAGATTGGCAAGACAGTCTTTTTTAAGGTTTTTCCCCTGCCTCACTCACAACTCAGCCTTTTTTGTATCAGGCCTTTGGAAGATGTCTTCTGATGCTTTTATTTCCTTGTTATAATTTCATTTTCCCTGATAAGAGTAAATGCAATTTTTTGCTTTCTGAGCAAGAGAAAAAGATCTGTGAAATCGTTCCAAGTCAAGTTCTGAAGAGGTTGGTTTGCTCAGCTTTTCCACAATTACGCTTTATAGGGAGTGCAGGAAGATAGAATGAGAAAATTGTACTTGCTGCACAGGTAGAGATAGGATCTTTGTTGGAGCAGTTATGTGGGTTTTCTTCAGAAATCTCAAATCTTTTCTTTCCTTTTCTCCTTTCTCTATAGACTAGATGTAGTGACGTCTTTTTCAGGGGCGGTACAGTTTACCTATCCGCAGCAGCATTTAGACACTCTCCAAGGTAGTTAGTGAACACCTGGTAAACAGCCTATTGACGTCACAGCACAGAAGAGATCACATTTTAGTGTATGCCTGCACGAAACATTACAGCGCTATGCAGAGATGCCTCAGCTAGGCGGCTTTGGCCGCAGGAGATACACCATACTGCAGAGCTGCTTTAAAGTCTGTTGGGAAGCGCAAGGTATTAGCTCAGAATAAGTGCGATGTACTTTAATTTTAGGACCTGACCTGCCAAAATGACCATTAGCATAGTTTACTAAGCATAATGCAAGTGTGTGTGTACTCTGCACAGTGTAAGTCTGCAAGGAAAAAATTCTGCATGCAAAGTATATTCTCCTTCCCCCACCCTCTCCAGCTCCAGTGAAACTAAGAGGACATTCTGCATAAACCTGGTTGCTACAGAGACTGTGTTAAAACCTTAGATACACCGAGAAAATTAAAGCAAATATTTCAGTTAAGTGCAAACTTCTTGATGAGATACAAAAATCAGAGGCACTAAAGCACCTGTTTTCTCTGAGTTTCTGCCTAGAAATTTTTCAGCAAGCTTGAATATGCATTCTGAATTCAAGTCACCTTATCTCGAAAATTAAGACCATTTATTTGGCCAACTTATAACTGTTTTCTTTTAATTCCTTGCAACCTATGAAAGATCAGCTATGCTGCATGAAAACAAATGGCTGCAGTGCCAACGGTAGGATACACTAAACACACACATTTATAAAGCATTTTATTCTCAGCAAAGTAGCTACCAACCTGCTTAGCATTAACCAATTCTTGTTACTTAGGATAGGATTGCTTTAATCCTGACTTTAAATTTACTCAGTATTCACTGTGCATTATGGCAGGCTTGGTGGATGGGAAACCTATTGGCAGTGTCCTGCGTTGATCAGAGGCTGACTAGTCTCTGGTCCCTTGGAATTGCCCAGTTTTACACTAAAAAGAGCCCGTTGGGATTGAAACCATGATAGACAGGAGAGAACCACAGGGTTATTAGTAACAGAAGAGTCAGGTAAAACCTACTCCATTCTTCATCATCCTGACCTTGCAAAAACTGATTCTTACTGCTACAGCTGCAACTATCTGCTGATGCCTTTGTGAAAGAAAAACCTAATTAAGGGGAAGCACTTTAACACTTGTCGTCTTTGAGGAAACGGTCTGTCCTCCAAATCCTCCTCCTCCTCTAGGGATCAGTAAAAACAATCCTTAGTATTAAGGAAAGCTGGAAATCTTGAAGATTTGATTTTGGGAATCTTTGCTTTGACTTCCAAATGATGAATCTCTTTTCTCAGACTTGACACCTGCTGCAGTGGCTTAAATGAGCCACTCTGCCTTCTTCCATCAACAGAAACAGCTGGTTAGCGAGCTATGCATTTTGGGTTTTAAGGACTTTGAAAGGGGTTTGCTGTGCAATCACCCTATAAGTAAGCAAGCCTTCTCCCTTCCCACAGCAGTAGCTAGAGAAGACACCATTCCTCTAGACACCCTTCTAAGCAGGACCAGCAGCAGTTTCTAACCTATTCATTTTTGTGCACATTTGCCTGTTTTCTTTGTGCAAATGTGTGGTTTGGCTGCCATACAAGTTTTACAGGCAAAGCTTAGAAACTGCTGTCAGGCAGGAATTGTCTAGCCTCAAGCAACAGTAAATCAACAGCAGGCATGTTATGAAGTTGTGCTGAGGTAATGCATCTCGTTAGCCAGAGAGGCAAACCAAGTCAAAAAGGAGTCCTGAGGCAGGTAATTATAATGATGAATTGATTCTGGCCACACTGTTTGTTGACAACAGAGCTGTATCGGCTCCTTCTATCAAATAAAAATACCACCTTCTAAAACTCACCCTACAAATGACAGAGATAATGAGGAACAATTTTAAAAAGCCTTGGTTAGCCCCAAGCTTTTATAGCTGTCCTAGCGAGTTTAGCCACAAAACAGTCACACCCCTAAGCATGAAGAGTGTCTGAGGAGCATATGGATACAAGAGCTGTATCTTAGAATTTATTCCTTCTTTCTGCCTTCATACTTACTCTCTTTTGCGGCAACCAGCAAAGAGAAGGAACCTTCAGACAAATATGACATTCAGGAAACCTGGGTTTTATCCTTGCCACAGACTTTGGCATACTTTTAGTAGTGTTTTTGCACCTCAGCAATCTCATCTGCAAAATATGTGGGGTAATTATGAGGGAACTCATTCTGTGCAGACTGCTTTGAGAACATCCTTTGGAAAAGATGCTGTCAAAGCATGAAGTCTCTTTTGCATCTGTGATTAATCATTAGTTCACACATGGGCTTTAAACTAGGAAAACCTATATGTAAAAAAAGTTAGCACTGTAATTTAAACACTTTCTGGTTCAGTGTTTCCCCTAAGTGATTTGTTGTGCCGTCTCTGCCATCCTGAAAATAGTATTGACCAAAAAATTTAAGGGAAGCATTTCCTTGTTGGAAAACCATTTTGGCACATTCTGAAAGCTTTCTGTAGGAACCAGTAGCTTTCAGTAGAACTTTTGATCAAGGGAAATCAGCACAAAACAGAATATGAGGCTGATACACCACAGCTGTTTGACCAGGAAAGAGTTGCACTGCAGGGGTTACCAGCCCTGAACTACAGCTCCCACAAGGCATGGACTAACTCAAGGAAAACAGAGATTAATGCCAACTTGGAACATATCAGCTTTTTTGTTTGTTGCTCTGTTCGAACTAGAACTTTACAGTTCAAGAAACACTCAGATTTATCCACCTTTTAAAACTGGATAAAGCAGGATAGGGAAGGAAATCATATTCACACATGAGCATCCCTGGCCTATTTCCCAAGTATAAACATGCCCTTGACAGATCAAGGGTTTCACACACCTGTCACCTTTGTGACCTCTACCTTTTTCAAGGGTTCACTGCCTTCAGCAGGAGGTTTGGGTAAACCACGGCTAAGGGAATGGACCTTGTTCCCTGGTCTTCATGTTGGTTGAATCCATGAGCAAGTGGAAACACCACCCCACACGCAGCACCACCCTGACAGTTCTGGCACAGGCTTCAGTAGCAGAAGCCAGTTAGCTGTGTTATGACATTTTTCCTTCCAATCAAACAAGTACTGTCTTAGCTGGGAGGAAACAAATGGCTGCATATCACGTTTGTTCCAGAAATAAGCCTGCCTTTACATTATCAACTTTTTTCTTGCCGATTTTCACATTTATGAGGTAAAAAGAGACATACATTAAGCATAGCAGAGTTGCATGGCAGATATATGAAGAACGGCATTGCATGAAAAGAGTTGCATTGCATGAAAAAGAATGGGTGCATATCTAGTATTTTGTGGTTTGTTGGCAAAATGTATTTACATTCCAAGACAAAATAATGTCCCCATTTACCCTCAAGTCTGAAATACCACAGCTTCCTGTGATATGGTTTACTTAAAGAGCCCAAACAGTCATCTTACAGTCCCTCTTTTCTTCTGCTTTCACATTACAAATTCTACTTTAGGGATTTGTATCCCTCATAACAAAATATTGCTTCAGTGTTAAAAGTGCTAAACACACAGCAAATTTGCTGAGTGCAGCAGGAATGGTAACACATACCTCAACAGTCAGTGCTCTGTTTCACAAAGCGCACTCTTAAAGGCTGAAATTCTCTCAAGTTAAATGCAAACTCAATGGTAAAAACAGCACACAGCCTTCTCCTTAGACTTGGGAGTTTCACTTTTAACTTTCCATGTGACATTAATAGGAGAAAAGCCATTTTACTGATAAAAAGCTTGTGCAGTTAGTCTATTCTCAGTGGTCTCCATGAAAACCACTGAGTGAAGAAACCCTCATCCGCAAGTCAGGGTAAGCAGTAGTTAGTCAGTGATGTGATTTGTAGAGAAGTATTTTAGGAAAAAGACTGCATTTTATTAGGCTGAGCAAACATATGAGCTCAACATTACTCCCTGTTTCTCCCTAAGCACAGGGCTCTTTTTAATCAGTTCTATTTGTAGACCAGCGGCATGCATTTTTTCCCTGTAGTATCAGAAAAAAGGCCGGTCCTGCAATCTCATCCAACAACTGAGGTCACCAGGGACACAAATATGCCTGCACAGGCACTAGTGCAGGATCAAACCTTAGCTAAAAATGAACAATAATAAAAACTAAAATGCAAGCTCATGGGCTCTTTCTTAGTGGTTAGAAACTTAACTGGACTTTGATTACATCTGAAAATACACTAACCAAACACTAAAGCTAGGGTAATTTAAATTTCCCTGTAAGTACTAAAACCCAAGCACAGCAGCAGAGCATGTTACAAAAACATGAGTGGAAAACCAATTATTCAGAAAGCGAATGTCATCATAAGGAGGAAGTGTGGTTTCTGGAGAGAGGAAATGGATAGACAAAAATGGGTTGCTGATGGTCAGAAGACGTAGTTCTATTGAAATCTAAAGGCTTTGCAGGCATTCGATGATTTTTGTAGATGTTTTGTTTTGGAGGAAGACTAATTAGCATCAGAATATCATCAGTCCATGTGTCTGGCATGAAATGTTTCAATTTTTCCTTTTTAAATAGCAGTGGTAATATTGTATCATTTTTTTAAAAAAGAATATAGATTAAACTTTCTCCCAAAGCAGATCATTGGAATAGAATCGAAGTGAAATTAATACAGTTAAGCTCTTAGGAGACAGAAACCTTCCATAAGGCAGTCCATCCTTAATCCTTAAAAGGACTGACATATTCCCATTGGATCTTATCATCACAACTTTTTTACATGCACACTCAGTCTGGTATAATTATTATAGAGATGCAACAGGCAATTAAGGATGGAATTTATATCTGTTTAAAAGGTGTCTATACCTTCCATAAACTTGTCAAAGCAAGCTATGCTAATCTAAACACCAGTTATAGGAGCACTTGTCTCTACAGCTGCCTTGAGAAACCCATACAGAAATGGAGCCAGAGGGTAGCTTGCGAGCCAGAGAACCTCTACAGATCAAATTAAATTGAGCTTCTTCCTGGTGGAAGGTTTTCTTTGCCTAGTTCTCTCAGAGCAACATAGTTCCCAACCTAAATGATTTAGGGGTACTTCCATTGTTTCTGCCCAAGTGTACCTCCGAGAGCGCTCTTGTGGAATTGAAACTCTTTGGCAATGCTTAATCTCAACCATCATTTTGCCCACTGGGAAATGCCTGTTCACCACAACTGAAACTGGTGACAGGGAATGATCTGTTCTGAGAAATGCCTTAAAGAAAGAAGATATTTGAAGGGAAGCAAGAAGTCATGGAAATACCCTACTTCAACAATTCCCAAATGAAGCTTCCCCCCACCCCCAACTTTCCAACTAGAAATTCAATATAGGAGGGAAGAAATAACAGAAATAAGATGAAGCTCCTCAAAAGAATTAAAATGAGTTGTTTGGACTGAACTAAACTGGTTAATTGTTTGAGAGCCTTTAGGATTTCATGTTGTTCATAACAGGAGGACTGCTTTCTGCCCTACCTGTCCCAGCACCTCATCCTCTCATCCTTTTTCATTTCCTCTCCTCCTCCAAACCTGCCCTAAATTTAGGCTTCTGTCTTTGAGATGAGACAGTCATAGTATTACCAGCATAGAAAACAAGTGCATGTTTGCCAAATGGTTGTTCATGTGACAGCCTTTTTAAAATTAGAAGACTAGACAGACTCGGATGGCCAAAGCAAGACGCAGCTTTAAGTATTTATCACGGGCAAGGTACCAAAATGCTGAGGTGCCGAGTTTCACCACACCATTCTCATTAATCAAAAGTCTAACTCAAATTTAATCACAAGTTTCCAGAGAATGCTTTATCCGATGAATGTACTTCTCCACTAGAAGAACTTATTGCACAACAATTTGGGGATTTTGTTTCTAAGATCCATCCACAGACATTTGTTTCAGGGTGCATGCCTGTTCTGTCACCAGTGCTGTAACGCATCAGCTCATGAGCCCTGTTGGCCAACACATGCAGAAGTGATGATGTCACTGTCTGTGAAAATGAGTAATTGTCACAGGGATGGCACTGGTAAAACTCAGAGTGAGAGTGTTGGACAAGTATCCTCTTTGACACTTCTCTTAAATTATCAGCACTTTTAATAGTAACGGGTATGCTTTGGGTGTCTTGCTCTCTTCCTCTCAAAAAATGGGATGTCCTCAGAAGTGCTCTTTTTAATCACATCTTGTAAGCAAGAATGACTGCACCAGAAGCTAGGAAATATCCCTTCCCAGTCAGCCTTGCAAGTCAAGACCAGCCAGCACCAAGCCTGTTCCACTGAAACAAGCAGAAATGTTGCTCATAACGCAACTGGCAGAAAGCCCCAGAGTTGGTGTGAGTGAGAGCAGGATCAGGTCACAAAAGCATCATTAAAACAAAGAAAGTAATAAAATCTTGTCAGTGACGAAATTGTTGAGCGTTTTTGTGCCTTGTATCACTCATTCAGTAAGGTCTGTAGAGAGATGGATGTTTCTATCTGCATTTAGTTTGTGATCATGCACACCAGAAGTGAGCAAAAATTCAACGCCATAATCCAAAGCTACAGCTGATGCAAGTCAGCACCATTCCACTACACTTAATACAGCCCTGTCATTTTATGCTAATTGGAGCTTAGGTCATTTATGTAACTCCATAGATTTAAAAAAAAAAAAAGGACAATAAACCTGCACTTTAGATATAGGAAAAATACAAAACTGAAAAATAGTGTAATAAACCTGCTTTTCTGTGCTGGTTAATGGAAAGGGTCACACCAGAAGTTGAGAAGTGGGGAATAGGCTAGTAGCAAAGCAGTGGGCTATACCCATGTCACCAGCAGTTTGAATCAAGACCAGCTCATGGTTTTCCATTTTTTATTTTAAATCAGTTTCACAACTTCTGCTCTATATCTTCAAGACTCATAACCCAAAACCTGCATAAATCTGACTAAAGTAATAGAACCTCAGAAGAAGAAAGGTTTAATACCCATTTTCATTACTTGTTATTTGCATTACAATACCATGGGGCATTTTTTAAGACTGGGTATTTACTGGTGAGGCACTTTATAGCCACATTTTAAAGTTTCTGTTTAAATCCCTGAACCTGCAAAGGTAAGCATTTTTAATTAACACACCATGAATCGGTGACATGTGGACATGCGTTAGCCCTGAGAACACGTACAGTTACAGCACAAAAGCAGATCTTCATAGATATAGGTCTTGGGCAACAAATGGACATGAAACATAGGAGAAAATAAGCAGGTATTTTGAAGATGGAAGCAACATCAAGAACCATAAATCAGCTCTGTGTCAGGGTAGTATTTATCATGTATCCCTATCTTGACACATCTTGAATCATACTTCTCAGAAAACTCACTGGGGAACACCCGATCAGGACAAGCGGCAATGTCACTATGCGTGTTGATACTGTGTTTCTTTCCGCCACACAGCAGAGGTGATAACTCAGCCAGGAAAGAAAAATAGTAATTTCTGTTGATTTCATCTTGCCTTGCAGAAACATTTGGGCTCATAGTACTAAAAACAGCTCATAGTTGCAGCTACAAGCCTGGTGTATTAGAAGAAATACCTCTATAGGCTTCCTCCCCTCTCTTTCAGCTTGTGAGCCTTGATCAAAAGCTCTCCAACAGTTCAGTCTTGGCAGAAAATACTCTACTAGAGCATTTTATAGTGGCCCAATATTCATACATTATTTAGGTTAAAACAAAGTGTTATGATTTGATAATCCAAAGACCTATGGCAACTTACAAAACCAAACATTTATAGGAGCAAGTATTCTTAGCACATGTGAGAATGAAATCCCAACCTTTACTCATTGACAGCTAGGAAGCACGTTGTATGTCATCATATAGAGCGAATAATAAGTCAGGGCTACTGCTTTGTAAAAACATTTTTGCTCTTTTTTTTACAGCAGACAGTACTGAGTGATACAATAGGTATTACCATCAGAAAATTAATTACCAGTCACTAGAAATCTTGATGCAGCTTGCAAAAGACAGGAGAGGAGACACTATGCCTTCTGTAAAAAGGACAGTTTTAGCCAGGTTCTTTCAAATACCCGGACTACCTTAGAGACTCTTCTCTTTAACACAACCTTCTTGCAGTTCAACTTAGCCTCAGGACCCTTACCAAAAAAAAATGTTTAAGGAGACACATCTAGCTTCCTAAGTGCATGTCGCAACACAGAAAGAAGGGCCAAGAGGTGGCTTGTTCCCTCATCCAGCATCGTTCAATGGCTCTTGCCGCTGCCTTCCAAATGACTAGGAGTTCAAGAGAGCAGGCATTAGTTCCCTGTCATCCCCCCCACCCCCCCAATTTTCTCTCTCTCTTATAATTTCCCCATATTCTCTTTAGCTATTTCATTCTCCTGACAAGCCTAAGAGAGCCCAGGTATCTTGTATATATCCACCTAAGAGGCTTAGGAACTGAATTTCAACAACTAGAGTTTTGTATAAAATTTACAGAAATGCTTCACAGCAGAAGGCAAAAATGATCTTTTCCCTTTAGTTATATTTTGATTCCTTTTTCCCATGTCCAGGTTTTATAACAGTCCCATTTTATGTACCACCACTTGGCCTCCTCCAGGACAGGACTCTTCCTAGGCTAAGCTACAGCTGATTTTAATAGATAGAGGACTGACAGGTAAGCTTAGCAGCAGTTGATGGCAATAGCTTATCGACTGCTGAAAGCTACCCATGGGCTGAAGAGGAGAGCATCACGGGAGGAAATATATTTTAATACAATTCTTCATCCACATTTTAAAAAAAATATATAAAATTTACCTCACATGTCTCTTCTTTTCTAGCTCCCAAAAGTACTGATCTATTTTAAAAGCAGTCAGCAGGCATCAGTAGGTTCTTGGGGTTAAGAGGCCATACTGGGAAATAGCACGCTACCGTTTTCAGCTCCTGTCTGCCTGTGGTTTGGGTGGGCAAGGTGTTGCAGAGATGCAACATACCTCTGCTTCAGTTCTCTCACCAGCAGAACTCAGCAAAGCTTGTTTCCCATCATTTTGCATATCGGGCATTGCTGTTCATAGGAACAGGCCAAATTCTTCCCTCCACAGTGCTATAAATTCATAGTAATCCTGTTGGCTTCAGTAGATTTATATGCTCTTTGTTCTTGTTAAACAATGTAAACTAGTATCGTGCACCTGCTGTAAGCACGAGAACTGTCTTGTTGCTGACTTAGTTAGGAGTGTTCTCTATTGCAGCCTAACATCCATTTTAATCCTAGAAGAAACAGAACAGGTTTTTTTTCCCCTTATATTTAAGGAAGAATCACAGAATCCCAGGTTGGAAGGGACCTCAGGGATCATCTAGTCCAACCTTTCTAGGAAGAGCACAGTCTAGACATTAACGAACCACAGGACTGGATATTTTGCAAAGTACGTGCCCATTCAGCTCTTTTTCTTGGTTAAGAACATGCCATTGGCATGGAAAACACCCAAGTAGTTGCTTTTGGAAGAGTGTGGTCTTCAATAAGAACAGAACAAACTCTCTGTTCAGTTGTGTGTGTTTTGCAGTACTGAAAGTTTGAAGTAGGCTCACTACATGTTTTACCAGAGCCAAACCTGGTCCTGGTTAGTTGCTCTGCATGGATTAAGCGGTTAACAATGTTTCGGGAATGTTGGGCTAGATAGTTTGTGGGAACACCATCTGTTTCCTTTAACACGTAAACAAAGAAAATTGCTGGTTTGAATGCAGGATTATTTAAACTCAGATGACCACAGGCATTCTTAAAAGAGAAGTAGTAAAAGGAAAGAGAATACTCATGAGGCCTGAAGGTCAGTGACATTTGTTAGAAAATAAATTCCTAAGCACCAGAGGGGGCTGCTATCGCTGTTCCAGAAGTGGGAAAAAGGGAACTTATCTTTTGCAGCCACCTCCTTCCTTCTGAAGTACATCTTCAAGACTAAACTGCCAGCAGACATTCAAAACCATTAAAAAAATGGTTCAACAATGCATTGAAAAGACTGAGCATCACATTCAGAAGCAGCAAGTTAATAAAACGTATTTGTGGGTGAATACCTGAAATCAAAAGTACTAAAACTATTGGGTTTGGTAGCTTTCATCCTTCACCTACCCAGCTACCTCCCTCTTCCCCATACAGAAGCAGCAGTGCGACCACATGTCCTGGCTTCCCGTGTGAAGTACTAGTGTCCTGGGGACATGACAGTCAGAACAAATGTTCCATGTTTTCACTTCATCAAGTAGCATGGGTATTCTTTTAATTACTGTTACAAAATGTTCACTCCAGATATGTTTTGGTGATGAGCAGCTTCTCTTCTGAATTGACTAAGAGCAAGTAGTCCAGAGGGATGTTTAACCTAATAAAAAGTGCTGGAAGGGAAGAGCAGCAGAGGTGCAACAGGTGCTGTACATCTCCTCCGTAGGCAGGGCTGTAGGGGAGCATCACGCATCTAAGGCCTGGAGGAGATCTGTTCAACTCAGACTCCTGATCTGGGCTTAGGATAGAGCTCAGCTTCTGAAGTAGACCACAACTGAGCAAGGGTTTATAAAAATTTCAGACTGAGGGGCCAGTACTCATCTTTTTGGAGCCTGACACAGCCTGACTCCCAGACTTGGAAGGCTTTACCTTACAATCAGTACGTAAAGCAGAGCCAAACTGCAGCAGTGCACCTGTCCTCCCCACTTCCAGGGCTGGCATGGAGCGTCTTGTTGCCTGCCATGAACAGTCTGGGGTTTTTGGGTTTTGTTTTTTTCTTCCCCGCTCAGGGATGGTCAAGCAGTTTCCCAGCATATTAGCAAGCAACCTAACGCCAGAGTGTCCACAGTAGCAAAAGGGTTTGTGGAGGTGGGCTACCTAGGAAACGGCCCTTTGTTTTTACTGTGCATTGTCTGTTCTCCTGGAAGATCATTTTTAAACACCCAATGACTCATTATTGAAGCAACACCATGGTGTAATTTTGGAGCCCCTGGAAGGAACCTCTGACTAAACACTGCTTAAAACCAAATCCTTCTGTTCCTGACTTGGGTGGAAAGCATTTGACTGGCAGCATCCAATTGAAAAAAAGATGCAAAAAAAATGTGGCAAACTATGCTAGTCTGATCACTAGCCCTCACTGACAGACAAGGCGTGAGGGAGCAATGTTGATACAAGCTAGAAGTTTCTCAGGCAAACAACATTAATCCCAGCATTACATGAGAACGGCCTGGGAGGGGTGATGTCTGGAGTGTCCATTAGGGGAACTTCCAGTAGCTTAAGGGAGAACTTTCATAAGAGTTTTGTCTGTAGGTATCTTTTACAGTGTGGTAGCTGACCGTGGGAGAGGAATGGTCAGTCATAAATTCAATACATTTTTAGATTCTTTTTTAAAAAAATCCTATGTACATAAGCCCTATTAACCCCACACCCAGCAGGAGTTCTGTCACAGACAGCAAACTGACCCAGCGCTCTGGAGACCATATTGCTTCCAGTTCCTGTCTTCCCTGTCCTCTGACGCTAATTCAAGGAAAAACAGCCGTAAAACCCACTGTCTTCCCCCACCTGCTAGGCGTGGATGTTCCTCCCTCACCTCAGGCACACACAGTCAGTGCAGAGGCTGGCACTACCAGGCGCACTGCCTTGGGCTGCCCACGTTGAATCAGACCTGTACTGAAAACTGATACGGCAGTCACCTCGGGGAAAATCCAGTGATTGTTTCATGGTACAGGGCCAGAGATTATGCAGCAATATTTGGGCAGCAAGTAAAAAGAATAAAAGCCTGCATTGTTAATATAGCAGAGAAGAGGTAGCAGGTTAGCAGCAGGGACTTTTCCTGCAGACCTCAGTCAAGCAAAATGCAGTGTGAAATCTGGCCAGGATGCTAGGGTTCCTTACAGCAAAAACTGTTACAGGATCTTCACTGAGCATTTGGGCAGAAACTCTGTTCTACATCTTGCGTACATTTCTGAAGACAGTTAGGTACCTCTGGTATAGAATTCTCCCCTGCTGAGGACAAAGCCACATCTTGTATGGGCATATGTAATTTGTCATTTTATGCCTTTGGTGTATTTATATTTTTTGTTAAAGCTAAGTAACACCAGCAGGGGTTAAGGTGTCAGCATTTCCACCATAAACCCAGCTCTTTCTGAGGGTTAGGTAAGATTTCATTTATACCACACTGTACTGAAATTCTGCCATGCAGATGCTGTCCAAGACATAAGGCATTTATTTTTCACCAAATTTTATTTTAAGTCATTATGGTAGTTAATGGTTTAGAAAAATGTCAAAAAATAAAAATTCTAAGGTTGTTGGTTTTTTTTTTTTCCCCAGAGGCTGTTCTTGCTTTATATACTTCAAGAATGGCTTAACATTTCCTATCTCTTAGCCACTAATATGGACAAACCAAATGGAGACAGCATAATTGAATGTCCTGCTTTGGAAGGTTTAAGCACAGCCTTTCTATGTAAAGAATTTCCAAAGCCACAGCTCACACCCAGTCATCTAGGATGTTGTGCTGTGGAGCACAGTAACGCAAGATGTCCTGCTGGAGTAGGTGGAAAATACCTCCACAAGCAAAGGGTGAAGACCCCCAGAGCCTGAACACAGTATTTTAAGCTTCTGTCAGTAAGTGGGGACACTCAGCACCTTAGTGGGAGGAGCAGAAGGTACATAGCCCTGATCTCAGCTAGTGGGTGGTGTAACAGTCACATCGTGGGGTCTATTCTAATGGACAGTCAATGGGAAGAAAGGACAAAGCTCTATTAGGCCTGCTGGAGAACCTGTGCTAGACAAATAGAAGATACTGTAGCAGTAGCAAGCAGCTGTGTCAGAACTGGTCTGGAAGGGAAAGGTAGTGCATTTGTGGCTACTAATAGCACTTTTGCAATGTTCAACTGTGAGAAGCATATGTAGACTTATGTTACTAACATTGCCACATAAAGCATGAATGTTAATCATACTGGATTGTTTATACCCTGCGCAGCTACAGAGGGAGCATGCCAAGATCCTCAAAGGCTTATATTTCCTCTTTTTCTTTTATCCCACAGGTAATAACTCCAGTCAGGTCAGGACAAGGTTATGTTTATGAATTCCCTTCCAAATACCAGAAGGACACCTACGATATCCCCCCTGTTCGCCCTCTCCAAGGGGTAAGTACCAATAAAACTGCCAACAGCACTGACAGGGCACAAAAGGTGATTAATTTCTACCAAAAGTTTATGACCAAAGCAAATTCTCTCATTTCAGGGAAAAAAATTGTTTTAATTAGATGCAGTGGCTTATTCACAGAGCACAGAAGTATTTCAAAGCTGTATTTGATGTTGACTAAGATTTGGCAGCACACCAAACGCAAAAGTCCCATTTGTTTTCTGTGTTTTGATCAAAGAGTATATCTAAACAGAATAAACTTGCTGCCTGGGAACAATTTTTTTCCTCTTATTGTTGCATAGTTGACAGTAATGCACTCAGTAAGGGTAAAATTATCGCATAGATGAACACCTACTATGCAGGGAATTGTTTTCATCACGTATCTAACGCACCATGTCACTGAACTTGAAATACGTCTTTGTTCTGGGGAACACCCTTAGCATTCAATCCCCAAGACCACAGGCACCTAGAGTAGATGCTTGCAGGACCTGTAACTCAACAACCTTGCATCTGTCCATGGCTCTTTGACAGAGCAGCTCCTAGGGAGCAACACTGAAGCCCAATATTATGTAAAACAGACTGACACCAAATGGCTGGAACTGTTGGGAAGTCTGGATTAAGAGACATTCAGACAGTGTCCTTAGAACACATGCAGAACCCACTGAAATCTAGGACATGCCACCAAGTTGGACACTTGAATCATCTGACAGCTGTACTTTCTGCTAGTAAGACAGCAGGCTGCACCCAATAAAGCAAAGAGGTGATGCTGATGGTGCAGCCTTAGTTTCAGACAGTTTAGCATGTGCTAGTACCAGCTTATTCCTCAGTCCCTCTAATCTCTATCAGCAAGGGTGTGATCAGTTCTGGTCACATGAATATACTGCTTCCCTGTTCACCCCAACAGGTATCTGTAATAGGCTGGTCTTGGTTTAACTCTTGGGATGAAGTCCGCTGTGACTTCATCTCTCCAGCCTGCTGTCCGCACAATTGCCCGGAGGGGACCTAGCAAAGCGCATTTCTTCCTAACTGCCCAAAATACCAGGCAGATTCAATCAACTCTCCCACATGAAACAAGGCTGAAGAGCTCTGATCATCTTCAGGCTGTTTGAGATGAAACACGGAAACCAAGAACACTCATCTGAGGTCAGAGCTTTCCTGAGGTGACTTGTTTCTGTAACCAATTTATTCTTTCTTTAGATATACGACATTCCCCCCGCATTGGTTAAGGGGTCTACATTTCCAGTTCCTGTGGAAGAAGCAAAAGCTTTAGCAGTCTATGACATACCATCTGCCAAAGGGGTAAGTATTACGCTGTTTCCACAAGATGCTGTATTTTCATGTCTAACCAAAGACGTGTTTAAAAAAGAGTTCCTGTATGATCCTGAAGGGAAAGGAGATTCAGTACTTTAAAGATTTCCTTAGGTTTTTAAACTGTTAAAACTGGTAGAGTGAAACACTACATCAGAATTATTAATGTTATGGAGTGTGAATTGATAATTAGAACCTACATTATCTTTGTGGCGGCATGCTGCCTTTTTGGATTTTACTGCTTATGAGAGGTTGCATCAAGATGAATGTTAAACAGTGAGACATTAAAACTGACGCTTGGTCAAACTCAGGATAAGTAGCTGACTCCATGAAAGTCAACGGCAGATCTTCCATCCCGGCATTTTATAGGCTATATGGAAGATGTAAAATATTTTGCTATTCTAGTCACAGGTTTCATGGTTTGCTTTCTGTGATTCAGGTCTACGCTACACCTCCATCTGCATGCCGAAATGATACAGGCCTGAGGGAAAATTTGCAGGATTTTTCATCTCCAGCAGGCCACAGTGTAAGACCAGAAGGAGTATATGATATTCCTCCTTCCATCACCAAAACAACTGGGAAAGAACCTAATAAATTTTCTCCTGAGAGCCTTCTACTGCCAGATGGAGTGCCAGAGAAACAGAATATTTATGACATCCCTATGAACCATCAAAACCATTTTCTTGGACAGCAAATTGCCCCTCAAAAAGATGTTTATGATACCCCGAGGGGAATTGCATTCCCAGGACAACAAATGGGACTCAGTGAAAATCTCATCCCAGAAGGAAGAGAAGGTGTGTATAATGTGCCACCACCAGTCCTCCAAGACACTAAAGGCTTACAGGATGTGACTGATGGGATAAAGAGGTTGTCTTTCTCCAGCACAGGAAGCACAAGGAGTAACATGTCCACATCTTCAACAACATCAAAAGACTCTTCTTTCTCAGCATCAACTGCACAGGACAAAAGACTAATCCTTGATCCAGACACTGCTATAGAGAGGCTTTATTGCCTCCAGCAGATGGTAGAGACAGCTGTCAATAACCTCATGGCCTTCATTACAGCAGATTGGCGGTCTTATGGATATATGGAGAAACACATCAATGAAATTCACACTGCTGTGGATAAGGTAGAGCAGTCGCTGTTGGAGTACCTTCAGTTTGCAAAAGGATCAGCAGCCAATGCCTCCTGCCTGCCTGAGTTCAGCCTCCTTAACAAAATGAGGAGGGAGGTGCAAAGGCTGGAGGACTCTCACCAGATCCTTACCCAAACCGGTCACGACTTGAACAGCTACAACTGGTCTTTGAATGTTCTAGCTGTCAACAGACTGCAGAACAAGTGTGATGACCTGGATCGGTTTGTTATGGTGGCAAGGACAGTCCCGGATGATGCCAAGCAACTGACCACTACCATCAGTGTCAATGCAGAGGTGCTCTTCAAACAGGCATTGAGCAGCTCACGTTTCAAAAACATACCAGAGAATATCATGAACACACCTGACTATGTATATGACAATCCTCATATGCAGCATCATGGAGAAAAAGCACAGAATCACTGCAGTTCCCTTCCTCCACTCCTGAGTAAAGGTCAGCACCCTCACAATACCACCAGTGAGAGCTCGGAAAAGAGCTGGATGGATGACTATGATTACGTTCACCTGCAGGTAGGTAAACCCAAAACTTTTGTCTGCACAAGACCAAGTAGTTGTTGCTGATGCTTCTGTTTGCAAAAGCTGTTCACAGGAAGGTAGCAATCAGATTGTCATGCAAACACACATTCAAGAGTAATTTCACCAGGCTGATTACTTGCTTTCAAATAAGAATGTTGCATACATAATAGCAATAGCCTTTTGCTCTGCCACGCTATCCTTTTCTTCTCCATACTCGTAGTGGTGCGCTACCAGTGAAAAAACCAATACAAACAAGCCTGTTATTTGACCTATGAGTTGTCATCTAGCTCAGGAGCTGTTTTGATTTAACACAGTCTTCTTATATTATGCAAAACAGGGGAAAGAAGAGTTTGAAAGGCAACAGAAGGAACTGCTGGAAAAAGAAAATATCATCAAGCAGAGCAAAATAGAGCTGGAGCACCATCAGGTATGTTCACTCAGATGCAATAATCACATTGAAATGCAGTGTTCCTTGCATGTAAGGAGTACTGGTCAAATAAAGCAGGAGGTGCCCTTCCCTTAGCAGCGTGCAACTGCTAGCCTCATGGCTTCAAGGCGTGCACGAGCACCAGCACGTGCGGTTGGAAAGTCCCAGGTGCTAGATGGTGAAGGCAACAGTGGCTCCAGGTTAGTTTCTTTCCAAGTGGGATTTGTGCCAGACAGGCTCCATCAATGCAAAGGACAATGACACACACTGTCATGCACAAAATGGGAAATAATGAGCATTAAGATTTTAGCACCTTCCTGACGCCGTGCATCTATGTCAGTGGTTGCTTATGCCAGAGACAGTTTAAGTATTTACTGCAGAGCAGCTATTCTGAAGATCAGCACCTCTGCCCTGCTCATTTCCTTGTTGCCACTCGGTAACTGAGTGGAAGCACAACCACAGCTCTCAGTGTTTGGAACGACAACTCTTGTGGCAGGAATAAACCTTTCCCTTCAAAACAATTTCCAACCATATCAACTGAAGAGACTAATTATTTTTTTATACAATACACCATTGCAATTGGCCCAGTGCATATGCATGATGAGCAGTCTCTGTCTCCAGGAGTTTACCACAGAGGAGAAAGGCTTCTGCAGTGTCTCACAGTGGATCAGTCACAAAGCCAGCCTGAGAACTTGGCTTTCCTGACCTGCAGTCCAGTGTGCCTTAATCACTGGACCACACTGAATAGGCATGCCACGGCACATCTTCCGTGAACATCAATACTATTAAATACTGTGCTTAACATAACTTCTAACGCTAAAAAAGCAGGTCATGTAAGAGTGAGGGCTGTCACTTTGCCCTCATTAATTCTTCAATATGTTTTTGTCATATCATATGGCAGAAAATTGTACAAGCAGCGTGGAGGTGAGAGTTAAAGGTTTGTCATCTCAAAATCCCACAGAGATAGCAGCTTTTTAAAGATTGCGTAGGAGTCACTGCCACTTGGATCCATCTCTCTCGCCTGTGATTCCAGAATATTCCAAATGAGCAACAGCCTGTAAATTCAGGAGGGTTTTGGTGGGGTGGGGTTGGTTCGGTTTTTTGGGCTTTTTTTGGTGGGGGGGTGTGTGTGTGTGTGTAGGGGTTTCTTTTTAATGCAAATAAAGTATTTTAGATGTTTTCCTCTTCTGAACTCTCTGTATTTGGATTTACGGTAACTAAAGTGCTTGATTACCAAAATAAAAGCTCTTAGAAAACACATATAATAGTTTTTATTTAGCACAAGGCCAGTCTAAGATACCCAGAGTTATCCTGAGCCATAAGGTGAAATTGTAATATGTAACAATATCTTATGAGACTATTCTTTGAAGAGAGCCTTTCTGTTTGCCTTTCAGATTAATCAGTTTCAACGTCTGGAGCAAGAGATCACAAAGCCAGTAGAGAACGACATCTCAAAATGGAAACCGCCTCATGCTCTCCAGACTGCAAACAGCACTGCCACCTCCCATGACAGCCAGCTGCTTTTATTCTATTCTGACCAATGTGAGACTCATTTCAACTCCCTCCTAAATGCCATTGACGCCTTTTTCAGTTGCATCAACGCATCTCAGCCTCCCCGAATCTTTGTGGCTCACAGCAAATTTGTCATTCTGAGCGCTCACAAACTTGTGTTCATTGGGGACATGCTCACGAGGCAAGTGACGACTCAGGACATACGCAACAAAGTGATGAACTCCAGCAACCAGTTGTGTGAACTGCTAAAGAGTGTTGTTCTGGCTACCAAGATGGCTGCCTTGAACTACCCCAACACGCCAACCCTACAGAAGATGGTGGACCGAGTAACAGAGCTGTCTCATTACGCACAGCTGTTCAAACTCTCGCTGGTCCAAATGGCCTCCTTATGGAACCCAGTGAAATCCAATCCATGAGCGGCAAAACAGAAAAGCAAAAAAACTGGAGCTGTTTTTATGTAAATTTTTTTGTAAGATATTTTTAATGAAATATTTTAAATACATTCTTATGTGTTAGAGAATCTAATGAAATCAGGGATCTGAGAATACATCTGGTTCTATATTAGGTTTCGAATACACATTTAGATATGTATACACTGCATATATGTATATGTTGCTACATTTCCTAAAACATTAATTAAGCACCTTAAAAATTATGCGTCAGGTAAGCAGTGCCTATGTTTTGTATATACTGCCTGTTTCCTCAGTATATTTGTTAACTGGATGCTGCACTCTTCGTGTTTCATTCCATCTTGATTTTGGCACATGGACTTGGTTGTAAAACCTACTCGTAGCAATCCACGAAGCAAGTGTAATGGTTCTCATAGAACTCCATTCCCTTAGAAATTACTTTCTATACATTAATTCCATGAAATTTAACTCTTCTCTTGACGTTCCTTTGTTACGTACAGCATTGAATCATTCTGAATGGCATATATGCACAACTGCAACAAGCAACGTATCAAGCAAGGCATACAGCGTTTGGGAGAAAAACATTTTTAGGCCATCTAAGAAACAGAGCCTTCTAAGGAGGAAGGCAGAATCGTGTATGTTTAATATCTTGTGGCATTCAAATTTTGCTATTTCTAATAACTGTACAACATGGGATTTCAAAACGTGGATGGGTTCCCAGCAATGTAAATTCAAACACGTTTACCTTGTATGACCTTGCACTGGTAATTAAATTTAACAGTCAGGCTTGAAAGCCTTGCTGTTCATGGACTCAGAGTTATCCTGAGAGCATCCCAGGATCAACTGGGCTCATCTTTGAGGCTGCAGATGAGCAATGTCTCAAAGTGTCAGTCCTTTTCAGAGGGATTAGTGTACAAATTGTAATTCACATAGAAAGAAAACAGCTTAATTTGAAATAACGGATATTTGAACATCTCTATAGCATATACACAATTTAATGAAGAAATAGCACTTACTTTTCTAGACATATTCTTGGGAATTAATTGCATCTATTGCAATTCTGACTTCCATATTGGGCTTTTTCTCCAAATTCTGTTGCATAGGTGCTGGTCCTTCTGCACTACACTGTTGCCAAAAATGACCTCCCGTTTTAATGGGCCCGTTCCATCAGTAAGTACACACAATCCTTCCCAGTAATTTTCAATTTAGACCCTTAAAAATCATTAGCAGAGTGGTAGACTGCTTTAGAATTCCACGTACGCAGGCCACTCCAAAACATGTATAAACTGATTTGTCTTCGTTACCTTTTGTGAACCCGCTAAAAGTAAGGCACAGAATGCCAGTTGCTTGTGGTCCTCAGACTAGAAGCCAGTGGGCAAAGTGGGCAATAGCTCAGGTAAATACCAGGTGATTCTGGTGTTTTTAAAGCAGAAACACTACCGTCCTTGCTTAGTTCAAGGGAGTGCCGTGTTGAGGCGTTCTGAGTGTTTGCATCAGTGAGCAGATCACCTATAAATGCACACTCATGAGGTGAGTAGCACCTAGAAAACTGGCACTTCTGCCTAACTTTTTCTGTATCTGAGCACGTGCCTTATTGAAATGGGATTTGTTGTCTTAGATAACAAAACTATTTCAGCAGTGCATGACATCTTGTAGTCTTTATGTACTGTCTCAGAGTGAAGCTACCATGGTGTTGCTTCCAGAGTCTGCAGAACGTTCCGAGGAAGGCCAGTGGGACCCAGCACAACTTCAGCTGGCCCAGAATCAGCTCCAGGGCTTGGCTCTGGCATAACATCCAGAAAGGGTGGTTATCCTATTTTAGGCTGTCCTAACCGATAGCCAGTTGTCAAAAAGCAATCCACATGAACCTGTTTTGTACTCATGTTGTTTGGGATTCTTTTGGATTTCCTCGTCCATTATTTTTTCACTGTATATTCTTAAAATGAGAAAATGTTTTGAAGTTTAGTGGTTATGTTGATAGCTTGTGCTTTCAAAAGGAAAACCTTTATTGCAAGCCTGTATCACAGTTTGTTATTTTGTAGAGAGTCATTTTAAAATTAATAATTAGCTTTTTTATATAAAAAAGGCAACTCTTGGTCTTATTTTTCTCTTCTTTTCAGAGTCTCCAAGTATATTAAAAGGAAATATTGCTGCTTGCCTGTATTCATAGAATTATTAAGGTTGGTTGGAAAAGATCTGTAGGATCATCAAGTCCAACAATAACCCAACACCCCCATGCCTTCTAAACCATGCCCTGGAGGGCCACGTCTACATGTTTTTTGAACACCTCCAGGGCTGGCGACTCCACCACCTCTCTGGGCAGCCTGTTCCAATGCCTGACCACTCTTTCAGTAAAGAAATTGTTCCTAGTATCCAACCTAAACCTCCCCTGACACAGCTCAAGGCCATTTCCTCTCATCCTATCACTTGTTACTTGGAAGAAGAGACCAACACCCGCCTTGCTACAACCTCCTTTCAAGTAGTTGTAGAGAGCGATAAGGTCTCTCCTCAGCCTCCTCTTCAGGCTAAACAACCCCAGTTCCCTCAGCCGCTCCTCGTAAGACTTGTTCTCCAGTCCCTTCACCAGCTTTGTTGCCCTTCTCTGGACACGCTCCAGTATCTCAATGTCCTTCTTGTACTGAGGGGCCCAAAACTGCACACAGTCTTTGAGGTGCGGCCTCACCAGTGCCAAGTACAGAGGCACAATCACTTCCCTACTCCTGCTGGCCACACTATTCCTGACACAAGCCAGGGTGCTGTTGGCCTTCTTGGCCACCCGGGCACACTGCTGGCCCATGTTCAGCCGGCTGTCAGCCAGCGCAACCAGGCCTTTCTATGCCGGGTAGCTTTCCAGCTACTCCTCCCCAGGGCTGTAGTGTTGCTTGGGGTTGTGACCCAAGTGCAGGACCCGGCACTTGGCCTTGTAGAACCTCATACAATTGGCCTTGGCCCATCAATCCAGCCTGTCCAGATCCCTCTGCAGAGCCTTCCTATCCTCGAGCAGATCGACACTCCCACACAGATTGGTGTCATCTGCAAACCTACTGAGGGTGCACTCAGTCCCCTTATCCAGGTCATTGATAAAGATATTAAACAAAACTGGCATCACTGGGGAACACCGCTTGTGACCGGCTGCCAACTGGATTTGACTCCATTCACCACAACTCTCTGGGCTTGGCCATCCAGGCAGTGTTTTACCCAGTGAAGAATGCACCCGTCTAAGCCATGAGACGCCAGCTTCTCTGGGAGGGTGATGTGGGAGACAGTGTCAAAGGCTTTGCTAAAGTCCAGGTAGACAACATCCGCAGCCTTTTCCTGATCTACTGGGTGGGTCACCTGGTCATAGGAGGAGGTCAGGTTTGTCAGGGAGGACCTGCCTTTCATGCAGCCATGCTGGCTGGGCCTGATCCCCTGGTTGTCCTGCACGTGCCTGGTGAGCACACTCAAGATGAACCGAGTAATCTTCCCCAGATCTGAGGTCAGGCTGACTGGCCTGTAGTTCCCTGGATCCTCCTTCTGGCCCTTCTTGTAGATGGGCGTCCCATCAGCAAGCCTCCAGTTGTCTGGGACCTCCCCTGTTAACCAGGACTGCTGGTAGGTGACGGAGAGTGGCTTGGTGAGCTCCCTCGCCAGCTCCCTCAGTGTTCTTGGGTGGATCCCATCTGGCCCCATAGACTTGTGAGTGTCCAGGTGGGGCAGCAGGTCATAAACTGCTTCCTCCTGGATTATGTGGGGTTTATTCTGCGATCCGTCCCTGCCTTCCAGCTCCAGGGGCTCAATACCCTGGGGATAACTGGTCTGACAGTTGAAGACTGAGGCAAAGAAGGCATTTAGTACCTCAGCCTTTTCCTCATTCTCGGTGGCAATGTTCCCCTCCACGTCCAATAGAGGATGGAGATTCTCTTTGGTTCTCTTTTTGTTGTTAATGTATTTGTAAATTTGTAAAATACATTAACATTAATGATTAATGATAACAATCATATTTTAATTATATTAATAACAATATTATCAAAGCCATTCTAAAATGAGTTTGTTTTCCGTCTTCACGCTGTAAGCACTGCTCAGTGAAAAGTGAGAGCTTGAGGGGATAAGAGGGGACAGGCAGTTTCTCTGCTTGTCCAGGCAGCAGGTAAAGCATTTATCTAATTCAGCTACAGAAGGCATCAAGTCCAAAACACAACCATGAGGGCCTACAATGCACCAGGCCACGCTCCTGTGTCCCATTCCCAGTGTCTGTTCCTGCCGCGTGAGCTGCATCCCAAACCACCTCATCGTAGCACATGCACTGATCCTTGAGGTGATCAGGGCAATACCTCTTAACACTATCGCATGATAAGGTGGGGTGGCAGGACACAGATGTGACTGTACACCCATTCCAGCCTGCTCCCCCTCTCCAGAATTTGCTGGCGAAGCCACAATCCACACAGGAACAGGAGGGGCAACTTTGCTCAGTGTAGCCATCCTTCACCCCTCCAACCCAATGGTAAGTGCATCCCCCCCCACCACATGCCAAGCTGAGCATTATCTTGGTATGGGTTTCATCTGAAAGAGCCACGTGGCTTTAAGGATCACGCAGTCTTTCCCAAAAGTTACTTTCTCATCTCACTGTTGCCGAGGCACCGCCTACCTCCTGTCAAACACCCTGAGCATGCAAGGAGAGAAAAAGCCTGGGACTGGCTCTGTGCTTACACCGGTTCTCAGCTGCCAACAAAAGACATTCCTGTATGGGAGCGTAAGTGCAATAAAAGCCTTAAGAGTAAAGTGCCTGGTCTGGCTCATTGTGTCCTCACAACGAAACAGCTGGTGATGCAGGGCAGCTTCCCGAAAGCGCTTCATTTTGTTCCTCTGCTAAATTTATAAAGGTCAACTAACAACAAAGGAGGGACTGGACTACCAAAATGGTTCAGAACAGAAACCAGAGCCTCTTTGCTCTCCTCCCTGAGCCACAGTGTCCCCACACAGTTGCCAAGAAACTGCTGCTGTTTGGGAACCAAGTTGATGGTCAGTGTGAAATGACTGCCTGAGGTCTGGCGTGGAAAAATGTCTGCCGCTCACTAGTGGCAAGCGCAGAACACTGTTGGCTCCTTACTTCAGACATTAAGTAAATACTAATTCATATTCATTAGAAAAATGCCCCCTTTCTCTTCCAGGATGATGAGCGAGGGAGAAAGAAGAGACAGAAGCCACCCTTGAAATGGGCAGGTTTTAGAGAAATTATCAATTCATACTGATATATGACACAGGACATACTTCACTGTGCCCCATACTGCACAGCCCCCTGCTGCTACGTCTACTATTTCTTGCCAGCAAGGGCTGTGCAGCTTCTGCATTTTCATTTGCCGTGCATCGCTGCAACTGTGGCAAACCCACCATCTGCTGTTCCAGTAAAGGCAACACAGGTGAAGGAAACCAAGTTCCCACACTGTCATCTGATGGTAGATTACACCCCAGCATCTTCACATCCCCCGTAACTTCTAGACCCTAGAGCTTTTGGCACCCTCCGACACGTACATCTGGGCTACATTTCAGAAGTGTCCCTCCCACATCTACTGCCAGCACTCTTCAGAGTATTGCTGCGCCAGTAACACCTTCCTTCTGCCCACAAGCCAAGCCTCTGTAGCTGCTCGGCTCCAAAACCAGCTTTTCCCTGTTGAATCCCACTTCCAGGCTGCCTGTTCCATCTTAACATGCCTTGGCCTCAGTCAAAAGGCATTATCAACTCACAAGGTTTACTCCAAAGGCAGTTCTTAACCCTCCCTTGCCCCTTTCTCCCTTCACACTGTTCACAGCATTAGTCCATGTTTAGACATGAACATCTCCAGGGCAAAGAAGGGGTCTTGCCAGTCTCAGAGGACACACAGAGCATTCCTCTCAACTCTGAAATGTGCCTATTCATTTCATCTTACTCAGTTAAGCTGGCAGTTTCAAAAGGAACATACACACATCACTCTTAAATCAATGGAGCCCTTTTTCTGCTAGAAGATTTTTCCATCTCAGAGATGGACTGTCCAGATAATGTGGATTTTTTTTTTAAATAAATAATTTCTTTTTGCTATTTGCACCCAAATTCCACCCAAGACAGCAGCTTTCTCTGTCTGAAGAGCCCTGGATATAGCTGTGTGGCTTTTCAACATCAAAGTTAATCTACAGTTATATCTAGCACTGCGAATCCTCCCAGAAGTTCTTCCAACTCAAAGATGACATTGAATCCAGGCTTAAGAGTATCTGCATAAACTGATTGGCAGCAGGAGAAACATCTAATCCAGCCTTATCATAAACCTGCTGACTTCAGAGACAACAGGAGTGACATGACGCTTAACCTCCTGGGAGCTAGCATGAGGGCTAGCACAGACTCTTAGTAACTTGTATGACCTCAGTTTCACTCCAACGAACTGCCCAGAGGCAATTTTACTTTTAACAAATCAGAGCTAAATTTGGAGTGCAGTTCACATCATTAGCAAGGCCTCATTATGCTGGACATGCTGCCAGAAGTTGCAATCACTTAAGGAAACACAGGTTCATCATTCTCCATTCAAAACCCAGATATTTAGTCTTTGGTTGCCCGAGAGTTATGCAGGGCATGAAATAGCAGCTTGACCTTGTAGGAGGCTCCTTCCCAGGGCATTGCTTTGGGAGCTGCTGGGTTCAGAGCAAGGTGCTTTTCACCCCAGCACCTTCCAGGTCAGTGGCCAGGACCTCTTCGGGACAGCCTCCCAGAGCAAAGGGCTAATAAGGACGGTTTCAGGTCAAAATGTCAGGGCATGGCTGGGCATGCATGCTGCTGGCTGTTGCAGAGCCCTCCTCTTCAGCCTCCCGGGGCAGCAGAAAAATCAGAAGTTGGCAGTTCTGTGGCAAGAAGCAAAGAGACGAAATCTCCTTGTGCCTCCTGATAAACCCATGTCTCCACAGCAACATGGTCTTGGCTCGCAGTTACTGTGGATTTCTGAGCAGGAGAAGCTGAAACGCTCCAAGAAAGAGGCCATACTGAGCAGAAACTAGCTTTCCCACCTCTCCTGGGGTTTAATTTGCAGTAGTAACCTCCTTACAGGAGTTTGTGCTTCAGTTCTGCCTTTTCTGCAGACAGCATCAGGCTAGGCTCAACCCAGAATGGATCTGCAGTTTGCTTTCTTCGTTTTGCACCCCTCCTGGTGAAACCCCTGGCCCTGTACCCCCACATGCAAAGTTCATCAAGTCAATGTTCCTCACAGGAACCTGCCTTGCTGCTGTTGATCCCTCCATCTCCATGAGTCCTCCCAGTCCCTGCCGGGGGTGAAGCCCAGCGCCTGGGAAACCTGTGCCCAGGGAGCGCTGCTGCTGCTGCAATGGACTCAGTACACACGCTGCCTCCCTGACAGGGGTTTCTTTTTATCTGCTGAACACCAAGAGACAAGATCTCTTTTTCTGTACAAGCAGCAGCTCAATACATCAAGCTGACCACAGCAAAAACAGAACAGAGGAGCATAAAGCATCGGGTTTACAGGAGATATATAAAGCTCATCTCATCTGCAACACGCTGCCTGAGCTTTCCTGTGCAAGCAGCATCAGCCAGCTCCGCACGCAGTGGGCTCCCAGAAAGTTACACATACCATAAGAACAAACAAAACAACAACAAAAAAAAAAACCAAAACCCACCACACAAACACAAAAAAGTAATCATGATTCCTTGGTTCCATGCATGCTCGCGCCCACGCTTCTGTCAGCCAAGTGAGGGAGGTAAAAATCTCGCTGCTGGGTGGGGGGGCTGTCCTCAGATGTCAGGGGGATTTTTTTTTCCTCCTTTCCTGTAATTTCCCTTCATTACAGGAAAAATGATCAGAACTCTTTTCTTGATGCAAAGCTGCAGGAAACCAAATCCAGGAGGCCCTTCGCAGCTTCCTACTTAGCATTATCTTACTCAACATTGTAGCCAGGGCTACCCAAACCGTTGCCAACCAGGAAGGCGCAATAACAATGTCCCAGAAGCATCTGCTATTTATATGAAGGCAGATTTAAGCGTGGTTAAATGAAGGACAAGCACAAAAATCCGGAAGCGGAGAGCTGAGGGGAAGGGAAAAAAAAACCAAAACAAAAAACCCAACCCTGTTCTGGCCTTATATTGTCTTGCAGAATGGAATCAAGGCATAATCTTAGAGCTTTTTGGGCAGGTAGCAGGCTCCAGTTCATTTCTCTGTGTAGTAGTAATTCAAGTCTGCCTTTATTCCTGGCTGAACTGAATGGGAAAAAGCCACAAGGGTGAGTGGCCATGAACAACAACAAAAAAAAAAAAAAAAAAAAAGGACTTTTACTGTTTTTTTCACCTTGTGCTTTGTTTTTTATGAAGGATGGTAGGAGCAGCCCATCCAAAAGCCTTTTATCTCAGGAGGTGATTTGAGCTGCAAACAGGTACCTGTAATTAATTTGCATTCCAGAACGGGAGAAGTTAACTTGGCTTTTCTTCATGATGCATTTCAAAGAGAAATTAATTTTTGATAAATGAGAATGAGCACGTGCATTCTGCAGTGCGTGACCTGCAGCTATTTTCAGGCCTCGCTGATTCAGACATGGCTTTTGGTCGTCCACTCGCAGATTTACTAAAAGAACGAGCACAGCCTCGCTGGCAACCTATTTCACTTTCATAGGAATTGCTACTATGACCAAAAGGATGTTCCTAGAGCAGGGCTGCGCTGCACAGGACACCTCATTCACCTGTGTACATACGCAGAAGTAGGTGGTTGTGGAATCCACTATATATCCATCCTGCAGCATGCAGAGCTGCCTCTGCACACTGAGAAGTTAAGGTGGAATTCCACATGTCCCACTGACACCGGCAGTACACGGACCCACAGCTCCATCCAAGGACTAAAGCTGCTGAAGGCAGAAATACACAAACGAGAAAGTCTCTTTCTTGCTCCCTCCTGTCTTCTCTGTGGGCTCAGAAGTGCCCGATTTGGATTAGGCCATCTCTGCTCCCGGTGTGAGACACCCTGATGCAATTCATCTCGCCTGCCTGAAGACATTGGCACGTGAGATATCATCAGGGTCCCCTTTAAACTGAATAGGGAGAAACAGGCTCAGTGAAGACCAAGCCATGTGATTAAATCTACTTTAGGATGAGATAAACTCTCCCCCGTCTCCAATGATTAGGTCTCCATAGGTCTTCAAGGAGAACTGACACAAGTAGCTGCAAATGACCATATCACAGGCTCCTAAACTTTAAGCATGATGAATCCCAACCACGGACCCTACCTCTGCCTCCTGAAGCAGCCACATACACAGGTCAAGTCACAAAATGAACACTAAAATGCCTTAGAAACTCATGGATACCTCCTGGCCCATCAAGCCTGAAGCTGGTATCGGTACCATCTAAGCATTAGTCCTGTGGGTTCAGCAAGTCAGAGCAGTCTGGGAGCCTGAGCCTGCAAGTGTCGCAACCCACATCCGAGCTGAATCCCCCCAGTCCTGCCACCTCCCCTTGCACTCAGGCAGCCTCCAGGATCTGGCATCAGACCTGACCCTAAAGTCCCATTAACTAAATCATGCTCTGTGCTAGATGGGCAAAAGCCAGTCGCACAGGTAGCTCACACCTCTGTGCCTCTGCTCTCCCAGCAGTTTTTTTTTTACCAGGTCTGGGCTCGCAGTAGCGCAGAGTCCAGCTAGGTACGGACAGCTTGCTTAGGAGCTCCCAACCTACAGGCACTGCTCGGTTAGTTTGCTTTTTCTCATACCAGGGCTGGGAAACACAAGGGACTGGACAGGAAAAAATCAGGCGGTTGTTTAGGTGATGTTTAATTCCCTTACAATAAGCAATCCTGCATACATCTCTGCCTTGCTGAAAAAGCATAATGCACGGCTTCAGCCACTCGTTTCCAGGGAGAGCGCGTGCCAGATGCGGAGCTAAGCAGCTGTGCATCTGGAGCGGGTATCCTTTGGCACGGGAAGGGCTGAATCACCGAGGAAGGCTAAAGGAGCTTCATGAGATTGAACAACATTGAACTTTGAAGCATGGGTTTCAAAATTATTTTCTGACAAAGCGAGCTTACTCTTTCTTTTACTAGTTAGAAATGTTTTGTGAAAGATCTTTTCCTTTTACTCTGACTACTTCTCCACTACCAGCACATATGCTTCATCCTGGTTTTGTCTGTTTATTTTTTCTTGTGTGGGGAAGAGGATGACACAGCTGCAAACAATATGTACCTTACGCAGCAAGTACGCACATCCAGCTGAATAAGTTTTCACTTCTGCAGTGTTTGCACAGTTTTGGTTTTCTATTCGCAACATTTAGGAACAAACTCTCAAAGAGCTTATTCTTAATGATTTAACCTAATGACACAAGCAAAGCCTTGTATCAGCAAGGAATTGCCTATGCAATGAACTGCAGGGGTAGCCAGCAGCACAGGAATAAACAGCCAGGTATTTGGGCACTGTGCTCATTAGCAGGTAACCAGGCAGGGAAGCATCAAGATACTCTCAAGCTGCTCCTACACCACAAACCACCAACGCTACTAAGGGAGGAAGCAAAAGCACCCACTTGGAGGCTAGTACGAGATACCAGACCATCACCGTGCAGCCCAGACTACTGCAATTTACTGGTTTTCCAGCAGATGAACCTGCCTCAGGCTGTCCTAGCACAGAGGGGAATCTAACAATTCACATGAACCAGTTACATCTCATCAGCTTCTTATCAGAGGGTCCCTGCTACAGGTACCTTTGTCTGCTCAGAGTCCCACACTAGGGCAGTAGCACAGGACCCTGTGGCATCTCTTCCACAGCAAACCAAGATCTTTGGAGCAACCCATCCAACCCATTTAACACAGAATGACTTCAGTAGAAAACATCAGCCTCTGCTCCCAAGAAAGGCAACAGAGAATAAAATCCCTATGCCCTGTGAATTTTGTTCTGCTTCTCATCTTACAGAAAAACAATAAAGTAGAACAGTAAAGTAAGTGTTTTGTACCTGGACATATCTGTAGCTTTCCAGGAGAGTACTTCAGCAGGCTCTACTTTCCCTTCCTCAGCAATGCTGCTTTTCCTCAGACACAAAGATGAAGGCACAAGCCATATATACAGAAAAGCCACAGCTGTGGCCCCATCACCAGCTGAGATGCATCTATTTTTAAAGCTCATTCCATGTGCACAGCAGCAAGTCCTCCAGGCCTGATTTCTCTCTAGTACTTGCACTTTAGGTAAAGAACACAAATTAAAAAAAAAAAAAAAAAGGCTTTATAAACCCTACCTTTTGCACAAGTGGGAACTAATCAGCTTGAGAGCAGCACAAAGCCCAAAAGAAGAGCCCAGCATCCCAGGCCATGGGCACAGGTGGGTGAGAAATGCTGGTCTCTTGCTGGTCATTTGTAGCAGCAAACGCAACAGCTATTTGTAAAACAAATGATTTTTTTTTTTCTCATTCTGGACTTTGGGGACTTTTTTAGTTGGAGGGATATGTGTGTTCAATATTCTACTGGTTTTATTCTCTGAGCATCTCTAGCTATCAGCCTGCCAATGTTTAAGGAGGTAAGAACTGTCGTGTTGGATCAGGCTGTGGTACACGCAGCCCCATATTCTGTTTCTAACAGGGGCAGGTGGGTATGTTCAGGAAATACAGCCTTGTCTGTACCTCTCATTACCCTATGAACTTGGGATCTGCCCAGGGAGGCCTCCATCAGCCTGTATCTGCAGGTTCACAAATGTATCTTCGTGACATCCTGGGGCAGCAGGTTGCAGGCTTTCATTACTTACCAAATTAAGTACATTTGTTTATCTACATGTGGGACATCTCAAGAAACCTGTTGTTGCAGCCGCCACTGAAGTACTTAGCATTCCTAGAAAAAATGCTGCTCCTGTCGTGTACCTGCAGCTTGAAACAGTGTCCTCAGACTGTTGTGTCCTCTTCCCGGAGCAGGAAGCACACACCGAACCCTGCCAGCACCACACTCCTCCTTTCAACACACTTTCTTCCTTTTCCTGGGACAGGCTTACCCTGCTGTCCCTCACAATTACTTTCGAAGCATCCTCCAGTCCTGGTTAAAGTGTGGGTGGTGAGCACAGCTCACCTAACATGAAGTGAGAGGGGAAGAAAAACTGGTGTGATTGTTGTATTCCCTGATGTGATGGATGGATCTTAGCTAGTCAACCTTGGGGTGGAGTCCAGACAATAAAAAGCCAGAAACCCTGCCTAGTTTAGGACCTAAATAATACCTACACAGGAGGCTGGCCCTTCCTTCTGCTGGCCCCAGGGCCAAGGCTTTCTCCTTCTGCCTGAGCCCCCACAGGGTGGACAGGCAGCCACAGCAGCAGTAGTCCTGCACATGGGCAAGCAAGTCCTTTCCAGCAGCGGTCCCATGCTACCAGCAGCGCTCCTGCTCCCTGTGGAGCTGCCCGTCGCCAGGCAGAGCTGCAGTGTAAGAGCCAGTGTCAGCCCCAGCCCTGCTAGGTGATTACAGCCAGCCAGTTTTTAATCCCAAAGCTTTTCTTCTCAGCTGTGAGTTAGACAGTCTCGCCAAGCACTAAGGATCGTTAACACAAGAGCAGCAGTCCTCCAGACCCAAAGAGCAGATAGACTCTTCAGGCACACACCTGCACAGCTGGGATAAGCCTTGTTTTCCTGGCAAGCCACACAGACTGAAGAAATCACATTTGAAAAGAAATATGCCAGCAGCTCTCTAAGTGTAAATGTTAAATCTGCTAATAGGGACTCGCTGTTACTCCTAGTCAATAAATGAGGGGCTCGGGAAAGGGAAAAGAGATTTCTCCAGAGCCTTGTGCAACAAAGTGCTCCCTCCTCCTCCTTTAGCCTGAATACAGAATTCATCAGGAGGTTAACCCAACAAGGCTCCAAATGTATCTCTATCTCGTTGTTTTCTCAAGGATTTGTCTTTACTGTAAAGAAAATGAGGCACAGGCTTTCTGTTCCCCAGTCTAACATTAATATTAGATCAACATTGTATTTTTAAAATTAATACTAGACTATTGGTCTAATATTAATATCGGACTTGGGGAGAAGATTTTAAACTGAGCTGATTGTGAGCCTCTGTTTTACCTGGTCAGTAACCTGCAGGATTTAGACCAGCTGCAGTGGAATGACATTTCACTTCATATCTTTGCAGTGAAACTATGAGAAGTGTGAGAACACACAGTTGTGAACTGATTTTGAAGAGATCTGGACCACAGGCAGCTTGCCCTTGCGATTGGACTGGGGAAAAAAAAACCCACAAAACCAACACATTTTTTTAAACTGCTGTTTATAGTGTTACAATATCTTTGTAACCCCAAGACCTGAAGAAGTGCTGCTGTGGTGTGTTTTGGTGGTTTTTTCTTAAGCACGGTGAGACCTAAGAAAAGCAGATCCCTTCTGGCACTTTTGAGACCTCCCTTCTTAGGGCAAATAATTTTCGAGGTCACTTTCTTTACAAAGCAAAATCCAGTGTCCCTCCTGTGCTGCAGAGCAACATGCAAGCTCCCCAGACATGAGACTCCATGTGTCCCACAGCTTTTTTCGGCACGAAGCATACAGCCAAACAAGAACCAGGCTCAGCCCTGCAAGGAGCTGCCCTTGTACTTCCCAGCCCCGCCAAGCCCCAACAGAATGACAAAAAACAGCGAAAGCAAATGCAAAGGAGCTCAACAGCGTTGGCTCCGATGGACGCTCAGTGTTTCTCCTGCGAGGTGGACCTCTACTGGCAAATCTTGAAGGGCCATGCCATCTAGTGGTGAAACACCAGCCCCAGTGCGCCCTTTCTACTCACCTTTGACACTAAAATCCTCCAGGGTTTTAGACTGGATCTGCACTGTAAGCAATTCACCTGTTTAAGCAGCCAGTCCAGGGATAAGCACTTTCCCCTACCCGTGCCATCACTCCAGGATTCAGAAGAAATGTGAGGGCATCCTGGAAATCAGGACAAGGAAAAGCAGTATCAAAGTTGTCCTCAGTATCCAAATCCTTTGGAAAGTGTAAAAGCTAAGGCTGCAATAAGCATCACTGGCAACACTTAAACCTTGCAATTGTTAAAGAAACTTCACGATTTTGAAAAATAAAGACGCTAACACCAAAAGTCAGTAGAAGACCTGCAAATCAGAGCCATGGAGTGAAATTCCCAGTTCCCTGCCTTCTGCCTTGGCATGGCCCCACTGCTGCTCTGGGGGGGGAAGGATGAGCATTTTCCGATATGGAAGTACCTGTGCCCGTTGTTTGTGAAGATGCCCCCACCCCCCCGGCACCAGAGGTCGATCAGAACAGTCTCTTTTGGAGAGACAAAGGTCAAGCTGTGCCAGAATCAGAAGTCACAGCAGATGTGATGCCATCCAGCCACAAACCAAGCAGGCTTCAGGGGGTTTATCAGTGTTAGAGAACACAATCAATGCTGCATACCTGGTGTGCCTGACCTACCCGAGTCATCTTAGGGCTGCCTGGTCGTGCCTTGCAGATGCCAGAGCCCTGCACCAAGCTCAGCCCTCTCACAACTGCTCAGATCCCCAGGCAGTATCTCCTGTTTCTTCTAGGACGTCCTCAACGCAGGGTCTTACAGGACTCAAGGGTAACAACAAGTCTTCACATTGTTCAAAGCCAAGACCACTCACGTCAGAAACAACTGGTGTGCAAGAGGTTTATTTTGACATGTTCTACCACAGCAAGGATGTTGCCTGTTTAAACACAGAGAAGGATAACACCTGATCAGCTGGCATTGAAGGGATGGTTTGAGACACAGGAACTGCAATAACTTAAAACAATCAAGCTCTCAGAACGACAGAAGGCTCCAGATTAAGTCCTTAAATGAGGAGTGGAGCACTGTGCTAGGAAGTTCAAGACCGACTGTAATAAAAATGTAGCTCCAGTGGTCCAACCTAGCACAGATTAGTAGCAAAACTTGCTTCAAGCCAAAGCTAGCATTATTTGTGAACAAATGCATTTATTGATAGGAGGCTTTCAACTCCCCAAGTCACATTCAAATCCTCTAGCACAGGGAAGAGGAAATTGATGCTGCATTCAGCCAGCTATCCTCTGCTGCAGCAGTTCCGAGGAGGACATACGGTACACGTACCTTCTGGTTCCAAAACTCTGCAGTCACATTGCGCAGCACAGCTGCCTGCATAGAAGGCTGGAGGTTTTAACAGGGGATAGAAATCAGCTGCCTGAATTGTACAGCACACAGACTTAGGCGTGAGGGATTCGCAGTAAGTACCTCTCAGGCCACAGCTCCCTGATACAGGATGCACGTCCTCTTATCCTTCCGAGTTCAAGTATACTGCCAGCATTCAGGAGTCCCTGTGGCGGCACACACCAAGCACGCTCGCAGAGGGAGGTACAGCACAAACAGACCACATGCAATACTCTGACAGTGACCCCAAAGTGACCACATGATGCCCTGTCTCATCTCCCCCTAGATATCCGGGTATCTCTGCTACCAAAGGAGCATTTGCGTTATCTGTTTGCCCCGGTGGAAGCTGAAAAGCTCTGTGAATAGAAATAGAGGAAAATAAAGCATAAGATGTATTTCACCTCAGTGCTCCCATTTGTGAAAAACCAGGATGTTTGCCTTCTGCATGGTCTGAGCATTGCTGGTGGCAGAGGGCTCCTGCCCCAGCCTTCCACAGCAGTACCTCCTCCAAAGGTGACTTCACATCCCAAGATCTCTCAGACATCGGCACTGGTTAGCCCTGCTGTTCACTCCACGGTGCTGCTCTGTCCACCCACAGGTCCAGCTCACCCTTCCCTTTGCCTGAAGCAGAGTCCAACATTGCCACACGTCACCACATGCCCTAGGCTGGATACGAAGCCATCTCCTCCCTTTCATGCAGGCACCATGGAAAAGTCTCCGTTCTATCCAGCTTTCAGAGATAACACTACTGATCATGAACACCCACACGGATAACAGAGATGCTCAGAACATAACAGCTTCTCATGTACATGAAGAGTACAGCTAATATACATGCCTTTAAGGTTTCATGTAAAACCCAGCGTATTTACACCGCCAACTCCCAGTCCAAACCCACTTTAAAAAAAATCCTCATACAAGTATTACCCAAAGCAAGGTGAAGCGCCGCTTGTGTTTTACAAAGATTGTATTTTAATCATCTTAGCATCAAGGCCGCAGGAGCACCCCGAGGACAGCTCCCAGGTGCCCCTGGGGAAGGAGCAGCATCGGTTATGACGGCCTTTGGCGGCGCCTGGGGCAGGGCAGAGCTGTACAACAGCACCGTTATTCATTCCACTGGAACAGACCATGAAGCGTTTCCTTGGGATCAGGGCCAGAGTAGAGAAGCAAGCATGTGTTTTACAAGCATCTGACGCTGGTAGCCCATCACCCATCGTTCCCACTTACATTAACCCCCCCAAACACCCCCTCCAACCCTGCAACTTGACCTTTTTGAAGGCAAGAGACCCAAGTGCTCAAGTTACACAATGCCATGGCATTTTATTGCACTATGTTTTTACAAGTGAGAAGAGTAGGACAATAGCAAACCATCTCAATCTCAAGATTAAAGAGATTTTATCTTCCCCCCCCCCCCTCCAAAAATCTTCTTTTAATCTCTTATTTTTCAATAAAAGAATCCTGGATTCAATATATGCATTTTACTTGAGAAGCAATCAGGGATGAAATGAAGCACATTCATTTCCTTTTCTTTTCCAAACTAGGACAACTTCCTACTCTACCACCACAATTACTTTTAGACAAACTAGAAAGTCTACAACCAATCTTAAAAGTATCAAGACAGGAGGGAGGAGGTGGTTTCGTTTTTGTTGGGTTTGTTTCGTTGTTTGATTTGTTAGGGTTTTTTGTTGTTTTGGTTTTTGGGGTTTTTTTTAAATGCTAAAATGAAATTACAACTTTCAAGGATAAGGCAGAAAAACACCTTTAATAACTAAGGTTCTACAAGATACACACTAACCTGTTCTTTAAGATGAAGTCATCTGTAGCTATTACACCAGCTAGAACGTGACCTTTGACAAGACTTCCTTTGTAGTGCTGCACACTCAAACAAGAAGTCTTATTCTTCAGGCAAAATCCCATTCAAAAAAAAAAGCCAGAAAACCACTCAGATCAAGTATTCATATCAAGTTTGGTTACTTTATTTTTCATCTGTGCAGTCAGTTAAAAGAACCGTTAACGATGAAACTAGACAACCACAGAAGCTTTAGGTACATTATTGTTAACACTGAAGAAGCAAATGACCGCATTGAGCACGTTCTTTATGCCGGTCATTCCCAAACAAAACAGAAGTACACACACAGGTCTAGTTCAGTGTAAAACCTGATATTAAGCAGCAAGTTGCTCACAGATTGCAGCACAGTATACGGCATTTACTGCAAACAGCTACAGCAGCAGTGCTTAGTGGATAAACTGCATAGAATTAGCCTCACGGGCAAACATAAAGTCACCACGATAATAACCTTAGTGGCTCCCCAACAGGTCTGAATTACGCAATTCAACATGAACAAAATTGTTTACACTCATTTTAGCAATAGCTTTTGTCTTTTTTTTCCCCCCACTGCTCTACAATTGTGTTCGTTCCAGCCTTCATTGCAGTAACTGTTTTAAATTAACCGTCATGTACAACATCAGTAATTACTGCTTATCCTGGACTTACAGAGCCCCTGCAAAGTGATATGACTGTGTTTAAAATAAGAACCCAAAGAACCCAAAATACATTCAAGAGAACGGCTGCAACAAAAAAGGCAATAAACAGTTTTAAAAATAGGTGCTACTAAACAAAACAAGACCAACTGTGTAACCTGTTGCCTTTGTATGGTTTCAGACTTGAATGGGTCAATTCAAAGTTAAGTGCTTACCCACCGGTAACATTTCAGAAGATCCTTGGTTAAAATATTCAAAGACATGAGTATATTGGACTGCCAGCAATCACAACCCAGGTCTTATCACAAGTATGCTTTCACACATACAGCTTCGCTTTTGCACGAAGCGCCCTGGACAGAGATTTTACTACAGATTCCTTCAGGAAAAATTATGCATTGACAGAAGACATCAGCATTCCAAAACTCTTCCAAACCACAGAATATAAACCTTTGGCCTGCTACTGCTAAGATGATTAAAGTTATACACTAGGCAGACAGCATTATTGGCAGCTATGTCACAGCAACATTAAAAAAAAATAGCATTGGCTGTTTAAAAACAAAGAGCCTGAAAATAACTTTGGGGAGTGAAATGTACACCTACATACAGCAAGGACGGGAGAAGGAAGTTGTTTGGCTAGAGCAGATGAGCTGCGCAGAGGCTCCACATCCATCTTATTGCATATTTGATCAGTGTCAGCATTCAAACCCGTATGGATTTTTCCTTCATTAACTTGCTCCAGAGTCATGATTCTTGCACTTTTAGAGCTATACTGACTAGCTGTGTATATTGCTGTAACTTCACATTTCTTCACAGCTACTAGAAGCGGAGACTGAGTTAACTGTTACTTATCTCAGCCAGGGATACTGTAAGCATCAGCCTTTTGCCACCTTCGGTGCGCTAAAGTCTAGGTAAAAGTGAAATGCAGTGGAGTGTCAATATCCTGTTGTCAGTACAAAAAAAAATCTTTATTCATAAGCCTATATTGCAAAGCTCAAGACAAAGATGCTAAATATGTTTCTTAAGAAAAATGTACCAGTACTTGGTTAGCACTGCTAAACTGAAAGTCTCATCATTTGAAAAGATTATACAGACACAAGAATAGTGTGGCATTAAATTGTGCAAGGCAAACGACCAAAAGCAGCAGGGAATAGAATCTGATTGCTTTTGCTCAGTTTGAATAAATGGGAATTTTACCAATTAGAAAAACCCCAACATTCAGCATTCCCTTGCCAGCAGACAGGACAGAGGAACGAGACTATCAATATTTCTACATGTGTTTAAAGGATATGTGCAGAGCACAGCCTAATCATGCTTGAAAATGTAACCCTGTAATACAAAGCATGCTTATACATACATGCTAGTAAACGAAACAAAGACTTTTAGACTCCAAAGGAAGGTTGGGGCTGATCTTATGTATTTTATGAAGCGAATGCTCTCATTAGCTTTTGAACAGTATTCACCAATGACAAATTAAAACATAAAGGCACTAAAAGAGTGCTGTTTTCCCAGATGTAGGCCTGCTTGACGAAAAAGCTAAACGTTGTTGCTTCTAGCCATATGAATGAACCAAACCACAAGTTTGGAAGTCATAGGTTTAAACTTTTTAACAGCTCAAAGAACAAGACCAATTTTGTAGTCCTGTTTAACAGTTTTTATACAGGGAACTGATGATCGAACTCCACCACATATCTAAGCTTTGAGAGGTAACTGAAGCTGTTCATGATATGATATGTTGGTAGTTCTCTCTCATACACACGTCAGAGGTGGTACATGCATGTCCCCCCTCTTCCCAGAGGTCTCATGCATCAGAGTGGCTAGAGGAACAGAAGCAGAGCTCTTCATTCTCATTCTGAAGTACAATGTCAAAACAGCTGTATAACTCATCCTCAAAGAAAACAGGAGCAATTGCTTGTTACCAGTTAAAAAAAAAAAAATAAAATCAGTAAGCCCTCCACCGAACATGAGGTACCAAATTCATTGCTAAAACACTATCAAAGTGTTACAGTGACATCTATCAAATTGGTCAGAATGCCGTAACTGGTTCCAGGGAAGAAGTTATGTCAGGTACCATATACCTGATGTAAAGGTGTACAAAGTGAACTACGGAAGTGCTTTGCATCCAAAACCCAAAGATGATACTTCAGTGAGTACGTAACTTAGGCACCTTCCCCCCTCCAACACAAGTTGGGCTTTGAGTAAAAGGTTCAGGAGAAACATACAGAAACCTAGCAGGACTGTTTAACCTGTAACCCTTCTTATGTCAAAACCAAGAAAACAGGTCTTGCCACACGATTCCTTTTTTTTTTTAAAAAAAGGGGATAATAAAAACCTCCAAATCATGTGCATCTAATATTGTTTTTCATATTTCACTTATACTTTTTATATATATAAGAATGCAACTTAAAAAACTCTCACTTCAGAATACTTTCTAAAGCAGGATATTCTTTCAACTTTTTCAAGTTCACATGCATTCTCAAGGTTGAAGAAAAAAATATATTCATATATAGCTAAGGAAATAAAACCCAATTTCACTATATGTAGTTACAGTGCTGTGAAGAAAAAATAATTTACAAACCATTTCAAGTCTGAATCGTTTACTGTGTTCAGACTAATGCAAAGGCTAAGCCTATCGTCCAGGACCTGGTTTTAATCTGTGTACAGAGACAGGAGTTACAGGAGCTCAGCATTTTTCTGATGGAGATTTCTCTCCACCCCTCCTTTCTTCCAGGATTCTATGATTTGCTGCTGAAGCCCTCCCTGAACCCCTACTGAAGAAGCATACATTGGTAGTTCAGAAGTAAAGGTCCACAGGTGTTAATATTACCTCTTAAGTCAGTTTTTCAGTAAGATCAAACCACTGAATGACACAGTGCAGAGGTGCTTAACCGTTCATAGTTAGTCAGAAGTTCAATGGAGTATTTTAAGTTGTGTCTTCTGTAGGTGCCCTTCGCTGTCGAGCAGGTTTCTGCCTGCTTCTCTGAGGCGAGGGTGGAATCTCCTGTTCAGCTTCAGCCTCTGAAGGCTCGTTGTCTCCCTGTTGGGACCCTGTATCACCTATCAATTCCCTCAGGAATTTGAATTTAGACAAAAACAATTGCCAGACCACGTACCAGCCTGCAGAAGAAAGAAAAAAGGTACTGTTTAGTTACTTCATACAAATTGATAGTCAGCTCTCAGGCAAAGTATACCAGAAAAGCGAGAAAAATTTCCATCATCTCCCATCATCTAACTGCCAGCTCTCAACCCCAACACCCCTCCACAACACACCCACTCCTTTCTACGGTCCTACAATACCAATTCCACTTGATAAAGTTTGTCCTCATCCAGAAGCAAACATTTAAGCTCCAGGCAAGGACCTACACATTCCAAGTTGTACTGCCACAGCAAGCGGTGGTCACCACGGCACAGATGAGGGCCGTAATTGTCAGGAGACAAGTATTTTCTGTGGTTATACCTAAAACACGAAGTTGGTATTCATTACACAGGCAATGTAAAAAGGTAGTACCAGGGTTTGTAGCCTCACTCAGCAAACACATCATTCTGAAAAATCGTATTTTAAAAGCAGCATTACATAGTTGGTATTAAGGCCACTTGTAGAGATCTTGAAATTGATAGGTTTTATAATAAAACATGCTATTCTGAAATGCACACGGTCTTCCTTAACATGTTCACTAAAAGACCAAATCCCCCAAATTCAAGGTGTTCCCTCACCATGCCCAAATCCCATTAAAGAAAAATTAACATTCTCTGGTAAATTTGTGTTCTGCTCCACTGCTAAAATGCTCTGGGTCCCAAAACTATGCAAGTAAAGAGTTGAGATGCTCACATTTCTAGAATATATCTTGAAAAAATATTTAAGATCCAGCTCCTCAGGTGTTTCTATAACAGATAGCCAAGGAACTTTAAAAAGCAGATATAAATCTATCTAAACCTAAACCGGAATCTTCCTTTTAAAAAGTCTCCCTTATCTAAGCATTTAGGTCAGAGACTGGAGTTTTACCCAGCTGAGCAGCAGTGATATCCCTTTCCCTCTAGCTAACCAGTCAAATTTTATCATCCGTAGAATAGGAATGTAACTGGCCTGTGAAATACGCAGTTAAGCAGCATAAAATGTAAACAGCTATTTGAAAACATAGGCTAGATAAGCATCATCTGCAACACCAGAAACCATCTGTCTTGCGTAGAGCTATAAATTAATACTCCCATCCTCTGTTCAGGTGGTCTTGCTAGCTATTCAAGCCTATACTGCAGACCTACACAAATATTAAGAGCCTGTTTTTACAGAGCTAGGGAAACCCATCCTCCCAATCGCACAGCTGTCAGCAGAGACAGACTTCTGAGCGTGGACAACAGGGGCATATTGGGCAAGGGGAAGAAACACTAACAAGTGGCACTTGTGTAAGCACAGTACTACTATTTTTCTTCCTCTTCTGTAATCAGTCATGCCAATACAAGCAGGCCATAGCTCAGGAGGAAACAAGATCTCACCCTTCCCCTCCCTCCTGGAATACTTTTCACATCCTGCAGGGACTTCTCTGCTGCTGAGGACAGTCGGAGGAAAGCTTTAACATGACAGCCTTTTACAATTTAAATTAATTCCTAAAGCCTACACCAAGTATTTCCTTTTTTGATTAATGCCTAAACCTTTAAATGACTTATGATTAAATTGAATCTGATGTCCCACAAATGCCTGAAATACTCTTTTACCTGGGGGGGGGAAAAAAACTCAACTGCCGATGCCTGGTTTTGGCATCTTTTTTTCTTTCAGATCCAGAAGTAAAAATGGAAGTAGCAACTCTCTTAAAGTTGTTTCCACTGAGAGGTATTTCAGGTCTCCGGAAACTTCAATGTTTTGTGCATTCTGAAGACCATAAATCAATCCATTCTTCTAATGGGTCTACACATCATTAAAAGTATTCAAATTTCCAAAAGCCATGCTCATTTCTAGTCTACATGGTAAAGAAAATGCATAGAATATTCCAAATAAATGTAAGAAACTTGCAAGAATGTGAGACCTAGGCAGAATATTACAAGCAATTTAAAAAATGTCTTCAACTCCCCAGTTTGTTGGCAGAGCCAAGATTTGAGACACCAGACTTAGAAGTGCATGAAAAGCAAGTGGTACATTCTACTAAATCCACTTAAGCATCTGGTGCAGTGTGCGGGGGCATACTCTCAGCCACAAATTGTTTGGTTGGGTTTTTGTTTGTTTGTTTAAAATCCTACCTCAAACACCTGCAAAGTTAATTACTGTGAAACAGACACATTACTTAGAGAACACTGGGGCAGTGGGGGCAGAGCTGGGGCAGGGGCAGCCAAAAATATTCAGCACCTTCCCAAAAAGGAGTTATAGGGCACTTTATAGAAGTATGACTTGAATATAATGGGGTATTTACTTATACCAAATAAGGGAGGTATTTTAACTTGGGCTAGATAAAGCAGACCACATGCTTCCTCTATCACTGCAAACAGGTCACTTAATACAGAATCACTATTTGAAGAGAGGCAGGTAGAAATACTAAAGAAAATTCACACTTCATTCTCAGACACTCTCAAAAATCAGCATTAATTTTTTTTTTTAATGTTTGGTTTGAGTTAGAGCACAATGGTCTGAGTATCCAAAATACTGAGTGCCATAAAGAGATTTCAGAGCTCTCTACCTCAAGACAACAAACAAGACAGTGTAAATAATCAGCCAACCAGACTGGTTATAGTCAACAACCAACCAGACCAATAATAAGAGACAGGTGAAACGAACCATGATGCAGTGCACTGAAAAGAAAATAACAGGCTCAGCCAATGATAATAGCAGGAGGGTAACCAGGCTTGGAAACTAGAGTTTCAAAACCTCACATCATCTCCCATCCTGTACCAGAGACATTTAGGTGTAAGGTAATAAAAGTAGAAAGATTTCTTTCCTTCACTTGCTCTAGTTACAGTGTCAGCTTGGATGGAAAGTTAATAGAAAAAAAAGTCCCCAAAACACACTTCTCTGAAGCAAGTTTAGACCGCCTCTTCAGCTGAGACTCCCTGTCACTTCACTGTTACTAAGCACTTAAATAAGAATTTCTTTGGAAATAACCAGGCTACTAAAGAACAAGTTATTCTGGCTAAGAGAAACTCTCACCAGCAACAGTATCAACTAAATACACCATTAAACAAAAGCACATGCACAGACAAAGCCTGGAGGCATATTCACAGTACTGAGTTACTTCTGATTCAGAAAACGATGCATTTTCCATTAATTTCGCAGCCTCTTAAGAACACCACAGAATTGTAAAACCTGACATCATGCTACACTGAAGAACTGCAAGTTACACAATAGTGTATTTTTAAAAAATAATTGTAACTGTAAAGTAATTGAAAATATGCAAAAAAGGAAAATAAGCATTTCCACACATTCTTGTCTTTGCAGCTCAGTTTAGTTTTATAACTCTCTTGCTGTAGAGCTCTTCCTGGACAGGTAACTGACGCCACCGGTTTGTACCTCAAGTGCTTCCACTTTGTCCAGGCAAACCGCTCTCAAAGAGGCCCTACTGATTTAACTTCACCACACACAAAATATTTTATTTGAATTAGTCTTCCAGTGCTTACTTTATTTTCTTTAGCTATTTGATTTACCTTTTCACATCATCCTTAGCTCAACTGAACCTGTGGAAGTCAAACAGCACAATACATCTGCAGCAAACAAGCAGTGATGATATGCAAACTATCATATAAATTTTTTCTCCATTAATTGGTGAAAGAAGTTGCCTCTCAAAGAAGGAAGCCAGGTCCACCAGTACGTCATCGCAGTGCAAAGCAGGGGCTCCAGCTCTTGACATAGCAGATACCCAAATCCAGACAGAGTAGGGATATCCTGCCTGCCAGACAGACGGTATTTTGCATTTAGGCAAAAAATCAGCTCCCAGCCTCTGCAGCGTTTAGAACTCACTAAAAGCTGGAAGCCACTGTCTCACTCACAATGCCACAGTCAGGTGCCATTCAAAGACATTTAAGCCACATTTGGCATTTGTACAATCAGTATGTCAACCCCTCTTATAAATCATGATGCAATGTGTTTGTTAAGACAGGACCGTGAGTCAAAGCCTCCTCTGACTCATACACAGATGTATGCAACATCTATGTAGTATCAGGATGTTAAACAGTTTTTAGGATTTGACTATGTTGCACTGAAGCTACCTTTTCTGTTATTTCCCACACTAGTTCTTTGTTCTTTGTAAAGGGGAAAGAAAAAGTGCTCTGACTACAACGTTACTCCCCATCAAAAGGTGAGGGGTACAAGTCTCAGGTCCATGTATTTCATTCCCCTTACACTGGCTTGTATGCAAAAGTTAACAGAGGGAGGGTTTTCTTTATTGGAGCATCTTTTTCTCTTCCATTTGAATCAGCAAGAGCAAACAAAACAAAAAACCCGGCGATAATATGGAGTGCTCGGGTAATGCAACCTGATTTTTCTTATGTGAAATACAAATGAAACAAAGAAAGGAAGGAAGGTGATGCAGTAACAGCATAAGACAGTCTGAAGATCTGTCTTCTATTTCTGACCCTACTGTAGGCTTTCTGTGCAGTCTTGCAAGATCACTTTACCTCTGTGTCCCTGATGATCTGAAAATAGGATGCTACTACTGCAGCACATGAGGACTAATATAGAACTGGGTTATTACCAAGGTGAATGTTCCCTGTATTCAAATGCTGAAGTGTCTATCACAGAAAAACTTAAGCAGCTATATCTGGAACAAAAAAAAAAAAAGAGGAAGGAGGACAGAGGTCTAGATGCTAGCCTGAGATTTGGAAGAACAGGGTTTTACGCTGAGCTCTGTGGTCACAGAAGAAATCTGATGCAGACAAGTCACTTTAATGCTGCACCATTTCTAAGAAGTAGATAATACACTGCCCTAGCCGTTAGCTTTGCTATGGAGAAGATCAGACTGAAGGAAGCATACACTGCTCTGATATTGGAATAACAGAAGGCGACAGTGCTTGGTTTTGCACAGCTCCTTAAACCTGGTCCCATTCAATGCAACACTCCACTACGTGCTGCTTGCTGATCACAAGGAAACTCACTCTCTTCCCATCCCTCATTTATAAGTTTCATAATGCAATTTCAAACTGAAGGGTATTTTCTCTTTATCGCTGGTCTAATCAAGCATGACTTTCCTCATCTTTTGAGGTATTTTACAAGATTGACTCATTTAAAGATGGTTACAAAACTGTTGAAATAATGCATTAAAGAAAAGTTATTGAGGTAGAATTTAGAGCTCAAATGTTTTCCCATCTGCAACTGAACTCAGACTTGTGAAACAAACCACACACTTGTTTCAGCACTTTGAGTTACATGATTTTTGGTTTAAGGTCATGTCTCTCAAACCACATCTCATTAGCCTTTCTTGCCAAATGAGATGAACGCTTCCATCTGTTCTACTGAAGGCACTTCTGCAATTTCACAATGCTCCACACATTACTACATTGGGAAAAATAAAACAAATACACAGCAGTAAGCAGTACCAGAGTTCACCTTAGCTGGTATTTTATCTTATCCTATATCCTCAACTAGGTGTGAATTCCTCCCATCTGCACAGGAACATGGAATACACAAAGGCAGCAATGGGACCACCAGACAGAAAACGGAATGGAAATCAGAGTGGGTGGGAATAAGAAAGTCAAAGCAAGTTACCTTAGTCCCACTTTTTAAAGACCAAATGAAAAAAAATCACTGTTTACAGCCCCTCAATGGTTTCTGTGTCAGATGTGATCAGTGTACAAATAGAGATGTTGCTAGCTGCAAGCCCCTCTGCGCTTCCTAACAAATTCAGATTAACATTGAAAGTAGCACTTGCAAGCATCCAGAAATGTTTAAGAGAAAAAGAAATCAGGTCATTTATTCAAGGAACTTTTATAGACATAAATGCCTAATTCAGGCATAAACATTTGCTTTTCACATGGCTGAAGAACTGGTCCGAATAATTTCTGATAGTTTGTGCTTCAATTTTTATCTTTTCACTTTAGAAAAATGATTAAATGATTTTTTTTCCCCATTATTTAAGTTTTTATATCACCTATCACATCATATTGTGATAAGCCGCAGAAATCCACACGATCCTAGGATGTCTCCTGGATATTTAAGTTTACTGTTCTCTGCAAGAATTCACACCACAAGTCCTTTTGTAAGCCACTCAAAAATCCAACTTATAGCTCTTGACCCTGTAAGTCCTTTTCATAAGGCTGTTTCAATACCTCTCATCAGATGGCTGTAAAATATTCTTATCAGATTAAGCTTACTCAAGTTTAAATCCAACCACTCTTGTGTCAGGTTTGTCCATTAATTTGTATGTCTCACTGGCTGGCATTTACTCATATTCTGTCACACATAGTACTCTGTTTCCCTGAGAGTTTAACAGACTGTGAAGAATAGAGACCTGTAGGTAAGAAGGTGGATAAGGAACTGCCTATGACTGGTACAGATAAACAATTAAACTGGAAGTAGCTTGTACACCATGTCTTCTAGTAGTGTCTGGACACTGTTTTTCTTTAATATTTTCCGCTAATAATCATGACACAGTAACTAGAAGTGTACCAATATTAACTAACAAATGCTGTATGATGGAAAAAATCATCACCAATAGTGTAAATCATTATAAAATCCTACTGAGTCACTTCTAACAGGATAACAGTTCAAATCCCCCCCCAAAAAACAATGAATACATCAGATTCCTCTGCTCAGTACCTTTGAAGTCTAGGTGACTTTTAGCAATCATTTTAAAAGCTCTGATACTTTTGAAAGTAAAATATGATGAAGGATTCAAAGCAAATTATTCAGTGAATCCAAATTGAATGTACAATACGGAACTCCAAACCGGTAAGTATCTATAAGCCACTTAAAAATAAGTAATTTATTAATTACTCTTGCTCTCTTTAAGCAAAAGAACACTAGAAAGATGTTTAAATTGGCAGGCAAAGTTAGAGATATCCTTAGTGTTTCAATTCCATTTGTCACATACAGGCAAAACCAGAAAGGCCTGGAGAAAATGATCCTGGTTTCTGATTTTGAACAGCATGTGGCAAAATCAGAATTATCCCCATGTTTGGCGTTGATGTGGCCTCACCTTGAGTACTATGTGCAGTTCTGGGCCCCACAATTTAAGAAGGATGCGAAGGTCCTTGAATGTGTCCAGAGGAGGGCAACAAAGCTGGTGACAGGGCTGGAAGGCACATCTGTGAGGAGTGGCTACAGACTTTGGGCTTGTCTACTTTGGAGAGAAGGAGGCTGAGGGGTGACCTTATTGCTCTCTACAGCTTCCTGAGGAGGAGAAGTGGAGAAGGTGGTGCTGATCTCTTCTCCCTGGGATCCAGCAACAGGATGCATGGGAGTGGCTCAAAGCAACACCAGGGGAGGTTTAGACTGGACATTAGGAAGCATTTCTTTAGCTCCTGGGGGTGGTCAAACACTGGAACAGGCTTCCTGGAGAAGTGGTCAACACCCAGGCCTGTCAGTGTTTAAGAGGCATTTGGACAATTCCCTTAATACCATGTTTTAACTTGGTCAGCCCTGAAGTGGTCAGGCAGTTGGACTAAACGATCATTGTAGATCCTGTCCAGCTAAAACAGTCTATTCTAAAGTAATTTTAATCTTTCTGCAAGGCAGTAAGTAAAGATCTGATATGCATACTCTGAAAACATAAAAAACCCACTAAGTACCATGTTACATCTTCTAAAAGACAAAAAGTGGCCAGACAACACCTAACGAGCACATAGAAACTTGAATAAAAACCAACTCAGAATAAATATCCACTTAAGTCACAGCTTAGTCTGTAACAACAGACAGTACAGGACACAGAAGAGAGCACAAGACCAGGGAAAGTACACCAGGTGCACCCTCACGTACCCTCGCGGTCCCAGTTATCTGTATTTCAGAAGTTTCCTTAGCTGAGTATTAATACTATGGCTTAAAGATGTTGACCTTTCTTCCATGAACTTCAAATGACAAAAGTTTCAGCATTCAAAATACTCTTTGTTAATGAGCTTGCGGTTTATTTCCCTGTTTTGTAAAATAAAACTTTTTGGTTTAAGCCTGTTGCTTGATCATTTAACTTTATGTACTCCAATTCCTCTGTAATGATGAAATTTCACAACCACTCTCAGTTTACCTTTTGCATTATACTCAGTTTTATAATCATCACCCTTCCTCCAGTCATCCATTTTCCAGGCTAGACAGATCTAACCTATTTAGAATTTCTTCACGCAGAAATCGTTTCATAGCTGTCATCATCCTATCTTGTAAAAAGAAACTAGCTTTTTTTTTTTTTAAATAAAGTAATACACTGTTTCAGACACAGGCACATGGTAGATTCCTGTAGCAATATATGACATCTGCTATTTTATTTTAAGCTTCTAATGTTTGATTTGCCTATTTGTTTGCTAGAAAGCATTAAACGGATACTTTGGAGAAATGCTTGCAATTACTTCAGCTAATCCTTTCTTTAAGATACTAACAGCTCAGTTCAAAGCCATTCTATTTCCCCACATAAGTTATTCATGCACATATTTCACACTTGTGTGTTACTCCATATATGTTAATACTGGATTTCACCTCCTATTACCCGGTCCCTTGATATTGCAAATTCTTTTCACAATGCTCTGCCATTTTGACCACAATTAACAATTTCTTTTCAGTATTAAATGTTAGCTGACTCTTCGCTTTGCTCCCTTGGTTTTCAAAAAAAATCACTTATAAACCCACATGGCATTTGCTTTTTATTTCACTAGCCTTTCACCACAAGCTATGGCATAGTTCGAATTCGGTGGTGGTGATTTTTGGGCTGGGGTTTTTTTTTTTTTTGTTAGAGCTCTAAGTTCAGGATATTGATCGCAACACCCACACCCACTACGCTGCTGATTCCTTCCAAGAACTCCAAAAGATCTGTAAGTCGTGCCTCCCATTGAAATAACCCTTCTCTCTGCATTGAAAAACAATACAAGTTTTGGATGCACGTAAGAAAAAAAGCCTCCCGAGAGCTGCTCTCAACCTACTCCAGCAAACAGGCGCCAGGAGCTGAAGAGGATCAGTAGGAAATTAACAACTTCTGTTCACTGGCATTTCAGACCCACGTACAAGTCGCACAGAGTGACCCCGCGGTAGTCCGTCCACTAAAAAGGCTGTTAGCTACAGATTAGTCACCGAATTAAGCTCTGGAAGCATTTCAAGGTTTAAAATTATTTGAAAACAACGAGAAGGGGGCGCTGTGAACCCCGCACGCTCCCCCACGCCCCGGGGCACGGTGCTCTTTAGTTTCCTTCAAGTCAATCTGAGCAAAGAGGAACTACCAGAGATTGAGAAAGTGGGGGTGAGGGCGGGGGGGGGCGGTGACACGGGCACTGCACCCCGAAGCCAGGCCAGTCCCCCCGTACCTCCTGCCCCCCCCCCCGCCCCCCAGGGGGAGCGGGCGGGACTCACCGCACAGCATGAAGAGCAGCACGCAGGCCAGGGTGGCCACGATCACCAGCAAGGTCAGCCCGATGCTCTGCCACATGGCGCCGGCCGCCCGCCTTCCCCCCCCACCCCGGCCGGCGGCGGGGGCCCCTCCTCGGCGACGCTGTACCCCGCCGGCAACCGCTCAGGCCGAGCCGAGCCCCGCCGGCGGCTGTCGGGGCCCGCTCAGCCCCGCGGGAGGGGCACCGGGGCACGGCCGGCCCCGCGGCGGGTCACCCCTCGGCAGGCCGCCTCGGGGCTGAGGTGAGGGCAAAAACCCGCCGGCGGCTACGGGGAGGAGGCCGCGCCCCGCCCCGCTACCCCCCGGGGAAGGGAGGGAAACGGCAGCTCCACAGCCCCGCCGGGAGGGCGAGAGGAGCCGGGAGGACCCGAGCCGGCGCCGGCACCGGCCCCGTCTCCTCCCGCCGCTTCACAACCGGCGTGAAGAGCGGCGGTGGCGGCGAGACGGGGCGGGCCTTGAGGCGCGCTACGGTGAGGCGGGGCGGGGAGCGGTGCGTGCTGGGAGTTGTAGTTTGTCCGCCCTCGCCGCAGCGGCCGGAGCGGGCGGGCGCCGCCGCCAGCGGGGACAACAATTCCCGGCGTGCTCCCCGCCGCCCCCTCCCGGCGCCGAACGGCGGCCGGGGCGGCCCCTGCACCCCACCCGGGTGGGTGCCGGGGCTCCCTCAGCACGGCGGGTCCGGCTGAGAGCAACGAGGGGAGGGCCGGCCGGGTGGGACCCCGGCCGGGTGCCGCGGCCTGTAGGGGCTGGATGAGGCAGAGGGGGGAGAAGAAAGGGGCAGCGCCGGTGGTAAAACACGAGTGGGGCCGTGGCTGAAGCCCTGAGGAGAAGAGAAGCTCTGCAGGTCAGATCGCTTCCTGCGCAGGGCGTTGGGTCACTGTAACGATGGGGCAACCCGGCCTCTGGTTCCTCTTTCTCCCTCCTGTCATTGCTGCCCTTGCTCCCCACTCTTGGCTAGGTAAGGGGGCGGCAGGGCCGCCAGGCCTTAGCCAAGGCACCCTTTTTGCATCTGCGCCACCCCAGTGGGGTTCAGATTCCGCACGACCTTGGGTCTTGCCCTCAGCTGACACTGTAGCAATACGTCAAAGGTGCTCTCTTCCCCTTAAGAGAAATCTGAGGAAACAGTATCTTCCAGGAATCATGAGATAAGGGTGAGATAATCTTGATTCTGGTACGGACTTTGCCTTTAGCGCTGGAAAAACGTTACAAGTTTCCTTTGTTGCATAGGAGACGCTGGTTAATGTTTCTAAAACTACTGAAAAATGTGTGTTTAAATCCACTACTACAGAAGCCTAGTTTCCCATGAAGATGTCGCCACTGCAGTGAGACATCAGAGAAAGCTAATCAAGTTCTCCTTCATGTTTATTTTATGGATTATGTAGCTTCACTTAAAAGAGGAGTTTTTTAAAATTCGTACTGTTTTTCCTGCAGACTGAGCATGCCACATGCCTTCTTTCAAGATACCTGTAAAACAAAATTGCCTGCACATGCACACCCCCATTCACAGCCTTAAATTTGCTGCCACTTCACCAAGTCAAACCAGAGTTCTGTCTTTCCATACCTAGCCTTTTCTCCCAACATTCCCAGCCCTGTTTAATACTCTGCCCAGCGTGGGTCATTTGCAAGTATCGTTTCACTTGAAACACTTTCTCTGTCATTTCTCAGTAACTTTGACACGTCTCCTGATCTTTAAATGTCACACTAATTCTAGCCTAAGCAGTTGTTACACATACTTGAGCAAGGTTTCCTCTGTATTGCAAACAAACAACAAACCAGTAACATTTACTACCATATTAACTTCTGAAAAACGTTTAAGCTCCTTCCTAACTACACTGTTCTGTTTCTCTGATTTTTTGCATATATATATATATATATATATATATGGGACCATCACTTTCTGTTTCCTGTAAAATAGCTGTCGCATTTTAAGGCTGTTAAAATATTTCACATACGTCACCCTATGGTTCCAAACTGTTTTAGTGATAGTACTTAATTATTTCACATCACATCCCCAAGCATTGCAGAACCACCCAGCATCCGTAACTGAAGGAAAAATTATCTTGGAATGAAGTAGCTTTGGAGTGATAAATATACATGATCAAATATACATGATACCATCCAAGGCAATATTCTAGGAAATAAAGATGAAAACAGATAGCAATTAGATTTCTGATATTACACTGCACAGGTAGGAGGTCTTTTAATCACTGTATGTTCAGTTTGGAAAACCTTAATTTTGTTTATTTAAGTGCCCTTTTCTCTAGGACGTAAAGAAAGTGTCCATTTCTCTAGCTCATACACCGAGGTAGTCACCTTGTTGCAGAAGACCGTCAGGTCAGTTAGGCATGATTTCCCATTTATAAATCTATGTTGACTACTCATAATCACTTTCTTGTCCTTCATCTGTTCAGAGACAATTTCCAGGAGGAATTTCTCCATCACCAGGATTGAGGTGAGGCTGACTATCCTATAGTTCTCTAGATCTTCCTTCTTGCCCTTGAAGATGGGAGTGACGCTTGCTCTCGTCCAGTCTTCAGGAACATCTCCCAGTTACCACTGTGTCTCAAAGGTAACTGCTATGACATCAGCCAGCTCCCTCAGCACTCATGGGCACAACCTGTCAGGCCTCAGGGACCTATGTATTTCCAGTTTGTTTAAGTATTCCCTAACCTGGTCCTCCTCTGCTGAGGGTAAGTCGTCCTTGCTCCAGACTTTCTTCTGGTCTTGGGGGCCTAAGACCGCTGAAGGTCGGTATGGATGAACTACTGAAATTGTCCTCAGGACAGACAACAAGCAGGTAAAAAAGACTTTCTAGCATAATGGCTGGAGCACTTAAATAGCAGGTAGAAGTTCAGACCCTGCAAGCACAGGCCAGGGGTAGCTGTGGGTGTTACACTCTAACCAAGCCATGAGATAAAAGGAGAAACACTTCCTCCTCCAACTATTTGGTGAATACAATCTTTGTTATCCTGTTTTTCCTAATACGTGAAATAAATGCTTTTATTTGTGCCACTTGGAATATGCTGTGTCAAATGAAACATACATACAGATTTCCATCTGAATGAAAAAACCCAAACATAATATTGCATATATTTTATCTAAGAATTTATTCAGACCAAAGTTAAATTATGTGAACACATACACATCCATCCCGCTAGATATCATTTCATGTGCCGACGTGCCAGAAATACATACCAATACCAGTGACGATGCATTTGGCATAAGTGAGCTACAATATGGGTATTTTCCTTTTTCAAAAATCTGTGAAATCCCACAGAAGAAAAAAAGATTAGTGTTGGAAAGGTGAGGTTTTCTAATAACTGAAGTTCAGAGATAAGGTTGTTTATACACATCTAAGCTTGTTCTATCCAGTTCCTTAAGTGTATATGTGCAATATGGAGTTACAGAATTAAATACAGGTCATCGATTCCCTGAAGAGGATGGAAAAAACCCACTGATGATGTCATTATGGTCTTTTATCCATTATCTTGCAATACTTGCTCACTGCGTACTATCAATATTCTACATTTAATATTTTCCCTGGGATGCTCAGCACCGATCAAACTTTTCACATCTTCTCTCTCAGTGTGTACGACCACCTGTGCATTGAGATATATTTTGGGCATGGAGGAAAGAGGATGGTTGGGTCATCAGGCAACAAAGAGACGGCAGCGCAAGACTGGTGAGCTGGCGCTGAGAGGGCCGCTGCCAAACAGTGCGCCAGGCCATGGGTCAGGACAAAGCAGGAGCATTTGACATAGTCCCACGGAGCATCAAGGCCATGCGATGCCGCGAATAGGCGAGCTAAAGACAAGTGACAAGAAGAGAGATTCAGGTGCTGAGGGCACAAGCCTCATTTTCAGAGTGTGAGGGCCGATGCATCTAGACTAACCAGTTGTTTCACAGTGAACTAGTGTTTGTGTCTGCGTACAAAGACAAGGCGAGGGATGTTATTATCCCTCCTTCACCAGGGAGCGGACTGAGGCTGAAATATATATTTGTATCAACTGCTTTTGGATGTGCCCTTTTTGGCCTCCTTTTCAGCTGGTATATGGGGGAAAATCTCATATTTCCCTTGCATTTAATTTATTTGTAGCACAGCTTTTGCCAATGTCAGGTGCAGCTGTAAGTGCTCAGCACTTTGAAAAATCTACATTCAGTTACCCTGAGGCAGACAGCAGAAGGAAGACTAAAATCATTGGCTAGCTGTTGAAAAAAGAGATTTAAATGATCTCCCTATAAGCACATGGAAATTTTGTTATATAAAGTTTGTATTCTAGTCCTGAAAAGGCATTTCAGCCACTTCAACAAGATTGTAATTTCTCTTTCTCCAGACCCTTGCATCATTCATGGCCTCCTGCTTATTTATTATCGTCCACACCAGGCACTGATGAAACAAGAGTCTTGCCGAAGGCTCTTTTTGAAAATAAGGCTTATTAAAATGAATATGCACAAGAAGAGCAAGTTAAAGTAAGCCAGGCAGATTTTGTTCTATGGTATCCTCATTTTTTAATCCGTCTCTTGGCCCATACAATACCTTTGAAGGTAAGTGGCAACCATACCAACTACTGGAGCCAAAACAACATATAGGAGTTGACAGCTGATCGCCTGTACCCCAGAAGCTAGCCAGGTAGCGACAGTTCACACAGAAGGTGCAAAATGTAGCCCTTTCTTGTAGTCAGAATACACTTGGGACCTCCCTCCTAGTACCTTTCTTTTGGCATTAATACACGACTGTTTCCCAGGGCAGGAGTACAGAGAACAGCTTCCTTCCACCCCTTCCTTCTATGTTACGCACTATGCATCACACTGTGAACTCTTTGGGGAAGGACTCTGGGGTAGGTCTCAACATAGCAAGACCATGATCCCAGGCTGGGACCTCCGTACGCTACCTGAACTCTAAATACTGGCAGGAATGAGAGAGATCGTTCAGGTCCACCCACAACTCACAGCAAGTTAATGCCAGCAGACTCCTCTGAGGACATGTGCAGACAGTGAGGAACAGCACACCTAAATGTGATCTTTTGTAACAGCTCGGCCTCAGTTTTCGGTTGGGAGCCATCAATTTTCTCCCAGTTCTTGGCTGACTTAAATGAACTCTTAAGGACTATTTACATCAAGATGATAAGTGTAAGAGGGATGAGAAAATTCCAAACTACACAACTAAACTCTATCTGTGACTGCAGCCAAGGGCTTTTCTGGGACACATTGCAGTTGTGTTCCAGTTTTAGCAAAGCCTTTAAGAGTAAATACCGGCACTATTACTTTGTTCCAAAAGAGGGTGCTAAAACATAATATTTATTACAAAAACTGCAAAGCTGTGCAATCGTTCAACTCGATACCTCCTCCAGTGTAAGCTTATTGTGGCTTAGTTTTTATTTTACATGCTCGCAGCTGGCAATTTAGTACAAGTTTTAGCTTTAGCTGTACCGACATATTACAGTAGCTATAGTTGCAAAACCGAAACGCATAGAAATAATGACATTATAGAAAGACCTAACCATACCAGAGAAAAACAAGCAGACAAACTTTCAAATGTGTTTTGATAATTTACAGAATCTTTTCATTTTAGCCTGATTACTCGGATTTGATTCAACGCAGTTTTATTACCGACAGTCCTTAAGCACTCACTGAGAGGTAACGAAAATTCTGTCACATTAACCTCATAACTCCCTGTGATGTCACTAGCAGAACTGAGATCTTTAGGCACATAACCATTGTTCTGTGCCAGTGACATTAGAAAATGAATGGATAACAGAGGAAAGATAACCTCTTTCATGTGAGCTAGCTGCTCAGGGAAAGAAGAGACATTTTACCAGTGAGTTGGACAGATGGTACTGACATGACTGTTTAGTGAAACAGGCAGATCCTGAGTTTAAATTACAAGTTTTGGAGGAGTTCGTGGTCGAGAGCAGTGACTGGTAATGGGAGACATGGCTGATTTCACTCTTCTTTCCCAGACTAAATCTTTATCCTGGTTAAAACTTAGCAGAAGCTGAGAGTTGCCCATAGTTGGATGATCAGTGGTACCTCATCCAGCCTGTTCACTGTTGAGCTACAAACACAGCGGACCTGGCAGCTCTGAGATCACTGCAACTCAAAGGTGCTTGTCCTAAGATGGAGAGATATTCAAAACCTGGCTGGACACAGGCCTGGGCAACTGGCTGTAGGTAGCCCTGCTTGAGCTGATGGGTTGGACCAGATGACCTCCAGAGGTCCCTGCCAAACTCAACCAGTCCGTGATGCTGTAAGTTAGGTAGCTTGTGATGAAGTCCAACCTACAACAACCCCTACACCAGCAGGGCTCAAGCTAACTCCCTGTGTTATCTCACCATGAACAGTAGTTGTTGTGTAACAGCATCACCCCAGAATGAAGTCCTGTTTTAACTGCCTCTACTTACTCTTCTTTTTTCCAGGGAATTTGAGCTGGGGCTAAGCAATTCCATTTTTCCATGTGTTGACTTATTTTTCTGCCTTTCCTTCCAGCAGAACGTGCTGTTCAGCAACCACTCAGAGCTAATGTGCATGGCAGAGATCTGCTATGCTCAGTGACCAGGATCCAACTAAATACATGGCATCACCGTCCATAAAAAACAGATGAATCCAAATCCTGCCACAGCCCTTAAATCTCCAAATTCAGGTCATTAGATAGGTGTTAAAAGTATCTGTAATAGTATTACAGCTTCTTTCAGATACCACCTGTCCTGGTTTCAGCTGGGATAGAGTTAAATTTTTTTGTAGTAGCTAGTATGGGGCTATGTTTTGGAGTTTTGCTGGAAACAGTGGTGATAATGCGGAGATGTTTTAGTTGTTGCTAAGTAGCAGCTACACTAGTCAAGGACTTTTTCAGCCCCCCATGCTCTGCCAGGTGCACAAGAAGCTGGGAGGGGACACAGCCAGGACAGCTGACCCAAACTGACCAATGGGATATTCCATGCCATATGACATCATGCTCAGCATATAAAGCTGGGGGAAGAAGAAGGAAGGGGTGACATTTGGAGTGGTGGCGTTTGTCTTCCCAAGTAACCATTACGCGTGATGGAGCCCTGCTTTCCTGAAGATGGCCGAACACCTGCCTGCCCATGGGAAGGAGTGAATGAATTCCTTGTTTTGCTTTGCTTCCGCGTACAGTTTCTGCTTTACCTATTAAACTGTCTTTATCTCAAACCATGAGTTACCTCACTTTTACTCTTCCGATTCTCTCCCCCGTCCCACCAGGGGGGAGTGAGCGAGCTGCTGTGTGGTGCTTGGTTGCTGACTGGGGCTAAACCACAACACCACCAGAATCCTGTTTGCTTCCTATGTATGACTTTGTTAGAGATATTATTGTTTTCATAAAAAACCAAAATTGCTACTACAGAAGGGAACTACTCTAATTAGTATAAATATCATGTTTCAGGTACAAGGAATTCAAGAAATTAGAAATGTTATATAATTATCAAACTTGAAGATATGTTTCTGTTTTAAACAAAGTAAAGCAAGCATAAAGAAAAAAATATTTTGTATTGCCATGTTCTTAGGTCTGGATTTGGCTTGACAGACTAAATCCAGCCTGTTTGGACTAGAAAGAAGTTGGAATAAAAATTGTGAGGCTGAAGCATTCCAATGCACTGAGTCACCACCATGATTCTCTGTCAGTCAGCTTCAAAACTACTCCTTGCTCTACAGCCCCTAAAGAGTAATCTCTTGGACAAAGTGGACAGCTTTCTGCTTGGGGAACAACTTCTCTGGGGACAGAATGGTTATCAAAAAGTATTTCTCTTCAATATTTTAAGATGGTCTGTAGTAACACAGAACAAATTAAATGAATAGTCTATCAAAAAGATTAATTAGAGGAAAGGCTGGCAGGTCAACCTCAGGAATGATGGCAATTCAGTGTAACACACCGGAATTGGGAAGCTCGAGCAAACAAGTCTGCATCTATAAAAGTGGGCTAGAAGCTACATGAGGACATGCTTTCACATGAAGCTTCTGGCAGGATGATTTCTGGGCAGGCAGGCAACCCTGGGAAGGTGGCCATCCTCACAGCCTTTGGAGTATCTCTGCATCTAGATCCAAGAGAAAGCAAGGTGTGGAGTAGTACATAGAAAAAGAGCCTACCAGGAAGGAAGGCCTGAGGTTTAGAACATCAGTGCTATATTTTGGACAGACATAGCCCATCAAGTACACTTTAGTTTGTGAAGCTGTTACCTGTCCTACACCACATGTGGTCCCCTTTGCTTATTTCCACTGCTTGTGCCACTGAAATCAGGAAAGACTGTTCTCTGAGCTCCAGTTAACAAAACTATGAACAGACAGAACTGAGAGGGCAGCAATGGGAATGCATGTAGGAAGACGTCCTTTTTGACAAGTTTTCATTTAGAAAATAAAATAAAAATGAAGAATTTTAATATTTTAAGAAAAGTTATTTTGAGTTCACATGCCAAAGACTGCTATATTAAAAACAGGGGAAAAGAAGCAGGACATTTTCAATCAGCTTTGATAAGTTCAATAAATGTTTTATAGGCTATACAAGGCTTTGTCAGCATTTAGAACAAAAATCGGTTCTGAAGGCATGAAATTTTGTGCTTTTTCCACTGAGCACAAAGCCTTTCTTCTTCCCTGATCTTTTTCTCCATTTTATCAGTGGCAGAGTTGTGACGGGGTCAGCAGCTCCCGCTCCATGTTATTTTTGCCTCTTCCCTAGCCAACCTAAATAAACATTTGCTTATCAATTCCTCCTAAATAGACAGATCTCCAGGGAGATGCCACAGTTAGGTGGCAGGGTGACACTGGTCTCACTTTGGCACGCTGCGTGAAAGATTGAGGGCTTCATGTCAGAGAACTTCAACTGCAAATACAAGTGCTCTGCTACTGACCCAACCTTCTGTTAAATACAGCAGAGACATGTCAGGGTCATGGTAGCCAGCCAGCAGTCCCATCAGCTCCCCAGCTGGGCTGTAAATGGATGCCCCTCCGAATTGCGTCTTCCAAATGGTTTTGCCAAAGGCTTATGGCCACTCTCAACAGCGAGGCCTGAGGTGGGGGAATATGAGTCTACTGGCTGAACATGGGCCAGCAGTGTGCCCCGGTGGCCAAGAAGGCCAACAGCATCCTGGCTTGTGTCAGGAATAGTGTGGCCAGCAGGAGTAGGGAAGTGATCGTGCCTCTGTACTCGGCACTGGTGAGGCCGCACCTCGAGTACTGTGTGCAGTTTTGGGCCCCTCAGTACAGGAAGGACATTGAGGTGCTGGAACGTGTCCAGAGAAGGGCAACGAAGCTGGTGAAGTGTCTGGAGAACAAGTCTTACGAGGAGCAGCTGAGGGAGCTGGGACTGTTTAGCCTGGAGAAGAGGAGGCTGAGGGGAGACCTTATCGCTCTCTACAACTACTTGAAAGGAGGTTGTAGCAAGGCAGGTGTTGGTCTCGTCTTCCAAGTAACAAGTGATAGGATGAGAGGAAATGGCCTTGAGCTGTGTCAGGGGAGGTTTAGGTTGGATATTAGGAACAATTTCTTTACTGAAAGAGTGGTCAGGCATTGGAACAGGCTGCCCAGAGAGGTGGTGGAGTCGCCAGCCCTGGAGGTGTTCAAAAAACATGTAGACGTGGCCCTCCAGGGCATGGTTTAGAAGGCATGGGGGTGTTGGGTTATTGTTGGACTTGATGACCCTACAGGTCTTTTCCAACCTTAATGATTCTGTGATTCTATGATTCTATGAACAGCGGCTTTAACCTGTTTCCCCGCCAGGCTGCGGCGTTCCTGCCGCCCCGCCGCTGCCCACCGCCACCCGCCGACGCTCTCTGCGCTCCCCCGCCCCGCTCCCGCGGCGCGGCGGGGACCCAGAGGAGGTCAGCGCACCCCGGGGCCCGCCGCAGCCCCGCCACCGGCAGCCGGCCCTCCGGCCCTCCCTCCCGCTCCTCCCGCCCCGTTGGCCGCCGGCAGCCGGCGGGGCCGGGCCGGGGAGGAGGAGGCGGCGCCTGACGGGGGGGCGCGGCGGGAAGGGCCGGCGGAGCCCAGCCGGGCGATACCCTGGACAGCGCCTCGCCGCAGCCCCGCCGCCATGGTGAGTGTCCCCCGGCCGCCCCCGGGGAGCCTCCCCTCCGCTCCCCTTCGCTCCCTCCCGGGGCCGATGGCAGCCCCGCGGCCTCCTCCCGGGGCCGACCGCCGCCGCTCTTCCCGCCTCCCTCGCCCCGCTCCTCGGGGGCCGGCTGCCAGCGTGGGGGGTGGGGGGCGAGGCCCACTGCCCTCCCTCTCGGGCACTGCGCCCCCCCGCTCTTACGGGTCAGATTTGGGGCGTCCTTTTTTCTTTTGGGGGGGGGGGGGCTTGGGGCATGCCCTCTGCTGCCCCCCACCCCCCACGGCGAGGCACCCGTCGGGGTGGCAGGGGGAGCTCCGCGCAGCCCCGTGGAAGGCGAGGGGCCTGCGGGGAAGGGGGTCCTGGGTGGAGGGGGTAAGTGGTGAGCAGCCCCCGTGCCCAGGGCCCCCATGCGGGGCACCCCCGGCCCTTCCCCGCTCCGAGCAGGTGTGGTTTTCCTCTATTTTGAGGTGCGCTTGAGCACGTTACATAAACAGATTATTCCTGGCGATATGTTAGTATAGAAGGGTTTGTGTTAGGCGTACAACTTGTAGCGGAACGCTTTCTCTTTTTTCCACGTAGTGAATGAACAATAGAGCTTTAGATTCCAGTTTAGCATTTAAAAGAGTTAGAGAGGAACAATGCAGTCTCCTATTTAGCGACCAGGACCGTTTCCCCATAGCCCATCGTGTCTTTGCAGTCGTAGTAACTTCCCCAAAGGAGCTCATCCTGTTTACAAACAGTAATATATTAAGTGTGACACTGGCCTTACAAAGTAGGACAGTATCATACAGGTATTTTGCAGCCTTAAAGTCTGAGGTACAGTGGGGCTGAATAACGTATACGAGCTTGTCATATCAGAAGCTTGGGACATGACTAACAACAGAACCTAGTTTTTCTTTCATACGATTTAACAACAAAAATACTCTTTTTTCCAATGTCTTTGAATCATATACAGTAAATTCTGCCTTCCTTGCATAAAAATCAGCTTGAAATCTCCCTGCCCCAATTCAGACATCAATAATATTAAAAGTCTTTCCATGAATTAACATGAGTTCTCTTCCTAACAGTCATGTATCCATCTGTTGTCAGTTTGAATCTATTTCTCCTATTTAATGTGTTTGCGATCAACTCAGACTCAGGATGATAAATAGGAAAAGACCCTGTTGAAAAAGACCAGAAATGGTGCAGCACTTTATGCTGTCTGGGACCCCCAGAATGACTTTCCACTATGTTACTGAATTCCTATTTCTTATCGTGTAGGGTGAGACATCAATACAAAATGTATGACTAAATTACCATAACTGCACAAAGCCTAAATTAACGCCAGTCATTGATAAAACCTTCCTTATGGTATAGTGAAGGCAGTTACAAAGACACCAGCTGTTACAGAAGGTAATGTGCATTATTTGTCAATAACTGGTACGGCTAACATCCAGGAGCTCAGAAGTGCTGAGCCAACTGGAAAGTTAAAATTGCCTGAACCAGTTAAAATATTTCATTCTGACTCTTTCCAGGACTAAGATGAAGTCAGTTGTACTGGTGCAAATCAAGGAAATAATTCATTGGTAATATGAGCGTTGGCAACTCTGTATTTGTACTCATGGAAATGATAGCTGAGACCTATCCTTTACCTGTTATTTCTGATTCTTAGAGCTGTTTAACTGATCTGAAATTATTCTTGAACCAGCTGGCAGCAATATCCAGAAATCACCATTCAGAGCTATGCATGGGTTTCTATTAGCAAGTTTTGCTCTTCTGTCTCTCCAGTAACCTTAGTGTTGAAAAGTTGCTGAGATTTCACAAACCTCGTTCTTCACACATACAGGCATACTCTGGGGGAGGATGGCCGATTTGGGAAAATCCTTAAAGTGGTATAAAGGCTGAAGTTTGCTTTGGCTCTCAAAGTTTTAAAGAGTGTCCTTGGAGCGTTAGCTACTGAAAATAAAATTGCACTTCTGATGAAAACTGCTGCAATGACACTAATGCAGGGTTAAAAGTTACGGCACATCAATATCTAGGTGGATCTGGAGCTTGGGGGCAGGGGGACACACGGACACGGGAGGATACTACCAAAGATATTGGAAGCAAGTTAATGACAAACATAGATTTTTGGGCCAAGTAGTGGGAAGAGTATTTTAGCGCTCCCTTCTCTAGTAGCATAGAAATAAGCAGGTGTGTGTTGCTAGTGTCCCTTCAACTCAGCTGAGAGTTTCCTCAGCATCCTGGGTGTTAAACCACTGTTATTTGTAGAATTAAGCATTAAGAAACATGTTTTTTGAAACTTCATTTTGCTGAAGCAGCAAACCGTGGCCTTCATGAGGCTTTAAGCATTTCCTTGTCATCCCCACCATATGAGGGCAACCACAGTGGGATGGTTCTTCTGTTTATGTAGTGCATTGCAGCTCTACTTACTTCAGCAAATCTAGGTCAAATTACACTGGCTCAGGATTTGGCTGCACCCTTGAACTTTAAACCGATTATAAATTTTGATTTGTCAGTGTATTTTCCATGGGGTCAATTCCCACTTTTACAGAGTAAGAGTGTGTATAACCTTGCAACTTGGCAACTAAAGCTTACAAAGAGGCTAGGTAACACTAAGGTAAGCATAAACATGAGGACTGCACGAAGCTGTATTTAATAAGTTCAAGTATCTGTACCTCTACAATAATCCAGTTGCAGAGGGGGTGTAGAGACAGGAGCTAAAATATTTTTTAAATTCCCTAAGAGGCTTTGATAACTGGTGTAATCTGAAATCAATGAAGAAAGACACCTAACTCTTAAGCATTCATAAGCATCGTGGCCACCATATCAGGATGTGATGCTTGATGTGGGCATACATTGATTGCAGGACATACAGAAAGGGTCCTAGACAGCAACAAATCTCTCTTCTTTGTTGGCGGTAACCAAAGAAAACCCTGGATTATTATCCATCGGTATTTGTTAATTGCCCTGAGCACCTTCTGAAAAAGAATATTGCAAAGACAATGTTCCAGCCCCTTCCTTTGGAGTCCCTGGACACCAACACACAAACTGGAAGAGAAGATTTTCTCTGGGCAGGGATCAGTCCAGCACAAATCTATGACTGATACAGGAGCCAGTGATACAGCACCCACTGCCAACAAGATCTCTCCAGCTCCAACAGAGTGAAAAGGTAGCAGACTTCAGCAGCCCTGCCATCCAGAAACATGGGAGCAAGCCAGGGTTGTGCCAGCTGATAGAGAATTAATAAACTATGAGAAAACATGCTCAGAGACTGCATATAGAACAGGCAAAGGGACATGAGTACTTGCACAGCAACTCGAGATGCGCTGAAGCTATTCGCACATGATGCAGTGACAAGGGGTTGGTTAGAAAAAACCTCCAGGATCTCAAGTATGAGTCCAGTGTTTCATTTGCATAGTTACTTATGGATACCTGCTTATAAAAACTGGCATGCTGGACTTGGTGTTGATTCCTTGCATCTCTCGAAAAATTCTTTGATTCTTTAAGACTGATCATCGTATCTTCATTGCAGGCACTCTGACCTGTAAGAAGAAACAGACTCCTGTTGTTCATCTGGCACTTGATTCAACGTTCATTTAGTTTGATTTTATTAAAGCAAAAACTTAATCAGATACAAACACTTTAAAATTGAACCTCTGACTCGGTTAGAAGTTGGGGGAGAAAAAAATAAACAAAAACTTGCAGTAGTATTTTCCTCAGGTATTACTAAACTCCAGATTAATGTAAGTATAAAGGGCTGGTTTATTACCTGATTTAAGCCAGCTTCAAGTGTAAATTAACAGAATTACATCAGGCAGGAATTTTGCCTGATGTTTGCATGCCATGGCTATATGAGAGCTTTTGTTAATCGCTGCCTGTAAAACTGATTTAGAAGCTGAGGCTTTGACAGACATTTAGAAACAAACCTCATACAAATTGAGTCTGAAGTCCATAATCAATGATAAATACGTCACAAGTGCAGCCTGACTTGTAATTAAAGAAAATAAAGGAGAAGGGAGGGAAATTAGGAGGATGAAACTGAGAGTACCACTGGTTGTTCAGAGCCAGAACGCTGCTAGGGCACAAGAAGGATTGCCCAGCTACAACAGAAAAGAAACACCTTGCGGGACTGGGGCAAGCAGCTCTGTCGCATTATAAATGCCATGCTTCAACTTCAAGCATATAAAATTTATTAGTCAATTTGTAAGCGCCTGGCAACAGCTGAGCTTATAAATCCATTATCTGCATACACCCCCCATGGCTTGCCTTATCATATGCTAAATACATGGGCTGCAATATCTGAGTGACTGCATCTTTACCCACAGGACTGCTGCACAGCTGACAAGTAGAGATCAATACGAAATAAATGAATCCTTATGTCTTTGTGGGGCTTCTTATCTGCCTAAGTAGCAGCAAAAACTACTTTAGTTTTTGAGGGCTAGTTATGCTCAGATCTAGGAGGGTAAGAGGCAAGACTTTACATCCTACATCTTCAAGAATATAATAATTAAGATTATATTGGCATTAATACTGGAAGTACTCTGATTAGATGTCAATTTAACAACTGAGTGATTTTAAAAAAGTATTCTGTTTTTCCAGCTAATGACTTTAAACTGCATTGGATCTCCTCTGCCTTACTCAAAACTGACCATGATAAAATAGTAAAGGTCAGATGTCCCAAACTGAAGGAAATCACACCCTATGTGGCAGAAATTGCTATATAAAGATGCATAATTAGAGAATAAAATATTAAGATTGTTTTCATCACTGTTGGGAGACATTCTGATTTTTTCCCCTAAGGAGGACAGATATGGAAATGAAACAAGAATTACTTCGTGTCCTGTGTCATTATTTGAAAGCCAAACACAGCAAGAAGTGGAAGTTGGAAGCTGGGTGGCTAAGATTTAAATAAATATCCTAAATCCAAGCATAAGGAGGCTCAACAGAACCATTCTTTCCCTAGTTCTTAAAGGCTCCCTAAAGTATGCTAGTGGCTTAGTTAGCATTCATGACACTTCGCAGCTAGCAAAGACAATGTGGTACAGCAACCTAACAGGGGGATTAACTTCTACGCATGAAGAAAAGTTTACAGTTGTTTTTATTTCCCCTATGTGGCAATAACTGATGCAGTTTACAGACATTTTCGTGTCATTAGGGCCTTACCATGCAGCACGGTCATTAGCATTTTTATTTTGGTTTGAGAAAAGTGTCAAATTCCAGTTATATGTGGATTAAACTCTAGGATACCTACTGTGGGGGTTAACGGAGGAAGGGAACGAATTGGTTTATGCACCCATGCCAGTGGACTGTGCTTTATTATTGGGGTTCCATACACTTTTAAGAAAAGGTGTCTTTGGAGTTCATTGGCCTGATTTAAGGTTTTAAAAGAGATAAATGTAGAGCTGTTTGGAGGAGGAGGCATGAGAGAAATTCTACACTCTCCTTTTGTCTTCCTTATTAAACTGGAAAACCGTGATTTGCTTTCCTCTCCTCACCCAGTTTTCTTTAATTATGATTGAAGTCCAAAACATGAATTAGCATTTGAAGTCCAGGTTTTTGCCCTCAAGGGTCTAAAGGAGAAAAGGAAGAAATAAAATAAGGACCAGTTAACAGAACAAGAAGATATTTTCCTCTTCAAATGTTATTTTGTGTTCTCAAGTGACACTTTGGAAAACAGGCATCAGATTCTGTTTCTTCATTTCCCTGTATTACAGATGCAATTTCACAGCCAGCTTGAAGTAAAAAAATACTTTGTTTCTTGCATTTTGCTGTAAGCATGGATAAAACTGTTCCAAAAAGCAATGTGCCTTCAAACTGGCAGGGAATAAATGGTTGGCAGAGGTGTCGAGGGTGATTTCCCTGTCAGGGAATTGGCACATCTTTTGGTAAGGCGGTTCTGAATAATACCATCCACACCCACTTTCTCTCCAATTGCTGCCTGAAGCCAGACAAGTTACTTCTATTGCAGTTTAAAAGGTTAGGTGTGAGGCTGTGTGAGTTCTGCATCTGGTAGAAGTTGGTATTTGTGGCAGAAGAGTATTTTATAATGCACACAGTTTAGTTTTCTCAGTGTTCATTAATAGTCCGTGCAATTCCAGGGGGAAAACCATGAAGGCTGTTTTCACATGTACTTCTCTGTCAATTCATTATTCAAATATCCGTATGTACAAAGTAGTTTAATCAGTTTGCACTATTGACTGGCTACTCAAAATTACCCTACTCTCCAAATTCAGGGGCTTTTCTAGTATATAAAAATAATCTGTGCAATGCTTATAGGAACAGCTGCATCCCTCCTCTCAGCTGTTAGGATTATGCACTTTACTGGAGTGGCATTACAGAGTCACTTTGCTGTTACATCAGAGAATGAACTGTGCTTAAAATCAGCCCTTCTTATCTAGGAGTCTTTAGAGTCTTCTTTCTGAGATGTAGCTTTTACTGTTGACAGAAAGCTATGCATGAAGCCAGGCAAAAGCCTCATCATTTCAAATTTATGGAGGAAAAAGAAAAATCAAAGACATCAGAAAACAAGTATATAAAAAAATAGTTCAGATTAGCAAAGTGTTTATAAATGCCATTCTTCTTCCCACCCTCTGTTACTGCTGAAAGCAGAAATCAGAGATGTCTTCCAACCTGCCAGTACGCAGGTGGCTTCAATTTCAGCAGTTATCATCACTGTCCAAATAGTAGACACCTTATTTTATACAAGCTACTTAGGAAATCCAAATCTCCCCCCAAAAATCAGGTCCTTCCATTGAAAAAGGTATTCGAAGACACTGGATCCACCCTCAAAATCACCCTTGGAAATTTTGCCTCTTCAAATACTGGAGCTTCTGCTTTTATCTGGAGCTTGATGATTAAGAGCCATGAGAAGACAGTACTGAATTGGTCCACCCACAAAACCAGAGAAGTCGAACTATATGACATCTCTATTTCTATGGCATTTTCTTAAATTTCCAGAGCTCTCTTTTCTTCAATTTTCAGAGCTCTCTTTTCTGGCAGAATGTTAGTTACATATCCTCTCTAAGATTTTTATTTTTTATTTTCCTGTCAAAAGCATCAGAGGATGTTCATGCTCCCCTTTGAAAGCTGAGATACAGCTTGTGATTTCTTGGTGCTGAAACACATTTGAAGCTTGGCTCAGAAATAGGCAATTTGTGCGGAGAAATAGAAAAGGTAGCATTTAGCTTTATTCCTCTGTAAAATAGCAGTAGTTTTCCATTTCAGTGAAAAGTGATATTGAGAACCTTTTGGTTTTAAGGCAGTTATTTCTTCGTTACTGCCGGAGACTTCATAAGCCCGCATTATAATAGCCTCTGCAAAAAACCTTGAAAGATGAAAGACCAGATGAGAGTTATTTTGCTTACAATAACTTAAAGAAAAACTCTGAAATATCCCCCAGAGCCTACCCTGGAGGGAAAAAGCACCACTTTTTCCCCCTTCTACGTTTACTAAATTACCAGCATAATTCTATTTCAAATCAGGTAGCTCTGAAATGTCCCCTCAGGACTACATTTAATACAGTTTTTTTCACAAAATAATTTATTTTTCATCAAACAGGAAGCAATTTCCTTCTGTTTGCCAGACAGCTTTGGGAGATGGCAGAATTCAGATCGGATAGTGTTTTGATAAAAAGGTTCAGAGTTGAAAGCCAAACCAGAGGACAATGTCACGAGGACAGGTGTAGAAGGGAGAAACAACACAGCACTATCCCATTTTGCCTCCAGGTGTGTTTTCATGAGTTTAAAGGAGTGTAAGTATTTCAAAATTCTGGCTCATTAAACCTTAGGTCTTGCTGAAACTTGGTATGCATGCTGCAAGCACTCAAAAATACTCATCAAGTCCTGAGCACTCAGTAGGATAAGGAACACCCTGATCAGTGGAAAACAAGAAACCCATACCTTCAGCAAATTTGGGGGTTCATGCACTCTTGTTTCTTTTACAAAGTCATCCCCTTCACCCCTCACTGCTCCTCCTCCAAGCATGAAGGGCATTTATAGATGCTGATGCAAATGCGATTCTCAGCAGTTCTCATTGGATGCAATAAGGTGGTTTTCTAAGTGAAGAGGACATAATATTGTTGAAATAAGTATGTCATATAGGTTAACAATGAAAGTACTCACTGCAACATGGATATCTGTGTTTCAGAAAGCAAAGCAAGATCATGAAACATCTGTGATTAATTTATTCATCAGCCCAGAATTAGAAGAGGTTTGAGAATTGACTTGACTCAATAAGCCAGTTTGGGATATATTTTGACCAACGTTCAGTTGATCAGACCTGCAGGTTAATACGGCAGGTAAATGAATCTAAATTATGTAGGAGAAATGTGTACAGTCTTAATGAAGTAGGTGTTAAATTCAATTAGATCCCTCAAATAACACTGTGCTTAGACCTAGCAGGGAAAATTAACAGAGGACTTCTTCAGACACCTCCTTCCTGGTTTCTTTCTTAGCATCTTGCTAAAAGAAATAATTTCAAGTAGATGGATTTTCTTAAAAACTAGGAATACTTGCATTTCTTTTATTTTACTTGCTTACTTAACTCTCATGGCTATTGCACATTGGCTCCCTCACCGCTTTTACAAATCACACAGACTTAAAGAGAGACGTGTATTTCTTGCTACAGCCTGTTTTCTAGGGGAAATGTAGGTCTTGTGTTGCTTTTTTCTGTAACCCTCTAATTGTCTATGATATTTAATAACTAGATTTACCATCGCTACCTTTGCCATTTATGTCAGACAACATGTTTTGCTGCCAAATAATTATTCTGTGTCTGCTACTTAGTTTGTCTTTAATTTTTTAATTTTTTTTTTTTGAGGAAAAAAGCTTCCCATTTTATCCATCTTTAAGGATATCTGTAGTGATACTTATATCACCTGTAGGTACCATCAGTGCTACTTCTAACTTGTCCTGTAAAACAAATGTATTTATTACATTTACTTGTAAGAAATTATCATCTCTTCAAATAGTTATTCCCAACAACAACACACGTTTAACACAAATTTAAGTCACGATGCTTCTCCTTCATTGAAACAGTAGTAAGAGTAAAGAGACCTGGAGCATCTGCTTCACTTGTTGGAAACTTGAGCTCATGAGGATATTCATTTTGTGGAAAGAGGTACTTGATCGGTGCCTGTGATGTATACCAGGTCTCAGGCAGTTCCAGCTGACCTCACCAGAAACTCAGTTTTCCTCCTGTTCTCTGTCTGTCCATTGACTTAACCATTGAAGGAACCAAGAATTTTCCACGGGATTGAAAGGCTTTGCATGTGTTGGGAGATTAAGGCCAAAACCTTAGAAGCTGGGATCTGGACTCTAATCCACAGGAACATACTACAAACACCTCCTCCTCTTCCATTCTTTTCCTTACCCTTTTTCTACTTCTATCCCTACAAATAGTTCAGGAAGGGTCTATGTGTTTGGACAGCAATTAGGCAAGAAAAGGTGTAGCAAATGACTGCAAAACAAGAACAACTGTTTTCTCTAACAGGCAAATAAACACAGGTGGATTTGCTTCACCCAAACTGTAGGAACAGGAACAAATCTGTAAATTTGAGTGTCATTACTTCTAAGGCTGTGGCTAAAGCAGGCTACAACATAACCTATCTTACCCATCTCTGAATGGAGAGCAATGGAAGGAAAACACGCACACACATACATTAACCTGGAGTGCCATGCTACTTTGCCAGATTCCTTCATTCCAAGTTTTGAAGATAAATTAAAATACAAAGGCTCCACTCCTGGTAGTGGGTCCAGTGAGTCTGGCCAAGTGGACCATGACACCCATATGGAGCTTTGCTGGTCTCTTCAGCAGCCAGCACAGCATTTACCCATACGCGTTGGGTTATAATTATGCAATGAACATTCCCCCTCGTAAATCTCCTGCTTCTTCCAGGTCCATTCCCATGAGGCAAGGCAATGGGAGTATGTCCTGGTATATCCCTTGTATAATTCAATAACTTGAGCAAGTTATACAAGGTATATCTCAGGGTAGATTTTTATGCATTCTGCCTTTGGGAAGGTAATTAACCCGGTTCAACTATGTGTTTACAAGTACTATTTTCCACATAGCTGGAAATACGGCTGGGCAGAATTCATCTCAGTAGTTTTACATGAGGACTAAGACATTCAGTGGAGCATTTGGGAAACAAAGCAAACACATAGGCATTATTATAGATATGTTTTTGTAATTTTTAATCCCACTTTGTTCCTTTCTGGGTTTTCTGACATTACAGAGGTCAGTAATAATCTCAGCTTACAGGTATTGCTTTTAAATATAATTCTAGTTTTACTGTGGCAGTGAAAAACTTGAAACTGTGACTGTAACCTCTAGAGCATGTAAATTTATGAAAACAAGAAGTTAGTGTTTTAGCTCAGTAAAAACGCAGGACGGAGGGAGTTTGGTTTGGGGGATGTCTACTAAAGAATTTACTACAAAAGCCAGCCAAGGATGTGAACATCTGTCTGCTCCAGTTCCAGCTGTGCCAATAGCTGAGATTACAGCCCCCAGTCACACAGCGCCATCCCTTTGTTGCAGGTCACTGTCCTGCAAAGCTCCTCCTCACATGAGCTTTGCATAACTTATTTTAAGAGCACCTATTTGCATAGTTTCAAATAACCAGAGTCACTTTAACAGAAATACGTAGCAGCCATACAACCATCACTGCCAAGAGGTCTGAGGTGGTGTTCCCAGCCCAAAGGAAGCACAGCTGAGAAGCTGGTGCACAGGAACCCAACTCTGCAGTCAGCACAGTGACTCTCATGGTGCCTAAAACACAACAGCTCTCTAGCTCTGACGTGGGTCATATTTATGGTTAATAAGGAGCTCAGTGCAGCTTAATATCTGCATCAACTGGAGATAGTTTTGCTCCTGAGGGTGAAAGTATTTTCAGGACTGTTATTTTTTCTAAAAAACTAAGGTATCCTATAATTGTCTGTTTGCCTCTAGACGTTTTTATGCTAAAATATTCTCTGAACACATTCAGTTGCTACGGCAATTTTAAAATACATTAGAAGCATGAAATTACTAGTAGTGAACTTCAGAAATTCGTAATACATTGACTGTATATACAGTACACAGATGACGCAAAAAAAGTGTGCTACATTTAATTTTCCTATGTACAGTACCTTTTGCATTATATATATTAGAAGCCTATTTTATCCCCTGCATCCTGACTAGGTGAATCAGTTATTGCTTTGGTACAAAAGCAGGTATTAATTACACATATGTATATAGCTGTCAGTTTTGCCAACAGCTCTCAACATCTTTCATCTGTGTTACGTGCTCCACAGGCTGTATTCAGTCTTCTACTACTATTGTCCTTAGTAAAAGTGTGTCTATAAAGGGAATTACCATTGCAGGGAAAAGTCTTAATTAAGCAATTAATTAGTTAATATTTTACAAGTTGAGTTTCTGACCTACAGTTTTCTGAAGGGCTGCGGACAATTGTCTGTCAAAGAGTATAAGATATAAAGAAAATCCTAAGGTTTTCTTTTGGATTTTACATGTGTATGGTTTTATATTTTATTTTAATTTATTGTATTTTAAAGACAGAGCCCCACAGCCCTACTTCTATGTCTGCCCAGAGGAACTAGAAGTGCCACCCACGTGGTTTTTCAAGCGCTCCTGCCTTGTCAACCCCCAGCAGGCGAGTGCCCCGCAGCACTAGTACGAGCTGTTTAAGAAAGTCAGGCAAAACCGTTCAGCCAGGGAGAGCCCTGGTCAGGGAATACATTTTAGAAAATCCTTTTTGATCCTCCCTGCCTGTAACAGGAAGGGCAGGCAGTCCCTTGCACATTAATCCCCGCCATGGGGACACAGTGTTACGTTGCAGAGATCTGGGACGGCAACCAAGAAACCTACTTCTCCAGCATAGAGTGCCCTTTGTCTTACTGCGCTGCCAGGATTGTGGGAAAACCAGAGCTCTTGCTTTTGGGGTTGGTTTTTTTTTTTAACGTTCATTGTCCAACAAGCCATGAGATCCTGTGCAGAGGCTTAGGATCTTCTATTCATCTTAGATCTTGAAGTTTGTTACAGTAGAAAATGAAGAGATTTTCACAGTACTAGAAAGGATATGTTGTCTGTCTCTATTGCTTTCTCCAGAAAAATGGCCAAACATGTACATTAAGTACAAAATAAAGCCCTGCATGCATTATACTAACTTACAAAATCAGCTTCTCAGCAGCGACAAAATCTGTCTGCAAATAGCGAGAAAAACAAAATTATCAAGATACGATACACTGAGAAATCTGAGCTGCCTTGTTGTGGTTTTACCCCAGCCGGCAACTAAGCACCACACAGCCGCACATTTGCTACACCCCAGTGGGATGGGGGAGAAAATCAGAAGAGTAAAAATGAGAAAAGTCATGGTTTGAGATAAAGACAGTTTAATAGGTAAAGCCAAAGCCACGTGCGCAAGCAAAGCAAAACAAGGAATTCATTTGCTGCTTCCCACAGGTAGGCAGGTGTTCAGCCATCTCCAGGAAAGCAGGGCTCCATCATGCGTAACTGTTACTTGGGAAAACAAATGCCATCGCTCTGAACATCCTCCCCTTTCTCCTTCTTCCCCAGCTTTATATGCTGAGCATGACGTCATATGGTATGGGATACCTCTTTGGTCAGCTGGGGTCAGCTGTCCCAGCTGTGTCCCCTCCCAGTTTCTTTTGCACCCCCAGCCTGCTCGCTGGTGGGGTGGGGTGAGAGGCAGAAAAGGCCCTGACTCTGCGTAAGCCCTGCTCAGCAGTAACTAAAATGTCTCCACATTATCAACACTGTTTCCAGCACAAATCCAAAACACAGCCCCATGCTAGCTGCTATGGAGAGAATTAACTCTACCCCAGTCAAAAGCAGCACACTTGTAAACTTGTTGCTGTAATTCTCCCCTATGATTTCATTTGCTCCGTGTCCCTGTCTTGTTTATTCATTGTATGGGTCTAAATTTACAGTGCAAACTTTTTGCTGCAAAACCTGTGTAGTTGCATACATGTTGGGCAGACGCTGTACATGCAGGTACATCTTTAGGGAATATTATGTTCCAAAACAAAATCATCTGGTAAATCCAAAGCCTTAAAAGGATAATTACCCCCCTTTGATCTGGTAGACTTATCTTCCCATGCTTGTCAAGGTGCAGCTGGCTGTCTTGCTCTTTATATAATGAGAAGTGATACACTGCTTCTTCATTACATAGTTTGGTTAGGTGTCCTTTACCAAGTCTAGGTGTTTGGAAGCACGTACGTTAGGCTGTGCAGGCTTTCGTATTGCTGATGCAAAATTAATTCTGATATTGATCTGTCTTCCCACTCCTTTGTAATGTCAAGAAGAGCTGAACAGACCATTAAGGAAGCAACCGTAACAGAATTAACCTCCCTGTAGAAACCTCCCTTTGCATGTAACTGAAGGGCCTTCCTGCTCCAAAGGAAACTTTCTTTTATTCAAGCCAGGACCGGTTCCCAGTGATTGTTGCTTTGCCTGAGAAAGTGATTTATTCACTCAGGCTATTAGAAGGAGGCAGAATTTTTATATACCCTTTAATTTTTGACTCATTTCCTTTTTGTTTATTCCCTCACAGTCATACGGTCTTTTCACACCGTCACTGACAGCAATTATGCTCTGTCTTAGGTCATACCGTCATTTTAAATCTGATTGTTAGAGCAAAGCAAAAATGAGGTCAATAATTGCTACCGTTTTCTTGGGAACTGACAGGCCACATCTAAGGTCTCCCTAAAGAAATCTCCTTTAATTACAAGTTAAGCTGATGTTCCCCTGTGTGGAAGGTAGAGTTGAGCAGGATTACTTTTAAAAGGATTGCACTGATCTGCTTTGGTGACAGTTTCATCTTGAAATTCTGATAACAAGCAAGAGGATGGATTATAAAGATACAGTTCTCAGGAGTGTACATGACTGACACATACCGCAAATTGGGCCACAGCAGCCACCCTTCCTTTCCACTCTTCTTTTAAGGCCAGCTGATTTCTATTTTGAGCACTGTCATTGCTATATTTTATTGTAGCGGTTACTTAATATGACTATAAAGAACAGAGCAAAAAAAGTTTGGAAATTGTAGAAGGAAAATCCTACAAGAAGTTATTCTAGAAAGGGATTTTTTCATCCTGGAGACAATGCAACCACTCAGCCTTTTACAAGATAAAGCAATGAAAAAAAGTGCAATAGCTGAACGCTTTCAAGTACTTAAATTATTAATAGATTTTTTGAAACCAAGTAAATATTAATTGGTTCTTAAGTGACTTTCATACTATCCCATGCAATTGTAGTGCAAAAAACCTTCCAAATTTCTTTTCCTCAAGCTTAATAAATAGCTGATTAATTTTGTAAGAACAATTTATTTCACAACGATATATGGACCAATATATGGTCTGACAGTACCATGGCTGGTGAAATAAGGCTTACCTTATTTTATGTGAGAAATTAATATTTTCTATGACTCTGAGCTGGTTGAATAGTCCAGAAAATGGCACTGATTCTGAAATAGCTCAATTAGTTACAATGTTTTTTGAAAAATTGTTCTCCCTCTTAGGGCTCACTCTCCTTTGGTGTTGATGGTGCTTCAGCCTATTTTGAGTCCTGACAGAAGCCATAAAGCAGATATTTCTCCACCTAGGCCCTTATTCCCATGTGTGGGATGAGCACACGTAGCACTAAGCAGGACTGAAAAAAACAAGTGAAAAGAGACCTCTTGTTAAACAAAACTAAGAATCCCAAAGCAGAAGGAGCCTAAATATTAGTGCAATTTCTCTAGAAGTAAAAAGCCTAGAGTATGCTGGCTCCTCAGCTGAAAACAGCTCAAACTCCTATTTCCTATGGGAGCAAACCAAACATCAACAGACAAAGCCTGAGAAGAGTGTTTCTCCAGAGCTTCCTGGCTGTGGAGGCCTGTCACACAGAACTGAGGTGCTCACAAGATGCCCGCTTCTGGTGGCACCCCCCACAGTCAGGCAACCTGGTTTCAGGAGTTCTATACTGAGTAAAATGCTGCACAACTCACTCTGCAAATACGACTGCGCTAAGCAGTACATGCTGGTTTTGGTTTCTCTTCACGTATTACTATAAATTTAGCAGTACAAGGCAGATCTTGCTATTCTATTCACTGTAGCTAGAACCTAGCATTTTCAGGGAGACATAAGAACTCCGATGGTTTGTGAAGCTTTACAGTATCAAGAGTTAAAGCCCAGTCTTTTGGAGGGGGAAGGAAAAAAAAATCAGGGTATTTTTTGTTAGTTAGAAAGAGAGAATGAAAACACACATCCTAAGCTTTTACAGTTTGATCTTCATTTTATATGACATTTTTTAGAAAGGCAAATGTTAAGAAAGCCCAAAAGTAAATTTATTTTTTTTTCCCTTTCATTGCATTGGATTATCATCCACTGCATTTCCCAAAACCACCTCATGAACATGAAAATTTTGTCATTTCATAAGCTTTTGTTTCAGAGAAGCATCGCAGCAGCAGCAGGGGTTGCCTATAGATTTATGCCTGTAAAAACCAAGAAAAACAGTCAGCACTGAGGGCGGATATTGTAGCTATAGGTAAGGATGAGATGGATTACAGCTGATGTGGGGTGTGTGTCTGCACTGTGGTAACAACTGTGAGCGGGATGGAGTGCAGGGATGTTGTGTGAAAGACCAAGTACGGTTGGTCTCCTTGGGTCGGTCTCCCATCCTGAGATGACCAGCTTAAGCCCTGCTTGGAGCTCAGAAACCTGAAGCAGGTGTGTGCCCTGTTCTGCTCCAGGACCAGCCGCTGCAGGCAGGGAAGCCAAGCCCAGGAGGTGTCTTCCTGCTCTATCAGGACATTTTCACTGATAAACATCGGTAACAACAGGTCTCGGCACAGAAGTCAAGGGTGTTGAACCTCTGAGAGAAATGTGCACTCACCTTGTTTTTGATATGTTCTGCTAGCTTTCTGGTAGCACTCAGCACATGAACCCGGAGTTTGTGGTTGTTGCTGTATTTCAAACTCCGTCGCCTAGCTCCACAGCTCTGCGTGGGTATTTTTTCACTATGACTGACATAAGCGTGGCTGGAAACTGGGCCGAGATGCAGAAGGGAGACAGGGAAACACATCGCTTCTCCCATCACTAAGCCCTCTTCTGCTCCTAGCACCCCCCTCCACTCATTTGTATTAAACTCAGTGATGAAAGTGCATCACTACTAACAGCCGATTGCATCAGACACCCATTTCAGTCTACAAGACAACAGAGAGCCCCTTGCACATCACACGCTGATTTGAGGGGGTAATGAGCAAGCTTACGAAAGGGCTCTGCTTCCTCAGTGTGAGCGGGTATGAGTGCCACGTGGGCAGCACAGCAAAGGCTCTGCCTTTAGTAGGCCACTGTTTCTCTCAATGCTCTCCATGAATAATATCCCGAGAGCCATAAGATGCCTAAGCAGGGGGTTGTTAAGAGAGCTGTCTCCTCTGACTCTTATGCAGGCCACCCAAACTCACACTTCACAGAGGAGGACATTAAAGTTTCTCAACCTTCAAGCCTCAAAGTCATCTACTTCCCTTTTACCTGAAGGAAAACACTTTTAAAATACTGAAGGTAACACTGGGACAGATACTGAAGGATGGGGTTGACTTTCTGCTACTAGCTGATTTAGCAGAAAGTAGGAATTAACTCAGGGCAGGTTAAGTCCCTTCTAGCCTTACTTTTTTTCTGTGGAAGCCTCTAAACCTGCCCACAGGAACTGTTGGTGCAAGACCCTGCTGTTTCTGCACCCTGGGCAATAAGGAGGGATGTCTTCTGGGTCCATAGTTCCTATTGCTTTAATATTCCAGTCTTGTTTGGCAGAGAAAATCCACAGAAAGTACCATCAGCACAAGTGGAACTGCATTATTCACCAGAGGTACCAGTGGAGACCACAGGGAAACTCGGCTTATGTGCACACTAGCCAAATGACCAGTTTCTAACTCCCCAAAGAACAGAGGTATATTATCATGAGGAAGGATTTCTGCTGAACTGTTGCAATCAACTGGCAGGCAGAGACTATTTTAATATTGAATATGAGCTTGGGATTATGTGAAATAATGAAGGAAACCAATACAGAAGACAGAGGCACTCTGAAATACTATTTCTGGTGGGAGAAGCTAATTGAAGAGCCTCACCTCACCCTTCCTTACAACAGAGGATGTTCAGGACTGCTTGCCTGTACTCCAAGGAAAAAGTAGAAGATTTCAAGACTGCCACTGCTTAAATATAAAGTGGCCACACCTCTAGGCCTTCAGGCCCCAAAAACATCCTTTCCCTTTAGAGAGACATGCAGATACCTTCCACAGACTTCAGCATGCTGGGACTCACACACAAGCTATAGGAGGCAGCACGTAGAACGCTATTCTGGCTGCTATCCGGCAGCATGGTAAGAGGAGATCTGAGAGCAAATTGCCTTTCCCTATAAAATTAGCCTGAGAATCAGTAGTCTACTTAATGCCACTGAAGACACTATGCAATGTGTCTGGAACCCAGCACTACCCCCCATTTGGGTAGAAATTAGTGGGAGGAAAAAAGGGATAGTAGGGGTTCCCTGTACAGCAGATCCCTAATATCAGTCCTTGGAGGCTGCTACAGAGTGCTGGCTTGCTGAGGATGCAATTTTACAGCACAAGACGACATAATATTGTTCTTATTTTCAAATACTAACCGGCACAAATGCTGTGGTCCTCAATCCAGACTGGAGCAAGGAATATTTTTTCCTTGAATCCTCTTCAGGGAGTCTCACAGAGAGATTCCAGTACATTTTAAGATTTTTCTACAAGCCCAGGCCTAATAAAGACAGCTTGTGGTAAATGAACAAAATACAAAGCAGTTTGGGTCTGGGGTTTTTTTGGGGGGTGGGGGCGGGTAGGGGGTTGGTGTTTTTTTCTTTTTTTGTTTGTGTTGCGTTTTTTAGGGGGTACTGACTGGAACTGCAGAAGCGACAGTTTGAGTGATTCTTTTGTTTCTAGAGGTAAAGTAGAAAGCAGAATAGCTTTGAAAATAAAAATACAGCAAATAGCTAACAAAGCCAAAGCAAACCACGAAAAAAAAACCAAACAGGCTAGCATTTATGCTTTGAAATGCCATTTTTCTGGATTCCTTTTCAGAACTGCAGTTTAAATCTGACATGTCAGCATCATGACACTAGAGTTTTGCTTGGATAAAGCACATATGTTAGGGAATTACTGAGCCCTACAAAAATGCTGTCAAAGCAGGGGTGGAGAAGGGAGAGCTAGATGCTGCACAGGGCTGTTTGTTGGCTTTATTCCTTCAATCATTGATCATCTTTTTCAGGGTACCTATGCCCAAAATTTAGAACGCAGCTGCCACATGATGTTGGAAGCTCCTAAATTCTCTAGTTGTTTGCATTTCCAGTAGTAGACACACCTGTATTTCTGGTCTGAGCTTCTAAACCCTGGGAACATTACTGAGCCATGCCTGCCTTCCCTTCCCTGTGGGACATGGTTTTCTAAGCCTGGACTTGAGATTGCCACATACAGACCAAAACTAGGTGCTTGTGATGCTGCTACTACTGTAGTAACACTACTACTACTGCTTGTGAAGCCCACGGCTTTATCATTCCCATTAATTCCAGGTGTACCGTTCTCATCTGCTGTATGAGAGAGCAAGTTTCAAACTGCTTTTCTACCTAACTTGAATTCATATCTCACATCTTTTTATGACCTCCCTAACCACTTGGCCTGGCACATTCACCTACATTTCTGAACAGTCAGCCATCACTAGCATCAAAGTAAGGGGAAAAGCTGGAACTGAAGTCATGCATCTCAACATCTGGATTCCAGTCCCTGCTCAGACATATACCGAAGCATTTCTTAGGGAGACAAGAGCTGCAGTAAAAGAAACGAAGAAAAATAAATCCCAGAGTTAACTACTAGTCTAAGACTCAGGGCAGATAGAGAATACAACCAAAAAGCCCACTGACAGATTAGACGGGGCAGATGTGAACACCAGTATCACAGAAGCACCTGGCATGCTGGCTGCTGCTTGTACACAGGTACCCCTTGCTTATCTTGGCTGGGTTTGCAAGGGCAAAGCCTTGCATAGGTACCCAGCTCCAGGAACAGTCCCTGGCTGTAAGTTGCAAGAAGGGGCAGGCAACCAGCTTCTTAGGTACCACCCTCCAGAAAGGGAGCTCCCTTACCCTCCCCGAGCCCATCTGTCTGCACAGCACAGGGACCCAGGTACCCAGGACTTGTGCCTTGCGTAGGGAGCCTGGACGTCTCACTTGGGACTGTGGAGCTCCTCAAGACACCTCAGCATCATGCACCACAACACTACACCCCAGAACTCCTTGAAGATTTAACTCTTCCTTGAAAAATATGTTTGAGTAGAGAGAATGCAGAACTAAAAATAAAAATTAAATTGAAGAAATTCAGTTTGCCTGTGTAAGCAGCATCTTTTAGCACGCTCCTGGTAACTTAGACAAGTCAAATGTTCTGCTTCAGGCTTAGTGCAGGTATTGCTGGCAGCCTACACCTTTACTGCAGGCATTGCTAAACCACATGGTGAATTTGTCTGAATAGCAATAAAACAAGAGAACGTTTAGACACAAGAGCTCACACTTCAAAATTACAAGAACGGAGAAGAAACTATGTGTTTCATGAAAAAAATATCTATTGTTCAAAGTAAAGCCACATAGACAGCCCAAATGCAGCAACTGCTGAAGATTAAAACCTCTGGCTACATTTAGCTGTGTCTCTCCACGCTTACCAAACTTTACATCCTTCCATTAAGCTTTCACATCAGAAATTGCTAGCTGGTCTTCTTATTGAGGAAGCCACCAAAACCACAGAATTTTCTTGCAGGTGGTGTAGGCTGAGCAGTGAAAATCTGGGAACCTCCCTTTCCTTTACAGCCACCTTCCCCTTTTCACCCTCAGTGACACCATCTTCAACTCAGCTTTCTCTGCAGTGACTAAATCAGCAGAGGAGGTGGTGTTCAGCACTTCTGGCTGTAATCACTGTTCAAACAGCTGTTCTCAATCCCCTCTAGAGAAAACCAGCCTATTTGATGAATCAGCTCCCCCACTGACTTAGTCTGTTAGAAAACAGGCAGGCCTGCAAGCTACCACCCTTGCACAGGATGCCAACCTGCAGTCAGTGATTTCCAAATACATGCAAAAATAACCCTCAGCTGCAAAGATATTGCCCTTTTTGTCACAAAAAGTGCTGAATTTGGTGATGTCAACTAAAAAATGTCCAGATATTTGCACGTATGCATGCAGTCTTTAGCAGCGTAATGGAGCATGTATTGCATAGTGTGAGAAAATAATAGGAATAAAATGTAATCTGGCTGAAAAAAATTGAAAATCAAATAAATTGTTTTCAGGCCAGATATACTCTTACTGAAATCTTTTAGAAAGATGTGCTTTTCAAGTATAAGCAGTGTTATTCTTTGTTACCTTCAAAGCTGTTCTTGAAGTCTTTTAAATAATTTACTGACCAGAATAACATCTTTCTCTCCTCGAGTGCTAACGGTTTATTGTGAAAGCTTTTAGATGAAAGGAAATAGGAAGAGAAATATATGAAGATGATTATTATTTTTCTTACTTTCTGTGCTAAAGTTGGAACAGCCTTCTTTTGTTTCTTCTCCTCCATACTGTATTTTTCAAACAGAGATTTTTGCATTAAATGAAAAAGTATTATACAACTTGCATTTCCAAAACAAAGATACAGATCTCTTCTCTTTGAACTCATAATAACTATACCTTTAGATGGAGTCATCAGTGTTCTTTGTATTAGCTATTCTTGGTTATCTTCCACAAAACAGGAGCATTACCAAACATCATTCACATATTATATGGGCACCTCACTGGACCCGGACCACTAGCGGAACTTCCCTTGCTGCAGTACTGCCTAGCTTCAGTTGCTTCTGCCACACCAAAATTACATGCCTTCGTAGGACAGATCCAGTTACAAAAGCCTGCCAGCTTTGCAATGCTGCTCGTTAGGAAGGATCAGGCAGTGAGATTGCTGTGCTAGCAAAAACATCCCAAGTGGACGCATCTGACATTGGCAAAAGAGCCCTTTAGCCAGCCCAGTTTACCGCAGTCAGAGGGCTGTGCATCTATGGGGAGCTCTGGCAATACAGCTGCGCTGGTTAAGGCTTCGTAACGTAGCTAGCTCCTAATCTTGGTCAGCCATCACAGTTGAAAGAATGTCCCGGAACATGGGACACAGAAATTACCATATCAGGTAAGGAGTCCAGTTTCTGTTTCTTGAAACGATTAATCTGAAATGCTAAAAAAGATAGGAGATAGCATCCCTTCTAGCTATTTTTTTCCTTCCCTCCTTACCTCGCTGTGCATCCATGGGACGTAGTGACAATCTCATCACCCAGCTAGTTGTCCGTTTCTCTCATGAGCTCACTTCAGCTTGTTCCTACTCTCAGTGAGAATACCTAGCAGTTGGTTCCATATATTAATTATAAATTACATAAAGCAAGAGTTTATTATCAACTTCTGGATGTCCTGTCTCCCAATTTCATTGGTACAGTGACACTATACATAGCGACCTCTGGCTCACCTTTCTGCCTTCAGCTTCGTCTTCCTCTGCTGTTTGTATATAATAATCCCTAAAGAAGTGCTTTCCCCTACAAATCTAACACACAAATCATAGAAGATAAAGACGACAAAAACCTAAAAGGTAGTCTGAAACAATCCGTTGATGAAAAATTGTCCCTCGTTGTACATCTTTGTTCCAGATTAAATTTAAATGCTCCGAGCAATAAAAAGCTAAAAAATTAATTTTATGAGCAGTTACGGCACAACCCTGGGATTTAACTTTGACTTCCCTTTGCTTCATTTCATCCCCTGTTTCAGCCATTCTGGAGCCAACACTATAGTTTTCCAGTACTTCCTTAATATTTGTATATTCAAATATGTGCAGACATCTAAAATTAAACATTCTGATAAATTCAAATTAATTCCAGTACTGCTTAGTCACCAACTATTTATGGAGCAGAAATCTTCAGGGAATTAAGGAAAAGTTGCCATCTAAATAATGAAAATAACCATACAGTTAATATATGTATTTTCTATTGTGGTTGTTTCAACTATCACATTTACTTCCAGGAGCTGTATTGGAGAGCAGGGGCTGGCACCTATTTCTGGTTTTTGTTTGAAGCCTGAAATGAGATCTCTTTGTATACAGAGCATTATAATTCCTATATGGCTCTGTAAGAACAAGCAACAAATTAACTTGGATTTTTGAGATACTGAAAGACATTCAAGTCTTTTGCATGAAAAAAACCCCACTAATACAAAAGGTTTACCATATAGCATAAGAAAGATTGAATGCAGTTTACTCATCTGTAGGAAGTTTATTTCAGAAAGCTGTTTAAAATCTACATAATCAAACAAAAAGCCTCAAAAACATACCTCAGCGTGTATGCATATGTTGAATAATTGCCTTTTGTCTTTTAATCACAGCTATTGTCTGTAACAATACTTCACACACATGAAGAACAACTGAATATGAGCTCCTCATCCCAGCTCAGAAAAGCCTGGTATCGCTGCCTCTGAATTTCAAGAAGCTTTTAGTTTTAGAATATCCATCCTTAGACTAACACAGCTTACAGAGATCCCATGCCTGTGGGCAAATTCTTCTCTGAAGGGTTTGTGACTGCAGCCACTAGGACCTAGGACTTTCGGTGGGCTCCCGAGCTGTTGGTGGTCATTCCTGGTCCCAAACCCATTACTTTGGTTATAAACTCCTTGTTTCTAGACTGTGGTATTAATTCATTAAAGTAGCAGCTGGTTGGTTTTTTTTTAAGATTGTCACTGGGAAAAATAGCATCCACTTGCTTCTGTAAAAGAAAGCAGTTTTTACATGTTTATATTGGATCCAGGTAGCCTGGTTTTTATAGTTATATAAAGGGAAACTTGAGTCACTTGAGGCAGTGTTTTTAGTGGGCAGACCATTGGTATTTTGAGAAACCAAAGGTATTTTGGACGAATCAAAGGTATTTTGGTACCTGCATTGTTTAGATAGCATGTACATAAGTTTTGCATAGCTGTTTTACTAAAACTGTTAGGAAACAAGGAGACATGCGAAGTGACTTTTTTTTCCATACGTGCTGACCTTTAAATAGTGTTTTACATGAAAACAGTAATTCACATCTGCACACCATCCTACTTATTCACTTATTTCCATTTCTGTTGCAAAAATATTAAAACTCATTAAAGAGCTCTTTGTTGCTTTAGTATCATTGGCTTTGCACTCCCTCACCATCTTTCCATGTGGGTGGTTTGATTTGCTCAGATGATAACCTAATGTCTTTTTAGTAGATATAGGTAAATAGATCTTTCACAGATCTGTCCGAAATCCTGCCAAACTGCTAGCATAGCCAATGCCCAGAGAAATGTCCTGTAAAACAGAAAGAAAAAACATGAAATACACATTAATCTTTAGCTTGTAACTCAAATGTCTTCATTGATAAAGGCTGTCACAGTGATTTGCCAGAGAGAAGTGAGCGTTGTCTGAGCATGTGGTTTTGTTCAGGCTGTTTTTATTTGCTTTTCTTTAGAAATACAACAGATCATGTTGAGCAAGACATTTGCATCTAATCTGCCCAGAGGCACTATATAAGGACACATTCTAAAACCCAGAAATACAGCATGGTCTCTTGTAGTGGTGTTGACAGGAAGGTGACAAGGCTAGTCACAAAAAATGACCCACTTTTTTAAAGTAAGAATTTTTTTTCCCAAACTATTAGTACTAGTATTAGGTATACAAACAAAGGTATTTATTTTAACATCATCATAATTCTATATCTTGTAAATCTCTATTTTTGGTCCTGTAAACTAAGATAATCTGTAAAAAAAGCTAAAAGGGAGACAAATGCTGGGACATAAAGTATATTTCTCTCTTCTGCTGCACCTCATAGAAAAATTTCTACTCATAAATTACCAGTGAAAGTAAACCAGGCACCAAATGGATCTAGTGCTAATTAAGATAGAACAGAGCAGGGTTGGGAATTGGTACAAGTGCCCACTGTGTCTTTTAAGCACATTCATAAGGAGGTAGATTTAACTTTAGATCGGCTCATCTACTCAGCATGCTGTCTGCTCATCCTAACCAGGTGTAAGAGGTCAACCGCCACAAGTTGGATTAATGAAAATAAAGCTTATGCAAAAAGCAATCTTGGTATGTATTGCAGATGAAACCAAGTTGGGCAGGAGTGTTGATCTGCTGGAGGGTAGGAAGGCTCTGCAGAGGGATCTGCACAGGTGGGATCGAAGGGCCAAGGCTGACTGTATGAGATTCAACGAGGCTTAGTGCTGGGTCCTGCACTTGGGTCACAACAACCCCATGAAACACTACATGGTTGGGGAAGAGTGGCTGGAAAGCTGCCCAGTGCAAATGGACCTGGGGGTGTTGGTCAACATCCAGCTGAACATGAGCCAGCAGTGTGACCGGGTGGCCAAGAAGGCCAACAGCATCCTGTCTTGTGTCAGAATCATTGTGGCCAGCAGGAGTAGGGAAGTGATCATGCCCTTGTATTCGGCACTGGTCAGGCTGCACCTCAGAAAGTGTGTTCAGTTGTGGGGCCTTCACTACAAGAAGGATATGGAGGTGCTGGAGTGTGGAGCAATGAACCTGGCTGACCTCAGGCTGTGGCAGAGTTGTTCAGGCACTGGCACGTAGGAAGCCACTGCGCAGAACTGGAATCTGCGAAGAAGTATTTTGGAGAAGCCACCACATCCAACTGGAAGGACTTCCATGGTCATCTTGATCATGGCTTAGCTCCCAACTCAGTCAAGTAGACAAAAACTTGCCTACCAGCTGAGCAGCTTCGTTGACTTAGACTTCAAAACACAATGTCTCTGTAACACAGCCCTCCTCTTCCTCCCTCCCTATATCACCTGAACTTCATTACTGGAGGTCTGGGTTCTCCTGCAGACTTTTTTAAGGAACTCAGTGCCTGATCTAGAGAAATGTCAGTTGACTCACCCCAAAGGTTTCCTCCTTTAAAAATAAAGCATAGAGATATTCAGTTGATGCGCTGCCACTAGGCTGTTTGCAGCCAGGCAGCTTTGTGAAGCGTACCAGAGGAATCGCCAGCTCCCCTCTAAAAAATATTTTAGTTGAGGAAACAAAACAAAAACAAACCAAAAAGGCATGTTTATTAGAGTGAAAATGACATCCATCACAGATGTGCTTGCTGTGATACTTGTTCTTTTTCATTTGTAAAACCTTAATTTCCCTTCCTAAAGAGTTCTGGTTTGGGCAGTTTCCAGTAACCGAGGCCTCTGTTGTTATCTAGACCACAATCTGTCCTAAATTAATTTTTAAAGAGGTTTGGTTTTTTCAGTAGAGATGATGTTTCATACTTCGGAAATACTTGGCATGACATGCTCTTCACCAGTTGTTGGTGTTTTGTTTGTTTGTTTTTTAAATTGTATGCTCTATGTGAGCCATCAGATAATGTCACATATCCTTTTTATATTTTTTAGGAGCACCTGAAAGCTTTTGACCAGGAAGTAAATGCATTTGTGGACTATATGTTTGGACCTCGAGGTAAGCTACTCTACCCATAGCTCTTTTAGGAAATAATGCCTATCCAGATTACCACTCAAAAATATAATAAACAGAGTCAGTCAAAATTTTCTATCTGAATAATTTCTCATTGAAAAATGTGGACTAGGCAGAATCACAGTACTTGCAGAAACACAGCATTATTGTAGGAAATCTATCAGTGCACTGCATTTATAGAAAGCCAATAGATTTTTGTTTTGCCTGTTTGACATAATATTATCTGTAATACAAATTAAAACCAATCGTGGATTATACTGAAGGTGAAAAAAAATGAAACCTTTTTTTTAACTTAAAAATTGCTACATTTGGGAATCCTTTGTTTCTGAGACTTTCAAAAGATTTCAGTATTACATCCTAATGTAGATTTCAAAAATTGAAACCCTGGATTTTTCTGAAAGTGGAAGATCTGTTTTAGGACTGATTCTCATTCATAATCCAGTTATTGTTTGGTCCAGCTACCTATCAAATAGCCTAATTCAGAAGGATGTTCAGAGCAAAAGCAAAAAAGGGCGTTTAGCTCCCTACGGGATCACATCCAAAATTTCAGTAAGCCAATAGACAGGGTGAGAGAACAGATGCATCTTTCTACTTCCTATTCTTACTTTCTAAAACAGTTTGTACAAGAAAACTTGAATAACTGTAGTTTGGAGGCGCCTCATGCTTTGTTAGGACTGAAACAAGTAATAGTAAAAAAAAAAAAACCAAACCCAAACCCCTGAAATAGGACCTGCAGAAACAAAGAGAAAGGTTATGGTAAGGTGAGGATACAGCATCAAAGTCAGGGCTAGGAGAGCCAAGCAGCTAGAGGAAAGGGGTAAGACAGGAGCTTAGACAGCAGACAGTCTTCAGAGAAGGTCCCTCTATGGTCACCTTGCTGCTGATAGGACTGGGCTTAAACACTCAACTTCAGGAATAGCCTTACACACTTTTCCCCGTGGTTAAATCAAGAACTGCTGCCCTCTTGGATGGACATATACTTATGCATTTCCATTTTGTTGCAATAATATCCTCCAGGTCGCAGGAGGAGTTCTTGCTTAATTAGGAAGACAAAGGAAAGCAAGCTGTAGCATTCTTAAAACCAAGAAATTATCACCTTTCTTAGCTGGCTGGACAGCTACAAAATGTTTTCTATCATCTGTGCAGTAGATATGAAGCTTGGAAAACAGATTTCAGGTGAAGAAACACTGAACAGCTTGGGAACTGCAGAAGTGATTAAAACAGAATAAGTTTTATTAGTAACTTCTACAATACTGCATTTTAATATTAACAAAGAAATGTGATCACAAGCATAAAGGTACGACTTTTTTTTATTTTTTTTTTTTTTCAAATGGACATGATGTTCTCCTTCATTCCTCTTTCCCCATTAGTCCAGAACAAATTGTTTGAAGGAATGAATTGCAGTTAATCCAATGCAGAATACCACACAGACCCCTCTGGGCTTTTAGAGAGCACTTTAGTTAAACAGTATTATTTGTATTACTTGCCATGTAAATAACCATCCCTCTCCAGACATCAATGCTGAAGATAGCATTTGTTTGTCCGTGCTTCTTCACTACAATCTTTAATTTAACTGGTGGTATGATGACACAGTATCATACATTTTGTGAATAACATAGCTCCCTCTAATGTGTTTATACACATAAATAATTCACAATAAACTGCAGACAGTTTTAAATTGGATAGAATGACCCACAAATGAAAATCTAATGAGTCCTTGAGAGCTTCCCCAAATGTCTGAAGCCAGCAACCCTTCTTTCTCTCCACCAATTTTCATCCACAGCGCGCACTTCATTCAGCAGCAAGATGGCTTAAAAGGATAGACAGATAACAGTGCTCTATTCTTTTAAAAATCTATCTCAATATTTATGGTTTATATTTAGGCAGTAACTCCTGAAATATTGGTACCACCATGCTGGTTTTAGTCATCATTTCCAGATGTGGCTGAGGCACAAGAAAAGACAGAATGCCACATGCTAGTTCCCATAGGTAATCTCTGCTCACATTGGTAGTACCAGGTTAACACAAGCTGCAGTACTGAACTACTAGAATAAGAGATGTACTATCAAAAATCTGCATTTGATTTCTATATAGGCATATTTTGTGCCTTTGTTCATTTGTGTCAGCTGGACTTTGTACACAAATTTATCTCAGTGTTTGCTTTTGAACTAGCAGACCAAATTCTTTGAATCAGGGAATGGAAGCCATATACATGCCCATCAGTTTTATCTCTTAATAAGAAGTGGTCTTACAATTTGGTGTTGGACCATATTATTCTGGGTAGATTATCTAGGCTCAAGGCAAAATAAGAAACAGTCAAAGGGCTATATCTGCTATATCCAGGGTCACCTTTATCTGCAGAGTATGGTTTGATGTTACACAAAATTAAGGAATATTGAATTGCAAGAGCTAAATCTAGTTAATTGGTTGCTTTATCTGTGAAAGGAAGAGAGGTGGTCAAGAATAGATATATTTTAATAAAGTTATGATAAAGTAATAAGCACCACTCCTCTCCTCAATTAAGTATGAGCAGTAGCAAGGCATTGGTGCAAAACCATCTACCCCCTGCACCTAAAAAGGTCTGAATCTACTCAGACACCAACTGGCTAAAGCTATACAGAAACCTGAATCAAAACATTTCTAAACCTCACCAATAAAGCCTGATACCTTTAAAGAGCCTGGGATGCCTGCCACTCATTTCAAAGGAGCCAGGATTTCACCCCAAAGGCCTGGCACATCATGGCCAGTGACCATGAACGAGCTTATTCATGGAGTGATCAGAGCTTTGGGCGCCTGTTCCTTCCCCTGCTGTAGTCCAGTGCTTTCCTACTTTCCTACTGCTTTATTCACTGCCTTGGTCTTAAGTTCAGATGCTGTGTGGGTTCAACATTGTAAAAATAATCCTCTCTCCTATTGACAGCATACCTTTTTAGTACTTGAACATGGAGATCAAACCATCAGTCAACAGAAATACTTCTGATCTCTCCTTCTTCCAATAACCTTTTATTGAAATACACTCCCTTTCTTCTCCCTTCCTGACACATTAAAACCTCCCTCTTCTTGTCATTCAGGGGTAAGTGTAAGTGGAAACAAAATAGTAACGTTCCTTGGCTGCTGTTTATAAACCACTTTCTGCCAATAGCTGTCATACCCTTCAAGGTACCGAGGTTGGGGTGGAAAATAATCAGTAAGGGTACATGTTTTAATAATTTTTCTTGAAACAGAAATAGTATAGATTTTAAAAATACTCGTCATGCTGACCTGAACAAGCACACGAGGTCTGATTTGTTCAGATCAGCCCACATGCTTGTGGCCACTCACAGCAGAGTGAAAACTTTCTGAAGGCATGCTGGGGCAGCATTTAATGCTGTTTAGTTTAATTTGTATTCTCATCTTTTCCAATTACTTTTCCACTTTGAGCAAACATGCTATTTCATTATCTACTGATGCCAGTTAACCTTTGTGCAAGTTACCTTTACGTACCAAGTGTTGCAATCCTCAGATGGGGGGGACCCTTCTTTACATAGCAGCCTTCCTAACATGACTGCTTTCTACATCTTCATTTAGGATACCAGTTAAATAAATTAAATTCTTACGCTCCTCAGACATACACTAGATCAACACTTACACACCCAACCTTTACCTGTCCTATGACTCTTGTGCCCTGTTTAGAGCCCGTATAGGAGAAGAACCTATCTGGAGCCCACAAGGGAGCAGAATCCCCTCAAACACATCCATTCCAGAGCTTCACACGTGGCTTGTGAACTTTAAGAGGGCTGTTGGAAGTGTTTTACTCTCACACTGAGGTGATCTTAAATAGACATTGAGATCTGAAGACAAAAAACCAGGTGTTCTAACTTGGTAATACACAGCAAAGCAAGGCCACCCTAAAGGAAGGATGGTGCTTTGTCATAGATGGCTGTGCTCTTGTGGCTGCTTTAATTCTACACCTTTCCTCTCCTAAAGGTTTTGGGAGTCCAGAAAGAAGAGTCAAAACTAGGAAAGCACTAGACGTCCACAGTAACTTAGGTCTGGTTGAAAGTCTCTCCTGCAAAAGAGCTAACATCCCATGCAGAGCCCTAATCCAACAGCTGAGTGTTAGAGCCACTGCAATGGAAGCAAGGTGGGAAGTAGAGGGAGACTGTAATGAGAAAGAAAAATGATGTTCATAACCCTGTTCATAAGCAGGTTATGCTAACTCACTTAGAAATCTCACCTTGCATATACCTGTATGCATATATTTCTGAGGAAAGAATAGTGGGAAAGAATGCAGTAAAATTGAGGTCAGCAACAGTTCGTTAAATGCTTGGGCACATTTGGTTTGTGCATCATCTATCACTTAGTCCCTTCCAAATTCAATACAGATGGAAAAATAGTAAAACATTTTTTTCATGTACTCTAAGTACCTTTTCTTCTTTTACAATTTTAACATGATCTTGGTCTTTGTTAAAAATAAACTAAGTCATTTAAAACAGTTTCTAAGAGCAGAAAACTACCGTGGCCTGCACAATAGTTTCTCATTGGGTTATTTCTTCACTTCATAAATAATAACAAATTTAGAGTAACCTTTTTAAAAAACTAGCCATAATGCCCTTTGTTCTTTCCATAGATAAATGTCTGAAGATCATTGCTGTGGAAAATTAACTCTAAATTTTGCTCCATCTTAAAAAAAAACAAACAAACAAACAAAAAAAAACCCACAACAAAACAACACACAAACAAAAAAAGCCCCACGCTCCTTTTGCTCAAGACATCCAGTTGCTCATAAGACAACGAAGTGGTGCTTCCAGATTGGCATTGGATTAAGCTTTGCTCGTATACACTGAACTATCTGATTACTGCCAATGGGATTACTTGTGTGAAGAAGGCAAGCAGGATTTAACCTTAATATTTCATTTCAGAACCAAGCAAATGGGACAGAAACTGTAAGAGTGTCCTGGCCTTATCAAATATCTTTAATAACCGTCAAAGCAAACATTTGCCATTTATTTTTCATATTTAATGTTTTTCAAAAATCTTCCCTGTGTAAATGTTTTCTAGCAAATACTGTATACCTTCATGCTTATATGGCAAATACAGAATTAAAATTATATATAAACTGGAAACTTTACATGCATACTTTGTACATAATACTATCTGCAAACTGTCCATTGAGCAGATTAAGATATTATTTAATTAAATATTAAGTTAAAACATTAAATTAAATTTTAAAATGCATATAGGAATGTTCCCTTCTTCATTTTCTCTTTTCTGTTAAAATCAGAATATTTAAGTGACCTTAAATCATTAGGGAACTCCATGCATTTTTCAGCACACATTCTCTGAATTAGCATGCAGTTTTGGGGAGGTAGAAAGCAATGGATAGCTCTTGCGAGCAAGGCATGGCAGATTCCCTCTCACGCTTCTAGCAGACTTTTTTCATTATGTGATCTGCCTTGTTTCAGCAATACTTTACTATAGCCTTCTTAATTGCCTGCTGCGTGTGCTTCTTTTCAGATGCCAGGGTTAGAGGATGGTTACTTTTGGACTCTTACCTTCCCACGTTTTTCCTCACTGGAGCATACCTACTCTGCATATGGCTGGGCAACAAGTTCATGAAGGACAGGCCTCCCTTCTCTCTCAGGGCTCACCTCATTGTATATAACCTTGGGATTACACTGCTCTCTTTATACATGCTCATAGAGGTAAGTATTCTTCCATGCAGCGCGGCTGAGAAAGGTGAGAGAAGTACATTTTTTAGCAGAAATATCTTAGCAACAGATAATTTTGCTACAAAATTTATCAACAGCAGCGAAGTAAATTTAAGATCAAGAAAGTTTCCTTAGTAATTGGACAGTGAGTTGTACAGTACACCTCTCAGCTTAGATCTTGACATGTTTTAACTGTCCTTCCTGAGCTACAGTCCACACCTGGGCACAGCCAGCTGCTACCAGGACAGTGTCTACAAGCACGAGTTCAAACCTGCAGCAATTGGTCATCTCAAATGTGCCTAGACCTCATTCTTCAGCGCCCATGAATATCCCCATGGGTTGGGTTTTATTCGTATGAGTGTCTATGGAATGATTGTTCTATGTACAAATGCTCATGCTTAAATGTGAATGGATTTATAGATGAGAGTAAGTACTGATTTATGGTATTGGCAATTCAGTGTTATTTTCTGTTCTCCTGACTAAGAAGCTTTCCTCAGGTAGTCAGACATTAAGAGACATGTTAAAAACCTGCCACTTCAGGAGAAGAAAATGCTGTGAGTCTGAACACGGTCACACATATTATTTATCAGGAAGGAACATGCTCACAGAAATCAGGATCCATTCAGAACCAGAAGAGAGATTTTAATGCATCTGGTGATTCTGCAACAACAGACGACTCGGTGTTCCTCAGCAAAGATGTGCATTTTCACCTCCCCAGTGGGGACCAGAAGCCAAAAGTAATTATTTTGATATTATTTGGGCGATCCCCATTCTCAGCCTTGTGATAGTTGAGGTACTTTTAATATTAAGGTGTAAACACCTATCACCTGCAGCCCTAGAAAAAACAAACACTAAAAAACAAAAACCGCAAAACATTTTCTGACTTGGCTTAAAAAGTGACCCTGGGCTTGAGAAGCCCTGCCCAAAAGCTGTGCTTGATTTCATCATGTGACCTGCGGAGGTGTGAGCCTTGCCCGCACAGCCTCACAGCATTGCTTACCCCTTGGGCTCCCAGCCACAACAGCAGTTTCCACGAGAAAAACAAGGACCGACTGTTCTATCAGCTGGACAAGAAACTTTGCAGAAGCCAAACAGGGCCCCAGATATTTCAAGTTTTAAATTAATTTGAGCTGAGCACCAGGTGACTGGCCTGGTCAAAAGGCTGAACAGCAGTTTAAGTTTGCACCTTTGTGCAAAGGACCGATTGTGCTGCACAGAGCTTCACCCTGGTCAAAGCTCCAGCTGTCTTCAGTGGTTGCTGTGAGTGTTTGAAAGTGCAGGATCAGAGCAAAGGAGAAACCAGCACAATTGCTGGAAGGCTTGATGACTCCATACTGATTGTCCTCCTGAATTTAAATTAGCACTTTGATGTTTAAATCCCCATTTGCTTGAAGGTATATAGGTAACTGTCTTCAGTAGCAGGACTCAGCAAAAAGGATTAGCTGAATAGAACACAATACTGCTCCCTTCCCCTTGCAGGCTGATTTGGGCTGTCACAAGTAAATGAATCAATAAAGAGAATTTTAGCAGGTCTCACTTCAATGCAGCAAACTTAGTTTTTGCCACCTTCACATCCTTGTAGGAATTTTGTTGAGCCAGCTCCTGCTCAGGCGCCTCACTGCCCTGTCCTTCCTGAGGCTAACCTCGCTACGAACGATCACTGAGTTGCGTTAGTCTTCAGATTAGTCCCTTTAGAGCTTGATTCTGTAGCTGGAGACTGAGTTATGCCTCCCAGGCTGCAGCCAGGCATGGCTGGCAGTGTCTTGAGCTCCACATTCTACATTTTTTAGGAACCTAGGGGACATCACAACTGATCTGCACTGCCAGCTGTTTTACTGCAGATTGCACTCTCAGCTTTGGACTGTCAGCCAGGCTGGTTTTACACTGTACAAAACACTTCCATAATAGTAGCTCTGTATTTTTTCATAGTCTACTTGCCTGGTTCCTATCACAGCTTCTCCTGTGAAGGAGCAGAATGGAAGACTTGCAGACCTGCCTGAGGTAGCTTGCACATCCCTGCTGAAGGCAGGCAGGCAAATGGGAGAGCAGAAGTAATTTTCAGTACTGAATACAGTTATGGTGACTCAATGTTTCAAAATGTCTCATTTCCGAAGCTTCTCTCTGGCCCTTATTCTCTCTGCCTTTTATGGACAGTAAGCTCTTTAAGGCAAGAGTTACCTATATTTAGAGCATTCTGCACAGTGGTTTCTTATGTAAACACAACTGATCCCTCCAGTGAGTATGATTCAGGATTAATTCCTACTTAGAAACACCTATAATAGTAGTTTTATTCCTCCACCCTCCCATGGCACCTGAACCCCTCTGGTCTCTGTAATAGAGATAAATCACAAAATAATAAGCTCTATAATAGACATAAACCACACACACAAAAAAAACCAAAACCAGAACCACCAATTGGCATTGTTCTTACCTCTTCTTGGTTTTGTATATAAGGTGCCACACACCTTTTCTTGTGTTAGCTCCAGAATGAAATGGGTGCTTCTCAAATATTCAAAAGAAAAACACCTCATTCAAAAGAAAGGCTGTATGTTCAAATGCAGACTGTCCCACGTAATGGCTTTAATGAGAAACATGGTAAACCAGATGATAGGGATAGCCATGCTGTAATTCTTCATCTCACCTTCATCTGACCTAGTTTAGCTGTCCCTTGAGTACAGTGGATTTGTACAACCTCAAGACAAGATGACAAAGGTTACAGCAGGGAGTCATAACAAAAAGTCTGGTTTTAAATCTCCAGGGGCAGATTCCTCTTCTGAGCCAGAGCTCCATGCACTGCACCATGGGCCTGAAGTATCTAGGAGCCAATTTTAGCATCACAAGCTTTGAGGTCAACCAATCCCTAAAGTACTTGGAGGAACAGCTCCAGGACAACTCTAAGATGTGCCATTAGCATAAGGTCAGATACCCCTACTATCCCCAAAGGACAAGGTTTACAGAAGAACAGCTCTGCCCAGCTGTCCTTGTCCTACTGAGATGTATAAATTTTTGTGTGTCAAGAAAGAGTTAGGTGTCTTTTAAGGCCCCCTCAGAAGGGCAGTTTACTAGACCTTAATTTAGACTTCTGAGTTAGGCAAATAGATTTTCTTGAAGTTGTCAAAGGCACTTACCTCTCCCCATTAAATATAATGGTGAAGTGGGGCACTTAGTTTTGGAGCACGGCTTTTTCAAGTACCTGAAGCTTAGACACAAGTCCTGTGCTTAAATTAGGCAGGCTGCAGGTGCAATGCTGAGGGGCCAGAGGACAATTTCGTCCACCCTTCCTGCTACAAGTGAAACCTGCATCAGAGCTTTGTTATTGGTTGTCTACTCTTCTGTACCATAAGCCGTCATAGACCCAGATCAAGTCTACTGTTCCAATAATTTCTAGTAATGTTGCCAAAAATGTGCATAAACAACCACCACCTTTTTATTTTAATAAAAATAAAAACTTTTAGCAATTTCACTGAAAAAAATATGCCCTTCCTCTACACAAATTTCTGCCTAAGATCCTAAAAGTACCAACCATGAACAGAAAACCAGCTTACTTTGAAAAGCAATCAAGTCTCTGCATATTTTAAAATTCTTTCATGTGCAAGTTAACTCACAAACCACACTTCAGGGATGCAGTGTGAGGCACGAGAGGCCAGGATAAAGTTTTGAAGTTCACCGCAGGATAAAACTGTCACAACTCCAATGATAAATTAAAACTGGAAACAAAGACAACCAATGCTGATCTCCAAATTGTGAAATTACTGAGGTGAGAATACTCTCTCTCATTAATAGGAAAAGACATAATCTCTACCATGGTCTTAGGCTGCTTTTCCCAGCAGTAAGTATCACATCTGCCCTATTTAAATTAAATCTCAGCTAGTCATCAAGCTCTCACCCAAGTCCTTTTGTTGATCAGGCACTGAGAAAACCAGGACACTGGTACCATCTGGGTCAGATTAAAAAGGAGATCTAGAGATATGTGTCATTAGCATAGGGGTGGTGTGATGTCTTAAGCTGCCTGTATCCCCAGGTAGCTTCACAAACTTATTATAAATCCATGGGATTTGTAAGCAACCTACCAACCAATGTGGGGAAGCAGGACTTGCATGTGAGGACCCCTCAATTCTGAGGAAAGGAGAAAGAGCAGAACTGCGCAAGTATCGCAAGCCCAGTGCATTAAGCTTTTTAGTGAAGCCAGAAGAAGAGTCTTTTACTGTACAGGATTAAAAAAAAAAGGGGGGGGGGGGGGGGGAGGAGTAAATTAGCTCACTTCACCAGTTTCTAGGAGATGAAAATTCACCCCACATTAAGTCCAACTTCTGAATTTTAGTCATGACTTGCAGATCCATAGGTGCCAAGGTGATGTGAGGATTCCCAGGAGTACCAGAATTGCCTTGTCTGTATTGTCTGATAGCAGGGAAAGGTCAGAAGCACAAGGCTGGCACAATCAGGGCCACCAGCCACTGTTTTTAGCCCTACACGTTGCAACTAGGATTACATCTCACAAATTACTAGAAAGCCTTGTAAAATGCCTGGATTTGAAATAACAGTGGGCAAAATGAAAGGAACAAACCAAAAATAAAAGCAGTACTTAAACTCTTTTTATTCCATCGTTATAATGGTTGACATCAGCAAGATTTGCTTCCTAACTGTGCAAGTGTTAAAAAGATAGAGCTTGAGTAGCAGAAGGTCTAAGTAAAGTTTTAACAGTGCAAGTGATGAGGAAAGGCGAAAAAAAGACATAGATCCTAGCTGGTTTGAACTGTCCTGGAATTTTACTATAGAAATCCAACTTCAACATGATTTTTTTCTAAAGATTGTCATAAATGGTTCTTTACTCCATTAATTGTTCAGAAGTTAGCAAATGTAAATTTAGCAGAGAAGTAAGGAATGATCCTAGATCCATAATGGTGCTTGAGGTAAAGGCTTCCTTTGAAGTAATTCTTTAATTGGGACAGAAAGACTGTCTTACCCTTAGGGGAGCAAGAAGAAAAGAATGAAGTGAGAAACCAGAAGAGATCAGGTGCACTCTTCTATCATTTGGAAGAAGTGAGGGAAAAAAAAACAAACCAAAACAAAACCTAGACAGCAAAAGACCACTGAGAGTGCAGTGTGAAGCAGTAAAATGAAAGGACAAAAGCAAACAGTTTTTTTGAACAAGAACTTTTTCTGAATAGAATTAGATTCCTAGGTGTTCTATCTTAATCAAATCATTTGTTTGGAGCGCTGAGGAGCTGACTTTGCGGTCCTTGCCTGCAGCTATTGTAGCTGGACATGTCGTCCTCGCATCTCAGTTTTCATCCTCTGAGCCCTCCATGTCTTTCCTACTGACCTTTCTGAGCTCTGCATTTAGGTAGAACATTTAGCCTCTTCATCAAAAAGGCAGTGCTCTGAATCTCACCTGCACATTCATATAGAATTCAGTAGAACTTTATTGGAAATCAAGAGTAAAAATTCATGTGATGAGATTTTTCACACATGCAAAGCTTCCAACACCATCACTAGTATCACAAAGTAACATATGGGAGCTACTCAGAATAGGAGATATAATCAAAGATTCATGGAAAACAAGCCTAGAAGGGATTTCTTTCAGCCTATTCCACTACCCAGGCAACAGCAACACACAGAGGAAATCATCATTCATAAGTTCAAGTCATTTTGAAGTCATTAGTTCACTAATCCTTCTCCCACTTACTTATGAGGTATTAAATGAAACTGGCTGGGAGTTTACCAACAACATGGCTTTACATATGAAAGTTGACAAAAACATTCAGACATTTATCAAAACTTCATTTGGTAAGGAGCTTTTAATTTTGCCACTGTAATATGAACTTTCTGACCTCAAAATAAGAAAGCATGGGACCACTTAGTTCCTCTGCTCTGGAATAACCAGTATTCTTCTAGTGAGGATGCTCCAGCAGCATAAGAAATCCAGCATGGATCTTCTCAGTGCCTTGTTTTTTCACTCTCCTGGATGACTCAGTCACCTCTCATTTAGAGAGAAAATCCAAGGCAGGAGTGTGCAAAAAGGTGGCACTGAGATGAGCTACCCAGAAAAGCAACCACGCAGTAACATCTCCCCATCCCCCATGAAGCTTCCACCTGTTGCCAGCTACAGCACAGGCACAGATCTGGGGACCAGGGACGTGCCACAGGAGGGACAGCTGGGGAACTACATGCCCTCTGCCTCCTGCTTAGAGAACAGAAATGACCCTTTTCCCACTCAGCTGCTTTTTGAAAGATAATAGGGAAATGAAGTGGCATAATATGCTCTTCTCAAGGAGTTTTAACCCCCTTCTCTTCAGCACTTCTGCAAGTTAAGTTAGTTGGAGAGGAGCAATCCATGCCTCCCCTTCCCACCCGCCTGCCACAGCAGGGAAAGGAGAAGAGCCCACATATCCCAGCCCTGCGTGCTTGTAGGCACAACACCCAAGCAGAAGCCAGCTTGGCAAGACTAGTGATCTCAGCTGCACTGAGCATTTGTATGAGGAACCCTAGCTGGGTTTTTGTTGTTTCCCCAGTTTTTAGACTCCGGTACCATCCTGTCTGGTTTGGTGACCTCTGACACACGTTTTAGGCAAATCCACCAAAACAAAGACTGTTCCAAAAAGGAGTGGGTTTGTTTCAGTTTTATATAGCAGTTATCAGCAAAATACTTATTTATTGTCTTTTCATCTCTCTCTGCAATCTCTATCGGTTATTTTGGCACATATACCAGCTATGTTGGAATTACAGGGACAGTCACAGAATTGCAGTTCAGAAGAAAAGTAACAGAAGACCCTGGGTCTCCAAGTTTCATTGCTTTTTCATGTGAACTTATAATAAGCATTCTAGGCTATTTACTAATTCTCCAGATAATATTAGCAATAACAAATTTTTTTACTCTAGGAATTAATTCAGTTTGATCACTGAGAAAACCTCTGCTTCGCTTTTGTATAGACTGTCACACATGCAACACAGGAGACTACTTTTCACTTTGAAGCAGAGGGAAAAAGCCTGTACAGACGCTAATACACACCTTCCCTGAGTAACCCACTTCTCACAGCACCTTGCAATTCTGCTTACAGCATAACACACTTCAACGTATTTCTCCCACCATCACCCACTGCATCCTCTCTAAAGTGGGAGACAGACCCCAGAACATTAATTGCTCAGTTTGGCCCTCATAAACTACTTTTCACATATTCAAGAATAAGCAAGACCTTTTTCCAAAATCAATGGACTCTACATAGCATTTATGGACAACAGATTATGCTTCCTGTTCCAAAAGGGCTGCTGAATGCTTTAAGTGGTCGTTACCATAAAATTATTCCACCTCAAAAAGTACCATATGGCTTTCTAGAAACCCTCTGCTCCATCATAGTGTGGTAGCCTGACATCTCATTGCTTTGTCTGCTTCCCAGTATGACATGCTCTGAATCTAAGAAATTGCTTGTGTGTCTATTCAGGTCTCCATTCAGCATTATCCCTGCTCTCCTCTACTTCCTCCTGCATTTAACAGTGTAGGGCAGAGAGGCATGTGTATGGCATTAGGAAATATTTCTCCCATTGCGCTACTTCAGATTTGCCTTCTGTTTGCTTGCTTGGCATTAGGGAATTTTTCTCAAGGACGATTTTGCACAAGTGGCTATGTTAAGCTCTGCTCATACTGCTTCGGGACAGAGATACAATATTCGAGCATGAGCTTTAGAGTGAGGATCACTACACTAAGTAATGAGAGATTTTAATGGATGCCTTGAAGGCTTTAAAGCTAGAAAAATGTAAAAGGTATACCATTTCAGCGTGTATCTCCAACACAACCTGATGACTTTTCCGTTTCAAAACAGAAGATATTTCTAAGCTGTCTGGTTTAGGAGCATCAGTTCACAGAAGGAGTAGGAACCTACTGTACTTCTGTGCTGCTTTTTTCAATAAGCACAGGACAACTGCAGGGGTAAAGCAAACTGCTATGTCTGTTCATGAGCATAATTGCTATGTTTTCTGTTCCAGCTCATCCTTGCCACATTGGAAGGAGGCTACAATCTGCAGTGCCAGAACCTCCACAGCGCAGGGGAGGCCGACATCCGGGTGAGAGAACCGCAGCAGCTCAGCGCCCACCATCTATGGCAGTCCTTCCCTCCGTGTCCTCAGTGTAACACTTCTGCATTCACGGCAGTTATAAGAATGTTACTGAGGACGTCTTTAACATGCGGGTTTTAACACTTCTTGTTTGCTGCAGCTTGACTATCTTTGAGTCAACACAGATGCATGCTTGCTGTAGAAAGCATGACAGTATTTTGAAAAGCCGATATATCAAGATCGGTGAGCAAAACAGTGTTGCCTGACTATTGAAACAGAGAACATGGATCATTTAAAAACTTGGAATAAAAATCAGTCATCAAAAATGTAACACTCATTAGGCTGTAGCTGGGAATGGATTTAAGCCCAGCTCTAAACTCTGGAAAACTGCAGAGGCATTTTGCTGGCTTGGCTCATCTCTAGTTTCAACCCTAATTTCTGCCTCACAGCAATTCCATGTATTAACCCTCTGTCATTCCCCATGTCAGGCTTACTTTCCAGATGACATTAGAGCTCAAGGGCAGAAAGATTGGTTAACTTACATAACTTTCACCAACCCTCAAAATTTGTGTTACGTCAAGGAAAAGGTCAGTTAAATACCTTTTCCTATCAACAAGGTGTTTTCCCTCTTTCTGTTTTAACTAACTGTCTTCAATTGTCCTAGGACATATCCTGAGCTCTGATAAAGTGTCTCAACTTGAGGAGGGTATATTCCATTGTGTTGAGTGTCAAATTTGGATTGTTTAAGAAGCTGGCAGCAAAATCTGCTCATCGCCAAGAAAGTATAAATGGTAACAGCCTTTAAAAAAAAAAGCACCCTCACAACTTTGTTTGATAAAAACCCCCAGAAAATTAGAAAACCCTTCCTCAAAGTATATGGTTTTTTCTAAGCTGCTTCAATCAAAAGGGAAATAAAAATGAAGCCAGGGCTTGTGCTCCTCCTTCAGTAGAACACTAATGCTCTTTGAGAAGTTGCATGCCTAGGGACCGATCAAGTACAATATTTTGCCCTTTTATGGACAGATATTGATCTCCTCTGTTCTTGTCTGCACAGGTAGCCAAGGTGCTGTGGTGGTATTATTTTTCCAAAGTAATTGAATTCATGGACACTATCTTCTTTGTACTGAGAAAGAAAAGCAGCCAGATCACCTTCCTTCATGTGTATCACCATGCCTCTATGTTTAACATTTGGTGGTGTGTTCTGAACTGGATACCTTGTGGGCAAAGTAAGTCTGTGTTCACTTCATCACCTGGGGTATAAGTCACCTGTAGCTGGAGGAGAATCACATCACCATCCAAAGCAAGTGTACCACTGACAGCACCATTAGCATTCATAACCTTTCAGAACTGATGAACACCTGCCGACTGCAGTAAATTTAAAAGCATTGTTAAAAGTTCAGGACAAAAAAAAATACCTGAGTATATACCTAGACTTTCCACTTAGCTGCCACAATCCCTCATATTTACTTCTCTTCAAACCACTTTTAGACAGGATACACTGCTGAGTAGTACACAAGAGTGATCACATACAAGACCTACTCCAAAAGCAGCTATAGGAGGAAATCATGACCCTAAAAGTCAGCATCAATCACAACAAATGAACTCAATAGCATTTGTACAAGTTTACCTCCTGTATGCATCAATCTGACATTCTGCTTTAGCAAGTTACTTCATAATCACTAATTAAAATACCAGTTTGAGTTTGTTTAGTTTTAAATGAGATGTATTCTCATTCAAGCAGTAGAACTAATAGGCAGCCAGAACTGATTGATACCATCTTGCATATCATACTGAAATAGCAGAAGTACAGCATCCTTTGCCTTGTTATATTTTAGGTTCAATATATTTCAAAACAGCAATCTCTAAATGACTTGGCTCTTAGGAGGATGTTGTAATTGTCATTATCTCCCCCCTCAAGGTGGGGAAGATGTACCGTGCCACAGGCTGGTCACTTGGCATTTGTACGCTAAGTCCAAACAGCAGAGAACTACGTCAGGTGTCTCAACATCCAGGGCTTCATACAGCCGGAGGCTTCTTGTGGCATTGCTGTCAGGGTTGAGAAGACAAACTTTCTTACTTTGAGCTATTAAAGGGAGTTACCTCAGTCCACTGTAATATTTTGTAAAGCACTTGGTTGCAGGTATCTTTCCAAACAAAAAGCAGAATTCACATTTGTTGGTATTTACTATGGACAGCACAAAATCAAAGTAGATCACTGTTACAGGCAGAAGCAGAGGTCAAGGATTTTATAGCCATCATGAGTCATTTCTACAGAGGTGTAAACAAACTAGTGGGGGTTTGTGCTTTCTATTGTGTCTGAACATATTCCTCACATTTTGCACTAGCTTTGCACTATTATAATTAACAGAGTGGAAAAATCAGTAGCTAAGTAATTAATCAGTAATTATTAAGTAATTAATCAGTGGAAAAATCAAAATAATTAGTAAGACCATCTTGTAGTTGTCAAGCACTGCCATCAAACACATGCCTGTACAGCAGATAGAGTAGTGCTGCTACTTCACAATAGTCTGTAAGGTACAGAGGGTAATTCATTTGCTCCAGAAGTAGTATTGGTCAAGCACGGATAATTAGACTGTCAAGGTATTATCTGAGGTGAAATTCTGGAAATCCGCATCTAGCAGAAGAGCCACTGAAGAAGAGAGCGCGTTGCTCAAACACAGCCACACGAGGCTAATTTAATCCAGAGTGAAGCCCTTACTAATGTATCAGGGAGCAGAACAGCAGGTGCCTCCCAGGGCACTAAGCTGCAGTATCAGCGGCAGAGTCACCCACGACAATAATGGAGAGACTCATGCAAATAACATTTGGGAGGGGAACAAAAGCAATAACCTGTAAGCTACAGAATAGAAAAGTGGAGAAAATGAAAATACAGGATGAAAATACAATATTCAGCATGAGAAAAACCCTGTAGGAAGTATTATTTGGTGTGTCAGTTGTCCCTAAGAAAGCATCTCTTCACATCAGGAACGTCTTTAGCAAAGGATAAGCACCAAGGGAAGAATTACTGTATGCAGGGGACATTGCTAACAATAATATCTTCTCTCACATCTTATTTTATATGCCAACTGCTGTTTCACTTTTTGGATTTTTATAGGTTTCTTTGGACCTACTTTGAATAGCTTTATCCACGTGCTCATGTATTCTTATTACGGACTGTCAGTCATCCCCTCTATGCGCAAGTATCTGTGGTGGAAGAAATACCTCACTCAGGCACAACTGGTATGTTTCTATTTTAATTTCCAGATTTTAATGACCAGACATCCTTCAAAATACCAGAGTCGAGTGACAGATAAATATTGTCATTTGAAGAATTAAGCCAGTTCAAATTCAAATATAAAACATCAACTATCATCTAGATTAAGTCACTAGTTCGGCTTGTATAACTTAAAGGAAATGATGCTCAGAAATATTTTCTACAATACAGCAGAAACTCTACAGTCCATAAATTTCCATTATTTTTAATGTCTTGGATGGAAAATGGACATTGCTTAATCATGGAAAATAGACTGCTTAGAAAGTTATAAAAACTGTCTGACAGAGCCAGCTCCAGCCAGTTCCAAGATGGGCCCACCACTGGCCAAAGGTGAGCCCATCAGCAAGGCTGGGGGCACCTCTGTGATATCATAGTTAATAAAGAGTAAAAGATGCTGCACAGCAGCTGAGAGAGAGGAGTGAGAAAATGTGAGAGAAACAGCCCTGCAGACACCAAGGTCAGAGCAGGAGGGGAGGAGGGGCAGAGATTCCCCTGCAGCCCATGGTAAAGACCATGGTGAGGCAGGCTGTCCCCCTGCAGCCCATGGAGGTCAACAGTGGATCAGATATCCACCTGCAGCCCATGGAGGACCCCATGCAGAAACAGGCTCCTGGCAGGACCCACGGCCTGTGGGGGACCCATGCTGGAACAGTCCATTCCCAAAGGACTGCGCCCCATGGAAAGGGTCCACACTATAGCAGTTCCTCAAGAACTGTCTCCCATGGGAGGGACCACACACTGGAGCAGGGGAAGAGCTTGAGGAGGAAGGAGCAGCAGAGCCAAAGCAATATGGACTGAACTGCAACCCCCATTCCCCATCCCCCTGCACCATTTGGGGAAGGAAATAGAAGAGTCAGAAGTGAAGTTGAGCCTGGGAAGAAACAGGGGCTTAGGAGAAGGTGGGTTTAGTTTTGTTTTTTCACTATCCTTCTCTTATTAATCGGCAATAAATTAAACTAAACTTCCTGAAGTTGAGTCTGGTTTGCCCATTACAGTAGTTGGTAAGTTTTACCTTATCTCAGCCCATGAGTTTTTTTTCCTCTTATTTTCTCAATCCACTCTACTGAGGAGAGGAAGTGAGAGAGCAGCTGGGTGGGCACCCAGCAGCCAACCAAGGTTAAGCCACTACACCATGGTACAACTACAAAATTATGTAAATGAACTCTTAGACAAGACAGAATTAGTGTGACTTCTAAAAGTCTACCTCAGCAGTTGCTGTACCCAAAAGGCTGAGCACCAAAAGCTTCTATCAACAAGATATAATGCTTGATGTGACGTAAAGCTCCTTTCACTTTTTTATCTCAGGCCCTGTTCATATTATTTGGGAGTTTAGATGTTTGCAGTGAGCTTAAAAATGCCCATGTAGAAATGTGTTTAGCAAATGCTTCTTCTCTGAGCTGAGACCATCCCTGCAGCTGAAACACGCTGCCCTGTTTGAAATGCACCTCAGCACACTGAATTGACTGCGCGCTCAGCTGCCTGGGGAGAATCAGATGCACCAGCGTGGGCTGTGGTTCACAGTCCTAAACACAGCCAGCCTTCTGCAATTTCTCCTCCATCTCATTTTTGCTGCATTTTTCCCCCATCTTAACTCTGTTAATGTAAATGCCAGCCTACCTGAACTTCCCTCTGACCTGGGATTTCCATATTCTGTTCAGACTTCTAAAGCTATTGCTTGGAGTCTTCAGAGCTTTCTCCAGTTTCTGTCCAGTGACAGAGACAATGCTGTACCTGGCGCAACATGGTCTGGAAGAGAGAACAACCCCTATCTAAGAAAAAGAAAAAGCGCTTTCATTTTGCCAACTAGATCTATAAACTCATTTTTAGAAATCTCTGACCCCTGATGGCTTTTTATAATTTCATAAGAGCCCCATTTTAACTTAACCCTCACAAAACATTCACAGGTTCAGTAAGGGATAGTTTTCAATAGTTCAAGAGTACTCAAACTCTCAAAGAGCAGGACTAGGTGACGCTGTTATATCTGATTTAGCTAGAACTTACCCTTTCTCAGCAAATACTCATGTATGATCACTCCTCCACAGATCCAGTTTCTGCTCACTATTGTGCACACACTCAGTGCAGCTGTGAAGCCATGTGGATTCCCATTTGGCTGCCTCATGTTCCAGTCCTCTTACATGGCCACACTGGTCATTCTCTTCATTAACTTCTACATTAAGGTAAGCAGTCCTCCAAGAGCTCTCTGGCAAGGGGGGGGGGGGGGGGGGTGGCGGGGGCGCAAAAGAACCTTTTGGACAGCAGTCTTGATGAACTCACATGTAGAATGAGCATCAGCACTTAAAATATGTTTGTGTTAAAATATGTATATCAGTTAAGAATGATACGTACAGTAACATCTTCAAGAGACAGTTATTCAGTAATAATGACCTCCCCATTGCAGCTCAGGTCTTCTGCACTTGTATAGCAAGTCAGGTACCACAGACTTAGGTGGTCTGAATTTGTTCTGTTCACAGAATCACAGAATGGTAGGGGTTGGAAAGGACCTCTGGAGATCATCTTGTCCAAACCCCCTGCTTGAACAGCGACACCGGACTGCTTCCTGGCAGGTTTTGAATATCTCCAGGGAAGGAGACTCCATAACCTCTCTGGGCAGCCGGTTCCACTGCTCTGTCACACTCACAGTAGAGTTGGGCAATGTTGAGTCTCCCTCTCTCCTTGGAAAAAGGAAAAAAGCAGATCTGTCATTGCATTGTTTATTTCAACCTTTTTTTAGCAGGGACTGCTCCAGCCTGTCTGCATACATAGAGCTTCTAGGGAAAGGGGCTTAAAAATCTTTTAAGGTCAAGAAATATTACAGTAATACTAGCAAGGTAATATCACCCACAGCAGTGAAAATAATACAGTTTCTTTAATGCAGTCTGAAGGAAATATATACATCTGCATCAACAAACACCAGACAGCTCCATTTTACAGTTAACCATAAGTAGTGTTTGGAGGGCACTAAATAAATCCAAGTATTTACTTTGGATTTTGCTTTTGTAGACATACCGGAAAGCGCCTTCAAGAACGGCTATAAAGGAACACCCTGCCGCAACAGAAATCAAGAACGGTTTCCATAAGGACTACTTCGCTGCTGCCAATGGATTCCTGAATAATAAGAAAGCACAATAAGTATAGTATTTCCTATGATTTTTTTTTCTAAAAGAAGAAAAAAAAAAAAAGACTGAGTTACAAGCTTTAGCTTAAAACCTGTTTGATTACATTCATCAGTTCTTTGTACCAGACACTTGTTAATGTACTGCTATTTAGGTTTTAACAAAACTAGTAGAATTACTTGTCCTGTCAGAGATCACCATCAGAACAAAGAAGGCCAAGATCTTTCTCATATGAAAAAGAAAACCTTTCTGATCTCTCATGCTGACACAAAAACGCCTTATAAAACACTTGATGGATAAATCCATCAACACCTTGAAAAGATTAGGACTCTGTTCAGACTAACACAGCGAGCGCATTCTTGCACGTCAGAGGTCTTGAGGCTGGGCTTTGCAGTGTACCCAACACATTCAGCTAACTGAGGTCAAGGTCAGGGAAAGGAAGGGGGGAAAGAAAAAAAAACAACCAAAAAAGGGGGTGAGAATTGTACCTTTTGCATCACCATACCCCTCTCTGCTTCTTCCTAGCCGTTCTCCAAAGCACACTCCCTCCCACGGACACCAGCAAGGTGCAGCCATCCCTTTGGTCCGTGGGAACCCTGAGAAAGGACGTAACAGAGGGCAGAGCCCAGGTGAACCATCCCATAGTTTGCAGACAGACATAACACGGTGCTTGCTTGTTTTATATACGAGCAACACAACTCAAACGCTACAAAGGCTGGCAAGAGGCTTGCCACTTCAGGGGGCTGCACTGGCAGCACCTGGGAGTGCCCCGTATGGTATTCAACACACATGATATCACATGATATGAGGTTTCTGAGCTCTAGTCAGAGCAAAACAAGACACTTCGGATATGTTAAATCAATAGGAGTTCTGAGTAAGTGGATATTGAAAGAAATAGGAGCTCAACAACTTAATGAAGATAAATCCCTTGAGTGTAAATGTGCACAAAGTTAATCCTATACAATCACTGCTAATCTGAAGCAAACTGACATGCCACATATTAATAGACTGGAAGACACAGAAAATCTTAAAAGTGAATTCAGTAATGAGCAAATCACATTATATAGGAATTTCTGTGCTAGGTGGGCCTTACTCTGACTGACCTGTGGCTGGAGAAACAGATGGGACTGAGGCACAATCCTCTGTAGGAAAAGCAAGGAGACGTTTGCCGTCTGCAGCTGTAACAGGTGTCTCTCACAATAGCCAGTCACCATATTCTCTGCTTATGTTAGCTGGATTTACCACCCACTTAAACGGTTAGAAATTAAGAATACCCATGGTGAGCTTTGGGGATCTGCCCTTGCCCTTTTCTCATTTAGCCCATTTCAAAATCTCTACTAAAAGTGGGCACGGCCTTTTTCCTCTCCCTTTTTCACAGTGAAGTAGTTCTGGTCTCTTCCAATCTGGTGTGCATAAATTTTCTCAACAAAAATATCTTTCGGAGTCTTCCCAGCCCAGCAAGCCCCTGGACCGAAGCAGTTCTGTAAAGGGACTGTGTCCTCTCCCTCCCGTCACCCCACAGGGTCCCAGGCCAGGAAGAGGACTAAACACGTGCACAGCTAGCGCAGAGGGCCCCAGCAGCCACAGAGGGCCCACACAGAGAGGAGGCTGTCCCAAAACCTGCTCCTCCAATTCTCCTCCGCCTCCTGCGTCAGTTATCCCCTCTAGATGATCTGTGATCAGGGGGTCTTGGAGACGGCAGAGAAGTTTGTCCCGGGGAGCGGTGTGGGCACAGGACAGCCAGCCTAGCTGGGAGCAGCCCAAGAGGCTGCAGCCAGGAGGGTTCACGGATAGGAAAGGAATGGGCTGAGTAAGTGGTACAGGATGGGGGAAGCACAGACTATTTTGTCCCAGCAAAAGCAAGAGAAGGAAGTGGCACAGAGAAGCGTGTCTCAGGACAGAGTTCAGTTTAAGTTTGTGCTTGAAAGTCCCGTTGGATCCCATCTGTCTCCAGGCAGTTCCTGCTCCAGTACAATGTGGACAAAACATTTCTGCTCCAGCAGAAAGCTGAAATCCCCACAATGCTGCAGCACAGGCAGTACATTTGGGGAGCCTAGCTTCTAAACTGCATTGTCATGCTCTGAGCAACCTGATCTAAAGATGTCCCTGCCCATGGCAGGGAGGTTGACTAGATGACCTCTAAAGGTCCCTTCCAGCCCAAACCATTCTATGATTCTATGATCATGAACTGGGCCACCAAAGTAACTGCAATACCCAAACACTTTTAACAAGATCGTGCAGAAGGCAACTAGCTGAGCCGCTCATCTAAGGCAGGCAACAGAACAGTTGCATGGCCCAGCGCGGATTTTGGGCTGAGCAGAGCCCATAACCTTTTGATGACAAAGCATGCATTTGACTATCAAGGTGGACAGTGTCAGCATGTTAAGTGCTGAAGTTTACTATGGCAACCAAACCCACAGATATTGTCTTTTGTTTTGTTGAAACCTCATTCAAAAGAAAAAGAAATAAGTAAATGCCTTACTTGAAACTCAAAGGGCTGGGGGAAAAAAAATTTAAAAAATAAAATAAAAAAAAAAAGAAAAACCAAGATGGTCTCACCTTGCAGATCCAGACTGGCCAGGAAGGCTGGAATCAGGTATGTTTTAAATTCTTCATATCTGTCTTAACATCTTCAAAATGCTGCAACTTTGAAGAAAGAGAAGCGTTGACTTTTTAAACTGATTTTTCCTGTAATACATAACACTGTAAATAAACAAATTTTACTATCAGGCTGCCTCAACTCCCCTTTATTTAAGGCATCAGATTGCTGGGAAGCAGCTATGTAAGGCCAGTTTTGTCGTGAAACTTTTTCAGAAAGCTCTCAGGGCATTCACCTCAGACTGAGAAACAATTTCACACACCACCTCCACGTACACCGATGTAAAGCTCCCCTGTGTTTTTTGTACACCTGTTGGCTGTGCTCTGCCCTCCTCATTGACTGGGCAGGTGGTATTTCTGTATGTCATGCTCATGCACACAGACACACTAATGAGGCTGATAGGAGACAGCTTTCTACAGTGTGCAGGCACAGCATGTTTACACTTTCTGCTCGAGATACCTGTCTTTGGTGGACCGAACACCCCTGCCCCTCCCAGACAGTCCTGCTTCTTAACAGTGGCTCTGCAGGCAACGCAGGCTCCCACCTTTGCTCTTGGGTTTTATTTCAGATGCATGAAGTGGGTGATGTGAATACCTCATACTGAGTTTGACTATTCCAGTGGAAAGAAAACACACTTTCAGCCCAAACTTCAGTCCAGAAAGACTCGTTAAAATTATCCTGTGTGGTTCTGCTGCCTCCCTGTTCCCAGGCTCTCTCGCCTTGCAGATTTAGGCTGGTGAGATCCTTTTGAGTCGTCTGTTACAAAAGGGTAAAAGAGCAGTCTTGACTTTGATGGAAGATGGAAGAAAGTTTCCAAATACTGCACAGGAGGAAAACCATCACATCCCACTCATTAGTTCAGAGTTTGACTCCCAGTTTTTATTCACATTAAATTAAACGCACTCAGTAGTGCCCCACACACAACACCAGAAATATCTCCATATTTTTCTGCGCACAACAGTGTGACAGCACAGTTATGCTTAACTGCAGCACCACAGCTGAGACATGGTGGAGATACAGTTTACAGAACATCAGCACCCAAACATACCTAGCTGGGGCGAGTGACCTGGTTTACCTGTTATTTGTCGAGATGTGGAATCCTGTGAGTCAGTCCAGGCTTCCTTACTGGCAACGCAGCTTCTTGAGCCTGCTGTTTCTGCTTATATAAAGGCTTTAAAATGTGTCATTTGCGAGGTCTACCTGACAAAAATAAGTAAATCAGCAGTCAAGATAGCCTAGAAAGAAGCATATGGATTTGTAGCAAATCCTGTGCAGAGTTTGCAGCTATGAGAGGCTTTTAGTTGATACATGTCTCCTGAAACATGGGAGATATAGGGTTTGGTTTGTTTCACCAGAAGAGAGCGATTTAATCACTTGGGCAGCAAGGAAAATAAAAACATCATACAGCAACCTTCTCCTTCATGAAGAGAGTCCCACTGAAAAAGTGTTTCTGGATTGAACCATTCAGCTTGACTATAGTTTCTGGTCCACCAAATGTAGAAAGCGTGTGCAAAGGAACCCTTGACACCTGGCTCTGGCCACTAAGGGAAACCTGGAAAGTGTTAAGATACTAAGATGGACAATGTTAAAGCAGAGATGTTCCATGGTTACCATGCTTACTCTCAAATGGGCAGTGAGTCCATTGCTTCTCTCCTGGTCAAACCCTCATTTAAAAAAAAACAACCAATCTCAAGCTTATCTAGAGCAGTACTGAGTGCTGCTGTAAAGCCCTGTACTAGATGTTACGACATGGAGATGGTGTCTAGCACCATGGATGGAAGAAGTTGGTGTTATTCTTGGAACAAGATAAGAGCTCTAACAGCTGATAGTGGCAAAGAGGATCCAGTCTGAAAGCTGCTGCTACCACCATATAGGCCAAGAAGGGATTCTGGCAACTACATGTTCATGGGGCACTTCAAGCTTTATTCATGGCAAGCAGCAGTCTCTCTGTATTTGACTTCTTTGCCAGAACTGCCAGTCCTTAAATGGTTTAGAAGGAAAGTCCACATTTTGTCAGCTGAAAATGAAGTTTGTCAGGCATATTTTCACTTGGTAGCATGCTTGGACCTCTCCAGGGGAACAGGAGAGGAAGAAGTTCCTCATGCAAGCCAACAGGCAAAATCACAACTGAACAATGCCTGCCTTCACTAAGAAACATTTGTTGTATGGAAAAAAAACCCCAATGCATTTTACCAAGCTCATCCTCTGGCAATACTCCAAACACGAGGGCAGTACCAATCCCCTTTCTAATATGCTTTTGGGGCACTGACTTTCCTCTGAATGGACGCGAAAACAGCTTTATGCTGCCAGCAGCACCTCTGTCCTACAAAGTACCCAAGCCTAGGAAAGGCACTCTCACCCACAGCAAGCCTGAAGACTCTCAGATAAATAAGTCCCTTGGTTAGGTGTCAGCATGGGCCAAGCAGAGGTTACGGATTGGTGAAGGGCACTGAGGTGCCCTGCAGCACTTCTAATGTCACTCATGATCTCCCTAACAGTTTGCTAGAATTGTTTTCCTAAATTTCTGTTGTTTGTGAACTGTGTTGGCAACAAAGTACTGAAATATACTCAAGTCCAAAACAAGCCAGTCAAATCAGTATTTTTTCCTACCAATACTTTTAAAATGCTTAACTACCTGTACAAGCCACATAAGCAACTTTCCCATTTGCAAAAGTGTTTCCTTAAATTTGGCCAAACCTACCTTTCTATCTGAAATTCTGGAGGAAAATAAAGCAAGCAGAGGGGATCAGCTATATTCACCCACATGACATCAAGTCTCATTGGTGCTTTAATCTTCCTTCAGCCACAAGTATCCAGCACGAAACACAAGTCCAGCAGCACTTCCTACCTTTGCAAATGAAGGCTGAAGCAGCCAAATAAGCACCAGAACAATCATCAAAAATACTTCCAATTCATTTACTGTGAAATAAGACACTCATTACAAAGTATCTCTGCCACTGTAGTTGGCTCCAAGGTTACTCCTTCAGGTGAGCCAGGCTGATAGCTAGCAGCTTTGCAAAGACTGCAATATCAGAAGCAGAGGCACAAGAAGGACAACTCTGCAGCCTAAAGCCTAACTAGTTATTGCTACAAGGAGTCATATTGATTAAGAACAAGGGGTATTCTCCAATAAACTACCAGAGTTTTGGGGAGTTATGTTTAACTAACACTCCCACCTCTGATTTGCAGTGTCTAGACTTCGGTATGGTGCCCATTGAAATGCCATACACATGGCATCTGACAATTTTAAACCGGCCCAAACTACCAAGCATATTTGCCCTTTTTCCTATCACACAGTACTGTAGCTGGGAACTCCTAGCCCTCCACACACAGCCCCACTACCTGTAAAAACTTGGTGTTTTGAACAAAGTGAAGGATGCGATAACTTGCTTGTTCAAAGCTTATATTTACCTATCAGGTCATCCTTTGATTCTCAGATTAATTCCTCCATTGTCTCTCCTCTCAGCTTTCTACCATCAGGTCCCAACTGAAAATAATCTCAAACATATAATTTCTTTCATACTGAAAATACAAACGGGGGAGATGTGCAAACATTCGACCCTGCTGTTTCAGGCTCACCAGAGGGTGTGTGTGGGAGAACAGGGAAGTAAAGCAGAAGAAAGCTATTGAGTTTAATTCACAGGTTTTGGATATTAGTAGCCTCCCAAAGAATGAGCTTTACTAAGATCCTTCCAGGAACACCAGAATTGAAGGAGGCAAATCAGGCTGCTGATGCGTGCCAAGGCTCAGCTTTACAGGGCTTCTTTCACAGTCTGGCTACAGATAACACTTTCTCAAGTCATGCTGATGATAAACAAAAAACACCTTGTAATATATGACCCAGGAAAGGCTCTGTTGCTATGTTTGTTTCCAATATACAACAGCTCTCAGCTCTTCCTGGAAACACCCGTATTTTCCAGTACACCCTTCTTTTAGACACAGTCCTACAGCTTGCAGAAGCGGGACCTGTCCCAGCGCACTCCAGCCCACATCAGCACACCTTACTGAGAGCAGGGCGAGCCGACCCCAAGCCAGGGCAAACAAACACACAGTTCCGCTGGTCACTTCACCCGAGTCCAGCCACAGCAGACAGATACCCCTTTTGCTGGCATTGTGCAGCCTTCACATAGCCTTGCCACTAGGTATCAGTAGCCCTCTAGACCTTGGATGGACCATTGCATCAATACAGAATGTGTAGGTAAACAAGCACTTGGCACAGCATCATCCCCTGCAAGTGAGAGAGCGTAAAGATAGCAGGGGCTATGACAGGGTTTAATATTAAATGAGGTTAAGGGCTTAAAATGCATGAAGCAGTTGTCCTTAACTTGCACTTTGTATTTCCCATTTCTTTTTCTGGGTACTAATGCATGGTTTTTGCACTTAGGCACCCACACCATCTTTGTTTTTCTGGCACAGAAGAGCAGGTTGAAAATTGACCTTTGTTTATTTATATGGAAAGGAAGAAAAAATAAAAAGAAATAACTGAATAAATAACACATAAAAGAGCGTAAGTGAGAAACCAAAGGAAACCTGCCATAGTCATCTACCTACCTTCCAAAAGGAAATGTTAGGGCAGCCCAGTGACAGGTCTGTGTTACCAAGATGATATCTGCAGGAGCCAAGTGGACTTACGACCTTGAGGGGGTTTCAGTTCAAACACGTTGAACTGACCGAACAGTGCAGGAAGGGGTATAAGATGGGCTGTCCAAGACCAGAAAAGGTAATTCCTGCCCCAGATGCTCTCTCCAAACACGACTACTACTGACTACAGGTTGAAGAGAGACCTAAGCTTCCAGCATGTCTTCCCAGCTTGGGCAGTTTGCAGATTACCAAGCTAGAACTCACTGAGTTTCTCAATAGGTAAAGTGTTTTATATGAGGGGATAGAAAAAGAAGTGCAGGGGTAAGAGACATCTAAGCTGTATGGCATCCCTTTCCACTCTCCCATACCTATCAATACAAGCAGCATTCAGACTTTTCCAATAAAACAGTTAAAAGCAAGTGTAGGTACATACAACATTATGATAATTTTTAATAAGTAAGAGATCCTGATTTCTCCTTTATCCATCCATGTCCTCTGAAGTTCTCAACAGCCACCTTCCAGGCTTTGTAGTGACAGGTTACACAGGGATTTGACAGCAAGAGACACAGTCTTGTTTCTGTAAATGATCTAGCAAAGATACTTAGATGAAAAACATTCCTAAATTTTTTACAGTCACAGGAGACATGAAGAGAGCATTCTGCCAGCGCACATGAAGGGTGGGGAAATGTAGCAAAACAAGACTTGCTAAGCATCTACTCCATTGTGCTGACAAAGCTTAAACACTTAGCAGCTCTAACTTAAAGAGCAATAAACCCATCACACATCATCTCAGAAATGAAAGAACAACCATTATTGTTGTAGTTTAAAAAAATTAAAAAGTAATTTAAAAAAATCCTTAAACCAGAGACAGCCATCACATCTCATCCTCCTCCTATTTCAAACCTCTGCTTTGGGCAGAAAGATACTTGAAGATGCAGGTGAGCAAGGCTACACCAGCCAAGGCAACATCCACCCTGAGGGAGATGACACATGCCCCAAGGATGCAGGTTATCAATGCTGTTTCTGTGGCTTTGCAGAGTTCAGTATACAAGAGCAGCCGCAGTGTGGAAGTCTCCTCTCAGTTCTTAGGTCTGCTTCACATCAAGCAGCTTGTTAGGCCTGGTTGCATCCACCATGTTTGGCCAGGTCATGGGATGTAGTCATTTTCCCAGGAACTACTAGGAGGCTCACCTTGGTACTTAGGACTGGGAGCAACATCACACAAACCACCCCTTTACATTCACTAGTGTGAACTCTGAGTTACGATACCAAGCAACAGGCCAGTTCAAGCCCTTACCGCACTCTTAGGCCCAGGACCTTGGCATTACTACTCAGGTAGTAAAAGGCCCAAATGGTTTTCTATTTTGGACCTGGTACAGCCAGACAATAGGAATGGATGCTTAGATCACTCGGGCTAATGTCTTAAAACCCATTTTTGTTAACGACACCGCTAGTGCACACACAGCATACCACCACACCAGTAGGACACAAAGCATGCTGAAAACTCTGTAAGTGGGATACAATCAGCTTTACCAGGCACAAGCAGATCTGTTCACAGAGGTTGCAGCTTCATCTCCCAGAAGACACAGCAGCTTTGGCTGAGTGCTTTGAGAGATTGGATTCAAACAACAGCTGGAAAGTCACTGAAGAGCAACAGGAGGATGCAGCGTAGTCAGGTCACCAGAGCCAGCCCTCAAAAGAAATAAGTGCAAGGTAGTGGATGTGAAATCGCAGCTTCAGCCCTTCGCATTGTGAATAGGAGAGCGCAGACTAGCGGATCTGGAGCTTTGGGAAGTCTTTTATTTTAAACCAGCCCAGAAGGAAAGAGCCAACCACCCCTTGGCATGAGTCAGGATTCCACCTTCACCCATGTCAACTCCAGTCAGGACTACTTAAGATAGAGGAATAAGCATAATCCCCAGAAAGTGATTACAGGACAGCAACAGCAGCTTCTTATTGCACTACCCTGCATCCTCTTCTTGAGAAGGAACAATTCCAGCCCCCCAAAAGACATTCAGTGTTGAAACAAATCCTGGCAGAAGAGGCTTTTTGTCATGAAGGTACATTGTGTTCAGGGAATGACTCCTTCCACTCCAACCCACATATACAACTGACCTCAGATTGCTAAGATAAATAGATAGAAAGACAGAGCTTGGAAACATGCCATGTTCCCACAAATTCATTAAGACACACTAGCATGTGTGAAGTCCGCCACAGCATTAAAGGCAGTTTGTGAAGAGCAACTGTGATTTAGGGAACTCTGTCGAAGCAGATGTTAAATAGCATGGTTTATCTGCTACTTGCTTTCAAGAGACCTTTGAAGCTAGTTTATCTAATCCTAACGTTGTTCATTGGACTTTGAACTCTCCTAGAAGCCAATAGTCACTGGTTTTAAAAATAACTTCTCGAGCTTCACCTACCATTTTCTCTGCCATGCTTCAAGTTTCTTGCCCTCCACAGTCTCCAGTTTGCCATCAGGCATCTGGCCAATATCCAGTATATCCCTCTGTGCTTTCATCTCCGCAATCCAGAATCGAGCAGCTCTGGTTTCAAGCCAGCAGTTCCCACAGTGCTGGATGCAGACAAGAAAGGCTACCCCTAACACACCCCACGCAGGGTATAACAGGACTCTAGAGTACCTTTCTGCAGGCATGCACAGTGCATCGACTCAAAAGAAATTAGGAGATCATTATCCTATGCAAACAATATTTTACTTAGAATTAATCATTAAATGCTTTTACATTTGATAAAGGTTTTAGCAGAATACTCAAAGAAAGCCAGTACATGCATCAGTTTGGTGGCTAAATCATAATATTCAGTTCATTTTCTATTTCTTTGATATTTAATGGACCCATCTTGCAATTTTTCAGAAAAACTTGATGTTATCAACCCAGGAGTCAAAGCCAGACCACTCAGCAGTGTGTATTCTTTTTAAGCAAAAAAAGGATCAACATCAATGTTATTTTTCTCCCCTTTTTTTCCTTTCCATTTAAAATAAATTAACATCCTTCACAGGATGTATTCTCTACACTGCATAAGGTGCTCAAATATGAAGAGCTTTAATGAATTCAAGGGTTTGCTAGTCAGAAGGAACCAGGAACACATTGTTTTCTACTGCCTTCTTCATTGGGCGTTCATACTGCAGGGAAGGAAAAAAAAAAGATAATTAAAACATTTCAGAAGTTTACACAAATTTTTGTATTGCATAAGAAAGGAAACTATACAGATCTTAGAAGCACATGTAGATTCAGCTTTTAATTCTCAAGCACCCACCCTGGAACAAGATACTGCAGGATGAGCAGCTCCCATGATATGATTGCTCCTTCCTCAGCCCTGCCCCTCTTCAAAGGTGTCCTCCATAAGGAGCACCTCTGGTAAGGGAAAAGCCTGTGTCCCCAAGCAACTCAGTGCTTGTAATGGAAACTTTTCTCTAGGGAAAGGCTCAGTATTCCAGCTTTAACAGCTAAAAGAAGCAAGCCCTCTGTTTTCAGCATCTTTTCTAAAATCCCAGGCCCAGCCTACTGGACTGACTACAGACATGGCTGTTCCTTCAACACAGGGAGCTTTCTTTAGCTCTGTGCAGTGCAGGCACACGGCATCACACATGTCATAGTAATCCATCAGTCCTATTGCAGGAATGCTAAACCCCAAAGCCATCAGGTCTGTGCATAAAAGCGGGAACAGCAGCAGCAGCAAAAAATATATGTGCACGTGATGGGATGGACAAGATGGAAACTAAGTATTGTATCATAATTAACAGAGTATTCAGCTTAACCTACAAGTTAAAATGAGGGCGTAAGTTAGTGATTAGACTCTGAAGAGTTTAAGTTCTTAAACAGAAATACTTAACTGGGATATAAGGTAAATGAATAGATTCGGTTTTTAGAAATGAAACTTGGAGGCATCAAGGCTAGATGTTGCCAGACCTAAAAAGCAGATGAGAGAAAGCCTGCATGGTGTTATTGGGCTGCAGAGCTCCTAGCCACTGTATGTCACGGACGCACAACTCCAAGGGTAAGTGGGACAAAGTGACAGAAGAGAACTGCATCAGGGGTTACTAACTACACAGAAACCAGCCTTGGGATGAAGGAAACCCCAAGATATGAACCCAGGAGAAGCATCACTGCCTGATGGTCCTTGTCCTTACCTTCTCTCTTAGGCAGCTGCTTTTCGACCACTTTCCTTAGTCTCTAGCAGGGCAAACACTGCTTTCTCAATGCTTTCCATGCATCAGAAGTGGGGGTCCTACAGCTCAGCTAACTAAGGGTTTCCCCTCCCAGGACTCCAGCTTCATTTTGCTCACTTCCAACACTTATCAGTCAGGCCACAACTCAGAGTCCACTCATGTAGAGCTGCTTGCGTACTGTACATACCGTTGTATTCTGGGTAGCGTTGGCAAAACTCTTTGCTGTTTCACCCAGGGCTGAGTCAACAGACTGAATTCTGGAAGAAAAGTTATCTTGGCTAGTTTGTCTGTGAAGCATTAGTACTTACTGATGCAACTTGAACAGATATAGTTACCAATAAAAATGAACCTGAGGATTGCCCCTTTTGCAATTTTCTGCCCAGCATTTGCACCAACAGTATCTTTAATATAGGAAATTATTGCCTCCCTCCACCTCCTCTGACCTATAGATACAGACATGATAAAAGGGTGCACACCTTGTTCCAGATTCCAGTACAGATCTCTTGAGGTATGTGCCTTGTCCTGCACAACTTCCCATGCAGAGAGTCCCTCATTGCACCCTAGTCCCAATTCAAAACCCTCATGAGGCTGCAAAGGCTCCATCAATGGACACCAAGTGAAGATGCCAGACTGGGTTCAGAATAATTTCCAATATACCAGCAAGGGTACTAACCAGCCTAACTAGTCCCCTCTTTGACCGTGAGGGGACTTGTGAGCATGCAGGACAGCCAGTAGAGACATACCTTTGCTTTTGCTGGTTGCAGAAAGAATTCAGTTTGAGCAACTGTGCATTCCAGAAGTCCTAAAAAGAGCCCCAAAGAAAATCCCCATTACTTGGGAAGGGGTACCTCCGCAGGCTGGCACACAAGAAGTTGTACACACCACTGCATCCCTCTCCATGTTTGCCAAGATTTGGGTTTCCTTCTCTAGACTGGCAAGCTCTTCAACAACAATCTTCTGGAAGGTCTCCAGTTTACTCAGCCTAGCGATGAAGAACAGAAACAAGTTTGACACTTTAATGTGCAGTAGCACCAGGCAGATGACAAGCCCTTCAGCACCAAACCTGCCTTTAGGCAGAAGCAAACGTCCTGCTGAACTACATAGGGCAGTTTTGTTCTCAGGTTTGTCACAGAGCACATGAATAGCTGTACCAGGTCAAACTGAAAAGGAGTTTAGCTAAATGGACTGTCTTAGACAACAGCCAAAAATGGAGGGCCAGGACAGAGCATACAACAGGGTTCCCAGTGCAATATTTGCCCTGCATACTCTCTCAACCTCCAGGGACTTCAGCAGAGACATCCCAAGCTGAAGACAGCATCTTGGCACATATAACCTCTGATGGTTTTTTTTTTACCATGGGTTCGATACACACATATGGTACTGCCACCGGATGCCAGTGATTTCTAAACCTTAAACAGCAACAGCCTTATCCATTTGGGTTTGTCACCTTTCCCCTGGCAGTGGGATGCCAAGCCATCATCTGATGGTGACTTTAGAAACTACCCACTGGGGTATGACAGATTTGGCACAGCTCTGTCCCCACTGTCCTATATGGCTTTGGTTGGCTCCATATTACTAAGTTAATAACATCAAAGCATGGCAGCAGCTCACCACCACCAACTCTTCTGTCCTAAAACATTCCCTGGTTTTGTTTTTGGAACTCAAATTTCTCCATGTACCTTAATGACAAGCAAATTCTACTCAGACATCCTATTAATACCAGGGATTTTGCACTTTAAGGCTGTTGTTTAATATTACGTTTGATCCAAATCCTGCAAACTGAACGTGTAGTAGATATGGAATGCTGATAGACTTACTCACATCTCAAGCTATGCTTGTATTTCACTTATTATAAATCCATTATAGTTTTTTTTTAATTTAAATCCTATCTGAGAAATTTGAGAGCCTGTGAAGCAAAATGACCTGCTTAAAGCCCTATCTGGTGAGTGCCTGTGAAGTCTACTAGTTGGCATTTGTTTCATGCACATGGAAACAATCTATGGAAATGGGTCTATAACAGACCCCTTACTTTTCTTCTCGCCCACTTCATTAAGTAAATCAGAGTCTGGCTTCTTTCTCAAAAGATGTAGAAACAGGGGCTACTAACTGTAACAAGAGGGTTGTGTCACACAGATTTGTGAACACTGATAGCAATCAGAAGACAGTCTAAGGACTGCTTCATCAACTGCTGCTAACTCAAGCTTACTTGGCATTAATTAATTCACCCACTCTACCCTTTCAGGAAAGGCAGGAAAAATCCCAGGAGCTATGCTTCTGAAACTCATCTTATGGAAAAGGAAGGAGAGATACACAGACAAGCCATTTTGCCTTACAAACCATAATGAGCACAGTAGCTTACTGTCAGGTTCACTTACAAAGAGGCATTTCTTTTCACATCAAAATTTACGCAAAGCTGAAGCTGTTTTCAGTCAGCAGCAGACAGCTTACCTGCACTGGTGTATCTGGTTCAGCAGGGCAGACACATTCTTCTCTGAAGTCCTCAGGGCGTTCTGCGCACTGGTCTCCATCCTTTTGTACCGGGACTAACCACAAGACAAGCCATTAGGGGACGGGCAACGGCCCAAGCCAGAACCTCAAAGTCTAGCTTGCAAAACTCTTCCCTGGAAGGCAAACCCCTCCGTGGGCTGCCTTTCAGCTTAGTGGAAACCATCTTATGTCAAATGTAAACCTAAGTGAGATGACACATAAGTAGGATACTGCAAATACGAACTGATTTTGTTCAGCCACACTAGTTACACCAACAGAATTCTATGTAACCCATGTGACTTCAGGTCAAGGTCCTGCTCTCCAGCCAGCAAAGCAGCAAACTTCACCTATACTCCACACATTTAACTGCACAAAACCAGGTCTTTATTATCACCACTTCAGACCAGCATTAATGCAAACTGTGCATTATGCAAACACACACAAGCATTTTAATCATAACTGATTTGTAAATGCAACCACCTCCAGCCTTGATTCTAGGACTAGTACTAAAAATTTAGTGTGAACACCTAACACCAAGTCAAAAAAAAATAATCATGGTTGCACAGTACAAAGTGCTGATCCAGTACAGATCTGTTCTTGGCCACAAAATATATATGGGATATTTATGCAAACTGCCCTGGTGATAAAAAGGTAATTTCATTTACTATGAGAAAACGCCAAACATGGCACATATGTTACGAGAATGCACATTACCCAGAACAATTTCTTTAGTTGGTGGATAAAGCTTTCAAATGCAGCAATCACCCCTGAATCACTGAAGTCTTCAGGCAGCATCTTGGAAAAAAACACATCATCTACACCATCGTCCATTTCCTGACCTAAGAGTGAGCATATGCCCAGTTAGTGCTGTGCTGGAGGGCTTATTGGGATATAAACCCTTTTGCTACTAAAGGGTTTGTCGTTCATGTGAACAACAACATTTGTTAGAGAGCCTGAATTTGAGTCTTGCTCTTCTAGAGCTCACAAACAGGACGGAAACTGCTCCAAAATGCATTGAGAAAGACTTATTAGAAAGCAATGTGGGAGAAGAGGCACGATATTAACCAAACACAAAGAGCAACATATTTGCATATGGCACTGCAAAAGTACAGCACAACGAAAAAGAGTCAGGCCACCGTTTTCCTGTCTTCTACTTATTAATTTCGAGGAAACCCTAAACCCCTTCTGTTCAGAGTTTGCAGTGTTTTGCAGTTACTTTTTCCATTATCTGCATGCTTTTTCCAGTTTCTTTTTTAATAGCTCTGGACAATCACTATTCAGAAAGACTAGAAAATGCTGGCATCATTGAGGGGCCTCCCAAGTGGACTGTGGTTAGGAAACCCAAATTTCCTTATTCACAGCTCTACATATGTGGTATCAAATGGCAGTGCTGCAATACATGTATTCTCCTACATTCTGACTTTTGGAGATGATCTCTTCCCCTACATGTTCATCTCTAAGCTTCCATATGACTATGATTTCTATCATCAAAAAAGAAAAGCTGAAAGCATTTAAACACTTCACCTTAATTGCCAACCTGACTTTACCTGTTTGGCTCTCTGCTTCTTTCTCTACTGAATCAAGAAATTTCCTTGGTGTATAGGAAGCGTCGGAGGACAAATGAGTTGTTTCCCAACTGGAAAATTTAGGCTTTTTTATGACAGTGCCGCTAAATATATCTAGAAAGAGAATAGAAGATGTTTCAGAACAGACCTGTAGTTTTGCAAGAGGTACGTGGCAGTACCTACCACCTACTCAAGCAAAAAGCACCACTGGAATTACCAATCCTGCAGAAAAGCAGGCAACTTAATTTTAGGTTCTGGCATCACACTTACAGGACAGGACAAGACTGTACCAGCAAGTCTCTTCCCTCGCAGAAGTGGGCAACTACATTACCTAGTGCTATGCAGGTAACTGGAAAGCTACCACATCTCCATCTTGGAGACAACTTCATTTCTTGGCCCACTATTCTAACCAGAAAGAAGACTCTTGCCCAGATTCTTCCCCTTCTCTTTTCCAGTCCAAGCTCACAATCCGTTTATGCTCATTTGCTCCTGAGCTAATTTCGGTTACTGCTTAAATATGAGTTGCATAAATATACAGGACAGAGGAAAACTATTCACACGCATAACAGCCGCCTTTTCTGCAGCTTCACTAGAGTTGTCATACAATTACTTTTAACCCAGGAAAACCCTTAGGAATGTGGTGAGGGAGGCTGCAGCCTGTACATTAAGGAAAACTTGAAAAAGCAAAAAATAATAATTTTGTCTCACTGTCCACTTTTTCTGAGATCAGTGAGGTGTCTGTTTTTGAACAACCATCTCTCTGGAGTCTCCACAGGGCAGAAAGCAGGAAGGTGGTGGAGTCCAGGACAAGGGGGCCGGCTGGAACACGAAGAGCACACTGAAGTAGATTTAGGGTTCATGGCCCAAGTGTTCAAATGCAGTTGCAGAGCAGACCTGAAATTTCTGAACATAACCCTAACTTCTGCCTTCATGTGGTATCAACTCCTCTCCCACTGTAAGACTGTACAGTAAACAGTGATAAAAATTAAGTTCTCAGCACTTATCTTCCTCCAAAATTGAGCAGATATGTTGGTGCAAAGGTATATTCTGCAAATGCTGAATAGGTGAGAGACATTGGGAACCCGAATACAGCCAGCTCATGAGAATGCTTTTGTCTGCAGTCAAAGCTTCAGTGACTTGGTTCATAGTCACAGCAGTAATTTAAGACAGTCTCTCTCAGAACTATATCAGCATCAGAATTAGGATGAAGGCAGCCCGTTGCTGCTTGACTTTCTTGAGGGTCGGTTGTTTCCCATCACAGAGACTGTGCTGCAGTTTTGAATTAGTTCATCTGAGTTCTGTTCTATTAAAGAAAGGTCCTTAAATGTCACTTACCTAAAAAATGCTACAGCAGTAATAAAAGTCACCATTTACTAAATGCTTATAATGATGTCTACGCCTACATCCTTAGGTACAAAGAAAGTCAACAACTTTCAGGGGTACTTATTTTTTAAAATGAAGCTGCACTGCACTTTCAAATCATTAAAAAATATGAGAAATAAGTAAAAGCCGCCCAAAACCTATTTTATCTTGGGTTTGTAAATCCCTAGCTCTCAAAAGCTATGCTAGTCATTCCCCTGTGGTCAAGGACAGGATTTAAGAGTTAGTAATGAACTCAGGAACATACATGAAGCATCTTGCCGTAGCCTATCATGATATACAAAACAGAAACAGTAGATATTTCTTATGCAAAAAGTATCCTTCAAATATCAAAGAGCTCAGTGCCTACTTGTCTTTGAAAGAAGATGACAACTCCATCAACACCCCCTTCTATTTTTTAAACAGCTCTTCCATGTTATTGAGACTGACAAACCTGAGTCCTTCAGCTTAGAAGTTTCTTCTTCTCTTGACAATTTGCCAGATGCATCATGAAACTTCTAAGGAGAGAAGGACAACAAAATAAGAAGGTACCCATCCTGCACTGCAGACAAGCTGCCAGGTACTTGCCTAGTTATAGGAAGCAAAGCGACATGATGCATTTGTTTTAGATGAGAAGTAGGCTGACAGCAGATTAGGAGGAGTTTAAGCGCTGCATACTGCACCTGCGTGGCCTTCTCCTCATCACTGGAATAGGCCTTTGCAGACAGATCAAGTAATAGTGGACTCCCTTCGATCTCCTCTGAGGACATTTCATCTGCATGAGAGATCAGCCAAATGGCACAGGCAAAACAGGCTGAATCCTGTATTGACTAGAAACCTCAATTTAATGACATGTGCGGAGGGGGAAGAAGAGAAATCACCACCCTCTCTTCATACAGGGAACAGACAATGGCTCAAACACAGCCCAAAAGGTGTTTTATTTCTGGCTGCCAGTTAAGTTCATTCCTTCACCTTTCAGTAGCCCCAGCTAATGCTTTCCCTGCTCAAGAGGCTTTATCTACAAACAATATCCACCCCCATAGCCTTTACAAGAAATATCACAAGGCAGAATTTTTTTAATTTTGCCTTTTTCCTTCATATTTTCTTCATAAACAAAAAAAACCAAACAAAAAACCCAAAACAAAACCACCACACACCCACAGGTATCAAAACAACCTTTTTAATGCATTGAAAAAGAGTAATAAATACCAGCAAGATCTACTGTAGGTAAATTATCTCCCTTGGAACTGGATGTGGGTTTTTTCTGTAGCATCACCTTTTGAGGTCTTTGCCTTGATGTTCCCTGCTAAAACAAAACCAAGTTAAATATGTATTTTATTTAAACTTTAAGTACAGAAGTAGGGGTTTGGGTTCGGTTTTTTGGGGGGAGGAAGGGTTTGGTTTTTTAAACACAATAAGAGCAAAGATACACTTGAAATGTGCCTAACATACTGATAGCCTTCTCCAACACTCAAGGACATCTGTGCCCTGAAGGTCAACGCATGCCTAAGTTCTCCATTTAGTCATTAGAGTTGTATAGTGAATGAAGTTTTTCATATGCAAAATCAAAGCATTTTAGTCAAGAGAAAAAAAGAAAATGTTTCCAGGGGAAAATAAAAGCTTTTAATGGAACCACCAGTTCTGGAGAGGTTTCCCCAAACTTTCTGTATTTACATGGGGACCTTTCCGAAACATTTGATACACAGCACTTAACGGCTGGCCACTGGAAAACTCTGACACTGCTAAACTGTATTTTATTTTGCTTGATTATATCTAGTCCACTAATTCCCCCACCAGTATAATCCATCGTTAGTTTTCCCAGAGCTATAGCTGAAAGTGGAGAATGACAGCGCATGAACCAGGACGACCAGGACGCAGCATGAACACAGGACTTGGAATAATAGCCCTGAAAATTGCCAGCAAAACGCAAATGAGAACATGAGCTTTCCCAAGGCACCAGCTGGCAGGACAGGGCAGAGGACAGCACAGGGTCACAGACTGGTGGGACCCAACTGGGATTTCTGCAGGTATTTGGACAGGCAGGTCTGGCTCTTGAGGCATGTCCCTAAAGCCAAATTCGTTCCTGTTGGAACGACACCTTCATCAGCTTGGTGTCACACCAGACTTGTGAACTCCTCCCCAATTTTCTACCTATTGCAGGTAAATATTATACTCAGGGCTCATGCACAGTTGTTTCTATGAAGTTTCATGTGTTTGCCTAAAGATGTCCTTGTTTCCCCAGCCTCTAGTAGCTCAACAGTCTCAGCAGCACTTAGTAGGAAAATTTGTCCATCAGAACATTTGAGAAGAAAAATGACACCAGTTTATTTAATTACCACTCATTTGTGCATGTTCTGCATATGTAATGTTTTTAAATCTGAGGCACCCAGGCATGGCACCTCCTTACCTCCTTTGTCTGCTGGTCGCTGCCACTACTTGGGGAAGACACTGGAAGAACTGCAAGAAGAAAAGATTACCTGGTTACTGACAGTGTAATTGTATGTCTTACCCAGTTAAGGATTGCACTGCAGCTAAATAATCCAGTTTTGCATTTGGTTTTCCAGGCATTTGCAAGAGAAAACTTCATTACACTTGCATTAAGCTTCAAAACCCCTTTCAAATGAACCTTCTAAATGATGCAAACGTATGCAACTTGCTGCATCCAGAGCAGTTGCCAAAAAAGGGGTAGGCTCAGCAGCTTGTCTGATGATCCCCACGGCCCAGCCAGGGTGCGTGGGCTGACACTGGAATGAGAACAACTCCTCCCACGGAAACACAGTGTAAAGCATAATTTCTCCCTCAACTTTCTTTTGCTTTTTCATCCCTACAGAAACCAACATCTACCTGAGCCAGGCTCATCCTCTGTGAGAGGGACAGAGACATTCTGACTCTTTCAGGGCAATTCAGTTTGAATATGGAGGTCCCAGCAGCTGAGGCAGCCATAGAGCAAAGACACAGGGGAGGTTTGCTGTTAGTCAGGCTTGAGCAGAGGATACTATCAGAGATTATCGTATCTGATTTTGTAAGTGACTCAGAGGACAATTGGCCTGTCAGCATATAAATAGGGAAGCATCGTGCCATCGTCTGCAAACTGTGGTTTTTCAAGGTTTATTCCCCAAGTCAACTGTATTTCTGCAGACAAGAGGAGTGAAAGTTGTAGGGAGGAGGTACGGCAGATCCAGAGAGATCTTCCTCCTCTTATGTTCAAGAGCACCAACACAGCCATCAGTTCAGTACCCATAGGCTTTTCAGCCTTGTTATACAGAGGACTGCACCCATGCAGATATTTAGAGGCCCAATTTGCAAATGAACATTTGAACCCCGGTACATTCACCGGAGCAAAGGTGACAAGAGCCCAGTTCTTCGAGCACAAGGATGCACGATGCACCTCCTCCTTGGGCAGCCCTCGCTGTCAGCCTCAAGCTTGCTCTCTCCTACTCAGTCCAGGACTCAGGCAAATCCTCCTTCTCAAACCACCATCAGCCATTTCCTTACCTGCAGCACACTACGTTGCACATAGCTAAGTGTCAACAGGGGACCAAGCTTACCTTTTAATTTACTTCTCACCCTGGGTCTTTTTCGGGTATAGTCAAGAGATTTTGTCAGTGACCGTTGCTGAGGGTCAAGGATCCAGCTTTTTTCACTCTGACCAGTGCTTGTATTTTCATTGTTGCTTTCAGAGAAAAGATGTTTCCTATAACCAGACTAAAGACACTACTAAGAGTGAGTCCTGCTCAGTCAACTCCCTCACGTCCACCCAGAAGCCCCCCAGCCATTCCCCTTCATTTGCTACCAAATTATTCCATTTCTTCCTCCCCACAGTGCACCACGTGAAGTATTTTAAGTTGTGAAATCTGCCAGAAGAACAGCAACAGTTAACTATAAAACCAGCAGTATAAAAACACCAAAAGGCAGGCTCTTGCCCTTTGCCTTGTGGAGTTTGCAGCATCCTCCATCCTCATCTCTCCCTCCCTCCTGCATCCAGATAAAAAGCTCTCACAAGGAGGAAAGCCTCAGCATGCCTGAGCTGCAGCCAAGAGCGGAGCAAGGAAAAAAATGAACAGACATTCGTTTGCTGGCCTGGCAAGTCCTGGTGCACCCTGGCACTGCTTTTGGTAGCAACAAGCAGACTATTTTGAGGCACCCCAGGCACAGATTTCTCCACCTCCACGCTGGGTAAGCCTTAGAACTGCAGCCTCTTGAAGGATGCAACCAATTTGTACAGGTGGATACACACAGCAATCAAAGGCTCTAGGGATGAAGAAGCACAGGTGACCTACCAGCCTTCTCTCAAGCTTGTTTGATTCCTCATTCTTTTTTCCTGTTTCATAATTCCTGCCAAGTAACCCATAAAGACCAGAGTTAGACTAGCAGATGCTGTGACAGCACATCACAGCAATGCAGAAGGGGCACAGCCAAATAGCAGTGGCAGGGGGCTCCTTAAGAGGCAAGCTGGATAAAAATAAAACAAAACTGTTAATGCACAGTCATTAGCGAAGTTTTTTCTGCTACTTTCAGAAACTAACCAAAGAAATCTGGGAATACCTGGAAATCATCAGCTTTTGAAAGAAAAAAATCAACTTACTTAGAGGTGGCAAGTCCCTGGAAGTTTGCTATAACTGGAAGTGGCCAAAGCAAAGCAAAGAGTGTATACAGTTTTGAAAATTAAATCAGTAATTCAGGAATACGATCACAGAAGGGGAATGTTTGAGAGTTAAGTCTTATTGCCAAAATGGACACGAGTCATTATTCTCTCAGGTACTCTTTAAATATTAGTATTGACAACATCCATAGATGCTGTGGCAGCTACGCAAGTTACTACTTCTCCCAAGTTACAGCAATAGAATGAGAGGAAACAGCTTCAAGCTGCATCAGGGGAGGTTTAGATTGGATATTAGGAAAAATTTCTTCACTGAAAGAGTGGTCGGGCATTGGGACAGGCTGCCCAGAGAGGTGGTGGAGTCACCATCCCTGGAGGTATTTAAAAGATGTATAGATACAGCACTTCAGGGCATGGTTTAGGAAGCATGGGGGTGTTGGGTTGACAGTTGTACTGGATGATCTTAGAGGTCTTTTCCAACCTTAATGATTCTATTCTATCATTCTACGAACTATTTTATTAGAAACATCACACAGCCTTTTTGATCCCAATTCATAACAGCTTAACTAAGGCAATGAACTCTTCTTTCACAGAGCAAAAGGTTCATAAATGGTGGATATAAAATCCTGTACCTCTGATTTTGTGAAGAAGCTCTGTAGCCAAAAATCTTTCCTTTGGCTTCAGCAACCTAAAACAGAAGCAGGTATTTTTCTTAGACTTCAATTACCCTGTAAAATAGTATACAAAACTAAAATGTATCAGGACTCAAAAGGGCTAGAGGAGGAATGGATTACAAGTCCAGAATGGAAATTCAACTTTTTTAATTGAGTGGGATTTGTTGATTGAAAGTGTCAAATTATAATAGACAAACATTTGGCTTTTAAAAATGGGCTTAGTTTCTCTTTAACTTGCTTTATCAATAATGCTTATTTTAAACAATAATGTCATAAAAATGTCATTTTAAGCACTAACACCACTAGTAGCAGCGTGCTGTAAATGCAGCGCACAGTACCTGGACAGCCTTTGGACAGGGCTGTGGGATGTTGGGCAGGGTACCATGAAGCAGGGTTTTATGCTGACACCCAGTGGCAGTAGCAAGGACTGGACAGTGTCCAGTTTATAACAAATTTGGAGTGTCCCATTAAGCACCCATCATCTCTGATTTAACAGGCAGCAGCAAGAGCACCTGCACCAAGGAAGAGGCTGAAAGCCAAAAGGTTTGTACACTGGAGCCACCTTGACAGAAGCCATCAGGAACAAGTTTTCAGCTTCCTGAGAAAATCTGAACTGGTCAAAAGTTTCAAAGCAGAGTGATTCATTTTTATTCAATTTTTCCAAGTCTGCAAATATAAGTCAAGCTGAATTTCCAACAAAAGTTTTGCAGTGACTGGCTTTAACCAGGGATTCCCAACATGCCAAGTGTGGCTTGAAATGGATTTCAGTCTATTCTAGTTTAGCCTAGGAGCACAAAGTGAAGGATGCTCAGCAATCTGCTTGCAATATTCCATAAAATGCAAACAGAAGTTGGCCTTCAATTACAAAGATATCCCACAGCCTCGCTCAAGCAACCACTCAAATTCCTATTGCGGTTGGTTTTATCACACAGTACACACCACAAGATTCAAGAAGTGATGAGCACTCTCCCCGCCTCAAAAAAATATTCCCATGTATAGCACCACACAGAAATACCGGAACCTCAGAATCCGAGTTGCCTGTTTTACTATAACAGCGTGTCCATCCTTACTGCATTCCTGCAGTAAGAGACATCCCCTGCTTCAAGTTACTGCTGTCTATTAGGTGCTGAGCTGGGACCTCAGCCCCTCTCCTAACAGCCGTCTCAACTTTACCTTTTCACGACTTGCAGAGTCTGAGTTTTCAAAGTCATAGATTTCCTTCCTGCAAAACAACATATATGTGGCAGTGCCGTACAATCATGATGAGTCACCCTACAGAACTTCACTATGAATATGGGGGGGATAAAGTGGTTTGTTTCCACCCCCTCCGCTATGAACCCTGTTATATAGTAAACACTCAGATACTTCATATGCCTCAAATGCTGTTTTCTCAGCTTCTGAAAAAACACTTGTTCCTTTCCTACTTAGCCTCTATTATTGTCTGCCTTGATTCTCACTCTTTCAATTGTAGATTTTTAATTTTACAATAAATATTCAGAAGGTATAAGTTAGCCTATCCCTGTTTATGTAGTGGACACTTTGTTCCCACGTCACCAATAATAATACATGGTAGGAAGAAATCATGAATGGAAAGATAATTGCAGAAGCATTTAAAACAAAAAACCCATTTAATTCCCTTTTGAAAATTCTAACATTTAATGTTTGTTCTCTAATCACGTCCCTATATGCATCTAGATTTTGTTTTCATGTCTTTCAACATTTAAACTTAACTGTACCTTTATTTGTTTCTCCAAGTCATAACTATTTAAAAAAATAAATCCTACAACTATTGCTCAACATACAGTATATCCTCCCCTTCTTACTAGTGAAAGAATAGGAAGACTAAAGAACTGAGCTCTTCTCGTTAAAGCTTCCTGAAGGAAAGAAATGCTCGTTTTGATATGAAACACTAGAGGGAGCAGAGTGACCAACTACGACCTTCTCCTCCAGCTCGAACTTCTACAGTCCTACTCCCATTTTACACCTATATTTGCAGCATCAAGTTATTTGATCTTAAAACCCAGAACCTGTAGAAATGAGAGAGTTCTGCACCCATTTTTCCCATTTTTATCTACAAGTAATCAAAAGAAAAAAACAATCATCTAAACATTTGGGGTTTTTTTTAAGCTAAGGGTCAGTAGGCTGAAGCAAGTCACCCAAGGAAGCCCCGGAACAGCCAGGACCGCAGCAGGGACCCTCATGTACGGTTCATTTTGGTCAGTTGCCCAGCAGCAGATGTTAACTTGCACACAACACTTGGCAGAGAGCACAGGGGGAGGGTGCAACAAGGCAGACTTCCAGTGCCACAGACTGCATATGGCCCTCACACCCCTGAGTGCATCTGCCCTCAGTCCCACTAGCTTTGAACATGAGCAGACGGATTTATACAGGTGAGGGAGGGGGACAAGCTGAGAAAGAGGCCATCCTGAAACTCTAGGACATGAGATGCCAAAAAACTGGGACAATATCAGAAAAAGCTTATGTATTTGTGAATGAAGCTGCCACTCGCTGTTGGATGGGAAGAATACAGTTGGTTGAGGAAAAAATGGAAAAGCCAACATGACATAGTATCACAGAGGTGTGGGCATTTTTGGCAGACATGAGTTAGCTTCTGAAATCTTTATTACTTTGGGGACCCAAAGGTTCCCTGAGACCAGCTATGACCCATCATAGTCTCACACTTGTTTTGCTGTCTGTTCTGTTCAGACAGCCCACCCCGTGGGCACTCCTTCCCCCCATTAGTGCTAGAAATGGTCTAAAATCACCCAGTACACCAGACGCTGCATGGGCACAAGGCTTGTGTGTCATACCTGCCTTCAGCCCTCTGCTTGGCAAAACTTGGTTTTCTATTTCTCTTTTCCCAGGTAGAATCCTTCTGAAAAGAAAAGAATTGCAGGATCTACAGACCACCATATGCCAAATCATATTCTTATCCTACAGGCTGCTAAGAGCAGAGGTAAGGAGTGTCAGGAAGCTTCGTTCCTCCTATCACAACTGTCCACCTGCAACTGTTTCCTGCCAGGTTCTTTCCTACCAGAAAGTATGAGTGTCCTGGAGCTGAGACTGGGGGGCCAAGGGGGTGAGGATACAAAAAGTAGTAGCTCAAAAGCTTTGAATTCATTGTGCAGCGGGCAAGTGTTACAAAACCTTTGAACTGTCAGTTAAAAAATTATTTAAAAAAAACAACCCCTAAACCTAGTACCTGGAAACGTAAACCCAAGGACAAGCCCAAAATGTGCATTTCTTATAACACGTAAGTACCTACTCCAAATTAAAATTACTGCCTTGGGAATTTAATTTCTCTTGTGTAGTGCATAGGTTTGTGTTTTTTTTAAATACCTGGACACCTCAGTAGAAATTTCCAAGTGCTCAAGTTGTCTGAAGAAACACAATTACAGATGGCCCTCAGTTACTTGTTAATTGACACAGATTGCAAGCTCCTGTGCCAGGAGTACAGAGATGGATCTAATGTGGGAGGATCATTAGAGCTCAGATGGAAGTCTACAGCTGTGTTTATTCAGTTTTCTAAGACTTGCTTCCCTTCAGGAAGCAAACCTTTGCTCTTGCAGACCACGCATACGTCTTGTGACATGAGTGTCCCACACACAGGTCCGGGCTGGTTGCCCACACACCGTGCTCCTGGAACACAAGTACAGCACACCACTGCCAGGGTATATACACTGAATAAAGCTCAGCTGAGCTTTAACTACTTGGTTGGGCCACACTAGAATGAGGTTGTCAGCTGTTGCCTCTGCGGCTCTTTCCTGGTGCTCAATGGCACATGACATCAGCTATGACACCACATGGGCTCATGACACTGCTCAAGGGCAGGAGCAGGTCAGTGCACCCTAGCCACCTTCTGCAACTCCACCAGATTATCTCTTCCCTGCCCCATGTCTCTTCACTCAGGTGGGCCCCAAGGCAAACATACCTTTGGTGGTGACTCCTCCATGGGTTCTTCTTCTGGGGGCTTCTCACTGGGGACAAGAGGACACATGAGGGGAATGTAGTGCTGAGGGGGCTGTTCATTTAAAGCCCAAAGAGTCAGTTTGTGAAGCACTAAGAGGAAAAAAAACCTTGCACCAATTAGCATCAAAGCAATGGTTCAAAAAGTGTGTAGGGAAAAAAGCTAATCAGTCCCTCTACAGAAGTCCAGCTCATTAACTATAAGAAATGCTGTCCCGCAAAGCTCTAAAAAAAGTATATAATACTTTTTTTCAGTATATAATACTGAACTCAAATTCACATGATCTTTCACAAAATTCATGGTCTTCATTATGAACAGCTACATATCTGGTGAGCTCCGGTTACACAGCTGAAGTTAAACTCTCTGTAATACAGCTGTACGCTCACCTTGTATTTGGAGTAAATCAGTGATGAGAAAGAAAAGTCACACCAAGGTAGCAGCCGAGCCAGTAACCAAACATCACCATTCTGCAAGTCCGAAGTGCTGTAACTCTGGGCCACCAGCCCTACTACCCAGGGTGGCAAAACAGAAGCTTTTTTTCTGTTTAATAACTGATGGAATAAACCTCAAAATCACATGCATTAAAGACCCAGGGGAGGAAAAACAGAACAAAAAAACCCCAGGAAATAAAACCACCTTGCAATTTTTTGTCTGCAAGACACTCACCTAGGCTTAGCTTTTGTCCTTGGAGATGGAGTTTTGGACTTTTTTGCTGAAGAAGGCAAGGAAACTACAGCTTCACCTTCTGGAGCTACTATGAAACGCTTCAACTGCGTTTGCTGTAAGGCCCACAAAAGCAGAGCCTTCACCATGTCACTTGGGTGACACTTAACCGGGTCAGACTTAAGGAACTGAAGGGAGCCATGCCTGACCTGAGCCTTGGTTAGTATCTTCTGCGTCAGTCTGCTGGCTCACTGCAATCACGGTGACACCAGAGTTAACCTTTTTCTGCTCAGAGACACGAAACCATGAACAGAGCATGCATATGACCAATAGAGAAGTGGGAGTTTTTCAGGAACAGAGGTTTTTCAGGGCTAGCCTGTGGCAACAGCTGGATGACAGGTTTGTTATTAGCCATGCATAAAACATTTTAGGTTGTATAAGCGATACGATCAGCTTCTCACTAAGAGCATCCCACCATCCCCTTACAAGATGGAGTAAATTTTCTTTGTTCTTTTTAAAGCAGTTTTGCCAAAATTTCAGCTCTGGAGGCTGACTTCCCAGCAATATAAGATGGAGTTTGAAAACAGTGTCGGATTTGAGTACAAACCAGCTTTCTTTGAAAGAAGGTTTTAACCACTAGCAGACTAGAGAAGGGGGAAAAGAGGCACAAGGATGGTTTCACCATGTACCAAACACTTACTGCTACATTGCCTGTTAACTGCTGGCTGTGCTGAGAGGCTAAGTTGTTTGATACAGTCTCCGTGTTTTCAGAGTTTGAAGGATCTTTCCTCCTCTGTGGATCAGTGGACTCGGGTATCACTGCAGAACAGCAACTGGGGTAAGAATGTCATTGCAGTAATTGAACACACACACACCACTCCCTCTTTCCATTCTTACACATGTGCATAAAAACATAGCAGTGCAGCTTATTAGGCGCAAACATCAAGATCATGTTTAAGAGAGCAAAAATAAACATCTCCAAATTACCCAGTGCAGAATAACAATGCTAAATAAACATCATCTTGAGCCTATCCCTTCTAAGCCCCTTGATACTATATAAGATATTATAAACTTGTATGTATTTATTGCTACCTTGACTTTTAGTTCTAGAAGACATAGAAAAACCCTTTGTGTCTAGCTAAAGCAACAGACCAGCAAGACCTTCCACCATCTCTCTGTTTGCCTCCACTGAATCTCCACCAGGCACCGTAAACATCGTTTCACTACAGATGAACTACCTTCTGCCCTTTGTACTCCTTGATTGCTTCAAGTAGTAGTGCCCACCTTGTACCTCTGTGTGTGTGTCATGGTGGACACTGATAAATGAGCTTCTCCCTCACCTGCACCTCCAAGCTCATTTTGGGTTGTAACTAGAGGAAGATGGGAAGGACTACTGAAGAAGTTACTGCCTCAGACATCTAGAGCTGGAAGTAGCTCTTCTGAGTATTCAGCTGGAGAAATCTGAAATGCACAGTCACTAAGAGGAAAGCTAACTAAGAGGAAAGTAAAAATTGGATTTTAACATTGGCACAGAAAGAACGCTACCTAATCTAAGGGCTCTTCAAACTTGTGATACATTCCTGAGGCAGCAGGTGGTAACAGTACAGCGCAAGCTGTGAGTTCATAGTCTTAGAAGATGTGGAAATATGTTAAGCAAGTTACACCAGGGAACAGCCTACCACAAAAAGTAAATCACTTTAAAAACTGAAATACAGTTGCCAGTTTTGCAGCAAGGACATATACCAGCCTTCAAACAGCAAAGATCACTATACAGAAAAAAGCCACCTCTCAAATACTTTGATACTGAAATTGAGCCAAGGAAACATTTCCTGTTTAAGACCAATTTTGATTGTGTGCACCTCTTTTGCTTTTGTGCTGAAAGCAGCTTTTCCTCAAACCATGTCACAGCCTTGGTGGGGATTTACAGAACTTCAGAGTGGGATAAAGGGGGAAAAGGAGCTGCTTTCTCTTCCCCTCAGACATTTGTTTGGGTAAGGCACCCAGTCTAACACCTGTGCTTCGGGCTCTACGTTCCCTCAACGTCTATCATTTGGAACAAAATTGAACTCAGCCAAAAGATCCTGGAAAGGGACATCTTGCAGATGTCGTCCTTCACTGACAACATGGGAAATGACACCGTTTAATCACAGCAAATTCAATGTGCTCAATTCAAAGAAATACAAAGCATTGGCTGTAGGCTGGTGAGAAGGAGGAAATAACGGCTATCCCAGGCCCTGCTAAGAGCCTTCCCTACTGTAAGGCACATAGCTATGCTTCTAGTTGGGGCACACACAGACACAGCCCTGCAACACAAGGTATCTATTGCAGCGCCTGCGATGCCCCTGCATACAGCAGCAGGTGACCTCCAGCAGAGAGGAGCTGTGCTGCTGCTCATCTCCCTCTACAAACAGGGACTGCGGGTGAGCATTTCTGCCCCGCTGGATGTGCTTCCGCAGCAGTCCCAGGCACCGCCAGGGCATCATCCACTCTGTGCAGGGTGAGGGCACTGGAATGCACCATTCTCTATCACACCACCTTGTTGATAAACAGAATTCGCCTCCCTGCGGGAAGCCTTGGTAGGGACCGTCCCACCACACACCTCCACTGCGCAGAGCAGGGCGCATTAAGTGCCAAGGCGCAAGCGCTGGTCCACCAGAGGACCTGCGCTTCCATGGGCACACAGATGCCACTGTCCCCTCCTGCAGGGATTCTCCCACAGGCACCTGCACAGCCCAGCCAAACCAGGAACCACGCGTGGGCCAAGCAAGGGAGGCTAGATGGGGGCATCCCACTGCACTGCACCTGCAGGTGGAGGAACGCTACTGCGCACACTTAACATGTCAGAGGTCAGCCAGCAGCTGAGACGTGCCTCGCAAGACTACCTGCCAGAGCACAGATCCTCTCTGTGAGCAGTTCCCCCGCCCATGCAGTCCCAGCCACAGATGGCCATGGTGCCCACCACAAACACCAGTTACAAAGCTCACAAGATATGAACAGCAGAACACTGAACTTGGGGGTTGCTTTGTTTTTGCGTTGTTTTTTTATTGTGGTTAACTGCAAGCTGTGGATTGAAAGCGAAGATACTTATTTTCAAAACTGAGCGATTTAAATTTCATGAAATAAAATAACGTTTTTTTTTTAAATCACCTGCTTCGTTCTGCTTGGCTTGCATCCCAGCATGGACAGACTCTTCAGCCACATTTATCTGTTGGTGTGAATTAATCTCATGTGAAAGTGATCTTACAAAAAGTAGTCCTTATCTAGTAAAGGTAGCTACTTACCATCATTTTTTCATCTCCCAGGACTTTTCTAAGTATACTTAAGATTTCAAACTCAGCACTGAAAGATAATTTGATTTTTGTTGCTTCTGTTTTGTTAAGAATAGCAGGATCCTTCATGTAAATTTTAACGATCTTTTCTCCATAATCCTCTGGGTAAAAAAAAAGTTAAATCTGTTTAGAGCAAGACATTCAGTCTATCACTCCAAAAACTTTTGAATAAGTGTTTGGGGTTTTTTTTGTTTGGTTTTGCTTGGTTGGTTTTTTTTTTTTAAACTGTCTCTTTTACAACTTGCCCATGCATTTCCAACTACCCTGTTCACCCATTTCTTTCTTATTGATCTAGATGATTATGCTATTCCCTAGCACACCTATAAACTGACCCCTCAACATGTCCTGCTTGGGTAAGGAGGGTAGGTAACTGTGCAGAACAGGCCCTCAGACAGTCCAAACAGAGCTGGTGCGAGGGGACCATTAAAGCACATGACAGGGAGCAGAGAAGACACAGGAACTCTCTTCAGCAGTGCTAAGATTTTAGGTTTGCTCCCTATGTTTTGTGGGCCCACATCCAAACATAGGATAATGCTGGTTGGAAAACCTTACCCTTCAGGCTGTAACTGCTGACAGCTTCTTTCGACAGCCTCACAGAGTCCCAAAGAGCACCCTTTGAAAACCAAAGCCACCACATCAGAAGGGCTGAGTGAGCACACGCTGCATTAGGGCTAACCCAGGGCCACGTGGGCTTTACTGATACCTCATTACTGTCCACATAGAAAGTCACACTCTGGCTACCAATGTTGAAGTCAATCCAGAACTCCTCCAGCTTCTCATCCGATGGCTTCTTCACCTGGAGAAGAACAGCTGTGCTGCCATTCCCAGAAAAACCCCACAACAGCTGTCTCAGTCTCAGTTTTCTTTAACAAGATGAAATTGGAAAAAGTTGTCCTACATGTTTGTACACATATGCATACCGTACAGAAATAAGAGCTGGGATCAACTTGTGAGTTGCCAGCTTACCACTCACCCCACCATACCCAGAAAGTCAGACGGGGCTCTACATCAACCAAGGGAAAAGCAATGCACAAATGCTCGCATGTTTGTGGCAGGAGAGTCTGTGAAAGTTTTCTCTGTTTCTGAGCACTTGAAATAAGCAGAAGCAGTGGAACTTGGTTTTGATTCGATAAAATGGTCAGGAATGGTGCCACAAATGCATTTACTTAAAGACCAGTAAAGCAAACGGCAGGATCTGTAACTGAGACTATGACCTCCCCTACATGGGCACGATGCTAATCTTGTTTTCTGGCAGCCCAGGAGCAGCTCTGCCAGAGGAATCAGAGTTGTCCTGTCCTCCTGTTTCCTATTAGAGATCTCTCTTCTGTCATCACCATGAAGAGAAGCACTGCCTCTATCTGGCTGATACTGCTGCTGACTCTGCTTTTGTAATTTGGGAGGTAAGTGACAAACAAGAAAACTTTCCAACTAGAACAGAAGGTTAGACTCTACACTCCAGAACATTAAGCTCTCTAATGAAAAACAGGGAGGGGAAAAAAACCCACCTATACCACAGAAAGTAACATTTTAACAGCAGTAAGACTGTAGGGAAGGTGTCACAGCGTTAAGGACTATTACCTCGTTTGCATCAGCAAAAGCAGATATGCAAGGAAATGAATAGACTCTGGAAGAAAAGCAGACTTCATGTGATACATTCAACACCAGAGTTCAACTTTATGAAAGAAAATCATTAAGATGGGTTACTAATCTGATTTCAAAAAAAGAATTAATAAATTCCTAGAAGTAAATTAAGCTTGGAAAAGCTTAGAGAATACAGTATTTTAGTAATGCTGCATTGTCTTCATTGATTTTACTTTCAAAAGAACCACCATTAAAATGAATGAAATCTCTGTCTTAAGAACTTAATTATTCACATTCGTGATGTAAATCCTTCAGGGTTTTTTTAATATAACCCAGGTCAGTTTACAGTCCTAGATTTTCCTCTCGGCACTAATGACGGCACCACTTTATTCTGTTGGTTCACAGCTTACCTTCTTCCATCCCCAAGCCTTTCATTTAGCTGGTTAAGAAATTTTCTGCAGTCCTTCAAGACAAATGACATCTTATTAAAAATCAGGCTACATTTCCTTTGCAAAGTTATTTTATTGGGCTGTGACCTCTACTCCAGTTAAAAGCTTAAACTAGTCAGTGTGATGCCAAAGGCCACTGGGGAAGAAACACTCAGAGTGCTACAAATGGTTGGGCCCAACTTATGGCCAGCAAGCCTCCAAACCTAAACCACAAAAATTAACTTATTTATGTTTTAGAAGTAAAATAATTTTGAAGCAAGAGCTATTTTAACAATATGCCATTTTATATTTCCTAGATTGAAAAAAAAAACAAACCTCACCATCCACAAATAACTAACTTTGTGTATTTATAAAACCAATTTTTTAGGAACTTCTTACAAGGACATCCTAACTGAACTCAACCAAAACTAGCCCCTATACAGACTTGTCAGGTATGTTTTCAAAATAAGGACCCTCACCGTCTCAAATTCTCTATCCTTGATCTCTTTGAAAGCTTCAGCAAGATAGCTATCTTCAAACCAGTGGTGAACAAGGTCATCCCTCCATTTTTTTGTCATTAACCTACAAAGTGCTTCTGAAAGGGCAACCTGAAGGTCATAATCTACATGGTAAACATAAGCACAGGATGAATATCCCCTTCCAGCATAACAGAGGCTTATAGCATTGCTACAAGTATACCGTACAGTTGCATTCATCAGCAAGCTTCAGTTTCACCTAGGAAAACAGCAGAGGGTAAGAGCCAAGCATTAGCTCCAGGCTCAGTGAGGTCGAGGTGCGGAGCACTGCTAACCATAAGACACAGGCATGCATTGGGAGATGTTTGTGAGGATCAGGGAGGGGATGAGAGCAAAGCCTCATCACCAACTCACTCCAATTCAGTTCCATTTGACATACAACGGTAACACCCTAGAAAGGGTTACTGCCGGGAGAAACCAATCAAGATTTCCCTCAGGAGGCTATAAACCTTATTGACTGAAGTCTGTCCACATTGTGGCAAAGTAGTTTTCAAAAAATAAATTTTAACTAACAGCAAGCATATTTTGTAAACATGTACATAAAGCTGATCTAATTACATTTCTGCATACATCAGTTCAGCTTTTCTTATTAGGTAATATGAATTACTAATACTAACCAGAAAGAACTAATGCATTGTTGCATCTAACAATTTTTGATTAATATTTTCTTAAAGTACCATCTGATTTTCCTCCCCAAAAATCAACTATCTATAAGGAAATAATTTACATTATAATTCATCTTTAATAAATAAGCAGATTAAGTAAAGCTGGACAACCCCAGCTTCATAAAAATAACCACTAAGCACTTCTTACCACCAACCTCCAGTATAGTTTTTGCAATGTCTTTCCTGAAACAACATAAAGCAATGAGTTAAAGTGGAAATAACTTTAACTCCTGTAGCTAAACACCATCTTCCTGCAACAAGATTTGGAGGGAAAGCCACTTACGTGAGTGAGCACATCTCTTCAGACAGAGGGAATTTCTTTCTCTCCTCCCGCGGGACACTGTCGAGTATAGAGTTGAGGGTCCTCAATGCCTTTCCCCCCACAGAGGAAGGAGTAGAATAGGAAGGGAAAGAATTCAGTAACATGTTTTTTCACTTTTTTTATCTAATCACACACACTTGCGTGTGCACATATCTGTATCTTCTTCTCCTAGTAAGAGTCTTACCTCCTGACGCAGAGCACAGCAAATATCTGCTTCTGTCACTAGATGCCCTAGTTCAGGTAAAAATAAATTCACCAGCTCTTTCTTCCCTAGAAAAATCAGTTGAAAGGTTACAAGCTAGCAACAAGCTGGTCCATATAAAAGATAGTTGAAGTAACTACAGTTTGTGGTGTTGAAGGAATAAGAATATCCCAGCTGGGGATTCAGTTTTAAACAAAGCTTCAACCTGGCTAACTATTGAAATAGGTACAGAAAGGAGAAGCTACTAAGTGCAACAGATAAATCTGTAAAATACAGCTTTTGACTAAGTCAAAGCAAACCACTAGAACATTAGCCAGAAGACACTCATGCCCACTCTCCTCCCGCTAGAATAAGCTACAAGGACGAATAAGCTCAAGTTACCAGGCCCACAATCTAATGCTTTGTTTTTACATGACTAGTGAGCCTGGATGTCTGGGCACGTGGATACTTGCTCTTTCTGAAAGCACCTGCTCCCCTGCCCTAATGGAAAGCCAGCTGCAGCCACAGACAACATCTTGCCACTGAAACGAACGAGACACACGCAGACATCCGTCCGCCTAGTTAGGTTGGCAGAAGGAGTTACCATGTTATTCTGTGGAGGTGGTTGCCTTCAACAAGGGAATAACATCTGAAGCCACTAGGAATAGATGTGCAAGAGCAGACTGTCTAACCTTAAGTCCTTTCAGAAGCACCACTTACTCTGAGCAAGTGAAATACTTGATGTGGATTGTTTAAACAAGATACCACAACTAGTTGTTTTTTTTTTTTCCCCCAGCATATTCAAAACAAGCAAATAAAGAGAAACAATAAAATGTTTTGTACACCAACATAAATGTTAATGAAAGCTAGCTGGCGGGAAATTAGGAGGATTTAAAGAAAATATTGCAGAGGGAAGGAGGAGGTAGGGAGTGGAGGGGAAAAGAGAAAGGGAATAGAGTTCAAGCAGAATTAAATAATGCGCTCCTGAGACTGAGATTCAGGATTTCAAGGAATAGAAAGAAAAGCAATACTGACCTTCATTACTACACCTGCAAATCACCTGATGGAAAAAGTAAAGGAAGCCTCCATTAACACACCACAACCCAAGAACAGCCGTACTCAAAGTGCCGAAGCATTTATGCCCCCACTGTCACACCTTTCAGGGGCTAAAATAACATAAAACATTACTGTACCCACATCAGGAAAAGCAGTGCCACCTGATACAGGTATATCATGTATGGTCACCCCGAGCATACAGGTTGGCATTATGCAGGGACAGTAAAGGGAGCAAAGCACCCACTTCCCCCAGGGATTTCAGCAGCACTCGAGTGTGCAGAGCCTGCAGGTTCCCTGGAAAACCCACATCGTGGCACCACTTCATTACTTTTACTGCACATATGGGCCTATGTAGAAACACATTTTATGTTAACACATAAAGTACCAGATATCATAGCATATGATATCTGAAGGATGTCAAAGACTACTGAGGAAAATTAAAAATAATTTTAAAAAAATAACTACTACAACACAAATAAAACAACACTTCATCCTCCACAGTGAAAGCATATGGAAAAAGTGGACCAGGAAGACAAAGAAATCAAATTTTGACAAATAAGTAGAGTGTTTAATTTTATTGTGGTTAGTAGAGAAAGAAGAAAATTTTATTTTGCTCAAATACTTTTTCTCAAGTCTCCAGAAAAGAGTCCTAAGTATTCAACTAAATTCTGATGCAAAAAGTGACACAGTTCTGGTAAGCTACAGGCAAGACTAGGGGAACAGCTTGGGGAAAGAAGCTAAACACATTCTTCCTACTGAAAACTTATGTCACTAGGCCTCCAATACTTTTAAAGTTATGAATATTTAAAATAGAAACCTAAATGAGAATTGTAAGCAGTTCAGATTACTCTTTAGAAATAAATCATCCGTTTCAAACCACAGCAGGAACAAATTGCCAAGACCACTGTGGCAGACACATTTGCATGTAAGGTGCAGCTCAGTGGCAGTATCTTGGGTTTTAAAACAAGGGCTTCAGCACAAAAGCTTTTGTTTACAAGATGTGTCAGAACTTGCACATTTTCCTGCAAAAACAAACACTTGACTTCACATTAGAAAATGAACAAACACTGCAGCCCTTTGCCACCCCATGGCAACTTCTCCCAGGTGCATCAAATCTCAGCCTAACGCCAGCCCAGAGCAGGCTCCTGGGCCCTGCCTGTCCCCACCACCTGAGGTGCATCCCTGGCTCAGTCCTAGAGCACAAGGTCTGCTTAACTATTTATTTTTTAATAGAAAGCTGTTTGTGAACAACGGCTTTCTATCCAATAAAGGCAGCCCTTCTGTCCCCTTAATACACGTACATACCAATGCAGAGTCAAAGAAGTCTTCAAGAAGCAACATCAAAAATTTATTCTCATTTGGGTCGATGAGAGTCACAAATGCTCTTGCTCTTTCAAACCAAGACACCAGGTAAAAATTAAAAGAATCAGTTAAAACCTGGGAAGAAGAGTTCATAATCCTTAAACTAAATAGATCTGCAGGAAACATTATATACATAGACGGGGTTTTTTAAGTCCTTGAACTTCAGAGTCATGTACTGTGTCGAAAGCTACACAGCATTACGGAGCTCAATTTTGCTAGGAAGACAACATGAAAAGTACCACCTTCACACCCACTCAGCAGGATTTATTTCCCTCCTGTCATTCTTTCTTATCTCAAGGCACACACTCCTGGTGCTCAGGACCCTCTTGACAAAACGCACGGTGTTAGTAGCATCGTAACTCCTATGGAAGTTTCTAGAGGACTTCAGTTCTCAGTGCAGTATTATTTTAAAATCCATCAAGCTTTTTCAAAGTAATTATTTTAATGCTTTATGTTATTAAACATATTGCATAGCATCACACACCTGTGGCTAACTAGAAATCTATGCTTCACTGGAGATACAGAGCACAGATTATTGAAATTTCGTTAATAATCTCTTCATACAGAATTTTGAGCAACTGTATCCCTGAAAAGCATGATTACACGGCAGGATTATAATGTTCTGGACTGAGGACTCCTTGGTACAACTCTGCTAGCAGAGAGCAAGTGTTAACTGTTCCTTCCCAGCTACATTAGATCCAGGTATTACTCCTCTGAGGCACAAGTGCATTTCTGCTACTACCAGTATTACCAGCTGAAATCGGTATTGTGCCATTAGAAGATAAGATACAATTTCAGATTGAATGCATCTGGTCTACTATGTATCTAAAAAGGGACCTTCATAAAGAGTATGTCAGTTTCCAAAAATATAAAAACACAAACTTCTCATCAATTCTATTCCTAAAATTGTATTTTGCTGGAGCACTTAAAATGTATTTAGAAATTCTATATAATTTCACAGATGGGGCTCATTGAAACTCATCCTCTCCTTCCACTGTCAGCTTTAAAAAAAAAAAACAAACCACAAACCCATTAACTCACGATAAGGTGAAGCTGTGATGTTAGCTGCTGTACTGAAAGTAATGCAATGAAAGTAAATATTTTTCCCCACTCAGCTCATGCAATATACTAAAACCCATATTTTTTTTCTGTGTGGACAACAAGCCATCCTCTACATTCTTTTCCTCATGCGAGCAACCTTAAATCACATTAGTAACTTGTATATGGTATTATACTCATCTTTTCTACCAGTCCTTGCTCAATAAACAAACTCCTCCCTTCTTGAAGATCATTTTTTAAGTACAGCTGTATACATTTTAGCAGCAGCGAAACATTCAGGAATTCATTCTTGTCCAGTTCCTACAGCAACACAGAGCACCGTGCTTTATTAGTCCGATACACATAGAGCTGGGTGCTAAGATGGTTAAGATTATTTATGGTACTCACCTTTCTCAGTGCTTTGTCTAGCTGGCCGAAGAGAGATTCGTTGTATTTCTGGAGAGGCTCTATTTCTCTCTCCTCAAGCACTCCACTTATTTTCTGAAATCCCTTCCCCTCAAAAGCATCAGTGAGAAGCGATTCGAGCTGTGGAGGGAAAGGAAGCAAACAACTAGCGATTAAAATAAGGGGGCGTTTGAATTGATACAGCACTGATTTGAGAAAATACTTGTGATGTTATTTTAAAAGTTGTAGGCTTTTTGTGTATTTGGTTTTACTCTGTTTGTTTATTTCCATTTTACTGTTACATCTAAAGGTGAAACATCAGTCTTAATCTCCAACAGAGACAGGACTTTCAAAACTGAGTAATCTTAAAGGATGCTGAATAAGGAAATAAGCAACTCCTTCAGTGCACTCAATTTGTAATTCTTACCGTGTCCTGCAACTATTACAATCATTTCTTCCCACTTACTAAAGAAAAGATTATGGGGTCTGCTGCACTTCCCCCATTACATTAAATTACTAAAAATTGTAGGTCATGCCATATCCACTTAAGAATGCACCTTTAAGTATACATACAGCTATTTGTAAGATAAAACTAAGGATACATTTAAAAGATATTTACATAGTCTTCTCCTCTGGCTGCCATGTTGCTGTTCACCTCTCTATTCCATTCTTCACCTCTTTCTTCCTTTAAAAAGGAAAAGAAAAATACAGAATAAAACCACTTTTTCTGCCCAGAAGATAAAGACTCACCCTCTCTCCCAAAAAGCCATTTTTCCTTCCTTATTTCCTAAGGAAAGTTTCAAAACCACCCCACACTTCCAAACTGGAGGTTTACCAAAGCTGCAACCAGGAGAACCTGTAGCAGGGCCCCCATGGGATCCCACGGGGCATCCTATCCCTCCACGCCCCCCCAGGGAGCAGCTCTTACCTGGGCCATGGCACAGGGGGCTCCAATATGCAGCTCCAGGAAACAGGTGGGGGGGAAGTAGAAAATGCTGGGGCTGCTTCACTCCCTTCCCAACAACCCTTACACAATCACGGTCTTTACCTTTGGATAAGCCTGTGTTTGGGGCAGAGGAGAGACACTACCAGAGCACTTCCCACAGCTCCACTCTTCTCTCCTCAGTAAATCCCATAGAGAGGAAACAAAACAGAACAAAACAAAACAAAAAAAAAAGGCGGGGGGGGGGAAGCTAGAAGCTGGTTTTCACACTAAAAAGCTGCACCTGTGCAGCAGCTCAGAAGGGCCCCTCTGCATCCAGGTGATGGGGTTTAAAACCCCATCCCAGCTGATGGGTAGGAAAGAGGAGTGCAACACCCACCCCAGCGGGGCAGCTCTCTGTCAGGGGAACCACAGCCAGTGTTTTCTGCTAGAGGCTGGTTTTTAATTTGCAAAACTAAGTGTAAGTTCAGTAAGTTTTTAGAGGTGGGCCAGAAGGGGATGGAAGCAAATGCAAAAATTGGTGAGAACAGGTGGGATCACTTAAAGGATTATAGCAGCACTAACTGTTCAAAGGTTCAGTCTCCATAGTATTATACATACTTTACTTCTTTTCTCTCTGTTTCTGAGAGCTAAGAGTAAACTCCCCCCTCCCCCCCGCCCCCAAAAAAAAAAAAATCCTCATCGGCTACTTCTTCCTAAAAGAATAAAGTGAAAAATGCTACCTGTAACTTCCTAATAAGTTAAAACAGGCTGATCAATAAGACGGCACTGACCCTGGTTTTTGCCTTTTAAACCTGGCGTCACAGAGCACGGCGTGAAGGGAGAACATGCTTAATCACTCTTAATTTGTTAAAATCCTCTTAATTTGTTAAAAAGAGCAGGTGCGCGCGTGCATTTAAGGAAGCGCAGGGTGGCCCCCACGGCCCCCTTCAGCCCCTTCCGGGGGCTTCTCAAGCCGAAATGCAAGCGGAGCGGCGCCCGGGGACCAGCCGGGTCAGCCTTCCAGACCCCGCTCAAATCTGTGGGGGTCACGGCCCCCGGTGCTTGGGGGGATCCGAGCAAGACCCCCTCGGCTGCACACACCCCCCCACCCCCGCAGGCAACCGCAGCGGAGCCCGCTTGGGGGGCGGAGGGGGAGCAGACCCTGCCCACCCCGGGGTGGGGGGACACAGACAGGGCGCTGCTGCCCCGCCTGCGGGGACGGCCGGGACCCCCCTCCCCCTCCTCGGGGGCGCCACGAGCGCATAAAAAAGCGGGAGCCGCCGCCCGCCGCTGCCCCCCGACATGAAGCTCACCTGGGACATCAACGACCCCAAACTGCCGCAGGTACGGGGCGTGGGGGGACGGGGACGACACACGGACGGACACACGACACAGCAGAAAACCCTCCGCCGGCTGGGCTGTAACGCGAGGGTGGGGGGGCCAAGGGGAAAACGTCCCCTCTGAGCAAAGCTTCGTTTTATGGCTGGTTTACTTTTCCCGCGCCTTTTTATGTGTAATTACGTGGGTGCGGATGGGCTGCAACAGTCCTTACAAAATGGCCTGTAATAACAATATGGATTTGATACGCAGCTTTGGCCAGTTGTGTATGGACTCCTAAAACAATCTTCAGCTCCACTGTTTGGCCAGTTCCCTTCTCCCTCATTCCCCACTTAAAGAAATGTTGAAAAGAAGCTTGGATCGACTATTTTCCACTACTATAATTCAAGCTACCTAAGTATTTAATCAATTTGTTGGTGTGGCATTTTATTGTCAATGAGCACTCTGCTTCTTTCTAGTTGTGAGCTCTAAATGCGTTGTTAATTCACAACTTTTTTTCATCTTGGAGCCTATTGAATTGTAGGGAGTCCATGCAATCGTAGAATGGCTTAATGCTGTAAATGCAGGTAGCTTAGCTGCGTTCGCTGGGATTGCTCACGTGTGGTACATATGTACGTTAAACGAGTGTTGCAGGAACTCTTTACTTGCACCATAAATATTTGGAGTTTAAAATCTTAGTGATTCTTTAACTGCCCTGGTAATTACATTTGGTAAGGAACTCCAGAAAGCCAGCGACATCACAAATTGAAATATTCTTTCTCCAAACTACTATATATACATTAGAAGTATCTTTGGAATGGCAGTTTTCCTTATTACTTGGTAGAAGCCTTATTCAACTTACAATAGGTGCACTATAAGAAGCCATTCCTTAGCTAAAATTTCTAGTTTCCAGCCTGCAGGTGCACAAACCCGTGATGAGGAGAACTTCATAGCAAGTGTGAGTGGGGCAGCTTCTGTCCTGTCGGGGCACATCTGGTAGACCACTCATTCAGTTCTGGTAACAAGGCTGACCTTTTGCAGCTGGGTAACCTCACTGCAAAGAGGCATCTGTGGTGACAGACCATGTTATTACAGATCATGATGCAAAAGAGGAAGGATCCTGACTTTCTCTTGAAATGTGGAAGCTCAGACTGCCTTTTCCCTTTAATAGAGCATTTCTGAATAAGCTAGTCTTTCAGTAATTTTTTTTTTTACTGCTGCTTGGGTGGTCATAGAAAAAGGCCTTTTTTTCCCATTATGTATTTTTTTAACAGGGCAAAACCCTCAGGTTGTGGTATCCCGCTAATATTGTCTTGCTCTCCTCCTCGCTGCCTTGCTCTCTCAACCCGCTTGCCCTGCCGCAGGAGCCCAAGCACTTCGATGCCTTCCAGGAATGGCCCGACGGCTACGTGCGGCTCATCTACTCCAGCGAGGAGAAGAACGCACAGAGACACCTCAGCGGCTGGGCCATGCGCAACACCAACAACCACAACTGCCAGATCCTCAAGAAGTCCTGCCTGGGGGTGGTGGTGTGCGCCAGGAGCTGCGCGCTGCCCGGCGGAGCCAGGCTGCAGCTTCGCCCCGCCATCTGTGACAAGGCTCGGCAGAAGCAGCAAAGTGAGGGGCGTCCGAAGAGAGGCAGGGTGCCCGAGGGACCCGGCTTCTTTCAGCAGGCTTGATTTCTAAACTGGGATCACCCACTGCAAAGAGTGTGATGAATATATTTAGTTCTACGTTTCATCAATGTCTGTCGGTCTGTAAATACTTTGGGGGAAATGGATCTGCAATCCTTTTACCCATTAGCATTTATATCAAGTATACAGCGCTAGTCCATACCGTTAGTTTACGCTCGGTAGTCTACATTGCATTTCCTTGGATACCGTATTTTAATCTGAATTTCGGTGGAGGCTGCTCTTGAGCTCTGTTTACTCTCAGGTGACACCATCATCTTTAAGCAGTGTCTTCAGTAGTTTCTTTATCTCTATTCGCAGAGAAAGCCTGCCCGAACTGTAACTCAGCCCTTGAGCTGATTCCTTGCCGAGGACACAGTGGCTATCCAGTCACTAACTTCTGGAGGCTCGATGGTAAAGCAATATTTTTCCAGGTAAAAAGCATGCATACACATGTGCACAAACACACATCAATTATATCTATATATATATAAATTATATCTATACGTATATAGAGAGATATTTCTTCCGCATCCCCTTTTTTTCCTCTTTTTTTTTTTTTTTTTGTCTAACACTGAGCATGGTGAGCCCAGTGGAGTTGAGGTCCATGACTGAATTCCTCTGTAGTACAAACATGGCAAGAACAAATAAAATAATAATACTTAAGTGTCTTTCTAAAAGCAGTACTTGAGGGTTAAATATATTCAATTTTAATTATAACTTCATTATAGGTGTCTAAAATTCTCGGGTTTACAGTACACAAATATAAACACAAAGGTTGTCCTGCACCCTGGCATGTCTGGCGACTGAATCTCACCAAGGACCTAATATTTATTTCCTGTTAAAATAAATAAATGGGGAAAGGAAAGCCTTACTTAAATTGCACAAGCTGAAACGTGACAATTCTATTTCATGTGACAATAACAATTGATTTTTAAGATAATTTAAAAACTTGCCAGAAAAAAAGAAAATTTAGAAAGCTAAAATTTGAACTTGCATGATGATTTGTTCTTTTTCAGCACATTAGGACAAAAAGAATCACAAAAAGCTTCTGTTCTATGAGATTATATTCTCTGCTGGATGATTTCCCCCTGACCCACACTGCAGTGAATTCTGTTCTCCAGTCAGTAAATGGAAATCAAATGGCCACATCCCAAATTTCACCTGTTTTTTTTTTTTTATTAGTAGTAGTACTAGTAGTATTCAGATATCCTATAACAGACATACAAAAACTGAGGATTTTTACCATCAAAATAGTAAATAAATCCTTGCTTAGAAGTTAATTTTTACTTGAGAAAGGACAGCATTTTAAAAGCAATTTTAAGTTTCCTACTTTGTATTAGGGAGGTCCATTTAGGGAAATGTAATGTGTAGGGACATGTGGAATATATCATTTTATTATATACCAGTATAGCTTTGGATGCATAGATCTGCATATCCACATGTGTTTCGCTAGCAGAGCATCTTTGGATGGCTTTCCAGGGTATACTTTTCAGTCCTCTTCAGGAAGGTGTTCACTGGTTTCAGAGTAGAGAATATTTGTCATCTGGTAGTGTGAAACCTCTTTAATGCCTATTTATGCTGTTTTTAGTGGTGGCTGTTACAAACAAGAACCGAGATCCTGGACTGCAGAAAATGAACCAAACTAAACTTAAAATCTTTTTTTTTTATCTTTGGTTCTAATCAGCTACTCCTGAAAGTAACATAGGTTACACCTTTGCTCCTTCATCATCCAGCCTTGCACCTCTGCAGTTGTCGCTGACTTCTCCCTTGCTTTTTTCCTTCTAGCTACCTGCAAATCATGATTCATTTTATTCATTTTTAAATGTAATCCCTCACTGTTTTAGTTTCTCCCCCCTGTTCTCTCGTGCCAAACCACAGACCATGCTGTGGCTACCTCTCCTACTCCTGCATTTTCTCTTCTTATCCCCTTCTACCTCACATCTAATTCTTTGTTAAACCTAATTTAGGCTAAAGGAGTCCACGACCACCCCAGGCCAGAGAGCAAACTGGAGGCAGAGGCAAGACGAAGTGCAATTAAGAAACAAATGTCCTTCTCTCACCATTCCCAGAAAAAGAGACCTCTCAACCCAGAGGTAAGTCAAGATTTTTTTAGGCAATTAAAAAGGTGTCATGAGTATATACTAGGGATCCCAGGGCAAAACAAAGCTTGACACCACACTACATCTGTTCATTTGGGGCTGAAGTGAGCAACAGAGCAAGTGTTGGGACATATACATGTCTGCGGGCAGTATCGATTCCCAAATCTCAAAGATCTACTTGTCCTTGTCAGGCAGGAAGGTACCATGACAGCGGTGGTTACGCCAATAACCTACAGAATCTGCCCTGCATGGATGGCCCAGAAAGGGTTGGTATCATCACAGACACCAATTTTTCGATTTCAGCCCAGTCTTACCCTTCACTGCAAAACGCTGACCTCTACAAAGCACCTTACGACTCAGCCAGCTTCCAAGAGGACCAGCTATCGCCATACCCAAAGTGCCCCAATCCAAGGATCTACATGCCCAGGCCATGCAGCTATGAGTTTGGAGTTCCCACCTTTATAAGCTCCAACCCTTACCCAGCATTTTACAAAGATCTGACAAGTCCTGCCATCGATGCTGACCCCCTTGGTTTGAATGGATCTCACTACAATGCTGTGACCACCCATGACAAGAGCTTTGATAACCCTGGCAGACATTATGGACTGAAAGCACCTTGGGGGAAAACTGGCAGCGGAGACCGGAGTGACTATGGACAGATGCAAATGAGTGCTAACCACCCTTACTACGGTGGGGACTACCCCTGCAGGTATGGTCCCAGCCCTTCTCCCATAGCCCCACCGTTGCAAACCGTCATCACAACCACCACCAAGGTGTCCTACCAGGCCTACAAGCCATCTGCGCTGAAATACAGTGACAACCTCTGCGATATGAAAAATCTTCAGAGCTACGCCCATGTGGCAGAAAACGTCTCAGGTGCTATCTATTCAGGAATGAAGATTCAGGAAGACTTTGGGATGATAAAGTCAGCATTGCTCTACCAGCATGACCCGCTCCCCACAAAGTCAGAACCAGCTGAGAGCATGGAGACCTATCGGTATGGGCCACCGCTGGGGAACAGCTATGCTGAGCACGAAGGACAGACCTTAAGGTTTGAGAGTGCTGAATATTGACTAAAGGTTGCCTAAATGGTGCATACAGGCAAATGGGATAATATATTCTTGTGCTGACCATGTGCATGCTAAACCCAGTGGTTAGTGGGATTTGAGGAGAGACGAGGAAGCAGTACATCACAACAGCTTATCCCCCAAAAATGCCTTTCTGGAACTGTGCTGAGTGAAGCGTGTTTTGCACAAAATTTCAAAACAGCCCCACCTAATCTCTAAAACGGCCCAGGGAGCTGAGCCCAAGCATGCCGGGGCGAAGGCAGCGTGGAGGCACAGCACCCCTGGAAGTCAACAGCCTCCTCAGGCAGGGGATGAGATCCACCTGTAGCCACAACTGCCAGACACCTCCAGCTTTGAGAGGAAATGCTCCACCTTTAAAAAAGAAAATGCTTACCAGGTAATGGAAAAAAGGATGAAGGAAGGTGGCTATAGATTATGGTCAACTGAAAAAAAATTACAGAAAATGAAAGAAAGGAAAGAAATTATAGCGAGGCAGTTTGCTGAATAATTCACACGAATGGTCTGTTCACCTGCCATGATCCATCTGATGAATGGAAAGACCAGCTAGGTTTCTCTGAAATGAGAGATGAAAAACCTACACACTAACTTCATGTTGCTTTTTGATCCCCTGAGTCAAGAGTACAGACTGTCCAGCCTCTCTGTGCAAGCGGGAAAGCCCAGGCACAGACCCACCACCACCAGGAACCAACACCCTGCAATACTCAACCTGGAGGCAAGAAGGCTGGGGTGACCCCCACCAAGCATGCCCGGCATCGTGTGGGTGTCAGGGTTGCATGTGTGGTCCTGAAAACCATTTGCAGTGAAACAGCTTTTTTTCTGCAAGCTGATCAAATCAATACTGTGCAGGTATTCCTGCAGAAACTCGCTTTACCCACAACTACAACTCCTCCTGTCTAAAACTGCAACACCCTAGCTGCTTAGCAATAAAGGTTAGTGCTGAATGCACCTTCTCTGGTTGCCTTTCTGCTCTGCATCTCCGTTAGATCTTTCTCCTTCTTCCAAGGGACTTCTCCTAGTCATTTTTCTCTCTGCAGTCATAACTCCCTATGACAGCACTGTTCTGGAAATGAAGCAACCAACAAACTGAGAGGTCAAAACCATTTCCAGACACCCTGAGCTAAACAAAGAAAACGTAAGGACTTGCATCTCCAGATTCTTAGTGAATTGAACTAATTCTCCAGTAGTCCAGGAAGGAGGAGGAATGGAGGAGCACTACTGGTTTAAAACTTGGGTACTTTGAAAGCTGCCTAGTGCCAGGGAATGGAACCTGTACCCAGACCACGCGTGCTGAGCAAGGGAGCTATGTAGGCACAGGGGATTGGTCAGGGTGACAGAATGTATTAGTAGTAGTAAGTTACCAAGTATCTTTAACTTTCTAGACATTTAAATATTTCAGAAAAAAAAATCTGGGTTTTGTATATTTTTGCTATTCTTTGAGTAACGGTATGCAACTGTACCCTTTCAATAAACATGAAACGGTGGTTAAAAACGGAGCACCACTTAAACTAGCATGAGCAGCTGGCTAGTTGGCTTCGACATACAGAACCTTGTAATGCTATCATCAAACCGCTAAACAAATATTACTTGCAAAGCATGGGGTACAAACACCATATTATTATTTCTGGTGTAGTTTGTTTGGTTTTTTTTTTGCAGTTTTCTGGAAACAACGTGTATATTCTGGTATGTGAAATTGAGCCCCACAGGAACTTAGCTAACAGCATCATGTTTCAGTAGTGGATTGTTCAGCATTTTAAACATTCAAGCTGTGTGAAGCTGGAATTTACAACAAAACTAAATTAATCTGCATCTGCAGCAAGCTTAGTTTGTCTTTTAGGGTATTTGCTGTATACCTCACTTGGCTCTTGTTAAACTTGCATGGCAATCCTTCTACCAGGTATTTGAAATTACTGACAAGAACTGATTCAGGTGAGCAATATCAGTTTGATAATTGTCTCATATACTAACTTTAAAAAAAAAAACAAAACAAAAAAAAAAAAAAAAAACAACCCACACCACCAAGTTACTGCCCAGAAAGACTGATAAAAATTTTAGAGTTTGGGAATATAGAACACTACACCTGCTTACAGAATGGAGATTTCTCATCTGTACTCCAAATCATACTGAGGCATCTGGAGTGTAGAATAAAAATCAAGATTTACAGTCTTCTAAGTTTAAAAGAAACATACTGGAGGGGAATAAAGCCAAACAAAATCGCTACAAAAATCTGTAAAGCTGTAAGTTGCTCCATTTTATATCGATTTTAGAGGAGTTAAACAACCACAACTCAAGCTTCAAGTGTATTAAAACATTAAGACAAGCTGTGGGGTTTTGTGCTGTTAACTTTACTAGTATAAAACTTGTCGTTGTAGCTGTATGCTTAAATCATTATGCCATGCTCTTAAACACAGCCTTGTATGCAGAACTTTGCGCATCGGTTAAGAATATGCAGCCAATTGTGCTAAGATGCTACTTTTTGGGTGTGGGCTTAGTCTAATAAACATGACAGCTGTTTAAGCACAGTAAAAAGCTACAGTAGCAATTACCTCACCGCATCATCTGTAGCACTAGAACAAATAAAACCACTCCAAAGGTTCTTGCAGTCTTTCTTCACTTTGCTCCCCTTCATGCACAAGCATCTGGGACAAGATATCTGTGTGTTACCTTTTTCAGATAAAAGACCAGATAGATAAAGTCTAGTGCTGTACATAGTTTTCCCTCAAAAATATATAAATTTAAAGGCAACGTGAGCTTCTGTAACAGAAAAGTGAAATTGAAAGCCTCTGTGTGGGTTCATCTAGCTGCAGGATTGACTTTAAAAGCATGTTTCTCAAGCAAAACAGCACCCTGAAGAAAGATGCGCTCTCTTCAGTCCCTGAATAAGCAGCTTCTCTTCCATTAATTGTCCCCTTCAAGCGTAGTTTCTGGTCCTGCCTCAAGCACATGAGAGGAGCCCCTCGCCAGCCCGCATCCTGCACTGCAGCAGACATCTTCATCTAACAAATTCCAGTTGTTATGGCAAAGCCACAGGGGGGGGGGGGGAAAGCCGCTTTCAAACCTTGGCCACCTGTGGCTCCGGCTTCATATAGACTACAAGGGTCCTACTGAGGCAAAGTACCATCTGTCCCCATGCTGAGGCTGCCCTTTAACCAGAGCAGCAGCCTTTTAGTGGCAAACTTTAAAAGCCCAGGTGTTGAATGGATCCCTCCGAGAGACAAGAGGCTGCTTGACAGTGTTCTTCAACCTTGTACCCACCAGATGCAGCCGTATGTCCCACATCAGATGGGTGCACCTACATGTGGGCATCATTCCATGATCCCATCTCCTCCTGCTGGGACAACAGCGCCTGGCATGCTGGTCCATGCTGTGGCCATCTGTGTCCAGCCAGTTCTGCCGGAGACCTCCAGTGGGAGTCTGAGCAATTTGTTTAGCACTTGCTCCTCTTCCAAAAGCAGGTTACCTCTGGCCTTTTCAAATACACTAAATGCTGCATACAAGGCGTGCAGAAACTTGACTGTTTTGCACCTACTGAGCTTGCAGTAGTTGATGCCCTTGCTTGGGGTACAGCCTACCATCTTTAAAGGCAGGAGCAAGTTTTCCTCCAAGGTCTAGGGTGGAAACCAGAGCTACTCTATAGACACTGATGGTGTAACAGAGCAGAATATGATCTCTGAGCCTGGAGGTTTTTTCCTGGGGGTTTTCTGGGGTTTTATTTCTGGATTTCTAGGGGGTTTCTTTGTGTCTTTTGGGGGGAAGTTGTCTAATACAACCGAGCTCTTCCCATTTACAAAAGTGGATCATGCTTCTTGAGAGAGACCATTTAGCAGGATGCACAATGCATTTTGAGAGTTGCAGGAGGCCTTCTGAAGAGATGAATTACACACTTGGGAAAATTCATGTCATTCCCACCGTTATCAGTAGGAGTCACATGCAGATAAAAAGGGAAGAATGGGTACCTCCAATGTTGGAGTAGTTCCTCCCAACATGCAGAGTGAAAAGTTAGGCCAGGCCTCTTAAAAACCCCCTGCCTGAGAAGTATTGAGACCCGTGTACGGCGGTGTCCCATGTCTGGATAGATAACTGCCTTTGGTGTTCTAGCTGTGTAAAGTAAGTAACTGCCTGTCACTCACGAGCAAAGCAAGGGCAAACCAGTTACTGTTTAGGTAGTGCTACAGTTGGGATTGTGCAAAACTGAGAATGCATTTCAACACGTCACCTCCGTGGGCTCGCGAGGGTCCATATGCAGCACGAGGATCAGTGGGATGATACAGGTGTGACTAAGTATCACACAGAAACATTGTTCATTTGACTCAAACTCATTCAAACAAATGCAAACAAAATGAAGTTTACCCAACCCCTGTTAGCTTCAACATGCATGCTGTCACTTCTTGCGATGGTGTTTAGGAGAAGCCCGTTTCTGGTACTTAGGTTAGCATTTAAGCAAAGCATCGACACCTTTATGGACCACAACCAACGAGGGTTCTTTCAACAGAAAATTAGCAGTGGGTCTGCTCGTGGTGGTGTGTAAAACGAGCAGGGAAGCAGGTGCATGAGGATGTTCTTGGAGGTCCTTCCACAAGGCTCACAAACATCATGCAGCTCCTGGGTGTCTGTTCCAGTCTGTTGCCTTTCCTTCAGTTTCCTGGTTCATAGCAAGACCACAGCACAGCACCTCTCTCACATCTTTATGACAAAATGAAGTGTTAAGTGATGGGGTTGCTGTGCTTGTCCTGCAACTCTGCACTATGTTGCAGTTTGACGTAAACACTGACGAGTTCTGTCTACAGCCTTTCTGTCTTCCCGCATGTGAAACATCGGGAAGTGTTACAGAAAGTACCAACAATTGACAGACACAAAGTCCCTGTAACAGAATTTAGACTTAGTTGCTGCAGCTGTGCAAAAATAATATTGAAATTATTTAAGCATCAGGTCCCTTGCTTGTGCCAGATCTCTTACAAGTGACTGTAATTAGACTAGAACTGCCCCAGAAGCAACCAAGAACATTGTTCTAGGGAGTCCCCAGATAAAAGCATGAAAGCAGCTGTAGCTTCCTTCCCTGCCACTGTCTAATCTCTTTGGAGAAGGGATTAGAGTTTCACAAACCAGTCTTACAGGCCACATAACACTCGGGCACGCAAGCACAGCAAGAGCCTGGGAAATCTCACGTTAGCCCCACGGCCCTGCCAGTGAAGGCAGCCAGAGGGACAGCTGTGGAAATCGGGTGGCAGCACCAGAGGAGGAGGAGGGAGCCCATCACTGGGAAGGAAGGGCAGCCGTGGGACAAGGCTAAGCCAAAGAGACGGACAGGAAAGGACACGAGGGCAGGGAGGGGACATCACAGGGCAACGGCTGCACCGTTTCCACTGCCGGTGGAGAGGTACTTCCATGCACGTAACGTGTGCGTGCAATAGCGTTCAAACACATCCTTCTAGGTGAACGCATGGCTAAATGCTTTGCTCCATATGATCAACTCCTGTTGCTTCTCTGCCTGAATTCTGCCCGCCTGGGTGATGGTCCCTTCTCCGTTCTCACATCCAGGTCTCACCTTTGAACTTCACTTTACCCGGGAGGCACCTCTGATGTTTTATTTCAATAAAGGAAATGGGCATATTCTGTTTCAGAAAATATAATGTTGTTTACTTGTACTTTCATTTCAGGATTCTATGTGTGAGTGGTCGAATCCTTTGGATTCCAGAAAACCGATTCCCATAGCCCCGTTCCACCCAGTTGACTTGAGGCAGAAGCAATTCATCTGTCAACGACGCTTAAACCATCACAAAGTTACCGCACCAGTTAATAAGGCATGGGGGGGGAGGGAGGTATAATTACGACAGCCTCCCGTTCGTGCTCAGCAGGCCTGAGCTGCCAGCTTGGTGAAGCAGAGCAGCAGATATGAATCTGAACTTCTGAAACAAATTTCTGCCTTTCCCTCCACGGTGCCACTAGCAGTTATCGTGTTGAAAAGATCTCCTCCTTTTCTTGCCCTTGGTTTCAAAAACATTAAAAAATAGGAAGTTCAAACTAATGGTGAGCATTAAAGCTTAAAATGAGACCTTGCTGCCACAGTTGCTCTCTGACTCAGCCACTAAATATGCAGTTTTTATTAACCATGCCTTCTGTACACACTGGAGAAATGCAGGTTACAAAGGAGCGAGAAACTTCACGGTTATTTTTATAATACAAATACCTATATTTTCGAAATACATATATATATATATTTAGAATACATCCAAAGTTTCTCCCCTGCATCAATATTAGCAATGTGCATTTTAAAAAAATTGCTTGCAATAAATGATGAAAGAAAAACGCTAGGGGGAAAAAAACCCTTCAGACTTCACTACAGCTATGAATATTACAGATGGGATTTTCTGCACAAATGCTAAGGACGCGGTGGGTTAGCTGGAGGCTTTATTTAACATATAATTAGCATTAACAATGACGGACATCCTCAAGACGATCTCGCGTATTATGGTGCCACCTTCAGGACACCTGTGACGCGGCTCCCGCCTTCGGGCACAGATCCCGTCTGACGGCACTTCCTTCCTCACAGCGTTCTGCCTCGCCACCGCTTCCCACGCTGGTGTTCGCCCACTGCCTCCCAGCAGGGTCCGAAAACCCTCCCGAACAGCGTTTGGACGCTGAGAGGCGTCCGTGTCCTCAACGTGCGCACGCACACCCGTGCGTATGCGGCCACGCATAGGCGCGGCCACGCATAGGCGCGGCCACGCATAGGCGCGGCCACGCATAGGCGCGGCCACGCATAGGCGCGGCCACGCATAGGCGCGGCCACGCATAGGCGCGGCCACGCATAGGCGCGGCCACGCATAGGCGCGGCCACGCATAGGCGCGGCCACGCATAGGCGCGGCCACGCATAGGCGCGGCCACGCATAGGCGCGGCCACGCATAGGCGCGGCCACGCATAGGCACCCGTGCATGCACTCCCGCGTGCACCCGCGCCTGGCCGGGCCCTCCCGCCCGCCTGCCGCGCCCCGTGCCGAGGGGCGGGGCCAGCGGCAGGTCCCTCCCACCCACCGCGGCCCCGCGCCGTCGCCCTGGCGACGCGGCAGAGCGGGCCGGTGGCGGTTGGCGGGCGGGCCGGGGGCTCGGCGGCGGTTGGGCGGGCGGCCGCCCGGCTGGCACCGCCCGGCCGGCACCGCGGTGAGTGGGCTGCCGCGCTCGGTGTCGGAGGGGAGGGGGCCGGTTCCCCGGCGCGGCCGGTGGGCGTCCCGAGCAGGTGGTGTCTGTGCGTGGTGGCGTCCCGCCCGCCTGCCCGCCGCCGGCGGCGGCTCCGGGGTCCCGGCGGGAACTGCCGGCTTAGGCCGGTAGCCCCGGGGTCCGCCGTCCGTCCACCGACAGGACGGCTTCTCCCGGCCCCCGGGCTGGTTTCGGGTGGGCCGGGTGGCCACCAGTGGCCTTTCCGCGCGTGTGTGAGGAGCTAGCCCGCTCCTCGGTGCTGGGCTCGGGAGCGAAAGCTCTGTCGGGATGGGAGGCGCAGCGTGTGCGGACGGGGACCCTGTCGGTGCTGGCTTCAGTAGGGCTGGTCCAGGCCTTGGCATCCTGAGGTGTTCAGAGCCACTGAGGGGAGGTGAATTTTTATTTAGGGGAGGCAGGGTGAAACTTCTAGGCCAGGCTTACCCTCCCCTTTCTACTATGAGCATGTATTGAGGGAGGAGGTACTTACCCACGCTCGGGAGGTAACTGGATGTCATCAGGTGAAACTAAAATTGGCATGGGAACAGGTGCAGGGATGTGAAAGATGAGTAGTCCGTGTTCCTTCTGGACACCACCCAAGGCTGGACTCTTGCAAGTCTAGCAGTAGGTCTCACTGAAACCATTACTGCCCTGAAACTTCCTGTACCGCTTGTTGCATTGCGGGAGGAGGTTTCGCAGGGGTGGGAAGAGGTAACCTCGCTGGCACGGGATGGCAGCATCCGGCAGGTCACTGCTGAACTATCCTGAAAAACTTGGCGTGAATCGTTTTGGTTTGAAACCACAGCTGGTTGGGAACAAAATGAAGGAAAATACTTCCAGCAAACTGGAGTTCCTGCTTTTTTTACATGCCCGGTCCTGAATGCCTGATACAAATAAGTGAAACAATGCTTTTGAAGAGACTTTTGGGAAAAAAAAAATATTTAATGCAGTTTATTTGAAGGTACAAATACTTAGGGTCAATGTTGTTAACTTTTTATTTGCAGCTGAGCAGTCATGCTTTTAAATAACAGCTGGTCTTTGATTAGAGTAATGGATTTGTAGTTAATCTCAAGAATTGGATCCACCTCTTCATGGGACCCAATTACTGTCAGCTTTAGTAATATACAGACACTACAAAGAAGGTTCTTATAGCAACAATTTGTTTCTTGGTTTGTGGGTGGGGTTATGTTTCTTTAACTTTTAGAATTTGTATCAGTGTACATTCTGTACTGTTGCAATACTGCCGGGTTTGATCATTGAGAATAGTACTATGCTCTGTGAACGGTTTTGGTGATTTCAGCAGTTACTGTAAGCAGATTGGTCAAATTGGGTTATGTTTTGCTTATCTGTGTGTGTGGCCTTTATCAGGTCATATGTGCTAGTTTATTTTAATTTGAGAGCAGCCTGTTTCAGGTGCAAATGTAAAACTTCCGGTAATGCATAATACTTGTGCAGCATAAATGCAGATGACTTGCTGTTATTCATTAAATTTTGAAATGTAAATCAGACATCTAAAATAATTTAAAATTGTTGCTAGTGCTTAAATATAATACCAGTAATATAGTAAAATTGAAAATTTGCTTAAATTATTTAGTACTTATTCAGATTCTCTAAATTGGTATAAATTACCAGATTCTATCAAGGTATTGTATTTTGTCCTCTATTTGTCCCCTGCTTTAATGCTTCCTTAATCCTGTGTGAAGAGATTACAGGCACTATGTCGTTAGGAGTATAAAACAAGCTGTTATGTACAGTAGGATTTCTCTTTTCACTTTGGGAGCTATTATGACAATCTTATATTTTAGAGCTTCATATCACTGAGGAAGTAATATATAAGCTTTAGGATGGGAAAGGCCACTTCAGAGGCTTGCATTCACTCGAAAAGCTAGACTGAGGCCTTGCTTTTCCCCAGGTTGCTATAAAATAGAAAACTGAACTGCAAATTCGAAAAAAAAATAGAGACCACAGAGAGAAAGACTGCACACCTGAGCTGGGTATGTGTGGTGCAAGTACAAAGTGTGCAAAAGTCTGTTGTAGTGAAATATGAATCTCTAGATCATTTACATTCTAACTCATCGTGCTGTGTAATTCCAGTAAGAGCGAAAGAAGCTCCTGGCCCCAGTGTCACACCAGGCTGATGAACACATGTGCTCGGCAGCCTTATTTATTCTAGTATTGGTGGACAGTGGCAGTTAGAATCTTGCAAGATCCATTGCTGTACTTCTTGGTCAGCAAACCTCTGTCACCCTCCAGCATTTCTTAGGGACTATTGCGTGCCATAGCATTGCCATAATATTGACTGTTTAGTTGTCCACAAAAGTCTTATCAATTTTTTTAGGTACTTCAGTATGAAGGAGGAATTCTCTAAAAAGTTGGAGAAGAGCTTAGAGTCGAGTGTGACACCTGCAGTCCTCTTTTCACTGCATTTGGTTCTCAGTTGGTGACGTCTCACTAGAAGAGTTCCCTCGTTTGCCTTTTTTATTAAGTGTGGGTAGGCAAGGCAACTCTTTTGTGGGAGTCGTTAGTGGAATGGCCTAGTGTGCATCAGTGTGGTGGTGAATGTGTGTGGTGCGTATGATGGTACATAAATACTGTTGTCAGGGTATGTAGTTTTCATACCTAGTTTTATGCATTTCCGCAGGGTGATTTTGACACTTCTATTTGACTACTGAAGGCATGTGCTGACATATCTGTACTTTACTTGATTGCTTTCATACCCTGAAAATTACAGTATACAGCAGAAAAAGAATAACGCAATAAAATATATTACAAAACAGAGAAAATGCACCATTGTGTCTGTGATGTTACACTACAAAGGGCTTCTGGAGGGAAGAAACACTTTATGTGATGCTGTTGCAAGTGCACATGCCGAAAAAATAGAATTGGACAAAAGGAATAATTGTAAAAGTATGTGATTAACTTACACTCCAAAAATTGCTTGGAAAGCTGATAGGATTTAGGCACCAAAATTACTTAAAGATTACTTAGAGGTCAAAACTTGAGGTTTTTGTCTAGATCGGGGTCTGTCTATTGCAAATACAGAGGCTTGCATCTTGATATTTTGGTTCACTTCATTAGAGAGCAAAAGGCTGGGCATGAAATGCTTGTGACTTCTTCAAATTTTTATTGTATGTAATGCTAGGAGTTTGGGCTAGGGACATCTTCGGCAGATTCTGCTGAATCCCCTCCAAAAACCAAGTCCTAAACAATGTACGATATTTGTTGAAACAGAGGAATGCGGGCACCCAAATCCTGTTACATTTAACTTCACTTGTTATGTGCCTGTGTATACCTATACAGAAAATGCATATGCATTTTATCATTGCTGATGCTTTAGATGGAGATGCTGTGTTTTAAAATGTGTATTATAATAGTTTCAGAAAGTTATTGCAAGATATGAGCATGTTTCTTAACTTGGCATAAACGCTTGATCATCTGCTTATTACAGAGTCAACAAATAGTCTTGTTGAAGACGTGGTATTAAAGACTAGAGTGCATGCAGGCACTTTGGGGAATAAGATATAAAGCTGAATTCCGAGAAAAACAATAGGCTTAAATATATGAAAGTCCAATTTAAAACCCAGTCATAATTCTAAGTGTCTATGATTTTTACTTTTTGTTAATCTTGTTTTTAGCTTTGTTACAGAATACCCTATTAACCAGCTAGCTTATTTTACTTAGCAATGGCTTGGGGCGGGGCTGAATAAAAACGTCTTTATATTTTGCTGTCAAACTGGTGGTTGTCTGGTGCAAAGATTATAAACTGAGATGTCCACTAGGTCACTGGCGTCTTGACAGCTGATCTAAGATTCCTCCCTGGTAACAGGAGCAACAAGGAGTAACAAGGTGCATGTTACTTCTCCAAAGAAGCAGCATTTCAAGTAATAACAGCTTAGAAACATCAGTGCTTTGCCTAGGTAGATGTTTCCTTTACACAGCAGGCTAGTCTACTCATAAGAGTAGCCTCATAAGAGGCCAGTTTTATTGCTGAACTTTGCCAGGCCTGTAAATCTCAGGCCTGTAAATCTCAGACCTGAGGCTTGTTACTAGCTGACTTTGAGTTCCTTAATCTGTTTGGACAGCCTTACCAGCCTGTAGCTAATTCTGGCATAAGGATAAGGACTACAGAGTTGCATGTGAATTCTGCATCTCCTATAAAGGTAGGCTGACAGTGGACGCCCATTGATTTGAGCTTTATTTTGCATTTTCAGACAGCAGAGACAAAAGGTAGAGATAATGCTGGAATTAGGTTAGCAGTCAATTGTCTGTGTTTAAGGATTTGGGGTACAGTGAGTAAATGGTACAGGGATTGGTGGTTAGTTTTTCTAGGCCTGCATAAATAAGTAGATGACTACTGTGAGTTTGCCTAAGTACCTCGGCATCAGTTTTTAGGATTGTGTCTAGTGGGCAGCCAGTGCTAAGGGTAGAATTAGGATTTGTGTGTAGAACCTATGGGAACTGGCTTTCATCTGAAGTGTTGGTGCCAGCTAGCATTGTGTATAATGAAAGCTAGGATTCAGATTCAAGTTTGGATCAGTATTCAAATTAAGGTTTACCTTCATTAAAAGATGAAGGTTCAACATTGTTTAATACAAATTCTTTTTCAAATTTTAATTCAGATCTAGCCTTCCATATCAACGCATGTGAGCTCTATACTTCTCTCTGCAGGCCTTGTACAACTGAACAATAAACTTAACTCTTCGACCATTACTGTGCCTAATCCTAACTGTGGCTATAGACTAAGAATTCTGTGAACTTCAGAGCAATATTTCCAAGTATATTTAAAACAACTTGATTTACCTTGGCAAAGAATGCAGCATTTATCTCACTTCTTCTACCTCCCTTCCTCACTAACTTTAAGCATAGTGAGCCTGCTTGCACTACCAATCCGAAACACGGCATTCAGACCCCAGGTTTACCATAGCATCCTGTGCAAAATTTAGGTTCTTCTGTCTGTTTTCCCAAACTTCAGCCCTGCCTTTGTAACGGATCAGGAACTTGCTGCTGTCTGCAAATTAAGAATAAGGAGTTCCATCAGAGGACACCATCCTTAAACATACTTCTCTGGTTCTAGGGAATTACGACAGTAATCTTGATTCTCCAGTCCCTGCTTACTCTAACCCTAATCCTAGACTAGGCACCTTCTGTAGCTTGAAGGATTTAAAGGAACTAGTTTACACTGAAGTGTTCTATTTAAAGAACACATATAGATCTGGGTTTTTTTGTTGTTAGATACAAATAGTAGAGTGTCTCTTTCCTAAAAAACTGTAAAATTACATATTTCCTTTTTTTATTTTAAAGATCTGTGTGAGAATGGCCATGTTCTGTCTCTTGAACTTTATATCTGGATCTCAAAGTAGCTGTAATTTAGAGGAGACTAGTGAATGTCCTGCTCTGTTATGAAAAGACATTTACCAACATAAAACAGTCTGGAAGAAAATTTGTCTGAGAAAATTGAAGAGCAGAGAATCCTTTAACAAAACAGAAGACATTCAAAATTTCATGAGCTTTTGGCTATCTGAGTCTTCAAAAAAAGAAAAATGAACCGTTACACAATCATGAAACAACTAGGTGATGGCACCTATGGCAGCGTGTTGATGGGGAAGAGCAACGAGTCAGGAGAACTTGTGGCTATCAAAAGGTATGTAACATCTAAATTCAGTAAAGGTACCTGCAAAAGATTTTCACTTTTAACTTTATTGTTGTCTGCCGTCTGTGTAGAATAGAAAGAAATGTCCCTTTTCTTTTTAAGGAAATTAACATAACAAAATGAAATTTTTTACTTAAGATGCTTAACAAGGAGATTGTGGGTCAGACTTCAGCTAACAGATCAATAGAGAGACCCATCGGTTTGTGTAAGTTACTGATTTGTCTTGGCTTATAAAATTGCATGTTGCTTTTCTTCAGTTCAATCATGCTTCCTTCTAAAAATGTTGTTAGGCTAGTACCAAAGCAAAACTGTGCAGTTGATTAACTAGGGAGTTTATTTATATCAATTGTAAGAATACCCATCTTAATAAGTAGATTTGAAATACATTCCCACCCCCAAATCTTTTTAGGTACTGCGTTAATTTTCAATTATTCCTACAGGGATAAATACCAGGTAACAATCTGGTCAGGTAAATAAAGGTTTTCACCTTGGATCTAATAAAGTTGTATTGTGCATAATCGTCAGCGTTGTCATACTTACCTAAAAAGATTACTTACAAAACAACAAAAGTTGTACTAGAGAAGTGAGGAAGTTCCCATTCTATTCCTACAGAATTGCAAGCAGGATGTAAAGCATAAGTTGAAATACCAGAAATTGTATGTCACTGAGACTTTTCTTCTCCACTTGTGGATTTACTGCAGGAAGATAATTGTGATATAACTGACTGACTTGTGTTTTAAGAATTTCTGAGAATTTCAGTTTCTGCATATACTTCTAGTACTGTTACCTAAATTAATAATATTAATCTAAGCTTAAAAAAACCCTGCAATTGATTCTTTTAATTATTTTTAGACAAAAGGAACAATATTTTGTGGGAAGTGTTTTTCATTCTCGTGATTTCAGGATTTGGAATTCCTTTGTGTGATTTTTAAGTTTGGGATTTGAGAGGGGACAGTTTTGCTTGAAGATACATTTATTTTAAATGAAAATCTTGGGTTTGAATCTCTTCGCTCTAGTTGCTAAAATTTTACAGAAACACAGCAAACAACATGACATTCACGGCCGCCTCCCAAGATCTGAGCAACACTGAATACCCATGTTTGTATCTTTGCAAGACTTACAAATAAATCTATTACACCATTATATGTAACGGTTAGAGACTGTTGTATGTATGAGTATTGCTTGAAAAAAAGAAAAGTGTTTTAATTTGGTCTTTAATAAGTTGGAACAAGTTTGTAAAAATGACTGATCAAGTCAGATGCTAAATTATAATGTGAAGCAGTCAAGATACTTCGCAGATTTCAAAAATATAACTTTTCGTGTTTCCCTAGAATGTGCAACTTCGGCACAAAGAGGTGACTTTCCTGGTTTGAAATATCCATGTTTTATGTGCAGTGTCGCTGTTGCTTTTCTTGTTATTAAGAGCACAACTGAAGTGATACAAAGGGATTTTGTGTCCCTGATGTTTCTGTAAATACCTTGGAGTATCATGGTCTCTCTGGCTAACTACCACTCTAAGAATATGTTTGCAGTGTTTAATCATCGAACATTTAAATTTCTAGCGATTATAAGAGTTGAGTTTGGTTTTAATTATGTTGCTGATGGCTGTTCTAGAATGTTTTAAATTGAGTTCAAAATACAGCTAATGCTACACTTGAAAAATAACACGTTTAGATTTTTTGTTCTAAAAACATTCTGCACTCTTCACTGAAAATACTTTATCTCGGACTTGTATTTCAGAATGAAAAGAAAGTTCTATTCGTGGGATGAATGTATGAATTTGAGAGAAGTCAAGGTAAAGTGGTGAACATACCACATTTCAAAAAAGTGTCTGGTTAGGTTTGCGTGAAGGAAAAAGGCATCTACATTGTCCAAGCATAAGGCCAAACTCTGTGAACTCTTTTAATGGGGGTGACAGATTCCACAAAACCATGGGCTGCTGGCACTCCTAGAGCTCCTCCTGCTTTGTGGAATATCCCGATATTCTCAAGCAGTGGCCATGTCTCATATACAAGCCTCTTGTCTTTGAGAGAAGGTAAAGAAATTGATTTTGGGGGGGTGGTGGTGTCTCTGTGTTTCACCATCCTGCTCTCTCATTTTACTGGTGGCCTTCTAGGTGTATATCCAGCCCTTATATCTTGTATTTGGAGCATTTGTAGAAAGCACTGGGAGTTTTGGCTAGCCAAATGATAGAATAACACTTGAAACGATGGGCTTAAATTCCACGTCATCCCATGTTTGGGGTATCTGATTTTCTGTATATACAAAACTCCCTAACAAAGGAGTTGGGTATCCATAATTTAACTTACTGGAGATTGCACATAATCAGTATCTCCAAAACGAACACCTGTAAGAGAATCCTTGTTTCATAACAAAAAAAATTGCTGGGTTTTCTTATTCAGTTCTGTGAGCAAGAGCTGTTAGAGCTTCAGAATTGTCTTTCATTGTAGGGAATTAGGTTTTTGTGTTGATCTTCACCCCAGCTATGATATAATCCCTAGAAATAGAGGTTTTAAACAACTATTAATATCGTTGCTGCTTTTCAAATTGAAATTAATTTGAAATGTATTTTCTTGTTCTTTGAAACAGATTGCAAGATAAATACAGACTATCAGATGGACATGTTTTGTAAATTCTGTGCTATAAACTGTTACATGTTAAAAATTTAGTTCTGATAAGGAATCAAAGTCACTGTCGAGTTATCTGAAGCTGTATTTTGCTCTATTGCAGTCTCTGAAGAAGCTAAATCATGCCAATGTAATAAAATTGAAAGAAGTTATACGGGAAAATGACCACCTTTACTTTGTATTCGAATATATGAAGGAAAATCTCTATCAGTTAATGAAGGACAGGTATGTCTCTTTCACAGAACACATAGTGTGCTGTCATGCGTTATGTAATGTTCTCATGCTATCTTGAAGAACACATTGGAATTTCTGGGTTTGGCTCTTCTTGCAGCCCCACTGATGGAAACAGGAGTTGCTGCACCTGCTTATCTGAGGGTAGAATTCTGCATTGCTCTGCATTACAATATTGGATATTGTAAATGCTTTTGGAAATAAGAGTTTGTTCAGTTGTTAACACAATAGTTTGCATGTCTTTGGTGTGTAGAGCCGTGAGAGAAATTCCAAATACCTCTTTTTTTTCTTTATTAGCCTTCACTTTAATGTATGAAGGATTGGATAAACTGTTCATTCTGCTTTTGGTCATGGATTTGGCTTAGGGTGGGGATGGTCATCTGCGTGTACATGCATGCATGCTCCTAAGGCAGACCTACATATGGACTATGATGTTGCAATCTTGGGCAAACAGTTCAAGCCTGCAAGGTGGACTTTGAAACAGGACCTGCCTTTTGAATAACATTTTTCTTTGCTGAATTCTTTTGCCTTTGACATGTGTTTCCTTTGGACACTGTCATGCACCTTTATCTCCTAACATGCAAAGCTCTTAGGTTCGCATTCCAAGACAGAGATTAGCACAATTTTTCCCTATAGCTGAGAAGCACTGCTCTCAATCAGGGTTCCTTTAAGGGTACCACTGGGTAACACACCTACCACAGTGCTATGCTGTGCGGTCTCTTCCTTGCTACGTTACTGTGTGTTCCATGTTCATCTGGTCAAGCACACTACTGGCCAACCAGCTGCTACAGTGAGATAGGATTATGAACCTGTCTGCAGGGAAGTCCCTCTGCAGCACTTCAAGTGAGTGAAATTAAGGCTGGCAGCAAGTGAGTTTTGAGATGAGCCAGTTGCATATGTCTTACTTTGTGTGCAAGGCTTGACGGGTCTGTTTTCATCTGTTCATGATGTGTTGTGCAAAATGAAGAAATACGTATGTTCTGAAAATACATTATTTTTTTAATTATGTGAAGTTGTTCATCTGTTCCTTCACAGAAACAAGTTGTTCCCCGAGTCGGTCATCAGAAACATGATGTATCAAATATTACAAGGGCTAGCTTTTATCCATAAACACGGTAGGTTTCATACTAGAATTTAGCTATGTAGCACTTTTTTTAGAAAATAAGATAATGCACAGTAATAACATGAATCAAAATAACTATTAATATCTCTAATACAAATTATTCTTATCTGCTTCGAGTACGGTGCATTTTTAAACCATAGCTGAAGTTACACCTTGTTCTTCTGTAATGAGATATTCCTTTCTTTTTGAAAGCATTGGATATTTGTCATACACTGTTCAGTACTTTTTTCCACCTTAGTTACAAGACAAATAAACAAACTAAAGACACCTGTATGCTGTGCTACACTATGCATTTCTGTTTCCTCAAGAATATCTGTGTAAGGAGCATTGATACTTTACAGGTGGCAGTTTCTGCTGTCTTGAGATATTACAACTAATACGATACCCTACATCTAAAAAAATATTAAAATAACTTGTTCACTAAGAAATTCAAACAGTCTCCTTATGAAATACAATCTGGAATAAGTATAGTAAGAGAGAGGACTTTTCTAGCAATTATAAGTACAGTATAAATAAGAGATGCTGTGTGTTCACAACAACAAAAAGTTTCACAGCATTTACAAAACTTTTAATTCTCATGTTTAATATCTATCTGTAAACTGCATTCTGAAATACTGGCATTAAGCTCCTTTGCATTTAAAAAAGTAGTAATTTACTCTTTTGCTCAACTCCTATTTTGTACTTGTCCTTCCCAACACAATCCCTAAAAATTTCCAAAGGCAATAAAATATTAGCTGAAAATGAAATAAGAAACAGTGTTCCCAGTGATCGCTGGCTTTTAGGTACCCTGGCAAAGGGCTGTTGGTGAATTCAATAAATTATTAGTTCTGTTCAGTATTATCAAATACCCAGAAATTGCCATTTTATGTCTTTCTGATCAAGATCATATACTTTTCTCTAATTATCAGCATCATCTTTTCCTTCCTCATTTCTACATGAAATTAATGAGAAAATCAGAATTTAAGAAAAAGTGCCATTTTGAAGTTACAATATTAATATTTTGTTTTGACCTTAAGTGTTTGGGAATGACGGGTATGATAAATTTGAACATTTACATTTCACTAATAATTTCAGCCAATTTCTTACAGTGGTTGTCCACTTCTGCATGCAGAGATGGAATGCTTTATTGTAGCAAAGGCCTTTCAGTCCTTTCTATTTATTTTTATATTTATATTTATATTATAACAAATTGTGTATACCAATTAAACAGCAGAATTGATTGGCTTAGCGACTTAACCACTGTCCAGGTGTATAGGTGCTCAAGCCAACAGTAATCATATTAAAGAAACTTTATGTGCCTGCATTACTAATATTAGCATTCCTGAGCAGAATTTTGCTATCTTCTCTATGTCTGTGTCTGCAGATTGTTGTCACAATGGTAAATAAACTAGTTAAAAATTGTTCAAGGAATTTTATAAATCAAGTAAGTATGTCAGATGCTCAAATTTCCATTATCCAAAACTGACAAAGCAGTTGTAGTTTTTGCAAAAGACTTCATTCTGAAATGGGATTGTTGTTTGATATTGCTGCAATAGCCAATTAATTTTCCTTAGTGTGTTAGTGACACACTTTACATTTGTTACTTTAAGAACACTTGGTGTAATAATCACCGGAGGGAAAATATGTGCGCTGCATGGGGGGAGGGTTACCATTCATTTATTTGTAATTAAAAAAAAAAAAAAAAAAAAAAGCTATATTCTTCCAAAACATCTTGAAGTAAATTTTTGTTTACTCTGTTAGAGGTTGCTGTTTAAGAAGTGATGACACAATAATTCAATATTCTTTTCTCTCTGGTCTTCTGTAGGGTTTTTTCATAGAGATATGAAGCCTGAAAACCTTCTCTGTATTGGACCAGAACTTGTGAAAATAGCAGATTTTGGTTTGGCTAGAGAACTAAGATCTCAGCCACCTTATACAGATTATGTTTCTACCAGGTGGTATGTATGTTAAGAAATTAATACTTTATCTTAACTGATTACCTTTCTTTTACCATTTTAATTTAAAATTTATAATTTTAAATTATCCTTACAGGTACCGAGCTCCTGAAGTTTTGCTAAGATCATCTATTTATAGCTCACCTATTGATATGTGGGCAGTTGGCAGCATAATGGCTGAGTTGTACACACTAAGGCCTCTTTTCCCAGGCACAAGTGAAGTAGATGAAATCTTCAAAATTTGCCAAGTATTAGGGACTCCGAAGAAGGTAAGACTTTTAGAAAAAATCACACAGTAGTATTTTAAACAAAAAATAAATTTAAATGAAATTATTATAAAACTTTGAATGTTATCTCTGTTTCAGAACATACACATGAATTATTGTTTTGTTTTTATTTGTATTGTATTTCTTTTAAGCTGACATTAAGGCATGTAATGCTAGTCTTTTGTTGTATATTAGCATCCGTTGTGTTTCATAACATTTCATAAATAAAAACGTAGCCTTGCTCTCCCCTGATGAAAGCCAGATAAAATAATTTAATTTAGGTTTTTTTAAAACTATGTGTATTGGAAAGAGAATCAGACGTCTCCCAGGATTTCATTTTGCCACAGCCAGTTTGCTTTTCTTTCCTCAAAGTATAATCCTTCAAGGCTGGTACCCAGAATTTGGACCTTATAGAAGTTGTGATAAATAAGACAAATTATGCTTTTCTTATTTTGAAAGCATGAAGGAAACTGATCTCAAATGCAGATCTCTCATAAAATATTATTAGTAATAAAAATAATGGAGGAAAAATGTGCAGTATTTTAGAGAGGAAACAATTATTTTCAATTATTTTCTGGAAGGACTAAATACTAAAAATTACAAAGAAGGTTTGGGTAGTGCATATAAAAATATATGCAATTATATTTACTTCAGTTAAAAAGTTGTTTTAGCAAATGGATACATGAACATGCAAGAAAATAATAAGTTTACCTTCAAAATTTTGAATAAACAAAAAAAAGACTGTATGATATAAATATTTGTTGGAGAACAAGAGATGGCAGATGCTTATCAGTACTTTATAGGCACAAACAGAATTTTGTTAAATGAGTGACTGAACACAGTCTCTAGATCTGGAAAACCCAAGGGTGGGAGAGAAAAACATTTTGATTGGTGTTCTACTGATATAAAATAAAGCATAATTCTTGTCCGGTAAAGGAGCTGTTTTCAACAGAGAAGTGAGGAACAGAAAACTTAAACAGAAATATATTAAGCTTAGTTAGGAACATGCAGAGCTTGAAGTGGTGGGAAGACATCCAAGAGAATATATTGTGAAAGAGGTGCAAACTCATGACAGAGCAGGGAACAAAATGTCAGAGGTGGAGAGTTACAGATGACACGTCGTAGAAGTAAAAATTGAGGTCAGAGGACTAAATGAAACTTGCTATGATGTGTAAAACAGTGCTTGATATGACAATTATGCATCAGAAGTAATGCATATGAGCAGTATTTTAAGACTTGAGTTTTCAAACATGGATATTAAGTTTCTTAAGCAGCTCACAAGTCTAGGATAGTAAGAAGAACATTTTGATGTATATTAAGAATATCTGTGAAAGAGCAACATACTAGCTTCTGGAACACTTTCAATGTATAGCATAAACAAGTTCTGGAAGTGCAGAGAGATCAGAGAGAGATTTTCACTGTATGTAGTAGTAGAGGAGTGCTGAGGTGTCTGCTGTGGCTTTTCTCTAACCTTATAATGAGCTGAAGAGAAGGAAATCATGACTGTTTACACTCTCTTATTCCCTGACTACCAAGCTGATTGCTTGAGAAATCTGGGAGCATTACCAGCTGAGTATTTCAGAGAAAACTGTAGCCTCATCTAAAGACCCTATGGGTTGAGAGACTGTAAATCAGCCCTCTAGGATCAGGAAGCTGTGATTAGTTCCATTGTGCCCCTGTCCTCTGCTGGGCAGACTTGGGAATTTTATCTCCTTATGACAATGCTAAGGCATTCTTCAGGGAGATCACCGTGTAAGACTACTTAAATATTATGATAGGAATTATCACAACAGATGATGCATGTCTTGAAAGTGAAGTACTGTTCTGCATTCTGAAAAACATCAGCAGTTATTTTAATAGTCTGGCTTTGCAGATAGTTTTACAAATAGTATTTTTTGCAGATATATATTTTTGTTTGTTACATTATCCTGCAATAAAGAATTACAGGAATTATGCCCGGAAGCTATTTTCATTCCAATTTACCTTCCTTTGGCTAAGTCCTTAATACCATACTAATGACTTCTGTGAGTTTGGGGTTTTTAAATAGTGACAGGCAACTATGTTGCTTTATTTTATAAATGAAGTTGCTTTATTTATAAAATGTTCCTTTATTTATTAAATAAATAAAGCAATAAGTTGCACCATTCGAGTACTGGCGTGATGGTGCACTAAGAGTATGCCAATTCAGTGAAAAAACTGATGACAGTGTGAAAAGGAGAGATTAATGAAATGCATTTTCATTAGTTGAAGGTTGGCAATGGCACTTTAAGTAATTCCAAATTCATTTTTTTATAAATAAAAATGTATTTTTCACTTTTGCACTTGTACTGTTTTCACCCTATCCTTGTAGTTCACCAGTTCAACACTCAGCCCTTGATACTTTGTTCTAATTCATTCCTTTATCACTACCTCTGGCAGACAGAATTTCACTGACTCCAGTAAAGGAGGGAGATGGCGTAGAGGAGGAAAGAGCCTACCTCCATTAATTTAAATGAACAAATTATTCCTGAGGTGTGGAAGAGGAAGTCACAGGAAGTCTTGAGACTTACTTTAACCAGGCTGGGTTTATAATTATATTTGAGTTCTTTGATTATCATAGACTCTGTTAACAGAGCTAAAACTGTAAGTTGTTGATGTACATAAAAAGACTGAGTAATGGCTAACATGGTATCTTAACACCAAATTCTATGAAATCAATCCAGTGTACTACTGTAGCAGTGTAACAAGCTTTGTGGATAGAGGAGAAGCACTAATATCATACATTGTCTTCAGTAAGGCTTCCGACAGTGTCCCTCATAACATTCTCATTAGCATATTTATATAACAAACCACGTAAGTGCATACCTGTTTTGAAAGCCTTATTTAGAGAGTAAGCTTTAGGTGTTCACATTCAAAATGAAAGACAGATTGTACTAAAGGCCTTCTGATGGAATAGATCTTACTACTTAAGTTGGTAGACAGCAGACTGGGACAGGTTGAGTAGAGAGAAGTTGAGTCAAGATTAGAATTCAGAGTTTCTTATAAAATTAGAGAGGTAGCTTTTAAAAAAAATCCCTTTAGTAGTGTGTGGAGCGCTGTACTTAAGCAAGAATAATCAGCCGCATAAATATCTGCGGATAACTAACACATCTGTAGAAGAGGATGTAGGAGCTATATAGTGCTTTGTATGTCAACAGTATTTTTTTGCCACAAAGACATACACCATACGAGTGTGTAGAGAAAGGAGTATTGTCCACAGACATATGAACTAATCTTTCTGTTCCACTTGCTGTGTTATATCCATTTATAAGTTTTGCCTTTCAGGAGAGAAAAATCAGAGTCCAGAGAAGAAGAGAAACTTAAAAAGCCTAGACCCAGGAATTTAATTGTTTACATTTCTTTAGCCTATAGAAAGGAAGACTGGAAGAAAATAGAAATAATACGCATTCTAATGTATAAAAAGTCTGTTCAAGAGAGAAGGAGGAAATAGTCTTTCTTGGTATCCATGGATGACAGCACATTTGGCAACGGTCCTGTATTGTCAAAAGAGAAACCTACATTTTTCTAATCTTGAGGAGGATTAAGCTCTAGAATAGACTCTTTATAGTGGCTGTGGAGTGCCAGAAACTGCAAGCTTTTTGAGACTAATGCCTGTCAGGAAGGGACAAGGGCATGGACTAGATGATCTCTTGAGGTCTTTGAAATTCCTGTGATTCTGTATTCAAACAATGCAATTATGAAGCAACTAAGGACTTCAGGGTTTACTTTTGGGAAGTTAAGCACTCAAAACCAAATTCATCTAGTGGTCATGGCTTTTTTTTTTTCTGTTGCAATAGTGTCTAGTTGTAATTTGTTCATGGACTATCTTAATAGTGGAATCAGTGGTACATTGTATAGGCTGTATCATGCTTACACAACCATGGTATGCTCGGTGGAAGGGCCTCACCTCTATTTCCATAAAGAAGGTATGTTGAAATCAGCTGTTTGAGCTCATTTCTGTAGTAAATGGGATGCTTGGTACTACTCCTGGTACTGCTGTACTCTCTCCTCCTTCATATAGAATATGTCCAAGTGTGGTATCCACAGTGACAGTTCCACCTTTACCTACAGGAGAGCTTGAGGAGGACTACCACCGGAGACTGATGCTGCAGTTCGCTGGTGGTGTAACAATTGTAATGGAAAATAGGGATGCCTGTTTTCCACTATATAGGAAGGAGCTTTGCAGAACAAGCATGACTCAAGCTGCATAAGATTAAATTTTATCTAATATCTCAAAGGTATATAGTCTTGGTTCTTTTTTGGTACTCATTTTTCTTTCCTTTGGAACAGAGTGACTGGCCAGAAGGATACCACCTTGCTTCTGCCATGAATTTCCGTTTCCCACAATGTGTCCCTATAAGCCTAAAAACTCTGATCCCAAATGCAAGCAATGAAGCAATACAGCTTATGAGTGATATGCTGAACTGGAATCCAAAGAAGAGACCTACAGCCAGTCAGGTCTGAGCACCCAAATTAAGTATAAGACTAAATTTTCTTGCATTGTTTAAAAAATTGTAGGCTGTCATAATACTGATGGCAAGAGAAACATCTCATTTTGAACATTTTGGTGGGAATGAGTCTGAGTAGTCAGGAGAGAAAGTTCTAAATCTGGCTCAGCAGACATTGTAAACTCTTCATTTATTTCTGCAGTGTTGTCTTCTATATTGGCATGTTCTAAAACGTCTTCTGTACAGGATAGAGAAAGATCTGAGCTGCAAGTTTCCTGAATTGTCACTATAAGTCAATTCTGCCACCACCTTTTTCCTCCCCCATCTGTATGAAGAGAGATATTGGAAATTAAGCTTTGGTTTTTGTGAAGCTGCAGATGGAATGCAGTATGGAAGGACTAAGGATTATTTTTACTTGGAGATGTGACCTGTACCAAGTGCTAAGGAAAGAACTTTGTGAAGAACATACCAATAGGTCACAAAGGTCACAGTTTTTTTCAAAGTTAATTTTAAAAACCATATTTCAAGTACCAAAGATGGTTACATTCTACTGATTTTTTTTTTTTGACTATTCATACCCAATGCAATCCTATTTAGAAGGTATAAAGACGGAGTACAGTTGGGAAAGAAAAAACACATATTGCAAGTTATCCTAGGTGGCTGTAAGTGATTCAGAAGTGGTTAAGCAGATGGTACCAAGTAGAGCAACCATTTCTCTCCACTTTATAAAGCGTGTATATTTTTACAGTCACTGAGATCTAACTGTAGTCTAGTGCTATATATCTCTACACAGAATGCTGCATGGTGCTTTATGAAAGCAAATAACCAGCTTTTGTCCAAGTGAGTTGCCAAGGAAGCAGCTGCAGCAGTTGTGTAATCCACAATCAAAAGGGAGACTTTAATGCACATACATGGAAATGTGTACAAAGACAGCAATTCTCAAGTGCAGCTGAGGCAAAATATCTCTTTGAGAACTAACAAAGAGTAGGATCCTACCCAGAAGGAGTAGCAGAGTGTGATACAGGAGGAGCTGTGTTAGTAAGGTATGTCTGTGCTGTGCGTCTAGCAGCAGACATGAAAAGGTCAGAGAAAAAGAATGAAATACACATCTGCCTGAAGACAGACACTGTAGTTTCCTGATAAATACCATGGAGGCACAGCAAGCACAGTGAATGTACTTCAAAGCAAAACAAAAACAGGGAGAGCTGGTGATAAGAAAATGAAGGTGAAACTTTGTTACCATCGTCTAATTGTAAAACCAATGCATTAATATTAAGTGGGGAATCATCACATTTCCGGGGAGTTTTTGGTTTTTTAAATTTAAAAAAATAAAAAAAGCTGTTCATAGAGTTGCCAAAACATAGTGAGCAGTGGAAACATAATAAAGCATGTGGTAAAGGTAGTGGAGACTACCTGTTATAAGACTGAAATTTGTTACTGTATGAGTATAGAATAGTGTTGAATGTAAAATGCACCTCAGAACAAAACAACTGTACAAAACCTGGAAATAAAGGAGGGAAAGAGCAAGCATGACTGCTGTAACATGTACAGGTGATCCATCTTACTGAATTACATGATGGGAAGAGTTTTAAATACACAACTGACAGTTATCAATGCGCACTGTTTACATATGATATCCTTATGCATCCATCTTGCATTTGTGCTGTAGAGCTTGCTCGAAGGCTTCAGAAACCTGCTTAGATCTTTGATGAGGTTACCAAAGTCAACTTTTTGAAGTAAAATTAGCGTATCTTGTTCTCCAGGCTTTGAAGCACCCTTACTTTCAAGTTGGCCAAGTTTTAGGACCTCCTCCACAGTACCTGGAGAAGCAGACTCCTATTAAACCAGTTCAGCCAACAGAGCCAAAGCCAGCTTTACCTAAACTGGAAGCTGTATCCAAGCCAGAAGCTGTATCTAAGCCAGAAGCTATATCTAAGCCAGAACCTCTGTCTTCACCTGATGTACCTGACAAAACACAGCCACAGCCCCTGTCAAAGGTTAACCACCAGCCTCTCCAGCAAATTCAGTTGCCTCAGAATACAGCTAACCAGCAAGTACCAAAACAGCAGCAGCCACAGGCACAGCCGTTTTTTCCAACTATCATTAAAAACTCCTCCCCAGTAAGTTGTCTTCAACAAATGCTTAGGTGGTTTTATTAAAAGTTCATACTATATTCAACCAGTGGATCCCTTGAAAATTGGCATACTTTTTATTAGAGGAACTACAGATAGATTATTAGGGACTAATCAATGTTGTAAATGGCTACTTACTGGAATTCTACAGCAAATCAGAAGAACAGATTGCTTGTAACAATGAGTGTTCACTTATAATAGCCTTTACTGATGTGCTTATGCAGTAATGTAGTTACAACAACTATTGTTTATTGACCCTTGAGAAACAAATTCACAAAAAAGTGTACAGTAGAGGAGTGGAAAGTGAGAACTTCACTTGCCACAAGCAGGAAAATACCTGAGAAAGCTCAGTCTTGTTTATGACAGTAGTTCCGTGACTATCACCTGTTGGCTACTAGTAGATAGCTGCAAAGTGAGCAATGCTTGTAATCACATAGAACTCAACCCTTCAACTCCTAAGCTTGTAAGATTTTTAGCAACATAAATATTTAACTTTTTGCTTTCCACTTATACCCACTGAACTTAAATATAAGGCATGTTAAAAGTAACAGGTATTCAGAAAATACTGGAAAGCAAATTGCAGTCAGATGAAAGGACAGCTTTAAAATCTAATAATTTCTTTGGAAGAGAATGTTATGGGAAGTCATGACTAACTTCTGTTATTTGCTGTATTTACTTTGGAGCCTTGGCAATTGGCATTAATAGACCCTGAGTGTGATTGCTGTGAGTGTTCTGCACTACTGTGCCTGACTTCTTGACAGTTCATCTACTGCTGTCGAGAGCATGGGTTCAGCAAGATACCAGAAGTAGAGAGAGGCTGAGCACTGAACTGGGTCTGCAAATAGAACATTAACTTCACTACTTCAGGTAGATTTGAGCAATTTAAGGAAGACGGTCAAAAAAAGAGCTACATTGAAAATACCTGCCAGCATTATTGTTGTGTTTTGTGCTTAAGATCATTCTAATATTGTGACCAAAATAGGTACAACACAATGGGAAAAATTCCCTCAAAGTTCTTCAGTGGTAGTCAGGAAGTGAACTAGTTACAAAATATAAACCGTTAGAATTGAATTGAAGCTTTTTTTTTCCTATTTAAAATAGAAACAAGCAGCTAGTGGCTCTCAGAATGGTGCAGGTCCTAAAAGCTGTAGAAGACGATGGGGTCAGACATTGGTAAAAGCTGTGGATAGCTGGGATGACTTGGATGACACCGAATTTGGGATGTCATGTTCAAAGAAGCCTAGCATTGCACTGTTAAAAGAAAAGAAAAACAAAGAATGTCTTTTTAGGTAAGTCCTATAATTATAAAATGAGTATTTTTTTAGTAAACAGTTTCCAGCAGACTTATACATTGATTAATACAAATCTGCTAAAATTTAAGTCACCAAATGTCTGCAGGAATGCAAAGAGCTGTATGAGCAGACCAGCTTTGGGTGTGGTGTTGATATAGCACCAGTAATATCCAAACTGAATTAAATTTATTTTCAGGCACTGTATGGTTTAGGTGTTTGTCATGTTATGAAGAAACTGTGTTTTACTAAAATCAGATATACTAACTTCATTTCCTTTCCCAGTTACGTTAGGGAAAGTTCTGCTACAGTTATCTACATTTGCTTTTATTCAGTAGTGTTGGATGCACTTTTTTTTCTTTGAAGTCCCAGGTCAAACTCTCATGAGGTATGAGATTTGGCTGTTACTTTCTGTGAGAATAAGTTCTTCTGATGAAGGCAGGATAAGAGAAGAGCACAGTACTCTTCAAGCTAGGGTCAGCCTGTGGTATTCTGAACTGGAGTTGTTGGTCGCATTGTTTGAACATTTTGATTTTTCAGCGTGCCAGAACCAAAAGCGTCATGCTATATCCAGCCAGGAGGGGAAAATAAGGTTCTGATGACAAATGATTCTGGAAGATCAAATTCATCAGCAAAACAGTACTATCTAAGACAATCAAGATATCTACCTGGTAAGGGTAAAAGTCAATACATATGGAAAATACAAGCTGTGAACAATCTATGTACAATGCTTTTAAACTTCAGGCTTCACGCTGGGTAATTTCACTTTGCATAACCAGCCTAAATTTTCAAGTTTTGAACTGAATACATTCTGGGAAAGGTGTATCATCACAGCTGATGCAGGAGGTCCTCGCTTTGTGAACACGGAAGGGAACTCAACACTACTTGTATACCATAAAAGTTCACAGGCCCTCTTATGACCAGTAACATATAGAACCCTCAGTAATACGAATCCAAGATCTCTTGGATTCCTAGGAATATATCCTGATTGACCATGAGCAAGTGGATCTGAGGAGTAAAGAAACTACCTATATATATAGTGCATAGTTCCCAGTTTTGCAGTATCAGGAGGTTTGGGTGTTTTTTCACCTTAAAGTTCTGATAAGCACAGTTAGTGTTCTTGGTAGGAAGTGTTTAGAAATGTCAGCCACTTGCACTGGTAGGATTTCACCCACTCGCTTCCCTTCCCAAGGCAGTTATCCTCCTTAAAAATAAATAGATAGCTTAGTCTAAATCTGGGTGGTTTTACCAGGAAAATAACATGAAATTATGTAATTGCTAGGAATAAGAATGGGAGAAAGAAAAGGGAATGTTTCTTTCAGTTAGTATTCTGAATATATTCTATAATAAAATGATTGCTTTGGTGTCTCACTTAGAATCTTCTCTTTATTGCCATGATGGTTTGCACAATTACAGTATGTGTATTGTGACTTCTACTGTAATCCGCATATGAGAATTCAGGTGGCTCATAGACGAGTTCCTGATTGTGATGCTTTGTTACAATGTATCACTAATTTCTCAGGAATACATTAGGCTTGTGTTGACTTCTGAGTATTAAATCATTCTTGAATGTTAAATAGGATGCCCAGAGACTCAAGAGTTTAAGTTCAAAAAGAAAAAAAAGGCGGGGGGAGGGTTCCCTCTCTAAAGGTTACACAAATGGAAAGTTCATCTGTATTCCTTATCTTTTTGAATCTTTTTTTTTTTCCTACTGTCTCTCTGATTTTAGTGGAGTTTTCAGTGAGAAAGGCACAGATGTAAAAAATAATACCAACTTTTAAGAGAATAATAGCTCCAATCATACTTGTTATTTATCTGTATTACTTTAGTTCTGTTACCACCAGATCTGGAAGCTGCTTTCATGCTGTGTAATCCCATTAACTCTTGTAATGCTCGTAACATGCTGAAGTAACAAGAACCTCTTTGTCCTACTTTTAAACTTATCCCTTGAAGAAATAGTTTATTTTCAGCCCTGAGAACCCTAGATTTTTATAGATATTTTTAATTTGTGTTAATTGTTTGAAGGTCAAAAATACAAAAAACAAGACTATGGTTGTATAGAAACCAAGTAACTGTACTGAAAAGGCGTTTAAAAGTTCTTTTGAAAGCATGAAGAGAATTGTTCTTAAGTGAGTAACTCTAGTGTTCATGGTTTGGCTGAAAAATCTAACCTAGTCAATGGACATTGTTCTTTTACATTGATGGTGTTTACATTATACCACAAATAATTCATTGTTGGTTTACTGTTCTAGAAATGTCCATTTTCATTGGTTGAATAATGTTTGAAAATTGACATTTATAACATTTTCCATCATTTGTTTTCTAAGGTGTAAACCCTAAGAGTGTCTCTTTAATAGCAGTCAATAAAGAAGGATCACATGGAACCTGGAACTACCAGTTGTTTCCTAAAGCAATGGCACATACTGGAGGAGGAGTGACCTTCAACAGAAATACTACAGGTAAAAGTGTAATTAAAAGTGGTCACATTGTATCTCATCATACTTTATTTAATTAATTTAGTTAAGACCATCTGGTTTAATTTCTGTTGTCAGGTTCAGCTTCTAGGCTAACGTATTTTTTCCTTGTTTTAAGGACAGACTCTTAAAGTAACAACATCTTCATATGGAAACTGAATTTTGCTTTCAGAGTGTAAAGGAAGTATAGACCAGCCCCTGTTATAAAGTTCTGTCACGATGAATTTTGTCCATAATCCTCTTAGACCATTATTTTACTGTGTTAATTTAAGCAAATAGTTGGACCTCATTACTTCCTGCTCAGTGTGCCATGGAACACTATCAACCAGCAGCCTCACACATGAAAACAAGACGGTGGGTGGTGTGCTCATGTAATAAAAATACTGCCTGATATTCCAAACATGTCTTTTAACAATCTCTTAGCCTTGTCCTAAATATTTCACTGCATTAAAAGTCCCCATATTTTCAGCAAGAAACTTGCAATAAGGTGCCTTTTTGTACTGTGTTTTGTGAAGAACACTATTACCAGCATTTTACAGAGTGAAGACTAAGACTAGTTAAACGCCATATCTAATATTTCACTGAGGAAAGCATCAGACTCAAGACTAAAATCTATCTTCTGACCACCAAGCCCTATACTTTACATACACACCCTGTTACAGGAGGTTACCTTGTTACCAAGTTTGCAGCCAGCGTCCAGCTAGTGTGAGTCACACCCAAACACTTCAATGCCAGTAAACTGCCCAGCCTTACATGCTTATACAGAAAGAACTTTAGGAGGTTTGTTTACATGCAGATGCTGCTCCCCTTTTTAATAGAACTTTCGTAGCCATTCTGCAGTGTCAACAAGCCTGATCTTCCCTCTGAAAGTCAGGTTAGCTTAAGATATTCATCTGAAATTATGTGAAAGATTTTACAAAGTGGAAAAATAACAGCACTTTCCAGAATATTGATGGAATAGAGCAGACATTTTTAAGCAATCATCATAAGTACCTTTTTGTTTACCAAAATATAGTGTCTGGGTGCCTCAGAATTAATTAATATATTCATAAAGTAGTCTTGCAAGGGAATTAGGCACAAAAAGGCAAAGAGCTGTTTCCAAAAGCACGCCTCAATAAGCTAGACATCTACCTACTGAATTGGACTGAAAATAAAATTAAGATGAATGCTAATGATAAAAATCCTGCTTTTGTCTTACTGGCTTACTTTGGGTATTTACCAGAAGTTGACAGAAAAAAACCCTAAAACTGAGTATTTTGTATGTTTGAAAATACTTGGTATTATTTCCATCAGTATCTTAAATTGCGTGTGATGTTTCATATACTGGGGAGGCAACATTTAAGACAGAAGCAGATGAAACCAGGATAGCTGATCGCGGAATCACTGATCATGGAAATACAACACATGTAAATTATGTGTTTTCTTTTTTCATATTGACAGAATTGAAAGTTGACGCTGTGCCGTTTACTGTTTAAATAACTATGTTTGGTTTATTTAAGTGCTTTTTTTTTCCTCATCCACAACATTGCCCTAAGGTGAAATAAGATAAGAACAAATAGTTACAAATGCTTTATTTATGAAGAATTGTAAGGTTATGATCTGTCAACTTTGCAGATATGCCTGAGTGCTTAAACTTGTGATTTATGTATTTCTGTGACTGGAATATGATTGCATTATTGGAGAATCACGTTTTTATTCCATTATTAGAAAGGACCTTGTAAAGGAACTTTTTAGAGTAACATTTCCTGCTTAAGAAAATATGGGAATGAGACATGATAGTTATAAAAATGTCAGATATTTATTCTTTCTTGCTTTGTTTTCCCTCATTTCTTTTACATCACCTAGCGAGGTTCTTCATACACTTTTTCTAAAGTTTCCATCTTTTCCTTCCTTTCATTTTCCTTGTCTACAGATGAGAACTTAATTATACCTATTGAAAAGCTATCATGCAAAGAAAGGTTGAATGAAAAATTAGAGGATCCAAAAGGTAATTTATAGTAATTATAGCCTGGTTCTTTGCACATTTTGTATTTATGTTTTACATTTTTCTTGTAAAAATTGCACTTATAATGCAGATTCCAGATGATCATATACTTTATTTTCAGTTGTAATCTGTTTGGTCAAGCCTTACTGCCTTCATTGTGGCTTCTTCTGGACTCTTGGTGCTTATTGTGGTTTAAAAGACAGAGGATATTTTATTGCCCTAATTATAATCCATAGCATGTCACTGCATTGTTGCTGGATAATGGTGAAGAAATGATCCTAAACAAGCACCATATGCATCTCTCCTGAAGGACTGCTTTTTCCTAACAGCACTTGGGGCTTGCACCGTTGATTGCGTTCTGATTCTCTGTCTGTTACATTAATTTTACAGCACAGTGGTTGCAGAGATTTTGGTGGTTACTTTAGTGTAAGAGGGTGGAAACTCAGGTTTCCTGACAGCCTAGTTTGTATCTAAACACACTGCTCACATTGTAAAGCTGCTGCAGTTTCACCTCTCCCTTGGTTTCTGGCTCCTCTGGTGTGTACTGTCTGTGTGATACGTGCCATTGCAACCATTCATAGGGGTTTTTGAAGTCACTACTCAGCTCAAATGATTCAATTACTTTATGAAGTATCAAGTATGCATTGTTTGAGGTAGGGAGCACAGCGTGGGCCATGCTTACACTTGCTGACATCATGGCTATGAGTGCTTGCCTATATACCTGCTGCCAGACCTCCGGGACGCCTGATGGATGAGTACTTCTACAGCAGTGGTCAGAGGTAAGGAACTGTGCTTTTTATTGGGATTTTTTTTATTTGTAGCTATTCTGTTATTTTATAATGAATTTTTTTCCTCCTTCCCTTGTTCTCATCCAGCAAGAGTTCACCCCTCCAGACCTCTCTGTTTCACCCAGACTGTTCCTCCTGGCTGCACTCTTCCATTTCCTGCAGAAGGGTTCAGAAAGAACACTGGATGGACACTGAGAGGTAAGGAGAACCAAAAGGTGGTTGAGCAATTTTTGACAGATAAACAGCTTTACTGGGCCATTGATAAGAAGCAGACAGAAGTAGTCTTTTTGAAGTTATATTAATTGAGGCCTGTCATGTTCTTATTTTCAGACCTTAGAATTTTAAGGAATGCTACTGAGCTGTCAGGGCTATGAACCACGCCCAGTGAAATAATTAGGAACTGGGGGAATAAGAGAATATGTGTGTATGTGCACAGGCAGGTGAACAAACCACTAAAATTGTGTTGCTTTTGTTTTTCAGGGTAACTCCTGAAAAGGAAGAACAACATAAAGACTGGAAGAAATTTTTATTAGAATACTTCAATAAAATTGTATTTTTAACCAGGACTTTTGTGTCATTCTTTACTGTACTGAAGACTGGCATCACTGTGCACAGGGAAGCCACGTGGAGACCCAACTATTTGCGGGACTGATAGAAGTGAGATTTTGGGGAGAGTGGCAAAACTGAGCTGAATGGTTTTTGTTAGTGCTCCTGAACAGGGAAGTATGTAGTGACACAGCACAGCTGTAATTAGCTGAGGATACCTTTTCAGGTTGCTAGATGACCAATTTTGCAGCTTATAGATCCACTGCTTTGAGCTCTGAAATTATTACAGAGGACTGGGAGTATTTGTGTGAAGGGGAATGTTTTGGGATTGCACTGAAATCAGAAATTTAAGAGATAGAAAAGCTGTCAAATCGGTTTTGCATGTTTTGCTGGAACTACAATTGAAACCACGCTGAATATTAATATGATAAAAATGCTCACACTTTATTGATAAAGGTCAAATTAAAACTACTGTGTACAGCCTTGTATTTCACAAATGTAATACTACTGAATACAGAACCACACCACTAGAGAAAAGCATTTCTCTCTGGACATTGTGCCAGCACAGTCTTAATACTGCCCCAGGTGATGACAGACATGGAGAAGGTAAGAAATTTTCTTGGACCAGGGAGTCTAAGTGCTGTAACAGATCCCTCTGCCATTGGACAATAATTTCAGTACTAATTTTGTGTGTAAATGCACCATGTTTCTCAGCTTCCAAATGAGGATGGTTATGTCAACCTTCCCAAGGTAGCACTCCTTTAAAGAAAGATCTGGACCAAAACTAGACACAATAAAATTATAACCAGGGTTAAAGAAAGAAGGTAATTGGGTCTGACTGTGGAACCAGCAAAGTCAAATTCAGGCGGTGCACCACTTCCCACAAGAGAAGTTTGGTTCCATTATTTTAGATAGATTGGGCCGAACATGTTGAGAACAAGAGTACTATTGAGCACTAGTTTTCAAATACTGCTTAAACCAGCTTCCAGTAAAGCAAGTAGCTGTAAGTAAAAGGTAAGATCCTGCCTTTCTCTATAACTCAGTGTAAACCTTTCTATGTGGTCTAAGTTTAATGAAAGTACCGATGAAACAATCATCTTGCTCTGCTGAACTGCAGATCAGAGGTACTGAATCTGCAACTTAGCGAGTCGATTAGGTGCTGTAAAGGGTCCAAATAATATACAAAGCAAAGAATGAATTTTTTTTTTTCAACAAACAAGCAGTAGGGAGTTTTTAAAGAACACTCACACTTACTCTTGTGGCATTGCAAATATATTTTGAAGTGGCTATAAAAAGTGGGCAAGGTTTTCTGAATGCAGCTGAAAATACTAAAACTCTGTAATGTCAACAGGAAATCCTGGCTTTGTAAGTGGTGCCGCTTACAACCCATCAGGAGTATATATCCCTTCCTTTCATAAAAAAGAAGTTGGATCAGCCGGACAGCGGATACAGCTAGCTCCTCTTGGTGCACCTGTGTCAGGTAAGAAACATCCTTTTACCATACGTATCTGAGACAAAGAGAAATGTACATTTCCCATGATTCCTAAAAGACTTACTAGCCCTTAGTAAGGTTTCCCTCAAGTTTTGTAAATAAAATTTTTGGCCACAAATTGTTCTTAAGTGAATTGAATGTAGGTGCCTAGAGGGAGTCTTGGTACCCAGAGAAACTATTGCTACTATTGTATGTAAGGTAAAAGAGAAAATCAAGGTGCAAACATTTTCTAATTCTAGAAGGTTTGGGCCATTTGCTAAACTGCTCTTCATTAGTGGTGAACGGCTAAGCAGAACTGTAAAAATATGTAACTCCATAGTGAAGGGTCACATAGACTGGACACAAATATAAATCCATGATTTATGTAGCTAGTAAGAGTCGGTAATGTCACCAACTAGTAAGTATGCAAAACTGATAAATTCAAAATTTTAAGAGAGTCTTATATTTGAGTGAGTTTGGAGTTTTCTTTACAGTGACTTTCATGTAGTTTGGGGCTCTCTTGTATGGGTCTTTCATCAGTTTAATGTCACTTAATGCAACTGAGTGATGCTGATCCATGCTTACAGTGGCCTCAACAATTTCAAAAAAAGGCAAAGACCTTCATCAAGTGACTTTGTAAATTCACAAATAATGTTACAGATACGGTACAAGCAGTAGCTTAAAATTATTTGCTGTCTTATTTACTGGCCCTTTCTAGTTGGCCTGTGGTTTCTGCAGTGGTCGTGTAAGGTAGGTTTTCACTGTGTCTTCATCTCGCTATGCAAGTCTGTGGATACTGAGGTGACGCTACACTTGTACCTATGAAATATCACAAGGGTGCTTTGTGAAGTGAAACTTTCAATGTTGCTATGTTATAGATGGTAAAAGCCAAACGAGCATGCAAATGAACAGTTCTTAATAGTTATAATACAGTAATGATGTAGCTGTACATTACATTAACAAACACCTTAAAAGACTGTTCCATTCATCAGTTAAAAACAATGTGAAATCTGTTCTGAGTGTAACTGTTACCTTGGATCCTCTGCAGTATGGGTGTCATTCTGAGCACCTTCTTTGTTGGTTTGTTTCTGAGTCAGAGAAGATGAACAGAAGTGCTCAGGATGCAGGAGAAACTGGTTTGTGAGCGAAGATTCAGAGATGTTGTCCAAAACCAAACAGCACACTTCCCTAGTTACTTCAGAGGAAGTAGCAAGGCCCTAAACTAATAGTGATTTGTTCAGCTAAAGGGCCTATGGCAGACCAATCTGATATGGTCCTGCTTACTGATGCTGTCTTTTTGCTGACTTGCTCTTTTGAGTTACGTGCTTCTCTCAGGAAACTTGCAAGTGACTTCTGAGGAGGAGCGAGGGAAGGAAGGAAGGAGATGGCACACAAATATTAAAATACACTTCAATGTATGCATATTCTGAGTCCGAATTGATCAGAAACCCACTGGGGAAGGCTGGAGCTGCACTTCATTATCTTATCAACTCACCGCTGAAACACGAGAGTTTTGATTTGTCACAGTGTGTGGATCAAAAAGTTCACAGGAGGACAAAATCTGCAACTATCTCTAGACTGCTGTGAATAGTGAGAATGAAAAGGAATTACTTATGGTGATCCAAAGGGAAATAAATTCACTGTTAATCTGTAATTAGAAATGGAGACTGTGTAGTAAAAGTCAGAAAGGCTGGCAGATGGAGGTCAATTAAGAGACTCTTCCATGTCCTGGAGAAGAGCAAGAATCCTATTGCTTAAACCCCTCACATTTAGCCAACTCTGCAGACTTGCATGGGATGAGAGATAAGGATGAAGCAAATGGCAGTTTTTAATCTCCGATCTGTCAATACTTGAACATTAACATTTTGGTGACCCTTTGCTTTGTATTACACAAACTGAAATAAGTTATGCTCTCCATTGTTTTTGCTCTTTTAATTTGTTAAGTTTTTTAATGCCATAATTTAAATAATTTAATGTATTATAACAGATCAGTTTCTCTGAGCAAAATGCAATGTCAGGACCAGAGAAAAGTGACCTTCAATGCCAAGAGAGGGTAGGCTGGGGTCGCACTTGCTGATAAAAGATAGGGAATGCCAGCCTACAATAAAAAGGAACAGTATTAGTTTTCAAAGAGGTGGAGACCTGACCCCCAGTTTCAGTTCCTTGAGATTCCTCCTCTTTAAATGTCTTGATCCTCAGCTGTTCCTGAACAGGCTTAATCCACTGTTGAAAAATACCACCAAAAAAAGGTGGTTTTCCATAAGACACAGAATGATACATAGACACAAAAAAACCCCCCATATTTTATCCATAACATGTTAAATTAAAAAAAAAAAGTATCAGTAATACCCAATAAAAGAAGACTAAACTACAAAAGCAGGGATAGAAGGGGCAGGACATACAATAGGATTTCTTATATGTAAGAGAAAGACTGTAAGAGACTGACTTTAAAGGCTTGGGAAATGGCAGAATTGGTGATGAACATGACTAAAACCATGAGCAGTCAGCCCCTGCAGCAGGGCAGTTACTTTAATCACATGAAGCTCAAGGAAGTAGTGACTATCTGAAATGCAGAAAGGGGAAATCTAAGCAGGAAGGCTGGGAATATAGTAGCGCACTCCTACCAGTGCTTGAGACCACGTGGATGCCAATATAAGGGATAAAAAAACCCCAAGGACTTGGAACAGATCCAAATAAATTGATAGAGAAATGTGAAATGGAGATGAAAAGGGCTCGCTACCAGGTACACCAGGAGTTCTCCGCTAAGCAGGAGGGGAATAGAAGGCATAAAATCTCAAAAGGAACAAGAGGGTCTCCAGAAGCTGTCCTTCAGTCTAGGCTGTTTGGGTTTTAGTAAGTTTAGCAGTGTTATAATTATATGCTTTTTCAAATATTTGAGATAGAAGAAAGAACACTTCCATTCTGTAGCCATTTTGTAATAGGAGATAAAGAATTCTAGATATACACATCAGTTTTTCCACTGGATTTCAGTCTCAGTGTTTCCTTAAGGGATTGTTGCAAAACAAGTAGATGAGAATTACTAATAAGATACACAAAGTATAGGAAACATTAACCTTATCTGAAAACAAGCAGAGACAGCATATCAGAGACCAAAGCATCCTGCCATGTTAGCATCCTTGAATACCACAAGTCATCTTTAAGATCTCATTCTTTTATCTGTAAAGGAGTGAAATACCTGTTGAGTCATAACTAATTCTGAGTTCTTGTTCCTTTCAGATTATTCCTGGAAAACCAAAGCTGCCCGTGCTCAGTTACCAGGTCCTACCTTCAATTCAGCAGCAAAAAATTTGACCGTTTTAACTCGCCCACCAACAATTCAGCCGGTACATGGAAGAACAGACTGGGTGGCCAAATATGGAGGAAACAGATAGAAAATGCCATCCTATATAGATAATGTGTGAGCTATGCTCGGTTCTCCTGCACCAGAAACCTGAAATGCCTGTTTGCTCTCACTTTTCCTAAGACTATGCAACAGTAAAGGAGAAGAAAAGCCCTTGTGTTCCATTACCTGTATAATACATATAATACCCTGTAATATATTGGCTATAAAGTAGGATATATTGAAATATTGTATAACACATTGCCAAAGCTACTGAAAAGTAGATTTCGCTCAACATTTTTCTGCAGATCTCCTATCCTCATACTCTTAAAACAACTGTTACGGTTGTTTGCCCAGTACAACGTCCACTGGCATTTCAAGTACACAAGCAGCTAGAAGCAGGGCTAAAGCAGAGCAGCACCAGGCTTTCAGGTGTTAGGCTGGTTCCTTACCAGAAAGAGGAGAGTGAAAGCACAGATGGGGCTTTGTAAAGAACCCCACGCTCTCATACGTGGATGTCAGAACTCACTTGTACCTTGGAGTTACTTAGGGGCTGTAATGTGCAAATATTCATACTAGCAATGAGAACCTAACTTCTTGTAGCACTGATAAATACTACATAGGGAAGGTCTAAAGATTTGGCCCATATACAGCTATAGAATGATATAGCAATAGTGGATAATAAACAAATACTGAATGCTAGACTTACTTACCAAGCTGTAGTGAAGCCTAAAAATTAGAGTCTACTGTTACAATTAATTATGACCATTTTTGGTCAAAGATCTGTGGAGATTTATATCTCTCCTGTCAAGGGAGTGTCACAGTGGCATTTTAAGGAACCTGAATCACTGTAGTCTGTCAGTCATTTTAAGGGTGAATTAACTTAGAAGGCATAAATTATCAGTGAAGAGGCAGCTGAGGGGAGACCTTATCGTTCTCTACAACTACCTGAAAGGAGGCTGTACTGAGGTGGGTGTTGGTCTCTTCTCCCAAGTTACTAGTGATAGAATGAGAGGAAACGGCCTCACGCTGCATCAGGGGAGGTTTAGATTGGATATTAGGAAAAATTTCTTCAAAGAGTGGTCGGGCATTGGGACAGGCTGCCCAGAGAGGTGGTGGAGTTGCCATCCCTGGAGGTACTTAAAAGATGTGTAGACATAGCACTTCAGGGCATGGTTTAGGAAGCATGGGGTGTTGGGTTGATGGTTGGACTTGATGATCCTACAGGTCTTTTCCAATCTTAATGATTCTAAACTCCTGTTTGCACAAGTCTCTACTGGGTGATCAAACTAAACTACAGAAGTTGAATAAGCTACCTGAGGGAGGATATTGGGCTGCTCTTCAAAGAAGTTGCTTTCTGGTTTAGAGCGTAAAGGCCAAGTTAGGTACCTGAAAACACACACAAACTTTACGTTTGCAATACCTCACTGTTTATATGTTTATACATTCAGTACTTTCCCTGGCATCTTTCCTAAGTTTTATAGTAATATCCTGCAAAGGACCTTGCAATGTACAATAAAGTCTTTTTAGCATGTTGAGCTAGGCTGCTTCCATTAACAACTGCATTTAGAATAGATGCTTTAGACTTAGTAGTTAGATTAAACGTGCCGTTTGAAAGTATGAAATGAGTATATTCTTTAAAGGTGTAAAGCTGTTAATGATTGCTTTAAGCATCATAAAAAAATTTATTTGTATGGCTTTTATAACTGTATATAAAGATTTAAATTCCTGTTGTTGCCATAATATAGGGGTTATGTTAACTTACTGGAAATCAATTTAATCTAAAACAGTCGTACCAAAAAGTCAAGTATTTTGTTATGAAAACTGCACCTAAAGAAAACACCACTTCAATACTCAAGAGCTATACAGGGATATCTGCTTGGTAATGCACTAGAGACTTTAATTCAATTGCCATTGTCCTAGGCTTAAGTATTTGTCATTCCCGTAGTAGTAACTGATGTCCCTATGCTATTTAAATGCATGTTAATTAATCTGTAGAATATATCTATAACTGGCTATGTTAATGAAAGACAACCTCAGACTTTCTATAACAGCCATAAATGCACTGGGTTTATAATTAAAAAACAAGATAAATGAATCACTCATCTCTCATACAAGATGCCAGTGACTTGACTAAAATCACATTCTAATCAAGGAATTAACTAATAACGTGTCCCCAGCTCACATGTCCGTAAGTCACCTAGAGCCGAAAAATAAATAGGTACTATTTATGGCACTAAATACGGCTAGAAGAAACATGCTGTCCTTGCCATATGCTAATGAACATTGAAACGGCTCTGACATAACCGTAACAGCCTTTACTTGTCCATAACCAAAGCATGACAAGCATTAAGAAAGTCGTCTTGTAAACAGCAAGAAGAAAGGAAAAAACAGCGTAAGAGGCTAATAGGCTTTGTACAGTCAGTTTAACTCTGATTCATTGATACACTGAACTGTTACTGCAGAAATGCCATCTGATGCTCAAGAAATTTAGTATATGCTGATAAAGTTCCAAGGGGGGAAAAGTATCTAAGGCTCAAGCTTTTCTCCCTTCCCTTTGTCAGGATTACTGCTGTTTCTCCTGAACATGAAAAGTGGTAACGAGTTCCAGCAGCAGTTCTCATTTCAAGCTACTGCTTTCCAAAGCTCACGAAACAGCAGCAAGGCTTAACGTTTTGGTCTGAGTTTGAAAGCTCATCAGTCCAATCCCTGCTTTCTATTGTCTTTACAACTGCAGCCCAGATTCACGACTTATGTGATTTGAGACCAGCATTATACAATTAGAAAATTGCTGGACCATGGCTGTTCAGTTTACTGCAGGAGATGCATTTAGTTTTGCATCTTACTTCCACAGAAGGTAACTGCTCCAAAAGCAATACAAAGAGGCAAATAACCCTACAGTTCTTTAGAGAGAAGTGTCTTAAATGCCCATGTCTGGCTTATTAACCTTTTCAAGCTAGAGCAGAGACATTCAGACACCTGCCCACCAACGCTGGGTCCACGGCCCGGGATTAGGCACTTAAAAGGACGACTTATAAACGCACCATCTGCACACGCCTGGTTTATATGCAGGGAGGTAAAAGGGAAAAGTAAATAGGGGTGAGTGCGTGAAGCTGACCTCTGCTGGTTGATGAATAACGGCTTGAGTAAGGTTCCCCAAGTACAGCTCCCCCCCAGGAGTTCTCGCTGCCTGTGCTCAAGCCAGCTCTGACCCAAACTCTGTGGCCTGGGACCAGGCTGCTGAGACCCCTGCCCTTGCCAGAGCCAGCCCCTGCTGATCCAGAACACAGTCCGCTGACAGCATCCTGGCTCAACCCCAGCCCTGCCTCATCGCTGCGACTCACCTGGCAAACCACTGCGCTGCTGACAGAGCCTGGCTGCCGCCACCCGACCAGCTCTGCACCCCCTGCTCAGGCAGCGCGGGACCACTGCCCTGCCCGTGTTGCTGCGGCAAGGAAGGAAGGAAGGAAGGGAGGGAGACCAAAAGATGTCACCCTCCTGCCAAGGTGCTAGCCAGCTACTTAGAGCAATTACAGGGTCTCACCAATCTAACAGATCAATCCCACTGCTTCCAGTACCAGCCACCAGAGAAGAAAGGCTGAAGAAATTGAAGGTCAGGATCTGCACAGAAAGGGACATAAGGTAAATGAGACCAGAAAAGGGGTATGTTACCATCTATGTGTAGCTCCCAGGATTACTTCTGTGTGGCAGGTTTATATTTAGAATGATTTTAGGCATCAAGGGAATCAGCTGAGGATAAAGATCAACTGAGCCCTTCAGTCTTTAAATAAACTTTCATAGAGCATTTTTCAAATCTAAAATTGATGATTCCTCTCAAGAAACACCCCCCAAAAAGTAACACTTGTCTGAATATATGGTCTGTATGCTTTTGTTCTTTACATTTCCTGCCAGTTCATGGCATTTTTATATTTGAAAGTCTGCAGATTCAGGGAATGGAGTAGAGATAATTTATACAACCCACGTCCACAGCTACATCCAGGCACCCTGCGGGAAAGGCACCAAGCTGTATCCAGATGAACAATTAAAGCAAAAAAAATAGTTGTGTAGAACGCAAAAGTTCGTAATAATTATTTGTTGGTTTATTTAGAATAACATTTTAATTCTCATGAAAAGCAAGAGCTATGCCTACGATTCAGCATTATCTAATAAAGTATATTTTTGATTTATGAATAATAATCTGTAAAAGTGAAATGAGCAACACCTAGCCAGGCACTTTTGCTTAGCAGTAATTGCAAGTAACAGGTTTGCCTTCATTGCGTTACAGCAGAACCTTGACCACCTGCTCTGTGATTGTGTTTTGTGGGACCAGGTTCTAACGCACAGCGCTGGGAGAACAAAGTCCCTGGCTGACAAACATGATGACCAGATAAACTGGCAGGGAAGCAGAAGGGGAGAGGTAACGAAATAAGCATGTTTGTTACGTTAACTACCAGTGACAAATTGGCAACTCCTCTCCCCTTGTTCTAGAGGTACAGATGATTTTACAATGACAAGTTTAGATGTACATTTAAGCTTCAATCCTGCAACTGTGCCAAGAGGTCTTTGCCTGCAGCAAGTTGCAGGACCAGAAGCTAAACTAATGCTATACTCTATGTTGTTGCTTCACAGTGCAGAAAACATTAAGACAAATACCATTTTGGAAGACGTAACAAGGGCTTTCAATGTCAGTCCTTCAAAAACACAACCCACGTGCATTAGGATATGAAAAATACAATGCACAGACAGCAGTGCCTTTTCTGCTTTTGTGTAGCACATGTAGGCAGTTGCATCTTCAGCCTTCTCAATCACGTATCTTCAAGTGACTTGATGCAGAATTATGGTTTAAGAGGCTTTTCCATCATCTGCAATCCAAGCCGTCCAACCATCAGTAAACTGTTGAACAGAATAGTCGTTACAAAAAAAAGAAGGGGGGAGAGGCAAAAATCCTATAACGAACAAGAAGGAAGAAAACACTGGGGCACAATTTCATTTAGCTGAACTCCACCATAAGATTTCATTTTTCACAGAATTTACCAGGTTACATTTTTAAAACAATGTAATCCACAAATCAGTTACATAAAATGCCTATTCAAAAATACAGACAAGAACAAAAGACAGGTGACTACCTGGCGCCAGCAATTATCCCAGGCATTGCTTTTCTGGAGTTGTAAAATCTCATTCCCATAACAGCAGACAAAGTTCCAGACGCCACTGTGGAAAAGAAGCCTGGTCAGATCTATCTGAAACAGAAACACCGGCACAGCACGGCAACGCTTGGACGTTCGGCAGTGCCAACCAAACAGGCCCGTGGCTGCAGGCAGGAACGCCTCCAAATATTTTACTTATTTTTGCTGAACAGGAGAGCTGTTGCTAGCTCCTTGGCAGCTGTGGTAAGCACGCTCCGCCGCTCATTGGAAGCGAGGAGATCTCATCAGGGTTGAGACTGCTGTCCGGTCGCCCACAACCTCCAATCCTCTGGGCAGATCACTAACTCTCCCTCAGTTTCCTCTTACTTGCAGAAGAATGATTATTTCCTTGAATACAGATAGGCTCAGAACTGCCAGAAAGCTGGGATGGTGACAGAGTTCACTATGTGAGAGGCAAATATTATTACAGTTCCCATTTCTCTGTGGCATTCTGAGCTGGAAGGTGGCACAAATATTACAAGAAATAAAACAACCTGACCTCAAAATATGAATTAGCAAACAGAAAGCAATCTAAGGGATCAAACTGAAAGAGCAACTAACATTTTAAACATTTCTCCAAATTATTTAATCTCTAGGTCTGGAAAAAAACAAATCCCATCAACATCCTCATAAAAGTTACAGGGCTGTGGTTTCTTCAAAGAAGCAGCGCAGGTGGAGGTGTTGCATACCCACCTTCCTCCAAAGCTTTACCTTTGTTTGCATCAGACACGGCAAAAGGGATTCAAAAGATGTTCTGTCACAGTTCTGGATTTCTACCCTTGATGTACTGTGACCAACCTAAAGCTCAGCGGGAGCCTCAACTGCACATCGCAGCAAGGCTGAGGAGGAGTGGATGACACCAGACTGGGACACAACACCGCTTTCAGGAGGTCCGCTTGAAAGCACTACTTGCACCACACATCAGGATATAAGGAAGCTGCTCACCTTTCTGTCATGGCACTGGCTAAAAACCCATGCCACAGATGCGCAGCCACTCCCACAGCATGCCAGGGTGGAAGAGAAAGTTCACAAGTGGAAACTTTGCTTCTTATTGAGCTGTGTGTTACGTTTCACTACTTACTGACAAGGCAGTTTGGTCCTCTGGAGTATCTACCAGGGGCTTCATAAAGCCTTTCAGTACATTACATGATCAAGTCCTATTGGTTTTAAGTAGTCTTAAATCACTGTAATGCTATAGTATTGTAACATTAATAATATTACAGCATAGTTACAGACCTAGAAGAAACCTCAAGAGGTTATCTAGGCTAACCTAGCGCCCAAAGGCAAGATCAATTCCTGACAGATACTGGTCTAACCAGTTATTAAAGTCCTGCAGTGATGGAAGTCCCTGAGGTTCCCCTGATCTCTTCCAGTGCTTCATAATACCTTCCACTGTCATTTTATCCTTCTCCTTCACCCGAAGGGTTAACTGCAAGCTAAGCCCACCACTTCTTAGAATAGAATCATAGAATCATAAAATCATTAAGGTTGGAAAAGACCTGTAGGATCATCAAGTTCAACTGTCAACCCAACACCCCCATGCCTCCTAAACTGTGTCCTCAGGTGCCACATCTACACACTTGTTGAACACCTCCAGGGATGGCGACTCCACCACCTCTCTGGGCAGCCTGTTCCAGTGCCCGACCACTCTTTCAGTAAAGAAGTTTTTCCTAATATCCAATCTAAACCTCCCCTGGCAGAGCTTGAGGCCATTTCCTCTCATCCTATCACTAGTAACTTCTTGTCCCATCTGGCATAAGCAAGGAGAACAGATCATTCCCCCCTTTGTTTTATATAATTCAGACCGTTTCTTCCATAGCATACAGTGTATTAAAACATATACTGCTCTTCTTCTGAGATGCTTGTGCAAACCAATATCCCATAAAGCCACATACTGCTGGTCGCAGTGCTTTCAGTACTGCTGAAAATGCCTATTCCATGACCGCAGGCTAAAAGTGCTGCTTCACAACCAAACATTTTTCACGTACGTTTCCTGTGCCTACATCAGTTTAACATAGTATCTCGTCTGCCAGAGGATGTAGGTATTTCTCACCAACGCTGGCTGCCAGAAGGGCAACCTAGGTCTTAAAAGCCTGTACTGTGCCATTACACGAATACCTCCTGGCTGTGCGCAGGAAGGAGGTCCTGCCACCACTTACAACATTCGTATAAAGGAGAGGGCACAGACAGGCTGAAACATGCTAGAAAAAAGGGATACTACTCCCACTGCTACCAGTGATGCTTAGTACTTGGGCATGGAACAAACTTACCGAGGGAAAGCCACACATTTTTTGGATCTTTGGACTGCTGGTAGGCACCTAGTCCTGCTAAGCCGCCAAAGAGAAGGCCAGCTGCTAGAGAAGGGACGCTGCCTTAAATAAAATTAAAGATAAAGCAGTCAGTGAAAGAACACACATAAAGCCCGTCTGCAAACCAAACAAAAGCACTTGCACATTCACATTCATTATTAAAAAAAAAAAAAGAAAACAAAAAAATCCCCAAACAAACCAAAAACCACAAACCCAATCTAAACCAAACACAAGCGCCTGCCGCGGGGGTGCTTTTGTTAACAAGGTACCTCGCAGACCTCAGCCGAGCACCGCTTCCACGCCACACGGACGCAGCACGGCTGCCGCAGCGGAGCACGACGGTGGGCCCGGGCCCCCCGCGGCTGCGGCGGCAGCGCTCGGGGCGGGACTGAAGCCCCTGAAGGGCGGGGGCCCGGCAGCAGCACGGCACCGCCCTGCCCCGCGGAGCGCTCGGACACCCGCGGCCGGGCCGGGGCCGGGGCCGGGGCCGGGCCGCCTCGGGCACGACCGGGACACCCCCCCCGCCCCGCCGCCGGTACCCACCTGCCTTGGCGTAACCGACGACGCCGCCCGCCGCCACCAGCGCCGCGTAGCCGAAGCCCAGCCAGTCGTACTCCATCTGCGGGCAGCGCCTGGCCTCGCCCCGCCGGCCCCGCTCCGACCTTGGGCCGCCCTCGGGCCGCCCGCCCTCCCCCTCCCCGCGCCGCGCCGCGCCGCCTCTCCCGGAGGTGCCGCCCGCCGCCCGTGACGGGCAGCCGGGGAGAGGCCGCCCACCCGCGGCCGGTGCCGGGGCCTGTGCGTGGGCCGCAGGGCGGCCCCTCCTGCGGTTGCGCCGGAGTAAAGATCAGTCAGCCGATACAGGCACGGGCACGACAGGCTCGGCTCCGGGAGGTTAATTTAATTTATTGCCAATTGATGACAGAGTAGGAGAGTAAGAAACGAAACGAAATAAAACCACCTCTCCCCCTTCCTCCCAGGCTCAACGGACTCCCCGGGGGGTGGGGAATGGGGTTTGGGATCAACCCGTAACGCCTCATCTCTGCTGCTCCTTCCTCCTCACACTCTTCCCTCTCTCCAGCGAGGGGGAGCCCACCGGAGATCCACCACGAACTTCTCCAACGTGGGTCTTTCCCAGGGGCGACAGCTTTTCACAAACTGCTCCAGCGTGGGTCCCTTCCACGGGGTGCAGTCCTTCAGGAGCAGACTGCTCCGGTGTGGGTCCCCCATGGGGTCACAGGTCCTGCCAGCAAACCTGCTCCAGCGTGGGCTTCTCTCCACAGCCTCCAGTTTCCTTCAGAGCACACCCACCTGCTCCAGTGTGGGGTCCTCCATTGGCTGCAGGTGGATACCTGCTCCATCATTAACCTCTAAGGGCTGCAGGTGGATATCTGCTCCACTGTTAAGCTCCATGGTCTGCAGGGGGACAGCCTGCCTTACCATGATCTTCACCATGGGCTGCAGAGGAATGTCTGCTCTTGTGCCTGGAGCACCTTGTCCCCCTCCTTTTTCACTGACTTGGGTGTCTGCAGGGCTGTTTCTCTCACATTTTCTCACTCCTCTCTCTCAGCTGCTGTGCAGCATTTCTTACCCTTTATTAAATATGATATCACAGAGGTGCCCCCAGCCTTGCTGATGGACTCGGCTTTGGCCAGCGGTCGGCCCCTCTTGGAGCCACCTGGATCTGGCTCTGCCTGATACAAGGGCAGCTCCTGGTGCCTTCTCACAGCAGTCACTCCTGCAGCTCTCCACTACCACAACCTTGCCATGAAAGCCCAATACGGATGTCAAAAGAAGGCATCTGGATTCCCGAGAAACTCTGCTGACAGCACCCTGCACACGTTCAGTGACGGCAGTGACAGGCTACAGGACACACTCTCCAGCACCATGTGCAGCAGCCGCCCCAGCACTGCACTGGATACAGTCCCAGCTCCTGAGGGAGGGTGCAGCTCTCCTGGTCTGGGACTGATCGGCTGGAGGGCAGCTTTGCAGGAAAGGCCTTGGGCATCCCAGGGTCTCAGAAGAAGTGCCCATGAGGCAGCAACATGCCCTTGCAGCAAAGAAGGTGGGCGGCACCTTGGGCGTTAGGCAGGTGGATGGAGATGGTTCTCCCCCTCTGCTCTATGGTGTGACAAGCTGGAGTGCTGGATCCAGTTCTAGGCTCCCCAGTGCAAGGCAGACATGGGCATACTGAAGCAGCTCCAGCAAAGGGCTATGAAGATGATTAGGGGCTTGGAGCATCTTTCATATGAGAAGTGGCTGAGAGAGCTGGGACTGTTTAGCCTGGAGGAGAGGAAGCTCAGGGGCATCTTATCAGTGAATATATAATTTCTGGAAGGGATAGGGAAGGATGAAGCAGATGGGGCCAGGGTCTTCTCTGTGGTACCCAGTGAGAGGACAAAGTGCAATGGGCCTAAGTTGAAATACAGGAAATTTCATTTAAACATAAGTAAAATCATTTTAAATATGAAGGTGGCCAAACACTGGAAGAAGCACTCAGGCAGGCTGTGAAGTCTCCATCCATGGAGATGTTCAACGCCCAACTGGACACAGCCCTGAGCAAGTTGACCATGCTTTGGTGCAAGTTTCCCAGATGATCTCTGTGTCCTTCCTTCCCAGCTGTGCTTTGAGAACTGATCACTGAGGTTTGTGCTTGTGATGAGATTTTTTTATATGTTTTACAGAAAGGACAATGTCATGAGGCCCACCTGACACGAGAAGCAAATTATCTTCTGACCCCTGGCAGGGCTTGTTCATTAACATGTATCCAAAGGTTTACCAAACTTGGCAAGTTTCAAGGCCTGCCTGTAAGGCAATACAAATGACCCACCGATCATGCTTTCTGCTTTGTGGGTTTTTTTCCCCAACTGCACTACTGATGGTAGCTGTGCTTAGGCCTGGATGTATTTGCAAGGGAAAAAAATGGGAAGATCTGAAGCTTGCACACTGCAAACTATGGTCAGACCAATTCCTTCACAAGGCAATGAACTTTCCTCTACACTTGCTTCCATAAAAGACTCCGAAGAGAGGTGTGCAGGGTGCACCTTTGTTCTGTTGTATATGAACAGCTAAGGGACCAGCACAAACATGTTTAGACCAAAAGAAAGTTAATACAGTTGTCAGGCTTTTGCTAAACAAACAAGACAAAACCAAAAAGGGCCACCTATTGCAGTTTTATGAGCTATGTGGCAAACCAGCAGTTTGCCTCAGGTTATCTGGAAAAGAAGGCTTACACTGAATGAATGACACTTACCTTACAGTATTTTTGTCCTATTTAGCTTATCAGCTCTCCACATTCTCAGTTCATTCTCTCATCTGCTGTGTTTTCCTTTTTCCCTTCTGTTTCCCTCCTCCTACCTCCTCCCCAGTTTTGTCCTAAGGTTTTCTCTGTCTCTTCACTTGTCCTCCCCTTCCCCGTGGTCTCTGGTCCCTCTTGCTCTGAGCTCTGTATATCCTCTAAAGACCTCCTCTACTGCCGTTAACAGCGGGTGCATGGAAAAGACTAAGACTGTGGATCACACCTGCAGAAGCTTGCTATCTTTTGTGGAGACAACTTGATTTGCATTTTTGTGCCATTAAATGCACTGCAAATATTTGTGTTTTAGGCACACAGACTTTGCAGTGGAGCTTGAAGCATCTCGCCAATGCTAATGACTGACTGCAATGACTGGCTGATCAAAACCAGGCTGGCTCCTTTCTTTAAACCAGGGCCTTTGCTTTTGGTTTGGCACACCTAACCAGATGACATAGCAAGGTTTACCTGTTACCTACCTGATGCCATCGTTTTGCCTTGAGTGCCTATTTCTAGTGCCTATTTCCAGCCTTTTCAGGTGCCCCTCCCAAAACTGACATTCACGAACCAGCCAGTTGTTTATCATTCCTACGAGTGAGCCTTCATGCTCACATCGCAAACCACCACGGTGCCACATTAAAATTTCTGCTGGCAGTCACCAGCCATGAACCAGAAGGATGTGCTAAGCAAAGACCTTTTCTTGGACAGTCCTCTGTTAGCAGAAGTCTGAATCATCCCAGGCTTCTCTGGTGTGGGGAGAGGAAGCAGATGACAAAGAAACCTGTAGCTATAGGGTGGCACTGTGAATCTGGAGCAAAGAAAATCCATCGTAGTTAAAATCCGTAAGAATGGATTTATTTGCAGAGGGTCAGCAAAAGTGCCCTCTGGTGTGGAGCAATGCCAGTAAAATTTTTTTTAAACCTATGTCAAGATGTTACATTCATTAGATAGATATTTGTATGTTAACAGGCTGGCTCCTGGTGGAAGCTGGGGATGTTATTGTATTCCTGCACGTCCTAGCATAACATGGTGTCCTGACCTATGAATCATTGTGTGCTAACAGGCAGATCTTGGCACCATCCTCCTTGATGTTTGCAGCACCTGAAGCTTCTACTTAATTTATTTTTTGGTGTTGATGATGTCACTGCTCACTTCACAGCTCACAGAAGTCAGGTCCACCAGAGTCTTTGATGCTTTAACTGAATTAGAAGCCAGCGACTGACTCAGAAGCCAGTGAGAAGACCGTCCTACCGGCTACTTTAGTTTTATGCCTCCTGTGGCTATGCGATGATTTGTTCATGTGCATTAAGACTTCAGTCTTGCAGTTGTGGCTGCAAAAATGGTGGGTTTGTGGTAGCTGTGGTGCACACAAATTAAGTGAGACAAGGCTTTCAGGACAAGGCCATGTACTTTAACAGAGGAGTGGGATAACGCAAGAGGGCAAGCCAAACCAGATCATAAGCCCATTAAAGTGTGGTTACCTTCTCCTCTGTTCTGCAACCTCAGTGCCACCTCTTTCTTTTATACTGTTTCTCTTACTCGTGTATGGGGGAGGTCCAATATTGGACCCATATTAGTTGGCTACTATATGACCTCTAAGGTGAAGACTAACAGTAATGGTAAAACTGAGAACATTAATACATCCACATTACTTTCATTCCTTAAGTGAAGTTAAGCGAGTACCTTGGTATGCCTCTCTTTTTCTCCTTTTTGTTTTCCTTTTTTGTCACCAGACTCAACTTGAGCAGCTGCCTGGCTCCTAGCGCTGGGATCATCTCTGCCACCCCTTCTTTCGGGCTGGCACAAGTACTGCTTGGCCTCTTGGCAGAGGAACTGGTATGGCTAGGATGTGGACAAATCTAGGAGGAGTGGGAACAAGAGGGCTGGGAGCCTGCTGGCTTTTGCAGCACTGCTGCCAGATATCAAGGCAAGAGCTAGGCCTAAGACTTGCCCTCCATTCTCTTCAAAAAATCCTACTTGTGGACCTGCTGCCAGGGAATTTAATTCAGGCCTCTAGACCAGAGCCCTACACCAGCATTTGTGCAGATACCCAGTTTGCAATAGCAGGCAATGAGCAGCAGCACAATGAGGCGCAGCGCTGTATCTTGCTCTTCTTGGATCCACTCTCACAACTGTGCTCCCAGGGACTCTTTCACAATTCCAGCAGCCTGGCACATGCTGCTGGACATTTTCGGCTGCTCCACTGTTGTAGGCACACACAGAACATATATCTTTCTTGGGGTGGGGGATTTTTTGAAGTATTTGGGTGTGTTCAGCTGAAAGGGAAATAGCATGAAACCTGCAAGTTATTCACAACAGGGAACGGAAAACCTGTGGCCATGCATGTTGTGCAAGCCTGAAACTCCAGCCTCTGCTGATGTCGGCTGGCCTTGGGGAGTGCATGGCCAGAGGGTCTCCGTCTGCAGCAGCTCTGCTCGTCAGCCCACACCAAGCACTGACTGCACCAGCTCAGCCTGATCTGCAGCCCTTTCTGCTGACTTGGATCAGGCCCTGGGAACTAAGTAGTGTCTCAGCTCACGTATTAACTTCACAGTGCTGCACCGTGGGGTGGCAAACAGCACCTGACAGTGCCTCCTGGACCTAAAGAAATATTGTGTCTTATGAAGATGAAAGCTTGGAAAGAAACTCCCAACTTTCACACACAACAGATACTTTAAAACCCCATAGGAGAAAGTTCCACTTAATTTGAGTCTTAGCAAGCATCAGGCCTGTCAGCTCATATGTTCCCGTTGCAAGCCCAGCTACTATGCTCCACAGCCACATATGAGAGTACTCCATGTCGTTCGTGACTACTTCTTTGCGTTAATAGACCAGTTAAACAAATCCCGATGATGATTCCAGGTTTTGTCCTACGCTAAGACAACTGCAAGCAAGGGGTGAAGCAATGGTGACATCTCTTCCCTAGCATTGACAGAAGGTGCAGAAGTGCTCCTCCAAATGTCATCTGCTCCCTACCTCACGTACAGAGTGACAAAAGAGGAATGCATGCACCTTCTCTGACTCATTTGTAGTGTTTTTGAACATCTGAGGTGCTAGAGAATGAAGGAAAAATGTTGCAGCATCTAGAACAGGCACAGAAGTTTCCAGGGTCTTGGAGCTGCTCATCCAGTATCATAGAGTATGTTAAAATGTCCTTAATGTTAGGAACACACAAAGGTTGAGGAATGGGGACTGATGATTTTCATTCATAAGCATGAATCCTAACCCCAAAGTGATGACAGCCTGTGCAGATGTACTTGTCATGACTTCAGAACTTTGTCCAGTGCGATCCTGAGCCCCTCCAAGGGTAGACACTGCATGGCCTTCCTGCACAGCCTGTTCCCATCCTCATTTCACTGTCCTCAGAGTCAAAAGTCTTCAGTCTTCAGTTGCACATGTCTTAAATCTTACAGTGATATTTTGGGTCCTTGGGTGAGGCGTAGAAAAGTCTTTAGGAGCTCAATAAGCAGAAAGGCGTCCAGTGGGTTGCCTAAGCAAGTCAAACGGACTTCAGTGGAAAGTCTGATCTGCTTGGAAACCCTGTTAGAGAGAGCAAGTTCTTTACATGCCTTGTCCCAGTCAGCTTCTGAGAGAGCCACTGAACAGAATTGAAAACTTTGTTCCACTGTTCATACTGGTTCGGAAAGGCAGCTACAAGTTGCATTGGGAAAGAGTTTACTTTCCCCTCCCCCCCTTGCCATAATTGTAGAAAACGAGGTACAGACATGGGTTACTCAGAGAGCAAGCTCCCCCTACAGAAGTGCACCACAGTTGCTGAACTGAATCACTGTTGTTACTGCTGTGCACAGGAGTCTAACTCTCCTTAACATCCTCCCTACCAGCCACCTCCTCCAGTTTTTCGTCTCTCCCTGTCTTTTACTGCTATTCCAAAGTAATACTAATACTGTTAGGTCATATTGGTTCAGATGCATGTTTGAGCTTGGCTGCCAGAAGTTGTTCTGTTCCCTCTTTTCTTTCTGCATCACTTTGCAAATGGTGATTAACTGTAATATTCTTTCTTTAACAACAACAACAAAAAAAGAGGCTGATGAGGCAGATGTTGCACCCCAAAATCAGGCATACAATGAAAGCAAATTAACTGATTCCAGAAAAACATAACATGGAGTAGCGTTCATGAAAAAAAAAAACAACCTCTAAATCATGGCTGGACAGAAAGCTAGGTCTCTCAACAGACTAACCAGCTGTGATGTTTTTTTCTGGGTTCTTCCTTAAACAGGTAACATGACCTAGTCTTGAAATACCTATATTTATTCAGGCTCAGAGTACAATACCCTTTTATATATGTAGCTTTAAACTGCCAAGCTTACTGCTTCTGCTGTTGGGTGATTCACCATGGGGAGATCACGCTTGACCAGCCCAATAGCCTTCTCTGATGGCATGACTGGTCGTGTAGATGAAGGGAGAGCAGTGGATGTTGTTTACCTCAACTTCAGCAAGGCTTTTGACACTGTCTCTCATAACATCCTCATAGGTAAGCTTAGGAAGTGCGGGTTGGACAGTGAGGTGGATTGAGAACTGACTGAACAGCAGAGCTCATGATCAGTGGCGCAGAGTCTGGTTGGAGGCCCGTAGCTAGTGGTGTTCCCCAGGGGTCTGTGCTGGGTCCAGTCCTGTTCAATGTATCTATCAATGACCTGGACGAAGGGACAGAGCGTACCCTCAGCAAGTTAGCTGATGATACAAAACCGGCAGAGTGGTTGATACACCAGAAGGCTGTGCTGCCATTCAGCAAGACCTGGACCAGCTGGCGAGCTGGGCCAAGGGGAACCTCATGAAACTCAACAAAAGGAAGTGTAAGGTCCTGCACCTGGGGAGGAACAATCCCATGCAGCAGTACAGGCTGGGGGCTGACCTGCTGGAAAGCAGCTCTGCTGAGAAGGACCTGGGAGAGCTGGTGGACAGCAAGTTGACCCTGAGCCATCAGTGTGCCCTTGTGGCCAAGAAGGCCAGTGATATCCTGGGGTGCATTAAAAGGAGTGTGGCCAGCAGGTCGAGGGAGGTTATCTCCCCCCTCTGCTCCACCCTAGTGAGGCCACATTTGGAGTACTGCATCCAGTTCTGGGCCCCCCAGTTCAGGAAGGACAGGGAACTGCTCGAGCAAGCCCAGCGGAGAGCTACCAAGATGATGGGGGGACTGGAGCATCTCCCTTATGAGGAAAGGCTGTTAGGCCTGGGTTTGTTCAGCCTGGAGAAGAGAAGACTGAGGGGGGATCTCATCAATGCTTATAAATATCTGAAGGGAGGGTATCAAGAGGATGGGCCTAGACTCTTCTCAGTGGTGCCCAACGACAGGACAAGGGCCAGTGGGCACAAGTTGGAACACAGGAAGTTCCACCTGAATAGGAGGAAAAACTTCTTTCCTGTGAGGGTGACAGAGCAGTGGCACAGGCTGCCCAGAGAGGCTGTGGAGTCTCCTTCCCTGGAGACATTCAAAACCTGCCTGGATGCGTTCCTGTGCCCCCTGCTCTGGGTGTCCCTGCTCAAGCAGGGGGGTTGGATGAGATGATCTCCAGAGGTCACTTCCAACCCCTACCAGTCTGTGATTCTGTGATTCTGTGATATTTTGCCATTTGCCTGCAGAGCTTGAACAATGAAGGGTAATCTTGTTTTGTACACTGGGCTAATTTAAATATTCACATAAAATGGTGAGAATTACTTTATTTCATTTGAGACATTTCAATCTCGGGAATATTCAACCTGATAAAATAAAGCAGGGGGTGGTTCCAGACGTCTCAGTTAGACACGCTAAAACCCACTCTTTAAAAGAATGACTCTCTCTGAAATACTTCTGTTTTCAGCTGCCACCATGGCAGCAAGTTAGCAAAGCCCTCATCTTCTCCCCTCCCCAAAAAACTGAACAGAATTTCCACCAAAGTTCTGCTCTAGAGGTAAATTCTCAGTGCCTTTCTGCAGGGATCTGCATTATTAGGTGTTGGCAGCTATAAATGCAGAATAAGCTGACTGCGGCAGATCCTGCCTGTTCAGAACCTTCCCTAGGGGTTACCAGCCATGCTTCAGGACATCTAAATATGATGTGTTGTTGTTTCTGAACTGCTGCAGTTTGCAATCCAGTTTGCTAAGAGACCCTGAAATTAGCAATGCTTTAATAAATTTGGTGGTAAATTGCTGTTATTCAAGAGGTACTCTCTGAGCCATCATCGCTTGTTCAGAAGAGAGACAGGAGAGTAGCACACACTCTCCTTAGATTCAGGCACCCTGATTTTTACTGCCTCCGTGCTGCTGACTAGGTCACTCAATGGTGCTGATAAAATGCCCTGTAAAGAAAACCATCATAGCTACAGGAACAAGTATTCATAGTTTTGCTTCTTTGCTTCGGTTTTTAGGACATGATGACCCATACCAGTAACTTTTACATCTGTTTGCCATACTAAAATATTCCTGAGTGCTGATTTTTTTTTTCTCTGTGGCATGCCTAGTCTGTTGAGATTTTCTGTGCTTTAAAGATTTATGTAGACTTGGAAGGAAAAATCTGCTCAGATATTTGATTGCCTCCCTCTAGTGGCTGCTATTGGGGAATAAAAATAGGGCTGTGATGAAGTGAACTCCAAGGTTAAGTACATGCATTATCCATTATATGAAGATGAAGGGAAACAAACTCGGGAAGAGGTCTTATGCCATACCAAAATATGACACAGAATTACTGAGTTATTGCCAAAGCTCAGTTACTGCTCTTTCAGTCCTGAAAATATTTATCGTGCTACTTCCTTCCTCACTTTCCATCTCTCCGTCTGTATCCTTACACATGATGATGTAAGGACACTGGTGGGCCAAAATCTGCATGTGGAGAGATTTTTTTTTTTTCCCCAGTTGTGTTAGTTGACCAAGTAAGACAAATACGCAAGCCCTCATTTTTCAGGCATGGAGAAAGGCTCCTGTGGCTGAAAGCCTGTCTGATTTTTCTAACTACACCCATTGATCTAGTAAAAGATGCTGTTTTCTCTTACAAACCTTGTCCCAACTGATATTTAAAGAACAGGTAAGATCTGGGAAGTGCAGCATCTTTGTGCCATATCCAGTACTTTTCCATCATTTCTCTGCAGTAAATACCAGTATCTTTGACAAAACGGTATCTGTACGTATAGCCAGCAGTTGTGTTCCTACTTTTAAGATCTTGCTGACTGTGACTCATTACCTTTTTGCTTACCAAACATGCACGCTTGTCTTTTAGAGACAAGAAGTGCCAGGGATGCATGACTCTGATTATATATGTATAGAAAAAGATAGCAATAAGAGGGTAGCAAGACAAAAGCCAGGGCTGGAAAACAGCCCATTAAAAATGGCAAAAGTGCAAAGCTCCTCAAACCGCAAGAGGAGCTTTGCCCTGGTGTCTGTTTTTGGATCTCTCGTGCTTTGGCCTCTGGATGTTAAGTGGAAGGTGAGATTCGTGAGCACTGTGAAGCAAGCTGACTTGAGCTGTATCTACAGAACATCCTAAAGAAACCTGTCTCATGAGTTTATGCTTCTGGCACAGCAGAAATTAAGATTGTTGCTGCTATTCCCTTCGCCACTTTTATTGATGTAGTCTGGGGTTTTGCTAGCTAAAAATACCAGCTGGGTTCCACCCGAACTTCACTCTGGGACAAGGTTCTCTGCCGATGTCTCAGCTCCAGGCACTCTACAGTCAGGGGGTATGTTTTAAGCTCAAACTTATTTGCAAACATACAGGTGGAGTTAAAAAGCCACTTGAGGTCACCTGTTCCATATACACAAATGCCTCTGACGTAATGGCCTGCCAAAAGAAAAAGAAAAAAAGCAATGTCAGAATCAAGGATCCAAATAATTCTTCTTGAGAAGTTTTAGCTGCAAAGGCACTATAAATAATCTCCTGCACAACCAACATGCTAAAAGACCTACTGGACATGCAATGGGAATAAGTATGAACAATGGGATGAAATGAAGGAAGTTACTTCAGAATAAATGAGCAGAAAAAGGAGACAGCTCAGAAAAGAAGTGTTACTACTTAGGACTCTTTCTCAGACAAGGCTGAAACACAGCAAAGAGGAATTTCCTTCTGTAAGTGAAATGAAACTGATACTTTTACTCATACTAGATTTTCTGCTAATTCTGGGTGATAACGGTGTAATTTCACTGATTTCAACGTAGTTATGCCGATGTGAAACTGCTGTAATTGAAGCTGACTGAAGTTCTCAAAATGTTTCTCCTCAATATAAACAACTGTGTTATGGATTAAGAATTATTGAAGTAAAATCTGGATCATGAGCATTTTGGCATTCCTTTTCTCATCCCACTTGGATATGTCAGAAGTAGTAGTTGTACGCAATGTACAAACCAGTGACTGAAAAGTTAAGTGTGCCATACAGGAGGTTATCTACTGCTAATGTCATGTCATAAAGTAACGTGACATAGGAAAACTCACGCCTCAACCGTCATCATCAGCCCACAGCTCCTTAACTTCCTTGTCAGCTGTGGCTCTGGTGGGCAGGCATCAGTGCCCAGCTGAGAGCTGGGATTTGTCCAAGTTCACACAGGACACCTACCCTGCACACTGCTGCTGGCTCTGGCGCATCTGCCTCCCAGCGTGGGACATACATATGGGCTACTCCCACCCACCTGCGAGAAAATTCCCCCAAGGCCTTCAAGAAAATAGTCAGCTAACTCATGCGAGCCCTAAGCACTGCCAAATACCCCCCTTTCCAAGGCTGATATATTCCATAAAATTCCTGATGAAGAAGCAACTGTTCCAGCTTTCTCACTCTTTATGTGGCTACTATCATTCATGTATGGACTGTGAAGGTGATGACTCTTTTTAAATGTCTTCTCTCTGTCAAAGTGCAGTCTAAAGACCGTCTCACATTATGATTAGAGGCTGTATGAGTACAGGAACAACAGTCGAGTGTTTTTCACTATATGAACAGCAAGAAGAAATGGAGAAAAAGGTACACATTACCATGACAACCTCCATGGCTCTCTTCCATATCAATCCACTTCACCGCTTTCAGGTCACCTTCCCATGATGCGTTGGGCATAGAGCCTGGGACACCTGCAGTTAGATAACAGAAAATCAGGTAGTTAGTTCTTCTAACAGCTTCATGTGTTCAGGTTTATGTCCACTCTCTGGGATCTTTCTTTGCAGAACTGGGATGAAATACTTAGGAATATGCATCAACAGATGCCTGGCTGCTAACCTTGTTGTCAGGTTTCCTCACTGAAAGCAGCCTTCATGACATAAACAAGATGTCAGCCCAAGGGACTTAAACATTTCACTTGAGAAATAAAATCCCTCTTTTGCAACAGCCTCAGTATGATACTACGTGCATGTACTCATGCCACCTTCCCAAGCAGCACTGCCCTCCAAGGGCTGTTGGAACGCTGGGCCACCGGCACCTAGTACCTTCACTTTAATTTAGTGGTAAATACGTTCCTTTTTTTTAAGAAAAGAGGCTATCAGAACAAATTCAAGCATGATTTAACTGGATGAGGTTGTTGAAACTTAATTATAGCCTATAATGTTATATAATAATGTATGTAAGTCTAGGCAGATCACAGGACCTATATAGGAGATAAACTGGTAAGAGGCCCTCTCCTCGTCATTAGATGATCAAGTCCTGCTATAACCTGGCAAACATCCATTTTAAGTAATTAAGGGGGAAATGCTGAACACACAGTGTTTGCTGTTTGCTGAAGAGTAAACAGGCAGTATGTGTGCAATGGGTAGGCAGCTGCTGTGAGTCAAGGGAATTTCAGTATCTTCAGCAAAAGGCGGTAACTATAACAGACCATCACCGTGGGATGAAGTCTTTGCCTCTGAAAGCAAGAGCTTTCATGTTTAATTCAGTGAAAGAATTTTTTTGAAGTACTTCCTAAAACTGTTTTCAGAATAAATTTAAAAAAAAAAAAAGCAAAGGTATAAAATAGTAAAAGCTTTCTATGAACTTGTCCCTTTCAGCAAATTTTACCTTTCTTATTGGCTCAGTTGTTGAAGTACAAAACAATGATACGGACTGTGTAACTGCCACCCAACGTACAAACCGCTTCACTAAGAAAAGCTGGAAGAACCCCAGTTTCTCACTGTAGCACAAACACTTGTATATAACTTATTTGCCTGCTTGGAAAAAACTGACCATCTTTTATTCTTTCCTGTCCAGCAAGCAGTGACCAATGCTGTACCTGAGCTATCAAAAGGCAGAACGGACAGTGTGTGGGGAGCCAGCATGCATGCCAGCAGGTACAAAAACACAGATGTTACTTCTGCTTTCTCCTAATGAGGCTGAAAAAAAAGGAAAAGACTGGCTTGCTCAAATGCAAAGAATTACTGCAGTGTTGCTGCTGAGACCTGGGACTCGAGCTTTTTAACCAATGCAGCAGAAGCGCCAGCACTGGCTGGTGGCGGTGACCAGGGAGGAGAGGATTTGTACCGACCCAGCTGCTCCCTGTGCACCCCGACGCAGCGGGAGGCTGGAGCCGAGGGGGTGACCAGGCAAACTGGGGCGTCACTGCTCCGTGCTGCTCACACGCCACTGAAGCGCAGCCCCTACCCCAGAGCCCCCCGTAGTGGATAGCTATCCTCGCTAGGAAAACTGCGATTTTTGTCAATCTCTGTTGTACGCACAGGGGGTGGTGAGTCCAATAGTGATTAGGGTGTTAAGTGTTATACCCTAAAAAATACTAGTACTAGCCTAATCATAGCTGATGCAAAAGTTAAGCTGTTCTAACAGCTAAACATGTTCAAGTGTTTTTCTTCCAATTTTTGAAAGAGATATTTAAAGCCTGTTATTCCTGCTTACTCCTGTTTTCCTTTTAAAGGAAACACTTGTATGAGTGGCAGGGAGGGAACCTTGCAGCTTTTAATGAAAACATCTTCAAAACAAAATAATAATTGTATATTTGTATAATTGTATTATTATTATTTGTCATTTGTGCTAACTCTAAGATAGCCATTTTCCTCAATTGACAATGTGATGAGAATGGAGCCTTTTAGAGCTTGTACAAAATGCATAACAGCACTGGTCTGGAGTTGTGGGACCTGTGCAAAGACAGGGAACCTATGCCTTTCAAATGTGATTTTAACTAAAATAAAATTGACATTTTAATCTCCAGTTCTGACCTCTCTCTTTCTTTAAGGCTAATTATCCCATCTTCCTGATTTTCATAACTTCATTTAAAATTTTTATTAATGTAGGCTATTTAACTGCTGGTTAACCACCATCCAATCCGGGGTGATTTGCCGGTACTTCTGTAAAGTACAATTTCAGCTGGTGACTGCAGCACACCCAAGAAGCCCTCGGTGCTGAAACAGTAGCTGAGAGTGTGTCGCCATTGCTGACCCTGAGCCATCAATGTGCCCTTGTGGCCAAGAAGGCCAGTGATATCCTGGGGTGTATTAAAAGGAGTGTGGCCAGCAGGTCGAGGGAGGTTATCTCCCCCCTCTGCTCCACCCTAGTGAGGCCACATTTGGAGTACTGCATCCAGTTCTGGGCCCCCCAGTTCAGGAAGGACAGGGAACTGCTCGAGCAAGCCCAGCGGAGAGCTACCAAGATGATGGGGGGACTGGAGCATCTCCCTTATGAGGAAAGGCTGTTAGGCCTGGGTTTGTTCAGCCTGGAGAAGAGAAGACTGAGGGGGGATCTCATCAATGCTTATAAATATCTGAAGGGAGGGTATCAAGAGGATGGGCCTAGACTCTTCTCAGTGGTGCCCAACGACAGGACAAGGGCCAGTGGGCGCAAGTTGGAACACAGGAAGTTCCACCTGAATAGGAGGAAAAACTTCTTTCCCGTGAGGGTGCCAGAGCAGTGGCACAGGCTGCCCAGAGAGGCTGTGGAGTCTCCTTCCCTGGAGACATTCAAAACCTGCCTGGACGCGTTCCTGTGCCCCCTGCTCTGAGTGTCCCTGCTCAAGCAGGGGGGTTGGATGAGGTGATCTCCAGAGGTCACTTCCAACCCCTACCAGTCTGTGATTCTGTGATCATCCTAACCCTGGTGTTTTCTAAAAAATAAAAGTGAAAGCAAAGTAAGATTTTGTTACTATGTTTTTTTCTGCAGCTTTCCTAGACGGCAACAAGTACCTCTGCAGTTACCATAACCCAACAACTATTTTGCTTGTGAGCTTGAAGAGGAGCACAGTGAAGGGTAAACAAGATGCTAAAGGCACTGAATAATGTCAGGGGCAGTTGGGTTTGGGGTGGAGTTTTTGTGAGAAATTGGATGCAAGAAATGTTAAACATTAAGGGGGGGTGGGGGGTGCTGTTCTGTGTGCTTTCTTTGCTCTGTGTTTTTAAGGGTAGCTTGTTCCTGGTAAGTAAGGATGGTTGTTTGCAAATACCAAGTCGTGGCTTTTATATCAAGTGCAAAAAGACCGTATGATCCAACAGCAGAACCATGAGAGTACTTTGCTGTAAACAGAGATATGTGGCAGCTGTAACCAAGACTTCATGACTTTATTTCTCCCCCTCTGTATATTGGGCTGTTATCAAATAAAATCACATGCCAAAAAGTGTCGTTCTGTCCTGGGGAAAATTCAGAAAATGTTACTCTTCCACAGAAAGCTTTAAGCTAAAGATAACACTTTATAAAAGACAAAAAGAGGCAGTGATGGCAGGGGATAAACACTTTAAATGGCCTGGGATGTGCATTACCATCCCAAATTAAAAACCTGTTCATAACAGATGGCAGTAAATGTGGTGTGCGGAAAGACTTGGAAAATGCTGACACAGTGGGAAAGCAGAAAGATGACTGACAAAACAGGAACGACCCCAGGACATTCACAAAAACACTGGGAGGCACTGTCTTTCAGGAATACAAAACTACTGACTTCACATTATTCACCTTCTCCCAAATTGAGTAAACTAGGCATTTTTGTAAGTTAATTAAAAAGTCGGGGAAGCATAGCTCAGCAACAGGGGAAAAACTGATTTACTACCTTTTCCTTTAAATATTTGTTTGAGTGACTGATTTCAGATTCAGAAGCTGTTCTGGGATCCTGTTCTTATAAATACAGTTTGTCTGAAAAGTGGTGCTGATAGTGAAAGTTAATATAAACTGCAGCATGAGTTGCTCACTCTACTTTTGCCCAGCTCTCGCCTCCCACTCCATCGAGGTTAGCAGAGTTTTGTCCCAAAAACAAGGACAGGGGAAGAGCCACCTCACAGGCAGCAGTACTGAGCAAGAAACCTGGAAATGAGGTCTTAGAAACAGCTGCCAGCAGAACTGCTTGTGTGTGAAGGGTGCGAAGACAGCCACAAGTGACTAGACAGACAGGTCAGCCCCTCCGAAGCCTTTGATTTCATGTCCTCCCTTGGTGGCAGAAGTTTAGAGGCAGGAAAAACACTGCTTCAAAGCCTGGATCTTATTCACAGGACAAAGGCAGCACAACCTGCTTCTCCACCAAGCTCTTCCTGTTTTTTTGCCATTACAGTTCCTGTGGGAGCTGAACTGCATGCTTGCCCACATACAGGTGGGCAAGTGCATACCCTCTCCCCTACGAGTGAAGGCATGCGGCCCACCAGTGTGTGAGAGGGACCTGGAAATTCACAACCCACTTCAGTGGCTTTTGGAGAAGCAAGATGGAACAAGGAGGTACACGTGGGATTCATGAGACAGTATGGCCAAAGAGGGTGGAAGGCAAGTGGATGCCAAGCTGTGTCCCTGGGTCTTCATGGGGCAGGGCAGCTGCTGCTAAGCAGGAGGGTGTGCAGAGTCCCTGAACCCATCACACTGAAAGCCCCACTGCACCTGGGACCTCCCTTACCCATTCACAGGTGCTGTTCCCTGCAGAAGACAGCTCAGACAAGTGGATAAATGTCCAGAACATCAAACTCAAGGAGGCTTAGTACGCCTTCCTCGCCTGCCACTAGTGCTGCCTACACAGGCTGTCACCTGCCTGGGTGCTTCTCCATGTAAAACCACAGGAATGGTGACAACCTGATGGTGGGCGCCACCAAGAGCTGCAGCTGGAAACACCTTCATGGAGAGGTGAGCTGTGGTGGCCACCACAAAGAGCTGGCACCACGCAACGTCCAAATGAGGGCAGGTGCTGGGGCAGCAGGTGCTGCAGTGGGGATGCCTGTGCCCTCCTCGGACCTGATGTCCTACCTGGGATCCTGTTGAGCGTCACCCAGAAGTGCTCATCAGGGCTGTAGGTGTCCTCGGACCATGCCAGCAGATCGATGGCACGTTGGTCCTGCAGCACAAACTCCACGAAGGGCCGGGTGACGGCAATGTACGCAGAGCCAAAGTAGATGGTCATGTTGTGGGGTGGGGGCGCCTTGTGCAGGCAGGGGGTGATCAGCCCCGAGGTGTTGTGCCTGGCCCCCTCCCTGTGCACATATTTTGTGCGGGCAGTGATGTGGGGGGGTGGCAGCACCCCGGGGGTGATGTTCTTCCCCCCAAAGCCCTTGAGCAGCTGGACAATCTCCCGGTTGGTCTTCAAGGGGAAGTCCTGGCCGCAGGTGTTGAGCAGGTAGCGCCAGGGCACGGCCGAGGCCAGCAGGTCTCTCATGCAGTGGAGGTCGGCCCGCAGGCGGGAGGCGCCGCCGTAGACCACCCGCTCCGCCCGGGAGGCGAGGAAGGCGTTGGGGAAGCAGCCCACCAGGCGCCGCACCGCCTGCCGGAAGGGGGCCGGTGCCTTGGTGTCCACATGGATGCAGTAGATGTTTTGGGGCATGTACACCGCCCTGAAGAGCCGCTCGAAGGTCTCAAACTCCTTGTGCAGGGTCATGATGTAGGCAATGGGGAAGGCAGCCTCCTCGGCTGAGAGGGCGCGGGTGATGTAGCGGCTGCGGGACACGTACATGCTGCAGGGGCCTGCCACTGGCACTGGCAGCAGTTGCCTGCCCCGCAGGCGGGGGGTCTGCCCGGCAAGCAGTGTGCCACACGCCTGCTCCAGGGCCGTGGCCTCCAGGGAGCTCCCGCCGCTCGCCACCCACTGCCTGCCATGCCTCAGCAACACAGCAGCGCCCAGCAGTGCCATGGTGGCCACCAGCAACCCCGCTGACCGCTGCCGCCGCATGGCCCACACTGCCAGCCTTGGCCCACCTCTGGCCTGGACAGCACGTCCCGGGCAGTCCCACGCCGAAAGGACACAAATGCAAGGCTGACTGGTGAAATGCACTGCCGTGAGATGCCTCCCACACTTGGGAAGGGCAGTCTTGTCACCGCCCACAGCTGTCCCAGTGCCCCAGGGTGCTCCCTGCACCTGCTGCCTTCATGGCACTTTTCCAGACTTAGCCCCCAGGCTGGTGATGGCAGCGCTGGGGGCAAAGGGGACCTGTGCCCCTCAGGCTGGGCCTGCCTTCTGGTGGTGGCCACCACGCTTGCAACCCTCCTAGCTGCATGAGGAGTCCCACGCATAGACACAGGGCTTCACTCCCAGATTCATCCAATCTATTTCAGTCCCTTCCAGGTTCTCCAACAGTAAAATAGGTTTGTTTGGGGGTTTTTCTCAACTTTTGTCATCTTATGGAACTGCAATAGGGAGAAATCAAGGAGTTAAGCTGGCAGTGTTAGGGGGATGGAGAGAAGCTGATGAACAAATGTGGGTGGGATGGAAATGGTCACCTCTTAACCCTCTACAGCAACAAGAATTTGTCTGACCAGGCTCATAAGATAGCATGCAAGAACAATTTGCTCTGAAATCCTGGTTTCTATGTTTTCTTGTTTGTCCTGTGAGACAAGTTCTCCCACCTGTCCATGGGAGTCAGGTAGCTGGTAAAGATATGGGGCAGTCCTTAGAAGAAGAGATTTTCTTTCAAGATGAGATTGAAACAATGGAAAAAAAAAAACACCACCCCTCCTTAAAAATGTACGTAGGCTCAATTTCATATTTTGCCACCATAAATTTTCATTTCAGTGGGATATGTGAATGCAAAAATGTGTATGCGGAAGGGTGAGGTCTTAACTAAAATAAACTCAAGACTGTCAACCTTTAAAGCAGACCTCAGAACCTGGAGAGAAGGAAATAAAACTCAGGGGAAAAAAAAAGAAGCTTATTTAAAACTACTTCTTTCAAGTCAGTGGTCTGAATTAAGACAATGCATGCTGTCTCCTTGAGCTGTTCACATCAGGCTGTTCACAGTCATAAGAGAGCTAAACTGCCCCTCCTGTGTTGAATCATCTATTGGATAATAAGGAAAGGATCTCACTTCTGGTAGCTTCATCTGATTATATGTTTTGAAGGAGATTTTTCTGAGCTGTTATTGGCCCATAAACTAACTCTAGTGTCTCTGGCAGAGTTGCAGTCCTGCATCAGAGGAGCTGAACTCTACAGGGCTATTCAGGAAGCACCTGCTTCCCAGAACTGGAGTGCGCTGGACCTGTGGAGACATGCTGGGCACTGAGGACAGCCAACAGGAGAACCACTCCACAGCAACCCACTCCGGTGCCCACGCTGGCACCCATTCAGGCATGGTTCTGCCAACTTTCACCCCGGCTGCCCAAGCAAGCACTGGCATCCAGGTTTGTCTCTCAACACACGTAATGCAGCTTTAGGTGTGGTCAGATTAATTTCCTCGTAGGTGAAAGGAGGGGACAGGTTCAGGTGGCCTGGCTGGAGTTCCCCCCTAACAAAAACAAGGGCTGTTGGCAGCTCATCATCTGGGAACATCAAGAAAAGTCTGTTACTGCAGCTGGACTGAAGTTTAGTTTGTTACATGCGTGGGTTGTGACAGACATTACTTGATGCCGGAATTTAGAAAGAAAAATATTCTTCTTTGAATTACTCTCATTGGATTCTGTTCATCAAGGAGTTGTGTTGTTTGAAGCCTATTACACCAATGTCTGATTGTTGCGAAGATAAGGAGAATCAAGTGAAGGAGTGCAAGTCCATTTGTTAGCTGTGGCTTTTCAAAAAGTCTTCTTGAAGATACCTTTCCTCATCCCATCAACACTAAGTAGTGTTTTAGTGAGAGGCAAACAATTGTTTGTGACGAAAAGTATTGCTCCTATTGAAAGCAGTGCTTAAATTCCGATGACTGCATATTGCACAGGCTAAACCTTATTTTAAGTTATATCTTCTCAGACAAACTACAATATCTGAATGGGGAATAGAGGACAAGAGTAATTTTTCAGGAAATTCTGCCATGAAGAAGGTGTATTTGTGATTGCTGTGACTGTGTTGCCACACCTTCCATTAAGCAGGTTTTGCAAAAAGAGGTTTTGATTATAAGATTGCAACAGCTTTGTGGGCATGAGACTCAGTAACAGTCACAGGAAAATCCCTATTTTTTTATATATCTTATTCTTATGAGGAGTTCTTGCCCAATCAGGAAGTCTCATCAAAATAATGGAGACTAGGAACAAGAGAACAAGGATTAGTTATATGAGTAATAATGCAGACATAGGTACAAAATACTTCTTTTCTAGAACAAGGAAAAGGAACAATTTTGGCAGGCAGAACAGAAATGCGGTGGTGTGTATTAATATAACACGAGTTGCAGAGGAGGTTGTTCCAAGAGCCTGTCTACAAATGGCAGTGGGATGGAGTGTTACCAAAGAAGTTATGAATTATTAAGTTGCCATAGCAAGAAGCTCAGTGCAGGCTAAAACATCGGGGCGGGGGGGGGGGGGGGGAGAAGTCTCTGTTTGTACAAGCAAATGGCTATATAGAAACTTAAAAATAAGGAGTTGGCTAATGTAATTGATTAATGTGCTTGCAATGCTACTCAGAATTTTCTGGTATTACTCTGGTATCTCACACGCACATTCAAGGCATGTGAATGAGATGTTCCTTGAGAGCCACCAGCTCTCATCTGGATGTGAAGCTGCTGCTTCAGATAAACCACAGTGAAATTTTAACAAGGACAACTCCCATTGAGAGAGCGTAGAGAACAGCTCTGTGGAAAGGGACCTGGGGGTCCTGGTGGACAGAAAGCTCAACATGAGCGAACAGTGTGCTGCTGCGGCCAAGGTGGCCAACAGGATGCTGGGTTGCATCAAAAAGGGCATCGCCAGCAGAGAGAAAGAAGCCATCATCCCACTCTACTCAGCGCTTGTCAGGCCACACCTGGAGCACTGGGTACAGTTCTGGTCCCCTCTATACAAAAAGGATGTGGCCAGGCTGGAAGGGGTCCAGAGAAGGGCCACCAAGATGGTCAAAGGACTGGGAAGCTGCCATATGAGGATAGGCTGGGAGAGCTGGGTTTGTTCAGCCTTGAGAAAAGGAGGCTCAGAGGGGATCTCCTCACCACGTACCAGTACTTAAGGGGTAGTTACAAAGAAGATGGAGACTCCCTTTTTACACGGAGTCACATCGACAGGACAAGGGGGAATGGACACAAATTGCTCTTGGGGAGATTCCGATTGGACACCAGAGGGAAATTTTTCAAGTGAGGACAGTCACCCATTGGAATAATGGGTGGTTGACTTGGCCACGTTGGACACCTTCAAGAGTCGGCTGGACAGGGTGCTGGGCCATCTTGTTTAGACTCTGCTCTTCCCAGAAAGGTTGGACTAGATGATCCCTGAGGTCCCTTCCAGCCTGTGATTCTGTGATTATCTGCCACATGCCTGCCCGTACCTGAGACATACTATATGTCAACTGTCTGCCTAATTTTTCTCTCTACCATTCAGCTCCCAACCGAGGAATTACCATCAGGACAGAGCAGAAATACTTTCAAAGTTTGGGGTGATTTAACACTCTGCTTCCAAACAAAACTATCCATCATTTTCATTCCTACCCGATCGTTGACAGAATCACAAAATCACAGACTGGTAGGGGTTGGAAGGGACTTCCAGAGTTCATCTTGTCCATACCCCCTGCTTGAGCAAATGAACAAATATGTTACCAACCTTCATCCTGCTCAGAGAGAGATGAGGGGATTCTGAGTCTTTGCACTTAGACACAATACACAACTGTGTCAAAAACACGTAAAACTGTGGTAGGCGTACAGCTGGGTGAATCCTTGGAAAAGCAGGCACAAGCTAGAGTGCAAAATCGTCTTCCACAGAGGGGTTCCCAATTTCCATCGTCAGTTTAGCAGGCACAGGAGAAAGAACCTCATTCAAAAAGAGAGAGGCTGCTGATGTCCCCAGGTGCCTGTGCTCAACAGGAAGCTCCTGGAGGCCCTGTGGTTCTGTGATCTGTCCATTCAGATCAGAGAATGGTCTGGGTTTCCAGGCTCACACAGGACACTGTGGGCCACCACTCCTGGTAATCAACTACCTTTTGTTCATACTGATGCAAAAGTTTGTCTAGTCTTGCAGCAGGCAGTGATGGCATGCTGGGTACCCAACGTCCCTTTCAGGCTGGCACAAGAGCAAAAGTGACATGGTGCTCTCTTCCCTCCCATCACCTCTCTGGGACACATGGCCCACAGCTGGTCCGTGTTCTGCAGGCTTCTTGCAGAAACCAGGAATAAAAGTGGTTCTGCCTTGGCACTTTCCCTGCAAACCCCCACCTTCCCTTACACCAAGTCACTGCCAAACGCCACTCACGATCTCTGTGGAGGGATGTGCATGGCCAAGTGTCCTGTTTCAGCTGGGATAGACTTAATTTTCATTCTAGTAGCTGGTACAGTGCTGTGCTTTGGATTTAGTATGACAATAATGTTGATAACACACTGAAGTTTTAGTTGTTGCTAGGTAGTGCTTACACTAGTCAAGGACTTTTTTAGCTTCCCATGCTCTGCCAGGTGCACAAGAAGCTGGGAGGGGAGGGGGCACAGCTAAGAGAGCGGATTCAAACTGACCAAAGGGATATTCCATACTATATGATGTCATGCTTAGTATATTAAGTGTGGGGAGCTGGCCGGGGCAGGGCGTGAGGAGGGGGGAGTAATCGTGGCTCAGGGACTGGCAGCATTGGTCAGTGGGCAGTGAGTGGTGGCATCACTTGGTGGGTTTTTTTTCCCCCGGGTTTTGCTTCTCTCTCTGTCTATTGTTGTTCTCCTTTTCATTAGAATATTATTATTGTTAATGTCATTATCATTATAATATTTTAATTATTAAACTGTTCTTATCTCAACCCATGAGCTTTCTTACTCCTGCCCTTCTGATTTTCTCCCCATCCCACTGGGGTGCAGGGAGTGAGCGAGCCGCTGCGTGGAGCTTAGCTGCTGGCTGGGATTAAACCATGACACCAAGGCACATCCCAGAGGCAGGACCATACTGTCTGTGGGTGGCCAGGTGAATTTTGTGTTGGCCAGAATGAGAGCGAGGAAGAGACGTGCACTATGGTGGCTGATGGCTGGCATGGCTGCTAACCACCTTCCACTCCGTGTCAGAGCAAACCACCCCAGACTTGTTGCTGTTGCACTCTGCAGTGACGGGAACTGAAGAATTGCTGAGCGTGGCACCATTGCTACATTGCCAGCATTTGTGGGGAGAGAATGGAATCACGGGTTACAGTCTTTTCATGGAAGCTTAGAAAGGCTTCTCTAGCATGGCAGGATGCATCTGCAGCCTTGCTCAGTTGCCAGACCATAACTGGGCACTCATACAGGGCAGGGAATGAGTGGGTAATTTCTGTAATAGCCAGTTGCTACCAGCAAACTTTCTCTTGCAGCTCGTAGCCTGAGGGGATTGCTAAGGATTTAACAGCTCTTATCATGGGACTGGCAGTACTCATTGCATCTGTGCAAAACTGAGACTGATGTCCTGGATGAGTGATCCCCCAGTAGCCTAGTGTGTTCCCTCTCTCCCCTGCCATACATGCATCTGAGTTGGAGACAATGGTACAGGGGTTGGGGTGAGGGAGAAAAAGCAGTGTACCTGGATGTGAGTGGTCTCTTGCAGAGTATTTTTAGTGATATCCAGGAACAAGGATCCTGGATGAGTGACAGAACCTGAAATCTCTTGCACTTACCATGAAATAAGAAAAGCGGTAGGAAAGGGGTTACATTGAAAACCAAATGAGAGCTGAAGAAAGAAGTTCAGCATAGGAGAAATGGCAAAAGATAGAGAGCAGGGAAAGAATATTGAGGCAGGTGAAATGTTGTAGAGATAAGGAAGGACCAACCAGACTGGCATGCTGTTGGGAGACAACTGTGGAAGACCAGACATCACCCAAGTACTTATTCAACATGAGCCCTTGGCATTTCAGAGTCTTCTACTGACACATATTTGCAGTGTGCACTTTAGGACCAGCACTGTGCTTGGCAGTGGCTCAGTCCCGATTCAGACCCCTGTGTCCTCCTTAGTTGCTGCAGTGCACTAGATGTGCTGCTAATCACATCTTCTGGTTTGGTTCCACCAGAGAAGGAACCCAGCCCTTGCACATTAAGATCATTATCTGAGTAATAAAAACGAATGTGCAGTAGGAGGGAACAGTTGGAGGGAAAGCACTTCAGAAGCGCACTTCTGCTCCCAACTAACATGTTAATTGTATAAGCACAATCAGCAAAGCAAATGTGTCTGTGCAAAGCCTAGAATTCCCTGAAATGAAACCAGAACAAGAAACTTGGAAAAGGAGGGAAGCAGGGAAGAAGGAAAAAGACTTGCTTTGCAGGTGCACAAGTGCGTTCAGTCACAGTGTTGAGAGAAGGAATGAGGATGGTGGCTAAAGTGTTCTGGGGGATAAGCCTCTTACCTAAATGCATGCTGCTGGCCTCTGGAGATTTATTCCCTGTCTGTGAAACATCATGGCTGTTCATTCCCATAACCACCAAGTCCCTTCAGTCCTGCCAGCACAGCCATTTACAGGACTATGTAGTGATCCAGGGCAAGGATTGATTGCAAAGAAATTCTGTTACATTTTCCAGACTGGTGTTAACCCAGATCATTTAAGATAGAAGAATCATCTGTATAGATGAACCTGATGCCAGCAGGTCAAGGTAGAAAATAGATGCTATTTTTATATGGTATTGCAGTAAACTACCTATGGTACACAGGTGATATTTGTTCTTCAGATTATGGGCTAGTCCTTTTAATATATTTATTTTGGCTTTGAGGATGCACTCTTGAATATTTCCTTATAGCTTACTTGTCAGTTGCAAGGTGCTCATGGTATAATATTGAGGATTAAAGCAGACAAAGCTATGACTTGTTTCGCTGTGATCAATGTGAGAGAACTTCCAATATGTAAAAGCTGTAGCACAAAGACCTGAGCATGTGAACTTTAGACAGGCAAAGTTTGTAAGAGTGATATAGCCCATGGGACTTGAAAGTTTGTATCTCTGTATCCTTGTTTCCTATAAATATGTCTTCAATAACAAAAATACGTTCAACTAGCAGTGTTGGATTCTGCAAATATGTCTCTTGCCTGTATTGGGATGAAAATTGTACAGAAACTGTTGATACTGTTAAAACACAGGTAATGCCTTTAAGTATTTCTGCCCTACCCTTCCAGGTTCAGATGTTAAAAAAATGCCCATATGCAGGTGGCATTGTAGCAAGTGGCTTGAGCCAGGCTCATGGTTGTAAAGCTCCTGCCACAGGGATGGTGGGCAGAAGGGAGTGGGAAGGGATGAGCAGGAAAAAAATTCCTATTTTGGCAACAATGAGCTTTTAGTGCTCAGCCATCTTGTGCACCCTCACACTTAGTAAATAAACAGAGCTGGTGCAGAAGCGACAGTACAACCACGCTCTGTTATTCTGCAGATGAGTCAATTCTGAAAAAGCAGTTTAAACCAGTGCATTAGACTGGGAGTCAGGTGTCAGTGCTCCAGTGCTGGCATTGACCATGCTCTGGTTTAAAGCATTTAAGAGACTGGGAATATCATTTTGCCCCTTTCTGCCTGCTTCTGTGAATGGGAAATAGCAGCACTCACCTCCCTTGTAAAGCAGGTTGGTGTCTCTGAATGAGAAGTGCTGCTATTACTTCTCCTGACCTTTGTTTTCCAATTTGAACAATGCATAAGTTACTAGTGGACCAATGTATGTATACATCAATGTAGATATCGGTGTGCACCCTGAGGGATTATCACCTGAGACTGCAAAAATCCCAAGATATGCATGTGCTGTGACCCTATTTCATGAAAGTGGAGACAGGATTTTGGCTTGGAAGAGGATTCAGTAAGGCTGCCCTGAATGACTCTGTAGCATGGGCTTTGGATGCACACCTCTCCCAGAGTAACCATAACCTGCTTTCTGCTCTACGTGAGCAGAGAGGGAAAAGTAGCCCAGTGATTACGCTGCTGGCCTGGGACGTGGCCGCTAAGATGCACTGCAGTGGTGTGTCTTTCTTGTGCGACCCAGGGGAAGTGATTTAGGGCCAGTCACTTCAAGCCTACATACTTTGCAAATACTTTCCCTTAATTTCCCCATGCTTCTCTTCCTTATCTGAAAAGTGACTTTCAAGAATTTTCTGTCACACAGGAGTCATGTGGGAGATAAGAGGCCTGAGATAAATACCAGAGATAAGTTAAGACTGTTATTTGAAAACCAATTGAATAGGAATTAAAATTCTCTAGCCTTTAGGGGGTGGAAAAAAAAAATCTTGGTCTTCATTGCATGGCTCTGGGTAATAAGCATGCTATTTTAAGATTTGAGGACCAAACAGCCTTTTTAAATCTTTTATCTGAACTGAGATTATCATGGCTGTCTGAAACTACAAATATCTGTTTGTTCTAGTTCTTTCATGATATGCTGTACATCCAAACTGGTCCTTAAATGATCTCTCTGCTTGCCTGGAGGCCCCCAACTATTTGTTCTGACAGCTGGACCATTGATTGACACTGTTACCTCTCTTCGTATGCATGAAAAGCTAAAAGGAAGTGAGTGGCTTGGCCAAAGTTGGAAAAGAGGTTTCTGTTAGAGCCAGGAGCCAAGTCCCAGGCTAACACTCCATGAACTGAAAGGGACTTCTCACCCCAGAGTTGCTTAGAGCTCTGGATCTGACTCAGATACCTCCATGCTATGCTTACAAGCTTGGATTCAAAATCCTGGATAACAGCAGCCCTGAGTACATCTGTCAGAGTTGGGTGGCTGCTTTTGTTCACCCTAAAGTGATGGCAGGGAATAAAGGAAGATGAAGGAGATGTATCTGCTCTAGAAACGTTTCACCATTTTGGGATTCCTCTTTCAGATGCGAAAAGAACCAGCACAAAAATGTTACGCCAATGTGCAACACTGGAAAGTGTACGGTGATGATCTCAGAAATAAACAGTGAAACACACTGCCTACGTAAGCTACACAGTGCAGTACAACAAATGGCAACCACCTAAAGCTTTCTGATTGTGGAGAATATATCTGGTCCCAGGTTTACTGCTTCTGAGGCAATGGACTACAATAAGATCAGAGCAACCAGCTTCCTGGAAAAGTCAGCTAGCTACAAATTATATATGGTGATGATTATACCATAAATATCTCGATCAGTAATCATTTGTGCATCTTGTGCCTGCCAGTCATAAAATATAGTTACCTGAAGGGCAAGCACTATTTGCAGAGAAAGTTATGTGTTAGTTTGAAAGCAGACTGAACTTGCAAAATGGACCCGCAATCTGCTGCTTAGGTTAAAGTAGACATGCTCTGCCTTTCTGTTACTGCTCCTTGTTTTCGTTTCCCACAAGTTACAGTAGGGAGAGTGTGGAAAGAAAAGAAATAAAAAGGCAGGCAAAGAAATTTATCCTTGCTTCCATTCCTCATATCCCTGCTTTGGCTGCTGTGAAGCTCTAGGGAGTTGGGAGCAGTAAAGTCCTACCAGGTGCTTCTAAAAGCAATGCACATGGGGGAGAAGTCCTGTGCATCTTCTGACCCTTTCCCATTTTTATGAACGAGGTAAAACTAACTAATGTGAATACATAAGGTAAAGATGAAAATACTGGCTCTGATTCTGTTTCTCTGAACAAATCCTTGACTTTGTGCAATGGAGTTTAGGCAGTAGTTATGAGTACATGGGTTTTTTGCAGGGGTTACAGGAGACCTGGCATGTGTGTGGGCATGTGTGTGCGCCCACAGAAAAGCACATGAAGACTAGAAGCAGATTTGAGCCTGAACTCGGATTTTCTGGCTCTGGAGTGGCAGAGAGGTAGGAATTTACTTCTATTTGTGGAAAAATAAAATTCACCCCAGAAAAATGAACATCATCTAGAAAACACCTTCACTACAATGCTTACATACCTGACATATTTTAATCTTTATTCCTTCTCTTTTCTTCATTTCAGTTTTTACAGGTAAAAGGCTTAAATCAGCTGAAATGTCCGAGGATTTCAATTTGAACTTAGAACCCCTGGGCTTCTTCCTGCTCACATGGAGAACGGTAATGCATGTCCTGCAGAGCGCAGCAATCTCTCCCTCAGTGGTCAGAAAGGGCAAGTAAGCTTATTTGATAGATCAGCCTTTTATATCAGTTATGATCCGATTAAATTTTTCATCTAGGCTTTGTCAAAATCAGCCTTAGATACATGTCTCTGTGTGTGCGTGCCTGTGCTCACCGGTGCATACATGTATCTACAGAAAACAGAAGTGAAGGTGTACTCACCTGGGATCCTGTTGAGCGTCACCCAGAAGTGCTCATCAGGGCTGTAGGTGTCCTCGGACCATGCCAGCAGATCGATGGCACGTTGGTCCTGCAGCACAAACTCCACGAAGGGCCGGGTGACGGCAATGTACGCAGAGCCAAAGTAGATGGTCATGTTGTGGGGTGGGGGCGCCTTGTGCACAAATGTCCACAGCATGAAAGAAAAGAAAGAGTATAATTGTTCCCTGTGCACATATTTTGTGCGGGCAGTGATGTGGGGGGGTGGCAGCACCCCGGGGGTGATGTTCTTCCCCCCAAAGCCCTTGAGCAGCTGGACAATCTCCCGGTTGGTCTTCAAGGGGAAGTCCTGGCCGCAGGTGTTGAGCAGGTAGCGCCAGGGCACGGCCGAGGCCAGCAGGTCTCTCATGCAGTGGAGGTCGGCCCGCAGGCGGGAGGCGCCGCCGTAGACCACCCGCTCCGCCCGGGAGGCGAGGAAGGCGTTGGGGAAGCAGCCCACCAGGCGCCGCACCGCCTGCCGGAAGGGGGCCGGTGCCTTGGTGTCCACATGGATGCAGTAGATGTTTTGGGGCATGTACACCGCCCTGAAGAGCCGCTCGAAGGTCTCAAACTCCTTGTGCAGGGTCATGATGTAGGCAATGGGGAAGGCGGCCTCCTCAGCCGAGAGGGCGCGGGTGATATAGTGGTTCTGTGTGATGTACTCTGTGCAACTGGATCCTCTGAATGATGTTTTTAAAGCATTTTCCTTCAGAAAGGGCACCTTATCTTCAATAAGTGCTTTACAGGCTTCTGCTAAAGTTGAACTCACCGAGAAGTTCAGCCTCCTAAGAGATTTTTGTGCATGCAGATTAACAGCATAAAAGACAAATGGAAGTGAGACACTGAGAATCAGGACAGCAAAGAAACAATATCTGAGTGTATTCATTGCTCCTCAAAGAAAAAGTCTCACTTGAAATACTGCGAAGAGGTCAGATCAGACACCACAAACAGCTACTTTTGCTGGCTGCACTTGCTTCCTGCTAGAGAACGCATGCACCCGTCTGATGAGTAGAATGCAGCTTCTGTCCTTGCTTTCGATATTAATAATTCCATAGTCATCGTTGACGTGGAAGCAGCATAAGTAGTGAACAACTTGCAGGTGGAAGTTGCTCCACTGCTTCCTGAATATTAAACAGACACGTTGCATAATTACTGGCTTGACAACAAACAGGCAGTGCTCCATATTTCACAGTGGACTGGAATTCAATTTATGTGCATGTTCTTAATTGGTCCCTCCCCACTCTCCCTGCATTTATCATATAGCTGTAAAACTTCCTATACATGCACCCTGTGATAGGAGAACCTCTTATTTACCTCTTGTACCATTCTATTTTATTATTTACAGGAATTTTTTTTTAACTACCCGCACATATCTGTCATCACTGCTTCAAAATTACAGAAGGCTTCTTCAGCACACTGTGCTACTGTGTAAGGCCAACAACACTCACATACCAGAAGCAGGAGAGTCTTTTTTCCTCTGTGTAGAGTTATATCAGAGCCATCAGGTTTTTGCAGCAATGTTTTCTTCATTTGTCTGTTTGAAATCTGCCAAATAGTTTCTGCTATGTGTCATGGATGAGTTGTGACGAGCTCTGGGCTTACCACCATCGCAAGGAACTGGGTTAGTGACACCTAGTTAAACTACTTAAGGTAACCTTAGACTTTCTCATGAGACCTTCATGTTTCTAAGACTTATGCATGCATTTGGTATAATAAAGTGTTTATGCAATGAGAGCTTCTGGCATGGCTCTGACTAAAGTGAAATATGTGGTAACTCCCCCTTTCAACTCTGAATCTATTCATGCAGAGCTGCTGCCATGGGACAGCAGGTTTGGAGCATATAAATTTTTTCCAACATCATGTCATTTTGCTCCAACATGAAGTAATGCTGAGGCAATATCAGATGATCTGAGATTACACCAATAAATGTTTTGAATGGGCAGTCCAGCATGCTATGAAAGCAGAAATACCATCACCTACCTTCCAGCTCACGCAGACAAGCCACCTCAGGCACTGGCAGGTTCCTCCCAGAAGCTGCACTTTCCTCCCATCCTGGTCCCAACCACTCTCTGGAAGGCTCTGTTCAAACAGACTGAAGGCTGCAAGAGGTGGCTTCAACCCATCAGGTACAGTCACAAGCTGTAATGAGGAGAGGAGCAGTGGAGAAACTATGTAAGGACTTGTGGCTAGACTGTCCCCCAAGAGGGGCACCGGTGCAGGACAGATTTGGCACTCAGGCTTACCCAGTGATGGCAAGCAGCATAGCAGCTTCTCACCAAGGTGTCGGCAGAGACAGGTGGGGACAGTTGTGGTCACACTGGAGATCCAGTGCAGCCTTCTTCGTGGGCAGCAGTGCCTTCGGAGGGAGGATGGCGCCAGTGGAGCCAAGGGGCTAGGAGAGAGGTGTGCAAAGTCCCAGGGAGTCACAGAGACTCACCTGAGGTTGCTGAGAAGTCATCTGGAGAATGCTGCCACAGCCCAAGAGTACAGCTTGTTAAAAGTGGATTCAGAGAGATGACCAGATCCTGAGCTGACACCACTGTCCAAGTCCAGCAAAGAAATACACATCAAACACCACCATGAAGGGAAAACACGTCCCAGCTTAGTGACTGGTGAATGCTTTCCTGAGGTGCACAGATCTGCCTGGAGTGCTGCAAACCACTGGTCCTTCCTAATTTGATTGTTACAGTGAATTATACTGAGGAGTGAACAACACATAACCACCTGATACCTCGGTAATGCAAACTGCCATAACGACAGATGATGATAAACCCAGCAGCCTCTTGCTCTCCTCTGTGCACTCCACAGAGCATTTTGTTGAATGTCTTCCCACCTGTCTACTGGGCCAGCTGGCTGCAAGACCATTTCTTCCCCTGTGCCATGGTCTTAACATGAGACCTCCATCCAGGTGGAGTTAGGAAAATGTGGAAGGAGGAGAACTGGAGGCAGGTGCCAGCATTCCTGAAGGAGCCAGAATTTCCTTGTGGAAGTCTCAGCTGGGGGCAGAGAACACAGGTAGCTTTCTGAAGTATCAAAGGCTGAGATCCTCCAAGGCATTCAGATGCCTTTGAAACTGTCTGCCCAGATGCTTTTAAAACTCTATTTTAGGCACTGTGTAACCTGCTACACAGCTAGGAAGACTTCTAAGAACTTAAAATATATATATATTTTTTGTGTGTGTGTGTGTACGGAGACTGTTTCCTCTTAGATGTTGGCAGTTTGCATTACTACTATGGTCCATAGCAAACAACTAATCTACATGCAGAAAACAAGAGATAGGTCTGCTCATCATAGGAGTGAAATGCAAGGTTTAACTTTTCCTTGGTATGTTTTTGTGTTGTGTTTTTTTTTCTTGCACAGACGTTGCTGCACCGCTCTTGCAATAATCTAGACTAACTGTGATCTTTTGGTACTACTAGCCTTTGGGGAAAGAAGGCTGCATGCTTGGTGCTACTTCTTAATCCTAGTGCCTCAATTCTCTGGCACAGTTAGTATTTAAAAAACCGAAAACATGCCTGCAAATGATTGCTGTGGAAAACCAAGCTCTCAAGCCCTTTGGTTTTTGGGGTCTTTTTTAATAGTTCTACCTTGTGCTGATCTTTGAAATAAGATCCATGTCCTAGACAGAAATCATGAAAAGTAAACAAAATAACAGGGGAACAAGGAAATAGAGCGTATGAATCACATAAGCCACCTCAATAGAAAAACTCTTGCTCAGATATTGGTGAGTTGTAGATTTTACAGACTCATCTGAAGTTCACATGCAGGGAGAAGCCAAATCTAGATGTAAATCTGAACCATATTATGGCAAATGTCAGTGAGAAAGCAGCAAGGTGGCAGGAGACCTCATGATGCCCATGGTTTCTCCTGTCATGGTTTGTCCTGGACCTCAGCATATTTTGGGTGCAAAACCAAAGTTTCTGGACAAAAGATAAGAGAAGATCAAATTTACTGTGCTATTCAACACAGGCTGCATAAGACGGGTCTGTGCTGGTGGAACTAAAACTGCTGCTGCTGAGACTTGCAGTGCAGCTCCTTTTTATTGTTCCCTGGACCCGCATTGTAACAATTCTCATTTTATTATGAGAGGAGCTTTTGGTGTGGCTCCTGTAATAGAAGCACACTCCCCAGTAGCATTAGCAATTGAAATCGCTTCCCTGTGGATGAATGGGAGCAGTCCTTTCCAGACAGCAAGGTTATTATCTTAGCAATATAGCTAGTACTCAGTAAGCTGCTCCTGGCCTTAATCAATATAGGTAATTGGTTTCAGCTAATTGGTCAGCTAATTAAAAAGCAAGATGCACAGACTTTACACATCAGGTTTGAGTTCCTGTTTGGCTTTGATCAGTAGGAATGAACATTATACGTTTCATGTCTATTTGGAGTTGCTTGTCATTTTCTGTTCTATTGTTAGGACAAAACCATCTGTATCATGGCATTCCTCTTCATGACCCTTGCATGCAAAGCTGTCAGTCTGAATTGGCACCACTGTTAAAATAACAGCAAGGCCGTCATGAGAGAACAGTTGCTCCTCAGTGTAGTTTTTCTGGTTAGGAAATGCAGGTAGGAACAGTCCACTGTTTTCTGCCCAAGTAAAGGATCTCCTCCTCCCTCACACCTTCTTGCACTAAGATGAATCTGCTGTGGTCTTGTGCTCCTCTGGGATGCTATGCAAAGTGCATGGTCTCCTCAAAACTCTCCTCTTGGGGCAGCCCTGCCTAACACCTGCCTTACTCACATGCCCTGCCCAAGCTGGAAGGCACATACATAGTATATAACACGGGGAAAGAGAAAGCAGTCTTAGCACAAGAGCAGTTAAAGTTTACTTCTATCTTTTCTCCTCTGCCCTCCCTTTTTTCCTGTTCAGAGCAGCCCCTGGCATTCCTGCACTTCCCAGCCAGCCATAATCTGGCTATTCAAAGAGAAGAAAATACAAGCCTACCTCAAACAGGAGCTCCCAGGCAGACACACAGACACTGGACAGTCACCACACAGCAGCACTTGCAGCAAATGGGAGGAGAGATGAAATGACACATCAAGGCAAATGCTAGCTCAGCTCACATGGTCCAGTAAAATCATAGAGTAATCTAATCGTACGCAGTCAGTGAGCACATCTGTCTGCACAAACAGCAAGGGCCAGACAATCCACTTTTGTCTTACCATGCTACCAAGCTCCAGATGCAGAGCCTCTTACACTGTGGGAACTTCGCTGCTTGTCTGAATTTGCAGTGGACTGTTAGATATAAAGGTTTCAGGAATAGGTAAGCTGCCTAGTCTCTAGTAGAGCTCATCCTGCAAGTCAGACTTGCTACGAGCCCAAAGCGGAGCACTCTACGGCTCCCTCCTCCAATTAATTTCCAACAGGGACACGTACTCACCTCTGTGCAAACTACTCCTCATCAGCTGCTCAGGAGCAACAGCACAGCGTTCTCTTCCCTCCTCATTTACCCTCCTGCACAGAGAAAGCAAGACGTAATTAAACGTGTCCTAGCAGAGGACAGGCAGTCTGTGGTGGTGAAGTTGGTTCTCTTCAGTTAAATATGACTGGATTTTATAGGTGCCACTGTGTAGTCAAGGCTTGGAGAGAGATCTGTTTTCTTACTGCAGATTAATGTACACATTAGTGTAAAGTACAAACATACACATGCAGCTATTATTGGCACTAGAGGAGCATCCAAAGGTAGTTTACACTGGATTTTGCAAGCATTTGAGCCCTTGCTAACTTTATGAACATGAACCCAAGGTGTTGCCCTCAGTGGGTGAAGCGGGACAGCTGGCGTCAGGCCCTTGGGGAGTTGCCAGGTCAGGGCAGTGTCCCTGCAGCCCAGCCTCTGCGTAGCTGAGGGCCCGTTCCCAGCTACAGGTGCCTTAGCAGCTAGGGGAGTAAAGCAACTCCACCTGCAGGTTGGGAGTGACCTGCTCTGCCAAGCAAAGCTAATCACAGCCTTGCCTGCTGGTACAGGTGTCTGGCTATGCCAGAAAGCAAGCAGCTATGTGGATGACTCCTTTTATTTCTAATGGCTCCACTAAACGTTTAGCATTACCATGCCCTTTATTCTGGCAATATTATATGTTGCCAAGCATGAAATGGCCAGGGAGTACATAGGGATCTAGAAAACATCACCTGTCAGGAATGACTGAAAAATATGTATGGTTATTTTGTCATTTAAAAAAAAAAGAAATAGGCAGAAAGTCTTCGAATATGCAAAAAAGGAAAACCAGAAGCAAATCTTGATGCAAATAGGAAGGGAGTAGCTGATTCTCCATGTCTCTGTGCATAGGACAAGAACTAATCATCTTAGATAGCATCAGGAGAGGTGAAGATCAGAGGTTAGGGAAGCTTTGTAGTGATAAACAGTTAAATGTGGATTAGATTGTCTGGAAAGGCTGGAATTTTCCCGCTGATGGTTTTCAGGTGCAGGTTAGGCGTAGCTTTCAGCAGTTTTGCAGGTCAAACTGGTCCAGACCTGGTAATTCTCTAGGTCTTTTCCAACTCTCTTTCCTAAGACTGTCTGTATTACAGTATCTCTTAGCTTTCTGTAGCTGGGCTGGGGATCCTACTACACCTAGGAACTGATAATAAAAAGGCTTTGTCATCACTTAGAAATATGCTTGTCATCTCTGCTGCTTACCATTAGCATTGCAGTTTTGGTAAACTCAGATTAGTCCTGGACGCTCTAGAAGGAAAAGCATTTGTATGATACTTTTGTGGTTTATCCTAAGCATAAAGAAAAATCATTTAATAAATGATAAATCTGTAACTGTTTACCTATCGATATGTATTTCACCTCTTATGTCTTTTCTGATCAGAACACAAATTAACTTGATGCCTGTTTCATGTATCTGCTTAATTTTCTTTCAGTGAATTGTCGGGATCTTCTTTCGCAGGGCTGTGGTACGTATCTGTTGTTCTTAAAACCTTCTTGGCTGGGACAGACTTTTTATTACATTTAGGTAGAACCAAGCCAAGACTTGCCTTGAAAAAAGTCTCTTTCCCGCCCCACCAGGCTGTGAGCAGCGGTGAGGTGCCACCTGGATTGTAGGGCTCCAGAGTCTCCCAAAGGGCTTTAGGATTGAAAGTATCCCCATCACGCTGCACTCCAGGTCTGCTCGGGAGATAATGTTAGATATCCATGACCATTAGAGTCTGCCAGGTTCTTAGTAAGTAATGACAAGCAACTTGTGACTAGTGACAAACACTGGCTGCCAGCCTGGAGAAGTTGGCCAGCAGTGTACAGCTGCAGTTTTCTTCCTGTCAGCAGCAGTGCTGCCTTTTGTAGCCCAAAGTACAATGTTTTTCTTGAGGTTTAGCCTAAGATTAGCATCTATTGCCTCATTTTCCTTCCAGAGGCTTTACTGTATGCCAAGGTCTCCTCTTTGTATAACCAGCACTCTGGGCAAAGCAATCTGTGTTGGTGATCCATCTGCCTCGTACTGTGTAAGACCCAAACTTGCACTTAAAATCACCCCTGTTCTGCTGTGAAGACAGTCTCTTCCCCCTATCCTTGCCATCTACACGAATTAACCAGTGTCACCCTTTTCAGAACCAGCCCTGCTTCAGGCTCTGTTAAGTTTTCACATCCATCTCCATGTCTTTTTCCTGATTTTCTTCTAGAGCTGCTGATGTACGCGCACCCAAAGCAGTACTCAGCAAAAGCCCCAAACTCCACTCCCGGGTGTTTCCAATTGCCAAGCACCTTCCTGTTTGCTTTTGTTTTGGTCTCTTGTTCTAGTGCTTATGCAAAAACTTTTTATGGCTCTCTTACGGGAAGGGCAGTGGCTGCAATCACCAGTCACCATGAGGTCAAAGACAGACCCTGATGGCATTACTGAAGCTGGGACAATCTAGTCTCCCCATATTGGGTCACTGGAAGGTTGTAAAGAGGCTAGAAAACACTCAAAATCACCTGCCTTGCACAACATCACATTCCTCAGCTCCTGCAGCCAGCCTCACCTTGTCTGGTCCCTTCTTGCTAAACTACCTCTCCCTGGCCAGGGTTTTCTTATTGGGCTCCCCAGTTACCATACATACCTGGCAGCTGGTCCCCTGGTGTGGGTTTTCTGTCCCATAGTGGGCTATTTCATGGCACTTTCTGGGACCTTCCTTTTGCAGCGTGCCTGGATCCTGCCTTGAACTGCAATTCTACTTTGCAGTCTCAAAATTCTGCAAGTGTCTGTTTCTTTTCTTCCAGCTGAGCTCAGCTGCTCTGTTTGGGAACTCCTTACTGCTTCTTGTCTCTTGCTCATACTGATACCACTCCTTGGTCTGAACCCCAAGCCTGTATTTAGGTTAGTTTTTGCTATACTCCTTTTTATTTGCAAAGAACGTGCACAAAGGCCTCTTTTCCCCATGCCTATGGGAAGCAGAAGAAAACAGGCTGCTTTACTCCTAAACCTCTGCTAGCTCCATCTCTCTGTGGTCTCTTTTCAAGAAGTGGCTGAGTAAGTTCATGAGAGAGAGGACCATTCTTGGATACACAGCAACCACATCCATCTCGGGAAGACCCTGGTCTGCAAATAGTTGGAGGCTGGAAGGATGTCAGAAGAAGTGCCACATTTGCTTGCGTTGCTCCTTTGTTCTTCTATAGACCTCAGCTTCTGGCACCTGCTGGGGACACAATACTGCGCTGGGATGTTATGGCCCTCCTACGTTCCTGCTCCCTCTGAGGTGCACAGGGAGTTGCTTTTCTCACTCTCAGACTCTTTTCATATACATGCATATAGCTCAAGACAGCTGCAAATGCTGCCCTGCTCCAGGCTGTTGGCTGTCAGTGGGTACTGAGGTTTCTCCAAGCTGGGTCTTGCTCAGGACATTGCATGCAGCCAGTGTCTCGGACAGAGGCTTCTGTTGTTTCTGTGATGACTAAACAGTATAGGAGTTTGAGTTGCTCCTGGTGGTTAGCCTGAACAAACCACAGAGAGGCACACTGCATCCCTCAGCAGGCTTTGAGGTTTCTTGCATACCCAGCATGCCGCGTCCAGCATGAGGCCACCATGTCCTCTAATGAATGCAGCAGTTCTTGAGTGACTTGGCTTCTCTGTCAGAAAATAGTGGCTGAATTCATGTGCCTGTATTCAGGCAGTCCCATCTTAAAAATTTCAGCCAGGCCACCTCATAGTGGAAGTAAGACTTTTTCCAGGGGCATTAGCTGTGGGATCTCCAGAGTTATAGCCACATTAATCATGAATTCCCCAAGAAACTGCCCTACCCCATTAAATACACTGGCATATTTTTTAATAAGGTCACCTGCCTTGTGTCGGCTGAGATGGAGTAATTCCCACTTTCATTACCAGTTTGATCAATTTAATATCCAGCCTGCTCAGGGACTAAGTTCTATTGATGCCGCTGTGTGTACAGCATGAAATTTGTGGTGTTTTACATCCTATTAAGTCTAAAAGCGCCCCATACCTGTCGATGTCCCCTGGCTTTGCCTTTCTCTTGCAAAGGTGGGTGGGTTCTTGCTCTGTCTTCCTTCAGCCGGTCCTGCTGTTGCCACACCAATGTGGAAAACAACATAGCCAGTTGGGGAGCTATGGCTGAAGCCTCTGCAAGTTCTCACTTTCTGCTGGAACTTTACCACTTCCATGGGGACACCAGGAGGGTGGTCCTTTTCCTGTTGGCTGCCTGGTCCTAAGTATCACATATCCCACCCTGGTTTCAGCTGCAGAGTTGATGGGGTTGTGTATCAGCATTTTGTAGCAAAACTGTTGCAGGCCACCATACTGTCCCCAAGCAGTCTGTCCTTGGCATTCACCAGCCAGCGCCTTCTGTCCTGTGGTGATAACCTCCACTGAGGCAGCAGGACCTGCTTCACAACACAGGGTCAGCAGCTGTACTGGGGCTTACAGAGCAACCTCTGTGCTCTCCCGTCTACCCAGCTTTTGCAAAAAGAAATCAGGCCTTTTGGCTATTCTTTTGCAACCACTTAAACCCAAGTAGTTGGTTTTTGGTTTTTTTCATCCAATCAGTAGTGGAAAATTACTGTCATTGGCTCCTTTGGGTTGGGCTTTGGTCCTTTGCCTCCCAGCTGATTCAGAGGGGCAACAAGAAATGGCAGCATGGCCAAGCCATGGACAGTGGGTGGGTGATGGCTATGTTCCAAAGCGCAGATCGAATCAATGTAAATATTGCAAGTATTCTTCAGGAAAGAGTTACCCTATATTTTGCACATTATTTTCACCAACAGTCTTCTGCACTGGTTGCTTAATGCTTGAGGTTTTGGCGAGCATCCTAAGGTTTTGGGGAGCATCCTAATCCATACATACAAGCAGGACTCAGGATCCACTGGCAGCCATTCTCTGAAATGGGCTGGGTACCCTTCCGTTAGCACACCATCCTCTGGTTACGTTAAGTGTTCACCCCCTTCTCCACAGCATCCCGGTTAACAGCAAGCTGGTGCTAAACAGTGATGTTACAAGCTACTAATAAACGATGTATTATATCCAGCCATTAGGGAGCTGCCCCGGTTTGGGCCAACCTGCCGAGCCGCATCACCACCGGGTATAGCGCTTAACCTCTGGCAGGTCCCCGCTCCTACCTGCACGCCTCTCCGCTGTCATTTGTCGCCTGTGCCACTGGATGGCAATGCTGGCTAAAGTATCGCCGAGGCTTCGCGGCCGGTAGCGGAGACCGGGAGGAGGAGGAGGAGGAGGGTTGGCAGCCGGGCAGGGGCAAGGCAGGAGCGGGCACCGTCGTGCCGAGCCCGTGGGACATCGCACCCGTTGCTGTTACTTCCAACCTGACAAGAGATGCACGACTCACGGGGGTGGGTGGGTGATTTCTCAGGACACCACCACCCCCACATTTGGAGGACTTGAATCGTGGAAAACTAAAATTTGGTGTCGAGGGTTTAAGCGTAGGAAGGGGTTGCCGGCAGGAGTGACTAAGAGTCACGCATCGGCACAGCTTGCTAGAAATTGCCCAATTTTTATACTTAAAAATTGTACTTACACTTTGTAAAAATGACTTTGTAAGCGTGGCATTGCTGGGCTCAATGACTATTCACTGTACTCATTTGAATGTGCATAGACAGGGCTTGCTTGAACTGCTGCATCAAAGAGAAATGCTGAAATGAGTCATTTGTGAATCACGGCTTATTTTCTGTTGTTAGCTCATCTGGAATCCCATGGTGATCAAACAGCCTTTTACAATGTGTTAATACATCGCTACTCCATGTGTTTAGCAACAGCTCAGTTCCAATAAATTGTAGGTAGTCACCCATTATAAAGAGGTAGTGTTTGCTGCTGTGTGTAAACCGGCTGGGACGAACTTGGAGATGAAAACTCATGCGAAATTTCATGCTGTTCCAAATGCTCTTTTCCACGCTGCTTCCACTCTGTTTTCATACATGCTTTTCTGTCTCCTTCCTTGCAGGGCACAGCCCAGCCAGAAGAGGTTGCCTGCAAGCGCGAGTGCTCCCATCCTCCAGAAGGGCTGCGGGCAGCCTCTCCAGCAGGAGCCAAGCTGCTTTCCAAGCACAGGAATGGAAAGGAGGCAGGAGAAAAACAGCCTCAGCAGCAGTTTAATGTAAGGCCTTGATTTCCAAATTGGTGGCCGTCTTCAGCAACACTGGCTGTCCCTGTCCCACACCTTCAGCTCCGTGGGCTGGAAAGCTTGGGCCAGACTATAATCAGGAACAGATCTGCTTAAATTTGGAGGAGAGGGTATTCCCCCTTCCCTCTGCCTCTTTTTTTTTTTTTCTTTGATGAACTGAATCTGTTCAGCAGGTCTGCAAAAGTTGACAGGAGGCTGAGGAAGAGGGTGTGAATCCCTCAAGGCTGCTATTGTCATTGAACTCTCTGAGGTGTGAAACCACAGCCTGAGGTGCTGAGCTTCTCTCCCGAGTGACTGAGGCTCAGGAACCAATTCCCTTCTGCCAGCTCTTTTATTGGAGTGAGTGGCTGGAGATGGAAACATCTTCAACCAGCACAGCAAGCTTCACCACAACCCGTCTGTCAGTGCCCTAAGCCCTGTCTGCTTGTGTATGAGTTACATGGCCATAAAGGCCAAATACTCTCTGCCATCAGCTACTTAGGCTTCTTTTGTCACTTATAATTGTAGCTCAAAGGTCCTGCATAATTGCATTCATATTGGGCCTGATCCAGCCCCCAATAATAATCTTAATAATGCTGCTCTTAACCAGCCACATGAATCCCTTTCAATCCCCAATGCAGGCTCAGTCATGCTGTAATTCAGTAGAGGAGGCCATTCACTGTGGGGCTAATTTAGTTTAAAATGCAGACAGCCTATTTATGGGAGAATTTTTTTGTTCCTGCTCTAAATTCTTATGCTCAATCAACAGCCTGTAAACCGGGTCAAGCCAATGCATGACCCATTAGCGTAAGCAGTTGGGGCTTACAGCCCTTAGGAGCTATATTTGTGCTGTGCTCCCTCATAAGTGGGATAGATCCCCTATTTAGGTAATGGATCTGCTGTAAGGCAAACATATAGAAACCTTTTTCCTTCAATTTCATAAGATTGCAGGGCTGAGTTTGACCCCATGCTCACCCACTCAATTAGTCACCAGCTTTTGCAATCAACACTGGCCTTCCCAAAATGAAGGGGCACCACTTTCCCTCTGTGCAGGAAGAGCACAAAATGGAGGTAAGTGGAAGAGCTCCACCCTGTTGAGACGAAGACCATCGTCCCCCCATTGGTGCTGCCAGGAGCAGAATTCCCAGGAACACAGGGAAAGACTTTCTTTCTTGGGGAGGCTTTACATCAACACAGGTCTATTAATGAAGCTCAAGGTTCTTAATGGGTCTAAGGGAAGATTGAGCAGCAGCTTATTCACAAGTTTTGAAACTCAGCCTGTAGCATGTTGCAAGACAGGGCAGGGGTTAAGACATGCCTGTATCCAGCAGGAAGGTGGGCAGCAAAGCAGATGTCCTCGGTAAGAACACGAGTCAAGTCCCCTGATTTAAGGTTATTTTAAGCTGGCTGGCTAGCTGACTTCAGCAGTGTGCTTTGGTGGGGCAACCAGATACAGTATAAGGGGAGGGGAAGGGTGGAAACAGAACAAGAATTGAGGGGGTGGGAGGTGAGAAATGCCTTTTAGGACAGTTTCCCCAGTACAGGGAGCTGTGGCCTTAGGGGCCAGATTTATCTGCAACAAGGAAGGCTGTCCTGGAAGAGCTGGTGAAAAGAGTAATAAGCACTCCAGGTGGGAAACAAAGGCAGGGCAGCCACCCACCCATAAATATAGGCAGGGCAGGCCTACATCTACATCTCTTGCAGCTGGGGCCCTCTTAAAGGCAGGAAAGGGTGTTAGGAGAGGAGGGCCTGTTCCAGGTTAGCGAGGTTAAGTGCAAAGCAGGTGATGCTGACTCTGGGGCAAGTGATAGCCTGTCTGTGTTTGCATGCCATATTTTTCCAGTGACACTTTGCAGAGTGTGTGTGTGTGTGTTTCCTGAATAGCCCCAAATAAACACCGCACCCCTCAGACATGCCTATCTCCTACATGTTTTGAAATGTGTACTGGCAGCTGGAAGACAGGGAAGGGGGCAAAGACTCAGGAGATTTGCTTCTGTAGAGCCCGTTTATACCAGGACTTCCGACAGCCTAAATCTCACCAGGACTCAGGCTGGCTGGGTTTTCTTCCTCTTTGTCCAGCCATCTCACCGCATCCCTGTACCCTTATGCAACTCACTTCATTCCTTTGTGACCCAGTTATCTTGAAGATAGGGGATAAATAATGCCACCTCCCTCACAGAAAAATATTTACAGTTCCTCTTAGGATTTTACTAAGTTTTTATGCTGAATTTCCTCTGCTTCTGCTTTCACCTTTGAAGATCACAAGGGTTTATACTGCAATCCTGATGCAGAGATATCGATGGGTATTTCCCACAAGTACCATATTGCCCATCCCGTTTGTAAATCTGACCGCTCAAGAGCCTAAAATACTTCAAATGCTCTATTTTTCCTTCTCATCTATGAGGATCTTTCCAGTCTGCACCTAGTGCATACTGGGAGATATAGGGATGTAGAAAAGATTATGATAAATGTCACGACTCCAGGAAGTGGTGCTTTAAAAACATTAGTCACTTTGGATAAAGTTGCCAAAGAGGGCAAGTCGGGCATCTAAAGGAGGATGGGTGAGGAAGAAAAACTGCACAGCTCAAATTAGGGTCAGGCTGTTGGGTAGTGTTGCCCAGGCTGCCCTTGCAGGGCTCCCCCACGTTCAAGCACTGTGTTTCTGGTGCTTGGTTAAAGGAAGAAAGTCTGGGGTTGTTCTGCCACTGAATTTCCCAAAAAGGAGACACACAGGGGCGCCAAAGACTTGGGAAAAGAAACCTAAGCCTGAGCCTTTTTCTGCATAGTTCCTTTCTGGGCAGGCTCCTTATCCCATGAAGTCAGGCAGCAGGAAGCACTCTGCTCTAGAGCGGGTGGCATTAAGGGAGCAGTTTATCAGCCCGGGCCTGATTTAATTTGCAATCCCTTAAACTTGCCTGGTGTAAACATGGTAGGTGGCTGCTGGCTGCTCAGAACCCTGTGCCTCTCCCGAGGGGAGTCCTAAGGAGCTGCTGCTGAAGGAGGGGTGATGTGCGCTCAGGTGTGGGGGGCCTAACTCCCATGGGAGGCTGATGCCTCGCTTTTACCTTCTCGCACAGCACTCGCAAGCACAGCCCCAAACTCGCTCTGAAGAAATTTCCCAGCTAAATTTGGAAAAGCTCCCTTTGTATCAGTAAGGTAATACCACCCTTGGGAAAATAAAGTTTGCTGTCCAGTGTCTGAGTCATTGTTTGCTTTCCTGGGTGTGGTGACAGTGGTCTGAATCTCTGTCCCGTTGGTTTGTCCTTATGAGCTGAATCTGGCGTGTTGGTGCATGCAGCTGCTGTAATGGACACCAAGGTGAAAACCCCCTGGACGTCTGTAATGTGGGTGCATGTCAGCCATACTCTCCATCTTCCAACCGCACCCTTGTTTCCCTTTGACATAGTGAGGAGGCTAGCGTAAGAGCAGTTACAACAGCTCTTGACTGCCCTTAGATTATACATATAGCGGGTTGGTATTCCTTCAATGGCTATTTGGAACGATTATACCGGATTATCCAGTGCATGGCCTGCTCTTTCACTCACTTCCAGAGGTTTTACTCCACAGTCATCAGGGAGGTGGGCAGGACATGTTGGTATAAAACACAACATGAATGCATGCAACTGAGCCAAGCAAACTAGACCCATAGTATAGGCTGCCATGGAAAAAAAAGCCATGCTGTTCACTCTCTTGTTTTGTTTTGTGCTCCACCAAGTGATATATCTTAGTGACAAGTTGCTCTAGCCATACAGCATTGCTTTTAATACCATAAAGTGTCATGGGGTGTAGGCATGTGCTAGGACAATGGCTAGAGCTGATGTTAAAGGCTAAATGTATCGCAGCTGCGTGCAAGCTGGGCTAGATGAAAGACTGCAGCTCTGGAAGTTTCTCGTTAAGAAAAATCACTTCGAGTTTTTTTGTGCAGATTAATATTGTTTTGGACCTCAGAGCCTCCAACAGTCATTTTCCAGTAATACGGCTTTTTGTAATTATTCAACACTTCAAAATATATGCCTTGCAGACAGCAGTTCTAATGTTAGCATAGAGATATCAAAGAAGATTTTATTTAAACTCTGCTGTGGGTAATACCAGGCTTTGTTTTTTAAACATGTCTTGGAATTATTAGGGTGTTTTATTCAATGCACTAAAGAATTAAATTCTGCTTCGAATATATCATATCATGTCGGGATGGATGCAACACCAAAGTGTCATTAGAGAAGCTGAGAGTTTCAAACATGGCTGCCCAAGTTTAGCTATCAAAGACCACAATTAGGCACCTGGCTGGAAATGACCTGTTTTATAGAGATCCTGATCACCTGCTGCTCCTCTTAATATCATTTTCCTGGCTATGGGACATGTTGTCACCATCAGTAGGAGGAGTGGATACCGGTGGGGTGATTAGTTCAGTCCCAGTTCTTGGTTTCCTTTCCTTTCCTTCACTTGATCTCCACCAAACCAGCAGCGAAACCTTGGGGAAATCCCTTATCTTCCCCTTGCATCAGTTTACTTATCTGTAAAGCAGATAAACTAATAACACTGCACCTCTCAAGGGTTTGTTGAAGCTCATTATACAGTAGTGAGTGCTTTGAGAGGTAAGTCATTATAAAAACGACAGTGTTAATATGACATGAAGGTGGCATGAAAGAGTCCCATTCTGGTCCACGGGAGTCAGCAGAGCCCTGTCACTTGCTTTGGCAGAAGCAGGGATTTGGCCTATCCTTAAATGACTTGCATTTGGTTCTCTTCTTGAATGCTAATATATAGCTAAGAGATAGCATTACAAGGAAAGCTCATTCCTGCCTATGTGTAAATATTTAGCAGCTGAATAGGTGTTATTTAGCAGGGCACAGTTTCTGCTTCTCCACAGTTTCTAAGGACGTTAGTACAGGCTCATTCTAAGCTGCTACAGATCAGAAGATACACCGAAGTTACCAGATCAAAATCCTTCCCATATAAGTGTACACATACAGAACTGATTTTACTGGGCAATTAAATGTGTAAGATAAATATCCCTGGGGGAGGAGGGTTGTTTGAGGTTTTATGGCATATCTTATTATGGGCTCAGTTTCGAAATCTTAATCCAAGCAAAACTCCCCATGTGGAGACTTAAGGCTAGAGCATAACTTTGTGTTTTGTACTCAAGATACGTGCAGTTGGGTGAATATGTGCGGTTGCATCAGTGGATTTTAGGGCAGGGGGAGAGTGAAGTCAGGGAAGCTTCGCCTAAAGAAAAGCAGCCCCTCTTAGAATGCGTATCTTAGCAATAACGCTTTGATCAGGCAGGTCACGTCGAAGGACCTTAAGCAGCATACTCTTTTTGGATTTCATCTGACAATTTCACTGATGAAAAATTAAAAATAAATGTAAAATAAAGTTTATTTGTAATTGGTTTAGGGTGGCATCGTCAGTAAAATTGCAATATGCTGCAGCTATGAGACTGTTGGTAAAATAGTTACCTGTGTTTCAAATGCAAAAGCTTTTTCTGGAGGACATGTGAGTAGTCAGAGCTTCCCAGAAAATACTCCGAATTTATGTCAGAGCTGCAAAGGCATTCATTTCTTTAAAACTGGGTGGGGGTTTTTTTCTGTTTAAGAAATGAAATGTACAACAGAAAAAGTGGCCAGGTTGGAGTAAACAAATAATCAGATCTTGACATGCTTAGAGCAAATAGATTTTGTAAGACAAAAGTGCTTGGTGGCTTTAGTGTGGATATATTGTGGGTTTTTTAAAAAAAAAAAAAAAAAAAGAAGACAAATTCCTCCTCGCAAGCAACTACTCCCTGTGGAACAAAAAAAAAGCTGAAGCACCGAGTTTTACCCCGCCGATGCTTTATTTATAGGGATGATCTTTTCAGAAGATCGTTTTCTGGAGATGGCAATGGCAGTACCTAGCCCTAAAGGGCCTGGGTTGAGAAAGAGAAGAATGTACCTGTTGCATTTCCACAGGACGACTACAGCATGGGAATTTGAACCATGTGGTTGCTCATGCAAACACCGATTAGTCCTCAGTAGCCGGACTTCATCGGTACCGCAGTGTGCGCTCAGTTTTAACTCTCAATTACTTCCCGGTTTTGCTTGTTGAGTTGCTTTGGGGTAGCTAGTTTCGCAAATAAATATTAAAGGAGCAGGCGAGACCCACGTGCTCCTTGGAAAAACTTTGCTTTCTTTCCTTCTCTCCCCTCAAAAAGTTGTCATCTCGCTTCCCAAAAGTTGCGCTGAGACACCCCTCCTGCCCCTTCATTTAGCATTGCAAAAAACCCTCAGTTATTTATATGCAGATCTGATTTCCAAACTGATCACCCCCGTGACAACACTCTGGGGCTTCCCATCGCCGGGTCGGGGGCCCCGAGGGGAAGGGGGGGACAGCAGGAGACTCGCGAAGAGATACCGCAGTGTCATACCCAGGGGCACAGCATCCTCACCATCCTCATCCTCCTCCCGCTCCTCCGCGGGGGCGCCGGCCACTCCGTGTCCTGGCGCTTGCTCCACGCGTGACACCCCGCACGCCCCCTCCAAACCCTCCCTGTTTGGCAAAACCGCCACGGGGGGAGCGGGAGGGGGAGGGAAGGGGTACCGGTTTGGTGGGGTGCCGGGAGCGGCTGAAGCGACCTGCCGCACCCGGTGAGCTTCTCTCCCGTGGGAAACGGGCTTGAAGGAAAACAAACTCTGCTAAAACGAGTAGCCGGGAGACAGACGGACAGCGCCGTGGGCCGGCCAGTCGCAGGTCGAAGCGGACGGATTTAATCTCTCACCCTTCCTCTTCCCCCCCCCCCCCGGCACACCATCCCAAGCCGCGCAGGGAAAAGATTTCCATTTCGGATCCGCCGGGGAGGCGGCTGAGGCTGCTCCACCCCGGGAGCGGCAGGGCACCATAACAAGACACAAATCCCCAAAGCAGCCGAGGGAAAAAACCCTCTCCGCTAACGCGCCGGACGTGGCACCTCACCCCTCTTCTCCGGCACCGGCCTCCCAAAACTAATTGAATCACATCGGAGCGCGAAGTGCGAGGAGAGGGAGGGCGGGGGGGTGTCTATTTTCTCTTCTTTTTTTTCCTTTTTGTCTTTGTTTTGGGGTGTTGGGTTGTTTGGGGTTTTTTTATGTCCTGCCGGGTTTTGCCCCTTTCCTTCTGCTCAAAGGTGCGCCCGGGAAGACGCCTGGTCCCCAAGGTGGAGGCGACCCTCATCCCGGGGGCAGACGCTGCCCCGCTCCCCCCGCGCCCCGTAAAGCCGAGGCAGACCCACACCAACCTTCACCTCTCCTTTCTCCCTCCGAAAACACCGACGCCAGGAGTTCAGCCTGGGGAGTGGACGGGGGAGCCTTCCCCCACCCACTCGTCGTGGGGCAAGCCCACCCCGCCGCCGGTCGCAGCCCCGCATCCCCCGTGGAGCGACAGCCCCGGGACGACGGGGAGCTGCACCCCTGCCGGGCTGCAAGCGGCACTACGGGCACTGCCAAAAAATACTTTTACATTAAAAAAAAAAAAATTTAAAAAGCCATTTCTGTGGCAGAGAGCCGGTGGAAATCAGCCGAGGCGGGGAGAAAGGAAAAGCGACAGTGCGAGGAATAACCGACCCTAAACTCCCCGCAGAGCATCGGAAGCCGGGTTTATCCCACCGCTCCCCGCTGTCGGGGCCAGGCAGCACAGGCGGGAGGGGGAAGGAAAGATCTGGCTGGCAGCTGGAAGCCGGGCAGGTGGGGATGCTCCCGGCTCAGGGGTGCAAGGACCCGTCGGTAACTCAGACCGGCTGGGGAACGACCCGCCCCCCCTCCCCGAGCATCTGTTCCCCCCTTTCCTGGCTGGGAGGAGGTGCGTGGTGGGGTTTAGGAGGGGAAGGGGAGCGGGAAGGGCTTTGCCCCGTCTGCTGCCCACGCTGTGACACACGGGGAGGGACCCAGCGCGTCCATCCGAAATCAGAGATGTTGGAGCTCCGCGGTGACTCTCCGATCCACCTGCCAAAATCACTGCCCAGCTGTGAACCAGCAGCTGAGACAAGGAGAGGGGAGAAGGAGAAAACAAAAAAAAAGGAAGGTGCTGCCTGTGTCGGTGGAGAGAAGTTTCCTCAGCCTTATCTTCCCTTCGCCCCGGGAGGAGGCAGGCGGCAGGGCAGGCAGGACGAGGAAGACACCCAGAGCTGGCACCTGAGGGACGACAGTAGCCCAGGGTGTGGTGGCTTTAGCCCCCTACACCTCTTCGTGCCGGATTTGCCCTCAAGGCTGCGAGGGGAAGGAATAACGCTCGGGCCAGGGAAGCCGAATTAACCCCCGAAGTGCGGTGACCAAACGCCCCAGGGACGGGAAAAGGAGCACCCCACAACCCCGGGCTCTGCAGCACGCCCAGCCCATGCCCTCCTCCCCTGGGCTAAAAAAAGCAAGCGCAGGGATGAGCCCGATGCGAGCCAGGGTTGCCCCGTAGCCCCAAAAGCCTGGCCCCCGCCGCGCAAGCGGGCGGCGCTGGGGCCGCCTCTCCGCCAAATCCCGTGGGGCAAAGCCGGGCTGCGGGAGCCGGGCCCTGATCGGGGTGATTTATCCCTGCGTGGGGAGCGATGGAGGCAGGGAGGAGGGAAGGACTCCACCGAGAGGACGACAGAAACGTGGCACTCAAGTTTACCGGGAAGGTTTCGCCGATGGCCAACTTCCAATCGGATTAATTACCCACCCCTCCCTGCAAAATAATAATAATGAAAATAATGATAAAAAGTAGCGTTTAAAATAATCGTTACGGCACCAAAATTACCGTCCCCCGGAAAGAGGGCTCGGAGGGACAGGGCGGCCGGGAAGCAGGGGAAGGAGAGACAGCGAAGTCCCGGAGCGACGAAATCTCCGCACACCTTCCCCATCCCTCTCCCATTTTGCACGGAGCTATCTTTGCTCCGCGTCTTCCCCAAGCAGAAGTCTCCTCGGGCCCGGGGGGGTGGGGAAGGGGCAGGGCTGGGTAATTAAATTCCGGTGCCCGGCTAATTGCTGTAATTTGACGCTAACTGTACACCACGGGCAGGCGCTGGGAGCGATGGTGTGAAGCGCGCCTCGCACTGCCCATTGACACACACACACACACACCCCCGGCCGCCGAGGGGGGACAGGGGACCGGCCCCTGGTCCCCGCTCCCCCGGCTCACTGGGGCGGGGGATGGGGAGCGGAGCCTAGCGGGAACCAAGGCTTCAACTGCCCGCGGCCCCGGTGTCCCCCCGGGGCCGAATGGCCGTGGGTGACAGCTCTCGCCTTCCCCCTTCCCGCGTGCTTGGAGGCAAGGCCTGACCTCCTTTCTGCAAGGTCCTTGTCCCCAAGCTCTTAGAGTGGGGCAAGGGTGTGCATCCCCCTTCCCTTTACTGGAGGCTGAGGCTACCCCAGGACCCACCCAGCACAGCCTCTTAAGTGGGGGTCAATGCCCTCGGCTCTTAGGAGGCCTCAAAGTGACCCACACCTGAGACAGCGTGCCACATTCCTCTTGTTCCTGAAATGCAAAGGGCTTGCTGTGCAACTGCAAAGTGGAAGTTAACTGCATCCCTCCCCAAAAATCCTGTAGCTGGAATGCTGCTCCCCCTCCCCACTCCCTGTGTGCCCAGCCCCTGGAGATGGGGCAGGGGCCACACTCCCGCTTTTTTGGGGTGTGAAATCAGAGCTGTGCTGCACCCTCAGAACTTCCCAGGGAGGGCCCTTCAGCACCTGAGTCCCGAAAGAGAAAAAAAAAAAAAAGCCCCAAACCCACGGGCGGGGACAAGGGGTGCGGACACAGATAAATCCAAGGGCTACTGACGGTCGCAGGCCGGCATCCCCCGCGGGACCCCCGCAGCATCCCTCACCCCACGCAGCCCAGACCCCAGCCCGCCGGCTGCTGCCACCTCCGGTGCCGCCACCGCCCCCGGCCGCTGTCCCCCGCCCGCCTACCAGGGGCTGGGGAGAGGGTCTGCACTTTGGGGGAAGGGGGTGTGTGGGGGCTCTCCTTGTTTCCCCCTGCACTGCCTCGGCCGCTTGCAGCGCCTCCGTTACCCACTTGGGCTAGTGCAGCCCCACCGGTGCTTTGTCTTTTGGGACGGCTATTATTATTATGGTCATTATTATTGTTGTTGTTATTATTATTGCTACAAGCACGCACCCGCTGGCGGCTTGCCCCCAAGGAAACCTACCGGCCCCCCGGGGTAGGTGAGGGCAGGGGAGCGAGCTCGCCCGCCCTCACGCCACCCCTCCGCAGGCTCCCGGGCGGGCAAGCTGCCCCCCACGCGGGGTCGGGGGGCCAGCGAAGTGGGCCGGTGCTCGGCGGCTACGGTGCCCCCTGGGACATGCCCAGGATGCTCCCTGTGGGCTGTCGGCAGTGCAGCCCCGTGGGGGGCCGGCCCGGGATCCGTGGGAGCTGGGTGGCGGGGGGCAGCGCGCAGGCAGCGCGGAGGCAGCGCGCAGGCGCAGGTAGGGAGCACCCAGCTCTTTATGGCCAGGTGAGAGCGTCCCGACGCAGGTAAGGGGAGGATTTACCCACAGGCATCCCGGGCGGGTCGCTTGCCCATGACCAGCAGGGATTTGGGGATCCGGAGCCCGCAGCCAGGATGTCTATCCTTGCCAAGATGGGGGACTGGCAGGTAAGGTGACCCTCCTGCCCTGGGGGGGTGGGTGGCTTACTGTGATTTTGGGATGGGAGGGGGGGAGCGGGGAAGGTGGTGGGCCGGGAGGGAGTGGGGGCAAGCCTGACACCGGGGCTGGTGATTTTTGTGGCTCCCCGTACTGAGGGCGGCTACCAGCGAGGCCCGGCTGCAACAGGTCCGTGGTGGGCCGGGGCCGAGAGGGGCGAGGGCTGCTCCGCCGCCGTTGCTGTCCCGGTCCGTGGGCGTCCTAGCCTGGGGGTGAACTGCCCGGCAGCGTGGGCCGGTGAAGGGCGGCGTGTGCCCGCCCGCCGTCCCTCTGCCCGGGGCTGGCGGCCGCTGTCCCGCCGCGTAGCCCCGGGGCTATCCCCGCAGCGTGATGGGTCCCCGCGAGGGGCAGCGCTGGCCGGCGTGGGCCGGGGCCGCGCGGCGTGGGCCCGCCGCGCTTTGGAAATGGGCCGCGGAGAGGGGCTGAAACGTGGCTGTGAACTCCCACCCGAGCCCGTCCCGTGCAAAAATAACGCTGCCGGGTGCCACCGGGCAGTAGATGCGCCGGGGGCGTCTGTGGAAAGCACTCCCGCGGGGATAAGCCGAAAGGAAAAGCAGCACCCACCAGAGAAAGCGGTCAGGTGGGGAAAACGCGGCCCGCCGGGGCCTCGCCCAGCCCCGCGGACCCGGGGCGACCCACCCGTACCACGGGCGAACAGACACGCGTGGAGTTACGGCGGCTCCCAAAACGGGAGACGCTTGGGAATCCCTCCGGCCTCCCTCCGCTCGGGCCCGGCGGCCGGGGTTTGCCGGCTGATGAAGGGGAGGGCGAACCGTCCTGCTCGAGCAGCCGGGCTTTTATTACCCAAAACTACTTTTTTTTATTATGATTTTTATTTTTCTAGGACAGTCCAGTTTAAGGTGGGATCCTAGCTTCTTTTTCTGCTCCCAAGTTTTCAAATCTCTCGACTCTTTCTCCGGACTGCCTTATTTAATTTTTTTTTTTAGGGTACCAGTTAAGTTGCCTGAAAAAAAATGCAGTAAGCAAAAATATCTTAAGATCTTTTTAATTATTTTTACAGTTAGAACCGGCGTCTTTTTATCAGGTCGGTGTGGAGAAGCGATCAAAAGAGTATTTTTAATTTTTTTTTTTTTCTGAAGACAACTCTTATGTAATCGTGCTTACGGACTACCTGCCTGGAAATGTATTCCCGACTTTTCCTTGCAGCACCCCGGCCCTCCTTGGTCTCGCTCTCCGGCGCTTGCGGGCCGCCCCCCCGCTCCCCACGCCGTGCCGTGCCGGGGGTAGGGGGGCAGAAGCCGCCTCCCGCTGTCCCGTGGGGGGTCTTTTGGGGAAAGCCGCCCCCTCCCCTCCTATCCCCGCACCCCAGCCGGCCCGGGGCTAGGGGGAGAGGTGGGACAAGGGCCGGGCCTTTGGCCCACGGGACTCCTGGCCGGCCGCGGGTGGGAGGCCCTCCCGGCCGGTCCGGCTCCGCCAGGACGGCGCTGAGGGGCGATGGGCCCCTTCGTTACCCGCCTCCCCTCCTGTTTTTTCTCATCCCCCCCCTTCGCCCCCCGGGGGCATTAACTAGGCTTAATCTGCCAGCTCCATTTGAACCTCGACGGGAGTAAAAACAACAATTTACTCTCCTGCCACTTGTAGACAAAAGCGCTGGTGAAAAAGAGCATCGGGGGGTGGTGGGAGAAGGGGAAAGGGGGGAGGAAAATCCATTTGGAGGATGTAGATGTGTGTGTGAAGGAGCAGGCCCGGGAGCCTGGAGGCTTTGCCGCCCTTACCGGCGTGGGGGCGCGTGTGCCGGGCTCCCCCCGAGGGCCCGCTGCGGGTCCTCCGCGGAGTGGAGGGGCCGATCGCTCCCGGAGGCGGTACATTTTCCCGCGGCGCCGGGGGATTGCCCCGGGTGGGTGTCCCAGGCCGACAGGGCAGGTTTCTGCGGTTGGCAGAGGGAAGTTTCGGGGAGCGGCAGGGCACCCAGGTGCTCTCCACCCCCACCACCCCCACCCCGCCCCACGCACCCCATGGCACCCCACCCGCGCGGGGATGCCCGGCTCCGGGGGACGCCTGGAGGCCCGGCAGGCGTGGGGAGCCGCGCCAGGCCCGACACGCTGGCCCCACGGAGAAGATGGCTCGCTGTTAGGAACAGCGTGGGATGATGGGGGGGCGATAATAGTAAAAGAAGAAAATCAGGGAAAACGGTGGATGGGCCGAGGCCGGGCACCCCGGGAAATAAACGAGGAGGGGGGTGGAAAAGCAACCCCCGCGGAGGGCGGGCTGAGCGCTCGCTTAGCGGCACATTGTTAAGCAAACGAAGCGCTCCACCTAAGAAAGTACCAAAGTTTTATTACGGTCATTGTCTTGTCCCCCTGCTCAAGAACTTGCAAAAGACTTTTTGGCTCCTGCTGCATTCACATTACAGCTCGCCCGCTTCGATCTGGGATGTTGGGTTTGTTTGTGTTGGGGTTTTTTGTTTGTTCGTTGTTGGTTTTTTTTTTTTTGAAGACCAATAGCCGAAAGAGCCGAAAGGAACAAAATCGTTTATAAAAGAAGCTTTTCAAATATCCACCGAAAAAAAGATCAAATCAAATCCAGAGGGCAACAGAAGCCTCCACAGACAATAACCTTGTTAGAGCAAACCCGAGTCTCGTTTCCCCTCGCTTTGGTTTCTTTAAACCTCGTGGGGGGAGAAGGAGGGGGAAAAAAAAGGGAGGGGGGTGCGGGGCTTCATGGCTAGCCTGGCTAGCCCCAAACTCTCCGCAGATGAGCGGACGGTCCCTTTTTTTTTGGTTCTGCTGGCCACTTTCATTCCCCTCTGGCAGGCAGAGGCGCGGGGGGAGCGGCGGCCGGCGAGCCCGGGAGGGAGGCAGGGCCCTCTGCCCCCCCCCCCGCGCCGGGGCTCGGTGTGTTGGAGAACGCCTTTTTTGTTGTTGTTGTTTGTTGTTGCTGCTGTTGCTGCTCGTGGGTCCGTTCTACCTGTGTCCATCGCTGCAGGTTGTTGTGCTGGCGAGCAATTGGGCTGTTGTTGATATGCTAATGAGGCGATTAGGCTGTGGGTAAAGAGCTGGAAAAGGGAAAAGTTTCCACCATTAGAGGGAGATCTCCGAGCGCGGACGGGAGCGCCGCAGAGGCTCCGCCAGCCGCGCTCCCCCACGCCGCCCCGGCACCGCCACCGTAGGGAAAGGCAGCGAGAACCAAATCCTCTCGCTCACGCCAATCCATGAAAATGCTTTGGAAACTGACGGATAATATCAAGTATGAGGAATGTGAGGTAAGCGCTTTCCCCCCCGGGCGGGGCAGAGCCCCCGGCTTCGCAGCTGCGAGCGGGGAGCCTGCAGCATCTCTCCGTCTCTCAATTTCGTTTAGGAAAACTTCTGCTCCTTCGCCAGGCTTCCTTGCGGTCCTGCAGCTGGAGAGGGGCTGGGGTCCTTCCCCAGGAACTTCGGGGCTTGTGGAAACCCGGCTTTGTCGGAAGTGTGTGAGGAAAGGCAAAGAGGATCCAGCAGCAGTCTGGTCTATAGGTAGATCTTCCGTAGATAAGGGCTCTGTAGGATGCTACACTCTCATCCATATGGATGGATGGGTGGGTGGGTGGCTGAATGAACGAACGGACGGACGGAGGGATGAATGCGTGAATGAAAGGGCAAAGAGACAAAGGGAAGAGAACTATTCTCACATGCCAGGTACCCGAAGCACCCCGAATAAATTGGCTCAGGACCCACGCTTAAAGTCAGCCTTTTCGATGCAGCTGCGGGTTGATCGTACCGAGCTGCACAAATTTGCAGGGGTCAGCTGCCGACCTGAAACCACGGGGTTGCGAGTGGTGTTGCCCCAGCCTCCTAATTTTCAGGGCCAGACTCCCACGGCTTTGAGGAATATTTTAACCGCTTAAAAAAAAAAAAAAATTAAAATCCACCTAATTCGGTTTTGGAGCCGTTCGGCACAGATTGTTGGACGCGCATCTCTCTGTGTGTCTGTGTGTGCATCCGTATTTTTGGAAAGAGACGAGTGTCTTTTAATCTGACAAAAAAGAGAAGAGGAAAAAGAAGAGCGATGCCCGGGACCCATGCCTAGTCTCAAACCAACGAATACTATTGTCACCCGTTTCACAAAAGTTGCCTGTGCAGTGCGTTTAAACCGCCCAATAAAGGACTCCACTTTGCAAATGAACGCAGTTATTTGGTCGTGACCCACGCGTGGGGGTACCCCCAGCCTCGGCGGAGCCTCGCCGACGTGCATGGCTGGGGCCAAGCGGGGGGGTGGGGGACACACACGCTCCCATCCGACCCTGCCGCTGCTTTGGGCGATGCTGTAGCTTAGGAAAGGGACCGAGGACTCGCCAGACTCACCGCCGGCTAAACGATTTGGTGGCTTAGCCCCGGATCGACGAGTTTGAGATAAAGCTGCCTCCCGCTGCGGGAGCTGAGGTCTTAGATCCAGTCGCTGGCGGATGCTTGATTTCTAGGAATGAGGTGTCAAGGGTGGTTTAATTATTATTTTTTAAACCGGGGGGGGGGAGTGTATCAGCTGTGGATTTTGGGAGAAAAGCGTGTCTCTCCCCCTCCCTTCCCCCCAGGATCGGTGTTCAAGCGTGTACACGTGCGGATTTCATCGCCAATGGCTTTTGTTGCCTTGTGCTAATGGGACTTTACACCGAGGTGATACCAAAGACGGAGGGAGCAGCGGCCGCTCCGCCGGAGCCCGCCGGCTCGTGTGCGTGCGTGTGCGTGGGGTTGCCTTTCCGTGCTTTCCTCGGAGGCGGATGCGAGGTGATTTGCAGAGAAGATGGAAAAGAGGGTGGCTGGACTCTGACGGGGATATGACCTGCCTTTAAAAAAAAAAAAAAAAAGAGGAAAAGGGGGGTAGAAGCCCGGTGAGCGGCGCTCAGCGCCTGGGGGGGCGCCGGCGCCCCCGGGGGGGCCGGGAGCAGGCGGGGACCGGGGCCGGCGGCGCGGAGGCTGCGGCGGGGCAGCGGCGGAGAGCGGAGCGGTGCCTGTTTGAGGGAGTTGTTTGGGAGTTGCACAGCCAGTCCGACGGGTTGCGCCGGAGCCCCGGCTTGTCTGGGCCGGGAGAAGCGCTCGCCTTGCCTCTTTTCCCGGTTCCCTCACCCCCCGCCCCGCGTGCCTCCCGCCCTCCTTCCCTCGCCGCCCCCCACCGTCTTTTCCCGGATCCTCCGAGAGGGGGGCCGCGGGGAGCCCGGTGGATGCTCCTTGGACTCCCCAGCCCCCCGTCGACCTCGGCATAGGGCTCGAACCGGAGGAGGGAGGAGGAGGAGGGCTGACACCCAGAAGGGGAGACACCCAAAAAAAAAAAAAATAAAAAAACCCAACTTTCCCAGCCGGTTTCCGGGGCGCGGAGGCGAGCCGGCTCGGCGGCGCGGGGCGGCCGCCGCGGGGGCAGCGGCGCGGGCAGCCCCTCGGCGGGGCGCCGTCGAGGCATGGACGGGGCGGCGGCGGCGGCGGGCGGCCCCGCGGAGCCCACCCCGCGCAAAGGCGGCGGCGGCGGCGCGGCCGAGGGCGGCAAGAGCCAAGCGGGGAGCCAGCAGCCGCTCTTCTCCCTGGGCTTTGAGGCCGGCTACGCGCAGCAGCCGCAGCCCGAGGTGCGCCCGCGAAGGACCGCGGGGCTGGGGGCAGGGGGAGGCGGCGGATGGAGGGGGGGGGGGGATTGGGGGGGGGAGGGGAGGGGAGGGGAAGGGAAGGGGGGATCCCGCGCCCCCTCCCCTCTCTCCTTCTGCCCGTCTCTTCCCCCCCCAGCACCGCACCCCCCTCCTGGCTCCCACCCTCTCCCTCTCTCCGGATCTCTTTCTCTTTCACTTTTGCATGCCCTGCAACCTTTTAAAATGTTGCCCCTTTCCTGTGATTCGTCAGACGCAGCAGCATGTCCCCCCTCTCTCTCTCCCGCTCCCTCTCTCTCCCTTTTTGTCTCTCTCTCCCTCTCCCTCTCCCCCATCTCTGATTAGATACACTGATTCTTCATTCAATGGACGTCATTTAGAACAGGCTCTGCCTTGAGTTGCCTTCTCGCTTCACGCTCGATTTCCAGCCATTCTTCCCTTATTAAGTATTCGTGTAATATTAATAGTCATGAATATCTGCTATTAGGAGTCTCCAGGAAGGCAGCAGATCTGTTATTAGGAGCTCAAGTGAAGCAGCAGCTAAGTCAAAGGAGAAAAAGAAAGAAAGAGACAGAGGAAAAAAAAAAAAAGGATTAAGAAACAAACACACACACGCTAAAAACCAAACCAAAAAAGGCAAAAAAAGCGCGCAAAACAAAAAAAAAAGGCAAAAAAAAAAAAAGCAACCAACTTTGACTCCTCACACCACGCCAGGATAGAGAGCTCGCCTTGGCAACACCCGATGAAGGGCAGCAGAGATCGGTGCAAGTTCTGATGGATTATAGTGGCGCGCCCGCGGTGCAGGAGCAGCCCCGGCGCCCCGGTCCCGCCGCCCGCGCCTAGCGCCGGGCTCCGGCCGCGCTCCCTCCGCGCCGCGCCGCGCCCGCACCCGCGGGGCTCCGCCGGGGCCGCCGCGCCGCCCGTCCCTTCCCTCTGCCTGCTTGGGGGGTTGGGGTTTTTTTTGGTTTTGTTCGTTTTTGGTTTTTGTGGTTTTTTTTTTCCTCCTTCTTCTACCTTGACTCGTAACCCCCGACTCTTCGCAGATGTTAGTACACAGTTTTTCGGCTATGGTGAGTTGCTTCACGTTTCTCTCGGAGGGGGTTTGGTGTGTGCTGGGTGTTGCTATTGTTGTCGGCGGTGGCGGTGGCGGTCGGGGTTTCTCACCCAGCTTTCCGGAGAGGGCTTTTTTTCCTTTCCTTTCCTTCCTTTTTATGAAATCGGTGGTTTACCTCCCTCCCACCCCTCTTTGGTTTTTTTTTTTTTTTTTTGCCTTCCCCCCTTTTTTTTTCTATTTGGTCTGCTTCGAGCGATCGGCAGAAGGCTTTACTTGGATCCTACCGCTTCGATTTCTTCACCTTGCCACCTGCAAACGGGATATTTTCAGGTTTCTCGTTTCCCTTTTCCGGGATCGTGGCTCTTTCCCTTGAATCCTCCTCCTTCTCCTCCTCCTCCGCGGAGGCCATGCCTTTTTTTTCCCCCGGACATACCTGCGGGCTCCGGCTGCGGGAGCCGGCAGAGCCATGCCGAAAGCCCCGGGCGCATTCGGGTGCCGCTCGCCCGTCGGTGCGGCGGAGCTCGGGGCGGTGCTGCCCCCCGGGCTGCCCGCCGCATTCCTCCGCTCCCCCGCCGCCGCCGCCCCCAAAATCACCCCCCCCTCCACCCACCCCGGCCAGGGAGGGAGATCGGCCGGGCACCGGGGCGGCTCTCCCCCGAGGTGGGGGACCGTGGCGGCGGTGCCTGTGCCCCGAAACGTTTGTAAAACTCGCGGCGGGGGGGAGGGAACGACCGGTTTGTTTAGAACCTATTTCGGCGTCTTCTGGTAACAAAATGGCAGTGGGCTTGGATTTTCCAGGGTTTTCTTGGAATGCGTTATCGGTAATCCCAGCGATAGTACGGGTCTCGGTTCTGCCCAGGGCCAGCGGGAGCATTTTGGGTGGCGGTAGAATTATTATTATTTTAATAATACCCGCTTGTGAATTGTTCTTTTTATTTGCGGGAAATGCCGGCTCCCGAAATGCCGGGGCGCGATCTGTTGGGAATCCACTGGTATCGCCGCACTGTTTTGTTAATTATTATAAGCAGTCCTGTCGCAATTATTGCTGTTATCGTTATTGCCGTTATTATTTTTAAAATAATTATTATTATTTTAAAAGAGAGATTGCCTCTTAATTGTTTGCGAGGGGAAATCGGAGGCAGAGAAATCCCCAGATCTGCTCTTCTCCGCCTCGGAGCGGACGAATTGCCCATTTTTGCCCGATAAGTGAAATTCGCAAGCCGATTTTGAGGAGAAACAGTTTGATTTTATCTTTGTTTTTCTTTTCTCCCTCTCCTTCCCCCTCCCCCTCCTCTCCCCCCCCCCCCCTTCGCCGCCCGCCCCCCCCCCCCCCCCCTTCATTCCCCCCACCTTCCCACCTCAGGAGCGCCACGACAGTACCAGCAACGGGACAGCCCGGCTACCCCAGTTGGGGACCGTGGGTCAGTCTCCCTACACCAGCGCCCCGCCGCTCTCCCACACCCCCAACGCCGACTTCCAGCCCCCCTACTTCCCCCCCCCTTACCAGCCCATCTACCCCCAGTCTCAGGACCCCTACTCCCACGTGAACGACCCCTACAGCCTCAACCCCCTCCATGCCCAGCCGCAGCCCCAGCACCCAGGATGGCCGGGACAGAGGCAGAGCCAGGAGACGGGGCTCCTCCACACGCACCGGGGTTTGCCCCACCAGCTCTCGGGGCTCGACCCACGCAGGGACTACCGGCGGCACGACGACCTGCTGCACGCCCCGCACGGGCTGGGCTCGGGGCTGGCCGACCTGCCCCTCCACTCCATCCCCCACGCCATCGAGGACGTGCCGGTAAGCAAAGGGGTCGCCCCGGGGCCCCGCTCGCTCCTCTGCCCCCCGTCCCCCTCCCCTCGGGAGCCGAGATTCGGGGGGAGGGAGAGGGACCCCCCCCCACCAAAAAAAAAAAAAAGGGGAGGGAAGAAGAGACACCCACCCCCACCCCACCAAGGGAAAGGCGAAGCCCCCACCTAGAACAATAGGTTCTCGGAGCTCGTCCCTGCGCGACGCCTCCCTGCGAACGCGCCCGCTAAAATATAAATAAATCAAATGACTGTCATCGTTAACAATATCTTTCCTTCTCAATGACAATAAGCTGTTACGATTGGGAGAATATATAATATCACCACAGGGCCGTGCATTTGGGGATTTCTCGCTGCCTTGGGAAAAACACGAGTCTGAAACGCGAGATCTCATTAAATGTCCTCGCAGGCAAAGGGAAAGGGGGAAAGAAAAAAAAAAAGTGGGTGAAAGTGGCCTAAGAAGGAAAAAAATCGGTTTCCCATGATTACAGAATTGGCATATGGGATAACGACATCTAAAGTCGTAAGAGGATACGGGCAGATCCTCTCCTCTAAAGGAATTAATTGACAAATCAGGGAAGAGGTATATTAAAACGCTGCCGCCTTCTTTTAGCAGCGGTGCAAAGGGATGACCTCATAAATCATTAGCTATAGGTTATCAAATTCAAGCCAGACCTGCTACACCCTATATTAAATTAAATGTTGGGAGCCTATTGGAGGATGTATTATTTGGGGGACCTAATTCTGTTATCGATAAATACAGATTTTAAAAAAGATTTCTAATTAAGCATGATATTAGCGCACGGGCTGTTTAGAAAGAAAGGCAGGGCTATTGTTCGGTTAGGAAAGTGGCTTTATGCAATGTGATAGGTCGTGATCAAAGTTCGTCTTTCTGGGTTTCTCCCCGAAAATGGAATTAGAACATGGCAATAAATTTATTAAAGCCCACAGAGCTTGTGCTGAGGGACTGAAGCTGCTCGACTTGCAGGAGGGAAGAGGAGGAGGGAACTGTGGTATCTGGATGTGATTTTTGCTGAAATGCCATCCCAAATTACAGGATCAAATATTACAACAATATATTCGCTGACAGTTTAATGAGTACAGTTTCGTGTTGCAAGGATAATGGTCAGATAAATTTACCTATTTTTGGGGGTCATTTTGAAATCTTTTGTAAATTATACTTGGGGAAAATAGTGAATTTATTACAGCCCTCATCTGGCTAAATTAGCCGCAGAAAATTGCTGGTTATGTTTAGCAGTTTTGCAATAAACGCATACGCTTCCCAAAGTGGAGGATTTAGTAAGCAATTTGGATCCGTTAAAAGCAGGTCGATTCTTTAAACTTGATATAAAATAACATGGAGGTAATAGTAAGAATAAACTAATTTGTTGACTGCAAGCCCCTGATTGCTGGAGGAGGAACATGACCTAAAATGTTCTCTTCTTGAAAGCTCCCTCTCCTCGATTGTGCTCTGTGGCAGTGGGCCGATTCGGGAAGCCTCCTCTTGCAGATATTTTAAGTACAAATCATTTGATTTGCCTTTCAGGGATCTATGAATTAATAGCATTGCTATACTTCGTGAAAACCAAATGCCATCTGGTTTAAATCCTTAAACCAGACCAGCCAATCCCCCCCCCCCCCCCCGTAAAACTGAATCAGCAGGCTGCATGACAGAAAGCATAAAAATAAGAGGATGTATCTTTTGAGAGTGTTTTATCTAGTTATGGAAAAAAAAAAAAAAAAAAAACCCTAAGCAAACCTTTACAAAAATCTGGGTCAGGAAAGGGTCGCTTTTGAATTTTTCCATTGCTGCAACAGTTAACCTTTAATAAAAACAACCACTAAATATTTAAGAAAAATCAAGTAGATGGTGAAAATTATTTAATCATAAATATCTCTGTGGGATTTTAAACTTAACAGTCCTCCCTGTATGGAATATGTGTAGAAATAACACAAATAAAAGTATTATGCCACAGTACATTTACTTTATGGGTTTAGGGTGCATGCATAAAGGGATCATATTTCCCCATATAGTTAAAACACAAGAACTGCAGCAGTAGTCATTTCTGAACATTTCTCAATTTAATTATACTTAAATCCAGAAGCACTTTAGGCAAGTTACAAATGAGAGCATTGAGTATAATAAAACCTGTAATAAAGCAACTTAGTACCATCCACCCGGAATCATTGAGATCAGGCACAATTAACAGGAGCATAAATCCAAGACAGAATGGAAAATGTTAGAATCAGTATTATTGTTGGACAAAGACTAGAGAGGGAAGTAATAGTTTTTTAAATGGTAATGCCTGGGTTTTGTAACGATTGCGAAATCTTCTATCTCAGCAGCACTGGTGTTAATTTGTAAACACAGCCAGACATTATATTGCCTGTCAGTTTTTGGAATTAGAAAACACGATTTCATTTGACTTTCTAATCACGTCGTGACTCTGCCGCGCGAACCCCAGCTGTAGCCGCCACCGCGGAACCTGCGAGGGGACAATAGTGGGGAGCCCGGGGTGCGTGGGGCCGCCTGCCGCGTCCCCCGCCCGCCCCCCAAACCCCCGCCCTCCGGCACCCCACCGGTCCCCCCTCCTTTGTGCTCTCCCTCCCGCGGGCGCCGGAGCGGGGAAGGGCCCGGCCGGGGCTGCTTCCCGGGGAGGAGGGAGGGAAAAGGAGGGGAGGAAGGAAGAAGCCCGCAGAAGCTGGAGGCCACTCGGGTGTCCGGCTCGGCCGGGCAAGCCCCCGAGGGTGTGGGGGTGGTTTATTTTTTTTTTCTTCTTCTTGGGGAAGAGCAGGGAGGGATGCGGGATTCCTCCTGATAAAGAAAATCCCCCCCAAATCCCGTCTCCCCCCCACCTCCCGCCGCAGGATCCCTTGTTTCCCGCACCATTACCCGGGGAGGGGACACACACACAACTTCTCCCGCACCCCAGCCCTCCCCGCCTTTTGTTGTGGTTGTACGTTTACATCCCTGCCTGTTCCTTTTGTTGCAGCACGTAGAAGACCCCGGTATTAACATCCCAGATCAAACTGTAATTAAGAAAGGTAAGCCGTTTCCCCGCGCATACCAAACATGTCGTCACAGGCTGGGGACTACTTGTGGGGAGGACTTACCCGGCCTCCCACCCCCCACCCCCCCAAAAAAAAAACCCCAAACCACACACCCTCAGCCCCCCGGCCTCTTCCTCCCCCTGGCACGTACTGCTGGCCAAAAGGTTGGAGGTAGAGAAAGAAAACGGTGTGATGCGGGTTGAAATAGGTTCAACCCGCTTCTTAAATGGCCACGTTTGCTGGGTATTTTAATTATTGTTGCGTTAAGGAGGAAAAAATGCTAGCAGATGATCTGGAAAATCCGAGCCGATGTTTTAGCGCGTTAGCAAACAATTCGGTTTGATGGTTTGCCCCGTGCATCTGGCCGAGCGGCTGGGTTTAATCGTTGTTGGTAAACTGGGCTGTGAAAGAGTAGTTGTTCCTCCTTCTTGGGGTTTTCTTATTTAAATCACGGCGGTGGGGAGGTGGGCTGGTGGAGAACAAGGGGCGAGTTTCTGGAAACTGATGGCTATCCGTCAGGGCGGTTCGGTTTTCGTTGGCTTTGTGTTGGCTTGCTCCACTTGGAATTTGAATTGCTCGGAAACTGCTCCCCAAAACGGTGCAAAATATTTCTGGCGTGTTTTCACTCGCTTTTCCTTTCCCCGTCTATTCTTCGGACGACCGAAGGATGGGGAAAGGTGGCACAGGGCGGTTTTCGCAAAGGACGTTCTCGGTGTTAAAGCCATGGGTTTGCGTTTGGATCCCGTGTAGGGAGCTGCTCTCGGAGTAAAACTCGCGGGGCCGAACGCGTGGTTAAGCTGCCGCCTGCTCCGAGGGGTGCCACAGCCGTGCGGCAGCCCAGAATTTGGGTACCCCGGCTGCCACCGGAGCAAGGTGCTGTAGGGAGCCGCTCTCGTCTCTAATCGCTTGCACAGCCAGTGAGCTCAAAGTTTCCTTTTTTTTTTTTCCCGCCCCCCACCCCCCCGTCTGTGAAGCCTTTGTCACGTCAAATTAGATGTGCAAGGGATAAATCTTAAGAGATGCTCTTTCCAAGTCGACATGATAATTGGCTCTTTTATTAGTAATCTCAAGAGTTCGTTTAACTCCTGTTGTATCTATTAGCCTTCCCAGAGCTATTAATGTCACAAGTGATCTATCCAAAAGCGGAGAGAGCCCCCCGCTCGGTCGGGCTGCGCCCGCCGAGAGGAGCGGGCTAGGGCGGCGGCGAAGGGGAAGGCGGCGGCGGGGCTGGAGGGTCCCGGGGAGGGTCCCTCCGTTCGGGGAGGGACCGGCCCTTCTTTTTGGGGGCGGGGGGAAGCGACGGGCGCCGGGTGCCGTCGGGGCGCGCTCCCCCGCCGGGGTACACGCGCGCCTGCTCCTCGCTGCCTTACGGGTTTTTTTTTTTCCACGTCAAAAGTTGCGCGCTGCAGCCGCAGCGGGGGCGGGAGGCGCGGCGGCGCCGTCCCTCCCCGCGGGGGAGCCGGGGCCGGTGTCCCGGGGCGGCGCTGGGGCCCGGCCCGGCCCCGCCGCTCCCCCCGGGCACTGCCCGCCCTTCGGCAGCGCCCGTTGCGGGCCGGTCGGGCCCGTGACGTCCGACACTGACGTGATTTTAACAATTCTTTGCTGCGGGTGGAGGGTTGTCCCGCTGTCTCTCTCTCTCTCTTTCTCTCCCGGCGAGCGGAGGGGTGCCCCCGCCGGCCGCCCTGCCCCTCGCCTACCCCCTGCTCCCCTCCACCCCCCCGCCCCGTAGGCGGTGCGGGGCCGGGGCTGGCCGCAGCAAGCGGCCCCCCCCCCCCCGTCCCCCCCGTCCCCCCGCCCGCTCCTCACCCTCACCTCCCTGCTCCTCCCTCCCTGCAGGCCCCGTGTCCCTCTCCAAGTCTAACAACAACGCCGTCTCCTCCATCCCCATCAACAAGGACACGCTCTTCGGCGGGGTGGTGAACCCCAACGAGGTCTTCTGCTCGGTGCCGGGCCGCCTCTCGCTGCTCAGCTCCACCTCCAAGTACAAGGTCACGGTGGCGGAAGTGCAGAGACGCCTCTCGCCGCCCGAGTGCCTCAACGCCTCCCTGCTGGGCGGAGTGCTCCGGAGGTGAGGGGCGGGCGGACGCAGGAGGCGGGATGGCGGCGGCGAGCAACGCCCGCTGCCGCCCCGACGGGCCGGGCTGGGCCGGGCCGGGCTGGAGGAAGGAGGAGGAGGAGGAGGAGGATGACGAGGAGGAGGGCCCACGCGGGGCGGCGGGGCCGCCCGCCGCTAGGGGTCGGGGCGCGCGCGGCCGCCAGGGCAGCGCCGCGAGGCGGGTCGGGGGGGCGCTGTAACCATGGCAACGTGCAGCCTCGTGTGGCCACGCTTCGGGCCCATGGGGCACGGTGCCGTGTGTGTGTGTGTGTGTGTGTGTGTGTGTGTCCCTCCCCGGCCACGCTGTCCCGTCACGGCGATGAACACCCCCCCACGCACCCACCCAGCCGCCCTGGGAGCGGGGAGGTGACGGGCGGGCACCCCGCCGTGGGCGCCCACACTTGCTGCCCTGGGCTTGTGACCTCACCCAGGCAATTACGCAGCGCCCGGGCAGGGCATAACATCGAAGATTAATTAAACCGGCTCCCACCTCCACCGGTCCGGCTCTGCCACAGATGGGCTGTGTAGGGACGGGCAGGAGGGCAGCCATGCCCCGTGGTGGTAACGGGGGCTGTGACCTTACAAATCGGCCGCCTCCCGTAACGCCTGGGCCGCTGTCTGTGGGGAGAAGCTGCCCCCCAGGTCCCTGGCACTGTGGGAGCTCAGGTGGCTGCCTCAGTGGTCCAGCCCTGGCCACGAGGTACCAGGGGTCCCCACCGGCTTGGGGGGGCTGATCCGGACCTTAGTTCCCCTGTTCCCTCCAAAGCCATCCAAAGCCCATCCTTACGTCTGAGACTCAGCTTTCAGCAACACTCGCTTCTCAGCCCCCCACAACACCCACCCCCACCAAACCCTTTACTCCCCTCTGTGGGAAGGCGATGTTTCAGGGGATGCGGGAGTGGGGACCTCCCCCCGCCCAGCCCCATTTCTCAATGCCTTTTTGTGTGGACCAGGGCGAAGTCTAAAAACGGCGGGCGATCTCTGAGGGAGAAACTGGACAAAATAGGATTAAACCTGCCAGCTGGGAGGCGTAAAGCTGCTAACGTTACCTTGCTCACGTCGCTCGTGGAGGGTAAGTGAGTCAAAGAGTCGGGAGGGCTCGTTTGGAAAAACGTGCCTGTTGCTTTTGCCTAAATGGGAGAAAACTTGGTGTTGGCCTGGGTCTTGTTTTGTCCCCCCAGTCAGTGCTGACTGTTGGAAATTGGAAGGGCGTTATTTTCTGTGCCTCAGGAAAAAAATGTTAATTGTGTGCCTTTGCTTTTTGCTTTAACCTGAAACGGGCCTGCGTGGGTCCTGCAGACTCAGCATTGCGTTCTGCCATTTATTTGCTTTTAAGTTTCCGAGTTAGACATTTTCAGGGCCCCATTTTTCCCCCTCGTTCAAGTGAGTAATCCCTCCCCAGAGTAAGTGGATCTCATTGGGAGCAGCATGGGAAGGATCCCTGCGAACGGGGGCTGCAGCCCTGTAAGAGACCCCCAAGTGTTGAGTTACAGGGAGCAGAGCCTCTAATGCTTCACCACCGTCCTTCTGCCACAGGTGGACAACCAAGCAATTTTAAATGTCAGAAACCGCAGCTATTTTAAGTCTGTTCTCCCTCCCAGCCCGCAGCCACATAACAGTAAATCATTTAAGTTTTCTGACATCTGCATTTGAGAAATGCGTGACCATTACTTCCTGAATTAATTTGGGAATCCTTGACCTCAGTCATGAATTAACGGTGTTCTGAAAGCCTCAAAGTTGCACCACCACCACCCCCCGCTCCCTTTTGGTTCTCATTTTGAGAACACGTGTTCCCTTGGCTGTACCGTTCTCCTCTGCTTTGCTCTGGCCAGAAAAGGTGCAACTTACTTTCGATAGCTTGGGATGCCCTGTGCTGTCAGAACCGGGAGGCGGGAAGCTCAGGTGTTTGCAGTCGTTTAGTTTTGAAGCAGTTGCGGCGTCACGCTGGCTGGCACAAAGTAAGACCGATGCCAGCAAATAGGTCTTCCTCCTTTCCCCTCACTTACGGGTTCGACTGCATTTTAGACCGGTTCAAGTCTGCAAAGTGCTTTTAAGCTTGGCCCGGGCTGCGCAGGTTTAGCTTAAGTTTGGTTGTGTAGGAGGGAGTTTGTTGCTTTGTTTTGTTGTCGCTTCGCATCCTGCGAGAAATGTTTCATGTTCAAAGGGACGGGGAAAGAAGCGCTGCGCAATGCCAGGCTTCATTTTTTTTGAACATCAGGATAAGTGGCCGCACTATATTTATACTGCGTGAAAATTACTGCGTCTTCACGTTTTTGAAAAGGCTTTGCAATTGCATCGAGGCACTGTAGTAAAAAATCACGAGGGGAAGACTTGTAAAGAGTCTAGATTTGGTAGATGCTTAACATTATTTGTGATGTTAATGAATATGGAGAAGGTTTTATGGTAATCTAGTGTTCTGTTTGGCTTCCGCATGCGATGGCTTTAGAGGAATGATTTTTAAAAAAAAAAACAACGAAACAAAACCAGAGGCCCAATCTCCAGATAACTTAGCGGTGGTGGCTAATTTTGGGGGGGATGATCGTATAAACATTGCTGGGGCTTTGAGTCCTGTAGCGATGAGGCAGTTTCTAGAGTACTGTTATTGTTTATGATCCGCTCCATTTTATGGAAACAAGCTCACTGGACTGAGGCTTTGAAGCTCTAATTGGCGCATGCGTTCTTCCGGAGCTAGAGCTAATGGCAGGAAGCCCTGCAGTAAAAACCAACTGGTTCAGGAAATTAAAACCAAAGATTTGAAAATCAACAAAACAGACAGACTCAGTGGAATGACCCTAAAATTCTCATGGTTAATCGTTTGGGGGTGAACGTATAATTATATGCGATCAAGTTAAATTTTAAACACTTAGCTGTTTAATGCATTTTATTTAGAAGAGCTCTAGGAGTAATTATGATCAATATTAATCATTGATGCATTGCAAAAGAATATAGAGAGGTGGCTGAGGCAAACAAACATTTCCAGAGTAAATAGCTGTGAACAAAATGTACATAAATGGCTGTGTATATGTATAGATATGTAAATCTAAGCACACATTCTGGGTGGATGGAGCCTGCCTGTCTAGAAGTATCTATCTGTTAGTCAATGTAAACTTTAAAAAATTCTTATGCGAGATTTCTCTTGTAACCATTGTCATGAAAATACACATTTGCATTGCCCTCGACTGAAGCAAAGAGAACTCCTGCAAGATAAGATGCGATTAGCATTTCTTACCCTGCCTTTTTCAAAGAAAAAAAGTCCAAGCTTTTGAGAAGAAAAGCCCAAGCAGAATGTAGTGCTGCTTTTTTTTGTTTGTTTTAATGGATTTTTTGCCTCTGTGTGGATGTGTACTGATGAGCTGTGTGTTTCCCTCCCATCCCCACCCGTGCCTCCCTTTTCAGGAGAAGCAGTGCATCTAGCTAGAGATTTTGGGTACGTTTGTGAGACAGAATTTCCTGCCAAAGCAGTAGCTGAATTTCTCAACCGACAACATTCCGATCCAAACGAGCAAGTCACAAGAAAAAACATGCTTCTAGCTACAAAGTAAGACATTTACCTTTCTGGCATGTTGCTCAGAAGTGAGGGGGGGCAACAAACCCCGGGTTTGGGGCTTTTATTTGTGAGTGTTTGCCACGTAGCCGTAGCTGGTGGCTGATGGTTTTGCAAGTTGTGAAGGGGGTGTATTTGCCCTCCCGCTATAGGAGAACTCTATAACCCAGCTTGGTTTCCATCAAGTCAGTTCGCGCAGATCACCTTGCAAGCAAGTCGTGAAAATTGTGGGTGGATGTTTAGTTAAAGAAAAAGCAGTAACTCTTCAGAGCAAAACATTCTCTGGGGCCTTTTCGCTTAGCTTATCAATTTAGGTGGAAGGAAGGGGAAGGCTTCCCATTGACTGTAAAATAAAACTGGCACGTTAAACTGATTTCAGTTCGTTAAAATCGGCAATGGTTCGTTCTGCCTAAGCAGCTCTGTTACTTAGCGAATCTAGGGATATTAAAAATATATTTGAAATGACAATCTGCATGCAGTTAAAATGCTAGCGGAGGTTATCATTGGTGGGGCTTTCAGGTGGCGCGTGAGAAGAAAATTATTGTTTTGATATGTTTGCTGGAAATTAAAAGGGTTGTTTAGTAGCCCTTAATTACCAGTGGAGGTGTCACCAAAGGGCACAGTGCCAGAGGGCGCAGGCAGAAGATGGGAGCCGCTTTATGGCTGGAAGACATTAACGCGGGTTTTAGAATAGAGACGGTTTCAACACGCCTGTGAGCTCTCCTGCTAGAAGGTGTGCTATTTCCCCAACCATTTGTGCAGCCAGTGGATGGTACAACCGAACCGCTGCACCGTGCCCTTGTATCCTCTCTTCCCAACTCCCTGGAAGGAAATTTCCAGACCCCAGTTAGCGTCAGCCTTCCCCTCTGTGGGAAGGTCCCTTTGGATTTGGAGATATAGATGTACCTATATAAATGTTTCAGAATACCCTAATTTAAAGCCTCGATTCCCCTCTCTGCCCTCGCTCCTTCTTCCCAACACACAGGCGTGTTTTAGCCTTGTGAAGGAAGGGGCCTGCACCTCCCTCCAGTTCCAAAACAACAACAACAAAAAAGGATCTTCCAAGATGTGGATAAATCCCTGAACCTCCCTTTGGATATCACACCCCATCTATCCCCTTCGGCACGTTGCTGGGGAACTTTAAACTGCCTGTCTGCTCCGAAACCCAGCTGGGCAGGGATGTGTGTTTGTGGGGGGCTGCGATACAGGGACTGGCGTGTGTGTGCATCTGCGTGCCTGTTGTTTGCATGTTGGCCGGGGCCAGGGTGTGACGTGCACGCGCCGTCGTGTGTGCATGCGAGGTGAAGGGAAGAGGCTTGTTTGTGCCGGGGAGGTGTGAGAATTAGGGGAAAAGGTGCATAGAGAGGAGAGGGAGAGGCGAGAGAGCGCCTGTGCGCTCGGGGGCAGCAGCCCCCTTGATCCAGGGGCTTGTGTAACCTAGCAGGGAGCGTGCACAGGCTTTGCCGCCGCCAGTGATGGTTCATTGCTCTCCCTCTCTCTTCCCCTCCCTCCCTGCCTCCCTCCCTCTGTCTCTCTGCTCCATTTGTGCTACAGACAGATCTGTAAAGAGTTCACCGACCTGCTGGCTCAGGACCGATCTCCCCTGGGGAACTCGCGGCCCAACCCCATTTTGGAGCCGGGCATCCAGAGCTGCCTGACCCACTTCAACCTCATCTCGCACGGCTTCGGGAGCCCGGCGGTGTGCGCTGCCGTCACCGCCCTGCAGAACTATCTCACCGAGGCGCTCAAGGCCATGGACAAAATGTACCTCAGCAACAATCCCAACAGCCACACAGACAACAGCACCAAAAGCGGCGACAAAGAGGAGAAGCACCGAAAGTGAGGATATCCATCCCCCCCCCCCCCCCCCCCCCGCCCAACACACACACGCTCCTCTCCCTTCCCCCTCATAGCCCATCGATCCATTCATCTCCCTCCTCCCTCTCCCCTGCACCCAGCACCCCAGGCTACAGCAACAGAATGAGCGTCCTTCTGCCAATCCTGTTCTCCGACTCCGCAGGACTGCGCTGCCCTCTCCCCACACCCCTTCCCAGCATCCACATTTCCATTTGCTCCCTCTTAAATTCCCCCCTTCTCTCCCCACTGCCACCATCGTTTTACCCCGGTTTGGAGCCTAAGAGAACAGAACAGGGGGACGGAGCCAGCAAAGAAAAAAAAGTTCTGTCTTGAGTTTGTGAACTTTTTTTTAAAATAAAACAAAAGGAGGAAAAAAAAAACCCACAAAAAAAACCACAAAAAAGAAAAGGACTTTTTTTTTCTAAAAATATATTAAAAAATTAAAAAAAAACCAAAAAGAAATAAATAATACTTTAAAAATTCTATGAGCTTCACCGGACTGAATCACCACCTTCCCTTACATAAACTTCAGTTAAGATTGTAGCCATATTAAAACCGAAAAAAAGCGAAAGAGGTACCACAGCAGCAGCAACAGCAAACAAACAAAAGGCAAAAAGGACTGATGACATTTTATCAGTATTGTGAATAAACTTGAACACAAAACACAAGCAGTTCCATGTCATATCTTCAGTTGTAGAACTTTTTCCTGTCCAAGGTAAAGCGACCAACTTGAACTTTCTATTGCAACACGATTCACGGTTATTATATAAGGGAATCAGTGTTCATGTATGTATATATTTATTTATGTGTAATTTAATGGGAATTGTAAATATGGTGAGTCTGTTTTAAGCCTTTTTTTATTTATCTGGTGATCTCGTTTACCTCTTGTTTAGTGGGTTTTAAATCTTCCCCTCTTAGTTCATCATGTGGTTCATGGTACTTATTTAGATATCAGAGGTTTTTTGGGGGTTTTTCTCTGGGATTCATCATTTTTAGCCCTGTTGTAGCATGTTAAAGGCGACAATGAAGCAGCTGAACAAATAAAAAACCATGAATTTTTATATATAATTAGTATGACATTTAGTTTCTTGTTGAAGATAAAGTGATGTTGGACCCTGGCAAGGTTTTAAAACATGTTAGTGGTTTTACAACCCTTATGTGTTGTGGAAAATGAAAGAAGAAGTTATTTTCATCCACTGTCTTTCTCCTGAAAGCACCATCAGAGCAATAAATTAATATTGTCTTTTAAAACAAGACTTAGCTTTTCTTTCCTTCCCCCCCTTTTTTTCTTTCTCCCTTTCGTTTTTCTTTTTCTCCCCCCCTTTTTTTTTTTTTTTTTTTTTTTTGTTTTCCCAAAGAACTTCAAACATTTGGGACCACCTGGTATCCTGTATTTCCACTGGCCATATTGGAAGCAGTTATAGTTGTATTGTATTGAGTTGTGCCGGCAGTAGTTTCCATGCCTATCAATGTATCATAGTCCTTTGTTGCCCAGATAAATAAATATTTGATACGCTTTATGTCGATTTTTTTATTCAGTGGCTGTCTTTACCCAGGCGTATTTTTGTTCTTGGCAGTATTTTTTATTCAGTATGGTTACAGTAATTGAGTTTAACTCTCCCTTGACAATTGCTCCTTGCAATAAGCAGCTGAACCCATTGTTTCCCTCAAGTATAATAAAAACTTACTTTCAACTTGGAGTTCAGAGCAGGGTATCATTTAGATATTCCACTGAGTCTGTATTCAGACAAATGACACAATAAAGCACAATGTATTCTTTTGGATAAAAAAAATTGTCTGTACTACTAACAAAATGACACACTATCTTTTCTTTAACCAAAACATAATTTTATTTAAAAAATAAAGTTTTATTTTATTTATGTTGACCTCTAGGTTTTTATTTATGTTTACACGTAGTGTGCAGAATTATAAGCCTATAAAATTTTGTATGTGCAGTTGTCCTAATGGAGAGCGGAGAGTAAAAAAAAAAAACATCTTGAGAAGGACATTTTTAAAAGAATCATTACCGAGCAAATACCGAAAATCAGGCACTATGAAAAAAACCTATATACTGGTGACTCAGAGCTGGGTGCTCCCTCCCCCTCAAGAAAAAAAACAAAAGCTCCGTAGTCGATGCCAACAAAATCATCTCACGGTTGTGAACTTTAGTGAAATCTTGCAGGAGACAGATTATTTCTGATTGATGGTTTGTGTTTTAGTGGAATGCACAGATTGACATTTTAAGATGGTTGTGTCAGTTTATAAGGGACTGAAATTTTTATCTTGAGTTCCTTTTTGTGGAAACCAGGTGTAAAACAGGGAAGTTTGCTTTTTTTTTTAAAAAAATTATGGAGTGTACGTCTTGAAGATGGGCTGTAAAAACATGTGAGAATCCAGACTTTGAATCTATTTTCTTTGGCCCAGGGGGTAGGTGAAGTCAGGATCAGGCTGGATTATATCATAGGAAGGGAGGCTAATGCAGTTTAGAATGTAAAGGCATTTTAAAGAGATGGTCTCCTTTAAGTGCTGATGATATTTTGGTGGCGGCGACTGATTTTTCCCTCTTTCCATCCCTCCCTGACTCTCTGTCTCTTCCTCCCTGCCCCCCCCCCCCTTTTTTTTTTTTCCTTTTTGCTCAGGCAGAAATTGAGGAGGTTAAGAGGGACGTGTTTACAATAAAGCTGCAAAGAGAATTAACATTTGCTCATATATTTTGACGTTTGGTAGGGCTGGTGAAGCAAAGCATTAGATAAAGCCCAAGATGTTTCATTTTGCTTTGGTAATCTACTTATGGAAGGCAGTGTAAAATCAATCTTGCCAAGCAGAAAGAGAGTTGGTGGAGTCTAAATTCTATTTTCGAGAGCCAGCCAGTTTATAAAAATGGTGAATATTTTTTCCTATAAATTGAAAGTGGATCTTCTGAATGCAAAGCTGCAATTGTTTTGAAAACAGTTATTTATTATTTCCAAGAGAGACTGGTTAACTGTAAAGTAGATGTAACAAAATAATGAGGTGAATGAACCCTAACTGTACATATTCTTGACATAAATGAAATGCACAGTATTGTAGCAGGTGAAGTGAAGCATTGTCTATCAGGGCTGTTTTTCTTGGCTGCATCTCAGATTGTGTGTGGGATCCTAACCTCAGGCACAATAGCATTCATAAACAGCAATACATTGCTGCTCTTTCTACAGCAACACATAAATACTCATTTTTAAACGAAAACAATCTTATTAAATACCATTCATTCATATCTGGATTTACAGATGCTTGTTACTTTTTGAAACCTGTACCCAATATAATCGTTTTATACTGGGCAATGTATAAAGCAGTCTTATGCTGGAACATTATAAGGTCATAATAAATAATGTTTTAAAGATATAATTAGCTACTTTATGCTAGGAGAGCGCATTTTAAGTATCCTGCTGCTGCATTAGCAAGCCACCAGAAAACAGCAACGAAATGACCTTGCATAGATTTCTTTATTACTATTATTTCTAAGGAAGGGTTTTACAGGCGATAATGGAAATCAGACTAGCTTCGGTTCAGCCTCTTCTGCTGTGACCAATATGCAGTTACTAAAACGTGCTAATTACTTTAGCATTCTTTGGATGCGTTTTTAACGTTGTGATCAAGGCGCAGCAGTGAAAATTCTGGGTCATGCTTTTATACACCAAACAAAAATCTGCTGTTATTTTTTTCCCCCAGATTGGCTGAAATGAGGGTGAGCGGTGGCTGAGTGTTAGACTGTTGCTGCCACGCTGAGCTCGTTCCTACATGTGAACCAAAATACAGCTCGGTGCTCTTTCACCGTGAACAAGGACAGCCCTCCTCTTTGTACCGTGATTTACCCCACCCTCCAAAAATCGAATATTAATATAATTTGAGATTTAACTGGTGGAACAGCCATCAGGACAGCAATGCCCCGCAGCTGAAATAATATTTAAAATAGAAGGGATTTGACATTTGAGAAGTCAGTGGCTTGAAATACCCAGTTGTACTTAGCTAATTCAGTCCTTAACCTCTGGTTTCAAATAAATCAATTACAGTCGATTCCACTTCAGTTCAGAAGTGCACGAGGTTTTTAGTTAATTGAATACATTTTATTCACTTGCTAGGAGAATTCATTTATCCAAACCCTTACATTTAAAGGCGATTTCTTTATTGTCCATGATAAATTCGACTGCGTAATCAGATCAGCTCCTTGTTTGTTTACTCGTCTTCTGCCTTGCATTTAAATTCCAGAACATGCACTTCCCTTTCCCTCCTCGGTACAGTGCATGTCTCAGCCCTGACCAGATTCCCGGAGTGTCAGCCCTTGCGTTCGCAAAGTGGAGCTAAAATAATAAGCGCCCTGCTGATGGGGAGCAACATGAAGCCCGTCCCACCTAGTGAGGGCAGAGTGAACTAAACCGGCTCAAAAATCAAATGCGAAAGGTCCGGAGCATAAAAAATAAACGGTGCCTCTAATTCTGTCCCGTGCACCTTTTCTGAATCGAACAGCTATGTCTCTGCTCCCTGCCCCGCAAGCCAAGCGGAGCTGTTAACTCTTAGAGTGGATTTGGAGCCGGCTCAATCTCATCAGGAGAAGATTTTTGTCGAGCACTGGGCAATGAAGTTGTGTCACTGATCCACTTTGGATGGATATTGATACACGCCGTACTTTGCCTGTGTTGTTTGCAGAATCCTGCTGGCGTTGGTTTGCTGTTTTGGAAAGGAAAGGGGTTAATTAGCGTCATTATCAATCACTAATGCTTGTCTAACGTGTCCAAAGAATAATCAAGTTAGGGGACTGCATGAAGCTAACATCTGCTTCATTCCAGCTAAAGATTTTTCCCTATATCGTTCAATTATTGGAAGTCCACACTGGTTTCAGGCTTTGTCAGGGCCATAAAACAGGGTCAGATCGTTAGAAATCTAGAATGGAGGGGAAAGTGCAATATAAATAACAAATGGCTTCATTATTTGAGTTACAGGTGCAAGAATGGCCGTGAAAATGAGCAGGGATTACTAGAATGTGTTCCTTCTTTTTATCTCCGGTATGGAGGAAAAAAGAAATCTGCCAAGCCCGGTTCTTAAATCATTTATTCTGAATAGGTTGCAGCCTCTCTATTTGCAATATTTAGTTTAGTAACCCCAAACTCCCCCAAATAAGTAGGTTAAAGCAAGCAATTGGAAACAGAGGAAAAGTAAGTGTCTTTCATGACCCATTACTAGCAGAGCCTTATCGGCTTCAGATTAGCAAAATAGCCTTGTTTCTCTTCTAGTTGAAGTTTCTTAGGTGACTGAAACAGCTGATATTTCAGGCAGGGCAAATAGAAATATAGCTTATGATGACAGTAAAGATTCGTGTCCTTGAACTGTTGCTCCTCTGTTCTGGAGCCTGGTGCTGCAGATACAAAGGTGACAGATCTGTGGTCTTTTATTCCCTCTTACAACCATCGTAGTCATGTCTTTCTGATGCTGAGGTCAACTTTGGTGGCCCAAAGGGCCAAAATTTCTTACCTGGCCAACAGAGTGGTTAGAGCACCTTCAATGAGTGAAGGCAGTGCAGAAATGAGACTAAGACTAACGAGAGCTTTCTGGTAGGGTAGGAGTGACCCATTGGTTCCCAGCGGCGCTTTTCTTTTAGGCCCTGATTTTGCAAGGCGGGTGCCAGCACCCAAAGCCTGTGGTTTCCCCGTGCAAGTATGTGAGTCCCTCCCTCTTGAAACCAGGGCCCTGAGGTTACTCCAAGCTCCCCGGTTATTGACCTGTTTGTAGTCACAGAGCTCAGTGCTCATTTGCACAGACACCTTCAAACTGGTGTAAGGGGGGTAAACTGGAAAAGCATAGCCTAGGTGAGGAAGAAATCATCTTATGTTCAGAGCAGGAAGGTGACGGACTGCCAGGTGTGAGGTGCGAGCTATTTCACTTTGTCGTTGCTCGAGTGTGACACACACACACGTATCCTAGTTTCTATAGGACATCTGCAGCATCTACATGAAGATCTTCCCCATCCAGAGATGTTCTCAAGCCCCATTACTGTTGTTGCCTGTGGTATAGTTAATTCCCTTTGTAATACTCTACTGAAAGCAGATGCAGGGGCTCTGAAGAGAGAGTTGTTTTCTAGCAGGAGTGTGGGCTGTGCAGTTACCCTCTCAGGCTGGGTGATGTATATTTCTTCTACACAGTGTGTTTGGCCATGGTCCTACCCGCTCATTCACCCTGCAAAACTTCCTGCCCGGGCGCTGCTTTGGGCGCTGCCGACCCCTGCTCTCTGCGTGCAGTCCACCCTGATCCCCAAAGCCGAGCATAAAAGAAGCAGAGGTGTGAGGTATTTGGGGCACGTTTCTTGTTTGTAGAGGAGATCATTTTTTGGCGTTCCCAGGAAAAAGGGAGAGCTGCGTTCCCTTTCCTTCTATCTTTCTCCCTCCTTCCCTTTTAAGCCTGCTGGCAGGCTCCCCTCCCTCCAGCACTCCTTGCCCTCTCCCTTGCTGCTGGATGCTGCGCCCTGTGCTTGTCCCGACTCTCCTCTGATGCTGTGGTCATTCCTCCCCTGTGATGGAGGTTATCTCTCTGCCCTGCAAGTGGGGCGGTTTGGACGACAGCCGGGGAGACACCCCACGTTGCAGCATGTGCTGGTGTGCCGGGGCAGGGGAAGGGCAGCGGGGTAGCACTGGGGGGAAGGCAGGGTCTGTGCCTGGCCCCAGCGCTCCTTTCCTCACTAGGCCTAATGAGCTACGCTGTAGTAGTGCTAAAAAGGTGCTCCTGCCATCTCTGCCCAGGTTTTAGAGTCTGTGGCTCTTAAGCATGGGTGTAGGTGACCCAGGCCAGAAGTTGATGGGTGTCCCATTGCCACAGAGCTGGGATGCGGGCTGCTCCTGGGGAGCTGGTATTTGGGGTTGGGGCTAGCAGGCTGGCTGGCCGGCCCCTAGGGCTTCTTCCCATCCCTATGCCCTTGTGAGAGATTGCAGCTATCTGGCTGGCAAGAATGGGGTTTCGTGGGGAGCTGGGGAAAGGGAGAGAAAGCAGGAGGTGGATGTGGCTTGGAAGAAAATCAGATGGAAAGGGGGCAATTGAGTTTTTTGCCTTGTGTCTCCAGGAGCGCCTGGACAGGGCCCTGGCAGGGGGAATGGAGATCACCCCAGTCCCTCGCTACAGCTGCTTGTGGAAAGTTTCCTGGGAAAGGGCTGGGGAAATGGGAACCTCCAGCAGAACTGGCTGCTGCTACGACCCTCTTGGAGGACGGCTGTTTATTTGTTCTCATTGTCATACCCGGGGAGGTTTTTCACCTAGGGCGCCTCTTCCTCCCTGCCTCTCTGCATGCCGGCGTGCCGAGCTGCGTGTGCAGGCGGCTGTACGTTGAGGTGTGCGTGCATCTATCTTTACGGGTGTTCGTGTATATGTCCTTATCTATTTATCTTTATGGGCATGTGTATTTATCTCTCCATCCCTGAGACTTTTGGAGAGGCTGTGAGAAGAGGGGGTGGGGTGGGCTGTCTCCCGGATAGTTGATATTCCAGGTTCAGCCTCTTTCTCTGCTCTCATTCTCTAAACCCAGCCAGGGGGAGTGTCGCCCCAGGCCGAACATATGCTTCTTTCCATTGCACTAATCCACCTTCAGCGTGGAGGAATAATTGCTCGAGTGTCCATGGCTCCTCGGCGCTTTGTCCCTCGCTGGCTCCCATCAGCTTGGCACACGCCATTTCAATCAAATCCTTTCAGAGCCCTGTCTCCTTTTATCACGTCCCTGCTCCGGCGAGAAGAGGGAGGGGAGACCGGGCTCCCCGCAGCCCCGGCGGGGCCGAGCCGGGCCGGGTCCCCCGTCCCCCCCCCCATCGGGAACAAAAGGGGCCACCGAGCAGCACCGGGATGAGTTTGCTCAGCCTGCGAAGGCGTTTGACGATGTTGTTGTTGTTGCCTGGAAAAAAGAAGGAAAAAAAAAAAAAAGAAAAGCTATTCCGCCGGGTGGTTGAGCTCTTTTTCCCTGATGCGGTGAAGAGGGGCAGCTCCACCCGGGGCAGGGAAAGTGTGCGTGGAACCTCCACTTCTCCGTGCTTGTGCTGCTGGTGACAGGGCAAGGGCTGGGAATTAGCGGTTGGAAAACTCCCGCGACTCTCCGTGGCCGGGAAAGGGCGGGGGAGTTGCTGGAGTCTGCCCTCACCCCGGCTTCCCCCCCCACCTCCCCGCCCCGGCGGGACGGAGGCGCTGGGCATGGGAGGGGGGCAGGGATGCTCCTGCCCTCCCCGGCTGGCCCAGGACCCCCGGCGGGGCAGCGTGGGGCAGGCTCTGCCCCGCGGCACGAAGGGCTCCCTTTTTTGTTTACTTATTTTTCCTCTCTTCGCCTTCAGGCGAGGGGGTCGTGGATGTTGCAAAGAGGGTTAAAAAGTCCTCCTAGGAGCCCCGGGCTGAGGGAGTGAAAAGAGAGGAAGACAGGATGGTTAACCGAGGGAGATTTAAAATTGCGGAGGAGGAGAGGAGAGAGACGTACGCGATCTTTACATCCTTGCGGGACTGCTTAGTTTTCTAAGTCTCACCTCTTGTTTTTGCGCCGCTGCCCGGGTGGGCTGATGGGGGCCAGCCCCCACCCCGGGCCCACTTTTCCCGGGAAGGCCGCTGCGCTCCCCAAGGCGGGGGGGCTGCCTGCTAACCCGCCCGCTGCTGGGGAGCCGGGCTGGCTGCTGGGGGGAGGGGGGGGGTGTCCTGCCTCCCCCATCACTTTAGGGTCGCCGCAGGTGAGGACCGAGGCTTTCCCAAGAGAGCGGGGTGTCGGCTCTTCGCACCCCGCCGCCCCTCCATCCTCCCCGCTCCGTGGGAGCCCCCCAGGAGCCCCGACCCGGGCGAAGCTGCCGCGGGAGCTGCGAGGGGCTTTGCCGGGAGACCGCGGCCGGGGCGGGGGACGAGGGCAGCGGGGAGGCTGCTGCGAGGGGAGAGGAGAGAGAGGAGAGCCTCCCCGCACACATCCGACGGCTCAGGGGTGCGCCGGCGTTTTCTCCTCGCAGTGTTTGCCCCGCGAGTCCCTGAATAGTTTTTAACTAAAGCGTGGGGCTTTCCTGCTGCTGAGAAAAATCGCCTTCAAAAAAAAAAAAAAATCCCCTTTCCACTAGGTTTGGATTTAACCGCAACACCCACAGAAACTGCCTTATGAAAACCAGACTTTTCTATGAAAAGGCTCTTCTGGCAGCAATTAGTCTGGCTTTCTTTAACAAAATTCTTTGTAATGTCATTCAGCGGGAAAAAAAAATCCCGGGTTAATTTTCATTACCAAGTAAAAAAAAGTAAAATTTTTTTTAAAAATAGCAGATTCGGTCTTGCCCTGAATAATAATAATAATAAGTTTAATTTTCCCACTGATCGGAAAAAACTCGCTGAAATTTTGCGAGGATGGGCTTTCACGGGAAATAGGCTCGTTCTTTTCCTGTGTGATGGGTGTAAAAGGCATCAATGCACGCACTCGTTACCACCGACTTATTTCAGGGGCTTTGCCCCAGCCTCTCAGCCTCACCTCGGCTGGGAAGCGGCGGGAGTTCCGCTGCCTCCAGTGGGAGGCTGGTGTCGGCCCCACGCAGCTGCGCCCGCCCCCCGGCAGGCAGCGCTTGGCTGAAAATCGCGCGGCTGCTCGGCGCGCAGGGAGGTGCGCTCGCCTTTCCACCCCACACCCCCCAAGGATCAGGGTGTCCCAGCGTGTGTGCCGGCCCCCGGCAGGGCAGCGGTGCCTACCCCGACTCCTGGCGGGGGGCAACCCGGCCTGGTCCCTGCCTGCGGCCCCCTGCCCACCGGAGGATGAGGATGGGGGGGGGGGGGGAATCTCGCCCCAGGAGGCGGGGGAGGGTGGAGGTAGCTGCCTACCTGGAAGCCTGTCGCGGATGCTCGGGCAAAGCCAGTGCCTCTGCCTCATCCGCAGGTTTTTGCTACTTTCCCCCCTCCCTTCTTCCCTCCCTCCCTCCACTGCTCTGGTGAAAGGTTGCATGTTCCAGCCCAGAGATTCAAACGTTAAATTGCTAAACCAGAATAGGAAAGGAGGGGGGAGAAAGAAAAAAAAAAAAAAAAAAAGGCGTGTTTATATTTCAGATCTTTTAAAAGGTTGGCTTTAATTAGGTTAAATACAAGTATTATTGGCCCAGAAACACATACTGCAATAAGCTCGTTACAAGCCTAATTGCAACGAAAAAAAAAAAAAAAAGAAGAAAAAAAAATTGCGTGGGGAGAGAGAAGAGACGCACTCTTTCGGCACGACCCACCTTCCGCAGTGCATGCGTGGGGTTGCGCGGGGTGGCCCGGGCAGGCTGCGCGGCGCGCATCCCTCCCCGCCGCGGCCTCCATTCTTTTGGGGTGCGTTTTTGCATTTCCCTGCTGTGCTTGCCCGGAGTGGAGGGGCTGAGCGAGGCGTGGGGTGTCTGTGCGTGAATCTACTCTGAACTTGCCGTGGAGCCCGGTCCCGCTCGACCCTCCAAAAATAGCTCCTCTCCCCAGCTGGTCCTGCTCCCTCAACCCCTTGGCAACACAACTTCGGGCGGGGGAAGGGGGAACCATTTGCCCTGAATCACAAATTTTCATGGCTTGGAAAGAAAAAGGTAACCCTCATGTCTAGCTCAATTAATAAACATGGTGATTTCACACCCAAAAGGAGGACATTATTTCACGGGAGCGCTATCGGCTCCATCACAAAGGGTCACAGCGCAGCTGTGGCGAGCCCGGGGTTATTATGCAGCCTGATGATAGGATCCCGCTTGCCATCCCGGCTCCTTCCTCGGGGCGACCAATAGCCCCCGGCAGGGCTTGTGCCACTTCATGATAAAGGACTTACCCGATGTGTGAGGAAATGGAGCAGCTTTCAGACGAGAGGTAATCAGCTTGCAGGCGCAGCCCCCCGCTCCCTTCCACCACCCCCCCCCCCCCCCCCCGTCTCCTGCCTTTCCATTTAACTTTTTTCCCCCCTTCCCCCCCCAACCACAACAAGTTATTTATTTATCTGAAGGCAAACCTGACGCTCTATCTCACCTTGCCTGGCCCCTGCGGGGAGCAGAGGTGGGAGACACCCCCCCCCCCTTCCCGCCCGCCGGTGGCAGGAGAGGCCGCCTCCCCGCACGGAAGGGGACAGTTGTGGCTGATAGATTTCTGGTGTCAGGAATTGGGTCCAGAAGCTGTGAGGCAACATATTAACTGCGATCCCATAATCTCTTAATCACATTACATTTTAAGTGAGCATGTGTAATTTCACCCATCAATGATTTATTTAAGCAAGGGAGCACAATTACTTGCCTCGCACACAAACCCTGGCTGGGGGAAGCGTTGTTTGCCAGAAATAAAAATCTGCGGTTTCAGGGACTATCTGTTTCTCCGTGCTGAGGAACCCCAGACCCCCGCTCCTGAGGACAGGAGTTACCGCGGCTGATCCTCCTACCCAGGCAAGGCGAGGGCGAGATTTCCCACCCTTTCCACCCCCTTTTCCAGCATCAGCCCGGCAGCAATAGCTGGCGCTGGTGCGGTGAGAAGCGCCTTCAGCCGCCCGGCCCCCGCCGCCCGCACGCAAGCCCTTGCTCAGGGGAACTCGCCGGGGAGGTTTGCTGGAGCGGGGGGGAAGAGCTGACCCTTCTGCACCGTTTTGACTAAAGCAGGTGTAATTTATGGGGAGAGCTGATGTTACACGGCCGCACTCTGCCCGGATCCTACATTAAAGAAGAGGGAAAGGCGAGTAACCCCTTCCCGGCGCGATGCTGACCACCGCTCTGGGCGTTTTACTCCTCCGACTCTCGCCAGGACACCCCCGCCGTGGCGGGGCCGAAGGACGCCCCGCATTTCGGCACGCCAGCCCCTTCCCCCCCGGCGCCCGGGCTGCCCCACTCTCTCTCCCCTCCGGGCCGACCCTTTAAAGTTGCCCCAAGAAGAGCAACGCGATGTTTCGGCAGAAGGTTGGCATCCTCCATCCTCCCTTCTCGGCCCGGGAGCCAAACTTGCCGCCGAGCGGGGACCGGCTTTCCTGGCTTCAGGGCGGCACCCCCCGCCCGTCCCCGCCGCCTCCCGCCTGGGGACATCGGCGGTGGCGACGCCGGGCAGCGGCTCCGCACCCCCCGCACCCCCAAGATGTGCCTGCGGCGAGGGGAGGCGGGCGCAGAAGGGACACCCCCCACCGGCCCCGGTCCACCCGTGCCGCCAGCGCCAGGCTGGAAACAGCTCAACGGCTTTATTGTTATTAGCGTTATTATTGTTGCTATTACTATTAACACTCCCGCAGACTGCTCCGTGCGGAATCGCCGCCCCCCTCCCCGTGCCCGCGGCGAGGAGGGAAAGCCACCCGAGAAACGCGTGGGGCTGCCCGGGGGCCGATGCCTTCCTCAAACTGGGCTGGGCGTTTCCAAAGGTTTTGTTCTACACGTGCCGGTATTTTTTATTAAATCGTCGGTGCAAGAAGGTGCCTGAGAGAGAAAATCTTTGGCTAAAGAGAGAGAAAGAGACCTCCTCCCCTTTCATTACCCTTTTAATTTTTTATTTTTATTTTCTGGAGCTGCCTTAGGCGTTTGGGAGATTTAACGTTGCAAAGGAAACAAAGAAAAAAAAGTAATTACATTTTTGGGAAACAAACAATAATTACACGATACAATCGGTATAACAGTAAGCGAAACACAGCAGCGGGAGTTAGAAACAATATTCTATCCATGGAGATGGGCTCCGCCGCTGACTCAGCGGTTTTGAATACTCCAAATTATCCTTACATCGGATTTCTGTAGCGTAGTTCAGCTGCAGTCTATTGGCTTTTAAATTAAAACATATCTCGCTGATTAGGCACGTATTAGCGCCAAAAAAAAAAAAAAAAAGAAAAAGAAGGAAGCAGGTTTCCCAAGGTAAAAATACTTCTGGTGGATCAGGAATATTTCATGAGCCCTGCTTCCCTATTTGTATGTAAAGCAGAGGAGCGGCGGTCGCAGGGGCAGCCCCCGCTCCCCGGTTATTGATGCCTTTGGCGGGGGCGGGAGAGGCTCCCTCGCATCTGAATTGCTGCAGCACCTGTCACCTGGAGAAGTTGTGACTTCACATGCCCCGCGGCTGTGACTTCACGTTGGGGCGCATTATTCCATCACCGAGTGGTGTTGACATAAACACCCCCTCCCCCCTGACCTTCTCCCCCTCCTCCGGTTTGCCCGACTTTCACACGAATATTTGGGATGATGTCTAGGACGGCAGAAAAGTTGTGCGTGTGCATTTGTGGTTTTTTTTCCTTTTTTTTTTTCTAATTAACAATTTTTTCCCTATTTTTTTCCTGATTGACTCAATTATTTTGTTTTTTAATCGAGAGCCTTTAGCATTAGTTGTAATGATATGAATGGTTAAGGTGGGAAGGGCTCAAGGCTGGGAAATACTTGTCCTTGGAAGAAAATATCAGACATCCCACAGAAATAACCGTGCAGAGTGTAGGTCTTACATAGGTAGAAAGAAATTATAGGGCTGCTGGTGTAATGTGACGAGTACGTGAAATCTAGCGTTTGTTCAATCGAACCTTCGTTCTGCTTCTCATTGGCTGCCAAATCAAAAAGAAAAGGAGGGAGAAAAAAAAAAGACAAAAAAAGAAGAGGCAAGAGAAAAATACAAAACAAAACAAACTTTGCCTTAAAATGCTGATTCCCGCCACCAAAACGTGCGTATCCCAAAGTTTTGAGCTGAGCCGCTGCTCAGCCCCGGTTCTGCTCTCGGGACCCCTCAGTTCCCAGGGAACAGGCACACGAGTGGCGGCAGCAGCAGCAGCAGCAAATACGAGGCTCCTCGTCGCCTGCTCTTTTGAAAACAAACCCCCTCTATTTTTGTTCAGGCAACCCCAGACAGAAGTGGCAACTAAAGCTTTAAACCCTTTGGAAATTCCTTTCTGGTTTAAAGAGAGAGCCAGGGGGCTTTCGTCCTCTCCCTGCCGTTAGTTGCGAGGAAGGGCAACAAAAGAGGTAAAATGCCTTCTCCAACTAACTGGCTCAGCGTTTCAGATGCATCAAAGGGAAAGCAAGAGCTAATCCGAAAATGACCACTTTAATGTACACGAACCCATGGCTACAGCAGCAGAACCGAGGGGGGTTTTGAACTCTCCACCACAACAAAACCCTACACTTAATGTCATAATAACAGATATTAAACAAAGGAGAATGAAAGGATCTCACGCTGGTTTTTCTGCATTCTTGAGCCTAATTAAAAATATACAGAAAGAAGACATAGTTTGGGTCAAAATGGCATGAGAGCCGCCTTGTGCCAGTGAAGGGGCTGCAATTATCAGCTTAGAGGCCAGATCCAAGAGGTCTTACTTGCTCTTCAGCTCCAGGGGAGCTGAAAGCTGGCGCAGGGGTGAGGGTGGGACGGACGCGCGCCCTGCCAGGGCTGGGAGAAGGAGGCTGAGGGGCCCTTGTCCTCTCCTTTCCCCTTGCCCCAGACAGCAAAAGGACACTAAAACCAATACGGCAGACCCCCGCAAGCCTTTTTAAAAAATTTTTTTTTATTTTCTTGAATTATTTTTTGGAGGCCACTTGGACAGCTCTTCCATTCAAATGGAGCCGGGGTGTTTACTTAGTGTCAGGTTGTGACTCTGCTTCTGCCTTCGGGGCTGGCGTGGTGGCTGGGAGGGGAAGCTGGTGGTGAGCAACAAGTGCATTGCATGACAATACCTCCCCGGGGAGAAAATACCAGGCACTGAAAGGACCTTCTCCAAAACTGGAGGCCAGAAGCTGGAGCCAGACAAATCCAAATGGGAGATAAGGCACATGCAGGTGATTAGCCACTTGAATAAGCTACTGCTGGCAGCAGTTGGTCCGTTCCTTATTCCTTGCTGTATTTTGGCAGAGGAGTAGATGTCCACACAAAGATGTGACTGAGTCTAATCCAAGTGACTGAGCTCAATATAGAGGTAATGTAGTAAAACATGACAGTCTGCAGTATGAGAGAGGTCAGATGAAGCCCTCGTGGCCATGACTCATGAATGACTTCAAGACTTTGTGATTTGGCCCCTTATAAATATCCAGAGTGGTGTTTTGCTGGTATTGGCATTTGGCTGGTGTTACTGGTATTTAACAGTAGGCAGACTGTTTTTTCCTTGGCTCATGTGGAAGACAGCCTCTTTTAATGCTCATTTCTTTTATTTTCAGAGGAGCCAGAGTTGGCTAGATGTCAAGAAGATAGGTCTTCTGTGAAGAGTCACCAGCGTCACTGTTCTCCATAGACCCTTTTCCATCTTTGCAGGAGACTTTCTTGGTGTCTGCAGGCATCTCGGGCTGCACCCAAGGTATTCCCATCCACCAGTGTGGCAAGCGATGGGAAAGGGTTCCTTCAGCCAAGCAGTTGAGGAGACCTACAGATGGTTCTCCAGCCCAGAGAAGGGACGTAATTGGGGTGGAAGTCAAAACAGAGGGGGGAGCAGTGCTTCTCTCTCATCCCATGGCAATCACAGGGAGCAAAGTATGCTGAGCTCAGTGTCCCATTTATCCCCCCTCAGCCGGCCTGATGGACCAATTCAGAGCACCTCAAGTTATCAAATATATGCTTCAGTGTATAAAGACACAGCAGAGACCACCCACCACTCTTTCTACCAGTGGGACATGGGTGGCCTGATGGATCCTTCTTTCTTAGGTGCTGTCTGTGCCTTGTCCTCAGAGGCTTCAGCTGCCCGGGCCACCCTGCCCTTAAAGTCTGCCTCGCAGGGAGAAGAAGGGTCTTTCAAGCTTTGCCTAGTGAGACTTTCCTAACCTGAGGGCCTTTGCAAGGGGCCCAGGAAACCTTCCCCCGTAATTGTAGGGTGCTGAGTGCAGGGCTGTATGTGCAGTGCAATTATCGTTTACCAACAGGGTGACTCCTACTAACCCTGCAGCACAGCTGCCTCACTGGAGCTAAAGGTTAAGTATTAATTACTGCCCGTAAATCCAAGAGGTCTTCTCCAGGCAACATCGCTAACACTTCTGAGGCTGGTTTTATGCTGGGTTCTTGAGAAAAATCTGTCAAACGAGGTTTCAGCTAACATCACTCCTCAGCCTGTAAAATTGTTTAGGGGGGAAAAGAATACCTGATCTTTGAGGGCTTGAGCTGGGAGTCTCCACCTTCCGTTTTCTTTATGGCTTTGGAATGACACCTATGCAGCGGTGTTTGAAACATTTATGTGCTGTTTTCAGCGAACACCTGCAGAGCGATCCCACTGCCCTTTGCAGGGAGCACTGGCAGGACTGGACAGGGAGGGATGCTGTAGCTCGTTTTCCCAGTTGCAGGTGTAGGTTCATGCTACTTAATCCCTCAGTGGTCTTTGGCCAGTGCACCTGGTGGGAGCTGAATCCTGATATTTGGCATGGCAGGGGTGTTCCCCACACACTCCTTGGAATGGATGCTGCTCTCTATCCCTCCAGGGCGTGCAGGCTTCTGCACCGGGCTGATTGAAGACATGCTATCAGGTCTAGCAAAGGGAGAAGCCCTACTTCAGACAAGGGCTTCGAGCACCCCATGTGCTGCGAGGCAGCCCTGATACTGTGATGGTTTTCTGTCTGGTAGGGTGCCCAAGAGATTTAGGAACAAAGTGGGAAGGTATGAGGCTGCCCACAGTGCTCTGCCTGTCTCCTAAAGACCGGCTTTGAGTGAAGCTCACAGCCTAGAACACTGGTTTTGGAGGAGCTGAGGTGTGTTTCCTTAGTCCCCTTTGTGTGAGGCATGGTACGGCGGTGTGAGTGCAGTTCTCATCAGGATGAGTACATTAAAAATAACAGACAGATGGATTTGAAAATAAAAGCGATTCAGTGCAGCAGCAGCAGCTTTGTACACAATTAATTCCTTGAGAGAGTGCGTTAAATAACTACCCTATTGTAAAGCCAGTTCGACGCTCGAGATAAAAACAACAGGAGGAATTTGAATCTAATAATAAAATTATTGCCATGATCACCTTAAAGGAAATGGTAAATGAGAGCTGGAAGGAGCTTGACCATCCTTCCAAAGCTAATAAAAAAATCTCCTGGTTCATTTTGCTCATATCTGATTAACATTGTGTCTAATTGCCATTTCGGCTGCAGTTCTGTTGCCAGTATACTTTTGAAGTGTTTTACTAGTTCTTTTTGTAAAAATTTGCCCTCATGTGAGTCTTGGTTTATACATTTTTCACTGGGAAGTGAAAATTTTCTTAACCAACATTATACACAATGATTAGTTAAGCCATAAGAACAAATGCTGACATATTTAGGGCCCAAACTGGTCAACATTTCACTTTGATTAGTTTGAACACTCATGACATGATCTGCATAGGCACATTGTTAGTGGGGCTGCTCCTTCACTTCTTGGCCAGCTTGATGGCTTGGTGGCTGTGCTGTGCTGGGGACTGAGGTGATGGTGGTGGGGAGACTGGGAACCAGGCTGGGACCTGGGAGACCTGCACTCTCTTCTGTTACTTCTGTCATAGGGAGTAGGTACGATGAGATGGGATCATAACACAGTACACAAGTACCATGCTTTTGTTGTCTGCTTGAGGAATATAATTGATTACAACTGATTAGCACAGGCTCCTGTACTAAGATTGTCCCCAAAACACGTGGCTGTCTGGTGTGGATTAAGTTGCAAAACATGACTTGCAAGCTGTTGATGCTTCAGAGAAACGAAAGGCACCATGCCCCTTCTGTAATCTACAGTTTGTTCTTCACTTTTTTCCAGTATAGAGGTGCTGGGATGAAATTCACTAGTCTGTGCCCAGTTCTTCTGCACTGAGAGCAATGGGAAACAGCTAGGTGTCTCTCTGCACTTTCAGGTACTTCAGTGCTTTAAAAATCTGATCCCTGTGTGTCTATGCCCTTATCTTAAGATCAGCTTAACTGACTTGGAAGCAAGTGAAAATTTTACCAAAAATACTCACTGGCCTGTTTCTAAGTATAAATTAGAAAATAAAGACAAAAAGTGTACTGTGAATCTATGCTATTCAAGGTTACATTTGTCAGGGGAGCATCTAATAATGCTGGATGGAGAGCTCGATCCTGCAGTTGATGATACATGGGACAGTCTGTACCTATTGAGTTTGGGGAGACTCCTCACTTTAGGAAAGCCGCTTCCAGGCCTCGGCATTTGGAAATTTGGACAAAGAGGTTTAGATGTCGAGGCATTGTGTCATCCCTCGCACCCTTACCAACAGATCCTTCTCTTCTGGTTTTACCGATAAAATTCACGAGAAGGAAAAATTCTCAAGGAGGGGAAGCAAAACCCATAATCCTGCTTATAAATAATGCCAAGCTTTGAACGCAAAGTGTTGGGGAAGGCACATTTTAAGCTGTGCCTGTGTCCTGGATTCACCCTGTTGAGCGAGAAAGCAGTACTGTCACTTCAGATTCCCTCCTCCCTGTCACCCTGGCAGTGTCCAGGGTGGGAATGGCTGCATGCATCTACTGCTATGTTTCTTCTGTGGCTGTGTCACATTTCTCTGGCTGCTCCTCAAAGGGGTTGTCTGTCCCTAAACTCAGTGGCCTCCCCCAGACCCAGTCTCTGGTATTCGACATGAATCTTGGTAGCAGAACGCGTCCTGGCAGCCTTTTCCGTAGGGTCTCTGAGTGATGGACAGACCTGTGGCTCCTCAACCGTTGCCCTTCATCCTGTCCCTAAGCACCTCCTGTGAACCTCCACAAAAGGACTCTGAACATAGCTGAGCAGCGTGATATGTCTTGGCATCCCTGCCTAGGCCTCTTCAAAATGTGCTTCCCCTTGTTCATAGCAATCAGGCCATTTCTGATGATGGTTCAGCAATGCCTCCCAGGCAAGTGAGGGCATGATCAGTCCTTCTTCTCCAAATTTTGTTCTGAGTGAGTCAGATAAGTCAGCTAGGCAAGGAGAGACTCTGCAAGTCAGGAGAGAGCGGTGGCTTGCAGTGTTTATGTGCCCCTCACAGCCCTGCTTGGAGAGAGAAAATTGCTTCTGGAGCCATGCACCCAGGAGCCTCCGTGCTGCCGGGGTGCAGGGGGGTATTGCCAGCACCCCGGCACCTGAGGCTATAATTTATGGAGCATAAGGTGCCCATGCTCTGTAATTACTCCTGTTTCCTTTCCAGTGTGTCTCCCAGGAAATTAGCTAGATGTGCCTCCTGATGTCAGTGGGTCTCGCTACCAGGAGACTTTGCTACTTTTTGGTTTTACCTTAAACTAATTGTAGAGTGGGTGGTACAAATATCTGTCCTCTTCTAAACACGTCTGTCATATCTTTCTGTGTTGGTCTAGGGTTATATTCTGGTGTCCCTGGCCCAAGGACTTTTGACATCTTGGGGCTAGGAGATTGGCAAGCTTTGAATTTAGTGATTTTCATGGATCCCTTAACTGTAAAAGTAGACCTGTTGTTGCATCTTGCTGTACCTTCTGCAACAGCATCAATACCTGGAGATACAGCAATGTGTTAGCAACAGTTATGATGAAACCCAGAAGTGACTCTGCTGCCAATTATCATGAAACGGCCACCAAGGTAGGAAGGAGTTTTTATTCTATAACAATAATTTATCTTTCCATTGTTATTCAGTGTTTCAGTCAATCCATTCATTTTTCAACAGGAATCCTGTTAAGACTGGGCTTTATTTTATCCACTCTTAAGCACAGGGCAGGTTATTTTATGAAATGAAGACAGGGAAAAGACCGATAAGGTTTTCCATGATTATTTACTTTTGAGGCAGCAGAAGGCACACATATCCTATCCTCTACTGAAAAAAAAAGATCCTCTAGCTAGTGATTTGCATAGTGATTGGGCAGAGGTTTTGGGTGGTGAAGTGTCCACCGAGACACTTGATAACCCAACCGCAGCTAGGCATGCTACTCCTCCTCCTCTTCCTATTGTAATAATACATCTTAGACAGGAAAGCTGACAAACTACACCAGTTTTGGGGCTTACAAAGAGAGAAGCAATTTCCCTGGGAAACGTACGGCCCACAGACCCCACTCAGATGGCTTACCCCTAGATTAGCCTCTACTTCAGCAGTTCTTGATAGCAGGAAAAGGCCTTGGGACCAGGCTGTCTGGGATCTGGGGCGAGGAGCAGCCTTGAATGGGGGAAGTGGGAGCTTTTGCTGTTTCACTTGTCAGTAGAGCAGTTCCAGCAGGAACGAAAGCCATGCAAGTGCTGTGCATTTACAGTGCACGACACCTCTGTCTCAGGCTTGCACGACAGTGCTGACGTTAGTCCTTTAGTGAGAGGGGAATCAAAGCACCGAGTTGTTAAAGGAGTTGTTCAAGGCCAAACATCCCACCCCACACAGAGCTGGAAGGAAATGCAAGCCTCTTGTCTTTCAAACTCTGGTGTAAACCACTTTTCTCAGCTCCCCCCTGTAGAATGGTATAGGATTTCCAGTGCACTGGGGGAAATAAGCATGGTATAGACATACAGAGTAAAAGAAAGATATGTAAGGGTTTGCACTAGGGTGTGAATTTTCAGGAAGCAAACTCCAAGTGCCTTGTAATTGTTGGGTTTTTTTTTTTTAGATTATTGGGTGCAAAGAAGATTTGGCCTGTATCCACAGATAGAATAATGAATAAAATTTGCTTTAACTAAATCCCAGTAATGTGCCAGTCTTGTGCGCTTGTATTGCTGATATCAGGGGGTAGACTATAATTATAAACTCACTGCTCAAGACAAGCAGAGGTTAAATATAAGGATATTGCAAATGCAAACAGGGAGAATAGAGGTTTCCCATTCAACTTGAATTCCTGCTTGATGTGGGAATTTGCAGCGCCTAAATGTTGGTGGTGGTGGTAGGTGTTTCTTTTGCACCATTTGCTTTTTAAATATGTAATTCAAATGGGATTGTAAAATCTCCTGTGTTTTATCCCAAATTCACCTAGTAGCAAAAGAAAGTAAGAATATGCATGGAAACAGGTACCACCTGTGAGGCTTGTGTTAACTGAAGCATGCGAAGCGCCGGTCACCTGTGTTGCAGAAGGCAAGGGTCCAGCCTTGCGGTCAGTGCCAGCGCTGCCCCTGCGAGGGCGGCTGGTGAGGAGCCTCCTGCACACCAAAGTGCTGCTGCCTTCGCCAGGGTCTGGTGTGGCGTTCATTCAGCAGCCTCGGCCCCCTTGTGCGAGCCACAGATTAGGTTGTCTGTGATGGTCTCCTACCCCTCTGTGTCACTCAAACGAAACTCTTTCAGAGAATGTGAAGCCTTCAGTTTACACAGCCTGGGCCAGCTCTTTCTGTCTGCAGCAGCAGCAGCCGCCACTGCCATTCCCCAGCCCTGTCTGCTGCCTGGGCCGTGGTAAATGCTTTATTAGCACAGGATAAATTAAAATGCTTGCACAATCCAGGAGAAAGCCTGCCTATATTTAGCGTCTCTTCTGCTGCAGCGGGCAGCTCTGTCTCACCTCTGCTCGGCCCTGCTGACGGGGCGACGTCCCCTCGGTCCCGGCGCAGGAGCCTGGGGCCGGGAGCCAAACCTGGCCGCAGCTACGACCCCATCACCGCAAGTGAACCCGGTAGGGCTCAAGGGGAAAAAAAGCCCTTGGAAAGTTAACTCCACAGCATTATCGTAAAAAGTATACATGCACAAGGGGCTATTCTCTGCGCTGTGTTTATGTGGTTCTCCTGTTCGTGCTAATAGCAGTGATGTTTGTATGTCCCGCGGTGGGAACAAACCTCTTAGTGAATAATGTACTGTTAAATTCTGGGTAAGACATCAAAGTTCCAGTAAAACCAGTGCTATAAGATTACCTCTGGCAGTTCTAACTTGTGACCAAGCTATTTTTAATATTATAAAATCCATTGCTCCCCTCCCATGAATAGGCATACTGTATTTTGCTCTTTCAAGTCAGAACATGCTTTTGTGAATTTCTTTCTTTTCTGCTTTCTCTTTTTTTGGATATCTCAGTAGTCTGCCCTGTCCTCTCAGGAGGACAGTAAAATTGAGTTTTCAAGGTTTCAGGGAAATTAAGACACTTATATTAGAGACCTTAATACTATTCTTTGAAGGTGGGCTGGGCGTTTGATGTAAACCAAAAGAAGCTGTGTGCCTAGGTACGCTTGTACATACCGTAACTGCAAATATCATGTGCTTGTTAATCTGAGGTCTTAAGCAGACAGAGAGTATAAGAACCACAAGAAAAGCCCATGGGAACAGGAAAAGGCCCTTTTAATTCCACCTTCCTACTTTTCCATCCTCCTCCCCCATCTCCTCCTTCTCCAGCGACAAACCTAGGTGTCTGTGGAACTCATTTACATGCTTTGCTTCCATTGCCTACTCCCTAATTTATTCCATATGTTTATTGCCCTTCGTGTGCAATACTCCTGCCTGTGTTCCCTATTTGCTTATAATCTCCTAATTTTTCACGTTCTTCGGTTTGGTGGTGGTGGCTTTTTAAATTATTTTTTTCTGAACCTGCTCACCCATGTGTGATTTCTGAGAAATTTCTGCTTAAAGCAAAGTTAGCAGCAGCCACCAGTGCTACTTGGAGCCTAGGCAAAGCGGGGCTCTTAAAGCAGTGCCTTGTTCAGAGGTACTACGCTGAGACTGCAGACAGGATGGGACCTACTGGGAGATCCAATTAGTACAAGCCCTGCTTCAGCGAGTCAACGCTCCCCTTCTCCTCTGCTGTTTTGGGAGCCATGGCTTTCTAGAATGGGCCCATAAGGAGAGGAAATATCAAGACACCTCTCAGTACGTGGCTTGGTTTAACAAAATGCTGAGCTGTGCACAGCAGCTCCGACTCGACAGAAAAATGCTCAGAGTCTGAGAGCGTAATTTTGAGCCTAAGATTTGTTTCTGAAACTATTAACTGTGCTGTTTGCAAGAAAACTGCGCTACTTGCCACTGCTGCAGTTCTTTACACCTTCATACTCATCAATGAATTTTTGTTTATGGACAGGGACTGGGCAGCATCTACGCTGCATCTTGTGGATCCCCCTCAAACCGTATGCGTTAATGGAGACCCTGAAAGCATGATCCCAGCCACAAGATTTTCAAATGCTTGGGCATTTAGATGCCCCATGGGAGCATTGCCTGAGCACACCTTTTTGTATTCTTCAATGAAACGGGCAGCTTTGTGACCCTGCACAAAACCTGGTGAATCCAGAAGTCCTAGGCAGAAGCATGGGAATGCGGTGTGTGGTAGTGGGCACTCTGCAGCAACCACAACTTTGCGTGTTCAGCTCACCTATGGCAAGGCATGAGCTGCCGATGAGGCTGGTGAGAGGGTGGGTGGATTGCAGGGTGTGATACACCTCTCTGTGGCTCTCACACCTGGCTAGAGCTGCTGAGCCCTCACAAGTCCGTGACATGTCTCAGCAGCCACAAAGTTCAGCAGGCAAAGAGTTGCTGCTGGGTTTAGTTAGCAATGCCTGTAACTCATGGCTGGCAGAAGAACATAAATTAATTTTCTTTCTTTTTTTTTAACTATGGTAAAACAAGCTATAAGTTTGGGGTGTGTGCATGCACGTATGGGAGCATGTTAGCATATTACTAGTTAGTTTTTTAGATATAATTCTTGTTTTTCTTCCCAATGATGAAAGTCTTTGTGTTTCTTTTTTTTGTCTTGTAATCTTCAGTGGCTCTATTTCCAAAGGGATGGAGGTGATTGCCTCAGTGATGGCTGAATTCTTTATGCAGAAACACTTAATCTTGTCCTTAGCTTTAAACTTGGGAGTTATCTGTTTGACTGTGGGGTCAGCTCATGGGTTCCAGATGTGCAAGCACGGCATCACTTGTCACAGTGTTAGGTAACCTCTTCAGAGATGTCTTGTGTATCTATATCTGTATCTACATGCCTATCAAGATGTAGATCTATTCAGTGTGTCATTCCCAAAGATGCAGTATTGAACACAAATAGATAAATGACACACATATATAAAACCAAAGCATAGAAATGTAATTTGCTGGGGAATTCTAGCTGTAAAAAGTCTTACAGAAACCTAGATGTGCTTAAATACCATGTATCAGTATCTCCCAAAGCATATTCTGTGAGCAATCCATGCAATTGTTTCTAGCCACTGTGCACTGCCTATAGTAGTGAAGCAGAGTTTAACTGGGCTCAGTTCCCTCTGAGCAGGTCTCCGCCGTAGCTGCAGTCGTGGAGGCCAGTGACCAGTGCACCATGCGCTGGTATTGGCATTCACCAGCGGCTGCACAGCCCAATTCACCTCTCATTATCTCATAGTCCTGAAAGGTATTGTGTGCTAGATTCCCCAAAGACAGATTCCTGTGGAATTATTAACAAAAGCCATTATTGGCACGCTTGTACCCAAAACAAGGTGCTGATTTCTGACATTGCACCTGTTCCACTTTCTTGATGCTCTAGAGAAACTGGGGGATTGCATAGCCTGAACTTGCCTGGCAAAGGAGTAGCAGAGGTGGGGACAGAGGATTGCTGCCACGTCCCCCCGCTTCCTCTTGATTGAAGTGTCAATCAGCTGGCAGCTTGGCAGCACTGGCTGGGGGTACCCGGCCAGGGAAGGAGTGTAGGCATGGATGAAGGGCACCCACAGGGGGAGTGAGGGTTCTCTGGAAGGAAGGAAGGGAGAGACATCAGAGAAGAGGCATCTGAGGTGCACGTGAGTGAGTCGGAACCACCACATTGCTGGAGGTGAGAGAAACCACCCAGGTGAAATGCTGGTCCTGCACAAGTCCAGCGGAGTTTTCTCTTTCCCTTCACTGGAGCCAGGGTGGTTCTAGTCCTTGCTCTCAGTACAACCATAGATATTTATATCTGAGCCATGCTCCATGTTTTCTTGCCTTGGATGGAAACATGTCCTCTTTGACCATCGCTATGTGGCTTCTATTGAGAATAGTCTCTGTGGCATTACTATGGGTTTTGGTTAAGCAGCTGTCTCTCTGTAACAGTCCCATTGCCTCTGGCTTCAGTTTGAATGCCTATGAGGAGAAGGAAGGTGTTTTGTCCTCACCTTGATGCAAGCTTTACCATCCAGTACATGACGGCAGCTCCCACCAGAGGCATCACGTGCTGGGGACTCATCCTTTGGGGGTGCCTTTTGCTAAAAGGGGCCCAAGTAGTACATGCGTGTAAAAGCAAACACCATGGGTGTGTAAGATGTGGGGGGAAATGTGCTTTCCTGGGTAGTGGAAAGCGATGAGGGGTTTGTGGGGGACACATCTTGCTTTTGTAAAGCCAGTAGGGATAAGCCTGCTTCCTGTTTGCGTAACACTGCAAATTTTGGCTGGGCTGGGCCCCTGCCACCTGCCACTCCTCGCAGCCAGTGTTACACAACTGTGAGTCATGCCTCAGCACCCGCTCCTCCATTTTTGGGAGCAGAGACTATCCCCTTCTTCTGAAGAGTGAGGCTGTCCCTCGTGCCATCCTGCCCTTTCCTGGGACAGAGCATGCTGTCTGGGCTGTGCCCGGGCATCGCCTCGTGGGACACAGCCTGCCCTGGCTGCTGCTCCTGCCCCTGCCTCCACTCCCCAAGTTTTCCACTCAGCAAAAATGCCCACATGCTAGGCTTGCCTATGCATAACGGGGAGCTGCCAGGCCAGCCCTCTCTTTCCTTCTCATCCCCTGTGGTGGAACAATTAAACCCTCTGTTACCTTTATTTTGTCTACCTGCAGTTTTGCTGATTTATGCAGGGAAAAAAATCTGACCTACTCTTCAGATGCTTGTCAGCAAACCCACCTTGGCAATTTTTCCTTTGTTTTATTTAACACATCAGATTGAGGCTAAGTTTTTCACCCTTCTGTTTTTTTAACAGTTACTGATTTTACCATGTTTGGTTTGGCAGTTAAAAAAAAAAATCAACAGAAGGATTATGTTTCAATGGCACAACACCCTAATCCTCAGGCAAATGATTTGTCCAAGCTTAATATGAAGTACTTAGGATGTATTGTTTGATGTAAACACTAGTTCTAATAAAATGGTGCCTGAGGTACAGTTCTTCAACTTGTAATACCCTATTTGTGTTGGCCTGTACACATTGGATTTGAAACCATTATGATAAAATATATCCTCTTTAGCCTGATAAAAAAAAAGAAAAAAAAAATCATAGCATAGGGCCTACTCTGCAAGGAAGGACACCGAGTGTAGCGAGGAGGTCTCCTGCATGCACTGCAGATGATGTAAACGTTGAACAGAATTACGCCCCGTCATTCATGGGGTGCATTTAGGACAGAAATCCTCTCTCTCTTGGCAGTGCATCAGTCTCAGTCCATTCTCGAGCACCCTGGGGAAAGTGATTTCCCTGCCCACTGCTCAATATCGGTATTTTGGAGTACGTTTGAAGTTCTTTCTGGCTTTTTCTGGAGTCACCCCATCTATTTGACATTATTTGTGTTTGGCAATATAAATGTGCTCCAGGTGTGACCAAGAGAATTACTAAAATCCTGGATTTTAAAGAATCTTTTGACGGAACTGGATAACTAACTGAGGAGGGGGCAAGGACGTGGGGGCAGAAACAGCTCAGAGGGCATCCATGCACAAGTCGAGCCCTGTCAAAGAGCAGCCAGCTTAGTTCCAGCAGGCAAAAATGTTCGGCATGTCAAGATGTTACATTTGTCTTACCACTCCATTAATACACGAGTGACAGAAAGTCACTTCCAGCCACCTCCCCTGCTACTTATACTACCTGGGTTCCTGTGAAAAGTTTTCACAGAAATAAGAGGAAACCCATGGTCCTGCAGCGTTACGGCAGAGTGGGCTCCCCCGCTGCCTGAGTGCCTATTGCAAGGGGGTGAATAACAACTTTTTGGGTAGGTTTCCTCATTCTCACCCAGCTATGGTTTGTTCAAAATAATGCCATCTTTATGTCAACTTTCGCAGTCCTTTTACAAAATAAACAGGCTACCAAGGATAATGATAAACAGGGCAAGGCTACCCTTTCATGGAGATTCTCTGAGGCAGAAATGAAGATTGGGAGAAAAGTGATTAAAAAGACAAGAGAAGGTGAGGAAATGCCCAGAGACTTGCCCATGTACAAGAAGGAGGGAGAAAATTTACAGGTATGGATGCTAGAGGCTAAATGCACCTATTATAAGCTTGTACAGCATGTTGAGTTGCTCCCTATTAAACAGCGCAAGTGGAAGATGCTTTAGTCAAGAAAATACAGAAGTGGGTTTCCCATGGCTGTGCAGTACAAATTCCCAAATTGTTACAAAAAAGTCTTTCTGCAAGCTCTGTGCTTTCTTCCCCCTTCCTGGAGGGCAGCTCTGCTCAGCTGTGGGGTGTCTACTGCTGCTGCTTCTGCCCCACTCCTGTCCCTGCTCCCACTCCTGGTGGGTTGTCCATCACCAGAGCTAGCCTGGATGTGGAGAGTTGCTTTTGTGCCTCTTGGAGAAACATACTCCTTCATTGCAATTGCGGTGGGTTGACCCCGGCTGGACTCCAGGTGCCCACCATAGCCTCTCTATCACTCACCTCTTAGCTGGACAGGGGAGAGAAAAATACAATGAAAGGCTCATTGGTCGAGATAAGGACAGGGAGAGATCACTCACCAATTACCTTCATCGGCAAAACAGACTCTCCTAGGGAAAATTAATTTAATTTATTGCCAGTCAAATCAGAGTAGGGTAATGGGAAAATTAAACCAAATATTAAAAGACGTTCCCCCCACCCCTCCCTTCTCCCGAGGTGTAACATCACTCCCGAGTTCTCTACCTCCTTCCCCCAGTGATGCAAGGGGAATGGGGCTGTGGTCAGTTCATCGCACAAATTCTCTGATGTTCCTTCCTCCTCAGGGGGAGGAGTCCTCACACTTCCCCTGCTCCAGCGTGGGGTCCTTCCCATGGAAGACAGTCTGCCACAAAATTCTCTGCCATGAGTCCCTCCCAAGGGCTGCAGTTCTTCACAAACTGCTCCAGCGTGGGTCCCTTCCACAGGGTGCAGTCCTTCAGGAACAGACTGCTCCAGTGTGGGTCCCCCACAGGGTCACAGGTCCTGCCAGCAAACCTGATCCAGCGTGGGATCCTCTCTCCACGGGTCCACAGGTCCTGCCAGGAGCCTGCTCCAGCATGGGCTTCCCTCAGAATCACAGCCTCCTTCAGGCACATCCACCTGCTGCGGCATGGGATCATCCATGGGCTGCAGGGGGATATCTGCTCCACCATTAACCGCCACGGGCTGCAGGGGACAGCCTGCCTCACCATGGTCTTCACCACGGGCTGCAGGGGAATCTCTGCTCTGGCACCTGGAGCACCTCCTCCCCCTCCTTCTTTGCTGACCTTGGAGTCTTCAGGGTTGTTTCTCTCCTGTATTCTCAATCCTCTCTCTGGCTGCACAAGTTTTTTTCCCTCTTCTTACATATGTTACCTCAGAGGTGCTACCACTGTTGCTGATGGGCTCAGTCTTGGCTGGCAGTGGGTCCCTCTTGGAGCCAGTTGGCATTGGCTCTATTGGTTAGAGGGGAAGCTTCTAGCATCTTCTCACAGAAGCCACCCCTATATCCCCCCCGCTACCAAAACCTGGCCATGCAAACCCAATACAGCAATCTCAAAGCATCCAGCAAGTGTGACCTTTTGGCATTGCCAGAATAGTTCCTCTGGGTGTGGGCCTGCCTTGACCAAGCAAGAGGGGACTCAGAGCATCCCAAAGAAGGGCGCTGAGCCAAGTTGTGGAAGCTGGGAGGGAATAGCTTAATGCTGCAGCTGATATGATGCCACTGGGAAGCAGTTACAGTGGTTCCCAAGTAAGCTTTCCATCTGCAGTGCAGTTCATTTAAGGATAGAGATGTTGCTTTTGCTTTAATAATGATAACCCTGCCCCATAGGGCCAACAGACACCTCTGCCATTTTGGGCTCCCCTTTTCCTCTCAACCTTTCTTGTGTTTCTAGTATTGCACAGCGAGCAATGGGGGACCCACATTTCTGCTCATTAGGGAGTGGCTTCTGCCTTTCAGCCGCTTGGAAAGTGAAGCTGAGAGTTATTCCAACCTGCCTTGCAGTCTGTGTGAGGCACCAGAGATGAGAGACAGAGGGATCTCGCCTGACACAGAGGTTTCAGGTTTGACAGGAGAGGAGTGGTACCGCACACCTGTGTAACACTTCTGTTTTCTGCAAGGAGCTAGAGAAATATTAGTTGTGTAACGAGAAAACATTTGGCTTTCTTGCTCAATGGCTTGAGTTAGCTCGTGGGGCAGGCTCATGAAATTGGAGCATGAAGACATATTTCAGTTGCTTGGGCTTGGTGTCTACTGTTGCATACAGCAGGCCACGAGAGGCTGGGTAAATTAGCTGAGACTCTGTAGAGAGCACAGTAGGAAAAACCATTTGATGCTTCTGGGTGTCCCTGCACCTGATAACATGTTAGAAGGGGTCTGACTTGTCCTAACTAAAATGTGTGGGCTGACACAATTGAAAAAAGAAAAGGCAAAAGAGCTAACCTTTCCCCCCGCTTTAGGCTGACCGTTGTGGAAGGTGAACAGATTTCTGTCTGGGAGGGGCTGGTGAGCTGGAAAAACACAAATAGCATCCATCCTTCCTCCCCTTTCTGGAGCTTGTTTTCACAATCAGCTTTCCAGTGAAAATAAAGTGTCTGCATGGAAATTCAAGAAGCAACAAAACCAGAAGATGGGTTTCTACCCTTTCCCCAGAAAGTCACCACTCAAATCACAACCAGTCACTGACGCTGCTCTCAGCTTTCAATTTTGCCTGTTGCAGCTACTCATAATCAAGCCTATTTGGAGGGCCCTTTTTTCATGTGGTGTAACCAAATATTTGCTGGTTGTGGGAGGAATTTGGCAGAGTGTTTTGGGAAGGTGACCAGGGGCATCAGGATTTCCTAAGCTGTCTGGAGACACCCTGTGCTGGCGCTGGCAGGGTGACAGGAGCCGTTATTGCTGCCAGTCGGAGCCACCGTACCTGCAGAGACCAGGCACTCCCAGGGCGACCCTGGGCAACACCATCAGGCTCAGCTCCAAAGCCCTGCCTAGGCAGTGTGAGGACCTGTGCATGCTGGTGGCCATGCAGCCACTGCCACCTCTTTTTGCTCCAGAGACCAGGTGCCTGTGGCCAGAGGTTCTGCTCCCGAGCCTGTTGCCAGCTTGCCGTGACCTGGGGCGCGTTGCAATCTCTGTATATTCGCTTAGTCATTTTTAAAACCAGCACAGCAATGCTTAGCCCCAAACCTAGTAGGGAATTACACAGGGAGGCTGATCAGATAAAAACTGTGCCTTCCATTCCTGGAGCAGGGGCTGAATTACACCCTGTAATTATAATCTAGTTAACCTGTGACTGTGCTTTATGTATTTTTTTCCCTTCAAGCCAATTATTACTAAAATTGTAAACTCAGTATGACTGAGTTGTTTATCACTGCCCTGAGAGGAAATCATCATTTGGCTTCACACTTCTCAGCCAGGTACACTACTTGCCTTATATTTACAGTGCCATTAGGATAACATTATTATTAATACCGCTATTTTTCCCGTGTTAGTGCACTATTGTTGGTATTAATAATACTTAATTCAGGTCCTCAGTTCCTAAGGAGGAATCACAGTCCATGCTTATTATTAAGCTTGCAACTGGGTAATAAGCAGTTTGTCCCAGCAAAGTTACTGTCTTTACAGCAAGGTGGCAATAGACCATGGGAGCCTTGCCTGTTTTCTGAAGCCAATTGAAAAATAATCCCCTGGGTTCAATCAGCTTCGGATCTGGCTCCCTGTGACTGAAAAGAGCCAGGAGGGAACACAGGATCTACAGCCTTGCTATCACCAAGGTTTCAGCAGCCCCAGGTGGGGCTGCTGGTGTCACCTGCGATGGTAGCCAACATGCCATGGCAAAAGTGGGTCCTAGCGAGGGGCTGATGACAAAGAGGGGAGACTTTGCTATCGTTAACTCACGGGATGGCGGGTGGGAAAGGGGAAAGCAGAGAGTGCTGTCAGGGCTTGTGGTGGCTCCTGAAAGGCTGTCCCTGGCATCAGAGCAGCATATCTGAGAGGCTGCTGTGACGGGCTGATGGATGTGTTCCTGTCACATGCAGTTCCTGTGCATGTTCGTGCGGAGCAGCAGACACTGTGGCGGAAAGGTAGGGTCTGGCACTGGGAATAAGGCAGTTTGGCTTGAGCCCTCAAAATATTTCTCATGGGTTACTCTTTGAATGTGGTCTTTGACAGATTATTTTATCTGTAGAGGTATAAACCTTACTCTGGTCCTGCAGGAGTTTCTGTGGAGTACTTTGTCCTGGCTGACTTGAAAAATGACAGCAGGTTACTGAGGGTGCTCTAAGTTCCCAAGCGAGGAGACCAGGATGCCTTCAACTGGGCCACACTGGGAGGTATGACTGTGCATTCAGAATTCTTACAGTAAAATTTATCCCGAGGTGACCTGAGAAAAGGAGCTTTCTCTCTCCCACTGTCCCCAATTTTTTTGACTCCTTAGTTGGCAGAGAATGGGGTCTGCTGCCAGCTAAATAATCTACATGAGAGAAAGTTATGAAAACATTAATTTTTGCTAATTCATATTTTTTCAGCCTTTCCAAGCGTAACATTTTTTTTCCCCAAACAACCCCACTTGAAATTTCCTGTAATAAATCAGAGATACCCTTTCCTCTATGCCAACAGATACGAAAATAACATTTTTTTTTCTCTTCCATGCTGTTAACAGCCTGTCTATTTCGCTCTCAGTAGCTATTTGCTTGCCTGTGATTCCTCATACAGAAACCAGCTTTGGCTTCACAGCCATTTTCACTCCAAAATGCCAAGGCTGAGAGCAGGGTTCTGCGCAGGGGTTATTAATAAAATGCTCCTCTCCCGCCACTGTGCTGACTACTTGCAAACCCAGCAGTGGGCAGAATGTGATCAAGGAAGATTGCACTGATAGATGCATCTTACCAGAAAGCTTCCACATAATTAATAACATTTGTAGCCTTAAGTTGGAGTGCACTTTAGGGGCAGTGTGGGTCTATTGCGTTCTGCTCTTCACGTAAATCCAGCTGATCTTAACTGGGCTGACTTTCGGCGTTACAAAACTTCATCAATGATAAAAAAGAAAAAAAAATTAGTGATAGGATTTTTTAAATAAGAAATGCGGGTTTTTTTTTAATGTGTGTAGGGAAAGAATACACTGTCATGCTGTTATCAGCCAAATCGCCCCATTTCTGTGTTCATGGAATAGCTTCCACATGCCTAAACCTCCGGCAGCACAAGAAATAGGGGTCAAATCATTGTCCTCTGCCTCAGGTTGGCACGCTGCGACTTCCACAAGTAGCTGCCTTGCAGCCAAAAGGATTTACTCATCTGAGTAGCTGCTCTTGGTGGTGTGGGTGAAGGAGTCACGAGCGACCTGGCCTACTGCAAATGTCACCAACCAGCCTTGTTGCTATCAGAGTTGGAGAGATCCAGCAGCTGGCTCAGCCTTTCTGCTAGCATCCACCGGTTATGTTGAGCTTATTAAGAAAATATTGATAGCGCAGAACTTTACGCAATGTTTGATCCAGCTCGCTTCTTTTGAAGCTGCGCAGATCTCGAGCAGCTTGCTAGAGCAGGAGAGGGGAGCATGTGCGTGCATATGAGAGGGAGAGAAAAGGAAATAAAATGCTCTGAATTAAGAAACCTCGCCAAAATTCTCCGGGTCGGGTTTGGGCTGAGAATGCAAGCATCAGATAAAAATAACAAGTCACACGGTAGAGGACAGAGCGCAGGGCTCCTCTCTCGCCCGGGGCCGCGCATGCCCCCTGAGCAGCACCGTGGCGAGGGGAGCCCAGCAGCCTCCTCCAGCAGCAGGCTGGAGTAAAGAGGGGCTGTGTTTGATGTATGAGCTTTGGCTTGCCATTGTGAGTCACCCCAGAACTAGCTGTAGGCAAAACAAAAATCTTTTGTGATTAATTAGAAAAACTGGACAATTATGAATTGACTGCACACAGCCAGTGTACGGTAATATAAATAGTAATGAAGCTGGCTGGATGCGATGAACACACTGTGTTTATGCGAGATCGCAGAAGAAAGGATCCGATTTAGGTGGTGTCAGTTTAAATAACATAATTTCTGCTCTCTGACTCTTTGTTCGGTCTTTACCCAGGATTAGATCTGAAACTTTAAAACTGAGTTTTAGTTGTCGTATCTAAATGCCTGGTTGTTCTTTTGATGTCTGCCCGAAACATATGCTTCTCTTCAACGACCATCTAAAATCATTATGTTACGATGAATGAATAAGTCTAGCGGTGCTGTAAGTGGTGCGCAGTTATTGTTGCTCCTTTGTGTTTGTCAGTAGCCCTCGCACAGGGTCTGACAGGCTCCATCCACGCACGGGGATCGGAAGATTATTTGAATTCCCCAGGTTCTCGGTAGTTTTCAGCGAGGGTGGGGGTGGGGGGAAAAAGATCTATAGGCGGGTCTCTGCAGCACAATGGGTAATTATATATTCGCAATGTTCTACATCACTCGCCATTTAGCTGCCACCTAATTAAAAAAATATATCGGCGATAAGATGACGTCAGTCCCAGAATTTGCCTCCGATTTCGGGGGGGCGGCGCGACTCGCCTGAATGCGGGCTTTTTAGTAACAGGAGGGAAATCGCTCTGCTTAATTTGGGGCGATCTGCCCGCTTATCCCCCTCGGCCGTGCTGCTGTCACCCTGCGAAAACAAGTACATTTCTTTCCTGCCGGTGGGTGGGTGGGTGAGCGGGTTGCCGCGATAATCGCGACAGCGGGTCAAATCGCAGTCCCCCTCCCTCGACCCTCCCGCCCCCCAACCCCCGGGGCAAGGGAGGTGCAAACCGCCCTCCCGACCCCGGCAGGGGTTTGCTTCTCGCCGGGAGATGCTCCCGGTCCCCGGGGGGGCCGTGCCCGCCCCGCCGCCCCCCCGCCCGGCCCCGCTTTGTTCTCCGCTGCCACCGGCGGGGGCCGCCCGCGCCGCCCCCCGCCCCCGGGGAGGGTTGGGGGGGGGGGGGCGGTCCCGGGGGCGACATGCTCCCGACCCCCCGCCGCCGGGCCGGGAGCCGCCCGGGCGCCGCTGCCCCTCGGCACGGCCCGCCCCACCCGCGGGAATCCCCCCGCGTCGCGCCGCGCGGCGTGGAGCAACCCGCAAAGCGGGGCGCCTCCGAGGGAGCATCTCTGAGGATGCGGGGAAGGAAGGGAGCCTCCCGCCGGGGTTATGGCCCCGCCATCCTCCCCTCCCCCGTTTGCCACCTTCGCACCTTATTTTTTTTTTCCCCTGGCCTTTTCGTTTCTCGGGGGAGATGTTAATCCTGGTAGTTCATACTGATTTTAATCCTAGTACTTCATCCTCGCAAATATATCCAGGCTAAAACCGTGCCTGGCCTTTTTTTGTGTTACGTCTCTATCAAGCATGCACAAGTACCTACAGATGTATTTCTAGAGAGAGCTCCTGGAGGAGAAATACTCCACTCTTCCAAGCCAAGAAATAGTGGTGGTGATATACACACAGTGTTTAAGTAGCACTGTGATCCTGCAAAAAAACCCCACAACACTGTAAGACGAAGGCATGTCTGCTGTAGTTTGCTGCACTTTTACTGCCTCTGAGACAAAGAGCAAAGGTACGATGGAGCAGGTGTGAGAGGCAAGACAACAGTAAACATTTCTTTAAGATTACCCTCGATCTTTCAGTAGATACTGTTGACAGAAGATGAAGATAACATCATGCAAAATGGAGTGAATGGCTCATGATGGTATTAAATGTTCTCAGATAGTATTCATCTTGGGGAAAGGGCGGGTTTTTTTACACTTTGGACCCTGCCTGAATTAATGGAGCGCTGATTAAAGGCTGTGAGTACAGCTGCAAACTGCTGGAAATAGCAGCACAGGAACTGTGGGCCTTACGCGGTAAAGTGTCCCACGTACGTGCAAAGATACGCAAGGTGACACTGAGCTGTATTTTTTTGCCGATACATTAGCTCTAATGCTAAGTTTAATGAAAATGTGCAGAGGCCTAGACCGTGAGTGTAATGTTCCAGTCCCACAAGGCCTTAATCATGCACATCTTTGAACATTTACAGCATCGCAGCCTAAAACTTTGGCTGAAGAAGCACCCTGGGAAGCCGTCAGGCCATACTCCATTTGAATTCCAGCTGGAAGTGTTGGGGAACAAGGACAGCGATATTAACCACATTATCTTCTCTTACATCTCTACCAACTCATCTAGCCTAAAAGAAAACCTGGGTCTTTATCCTGCAAATCCTCCATGCACAAAATTTTCACTGCAGTCAATGATATCTGACTTAGCGATTGATTTTCTCATTATTGTTCCCATGTCAATTATTTCCCCAGTCTGAGTCAGTATATCTGCATTGCAACTAGGGGTCTGATCCCAGCGCAAGTACTGCGGGTTAGTTTTTAATCTAGTGAGCTGGAGTGCCCCTAACTGCGAAGGCATGGCAGCAAGGCCATCAACCTCCCATCCACGTGCCCAGCACCTACCAGATTTGAAAGGCCTCTGTCAAGCACATGACGCTGTATTTTCATTTCTCTTCGCACACTGTATTCTGACTGTAGCATGGGTAACGCTCATGCAGTTCACTCTGCATGATGTGTCAGGTTTCTGGTGTGGTCCCCCAGGTGGATACCTCAAAAAGCTCCCCCTTGGCGATGCTCTGCGACCACTCTTCTGGGCTAACCGTGGCCCTGTCTGCTCTTCCTTCCCTGAGCAACTCAAATCCTTCAGAAATCTCCAGGCAGACCATTGACGCGCGATTTACAATGCACTTGGTATTTTTGTGGCCGCAGCTGTACAGAGCTCGCTTCAGCCTGTGTGTCTCATGTCCATGACGTGGCCTGTAGTAAGAGCACTGTCCCTGACCTGTGCCTGGGACATGGTTGCCCAGCGGTGGGCCAGATCCAATAGTCTGCCATAATGTTTCCTTCTCGGGGTCCTTCTTCTAAAAAACTTGTTTTGCTTTTTGTTACATCATATGTCATAATATGAGGGAGTCCTTTAAAATAATAGTAGAGAGCTAAATTCTTCGGCTGTTTCCCTGCCCCAGTAGCAATAGCTGATCACAGTTGCTGTCCCTTTTGTCCGGGAATGATGTAAGTTCTTTTTCAGGCCTAGAACCATTGCACTGACACTTCTGCCACCTGGGCTGCCTTTTACCAGCCTTTGAAGGATACCACTCTTTATATCTTTGAGAAAGAGGATCTCTGCTAAGCTTGCACCCTCAGCTCCTGCACTGAGCCAGGGAGAGGAGGACTATGTCCTGGCCATGAGGCAGGGGTCAGTGTCTGTTCACTGCTGTTAAACTCTGTCTCTGAAAAAGAGGAAAAAAAAGTTGAAAGCAAACATTATGAAATAGCAGCAACTTCTTCCCGCTGCCCCCAAAACATGTGCTCAAATTAATGTACGTATTGTGCGTGTGGGGAGGGGATGGGATAGAAGACCAGAAACAACACCTCGATGCCAAGAGACTGTTCAGCTTCACAGGGCTTAGGTTAGCAACCACGTCCTGAGCACCTCTGGGACTTTCCCATCATGTGCTCCGTTCCTCATCTCCAGCATCTGTTCCGCAGCTCCTGGCATCTGTGTTGCCTTCACATTTTGTTTCTTGTCATCAGTAGCGGGGTGGGCATGTGTCACTTCTGCCAGCACAGGAGCCATGCCAACTGCTTTTGGAAGTCCTCAAGGTACAGCCGGAAGCTCCAGGTCCACCTGCAGGCCTTTCTGTAATGCAGGCTTTTCATATTAGACTTTGGCACAGCCACAATAGTCGTAAGTATGTCAGGTTCCCAAATACTTACTCACTGAAATCTCTCCTATTTAGATAGTAGCTATTTGGCAACTTTGGATGGTGCTCTTGTCCTGGCATAACCTCCTTCTGTAACTATACCTCAGGATTAGTTGTATTTGCTCAAGAATCTAGGAGGATTGTGGTTTGCCTTCTGCCTACTTGTCCCAAACTGGTGAGCCTAATAAAGTGCTGTGAGGTGTGTTATGATATTCTAATGATGACAAATATCAACCTTTTTAATCAACCAAGACTTTTTGTTATCAAGTTCTTTATCATCTGCCATCTGCCAGGCTGATTGACATTGCATAGCGTAGGCTTGGCATGCTGCTCCTGACTGATAAATTAAAGAGAATTGCTCAGATGAACCACTTACAATCTATGCTGGTTATTTCTAACGTAACTGGAAATGCATGTGGAGCAAACTAGGATTTATAATTTGTTAATCCATTGCTATGTGCTGTGCAACACCTTATCAAAACACCCAAAACTGAGCCAGAAGACAGCAAAACAAGAGGCAACTTATTCGATGACCTTTCTGGTTTAACTACTATAGATATCCATCGGTCATATATAAAAAATTTTCAGGAATATCTTGTTGTTTCACTGATTCTGTTGTATGTTGCTCCCACTAATATTACAGAACCACTCACTCAGTTATCTTATCTCTGGTGGGTGCACTGCTCTCTACAAAGGAGTATCTCCAGCTCTGTTTTTATGCCTTGGTTGGACACTGAAGTCTATGACTAAGATTTCTGACTGTTTTAGGACGACATGCTATTTGGTGCCTTTATCTTCTGCTGGCCAAGGAAAGATTTTTATCTGGAGGTACCCAGACCCTGTCTGCTGGCTGCTCATCTGGAGCCACGCTTTCAAAATCCAGTCAGGTTGGGTCAAGTTCTGAGTTTGCCCCAGCACAGATGCAAGTTGACTTTGGTTCAGATAGGACACGAGGAAATGCAGGGCTAACATTTGCTTCATATTAGTCTTTTGAAATATCTTCCTCCCTTTATATTGAGCATGAGCTCATTTTGCAATTTTCTGGACAAATTTGTGCAGTTTGGGCAGAATATGATAAATGGTGTCCTTAATATGATTTCCAGTGTTTTATGGACTAACTCATTGTTACCGTGGCTTATTTCTGCCCATATTAATGAACCCAAGAGCATCATCAGCAGGTTCTTTTTTTTTTTTTTCCTTTTTTCTTCTCAATTTTCAATTGGACTGCAATCCTATTGTGCCTTGCTGACAAACAGCCTTCAAAACCAGGTGAAGTTGTATCATATTCTCTGTTACTCTCCAGATGTTTCATTAGGGATATTTCTGTGTCTGTTTTGCTTAATTCCCAGAAGCTTTTCACTTTCCCGGCGTCCTACCGGCACTCTGAATTATCCCAAAGATGCTCTGAATAAAGCACTTCACTGAAGCCAGTTAGAGGATGAATTTGCTTAGGTATGTTAACTTATCTGTGAATGTATAGCAGCCTGCCTTGTTTTGGTATCTTTCCATTATATAATCTTCTATTTGCTCAGATCCTGCCAAATTCCCTTTCCACTCAGTACCTGCTTTATAAGTTAATGGCCTAATTTAGCTTTTCCTCTTCTTATGTTTTCATTTCCATACTCACGCTTGTTCCTTTTCCTACATCTTGTGACTATTTTTGACATTAATTCAAAGGATCATCCAGAACTGTGTCAGCTCACCTGAAACCTCCAAGACCCAAAACATGGTATTTCTATACTTGGGATGAAAATCCTTTATGTTGACTGCATAGATCGTTTGCTACATAGATTAGGACAGTAGGGATCTACTCTCTAGGTATTACTCCAATGCAAATAACCATAATTACAAGTTTGACAATCTCCAAAGAAAAGCCACTTGTCCACATACCATACCTACCATTAAGGGAAGAAGCAATGGTATGTTTTTACTGTAGCAAATCAGATTGGCTAAAGGCATTTGCTTGCCTCCAGTAGTGGGAGTACTCCTCTTTAGTGCAGCTTGGGTATGGGTTCCTCTGCTGTTCTTTACCAGTTCTAGAAGCATGCAAATGGTTTAATTTGGTCATGTTTTGCCAACAATTATTCCGGGCACAAAGCACTAAGAGTGTCACTCTGGAGAGAGACCAGGAACGAATCACGCCTCCAACCTCCTGGTATGTGGCAGGGTTGGAGATTACATTTTATTATGTGATAGGGGTCAGGACCCACAGCAGCTGGGACTAATGCTATGGGAGGGAGACAGTTCACATTACTGTTCTTTCTGGCTGATGTCAGTACTTAGGTCATCCAATCTTCTTGCCATTCACTCCAGCCAAAAAGAGGGAAGCGGAGCCCTGACATGTGCAGTGGAAAATCTTAATATCCACTGGTGTTCAAAATATTAATGTCTAAGGTTTGTGTTGAGCCTTAACATCAGGGAGGATAAAGTGAAGAGTGGTAGGGAGCATTGTGCTGGAAGTTAGAGATGCTGTATGGCCTCGTTTCAGCTCACCCTAAGATTAAGCTTGAGCTTAAGACCTCATTGACTTCAGAAGGATCTAAATTGTTTGTATATAATCTGAAATCAGGATGGGCAGAAGTAGAGATGGAGTCAAGAGCATCATACTTCAGCCTGGGTCTGTATTACTAGGTTTGGGAGCATTTCCCAGTACCTTGTCTGAATGAACTCTCTTGCCCTGTTATGCCCTCAGACCAATGTGCTAATAGAAATAACTCCATAAAACTGCTTTTCTGAATTTGGTGGTAGTTTCTATAGCACTCACAGATAGCATCAGGAACATGTTTTGTCAGCGCCTTCACAGCATAAGGGGCAATTGAATACAATCTCTGAAGCTCACTGGGGAAGAAGGTGGTCGCTCCAGTGGAGGTGGAGCTGATGCAATTCTTGCATCCACTAAGCACGGTATAAAGGTAATAAGGAAGCATATTTTGTTCTCTGCCTTCTGTGTGGTTATCAAGAGGCAACCACAACCCATACTGTATAAAGTTGAAGAGGGGAAAAAAAAAGTCTAAAGCAGTCATGTACAATGACTGAATTGTAAAAAGAATACTCCTCCCCCAGTCCAGTGTCTTTCCTTCCCACATCACCTTTGCTATAGCCTCCAGGAGTAAGGAGTGTCATGGTTGAGAGATTGTAAAGATTTCTTCCCTTTAGAAGACAAGATTATGAATTAGCGCGCTTATTCTGGGCCTTGAAGAAACTGATTTTTTCTCTCTGCTCTGCCCCAGGCTCCTCGTTTGCCTCTGAGTCAGTAACTTTGACATTTTTGGTGAGGAGGACATGCCTAACTCCTACTACTTGCAAAATTTACATTCTCAAACACCTCAATGAGTTACCACCTGACATGGAGACAACTGGAATCTGGATGCATTTAGTACAGCTGCTGCAGGTCAGACACCTCGGTGCATGCAAAGTAGCGCCCTGCTGGAGCACGGGGCTTCAAAGCAGCCTGTGGACTTGGCCAAGGGGCTCTACAACCCACTTTAGGCCACTGCAGCTGTGCAACCAGCAGCCTCTGCAGGGAGGGCTGCGTTTGCCTTGCATTGGTCAGTGGAAAGTCTTGAAACCCTCACCTTTGGTGTGCTGAATTTCATTTGTGGGTCTCACCAGCAGTTCTCTCTGCTGCTTTTTCCCCTCTGCAAAATGAGATCATGGTACTTCCCTACGCTGGCATGAATGTCAAACAAACAAAAGATTGCAAAATGAAAATACTAGAGCAATGGAAAGCATTTAGATACCTCAAAGAGATGGCCCGAGTGGTATGTGTACCCTGTTATGTCATGCTTTATTTCCCCTGGAAAAAAGGGAGGACTCAAACCATTGTTTACAAATTGGCAGTCAGATCACTCGCTTGCGTGGTGCTGTTAAATCCAAAAGTTACACCACAAGTGGGTCTGGCCCAATATTCTCTAACAAATTCATTAATGATGCCTGGCAGGCTGTCTGCATTTGAGGATGTTCTGTTATTAGTCAGAAAATTAAACTTACAGCTGTGTCACCCGTGTGAAAAGAATACAGAAAAGTACATCTAAAAGGAAACACAAAGAACACAAAAATCAATATTGCAGCAGTAATGGCGTGTTTGCTAATACTTGGTTGCTGGGAAAAGTTGGCTGTTTTTTTTTAAAAACTAATTTCTTATTGTTTTTTTATCAGTTTAACTAAACCCAGTTGAGTTGCCTTTGATTTGTGATGATAAGACTCAAATCCATCAAGGAAAGGATATGTACTGTTTTTATGTGATTACTCAATGTGTTTCTCCCCTTATTCCACAGAAATATTGTAACTCCGTGAGTCCCACTTTCCCCCCCAGTGAAGACAATGATAATTTTGCCCCGGAGCAGCCTCCAGCCTAGTGAAGCCTCCAGCCATGGCTGCACTGGCTCCTTCCAATCCCAGTGCTCAAGCGCCACTGGCTTTGGTGGGAATGGGGGGATTTCAGTGCCCCAAGGGAACCGTGCCCCGGTTTCCGAAAAGCTGAAAAATGCAGACAATCAGAAGTAGATGATGCAGAGGATGTTTTGTCTGCATGTTTGCCGTCTGAGGGCAGATGCTGACACTTTACCTCACCGCACTGAAATCTCTTGGAGATACAGTGGATTTCTAAAGTGGTGGGCAAGGCACGCTTGCTTCTGGTAAAACAGAAGAGGCCAATGTGTAGGGCTTTTACTGCCTCAATTTCCCAAGGAATTTCTAATGAGTCAGAGCTAACTCTAGTGTTTAAGTGTAAAATATGGTTATGGCTCTCAAATGCAAGGTACATTTAACAACTATATATTGATTTTTTTCCCTTGTAATTTTATTTCTGCGAACATTTCTGTTTTCTTAATTAGTAGCCTTTTAAAGAGAGATTTAACATTTTCATTATCAGAGGGTAACTTATGAAACAGCTGTATGGAGAGAGAGGGAGAAACAGAGAGGGGGGGGGGGAAAAAAGGGCACTGGTGAAAGACTTTCTATCTGTACTTCAAGGGGAAATGTGTGTGCACATGCAGGCGCATGCACACACATACAGACAAGCTGACCCTGACATTACAATTAAGACAAAATAGCAGTGGCGAAGCTGGTGACAAAACTCAGCAATTTCCAATTGCACAGTCACCCTGTAACGGGAAGAACTGTTTACCCCATGTTCCTTATTAAACTGAAGTATTTTATTTAATGAGCATGACTCATGCAAGGTGTTCCCATAAATCATCAGCTGGTTTACAAACTCAATAACTAGGCTTCCTGCTATAACTAGGCTGTGCACACCTTAAATTATTAACACGCCAGGGCCTTAAGGCAGATCTTTGATGATGATGATATAAACACTGTGAGGACAAGGTGCTCTCTCAGCAAAAGATTATTGACTCTAATTACCATTTACCACAGGAAAAAGAAAAGAAAAGACAATAAAATATGAGGGAGAATTTAAATCTCAGATTTAATTTTATGAGGAGTTTTAAACCCCCAAACTTTTTGTTGTTGTTTTTTGCCTCTGCTGCTGTTGGCTGCTGCTGTTGCATGATACTCTCTAGCTGGCTGATCTTGAAAGCATGACAGTTGTTAAAAAGAAAAGAAACAAAAAAATAAAACATGAGAGAATGTTCAGTCGATGCTATGTACATTCTTTGAAATGGATGGAAAAAGGCCAGAGGGAACAGAAAATGATAATACATTGGAAAGAATCCCAGCCTTAATTGTTTTCATGTATGTAATGTAATAAAAAGGTTAAAGCACTAATATGCCTGACTGCCATCATTCGGTTTGTAAACCAGAACTGCGGGTCAGCCTTTAAAAAAGGAATAGTATACTCTTATTAAAGGGTTCAGTTTACCCAACCCTCATTATAGGAATGCTGGAAGTAATGGTATAGGGGTTGGAATACAGTTAACAGGAGAGCTTTATTTTCAATTCTGTCCAGGTGAAAGAGCAGAGACAGTCCCATGTACAACGCACACTTCATTTCTGCGAGTGCAAACTCCGTTAGAGAGTGGCACAGTGAGGAAGCAGCAGCTGGATTCGGCGTAGTCACATCCTAACAGATGAAAATAAACCTTGCCTTTCATTACAAGAGGAAATGGCTTTCGTTTTAAAGGCATGTTTACAATGTTGTTGCTTTTTCAACCTAATTTTTGATCCTGTGTTTTTATTAATGCAAACAGCAACTTCTTACATTTTTAATGATCCTTCCACGCTGTCAGATACCAAAGGTAGTTGACAGATGGTACGATGACGGCTCACTTTATGCCCACTGTGGAAATAAACCATTTGGGGTTGGAATAAGACATTCATCCTGCCTTATTATGATAACAGAACCATGTCTGTAACTTTATCAAGAAGAATTTTCTCCTTCCCAACTGCAGTGCACCAAAATTCTCTAATTTCTTAATTTTAATTGTTTTGTTTTTGGTCGTTTGTGGGTGGAAATAATGGTGTCCCTAAGTTTAGTCCTTATTTGTCACTGCTTTGCAGCTACTAATGGACTTTGCATGCACTGATTCTGTGACTTATACATAACAACGCAACTGAAGCCAAACTCTGTGCAAAAATGGAGGCAATATATTACTGTTTCTCCTCAAAAGGTACTGGAGCTGTGATTTCATTTTTCTTTTAAAAACTAGCACCTCCGTCAGCACCAGTGGGTCACAGCTGGAGTACTGGTTCACTGTTGAGCGTTAGGGATGTGCAATGCATAGTAAGCCGCTAATACCATGTTCTGCTGTAGTGAAGCTTTCCTTGGAGGTCCTCTGTCCAAGCTCTGATCAGTCCCACTTAGCATGTGATATATGGTACAATCAGAGCCAAAGGTTGTTAGCTACAGGCGGTCAGTGCACGTTTTAGTGTGGAAAGCTTTTAAATACTCGTGCTGCTTCCATCTTCTTAGCAAGAGACATTGTTCTGGAAAACGCATGCATTTTGTTGGGAACATTCTCCCTCAGTGTTGCATATGACGGAAAGATAAGTGCATGGTGCATGACATCTAGCAATAGTGGGTCCTTAGGTTTATGTGTGCCATTTAATCTGGGTGTTAGTGTCCTATATTCATATCAGTAATGAGAAAAATGAGTTTAATGTGGTGCTTTCACACTCTCTGAGGTTTATTGTCCCAGTAATGAATGGGGGATTTACATGAGTAACTCTCGTTAATATTATTGGGAGTTAGGAAATCTATACAGCCCACATAGTGTATAAAATATATATAATGTAAAAAAAAGTGCATGAACATGTATGTGTGAGAGAGATGAAGAGAAAAGAGAAGGATAACTGAAAGTGTTCACACATAATAAAGTAAAAAAAAATACCCAACATGTCTTTGTCCCCACAACTCCATTAACAAGGGCTATGGTTAATTTTAACTATACCAGCCAGAAATTTTGAGTTTCTGTAGAAATCCCAAATCTGTTCCCCTTTCAGCATGTATTTCTACCTTACATTTACTTGTTCACAGAGCATAAATACAGTCGTATGGCACAAATGCTCTCTAGTAATAGAAATGAGTGCTCTTCCATTGCAGTGTCTCATGACCACACTGTGGGCTGAATATACAACTCTGGTCTTATGTGTGACAAGATTTGTTTCAACAGAGTTCCTACAGAGTGAAACTGCAATGATGGAGCTGTGAATCTGGCCCTGCCCTTGTGTTTATGGCATTGTTGTGTGATTTACTGCACATCATGTCACGTTGCCCACTAATGACATCTTGAGAAAGTCGCAAAGTGATGAAAACAATTTCTGTGTTGCGCTGGAATAGGATCTATGTCAATCAGAGATGAGAACCAACTAATTATCTCCTTGGACGTACAGAAAGCAGAGCTGGCTGCTGACAGAGCTGCCACAGTTGCTGTAAGCAGAGAGGCAGCCTGCTGAAAGCACAGAGAGAGAGTGAAGGGTAGCAAGTTGCATGAGGGCAGTTGAAGAAAAGCCGATCCCCAGGCATGTTCTGGGCCTCTTATATTAGTGGTTTATTTACGCAAGGAAAGTCTGAAAGAAGAATTCCCTGCAGCAAAGAGCCTTAACCAGGCCTGCACAGGCATCCACTAAGCTAATTTCTAAGCATCATCACCGCTACTGCACTATCCCCTTCCTGCTGCAGAAGTGACCTGGCACATATCGCCTAGGTTTTGTGTTCCCAGCTGACTCCACATCTTTCTGGTTGGGGTGGGAAGAACATGTCATCTATTTTATGTTCTTTGACAGCAGCACATTTTCTCCTTCCCACTTTCTACCCCATGCAAGTCTCTTCATAGAGTCATGCACCAGCTCTCCCCCAAAACTGAGAATATTTACTGCCAGCTAGAGATGTAGCAACACCTTCAGAAGGAAAGCTATGTACCATCCCAAACTAATGGACAAGAATAGCAGCACAGTTTCATTTTGTCTCCTTTCTCCACATCCAAAAATGTGTTGGAACCATCATCCTTCCTGTTTTGGTGAAAGCCAATTGCAGGCAGCCAGCAGAATTGAGCCCGGGGGTGAGGAGACCCTCTGCCTCAGAGGTCTGATGGCCAGGCTGCACTGCGTGCAGGGAGAGTGACACAGTCTGCATTGCTCCATGGTGAGCTGAGGGGTTTGCTCTGGGTGAGATGAGAGTTTAAGATAGAAGGCGAGAGCTTCAATTCAAATCAAAACTAGAGTCCTGAGTTTTCATGGCAAGACAGACCAGCCTTTGTCACCCTTCATGACTGTAAGTTGTGTGGAATGGCTGGATTGTAGTAAATGGACACCCATACTTACCATGCAACTGCTTCTGGAGCAGTCTAACCATAACTGACTTATGTATTAGGGCAAGCCCAGAAATGGTCACAGCCATGCCAGAGAGGAAAAGCAACATGGAGACAGGTGGTGATACAGACAGAAGAAATTACATTACCATGAAAAGCAGATTAATCAGGGCAGTGCAGTGATGGAGATAAATCTCATTTTCATTTTTGCATGCAGACGTGCTCCAGAATTGCTCTTCTTTCTGTCACTAATTTACAATCTATAACCCAGGTTACCCTTGGATTTTGTGTTTTTCTTTGTGTGGAGGGTGGTTGGTTGCTTCCCCACAGCTCACTGACTTTGAGACCATGGTTGTTCTTTGAAGCTGTTGAAAGTTTTGCAACACTGGAAGACCTTGTAGATGCAGACCATCTGGCAGAGCACATGTGGCTGTCACAGGCTCGGTTTAGCTACAGGACTGGTGATGGCTCCCACTTTACCTAGAAAGGTACGCACCACTGTCTTGAGAGAGAGCAGAGGCATTCTGGAAACAAGCACACACATATCTGGACATACAGCAATAAGGGCATTTAAATCTGCCTATCATCATAAATGATTCCAGGGAGAATACATCTCTTCTGATGGGGAAAAAAAGGGCACACCTTTCCAAAATAGAGATCAACAGGCTCAACATGAGCAGCGGGACACCCTGAGCTTCCAAATGTGTGTGCATTTGTGAAACTGAGAGCCAGTGAGTCTTAAGATGGCTGATTTCACCTCCCAGCCTACACCTGGAGGAAGTGTTTTCAGGTTTGCATTCTAGCTCTTTCATTAAACATGTAATAAACACTGTCATAGCTTGTAATACAAGAATGTACTGGAAAGTAACAATTTTAACTGCTGTTGTCACTTTTCCCTCCCATCTATTTAAATATAATAGTGTTTTTTACACAGACACACACACACACAAAAAAAAAGGGGAAGTGTTAGGAGTTCTGGGCAACTTGTACAGCATGACTGCGTGTGTGGGAATGATATGGAAATTCTAATCTCCACTACTAGTTTGTTGCTGCTCTGGGAGGAAGCAACAACAACAAAAAACTGCTTGTAAGTACTTGTTGAAATAATGGCCCCATCAAACCAGATGTTGGCCAGATGAGCAGTCTTTTTGTATGTGTTCATGTTCCCCTTGCTAATATTTGCTTTCTGTGCAAAAATTAAACCTCACTTAGTGCCTGCCTACAAGATGGCAGGCCTCCAGATTATTAGGACATTTTAACACTCTTATATTTTAAACAAAAGTCTCAAAAGCATTTGCTGTACCTCTTTTTTTAATGATTCTTGGGCAAACAACAACAACAGCAAATTCAAGGGGCCAGTCTCACTGGAGTTGGCTCATGGGGAAGGTCCTGCTGAGGAGAAAGTGTGTGTTATACTCAGATGTGTTATATAGAGCTACGGATGTGGGCTCACACTCTGCGCAGGAAACGTCCACTGAATTAGGTGTTAAAGCATCACTGAAGACTGTTGACTTGCTACCAATCTCATCCATTAAGTGCCTTTCAGTGAAGCATGCCAAGTAGTAAACTAGTCATGATAACTTGACTCTCTAGCTCTTGCCAGAGAAATCTAATTCTTATGCAGTAGCACAGAAAGCATTTTTATGAAGAAGCCTTCACAAGTCAAAATACCACTGTTTTTGTGACTCTGGATATCCCAAGGGTAAAAACTGAATGAGTCATTAAATTCCTGAAAAGCAGTATATCCATGTGGGTTTAAATATGTTCACAAAGCAAGCCTTTCCCTCTGACATGACTCTCTTCCGTTTTGAGAAATTCAGAGTCCTTCTCTGACAGTAAAGCTGCCACATCTGGGAGATGAGCTCAGCAAATATGATGGAGTATCTCCTACTGTCCTCCAAGGCCTCCTCCTGAGTGTGTCACAGGATGTGTCACAAGATAACAGGGAAAATTAATCCAAGGAAACACTATGTTCCTACAGGTATTTTCTGGCTGGAATTACTGTATATTGATGGAAACTGGGATTCTGATTCATTGCATATATTTACATGAGTGTGACTGGGTCGAAGTCAATGGAGTCAATGGTTTAACATTGGTGCATGGCATCTGGCTTTGGGAGATAACCTTGAGACTTTGGGGTCTTATTTCTTCCAAACAGTAGAGAAACACCCTCTGTTCAATTTATGGTGAATAGAAACTGATGCTTTCATTTACAGGAAATTAGGCCTCTTGGTGTCTCAAGCAAAACACTAAAGCAAGTTCCTAAAGCACTAAAGCATCTCCTCAGTTCTTCTGGACATTTTGACATCAGAATAATCATTGGGCCCAAACCAAAGCACTGGGAGAGGTTCCATTCTAAGTCCTATCTAAGCAAAGAATTGAACTAGTCTCTTACAGTAAGATCGTCATGAGCTATTCACCGAAGAGACATTTGAGCACTTAATTTCAGCAGACTTGCCAAGTGTTTGTCCCAAAGTAAACTGCCCTTGTATCCTTCATGGCTGGGGATGATGGGGTGATTATATCAAGTCCTGATGCTGGGTCATCTGAAAGTTCACAAACTCTGGCTGTGGCCAGTTTGTGTCTCATAGGTCTAAGTACCAAATGAAGTTTTCAAGTGATATTTGGATGTCTAATGCAACTTAGTAAATTCATACCTGTATGTTGCCCATGGTGCTTTTCCAAATGAATGACAAAATTTCTGGGTTTATCCACTCTAGGTGAAAAACAGCCCTGCTCCATAGCCTTGCTATATGATAAACCCTTGCTTCTTAAGAGTTTTGTATGTAAAGTAGCACAGATTTAATATAACATGTGCTTTATTTTGAGCAGACTCTACATTATAATGCAGCAGTGTAATAGAACTCTTCTGGTTGACAAACGCTTTGGTGTAAATGATTTAATTTACTAGCTGAAGCATGAGTCTACATATTATTGTACTGATCAGTCATTGCATACTAAAATCACTCATCCTTAATGTAATGATTTGGTATCCCTACAGAGAATTTGAGTCATCAGAAAGTCATTAGATACAGTAAAAAATGAAAATTACTATTACACAGCAGTAAACACTATTAACTGTTAGTTAAAACAGCATTTAATTTAGCAATGCAACAGTTTACAAATTTCTGCAGTTTACTTAGTTCTCATATAATTGTGACTACAAAGCTAATGCTTCTAGTGCCAATAGCATGACAGAAATACGGGGTGGGGGAATATGACCAACTATTTCATCTCAAAGTGGAGCAACTACACGTTGTTACAGTGCACCATGTTAACCTTTATCTTAATGGTTCAGCCGCATGAAGTAGAAGCCATGACTGACTGTAGAGAAGGCAAGAAACAACAGTATGGTTCTTTAACGGATCCAGGCACCCAACTGTCCCTCCTCACTGGGGATGGTATGTTATTTATTCTCCTGTGGTAAATGGAAAGTTTGCAAGGGAGTGTAGCGAAAAGTAGAATGCAACAGAGTTCAGAGCTCTGTTATGGTCTTTAAGCTTAGGGAGTATAGTACCTGGGCACCTGTGGTGGCTGGTTCACATTGCTTCTAAGGAGCAAGATAATATTCTTAGGCAATGCTGAGGCTCCTGAACACCTCTTAATATGAGCACACACCTTCTTGTGTCCACAATCTGAATGTGAAACAAAGGGATCCTATGCCCCTGGGAGTTCAATTTCATCAAGTGGGATGCTCTGAGTAAGGCCACGGTAGATTTAATTGCCAGGGACAAAGTCAGAAAAATGGCTGTTCAGTGTTTAATGTGACACGCAAGATTCATACAGGCTTAATATCTTCTTGGTGCATCCAACATGACTGACACTTCCACCATGACTGTCTCCTCTCATGCCTATGGCTAAATGTTATGACATTGCTGTAAACATGGACTAGTGTACAGCAAGTGTGGCTTCTGGGACAATGTGTAGTGTGTGGTGGGGAATGTTTATCAGGCTTTTACTCCCTGTTAGGCATAGGTCTAACATACGTGTGGGGATATAAGCGTATATTTGCCGAGGGAGGTATTTAGCCTGGTGTCAGTAGCAGCTGAAAACCTGACAGGTGTTTGCTTAGCAATAAAACACTCCTTTGAAGTATCATCTGTTTTTACATGTGGATAGTTGAAGTACAGTTTATACAGGAAAACAACATTTGCTTTTCTTCAGGTTCTGGCATATTGGTCCTGGTGAACCTTCTGAGATGTCACCCTTCCACCAAGAGGCAATTGGGCTGGTACAAGAGAACATGTGGTTCAGTGGGCGCTCCCTCCTCACAGCCTGATTTTGGAGCTGAAGCCCCTAACCAGAGCATTCCCACTGTACCCACTCAACCAGTGGGTAGTTGAGTTACTTAAGGGAAGGGGAATCCCAAGCCAGGTCTGATTTCTAAAGCTAGAGCTGTTACAACCCTTCAAATAATTTTTTAAACTAGTGTTATTAACCATGCGGTGAAGGTGCTTTCCTCTGGTACAGCTAGGCCCATTTCATGTTTGGGTTTAACTGGAAATTAAAGGATATTTACAGTAGGTGAACACAACCTGTGCAAAAATCATACTTATTACTAGTAAGGTGTCATCTTGCAGACAAGGCCCATGATAAAGGTCTTGTCTTGTTTTTCTCCTTCCCCTTCCCCTTCCCCTTCCCGTTCTCCTTTTTTTTCCTCTTCTTTTTATCTTTTTCTTTTTCTTTTTCTGTGAAACTTGTGGCAAACCTCTGGGGAGAAACTGTATCTCCCAAGTACAGGATTAGCTCCTTAACCACAGGGCTGTGGTTCCTTTCATGTTGTTTCCTTTTTGTCACATAGTGTTGTATAAATTTCTGGGGCCAGCTTTATTTCTTCTAACCATAATCCACACAGGTTGCATAATGGACTGTCTTCTGCCATCCTGTAATTCAGCTGAAGTTGCTGGAACAACACCAGAGGTGAATCTGATCCTTCCCTTTGTGTATGTATGTATATTCTTTGTGGGTTCCGTGTATTTGTAAGTATTGATTTGATATGCAGAGGATCAAATGTATGTGCCTAGACTTCGCTGATAAGATAGAATTGTAGGAATTCTCTCATTTTCATATGTTTGAATGAAGAATTGGCTGGAGGGGCATTTTTTGTTGGTGTCATATGAATGTCTGGTGATACTTTTCAGTTAGCAATAATTACATTACATCTGCTGTGTACATAACAGGAAACTAATTCTTCTTATGAAGCTACAGTACATGGATATAGATTTTGAATTTTGTACTGTTACATTTACTAACCACATAATTGCATATTTAGTCCTATTACACTAGATCCTGAAATGTTATGGTGCAGTGTATAATTACATCATTTACTCTTGAAGAAACCCTCAAGATATAATATAAATAATAGGATTGCAAATTCATAGAAATTAAAGATGGGAAAAGAGCCTATTAGGTCATCTGCAACCCAGTGAGAAAAATTATAAACAGTTTGCTGGAGTTTATCTTATCATAGGCATTGATTGCCCTTTCTACCTCCTTGTGCTAGAATTCCCCCAGATCCCTGCAGAACAGCCACTTGCTGGCATGGGAAAGGGACTGTAAACTGGTGTCTCTGTTCTGGCTGACAGCTACGCAGGAGAACTGGCAAAAGCATACTGCTTTCCCCCAGCAGGGGAATGTCTGCCCAGAAACTCATGCAAAGGTGTTTTCTCTTTACCAGAGACATCAAATCTAGGGGCCACATTGGTCACTGGCAGACACAGGGATGAGGGATGTTATATGTCCTGGGCTACTCTCTCCACAGGACCTGTGCTGACATTTATGCTGGCCACATCAGTCAGCTCACCTTTCATTTAGACCTTGGTCTTTTCCTCTATGTAGTTATTTAATTGGAGTGCGACTAGCAATTGTAAAGCAGCCACAAATATTAACAGCAGCTCTTATCCAAAATAGCTATCTCCCCTTCAGCCCTTTTTTTCCCATCCTGTAATGGACAGCAGCCTTCTAAGTGGTACAAAGACTGGAGATATGGCCATGAACTGATCCAGAAGTTGTCCAGGTCACTTCTCAGTTTGGTACCCCTTTCCATCACTCTCTGCTCTCTCCTCATAGACACAGCTCCCTTCATCCTATGTTTTCTCATTTACTGTTTTTCTTCTTTCTCCTTCTCCCTTCACTTTCTTGTTACTCTTAGAGAAGGTGTTTCTCCTTTTTCTTCCCTCCTCCTCCTTTTCCTGTGCACAGGAGAGCCCAGCCTCAACAAGAGAACTTGTGCATAAAACCACTTTCTGAACATGCTCACCCATGGTGCATTTAAACACGAGTAGAAGGAAGATAATTGTAACTGGAGTTTTATGGCTTCGGCTGGCTTCACAGGTATGTGAGGGAGAAGGTACTGCCACTATCCCTCTATATCCTCTGTCTGTGTCTCTAGAGAGGTATCCAATGTCATGTTTTTCAGTCCCATGCTGTTTCCATTAGCCTTTGCATGCTGCTAGTCTGCTAGTGGGTTCATTACTTACAGTCTCTCCTTCCCACTGCAGGGATGAGTGTGAGCCCTGGAGGGCTCTGTGGCACCTGACCTGGTGGAAAGTGGTCATGCCACGATGCAGCACCCCTGGGGACATCTGCAGAGGCCATGCCTCAGGGAAACTAATCCTTTCTCCAGCACAAAGCCAGTGATGCACCGAGGGCTCTCGTGGCACACCCCTGCCCACCTCCACATGCCAGGGTGGTGGTGGGGCCGATGATGCCTCTCCCTCTTCATCCTCTCTGGTGGTCAGAGCCTGACCAGCTGCAGAGCTTTGTGATTTTGTTCACTTCGGGGGGATCTCTGCTGGGGATCTGGCCCTTTCTTGATTGTGAACCAGCAGTGCAGCATTCCTGAAGGATGACTGCAGTGATGAGGCAATTAATTACAAAGCTGACTTAACTGCCTGCTCAGGTTTAAACAAGTTTACATCACTAACATTCCCCGGGTATTGCTTTTAAAGGAGCAGAACGTGCTGTGAAGAAAAAATCAGATGTGGCTGTGCATAAAGGCAAGGATGGCAGGAGCAGGGAAAGCCAGGAAGGAGCAAGGTCTCAGTTCTCCACGAGCAGGGCAGCACAAGGGAGACTTTGCCGGTTTTGGTTCAATGTTGGTGATTGCACTGTGAACTAGGGAGCTGATTCTGTGGAGGATGGGGTCTGGTTTGGTATGACAAGCCAGGATGACTCTACTCAAAATCCTGATAGATCTGGTAGCGTACCAATAACAGAATAACTGTGCATATGGTTTGAGAAGACTGCTTCTTCCTGATGCCTGCCAGTGTGAAAAGCCAGATGAGCATGACTCTCAAGAGCTCCACGGAATCAAGAGTCATCACCACTAATAACAGATGACTACATGCAAACATGGAAACATGCAGGTGCCCCTCACCTATGGCAGTCACCCCTTTTAATACTACTAACCTTTTTGCTGCCACAAAATAGTTTAGACTGAAATGCGTGTGTGATGGAGTCAATTAATAATGATCTTTTATGAAAAAGGAGCAGGAGCAAAACATACTAGCAAGAAAAAAGGCACGTGGAGGCACAGAAAACATGGGAAAGGCCATCTTTTGGATTATTTTGTGCCATTGTAACCACTATCCTCTGCTGCTATCCTTTGGACTTTCTAACCTGTGCCAAATTCTTGTCTTTATTTAGTGTTTCTGTGGACCCTTTACAACAGTGAATAAGTCCTCTTTAGACTGCAACAGTTGATCACTTCACTGAGGTCTGCATGTCTGTATCTCAGCAAAGTTAGGCCCCTATAAAAAAAAATAAAATTTGCGCCACCATCTGCCCTTAGTGGTTTTCAGAGGTGGACTAAAGAGAATGGGCTAAACAGGTGGACTAAAGGGAGTTGTTCCAGATTTCTAAATGTAACAAAGAGCAAGTTAGGTCCATGCCATCCATTAAGATTAGAATGCACTGTAATTCTGATTTTAGGCTGTGTTTTTATTTCAACCCTATCTATAGATGTATCTAATAAATACTAGTGGAAACTAATTTACATTCTAAAATCTATTAATTTAATCATATTTGTTATATAAGTCAACCAATAAATAGTGAGTAAAGCAAGCAGAGTGAAACAACAAAATGAGCTAACCAATCTAACTCAAATAATGGCAAGCACTGCAATCTATAGCAAAAAATCACGCAAGTCAATACTGTAACAGCATTTGCCATTTCGTCCAATAAACATACGATGCATCCCAGTCTATTAGGTCTTTCATACTTGGTATGATGGAAGCGTGGGATGAATAAAAACCAGTCCTTACGGGCAAAATTCAACCACACATGGAAAGGCTGGATAAAATCTTCCCCATTTGTTCAGACCTATGGAAGGAGGAACTAGAATAGCCACTGGGTAGAAAATGTGTGTTTCACCAAGGCAAAGGGGGGTGGCAGAACCATGGGGCCTGGGAATAGGTCCAGACATGACGTGTCAACACCTTGATATGGAGGAAGCTGTGTTGCTGTTGTGGTCCATGAGACTGGAAGAGCAGCTGTTTCAAAGTTTAGCAGCCTGCCTGTGGGGAAGAACATAATCTCTGTGGTGCTTTCAAATGCAGACAAACTGGGAGATTTCACCCCAGAGGAAGGACAACCTGGTACCTGGGGCAGAGGATGAGACATCAGCAAATCTGGTCTTTGATTCTTTTACCCATTGAGTCTCTTTCTGGTGAGAAATGTCACTAGGCTAAAGCTTTTTCTAGAGCCTAAACTTAGTTGCAGAGCTAATGGTTTGGTGCTACCACTCCAGAGAGGCATAAGTGGCTGTGCTGCACAACAAAGGTAGCAGCGTCAGTAGCGAGGACATGGGTCAGATAAGACTGGACAACCTGGCCTATTCTGAAGAAACTCTGTGATGGTGGAGTGCCTTGCATGAAAGAGTGACAACAGTTTATAGTTAACACATATATTTAAAGATCATACCTTCCAAACACACCAGATTGCAGTTGTCTGTTGCTCACGCCAGCCCTGCTTCCCAAAGCAGTGGTGACTCATTTGGCCTCTGCAGGCAACTCCACGTCCTTAAACAGCAGCGTCAGCTCCATGTGTCATAGACAGGCCACAGTCCATTGTGCACCCACTGATCCTTAAGAAAAGGACTTTGCTCCCAAGGGTTATACAGCTCTTGGACTTCGTTCCAGAGCTGTGTCTATGGTCTAGAGAATTTCTCCTTATTATTTCTCTCTGATCCTCTCACTCCAATTTCCTTCTGCTTCCAAAAATCAAACAAGTCCTGAGCACTATGACTCCTCCCTGAGGGAGGAGATTTATTGTTTTGGCGAGAACCACCCACTGGCCAAGCACTTGCATAGGTCAGTTCCTGAGTGGTAAAGCCTATAAATAAGTTTGTTTAGAGATTTGGTGATGCCCCTGGGAAACTTTACATCAACACATCTGTGTAGAGGCAGCTCCAGGCCTATGCCTCTCCCATTCCTTTTATTTTTAGCGACTTATTCCCAAGAACAGCAGACTTCTTTCTTGGGGCCATATTTTTTAAAGTGGTCCTATCTCCGCATCCAAGTGTGAAACTATAATAATAATAATAACAACAACAGCAACTAATAAGGTTGATAAGAGTAATACCTTTCACTTATGTGTTTCTCATTGCTATGATTTGCATTACATCAGAAATGTACAATAGGGCCTCCCTGCCAAGCAGATAACCAGCGTTGACCTGAAGAAGTTATGCTCCAAGACATAAGCAAGCTCCAAATAAAAATACACATGCAAAATTATATACAGTCACATATATGGACTCAATCTGATTCATCTAAAGAGATGAAAGCAGTTGGCAAACAGCAATTAACTCATTTTCATGCAATAGATAAGCATCATCTTTCTATCTGATGGATGAGCAAGACAAGTTAAATGACTTGCCCAAGGTTACACAATGCATCAGGGCAGAGCTTGGAAGCAGTATAAAGGAGTCCTCGTTCCCTGATCTAACCACCTTCTTCTTGACTTTCATCTGAATTTTCAGTGTACAGAAGAACAGACTTTCAGAAATCTGCACACACATATACATACACTTGTAAACCTGGAAGATAAAAAGACATTAAGGTTGGGCTCTAACTGCATATGGTTAGCAAACTCCCCTTGAAGATCTGTACATTCTCCACGGCCTCTTAGCTTGCTTAGTTTAAAAGGCTGAGCATATTAGCATTTGATTTTGAGTAACAAATTTTCTTTTCCAACAGGAATTAGATCTGTGTCTCTCTTGATGTTATAATTCTCAGTTTTAATGTCACTGGATTTTGTCTTTGGGTAAAGAAAAAGCAAGAGTTGCTGGTGAACTGTGAAGGGATGCTTTTCTTAACAGCACAGAGATTGTAAACATTTAAGTGGCTTCCCTTTTTTGGTGTCTACCTGAGAGGGAAGCACTCACTATTAATCTCATAGCAGTAAATTACAGAGAATTCTCTCACTTCCGTAACGTTATCTACTCAAAGATCTTTAGGAATATGCGCTAATTCACTATGACAGCACTGCTATAAAGGTATATGGGGCTTCTCCACATTTTACAGAGGAAAAAATTATAGAGGGAAATTTGAAGGCCTGCTTGTTAGCAGCAGTGCTGTGTGAATGGTATGTGTGGGTGTAAAGAGGCAGGCATAGAAATGTAATAGTCCACTTCCAGGGACAAATTGGAATATGCATATAAGGCAAACTATTGTACCCAATAGCTCTGAAATTTAATATCACACAAGTAAGTGACTTACCCAAGATCTCAAAGGAAATCTGTGGCAGAACTGGGAAAGCGTCCCGCTCTTGTTCTTGAGCCACAAAACCACTCTTCCCTTTGAACCTCCAATCAGTCTTTTCTTTGATTTAAGGTTGACTGAGATGAGCTGATTAAGTTTCCATGTATCATCTGGAAGCTTCAGAACAGGCTTGTTTTGCTAGACATTCCCATCAGCCCCCATAGTTTCAAGCCTTTTGATTATAAAATGCTTTTTACGTTAGTCTTCATGGAAACTCCCTTTTTCTTTTGTTTTAATCATTTACAAGCTGGAGTCTTGCCAATTTATGTAACATGGTCTCATCCTACTCATTATTTCATCATACTCCTGCCAGATCTTTATTAAATATATTTCTTTCCCCCCCTTTAGTAAAAAAGGGATGGGTGCCTGGGAACCTGGATATGCAAAATGAGTGGGAATTAATTTTTTTTTTCCCTGGGTTTTTCGCCCTCTTTCTTTCCAGACTCAGAAATATCGGTGAGAAGGGTTATCTCCCCCAGCTGTGGGAGAACAGTGCCTGTCAAGTTTTGATGGGTTATTAGTGAGGTGGTGAGAGGTCTTACCCTCCCAAACTCCATGATTCCCACTAAGAGGGAGCCAAGCCACAGACCCTGAGGTCCTATTCATGGTCCTAGCACACAAAAAATCAGTAAAAATTTGCTCTATAGGTCAATAGGGCAGGATTTTAACTTTCCTAAATACCTGCCAAACCTAAATACCTCCCAAACCTTTTGTACCTGCGGTTCATATACTCTTGGTTTTCCTTTCACAGCTTTGGTACTTTCCTTCCCATCTCATCTCTTATTTTTAAGGCATATGTCCTGCTAACTGAAAAAGCTATATAGGTCCCTGTGATTTTTCACCACCCACATTCACCCCTTTGAAGGCCATGAGTACAACATCTATAAGGTGATACTGAGAACTATGCCCGATACATCCCCAAGGGACATAACTGTGCTTTTGACTTGGCCTGACAGTTCAGGGGGCAAGGGCACTTGACAAAGCTCAATCCTGACCGTGAAGCTTGGCCATGGTGGTTGTCCATCTGTAAGGATTTGTTTGAGGAGTCCTTTTGTCTTATAAAGACCCACCTTGTGAGGAAGTAGTCACAGGAGGTTAGTCCAGGTCTGTAGGCTGTGTTCCTCTACTTGATAAAGCTGCACTCCTTTTTTTGAGTTTTTTGTTTTAGATTCAGCCAAAGCCATGGAGAGATGTGATTCCATACTCCATGGAGCAATTCCTCGATCAGGCAGCTTCCTGAGGATCATTTCCTTGAGCAGATTGCACATCCCAGTCTGCCCCTCTAACCACCCCACCATCATCTTTTCAGAGCAAAACATATGCAGCTGCCGTGGGATCCTGTAACAACTCCCTGCCCACAGCTGCTGGCAAGCGATGGGCCCACTAGCCTTTCCCAGCCATTTTCCTCTGCTGTGGCCCTTGTCCTTGAGAGTTTTTTTCTCCCTGTGCTTGCCTCTCATGGGCATAAACTGTTTTGCTTGTTCCCAGGATGAGAGGTTTCTGATATATTTTACATGTATTCTGAACCACGGGCTTTTGCCCAGTTACACTAATTTGTTTTTTCCTATGTGTGCAAGTCTCTCCTTACCTCCAGTGGGTTTCCTGACCTTTTATTGGTGATAACTATCAGCTTTTCATGGTTTCTTAAGCTTTCTGCTGTGCTGCATTTTAACAAGCAACTCACACAAACTTTTTTCCCCTTAATTGATGGACACCATTTTAGTGTTCAGAAGGGGACCATGCCTTATTAGTGTAGGTGTTGACTGCACGTTGTTTGAGATCTTCTTGAAAATTATGCCATGTGTATGTATAGTACAGCATGGTGTTCTACTTGTGTCATTGGCAATGTGCTGTCAGCTGAGATGAGGACCCTGGGTCAGTGTTTCAGGGGTATTGTCCTTGGGACCCGCCCCCAACCCCTCACACATGGCTTATTTTAGTGCATTTCAAGTACAAACACGACTGCTCTTCAGAAGTACTTTTATGAGCCTCGGGGGTAAGTCATCTCTGGCAGGGATGATTTAGCAGTATGCCTTTGAGAAGGTGAACTCCAGCAGAGGCAGGGAAATCACCCCTAACCTCTCATGAAGATGGTGGCAGACTGTTTAACGCAGTTCCCAAGAGCCTCTTCTTGCCCCTCTCCAGCATAGCCCCAGGCAGAACTAGGGGATGTACTTCAGGTCTCTATAACCCACATTGTACTGGAGACTTGTAAAAGTAATATAAAATGAGTTGTGTGCTAGAGGTAAGTGCCTGTCACTGCCAGCTGAAAGCATCAAAACCTGGTCACTTGACCTGTGTTCAGGAGGACAGGGCAGGCTCATGTTTAGCTTGAACAGGAGGAATGCAACGGGGGGACAGTGGCAAAAACCCATGCATATGTGCTCATATCCTAATATAGAGGTGGCTGAAACCATTTCAAAGACCTTTAGCTTCAAGAAAGTGCTCACTGGAGGCAGAAAATAGTGCTAATAAGCCAGTGAGAGCTGTGGACAAAACCTCAGATAAAATACACCTGGGATACTCAAAGGTATGTAAGGAAACACAGGTCAATTGGCTGGAGAGAGGGAGTGAATGTAGGGCCCCAATGTTGTCAGAAGCTGTGCTGAAATTATTGCCAAACTGGTACCAAGTCAGACTTGGTTCTGTCTCAGTTCAGAAGTGGCTCAAGAGATAGGAAAATATATTGGGATAGCAAAGGTACCACTATTCTTTGTTTTCACTTGCCCTCTGCTTGGCTCTATGGTAATTGCTGAATTTGTGCTCCAATTTTTTCTTAATTTGTGGAATTAATGGTGTGGAAAATGTGAATTTCTAAGGATATGCAGTGAACTTATGTAGGAAGTAACTTTTTCAGGAGTTGTTATTGCAGGGTTATTTGTTACTTTGGCTCAGACTTGATAGTAATGTTGCTTGTGGCTTTAACGTCTTCAAAATACTTCTCAAATAGGAAACCCAATACTGAACCATGTGATGGAAATACCTTTCAACTCAGTATATGGGAGGGGAGAAACATCAAGACTGGTCTTACAGTTTATGTTTTCAAAGATGGCTTTTACTTTTTGGTGCTCAGCTTTTGGATGCCAAGCTCACAGGCCAGCTCCTTGGCTGTACTGAGCAACCATGAGAGCCACAGAGTTTCTGCCAGGATGCTGAGCGTGGTGTCCCATGACGAACACAGCCCATTTATTAAAGTTGAACAGCCTTTAAATAAGGGTATTTTATGGTATATATTTGAATATTTAAGCCTATATAACTTCTCCAAATGAAAGTTGAGAGTCAGTTTTCCTTCCTCGTGGTCTTACGAGGAACTGGCAGCCAGTCCTGAGAGAGGGACAGGAGTAGGATGATCAAACCGCAGGTTTCTAGGGGTGATGAGGGTCAGGAGAGCCTGCTGGGACAAGCACGGACACCCCAGTGCATGGGTAAAGGAGCAGCAGCTGTGTGGGCAAAGCTGGTGGGAGGCTGTTTTCCTAAGCCAGCTCTGCATCAGCCAGTTTATCAAACAGAATCAAATTGCTTCCAGCACGGTCTTAGGGGAGAAGTGGCTGTTTGTATAGGGGGATGCGTCAAAGGGAGACCTTGGTACTATGGAGCTGGGCATATTTTAGCTACAGACCCATCCTGAAGCCACAGCTCTGGTTTGTCCTGTCTGCTTTGGTGTAGCATCCCAGATCCTATGATCTCAGTGCAGGCTTGGTGCTTGCTCTTTGACAAGCGGTAGTCTGCAAAAAAATGATCTCTTAATTTTAATACTTACATCTTTGTTTCACAGCGGGTCTCCAGAGGTTTGTAGCCATCTTTCAGGAGGCTCCAGATCAAGTTGTAGTTGTTTGTTATGCTACGCAATAGAGCAACGCTCACACAAAACCAACATGGCAGCTGTTGCTGGGGTTTCATGGACACATAACAGCCCAAATGCCAAAAAGATGAGGGGAAAAAAAAATCTATTTAAGCAATTTTTTCCTCTCTATAGGAACTTAGTCTGTCAGCAGCATAAACACTTGCAATCATGCACTTCCTAGGATGCATGTGCTATCGAAAAGGGAGGTGTTAATTGCTGTGCTAATTACAACATGATTGCTTTGCACTTGTTTTGCACTTGCAGGTGATTAAATTTTTAACGAAGCATATTACTTGGCACTGTTAGCACAGTTAACACATTTCTCTCTCTCTCTCCTCCCCCCTCTCTCTTTTTTTTTTTTATGCCTTGGGAGAAGTCCCGCACCGCAGACCCTTCGCTGGCTGCGATGTGCTGTTGTGCTTGGAACAAGCTTCTGTGTAGGCTGTTGGTAGCAGTACCCCGGCTTCCTGCTCGGAAAGAGCAGCAGCCTGTTATCATCAAGCTCAGCATGACGGCGCCGGCCAGATGCGAATGCAGAAGCCACCAAGGTATTAGCTAAAAATTAGGCAAGGCTGTTGATGCCAGTCTCCCAGATTTCATTTAAAAACTACGCCAGCTCAAGCCAGTCAGGCGGCAGCGGCGGAGGGTGTGTGGGAAGGTGGAGAAGTGACAGCAAGTTCCCCATGATTTATTTCTGCTTTGCCGAGCGGGTTCCCAGCTGAACAAGAGCAGGGGAAACTTGCATCTGTTCGACGGGCAGGCTTGTATCTCTCCGATAAGGCAGCAATTACACAGCCCAGTGAGGCTGCGTGACCAAAGGAAAACGAGTGAACCAGCCTGTTGGATTTATTGATGAGCATAGATGGCTCTACATTTCTGGCTGCTTCCTTTGCAAGTTCCCTGCAAACTTGTTGATTCTGATGGGTTTGAGCTCATCAGTCCCAAATGAACAACAAACTATCCTCGGTGGATGTCGTCCAGCCTGGTGGATTGCTTTTGAATTGCTCGGCTCTGTAGGCCTTTGCCTTTGGAGACTGTCTGGTCTAATTTTCATGGCAATGGAAACTTTTTGAGGCTCTTGGGGTCAGGCTCTATGAATGGACTGCATGGTTGCCAGCACTATACATAAAAAAGGAGTGTGATCTAGTCCTGGAGAGGGCTTCCCACCAGAAGAGGCCAATAGGTGCCTTCTGTTTAGGGATTATATAAGTAAAAGGAGAGAAGCTGGATGGACAATGAGAAATGCCGAAAAGGTTAGAAAAGATGATCTCATTTAGCCAGTTTTTTTAAATTCATGAGCAAGAGTCACTGAATAAGGAAACACAAAAGGAAAAAAGAAGATTTGAAGCTGATAAGGAAATATTTTTAGACAACACTTAATTAACCCTGGGAACTTATCGCCACAAAAAACCACTGAGCTCAAGAGATTAGCAGGATCCAAAATGGACTAGACATTTGTATGGATAACGAGAACTACATTAGACTAAATAAAAAAATATATAAGGGATGCAAACTCTCATGCTTCACAGCGTTGGGAAACAGCTAACTGATGAGGAATAAGGAAAAACTTTCCCCATGGGCAGAGCATCCCATGATGGTTCATTAGCAGGTTTCTTGTGCTGTCCTGTGAGGCAGCTAGTCTCGGCCGCTGGCAGGGACGGGCACTGAGCGCTGCAGAACAATGGCCTGATCCAGCACCCGGCCATTCCTTTGTTCCCGTGCGGCATTGTTCTGCATCGGGGCTGGGCCAGGGATACCTTTTGCAAAAAGAAAGGGGGAAACCGAAGAGATTTCAAGGAGACTACATGAATACTCCTGACATAAATCTTTGCCTCTCGCGCATGCACGCACCCAGTGAATTAATAGGAACAAAGGAAAAAGTCGCTGCTGGGATTGTTTACATAATATGAATTCAAAAGTGCCTGGGAACACCTTCAGCATGAATTAGCTGAATTTATTTTGACTAAATGTCTGTGAATGGTTTTTAGCCATGTGTGCTGATATTTACCGCGTCCAGGCACACGCAAGGGTACCTTGATGAGGAGTGAAATCCTGAAGGATTTGGGACAGCAGAACTGGCCCCTAGGGACTGGAAAATAAGACTGAGGGGTGGCACCCACAGTGGCAGAGCGCCACGTGCCCTGTAGCTGATTTGTCTTTAGCATTAAGTGTTAAAATAAAATGCAAGCTTATAAATTACTGTGAGGTGATAGCCTTACCATACTGTCATGACTTGGCAAATTCAGTCTAGAAGTTCATGGACACTGACCCAAACATATTAAATATAGATAATGTAAATAGATTTGCGCATTGGCATTAAGGAGCCAAACTTAAGTACCTAAGCCTCACGCTTCTTGTGCCATGTAATTGTTCACGTGTTGCACTGTTCACATAATCGGAGGACTAACAGGCCAAGGGGGAATGAGAATGACAACAGGAATATGTTTTCTGCAAAGCTGGAGAGTTTGCATTAACAATTTAAGACGCTGGCAAGGCTCCCTTTAATGTTTCATGAATTCTTTTGGCCCACAAATCACAGGCTTTCACCTTTCCCACCATTTTGACCATGTGGCCCTGCAGGCAGGTCCATCACGCAGGAGAAAAAGGCGAGCAGTGGGAGAAAACCCTGTGTGCCCGAGCCCTGCTCTGGGGGAGACAGTGTGCGTGTCCCCTCCACAGGAGCTGAAGAGGTGGGGAGCAAGGGGAGGGTGGCTGCAAAGCCTGGGGGACTCCAGCAAAACGTCTTCAATTGCAGGACTGGTTTTTACATGACTTTTCTGTGCCAACTTTAATAGATGTGAATTGATATCGTTTTTAACTGGCAGGTTTCATTATCTGCAGTTTCATTAAGAGAGATATCTGCTAAAGGACCACTGACTGTTTTTTTTATTTTTTGCTTAATGGGTTCAATTATATCTGTAGCAAACCTTGCCATTTTTTCTCCCACCAAACTTCATATTCTAGTCTATTACTCACTGTCTGTCTGGCCCCCATCGTGCTTTCACTGCAGATGTCATAACAGAAAAGAGATGAACAGGCAGCTCTTACTTCCCGATAAATTAATGTGCTGCAGTCTAATCCATATCCCAAATGATAAAGTTAACAACAGTTTGCAAGCCTGTCACATAATCTAAAAAATTCAGATGGATATTTTTCCCCCTCGTGTGGGAGGAAAAAGCTGTTTCGGGGATGAACAGTTATTAATATGTTTAAGCTGCAGCAGAATGTCATGGAAATGGCACAATTAATTCGTCTGCTGCCTCAATCCAGTGGCGAAGGGCTTTTATTGGGAACAACCTGTTCGGCAGGCTGCCGGCCACAGAACGGTTCCTGGGGCTGCTGCAGCCTGTACTCCCTCCTTCGGCTGCTTGCTCCAGCTGGGCTCGGGTCCCGCTCAGCTGCCAGCCTTTCGGGGCGAATTTCTGCTGCACTCTTCAGGGTCAGTCACCTGTGTCTCTCCCACACTCCCCAGCATGTGGTTACTGGGACATGGAAACGGGCTCGGCAAAGCCTGCTCTAAATCTGCTGTGCCGCTCCAGAAACCACCGCGTGCGGCAGCCTCAGCAGCACGTGTCCGTTTGCAAGAGGCAAATTAATTTGCAGCCCGGAATGATAGATATCCCTAGACCTGCTGCTGTGCGACAGGCAGGGAGGGATGCGCTTACTAGCGTCTGCCTCCTGTATGGTTTCACTGGGGAAAACCGTGCGTAGAGCCTCTCAGTTCACATAGAGCAGCTCAGGTACAAGGGTGAGCATCCAAAGGATGGATCCTTAGCCGAGGGGAACTGGATTAGCTCCTTAAAAATTCATGGGGTTAAGCCAGTTTACACCAGCTGATGATCAGACCCTTACTGCAAAAGTGCCTGCAGGAGCTAAATGTGCAAAAAGGGTTTGTTTGGATAAACCCTCCAAAAATGGGAAATTACCCTAATTTCTTGGTCTGGAATTCTTACAAGAAGAACATTTCCTGTAAGACTTGCCCTGTGTCTTTCTCAACTATACCAGACACAACAGGAAAAAGCTTTTATCCTAATATATTTCATTGATTTTAACCACAATGCAAATGGGCAGAGGAAAGAGGAGAAAAAAAATAAAGGCAATAATGAAAATTGCAAGCTTTCTGTGCTGCAAAGTCATCAGCTGAAGTATAATGGCATGGAAAGGGCGTGAGGGATGGACATAACTTTATATCAAAGCTAAGTTGCATGTCCTTGATTTCAGTGCTTTGTTTTGCTCTTCTTGCCAGTTCTACAGATTTTTTTCTTTTCCTGATGGTAGGCACGGCTGACATAAGACTGAAACCAAAGTTTGCATTGCTGGTGTTACATGGTAGCTCCCTTTTACTTCAACCTGCAACCCCACTTTGAAATCTGGGCTAAGCACACTTTCAAGGTGCAAATATGTGGTGGGTAAGGAGAGAGGGGAGGTGGTTGACTTTGGGGTGCTAGCTGCAGCCACTGAGCTGGTGGACTGAGAAAACCAGAAGAAAATGAGACAGCAGCTTGCTGCAAGACTCCCTTGGGAAGCTGGAGGGGTACTGCATCTGGCAACAGCTTTTTCAGCGTGCTGGCTCCTGTGTGGAGCAGGCACGCTGTGCTGCAGCCAGATGAGTGTGTGGCCAGCATGGGCCAAAACAGCCTCCTCTAAGCCTGCTTGAGGTTTTTCCTTCACTTCAGAGTCACCTTTGCTGGCTGTGGGGAAAGTAAGGCCATGCGCAGGCTCCACCCCTCTTGCTCATATTTTGGCACATCTGGCATCAGGGCTACCCTCACGGTCTCTCAGCAGGTGAGTTTCCATCCAAAAAGGGGATGGGAGGCAGAGGTGGGGGGCGGCTGGGTGTCCCTTAAGCGAAGTGCTACCCGTGAATGACCAACAAATGTCTCCCTTGCTCAGAGCAGAATGAATTCAGCAGGGCCTGAGCAAGTATAAATGCAGAAAATATCTCACCACTATGGGACATATACCTGCATCTAATAAAATGAAAACCACAGGCGCTGACTTTAAGGACATTTCCCTCTTTAGGAGACACTGACAGGGGTAGCCCATTAACGGTTCAGGAGTTTAATGGTCCCTGGACAAGGACTCTGCAAGCAGCCCCTTTTCCTCTTGGGTGGTTCTGATGCCAAATAGGGGAAGGCAAAGCTTATTCCTGAGGCTGACCTATTTCTGTGGAGCAGCTGCAAGCCAGGGTAATAATCCACTTATCTGGTGAGAAACCCACAGCAGCACCTTACAGACAGGCACTGTCTCACAGAGCTCTGATTCAGCAGCCCATGGGTGGGTGCTGACAGCCTCCCGCAGTGCTCCCTCTCAGCTGCCTGCAGTGCCCAAGACGAAGGTCTGTCCAAAAGTTGTGGTGGTGTGGACTATTGAAGCCTTTGCTTGAAATTTTACCTGGAGATAACTTTTACAGAAAGCCTTACAAAATACCCCGGACTGAAAAACTCACAAAAAACTATAATATAGCAGAATATCATGGGGAAAATCTGTCATTAAAATATCTCCAGAGCATGACAATATCTTCACCAAGGAGTCATCTGAGAGAGCATTTTCTGATGCCTTGCAGTTTGAAGATGGCAATGGCTGAGGGGAGAGCAGTGTCCCCACAGTCACACCTTGCAGCCTTGCTAGGTGGAAGGTGGTGGAGCACAGGCCAGTCCTGGTGCCCAAATGCTGCTGATCAGCTGCAGCAATGTCACCAGGTCTGGTATCATGGCAAAAGCGTGATGCTGGAAGGAGACATCTCTGCAGCTTCATACAAGGCCACTTAGCTCTTAGTCAGATGCCACTATGCTGCATGGCTGTGTTGGTTGGTTTCCTCACAAACCTCACATTAGGAATGCTCCTGAGGTCAGAGCAGGTAACAGTTCTTCCTCCTTCAGGGCCCCGGGTGGGAGAGCAGGGAGATGGAGACCCATGGTCTATGTGCTGCTGGAAGCTGCAGTGAGTAAGCCATTCCCTACCATCCAGGGCATACATGCAAGCAAGGGACTTACTCAAGCCTACTAAGAGATCTCATTGCTGCCACCACATAACTCATGTTGGTTCCCACTTATTAGCAAATCTTTCTCATATCAGGAATGAGGTAACTCTCACTCACCCAGTTAGCCGTGTCTTCCAGAAGCCTTCCAGGCAAAGAGCGAGGTTTTCCACTGGGCAGGTCTGTGCTATTTGAATACCTTTGCTGAGCTTTTCCTGGCTAAAAATTACCTTACCCCAGGGGACTCCTGCGCCTGAGGGACTGCATAGCGTTCTGCTGGGGATGCCAGTTGAGTGCTGGCAGAGGGTTAAAACTACCTACTCCTGTGGGTTTGGTGACCTATGAAGAAGAAAGCGGGTGTATCTGGAAAGAGTGTGGAGCTCATTATATTTTATATTTCAGGATTTATTCAGGACACACTTCTACTTCTTCCCTGTCTTTTGTGAAAAACAACCCCACAATGCTATAAGGTAAGAGAATGTCACAGGTTCTGGCCACGCACATTTTACTAAGTGCTATGGGTGAAGACATTCCCAAACTGCCTTGGAATTATCTCACACAGACCAGCTGATCTTCAGCTCCATCTCTCTCACCCAGACAAATCCTTTCAATCATTGTGCGATACCAGGACCTAATAGTCAGGGGAAATCACTCTGCTGTCTTTTCCCTTTCCGTGTTACAACATTTCTCTCTTCAGGAGACAAGCGGAGTGGGGTACTACACAGGCCACCTTGGATTCTGTGGTATGCTCATTTCCTGTACTTATGTGTAACATTGGTTTGGTGGTGATGGATTTTCTGCATGTTCTTGATAACAATAATAATAATAATAAAAAAAATGAAATTCAGGATTAAAAATGTTCTCTGTTCCCCCTTACATCCCTGTTCGTGGATGGCATTGCTGTTTGGGAAATTTCAGTATTTAGAACAGATCCAGTTTTTAGAGCTGAAATCACAAATACCAAAGCAGACCTGACCGCTTCAGACAGCTGATAAATAGGCAATGGCCAGAATTAAAACTCTGTAAGTTGCCAGACTGATGGGAAGATATTACATGTAGGATCCAAAACTCTTGAATGTTAGTGCATTAAATAATACAGTAAATAATCAGCCATCGTGAGGAATTTCATAATGATGGGCATGTTGCAAAAGAAGGGTTCCTTTGGTGTTCTTCTTTTGCATAAAAATCCTTTATGAATACAAAACATCATTAAACAAGTAGTTCTATGAGCACCAGAAATAACGAAGCCTGGTTTCCAATAGCTCCTTTTTGTGTGGATCCTTTGCTGGCTGAGACAGATCTCATTAGCTTTTCCCTCAGTGGACGCTAGGAAGTTCTTGCATCTTCCTGTCCATCTCTTTTCACAAAACTCACAGAGACATTTTTATTGTACCGCTTGGCTTGGCTGAGCCCAGGTGACAAGTTCAAAAGTGACTGGACAATATGAGGGGACAGATAGGTCTAACCACCTGTGTGTCCATAGGAAAATCAGAGCTGTGGACTGACCGTTGCTGGGAATGCCCTTAACCGACGTTCTAGTTGCTACACCATGCCATGGCTCTGCACTCTCCTGTGCCATCCCAGAGCAAACAAGGTGTTCAGTGCTGAGGAAGGCTTACAGTATGCCCCTGTCCTGTTGTTGCATGTAAAGTGAACCTATCTTCATATATTGATGGTGTTCATACTGTCAACATTTCTGAGACATTTAGAAAAGTCCTCAATGTGGAGGCTAGCCCTGAGATAGGTATCCCTTTAGGTCAATTTTTCAGGAGCGTCAGGTGATATTTCCAGCCCCTCATCTCCCACTGAGCCAGAGCCACGGTGCAGGTTACCTGGGGGTTTCAGCCTGGCTGCCCTTTTGTCTGCAGGACTCCGTGCGGAAGAACCTTTCTGTAACAAATTCACATCATGCTCCAGCAGAGGAGCAATAAGTAGGTTTTCTTTGTTTATTGAAGCCAGTAGGCATGCCTACATCAGAGGACAATCAGAGAAATGTTATCACCATGTTCCAGTCTTTAAAAGGTGGCTGCAAAGAAGATGGAGACTCCCTTTTTCCAATGAGTCACATGGAAAAGACAAGGGGTAATGGGTACAAGTTAGTCGTGGGGAGATTCCGACTGGGTACAAGAGGAAACTTTTTCACAATGTGAACAATCAGCCATTGGAATAATCTCCCCAGGGAAGCGGTGGATTCCCCAACACTGGACACTTTTAAGACTCAGCTGGACAGAGTGCCCGGCCATCTTGTCTAGACCCTGCTTTTGCCAAGAAAGGTCAGACCAGATGATCCTTGAGGTCCCTTCCAACCTGGTATTCTAGGATTCTATGAAACCCATTTTGCGAGCTGTCTGCGGGGTACTCTTCCAAATGCAGGAGGCTGCTGAGCTGCAGAGGTTCTTCATCTGCAGCAGCCCTGGAGGAGCCCCTAGAGATCCTAAGCTCTGAAGGTTGCCTAGATTTCCCAGAATGGGAACTCAGGAAGATAAGCTGTCCTTTTAATCTTAATTTTTTAATTAAAGAGGTTGATGACATAAGCTATTATGATTGCCAGTGATGAGTTGTGAGCCAGTAAAAGATTGGATTCAAATTTGAATCCTTTATAGCTCAGACCTATCTTTCTGGTCTCTGAAATGATGCGTGCATTTTTATTTCTCACTTTCTTCAGGCACATAAAAGTATTTCACCCTGGAACACAGCAAGTACAATGTGATGAGACCACATTGTTTCATGAGATGGAAACCTGTGTAACCTCAAGTGATCCCCACTGAAGTTAAAACAGACACAGAAGACCACATTTTCATTAACTAGTGCATATACACATATTTTACAATGGTACTTTGAGTTTGGAAGCAGGTGCCCATCTGCAAGGTAGGGACATCTTGTTAGCAGATGTTCTTTGTCCGAGAGGTTGAACTTATTCTAATGACAGTACTTTTATTTTTTTTACATTTGCGAGACAGAGAACTAACATAAAGGCACAGCAGCTATTATATCAGTAGCAAATTGTTTTTTTAGTTGAAAATACTGTATAAAGATAAATCATTTTTATATTGCAGTCAGATTTGCCCAGCAAGGTGGTATTTGGAACCTGTTTATGTAAGTAGCTGTTTCCTAGTGTTCTAGGGAATTCATGAATGCAAAGCATATAGATAAAATCCCATTCTGTGGGTGCTTTTGTTCAGCAAAGTTGTCAGATGTCTGTTAAAAGGAAATAACACTTGTATAGCAGGTTTTCACAGATGTAGTGTGTGAAAATTATTATTAAAACATTGCTAAGGTATTTCCAGCAGAAAGAATAGGGAATGATTTGTGAAATTATTATTTTGTGGCCAAAACACAAAGTTGGAATTTGAATTTAGCTGTATGTGTGTTTTTCCTTTTGTGAGACTTCTAGATTGTCCACTGTGAAAGAAAATATTTCAAGATGTTTGTCTTGATAGCTGAATGCACTAATCCAGGGAAGTAAATAACAAAACCCCATAATGATATGGGACCACTGTGGCCACTCCTGATGGAAATGGGTTTTGTCTGTTTCCACTTTGCTGTGTCAGGCTAAACTCACTCCTCTCAGTTGGCTCAGGCTGCTGGAACACTTCTTATTTCCTATGTCAGGTATTTCTTGCTGGGGGAAGGAGACAGTCTACAGATCACACCAGAGGCAGGAGCAGTTCAGGAGAGCTCTTTGCATTCTGGCCATCCCTCACTTCCCAAGGAAATGGGAAGATGAACAGGATGCAGGGCTGAAACTCCTCTTCTGATGAAGGGCAGCAGTTGGGGATTTTCCTGATTTAAAGCTAAGCAAATGGGCTCTTTACATTGCTGAAATCTGTCTTTAAACAGGTAATGCAGAGCACTGTTGGCAGAACACACAGTTTGAGCTCTTAGGCTACAATAACCTGTGGGGGACCTTCTGGGCATGGATCAGGAGATGTCTGTTAAAGCTGGTGTTGCCACCACTCTCATGCTCTTCTTGCTGTAGTCAAAGCTTTAATTGCCACTCCTGTTCATGAAGATGGGTTATTGGCTTAAATGTCAGAGTCTTTTTTGTTGTTGTTGTTGGAGTGTGGAGGGGGACACATTTGTTTCTATCCCTTTCAGTCATGAAGAAACAGCTCTGAAGTTAACCTAAATGCATCCTAGAGATGAAAAGAACAAAGAACACCAAGACCATGGATTGAAAAAGAATATTTTTTTTCTTTCTTTCCTCCTTTTTTTTTTTTCTTTTTCCTTTGGTAAGCTAGTGCTGTGATTTTGCCTGGACTGATGGTTTTGAATGCTGGAGGTTGGCAAACAGGGGTCAATCTAAATAAATATCTACAATAAATAAATACAGCAAGCCTGATTAATACCCAAAGCATTTGTATTCCCAGACATACCCATAAACCAGCTCCACCCTGATTAATCAGGTCTGACTGTACTTTGTAATACTTACTATTTTTTAATTAAAATTGAGAGCTCTGACTGTCCAGAGTGCTACATGTGTGTTCTCTGAAAAATTACAACACAAGCAGAGGCCATTTTTTTCCTACTCCTGCTACAAATTTCATACTGAACTTAAAAGGCAATTTCAGGTGCAGCCGGATACTATCCATTATCTTTGCCTGTACTCCTAATCAGAGCAGCACAATCTGCCTCTAAAAACATTTGTTCTGAATGGCTGCTGTTTCTGAAAGCAGATGCTCTTGAAAATATAGCTGTCAATAGCTCCACTTACCAGTGTTTTCTTACAAAGAAATATTCCAGTTAAGGTTTACTTGGATTTAACTACATGCTTATGATTATGCTAGTGAGGTATAATATTTTTGCCTGTGTGCATGGAACAAATCAATAAGCCGCTGCTTCATGACCCTGGTTTTGCTTTTGCTCCTGCCTGTATAAATCAGGAAGATCTCTGCTCAGATGAGTAGTTACACCTGGCTAAAATTGCAGGAGATGAGACTCTATTCCTTTGTTTGAAGTAGAAGCAGGTTTTGGTACAGGGAATAAACAAGTACTTCATGGTTGCCTTCTCTCTGCACTCTGTTTTTTTTCCTTTTTTATTATTTGAACAAATAAGATTTTACTCATATATTACACCAAACCAATGACTCCATCTAGCTTCCCACAGCACACTTTTTTAGTACAGAATACTCCTTTTTTGTCTTGCTGAAGCACATATTTTCACATGATTTGCACTGATAATATAACTCCACTGAGTAGCTTGATAGAATATATCACTCTTCACAGTCTAGCAGTCCCCCTCCTTAAATAATGGAAGTGGTAGACTCCTGGTAGCTTGATTTTAAACATTTTAAATATATATAATGGTTTGCATACTGTGCAGTGATTTGTAAAATGTGAATGCCTACAAAAACCATGGTTACCAAGCATAACATTATCTTATTTTTACTTACACAACCAGTAAAACAGCTGGAGGTCTAAAATCACGGCCTGGCATTAAATGCATTACTACATTTTAACCATGCAGGATGAGGCTGTCCTTTCAATTGGGAGATAGGAAGAGAAAAAAAGTGTAGTGATTACTGGAAAATTAACACCTCCTATTTTAATAGACTGATTATACCAACAGCACTTAAATAGAAACCCTTCAACTGAAATGAATTGGAATTTTATCTATCTATCTAAAGAGTGAGAAAGGCACAAGTGGCTTTGAGCTACAGAAATCGTAGAATCAATCTTCAGACTGGAAAGGGAGTATTAGTGGAAGTGGAGTATTTTACTAATGGAAATTATGTCTTTTGTTTTAAGACCCACCTGTATGACACCATTTAAATTTTGGTTTTTTTTATTCATGTCCTTGAAAAAAGATCCATATCAACAGCTCTCTCCTAGTTTCCCTCTCTGACATCCATAATTGTAATCTACTTGCAATGAATTAAGCTATAAGCCATAAACCCAGGTCCCTGCAGCATGCCCACAAGGTTTAGGACTAGGTTTCCTCACCTCAAGTGATGTTACCAAGCCATCTCAGTAAACCTTCACAAAAGTGGTGTCAAAGGAGGACAATTTTGCTACTGCGCTTGGTGTTTCAGAAATAACTAAATTCTCTTCTGAAAACATGGCCTCACAGGCCTTGTTGAGATGTTCAAGCTCTCCTGGGATGTAGTTTCAGTGGGGATTTTTGTGTGGTGGGAGGCTGATGGGCGGCGAGGTGCTGAGCCCCTGTGGGGCAAGGGAGTTACCCCACTTCTGAAGAAAACCATCAGCGAACAGGACACCTGGAAGATTACAAAAGTGGGCAATGTGGCACAGCTCAAAGCGGAAGTTTCTCATAGTTAAAAATATGTCCTCAAATGTGTTCATTCATGAAAAGGGCCCAGAAATGAACATTTCTCTTTATTTCATCTGCTCTCACATGTCATGGTACCATGTCCCCTCTTGGATCCAGAAGTGCACTCCACCAAAATTGCCCCAGAGAGTTCCCAAATTCCTCAGATTTCAGGAGTCTGAGGGCTATCAACAATGCGGAGGAGTCACTCAGCACCTGATCAATGTGACTCCAATATCCGGTCAACGATGTAGGTGCAGATTGAAAACTGTCAGCACTTCCCAAATCAGCCCCAAGAAGCTGCATACTCTTCCCATAGGTAGATCTCTTCTTCCAACTATAAAGCCATTCATGGCATGCAGTGGCTGCAGTGAGAATAAATAGCATTCAGGTGACTCCTCCAACCCCAACAAAAGTACAAGGAAGGGTGGCCAGGAGCTGATATGCTGCTTCCTTGCTCTGCCTGTGCTGGGGAACAGGGGGAGGTTTGGCAAAATCTTACGCTTGTGACATTAGGAGATCAAGATCTGATTCATCTGCCTGATAAAGCTTTGAACAAGGTATGGGAGGAATAAAAAGAGTTTGATACTTGTCTCACAACATGAGTTTTACATCAGTGGTATTATTGGCTGTGTTTATGCAGGCAGCCAAGCCAGGTCTCAGACTCCACAAAGTCCATTAAAACCAGCTTGTGCACCCTCCTGCAAAGCCTCCTGGTTTGCTTGCCTGATGTGTGCTCAAACGGCTGTACCAATCGCACACTCCCGATGCCCCTGAGCACCAGCACCCTCCCAGCATGAGCCCCCAGCTCCCAGCCCTAGGGTCCCTGGGGCGGAGGAGAGCCCTTCCCCTCTCCCAGGCTGCCAAACCAAAGGCACGGAGGGAGGGAGGGCTGTGGTATCACCTGCCCCAGCTCCTTCGGTGTTGCCCTGGATGACAGCGAGAGTCCATACTCTGGTGTGGACATGGTCATCCTGGGCACTGAATACCTCTGCTGTGTGCTTAAGGAGCCAGGTTAGGAGCTTAGCCAGGGCAAAGAGCAATGTCATGGCTCCCCAAGAGCAACACAGACCTACCCCAGACAAAAAGGTTCTCTTCTTGGGGATCCGACAGTGCCTTTACTTACGGCACAGATATTGCAAAGGGGAGGCTGTGGCCGCAATGGCACAGCATCCTGGAGTCAAAAATTGTTTACTTTGGAGAGGATCAGAGAAGGACACAGATTATACAACCAAAAGGAAGAATGTGGCAAGTTAATAGCGCTGGCAAATAACAGAGGAAAAAAATCTGCACTTTTATTCAAAGAAGAAAATGAGCATTGTAGTAAATATGCAGACAATCCACACCAAGTACAAATCTGGTTTCTGTGTGTAAATGTGTGGTCTAGCTGCAATCTTTATGGAAGCTGTTTCAACTTCAAATGAATATAGTATTTCTGAAATAGTTTAAATGAATGTGATCTGTCTATGAAAGGAAACAATGGCTGTAGTAAACAAGCAAATATGTTTTCAATAGCTGATTGAGAAGGAAGCTGAATATTTCATCAAAGGAGGACTAAGGGTGGGATTTCCGATGTTACACCTGTCCAGCATTTGTGTTCAGTGGGTACAGGGGTGGGTTTGCAGCTCACGAAGAACACGTCAGCCTTGCCCACTCCAAAGTCAGGGATGGACACTTGCTTTTAGCAATTTCCAGCCATATCAATGAGAATGAGTTCAAAAGTAGGGATCAGCTGCATGCCTTCAAAATGAAAAGCCTATGCATTCCATGCAGTTCAGATGTGGTTTCACTTTTTTAGCACTTGGTCCTTGTCCTTACCCTTACGACACACTGCCTCAAAAGGACAAGGTACCTATCTGTATTACAGAAGAGCTTGGTAGGGTGGCCCGGCTCTCCTGCCCTGGCTACCCCCTTTCAGGTTTTGCGTGTGCCGTGAGCATAGATAGCACACCGCAGGGAGGAAAGCTGCCCTCGCGTGGGTTGAGCCGAATTCAGTGCCACCGTCTGCGGTATGTGAGTTTTGTGCGGTTTCCTCCGCCGCCAGCTCCCTCGAGCGCGGGCTCAAACCCGCAGCTGTGGCAAAGTTTAAGCTGCTTTTCCCAACTGCACCCGAGTTTGCACTCTGCAGTGAAGCACCACTTGAGGAAGGGGAGGGTGGGAGAGTAGGACAGCCCCTTGTCCAGCCTGCTCTTTCTGCGTCGTTTTTCATGTAGAGGTCAGTATTTGCTCCAAACTTTGCTCTCGGAGCGAGGGTGTCTGTCCGGGCATAACCGCTGCTCAGCTGCCCTCTGTGTCCTGCCGGAGGAGCCAGGGCACCCCGCTGCCCTGCAAAATGCACAGCCAGCACCAGGAAATCCTGGGGGCTAGCACCTTCGGCACAGCTGCGTGGGAGGTGAAGTCGGCACAGCAAGCAAAGCACAATGTTTTACTTTTAAAACAGAAAAGAAGGATCCTACAAACATGCACGGTGGCGCCATTAATGTTGCAAGGACTTGCTAATTACTTACACGTTCCTGACTTACAAGCATGTGATTTTTTTGTAGCCTTCACTTTTCAGTGGTGTTATTTTTGCACTTTTTTTTTTTTTTTAGGTTGATGAAGAAGGAGCCGGCTTACTGTCTGCTCCCAATTAGCTGTTTAGCCCTTGACTCACAATTGAAAGGCTTATGCGACTTAGAAAGTCCCACAGATGTTGCCAGAGGAACCTCAACGGCTTCTCTCACCATACCTAGTGGGGATGTGGATTTACAAACACACTTTAAGGAGTTTACTTTGAGGCTGAGCAGTTTTTATTTAAAAGCTCTGCAAATCCAAAAGATTTCATAGGTTCCTTCTCCTCAAGTTTCTACAGAAGAGCTTGTAAATGCCTTGGACCAAATAGCTGTGCAGTTAATGAACTGTGCATACACAGGCACTCTGTCCAGCTATGAATTCACACTTAATAGCTTAACAAAGATGTCCGGCTTCATATGTTTTTCATTCTTTTTAAAATAGTGATAGGCTTGTCAATTAAATCCATCTTTAAAATAGATTTTACCAAACATATGTACTGCCCATTGAGATTCGTTTAAGGCTATCCTTTCAACATGCTTTTTCAAGAGGAATAAACTGCCCAATATTCTATTATAATCAGTGGATTTTTTTTTTTCAACTTTCCTAAGTACCAAACATCTGACAGGATACTGTAAAACCCTCTGGAGAAGTTTTTCTTTTACAGAGAGACCAGTGTGAAAGTCTTCAGTCTGCGATACACATAAGGCTAGATTTTCAAAAGGATATGCTGCTGCCTCGATTTGTGGACTTCAACCCAAGATACTCAAAGTATGATTCAGGGATGCTGAGCAAACATAACTCCTATGGACTCCAGCCAGAATTTATCCTGTTCGCCACTGCTGCAAATCAAGCTCTGCATTGCTAAGGGGACCAGAGAGCATTTCTTGAATAGTTTTTACTTCCAATATTTCCTTACTGTGGAAATAGGCTTAAGTGATACTTGATGGTATTCAAAGATGACACAGCTCATAAAGCTGAAAAAAGAAGCAAAACTCAGGTGGTGAAAATTCACCTCAGTGCGTGAGAAAGAGGAGGGGGAGAGTTTGTGAGTGAAACCTTGAGTCTTTGAAAAGGAGACAGATGGTTTTCATATACTGGTATGAATATTACAAGCTTCAGGTGTCCCAAAATGCTGTGAAAAGAAACTTTAGAAGTTGGTGGCAAATAATATGTCCAGAGGTATCCAGGAAAACAATGTCTTTTGCTTCTGCTACAGGTAATTTGGGGAAACCTTTCCAGACTTCCTTTTCTTGAGAAAAAACTCTTTGCTGAGTATGAGAGGCATGAAGAGAAGCTCATTCTGTCATAAAATGCTACACGTCTCGAAGTATTTTTACTGTTTATTTTCAATATTGCTGGATTATGCCCCCCTTACCATCTCCCCCCCCAAACCTGCCCCCTCCATTCCTTTCTATAACTTTTAATCAGAGCCTTCATTTCCCCCAAGCAGGCAGTCCTTAATTACATTTTACAGACACAGCAATGCAGCACAAGCTGGTCAAAACAGCTGTGGGAAAGTTTCTGCTTTGAAGGAAATATTACTGATGAGGATAATTTTGTGGCCAAATGGAGTTTTCCTTCATTTGTATTAACACAGTATCTTCTATATCCTCCCAGCCAGTTTCCATATGTACGACTAGGCAGCGTTTCTTCCTAGTAACATAGTTTCTGTTGTGGCTTTCTGCATTTTCAATTTTGTGAGCCAATGTTCAAACATGGATATTTATTGCTCAGATTCTGAAGACCATAGCGGGATGTTTGGTACCCAAATATCACGAAAGGTCTCTGTAAATTCACTTAAATTTACTAATATATATTCTTCTATGGGATACAGGGCAAAACATTCACAAAAACAGAAGTTCACAAATCGTAATTTAGACTTTTCAAAAACTTAGGACACCCAGTGGCTCTCACTTGGAATAAAGAAAATACCAGGAGTCCTACACTCACGCAAGGTGACCTGTGGCTGTATTTCACTGCGGTCTTGGTCAGGCTTCCCTGATATGTCATTGATGCTGTTTCTTTAAAGTATTGCTGCCAGCTGACTTGTGGCTAAATGGGGTCTTATGACAGTTCAGTCTAGTTAGCCTTGGAAACCTGTTTGACCTGAGCTCAACCACCAAGCTCGAGATGGCGTTGGCTTGTATTTGCTGCAGTATGAATCTGCCCCAGAAGACATGCAGAGTAATGCATTTGTAAGCATTTTCCCAGCAAACAATGCAATGTGTCATTATCCTCTCATGCCAGCTTTACTGTGGTGTAGGCCTGCTTTCTTACCCGGGGTTATTTGTCATTTACATGGCTACAGGAGAGTATACTGCAAGACTGTAAGGGTTAAGGGTTCGTGAGAGAACACAGAATAAACGTTGAATCACAGGAGTGTGATTGCTGAGCTAATGTTTGCAAAGCATCCTTTCTTAGCACAGCTCTTTTTTTTCTCTCTATAAAATAATTTCCTATAGCAGAACTGTGATGTGTAAAGATATGTATTTAATAATTTGTGTTTATTAAAATGTTCTTTTCACATTTCTTTTATGCCTCCGTTATTAGATCTTTTGTTGGATGTTATTGGATGTTATTCAGCTCTCAAGGGATCTTGGACATTTTCCCAAGTAATTTATCGAAATCTCTGAATTTTGCAGGTCCTGTTTTGTTCTCATGATGCTCACTTTTTTGAGCATCGTTCTTTTTCACTTTTTATCATGTAGCATTGTAAGTCTATTATATTAGTAATGAAAGATGAAACCACAGGACTCCACTCTATTCCAGATAATGACTGATACTTCTTCTCACTTGTCTGTGCTACATTATAGTGTCATAGCTTTCCTTTATAGCCAATAATATTTTTCATTATTGCACCATCCACAGCACAGAACTATAGGGGTTTATTCAGATTCTAACAAAATTTTCCTGAAGTAAATCCATATCTAAAACCAGCATTCATTTTCTCTTTCTTTTTCTTGCTATGTAGTAGAAGGTAACACACTGATTTCTCTTAGACCTCATATTGATTTTACAGGTGCTCAAAGACGTCATCAACAGATATTAAAGAAGATACATCAGAAAAAAGAAGAGGCCAAGGTACAGTGCTGCTCAGGGGCTACAAAAGTTTTAGCTCTGTGCCCTGGTGTCAAGGGGTTTAAATGTAAATTTGACAGTAAAGAATGGATGGGGGGGTCAGTGGCTTTGGGCCAAAATCCTCCCCAGGTGAGCCAGTGGAGGCTGCCCAGGTGTCAGGCACAGCTGCCTCCCATCTAGCGCAATCAGCTGCTGTAGTTAAGGCAGAACCTGTGGCTAGTTAGTGGCTTTTCTTTTCTTCTCCCTTTCCCTGCCATCAGGTCTGCTTGTTTTGTGCCTTGGTGTATGACTGTTGCTTTCTTCTCCTTAGTGGTGCCCCTACTTGCCTGGGCTGCTTTTGCTTTGGTGGCTTGCAGCAGAACCAAGCTGAACTCTCTGGCAGAGCTCTGTGGTGGTTTTAGGGTGCACTTGTGTGCTGAAGGTATAATTTCTGGAGGCAAACATGGTCCACTTTTATCTGGAGAGACTCTTACAGTTCCCGAGCAGACAGGAGTCCATAAGCTGTCCAAAGTCCTTAAAGTCCAAGGGGCTCCTTCCTGACCCACAGCTGTGTATTAAAAGATGCTGTGGTGGAGCACAGGGATATCCTTCAGAGGAGGGTTTGTTGGAGCTTTGAAACTATGTGGTGAGTAACTTTAATTTCTTGTATTGGGTGTTCCCACACAGATAATGTGTGAAGGCTGTCTGTTTCCTCCTGTAGGAGTGAGCCAGGGGAAATATGTGTGTGCAGGGAACCCCCTGCTTTCCCCAAAGTGGAGCTGTGGAAAGGATGAATTTCTTTGGGAACTAAAAATGCATTTAGCGGTTGCAGTAACTAAAATAAGTAACTTGCTTAACATGTTCCCTGCTAAATTTTTTTTATTTCTGTTAATAACCAGTTTTTTCTTAACTGAATTTTATATTGTGAAATGAAAAACTCTGGAACTGCCTTTAAAGGTGTTTCTGTAGCCCAGCAGTACAGGTTGTCTGTTCAGGGATTCCTCATTCCCTGGGGCCTGCCTCTTGCCCCTGTGGGGATAATGTGGGATTGAATTTCTTCAAGTCCAAAAGGCACTGAACCCAACTTCCACTTTTGTGTAATTGCCAGGCTACTAAATAGCAGCTTTAAAAAAATCCAGCCCCCCAAGCCCTCCCTTTCACTAGATTTTCACTGAACAGGCCCCCTCCCAACCCTGCAATAGCTTCCAGCAGCAGGTTGGTGGGCTGGAGCAGGGGTGATGTGCTTGTGCTGGAGGTAACTGCTAGCCTTGGTCCCTGGTCGGCAGGCTGCGAATCAGCACAAGGAGCAAACTGAGGGGGACAGGAGGTCCCAGACAAAGTTTCTTGTCTTTGCTCACCATGCATGTCTTGTTTCTCTCTTGCTCTCTCTGCCAGTGGCTTATTTTGCAAAGGAGCAGCTGGAAGCAGAGGGCAGTTGTTGATGGCTTAAGACTTCTGCTTGTTGTGCACAGGGTGCAAAGACCCAACTGTAGTTTACACAAGTACCTGCCATTGCTTATGGTTATGTAAAATAGGGATGAATATCTAAACCCAGGATCAAAAACCTCCTACACATGAATGAGTCTATTAAGGGGGAAAGAAAACAAGGCAGAGCTGTGCCAGTGAAAGCACGGATCGCTTCACATTTTGGTTTGTGGAAGAGCTGGAAGTAAAGATAAACAGTGAAAACATATGGTATTTCTCAACCACCAGGTCAGTGGGGAAAGTGATCATGGAAAAAAAATATTCCCCTCCTCCTCCTCTCTATGCATGCAGACACAGAAAAATCCACTTAACTGCAAGGAGATGCCAGGCAGGATTTTGAGGATGGCTTTAATGAAAGAGAAGGAGAAACTATTGTTTAATGGGCAGTGACTCAAGCTGCCTAAGCACACCACATGTGCTGCAGGCGGCAGCCAAAAGGACGAGTGGCCTGTTATTCCTCTCCTATGGCAGGCTTGGCTGGATGAATGAAGAAGATGCATTAATTATCTGAAGGGGGGAACCATCCTCCTTGGAAAGCATGTATATTTTTGGAATGCCTCCGCTGACTTCAGATGGCTTGGGGATTGAAACTGCTGTGCTCAGAGAAAGTCCTCTTGGTATTGTGTCACCAGGTGTGGGTTAGCCCTCCCATCTTGGAGAGGTGGCATGGGAGACAGGCTGACACAAGGAGCTGGCATCTGCTTCTGCCACTATTCAGACCGAGAGCTGCAGGATGTGTTTTTACTGCACGCAGCTATTTCTTCCCCCTTATGCAAAGAGGGGTTGCAGGCATAGTCAGCAATAGTGGTGCAAAACCTTCGCAGCAAAATGCCATATTTACATACACATGTGTATGTGCCTGACTCTACTCTGCAACCTGGGTAGTGGCTTCCCGCATGCCTGGGAGTGACTCTTGTACGTTTGTAGATGGAAAAAAAATACTGCTGTTGGTGCACTTTGTTTAGAGGGAACGAACACCTGAGTATTGCATACAAAGGAGGAGCTGTGATCTCAAACAACTTGTTTATGACACTCTAAACCAAAGTGGATGTAGGATGTGCTGGTGACTTTTCACATTGCTGGGTAGTAATGGATTATAGTTGTGCTTCCCCAGTGCTGGCTATGGACCACAGAGAGTGGTTGAAATATTGGGGTAGTTCTTGTTATGTGGAAGCGTGCCCTTTCTCACTGCTTTCCTCCCTGACCGGTTGCCTTTGCTCCCCAACCTGACTTACACCTCTGTCTCCTCCTTCAGTTACCATCCTATGCAAAACTGCCCCAGCAGCACTTTTCTTCCCATGCCTCCCCTGAGAAACTTCACCTCCTAACATCTATGAAGACTGCAGCTGTGAGAAAGCTAGGATTTCTGTACGTTTGCTGCAAGGGCCAGAAGCCATCCAGATTACTAAACTTTCCAACACAGCCCCTCTAATAGCATTTATACACAGTAAAATTCCTTATTACAAATGAGGATTTTAATTCTAAGCTTAGCTTGATAGAATGTAATTTAAAGCCATTTAGGATGGCTTAGCCTTCAAAGCAAACTCAAGATTGCTTAATTAGTCATGCAAGCCGCTGAATGCTGCCCATAACGCAAAACAACTAAAGTATTTATTAGTTTTAGAGCTAAGTTAAGCCTTGCTTGTTCTAAGTTTTCAATAAAGTGCATCAAGTGTTAAGCACATCTTGCTTTTTTCCTAATCTTCCAATGCTCAGTAAATTTTATTTGTGAATAAAAGGGTAGCCCAAGTGTTGCAAGATGTAGAATGAAAACCAAATTGAATCGGTTCTTGTATGCGTTAGAGGAAATAGTGGTAGTAGCAGTGCTTGAGATGTTCCAAAATTTATTTTTCCAAACTGTCTTCAAAACAAATGCAAGCCAGCCCAGACCTTGTTTTGTGGCTTCTGAGTGTTTTTTTTTTTCTATTTCCTAAACTTTCTGAAACAAGGTGTGCTAAGAAAAAGTCCAAGTAAGTAGCCCCATTGAAGTTGCAAAATGCAGCAAGAAAGTAGTGAATAAATTTGTGTGGTACAGAAAGCAAATGGTCTCTCTCCATGGTTCTTTTAATAATGGGCTGGCCAGAGTTTCAGGGTTTAAATTGGAACCATTTTTGACAGAGTCAATACAGAGACTGTTTGGCGTTGTGGCATTTCTTGTTGCTTCTTTCTATTATTTTGATCCATGAATGTCTGACCTGGATCAGGAGCATTGCTCAGAGCTGGGTTATCCCTGGTTTATAGAAGTAACATCACAGCCCTCTGACTTGGGGGACTGGGACACAAACTGATTTGTACATTAAGAAGGGTTGGTGTTGGGTTTGATCTACGGCTTCAGTAACCTGTGGTGGGGTACTGTCTGGAGAGTTGTCTGGGATTTGTTATGAGGACGGAAGTTCTTAACCATGACTCTAGGACTGACCAGCCTTAAGATATCTCCCAGAGAGAAGCCTCTCCCAAGTAGCAATATTTTGTGTCTAGATGTGAGGCCGAATATCCATTGATATCAGCCAGGCAAATGGAAAAAGACCAGGGGAAGACAGACTGAGAACTAGCGTGAGCGTATATATCTCTAGGAAAGGCATGCAGTCTTCAGTAATGGCTCTTCAAGCAAAATTGAGATTATTAGATGGGTTTAGACTCATCAGAAGGGTTTGACTCTTCTGCCTCCATGGACTCTTACCTTGCAGGAGAGCCTGTAATGCTTGTGTGGTGCTAGAAATGCAAAGGGTTGAAGCTTGAGTCATGCTGATATAGGATTTAGCCATTGTATGTCTGATTGATCTGTAAAATGTTTGACTTTTTGCCCAAGAGCCTAAATCTGGGCAACAGTATGTCTCTGCACTCTTTTGTATAGAGAGAAATCTCTCTGCCAAATTTGAAAGAAATCTTGTCAGCAGTGCTGGGGACAAGGTTTCACCCACATGACCTCTGTTCTGGGCTGCCTTGAATTAACTGGTGAGGTGAAATTGTTGCCAAAATGTTTTTCAAATATTCTGCAACTCATGGGTGGGGGGGAAAGAGGGTTCTTTCTCTTACTAACTACTTTTGATTCTCTTCCATACCTCGGATATTTTCTTGGTCGTAGCAGTCAGCTTTTTACAGGTGAATTGTTTTCTGGATTCTGTTGATGTTTACAGTGAATTATGTTCCTGCTACCAGTAACAACAGCAGGAAATGTGTTACTTTCCTCCATGAAAATCAAGCCTAAAATAACAAATATCCCATAACAAATTAGCTGCATCATTGAGAGTGGATTTATGGGGCTGTTGTTTGGAAGCAGTATTTTTGCTTTTATGACTTTTTTTCAGGATAGTGATAAAATAGGACCGTTAGACAACTGTTGTGGTTATTTGTTCCCTGCTTTCACAACTGTCCTACTTTAGTACCTCTTCTTTCTCTAGTAAAAAACCCTCTTATTGGTCTATGGAAAAAGGAAGTATAGAAGGGCTATTGTAGAAGAAACTAATGTTATACAAAGAAAAGCTCACCTGTAGGAAGAAACGAGCACCGCCTTAAGCAGCAGAGTAGTTTTGGAGGCAATGTTCTTGTGACACATGCAAAGCATACAGCCAAGGTATTTGGTTTGCTGGGCTGCTTGTGTTGGCTTGTTCTGGTCAGGATTTAGGCACTGCCAAAATCTGGGGGTTGTTCTTGACTTTAGGGCATGCAGGACATGTCTTCACTTCTTTTGGGGGCTTTTAGAGCCTTTGGGTTGTGAAATAATCCCTGGTTAAAGCAAGACATTGCTGGTAAGGTTGCCTAAGGCTCTGGCAGCCCAGAATACCTGGCCACACAGCATCTTACCCAAGAAAAGAGGGCTCTGCTAGGACTGTGCCTGTGACTGGGCAAAGTTTGCTCAAACCTGTGACTTCTCATGGAAATGGCCAGATCTGATGAGGTGCAGTTCTCCAGCACAAGTGTTTGGAAAAATCCACTGTTTTCTCTACCTTGGAGGGATAACTGCAAAGCAAAGGCTTGGAAAGGCTGTTGGGTATCTTTTGAGAAGATGCTCCTATATAAGGACAAACTGTTACAACTCTATTGCTTGTTGATTTCTTGTCATGTGAAATGTTAGTTTCTGTGGTGAATGAGAGAAACTCTTACACATTATCAGTCTTTAAGTTACTCTGCCTAAGGCTTTGGTAATTTAACTTCATTCTCTTTCAAAGTTTTCCTTTTTTTCCTTCTTGGTTTTTAAACTTGAAACTTAAGGGCGGGGGGGGGGAACCCCCAAACCTTTCCAAATCTGCCCCCACTCCCTCAGGAGATGCTCTTCTGAAGTGTAAATGCTCAATTATGCAAAGATAAGAACATGAGAAACTTTGGAAAGCAAAAAAAACCCGTTACCTTGATTAATGAGTAAAGCTGTGTTAATAATGGATTTTTAATCTCATGGCCAAACCAAGGAAGGGATGGGGGAGGGGAAATAATCTAATCTAACTGGAAGTAGCACTTGCATAAAGCAAGAATTAACAGCAGAGACAGAAGAGAAATTCAGGCGGCTGGGAACTCTCCTCATTTCTGAAGTCTTTCTTCTGGTCTCTTCCCACCTTTCCTGTGGCAAAGGGGATTCAGTGAGAACAGACCTGTGCAAGGATATGGTGCAGTCAGTCTCAGGACAGGCGGCTGGAGAGGGACGTTATCCTTTCCTGCCAGTAGAGGTGGAGATCAAGGCTGTTCTTCCTCTAGGAGCTGCAGCCAGTTTCTGTACTAAAGACCATGCACAATGTTAGGCCAAGCTGCACCTGTGTCGCTGCAGACAAGGCATGCTGCAGGCTGCATTTTTCCCAGTGGAAGTGCCACAAGGGAGTATTTTGGAAGGTATTATTCAGGGGACAAAAGATGCGAGGAAGAGATAACTTGGTTTCACTAATTTTGGCTCTTCTGTGACATACACCGTGCTTTAAAAGCACGCATGTGTAAGCATGCCCCAGGGTATCCTTATGTACAGAACCTTGTACGTATAAAAAATTAAATGTGGCCATCTTGACCACTTCTGACTGCCTCTAAGGCTCTTAGGATAATGTCAGCATTTATTTTTAAACTTTTTTCCTAATCAGAATTTTTTCAGTTTAAGTAGTATGATCTAAATCTTGATATCAACTAGATACTGGAATTAAGTATGCTTTTCAATATAATACTTCCTGAAAGTTGCTAGATAAGTCCGGTAGGAGGGATGATTTTGGTCATGAAAAGCAATAACTTCATTAGAACAAGCTTTGTTACGGAGTTTTTATTGTTTAGACAACACAAACCATGCTTTCAACATGCAGGTATGAGATACTTCTAGAGTCTGGTATTTGAGCTAGTACCATTTATCATGCTGTCAGCTTCAGGTCTGAGCAGATTAAGTGTGTGGTATAATGCTGGGACATTAAGGCGGAAGAAGTCTTCCAGGACTGCAACAAGAATTTATATGTTCCTGGTGCTAAGTGCCTCCTCCCTCCCTGACTACACTTTACAGATGGGTTTACCCTTTGCAGTGATTCTCTTTCTTGCTCATCCTTCTGCCTTTGCATGTTTCTCTTCAGATTATCTCTTTTTGTTTGATTACATTGCAGAGTGTGCTAGCATCTCCTGTTATTTTTCTATGTCTTGTAACTGATGTCCTGCATAACTTGTTTTTTGGCGTAGTTTGTCCTGCATAAGTTATGTTTTGTTTGCTAATGTCACTGGTGAAGGAGATTAATTGCAGAAATACCATGATGCTCCATTTTGAACCACAAGTATCTGCAGGTGCCTGTCTCTTTATGGGAAATTGTTTATTAGCTCATTAATGGTGTGTTCTGATTTTTAAAAAACATTTTCTGTTAAAATGGACATGACACTTTCTAAGATTTAGAAAACTGCATCCATTACTCTTGCATGAAGTCATCCATACTAAGGAGGCCTCTATTAAGGATACCTTGTTTGTATCCAGTTCAGCCACTGAAGCCTAACCACATTCAGTTTGATACATGAGCTGATCAAAATGCTGTGTGCATCATTTGAAGTGTGCCTGCTGCAGACCCCACCATCCTACAGCATGTTCTGTGTTCTGCAGGATCCCCGTCACCAACTTTGCAGGTTTGAAATCCCTTAAGAGAGAAAATCGCCCCATGTCAGAGTTTTAATTGATTTTTAAATCAGTCTCTTGATGTGCACAAGCTAACCACTCGCTTCTCCAGGCAAAGGACCTGATGGTTATCACTTACTCGATTACATATCAGTGAGACTACACTCAAAGTGAAGTTGATTTTGATTCTCAGGCCCAGAGAAACAAAGATAATTGTAACTTGTAGCAGCCTGTTGACCATAATGCCCACAGAGTTCAGTTGCAAAGGTCTGTTCTGGACTGGAATTTCCTCTAGATGCTGCAGTGATGGAGACCAAGGGATTGAATCTATCTTAGTGTGCTGAAAAGCATAGAACTCTCCAAATAATTCACAATAGAGCTTAAATGCTAAAGGACCAGGTATTTAAGACTATTTTAATATAGCTAACACTTTGGGGTGTTTAATGTCTAAATAAATTAATCTTCTGTCTTCTGATAATTGTTTTTGAGGTGACTTGTTGCGCTCTAAACCTAGAGGTACCTGTGTCAGGGGTCTTAGACTGGGCTTGGCTGAGTCCTGTGATCACCTGTTCTTTGTATTTTCCCTGTCTTCCAATAACTAAACATCCCCCTACCGGCCTTCAAACCCTGTACTGAGGAACCTGATGGGCTCCATGAAATGTAGTTTAGGTTTGTTTTTATTTGAATGCTTTGTAAGTGCTTGGGTGCCTGGGACAGCTGTGCAATGGGAGCTGCCTTCCAGGGGGAAGGGTTTGAAGCCTGCTATTTTTGTCAAACCATGAATAATATACAGGTGTCAACATATTTTTTTATAAGCCGAGTTACAGTTGTCGTACAGTTTCATATAAAGAACACTCACAAAGCATTCAATAGGGTGGACTCTTTAATGGGCTTTTACTGCTCTGCAAGGAAGGAATATAAAATCAAAATCACAAAGGAGAAGTTTTGAAATGCTTAAAAATAATTGAACCAAAGTGTTGTCCAGCATTTATTGAACTTTGGACTGGAAAAGCAATGCCACCCTTCTCCCCACCCCACCCCTCCTGCTTTGTCTTCTGAGTTTTCTGTGAGTTCCAGTACCTCTGGAAGTGCCTTTTAGTGGTAACAGAAAAATAAACTAAAATGTTATGGAGGGAGTTTGTCTCATCAGTGTAATGGGAGTGAAGTTTACAGTAAAGTAAAGGTTTTCATCTATTCAAGTAATCTGAATAATGCACAGCCCTCTGAATTAATAGGCAGGAAGTCAATCAAATTATTCTGTTAACTTTATAAACCTCAAAGTGTGGCTTGAGTGGATAAAGAATGTCAGCAGAGCTTGAGTGGCATTTAGCAATACAAGATTAATTTGGAATTGTGTGTTTAAAGGGCAGTAATTTTACTGTGCACAACATAGTTCACTTTCCTGCAGCAGGTTTGTCTCTTTGGAGGAGATGCAAAACTGAAGTTGGGCTTTTCCTGTGGTGCCAGTGTGGGATCTACCTGTATTTTTGTGATAAAGTCTGTTGGTTAAGGCATTCTTCACTTTACTGCTGCTGCACCTCAGCAAGTGATCACAGATGAAGGGTTTACATGTCATTTCACAAATGCTGAGATTCCTTGAGATATATGTTGCTATTTGTAGTCCCAAAATCATTGGTTATCAGCTGTAATCAGTTAAGGAATTAAATGGTAATCACCTGAAAGTATTAAAATGGAGGTTGATCAACAATAATATAGTGGTGAACAAGGAAGTGAATGCAATTTGTTAAGATCAATGAGCTGAAGATCTTGTAGATATCAGGCCACTGGAATTTAGCTTGTTTGCCTATCTTCTCCCTGTAAGGTTTTAATTTTCTGATGCCCTTTTGTCAGGTCTGATAATATCTTTAAAGCAGGACTCATTTATGGCCTGACTGGTAAAGCAAAGCAGTATTATTGATTTCTTTCTTCTCTTGAACACTAGGGTGTGTCTGGCAACCTGAGGCATTCGTAACTTCCAGCATCTGAACAGGTAGCTAAGGCCAGAGGCTGGGTTTGCCCTTGAGCCCTCTTTTAACCTTGCCCTCTGTATGAGCTTTTAAATAAAGCTGGCAAAAAATAATTTCTTGGACCTTTGCAGTACATATAGGCTCAGGACAGAAGTCAGGCTGCAGTACTTGTAGGCTCAGGATGGAGAGGTTTATCAGCAGAGCAGGTAAGCCTTGTCCTGCATGGGCTGAAGTAGGTGACCCTGCTGTTACCTGCCCACCCTCGGTCCCACCAGTGCCTGGCAGGCATGGGGTGAAATGCATAACTGTAAATGATAAGCCAAACTGAACGCAATGCAAGAAAATTCATGTGCCAACTGTAGGTTTAGGAGTGTCAAGGTTTCCAATTAAAAGGTGAGGCCAGGATGGGATGTTGTGAGTTTGCCTTTACATTTTTATCTACATACAAACTAACTGGAAAAGGTCAGAGGCTTTGTAGCTAATCTCGGAACAAATGTTCCCCCCCAAATCTTTTGAGTTGGAAGACTGAGGGTAGATTTTATACTCTCTCTGAGGATGACTAATCAACTTTTGGTTCTCGAAGATATAATGTTTTTTTTATATTGTCACACAACCTCTAAAGAAAATAAGTTATTCCTTAAAAAAAAAAATCAGGTAGCAGTGAATGCTAACATACGAAATATTAGCCCACAAAACTTAACTCCTTGGTCGTGAAGTCCTTGCTCATGTATTATCTTCTGGATTCCAATGGTAGTAACAAGAGGTTTTCAGGCTCTTTATAACTATGTTGCATGTGGTGATCTGTCAAGCAAGCCAGAAAATTAATTTCTATTGACAGTATAGTCAAAACAGACATTTGCTCTCTGAAATGCCAAAGACCACCTCAGTTAATTGGGTGCCTCCTGAAGAATAAATACCTGAGTACTGCGAATGCAGCAGAAGCACTATCTAAATGTTGGTTAAGTGGGAGGAAAATCCATGTTGCTACATTCACCCCAGTGGTGCCGGCCAAGTTTGAAAAGTTCTGTCTTGTACCGTGCAGTTTCTTTTTTATAATGAATTTTCCTGTAACTCTTAATGCAGTGCCACTTGATGTCTTATTGATTTCATCCTGTATTTATTAATTCAGGGAACTTTAAGACACATTTATCCTGGGCTTGTACTCTGATCTAGATCTAGTAAACTGACTATAGACTTTCACAGCTTTAAGCACGTGAGTAGATCCAGTTACAGGACTTCAAACTATTTTTTATTAGATCTAGACTAATTTCACTCTTGATTAACTGTAGACAGTAAAAACAAGATGATAGACAAAAAGGCTTTGTAAAATAAATATTGGGCATTGCTGCTGTGCAGAGGTATGAACCCCTGAGAAGTACAAAAGGCAGTGTTGCGCTATTCACCTGGGGCGGGTTAGTCTATTTGTCCTTGCTTAGGGTTGGAGGTAAAATTCCCCTGTAATTTTACATCAGCAAGGTAGGTTACAGCAACCCAATACCAGTATAAGCTAATAATGGTCTGGAGCAAGGAACAGTGGGTCAAATGGTGGTGGGGTACAGGACAAGAGCAGGGAAACGTAAATAAGACAGTGAGGGGCGGGGCAGGAAATGACCTAGCATAATATGTGACACCCCTTATCCAGCATGGAAAAAGAATAAAAATTGGTTCAGATCCTGGAAGAAATCTTCCTCCAATGCAATTAGCTCAGAATTGCTTATCACATGTGATTTGCTGTTCTCATGCAACTGAGGTAACTTCCAGGCTTGTCCCTTGCAATAGGTTTCTCTCCATGTTGGGGACAATGGTGGGGAGCTGTGCAAGGAGCTTCTGGCACAGGTTAGGTTTTCAGTCCCTTGCCTTGTGTTGTTGTGTGCCTCAGGCAGGGTATGATGCCACTTTCACAGTGGCAGAGAGGTATTGCTTGGGTGAGGTTGATCGGCCAGGTTTGGAGGTTGGGGTGCTTGGCTCTCTCTTTGAGGTTTTCCTCTGACTCTGAGGAAATCTGAGGCTGAACCAAATGTTTCCATTCCTACATTAGAAACACTGGCAGGAATAATGAAAGACTGAAAGAAGAAATGCAGTAAGGTTAGGGGAAGGACTTATGAAACTGGAGTGGGAACATTGAAGAAAAGAGCATTGGACAATGGGGATCAAGTGGCATAAGGAAGGTAAAGAAGAATATTGCTAAACCTAAATACCTCAAATTTTTTCTAGAAAAGGAAAAAGGCATGCATGGGTTACCTACCTGCATGACACTGCATCATACTCTGAGATCTGCTTGTCCCGTTTAATAGGTCTGATTTTCCTCTCTTTAGGGAATGTAGATCCCAAATAAAAGCCTATTACACTGGAACTTCTGAGTTTCCACTGGCTTTACAGTGGAGTTACGAAAGTCTAACTTGACCTTGTGTTAAATAAGTTTTTTTAAAAAATTAGACTGTTTTTTCTTGTTATTGTTTCACTTTGGAGGACTGGCTGGAACAAACCAAGATTGAATCAGCTTCATGTAGTGGACTGGCTTGAAAAACAAATTAATTGGATTCTTTAAGAAAACTCTGTTAGGCTTTGACTAAGGTTGCACCAACACACATTGTAAACTCAGCAGCACTTCTGAATAAAATGCAGAAGTAAATGTTTTCTTAGCTCTAACAATCATTGAGGCCATCTTTGGTTGTCAAGTTCTCTGTTCATATATTATTTTTATGCTCCCAGCATATAGAAACAGTAGCTAGGGGAAGTTTTTATTTTGCATTTGACAAGCTGCATTTTGCTATTTTTCAACTTGCCTTTTTCGCTCTTGCTGTGAGGAATTATGTCTGGGGCTTAGAAACTACAACTGCTGTTAGATATGTACTAAGAATTTCAACTTGATATCTGCAACTTCTGTATTGCTGTCATTTCATTGTTTAGGTATTGGTTCCGCTTCAATTTAAATCCTTTACTTGGGGGCTTTACGGCTTGTGCAGTTTCTAACCAAATTTTAGATGAGAATACATTTTTTTAATTGAGATCACAAAGTGGTTTACTTACTACAGGAGAAGCAGTTTAAGAAGAAAATGTAGTTATTAAAAACAAAAATTAACCAAACTTGGCAGTTGCTTTCTTCTTTCTTCCAAAGTAGTTGAAATTAATGTTTAAAAATTAATGTTGAAAATTAATCACTTGATATACACCATATGCTTGCTATCTTTCCAGTCAGTTGTATTGGATCAGCTTCTCTCTACCTTTGAATCAGGCTGTGATCCAAACTGCATCATAGCACGTGAAAAATGCAGGGGATAAAACTGTTTCATCTAGTTTTGGTTATATATTACACTGGAATTTGTTCAGACCTTGGCAGTGGAACTTCTGAATTGCTGCATTCATGGCAGAACACAAATGACTATGCTAAATATGGAGAATGGGGGAGGGGGGAAGTCAAGATTCTGCAGATATTCACAGCTTTTACAGGCTGGACAGCAGACTCATGTAGACATGACAGGAAGCAATGTAAAATTAAGAGCAATGATACTAAAGGGTGTATTTATATACTGCACATATTTAATATAAAGAGCATCATAGCTGAATCAATATGCTTCAAAGAGGAGAATTTCCACATAAGACTGATAGTGCTATACATGGCTTGGTCACTCTGCAGTACTACTTGTAAGTTTACTTGCTGCTTTATTTTTTTAATTCCCCGATTCTTTGTGAGACTTAAAGCGTGGAAAGCAAGCCAAGGTTTGTGTAAGATGGGAAATGTGCTCTCCTGGCCACAGGTGGGCCTGATCCTTTGCAGCAGGCAGAGGGAGGAGGGGGGGATTGGCTCATGTGCTGCGTAGGTGCTCCTTGAGTGTGTACTTACGTAACCTTCCCAAAAAATCAGGCCCTGACAGCTCCAGAGAAACTTGGCTCGTTGGGCTGCACGTATGCCACCTGAATTCAGAGGAGCTATTATCTGCAAGCTGGCTTCTCTTGCAGGGCAATTGCGCGAGCAGTCGTAAAACGCAGGCAGCAGGAGAGGGCAGTGCCTCTGCCAGGGCTGCTGGCTGGCTCTCTCCATGGGATGAGGCTGCCCGTGGGGGAAAGGGACCTGTGGTCCCTTCCAGCCCTAGTAGAGCTCATGGGAGGAAAAAACTATGTCTGTCTTGAGGTCTAGAGTTGTGTTTATGTGGTTTGGATTTTTTTACTGACCAAATCAGTTGGCATTTTTTGTATAGCCTCCTCTTATCAGGCCTGTTGGGCTTTTTTTGCCCAAATGTTGTCTAAGCTGACAGTAAGCACATACAAGAGTGTCCTCTAATTCCTGACTGCAACTGCAGGGCCAGATCTGCAAAGTGATTTAGCTTTTTCCAGCCTATGTAGGTACCTGAGAGCATTGCAAAACTGCCTTGGAATCAGGCACCCTGCTCTGGCTTCAGTGAGGATTAGATACCTTACCTGCTTAGGTGCTTTCAAAGAGACATCTAATGTTTCTGAATGTCTGAGAAGCTGATCTTGACCTTCCTCTTTGAATCTTTAGCTTCTAAGTGCTTCAATGGTCTGGCAATTCTAATTGTTCTGTATAGACTCCAGGCTTCTTAACCACACAGTATCTCTTCTTGTGCTGATTATACCTATGTCCATATAAAAGGTTCTTCCATTGCTCTCTTTATGATAAACCATAATCACAGAGAATTTCTGTAGGAGTCCTAGATATCTTCTGCAGTTCCCATCTTTTCCATAAACTGTAGAAAATGCATCAATGTAAATGAATGATACTGCCTCAGTCCCATCAGCTTTAAGACTACCCCTGGAGCTGCAATTTCCATTTTGCAATTGATTTTGGTTTTGTTTGCTCCTATAGTTTCTAACTCCTCAACTGCCCATTTGCTGTACTTTGGGACCAGCTTCCTTCTGCTCTCATCTGTTTTCTACCTTCAGACTTCTTCCATTACCATATTCCAATAATTTTCTTACCTAGGTCTTTTTCAGTGGTCCATTTTGATCATGTTTGGCTTCCCAGTTGCTCTTGACTTCAACTCATATAAGCCATGGACATAATTTTCCTGAAGTAGGATGGACTTTGCTTGATGTTTGCATTGGACTGCTTTTTATTCCTTTGGAAGTCACTCCATGCTTGCTCTTCCTTCAGAGATATTGTTTCAGTATATTCCAGAGGTGAAAACGGTCATTTGGTTTTAGAATGAAAACAATCTTTTCAGTCACTACATATAAAGAACATATTTAATCCTAGGTATCAAGGAAAGAAAGCAAACCCAACCTTTCTGTGCAAAATTTTGTGCTAGGTCTTTTCAAATGGAGATCTTTACCTTTGGCCAGACATCTTTGTTTTTTATTTAAATGCACCACCTCCCAAGTGATTATTGGAAGTTTCTGTGGAAATTTTACACAAAATATACTTTTATTGTCAGGGTTCTGCCATTGCTCCCTGCTGCTTCCTCTCTGTCTTTCCTCAAAACTGAAGCACAAATTCACCACCCAGCCTGAGTTGTGTTTCCCTGGGTGCCTACAGCTCCTTCCTGAAGGTGATTGCAAACATAATTTCCAAATGCCTTGTCTTAGGCTTTCTCAGGGCCTGGGAGGCAGACGGGTGTGACTGCCCTCAGCTGTTAATAAGGGACCCTGTGGGGTGGCCTTTATCGTTGGGGAAGGTTCAGGAGAAGGGAAGGGGTAATCTGTCAGCGATGTGGCTGTAGACAGGGTGGGACAGGGAGCCAAGCTGGCTTGCTCCCTCTTTTTTGTGTTGGTAGGACACAGGTTGGTGCTTGTCCCAAGTGGCTCTTGAAGGGTGACCTATTGGCCCTTTCCCCATGCGTGGAGCAGAATAAGGAGGGAACTGCTGCTTTGGGTGCCTTCTCACTCCCTGCTGTTTTACCCCTGTGGTATTTATTAGCTCTAGATATTCTCGTTATCCCTTATGCCTTGGCCACACCTATGTAAATCCCTCAGCAGTCCGGCCTTGCTGATGTTTCACATCAATGGATTATATAGGCTCATGTGCTGTGTATTGCAGGGGAGGGGTGGGGAGATCCATGTACATGTGTGCTGTCTTTTTTTTCTCTTGTAGTTACAGCTTTCCATTTTAACTTAAAAAAAGTAAATCTCAAAGCACCTTGGTTACCCTTGCAGGGAGCTGTTATTTCCATTCCTGCTCATTCTGTGTTTAGAGGACTTCTACACTTCACAGAGAATTTCTTTTTAAAAATGACTAGAGTTTTTCAACATTAATATTGATAATTAATTGGAGAGAAAAATATCATAGTAAATACGTCTATCAAAATTCAGGGAGGAGGCTCCGACTGATGTTTAGATGAATCACTATAGCAGCCAGAGGACCATAAAAGTATGGGGTTGAATGTAAGCAAAGTTGAACGAAGATGCACCAGAAGGTAGATTCTTGCATTGGCAAAATGCCTAGAACTTTTCAGGGATATTGAGGAATAGCCTAAGGCCCCAAACCTTGTGGCTTTCAAGGTTTGCTTCTTTCTGTCTTATATTGCTTGTTTGTCTTTTATTTTTTTAAGAAAGTCTTTCAAGTAAAGTTCCACATTGAGACCAGTACCTCTGGAAAGGTTAACTCAGCCGTGAGGTTTGGTGTCTTATTTTTCAGCTTGGGGTGGGTTTCTAGCATGGGGGTTTTGTGGTGGGTTTTTTTTTTTTAATTTTGGTAAAATATTGTTGTCTTTGTCTAGTTATCCTCATTTTGTAGGTGAATGCATTTTCCCTTTCTTCTGTGCTGCCCAGTCCAAAGAACACTTTTAGCTTCATGTACTTGCAAAAGGCTGAAGTGTTGTTCCACACCATGGACAGAGGAGGATGTCAGGTGTGAAATCTGGCAGAGCTGAGGGGAGGACTTTAAATTTTTGGATCCTTCACAAGTGCAGTAGCATTGATGCATGTGTGGTGTGTGTAGGGATGGTTTCTTTTTTTGGTCTAGACTTAGGTGTGAGGTTGGAATGGAGAGGGCTGGCCTGGCCGCTGGGCTCTATGGAGGCTTTGCTGGTGTGTCCTGGTGTTCAGCGATGCTGACAGAGATTGCAGCCCACCTGCCTCCTCTGCCCTCACTGCCAGCATGCTGTTTGGTGTGTGTGTAACTTGGGCTGCTGTGGTTTGTGGAGGCTCAAAAGGAGTTTCAGGATCTTGGTTAGCCTTTGTAGGGCAGAATGTGCTGGAGCGGGTCTTCAGCAATTTAAGTGGTGTGGTTTTTTTGGGGAACTAGGCTTTCAAAGGCAAGTAATGCTCAGGTTGGGGAGGACATGCTGAGCAGCGCAGTGTGCATTAGCATGCCTTATCTGCATGTGTGAAAATACCATTTTGTGCATGTGGTTGCTGCTTCTTTCCCACATTCGTGGGGGGAAAAAAGGGTGTGAAATTTGGAGCATGTTCCAGGAAAAACAGTTGGCTCCTTTTACCTCAAGGCAAAACAAGGTTGGCTCCTTGCCACCTTTTGGACACTTTGCTTCTGTTTGCAGAGTGAAGCCAATGCTGCAAAAGTAGGAGGAGGGTGAGGGGGCTGGAGGCACAAAAGGCAGGGCAGGAAGCTGCACAGCAAGGAGGCTGCTGTGTTGGACACCAGAGAAGCAATGTCCCCACCTGTGACCTGGTGGGGCTGCACACCAAACTGAGCCAGAGAATGACCTAGAGAGTGGCCAGGAGTCTTCCTTGAAGGTTCTCCCCTCCTGTGCTGCGTGTGCAGGCATTTTGAAAAAAGGCAGGTTTGGGCATGCATGGAAGCCTCTTCCAACTTTTGTGATCAGTGCAGCTTGCAAGGAGAAGCTGTCTTTTTTTTTTTTCCCAGGGCACGTAGAACCAGTTTTGCTGGTATGGTGTGCTGCAGAGCCAAGGCCTATCATGAAAGGGGCTGTGATGTATCTGCCTGTTGGTGCTCTTGATTTGTGGGCAGGGTGTGGACAGAGAGCTCAGAGGCTGTATGTACTGTCTCTCCCATCTGCAGAAGCTTCTGTTAAAGGGCCATCACCATACGCTGTTGCAGGGCTACTGGCCACTTGCTGAGCACCGTCTCAAATGATGGTTATTGAGTTGTTAGCCAAGCATGGCTTCTGAAAGGAAGACTTTTTGTTTCATGGATTTTTTTTCTTCCATTTATGTTGTTGTATTTGGGACCTCTACTGCCCCTGCTTCTCTAGCAGATTTCTCAGGGTGGTATTGCCAGCTTCGCTGACATTTTTTGTCCTGTGGCATTTTGTGTTTTTCCTTGATGGGCAAGGCCTTAGGATCTTCTGAATGTGGGAATCTTGGATTGCAAAAAATATGGTTCTAATTCTGGTGATGAAGAAAAGCTTATATTTACTGGATCAAAAATAAATTTATAAATAGAAAATTTGGTTTCCACCTTTGTTTTCCTTGAATATTTTATTTGAACAAGTGACCCGTAACTATTTTAAATAATTGGCATCGGCAGTGCTGCAGTAGCCGCTGGAAGCAGTGCTCCTAAAATTATTAGATCAGAAACTAGACAAGTCAGGCAAAGGCCTCCTTGCTGTGGTGATGTGCAGATAAAGATGGTGCCTTCTTTGGGTTCTGTTTCTGGAGACATTTCCTTTGTGACGGCTCTGTGCGTGCCAGCGCACAGAGGAAACCTGCACAAGTTTTTGCAGGATTCTGTCCTGCAAATTAAGCTTCTGCACAAAGTCACCCTCAGAACTGAGCACTGAACTACTTTGGGCCTTGATCTTGCCAAACCATTTGCTTGCAAATGGTTTTTTTACTTAGCTAACCTTCCTCAAAATACTTTTTGAAAGCACAGAATTTCAGTGTAGTCAACTAAAGCCAGTTCAGATCACTGCTTTGGTTTAGTAAGTCTGCTGCCACACAACTTATGGGAAACAAAGTTCCTTGTACTCTTTTCACTTCCTTCTGATATCACTAGTGTGCCATGTTTGCCAAGAGGAATTAAAGGATGTAGACTCAACCCTGAAACTGAAGGGGTGGCAGGAACCACCTTAGATTTGACTCATAAGTAGAGTGTTTTCAGTGGTGCACTCTGTCAACAGCACTTCTCATGTTTAACAAAATATATAGGATTTTTTTGATAATTAGAAATGTGTGGAAGACTTTGCGTGATGAAGGTTTTCCGAAAAGAAAAGAAATGGAGGTGTGTTTGGAGCTACTGGAAGCAGTCCAACTTCAGGACAAAAGCTGAAAAATTTGAGCATGTCAATGTTTAATTCTGAAATCCTTATGAAAAGGAATAAATCTGTGTTGAAGAGAGCCACCTATTTCCTAGCTCTACAGAGGAAATGGCCATTTCCTTGATTTTTTTTTTTGCTAAAAAAAGGACTGACAGCAGGCTTTGTGGATGTTTATGTATGTGTGAAAAGTGTGGAGTGCCCTGCTCATGCAAGTACAATTACACAAATGTATGTCTGCAGGTTTACATCCTTTATCACAGAACTAAGTAATTAATAGTTTAGCCTGCTTGTTTCACCACTTTTGTGCAGCTCTGTATATAAAACTGGAAAGTACTATAGGAACAGCTTGAGAGGCATATGTGGGTTTATTCCCTTTTGCTACCTCCTTTCTCATCAGACGTATTTCTACCAGTCAATTGGACTTTGTATGGTAAGGATGGCATAAAGCAGAGTAATATCAATGAAAAAAACAAGCTTTTTTTGCCATGCAAACCCTGCACTAAGTCTGTTGGTGTCTGTGCTAAAATTAAAAAATAAACCTTGCCCTGTGCTGATGGATTGCTTTAAACCATCAGAATGCGTGAAACAATAATTTTTTCTAGCATAATTAATTTCCTCCAGATAAACAAATTTCACAAGTTTGCAGTCCGCCCCCAGAGCCTCCAGGTGGTACTTCTGGCTTTAGCCATCAGCGCATGCACAGTCTGTGGGATGGGATAACGTGGTCAGAGTGCTGTGTTTGAAAATACCATGGCTGTGTGTTTTTGGTTTTTTTTTTTTTTTTTTTTCCTTGGTGGCCTCCCTCAACACTGACACTGCAATAAGCCTAGCTGCATGTTTTATATCATGAATGTTTCTTGTTTGAGGAGAGGTTGGGGCAGCCAAGGGCCTCCCTCCATTCCTCTGAGGTGATATAGCTCTTGTCAGGTTGTGGCAGGAGGTGATGCCTGCAGGTCCGGGTTCAGCACTGCTGGTGTACGGCATCCAACTGCTGTTGCATGGCTGTGCTGCCCTGCCCTACCCAGTGGCCCCTGTACCATTGCCCGTGCCCCTGCCGCAGTCGCTTCAACAGCCTGACTCCCCTGGAAGCATGACCCTGGCATCATAAGCAAACCTCCTTGTGACAGCAGAGGGGCCTGCATTAGCACCTTGGCAGCAAGAACCACTTCTGCTCCCTGCTCTCACTAATGTGGTTTGAACTCTGCCATGAATAGGGCCTTAAGCATCGTGGAAAGTCCATGTTACCAGCCAGCTCTTTTGCTCAACGTGGGTCTCCCAGAGAGCTGCCTCCTGAAGGGCAGAAGCAGTGTCCCTGAGTGGAGTGCCGTGCCAGCCTTAGGGCTTTCCAAAGGAGACAAGCAGTGGTGGGATGTGTCTTTCATGCCCCCAGGTGAGCAGAGATGTGCAAAAAGCATGGTTGTCCTTCTCTCTTCGTAAGCCTGTGTAACAGGACTGAAAAAGCATTGTTTAAAAAATTTATTTTCTGCTTAAGAATGGGAGGCAGCATAAATAAACTTGCAATTTGATCTTACATCTGTGTGAAACTGAAGAAATATCAGCCGGTTGGGTGTTTTAAAACACATAAATATTTAATTGCAACTCTAAGGATAGACCGGTAAGGGAAGATGGAAAAAGTTTACCATATTCTTATCATTTTTGCCTGTGGGCAAAAGTCCAGCAAATCTTTCATGAGAGAGATAATTACATGATGACAGTGCAGAGATGTGTGTTGTAGCCCACGTGAATGCTGACCTGGCTGCTCCTGACACTGGTGGGGTTGGCATGATTCTCAGAATTACATTTCCTTCTGGGAGGCTGGGGAAGGAAGGGCTGAGGGATTGGTGTGGAGGCAGGAGGGGCTTGCTCAATTACAAATCCTGAAATTTTATGTTGTCAAGCACTGGGGGAAATAACTGATGTCGAAGAGGGATCAGGGCAATCTGTGACTGGTCTGGAGTCTCTGAGCATCTTCTCTCCCCTCCATGCCAAAGCTTGCTACTGCAAAACACCTGATGGGAGGTGATGATATAATATGCACATCCTTATCTGACTGCAAATTTATGCAGGCTGCAGGAGGTGGGGGAAAGAGCTCTTGTGCAGAAAATGTAATATTATTTGGAGAAACATGCTTCTTGGCTGCTTTCATTGGCCTTTTCATTGCAGAACTATTTTTAGCACTCACCCAGGGATTCCATATGGATTGATATTTTTCTTGGTGGTTTTTTTTGGAGGGGGCAGAACGGTGGGAGAGGAGAGTAAGGCCCTCACAACATTTGCAACGTTCTGGTGATCAGAGCTGAAAGGGCAGTAATGTCAGGGACCTCCTAGCTAAGCTGCTGGGGAATATAACCTGGTTTTATGGAGAAGGGTGAGGTGGTAAAAGGGCAGATGCAGAAAAGAAGTAAGAGAAAACAATAGGGTGCAAAAAAAGTCTTTGCCTTCTCTTTAAATGTGTGGGTTTTATTATTACTTTTTAAAAGAATTTATTATGCCTAAGCAATAGGCATGTCTACCTGTAACTACGGAAACACATTTTAGATTACTTAAATTACAACAAAGGGGTATGATTTATATATAAAACTTCGGTACGTTTTTTGTGTGTGCGCCTTTTATTTCAAACGGAAGGCCTGTGAGGACTAGAAAAAGAGGATACTGTCTCTTTATGAATACTAATAAGGAAATCAAGGGGGACAATGGCACTTCAAGTTTCATCTTTCCATTTCCTAGAGGCGCAAACTCTGCAAGTTGTCACCTTGGTGTATTCAGTGCCTCTTGAAGCACTAGACTCCTCCAGAGAGAATGTCAGCCCCAGCCCTGGGCAGTTTTGACAAACAGAGTATATATTGATACATGATAAAGTATGCTAGAAATCACCCCAGCGCTAAAGGCTACTATAGTTTTAATATCATCATTTGAATTAACAAGCATTCTGTGGAGAAATAATGAGCTTTCATTATTCAGAACATCATCCTTACCCCAGGAACTCAGAAACCATTAGCTCTTGAGAACTTAATGAAAAGATGATAAAGAATGTTTTAGATAAAAGTTTGAACGGGCGCACTTGGTAACTAAGGTAAAATATTAATGTTTCTCTCAATGATAAATTGGTGTTGCTAAACTCGTGCTTGCCAAGGAGACAGAGGGGTATGTAGGTGTTCCCGTGGGCAGTGGCTGGGACGGAGGGCTGTCGTCACCAGCATGCCCCGTGCTGCTGTCTGCATCCTTTGGAGAAAGAGCAACAGGGGAGTCGAGGTAGGAGAAGGGGGAAAGCTGGGTACTTGACTCTCTCCATCCTTCCCATCAGGTGTTTTCCCAGCATAGGACTGAAGCTAAAATCCTGATGCTGTTTCTTTCTCATTGGGATTTTCAGGGGTTTTCTGTTTTTTAAATAATAACCAATGTAATATAACCATGAGAGAGAGGGAAGGGGTGGAAGGATGAACTGGAGAAAAAAATCCTTTCCTGAAGCTGGTGACCCGAGGCTCTGTTTGGGCAGGTCTGAGGTGCTCAGGCTGAGCGTGGTTGCCACTTTCTGAAATTCCATATGGGTGGCTTGCTACATGTCTGCAATAAAAACTCCCAGTGCAATAAACAAAGAAAAAAAATATATAAAAGTTTAAATTTTATTGGGTGTAAAGCTCTTAAAGAACTGCTGTTCACAAAGAGTATAAAGATTGCTGAGTCTCAGCGTACATACCCCTACTAAAATGTGTTAGTCCTGCTGTTTTCTTTCTTTAACTGTAGCAATTTGCTTTCTTGCTGTTCTTTAATCCTCACACTTACCAGTGCAGAGGGCTCGCAGCCTGCTTCCACCTGTGGGCAGCTGGGAGAGGCTGTCTGTCCTTCTGATGCAGGTGGAGAGGTTGTGTGGGGACCCCTGAGGTTCAGCTTACCATGGAAGGGCTTGTTCTCACTAACGGACAAGACTGGGGGGAGGAGAAGAAAAACAAATGGGAATAAACTATCACATAAACAGTCTTAAGTCATGGTGTTTGCTGCTAACAGATGCATTTAGGTAAATGCTGTTACCTCAAGAGGTGTTATCTTCTGGGGATCCTTATCATAATTTTGTTTTAAATCTGAACAGCTGTTGTTTAACTACCACAGACCACAATTTATCTACAGCTTGAGGCCATAAAGGTACCTTTATTACACTCTCTTTCCTTTTTTTCTTCCATTTGATTTAATTTCAGTGTGTCTGACACGAAAATGCTATATACAATTTGCATATTACAATATGCACTATTGCAGATTCCATACACTGCTAAATGGGAAAATCGGAGCAGAATGGTAAATGGGGAAAGCTTGCAATGACAAATAAAAGAGGAAGATGAGCTCCCATGTTTCATTTACATGTAAAATATTCTGACAATAGTTGTTTCCCCAAGAACAAAGAGCTGGTTTTTCTAGGGTGACTGGTTTATGATGGCTGCAAGAAAAAAAAAGGATGCTTTTTTTTTTGGCACTGGAACAGAAGCATGCTTATCTGAATTGAGCCCTGGGGCTTGCCATATAATTGGAATAAAACTTAAGTCTTACTTAAGAAACCAACAAATATGGAAGCACGAACCATATCCAAAAGGAGAAGCCACAGTGTACTAAGATTGGAAATCACCTCTCTGCAGGCAAAGTCCTGTCTAAAATTGGAGTCCTGAAATGAAGAGACTGGCTAAAATGTCGTCTTGTTTTGAGGCACCTGGTCTTCTGTAGCTGATCTCCAATGGTGTTATGGGGTGCAGGGAGGAGAGACATTGCAGGTGTTATATAGCATGTGGTGTGCATGGGAAGTCATGGTTCTTACAGGGGATCCTTCTAACCTCTGCCTTTGGGCTTGATTGCCCAGGTGGTATTTTCCAGCCCTAGTTTATTGCTTCCAGTCCTGCCAAGGAATCTGTAGGTACAGACCCAAGTTTCTCGCTGTTGTGCTGCAGGAAAGGTGTACAGTTCTCCCTTGTTACTCCTTTTTTTTCTGGGGAAGCAGGAGGCCTTTGCCTTCAGAATTGTCAGTCCAGCAGCTTCCACTAGCAGAAAGGTTGTCATAAGAAATCTCCCCAGACTTAAAGCTTTGGGTAAGAATTGGAGTTTGGATAGCCCTTAACCCAAACATCTAGAGTTTTGCCTCATGTTAGTTTTTGTTCAGAATAAATAATAGTAATAACACCAGAATTAATTACATGCATAACAGCTTGATGATAGAAAATACATCTCACCACCTTTAGTCCCCTGTTTCCTCCATCCTGGCCAGATGTGTGAAGGCTGTATGCATCTCCAGGAGTGGGGTGTTTTTGTTGAACCGTTTTCCTAAGTGCCAAATACATTAATCTGTTGGCACTCATCAAAAAAATATTATACCATAACTCAGCTTCTAATTGACCTTTCATATGCTAACATCCATCAATTAACATGTGACTCTTTAGCTTGGCTTTTCAAGGACAGGGTGGAGAAAACTGCCTGGTGGGGGGAAGTGGGCTAGGGCCTGTGTGACTGCTTAGTGACTACCCCTTGACATGACTCTTAGATGCTTTTGGTGATCAAACTATGTTCATCTCCTTGATACTTAACTATTAAAATGAGCACAGGCAGAGTGGGTGGGCTGTACTGTGATCCCAGAAGCTAACGTTTTCTTATTTCTGAAATCTGTCCCAGCCAATTGAATTCTCTGCTTAAGCTTCCCCATCTTGGAAAACTTGAAAGAACTGAATTTTTTTTCCTTTTCCTGGAGGGATAGCACAAAGAGTTAGCAAAAAGACACCTTGATGTAGTGGTGAAATCATCAGCACTGAGTGCTTGTGTCCTTATAGGTATTATGCAGTGCTTAGTGTCTTGCAAATGAACAGTAGTGGGATTTATTGAAGTACGTGCAGGTATGAACCAGTGGCTAATGTCTCTTGTATAATATTACTCCTGAAAGTACAACTCCATGAAGAATACTGTCTAGAATTACAGGGCAAGAGCGAGTCAACAGTTAATTGGCTGTGCTGTAATTACTTCTAGATGCATAATGTGCAATACTTATAGGACTTGTAGAAGTGGCATGCAAATGTTGCAGTGGTCTACTGCTACTTTATCAGGTGTGGAGGATTTTGGTAGTCCCTGTAGATCTTGGGATTAATAGTACTGTTGGAATTTATTCCTGCTCTGCGATTTTAAAGTAGTGTGTGGTTTTTTTTATTTTCCTCTTTTTTAAAAATAAATCTGTCTTTAATTGTCTCATAGGCTAGTGGAAAAAATAGGACAGATGCTGTTCAAAAGCTCTGTCATTCTTTTCTGGGATGGAAGTCATTTCACTTGCTTTTTGTTCTCTTGGAATGGTTTACACTTCTGGCAGGGCGTGACAGCCGCATGTAGTGTGCTATGCTACCATAGCCCAGTGGGTTGCAGACCTAACAGGTACAGATGAATATCTGCAGAGACACAGATGTGGACTTTGAATATCTGGTACCTGATTTTGCCTACCTTTAACCCCAGGCTGCGTAAAATGTAATTGCATAAACTCAGTGAAATTACGGTGGTCATATTGGGCAAAGATCTGAAATGTCCAAGAACTGCATGGGTGGAAATATGGATGAGATCTCTAGAAATGAGGCCAGGCAACAGTAAATTCTTGACCTGGCTATATCTCATGGTTTCAGCAGTCCCCAGAGCTGTGGCTCTTTGGATGTCATCCAAGCCTCTGAAGTCAACCATAATCTTTCCCACTGCAGCCGCGAAAAGGCTCTGCAATTTGGTGGCACAACAGGCACATTTCAGAGCTTCTGAAATCAGACATGGGAAGTGTGCACGTGAATCCCTCCAAGCTCGTGAGGCTTGTACATAGTCAGTTCACCCATCTTGTGCTACGTAGATGCAGAAGTTATTGTAAAGCTTTATAATATGGATTTTGGAATCCCCAAAATACCATTTGTATTTTACCTTATTAAATATGGAAATTATGTCAAAGGTAAATGTCAAGGGGCTATAAAATTACCCTTATCTCCTGTACGTTTATCAGTTGATAAATGGAAAGAAGCTGCTGCCAAAATAACTGTGAATGAATAATTTATAAATGACTGATGCATCGTGTATGTAGTTTCAGGCAGAAAACAGTAGGACATCAATAATCAAAAGAGGTTGGATTAATTTAGCAATATTTTGCAGTTAATTTTTTTATCTAAATGCTACAGTCTGGACCTCTGTCATCATGAGATCCTTCTGTCACTAAGGACTGATCCACAGATCACTGAAATCAATAGGCATCAGCTGTTTACTTCAGCAGACTGTGAATCAAATTTATAATATGCATATATAGCTGCTTTTTTTTTCTGCTTTCTTAGTGTTCTGAATTTGAATTTCTTTACCACTGTGTGCCTTAGCGTGGAATTTGGTGTAGATGTTTCCTCCCCCCCTCCCTCCTTCCCCGTGCCCCTGTGGGCTGAATGTCCCAGGCAAGAAATTTGGAGAACTTGATGGAACAAGGATGGGGGAAAGGTGGCTGCCAAAAGAAATACATATCTACTCTCATTTTTCAGATACTTTTTGTTTCTGTTCACCCAGGGAAAACTGATTTCTTACAACTTAGGTTTCAATGCAAGGCAGACATTTATTTCCAGCATGTATTTTTTCACATGCCTACCCCCAAATAGATAAAATTTTAAAGATTTTTTTTTCTGTACTGACCATTGTGAATAAGGTTAAATACTGAAGAGGTGAACTAGATTCTTTCTTCCTGTTCTCTTCCATATGATTTAAATATGGCCCATTTTGCCCATCACATGACAGAGCTGCCAGAGATTGCCTCAAGCTAGTTTATGGCTTTAACTAAAGGTCATTTTGGGGGGGGGAGGGGAAAATCCCATGAAGCAGGGGGAGGGGACAAATGTATTTAAAAAAAGATACATTAAAAAGTAGCTATTAAGTGTTCATTGTGAAGAATACAAATAAAAAAGAGAAGCCGACATGGTACTGGAACGAGTCAGTCAGGGGAAAGAAATAAAACCACCACCACCAATAATAAACTCTCTTCCTCCCTCCTTGCAGCACAATGCCTCTCGAAAGAAAGGTGTGCAAAGCAATTGCCTGGATTTCGGTCTACAGCTTTCTCTATCTGACCTAGATATCTGCCTAGCAGTTCACCACTGCAGAAAATGCCCTACTGCAAAACTCCTATCCCACTGGCTGCTAATAAGAGCAATTCTCACGTAGCACTACATCCATCCCCACAATGTAATTGGTCTGGCTCTCCCAGCTAGCTGCCGCTCCTCCTGTAGGCCCACACTGCGAAGAGAAATCCCAGACCTCCTGAGGGCTGAGGGGCTCCAAAACCGTGCTATGTTATCAACAGCTACATGGTTAGCTAACTGCTGTGACTAAATGGAGATTGGGAAGCACTGCAGGCAAGGGATGAAAAGTGATGCCCTCCCATAGCACAATGCTGATATGCAGAATTGGCCAAAACAACGAAACTTCACAGACAGTGCAGCAGAAGGCATTGGCTCTCTTGTTTGGGCATTTTATTACCTGGAGCAAAATGTGCAGAGAAGGGAGATAATGAAGTACTTGACTAATTCAGTGTGATCCAGCTGGCTAAGCCAGAGGGGCTACAGAGCAGGAAAAGCTACAGAACTCACTGCTAGCCATTTTCCCTTGATACCTGTGAAGCCAAAACAAAGAAGTGCAGAGATCAAAAAGCAGAGCAATATCAATATCGGGAAAGGGGAGGAGAAACCTCTGAGATTCTCCCCCCACCTTCTGCTCTCTATCTAGTGTGTGTGGAATGTTGTTTCCATTTGTTAACATTTCTCATGCTAACTTCTAACCTATTTGAGAAATTCACCAAATTCCCAAATGTTTAGGACCCTGTGTGTCAATACTCAATGCCAGCTTAACTTCTTTTTAATTTTATCTACCATTTGTGCTTGGGGAAAAAGTAAAAAGACAGGTTTTCTAATGCAGGCACATGCGTGGTAGTGCTTTCAAAAACTCATACCCCCCCCGCTTCCCACAGCCTAAAAGGCTAGATAAACTATACAGTTCTTATCCAGAGGGAAATTAGAAAATGTAAGGTGTGTAAATTCCTCTCCCCAGCTCCTAGGCATTGGTGTGGTTTTGCTGCTGCCTGTTTTGTGTTTTTTCTTTTTATTTGACAATTCAGCTATTTAAGTACACAAGACACATTTCTCCCCCTGTCTCTTCCCTTTCCCTGCGTGCTCCCCACTACCTTCCTAGAGAGTGCAGAGCAATTCCAGCTGCGCCAACAAGCTGTTCCCCAAACTAGAGGGTAACGCTTGCAAAAAGCCGGCAGTAAGTAAAAGGCAGTTACTATACTTAATTATATATACAAGGCCAAACTTCATACCTTATCAATGTAGATGTGAAGCCATGAAAGGAAATGGAGAAATACCCACCTCCTCCACGGCTGAATTTAGCCCATGCTGTTCATCATGGCTGCCAGGGAATGAATCACTGCTGACCAGTCTGCCTGCCAGCCGCTGTTCATACCACTTTTTTTTTTAATAGGAGGCAGGCAGACACTATGCATCATTCAGAGATGAGCATCACAAACACGCTTTGCAGGGAAGGCGACTACAGCAGACTGCCAACGCTCTTCCAGTGCCAATTATAGTGATGGTTTAATCGTAAAAGCAGATTCATTAAAATGGGATCAGAGCCAGGGCGTTTGTGATTTGGAGGTTTGTGCTAACTTTTGATAGTTATCATCAGGGGCAGCTGACGTGACATCACCCTGCAACTCTGTGACTCGTATTTTTAATGGACCACATGCCTTTGCATGATAATTTTGCTGCTAGAGTTAGCTTGGCATTAGCTCAAGAGATAGAAACACCAGCAACTGAATCTGAAGACATGTTGAGCATTTGCAGTTGTCATAGAAATTGGGGGCAATGACTGGTGCTTATTTCCTCTCTAAAATGGAAGGCCACCTTTGCTCCCTTCAGCCTGGAAGCTAACAAAAAGGACAGAGATGGTTACTCTGATAACATGTATTTGAAAGTACAGGAAGCTCCTTTTAGGCTTATGCATACATTTCCCAGAAACATTTTTGCCTGTGAAAATATTTTCAGCACTGGAAAAATACACCTCCCCTGCACCTGGTCCAGTTTTTCCATGATTGTGTTGTGACCAAGAAATGCCTGGAGAACACCTTGCAAGGGTGCTCTTGGGTGTTAGTAGTGAAGGGGCAAACATGAAGCGCTGGTTTGTGATCAAGTTCTGTTGTGGTGCAGTTGGGGTTTCAGTGTAGACAATGTGTGTATGGGGCTCCTTTTGAATCGGGGTAGTCTGTACTCTTCATGAGATAACATGGATGGTTACATGATAGTGTGTGTCACCTACCCAAGAGTGTCTGTGATGCAGATTAGCAGCTGCTCATAAATAAGCCATGAGTTCAAAGAGTCGTTACAACCTGACCAGGCCACCTCCTGTGTCAATACAGCTATCAATAATGGTGATGAAAATTATTCAGACAAAGCCTCTTAAGGCACTACTGGATTTAGCAGTGCAGGGAGAACAGAATCATTTTTGTTCCTGGAGAAGTTATAACCTGGAGCTGTGCTGTGTTTAGGAAAAAAAAAGAAGGCAGAAAGTTTGTACCCCTGCTGCTGAAGAACCGGGTTTGATGCTGACCAGAGAACGTGTGTGTCTCTATAAGTACATTACAGTAACTCTGTCAGTACTATGTGCTGTATTGTTATAGGTGACAAGCTATAATCTCATGAAGACATCATATTTCAGAGTAGTGGTCTGCTGGGACAGAGCTGCAGCCAAGCAATCTTCATGATCAATCCTGTACTTTGAATGCTTGGCTTTTCAGCTTTCATGTTATTCGATCTAGGAATGTGGTCGGGAATTGTTACTGTATTTAAAACCATACCTCTGATATGATAGTCTCTAGTGAAGTGTTTAAATAGGAACTGATTGGGCAGCATCATGCAATCTGTCATCAAAATCGTGTCTGGCTTGGTGGTACCAGGTACACATAAGGACTTATGCAGTTGCTAAACTTGTGGGAATGTTCAAGAGAATAAGATGCACGTGTGCTGTAAAGCCCAGTGTTGTACATGGACTTGTTTGGGTAATTTAAACCCCAGATTAAATCATGCTTAAATCCTGTTTTGAGAGCAGTAGAGGCACATAGATTTACTTAAGCACTTTAGGCATCCCATTGCTGTTGGGATGATTTTATACTTAGGCTATGGTAGAAGCTTGAGACCAGCTTTTATCAGGCTTTTCTTTTTTTTTTTTCTTGCCAAATGTAGTTTTTGGCATAAGTTGTTGTGACACAAATCACAAAATCAAGGCACCTTGGGTATATATCCCCTATTTTAATGAGGATTAAAAGTCAGAACATAACCATAATGACTAGAATCAGATGGTAACCATTAAAGGGATGGAGTTGAGAAAAGGAGAGGCTGTGTTGCCAACCTCCTCGCTGAACACAGCTGTCTTTACTGTTCCTTGAAAGTTGGAAGCACAGCAGATCCCAGCGTATACAGCTTGCTGAAAGGGCTGTTTCAGAGGTGTGGCTCCCAGTTCTCCCTAAACATTGTATAACTGCTTGACTGTTGCAGGAAAGTATATAGGGCTGCTGCAAGAACGAACTCTATGGAGGATGATGCTGCGTTTGTTGTAAGGAAATGAGCCTGGCTCCTGTTAGCCCTGCTTGCTCTTCTGGGTGATATTTTTCCCTCAGTGTGAACCAGTGCCAAATCCTCACTTGGCAGCTGGGGAGGCAGTGGGGAGAGCAGAGGGGAACCGCTGTCCGCAGCAGCATGTGGCCATGTGTGCCTGGGTCACCCGAGGACTTGTAGGGGTCAGGCAGGCATCAGTTGGATAAAATCTGTGCACCCTGCCTTGTGCCTCTAAATGTTACACTCATGTTTAAATAACTCACAGGTCAGTTGTTTTTCTATTTTGAGCGTGCGGCAAACCAAGCTGAGGCAGCTTGTAAAACGAGTGACTAATTTCCAGCTTTTTTTTCCTTTCCACTCTTCCTGCTGCCGCATTCCCTGAAGGTGGTCATGGGGCAGCCTTCCCCTGGTGACTGGCAAGCTGAGGAAAAGGAAGCAGAAAGTCATAACTTCTGCCTATGTGGGACTGGCAGAGGCTGTACTTCTGCATAGGTTGTGTTTTGGGGGAGAGGGGGATGTTTCTGCCAGTACCTGCAAGCTGGCAGGAGCCTTGTACATCTTGAGGCTAGGAAAGCTTTCTGGAAGGGTGCCCAGCACTGTAGAGTGCTGGGTGAGGTGACCACTGTGGCTTCTAGTGAGGAGATGGGTGTGAGGTCCTGGTGGAGGTGGTGGAAGGTGTGGAGGGAGGGCGGTCAGTGTGGCTGTGTGTGTGGAGCTCACTTTGCTGCTTCTGCCATTGCTACAGCTGCTGCCTGCAAAGTCTTTTTTTACTCACAGTGGCAGTGGGACACCCCTTCTTTGGCAGAGGGCTCCAGCTGTAGCTCTGCAGCAGAAGCGAAAAGGAGGGGAGAGGGGGAAAGAACATCAGGGCAAATTCCTAGGAGTGCATGTACCAGTTCAGACCTTTCCTCCCTTTGCTGTAACCTCTGTCTTCCAGCCATGGCTGCCTGCTTGCATTAATTACTCCTTGCTCCCTAGATGCATTAATTTCAAGCTACCTTTAGGGTTTAGAGTGCAGAAACCAACTGACCGAGGTTGAAAGCAATTAACAAACAGGTTACTTTAAATTAGCAACTTCTTTTAACCAGCTGTCCAGAACTGCTTTTTTTTTCCACAGCAAAATTAGCAAGGCAATGCACCTCAGTGAAAAGATGGATTAGGATTTCTTTTGTTGTTGTGGTTTTTCTTTAACTCTTGCCAATTTAATACTAAGCATTTCCAGCTCGGATTAAAAAGGAGTGTTGAAATACACTGACTGCCTAAATGAATTGTAAATGGCATAGGATATTGAGAAAGAGCAGTCCTTTTGTTTCTATCAGCTATCTAGCACTACATCAAGATGGGTTTTCTTGTGAATGACATCGAGATGGCAGTGCTTTCTTGCTGTGTTGTGTTTTTGTTCTTTCTTTTTTTCCTGCCTTGATGCAGAAGCTTTGTTGCTGGACCCTCACTTCCTTACGGCTTAATCAGCAGCTGGATTTGCAGGCAGGAGCGGGCTCAGCCCACACCCTGAGCCCAGCCAGGAGCCATGAGAGGACAGTGTGATGCAGAGCCCAAGGTCTGCTTTGATTCCTGCAGGAGCTTGTTAGCTTGGCCTGGGTGCTCTAATGACTTTTGCCACTTTCTGGTCAGCAGAGAGCATGAACTGATCAAGCTGTCCTCAAACCTGGGAAGCAGAACCAGTGCTGGAAGCCCCTTAATACTGCCAGGAATCTTCTGTCTTTGGGTTTTAATGTTAGGACTATCCTACCTCTAACGAATTGCAAGGAGGAGCTTACATCAGTTGTTTAGAGGCATTAATTTAAAATATGCTGGCCTTGGTTGTCCACCTTGACTCAATGCAATATGCCTCTTCATGCAGCTTCAAGCCTTTTAAACCCCACTGTGCCAGGTCAGGCACGGTGTATTTTGGCAATAGGGTTGTACAAGTTCATCCTGACTGATTGATCCCAGCCTTGAGAAATGTTGCCCAACAGTTTAGCCCAGGTTTACCTCTTAACTTTTCTTCCACAAGTTCTACTAAAGCCCCCGTTTGCCATGCTAAATAAGTTTTCTTCCTCTGATGCATCTGCTCTTCAGAGACTTCCACGTTGTTGTGCTTTTCTTAGCTATTGTGTTAGCCAGAAACAATTCCCAGGGTGCAGCTGGACACTTACATGCGACAGCAGTTCTGGAAATAATTGCCTCATCAATGTTAACACCCTTCCAGCTCAGCCTTGGTAATTCTCAAAGTAAGTCCCGACTGCTTTTGGTGCAAAAGTGAGCAGGTTTGCCCAGCCTACCCTCAACAATAAATTACTTTTGTCTCGGCTTCTTAAATTGTGCTAACTGCTTTGCAAGAAAATGTCTGTGTTTTTGCTTTTTGTCAGCTTTTCATCTTCCCTGGTTAGTTCTGCTAGCCCTCCAAGCTATTTTATGGCTGTTTTGTATGAACTCGCTCCAAACTGCCATTAGTTTTTGTTTACACAAAACGCAGAATTGAGCATGTTTTTTCCATAGTAGACTGCACCCGATCAATATAGATAAAACCCATTACTTTCCTGTTACTTGCTGTCTCTGCATATGCAGCCTAAAATTGTGGTGACCTTTTTTGCTGTCAGACTGCATTGTGGACTCGTGTCTAATCTACTATCCACTACTGACCCTCAGTCTCTCCTACCCATTGCTGCTTCCTAGGTTTGAGTGGTCTGGAGGTTTTTCTTTTCATTAAAAACGGCTCCAAAATTCTATTATATTTTTTCCAAGTTGAATTTAGTCTTGCAATTTTTCTGCTTGTAGGTTCAGCCTCTCCACATCTCAGCTGTCTGTCCTTACTAATTTTCTGACTCTTGTGAGCTTTGTAGTCTCTGTAAATTTAATTCAAAGAAACGGCAACCTTTTAACATGATTCCATGTAGAAGAGGAGAGGCTTCACTGCCCTATATATGTTGTTTTGTTGAAAATTTTTTGTTTGCATCTACTACATATATACATCATTAGTATAGTTAGCAAGTGTTGATAAATGGAGGCTGAGTGACAGGTTACTTAGAGAGGTGACTTTGAGAGTCATTGGCTCTGTGATAACTGAATCCCTTTGAATGGATGAGATCACCTGTAGCACTGTAAGAGGAGGAGGTGAGCAAGGCAGTGTGCTGGAGACCTGCTGTGGGACAGAAATCCAGTGGTCTGGCAAGGAATTACAAAGAGATGCTGAAAGGCAAACTGGAACACATATGGAAAGAGAGGGAAGTATGAAGCAGCTTACGATGGTGGAGGGAATTTTTAGGTAAATTGAGAAGTCTTATCTGTTGTATGTCCTTTATTCAGCGTTCGATGCTTACCCTGAAGTGAAGACAAGGCAGTATGCATTTTTAATGTGGGGATAACACCCATCTTGTTGATGTGTTTTCACTGATTTAGCTGGCTTCTCTGTCAGCTAGACTTTACCTTGCTTTCCATAGCACAGCCCCTCTCTTCTATGGGGAAGAAAAGGGTACCGTGGGGTATGAGGTACCCCAATTTCCTTTCCAGAAACTCTATGAGGAAAAGGAATTGACTTTCACAATCCCTTATCCCAGAAAAGGATGTAGTATTCTAGACGAGTAAAACAAGCTTTGACTATATGGCTTGATTTGAACCCTGCATGCATACTCCACAGGGAAGTTTCAGGAGATGTTCTAGTCCTCCTGAATCAGTAGCAGGGAGGGGAAAAGCTTCTCCAAACAACTGTGATCTGAAACAATTGACTGTCTCACAGCTCTAGTAATATGAAATATGTATTTAAACATGGGTTTCAAGATGAAAGAAACTCTGACCCAGAAATTTTAATTCAGTGGTTTAACAAATGCAGAAAGTTCTCTCTGATTTTGTGGCAGTGCTCAGATTAAAAACTGACTGAGCTAGAAAAAAAAATTCACCTTGTGCCGTTGATCTTGGAGAAGCTATGGTCACTGTATGCCAGATCAGCATCTGGTCATAAGAGTGCAAATTACTATAGCTTTATGCTTGTTGTGTCACTTTTACTATTCATCTGCCTGCCTTTAAGGTCAGTGGTACTAAACCACAGGGTCTGTAGCCAGTGCAGCAGCTTCAGCAGTAACACTATGTATAATGAACACTTATGTGAAACATGCTCATGCTATCAATTAATCAGGGTTTGCTTCTCTGGCTTTTCTTCATGTTTTCACCGTTATGCAAATTTGACAAGCAGAGCTGTAAACAAAAAAAAGGCATTATTAAAAACATAATAAATGAGTCAGGAAAAGGAGGGTATTGTCAGAAATCTGGGATTTAATGTTCCCCAGAAATTCCTAATGATGTGAAGAAAGGACTGTGATCTTAGGTATGTAAAAGCAATTTTTGACAGGTCAAGATATCTGCTCATCAGTGCCATCTGAATTGTCAAAACTTGATATCCTACTTCACAAAATATGAAGGACCCCGTACAACAGTGTGCAGTGAATATGCCATATATACCCCAAGGGTCTTAAGATCTACAGATACAGTGAACTGTTCCAGTTTTCATTTCTTTTTGTCTCCGTTACAAAAAATAAGGGACTAACTCCATCCTGGGTGTAACTCTATAAACATTTTCGGCATCTGAAGAGTCTTGAAAGATGTCTGTCCCACCTTCTCGAGCTGTGATTCCTGAATAATTTAATGGAGATGTTTACCCTTGTATGTCAGGGTGCCTGATGAGAGACATAACATGCAATCAGGCAGGACCAAGATAGTGCTGTGAAACCGCATGTCAACTGCTGCGTTATTGCCCGATCTGGTGCCTAGTTAGCATCTTCCTGCTTTCCCTGGCTGATTTTGGATCAGGTTTGCGCAAAGGCCAGATACTTTTATGCAAGCTTTGAAAGAAAAAGGAAGCTAAACCGGATGGTGTTTTTTTCTGAAAATAAACTTAAAATGCTTTCTTCGTTTTTGTAAGATGCATATGTGTGACTACAGTTTCTGGTGTCCCAGCCCTGTTAATAATGGGGACCCTGACACGGTAAATACAACTAATGTTTCTACTAGGTAAAGTGCACATAATATGGCCTAATTTTGATCTCGTTTAAGCAGCCTAATATCAGGAGTAAGTACTGTGCACATTGCTGATTTACTCTGGAGTAAATAGTAGCAGAATTAATTCCAGCTGTCTACGCGATACATCAGGATACACAATGGGATGTGAAGTCACAAATGCCTGAATGAGTGATTTTGGTTACTGAAACTGTACTTCGTACATGACTTATTATGGACATTGTCCTTCACAGCCTGTGACTGGGAGGGTGCAAGATCCATTTCCATTCAAAGTGTGCGACTTGTGCCAAATTATTACAGGTAGATTTATGACATGGACAAGAGACTGAAAGGAAACAGTATGTCAGAAATGAATTAGAAGTCAAGAAGGAAAAAGAAATGTAAAACACTTGGGCAGCCTGTATCTTTTTAATATTTTAAACAGAAAAATCATATTTCACTTGCTCAGGGCCTTGGTCTAGGGAAGGTACTTAAACCAATTCTTAAATTTAACATGGGTGCATAGGTACTTGAAGCACAACTTTTTCTCTAGTGCTTCCCTGGGATTGGGTTTAAGATTTCAGGGGAATGGTGCCAGCAGTATGCTGCTTTTTATCACTTCCAAACAGCAGTTATTAGGACATAATCTGTATTGCTTTCATCTCTTGTATTATTTAAATGCTAGTAAAGTGCACCAGCTAGAAGGTTTATTTGGTAGGGTAATTAGATAGCATGTACTGCTGACAAGAACAGAGATGAGCAGAATATTTGCTCAGAGTAAGAGTAAAACTTCCTTGCAGGTACTTGCATCCGTGTGTGTGAGAATTAGGCTGAGCTTTGTTGTCCTGGATAATTCTGAAAAATTGAATTTCAAGCTGATGTACTAAATATTTTTGTGAGAAGGAGAACATGCTTCTAGCCCTTGAATATAAGGAGGTAAAGGAAGCAATTCTGCAGAGTTGAAGCCACCTGAATATTTTTTTTGTGAAAACACAAACCAAAATGCAAACAAATACTGAAGATCTATAGTGAAGAAGGCTACCAAGGGAAAATCAGCTCTTCTGCAGTAAATTTTGCAGTGGCCCTTTTACTAATGGAAATCATATGCCTATACCAAAAAAAGGGAAAGGTATTTCATCTCACATGTTCTAGTTCTTTTTATTTATGATATCTGTTAGATATTCAGACCCTTTTTCCTAATGTAGTATGTGGCTCCAGTTGCATACCAATGACGTTCACTTGCCATGTTTGTGACAAATTGCAATCAACAGAGTTCAAGAATTCATTCCCTGATTATTACAGGGAATATCCGCAGAGTAAACATTGGCAGTATAAAGAGCATATATATCTATATATTTGCACTGTGTGTTTTGGGAGTTGTGAATGTGAGCAGGTCTCTTTCTTTCCAAAGTCCCCCTTGTACCATCCCAGACCAGTCCCGCTGGGTAAGAGGTGTGGGTGCTAGCCCCCTTGGTAGCTAGTAGAGCTACATGACCACTGGCCTACTGGCCAGGCTGCACCAGCTTACTGGTTTGCCAGTTGCTGTTAGAAGAGTGGATTATGGCTGAACTCGGACTCAACAGAAACGTTAATCTGAGTCCCTCCAGCCCAGCTGTTGCATTTTATGAAATGTGTAGGAATGTGGTGATTCCTGAGACATCAGCTCCTCTTTTGGATTTGGTGGAACTGGTGTCTGGGTTAATGTATAGGGGAATGGGGGAATAAGAAGAGATTTAGTAGGCAGGCAGAGTGACCCCTTTTTTTTTCCCTCAGAGAAAATGGGCTGATTTTTCCCCCCCCCCCAGAACTGTGGTGTACTAAGAAGGTCATGATGATAAAAATGCTGAGAAGTTATCACTCTGGTTTATTCACTGTAAATGATTCTCTTGACTTAAGTCAGAACATAATGTGCTTGAACAACTGCACCTCCCACGCTGTGCTGCTCTGAGTGGAAATAGGCTTGCAGGAGATGTTCTGCTTTCCCAGTTGCATTTTGTCTTCTAAGTGCAAGCCTTTGCTAAATCTAGGAACTGTTGTAGACTGGTTTTTATGAAGGATCACAAGAAGTTAGGGTTTGCAGAGGCCAATTAGTTCTGTTCCATCATCTCTGCCAGTGCAGAGTTGTAGGTAGACAAAGCAATTTCTAGTGCTTTGTCTACCTGATTTTAATGTGAGCATGTAGTATTTTTAGCTGAACAAAAGTATTCTTATTTCTTTTTTCCCCTGATGTTCAGCCTAAAATGTTCTTTCTTGCTTTCATCCCATGACCCCTTGTTATACTGCCTTGTACCACACTCAGCAGCTTGATTTGCTTTTTGGTGTTCACAGCATGTAGGTGTATGTGGAAGGTTGTTGTATTTTGGCCGTATAGTGAAAAGGGAGGTCAGAAATGTATACCATTGAACCCGTACCATGTGCTACGTGATCAGTTACACTGCTTGGAGGAGCACTGGTGACAGACTTTGAAGGCTTAACAAGTCACTTTGTTGCAATGAGCTGCTTTTTTTCATGTATTATTCCATGTTCTCCTCACTCCTGTGCTCACAGTAGGAGCCAGCCTTTTCTTAGCCTCTCCTTATTTGAATTCTTTCTCTTTTAGCTACCCAACTCCATAATAAACTGTAACAAGGCAAAGATGTACACACAGTAAATCGCTTCTTTTGGCAGAGGAGGAAAGTTTGTGCTTTCTTTCATAATCCTCTTTACGTATTCCAAATTAATTTGTTTCCACAGCTTTTCTCCTTTGTGTTTCTTTTTTTTTTAAATGAAGCTATTGTCTGTTACCCTGGAAAACTGCTGTCCCATACACACTGTGCTGAAGATATCTGCTCAGCCTCACATAGTCTCCCTGCTTTTACCAAAGTCATTGCCTTTGCTTAGTGTTAAAGGGGTACAGTCAGATCAAATTTGGCTAGAAAAAAGCCTCGAAGTTCCTGTGAGACCTAGGAGTTGTGGAGTTGTTTTTTTTTTTTTCAGTGTAGTTTAGTAGAAACAACTAACATATGTAGTTTCAAATAGATATTTTAAACAAATGCAGGCAACAGATCGAAATCCCTCCTTTAACATTGGAGTATTGTGCTATCAAATATATATTTGAAGATGGCAATAGACACAAGTAAAACTGGTTAGGCTGCTTGGTTGTCTAACAGAATATACATTTGGAAAGGAAACAAACGATGTGGATAAAACTGCTCTTTTCCCTCATGCCGACCAAAATATGTTGTCCTAAGGAGCTTTATCATCTATTGATACTGCTTCTTAGGAAAGATATTCCTGTTGCAGTTTTACTGACTTGACTGTGGTCTGGAAATTGATTAAGCAAGATGGGTATAATGTGTAGTTGGCTTAGATGAAGAAGTTGAGTCAGGTACCTCTAGTGTAAACTAAAGCCCTAGTTCCAGTCTAATTTATCACCCATGTCACTATTTTAATCAGGAGAGCTACAAGATGTGGCTTATAAAAGGGGCAACTGAGCCAGCAAGCAAAGGAGTATTGAGAAATACGTCCTGCCTATGCACCTTGTTTAACTCCAGACCACTGAGTAACCCTTGCAAAAGGTATGCAGAAGCCCCTTTTCATAAAACGTTTCAGTTGATCCATGCCAACATTTCACCTAAAGTACTGTGTGTTTTGGACATTTCTGAACTCTTTTTGAATCTGGGAGATGCTGAGTTTCTGCAAGTTGTAGAAATCTGCTTTCTGCTTGAGTGCAGCATCCTGCATTTGCGTTATCCACTGCTGTAAACCCTGAGTTTAGCTTGTAGCAATGTGCGAATGAAACCGGTTTGTGAACACCATCCACGTAGTGGTACGCCCCCTTTATGCTGCTGTTGTTCCTGACTGTTTTGAGATCAACTGAGCTCAAGGTCTCAAACTGGCTGTAAAGCTGGACCTGCTGATGTTAGATTGGTGTGGACAAGCTGCTACAGCTTTTCATGTCTCCTGTGTTTTCTCAGCACTTCCCTTTGGTAAGTTCTTCAAAAAGGAAATCATTATTGTGATTCCCATTTTATTGGTATAAAACTGAGGCACGGTGAAAAGACTTATCGTACTCTTAGTCAGTGGTCAGCCTAGGAATAGCACATGGTGCTGTGGATTCCAGGTCCACTATTAAGTGGCAAAAGAGCATGCAGGCTGGAACTTAAAGCTATAAAAGGATAAAGAGAAAGAAAAGTTTTTAATAACACTTGAGTGATCAGCATGGCTTTGGAAGACACCCTAAAAATCTGCTTCCCAAGTGCAATTCAAAGATAAAATACAGTACAGTCAGTTCTGGTCTTCACTTTTGGTCACAGATGTAGTTGTTGTATCTGTTCTTGCTGCTTGGGTCCCAAAATTTTCTTGCTACTGAATGAGTAAATTGTCACTGAGTTATTACCCCTTTCAAAGTGCTGGGAATTTTAATGCTGGCTTATTTGTCCCCTATAAGGATAGAATTGAGAAGCATGGAATGTTTCAGTAGATCATCTGTCCCAGGTTGTGCAACTCACCATTTACTTAAAATCCTTGGAACTGACCCAGGAAAATACATCTTGTCTCATTGCTTGATTTTTAAGGTAGCCAAGTTGCTACTTTTCACAAGCAGGATGTAAATTGCTCTTCTGTAAAGTTTTACCTAAAGCATCAGTGAATGTCACTTTTAGAAGTGACTATTATTTTTCCAGATGATCATATGCTGCATAACAATGGATGTTCCAGGCACCAGGGTACAGTCTTGCAATCATTCTGGTTTGCTATCCAGAAGAGGACCAGAAGTGGCACTCTTGACTGTCTATCTAGGCTTCTGGTGCAGTTTTCACAGTCGAACTCAATGGAAAGGTGATGGGGTCTTTCAAAATGAAGCAATCTAACAAAAAGTGAGTTTTCTTTGAGTTTGGGAGGAATTTGAATCTTGACCTGGTGCTTGCATTGCACACCTCTTGGGATGCTGGCCAGACACATGCCCTCAGCTGATGGAGCCGTTACAAATTTCACTGGGTCCTCAGAGCATTTCCCCCTGCTGATTAGCATCATTTCTGCCTTGTCCAGGTTGAGCAGCAGCCAGCTGGCCTCCTTCCAAAAACCAGTTTCTGCCAGACATTGTTTGAAGTTGGCAGCAGCTGTGTCTGAGTCAGGAAGGAAGGAGATAGAGAGCTGGGTGTCATCAGTGCACTGATGGCGGAGCAGTGTGTACTGCTTCATAGATGCCCTGCAGCAGCTGATGAACCAGAGAGGTGGATGGAAGTGAACCCAGTAGGAAAATCTGAGGATGCGCAGTTGCCCAGCGAAAGATTTGAAAGAGCAGATCATCTCACATGGAGAGGGGGGGAATGCCTGGAATTTCTCCCTATGGATTTTTGTGCTCGTTAGTGTGTAAATCTAATAGTGAGCAGGTTGTTCTGGGCAGTATTTTTCACTTAGCCAGTGTAAATCCCTGTGGCCTGGGTTGTGAGTGATGGCTGGTGTTGCTCAGGCAGCAGAATGTAAAGGATAGCAACCTGCTTTCTGAAGTAGCCCCTGGTTAGGCAGCCTTTTTCAAGCATATTGCAGGTGTATGTCAGGCATAATTTCAGACCATGAAGGATATTTGGTAATTCAAGAGATTTAGGTTTGCAAATACATGGTTTCATACTGCAGGTTCAGCCTGTGATGTGGATGCATCCACTTTAGCACGTGGCCCTGTGAGTTTGTGTTTCACTTGTAGGACTATGCAATTCTTGTACCATAAGGCATTGTTTGTGTGCTGTTTCAGCTGCTGCCTCTATAAAACTATGCCTGGGAGGGGCTAAACAGTTGGATTTCAGAGAATGGAAACATACCTGAGATGTCTTGAGACCTTCAGTAAGATAAAACCGAGCAGGCAAGCCTGAAACTCTGGATATCTCGGGAGATGACCTGAGGAAAGGGAAGAAATGGGAGAAGCAGCGCTTTGAGCCCAGGTATAACACCTCTCCCTCAGGCTTCATTTAAAATGGATATTTTGAACATAAGGCTGGGACTTATGAGTGGATTAGTATTGTTTAAAATCTGTGACTTCAGCACAAGCTGCTACTTTAATGTGATGTCTTTAGGACATGAACTCATTATGATAATGATGTGATTGGTAAGGAGAAATTCAGATACTTCTGCTCCAAAGAGTGGGCTCCTAAGAAGAAATAGCATTATGAATTTAAGTAATGCTAAAGCACTCTTCAAAACTCGGCTTAAGTTAAGCACCCATAACGTGTAATTTACATGCATTAGGGTTCTTACAGACCAACAGAACTAAGGGTTGTACCTGCTTGCCTTATCTGTGGCAGAAGCCCACTGACATCGGTCAGCTGGCTGTGCTTCTTACTGGAGTAAAATATTGCCTAAGAAACAGAATTTAGCAGGAAAGGGTATGGAATAAAATACCAAAGGGAAAGTTTTCATGTAACTGAACTGTAAACAAACACTTAAAAATAAGGTATGTGCAGAACTTAAGTGCTGTTGCTAGTTAGTGAGACACAAGCTGTCAAATCGCCATTAGTGATGTCTTGTGGACAGCAGGTTTTTGAAATAATGCTTTGGAAAGACGGTATCTTTAAACGTGTATGTGTGTGATTGTATTTTGTGTGCTACAGGGAAGCATTATGATTTCACAGTTTTAGGCTAACTGTAGATATCCTGACTTTGAATTGCTATCTGACAGTCATCTTAAGGGTTTTTATGCTTTCTCAGTTTTCTGTGGAGCACCTTACCTTTGAGAACAAAAATTAAACAGCAAATCATATCAATCGAGACATTTTAAACTTGGGGAAGAATTACCTAAACTACTAGATGTTTCTAATTATTTGGATTTGGTAACGTGCAAGTTACTGTTTCAGGTTTTCAAAATAATTTGCAAAAAGTGTGGTTGTGGTTCACCACACTGTCAAACAATTTTCTTCTGAAAATTTCCCTTAAAAGCCCTGGAAATCCATTCTATACCTGAGACTGTATAGGAAATTCCTGTATTATAGAAAAGGTTGGAGTTGTACATTTGCAGTCTTGTGCTTTCTCATTCAGACTTTCAGAGGAATTTTAGTCTTAAATATTAGGCTGCAAGCATTTCTGATTAAGCAGTAAAATTTAGATAAACTTCTAACTCCTGGAATGGGTCTTTGTATTTCGTCTAGTAGATAAAAAAATTTTGCAATAAGTATTTGTCTGGAGAAAAATGTAGGTGTATGCCTCTTTGTGCTTTAAATAACAATATGAAGATGATGGTTATGTGAGGCACAGAGTGCTATTGTGCATCAAAACACCTATGGCAGCATTTAAAGAACCAGTCCAGCTGGAGCCCTGTTACCTATCAGTTTAAAAAAAAAAAAATCCAATTCTTTTTCCTTTTTCTTCCCCCCACCATGTACTTTAAAAAATTAATCAATTGCTTGTCTTGTACTGTATGTCTCAGCAGGTCCGTATCACTGGCCAAATCCAGAGATATCACAACCTTCTGTTGAGCGTAGCTGGGAACCAAGCCCTCAGCATCACTCCAGATCATGTCCTCTTGAGATTTATTACATTATAATAGAAAATAGCTCATTATTCTTTAAAGCAGTAGGCTGATTGAATAACACACTTCAGCAAATGCAGGGTCTTTAGTGGCTAATAGGGCATCTGTGATGAGGTTATGATTTTTTCCTGCATTCGTATCATTATTGTTGGAATTTACAGCAGTTTAATTTCTCCTTTACTCTGCAAGTTAATTATCGGTGGTTTACTCTAAGTGCTCAGTATTTGACAGTTAGGTTGTGCAGCTGCATGGGGTCTTATCAGACAAATTGCAGCTGCGTTTCTCTTGACAGGTAGAAAGCCACTGTTAACTAACCAAATATATTAACTATAACTATTAATTCATTAACCAGTGAGATGGCTGATGGGACCATCAGGATTTGGAGGCCTTGGAGAGGGTGGGATGGAGATAAACAGGAGCCTTATGTTCTTTTTGAGTGGTTGCAGAAGTCGCTTCTCTGGTAGGATTTAGGGGCATTTTGAGCCTAATTTACCACCTAGCTGGCAGATTTTATCCATTTCCTTAGACTATTTTTGTTTTATCAGTTGAAAATGCAAGAGCCTTTTTCTTCTGAATGATGTGCCTAGTGAAAAGGCAGAGTGTGTTTTTTTATATTTTGTATTTATTGCTACTTAAATTAGAAAAAAGTTTACTGTTGAGAAAATTGTCTTTTAAAAGAAAGTCAGGGACATCTACTTCTATTGGGAAATATGCAGGGAGGTGATGCGACCAGCTTGCTTGTACATCCTGTAACATCCCTGCTTGAGAGAATTAGCTTTTCCTTCTGGGCCCCATACCCTGTTTCCTAGAAACCATCATCCCTATCAAAACGAGGTTCCCATGAGACTTCTGGAGTAGATGCAGGCTCAAAAGCAGATCTTTATCAAGCTTTATAACAGGGCCTCATTTTAGCTGTACAAGGATCTACCTCCTTCATAGATGTCCATCTAGGGAAAATGATCACATCTATGTATAAAATATACTACACTTTACAATATTGACTCATAGCATTAATCCAAGGTGATAATGTCTTTTGCTGATGAATACTTCACAATAATCTATTAATATGATGGCAGTCAGTAACTTTCTATGGTAGATTTCAGTGTAATTTACACAGAGACCCATCAACCATCTATAAAAAGCCACGGTTGTGGTTTAGCCCCAGTCAGCAACCAAGCACCACGCAGCCGCTCGCTCACTCCCCCCTGGTGGGACGGGGGAGAGAGTCAGAAGAGTAAAAGTGAGGCAACTCATGGGTTGAGATAAAGACAGTTTAAGAGGTAAAGAAAAAGCTGTGTGTGGAAACAAAGCAAAACAAGGAATTGATTCACTCCTTCCCATGGGCAGGCAGGTGTTCAGCCGTCTCCACGAAAGCAAGGCTCCATCACGCGTAACGGTTACTTGGGAAGACAAACACCATCTCTCCAAACGTTCCCCCTTCCTCCTTCTTCCCCCAGCTTTATATGCTGAGCATGATGTTTTATGGTGTGAGATATCCTGTTGGTCAGTTTGGGTCAGCTGTCCCGGCTGTGTCCCCTCCCAGCTCCTTGTGCACCCGGCAGAGCACGGGGAGCTGAAAAAGTCCTTGACCAGTGTAAGCGCTACTTAGCAACAACTAAAACATCTCTGCATTATCACCACTGTTTCCAGCACAAATCCAAAACACAGCCCCATACTAGCTACTACGAAGAAATTTAACTCAATCCCATCTGAAACTAGGACAGCCACCATTTTACCATTTTCTATGTTAGTTTGGTAAAGACAGCGTTTTCCCTACTGTGAGACTGAGGAGCTGTGAGAAGTCTTGTGTTTTCCTACTAGTGTGCACTGCTACTTATACAGAGGACAGTGTCAGGCTGATCAAAATGGGATAAATAACCTTGACATTCATGAAAAACTGAGGAAGAGTTGTGCTCGCAGCAGTGCAGGTAAGTCCTCCCTGCTTTAGTGCCCCTTTGAGATGGGAGGGACCCATGAGCCCAGGGCAGAGCATCAGGACCATGACCTGACCTTGCCTGCCCTGCGAGTCAGAGAAGCTCCCGCCTCCATGTTTCTGCTGGGGAAGGCAGGCTTCATTCCACCATGGACAACGTGGTCTTTGTTTCACCTTAATTTTGAAGATGGCGCCCAGATATGGGTGCTTGGGCTCATTAGGAGGAAATGAGCGGGTGTGTCGCAGCAAGCTGCGCTGCCAACACTGGTTACCAAAACCAGCAGTGTTAGTGCTTAGCATATAACAACAGTATTATCTGCTGGCATCTGATATATTATTAGATTGTACAATATGTTGACAGTACTGACGAAGTCTAGTACGAGAAACAAAATGGTTGTGTTGTGCAACGGGAAGGAGCACTGCTGGCTGGGGTTGTTAACTCTTCAGGGAGAGAGCGTCTCTGGAAGACTCCTGGCTCCAATGCAATTTAGATCATGCTAAACACTGTGGCTTGCTACTGTTTAGGCAGGTGAATAATTTAGATTTATAAATCTGAGAATTTCTTCCTGAGTGATCTTCTCCTGGTTGTGTTTAAGGCAGTGTTACAGACCCTTGTGAGAGTACATGATACGAAAACTGTTTCCCATAATATCTTTCCTACATTCACTCGACTCTGAAGCTGGACTTGTTTCTTAACTAAGTAGCGAATATTTTTAAGAACTAGACTTCCTCTTCTCTGCTTATGATTAAACAAGAAATAATCCTTTAGCTGTGGTATGTAAAGAAGACACTAGCAGTGTCAAGATAAAAAAATTTGTAGATTTTTTGTTTATAGAAAAAATATTGTTCAAGCAGATCCTACATGTAAATACTTCTGCAGATAGCAGACGTGAGTCTGGAAGGCTACTCGCTTGTGAGTCACGATAGATGAGGTTTCTTTTTAACAAGAAGAAATATTTCAATAAATCTGTAGGTACTCAGTTTTAGCCTATAACTAGGCTGCATAACGTGCCTATTTGCAGGTGAACTGTGGCTACAGAGATGAGATTCACATTCTTTTCTGTGACAGCCCCAACATAAACCCATACTGATAAAGGAAATGAGAGCAAATGTGTTTTCCCAAGTCCTGCCTAGAATCCCAAGCTTTGATCCCTCCCTTTTACTTGCTTGTGGGGGGAGTGCTTTTACTTTCTTCCAAGTTGTTCACTTTCTAACAACCTTTCTGTTGCAAATCAATATTATCGATAGTTCTCTCCTGAGCCTAGTTGCGTTAAAAAGTAAGCTTCTACAAAAAGCTTTGGTTTTATGTCTGCTGCACAGGTGTTCTGACTGTGGCATGGACCGCTTTGATGGTTGGGGGACAGTCCCACTGTGTCACTGTGAGCCATAATACCTTTAATATACTGTTTATTAGTAACTATCATGCAAAAAAATCCTGTAGTTAATGGAAAGGGAAAAAAAAGAGATGTCTAAAAGGACGCTGCTGTCATTGTGATCTCCTGGTGTAAGGGTTTTTTATGCTTGGTTGTGTAGCCTCATGCTACCCTGGCTAGATACGGCAGTGGCTGGTCCTCAACTGTTACTATGTTTTCATACCCAGAATCTGCAGCTTGGATAACCTGTGTCCCTTAAGAGTGCAGGAACTTGAGAGTAAGTCCTTTCATAACCTGCTGAAAATAAGAGGCAGGGGTTTACCAGGGTAGAGAGAGTAGCACATGAAAAATCAAGGGCCAGTTTAGGGAAAGGAAACAACCAGATGATAGTGCAGAGCTCACATTACATACCTATACGCAGTCTGCACTGCATTTCTTTGGCATTTTTAATTTGCCGAAGTGACATGCAAAACTGTGTATGAACATGTTGCAAATATCACCCAGAGAGGGGAAAAAATGAATTGCTGTGCTGGTGGTGAGATTTAGTGGGAATTCCCTAGCCCAAGTATCAGGCTGTCAGGTGTGCATCACATGCAATATTTGTGCATCACACAATGTGAAATACTTGCCTGGAATGAACTCCAGTGATGTCTTGCTGGTGTGTAACAGTGGGGTTGGAAAGCCTACTCTGAATGTGCCCTGCTGAAAGAGATCTGGATGTTGGGGAGTGTGCTCTTTACCACCTATAAATTGCTTGGCTTGTTATTGAGGGGAAGAAGCAGGGGTGTAGGGAAAAGAGAAAAACCTGTTGCCTTTGCTTCTATTAAGTAGTGTTGCTCGTTTAATGGATGGGTAACAGGAAAGAGTGTAAGGGGACGCCATTGTTAATGTGAACTCCTGCAGTTTTTATTATACTTGCACCCGCTATAGTTAGAGTGGAGCAGCTGTTTCCATTATGAACTCCTATTTCAGGGGTTTATAACTTGGTTGTAAAAATTTGCTCCAGGCTAAACTGTAACTTACTGGGTCTTAGCCTGGGAGAATTTTCTTAAACAAAACTTCAAAAGAAGAACTCCATCTAGTCACTGTTCTGCAAGCTTGCACAGAAGCCAAATTTTACTGAAAAGCCTTGAGATCCGTGTGTAAAACTATGAGTTGATTACATTTCCTTCTGTCATAGTTAAAAAAAAAAAAAAGGCAGTTTGAACTACTTTGCAAAATATGGCTGAAGAATGTAAGCGACCAAGAGAGGAATGCCATGGTGACTCAGCTGATGTCCATTTAGTCTGGTAGCTGTTGGGACATGAAAGTTTTCCTCTGAAAAGACAGAAATGTATTATTGCCATAGAACAAAAGAATCCTGGATTTGCTTTTACTCATCAGATCTATGAAAGTTTAGTGCCTGTGTGTATTGAATTGTGCCTACATAATACTAGCACTGAATTCACACTTCGTAGCATACTGTTTCTGCAAAGGTGTCTTATAATATGTGCTTGGCCATATGTATGTTTAAGTCCCCTTGGCATGCCATTTTTTCAGAAATATCTTAGAACGCCATCACTAGTCTACCCACTTGTTCGATAGCCTTTGACCTCCTCTGAATGTGTTGTGTTGCCAAACTTTTTCCTGTAAGGTACAGTCACACTTTATAAGGACACTTTTTATCCATAAAACAGACTGCCCCTTGGCCCTTCCAGTTTGTTTCTGTGGCAGCAGATATGCATTGGGAACTGGCAAATTTCATGAAAAAAACTCAGCAAAAGTTACAGTAAGATTATGAAAAATGACTTAATACACTTAGTCTTCTGTTTGGCTTGCTAAATCACTGTTGTAAGACATCAAGAAAATGTGAAATTCCTGCTCACAGGTTTGTATATGCTATCATCATCTATTGTCAGATTTGCAAAGCTATTTACATACATGAAACTGCAAAACAGCTTCCTTCAGTTTCCGGGGGCAGGAATAAATTGGTTAGGCAGACTGTTCAATGTATCTGAAGAAATATCTGAGTATTTCCTTCATTGGCATCATCCTTGGGTGACCTGAGAAAACCTTGTCATGACCTCTGGGGCTCAGTGTAGGAAGCATGGCCGATGCTATATGGGAATATAGGACTAGAACAGAGTTAGGTTTAGTACTTAGTATCAGCAGTATTCTAACGTTTGCTACTGTAAAACTTTTGGATCTAAAAAACTGAATTTTAAGTATGATGCCTTGCTCTTCAGGTTTTAGTTGTTATTCTGAATAAAAACTGCCAAAGTAGGTAAAGATGCTTACTCTTGTCCTAATCGTATTAAAATAGGTAGGGAAGAAAAGCCAGGTGTCAATTTCAGCATCTTTGATAAGAATACCTCTATGCTACTCAGAGCCACCTATTCTATTCTTCTGAGGTGCTTTTGCCAAAGAATGAAATTGCCCCATCCTTTTGTGAAGCATGTATGGCACTCTATAGCTGTCTTGTCATCTCAGCTATTCTATGAGGAGGGAGCCTGTGGGAATGAGTACTGCAGATATTGGTATTTTGCAGTGGCTTGGTGTCTCCCTGTGCTGCTGCTGGTGTGGCGATGAATGCCACCACTGCGCTTTCTCTGGCACTGGCTAGGCTTCTCTAACTCCATCACATTTCAGACTTGTAGTATAAGGGATGTTAATCTATGGCGTCATTGTTATTTGGAGGTATGCTGAAAGAAAATATGCTGGTTCTGGGCTCTTGACACCTGAGCTAAGAATGTAAAATATATTGTGATTATAATCTGCTTGGTCACTAACACAGAAATATAATCCAAACTAAATCTGCCAGACCAAATGATTTCTTTATCCCAAAGGCTGAGGGTATAAAAAAAGTGTGTGGGGAAAAGTCTGCTTACATGAAAAATGAAATTACCTCTCCATTCTTCTACTCACATTCCACTTAGAAGGATGCAATCTCAAAATCTAGAGCCTCTTGCTGAAGAAAAGATGTCATTTCCCTGTCTGGCATTGAGGAGGGTGTACTTTGAATCTGACTGCTCAACTACAGCTGCACAGGGTTAAGACAATTTAACGCAGGCAGAGCCATGCAGTCCTAGGTCTAAACCAATAGTTCCTTCTACTGGAAGTTAATAAATGAACAGACCGACACAGGGGTTGAGAACTCCTGTGAAGATGCTACTGCATTTATCAACAACTTCAGTTTCTCTGTTCAGGTATAACAAATTGCTATATTTCAATGAGTGTCAAAACCCACTTTTTTTCTCTTTAAAAAACAGGAAAAAAAAATTTTCTTCAGGGATAAGCAGAAAACAGGCACTTTCTGAATGAAGGTGTAGCGATATGTATAATAAAGATAGACTGTTCATCAGGACTCCCTAAAGAACTTTTCTCCATTTGAACAATTGTTCTGGGCTTTTATTTAATAACTATCTTGAAATGTAGACTAAAAATTAGGGGTCACCAGTGGATAAGTTGTGCCCTGACCCATCCCTTTCTCATGAAGTATCTCACAGGACTAAAACCAGGTGACAGTGACTGTAGCTATCTGCAACAGTAACTACGTGGTAGGCATTAGTCTGCCTTGTGATGAGAAGGGGTTTCAAGGTGTTCACAAGAGGACGTCCTATCCTATGGCCCACAGTCTGCATATGTCTCGTGGACCTTGTTGCTGTGACAGTAAGCCATGGCCAAATGAATCACCCTGCCATCCAAGGACAAAAAAAGAGTGTGTTTGGTGTTTTCAGCTCAGACCTTGTAAAAGTAAAGCCCTGGAACCTTATTTAAAAAAAAAACACAAAGGAATGCATGAGAATAGGGAGAGGCAGCAGGACAGACAGCAAGGCTGATGCAGTTTTTAATCCTATGAGGCATTTTGAGTGCTCCTGGAATGCCAGGTCAGGGAAGCTGTGCTTTATGACCTGCAGTTGGGACTTCCCACAGTTACTCTAACCATATACACAGAACCAGATGCAAAGCTTGTAGCGTTTGACACTGTCTCACTTTCCTCTGGATACAGATTCTAGAAGTGTATTTTTTTTATGATGCCTCTCAATCATGCTTTGCAAGATGTGTCACTGTTCTCCTTCAAGTTTTACATTTCTGCTTCTCTGATGTTCCTCCTGTCTTCTGCTGTCCCTTGTTCCCTCTTCCAGCCAGACTGCCAACCTCCACCATCTCTCTTCTGCACTTGGAGTTCAACTGTTGCTCAAAGCAATTACTTGAGTTATCTCCATTGTCTCACCCTTTCTCAAGTCCCTGCCACTGGATTCTCCCACCCAGAATCTTGCTTTACTCCCCACCTTTGCTGCTCCTCACATGCCCTTTCTTCTCTTGCATTAGATTTTCTACCTCCATTGCACTCTACCACAGTTTTCCCCTGTCCCTCCCACAGTGCCTCTCTTTCAATAAGTCTCGACAAGGAGGCAGCGAGCTTTTATCTGCTCCCCTTGTTAGAAAAACACTGTTCTTTGTAAGATCAATAATCTGGTGGGTTTCGTACTTGAATTAACTAAATCTGTGTTACCCACTCTGGCTAATTCTGGGATCAAATACCTCATATGAAAGAGATCAAGCCAACACACAGACAAAATTATAGTGTTTTAACTCTAAATGTAGTATTTCATGTTTAGATGATCATTTTTACTGCTCAGGTAGGGTACTGTAAAAGTGAACTCAACCCAGTTAATGACCATAAATAATAATGATGGCATTATTCTTTTGTCTTGTCCTTTGCACACACTAATCTGCTCTGACAGCCAGCTTTGCTCTTTTATTAACTCTCCGTCAGCTGTAATCAGTGATGGTGAAGTCAGGCAGCAAAATTTACATGTGCCAAGTCTCACCACCTTTTTTTCCCCTGAACAATTTCAGCCTTCAGTTTTGTGCATCTTTGGTATGGCGGTCGGGAGAAGGCATGGGGGAAAGAGGGTGCAAATGTGCTTTTTGACACGTTGACTTATCACACTGAACAGCGTTCATAACATCACAGGCAGTGCTGTCTCTGGTTACTCTTCCCCCCTTTCCTGTCTCCTGCCTATTTCAAGAAGAATAAATATGTAACAGGAATTGAAAGTGTAAGACACATCCTTGTTTAAGTCGTTTCATGCTGTTATTTTTTAAAAGTTACGATCCAGCATGCATTTGGGGAGGGGGAGGAAGGGCTTAATGGATCATTTTCTAGCTCGTGACAATGCTTTGGCTATTTTAGAGTATGATTTATGCCAGTTACTAATAGGTTACCCGGAAGTTGATGATTAAAGTGGAAGTTTCTTTGGAGAAGAGTGATATAACTAAGGTCGAGACCTCCCAGTGACCTCAAATGTAACTATTACCCTTCTAGGTTAGTTGCAATTGGAGATCAAAGTGTTGGTACAGGAAACATATTTGGTCCTGAGGTTGTCAGTTGGGGGCAGTTGTTTGACAACAAGGTAGACGTGGTGGTTGGAAGGGAAATAAGTGTTTCATTCCAGTTTCTTCTTTGCTCGCAGACGAAGACAGGATAAAACACTCAAACTGCATTTCAGGGTGTGGTGTTGAAATTATTTTTCATAAGGAATTCTGCATTATCACCTGAGTAAAACACAGCTTCATAAACAAGTGGGGAAATGATTCAGGCTGGTGGTTGCAACCGGCTCTTTGAATGTGGTAGCAAACTGATTTTTCTTGCTCATTTACAAAGCTGAGAAACTTTGCTTTATCTCTGGGGGTCCTGTTGTCATATTTTGTGTAGACATGTTTCAAGGAGGGAGAAGGGGCAAGAACCACAGTACTCGTATCACAGAGCATTCAATTGTGCGGCTTAAAGGGGTGTAGTGTTGGTCATGTGTCAGTGCACCAGTGCTTTGCTCAGATGCAAAGGAGGGGGAGGGAGGGGAATAAAAGCTTACTTCTGACTGGCCATCCATGCTGTGAGTGACTGGTGTCTTCTAGGCATTTTTCACTTAATTTCATCAGCCTTAAGGTAAGAACAATAAACACTCCTGGTTGCTGAGTGTGCCTCATTTGCAGCTTGTGTTCATGTGTGCTCATGTTTTTTAATGAAGAGACCTTCGATCTGAGTGCCTCTCACCAAAGCCAGTGAAAATCATGAGGAACATCACTCAGATTAATAGAACTGCTTTGCACCTCTTGTGAGCGGGCAGGGAAGCCAAGCTGCTGTTTCCTACTATAGGAACACAGCTGTACTTCCAAATGTCAGGCAAGTTTCACACCATCTTTCATAACTTTGCTTTTTATAAGGCTTCCCTTTTTCCTGGTGCTGCTGTTGCCCTGTCCTTAAGTGTACTTACATGGGGACAAGGGGCTGCAAGTCAGGAAGAGCTTGTGTTGGCAGTGTACAGCTGGGTTACGCTCCAGCTTGTTCCCTCTTATTTGTGCTGGCTCTGCAGAGGTGAAGGAAAAGCTATAACGCCTGACCCACAAAGCAGACCTATGCAGTAGTCCTTTAATGAAGTTATTTCCCAGATAATAAACTACCCTTTTTATCTTGGCACAAAGGTGCTACCAGCATTTTACTGAGGTGCTGCTGAGCTGTGTTGCTGTGTGTTTGGGTGATGCAGAGGTAAATTCCTTATAACGCTGTTGATCGATGCTGGTCTGCACCAGTCTGGAGACTGCTGTGTGTGGACACAAACTCTTCTGCAGGTGTGGATCCCCAAGTGCTCCTGTCTCCAAGCAGAGCCCAGGCCTTTGAGGCCATGTGTTAGATCAGGGCTCGAGTTTATGAAGTGCTCTAGCATCATCTTGGCTGAAAATGGTGCTGCAAAAATCTCATCCTAATAGTGAAAACATGAGTGGCATTTCAGGAACATGTTGAAAGACCTGCTTTAAAATGACTTCGAGTGTTGTAGCAAGCTGTAAGACCACTTTAAATATGCAAGAGCTATAGCCTGCTCTGCAAGAATGTGTGCACACAGAAGCGCTAGGGTTTTCAGTGGGGCTCTGTTGTCCTTGAAGGTCCGTTGCCGAACTCTATCACAAATATGCTGTGACACAGGTACTGTGAAAATAGAAGTGAAAACTCATGCTAATGTCCCAGACAGCCCTGCCAGGGTGTCCTGATTGTGTATTGTTTTTCTTGGTTTTGAGTGAAGTTACTATAAGGGAGACACTGATGACTGCAACATGACATTTTGAACAGCAAATACCTCTAGAAGAGGTGGTCAAAAGGGTTTAAAAAAAAGTCTTCAAGGTTAAAGTCCTGTGTTTTTCTTAAAAAACCTAGAACCTTCTGGTTCTTTCATTTAAAAGATTTGCCCCATTTTCCAGTCACCTGTGTATCCTGAGTTTTTACTGACCATTTCTGGAAAACTTTCCTGTGTTTTTCTGTGAGTTGATGAAATGCCTCATCAAGAACTAAGGCAAGGTTCTCCTGATGGTTTTTTTCTTTTATTTAACAAGTGAATGATAAATGAAATAAAATACACAAATGACTGACCAACCAGTGAAAAGAATGTGTTCAGCTTCATTTCAAGTGAACATGACAATTTGTGTTCAGATGTGCTGATGGAAGCAGTTTCTGCCACCTCCTTTATTGCCAATCATAGGCAGACTCTGCATTTTTTTTAAAATGCTGATAAAAGCTAGGGTTGACATCTTTAGGTCTAGTGCAACCTGTCTATGCTGTGGATCCTTCTTCAGGAGAATTTCCAAATCGCTGCAGATGCTTACCTTCAAATCGTTTTTCAAAACTTACCTTCAAAACTGCCCTTCACCGCCCCATACAGAACTAACTGCCCCATACTGACCTAACAGAAAATGAGACTCGTGGCTCTGTGTAAAAAGGCAAACAAAGAAAACCATATTATTTCCAATGGTAAACCCATACATCTTAACGCAGCCTGCTTTTGTGTAACAACAGTAACTATACCACCATTATCTGACTTGTTTATTCTCAACTGGATTGGCTGACCAATTTCCTTTACAATCTAATATTTCCTTTACAATCTAATATTCCTTTAAGACTTTGTGTCTGAAATAGTCACTATGCTGTCTACTGTGGGAACAGCTGTACACTTCAGTACTGCTGTGACAGAGCTTAACAGCAATTAGTTGTCTTTTTTTTTGTATTTGTAGTTCCCACTTATAAAATGTTCTTCAAGACTAGTTGAATTCAAAGCTTATTTCCATTTGAGGAAAGCTGGGAACTTGACCTAGTGTCAGGAGTCAAGATACAAAATAAAATGAAATATCCGATGTGCAGTAAAACTATACACCCTGCAGAGCTGTGTTTGTAGTCCTATGTGATGACTTTACTTCAGTGCAGATAGTTACCACATGATGATATTGTGGGGGGGTGTGTAGCTCTAGATGCTAAACCAGATGCATCCATGTTCGGTAGTTTGAGGCTACCATAGCTCACCACTTCTATTTCTTATGCACGCTCAGGTTTGGAGAACCCTATGGACCACTTCCTACTGAGCATTTCTTAGTTGCAAAATGTAACCTGAACTTACAGTAAGAGGCTTTCTCCCTATCCTTTTGCATGTATCCGAGAGGATTTCAAAGAAGCCCAGGGATTAGCTGACCTCCTCCCTTTATGCGTTATGGCTGGGCATGACGGGGCTAGTACTGGGGGAGGAGGGTGTAATTCCATTGCGTCCTACTCCATCAGGCAAGTTTGTGGAGGAAAAGTCACTGTCTTGTTTATCTCCTCTCTCAGCACTAAGGGTATGGCAGAATTTGCAGTTACACTTGATGGTATCTGAGGAAAGGCGGAGGAATTTGCTCCTTTGCCAGAGCATGTTTTGCACTTCATTGCACTATTATAAATCACTCTGCTCAGCTGTAACTCATGAATGAGTACTGGGGTAGGGGGGGAGTAGAAAGGGGAGGGTGTGGAGGTTGAGTAGGGTTAACAAAATATGAAACAGATTTATTGAGAGTCCTTCAAGACTAAATAAAAAAAGACAACCCAGCTGCTGCTGTTCTGCAGTGCAGCAAACTATGAGCAAGAAATCCTAGTAATTAGTTTCATTTGTAGGTGAAAACAGGTCTTTGAGAATGTCTGGTATTAATTATCATTAAGGGTTAGTCATCACTTCCATTTGAAAAACCTATATTTTTTTATTTTTTACCTTTGTGTTGTCAGCTTACATGCAATTAAAGAACCCTCAAAGCAACTGAATCGCATATGTCACCGGTACTGCTTTACCAGCTTCAAGAGAGCAGCCTCTGCTTGTTCCAGACCCCTGGTGTCCCTGGCTCTATGGGACTTAATTTAAGTGGCAGCCTATCGGTTTGCACTATAGTAAGAGATCAGCACTCCTGCAAAGCTGTGTGCCTTGCCTACACCCTACAGATGGTCTGGCTGCAGTGGCAGGGCTACTTCAGATGGCTCAGTAAGAACCAGTAAATCTTAGGTCAGGTATGTGGGTGGAGACTTTCAAAAGCAGAGAGAAATGCTAGGTATTTGCATAGTTGCAGTAGTAAATCTCATATGCCTTTGTTCTTTCATACGTCCTTTAAAATAAATAAAATTAGTGTTCTCTCAAAAATGGGCTCACTTGCATTTAAATTAAAATCAAACTCCAGGTTTGCTCTTCAGCTTTGCTTGTGGTAGAATAGGTTCCTGATTGTTTTTATTTTAAATACTGTCTTACTTTCTGAATTACAGCTGCTGCACATCACAGCACTGTATATCTGCTGCAAATGATATTTGTTTACCTTGTATGTGAATTTTAAAGTCCTATTGATTTGTACCATGTTTGTAGGGAAAGTCTGGTTTTATGCCTAGTAATTGCTTTATGGTTAGCAATAAGGACTGAAAGAAGAAGGATTTGAGCTGGTTTAGTAAATATGTGGGTAGAATCCTATTTCTGTTGAAGTTTTGCCACCACCTTAAATGTAGCCAGGCTCTCACACCTTTTGAGTAAATCAACTATTAATACTCTGCCGGCAGATCCTATCCCACTATAGTACATGAGGAAGTGTTATCTGGTGTATGTGATGCAAGGCTTGGCTCCTGTGCTGTTCAGTGGATCTTGTCAACAGAAAATATTTTGGTTGGCTGCTTCTAAGACCTGAAGTAATACTATATCACTTCAGCTCACGATGGCGTTAGAGTTTTCTTGTGTTTCTTTATAGGTTCAGGAAGAAATAAATAGGACAGCTTTGTCACTAATGTGAAGAAGCAATGTTTACAAAGGAACTCTACCCTGCTAGGATTCCCTAACTATGGGTATTTATACACATTTTGCACACATGGTGCACAAATTACAACAGCTATGAAGACGGGTGGGCATAAAAGGAAGAATTGTTTTGAAATATTTGCCCACTGGTATTATGAAGACAAAACTAAAAATAGTCCCATCATTGTGCTCATTTCTATTATATAGCTATAGCAAATATTCTTTTATGTGTTTAAATATATATAGGTTGTTTGTGGTTTCTGATTTGTGTACCTCTCCCACTGACATGAACAGGTTATCTGGCAGACAGAGGCCTTCCACTTATTTTCAAGATTTTCTTTTTGTCCTGAAGGAAAAGCAACAACAAAAGGAAAGAAAGAATAAAGCAACAGTTATTAGTCTTGAATAGCTTTTATATTGTCATTTTAACTCTGATTTACTTACCAGAATAGATTATTTTGGATTATTTCCATATTAGTCGTTCAAAAATTTTCACTTGTACATTACTTTTCTCCTTCTCTCTAATTGTCTGACTTTTAGCTGCTCATGTACTGAAATGTGGGTCAGCTGAATACTCTGAAGTGGAATCAACACAATACTCTTCTACAACATCATCTACGCTTTTATCGAGATAAAAATCCTAATGTAAAAAAAAAAACAACCACCCTTTCGGCTGGTATTAGTATTAAATCAACCCCTGGGAAAAACCCTCAGTGCTAATTAATGAATCATGAAACTCAGTTTTAAAGATAATCTTTGACACCTATAGCTATTCATAAGAGCAGCATTTTCATCAGCAGATTCCATCAGAAAGTACTAATTAAAGCTTCCTCTTCCTGCTCTGTGTTTAGAGACAACATGGGGGAAAAATGGCTGCTAAAGCTAGGATTTTATTCATATTTTCAGTGCAGTCCAATTTGCATAAAGTCTAATAAAGCATTATTAAAATCTATTAACACTTGTCTATGGCAATTAACTTAAGTTTGCTATTTTGAACGACTGCATTTCATGCAAACTGAGATAAGGAAGCATGGAGAGCTAGCAGAGAATGCAGTGTAATCCTGAGAAGGATGTGTAAAAGAAATGTTATTCACAAGGCATAAATTTTAGGAAGGAATAAATATTGTCTGCTTCCTAAAAGGCAGTGGAAAATTCCTGGCTCTACAGATTTAAGATTCAATCATGGCTGCCCTCAGATGTTTATTTTACTATATATATATATGATATACAAGACTGGTTGAACATCATGATATTTTTATTATAAAACCTGGAGGGCACTGTCCTCAAGAGAGAATTGAAGATTTTAACTAATATTGATTATTTAGTACAGCCTGTAAAGATCATAAGTTAAAATGGGGAAAAAAGAAAGCCAAGGAAAGATTCAAATTTTTTTAATAGATTTTTTTCAAGGTTTCAGGGGAACTGGTAAAAATTCGAGTAACACTAATTCATAGAACTCCTTTAACAACTACTGCGTATGTTGGCTTTGTTTACTCAGATTATGGCAGAAACATTGTACAAACCCATGGAAAGAATGAGCTTTGGTACCTGTCACCATTCTGGCTTGTAAACCCCCCTTCATCTCTGTTTCTACAGTGCAGTTCTTCATGCTCAACTGTGGATGAATTAGGGCATCTCAAAGAACTTGGAGCAGTGCTCTTGCAGGGTGACTTCCCACCACCCTCTTGCTTGACTGCTGCCCCATGCTGGGAAGTGGGGTGAGGGCAAATGTGGGTGCTGGTGGTCCTCATGCAGCCCAGCCCCAAGGGCTTTCTCCAGTTGTGCTCGCACTGAGGGCCGGGGAAGGTCTTTTTTGTATCTGACCTGCTCTAGGAGTTGAGATCCTTCTCGTGCTTTTTCTGCTGCACTCGCTACCAGCACCACAAACTCAAAGCTGCAGCTGCTAGCAAACAGACCCTGCGCTTTTGCAGACTGCTGTTTCTGGGTGGTTAAAGGACCGTCGCTCAGGTAAGAGAGTGAGTGTAGCTACCAGGCATGCCTCTCACTTAAATTTAATGGGGGGTAGTCCTGCTTTAAGATTTTTCTGAGAAGCTTTAGCCTTTTAGCTCCCAACAACATGATATTTGCTCAAAGTTGAAAACTTTAGTCATCCCAAGGGATAGACATGCACATAGTGTACTTATCCCAGTAATAACAGCATTTGTAATCTATGTTGTACCAACTCACTTGAATTCTGCCTATCAATCAGTTTCTAGGGCTCTTAAAAGAGGATCTTAAAAGACCAAACTGCAATCAAGGGAAGGCAGGTTCTTCCACATTTGGAATTCCCTTGTCCAAATTACATGATCTCTAGGACAAGGAGTCAGGACTCTGATAGCAGGAGTCGTCCCTGTGTCAGTAGTGAGAGAGCTGGAAATGTCATGTTATTTGGAAGCAAAGATTTTTAGCTCTCGTCTATTGCTTTTTTTGGGTATCTGTATACCTAGAGGTATCAGGCTTTGCTTTGGACTCTGCATGCTTGAAGACTTCAACTCGTATTTCCCGTGATGGGGGGGGAACCTCCAAATGCCAACAATTAAGACTGTGGCAGTTAAAGTATTTACTCTGCAGTGACCTTCCAGGATTACATCACCCTGGAAGTCAGCTATTTGGCTCTCCCTTGAAGAAATTGTCTCTATCTCAAATTGTCTGTTAAAACCACGTAAAGGCTGGATTTAGTTACTAGAGATAACCTTGGCAATGACTTCCTACCAGCTCTGGTTATGCTTCACTGGAACCAGAAACTGCGAGGCAGTAAAGAGAGGCTACTAGGGTGGGAGGTGGTGCTGGGCTATTAAACAGTCTTTCTCAAAGGATAGGATATCCCCATGCCTTTTAGCACATCTAGAACAAATGTAAAGGTCTTGGCTTTGAATTCGGTTCTCTTTCTTGCCAGCATCTCATACACTAATTTACTTGCACAGCATAAAATACAATAAAGAAGTTTGCTTGTCACTAACCACGGTATTTTTCTTAAAGGCTACAAAGATTTAGATACCTCTCTTTCATGGATCTATTTTCTTAAATGGGAAGGTTTTTCCTTGGTGTGGCCTGGGTGGCCATACAAATATCTGGGTGGATGGGCTGACATTGTTTATATAACTTTCAGAAAAATTACTTGTAGGGCATTTTTTAAAAGAAGTTTCTCTAATTTATTCCCTAATTTCTTTTCTGTAGCCTGCTAAGTTGGAATTACGAAAACAATACCAGCAACACTTTGGAGTGTTCTTCAAAGCATTTTTAAAATAGTTCTCCAATACTATGTGGCAAGACATGAAGTACACAATATTTTTTCTATTGTACAATAGAATACACACAAGTATAATAGAATATAAAGGTTTTATAGACATTTTTTTTTAAATAACCTCCTAACACATCGGGGTTGTGCCTCTTGCAAGTGGTGCTATCCCTCCCAGCTCTTGCTAGGGCACTGTTTATCTCCCACCACCCAGCATGGGGAGCATGACCATTTTCTCTTTCTATTTCTGTATCCTTTGCATGACCCAATCTGCCACTGGAGCTGGCAATAACCAAGGGCATGCAGAGAAAGCAGGAGTGGGTCCTCTGCTGCTCCTGCCCCAAAGAGAGATGGAACATGATGATGTTCTCTGCTTCTCAAGCTTTGCTGTAGTTTGAAGAATTTTTCTGAGGGGTTATTTAATTTGGCTAAGTAAGTTCTTTCCTTTGTCTGTAAAAGTTACTATGAGAAATATGCAGAATATTCAGATCTGGAGCAATCTGACTCATTGTACAGCATTAACAGCCCTCTTGTACTCTGTGAATGGTTCTCCTCTGTGCTCTTGGGAAGAAGTGTGCCCTTTACTGTTTCAGAACAAAGCAGTTGGTGGCACCAAAAACAATCAGAAAAACTTGCTACCAGCACTGTTTTGCTATGACCCAGGCACAGAAATAATAAAAAAGTCTCTGTGACAAGTATCTTATTTCTTCATACAGGTTAGGCATTTTGCTGGCTGTTGAAGGAAAAACATTGAGTTAATGTATTTAAAAACGTAAATACCACTGTCTACACAAAGTGACCAGTGAAGACCTCCATCAAAATATTTTTATTTATTCTTCTGTCTAAAATTATTACTGGGTTTTCTTTTTACTTTCCCCCATCTATCTGTGGTAATCCTGACTGAAGTCTGTGAGATAATGTTGTAGATTGGCAGCATTTTTAAAAGTGCTGAGTAACTTCTTTGTGCTTTTTCTTTAACTTAATGTCTCTTGTACCTTTCTGTAGCTTGCACAGAGCTCTCTAAATATGTTTTCATGTCTCTTGCTCACCCGTCCAGTTCTTCTGTGACAACTAGCTGCCTTTGCAAAATGCTTCTGGGTTTGCTTCACACCACATAAATGTCTAGGCAAACGAATGTTTTCTCTAATGTATTTATGTAGATTATTAAGAAAACAAACCTAGGACAAGAACAAAATTAATCACTGGCTTATTAGTTTGGCATTGTTGCTTGCATACAGAAGTGCTTTATATCAAACATGGTTTTTTTTATCAGTAAATAAATAAATGACAAGCAGGAGTACCAAGCTTTAGCCCAGCATGAGTATTGACAGTGGTTACTGCTGACAGCTTTTTGCTGTTTCCAAACAACATGTTTCATTCCCTTAACTCTATTGTCATAGGGAATAGGGCAATACCAAGCTATTCAGCGGAGACACATATAATAAGGAGTATTCATGGCTTTACTTTTGTCTTTACTTGAAGAGGTTTTGACGAAATCATGCTGGGAGACTTTGGCCTGGCACCCCCGAGTTAGAGGCCATGTCCACAGCAGAAGTTGGAGACCCACAATTTCCCTGCAACAAGACTGAACTGCGCTATTTTGGGAGAATGCTCATTCTCAGCCCTCCAATTCGATTTAATTCAAAACCACCAAGCCAATGTGGAGGAGAAAATCCAGCAGTACCAGTAGTTGCAAGGATGCACCTCTTATTTTTGGCTGAAGCCTCCATTAATGTTAAGCTGGAAATATTCACCAGAAGGGGAATATGCTATTTTATCTTACCCCATGGTAGATGCAGCTGTGGTAGCAATCCCCTGAATGTAATGAAGTTGTGTGTTGGCGCAGCTGCTTTGGCTCTGCTTGGACACAGGAATAGGACAATAAAAGAGAATCCACCCTTGCTGTTCACCCGTGCTTGGTGTGAATTAGGCTTTGGGGTGGGGGCTGTGACGTGAAGGGCTTGTATTCTCAGCTATGAGTGAAGTGAGGACACCTTGCCTTCCTGAGTCTTGTGGGTCTGATTCTGGTGTAGGTAGGGTAGGCATGCCCACCGTTCGCCCAAATACAGCAGCCTGCGCAGCTTTCCCCTTCTATATGCTTCCCCATAGGAGTCAGCTAAGTCGAAAGATAACTTTGAATCTCTTAAAAGAGACTGTTCCACAAAGTGAAAGTATTCTGGTATCTCTCCAAGCTATCATGTTTGTCTTTGTGTGCCTTACTTGCTCTGTAGCCCGTATCACTGGGAGCATTCTGATGTCAGCAGCAGCCAGTACGGTTTGTCTTGGCAAAACTCACCTTTTATTTTTTTTAGAGAGTACTTTAATCTTTGCATCTTCCAAGAATTACTTTCTTTGGGTTTTGTTTGTTATTTCACTTCTACAAGGCAATCTAAAACCTTTTGCTTTTGCTGGAATTTAAAAGCTGTTTTTAATTACAGGGCTTCATATGAAATTAAATAGAGAGAAATAATAGTGTGACAAGGGAATTTCAGTCTGTCTTTGGTCAATTTATTTTTACCTGGGAGGTTGGGCACGTTAGCTACAACTTTATACTGTGGTTCCACTAGAGCAGATCATCTTGTTTTCATCAGTTTATGGCACATCATACTGATGAATAAAACCACATGCACATATAAAGGTACTTCCTACTTATTCAGCAACTTACAAATAAAAGCAGAGAAGAAAAATCAAAAAAGGGAGTGGTTTTGCTGTTATAATATTGAATAGTTTCTGACTTAAGATTTCAACAAGCATATATCTGATAAGTGGGTTTTTTTGCCTTTCACCGTTTGCTTAAAATGAAGAAAAAAATCAGATGCATCGCTTCCCTCCATTTGTTCTCTCATTTGACCAGCTCCAAAGATGTAACCTTTTTTGTGATGACTCTCTTATTTTTAATGGTAACATAGCACTTAATCTGAACAAGGCAGTAATCATGGAAACCTGATAATCAAACAGGTGAAACCAACCAAGCAAAAACAGGGCAGGGTCTAGACAATGCTCAAGCCCATGCCAAATATCACATTCCTGCACGTATGATATATGTTGAAGAAAGTGTTGTGCCAGGTGGACCACGAGACCTGTGTCCTGTGTACACTGTTGCTGGGTGCTGCGCAAGGAATGGGGCTTATCCCTTTCACTCTCGCACAGAGTCTGCATCGGTGCTGCCCTGTCATGATACCTGTGCTTGGAAAGGACCTTTCAGTTGTTAATTACTGCATGGTGTTCAGGAGCATTAATCATGTCCTATATAAGTTGTGTAGAGGCAATGCAAAGAGATCGCTGATGAGTGCTTTTAAAGAACGGGTAATCATAAAAAGTAATATTGAATAATCAAAATTCAAGCCTTATGCTTTGCAAAGCATTTCAAAATGTTATTCACAAATAAGCTTATACTAAAGGACTTAACCGTGCCGATCTATCTGGTATATCTTACGGAGATAGTTTCAAAAGTGATGTTCTTTTGTCTATGTGTGATATTTGAGGTATGTGTCTTGAACTAACAATATGAACAGCTCTTTTCTGGAACCAGTGGAATGAATACCATTGGTTTGAAATGCCTTGGGTTAGGCCTTGAGATGCTACATTTACATAGAAAGATGCACCAGTTGCACATGGAAATACCAGCACCCCAACAGTACGTTAGCAGGGAGTGTGGCTGGCATCTGGATTCAGGGTCTTGCTGGGAAATATTCTTTAGGGTGCCTTGGCTTGTCGAGAGCCGAAGGTATGGATGGATTGTTGGGACTTAAACATCTTTCTGTACCATTTTCTTTGAAACAGTTTTGTGAGGACTTGTATAGATAACAAAATCTTTTTTGAGTTTTAGTATTTTGTTGAACAAATTAAATAATTTAAAATATTTTGTTTAAAGTTTTTTGAAAGAGCAGGTAAAATTATTTTGAAACTAGCTTTTAAACCAGTCAAAAAACCTTTCGGTTAAATACCTAAATGAAACAGAGCTTACAGCTGAAGGGATGGAGGGATAGGGTGCCATGATACTTCACTTGTTTTTTACAGTGCATTAATAAAATGATTTAAAAAAAAAAAAAGACAGGTAAGAGCTAGGGCAGTCTGGAGGGGTTAAAATCTTCTGATCTGTGCTAAGACTTAGGCTCATGTGCCCAAGCAGTGGCTCTGCAGACCACCAAGCAGAACATAGCCATTAGTGGTGTGAGTGGTTGTCTTAAACCACAGCTTTTCCTGAAGAAAGAGGAGGGCTCAAAAAAAAAAGAAAGAAGAACACTTATCTTAGTGCAAATCTTTTCCACAGTGTAGAACTAATACCTTTTATTGCTACTGTTGTTTAAATATTAGCTTTTGTAGTGTACTTGCCAGAAGCAGCATTCACTGTATTTTGTTAAAAATAGCTGAAGTTTACCTCTGTAATTTGTAGATCAGGTTTGTAGATCTCCTGGCAACTGCAAGAATGCCACTATTCATGGCATACAAATGTGTAACAACTGGCCATCTTTTTGTGTTGGGACACTGAGGCGTCTGTATGCACACACGTGTATATACATGTACATATATTATAAACAAAGCATTTCCTGAGTGATATTTTATTCAGTAAGGTTAATTCTGATCTATAAGTCCTCTGAAGCTGAATTACAATAAAATAGTTGAAGGAAAACAACTTCCACACCTTGGTGGTTTTCTGGTTGTCATGCTGTTTATTCATATAGAAGCGGGATGAAATTCTAAGACCTGAAAGAGGTCTTGAAGAGACTCTGCAGTATTTGTGGGATCAGTGTTTGTATGGGATGACCTCCCAGCTCACCATGCATGAGGGTCAGTCAGGGAAGACAATTAAAATCTCCCTAATTTAAATCTATTTACTGTGTGAATTCAGAAGTTTGAATCCAGAGTACCTTCATTTTTTAAATTATCTCATAGCTAACTTCAAAGAAAGGTATTCCTTTTCCTTTCTTTAAGTGATGTCTGTAAGAGAGTGTTGTGTTACAATTTCCCCACTGCCTCTTGTGTTTTGTATCAGTTTCTCCCCATCATGTGTGCCTTTTACAGCTCTTTTGTTTTTTTTCTGAAACAGAAGCTCCTGTTGACTTCTGTAGTAAGGTCATGGTTTCCTTGTGATCAGTGAGAGGTATGGTGTGAACCCTCAATGCTTTGGTTTACATGTTGAGATTGGCAGAGGAGTCCCACCTTGCGGAGACGATACAGGAGGGAAATGTTATGGTATTGCTCTCTGCTTGGAATAATTGTTCTTTTATGAAGCTATGTGAGGCAACTGTGTTGACCAAGGGCTGTTTAAGCCCTTTCCTGAAGACAGAGCTGCAGGACCCAGGGGAGCAGGGTACTTTGTGGAAGGCCACGGCTTGCAGTGACTCTCACTGCTGTGCCATGATGCTTCACAAGCTGCAGGACTGGCAGAGCCTGGTTTCTTTTGGTGTTGTGACTCATGCTGGATCCTTTTGAGTCCAAGGGTGAGCTGGCATTGCATGCTTTTTCTTCTTGGGGACCATAACTGGGTCTGCCTCCTCTCAGACCAGGTGCCCGTTTTCCCAATAACTTGCAGGAACTTGGTGCTGTCAAGGTCCCTGACCTTCCGCCAGCTGTGATCAGTCAGGCAGACGCTCAAAAGTTGCTGGGAGATATATGGATGGACACATTTATGCATGCACTCAGCATAATCACATTAGCCCTGTCTCCTTAAGAAACAGATGAAAGCTATATAATTTAATGGTTGGATACGAGTTCTGTGAGTGGTAATGAGAACAATGCTTCTTCCACCACACCACACAAAGTGCTGGCTTCTGAGGTCCTCTTTGAAGAGTTGGGGACAGGCACAACACTGCAGTGGCGAGACATCTGCAGTGTGAATAAACACATTTGGGCATCGCTTAAGTGATGCTGACATTTGTCTCTATCTACTTTCTATTCAAGCATCTGGTTGGAATAAGCTCTGTGGGGGAGAGGTTACCTATGGTCTTCAAGCTGATGGAGAGAGAGGCTGAGCCCCTTATTGAGACATATCCATGTCAACAATGACAAGCTGTGGTCCCAGATGTGTTTTTACATGGTCACTTGCAATTTTCCCTTTCTTGTTTCTCAGCTGTTGCACAAACTTTTCAAGAACCAGTTTCCAAGGGCTGTAGTAGCTGATGCAAGAGCTTTGAAGAGTTGCAAGGACTAGTGACTGAAAACCCAGTTTTCAGCTGTTAAGTGGAGCAGCTGCTGCAGCAGGCTGGGCAGTGCAAGTGGGCAGGCTTGACTCTGACTAGGTGTCCTCCTACAAATTGTATTCTGGAAGTAAGAAAGATGTGCGCTGCGATAAAAGCAACATTGTTGTACACTTTTTCAAAGTGAAGCCAGCATGAAAATATGGGGGAAGTTAAAAATTTGGTCAGGAAGAAGAAAGGTTTTTAATTCTGTTTCAGACAGGCTGTGTTAAGCCATAGAAGTCACCAGAGGGGCGCATATTTTTGAGTAGCTGGTTTCTCTACCAGAACTCAGAGTGAAACTGGAGTTAAGGTGTGTCATAGGAATAAAAGCTAATTTTACTTAGGCAGGGTAAATAAGAGCTAGTTTTCTAGCTAAGAACCTTGGGCTGATTATAGTATTTCTAGCAAATATGCAGTGTTTTTCTGCTGCAAATATGACTGAGAAACTGATGTGTTTGGTGATAGCAACACAGAATAAGGTGCCTGTGTGTATCTTAAGCTGTGGGAATGCTTTTTGATCTTTAATTACAGACTTTTGGCTGAATAATGTAAGAGGTCTATATTGTGTGTGTATATATATAATGTTGTTGTATTATATATATATAATACATGCAAGAGGAGAGAGTTTAAACTGCAGGGTATTTCTCTGGCTTTCACTTGCTTAATCATATACATCCATTTTCTCTTAAATGAGTAACTATAATAATGTCTACATAGCAATGTTTTTGTTACTGTTTACAGGTAAGGGTTTCATAAAAATCGCATGCCCCTCCACCCTGGTGCCCATATCTTGATTTGGGCTGTGCTCTGTCTGCCTTTCTGCTTTATCCATGTGGGTTTCCACTGTAGGTGTACTCCTGTCTTCTGCTGCCTGGAGTCTCACCCTGCCATGGGTCCTGGCTGCAGCTGGGCGTCTCCCTACAACAGGGGACTGTCAAATGTCTGGGTTCCATCGGACATGCACTACAGTATTATACATGGTTCCATCTCCGGGTTGCTTTCTATAACTTCAGTATCATTCTCATACTTGTGAGATTAATGTTCAATGCCATAGAAAGAATTTTGACAGTTACACATGGACCTTTTGGGAAATATCATTTTTATTTGATGTTACCTTTGTTTTGGCATTGCAGCTCTTTGAGCAGCAGAGAGCTAAGAGGCTGCAGTAGGGTACTCAGAACCTCAGATCTGGTTAAAGTAATAGTTAATGGCTGTTGCAGATTTACTTTGCTCTTGAGCCAAGAGGGGATGAATGCTGGCAGCCAAATTTGAAAGCTCGTCACAACCACATGAGATGGAAAAGCAGTCTCTGCGACATATTGATAGCTGCAGATGACAGAAATGATATTTATTGCCATGGACAGTAAAATTTATATTAAAAAAATGCAAACTTTGGAGAACGATGGGAAGCACTGACAGGAAACGCCTTAGAACAAATTTCTGCAAGTAAAAGTGGCCGGAGGAAGCAGCTTCAGTGAAAATATTTTATTTGTTCTGATCTGGGAGCCAAATGATAAAGTACCAGAAAAGTCAACTTCTGAAATATCTTGTCCCTTCACCCAGTAAAAGTCACCTCAACTTTGGTATATAATCTAAATGTTCTTCCCCACATAGCTTTGTAATTAGAAATATTGATGTCTTTTCAGAGAAGAGAACTATTTAACTGAAAACTTTACTCCAGCTAAAGCATACTGGAATGTCCTAAAATGTCTGGGTAAATGTTGCCCTGTTCTCTTGAGTCGGTAAAATACTATTGGTTGAGTATTTAATTTGTATATTGTTCACCTTCTCTCCAATATGAATTTTAGTATTTAGGAAGCCTAGCCAGGTATTAAGTGGAACATTAGCCTTATACAGTAGAAGACACAAATTCCTGCAGGTTTTCGTTTAAATTATAGCTCCCCCTTTGTTTTTTTCCAGCCTAGTTATTGCCATCTCATGACGCTTTCTGAATTGCTGGGAAGCAAAACTGAATTCTAAATAAGAAAAACAAGGTAGACTGCTTTGATAGGTGAAACTGGGTAAAGTCCTAAACATAATAGATACTACAGCTTAGAAATTCTGGGAAACAAGAATAGAAAAGTTTGGAGTTCTTTTCGTCTGTCACAGAAACGTAAGTCCAGAGTCATGTAATTCTATTTAAAAAGTTGTATAATCTGCTCATTCCTGCACAGCAATAGCTCCCCCAAACATCGGTGCATGTGTCTTGGCTCTGTCAGGGAGAGGCAAGGAACTGTTTGGTGCTATTTTCCTTCCTTTGGTATAGCAGCCAGGGAAGCTGCAGAGATACGAGTTTTATCCAACTAAACTGGTGTGGAGTTAAAAATTTAGTTCAAATCTGCTTTGTTTAGAAAACATGCTTTTGAACTGACTTTTAGCTGAATTTCTGCAGCAGTCTTTTGACATATCAAATACGGAGAAAAATTAAAGAAAATTCAGTATTTTCAGCAGAAGTCAATAATTTCAAAATGTTATCAAGGTGGACAGGAGACATTGTCTGCCAGGCTGAAGTGGAGCATCTTGAGGAAGGTTGGGGGGGTGAGTGGTGTGGGGAGCGGAGTGTGGTGTTTTGAGGCCCTGAACAGGTACTGAGGACAGGATGGTAGAGGCCAAGACTTGCCAGCAGCCTGAGTGACCATGGGTCAGTGCAGTATGTGAGACAAGGAAACAATTTTATATATGTATATAAATCATATAAAAATACAAATATATGTGTGTGTATATATATAAAATTTGGCTGAATTATTTGAAACACCAAAATAAAGAGGAAGGGAACTGTAATGGCCAGAACTTAGGAAAAAAAAAATAGAGTATTCAGGCTAGTTGGGGGGGTGGTAGAGGTGGGAAAAGGGAGAACTGGGTTTCCTTGCCTTATTTTGCAAGCTTCCCTGTCGTAGGTAGATGTTATAACCACCAAACTCTCAGCTGCTTGTGCAAACTTGCAGGGTATGACCCTAGCCCAGCTGAAGGAAACAGCAGAGCTCCTGTTGACCGGGGCAGGGCCGGACTCTGCTCCAAACCTGTGTTTTTTCCATTATTAGTCACAGCAGCTCCTGGGGACTTCACCACTGACTGCTGTGGGCTTGAGTCTGGCTCCCTTGAGGCTTTGGAGAGGCAGGATGCGCATGAGATGGGAAGAGGCAGCAGGGCTGTATACCTGCAAGATCTGAAGGCACAGAAAGCCCTATATGTCACAGTCATTTAAGCTGCTGTGCACTTAGCACCGAAAGTTTTATAGAAAGGCAAAATATACAATTCAAATACAACTGCTGCAGTGCAATCCAAGTTGATCTAGTTTCTCCCACATGAGCTGACCACAGTTTTAAGCTTGGCATAGATTGAAAGCTTGAGGAATGTATTTCCAGTAATTGCCAGGCCACTTCATTGTTTCTGTGTATACATAAACACTAGGCTGTGATCATAGTGGTCATGCTTGAGCTGCTATCTGAAATTCACTTGTGCTATAGGGATTGACTAATCTGGTTCATACTGACAGCAGTTTCCATTTACTGTATTAGCTCCCTTTGACTGTTAGTGCCATGTGACTCCAGCTAGACTCAGAAAACAAAAACTGTTAAAAAGTACTAGGCACATGAGTCACACAGCAGAAAATCCATGTGTCATCACAGGATCCATGATTTGTCAGCTCAGGAAATCAGGCTGGGTTGCAGAAGATCCATTTATAAGATGCCAAGAGTACCAAGCACCTAGTGAGGAACAACAGGCAGTCATTTAGTTCTTAATCATATGGGAGGGGAATAGCAAAGAGTTGGTCTTTTGCAGCCTCAAGACATGCTCTTACTTGGCCTGCATAAGCTTCTCCCTCAGTTTTTGTTTCTCTGAATGCCATGCTGTATATATGAAAGGTAATTCCTAAAAGCTGTGTCCTTTTGTTCACAGGCAAAGTCCTTTGTAAAGTTGGTAGGTTTGGGCTTTTTTCCTGTTTCTCTCAGCTTCAATCTATGTGACTTTAGTGCTGGGCAAATAAAGCTCCAAGTTAAAACCGCGTGCACTTCTTTATTCCTTCCTAGCAAATCTATTTCTTTTAAGTTTTTCTCAGGATATTGATTGCTGGTAATTTAATGTGTCTCAACTGTGAAAAGCTGTTATGACAGTTTCACATGCTATTGCAGCTTTTTATTTCCCCATTCACAGACAAAAATGGAAGACTTTCCTTGCTGGAAACTATAATGTATAATTCAGCTAGCATCACCCCTCTCAGTAGCCAGATGCTGTAACTTCCAGCAGCTGGACCGTTATTTTAGAATAGCCCAGTCTAAGTATTTGACCTGCTTTTTTGTTATACCTCTACAAAAGTTAGCCCATTTAGATGAATGTTTAGGTAGCTGAGCCAAAATTCAGCAAAGGATGTGATAAACTGTTTTGAATTCCGCACAAAATATTAAGCCTGTGCTTAGGTACGAAGTGGAGGAATTCTTGGGATCGTCAGTATCCTTGCCACACACACCACAGGATCACTTCTGTAAGCAAAGGTCTGTATGTAACACAGGTAGAAATAGTGACCCTATTTCATACCCTTCTGCTCACCCCTGATGCCAGTCCTGTCCTTGTCAGCCTTCACTTTGCTAAGGAGAGCAAAACTGTCAGTCCTCTTGCTGTCTGCTGCTGCTTCTCTGTTCTGGGTTGAGCTCACCCTGCTGTGGAAAGCGACTTTTGAGGCAAGGTCTTCACACTGCTGTGCAGAGGGAGATGAAGACAACTATAGGTCCGTGGTCAATACCCACTGCTTTTCTCTGGCTCCCATTGTAAAACAGCCTCTTTCTGCTGCCAGCCAGTGTGACTCAAGAAGTAGAAACACCTGACATGGAGATTAAAACCGAAGTGCTCTAATTAGGGGATGGGAAGGAAGTTATAGAAAGAGAACAAGGTCTTATTTGTATTTAATTTACCTTGAAAAGTCTGTACTGCATTATGTACACTGTTGAAATAACATTTTTAGGATTGCATAGTCAACAGCACCCAACTTCAGAAATGTCACAGTTATAGTTACCCATGCAACCTTTGCTCAATGCTGGTAAGGGGAACTTTCTCCGTACACTGTGATTTTTGTCAGCAGCATCCCCAGCCTGCCTCCCTGAGAGTCCCTGCTTCCTATCCTCACCAGCCTTAACTCACATCTCCTGGTGCTCAGCCAGCAGTGGCTCAAGGCTTTGCCTGTGTCAGTGATTGACTGCTCTCCTGGTTTGAATGAGAGGAAAAACTGAGTGACAAATCACAGGTTGGGTGAAATGAAAAGTTCCCAAATAATTTGTTGATCTAGTTTATTAATAGCAAACCTAATTTGTCATTTCTGTAGATACTGGGAACTGGATACTGTGGTGTTGCAGTAGATAGCCTTTGCCTGCCTTCAAAAAGGTGTATGTGAGGCCTGATGCAGATGCCACTTCAGTCCATGAGATTTTCCATGTTGCCTTTTGTGAGGAGACTAGCTTTCCTTCAGCTGGCTTTCCGCTCAAGTGCTGTAGAGAAAAGTGAAAGATTAGGATGTGCCACCCAAAGCAAAGTGTGATTTATTCTCTAGTTAGTTGATATTGATGTAAAATTATCAAGTCCATTATTAGTGAAAGCCTAAAACTTGGCATGGTTTTAGTCCAGCTAAACTCAGAGATATGGTTCCACAGAAACACAACAAAGCGCTGCAGAGATAGTTACAGACATCCAGAATAAAGGAGAATTTATGGGTGTGGGGCTTTTTTCAATGGCAAACGAGGGACAGTTTGAAAGAAAAGGGAGGAGGAGAGACTTTAAAAAAAAAAAAAAAGATCCACCATTCCATACGCAGGGAAAACAATTTCCATGCCTCTTATCAAAAATGTGTTAAATCAGCTAACATTGATATAACTTCAAGCAATTAGGAGCACGCTAATAATGATATGAGTCTTCAGCTGTAAATAATTACACCGCCTCAAGGCTATGCTTTAATTCTTGGCTTGCTGTATCTATAAACAATAATCAAACTGCAAAGCAAGTTGTGTTGTTTTTGTTCACAATTTGTGAAATGATTTCTGTACCCTACAGTGATGCTGATGGCTATTTTGACCTTCAGGAACTCCGGCCTGTGAGGCTAAGAGCTAATGTGTACTTCCATCGATCTGAGTTACAGGCACCCAGCAGGTTACTGTGCCTGTTCTTCACAAGTACAAAAGCTGCTATCGTCAATCAGTGTGTGTTGTGAAAAGGGGGCTTGCTGCTGAGACTCAATAAATAGGGACATTAGGAGGAAATGTTATAATTGCTGCTACCCACATCTTGTTAATGAGTAATGTACAGTTAGACTCCATGCAATTGCAGCTAAACTGTTTATACAATTTATTCTTATGTTGCAACTAACATTTAACATAATGAAGTATCATAATTGCAGCCATTAAAGTCAAGATTAAGATTTGTTTAATTAGAATTAAGAAAATGTAGAGTAGACTTTGAAAATGTAGGGTTTACTGGTTAGAATATGTAGCACGTAGGGAAATTCAGAGAATGGGTATTAAAGAGCTTTGTTTCTAGAAAAACCATGCCAATGGGGCATGATTCTTCTGTCACTTACCCCTGCTTTTGGAGTAGCTCTGTTACAAAAGAAACAATGCACTGATGCAGGTGTGAAAATGAAAACACAGCCTTGCCTTGAGTTCTGACCTGATTTTTAAATCCTCTGATCAAATGTAAAATTATATTTATTTAGAAGGCAATGCGTGTGCTTGGCTTCCTATTTCAGTGTTAAATCGCATCATCCAAATGCAAAACCTCTTTCTCCCTGATGCAAACCAGAAATAAGTTTGCCATTAACTGAGACTTAAGAAGGGAATGAGTCCTTAGACAAGATGCCGAGTTGTCATGTAAACAGTGTTTTAGGAATCAAGTAAGTAATTGTTCTCAACTGTCTTAAAGCACTCTATAAATACACAGGCAGATTCAGGCAAGCACAAGAATCTGGGGGGAAGTATGTGGAAAACAGAGACTAGGCCCCTGAAGTAGAAAACGTGCTAGATATTTGTATAAAATTGCAAGCAACCTTTTAGAAGTGTTACAACATTCAGAGATGGCAGAAATATCTTAGGGCTTATAAACAGAATAAAGGCCCATGTCGGACTTCTCATGGAGCAGAATAGACAATACGCTGAAAAAGTCATGTTGTTTTTGACACAGCTCAGTTAGCTCAGACAGGCAGCTGGGTGCGATGCCTCTCTCCCAGGGCTGGTATGTCCACAGGAACCCCCCACCCCCACCCCCCCAATAACCTCACCTCTATTTAGAGAAAAGTGTTTTCCCATATAATGATGCAAATAATGCTATGGCTTTTGTTTGATGGAGAAGTAAATATCAATAATAGAACTTGTGTTTCAAGAAAAGCAAAACAATTTTAAAGCTTTCTTGGCAAAAACTTTGTTTTATTTTCACATTTTGACTTTTTTTATTTTCCCCCACCCCGATTGTGGGGTAGAGGGGGCTGAATGTCCGACCAAATTTGGCATGAACTGGTTAATTTGGCATGGAACTGTTAATGACTTTGTTTTGGGATGCTGTGAATTCTCTCATGAATAGAATTTTGTACAGATCATAATTGGCCAAGATATGATTGCTTAGGATTAACATATTTTTTTATTCCTTTCATTTCTAGAAGCTTTTAAGAAAATATACCTTTGTGTTTCTTTCAGGCTGGATTTTCAACTTGCTGAGTAAATGTATTGCTGTAAAGATTTTGGTAATGGCATATTAAGGAACTCACTGGTCGTAAATGCTGTAGTCAAATGTGATAATTTATGCAGAGAATAATTATAGAAGACAAACAGAAACAAAGGCCAATTAGGACGATTACTGCTGTAGTGTCATATCAAATGAAGTTTTTATCATTCTTGCTTTCTCTGGAATAAATCACAACATAAACCTGTTGGTCAACGTTTTGAAAAAATGAACTGAACAGCTGTGAATACTGGTATGATGCTGAAGGTTACTGACAAAGTCAGTGCTGGTTATCTAAGATTTAGAAGCCCATTGATCCCCTCTAGAAGGATGTGTATAAATATGGAATAAAATTGGCATTGATTTCCTTTTTGGGGGGAGGAAACCCACGTACTTTAAGATAAGAGCTGTATTCAAGTGTATTTGATTAGCTTGCAAGACAGTGAGCTGTGCAATTGTGTACATATTCTTGGCTTTCTTTCAGTATATACAAAATAGGAATCCTGTGTTAGCATTTTAAAAGGTTGCTTTTCTAAAATAAGTTGAAACCATGCTAGCTGGAACATGATAGTCTTGTTTTCACATACAGTGCATGCACAGGTAACACGACTTGCTGCTGGAATGATTTGTATTTGAAAGCTAAGGACCATTTATAGTTCTGTTGCCTGAATTCTTGGAGACAGACCAAAAAGGCTGCATGGTTCCTTACAGACAATTTTTACCTTGCAATTTATTTCCGATTACCTTAGGGCCTGATTCTGAACTGGCTTTGAAAACAACCTACTCTCTCCCCATCGTCTGTTAGTCAACTTCACCTTCCTTTCTACTCCGAAATCCTAATTCATGTGTTTGGGGGAGCTTGTGGCCCAGGGAACCAGATGCGCTGCCCTCTCTCAACCTCCTTGCGGCTGTCTTGCAAATAGCCAGTAGGAATATTAAAGTTTAGGGTTACCTGGGAAGGGGACTGGGAAGTGCCATTTGAGTTATCAAATGAGGTCTCAGTAATCATATACAGCACGTGACTAATTCAGAGAAAAGTGCCTTTTCCAAGTGCCTGTAAGTATAGAGGCCTGAGGTGCTGTGCCATACCCATCTTGAAAGCTATAAAGACTGGTAAAATGCACTGTTATGGGGGCTTCTCATCAGTGTCCTAGGTCCCTGCAACAGCAGAGGATTTTCAAAGGTCGGTTATCCAGGTGGTTGTAGGCAAGGACAAAAACTACCCCACCAGTCATCATCACATGGACCTGGGGGAATTTCTTACCTGACTGTAAACTAGATGATCAGCTTAGTCCTGTGTGAGCAGGACGTACAAGGCTGTCACTCTGGAGGTTTTAACAGCACTAGGGGCATCAGTCCACCTTGTCTCCAGCTGTGAAGTATCTTTTCTTCTTCCTTGCTGGAAATGAAGCTAAGCATGAGAGAGAGGAGGAGGAATAAAAACTCTTTGCCCTCTCACTTACTTGCAGTTGCCAACTGATCATTTTACTTTAGAGTCATCTAGATTCCTTATTTAAAAAAAAAAAAAAAGAGGTGTTATGGAGCTTAAGACAGGTATTGTAGAAGTGAAGTAGATACTCTAAATGATATTTTTCATAAATCAGAATGTATGTGGCATCTGTGTTCCTGCCCTTTTAGAGAGGACTCTTGCCTGGGTAGAGCAGATTTGTTGTGTTTTACTCAGCAGAAGCCTTACCAGGTTTTATTTTACTACTTAGTCCTATTGGATGTGTTTCTGTGCATTAAAAAATATGAAAATAATAAGCCTGATGCAAATTGTATATCTATTGTGCCTGAGTAGGTAGCACAAAGGGTTTCCAGCTGGGTGCCACCCCATTGAGCTGTGTTGTTGCAGTTCTCTTTGTCCATGGCGCCAGGGATGCTGGTGTCCTCGGCTGACTCCAGCTGAAATGGGCAAAAACAGCTCTTGGCAGGTCTTCCCATCCCACCGCAGGGTTGTGCCCTCAGCCAGAAGGGGATGCTCAAAAATGAACTAACCCACCCTGCCCCCCTCCTCAGCCAGACCTCTGTTGGCACCCTGTGAAATTAGGGTGTGTGACCCATGTCACACCCTGTGAAACTATTCCTGTCTTTTATATCTCATTAAAAAGGATGTTTTCCTTTTGCTAAACTCGGCCAGCTGGTAAAAGAAAATAATAGTGCAAAAATAATATTTATCTTTTTTGCAGCAGGAGGGAAAAACTAAATCCTGTTGCAGTAGGTCTCTTCAAACAGAAGTTCAGTGATAACAACTGCAGAGAAGCAATTTTAGTACTTCCCAATGATTACAGGTTTAGAGTTCCATAATTATTTAATGCTAGTTAGATATATCTACGCTGCTTCTGATGCAAGATCTCTTGCTAAGCTAATTTGGAGTGACTCTCTGCCAAATCAATATCAATCTTCTGGCAAATATTATTAAATATTTGTTTGATACCTATTTACAAGTAGGAAAATAATTTTGCTGCCAAGGGATTGTAAATGTGTGAAAAGACCCTCTGACAGTTTGCTTCACTCACTGTCTACAAGCCAGCGTCTGCATGCCAAAGTTGGAAGACTAAGATGAAGAACATAATTAAGGAAACATATGAAGGCTAGTGCAGGGTTTGAGATTAATTAGCTGCGCGTCAATAATCTCATCAATATCCGATTAACAAATGACACATTGCCCAATGAAACATATTGATTCATTCACACTCCACACTGTTAATAAATTGAAGCTGCTTTGCTAAATGAGAAAGCTGACAAAATAATAGCTTCCTAATACTTCTCCAGTATTGTGATAAAAACATAAAATTAGCCCAAAGTATACTTAATTTAGCAGCAATGTCACTGCACTTATGAAGCTTGTTAGTACAATAGTGTGGAAGATTTTTTTATAGACTAATTGTTAGAATGGATACATTAGTTTTGTATGCATCCATGTATTAGAAATGGAAATGTTATCTGTTTGGAACGGGGTTCTTAGATGAATGCATTTTTTTCAGAAATGACATGAACCTTTTGTGTTATGTTGGGACTGGAGTTTTAATGGGCATTTTTTTGCTAAATATGATAAAATATTAGTGTCGGAGACAGGTGTTTAATTGTCAAAATACAAATTCTTTGACAGTGGGACTTTTTCTATTCATTTAAGTAGAAGTGGTATCTGTATTTCGCCTTGTGAAGGCCAGATTAAAAATGTGTTGTTTTGATGAGGGAAAACTCAGAAAAGTTGATGAAGAAAGCAGGTGTGGAAGTAAGAGTCCTGCTTTCCCACCTATGCATTGAGACACTCTGTGCGCTCCTATGAAAGCAGTTCTTCATAAAAATGTGAAAAATATCTGCAAACAAAAGGTGTGCTCTATACTTGCCTTATTAAACTCTCAAAGGTATTCAGAATTATGGAAAGCTCCAGCAGCATAAAACACTGATAGTGTGGTTTTGCTATGTGAATAATACTACCTCGTTGGTTTCTTACAGTATTTGCAAGAATGTCATAACTGGGCTACTGCAGCAGCAGCTTGTTAATACAGCAGCTGTGTTAATACTTCAGCAAAGTGTTTCTCAGAGGGGCAGAGGAGCCACTACAGCCGTCAGGGTCTGGACATGGTTTTGTTCTGCACAGAAATGGGAAAAAGCCCTTCTTGCAGTTTTGTGGAAGGGTATGCTCTTCTCCGTGAGCTGCAGTTCAGTTCGGCTCCCTGGTAGGAGCAGTGGTTTGGGTTTTTTGCTGGTGGTTAGTATTCTTTTGGTGGTGGTTTTCTTTTTTTTTTTTTTTTTGTTTTAATTGCAGAGCCCTTCCAACCAGGTGATGAAAGCCTGGCAGGTGACTTTCTTCCCCTCCCTCATCCCCCAGCCACATCTCTTGCTCCCTTGGTGAACCTGCATTGCTACAGCAAAACAGCTGTGTTCCAGCTAGCTCTAGTTGCTCTGTTGTTTGCAGGATCCCACTGGCCCTCCTCAGTGTCATCCACTGAGCTCCATGGGGCTGTGACTATCTAGGGTGACCTGCTGGCTCCCTTGCTCGCGGGTGCCTGTCCCTGCTGGCAGTGGTGGGTGGCAGGTGTGAGGAATGCTTAACCAGCCCACGGGGGACCCGTGGTGCCCAGGGGCAGTGAGATGCACGGCAGCAGCTGCGCTGGCTCGCTGCCCACCCTCCCCGCTCCTGCAATGTGCGAGGCTCGGCGGGGAACTGCTGATGTGACCCCAGCCTGCTGGCGCAGATCCCGGTCCCTGTGGGAGTGGGATATGCGGGGTTGGGCTGGGAAGAGGATCCCCTCCCTGCCTGTACTGAATTGGTACCTGTGCCTGACACAGAACTGTGGTGAGTGTGGACTGTGTGTACCTCTGAGGCTGGGTACTCACACCACGGTGGTTTTGCTGCTAAGGGCTGAATTTAGCAGGGAGGGTTAAGACACCTGTGTGCATGCACCTGAACATATGCTGAGATAACACTTCAGGTGGTAGTCAGGGTACCTGGAAGTTATGGGATCCATACAATTTTGATTTACCAACATACATGTGTATACACACACATATATATGTACACACAACACATACAGGTATATGTAAAATCTTGTCTCAAACTTGCCAGGAAGAAAAGCAATCACTTTAAAATTTCAAGTTATCTGGACCTTGTTCTAGGAAACTTGGAGGGTTTGAAATCTCAGGGCCAAACCGTTTATTTTATTTTTAAAAACTACAGTGATCTTGTAAGACTTCTGAGTCATTGTTACGCAGTCAAAAATCCTTAACTCTAAGACATCAGCAAAAAAAATTTTATGACTGTGACTAGAAATTAGTGATCAAAAAGCCTCTTTTAAGTATTTGAGCTCATTGCCCTGTTGTTGAGGACTGTTCCCCCACAGTGAAGTATGATTTCCAACCCAATTTTAAATGAACCAGCTAATGTTCGGTCTATCTGTAGCTGGCTCTTAACTAACTGTCATTAACTTTTTAGGGCTCTATGATATGCTGAATAACTTGGAACAACTAATGATTTTATTACCAATCTTAATATTTAGAGTTCCCTGTGGAGTCGTGTATGGTTCTTAATGAAACCATTATTTACAGGATTAAAATCTCTTGGCAAATTCCTTTCCTTCCGACTGTACTGAAATTAACACATGCTTGCAGTCCAACTTGGGATGAAAAACGGCTTTATGTGAGGTGTGATGCTTAACTCTGGTTTCTTTAAATGAATTATCCCTAAAATGTCAACAATCAAAAATGCAGTTTACCAGCTCTTACCCCAGGTCAATTTAGGATAGCCTGCTACTGCAAACTATTAGTATTTAATTTGATTTTGCGTTGTCTTAGGGCCTCCCCTTGTAATAACTGATGATTTGAATATAGAAGTACTTGGGTGCTCCTGCCAAAACCTGGACATTGGCCTCTGCACGTTTATCATAGTAAGAGATTAGTCCCTGCCACAAAGGATGTCTTCGTAACTGATCTTGTGGGAGTGCTGGATTATACTATCAGGAGCATTAAGGGCATTATCTGAAATGCATATATGAGTAGATGTTGACTTACAGGAAAAAACAAATTAATTTCTTACCGAGTCTCTGGCTGTGTTTACAGCCTGTGGCACGGTCACTGGCTAAGAATTTCATTTGGTGCAAATTCAATTCCAGACTAGATTTTTGACAGAAGTTATGATGATGTTAGCTAAACTTGTATCACGTTTCTTGTACACCTACTGTTTTTAAACTTAACCCCAAAATACCCTCTTTCCACAGATGTCCTCACGTTTCTGAGGCACTTATGAACTAAAAAGTGATGATCTGAGGTTTGTCTTGACACCTTTAGGCTGAAGGAGCATTCTGAGAGCTCTCTGATGTGTTGTAACTTGTCACCATGTGGTGTGTGAATGTGTGTGACTACCTGTCCTACCTTACTTAAAAGTCAGTGGAGACTTCCACTGAAGTAATTTGAAGTTTTAGGTCCTTCTGCTGTCTCATGATGTGGATGCTTTGCACACTTTGACTAAATACAAATCACAGTAATATATCTCTCCATCATGTAGATGAGCAGTACCCAGGAATAGTAACTTCTCTAAGGGGCACATGTCCACCAGGTATTATGAATGGACTCTGGAGCAGTTCAGTCAATAGCATAGCTCCTGACAATAGCAGCAATATTTCAAAAGCAGTTAACAAGGGCAAGGATACACGTCTGCCTCCAGGGAGGGATCCTCAGAAACCAGCAGGAGGAAAACCTAATTGGAAGTGTCAAAAAAAGGAGGGGTGAAAAAACCCCACCATTGCTACTAGACCTACAGCATGCTGAGACCTGGAGGAAAACTAAGTAAAGCTTGTGAACTTTAGTGAACTCTGGTGACTGGAGCTTTTGGTCATTTACCTGACAATCTCTCAATGAAGCACGTCTTGTAACAAAAATGGGGAACTATCAGGTGTTCCCTTGTGCAATTCCTCATCTCTTTTCTTACCTGCTGTAGTTACAGTTTATTTGAATGCTTTTATAGTCTTTCTCTAAACTCAGCCATGTTTCTAGAAATCATCTTTAATTTTTCTGATTTAGGTAGCCAACTCTGAGAAGTATGCTCTCTCCCCTTCTTTGATCTGGACTTGTATGGACTGTCCAGCTCCTCCTACTCATTCCATCTTCACTGTAAAAAGTATTAAAGACTGAAGTGAACATTCAAGAAAATAAAATTACACTCCTTTGTTTCTCAATCACACAAAAGTGCTAAGAGTGATTGGCATCTCCAAAAGTTTTTCTTTGTGCTTTTCCAACCCTAGGGACTCCCAGAGAAAGCGGTAATATCTCTGTGTTCAAAGGCGTTGCTGGGCCTCTCTTCCAGGAAGGATTCTGCCCATTTTTAAGCCTGTGTAAACTTGTAGCATCCACAACATCTTGTGACAGAGTACTTAACTATGCAACGTGCAGGAAGTACTTGTCTTTATTTCAAACCTACTACCCGTTAATTTCATTGGATGACCAGTAGTTCATTGCTCGCCGTTTCTTCTAATGCAAGATGTTTTCTCCATGCCACTTGCTGTTTTATAGATCTGTCAGGTGCCCCCTCAGATCGGTTTTGCAGCCAAAGAATTGCATACTATTTAATTGTTTCTTAGACAGAAACTGTTCAATATCTTTGATATTCTTTCTTGCCTTCTTATGTACCTTTCCTAGTTTTATTGTACTTGTACCTGTGCTCGTGTTTGTTCTTCTAGCCATGCATCAAAAGTTGATTTGACATCACAGAACAAGACAGTGGCTGTTGTCTCTGTAGTCTTTGACAATAAGTTATTAGACTGCCTAATCACAATTTCTGCTATATAGTCTATGGCACAGTGACTCACCTATGCTATGTCCAGCCTGGTTTTGTAATTCATCTAGACAGAGTCCTTTCCATTTCTGCTACAGCTGTAACTTTGGTTTGATGTTTTCTATAATTTTAAATTTTTGCCCAGATCTGTTGGTTTTCTTGAGGTTGGATTTTTCCGGTGAATTTTGTTTTATTCTTTGAAACCTTAGCTCATTCATTCAGACCAAAATTTTGAGGGTCAAAAAAAAAAAAAAGCCCTAAGCTGCTATTCTTTTAGGAAAAGATTGTTCTAAAAGTGAGCTAATATAAATATCTTTTGTCCTTTTCTTTCTCCAAAGGGAGCAAAAAAGATCTTAAAATTGTTTAGATGAAAAATCAAACATATTCAAGAAAAAATTTTAGAGAGGTTTCATCACCAGCTTGAATGTAGATGACTATATTCTTTTCTATGTCTTTAAAAATAGAGGGCTCAGAGCTTCTGTAAGAGAGCTGAGAGCTGGGACATGGTAACTGATGGGCTCAGTCCCCTGTGGTCATGTGTCCAGGCCTTTGCCCCATGCTGAAGTAGGCAGAAGGACCTTGCTGAGTTCCGTATAGGATATCAGGGTGCTGGATGCACGGCACTCCTGCTTCTTCCTTCTGAATGCCACTTTTAGGCATTTCCAGAATTCTGGGCACAGACAACTCCCTGGTTCCTTATTGTTAATAGCAGTAACTTTGGCTGTACTCTCTGCATGGGCGAAGGCTTCTGCTGGGTCTTGTTCAAGCCCTAGCTTTTAGGCTTCATGCCCAGGGTCTCAGCAATCTCAGCTGTACAGAGCTCATCCTCATGGCCTGCCTGTTGTCTTAAACACCTGCCAGCTCTCAATGCAACAAGATGATGATCCTTGTATGCCACATCCCAACCTGAATGACAGATGAGAAAAGGGTGTGTGATGATGCTCTGTCCCTACAGGCTTTGAAGCCTTCTCTAGGGACATTTCTTCATTATAGCTCCACATCCTCCTGTGCTGTAAGACCAAGTTTAGGATACCCTTTGCTTTCCATCAGGGAGCGGCATGAAGGCGGTGGTGTGTCACGTGGGGCTGAAGGTTGTGGAAGAAAGACTAGATGTTCTGTGATGGCACCGGCGAATCCTGTGCCTCACTTAGTGCGGGGTTCCCTTGCTTTTCATTTTTTGGCAGAAGGGAGAGCAGGCTGGTATCATGTGGGATACCTTTTCAGTATGAAAAGTGACTGATGTTGACAGCCATTGTTTTGTTCACCAATGTTGGACAGTAATAGATGGGGGTGGTAGAGCCAGCTCTATGTATAGAGCTTCAAACCAGTGCTGAATGGTCTTTGCACCTCAGGTACTGTGCTTGTCTCTGTTCTCCATCTGTAATATGGGGTTGGGAATCTACTGCCCCTCCACCCCTCCCCCCCCCCCCCCCCCCCCCACTTTTTTATTTGAGTTAGAAATATTTTGAGCAATGAATATCTTCTTCCAGGCTGTGGTGCAAAAGACTTCCTGGCATAGGCACTAACACACATGGCACCTCTGGGCGAGCTTATTAGACACATATAAAATAACACTTGAGTTGACCTAAACCTAATAGGGTGAGCAGCAGGATTTTGGAGTTTTGTTCATGTAAACGCTGGCTTTTATGTCATACAGCCTTTCATTGGTGGGTGGTAACTCACTGAAATGGCAATTCTTAGAACTAGACACTCAAAACAAAAGACTAATTTTTAAATAACCAAATCCAGCAATCACAAAGAATGTAGCTTTTGAAAAATTGTCATGTTTCCTTGAATCACATTTTCCTGCTAGTCCTCATCCCTTTATTGATGACAGATAGAAAAGGCTGTTGCTTGTGTTAGTTGTAAACTTCCTTTTGTCAGAGCCCTTTCCACCATCTGTCATTGCATAACTGTATGTTCCCAGGTTTGTAGTTCTAATGTGTTTTTGCTGTTTTGTGTACAGTATGTTACAAGTTATAAAAGCTTGAGTAAATAATTCATGTAAAAACCTTTGTAAATATTGTCAAACTGCGGAATAAATGATTTACTAAGAGGTCTCTTGGCTCAGCCTAGCAGTTTTATTACTGTAACTTGTTTTGTAAACAACCTCCTCCCCCCACCCTGTATTTTTTCCATCAAGTGACTTTGTGTAAATTCTATTGCAAAGCACTACTTAGATGCATTTCAATCATCATAAATAATGCAGTATCAGCAGTCTAACCACCTGGAGACTCCATTCAGAAGTCAACCAAAGGTGTAGTTTGTGTGAGACCCTTAAGGGAACATATTTTCAATGCATGTAGAGCAGTGTACTTCCCACTGCTTCCATCATTGACTGTATTTGCTGGAGATGTCTCCCTCTCAGCTGGAAGAAGGTTTTCTGGTAAACCTCAGGTTTGCAGGGAGCTGATACTCGTGCTTCATTTCATGTCCTGTGGACGTTCTGCAAACGTGGGGACGGATCAGGACCTAGGGTTAGGAGAGGTGGTCCTAAAAAGCACTCTATTTTTCTTCTAGATTTTTAAGACAGTATTTTCTGAGTGGTTGGAGGAAAAGTAATAAGAAATGTTTGTGTAAATGAATAGTATGGCTTTGCTTTGATCTATTCATGAGCCCCTTGTTAGCCTTCTGAAAACACAGCTGAAAATGAAATGTTTCTTCAATAACGTTAGTGGAATGGGAATATGAAAATGTTACATCTGAGTCGTTATGGGCAGGCATAGTTGTGCAACTACATGTACTTGTTCAGAGTTTGTTCTGTGAAGTGCAGGCACGCTTGGCAGGTATCAAACCATTGGTGAACAGCTACAGTGATCATGATGCTGGAAGCTGTGGTGGACCATCCATGCTATCATATTGACTCACAGTTTGAGCTAAGGCTTGAGTACCAACGTCTCTGAACGTCCATATTGGTTATAAGCTGGTTTTCATGCTGGCTCCTGGATAGAGTGAGCAAACCTATTTTCCAGGCATTGCTGGGCATAGAGCTTCAAAGTACACCTGTGCCATTGCAGGTAGGATGAACATGGGCTGTCTTGGGTCTCCTGGCTCTGTAGACTCAAACTGAGGACAGCATGGCTGTTGACCAGGATGGGCACAGCCAACTTGTCTTCTGCTCAAGGGTGACATGATGAGCAATTGTCCTGTCCAGGTAGGTGAAGCAACAGCTACAGAATCAGGTTTGCAAGTGTAAGGATGGGGGGCAGCTGGAGGGCATGGGAACAGTTTTAGTGATCCCAGGAGCTGGTAGACTCTCTAGGGAAGAAAAGCAACCAGATTATGATGGCCTGCTTGTATAGCTCCTCCCCTTGGCATGCCAACTCATCTCCTCACTACTTGCCCCACCTCACTTGGCTCTTCAGTTCCATGGAAATGAACTATTCCTTAAAAAGCCCCATGCCCAGAGAGCTCCCGTTTGTCTGTCTTGACAGACAATAGGTGTAACCAATCCAGCATAAATGAATGGAATTTCTTCAAACATGTGACCTCAACAGCAGATGTCTTCAGACACTCCTCTTAAGGAAATGCTGTTTTCAGAGTTAACTGCTTTGAAGCGACCTTGTGCTAGGCTGGCCCGAGCAGCTTGGGAAGGGCCCTTCCAAAGATTTCTGCCTCTCTGGGAATGGGGAAAATAATTCATTAGCTTCATAATATTATGTCTGATATCAAAGCTATACAGAAATAAAGTTCTGCTTTCTGATTGTAGAGATGGCATTTTTAACCTAATCTTAGGAAAGGAGTTGGTCACTTTTTGGTGATTTATCTAAGGAGCAGAGCAGCCAAGCCATTTGTGGCTTAAGAACTAAAAGCATAGACTTCAAGAAAGAAACCTCTTGGAAAACTTTGTAATGGGTTTTAGGCATTTCTGTATGTTGACAGTAGTGAGGAAACATCTTCCTCCAGTTTTTTAACCCTTATACAAAGAGGATGGTAGTGTCCCAGCAGTGAATGTAAATGAGTGCATGAGAAAGAACAAGCCAATAATGGCAGCATTCGATCATGTAGAGTTGATGAAAGAAGAAATAATGGTGTGCCCTCTACGAGTTATTACTGGTAGTTTCCATAAAAGTTAAGTAAATGAAGTCTGAGGCTCAATTAAACCACATCTTGTCTTTCTTCTTGTGTGCCCAGGACAATACATTGTTTGCTGTGAATAGACCACCCGAGGGCTGGTCATGTGTTTTGGTAGAAATCATAGTTTTGTCAAACAAAGCAAAAGACATAATTATAGCCTTTTTATATTAAAAAAACTATTTTAATTATTACTGTGCATTTCCAATTAGAAATGTGTTAAACAGTTGCCATTAGAAGTTTAAAAGCATGAAAACAGCAAAGTGCCAGAGAATTTTTTCTGTAAAAAAACCTCATCCTGATTTGGCTCAGTATCAGAGTAAGAGGAAAACAGGGACTTGTCCTCCCCTCCCACCCTTTTGTTTTTTTTTTTCCTCTTCTAAGGTTGGGTGAGGGGGGAGGGAGGTTGGTTTCTTCCCCGCCACTGCAATGAGATAATCCTAAAAGCCACAATCTTTGACACAACAGTTATGGACACAGAATAAAAAAACCTAATTCTTGAAGCTGTAATTAGATGTAGTACAAAGTATGTGGTGACTAGCCTTGTGCATTTACTGGTGATATGAGATGTATATTCCTTGGATGTATGAAGTCTAGCTAGAATAACGTTAAATAATTGTGAAATAGAATAGGTGGATATAGATTGAGAAGGGAGTATGCTGTTCTTATGTAGTTGATGGGATTCTGTACAGTGAGGGGAGAAAAAAAGTCTCTCTGAAAGATCACTTTGTAGCCTTAATAAGCCTAGATATAAGACTCCTTGACACTTCATTTTCTTTTTATGATGTGCATGCACAGGTATCGGTTGTTTTCAGATCCAAAACCTTTGTTATCAAAGGTTTTGTTCTGGATGCTCTGAGGAAACCTTCTATTTACTTTTCATGCTAGTTTAAAGCCTGCTCCTCTTCTGGTGGTGTATCTCCTGATCTAATATCATGTAAGCTGCAGGTTAGACCTTGGAGAGTGATCTCTGCTCTGCAGTGCTCTGTGATACTGTGACCCTCAGTGTAATCTGCTCAAACTGTGGAGTTACTGTGTGTTGTCACCTTGATGCTGCTGCTCCCTGTGGTCACCTTTGCTGTTAGACATCTGTAGAGACTGGAGGAGGAATGCTTTAGTAAATTATACCTTGGTTTCCTGGGTGTTACCAATGTTCCTTGGCTGATGGGCTTGCCAACATAGCCTTTGCTGGTTTGCTTTTCCACATTGCCTTGCTGGGACTGGCTGTAGGTCCCTGATGGAAGGGGACTTGCAGGCACCTGTGCAACTCTGCTGACATCAGGACATACAACCCTTCTTAGTCCAATAACCTGTGCATCCCGTGGTTTGACTGGGAGACGCTTTTTGTATCTCTGCTGTGAAATAGAAATTCTGTATGAACAAGGAGAGACAGCTCTATCTGTGCTTCTGTTGCAGTTGTTTAAAGGCAAATCTATAGACTTCTGCAGTATACCTACAGCTGGTGCTCCAGTGAGGAGGAAAATACAGAGAAAACTCCATCACTTTGGATGAAAAGATGATCATCTCTGTGCTCACCAATTATGCCAACTGAGGCATTCCATCATTTGGGTGTGACCCTCACTTCTCAGGGGTTATATACACGACTAAGTCTTCTACTACTGTCTCTTTCTAGACTTTCTTGTTTACTCTCAAACTGCTTTGTTTTTAGGTTATTGTAGCATCTAAAGCCTAAAGTGGGGGCCAGCAACCCAACATGAGAAGGACAGTACTGAAAGCAACAAGCATTCCTTAATCCCAGGCATTTACAGTCCAGGTATTAGAAAAGAGGTGATACATGAATAAGGATCAAGAAAAGAATATGGGGGTGAAGTAGGTGTGGCACATCAATAACCCAGCCTGAGACTAGACTTTTTTAACATGCATTACATCAGTGCAAGTCTTAGTAATACACTATTGCTGTTATGTCTTTTCTGGATTGTACTTAATGTGTGATGGGCTGTTATCTTTACGATGGGCTTCATCTTTAAGATGATGGGCTACATATGTTTTTGCTGACTGGTGAAAAAGGATGTGGAAACTTAGGGAAATACAGGACTAATCTGTGTCCTTATATAATTTTCCAAATATTTATTTGGATCGAATAGGACCCTTACATTTTGAGTAGATGACTTTATCAGAGAAGAATAGCAAGTGAGCTGATTGCAGTAGCGTATCGCAAAGAGTTAAACCCTCTGGGCAAGACCTGCTGCCACAAATACCACTGGACTTCATCTCTTCCCCTGCAGTGGGGAGCGAGGTTGCAGTGACAGAGCTGTGCCAGACACCTGCAGCTGCAAACTTACAAAAGGTCAGTGAAATATAAAGACTACCTAGAGCACCTACAGGGTGTGCTGTACCAGCAGGTGCTGGCAGTGGACTGTGGCAGAAAGTCAAAGCTGTTTCCCTGGCACATCTCCCACCGTTCAGGAACCCAGAGGGAAAGCACTGGTGGGGACTGAATATCCTTTGCTGTGCCTATAAGCTTACTCCAAGAGGATATGTTACAGTGGAGGTGTGTTTCAGCATTATGTGATAGCTAGGTATATACATCATAAAATATAACCAGGACTATATATAATAGCTGGTGTTTTGTAACCTCAGTGACTCAATGTGTTTTTTCTAAGGAGAGAAAGTTACTGGAGCCACCTCCTGTGGCTGCCTGAAAGGCGTACCTTTGCAGGTCCTACCTGTTGCTCCTTACTTAGCACTTGATAAAAATCTCCTCTCTTGCTCCTCTGTCCGCTAACCAGGAGCCAAGAAACATCCTTTTGTTGCTGCTGGTTCCTTGTGGCAGGTGGATGGACATTGCAGGAGGTTTTCATCATGCTGCGTATCAGCTACTTCTGCTTCATGACGCAAATATCTTCTCACTGTCAAACCCTCTGGGAGACATTACCCGTAATTACTTCATTCTGTGTAGGTCATCCAGATATGCTATTTGATAGGAGTGCTATCATATTTATTTCCTAAGTAAGAGTAATTATTGTTGAAGAGAAAAACAAAAGAACTTTTGCACCCCATATTTAGCCCCAGCTTCCCCCTTTTTTAGACATGGAATGGTGGTTTAACACTGTTTTCTTTACCAGTTTGTTTGCCAGACCCAGTTCTGGAGATCTCCACATCCCGTGGAGGAGCCAGAGTGTGGAGAGGTTTCTGGTGCTGATAGATTTCCTCTGGCACCTGATGCGTGCACCAGCAGCCTCTCATCGGGGGGACCTGGACGTCACTGTCACCATAGAGACAGCAATGAGGATTCGGTTTCAAAAGGTGAAGAGAACCTGGGAATTAAGAAGGTAAGGCTGGGTCTGTCTAACAACTCTTACAAAGGATTTTAAAATTATGTTGTGTTTGAAAGGATGTCACAGTAGAAGGATGCTCTAATGTATATTTATACACATGTAGGTATGTGCATATAAATATACCTATATACGTGCATATTTAGATGAACTGTTTGTCGTAGACTTGAATGCAAAAGAACCCAATGCAGGTTTTTAAAAGACTTTGCTAGTGTTCTGCCTGTGCTCCTCCAATTAGTTTTTCTTTTATAGATGGTGTAAAACAAGACTCGAGTTCTGTTTAAATTTAATTTTAAGAAGTCGTGAAATATTCACTACCTCAAGATTTTATCCATTCTGCGCAGAAGCTGAGTAGGCTGTGGTGCGTTGTAAATTAATGTTGTTCTCTTCTGCCCCTTTTCATGGTCTTCTGCCATGCTTTAGCAATGATATGGATGTAAAGCAATGGTGAGTGTTGACAGGCAAGATAGGGATCAGCCATGAGTCATTGCTTAACCACATGGGACTTTTAAAACCTGGGTTTATACTGGTCCAGAAGAGCTTGCAAATAATCTCTCTGCCCACTCATATCCGCAGATAAAACCACCCCTCCTGATGGCTTACCCCATCACTTGCAGATATAACCTGTGATGCATGGACTTATTTAAAGCTTCAGTTTGTGCACTTATAATCCTCAGCAAGGTGCTGACCCCAAAAGGATGTTTCTCGTACCTTGAAAGCAAATGATAACTACATGGGTATTTCTCTGAGGGGAGTGGTGGCAAGGAGGAGCCCATCCAGCAAAGCAACCGATGAACTGTTAATGAGTAACACTGTATAAGCATTACTGTAGAAAGGATCGTATAAGCATTACTGCAGAAAGGGTGGTAGAAGGATTAGAGAGACTGATAAAAGACCTTGTTTGCAATGCCATGCAGTGCTGGATGCCACTGGAGGGGATGGGGCTGGATGTGTGTTTCTGATCTTGGGCCAGGGATGCTCAGCAGAGCCCTCGAGCTCCTCTTGTCTCTGTCCAGCCTGCTGCAGCTCCAGTGGTGACTAGCCAGAGCACAGCAGGTTTTTCAACTATGACACAGTTCTTGCCTTGACAGCTGGAGGAAGTCTGGCATGGGAGCCAAATCTGTTGGCTTTGTGTCAGTTCTGGGGTATCTTTCCGGTTTTGGGAATTCCCCGCCAGGGAGGTACTACTGCTGTTTGGAGCAGAGCTCAGATCTCAGCCCCTGGGGCTGTCCACTCTGGGAGAGGGTTCTAGCAAGGATATGTGGTTTTTTTGCTGTTTTTGTCTCTTTGATTTTATAAATAAGTGACAAGTAAAATTTTGGTATTTACCCTATGGCTGAATTTTCAGTGGGGATGTTTGCATGTGTGCGTAATACCATTTGTATTTAATATTCCTGCTGCTGTCGTCACTCACACATTTTCTGCAAACGCAGAACAAAAGGCATCTCCCTTTGCAGTCAGCTTATGGTCCAACTGCTGTGTAAAGACAGCAGAGGACAGAGTGCCTGGGGGGCACAAGGAAACCCTGAGATAACATTGCTTGGGTTGCTGTTGTCAGACCTCTACAAACCATGGTAATACATGCATGCTTGATGCTAATAAGAGGCAACCAGGGTGTATGTGAAGAACTAAAGTCTCCATTTACATGCAGCTGGGGATTGCATTTTTGGGGGTTCCATTGTTGGGACATGCAGCTAGCTGGCTGACTTCCGTAACGTACTGCATCTTTAACTGATTTTATCTGATGAGTTCTGCAGGATCTTGTCTACCCAGATTTTAGTCATTCACCTTGACTTCTGTTTCAGGAACCTTCTGATCAAGTTGATCTCTGGTATCCATATGAAAATCTGTGCTGGTGAACTTTCAGGTTTGACTCACTTTCTGGGATAAACCTATGTCTCAGTTATGGCACACTCTCTTCATTAATCCTTTGATTATGCTTTTTGGGGGGAATAGAGACTGCGATTATGTTAAATTGAGTTCATCCGGTTCAGTTACCTGTGTCCTGTGGTGGTGGTCTCCAGATGTTTCAGAGAACAGAAAACAAAATCCTGCATTAGCCAGGAAGGAGATAATCTGTCATTCTCTAAGCTCTAGTAGAAACTTTGTTTCAATATCTCTTTAATAGTTCTAAAAAATATTTTAATTATTGTAACACATGAGAACATTCCTAGCCAGGCAATTATCCTATCCTTTTTGGAATCCTGTTAAAGTGGGTTTTTTTTGTTTTCACAACATCCTTTGGCAAGTGGTTTTCAATGTTAGCTTCTCTCTGAAAATATTTCTTAACTTTTGACTTGTCCCCCTCCACTTTGCTGAAAGCCATCTATGTCTTGAAGTACGAGACAGGCAAACACAGATCTTGATGTATAGCTCTGGGCTTATCCAGAATTTTGCACACTTGCTTGATACTTTCTTCAACAAACCAACTATTCTAAGAACTTTATTACCAGACGAGATTATTACAAAGCCAGATGTTAAGAGAAGAGTTGGGCACTAACATTACTGAGGGGATCTGATCGGAAAGATTTTACTGACGCAGAAGCCACTTCTGAAGGACAGCAGAAGCCAGAGGAGCGAATGGAAAGCTGTGCTTGATGTCCAGCCTAGAGCCCTGCTCTTGGTGCATTCAGTCAGGTGCTCTTCTAGAGGGGGTCCTTAGCCACTGCTCTGGTCGCTCACCCCCTACAATCTGCTCTTGCCACAGAATGTACATGCTTTATCTGCTGGGGGTTGGAGGGGGATGGGAAACAACACCTAGTCTAACAAGTGCCACCTTTTCTCTCCCCTGTTTATTAGTGGTGGGGGTAATAATCCCTCTGCTGTATATAATTCCTCTCCTATAATGCTTCACACTTGATTGCCTGTGTGAAGTGGTCAAGACCTGCATCTGGAAATTATGCAGTAACAATATTTTTTCTTTGCTACAGCAAGAGTATTTATTTGTACCAGGTTTATGCCACAGTCTACCAGATGGTACAAGACGTAAAGCAACCTCAGCTATCTTCCTTCTAGTGTTATTCTGCAATATTGTAACTTCTTCATAAGATTTCCTGAGGTTTTCTTTTGCTCAGGCTGTTAAGATCGGCCACAGTTGTGTTTTTGTTTTGAGGATAAGGGAATACCTGTCTGAAATCATGCCATCATGTTTGTTGGCATGTAGATAATTTACCAATTTGTATTGAAAAGATAGGCAAAAACCAATGTGAAACTGATGCTGCCCATGATTTCAGAATACAGAGCCGTCCACTCACTGTAAGCATCTCCACTGATTGCAGTGATCACTGTCCAAAGTTAGATACTGCTTCCCTTCTACGTACTTCCATATACTAGGTTAGATGCTTGGGTTTTTCCAATTGGCTCTGAGTTCAATCTTTCAAGTCACCCTTAAGATACTTACAAAGCCTGCTTATTTTCACCTTCACTCATCCTATAAGAGGATGAATGAGAAAAAATAACTGTCTGTGTGCTCAGCATTGTAGTGAGGGTATACAATCCCTTTTTGCATGAATCAGTGGGCTTTGGAGGGGGTTTCTGAGTGTGTGGAAACCCTGCTGTGCTGTTGACCTTTCTCTCAGATTGGGCCCCAGTCAGTGACGATAAATTTGCAGGCAATCCAGCCAGGATTTTTCCATGTCATGAAGGGAATGATGAGGAACTCTAAGCTCTGAACAGATGACTCAGTGCTGCTGGTGCTGAGTTAGACCTATCACTGTACCCATTGCAGAGGCACGCAGTCCACACCCAATTTCATCCTCTGCCCACACACAAATGTGTCATCTATCTGTGTATGAGTGAAGTGCTTATATCAGACACGTTTACCTGCCAGAACTGTGGGAAGTGTCCTAAAAGGTTATTACCTTCTCCCAAATTTTCAATTATTTCTCTCCAATCATTCTGTTCCCTCTTTGAATCAGTTACACAGGCAGACCCCATAGATGGCATATGTTAGGTCTGTATGGCAGAACTGTATTTGCAGGGCTATTTGTGAGTCATGTCAGTCTAACAAAAACTAGTGGGAGGGACCCACTGAGCTAAAACTGTGTATGGAATTGAAATGGATCGCCTTGCTTATTATTTTGGATAAATATTGCCTCTTAATGCCAAGTATTCCATTCAAACATCAGTTTGGATTAGCGGAATTGATAAAGGCATATGCTCTTAATTTCCACGAATAGCAGAGGATTAAAAAGTGGCCATATCTGACATCCTATCCATATGCATGTCATGCTGGAATCAGTTAATTTTACGAAACTTAGCGCTATGAAATTCATTCACCTTCACCACACTGTGTAAAAGAGGCCGTGAATTAATTCAACTACTAGGAAACTGACTTTCCAATCTAAAGGTATGTGAACACGTGTCTTATGGTTTTATATTAAACTTCTATATATACTAGAGATGTAGCCTTCCAGGGCCTTGGTGAGGTCATGAGTGTGTGCATGTGTGTATCTCTGAGATTAGGAACTCTAAGCAAGGTTCTCTGTGGTTTCTTAATTTTTTTTTTTTAAAGTGTAAGGCCTCAAGCCATCTTTCAGAGCACAGAAGATCCGGAGTTTCCTTAGGCAAAGTATAATGAGAGCTTGTCTCAAAGAAAAGGTGGAAGCTAAGGCATGGTTCATAAGAAGGTGGTTTTGAAGCCACCCTCACCAGAAGGGAAAAAGAAGACCTGATCTCCAGGTTGGGAAGAGTTGCTCTAGGTCCTGCTGACAGACCAATTGCTTCCTAATGCTAAACAGCCTAGAGCTGGAGGAAAGAGATATTTCTCCAGCGGAACTGGGGAAAGAAGGGAATAGAACAGGGAAAATCAGTTTCCCCATTCTCCTTTCCCCCTCAGAGGTCTGGGGGATTAATGTCTTCTGAGCAAGGGATACATGGAGGCATGGTGGAAGACCAAGGTTTAGAGCAGCTATCATGAAATTTCCCTTTGTTCACTTTCCTTTGACTACCAGTCCCAAGAATTCCCGGTGTGAACTGAAACCAGAAGATTTCAGAGTCCTACTTCTGAAGAGAGTCATGGCTGAGTCACATCCTGCCTTACCTGACGTTGCACAAATGATCCAGACTAAACGGCATGATGCGACTCCTCTATGGTAATATAAATGAGAAGGATGTTTGCTGGCATGCATTTCTCAACATGTGGTACAGCAAAATAATTTTCTGCAGAACTGTCAGCAAAGGCTGGTGCAGAACAAAGGAGGTACAGGCATTAATCTGGAATAATGATGGACAAGAGGTGGCAGGAGGTGCTGGGAAGATTTGAGTCTTACAACTTGTGACAATTTTTACTGGAAAGCCAGGAGTACAAGTTTGACTAGTTCCCAGATGAGTCTGAATTGTTTGGCTAGTATTTAAGAAGCAACTTACAGTATTAATGGCAGCAATACAAAGGAAAAGAGGAAGATCTTTATCAGTAATTTTTACTTTGGTTTTATTTTGCTATTATATATAAAAATACTTAAATATAACTGTGTAAGCACACATCATGCTATTAGTATCTGAGTTAAGATACTGTTAAATGGGAACAGGAACATGTAGGAGCGAAACATTTAATTCCACAGTGTCTGCAAATGCAAGCAGAGGTTTGGTTCAACAAGGTGTGCATCATTGGCTGGTGGGTTTGAACCTGGGACTATCACTACCAGCAGCCTGCAATGTTTGGGGTTCGAAGTAAACTTTCTTCTTGGGTAACAATTGCTGGAAGAAACTGCACTTAAAGTTAAAAGGCTTCCCCCCACAAATCAGATGCTTATCCCCTGTGGGTATAGGATGGTGTAGTTCTGTTAAAAAGTGTGGGTACCAGCTTATGGAGGCTAAAGACCTGGCACAAAATCCCTGTTAACATCAACTGTTTTTCTGCTGTCACCTACACGGGCTGCATGTAAGAACAGGCAAATTTACTGCTGCTACAAAGCTCTATCTGATTTGATTTCATGTGGCCTCCTTCTTCTGTATCCATGATCATGGCAACCTGTTTTAACACCCACACTTGATTTCTCAATTTCCTCCACTGCCCCTTTCAAGTATCCTTGTGCTATATAAAGCAGCTGCTAGTGTTTAGTAACTTTCTGCACCTGTAGTGCTATTGGTTTAGGACACTGCAGATGATTTTCCTCACTTGGGCATGTTAAGATACAAACTGTGCCCCTGGGCTGAGAACTGGAAAGTATTCAGTATATTCAGTAGCACCATTTGCAGATGGTGTGAAGGAAGCTGCTCTCCACATCTTGTCAGCGTCAAGGCTGAACGTTCGTGGTCCAAGCTGAAGCAAATTCTTTGACACCCTGGTATGAAACCAGCCTGTTCCTGTTTGTGTGCCGAAGGAAGCTGTTTCTTAGTTGATGAATCGGGTATGAAGTGTAAACTTCACATTGAGACTCATGCAATTACCTTGCCTGTTTTCAGGAGAAGGTGGATTTTGTGTTCCTGGTCAGCTTGCACCCAGATGTCAGCATATAGGTTGAGATTTCTTTTTGAAGAATGCCATGCAGGCTCGCTCTTGGTTGAAACTAAAGCAAGGGTTATATTTTGCTGGAAGTCTTTAGATTATTTTCCTTCTCACCCCAGATTTAATTTCTAAAAATGCCTTTCCCTTCAACAGAGGAAACCTATGACCCCAGTAGCTATGCCCAGGTGTAGTAACGGCTGTTTTGGAGCAGCCCGACTGTGCTGGGGCAGAGTGCTAAGCCCTTTCCTGCACTGCCAAAGCAGACTTTCTTCCAGGGAATTACTTTGGTGCAAGGATGCTTTCTTGGTGGCTATTCCATAATACCATCTCTGATTCAGGCAGGGTGGACTCTAAGGGTTTGAAACAGGTCCCCTGCTCTGGCCAGCTCAACCCAGGCTTTTCCAACTTGTATGCCCATGCTGTCCACCATTGTTGCAGTTTAGCTGGGGGACTTGTCCAAGATTATACAATACACCTGAAGGAAAAATAAGAACTGAATCTAAGTTTTTTGGGTCCAAGTAGAATATCTTTGTCCTGAGACCTGTCTCCTTCCTGTGACTTTTTTCTTCTTTGGGGGGAAGGGGAGGAAAAAAAAAAGTTAGTGCTTTTAACATACTGAATGTCTGAGTATGCTTTGTTGTGGAATACGTGGTGTAGTGCATCTGGATCCATCTTTCTGTTAAGGCAAACCCATCTTTGAACTCAATATTAAAGACTACGAAGTGGTTATAACTCTTGTCAGACAACAAAACAACTCTTGAAAAATATTATGCCTATTGTTTTTGCAGATGGGATGATCAAGAGGACTCTTGGTTCTGATCTGTCCTGTTGTTTTTCTCTACTGTTGTTGTAAACGGCTGCTGGAAAAAAGGAGTCAATACAGTGAAGCGTCATTGTTAGCATCATAAAACCACCACCTTAAAGACTTGGCCTAATTTCCTTTCATTCAAAAGCATCAACTTCAGTATCTCTAGCCTAATGCCATAGATAGGTCTGGTTTATTAACATTAAACAATGTATTTAGGGTAGGAATAAAGTACTAGGAAGTTTATAGCATGCTACTGAGGGCCAGTACTTGCCTGATATTTATTGCCATCTCTGATACATTGGCATGGTTTAGTACAAGGGAAAGAAAACTGCCCTCGAAGTTAATAGCAAGCTTTATAACACCTCGTCTTCCTTCTTATTTACATAAACTGAACATCCAAAAGCTGTTCATAGAATCATTAAGGCTGGAAAAGACTTTTAGGATCATCAAGTCCAACCATCAATCCAATACCACCATGACTCCTAAACCATGCCCTGAAGTGCCACATCTACACATCTTTTTGAACACCTCCAGGGATGGTGACTCCACTACTTCTCTGGGAAGCCTGTTCCAATGCTTGAGAACACTTTTGGTGAAGACATTTTTCTTAATACCCAGTGTAAACCTCCCCTGACACAACTTGAGGCTGTTTCCTAGTTACTTGGGAGAAGAGACCAACACCCACCTCACTACAACCTCCTTTCAGGTAGTTGTAGAGAGCAATAAGGTCTCACCTCAGCCTCCTCTTCTCCAGGCTAAACAACCCCAGTCTCTCAACCTCTCCTCATAAGACTTGTTCTCCAGACCCTTCACCAGCTTCGTTGCCCTTCTTTGGACATGTTCCAGCAACTCACCTGATGCAAGTATGTGGCTGAAGGAACTGTGTATGACTAGGCAAGTAAAGGATGGGCTTCATGTTAGTCTCAGCCCATAGTCCTGCAATCATGCCATTTCCAGGGTCCTTTGGGATCTGAGAGTCCTGCTGGATCTTGCTTGAGGAGTGGCTTGCCCACACACAGCTCACTGCATCATAAACTCCTGTGAATGGGTCATGTTTTGTGTTGCTTTCTTTGGTCTTAACTCAAATGCCCAACAACTAGTTGCAAGAAAACATGTGAAAGATCCATCAGCTTCACTCGTTCAACAGATGAAGATACTTCCTAATTCAGCTTTCCAGTGCTCTGGAAGCATATCCAAAAACTCTTTGAAAGACAAGACTTGACATTCTTAATTCAGATATTAAAAAACAAAAAGGCCAAAAAGAGGGAGGAAAGAAAATCCCAAAGGGAAATTTTTTTGGCATTCTTTATGGATCTTAAGAAATAAGAACAGGGCAGACCCTTTTCTTTTTAACCTGAAAGATCAACCTTAGGGAAGTGTTAAAAGTAACTAACCAAATGCTTACACTTAATCTATGGACATATCAGTAACTTAAAACAAATGTCATTCATTGTGTTTCATGAGAGTGAAGTGAAAATGGAGGAGAATTAATCCACCCATTCTGAGACAAAGAGCCACTTGCAATGTGGTTGCCACTTGCAACATGCTAAGCCTTAGCTTGGAAGAGCATGTGACTGAGCCAGGGCCTGGAAGGGGCACTGTAAGTAATATATCTTACATTTTACTACTACCTCCTTCCTGTGAGGGCTCAAGTACAGAGAAAAATCATGGGGGTGGGTCAGAAAGAACTGAAGATCTGCTCAAAATTTCTTCCAAGTACTGTTGTGATGAGGCATGGTGGCACTGTGCAGACTCACCCCCTTGCTTGCACGTGGATTAGGGCTATGTTTACCCTTTCAAAAAGTTTCTGAAGTCTGAGGGAGAGATTGAATCAACAAGGATTTTAACATGACCTTATGCAAATTCTTGTTTAGTTTTGGTGTTAGCAGTTCAGGAGGTGAGTTGACCTTACAGAGAAGGAAGTAAAACAGAGATAACCACATTTTAATATTTTTGGCTACTGTAAGAAAACCCATAAGAAAATGTCACCTAAAAGCAGCATGCAGCATAAGTGATGCTTGTCAATCATCCGTCCAACCTGAGAGACACCTGTGTGAGTGTTATTACTTTACAAAGGTCACTTCTGCTGTTTCTACCAGCTTCTCTGGACTTCCTGAGGTTTCTAGCTGTCCCTGCACTTTGGACAGGGCTGGTATAGTATTGATGGCATGCTCTAAAATTTTTCAAAACCAATGGTAATCTTCTCATTGTCTCCAACGGCTTCCGTGCCTTATCTGACTTCTGCATAGCACCATGTATAGGCTGCAGTGGGATAGTCTGCAATGGCAGAATTGGTCTGATCTGAAAAGTTGCTGCTCATCGGTAACTGGAAGTTACTACTGCTCCACTCAGTTGCTGTAACTAACAGGGACCAATCGCGACTCCTGTTGTGTGGGTATGTATTAAACCAGGCCAGCGTAGATTTCACTTAATAAGCAAAAGCAGTAACAAACAGCCACTGGTAAGAGTTTTTATACTGTCAGTTATGATTTTTGGATTCAGTGAAATAGCTAACCCCCTTGTCAATAAATGAACACAAGTTATGGTAACAAGAAAGCATTTATGATCTCATGATATAGCAGGACCCTATTTAAGTCTGTGTTAAGTCCACTGTTAACATTTGCACGAGGAAACTGTCTGCTTTTTAGGGTAGAAAAGAATCATGTTGAAATATCAGATGAAAAAGAGCTCAGTATTTGAGCTCTCTTATGTCCCATTGAATGCTTTTAGTTGTTAGTGTGACTGATTAGCAGTAAGTATCTGAAACTGCTTTCACCTTCACCAAATGAGAAACAATTCTCAAGTCAGTGAAATTATACCAATCTGAAACTGCTGCAAATGATTTTAGAATGAGCTCCTGAAGTCTTGATTTGGTATTTGGGGGGAGGAAGGAAAGACGAGGGATCAGAAAAAATGAAGTGCGATCATGCCTTTTTAGTTCTGTAGAAACTTTTGCACATTTCCTTACTACAAATGTTCTCAGGAGTGGGTTTATACGTTAATATGCTACATCCAATGAAATAATTCATGGAAATATAGAGAAGTGTGTGGATAAGTGTTTTTCAGAACTGAGAACTATAAATTACAAAGTACACTAGGCTTCAGTTACTGTCTTCCACTTATTATGCGATAAGTTTTTCAACAGTAATAATCATCCAAACCAAAACTTAAATAGAAAATCAACTTGCAGACTGTAGTATCTTAAATGAGTAATGACATGCTTTTCAAACCACTTTTCTGTGTTAGTGAAAAAATGTAGTGTTAAAAGCTAATTTTAGATTGAACTATGGGTGCGGCCCAAACCAGCAAAAGCCAAGAAAGTGAAAACTCATTCTCCAACAAAGCAAGTGATGCTGGAAAAAAAGCTTCTGGCTCAGTTTACTTGCTTCTCTCTCAAGTGAAACTGGCTCTTTTGAGAGAGGCTATCAAAATGCCAGTATGGCATTAAAACCTCAAAAGGCTTCAGGGACCTTTTGCTTACTCTTTACAGAAAGGCAAATTTCCTGCCTTTTTACTTTTGGACTTCCCCAGTCCAAAACCTAACAACCAGCTGTAGGGCAGTAAGTGGTACCCAAGTGGGTGAGAAGGGGGGAGGGCTGCCTCATTGTTCTCCAGGCAGTGGACAAATGAGAAAGAGGGTGTGGTATGTGTAGGCATGCTCTGGAGACAGGTGGGCTGGACTGCTGGGGCATGGTAGTGTGTCTTCTTCCTGGTTCTTTATCCTCAAGTTATTGCTGTGTACTATCTTGGCGAAGTGGGGTTTTTAGATTTTTTTTTTTTTTATAGTAGCAATACCTACTGCAATAGGGAAGTATCAGTGGATTCTGTTCTCCTCACATTGTCAATCAGTGTAGTTTTCTGCTGGTGGAGGAACATAAACATTTTCAGATTCTTAGTTTACAAGGCTAGCAGTAAACTCTAATGTCATTATAGGATCTAATTTCCTAATATGTTTTCTTTGGTGGGAAAGCTCACTTAAGGATCTCCTTTTTCCTTGCTGGAGTTTCTTGTCCCCTGGTTGTGGTGGTACAGTCATGTGCAGGACCAGTGAAGTGGTGCAAGGTAAATAATAAAAAAGGGAAGTGGTTTGGGGACAAGTATTTTTAACCTGGCTTAGATTGATGGTACCATCAGCCCAATGAGGGACAGGAATGAATTGCTTTGCCACTGAGGAGAACATGTCATGGGATTGCTTCTGACTCTTCTACTCTATCAGATTATATGGAAGTCATGCAGAGGGCGTTTCATTTTTACAGTTCCTCCATTGGTTAGAAACCAGCCCATTAGACATGCCCTCTGCCCCAAAATGCAGGAATTTTGCTGAAGTCATGTTTGGCTACTCTTTGCCTGCTCAAGGTCTTAAGTTAGCTGGTTTTTATGTGTAATAAATGAAACATTGCTAGCATTTGTTTCAAAGGGAGATTTGGTTCAAGAATTAAAATCCTAGAGTCAGAATTCCAATTGCTAATTTTCTGGCTGGAGCAAAGAAACTTTGCACCTAGTCATGTTTGCCAGGGATACCTGGTTTAAAACATGCCAGGCATGAGTTTCCGGCTATTATTGGTTGAAAACTAATGGAAACCACTACAGACTTCTGGTTGCACGTGTCAGGGTCTTATCAACTAACTGGATCTTAAACACCAAGTTGCAGTTGCGTTTGCTTATTGGTCAAAATATGTCTTTACACAATGCCATTTCTAATTAGTAGTATGCAAACAGTGCTGTTAAGTCTGTCTGTTTTGTGTCACTTTCTCAGTTATAGACATCATTACCTGAGTTTGTCTTCACTTTTACTCAGTGGTTATGTCTCGTTAACAGGTACCTGATGGAGGAATGCGCTCACTGGGTTGAATATATTGATATATATGTATAGTCAATGTCAACTGGCATATAGAACAGCATAAGGAGGAGTAATGTGACTGTATAAACAAAAAGCCTATGTTATTTCATGTTGACATGTATATGACACTAATCCAGAAACGTGTGCCAGAGGCAAGTGAAATATGTTTTGAACCACTAGAGGCATTCCTTCTGGGATCGCTCATATGGTGTGATTTCTGTCTCTTTGTTTTGAGTCAAACTTTACAGATCTATTAGCAATGGTATTGATATCTGGGGTGGTATAAATGTAAAAGTCATTACTTTTACAAGATGCTTTTTTTTGTGTTTTCCAATGTAATCTTATATTCTTGCTTAATTCAGAGAGAAGTTGTAGATCAACAAATCCCTTTAATACTACATTTTTATAGACATATTAAAAATTTTAATCTGTAACTGATAAGCAGCAAAATGGACTTTTTCTTAGAGCAGATCTTGTGTGCTGTTTGCAGGGAAACTTTCCTGGAAAATGATGCTTCAATAGTGATAGGCTTGTTTCCTAAACTGCAGAATGTATAAAAGTAACTTTTGATTCAGGGATGAATAGCAGAAGTTCATGAGTAAGTGCTAAAATGTATGGCTAATATAGACAGTTACAAAATGAACTACTTACTCCTTGAAAATAGATTAGGGAGACAATGCTGACACACTTTTGAAAAGAAGTTGAAACTGTTGTCAGTAAAATTGTGCATGGTCAAATGATATTTCCTAATGTGTTTACTGATGGTATTTTCTCCCTGTCTAGATTTATATTTACCTTGGTATATGGTATCCCATTAGATTTTACAGTATTATTTTTGTGTAAGCAAAAATCATTGACCGATTCTGTCTCTAAAACATACACTTTTTTAGGATTTCATGTGCAGGAGGCTATGTTTTGGATTTGTGACAGAAGTGTTGATAACATGGGGATGTCTTAACTATTGCTGAGCGGTGCTTTCACAGCATCAAGGTTCTTTGTTTCTCACACTGGCCTGCCAGTGAGCAGGCTGGGGGTGCACAAGAGGTTGGGAGGGGAAACAGCTGGGTCAGCTGACCCCAACCGACCGAAGGGATATGACACACCATATCGTGTCATGCCCAGCAATAAAACTGGGGAATGGGGGGTGTGAGTGAAGGTTTGCTGGGGCTGATGTTGCTTGGCTGATGGCTGGGCATTGGTCGATTGGTGGCGAGCAACTGTTTTATTTTCCATTACCTGTTTTCCTTATGGGTCCCCTCCTGCCCTTGTTGTTTTGGGTTTTTTTTTCTCTGAAAAAAAAATTAAACTGTCTTTTTCTCAACCCATGAGTTTTTGCAATTTTACCCTTCTGATTCTCTCCCCTATTCTACAGCATGTTGGGGTGAGCCAGTGGCTGAGTGATGCTTAGCTGCCTACTGAGGTTTATCAATAGAAAAATAATTTATCTACCTACTTTTTCAAGCACAGAAAAAGGCTAGGAACATTATAACCTATCAATCAAAATAATTGAATGTGAGCTTAATTTTAAGTGTGTTAATGATCTTTATAAATGCATATTTGCAGTAAACTCTTTTTTAAATTAAAAAAAAAAAAAAAAAGGATAGAGAGGATCTGAGATTACTTTGAAGGACCTGCTCCCAAAATTGGTGATTAAAGAAGGATAAGCATAGAGCTTGTGGCTTCAAAGGTCAGTCCTGCTGAATTTAAGTGACTGATGGATTCTCTTCACCAGAGGTGCAATTTTCCCCTGAAGAAATACTTCTTAAAGACCAATGCTGGCTAGCTGGTATTTATGAGAGAGTCCAAAGGGAATTACAAGTAGGTTGCTAGGGTTATCATTTACTCAGTGGTTTGTGCCGATATTGTAGTGCAGAGATCCCACAGCACTGCTTCTTAGCATGTGATAAATTGTGTACCAGGTGAAGGTAAGAAAGGAGTGAGGGCAGCTACCGTGATGACAAACTGTTGCTTTGCTACTCCCACTATGAACCTGCCATTTCTCTGCCAGCAACCACCAGTGCCTTAGCTGTGCCCAGCATTGCTCTCCTCAGCCCATGATAACACGCCTGCGCATTTGGGAGCGCTTTAAGGAGACGCTGGGTATGTGGCTACAAACAGCACAGTGTTTCTTCATAACGCCAGCATGGCAAGAACAGTACGTTTCATGGCTACGTTTGCAAGACCCTTATATTGAGGATCTTTATGCAACTCTAGTGATTTCCAGTATCTGACACAGCATAAAATATCAGCTTTATGCTGCATCAACCAGTATTGGAAGAGGTTCCTTAGCCTGCTCCAGTGGGAAGGTCTGTTGTTTTGATCTTTCCTGGATCTATGACTGGCAACAGGAGCTTATCAATATAGTTGTGGTGCTTTAAAGGTTATTTTTGTTGCATCTCCCTCCATCTTTGTATTAAAAATATTTTTGTCATAGAAAGCTACTCAGATATGTTGCATATTTGATGTAGCTTCCTCAGCTATTTATCTTATGGAAAAAAGCAAAACTGGGGGAAAAAGAGAAAGTGGAAGTATCCAGTTTAATAACTTCTAAGTAACTGTTTTGCTTTGTCATTTTACTACAAATGCGCTTGAAAATAACAACCGTCTGCCCTTAAATCATACAAATCATTACATCAGTTGGGTATAAAATAAAATATCTGGTGGGATCTGAAATAGGTTTTATGTTGGTTTTTGATTAATAGAAAAATAATGTACTTCAGTTTTGCCGTACTCTTTCAGGACTGCAAGCCAGTCTAATGCTAATGATTCAGCTGTTATCCAGCTAAGAAATAGACTGATGAGGTTAAGTAAGGCCACAGTCAACATCAGTTAATGTGGCGTTGAATATGTTGCTTGATCGGTATTAAAAAAAAAAAGTAAAAGCAATATCTAGCACCTTTGTTTAAAAACAATATCACCAAAGTCATCCCCCACCCAAACAAACAGATTTCCCAGAAAACCCAAATAAAGGGAAGTTCCTGAACTCTGAGAAAATCACTGTTAAGGCAGTAAAGTTATTAATGTCTCCTCTGAACTTACTGTTTATGTAACTTTGCCTCTGCTTTCCTAATTTGGTGAATCGCATTCTTTAAGATAAGACTTTAAGTCTTTCCATTGATGTTTGGATTCCAGTGACTATTGAAAGGCTTTGAAAGTCCTTACTGCTGCATCTTTGGCTCCTTTTCAATGAGTAGATGTTGACCGTAGAGGGAAATGTTGAATTTATATCTTCATCAGTTCTTTCTGCTGGCGGCTTCTTGTGATTATACCTTAAAAAGGAGGGGAGCCATTTAAAGCTTTTTATTCTCTTTGGTTCATTCAAGTTCTTGTTCTATGCTGCTTGTCTTTGAGCCATAACAAGGAATGTGCTGTGCCATCAGACTCAAAACTACTTACCTTCTGCATTCAGTGGATGTGCAATCAGATTAGAGCAGCAGCTGGAAAAGTGATATAGATACTACCTTGCCCTGGAAACCAATCCTGGATTTTGGAACTGGGACTCCAGGGTTGTTTTCTGAGACATATGATGACTAGATACACGACCTTAGGCTACCCGTATGATCTGTGTGGGGCTTTATTTTCAATGTTGCAGAGTCCTATGGAGGAGAGGAGTTTCGTCATTGATTCTGCAACAGCTGTGGGCTACGGCGCAGGGGCTGTTCAGGCAGGGCTGGCCAAAGGAAGGGTGGGAGCTGCCGGAATCACAGCCCCCGGCATTGCTGCAATGGCCTTGGCACCTCAAGAAGGGCACTGAAATAGAGACGTGATGGCAAAGGTCGTCAGACTCTCAGCATCCGCAAAGCCTGGGCAAAATCTCAGCCCTTCATTCATTACTGAGCAACCAAAGTGACAATGCAGCCTTTTACCACTGAAAATTTGGGGCCCTGTCCACTGTCCATTGTATTGATTTCAATGAAACTTAAGTGCGTACTTAGAATTAAGCACTTCTCCTGGTGCCCTCAGGAGAGAGTGTTTCCTCAACTGGGGCCAAACATGTACTTTGTATGGGGCATGTTCTGACCCAGAAGGTCAATTAAAGCTTCTGAGGGATTCTGAAGGGATATTTATTTAATTGTTCAAAGTCTTGTTTTGTTTTCAGTCCTTGCAAAATAATCTGAATGTGTGTTTGTATAAATGCATAAGTGAAAAGCTGGCAAAGGAAGAAGCTTGCTATTCATTGCGATTCAGGTCCTGCAACTGTGAAGTCAGACGGAGTTTCGCCATTTATTTCACGTCAGTGCAGGGCAACACGTCAAACTGTTTTGAATTAATAATTTTTCCCCCTCTCCCCTGTATAGAGACAAAAGTAACTGGTACGGAATTGAGGTGTTTTTCTGATGTGATATATAACTTGTGAAATTATTGTATGTTTGCATAAGGATTATAACATTAGAGTAGAGGATAATTTCCATCCTTCTAATGCAAATGCCAGCACAGGGAGTGAGACACAAGTGGGATCCACCTAAATGCTGTATCACAGAAACATTCCTGAGTCTGGCAGCTTTGGTACTGTAATCTTCAGGTTAGGTGTATTCCATAGCAAACTCTGCATCATTTTAGTAGATACTGCCTGTGGGTAGGAATTACCCACTTCTGGGCTACTTCCACTCAAAACTACATCTTTGTGTTACTTCATCTGAGTTAAAACTATATTTTTCTTGTTTATCTTTGTTAGCTATTTTTTTAATGTGATCTGATGCAAAGCTGTTTTCAAAAAGATGAAGTGAAGGACCAGCACTATATCCTCCCTTTGCTCTTTGGCAAGGTAGGAGCAGGGACTGCAGCAGGAAAAGACCTCCCATCCTGGCAGATTTCTAGGCTGGTGCTCTGCAAGTCTGCATGTTAAACCTAAGGGTATTAATGACTGTGTGCAGACTGAAAATTCAGATGCGCTCCCTCTTTTGTTGCAGGAGGAAACATTTTCTGCTGCAGGTCTGAGAAAGGGCAGGCTGGCATGGAGAAAGAGGTAAGTGAAGAAAAAACATGCTTTAAAACAGAAAAATTAAAGGGGCTATTCCTAGCATTGCTATTGCATAATATTATTTGTAGTGTGATGGGAGGGAAGTCAGCAGACATGTAGGCTCCTTTATATCGTTGACAAGTCAAGGGGATGATTAACGAGAGTACAGACAATGTAATGGTAGGAGAAGGCCCACAGAAGTTAAACAAAAGTGCCTTCAGAATTTAGAGAATTCCCATGATCCATAGTAGGACCTCATTGTGCTTGTCTACTGTTTCTATTTTTGATTAGATTTATAAACACAGCACCACATATTTTCATGTGGCTCGTAGCCCCAGGGCAGAGCGAGATTGACTGTGCTGAAACTGTGAGGCTTGTGAATTTCGGGCAAGGGATGGAGTGAAATAAGTAGTGTAATTGTTTTTGTGGAGTGACCGTGGGACCTCCTCTGTTCTGAATTACACATGGTTCAACCCTTTGACCTAACCAACCTCAGCAATGCCTGGTAGATCTCCTAAAGCTGTGCTGAAAGGTCCTATCAGTGACATGTTGGAACATTATCTGTCATGTGAGATGTGTGCCAACAACCATATTAAACTACATTAATTACTAGCGAGACCATGTTTGTGACAATCTCAACTTCATTTAACCCATCGTCATGTTAGTTATTGTTTAAACAGGAAGAACAAATGCGGACAATTTATGAACTTGAAATGCAGCACTGATGTTTCTTTAATAAATTGTATGGTTTACTTTTTATTTCCTTTCTATTCCTGCTCTCCTCCCCCCTCCCCCCATTTGTTTTTGTCATCAGCTCTGTAGCTTGAGTTTTTGAGGGCTTTTCTATTCTAAAAGCAAGTAAGAAAAAGACTACTTCTTAGTAACTAAGCTAATATGCCAGTGTAACTGCTATTTATTTCACAGTAATTTTAAATGATACCACAGCTGACTTGAAAGCACCAGTGCTTGTTTTCGAGCAAAAAGCAAACATGCTAAGGTTAGTTTATGTAAGGCTGAAGGATCACATGTGGGTTATTCGCTTGAGGTACACCTTTGCTGCTCTATGCTCCAGCTAGTGAGTCTCTACATGGCAATGCTTGCACATGTCTGGATTGGGAGTGAAGCACATATTTCTTTTTAATTCTCAGAAAACAATTTTCACATAGGCCTGACTCTATAGGTAGTAAAATGTACTGTGAGTCCTCAAAAGACAGCCCAGTATGTAAAAATCCAGAAAGATTCTTTGCTGTTTTCTGAAGCAGTTCTGAATTTTATAGGGGAAGAGGCAAAAGCTCTCCCACATGCTCCTCCATGGGCAGTGTACAGGTTCAGTTGTACCTAGCTGTGCCCAGTATTGTATTAGACTAGGCATGTGGGGTTACATCTTCCACCTACACGCTGAACTGCTTGTTTTTAGCCAAGGCTTTTCCTTTAGCCTCATTCTCTAGCGAGAACAGGCTTAAATGACGTGGGTACTTATTTATTTATTTTTTAATTGCTGTGGAGTCAACTAAAAATATGTTTGACCCTACTAAGTGTCATTCTCGTTAGCAATGAAGAGTTTGCTCTCTACAAAATCTAACATGGAGAGCTTAAAGCAGACAGGTGCAAATTACAAGCTGTTTCTCTTTGGCTGCTATCCCTTAAATAGACAATGTAATAGGCTAGGCGAAGGGAAAAGGTTCCAGCTCCAGCTGCATAAAGGAAAGCCTTAACAGGGACTTAGCAGCTGGTTGCAAGAATTAAATGCTGTAAATACCAACTAACATGTTTGTGTGTGCCTTCGCAGAGGAATGTGTTTTTAGTAAGGCTCCATCCCTTTTCATGTGAGAGGATCATTCCTTGAAAACTGTGCTCTGCTTTATGTTGAAAGGCTAATGCTCTCACTGAAGTGAATGAGAACAGAAGCCAACATACCTGTTCCTGTTTACCATCATTACACTCCTTAGAGCATTTCAGACATTAGGTTCTTGGAGCCCTACCAGATTGACAATATTTCCAGCTACTTCTCTTTTGGCTGTATTCAAACAAGGCCCCAAAGGAAGAAAAAAAAGAACAACAGAAAAAACCAACCCACCCAAAACACAACAACAACAAAAAACCCAATAGAAAAAACCCCAAACCCAAACCCAACCTACAAACAAAACCATGGATGAATCTGCTGAGCTAGTTTGCTGATGTTAGAAACAGTTGTTCATATTAGGAACACCTAATTTAATTTCATGAAAGAGACGTAACATGCCAGTATGTGTATGAATCTAAGGTATGCATTTCCTAAAAGGAACTAAAACTCTGTCATTCCAAAGTTGCTCTTCTTTTTGACTTTCAGCTTGCATAGGGACTGCTGTCTGGAAGCAGTAACTTTAACTTTAACTCTAAGGCTGCTGATGAGGTCTGTCTGTGTGATCTTCGTAAGCAGATAAGGGTAGGGAGACAGCTCAGAGCAGAGCTTGTTTACAGCAGGACAGAAGAAAACAGCTAGACATAAATGAGGGCTGACGGTTTCATGAAGCACAATTGGTTGATCACAGATTCAATATGACTGCCCTGAACTGAGCGATGATCCGTACAGTATGCAAAATTCACTTTCTTGCTGGTCTGTGCCCACCAGCCTTCCAGCAGCTTTCCCAGAGCCCCTCAGCCACGGCTTTGAGTGGAACCAGAGCTGAATGCAGCATTGTTGTACCCAATTCCTTTTGACAACAATCACATTCTTTTAAAAACTTCATAGGTTTTAGTTGTCACTGGTTATAAATGAGGGTTTTTTCCCTCGCCGTTGCTGCTGCCGCTGTTGCGATGCTTGCTGCTCTTCCGCAGACCCGAGCACGGTGGGTCCTGATACTCCCGATTTTCCTTTGTTTCAATTGGTGTTGGAAAGCAGGCGATATGTTTTAATGACGAAGGCATGCAAAAGGGCATTTAAAGGTTTAGGTCACTCTTTGAATGACATGATGAGTCTGCGTTGTTGTGCTCTGATACTTCTAACTCCCCTTGTTCTTGCTGTAATGCAGCACACTCAAGGTAAAAAGCATTTTTTTAAAAAAAACAAGTCAAAAGGCAAGACTTTTTGTTTTTCACCAGCTGTGTTGGAGCTTTGAGATAGGAAGAATTGCTACCAGCAACAGCATCACCCGTTAAACTTGACTTTGCAAGTAAAGGACGTCCCCTTTCTATGTGCTGGCTGTAGATGGACAGGTCTGATGTGTATTGTTTGTGGATGCAAGGTGGACCACCTCCACCGCAGGTGTAAAACAGCACAGCTTTTGTATCACTTGAGGCTCAAGTTGTGTAACTTGGCTTTTTTATAGGAATGTTTTTTAATGTTTATTTTTGGATAATGTTCTCTAATTAGAATGGTAGCTTTCTGTACAGATGTGTGTTCATTTGCATTCATTTAGGTATGCTCACACAACTGGACTTTACCTGCAAATATGGGAAGTGGACACTGAAAGAGTTTAATTTACTATTGGAAACCTAAGTTTTGCCGGTACATGTGAACTGATTAAAGAACAATTGCTTTAGACATAAATTTGCATAAATACATAAATTAACTAGTAGTGACTAATGATAAAATGAATATAAAATGCCACTGGATAATTTCCTGCCTATTCTCTGATGAGAAGGCAACGTATCATAAAGGTAGGGGGGCTGGGGAAGGAAACCTAAAATGAAGTGGGGGGAGGGGAAGAGTGTAATTTACACTACTTAAAGGTGCTCATGTGTAAAAGAGAGAAGGATGAGGAAATTGGCTGGAGATAGGTATGAAAGGAAAACGTCTTCTAATTTTCTCTGAAGCACAAAGTGACAAGAACATGTGTTGATTACACAAAGGCCACCACCGAAATACTCTGTTACTCAGTTATGTTGAGAAGTAACCCTGGGAGAATTCCTCTCTGCTGTTGAAAATCAGGTGTTGCTTTCCTTCTAAAACTATGAACTCATGAAAAACACCTTTTCAAAACCTGATGACATTCAGGGAAAAGAGCATAATTTCTTCTGAAGTTCTTGGTAAGTAAGTAGGAGTCATGAGCCTGTACATAAACTACTTAAAAATACTGATTTGTGTTTGAGTAAAGTGCCAAAGAATGTAGTCTGTTGTGTTCCTGAAAAAACAAAATTTGGTGCTAACTATATTGACTACTTTAAAAAAAACCCAAACAAGCCACAAAATACCCCCAACCAACCAAACAAAAAAAACCCCCAACCCCAAACCCAAAACACAAAAACCCATGCCGCAGAGGAATACTTTCTTTCCCCCCCTTGCTCTGAGAGGACCTTCTGTGTTTTATGGACTATAATAATTGAAAGTTGACCATGGCCAGTATAGCTTGCAGTCGGTTTTGCTAGGGAAATCTGACATGCAGAAGAATCCATAGAATGTAATGCAGATCATCTTAATTCCTTCAAAGTTACGGATGTATGCTCATTTACACCAGTTGAAAATTTGTCACAGAATTTTTGTCTAGATGTTGTTTTCTCTAGCTGATAATATAAAGTTTAAGGGTTTGTGTGGTGATTATACGCAGCATAATAAGAATAATTATCACACAGCAGTGTTACAAACACCACTGGAGTCTTTAAAACTGACTCGATTAAAATTTTATGGTATGCAGGAATGCAGCAATACTTTAATATTGCAAAAGTGATATAATTCTAAAGATTCTAACTGAGCTAATATGTATTTTTGAAAGATTTTTCAGTTGGGAAAAAATCAGAAGCGTTAGGGTGAATTTCTGAACCTACTGAATTGTCAAAATTATCATTTACTTTAGTTGTGCTGCATGTGGCTTGTAGGCATTCGTTCTGTTATAGTATTTATTGTGATTTCCAGAATGTGTCTAGTAATTTTTACACTTACTTGCTTTTCAGCAGGGTAGTAGTCTTAATTTAGAGGAAGTCCACTGTTTTATACTAATGTATATGCATGTGTGCATATATACATGTATATATATGAAGATATTAATATCCATAGTAATCTGTCAGTGCTATGGTTCAGTTATTTTTGACAGATTTATTGATTGTGTCTGCTGCAAACGTTGGTTATTTTTTTTACTGGAAATTGACACCCACAATCAAATGGGAAAGATGGATGCTGTAAAAATTGCAATTTTTCAATGATTCTTGTAATTAATCCTTTTGCATTGACAGCTTCCAGGAGCTATGTTGCCAGGAGTGGTCTTTATCACTGGACAATTAAGCAACCGGCTTGAAAAAATAATGCTGTTTTTGGAAACTGCCATGTGACATTTGAAAATAAATGGGTCTGAACTGTTTTCTTACTTTGATTTTTGGCTTTGATTAATGCTCCCAGATGTGCTTTGTTTTAGGTAATCTCTGCCTGCTTTGACTGTTAGTGTCTATTTTAGGGGTCTGTAGCCATGTACACGTCCATGTGCAACTCTCTTGCTAGCGCTGCTTAAGGTATTATAAAAAGACAATGTTTAGCACTTGGACCTTGCTGATGGTAGTTATATGACAGCATCCTTTTTGGCTCTTGCTTCCCCACGGGAGCATTAAAGTGGATTAAGAATTAACGTGGAACTTGTCAGAGTTTAGGTCCTCCAAGATCTCCTGCTATTTGTTTTTACTGTAACTGTTGTTGACTTCTCTCTAATATTAAATGAACTTTTCGTTGCTGAAATGAGTCCTGCTTCCCCTCTACCTTGGTCCGTGATCTCTGTTTTGTGACATCTTGTAAGGTTTTTTTGCAGTTATTTTTATTACCTTGTATAAAATGGTAGAGTTCATTCATTTTTAGCTGCTCTGTAATGAACAAATACACTGGTTATGTAAGTGGACCCAGAAAAGAAATATGCTGCATAACCAAACTTTTCTAAATGAAGCACTGCAGTACTGCAAGTGCAATAAAGCAGTTGCTGCTGAATGCGTACTGTAAAGACAAGTCTTACAATGTTCTTCATTTGTTGAGGTTTCTTTGCATTAATCAAAATTGGGAAAAACCAAAGTATTTTAATGTGACCTTCATTTGGCATTTGTTTTAACTTTTCTTCTCCTATTTTATTTAATTCTTCCACTTCTGTTGTTCAATTAGTGTTTGACCCCTTTAGCAGAGATGTAAATTAAATGACATTTCAATGCCATCCCATATTTAAAATACTGTGTTAGTTGTGGATCATAAAGGATGATCTTCGTTCTTTAGCTAATTTATTCATTTAACAATTTCCCTCCAGAAGTTCCAGCAGAAGGCTCTGAAGCAAACTAAGCAGAAGAAATCCAAGTCGGCTGAATTTCTGATGGGTGAGCCTTGCTTGATGAGTTATTGCTCATAATTTGTGTAAGGATTAATTAACTAATTACAGACAAATGGCTGTGGGCGAAATTTTGCTCTTGCTTGTCAGGGTGCAATTTGTAATTATTTTAATCATTTATTCTTTTTTTCTTTTTTTTTTTTAGAGTTAATTTTAACCTAATTCTGTTTTGGCGACATTTGAGGACGATACACTTGAGTCTTTCAGCAAAGGAATTACTAGAAGGAATTTTCTGCTTTTCATTGAAATACACTTTGCTATAATGTGCTCTTCTGACCTCCTTGTTTTCTGTAGTAAAAGAAGAGAGAGCAGCAACAGAAGGCATTGAAAATCCAGCTTTTAACATCAGCAGCACAGATCTTTCAGCATATCAGCCTTCAGAAGAGAAAGTTATTAGACATGACAAGCCAGATAGCACCCTTGCAGCTCACCAACAAAAACTCAGGCTGCAAGCCCATGCTGAACCAAGAGGTGAGACATCAAACCTGATTAGCCTCAAACACAGCAACAGTGGTTATGTTCCCTGTCCAACCCGCACGCTCTGTGGCCTCTGCTGGGCATTCCCATCCGAAGTTGTCCAAGCAGGCGCCCCTGCAAACCCTGGATGGAAAACCCAAAATACTGCCGAAAACATTGGCTGTCTAAATATTTAGAGACCCAGGCTCTGTCTCCATGCTCAGGTGACTCCCCGTAACGGGGGGCACAGGTTGCACAGTGCTCCCCGCCAGCAAGGGGGAGCCCAGGGAGCAGGCTCTTACAGCAGCACTTCCCTGTAATTTGTCGGGTTGGGTTTCGGAGGCACCACAGCTGGTCCAAGTGCACAGATGCTGTTCCCTTGCTGGCTCCCAAGAATTGAGTAGTTTTAAACAGCTTACAGATCCATGATTGATTGTTGTCCTTAGGTCTCCCATATGCCCTCAGTCAATCAACATCTTGCCTCTGCTTCATGTTTCGCTATTTTTTTTCAGCCAGTGTTGCTCAGATACTTGGAGCAGAGTCCTGTTTGCTCAGCTTGTCCAGGAGGAGTGATCCTGGGTTTTAAGCTCAGCTTTGGTGCAGCACCCAAAAGAGATAATGCCTCAGGAAGCAATCTCTGTTTATTACTTAGGTTCATTCAAACAGACTATAAGGATCTTTACTGATGTCAGTTTTCCTTTTGCAGGGGTTTGATATCTTTTAACCTATTGTTTAATTACTCCATTTTGAATTATTATTACCGCTGAATGTTGCAACAAATGGTTATTTTTATTTAGTAATCCAGTGAGGAAAAGAACTTAAAGGCATCTTGTGAGCTATATGAGGAAAATCTTGAGCCAAGGTTGAATGTGAAAGCAAAAATGTCTGAAGTCAGACTCAAAATCTTCCCCAAATAACCATTAAAAAATTTACCATATTGGACTGTGTGGTTTCATTAACTTCAAGTGGACTATGTGCATCCATGAATATGTAAATGTGCATCCAAGGTGCCAAAGGAACTGACATGACTTTGAAAAGTCCTGATTGCCCAGCGTTTCCTCTTAACTTGCAAGCAGCGATGCTGCTTGCTGAGTACCCTTGCATGCCAGCCCAGGTATTTAAATGGATAAGTGCAGGCTGGTGAGCAGAACTTCAGGCATTCGCTTTTAAAACTCTGGACCTTGTTGTGTTAAGATTTTATCCTTGCGGGACTGGAGAGCCCATGGCTCCTAATGGCCCTTTACAAAATTAGGTTTGGCTTTCCATTTAGCCTTCAAGTGACTCTCTAGCTCTGCACGGAGCAGGAATTCTTGTCTTCCCTTTGCAGCCTGTCAGAACAGTGATTAAGCAGACAAAGGGATTGATTGTTTTTTAATGAAATAGTCTATCTGGCAAAAAACTAAGTCGGGCTCACTGGAGACTATCCATGCTTTCAGTCGCCTCTTCAGAAATTCATGAATAGTTCCCTCAAGAAAACAACACATTTTTTTAAAAGCCTGAAATGTGTTTTTAAACATTTTGATTTTTCATCCCGAGTAATATTTTGTTCAAAAAACCCTAACTGAATAAAATCTCTGTGAAAGGGGTAGAAATTGTTACGTTTCGCCTGGAATGCAATGCCCTGATACACTGCTAAATGTTTCTGTAATGGGAGAGGAAAGCTTGCTGAGAGTTGGAAAATTTTGTTTCCCAACACTCTGTCTCCGTCCTTGACCTTCTGTTCATCCAGTTAACCAAAAGATCAGTTATTCATGTAGCTCTGCCTCAAACTCGTGCAGTTATTAAAAAAAAAATCATCTATTTATACCATCATAAAAATGTCTAGATTGGAAGAAATCTCTAGAGATCATCTGGTCCAACCTTGCATTAAATTATTCTTAGTCTAACTTATGTCAGGACTTGTTTGGCAGTCACAGGGGCCAGTTCAAATTTATCAAGGGCTGCTAATAAAACAACAGTTTCAAACCTGTCCAGAAACCTGGAAAAAAATTGAGCTAAACCTTCTGGTACCTCACAAACTAATTTTCCCCATTCCCAAGTGTAACAATGCTTCAATAAAGAGGGAAAGGGAAAAGCCAACTGTGTAGGTAAGTGCAGTATCACATGAAAGTAGTCATGTATAAATGGCTGTATTTCACAGTCCACAGTGAAGACTACGTCTACAGGTGGCCTACCCTTTCTTGTGGCAATCTGTTGTGGTTTGGGACCCCAGAGCCCATGGGATCCGTTCCTCAAGCCTTCCTTCCTCTGCTTTGCTCTATGTTCATGGCAGTTTTGCATAGCTGCTGTCATTTCAGCTCACAGCAAAACCACACGTGTGCTGAAAACTACCACCCTCCTACAGCACAGGGGAAACTCTTCCGCAGCTTTCTCTCCTGCCCCTCAGGTCTCAGGAGCCACTGTGCAGTTCACAAGAGAGATTTTAGCACAGAAGTGTCTTTTTTTTTTTTTTTTTTTCCTTTTCTCTCTTCCCCCTGGGATGCAAGACTTGGACCCTACACTGGAAGCTTTTTCTCTAGGAGGGGATGCCCACACACACTGGCATGGTTTGTTGTTCCAAACTTTGCTGTGCCAGTAAAATGACAGGCCTTTTGCCACTTCATGCCGGACTTCCTTACCTTAAGGGAAATGCCTGCCAAGTGCGACAGCACAGCCTGTGTAAAATAAACATATTTTAGGCCTTTCCACTGCAGTCTCACTTTTCTCCCCTTTTCTTCCCCAGATACCAATAAAATACTCCTTTTGGGGTTTCTTCCCCTCCACAATCATTGGGTGCTCTTCCAACTCTCAGCCCCCAGGCTTAGGTTTGGTTTCTTACTCAAGGGGAATGGCGTTTGTCAATTCTATTGCTTAGTGTTAAACTGTACAATTTAAAAGCAGTTATAACCTTAAGCACAATTATTTAATCACAGCATTTAGCAGATTACAGGTTGAAAATACTATATAGACATCAGGCTGGATTTTCAAGCTATGCACGTGAAGGCAGGGCATGGAGATGGCATTGCCTTTCCATTATCTTTCCACCCATCGCCCATGTCGTTAATGGCACCAAATAATAGCTACAGGGGTTGCTATCACTTCCTCCATCTTGCAACAGTGTCACAGTCTGTTCCTCTGTCAGCAATTGCTGGAGGGAAGCGTTCTCTAGAAAAACCTCCACCTACTTTTGAGATGCCTTCTCACACACCTCCATGCTAAGGGTACTGGGAAGGAGTGTAAATAGTCAGCTGCATGTTCATGACAGCCTTAAAACCTGTTCCTGGAATTTGGCTATGTCTGCACAGAAGGCTGCTCTGCAGAACACACATCACTTGAGGATTAGATTGCCAGTGCAGAGGTCCATGATATTGCAGCTTGCCTGCTTCTGCCCCCAAAAAGCTAAATTCACAGGTATGTTTGTGCTAATTGACTTTTCTATTTCCTTTCCTCAGATAATAGAACATCTGAAAAGGAGGGTTTGTGAACTGATTCTTGCTTTCAAGAAACTAATTAAATTTTTCCAGCATTTTTTTCAGAGGCTTTTTCACTTTTCAAACCAGATTTGTGGGGACTATTCTTGTGACTCAAAGTGCAAGGCTCCTGCAAGCTTTGCATGTGAGGAAACTGAGGCAGTAATGAGGCCTTATCTGCAGTCACTCTGCATGCCTGTGATGGAAATAGAAATAAGACCTCTGATCCTTAGTCCGTTGCTCTGTTTGTTAGGCCATTCTGTGTCTCATACTGTCATATTTCCCATGATGGACAAAATTCCAAATTTTTGTCATCAATAGACTGTTGTTCAGGAATAGGCCATTGAGTAACTCTTTCTGCTGTATGCTTCCCATCACTGCTCTTCTATGGTGAAGACCTGGTACTGCTGTTAAATGTTATAGTGACCCGGGGAAACTGGCTATTTACTCAGAATTAATCTCCTGATTTTCAGCCAGGTAACTTGTTGCAGTGGTTTCTATCCTATTTTCTCTTCTTGATTCTACGCTAACTCTTTGCTGATCACTCCTATCACCTTAATTTCTTTCACATATTGCTTGTGAAATTATTTTTCCCTAGTAGCAGCCTTGTTTTTGCCAAACTGTGCAATTTATTTGTTCCTGAAAGTACTGAAAGTTTCCTTGTGACTAAATCCAACCAACTCTTCTGCTTTTTCTCCCCTCAGCAAATAGTCAAATTCCCAGAAATTTTAATGTTGGCCATCCCAATGGGAGGTCTAATAGACAAATTCCCCTGGGTATATTTTTTTATTGGGGTTAGATCACCCAAACCTGGAGTAACAAGAACATCTGTCCAGCTGTTTCTCAATTGCTGGTTGCCGTATCTCAAGGTGAGCCAATATCGGCTTTTCTCTTTTCTCCAGAGGGATTTAAACCCAAAACACTTTGTAGAGTGTCCTAACGTTCAGGCTGGCTTGGTAAAGTCTTTGCCCAGCAAAGGGCTTCCAGCAAGCTGTCATGATGGAAGCACCAAACCTCTTGAAATATTCCGTCTTTGGCTGATGGCAGAATACGAGGGCAATTGCTCAACCTCAGATGGATGATGTATGTCACAAGCAATCCCTTAACACAGGACTAGTGTACTTAGCATTTTCTCATAGGCCTATAAAGCAAATGTTAATCTGTTTTAGCATTAGATACATATTGCCCTCAGTGCTGTGATCAGAAAATGTGCAAATGGCTTATACCAGTTTGTACAGTTTCATGTCCACCACAGCCACAGAGCTGCACAGATTTGGTCCAACTAATCCTGAGAAGAGCCCTGTGGGATGGCACGGTATCTATTTTTAAAAGATAGGTAAAATTTCCAGCCCAAGTATACAAAGGGAATATATGTCAGAAGAAATCTGTCTGTGGTCTTTCTGGGGTGCCAACCGTGCATGTGAGCTGCAGAATCCAGGCATGGGGCTTTTTGAGCGTCTCCCCTACTTTGCACCTGGTGGTTGCATAGACACCTTTGGAGACTGGGATACTCTGGCTTTTGCATGGAAGATGAAAGAAAGGCTAATTGTATTTTCCTGTATCCTGCACACTTGTACAAAGGCTGGAAGCAGTCTGACCCCTAAATGTTGATGATTTTAGTTAAAATTGTCTCCAGGTGACAAGAAGCATTCATTTTTCCCCCCTACCATCCCCAATACACAAATCTTTTTCAAAACTAGATTATCTCCTAAAATCAAAAGCTCTAATTAATTCTACCATTTTATCTACAACAGGCACTGTTAACATCTCATATCATGCTCCAATAAATTTGCCCACAGAGATTAACAACATTTGAGGGGAGGGGGGAGGGGAAAGAGGGAAAAGGAAGAAAAAAAAAAAGGAGGGGGGGAGAAAGCTCTTTCAATTGAAGGCCAGAAACTATTCTTCTCATTGGCCCAGGTACAGCACGGCATTAATGTGGCTATACTGCTCTGGGAACAAATTGGTGTCTCTACGTGGCATGCTGCTGCTGTACCACCGCCTAGCTGTGGAGCTAGGTTGGATGTACCTAATATAGTGCTGCATGCATCCTACGGGGAGAATCCCACTGTGAAATGGAGCAGTTCTGCTCCTTACCAAAAGCCAAAGAGAAACCTTTGCTAAGGAACAGTTACTGCTGATGTTAGTTCAGCTGTGGCAGGGCAATATAAGGCCTTTCTTGCTCAAGTGTGTAACTTGATGAGCGCCTTGACCTGGGAATATGCAGGCAAAAAAAAGGGCTTTGTGAAGGAGCCACGTGGGATATCAATTCGATGATAAAAATATCAGCAAGTGCATCAAATTCAGTTTGTTTACAGAGAACTAGAGGCTGAAGCTTTTTGAACAGGATCTAATTTCATTCCAGAGAGATGCTAGTTACCCACTGGAGAGACAGTAAGTGCAGATAAAAAAACCAAGCATCTGCTGGAAACTCATGTTTGTGCTGCACGTGAAGGAAATGGGAGCTTGAAACACTGGCTATTTGTGTTGGACAAAATGATTTGCATGGAGGATGGGACCAGAAATATGAATCAAAACTGTACCTTTTTTTTTTTCTTAAACAATGGCAAAGTTTATATCTCATAATTCAAGTTCTATGTATGTGGTTCCATGCTTTCTGATTCCAACAGGGACTTGAAATAGAAATGCCAAACCCGGTATGCAGGGCATGATGGATCACCATGTATGCATAGGAATAAAAAGGGTTGTCATTGGAAGTAATTTTGCGTTGAATTACACAATGTGTAATCCAATTGAAATCAGCAGAACGGCACAAGGTGTAATGTAGTGTGCAAAACGTGATCCATTGCATGCAATTTCAACAGGGATACTGTACCACTCATCTAAGTAATGTGCTAAAATTGAATTTGTGAAAGGTAGGGGGAGAAGAATTGTGAAGAATGGTTGCATTTTATAATTGGGAAATACTCTTTCAGAAGGTGACTGAATATATATTTTTAAGGATAACAGATTACACTTGGAAATTGTTTGCTTCATAATAGTGCTGTTGGACCCTTGAAATTCAGCAGGTTCCCTCACTGGAGTAGGGTGGGACCAGCGGAGCCTGCCAGCCTGGGAGCTCTTGCTATCCATTTTCTCCATTGACATGTGTCACATTATCTAATAGTGTTCCTAAATGAACTCCGTCATCATCAGTAAATCTTTTTCTCACGCCTTCAACCAACAGTGTTTCCCCAGGAAAAGCAGCAGGTCTCACACTGGTGTCTCTTGGCACAGTGCCCTCTGTTGCCTGCAGGAAAAAAAAATAATAAAAAAAATCCCGTCCTGTACCTTTGCTTAAACAGTTGAAAATGTGGTAAGTCTTCCAGAAGCAGACTGGGGGTGGGGAAAGTGGGTGCCGTGAGTGCATTGCGGTGTTTTTCAAGTGTTGGGGAAGGCGCAGCATGGTCTGCACTGCTCAGGCTCATGAATGGCCCCTTTGCCAGTGTCCTGTCAAAGCTGACAAGTGAGTTTATTCAAGGCTTGCAATATAAACATAAGATGCAGTTATGTGGTTTACTCGTTACCTACGGTCTCTGCTGAGGCTAAGGAAAATGACATATGATACTTTTAAAACTTTTTAAAAATGAGAAGTTGCCCAGTGTTGGTAGTATTTAACAAGCTGTGTTTTCAAGATATAATCTACTGTCCCGACACTCGCTTGATGCTCTTCAGTTTGAGGGTGCCATTAATGTGCAATTTTTCATTGAATTCTGCCTTGTACTTGTGAAAATTTGAAGATCTACACAAGCCACTTTACCCCCGCCGTGTATTTGGTGATAATCTGGAATAACTTTGTGTTTCCCAGGAATCTTATATTAGATCTAAGTCTAAAATAATATAGATAAATATTATCTATACTTATAATATCTATATATCTATATATCTATATATCTATATCTATATATCTATACTTATAATACAGATTATAATGTTAGATGTAAATAAAAATATAAAATATTAAGCTTCTATGTGTAACCTAGATAAACCTATATAAGTTTAAAGGCATTTGTAATGGACATGAGGTGAGGTAAATGTAACAGATATTGTGGTTCAGTAATGACAATTGAAAATCCAAACTAAATGTCTAGCTTCTAGTTAATGCACAATAATTCTTTTTTCTTCTTGCCAAAATGAGAGCAGTTATTGTTTTGTGGATTACATATCAATTCACTATGTTCTTAAAAACTACAGTTTTATTTTTAACATCCTCAGAACATTTAGATATGAGTAAATCTCACAACACAAAATTTTGGGGAAAAAACCCTCAAAGTTTTCTTGTGAAAGTTTCAAACTTTCCTAAATTATTTTCCAGTTTTAAATCAATGTTTAAATCAACTAAGAACCTATAAATTCACTGGAACTCCAGTCAGTTTTTCATTGCCCAGAAGCTCTCACTGTTTATGCAGTTTTGGTTGGTGATTTTTATTTTTCTTCGCTTCTGCATTCTGTGAGATTTTTTTTTTAAGGGGGCAGGCTGCTTTTTCCTCTCTTATGCTTTAATTGTTTTGAATGGTTATTTTTTATAATCCTTTATAGATTCCCCCCCCCCCCAAGTGTAGATTAGAAGTAAAGGCCTGTATCTACAAAGAAAGAACTTTCAGATATCAAGCTTTGTCAATGTAGGTATTGATTCATGAAAACAGGTGAGTGGGAGCGCTAGTCACAAGACCCACCACGTCTTGAAGAAGGGTGAATAAGTGAAGCAGTTGGAAATGCAGGAGGTGGGACCCTTTTCTCCCCTTCCTCCTGATCCCAAGTCCTAGTTCTTGCTCGCCAAGTTGAAGTGGGCACCCTTTTTGTAGAGGGGATTCAGGTCTGGCCCCAGGATGCTGCTTTGGCTCATGTGGTCACATACTTTTCTCAGAAAGAAACTGGGAAATATGTTAGAACAGAACCTTATGTTTGGGCTGCCCACAGGGCCATATCTGCAAAGTACAACAAAAAGCATCCTTAGGGAAATAAACTCAATTCTGTTGAATGGAGACAGTGAGTATTTACAATGATCGCTAACAGGAGTTGCTACTGAAATCAATGCTTTAAGACAGCTGCGTGGGAAGGAGGACTGCTCTTTTCCATTCCCAGCTGCATCACTATGTTTCAAAAGAACTTCAGGTCAAAATGCTGTCTCAGACTGGAATTTCATCTTTCCAAGATGCCTCTATCTTATGTAAAAGGCTTTTATGGGTTGCCTTAGTAATGCCCAGTAGTGTTCTACTAAGTTATTGGTAGAGACACGTGTTGACCACACTGCTGCCTGAAAAGGGAGACCTATTACTTAATAAGACAAGTTGGCTCAGACCATAGCCTGCATTCTGTCTTCTAATAAAAGCTGGCTCATGCCAAAATTTTTGTTTTTATCCCTAAGACCCAGCGTTGCTCTGAAAACAAGCACCAGTAAATGCTTATTCAAGCTTTTAGTAATCAGTCACCTAGCTATTAATAATTCCTTCATTTTTACATTGGCCAGGAGGCACTTAACAAATCCAAGAGTTTGTCTATTCTTTCATTAAGCTAAAAACCTTGATCAGTAGTACGACGTGAATGGAATAATCGCCTGCCATCCAAATTCCATGCTGTACCCTTGATGTGATGTTACTATGAGCTACCTCATCTCTTTGAGTAGATGATGTTGTAGAAATGCACCTTAGTCATGCCATTTCTGTGGTATTCTCAGGACATAAGCAGTATAATTGACTACAGACATGTTAGCTTTAAAAGTCATCTTAGAGTTTCATCCAGTCCTAGTAATGTGTGTGCAGTCCCATGGGCTGCATCCAAAGATTATGCTAATTTTATTAGCAAGTCCTCTTGCCTTAATTAAACTGTATAAATTCCCACCTGGTCACTGTTGTGCCAACACCCTTCTTTCCATTTCTATTTGAGTGTATAGATAATCTGTGGTTTTGCACTTCAATTCTGATTTCCTGAGCTATCTATTGTGTTTTCCATGTGAAATAACACAATTTTGAGAGGTAGGCAGGGTTTCAAATTGAGTTAATGGATTTGAGCAAACCTCTGGATCAAAGCAAAGACCTAAGTTTCTAAAGTTGGCCAAGTCTTTGTAGGAAAGTGTATTCAAAGTAACCTGCTGTCTGAAAGCACCAAGCTATACACTGCTGTTCAAAACACCTGCAAGCAAGCTCTGTATTAACATTTAGTCTACTGTGTTTATACTACGAAGCACAGCTATGAGAATTCCTTAGTGGACTGTTAATTTACATGTTATACACTTTCAAATATTTCCAAAAGCAAATGTGAAATGATTAGTAATCCATTCACATGCTCACAGAATGTTATTAGCAAAATGCCTTGGGCAGTATGTTATTTTGACTAAAATTGATAAGTTTGTATTTTAAAACTAAAGCAACTCCCCCTGCCCCCAGCAAATCTTAGGACCTTACCAGAGCCCAGACCTCCTGGTCACACCAGTTCTCTAGGTGTATGTTGAGCTGAGGGGGAGGGGGAAAGACCAAAAATACCCCACAAGAGCAGTAATCTAAGGTTTGCTGTGATTTTGACTCTTTAGAAAGCCTCACTGAAAGTCTTCCATGGGGTCATGCAGTTTAAAATGGCTGTTATCTATAAAATCACCATAAGGAGGTGATTCTGGTATTTACCACTCATTCTACCCGGGTAGGTTTTAAAGTGTGTACATTGCTGTGGAGGAATCAAATCTAGTTCTTTTTACTTCTGCATAACTTTCTGTCCCCAGCTATGTGCGGTTCTGACACAACCAAAGCCCTGGACAAAATATCTCATACTCCTCAAAGAAGGGTTGAGGTTGTTCTTTTTTTTAAAGAGGACCAAAGAGCAAGCTGTTTAATGCTATTTGTCAATGTACCTCTTTTTTGAATAATGGTTTCCATGCCTCGCAGACTCAAATATAACATGACACTTCCTCCTAAATGCCAATTATTCTGTCCAGAAGACTTGCCCAAAAGCTTACTCCTCAGAGTTTCACGCCAGACCCACACAATAAAGAACATGGGGTATTAAAATTCAATCAAAGCTGTTGTGATACTACAATTTTGTAAAAAGCCTATGCACCAGCTGAGTATTGCTTGTAGGGTTGCAACATACTTTCCAGCAATTTACATTTACAGCTATGAAGTAATCGAATAAAGAAATGCATCATCATTTTCTTTTTTAGCACATGGGTGAATTATTTTACCAACATGTGAAGGGGTGTTCATATAACATCATGGTGCTTTGCGCTAGAGAAAAACAATTACAGTGAATAAGGTAGAATGGCTCTGTTATTGCAGTACATAAGACTTTGATTACATACTGCCAAGATTCATACCAGCCTAGTACTTGTTGACAGATAAAGTAACAAAAATGAAACTCATTTATTTTTTCTTTATTGAGACCTCAAGGTAAAGCAAATTTTCAGTTCTTGTACTTACTACATTGAAGGAACAAAGACTGACAGTCAAAATGTGCCAGTCCAGAAATATAAATTAAACCTAGTTTCATATCAAAGTTTCATTTAGTCTCTGAAAAGGAGCTGCTGCTTGGATTATTTTTGATCCTAAAACGAATACACTGTAGACTGCTGTAGTGTATCTTGGGTGAACTAACCCCTGGCACATTTAGCTCTTATATGTTTTCCAGGATATAGATCTATGTCTATTCAAGCAGTCTGAAAATTTGTTATGGACTTAATTATTTTACGTTTTCTCTGTTCAGTAATTTACTGTGTTTGCAAACCCAATGAACGTGAGAATGGTTTTAATAGAGTGTAGCACTTTTGCTGAAGGAAAGACATATTTTGAGGAAATAAGTCCTCCCTTCCTCCTTGCGTAAAGAAAATTCTTCTGAATTTTACTGGAAGTTCCTCTAGGCAGATAGATGCTGCATTATTCCTTGATAAGTTTAACAAATGACATTTTTTGTAAACTTGATTAGTTTCTAAAGAGCAGATAAAACTAGCTGTTGAAATGGAAAGTGCTAAAATGAGTGGTTGTATCCCATCAAAATCTTGGATTAGTCACCTAGCCCAACTGAATATAATTGCTGTTCAGATTAATGAGGCAGTATTCTAGTATCTCCTCTGTAATTAAACACTTCTCTGGTTGAATACGGTATTAAAGATGCAGCAGACATTGAAACCTCAGTGGTGAAATTTAAAACTGTTCAAATTGGAGGGGTCAGCTGTGAAACACAAGTTCCTCTGCAGCATGTGTAATTCACTTGTACAACGGGTTTCAAGAATAATTTGCCTTATGTTGGGGATGCTGGATTTTTAAAAATTTTTCTTATCTTTCCATCATCTAAATTTGAGAATTTTTCTCATTAGTTCCTGAGCAAAGGTAACATAAAGTGCACTTGTTTCCAGAATTACCTTTTCTGACCTTTCACAAGATGATAATTGCAGTACTAGTAGGCTTAGAGGACTTGTTAAAAAAATTAAGCTTATAAAGTAGCAAAAAATGCCCCTTTGCTTGCTGGTGTCGATTTCAAAATTAACATTTTGGTTCATGTGCTTCTAATAATCACTGACCCTTACTTCATGTGCTTTCCACAGGAAATGAATACAGCAGAAATTACTTTGACCCGTTGATGGATGAGGAAATAAACCCAAGGCAGTGTGGGATGGAGGTCAGTGAAGAAGGTGAGGCAGAATTAAGTATGTAATTTTGGTGTCAGAATATTCTTTTCCATTCATGAAAATGAGGTGACAAAGATCACATATGCAGCTCTATTTAAATATTGAGGTTTACAATTTAAATTATAAGCCTTAACCGCTCTGAACATGATAGGCAGTATACAGAGTCTTTGATCAAGGACAGCGAGTTAATGGACAGCTAAAAGTGAGGCTGTGCTGTATTCACTCTGCTACCGTAGCAAAATGAATTATGCTCTGAGAATATTGTCTACGCCATGTTCTCTTTAATTAATGAAGTTAGTCCAGAACTGAGTACTAAGCTGTAGATTTTTTGCAACTCTGCTCCTACAGTCCTTCTTGCAGATCAGTTTTATCACTGACCTGAACGCGTGTTTGCCTAATAGAAGGAAACCCCAGAGTCCGCAAAAGTTCCCAGCACACCAGGAGGCTTTTTTGCTTTTCTTTTTGCCAGTTTGGCCAAGATGTTTAGCTTTGCTGTCTGTGGGCAACAACGAGGAGTGGGAGGGTGTGACTCTGCAGAGTTGGGAGAACAGAAGTTATGCATAGGTATGAGAGAGATTAACCAGGAGGTATTGTCTAGTGGAGGAAATTCTCCTTCGCTGTCATGGCTTTTAGATAAAAAAGGGTGGGAACGGGCCTGCCTGAATTTGCATGGGTGTAAGTGAGAACATCATCATGGAAATGAAGTGCTTACCTATGCACTGAATGCGTTGGCCCGGATCCTGTTGTTATGCACTAACAACCTGATAGCACGCAAGACCCAGTTCTCCTGTGTTACTTTGCTAGCCCTTTGCTTTTTAAAACCTTGCACTTATTTGTACTGCAGAGACTCTCCAGACATGCAGCTGTAGTCAAATCTAAAAAAGTTTGTGTATTATAAAGGGTCTCAAAGTAGGTCACTTCTGAAATTCATGAGAAACTTTTGAATAGATATGGACGTTTAAACTTTTGAAGCAAAAACTTGTGTGACTGAGAAAAGCAGGCTCTAATGCATGTCAGTAAATTGAACTTCTGTGTACTGGTGAAAAATGCTTATCAAGGGTGAATTACATCTAACCCCATATAATTTCCCCATTCATTGTATAGGACTGCAACGTAATACCTTGAAAGTCAACTTCTGGTTCAGAGTTTTTAAATGAAAGATTTTTTTTTTTTCTTCTGTTGATACTGCCTTGGTTCATCTTATGAATAGGTTTGATGAGTCATGATCTGCTTTATAACCAGTGAATGAAAAGCAGATTAGATTTCTGTAACTGTATGCGTGCCTTGTAAGGCACATCTGTACGTGTGCCTTCCATGTACAGATAGAGTGGTGGCATAAGGGATACAGTACAGTTTTCTTTGGGGGAAAAAATGTTCTCTTGCCTGTGTTGAGGAGGCTGAGTGGTACACACTTAACCTTAAATGTTCGTGGTTGGTGGATAGTTGGCTTTTTTTGGTTTGGTGGTTTGGGTTTTTTTGGTGTTTTGTTTTGTGTGTTCGGTGGTGGTTTTATTTATTTATTTATTTTTTATTTGGAACAGATGTAACCTCTGAGAAAGTCCATCCAGTTCTGGGGGTGGGAGTGCAGAAGTGGTTTTAGGTGCTTGCGTATCAGGCTAGACCTGACATCCATGTGTGAACAGCTGTCCTTTTGGCATTCCTCCTTTTTCTCCCCAGCAAAAATGTCACTCAAAGGTTGGGGTAACACTTGTTTATTAAAGGTCTGTTAGCAATGGTGCTAGCCTCAGGTTGGTTGTGTTGACATCTGCAGAGCAGTTATAACACTATACTTACCAACACCTCTGCCAAGAGCAAGTTTTCCACCTTGGAGATATTAAAAAACCGGCTGGACATGGTCCTGGGAAACCTGGCTCTAGATGGCCCTGTTTGAGCAGGAGAGGTGGACCAGATGACTTCCAGAGGCCCCTTCACACCTCGGCCAGTCTGATTTGGTGATACTCGCAAACCAGGCTTGTTGTCTGCTTTCCTTTTCCTTGCAGAAGTGTAAAATAAGTGGAACTACATTTGTATGTAGTGGATGGAGTTAAAAGGACAGTCAGAACTGAAATCTGGTCTTGCACAGTCATCCCCTGATTGGAAGCTATATTTGTTTACCTTTCCTTTACAGCTAGCAGCTTGTCACTAACAAGAGACAAAAGCAGAACAAGATGAAGAAATCAGGGCACACTTTAAAGTTACACTCTTTTTATGACTTAAGCAAGTCAGGCCCAATGCCCAAAGAGAATAGCTGGTGAAAAGCAAATCTTCAGCCACTAACTCTATTATGCAAAGTTAAATATAATTTTAATGTGTTCATCATATGGGATTCTTTAATGGGTTATTCTGTGAAAATGAAGATATTAGCAATTATCTTTTCTATATTTGATAAATTAAATTTGTTCTGGAAGTTTGCCTGAGTTGATAATGCCCTGAGAACAAACACCACCCCACTATGGATTTGCTTCCCCCCCTCGCCGAGGGAACGTTTCCATGTTACACGCTAAAAGAAATGTAAAAGATTCTGTCCTTGCAGAATATGTTTGCAGAAGCCTCCCTCTTTGAATGTTCAGTGTAACTGAAAAACTTGGCTCTGAAATTTCATGGTAAAGAAAATTTATTCTTTGAAATTGTATCGGGCACTTAAAAAGATCTACCCAAGGTTGCTTGTAGCTGTACTTCAGTTCAACTACCTTGCATGCATTTCTTTGGCCTTCTAACTGCATGTCTTCACTGACAACTTGGAGAGGCTAGGGTCTGAGAGATCTGGAGAGAAGAGAGTCTCAATTGGTCATTTCTCCCTTGAATATAGACACTTGAAGGGATTTTTTAGGCCTCATGGGAAAAGGTTATGTGTGCGTGTCTCTCTTGCTCCTTTTTAAAATCTGTGGATATTACTGGGAATTTGAATGACTGACCAGCCACAAAACCAACATTCACAGTGTGCTGCAATGACTACTCATACTAGATAGTGTGTTAGCATGAACAACAGGGTAAAATTTCTAAAAAAGTTCCAAAATCACACCAGAAAAGAAATTAGGTACTTTGAATTTTATTAAGAGTCACATAGAATTCATCTGGCAATTTGAATATAAATAATCATTTCAACTAGTCTATTAATTGAATTAGTAAACCAGTTTCAGCCCAGATCAAGATATATTACTCACCATTTAAAAATATATGATTATATATTTTTTATTTTAAACTCTTTCATAACTCAGAAGAAAATGAGTCACCTCTGCTATGAACCTAGCACAGTGTGAAAACTACTTGTAAGTATCAGTGGTTTCTTAACTTTTGTATTTTTATCTCTTTATTTATAGTTTAAAATAGGGTTTCCTGAAATACTACCTCAAGAAACAATAGATGTTTCACTGTTGTTTTTTTAAGATGCCATGAAATTTGATGAGCAAATCCTGTATGGTAAACTGATGAAGCTTCTAGATGAAGAAAACAAGATGCTGGACTTCCAAGGTAAAAAACAGAATCATTTGCATAAAGCAAAATAAAACTCTTTTTGAGTCTGGATGCAGGGCGGAAAACACATAATCCACCCCCTTGAACTCAGAAGCAAAAGGGTTGTTGATTTTAATGCAAGCCCCTAATACCTTTTCCTCCAAATGTTTTTGTTTTGAGTCATGTTTATGTGGTTTTAAGTGTAACATAAGTGGCGTGCTTTCCGTAGGCTGCTTCATTGCACGTTGAATTCCACCCTTATGAAGGAAGACTGGAAATATAATTGCTTATCTGCTCAAAGCTAGAAATCTAAATCCTTATTTGAGATCATAAATGGGTGGGCCATTTGTCAGATGCACAGGTCACATCACACAGTGTCTGAGGTTATCTGTGCAAGGATTTACACTACCAGGTGAGTAACAAAATGTTTTCTGTGGCTTTTTAGAAAATACGAATTGATGTTCCATCTACAGTAAAAACTATGAAGTGTAGGAGAAGAGATTTCTTCACCTTGGGCCAACAGCCTTACTTTAGCTTCCCTTATTTTTATAGGCATTATTTAACACCCAGTTGTTTCACCAGACTGTTACCACCACAGCCTTTACACAAGGTGCACGTCTGCTGCTCTCCTCTGGTTCATCCTAGGAGAAGTGACATATGAAGAAGCCCCACCTCAGGGCTGCCCGAGTATTTTTGGGTATCCCTCCCCCTTCCTTTTTCAGCAGAGGTCTTTTGTGCAAAAGTATTTTCTATTCTTTGTATCTGTATGAGGTTTCCTGTTATATTTCAGTTATACACAGGACCTACTCTGTCAGAGAGACAGAGCAGGCGCTTGCCTAAGGCACTGGAACTCCAGGAGCTGCAATATGTTTTATGACTATTTAGTTTGTGAGCAACTTTGTTCTAGAAGAGGCAAACATTTTCATTTGCCTAGCATTGCAAAATCCCTTGAACTGGCACTGGGCATATCAGTAACATCTTTGAAACCCATCTTGTCTCATTTTAAATGCAAGGAAAAGAAAGTACAACCATCACAGCTAAATTCATGTGGATAGCATAAGTAAAATCTTTAACAAATTATTAGCAAGCTCTCTATTGTTGCATGTTAATGTAGAACTCCACATTACTGAGAAAGATTATACTAGTGCTGCAGGTCGATTGTTGCTTTTATCTTGCAAAAACATAGATTAAAATAAAAACAGGTTTGGCTGTGAAGTCAACTTTATTTCAATAAGAAATACTAACGTGGGGTGTCTGTGGTACTTATGTCATCCCCGTCTACCAATATTTACAGCATTTCAATAGCTTTATCATAAAAATAAAACTGTATGATTGAGGAAAATGTCCTGATATCATTTGAGAGGCTGCCCCAGGCTGGGGCCTCGTACCCTTTCCATTAGCTTTCTGAAAGTTAACTTTTGAGGCTCCCCCAAAGTGATGGGAGAGGTGGAGAGAAGCACCTCTGGGCAGCGGTTCAGCCCACCTCACGGAGACGCCTCTTAGCTGATTAGATAAATTGCACCTTGGAAGCAGTTTTTCTCCTTCCTTTGGCTCTAGAAGGGTCTTAGATGACTGACTTAGACTCGGCGATTGCCTTTTGTGTGGCTAAAGGTAAGTGAGCCAAATTGCACCATGTGTATTTGTCCACTTTTAAGCAAGGGAACCAAGGAGTGAAGGGAGAGCCTTCCCCATCCATCAGTGGTTAGTCTCTCCTTCAGCTAGGTGCCCTGAAACTTTATAGTATATTACAAATAACATTAATGAATATTGTTAAGAAAAACAGACACTTTATAGAGGATAATGGCAAATAGCATATTTAGAGAGAAATAGGGTTTCACTGACCACCTAAAATGTTTATAATTTAAACTTACCAGGCACATTTAAACTAAAAATGTCTTTTTCTCCAACTACTTTCATCAAACGACCATGAGAGGCAAAATTCTCTTATTGCTGTTTGGTTATGTGGGGTGTGAGACATGTTCAAATCTCATCCATCCAAAGCCATTTGAACGCACACGATGTGCTCTATGGATGGTGATCTTGTGCCGAGGTTGCTGAGCTGACAGCTCACTGATTCAATTCAAGGGCAAGCAAATGCATTAACACGTGTGTCTTGCACTCTGGGAGCACATCAGTGCCCCCTCTGTAGGCACGAAGGCAGTGAGTGGGGAAGATACCACAGCCCACAGCTGTCTTGTATCTTGAGCAGTGCCTCAGTGCTTTTATTTCTTAGAAGTGCCATCAAAGCTAGTCCTGTGGGTAAATGTTGTACCCCGTCCTAGCTGATTTTTTTACTTTTCTTGGCTTGGATGAATAAAATCCAGAAAAGAGCAAGATTTTAATGAGGAAGTAAGACTTGTGCAGTCTCCACCTCTGTATGCCTGTATCAGGCTCTAGTTATTTCTGCCTGTCTTTCTCCCTCCCAATTTTTGAACCTGTTGTTCAATTCCCAACCCTTTTTTTTAAGAAAGATCAAGTCTCACAGGTATGACTTCCCTACCAGTTTTATGGAAGTGGGCAGCTGAGCAGAACAGACAAGCATTATTAATGTCTTCAATGAGGGAAAAGCTAATATGGGAGTTTGACCTTTATTAGACATCAGAAAATCCATAGAAAACTAGGATTCATTTGGTTCCACTCTTACACAACCGCTTCTTTTCTTCATTTGACCACTGAGCTGAAAAATCACGTAGTTGTACAGTCCTAATTAATAGATGATCCCCAAAGGAAAGGAAAGAACATGGCTCAGAATTTATATAATTGTATATTTAAAGCATTTTGTCACCGAGTAACCTGTTGGTCACTCTTGTGGTATCTGTTATAAGGCAACTTAAAAATGAACATTGGTTGGCTATTTTTTAGAGGAAGGTGTAGCCTGTATATTTCTTACCTAGGGATAAAATCTCTCAAGCAATAGAAGATCATGATCCATGCACATCTAAAATGATGCTAGGTGAATACCATAAAAAAATATTTTCTATCCAATTATTCTTTGGCAATAACTGAAAAATTGAAATGCAGTGTTTTGCAGCATTTTAGTTATTTGAAACTGATGCATGAGCCTTTGGTGATGTACTTTTTTTAGCTACAATTTGTACAGTCTCTTCTAGAACCAGGCAGCCAAAATGCATTTTCCATGTGGAGTTTATAGCTGCTTCGTACATTCAAACACATGCTGAGCTGTAGTCTGCTGGTGAACCTACCCTTTAAATTCTCATCTCAGTATATAGACCACTGCTATCTCATGGATAAATGCAGGGGTAAATGAAGTTACACGTAGCCAAGCTAATACCAGAGATTGTTTTAATTACAGCCCAGCATCTGCAAATATAGGAGAAGTGATTTAAACCATGTGGAAAATATAACTCACAGTGTTAAGTACAGCTGAGGTAATGAAAAGATTGACACAGATGCAGTGAGTTTTTAATTAGTTTATCAATCTATCAATGAATTTCCTCATAATTTTTTAGCCATTTCGTTGCGTGTGTACAAAGTAGTAATGTTTTTAACATTACTGTTTGTAATGTAAGTGTTTGTAACTTCTGTACAGCAAGGAGGTGGAGGCTTTGTTTTGGTCAAGCATTGCTCCAGGCCAGCAGCTGAAGCCTGTAACCTGGGGGTCAGTTCAGACAAGGAGCAACCTGATGGTGACCGAGTTTCAGAGGGCTCTTTGCGAAGCCAGTGTGGAAGGAACAGGCCAGCTGAACAACCCTGTTCTCTCCCTGACTCCAGCTCAGGCAAATGAACAGTTTTTTGAACTGTACTTAAATGAGCATATGTATCTCTTCATCAAATATTTTTCAAATCCAAATCAAAATTTACCTATATTTTCAGCAATTATTTCCTAAGAAAAGGCTCTTGAAGATGTTCTCTCTCTTCTTTTGCTCTTTTACCACAAAACATGCGCTAATGAGCCCAGCGTCTTCCACTAAAACTGAGTTCACTTGATATGATTCCTCACAAAAATAATAAACACAAAAAAGTAAAAAGATGTTTTGATGAATCACACTGCATGGTCATCTTTGCAAAACAAATGTGTTTATTCCTTTTTTGATATATAAGGACTCTCTCTCTACACCCAGAGGATCCGGAGATAGGAATGTACAGTCTTCCCAGGATGTAAATTCACACTGCTCCTGTGAAAGCCTTAAAGCAGCTGATTTATACCAGCTGAGCATATGGCCCATTGTGTACAACACAGCATCGAGGGGAACAAGCAATGCTGCATCTTCTGCTGTTGGCAATGTTTCCTTTTCCAGCGCTTCCTGGATTTTCTTTCTCCTAGCCAAACCCTTAATGTTACAGTAAATTTAAATGTAAATATTGTTTTGTTTTTGCAGTTAATAGTTGTAGGTCAAATCACTTTTCATTAGGCTTGTAAGATGCTACATGAAGAGATTTTGTACCCTAAGGTAATGGTTTGAGTTGTTTATATCTACTGTACACTTCCCCCAACATGATTTTGAATTGTATCCTGTTGTAATTAAATAAAAAAAACACACCCTGCTTCCTGTGTGTTGGTGGCACTGAGGTGATTTAAGTACTCAGGAGGCTCAACAATTGAAGTCATTAAACAATGAGTAGTGAGCAAAACTGAAAATTTTAATAGCCTTAGTTTTATCTTTTCTTTTATGGTCTTCATCAGAGAATGAGAGACTTCAAAAGGGAGTGAGGAAAAAAAAATCTTTTAACTGCTTTCATGTCTTAGGATGGACAAAGAGAAGAACAAATAACTAGATATGGCAGTTTCTTGCAGAGAAAGGGGCAGAGAACTATAAAAACATGCACTTACACAAAAATGTGACGCAAGAAAGTCAGATGTGGACAACCTGATATCTGTCATTTTTAGTGATCCTAATGTGGAGAAATGAGAAAAAAATTGTCATCTTTATTATTTATGACCCAAACTAGTATTAGTACTGTGGCAGGTATCAATGAGAAGACCTATTTTTTATGTAGCATGATGAATTAAACTGAAAAAAACCCATAGCTTCTCTTTCAAAGTCAACTTTACAAATAGGATTTATTTTTATGTATGGGCAGCATGTACCCTTTGGTTCTGCATACGTCACTGCAGTGAAATCAGGGAAATGATGTGGGTGAGAGCAGAACTGGACCCAATTAATTAGGCAGGAGCTGCACACACACACCTGGGGGAGGAATCTGATCCTCCAGGGTGAGTGGGAGGAAGATGACATGCTCACTGTGGCTCCACCTAAAACTCCCTTTCAATTGCAGTAATTCCTTGTCTTCCTCAGGAGTGGAAGCCAAAGTAATTCCAAATCCCAATTCCTTTAAGAATTGCAGGGGAGGGAAGTGATGGTGGAAATGCGGAGTGCCCCTTTATAAAATTATTTAAGGAACAAGCTACATGTGCTAAATTTATCCCTGTATGCAGAAGTTGCTCTTGAGAAGAGCTTTCCTGGTAGTGGCACTTGGAACTGCCAGTTGTTCTTCTGCTGCTATTTATTAGTGTTCACTTGACGGCATGAATTGTTGTCTTAAAATGTTTGTAGGCCAAACACGTTAACTGAGAAGGTACTAATCAGTGAATGAACTCTCATTTTCTAAGAGATAATCTGCAACTTTTGTTTCAAGCAGGCCATGTCGCTAGTGAAAATTTTCCAGACAACTTGATGCCTGTCAGCTCCAGTAAGGCACGTGACCTTCACAGGGAGCTGGATGATGAAGTGATTCCTTCATATATCGAACAGTTTGAGAGAGATGTTCAGGATGACATAATTCTGCTTGGCAGCTTTTCACTGGAACAGGTCAGAGTTAAGAACTATAAGACAATTTTATTGCTTGCTTCATAACATGATGCTGGCTTGTTAACCTTGTACACCCCAATTCTATTTCACTGCCTGGCGATACATTTATTGAAAGGGGAAAAGATAACCCATTTCATTGGCTTGCTTTATGTGACTGATACTTTGCTAAGCTAACAGCAGGACCTTTATCTTTGTCTCTATATCAATATGAATAAAAATAGATTGCCTTTGTTGTTTCTTTCCTAAATAGTGGAGTGTCTCTGACTGCTTTGTAGTGAGTATTGCAATTGAGTTTCAATCAAGAACCTAAGCTTAAGATATCTCTCTCTGCCAAATTTAACAGAGGTTTATTCATCTATCAATGAGCAAGTTCGGATTGGAGCCTAGGAAGGATTTATGCAGCAATGTTCGTTGTACAGAGGATAAGATTATTCCCAAATTATAAATCTGTTGTGTTTTTCAGAGTAGCAAAGTTTCCTATGCTTTTCTTTTTTGTCATTTCATAATCTAAAGAGACAAGGTTGGGTTCTTGTTGACAGAGGCATGAGTTTTCAGGGCTGAAATGATACTTGTGGGCACCTAACTACCATTTATCCCTTTGAAAAATCTTGTACCAGCATTAGGGGACAGGAAGAGAGATTAATTGATGAATCTATAATTTTTAATTAGCAACATGAGAACAGCGCACTGGCTCTGATGGGCTTAAAATAGGTTATCCAGTGACTGATGGTGATCTAAGATTTCTTTTATTTTCAGAGGAAGTTTTTAGAATTTTTTCATTGCAGGATTGAACCTCATCATTGCCTTCTGTGTGTTGGTGAGGGGCGCAATTGCTGCTTCCCTATAAATCCTTGTGTAGCTGTATTTCCCTCCTGCTGTGTTTTTTTGTAGCTGTATGCATCATGCATAGAAGGTGGTTTGGGGAATATTGTTCAGAGAACATGAAATGGGAGGAAACATGAGGGAAAAGGACTTGGATGGTATTAAAAGCTTCACCTGCCTCAGGGGACTGATGGAGTAGGACCCTGGGAACACGTGAACAGAGAGTGCTGCACCTTTCCAGAGACATTAGTATATATTGAGAGTTTACACTTTAACTAAGTTTGGGCTGTTTGGATGACCCCAAAGGTTCATGAGCCTCTGTGACACCTGAAGGGAACACAATAGGTTTGTCAATCCTTTGTTTACCCTCCCTCAAACATGGTCACTGGGAGACTGATTGTCTTAGATATTTTTTTTGGAGGTGTTCAACAAAGCTTGTTTCCTAGACAGAGGCAAGATATCCAGTTATCCCAGAACAACATTCTACTTTTTAACTAATGACTGCATATGTGAATCCATATATAATACAATATAATACTGCATTTCTTCCTTGTCTTCTTCCAAAAGAAAGGAAATTCTCGTTTAATGTGATTGTTTGAAGTGGTATACCATGAGCTTACAGATAGGGACTTAATACTTTATATTGCACAGAAGAGGTCTTGAATGCCTGTGCTTTCTGTCCATTCCTCCCACACATCTCTAACTTCAGCTGTCCATGCCCTGTTTAGGAATTCAATCATACTGACATGGTATCAGCTGTCACATCTGCACCCTGCAATGCAGAAGGTAACAGGAGGGTCACTGTAAAATCTATATTGGCTTCTAAATCAGTGACATATATGTCCACCCTTTCCTTGGAAGCACATAGAAATGGTGCATTCAGTCACTTTGAAGAGAAAATAGAAGGTGACACTGGAAGTAGGGACTGCAAATATGCACCGCTTACATCATACTGGTGTTCAAAGACATCTAACAGTAATGTGAGCATGCTTATTCTTCTTTAATTGACCTTCTTTATTCTTTAATGACTGTCTTTCCTCTTTGATCTGTGGATATACCCCTGCAGCACCGCAGTGTCAATGCCTTTCCGCAGCAGCTACATGTTCAGTGGTAGACTTGCTGCCATGGTCTTCAGAATCTGTCACTGCCATCTTTGGGATGCTTCCAGCTTTTGTTGTTTGAGTGTATGTTTATTGGTTTGAAAAAGTCTTTAATTTGCCGCATCCCATTTACTACTTATTCAGGAAAAAAAAAAAACAACAAAAAAACCCTTCACTTCCTTCTGCCAATTTAGTGAGTAGCAGATGTACTTTAGCCAGTATAATTTATGATTAGTTAATTTAATCTGCCATAATGACATAAAGTGAGCCTGAAACAAGCTTCTATCAATTTTGCCGTTAGAGGTAACATAATATTTTCAAATGTCTACCAAACTGAGTAATTAACCCTCAGGCGGAGTAAAGGAGTCTAATAGACGTTTCTCTCACATTCCTTTGCTTTGACAAAATGAAAACAAAACAGGGGAGCCCAAGGGTTAAAAACAGCAAGTGAGAGTTTACAGTACATGAGACTGGTTTTATAAGTGAGGTTCAGAAACACACTTGAGTTGCTGCTGTTTCTTTTTAGGCTGCCAAAAATTCTCTCCAATGAGGCATCTGATTTGCACTAGAGCTTTGCTGGCAGCATTGGCACGAAGAGGACAGCTACGTATTAACTATCTATTCCTTAGTTCATTGCCTTTGTTCTTTGCTTTGTAGCTTTACAGTAAATGGGTGGCTTTTGTTTAAACAGCAGCTCGGTGCATGAGATCACCATGATTAAAAGTTTTTGAAAGAGCAGATGCGCTTTCCAAAATAATAATAATAAAAAAGTTTATGCAAGGTTTTTTAGCTCTGGAACTTTAAGCTGCATTGTTACTTACTTCAAGTTCCGTTTCATAAATGCAAGAGCTGATAGTTGAGGTTGGCAAGAAATACATACGGGGAGATCTGATAGATTCTTGTGAAGAAAGCATTAAGCAGATGTCAATGTTCTGTTAACAAACACATTACAGAATATTAAATTTGGAAAGCAGTAGTGTTTCCTGCGGCCTACCATCCGTATAGGCCTACAGATTTCAAAAGCCCAATTACATTTGCTTTTAATAAAGAAAAATAAACTATTGAGAGAAAAATAATAACTTAGGGACTGTGTTGTGGTAGAAGCTGAGTAGGTACAACAAAGGTAGGGTATGCAGAATGCATGAGAATGTCATGAGACAATGCAGGGACGTATGCTTATGGGCAGAACCTGATCTTACAGGGCAGAGAAACATGCAAGGAAAGACCTGACATCATGCTGGCTTAATGTGTTTGATTAAAGGCAAGATGATTTCAAAACATGAGACTGCTGAGGATGAAGAAAACACTGGTGATTGGGGTGAGATTGCACTTGATGGGCATTTGGCAACATAATCTTGCCAGTCATTAATTAAAATGCTATGGAAAAGTACCAGCTCTAGGATTTTCAGCTGTTTCTGAACTGAGACAATAAAAGTGGTTACTCAGTTTTATGTACGTTTTCTCAGAAGAAATTCTTAGTGGGGCAGTTGTAAGGATCAGTACTGCCCCAGAAGTCAAGAACACCTTTACTGCTTGGCCATCTTCTTCCTGCAACTTGGTCAGTATTCTTAACTAAATGTAACTTTTTCACAACCTCGGTCTCTCTACAGGATTCAGCCCTCTGTGCTGGGTATAACACCTTGCAGGACTTGGTCATTATAACTATAATAATCAGTTTTGATCCATGACCCCAACGTGAATTACTCAAGAGCCTCTGAAGGTAAAGTGCTAGTTTTGCTCTTCAGTGCCAGCAGTTGAGTTATAGTACTAAGAAATGAGCTATTTGTTGCAGGTGGATAGTAATAAAATGTTGCCTTTCATCAAGAGATTTACCTTTTGCTTAAACAAAGGTTAATGCCTCTGGGCATTAGACCTAATATTCTTACAGGGTCAATATCATCACTGCTCTGATTCTTTGCCAAGTCACAGAGAGATCAATTTATATGATGATGGAGTGACCAGTTTTTCTTCGGTTAATGGTGAAAAACATGTGGGTAAAGTTTGGTACTATGTAAGACAATGACAAATGTATCCTCCAAGCAGGAATCTAATTAGTGGGATCAGGCCTTGGTCATATAAAACACCAATGCACATTTGCTTGTGTGTTCTACCATGTTGGATAATACTGTGGTTTATATCCTCATGGTACCTGCAGGCCTCCCCTTAACAAAGACGTAGCCTACTAAGAATTGTACAATCTTGTGTGATCATTCTTCTTGAATACAGTACTTGTGCGAATATGTGCACCTAAGAGCAACACAGAATTGAAGGTGACCTTTCCTCAGCTCAAACCTGGCTACTCCTTTTTGATGTTTGCCAAGATTTGAAGTGACTGTGATGTTCAATGAGTCATTTTTTTTGTTGTTTTACTGAGAATCGCAGGTCAAGAATACAAAAGCTTGAAATGTTTTACACCATGTCTTAAAAATGGATGACTTAATTTTAGGTGAGCTACCTATAAGCTACACTCATTATTTGAGTGTCAAAGCATCTCTACAGTCTGTTAGTAAAATGGTTTCTGTTTCATTTATGTGATATTGTAGGAATTATGGATATTTCCATTTTTACAGAGGAAGAACAAGGTGACAGATAAACTGAAATCTACACCCATCAGAAGTGCTTAGCACATAATTTCCTTTTGAAATCTGTCATTAGGCCATCAAATTCATTATAGTCCTGCCAGGTACACTGTTCCCGGAGTGGTGAAAAAGCACTTCACTGAAACCTGTGTTTGAGGAGAAAAAACACAAGGTGAACTTCCCAAAGCCTGGGGTACTGGGCTTCTGTCCCTTGAACTTGTGATGTCCTGCCTAGTGAGTATCCATGGTCCTCAGATGTGGGTCAGCACCCAGCCAGCAGACCCAAAGCCTGACCAAGAAACCAGCACGGGTAGCTAGGGGACCTCTCTACCCTGTAGGCTGGCAATCTGAAATTTCTAAGTATCTTTATTCTATCAGGCTTGCTGCTGCTTCCTCAGTGGGAAGCCTGGGAACCCTCCTAATTTCTAAGGTTCCTCCTCATTTCTTCTGGACACTCAGATATAAACATCTCTCTTTTTATTTTTTTCTTTTTCTTTTTTTTTCTTCTTATCATTGGGGGATGGAAGAGGGAGCATGGAAATCAATGTCAACGTAAGCAGAACTGTGGAAAAGGTGCTTTATATGTTTATAGAAGGCCTGTTACTGTGCTGTCACAATACCCTTAACATTGATGTAGCTGTTCTTTTTAATTGTAATTCTGTTTTGATTGCTTTGTTCAGGAGTTAAGTAGATTTTAAGTCGAGTAAATATTTAGGTGGAAGTAATGAAAATATGTATTTCTCATATTTTTCACTAAAAAGGAGTTCACTTAGTTTTTACTGTGTTCTTTCATTCCTTAAGATGAGAAGGGCAATTAAACAACTAAATCAATTCTTGATATTCTATTGAGCTGGAACAATGAATCCTACAACTACTGTAAATGATGATACTGTATCTGCTGCAGTTTAAGGTAATCTGACCGGTCAGCTCTCTGGCTCATTATCCTGATACAAACTCCAGTAAGGAAGTCTATTTCTATGGTTCAATAAACAGAGGCAATTGGAAAGATTCTTCAAAGAGAATCAGCGCTTGCTGAATCCTGTTGAAGTTTAAGTGACTTCATCAAGTACTGACCACCTGGTAAAAGAAGCAGAACTCACAGGAGAATTGTAAGGAAAGAGTGAGCATTATTGATGTAAAAAGGCATGAAGCTGCAAAAATAAATACAATAAAAATGAAATTTTAGTGGCTTACATATTCTCCAGAATTACCACTCTTTTTTTTTTTTCCCAGGGAGGTATAATTTGTATTTTTAATATGTTTGGAACCAAACTGTAGTCACAGATGTAGCTAAGTCTACTGTTGGTTAGCTTTTATGACAGGAGACTCCTTAGCAGCATTAACTACACAGATTTTATGAGCTACAGTTAAATGAATTGCTCTAAATTTTTTAACTTTTTTGCTTCTGCAGTCTTACAGTAGATCTGAGTTTGTCAAGTGTAACCTATGCTGGGTGGTGCTTTTGACCTCTACTTCATAGAACAGATTATTTCAGGTGAAGAAGGACTGGACCTCTGGAGGCTATCTAGTCCAACTTCCTGCTCAAAGCATGGTTAACTCTGAGGTATATTGGGCTGTCCGCATGCAATCTGAGTTTTTAAGAGCTTTGGAGTTGTTTCACACTAACAGACTGGTGTGAAAGTTACCAGGTCATCTGTAAGTTGAGCGGTGTAGAAATACTGGGGAAGACAGTCTAGCTGCATTACATGCATGCTTACTTGCTTAGTACAAAGGTGGGAAATCATTGCTGTTGCTCAACCTGCTGGCAATCTGTTAGCACTGTTGGTTTCTCTCACTGCTATGCTAGACCCTTAGACAAGATACAGCTTTCCGGTCTAGGTGGTTACAATGAGAACATATACTAAAGTGCATGAGATTTCTCAAAGATGTGTCAGCATAATATGATGTTATGATGCAATTGCTCATGTCAGCATTCAAATCAGAGGAGGGCTTACATTTCAGCTGAAAATGTGAAATGATTTCCACCTATAACTTTCAGCAGAGACATGGAGCAGGATGTGGGCTTGCAGGAGATCTGGTTTCTACAGAGGAAAATCATTAGGCATGGCAACTTGTCATTTCCACTGTTGTATTTAAGACAATCATATAGTAAACTGTAATTAAAGCATTGTTTCCCTCCCTGTAATTTTCATATACTAATTGTAAGTGAATGTCTCTTTTAATTATAAAGTGTTCAAATGCATGTCTGCACACTTGAAACAGAAGATGATGTGAAAGCCACTACAAATGGAAGTTATTGGATACAGCCAAAGCCTGTGCTTTTAGATTAGAATTATAGAGACAAATTTGTGAGGCAATGCTTTATTGACAGTCAGAAAAAAGAATGGGGATTCAGAAGGATGGGATAGACTGTAATCTCAGACCTAAACATCAGTTTTATGGGGCTATAACAAGCAAATTAGTTATTATGACTCAGTTTTCCCTATCTGCAAAACAGACCTAAAATTAGATACCTGCTTTAGGAAAGAGTAAGAGGATTAAAGGAGTAAAATTTCGTGAGGGACTTTGAAAAGGCTATAGAAATAATAAAAAAATTCTGTGCTGACATTAACAAACATTTTAAATTGAGGAAGAATGGGGAAAAAAAACCACAAAAAAAGTCTCAGTATTTCTAATGGGTATTTCCTTTCAGTTTCTCTTCAGCTGTTCGTGCCATGATTCACTGTCAGTATCCAGAAAGTAGAAAAGATTGTAAAACCCTGAAGTTCATTACATAGTTTATGAACATTTTTTCTTTTTTTCTTTTTAATGTAAACTAGTCATTTTAGATCCATAGATTGACATAATTCACTTGGTTTCCACTGGCGTTGCTTGTGCTACATGAGTTTATACTGGAGAGAATGTGTTCCCTAATAAAGTGAGGTTAGCATCTTCCATTATATCGTGTTAGGATCTTCCATTATATCTTGTTATTTAGGCTTAAATTACCTGAAGCTTCTTAGTAGCTGGTGATTTCCAGACTAATCAGGAGACATTTGAACTTGCAGAGCGTTGACAGCCTAAGAGGAAATGTGCTAAGTCTCTTCATCGATGGCAAACGTCATTTCAGCATTGTATGTTTTCAGCGCTCAGCTATGGTTGTCAAGCACTCTGATAAATGGCCTTGCATACACTTAACAACAGTCTGTAGATTTTGATGAGGACATCATAGCTTTATGACCTTGAAGCCACATCATCTCAACTGTGAAATAAGAGGCATCTGAAGGAGTACCTTGTGGTTCTGAAGAAACTACAGGTGGTCTCTCTGTGAAAGGCAAGATAGAAAGGAGAAGGGGGAGTCCTCTGTTTTTAAGGCTGGATAGACAAAGTCTTTGTTTTGCAGAAACTGGGTAGCTCTGCAACAGACATCCCTCCAGAGTTTTCTCAGTGCATCTTAAGAAAAGTTGTTCAAGTTCTTTAATTTGTTAGTACTATAATCTTCGATGAAAATCCTGAATGAAAACATCTCTGAGTCTTGGAGAAGTTCATGTATTTGTTTATCACACCTACTTTACAGCCAGATCTACTTTCCACAACTGTTCAGAATTAGTGTCTTTGATATTATATGCCTTACAAAAGTGTTCACCTTGGTAGCAGGATACTGCCTTCCTGTGTTGGTTGGTAGCTCAGTCTTCACTGCATTGTAGAGATAATGCAATGCTTTATAAAGTTATCAAAATGATCAGCCCATAATGTTGTCACTAAATGTATCCGTATTACTCAGTGTAATAAGGCTGTAGCATGACTAAAGTAAATCTCACTTTGTGTTCTGCAGTATCAATTATAAAAGAGTATGAATTCTTTTTTTTTTCCTAGCTGTTACAAATGGTCCAATTGTCTAAGTTTTTAATTTTATGCTCATGAACAGTAAATTGGTTTAATTTTCTATTTGGAAGGAAAGTCACAGGGGGGTTGCTTTGTTGCTTTTTCTCTTTCCCTTTTAAAAACATGTCTGAGAGTTTGTAGCACATTTTTGGCAGACTGCACTGTGAGTAATACTACCATGTGCCCAGGATTTTGACACAACTTTTCCTCCTGGTTTGTGGCCATCCCCAAGACAAGGTCACCTAAATTCCAGCATGCAAAGGACACTGTAATTTTCAGAGCAGGCATTATCAAGCTACCAGTCTCTTTACTTTGAATGAAGGGCACTTATCCCACTATCTCTCAGTGCCTCACTTCCCTGTGATCTCTCTGTAGTTAAGTTGGAGAAGATAAGCCTCTCCAAATCTCTCTTTGCCTGAAAAGAATGTTAATTTTTCTTGCAATATTTTTTTTCTTAATCTCAAATGGTTCTTCATATTTTACTTGTTTTGTGGTATACGGTGCACTAGATGTTGACTGGGAGTGAACTTCCATGCAGCAGCCAGAGTGTGAAGGATGTGGACTAGGTGGCCCCTGTGGGACCAGAGACATGGGTTTTGTTTCTAGTCCTGCTGACACTTTGCTCAGTGAGCTCAGGCAAGTCACTTCTCACTGGCATCTCACTCATCCCATCCATAAAAATGGAATGGACAGGATTTCCACCACTACAAAAAGTTTTAGGATGCAGAGATGGAAATCCTGTATAAAAGCTTTTATTTGGGCATATGTTTATGGCTGGAAAGACAGCACTGCCTGCACTGTGATGTACCAGTTTGATTTCTTAAGGAGTGGAACAAAGGGGAAGCATTGGCGTCCTCTGCATGTGGGATCCTGTGGGCAGTGGGGGGCTGCTGGAGACCCCGCTGGTGGTGTCTCTATGTTGCCTCTGCTGTGCCCTGACCCGGTGAGGAGGACTTGTGGAAAGGTGGACGCCCACAGCACTCCTCTCAGGGGAGTACCATTGCATCAATGCCAGGGCTCAACCAGCTGTTTCAAATCACAATGGGGTGAGTACCTCACCAGAAGGTTGTAATACCAGTGCTAGGACTGACCAAAAAGGGGAGGGTAAATACTTTCCCTAAATGCTTCATTTCTGCTAAACGATAGAAAACCAATTCTGTTTTGCTTCAAAGCTTTGCTGCATTTTGTGGGCTTTCTCCTAAGAGAAAAGGATGTGTTGGGGCAGGGTTTGGTTTAATTTTTTCTCCAAATTGAAAATTACTATAGGAATCAAGTCCTACTGTTCGTGAAGTAGTTTCCCAGTGAAAATAGCCAGTCAGCACTGATTAATAGTATTGAGTCAGGTTCTTGTTTTTGTCTGCAGTAGAAACAATGCTTACCATTGTGTGTCTCTAGGCTGAGCCCAGCCTGAAAGACCTTTTTCAAATACTGGTCTTAACCATGCCCTCTGGAATCAGTAGATGGGTCATTTGAGTAATTAGACCTCAAGATAGCCGATGAAGAAACTGAGAAAGACATGTGAAGGAGTTGGCTCACAGCTAAAGCAGCGCCTGGTGTCAGGAAGGGGAATAGGACAAAGTGGTGCTGTGACTGAGCCCTTCTGCCTTCAAACAACGCCCTGCTTTCCCCAGTACATCCCAGGTGAGCTCTGAAGGGATATCCAGTGGTTCCCAGATTTTATAAACTTTTTTTTTTCTGAAGGGACCCTCAATGTCTGTATTGATTTGAAGCTAAACCACATTTCATGCCTTCTTGTTGGGAACGCCCATTGCCAACAATAGGTCATTTTTACAGTCTAGACAATGCCGGTGTCATGATGAGAAACAAGCATGTGTGCAATGGTATATGCCATTGAGAAAATGCACTTGGGTTTATTTCAGTAAATCTCTGATTCAAGGGATATTGCAGCAATGATTATTCCACATTTAAAAAAAAATATGAGCTGCTCTGTTTTTGAAAACTTACACAATTTTTCCTCTATTAAATTGCTTCCTGGTGATGGAAATGTCTGAGATTTTTTTTTCTCCTGCATCTACTTTCCTTTAGCTTGCACACCCCTGAGGTAATTAGTGTAGGTTAAAATTTACATAACTGACTTAGGGGTTTTGCAGATAGGAAAGATGGAAATTTATTCAAGGTGGTGAATAATTCATTTTAAAGCAAGTTTCCTGTTTTTTTTTTAATCATGTAGAAGATGTATTACAGACTCATAGAGGTTTTCTGAATAGGACCCTAAGCACTGAATTTTTGATATATTTCATTTCTTAGTGTAGGTAAAGAAATATTAACCATGACTCATTGCACTTTTCCTGTTCAGTAAGATTTGAATAAACTTAACAAATTTATTAGGTAGATGATAGAGCCTTTTAAAAATTATCATGACATACTGTGGCAAATATTTTACTATGATCCAGAAGAAATAGTTTTAAATCATATCCCCATTGCCATTTCAGAGGCAGACAGATGGAAAACAGTGCAGTTCATACAGAGAGACCTGATTCATATTTTCTTTTGAATATTCATTATTTAATTAAGGTTAGGAAGATAAACAAGGGGATTGGATAGCTATGGGAGTCTGGTAATATAATATTCTTTTTTTAAGAAAAAGAATTCTCTACTTCTGGCTCAGCATAAGCCTGGACTAGTAATGTCTGAATGTAGTTGTAATATTATGGCTACTTGTTAGAAAAGTCATTTCATGTAATCTATTTCATGTATTTCTTAATCTAAGTGCCCACCTCAAAAATCGCTATCCCAGGCATCACCAAGAGTTGTATCCAGGAGAAAGATTGTGAACGAAGCCCCCCTTCTGCCTTCTGAACTGTAGCTTTAACAGCTTCAGTCCAATTTTAAACTCCTTCCCATCTGCCACCAAACTCTGGAAATGCCTGATGCCTTTTGGTTTGTAGGTTTTGTCAATAAACTTTCTCAGGGACTTCAAACTCTGCTAGGCACCATCCCAGATGCCCCAGCCATGGCAGGCTGGCTCCTGAGCCTTGCAGGAGTGATGAACGCTGCTGCTTGGTCTTCGCTGCTGCTGGGACAGGTCCCCTACACCTGCGAGAGCATGTCCTCATGGGGCACCTCGAGAGGAACTACGTGCCCTTTCTTTTGGCATGTTCCCTGGTGGCTGCAGTCCCCACAGACGGCAAGAAGTGGCATGGGGGTGTGTGTGGTGTGTGTCTGATCACCCTAACCAGACAGCTGCCAGCACTGTTGAAGCAGCGCTGGGACCACAGCCAGCTCCCAGCCCTTCCTGGGGAAGCGACGTAGGTGGTGATTCACTGGGCTGGGGGAAGAAAACCAGTGCCAGCGTTTGTGGGAGCAGGAGAGAATTGAGTACTGATCCCTTCTCCAGGGACTCCTAGTGAACTTTGAGTCCTGGTCCCTTCTCCAGGGACTCCTAGTGAACTTCAGTCCAAAGCCATGGAGGAGCAGGAGGGCTTGGTTCTCACTAACCAAGGAACAGTGGTGGAGGGAGTGTTGCCCATTATACAGCTGCCACGTGGAAAGCTGGACAGTCTTGTTTTGAGCTAGTTTGTTCATGTCACCTTTGTAATGGTCTATGTGTAATGCTTGACCAGGGCCTGGAGGAATTACCACATCCATCTGAGGCTCTGCTGGGACTACCAACAAACCATACTGTGTTTTAGAGGAACCATGTTGTCCCTGCTTTAATTTTACAGGGTTACATTAAAAGCTATTTACATAGGATTTTGTAATATGTTTTTGTAGTCTGTTCTTATACTCTGATAATTTTCATTTTGGAAATAAGCAGGATGCTTTGCAAATAATTTTCCCAATACCTTAGTCTTCAACAGAGATTCCTAAGCTTCCTTGAAAACAGTCAGATATTTGTAAAAAATCTAGAGATTCGGAAGAGAGGAAAGATTTCAACAGCCAGGTATGGAGCCTCTGATGGGGAGTTTTTCTCCATGGATATTGCTTCCCTACCAAAAAGGTTTTTTGTTTTGAGGTTTGATGAGAGTGGAAGTGGAACAAAATTTTACACGGTTTAGATAACAGTATATGGTATACAGTAGGAAGCCTCCTTGTATATTGGTAGTATTGCATGCACCATTTTATGATGATCTCAGGAACACCAGCAGGAAGCACAACATATGGCCTTGCATGTTTGGCAAGATCTCTGAGCAGTGCAGGTCAGGGAGAAGAATTTTGTTTTCCTGAGTCTACAGTCTTCAACAGTGTTACTATTTTCAGGTTTTGTACAGAGAACACAGTCCAAAAAGGTGTGGATGTTGGTTTCTTGATGGACTAACTTTTTCAGCTTGCTTTGCTGGAAAGGTGCAGAACTGCAGGGGGAGATGACTTCTCATGCAAGTTAGCTTCCTATACATTGCAACATCCAAAAATGCGAGTCCCTCTTACCAAACATTTAAAAAGCAGCTGTGGTCATACAAGGAGTACATTTAAAGTGGGGCAATTTCGTGGGCTCTCTGGTAGTTTGCCAAACTGACTGTTTGGCATGTTAAGTTTTATTTTGTGTGTACAAACACACTTATACATGCATATATGTATATATGCATATATACAACTATTAGGTGTAATAAAAATAAAGACTGTAGGGCTCTACCATGCATAAATGCACATTGTAACAGCCAAACTTTTAAAGCAAGATTAGAGCTCGGTTTCCCTTGGAAGTAATGGAGTAAACATATAGAAAAAATACACGGAAAAAAGTTATGGAAAAAACAATGAAATAAAGTAAAGGTGGCTGAAATTCCTAATGCTTCTGAAAATCTTCAACCAGAAGACCTAAGGCAAACCTTTGGAAGATTTCACATTTATGGCTTTTATTTCCATGTTCTTACTGTAATGTATTCTTTTTCTTTTTTCCTTTTTTTTTTTTCTTTTTGACATGTGGGACTAAAGCACCAGAAGGAAGTGTCTCACCACAAGAAACAGAACTTGCAAGCCAGGATTCATGAACTCTTTCAAAGGTATGTCAGATAAGGGCTACTTTGTACTTCTATCTAATGTGCTTTCCTTCCAAAGGTCTTTTGGTGCCTTACAGATATTAATGAGTGGAACTTCTCCCAGACAAAGGACTTCAGGCCTAGAAAAATTAAGCCTTTGCTTTTGAAAGAGGCCTCTGTTTTGGATACCTCCATTTTCAGCTACCCAGCTTGGGCTGTAATTTTTAAGTGCTACACACAGTGCACTTCAAAAGGTGACCAAATGGCTTCTCCCAGCACCCTTCATCCCTGCCTCTGAATTACCCTTAGAGAGAGAAGGAAATATGAATTGGAGCAATGTTTTTGTGATCAAGCTATAGGTGACCTTAAGATAAATACATGCATCAAATTACCTGTAAAGAAATGAATGGAGGAAATAAATAACCTGGTGGAAACAGCCAAGGAAGCTATGTTCTGCTGTGACAGCTGATGAGCATGCTGGTGAGCACAGAAGAGGTCTAACTTCACTGAATAAATTATTCTCTTGAATCTAATACCCAGCAAAAGGAGGGAAAGGAGAAAAATGATGCAACCCGAAAAGAGATCAAATGCGGTTATTTAAATGTTTGATGTTCAGTAATGAAAACTGTTTACCTTCATAATTGTGTATTAGCAGCTAATAAAGGCAATAGATACAGTAGTTTAAAAGTAATAAAATCAACAACAAAGTGTATTTAATTTTAAATTGAATTGCAAGCAAATGGGTGTCCTAATGAACCCCTGTGTCAACGCAGCTCTAACCAAATTAAGTGAAATCATTTCCGTCATGAGAAACTAAATAAGTACAAAGTTCCAAACACACTGTTGTTCTCAAGGAGGGAAGTTAACTTCTCACATGTATCAGTTCTACAAATTAGCTAGAGCCATTCAAGAAACATCTTCTGTTACTTCCACGTAGGGCAACTGCACCAAGCTGACTTGACTGCAGCTCCAGGATAAAACCTCAAAGGTGGTTGACCCTGTGCTTCTTGTATGTGGTCCTTAGCAGTAAAGTTTTGTCCTCAGTTGTCATCGGTCCTGGCTTGGGCAAAATTCCTATGTATGTCTTTGGGACTAGTGTCTACGCAGATCTTCCAACTAATTTAGCTATTGCCTGGTCATTTACATGGTGCAGTTCTACTGGTAGAGGAATCTGGAAAACAGCTCAGCTATGCACTGGTGGCAACTTTACTGCTATAAATGTGTATGTATGTTTCTTAAAAAAAACCACCCCCGCTTCCCCCCCCCCAAAAAAAAAAGGAAAAAAAAAAAAAAAGAAAACCCAAACAAAAAAACCAAACAACCAAATATAAGCAAGGTCTGAGTAGAAACTGATTTGTAGTAATGCGCCGGGAACTTGGAGACAGGCTGGGATATTTAGCGTGATTTGCAGAGTCTCTGCAAATAGTTTTCTTGATAAAGCAGCATGTTAATTGTACAAATGTGCAGGCTTTTTCCAAAGGCAAGTCAAAAAATATGAAGGAATGCTTCAGAAGTGCAGTCTAGGGAAATGTTTTTGATTCGTCTTTTTCTTTCTTTTTTTTTTCCTTTCTTTTTTGGATGAAAACCAAATTTAAGTTTTTTCTTTTGTGGCCAAAATCTTAACTGAACACATGGCTTGTCCTCTGATTGCCTCTTTTGTAGGTGCCCAAGCTAATCCTGAATTACAGCTGTACCTGATGCAGTGATTTCTCCTTGGTGCATATGACTCCTCTCAGTACGTTGCAGGCAGCTCTCTCGACTTCCAGGGCGGCACGTGGCTGGCCCTCAGAAATTCAGAGGAAATGCTCGTGGTTCTGTGTCTGTTGAAAGACGGGATGGGATTGCCAAAGCATACAGCTTTGTAGTGCTTATTGTAAATGACTTAGTTTTGCATCTACTCCTGCTGTGCTCTAGGAACATGGCTTTCTCCATAGGGTGCCGTGCCTTTTGCGTAACCTGTGCACTAAGCGGGGCAGCGCTGAGATATGCAGTGTAGGGCTGTTCTTATGCTATTTGCTGGAGTTCTGCATTGCTACAGGGACCTCTAAATAAACAAAAAAATCTTTGAGTTGATATAAGTACTCCCAAAATAACTTCTTGTATAGTTAAAGTAAATATATGAATGCTAAGGAGAGTTTAATGGTTCACATACTGCTGACAATTTGTGTATGCGTGTGTGTGTGTATTCCTGTACATGACTTATATACCAAAAAAATTATAAAGTATATCTGAAATAAGATCTTTTAGAAGATTTATGAATAAGATTTATATAAAAATTAATATGATTTTTGGAAATAAATTAATATTTATACATATAGTAAGACTTTTTCAGTGGTTTAAAGCAACTTTGTCCCCGAGGAATCAAAGGTTTCTAAAAACCTGTTCCAGTTTATTGAAGCTGTTAATGGGTCCTGAAAGTGTTGACAGAGGCAATGGCTTCCTACTTTAATATTCTTAACACAGAATAGCCCCAATATCAACAGAGCTGATTATACATGGGCAGTGAAACTTTAGGTTCCTTCTGTCGACCTGTGGCACAGGCTGACAAATGTTGGTTGTGTTACTGGGGCTGTGACTGCGTTTTTCGTATGGCACTTTTTGAAGCCTAGACTTTTCTCTGCTTAGCTCACTCGTTTCTTCTAGGTGCCCTGCAAGGCTTATGATATATTCAAGGAACGCATCAAACTGCAATGTATATCCACTGGCGAGTGCTTTCCGTATCTGCATTGTGGTTGATTACTTTTCGATTCTTCTTCCCCTGTTCCCTTTCTAACTGCTGCAGTGTGAGACATCGGCTGTTGAAAGCGGAGGAGAGTGAATGTGAAACAGAAATGGTAGCCAGCTTTGGTAACCTCACAGGCGTGAATACTGGATCGTATGGAGCAGCAGAATCTTGTGGGAAGGTGAGGTTCTCCATGAGTGCTCTTTTCCCTGGTGCGAACTGCTAAATGACTAGATCAATTGCACTGCGTTACTATTTCTTTTTTTTTTTTTTCTTTTCATAGTTTAAGAGGATAGAGTTTAGCAGGTTTCAAAATGTGCTTTCCAGCAGTAGTAACCACACGCTTAAAGAGAATGTCTAAAGCTATTAATGATGAATCATTTGGGCATGGCAAGAGTTCTTCAAAACAGCTTGTCAGCACTGGCCAAGCAAAGTCTTTCAGCAGGAGATGAGACAGCTATGCCACCATGCAAATGAGACAGGCTTGAAATATGATGAATCTTCTATCTCCTTTTCCTACTCGACTGACACTCGCTTTGAGGAAGGTTGTAAATGCAAGAGAGATTGTAGTATAATTCCTCAGACTGGCGTTTCTGCCCCCCAGTCACTATTCGATTATCTTCCAAATTGCTGTGTTTCAGAGAGATAAAGATTTTTTATGGCTTGCTGACTTGAAACAACCAGAAGAGCCAGAAAAGAGATGGCTAACCGGCCATGCATAGTAATTCCATTGGTAAATGACAAAATCTTTGTTTGTATGACATTTCCAAAATTACTACAGAAGATGAATCTAAAATACAAAATGTCACATTTGGCATGCAAAACTATCATAATATATTTCAGTATAAAATTCATAGAGGCGTTTAATTTAGAATGTGTTTAATAACGAAGCCTGCCTGCATCAGTAATCCTGCCTTGAGGTTTAAAAGGATTGTCTTATTTATTCACATAATGTTAATTTTTTTATATATGATTCAGAAACCAAAAATATTAAGGTTAAATCTTCATTGTTAATTAAGATTTTCTAATTAAGCTGAAAATAATTGTCATTCAGATTAGCTGTTAAGTATGGTTTGTGTTGAGAAACAAAAGAAGTTTAACAAATTCAACTGTTTATTTAACTGCTTAATTTAATTCCAGAAGCTTTCTATCTATATGGAAATATGCTATCTCTTCCAAAATAAATCCAAGACAGGATTAAAGAGGAGATTATTAGCAACTGTAGGCTTAAACCGTGAGACTACTAAACCTAGTAGTCAAGGTAGCCGTTTGATTCTGAAGTGTGGCATGGGCTCTTGTATCACATTGCATTAAAAGAAGAAGACCTAGCGCTAGTATTTTCTCAGAATAATGGAAGAAATTGATTCCTTGGAGGGGAAGGAGGGAAATCATTGCTGATTTGAAATACTAAATATTTAGCAATTGCAGAAGCAATTTTATCCGTTGGAGTCGACACTGGAGCCAAACCAGGACTGCCTGTTATGTGCCTGACCCTGAGGACTGCATTTAGGCAGCACTGAAGTGTCTGCTGGCATAGTGGGATGGGCCCTACGCCTTTACTCAGGCAAGACTTGTGAGGATCGTACGGCTGTGTCTGTTCCCCTCTGCCAACCTCCACGGCATAAGCTGAGTGTACAAGGAAAGCACCAGAAAGGCATTTGTGATACGCAGCACAGCATTTATTCCATACTAAACATTCTGTAACTCAGACAACATCTTGTCAACAGCAAGCAGCAGATGTTTCCTTTTGTCTGGACTTGGAATAAAGGTGCCTGTAGGGAGTTGTTATTAAACTCTACACGTGTTGCACTTTGATTACTATTTTTAAGAGAATCTGATTATACGATAATCAGAAGGTGAAAGGATAGTCTGCGTATTACATCGCACTAATAGCTTTGGCAAGGCTAATAATTACTACAAAAACACGGCCTGCCCTGTCTTTCACTCTGTGCCTGCAGCCTGCTCATCACATCACATATTGTGCCTGCCTTGCAAAGCATGCTGTATTTTTGAAGGTGTTGTTTTCCAGTTAATTCTGCCTTATTACTGCAGACTAATGGCTTCTGGTGTCATACTTCAACAGCTCCACCTTCCCCCCAAGGATGCCAAACATTTTATTAGTAGTATTTGTATTATTTTTTTATCTGTCATCTCTATGACTTTTGACCTCCCTAATTGCAGATCCTGGGTTAACAATAGGTAATTGCAGGTTGAACAAGAAGCATGTTGTCTGCTTTTCGGTAGTTATTTTCTTGAAGAAATTTGTTATTGCTAATTGTATGGTTAAAGTTGACTCAACCCAGGTCAGTAACTCAGAGGCTTCTTCCTAGGTTGACTGCTCCAAGACACCACAGCCAATAGAAATTCACTTCAAATGCCTGAGGGGAGTCAAAGATAAGGTCCCTAAAGGCCATTACACCCTCAAAGTTTCTGTTCTCAGCCGCTTAGGTGGTGGCTTGCTGGAGTGGCCCAAACTGAAGGAGCAGCCTCAGGCCAGGACAACGCTGCCTGTTAGTCACGACGGAAACTTCTACAACACTGAAATCTACTTTGGACAAAGTATCCAGACAGTAAGCAACACTTCTTAAATATGCTGTCTTTGCTTTGAAAGTTAAAACACATCCGCTCTTTCTCCTTCAGGCTTATATATTTAATGCATTCCATCATGTTCATAATTTATTTAATAATTTAAGGTGCAATTTAGGAAGGTGCAATTTTTTTTCCCCTAGGTTAACCCTCATCACTCACTCTAAAAGGGCCAAATATACACTACATCACATAGTGTTGTCAGCTAATTTTAAATTTTACTTTTATTCTCTTATCTATGCAGCTTGTCAGCTATGTAATTTGATTCCTGTGAAGTAGCTTTAGAATAATAAATGAATGAGTGGGTGTATATAGACACACGAATGCCCAAATCCTTCTGTGAGTTTTTAGCTCCATTGACCCCCATTTGCCAAAAAAGCAGCATTTGGATTATTTTGGAAGGAGCCCAAATACTTGAGGCTCTATTCTGTCTTTTGCGACCGAGGCACACATATTTTCCTGTCCAAGCATGCTGTGCGTGGCAGGATCGTTGTGTGTCAGTTGCTCACTGTTGTAGCTAATGCCTAGTGCTGGTTGAAACATTGGTCTCGGATAAACTCTCTGGCACAGGAAAGCTTCTTTACAGTTTGAAAAACAACCCCCATCTCTCTGTGTGGTGGTGTTTTTTTTTTTTGTGTGTGTGTGTGTGTTATGAGGAATTGGTAGAATAAGATGGAGCGTTTTCTGTTTTAAATTATTTATTTTGCAGTATGACCTGAACGGTAGATTTCCTGCTCCACCTCTTCCATTGTGTGAAGAGTTGTATAGACACAGAACAGAAAGTCCCTACCAGAAAGAGCTTTCAGATAAAGCAACTTTCATGTATGGCACTGATGCTTTCAGTTACTTTTAGATAGGTCATTTCAGCTGTTAGGTTTGTGGAATATAAAGTACTGCTAAGTCACATTTTCTGCTTTATAATTGTTTATCATCTGTAATGGATAATGAACAGTGTCTGTAAATACAGCTGTTGGTATGAAAAGAATCATGCATACAGAGGGAAATTATGAATGTGACTGTCACATGACATTAAAACAAATACGTGTATCTGTCAGAGAAATCATTAAGCTGGGATTCCTCCCTAGGCAGGACACACGCATCCTGCTTACTGCCTCGAAGACAAAGTACTGCCTTCTCAGGCTTCACTGAAAGGAGATGAGTACAGGCAGTACTACTGAACGACTCCAGCATGCCCTGCCTCGTGCTTTCAGCGTCGTGTTTCTCCTCCAGGGTCTTGCCTGCTGCTCTTGCTCCTACCTGGGAAATGGCACATGTTCAAAACAGCACATCTCTCTTCCCAGTAGTAAGCAAGAGCTAGTCCAGATTGACCCATCTTTTGTCCATCTGCTCCTCAATGCGAAGGAACTCCTGACATGGGTTTATGAGGAGTATGTGCAAATCTACACAATTGTCTTTCTGTTAGTCTTTATGGGGTTGTGGGGACACCTCAGTAACTGCTTAGAGGTGCCTATTATGCATCATCCAAAGGTCTGAGAAAAATGTTTGGCAGTTTTACCATTTCTCCAGAGTTTGCTTTAAAGTTCTCTTTGACTCTCACAGAGGACATTTAATCAGCATCTTCACCAAACTTCATTTTTGATCTAGTGAACAAGGGTGCAGGTCTTGGGCTAGTCCACTTAAAATGCAAGATCAGGAGGACAAGTTGGATTAAATGACCTTTTGATGATTCCCTGTCTTCATTACTGTATAACGGACAGTAAAAGTTTAGTGTCATAATTTTAGAGAACCTCCTCCGCCAGCTCATTTTGAAGACATAAGAGTTGTACCCTGAATGATTCTACCCTTCTGCTTTTCCACCTGGGTATTGGCCCATAACTTTAGGGTATGTTTCAAAGGAAACCCTTACGATCTGTGCTGAGATAAGGCAAATTTTAGGCTTCCAACGGTTAGCATCTACTGCAAAACTTAGCATAAGTAGGGAGGTCTTAGTAGTGAGCTCCAGATAAGCATCTGGGTTTGAACACAATCTTATATACAGCACTACTGCCCTGGAATATATTACAGTGGGGAAAATACAAGGGCTCACAAATGAAGAATAAGCTTTTGTTTTCGTTGGCCAGAATAATGATAGGAGTTCAGTGTAAACGTGGTGAAAATTAAGACATGCATGCTTGCTATTGAAGGAAAGCTTAGTTTTAACTAATATATTAGAGAAATTGTTCCAGAACACTACATCCTTCCAAAAATAATAACCCTGTCATGTCGGCAAAGTTGGTGTCAGCATGGGTTACCTGCTGCGTACAGAAAGTGCTGGTCATGTAAGTTAGATCTGCCTCAGGGCTAGTCTGACTTGTGCACCCGACCTTTCAAAAATGTTTTTTGTTCATTAATCAATGTTCTTTGCTCCAGCTTGCCAGCTTCCCTTCTTTCCCCTCCTTCACTGTCTTCCTTTTTAGTTTGTCAACCTAGCTCCCCCAATAACCTCTGACTACCTATTAGACAGTGGCTCCTAATAGCTCCAGCTGAATTTTATTTGGCTTTCAGTAAGGCCAGACAGTCACACGCAACGTATTTTTTTCCTTAAATTTTGCAGGACAAAACATGTATGAATGCTTTGGATTGGGGTAAAATGCAGTTGCTGTTTCAAATGATTCTTTATAGTTTTAGGAATAGCAACTAACAGCATGATCTGAAGGGGGACTTGTTTTAGACCCAGGATTTCAAGGACATTTTCATATATTTAGTTTATGCAAAGGGACTTCAGACTTAGATGGCCTAATGCTGCCTGGTTTAGGTGAAGCAAGATCTATTTTGAAGCTTCACCTACTTTATAACACCAACTGAATGTGAACTCAAGCAGAGATACAAAAAAAAAAAAAAAAAGGCAGTAGGTTAACTCTGGCGGTAAAGAAGCTTTGTTCTTAAACTTTCAATATACTTTTGTGCTGCCTGATTTTTTCTCAGGTCTGGAATGAAAGTTGAGTAAGGAGAGGATAGGAAAGGAGGTGAGACGCTTACTGTGCATCTAGTGAGGCAGTTACTGCAATTAGACTGTCCTTGGCAGCACCTGCACAGATGTGACTGCATCACTTCACAGAAGGAGGAGGATTTTACTGGTATAATTTCCTTATTGCCATCTCTTGGTGGCTAAGATCCTACTACAGATAAGATCTAAGTAGTCAATAAACGTTTTTCATTCACAGTATATTTAAAGCAGTGTCTTATTACTCCATAAGACTCATGTTCCAGTGTTAGCAAGTCCAGATTACATTTTTCAGCTTAATGATGACCTGAAGAGCACAAATGAGTTGCAGTGTGCAAAAGTTTAATTTTGCTCAGAAAAAGAAAAAATGGTGGGGTGTTTTTTTTAATTAGTCAGCTTTTCTTAAGTTAGTTCAGTAAACATTAAAATAGTTGTATGAAAAAATTACAACAATAAGAACAAATCCTCACTTTTTGGAGTCAAAATATTCATTGGCTTCAATGGAATAAAAATTGGAGTGTGGCTAAAATGCTTCTCTGTAAAAAAAAAAAAAAACAAAACCAAAAAAACTGTTCCACTATAATTTCAATTATCAGGACCAAAATATGTTGTATGTTGCAAGTTTCACCTACTAAGAGAAGGAACCCTTATGGAAGATGTTCCTATTTCAAGTATTTGCAATAAATCATAAACATTTCTGGAATGCTTTTCCAGAAAAAGCATTGCCCATTAGGAAGCAAGTTTTTGTTCAGAAAGGAAATTTTCAGCTCTTGCGAAGAGCATTTATAAGCCAATAAGACTGCCTGCAAGTGACATTTAAAAAACATTCATTAAGCTGTCCAGTCACGTGGGATGTCAGTCCAGCACTGTTGAGGAGAAGCAGGGACAATCAAGTCAGCATTGGGTTCCCCAAGCCGCCTTCTAACTCTGGTCCTGCTGCACCTATTCAGCTTTGGGCCTTATTCTGTGCCAGCCTTCCAAAATCAGCACTTTAGCAAAAAAATAAAAGTGAGCTCCAGAAGTATGCGAGCAATGGCACTACACATTTTCCCCAATGTACCTGGAACTTGGGATAGTACTAAATCTGTCCATATGCATATAAAACCATAGTTGCTGACAGAACAGTTCACAGATCTGTAGATTTTTAGAGTGTATCAACAGGTTAATATTTATGTATCAGTGTGGCAAGGTACTAACACTATTATAACAGTAGCTGGGTACCATTTTGTTTTACTTGAGGGAAATTCAATATGAATAAAATAGCAACTTTTCAAACATGACATTTAATCCACGCATGTAAATCATACCATGAGATCTATTATTCATTATTAAAAGGGCACCATATTTTTATTACACTGAAAATGAAACACAAATCCTGTGAAAAATTTAGTGCCTTTTCCTGAAGTTTCAGGACACACTTATCATGCAGTCATCTAGCAGGGGCTGACACTCATTTTAAAATACAGCTACAAAATTAATAAATTTGAACTCTCTTGTTTGGAAAAAAGCATGTTCTATTTCATTGAATGAGGTGGATTTATTTTTTATTTAAAGCTTCCTAAATACTTAAGATGGCAAAGTACTTCGGTAATGTTCACATTTGGAATTAGATATATAACGAATAAAGTTCAAATCTTTGTTGTTATTAGTCATTTCCAGCATTTTCTTCCCTGAAGTGCATTTTGAAAACTACATATATCAGAAACTGATTAACATGACCTAAGGTATTAATTCTAAAATATGATGAAACAAACAGTTTCAAGGACCTTATTTTCTGTATGTCAGCAGCTGTCTAAGGACTGTGATGCTTTTAGTAATTACAAAACAAGGTATCATTAGGAAAAGTAGAGCACAAACTCCCCCCCACCTCCATTTTATTCTTGAGTGAAACGCTGGCACAGATGAAGAGCATTTAGCTCTAGGACACTTTATAGGACATAACACAAGAGTTTGATATACTATGAAAAAAAGATAGGAAGTAATAACGCTTGGCAGTGCCAGAGGACTTTCAAAATGAGAGCCACTTAAATTTTCCCTGGATGCAATTATTTGTAGTTGGGATGATAAGGTGCTACGTGAACCTTTTGGTAAATGCAAGAACTAAGCTTAGACAGGCGCTTGTATTTATTTGAAGACTGCAGGTTTGATGTTTTTTCCACACAGCAGGAACACATACTGCTTCTGTTTTGTTTACCTGACTTTTTCTGGAGTTTTGATCCACGATTGCTATTTGCTAAATGTCTTTTTGCAAAGCTCCTCAAAATGCATGTTTTCAGAGCTGTGCCACATCCCCGTGCCATCCTGGGGACAGACCTCTGAGGCATGCTGCGAGCAGCCCTTGGACGGGGTGTTGTTTCACACCACAGCGCCAAGGGCCCCATGCTGCTCTTGGCTGGTTGCTATTTTCCCCAAATGGCTGTGAGTCTTTCTCCTTGCTGTGGGCCAAGCAAAAGTGTCACAGGGACCTCCTTTGGCCCAGTGCTGTGCACAGATCCTGTTCCAGCTGTGAGCTGCAGACAGGTGGCTTCTCTGGAGACCTTTGCTGCCTTTAGATGGACTTTCCCAACACGGAAAGCTCAATTCCCAGCACTGTGTGAAGACTTGAAGGGATTAAGTCTGATGTGCTGATATTACAAAGCCATTGTATATTAGAATCTATTGTTTCTACTGTATTTAGCATTCTGCAATTGATTTATATATGCAAAAGGTTACTATTTATCCCAGGTTTTGTTTTTGGTAATTAATTGGAGTTAAGCTTCACGGGTTGTCTAGTCAATGTGCTCCAGTGGAGGAGTTCTTGAAAACACTTGCTGGACTGTACCGTGTGTGCTCCTTCAGCTTAGACAAATGTATATTGCCCAAAGAGCTCAGAAACGTGTTCTAGATTATAATGTATCATATCTAACTAGGGTAAGGTACGTGGTCTGCATTGGAAAATCTAGCAGACATATGTTAAAAATCAGGAGTGTCTAGGGACAGGCTTTTATTTTGGACCACTCCGTGGCCTGTTCCCTACCTAATGGGAAATCACATCTGTAAGAAAGCTTCATATGAGCCATTGAATGCAATAGTTGTACAGAAGTCATATATTATTTGGGGCGGAGCAGCGGGAAGGCAGAATGCAGCAGCCCCTGCCTGTATCCTTAGCTCCAAATAAACTCCAAACAACAGAGGACATTGAGAGCAAAGTAAATGCCTGCCCCCAGTGAAAAATGCTGTGAGTGGAAAAATGAAGCAATTCCATGACTCACCAGAGCTGACAGCCTGGAACTGTGAAAAGGGATTTATGCTGTGTTTTGGTCCATATCTACAAGTCATGGGAGCCAGAAAAAACATCCTCAGAAGACACTTTTTTTTTTTTTTTTCTTCCCTAAAATATCTGGTTTTGAAGCATTTCATGTTTTAAATAGTTATCTGGGAACGCAGGATGAGCAGGTTAGTTGCAAAGCTGTACTACAGAAATAGGAAGAGCACTTTATGCCACAAAAATCAAAAAAAGTGATCCCATTTAAACATGTAATTTTTAAGCAAAGTACACAAGGAAAAGGTGGGTGTTTGTGTTTTTTTTGTTTGGTGTTTTGTTTTTTTTTTTTATCAGGAGTCAGTCTTCCCGTGTCTGTGCTCCAGGGGTGTTAGTTGAGCCCCTAGAAAGAGGACAGAGGCTAATGAGGTCTGGACCATCTGGAAAATACTGCAGTAGTGTGAACTCCACATTGGCACAGCTTCCCTGGTGAAGGGAGCATTGCTGTGTCCCAGGCTGTGCCAAAGCTGAAGGAGGAATGAGATGCTGTGCTATGCGAGGCCTGATGGGGAATCCAGAACAGCATCATGAAAGAGATATAAGGTGGAGCAAAAAGGAGAGGAAAGCTTCCTGCACCAGAGCCCAAGGCAGGCAGAGCGGCACTGCCGTGTGACTCAGCCCTGTGTGCCGAACGAGCCTTGTCTTCATGAGACTCCTTGGCTCCAAGTGGTTTCTGAGCAAAGTACATGTCCTCTTGACACAAAAGAAATAAACTCTGCTGTTTCATGTTGGTGGCCTATGTTATCCCAGGAAACTTATGCTCTGACCTTGCTAGAATCAATCTCAGGAGTAAATGAGATGGGAGTGGCAGGAGAAGAAACCGGGGGTCCTGCCTTCCTCTTACAGAGACAGACCTCTTTCTCCCTCGAAGAAACTGGGGTTCCTGCCTTCCTCTTACACAGACAGATTTCTCCCCTCACTAGATGAGGTCAGAATCCACCCAAGCCAGCAGTATATCACTAGAAATGCTCGAGGAGGCTAGCTCTGTCTGTACCATACATTACTACTCCCTGCTGGTCAAAGAACAGAAAAGAATTAGGAGCAGATGTGTCAGGACAATTAGCAACAGATGCAGAGGCTAAAGCTCACAGAATGCAAACATTATTCCCCTGTATTTGGGAAGATAAAAGGCCAGATTCTGGTCCTCTGGTGTAAGGTAGTCATGCTGCATGTGATGCTGCTGGAGTTAACTATGCCCTGAGTTATCTCTCCAGGAGGAAAGGGAGGCGGCAAGGAACCATCCCTGCTCTGGTGGTATGGGAGAGGGCAGGAGGTGTTTCCATGGAGGCACTCAGTGTGCCTCTGTAAAGGCACTGGGGTGCTTTTGCACAGCATGTCAGGAGAAATCCTGCTTGCTGCCACCTCTGCAGGACTGAGAACAGTGAATAAATTGCCTGCTTACAGCTACTGCTGTCCTGTGCTCTGTGCGGCTCATCCATGACCCTAGTTCACATGCTGTGCTGCAGCCACTTCTGGTCCATACTCCCCTATAATCAGGGAGGTTGGGATACTGGGTCACAGGAGATATGGTGATACTGCACAAAGGTTTAAGGAGATCCACAAGCTGCAGGGAGAGGAGTCAGGGTGTTGTTTGACCTATGGCAGGTTTGAAAGGTCAGTTCTCTTTTTCAGAAAATAGGAAAAAAAAAAAAGGGGGGGGCCTGAAATGAATGATAGTGCACTGCATGGTCCTCCTTTGATTTGTGTGTTGTTTTTTATTCAGATACCTGTTCAAAGACAGGCAGCGATGGAAAGATGGGGAAGTAAGTTTCCAGCTGCTCCAGGACATTCTGATGATAGATAGGACTTTTGGAAAACCCTAATAACACGATATTTTATTTTCACCTCAGTCGGTGTTTCTATTCTCTCCCCTCTGGCCTTTTATAAATTTCAAAGTTGCACAAACACTTCCCAAGAATGCCCTTCCCTCCACCTGTATGGGGGCCTTGCACATAAACAGGGAGGGCTTGAAATCTGGGTGTGAAAGCTCCACCTTATTTTGGCAATAACAGCCTCGTCTTCAGCACTATTCATTTTACAGTGAAGTAATTTTTTATTTGTTAATGAAATAGTTTGATGGGAGCTGCTTCCTATTTAAATTTCTACCCATGTTTTACACCAATGAGGTTCATTTGTTGCAGTTTTTATCATCAGAAATGACGAGCCGTTGATTTATGTGGTGTTTTGCAAGATTCTTCTATATAAGTAAACATTGAACTGTCTTTGCGTATTCAAATTCACTTTAATCCATTTGAGTTGTATGTGATTAGTGGTCAAATTTTTGTGTTACATGAATTAAGTAATGTAATTTGTCCTTTTTCTTCTAAATTGAAAGTATTTGAAGGTGCAGAGGAAGCAAAGCTCTATTTCTTCTCTGTCAAGGTTAAAGCCCAAGAGTAAGACAGACAAAAACCCCAATATCCTCACAGTGGATCTGTTTATTGAAATATTCAAATAGAATTCATTCTCTCTCTAGAGTAAATGATTTCTTTGCTGAAATTATGGTGGCATATGGAGAAGTAAGATGTATTATAATAAAACTGATATAAAACAGTTGAATTCAGAAATAGTGGCAAGAGATAATTTTAGTTCACTATGATTTAATTCAATTAAATGCGACACTGTTAACTGCAGACTAAGAAGAATTACTTGTGCCTGTGCAGACACACACAAGCATTATTTATTCTCTGCTGCATCTCTCTCTGCAGAAGAGATTGCACCAGGAGAAAGTGGGTGCTGGATGCTTTCATAGCACTGTAAAAGGCTATATCCCTCACAGACCTCAATGGAAATTTTACCTGGCCAAGTAGAAACAGCGAGCTATGGTGTTAGAGAGTAGACCCATTAAAATCCAGGAAGCTGTATTTACGTAGTATGCTCTCTTTGGACATCAAGAGTGTTGGTGCAGGCTTATGGACTAACTTATCAAATAGTGCCTCAAAGGAGGTTGCCGCCAGCAGGGAAAATATAACTGCGGATTTTTTTTTTTTTTGTCAGAGACAAAACAGTCCATCAAAATGAACAGGTTCATTTGAGCTGCCTGTGCCTTGTCCATCCCAGGCCCTGCCCTGAGTGTCCTATGAGAGAGAGCAGTTACTGGTTCTCCTCCTCCTTTAAACACCTGAGCTGCTCCCTGCCCTGTTATCTGAACATGACAGCCCAAACCCACAGATGCATGCAGGCACTCAAGGACTCTGGATTTCAGTTGGAGCTACATGCCTAAATGCTTTTGTCCATCTATGCCTAGGGGTTGTACTGGCCATGCCCCAAATCCCTGCTCTCAGGCTTGCCATCTAGGAGGAGGCTAATGAAAGGCAGGTGGCACAACAGCAAGCTCCCTCCCAGAGCTATCTGATGCTGCGGCTGTGGGAGAGCAGGCTGTGATGGAAATGCACATTCACTGTGGCAATGGGAATAGGTTTAGTATGGGAGTCTTGGGGGGACCTACCTCCTTTCTGAAACTTTCCTGCTTCAGCCTGGCTGTCCTTTCCTAAACAGCAGTTCCCCTGTATAAGTCATGCTGCTGGTGGGCATCAGGATGGGAATGAAAGCCCATGGGTGCCAGCATGAAAGCTTGGCACACCAGCATAAAGTAACAGTCAGACACTTGGCTGTCTATTTTGTATGTACTCAGCAGAAAGAAGTTTCTTACTTGGTAAGTATGTTTTAATTGGTCACGTATGCTGAGATGTGTGGCATTGTCCTACCTGGGTCAGACAACCAGTGTTCATGCGTGAGGACTCCCAGAATGAATCTTACAGCCTCAGGCTTTGTAGCACACAGGTGTGTGACAAAATCCTTATTCTTCTTATTATATGTTTTGTCATGATGTGTTTGGATCATGGCATGGCTTGAACATCCAGCTTCTGCAACTGTAAGCAAATGGATGCTTCCAGTCCCCAAGAGTGAGTTTGCAATCTAGGTCCAGGACAGGAGTTTACAGAAAATGAAGAATAACTGTGAGTAGGAAACAAAGAAATGAATTTTTAATAGTCACAATTATCCTTACATCAACTGCTTGACCACTGTCTGTTTGTAGGCAGGCTGGCAGAAGAGAGTGTATTGTTGAGTTATCCTAAAGAAAAGAGTAAGTTCGGGAAACAAGGGAGAAACTGAAAGGGATGTGATACAGCAGTGATTTCAGCTGCTTATGCTTTGGAACTGTTCAATAATGCAGGTAATTGTCTTTGATCATAGCCTTGTAACCACCACCTTTAATTTGTAGCACAGAGGTTACTATCTAGCACCCAGCTAGCCAAATGAAATGTATGGCTTGATTAAGGATCTCTTTTGTCAGTAATTTGTGCCTAATGTTTTTAGCTTTCCCACGGGCTGTTATAGAAAATGGTAAATCTGGTTTAAATGAAACCTGATACTGTTAATGGTTTAATAGCAGCTGCCACAGGGTTATGGCATTTTTCAACAGATGCTTCTGTTTCATTTTAAGCCTACACTAAGTCTTAGAATATATTTACATAATTAATATAAAGTACACCTACATAATAATGACAATATTTATAGTTTTAAAAGATTTCCTTAAATGGCTTCCCCTCTCCTGCTCTTATCTAATGACAATATATAACTTGAAACATGAAGGTGTATTATTAAAATAATAATTTATAATCACCTCTTCCAAAAAATTATAGAATGCAGTACAACAATGAATATGTATCATCTCCTAACATAGCAGTTATTGGTATGGGTAAATCCCTTAGCTGCTTCAGAAGAAGAGAGAGAAAAAGCTTGGCTGTTATCTGAGTTGTGCTTATTATCTTGCCTACTGTTCAATTGGGAGTATAAAATAGTCATGCTTGTATTTAAAAATATCAATCAAGAAAGAGCTGTGTTGAGCTTATGTGCAGCAATATGAGAGTCAATAAAGATTGTGGCTAGTTATCTAGCTGCAGAATCTTGTCTGATTGAAGAAATCCCTGCTAATTTAAGACGACTGTCATTTTAGCCTTTTAATAGTGGATGATCAGCTTGGATGGATGTCTTCTACTTAGAGGTCTTACTCTGGGTTTCAAAAAGTACTGAGGGTATATCCTAGAGGACACTCAGAGTCAGATACCCTTGAATATTGTGTCCTTCTACAAGTGCATGCCAGTTCACAGGGAGGAGAGAAGGAGAAAAGGCTCCTCTTTCTCTACCTTGGCTGGAAGGCAAGGTAAGGTTGAGCAGGAGTCTCTGCAAGGTGAATGTACGAAGGTATATGCTGCTGTGAACTTTGAGGACTGAAATGGGAACAATAAAAGGTGGAAAACATTCCAATAACAGAACAATGTCTTTATTAGAGAATCATTCAAGATAGTTTATTTAAAAGATTAGGCAGTCCTAGTTCTCTGTAATCCAGGAGAATGTGTAGTAGCAGTGGCGAAGTAGATGTTTTGTGGTATGAGAGGTGTAGCTGGCCTATTTGCTCCCCTTGTCCCCAGGTGACTACCCTTCAGAACCCTTAGCCAGGGTAATGATGATGGTAATCACCTTCCATGTTCCACTGTTTCTGTGGCTTTTGTATTCACCCTTTTGAATATATTCAACAGGACCTGTGTCAACCCACATTAATTAAAGAAAACAGTTAAAATTGTGGCATAGGACCAGATTTCATTTTTTTTGTCCTGCTTCCTTCTCTACTCTCTTTTCCATGGCCTTGCATTGCTTCACAGAGCAAATCTTACAGGGGGATTTACATAAATTCATTACTTCAGGGTGTTTCTTTGCCCCCGATTTTCAAGTTTTGCCATGGGAACACAATTGCTCCAGGGCCCTACAGCATTGGTAACCCCCTTCCACAGCTCCAAGCTGCTCAGAAGAATATCTCTAGAAAAGTGTAAACAGTATTTGCCAGTCATTGGTATGTTGAAATTTTACTACCTCAGAATCATTTTGACCCTACCCTGAGGTTCACATACTTTGCAAGAAGAGTTTCCTTGCTTTAATTTGAAGAAGGAAGGCTATTGTGTACTAATATCATTCCCAGAACTGGGTGGAGAAGAGTTCATAGCTCAGTAAGGAGCAAGCCTGCAAGTATTCTTACTGGGTATTTGGATGAACTCTCCAAAATTACTGCAAGAAGAATCCAGTGGTGAATCTCAGTAAGCCCTTGCAGGGACACCTCAGATTCCTGAGTTAGTTTGTTACTCTGTCTTAAAGTTTTCTAGTGGCAATGTTTTTCCACCACTGATAAATAAAGACAGAAAATGAACACTTTCAGAAAGCCAAAGTAAAATAAGAAATCACAAAATTAACATGGAAAAAAGCACAGCATTTTCTGTCGGAGTGGAAAATTGTTCAAATGCATGATTTGGTGGAAAAAGAAGAGTTGTTAATTGTTTTAGCATGCAAAATTGGTTTAAAGGTATGAATTTTGTAGAGCTTAATATGATAAAATAAAGCTAGTTCCCTTGTGATGTTTTTATAACTAATGAATCTTTTTTTCTTCCTTTGGTAGATTCTGCCACCTAGAATAGCTGTGAAGCCAGGCATGGTCCTCCTCTTCGAACTCTTCCTTCTTCGTGGGACCCATTCTTGGATCGATCGAGAAGTGGGATGGGGAGCTTTTCCCTTGTGTGACAACAATTTTAACGCTTTGGAAGGAAAATTTAAATGTCCCTTTCTCAGAGGCCATTATGACTCAAGAGTTGACCGATTCAAAAAAATAGAAAATTTTATTTCTCAAGACTTGGATCATTGGTTATGCAATCTCTACTTTCAGGTTTGTATTTAAAAAAATTAGACCTGTGGGTTTAGTCACCGTTCCTCAGAACAGATTTCAGTCTTTTTCTGTCAGCCTTAAAATCAACGTCATCTCTCCAAAAAGCGGATTATCAACCTACCCAGTGGACTTATAAAGAAAATGAAAATCACATGCATCTCCAACTTTTACGTGAAAATGGTGGATTTTTTACAGCTGAATTTTAGGATTATTTCAAATATCAGAATATTGTTTGGGGTGCTGTGTAATTGGATCCAAAAATTGGATCAAAAGTTGAAATGCTGAGTTTGAGCCTGCCACCGGTACACATTAATTTTCTCCACAGTTTTAGTGAATCTCAGAGGTACTTTCACATAGCTGCAAAATAAAATAATCTTGTTTATGATATTGTTGCATTTGTATGTCTGGGATCCCCAGCTAGTGAGCAAGGCTCTGGTGTGGTAGGAACCTTACTTTTGAATAGTTTTTGGACGTAATTCAGATGCAACATTTTTTGTATGTCTGGTGAAAATGGACCTGAATTAAGGACTCTTCTTCAGTGGAAGTTTTGTTTCTGGACTTGCAAATTAGGGGTGTTGTTGTACCTGAGGTACATTCCCTCAGGATCTTAACAAGACCTCAAACTTACACCTCTTTGATAGTCATGTCTGGCTCAGGAAAAAACACTTATCAAAAGAGATGTATTCTGAAAGCTTCTTAATTTTAACCTGTGAGTTTACTTAATAGAAAGTATAGTTATTAATTTTCTTGTAGTGATAGTTTTCAGGCAATTTTCTTTTTTTGGGTCTACCGAGAATAAAAGGAAGTGAAAATAACTTCAGAATCATGTAGAGATATAAGAATTTATATCAAAAATACACTTAAGATGTGCTACGAAAGAGAATGTCAGAAACAACATTAGTAGAGCTATGGTAAAAAAGATAACAGAAGAGATAAAATTGGTTGAAATGGGGCAGGGGAGAGACCCCAAAGGTGCAAAAGGAGTCTTTCATCTCAGTGTGTAAGCTGGGGTGATTTAATGATCCAGGGAATCAGCCTTTTCCCAGATGATTCTGAATTTGGATTGTGAGTCACCCCTATTTACTGGGATGTCAGCTTTAGTCTGTAAGCATGGGGAAGGTATACATGGGAAACGGATACCAGAGAAAACTGTAGTAAATGGAGTACAGAGAAACAAGAACTTCCTAAAATCCTTGTAGCAGCATCTTTGACTTCCAGGGTTCACAAAATAGTGTACAAACAAGTATGTTCTGGTTTTGTGGAATACTGAACTGCTTATGTTAATTTTTTTTCTCAATAGATAATTAAACTACCACAGGATTCAGATAAGCAAAATAAGCGTGATGTGCACCATTATCTCCCACCTGAACTTCTCATGTGTTCAAGTGTTGCCGAGAAGAATGGTGTCTCACAGAAAGTTGAACAGTCTGGACCTCAAGGTGATGGAGTCAACCTTTCATGGTTATATTCAGGCTTTCACTGGAGCAACCCATAGTTTCATTTCAGTGTTGGCTAGTCATTATTGTTCTTGTTAAGTTAGATTTTCCTCATTCAGTTATTGGTCCAACATGTGTTATAGCAGGAATACTGTGATTCTTTTTATTAATATTGCTTAATTTTTGTTTTCAGTTTTGAATAATTTAAGCCAGCTCATTGCTGAGGATGAAACTTGCCATGCTGGCTTCTTTCTGAGGCTGAATAATGCTTGGAAAGTCGCAGCAATAACAGTACAGCTGCTTACAACACCAAGCTTGCAGGAAGAAATAAAAAAGAGAAGATACCTTTTTTGTCTAATTATTTCTGGAAGAACTCTAGCACCTCCCTGGGCTAGAACAGGGACTTCAAATTTGGCAGGGAGATAGTTGTGGCATCAGAGGCATGCTTAATGCTGCTCCTATGAAATCCCATTAAGATTCAATCAAGTGGCAACCCATAAGAAAGAGAAATGATCATTTGCTTATGTGCAGGAGACCTCCCTAGAAGATCTCTTTAAAAATCTCTGAATATTACTTTTAGACTGAGCATCCTCCCTGGCCTCCTTGGGTCTCCTGATGTAGCTACATTGAAGACATAATTGACCATATTGCAATGGACTTAGAAATCACTCCTCTTCTGTCAAAAATCCATGAATGAGAAGAATGGCAGGGTACCGCCATTGCTTTTTCTTTTCAGCATGTGGAATCTGCCTGCCATGGACAAAAAGAATTCATTTTTGGTATATATATTCCTATATTCCCTCTTGTTTAATGAACAGAAGAATGCAGCCAACCCACTGGTTGTAGTGTCTGTGTGAATATTATGTGCAGATCTGAAACCGAGATTTAGTTCTCCAGGACACAGGTTCCTCAGGCATCTGAGAACAGCACAGCGATGCACTGTAGAAGACACAGGAGGAGAAAGAGGAGGACATTAGAAGGAAAGAGAGGAGATAAGCAATAAGCATTTAGCATGGCGAATGGGCAGCTCAGGTTGGAAGTATAGCATGAAAAGAGGCCAGTAGAAGTATTTTTCAGACAGTGGGTGGTGGTTTAAGAGATAAAGAAAACGAGGCTTGCCCTGTGACACTTTTAGGCTAAGCAGCAACTGCACCGTGATCAAAAGGTTTCTACATAACCGCCCTGATACCAGAAGTGCTAAAAGCGTAAACATAGAGTGTACTGAGGAGTAAGGTCCTTCTTGTTGCCATATATTTTCTACATATCTGCTAAGGTGCTTCTAGACGCAGCACAAAACCATGAATAGCAGATCCAAAAGGTGGAGTTGCAGCCAATTTTTCTCAACAGTGAAGAGTTATGGACAAGCTCTTAATAAATCAAACTTGTTCTTACTGTTTTTTTGGTTCTACCATCAGTCTTCGTATGCACACAGACACACACATACACATAGAGGCTGCAACTAAATAGGTCACACTTCTGGAAACAAACAGAAAAACATGTGATACTCAGTTTGAGAAGTTCAGAAAGATGTATTTATAAGAACTGAGAAAGAGCATTAATGTATGTCCTGTTTTACATGCAGACCTCTGAAATATGCTGATAATCTGATCATGGAAGATCTGCAATTTCCATGCCAAAAAGATTTGCACTAACAAAATTTCTAAAAGTAATTTTTGATATTGTTTATATTTATTTATTTTTCTTGGAGCCTTCTTTAAAGATATTATTAGCTGCTAATATCCCCCATGGGTTTGTTTTTTAATGTATCTATGCAGTGCTACAGTATGCTATTTCTGCTGGTGATATGTTGCTAAGAGATTTAATAATGGGTAAACAAACACAACATGTGGTAATCCATTTCAAATTAAAAGTTTATTAAACGCTAGCTTGATGACTTTCTGGCTATTTACAATTAAAGGAGTGAACCTTAGGGAACTGGAGATCACGTGGTGAAAATCACGACTTCACCATTTCCAACAGAAAAATGTGTTTATGATCTGTGGCAAGCTGTTGCACATTGATATGCTCTATAAAGACTATATTATATCTGTTAAACCACCAAAAGCAGGGGGAAGAAAAGCTCTGTTAAAGTGACATTAAGGTTGAGACACAAACCAGAGAAAGCAAGAACAGTCTAAATGAAGACTGGTGCTCTGTAACTCGCTCCACTGCAGTAGTCTAAATAGTGAGTGATCTTACATATCGATACCATATGTGGTGCTGCAACGTATAAGCAGAATGGAGCAGGTCAGGAGATGGTGTTTTAACGTTCACTTTAAATTTGTCCTTGTTTCAGAAGTTTAAGACAGAACCTTCATATTAGTTCCATTAATTCCAGGCTACATTATTCTTTTAAACCACTGCTCTGTGTTGGGCTAGGTATGGCTCTTTGCTGCTGCACAGGATCTTTCTTCCAGAGTATAATGCAGGGGAATGCAACCTAATACCTCCTGTTCTACCTCCTTTGTAGGTGACAAATGCACATTATCAGATCCAGTGTGTCTTTTATTCCAAACTGTATCTTTGAAGTGGTATTCCATGAGAGGTTCATGGAAGAAGACAGCTTCTGCTTTCACAAACACCATCCTTTGCTTTTTCGAAGAAAAGCCTTTGTTGTTGATCTGTTGCCCCATTAAGTGATCAACAGTCCTTGTCAATAAATAAATGACAGTTTCTCTGTGGAGTTCATTGTAGTGTGGAGGGTGGTAACAACTCTAATAGAAATAGCATAGGTAGGAAAATTTGTAGCTACCAAAAATGTTGCCTCAATATGCTTGGATCTATGTAACCCGGTCTTCTAAACGCATGAAAACTTCAGAAATGTGACTCTTCGTATAAAACACTAGATATAAAAATTCTTCAAGAGAGCACTCTTTCTCACTGTGAAATTCACAGCAAGATCCCTTTTGACTTCAGTGTCCATAGAAGACACATGTGCAAAATGTCAGTGTGACTCAGTCTTTTGAAAGTGGCAGCTCTTTCATCCTCAAAAACGTAGCTGGACAGCACTTGTATTTTTAAGTCAGGCTCATTTGGGAAGTGTCACTCTGCACTTGTTGGGAACATTCTTCCAAATGCTTGCTCTTCTGTCTGTGCCGCTCCTCTGACCTGAATGCAAACACCTATTTTTGCCCGTCAGAAATGGTGATCAAATAAAATAAGCAAGTAGAAAACCAGGGATGTTTTTATTCTCTGTAGTTTGTAGAACCAAAAGAAAACCTTTTTCATTCTAGTGACTCACTCATACCTCTCTAATATTGGCCAGTTTGGAGTTCTGAAGTTATGGTCAGCACTGTTCTAGCATATAATGGTATGCACTCAAGACCTAAAAAGGATGCTTACAAGGGAGAAGGTGAAAGAGTGGCTGAGGAGGATTAAGACACTGAAACAGTAATATTTTTAGTGCAAAGCTGTGTTCAGTTTTTAGTCAAATTACAGCAGAAGTCACTACCTCTACCTAAATATTCATGGCCAATGGTACATCTTTTTAAGCAGAAGTTAGCCCAAGCACTACTGTGTGAAATCAAGAGGAGAGGTGTTACCGGCCAAGATTTTCAGGGAAAGTGTTCAAAGGTAGCCAGGCTACTTTGGTCCTAGCAGCAGGATGATCTTGCTATAGTGGAGCTGTGACACAGGCTACATTAGCCTGTGTACAGGGTTGTATTAGCATGACTACGCTGCTCCCAGTATCTGGGCTAGCAGAGGTGTTTGTTTTCCCTGCTTTGCCAGGCAGATTTGGCATGTGCAGAGACTCCCACTACCTCAGCTATCTTTGGACTAAACACCTACATGCAGGTTTTTCTATGTGTCTGTAACATTTTCTTTCCAGAAAGTCTGCTTGTCCTTCATTCCCCTGTGCACTGCTATACTTTGGGAGCGTAAAAAAATAATACTTAGCTGTTTGAGTATGGTTTTAGAGGACACTTATTTTCTTCCAATGAACAAATAGCTCATTTTTTTCCAGAACTTGATTTTTACCTCCCCTACAAGGTCTGCTGTCTAACAGCAGCACATGTGGCTCACATGCCCCATGTATCAACCAGAAGAAAAGTTAAAGCAGCTGAATTTTTTTCAGTTCCCAAACTATGAGCTTATAACGGAAATAAATATCATACAGGATCATTTTCAGGTATACGATTTATCTGGTTACTGTACGATTTAGAGCATTTTTTGGTCTCTTTGCCTTCCTGGCTGTAAAAAATAAGATAGGTCTGTACCATTTGGTGTTGGCAGTCCTTGAAACTTGCCGGAGTTGTAAAGCTTTAAACAGTTGCGCAGGTCTTTAATTGTAAATTAGTTTTGACAAGACTGCTAGGCAAAGGCCTGGCCCATCCCGTCGTGATGCTAGCCGACAACCCCTTACTGCTCCTGGAGCAAGAAAACATGTGGAAGGAATTGTTCTTTTACATTTCACAGCTTGTCATTTCCTCTGCAGGGCAACCTCTGACCTCCCCAAAAGATCCTGACACCCATAAGGGAAGTATTCCCACTGTTGTAAAGGAAGTGGAAAAGCAGTTTAATGCGGCGAAAGGAGGAGAAGCGTGTGTGTCAGAAGAAGCTGGGAGGAAAAGAGAAGAGCTTAAAGTGCTTCCAGCAGGTTAGGACTTTTATTGCGTTATTTAATTTACTGAAAGTTTGCAAATAGATCTGCTTGGCATGTGTGTAAATACCCTCAACTCCCTTCCCCCTCGCTCTGCGATATCATCTCATCATTATTTCACTAAGCAAAGGAAGCCAAGGAAGAGTTTAAATAAATTGTGAGGGATCAAAAGCAGCTTAGGTGAAAAAGGTACAGAAGTGGTGGGCTCCTCTGTCTAAAAAGTATTAGTAGGCCAAATGTGTTAGTAATTACAAGGTGTGTGTGGAGTGCACTGACAACATTAGATTACGGCTGGTGTTTCTGTGACATTTTTACATCCTTTCATTTTATTTGGTCATTTATATCCACGGATCACAACATGTTGTTCTTAGCTGCTTGGGAAGTACTTTTTCTTCCTGCAGCATGTTAATAGCAATATCCTTTGTTAATTGTGCTGAGCTAAATGACATAAGAGCGCCTGTCTGTATTAACATCAGGTAGCATTTTCTTCTGGGGTGTGGAATTTGTTTTGAAGACAAAGCTTTACCATTCGCCCTGTTTTGTTTTGGTTTTGTTTTGAATCCCAGGTAAAACGTACAGGTCTGAGAACTGAGTAACACAACCCCTAGGTCCTATTCTAAACTCAGATACCACCATGGTGGCCAGAGGCAGGTTTGCCACAGGATAGGGGTCTGATGGTACTGAGGCTATAGACAGACATCCCTGCTTAACAGCCTGGGTAGTGAATTGTGCTCTCTGTTCCACAGTAGGAAAATGGCTGTGGAGGCATAGAAACCGCTGCTATGCATGCTGTCCTTCGTGTTTGCACCCACGCACATGTCCTGGGTGCCAGCCAGTCCTCCCAGTTACAGTACAGGTGGTTAGGATAAATAGGTAGTTTGAGTGGCTGAGGTAGTGGAGAGGACATGGGGAGCTGACCTGAGATCTACAGTCATTCCCAGCACTCGTGACTCTCCCACCCTCTACAAACAAGGCAAGGGTCAGCTTTCATTTTAGGGAAGGGATGATTCTCATGCCTTTGGTGCATAGAAAGCACTGAAAGTGCAGGAAAGAATAAATTAAATTCTCCTTTTGAAGGGAAACAGTGACTCTCCTTCTGTACCAGGAGGCTATAATAAGTTATGTTAGACATTGAACTGAAAAATATTAGGTAAGAGATAGCTACCTGAGGTCTGATAGCTACCTCTTATCTCTGTAAACAGTAGTTTGTAGTTGTCTTCAAGTCTGTGGGCTCCCCAGAATTTTTCTGTAGAATTGCAGATGCTGATTTAAAGCTAACTGGCACACCAGCTTTCCTTTTACAGCAACCCATGAAATATAGATAAAAAACCATTTCTTTGGAGATGTCCTCCTCTATTGACTGCCCAGGATGGCTATGCACCTGCTATTATAAGTACATTTGTTGAATATCTCATGTTAAGCAGGTATAAATAGAGGTAGGAGCTAGCATAGCATTGCTCAGTCAGGATTCATAAGCACTGAGCATGGATGTTGACCATCACAGATGAGTAAAAAGTAGAATACAGAGATGGTGTCAATTTTTGTTAAATGGTGTTGGTGACAAAAGGTTAAGCATGTTGCAGAAAGTAATAAAGTAATAAAAATTTCCCAGTCTTTCAAGGGTTCTCAATACACCGACTAATAAGACCAATGCTTCATTAACATGTCTTTTCTAGATGTTTGTCCTTCCAAGAATGTTATCACAGCCCTAGCTTAGAACTTTTTTCCAACTTTTACGTTAGTGGAATCTACTTTGAAGTTAATTTAATTAATTTGCTCAACATTCTTGTGCAAAGCAGCTTAGAATACTTACAGTTTTTAAAATATAAGTAACCTGCATGAACAAAAGTTGTTTTAAATAACATTTAATGGTATTTGACATTTGCTTTCGGCTGCTTTTTAAATTCTTTGCTGATTTCTTTTCCTTGCCAATGTTTGGATGCTTCCATCTTTAGAATGTATGTCTCAAACCCCAATTATTAGTTGTGCAGGTAGACAGCTATTCCTTCTCCCCTCTTTCCACCCTACCCCCATCACTAATGCTTATCTAGGTGTAAAACTACCAAGTTGAATTTTTATCCAAATTAGTTATGTGGAGTTTGGCTGAGATCTGATGCCAAACAAAGTACTTTAGAGCCCGTATTTTCAATTCAAGGGTGTCTCTTACAAATACACTGAAACAATGTGATTGCAGAATTGGCCTGATTTTGAGAGGTACGGAATTACTACAATTTTTATCGAAGCAAGGTTAGATTCAAAAGGTATTGTTTTGTATCATCAGAGGATCTGACTCAATACATTCAAAGAGAAAATGCTGTAATCTACTAAGGATACCAAAATCTACTGAGGATTTTAGAAAGGGGTCTTGTATTAAAGGGAGTCTACCTGAATACAAACAGACCTCCAAAAGCATCCATGGATTTGAATTAGGTGAAAATTTTTTTAGCTTATCTTTATTCATACGACAACAGAAGTTTTTCGTGATGAGTTAAATTTCTGATACCTGCTAAAACTATTACATGTTAATTTAATGCAAAACTTGGGTTTCAGAAGGCACTTTTGTAAAGCACAGGTTTTCTGTGACGGAATGCTGTCAGTAATGTAACCACTATACTCAATATCTGCACTCAGAACTAGGGAGGGAAAGAAGCCTCATTTTGAAATCCCCAGATAATTTCTGCAGAGCCACATATAAACTAGGATTTATAGTGTATCTGGTGCTTAAACTGGAGTTTCAGCAATGCCTACATTTTCTTCCCCACCAACAGTCATCCCAGCAGGCAACTGGTCCCCACCTTCCTCTCATATGAAGCTTGATTTCTTTTTTCAAAACCCCTAGTTATGCACGTACTACAGTAAAAACCCTGAAAACATGTAAAATATTTCTTGTAAATATTGTTAGTCAACCTGTTATAAGCAGCTTGCATTCTGCCCATTTTTGGGGTTTGATACCACTTCTGTTTTTCCTTCAACCCTCTGCTCTATAACTGTTCTATGGCACACCCAGGACAAATTTTTAGCCCCTGATTTTCAAACCTACCAGCTCAGAAAGAGTGTCTCATTCAAGGTCTGTCTTCTAAAATAAACTGAATATTGAAAATGGAATATTAATTATTGATCATGTTTAAGATCTTAAATTCAAAACCCGCTCTGCATCTGTGAAGAAAAGCGGGGAAGTGAATTGTGTCCTTTCGTGACATCTAAAAACGTTTCTGTCTGAACAAGGCTTCAGAATAACACCTAAGCAGATGGCATCAGGCTAACTGAGGAGTTAGTACACTAGCAGATAACACTCAGAAATTTATTCAGAACGTATTAAGGTGTCCCCTCGTATGAAAAAACCAAACACAGAGACAATTTCATTCTAATTTTATCATTACCTTTGGAGGCAAAGTTTTTCATTTATTCAAATATGCTTGTATAGGTGAAAAATGGTTTTGTTGAGAGGATTACATTTATGCTCGCAGCCACTTTTGAAAAAATTTCATGAAAATTGGTGAGTTTTCCTTGCAATATTTCTCATTATACTGCAATGAGATTCTTCTCCTTTTGACATGCTGTTTGCATCGACCTAACAGTCTTGAGCAGATGCAAAAATAATTACCTAAACCAAAAACCCTAAACCTATTCTCATTGGTAGTTCCTCATGGGTGCCACTTTAAAGGGAGCAAAGTGATGTTTTAAAATGAAGATTGCTTGCCCTTCATCTTTTTCTACAGGTACAGCCTCAGAGGCAGAGCCTCAGACAGCTGAACTTTCTTTTTCTTTGCTGGCCTTTTCCTCCTCTGAGCATGGCTGTATAGAGGATTGGGTTGATTCTTGCAGATAGGATGAAATTCAGCTCCTGCTTACAGTTGTGCAATCCACGTAACCCAAACTCTTCTCTTTTCTGACTCTTAGCACACTGTTTGATTTCCCATGGGCTGGGGTATTACTAGGGAGGGTGTCCAGATAGTATTCTCCTGTTATTTTCTGTTTTCCTGCTGTAATTAACAAAGCTGGTGATTTCTTTGCCACCTGCTGCCCCGGTCATGGATGGCACCACTCTAAAATCCTTTTCTCCTGACTGAAAGACAGGTTGCAGGCATCAGAAGGGAGCACAATTCATCCTTCTCAACTTTGCCTCCATAGAAGGCAGATGTATTTCCCCCTAAACCAATTTGAAGTAATTTCCTAGCCATGCTGTTTCTTTTTGTCCATGTTTTTAAAAACCTTTTAAACTTCTTCCCCCCCCCCCCAAAATATTTCATGGTATCAGCTCTATATGCAGCTCCTGAAAGCTTCACATCACAGAGACTGTTTCCCACCACTCTGTAATCCCCGTTCACAAGGGGTGTATCTACATTTCTGTTTAGGTTTTTAGGTCGCTTCTGAAGTGAATGCCTGCCCCAGTTTCTGCTCTCTGGTTTGCATTGCAGTTGGAGGACGAGCACTGGACTCCTCTAGGGTGAAGCTATGTAACAGGACGCTCTTTAGATGTGTGTATCGGGTACTAATGGGGCGTCAATTCCCAGGACCAGACTAGAGCTAGTCTCTCATAAACTCTTCAACACAGAGTGGGGTCCCCAGTGTTTAATTGTGTCCTCTGAATCACTGGTTTCATTCTATGGATCCGCTCCTCTTGCACCACAGTACTTGTTACAAAAGACCTAACCAGAGAGGGTGGTGGGAAAAAAAATGCCACCCATTTTTTCCTATTTGTCTTATACAAATATACAGCATTAAAACCTGATCACAGATTTATAGCATTGTATTAAGAATTTTATTGTCTTTTCCAGGGTCTGATGTAATCACATTTTCCTACTCTTATGCATATGTTTGTTGACTTCCAAATAAACCTATTAACAGAGAATTTACACTTGCCATTTTACCTTTATCATAGCTACGATACCTGTCTTTGATCATTCTTACTCAGTGTTATTTTCTCCTCCTCAAATTGTTCATTTTTATCGTGAATGATATTATGTTCCCCTGTCAGGGAACAAAATGTATTTTGAGTCAATTTACTAAAATAGTCTCTGCTAAGTGCTATATCTGGACAAAGTTGACACCTTTGACATTTTCTAAAATGGCAAAAATAACAGTATTTAAGGTATGATTTATGGGTACTGTATGTCAAAGGAATTTCTATTTTATTACGGTTTCTGATACAGCCATCCGAACTCCTTCAGTGAATAAATTGCTGATAACGCAGCTAATTAATGGTTTATTAGGTTTCTGTGGTCAATTATAACAAGTTATAAAAAAGTAAAATGCAATTTAATAATAAAGAACCGTGTGATTCTTGTTTCTTTTTCAGCACTGCTTTGTTTTGTGCGTGTGGAAGAAACAATTTCTACATAGCTCAGTTTTATAAGACACGTTTCCCCCCACTAACTAAGAGCAACTCCTATGATTAAAAAGTAGAATGGAGTCTTTAAATGTCTTTCTGATTGCTGGCCTCTATTAAAAACTTCTTAAAATAATAGATAGGTTTAATTCCTCAAGCCAAAGAAAAATTATATCATCTTAAGTATTTTCCATATTTATTATATTGATGAGACTTGGCTGCACAGAAAAAAAAGGAAGCAAAAGCTCTTGTATTGCAAGTTTTAAATGTACCAGGCTAAGGTTTACTTAATTAGAACCTCCAGGCAATAAAGGAGCCCTTTTTTAAATTCTGTGAATCTTAATATGCTAAATAATGCAAAGCTTCAACTCTTCAAGCATGAGACACACATCTGGCAGCTTAACATTTAAATTACAGAAAAAAAACCACTTCAGTAGTAATTTTCATGAAGAAAAGAATGGGAAATGTATTACAACTAAATTTAATTTCTTTTTAGATTTTTCATCCTGTCTAATTGCAAGCATTTGCCATCTTCTCCTTTATTTATTTATTTTCATACAGATTTTTCTGTACTTTTTATTGATCTTTAATTTGAGCAGCTTCTTACTGTTACAGCGATTGAAGAATTACCTTGTGTTTTTGCTTAGCAAAAATTGTTCAGAGAAATCTATGAAGAATTAAAGTAATGAGCTCACTGGTATAGAAAGAAAAGAGCATTCAGAGCCTTACAAATAAAATATAAAAAGAGCACGTCATGATTAAATAACAAACTTGAGTTCCTTCTCCCTCCTATTTCTTAAATGTAGAATACTATTGTTCTCTTTATTCTTTTTATTGTGCCTTTTTTTTTCTTTTTGCCAAGGTAATTAATGCTTTATTAATTTGTCTCCAAAAAGATTGTCAAAGTCTTCATTATTTCTAGCAAAGCTATTTGGAAACCCATTTGAGTGAGCCAAAATTAAAAAAAAAACCCACAAAACAGAACAACAAAAAACCTCACAGGAACCATATTTACAAAGGTAACTTTATATTTTAATATGTGTTTATGGGTTCATACACGAATCACATAAACGGAATATGTGGAGACAGTTTGAACTGCTTATACTGCATGTGTGCACACACGTGACATACCCAGCAGCTGTATTTATGCAGTTTCACTGATTTCAGCAGACCTCTTCTTTTACCCCAGATGAAGTAAATTCCTGTATATACCTCATCCACTATGAGTTCTCAGCATATATACACCTATACCTGCGCATATATAGAGAAAGTAGGAAGTAGAAAGATATCCATAGGTACATACACAAATACAGAGGCTCAAAGCTGTGACACTGTATACGTGCATATCGTATATCTACAGCGCTAATAACTAAGAGCAGATCCTGACTGTACACCTGACTTTTACTGAGGGGAAGTGGAAGTAACAGAAACAAAATAGTGAAATAATCATTAAGTATGTTTTTGGCTTATCCTCCATGAGCTGTACATTAAGAAGTGTAATACAGACCTTTGTTTCCATTGCACCACTGCTTCCTGGGATGTGGGAGTATATTTTTGTTTACTCCAGAGGTCACCACTTCTCAGGAGTTCGAGGCACACACTACTTGAGCAAACATTGCTTAGAAAATACGAGCACTTTGGATCCCTGTGCCTTATTCTCGATCCAAATCTATGTCCATACAAGAAAACAAGCTTCTTTCTCTTTCCTGAAGAACACATCCTGGGGTGTTTTAAATACCCTTCACTGTCATTCTTCTTGTGTCTGTTATTTCTTTATTTCTACTTTTTTCCCCTGCTTCATTTTTATAGAGTTATTATTTGCACCACCACAGTATCTGAGTTTTTCTCTGTATTTGTCATCCTAAGAGTTCTGGAAGGTAGGAGAGAACTAAACACCTATTTATAACCAGGACGGAGGGGAAAAATTGACCTGCCTGGAGTCACACAAGATCTTGGTGGGAGAGGGAACAAAACCTGGCTCCTTCCTTTCCAGAGCTTTGTGTTCTGCACTGATATACAAATACATTTTTTTTTTTTTCTTACAGAGGATGAGTTTTACCAAGATTGCTGTGGCAGTGCAAAAGAGCGCTGTGGCAGTGTGGAAGAGCACTGTGGCTCATTTCAGCTGAAGGAAGGCCAGGGAGGACATCACAAGGTACTGGCCTTGGTCTGAATGTTGCCGTCTTCCCTAAAGCACATGGTGAAGCCATTGGAGTTTCTACCTGTCCCATTTAGGAATGATTTGTGGGCTTGCTTCTTGTTGTTGTGTTTCTTTAATCTATCACTCTGAGTTTTATTATAGCTATCATAAGGCTTCACATGGCCAGGAGTATTGCTGTCTCCTGCATAGATAGGGAGCTAATCTCTCCAGCAAAGGAATTTGAAAGGAGTAGTAGGAAAGACCATCCAGTAACCAGACAACAGCAGCTTGATCAAGGCTGCACTGCAGCATGATATTATCTCAGCAATGTTTAAACTCAAGACAGATTTCCTATGCGTCTATAACCTTCAAGCTCTCATGTCCTTGTGCAGAAGACCCTTACCATTAGATACTTTTAGTATCCTTGTCCGTAGTATCTTGGTCAAGGACATAATCTGTGAAAAAATATTGTCTCATTAGTACAAGTTAACATGAAATCACACCTACATCATGGCAACACTTTCTGGGTGAGATACTACTGGAACTTTCCAATTTAATATAAGTCCTGAGAAATAAGACACAAAGAAGACTGTATTCCTGAGAATTCTTCTACACGCATTATCTGTTCTAAATTACGTATTTTCCAATGAAGGATGCAATTTTTTCTCTGCAAGTGTTGCTCCTTTTCCTTCCTTAGATCAGCATGACTGCAGTGAACTATAACTGCAAACATGAATATTCAAATTAATCGTGCTGGCAATTTGTCTCACCCTGTTCTAGATGTACTCTGAAATATTTTTAATGCTTTTAATTTTCCACGGAAAAAAGTCATCACGGTACTCAGAGTAGTCACAAACTTGTGTACTATATGTTTATACCTATACGTGTACTATGGCACAAATACCTAATAGCTGGGAATTATTATTGCAACTTTGACTTCAGCAGTGTGATGATCTACATATAAATATCTATGAGCAAAACCAGATTGGCCAACTGGAAATTCCCTCCATTTTAAATGACTAAGTTTTCAAGTGATTTACTTCTTCAGGGAGGTAAGGGTAACTTGGAGAAGCCAGAGTTATATATAAACATAACTGCAGACTGATGTGTGCATGCGTGTGTGTGTAGCCTTATACCTAACAGGAAGACCGATTTAAGCACTCATGGAGTGGGTGTAATGGCCAAAGCAACCCAACCCATGGGAGTGGTAGAGTGAAATTCATTTCCTACAATCCCATAATAGCACATTGCCTTTGAACAAAGTGCCATGCTCTTATAGGAACCTCAGTTGTGGGTGGCTCTCAAAGCCACATTAAAGTGACCTGGTTTCAGTAAGGTGCGTAAGCCCATGGGTAATTCAGCACTGTCTAGTCCCTTTGGACTCAGTGGAATGACTCACGAGCTTACAGTTATTGACATGTTTAAATAGATTTCTGAACTGAGCCTCTTACGAGAATACTTCTGCACAAAAGAAATGTGAGCATGGGAAATCTCCTTTCAAAGGTTGTAAGAGCCCCTCTTTTTTAATGGGATGACTGAACCCTAATGTTCAGAGAGATCCTTGTTTTGGCATGTTCAAGATTTAAACGCTTGGTTTGAATTATGTTATTTGGGCCTATTTGTATCTCTGGAACTGAAACCATCTTCTCAAATAATTTTGCCCTACAATCATGTATTGGAAACAATTACAAACTAATGAAAGAACAGACTTAAGGCAGAAGACCTAAGTTCACGTAGTGGATTATTCTCTTCAGCCGTTCTTTTTCTTTTTGTAAATAGATTTATTTTTTTTTTTTTTTTGTCACAAAAGCAAACAGAAAGACCTTTGGGTCTGACCTCACTTTTTTGGGTAATATAGGATTTACCAGCAAAACCAAAAGTGTTAGTTCTTTGCCCCCCCAACCCCAAATTCATCTATGCTAAGGAGCTGCAGGTAGTCTCCCACTGAGTATCTTTTGAGTGATGTGCATTAATGACAACTTAGTTTTTATTGCAGTGAATGTGCACACCATTGCATGTATTCAGGGTATTGAATGGTGGCTATGAAGGACACAATGCTCCCAGTCAGTGACTTCTGAGAGAAGTAAAATATATCTTGTGGCTATAGTCCCATCCTCGTGCAGATGCCTGAGCTTCTGCTTTTGTACTTCAGACAAGTTCAAGCACGGTGTCAGACAAATTCACTCATAATACTCTTTAACACTTTTGGTATTTATTGCTTAAAAACTGTTTTTATATCTACTTTGCACAGGGATAGTTTCATGGAGACAATGCCAGTGCATGCAAGGTACTTTGCACACACTACCTACTATGAAAACTTGACTTTTTCTAGGGAATTAAGTTGGGCAGTCATGTGGCTAGGTGAAATGCAATGCTATCAGTAGCTGCCTGGTCTTAGTATTTGAAAACAGCTTTGAGCATATTACCCAATTCTACTGTGCCTTAACTATTCATGTTTACATAGAACCGCTCTTTGACAATATATTCCATCGCTTGTGGCAGCTTTTCCAATGGCCGCTGTGTATCGTGTTTACTGATAACCATATTTAGCATTATGCAGGTATGGATATGAACCTCTGTTATGTCCATGAGCCTTAAATTAAAATTCAAAATATCGATTAGGTCTATGTAATCCAAGCTTCAGAATACAAATTTGCCTTTTAGAGCAAAATGGTTTACCAAGTTAAAAAATGAAAAAATCTTTGTAGTTTTCATAATTAGCAGTGATGTGACTACATCTAATGCCAACGCTATGTTCCCTGGAAACTCTGAGATTTTTTAAGATCTACAGACTGAACTTGGGTGTTTTGATCGTTACAAATTTCATAAATGCAGAAGTCAAAAAGGACCTTAAATCATTTAGGTTAACTTCTAGTATAGCCTAGAAAATTTCAACCGCTTGCTCCATAAAATTGGCATCAAGGGATGGAGAACTAAAATTTCCCTTTGCGGTTACCTCTAAACAGTATATTTTCCACCTCCCTGTCTGAAAGAAAGAAAGTAAGGGAGTCCTGTCTCTAGTTTGGACATAACTAGTTTTAACTTCCATCCCTTTGTTCTCCCTAGGTTTGTTCACTAAATGTTAACAAACCTTCTACAGAGTTTGGTATTGTGCCTAGGAAGGTATTAATAGATAGCTTAATGAAGTCACCTGCAGATGTCTGGTAAATTAAGACCTCATTGTGTCTCTTGGTGGAAGTGGTGTTTGAGTCTCTGTCCAGTGACAATAATGCTGAGTATGTGAGGAACCTGCCTGTCGCTCCAGAGAAAGGCAATGCCAGTGCTGAATGTTATTCCAGAGGTGAGCACAGATTAGGATTCTGTACTCTGTAGCTCAAGGAGTAGTTTAAATCAGCATAAACTGGCACCAGCATGGAAAGATGCAGTACTGTCCCTCTGCTCCCTTGTACTGGCACCAGTGCAGGGTGGCCTGGATCAGAATGGGTCCAGCTGAGAACTAACCCAGTTCATAAAAGGAAAAGAAAAGAGGCTAAACAGCATTAATTCCCTTCCCAGATCAGTTTCCTCCATATGTTTTGCTACGTGCATGTCCATATTTCTGTGCTGACTGAGTGCGGTGTGCAACACAGGAAAAAGCGAGCAGGTAGAGGAAGGCTGGGTGATGACTTCTGGTGTCAGCATGAGCTTATGCTTCCTTCAGAGGGTTTGTCAAACCACAACCTTATAGGAACATAAATCAATTCACTGAACAATGTGTGCTGTTCCAGGCCTCACAATTTAAGAAGGATGTGAAGGTCCTTGAATGTGTCCAGAGGAGGGCAACAAAGCTGGTGACAGGGCTGGAAGGCACATCTGTGAGGAGTGGCTACAGACTTTGGGCTTGTCTACTTTGGAGAGAAGGAGGCTGAGGGGCGACCTTGTTGCTCTCTACAGCTCGCTGAGGAGGGGAAGTGGAGAAGGTGGTGCTGAGCTCTTCTCCCTGGGATCCAGCGACAGGATGCATGGGAGTGGCTCAAAGCAGCGCTAGGGGAGGTGTAGACTGGACACAAGGAAGCATTTATTTAGCGAGAGGGTGGTCAAATGCTGGAACAGGCTTCCTAGAGAGGTGGTCGATGCCCGAGCCTGTCAGTGTTTAAGAGGCATTTCAACAATGCCCTTAATGTCATGCTTTAACTTAGCCCTGAACTGGTCAGGCAGTTGGACTAGATGATCATTGCAGGTTTCCAATTGAAATACCTTACTATTCAAACTTGGGTTGTTTTTTTATTTTATTTTTTATTTTTTTTATTTTTTTGCATTTAAAGATCACCTGGAATAACTCACCTGACCAATGTCATCAAGAAAAATCAGGTTCTGGGAATCATGCAATCCCAGAAGAAGGGAAGGCATCTGCAGAGAACAATTTTTACTTGGAGGAATTAGAGAAATATACTTTTTCTGTGTGGTAAGTAATCTCAGCATCAAATAGTTTCACAACCCAAAAGCATGCCTTGTTATTCTTGTATTATAGAGGTATTTATATTCAGATGAATGTTATTAGGCTGCAAAATCCAACACATAGGTTAACAATTACCTAAGCAATGTCAGTTTGTCCCCTCTGTATGATTCTGTTATGATTATGACATCATATGCTATTTTCCATAGAGATCATTTTTTTATGTGTGCATTATTTATTTCTGCAAGTATGAAGTATTTTTTAACTCTGCTTTCTGGTCGCTGTGGTCCCAGCCTTATTTACAACACACAGATCCTGCCTGGAATTCAGAATGACTGATTTCCTTGTACTTTCCTTCCCAATAGAACTTTACGAATAAGAGTTACTTTTTCTTTGCAAAATCATTGTGAAGTGTTGGAGGGGTGTTTTTCACCTTCATATATAGGGATATGAGGTAAGATATTTCTAGCACTTATAAGTAACCAAAGACTTGGTTTTTCTTTGAGTCGTTATTATTTTTGATTGAAGTACAGTAGAAAAAATTTGGAAGCATTTTTTGTTTGAGAATGCAATTTTGACATTGCTGTGCTGCGTTGAGAAGCTGTGTTAGGGGAAGAAATGAAAGAAGATTTCTAGCAAAATCCTCTCAGCTTTTTAAGAGTAATACACTACCTTTCTTGGATGTTACTTTAAATATTATTACTTTTCTCTGTTATAAAATACACATATTGGGAATAACTTAAAAAGAAAAAATAAAGTGAAATTAAAAAGTGCATCAAATGAAATCTTTTCATTTACTTATAATTATTTTTTCTGAGATTTCATCTTCAAGGTAATTGCAAAAGTTGGACAGTTATTTGTAATTAGTAGAAAACAATAAAGACCCAATCCTTCACTAAATTAGATGATCTGATAATCTTTCACATAGCTCTGTATTGTGTTTTGAATGTTCAAAACCCAGCTGTAATGTACATCTCTGGCACCTATTGTCTTCTGCAAATCAACCCCTAGAGTTTCAGATAAAGCATCCAGAAAATAAGCATCATAATAGGGTGGATGTCTGTGAAAATTTAGTTTTAAATTACTTCCTTATCAAAACATTTAAAAGCAGGATTATCTAATCAGGCAAGCCAAGTAGCCTTCAGCATCACTAGTCCTGTTGTTCCTTGCTCTCACTTGCCACATTCACTTGGTGCCTTTAAAGTTTGGCAGAAAGTTAGGTAAAGACCCTACAGACATAAAGTGCATTTTCACTATAGAAATCTGAACCCACCCCCAGAGGTGGTCAGCCCTGAGTACTGCAGGAGGCAGGAATCGAGTGGAAAAATAACACATAATCATACAATTAGACTGCCATAATTCTGCTGAATTAATTGTGGTTATTTTGGACAATCAAGGATTGCCTCATCCTGGCCATAATGCAAGAATAGATTTTAGAGTAGCAGTGTTCATCTAAATATCCTTGCCGACTCCCATTTTTTTACCTACCTCAATTTTCAAATTAAATTAACCAAATTATCATAAACCCTTTCTATCTCAAGGTGCTTGGTTTCTGTGGTGGTGAACTTCACTGTCTCATTTCCATGTCTTGCAGGGTTACTGTAATACAATTAACATTTAAAGTCAGCACTGATCCTTTATGCTCTTCGAAGTTGTTCAGCTTGAATATGTTGGGAAAGGGGCCCAAGTCCATCCTTCCTTAACGCTGAAGCACTGCTGGAGCACATACTGCTTTCTGGTCATGGTCCCTGGAGCAACCTGGCCCCAGGCTTTGAAGTCCATGCCCTCTGTGATTGCACAAGGTGCCCAGAGAAGCAGAGGGAGCAGGCACTTGTCTAAGCTGGCATGCACCTCGTTGTCTGATTTGTGGACCAAGAAGAAATGATGGTTCTTTCTTCCTTTTGCTTTTACCTTTCCTTTCCTTGTCCTTCCTTAGGAAGCCCAGTTGACTGGAGCCCCATGCAGGCAGGGGTGCTGGCTTTGCTAGGGTTCCCGTGGGGGGCAGAGGTATGCCTGAGCACAGTAAGCTACAAGGCATGCTTCATGGTAACTGTGCTGCCTGTCCTTCTGTGAAGGCAGCTGAGGCTAGTACTTTACTGTTTCAGTATGCCATTCCATTTACTGTCTCTGTTATCCTGTTTGAAATAAGGACCAGTGCTTGCTTTATTTACTTATTTGTTACCTGAAAGTCCCATGAGGTTAGGACAAAACAGAATTTAGAGAGCATTTCTTTGCTTTCTGTTTCACTTGTGGTAAAACATCATCTTTATCAGAATGAAAAAAAAAAAAAGAAAACAAATTACTCCACTCTTGGTCAAGTAATACAGATATAGATATTCCACTTAGCATGCCATGTAAAGAATGTGCCCTTGATTTTTTTTTTTTCCTAGACTTAATTCAGTTTTCCTGTGTGATTGAAGGAGTATCTGATACCTTTTAAGTTGTGAGCTCCATTTGTTACCATACCAGCATGATGTTTCTGTTGTTACTCGCATCTGTTGATCTCTTCTCCTTTCCTTCCCTCTTACTTTCCCCATCAAAGGGCATCAGCTTCTCTTTGTCTGTTTCCAGACCTTCCTCTTTGCTAGGATTGCTACCTTTTAAAAAATGCAATGCAAGATAATTAGCTACTACAAAAAATTTTAATAGGATTGTAGATCTGGGGGCAGCTTAGATCTCCATAAACTTCAGAGTTTTAGATGCTCCAAGATGCAATCTGAGCAATTTCCTTGATCTTTTATTGCAGCTGGTAAATCATTTATTGGCCTAGGTTATTTTACAAAATCCTCTTTAAAAACAAAATCCCATAAAATGTATTTATCATAAAATAGTGCACGACCAGCACTCTTCAAAGTTGTACACAACCTGTATTAATTAAAAGCTAGTGTTGTACTGTGACAATTTAAAAGTATCTACTCTGTCTCAGTCTGCCTCTTTTCTCCATTCTCTCTCCCCGCCTCTCCCTGTATTTTTTCCTCTTTTCTTTCCTCTCTCTCATCTTCTCTTTTCTTGTAGGGCTTGCCAATGGGGAGATTGGCGACTACAAGCAAAATATTCTTTTGTGATCACAAATATTTTTCTGATAATTATGATTTTTTTTTTTTTAGTTTCCATTGCTATAGCATGCTTGTCCTTTTCCATTCACATTAATTCGACAGTGGTGTCTCACATCCGTAGGCCATAGTCAAAGCTCCTTACAGTGGACATTATACACATATGGAATAAAAAGATCATTCTGGCTGCAGAAGCCTGCAGCCTTCAGCTTCGATCTTGCAGCCTAACCGAGTGACTTTTCCACTGTGTCCACATACACCCTTGCTGAAAGCAGCAGGCTTTTGCTTAGGTCCGGTGAATTGATGGTGAGGGGGATGAGTACAAAACATAAGATGAGAAAGAAGAGGTTAAGACAAGAGATGAATATGGTCACATACTACACGGAGGTGCACGCCACTGATGCGGTCAGCCGTGGTCACAGCCCCGTAGCTGCTGCTAAACAGCCACCAGGCGCTTTGCAAGTCTTCCTGGAGATCCAACCCCAGGACGTTGCCTCCCACCACCATGTCTTTGAACCTCCCTTCTCTCAGAAATTTGTGTTTCTGGAACTAAAAACCCGTGTAACCTGCAGCAGAACATGAATATTTTTAGTGGCTATTGACTAAAAAAGACAGGTAAAATCTATTACCTTGAGAGAGAAAATGTTTGTAGGAATTTTGACCCTTGCAGCCTAAAACCTGATGTCAGAAGCTTTCTAGCCCTGTTCTTCTGTTCCGTGAAACAAGCAAAAATTGAGGAAAAGATGTTCTTCATGGCTATTTTTCTCTATAAAATCAGATTTCCTGAAAATGCATTATAATACAGATCTGAGAAATAATTTCAGCACGTCAGCAATTTAACACTGATGTTTTTGCATAGTTTTGCAGGAGATAGGAAAAAATATATCAGGTTTCAAAACCTTTTATCTGTCTTTAAAAAAAATTTAAAAAAAGACATGAACACTTTCTGTGATCTAGGGATCTTCAAGCTTGAGTTGGAATATAAATAACGAACTAACAGTTTCAACCACCAACAATTTATCATCAAACGCAGCTCTTAAGGGTTAATATTACACAGTAACATAAAAGTAACGATCATCCTTTGTCTCCATGCAATTAGCTTTTTAACAACGTGCCTTTAGCTCATACCCAGGCTAAATGCTGCTTTGAAATATTTTCTCCTGAATTCCAAACGTGTTAAGCTGACTCTGGCCAGCTTCTGTAAAAATAATTTATTGTAGGGTGCTGCCTTTTGTGGGGGAATACCCAGCACCGCATGCAGCAGTGCCATGTGATGCGTAGCTTGGCTGCAGGATGGTCAGTGCAGCATCAGTGCAGAATCAGACAGCATCCTGAGACAGGAGATGAGACAGTGTCCCACTGCATGCAGGCATCAGTAAGAATTGAATCCTGCCTAGATTTATATCCCAGCTCTGAAATCCAAAGCAGGTGGGCCAGGCTTTTGCTCTCAATTGTAGCCATCAGAAGCAGATGCAGCCCCAGTCCAAGAGGAGTGTGGATAAGAAACAGCCTCTTGGCAGCATACGCCAGCCTGGGCAGGGGTGGAGGGGGTTGAAGACCCCTTTGCAACCTGCCTCTTCACCTGTAGCCTTTATGATTTTACCTGCTGGGTTTTTTTTGCCAAATCAGTGAGGACACTGAAGGGCCAGAAGAGTTAACTGTAAACAGCACAGTATAGTAAAGTTGTTTTTTAATAAAAACAATAAACTTTCCCTTTATAATACACATGTGATTTGACATTGAAATAAATGCAGATGCTTCTTTGCTTGTTGTATTCCCTGTTGTGCTTTCTAAGACACCTTCGCATATGGTTTGCCTCATTCCTGTGAAACTGCTTGTTGTTTATGTCATACAGACAGAACAGATTGAATTTACACCGAATAAGGAGGGTGATGAATTACACATTGGAGGAAAATCCTTATCTGAGTATTTAAAATTTGTTCAAAATTAGTGTTGCCTGTTTAAAAAGTTTCCTTGGATTCTCCCTTGAGCTCTTCTAAAGATTTCATTAAAATAAAAAAAAAGAATTCTGCGGCTGCCTATAAATGCAACCTTTTATTCAAATATGTAACATTTACCTAAAATCAAAGGTCAAATTTTACCAGTTTTTTATAGCTGTCTGTCCTAGTAGGATCTGCTTCATGCACTATATATAAAATATTGCCATTAAGAGTAGGCATTCAACTTTGTGAAAAGGAGACTAGCTCTTTATTGCTTGCTTTAAAAAGTGCTAATAATTGAAAAATTACTCTAAGAAACAATTTCTCAGTAACTTTTGATAGTCTACCTAAACCTTGTTTCATTTTTTTAATTCAATTTGAAGCAGAATATAGTTAATATTTTTCAAGATGGAGATTTAAAGGCAGGCCAAACTTTATCTCTTTGAGAAATCAGAAGTCCTACTGTTTTCTTTGAATGCCTTAAAATCTTCCACGTCTTTCCTAAAAATGCTTAAGCTTTGGCTGTGTGAGCACAGTGTGTCACCAGGATTGGTCCTGATTCTGTATTCTTTGAGGGAGTTTTGTTTTGTAGGCAAGTCATAGCAGGACACAGGTCATGGAGTTGGTTTTTTTTTTTCTGTTTTCATGTATTCGGGTGTCAGATCGATGTTTACCTTGGTGTATGTCCTCACTTCTTTGCAGACTGAAATTTTACAGCAGACTGGTACATATTTCTGTGGAGTTTTTGCTTTAGTCTTAGTTTTGTCAGGAATTTTTCTGTCACAGTAAAAGTTTACTTTTTGGAAACTTATCGTATGGACAAATCACTAAATATAGCTATGGCATCTTTCCTATTCCCTGTGATTTTTCTGAAGCTGCCTGTTGCTTCCTTTACTATATATTATAATTCATAGATGGGCAAAGTCCAATGAACTGCATACATTTAGAGAGACTGTATTTCTTTGCTGTCTTGTTCAGTTGCAGAATTATATTCCTGTACCAGTGCATTGTGGTAAAATAGTGCAAGTAAAAGGTGAATGAGAAATAAGGTGTATCTCCTGCTGATGATTCAGATGTAGAGGTGAAGACAGCGGGGCCAAACTGTTTGGAAACAAATTTGAAATCAACAAAAGGCGCAGGCATCTGGAGTCTGCTCCCTCTCTGTCCAAATTCAGGGCATGTAATTTAAGTGGCAGAACAACATAGATTTGCATATTCAGAGTTAATAAGGAATTTTTAAATCCTGGGAGGTGACTAGCAGATTAGACAATCAAAAGCATGGTTGCCTTCATGTCCTAGCTGGGCCAGAGAGAAAGCCAGGTATCTGTATTCATAATCTATAAATTCTGTCTTTGGTTCCTCCTGTAGTAGTCTGCTTAAATATTTTTAGCCAAGCTCACCTTCAGCAAGTTATGGACATTAGGGACCCATTCTAGCTACAACCCACTCATTTCCATGGATTATGCAATATTTAGTATTGCCTAAATTGCCTTCAGTTTCACCCCAATATTAGGATGTCTTAAATTATGTCAAAATTTTTCTAAACTGCTCGAAAAATAGGAAGTAATAATTTAAGGATTGGAAATACATGCAAAGGAAACCTAAGCCTGTATTCAGAACTGCCTTTTACAGGCGTCTTTTGCAAAGCCCTCCAATGCCTATGCACACGTTTGATTTTGCTGGAATTCAGTGTTGTTATGGTGTTAGGGGAACATTTACTATTGTGAGTACTTATGGACATCAGTGCAGTTATGCTCAACAATAATTTTATTTATATGTTCAAGATGAAGAAATGAGTTGGCAGCTGCTGCCCTTCTTCCCGCAGGTTCCAGACCTGCAGAACTCCACTAGCTGAGAGCTGGCCTCGAGCAATGGAGAGGAGAAATTAGGGACACAAATCACACAGTTGAGAGTAATCAGCGAGAGATCACTCAGTGAAGGTGCCAGGGAGATGTTTGTTTGGTCTTTTTTCTTTTTTCCCTTTTCTTTTTAATTTTTTCTTTTTTTTTTTTTTTTCTTTTTCTACTGGCTTCAATGTTCTTGAGCAGAGAGGAGTAGTAAGTTCAGTCCTTGAGCAACCTCAGTACAAAAATGAAGTTCTCCTAGAGATCCTGTCAAGGGACTTGTGTGGTTACTATATGATTATATGTGATGGAGCCAGAAGAGGTCCCTGGTGATGGAGCAATTCACAGTTTGACCTAGTCCTGTCTGGGAGAGCAGGTTTATAATTCCCTGCCAAAATGCTTTTCTCCCCACTCTCATTCTCCCCCTTAGTGAATTCCTATTCTGTAAAAGTGAAAGAAGATGGTTCAAATTTGGCAATAGTTAGGACAAAGCTGGGTATGATGACAGAATATGGCTATGATGCAGCTTTTTGACAGAAAACACTAGTTTCTCTTTTTAAATACTGGGAACATGGACTTTCCAGTCAACGATCAGCCTGGGCTCCCAAAGTTGTTGGAACCTTTGCTATGAGGGTAGTCAAAGTGCCTCCAAGAGACTACTGCCAGCATTGCTACTTCACAAGCTTTTCACACCATTCAGCCTTGATTCCTGCTCAGCACAAAAGCACTTTTTGGCATAGCTGAGTTGCTCTTTAGTTTATTCAGACTCATAGGAAGGTAGAAGACTTGGCAAGCTGGCTGTGAAGCATCGGGTAGAGAGAGATGTGGAGGTTGTTTGTCATTTAATACACATTTTGCTTTCATGAGCTAGAAAAGATGACATTACTGATGACTAGTGGTGAAAAGCAAAGCTATAAGTGTGCCATACACGGTCATCTCTAATGAATAGAATGAATAAAAATAATAAGTGCATTACATAGCTAACTGTCACATCTTCAGGGCACTACAGTAAATAAGTGGGAGTTATACATGTGCATTAGTAGCAAAATGGGTACCACACTTTGGAACCTATTGAGTACAGTGTGGAGAGAAAAATATGATAGATTGCTGCTTTTTATCTGTCACTGCTGTGGCACAGAAGCATAGACCATATGTATGTAAAATGACTTTGTTATTTCAGTAAATTCTCTAACTCTTTCTGTTGTAGCCTGTAGCAAAATGAATAAGTAGCTGAAGATCCTGGTGGGATAGTTCTGAATCTATCAGAATAAAATACCTCTGCAGAGGCATAATTATTATTAAATATACAGTGATGTGTGACAAAACAACCAGATAAGTTAGGAGGGTCTCTGCCCTTACAGGTTTACATTATAAACTGAGCCATTTTGCAAAGGGTAGGAACAAGAAGCTGTGAAAGTGCGCTGAAAAGAGCGGAAGCAGGAAAGTTTGGGCAAATATGGGCCTTGTAACTGGTGACATTTTCTTAGCTCAGAGGTGATTATAACTGTGTGGATGACTGTCAAAATCCTCCCCTCCATCACCTAGTGGGACCAATATTTCATAGTACGTATTTTGTCCTTGCTTTACGTGGAATGCAGTATCTCCCTCCCTGCCAATATCAAACTGGGACAGGGCAGAGATGACAAAGGTGAATAGGAAAGGATGGAGGGGATCTGTCATTTGCTTGATCTTGGATCCAAAAATCCAACCCCACCCGCAGGGATTCAGAGTCTGGTTATGGAATTCTGAATAAGCTGCAATCTGCCTGCCTTTTGATTTAAGAGGAAGTTCAGCAAACAAGGAATTTGCAGTAGCCATGCTTGAATGTTATGAAGGTGTGAATCACTTCTTGAGCACATCTTGAGCTTAGTTTTAAACAGACTAGGTATCTCTCTGGTGTACTTTGTCCTCGTAAGCTTCTTGCGCTGGTACCTGGATCTATCCCAGTTTTTGGTTTAGGTCTCTGCTGAGAGATAATGACTGGAAATATTCTAGATGTTTTGTTTTATGGGGTTCATAGTAATGACACTCCTGGTTCAGCCATTCTTGCAGCAGTACTGAATGCTGTGTCTTCCTCACAGTGTGCAGAGATGCCCTCTCTGACTGTTAATCCTCCAGTCTAAACAATTGCAGGGAAAGAGAGCTGGGGATGGAAAAAAGAAATCCCATTCCTTAATCAGTCCCATTACTCAGAAATAGAGGACAAGCTATTTTACAGAGCTTTTAACTAACTACTGATGTAATTTGTTCTGCATTGTTTGCCCATTAATCCAAAAATTACTGTTGCCTTTGAAGCTTGCTTTATATAGAGGAAACAATGCCACCCTTAACCATCATGTCTATCATTTTATGCTGGGTAACTGTCTGTTTGTATTTGCCTTGCATTTCGGTTAAATGTAGTACAGGGGCCTTCTAGCATCTTTGGTTGTTTGGTAAGTTATAGTATTTCAAAGTTGGAATAATTTCCATTTCAAAACATTGCATCATGATCCTCAGCTTCTAAAAGACACTTGGATGTACGTTCATGCCACAAGTATTCAGTTTAGCCTTAGGCGTGGCAGGAATTTTGGAGACAGAAAAGATTCTCTCATCTCTGGGTATGCCTTTCCCTCTCTGGCTTTAGCATACGTACATCTTATTTAGAGTTTGACCTACAAAATAGCAGAGGGTGAAAGACGCATATTCAGTCCGGTTCATCACATGACAAAGCATTCTGTGCTGTCCGTACATGTGTTATATAGGTAACTACACAAACCATTGGAAAATGGTCCCCAGTTTTTCTGGACTTAAATATAAGAGCCAGCACCTCCACTGTGGTAGTGCCTTTCTTATTCCTCGACTTTCGGCAAAAATATGATAAATGAAAGGTTTAGCAACCATATGCCTATATTTTTTTTTCAAGGCTGAAACTGAATAAACACTGAACTTACATATTTGAGGTCCCAAAAGAAGATCAATAGCCAGTCCTAGAAAAAAATGATGTCTTAGTGGCTTTAGATGGAAACATTCTTCCTTGGTATTATTAATCAGTCTCTAATAAATGAGCAGCCCAGATGTTAAGATCATGGCAGGACCCTTCAAATGGTGGCCCAAGGAGTGGCTTCATCCAGCATCTCAGTGGCTTCCAGCAATGCCTTGTGATTGCATATACCCAAAAGCTTAATGCCAGCTGTGCAGCAGTCACAGAGATGTGGCTCTGCAGTGTGCTGCCACTGATCTGCAGAGTCACAGGAGACTAAAAATCCTACTCTAGTTCATTGGTAAATTGGCTATTATTTTTAGTTAGTTCCCCAGGTGAACGCATCCATGCTATGCTAATAATCAGTCTGAATTAATTCTGGGAGAGAGTTTTCAAAGCAGCGTACAGCAGGCTGGTGTCCCCATGGCAGGTTCTCTCCTGTGCATTAGTGAGGGAATGTATTACATTAAAAGCTCTGTTTATTAGACTATCCTGTTTCTCTAAAGCGCTGAGTCCATTTAACCTACTGTGCTAGTTATTTTCCTAAAGATTTCCAGTCCTGTACTTCTTTAATAAAAACTAACAGTGGGAGAAAAGATGGGTGGATGGGAAATTCAGTGAAATCTGACTTGGGCAATATAAGAAATTCTCAGTTATGGAATCAAGTGACAAAAGAAGTAATATTTTTAGGCCTGGCCCCTACAGAACTGCAGCCATGTGGAATCTTCCCATTTTCCTCCACTGGGTTTTGGACCAGGCCCTGGAGATATGAGCCATATTTCAAGGCTTTATGATCATTTCTAACTTTGGAAACACTGCCAGGCTTCAGAATAGGGGCTGCATTCCACATGCACCAGGAGTAGCCTTTTCCCTACTTTGTGTAATGTTATAGGAACAATAAAAAATTCTTGCTACTGGGAACGTGAAGCTCCGTGGGACTTAGATGGGACCTGACATTTATACAGTTCATCACTACTGTAGATCAGGGAACGCTACTTTTAGCAAAGAATGCATATTCATTCTTTTTTGTTAACCTTTGCTTCAGTGCATTCATGACAAGATTGTATGGGTATGTAGCTGTGTTTTAACAGTTTTTTAATTTCAGTTGTTGCTTGAAGCACTATGCTGGAAATTAGACACTTTTAGTAGTTCAATTATTGTTGATTTATTCATACCTCTTGTAGATACAGTGAATGTAGTTACTATAGTAAGGTTATCTAGCTCTGAATGCCAAATGCCAAGTTTCAGAGCTTACATCTTGGCAACTGCAAGACTTATTGGCTTGGAATTTGTCATGCCAGCAGTACTGCCTTGTAGCATTTATTTCACAGATTTTCATTAAATGGGGGAAGACAAGAGAGAATAGTGCTACTAGTGACATCGCGCATCAAACTGTTTACTAACATTACAGGGAAATCAGCTCAAAATAATGTACTCCAGGCTTCATTCTGCCCTTTTCCTAGACTTCATTGGGAGAATAGCAGCATTGCACTAAATATAAAGATGTAAAAATGTTAATTGGGAAAAATGCTGTATTTAATATCACCCTTTTTGAAAAAAAAAAAGGGAAGCTTAGAACAGCAAAATAAACTAAAAATGCTGTATAATGCTTGAACTTTCATTAACTTTGTTCTAATTTCCCTTTCGGAGCAATGAGCCAGCAGAAACTTGCTTAAGTTCTACCAGCTTTAGCATCTGCTGTGAGTATTTCCTGAAGACAGCAAATGCTGTAGTGATGTGAAGGGGCAGACCCTCAGCTAAGGTGTGTTGTTAAAGTGCCATTTCCAGTGAAGTGATGACAATTCAATCTGACTGAAGTGTAAACTTTCATGCTAACTTACTGTAATACCTTCCATCACACTGTAAACTGTCTACACATGAAATATAATGCACCTAATGGCATTCAAATTAGCTACCTTTGGACACATCTGTCATACTATAATCCTTCCCAGTCATTGGTAAGGTTCTCTACCCCTTAGCCTCCCTCTGCTTTTTAATAGCGTGTCTTGTGGTGATGTTACTCTACATCCAAAGATATCAGCTCTCATCTCCCCTTGCCACTACTTCCACATGCCGCTTTAACCGGTCCTTTTTACCTGGGGAGAACTCCTCACGATATCTATGAAGCCTTTCCTCTAATCCCATCCTCTGCAAAAAGGCAGCTAAAAATCACTAACATCTAGCTCTGCTTAGAGTGATAACCTGAGACTGCCTAGACTAGCATGATGTTGAATGAAAACGCAGCCTCATACATGGCCTTCAACTTACATTCGTGTTTAATTCTCTGCCGTGCAGTTTCAATGCTGCATTACAATCTCTAACGCATGAACTGGCAATGTTATTAGTTCATCCAGCACCTTGGATGTTTCTAGAATAATAAAAAAAGTAATGCCAATTAATCATTTGCATTTACCATTTATCAGCAACAGAACTTCAGCTGAAGGTCAGTGTCACTGTTGTCATTTCAATGGTTATACACATGTAAGAAGCTGATTCTAATAGTTTAGGCAAAAACGGTAGCAGGTGTATGAGAATAGCTGATCCACTCAGTGGAGTGATGCATAATCAGCTGATAAATAACACGTTGTACTGTAGTTATTATTTTGTTTCAATGGCTGTTATCAGCTAAAGGTTTTGTCTTCATTTAGGATTTAGGAAATGAAAAATCACAGATCTTCTTTCTTAATTCAAAGCTTCTCTCCAAAATAACAAAGGCAAAAATTTCAACTGTAAAAAGCAGGAGCGTAATCTTTTTTTACTGTGATTATTTCTTCCTAGAGGTTGAGGACAGTATTCTACACTTTAAATGGAGAATTGCACTAAAGTTTTCTTAATATAGTATTCACCAAAATTTGAAGATTTACAAAAATGATGATTTTTGCACTGACACTGATTTGTTCTCTGGATTTAAAAAAGCCAGTGATATTTTTTTAAGAAACACCAAACATAAATATATCAAAGTCTGATATTCTTTTGACCCTTATTTGCATTTCTCACTGAATTTGAATCCTTGCTTCAGACCCGCTGGTTTATGAACTCTCTCTTCTTTACTTGGCTAATCTGTCTCTGCGAAATATCTCTGTTTTCATTGCTGTCCCCTTTTCCTTGTAAGTGGTTCATAGGTTTTCTCAGGCAGTTGAAAAACACGTGCTGTTGCAGGATACTTTCTAATCCGTGTTTGCCAGTAACTGAATTATACATGGGTGGCATAGCACATATTCAGTCTTTCATCCTTATCTGTTACTTCATCATTATTTTCAATCTGCAGTGAAAAATGTGACTAACATGTTGTGTGGTATAAATAGACACTGCAGGTTGAGATCATTTATGCATGGTTTGAATTTTGATGAAATTTTATACTGCCCTCTGGGCTAAACACTTAACCTAAGTGATTGTCCCAATAATTTTGTTGAATCAAACCTTTTCAGATGGAAGTTTTACCTTTCATTATCTTCTAAATTGTTTACTATAAAGCTTTCCAGGAGTGTTAGGAAGCAAATAAAAAGGACACAGTTGCTGTTTATCAGTGATTCTGTCAGTCATTATCTTGTCATTATAAATGACTGGAAATAGGAATATAAAATACTTTAACTCAAAATACTACATTTTTAAGTTATTCAGGCCATCCTCAATATGTTTTCTCTTTTACACCTACAGGATTGGGGGTTAGCAAAACGCGAAAGCATAAATGTAGATCTATTTATTTATGAGTATTTGTGTATAAATATATTTGCATTTGGTACAGTTCAATGTACCAATTCATGTAATTCTTAATTTTAATTTCTTAATTGCCACAATTGTGTGATTTTTCCATATTTATTCATTGGCTATTAAAATGACTTCAGCAGTATTTCTGTTATTTTTAAAAATGATGCTTCGGGTCTATATTTGGGATGATTTTTATTTCAATGACAAATATTGTCTCCACATAGCTGTATTGGCTTTGATATTTAAAAGTCTAAAATTCATTATTATGAGCTGAAAGCAATCATTGAACACTGACATTTTAAGTATGACAATAATGGAAGCAATTGTCATTCACTCAGTTAAGATATTTCTATTTCTTGCAAGAACCAATTGCAATACAGTGCTCCTGCCTTTTAACTGGAAAATAGCCTCCTTTTGTTTTCAGCTGAGTATATTTTGTAGAGATTTTCATTGTTCATAACTGTGGAGGGTTGCTGTTCAAGCACCACCTGCTACTTTCCCTTAGCCATTCTTAAGTTAACAGCCCTAATTTTTAAATGAACTTTAGGGAAATGATATCCCCCCCCCCGAAAACAACAGCTCTTTAACAAAGTGGCTCAGTTCAGAAAGCTTGTCACTTGGTTGCATGCTCGCCGTGGTGTACCCCATGGTACCCTCCATGGTCCCTCTCTTCTGGTCATTCTGACAAAGGTGGGTCATGGGCTGGTCCCCTACCCTGCCTGTCCTCCTGAGTTTCTTTGATGGAAACCTGGGTACATGGGGTGAAAGTGAAGGGGATGACACTTGAGATCACTTGGCAGTGAGACCACTCCGTGAGAAGATCAGGGACTGCATCTGAGGACCATGATTTTGGGGTTTACCCCTGAAAGCACTTTCCCAGTAGTTTGGCTGTGGCTCTGTGTGTCATCGCCCTATTTTCCTCTAAAGCCAAGGCTCCCCAGCCAGGCTACATGCACATCCCCTGTGCAGCGTCGTCTTCTCACCCTTTGTGTGGTGCATTGGGACATTTGACTCAGGTATTCACAAGTGAGGCGATCTGGCAAGAGTGCCTCACACAGCACCTGGACTATGCAAATGAAGAGCTGGTTACTGGTTCTGATGAGAGGGACTGTTGCAACAAAGCATTTTTATTTTTTCAGCACCAAAATCTGATCATATTATCAAGAAAAAAAATCCCGCAGAAGGGCAGTTTTCTGGCAACCACTACTCGTCAGAAGCTTCAGTTCCCCTTCACACAACAGACTCAATGGAAAATTTTATGGCTAGCTCTAGTGCAGACTCTTTCAGAGGTGTTGAGCACCCACTGTGCCCATTAATTTAAATAAGCCCATAATGTGGTTTACATTTAATAAAGTTGCAGCCTCCACATGAACCTGGTTTACTGAGTGTTGCCTTCTTTCCTGCTGGGTCTGAGTCTGCTGGTCTGGGTAGTGTAAGAGTCTTGGACTCAGAGCATGCCTTTGCCCCTTGCGTTCATTAGAAATCTCCAAGAAAAGACTACAGAAAGTGTGTTTTCACCCAGCAGAGATGACTTTTATTCAGGGATAAGCTTGCACACAAGTCAAGTGGAAAATGAATAGGTTTGTACTTGGAAGAGCCCTTCTGTTGGTGGCCCTACTACTAACTTATCAGAGTTGTACTCTGATAATTCTGATAAATAATAGCAATGTATTGCTTTAGTACTTACACGGCACTAGAAAGATAGCTTACTATTAATTTTAAAATCTCCAGATATAGTGGTAGAATAAAAAACATCAACTGCATATTAAGAAAATAAGCAAAACGAAAAGAGATCGGTTACTTCACCAGTGTAAATTAGCTTGCAAGTCTGGTGGCTTCAGCAGGATGGTTAAGTCAGCTGAAAAAATGAAGCTCAGTGCACTTTTTACGAAAGAAAGTACATGCTGTTTAGAGAAAGGAAGTGTGAAAAGCAATGTATGTGTGATTGTGTGCTGATTGCTCGTATTTACAATAAGAGAGCCCAAGTAGCTGTAGCTCACAGCAAACATTCTTCATCTTTGGAGTTCTGAATTTAAATAGACTGGTGGTGGATGCTTTTGTAACCAAGCCTAGTCTCGTAGGCTGGCTGCATATGTTTCCAACATTGTGTCATCCAACCCAGCTCATAATAAATCTAACCAGTTTATTGTTCAAGACTGCACCAAGCCCTTGTCTACAACTGAGTCCTAGTTTATTTGTTACTAAGGAGGAAAAGACGATTTGTGGGAAAAACATTCTGAAGTCCAGTGCAGACAACTGGCCAGGGTTTTCAGTACTTTAACTAGTTAAATGGATCCACAATCACCTTTTAGCTGGTTGACTGGTGTGGCAAGAACTTGGTTTTGCCTTTTGGTGGCATCCTGGGGGGCGATGTGCTCAGTGCAGAGTTCTGCCCTTCTCTTTCTTTCGCAGGACTTGCCAAGCATTCCCCAGTCCTCCCACACAGCCTCTGTCTGTGCTCTGGCCAAGTCAGAGTGCAGTCTCTCAGCATAAGGATAGTCTGCAAATTGCTTGGATCGTGCAGTGGAAGATGTATTTTCAGTTTGCACTTCTCCTTCTCGCTATGAGTGTGATCTCAGTGTTCTTCACGGTCTGCCACAGTGCTTGCCAGAGTGGTGCTGGAATGGGCGAGACACCAGTATCTTACAATCTGTCTCAAACTACCCACCGAAATGAAGGAAACATATGACCACATCAGAAACAAGGATGTGTGGTATTATTGAAGGGTTGGTTGTGGTTTGGTTTTTTGTTGTTGTTGGGTTTTTTTTTTTTTGACAAAACAATTTTCACTGGAAACCAAAGATTTTTAAAAAATGAAATAGTGGGAAAGAGCTGGTGATAATGCTTCTTCCAATTCAGGAAAGTGTAATTGGAACAAAATTCGGAGATTCTTGAAATATTCTATCATGATATTTTGAAAATAATATATGTTTTGAAGTGACTTTTGTTTCAGATGTTTTAATGTATACAGAAGGGTTCATCTAAAGTCAAAATAATCTAAAGCACTTTAAATGATTAAAACCGGTCCTTTCATTAACCAAATTATCAGTACACGAACATTTTTGTTTTTAACATTTTCATCCCAATTTGGGATCAGAATTTTCTTTTGAAAATCTTCACATGAAGGGAAAGCTATTTCTCATCCATCTTTATTCTGCAATTAAAAACTTCTAAGAGACCTTCATGTATTTGTTAAAGTGAGGTCCTATGCAGCATGAAATAAGTTATACTAGTTCCCTTTGCCTGCCTTGGTAGTTAACTTGTGTAACTCCCACATATCAGCAATACAGAATTAGATTTGCATGAAAGAAGAACAAATCAACTGTAAAGACAGTTCCCCAACCTGCTACTGGCTTACTTTATCTTGGAGAATATTGTTGTTGTCTGTGCCTCAGCATCCTTATTGTATTCTTATTATGATGTGTATTGTGGGAAAAAAATTATAGCTACAGACCTTCACGCTCGTTCTGCTTTCTGTGGGTGGTTTTTAGAGGTTTCCATTCTTGCTTACAAACTGCCTTTCTGCCATTTCTCTGCCTGTTCTCTTCTATTTTCCCTCCTTCTTTCATTTTCTGTCAAAATCGATGGAGTTCAGGCCAATGACAGCTGTGGTATTCCCTGAATTTTTAGTACTGATTGGTTGGGGTGTTCAAAAAGTATCAGATAATCAAAAGACATTCACGGAGAAACATCACTAAATTTTACATTAGTTTCTCATCCAGCTTCACAGAACCTGGCTTTTCCCAGATTCTCTCTTTTGGGCCTGGGTGGAAGCTGAAGACTTTCCAACATTTGTTCAAGATGTCTGGACCTTTGACAGCCCATGTGGCAAATCCAGATGCATCCACTGGGCTGTACAGACTTGCTCTACAGCACGTTAGAAGGGACTTCTTTGTGCCTGAGATGTTAGAACTATTGTGTGTGGACTAATAGCCTTCAAATGCACAAGAAATCTGGTGCTTTCTAGATGCCTTGGAATTGTTGCACACATGCAGCTTTATGGACAGTATTTCTGTAGTACTTCCTTGACTACTGGTCTGAGCGTGTTTATGCTCTGCAGCACATGCGGATCTGTTTCTTATGGGAAAGCCCAGAGGTATGAATACCCTAAGCAGAACGGCTGAGATTATTGAATAAAAAATGAAATATATCTTGATTTTTTTTTAACAAAATCCTAGAGATCTGACATACTATTATGCGGTGATTTTAATTTTGCACAAAGAGCTGTATTTTCCAGTATGGCTCTGCATTAGGAGATTTATTGTTATGATCTGTTAGGGGCTAATTTCCAAACCACACTGCTTAATCTACATATGAAAAACCGGCCCCAAACAAATCACATTGTAGGCAGGATTTTTTCAGCTTCTGGAGTTATGGCTTAAAGAATCTGCCAGTGTAAAGTTCTCAAATGCTGTTTAGCGCCAGGAATCCCATGGCATTTTGTGCCAGACTACAAACTGCAGATGCAATATGTGACCCATCTGCTTTCTCTGTGTTTTCTTTTCTTCCTAACTTCATGTAGGATAGAAATAACAACTGATTAAATATCAGGGCCAACTATAAAGATTCATTAAATAAGCTTAGATGAGCCTATATACACAGTATAACCATCTTGATCAAAGGATTTGCTGTCAGGCAAAGAGTTGACTAACAGGCAGATTATTGGAAACAGCTTTTTTCCAGCCTGGATTGGGTGATAATAACGTGAAAAGAATGGAAGCGTTAAAAGGAATGGTCTTTCACTGGCTATGTTGGAGAAAGTATGAAAGACTATCGCAAGGTAGAAGAGGCAGTCTCTTCTGGAGGAGAGATCATTGCTGGGAAAGCAGAGGTAGAGAAGATCCTGATGTGCTGAAAGGAGCTCTGACCTCAGTCAAAGGAGTGCTCAAGAGCAGTGCAGACTTGTAGAAAGGATGACACATTTAGGCTTTTTTAAGCTTGTGTTTTTACCACCATATGCCCCAGGAAAGATGCATCATTAACACAGAGCAGTCCCAAAGCTGGAGTACTTCAGTCTGGGAGGTTAGACCTGACCTGGAGAGAGGCTAAGGCAGCTGGGCTAATGCATCTCATTTTTCTGGAGGTCTAATGCCATTTCCCAGAAAGTATGCTGAGAGAGGCCAAAGGAAAAAAATGTTATTTCTCTCTCCTAGCAAAGCGACACAAGATCACCGAGAGAAAGAAATAACATCAGGGGTAATTTGAGAATTGACACATCAAGGCTTAAAGGCTATATTAAAAGAACTATTAGACATGTCAATTAATTTTTCTTTGCCTCATTAATGAGCATCTTAGCTATGCATCTTCTGTTTGAAGCAGGCAGCAATCATTTTTCCAGGTTTCTTCATGCTATGACAAGTCACAGCCCTCCCGAGACGTACATGAGACAGGGTATAATACAGTATGATTATTGTTCCTAATTTCATGAATGACTTTTAACTTTTGAATTGAAGGGAAATTTAATATTTATTTTGAATGTTAAATGATGTCTCTGAAAAAAAGAAACCTATGCAATTCAACATTTTTCAAAGCACTAGCTTGTTCCATAATTTTAATTTGATTCTCTTGCAGTAACTGAGTTTATCCACTAACTCCAGTCTCAGAGTCCAATCAAAGGCCCAAAAGAAGGAAAGGGGAAAAAAAAAAAAGAAACCACTCATGCCCCAAAACCAAAACCAGAGCACACTCTTCCTTTTGCTATGGGAACTATGAAGTTGCTGATGACCTTCATTAAATGCCTCAGCCAACTTCTGACATGCTCAGCAATGAGTCTCATGACCCACAAACAGAAAGCCAATCTAAATCATGGAGTGGTTGTATTTGGCTTTTGTGTCTAGAAATCTGCTGCTGGAATTTGCTGAGTGCCTCTAAAAATGTAGCAGAAGGTTCACTGACAAAAGGCATTGTCTTTGTAAATTTTACCTTCAAACCTTGAGCCCAGCAAGCAAAAACTATTTAATAAGCAGACAAAAGAACCTTCCAACCAAACCAAAAACCTAAACCACCAAAACTTTCTCCCTTTCTTTTTTGTAATGATTTGAAGGCTTTAAGCTGAAAGAATAAAATCGAATATGACCTGTGAACCAATTTGCCTTCAGGTTAAAACAGCAGCAAAATAAAAAAATAACACAGTGTGTTAACACAATTTTAAGGTTACAGTACTAAAATATCACCAACACGAAACTAGGAGATGCGAAAACTAAAGTTTTAACATCAGTGTAAGTTCTGATGCATTGTGGATCATGTAAGTTTTAGGTTGATCCCTAAGGAAATAAAGATTATTAAACCTGCATATTAGGCAAGAAAAAGGGGCTATAAAATACCTAGAGCCTGAGAGCATTATTGTCTGAACTGAGGCAGAGGTTTTCAAAGTAGTGTGTATCCCGTAACCACAGCGCTCTTTCTAGTTGCATTTCAGCAGCTGAATTCCTTCAGTATCTTTGGAAAACACCCTGCCTGACTTCTTGAGGTTTTTGCATCCATACACTGCTACCAAACTTATGGGAACCCATGGGAAGGTGAGCAGGCTACTTAACTAAATTGAATTAATACTGTGAAAGCTCATCTGATTATTAGGCTTTGCAATTAAATAAAAAGCTCTAGATAGGAAGGAAGGACAGACCAGTAAGTATCCCACTGCACCAGGCGCTGTTGGAGTGAAAAGGAGCACCAGACCCAGTAGTGTTGTTAGCTCATCACACTGAGTTTTGATAAGGGAAAGTTATTCCAGGTGGGGAAGGTATGACTGCTTTGTAGGTGCTTCTATTTGAATGAGTTAACAGCTGTGTTGAGTCAAAGGAGCACAGTCTACTGAAAGCCAGGGAAACCTTGTCTGAATACAGACCAGTTGTGGAAGACCCCGTTGGTCTAAGATAATGGGATTTTGTCCTCTAGGATTGTGTTGATGTAGATAGAAAGGCATGAAATTAGTAAGTGTTAAGGCTGATTGGCAAACTGAACCACCCCCCATCCCCCCAACAATCTCGGCTTTCAGCAGAATAAGGGAACCCTAAAGCACCTCTATGGTGCCACTTGAAGGTTATTTAAGTGTTTCTTACCTTCTTACCAGTGAACCTGGCTCTTTGAAAAACGGCAGTTGTATCTTTCAGGTATTCAGAATTCTTGATGAAAAATCTAAAGCTTCCAAGAAAAAGCAGAGTTCTGTCTTCATAAAAAGACTGTAAAAAAATATTTTCTGAGAGCTTTTACAAGAAATTCTCAACAAGCTGTATTGCTTACAAATAAACTTGCAGACAAATATACACAGGAGAAAAACAAAAGCCCAAACAAACAGAGAAGTTATTTGCATGTTCAATACCTGCCAACTATCACTTATCAGAACCAGCAAAATAACAAGGCTTTTGTTCTGCTCAAATACATGGTTCTTCTGCTTTGGAAGTTTTACTCTAATGGCTCCTGAACATAAGGGTTTATTTCTTAGCCAGGTTTTTTAGGAAGGCAAGGTGTATGCAGTAAGGCTGTCTGTCACTCTACTTTTAGTAACTTCTGAACCTGCTGGCCAATTTTAGCAGGAGGGCTAGAGTAGAAGGGAAATCCCTCAGTTATTGCCCCTGTGGAGAGAAACGCTGAGGTGCGACCCTATACAAAGTCAACTCCCCTATTCCTGGAAATCCTTATTGTAGGGGTATAGTCTCACGACCAAGTCTCTTTTAGACAGTCATTTTTTCGAAATTATGCATGTGGTGGGTAAGTAGTGTAATACTTTGTATTTGAACTGAAGGAACAAGTTTATTGCCATCTTGAAAAGTATGTGCCCCTTTTTCACTCTGAAGCAAAACTTTCTTTTGGTTAGGGGTGTCAAGTCCAAAATATTCCGCTGCCATTGAAATTTCTTAAAAAAATAAATGTTTCTCTCTGTATTTTTCAATCTGATGAAATTACAGTTACTTACAAGCCATACCAAAAGCTGTCTGAAACTGCAAAGATTCATGTTGATTAGCTATGTATTTTACAAGTCAATTTTTATTTTTAAAGGAGTGCACCTTTTCTACATCCTCACTTTCTGCTCTCTCAGTAGCCAAAGCTTACTGTGAGGGTGCCGATGTCTTAGGCTAGCACACTACATAGACAGGTGAGACAGCACAGGAATCATGGATGCCCAAGTGAATTAGTTTTTTGCAGGGACTTGTTTGTAGGCAGAGTCGTTCTTTTTGTACCCCAAAATCCTACCCCTCTGCTTCTCATTATTCTCTGATACTGTTTTTTCTCATGGTGACGCTGTTTTGTGGTTTGGCCCATACTGGAGGCCATTTAGTCACACCTGGGATAGCAGTTTTGAATGTGTCTGAGAGGAAATGCCTCCGAAGAAAAACACAGACCCAGGGCACATTTTTAACTAGAGCACACAGAAATCACAAAATTAGTTTATTATATTACGCTTTCAGTAGCACAAAGAAGCATTTCTACCAGGAAAAGGATGTCCCCTGTCTCATTTGAGCTTTTTTTCTTTTTTTTTTTCACTGTTAGAGCTATGTATTACCATGATGCTGTGCAGTAATTAGCAGGAAGTTTCAGGATTTCTTAGCATCAGGCAGAAAGGTTTGCATCGCGTAGAAAATGTCCCCTTTGGGAAGGAAATTTCAGATGAAGAACATTTCCCCGGATCAATAGATGACACCAACAGAAAAGGAGGCCTGCATTTGTCTTGCCATGTCTTACATGCAGCTATGGGCAATAGAGGAAAGTACGTTAGCTGGAGATTGTCTCTGATAAGGGGATATCCCTCAAACTCCCAATGCAGCTAGCAGTCACACATTGATTTTTGAGAAACAAGCTGTGGCAATTTTTTAATTTCTGCTTTATACTGTGGAACCAGAGGAATAAAACCATATCTTCATGTTGAAAGAAAATTTGTGAAATTTCATTTGAAAGGCAGCCAGGCAGCCTGTTATAACACTACTTGAACACCTTAAATACAGCTAGTATCCATTATGTCATATAGTATAAAAAGCAGGAAGGAAAGCACTGTACAAGAAATTACACGTTTTTTTCTCTTTCTTTCTTTCTTTCTCTCTCTCTTTCTCTCTCTATTTTTTTAAAGGCGGGAGACCTGATTTCTGTAAACAACCCCCTAAAGGTACTCCCCTACCAATAGTAGTCCACTGTAAAATAGATAAGGTTCTCATTATGTATCCTCCATGTCTTGATCATAATTTCTATCATGGTTGACATTCTGGTCCAGTTATATCAGGTACATTCTGTGTAAGTCCTTTAGAAGACCGGGATAAAGCCCTGCTGAATGTAGGATCATTTTGCCTTGGGGAGAGAGTTAGTCAAAGTGCACATAGTTCAAGGTGGATTTCTAGTCAGATTCTGCAGTACTGGGACATTCTAAAAGAAATATTTTTGAATTGAACATAGCTCAGAAGGAATTAAATTAGTTCTTTAATGCTTGGGTTTTCTCCAGAGCCATCAACACAAATTACTTTCTAAAATAGGCAGCTAAATATAATAATGCAGCATTAAACTGAAAAGAAAAAGTTAATACTGTTATTATGTGATGCATTTTGTTTCACGAAATTGTATGGATAATTTCCACCATAATTTCAGTGGTGTTTATAAAGATCTTTTAAAAAGATTTCAGTTTAACATTTCCAATAGCTGTGTTTTTTCATAAGGTAATTGAATTTAAGACACCTGTACAGTATCTAAGTTTTTACATCTCGATAACTGTGTAATGATATTTTAAATATAATAGTATCCTGGAGTACTCTGTATATGCACCTATCATTTTCCCTTCTTTTTTTTTTCCTAAGGCTCTTAAAGATTTAATTAAGCTGGCCTAACATAGATATTTTTTCTTTCAGAAAACAGGTTTTATTAAAAAAAAAAAAAGTGTTTTAAAGTGCAGTGTTATAGCATCAGGCATCTGCTCAAACTTGAGGTTGCTCTCTTTCATCAAAACCTTGAGGAGGAGTTCTTCCAAAATGGCTCATTATAACTACATTTGGACAAAGTATGCCTTGTAAATGCTCTAAATATTTCAGGCAATTTTCTGTCTGCGAGATTTGTTTTTCAGTGTATTACATTTTCATTGCACTTTTCTGAATTGCCTTATCTGGTTGTGTTTAAATCTGCAAGGATTTATTTTTAACTGCATTCTAATTAGCATTACCCAGGTCACATCATACTTCACTCTTTTCACAGAAAGCTATTCCTGTGTCAAACTTTTCTGTGCATGGACATGTTGGTGCACAAAACAATATTAACTACAAGAAGGTAACAGATATAAAGAAAAAAAAATTAATTCCCAACATCATAATTGCTTTAAATACATGTCCCGTTGTTTTCCCAGACTCCCTCTGTTTTGCCTGCTTAGTTCTTCCTTGTAAAATTTGCTATGAAAAAGGAAAGGTCATTTTTGTCAGGTCAGTACAGAAGCTTCTAGAGGTCTGACTGGAACAAAACTAATGTTTTTTTTTTAGAAGCATTTTTATGTCCGAGCTACAGCCATAGATTCACTGGTTTTTTCTTTCATTTTTATACACGTTTATTCCTATGGTGCATGAGTATTATAAATCTGCACATGAAGCGAAAGGTATGTTCAGTTTAACAATTGACATCCTAACTCTGGCACCTGCACACATGTACAATTTAACTGTGGCAAGGGAAACAGTGCAAGCATGCAGGCATTCAATTTCTGTTTCAGCCTGTTGCTGTGAAAAACAGATACAACTGAAGAAGTCAAGGGGCTTTGACTTGTGGCTTGTCTGTGTTTGTATTAGATGAAGTTTCATCACTGTGCAGCCAGCCATAAAAAGGTCTTTCTGAAATGTAGGACCATCCTGGGCAATGCGTCTCCTGCCTGCTCTGCCCACAGCAGCCCTGAATATGGTGGTTCTCACTGAAGGAAGGTGGCTGTTTGACTCTAGCTCTACCGACCCATGCTCCTAGAGTGATGCTGCTGCTAATTAAGTCCAGGATGGAAAAGATCAAAGCTGTGCCTTTTTTTGCCTTTTTTCTTTCTTTCTTTTTTTCTTTTTTTTTTTTTTTTATTTCTTTTTTCAATTATTTCTTTTTTTTTTTTTCCACACCAGAAGGCTGTTTCTTATTTTGAAGCTTCATTGCATTTTGCTACAATGTTCGCTGGAAACCTCACCTGTTTGCTTGGTAGAGTTTCGGCTGGTACTAGATTGCCATTTTAACTTGGCAACTTCAGAGTCTTGTTTCCCAATGGCCTGCCAGCTAAATTGGTGTGTTACAGATGAATGCACAGCTCACAGATGGTGTTTGAGTGTTTAGTGGCTCTCAGAATTAGATATGTATTTGGTCAGGAGGAAGATTACATTTTTCCTCCAGACAGAGCAAATGTCCTTGGGGATGTTTTCTGTGTCAAGGTAGAAACCATTCCACACATCAGGTACAGGGGACTCTTCTTAGCTTAAGCAGGAGTGCTACCTACAGATATAGGTATTTCTTTTCTCCTGGGTAGGGTAGGGTGTTGCTATTAACATAAATGTAAAGATTTTTATCTTGATTCTCCTGAACCTCTATAGATGTTTTAGCCCTAATATCTATCCTCCTCTAGTTATTCTTTTCTTTTTAACTGAGGTGAGCTTGAAGGTGTATTTATGAGTCTGGTTGTCCTGTATGGTTCTTCTCCAGGTCCTAAACCCTTTGTTTTATTGCTCATGCACAAGGTTGAGCATTCATGCTTCCTTAATGGTAGAAGAGCTTTACAGAGAGTGCTGTGTTTTTGAGATCTATACCTCTCGCATCCTCCCCTATATGGGTTGTGACTTTTTCTCATTCGTTCATTGTCTTCTTATTTACTTAAAGCAGTCAGAGGGAGAGGAGTAGGGGAGGAGTTACATGCTTTCCTTTGCTTCTTGACTGGCCTAGTCATGTCATGAGGATGAATAACAGAGACTGTCTGCTGCCTTTGTTCCTTTCTAGAATGAAATACAAAACAGAGCTTCTTAAAAGTTCTGAAAGCTGCACTCAAGTTTCCTCGTTTCATGTTTGTTCCCATCCAGAGCTGGAACCAGACAGACTGGAATATTTTAACAAAGTCTGTTCTTGTAAGATTTCCAGACTCTTTTGCCAAGCCAACAGGCTCATGAAAACGCAGTTAAGCATGAAATAGGCAAAGTTTTAGTTGCCTACCTAAACTGCAGCCGTGACGATAATAATTTGTTTTTTGTCATTTTTGCTTTGTCATTGTCAGATGCTGCTCAAAGTTGAAATGTGCAAAGCTCTGCCAGCTCTGTACAAGGAACCACACTGTCTTCCAGCGCTATTGCCACTCTGCTTAAATTTTGTGATTCCTCCTTCCTCCTATGCCCCTTTCCCCAGCTTGGTCTTCTGAATTTCTCAGATAATTCCCTCAGGAAGTTCTTATTTAGTTAAAGGCAGAAGATGGGATCCCCTGCCAGCCTTACACTGTTGAGTAAAGGGACTGATAAGGGCAGGAATCTGCTGTTGTTTGCCAATTTCCAGTTGCCATAAGGTCTTTCATGGTGAGAGCTAAGTGTCCACCATTTTGGGGCTAGCACAGATGTATCCAGAGGAATATCACTTCCTTCCCTTCCTCTTTAACAAACAGGTCTTGGTCCACTGACCCACAGTGTCCATCTCGCAGTATGGAATAGCATAGTGGTCCCCGCAAGGCAGCAGCTTTGCCAGCATATATCCCTGTGAGCTTTTTGGCATGAGTGGGTTGTGGGAAAACTTCAACTGATGTGTTTGTTCTGGCTCCTGGCTATGCACATGATGCAAACACACCTGGGCTGTTGCTGATCCAGAGCTTGCTGCCCGCTGGCCATCTCCCTGAGAGCTGGCACAGCCTGGACCTTGGAAGGAACTCGGCCACTGTTGCCCTCCTCCTCCCCAGCTTGGTGGGGCAACGTGGGTGTTGCCAGGTGCACTCACATACCTGTGTCATGTTCTTTGCAGCAACCCAAAACAATTACTGCAGTTGTTGGCTGACTATTTTTCCTGCTTTGAAAGGATGTTTAAATTCCTAAAGCCTTCCTTCAGAGTTTTTAGATTTTGTATGCTTCTGCCAGTTCCTTTTTTCCACCACAGGTGCACCTGAAAAATAAACCTGTCATGATTTCCAGCCTTTCTTCTCTAGCATGATTTTGGATTTTTTAGCAAGCCGTAGAATAAATTCTCCCCTGAGCATGCTTATGTTAAGGAATTACCTAATGTACCCTGAGGTCTTTTGCCACCTCTCATACAGCAGATAGCCTCTCTAACTCTTCATAGTATCTGCTTTCTTGACGCTTGCCAACTGAAGAATATGAAGGATAAGTGCGTCTAGAAAGAGATGAGAAAAAGTGGTGTCTTCACCCTTAGCAAATGTTCTCCCTGGTTATATTCACTTTGCATACAAATAAACAAAAAAGTAATATTTTATTAGGAATCCAGTGGATAGAATAATGGACTGTAACTCAGCAGAGCTCAGTTCACAGCTCTGCTGTTGGCTTATTGGGCAAAATCATTTGTATCATCACCATAGAGCCTGCGATAAAGACTATGTCTTTGTAATGCAATATATCTATAAAGGAAAAATATTATGTAGAAGGAATAACAGTAAAATCCTTCCAATGATAATAAAATTATATGCTTTATATATATGTTTACAGTGTGGATGGTGGAATGAACCAGATTCCATTCTGCCCATGCTTCATCAGTAGTGCCGCTAACTGGTTTCCATTTTGAGGGCTACATGTATTAGTGTATCATTTTTAGCTGTTCCTTCAGGTACAGGTGTGTTTTTCCACTGAAAGTGATAGCATTTCATTATAGTGACACGGGGCAGCATTTCCTGCATCTCTGTTACCGTTGATAAGCCATAAAGGACTTTATAGCTAAGTTTAAATACTTACCATTTATGGTGATGATGGGGAGGAATCTTTTTTATTCGTGAACTGAGTAAATACGTTGCACAGATTCTTGGGCTGTGAGGACTGTGATTCCCTGAATGTAATTTGCGTAAAGTCATTCATGTCTGCATTTGCTATTTAAATCTTTTCTGGCTGTATGGGTAACATAAAACATTTATTTTTGCCTTATTTTATGCAAAGTAAATAATAGATACATTCAAGACTACATCCTGAATATCTCAGCTGGTATACACCAGTGTTGCTGTGGAAGAAGCAGGGTTGTATCGACTGAGAATCTACCTCCATCATCAGCTGTAAGTGCTAGTCTTGGAGTGCATTATACAAATGTTCGTCATAGTTTGTCAGCAGCAAAGCTGTCACCCAACAGTACACACTGCCTTCTATCAGCCATTACTTTTCTGTCATCATCATCAAGTGTAGCTTAAGAGAATCTGTGCATCGTTTCTTTCCTTCTGAACAATTTCCATTGAAATAATTGACCTGCTTTTATGGTAATTCGGTCTCTGCTATTTGTTACTGCAGCATTTTGCAAAGAAAAATGCAAAACTAATGCCCTAGAACAGAAACATTCAGCCAAATTACTTACCAGTAATCCAAGGAATCATGGATAAATCCATTGCTCAAGTGGCTTTTCATTTGGAGCTTTATATAGTTTTCACCCAAGGGTTGAGATTTGGGTTTTTTGTGGGTGGAGGGGTTGATTTGTTTTTGAAAGGTAATACTCATGCTCTCTGCCCTAGAGCAACTTTATATAAATCTCTTCTGAAAACTGTATCTGCCAGCACTGTCACTCCACCCACGAGCTTTCACTAGTAACACCAGCTAAAAATATTTAAAGGGGCTGTTTCCACTTGTTTCATGCATTTCATTTTGTGTTTCTGCCTCCTCCTTTCTTAATTCTTAAAAAAAGTCAGTAAGAGATGTCATTTAAGCCCAGTGTTTTGAAGTGACAACCAGTAAACAACCTTATACCTTGATTAATGAGTACTCAGGAATAGTTTGCTGTAACTTACAAGCAGGAAGTTGGGGCCCACTGAATTTATTTTAAAGTAAATGAAGAGATTCCAGTTGTGGGTTGGGACCTTCACTGAGTCACTGGATATGCTATGTTTTCCACCAATTTCTACCACTGGCTGAGGATGTTCAAGTCAACGTGTTACATAGTCACAGGGAATTACAAGCTAGCACAGAAGTGACACTCAGAATCTGGACTGTCTGACAAGTTAAACAGTAAGGAGGAGTTTAATTTCCATTTAAAAGCTGGAAACATTGGTCAAGGTGTGTGATGAAAATCATGAAGTGTTTTTTTTAATAGGAAAAATGGTTCTTCAAAAATCAAAATGACTGTTGTTTCCTTTTACCTAATGGATATATTTTTAATTATTTCTTTGACTTCCAGCAAGCTTGGCTTTCTGTGGAGTTTCTGGGCTGCTCTTACTTTTTTCAGGGGAAAGATGCACCAAAGTAAAGAGATCACAGATGTTGCTCTGCTGGTTTAACTGGGGTCATTGCCGGTGGAAGGTGTCTAGGGTTTGGTAACAGCGAATGTGCTCTGAATTTCTTTACTTTGGAAATTTGTGTGGGTGGATTCCTGTGGCTGAGAGAGCCAGTGTCTCAGCAGGCACGACAACGCACATATGTCCGTTCTGTTCTTTTTCATCTTCATGTCCTAAAAGAGTGTGACTTTCTTGACGGCTCATAGGTGGGAGGCATTAGCTCTATTTTGATCTCTTGAAAGTGGAAGTAGACTGGGGAGCAATGCAGCGATGAAGGCACAAGTTGAATATTTTCGTTGCCGCCTAAACCTTAGCGAAGCTCGATGGCTCCATTTCATATTGTGCACTCATGGTTCTTACACAAGCAGCTTCCACGCAATGAGTTACAGAGCTGGAGTAAGTGTATTCGTGAAACACCTGTGAAAGTGCTGATCGCATCGCCAGAATCCTGCCTCCATAAGGAATAAGTTACTTCCCCTTCCTAACCCAGTATTTTGGTCACTAATGTTTCTCAGTGTTTCTGGTGCTCCAGAGCAGCTGTGAATGAAAGAGGACTCGGTATTTTCAGCACTCTGAGCTCTGTGCCTTCCTTTTCAATCTGTGTGTTGTGTTGGAGGGAGGATTTTTGTCCCGAAACATTTTACAGGTGGCGTATTGAACATTTCACTCTGGTGTTGCTTATTCAGAGGTAGCTTCATTTAGTAAACTGAGCCCAAATAACCTAGTTGTAAACGACTCTTACATAAAATCTCAATCCAGATTTTCATGGAAAATACATAGTTACTGGTGCTCTCAGCACAGAGGCGAAGATTGGCAGTTATCCCTATAAGATGTAGAATTCTGACATGGGTGAGGCTGGGTGGGACATCTATGTAATTTTGCTTGTTTGATGAAGGATGAGAAGAGTATTATGAGCTAAGATAGGTTTTTTTTTTTTCTTTTTTTTTTTTTGCACAGACGACAAACTATTTGGTCTAACTAAAATCACTGTGTGGCTAATCCTGCCCTATTAACTCTCCTCAAGGAGTGAATACCTTAAGAGTAGACTTTGATGGAAATTATTAAGGATGACAAAAATTGCTTTATATAAAAGGAAATGTAGTACAATCTGTAGTTCAGAACATCCAGAATGCCATGGTTTTTGTAATATAATACCGCAGTCAATTATATTTCTTATTTTACATTTTTCTTTGTCTCTTTCTCACACCAGCCTAGACTATGATTTCATAATGTTAATGAAATGTGTTGTGATGTTCCTGTAGGCTGCTGTGGGTAAATAATTACAATATGAGGAAGGTGATTCATGATGTGGCCCTAAGTCTGTTAAGTAGGACTTTGTGACTGATTAAGATATAAGCAAAGTGGACTGCAGTCTCTCAAAAAGCCCGTCAAACCCCCTGACAGATCACCCATAGTTACTGCAAAGATCACCTGTCTCAGCCCAACAGATACTCTCTAAAGAGTTTTGGTGATTTGTACCCGAGTTCTTCTCAGTCACCCAAAAACTGCCTTTTGTGGTGTGTCTCTGACAACTTCCCCTCCTGTTCTTCAACCAACCAGGTAACTAAAGCTTGAGCCTTCTCACAAGAAAAGGGGCTGACTAACAGCATGCCTTCTACACACACATCCTGCTCAACGTTGAGGGACAGGAGTAATGTGATGCCAAGGCTGATCCCCAAATCCAGACTTATGGCTGGCAAGTTGGGATTTTTATTTCTCCCGCTCATTCAAACATAGACCAAATGCAGAATTGTTTTAAGGTTCTCCATTTGCAGTTCTTTTTGTGACTCCTGGAGAAAGAAACGTACACCGCTATTTAAGAAATTCATGTATGTCAGCAGGAACATGCTTTAAGAGAGTATGAAATACAGTGCAAGTATCGCTGTCGCTTCTTCTCCAGTCATATGTTACACTTTAAAAAGTCAGCATGTTCTCTTCCACAAAAAAAGCTTTATATTTCTGAACTTTCAGAAGCCTTAATCAATATAAATAACAATTTGTGCATGATGACATCATACTTAGTCCTAGAGTTGTGCATCTCAGCTGCTTAGTCATGTAAATCAGTGGAAAGAAGCATAGCAGTTAGAAGTTTCAAAAGGTCAAAGAAACTACTGTCTTTTCAGCTTTGAATCACCTGAGAGACTCCGGTTTCTTGGAAACATGATGCCAAGGCTGCATCTCTGCATCTAATTTCTTTTTATTTTTTTCCCTCCTTTGAAGCAGTATTGTAATTAGCTTAAAGGGCAAATCACACCACGCTCAGTTGCAGAATGCTGTACAGTGCAAGTTCCTTTCTATATTCTCTTTCACTTGAAACTAGTTTAAAGAGAAATTTTAGCCCACATGATATACTGAAATATTTTACTGAATATCTTTTACCCAAATGCCAAAAAGCTGTTTTCATTTTTCAAAAAAATGAATACTTTTTCAGGACAAATATGACAAGTTCTTTTACCATTTTCTCAGAAAGAAAATAAGTGATAAAGTGTTCCTCAGAGAGCAATTTGTGAGAAAATTAAAATCAAAATGATAGCAAAATACCTTAAAAACCTTTGTTTTAAATGTGATTTGTTGTTTTTGTTATTAAAATAGCAGCATGATTTCTGGGAGGAAGCCACCTATCATCTAGACTGCAATGGAAAAAAACTCTTCCTTTTTTTCATGTCAGATGCATTGGTCAATCAAAAGTTATGAGCAGAGTATGTGCCACATTTATCTGTATAGCAGGACACTACAGTCTTTTAGGGACTGCTATTTCTTGTGTGTTTTCATGAATGACACTCTGTTGTTTTATTTCCATACATTTCCAGCTGCCGTTCTCCTGACGAAGTGAAACTGTCCAGGCGGGTTTTCGAGCATTTCCATTTTGCAGTACACGCAGCCTTCTCAGAACTGGGAGCCACACACTGGTGCTCCAGGGACTTCTGGCTGCTCATGCTGCTGGTAGTTTTGCTTTGGTTCGTGAGACTTTACCTGCATTATTTGAGCCAGTGGCTCTTCCTTCAGATGATCTCCATTCCGGTTACAAAGTAAGTCCTGTTGCCTTCTTTCTCTGTCAGAATATTTCCACAAATAGTTGGAGTCAAAGCAGTTCCTTCACACTATGAAAAGAACTGATGACTAAGACTCGTGCTAAGGGCTCTGCATGCAAGCTCTGATAGGAGCCTCTGCACAGACTAGGAGAACAAGGAAGACATCCAGACTGCAGATGATCTGACATGTAAATGTGACCCTAACAGAAAGGTGAAAGTGTTAATCATGTAAATTTTCAACCCAGAACAGGATGTGTCCATTTGTGCATCTTATGTCATGCCTGCCTCTCCCCCTCTGAGATACCCAGCAGGTTATGTGTCTTCCACAAGAATCATTTCTCATTTTGGATCAAGTATTTCAAAATGCCTAAGAAGTGCACAAAAATGAAGAAGCATTTAAATCATATCTGATGTTACCAAAGTGATCTATGAGTAAAATACTTTGAAGAATTTAACTTTGATATATCAGTTTTACTGTGAGGACTGCAATGGGTTGACATATTTTAACTATATGATACATTGACTTTAGCTCATGAATCAGAGCGCTCTAGAGAGTTCCAGGAAAATCGTTACTTGTCATTACCTGACATTAAAAAAAAAAAGATGGAGAACAACTCCACAAGGTGATATATACCTGGTTCTCCATGTGTTGCTGTGGGGTAGAGAATGGGTTTACAGAGCAAATAAGATCAGTCATGCTTAGGGAAGGAAAGATTTCTCCTGTAGGAATGTTGGTTTTTTTTTCTTTTCTTCACTTTAAAGCATGATGCAAACCCGAATCAGTCAGAAGGAGCCAGTAACATAGAACTCTTTGACCTGTGTCTGGTGTGATACTGGGATTATTGGCTAAAATTTGAACAGGGTGCCTGAGCAGACTCTGGACAGTGCTGGATGTTGTTAAGGTGCTCTTCTAGATCTTAATGCAAAGCCAGCCATCTCTTGCTCCGGCCTTGCACAGACCAGGTGGGCTCAGCCAGCTGGCATTAAAACTTTTGGGAGGCCAAGCATCAAGAGTCTGTGAAAGCAAAGGAAACACAACAGAAGGAAGCAGTGTGTGAGAGAGAGGTGGTCAGGTTCGAAGCCACTAATCACAGCTGTCCCAGGCAGTCAGATAGATAAAGGATAATGTTCTCAAGCCAAGATGCACTGGATCAGCATCCAAATCTGTAGCTGTGTGCCTGCAGAAGAGACTGGGTTAAGTGCTCTCTGGTCCTGCCAAATACAGTGGTAGCACTCATGAGTTGGAACCAAAGTGAGAATCAAACCACTTCACCTTTACTTAGGAGCAAAATTTAAGACACATTGATTTGCTTGAATTTTTTGTCTTAAATTTCAGCATCTGTGTGTAGCTCACAATGCTATGCAGTTCCTTTCTCCTACAATGCCAGCAAATTTACTCATTGTGCGAGATTTTCAAATCCCACCATCCCACGGTGGCAAGAGGAAAACTTCCAGTCACTTTAGGGATACTAAAAGCTATGTCTTCCTTGACACATTTTGCTCTTTATGCAGTGTCCAGAGGTACTGCAGTTTGCAGAGAGGGGTGAGCTCCTGGGGCCTTTGCTAACATCTTCCTGTAGCCCTGCCTGCACAGTCCCAAGGGCCTTGTTGCGCATTCACTGAACCGAGAGTCAGAGGGGATCAAAGGACGTCGAGGCAGGAGGAGGAGAAAGATTTTATTTTTTTGAGTGGCTTCATACAGTTTTTGATCAGAGGATCGTGACCAGGAAAAGGAGGCAGCTTTACAATGCAACATGCTGTATGTGTTATTCTATGATTTTTTAATAGTTTGCCCAGCAGCACAGACGAACCCTCTCCTTTTGCTTATTTACAGATTCCAGCTTTTCCCTCACACTGTTGAACTGTGCTACCAGAACTCCTTGCTCAAGACCAGTGAAGAGTTGGTCATGGTTGTGGTGGGACCCCTAACCTTGAATGCAGTGCTGCTTCTTATGGTCCTGATCAGATGGGGCTGTCAGCAGCTGTTTGACTCATTCCCTTCCTTCTTGTCAAAGTTTATCATAGCTCTGGGACTCTGGACAGTGCTAGACCCCTTGGCAGTGTTCATAGTGGATTCAGTCCTGGGGGTAAGTCACTTAAAATAACTTGGACACGAGACCTTGACGTAGAAGTTTGTTTTATTCAGTGAATCACTGCAAGATATGAAATTCCACCCCTGGCAATGGAACATGAAAGTTAAAAAGAAATTAAGTAATAATGTTATACATTACCTTTTTATTAACAAAATTCCCATCTAATGGAGTCACTGTGTTTCTGCATAAAATTAAGAGCACTGTATAAGCCATATATGGAGATAAGAAAGTAAATCCACCACTGGAATGATTGCATCTGCTTTGAAAAGGATTACTGCAATTTTGGATCTTAATGGGGATGGGTTAATGAGCAGTCCTGATTATTAGTGCTTTAGATTTTTTTAAGCGCTGAAACAGACAAACAGAAAAAATAGCAAAACCAAAAGGAGACATTATTGTGCACTTCCCTGACAGGCAATGTAGTTAATATAACTTGCTGGCACACCAAAAAAGACTCATGAGATTGAAAGACACACATGTTTAAGGAAACAGCTCCACCACACATAAAATTATGAGAGCAAAGCTCCCAATTTTGTCTGTGCCTACATATGTGCTGTGTAGCCCATTTGTACTTTGGTGGCCGGGGGCTTTTATCACATCTGAGGTAATGCCCAATCTCCCAGAACATGCGTTTCAGATTTGGCTCTCACTGCGTAGGTGAAACCAGGTCCTTTCAATGGGTGCAGGGTGCTGTGAGCTTTTCTGGGGAACGTGGTATTGCTGTTATTCTGCCCTCGTCTGCCTTTCAAAGATATCTTTGTTGGTGTTGCTTGCTCCAGATCAAGTAGTAATCCACAGTCCGTGTTGTGGATCAGGTTTTCTCAGGTGTCTCTGTTCCTCATCCACTAACCTGTGCTCTGCTTTTAAGAATTCCTGCTAAAAATGTGATTTTTCCACTGTTTACATGCTGTTTCTCATTGCAATGATTTTGAAAATTAAAATTCAGCCATTCAAGAAATTTAATTGGAGCTTGCTTGGGAGGTAATTGTGATATTTTAAACATTTAAGCATGTGGCAACACACTGTAGTTTTCACTTGGACAGCCTGCGCTTTTTTTTTCTTTTTTTTTTTTTTTTAATTTCATGGTGTAAACCATGCACAGAATTGAATTTTAATTGTAATTATTCTGATGATTAATTTTTTTCCTAGGAGAAAATGGGATATTTGCCCAATATTGAGGCTAGAAATATTTAAATATTTAAAAGGCTTTCCCCACTCCAACACTGGTGTATTCATAAAAACTGGAGGAAAGGCTGAGGGCTGCCTTGTCTTTCCCACACTTGCAATGAGAAAATCATTGCCATTGATTTCAATTGAATTGTGTTCAGTCCTAGTCAGACTGGATTTGTTATCAGTTTTAAATAGGGCTTCTTTGCTTGGTCAGAGGGAAAGGTGAGATATGAATAAAGTAGCCAAAATTTCATTACAGTATTAAAAAAAAGCACACCTCTCTCTGTACTTCATACTGAAAATTTGGCAATTTTACCCACCAAGGTTATCCTTGGTAGAAATTAATTTGTTCAAATCTTACACAATATACTGTGTGTATCCTTTCCAGAATGAAACTAGATCTCTTACATGTGTTTTCATTATTACATTTGTATTTTGTTTTTTCTCCTGGCATTTTTTCAGCAGCTATTTCAGATTTACTTGCCAATCTATTTTATATCAAGCATTTTTAAAATGTTGTGCTGTGGTAATATGAGTTATTTTAGTGCTAGAATGTATTGTAGCATCCTAAACAGCCTTAATACTTATGAAAGATGACAGATAGCCCTGCAGACAAAGGTTTTTCTGTTTACTAACTAATTTGCTTTATTATAAAGGAAGACTAGAGAGCCAGTTCCATGTATGGGGGAGTTTCAACTCATAGTTCAAGATACTCTGTCAAATATATGATTCGAGTCTTGATTTACTATCAGCTTGTAGAAGGATGTTTCAGTAGTAAGAAAGTTTCCTATGGTTTTGAAGAATGCAGTTCAAGCTCCAGTTCTGCCAGAGCTTTCGCAGGACCAGTCACTTGGTCTCTCTATAGCTTGTAAAAGGCAGAGTAACACCTCTTTAGCCACATGGATACTTGTCATTGTAAAAAACATTAGAGGCTGCAAAGTGCGCACAAGACCATCACTCTGTGGTGTGATAAGTACCGAAGACAGATATTGACAGATATTATTGAAACAATTTAAAGTGAAGACACCTTTCTTGGATCACGTCTTTGAGGACCACGGAAGGATTGACACATTTTCTTTGTTAGAAAAAATATATAGAAAGATACACTTCCCCCATGCCATTTTTGCTCAGCCAGAAAAAACTGCTTGGATGAGAGAAAGAAATTTATTCTTATTTACCATTCAGACTTTTGCCTCTCTGGAGAGATGTCTGGATGTGACTGCTGTGCAGAGGATTTTCCTTGGTAGACAGTCTTCTTGGTGAGAAAGTGGTGGAGTCAGACAGCTTTTTTTTTTTTGCTAGAAGAGAGGATAGAGCAGAACCAGGAGATAATGTATTTTAAGTTTTTTGTAAAGAATACAGACAGATCTGAATTAATGACTAGTCTGTATATACCTTTACCATTCTCCAGGGACTTGTAATTTCCATTACAGAAACTTGGCAAGGTTGCAAAGGGTGGAGAGAGAACAGAAATACGCTCCAGAATCTCAGTCCTTGTACAGCTCATCACTGGACTTCTGATTGTCTTTAGTTTGTTATGTACGTCACTGCAAAGGTAGCAAAAAATGGAGAGGAAGTTTTGACTCTTCCTAAGCATTAGTCCAGGCAAGTTTCTTAGGAAGGTGCAAATTTCTTGAAGCCTAAAGGTCACAGACTCCCCTTCTGAGCGATAAATACTGGATTTTTTGGTGGTGTGGTTTCACATCCTTGCAAAATGTGTTGTGATTTAATATGGATATGGCTGTCATTATGTCACTTTAAAAAGAAAAAAGTGAAGAGAGGTATTTATTTTAGCTCTGAACAGTAGAAGACCCATGATATGTAGCTGAATTCTTCTAAATCGATCCAGCAGAGGGCAATAATATGTCAATACAGTAGCTAGTTCTTAAGAACTAGATATGGGGGGAAAAAAGGAAAATAATAAATTTTTGGGAAATTGTTTTCCATGTTTTACTGGCAGTATAATGAAATATTGTGTGCCAGGAAACCTTCAGGATTCTTTGTGAATCTTTGCAAAAATACACAAACCACCTCAATTAAATTGCTAATTTTGTTTTAGGAATATTAATTCCTTACCAAAATTTAGTATGCTAAAGACTTGTTTCATCTTCAGTAGAATGAAAATAGTTATACTTGTTTATTTGTTCACAGAGCAGTTGAACATAAACTCTTAATAGCATAACTTAGTATGGTATATGACTGTCATGTATCTTTGGAGAAGCTATAAATGATACAACTTACGGTTGCTACTTTGTACAGTTAAGAGGTATCTTTAATTCCACCACAGCAGTGGGAATACAGTACAGACGGACCTCTTCAGAGGTATTGGTCTCCTTGTGTCTCTATTTCTTCTCAGGAAAGAAAGAAATTAAGTGATGGCTCTATCATAAAATAATGCTGATGCTTGTTAGTTATTCAATGTTACAGGCTGTTCTTTGTGGCTTCCCAAACTGGACAGACTGGACACTAGGAGTGGAGGATCAAGGAAATATCTGATTTTCTGACTTAAAACGTTGCAGACAGACTTGATAATGCATGTATATAAATTAAAATATTGCTTCATTCGGGGGAAGTTGTCGCTTTTGCACTGAAAAAAAGGTCAACCCCTTTGAGCATAACTTAACCCTGCTGGTGTCCCCTGTTGTTCTACTTGTAGTTGCTTTCTCCATTTTTTCTCATCTCATTGGGTCTCAGTGAAGCTTTGTGAATCCACTACCTTCTTTGACTGAGACGGTTGTTTGCAAGGCTAGTGGAAAAGCTATCACAGGTGTCAGCTAGCAACACATGCAGATGCCCTGATACTTCCATTTGGCATTTCAGACAACATGATGGTTACTTTTGTTTTCCAGTGGTAGCACCAAGCGGTGACTTGATCTGAAACTGGGAATTGGTGTGCATACGCCCACCAAAGTGCACATGTTCAAAATAATGTAACTTCCTGAGTCTAGTAGGAACCAGCATTTTTCTTCTGAGAAGGACAAGTCATTTTGAGACTGGTCAGTTTGGAATGATGCACTGGCACAAGTATTTTCTGCTCACTCAGCACTCCTAAAATCAGCAGCATAAATCATTCGATATTATGCTCCTGTGGTCACTGAAATAACACAAATTTCAGCCTTCTTCCCCTTCCACTTCTCCGGAAATATGCTAACAAGGCTCACATTAAGTACTTTCACTGTGACATGGGGTTTTTTTTCAATAAACTGCCTCTATAGGGTAGATTTTTGTTGTACTAAAATAAGTCAGAATATAGTTAATTTCACATCTCATTGTTAATTTCAAATTGTGTGTAACAGACTCCTAAGTTTCAAGATGTGTGCCCCACAAATTACAGTTAAATCCTTCTTATAAAGAAGTTCGGGTTCTTTTGTGTCTATAGGTAAATAGTCTAATCAGGCTAGGCATTTTCTTATGTTGATTTTTTCCCCCATAACAGCGACTTGGGAACAGTGTAGAGAAACCCACTGCTGATGCCGCAAAGCTCTACTGGGTCTTTCTAAGAGCGGAGGAGTCGGGCATTCCTGGTGCCTTAATCACTGTGATGCTTTATACAATCCTGTTCATCATCTCATCAACAGTATTGTACCTGTACTTCTTAAGGTGTGTCTCTTTATCTCATTATTCACTTAGGAGCTTAGGCTCAAACCCCTTCTCCTCTAAGCTAAAACAAGGTGGCATCAGAAAGGACATATCAACGTCACATATCAAGATCCCGGAATTGCAAACAATCAAGAAGGGGTTAGCTTCTGTTTAACTTCTAAGGCGCTGGTATTTGGCGGGCACAGTGTGTCAGAGAGTGAGTGAGCCACTTATTTCCTCAACAGGAACACAACTGATATAATGTTTTTTCATAGAGTCTAGAAGCCTCTGTTCCTTTGGCTTCAGACAGTCGTGTCTGTGTCAAGGGTTTAAGCTCTAAATTTTGTGTACCTTTTATTTAGGTACTTTGCAAGATGTTGTCTTTAGTCTTCCAAGCAGCTTTTTTGGGAGAAATAAGAAAAATTTCAGGAAGTTGCATATGGTGTGATCTCTTTCTGAATCTGCAGTGGCCCCCACAGTCTTTTGATGATACAGGATTTTTGACTTGATGTGCATGACATGACTTAATCCAAATAATTTTTCCATGCCTTTAGCCCATTATCAATATTCAGTCCATCATGAAATTTGACCAACTACCTTTCTTGCCACCTTTCTAGTGAGCACCATTAGCTGTACAGTCAATAGGGACAGGTGTGGGACACTGAAAATGAATGAGATAAGTTGTCCAATATATTGAATGAAAAAGTATATTTCCTTTTTTCTGAGTGACTCATCTATGATGCAGCATGAATTTTGTACTGGCCCTCCATTCACTCAGTGATGAACATTGAGCAATGGCAAGCATCAATAAAAAGCCGTACTCAAAGGCAAGATGCAGGCAGGCGAAAGAAGAGAAAAGCTCAGCATATGCCCTCCATCTGACAGAATCATCCCTTGGTCTCCTTTCCACAAACTCTGTTGCAGCAGGCAGAAAAGATAAATGACAATTTAAATTTCTTCAAAGTATTTTAAAGCTCCTGTATTCCTGGAAGCTGTACACAACTCCAATGTACTGGTAGTCTAGTTAATTAGTTTTTGAGATGTTAATGCCTTCTTAATCATTGACTTAATAGTTTTGAATAGCTTCATAAGTTTTAGCTGCTGTCGTTTATTACACAGGAAAATTAATTTAAATTAAAACATTAGTAAGGCAGGTTTTTATGAGAATATTACCAACATCTTCATTGTCTAGGGAACAGGTGCAAGATCATCAAAGGTTCCTCTCCTTCTGGATCAATTTTCCCATAATGTTTTCCAATAAAGGGGTGGGGGGAGAATGTGACTGGGGGAAAAAAGTTGTCTTAGTACGACACATTTTTAAAATGATTCATAGCAAAATACAAAAGCAAAGGGAAGATAACAAAATCTGTTACAGTGCATAAGGTCTTTAAAGTTCTTTGCTTGACAACAAAAAGAAACAGTTTGAATAGTGGAGTTTGTGCATAGTAAAGTTATACTATAAGCTTCTGAAATTGGATCACCTTTCTATTCCTTGTATGCCCACAGCCCAACACAATGGGAACCTTGGACCTGGCTAGGACTCTTGAGTAGCACACTGTCAGTCCACTAATGATAGCATTAAAACCTTTTAAAATGTTTTTAAGGAAAGCATCTTAACAATTTATAACATTGTTTCCGAATATTGATATAACAGCATTTGTTTTCATGAGAAAATAGCATTATAGCCAAGGCAGTAGTATCCCTTTGTGTGAATATTTCTCAGGTGGTGTATCTTAAAGATACTCAAATGTAATGTTGCTCAACTCAGAAAACAGATATTTTTTTACATAGGAATCCACCACATTTTTCTCTTGTAAGGTAAACCGATATAAATATTGAGGGATATCTTCTGTGCCCTGAGACACCAGACCACAGGGAAGACTGGCTGTTGGATGGTGGAGTTGGTGCCATTGGTTAGAATTACTCAGTATTTTGCCACTTAACAGAAGTGTTCAGCAGAGTATAAGAAAGGGATAAGAACAGTGAACCCACCAGACCACCAAAGCAAGTAGGGGAAGAGTCTGTTTGTGCCACAGCTAGAAAGCGTCATGGCAACACTGGTGAACAACCAGGAAGCTAATGAAATCATGGGCAGGGGATAAACAGCAGTAGGCATCTATTTGTGTCTTTATAAACCAACAAACCTCACTAAATCTGGCTCCCCTTGGGTGTCTTGGGAGTCTGTAGTATATCTAGCATGGAGAAATATTCTAGTTACTTTTTGGAAAAATGAAGTGGCACTCGTTGCAATTCCTTCATTTTAATTCCACTAGACATTAGAAACAGTCAGAAATTTGCTGGTGAAATGTTTTCTGCACTGTGAGAAAATGCAGACCCATCTCAACTAAAAGTGTCTGCTGGAAAGAGTCTAAATTTCCTGGTATTGAAATATTTTTTGGGGAAAACCTTCCAAAATCTAAAAGTTTCTCTGTTAACGGCAAATTTATTTTTGTATGTTTTTTACTGTTGTTTCCAAAAAAAGGATGAGAAAGGCTCAAGCAAAGAGGTAATAAACTGTTTCAAACCACTCTACTCTTCAATTTTTGGTTTGTGTAAATTTTTGAGAAGTCCAGTTTTTGATCTGACTCTGGATAGCAAATCATTTCAGTGTTTTCTGTTCTTGCTGATAAATAAATGACCTTGCAAGGTATTATACTGGGTCTCATATCTCTACAAAATAACATCAGAATTTTGTCTTTCTGCTTATTGCATTAGCAATAGAAACCATTACTGTCGTATTTATAAGAAGCCATATTAAGATACAATAAGTAGTGTTTTATTAGTTTTTGTGCCAAAGAAAAGAAATTAAAGCAGGTAACAGGAGGAGGCTGAGTCCTTTTGGGCAAAAGGAACAAAGCTGGAAGTGAGGTTTCATGATTCTTAATTAATTCAAAGTTAATTATATTGTTTATAACCATGTGCTTAAAATCTTCATATAGAAAATGTTTATGGCAGCAAATAGACAGTAATTTAACCGCATTAAATTTTGCTTCATTTGAAATAAGAATGTTACATTAAGTGAGCTTAAATAAATGGCAAGGACTTTTCTTGTTTAACAAGATAAGTGGCAAGTCATTTAAATTGCTGACCTGGAATTTCAAAGACAAACACCATAAAATATTATTGTTTCAAGATGAGCAGAAGGTCAGAAAGCCCACCAGCTTGACTGGTAGTTTTTCAACTAAGCACAAGAAAATTCGAAGTTATGAGTCAGTGTTTGCAAAAATGTATCTATTGTGTTGAAAGAACATCTAATGTAGATCCAGGGATTAAGAGACAAATTTTCTTTGAAGACGCTGTGGAATTTGGAAAATTACTCCATGGAAGGGTTTTAGTGATTTTTAAAAAAATATTTTCTGTAGCATGTTTTAAGGTACTTTAGTATCCTACTCTGCCGTAGCACTGATTTGCATTTCACACTTTAGAGCTTTTTCTATTATTTCTTGGTAGCCAGGTTTTTTTTGTATTCCCAGGATTACCTACTTCTCAGTTAGGTTGTCTTCCAGCTGCTCTCCTCTTTTTATAAAAGAATCCCAAAATGACATCTTGGAAACTACAGCAAATTTAGGACTGCAGCTTCAAAAAGGAATGTTTCAAAAAAGAAGGGTGGGGAAAAAAGTACAGAGAGTGCATTTGCAGCAAAGGAGATATAACTCCCTAATCTGATGTTGAGCCAGACTGCAAGATTTCAGTATCAGAATAGCTACTCCACCACAGAAGCTCTTGGATATAGAGCATGACCCTAAGATACATACTCCCCTTTGAAGAGAGAGCTAAAGCTCCTCCTGAGATCAAGTTGAAAAACTGTCTGTTGGTGCATCTCCTTATTTCTGTTCCTCACTAAATCTCAGTTGAGGGCAAAATTGTACCAAGTAGCTTATGAAGTGTGTTTCTCTGCAATTACTGGGTGCACTGTAAGGTGAGATATAGAGCTGGTGTAAATGTCAGCTTCATTCTGATTTACTTCAACAGTCCGCTGCCTTCCACCCACACACACATTGGTTAGCACATAATGCCAATACAAGATCCGAGAAAAAGGATCAGCCACAAGAGTTGTGTCTAGTGCTGCTCTGCATGAGAAGGATGAGAGTTCAGAGGAATTGTGCCTGTGATCTCTCTCCCACCTGCCAAAAAGTGAAGGACCTGTACAGCCCCACAGAAGACTGAGCATTTTGTTGGTTGCAGTGCCAAGCAGCAATCCCTGTGCTTCTCTTGACTACCCAGCCAGTCTCTGTGAGGGATGGAAAAGCTGAGATTGGCACCAAGCAATGGCTGAATTGTAATAAAATATTAGCTTGGAAGAGTATACAAAAGGAAAGACCTCAGTTCAATATCCGTGATTAAGATTCCAGATTTTTTTATCTTTATTTTTTGAACCCCTGGTTTTGGAATAAAAGTAGAATGAGAGAGAGATGAACTTGAAGAGGTTCCTTTTGAATTAAACAGCAATGTTTTGAAGTTTTAAAGTTCATCTAAGGCTAAAAATGTGACACTAGGCTTTTCCAAAAACCTCACAATATTTCTTGGTTTCACCTACATTAAGAAATACCACACAACAAGCCTTTCTTGTGGTAGAGAATTTTACTGTGTAGTGCTTATTCAATTCCCTACCACAGCACAGAAATGTCATAGAAAAACAAAGCCAACAAATGAAATGAACTTTTCTAACATCAAGAGAAGTTTAGATTGTATAGACTTCAGGCTTGGGGTTGAAAAAAATGGTGAGTAGTTCCTTTCTATATGATGTGGTTTATTGAACCCTGGCACAGAAGGACTTCCATTCATGCCTAACTGAGGTAGTCCATGTAAGCACTGGAATTACTTACCCAACAGAAAGCTAAGGACAGACATTGGACATTTCTGAAGGAAGGGAAGATCAGGATCTTTTTGGGAAGTCAATATCTTGAAATAATTAAAAGAAATTGCTGCTTAAGTTCATGTGATTTGATTCAAGTGTTGTAAAGTCTCCAGAGGGTTGGAGAGGGTTGTATGTTAAAGAACTTGTGGGAAAGAAGGTTCTTACTCATGGGATAGTCATGAAGGGAAAGCCAGGCTTTAGAAGTCTACAAAAGGGTAAAAGACTCCTTTTTCTTTTTTGCATCAAGAGTACTTTCAAAGAAGAACCAAATGTGTCATATCTATCCTTAGGCTACATAGCGAAGGATGGCTCTTGGATGTATTTCAACGCATCTATGGTGAGGAAGGCGCATTCTTTGTTCCATTGGATTTAGAGATTTCCAATCAGGAGCTGAGCTACATTATGAAGAGGGCTGAGCAGTGGAGAGGAATCAACGGTGAAAGACGTATGGTGAGCAGTGAATAGTCTTCAAAAAGAGCCTGTGACATACTGGCCCAAATTAATGCCTTGTGTTTCTGAGTATTACCTAAAAGACCTAGATATACAAGAAAATTATTCTTAGGGTGCTTCTTTGAATGGAGAAGCTAAGAAGCACGTTCAGGAGAATTTTGTGAGAAGGTTGTATGTGTATTGCTTGGACATCTTGAGGGTTACAATCTGCTTTGTATCCAAAGGCTTAGCAGCATCACTGATGTAAAAAATTATCTATGGCATCTGGTGATTCTTGACTGGGTTGTAGAGGTTTGCTACTTGTTTAAATATCAGTATGATCCCAGATAATTTCTCAGCCAGCTCAGCAAACTGGGGAGCTCCATGGACAAGTCAAATTTGCTCCCTGCAAAGGCATGGATGGGGGTGCCCTGAGGAGAGAGTGTGAGTTTGGTGACTCAGATGTCATAGCCATGCTTTCCTTCCTGGCCCTTTCCTTCTAGGATCGCCCAGAGGAGTAGGCTGAGTTGGAAATGTACAGGGGGAGGTAGGAGAGGTCTGAAGTTGGTCTGCTTTACTTTGCCTATCAAAATAATTCCTCTATTAAGTCACTAGGCTCTAGTCCCATATACAGACTTTAAGCCATGATGTGCAGGAGATATATCTGTGTTTGCAGTGTCCGGTGTTGGGGATGCCATCTGGTCATAACTGCTTTCAGAGAATTGAAAATAGCAGAAGTAACAGGGTCGGTAGTCTGTGAGGGTCATTGCTTTCCTTCTGTGAGGGATATTTTCTTCCTTGCTTTCTAGCTTTGCATCACCATTATTAATTCCTATAGGACTATCTTATAAAACAGCTCTTGGACAATTACTAAAGTGCTCATCGATTGGATTTATACATCTGTGAGTGTCTCTGTGCACAACACCTTGTTCAGTAACTCTCCTGCTTCAGTGTAAAAATTAGCAGATTCCAGGTAGGAAGGAAATTAGTCCTCTTAAGTACGTATGAGTTGTTTGTGTTCTTTTCTTTTCTAACCCACTGGAACAAGTGATTTCAGATCAGGGTCTGCAGGTTTTCAAGTCTCTATAGCTACCTCTGAAAGATCAGCTAAATATATACCCTCAGTTGTCACTGCTATAAACGTCTGGCACAGCTGTAATTTTTTTCCACTTTTTTTGTGCTGACAGTTTGGACCCTGAAAGGAGAAAAAAAAGGTGAATGCACCAACTGAATGAAAAAAACAGATAGTAAGCTTAATTTTTGTGGGAAAGCACAAGGCACTGCTCTGCATTTCAACAGAGGGGAGGGAAAAGGTATGAGTGACTGAATGTGCTACCACAGCCACCTGCCTCAGATATTCCTACTTTTTATAGAGATAGCACTTATTTGCTTTACCCCAGTAAGCAAAATCATCCTTCTTTTTTAACTTAAAACCTTTCTACAGTAAGTCAAAACATAGCCACTGATGATTGGTTTCTATTACCTTTGTTACAGGTTAAGTAAGGTCAAACAAAGAATATAATTGAATCATTTTACATGCCAGGACTACCAATGTCATATGGAAAAAGTGGTGGATAAGGCAACTGCAAACAACTGCTTTTCTGTTTCAAGTGCCGAATACATTTCTAATGATATTACCAGTATATAATTTCTTGCAGCAGTACAGAAAGGGCTGGATGAGCAGAGGGAGAATTAAAAAAAGGGGGAGGTCGGGAAGGAGAGGATGGGGGGTAAAGATGAATGGAAAAGAATAGAAGGAATGACTACTTCTTTGTATACAAATAGTCTGCCCCTGAATGGAATAAATCTTTACAGGTCATCTAGTCCAACCCCCCTGCAGTGAGCAGGGACATCTTTAACTAGATTGGGTTGCTCAGAGCCCCATCCAAACTCACCTTGAATGTTTCCAGGCATGGGGCATCTACCGCCTCTCTGGGCAACCTGTGCCAGTGTTTCACCACCCTCAGTGTAAGAAATTTCTTCCTTCTATCTAGCCTAAATCTATGCTCTTTTAGTTTAAAACCATTAACTCTTGTCCTATTGCAACAGGCCTTGCTAAGGAGTTTGTCCCCATCTTATAAGCCCCCTTTAAGTACTGAAAAGCTGCAGTAAGGTCTCCTTAGAGCCTTCTCTTCTCCAGGCTGAACTACCCAAAATCTCTCAGTGCTTCTTCATAGGAGAGGTGTTCCATCCCTCTGACCATTTTTGCGGCCGTCCACTGGAGCTGATCCAACAGGTCCATGTTGTTCTCGTGCTGAGGGCTCCAGAGCTGGATGCAGTACTCCAGGAGGGGTCTCACGAGAGTGGAGTAGAGGGGCATATCCACTGCTATAATAAGGCATAGTTCAGAGGACAGAACATTGAACAACATGGCCCATACCTATAGACATATGTAAGTGCCTAATTTTGCTCCCAATATGCAGCTTGGCATGTATGAAAAGCCATATTGAAATGTGAGTACCTGATCTTACTCTGAGATCCTTTAAAATGGACCCAGCCTCAGACAGATCCAGCAGGAGGGAGGGCCCACTCAGAGTAGAGGGAGGACTCCCCTGTGCTGCCTAGGGAGCACTGTGTACCTCATTTGACAAAACAGAGTGACGCACACTTTTGCCTTTACCCTAAGTCCCTGAGTTTCTGGTTCCTATTCTGTCTAAGTCTGCATGAATTTTGTGCCTTTTCCTTTATATCGGCCCTATTCAAATGCCAGGCTGTGACAGTGTTAAGCATTCCTGTTCTCTGTGGAACATACTGGTACAGACTATACGATACAAGGAGATAGGAATAATGCAGAAAGTGTGCAGGAATTTGCATCCCTGGCATTAGCTGGATCTCTGTAATTTATTTCCCTGGGCACAGGATCTGCCTCACAATGAGGAAAACTTGTAAGCGGAGACTACTGTCCAAAACTCCCAAGCTATCTGTACGAAACATGAATACTGTGAAAATATAACCAGTGTTCTTCAGAAACCTGAAATCTTCCCCTTCTGCTCCAATTTCTTGTTTATATTATTTTAATGGAAAAAAGAACCACCGAACCAAATTTCATTAGCTCTTTGGCAAATCCGGTTTTGTAATGAAAACTTGCTCCATTCCAGAAATATGTTCTCCACATGGAGCATCTCCCTGCAAGACTAGGAACTATGTTTTTCAGGTCTTTTGTGCTCCTAGGCGTTGCAGATACTGAAAGACCCTTTTCCTGCCACGAATTTGCATAAGGTATTTATCTTGTCCCTTTCTTTTTGTATGTCTAATTGTACAAAGTAATCAGTATGGAAGACACATCACTAGGCCTTATTGCGTGCATTATTAATGTGTTAATTTTTAAATAAGATACCAAATTAACTGTGAGCAATTTTTATAAAGGGAAGCATGAGACAGCCATATCTTACATCACTCCATATTAAAAATATATTTTAAATGGAGGTCATTCAAGTAAATAGTCAGTCAAACCTTCTGGAAAAAATAGGTCTACGTTTTTGCAATATTTTCTTGCTATTAACCATGTGCTTCTCATTTTTATTCCCTGGATTAAAAATTGCCCCATAAATGGGTATTTTATAATATGCTTAATTTCCTTTTATTAAATTGATAAATGCAGCAGCAGAGGACACATTTACAGTATGATGAGAATTTAAGGTTATTGCATTTTATAATTTTTATATTGTTCAGAGAAGCGATCTGTCATTTGTGGAATGACATCCATGCCATCATTTCAAAGTATTTTCAGTCATTCTTTTGATAGGAAAAAGGTCACTTTCTATAGATCAGGAAGACATCACTCTATTAAACTAATTTGCCTACATGCAAATTTTGTCATTTTTACCTCATTAAGTATTTATCATAGAGTAAAAAAATATATATATTCATGAAGGGGCAGCTAGCAGCCTGATGAAGCTGGAACTAATATTTTGCAACTCTAATGATTTTTTGCATCCTTAATTAGATAGCATAAGGTTGATATGATTAGGTCAGGATGTAGTGTTTTTCATTAAAATACATTTTAGAAGCTGTATTCATAATCTGCCCTTGCAATTAAATAATGAGCCTATGAGTTTAATATTATCGACCCAATTATTATCCCATGGAAAAGTATACCTTTAATAAATTTGTGCCGTAGGACCTTCATTAGCAACAAAACGAATTATATTTCCAGGTACACGAATTACACGGCCACAATCACTTTTACGTAGCGTTTTGGAAGGCACTGTAGGGAGAGAGCCACTAAAGCCCCCTACCATACAGAAATGCACATGATTATTTTGGAAAATGTGATTTACAATGCCTTTAATGAGGAAAGCTGAAAAGAAGTAAAAATGCCACATATAGAGGCAGACAAATATTTGTAAAAACAAATATTTGCAGGAACAGTGTTCTGGGCACCTTCTGCTACGGGGAAGCATGGACCTCATTCCTCAACCTGTTATAAATATGGAGGCAGAGCTGAATATTTACTGATCTTTTATTAGAGACGGGCACATGTTAAATGTATGTAAAATTCCAGAATCAGGAATATGAGGACCAGTGGCAGACAGGAATACATTAACTTGCCATTGATAACAACAGATCAGTGGTGAGGTCAGGACTCTGGATTTTGGCCAGCCCTTTTTTTTTTTTTTTGGTAGATGTGATAAAAGTGACAATGACTTTCTGTCTTCACAAAGTAATCAGTTTCCCAAAGTTAAGTGACAGTTCTGAGCCAAAATATCAAGTGGGGTTTTCTTTTGCCTGAACAGATAATAGTCTTAAAAAAAAAAAAAAAAGAGGAAAGTATATCTAGTAAAACTGGTTCTGACCAGGGTTTGTTTTCTGAATGCGGTGTGTTGTGGCTGGATCAGTTTTTAGGTGTGCAGTGCCCAGCGCATCACTGTGCTCATATTTAAAGCCTCTGAACCATTTATCAGGTGAATTGCTGTCAGCAGGAGTAAAAAGGAAAAAATCTGGTCCTCAGTGATTTTTACTGCATTTAGCCCTCAAGGTACCACCACTGGTTGCAGTGGGACTTTTTACATAACAATACTAATGATGAGAAAAGTTGTACAAGCAGTAAGCTGAAACAACACCATTAGTACACCAAGCATAGGCCCAGAAGGTTTGCACATAGAGAAGGTTTCTGAAAAAAATGCAAGCTCTATAGGCAAGAAGATAATGTGAAACCTACACTTGAAACAAAGCCTGATGCACTGCAAAATTATTTTAATGAGACCAGGGCTAATTTTCTAATTCTAAAATGATATTATAGCAAACGATAAAAAATTACCCGGCAGTAGTTTTTTGAAAGGAAAATATATTTGTAATTATCTTGAACACACAAGATTACTTCAGGGCCTATTATCGACACAATTTTTGGTACCACTTTACACTAATTTGCATTTATTACTCTCAGGCCAACTATTAATATGTTAATAAATAAGTCATTAATACTTGTTATTTAATTGCTATCTATTTATTCCTGTTCAATAATGCATTAATTACTTGTGAATAGTTGAGGGCAAAATCCTGCCCTTGCTAGTGGAATCAGCAGTGGCAAGAGAGGAAACCAATGTTGGACGTGTCAGCGTTACAAGGGCTGGCAGGCAGCAAGTCACTTAACCCATTTAGCACGAGGAGGTTAACTTTTCATCTTGTCTTAGAGAGCCTCCAGGTAGTCTGTGCTCCAGCAAAAGCTGCTCGGCCACAGGTGGAGGCTGCTGAAGGCAGGCAGTACCACACCTGAGATCACCATAATTTGTCTCTTTTTATGGTCCTGGCCTTGCTCCCATGCTGGATTTTGGAGCTGCTTGCAAAGACAGGTGGATGATGGACAGGGAGAAGCCAAGGGCAAAGACTGAAGTCCTCTGAGAGCCAGCGCTGCGCCGTGGAAAGTGCGGCGCGTAGTGAGAAATGGAAGTAGGCACGTCCCTTTCTTGCAGTTGATATTGGAAACAGAAAAAGGAGGATACCCTGCCCTACCCTGATCCAAAATCCCAGATTCAAGCTCTTCAGTTCCCCTTGTATAAGTAGACTGCACTGTAGATCAAAAAAGGCTAAAGAAAATACTGCCATCATAATTGTTGTATTTTCTGTTTGAAGGTTTAGCACTACTCTGAGTGAAATTTCTTTCCTCTTTTTGGAGAAAGATGACACCTAGAAATGGATGGTGAGACCAGGCCAAATTTTGAACAAGAATGCCAGCCTGTCTCTGTGGATCTAATAGATCTGATCATTGTAAATTTCTCTGAAGTTGCAGGGTGAGTTTTTCCCAGGAACAAAAATTGAAATTTTGCCATTGCCACTCAGGAAGCTTGATTTTCAAAAAATAGGTGAAAAGTTGCAGGGGTATTTTGGCTTAAAAAAAAAAAAAAGATTGAGGAAATGAGCTGGAAGGGGTGATACCATGGTACAGAATTGTGGGGTCCTGAAGGAAAAGTCAGCAAAGAACAAGGTGGTCATAAGAGAAAAGAATGGAAAGTCATTCAGGAATTTGTGCAGAAGACATAAACATGCCAAGGAAAATGGAAAGAAATGGAAAGAAACGCCAGGTAAGAGAAGTTGATGGGAAAAAATAGCTATATAATCATGTTTCTTTTGGTTCAATGGAAAGAATTCTCTTCTCAAATTGCTGATTTAGGTATCAATGGTCTGCAAATGAAGAAATGAAAACCCATTGAGAAAGCAAAAGAATAGAAAGTGAAAATTTCCTTTTTATTTGTCCATTCTTCTGTTTGCAAACTCTTTCTGACTATGAGTTACACCTTATATATGTAAGTTCTACCTCATGTACTCTGTATTGTATCTTTAAAAAATAACAAATGGCTGAGAGCGCTCAAGCTGCAGTAGAAGAAATGGTCTTACAATTTTGATTTATGGTTTCTTTTCCCTAAACTAGTTTCAGTGATCTTTTAGAAACCCAGCGTTTTGTGAGTTCACTGTCAGGTTTCTTTTTCCTAACATTAACCCATGTTGTAAAAAATTTTGCTTACTGGAGCTCTCAATAGCGTCTCCAGCAATTTAGATTCTGCCAAGAATCAAAATGAAGTTTACTGTATGAGTAACATAGGAAACTGGAAAGCAGTAGCAAAACTGACTTTGAGCATATCCAGAAAAATGAGCAGTAATGTAGAATTTAATCCTTTAAGCAGCAGTATCAATAAATCGCTATGTTGACCTGGGGTAATGCAGAATTGTTTTAATCAGTACAAGTAAAGCACCCGGCTAGTCCAGCACAATTTGGCTTAGCATGTTGAAACGACAACACTAGGCAATAAGAAATAATTACCTATCTGCTACAGAAATTGTAGGGGGGAAACTGTGACCCCTTTGCAGTCAACAGCAAAACTTGCTCTGACTTCATTAGGGCCAGAATTTCCATCTGTCTCTGTAAGCAAAGGAGAAGGGAGGAAATAGGGCCATGTCTCACTGAACTTCTACGTGATCTGTGTATATAAGGTCAGATTCTCATCTGGAATAAATTATTGAAGGCAGAGTCTGTATTTTTTTGAAGATTAAATAGAGATTGAAAGTCATGAGATGAGCAAAGGGAAGGCTCAGCCCAGTAATGGGATGTTAGAGAAAACAGAGCAAAATGTAAGGTCAGAAAAGAGTGTAGCTTTCTGTCGCCTCTTAGATTTAAAATAAAATTATTTCTGTATGAAATGACGAGGCCCTGAACTCTGTAGGATCAAATTGGCCAGATGGTTCCGGAACACTTTGCTTGCTGTTCTTTTAGAGTCTTTTAGTCCACAGGGAGTGGTGGGTGAACAGAAGAAAGGGGGGAAATGTGGCTGTTCGGAAGCATCTGGAATAGCCAACTATGCTGACCATACCCAGACATGCCATTAAGCATCACAACACTTGATTAGTAATTCGTCACAAAGTGTGCATGTGCAAGCTGTGGAAAACATGGTATTGCAGACTAGGTAAAGGAAAAGCTTCTTTTGCCTGGGTGGGTAAGTCTAAGGAGTTGAACTGTTTAAACATACATGTAGACAAAAATAAGCCTTGTAATGAATTACAACAGTGGTTGAATGGATATAATCAACAAGTAGACTAATGAAAACTGCCTTGGAAGTTAAGTGTTACTAGAGTAACACTGCACAGGACTTACTTGATTCCATGTTGTATCCCATCTTAAAGAAGAAGGAAAAAAAAAGAGAGATGAAAAACAGATTAAAAAACCAAAGAGCTATGCAAGCCTCTCTAAATCTAAAAGTTGCATGACAATAGGTTATAAAGAATAAAAAAGGTGAAAAGAAAAGCAAACTTTGCAGAGGCAAGTACTACGAGCTATTTACAGCATTTCTTTTTTGGTTGCCATGTGATATCTCATATGATAACACTATAAATTGAAAACAAAATGATTTAGTCAAACTCCATGGAATTTGCTCAGGGGGGTTGTAAACACAATCTTGTTTTTAGAAAACATGTATTTTGTTACTCTTTTCAATGAGAACTGATTTATTCAAGTCTCCTTTACTATCCCCGTTATACACACAATATAGTATTTCCAGAGTGAATGGTAACAAATCATTTTAATCCTATAATCAATACATGAATTATATAAAGGTCTTAGTGCAGATGGACCGAATTAATTGTCTGCTGACACCCTTCTGATTACTATACTGGCAGAAAGGTGTTAATTTCTGTAATACTTCAACAGATATCCAAACTGTTTTGTCAGAGAGGTTGGACAGTGATGGAGGAGGAGTACACTTAACTGTAATTTTTGTAGTAATTCATGGGAAGCTTCATTGACATGTGCTAATGGCACTTGATTGCCCTCAAGATGTTTTCACAACAGAACTCTGCAAGTGCCACATCAAGGTTTGCACAGTCAAATAGTTTTTTCTCTTTGCATCTAGATAATTTGTGACCACAGGCAAACTTTTGAAAATCCAAGGTGGTTTGCAGTACTCCATTGGGGTGAATCTGTCATCAGCTGGCCGGTACAGATCAGTGCACTAATGAAGAGCAAGCTCTTTGGGTTTTTCTGTCATTTCTGTGCAAGAAATCCATTTCATTTCTCCTCAGTGGCAGGGCATGTTATACATCTCATCCCATATAATCTGACTTACATTATAATTTGATTCATACACAGCCTTTCCACAGAGATTAATTAGCAGCAGGTTTGAAGTTTGCAAGTGAAAATATGATAATTAGTTTTCCTGGAATGTTAACATTTCAACACTTCAGGTTCTCTCCATCTTTGTCTTCAATGAAGCTGCAGTAAACGAGCACTATTTCTCTTCTAAATCAGGCTCTTGTGAGGTTTGAAATACAGACATTTTCATCAAGCTGGATAATTTCCATGGAAAATTTACTAGCTCATGAAATATTGCAGGAGTAATTTATACAATGACTCTCTCCTCCCCTTGGTAGGCTGAAGTATGATGTGAGCAGTTCTGAAAACCCCCAGGACAGTCACTTATTTAACGGTGATTCCTATTCTTTGTAACAAAAATCAGCTGAGTCTTCATTTTTGCGCAAAACAGAATTAACCAATAGGTGTCTCATATGGTTGTCAGGTAGTGCTGTAAACAAGGTTACTTTAATACCTTTGACTGCACTCATTTGTTCTGTTGGAGTGTATAATACAGGTAACTCATTGGAGCATACAACATCTCTAAGTCTAACAACTTAGCAGGATTGTGAAAAGAATCAACAATTTACCTGAATAACAAAAACATTCAAAGTTACAGTAGTGAGTAAAAATGTTCTACGTAATATCAGCCTTGTTGATTAATAGACATAATTTAATTACTAACAGATGGGGCTTAAGAAGAAACTCACATTATGGAAAAGTTACTGTGGTGTTGTCCGTTATGGGTGGGTGTAGCTGTTTAAAAGCTAATATTTGCTTAATTATTTGTGAACTATCCCCCTTGATGTTGTACAGATTTCTTTTTTCCAATGATATGATTTTTTAAAATCTCAGCCTTCTCTATTTACTGAGCTCATCTCATCTTCTTACATCGTCGGCATCAGTCATCCTCTGAGGTTGAGCAGGATACTATAAGTGCTCATGATCTAGCCAGGTAAGGGGTAATTGAAATACTTCTACCAATATAACATCTAAATCACCATATGGTTGTGAGCTTGCATATGCAATTGCATGAAGTTCATGTGCCAATTATGTACGTAGTTACAAGCATTTTTTTGGCAGATCAGGCTCTTAATTTCTTCCTTTAGAGGAAATGGGTTTAATACCATTGTTTGTCCCACAAAAGGCTGCTAACAAAGAGTGAATTACTTTAGATGTAAGTGCATTAGAGAATACTTGAGCAATGTTACAGAACTGAAGCCTCAAGTAGTTTGCTTTCTAGTAATGACCTTGAAATATTGTGGGATCAAATGATGTTTTCTTCTTTAAAAGTAAAATTCCTCACACTGACAGCAGAGGCTACTGAAGACACCTGCACATAGCAGAGCAAAATCCCCTTGCCCACTGAATGGGGCTGGAGGAATATAGCAAGCACTGAACAAGGTCTGGCTGTATATAAGAATAGTTCTAGGAGACTCAATGGGAAGGCTGAGGTCTTGCCACTCTGTGTCTGCATGGAGAGGTTAGCAAAGATGTGCACTTGTTCTCAAGCCCATCCCCTTTTCTGTCTTAACCTGAGCTCAGAAGGTGAAGAAAACTTTGTGCCTGAGCCTACAGGTGAGCTTTGGCTAAGCTAAAGCCAAGTGTGGGCAGAATGCATGTAATTTGTAGGATTCAGCAGACACTTGTCCTTCCTGGTGTAGGTATGCCAAAGACTGTGGTCTCAGAGTAGGCTACGAACTCCAGCTCTGGCACAAGATTTGAGATAGGTACCCTTTGAAGCTGTATAGAAATGGGGGCTGAGTTAGATTTTCTCTGCTGATGCCTGACAGGTCTGTCTAGGGCCTGTTTGCAGGAGTTTTCTGAAAGGGGTCATAATTTTCACCCTGGCGTGTTTGTCAGGACAGAAATATGCTCTCACCATGCTTCCCACCTACATTGTTTTTTTATAATGGTGATAATCAGGGCATCTAAAACAACAGTTATTTCCTGGGTCTGTCTGAAACCTGGGACAAGTGTCTCTGAGGCCGGCCAGTGAGACTTTGTTGTTGTACGGAGACTTGTTTTCTCCTGATCAACAAAGGGGGAGAGGAAGCTATGCCCCAGGGAGGTGAGGTTGTAAGGAATTCCTGCCAACAACAAAAAAGAGAAGGAGGCAAATTGACTGTTTTATTAGGAACATGATCTGTAGTGTTTTTCATCTGGAGAGGGGATTGTTGCATGCTGATGAATATGGGTATCGTATCACAAGAGTGCTAAAATGCCCCTGAGCAAGTATGTTCCTCCAGCTCTCCTTCAGTAGCTCCTGCTACCCCAGCCACTGACCTGTGAAATGTGGTCGCATCCTCCGTATTTTTTCCTCTATTTTGAAAGCTCTTCTTTTCATCTTGCAAAATATTACCATAAACAGTTAAATGGGAGTTGTATTTGCAAGGATTTGTGATTAATATTAATGGAAAATCTGACAGGTCGGGTGGTCAGAAAGGGATAATTGTGCCATTCAGGAGACATGTAAGTACAGCAGGTTTTGTGGATTTATTGTTTCAAAACTTACTTGGTTTTGTCCAAAACAGAACAGACTTTTAAAAATAAAAATTTCTGAAATAAAACGCAGCAATTTTGGAGAGGGTGTAGAGAAATGATCAAGAGAAGAGGTGGGCAGTTGCTAACTTTGGCATGCTCTGATGAAGATGAAGCCAAACTTTGAGCCCCACAGCACCTTGATCACATGAATCCTAGGGCCTCCTCTCCTGCCAGTTCTGAGCACCTCTGGCTCTGCCTAACCTAAGTATTTAGGATCAGCTCAGCATATCTTCTGAGGTGTTTATCTCCCTTCACTGACTGGGTGCAGAGACTTATTTACACGCCAGGCTCCCTGATTATGGCCCAGCGACAGTAGCATCAGCAAGTTGATGTAACACTTTTAGTGGTACTGTCAGGCACTAGGACTGAATTCCCATGTCCTTAAAATGAGAAAGGAAAAGGGAAAGGGCAAAGCTAGGCAGCATCTTGGGGAGCTGGGTTCCCCCCAAGCCCTCCCCAGGCTGTAGCAGTGGGAGCAGCCTGTCTGATTTTGCAGGACATTTCTCTGGCCACAGTAACCATGAAGGGTTATTTAAAAATAGGGAAATTGCACCTGGACATTTAAAATATCTTGGAAGGGTTTGTTGTACCTTTCAGATGATCAGCCATTGAAATTGGCACATTGGCCATGACATGATTAATTCTTTGATGAATTGGTCTTTTTGCGTAGAAAATTATCCCATCAGAAACACTCTGAGTAGCGCTAGCCTGCAGGCTTGAAGCTTAAGCTCAGTCACAGCATAAAAACCTCCCCAGCCTTGTTTTCTTTTGCAGCTGAGATTACCCATTTAGGACTTGTAGTTTAGACTTTTCTCAGATAAACCCCCTTTTGTATTAATGGGTCTTGTCTGAGAGAGCAAGCTTGCCAACTCGATCCTTACTTCACTAGTTCACAAAGAAGGATGCTTATTTCAGCTTTATTGAACACATTTGGGCTCTGCATTTCCATTTAACAAGTGGGAAATGTAGTAAAGGTAAAAAGCTGGTTTCTGTCTCTTTCAAAGTCAATATAGGTGGAGAAAAAAACATAGTGGGTAGTGTCTTGTTAAGCTTTTTTAGGACTACTCTACCCTTTCCCTTGATTAGTTCCTCTTTGCTGAAATCTGATGGGCTTCAAATAAACTGGAGGCTTGTGAACCTGGGAGCCTAAGCCCTCCTGCTGCTAAGGAAAGGTTTATAGACTAGTTCCTTTCATTATTGCTTTATAAATGGCATTGTTTGAAGCAGGGCGTACTGCAGCTTGAATAACAACTTGGAGGATGTTAGTTAATTTGCTGTTTGAGAACTAGTGTCTTTTCAAGTGGCTTTTGGGGGGTTCAGGTAATTGTTAGTATTTGAGACAGATGGGAAATCTTTTGCTGACAAATATTATCCCGCCTGACACTCAAGTCTGGGCAACATCCACCACATGTATGCAGGCCTCCAGGGCTACAGATATGCAGTGAGTGCCTTTGGCTCTCTAGGTAGGCGTGACACTGATACAACTTATGGAGAGCCCTGCACAATTTGTCAGGCCCTTCCACAGAGTGAGAGAGCCAGAACCTCCACCAGCTCCCCCAGCTGCAGCCCAGACCATGCAGCGGAGCTTTATGGATCTCTCTCCCCTTCAAACAGCAGTGCCAGGATTGGAGCAGCACAGCCTCAACACGTTCCTCTATGGGGAGATCTTCTGCTGCTTGGCATTGGCAGTGTCCCCCGTTTCAGAACGTCTGAGTCTGTGGTGTCCTTAACGCCCAATGACTTGTTCCAGTGACAAAGAAAAGACCTTTTGAAATGGAAGAAGGTCCAGGGTGCTTGACTTTAAAAGTGTCTTCTTAAAAGCGCTGCTCTGTCCACCATAGCCCCTTCCATTCTTGTTTTCTTTCACACCAAATTTGGTGCAGGTTCCTGCAGAATCTGTGTGTTTTCCTGGTTTGAGTCTCCTTTCTCAGTAGTACAGCTTCCTTGTGCTTGCTTGGCCATTTCTGCCCCCCAGGCTATGTGACAAGTAGCTAGGGACCAAAGTAGCCTTTTTGTTCTGTACCTGAACAAGTGTGTCCTGATGTCCGTGGTGTGCCAGCTCAGTACGGATGTGCAGAGGAGGGTGATCTTATGATTTGAGTAGTATTCTTCAGAGGAAATAGATGTGCAATCAAATAGCTGAAGGAGGATGAGCACCCTCTGTGGCACAGGTGTACGGTACGGTAGTGCTCATCAGGAAAGCACTGTGAGTATTTGTGATGGCTTTAAACTGTTCAGACATCCTGCCAGTAACCAAGAGGGTGCTTTAGCCTGCATGGGGAGAGCAGAAGTCTGCTGCAAAGCTTCCTAGCAGGTTGAAATGGCTAATTCTCATCACAGAGGTCCTTAGCTGTTCTGTTTCTGAGGCCAAGGTGCCACAGTTCCCTGTGCAGCATGCTTCGTGGCCAGGGAGCCCCATGCCATGGAGGCTCTTGCAAAGCAGCTTGAGGCACACAGTTGGATGTTGCACAGAGTGACTAAAAGAAAAGGAGGCCCAGCAATAGCAAAGTATTCAAAATATTTTCTTGCTCAGTTTTTACAAGTAAAAGTATAAACACATGTGCCTGAGCGAGAACGATATGACAGTGGATTTGGAGTCTTTACCCTCAATTTCCTCTTGCCACATTTACACTCTGAAATGCATGCATGTGGACTAGGGCTCTTGTCACTCATGTATACATCCAGCCTAAGGAGCTATAATCAACACCTAAATATTACAGGAGCAGTCTTTACATTGATTGCAGTGTCTCATTGGTGCTAATTTATCTGTATGTGATGATAAATACTTGAAATCAACCCTTCAGGTAGCTTCCAGTTGCACATTTTGTAATGAAAACTAAAGGCAAACAGGACAAGCTTTTGGGGGCACAGAGAGGGAGGGGAAAAAAAACAACAATGGCAAACAACAAACAAAAAGCTTCAAACCCAAATGACAATGGCATCTTTGTGTAAATATAACGATCTTCTGCAATGTTTACAGTCCAAACTCTGGGGCACTGGAGAGGGTAAGCAATAGGAAGCAAGCTAAAACTTCCTCCATTATTATTTACTATAAATTCCTGTTAGATTTTACTTCATTGTCCCAGCTGAATGCTTGACCATGAAAATAAGTCAAATTTACCAGAAAAAAAATCCCTTTGCTTTTGCACTGCTGATGGTACAAGTAATTGTGTCTGTTTTAAATGTCTGGGGTCTGACTCTCATTTATGCTGTTCTGGCATCTTGACAAAGCTGTAGCATGGGTATAATGATACGCCAGACCTGTGTGGAAAGGCTTGAGTGTACAAAGAGAAAGGAACTTATGATTTTCGAACCTGACAGTGCCCTTTAAGCTAACCATGGAAGAACTCTGCTTGTTCTGCCATACATTGCTTCATCTCTGGCCACTAAGTGTTACTATTGTCATTTGCTGAATGTGTAATAGGATTTAGAGATGGATTAAGCTAAATGTTTTGGCTTTAAAAGTTTTTTTTTTTTGCTTTGTTTTTCTTTATTTTCATGGAACAAGCCTCTTTTCTGCCTGCACAAAGAAGGTTGTAGAGTTTAAACGAAACCTAATGGAAATTCTTGAATGAGGCAAAGATGCTGTAGTTCAAATACATTCATTCTGTTTTCGTGGTGATGTGGCATCGTCATGACTAGAGTTTGTTGTTCCTTTTTCTGGTTGATGTGCAGCCAGGCAAAGATTCTTACTTAAAAGCTTAGGATTCAGACTCTCAGCCCAGGCTTTTTTGAGAATTATTATCACTACAATTGGGCAAGGAGACGCTTTAGTGAACAAACAAACCAACAAAAATAAACAGAGAGCTCACAGTATTTTTTTCATGTTTTCAACCCCATTATATTTTTTTCTCATATCTATATTAAACATGTGGGGTTGAAAGTTACCATAGGTCATAGGATTTTGCTTATTTCCTGGAGGACTCTAATACTGTATTTCTTTTTTTTCATAAGGGCGTAAAAGTTCTTTCAGACAGTGCACAAACAACTATTTTCATAAACCCCCTAAATTCAGAGTCATAACAATTCAGCCAACTAGGATATGTCTTAAATGGATTACTAAAGCATGTTTACCATCACTTTAATTCTGTTCTAATGCAGTTCTTCCAATTGGAAGTTTTCTCCTCTAGCCTGGGCTGAATTTTGCTCACTTTAAAACTTCACTGCGGCTGAGGAAGAGAGAGAAGGGACACATCTTGTTTCCAAAGATCGTACACATAATTTGTTTGTGCCAGGAAGCTGAACACTCTGCTCCAAGGGTTCCTGCTGCCTTGTCATCGCCTGCAGTACCTTTTCTGATCCTTTCAGTGCAAGGTTATCAGGAGAGGCCCTAGGCAGATATTTTTGGTGGCCAGACTGGCACAGTGTTGTAACCTGTCCTGCCGCCCGGTTTGTCAGATCAGACATGATTCCTGTATCTGCGTTGTTACCTCTGGAAGGCATTTCCATCTTGCACACAATCCAGGGAGTTGTTGCATTTCGACTGAAACAATCATAGAAAATACAAACCAGAACCATATCACTGCACTGCGTTATTCAAATGAGAGGTCAAATTACCCCCACTGATGTAAGCAGGGTTGCCAAGGTCTAAATGAAGACACAACTTGGCCAAAGGTCTGTTTCTAATGTGAGGTTTGAGGGCTGGTAGGTCTTGCATCTAATATCAAACAGCTGCAAGACAGTACCAACTCCACTGGAAAATACACACACGTTTCTAAAAAAAACCCTCCCCAAATGAAAACATAAAATCCAACAACCCCAAATCTTAATATATTATTTAAACCTTGCCAGCATAAAACTGAAAGTATAATTGCTCATTGTTGCCTGCTATTTTAGTTTGAGTTCCCTGTATGAGATTATTTAGGTGCATTAAAGCATGCTAAGATATTTCAGTATAATGCTCATGCTGCTTCTCCCCCCGCTCCCACACACACCCCCAGACCCCTCAAGGGCCTTTAGAAAAGTGCAAGCTCAATTCTTGTACCATTTGCAACCCTGTAGATCTGTGGCAGTTTCTCTTCATTTGCATTTGCTAACAGAAAGGAGGCTCAATATGTGAATTTGGTGTACTGATAGCAGGAAAAAAAAAAGATAGCTCATTTATTAGCTCTTAGTTTCATTTTGCAGTGCAGCTTTTGGTGTCCTAAGATCACAAGAGAAGACAATGTTATAACTATAATCACTCAGGAACTCAACTACAGACGTACATAATAAATATGAATACATCACTCGGAAATTGTTAATGGCCAGCAAAGTATTCTTTTTCTGAATTACTGCCAAGTTTCAAAACTGCATGTGTCATCTTATCACGTACTATACATTAAGTGTTGGTCATGTAAGTCAGATCTGCCCTATGGGTATTTTAAATTGCAAACATAACTTTTTTGGAAACTCTATTGTAATGTTTTTTATTTGGCCTGGTTTCTAAATCAACATAGTTTTTTCATACCAGTTCAATTGCTTTTTCCTTATTCGTTGCCACTTCTAAATCCTTTATCTGAACAAGAAACAAAGATCAAGTCATTTGTTAGGTAGCTGAGCATCTAATACTGTCTAACTCTCTATAAAATCCACAGTAAATTTATGGTATGCCCTTTTTCTTTCTTTCATACATAACCAGTATAGAAGTGGAACTTAATACAGTTTGCAAGTTAGCCAGGAAAGAAACATGATCTTTTTTCCATCAGGTATTGGCAATAATGAACTTAAAACATTTAAAATAGTAATAATAATAATCCCAGAACATCAGCATTTATACATCTTCTGCTGTACAGTTGTGGTTTCGTAGTTCAGCTGACACCCTCCTGCTCTATAATGTAGCTCTTAGTTTGGATGTAGTCCCTTGTATGACATCTTTGAGGTTTCAACCTATAGCAAGTCCTCCGTCCTGCCTGAGTCCGACTGACTGCTGCACTGTAACATTGCTCAGTGCCCATTTCGGTTCCCTTTTTCTTCCCACATAGTGACTAACTCTATAAGCAGCCACTCTCTAAATTCCCAAAGCACCAACAGGAATATGAGGACATGAGGCAGTGTGGTGCACCAGAACCAATTGGGTTGCTTCTCCCTAAAACAGGGACTTCTGAGACTATTTTCCTTATGTCACCTGTCTGAGTACTAGAAGCAGAAGATATTGATGTGTGGATGAAAGCTTTGAATGTAAATAGAATTATCTCTGAAAGTTATGGGTAGATAAATGGATCAGTAAAGAGTCATGTATTACATGCAGAATATATTTATGAGGTACACACAAGCTGTGAGGAAAACACAAGTATAGAAAAGCTGATTTTTTTAGAAAAGAGAACTGCAGCATCTCAAAGCAGAAAAGATTAAAGAAGCACTTCCAGCCATTCTATTTCAAGGAATTATTGTATATATAAATCCATTTGTGCTGGAAGTTGGAGAGGCCATTTATTTCACAAATACAAGTGTTATCCAAGGAAATGGAAATGGGATTTTGAAAATTATTATTAAACATCACACTTTAGGTTTTAAGATAGGTTGCAAGAGCTCAAACACAGTCTAACTCTGGGAGGCAAATTAGTGTTGTGTTGAAATGGCTTCTGCCAGACAGGACACTATAACAGTGGGCTGCTTTAAACTACATTCAGAATAACAGACCTTGTCATCAGACCATGTCCACAGCATGTCAAAGTCAAGGTTTCTTTGCAGCACAAGTAAAATGGAATGCTGCTACTGCAGGAACAGGGTGGTTTCTGCTGCGGTGTCGCAGTTGTTATGGAGACTCCCAAGCTACCTCTGCTCTTGCTGTCTCCTGAGGAGCAGCCCCAGTGCAGGGACCATGCCTGGATGCAGCAGCAGTCACCAGCCTGGCTTGCTAGGGCACTGCTGCAGGCAAAGTAGACAGAAACAAAACTCATCTTCCAGGCACCTGCCTGCTTTCCTTATACCTGGAGCTGGTCCTGCTTCAAGAAGGCAAAAATTCTGGGCAGGCAGTGCAGTGCTTTTGATAGGTGATTGTTTACTAATGTAGCCTGATCTTTAATTTTTGGTGTTAACTAGAAATGCAAAGTACAGTTGGTTGGAAACTAATTAAATACAAGGAGGAGCCAAGCAAGATTGCTGATCTTCTTGTAATGATGGGAAATGAATCCTTAATATGACTGAAAAATGATTCATAAACATAACTTCCCAAGCTTAACACCCAGCAAGGATCCCAAAATACTTTTTCTCAATAATTTTTTCTCAAAACTTGAGAAAAAAATGGAGCATCCCCCTCCTCTCTGTGTTAAGACTTTTGAAGTCAACAGTCATTACCAAGTCTTTATTTCCATAAAGTCAAGCCATCAAAATGTTGTAAAAATTGGAGGTGTGCTGAGTGTTTTCTGATCTTCTTTGAACAGAGTTCACCCATCCCACTAGACACATAACAAGAAAAAGAACCAGCAAAGAGCTGAGAAATGGTACATAGTGTCCTGGTTGGAAACTCATGCTTTTACATGTGCCAGGAAACTGGGACGGTCATTTAAATCCATTTTAAGCAATCATTATACAGAAACCAGCCTTTTTCTTGGTGCTTTCAGTCCTTGAAAAGTACCATCCAAGTGACTGGTAACTGCTGACTTCAGAAGGCATTACACTATTCTTGGGTACACATGCCCCATTTCTTCTTGAATACTAAAACAATTTGGTTGATGTTTTTCTATGCTTAGCATTCTGGTGATTGGTATGTTGTTCTGCTAAGTTGGGGAAATGTTCTGGTTACAGTTAAGTAACATGAAAAGTATGGACATGATTCATTCTTGTGCTGCTGTCACTTACTCTAATTTTACTTGATCAAAGAAGCTACACCAGCATAAAAGCGGCAAAGTCGGAGTGAATCAACCACACATGCAAAGCGGGAAAAATAATTTTTGATAAGATATTAAATTACTTTGGTGTATTATCTAAACTACTATAGAGCGTACATTTTTCATGGGAATTAAAGATTTATATAATGTGATACAAATCCCACTGTAAGAGGCATAAAATTTACTTAGAACAAATGGTGAAAACACATTAGATCCATATTTTTAAAGCTCTTGTTGATGTTACTAATAATTTTCTCAAAGTTTGCCCTTTTGGAAGGAAACATCACAGTTACAGGTGCTATTTTTTATATTCTCCCATGTAGCACAAGCTCAATCAACTTGTGTTTACTCAGGCCAAAATAATTTTCAGTGTTCACCTTTTTTATATCTTAACTACATAATAAAAATCTAGTATAAAATAGCAACATCTCTCATTAGTTCTGTGAGTGGAGAAGAAACCTGTCATCTATTAAGCTATCAAAACTGAAGCAAAATCATTAGGGAGTAACAGTCATCTTCCTTTCCAGCATCTGCTGTCCCTTGTAATGAGGATGGTGGACTGACATGCTGCTTACATTCCTTACATGACTTGTGGAAGGAGTCACTATCCAAGCAGAGAGAAAAATAGACACTATATAAAACTTCGTGAAAATTTAGACTTCCAGTTTTGTTTGTTCTGCCAACTCAACATCCTGCACTTGTGTGCCTTTGCAATTGTAGTCTTCTACACTGACTGAGCTGCTTTTTAACAGGTCATTTAAGACTAAGCAAAGCAATTTATTTGGGTTTTCCCCCCCCATGCTTTACCATTCATGGCTTGTGATGTACTTCTTATAGTAATATATGAGTGAAATATAAGGTGCTGTCACATAAGGAAGAGATGCTACCTCCCCCTCTTGTGGACTGAGAGCTCAGGCTGTGCTCTCCCAGTCTGTGTCTTTCCCCGGGCTCTATTCTCTTGGCCCACGTGTGACTGCTTCTCAGTGCTCCCAGGGGATTTCCCGTGGGCTACAACCTGACTCCTCTAAGCTCATGAATGACTCCCACAAGAGATAAATGGATGGATAAATTGCCCAACCTTGTTTCAGCTGTCCTCTTCTCAACTGCAGTTCTGGCCTGCTCAAACTTACTCCTGCAGGCTGGTGCTGTGGGGGGTATCTGTGCAATGCATTGTGTTGCACATCTCATGTTGCTTGTTCTCAGGCTGACAGGGCAGATGTGTGCAGCAAACCCTCTGTTTCCTGGAGTTGGACCTTCTCTTTTATGGTGGGTCAGAGGTTCAACCACATGCCCTAGGAGGAGAGGCAGCATACCGTCCTTCTCTGCAGGTGGGAGAAGTGGCATTGTCCTTCCACCAGAAAACATGGTCACGAAGTTAGAAGTAATGGGAGGAAAATAGAGCAGTGACTGTTTCTGAAGCTTATTAAGACGCTATGTTCAGGCAATATACATTTTATTATAACTGGATCTTACTATGAGTAATATATCCTAATTAACCACAGGGATGCATGAGCTTTGCAGACTGAAAGGCTGAGCATAGGAAATGTCCCAGGTCTGTTTCTAATCAAATTTATGTTGCTGTGAATTGCTTGCTTTTGCAAAATGTTTCAGGGGTAGCTAGTCTTAGGAATTACCCAGGGGGCATGAAGATACCCCCAGTTACATCCTTGTAATGTCTCTGGAGCTGTACCTGTGTTTCTTAGGAAAGAATTGTTTCTACAGAATTAGAGCATGCTTCTGAGTGGACATTGGAATGGTGGATGACCTCATTACCTCTATCCTTCTTAGAACTATTCTAAGGCTTTTTGAGCACACGAGGGACTGTCTTTCCAGTCCACATAGACCCTGGTGGGTCATGAATCTGGAAACTGAACTTTTGCACGCAGATGAGGATGGATTTGTAATAATGAAAACCTTCAGCTCTTGTGAAAGTTTTTTTGAAATATTCCCTAATGGAAAATACCTTTTTTTTTTTTTGGTGTGTGGATCAGGCCAGACTTGGACCGTGTAGACACACATACACATACACACACACACCCCACCAGTGATGAACTGGGGAGCTGTCAGCATGCGTTCTGTGTTACAAATGTGGCAGGAATAGCTGTATAGACAGATATGGGGGAAGCTGTGAGCTGGTACACATGAAAATATCAAGGAGGGAAGAAGAAGAAGAAATTGGAGTGTGGCTACCAAATTTACTCTCAGTCAGACCAGGGCTATGTGTCAATGAACCTCACAGTCCAACACAGGACAAAAAAGGGCAGCATTTAGCAGAGCTAATGCACAAAAGGGTGTGACTGGAGCACATATTGTAGCATCTTTCTTTTTCACGGCAAATCTGTGTAAATAAACCTGTTATACCTAGGAGATGCATTAATATTTTTCTGGCTTGTGGCTATTCCACAACCAAGGATATGCCACTTGTTTGTGAAAATTAGGGAGTGCCTACTTTAAATACTACTACAGTAACCAAAATTCTTAAAAGTTTTGCTGAATTTTTTCAGTGTTAAAAATAAAACTTGCTGCTGTCCATATTATCATACTTATTTATTAGTATAATAATTAAGCAAGACTTTTTATATTAACACCAAGTTATGTGCACCTTTGTGTAGATGTGAATGCTACATCCACACAGAAAAAAAGAATAGTTCTAAAAAGACCAGCAAAATTGGTACCTTGGACGAAAGACAAGGTTTCCAAGACAAATCTGTCACTAAATTAATGGGATATTGAAGTGTCTGACAGGATCGGGTCTTGTTTGTACCTGAATTTTGTGGGACAGAGCTGTCTTTTTGTTCTGCACATGAGTTCTCACAGCACCTCACACAAAACAGGTCTCAGCCCGCAGCCATGACATGAAAACACTACTGCAGTATTTAGTGTAGGAGGCTCGCTTCTTTGGCCCATGCAACAACTACCATTACTGTAGGAAGCTTCATGCTCCAAGAGGAAAGTCAAGCAGACAGCACAGAAGTCTTGACTGGCAGAGACACCTTGCAAGGGCCCATGCCACAACTTTGTAGGTTGTCATCTCCTTCCTCTCAAAAAGAAAAAAAAGCAACAGATTTTTTTGCTGACTTACTTGTATTTGGGGGTGAATGACTGATCCAAGCACACTTTTGTAATCCTGTCTTGGAGTCACTGATTGCACCACAAGTCAAAGTCTCTGTGCTTATGCAGCTGTGCCAATGCACCAGTGTTGTGAGGAGCTCTGAGTAGTAGGCACCTGCTGAGCCAAAGATTTGAGATGAATAGCACCCATATTGATTTGCCTATAATGGAGTGGAAAAGAAAAATGTCCAGGTTTTGTTGCAGGTATTTTCATGGGGTATTAAATTGGTGGATTAGTTGCAAACAGCAGTACTGATAAAGTCTCCTGTCCATCTTGATGGTTGGGCCTTTCTATTAAAATGACACATAAATAACCTATTATGTCCCCCACCCATGGAAATTCAAATGCACCTGTCAACTTGATAAAGCACTTGCCTGGAGGGAAGCATTGTTTACATTTTCACTCCATTCTTCAGAAAAAGTGAGATTCTAATTATTTTTCCCACTGTAAATTAATGCTGACTATGATGGTTAACATATCTCTGTATTGTTATATCTATGCAAAAGTTAAATAATAGAACTGATCCATCATGTATTATGCAATGTGCATTTTTATGACAGGCTTCCCTCTGATCTTATTATGCCTTTCTTCATAAATACTTACTTTTTTCCCCAGCAGCTGGGGGAATCTTTGTTGACTGCTGGTTCAGAAGTTGAAATCTGTCCTGTGTGAAAAGGAAAATGCAATTTACATGTTTGTCGGATGCTGAACTCTGCTTTCTTCCAAGGAGGAAAAAATAAGGATATAAAAGTACACTCCATTAATAAGAAGCTTCATTATAATAGACAATTGGTCACAGTACACTAAACCATTTTTCTACAAACCAAGCACATCAAATTCAATAATACAATACAATTGTTTCTGGGTATCTTAGTAACTCTTAGTTCAGGAAGGGCAAACTCGTTAAGGTAAAATCAAATATGAACAGAATCTTTCTTCCATGCATAAAATCATGCCACACCTTTACCCCACACTTGAAGCTGAACCATAAACCATTTGTTAGAGTCCCTAGCAGTCAGCTGTAAAATTTTTTTTGGTGCATTTCATGATTCCTGCTTGAACAGAAGATAGCACTACTGAAAATACCACAAAGGGGCCTGTTTTTGCAATACTCTGCTACAAGTGAGAAACATTTTTGTCAGAAGAATTTTTGCTATCTGGTTTCTTAACTCAAGCAGGGAAGAAGGCGTTGCTTAGAGGCTCTTGGTACACTCAGAGACCCCCAGGAGGCAGCCTGACCTTGCAAGTTCTTTTGACAAGTTTTGCAGACCCAACTGGTTTGCACACCCTGTTGAAGGCTTATGCAAACTGCCCTGAACCTTTGACCCTCTGTCTACTTGCTACAGTATATTTCTACTTCTAGATTTCTAGAGAAGCGTCAGTGCCAGGCATGGTTAAAATGATTGCAAGAGCTAAAATAAAACCCTGGTTCAGAAAAAGCAAGGAATAAACTGGCAAGGAAATGCCTTAGGAGTTGAGGCACTTTTGGATTAGGTTCTCTTGAGCTTGCAGTTGGGGTGCTGGCCCTGTGGAGGCAGAAAAAAGATCGTCGGGGTGAAGATGGCAGAGGGCATAGGATGAGAATGGGGACTGCCAATTTTGACCACAAAAGAAGACCTGAACCTTTATTGTCTTTTTTTTCTTTCTTCCCTTCTTTTCTACAATTAATTCAGCATTTTTTTTACTGCCATGGAACATCAAATACTTACACAAATATGCCAGGCCCTTCAGCTACTGTCCATCCTGCCAGGAAGATGGTTGTGAAACTTTTATCCTTCAGTTCTCCCTCCGTGGCCTACCTCAGCAGTGATGTCTGCAAGAAAGAAGCTAACTACTGGTGATTATTTGGGAAAACAGATAAGATAATTTAGGGGCAGTTAAAGCAAATAGCCATATATACGTGCTAATACAGCTATTGCTTTGATCTCACCCATAGGTTGTTAACTCTTTGTTCTATGGGCAGCCCATTTCTACCTGTCTGCACAGCAGCTGGAGCAATGGGGTCACAGTGTGAGTGAGAGGTTCTAGGTGCCTCTATGGTAAATCTGTTTGCTAATACTCCATGATGGAGTAGTCAATGCACTTGTTAGGACTATTAAAAAACCAGAGGATATTTACAACATTTCTAAAGGGGGGCAACCATCCTTCACAGATTTTCATGTATGTTTTACCAAAAGTGTTGAAGTTTGCTTTTCTCTTTCACCTTCTTCTTCCTAGCCCCCTTCCATCTGCTTGAAAAGACAGCTGGGTCTAAGCAGGCAAATTAGGAAAATTTTGATTCTTAGAAAAACCTCATAACAATTCTGTTATTGTTTGAAGACTATTAAAAAGAAAAGAAAGCTTAAAATCTAGTCAGGTATCCAACAAAAGACATCCTCCGCAAAAGCACAGTTCACACTATGCTCTAACCCACCGGCATAAGGATACACAATTCCTTTGCCTTCCCAGGAGGAAATTTTCTGAAGCTGGAGAAGATGCAACTAGAAGCCACCAGTCCAATGTATTTAAGTTCTCAGCTGGTTTACTGCCTATGTAGTGATCCAGATTTAAAAAATATTATTTAGTTGCCAGGAACAGATCTGTCCATCTGTCATAAGTCACAGGTGAGTAAAAATGTGCCTCATACCCAAACATACACCTTGTATGCACATGGTCTTCGACACGGTGAATGAAATCTGTGAACACAGACTTATTTCTTTTAACTATCTTTTCTCTGCATTTAATCTGTTCCAAATGGTAAAAGTCTAAGATAAAATGTTCATTGCAAATAGGTTAACTGACAAACTTAGCTCCTTTGTTTTCTGTTTACAGATTCTTCTTGAACCACATTGTTTTTCTACAGATCTGTCGGGGCTGTTTTCACAAATTTTTGCAGAATGTCTTCTGTGGGCAAATTTTATCCCATAAGATGAACTGCTCTGTTGATCTATTTACTATTTGTTGTTTCTGATGTGTGTTTGGTCACCAAAGTCATATAGTATTATTCCTGCTTTCTGGCTACATTACATTTGTAAACAGATGAGAAATGAATAACAAATGTTGATGAGCAGATAATGAAGAGCAGACACTCTTATTTACACAGATATGCCCTTGTATGCATTAAAATCCTGACTTTCATAGAGAAAATAGTTTTTTCTAAACACTTTTGTATATAAAATCCTGTCTGTCTGAAGTTACTGAAGATGCTTTCTTAAGTAACTGATTCCAGCATCCCTTATAAATTTGGGAAATGAGGCGTGGAGAGAGATTTGTTTTACCCATCTGACCCAAACCCATTCTGGGCTTGGAATACAGCAGGATTCTCTGGAATAGGAAGGGAATGTATTTTATCTCCTTTCCTTAGGGCAAATCAATGGACAAAGGCACTGCTATGCACAAGGAAATGCAGAAAGGTTGCAGCCTTTAATTTTCACTCACTAAGGTTTTTGCTGAATTGAATATCTGTTTTCCTCGACTTAATACTTGAGATGACTTTTTTTTCCAAATTTATTATTGTTTGGAAGAGCCTATTTCTACATTTGTATATTATTTATAGGTGATTCAAGTGTGGAGACTTAAAACCACATAAGATTTAGATCTGAAATGATGGGATGGTAAGCAGCAGACTACACTAGCAATGGGTGCACAGTGGCTAAGAAATATGTGACAGTGCATTGTAATATCTAAAAGCAGGGGATCAAAATCATCCCCTAGAAAAGCTCTGCATCACTGTCCATTTGGATATATCCATAAACATGATGCCATCGTAAGTCAGAAAAAAAAAAAAAAAGACCTTCCACTGTTTCCTAGTGTTACAATGCTGAGCAGCTTGCCATAAATCTATTCTGGGATTTCTTCTCAGTCGTTTACAAAGAGGTTATTCTCTGTATATGGTTATTTTCATCTTTCAGTCTGTCCATGTCAGTTTATTAAATAAATCAGGGAAGACTGTAACAACAATGCTTCAGGCATTCATAATTTGACTGATATAAACAATTCCCGGATACTACTGGTCCATTATGTTGGTCCATTATGTTCATAAATAGGACGATTTAGAAATAAGTTATCTATCTGCAGAGTTACTACAGGCAGTCATAGGCAGGGATGTCACACTGGTTCAAAGGCATTTGCCACCGATCCGGCTCCGTAGGTCAGAGTATGGCTGTTACGCCACACGTGCCTGGCAGAGGTCCTCTGCCCACAACAGACCAAAGGCCTTTGCTAACCCAAGACATTTACAGGCTTCATTATTGCCCCAGGTGTGAAAGTGCATGCTGTCTCCCCACCAAAGTACTCTGTGAATGTATAAGCATGTGTACATACTTATACATTTAAGGATTAAATATGAGGGGTATTGGTGTAACTGGTCATGACTTTCTCATGGCGGTATGACTTTAGGCAGTCCTAATAGCTTCTCTTGTTCATGCCTTTGCTTTGCATTTCTCCAATTTCATGATTTATTTGAATGTATTTGTAAAGTACCCCATCCTTCCTATGGTGGCTTGAAAATCTGCACTGTCACAGCTAGTTCTGCGTGAGGTTCAGTGGTAGGCTCACCTGGACCTGCACGCCACCAAGGTGCCTTTGACACAGGCAGCAAGGGTGTTTTTAGGCATGTCCATGTAAATTCTTCTTTTCCCAGGGTTGGCAAGGCTTTTAGCAATAGCACGTCAGAGATGGGGTTTGCAATACTTAAAGGGTGCTTTCCTCAGAGGTTAATATTAGCCAGCTTTTCTTTTTTTAATTGTAGAGCTACACTGGTTTAACAAAGATTGCCTCCAGGAATGCAATTCCCATATTTACAACTCTTACCACAGAAAATGCACTTACCGTGTTTATGAAAGTTACTTGAAGTAAATACAGCACCCTTGACTTTTGATGTCTTTTTTTCTATAATTTCAACACTTTTGCCCTTTCACCTAAAATTAACAGCTTGTAACTTTTGCTAATTATTTGTTATGACCAGCTCAGAGTTTCACCCATTCTCAGCTGGCTGATTTAGTCTGTATTACTCATTTCATGTATTTTCTTTGAATGCTACTTTTAAACATTTTGTATACATTTTATAATGTATGAAGCTGGAATTGATTCATACGACATTGCTAATAATAATGCTGCAAGTGCTCAAGAATCCGTGCTACTTGTTTGGATGCACATGGATATATATGTATTTCTCAATTTTTTAAAATAATGTTGTCATGTTGATGTCTTTTTTTAAGACAGTGAAAGTCAGTCTTCCTCTCATTTCTATTGTAGCTTAGAAAATGTGAGGAATTCTCTTTTCCTTTCTTTTTTTACAAAAGCTGTCAACCAACAGAAAATCTCATAGTACCTTCATGCCCTAACATGACATTTTCTGTACCCTCACCTTGGAAGTATTAATATTAATTGGCTGTGTATAATGTGTGTAATATTTTTATAAATATACATTTATTAATATATTTGTATTTAAAATGTTATCATGTTCTACTTCAATAACATATTTCTATACACTTGGTATGGCATGGTATAGTTATACAACACAGTACATTTGTATTTATCATTAGAAATGTATTTTTGTCTTTTGTTCTAGGTTATGTACTGTAATTTCCAGAGGGTGACATAATTTGCCTTCTTTGTATAGAAGCATGTTCCATTCCTTTAGAAGTCCATGTATTTTTACGTCACACTGTACGTTAAAGGAGCAGTGATTGAAATCATTGTTGTCAAGGAAGAATGTATTAAAATTATTAATAAGACTTAAACCCACACGAGACTTACTGAGTCATCTGATCTGACCTAAATTTATGACCCTTCCTCCCAGATCTTCCCTTTGCATACTTGCACAAAGACAGGAGGATCGAAAGGAGAAAAACCAACACAATAAAGACCAGAGAAAACTGTATATTTACATTAGGTCAATGTAACATTTTGTGATTTTAATAATATAAACAAATAAACTATAAGGGCATTCACATCAGACCTCATTTCAAGCTGAACTATTATAAAGCGATTAACAGCCTCACACTCCTGCTTTAATTAAGTTATGTTGTGAAATATTCAGCACTTGGACCTGTTTTGGCCTGCCTCTTTTATCATTGAATTACCATCCTTAATGTGTTTTTCTGCTGAAAGATGAATTTCATTTAAGGATTACTGTACACTGCTCTGGCATTTTGTGGTTTCTTGTCAGCCCTTGTGAATCTAGATCATAGCTAACTTCAGTTCCTCTGACATGTCCTATATGCACAGTCTCTTGACTAGCCTGTCTCAGTGGATTTATTAACTCATATTGTATTCCTGTAGAAATGAATGGACATTTTTGATTAACTTAATGATAGAAATTTCAGATGACGGTAGAGTTTACTTTTGGAGCTTTCTTCAGGTTATGTAGGCCACAGCAGCTCTCCAGTGACTTATCACTTCACAGAAATGCGTTTTGAAAGTTTCAAGGCAGTGGACATCCATCTGCCAAATAGTTTAAGATGGTGCTAGCAAGGATGGAATTGAATGGTCCTTCAGAGCTGGGGTGTCTGAGTCCACAGTCACCCCCAGCGCTGCTGTTTCCTGTCCCAGGGTTGGTTTTCAGCTTTTATATTCAACCCATATTGCAGAGTCTGCCTTTGGGCAAATTCATGCTACCAGATGACTTTGATTTGGAAGGGTCAGTGAGTGATATTCCAGCCAAGCATCCAGTTTCCCTCCTTTCTACTTGTGCCTACCCAGGACCAAGGTGATGCAACTCAGCACAGTACCATCAGTTTTGGTAGCGCTTTTACACTCTCGGTTGTCTGATGATCAGGCTGTGCTTTTAGGGAGAGGGGGACATGCCAACCAATACTGTCATGTTCTCTTGGCTAGTCACATAAATGCACTTAGAGGGAGTTTGCCAGATCTTGGAATGTGACAACAGGTCAGGTGGGTTTGTTTACTCTCACTACCCTGCAGATCTGTCTGCCCTCAGAGTGGGTGGCAAGACAGAGGCTGCTGATGCTGTACCTGGTCCCATATGGATATGGTGCCACAGGAGCTGGGAGCTCCTGAAGGCAGTCTTTGGCCTTGCAAGGCGAAGGTTTGCTCAAGCACAAAGGTTAGAGTGATGTGGCTTTGGCTTCTAGCATGGTAATTATATGCTGTAAATTACACTCAGCTCCGGCACTGATTGAAAAATATATGTGGTAATTCACTTGCACGAAGGTAGTCTAAGGTCCATGCTGTACTCTGTGCTGGACAAGCACAGCATGCATATCTTTGCCCCCCACAGCTCACACCTCAAATGGGTAAAACCAAGCTGCAGAGGAGGATATGGTGTTCACAGTGAACGATACGTGGCTCGCAAAACACATGGTAAATAAGCCCCTCTACTGTTGGTAGGGGCAAACACAAAGGAAGAACAATCAGATTTAATGAAAGTGGGCTAAGATGAAGGTCAGAGAAGAAGCAGGGGAATGTGCAGGATTGATTCAGGAGGGAGGAAAGCACTCTGAAGAAAGGAAGCAAGCAGCACAGGGGAAAATGCATCTATCATAAAAAGAGGATCACGACAGAGATCATCCAGTTTGCTGCGTGGATCCCCTGCAGGCTGAGTTTCTGAGCTGGATTTCCCAGTCGTTTCTGTTCCCTGAAATCATACATCAGGGAGGAGACAAGAGGCCAGGAAGGGCTTGGTGCTCTTGATTGGACAGGCCAGAGCTTTTGGTTGTGAGACACGGATCAGAGAGAAGGGTAACCGTGGCGGGGTCTTTGTTTCCATTTCACAAGCTGTGCTATGGCAGCTCTTGCAGCTGTTTGTCTCTGCTCTGGCCAACACTGTCCCAACAGAAGCTGCCTTTCTGCTTTCATGAGAGCATTGGCCACCTTAATTCTTAAGGAGCAACTGTGTATGGCAGGTGTATAAAACACATTTGTGTTGCAGGGAGAAGAAAATTAGGCTTGTAGGCTTGCCCTGTCCGTGCAGCTGCTGTGTGTTCCTAACAAGTTGTCCTGAATGAAAGCCTTTTAACCCCAGAGACTTTTATGTGGGAAATTCAGACCGTGCATATTTTACCTTAAATTTCAGATGACCTTTTCATGTTTTAAAATGTATAAAATCATTTAGGACTGAGGCAAATCAAAGCTGGCACTAAAATGAAGTTTCCTATTGTTCTGTCGTTCCTGGAGAAGAGTTGGAGATAATTTCCAGTGTGTGTACTTGCTTTCTTAACTCACCTAAAACCAATCCTCTCCTAAGGCAGTTGCTCAGAATAGCAGCGTGCATGTCAGGATTGTGGAGCTGGCACACTGTGCTAGTTATGGGATTCCTTGTAATGCGTAAGAACAGCTGAAGAAATGTGAACTGGAACACAAGCTAACTGAGCTAAATCTAACTTTTCCTGAGTGGGGAGGAAAATTTGGTGATTTTGGAATCTCTTGTAAGAATCTGAGCTCTTTGTTTCAGCAAACAGAAAAAGCAAAACTATGCAAAAGAAGGTTTTGATGCACGTATCTTAAATTAGAGGTTTTCTATGGCTAGCTTCATGAGTGAGTTCCAATCATTTCAACCAGTGTAATATATTTTCTTGAAAGAAAAGGCTTGTGCTAGACCAGCAAAAGAGTTATTTCCTCTGCATTAAGTAGAAGTGTTTGTGAAGAGCATGCTGGTGTATTGTGAGGATATAACAATATCACCAATCCCTTCCTACTGTAAAAAGGAGTAGAAGCTCATGGGAGAAAATGAGTGACGCAAAGGTCTTGCAAAAGTGAAGGGTTAAAAAGCTTGCACTTCAGTGGGAGTATAAAAATAATGGTTCTTATCATCAGTTCTTGTTAAGAATAAGAGGTGTTTAAACTGCGTGCCACGATCCATCTGAAGTCTTGAATTCTGCTCAGCCTGTGTAAAGAATTAACACGAAGAAGGTTAAATGTAAATTCTGCCTGACACAGGGAGGCACAAAACCTACTCAAGCAAATGTGTTTAGAGCAAACCAGGAAACTAGGTAACCGTGTCAATAAACTAGCTTTGTACAAGGAACTAAAATACATCTTATTTACTTTGCCTTATCTACAATTCAGTTAGCAGCACAAGGTTACTTTAATACTACACAGAGATCAGAGACTAAAAAGTGCTTGTGGGTACAGGCGCAAAGGCATCTCAGAGAGAGAGAAATACAAATACTCGTTCACGAAATTCTCGGGAAGCTTTCTTTTTTTAATCAGCATTGCCATTTTATTGTTTAACCTACGCTGCTTGATCTCCCTACTTTTGGTTAATACGGGAGTCAATTACAGCTTCATCTGTGCAGAATTAACTTTATAGAATATACACTAGGGATTTGTCTATCTCCTCTATTTAGATCTATGTCATAAAAAAATATGTAGCAGAGAACTGTGTGCAAGCACTGCATATGGTACGGGCTTTGCAGATTTATTGTAAAATCATTTTAAATCGGTTAAGCTCTTGCCAGAAGTTAATTAAATATGTTCCTTTGGCGGGGGGCGGGGGGACTCCGTGTGTGTGCGTGTGTGCGTATGTGTGTGCGTGTGTATGGGGGGGGCCTTGTGTCTCACTAGGTGGCAGTGTCTGATTACATCTGGAAGGACCATGCCAGCAAGCCTGGTGTCTCCAGCTGTGACCTCGAGGACCAGGATGAAATCCCTGATTCTGCAGCTAGCTCGAGAGGTAGCACCACTGTTCACGTCTCTGTCTACACTGTTCACCTCAGCGGCTTCCAGGAGCTCTATAGGCACTTCCTCAGGCTGCCCGATGGGGCTATCATTGAGGTAGGTCCAAGCAGGCTCCTCACCTGCAAATTCTGAAGGCAAAGGGGTGCACTTCAGAAGTAGGTCATCATCAAAACAGGAAAATAGACCTGCCTGACCCTGCACAAAATATACACCAAAATCTTCTATAGGAAGACCTCGCTCCTAAACAGTAGTGTAAAATCAGCGAGTTAATGCATTGGCAGTGCAAAGTAGCAATTTAGTATTCTTTATAGAGCTATTTAAAGGCAATTCTGTAAGATATACACTGAAACTACACACATAGAGTTTCTTTATAAATATATATTCCTTAGAACAACATAAGGTCATTCTGTACAGGAATTATTATATATATAAATATACAGTTTAAGCATTGTGCACATTTATTATACAGCTAGTACTACAGGTATGGTCATTCACTTCGTTTTTCCTCGGATAAACAGAGCTAAGGCATGGTTAGATTATTTACTGGCATCTTGCAAGTTTTAGATTGAATCCTGGATGTTGTCAGATTTAAATACAATACAGGTTGGTATTAAAAAGAAGTATCACCTGTTACTTTCTTCGTAGGCTGCATTTTGTTCATTGCATTGTCATTTTTGTTCTAAGTGCTTAGAAGTGCATTTCCTTGTTGTCTTTGGTCTTGTGCTGAGAGATTTTTTAAAAAAATTTTGGCATCTTTTAGAAAACAGAGTGAAAGAATATTACTTTACCTACCCAGATAAGAAGTGGGAGCATCATCATGGAGGTCTGTTTACCATAGAAAACTGGCACAAATGAAGCTGAAGCATGAAGTTTTCAGCTGCTCACTTCTAAGGTGAAGGTTCATGTACATCTTTCCAGCATGAGGCAAACATTGCTTCTGCTCCTTTGGTTAATGTTTCAAGGCTGTTTTATTCATTAAAAGATTTTATTCTTAATGTCTTTGCCCTACTTGGCTTTTTAAAGAAAATTTAATTTAAAGGAAACTGTCCTCAAGGAATCTAAACATAATTTTTTGCCCCGGGAACTTCTGATTCACCAGAGTAAAGACACCAGAGTCTTAAAGCTGGCCAAATAAAACAAGCAAAGGCATGTGGCCTACATGAAGTAGAACTTAATTATTGAAACTAAAACTGGCAAATCCAGGTCCATGCCTAAGTCTGTTAAAGATCATTGGCTAGGTTTTTGCTAGAACACCTTTTCTCTGTTTGAGGTCAACAATGCAGGCCCATTCCTACTTTCCACCTGTTACAAATGGTAGCTTTTTGCAGAATGGTTTTTCCCAGTTAAGTTCTCAGCTTTTTGGTCGTGAGGTTTTGTTCAGCTTCCACAAAACTTTGGAAGGAGAGGCTTTGAACACTTGAGGCAATCGTAACCCAGTGCACTGCTTCAGTTCATTAATCCCTTCTGTATTTCCGAGAGAGGAGAAATGCGATCCCATACAATGTAATTTTGTCTTCCCAGAAGCTTCCAGCTTCTGAACTGATGCTGATCAGCATCCACAAAGTGAGCACTGCACAATGTGGATGGTTCAAGCCACTTCTGTATAGTTTTCCACACCAGGTCACAACATAGCCTGTCCCTAAAATCTACATGGCTGAGTCTTACGTCATCGTCTTGAAAGATGCACATCTAATTTAGGAGATCAGTGCATGCTTTACAGCATTTTTACTTGTAGATCTAAATACAATTACATATAAGAAATGTGCTTAACTAATAATTGCAGTAAAACTTACATACAGGTCTTACGTTTGGTTGATAATGGATGTAATGACACATTTGTGCATTTTATAGGTCAGGACTTTCCACTTCTGTTCCAAATATGGAATATTCTATAAGTTAATGATTTTTAAAAGTAAACACTGACTACTGAGAAGTTTGCTGCCATGGGGCAAATACACCTGAGCTTCACCACTTGCTGCTGTTGGCCCTCGGGAACAGGTTTTTTGTTTCTGCTGCAGCTAGACAAGCTGATGTGAGAAGAGTATTTAAATCACTGGGCCAAATTCTTCCTCAAATTCATGTGTTCAACTTCTAGTGACTTCAACATCAGATATGTTTCTGTATCTGCAAATGTTCTTTGACAGGCATAAGAGGAATTTTGCATGATCCTGCTTTAAAGTCCTTGGATATTCATAAGGAATTTACGTTATATTCACAACCTCATCCTACTTTGTTTTACTTCAGTGAAAGCAAGATTTTCTTGTAGCCCTAATTCAGTAAAGCACTTAAGTGTGAACTTCATTTAAGCCAAGGAGCCAAAGCACTTACTTTACTAATACTTTACTTCGTAAGTGCTGTGTGCAGGAGTACACTAGCCAGGAATAAATGTCTCTCAATGCAATAATTTATTTAAAATACTTATTTCTTTAAGTATGTTATTCCCATTAAAGGTCCAACTTTGCTGGTATAACTAGAAATTTCATGGCTGGTATGAAAAGTAGTTTTATAGGTTTCATAAGCATGAGGCAAAAATAACTGTTTAAAAAGGAACGTTAAGTACAAGGTGACATATATAAATTGCCCTAGAAATGTTAAATAAAAAGATTCTTTTTTTTAATGTGCAGCATAAAAATTATAGAGGTTAAACTTGTAAGTGCAGTCCTTTTATCATAAACATCATAAAACTCAAAGAATTCACATGCAGTAAAACCCATTTTCCTTTTTACCTATAATATATTTCTCCTTTATAGTATTCAATTTAAGTGTTGGCTAACCAAGGAATGACCTTCCCAAAATAAATCACTTTTCATGCTTTCCCTTATTCATTAATCTAATGTTATTGTAATATACAGGAAATTATTGAGTTTTAGCATTTTAAATGTATTTGAAATCCATGCACAGAAAAGTTAATGATAGTGGTACGTGTTTGCTGTCTACATGGTGATAACACCAACTTAGTGATTTTTATCTTGACTTTTGCTGACTGGAGTTGATTTCTTATTAGAAGGGCAAAGATAAGTTACTTTAACTCAGCAGAAAATCAGTTTCTTATTATAGGCCTAGTAAACCTCAGCATTGTAGAGAAACTTTTTGTATAGTATGATTTTATCTATCAAATAAACCTACACAAATGTCAAGGATTCATCCAATTTAAACTTACTGGATAAGAGAGATCTGTTTTCCCTAATTACTTGAAAAGTACCCAGTAGTAATAGGATAAGACAGAATAGGTGACTAGCCAATTACTTAGTTTAAGGTATTTACATCAATCCATATGCTATAAATTATGTCTAAACTCTCTTGCACTTCTGGAAAAGTGAATAAAATCATATAAGTTTATTTTGAATACAAGATCAGATATGGTATGCTGAGTGACACTTAAAAAGAACGAAACAGTAACTGTAGCTTATTTTCTGAAGCAATCTTGACACTAATGCTAAATTACAGCTTGGAAACATCTAGCATTTTTACCTTTATGAGAAAAGGCTTTTTACATATTTAACATAATTCTAGGGAAAATATACTGGAATTATGTATAAAGATATGTACACTGTATCCAAAGGGCATTTATATTCCCCAGTAGAATACTTACAACAATTTTATTGCCATTTGGTGTCATTTTTAACAGATATAAAATACAGCCAGTAAACAAACTAGACTTTAGATTTAAGCTGACAGCTGTTCCTTCAGAAGCAATATTCAGATATTTAATCTTAAGAATACTGAATATTTTACAATTCTTTGAGCAAACTATACTTTTAGCATGTGAAGGACTGCATGCTTTTATATACAGTTCTTGGATCTGATAATGACACTAAAAAACAACCTTAGAATAATCCACACATTTGTCACTCCCATATGTTCCCTGGGCAAATCAACAAATTGCCTCATGTTTTATTCTTAATTCCACAAATTCTTTTTATAAACGCAACGTTACTATGAATATTAGGCCCTATTTTTCTCCCGTATGTGCATAAGCCATACAGTTGACTCCAGTGCAGTTTATGCATGTATCTGAGTGCAGCTTTTTCTGACTCTGACCTCAGTAAAGGAATAAATTGGCCAAGTTTACTGCAAAAAGCCCTACATGCTGTTTTCATAAAGTGTGTCACTGCAGTGGTCACTAAAGATTTATGGAGAAGAGAAAGATTGCTCCAGCTCAGTAACTGAGGTTGGTACGCTACCTAATGTCTTCATCATTATATGGCTTCATCATCTCACCAGACCCTGCAGAGGGAGCAGGAAAACTCTGGCCTTTCCAAACCATAAGCTGGATCAGCCGAGGTGAGTGGGTGAGAACTTCGCTAGGGAGAGGCTGGGCAAAAGTAATTATTTGGTCTAAATTGACCCACATTTGCTGGCTTCAGCAGCATTGTGCCAGGTCATCCACAAACATGGCCAGTTTATGACAAGTCAGTTTCCTGGAGATCCCTGTAGAAGTAGGGATTAACAGCAAAGGTTTGTCCCCTGCAAGAGTAATTCCACCCACATTAATGAATGCATGTGTGTACATACTCCCAGGCTGAATAGGCTTTGCAACATGCTGCCTGCTTAATCTTGAGATCTAATCTTGTCCCATCGAAGACAAGTAATATTTTGCAATGGCATTCAGCGGAAGGATGATCCCTCTGAACATGCATTGAGATTCAGCTGGGAATCATACATGATAAAAGTCAGCTAAGGGATACTGCCATTGACAGAGACAATTAAATCTGTACAGCCTGCAGACTTACAGCCCTTTTGTTAAGGGTCATGGCCGTATTGCTAGTTCTCTGCAAATAACAAGTAAACCAGACTGTTTTAAGTTATCTTTACCAGTATATATTTCTCTTTTAATTCAATTAAAGATAAGCAGTTTAAGAAATACAATAGTTGTCCAGGCAACTCTTTCCACCCCACTGAAAAGGTGAGAACAAGAAAAAGAGTTTTCCTGGAGAAATCTTGCATTTGTATGCTTTTCACTTAAATTTATCCAGCTTATCTCACATGTGACTTGTGAATCCTGTCCTGAAATACAACCCATTTGCTGAAGTGGATGAGCACGCTGTGTCTCAGCCAAGGAGAATTATGTCTCCAAACCTTCTGTTTTGGATTGTTTACCCTTTCAAGTATGAGATCAAGTCCTGACTTTTTTTTCAGTAAATTGAGGTACAGTCTTTGTCTATTAATTATTAGTCTATAAGATTATCAACTACAGCCAAGGCTATGCTTTCACATGCAACAGGATGGAGATGAAGGAGGCAGATGTGCAGCATGTGGCCATTTCTCCCCTCTCTAGTTTTCTCCAAATCCCAGGTTAGATATATTTTCTGCTCCAGAAACTCACAGAGCCATGAGGAAAAATATGTATTTTTGCCAGGATGCCATGCCTTGCTTATCTGTGGTGGAGGATGTGGTCCCATAGAAGGGCCAGGAAAGTGACGAGACAGGTCCATCACTGACTCTCAGCAGAATGCGCAGGCTTTCAGATAATCAGAAAATTACTGAAATACCTACACTGCAGCATTATATCCTTGTTATGTATATGAATATGCAATTTTAAATCATGCTGCCTTCTTTATTACTGGTGGAGAACATGGGGTGAAGAGCAAGGGTTATATACCTAGTTGACACATAAACAAATATTTTATGGGCATGGATATTTGCATTTATTTTTTTCCATGGGGGCCTGAGGGCTTAGACCTATTTCCTTCGGATGTTCATAGAAGGGATGGGAGCAAGTTCAAGCACATCCATTTAGCCTGAGCCAATGCTCATGGGACAAATGTTGTTATATCACTGTAGCTGTGCTGTATAACAAACATCAGTGCTGGTAATTAAGGGGTACTTTAAAAGTGCTGTTTTGCATTGAAGCATTTCCCTTTTGATTCCAACCCACTATAAACACCCAGACTTGCTGTATTTTCAGTGATTTTCTGAATGACTTTATGCTGTGAGGGTACAGCCACTGATTGCTGCAGAAGGTATTTTGTACTCTTAATCGCTTGTAATCTTTATTCATCTATCACATAGTTTTACCTGAATCAGCAGTAAAATCTCTGAAGTCAAAAGATAATTGCCAAACCAGCATTAACTTATTTTATCCGAATAAAAAAAAAAATAACCTTTGAAAAAGTACCTTGCAGCTACACAGATTGACAAAATGCATCAATTATATTTTTGCTCACTTTATAATTACACTGCAGTAAGTGCATAGTGAACTTTACTTCACAGTTGATTAACCATAAGGTTACTGCTATTAAGTCACTCTCAGAAACAACAACTTGGACTTTAATTTAAGAGCACCACTCTGCACAACATCTGATCAAGCCTAAAAATCTGACATATCCATACAAGCTTCAATTTAAAGTACACAGGTAAATGATAGCACCTTAAGTGTAGCAAAGGGTTTCTCTTGCTTCAGTCATGGATGCTGGGTATGTGAACTATCAGATTTGAAAGAGCTTTTGGTATGTGTTAACCAACACCAATAGAAAGGCTTTTCCAGTGAACTCTAAATATCACCTGTATCCTCTTTTTTGCATAGACACAAGTCTTATAAGAAGTGGCTGAGGGAACTGGGGTTGTTTAGCCTGGAGAAAAGGAGGCTGGGGGGAGACCTTATCGCTCTCTGTAACTATCTGAAAGGAGGCTGTAGCGAGGTGGGTGTTGGTCTCTTCTCCTGAGTAGGACATGATAGAATGAGAGGAAATGGCCTCAAGTTGCACCAGGGGAGGTTTAGATTGGATGTTAGGAAAAATTTTTTCACTGAAAGGGTTGTCAAGCTTTGTAACAGGCTGCCCAGGGAAGCTGCTGAGTCACCATCCCTGGAGGTATTTAAAAGATGTGTAGATGTGGGGCTCAGGGACATGGTTTAGTGGTGGACTTGGCTGTGCTAGGACTTGATGCTCTTAAAGGTCTTTTTGAACATAAATGATTCTATGATTCTATGAAATTAGTGTTCTAACTTCTGGGGAATTAGGATTAAATGTCCAGGTGTACCCTGACTATATTTCCACATTTTTTCTCAGATTATTGCGACAGGAAGAATATTGCTGTTTCTGTTAGCTCACTGATGCAATAGGCCCCCTTTTTGTCTTTTGTCTTCTTGACTTTGCCTATTGCAAAATCGTTGCTATGAAGCCCTGCCATGATGATGTATCTCTCTTTGACCTGCCCTGAAGATTTTTTATGCCATGAGAGAAGCATCTTAGGACAATATAAAACCAGGCTATCTCTTAGTGTAAAAGAGTAAAACTAAAAATGAAGTAGTGGGTGTTCTGTGTAAGTGGTATGTACCTAAGAAGAAAGAGTAGCCTGGTATGAAGAAACTTGCTAGGATGTAGGACGCACAAGACCACTCCAATGTTCAGTCACAGTTTTTTACGTGAGGTGGGGATATCCCCTACGTTGCCTGTATTCCCCTGTTTGAGAGGCAACAGCACTTCCCAGCTTCACAGGGTATCAAACCCAAAAGTACAACAAAGATTTCAAGGTGCTTAATCAGGCAGATTATTAAAGTACACAAAAATACAATAGAAATTAGAGATTATTCCTGTACATAAACCAGTGTTTGTATAATTTATTACAGCTGTGCTAAAACAGCTTGAGAATAGCAAAATTCATTAAAACATTACTGTATTACTGGAGCAATCTGCTTTTTGCATGCTGGTGTTTGAGTAACAGCAGCTAGACAGAGCTGAGGCTCTGTTACTTCTCAGCGGCTAAAATTTGATTTCTGCTCACATTCATCTACGCAAAATTTCTCTTACATGGGCGCTCCAGAAAGTGAAAACAATCAGAGCCAGGGCACTCTTGTGCAAAATGCCACCCACATGACACAAGCTGAGGAATTGACATGTGATGTGGTAACTGCTAATGAACTGAGCTGGATCTGATGCAGCGTCTTGGCTTTATAACCGGTTTCCAGTCCTATAACACATCATCTTCTCCTCATGGCCATGACTTTCTTCTTTGAAGGTCTATTCTTTATTCACTCAAATCTTCTCCATGTGTCAAGAACATCATAAGAAGAAATTATTAAAAGCAACAGGCGTAAAAATCCCCATTCCACTGTTTTACTAAAGTGTTTAGAGTCTGAGAAAAATTAGGCGAATTCACATTTCACATGTGTTTAAATTGCTAATCTCAGAGCTCTATCTGTATTAGTGAATACATTTACAGTAACTTTTACTTTATAATATTTTGGCAGAACTGTTATAAAAATTGTTATAAGCCTAGGAGTGGAACTGAACCATGAAAGCTAAACTGTAAGCTGCTGTAAAGCTGGGTTATTAGTATGACAGAATAAAATTTCACACACACAAAAAGCTTCTAAGCCGCAATATTTTGAAAGCAAGAAGAGAGGGGTGGGGAAGTGCAATCAAAGTCATCTATGTTCCCTCTGATATTTCACTGAATGCTGCCATAATAATGTGTTGGTTTTGTCCGTTCTGTTTTTCAGGCTTTTGGTGATATTACTGGAGAAAGTCTTTTGTGTAATGAAATGAGCACAGCCCAGGAGCATGTAAGCGAAATGGACGGCGTGTTGCATACATCTTCACGTATCAAGCTGAGGGAGAGGAAAAAGAGTACAACAAGTTGGAAAGGTATTATTTTCTGTTTCTGTACTTAGCTGAAAAACAATGCCGATACCTAAGCGTAAAACCATGGAAGGGATAGAAGACAACAGATAATTTGAAAACACAGTTTCTCTTGGAAAGGCTCGGGTGTGATCTGTTAGGGCTGAAATTTCACAGTTGTGTTTTCCAGTGGGTCTTCATCCCTGGGTGGTTTAATAGGTCTGTTGCAAGAGTCCTGAAGGCTGAAGAGCTGTCATTCACCCAAACGCTGTCACACTTTCCGTTCAGAAACTCAGTACAGTAACGCAATCCAGAGCAATCTATGTGGAGCAAGGGCCAGAGTTTAAAGTATGCTGAGGGCAGGCTTAAATCATCTACTTTATATATAATTAGGTATATGTCCACACATATTGGCCTGAATGTGAAAGTCCCAGTCTCTCAAACATGCATTGTATTTTCCACTGTGTACTGAGAGCCACTTGACCCCTTCCAGTGCCTGGAGAAGTACTGCAGAGTGGAGTATGCCCATGTATGTTAAGTTGCTAAGTGAAGTTACTGCTGACTGAAAGCAGTATCAGGGTGTTTGATGACAGAGAATTACGGAACACACTGGGTGTCCTTAGATGTCACTGTTATTGAAAGATATCAATCTCCTCTTGTTCCTTACCCAGGATCTCAGTGCCAGAGCTGGCTCCACCAGATCCTTGCACTTAGCTGAGTCCTATTGGTGCCAGTTTTCTGATGCCCTCCGAGAAGTAAAGTTCAGTTGAAAGCACCTTGTGTTACTTTTAAATCCACAGTAATCTTGTCTGCTAACAGAGAAACCTTGGAAAGTTTACATGAGCACACAAGAGACAGTTCTTTGAAGAAAAGCTGATAAATATAGTGTATGTGCTCTTGCTCCTGTCTCCCTCTCATTGGGGGAGGGAGGTCATTGGTAAACTGTTGCCCATGTATTTACATCATGTCTTTCTCTACATCTTTTTCTCTAATCTTCAGGAAATCATGTTATCTCCAACAAGAGCTAATTCCTGCAGTAACGTGTAGTCCACAGAGCTGTTTACATCCTCATCCGTGTTATGGTTACTGTCTGACAGGATTTACGGTTCTGACGTCTGCACCTCTGTGTGTCCAGTGGTGTCCTGCAAATGCTCCAGTCATAGCTCTTCTGTGGCTTCATCAAACTTTTCGGTGTGGTGAGCTCACTGGACCAGATCACAGATTGGATCGTGCAGATGTAATTATTTTATACGACATTCCTAGATTTCTCAGGTTTGCTTGTTCCTGCTTTTTCAGGTTTGCTTCTACCTGCTAGTGATGGGGGGGGCAAATGTAGCTGATTTGTCTTTCAAGTTTCATGACTAAAATATTGACAGTGTTTTCAGTAATTGTTCAAAGCGCAGCACTATTGTAATTGCAAGGCTTGAAAGATGCCCAGAAGAGGAACAATGATGGCTTCATGCCACCATTTCTGTAGCCAAGCCCCAACAGGCTGCAAAATTTACAAGATCCCAGAGAAGATAATTTTGCTGGGGTCTTAATGTTGGCCAGACCTGCTTCTCTGGGAGTTACAGCAGCTTAAAGCAACCTGGAGGTTATCCTCATGCTTTCTTAGTAGCACTAAAGTGTTGCCTATTAGTTTGAACCAGTCAGTGCCTATTCTGTTTGGCTTCATACAAATGCATAAGAAATGAAGACCATGCCCCAAAGGCAAGGCCTAAGAGAGACAACAGAAGGAGAAGGTGGAAAGGGGAACAAATGAAGAAAGGTGAAGTCATTTGTCGAAGGTCACCGAAGTCAGAGGCAAATGTAGAAATAAAGGGCGGACTGCCAGCGTCCTGACTCTTGGACTTCTCTGTAGTAGCATCCTTTTCATCCTGAAAATGCAGAGGGAAAAGGGAAGAGCCTTACTTTCCTGCTATTTTGAATCATTCATGTAGAACACTGTTATCAATTAACATAGTAATCAGTGCCATTTTTCTAACATGTATGCTCTTCTGGTGTCCTTTCTTCACACTGGTACAGTAAAACTTTTTCAGATGCATTTACCTTTGCAAGGTCTTTCCTACTGTCTTGAACATTGTTGATTAATTTTGATACTTAAATCTATGGTTCTCGCCCATCTGGATAATAATTAAATGACATTAGGTGGTAATCTGGATATTTATAGGCCACTCCTGAAAACAGTTTTTCTTTGGGTTTGCATGATAGAAATTTGGTTTCCACTTTTTTTTTTATTTAATAGATTTGTGTGCATTTGCACGTGTGTGTTTTCATGTGTTACATCCAGACAGAAATGGTGTTAAAAATCTTCTGAATATCTACAAGAAATGATGTGATTTTTGTGGGTTCTATTGCATCAGATATTACTTGGATGACTTTCCTCTGTCATAGCAGGAATAAAAATGCCTTTTTAATGTTTGCTTTGCCTGTTGACACTTTAAAAACTTTGAAAAAGAAACTAGCTGAAGAGAAACCGTCCAGTCCCAGAATTTTTCTGTGTGTTTTTTCTACCAGAGTTGTGCTTTTCACCAGTTACCCCAGGTGATGCCACTTATGCCACAATGAGGGAATGACACAAACAATGCAGAGGAGGCCACTAGGATTGCTTGTGTACAGGACTGTCCTCTGCTATGAGTTAAGGAGGTGCTCTGTAACCTACTGCACTTTCTGGGCAACAGTACCAAGACGACAGCATGCTGTGGGCAGCATCATACTATATGCATCATCTTGGCCTCAGTTTTGCCTTTGAACGTGACTGAATGTAATAGTAAAAATCCCTTTAGGCAATATTATACCGTAGCTTTCCCGCCACTGAGTTAAGAGATCCTAGTCTGGTTCTGTGCGATTTTGACTTTAGTGTTGGTAATATGTTATTATTTAGTCTGATGGCAAGACTGACTTTACGTGCGGACCCACCACACCTTCAGTTCTGATAGGACTATGCTGATTTTTTTAACAAAGGTGGATCTGGTCCTGAGACTTTGATCAGCATGAAGGACTTGATTGACCACTTTTATTTCCCCTGTTATGTCAGCATGTCTCCACTGACTTTCATCTGTTCTGGGATGTACAATTCTGCAACAGTACATATTCTTGAAAGCTGAATTTAAAGTATGCTTAAATATTAAGTAAATTTACCTTATATTTTTGCTGAAAATGCAGCATCCTACCTATTAATCTTGGTCACTTATATCCTATGAGTTCCCATGGTTGTTGGTCAATATACTCTGGGTGGCATTGGCTTTGAAATTGTTTTCTGAAGTGCTCTTATCAGCAACATCATCCATAATGCTCAGTTATAGTTGGATAGTAATTGCCTGTCTATGCAGTGTTCCTTTACAACAATTTTCTCCCGTGTAGCTATATATATGTAGTCATTACTGAAAAGTGTAAATAAAGAATCCTTTTAGTGGTGTAGTTTCCCTAGGTACCTACTGTGCTCTTATTATCTAAAACATACTCCCCATCTGTAGTTCTGTTCTATTAAAGGATAAAGACATAAGTATGAATTAAAAATTAAAATGCTTGTTGTAGATTGGAGAGCACGGTCTATTAGAATATATCTGGCGCTAGGCTCACAGTACAGTAGATAGATTACACTGAGCACCAGTTAAGCAAGGGGATGAAAAATGAGTGATTTTCATCATTCAGTTAAATATAGTGCTAAGTGGTATGTGCTAGCATTAAAAGCAAATTACTTAGCACTTCACCAATCACAGCATGAGAGCATTCCATTGGAAGCAGTATTTCCAGTGATGCTCAGTCCTCAGTTTTATTAAATAAATCAGCTGTTAATGCTTAAGGAAGCAGTTGAAGATGTATTGCTATGATAATAAAAAGATTGAAAATGTAAAAATAAAGAGAAGCAGTACCTCATTTTAATTAAATGCCCTAAGAAAACCTCATTCTCTCTTAACAACAAAACTCCAAAGTGCTAGTAGATCTGTAATATTTGCATCTCCTGTACCTTCTTTAGGTCTTCCTTCTTACTAATGAATATGACCTTTCCTTTTTTTTTTCCTTATAATGACATCTTTTTTTCTCATAAATCTGCTGCCATGTCACTGAACATTTTGATGAGCTTTTCTGATTCCCTCTTATATCTCCTTGATAGGATATTATTATCCAGTAATCTAAAGATGGGAAGCCTGATACTGATGGTGAGCACAGGTACTTTTTGGCTGCTCAGTTACAGACGATGGAGATGTGAGAATTTACACCAGAACAGGTTTTAACATTGAGGGCTACCTTTATATGGTGTAGCAACATTATCTCCTCCAAAATGATGGGTATTGGGAGACATTCAGATCTGCTGTCCAAACACATGGAGCTGTTCCAAGTCTCAGACCATTCCTAAGCCTCCTCCTCTTCCTAAACAGCGGTCACCTGGTAGGAGCCACATAGCAGAAGTCCTGGGAATGGCACGTGCAGGAGATGGCCTATTGTCTGAGCCACAGCTGCATCTTCACCAGCAACACAAAACATTAGAAAGGGAGAAAATTACAGTTCAGGTATCAAAATTACAAGATTAGGGGGCTATGCATGAAGATATCTTCAGTCCTTCGATTGTCCCCTAGTGTCATTCTTTAGGGAATCCTATTTTGAGTTTTCTTCTATGACTAGGTTTGAAATCTTTTTTCTTTATAAAAGTAAAAGCTAAGAAGGGAGGGACAAACTAAAAAGATGAAAACCAAGAATCTCCTGTCAGCACATAATTGCAGGATCCCATACATGGGGTAAAATACCACCTCTTCTGGGATTCATTGTAAAAATGGCTATCAGTTGTTTTCTGCAGTCAGGGGAGGAAGGATAAGTTTCTTGCAAATATTATTTCTTTCTGGTTTTCGGACAGGGCAAACAACCATACCTAAAGGATAAGATAGGTATAGTTCATCTCTTCTTAATACAAAGGTTGGCTGGAGAAGTTTTGAGTTTTCTTTTGGCCCTGTGTTTCTGGGGTTCTCTGAAAATTATGAGATCTGCCCAAAATTAGTATCTTTTCAATTTGTGCTTAAGTTGTGCTTAACATTTTAGTGACACCAGAGTAGTCCTGTACAGCAGAAGACTTTCCACTAACAGCGTAGGATAACGATGTTGGACCTGAAAGAAATATTTTGTAAAATCTTGACTTATTTCAAAATGTTTCCTGTGAAAAAAAATCAGTCTTTTACACTATATTGTTCTAAAACAAGGTGTTTAAGCAATGCTTCCTTCTCTTGGCGCAGAAGATTTTCATTCTCATTTCACTATCTGCTACTTAGATATGCACTCAGAATGTGGTTTGTGGGTTTTTTTTTTTTCTTGTTTTACAAGAACTTTAATCAAAGGACTTCCTTAAACCTTAAAACAACACACATTATTTTTGTTACCAATACAGCCATTTCTTCTCAAAATATTTAAGGACATGATATTTAACCTAGTTTTCAAAATATAGAATTCCTTTTTTTTCATTTTCTTAGCTGACATGTAATGGTTCTGATGCATCTTTTCTGCGTATGCCAATCCTGTCATATACACTAATATGAAATAATGACACAAGGTTGACTTAACTAGACATAATAGGGCATATTTCTAAAACATTCTGTATGGGAGGTATATGCACAGATCTTGCTACTTGTTAATGAAATTGGAAAGTTCCTTATCTGCACTACGACAAATATTTATAATAGCCTCTTACTCCAAAGGAGCAGGGTCCTTACATAATGAAATAATAAAAATACAAAAAGAAAGGATTACGCACAACATTTTTTCAGATAAAGTTTAGAACTTCACCATGCAATGGAAAAAATAACCCCATTGAATTTGGAGCAATAGACAACTGTTGTTATATCTAAAACCAGTGCATAAGTGCGTGTATATGTTCATGTATATAGAATGATGACAGGACAGATTTCAGTAGCAAGGCTCTGTATTTCAAACTTTTTCAGAATTTTGCCTGTTGTCCATGCTGTTTAAGTATTTATTTCTTATTTTTGAATTAAAATCAGTGTTTGAAGGTTTGTATTTTTTTCCACAAATATTATCTTTGAATATATTTGAGAAGCTCTAAACTACTGTTTAGAATTGTGTATCGTAAGAAGGTATGTTACTTTTTCATAGAATCTTTCAAATTAGAGATGGAAAAGTCTAAAATTTTTAATGGTCTGAGCACGTGATGTTTTTTCTTTAACAAGTGGTGGACATGAGTCAGTTACAGCTTCCTATTTTTGTTTTTTTCTTTTTTTTTTTTTTATGTTTGCATTTGGAATTGCATATATTTTGGGTCCAAAAGCTTACCACGTTACATTGACCTACTAACAACTCTTAAATGCTGGCCTTTCCCAATGAATCATTGGCCTTATACACATGAATCCAGCTTATCAGGAACACAGTATTTTACTCAAGGTTAGGGCTGAATTTATAAGCCAAGGGCTTGTCTATGCTCCTCTGACAGCCAGAGGGATTTTACAAGGAATGTCGAAAGAACACAGGCACAACTTGGTGTTAAAAGAAAATAGTGAGACCAGATTAAGAGCTATTGCATTCAGGTTTTTATTTTTTAGCTTTCCTCTTCTACCCTTGCTACAGTTGTGGACACAAGCTCTCCTTTGAACACAGCTGTGCCACCTGAAGGGATCATCTGCAGCTGCTGCATGAAAATCATGCAGGAGCAGCTCCCATGGGAGCTCACCCATTTCCTTCTGCAAATACCTTCTGTTGCAGTCATTCGAGCTTTGCAGGGCCATTTTACCCAAAACAGGTGAGAGACCATTTGCATGAGCAACTCCACTAGCAGCTCTGAGCACAATTATCTTTGAGAGAAGGGTGGTGAGGACAGGTGGAGGTGATGTTGTTATTCCTTCATCCAGCACAGCTGCAACTGAAGTGGATTTCTGCTCTGTGTGCCTGCCTGTCTGGTTTAAGGGTTTATTTGGAAGTCCTGTGTTTCTTATCTGACTACAAATATTGTGAGTGGTAAGACAGATATTTGAGGTAAGAGTCCTCAAAGATGGCTAAGTGGTTGAGGATGAAACATGGACTTTAATGCTTATTTTAGATTGAGATGAAAAAAAAACACAAGAAGTGTATGCCATAAGAATGAGCAAGGAAGTAACACTAAGAGACTACATCTGTATTAGCAGTAGCACAGGACAACAGGAACAGATCTGTAGAGGAAAACAGCTGGTGCTGAAGGTCTGGCATCTATGTCACACCTGTTGTGGGGTTTTACTTCAGACTAGTTATAGTCTGGTCCTGTGGACTTAATGCCCATTAGGCAGTCAAGTAAGATAGGTTTATTCCTGGAATAAACTTTCAGGAATAAATTGGAATAATATTCCAGCCTAGTTTCAACTAAGGAACCTAGTGAATGTGCCCCAAGACTGCCACAGTGTGAAGCAGAAAGCCCAGTAAGTGGGGACATTGGGAAGATTTCCACCGAAAGCTCATCTAAGGCGCTAATGTAGAAACTTCCAAAGTTACCCATGCCACCTCACCTGGGAGCAGGCAAGACACAAAATGTCCACCTAATGGATCAAAGTTGATGGCTGTCCATTAAGGGAACCTGCTCAGCTCTGTCGTGGCTTATGCTCCCAGCACTCCCAAGATTGTCAGCAAAGCCATTAAGTAGCTATGTGTTTTAAACTTCATAAATAATCCTACTAGGGTATTAACTTTCTCTCTAATTTTGCCATATCCCTGGTGAAATGTGCCCTCTTTCAGCTTTGTCAGGATATATGGAGAAGGTAAAGGGAGCATTAGTTCTATTTAGTTCAAGGCTACATCCATGCAGGTATCTGACTACCATATGCTAGATAAGAATGTGTGAAAATATGCTTCATTTTAACCCCATAAATGTATTTTCAAAAAGAAAAAAACCTCAGGGGTGTTTATTATTATTATTCTTTCAATGATATACTCTGCTGCTGCTGTTTTCCTAACTCCTTTTGTCTGCTCTGAGGGAGAAATTCAACCCATGCTTAATCTACAGTTCATGTACCTTGGGGTAGAGAATAGCACTAAAATGGGAGTTGCCAGCCAGCTTCAGACTTAACAACACTGAAGAAGGAATGGAAGCCTTTACATCCTCCCTGAACACAATGGACATTACTCTAAAAAAGCAAATAGGCTATTGGTTATGCCCTTGGCTTTCTCTAGTATGCTTGCCAGCCACTCTATGTGGCTGTGCCTAATTATGTGCGGTGGATGGGGAGTCCCATTCACTCTGCAGGCTGCAGCCCTCTGCTGCCCACTCAGCTGGGGCACACACTGTCCTAGCTGTTATGTTCCTGGCTAAGATGAAGCAAAAAGATGCTGTGAATGATACTGCTTCAAGTGAAGGAGCCCATCGGAGGACTGCTGAAGGCTTCTGATCAGATGGGACACAACTGGGAGAGGAAAGGGGCCTCATACAAGGTCAGAGCTTTGTCAGCGAAGGCTACAGTGTTTTTACTGGCTTTACAATGTTCCTGAAAGGGGAGTGATTTGCCTGGGTAATTAGGTCATGATTGTAATAGTTTGGCTTCCTTTTATCCTTGTTATGTGGATAACTCAGATTTATTTTTTCTTCTCCACAGACTCAGCAGTACAATTTCAAAATTGACATGGTGCTTATCAGAAGTTAGTAATTGGATAGTGCAACCCATTTGTTTGATAAAGCTGAACTGTTCATTTTTGGTTTCTAAAAGCTAATAGGCATTGTTCCTTCTTTGACATTTGATTTTAATGGCTGTAATGTTGCTCCTGTCTCAACAGCTATATGTCTGGGTGTTTTTCTTGACTCCACGCTTTCTCTGCAGGCTGCAGGAGACTGTTTTTAACTCTTTAGTTTCTGGCATCTGTGGTAGTTTCCTCACTTCTCCAAATGCTGCTGTATCCCATGGAGCTGTCAAAGGCAAAGTACTGGGATTCAGCAGTGGATGAAAGCTGAATGTAGAGGTGCAGTTTTTCCGAGGTCTGCATTGCTCTAGTTAGTTGAGAAATAGTGTAATCATTAAAAAAAAAAATCTTCATTACAGTTTTGTGCCAGTGGGATCCTATGAAGGTTGGTGGGGTGGGTTGAAGCTTTGGTAAAAAAGGGATGTGTAAAACTCCGCTGACTATCATTTGCTGCTGATGGAGTTCTCCGAGGTACCACTTTTGTTACTATAGGACTGGCTTATTGCAGCTCCTTTTTCTTTGGCCTTCAAGCAAAATCAATTCATGAACTATGCAACACTGCTTTAAGGCTCTTTTTATGAGACAAGCCTAATCTACATATGGCATTGTGCCTACTTTACAGTCTTTTAATTGGCTACAAGCAGCTTACCATATTGATTGAAAAATTCTTCTTGTTACATTGAGAGCTATAGCTAATTATGATCTTTCTCCTCTCCTTGTCTTCTTGATTTGTAGTTCACATCTTCTCAGGAGCTCCCTCCTTTCCCTTTCAGCCTAGAGTCTCCTCTACTGGAACTCATTCCCACCCTGGTTTCATAAAACCTCATGAATGGCAAATTCTGGTTTCCAAATAAATACTGGATAGCTCTTGATAGTGTCATTACATTAGCTAAGGTTGGATGTTTAGAGAATATTTCAGTAGTGAAATAGAAAACATAAATTAAAAAAAATTTGACCCTAGGTATTTTGTGTAGTTTTATGGGGGCTAAAGAGAGGTTACATGGAAAACTTCACTCAGTAAATAAAATGCGTATTTCCTTACAGTTAAGTATAAGAGAATCCTTACTGAAAGGGCTGTTAAAAACAACAGTTGTCACTCCTGATAACTGTAAATATGTAGCAAAGTTAATTCATTAACTTATTATTATGGAAGGAATACCAGAAGAAAATGCTATGATGAAGTATTACTTTCCAGAAATCTGACTGTAGTAATTTCTTCTAGATTATGATCCAATCATCCATGAACTTCTAACTCCTGAAAAAAAAAAGTGTTAAATATTGAGAATATCCATTTTATTTTTAAGACTGGTCTGTCAGATTGCTGTACAATCCTCACTGCTGATATAATCAGTGGGAAATCCATCTAAGCAAGAAAGATGTGAAATGGCATGCCACACTGTGTCATGAGTAATGCTGATTGAAAAAATTCTGGTTGACATCCTGTGTCACAAACTGGGGGAGGAACTCAAAAGAGAGTTATACCAAGATCTGGAAAATGTTGTCGTCAATCTCTTTGGAGTAGAACGTGTGAATTACTTTTATCATTCCATGTGTTTAATATCCATATTTCCTTCTTTTATGCCTTATTTTACACGTTTAATTCAAATGAGAGCAAATGTGTTCTAGCTGAATGTCATATATACATTATATATAATAGAACTATGATTAACTGTATGAATAATTACCAGTTGCAACTAAACAACTCAGATGGATATTTTCATTAAGAAAACAACATGGGGTCATTATAAGGTTCTGGTCGCTGCCCCCAGTCTTAGAAAAAAATATAGTTCTCTGAACCGCCAATCTGAACTGGTGATAAAATATCCCAAGTAGGCTCACATTAAGCTGGATAATATGCAGGCTGCTTGATTTGTATTGAATATGTGTCTGGTGGCTGGAACCCACTGTAATGAACTAGCCCACAAATCACAGCTTAATGGGAATCTACTTATACATATTGCTTAATTAAAAGTTGTGAGCTTATTAACATGTGTCTTTGGCACTGAGCTTTGGGGATGTAATCTCCGTGCAAATAAGACGAGGTTGTAAAAGTTTTATAGATTGACAATGATATTAAATTCCATACCTTAATAACCCATCATTTTCTCAAAGTATGGTTCCTATTTTGTATTTATTCCAAGCTGTGACAAATTATTTGTTTGTACTCCTTTACAGTGCATAGGACTTTGTGTACTCGTTATATCTCAGAAAGCTAGGGCTGCTGATGTTTCGTCTACTTCTGCCTATTTTTTTGGGTGTTGCTAGCTATTCTGGTTGGCATACGGGATCAGAGACTCTTTTTTTATTACAAAGGCACCCCATGGCACAAGACCGCTAGTTAGGATTGTGCCAGTGTTTCCATTATAAACCTCTGTTTTCATGGGTTTATAACTCTACAGTAAAAATTTGCTTCAGGCTCAAACATGGTCTAGAAGGTCTGAGAGTGGCAGAGAACATTTTTGAACAATTAGAACAAAAATCTGCAGTATGTTGCTCTTTACTTGGTTACATGACTTCCTTAATTTCTCTATAGCTAGTTTCAGAAAAACATCTGACCAATTTTTTTTTTTTTTTTTTTTTTTTTGGCTTTATGTGACATCCTAGCTGGGCCAAGTTTTCATGTTTTCATCTCAGCTAATTCCACTTAATGTTCATTATTGCTTTCATTTTACTTAAAAAAAAATTAATAAAGCAATCTCTTGTAAGGCTTTAAAAACATTACTTCTGAATGAGGTACCTTTTATCTTTCTATGGAAATATTTAAGTTATTTCACCCTATTTGGCACCTCTCCTTAGAGGCTTTGCAATAAGATGGTGCTACAGGGGAGGGGAAGGGAGAGAATTGGTAAATGGAGATAGAGGGATAAGCTTTCAGAGGTTGTTGCAAGTCACAGATTCCAGTGGTTTTTGTGATTATCACATACACCATAGCTACCCTTTCAGAAGAGAATCACACATTTTCACACTACACCCTTTGAACCACAGGTGAAAACAAAGCTCTATTCTCAGTAGTTTGTTTGCTTCCTCAGTTTGTTGGCTTCCTCTTTAAGAACTCTGTTTGAGGAAAGGACTATTAGCTGTGGATGTGCCTCATCCCCCATCCCCTTGCCTCAGTGTTCTACCTGAGAACACACATGGTGACAAGCTTTGGTTTTCCCCAGTTGATCTCTTTGCCAAAATATGTTAGAAACCATTTCAAACAGATGTGCTTCTTCATGCGAGAAAGTTGTCTTTGTTGCCAACATCAGATCACTCTAGGTAAGTGCAAATGAAACCAGCTTTCCTTAAAGGACCTGGATAAGAGAGGTGAGGACTTGACTCTCCATGAAGGACTTGAACATGGGAGGTGAGATTAGTCTGAGGGGAACTGCACTAAGCCACATGATGTTTATGAGAGATCTACACATTTCTTCTACCCTTGAGGAGACAGAAGGATGTGTGCTATACTTTTGCCTGGTGCTTTACTATCATGCCATGCCTGAAAAACATGTTCAGGGGACAAAAAGGGATGGTTGTTCAAACAAACAGGGAGATGGGCAGGATTCTGGTATGGCAGATCTGTGAGATCTGACATAGAGAGTCTTGAGACCTGTGTGGCTGAGTCCAGCCTGAAGGTTCTCTGCAGCAGCATAAATACTGAGCAGTGCTGTGGTATCTCTTCCATGCTGTGCTTCACCAAACCAGGATAGTTACCCATCTTTGGAGATCGATGCTGTGACACAGAGCAGAGCCTCATATCTGAGGAACCCTATGCGAAGGCATCTCTTCCACCCTGGGGCTTGTGGTCCCTGTCTGTCATAAGGCCCAAATGTTGTTGTGCCTCCTAAAGCTTTGCGCTGAAAGCTTTGGGTTAGATCATTACCAAGAGCCTACTGCTAAGAGAGGCTTCTGTTGAAGAAAAGGAGGGAAAGAAGGGTCTGTGCCTGGAGAGAGTTCCTGAGGCGGCCTGGATCTGGTTTCTACCCCAGTCCTTTTATCACTCTAGATGCTGTAGTGGTATCCCATCACAACAAATTGAGGTCCAGCAGGCCTGGACCAGGCTGTGATATTTCACAGTCCTGATTTGTACAGAGCCTGACACAGCAGGTAGTGCCTGTGTGAGTTTTTACAGTGAGCATTATATAATACTGAAGTATTAATCACAACTAAGAACTAGATATTTCTTCCTAGAACAGGAAGCAGATGAATATGTCATAGATGAAGAAATAAGTATTGTTTTCAATATATATGCTAAAATAAACTGTATAACTACTCTGTATTCACAGCAGTTAACATAAATGCATATGACAATTGAATAAGCTAAGTTATAATAAAATATCCATGAAGGATTTTATTTTTGTAGCCCACAAATTTTGAGTCCTGTACACAGACTGCTTTTATTCCAATTGCTTCATTTTTGCATTCATCAGCAGCTCTGACAGTTCAAAAAATAATTATTTCAGTTTGGCACAAAACAGTTATTTTGAACAATTGATTAGAAAAAGATCAAGTCAGATGTGGTTTTGATTTCAGACTTCACAACTGTACAGCAAAAAGGAACTTTGAAACAAATCGTTGTTTCAACCTGAATTGTCAAAATGTTTAATTAAAAAATGAAGGCACTGACAGAGCTGAATGTTCCTGAAGGAAATTATTTTGACAAGAAGTTCAGCAACATTTCCATATTTTCACAAATCCATTTGATGGCACCTTTTTTTCTAACAAAAATTTTCCCTGCTTTAATCCCAAAGCCACGCTTTTAGGACCTGACTCAAGAGAGCAATTAAATACCACTGAAGTCTGTGGAACTTGAGAAAGCATTTGAAGTCTTGAACATGCTAAGTTCCTGGCCTGATTCCTTCTGAACCTCATTCTTTAGAAATCTACTCCCTCTTAATTAATTTGATTAAGTAGCATTTTGTCTGAGACACCCTCCATTGTGAAGAAAAGGAAAGTAAGAAGAGCTAGTTGGCAGTTAGACTAATGAGAAAATGATAATTTCTCTAATACCCTGCCAGGGTCTAGTAAAATACTACTCGCATTAAAAGAAAAGTTATATTTCCACAATCTTTTAGAGATGTGTGATTCTTTCAAAATGATATTCAAATCAAAGACTTATTACTGTCCCAAGCCTCAGACCATTTGTTCTAAAAGGTGTTTGAATTCAAGGAAAGAAAAAGGAGAATTAATTGCAAAACTGTCTTACATGCTTTTGTATTGTATCCTTTCCACAATTCTGGTTTTTTTTAATAATAAAAATGAACTTACATATGCCTTTTGAATATCCTCACTCCCTAGGCATCCAAGTGCAGCATGGGAAGCAATGTCTGCATGTTATTTTACCTGGGTAAGAAACCCAGAGACAATAACCCCAGCCCTCACTGTGTAACACAGACAGCTGAGCAAGTGACCCGTGAGCATCCTCACTTAGTTGCATTTCTTGTGCACGTGTTGGTTGTGAGAAAGCCTTGGAAAGGGCATCCAGAGAGACAGCCAAATCACTGCCAGGGTTCAGCTGTTGATGGCAGTGGAGGAGCCTCCAGCAGTGACAATGCTGCGCTGCCTCTCTCATCCAGGGGGAACTCAACATGCAGCCAGGCATGTACCTCCCACTTCTGGAGGCAGTCGAACCTCACCCTCTCACGCTGCAATGCTCAGTGGCTCACCAAGGTGTTGAAGGAACATGTGCTGGTCCCACAAAGGGAGTATCCTAATTCTGTAGCATCTGGGGTATAAGCAGCCACAAAATGGGCAAGACCTGAGAAAAATCAAGCTATTGGTGCAGCTGACTTTGGCAGACTTTCTGCTGCTGTTCCTTCTGTGCTTCAGCAACCAAGCGCAAAGTGACATGCCAAGACCACAGGAAAATCCAGACCTAAGCAGGGATCACAGACACTCCTAGACAAAGACAAACTGAAGCCATTAACTCCACACTTTTAAGGTCCTCTGTGTATGTGACTCAGACTTTCCCCAATACAGCATACTAGTGAACTTTCTCAAAGCTCTAATTGACATTCAGACAGAACTTTCTTAATATTCATGGAATTCACACTTACTCTTCAGGGGAAAAGATCAGCATTTTAATGTAAAATTAGGTGTATATTGCTTAATCAAGGCTTTTCTGAATTAATTTACTAACAATAAGTATTCATGCTCATTCTCTTTCAAAAGTTCCTTTGTTTCAATACAACTAATATTTCTTTTACACAGTTACACCTAATTATCAAAGAAAAACTAATGAGGCTGCTCGTGACAGGTATTTCAGTTAAGTTTTTTTTTTTGTTGAAATGCTCACAATTTTTTAGAGTTTTCTTCCATACTGTAGGTTTCCCAGGAACAAATTCTGTTTTATCTGCTACCACAGAATGCCATTGAACAGAATTAAATTTTCCAGTGAAAAAAGCCTCTGAGCACCCCAATGCTTCACAGAAAGATGAGTCTAATCCTTCTTCCACCAGTACCACATCAACTTTCTGCCCGGACACTGGATGTGACAGAAAAGACTACAGCACCAGGAACATAAGCAGAAGAGGAATAAGGCCAAGAGAGGCGAGAACTACAAGTGAGGCATGAGCAGGTGGGCAGTAGGCCTTAAGGCCAAAGTTGGCTTTGACCAGGCTAAAGTCTGCAGAGTGCAAAATATAGAAGCAGTCATTTCAAGCTACAGAGCAACGAATGTCTACAGTGCCTGACAACTAGATGAGAGTTTCACTGTATTCCCTTGGATGAACCCCTGCTCCCTCCTATGTCAGCTGGAATGTTGCCCACCTATGCAAGAGAGCTGGCACCAACGCTACACCCAAAGCATTACACAGAGACTGAACAAAAGGGGTATGACAATATTGCAGGATGTGGTCCCCTTCACCCCACTCAGGCAAATAATCAGTAATTAGTCAGGCAACTAAAGCAGAGTTAAACTTCTTAGGTAATGAAGACAAACAAGATAGGGTTCCTGGTGTAATGCTCTGAGAAAAGCCACTTGTGCAATTTTTCCCATGCAAAAAAAAAAAAAAAAAAAAAGAGACAGAGACTAATCATTTTCTGGATGTCTGAGTTCCTGGATAAAAAATGGGATCCCACCTGTGTTATCTAAACTTCTTGAGCTTACTGAGCAGGAACTGGAGGAATAAGAGGTAAATTTTCATTTATTCACTCATGGTCTCAGAGGAAGCCACTGCAGTGAAGAGATAAATGAAAATGTTCTTCACTTGCTTAAAAACAATATAAAAGACATTTATTCTGAATTTAAACAGCATTATGAAAAAATCAGAGTATCTAGTTTTAAAGTAAATCCACATACCCATCTGGGCATATGTGGAACACTTATTGAAGGATTCACATTATAATGCTGATTATTTCATTGTTCTTTCTGGCCTCTCATGAATATATCCAGAAATGAAAGGGCTTTCATTATTCACCATGCAAGTACAGCTGAAGTGTTGCCAGTGCAGGCTTTTCTGTCTTGTCCTACTAATCTATGCGCCCCTAAAGGTGGGCTGATCATTCTTTCTCTCTGTCTTAGAGCACTCTGGACCATGACGCTAAGTGGGGGGAGAACTGTGTGTCCTATTTCTGAGGAATGAGATAAAAACACCAGTATTTTGCATTGGCCACTGGGTAATCATCCAATGGTAAAAGCACCTAGAACCTAACTCAGTGTCCATAGAACACAAAGGGAATATTTCAATTAGCTTCAGTTGGTCCTTCATGCTCTTGGGCTACATTTTATCAACTGAAAACCACAAAAGATATCTCCGTGCTGCAATAGATCAGTATCTCTTCTGAAGCAACTACCTAAAATTAACTGTTCCATAAATATTTGAGTGACAGAACTGTAACTGAATCCTTATGTTACAGGGATAGTATTTTCTGTGTTCAAAGCCAATCTAAAATATGCAGTGTGCAAAATATTGGTCCATATTTGCAAACATGGCAAGTAGCTTCTGCGGCTGGCCTTTGGGATGCTCTGTTCAGAGTGCTATAAGGTGCTGAAAATCTGAGGTAACCAGACTCATTGGCACCATTTGAAAATGCAGTACTTGTTAGGAAACGCTTCCACATAGTAATAGCCAGGAGTGAACTGAAGCTGCCCAGCCCTGTGGAAAAGTTAGCTCTTGTTGCTTTCATTATTCTTAGCTCCAAGTATATTTAAAATGGTGAAAGACTTCTCACCAGCTTGTTAGATTAAGGAATACCTACAATTAAATTCTCTGAATTAACCTTTCTAAAAGCAAATATGTATACTTGAGTCAGTACTTTGTTCTTTCCAAGCTTGGAAGTGACAAGGTATAGGGGAAAAGATTTTTTTAAAAAAATATTTGAGCTCAGTTGAGAGATAGAACTGTTGGCATTCTCACATCTGATGATTTTCACGGGATTTCCTATCTAACAGCATAGAATCAGAAAGCTTGAATAAGCATCCTAACATCTGAGATTTGCTAATTGCTGGTTATGATGAGCACCTGATGCTCTAAGATAACATGTTTCCTTTTCGCCCTTCCCTTTTGAGGGCATATTATGTTGTGTTTCTCCATGCTAAATAGAAGGCAAAGACTGACTACTGGTGCCAGAAGAAATAAAATCAAGATATCTCCCAATAACTTGAGATCCAATATATGTCACTGCTCTAGCTCCCTCTGCTCTTGACATCATTTAGAGAGTTCTGTGTGAACCCACCTGGGAACAACACAGGCAGACTGCAATCAAGGCAGCCCTTCTTGAAGAAGCAACTGTAAATATGACAGAGAATGAGTTTATTTACTCCTTTGCTTCCTCAGACCTTCACAAAGCCATTTGGGATTTACACCAGGATAGATATGTGAATATGGCCACTGTGAACTCTATTTACTGGAAGAAATTTCTTGCATTTCTTATTGCACACAATCAGTAAATGAAACTTCCTTAGGAACATACAATATCAGGGATTTTACCCCTCATCGTCTCAAAGATGCCATCTCAAAATGTAATAAACCCAACACTTTATGATAAGAAGGAATTTATATTTAGGCAATGAGTTCACTTAGTGCTGCTGACTCTGCATTTATAACTTATGGGACCATAAAGCAGACACTGTATGAGGAAGCAATGTGTGCACTGGATAAAGATTGCAAGGTCTTCCCCAGGTTGCTCTCTTCCCCTCCTTAACTTGTGAGATCAGCTGTGCCTTAGAGAGAGAATTCCTCCTGCCTTCCCTAAGTATGCATTCCTATTTGATAACAGAGGTCTTGATTTAAGAATTACCAGCACTGGAATGAATCTCATTGCTGTTCATGAATGCTGGTAAGATTGAATAGATGTCTTTCACTTGTTAACACGTGACTGCATTCAGCAGCATTGAACATCATTGGACGTAACCCATCAAGTAAGTAACTTGTTATATTAGGCAACGACCAGCTGCAGACTCTGAGACTTCAAGCAACAGACATATCTTACACGGGGTTGCAGGCAGAGCAAGATCTCTCACCTCTACTGGAGTAATCCAGCTCCAGTAGGGAATCAGCAGAACACAGCCCTGTGTCCTTGCTGAGGTGTCCTGCTTGGCATGTGTGGTGTTGACTCTGCTATCCTTTCTCTGTTCAGTGGTATATTCGCATGAGGACTGATCTCACAGTAAGTCACTGCTCAGTCTAAGAATGGGTAGGTTAATTTACTTGCACATGTTTAGCCCCAGGAGCATGGCTTATTTATGCCTTTGCCTACAGATATTTTGTTAACTTTTTTTTTTTTTTGGTGAAGTTATTCTAGCTTCTAGACTTCGTGCTGCTTAACACACTGGTATTTGCTGCCCCTTATTGAATTGGTGGGAGCACACTTTTTTCTGTTTGTAACTATTTTTGAACTGTACTTACACTAACATTTTGGTTTACAGCACTGGGATGAAAAGCACTTAAAAGTGTGGTATGGGTATTACTGTGTGGTTTTGGTTTCTACATATTTAAACCTCAGTTAAGACTCTACACATGAGCTGCAGAAACAGTTTCCAATTGCTCCTTGGGGTTTGGCCATTGACTTCTGTGTGTCAACCTTTCAACTCATGTGCAAAGAGAAATTAATTACAAATTTATCAATATTGTCACAATTTTAAAATTTTAATTGAATTTCAGTGGCACTTAGCAAAAGCAGTGCTTTCAAGCAGCAGCAATGTGAGTGCATTTCTGGGAGAGAAGAAAGGATAAGCTCATACATTCAGTGCAATAACTACTACAAATGTTAAAAACGTGATACCTGTAAAAATGAAAACACTTCCAACAAAACAAAAATATCTCATTTCTTCCACTCCTAAAAAAGCACACAAATCCCATGCTAAATATTTTTTCTCTCAGGTCAGTGCTTCTTCCTTTCTCTGGTTCTTCTCTTAACTCTCTTGTCACTCTCTCAGTATCTCTCTACTTTTACTTAGGCTCCTCTCTACTCTTATTTTTGAGTACTGTCAGCACAAACTCAAACTCAGCTCCTTTTGCTTTGCTACTGACTCCTATCGCTTCCTTGCTTCTTTAAACCTGTTTCCTCCCACCCTAAAATACCGGCTCCTGTCCCTTTCTGCTGTCTCTGAAGTGCCTCAGATCCACTCTGAAGACCACATGGCTCTCAAAGTTCCTTTGTTTTCCTGGTGCAACCTCTCCCTCCTCTGCATCACACCACCACTGCCTGGCCTCCAGGGTATTAAGTCCCTCCCGCCTGAGCCTTGCAGGTAAGTCACATCCCTGCCTTTACAACTCTTCATTTCTTTGAGAATGTGCCAGTTTCTCAGAGCCTGTCCAAAGCAATCTGGCCACCTTGGTGACCCACTGGAAGGCCACCCCAGAGAGAAGTCTATTTGTTCATTGCTTTGACTGTGTTACTACTCTCCAAGCATCAATGGCCCCCCTCAGTCTTCTGCATCACACAGTTGTGTTGGCTTCCACACCACAATCCTTTTTTTTACAGTGCTCAAAAGCACTGCTGCTTTTCTCACAATTCCTTTACAACTCTGCCTTATGACTCTCGTTTAAATTCCTCCTTCAACTTCCTCTTCTACTGTGCTGCAAAAAATTTACTGGGGTCTGCAAAGTGCTTAGCAAGAGTCTGGCATGAATTTACTGTTATTCTGAAAAAAAATGCTGCTTCATTATCTTTCTGTGCTCCCCCATCTGTCTGCCCGTCTGACTTTACCCCTTGTGTCTATCGGTTGCATTCAGAGCCCACACACAAGTTTTCTGTGGCAGAAGTTGTACCATTTTTCTGTGGATACATATCCTCCAGCAGAAAAACCTCACCCTGGAAAATGCTGAGCCAGCAGCAGAAGGTGTTGTTTGGCTAAAGGTCTTTGCTGTTCTCTTCTCCTGTTATTTCTGGAGAGTCTTACGGTTTTGTTTCTTTCTTTTGCATTGTTTTCTTTTAAATTTTATTATTCATATGGCTGAGAATGGCTTTGAACAGCAGGGATGGATCCTACTCTAGCTCTTGGTACTTAGTTGTCTGTAGATAGGTTAATGAACAAGAGGAAAGTAGAGTGCTACACAGCAGTGATAATCCTAACATTGACATCACTTAGTGCCTCTTAGTTGGCAGAATAAATCCTAATAAAGTAACCAATACTGCCATGCAATATTTACATTTAAATGTAAATCGGGACATACATATGGAAAAACTATATATGATGACATTGCAGATTGTCTTTTTTTTTCAAATAGGTCCTTCAGGGTAGCAGCTGGATTGGTTTTAAGATAGGAGCATCTTAATCCAGGCAGATGTAGCTCTCATCAGAAGTTAATTTGCAGGGATATTCACATATGCAAATCATGTCACAATGCTGAAATGCAACCACGTAATGACTGGAAAATGTTATACCCATAAATCATACTACCACGATCATCAAAATTTCCACTCAGCCAGGACAAATTCAACAGCATTTATGTCTTTCCAGCTTTTAGCCCATAAAAATTCTGTGTTTTTGGAGTGTGTGTTACACTGGTGATCTTAAAACTCCCAAGTCTGGTATAATGAGTCCTCAAGTGCGTTATAACTTACCAGTAATTACATTTCAACATTTCTGCTTTCAGCAGTTAGTGTTTTATTCATAAACATTTAAACACTGAATTAGGCATAAAATAAGAATGTTGGCAACAATCCGGCTTAATTTCATTAACTATTAGGTAAACGTAGTATTACTTCTTCAAATAATCCTTGGTTTGAATGCTAAAGATGTAATGAACTTCATGGTTCATAGCATCTGACATTGCTTAATTAATGGGTGCATTTATAGTACATAGGCCTCGGTAATTGATTTATATGCATGATTTGCACATACAGCTGTTAGTTCCTGTAGGAAAGTCATAATTCAAATGTGTGCATATTTTCTAGATACGGGGAAAGGGGGAAAAAAACCACCTCACAAACTTGTCGAGTTCCCCAAAAACATGATAGCAAATAAATAGCACAGGAAAAATAAATAGTACAGGAAAAAACCTACCAGAAGAAACATTAATGTTATAGCTTTGAGTTTCCACAGCTCACACATTTCAAATGGAAAACATGACAAAATGCTTCTCAGCATTTTTTCCTCTTTATAGTAGATGTGGTTAAGCCTACATATGCCCACACACCTCTGTGAGTCTGTTCATATTACAGCCTGTGCAGAGTGAATGGAGTCCACATTTTCCATGCCTGTTTGAGTTTCTCTCCCTCACTCACATACACATAAACACACACAAGGTATACATAATTTAGATTTAGGAGCAAGTACAATAAAGCTAAGAAAAGGTTACGCTTAATATTACACATGTTTAGACTTGGGGCAAATCTTCTCCTAACTGAAGCCAAACATTGGAGACGAGGGAATTCAGCACAGGTTTCCTAGCCTGTCCAACAGATTACTTGTGAAAGCCAAAGTGGTGTGTTGAGAAGTCGATGCTGAAGAATAACTGAGCTCTGAGTGGAAAAAGGTCTCCTGTGGCAGTTTAAAAAAGGTTGAGGAAGAGAAACAGCTGTTTCTGGATTATCCATTACCTTGGAGCTAAGACTGCATCCTTCCTCGTTCTTTTCTTGCTGTTTGGTGTATCCCAAGCAACAGTCCCACGCGCCGAAGCGAACATCCCCATTCCAGCACACGGCGTTCCAGTTCCCCTGTCTTTTTCCCTTACACTGACAACTGCCCCACATTAGTGGCAAACCTTATTTCAAGGGTTCTTGCAGGAAGCGCTTGCCATTTTAGGTTTTTTTGTTGCAGTTATCAAAGCATTTAATTGTACATTAAGGAATGCAGAGTTCAGGCAGCTTGATGGCTTTCACAACCCTGGCTCCATTTCCTGGTGCTCTAAGGCAACACATAGCTTTTCACTCTCCAGCCCCTTATATACTCTACATCTGCTATTCTAATGCCTGCATTCATCAGTAGACTGGCAATAATAAATTTTCTTCTTTCCTTTCTCTTTTCTTTCCAAAGGCCCTCCCTTGTGCACACGTTTGTCATTTCTTCGCTATTGACTGCTGACTGGCCAAACCTCGACGAACAGTAATTCCATTATAATGTAAGCCAGGGGCATGGCTGGCTTTATGATTTGACTGGAGGCAGGTGAAAGGGTGGAAAGGAGATTATTTTAAACTCTTAATCATCACTCATCTTTTTTCAATATTCATTGACAAGCTGTAGTGGAAACTATATTTTTTCTTGTGAACCCAGGCACTCTTCCAGATTCTTATTCCTTGGTATTAGCCCAATGCTTTCCTTCTGAGGGTGTTACTGCAGTCTGCTGAATGCAAACCTTTCCCACGGTGTTAGTGACTATGTCCACGCAGTCCAGCAGGGTCTTGCCCTCCAACTGGTGGGCTAACGTGCCTTACATCAGAATGTCATTCACATCACCAAGACCTAAGAGGGATGAAAAGCAACAGCTGAGGGCCTGAACCACAGGCCTAGTCCCCACACAGTGCAGATGAGTTTATGCTACGGTGGTGAAGAAAGGCTGAGTGATTCCATTTAATTCAGAAGGTAGATAGTTTAGTTGAAAATAGAGACGGTGGTGTAAGGTAATATCTGCCTTTCTCCTTGTAGATATACCTGTAGTAAAGTAGAGGCAGCTCATGAAGCTGTGGAGTGGTAAGGACCAGCTCAGCTCTTAACATCTCCAGTGTAGCATTGGTGGGCACGGTAGAGCTATCACAGAATGACTGAATCACAGAATAATTTAGCTGCAGGGATAAGGTGCGCTTCATGAATAAGCTCAGAGCCAAACTATATGACTACATAAACATCCCCATGTTCACTTTAATGGTATGCCTCTTTTACAGTGTCTACATGAAACTGCACCCACTGTTCCAGCTTTCCTGGAAATAGGTGGTAGTCAGGATATAGTCCATGGAGGGAATTGCTTTAGTCACTGTTATCTTTTATAGTTGAGGAAGCTGACAGGCAGACAGTTAAGCTATATTTAGAAGACATTCTATTGACATTGATTGATTTATATCATATACATTAAAAAATAAGTTATTTGAAATAAAAATCTAAAGAGGAAAACTGGGCAAAGAAAACAGAATAAATGTATTGCAGTCAGTGAGGACAGATTATTAAATTGCTTCTCCTTTTGTCCTCTTCAGGTTGTTTTTACTGATCTGAGACACTGTTGGCAAATATTTTGATCACGGGTTTAGGTTTTCAGGGATTTTGGTCTCTGAAATTATCTTCAAATCATTACAGATTTTTCATTGCAACAGAGTTTCTTGGAAGATATAGGCAGAAATGGTGATTATCTAAGATAACAAATACTCAGTAATATAAACATTTTCTCCTAAAGCTTCTTCCTCTCCAGCACATAATCCAGTTCTCATTGATTTCAAAAGCAGTTGGGTTTCATCTGATCACTAGTTATTAAACATCTTCTGAAGTTATAAAAAAACCCCAAAGCTTTGCTAGAAATAATCTTCGTTTCCTTGGCAGACTGTAACAATAATAACAATTATATATAAACAGGCATATAAACACATTTCCTTTCCATTTTTATATCTTCAATCATCTGGAGTTCTTCAAGCATTTTATGCAGGTGAGTAAAAAATAACTATCTTTGTTTTGGAGACACAAAGGGAAGGTATGGTTGAAGTTGGCAGAAAAAGGAAGAATATTGTGAATTTTCCACTGAGATTGAGGAAAAAATCACAATTATATAAAAACTGCTCTGGATTTCTTTGACCAAATCAGGCTGCATTCAGTGTATTTTACCCTTTCCTTTATTTCTGCCAGCCTCTCAAGTCTCCTTGAGACAAGGTTTGAACTCTCAAGGCACCCTGAGCAGCATTCTTGATGTTAAATTGGACAATTGGTAGAGTATATCTACCAAGCACGTGTTCTCTCTGTTCAGATAGGACCATTTTTAGGTCTACCATTTCTAAGACCCGATGCCGATCCCCCTTCCTTTCAGCCGGGGTGCTTTTTCATAAGGCACCTGCTGCAGGTTGGCACTGCTAGCAGGGGCTGGTCCCTCACTGCCCATGCCCGTGTCTGTGTCCATGGCCATGCCCAGGCTGTGCAGACAGGCAGCATTCCCAGGTGAGGACAGGCAGAAGCGGAGCATTGGGTCTGGCCATGCCCAGGAGCTCCTCTGTTTAGCTTCAAGCTGTTCCGTGCCACTTGCCCACAGGGCACATATCCTTCTCATGCTGCTGGGCAGAGACTGCTCTCCACAGCAATGTGGCCACAGTCCTTCCCCTCCCAAAATCTGGTCTTACCCATGCAGAACTAGCAGTATCTGCAGGGATGACAGTAGATGAGGGAATGGACAAGTCTGAAGGCGTTAGCTGGTTTATTAATGTGGCAGGATGCTGGCTAGTATGCATCAGATAGCACTGGAAACACCTGATTTCTCGATTTGTGTTAATGTTTCTTACTTGAGTGGTGAATCTTGCTGCGTGCTATGTCTTCCTGATTGGTTCTAGAACTTGTTCTTTCCCATGCAATGGTTCCCAAATTTGCGGCTGTTTGCACAGCAGGGAAATATGCTCAAAGGTGCTGTGGTCTCCTTTGGACTATGTAAAAGCATATGGATGTGGTCTTGTGATTAAAAATAAGGTTTCCTGTAAACAGGTTCCTGGGGAAGTATTTAGCTGCTCTGCAAAGGGATTGCAGCTAATTCTAACTAAGGAACACTTTAAAACTATTAGGAGACAGTAATTTTAGCAGTTCTACAGATGATTAAAAAGTAATTTTCTAAAATATTCTCACTGGAGTGTTTTTTTCTTTTCTTAAAGAAAACATTTAATTGCTCCAATCAACCATAACTACTTTCTGTTTATGATATAATTTGTATACCCTGATCACAAGGTATGGCTATTTTTCGTATTTGCTTATGATTGTATCCCCTGCAGTTCCTATCAGTCACCTTTAATTGACTGTAACTTGCTGCCCATTAAAGAAGGAAGGACTAAAGCGAGATGAAAAGGGGAGCACTGTGGTTTTGTAGTATCATGGCCTGACACACTTTGTAATGCTCCTTTGACAGACACAGCTTCTACTATTTTTCCCCACATATGATACCGGCAGCTGTAGTCCCACCTTGCAGATCAGACGTTGGCTTTGGTTTTAGCTCCAGAATTTGCTCTGGCATCACCCAGCAGTGTACTACAAAACCAGTCTCTCTCTAACAATCAGAAGAAAGCCTCGCTAGCAAATGCCAGCAACACTTGTCAACACTTGAAAAGGTCAATAGCTTAAGTGATCAAAGAGTGGGACTCCTTTCGCCATCCTGGATGCTGAAATTAGGCAGCTCCTCTACCATGTGGCAAAGGTGGCTGTTCCCCACACACGACTCCTTGAGGATGTAGCTTGTAAGTAACAACAGTGTCCATGTATTTTAATGTGTTGTTAACATCCCATCCATCCCTCCGTTTTTCCTAATAAGTTATCTTCAGGTCTTGGCTGAATATTGATCCAGATAAATCAGGAACCCAGCCAATGTACAACACATTGATAACCTTGCCTGTCTCTAAATCCTGTCTGTGACAAATCCAGTACAATTTATGATTTTTCAAAATCACAGTGTCGCATCACGGCTAAATGCTATTGATATTGCTTTGTGATTTAAGCTGCTCTTGCAGCCTTTCTACTTTGCAGCAGTCAGAGGCAGGCAAATTCAACAGTTTCACCTGGCAACTCAGATTCGCAAGCGTTTTGACTGTAGCATTTACTGTAGAGCAGTGTGCAAGGAAGGGCAGTTAGGTTGTCACCTCACTGTAGCTTCCTCCTGAGGTAAACAGCTCCATTTCATTATGAAAACAAATCATGGCAAGTGAGGGCATCTATAGAGCTTTGAAGTTCCTTCAGTATTGAGGGTCTGCATTATTTCATGTCTCATCTGTGGGACCCACCATTCAGCAGTGTCTTGGCATTTGCCATTTTCTTGTAGATTTGTTTCCTCACTAGAGTAGACCCAGAAAACACTAGGCACATATTCCATGATATAACTCTGACTCACCTTCTCTTTTTTTGATGGAATTGTTTTGCCCTAAGGACCACTGCAGTAACACTGAGCTTCTGCCCACGGTGGAGCAGCTCTGTAAATGAGCCTTTGGCATGGTACCTGGTGCATCTGTTGCCATGAGAAAATAACTGCCAGTGGTTTAATCACTAGGACCACTCTAAAATTACTTGTTTTCAGGGACCCAAAACCTAACTTTCTCTCAGCATTTTGAATTTTCAGACCTGGTGTGAGAACCCACTGAAAACCAAAACTTCAGTATGTTTTCCCCAAGAGTTCTCACAGCCGTTTTGAAAGCTGGAACATTTTTATGTGCTTTATAATAGCTCCCAGGGGTGCCTGCCAAGGACTGGGTACCCTGGTGTCATAAAAACATGAAACAACAGAGCATCTGTAAGTGAAAAGCAGCCATGGTGCAGAGCAGCAGAGCACCAGCAGCGACTTGTTGGGCTCTCCCTGCTCACACTTGTGGTGCCCAGAATGACTTGGTTAGGCCTTTGAACTAGGAAAAAAAAGACCTGATGCTGCCCAGGCTTTTCTACAACATGCCTGGCCCTGCCAAGTTCAGAGTGCAGCTTCCCCTTCACTTGTAACCTTGGGCTGGAAAGGGTCACAATGTTCATGCTGAAGCCACAACCTGCATCTACCTTCCCAGATTTCTCGAATGCTTTCCTTACATGCAGCAACCTGTCTAGTCTCCAGGTGGTTCGCTAAGAGAAGCAGTGCCCACACCTGTGTGGCTGTGACCGTAGCTAAGCTTCTGCTGACAAAAGCAACATCATCCTTTTGAGTCACCATGAAAAATTGACCTCACCCAGGATGACTTGTACCTTTGACAACTAGAAGACTCATTGCTAATGTGAGATTTGGCCTTTTTTTCACCTTCTGGCTCAGCATACCATAGTCTGATGGTCTACAGGAAAGGGGCGATAATCAGGACACCCTATTATTAATCCTTTGCCCACTCTTCTTTCTGCTCTCCAGGGCTGCCCCTTTCCCACGACACATTAGCTTTCAAGATGTTATAACAGAGAATACTACATCCAAAGAGAGACCAAGGCTAAGGAAACCATTACATTTCTGTGTAGTGTCTCCTTGTTTTGCAGTAATGCAAATTGTGAAAAATAAATAGTACATTTGTATAACTACTCAGTAGCTCCATTTTTCTTGCTGAAGACTAAAGAATTAATTCTGTGACCCCCCCCAAATCCATGCATTTGGCTTGAACTGCTGAATCTACACCAATCCCCAAACTTTCATCAAGGTATGCTCTCTTTGCCATAGCCCCTTTCGTCTGACCTCACCAAACAATTATGGCTTCCGCTTGTCCCTAGACACCTGCCTTTCCCCACATCAGTTAATTTTGGACTCACACCCATTGTGGACACATACCTGACTAATAGGAAAAGATACATCTATGGAAAAGAAAGTGCAGAATTTAACAGGGTGATAGATAGATAGATAGATAGATAGATAGATAGATAGATAGATAGATAGATAGATAGATAGATAGATAGATAGATAGATGCCTCTAACATGACAGAGTGAAATTCTGATTTTGCTGAAATTAATGGCAAAACATAATGAAGGCAGGATTTCAGTTTACAGTGTTGAAAGGAGAATGCCATCCATTATACAGATGTCTTAACCATTCCCATATAGTTCTGTACCAGGCTTGTAATTTGCTATTAATGCTTACAGAATGCTTCAAAAACCAAAATAACTGTAGAAAGAATAATTATTGATCTTTTATGTTAATAGATTTTACATTAAATAATACTGGAGTCTTTTATTAATGATTTCACAGTGCATTTCAAACACTGCATTTGAATCATGTTGACTAACTTCCAAAAAAAAGCAAAGAAAAACTAAAATAAAAAGCTCTTATTTCCATCCCTATTAGAATCCCTATTAGAGAAGTTTGCCTGTTGGATAGACGAATCTATGAAGAGGATATAATTCTTGAGTCAGTTTTATGTCTGAAATTCCAAATCCATTTGAACAACCACAAGCTTTGCCATTTGTTTCAATGGTGAGATTTAAGTGTATAGGTGTCTTGAGTCAGATGTGTAGAAATACATTGGTCTGATTGTGACCCACAGCTAGGGATTTGGGATCAGTGGCAGTTTTAGTATTGCCTAAAGTCCATATCAGCCTAGAATCTGGTCCAGCTCATGTAGATGTATCATACTTTCTGTTTTCTATGAGATATTTAAGAGAAAGAGATTAGCAAATATCCAAATTTAGCTAATCTCTGCACAAAACCAGCTGCAAGGAGAATCACAGTCCTTCCTCTGGTTTTTTTTTGTGTCAGACCTCTTAGTTTCACTTTCATGAACAAACCTAAGCCCAGCTAAATAGTTCACAGTCCTAGCTTTCATAATGAATGATCCATGCAGCTCAAATACTAACCTCAGGCACAAATGACAGAAAGTTAAGCTTGTCCACAAAGAGTGGCAGATATTTGACCTGTACATTCAGAGCTCTCTACCCGCATATTATACAAACCAATGTTACCAGCTTCATGACCAGCATCCAAGATGGCATTAGCACATTTACAGTACTTATAAAATCCAGAGTATCTGTATTTGCTAAGAAGACTTGCCAAATCCTCTTTTTTGAATCAGACTATGAACCAGAATAGGTATAACTGACCAAAGCGTGCCCATCCAGTACCTACTCATCCCGGCCAGTCTGGCCAAAAGACTAACAAAGAATAAATAAAGCAAGTTTAAATCCTCTTTGCATCATCTATTGGTGACCAAAGCTGGTGGAGAAAGCGTGAGGCAAAGCCATCAGAATATGTAGCTCTATGCCATCCACGACCAAGGCTTTGCAACGTTATTCTTAGATAGTAACTTTTCTGCCCCTGTTTTTTCTCATCTCTGAAACCTCCTTTGCAGAGACTTCTTTAGTCCTTTAGCTGAGTAACCTTTCCTGAAAGCTTATCATAGTAATGAACAACAGCATCTCTGTATCCTTTCAAGGTATGGAGGGCTGTCTGCCCCATGTGAAATGAGTCCTGAAGGGGCATTGCAGAGGGATGATGAAAAAGTAGGGATGCCACGGCAGAGCGGCAGAAGGGATGTCCCAGCCCCACATGCTGTGCTGAAGCCCACCTGGCAGATGGCCTTTGGTAGGTACAACGTAGAGCCTCTGCTGACAATTGTCTCCTGCCTTCTACATGGGACTGTAAGCCAGCAAGGGAGGACATATAAATGGATATTGGTAACTGTTGTCTCCCCTTTTTTCTCGTTCACACACATATGTAAGTACTCACACATATGTAAGTACATATATAGCCAAAAGGTGGCTCAGTGGGAGGGTGGGAAATAGCCCTCCAGAACAGAGGGCAGTATATAGAGTATAATTCATACAGTCACTTACAGACAGGCCTCCAAAGACTGTCATAAATGTACCGACTCCTTTGCTATGCAGGATTTTACAGTTACTGAAACATTTAGAATAACTCTTGCAGCTAGGACACTCAGACTTTTGCTTTCTCAGGAACGGCAAGTAAATGTTTCAAGAGCATTCACTGCTGTTTTCTATGTTGATGAATCAAAACAACTCTTAAACTAACCTGGTAATATCCATCCTGGGGAAATGTGCTAAACCAAGCTTGCATTTAAAAAAAAGGTTCAGTCTCAAAATGTTACATGTTATTTATATGTATTGACTCATTTCTGTCCCAGGGATGGAGGCAGAGGTTTGTTTGTTTATCTGAATATCCACATTTTTCAGACCTCTGCCAAGCTACAAACTTTTCAATTCTCTGATCCTAGCACTCAGCACCATGTCCAACAAAAGGCTGTATGTAGCCAGAGACCACTCTGACTGCAGTTGTTGGCTTTGGTCGCCTTTTTAGGTGTTTATGTGAATGCAGACCTGGAAGCGGTGGCATTACGCCAGCCGGATCCTCTCCCTTTTCCAGAATGGCTCAGGGTTGATACAGCTTCTGATATTAAACTATTTCAGCTGCTACCATCACTGAGAAAAACCCAGAAGGCAGCTGTGCCCTGGCAGTGCCCTCCTTGCCATGCCCTAAAACACTGCTGGGGTCTTTTCCTGAAGAAGAAAATGAATTGCAGTAGAAAGCTTTTGGCCATCTGGGGATGCCTAGTCACAATAAGTCTTCCTAGGAATAGAGGTGCGGCCTTCCATGAATTTTTATTGTACTTGACTGAAAATATCAGGTTCAACTAAAAAACAAGCAGTGTTACAGCAAGGGGAAAAAAAGGGAAGCTGGTAATGAAACAGCAATAAAATTGAAAGCAAATTCAGTTTAAAAAGTTTAAATGCTTCCACACATCTCAGCTTCACTGTGGAAACGTGACAGTCAAATATTAAATTGTACACCATCTCACTGAATTTTATGTCATTATAGTAACAATGTTATTAAACTTGATATGGTTTTATTTTTAATTTCAATGAAACATATTTCCTGATCTTTTCATAAAAATGACCTTTGGGAACCATAGCAATCTAGACATTTCTTTATATATCCTGCTGCATCAGCTAATACTTCCAATCAGAAGCTATACTGGAAAGCATATGAAAGCCCTTACAGGGTACTGTAATGTTATGAGCTAGATGTTTTATTAGAACATTTTAAATGAACAAGCTGAAAACTCTCTTTTATGAAATTACTTGATGTATCACTATGAACACGCTAGTATCAGTGGATCTGCAATCTGCTTTTGCGAAGATTGGTCTATACTCCTTTCTTTTCTGGAATTTGATACCTATTTTTTCTGTCTTACAAACTTTCTTTTTATCCTTTTCACAAAGTAAAAAAAGGCAAATATATGTATATATCATCTAAGCAAACCATTCTTTGTCTTGTTAAAAAAATAACATTTTAGATGGCTTTCTATTATCTGGACAGAATCTTGCTATTTCCACTGTTGGTTGAATTTGATAGGTGGTTGTAGTTGCTGAAAACAGTCCAGTAGACAAGAAACTGTGCAAGAATCAGGCAAACTTGAAGCCTGGGCTTAACCCGGTCTTCCCACTGACTTTCTGCAGAGGAATTAATTGAGGGCAAGAGTTTTTAAAAATAGGGTTTTCCAAAATACCTCAGTTTGGTGTTAATGAAGATAATAACCCTGAAGGACCTAAAGGGCACTGCAAGCCTTGTTTGTGCTTTGGCAGGCTTGTGAATGTTCGGAATATTTGAAACCCAAGAAGTTGTCTAAACTGGACCCACAAACTGCCAAGTCTCTAAAAAAACACAGGAAAATTCTGAAAATATGCACTTAAAATGCAGGTCCTTAAATCCTTTTAAAATCACATCTTAAAAGAAACCCACTCCAGTATTCAGAAAGTTGGGAAAATGGAAAATGATCAGAAATCGACTCCGTTTTCAGCATTCATAAAATGAGAAGGAAAACTTAGAAAACAGAAAAGAAATTATCCTGTCCATCCAGCTTCCAAAGCAGATGGAGGTTAGGAGTAAGTTGTTTTCTGTCTTACCAAGTGACAGAACAACTAGGAAGGGTACTGACTAAAATTAATGTAGGACTCCTCTATTTCATTCTCTACTGCATTTTAGGATTCAGTGGAATTTAGTATCAAGATAAATCTAACTCACATTTCTGATAGGATCAAGGAAATAATTGACTTGCGGCTAGAATTTTTCTCTACAGTTGCATTGTCTGGGTGACTATAAATGGAATTGACTCTGTTGGAGTTCTGACTAGAAAACTGGATTTCTTCAAAAAGGATAGAATAGGACAAATTTTTCCTTCAGTAATAAAATTTCCTAGAAGCCCGTTTCTGTGCTTACAATCTTGGTGGTGTCAGTGTAATAAAAGGAAGAGTTAGATCTATACTATTTTCCACAATATATTTTGACATCATCATATAATTTTTGGCCTGGATCTTTGTTAGCACAAAAAGCTAATTCATTTCATTGGCCACAGCATCATGCTTCGATTAAATCTTATTTAACAGAAAGTTGTTAGGTTATTGCTGACCTGAGATCAGTGTAAAGTCAGGTCAGTTGAGGAATTTGGAGATCTGAGGTACATAAACAGTTGTTCTGCAGAAATGCATATGAAGATGTAAAGTAAAACTAGTCCTAAACCCAATGTTATTTTCAGATTACACTACCCACAAATCACTATATGTCAGATCCATCCAAAAGTAAGTCCATGGATTGAACAGATTTGCACCTTCTTACTTTGCAATTAAGTTTAGCCCAGGACATCAATTAGGGTAGGCAGAGCTGATGTTCAGCTTTGCTAATGATAAAGTGAAACGCTGAGAATCAGCCCATTTTTTTTAACAGAATAGGCCAAATGCTGCCCTTGGTTACATTCCCAGGCTTCAGATAACACCAGTATAATTGAAAGCAGTTTTGGTTCAATATTTCTTGTATTTTAGAAGCTATGGAGCAATCAAGCAATATGACCTTGAGTGGTCCACCAAAGAATCAAGTTCTGCTCTGTGTGGGATCCAGACTAATCAATATCCTATTACGATCAGAGCCTGTTTTTTTTTTACAACTGAGACATACTGGGAATAGCCTGGACAAAACATTTCTTCCTGCAACAGCTGAGACTCAGCAGATTCGCAAACTATTAGCTTGTTAAATCTATGCTTTTCAATAAACTGACATGGAAGTTTAAGCTGTATTGTACAATATGGTACAAACATACCAAATCTTAATGCACTCAAGCACTCTTTATTAAGCCAAATCTCTAAATGACATCCACAAAGACTTTCTGAGAGTTTAGAACGCTACCTTAGTCCAAATAAATAAATAAATAAACAAACAAACAAACAGATAGGTAGATAGATAGATAGATAGATAGATAGATAGATAGATAGATAGATAGATAGATAGATAGATAGATCAGATTAACTCAGCTGGTGTAATAGGGGTGTAACAACCCAAAGTATGGCATTAGGACAATCTTTGTACAAGGTCTAATTTTTCTCTTGGTCAATAGAAGACAGAATTCACTGAAGGAAATCTGAACCCCACAGCGAGCCAATCATTCTCCATAATCCAGGACATCATCCACTGATTTCAAGCAGCAGGGGTGACTGAAAGCATCCTTGTCTTGAAGAAATATGGGGTGAAATCCTGCCACTGAAGCCAGTGCCATCTCTCCAGCTCACTTCAGCATGATCAGACTTTCACTTGTGAGATCAGTACAAAACACACATGGCACTACACACATGTGCCTGAGCATGCATGTTGAAAAGTAGAGGGGGAAAAAACGACTGGTCCTGTTCCTATATTACAAGACCGTCTCCAAAGAAGCAAGGCCAGTGTGTCTCCATGCATGCTCAGGTGTATTTTAATTCAGGAATAAGGAGGAAGAAGCACAAAAACTACTAAGAGTACCTTTTTGCTTCAGAATAGACTTGTTTTCTTAAAACAAAATAGCCAAAGGCCCTGTTATTAAAATCAATAATGAACTAAAATGAGGTCGTAGTTGCTCTTTTATTTTTAAGACACCAATTTTTATGGTAAACGGTGCCTTTAACTAAATCACTGAAGAAAAAATTTAGTGAATTTTTAGGTCAGATTAACAAAACAGTTTCACTTGTTCACACTTGTCTCCCAGTAAGGCTTGCATGTATGCATTATGCATTTTAAAATTTTACACTCTCTATCACGGCAACAGTGGGATGAAGGATAAAAATGCTATACCCCCCAAGTGCATGGGTTGTTTTTTCAGTGAGCCGGGTTTCTGAAGCGGATCCGGGTGAGGGTCCTGCAATGCCACGTTCTTGTGGCAGTGTGGTGCTGCGCAAGGGGATAAACCCAGTCCCTAGCCGCCGACCCGTCATGGGTGCCAGGGTGGCTTTGCTAGCTGGAGGCTTGTGGGCAACGTCTGGAGCAAAGCCACTCCTTTTGTAAATAAAGTATCCCTTCTTCTCTTGGCAAGCATATTTTCTGTTTCCCTTGTCACCTGTGCTCAGGGTGAGGAAAGTGGTAGAAAAGTTTGCTGCTCGGTCTGTGGCGATTTCAGCTCTTTCCAGGCCCCATGTGTCAGGTTTTGGGAAGGGAATTTGGTATAACAATAATACTTTAGGAGGATGTAGCTCTTCAGTGAGTCCATCCCTCTTGGGCTTGGGTTTCTCTGTAATGACTACAGCAGGTCATGAAGAAAAAATTGTAGATGTAAAGACTTTTATTTAAACTTCATACTGCACCATATTTAATATTCTTTTCCCTGGATACTTGTTTGGATTAGGAGTAGCTACTAGAGCAGTGAGGAAAGAAAGAAAGAAGAACCTCTGGAGTCTTTCAAACTCCTATTAGACCGTGGAAATGTGCTAAAGACTCTCTATGAAACAGTCTGTCTGTCTTTTCTTTCTTTCTTTCTTTCTTTCTTTCTTTCTTTCTTTCTTTCTTCTTCTTTCTTTCTTTCTTTCTTCTTTCTTTCTTTCTTTCTTTCTTTCTTTCTTTCTTTCTTTCTTTCTTTCTTTCTTTCTTTCTTCTTTCTTTCTTTCTTTCTTCTTTCTTCTTTCTTTCTTTCTTTCTTTCTTTCTTTCTTTCTTTCTTTCCTTCTTTCTTTCTTTCCTTCTTCTTTCTTTCCTTCTTTCTTTTCTTTCTTTCTTTCTTTCTTTCTTTCTTTCTTTCTTTCTTTCTTTCTTTCTTTCTTTCTTTCTTTCTTTCTTTCTTTCTTTCTTCTTCTTTCTTTCTTTCTTTCTTTCTTTCTTTCTTTCCTTCTTTCTTTCTTTCTTCTTTCTTTCTTTCCTTCTTTCTTTCTTTCCTTCTTTCTTTCTTTCCTTCTTTCTTTCTTTCCTTCTTTCTTTCCTTCCTTCTTTCCTTCCTTCTTTCCTTCCTTCTTTCCTTCCTTCTTTCTTCCTTCTTTCCTTCCTTCTTTCCTTCTTTCCTTCTTTCCTTCTTTCTTTCCTTCTTTCCTTCTTTCCTTCTTTCTTTCTTTCCTTCTTTCTTTCCTTCTTTCCTTCTTTCTTTCCTTCTTTCTTTCCTTCTTTCTTTCCTTCTTTCTTTCTTCCTTTCTTCCTTCCTTTCTTCCTTCCTTCCTTTCTTCCTTTCTTTCTTCCTTTCTTCCTTTCTTCCTTTCTTCCTTTCTTCCTTTCTTTCCTTCTTTCTTTCTTTTTCTTCCTTTCTTCCTTTCTTTCCTTCTTTCTTTCTTTCTTTCCTTCCTTCTTCCTTTCTTTCCTTCTTTCTTTCTTTCCTTCTTTCTTTCTTTCTTTCCTTCTTTCCTTCTTTCTTTCCTTCTTTCCTTCTTCTTTTATTTCTTTTCTTTCTTTCTTCTTTCTTTTTCCCCTCAAAGCAAGCTAGGAAATCTATAGTATATCAGTCTGTATTCTGCATCTACTTGATCACTCTTTGCTATATTAATGAAAAACTAATTATATTTGACTTTCCTGTTTGGGGGAGGCAGGAATGCTTTTGTAAGAGTGAGTGGAATTTTCCAAGAATATTTTAAGTCCTATTAGAGTCAAAATCATGTGTCTGTGAGGCCGTGGCTTGAGACCCTGTAAGCCATGAGTTAAAACTGTATGCATCCTTAAAACTGAAATAATGGGAGGTCCATAACTGTGGTGACATGAGCACATTGGCTCCAAGTATCTGAATGAAGCTGACCTTTTACATACTAATGTTCCATTGCTGCTAATAAAAAAAAAAAAAAAGGCATGTTTTCAGAGATGGGAGTAGAAAGAAATATTACTAATACTTTAGTAAGATCTATGTATTCTAGCTGCAATGAAATGAGAAAGGTCAAATTTTCTCTTCTATCTCTCTTTTTTTTTTTTGTATTCTCTAACTTCTCACCCATCTTTGTTGTACTAATGAAATTAAGATATCCTTCATGATATAACTGTGAGCTAGGGGGATCTAAATTACCTTCATCTGGCATCATTCCAGTATACTATAAATGAAGTAATTGTCCTTGACTATAAAATTTGCATTTTCAAGACTTAATTGCTATCATTACATCTTTTTGTAATTCTATTAATTTAACTGAATGGAGCATTTGGTTTTATGGTAAAAATTTGCATTAAAACATTGTACATCTAAATAGAATTTTAATATTTGCGTCAAAAGCTCAGTACAGTTGTCCCACAGGACCTAAATAATTTCACAAGAAGAGAATAGGAAGCAGTTGCACTTTAGGTCAACAAACAGGTTTTCCTTTGGTGAATATTAACAGAACTTGCTGTAACAGGCTTCATGTGCTGAAAAATCACTCCTGCCTGAGCTCAGCACAAGTCTTATTAATCTATGAATTCCATACCATAATTGTTAACAGGAAATGCATTTGCCCATATACAGCATGGGTCGGATGTATGTTTGTTCTGTATGGGAAGGATGCGCGCCAAAGAGCTCTGTCTTTTGAAGGAATCACTCCTTCCCCCTTCGAGTCCTTCTACCCTTGTTAGGCTATATGCTTTACTACTGCTTGAGAAAGCACTGAATATACAGGCAACGCTTTCTCTACATCTTATGTGTGCACATAGTCATCTAGCCAAGGTCCACCGTGCTATGTAATGAATTAGTTGGTCAGTATGCGAGTATCTGTTTGGAAAATACTTGCCTTCAGCCATAGTTAATACTGCATAACCTCTTAGACAGTCTCTTTTTTATTTTTCTTCCTTTCTTCACTCTTTTCTGGCAAAACAAGGTACTTTGGTCATGCAAAGACTGGTGGACAAATGGTTAAAGCAGTGTGGGGAATCTGAACTGGCACTGGCTGAGTATGTTGCAATTGCAATGATGTCACATGCACTCTTTTTATAGATGGGGCTCAGCGGTAAGCTAAGGCTGCATTACTGAGTATAGACAATCTGAAACTGAGTCAATGTCTTTGTAGTGGATTTACGTGGTACTTGGTGCAGTCAGGTCACTGGAGGTACTTAAGCCACTAGATCTCTTGGGAATCAGAGCCCTTGTAGGTCTGGGGTCCCAGTCTTGGCCAGGCACTTCAGATAATGACTGACATATGGATGGGCAGACAGTATTCCACGTCGGTCAGAAAAGTCTATGCTGTTTTCCATGCCATGTTAATAAATACTGAGTTGTGTAACATCATTTACGGAAGTAATGAAGCTGGATTTGTGTTATATTGAATATGGCTGTGTTTTTCTTTTGAAAACAATTTTTTTTGCAACATGTGAGTAATATTTCACAAGAGATAAAGTCTGCTTGTGACAGAAATCTCATTAACTACTCTTATTATAAGTTGTATTTACTGGACTTCATAATCATCATGTAATTAAGCTTCACAACTGGCTTGTGAAGCAGAAAAGATGAAGGATGTCTCCATTAAAGAGATTTATGGGATGATGAAATTAATGACAGATTTCTGAAAGTGTATAGGTACCACTTCTCATTGGTTTCAGTGCTTAAATACCTCTCAGTAGTAAACTGCATAGTAAGACACTGGTACCATGCTAGACTCAAAACTTTTTCACAGGATGAATCCTCTACATGATATCATGACTTTTGGGCAAGTGCCGCAGTCATTTTGCCTTCTGCCTTTGCCTCCTGAATGCCAGTCACACTTCCTCACGTCGGGCATTGTGAGATGGTTCAGGGTACGCTGGAAATGCAATATAAAAGTGATTAAGAGAAGAGCAGGTAACCCATTTATTCTACAGCCATACATAAATGCAACATTTCTATGGGAGTCTGGGCCTTTACTGGAAAAACTTTAGTGTCGCAGACGGGGGGAAAGGGCTGCTAAGAACTACAGCTCAGTGCTGAGTCTCTCAGTCCTACAAGCATCAGCTGTACTATGCCAATGGAGCCTGTTGTGTTGTTCCAGGCATCTGCATAGGGTAAGAAGGCTCACAGGGTATCTGCTTTACACAAAGACTCCTTTTTTCCACTTCAGGGAGGACCCTGTGCATGTTCTTTCTTAACGGGTGAATTTCATTTGATGTGAACATTATGCTAAGGCTGAATTTCTAGGCAGTTTATATGATAGTGCAGTAGAAGATAAAAAATTTCCCTGAACATAAAAGACCCCAAATTCAAAACAAAACGCATATTCTTTTGAAAAATCCAGGTCTAGCTGTTAGCATCAATTATTTCAAACACCTACTGACTTTTCTGGCGCATCTATCTCATTGAATCTTGGAAATGATTTTATGTGCTTTAAGCATTTGATCACATAATCAGCTTCTGCAAAGCAATGCGAAAGATCCTGAGCATTGTCCTGGCAGATAGTCGTGTCAAACCTGACACAGAAACAAACATAAGGGAACAATTGTTGTTAAAACACATTGCATCACTTTGCATGCAAAAGCATTTGCTCTGGTAATCCACCATGCTGATGTGTCCCTCTGCTGATGCCATCTGAGCAGGGGGACTGCATCCTTAAAGTTGACATGTGCACCACGTTACAGCAGTGATTTTGTTATATATCATTGGCATAATGGATATTCAGAAGAGATTCATAATCTTGAAAGGTGGCTTGGATCCACAGATCTCATCCATGTTCTGGTGACTCAGAGCATTTTGGAAACTCATTTTATAACATATCATGCTGGCTTGGGCAAAGGCAAAGTAAACAGTTGCCTAGGGCAGCGGACTTGGGAGAGAGGCAGTCCAAGTCTCGTTTCCTACTTTTTGCTGGCAACGATAGGAATCTGATCCTTTAACCTGCCTCTCCACTGTCCCTCCCACTCCCCCTTCTCCAGTTTAATTCTTGTGGAATTCTAAAGACATCTTTTTGACTTCTCCCATTCTCTTTTTCTCATTCACCCTCCCTCTAAAGCTGCTGCTGGTTTCTCCTAGCTTTTCTTCTCCAGGGAGAATCCACTGCTTCTACTTGGACTGTTCCAGGAGTGAGGGGATTCCCTGTCCCGCCCCAGCCTTGCATCTCTTTCTACTGCTGCAAATAACTATTTGCTCCTCATTTTTTATTGCCTTTGCTGAACAGCCTCAGCCAGCCTTGGGTTTATGGTAGCATAAGCTATGTGAGAAATATATGTTCTTGTACAAAAGTATAGCAGGTCATTTGCCCATTCATAGACATTGTTTTAAAAGAGATTTTTCATGTTGGAAAAAACGCAGACAGATGTGGAAATCTTTGTTGTATTTCTCATGATTCATGAGATCAAACAAGACAAAAGTAAGACGGTGTCAGCTTATTACTGAATCCCTGGAAAGGTGTGGCCTGCTCTGTTGGTAATGCTATTCACGCAACAAAATTAGATTGCAGAATTCATTGCCATGGGATGTTATAGAAGCCAAAAGGCACAAGTGGCTTCAAAAGGGAATTAGGCAAATTGTTCCATCAATGACTATTAAGCACAGTTATCTAGATGCAGCACCAGGCTCAGGAAACACCTAAAACAGTGGCTGCTGGAAGAAGTTTGGCTATAGCAGTGTAAGGATCACCCTCTCCACCAACCAAGAGTTCCAGCTGAGCTTTCAGTCTCTCTCAGTAATATGTGCCTCATGGTTAAGGAGCACTACTGTGGACTTAGTCATCTGAAAGTTACATCATTTGAAAGTGAAGTTAAGGGAAGCCTATTCCAAGTGGCGGTTTCTCCTGTCTGTGTTGAAAACACTTTAGGATGAGATAAATTATCCAGATTAGGTGCCCTGTACTCTTATGACTTGTACTTTTGTCCAATGAGCTTGGTGGCTTTGTCTGTAAAAATGAGCAGAATTCATAAAGGACTGTTTGTTCTTCCAAGCAAGGAAGCAAGATCTCAAACAGTCTCCGTGGGTGTTGTTCATACACGTACTATGTGTCCTTCTGCATGGGTTTATTCTTCCCCTGTCTCAAAGCTCTGGATTGCCTTAACTTGCTCAGCTTGGCCAATTCTACCTCCTTCTGGCATACGTGATATGCACTCATTCCCTCAACCTATATTGAAAGAAGCTGCAGAAGTGTGCTGCCCTTTTAGAATGACAAAACAGCAACTTTCCCTTGAGATTAATTCAAGTTCCTTAAATCAGTAGACTGGCAATTTGAATTATTGCTTACCTGAGCGATAACAGAAGTCTCTGGGAGGCTTCTTGCACATTAGTGTATGTACAACTACCATACATAAGAGAGCAGCAGATCCTTCACTCATTTGAATCATTATTTTTGCCTAAGGAAGTGGAGTTCACATATGTAGAAATTTATTTATTTATTTATTTATTTGCTGCACTCCCTGTCTCAGATGCCTACTGGCAACGGTTATTATCAAGACAATCTTGTGAAGGGAAGCAGGGAACAGTGAGTAATTTGCCAAGTGTGAGGTCAAACACAATGTTTTTGCTTACTGCTCTCAAAATCTTCGTTAGTATAATACCTCCACTAAGTGTTGGGATCTCTTCTGGGGTCACTAAGGTGGTGCTGGTGGTGCCTTGGTAGAGGTTTTAGAAAGGACAGAGGGCAAGCTTGCAAGGTGGCAAATAATACATTGATAGTTGGCAATGGTCTTGCTCTCTGTTCTCTTAATGCTCTTCAGCTAGATCTCAAGGAGGCTCTGTAAGCCTGGCTGAGGATAAAATTGTGACCTGTGTCACTGGAGGTAATAACAACTTGCTAATGCCTTCTGGGTACAAGGAGGATTTGGGACTACACGTGCCAGTGGGATTCTAGCAGGACATTTGCCTGGGGTGCAGAGAGGTTCAACAAAGGTTCACGATTCAAGCAGGCAAAGCTGCAGGGAACTTAAGTGGTACAAGGAAGCATTACCTAATTTTGACATCCAGAACCTAACTATGCTTGTTGTTTCTGGGACACATTATTTCTTCTGTTCAGCCTGAGACTTCGATGGGATTGGTATCTCAGATTCTTCTTTCTTAGCCTGTCCTCTGTTCAATCAAATCAAAATTGGACTCCATACCTCTTCTTCCTTTAAGAAATAAGTATCTGTAGATACACATCTCTAAAATAAACATCCAAACATTTGGAGGCTTATCTTTCATTAATTGTATACGGCTATCTTTTCTCTGTTACTTTCTAATATCTTAAAGATTTTACTTACAGAAAAGTGATAGGGTTTTAGCTGATATTTCTGCAGGTGATGAATTGGGCTTTTACAGACACTCAGCAAAGAGCCTCTGGATGTAAAAATGAAACTGCTGGTGTGAAAGAATTATCTGTACTAACCGCTGGAAGCAGGCTGCAAAAATCCAGGTTGCTGAGCAATGCCTATGTTGCAAAGTAAGAACACGGTCAAGTACAACAAAAGCTGTGGACCATATGCCTTCTATCCCTGTTGGAGTCTGTTAATTCTGCTGTAGTTGAGATTTAGATCAATTAAACTACATACTGCTGAGATCATGTTTTTTGCTGACAGACAGGCTTGTATCCTACTCACTCTCATCCATCTCAGCCACGTTAGCAGCCTCAAAGGCATTATGGAGTGAGCAAGCCTGACCTTCTTCTTGGCCCCGAGTGAGCTTGGGGAAAGCTTTTTTCACTCTGTGTTTGTGTGTGGACAACACAGACAGCAAGTGAGCCTATGTAGACACTATCAGTAAAGCTGGATTGCTTTGGGTGCTATGCAAGGGTTGATACGTAGGCAACACCACGGTGGGCTACGCATGAAGGCATACTGAATGAGAAAGTAGAATTTTTGAGATGATGTTTGTAGATGCAGTATTTTCTGCCCTTGATACTGATCTGTAGAGTTAAGCTCCTCATGAGTCAGTTGAAGATTCACAGAAATGGTTAGGCTCAAACGGCATGAACGCATCCGTTATTTATTTTTTAGGCGCTTGATCTGAAACCGTTTCTTAAAAAATAATTTTATATTAAATGCAATTTTTGTAATATTCTCACTTAATACTATTCTGGTTTAACAGCTAAGGCAGAAAAGGCACACCCTTTTTAAAGTATTTAATATTGTTACTTTTTTAAAAAAAAATGCACTTGGCTCCTGGAAAGGCCTGTAAATTAATTTTAAGTTGTGGTGAAACAGCAAACAATTACTTGTCTATCTATTTGTGGCTTAGCCCCACTTGCTGATGTTTTCCCCTCACGTAAGGGTTTCCCCGCCCCATCTCTCACAGTGCGCTGTTTATTATTCTTACAGCTTAAAGTTTTTCTTCTTTCCTAGCCATCGGTTTGTCAGTTATGATCAAGTGTCAAAATGAAAGCAAACATAAGCATCAATTATCAAAAATTACACAGTCTGTTTACATATTCCTTAGCAGAAAGGATTTTTCTTTCATTGCATACCGGATGTGAATTGTAACTAGACACGTGAGTTGTCTACATGCTCATTTTCACATCTGAAATCTAACATCTAGGTTGGGTAATCCAGTATTTACCTGCTAGGCATGGAGTTCTTGCAATATATGAGCAATACTTTTAAATCTTTTAATACTGGAGGTTATTCAAATATATTTCAAGTACCATCTTTTCTGCAGAAAGAATTTTTTAGTCTATTCTCCACAGAAAGGCTGTAATAGCATCTCAGGTTATGTGATCGTCCTACTTTAAATTCTTTTGCATTTTTTCTCTTCCCCTCCCACATTTTATTTTTTGCTGAACAAAATCATAGGCACCCTGCAAAATTAAAATTAAAAAAAATAGAGACAGAAACATAACGCTGAAGAAGGTCACCTTTAATTTTTCTACCATAAACCACAATCTTCCCTTTAGTATAGGAAAAAAAACCCAAACCTTTAATATTTTAGAATTTATTTTTCACTTAACATGTAAGGGAAGCTATTTTTTGCAACCCAACATTTTTTCACTTTTAAATCAGATTTTCCTTTTCGGTACAATTGTAAAGAATTACAGAAAAGCGTGTTCTCTCCATTAGCGAAGAAACAGTAAATGGGGTAAACTGGCAGTCCTCAAGATTCATTGTTGGTTTTGAAGTCAATATAAAGATCTCCATTTGTCCCCCTACTACTTCCTAGTGGTTGTGCAAGCCTTCCTCCTTTATTTTTCCACTGGGAAGCATTATTAACCCACTTTGGAAGTGCAGAGTTTGCTCTGCATTGAAATGTGCTGGCCCATTTGATGGCTATTGGGTGTGCTCAATACAGATCGGTCTGTCCAGACTGGAGAAAATCAAACAAAAGCCCAGCTACCTGTGCCCACGGTTTCTTCCTGCCACCCATCGTGGCTTCTGTGCCAATGTTAACTGCTTATTGTGCGAGCTGAAGTAGATCCCTGAGTTCACAACAAGACTTTAGAAAGTTCTTTGTGGCTGTTTCAGCATAAAAACACAGCTCCATGGATCAGATGTCAGGAATGTGGACTTAGACTGTAAACTGGTTTAGGCAACGATGCTGTTATTCTTTTACTCAGTTAATGGTGATTCAAATCATAAGCTAATGCTTTCCACATAGATGGTAGGGAGAACAGCTGCTGCCTTGAGGAAAAATAAAAACATTCCACTTTTAAAATATCTTTATAAAACCATATAAATATATTTTTCATTTTGTGTCCCTGGGAATATTTAAGCCCAAGCAGGGTTAGGAGTAAAGTTGCTGAAATACTGCAGTGAGAGCTGTCATCAAGGCCTTCCTAGTGTTTGGGTCACTTTGGCACCTGCAGTCTTGAGATTTCAAAGCTTGCAAACTCAACTCAACCTTAGTCTGAATGCAGTCTGAGCTACTCCTTCAGAGATTTGCACCTCTGACAGGCAGGTCTGTTGAGAGTGGCAGCAAGCCTGTTAATTTTTGCCAGTTGTGGCAGATTGTTTCAATGTTTTTTACCCTTAATATAAAGATGGTCTACTGGAAGCCCTGGATTTTCAGGTTTGAAGCCACTGAACCTTTCCCCACTGGTAAAATCAAGTATCCACTCTGCTTTTTCTTACAAGCTTCCAGATTATCCTCACACATGATTGCGTTGCAGCTCTGTACAGATACTTAATTTCCTTCTGTCTGAAAGCCACTGAGATATCCCGTTGTGCTTTTCCCTGCTGCTGAAATATCTAGAGCACTTCTTGATATCATCAGTGGGCTGCACGTGGAGCTGGTCTCCATTTCGTTCTTGTTTCTCTGCTGGTGTAAAGGGATTGCAGAAATGTCTAGGTGTGGATGAGGGTGAGAGCAGAATGATGGCAATCTCTAGCTGGCCAGTGGCCCCTCGGGGTACCGTTACCATCCAGCATAATGCAGAGCAGCCTGTAATAACTCATGTCTGTTTTGGGTATGGAGGCAGAAGAAAGGGAACATATGACTTTCTTCTATGACTTACTGCTCTGTAAAATGATTTTAAAGAATCTTTGGGGAAAAACTTAGGACTCAGATGCACACATATGGATCTCATCGATTTCATAGGAGGCCATGTGAGTGTGTACATTAACAGACAGAATATGGCTTTTGATCTTTAAGAACCATTAATATAAAATATAGAATTACTCTACTGTGTAATAGGATTTTTTTTACTACTTTGTTAAAAGTACTCCCCAAACTCAAATACAAAACAACATAGCTTCACAGGCTGCAGTCTTATAATGACATATCTTCACCAGTGCTTATCATCTTCTGATGCTGTTCGTGTGTTTGGCTGTTACACTTTGAACTTCAATAAAATATTTGTACTTAATAAAAAAACAAGACCAAGCACCTTCCTGTCCTCACGTCTGTCTACACCAGGGAATGGCACTGTAATTGGAAGTGAAAGGAGAAATAGTTGTCATGACTATCTGCAGGGACTCCCCTGTGACCATTTCTTTCCTATTGCCATGTGAGATACAACCGTGATGGCTAAGCCCTCATTTTATAGGCAGGCAAGCACAGAGCATTTCAGCACATGCTTACAGGTATGAATGAGCCTGTAGGTTGCCAAGTACCTCTTCTAGCTAATATCTGAAGGAGTGTGGTGGATTAAAAACCTCTACTGGCATAGACCTTTGCAGGGGCATGGAAGACTGACAGCTTGAATGTGGTTCCCTAGGGTTTGCACCTTGAAACTGCTGCAGTTGCATCTACTTGTGAGTGGGTGGTAATAAAATGCAATGAACCTCAACTGGAGGCATCTTTGCTTTCATTTTACCTACCTGAAATTCTCAGTGCATTGGACTGACAGAGGTATTCACTGTGAAATCTGAAGCAGCTTCTGCCTGGAAAGGTTCCCACAAATATTGCCTTGGAAAACAAGTCCAGGACTGAGCAAGAGGCATTGAGCAAAGTCTGCCTGTGACGGGCTCTCAGTGGGAACAGCAAAGTCTTCTCAAAATGTTTCTTCATCAGTGAAATGGCACAATGTACCTCTTGCAGCAGCGGAAGCTAATGTAAGGTCTTTTCAGGTCTCTCTACTAAGCTGCCTAATTGCAAATAAAAGGGGCTAAACTGTAGGAGTCACTTTGTCAAGGTAACAGTCTTGGGGGAAAAGAAGGGTTGTGTATCAGAACAAGAATTTACATGTTTCCTTTTGAAATGAGTTGTGGTCTTGTTCCCCAGTCTGTGTGTTGCACAAGAGGACTTTCTCCTGAAAGGTTTTTATAAATCTCCCCAGCAGCAAGACTGTTTTTGTTCCTGCTTTCGTACTCAAGCATCTCAGTCTTTTTGGCTAATTTGTTCGGGATACATTCACCTTCAGGCAGAAACTGAATCTAGAAAATTCCCATCTGATACTCCAGGTGAGATTTTAGGAAGTTGTGAACAATGCAAGGGACGGTAATAACAGAAACATGCATGCAGCCCTAGCCATAAGTGGCACTTGCATTTTAGCAATAATAAATATGTATCTTTTATGATATTTCTATTTTGCTGAATCGCTAAGTCCAATGGACTGAATATTTTTTGCTATTTAGCTTCATAGATTACAGCTGACGTCATAATATTCTATGACAAGCCATCTAGCTCAATAAGTTTTGATTGTTTGTAGTTTTATTGTTTAGTTGCTTGTATCAGATGCTATATATTCCATCCAGATCCAGACATATAAAACATTTAATATAATTTTTGATTAAACTAATTTGGTGTGCAAACCCACTTTTTTGTCCCCCTCCCCACCCATTCAGACAATGCTGCCTGTAAAATTTTGCTGAAAAAATTAAAGCTGCAGAGACCTTTAAAAAAAAAGAAAACCAAAACCAAACAGCAAAACAAGTCCCCAGAAACCCAAACCCCAAACTCATTTTCTTCATGCCCTGTTAGAGTATTAGAAAATAGTTATTTTGCAGCAAATTGCTACAAAGGTAGAAGTGAGGAACATCTATTTAGGATAGAAAAGTATTGACATAGCTGGAGACTATGTACTACCTAGCACTCATCCAATGTCCTCTTTGTAGTGGGAAGATATGCCTGCAGTGCTTTGGAGAGGAAAGCAGTTGAAACTAAAAAGACTTTATACATAATGCTGTATTACGATGAACCTTTCCAGTGTGTAATACAGTAAAATCCATGTCATTTGAATTCCGTATTCTTCAATTACCATAACTTGTGATAAATGACAATCACCAAGATATAAACTTGAGGGTTTATTAACTTGCTGGATATTAATATCTTCCTTGTATTATTTATATAATCTGCAGCATGATCTGGCACATAAACACAGAAGGTTTAATTTATTTTACCAGTTCCATGCAAAATATGTCTTGCACCAAAAAAAATGTATTCAAGCTAGACCTCAGGGTGCAAATCTGAATTTATGTTAACCGGACTTCATATGTTCAAGGTTGGAAGTATATCCTAACAGATTCATCAGAAAGAAAGATAGTCAGTACAGATGAAAAATAAGAAGTTATTATCTGTATTGCAGCATACGTAGGAGTGGAGATAGGATCTACCTTTATTCTTTTCCTGCTCCAGGAAGATTCTAGATAGTATTTTGGATTGGTTCTTTCTTCTATTTATATTAGCAAAATGGAGTACAGAAAGTCTTGGGGCAACTGAAGCCCTGTGGTAAGTTGACTGAAGTAGATGCACATACATGATTTGTGAATTTTGTTCCTGGCATTACAAGTAAGAGAGGATGCTGAAGGTAGCTTTTCTGAACATCAAAGGTGCAGATAAAGTTTATTGTTCTGTGGGATACCTTAGTTGGATAAAGAGCTGCTCCTTAAAGATTAGGCCAACATAATTAAACATGGGTGTACATTAAACACTTAAATCTACAGCTTCTGCCTGCCTTTATGCTTAGTATTCAGTTGGTACTGAATGCTTGTTTCATTTTTGCATTTAGTTTGTTCATGCAGATAAAGCATATCTAAGCTTATTTTCTCTGAAAGAAAATGTGTACACTGGAAACCAGAATGCCTCACCCTCTTTCTGGTGGAGTGTTACCTCCTTGCTGACTGGCAGGGACGGGAAGGGCCATAGATAGTGTCCCCATGTAGAATGAGTGAATCAGGTATGTTTGGTTTTAAGGTGGGAAAGGAAGTGTCATCCAACCCTGGATTTCATTTTGGTGCTCAGAAATGACATAAAAGCTGGATGCCAGGGAGGAATATCCTCTTGGCGGGGGAAGAAACCAGCCCTGCACTCCTCTGTGATTGGGACTGACTGTGTTGTTGCTGGGTGGAACAGTGTAATGCTATTGCTGCTCCTGCTCCAGCACTGTGATGTTTCTGTTCCAGATTGTGCTGACTCACATTCAAGAAAACATGATACACAGACACAGTGCACTGTAACTCTTTTCCTTTCCCCCAGTAACCTTGGTAAGTGTTTGGTTTCTTTTTCCTGTCTATGGCTAGCATGGTGCTAATATACCTTTACTATTTGAATTAATAGGAGGGGAAAAGGCAACTTTGTAAACAAACTGGTAGCAGACAGATTAATTTTGGAGAGGGCATTTAAATGCAACCTGCTGTCTGTAGTACGTCCGCCTCCCTTTAAAGCTGATCAATCCTGATAACTCGCCCGTCTCTACAAACTACACTTGTTAGAGCTGTGTTCTTAAATGGGAGAAGTGCTTACAATGCCCATTTACAACTGTATTCTGTTTAATTAGTCAGCACAGCCAGTGCTGCAGGGATAGATCGCTTGCCTTTAAAGATTTGAGAATGTTAATAGTACAGTATATCATTTTAATTATTATTGGATTAATGTTGTGTCTCGAAGAACATCTAATGCAAATCACAAGAAATGGCCCGAAGTGACCCAAGGGTTGTGCTTTATTAGAAAAGTAATAGGTCCATTGCTTAAATATAAAGAGAGGTTCTTTCTTCAAATGTCACTCTGCACTGGGCTTCTGTGTGTGTGTATGTGGAAATGAAATCCTCTTGCTTCCACTTTGTCCACAGAAACTTTCTGTAGCTCCTGCGATAAATGGCTGAGACAGTAGGTGTAATGCCAGCAGATGAAGAGGACATCCCAAATAAGCGTGATGATGAAGACCCACTTCTGAATCATGATGCTATAGCAGCATCTCTGTGTTGTTCTGCCAGCCCTTTGTTAGCCACCCTTAATGAAGAAAAGGGAAACTCAGCAGTGCCAGAGAGACTGTCCATCCTCTCCAGCAAAGCTGCAGCCCAGGCAAAAGCCCTTGCTGGCCAAGAGATGGTTAGTGGTAGCCAGGCACAGTGGGCAGCCTCTGGGTTGGCTGAGCATCCTCTGACAGCTGTAAATACATCATTAGGTGGCTCATCATACCCTGCGGCAGTTCGTAACCTGCAGCCTGCAGGCATTGCCTCCCCATGCTCCAAAAGCCACTGCTGCGATGGTGACCCGAGTTCAGAGGTGCTGCAGGTCCCAAGGGCACTCGGCAGGGCTGGCAAGCCCCCACAAGCTGTCACTGCCCTGCCAGGGAAGGATCCCAGGGGCTGCCACATGCTGCAGGTGGGGACCAGTGCTAAGGGCGATATGGCTCCCTGTAGTCTAGGCCAGGTGATTTGGGCAAAGACCACAGAAGTAATGGAGACCTTAGAAAATAAGAAAAAGGAGGAAAAGGAGAAGTATCGGCTCCAGCTAGCTATGTACCGACGGCTTCTGCTGTTGCGCTCAATCAGAAGCTTGCATAAGCAGCTGGAGCAGCAGCAGGCCAGATTGCAGGAATGCTACGGCATGGTAATAAATACCAAGAAAGAAGTGTTGAAACACATTCGCTCAACCTCGCCCTCACCTTCGCCATAATCGTGTTGCTGCATGCAGAAATGAGCTTTGTAATGCCACCGGAGCCGTCAGTAAGCTTGCACGCCATAAGGGTGGTGTCCTCATACCCAAGAGTACGTGCCCACATGCGCTGAGAGCAGAGAGGAAACAGCAGCACAAGCAGCAGAGCAAGAAGAAAAGAGAAAGTAAAGTGTTGGTCCCTGAACTTGTCTGGAGGAAACTGGAGCAAGCTTGTACCTGTGCAAGAAGCTGCCTCCTGATGCACACTCAAAGCCTCAAGCTGAAATAGGATTTTTGACATATAGTTTCTTAAAAAGAAAAAAAAAAACCAAAACCCACAACTGGGAACCTGTTCTTACACCTGACCTGTAAAGGTGGTCAAACTGAAGAGCTGCTGCCTACTGAATATGTGATATGGCACATCTCCCTTCTACTTTCAGCGCTAACAAAACTTAAGCAGAATTAGGGTTCATTTGTTCACAAGAATGCCTGAATCTAGAAAGCCAGGATGTTTGAAATACTTACGCTCAGGCTTGATAATATCTACCTAGCTGCCTGTTTTTCACAAAACTGCTAAGGCTATTGTACATTTGTGACCTCGACCCTCACATAAGATGTATTTAGATTGACCAGAAATTATTGTGGGAAGGCAGGACAGTCAAACACACGCACAGGGAGACAGTGGAACTGCCTATGCCTTATTTCCTTAGGAAAGTGAGCTAAAAACAAAGGCCTTGTAATCTGGTGTTACAGTGGAAACCCAGACTGGCAGTGCCAGGGGAATGTTCAAGGTCTGCACAATTATTAATCTGCTGCTAACTCCCAGTGGCACTAGCGTCTGCAAATCAAGCATATTTTGTGCCTTACTGCTGTCATTTAATGGAAGTTGCTAACAATTAGCACTTTTTATCCAGGTGTATTAGACACATGGAAAACCCTAGAGCACTGTTTCTCCAATTGCAAGGTTAGGATGCCTGCAGGGAATTTGATGTCAGTATGCAACAAACACACAGGGAAAATGAAAGCAAAAAGATGCAACATTTTTGTATGCATTTAAAAGACAATGCGAGTCATTATTGAACAGCAAATTGAGTAGTCGAATGTGCTGTTTTAGGATCTGAAGCAAAAAATTATTCAAGATGGAAAGATACTGAAAAGCTGCCTTTTCTAGGATTTAAAGTGATATGGAAAAATCTCATTTTCTTTAGATATTTATTTCTGATAGAGCTACCTTTCCTTTTCCCCTGTTGTGTTTTTTCTTTCTTGTTGTCAATTTTTAGGTAGATGAAAAATCAAACAGGTTTTTGGTGTTTTTTCTGCATGAAAAGATGAGTCTCTTACTAGAAGTCATATCTTTCTGAGAATAATGTGCTATATCTAGGAAACTTTTTATCCTCAGGTTTTTTTGTGCGTGTAGAGAGGAGGTGTGTGTTTGCGTATGCACGCACACACACCCCTGTATACAAGAGGTTATGAAAGGCTGGTGCTTCTTTTTCTGTAGCAGAAGCAGGAATAATGTCTCAAAACAATCTCTGCTGTCTGCAAGGAGTTTGGTTGATTAGATTCACATGCACACATCTGTGAACAAGGTATTGAAGTAATCCAACAACTGAAGTGCAGCACAACATTGTCATTATTCTGTCTTTGTATTTCTGTGCACCCAAAATTATGGAAGCCCCCTGGGTATGCGCAACCTTAGATAGGTTCATTCATCTCCTTGGGCCCTGGTGTAGCCTCTCACACAGCACGAGCCTGTAACTTTGAATGCAGAATTACCATAGAAACATCCTTGGCATCAAGGAGATATTTGAAGAAGCATCCTCTACTGCCTCATTTGGGGGATTCGGGTTGCCAGGGGCCTTTAGTGGGCTGCAGAAGAGAGCTGGGGATTGCATGTGACTGGGAGACTTTACTCCTGAGCTCTGGTTCCATCCAGCTCTCTGCTCAGTCTTGGGAAAGCTGTTCTCTGTCAGTAATGCAGGTTTCCCAAAGAACACTTAAATACTAGACTTACTTCAAAGGTAACTTGCTCTGTCTTAATATGCCTCCCAAGAAGGAAGGTTGATCATGGCAAATAGGGTTATGCAAAGATTTGGGTTTTTTGTGGGTTTTTTTGGTTTTGGTTTTTTTTTTGTACTTCATGAACCAGAAAAGCCTTTCTGTCATTGGTTAAGAGTGAGAGAAAGTGTTCTGTTAAACAAATGCAAGCAAACCACTATTATGCCATCTCCCTTGGGGAAAGAAGTGTTGGAGAAGGGCCATGTGTCTCAAAAATATTACTGAATTTTGAAATCAAATGTCAAATTGTCCCCATTGATAAGACAGTCAAAATGTATAGTTTTGTTAATTTTGAGCAACTCTTATTTTTTTGTTGTTTGAAAATTAATTATCTTCTAAATTCAGCTTGACTAATACTACCATGTCATTGAATTTTCCACTGAAATAAAATATATGCACAAAAATATTTAAAAAATAAACAAACAAACCCTGGTAAGACAAAGTAGCTATTTTGCCTTGGTAGCTGCCGAGATAGAACGTTGTCCTGCATTTGTTGCAAGAAGTGGAATTCCCTCCATTACCACATAGTGTCATATTTGCATTTAAGGGTGACTAAAATAAGATTAAAAAATACTTCTTATATAATACACAGTGCAGCAATAGTTGAGTTGTCAACCTGTCCATCTCTAAGTGCTTTGTGTCAGAACTGTGACAATCTTTGTTTTGTACACCACCTCTCATAAAATTTCTTGATCCTAACTGGGATCAGTAGATGCTTCTGCACTACTAATATTAACTACCAGAAGATTTGTGCATGAGCAATGCTGTCTGATAGCTGGCAAGAAAATGAAGCCAGGACTTGTTCTGTGTGTGCACACTGTTTCTATGTAGTGCTTTTATGGGTACATGCAAAATAAATGTTAACTGAGGAAATAACATTGGTCTTTGCAACAATTTGCTGTTTAGCTGGTGGTTCTAGTGTGGCTACTAATAACTGGAGTTGGGCAAACCAATTAAAAGCTACATGATTTTTAAAATTATTTCATTTTACAAGCTTGGAAAATTGGGCTTAACAACTATGTTTTTTTCTTTGTATGTTTTAGCAGTTGAAGGCCAGTGGGAAAGTGCCAGAATGACATGGGAAACCCATGGAGGTGTTTTCAAGTATACCAGACAGAGCTACAATCTCAGGTTTAATAAAAGTTTGTCCACCCAAATTGTTTGATCTCCTCATGTGGTTAAAAGGTTTGGTAGTTTGCACAAGGTTCAACTGAATTTCTTAAAATATGTATTTTTATCCAAACTCAAACCACATGGGTTTAGTGCTAGTGAGAACTATGAGCTTGAGTTACTGAAGCTTTCTATATGTACCTAAGAATTCACAGGTCTTGGACAATGATAACAAAACAAGTAGTTTCGATAGGGCCTTTCTTCCCGTTATCTTACTGCCTGCCAGAGCCTGTTGAGCTAATGATCACCAGAAGGAACCTTCTCCACAGCCTGACAGCTTATGTTACCTACTTTTACAGCAAAGGTTGAAGTTAAACGATGCTTGCCTGAGTCTTAAGGTCCTGCTGCTCACCTAATTGCCTAGCCAGCCTGAAATGGCAGAAAATAATCATGGGTTTACCACGGAAGAGTGGGATGTTTAAAAGGTGCCAGCTCCCTTGGAGTCATTGCCATCACTAAAAAAGGTGTAGGTTGTGCCTGTGTAAAACCAGAAATCTTTAAGAACAGAATGGAGTTATATACTATTAAGTGAAAATATGCATTACTGAGACATTTAACACAAGGGCTTTTCTTCTCCACCTCCAGCATTTCAGTTAGCTAAACTGCTGCCCTGGAGACTGATCAAAGCTGTGTTTTTGCTCTTTCTATTGTTGATGGCAATGAGTCAGCCAAGATAAACAGCCCATCTTAACATGTTCACTTACCTCTCGTGATGGAGCCACATGTTACGTGGGAGATTAATTCACACCCTCCTTCCTGACATTTTCTTGTGTGTCTATCACATTCCTTAATTAGGACAGTGATGATTTTGCAAATTTATAGTTAATGTATAATATTGTGGTAAACTTGCAAGCCATGCACTACTAAATGTGGATCATCCTGCATTATTCTCGGAGCTATGAAAATTATGGACTCTGGGCATGACATAAGCATACAAAAGACAGATTTAAAGATGAAGCTGTTTAAATCTCCCCTTGCTCATGAATAGACTTAGAGAAACCCTTTAGAGGTTACAGTTTATTTCTATAAGTGCTATGAATGTACAAGACAAATGCATTGGAGTGCACCTTTTGCTTATGACTGTCGAAAGCAGCACAGTAATGCAAGAGCGGGTTTGGGATATGCTTGAATGGGACCCGACTCTGAATGCATGGGGAAAGGAGTAAATGTTCCTCAGTCTAAAAGCTCAGAGATTCAGATGGGCATGATGGCCAGAAGCCTGGATGGTGAATGGAACTACAAGGAAAGATGTTTCAGGGTTTGATTTTTAATGCAGTGTGGAGAATGGCACACTGGACAGTTGTTTTGCTCAGTTAAAGATGACCTTTCTCTTTTTCTCATTCCCAAAACAACTCTTTTGTATCATTGGGCTAGATGCATAAGGGGTGTTTGTGTAACTGCAGTACATCAGAGCTGATACCCATCTCTGAAGCTCAGGGACAGTAGTTATTGTTGCCAAAATCCGTGCATACCACTTACTCCCTTAGAGCTGGCTTTTACCTAAACTGAATCATTGCAGCTGAGTGTCCTGCTGACTTTCAATGACATTTGAATCCAGACCAGGACTCTGAGGTGGTGCTGCTTGTTCAAGTCCCTTCTCAAGTTCGATGCATTTCTATCTCCCTGTCTCTTCACAGAATTACAAATGTCTTGGATGACACTAATCTTTCTCTTTCTGGCAAAAAGTTTGGAAGATTTGGGAGAAGAGGAAAAAGGCCTCCCCATCATTCTTTTGTGCTATTGAAGAAAGGGGGAGGTAGTTGTTTGTTTTTAATGAAAACTTGTAGCAGGGAAGAGGGCCCTGCGAAAACACTTCTGGTGGGTTTACTTAAATGTCTTGAAAATAACAGCAGTTCCTACAGGAATAAAACTACAGCTGCAAACATGTTTCCTTAACTGTATAGATCTCACACAATTTTAGCCAAGTGTCCAAAACAAACAAAAAAGTTTCCTCCATCTCTGAAAAACCAAGCTTCTAAGTCCACACCCCAAAGTGACTTCTGTGAGCATGAGAGGCAAGGAATTCTTGAGAATCTCAATAAAAGTTACATTTTCCCTTTGATGGGTGGGGGTTGGAAAGGAAAGGGAATGTGTGACCATTCATCACAGCTCCAGGCTCATTAGTACCCAGGAACTTTCTACTCTAAATGACAAAGAGTTTCACTGTCGCCAAAGAGAAATTGCTGCTGACCTTAGACCTCTTTTTGGAAAGTAAAATAATGGAGCACAGGAGCAGAGTTTGATATTTGACCGAATTCTACACAATTATCATGCATGTGTATATAATAAAATTAATTCTGTGTCTCTGCATTGTAGCCTCCGGCAAGCAGCGTACAATCAGTTTTGTATGTATAATAGATCACAGAGTTGTTCATGAATAATACAAATGCATTGAGCAGATACTAGTGAGTGAGGATGTTTGTCTTTGCATGGAATCGAAGTGAACATGTAATATTGTGATAATATATATTTGATGAATTCAGGTCTGACTTGCCTTTGCCATAGCCTGCTAATTCCCCGACAAGGGTTGCCACAATAATTGAGTTTCCAATAACATTATGATTATTTCCACATGATAATTTAATTGTAGGTATTTTTTAATATTGTAATAATGTAGATTTGTGATTATTATGCATTTGCATGCAGATTTTCATGGTGACTCGGAGCACATCCCTACATTTATAACTTAATTTCCTATATTATTGCATATATATTTTGGGATGAACTCATTAATGCAAACTAAAAAAAAGTAGATCTTTTTAGTCATTTTGCTTTTATTATAAATGGCTGAAAGCTTTGCTCATTTTTATAGACCACTCGAAACCAGTGAATAAACAAAAGACAACTGTAATTCACGGATGGATTAATTTAAAATAATAATGTAATTCCAAATCATGGCAGATTTGTCTGAGATAATTGGGATGCAGACTGGTACAAATTTTGCTTTGCTGAAACAAAACTTTAAATGAATCACCAAGTTGAGTAGCGGCTGTTTTCCATTGTTCCAATTCCCCTACATAAGGTGTTGGCAAAGTAACGTTGGCTCAAAATTAATGGGTGCCTGTACAAACGGGTATAACAAGAGGGAAGACTGAGCATCTGGACCTAACTAAATGTTATTTTGGCAAGCAGTGTGCCCAGTAAAAATAGAATTGGGTATACAGAGGCATGACGCTTGGAGAGCTTTTAATCGGTTAGTCTGTCCACTCTGGAAAGAGGCTTGTTGCTTGCCTGATATCAACCTTCAAACTGTATTAGAAAACCTCACCTGAAACTCTCTGGGGCAAAGGGAAGTAAATGTGGAAGTCTAAAACTAGGAACTGGAATATATAATAATATACAATTACTGCTATCCTTTCACATTGTTCTTCAGCGCATGCAGATTCTGTTGCTTCCAGTGTGTTTAGGTGCTTGCTGCTGCCTTCAAGTGTATTCCTCTAAGTCAACATCGTACAAAACACAATGAGATTAAGTCCCTTTTCCTTCATCTTTCTTTGCTCTGTGGACCTAAAATTTGAACAGGAAAATGAAAGCCTGATTTAGACAGTAAAGAGAGCAGCCATGATTCTGCTGTGTAGGATGATCTCTCTGACTACTTGTATAGGTAAATCAGATTCTGTCCTGAAACCCGTAGAAGCCATTTCGATCTAAGTCTTTTGTAAATCCAGTCTGTAGCTAAGAAGCACTTTGGCAGCTGACGTCACTAGAAGCATTAAAAGTATCAAAGCACGAAGGTGGTTCCATCGGCAGAAGTTCACAAATCTATACCTGTGCCTTGCTGAGAGCAAGCGATAGCTTAGCACAGGGGACTTGGAAGATCGGTCTAGCTGTGATTTTGTTTTATAATGGGCCACCAGCATAAAATTAAGGATGTGTTTTGCTGTGGCAGTAGGTCTTAAATGATCTCAGATGTTATTTTGCACACAGCAAGCACCATAGAATATAAAAGTATCATTACCTCAGTAAGTCTTGGATGCAATGCATAATTCCTGTTTGTTGTGAAGATACCTAATGTTGTTTCAGATACAATCAGATGATTGTTTTCATTGCTATATGTTCCTCATGTTTTTATACAGGTATGTAAGATGGGTGTATATAAAATTAGAAGCAAGCCTGCTGAAAAGCACTGATTTGTGTTACATTCATGGGTAACACATGTTCATCAGTAGTTTTCTCTGATGGAAGAAATTGAGACTAAACTTTTGTAATGCGAGGGATGAAGCTGTCCTGGCCTCTCAACTTTTCCAACATCACAGAATTTAGGACTTGGAAGAGCTCAGTTCTTTTCCTACATTTACCTGATGGGTTTTGAACTTATCACCTATTTGCACAGAGAATGTCAGAATTGTTATAATATTTTAGATTGGGAGAAGTGGTGTGGAGTCCCTCAGCCTTTCCTATTAGTGCTGCTTCTCATTCTATAAAAAAGCTTAATGTGGCCCAGTGGCAAGGCAGGACTCCAGCTGCGCGGCTACCGTGATCTCCGTGGTGATACTTGGCAGTGCTTCCACAGGAGTAATTAAGAACGCTCTCCCTTCCCCTGACCTTGTACCTAGAGACAGAAATAGGCAATTGCCCAGTGTCCAGGATCCTTTCCTGAGGAGGGCAGGGGAAAATAGATTCAACTTCATTCGGGAGGAAGATGTGTTTGCATATAGGTGCCAGTCTGTAGTGTGAGGGGTAAAAAATGCCTCTCCTAGCTCCTGGGTCACAACTTCAGTGCATGTTCTTCGCTTTGCTTGCAGTATTTGAGAAGGAAGTATTTCATTTCAGGTCACCTGGAAATTGACATAAAATCATTTGTTGTTGCTATTTGTTCCTTCAGTTGAAGAAACTAAAAAATAACCTTTAGTTTTCTTGCAATTGCTCTTTCCATTTGTAGTTGTCTCTGAAGCAGTGGGACCATGTCATTTCTGCATGAGGCAGGATTATGTCCTCTTGCACACAGACAAACATTTCCCAGCTTATTCTTAAGGAAAGCATTCCTCAAAAATCATTTAGTAAGGAGGTTTTTATGTATTGGCCATCTTCTCTAGTGCATGAAAATGTGTGATTCATGACCATTAGTTGTTCTTCTCATAGTGGAAAATGTTTATTGGCCATAATCCTGGAAGTCCCCCGTGTGTCAAATGATCACTGGTTGTATTGGCAAAGGATGCTTAAGTGACAGCAGCAGCCCCTAGGTAGAAAGAGTTGTCCCTTGTCCCTGAGCAATAACCCGTACAGATGATTGAGACTTGTTGATAGACCTTCGTGGAAGTCTTACCTAGTAGTCAGGGCTTCACAGCATCTGACTCTGTGATAGATCCTTCAGTACAGGATGCTTGAACTTGATTTGTTACTCTCATCAAGGAGGGCATAAAGGTAGGCAAAAACTAAACATGCGTTGAGGCCCAGGAAGACGCAGTTTTACCACAACCTCTGTCTTATGGGAGGGGAAGAAAAAAAAAAAAAGGCTGCTAGAAGTTACAAAATAACATTATTGACTAATTTCTTCATCAGTAAGACCTGTAAGAAATCAGTGATGTCTCTCCTGAGAGATCAGTGGTGTCACCTCACATGTCCTCGGGGTGTCAAATGGCATAAAACGCTCACTTTGAAGGTACTGCACCGTGATAAGCTTCAGCTCCCAAGGGACGCATTGTGTGTACATTTTGTTATATGTAATGACACACTGAAAGGGCAATAAAGCTGTAAAGGAAACGCTGCATGTCTAAAAAGAACCTAGTTTTCTTTCAACCAATAAAAGAAAGAAAGAGCCTTTCAGAAGAGCAGTTAAAATAATATCATTTAAATGTAACAAGTGATAAAATACTAGAAAGAATTCACCTGTCACACGAAGAAATTTAAAACATGAGGTCTTCTGTGTAACACAGATATTTCAAATTGGACCATTTTCCTCGTAAAGCAACAGGCCTCTTCAAAGAGCTTTTAAAACAGTTGAAATATAAAAAAGATTTTAAGGCTGACACAACCAGCTTAATGGAAACAATTATTTCAAACAGCGGATTTGAAGAATAAAGCATAAAATGTAGAAATTTCATGTAGTCTTTCTAGACAACGTATGAGATGCTGTGAGATTTAACAAGACCAAAGTTGGATGTCCGACTCTGGGAGTTTTTCAGCAAAGGTGATTTTGTAATAAAACATTTCAGTGCATATAAAAATAACCCTAGAGATGTCTACAATGTTAACAACAATCTTTTGAAATTAAGCTAAAAAGACTCATGCTCCTTCCAAGAGAATTTCATGTGGATGTATTCAAAAATTTTGTATGGCCTCAGCATACCGGGGCCCATTTTCCAGTAGAAATACTTTTACCTAGAAAACATGTGGAAATATATGTGAGTGTTTTCTTGTATTTCTAATGCAAAAGTAGTTGCCTTCCCTAAAGTTGACTCAGAATGAAATTTGAGGATATGAAACCCCAGTCAGCAAGGTGACAGAACAGTTGGGCAAATGTGTTTCAGATGAACCCTAAATGCGAAATTCAAATTGGACAAATAATTCATTTGATGTTATTCAGATATAAACAAGGACTCGTAACAAAACAGAAAAGTGAATTGGATAGAGCGGTGCATTGTATCTTCTATTACCCAATACTGGCCATCAATCACTGTCAGTTAATTATCATTAAGATTGCATAAAAAAGGCTCCGGTGGGAGCTGGATAGTCTGTGAGCTTCATTCTTTCATTAAAAACAAGATAAACATTATAAGCCTTCTTGTTTGGTGGGTTTTTTTCTTTTTTTTTTTTTAATTTGGGTTTTTTATATACATGGAAATTATGTGGGAAGGTGAATCTTGAAGTGAGTAACTGTGCTGAGAATTACCACGTGGATTGCAGAGAGAAGGTAATAGAACAAGGGATTAAAAATTAAAGTTGTTCTTTGTCAGGAAGAGTATAAAGATTTTTCTTCCCTCCAACCCCCCCAACCAGTAGGATTGCCCTTTCCAAGGTGCAAAACTTGTGGGATTTTAAAAATAAATTCTTGCTTCTTAATTAACTGTGCCCTTTTTAATCCTCTAGGCTTTATACTTTTCTGTGCAACATCCAGTTTGGAAACTTTCGTTTTTAAAAAAGGGTAAAAGCTCAAGTCACATAACTCCAAAAAGTGATTCTCCAACATAACACGAGCCAGCACAACATTCAGTATCAGTTGTGAATACAAAAACTTTCAGAGTTTATGAGCTGATCTGAGGTGCCCATGAGCACTTAGCAGAGGAATGCAATACTGGACATGAGCAGCTACTGTTATTTCCAGGGTGCTTCCCTGCACTGCTGAGTAGCAGTTCACACTCTTAGAAGTGCCGAGGTTTATTGGTAGCACTCATCAGCATCACAAACCAGGGCTGGTACCTGAACTCTGTGCAATTTCTGCCTTTGATAGAAATTTGGTTCTGAGTCAGCTTGTGCTTGCTCAGCCTGAGGACCACAAGGCTCTCCTGGCCAGGCTCTCTCTCTGCAGAAGGTGGCTACAGAGATTAGAGTAAGCCCTTATGAATTTTTCACATCTTTAAACAATTATTTATCATGGAAAAATATATCTGTTATAGACTGAAATTTTGGGGGTTTTATTGGGATTTGGGTTTGTTTTTTAAAGTGAGGCTCCCTTGTTAACTTTTTTCTCCTCATATGACAAGAACAATTTAAAGGCTGAAGCCTTCAGGGCCAAAGACCTCTCCGTTTAGAAAAATAAAAATAAAAATAATAATAATAATAATAATTTTTAAAAACCCTTACATTTCTTATTAACCTCATTTTGGCCAATTGCCCAAAGAAACCTGAGAGCTGGAGCCATGCAAATGCAAGTGTTTCCACCCGCAGGTCAAACAAGAAAAAGGCCTGTAAATGACACGACATCAAACCAAAATGAAGTCTTTAGCATTGGTGAGCAATGGTTTCTAATCAGGAGGAGTGAATGACTTAAACTAGGGCAGAGCTGCCCTGTTTAGGGCTCTTCAGGCTGAATACAGCCCATCAGGACAGTTCATCTCTTCCTTGTCAACCTTTCTCTCCTGGGAAAGCCTTTTTGCCTGCACGTATCCGGACTGAAGGCAGCACTTAGCATGTGATGGGCAGCCGGGTGGTCACAAGGTGTTCAGATCAGGTCAAGTAATTCACACTGTCCCTGCATCCCATTTCTCTTTATTGGGTGGTTTTTTTTTTTCTGATGTGTCATGAAAGATTTTACTTTAGATAAAACCTCATCAACTAGGCTAATTTCTACTTTGGTATCTTTGCTCTCTCTGTCGTGTGCTAGGTTTCTTCATTCCTATTTGGCTATTTCAGAAGATCCTCCACTGCTGATTCTGTTTTGCAAGATTTTGGTCAACGTTAGCACGTCTGTAAACTTGTAGAAGGGAGAATTAGGCCATAGCAGAAAGGGACAGTGCATCCTGAAAGAAAACTAAGATGGAAACCTTAGCCTCTTCTAATTTACATACGGTGACATTTTGCAGAAATATTGTAACATTAGCAATGGCATAATGAAATTCTGCCTATCAGCTGCGGAAGGAATAATGTTACTGTAAAGGTAACCTGTCCACAGTTTGTTATCATGAAAATATTCATGGCAAGAAACATACATTTACCAATGAGTGTTAAGAACAGTGTTTTTTCCTTATATTTTTTCCTCGTGGGCTATCCATCTTCCCCTCCAGATTTACTGCATGATCACTCCCTTTACATGCTAATTATGTGCAGCTCTGGTGAATTTGTTAGTAGTGACACTTTGGGCACCCAGTGGGACTGCAACTCATTATGTGGCAATGTCCAGATATATCAGATATTATTAGCTGTCATTAATCTGCTGTGGAAACATTGAGTGCACAGCCAGGAGAGAGACCAGGAAATAGAGTAAAAATGAAGTCTGCAGCCACCCTGGCCCCCAGAAGGTCAGAGGGCAAATCAGCAGGGGAGAAGAATACACCTTAAAATGGCCAGTGCTTAGCAGCAGACTTTTAACCCATTATAAACCAACATTTCCAAGAACAGGAAAGACAAAAAGAAATGATACTATTTTAATCTCCGTATGACTACACTTTACTGGAGGAAATGGGGATACAGCCTCTCAAACTACTGCAGTTTTGTAGAACTGCAACTCAGTGATAAAAGTGTGTGAAGAGGAGGAATACTGAGCAACATGCAGTATCTGTCTCAATGTGGATAACACCAAAGCATAAAGCTCTGAAATTAGGCGCACATAACTCAGGACAGAATTAGGCCCCGCCTGTCGCCTCCCATGTGAAGGTCGTATTTTATAGAAGTGGACCTGGCAGTACAGAAAATCCTGCAGGAATGAAGAGCTTGCTCTTGCTGTTCATCCAGACCTGGAATTCGCCCATATAAGCACAGGAGTTTGCCTCTAGGCTGCACACACAGTGCTGATCAACCTCTGCTATGCAGCTTAAAAGAACAACTCACAATAGGTTGCATTTTTTGCATCAGTGCTGAAAAATAGTCACTTGTAATGGTTATGCATATCTGTGCTTCTGCAGCATTAATTACATGGCTTGGAGTGCAGAAATGAAAACAAAAGAAAGATTCTTCCCAGAAAGCTCCTCAGTCTTTCCGACCTCCAAGATGTCTTGCAGAGTACTGCCCCAGATTGTAGGAAGTCCTATCTTCTTTCGTTACATCAACTAAAAAACTGGAAGTCTTTAAGGCAAACAGGATCTTCTCTGGTCTGAAATAGAAACAGAAAACACCAAAGTAGAGGGTAGAAATCTCTGAGTTTAGTGGTGATATATTAACTAGACAATTTCCAGACCAGGGGAAAGGTAATGGGTTGGTTAGTCCACGTGCGTTGGTAAATTATGGGTGACTTTTGCTACTGTCAAGGGGCGACCTGAAAATTCAGTGACCTTAAAATAGAAGTAAATAATGAGATAGGGGGATTCAAGATAGGAATAACTACATTTTGTTAAAGAAATTAAAAATAATCTTGTTTCCAAGGTTGCAAGGGCCTATGCTCCTTTACCTAGAAGTTGCGGTACTTTAGTTAAGAGGTTTATACAAAAACAAAAGGAAGGAAATCACCCTAAAATTCTTCAACAAATGACAGCTTATATTTGTTCATGGAAGCTGGAGTGAAGTTCTTCAGCCAGTTGCTTGGAAGTTTCCAGGTGAGCCACCCACCTGAGTTTCTTGAAGGAATTTGGGAAGTATGGGGTTTATTCCCATTGAAAGGGTCTAATCTAATGCTTCACAATTTTTCACATACTATGACCTTTATGTGATCTAATCTTATCCTAATGAGGATAATAAGAGCAAAAAAAAGTGGCCTAATGTTTTATTTATGGACCTGTCTTCAATTAGACAGACTCTGATAAACCCATGCAAAAACAACAACCATGGGCTCAGTTTTAGGTTGTCTTAAATTCTGCACAAGCCCACAAAAGAGAAAACAATGTTAGTATTTGGTCAAATGGCTCCCATTAATACTTCCTAAACTAACAGCCATTCATGAACTCAGGTTCTAGGAAAAGATTTAGAAGTAATTTTGGTGGCATTGGGGATTTTGCAGAAATACCCAGAAGTGTTATGGAGTACAGTGTTAGCCGCGGGGCAGGTGGCAAGTACCCAGGGAAATAAGGAAAAAGCAGTTTTATCATTGGTCTTGGACCTTCGCAATTTTGGTGTTACGGGAGGGTTTGTTTATTTTTATGTGAGAGCAATGCAATATCAAAGAAGAGCTACAGTCCAATGGTGTTAATGTGGACAAAAAACCCCAGGAAATTCATTCTGAGTGTACAAATACATTCAATAGGTCAGTCACAGATCTTTTTTTTCTACTTTTTTTTCTAGTGTTTATGAAATTTTACAAATACTCTATATCTTGCACTTTTTCCAGGGAGGGGAATAGAAATTTATTCCAGTTCCTTTTTCCTTTAAGTGCTTTGAAGGACTGAACATGAGGTGAATACTGTTTTAGTGGTAGGTTAATGAGTTACAGGTCAGAATTATAGTGGAAAAATTCAGTCAGCCTCCATGGTGCTGTGTCTGCCAAATTTGCATTGGTGAAACTATTATGGCAGGCTCGCATTATTTATTTATTTTTTCTCTGTGGAGGATCATGTTTGTTATTTGGCCAATAAGATTATGCTGTTTTTTCAGTGTCTGTGTTGCTCCTTATGATCCTGCAAGCACTTATTTTCACATTTAACATGATACACATAAGTAGGCCTCTCTCAACTGGTGGAACTAGTCAGGTGTAAAACTGAGATGTATGTACTCTGTAGGGTTGGGGCCCAAGCAAATTCCACAGAACACAGAAGTGTGTTACATTTTACTGAAATCTGCATCATTTTTTATTCCATTATTGGTAGCAAGCTGAATAACTAGGTCTTATCCAGATAAACCTGTATCAACAATGCTGCTGAGGATATACGCACAGCTGACTCTGATCTTTACTGTACTGAAAAATGGTGTGTTAAATGTTGTCAAGTTCAGTCTTTTAAGTTGGCTCTTCAGTATATCCTCAGATATATTGTGTTTTCAAAGCAAATTCCTAGGGGTAGGTTTAAAATTATTTTAAGTCACAACATAATAGTAGAAGGCTGTCACCTTGAATTTGGAGTGTGAGGGAACCAATAAACAGAAAGAGCTGGGTTGCTCTTTTTCTTGTGACTCAGAAAACTGGGAAGTATAGTGTAAAAGTCCTAACACCAATTTTACCTTCCTGGACAAGTGTGAATACCTTTAGGTGTATTCTAATACATTTGGGTTTTTTTAATGAACTGCTTTGTAAAAGCTAATTGTGCTTATAGGTTTATACTGTATAAAGTGTGCAGATTTAGTTGTAATTAAGACTGTATTCAGCTTTCTGAAAGTTAATAAGTGACATTGGCTCTAAGTGATGTATTTGCTCAGGAGTTGCTTTGGTGTGTGAGTTGCTGGATTAGTTGCAATATTGTCAGAGGCTGTGGGAGGGCCTTCCATCCTGGCTTTGAGAGTCGTGACATCAAGATCTGATTCTGCAATTCCTCTGCAAATGACTGCAAGTGGCAGGGCCCTATCACAGCTCTGCTCTCCTTACCTCATGCAGCACTTTATAGCATGCAACACTGCCAGCGTAGTAAGTGATAAGTAACATAAATTACCCTACCTGATGTAAAGGGTAATCAATATTGAGGGTGATTCACTATTTTTGTAATGTTTACAGAGAAGAATGGAAGGAGAGGTGATTTAAGGTTTAGATTCATTACAGCTTTCCTGATGTTCCTGGTCATTTATTCATTATCAACATCACTCATTTAGGTGACTTAGGCTCTTCCAGACTGAGGTACTAGTTAGCATGACTGAAGAGGGAAGAATCTGACCTGAAATTACCAAGGTGTGAGTTGTCACTAACATTTTATTTAAAAGGATTTTGGTGCAGCTGAGACAGGAACAAGAAAATGCAACTGGAAAAGTAACATCACCAAAACTCAGGGCAGTATTTCAGGATGATTTCGTATAAAACCTGAAGATTTTTACTATATTTTTCAAAGTCACAGATGTTGATATTTTCTATAATTATTAGTATTTTTATTTCATTAGCACTAGAAGAATGGAAATCAGAGCCCTTTAGCTGCTGTTCTAGCTTGAAAAAAGGTAGGAGTTTTCTGAAGCCCAGAAAAATATAATTCAAATGGATAAAACAGATAAAAGAGAGACTGTGTGGAATGATGAACATTTGAGAATTCATGTTTCACTGCCACAAATGGTTGCAGAAATTGGGTTGCACATGTCTACCCATGTGTCTGTGTGTATGTGCTGAAAGTGCATATTGATGGATCAAGGGTGAGTAACAATTCCACAAGACTCCACTAGACAGTTGTAACTGTTCATTTCAGATGCAAACAAATTATTTCACAACAAAATACAGATAAACAAACCTTAAATTCACTTTAATTTATTTTAATGAGGAGTTATACTACCCAAGTACCAAAACATAATAATTTCCTAGATTTATTGTAATCTGTTTCTAAACACATCAGGTGTTTACTGAGGTTTTGTTTCCTTAAAAGCATTGTGGCTATGCACTCAACTTTTGAACTTCATTCTGCAGAGTGTTGCAGAATCAACTGCCTCTGGAAAAAAAAAAACCAAACCCACAAAAACTCACAAACAACAACCAAACAAAAAAACCCACAAAACGCTGCTGAAGTTTTTTCAGTGGAAAAAATTTAGAGGTTCATGGGGAATTTTGCTATTCCCTGTAACAAAGCCAAGGTTCTGCCCTGGTGGCCTGGACCCGGATCTAGCATAACACTGCATTAGATGGATGACTCTTCTGGATTTGTTAAAAATACTAGTGACCTGATCTCTCTGACTTTCTTCCTCCTCTGTACACCTGAATCTACCCTTGACAGTGAATTTTGATGGCATCTTTTTTTGAACAGCTTTATATGATTGCTTCCATCCACAGGTTACTTTATTCAAGTGGATTTGCCACAGAGCACTTGCCCATTAGCAATCTCTCCTGCAGCCTGCTTTAAAACCTGCTTATGTTTATGGCCAGATAAAAGCATGTGAGGTCAGTTTGGTAGAGCGGAGACAAATACTTTAACATAAGGTTTTCTATTCTGTGCAGGCAGCTAATAAAAGTGCCCACAGGTGTTGAGAATTATCCTTTTCTTGGAGATTTCTTTACAATCTGAACCTAATCTTGGCAAAAGCTTTGGCAAGGATATCTGGCACATTAATTAAATGACTTTCCCTCCCCCACAAGTCTTATGTTGTAACTTTGATTAACCACTTCTGTGCCCAGGAAACAAACTGCTGGATAGGCATTATCAGTTTTGCAGGTGTATGGGTGTTAGAGATAACATGGGATTCCTCCTTTATCTGGATGAATGCTCCTTACTGTTTCAACACTACACAGCTTTTCCCCTAGCTACAGCTACAGGGGTCCTGCAGGCATGTTATGAGATCTTAGTGCAAGGACCTTTTCAATATGTATCTCTGGATGGCCTCTGCTGAGAAGTTTCAGATCCTTAGGGTGAAATGCCTGGCTCCTCCAGAGCTCCCCCTCTATTTAAATGGTTTTTCCTTGCTGCAGTATCACAGCTGTGACACATCAAAGCCAGTAGCTGGTGTGGCAGGACACACATTCCCAAATCAGCCTCAGTGACGAAAGGCACAAACACAGGTGATTTGCAGTGACAGGTTTCATATCTTACAGTGTCATTTTCATGAATGACTTGGCTAATCAAATTTAATGTGGAACAAGAGCTTGCTTACATTTTGCCAGACTTAAGATGTTCTTACTCACACCTTACTTAAGGAACAATTCCTACTGTTGAGTAAGGGCTCCAGGATTTAGTCCTCTGTTAGCAGTCTTCCATAAACCCTTTGTTTTCCTAACATGTTAAAAACCAAGGTTTAATGGGTTCATGATGACATCAGTTATCAAGATTTGTGTGGTGTTGGCAGATGTTGAATTTTCAGTGGAAAACCATTAAACAGGTTTGAGTCAAGGCAAGTTTCACAACATGCACGTATTATACCGGTGGTTACATGTGTTGACTTCAGCTTTATTTATTACAAAGGAAAACAGGCCTGTACTTATACAACAACAGCAATGAGAAATTAATCTTCCCAATAGGAAAATCAGTCTTGTCTTGTTAAAGGTAGTCAAAGTTACATATTGAGCATGCTGAGCTTGCAAAAACTATGTCTGCAACTTTCAGGTTTAATAAATCTAAAATTAAATACTAAAAAAAAAATTGGCACCTTTATTTTTTGATATCCAGTATAAAGAAGGCAAAATTTCAGAAAGTGTTGAAAGTCCATTCTTTGACAACTGTTCTTTCTGAAATGTCCCAAGTTGAGCATGTTTATTTTCATACCTGGTTAGAGTTGTCAATTTTGAATGCTGATTGCCCATCAGCTCAGAACACATCAATACTGTATTAGTTCTAATATTCTTCAACATTAAAAAGTTTATTTTTGTCATATGACTGCAAAGTTTGCCCAGTGGTATTGTCTAGACCAGTGTCTAGGCCTACATGTTATGTGACGTGTGCATAAAAAACACATACCAAGCATTGGAGCCAAGTATATAAGGAGAAATGATTTTTCAAATAAAAGCAAGATCCAATAGAGAAAAAAAAAACACCAAATCCAACAAACAAAACCACCACCAACAAAAATAAAAGGAGAACTGTTCCATTTTGTGTATGTGTGTGTATATATAGTAACTTGAAATGAAGTGGTTTCTTCTCTTTTAGTTGCTGCAATATTTGGTTCGTACATTAAATAGAACTTCAGGTTGGAGATGTGCTCATGCAGTGCACCAAAACAAAAATGTATTGTGTCTCACTTTCTACTCAACTGTAAACGTGTGGTAGACTTTATATGTTCTTGGAAACTGAACTTCACTCAGTTCTTATGAATTACTTCAGGTTCTGCTTGCTTACGCATCAGAAGGCATATAATCTTAGTCCTTCTTGTTAGGAGCTACCAGTAAAGTTGTTCTTATAATGCATGTTTTTCCCCCCTTGAAGTTTGTTCGGAATCTTTGATTGTTGGTGTCGCTGTCAAGGCATGAAGTTTTTAGAATGCCAAAATTCATTCTGACAGTGACTGTAAGGTTTCAAGGGGCAAATCAATTCTTTTTAGTCATATGGTGTAATACATACAGAAACATTAGACTAACAATTGGGGGTATTGCACTTCTGTGCCTTTAAAAGTGAAAAATTTAAAAAAAGGGAAAAAACGTAACATTCTAACTTTCTTATGAAGAAGCACTTAATTTTATATTGGTTTTTAAAGATAGTTTAAGACACTTTGAGGAAACTTTTCTTTTGAAATATGCATATTTTTGAAAATTGAAATGCTTTGCAATATTGCTTTTATTCAGAAAATATTAAAAATAATTTCATATTGAAATAATGCTTTGACATTTTGGGATTCAAAGAGATTTTTAATTTAATTCAGCCTTTCACCTTATTTTCTTTCCATTTGTCCTATTTGACATTAGAGCTGCACAAAATAAGATCAGCGTGTTTTGAACAAGTAGTGGAATTTTCCTTCAGAGGCAACTCCACTATTTTAGGTTTTGCTCCAGTGTGGCACAGGGCCATATTTTTCTGTCTTGCAATCCTGTGTAAAACAAAACTTTAACTTCAGTGGAGCTCTATTTTTCATCAGGCAAGCAAACAAAAAAATTCCTTTACAGGGCGCATGCAAAACCATTGCTTCTTCATTAACAGCAACTTTTCCAGGACATGAAACCAATCACCTGACCATAAGGGTAGGGCGGATGATAAGCTTTGAATTAGGCCCTCAGTTTGCACCAGCTGAAGTGTGCAAAAGAAAAACATTCCCCCTCAAACTTTCCAGGTAAAAAACAAATGATGAAGTGTTGGACAATTATGATTTCATGAGTTACATGATCTCCTAATTATTACAAATGGGTAAATAGAAAGACTCTGATTATTTACACTGCTGACCTACCCCAGTTTTGTGCCATCCATTATAGTCAGTAATGTTTATAGCAATTTTTTTCCTAACAGTAATATTTATAATATTTGAATGTGTGTGTATGGAGGGAAATAGCACATGAAAGAATTTCAGTGCAAATAAACCTTGACCATTTTACATTTGGAACTCCGTTTTATTATTTTAGGACCCTAGTCCTCAAAACACTTATGGTTAACTTTATTCACACAATTCCAATGGGACAACTCATATGTTTAAAGCTAAGCCTTTTCTTAAGGGTTTTCTTGTACCCTTTCCCATCCCACTCTTCACTTCCCAACGTGCATGTGCACGGGCTGGGGTAGATATGTCTAAGCAGACTCCTGAACACACTGAACTCTCTCTTCATTCTCTGGAGCACGTCATTTTAATGACATATCTATATAGGGTTTTGTGTATGGATGAATATACAGATGTTTGCACAAGTATTAATTAATTTATTCCATGGGCACCAAGTAATTATCTATTTTGCTGCAAGGGCAATTTGCTGGCATGCTAAGCAGAAGGCATTCTTTTACCAGACAAAAGCATAGCAGCATTTTCAGCCATGTGCTGAAATGTGTGATCAGTATTAAAATGTGTTAAGCATGGCATCATTATTCTAAAACCAGCCACAGAGATATAAAATGCACTGTGATATTGCAAACTGAGCACGGTTTGATTGTAGGACACCCGGGTAGAGGGTTTTTGTATTAGAATATACATCGCATCTATAATGCCTTCTTCTCTAAAATGTAATTAGTTTTTTTTTTATGAACTGGTAAAATATAGTACATAAAGGACTCAGGGGATTTCCATATAGCCACATTTATTCCCACATGTCTTTCCAAATCATAAATGGTTGTCTTCCTTAGAAATGGATTAGGACAAATTGCATTAGGACACGATTGTGAATCTGATTAAGGTGGAACCACGATCAGGTTTTTTCTTTTGGGCAACCATGTTTTCTTATAACAACCAGGAGACAAAAAAGCCTTTGGCAAGATGTTTCAAAGGCCTTTCTCATATGCACATAAAAGCAGTTTTCATGCTAATTCAAAAATTGGTCCACACCTATAATTTCTTTATATAACCAAGACAAAGCTTTGGGCAAAATTTTGCAGTAGTATATATTTCAGATACAGACTTGTGGTTTCAGTAAAAGCTCGTAAAAAGGAATTTCCATGCATAATTTCTTTAAGGAGAAGACTCTGAAAGCAAGCTGCAAGAAAGGCAAAAGATTAGCTGTTGATTCCAAATCGGTTCAGTGAGAGGAACACTGAGAACAAAACCATCCCCAGTGGAAAACTGATTTAATATACTGAATAAATACCTTTTCAAATGAACACACTCTTAGAAAGGCCCCAGCCTTTCCTCTTTTCGTGTTAGCATCTGACCCAAACCAAGCACATTGCACGACAGTATTTGACATGGAAGGAAACTAGCACAGGTATTTTTGTCAATGGGCAGAACCGCAAATGTTTGGGAAAAAAAAAATTGGCAAAAATGGCTGTTACTTTCTCCCCCACTTCCCCCTCGCCCTTTTTTTTTTTTTTTTTGTACAGTATTCTTAACCCCATAAAGCTAAAGGGAACTTAATTGCAGCATTGTTATCTCTGCGTTTTAGTCAAATCTGTTGGTGCTCTGTTGCTACTCAACAGAAAACCAGTCTGGAAAAGGCTGGGAAACCCATCTTCGTTTGCCTCCTTACGGCTCCAACACATGCATTTTGATCTCTTGAGCTAACATGTAGGATTCAGCTGGGAAGTAGGACTCCACTATGTTAGGAACTGAAAGTCTGTACAAGGAAAGAAGGTCCCTGTCTCCACAGGCTAGCATTTGGCATATGAAAATAAGGAGAACAGGTGGGACTAATGAATAAATTCTGGAAGCCCAAGGAGCTCCTTAACCTTTGTGCTTAGTATAGTATCAGTGCTATTATACTGCCCGAGTAACCGCAGTGATCTGCTTTATTGCTAGCCTTGCTGGTTTTCCCAATTTTTTTCCAGTTTAGACCAAGATTTAGTGATGTTTTTCTTAAATTGGTTGTGTTCGACCTGATATTAGCATTGTTTTGGCAAATACAAGTAAGAATCTGAATTCTTTGTGTCTCACACAAGCAGAGACCAGATCAAATAAGATCTGAACTGTGGTCCAAATTTCAGGGTGTACCCATCTGAAATAGATTTTTCCTGAGGCTGGAAAACATCTAGTTATCTCTTGTCTACTGTTTTTGGCAATTCACTCTGGTTTCATCCAGAAGCTGAGGGCCTGACATGAATGTACTTGGAAGCTTGAGCTAGTGACCCAGCAAGTGAACCTGCACCAGATTTCCAGGCTGACAATCCTTGGGTACTCCTCCAGACTTTGCATGTTTATATAAATTGAGTGTCTGAAAGTGTTATGAATCAGTAACATTAGTTTATAGTCCAGTTTCCAGAAGTAATAATGACCAAGCAAATGCAAAAACTTTGAGTTTTCTTTTTCTTCCCCTGGCATTTCCAAATAGATGTACTCACACCTGGGACTATCAACACATCTAAGGGAAGATCCCATTCAGATGGACTGAAAACTAGTAATTGTGGGCCACATTTCTGGATTTCTTGGCCAAGCTGGGACTCAGTTCTGAAATATAAGTATGCATGTTCTCCCTTGGACACTTCAAAGTAGAGGTTCAGCTACATTTCACAACAGCAAGTTTCAGCTGAAACAGGAAAGTGCGAAAAAATCTACCCTCATGTTCTCCTAACCTTTTTTTTTACAAAACCCTTTACAAGATAATATCTTGGCCTATGCCAATGCAGTCATGGCTTGTTGTAGAGTTCAGGTCTTACTAAAATTGTTACAAAAAACAAAGGAAAAAATAATTATAGTGAATTGGGCAATTGTGCTGATCAGAAATAAAACAAGCTAACGGAAGAGAAAGAAAATGTCACCCAAAACTGTCACATGAAGTTTTCTTATCTATGGGAGTTTGCCCCAGGTTTGTTAATCCAGTTTATATACACATAAAAACAGAGTGAGAGAGAGAGACACATGTACACACGCACATATATGTATATAAAAAGAAAATGTGAAGATCAGAAATGCAAAATCTAAAATTATGTTATTGCAGGATGTAAGAGACAGAATCTCTTTGGTAAGTTCATGAGCTGTATAATCTATCTGTAATAGCAGCTTATTATTTTCAGAAAATTTAGCCCTCTTTTTCTCAGTAATAATAAGTCTTTTCAGTGTAAATTTTATTACTTTTTAGACACTTTCTGTGAAAAGTAGACCAGACTGCGAAGTCAGGTGTTGAAAAATTTCTATGAAAACAATTTTGTTATATGCATTTAAAAGTATATCCAGAGGTTTCCAGAATCTTTCCAGCTCAAAAGCTAGCTGAGCTATGTATTAAAATGGGGCAAAATTTTACATTGTGATTGTTCCATTTCTTTTTCATGACCATTTTAACTTTTCTTTTAAATTTACAGTGAACCGTTTCAATAGAATCAGGGTTTGCTTGTTGTTTGTTTTGGGGTTTTTTGTTGTTTTTTTTTTAATGGCGTTTCTGTCCAAAATAAATTTAAAAAATTTCAATTACATGTCATGTAAACAGTGTGCATATTTGATTTTCCCACAGATTCTCTGCTTGGAATGTTCCCTTGAGAATTAAATAGTTCATACAATCAGAGTGGTTATCTGAATCATGCAGTTTTCTTATTTTCTCTGATTGGGTAAGATTTTATAAACTGCTTTCACTTCTGCCTGAAGTAAGACTTATTTGTTTCACAAAATTATTTTCATTTCATGAATTAATTAATCTCAGCTCTGGACATAAAAATTCACTCTCTTGACACTGTGCTCCCATTAATATTTATGAGAAGTAACAAAGATGAAGCAAAATTCAATGTTTCTTAAAAGTATGAAGTTTGAGTATTTTCGCTGTTCATTCACTGGTACCTTCCAGCTTGGCCATCATTGCAAATCTGTTATTTAATTTCTCTACAAAAAGTGGCAAATCAGCCACCAGAAGGCCCTGCAATTCAAAGTATGTACGGAGAGTGATTGCAAAACCTGACTCCTGGTTGTAATTATTCATATGATTTACCTGCAGTCATGTCATTTTTATGGCACTTAAAGATATGCTATATCTATTTATTCAGTTAATTGTCCCAATCAATTTCCTTGACAAATGTACTTAAATCCAATAGGTTTGGGTGCTAGATTCTTAGCTAGCTTAAAGCTTTATGGAGCTAAGTCAGAAGGAAAACCTGGCCAAGTAGTGGGTAGAAACGGAACAGACCAGGATGACCCTTGGGACCTTTTCTACTGTATTATTTTGTCTATATGCCAAAAAATTTCTAGTGAGGAGAAGTACCAGAAAGACTAACAGAGTCATAGAATAATTCAGGCTGGAAGGGACTTGAGGAGGTTGTCCAGAACGACTCTCATGTACAGCTCCAGTCCTCAGCCCATCCAAATGGCCTTCAGCAAGACTCTCTCCAGTTTGTCCCTGTCTTGTATTGAAGGGCCAGAAAGTAGACACAGTAAGAGACCTGCTTTTCCAAGATCATTATTTACTACCTCTGACAACTACGGTAACATACAGATATTTTGGTCAGATTTGTTTCATAGTACTGACTTCAGACCGTCTAAACTTTTTGCTGTTAGAAAATTTTCCTAAGTTTTCTCTCATTTCTAGCTACACGTCAATAATTTGTAACACTGGAGAACTCCTTCTTTGTAGGTACATGTTTGTATAGACATATACAGTTGCCATATCCCCCCCAGATACTCCATGTACTCAGAATCCCAATTTGAGTCAAAGCAACCACAGGTGCCACTGAGGAAGACATAACTCTGTTAAAGGAGGCTGTGAGGCTGTCTTGAAACATGGTAATTAGGGTAGCAGTTTCTCTCCTGCTCTAAACAAGTGATGGGTATGGCCTGTCCGACCAGATGTACAGGCCATTGCCTAAGTCCATGAATGTGCCACCCACCATTCCCTTTTGCTGCCAGGTCAGCATCACCGCGAAGGAATTATTACACTCTCAGCATCTCAGGCTCTAAATTAATTCTGTGGCAATGTCTAATACAAGTGTCTGCAAAATGGTGGACCTAATACGTCCATTGAATTGGGAATAGACCAAAAGAAAACATCTTGGAAAGAAATCTGAGGTCCTGAAAGAAAAGCTTCAGAGAGTTGACCTATAAACTTTGAAAATGACTGGGAAGAAATCATTCTGCTAAATGACTGACTGAAGGCCAACCACAGGCATGTGTTATATATATATGCTTGCATACGCGTATATGCATATATGTGCATGCACACACAAAATCGGATTTTTTTCTTCAGTATTTCAGCAGTTTGTTTAAAAGAACACAGAAATTTAGATTATCAAGTACACTTTATTTAATCATCTTGCAACTACAAAGTTATATATCTTAAAACTTCAAAAGACAAGTCACTGATGTGGGCCAGTCTGATAATATGATTAAGTACAAGAATTTAACTAAAGTGGTTCACATAATGTCTTACAGCTATAAATTCTTAGAATCAGTGGAGTTTTCTGACAATACTGTTGTGGAATAATTATGGGATTAAAAAGATGGAATAAGGTTATTTCAAAACCAGTGTAAGGTAATGTGAGCCAGAACTCTCAAAGTCCCTTAATAGGTGTTCTTAACTCAGTGTTAATACTTTATTTAACATAACGTGCTGTGCACTTTTTAAATTGTTAGCTTGGAATGGATGATTTATGTCCCTCTTGCATCCAAACTAGTATTAATGCCCTTATCCGATTTGACTGGAATCGTTAAGCACTTTTGGTCTCAGACTTGTATTGAATGATAACAAAAACATAAAGTCAGCAAGCTTTTTAATGAACATGGGGTTAATTTGAAGTACCCTGATTTACAGATATTAGAGTAATGCTCTCTTTCAAGTATTTACTGAGGTGTTAGAAGTTTGCGTTCCCATTCAGCTCAGTGTACTGCAGTTTCTTTGTTTCAAAAATATTAGAAAGTGGCAGTTAAGAAAACGTTTAGAGCCAAGTCCCGTTTCCACACACACCCCCCGCTTTTTTTTTTACAAACAATTATATCTTTCATTATGTTCTGAGGGAATCTGAAGTGAATGCCACAGCTAATTCCTCTGATCCTATTCAGATCTTGGTTTTGCAGGTTCCTGTGGTTTCCCAGGTGTTGCCTTCCCACCCACCCCCCAATACTTTAGCTTACTTTTATGTATTTCATACCTGCATCATGGTTTACTCATCTGTTTTTATTTCTTTATTGGCTAATCTTGGTACAACTGGATTTTGCAAGTGTAAAAGGCAGTCAGTGCAAGCACAGTGACTGAGACGCTTGTCAGTATTTCACTAAGAGGTATGCAATATTATGTTCACCTGTACAGAAGACTTTCATTCCATTTCTTTTTGGTTTAACTACTGGAAAAATATGCATGCACTTTCCTTTCTTTTCTGGTTATTGTCCCATGTAGGTTTTGCTGGTAAGAGCAGCAGGCACCACTGTCTGCTGTCCTGCTCCTGGCGGTTAGATCTGTTGAAAGGAACTAAAGAATAGGTTCATAAGAAGTTTGTTACCATTTTCAAATTTTATGAACAAACCTTATGCTCAGAATTTTAAGAAAAGCTAAGCTGTTTTTATGCTCTGGCATGTAAAGAGAGGAATATATTCACCTTGGCATAGTTTTGACTTAATGGAACATCTATTAAGAGCTATGTAGAGCATTTAAGTGATGAAATGCTTACATATATTCTTAAAAAAGAAAGAAAAGGGGAAGAAATGTTATCCAGTGAAAGCTTCAAGTGCACACAACTGAAAGTAAATGTAGAGCACATACATCAAAAAAATCAGCAAGAATCATACGATGGCTTCACTGAAATTTTCCTGAGATAAAAATTAGAGAATATCTAAGGCTGGTGGGATGAACACCAGCAGAGAGTTTGATGTTTTTCCAAGCCCTACTAGAGCGCTTTGGCTTCCCATGCTCTGCCAGACTTACCTGATTGTTCACCAGAATGTGATTTCTGATGATTCTGAAGGTTGATAGCCCACCCCAGTCTGAACTCAAACAGGAGAGAAACTGGTGAAGATAAACAGGAAGTATGCAGTGTATCTGAATCTCCAGCAATAACTAATTTGACAGATTAGCAAGGTTTTGCTCTGTTCATATTTACGGTCAGGCGTAGTCCTTCCCTGCTAGATTGATTCTTTCAGTCACAAAGTGTGTACTATTTATTTGACATTGCAGCAGAGTAAGATTGCAATTACTAATTCAACATGAATATCTGGATTTGAGAAGATGTTTCTTATAAATCAATGCAAGCTGCTAGCAAAGGTACAAAGCACTTTATATATAAAGCATATGTATAAAGCATATTACTTCAGTCCCTCTGAGTATGAACATCTTATCAGTGGTTGTCTCGTTTACTTCTGCCTCACACCATTCCTAAATAGCTAACCCCGCCATTTAGGAGAGCTGTGAAATAAGGGAAAGATGAAACACCCACTTTTCAGTTTTGTGTCCTTCAGTTGTTAAATGCAGCATTAAATGTGCATAGGAAGAAATTAATTTGGAAAAAGATCTGGTATTTCAGAATTACTGTATCTCTTACTGACTTCATCTGGATGACTTAGCTGTCTCAAAATGGGCTTTCAAAACTCTGGCAGTCCATAAAGGCTTTCTATAAAACCCAAAGTTTTGTGGGGAAGTCCTGGAACAAGCTAGCAAATCATGCTATATATATGTTACACCAAACAGCTCTGAAGGCCTGAAAGGGTCAAGATCCAGACATTCCATAAAGTCCATTCAGACATTTATTTTTGCTGTTGGTTGTACTTGCAAAAGAGTCAGATACTTGGGATATGAGAAGTAGAATGAAAGCCTGAGGAAACAGCATCCGTTTATGAAAAAGTTACAATAAGTGACTTTGCCAAGGTCGCACAGGAAATGGGTGTCAGACTGTATAAATCCAAAGTTCTTAGTCATGCTAGCCCTCCAAAAGCAGCCCTTTCTTTTCTTTCAGCTGGCATTGCCACAAACCACATTTATATTCTAGATGCTGTCCAAAAGAAAGGAGAAATGAATTTTCAAATTTTCTTTCTGTTGCATCGTCTGCTTATTACACACAGTGTTGTTGCACATAATGCTAGGATGTAAAATGATTCACGGGCTAATGTCTTCAGTTGTAATGTAGGAAAACAGAGAAGCAGTTGGAGAGTAATTTCTCACACCGTTCTGCCTTGGCAGTTCTTTCTGCTATGATTTAAGAAACTACAGGCAGTGGAAAAGGTTCCCTTTGAAAGTGTTTTAAATGTCAAATATAAGATTCATTTCTCTACTGCTTTAATCCAAATGCCAGAGTCCTGAGCTAAGCTATCAATCTGACCAGAACTTCATGAGCTTTGCCTATCCAAACAGCTATCCCTTGAACTGGAAGTCCCACTAGCACCAATGTATTGTATCAGAATAATTTTTAGGAAAAGACGACCTTTCCTCCTTTCTGATCATGTGCTGTGGCATCCTTAGATTAGTTTACTAGGGTTGTTTGTGAGGGGGCCTTGGGTGCATAGTAGCTGCATTGTGCCTGGGTGTTAAACACCAAAGCAATGGGCTGGGAAGCCAAGACTGTGGGAGGAAAGAAACTCTGGAAATATTCAGGTGAGGGCAAACCAGTAGGGTCAAGGATACTTCTTATAGAGACGCTAAGTCTAGAACTGATCACTGTTGTCATCAGATATGTCTTCTGCCACAAGGACCCTGGAACTGATGCTGGTGCCTTAGCATCTGCTGATGCTCAGCTTGAAAAGAGCAGGTCTGAGAAAACCATTCAGCTCTGCCTGTGAGGATGGGCCTGTTATTAAGCCGTCTCTGTTCAGTCATTGCAAAGGGATATGTACCATCTTCTGTGCTGAAAAATATATGCCCGCCTTCGGCTCAAAATATGACTATTCCTAGCTTTTAGCCAGGAGGTCCTAGTTTCCCTTTTGATACTAGATCTTTTCCTCCCAGACAAATTTACAGTCTGCTCCCATTTTTTGTCATATTTTTTCAGTCCTTTAATTTTTCAGTCCTTTAATTCTTCTCTTAAAATTTTCAAATTATCTGCCCTATCCTTTAGGTATGGATATCAAAGTATATTTCAGTAGCAGTTTTTTCATTGCCAAATATAGAGGTAATATGACCTGTTTGTTTTTCCAGGATATTGTCAAGTTAGTGCAGCTAGCCACTGCAGTACACTAAGATCCCCCTTCCCAAGGTGTTCAGCATCCTTTCTTCTGAGCTGCTGTTTTCCATCTAACATAAGGCCTACCTTCTTTTATAGGAATGTCCTGAAAGTTGTTCCTGTGAATTTTTGGACCTACTCAGAACTATCTTTTGCAAGACGGATGATCTTGTACTACTTAAATTTCAATGCAGTGGAAACTTTGACAAGAGGATAATACCTTTCTGATCTGTGAGTAGTCCTGGAGCAAACAGCTCAGCAGCATGACATGGCTTGACCACAGAAATTGCTGTCTGACGCTTACTTCTACTAAAATTTAAAGGCTGTCCAACAGCAGAGTCCATGTTTTCAAATGTAAAACAGAAAGATTTCAAATCATTGGAAAGGCTGTCCAGACAAGCAGAGATAATTTACCTGAAATTTATTTATTTATTTATTTATTTTTTTAAAACCAAATATCTACCTGACTTCATGATTTACCTAAATCATAGTGGGTAGATTATGGTTGGTTAGTCAGTCAGTCTCCTTCCAGGAAGGGCTACTCACTAGTTTTTTGTTGCAGGAAGGCAATTATATTCTGTGGGAACCAAATTTTGAATCATCAGAGCAGCAACGGTGGCATCTTCAACCGCATCTCACTACACCAGTTTGTCTCAACGCCTTTACAGTGTCTTCTGTTTCTTAGTACCCATCTTCTAACGTGAATGTCCAGAAATACTAGCAGATAACAGTTATTTCATAAGGCTACATTTGTTAGAGCAATCTGTGTAAAGCAAGCACAGACATTTGTTTCAGAAGTGACCTTGATAGTGTTCACTTGCTCCCATTTACTTTCCAGATACGTCTGTCCCCCAGTTGGTACGGCACTGCTCAGTCTGGGCCCACAAAGGTATTTGCATGCATCTCCCCAGCTCCAGCTACAACTGCTGGTGGTAACGAGTACTTGGATATACCAGCTCTAACTATCTTGCCCATCAAGCCAGTACCTCTTGCAGCCAGTAGCGGTATTATTTCCACACAGACCAATTTGTTTCAGGTAAGCCAAGCTGTTTAGGTACTGGTTAATCAAAACTGAGGTGAATCACTCAGACTGAAATTACATTGACCACACATGGGCTTTGCCTTACTTTAATTAATATATTTTAAAAATAAACTAGTGAAGTTAAAGTAGCTACAGTTTAAAATAGGGTCTACAGGGGCTTCCATCCAAATATTGGGCACGATCTCTTTTTGCAGATGACCGTGGAACCAGAAGACCAAACAACACTCTAGGCAGGAGCAGATGTGGTTTGTATCAACCTGTGGAGGTAGAGTGAAAGAACCTTTGTTTTTTTTGAACAGCACTACGCACGTACAACTATCTATAAAAAGTAGCCATACTCTTGGACAACCAGTACCATAGGTATTTGATATTTTTCTCTAGTGAAATCAAATTAAAAAATAAATAAAGGTTCCCATAATCTTCGAACTTCTTTTTAATAAGCAAACTAAATGCCTGTGCAGAAGTTCTATGTAGGCATGATTAAAAGAGGAAGGGAGGGATCAGATTATTGCACAAGCTGTTTGAAGCTTTCTTTTGACCACAGTTAAATTCAAAGAGCCAATCAATGAATTTTATTCAGCAGGCTTTCTTCTTGGGAAATGTGTCATCCTTGAAAATTAGGATATGAAATACTGATACTGTAAAATAACCCTGAACACTTCAGATGACTCCAGGAAGGTCAAATATTCATCCTGAGCAGCTAGATTCATACTATAATGTCTCCAGTGCACAATTCAAGATTAGGCATTTGTTAATGTCCTTAATTTTTGCTGATTTAAGTTTAGCACTTGGTTTTGGAAGGGAGCATAATTTTTATGTGGATTTAGGAGTACAAACAGGAGATGTGGGAGTTGTTTTCTTTTTGTTGTCTTTGTTATGTTTGAATAAATGTTGGTAAAAGTGAACAGTTAGCTTACAGAGATCTGCATTCACATTATCTTTCTGCTAAGCATGATCCCTTATAGATATGTTTAATCTGGTATGAAACAAAAACACCAGCAATGCAAGGATTGTCACTGTCGAGCAAGTACAATAGCACATTTATGCTGCGTTGAGATTTTTCTGCTATCCTAGCTATCTAGTTTGAAAATATTTTTTCTTCTTTTTTTTTTTTTTCCTTTTCTTTTCCCCCCCTTCTTTAAGCAGGGAGTTCTGTAAAACAAAATACTAAGTGTATTACTTCGCTGCTGGCAGATGTGCCCTGTATGAGTAAACATTCAGTTCTTGTGGTCAACAGCAATTAAGACTTGAAGCATGTGAACTCTGGCAAGACGCGCAAGTTTAATTTTTTTTGTTGTTTTGTCTTAATGTGTAGTTTAAATGCAGTGCAATATTTGGAGAGCCAGCACATCCTCTGGGATATCCATTCAAATAGTAAGCACAGCTATGTCTAAAACAGGATTTTTGGAAAAAAGATGATCCTATTCATGTCTTTGGGAAGGAAAAGAAACAATCAGAAATATTTTTTTTTTTTTTTTAACAGAGAAATTCTCCTATCAGTCAAAAGCTAAAACAAATGTAATAGGAGGGTTAAAGGGCCCCACCTTCTTGATTTTACTCACATAAATTGTTCTATTCAGTTGGTTTTATGTCTAAATGGGCTTATTGCAGGGGGCGGGGGAAGTTGTTAGGTAGGCCTACTAGAAAGCAGTGTAATCTTCTGCAATGGCAGAAAGAGTCCAAATTTCCTTTCTAACAGACAGGCTAATCAGTAGCAATTAAGAGGCAAAGTAACAGACTAATAAAGTACACTTGTTACCAGTTGTCATCTTAGGGATCAATTCACACCTCCATGACAATAACATCGACCCTTCAAGTGCTCTAATGACCCTCAATCCCTAAAGTGACAGGAGGATTAGGGCAAAGATAATGTGCTGGGAAGGTGCTAATGAAGTGGTGGGATTACAAGATGAGCTTCATCCCTGATAGACAGCAAAAGGGAATGTTCAGTCCCACTCCAGCAATGAGGTTCACATAGGTGAAATCTCATTGACTTCCACATCCAGTCAGGATCAGGACCTTAACTTAATTAATTAGGGCTTTCAATTTCTTAGTTAAATTTGAAACATGCAGCTGTGGCAACTCTTGTGTTTCCTGAAAGGAACAGTTATTTCTCAGGTAATTAAGTTAACTCTCCTATGTTGTTTTTTATCTTCTCTCTGCAAGTTGTATTTTGCAGACATTGATTGCTTGTGTCATTTTAACTTTGTGCAATTAGTTTTTGAGAGGTTTAATTTTTTGAGTAGAATGTACATAACTGCTTTCCCATGCACTGATTGTTTTAAGAAATGAGAAACTGAGTATGTAATTAGAATATAATGTCATACATTCAGTAACAAAATGGTGTCATCTTCTTGCTCAGCACTACAAGTGTGTATATATATTTATAGATAGATACTGTATGGCAGTAGCATTTTGAGGTGCTAATACATAAACGTTGTTCTGTAGATGCTGTTGACTGTACATATTTTAAAATGTCCAATGTGTTTACCATATAATCAGAACAATCCTGTTCATTAAGTGCCTTTTATCTCTTGCTAAACTACTCTTGAACTATATCTGTAACCCATTTCAAAAGAATATGTCAATATTAAAGAGGGGGGAAAGGGTACAACAGGCTACTTCTGGTATTTTAAACCCTGGTCTTCATTAGATGTTACTCTGCTGCTTCATTGTAGCTAATTAACTTGTATATTGAAAACCCTTTAGAATGATTTGGTACAGGGAGATATGGGAATACATCGTGCTGGGATTAGCACATTTATATTGCTATAGCTGCGTCCCTGCTGTTTGGGTGCTGGGGGAGGTAACCATTTACAAATTTAGCTGTATTAGAATAATTTTCAAGTGCTATAAATTCTACCAATAGCAATTTCAACAAAATCTGCTCTACTTCAGTGGGAGATGTAGGGTGCCAGAGTCTGCCCTGAAAGATTAGTCATGAGAAGCTTTATTTGGTTTTGTTATTCTGTGATGTTGAGACGGGAAAAAAAGTAGATGCTTCAAAATATTGACATTAAAAAGTTGTATTTTGAAACAAGATATTGTAACTTCTTTGATCATCAAAATGAATTTTTAAACACATCTGTGTTGTGCCCTCTGCTCCCTTCAAGATTTTGAATTTCTTGGTTTCTAGCTTTACAGTTAAGTACTCATATAGGTAGGTGAGCATGCTGTACAAATTTTTCATTTTGCATACTTCATAAAATATGGTACTATTTATAAGTCTGTAAAATATTGCACGTGTGCTAATTAATTAATTCTTCACAGAAAGCTTAGCTTCCTGTAGAAAATTGGCTCTGAAGACTGAAGCTCAAAACTTTTACTCCTAAAATTGGGATTAAAAAAAATGAAAATCGATTGTAACACAAAGCACAGGTGTGAACTTCCAAATGCTGAATTCAAGCCAAAGAACACGGCTTAGGCATTTCTAAGAGAAAATTCATGAGTGACGTGTTTCAGCATCAGTAGTACGTCTGTGGTATAGCATGAACTTGAACCAGGACTGAATGACATTCTCTAGCTTGTCATTACACACAACTTTTTAATTACCTGAACTACATTATAAGGCATTTAGGGTTATTCTTAAAAATAAAAAAGTCATTTCTGTTCCAGACCTTACCCTTAGCTTGTAATATTAATTTTGAGGGAGTTGCTGTGATGTGTCATTTCTTTACACATCAGGAGAGAAATGGAGCCACAAGACCTGTTTTGTGCAAGGTACAAAAGAGTTCTTGGAGGCAATTGACTTTTTGTCATTGCCAGCCAGGGTTGCAAGAGAGCTAATGGCTTAGCCTAGCAGACGAAGGCAATATCTCTGTGCCAATTCTGATCCACAGATAACACATTATCGGGGTAAATCCTGAACTGTAGGTGTGTACTGTGCGCTTTTTGCCTTTGGTTTGTACAAAGATGAGATCAGATCCTATTGCTTCTGAAAGGCTGTTGAGTTCAGTACATCACCTTTACGGCAAGTAAAGGTGAACATGCAATAGCAATCTTAATTGCAGGAATGTGGTCTGAATTTAATATTCAGTATCCATACATGTGAACCCTGTAATTTTCCGTTACAGATCAGGTTTCAATCTTTCTTTATGGTTGCAGTACATTGGGGTAAAGGCACTTTTATTTCACTTTGATATAGCATGGCAAGCCATTTTTGAAACAATACATGCAGTCAGTCTTTTATTTATTATTTTCTTTTGTGCTCAACAGATTGCCCATTCAAAATGGAAGAGCATGAACACTGTTGCCTCCTCGGTCACCTTGCTGTGAAGTTGTAATGTAGCAAATGGCTAATGTATGCATACATGAGGGGACTGTTTTGACCCACATTTCACACCACCATAATCGATTCATTGGTTTCGAAGAACAAAACAAAAACAACAGCCCTTGTCCAGCTGCAGCAGGCAAGAGGTAGGACATATGCCAGTGTGAAAGAGGGGGTAGGGCAGTAGACCCCTGCCCAAAACGTCAGAACAAAGGGAGCGCAATCGCCTTGGCAAGGCATGGGATGACTTAAATACCCTATTGTATGAAATATGAATGGGTCAGCATTGTGAATCACAGCGTGGGGGGCTCCTCTGCGCCGCTGATTAGCCACATGATTACCCAGATTACACGGGGAAATGGCTAAGGTAAATAAGGCCAGCCTTCTGCCACCTCCTCCTTGGGGCCAGGAGTGGGCTGCCTGACCCCTTCCCTGCTACTGGGAGCTGAAAAGGAAGGGGGTGGAGGGGAAGGGGAGTGAAGCCCTAAGCCCTGTGGTTAACAAAAATAAGGATTTCAAGAGCAACAGCATGAAAATGTCTGTCTGATCAAGTGATGTATGGGTATTGTTCCCTGCTACCACACAATGTGGAAGTAAATTGCTTGGTCAGAACAAGATCTCGTATCTTTTTTTTTAATTCTGTCCTCCCAGATTAAGGGAGACCCATTGGGTGATGATCACAAAGAGTGTGGTAGGCACAGTCTGTGTCCTGCAATGTTCTGTCCCCTCTGTAATCTTGCACACAGATTAGTTTTCTCCTCCCTCCCCACCATGCAGCTCTCACAGCTGTGGGGTAACACTGTGAAAACTGTTTATCCTGCAACTAGGGCAGCTCAACAGAGTAAGGAGAGATTTCCCTATGCTGGATTTTTAAGGCACATATAATCAGCTGTGACCCAAAATAAACGTATGTCTATATTATGGAAGGTTGGGCTGGAGAGATTGCACTGTCAGCTGCCTCAGAGTTTTCAGTCTTAAAAATATCTCTGCTTTCTCTGCCTAGAAAATTGGTGGTAAAATGAACCGCAGTGCTGACACTGCCAAAGTCTCAGCTTCTGCAGGATGGTCTCAAAAGAAGCCGTATCAGAAGTGATCAGCAATGCATGTGTCTGTGTTCACAGGATGAAATGTATAATGCACAATACGTGTGTATGTTATTCATATAGACTTAAGCTGTCTCAAAAGTGAAGACATTTTTGTCTCGAAGCTGTATCTTATTCTAGCTTTTCAGTTTGTGTTATAGCATCTTTTACAACCCTGATCTCTGGCTCTTTTATCCCGTGGAGAGTTAAACTGGAGGTACTGTGTGATGTCCCACCTCTTTGCAACATGCCGTCGGTGCCTAAACTAGGATGCAGCATCCTTGCAGGGAGGAGCCCTTACGCCAGGAGCTCTTTGACGCAAGTGATGTGCCCAGCTGCAAGGCACTCAAAAACAGCTGGACTCCCAAAGGAGACTACAGCTCCCTGGGTGTTTTTAGGGAGATTTTGGTGCCTAAAGCTGAAGTTGCTCAGAAAGTATTTAAGTGGGTTAAACTGAGACCTGGTTCTCCCTGGAACAGAAAAGAATCAGTTTGAGACAATAACTGGAAACATGGTTTTGAAATGAGGGGAAAGGAGCAGCCTGACTTTTGTGAATTTCTTTCTTTTTAGTTTCAGGTGACCTACTAACAAAATTCAGCACAAGTTTATGAATAGTTTGGCTTGGCCCAAATTTGCATTCTTCCCTAAATAAAATATTCAGCCGAGACTTTTTGCCCAAGACTAACTTGGACTACTATGTTGAGACTATCAGTTAATGGCAAAATAGATTAAGAAACAGGCTAGCAAATGAGAATGGTAAACTCATTAATATTCCATGGATTTTTATTCATAAATATTCAAATAGTGCTCTAGTTATGAAAATATTCACAAGTCTTAAGAGATTGCAGAGAAAAAGGTGTAGCTTTTACTTTTGGTTTGATTAAACAGTTGGAAGTAAAAAATGTACTCCATATCCAGCCTCATTGCTACAGAAAGCAAACAATTGAAGGGGGGGGGAACCCCCAAACCTGACATGAAAAGACACTGAACAGAACTTTTTAAAAAAGAATTGAGTGAAGACCCATTGCTTTTAGTTCTTATTTTAAGTCTTCACACTTCTAAATGGTGGAGAAACCCCCCAAAATACAATCTCACAAAATATATTTCCTAATCACCAGATGGAGTGCTTATTGTTGTTTGCCTAAGGCTTCTGGTGGAAGTGAGCTCCTTGCCCTTTCCTTGGTGTGAGTACTGATATCAGCATCCTGACCAATTTGTCTAATTTCATTATTTTATATAATCTAAACGTCTCAGAGTTTTCACTTTGTGCCCTAATCTGCTGAACACTGCCACTTTGTCTAGTTATATGGTAATTGTATTTCACCTGGGGTTGCATGCCTGCCTGTGCTAATGGAGTCTCCAGGTTTGTATCTCTGTATGTGTTTTGTACAGAAGATGCAACCTCTCAGATAAGCTTGTGCTTTTATAATACCATATTTCATTACATTCTTGATTTGCAGAGACATTTTGAATATACTGAACTTTATTGATGGTTTCTGGTGAAGTCAAATGAAAAGTCCCTGGTTTACAGTCATTCTTCATTTGAAAACGTTTTTTTTTTTGCCTCCGTAGCTCTCTCCATTTGCAATCTAAGGTTGTCTAGAGCTTTGTGTATGGGCACATTTTGTTACTTTTATCAAACTAAATCAGCATAGTTCAGCGGAATAGAATGGTTTGTACACGCTGCATATTGTCTAAAAATGGTTCAGTCTATCATTGCATCCTCAATTTTCCATTTGTTTTTATAGAGTGAAATTTTACATGCACTGCTGGTTTAACATATAAATCCACTGGTTATCCAAACAGCTGCAATGTTATTGGAAATAAAAGCTCAGTTCAGATCTTCCTGTTGTCTTAAAATCCAATTCTTTACAGTATTGTTTTGAGTGTTTGTCATGCTCGCGTGCTTGGGAAGTGCCCAGCAACCCACCCGTACATATGTAGTGCGCCACATAAAAGGAGAGAAGCTTCCTAGGCAGGTTTCTTTCCACTGACCTGTTTGTTGTTGAGTAGATGCAGAGGAGGAGTATATCGATTAAGCAGCAAGAAGGAAGGGTGAATTGATCTGATAGTGAAGTTATGTATTTTTTGCTGAGAGGGGGATTTTTCTGATGGGGAAGGAACAAATTGACTTATTGGTTAATTGAAGAAGAGAATTGACTGGGAGAGGCAGTGAGAATTTGATGAATGTTAACTGCAGGAAAGAAGGGCTTTTGAAATATACGCACAAATATTTATTTCTTTCCTCATTTGTCTCCCTCTTACTTAATGTGTAATGGAGATGGGTGGCTTTACTTCAACTCTTTTTGGCACACTGCTCTTTCCTTGGTCTTCTGCAAGATGGGTAGGCCTGGCTTTGTGTGAAACTTTTTCTCTTTTTAAATATGACTGGAAATGTTCCCGCATTAAAATTAAAGTCTGCAAGAGTTTGTCGCTGCATTTTTTTTCCCCTAAAGCTGTGCCTTATGCTTCAGTTTACTGAGTCTGCCAGTAAACGTTCTTTGTCACTAGCTGTGATTGCCTAATCCAGGCCTGGATTTTAATGCATTTTAGGCACCTAACTCCCACTGAAAGCAATATGAATTAATACTTTTTTCCTCTAAATAATCTTCCAGTTTTCACTAGGCAACTCTCTTTGGAGATCTCCCTTTGGAGAAAGGACCTTGACTTGTTCTGTTTGGCTGGTGCAACGACAGTCTCCTCTGTGGCAGGGATTCTAAGTGCTACAGAAATAAAAAAATAATCAAAATAGTAAAAGTGACACTAACAACAGTAATACTAGTAGTAATAAATAGTTACATATTGGTGCCACATAAATATTAATTACTCCAATGCTTAATTTAATTTCTAATTAATTTAGAATTAATTTCCTAATTTCTGTCTGGATGAGGTTGCCATAATCTTCATGTGACACCTTTAGGAGACCAGTGCCCATTTTACAGAAATGGCATAGGCCTCCAAATACTGTCTTCTGAAAGCTCTAACTTTTACAGCGACCTCAAGAAAGTTTCTGTCTTCTCCTTGGGAAAACTGTTTTTAATGGGGCTAGGGAAGGAGCCTATTGAGGGAATTTTCTGTGTTGTGGGATGACAAACGGCAGAGTCCCCAGGGATCAGCACGGTTATTGGAGCTCAGTGTTGTAATGTTACAATAATTTCCCTCTTGCAGTGACATTACCCTGGGGACTGTGGGGAAACTGAATGCTATGGACTGCTTTGACTTGCGAAGAAGCTGTGTCTGTCCCTTCCTCCCCTTGTACCCTTCCAGTCTGCTCAGACATGCCATGGCCTTATTTTTGTCACCATTAGGTAAGGTTCAGCTGCATTTACAGCAGGGACATTGTAAGATTGCACTCTGCGAAGAAATAATATTGGAATTTTTAAAGTCCCAAGGGGAGGAGGAAGGACCCTTAATTAGAAAATAATAGGCTTAGGCCATAAACTGCCCATAAAAAAAAAAAATCACCATACATAGGGAAGGAAATGGATAAGGAAGAAGTCTTCAAATAATTAACACGTAAGAAAGAATTATTGGGTGTGGGTGGGGTTTGCATTATTTTGAAATGCATTTAGTATTTTTAAAATATATGAACAGCTTTGCTCAAAGTCACTCGTCCCAGGCAGTCACACTTAGACCTGTGTGTTGTTGAAGCAACACCAGAGGTAGGTGAGTGGGGGAAAGGTATTTAGGGAAGTTTGTGCAGCTGGAAAAGATCTTTAAATCTGAATTCTTAATGGGAAGCTTATGAATACACCAGAGCTGAACAAATATTTCAGTGTGAATAATTTATATGACAATACTACTAATAATAGCAGGCTGCTGGAATTCTACGATACGGCTAGCACGGTCTGGCTGACAGAGGAGGAGAGGTGTCACTGTCATATGATAGCCCTTTCTTGGTCTTGCACTGCCTGGGATTTCACCTTGGACTGAGCCAATCCATCATCCTGCTAAAGAAAAAATAACAGCTGCATTTCTCCATAAAACAAGAGTGTGGCTGAAGGATGTTTTCCTCTGTTCTCCTCCCTAATAATGTACAAGTTTTCCCATGTAGGAAGTGGAACCTTAGAAAGTTTATTCCAAAATCAAAAGCTTGCTCGCAGATTGACTGCTAAATGTGCACTGAGCGTTTGTCAGGGATGCTCTAAGTAGTACTGAAGCTGACAGAATACAAGCAGGAGCTGACATCTTCACTCCAGTTACAGCTGATTAAAGGCTGCAGGGGCCTGGGGGCCCCACCTCGAAAAGAGGACCGCTGCAAATTCAGCAAAGCACTTCCAGTCTAGCACAGAACACTCCAACTTCTGTCCCCAATTTTGGAGTGTTTGATAACAGATACAGACAAGAAGTTAAACATGCAAATGAGAATTACCTTACATTATGTAGGTACATTACATTATGTACAACAAATGGCAGTGTAAAATGTAAGCACTGCATATGTTAAGCCTCAGTGTACACTTTAGAGCCATTTGTGGGTCTAAAGCATGACTCAAAGCTTGAGGTTGAGTCCTCTCCCAGCCTTCTCCCCATTTCCATACCAAGTGTGTACACTGAGCCCTTGTAGGCTGAGCATGCTGGCTGCCCAGTTTGGGAGCGCTTCCCTAGGCCCTCTAGCCAAGGCTTTCAAGCAGAGCTAGGGATCCAGCATGGCCTGACCAGAACTATTTAAAAAATAAATGTCTCAGTATCAAAGAGCATTGGCACTATCTGGAAACACGACGGAGCACATCTGCTTTTCTGAATGTTCTCATTTAAAACTTCCAACTGCTAGCAAGTACGTGGTGCTTGTGTATGATGTATATACCTCGTGCCTTAGCTTATGCGGAGCGAACACCTGATCGGGAAATCTTTTCCTCTCTGTTCTGTCCCAGGTCAGTTTTACAGGGTGGGTATTTTTTTGTTTCTTCGCTAATGTAAAGAGAACATCCCAAACAAATATCCCCTTCCGAACATAGATAATAAATATAACTTTTTTTTTTTTTAAGTTTTACTAAAATCATTGGAGAATTTTCTTTGCATTATTTCCACCAGGAGCTTTCTATTGAGCAAAACAACCACATTTCCCCCTTCTGCCCTAAATTTCAGTCTTGCTTTATTAGCACCAGAGGCCAGATTCTCAAAACTGCTGATTAAAAAAAGAAATCCATGCAATCTTTAGAACACTTTGGCAAGGTACTTTTTTAAAACACTTGAAAATAAATCACAGCTTGTGGCTTGAAAATCAGAACTGCAGGCACAAAGTATAGTAAGTCAAGTAATAGACATTTGTTAGCATTTTTTTTTTTTTACATTAATCCATTAATATATTTATAGAATTGCTAAATATTTAAAGCTCCAGACTGAGAGCTATTCTTAGGGTGATCTCTTTGCTTAAGTTGAGCTCAGGTAATGCTTTTGATCTCCATTTTCATTCACCTAACTGGAACTTAGTTTTTCAAAGGTGGATATTTGTTGAGGGGAAGACCCACAAGATGTGCCTCCAAATAAAAGGAATTCAAAAAGCGTATCTGTCTTGATCTGTTAGTGATGGCAAGTTGTTTATAATTAATTTAGACAAACTGCTCAACAGGGTACCAGCATATCAACAGAACCTTTTCACAGTCTGAGTCCTCTTGTATTGATTTTTAAAAGGCAGCCAGTAAGACCCCTGGTCTTTTAAACTGCAGAACTCAAAGAGTTTGCTGATTTCCTCCTACTGAGCACCAAGAACCCTACATAGGCATATTTCAGTAGGTGGGTGTGTATGTATGGATGTGTCTGCGTATATATTTATATATATACACACACACATTTATTTAACTGTATATATGTGTATATATATAAGCTCATGTCATAAGAAATATAAACCATGACTACAAACATGTACATACATACAGTCGTCTTGCCTCCTTTTCTCCCAGTCTGCTTTGAGACTGCCTTTGCTTGTTTTAAAGCACTTTTTGGCTAGATTAAAAATCTGCTGGACCTATTAAATTCTTCCTCTGATGGTATTTCAGACTTGTTTTAAATTAAAGGTAATACAAAAAATAATAGCAATAACAGGTGAATATAAATGCTGTTACTGGATTACTTTAATTTTTTTTTAACACAAAATAAGAGATATAAATTAGAATCCACACATTAAAAATGTGCCCACTCCAGAAGGGACACAGTGATGTTTTGACTAGGATTTGACTTGCCAAAAAACCTGAGCGAGTGAAGTGTGTGTATGCAAGGGGGATTGGAAAAGAGAGAGCTTAGGAAAAGCAAATGTGCTCTGCAGAAGTAGTTCAGTTTGCATAATTTATTTTAAATACGGATCCTCTCTGGTGAGTGAGTGCTCCCTCCCTCCCCCCCCCACCTTTCCTTTTAAAAATAGGAATTTCTGTGCTGCTTGTGTTCCAATATTACAGTTCAAACAGGGTGCCTGGCAGTAGCTCAGCACCCGTGTAGTTGACTACTTAATGCTGACGAGCCTTGCTTGCCGGTAATCTGGATTTATGGTAAGTCTACCCTTTCCCTTCATCTACAAGGTCCAGGGACATTTGGGTAGCCAATCTGCCCTTAAATATGTCTCTGAGGAAATGGTGCTAATTAGTATTGGAATTTACAGCCTTCCATTTTATTGACTTGTCCTACTTTCTTCGATAATTAACTAATGAGTAAAGTAATGAGCTATGTTAGTCAGTCATGATGTTCAATTAAACAGCAAATCAATTATTGAAAATAGCTTCGGACAGCTCTCGTGTTGTCATGGGGAGCGTGTGTGTGTGTGTGTGCATGTGTCTGTCCACACGCATGTTTCAAATGCATGCCCTAGATGTGGCAGCGTACCTCTCCGGAGGGCACCTGGCTGTGGGGGGGGGCTGTGTGATCACAGCAAAACCCAACCAGCAGTCCCTCTTGCCCACCTTGTCTACCCTCTACTCAGCTCCCCTAAATAGCACCCTGATGCTACGCCTTCCCGAGGTGAGCTTCTTTGCAGGGGGTCCCAAAACCCTGAGAACAACAAGATTGCCATAAAATAGAGAGCAGTTTTTGTGATGGGGAGGTCGGCAGAGGGATGTTATGAAGCAGATGTGCCTGTTCACTGCTGTGACTTCTCTGCCTTTTTTCTTGGTGCATGACAACTTTCCCACCAGTGAACAGGGTGACCTGTCCCAGAGCTGGGCATTAAGGCAGCAGGGACTAATAGATAAATATTAGTCCTCAAAGCCCTACCTCTCTTTTGGACACAGCAATACCCAGGAGCAACAGAGAGGACGGCAGGGAGTTAAGGATTTTTCCCCAAGGGCTTTTCATACCAGCTTGAGCAGCAGTTATCCACGGGAAGAGGCTTCCAGGACCATCGTGTCACGAATCCCCTGCACCGTGCCCACATGATGGGTTAGCACCAAACCTGGGGGAGCACTGCACATATGCTCCTGTGCAGCCACTAGCAGGTCAGGTCGTGGTTCGCCAGGGCAAAGCAGTGGCTCTGAGCCTGGCCTCAGTCCTTACAGCACAGGTGGCTTCATTTGGCATGAGCCAAGCAAAGATCTTTTTGTCAGGATGAGAATAGACATTTATTATCTCCCTAATGTGAGTGCAATTTTGCTTAGGAAATGTGAAAGGAAATTTCAGCAAAGAAAACTGTACCTTACATCATCATTCAGTAACTTGCTCTTCAGGTTTAATTATTCTTTCATTTGAACTTTTTATCCTTCCTGTTTTCTTCAGGTCTTTTGCTTCACCCTGTCTGCTGTGGTAGCTGATAGCACTTCTGTGCCTGCTGCCCATGGCTTTGCACGCTTCCAAGCTCGCCATCCTGGTGACTCTGAGTTTGTTGCATTTGCTGTTACTTTTAGTTCTGCTTTTGGTGTTAGAGCATACCACAGCATTATTCCCATGTACAGCAGGCAAACCTGTTCTGAAAATTCAGCAGTCTGGGAACAACTTTTACTGTCCTACGCTTTACTCATACAAATAAGAAGTTTTGACTTGCCCTGTCAAAAGACCACTTTGCTGTGGGCAGCAGCAATTTTTAGAGATGACAGTAATTCTGCATTAAGCAGTTTGATGGTTTTAAAAAGCAATAAAAATGTAAAGGTTATTAGATGGAAAATTTGGGTTGGGCTTAAAATTTTAACCTAACATTATCAGATACACTGAACCAGAAATAACACTCCTAAAGCCTTGCTGTGTTCTCTTGTGGTTCTGTCTGAGTAGTGAAGCGGCACAAATAGTGCCATGCCATGCTCATAGGCTCTGTAGTCATACAAATGTACCCTATAATTATTCGTTATTAATAACAGTCATCATACAATGATTTTTTTTTTCCAAAAGTAGTGAGCATGCAGAAAGTTCCCCCCCTGCCCCACCTTCCAAATTCAGAAGGAAAAGCAGGCCAGTGAGCAATGTGCCTAAACAGAGAAGAGACTGAGTACGTTGGCCTTAACCATCCAATAGAATCACAATTCATTAGAGAAACAACAAGACAAAACAAATCAAAGACAGTTCAAAAAAGGCAACATAAAGTTTCCATTTCCAAACAGTTTTAATTCACTGTTTGTGCTCTTTACTGAGAATATGCAAGGAACACAAACATTCCCATATGAATTAAATTACAATTTACATATGAATTACATTAGAAATATGAGCTACACTAAAGAGATAATTAGTGCTGTCCTGGGTTATGTGAGCGCAAACAAAATTAAATAAGAACAATTTCAAAGCCAAGTTTTGCTTTGCCTTTTCAACTAAGCTGGTTTAATCAGTGATAATGACTGAAATAAATCCACTACATATAACACAATGCACAACATATCATACTGTGTGAAATGCCGTTTCTAAGTCCCATGCTTTGGTAAATCACGCAGTCAAACAGGAGTACAATGTCACCGATATGATGCTACAGAAAATTTGCCACCGCTGGGTGCCCAGTGCTGAAGGTGGTGGTCCCTGAGGCTTGCAGGGAGGCAGGACCCACAACAGGCCAGCGTCACTACACTGCTCCAGAGAGAGTGACAGGGAGTGGGGGGAGCTGTGAGGGTGTGTGTGTCGGGGATTTTTTTAAACCTTACATATGAATGAGAAAGAGCTGCCACAGAAGAAACCTCCAGTCTGAGTTGAGAGCAATGGGAGGGAGGGGAGCTGGGGAAGCACGGGGGGAGGGGGAAGGTGGGGTGGGAGGGGGGAGGAAGAGGAGAAAGTGAGAAGGATAAAAATACAAAGCAGAAGCAGACTACCTGTGCATCAGTGCCTCAGCCCCTAAATAGAGCTATGGTTTATGACTACCTTTCCTAATGAGCTAAACTCTGGTGACCATAAAACTGAAATATAATTATGACATTAAAGATGCCTATATTTGAACTTAATTATTAATTAATTTAATGAGAGAATAGGAGGTTGTAAAATTGCTAATTAAACGGCTCTGTAAAACTGCAGACGGCAGAGGATTTACCAAATGATGAATCCCACAACAGTATTTGGGCTATATCAATATTCTATTAATATACAGTATGCCAGAGGTACTGGCTAGTACGCTACTCACAGTTAAGCCGATGTGACAGGCATACAGAGTGAAAGAAAATGAAGGACATAAAATTCCAGATGACAGCAACCTTGAAGACGATCTCTGCCCCCACCTCTGTGGCAGTTTCTGAAATCAGTTAAATAAACTCAGAAATGCAGGATAAAAATCAATCTTACCATCGCAAATGTGAATAAATTGGCTTGAAGCAAACGACCCACCTATGGTCTTAGGCACCGTGGTGTTGTGTCGCTCTCCACTTGTGTGCAGGAATGGTCAGAGCTAATCTGGACTTAAGTGCAACAGAACGGGAGGGATGCAGCATGCGTGTGTGTGTGCGCGTGCCTGCCCGCATGTGAAAGAGAAGCTGAGCGAGAGAAAAAATAACTGTCCCTCTGTGATTAGTGAAATTAAACTCAAGTGAACCTTCAGGGGCTCAGTTTGAACCTACGGGGGAAAATTTTAGAGATTCCCACACTGCACTATCAGCATGCAAGGAATTTCACTGTAAGGTTTGAATGGCAATGCCATTTGGACGACATTCATTTAAAAATATACAGGAAGAGTGCAGGAAAATATTATCTTTTAGCATTAAGCCTACTTCAAGGAACGTCAAAAGAAAATGCATGGGGCTGTCTCACCCTGCATGTCTCTAAGTGTCAGTCATTACTTAATTACTGGGATAAAAGCAAAAGGAAAAATTTAAGTATCCCTTTGCAGTTTTGTAGGAAACAATTAAATACCACTGGGCAGTGTAGCAGAAAAACACCAGCAACACCAGGTTAGATGTATGAGGTTTGTTTTAATATTTGCACAAATCCTTAGAAATGTTGCTTTTTATGCTTGCTATGTGGCATAGCTTTTCCTTTACACATTTGGTTTTTTAAATGCCCTGTTGACAGCTGAAAGAAGCAATTTGACAAAAAAGATCAAAGACACAATATGAAGAAAATAGGGTGGGAGGAGACTCACCTCCCACTCTAAGGAAAACAATACAATCACTACAGTAATGTCTCCCATTTCTTGAAAATGGATGGAGGATCTTCTGGCTGAGGACAGGAGTTGTATTTATGGAGCAGATCGTTTTGAATGCCGTCACACGACACATAGAACAACCAGGCAACCAGGTCCTGCTTGACTAACCTGGTCTCCTTCTATGACAAAGCGACCTGCTTAGTGGCTGAGGGAAGGGCTGTGGATGTTGTCTACCTGGAGTTTAGCAAGGCCTTTGACACTGTCTCCCACAGCATTCTCCTGGAGAAACTGTCAGCTCATGGCTTGGACAGGCGGACTCTTCACTGGGTAAAAAAACTGGCTGGACGGCTGAGCCCAGAGAGTTGTGAATGGAGGTAAATCCAGTTGGCGAGCAGTCACAAGCGGTGTTCCCCAGGGCTCAGTTTTGGGGCCAGTCTTGTTTAATATCTTTGTCAGTGATCTGGATGAGGGGATCGAGTGCACCCTCAATAAATTTGCAGATTACACCAAGTTAGGCAGGAGTGTCAATGTGCTCGAGGGTAGGAAGGCTCTGCAGAGGGATCTGCACAGGCTGGATCGATGGGCCAAGGCCACTTGTATGAGGCTCAACAAGGCCAAGTGCCGGGTCCTGCACTTGGGTCACAACAACCCCATGGAACGCTACAGGCTTGGGGAAGGGTGGCTGGAAAGTTGCTCAGCAGAAAAAGGCCTGGGTGTGTTGGTCAACAACTGGCTGAACATGAGCCAGCAGTGTGTCCAGGTGGCCAAGAAGGCCAACAGCATCCTGGTGTGTATCAGTAGTGTGGCCAGCAGGAGTAGGGAAGTGATTGTGCCCCTGTACTTGGCACTGGTGAGGCTGTACCTTGAACACTGTGTTCAGTTTTGGACACCTCACTACAAGAAAGACATTGAGGTGCTGGAGTGTGACCAAAGAAGGGCAATGAAGCTAGTGAAGGGTCTAGAGCCAAGTAGTATAAGGAGCAGATGAGGGAGCTGGGGTTTAGTGTGGAGAAGAGGAGGCTGAGGGGAGACCTTATGGCTCTCTACAAGTACCTGAAAGGAGGTTTCAGTGAGGTGGGTGTTGGTCTCTTTTCCCAAGTAACAAGCAATAGGACAAGAGGAAACGGCCTCAAGTTGCACCAGGGGAGGCTTAGATTGGTTATTAGGAAAACTTCACTGAAGGGGTTGTCAAGCACTGGAACAGGCTGCCCAGGGAAGCAGCTGAGTCACCATCCCTGGAGGTATTTGAAAAATGTGTAGATGTGGCACTCAGGGACATGGTTTAGTGTTGGACTTGACGGTGTTAGGTTTACAGTCAGACTTGATGATCTTAAAAGTCTTTGCCAACCTAAACGATTCTATGATTCCCAAGTCCTTTGCGACTTTGAATATTACACAAATTTTTGGAACCTGAGTTTTTGCTTTCTAAGCTACAAACAAGAGCAGTTTCTTGCCACATACCATTCATGTTTCAGATCACTAAATGGAAGCTTGCAAATAATTTCTGAGAAAGTGATTCTAGAAGTCACTTTTTATTGACTGGTTTGGGACAAGACTTTAAGAAGTGTCACTGCTTCCTTTGGTTTGGTTTTTAATGTCCCTCTTGGGATATATGAACAAGGTGATTTTACAGACCTGTGCCCTTCACGTGATGGTCTCACTTACCTTATCTCAAATACTAACACAGTTCACAACCTCTCGATACTCAGAAACCTCACTGGTGGGCTTTGTATGAGAATCTGCAGCTAAAAGAGCTGCTGCTTTAAAAATTCTTGATCCCAATTTAGAAAACTACTCTAGCTGGTTTCTATCTTATAATATGTGCAATTAATAAATATGAAAGCTTCTATGCATTTATTATCATTGTATCATGCCCTGCAGTTTTATAAATCCAATTTCTCAAAAAGTGACTTTTACCAGAAATAAAACCAGGCAGATTTCTTCTATTGTGTGACCAGCTATCAAGCCTGCCCCTTCACTGGAGGTTTTGTGAGATCTGCACTGTGTTTTACTTGCTCAAGTTTCAATCCCAGCAAGACAGCGAGTTAAGAGTTGGAACAAGTGGGTTTCTAGCAGAAAGGAAATGCCAAATGACTCATCATCACCATGTTGCAGGTTACATGTTTAGAGCATCAAAAAAATGGCCTCTTTATCTCCCCCAGAACTACCACATGGTGAACTTTATTACTGGTAGGTCTCAGCCCTCGCTAGAGAAATTCAATCTGCAGTACAGTGGCTGGCTTGAAACAGAAGAGAAAAGAGGGGCAGAAAATCTGGGGATGCTCTTATCTCCAAACTTACCTTGATGCAGCCATTGCAGGCAGCTCCCTATAAGAAAGAAATATTTGCAAAAGGGTAGATATTGGTGAGAGTGACTGACAAACCAAAAACCTGTTGGTTGTTTTCTATGATACTGCCACTCAGTTGTGAGGAGATCCTCAGCAGGGATGGGCAGAGACCTCCTCATTGCAAGGACCATGAGAGGTCCAGCCGACAGCACTGAACCTGAAGTTCATGGGCATCTGCATAAGACTGGCCACTGCAGACCCTGGGAGAAAGTGATTTTGCCACGTTGCTCTGCTATAAGGCAGGAGGCTGGTCACTGTTGCCTGGCAGTGGCTGCAGGGTTAAGCGGGGCAGGTGTGTCTCTGGGTACCAGTGCTTCTCCCAGCCTTCTGTCACGTATCACCCCAAAGTGGTTCACAAACTACTAGCGGCAACTTGGCTAGCATTTATGTATGTTGCAGTTTGCAAACCTCTGGGGTGGCACATTCTTTAAACATTATGGGTAAAATCCAGTTGTGGCCCAGAGCTAAACCCTGCAGCTGACAGGGGTATCTGTCAAGCTTGATTACCAGGAGAGAGCTCCAAAGTAAGAACAGGCGTGATTAACTATTGGTATTGCAGGCATGTGCCAGGGTCTCAATGCAATACATGTGAAAAGTGTGTACAAACCCAAAACTTTCATTGATTTTATTTAATTCCCAAGGATTTAAATTGTTTGTTTTAATTGCAATTTAAGTCATCAAGGAAGTTAACTTGGTTTAAGTTATCTGTTACTCTTGTTTGCATTTGTCCTTTTTTTCCCCTTTAGAAAGCTTTCGTTTTTTCTGTTGGTTTTTGAACTGTAAAATATGTGCTAAATACATCCTTCAAAGTAAGCTGTATAAAGTTAACGTATTTATTGCTGATTGGAAGGATGCATTATACCTTTGTGCATTTAATTAGCTAACTTTTTAGTTTAATATAGTTAACTTACCTTCTTCATTTTTTACTTTTACATAATGTCAGAATATGGTGAATGATGTACCTCTGCTTCATTAGGTGAATACTGTTTTTTCTTTGGTATTTATGTTAAACCCTGTTTATACAGAAATCACAGCATCTTTACAACTGCAGGAGAAAATAATTTTAAAATAGTTCTCACTAAGTAAATAAATCTATCTTAAACTTGATGGATGTGCAGAAGGGAAAAATATATTTACTTGAACAGATTTTCTTAATTTAAAACAAATACATTAAAGAAGTGGTGTAATGGCATAGTGAAACCAACTGTTTCTGTTCATAATGTCCATCAAGGCCTTCAAAATGGTAGAGCTCAACCTTTTAAGTCTACTATATACATCATAATTGAAAGAAAAAAACAAGCCCTTTACTTTTTTTTTTAAAACTTGCAACTAGTTTCCAATGTTTATTGAAGTATACGTTGGCTGGAACTAACTGAATACTTTGAAACAAAGAAGAAAATTTCTTCATTCCTGAAAACAAAATTTCTGTGGGGAAAAATTCTGCAGACTTTAGTTTACAGTTCTTTACTAGTGATTTTACAAGACTGGTGTTCTAATTTATTTTTAAAACCTCAGAGTAAGACTAGCACTTCTTAAAATTATGTGGCATTGCAAAGCTAAAAAGAGAGAGAAAAGACAAGGCCCAGTTGTTAAAAACATAAGTTTCTTTCTAAAGCTTGAAGTCTGTAGACCTGAAAGTTGACGTCTGTGAAAATGGAGGTTTACTGAATTTATTAGAAGACAACAGAATTAGCATTAGTTCCTGTTACCGTAATCTTCCTTTAAATCAAAAGAAACTACACAGAATTAAGTAGATAGGAAATATATGGATTCAACTTTTCCCTCTCAGGAAGACATGCCAAGTATTAAATTCAGTTTGAAATCTGAAGGCTAAAAGGTGTTCTCCCAGGTATATGCATTATCAGTATGGCAAAAGTTTGAACTGGAATTAAATTAACTCTGTTGTTTCACAAGGTGAAAATAATCAAGCTAGCTCCACAAACTAACTGAACTAGGTTAGCAGTGGTGAAATATATAAGTACTTTTGAACACACAGGGATCAAGAAGATCTGTGCAGCATTGAGATGCTATTTTTGACAGAAGGCTTATGATAACAGGATACTGGGAGAAGGAAAGAGGTCTGTTTATTTTTTGTTAGTTTTTCATAAGATCACAAGTTCTTCTGGAAGAAGGATAAAGGAGACAACTTTGGGGTCTGCAGTCTAGAGTACGCTTATGCTTACTTATTCTTTTTCCACTAGATCATGCCTTTGTTTTAATCTCTCTCCTGGCTGTTTATTTATGAATAGCCTGTGAACTTTTCCATACCCCAAATTAGATAATTATCATAAACCTTCTTCCAATTGCAAGTGTGTAGAGGACAGCAAACGGATTTAAGCTGCTGAAGCAGGTTGCCATGACCTCTGTAGATATTTTGCTGCAGGGAATTACACAGCCTTACAGATGATGTCATGAGGAAGGTTGAAGCTTGGCAACCCTTCATGCTTGGCATATGCTTGAAAAATCTAGCTGGATACTTTCTTTTTGTTCCAAATCACAAACCAGGCAAGCATCATAAACAAGAATGAGTCAGTCCTCCTGCTCCCAAACTCCAAATGTGTTAATCTTTTCCTTACACTGTCAGTTTTGATTTAATTCTGGAGGAAAAGGGAGGTAAGAAAGCAGCCCAACTGAGGTTGACTGCACTCTCCTGCAAATCTAAAGAACCAAGGTCTAACCTCTCCCTCTGTTTTCCAGCACTTCAGGACTTGTCCACACAGGAAGCAAAGGCAGATCAGCCTTTGCTCCAGCATTCAGCAATGGTTGTCCCACAGACCCTGGGTGCCTGGCAAGCTGCTCCATGGCATGCTTCTGCTGCGTTAGTGTGCTTTGACTATGGCTTGTCCAACCAAGGGAAGGCATCAGGAATAAAATCACTCTACAGGCAACCCAGGATAACTCTTTAGCCTACTTTTATTTTTCCCTTCCCCGTGGTTGTTAATCGTGTTATGCTTGAACACAAAACTTGCTACAACCCCAGTTGGTCAGAAGAGTGTTTAAAACCTGTTCTAAATACAGTTCCCTGTCCTAGATTTCAGCGGGAATATTCATATAGTTAAAACTATGTGCCTATTTAAGTGCCAGACAGCATTTATAGGCAAATTTTAGACTTTAACCTCACCTTAATCTTTTGGGGTTTTTTCCTTTTGTTTTGGGAAATCAGTTAATTCTTATTTGTTGTATAAAAAAGTTTCCCTTATACATTAAAGGCTTACAGAGAAAGCCACAGCCATGTATCACAAATATGCTAAAAAACCCTAACAAAAAGAAACGGCAGTATAAAAACAATATGGAAAGAAGTAAATCTTAGATCTAAAAAAATTTAAATAATCTTAACATAGTAAAGGTACCTTACCTACATGTATGTACAGTTTGAGGCAATGTTTTCTTCTGAAAGTGGAAGCTGAATGTAGACTATGCGACATAATTTAAGTAAATACTGCCTGGAAAAATAACAACCGTCTGTTTTCAGCAGATCCACTTGAGAAACTAAGGGCAAAAATAAAAAGGATAGGAAAGCATCTCAGAAGTGTAGGTGTGACAGCACTAAAAAAAATCTGTGAAGAATTAAAGGAAGGGATTGTAACACCATCTTTTTTTCTTCTATGTAGAGATGGCTTGAAGGAGGAGAGGAAGGCAAAGGCATATGTGTCTTCTGTGAAAGACTTCTAATGGCCAGGGTAAGATTGATTCATCTGTGGCTTCAGCTTTGTGTATGTGAGAAAAGTCATAAGAATGGGGAGATAAGTCACTCTGCATTTTGGGATGAGGCAGGGAAACCCCCAAATTCTTGAGTTCCTACCATTAGCAACAGAAGACATGCCTGACATAGTAAACCAATTTGGAAGGATTAAATAACAACTTGGTCTTTGCATTATGAAAAGTAAGATCCCATCTGGTATGAATTTGTTTCTTGTTTACAAATGCCTTAGTTTGAATGAAGAATAGAAGAAAGAGTTATTGCTCATTCCGTCAAGCAAATGGGAAACCCAGCGGATGATGGTCCTCCATCATAGCCAGGCTAGCAGGATGTCATTTATAGATTGCCATGAATCTGTCCCCTCAGATATTTCCGTGTATACGCGTGCATTTGGCCATGCCTAAGCTTTCCTGGTGACATGAGCTCCCTTCAAACATATCTAATTTCCTTTTGATGCATCCTGTGACAGTAACATGGTCTATCACTGCATCACCAAATTGTATCAGGACATGTGACAACACCCACCCAACTGGATGACCTCACTCTCGCCCTACTTTGATCTAGTTCAATCATTTCTGGTGACTCAGGTGTATAAAACAATTCCAAGGAGATGGCTGAAAAAAACTGCTGATCACATGGGTTACATATGCATTTGGGAATACCAACTGCAGTGAACAATTGGGCAGCACAAGTTCAAGTTACACAAAGGACTTAAGTCATACATCGGAAAATATATTTCCTAAGACTGTACCAACCCTAACCGCAAGTTTAAAGGCTTATTTTTTTTCCATGCTGTCTTCTTAAGGGTTCAAATTTGAAAATGCAACCCACAAACAAAACATCAAAGATAATAATGGGTCAATTTAACATCCTCGTTGTTGTAATCAAGGAGAAGGAAAGCTACATGTGTACACATGATGAACTGACATAAATACTGTAATTATAGCTATGCTAACAGATTCTCCTGCTCCACCTATGTACCTGCAATGTTAATACATTTACACACACAGTTATATTCATATAAATGAAAGCAAAATGTATTCTATTAAGACAAAAGAGATAATGAATGAGTAGTATCAGTTTCACATTTGGGTCTCTATTATTTAAGCCACCTTTGGGAGTAGTTTAAGAGCAGAGGGTCTGATTCTTATTTACTCTAACAACATAGCAATGTAAAATAAACTTAAACAAGGGTGTAAATTACATTTAATCTGACCAGCTTGATACAAAAGGGACAGTAGTATAAATGAGAAACTGCCCCAGAAGCTCTCCCTCTGCAAATTGATTAATATATCAACGTTAGCTGCAATCTAGTTATCCTCTAAACAAAAATGACCTAGTGTTGTAATAGAATGGAAGTTTCTTTTAAACTGCTTGACTCGAATACAAGGAAAAACAGTACATCTGTATTTCCTCTTCTCTGTTTTCTTCCACTTATAGCAGTTCGTCTAATGAGAGGCATTACCTTTCTCAACATGACTTCCTTCTCTTCTGTGTCTTTACACCAGCACGGCAACAAGAACATTATTACCATAAAAGTATGTGTTACATTTCAAAAATGCAGCAGGAGAGAAAATTTTAAAATTCGTTTTTCCTTCCGCTCTCTAACCGTGCTCATCAAACTCTTTTGTATTGCCGCTTTTTCCTGCCCTGCTTATAGTGAGGTTTATTTCTGCTCCAGCAATGCATTTTAGAGATGGGTGGATCACAGTTGTGTGTTAAATCATGAACAAAACCAATCTCTCTCCCTCTCCCTCTCTCCCCCTTCCTTGTTGTCTGTCCTTTTTACTTAAACGTAGCTTCTAGGTTAATGATTCATTCTTCTAAAATGCTGCTGTGCCTACCAGATTATACTGTAAAATCTGTCATTCTGTTTATGTTTAAAATACAAGATTAAAGCAGTGGTCATGCTGAGGGAAATGGTTCTCACACATAACAAGAAAGGATCAATCCATGTCTGCTGAATCCAGGCTGTTTTAGCAGAGGCTGCTGTTTTGGTGTGCTGCCAGACCCCAAAGAAATACATGTGAGCTTTGAAACTTGGTAGCCATTCTTGCACTGAGCACAGCAAGGACCTGAAATAGGGCTTATCACACACTAATGTACCTTTGAAAGTTACAGCAGCCTAGCTGTCTGTAAATTGCAGGGAAAGCACTTGAGAAATAAATTATTCAGTCCTAATGGAAAGTGAAAAGGTGAAAAATTTTATTATGAAGTAGCCTGCACAGTACCTTTAGAAGTATTTGGGGCTAGGAATTTGTAACTGGTACTGTAGCATCAATATCCAGGTCATATATAGCCAAATTATCTGTGGCACTAATGCTTTTTTTTTATAGTGTCATGCATTAGCATAAAGGCAAATCAGAGCCAACACTGGCATATTCTTTTTGTTGCTACAGTGTGACTGACTCACCAGACCAAATAGGTTGATCCATAAAAACTAGCTGGGTATGTAATGCCAGCCATCTATTAGATTTGAGACTTGTATACACTTGAAATTTTACAAAAATAGCTCATTTGAAATAATTGCTCTGGAAGAGCTATTTGGGCAGAAAGCTGTAGGGATATTTCTCAACCATTTTAGATTAGTTATCTCGGTAAATTTCTAAGTATAGACAAGCCCTCGTGATGTGTCCTGCCAAATGAAGATTGTTCTATTCAATTAGATCTCATTAAGGAAGGCAGAGAGGGGTAAAAGTAGATTCTCATTAAGTATAAATTTTCATATTTGTTAAGCAGAAGTGAGAATACACAGATTCAATTTCACATGTATGTTTTTACTCATTGAGTGAAGCAGATCTTCTAAAGAAGCCACGAACCTACCCACTGGAGACTTCAACCTGTCTGAAAAAGGTTGTTTAGTGTTTGAGGGACCCAGGCTGATGGGACCCTGCCATTCTCGGGGAGGGTCTGAATCATGGTTATGAATCATGATTACGAATTACGATTCTATCAAGGGAAGGTAGTTGTGGAAACATCTTATGTTTGGTGTTTTTTTCTCCCCAAAATTTCTAGCTCTGTTTTTAAGCAGGACAGGAATAGTTTTAAATAAAAGGCAATACTTTCAGGGGCAGGGAGTGAAAACACTGTATGGCAGATGTCAGCTTTTCCACAAAAGTCAGCCCACAAAAAGCTGACATGTTTTCTAGCTGCATTGTTTCAAGCAGTAGGGCACTGAAGCACTGGGGAAGCAGGGTTTGAGTAGGAAATCCAGAATTTCACCTTTTATATCTGTGAGTAGAAAATGCTGCTATTTGGTACTCGGTGCAGTCCTGGGGAGTGCTGTGCTGAAGCTGCTCTCTGCGCTCGCACTGCTGCCCGTGACCTTCCCCTGTTCCAGCATACTGTGTCTTAGAGAAAAACTTTGTAATTCTTTCTAAAACCCCATGACTAAAGAAATTGCTACATGCATATAGATTAAAAGCTAGACTGTTTATTATACATATTTAGATCCTAATTGGACATAGATTACTATCCAGGCCAGACTAAACACTTTTAATTTACCAAACCAGTGCTGGCTATGAAGAGCGGGTGAAATAAACGTTTAATATATCCTATATCATCTTTTCCAAAATGGTTTCTATTTATCATCCAAGTACCTAATCAATGCAACTTCATATAAAATCCACAGATTTTATAGTCCAGTAATAAGTACATGCAAATTATGTTGTCATATAAGCATACTGGCTCAAAAAGATGTATAATACCTATCAGACTACTTAGCCATTATCTTAATTATGAAAGGATTATCCTTGTAAAGGCAAGGCCATAAAATAATAGGAGTTCTGAAATATGAACGATCTCTAGCTATGTTTACCATTAATTCAGACTGCACTTATATTCCCATTTCCCCTTTTCTACTGTTTATTTTTGTTAATGTTTATGTGTCCCTTTGTAAGCAGCAATATGGTACAGCATCCCATCAAATGCACTATGAAAGCTCCAAAGAGCCATCCTAAGTATATTAATCCTCCATAAAAATAAATAAGCTATATGAGAGAGAGCATTTCTATAAGGCTTGAGTGTAAAGTACTGGCAGCTGGAGCACGAGGTGGTAAGAATCTGTGTGCCAACTTTGAGATTCATGCATGAGAAAGCTCTTCGTAGTATTTTTTTCTGGGATGGGTTTTGTTGGTGGATTTTTTTTTTCCTCTTATTCTGACACTGTCTTTATCCCTCTTTCTGTGGAAGTCAAAAATGCCTTCTGAAGGGCGAGCAAAAGATAGGGGAGTCTCAAACAGATCAGGTCACACAAGAAAGATGTTTCACGGTTGGGATTTTGCAAATATAATATAGAAAAAACAACAAATATAAGAAGTAAAACCCCATCTCTTCCTAACATTACATTTGCTCTGATGTATTTTCTGAAAGCCGCCCAAGTATAACTATTTATTTTAACTAAAGTAATCAAGATTAATGTCAGCAGTTATGACACACGCTGTTTGCTAAAGAACACATAGAACAATTGCTCAAGGCAAGCTTCATTAAGAAATCAGATAAAATTAGTAAAACTGATTATATTTCAAAACTCAGCAGCGGCAGCAGCTCAAATTGCCATTCAGGAGTCTCCAATTAACACAATTGGTCTTGTTCACAATCAGCTTTGTAATCTCATTAGCCTATTATATTTTAATCATTGGGATAACTGCACAACAAAACTTATTTTATTTTTGCACTGACTGCTGATGGCATAAGTGAACGTGCAACATACTTTTTCTTTCTCTTTTTCTTTCTTTTCCTTCTTTTTTTTTTCCTTCCCAGAGAACAATGCAGAATCCTTAGAGCATTATCCTGGCTACAGATTATTACCATACACTCCATCAGTGCTAGGGAACGCTGACAGCAGGCATCTAATTTGGCATTAATTGGCAGGGGACAAATTGCATAACTGACATTGCTAGTGAAACTTAGCAAGTATAAGGTAGGGATGGTGCAAAGTATTGGAAAGAGAGAGAGGGGAGAAAGAGCAAACAAACGCCTCCAGACAGCTCTGTGGACACATGCATATAACTCGTTTGCCTCTTTGGTGTGCTGCCTTGTTTCATAAATGTGTTCCAGAGATATTGGCCGTTGTAAAAACACAAAGTCTTTCTGTCCTTTAGGTACTGGCAGTCTGCAAATACCTACAATACCAGTGTTTCATTGATATTGAGTATTGCCTGCTGCAATGAGATTATGTTCTATTGATGGGAACTGGGGTGTAACATAGCCATCTACAGAAAGCAATAGGTTGCCCTATTTTCAGGCTGAAAATGCTATGTATTTTATGAACTGCCTCTATCTTGCACACCAGGGATGTCTCTGTGGCTAAAGCCATAATAGGATTTTCCTAAATGATACAGAAATACAAATATTCTGACTGAGCACTTTTCTGGCCGCGTCTTATTTACCAGCAAGCTTTGATACAGTATTTTGCTTCCATCTTTTAAAGGACATTTTCAATTTCCCATTTCCCTTATGAGTGCTTCCTGTAAAGGTGTCAATAACCACTAATTGCGTTCTGCTTGGCCAGTCTGCAAATCAAAACAGCAGAGGCAGCAAGCCAATATGCATTCAAATCCCGTTACTTGGCTGCCTCATTCTCAACTGGAAAGATATGAGAAGGCAAATATTCATACAGCTGTATGCGGGGAAATTCAGAGTTGTTCCTGTGATCTCCAAAGATACCTATGTGGCTGCTGTTAATTCCCAGCCTTTTATTTTAAGAGGGTTACTGCTGGGGGTATTTCAGTGTTGTTTCTTTTATCTTCAGTCCAGGAAATGGCATGTCTTAGATCAGAGCAAATGTAAAAGGAAATAGCTCTGCAATAAGGGCAGAGACTATGCAATAATTAAATTAGGAGCTTGCTTCCACAGGCAGACCAGTGACAGAACATGGCACTTTTACTCTATTGGTGGCCTAAGCAAGTGATGGGTGGGATTTAGCTGAGCTGAATATCACACAGTGAAAGAAGTAATTGATTTTATTAATTTTGCTCCTGTTTCATGACTTATATGTCAGCAGAGTGTAGATTTTCTTAAATCAATTGGTCATGATGAAGTGTTAGGTGCCTAATTTCTGCTTGCAATATTCAGCCTGGAGTTCGGTTGAAAGAAGTTTGTTGTCAGCATTTGCTACTGCAGTTCAAACTGCTTTGATGTCACACTGTCTTGAGAACCATTTTCCTTTCGTGGTTTGAGGAACAAGCTTTCCAGGGTGGCTGTCCACCAACAGAGGTTCCAGAAACACTTTCCACAGAAGTCTTTCCAATTTCACTTAAAATCTTCAGCTTGGGCAAAACCTTCCGCCAGAGAAACTCACGTAGAGAGAAAACCCTTACAGGAACACCTCCAGAGGTGCCAAGAAAGCCAGCTCAAATTGACTGAAAATGCTGAGTGACAGTGTGCAGGACAACACATTTCCAAGCCCATTTGGTTCTGTTCTGACATGGAGGGGAGCAGAGGTGGCATCCTGGCATCTCTCCCCACCACGGCCCATTTTGAAACAAACTTAGCTTGGCTACCAGGGGGCCACAGTTTTTATATTTCCGGTGACTGTAGGGATGACCCTTCCTGATGATGCTGGAGGATTGCAGAGTCACAGGCTTTTTCTCTTGTGCCCACGGATCCAAAAGCAGCAATTTGTCCCTCTTCCACAAAGCATGTGAGCAGGTGCATAGTCAGGTGCAAGAAGATAAATTAGCATTGAAAGAGAGCATGGGAGGATGGGAGATCTTTCCTTACATCTGCTAACTAGCATATCTGACCACATTTATAATAAGTAGACATTTAGAAAGGACAAAGAGGTTACTTCATCACCTTTTTTGGGGAAATAGTTTGAGTAGATGATGATTTCATTATCATTTCACCTAAATAACTTCCACTGTTAGTTGCTTTTAGTCTAGTAATCAGCTTATCACCTTCTACCCTATTCTGCTGGTCTTCTATGAAAGAAATAAAATACACTTAAAGTTTGGACAAACAAGTGATATGATGCTTGTTCTCAAACAGATTATTGTAAGGAGGGGAGCATTAACATACCAACTCAAGCTCTTGCTTATGACTCCTGTAAATCACAGACATGATACAGTGGTACAAGTGGCTAAAGGTGAGGCAAATCTGGCACAACTTTGCTGCTGTGAGATATTCAGTGATGTTTCTTTTCTTGTCATCCCAGGTATAAGAGTTGTTGACTAGTTTCTTCACTCTGTGTTTTGCCTAGCTCTTTGAATGAAAGCAGGCTCAGAAAGGCACTGATGTCTAGACTGACATGGCTAAACACATTGATGTACCCGGTGCCAGGCCCCCTCGCTGTACCCCGGGTGTTCTGCATTATCACTTCATGGCACAAGTTGGTTGGTGAGGATTTCTACTTTCCTGTAAAGGTTTGCGGGGATGGGAGCTAAGGCCAGCTCATTCTTAGTATCAAGTGATGCTGTGCTATGTGGATATTGCAGAGTGCCAGCCTAATCAAACTGATGCTGTTTATAAGTCATGGTTACTGACAGCTGCTGGCTTATTGATGTGTTTTGTTCACCACGCATATTTTGCATGAGCTGCAAAGGTGATGCTATCCATGGAAGTATGTGGAATCACGATGGCAGGCAGAAATGCACAGGCAGGCAGCAGAGCACTGGGGCAGCAGAAAGGGTTGTGGAGAGGGGAATGTTGTTGTGTTGTTTAAATGAAGTTGAATTCTGCTTCGGAATCAGTGACTGAGCATTTCTGATCTGCTGTCACTCGCACTGAGCATACCCTTATCTTTTCCTTTGCTCCTGAGGCATAACCCTGTTGACTTCAGTGCACCTTGCCAGCAGCTGCAGTCAGACTATGTGTGAAAATGCTCCCTCATTGCATCTGCAGGGTGTATTGGAAGGAAAGTCGATGAGGTTAAGCTGCCACCTCCTACAGCTGCCCATGAGACAAACAAGCTACTCCCAGGCAGTAGACTGAAGTATTCAAAGCTGTGATAGTGCTTCCATACAAACACACGGATTGGGCCATCTGGGAGATAATTATATCATCTTGATGTGAAACACCACTATGATGTGATGTCACCAGTCACTGTGGGCTTAAGAGTTAAAGTGCATTCACTACTTAGGTATTTTCTTCAGAAAATATTTGTGGCAATTATGACAGGCTAGCATAGCTTCATAAATACTCTTAAAAAACAATCATTTATGACACTATGAAAAGAAATGGCTTTTTACTTCATGATTGAGACTAACTTATTCATTAATTTATCTCTTTGCCCTGTACCAATGTGATTCATATTTCCTTTATATCAGGTTCTTTGCAGCACCAGCCAGCCATTTTAAGCCTAGGAGCACAGTACACTGCATATGGCCAAGCTGTCTTTTAAAAGGCTGCCCACACCTCAGCAGAATCATCAGGTTTCTCTCTTACAGACCAGCTTCTCCCTTCAGACCTGGGCTGGTGGGGTACCGTGCACCCTGCAGACACAAACAGCCATGTGTGCCTTCTACTGTGCATGCCCTGTTCTCCCACCGCTGTCGAGCAGCATGTGCTGTTCTTTGTTTCTGCCATTTTCCAGCCTCTCCCTACCGGTCTGGGCACACAATGACTCCAGAAGACCATAATCAAAGCAAATTAAAATGATGTGCCTTGGATTTTGCACCAGCGAGCCTCAGTTCAGCTTCAGAAGTTCATTGTTAGTCTTTTGGTATGATATCGGCTCCCTCAGCAGCTCAGGCAGCAGCAGCAGATGGGCCTAAGAGTTATGTTTCTGAGCATGCCTGCCCCTCCTTGCTCTTCCTGTCTGTCTGTGCGCTCACATTTTGTGTTGTAAAATCACACAGCATGTATCCTGATGCCACCCCCAGCAGCAACGACAGAAAAACCCTGGGACTAGCAGAAAATGTATCTGTGGGACTGAAAGATACCTCAGGATCCCAGGATCGTGCTTTCTGTAGTCCCAGGTTGCATTCCCTAGTTAAGCACCATCAATATCAATACTTAATGGTATTCTCTAAGCTCAGGCAGTGAAGAAAATAGGGTTGTTATCTATCAAAGCACATTTTAGTTTTTGACAAGTAAAAAGCAGCATGGGGAATGCAGTAAGTCTGAAATGAAAGCCTAAAAGAAAACTCATATAACATCTGGTGTCATTTATCCCCTGTTGGCCTTTCATAGTGTGATATGATGAGCTTGTTCTGATTTAAGATCAGATGATTTGGTTTGAAAGAGGGGAGTGGGGGATGCAGCCAGTCTGGCAGCAAATTGGGATACAAAATCTGCTCAAATAATTGGAAACACGACAGATTTTCCTTAACTGATGCCAGTGGCATCTTAGTTTATCCATCTCTCTCAGCTGAATTTGTTAAGTGCATTATCTTATTGGTTTTAAAGTTTTCATCTCACTTATTTGCAGGGGAAAATGTGAGCAAATCAGTCATGATGGATTGCCTAATTTTCTGGGCTGAATAAACCGGTTTTATAAGACTGTTGATTCCTGGGTTATTAGTTAATAGAAACATTTATCAATTTCTTTATAGAGAAAGGGAAAAAAAACTTTAACCAATGATTGCATTTTAAAACTTTCATTAATGTTTCCACATAATGCTTAGTGTTGGACATGAATATGGTAATCACAGATTTAGGGTTGGCTTGAAGCAGATTGGTTTTTTGCCCTTCCTCCCTTCTCTTTCTTCTGTAGAAATTTTTAAAAAGTCAAAGCAAAAGGATGTCATTAGATTGGTAATTATATTGAGTGTACTTTGATCAGGAAAAGGGGCAGAGGAAGAGAAAGATCATTTCCTAGCTAGCAAATGTGATGCCTGTTTCTATTACCAATTTTCTTTACACAAACAGGGCCTGATTCTGTGAGCTTCAACCCTAATGACTTAGCAGTCTCTGTCTTCTTCCCAGTATACTCAAGTGCCAGCTGGATGTTAACTCTGACTTCTGTGTGACTTAAGCACATCATTAAAGTTACCTACTATTCCACGAATCCCCTGATGTTCTTTGGTCCTAAATAAATACACAGCTTTTTGTGTGGTTCACAATGGAACCTCTGAAAACGTTGGTTTGTTGGTAGAGCTCCAAGTGATGTAGTCTACAAAGTGTCCCGATTCAAAACCAAAAATGTTTCACTTCTTAAAGGGAAGGATTCTCTTTCCAGTTTTACAAAGCATCAGGTCTGAATCTCATCAAAATTCATTTTTAAATGCAACGTCTCCAAGCAGATGAAGACTCGATGTAAACAGACGAGTGATGTAGCCAGCAGACTGCATTAGATATGGCACTACACACTGCCCCAGCTGATGCACACAGGGAATAAAAAAGGCCCTCTTGCCCTCACCCAGGGTGTAGCTGTGCCCGTTACCTACACATTATGAAGCCCTTTGCATAAAGGGCCTTAATATAACTAAGAATCTTTGCACATTGATCAAACCGAAGTATCATTTAAAAAGACATCAAGTTCAGAGCAAGAATACATCATGTGTGGACTGGTGAATAATGAACTCATGTTCTAAATGAGATGCAGTATGTCCATTAAAGTCTTTTAACACTTCTATTTCCATCTCCATCTCATTTTTAACATCTCAGATACCTGTGTTGAACCTTGTTTCCAGAAGTGCAAAAGACACTTCCTTCAGAATAAGAATGAAGGGAGTTAAAAAACTTTTATGCAAGTAGACTTTGCTGTGAAATGTTATCTTTTGTTAGTTCAAAGGTTTCTGAAGATATAAATTCTTCACAACTGCCCTGAGGTACTGAGAATGTAAATTGAATACTTTACAATTTGTAGACTGTTCCTCCAGTAATGTGTATCTCCTCTGTGAGTGAGTGTTTAGGGATTTTTCAATTACTGTAGTCTGAAAACTCTCTGAGATTCTTTAGGGCAGAAAAAGGCTTCCTTCTCAAAGTTGAGTCACTGATGTTCAAATTAGCTGCCAAAAGCATTCTAATGATCTGTGTTCCAGATTTTGCTAAACAGGGAAAAAATTGGCCCATTTCACCAGGGGAAAAGGAAAAAAAAGCCCAAGCCTTTCCTCCCCCACCATAAGTATTCAGGGGTTAGGCGTTTTGCCAGGGTCAAGAGTGAGATGAATTGTTGACAATAAGTACACCTTGTTCGATAGGTCAAGGTCATTATTAAGGGATTCAAATGAACTTCTTCAAGTTTCCAGGGCTGTAGCATATGTGTGGCCTCCAGGCTCACAGTGTTGTTTAATAGCTTTTGCGAAGCCATAAGTTAAATGATAAATTGGTCGAATATGTCTTTAAACTCAGTACATTTCAAAATCGTATACAGTAGTCTCACATTTTTATGTACTGTGATCAAATGCATTTTACAGAGCATAGTGCAAGTGGTCAGAAATACCCTCGTTGTGCCAGCTGATTATGATTTAGCAGTGTTTACTGTAGACTACTCTTGCTACAGTTTATTGCTGCTAAGGTCAATAACTAATACAATTTAATAGCTATTGCATTTCTAATAAGTAAAAGATCCTAGTGTATTTCTAAATGCAACGTGCACTCAAAATAGTGCAGTTAAAAACGCCCAGATACTGGGTGAGATGGAACTCCATAATATTAGGTAACTCCTTAGGACATCAGGAAGACCTTCTGTGACAGCCAGCAGAGGTGACCATCCCAAACCATATGATTGCCCAGCATTGAGCTGCTTCCTGCCTTGAGGGTGTGTAGGTGGACTACAACACCACGCTGGCCCACTTGCGGGATCTTTCCTAAACCTGTGCATTGGTCATATGCCTTCAGAAGCAGCACTGATGTAATTAGTCCCCAGACGAGTTGATGTGATTTGTTTGCCAGGATTTGGGTTTCTTTGCTCATGTGGTTTCTGCACCACGGTTGGCCCTTTGGAGCCCCTTCTGACTCAAAAAGTGGGGAACGGCCTCTGAAATTAAAAGGCAGCAGATTAAAGTGCGAAGAGAGGAAGTATTTCTTGCTTGGCGCAAGAGGTAACCAGCGGAATTTATTGCCACGAGTTGACATGTTCTGAGAGCTGGAAAGTCAGAAATGAGAGAGAAACTCAGTGGTATTGGAAAACTGTTTCATTCAGTTGGGCAGCCTGGGTGTGTTCAGCCTGCTGCCCTGACTTTGTTCAAAACATTTAGCAAGTGTTTCAGGTTTCCTTTTGAGGTTTTTTCCTGCCCCTGAGCCAGTTGCTCTCTGGCTAGCATTCTCCATTACCAAACCTTGTTTTCAATCAGATACCACCTATTACAATCCTTGTAGCCCTTGGAAAAGAAAATCTGCCAAAAATTCACCGCTTTCTATTCCATTACTCCCTAACCACCAGTGTTAGTTTGCTCCACTGCTTGCTTTACCATTTACCTTTGTGTGAGTTTCTAGTTATCCCAGAGACTTTGTAGCCATTTAAATTATACAAAATGTGTATGCTTTTTAAAACAAGAAAAGTGCACAGATTCTTCTTCCCAGTCAATTTGTGAAATGGTGTTATTGTAAATGAGACCCACATCTTTACAGTGTGTAAATTCAGTTCACAGTTACCAGTGAACAACTCTTCCCTGCATCCTGCTCTGCCAACCACCCCTTTCTGCACCCACAGTGGGCGGGTGTGTTTTTGGCCGTGCTGAACATGATACCTACCCTTCTCTGCAGATCTGCCAGGGGTCAAAAGTCCTGCCGTGTGCTCTTCATAGACCATCTGCACTCTGCCTGGCTTTCAAATGAGTGATCCAGCAGGGAGGAGATTTGTCTGCATAGGAATTCTTCGTGTGATATAAGAAATGAATAATTAAAGAGGATTTTAATGTAAGGAAGTGCCAGAAACATAACTTTGACCATTAAGTCAGGGCTTAGGCATATGAGAAGCCTTTCTGTGACTTTGAAGAAAAAAAAAGTCACAACTGATGAGCTTTCCTTAGCTGATCACTTCTTAAATAAACACCTGTGATAATTCTCCATTGATAACGTGGCTTTAAAACAGGGAAATAAGGATGCTGACAATAGATTATTTGCCACAGTTAAATCCTGTGAGACCCAGGAAATAGAGTCAAGAGTGGTTTGGTGAACACACAGTGGGCAGAGGGCATTTTCCACACAGGTTTCTCTGCAGCCCAACTTTTTAACCCTGGGTCTTTGACTTTTCTCCATCACTATTTAATTGCACAAATTATCCAGGATAAACTGAGTAACTGGGCCAGATTATGCAGTTTGATGTGTTTATTTCTGGGTGAGCAATTTCTGGGTTCTGTTAATGTTCCCCAGTCGGATTGTGGAAGAGCCGACTTTCCCCCTTTCTTGAACGTGTTGGTGTTTTTTCCCGCTGGTCCCTCACCGGCAAGGATGACATAATCTGCCATCGGGCCTGTTCCCTGGCAACCGTCCCACTTCTTGGCTCTTTCAGCTCCAGCTGAAAGCCAGTCCGAGTCACCCTGCACATTTCCAGTGTATCAAACAGACATAGGCTCAAGTTAATCTTGTTAGCACAATGAGGCAGTTTTCAAACATTGCAGCAAATCAAATCATCCCTAAGGACTGGTAGGGAGGGAGGAGAGGGTGAAGGGAGGGTGGAGGAGAAGGAGATGAAGGCTAATCATCAAAGGTGGAATTAGCACTGAGGGAGCCTGGCTGCTACCTGGCTGCTGTCAGCAATCTCCTTCGGTGAGGCACCACCAGGTCCCACTCTTCCCAGTGCCACCTCCCTCCCCGCCGGTCCCTGCATCTGCACCATGCTCTGAGTGAAGGCAGCAATGGGCAGCGACAGCAAGAGAGCTCATCTATCTGTGAGGAAAGAAGCAGCTTTGATGGTTCCCCAGTGGATGTAATTGTGCTCATTACTGCCCATTTACATTTCATCACTCGATTATCGCAAATGCCTCATTACTGTTGATAAGGGTTTGCTGTTGAACTACTTGCTAACTATTCATTCCTGAGCTTTGCTGTCATCAGGAGGACCCGTGCAAGACAGGAGGGGACTGGGGAGGGCTGGGGAAGAGGCAGAAGCATGCAGAAGCCATGCAGGGCGGGGGGGGAGGAGAGACAGGAGGTGAGAAAGGTCTTCTATCAGATTTGATTAAAGGCTGTGATTTAAATCGATATTTAATAAAGTGGCTGCTGCCACATAACGCGTGCAATTCCCCATGCAGGCAGAATCATGAATCCGAGGGCCTTGCTGCCTGCTACATAACTCAATTGGGTTTTGTGCACTGGTCTGGCACCTGTGTCCCTGAGCACAGCGCCTCCGAGGTAATGGGTTTATGAGCCGATGAACAGAGCTGATAGGTTCTAAATGGATTAACTAGGTGTCTGCAGCCTAGTGATGAATACATCAGGAAAAAAATAAAGAGAGACAGAGAAAGGAAAAAGGAAAAAAAAAATTGTCTGCATAAGCAGAGATTGATAGAATGTGTTGACAGACACTGTGGCTGTCATGAGCCCCACAGGGTGAAACACTGCTCAGCTCCTGTCAGTCAAGTGCTCTCCAAATAACGGGTGAAGATCTCAGGCAGTGAGGCTTCACAAGCCTGCAGGTGCCAGGTAGCATCACCATGTTGCTGCAAAAGGCTAAAGTGGGGCATGACTCATCTCACAGCTACAGCCAGCTTGTGAGTTCATCAAAGGCACTGCATATGCCTCTTCTGCTTGCGGGCCTGCCTTCCACAATGGCTTAAGTGCATGCTCAAACCAACCTACATGTGTATTTATATCTCTGGAAATAGGTTATTGTTGCTATTATTGTGGTCTCGCAGTGACTCCTCAAGCAGGGTTGGATTTCTGCAGCGCTGAGCCCTGCACACAGACATCCACTGTAGGGCAGTTCCTGCCCTTAAGTGCTTTTTAAGTGAATAAACCATAAGAGTGACGAAAGAAGTATTATCGTCTTCCCAGTTGGGGGATAGGAACTGACAGATTAAATAATTTGCCCAAGATTCCATAGGAGAGCTGGAAATTGAACCCAAATCTCTTCAGCTCAAGTCTAATGCCCTAACTATGAAGTCACCCTTCCTCCTGTGGAAGGGGCCACAGAGTCTTATAGTCCATGATTGATGTACGGAATATGTGGTAAGTGGAAAATGAAATCAGATAGACTTTAATGCTGACCTCTGTTTACTACTATTAAGCTACCAACACTGCAGTAGTAGGTTGGAGAATTTAGTGGAGTTTTATGTCTTTCCTACCATGTTTCATATTGGCTAACAAGATACATGTTTTGTAAGTGCCATAATCTGCCACAGCACTGTAAAAAAAAAACAAAACATAAGTCATGTTAGTATATGCAGACATTACACAGATAAATGAACTCCTGGCTGTATCTACTGTCACAGTTACACAGGAGTTAACCAGACTGCATTGAAGCATGCAGCTGTTCTTTAGAATATTTTGCCTTTTCACCAAAAATTGAAAACTGAACTTTTTTATTTGAAAAATACTTCCACAGCACTCATGGGAGTTATATTTTGGATCCTTATCCCACCATTGTTCTTGCTGTGTGATTCTCCCTAAACAGACTACATTGCATATAGTTTTCACCTCTTGCTGAGCTGCTGCAATGAATTATGGAATCCATTGGTTTCCCATGGGAAATGTAGTCTGAAATATCAGTACCCCAGATATTTCCAAACTGAAATCTCAGTTGTTTTTTTTTTTAAAAAAAAAGTGAAAAAAGAACCTTTTCCAAGAAATAGCAGATTTTCATTTTTTATTGAAAATTTGAGTAATTTTTAGCCCTAAATATGTGTAACATAGAACAGGGTAGGCACACTAGATAGCTGTTTACTATGTTGTTGCACATAAACCACAATTTAAAACCATTGTCTGATCATGTTAAGCCATGATTTCAAAAGTCTGCCCACACGGCATGCCTCCAGGAGAGCAGATTCTCTGAGGATGCTGAACACCACTTCTTTATCTAAGGTATTACTGTGCCCCCACATTTACTCACTGCTTTTGAAATTATTGTCTTGATTTTTACTAAGTTTATTTTTGAAAGAAAAAAAAATGGTGGTACGAGTTACTATTTGTTTCCACAACAAATTTGTATGCAATTATAGTGGCTGGAATTATTCAGTATTATTCAGAGTGACTGGGTAAACCATATGACACCATCCTAGCTATAACAAACTGCATTCAAAAGTATCAGGAGAAGAAGCAGGTTTTTCTCTACAGATGCATTTTAGAAAAGGAAAAGAAAGTTATGGACATGAAGGCAAAAATATCCACCAGTGGATGATGAGAAAATGGTTGGCTCTGTGCAAGGTAATGCAAACAAGCTCCTTCCCGCCAATCATAATCCTTGTCTGACACACTGAATTTGGGAGGTATTAGCTTCTCATTTCAAGTTCCCTTTGTGTAATTCAGTCAGTAGATTTCAGGCACACAGGCAGCTGAAGACCATGGACACAAACGTTCTTTCAGAGTTCTGAAGTCCTTAAGTGATGTCTATGGCTATTAATGACACAATAGATGTCATGATTATACTTAATCTCATAGAAGTCTACATTATGTGGACAGCCCATTAGTAACAACTGAAATGCATCTCATTAAATCAATATCTGTGAAAAGTTTCTTCCTGTTGGTTAGTTCATTGTTATGAAAACAGATTAAATTATAGAATTTCCAGTTACTGCTTTGACATTTTCCCCCCGAAAGCTGAGAGAAATAAAAAGATTAACTGCTCACTGACAACAAAAGTTTGACCCATAAAAATGAAAAAGTTTATTCAATTTAGAAATACCAGTGTGACAAACATGCAATGCACCATGGTGGACTCACCATGGAGGGATGTGGTATGTAATGGCACATAGTCTGGCTGGGGAGCAAAGTCAGCAGGAGAGCATGAAAGGCTGAGGTTAACCTACAATTTACAGTTCTTATCAGGGAAAGAGGTGACTGTAAAAGAAAGAGTGACTGTGGCTGGCCACAAGGCTACCTTTTATTTAGATTTTCCTGAGCGGAAATGTCATGAAAATTGATAATATTTTAAATGGAGATTTTAAATTCTGGTCAAATTCTGTTTGTTTTGCTAAAAATTCTACTTTCCTATTTGCTCTTGTACTCCTTCTTGCTAATGAAGATTCCTGTTTAATAATTATTCTCTTGAGATGTGATTTAATTGTTGTCTAGATGGGTCACTTTTACCAGCCTTAAAAATAAGACTGTTGTCAGCAGTCATGACATCAGTTCCTCAGTGTGAACTCCAGTGCAAACTCCACTGCAGATAGATTTAGAAAGATGTACACACTCAGGTCAGTATACTCAGCACGGGAAGAAAGGAAATGTAGCTGCTTCCACTTGACTAATCGGGAGATACTGAAGTAAAAACTTACACAGAAATGAAACATGTATCTTTTTATTTCCTGGTGTAATGTGGAAGATGTACAAAAATGTGTTCAGAATGAGTAATTTAATTAAAAATATGAAATTAAATATTCCTGCCCTTCCCTCCCCCACCCCCTTCTCTCCAGAATAAAAAGGCTGTTACAGAGGAAGAGTAGTTGCCTCCTGGCATCAAAACGTGGGCTCTGTGTACCCATCTGTTCAATGGAAATGATAGACCCTTGAGTCACACTAACCAGTGACTCAGAATTAGAGTGAGATGACCTTGAGAAGTTGTCTGACAAGCCAACTCCAATGCTTTTTTTCATGGATTGTGATCCCTGATTGTACTTCATCTTGCCTCCTGAAAGGCCTAATATTTGTCCTCTGGAAAATGCAGATGCAGTCAGCAACAATTGCTTTGGGCTCACTAGGAGGTACACGCCATAGGGTGCCCTTTGGTTCTCCTTATTAAAGTTTCCGCTCCTTCTGGTTGCTGCCCTCTGTAGAGCAGGGAGAGTATTTGGCCACCCTATGACTATGATCTGTCCAGCTCAGGCCTACAAAGTCCTCTCAGATGCCTTGCTCATCCATTCCTGCAAGGAACATTAAACAATGACCCTTCTGGTTTCACCCCATGAATGACTGAGGGTACTTGTATGTGTCTATGTTTGCTGAGGAGAGGTCCATAAGCAATTTCTTCTGTAGAGAAATTTTGCAGCACTGAGGTATGCAAAACTGCATCTAAAATGGTTTAGGGTGCTGAGCACTCACAACTCTTACTGCAGGAAGAGCAACTCGACTATTCAGCTCCTCTGGTTCTTGGCCAAGGGGTCAAATCATAGGGAGGATTTACTCATACCTCAGCTGAGAAACACTTTGCAGATGCAGGCCAATGAAGGCATCTGGACCAAGGAAGGTAATTAAACCAGGACAGAAACAAAGACAAACCTCTTTCACAACCTAAAGAAGATTTGACCAATTGAGTCCCTTTGTTTGCATCAGCTAAACATTCGTGCAAGGAAATCCAATGGTTAGAATAAATATTTGGTGCCTACTTGGTAATATTCATGAAATGCATTTACTTGTTTAGATTTTTCCAAATCTGCATACCTAAACCTTAAGCATATGTTCAATCAGCTTCAAATTTTCCAGACAAAAATAGATCGAGAAAGGGGGGAAGAATAGCATATGCTCCTCAGCTAATCAAACCACCCAGGGAGATTGTCCGTAAACACTGCAACGTCCAGGTCCTCATGATGCTGCTCCTTATTCCTTACATGTCACTTTGCATAATGGCTGTTAACTGAAAGCAGATCACTGGAGATCACTAAAAAGCGGTTTTCAACCCCACATGCCAATTCCACGTTTTGCTGTAGAGTATCATACAGCTTAGTTTTCCAATTAAGATGACTTGGATAGCAGCTGAAGTCCATGTCAATGAGTTTAGCCCCTTGGAAACTGTTAGAGTCATGGCCAGTTGCTGCAGGTGAGGTGAGAATGGTGCTTATTTTCACCAGCTGAGCACCTCCTCTCCCCAAAAACCCCACCATGGCTGCACAGAGGCAAGCACCTTAAGGTCTTCTTGTTCAATTGCTTCTAGATTTCTGTTGCTACAAATAGTCACGAGGGATGGGGCATGTGTGTTTTGGGGGCTGCAGGGTGGCCACTGTGAAAAGCAGCTAGGATTGCCCTGTGCCAAACATAACTGGTTCCAGACAACTCCCCACTGGACCTACTGCAAGGCATGGCTGAGCCCCTCAACCATGGGTGGAGCACCTCTGGGGAAGCCTATTCAAGAAAAGGCAAAACAATTCTGGGTGGGGAGGGGGGAGGAGGAGGAAGAGATGTGAGAAGTAGATCTGTGAGTATTGAGGTGAGAGAAGGAGAAGAAAGAGGGGGAAGAGGTGTTCCAAACATGAGTGTAGAGTCCCTTGCAAGAGCCTGGATAGATCTTGGTGGGGCAGGTAGAGCTGGGAACAAGGGAGCGAAGGTAAGAAGAAGAGTAGGAAGATGAAGGTGTTTTACTTTTTTGGGGTCTTTGTTTCTCACCATCCAACTCTTTTCGTTGGCAATAAATAAAATTAGTTTTCCTTGAGTCAAGTCTGTTTTGCCCATGATGGTAACAGGCGAGTGGTCTCCCCATCTTTAACCTGACTCATGAGCTTTTCCCCTCTGTCCTGTTGAGGAGGGAGAGTGAGAGAGCATCTGAGTGGGCATCTGGCCAAGGACAAACTGCCACAGAAGGAAAGACATGATAGCAGGAAATAAGAGGATTCTCTTGACAAACACAATTATAACACTTTTGAGTATCAGGAAGGAATCTATGGCTATCTGATATAGTTCATAATGAAATAACTGGAACAAACCATCCAGAGTGTGTGTGTGTGTAAGCTATTGCCTTGTGCTGAACAAAATTCCAGCTCTTGCTGGCATGCCTACATAGTCCTTAACAAGAATTACCTGCTATCTTGTTTAATGAGGGCTTGTACATTTGGCGGGGGGTGGGGGGGGGAAGGTGATTTCTACCTGTGATGGTAGTATGACTTTTTGAGTGATTTCAGTGGATACCTAGAAATGAAAAATATTATAGTATACTATTTGTTTAATGTTACATACTACATAGAACAGTATCCCATATGGGACTAATGGGAAAATGGGATTAAGAAACATGCCAATACAGCGAAAGGTGAAGAAAAAGGGTGATATGAGGGCTAGCTGGTTTATCTATTACAATTTCTTACTACCAACAATCACTATAATCACTGTTGATTTTTGGTGGTTTGCTCCTTATTTTTACTTGAGATAGGGTTCTCTCTCATGGTCTCGTACAATGCATAACAGTCTGTCAGCTGCATGTTATGTTTTCCCTTGAGTGGTCTTTCTTGCAGACACGTTGTCAGGTTAAAACTGGTAGTGGGAAAGGAATAGCCCTATCTTACACTGGAAAGACTCAGCATAAGCAGGATGGAAAACAGTTGGGGTAGGGCTAATGTTATTTCGCCAGTATAATTGTCGCTGGAACTTCTAGTCAGAAAAAAAGCCTGTGCCAGTAAGGAAATGGTGACAGAGAGAGCCAAGAACTGCTGCCTGGGGAGGTGAGGAGTTGCTTTCATTTCCTGTACACAGGGTACATGGTGCCAACCATGTTGCAACAGCTCTGGATCTGAGTATGTGACCAACGCCAAGTGCATGGGACTATCACTGTGTCCCTTCACAATCCCATTTCCACCAGATAGCGATGTGCCATCCTGTTCTTTTTAGTATATGGACTGCAAGGGGAGTTTATGCCTAAACAAGGTGATTCAGAGTCGAACCATCAAGTCACTCTTTCCTTGAGTTTCAGTATGTTGTAGCACACTGAAGAAGTTGCTATAAGATCCCCTCCCCCGCCCCTGTTAATGCCATGCCACCTCCTGACTGTAAGCAGAGCTTACAGCAGTAGCCAAGATGTATAGAGAAATTACTTCAGATTTATTTACAGAGACTCATTTGTGTTGAACTAGCAGTTTTCTATTGTGTCAGCAATTCTCTATTGCATTTATTTGTTACTGTGACATTAGGCAGGAGTACAATTCTATTAAACCTGTACATTACATTTCACAGAATTGTAAGCCTTTTCTATTTCACAAAATGAGAAGAAATACGAATTCTTAGTGCCGAAAATTCCTGATACAGCAGTCAAGAATAAAAATACAGTTACTGTCAGAGTAGGAGATGAATTTTTTTCTTTCCTTTTATTTTTAAACCTGTAAGTTTTATAACTTTATTCCTAAACGAAAAATTACTGTTTTGTTCCATTCATCTGGATGATGAGGAAGACACCGAGACTACTATTGGTGAAGAATTGGAGAGGAAAGTTATCACTCTGTTCTTTCAGCTGGTATAATATTTAGCAAGGCGTTTCTTTGTTTTGAGCTTATCTTCTGTTTTGCAGTTAGACAATTGATACAAGGTTTTCAAAATCATCTGTTAAAAACACGAGTTTGAAAACGCAATTCTTTCTAAACACATGACATGCAAGACCATCTGAGCAAATAGATGGTTGCAGAAGGATGGTGGCCCTGGGATTACCCACATATTCTCAGGGCCAGCAGGGTGGCTTGCTCCCACAGATTTTGCAAAAAACCTGACCAAGGAGATTCCTCAGAGCATCCTCAGGTAGCAAAAAGGCTCCCAGGAATGGTTCAGGAATGGCTTGTTTTTCTTCATGGACGGCTAACCCATTCAGACCCTTTGAGAATTCCATGCAAGTGAACGACCACATAGCACAGGCTAACCAGCTTCTCTTACTTTTTGTGGATACCTTAGTGTACCTTAGTGTACAGTGTTTGGTGGAACAGGTATTTAGTCTTGTCACACTTTACCTCATTAAGAGTATAAACGGAGGAAAAATAGTATTATTTGTGCAAATTCCTTCCAAAAAGTGAGGGGATGTGGAACTAGCTATGAAAGTCTCTACCACTGTGGTGAGAGTGCATGAGATCAGGGCCTATATATGCAGCTTTTGCTCTGCTAACTCTAATTAATTATCTTAACACGACAGATTCACTGGAAATGATAAATGAGAACTTTCACTGGAGACAGAGGGCTGTGCTCCTGATTCAGACTTGGCGTGGGAACCCAACTAATTCTAGTTCACTACTTCTTTATGCCACAGCCTTTGGTGTAACTTTGTACAAATCCTTGTCTGTATATCTGTTTCATTTCCCATAAAAAGAAGATAATACCTCCTCCCCTCAGAGATGTTTTGTAAGGGTGTGGTTTGTGAGGGACTTCAGGATTGATGGGATCGATCCCATTTAATTTCTGGGGATGAAAAGCCTCTTTGCACAAGATTGTAAGGCCTGTTCAAATGCTTCTTTACTGACTATTTTATCTGCTATGATATGAATCTTACTGGGGGGCTTTAATATATATCTTAACATGATACATGTTAATAATATCACCGTACCAACAATTTCTAGCCTATCTGTAATACATACCAGTCCAAAGTTGAGTTATGATGAATTTCACTTTTAAAAAAAGTGAATGTTCTAAATTTTTACTTGAACTTCTGAATGTGAGATTGTCTACAGCAATGTGAATTTTCTGAGGCAAATTCTCAGCTGCCATAGAACTACATAGTTCTATGAGACTGCACCAATTTACACCAGCTGAAAATCTGGTCTCTTGTGTCTATGTTAATAACAATTTCACTTGAAGATACATTAATTTTAAATATTAACAGCAAGGTTATTTATTTTCTGCCATGCATTTATATCTAGCAATGCCTGAATATTTACATCTTTGTCTCAAGGGGTTTATTGTGGCAAAATAATGTTTTGTGCAGAAATGTTGACTCAATTTGGTTATCGTTTTCCTTTTTTATGGGTGAATCATTATGCAAACTGAAATGACTGAACACGTGTTTTCCCTATTATTACTTTTAATCCTTTTCAAATGCTTAGACAGTTTCAAATTTTAAATCCCATACAGAGTAAATAGTTATACCATCGAATAGGTTATTTGCAAGCATATATGCTGTGAATCATATATGCTAATATGATAATTGTTTCCATATATTTCAATGGTTGAGATATTAGATGACCTTTGAAATCTTACATGGTGATGATGTTGGAGGAATGTGGAATTCTGTAAGAGCTAAGCAAGGCTTATCAGAGCTCAATGTGAAAGACTAAGAGGACTTACATTTATTTTTGGTACTTCTTGAGGTAGTTCGTATTGTTTTTTATCTGGGCAACTATTAGCATAAAAACATACCTGTTTTTTCTGCTTTTAAGGGAAGATTTTTATCCATACTAACTCTTTAATGCAATGTAAAAAGGTCTAGGGTAATACCCGAGTCTAACTCCAGTGGATTTCCTTGGATAAAAGGTCACTTTTGAAGCATGAGTGTAGGGGCCATCAGAAAGGAGGGCTGGAGAGAGGATTGGGGTCCTCAGGGCAGGCCCACCAGCAGCAGGGCTGCCAACACCCCAGGCGATTCTGTAGCAGCCTGGTGAGGCTTCCACAGCTAGGACAGGATGAAGAGACTTGTCTAGGGCACGGGCAGGATTTTTCAAGCTTTTAAGCAATCCAGTATCACCAAGGTCAGAAGGCAAATTTTTGACTGTGTTCTCCAGGGTGAGTGACAAAAGACAAGGCAGGGTTCCCTGCTAGTATTCCAGAGTTCAGGCTGAGGTTGGAGAGAGCTTTCCATCCCAGCATGTTTATAAAGTGAGACACAGTTGCACATGCACAGAATGAGACACCCGAAAGATGCCACATTCACCAAGACTCTGAGTGTTTGATCTTTTCAGCTTCAGTCATCTCAAGTTGGACAAGACATTTGGAGCTGGGAAAGTACTCAGAGTTTCTACTCATGTTTGAAAGGGCAAAATTCATAATCTACACTGGCTTGTTCTCTAACCCATGATATGCATATCATGGTATCCCCAGTTCCTTGTATAATAGCCCTATTTCTCATGCACAGGAATGTTGTACCTTGAAGGAGGATATATTTAACAGTAGGCACCATTGTATTATGTGTATATGTAATAAAGCCACAAGTTTTATTAATTAAATATTATTAAATATTGCACATATTATTAAGACATGTTTTTAAGACTACTTTCTGTCATTTGCTTTCTTTGATTTAAAGTATATGTTTACCTATTTTGCATTTCAGTATTTTACCACAGACATCCTGGGTGTTAATGCAAGTTTATTTAACTAGTTTTGTGTGTTTGTGTGTGAATACACATAGACTATTGATCTATGTTTAAAAATACGGGGCTATATCACAGCAGTGTATTTTCCCTTCAGAGTAGTAGCTTATATGAATATCTCCGTCAGCGTTGGACACCATCTGCATAAGGCAGCTCACAAGAATGAGACACCCTAATATAGCTCTTAGTGAAATGGATCTTTAAACTTTTTTTTTTTTTTCATGATTTAGCATTATTAAGCACTTTCATTAGGACATGTATAGGGAAGGTTCATCTAATTCTGCTGATAGTGAATCAGGAAGATATGGTGAAAGTTAAATGCAGCATAAATCTATCAATGTTTAATATTTTATGTTTCAAATCACAAATTTACATCCAGAGTTAGAGACCAGACACAAATTTGTGTTTGCCTAATCTGTCATCTACCTCTCCCCACCAAATGTTGGGTTTATTTTTTTAATGTTTTGATTCTGAGTTGTTTTGAAGGGGTGGGAGTTTTTGGTAAATACTGTAAATTTAATTCTAAACATGATTCAGTGTATCTGAAAATATACCTGAGAAACTGTGTGTTACTTTTCAAGGAAAACTTTATGTTTTTCTAGAAAGTCAAATCCATTAGCTAAATGCTGATGAATAGAGAAATATAATGCAATATGTAGGGGGCCTTTGGGAGACTGAGATGGCTGTACTCTAAGATTTTAATGTAATAACCAATGTAACATTGTTTTAAAATGTTTTGCAGAATTTCTTAGCTGGGAGATAAATAATACAGAGCTCAGGGAAGACAGAAAATATCTTGTGGTACAGCAGTGTAATAAAGCCAACTAATATTTGTGAATGTTAGAAAGTTCTGTTAACAAGTATTTTGTTTCCACATCTTAAAAAGGGGTAGCAGATGAGTTTGAGATTTATAAAATAAAAATACATCCGCTATGTTTTTTAATACGGAATCAACTGTTTAGAAGAAAAGCTAGCATTTAAAAAAAGTCTCAGAAACTGTTTTCTGACCATTAGTATGTACTGGTCATCTGTAAAAGATCAGCGTTTACTAATATTTTTTATGCAATAGCACTTGAGATCCAGCAATAACGCCACAGTTCAGAAACCACTTTGTGGTGACAGCTGGCAAACACCTTCTTTCTTAGTGTCAGCCCCAGTGATACACTTGGAACATATGCTGGAAGATGAAACAAATACTGTGTGGACAGCTCAGAAAACTCCCAGTTTGTAATTTATTTTTCAAGATGAATTCAATTTGTTTGCTACATCAAAAAAATCACCAAAATGAATAGCATGAAACACAAAAGAAGTGGACAGCAACTGCAATTTGGAAACAGTGTAATTCCCCTGTGAATTGCTCTCAAAACTGTTTTTAAGAATAACAGTGTTGTATCAGCAGTCTCTAAGACATCACCGTAATGTTTCTGTGATGAATGATTCTAAGTGACCATAGCTCAAAAGAGAGAATGAACGAGGTTAGTGTAATGATGAGGTGGCATCAGAAAGACCCAGAAGACTGCAAAGGTTAAAATGATCTGTCATGCAATCACAGATCAAGTCACCCTGAATTAACTCTCATAATGTAATCCCAGCATTCTTCAGCATTTTTTCTTTTTTTTTTTCTTTTCAGGTTATTAGCATTTTCTTTCTCCTAAAAAGCCAGGTGGAAGTTTTGTAAACATTGACACGTATTAGAGTTTTCCAAAATTATTCCTGTTACGTAACTATCATGTCACAAGGAAGAAATATAGCTGATAGCACATCTCTCGCTCACATGTCCTGTGGGCCTGCACCAAGGACATCATAGGATTTCCTACGCTTACCACCTTTGTCCAGAGATATTTATTTTTGTGGTACTTTTGCCTGTCTTTCAAGATCTGCATTAACTGATGTGTGATTCTAAGATATATTCTCCCTCCTTTATTTATTTGAATCTAAAATTCAGATGTGCATATATATGTGTATGTGTATGAAAAAATTAAATATTATTCGTTACAAAATATTCTTTGTAGATGTATTTCAAAGTTTAGAATTCCCAAATAAAACAGCTTTTTCCTAGTTTAAAATTATTCATATGCATTCCCCAGAGTACTGGGAAAGCAGATAGCAGAGGCTTTTAATATACAGAGTATAATTGGCAAAATCAGGTTCCTGGCATACAGATGAAAAGGTGTCCCATTTCTGCTGGGTGCATTTTTTGGAAACTTGTGAGGCATTCTTTGATTCACTAAGGGCAATGCCTTGGGAAGAGCTGGGATAATTTGGGGGAGGGAAGAGACTGGTGTTTCAGGAAAAGTGATTACTTGGTATCCAGAGATCATCTGGGAACCAAGTGGAGGAGTATGTGTGTGGTCTGAGGTCAAGTGTCCCCATTGTTCAATTTAGTCTGTCTCTCAATAATGAACTAGTCATTCTGCAAACTTTGCCTTTGCAATAGAGCCAAGAATAGAGGAGGGTTTTAAACTAGCATCTCTCTGACGCTCACATTGGCCCCTGCTGAATTTCATGGATGCTTAACTGTTGCTTCTGAAAATGCTGCCTACATTTTATTACCTTTTCTTCCTTCTGAGGGAAAGGGAAACCAGGGGCTCCCCCTCACACGAGGCGGGACGAGTCCTTTGCTGTGGAAGTGTTGGCAGGTCCAGATCTTTAAACTGGAGGAAGGTTTAGACTGCGGAGCCTGACTTGCACGGTGCTGTAGCTATCAATTGCTAGTTTCGCCTCTGAGGCAACAGCCACTCTACCTGGGGCTGAATTAGACTATGCTTAGGTTATTTTAAGTGTTTTACAGGGATATTCCTAAACTTTTAATCTTCTAATACCGTCTGTTGCTTTGGAGACACAGTGGACTGTGAGCAGAACTGTTTAACAGCTTCTGTCAAAAAATTTGGAACCACAATGGCTATTTGACTTAAGTAGTTGGGGGATTTGTTTGGTTTTATTTTTCTGGAAAATGCTGAGAGGCCAGAAGTTATTGCTACTTGATAAATGTTTTCCTTCCTTGAACAGCACTCTGAAGGGGCTAGGTTCAGTTTTGAGCATTACCTCAGATAGTTTTCTTAAACAAATTTTTGGGAGATGGTGGCTGGGCTGGTTTTATTGGAAAATACTGTTTTCTCACTGCGAGGCTTTATTCTAAATTATTATTTGAATATCTGTATTGAAACTTGTCACCCTAAGGTCCTTGGGTGGGAGAAGCCTCCTTCTCCTTGGGAAGGAGAAACCTTCTAGAACTGGAGAAGATAGCACATCTTTGGGTTTAATAGTCCTAATAGGCTCTTTTTCTAGGTACACATCTTTTATCCCTTGTATTGTTTGTGGCTCCAAAATTTCCTGTAGCAATAAGCTCCCTATTTTAATTACATATTAAATGAGAAACTAGTTCCTTCTGTTAACTTTAAACAGGCCATAATAATTTCATGTTCTTACAGAATGAGAAATAATGATAATTGTTACCTATTTGTTGTCTCCGTGCCATGTGTGGTGTACTTTACTTTTCTAACATCTGCATTTATTTCTTTCTGAAGCGGTAGAGTGCTAACCTGTTCTGACACAGGTCTACTACATTGCTGATTAGCTGCATCATCCCTCTCTTTCTTGGAGGAAGAACGCCATGGTGAAGCTTGTTAACAAGATCCTTGCATTGTCCTGGCCTGTGCTAAGCTTGGAGTGGGGAACAGAAACAACTCATCTGATTTCAAGTGCTTTGATGCGACATAAGAATAGTCCTGTATGTGCTTCTTCCTTACCTTTTAAGTTTTAATGCATTAGCGGAGCAGAATATTTGCAGTTGTCCAAAACCAGCACAGGTCTGATTCATACACACCTGTCTGAACAGTGAGGGAGGAGCCACCTTTGCAACCACAACAGCAGCTTTCCACCCAACTTCAAGGGAATCCTGATGATGTCCAGATTGAAATAATGTAGTCTGTGGTGAGTGTACGTAAGCAAGTGTAGGTTTGTATTGGATATTTTATGCCAGGTTCTGCTTAATTTTAAGGTGACATTTGAGGAAAGGTGTGTGTGAAAGGAGAGGGAGATCAGCATCGAGGAATAGTGAGAACCTCAAGGAGATCTCCCTATGCCATGTTTCACTGTGCAAGGGTTTGGCTAGAGGTCTGTTTGGGTCAGGCTGGCTGCTGGGATACCCAGCCTCTAGTCGCTAACCCCTGGTGCGCTGTACCCCAATAACACTTTGCATTAAGCAGACTGCAAGGGCAGGCGAAAGCTGACCGATGAGAAGTAGGCTTCAACAGTAAGAACAACTGCAAAAAAGGAAAGAGATGTAAGACCTGACAAACATGGATTTTGCTACTAGCACAGCCTGCTTCAGAGCAGAATTTCTGCTTGTTTTAAAGCAAAAAAAATTGTGTCTTTTTATCATAGTTGTAAGTCTGAGACAGAAGGTAAAAATGCTTGGAAGCTAAGAAAGCTGGAGAAGTGTTTCTTTGTAGAGAGGTGTTTTTAAGAACTGTATTCATAGAGATGTTATTCTCTAGTTGTATGTTATTCAGTATCATCATAGCTAACATTGATATTATGATTCGTAGGTTCAACTGGTCAATAATTCACTGTATTTTCTGCTATGCGCTTTCAGTGAAATAGAAACTTCAGTTCAAAGATTTCTTTTGGAGAGTTAGGTATATTCTCTAATAAATAATACATTGTCATGGTTTAACCTGGCAGGCAGCTAAACACCACACAGCTGTTTGCTTATTCTCTCCCCACCCCAGTGGGATGTGAGAGAGAATCGGGGGAAAAAATAAAAAGTAAGATTTGTGGGTTGAGATAAAGACAGTTTAACAGGACAGAAAAGGAAGGGAAAAGAATGATAAAAATATACAAAATAAGTGATCTACAGTGCAATTGCTCACCACCTGCCGACCATGCCCAGCCAGCTCCTGAGCAGCGGCCCCCTGGCCAGCTTTCCCCTAGTTTATATACTGAGCATGACATCATACGGTATTGAATATCCCTTTGGGTAGTTTGGGTCAGCTGTCCTGGCTGTGCCCCCTCCCAGCTTCTTGTGCACCTCTAGCCTTCTCAGTCGGTAGAGCATGAGAAGCTGAAAAGTCCTTGATTTAGTGTAAGCACCCCTTAGGAACAACTAAAACATCAGTGTGTTATCAACATTATTCTCATATTAAATTCAAAACACAGCACTGTACCAGCTACTAGGAAGAAAATTAACTCTACCCCAGCCAAACCCATGGCATACACAAACCATCATGAATTCGGGTAGTCTTTTTCAATCACTTGGGGGAGGGAGTGGAAAGCAGAAAGAAAAGAGGAGGCAAAGTAGGGTGAAAAATAAAGAGAAGTTGAAAGTTGGATGGTTGTTTTCATTTTAATTAAGGGGAAAATTGAGAACTTTATTAAAATTAGCTTTTTCTGTCCTAAGGTTTAGTTTTTACTTGGGGCAGGCCTTTTGTCTTGATCTAGAGCAGTGAAATGGACCTAGTTCACATCATCTTACTTGACCACCACTGATCATTAGGCAGAGAGAAAAATATACTTGCCTGAAAACTTTGATTAAAGAAGTTAAGGGTTGAGCCCATGGACTAAGACAACTGCCTAAGTTTTTTTCTAGAGTTGGGGTTGTTTGTATTTTTGCATTGTATTTAATTTCTCCAGTCCACACAGCAGACTAGACAGACAAAAGAGAAGTAGATCTGCAAGAATGCCACTGTCTAAGGAAAAATACTGTTGGTCTGCCCTCTTCTGGGCAATAAGGCTCCAGAGCCTGCCCCTGTCAGAAGGTTTTTGGTTTCCCTTGTATGCTTTTACAGCCAGCTGTGTAAGATTTGAGGACCTGTGAGCTGTTGGGTAATCATGGGTACCACCAACCAGACCCCATGAACACTGCCACCTCCTCCTAGCTGTCCTCCATTACCTCAAACTGTGAGGCTGTCCTTCCCAAATCTATTAGAAAATAACAGAAGTCAGGAATTGGAGATATGAGATCATCAGCTCTTAAGCTTGCTGGGAAAAGGTAAGCTCTGCCCTCCTTCATTGTGAGCTCCTGTGGTACTTGTAGTGTTCCTCAGGAAATGCTTTAGGACATGGCTAACACAAATCCCCGTCCCTCCATGTGTTGCATGTCCTGCACAGTAAATCTGATCTTGAATGTCATAATACAGGTGTCGCCTCACAGGTAACATAGATATCTGTGTTAAGCCTGGATCAGAATGAAAGGATCAGAATGAAAAAAAAAAAAAATCCAAAGAAGGAAATCTCAAAGACTTAGCATAAGGAAATAATCTCTCTAATTATGATGTGCAGTTTCACCAGGTTATATGCAACCGCATCCTGAAACCCAGAATGAGCATTTGGTCAGAGCCAATAAAAGTTAACTCTTCCTGTCTCTTCCATGGGTAAGTGAACATGAAAGCATTTCACTGTCTTGTTATGTTGGGATCTCTTATTCAGTCACTTTACACACTCAGATTCTCAGTTGCAGCCATTTTGCAGCCATTGTAAATCCTTGGTGGTTTAATAAACATACAGGGGTTTTTTGTGAACCTTTCCTGCTTGAGACAACCAGGCACTGGGACCACCTAGACCCAGTCACATTTGCACAGCTCTGCAGTAGATTCAGGGTGCAGCCCATGCTGTGAAATGGCATGGTCAGCCTGCCTGGGTTTGCTCGGAGGGACATTGTTTGGGGCCTGATTGCTGGATTATCCCAGTGTCTGTGAGGGATGTTTGCCGTTCCAAATCATGGTCTCACATCTTGTTATAATCTACCTTACTTCTGCATGTGTTGTGAAGACTTGGCAGTTTTCTTCTCACTGAGACTGTGTTTGTGTATCAGACCTCTGACTATGGATGTGAATGTCTGGAACTAAGAACATTCCCACCCCTCATTTCGCTTTTGTGAAGCTTAGTTTTCATGGTTGCTTTCCAAAAGACAATTTGCATACATTTTTAGTAAACAGATTATAAGACACTCATTTGTGTGCTAAATCACAGCAAACTGTGCTTTGCGAATCTGATTCTCATCTCCCCTTCATTCTAACCTGGCTTAACTCCATTGATTTCAGTGGAATTACTGCTGATTTATGCTGTGAAAGTGAGAGGAGAATCCAATGAGCAAATTTCCCTTTTGCACATGAGCATGCCAAAAGAAGTCCTGATTTACCATTGTGACTCTCTTCCAATATTATGCTGGCTTAACTTCTTTTGAATTACTTCACTGGAATGCTACTGCAATGAATCAGTCCCAGGATCCATATAATTCTCTTTGTGTGCTTCTTTCTCCTCATTTTTTTTTTCTCCATGTATATTTCCCCACATTAAGACTGAACTTTACTGTCTGCTTTGCAGGTGTCTTGATATGAATCTGTAAGAAAATGCATTTTTTTAAAAATCACAGGATCAACAGAAAATGGCTACTACAAATGAGAATTCCAATGCAACAAATCTTGGTTTCTGGTTACGTCACTATTCTATCAAAATAACTACCGTAAAAAGAGAAATTACAGGTATCTCAGTGTGCACTGTAATTACTGAACTCTTTTGCTGTAATGTAGCTTTGGTAATGATGTGAAAATGCTGCTCTGCCTGTCCCTTTACCTTAAGAAGATAGCACAATATAGTTAAATATGTGATAACTGCTTACTCACACATGCCTGTATGTAGCCCTAACTACACGGCTTACACTTTTCAGCAGTTTCTTTCGGTTTTTGTATCTTCAGATACTTGTTGCACATCCAGTCTGAAAATGAATATATTTATTCATTTAAAAATAAAATAGAATAAAAATCAGTCCAACTTTTTAAAATCCAAGTGAAATATACACACAAACTGATTAATGCCAAATTGAAATCAATACAAGAAGCTGGCAAGAGAAACCGAAACATTATGAATCTTTGGCAGAACAGAGAATTTTCTGTTTGTATGAGCAAATTATACAGTTTTGTACCATGCTGTTTGCACTTACTCTATGCAACTTACAAAAATTATATCAATGAGGAAAATCTTTGCTATGATCTTAAGTTTAGTAGTGGGTTTTGCACACTTGGCAAATCAGAAGTGCTTACACTCCTAAATTACTGAGGTGCTTTGAGACATTTGTTCTCCATCTCCGTTTGCCATATACCCTATATATAAAACATAAGATTATAATCAGCTTGATGCTTGTGTTTCTGCAGCTGACTTAGGTGGAAAGCAGACTACCTCACGTAAAAGGTTCCCTCACTTTGTCCTCTGCTAGGAGAGTCCTTGTGAAGAGGGCAGGAAAATGCCGGCTGACAAACAGCGATGATGGGTGGTTTCAATGCAACTATAATTGTAGTCACCAGCACGTGGGGCAAAGTGTTGCTCCACACACATCTACCACAACCAGATGTGGCTGTGAGGCACAGTTACCCGGATTCATGATTTAAGCTTTCATAGAACAGTAGCTCTCCAGGTCCCTCCTTCCTGTGAAAAAGGACTAGCTGAAGCATAAGAAGTTAAAATGAGACCTCATTAACTTGGCCATTACAGCACATACACTAATGATTAGAAGAAAACCTGGAAGTAGAGGAAGACTAAGAGCACATTCACACACAAAAAGAAAAGACCTGAATCTTTTATAACTAAACCGTCAAGGCATCAGTTCCATGGAATGTCAATGTTAACGTTATTACAATGAAAAATAATTAAACTACAGCGATTTTAACACGTTAACATTCTGCCAGAACACAGCCTAGTGAGTAACTAATGACAACTATTGCCACTTCTTAGTCAAGCTCCACACAACAGAGCTACTGAAAAACAATTTTCATGCAGCCCACTGTAAGAACCACTATACTAAACCCCCCAAACACGTTTCATAGGAGATGGCAATGTGAACACCTTTAATTTAAGTTTTGAATCTATAATTTCATATGCTAAGTAGGGAGAATAAAGATATATTTGAAATGTTAAATACTTTAAAACATTTCTTAATTTAACATGTCAACAGTATTTTAAATACTGCATCACATTTTCAAAGGAGCAGTAATGTGGTTTGTTGAGTTACACCCAACTTTGTACATTAATATTTTTTCTCTCATGCGCTCATAAACACATCTGATTTTGAACATGCAAACCATATTTGTACAGAAATGTAGAGGGATGGATGGATATCTGGCTCCGTTAATGGTTTGTATAATAGTATGTTTGTAAAAGGAGTGGAGGAACACAATTAAAATGATGACCAAATTGTTCCTAAAGAAAATAAACACTTTCTGGTAGACTTACAGTATCAGTTGCAACATGCTATTAACTGTATGTGTCCAATGCCTGGAAAAAAAGAATACAAGATAAGAAAGAGCAGTAATATCTCAGCAACATTTGGAAAATCTGGGCTGTCTTATGGTTCATTCCTGGAAGGAGCAGGGCAATGCTGTTCAATTTTTGTCTGCTCCAGGACAGCATCTGTCACATTACAGACTGGGCCATCAGTGCATACAGAGGACAAGCAAGAAGCAGTCCAAGAGAAACAAAATTGGTTTAATGCCAGTTTTGCAATGTTTGAGAGGAATGAGCTGCAGTGCAAATACAAAATTAAATGCTGGGAACTGCCATGGGACAACATGGAAAGCTGGAGGGTCAACTTTTCTACTCCCTCTTTACTAGCAGAACTAAGGGTATAGATACAGAGCAGGCTGCTCGTTTAACATGGTCACTGTGCTGGTTTTGGTTGGGGTAGAGTTAATTTTCTTCATAGCAGCTAGCATGGGGCTGCGTTTTGGATTTCTGCTGGCAACAGTGCTGATAATACAGGGATGTTTTAGTTACTGCTGAGCAGTGCTGACACAGAGTCAAGGCCTTTTCTGCCTCTCACCCCACCCCACCAGCGAGCAGGCTGGGGGTGCACAAGAAGCTGGGAGGGGACACAGCCAGGACAGCTGACCCCAACTGGCCAAAGGAACATCCCACACCGTATGACGTCAGGCTCAGCATATAAACCTGGGGGAAGAAGAAGGGAGGGGGGTACACATTTGGAGTGATAGCATTTGTCTTCCCAAGTAACCATGACACACGACGGAGCCCTGCTTTCCTGGAGATGGCTGAACACCTGCCTGCCCATGGGAAGGAGTGAATTAATTCCTTGTTTTGGTTTGTTTGTGTTTGTGGCTTTGGCTTTACTTACTAAAGGGTCTTTATCTCAAGCCATGAGATTTCCTCACTTTTACTCTTTGGATTCTCCCCCCGTCCCACTGGGGTAAGGGGAGTAAGCAAGTAGCTGTGTGGGGCTTAGTTTCTGGCTGGGGTTAAACCACAACAGTCACTTTCTGCTTGATATATTTACCAGCAGGAATATCAAATTATATTTTCCCCCAGAGTGCTCACTGTACTACCCCTTGTGCTCCCTCTGTTCCAAGACCAGTCGTAATCAACCAGGCCAATGAACGCAAGCATCTTTTCTCACAGTATCTAAGGTTTTACTGAGTTTTTTACAAAGGAGAACAAAGAATGTAACAATAAATATGAAACAAATGACAGACAGCACAGTAAATAGGCAGTGGGACAGCACAGTATTTATACCACCAACTTCAGTTACCTACTAAATTAGGTGATGAGGAGTCCCAGGCTCTTTATCTAGTCAGTGAGGAGGGAGAGCTCCATTGTAGGGCAATTCAGAGGAGCAAAGAAGGTTTCCTCATCTACTCTATCGCTTGTACTGGATAAATTGATGTGGGTATTATAAATACTCCCTATGAAGTAGTAAGAGAACAACTGCTGCGATGACTGGAATAGGCATCACAGCCCCATACCCAATTGTTTTCCTTCTAAATTGTGGGAGAAATACATTGTAATTCAAAGAGTGGTCCTAGTTAGAGGAGAAAAGTCTGGGAAAAGCCTTCCTGCCAATGCTGTGGTGGATTCAAAAATACTGGGCGAGCACAAGAAAGCCTCAAAATGTTTGTGAACAGTATTTCTAGGTGGAAGAGAAGGTTCTTCTGCAGTAGGTCCACAGTGTTATAACCAGAGTTTTGTGATAGCTCTAAGAGCCCAGGCTTTACACTACAAAGCTAAAATATTTTTCTAACTTGGATCACCAGTTTATTTTAAATTGAAACAGAGGAGTAAATTCTATGTTGGACCAGGAGAAATGTTACGTTGTGCCTATTACATCCTGTCTTTATCAGACTAGCAATAACATTCGGAAATGATCCAAGGGAAAGGAAGGGATAAAAACCTTGGATTTGATAAGTGAAAAAGGGTAAGGCTATAAAAGTACAGGTGCTGGCTTTGCAACATGACTGAAGGAATTTTCTCCAGCACTCACACTTGGGATGTCAGCTAAGTGACAAAAAAGAGTGGAGAAACTGTGGAAAGTGTTTTGCGGAAAGGAGAGTAGTGTTTGACGATGCAGCAAAAATTATGTAAGGAACAGTTTCAATTCTCATTGTTGATAACTAATATTGGTAATAATCTAGTGAAAATCTATGTGACTGCCTATTTACGCCAACCCCGCTTTCCATCCAGGCTACAATACTCGCCAGTACTTTAATGGCACAATCTGGCCCAAGATGGGCATTGATTCAAAACAGCCAACTCAGAAATGAAATACATGAAAAGGGAAAAAGCAAAACAAAACTCCATGTGAAAGGAAAAAGATCCAAACAACTGATGGTCTTTCTGATCCCTGAATGGACGCCAGTTGTCCCGAGGCAGTGAAGTAGCCAACAGACCATTTTGAACTCTGAAAAGCATCCATATCACCACTCACTCGGGCAAGGGAAAAAGAAACAGCATATTAAAAAAAAAAAAAAAAAAGAAGGTGAAAAAATATCCCAGCTTTCTGTCAAAAGCCTTTATAAAAATGTTTCTTAAAATAAAATGGACCTCAGGATAGATTTCCATTTGGTCTGCCAAAACCACGCTTACCCACCAGGTCTGTTCCCTGTTCAACCATCCCACAGCAATCCTCATGACTCAGGAGAGCCAACAACGATAACTAATGAAATAGCGCTTAGGTGAACTATGACAACGAGCATGTGGGGCACACTCCACAGAGGAAAAAGTGGGAAATTCATACTTGGCCACCTTCTGTTTGTGTGCTTGTGGGTGAAAGACACACAATCATCCACATTTGCAGAGGGAGCGAGCAAGCTTTCCAGATCAACTGGCTCCTTCATGACAGGAACAGGACATGAGCCAGACATGTCACTCTCACTTTCTGCCTCTTTTATCTCTCGCCACAACTAGGGACTGCAGAGAGGAGATTGTTCTGGCTGGAAGCTAAGGGACACAGGTGGTACCAGCAGCTGCAAGCTCTTTAGCTCTCGTTGGCTCCACTTATTAGAACATGCATTGTATGTTTAATACATTGCATCTCATTGTGTGGGAACAAGAGTTGGAGGCTGGTAGTGCTGCACTATGGTCTCTTGTATTGCTGGGGAGGGAAGGCAAGGTGGAGGCTGCTCCTAGTTAGAGATAATTAGAAGCTGGGGCTCCTGAAGAGAATTTGGTAAGTCCACAAGAAAACCAGCTGTCGTTGATTACAGCAATATATTAGTCAATCTAAGGTAGCTGTGCCAGTCAGCATTTTGCAAACAGGAAATAATGCAGTGATATTTTTCAAGGTAGAAGCATGTGGGGACCAAGCTTTATGCATGGATCTGCCCTGAAATGGGCTGGTTTGTTTGTTTTTAAATTGCTGGCCATGAAAACCAAAGGATTTTGGGAGGCTAAGGTCAGGTATCTTCCTTTTATTTGTTTTTTACATGTAAGTATCGCCACATTTTCACTCTTGCCAAACTTACTCTGGGTGTGATAATGCTGTTCATCTATAACATGTATGAGGGAGGTTCTTCCAGGAATAGTATGTTTTAATTCAGTTTAAGTTATCACATGTTCTGAAAATTAAGAAAACTTTATGAACCTCTATTGGCACCTGTGGGAAACTTTTCCATGCTGCTTATTTCTGGAACTATTAACTGGAAAATTTTGTTTACTCTAAACTATCTCCTTATAATCTTCATTTTGAAAACTAGCGGGTCATGATTTGTTAGTTTTGTTCAATAAAGGGTTTAAAACAGGAAACTGGGTAACTACAGGTCTAGTACTTTTACTTTGAGTGTGCAAGTATCTGGAACCTGTTGTTGGAGAAAAGCATAACATGTAGACACAAATGGAAAAGGGAAGAAAAACACACCACAGGTTTATCAATGTAGTTTGTTATAACACTAAACTGATGTTATATTTTGGTAAGATTTTCTTAAACAAAGTGCAGGAGATCTTGTTTGTCTGGAATTTCATGAAGTACTGATATCACACTAGTGGAAAATTACTGAGATATAAAGGGAGGATTTGGTCAAGAACTTTGAGGTGGGGCAGAACAGATTAAACAGAAAATGTCCTTTCAGTACAAAGTACTGTCAAGTATTACACTTACAGGTTCTTGCAAGCTCAGTTTTAGGACAGGTTTTACTTAATACTTTCATGACTGACCATGTAATAAAAAGCAGTAGAGTGCTAATGAAATTTGTTGAGGTTTCCCTAACATTGGGAAACCTTGTCAAGGCTGTGGAGAAATAGCATACACACCAGAGAGGCAGAATGGGAGTCTTAAGCAATGGAGAGAGAATGCTACATGAGAGATGAGCAGGAGCACAATGTGCTTGGTCATTCACTCAGGAAGCAATAATTTCGGATGCCCTTTGCTACAGCTTATCATCTAGAAAAAACACAGAAGGGAAAGAATTATGTGTATAATTAGTCAATCACATTGATGGCTGAGACCCATCAGGCTGATCCTGTGGAAAAGGCAAATGCAGTCCTAGGATATATTGACAGCTGAATACAACCCAGCATTCTCAGTAGAAAATCCATACCTATGTCAAATACTTGAAAATCTTTCTCACCTATAGAAACATTTTAAGCTTCACTGACAGCAAGATGAAATAACAGCCAAATTTCTGAAATACTTCAAAATGGGTACTCAAGCACTTGTCAAAATAATAATTGACAATTTATTTGGATCGTTCTCCAGATAGAACAATGAAAGAATAGGTAAAATCTGGCTGTTTAGCCTAAGTATAGTCTTAAGCACTTCTTCATTTATCTTGCATAATGAGTACGAATTTTCCCCAAACTCCTTTCCCCCTTCCCCCCACGCACAAGCTCTTTGTGTGCTTAACTGACAGCAATGGGAAGCAGTTGGACAGTTGTAGGGAGGAAAGATATTCACAGAGCCCAAGAAGAAACTGGTATTTGATACCAAATTAAAATAAATCAGCCAAATGCAGTCAAACTCTTTATGGGCACTGGGAGAGTTTGTGCAATACCACAGTACTTCCCTGTCATGTAAACAAGACAACCCGCAACCCATGAGCTCCTTTAGTCTCCCCACACCTCCCGTTCCCAGTCACACTGCTTATACAGCTTATTTTATTTTTGAATGGGCTATACAGGTTATTTTATTTTTGAATGCTACGTGCAACTGTGTAATTCACTGTGGCATAGTTAACAGTCCTGAGATCTAATGTATGTCTTTCTCTAGATGTTGAGGAAACAGTCCTTGAAAACTTACAGTTCACCCTAAAGAGTCACCATCATGATCCACCCTCATTATTATAGTACTTCAACAACATTGTGTTATCTTCAGCAAGGAAAGTATTTTTCTAGTTCACTGAACTCTGAAGCACACTAAAATATATGCTGTCAGGTTAGTGTACTTTAAGTCCAATGCAAAAAAGACCTCCTGCATAAGTTACACCCAGCTTCTTTGACTCAGTATTGGGGGTGGGGGTTGTGTGTGTTTGTTTAGTACTGTTATCATACTGACCTAGAAGATAAAAAATGCTCATTTACTGACCAGCTTTTCTATTATCTCCGGCAGCCCTCCCTGAATGTGAGACTACAAAACATAAAAAGAAAAGGAAGCATGAAGTACTTTAACATTTTACCCCATGTCAGTGGATCATACAGTCTCTAGAACCAAGATTTCCATGTGCAGATTAACATTTCCTGAGACATTAAGTCAAGTAATTCTGAACACAGCTTGATTACCAGATGTAATCAAAGCCAGGCTTGCTGTTTTGGACCAGTTTTTTCCAGCCAGGGTAAGCACTGTTATTACCAAGTCTTGCTTTTCCTGGTTTTCATCTCGTTTACAGGCTGGAAAAACAGAAATGCCATAAGCAACTGAGGGAAAACTAGGCTAAGTAGAAACTTGTCGTGGACTTGGCCTCATTTCACTCACACCCTTTCCCAATATTGCAAATAGACTCCTGAGAGCAAGCATCAATGCCATGTAAATCTAATTGGAAAACTAATAAACAGAAACCTACTTGGATGGTTTTCTTGTTGCTTATAACCCAGGAAGCCACCTAAAAATTGAACCCATTTCACTGGATCTGTTGACATGTTGAGAAATAGGAAATGAGGAAAAAGAAAAGTAAAATCATGCATTTTCTGATGCCCCTGATATTAATATTTCTTGTCATATACGGTTGTCATTAGAGAAACATTAGCTGGTATCTGTCTGCAACCTCTCTGCATTTCCCTGCATCCTATTCCTGTGCTATTTTATTCCTATGGAAGACAAAAAACGAGCAGTCTGTAGATCAAGTAATTATAATCATGAGGCCACAGGTTGATAGGGCCTATGGAGAAATGTCTGCCTTTAAAAATGTAAGTATAATTACTACATTATGCCTTGGAATAAATGGGAGAGAGGGGGAGCTGTGGACTTCTGTCATGGTTATTGAATCAAGACGAGACGAAAAGGAAACATCACCAATTAGGGCAGAAATTAAGCAAAAAAGAAGGTTTAAAATAACTGTGTGCCAGATCCTTGATCAGTTTTGGTTCGTTACCTACCTCCTTTAATTATACTGCTAGCATTTTTATTTTGTAGAGTTCTGTAAGATGTGCAGGGCTAACTGATTTTGCATCTCCATGTTGTTCCCAAGTAAGAAGCATTATCTGTGCTGCAAGCATAATAGTGCAGCAGCTTGCCCACAGATACAAATAAGTTAGCATTGGGGTGAAAGCTTGTCTCCCCCCCCACCCCGTTATCCCACAGCTAGCTGGAGCCACTCGAGGTGTGAGCAAGAGGCTTAAGGTCTAACTCATTTACATTTGATCCCCAAAATTCCAGTCTATAAAGATAAGAGGGTTGGTTTTCTTTCCTCTGTAGATATAGTTGTTCATCGTAATTTTCCTTATGTGTGTGAAGCACTATTTCTTCTGTTTTCTCTAGGAAGGGATTGATGAAATTGTGTGTGAAGTTGGTCTATTTGGTCTCTAGTTGGTCTATTGTCTCCTCTTGGGGCGACTCCTCTGAATTTGGCTTGATCCCAAGAGGTGACTCTGTAGACTGAGCATGAGAAATGCATATAGAGGCTTCCTTGCTATAGGTGCTCCTGCAGTTATGAACTTGCTAAAAGGCAGTTGACGATCTGTTGCCATATTTTCAGGCATTAAATGAACCCTTTGGAAACCTGCACCCCCACAAAGGTATCCTCACTTGAAAATTACTCCTCTGATACATGCAGCCTTGGCTGCCCGCTCAGAATTGAGGACGGTACTGAGGAAGACAAAGCAGCATAGGGAGAAGGGAGTCAGTGAGGCAAACAAAGGAAAGGGAAACCTGGAATAAATGCCCTTAGACACAAGTGCAACCTGACCTTCTCCTAAATCATGGCAGAAAGATGTGTTACATGCATTACAAAAAACAAAATTTGGGAAATACAGTGATGCTAGCTGCTGGAAGTAGGGAAGAGAATTTGCATGATGTCATACTAGAAATATTTACTGCTGCTGTTAATTTCATTACCTCTCTTCCCTTTCTTCTCACTTGTTGGGTAACTTTAGACAAGGCTTGTAACATGCCAAGGCCTCTGTTTACTCATTAGTGAAGTGTGTATAGTAATATTACCTACCTCAGAGGTTAAATGATTGAAGCTTAATTAATGCTTTCTTCTACAATCTCTGTTGAAAGATACTACATGACTGCAATACTCCTACTGTATTATTACAGTTTTTAAATTTTATTATGCCTTCCTAACCTTTTGACTTTGTTGTCATCATGCTCTCTTAGTATTCATTTTGCAAAAGCACCCTGAGAACTCTTTCAAAATGGGGGGGAGGGGAAAGTCATGTAGTAATAAAGAGACAATAGCATTATCGTAGAAACACTCCCCTGTGGTGAACTCCATCCAGATTTGGAGCCTTTCAAGGTGGGGCTTTTGTGGGATGTGACCAATACATAGCTCTGAGATGAGGAAGAATTTGTTCCACTGTGCTGCTTCTTTGTGCAAACACAAGACCGCAAAGCATGTCATAAACTAAAATCTGGACGTAGGTGATCACAAGAAAGTTTGTCTTTGGATACTCCCAAAAAATCCCAAGCAATTGATGCTCCCAGTCAGTAGCTTAAGACCTGCGCTCATTTTTGCCTTCATTACTTGGAATAGAGAGCAGAGCAACAAAGAAATCTGTCAAGTATTTGGCAGAGAAAACAAAGAACATTGTAAGTGGCTGGACTCAGATGAAATTCTGGGCCAGTTTGAGTCTAAGGGGCAAAATACAGGGTGTTTGTTTTAAAATCTGAAAAAGGGAGAGGGTTTTACACCACAAGATCGTTTTCTTTCCCGATGGGACTGGAGGCTTACTAGTGTTGGATCAGCTCAACCTGGGCTTGACGAAGCATTTCGCTGCCAGAAGCCCTGCTCCTAGCAGTATCGCATCCCTTTGCCCCCTCCATTAGGGGAAAAGGCCTGTTGCTCTGGCAGGCATGGGATCACAGGCTGAGCGATGTGAATGCCGGTGGGTGCTAGGCAGAGAGAGCTATCTACTGCAACTGTGTTTGTGGAGAAAGGTGGCCACAAGCCTCACCCTTCACCCCAAATCTGTGCTTGAGTAGAGTTGCACTCTTGCCTGTCTGGCACCTGTAGGACAGCAGACTGCAAGTTAGTGAAAGTTTGTTATCAGGAGGATCCATCATATAAAGAGAAAGTGAAATGGGCAAATGAAATCCTTCTTGCTCTATCGGGATTAATAAAATTAAATAATTACTTAAAACCAAGTGGGAAGGAACATTATTATTCTATTACCAGTATTAATATTTATGTATCATAGAAGGTAACTCCATCTCGGAAATTAGATAGCTTGGATTGAACTGGAAGAAATTAGGCCTCCAGATTTCGGACAGTGTTCTGCCACCAGCAGGAGCAGGTGAAATCAAAACAAAGCTCACATTTTATGTCTTTTTTCCAGACCTTTGATTGCTGGAATATTTTTGAAAATGCTTTCTGGCTACTGATGATGCATTAGTCAAAGAATACAGTATGATTTTTCAGTCCTCGATTGAGTTTGCATTGTGGTGGCATTGAGCAAACACCTTCCTTTGAACTGTGAATTGAGCAAATTTCATATGAAAGTAACTGAAAGGGAATAAACAGAGAACCCCACAGTGTCATTTTTCCCAACCGCTTCTCGGAATATAAATGAACTGAAAGACTTACAAGAACTAGAAATGCATTGCTGCCATTTCTCTTTATACACCGTAGCAAAAAACTTCTTACTCTCCTACAGTTAACCTAAGTATTCAACCTTCTGATGATTATCTCATGATTAAGGCACTGATCTGAGACATGGGAGATCTATGTCAAATTTCTGGCCCTGCCACATACTTCCTGTGTGACCTGGGGCAAACCAATTAATACTTCTGTGATTTCATTCCATGAGTGTAAAATGGAGATGGTACTGCCTTTGCCTATCTACAGGGGTACATCGGCAAGTACTTTTTTTCAGCAGCAAGGTAAAATTTTGGATGGAAAATTACTCCCTCCTTCCTGCTCCTCATCTTCCAGCCCTTTAGCTGTGTTAGCACAAGTGTTTGCAGGATCTGGGGGGGAAAAAAAGAGGTGGGGGCGTTTAACCTGGATTAGATCACTCAATTGATGGATACTAAACTGAGGGGATAGTTCTGGGTCCTGGGGTGAAACAAGAAAGCTTCAGCTCATCACCTTTACTGAGAAAAGGCTGAAAGGAATGGTAACCCATCTCCTAGTTGCACACAAGCCCCACCAGCACAGTTGTTATTTACATCACAGTAGCTAGACAGCCAAATTGATATTGAACTCAAATTGTGATAGACTCTAGAAATGCATGCATTTGTTAAACAACTATTGTCCTGAACCACTACTGTTGAATTAGATACGTTGAACAAAGAAAATATCTCTGTTTTCCAGTTGGGACAGTATGTACAGGCTAACGAAGTAATTTGTTGACAGTCTAAATTGTGGCAAGACTGAGAGCTGAAATCAGTTCCCTGCAAACCCTGCTTAGTGTTTTTCTTGTAGGACTCTCTTTCCTCCCCACCAGCTTAAAGATTGTGCACATACTTAAATAGATTCAAACTATACCTTTGGTGAAATTAATGGGTGTTTCTGCCAGGAAAATATTCATCTCCAGTGATTCTGTTTTGGACAGGGCCTCATAGTATCCCACAAATCCAAATAGTAATGATACTAGTCCAAATATATGAGGTTATAAGTCAGAGGAAATAAATCTTCTCTGACCCATGAAACAGAAGCATTCCCATTCTGCAGCTTCCAAAAGAGTGCAATAGCCAGAGGTGGCTTTGTCTGGGTGGAAGTTTATGGGTTAAGCAGTCAACAGCATCTCCCACCCAAGGGTCCCGCACTCCAAACCACGTGCCTGTGCCGCCACCTCTTCATCCACACCAGGGCTGTTTCAGTCCCTCTTGCTGCACTGCTTGAGGAAGCTCCAGGGTTTCTCCAGTGGCAGAGGTGCCACACCTTCTCACGGGCTCCCCTTGGTGCTCACCACTGCACATTGGTCCAGGCCACTGTTGTATGGTCTTGCAGGTGCGCCGAGACGTGCCCTTCTCCCTTCTGAGTGTGGCCATCCCTTTTCTAAGGCATGTTGGCAGAGCACTCCAGGGCCAAGCAGCTGGGGAGCCAAGGAGCGGTCAACAGGCACTCTGTCTCAGGAATGCACATGAAGTCAATAACTTTGCTCATCACAATCTGTAACTGAAGAAATAGCTTCGTCAGTTGATTCTGGACATAATTATAGAGTGAGTACATGGCACTTCTCCTCTGGTGGAGCACTGGAATATACTTGCAGCATTATTAGTATCTGTGTATAGTTGTTTGCTGTCTGCTGGGGCAATCATCTTGCTTTAATTTAGGACACTAATGATATAAGATAGTTTGATGGTGGTGTAATTTCTTTTGATATTTTTTACAGGATATATCAGCTGGTTTTGATAGCATAAAACACAACATTTCATGTCCTCCCAGAGAGGGGAAAGGAGAAGAAAGAGGGTGGTAGCAGGGAGGGATGCAGAGGAGGAGGGGAGAGGAGAAAAGGGAAGTCATTCCGTGCTCGCCTGATCTGCTATTTGGAGTGAATGATAATTTCTTAGTACAGCAAAGCTGGCAGCAGTGCTTTTGCTATCAGGGTTTTTACCGTGCTTCTCTGCTTATCTCTCAGCATGACCACTGAAATCTGTGAGATCACACTACGAGCCGTGGTATCCTGTCAGGTTTGAAATTATTTCTGACAGGCTACAAAAACAATTGGGCCCTCACTTTGGCTGCTTTTACACTAGTTGAAGTCTAATTTATAAGATAGATCATTCGCTTCACTGGTTCTGTCCTTGATACTTTTCAAGCTATGGCTGGTGTTGGTGACTTTTGTTTTGTGATTCTTGCATCTTCTGCATTTTTTTTAGTTTTTTATTTTGTTTTTTCAGCTCATATCCCTATCTGATAGGCACAACTTCTTTATCCAAATGCATTCTTTCTACGCAAGTAGCTAGTTCATTGTTCATATCAGCTTTGACCTTCACAGTACATCACAGCCTGCCTGAGCTGAGATTTATTTAATACTCTCTAGAAAGCTCTTGAGTTAGATTTTAATAGTATTTGTTCTACCCTTGTGCACGAAAGAAGAGAAAGCTTGTTTTCCCTTCAGACCACAGAGCAACGTACAATTAATGCTAGGGATAGTCAAAGCATTAGACAGTAGTCATTTAAAGCTACAGTATTGCTGAGCCCTGTTAGACCTATTTAGTTTTAAGCCCACTCTTGATGATGTAAAACTGGGTATTCAACTGAAATCATACTTCATTTCTAGAGAAATACATAGTGAGACTGGGCTTAAAAAAAACTAACTGGGGTACTCTGTTCCCACCAAAATGCCTTTGAAAAATCTGACCACCGACTGTGGGATGGGGGTTAAGAATTAGGTATTCTTTGAGATCCTTCTCTCTCTAGCAAAGAAGACAATGATGCTTTCAGTAAAATATAAGAAGTTAAAAACTTGCACCCCATTCATGTTCCTTTGTAAATTGAAAATGGGTTGTATTTTTATGACTACTGAAATACACCTATACTGAACATGTGGCATGTCTGATAGTTGGGGAGTGACATCTGTGTAGGAAAAATAACTTTATTGAAATTAATATTCCATCCTCTACTTTCTAAAAATCCAGAGGCCCATCTAAAATCCACTGGGTTGAATTGTTTCTTACTTTACATCTTTCAAATATTATGCAGTTGAGGCATCTTGTTGGCTTCTGATTCTGCAATGCTGAACCCCAGATTTAAATGAAACATCCCAGCAGCCTTCATGCAGCTCCTGGTATGTGGAAAGCTCGGTGGAAAGAGAACTGTGGTCAAACACAGAAGATGGAGGTTTCACCCCTCTTCCTGTGTTTGCTTTGTGGTTTTCCAGGACATAAGGCTCATCTCCACAAAGTGACTTGTTATGTTTGATGTATTAACGGTTATAGCCTGATACTGTTCTAGAGTTTCTGTTTTCCCATCCGTAAAAAAAAGGACCACGTTACCTAGCGTTTTAGTAAAGTGCATAGACAATTCTTTTATTAAAAGCTTCACATAACATGTAGCTATTATTAAATGCTGGCCAGATCACTGTGTACTTTGTAAAGTGCTCTTGGCCAGGCTCTAAAATCAGTGAGAAGATACAGAAGCTTGAATTTATTCTGAGCTAAAGAACTTTACTATAACATGGCCATAGTTTTTAGTGCTCAATGGGAGGAAACCCAAAGCACAGAAGATGCCATGAAGATGCAACTGTTTGTTATTTTTGCAAATACAATACAGATGTGCTGTGCCGAGACCATTCCTCTCACTAGCAAAATTGTTCAGCATGAGAGATGTGAAATTTTTGTTTCCAGGCTTCTCTGTCTATGATCTCTCTGACTGGTTCCAAGGTGACAGACGACTGGGTGGCAGAATGTATGATGGATAGCTTGATTATTTTAACAATTAAATATGTAATGAAGAGCTGGAAAGGTTCCATGTAAGTCTCATTTTCATCCTGGTTAAATATGGTGTGCATAATTAATTTTCAAATATGAAAGGGCTCCAGCAAGAAAAGAAATGAAAGAAAGTTGAAGAGATAGTGAATATTTTATTAAACGTCACTCATTCAAAACTTATTAATATACATAGTCCAGGAGTAATCATCTCCTATAAAGTTAAATGCAGTAGTGCTTATTTTCCTGGCAGATTACCTGGTTTAGTGTTGAACGTAATAGTTTAATATCATCTACGGACCAAACCCAAGCTTGTCTGCCTCTCAGAGAGGCCATCACAAGGTGAAACGTCATGTCTCTATGTGTGGAGGTCAAAAGTAGTGCAAATTTGAAAGAAAGGAGACACTGTTCCTTTGTTCCTTGTTTGGTCAATACAGGAGTTTCTTTAACAGCAAAGCAGTATTAGTCACTTTTCCTCAGCCACAAGGGATTAATCTTGTCTACCTAGAGCCACCTCGGAGCCCTGACCTAACAAAAAGAGCTTCTTCAGCACTCAGTGGAGTGAAACAGACAACCATGGGGAGACTTCAACCTCCCTGTGTTAGTCATGCATCTTGTGCACAGACCAGTAAACCTTCTCCCTCTCTGCCCACTGGCAACGAAGGATGAGTGAATAGCCTCATGTTCCCACACAGGCAAGGTACTTGTATGCAGCTGAAGTCCGGGGACACACATCCCAGCACTGGCCTTTTCCTGTTCCAGAACACCATTTCCTGTGCTTGTTTTTCAGCTGGATGTATCTGGAGACAGTGATTTCCCCATCTGCTTTCTGAAACCATGGTTCACACAGCAACTTGTCAGAGAAGAGGGAAATGGCATAATGCTCTGTCACAGTTTTGGACTTAATAGAGCTAAAGAAAACTTGGACATTTATCTTGAAGGAAATTCCATTACTTCAAAATTTCCATGTACTAAATTACAATATTAAAAATGCCTCTCCATGCTATTCTCTTTTTTTTCTGTTTTGTTTTTTGTTTTGTTTTTTTTTTTTTTTAATAAAATTGTCAATTTTGTTAAAATATTCCATTTCAATTTCTTGAACCAAATCTACATATTCCTTTTTGGCCTTGTTCAACATTCATCTGAGCTGTCTGAATGCCACAGATGGATGTGTTGTGGTCCTTGTCTTCTCCCAAAGGAACCAGGCTACTTTGTCAGACCAAATCTTCCAGATATCTAGATTCAAATATGAGTTAATAGGAAATATACCTCTCTACATCATAAAATTAGGACTTTAAAAAACTGTTTTCCTTTCAAAAAATTAGCAGGGAAATACTGTCTAGTTCTATAACTTAACTTGTGAGCAATGTGATTCATAGTTAGAGAATGCTTTGAAGATGTAAAGTGTTATGTAAATGCAAAGAAATTATTGTTATTATAATTAGAATATTATTAACTACAGGAGGAGAGAAGATTAAACAACTGGGCTTCCTTACAAAATCCGTTCAAATGAACTAAGGCTGAGGACATTTATTAAATGCAGTGCCATTCCACTGCAAAAGAAACATCCTTGCTCCTGCATGCAGCTTTCTGATCTTAGTGTGCATCTTTACTCTTTAAGCATGAATCAGATATAAGCAAGAAGCCTAGCATAAGGATTAAAAACAAGTGGAGTAGCAGAGGCACTATAGCATTCTTGCTGCCAAGAAGAGACTGCCTGTATTCTCAATTACCCAATCGTGACTGGCCACCAACTTTCTAGATACATAATCCAAAAGATTTTGAGCTTCTCAGTGTAGCTGAAAGCAACATCCTGGTTACGCTATAACTCTGCATGTTGAATTTTCCCTGTGTTATTTCTTATCATTTGACACTGTGGGCATCAACTTCAGTTTTTCAAGAATTCCCTCCTCCTTTGCTTTTCTGAATATTCAATCTTTTAAAAGGTACCACTGGTTGCTATGATTATTCTTTACTAATTTTATTTGCTGTAGTATCTAGAAGCCCTATCCAAGCTCAGAATGCTCCAGTGCTATGTGCTGGTCGGCTTTTATTTAGCACTTCCCCAATGCCCAGATTAATAGAGAATTATCTTCCAGATTGCAAGAAAACGGATCTTTATTACCTTGCTAAAATAAGGCTTCAATTTCAAATAAGGGGAAGCAGCAATATCTAATTCCTTTGCAAGCACTGTCAGCCTACCTATTATGGACTCCATAACCTCAGCTGTTAACCACAGCTATACAAAGTTCCTTGCTGGAGTAGGGTTTTCTTCTCGATCTCTGGACACAGATGCCAGAAGAAGGCAACTCCACCAAAATGGGCGTGCTGGAAAATACTTCACTGGCTCCCGCTATTCCCAATTTACCCCAAAATGCACTGCTGTGCAAGACGGAAAGCAGGAGGGTGAAGAAGGCAGCCTAAAAAGCTATTCCATTTTGTGCAGACAACTGTGACTGCATGAAATATGGCCCCTGTGGTAGTCAATGGCAGCCTTGACGTTGACTTCAATGGGCTATGATTTCGCCACAGATGCTTATTGTGTCATATAGCCCAGACGCTCATTGTCTGTGGCTGATGGACAGAGATCCAGGCTGGGTGTGGTGGGCCCAAAGGAGACAAAACTGGAACACAGTGTGCCCGATGGCTGGCTTTTCCTTTAGTAAGTGTGCTTTTAGTTTATGACTATCTGTTGCTCCATACATCACAACACTAACTACATCCAGGAAAGCAAACTGAGGTCTGGCGTTCTTTTGAAGCTATGTTATTTGTGCGGTAATTTAGATGGATAGTTTCTCTAGCATTTGTGGGACTGGGTAAGCTCCCATTTCATTTTTTTCTCTGTCCTTACTGGCCTTTTTCTGTTCCTCTTGAAGTCAATGGTGAAGCTTGTGTTAACTTTACACACTGCACAGGCAAACTCCCATCTTCTAGATGAGCATCATACGTCAGCAATTTTGGTTCATGTCAGTCAAACAGTGTTATACAACAAATATTTGGTAGTGCCAGTAATTCCTGCTAGGGAATCTGGGTTACCACTTTGTACCTTCACATATTACTGAATCAGATCTAATGATCAAAGCATTTGTTGATCCTCCACATATTTATCTAGCATTTCTGGTGTGCTTCTCTGTAAAAAGATGCTAACTTATTTTTGGCATACAGTAAATTTTATGTAAAATTATGGTTTTAGTATTTGGTACATTGGTCTTCTATAAAGAAAACAAATCTTCAGATGCATTATTTGTTGTCATTTGCCATTGATTGTTTGTTTCTCCAAATGGGAATGAATTTATATACAGGTTTGTTTTAAATTCAGGACTAATGAACCTTAAGTTTGGTCATCCCTTTTGCATCTTTGCCTCTCATGCAACTCTATTTCTAGTATACATAACACCTAGGATCATCTTGGCTATATCTGAAATGATGACCCTTTGCAATAGGATGATTTCCCCCTCTCTGAAGTCAGTGTTTTTTCTCAAACATATAAGTTGATTTAAAAGATCTATCTAGCTCAATTTACAGTGAGGATCCTGTACACTACTATGAGCATAATGTATGATACGTTACATTAATTAGGGACAGAGAATAAAAAGCCTTCAACGACTTTTTATATATTGTAGGATGAGAACATCCTACAATTATGTGCATTCTAAAGTATATTCTATCTACAGACTTCAGAAGTTACTTATCCGCAATTGTTTTTGAAAAAAAAACCCACGATACTTGAAAAAAAAAAAATTCAGTGACACCACTGATCTCCAGGGAGCAGCTTTGAACAATTGCATTCAGTTTCCCCATATTTGTTATGTGACAGTGCCCATATCTCATCCATAATGAGAATTATCAGTTTGCACTTTCAATAATATTTTGTTAGTTGTCAGCGTAGCAGACTGTATTGGAAAGTCAGGCTAGGTTCTTTTTGCTTGAAATAGTCTCTGTATATTTAATGACTGCCCTGCTCTAAAACCTGTGTAACTTTACTCAGGTGATGCCAGTGGTTATAAGCATGCATGCCTTGGGCTTTTGACATAGTTGCTGAATTGCAGTGGAGGTATCACTGGAACATAATGAATGTGTGGAATTTCTCTAGAAATAACATTTAGTAAATGATTCTGTTGACTGGGAGTAGTGACCAAATCCAGCTTGCTCTCCTAAAGCTGTGTGGACTTTGTTGTAAAATCAATCTTAGTGTTGCCAGTAGATAAAACAGTCTGTAAAAGAAGCTAATTTCTCCAGCAAGACAATGCAATTTTTTAAGCAGTACCACGTGCAGCCATATCAGCAAGAGACTGTGCAGCCACTGGCTGTTGATAAAATGGAGAACGGTGACTCCCTTAGTCAAGGTCACAGATGATAAAGTGCCAAAGGCCCAGCAGCAGGGACAGAAGGCCTAAACATCAGATCAGGTTTTGTGTCTTTCAATAGCAAAATAATTTCAATATTTAACTTCCTTTTCTGCCAGAGCCTTCGAGGTCCACAGAGGGTAAGAAGTCACTCAAGTTGTCGTCTTCGTCAGTTTTAAATCATTCCAAGAGATGCAAATCGCTTCCTAACAGGGACCCCTCCTGAGCTTTGTTTGCATTTTGCAGAATAATAATAAGGGTTTTTTAAAGCTTTCCACTTGGCAAGGGGGCTAACGTCTTCTCTTTGTCAAGTGACTTTTGAAAGAACATGTGGTACCTTTGGAACATTAAAGTGAAAGAGATAATCACCTATTCCGCAGGGATTTTGAACCCAAGATATTGCAGATGAAAAAGAGCATCTTGAAGAGATTTGCTGATGTGAGACTATTATGAAACATCATTTTTACAGACCTTGGCTCATGTCAGGAACAGTTTCTTTACAATTACTGATCTATTCCAACAATGCTTCTGGTTTGTTTGGTAGTTTGCTGCCATTATTTTTAAACTATTCAGATTGTGCCTAGTCCTGACTGGATGTTCTTTTAGAATTCAGTTGGCATTTTTGACTAAATATGCATTTTAGGACTGTGCCAGATAAGGAGAGGCAAATATTTGTGCCATGGAAAGAAGAACACCTAATGGTATACTGAATGATATATCTGCTCTAGATTGCATTTAAATAACTGTGTGTTTAATCACAATGAGAAAATCCCAAGTGTGTACTGCTTATATTTCTTCTTAACTGAAACTGGCAGTGGAGGGAGAGGATACAATTAGCAAGAGTTTCCTTGTCTGACGGAATAACATAAAAATTCCAATAAAGAGTTTATTTTCCAGCAGCATTTATACTAATCATAATAGGCCTCTTCCAACTGCATCCCAAAGACAAGATGGTTTGCCAAGCAGATGGTGGAGAAAAGTTAGGCTGGCCAAAACCCAACAAATTCTATTTAATGGCAAATTTTGAGGTTTCAAGATCTGTTTTCATTCCAATGCAGAATGAAACCAAAACCTTCAGGAATTTTTCACACCCACGTCCACACCCACACACAAGCAATAACTCCATGGTAGTCTCTACCTTACCAATTGGGAGTCTCACCTAAGACGTGACAAATAAAAGAAATAGGGAGTGTTAAAGAAAAAAGGAGAAAACAATGCAAAAGCACCACAAAGAAGCAGACAGTAATGTCTCTCCCTATCCTACCCATCGTGCTGAGATTTGGTAGTATGTGATGACTTCTGCATGCGTTCTGGTCCCATACTGTCATTTTGAGCCTGAGGGTTAGTTTTCAATAACTTCGTCCAGAATTCAGTCTGTATAGATTCTAAGATATCTGGCTTCAGGACCTCGGTCTGTGACGGTATTTTACAGATATTTCAATTAAATTATAATTTTCTAAAAGTCTAAAAATTCAGTCGGTAGGGCTTGAGGACACTTCTCGGTGGCACCTTAGAGCATACTTTATGATCTGTGGTCTGCAGATTCATGGTAATCAGCAAGTCATATTTTCTAACGCTTCTGATGATGAGCATCCTTGGAGATTCAAACACAATTCTGAGAGTTGCTGGTCAATTTACGAACTATTGACTTAAAAATTTAAGTGTTAATAAGTATTTGTGCTTTCTTAACACCAGGTAAGAATTTTCAACATAGTCTTAGAGGAATGCATCCTCTAATGCAAAAAAAGTTTTCTTCCATTTTCCATCACCTTATCAACTCTTTCTATTTTGTGCTATGTAGGTTGTAAGTACTTTGGTATAGGGGTCATTTTTCCTTTAATCGCTATAAAATGATCAGCACAAGGTAATCCTCATTAGAGCCTAATGCCAAAACTGACACCGACTCTGTGCATATAGATTTCTTGCATGAATGAAAATAGTCAAGTGAACATCCTGATTCTCTGGGAAGTTGTATGTGTATATATATAAATATAGATATATGACTAAATATGTAGCTATTTGCATCTGCAAGCAAGTTGGACAGTTCCTGTATGTAATTGGAGATACAGTTAGTTATACAAAAAGAAATGTAGGTACATGCATTTGTCCCTGGTGGGGGACCACACTGAGAATTTACAGAGGGAAAGGTAGGTGCTTGGGTATCTCACCTATCTCAGAAGAAAAGAGAAAAGTTTCAAAATAATCCACTGGCTCTGGGAGACTCAAAGGCCTGCTGCAAGTCAGAGGAAGAAACAGGATTTTAGAACACGTCTATCTTCATTGAGTCAAAAGGCACCTTCTGCCTACCTATAATACAGACATCGCTGACTCTGGAGGAGGGTATCTTTCCATCTTGCTTAGGACACCAACCCTAAAATACAGTTTGCTGGCTCACCACTGTTGCCCTGTAAACTGGGAGAGCAGAGGGATGGGGGAAGGTGAACGAGAGAGCTTTGGCTGAGCAGAATCAAGGGGGTGAAAAATTAATTGAATCAAGTAGCTGACCAGCTGTCTTCACAGAATCTTGGTTTCTGATGGCCCTGGTAGAGTTAGGACGCCGCAGTGCTCTACAAAACACTCCCTCATCTCAGTTTTGAAAGGCTTCATTGCACCTTATCACATCAAAGCAAAGCATCTGCATGTTTCAGTTGTGGGGCATCATGTGTCTGGCTCCCCTCTGGCTCTCGCTAATCCCCTGGATTATCACAGCTCTCTAAGCGGCTCTTAAAAACCCTGTGAAAATAGGACTCCAAGTGGGTGTGTGAGAAGCAGGGACTGAAGCAATAATGCTGCCTGCACCTATGGAATTCATATAATCACAGCCTATGTTACCCAAAAAAGGTGTTGAAAAGTCTGATTTTGCACCAGCTGATCCCAAACAATATTGGTTCTCAGTGAGACAAAACAAGATCGAGTCTGGTGCATTTATTTGCTGTGGCACATCCGAACGGCTGCTACGAGTTATAGCTCGTGCTGAGCACACCCATGCATTACTCCTGAATGATCTTCCATCGCTCAATATTTTTTCTCTCTTTTCCAAGGTTGCTGTCAGCACGTGAGGGAGTTCTGCAAGGTCATGCACCAGAGGCCTGCTGTGGTTCACTCAGGGTGGGCTTGGCACCATTGGGAGGGGAACCGGGAAGCCTTTGCCATGGAGGTGGCATCTGACTCTTCTTTATTGTGGGTGGCTGTCCCTTCAGATCTCTAGGGACAAGATGGTCTCAGGGCTGCTATCCAAGAAGCTCCGTTGTGAAAATCAGGACTCCAGCCTGTACCGTCAGTCCAGCACCTTTCATAAGCCTCAAATCCACTTCAGAGGAAAGGAGTCAAGTAATGAAGACAGAAGGCGAAGGTTTCAGTGTGTGAAGGAGACAAGAAGTTTATGCAGACAGCATGACTTTTCCCCTGTCTTAGCTCTGTTGGCTGCTCATTCCCAAAGGAAAATGTAATAATCCCCATGAAAGTCATGGTACAGAGAACTAAACAATAATAAAACCTAAAATCTTCAGTAGTTCATGAGATTATTTTTCCCTTTTCTCTCATTTAAAAAAAAAAATTATGCATGTCTGACATTGACATAAAGTCTGGAGAACTGACCCGTAAAGTAATTAGAAGAGGAATTCACCCTCTTCTCTGCCCCCCTCCCCAACCTTTCCCATCTCAAAGCCAGATCAGATGAAAGGCAAGCTCTGTTTACTTCCTGATCTGTCTAATTTCAGTAACAAGGACCATCCCGACTTCATCTTCCTGCAGCTGCTAGAAGTGAAACTCAAGAGGCTGCCCCAGGCACTGCAGCACCTTCTCAGAACTGCTTGACCTTAATGGATTAGCTTTTCCCTGAGCAGGTGGCAATTTAACAAGAGGAGACAAACTTTTTACACTTAGGAGACCTCTGGTGAATGGCATCAAATATCAGAAGGTTGAAACAGAGCAGAGACTTATGATGCCTTCCCACCTTAACCCTGTGCCACCTTAACACCCTTGCTATGCACATAAGTTACAGCTTTCCAGTTAGGTTCCTAAGTCCATTTATTAAGGAATCAAAGTAAAAATGGCCTTATATTCTTAACATGCCGTACCCTCACAAATCCTGTTGAATTAAAGGAGAGCAATTGGTGCTTTGATTTCAGTCTGCTTGCGTCTGAGTGTCTGAATAGGGCGTTAGGAGTATTACTTTAGACTCTTCATTTTGCAAGTATGTGCCACAGTAAATGCACCATAGTAAAAGCATCAGTAATATCTTTTTTTGCTTATGAAGATGTAATTCTACCCAATAATTCACAGTTTAAACTGGCAGTGCCAAATGCATTGTACTGTATGCTTTCAGTAGGTAGAACAGCAGAACAAATTGCTGGTTTATTAAAAGGAAAAGGTATTGTTTGTTGATTCCTCTTACACACATCAGCCCTAGCAACTGACCAGGTTCTACTTTGTTCTTGTGTGTTTTCCACTGTCTACTATGTTCTGTTTGTTTAAGGATTTATCATAATAATTACAAGTCATAACTGTCAAACAGATGTCCAAGATCTGATAGCCAGGTGTCAAATACCATATAAAAACCTCAAGATACCTCTATTTAGGCTTCTTTATGCTAGGTCTGCATCTCCAGAGGAGCTCAGCACCTGCAGTTCCCACCATGATGACTTACAAGATCAGATTGTGTATGTTTTCAAACAGAACAGTGCTGTGTATGACTTGGTTTTCCAATCAGCAGCTAAGAAATATGAGTTTGGTTTTTACCAAAATATGAAGGAACATTTCAAGGAGACAGGCAAGATGGTAAAAAAAGAGCAAGTGAAATACAGTGATAAAATATTTTATTTCTTATAAGTAGACCTGCTGCCTTCTCAATAGTTTGTTCTTGCGAAAAATCTGTAGGAATATTATGTAAATATGCATGTAACTATGCATATATTTTTATTTTTCTATATGCATTTGTGTATAATGTTACATATATATACACGTGTGTAGGGGTGTGTGTGTGCATATACATAATTCACATATAGTGCTACCAGATATTTATTTACCAGGTATTTATTTCTGGGCTTCAGTAGTTTATATATCTCTTTATCAATGGAATATGTTCTGTGTATTTTAATGTTGTCATGTCAAATTATTTCAGTGGAAAGTAATGACATAGTTACCCTGTATTCACTTAAAACCTGCAGTCATTCAAGATCAAGGATGTTATCCCTATAAGAAAATAATGTCCTGAGAAGCATTGCTTCTGGGAACACATTCATGTGTTTGTCCAGTGACATCCAACTTTTCTGAACATATCTGGCTCTGTATTGTCCTGTCCTTAAAGAGCTGTATAGCCATATACCATTCATGAATATTAAAAGCACAGTTATACTTTTCACCCCAGTGTAGTTCATCTGTCTTTCCAGATAAATATGTCAGCTATTTCAACTGAAACTGTCTCCCTGACTAGTACCTCACGTACTCATACAGTATTTGCATGGCTTTCTGAATAAATCAAAACTGTAAAGCTGCATGTCCTACATGCACATCTCTGAAGTTTTTTTAGCAAGGGTGAATTTCCCAGAGCCTGCACAAGGCGCGAGTGGAAGCAAGTGGCAGAAAGAAAGATCAGCAAAGACGAGATCACTGGATTTCTCCCCCAGTTTGGTGGGGGCACCTTAGTCAGCACTTGCTGATACTGTGGCTGCCCTGGTTTTGTGGGCACATTAAAAAACCTGCCATCCTCTAGTGGAGGAAAGCTACTGTGGAGCTTAGCAATAGAGGCCAGTGGGTTTCAGCAAATGGCTTGTTTTCACTCTCTGCACAGTGGATAGATGCTTGAGGGCTCCATGCCCTCAGAGACTTCCTTTGTGGACAACCCAATTAGTGCATCTCCTGCCCAATGTACTCTGATTCTTCTCCAGCAATAGATAATAAAGCTACTACATAGCACAGAATACCACAGCTACTGCATGTTGGAAGGGAGGGTAACAAAGGAAAAAACAACTCCTCACACATATGCTCAAACAGCAAAGAAACAACATGTTTTCTCTTTCAAAATAAAGAGAAAATCAAAATATTGCTTTCCCTGAGACCAGCCAAATTTGCAGCCAAGCAGTGGTTTTCTATAAAATGGGCAAGTTTCAAAATGATGCACGGTGTAACAAAGTAGCAAACACCAAGGTGGTTTGTCTTGAGTCACCCTGAATAGTAACCAAAAACAATCCTTTGAAATTACCCTGGAATAAAATAGTCTTTCAGGAAAGTAAGGAAATATACATAATATAGATGCGGTTTCAGAATAATTTTACCCATAACTTTCATCTGCACCTGTGAAACTGGACAAATCTCAGTTATGCCAGACTAAGAAGCAACATGAGAGTTTAACTTCTAATCAGTCTGTTTCCTTCTATCTTCCAAAATGTAAAATCAGTCAAATCCTCATGCCTTGAGGATTTTCAAGGGCTGATCCCCAAGACATATATGATGTGAACAAGTAATTTATTTTTATTAATTTTAAACATCCAGCGATTCGAAAGAGGGAGAGATTACATGAGTGTAGCAAAGGCAGAAACGTTCAATCTAATAGGCAGCACATATCTTTTGACTGCATCAGAAATCTCATTTCTGTTCTTGCAAGATGGACTTAGGGAAATCCTGGAAATTTTTGATACTCCCTTAGGTTTCAGGGTCTACAAACTAATTAATGGATGGCATAATCTCTACAATACAATAGGTAGATTTTTTATTTGTGGTGGCAGATATAATAATGATAGTTTCTTTCATTAACTTTTAGTAATAATCTTTATTTAATAATTAATACAAGTATAATTTAATACAGTACAAATTAAAAGTATTCTTCATTCCTCTGTAATGTTTCAGAAAGCCTTGTCAGAGGACAAACAGTAGTAACTGCTTACAAAACACATACATTAGTCAGATTATTTGTAGATATTTGCTTTGCAATACTGAAGGGCCTGAGCCTGCCACAGTTTACAACACAGTTTACTATTCTGAGTAATAAACTTTTGATTTGTCAAAAGAAACCAGTCAGATTTAGCCTGTACCCTTGCATAGTACAGCCTAAAACATGTGCAATTATTTTTATTTGAACACTGAACTTTATGCTAACTGTTGTTCAGATTTCACCTAGCAATCCTTCAACAGTCACCATTTAAATTATGGTATCAGTCTAACAGAATAAAATTACATCTCAATCTTCCATAGTTAGATAAACAGTAAGACTTTTCCTACGAAGAGCTACACAGACACTTCCCACCAGCAAAATCTCCGTCGACTAACACGTCACTTTATTAACTGTGGCAGATGTATCCCCCGAGTATCTCCACCGTGATATTACATTGACACGTCACAGTCTTGTGGTATTTACATTAGCACTGCAGATAACTCATTCTTCTGCTGTGAGACTGCTGCATCTTTCAGAGGTCATCCCTGGGCCAAAATGAGGCTTCCACCTTCAACCAAAGCCTTCGGTTAAGCCAAAAGCCTGTGACAATAAACAGTAAAGCTGTTCTGACATGATCCGTTAATAAGGCCTATATACCTTTCCTTAAACTATGGTTTGGTACTTAACTCATCTCCCAAAATCTTCATGTAATAGCAGTTATGCTTTCCCAGTTTTTTATGATTTTGGTAGAGGAAGGATAGAATAATTTAATATCGCCAGATCTTAGCACAAAGGAAATTAAACATTGTTGTACATTCATTCCAGAAGTTAAAAGGGAAGATATTAGTACTTTTGCAGTCTTAATTTAAAATTCTCATTGTTCTGTCTTATAAAGTAGTCTCAAGAATATGGTGTATGACTACATGTATAATATTAGGATAGGTCTTCCACTGCAAGTGAGTACTTGCTGTCTTTAAAAGGGCTAATTATTAGGGTGCGTGTATACCAGAATATTTGTTTTTCCACGTAACCATTGGAGACCATGGCATTTTCAGTTCAGATGCTTCCTACCCACAGATAGTATCTTAGTTTTGGCTGTCTTTTCAGTTTAAAAACAGGAAAGGAGTGGCAAAGAACACTGAATTTTTACTAAAACAGTAACAGCTTTTCGTCTTCCTTACTCAACGGTTGCAAAAGACTGAAACATTAAAGAAATATAGGAAAAAGATGAAGAATGTCTAGCAGGAAAAGAAAAAAATAAAAGAAAAAGCTTCTAGCTGTCCCCTTAACAGGTGTTCTGTTTCCTAGCTTCAGACCCAAATCTGCAAGTGGTCACCGAGATGCAGATTTGGTATGAGAATACAGGACCATTAGTTGTAAGACCATTTATCGATGGGTGTAACTCCTCAGGCCCTTTGGATTCCAGCCCACAGGTCTTCCACAGTTCTTACCCTTCTGTAACTCTTGCTGTTTGGAGCAAAGCAGAAAATGTCAGAAAAGACCGGGAGCCCATTTTAAAGAAGTATCAATTCTGAAATGGAAAAGAGATTCGTTATTATGGGGAATTTTTTTCAGGACGCTTGACTGCATTGTGTAAACTTAAATGCTGCAAAATCAGCTGCTAAAATAACTGTCTGTGGGGAAAAGGCCTGACTCGGGGGAAAAATTAGAGAGTGGGTAAAAGCTTTGTGAAAGAAACCTTTTTCCTCACCTTGGGAAAGATGCTTATTGTGACATGAGCTGGTGTTTGGAGCTCCTGCATGTTGCAGTGCATTTGCACACCTGTCCTCTTGAAGAAAAAAAAAAAGTCATTTGCTGCTAAAGAACTTGGTCCCAGGCCTAATGAAGTTAGGAAAATACCTCCTTTGACTACTGTGGATGCAATTGCAGGGCTTCTATGCCTTATGGAGCATGATGAACAAACTTGTGAATGCAATTCTGTGAGCTTAACACCAAAAAATTTAATCCTAGAGATCTTTACTTACGTCTGCAAGAATCTGACTGTTTTTCTAAGGGACTAGCTCTTCAGATGTTGCAAAAGACACCTAGTTGAATTTCAGAACTAGAGATTTTACAAAACTTGATTATTTGATATTTCTCCAAAGTAAACGCAAACATGAAAGGACTTGTTATTGGTGTGTGTATGAGACCTTAAAATATGACATCTAAAAATACTGTCTTCTATAAACCCTGGAACATTTTTGGTTGCCTGACATGTTTAGAGATACAATACTCACCTGTGGGGTTTTTTTTATTGTTATTTTATTCTGCTGTTTATGGAAAACATTGAAATAACTTTGTGACTCCCAAAATTCCCTTCAAACTTCCAATTGGCTGTAATATGCTGCTTTACTTCCTAACCTAAACTACCATATAATGGCATGCCATGCTCTGTTGAACAGCTGCTGAACTTGTCCTTGTCTCTGTGTACTGATAGATGTCGGTGTTCTGTACTAGATCTGATCAGCAGGGTACTGATCACATCCTCACATGAAGACATAGGGATCACATTTCTCATTGCCAGAACTTCAGCTGGGAAGTTTATACTGCCTAAAGATCTGGTTTTATTTATTGCATCTTGCATTTTATTTGGAAAGCTTTCGGGGGAAAAAAAATCACAGAGAACCCGTCACTGTGCCAATGGACCGAAACACCTTTAAGACTCTTTTTCAAATCATTTCTCTGTTGATTTAAATTCAACCTGTCTAAGGCTTCTGAGCACACAGTGAAACTTCTTTTAAAGAGATTTTTCTTGCCTTGGGTTTCTCAAACTCTCCGCTCCATCTCTGACTCATTCCATGTGGGAGTATTTGCAAAATTCTTTGGCTCACCCAGTCTTTGATTGACATCACCATTGTTTCCTTGCTATTTTTATCCACCTTGTCAGGGCTAGTAAGTACAGTGCAGAGTGTCGATTCCGAGTCAATTCTTCATCAATGTTATGCAGCTTGAAGGTTTTAGTGATGTCTTTAAAGCTGCTTAGTTGATATTTATGTAGAAGCTTATATAAATGCTGTTTGCATTAGGACTGGTAAATCTGAAAGATTTCTGTTCCTCATTCTTTGCCACCTCACAAGCAGTAAGGTGCTTTGCAGAATTGCAGCCAGTGCCTACATGTCATTTATACTTATTTTTGTATTGGTATTCTCATGATTCGTAATAGAAGAGGGAGGGTGGCAGGGAATTTGTGAGAAAAGAAAAAGATGAAATAATAAAACTGTACCTTGCCACAGTTTTCATATACAACCTTCGGCAAATCACTCAGTCTTTCCATCCCTGCAGTCCATGTCTGTAGCTGGAGATTCAGCACGCATTTCTCTGACTTGCAGAGCTCGGTTCCTGACTGATGTAGAGGTGGAACAAGAGCAAAGTTCAAACAAATCCTGAGGGAGAACCTGAAAAGTGGGGTTAACCTCTATTCTGTTGCTGTCATCAAAAAGGGACCTGTAAATATATAGGTTACTATTATGTTTAATTAACTCTTGAAGGCTCCAGGCACTATGGCCCAAATCCAGCTTCCACCTCTGCAGGCTTTGAAGTGCTGGAGGAAGCGTGTCCTATGGCAGCGTAATCAATTTATTCTCATAAGGTGAGAGGACTTTAATGAAGGAAGGGATGATCAATGGATGTCTGCCAGCATGCTTGGCTTTGTTTCACAAATGTTCTCATTGCTGGCATTAAACCAAGCCAAAGGATCCACTTATCCACCCAAATGCTCCTTACTCATGGTGGGAGGTAGAAGATGGTAGAATGAGCAGCAAAGATCACATTTCCTCAGTTTTCTATTCCACCAAGTTATCTCACATTCCATTTCCTAGTGTACAGGAAACATACACCTTGTTTTGTTGGGACACTGAATTCTCTTTGTTGTCTGTTCTACCTTCAAACCTACTTGCATTCTGGTCCCTGTACAGCCTTGAAAGTAGTTCCAGGATTTTGCCCAAAGAACAGAACTACTATCAGAGCCTGTGGGATCTTATGCATGGACTAGCCTAAAACAGCTCAGCAACCGCTTTCTGAAATTCCTGCTTGGACAGCTGGTCAGTGTGGTCAGATAGCCTCAATCAGCTGCTGATTGCTACTTCAGCTCTATTCCCTGCTCATATGTGGAGGACTTCCTATTAGACAGTTTTACGTTCTTGGCACGAGAACCAAATGCTGGAGCAAATCTCTTCCAACCGATCATACTACACATAACAACTTCCGCTCCCTGATTACTGAGGAAATTATTAGAAGAAGAAAGTGTGTAGATCTTTCATCGTGCCTGCCTTAACTTAAGGGAGGTCAAGAATGGTAAGGGGAAGAGAGGTTTGAGCAGTCATTTACCTTTCTTAAAAGCTCTTATTCCACTGTTTTCTCTATCTCGCTTATTGTCTGCTACCTAATTACTTCCATATCAAGTCCTTTAACTCAGCATGCAACCTCCCGCAGGCTTTTAAAACTTCGTACAAGTCTGCATCTGGAAGCTGCAGTTGTGAGACCTTGTTTTCTCCTTTCACGAACATGGAGTATGTCACTTTCAAAAACAGACGCATTACTGCTAAGACTTTCATCCAACTGGATATATTCTACCCTTGCCCCCCTGATGTTAATGAAACTGCACAGCGAGCTCAGGTTCACCATAAACACGAGTCTCTTCTGAAGCGGGTCCCTAATGTGTTTGTTTGTGATCCTCATTAAAACATTTGAAACTACAATAACCAGAAAAGGTTTAGCTAATTTCAGGTGCTTATTATTGTGACTTTGGCATTTGTAATGTATGAGGTGGTAATCAGGTTAAAAAATATTGTTTGAAAGTAGAATGGTTAGAATGAAGAAACCCCTCAACAAAAGCAGTGAAAATGCCTTACTCATACCTGCAATACAACATGGTGATTCTGTTCTTTGGAGCAGATTTCTGCAGCAGAGAAATATAAGTTTCAGTTACTATATTTTAATTCATACAGAAGAATTAATTAGTTAGAAAAAATGTATGGACAGTGGGACTTTCTGTTACTGTGGAAATTAGAAAGGCCCTTAACCTGCACATAATGGGAAAAAAATATCTCTGATGAGGACTCAGTCTCTTACGTGGTGCTGAATTTAGACATCCTAATAGTGAAATAAGCAAATATGGAAACAGTTATAATCAGTGCTTAGTTCTAATAGAGTTAATAAGACCATTTACTGGGCCAAACAAATAGGGCTTAGAACCATACTGGAAAATATATTTCTCTTCAGCTTCCAGTGCCTTTGACTTCAACTTGGAGGCAAAGGCTGTTTCCTGAGGGCTCTTTAAATGTATCAGAGCCTAATCTTGTATGTGCAGTTTTGAGCTCAGTATTCAATTTGGGCAACACCAGGAGATCTAATATTTGGAGGTTAAAACAATCTTTATACATGCCAATCAAGTAGTTTGATAGCTAAATGCCAACAACTGTACTTGTAACTGATGACACCTACATTCCTTCAGGCTAAGACTGACAGATCAAGCCTTTAGGCTACGATTTGCAAAAGCTTAGGGATTTATACGCATAATTCCCAGTAACAGAAAAGTAAACTAGGCACCCAGATCCATCCTATAGTAAACTTCAAAGACACTAGGTCTTCCCAAAGTCCACCCAATCTCTTCCTCACTCTACCAGTGCAGAGAATGAGTGGACACCTTTAGGAAACAATTCCTCTGAGAAAATGAGCATTTTAACTAGACAGTGTGCTTAGATGAATGAACTGGGCTGGCCAGTGAAAGATGTAAAAGTTGTTCTCTGATCTTTAAGTAAGGAAAAAGCCTAATCCTGAGGAAGAAGAAATGAGTGGATAAGGCTGATGGAGCTCGTTCCAACTCCCACATACAAGTTAAGTACGATGATCTGCCTCACGGCCCTAGAGGACTTCCAGTAGTTTCAGGAAGAATGTATCTTCTGTTTCTTTTCTCCACAGCAAAGTTTTCCAATAGCATGGATAATGCTCTATCAATGAGGGTTTTTTTCTGACTATTTGCTATTGCAATATTCCATTTTATTTCATATTTTCTCTGCCATGTAATTTGGGCCTTGTACACAGTGTTAATACATGCAATAATTATAATTCTCCTTGACTGCATCATATTTAAAGGTGTAAGCTTCTCAATCCATCTCCTTGAGGCAGATTACCCAGGAGACAACCCGCACATTACAGATGGAGCTGCTCTGATCCCATTAACTGAACAGTGAGGAGAGCATTTGAATCACAGACTCCAGAGCCTAGTGAAACCCTGATCTCATTAAAAGCAAAGCTGGCAAGACTGTACCATTGGGGTGCCACTTTGGGTGTACCTGTGAACTTAGGACTACATCCAAGGGGTAAGTGTTGAGTGGAGATGGGACTGAGACATTGGGATGAGGTCCCTCACACCATATCCACCTGTGTGTGTGAACTTCTGATCCTTCCTACCAGACACCTCTCAGCAATTCCTGAAGGTGCCAGGGGGCTCAAACCACCAAAGTGAGGCACAGAAGGAAAATAAAAGAGCAGACATCTTAAAACCAAGTGGATTAATTAAATAATCTATATATTTACCAGTGATAATTCTACAGCAAAAAGCCTCCGGGGTTAGACATTTTATAGGGATTTTAATTCCTTAATTTGGAAGGTTTGGAGCCCTGAGGATTGTTACTCTTTTTGTTTTTTAAGTGATTTTGTGGAATTGTCATGGTGCAGGCTTTGTCTTTTGGGCTATTTGCTGTCAATACAAACATCTGTCAAGGACAAGCTGTAAGACAGTCCCACTGCCGTATTACATTATGTAGTTCGTTGAATTTTGTAGTGCTTAATGGTCTAGAGGTACACACACTGATCTGGAGAATTAGGAAATCTGGATTATACTTGCTGCTTTACCAACAACTAAGATAAGAGACTTGTTTGCTAAACTTCGCAATTTGTTGTGCGATCTACTGCTATGGGGAAAAATACTGTGTGCAAGAATCAAGTACTGAGTATTAGGAGGGTCATGTATTAAGTCTGGATGTGGGTCAATACGTTGCACTTATACATTGAGTTACACTAATTCTGAAGATAAACAGAAAAATAAAACCAATATAGATCTTTCTTACCCTTCCCCTCCCTTCTTCTTTGTCCCAAATCATCTCTTAAAAAAAAATAACTCCTGCCCCAAATTTTACACCCTTACCATTGGGAAACACAAGCTCAAATATATTTTCCTTTTCCCTTTCCATTTCTTTTCCCATTTACAACCCCCCTTCTCCCCCCTTTTTTTACTCTACATGTGAGAAATGAGGGTCTAATATCCTACTTGACTGGCAGACTCTTCCAAGCATAGCTTACTGGAATTGAAACATAATGAGAACAGATGCAGAGGCATAAATGTCCTCATTCTCTTGCAAGGGACACTGAAAGGTTCAAGATGAAAATATCAGTGAATTAGCTGTTTCAGTAGATGTCTAAGCTGTGTTCAAAGACCAGACTGACATTTTTGTATGGAAAAAAAAATGGCAGCAAGGTTAAAGACTGTCCTATTGCAAGTGTATCTTGAGCCTGAGGAAGTTCAGGTTTTTCTTATTATGATATCCCTGCTAGTTGTCCTCTCAAATGGGGTTTGAGGCTCCCAGCACAACAGAGAGAAATCACAAATCCTACAGAAAAAAAACCACCCAGTTTTTCATTCCTTTTCTTCTTTTTGGATAAAAATGCAGAGATCTTTCAATACCAAAAGGGAGCAGGGACACAGCATTATCTTTTGCTTTTGGGCACCTTTAGGGAAGGAAGAAAACAAATGCAAACTAAATGCCTAAACTAAATGAGAGTTAAACTTACCTTAGGGAAAAAGGGATTCAGAAGCTAGAAACAGTATTTGCTCTAAGCAGTCACGTGCTACCAGTAAGATTGTTTTGTCCTAGCCTCCCATAAGTCCTCTGTCCTTGAGTGCTCTCACAGGAGGGAAGGAGAAGAAATCAGACAAATAAGTAACATCTCCTGCCACTTAAGTCAGAAAACTTTTGCACAGCCAAGGTGAGGTGAAAGCACTGTTTAGAAAGCTTGCAATGTCATGTTGCTGTGAAGGGGAGTATCTGTTTGATTTATCTGTACTAAGTTATCATATATTCATGTAAGAATAGGTCAGATGGGCTCTGGGTGGGTGGCTCCTTTCTGGAGCAAGCTGTTGAGCCTGCTCAGCACAGCAGGACAGCCACGGGGCAGATGGGAGCTGGCTGCCTCAGAGGTGTTGGGAAGGCTTTCCCAGGAGATTGGGCAGGTTTAGCTGCTGGACAGTGAGTCACTGCAACTCAAACACAGAAACTGCAAGGACAGAGTGGGCAAGACAAGAGTTGGAGTTAAACCATTTCTGCGGGTTTTTTAGTTTGCTTGCTTGTTTTTTGTTTTTGTTTTCAGTCTTGTTTTTGTTTTTCAATCTGTTATCTGTTTAGCATATGTGTTTTTAAAAGCTGCTAGTTTTTATTCAAATGAAGTTCTGATTTTTTTTTCTGTCTTTTTCAAGTATCTCATTCAAAGAATAGGCAGAGCAACCTCAGCTGCAGCTAAATGGTATTCCTCTCACAGTAGCACTTTCCTGGAAATAGGTAGTTACTTTTTCCTTAAAAATATACTCTCCTTTGGCAGGAACAACAGAGTATTAGTGTACAATGAAGGTGAGAGCTAACAAACACTGCAGAACATGTAAGTATGCCTGCATACTTTAAAAATACCTGCTATTCGCTTAAATCCAGTTCATTGCAGGGGGGGAAGTTATTCTTATGGAGGAGTATTTTGAAAAAGACAGGGATAAGTCATTGCTCACAGCAATGTTTCAGCCTTTATCCAGAGAGTCAATGTGTGTGGGAGAGATCTGAGGCAAAGAAAACATCTCAAATTTCCCTCTACTTTGGTTGCAAAATTTTAGAAAGAGGCTGCCTAGATCCACCCTTAGCACGTCAGGAGCCCTGGGATGTCTGTATCTGCATAATGGGTTGTTTTATTAATTTTTCTCAGGGAAGTACTACAGAGCTGGATGAGGACGATATATTACACTGCTCCTTCTCATATGCCGGGCAGCCTCTCAGTTTAGAGACAGTCCCAGCGTCTTCCCTGAGGTCTTCAGAGGCCACAGAGCAGAGCTGCTGCAGAGCTGACACCTTCTGTGCGTGGCAGGGTTGAGTTTTGTGGAAAGAGGCTACTTCCCTTTATGCAGCAGAATGGACAATGCAGGCCAATAATAACATGCATCCATTGTACAGCATGAAAGAGGCTTCTCTGCAAAGAGTATTGTTTGTTTTCCTTTGTGTCTTCTCAGCTGCCAAAGGCAGACTTCTTCTGCCCCTGCTCTCTCATCACCAGCTCCCACTCAGTATGCCTTCTTAGCACGCTCTGTGATGGTGACACACACTCCATTGAACCCTGCTGGAGTCTGAAATTCCCCAGCGTGAGACAAATAAACAGCCTTTTTTTTTCTTTTTTTTCCTTTTTTGTCTAACTTCCCAAACTGACATGCTGTAAAATAAAATAAACAAGAATTTTGAAACCTACGTTGATCAACACTGGTGTGGTATGCAGAAAATATGTTGTGAAACAAATGCTTTGAATTAGGACAAATGCAAAGGCTTAGGGCTGATTAATAGCTACTGCAGTCAAAGACTTCTGAGATATTTTTTTTTAGTGCTGTGGGCCAGGATAGAATTTCAAACATATTAATTGGCAATAGTGTGTGCATGTTTGTTGCTGAACCACTAAGCAAAGGAAAGTAAGTCCTAGAACAAGCCAAGAAATACTTTTGGATACTCTGTCACAAAGAAATCAAAGCAAGAGTACTACTGTCAGCCTCTGGATTAATTGGTCTGTAGGAGTGGGTAACTTTGAAGATAGGGAGGAATGAAAGACTGATAGGCTAATGATAGATTTCACTTGCTAGTCATGCACCAATATTTGATTGATGGATTGATTCAGTCTGACTGATGAAAAGCTCTATCAGTCTTATGCTGCATCAAGATACAAACTTGTCCAATCAGGTAAAAATGTTCAACCGCACAAAATAATCAACCTAGAGGTGTATGGATACTATCTCTACAACAGCTGGGAGAATCCCTCACTGTACAAATAGTAATTTCCTCTTTGAGGCAGAGAATTTTTGTATATATATTTGAGAAACACAGATTTTTTTAAATCAAACTATCTATTAGGAATGGGCTGGACAGCTACCCTTTCTACCTCCTTCTTGGACTGGAAAACCACATGATGAAGACAGAGACAACAATAGAAAGTTGTTGAGCCTCTATTATCATCTCTTCACGCAAAGCTACTTGTAGGTGAGGAATTGGCTGCCACCCAGAAAAATAACCTGCCCTAATGAGCTGGTAACTAAGTAACTGACTATCTGACAAAGAAATCTGCCGATTACGAAGGAAAAGGTCTCCTGTCACCTCACTTATTGAGAAGTACTCTGCTACCACAATGGCTGCAGGAGTAAGATGGGATGCTAGGTGGTTAAGGAAAATCCATACAGGTCTATATGTAAGGGGAAAGGCAAGATCCTAAAAGCTTTAAAAGATTCAGATGAATGTTCAAGAATGGGGAGAAAACTCAGGTAAGTGCATATGCTTATTTCAGTATTTCCTTTGGCTCCATTTGTTTTCTCCTAAAGTATGGGCTAATAGCATAAAAGTTCTTTGAGAAGCTGTTTTGTTACACACGTCACAGTATCTATGAAGACATGAACTCTAAACCAGAGCCATTACAAAGCTGGTGAAAAATTATAAGATTAAGCAACTGGGTTACAGTGAGGGAGCAGCACTGATCCCACTTCCTCACTTTACTTTGTATGTGCCAAAAGACTGGGGCCAAACAGCCCAAATTGAAAGAGTACTGAAACATGTTTCAGTCAAGAGAAGAGCATGATTGTCCAATATGGTGAGACCCACCACTATGGACTTAGAAGTGTTTGCCAAGGGACAGTTATTAGGCCCCTTGTTTCCCTAATGTTGACGCCACCAGGGATTCTCTCCATCTGATTTTTCTCCAGTGTGGAGCAGAAGCAGATATTTAGATGTCCTCTGGAATTTCCTGACCTCTAATTCAGGGCAAGAGATCCATGCTGGGGAGGGAAAAATATGCCTGTGAAACTGCTCTGCAAGGCTGTCATGGCTGGAGAAATATCTTCAGTTCTGCCCACATGGTGCTGCTCGGTCTGGGAAGCTCTCTAACTGTCCACAGCTGTAAAAATCGTATCTTTTGTCTCCCCTGGTAGAAGAGAGTCCAGGAACAAAGCTACTGCCTGTTTCAAACCAAGGGTAGTGAGAGAGGCAGAAGTTAGTAAAGATACATCCAGAAATTGTATTGTTAAAGCTCCATCTCCTGGAGTCATGCGATTATGCAAAACATTCATAGTTTATTCTTTTAACACATCTACTTATCATGGTTGAAGAGACAAGTTGGAAGTGGGAACAGAAGGCTGTAAAGCACAAGGCAAGCAAAGGTAACCCTGGATTCATTGGCTCGTTGTTTTTCAGTCATGTGATTTGGGTAAGAGGGTAGATAGTTCAGGAATGCTTTTCTTCCGCAGTAGTGAGAGTTTCCTCTAGAGGACTTCTGTAGCAAGCACTAGCAGCAACTGTGATGATGTCTACAGTTCCCTTGCTACTGTGATACCATTTTGCTTCATACCAACACTGTGTGAATGATTAGGATGTTCGGAGATGTTCCAAAGCCAGCAGAGCGCTATGGCACAAGACCAAATTGTACCACATGAAACTGTTTCAAGTGCTGAGCAACTACTGCCTGAGAATCCACCTCGTCACTTCTGGTCCCTTCTGGAAACCAGAAGTCAAGGCCTTGTAAACCAAAACATGCTCCTGGAAAACCTCAGCCACGCAAGCATACAAGTCCAACCCCAGCAGTATGACCTTCTAACACGGGCCAGACCTTCTGGTTCTAAGTCCCAAGTGCCGCAGGTGCGTTTTGCATCAGTTAACACCACACCTGTCAGGGAAGTGGAAGACAACCTGCGACTACTCCAGAGCTTAAAAGACCACGTTGGGGCTCTGTAAGTAAGGACATCAAAGTGGTAATGAAATCATAAGTGGCACTTGAGGAAGGTACAATTTTATCATAACACCAGAGGTTTCTCGTATTCTCTGTTTTAACGGGTATGCACCATACAGCTGGCTCATGGCTGTTAGTTTCTTAAAGCTTTCCTTTATAAACAAATGACATGCTGCATTTTTTTTGTTGTGGAAACTGATTTTACTAGTTCTAATATTTTCTTTCAGGAACCTTTGGGCTGGTGCTGCAATTCCTAACTGGACTGATTTTTCCAGTAACAATTTGTAATCAAGATGCAAGAAATTTGAATCCTAATCAGTTCCACACACACACCTTTTCTCCACTGTTTCTGAAGTGTGATTGCAAATAAAATGTTTTGCTTTCTAAGCTATAAAAGCAGTTTTTAAAGTTCAAATATACTTAATCCATAAAACTAATTTATAGCTGTGCAAGTAGGAGAAACAAAGGTTACCAATTAATGGCCTGAGTTATTTAAAAATGACTGAGGTAGGCACTTTTCCTCCTGATTTTTGATGACTTTTCACATGCAAATGTTGGCCTACATTGCACATAAGCTTACAAAAAATAGACTCATGCAGATATGGAAATCCTTGCCCAGTACTGTAAAGAGAAATATAATGTTTACTCTGACTAAACTGTAATGCTGTGGTAGCATAAAGTACATCTGTATGCATGCGCATTACTCTAAGCACGTGAATGGCTGAGAAAGTCTTGAGAAAAATTCTGGGCCTAGTTAAGTAAATGCCAAAACTTCCCATTGACTTTGGATGAGGAACAGGTTTCCACTGCCTTATAATGTTTGATGACTGGCACTACCAACACTGAATAGACCACGAGCAGTTTTATTAAATCAGTAGTGTTATTTCAGCCACTTGAAGTGGTAGTTTGTTTCTTCTTACTTCTTTATACAGTTACTTTTCCCCTGTGATACCTATTAAATATATTGTTCGTTTAGGGGACCCAATTTAGTATGACACTTACATGCATGTCTAATACCAAAGCTCACTGAAGCCTATTTACTGAATAGCAGCCAACTGCATTTTTTTTTTAAATTAGGCACATACCTAAAATTTGGTTGGATAATGACCTTAACTATCATAACAGTGGTGGGGCATAGCAATGTGTTTATTTGATTATGTTTTCTTGATAGTTACTGAAATTTGTCTGAAAAGTCTGATTCTACTGACATGTTACAAAAGAATCATCTTGGGGAGCACACATTTTGTAAAAAGACTGTAAGGGAGGGCAGTGGAGGGAACTCTGCATCACCCATGCCCTTCCGCAGGTTGTTTATAGAAGCAGGATAGTTACACTGAAGAGTAGCTGATAATAACGCACACCATGAAATGGGAAAATTAATGCCTTCTAACAGGTTTTCCTAGATGTACTCAGGAACATCTGTGGCCCCAGAGAGTGGGTTAAGTCCTTCCTAAGCATGACATTTTATGTGTTTAATATTGAAGACTTTCGCCTCGATCTGGTTGATTTTATTCATACAAATTCTATTGGTTTATTAGGTACACTTAGCTCTAGATCACAGCCCAGAAAAGGGAGTGGGATAATGGGGTGAAGAACTACTGCTTATTCTCAGCTTTAAAGGAAGTCTTTAAGCCATTATTTTCAGGAAGGTGAAATTATCTGTTCTCCAAAAGGTTCAAGACAGAATAACTGAGCTTTTTTAATTGGTTGAAAATATATTTTTCTTTTTTTTTTTCATTTCTTTCCTTCCTTCCTTCCTTCCTTCCTTCCTTCCTTCCTTCCTTCCTTCCTTCCTTCCTTCCTTCCTTCCTTCCTTCCTTCCTTCCTTCCTTCCTTCCTTCCTTCCTTCCTTCCTTCCTTCCATCTTTTTCTTTTCTTTCTTTCTTTCTTTCTTTTCTTTCTTTCTTTCTTTCTTTCTTTCTTTCTTTCTTTCTTTCTTTCTTTCTTTCTTCTTCTTTCTTTCTTTCTTTCTTTCTTTCTTTCTTTCTTTCTTTCTTTCTTTCTTTCTTTCTTTCTTTCTTTCTTTCTTTCTTTCTTTCTTTCTTTCTTTCTTTCTTTCTTTCTTTCTTTCTTTCTTTCTTTCTTTCTTTCTTTCTTTCTTTCTTTCTTTCTTTTCTTTCTTTTCTTTCTTTCTTTTCTTTCTTTCTTCTTCTATTTCTTTCTTTCCTTCTTTCTTTCTTCCACAGGGTTTTCTTTTCTTCTACACCCTACTAAAAAAAACTCAAAATATTCTGGATGGACTGAAGCTGCACAAGGAGAATAATAGGCATAATAACTATCATACAGTTAGAGAGGAAAAGAGGCATGCTGGGTATATCTGTCTCCCTATAGATGCTGTTCCATTTTTATTCAAGTGGAAATTGCAAGAGCTGTGTAGATGGGTCCTCTGAAGATCTCTGAATCAAGCCAATTTTAATTAATCTTATCAATCATTTCAGAATAATCAAATTAATGAAAAAAATGTGGTTGACACTTTGATTCCAGCAGCAGCTACATTTTATCATATGAAAAAATGGCTTTTCCCTTTGTATTTTAAATGACTGAAATTTGAAAAATAGATTTGTTAACTTCATAAAGGGCAGTAAATGTTATTACAAAAGTGGTTGGTTAACTTGTCACTGTTCTGTTCTGAGGCTTGGAGTAACACTCGCAATGGGATTATTGATATAAATAGTGTCTTTTTAGGAGGAAGAAGGCAACATGTTCCTTTGCAGCGGTTCATTTGTTAAAACCTCAAGTAATCTTCACCCTTTCAAAAGATGGGATCTCCCTGAAAATAAAGGGTATATTAATGAGGGGCATATAACTCATCAAGCTTGGAGATATCACTCTTTAGTATATAACTATGGATTTTTGATGGAGTCAGGTGTATGATGAAGAGCCCGGGTAGCTGCATGGTACTCTGCAAAAGCAATGGGAGTACCTAGCCCATCTGCTAACTGCAATTTAATAGCTTGACTTCTGGCACATTGCTGGCAGAAAAAGTGACAAGCACTGCTTTATACACTGAGCAATGTGCACTCTACACTAGTTCCATTTTATTTAGATAGTAAACTCCTTGGGGCAAGGTATCTTTCTGTGCTGTGTTTGTCAAGTACTTTGCACAGTGGGGTTCTAGTTTGTGACTAGATGTTTTTACACTGCGCAGAAATACTCTGGCCAGCAGCACCTGAGCTCCTGCTAGGAGTGGAGGCAGACCAGCTACAGCAGCATAGTGCTGTGCCTGCATCACTGAAAAAGCACCAGCCTCTTGCATGTTTCTGACAAGCTCAGTGCTGTGCCATGCCAGTGTCACCATGCTGCTTTTGGGATCAACATTTTTAGAGCCTTGTGGCATGGAGCTGTGCCCCACAGATGTGCCAGCTTGGATCTCCACTAGCTCAGGCACCTTTGCACCATGGCTCATAGTCCAGGACAGAATGGCATTTAACCTCCAAGGCACTACAGTAACACTGCTAATAAATATAGACTTGCAGACACTTTTCTGTGTCTTGGACTCCAAGCAAGGCTGCATAAGTGGGTGCTTCTGCCAGACTCATTCAAACCATCCCAGATCTCCTGCCTGTTTGGGTCTTGGTTCCACCCTGTGCCTGATCCTGCTTCTGTGCACCAGAATTTCACCACACTAGCTCACCTATCTGATTTTTTTTAACTAGATTATGGTGTTCTCTTGATTGTAGGCCTGCGTATTCTGTGTTTTACATGGTGTTGTTCAAATCGGTTTCAGTGGGCTTGAAGCTTTTTAGAATTTGTTTCTATAGCAATTTGCTCCATTTTTTTTTGGTGCTTTAAGATCTACAGTGGTCGTAGGAATTCAGTGATGTCCTGCAGGTCCATCAAGTGCTGACTCTCCTCTCTGACCTTGTGTTTCAGGGTTGACCTGCATGTTTTCAGTGGCACATCCTGGATTTCAATTCTCTGTCACCACAGTGAGGGTGCTTCCATCTGAGCATTTCACCAGAGAGCAATGTATCATGATGCCATAAAGTATCACTCCGCTCTGAGCCCTTGGGCAGCGAGATTGCGGTGCACTGTGTGGGGAAAGGATCTTCCTCCTCTGCTTCATCCCCTACCCATCCGCTCCTGCTGGAGTCAGGACCTATCCCTGGGGTAAATCACCATATGCACTATTACACACACTGCAGTAGTACAAGTTTCCACAGAGCTTTCAGCACATTCTCCCCTTCTCTTAGTTGTATAATTCAGATTTCTTCCACAGAGTGAAATGTTGCACATTGTCAATACGGGGGAAGAATTTCAAAGGGATACTCAGAGGGTTAAACACCACTGACTTTTATCGTAACAGGGTATATCACAGGCCTGATCTTTAAAAGCACTGAAGTCATCCAAGATATTAGCGCATAGAGCTGTAATATGTCATCATGGATCACCTGTTTCTCTGCTGAGCTTTTTTGTCTGGACCCTGCAACTTGCCCTTGGTTTGGGAACATCTGGCAGCTTGGGCAATGCAGTAGTGACAGGTGACAGTGCAGTGTCTTTCTTGATTCTAAGTGCTGATGCCAATATTATCATGTTCTAATACTACCGCAACACTCTCAGCATTAGTCTTGTGTCCCACTCTTTTTCTGGACTTAATGTGTTGCCATCTCTGGTTCTGACCATTCACATTATCTTTACATGTCTTCCCTTAGAGCTGGGAGGCTGCTACCTGCACTTCTCCCCAGTAAGAAAAGGAGAAGGGAGAGGCTGGAGAAAGGCACATGCCCCTTCTCTCTGCATGGCTCTGCAGACATGCCAATTATGAGCTGTCAACAGGCTGAAGAAAGAGAGTGGGAGATGGAAAAGGGCCAAGCTAGGGAGAGAAGTCCTGTGTCACAAGTGACTTGTGTGGACAGGAGGGTCCAAGTACCTCTGGTAACACCTTGCTAACATCCTATACAGTGATAGATGCATGAACTCGGTATCTAAGTTGAACTCCTTTTTTTCTAAAGACCTCTAATATAGCTTAGAAACACAGTGTCCACACAAATATCAAGTAAAAGTAAAATAAATATTTTTACCATTTCCAGTCAACCTAATTGAATGTGAAGGCTGTGTATAGAACTGCAATTCTGTCCAGAGGCTGCTTGTCAAGTCATGTTTTTATTGTAATTACCTGATTTGTTCAGCTTTAATCGTATTTACTTTTGAAGGTCAGCTGTCCTGCTCTGAAATGGTTAGTGAAGGCTGTGAGAATACGCAACACCCATAGGGAGAAAAGCAAAGAGCACATAAGCTCTTTTCATTTGGACTTCACAGTAGAAAAGGTAGTATTTTCCTTCACTTCTTAGTAGCCCATATTTCTTCATCAATACTATTTATTATTTGTTCCATAATAACTCTTAGAAGTGATGCTTGTGACTGGGCTCCAGTGCACACTGTGATGTGTATGTCCATGATCAGCATCAACCCATACCTCAGAGACCTTGTAAAGAAGCAAAACAAAGCACAAAAAAACCAGTGTCATTCTCTTCATACCACTGATGTATCAGCAAAGGCACATAATTTTTAGCCTTGCAACTCCATTTAACATGAAAATCACAGAGTTGTCAATTCTCCCCACATCACAGGAGTGCGTAGGTGAACAAATCATGTTCAGTCCTCCTGTCCTAGTGAGACATGTAGAGAAAAATGCTGAGTCTCTCTGCCCCAAAATCATTTCTATAGGCTGGAAGATCAGAAAGCCTTAAAAGCTTAGAACCAAGTAAATATACAGGATCGGTTTCCAAAGTTGCTCCAAGATTTATTTCATTTATTTACAGTTTGATAATGTCATGAAGTTACCTGTCTGAAAAAACATTTGTTTTTTGACGAAGAAAATAAACCTGTTTCCCTGGGAAGATGAGAGGTATTAGTATTATGTCTCCACCGCAAAAATAGTTTCAGGTTTAGAGCCAAACTTTGAGGCTCAAACCATTGGCATTTGGATGACCTGCAAGGCAGACCTTTATGATTCAACTTCCACATGTTAGGAAGGAAAAAGAGCAGCTTCAATCTTTCTTTTTAAAACAAAACTTAAAAAAAAAAAAAAGCCCAGCTCATTATTTTCTTTGTCAGCAGTCCTCAGTTCAGTTTCTCAGTTTAGTCCTCAGTTTAGTTTCTAAACTTTGGGCATGCCATGGAAGACCACAACTGCAAGGAGAGCTCAGTGGCACCCAACTCATGGGTTTTCCCATGCAACAGCCATTTTGTGTGCAGACTGCTGATTAACTGTGCTACAGTGTAAATCCATCAGGGGAAAATCCCCAAATAACAAAATAACCTAACATATAAAAAAAGAACTAGACTTTTAAATACACTTAATTATTTTTAAAGTTCTTGTGTTCCTTACAGTTTGAAAGGAACGTTAATATATTCATAAGCACTAACCTTAAGTCAGTGCTGCGTGCTCAAGCATAAATGCTTTTATCAGTGGATCTACTGCAATTCTCAGAAAAGGGAAAGTTGCTGAGTACTAACGTTGCTGGCAGCTTCTTGTTGAATATGAGCACTTTGCTGGAGCTCACCTAAAGGGAAAGGCTTTTGTAACTCTTTTCTCAACTTCATCTTCTGGACTACCCTTTCCTATATCCTAACCACATTGAAGAGCTGCTTTTAAGTTAGAATGCCTAAAAAAGTTAGATTTCTATATTAAATTTATCTTTAAGGTCTGAGCACAATAATTTTCCCAAGCAAATAATCTCTACCACTTTGGTTTTGTAGTGGGCTTTTTTTGCTTCCAAAGTATGTTGGATTAGAATAAAATTTCTAGCCAGCCATTCAGCTCATGTAGCTGGACACCGCTACTCAGTAGTATAGTGGGAAACAAGGAACTGGAATAACTCACCCATTTGTTCTTCAAGCCTGAGTTATTCTGCTAACTGGACTATCGAGCTGCTTACAAACCCCCCTCGCTTACTGGCATTTTATCATCAGCCCAAGGTATACAGGAGGATAGTATCAGTAGGTGATTCCATAATAAAGAGAGCTAACCTCTAGGAATAGGGCTTTTTTCTTTCACCACTATGAGACAGTAAAGCTGGAACTACACTTAAAGAAAAAGGTTTTCTAATTACAACTGAGGTAATTATTTTTTCAGTAAAATCCCTTTCCTACATTTGACCTGTATCCAGTAATATTTCAAATAGTGAAAGCGCTGCCAACACTCCACTTTCTGACAGACGTAATTTCATCCCAAAATCTGACCTGATTCTACACTTTTACATGTGAATAAAGAGGGGTTTTCTTCATGTTAACTGCTCCACAGTTCATCTCTCTTCAGCAATAACTGCTTTTTTAGAAAAGATACTGTGCAATGATAGGCTCACATATGAGATTATGGGGTTAAATTAGGCAAGCTCTTAAACAAAATAATTCTACTGTAGAGAGTTCCACACTTTGTTATCTTCCTTTCAAATTGTGATCTTATATTCTTTTTTCAAACCTGGAACTCTTACTCTTTGTTACATTGTATGGTTAATAATTTCAGATTGTACCATATCTCCTCCCTCACCTAGAAAGCTTTTGTTCACTGCTTCATCACTATCTGCATGTAGAGACAGGCAGCTGTAGTCTGTAGGATACAGTAATAATATCACATTAGATAATATCACCAAATCAGCTACATGCCACAAACACATCTGAAATTTTCCATGCTTCAGTACTATTAGGAGGCTAGGTAATAGTATTAAGAAACCCTTCGTCGTTACAATGGGATCTAGTTATGCCAAGAAAAAAATGCCTTGCACGGAGAACTTAACAAATTAAATATAAAACAAGGGACCAGAAGGGATTAAAAAAGTGGGAGCAGAAATGGCAACATGAAATTAGGCCAAAAAAAATAAAAAGCTAATTAAGTACATAGTCATACTGTTGATCACTTCAGAAGGCAGGATTTCACCAAACCCTGACTTTGATAGGTCCAGGATTTCTGCCAGAAACTTCCCTGACTTGACTTTTGAGACGGTTGTTTTCCTTAGCATTTGTGTGGCATATGGGATGGGGAGAGGTGGAGCGTCTTTTAAAAGCAAGGGGTAAGCAGTGGCTAATGATCCAGCCATTTCACTTCCCAGCTTATATTTTTAAGAGGCTCTTACCAATCATGGCCGTATTTTTTAAAAGTGTGAGCTAACTGCTTTGCATAAAATAAGAACAGAATGAATCAGAATGCAAATTCATAGGAAGTTCACAAGAGCAGAAATTTTGGGGACCTTAAGTCATCTATTTACTGAGTGCAAAGTCAGACAGGCCACTAGAAATCTGGGCTTCGTTTCTTACACATCCTAGACACTTGCCATCCACATGCATCATGCTGCATCAAGTTCAGTTACTTGTGCTTGATGAAAGTACATCTTCAAAAAGACATAACGTCTTGATTTGAAGATCCCTCAACACGGTGCTTTGTTGTGGCAATTTATCCCTCCCCACCATTACTGTTAAAGGTGTGCACCTTCTTTTCTACCTGATTGTGTCTAGTTTCAGCCTTTAACCATGGTTATGCTTTCCTTCCCTCTTAATTAGAACTTCAGTATGAAACATTTCTCTACCACCTGTGATCAGCTAAAGAGATTGTTCTCACTAAATCCCTCACTTCTGCTCTCAGGTAATTTTTGTGGTTCTTTCTGCACTTTTTCCAATATTTCAGCATCCTTTTTTTAATAAAAATGCATGGCCATGAGAGCTCTAGGTGTCTCTACACCCATTTGCCAAGGCCATATGTATATGTGAGATCACTTTCCCATTCTCGTTCACTGTTCCCATCACTTACACAAGGATGGCAGGAGTTCCTTCAGCCTTTCAGTTGTTCTGGAAGTTTTCTGAGTGCTCGGTTTCAGTTGCATTGTTTCCAGGCTATGGGCTTCCCCTACTCTCACCCTTGTCTCATCATGGGCTATATTTTTAGTCTTAGATAAGACATATTAGCTGTGTTCAAAACAGTTCATTTGAATAAGCCCAGCTACAAGTGATCCAGATCACTTTGTGTGCTTGCCTCCACAATGTGTTGGTCACCTAGAACCTACCACAGCTGCAATTCATTATTTCCCAATCCCTGGTTCCCAGAAGTGAAAATGCTGAACAATACTGGCCCGGCATTGATCCTTATGGTAACCTCCCACCACTAGGACACAACTGCTCAGCTGCAGCTCAGCATTGACCGTTGACCACTGATGACTGCAATTTTGAGAGCTGTCATTTGGCCGATTTTTAATCCATTTAACATGTTCTTTATTGATGTTGTGTAGCATCGACTCTGTAATCAGGATATTATGCACCACTGATTCAAAGGTCTTGCAAAAGTCCACTACATTTACAGAACATCCTGTCAATCAAACCTTAAAACTGAGCAGTGAAATAATTATTTCTCCCCCAAATTTAAAAGACGCTTATTTTCTAGGAGCTGGTTTTGCTATTCCATTAGCAATGAAGAAGGCTGGTAATATCATCTTAATCAAACAGAAGGATATCATTCCTCTTAACTCCAAATGCAGGGACGCAAGCATTTACTGAACATTTATGTCCTTTTTGCATCCTGGTGGATATACTGCCACCTCCCATCTACTATGTTTTGTTGTCTGCTTGGTGGGAGAAACCCTCTCAACATTGCCAGACATGCTTTTTTTTCTGATGTTTTTAGCCATCAAGCTTCTATTTTTGTGACTTCTATTTTAGATCATCAAATATCTATTTGTCCTTTATTCTAACATATGTTTGCCTTATTTGTAATGACAAATTTAGATGAATACAGTTTTTCTTCCTTCTCTTGCATCAAATCATGATTTCTGGCTATGGATTTTTTTCAGAGAATGCCAAATTTTCATTCATATGTTTCTTTCTAGATTTTGTTTAGGATTTTAACAGCTTTTTTCTCCTTTGAATCACAGTGTATTTGAACACATAATTATTATCAATCAATGTGAGAGTTAGTGGCATGATAAACCAAATCTCTTCCAGTCATCTCTTACTACTCTTGTTACCTGATTGCCTGAATATTGATAAAATTGGTACATCAGGAGACCCTAAAAAGATGGAGCATGTAGTTAAAATGACAGTCCCACAGAAGACAGTCATTGAGGATGTATAAAAGGAAAAAGAGCAAATATGTGTGAACTGGGCAAGGGACACAGAGGAATTAACAGAACTGCAGGCCATTGTGGCCGTCGCTTGCTGCTCTGAAAAGGGAACTTCTAAGGTTTGTAGGCTCATTCCCAGATTCTGCTCTTACCTTTGTAAATGGCTATTCTCGACACAATTTCCTTCAGAAAAGTGATTTTTTTTTTCCTTATTTGCATTAAAGCTGAGCCTTCAGATCATAATGAGCCTCAATTCACAATGAATTTCCTAGATCTGACTTTGTCATGTCTAGTTTTTTTCTGAAAATCCCATTCACGTGACTTATCCCAACTAAGACTATACACATAAATGAGCTCTTCTTGAAGCCTTCATTCCTGCTAGAACCATTTGTGTCATTCTGCCCATCAGAGATGCAGTCCCCTGCCCCAAGCTTGTAATTCCTCTGCAAATGGGACAATCATTACTTTTCCTTAAATTATTAATAAACCTAATGTCTGTTTTGATTTCATTTTCTAGTACTCTTTGTGGTCATCTGTGTTAGCGTACTAAAGAGAAAAAGCAAAAGCAAACATGCTACCTTATCCCTTTCTGGAGTACAAATCACTTTTAGAATATTTTTTTCACATTTACGTGTCCAGTAAGCATGTGTGTCAATTAAACACAGTGGACGTCCCATCAAGTCAAAACTTTTTTTCCTCCTAATCAAATGCTTTAAAATCAGCTAAGCAAACATACAGTTGGCACTAGTCTCACGTCTTGATTTCTCGTGCCCCTTCTAGGTCTGACCAGTATATGTCTGGCAGATGTTTGTAGTTCTATTAATCTTTTGCCTTCACTAACTTTTCTTTTGTCTGTGACAACTGAAGGAATTCTTGTGCACTCCTCCTAGCTGACTTCCTGTGGTACCAGAAGGTGGAATGATCCTATGTAATAATCCCATTTCATCACATATAATATAACTATGCTTTGTACTGAGGCTACCCTATACTCCATGTAATCAAATCGGGTTCAATGATCCTTAGACAATCTCTGGTAGTTCCAGTCAGAAAAGAATTAATTTTTATGTAATAATGAATTCTATTAGGTCTATATATTTGAATTATAGTTAAAAACAAAATCATTTTGAAATATTTGTAATGAACATCCCTTGACTACAGTGGGACCAAGATTTTTTTCTCTGACCAACTTTTTTGTTTCCATTTGGAAATGCTGAAGAATGGATAATCCATCAGTACTGTCTACACAGTTCAAGAACTATTGTCAGGACATATAAAAAATGTCTGAAATGTGAAGGCCTGACACAATGCACATTCATGTCAATAACAGCGCATTTTTCTACAGAAGTCATGGACTTTGGATCAGATTTCATCACAAAGGAAATGATAAAATGCTTGAGAACTCAACTCCTGTTCTGTTAAATTAAATGAAATTGCTCTAGATCAAAGGAAAGCCCAAATAGTTAGTATGGAGAAACAATAGGATCGTGCATTCTTAAAGAAAATGGAAAATAGTAATCATATTCAGAAGAAAAATGCAATAAAGAAAACAATTTGACGTAATATTCTGTTGGCAAAAAAAGATATCTCATTTTCAATTTAATATTAAAAAATTGCTCACATTAATTCTCCTCAGTTTTTCAATATACATGTATGAGCTGCAGATTGAGCTGTGCAATTCATCATAAGTGTTATTTGCCAATATAATGTCCAGACTACTGACTCTGACAAGAGGGAACAACTTACTTGATACTTTACATCCTTCATATTCTCAGTTCCTTACTCCCCATTTATGTCACAGTGTAGTAGTGTTATTTAGTTAATTTAAAAAAAGAAAAAATTAAAAGGTATGTAAAACTGTTCATAGTGCCTGCCAGTGTCTTTTATAAGTAGCGGCAAGAGTATCTGATGTCCAAAGTGAGGGATTAGCATAGACTTGAAGTAATGTAAATAAGTGTTACACTGTGGATAAATGTCAGTCCATGAAATATTTATGCTATTTGTTTTTCAACAGTTAATTTCATTTCTTTATTCAAGCAGTTCAGTTCTTAGTATTGTGTAGATTGAGAGGTCAGAAAAATTGAAATATCCCTTTAAAACAGATTAAACAAAAGTCAGCAGTGATTCAGGTAGACCTGGTCCTCTGCCCAAATGGAAGAACACGGACAAAATGATCTCTTCATCAACTACAGCTGTCCAGGATGTCTTTTATCCTCAGTTTTTCATGTAGGAACCAGATTCCCATAATCCTATCTCAAGTCCTGACTCTGCTGTCTGTATACTTGTAGATTTTGGGAAAAACTTGAACAGAACATGTATATTAAAAGCCCACTCTGCAGAGTGCGAAGACACAGTTTCACTGAGGCTCCTGCACGTTGCCATAACACAAACATGTATTATCTTTCATAATAGTAATAGAAGACTCAACAGACCACAATGGAAGAAAGAACTGCTTGTTTTCTTTTGGAGTTTCACTGTGTATTTGCTCTTCCACAGCATGGCTGCCTTATACATGTCCTCCCTGTGTGTCGTTTAGGTTATCACAATCACTCACATTGATGGAAATTTGGCTGTGATGCTGTAGGTGAACACAAGAAATACTTTTTCTTAACTACTTTAATTAAATGGGAAAGATATTCAGGGTTAAGGTTTTGTTGTGGAATAACGTACATCGAGATTTGAGGCTCCACAGAATGCAAGATAAGTTTAGGGTTGGGCTTGAGGTTGTTTTTTCCCACTTTAGTGCAGTGTCTGGTTGGTAGAACCACAATGTGAACTTAGCCCTCCCATATCACAGGCTATACTGTAGCAACCCAAATATTGGCCTGTTGCAGTAAGTAACACAAATGTAGCACGTAACTGGGCTACAAAAATCTGTTCAGTCAAGAAGGAAGACACATTCTAGACAGAGGCGAAAAAGGCAGTTTCATAGGGCACCAGGCTGCAACAGCCATAGCGAAATGCCACAGGCCCCACTGCCTATTTTCACCTGTGCCTTGTGAAGACACAACTGTCACTGAGAAGCATCAGACGAATTTATAGACGGGGACCGTGATCTGATCCATCCACCTGCTTCTCTCACCCAGGTCCATGTTTTCCTTTCTTACAGACCCAGTGATTGTTCCTACCCCTCACTTCTGGATCAGTAAAACTGATTTTCTGCCTACTCTACTGAGAAGCCTTGAGCTGGCTCTGCCACCAGCTTAGCTCTTGCCACTTCAAAACCATTATGAATAGATAGGCATACAACCCAGGCTACAGCCTGAATAGCAATTTGCCTCGTTTATTCTTTTTTTAGAAATAAATATTGAAGAGATTTTTTTTTCTGTCTCTGTTCATACCATATACTAGTCTCTCATACACAAAGCAATTCACTGGAAATAGAATTCGTCTCTTTTTTTTTTTTTTAACTACTTTCATTCTTTGCATTAATCAGAAGTTAATCAGAATAAATGGGAGTGTTCCAAGTTCCCAGAATAGCCCCAGAAAGCATTCAGTAAGCAGGAGCTACGCTTGCACTCTTCCCTGAAAGGTCGCCACTGCACGGGAGCTTTTCCTTCTGCTAACTTTTTTTTTTTTTTAAACCAGCTTGCTTCTGAGGTCATCTTAGGCAGCCAACACTATGTGAAAGAAGAATGAGAAGCTCAAAATCACCATAATACCAAAATAGGCCAATTTTCACATTACGTAACTAAGTGGGAAAGGAAGGAAAGGAAGATAGCATTGGATGAAATTAATGTAGCTGCAGCCCAGTGTAGTCAGAGTAATTTGCCTGCCCTCATCTTGAGTATGATCTAAAAGGGAGAGGGTGTTTTATTTTTCTAATGGCTCCAGCTGCAAGTAATTGTGAAGGAGCTAAGTAGAATCAGCAATGATGGTCTAGGAAAGAAGTAAATGTTGTTTGTTTCTTTCTGGGAGGAAATGAAATAGCCAAATGTTTCAGAATTTAAGATGGTCAGACTCCATAAAAACAGTACTTTTACCACAGATTTGCTAGGATGCCATAAACCAAAGGGCCAGTTCTCCACGTGACTACTGAAGGGGCGTATACAGAAAGATTAACTTAAGCCTCAGCATAACCGACCACCTCCAGCATCCCCCAGTTCAGTGGGAAAAGACATCTTCTTCAGAGGGTGATTCAAAACAGGGGTTTTATCTGCCTGCTGTGATCACATCCTTGGGCACCCCATGTCTCTTCTCTTCTGGCATTTCCCCCACTAGGTTATCCCTGGTGACTATCGCTCCCTCTTCAACTTCAACTGCTGCAGAAATGAATCGTGATGAACCTCACATAAACCTTACAGTTTATGAATAAAACAACTCCTCATTTTTAAAAAGGACAAATAATAAAACCAAGTAGGAACTAAACACAACAGCCATCAGGGCCCCAGCTGAGAAACAAAACCATCTCCTAGTCAAATGTGCAAGCCTGTAAAGGGCTGAAATATCCTGCTTTTCTAACAGAGATCCCTGGCTGTTCAGGCAACGGGTCTCTTGTATGTCATTTCCTCATACCTACCTTCTGATCCACAAACTAGGCAATTATCTCCCACATTGCCTGCAGTGTACAAGTACACTTACCCAGCCCTCCACAACACAAAAGCAGGGGGTTAGGTGAGAGGGGAAAGGGGAGGAGTTGGTTAACTCTCTCCAGTAGCTGTAGGACACTGCTCCTTTTACCCCTCCAACTTAAATAATTTCAGCCTGCATGGAGTGATTTACTGCACCAACCAATCCTTAAGGACCACAGTAATCACATTGCTCTTTAGCAACATGGAACTGTCACCATTCCTCCACTGTCTTGAAGTACAGGACTAGCTAAAGCCATGAATGCCAGAGAGCGTTTAAGGCTGTGAAACTCCTCATGGTGCAATATTAGGTGCCTAACTCTCAGTTAAGTACATAAATGTCTCTTTTCCTCCCTCAGCACACCAGTCACCTTGAACATTTCTTGTCGATTGTCCCTTGTTGCAAGGCAATGATGTGACTTTCAGAACAAATAATCCCACCGACTGCAACAGGACCGTTCAACTACTCGTATTCATTTTGCAGATACGGGCTTCTTGGCTTGGCCAAACCCCAATATGATAGAGCTGTCAAATGGTGTAGAGCCACGACTTACTTTCTAAAGTGAAAAACAAGAGACAGAATGGGAGAGAAAGGAATGATAATGACAGACTAATTTCCTATCAAAGAAGAGAGATTATAAAGGGTAATGTTTCTTGGACCTTTGCAAATGCACCACTTTGCAGAAGTCTGAATGTAAACTGATATGAGGAAACACAAACTATTACAGAAAGTTGTGCTGTTTGGCCTGCTCATTCAGTGGGCTCACATTTTGTTCTTTAAGGGGAGAAATTTGGTGGTTTGCCTTGGAGATTAATCATTTTACTCTACAGTTTGAAAACTACAAATAATGTCACAAAATACTCTTATCTGTGTTTTGTAAATATTAGACTGCTTGTCCTCGGAGCACGTGTGATTTCTCCCAACTATTCTGCACATGTTAACGCTTCTTAGAAGGAAGTATAGTTTGTTGACTTTCAGCACTGCTGACAGTTTAAATATCATCCTGCAATAGCACTCATCAGTATGGTTATCTTCTCTCTTTGCCCACTTTAATCAATAATAATTCAGGTAAATAAGTCATGCATCACTTGGGTATAACCACATTGAAACTAAATGTGGAGAAAAATGTAACTTATTCAACTGGAATATGTTATGGGTAACTCTAGTTTTTATAATCATGTTCTATCCAGTGGGTAAATCAACTTTTCTCCAAATTATACCTTATTGACAACAGTGCATTGTCAACAGGTTGTTCTGCAGTGTTGCTGAGATAAACAGCATTAATTTTGTTGTACCAAATTCAATATCCAAATATGACAAATGCAATAAATGGCCAAACAATTTGCAGATGTTTTATTCTATGAATTGCAACTCTGTGTGTGAATTGTCAACTACTGGAACGTTTTTTTTCTTTCCTATACTACCTGTTGGAAATATTCTGATGTTTTAAAAATTGTTCTTAGTCTGCCATTTTCTCAAGATTAGTTCATTGTAAATGAACTAAATTAGAACAGATTTTGTTGGATTTTGACTCATATTTTGACTCATATTTCATGGTTCTGTGCAGTAACAGGCTGATCTTAAATTTAGTTATGGTTTATGATTTTTATTATCAGAAATGCAGATTTCACTTTTTTTGCAAATTACCTGAACCTTAAAATCTTTCAGTTGGGCAAACATTCCTGCCAATAAATCATTCACTAGAATAATCAGATAAAGTGTACATGAAATATGTATGAACAGAGTTGAAATTAGTTTATTTAAGAGCTGGAATGAGTATTTGAAGACAGGTTTCTGAAGCATTCATCCAGCACTACCGAAAAAGGCATAATTATTGAAGAAAAAGAAATGACACCTGATAAGTGTAGGGCTGACAGCACACTGAAAGAAAACTATAGAAGATATTACTGGGATGGCAAAACTCTTCATGGAAAAAACCCCCACCAAACAATTAATTCATTGCATATCCCATGCTGAGAATGTTCCTACTTGTCTGGGCAGACACAAACTTGTGCTTTTAAAAGTGGAGTTAAAATCGGAAGGAAAATCGCATGGTAGAATCGTCATAAATGCCAGTAATTCAAAATGGGGAGATGGAAGATTGTTTGATAGAATTGTGAATTACCAGGGTGTGTTCCAAAGCAGATTTATTCAGTCATTGGTTCTTTATACTCTACAGCAGTGCTGATTTCACATTCAACTTGTTTGCTCTTGTCTCTGGAAGAAAAAAAAAAGAAGACTGTTTTATATATTTATATTATTTATATATTTCCACCCTGGATTTGTCATATTCCTTCTTAAAAAAAAAAACCAACTGGTGAGTTTGTGAGGCTTCAAAGCATTTTACAGACATTAACAAAACTAGTTAAATTTCACAACACTCCTTTCAGGCAGAAAATTAAGTATTAAAATTCCCGTTTGTTGGACAAGGAAAATTAGGGACAAAGGTTAAGTGATTTACTGAGGCCACAGGAAACAGCAGAAGCAGTGGAGTAAGGAGTTCTTCCAACCCGTTCCTGTGGCTGGTGACATACTGGGGTGCACGACAAAGTTGTAGAATTTCACACTTTTCATCCATAAGTCTAGCTTTTTACTCCTTCCCCTTTTCACCCAGATAAAAAACATTTTAATTGAGGCATTATTCCATATAATGTACCAGGATTTCTATTTCCATCATCACTTTACTTCAAACAAACTGATTTATTACTCTCTTGTTTAAAAGGCTACGCTATCTTATAGGCAAGCTAGTCTTCCTCTCAGGAATATAAAGTGCCAGTAGATACTGGAAACATGGCAACTACTGAAGTGTCCAAGAGCCACACTAACACAGACCACAAACGATGGCTCCACAGCTCCTTTGGAGCCTTTGGAATAATTCAGGCCAAGGCATAAGTCAAACCAAATGGCATTTTTCACATGTAAAATGTCATTCCATTGAAAACAGCTTCTGAAACAAAATTAGTTTGAGATTTTTTTTCCAAGTATTTTAGACTGAAAATTTGTATATCAGATTAAATCTTTTTCTGACTGAAATGTTTACTTATGGATTTAAAAGAACAATCTTAATAATATATTAAATCAGATTCCCCCCCCACCCCCTTCCTTCCTCTTATCTTTGCCAGGTTAGCAATAAAATGGATAAGGCCTGGATATATTTCTGTTACTATGATCTTCACCTGACTTCCTCCTCTTCCTTTTATGTGTTCCTCCATTCAATTTTCAAATCTTCCTTGACTTTGAAAGACAGAAAGGAAAAGTTAAATAGTGTGAATATGCTACCATATATTCTGAAACACTGAGAAAATGGTGAAAAAATGACAAAGGTGGAGGGAAGAAAAAAAGCTGACATTTCATAAATTAGAGAATGTTTTGAGTCAAAGTGACTTGGAACAAAAATTTCTCTTCCAAGTACATTTGAAATTATTTTTTTTTCTTGTATTGAAAATTCCCCTTGAAACTTCTTTGAATGGGAGAAGGTGAAGGATATTTTGGGCAGCCTTTTCCATAGAGAAACCTGAGATTTTAGGTGAATGGGAGAAGCTTCACAACACCTTTTAGGGCACTTTTAGTATGTCCACTAACGATCATTTTCATTTCTCTGCATTCAGCTAGTTTAGTTTGTTTATGTACGGCACATCCAGAAAAGGCAGTTGTCAAGAAGTTAATTGTCCTGTAGTCTTTATATAAACTTGCTCTAACAGGCCAAGCTTACTTGAAAAATTTCCCTTCCATTTCTGCAAGCATCTTTAAAATACACAGTTTGTGTGAGCAGCGTGCTGTTAGATGGTTAAGGCTGCGTATAAGAAGTCTTTTCTTAGCAGGAGCTGGAGACAGACCATAACGTCTTAACTGGATGTGACTTGCACCAAGACACCTGAACCATTCTGTGAGGCAGCGCTACGTGACAAAGCACAGCAAATGTGGGACTATACTGAGAGGAGCTTGTAACAGACACCCTGGCAATCCCCAGAACCTCAGCTGGGCTTGCACACCTTTCAGTAGTGGTCAGGGTTGCCCTAACGCAGGTGGGGACTTGTCGGGGCCTGATTCTCTGAGACTGTCTCATAGGGTGCATAGCCCCTCAGTTGCTTCTCCCATAGCTTCTAAGAGGTCCTGAATGCCACTCACAATGTATCTTTGGTTTGTACTAGATATATGCAGATCTATTAAAAATTATGCAAATTAAAAATATTGACCAGGAGAAATGTTTTTGTTTCACAGGAAATTCCATTTTATTTCAGTTTATTTGAAAAGTGTATTTCTTTAATATGTTGTCACAGCAAACTGGACATAAAGCTTTCTGTACTTGATGAAGCTTCCCTGCCATGTGATTCACAACAATGTATTTTAAATAACAGCAAATTCCCTGAAAAAGTTGATTAATTTAAATTATACCACCAACAGCAGAACTACCTGAAGCTTACATGAAGCACTTGCTAACGCATGTGTTGGTTTAATCCAAAGATGTAGGTTAGTTTTAAATGGCAATTGGAACAACTTGCAATATGTGCCAGAAAAATGCAGCAGGCTTCCATCTGTACTTTGCTTCAATCTGACACTATTAAACGGCCATTTGTGTGACCACCCGGACCCATCCAGAACTCCCACTGGCTTTCAAGATTGACAGTAATTCCAGGGAGAAGCTTATGAATCAGGGCAAATCCTCTAAGGCATGTAAACTCCTTTTTCAATAGTGCCTCAAGCATTTAGGCACAGATCTTGGAAGGGATCTTAGCAGTAACAAATTTTCTAAAGAACACGACCCCAGTGCCTAAGTTGCCCGATCTTTGAAATAACCTACCCTGCCAGGGTTGTTAAGAGTCTACATGATACTCAGGCTTAAAGTGCTTTGAGATCCACAGGCAGAGTGTGTCATATGAGTATAAACCACAAAGATATATTTCCTTGACAGATGCCAAAGCATGCTAAAATCCTGACTCAGGACTCTACTAAGAAGAGCTTATAACTTATAGAAAATGGACAGCGATTGCAACAGTAAGGCTGTGTTTTGTTTTGTTGTTTGTTTTCTTCTTTTTTGTAAGTAGAATGTTATAGATGATGGCCTTCCCTTGAGCTGCTTTGTGTCTTTATAGTTAAAAATCCAGCCTAACTCAGGATGGGGAAATTATTATTCCCAGGGCACCACAGGGTTAGTGTGGTCATTCAAGAGCAGTGACGGTGCTGCCCAAGCTTTAAAGCAGTCTCTCGGTTGTTCACACTCGCACTAGACCACTTACTAGCGAGTTCTATAATTGAAGGTCTCTAAAAAAAGTCTTATATGGTTTTGACCTGCCCCAAATGCATCTCAAGGGCAGAGTTGCTATGCTTTAACTAAACATTTCACTTATGAATGCCTCTGCTGTTATCTAAGTTGTTGAGATCATGTTGAGGAGGGAACCCAGGGGAACAAAGTGAGAAGAGAACAAGAATGTGGAAATAATGGTGAGAGATAAAAAGAGTATTAAAACAGAACTGAGAAATCGAATGGCAAGAGATGAAGAGGGATAAAGCATGCCTCGAAAGGGGAAAGTCACACAAGGCACGAAGAGGGAGGTTATTTTGGAAAATGCATTGAACCCACCTCCATTTCTATTTACAAGCTGATTCAGCAGTGCATGTCATTCAGATCATGTCTCAACAGCAAAGGAATTGTTGTGAAAAGCAAATCATAAAACCAACAGGTGCAGAGAACATGCTGCTGCTGCTATATTGGGGAAAAAAAAATTACAGGTCTCACATTTAACGTCAACTACAGAAAGTTGAGGTGGAAGAATTGCTTTAAGAATAAAAGCAAACGAGCAAGCACCTATCCCTACAGTGGTTTGTTGTTTGGGTTTCTCTGTGTGTGTGTGTGTGTGCATGCTCACATCTATGTGTGCATTTGCCTTTTGGGTTTTTTTTAATCTACCTCTCTCCACCCTATTTCTCACTTGTTTCTCTAATGAAAGGTCTACCACTGAAAGATAGAATCTACCTTCTTTCTCTCATTATTTTAAATTATATTTTGTGAGCTGCCTAGGGACTTCCTGGCCACAACTGTCCTATTCATTAAAATAATAATAATTATTATTATTATTTTACATTAATAAAACTGTGAATGCTGTGACTGGAAATGCAGAATGCCTCAGCCCACATGCTCGGGGCAACAGAGCGTGTCTGCATGCAAGGGAGTGCAGCTAACCTTGCTAAATAGCACATCTTTAGCCTATTCTACCGCAAACCGGTACAGATTTTATGTGAGCTGTGCTTCTCCAGCAGCAATAACAACAGTCACCAGGTGCCAAAACAATGCCACCCTGCAACTCCCCGCCCTTTCGCCGCACTCCCCGGCAAGCACCCACGCGCCTGCACACCCCTCAGGCAGCAGGCACAGGACCCTCAGCCGAGCCCGCCAGCCAACTCCAGAGGTAACGTGGCGAGAGGAAACCTCGCAAGAGCTGCAGTTAGCCAACTGCCATATGCCCTGACAAAGCTACTGACAGCAGTGGTGAGCCCAGGGAGTGCTTTTATCATTAGCCCCTCACCCAGCAGTGGAGGAAACTCATTTAGCCCCATGCTGGACTTTCATTAGTAGCGACTTGCATCAGATGGTCGCAGCGTTCTGGCACTGGTGTCGCCTGGTCCGTTGCTGGAGACGTGGCCATATCTCACCCCGGCAGGGATCCCCAGATTGGAGCGGCTCTTCATCGACAGATGCCAAGACAGCAGCAGTAGTGGCGACAAAGGCAGCTTGGCTTGGTGCTATCTTTTATGCTGGCATGTTACAGCCCCAAACTTTTCAGAGGCGGGTTTTTACAAACTGCCTTTTCCTGTTAAATATAAGACAGAAAGACAGGGAGCCTGTATGGATAAAGCAAAATAAAATATGCCTGAAATCATCACTCGAAGCTAAAGCAAGCAGCAAAGAAGCTGTCACAGTCATTATTTCTAACCTCCGGACTGTAATAAAAAATCAATGAAGCAGGAGATGTCAATATTCTAGTAACAAAGATGTGAGACCACCACCCTCCCCTCCCAATGTCCCAGCTACTTATGTTAAAAACATACAAAAATGGAAGCGTGGCTGTCAGAACAGAAACATTTTTCTCTTTCCAGTAATATGCGACCATTTCAGGATCACTGTAATGCTTGCAGGAGAGGATCTTTGAGGAGAGGTGAACTGAAACAGTGGGTTTTGACACTGAGCTTTCAGTTCTTTAAAGTCCATAGTGACTCTGTCCAATGTGACTTAAAAAAAAAAAAGCAAACAAAAAGAAACCCCACCAAGAAACAAGAAAGGCAGCAAAGCACCCTGGCTGTTTCACTGCCTTCTTGCCTGCTTCCCAAACACAGATATTCAGTATGTAAATCTCTCACAATTTTTGCAGTAGACTACCTCACCGTGCAGATACATTCTAAACTGATATGGGCTAACAAAGAAACCCCTAAATAAAACTCCTGATTTTATCAGCTGGTTTTAATGAACTTCTGTGTTTAATAAAAAACAAACACACCCAAAGCAGAAAATGAGAATTTTTTCAATCTATCATTTCCCTCCCTTACTTTTCTCATCACCATTGTAGAAGGCTGTCCCACACTGTTTATTTAATGGGTTTGCTTTTGGGGAAGGCAAAATATCAGTAGCTCCCTTTTACACCTAGGGAACAAAACAGTAAGAGAGAGATGAGGTACTGGCTTCTTGAGTAGAAACTACAGACCCAACTTACATGCACAGGGGTGGATATAGCGTGTGTGAAAATTAGGTGCTGCAGAGCATGGGACGAGGCAGTTGGGAAGCTGAGATGGGCGCTCGGGAGACGCAGCTAGCCTCATGTGAAGGAAAGCTGGTGCCTAACTCTTTCCCACTTCAGGTGGGGATCCGTAGCCCAGCAACCTCTTCTCTGGCATTGCAGCTTTTCATCCTCAAAATGGACCTGTTCACCTTTCCATTAAATCAGTTTTATGCCAGTATAGCTCAATTGGCATGTAAACCCAACTGATGTGGGAGTACACCCTCGTTGCACAGGCACCCCTAATGCCCACACACCAACTGCAGCAGTGACCAGTGCCTGAAGCCAGGTGGACTCTGTCAGGCCACACTGACTGAAAAATAAGGTCTTTTTAATTCACATTTTTAGAGTTTTTCTGTAAACCAGACACCATTAAGGCAGACCCCAGGGCAGGCCAGCTCCAGTGACTTAGCATCGGCCTTTCACAGGCTGTCCTGCCGCTCCTCTCTTTAGAAGCTGTCACCCTTAAAGGAGCAACCAGCAGCTTGGCTCATCCCTTTTATTTTTATTTTTTATTAAGCAGACCCGGGGCAGAGGGCCCGCGGAAGGCCGGCACAACGCGACAGCCACGCCAACCGGGCTTCTGTGTGACCCGGCCGGCGGTCTCTTCTCCCCTCCCCCGCCAGCGGGGTACACGGACAGAAAGAACAACCACTGAGCAAGCCCCAGCGCTGGAAAACGTAAAGCGCAGGGCTCTGGCCGCCGCTTGCGCTTCTTCGCGCCGGCCCTGCCCGCCGCCAGCCGGGCCTGGCCGGGCTGGGCCTTGCCGGGCCTGGCCGGGCCGGGCCGCGCCGCCTCCGCCGCCGGCCCCGCACAGGTGGGCGGTGTTGAGGCGCCACCTACCGGGAGGCGGCGGCAGCGCCCCCCCAGCACTGTGTGTGGCGGGGGGAGGGGGTGATAGAGAAGTGTGAATACATGTATGTCCCCTTACGGACACGTACATATGCATATACACAAATTTAAAAAGAAATAATAATGCCTTTATTTCAGCATAAAGACCCCGAGCCCTCCTGTGAGTGGCGGGCGAACCCTGCCCAAGCTTCGGACAGACGCGGCGCTGCTGGCGGCCTGCGCTGGGCCTGCCTGCGGGGCCAGGCCAGGAGCGGCACCGGCGTGAGAAATGGCAAAAGGTCGGGGGTTTTTTGGGTTTCTTTTTTGTTTTGTTTTGTTTTGTTTTTTAACAAAAGCGCCGCCGCGTTAGGGGCTGGGCAGCAGGGGTGGGTAGTGGTGGGGCAACGTGGTTCCTGGTTTTAATTGCTTCCATTTGGCCTCTGCCTGGGTTGGGAGCGACGTGGATGTAAGCGAATGTGTCCTGACCACAGGAAGGAACAATGTTAAACATTTTAATTATATGGGGAGTGAAACAAAGTAAAAACAGAACAATGAAGACCAAATATAAAGAAAGGAAAGCTAATTAATGGAACATTAACATAAGAATTTCATGCAACCAGGCTGAATCTGGTTTGCAGCTTGAAAAGAAGGAAAACAGCTCTATTGTCCCAAAAAGAAGTGAGCGCAACACAGCGTTTTGTACACGGCATGGCCGCCATGGCCTTGAGTGGGTTACTTCCAATGGAAAGATGCTTTAAAGATCTTTAGGAAGCTGTAAACCAATGTACCTAGGCTTGAAATGCATAGAAATGCCAAGCATGCAGTCATTCAACTTAATCATTAAACCTCTGTAAGCAAAGCGTAGCTGTGGTTATCTTCAAAACTACTCTTTAAGTAAAAACACTTGCCACGGACCTAGCTGTGCAATAAGCCATGTTTTGAAAGGGGCCATCCGGTTGCCAGGATGCAGTTTTTGTACATATTGTACTTGGTTATTCCTACACCCCAAATGTGGGCATTTCACGCACCCAGCACCCTCTGTGGTCAGTGGACAGGTGAAAAAGAGGATGCAATGCTAACACCAAAATTTGACTTCTGCTCTTCTGTGGAGAAGAGCTACCCTCTGCCACTGACCCACGGACCACAGAGGGAGCCCAGGGAGCCCACCCGGCAGGTTTAGCTGGCCAGCATTGTGCTGCAGATCTGCCATGAACAATTATTTTCCCTTCAAGCACCTTTGCTAATATCTATCCATGATGACAGTCATGTTCAAGTATGCGTCCCTCTCACTGCAACTCCAGTTGATAGCAGATTGAAGTACAGTCTGGGAGGAGATTTTTCCTATTGAAAGAATAATGCCTTTTTGACTTTCCCACACTAGCATAAGGCATTACAACGTATGTGCATGAGCAGGAGAGATGGAGGTCAGGTTAAGAATCCTTTGATTATGTGGCCCAAATGCCGTCTCAGCTTGTGTGACAGTTGGTGCTACAATGAAGTTTTCATTACATTCCCTGAACTTTAGCCAACTTTGCAGACCTGTTGGTGACACTTAAGTGAATGCGAGCAAATCAAAGCATTTTCAGGGGAAAGCATTCAGACATCATGAGATACACATTTTAATCAGGAACTTGCAGTTCTTAGAAGACTGTGAGTGGTTTAGTTAAGTTTCCATAAATCAAAGCAAAATGCAGAGAGTATGAACATCAAAAATGTATGCCAAGTATTCCAGTGCCTGGCAGCGCTGGCCAAAATTTGCAAAAATGGGTTGAAGATCCTCACTTGGCATTTAGAACTTAATGTGAATCGTAATTATCCTATTGGGGGTTCTGCTATTGCCTTGACTAGGAGACAAAGTCATCCTTTCTCTGGGGAGGCAGGAAACTGGAAAAGTCACCCTTACTATAACAGGGAATACAGGGTTTCCTAATAGATACTGCAGTCTCTTGAACAAGTAGTTGTTTTGTGTGTTGTTTTTGAAAGCAGCTAACTGGCTTCATTAAGTACGTACGCAAACAAGTCAATAAAGCAAGGAATATGTTACTGCGCAGTGTTTTTTAATCATTTTAGTGTGATTTATGCTATGTATGTACATAGCAAATGTACTGGAGATTTGAGAAGGTGCTGCTAGTGAATAGTGAGATAGTAAATCACAAGAAAGTGTATCTGTTTAAAGTTATTTCTTACCTTTCCAAATTCCATTGTGATGTTTAAACCTAAACATTTTCCACTGAATAGTAAGACATTTTCCTAATGCTACTTCAGGAATAATGTTAGGTTGTTTCTGCAATGGATGGCCCAAAACTTGAGGTTGTAAATGCTTTGGATGAATCTAAGACATATCTGACTTTTGTCTGATACTAGCTCTAGGCCAGGGTCAAGCTAACCTTCCCCCAGACCTACAAAACTTGTAATTTAAAAGCTGACTATCACCAAACTTTATAAAATTTTAAATCCAGAAACACATGTAGTTCTGATTCTTTCAGTGTTACCATCCTAATGCACTGTGTCTCGATATGGGAGGAATCTTTAAGCAGTGGAGACCAATTTCATTAACTTTTTTGTGTCTCCCATCTTGTAGTTTATTGCATCATAAATATCTGCATTATATAACATTCTCTGTAAAACTCAATAAAACTTAATTAAAATGAGCCATTGATCAGGGAAACCAGAGTGATTACAGATGGCCAGATTTTTTCTGTTTCTACTGGAAATACTAATCCGCCAAAATTAATGCGCTATCACAGGCCTGCATTTGCTCTGCTGCTCCACATCTTCCAACCATATCTAAAGGCCATTTCAGAAATTAGACTCATTGACACAGGCCTTGGCTTTTCCTTTCCGTCATCTGAATGAATGAAGGAGGGTGTGCAAATCTATTTGGAATTATGGCCTTGTCAGGAACATTTCTTATGACTCAGCATCAGATGCTAGTGAAAACAGCTTTCAGATGAGCAGAGCTTGGAAACCCATTCTTCAGAGGTTTGCCAGCTCCACCTTCCACTCTCTCAGTATTCATAAACTCTCCCCTCAAACCACCCAGTGGGAGATTGCTTTGAGCATTCCTCCCTTCCAAGTGCACTTGAGAAGGCTGCAGAAGGCCAGGCCAATTGTCCTGATGGCAGCAGGATTAAAACCTCTCTGCTTCTCAGAGGAGCTGGGTCTACCGCATGTGAGCAAATGGCTGATATAAGACACACTGCTTCTGGGCACCACCACTACAGTGTGATGACAGCAGAGGCCAACTGCAGGTAGCATTTTGATCTTTTTTCTTACCTATTAGAGCAAAAATATCTGTCTGGTATAGAAGATCAGACCAAGAAACACATCATGCCAGGATGGCTAGATGACACAACAGTTCAATGTGGCAAGCATAAAGGTGATATTCACTGAAGTCCAAATGGGAACACATCTGAAATCTGAAGTGTATTGCATCAATGGTCTCTTCTGGTGCTGGATTAAAGCTTTTGGTCCCAGATGGTCTCTCACATGTAAATATAAAAGTGCTAGCAAAAGTCAAAAGGCACCAAACTTTCTTTCTGGAACTGTTCACGTGCGTAAGCAGTAACTCCAGTCACTCCTGGAGACCCCATGGTATTAAAACCTTCCTTCTGGACCGCATCAGACCCTCACTTTATTCTCCACTGAGGATTATAACAATATTCAGGTATAAGTACATCTGGTAGGACAGAGGGCCTGGCATCATGCCACTGCAGGCAGCCCAGCTCTAATGAGAGGCTGTTCCAGGCCCCATTGGAAGCAAACTGTTTTGGTGGTTGTTTTGCATTTTCCTTGGCACGTGCTCTGTACCATAATGTTGTCACAACCTCAAGGTATGAAAATGCAGCAAAAATGGAGGCTCTGCAGCAGCTCTGTAGAGGGTAATGAAATGTCAGCAGTAAGAAAGGGGAGATATTCATGGTTTATTCCTCTCTGGCCAATTGTGTTGACACCCAGTAGGACTGATGCATAAGCACAGAAGATGAGGGACATACGCAGGCAGGCGACTAGCCAGTATATCCTTAATAGCTGATATATGTGGTATCTTCTCTTAGAAGGCAGATGAGCAGAAGAAAGGGACTCAGAAATAGTTATCAATATCAGGGATGCAAGTAACAGCAGGTAAATTATAGAAAACTAAATATGCAAACGGTAGAGGTTAAGCTTGGTTCAAGTCCAGAAAAGGCAGAAAGACTATAGGGAATGTAATATGCTGGGAAGGATGTCTGTGGCAGCTAACATCACCCATTGCTTGTCATTCATTCAGAGGAGATAGATGGATGAACCCTAGGATTCTCCCCATCCCTTCCTGTCTTCTCTTCATCCTCCATCTTTCCTCTTCCCTCCCAAAAGCCAGCCTTTGTCAGCTTGGAGATGGAGGTGTGGTTATGGAAGTATGAACTCTCCATGGTCTACAGCTTGAGCCAAGCATGCAGTTTCAGGGACTGCACAGATTTACTGTGAGGCTGAAAGATCTTTAGCTCGCCACACATTAATATCAGCTGGTGTGATACATGTTTGCATAGAGGTGCGCTTTTAAATGGAACTGTGTCTGCCCCTACAAGAGTCAGCAACCAGCTTAGGGTAGGGGAACACTTTAATCTCAGTGTACAAAGAAAGCCAGGGAGGGACAGTCACTGCTGATTTGGATGCTAGTGTCATACAGGCTGTGACTAATAGTGAACTGTGAGATACCTGAGTGAACTTCTGCTTTTCTAGAAAGTATGAGCAACCAGAAGTTCCCACGTGTAATTCCTCCAGGACTCCCCATGACATCTCAATGGGAATGACCAATCATTTTCAAAATGCAAAAAATCTTGTCTGCCAATGTCAAGTACTCAGTATCTTAGCAAGGTTTCATGCAGAACTGAAGCCTACTTCTGAAAAAAAGAGGAGAGGAGAGGGAAAGGAGAGGAGAGGAGAGGGAAAGGAGGAGAGGGGAGGGGAGGGGAGGGAAAGGAGAGGGGAGGGGAGGGAGGGGAGGGAGGGGAGGGGAGGGAGGGGAGGGGAGGGGAGGGGAGGGGAGGGGAGGGGAGGGGAGGGAGGGGAGGGAAGGAAGGGAAGGGAAGGGAAGGAAGGGAAGGGAAGGGAAGGAAGGAAGGAAGGGAAGGGAAGGAAGGGAAGGGAAGGGAGGGAAGGGAAGGGAAGGAAGGGAAGGGAAGGGAAGGAAGGAAAGGGAAGGGAAGGGAAGGGAAGGGAAGGGAGGGAAGGGAAGGAAGGAAGGGAAGGGAAGGGAAGGGAAGGGAAGGGAAGGGAAGGAAGGGAAGGGAAGGGAAGGAAGGGAAGGGAAGGGAAGGGAAGGGAAGGAAGGGAGGGAAGGAGGGAAGGGAAGAAGGGAAGGGAAGGGAAGGGAAGGGAAGGGAAGGGAAGGGAAGGGAAGGGAAGGGAAGGAGGAAGGGAAAGGAAGGAAGGAAGGAAGGAAAGGAAGGGAAAGAGAAAGGAAAGGAAAGGAAGGAAAGGAAAGGAAAGGAAAGAGGAAAAGGAGAAGGAAAGGATAGGAAAGGAAAGGAAGGAAAGGGAAAGGAAAGGAAAGGAAAGGAAAGGAAAGGAAAGGAAAGGAAAGGAAAGGAAAGGAAAGGAAAAGGAAAGGGAAAGGAAAGGAAAGGAAAGGAAAGGAAAGGAAAGGAAAGGAAAGGAAAGGAAAGGAAAGGAAAGGAAAAGGAAAGGAAAGGAAAAGGGAAAGGAAAGGAAAGGAAAGGAAAGGAAAGGAAAGGAAAGGAAAGGAAAGGAAAAGGAAAGGAAAGGAAAGGAAAGGAAAGGAAAGGAAAGGAAAGGAAAGGAAAGGAAAAGGAAAAGGAAAAGGAAAGGAGACAAAGCCTACAAAATTTGGGGCATAGCTGGAGTTTTCCCTTTAGTGTAAAAGTGGTAGCAGTTGGAGAAATAGCCTGGGGAAAAAAAAGATGTATAGATAGCATGCAAATTCAGGACATAGTGATGAAAGCATCTCTGCATGTTTTTATACATTTCTAATGAAAAACAATTGCTAATAAGAAGTGACTGGTTAAACTGTGTCAATGACCAGTCCTATTTTGCATGTTCTGCTGAAGACAGACACGCTCTGAGAACAGCTGGAGCTCAGCCAGAATGTCATGACTGTGGTCAAGGTCATAGGTCCTCATGTGCCAAGCAATACAGTCTGGTTCCTAATCTTTACAAACTCTGTTTTTCCATGGAGAAGCAAGCTGGAATATAGTCAGTTGGACACATTGGTATTTTTAATCCTTATCTCCTTTTGATATAAAAATAAAGCTACTAGTTATTTTTTGTTTCATTATTAAGCCCTTGGTTTTTACAAGGATTTCAGAACTTGGCCTAGATTAGAAACAAAAATAGTAAGAGCTCCTTTTCACGAGAAATAAGATTTAAAGGTATTAGGGGGTATATGCCCTCCTTTTTAGCAATCAGCATGGTGTGTTCTTTTTTTCTGACCCTGAAAAAAATCAAATACAGTAGCTAAAGACATGGGTTTTTCTTTCATTTTTGTAAATGCTGTTTGTAGTAATATTCCACTAACCCACAGAGAAGAGAGTCTTTTCACCACTTTTTTCTGGCTAAAATTGGATTTGCCATGAATAGTTGGTATGCAGCCCAGTGCAGGGGGATTGGACTGAATGTTGAGACAGGTGTATTTTTGGCTCAGCCACTGCCCCAGTATGTAATTGTGGTCTCTGCATCAGTTTTCCCTCCTACCCTAGACTGTCTGTTCTACTTAAGGAAAAAATTTTGAGTTTTAAGACATGATGTCTTACTATTTATTTGTAAGTAACCATACCCAAAACAATGGTTTGTACTTGAATCCTTATGCTCCATTAGCATTGAAATAACAGCAGCCTTTCAATGGTTGCCTCTTCAGAGGAGTTGGGCAGCGTTGACATCATGCTTTAATCTTAAATTGGGCTTTGTTTGGAGCTGTAGCAGTCAGGAACAAACTATTATGTGTGGGCATGTGAATGCAGGAACAAATGGTAATGGCTGCATCCAGGAGTCTGGAAATCATTATGTTCCTGCCATCACAGGCAGCCACATTGTACAGTTCTTTCCAGAATCAGAGTCTCAGCTTGAAAGGCCACTAGACTCTCCAGATTTTGCAGAAAACAAAACCTGGCTGATTTTTTTGGACGTTCCTGATGGTTGTGATTCCACATCCTGAGCCGGTGCCACTGCTGACTGTTCGGTGGCCTCATCAGTCTCCGACACTGCTGCCAGCCACTTTCCCTTCCGTTACTTTGTGCTGGCAAACACACTCTGACGCAAGACTAAATCTCTCTCCTCAGTGACAGTGTTTTTTGGAAACAGATGAAGTGCCAGACAACATCAGACCCAAGGTTCAACTACTGTGGCACCTGCTCTCTGGCACTCTGGCATGGAAGTAGTTCTCATCTTGGTCTCTAAGTTAGAAGAAGTAAATGTTCATGCCCAGCTTTGTGTGGTTTCATCTGTCTTTCAGAAGAAAAGCGCAATAGTTTTGCATATTCTTATTACTGTTCAGAGAAATTTCCTCTTCAAATTCCATGTCTTCTGGGCCTCATTGCTTAGGCACATTTCAATCCGAGGTGCATTTGTTATCTTGCAGTTCAACCAGGGCTCCCTTCTCCTTGCACTATGAGACACTCAGTCTAACTCCTCCCAACCTTTCCCTAGTCTCATGAATATACACTGTTCCCTCGTCTAATTTTAAAGGGAAAAATTTATTTCCTTGTTAGATGTTTGAGTTACCTGAGACCTGTTATCATAATCCTCTTTCTTTAAATATTCTTTAATCCTGCAATATCTTTTTGAAGTGTATGACCATATACAGTAGTTGAGATCAGACACTGCTAGTGATTTATGTAATAGCATTCCATTATTTCCCATATTACTGTCCAGTCCATCTCTAATTCACCCTGGCTGCCTTTTATGCACAGGTAATACAAAATGGCAATACTGAAAATTGCTTTTCTAGCAATTATCTGGGTCTGTTTTGTGTCTTATACAGTCATTATTAAAGACAATAAATGAAGCCTAGTGAGTTTCAGAAAGCCCAGTTTAGTACTTGTAGTTGCTTCCACAGACATGAAGAGTCAGCTTGTCCACAGACTCAGTTTTGCTGCACAAGGGTGGATCATTGCACAGGGAACACCTCTCTCCTGCTATTCCTGTGCCTTCTGTGAGCAGGGAACAAAGGTAACCAAAGGACCCCCCATCCAAGGGAGCACAGAGTCCACTTGCCCACAAAAGGCCCTGGAGTTATCAAACACCTTGTTTCTGTAAAAGATGCCAGGCAAGCCAGTGATACAGGAAATAACCTGCCACATCAGGTCAAGCAACACACCCTCCACAAATGCTTGAGGTGGACTTTCTGACCTGGTCCATACTATAGTTGCAGCATGTGTTTGCAAAATAAAAATTTGTATCTGATGAGCTGGCCAAGTGACCTGTGCCAATACTTGTCATGACCAAATTCCCTGGATCTAAACCACTTAGTATTTTTTCTATCCCTCCCCCATTGGTATCCCTTAGAAAATTTCTGTTTAATGAACTCAGCCAGTCATGGCAAATAAGTTCTCCCTTCTCTTCATCCACTCCCATCTCGTAACGCAGCTGATTCACAAGTAAATAAAGTAATCCTAGCTACAATTGCTACCGCTGCCTGCTCATTCATGCCAAGATTTTTACTTACAGGGCAATTTGCTCACCTTACCTGGACATGAAGAAAGCCATGGAAATTGCCTCCAGTTGACAAAATGCAGTGAAAAGTGAAAGACCAACAGAACAACTGGTTTATCAGTAGGTCTTTTCTCAGAAGAGAAAAGATAGATACTTTACTTTTATACTGAAAAAGCATATGTGCTGTATAAATGGAAAATTTAACCTGCTCTTGAACTTCCCAAAAATCTTCACATACCCTGCATCCACATGTACAAGATTCTGGTTGCTTCATATTTGAATTCCTGAGCTTAAACTTTGGTCTTCCAGGACAACTGGGCTCAAGCCCAGGAGCCAGGCGTTCTCTTCCTACATCCACATAAAGAGCAACTGGGACTCCAGTCTTGCACTAGAGACTCTTAACAGTTCTGAATGCATGGAAGAGTGAGTCCCAGAAGCCAAGCTGATGGAAATAAACAATTCTGCCAACTGTGCACAAGAGTTTAGTGCACAGTCAGCTGTGTGGCATGGGTGCATGCCTGCAATACACAAGATGAGCTTGAGAGCTGTAGACCTAGCCAGCAAAAAGGAAAAGAGTCAAACAAGAAAAGCTCTTCAGGCCTCACTTCTTTTCATAATCATAATTAATTGGTTTCTCTAGAGAAACAGTATAAGGAGCAGCTAAACTTACTTGGTTTATTCAGCCTGGAGAAGGGGAGACTGAGGGCAGACCTCATCATGGTCTACAGCTTCCTCACAAGGAGAGGAAGGGGGGGGCAGGTGCTGATCTCTTCTCTCTGGTGACCAACGACAGGACCCGAGGGAATGGCAGGAAGATGTGCCAGAGGAGGTTTAGGCTGGATATTAGGAAAAGGTTCTTCCCCCAGAGGGTGGTGGAGCACTGGAACAGGGTGCCCTGGGAGGCAGTCACGGCACCAAGCCTGACGGTATTCAAGAAGCACTTGGACAACGCCCCCAGAGACGTGGTGTGAATTTTGGGGTTTTCCTATGCAGGGACAGGAGTGGGACTCGATGATCCTTGTGGGTCCCTTCCAACTCGGGGCATTCTATGATTCTATGATTTGCCTCTTTCTCCTCAATGGTTAAAACTACATTTCTTGGGAAAGCCTAATAAACTGAACAATAGAACCCTGGAGCCTGCAGAGATTGGGTCCAGTTCGTACAAAGAGGAAACAAAAAACAAAAAACAACCCCAAAAAAGGCCCTCTTCTTAAATTTGCCACAACAACCTCATGCCTAGAACCGCAGGAGGAGGCCCACACATAGTTTGGCCATTAATTACGATTTTTGCATCCTTTTGGTGGTACTTTTGATGACAGGAGCAACCGGAGGAAATCAGAAAACAGAGTTGGGGACCATTCTGAGTCACTTCTTGCTTTCCCTGTCTCCTCTCAGGGGCTGGCAGCCCCTGGACTTATTTCTGCAATTTTCTGAGCATTTTCCATGAAGTGCTGACTTGCAGTCAGCAGTCTGTATCACTTAGAGCGGTATTCAGCATCACAAAGGATCAGATCCCACAGCTGAATCCAGCCAAGCTGGACTTACAACTTGTCAGCAGTAATCCACTGTGAGCAAGGTGACAGAGTACCAAAGATCAGCATGGCTGGATGGTTGGCACATGCGTCCCACATTTTTGGGGCACATGTATGACCGTGTGTTACATTAATACACTCTGACTTAGTCTTACTGTAAAGAACTATCAGCCTCATTCAATCTATTCATAGTGGTTGCATGCTCACCGATTATCTGTAGGAGTGCAAATACAGCTGTTTGTTAGACATGAGACATTCATTTAGCTCTCTGCATTGTCAAATACATTATTAGCTAATTTATAGTAGGAGAATCTTTACCTCCAGTATGTGTGACGAACCTCATTTGAACCTATTTTTCACCTATTCCATGCCTCAGCTTGCTCTGGGTAAGGGGTAGCGATGTGTGCGAGCCAGAAAGAACTGCTCTTGACTTTCATAAACATACTGAGCTTCCAAGAGTGGCAATTAAAAAAAGAAATATGCATTAATGAATTTTTAATTTCTTACTGGTAAATGCAATGTATTTCGTGTTGATTAACAAATATACACAATGTCCATGAAATCCCACAAAACCATTTTCCCCCATCATGTTTCAGAAAATAAATTTGCTTTAATACTTAGTGTTAGAAACAGCTCAAAATCAGCCATGACAGTCTTAGAAATCCTGAAGCACTAAATATGAACTTCTCTGAAGGGATTTAGTCTCATATTCAGCATTATTTCTCACTGGTTTATTTGGTGAACATAAAAGTATTAATTCATTGCAATGCTTAATATGGGGAGTGGTGAGTAGCTGGATTTTGAATCAGCTTGTCATTGCTGAAAATGTCAGGGCCACTTCTTCAATAGCCATTGAAATCCTTAGTTAAACAATGACACATATATAGCAAACAAGCAGTCAAAGAAAAGCACGCCTTATGTTGATGAAGTAGTACCTAACATCACCTCCCTGTGAGGACAGTACTTATTGCCTTTAAAGAAATCACTCAGATTTTTCAGGTTTAAATAGATGTGCGAAAGGCCATATCTTTCCTTTTCCATCTAGGTGCCACAGGGTATGGGAACCTACTCAAGCCTCACAGTTAGGGAAAGATTCAGATCAGCTGGAGAGAGGCCAGGAGAAAGCAACGAGGATGACAGGAAACCCAGAGTGCATGGGCTGTAAGGAAAGACTGGAAGTCTGGTGGTGGTCGAAATCAACAGCTAAAGAAAACTAAGTGAGGAACATGATAACAGTCTGGCTATTTACAAAGAAGTGAAAAACATCTTTTCATGCCCACTGAAGATAAAGGAAGAAGTCATTTCAAGTAAGAGAGACTTACATTTAGACTTCAGGGAGAAAATTTCTTGTGATAAAAGTAATGAAACACTGGGATACATTCCCAAGAGAATCTGTTGAACTTCACCATCAGTGAGGATTTTTAAGGATGCATTGGGAAGATGCGTTAACGTAGGTGTAGTTGTTCCCATCAGAAAGGTGGAAGGACAAACCAGGTGTTCTTCAGAAATACAGGATCCTGAGATGCAGTCTATGTTCTGTGCTTCTGTTATAGCCATTGTTTTAATGGTCTGGGAGTAAATTAGGCAGCTTTAGACCTCAAGATTTTGGAAGAAAAAAAATCTTACTTTTAAAATATTTTTTCCCTCTTCACTTTCAAATTTTTATCTTCTCCTCTGTTCTTTTCTTTTGGATCCCTTGAAAAGGGAATGCTTTTTCTCTCACCACTAGATTAACTCTCCATAATCCTTTTCTTGTATCTGTACAAAGCTACGCTCGTTTTTTCTTGCATTTCCAGAGTGTGTCTCTGCAAAGTTATGTTAAACCCTTGCTTGATGGTGCATTGGAGTTACCCAGTTTGCAATGACATAAGCAATTTTGATCCTGCAGATGTCAAGATTTGTTCCGAGCTTCCAATCCCTAAATCAGCAAGAGCAAAACTTTTAATATATGCAGCCTTGTCCACCTTCACCTTGGCAGTTAAAGAAGATTCTCTCTTACTGAATTGCTGTGGATTCTTTTAAAAACCAGTGTGCTTGTTTTGGCTGGGATAGAATTAATTTTCTTCCTAGTGGCTGGAATAGTGCTGTTATTTGGATTTAGGATGAGAGTAATGTTGATAACACAGGGGTGTTTTCGTTGTTGCTGAGCAGTGCTTACACAGTCAAGGCCTTTTGTGCTTCTCACCCCACCCCACCAGCGAGCAGGCTGGGGGTGTACAAGAAGTTTGGAGAGGACACGCCCGGGACAGCTGACCCCAACTGACCAAAGGGATGTCCCACACCATATGCCGTCATGCTCAGTGTATAAAGCTGGGGGAAGAAGAAGGAAAGGGGGACATTCAGAGTGATGGTGTTTGTCTTCCAAAGTAACTCTTAGGTGTGATGGAGCCCTGCTTTCCTGGAGATGGCTGAATACCTGCCTGCCCATGGGAAGGAGTGAATGAATTCCTTGGTTTGCTTTGCTTGCGTGTGTGGCTTTCACTTTACCTATTAAACTGTCTTTATCTCAACCAACAAGTTTTCTCACTTTTACTCTTCAGATTCTCTCCCCCATCCCACCAGCGGGGAAGTGAGCAAGCGCTGCATGGTGTTTGGTTGCTGGCTGGGGTTAAACCACAACAATCAGGCATATGCAAAAACTTGAAGTTATCTGTTGCTCTTCCAAAAGACCCCAGAAGTTTTGTTATACATTTAATAGCAGTAGGACTATTTCATTGTACTGGGAAGAGATTATCTACCCTCCTTATTTTTCCTTTGCACAACAGTTCTCATAGAATACTAAATAATGCCAGCAGGATTTAAAAATTGAATTCAGAATTATTTTAATTACCTTAAATGTTTTACTTTTTTTCAAACTAAATGCATAAATAGGATCCGCTCAAACATGCCTAGCAGGATGCATTTAAACATTTCATGCAGATAGGCTGTTCCCTGCTTCCTTGTTTGGTTTGGTTTTCCCTTTCTTGTTTTAAAAAAATCTAGTAGTGAATGAATGAAACATAATTATGCAAATATGCTAAATCCAGTTGACAGGCAGGATGCAGGCAATGCTAAAGCAAAGCTGGTAAGCTGAGGGCAAAATCTACGTTTCATTATTTATTAGGGGCCAGATATGAAAAGGCATTTGAGCACCCAGAGAGACAGTCAGTCAGTAATACTTACAAAAACACCTAAGCGAATTAGGTGCATTATTCCTGTACAACTTTACTGATGGCAATGTGGGTAAATTAGTGAGTGAAATTAGTAAGCGGTGGCTCTCCAAACAAATCTACTCTATGATTCAGCAATCATATGTGTTTCTCTGAATGCAAATGCCAAATGCAAAACAAGTGTCACACTTATGTATACATCCATACTCTCATTTTGTAAAATTACTGCATGCTCTATGTAAGGAAAGAACATTTTTTACAGTATATACAAACTCTACTAGTGACAGTTTTACCTATTCTTATTGAAATGCTATAGGAAATTGTGGATCATGAGCTATAATTTCAGTGGTTAAACCGAAAGTTTTTTCCAAGCCTCTCTGCAAAGGTGTGTCATAAATCAGGGCAAAAAGAACATGACAAAGGACTGATGTAGTTAGCATTTCTCTCCTGGAAGGGGCTGAATAAAAAGTAGAAAGAAAAAGAAATGATATTATTGTTTCTATATGCAATTTATGAAAGACGTGCTGGTTTTGACACAGCTACTTACGGATGCTGACATTTGTAAACGGGTTTAATCATAAGAATTACATCATAAGGATGTAAGCCCTCATATGTTGAGCTAGGTTGGTAATTATGAATGAATGGAGTGAAGGATTCCAATCAAAATAAACCCTAAACTTCGTCATTTTTAGCAGCTTGCTATAAAACTCACACCACAAATTTGTGCTGGGTCCAGTCTACTGGATAGTCACATTACTGACTTGGACAATGGATTAAGGAGTGCACATAAAACTGGCAGATGGCATCTTTCTAGGAGGGATTCCAAGCACTTGGGAGGACAAGATTAGCACTCACAGCAATCCTAAAATGTTACTGAAATAATCCAAAACTAACAACATGAAATTCTAAGGAGGGCTATGCTTGGGAATGAAGAAAACCAACTGAAAATATAAGATGGCCAAGCAGAAAAAAATCTGGCAGTAATGGTGAATTTAAAAATCTAATATGTTTGAACACTATGCTGAGTAAAAGGTCAGTGTCATTCTGGAGTATGTTAAGTGGTGTGCCATAAGTAATAGATGGAGGTCTTTATTCGGGCCTGTGCAGCTTCAGCTAAATTGGGCTTCAGTTAAAATACACAGCCTGAATTTGAGCATGGCACTTTAAGAAAAGATGCAAACTAGAGTGCAGGCAAGAGCAGAAACACTGCTAAGAGGTTTAAAAATGTGACAGAAGGTTGAAAGAAATGGGTTTGTTTAGTTTGGAAAAGAGAAGACTGAGGAGCAATTCAGTAACCATCTTCTAATATGTAAAAACATAGTAATCAGTTACTCTCCATGTTCACCCAACATAGGAAAGAAATCACTGGTTTATTTTTTCAAAAGAGAGAAAGAGGTTAGATGAGATTAAGTAAGATTAGATTAAATTAGACATTAAAGAAGAACTTTCCAGCTGCAAAGGTTGTTAAGGACTGGAAGAGGCTGCCTAGGGAGCTTCTTTAACCTCATAACTGAAGGCTTCTGTGAACAGATTAGACAAGGATCAGATAGATGGTCTGAGTATATTTGACCTTCTCTCAAAGCAGGGAGATTGACTAGCTGACTTTTAAAGGTCCCTTTCATTCCTACATTTCTATGATGCTGTTGGTGAATCACTTAGAAAATAATATTCTTAAATTATCCTGAATTCATGGATATTTTTTTACATAACTCACTTTAAAAAGATTCAATGCATTCGGCATGTCTTATTGATCATGTTAATGTCAGATAGCTCATTTAGGATTTGCGTTCCAGTTTGGAAGGCTCCATTTAAGAAAAAAACCAACACACTAAACCCCACCCCCTGGATGAACTCTTTTTACCTTTCTCAGAAAATGAAGGGACAGTTCATCTCCCTTTGAAATAAAAGGCATGATTTGTATTGATTACAAGAGGAGATACTGTGTTGTTCAGGATTGAGATCAAAGAGAAGTGCACTTGGATTGTCATTGGATTTGTAAAAAGTGCAAGTCAAAGTTAGTGGGACTGGCTCAGGAATTACCTAATAAATACATACACCATTTGTGTCCATCAATTATATGTTCATTTTAAATATTATTATACGTATGTGGGATGCTGTTAAATTAATGTTTGCGTGTAGAATTTTCAGAGGTATTTCTAAAAGGACTATATAGAACCTTGTCACTGAAGCATTGTGTCCTCTCAAACTCGTGCAGTGGAATAGCATTTTCAGCTAAACAAGTTCTTTAACTTGCACTGTTTGTGATTGCTGATGCCAAAAATCCTGCTAAGGAAGTAGCCTTATCTGAACCTTCATGTCATGACAGATGCTTTGCAAAGATTAACATGTCTGTAATCTACATGCAAGCCATTCAGTTTGACAACAGTAGGACTTTGAAGAAGAAAACTTTTCCCAGGTGACAATGTGCTTTAAATAGACATTAGTAGGTAACATGTAAATATTACAATTACACACATTTCAAAGAGAGTTAAATAGCCTTTCCTTTTAACACTCAGCCAAGTTAATTCTTCCTAAAATTAAAGACAAATCTTCTGGCTGTTCTTCAGACGTCAAAACGTCCTGCCATTTAGATACCGATAGGCAGTTACAAATGGGTAACAATAGCATCATGTAGATCCATGGCAAGCGATACAGCAGCCTGCTAAAAATTAGGTTTTACATCTGTGGCCTTTTCACATCAAGAGCTGCCTCTCCCTCCTTTCTCCCTGTCTTCTCCATCTCATAGCTGCCGCATTCAGATCACTTTTACAATAACAATATTCTTATTGTGAGCATGTGTTTGAGACCTTACTTATACCTTATAGGTTAATGATTGGCTTTGCCCTCCCAAACGTGGAGGTGTCAGTAGGTATTAATAATACTGTGAAAGAGATAACAGTATTTCCATAAATTGACCTTCTCTGATGATGACTTCACCCCATTTTCTTCAGTTCAGTTTAATGACTTGAAGAGTGCTCGGTGATGAAACCATTCCCAAGCATAAATTATTCACCACAGGAAAAAAAGAACTTCCATTTTGCAATTTTCCATCAGTGACTGAGCCTCTGTAGGTGAATTGTCTTCAGAGGCAGAACAATCCTTCTGACCCTTGTAAACTTATTCACACCCTTTTTTAAAATGAGATAACACAAAAAAGAGTAAATAGTAAGTAGAATAAATATTTTCTTCAAAATAAATGTTGACCCATCCATTTCTGCTCTTAAAAAATGTACACATGTATAAAATGTAGAAGAAAAGCCATCTTTTTAAACACTTTTAGTGTAGCTCATTAACAAGGAATTTCATTTAAAAGATAAAATAGGAAAGATCAAAGGGCTGGACTAGAACCAACATGACCATAAATATTTCAAATGCTTGACATTACATACCAGACACAAATAAACATAGAAGCAAATTATAGCTTGTATTTCTAAAGATAAAAATATATCCCATTTGCATGTTAATATTTACATATTCAGTACTAGCTTTTAAGCTATGTTTCTGAAAGGATGATTTTTCTAGTATCTCCCCATTGCTGTTGTATCACACCACCACATTCAACTGGAATTTGATGTAGAGAAAAATAATCTCAGCCTTGTTGCAGGAAGAATTTTTCCAGGCAGGATGTGCAGGTACCTGCTGCCCTTCCCCAGTGTTGTTTCCTGAGCCTCTTCCTTGACTTCTTAGACCTACTGGAAGTGGTGGGGTGGAGCCAGCCAACTGCTGGACTGCACTGTCTGCTGCTGTCAGTGAGAGATGTGCTCATTGATGAGCCATAAATTCTCAGTCAGCTAATGAGAACGGGCACCACCCAGGGGAGCCTGTTTGCAGCTCTGAAAAATGTTTGGTATCAATACAATGCCTATTTTCTGATTCTTTTCTTTAAATATACATCACAGCCGTAGCAGATTAAAAGTGTGCACCTTTGGGGTAGAGCAAGGTCTGTTAAAGCATATACACTGTCATGAATGAAGACTAGGCTTGAATTTATGCTGTGTATTGGGTCAAAGAGCAGAGTTTTTGTTCTCTCAGCACAAGTTGTTCTTATAATAATCCAGTACAAGATGGAAATTTTGCAGAGATTTTTGTAAATTACTTTCCCATTTAGGCACATTAGAACACCAAAACATTTCGTTTCCTTTTAAGATGTATCCTTTCAAAGATACTCCTTTCCGTAATGCTGTTGGGACACTCACTGTTAATCCACAAGACAGAAGGTATGATGTGAGGAAATAAAAGGAAAGCTGTTGTATATATGTACCATAATCTTCTGATATTTAAGGGAATGCAGTCTTATATTAGGAACTACCTGACTGCTCCAAGAGGTCCCAAATTATGAAGATCTAAATCAAACCCGCTAGACCATCATATTTTAGCAATTTGATGGATTTCCTCTTGCCTTTTAGCCTTATTACTGTGTAACTGCACAGAAGTTGTAATTCCTGAAGAGTCCCAGAATGGTAAATGCAGTTCAGGTCTGGGCACTTGCTGGTTTCTGCACTTTGAAAGGTAATTGAATAGGAACAAGTACAAGTGCAATTGAATATGTAGGCTAGAGGCACTAAGTTGCAGCCTCAAAGAGGTCATGCTGAAATGAATTTTTAAAAAGGACTATAAAATTGCATCTAAGATAGATGGGGTGCAAAAGCAATATTTAAATGAAATTGTTATGGATATAAGTCACTTGCCAGGCATTCTAACTATTTCCAACATAAAATATGTTTTCACTTCATATATAAAACATTGTTATTATTCACATCCTGTGTCATGTTAACATATTAAAACTTAAATGTTTAATGCATATATTAAAATTTTGTGTCATCATTAACACCGCTGATGAATACCCTTTAACAAAAATAATGGAAAAGATATGTCAAGGCAGATAATTTTTACAATTAGAATAAAAATATGTAACTTAAAGTGTGATAAGATAAAACCGTTTAATTCAAAGTTTCACAGTTCTCTCTCCTTGCTCATGGGAATCCAACTGCCATTTGTTTTCCTGTTAAATGACATTTCAAATACTTTATTATAAACATAAATCACATCTCCTTTTGAGAAGGCAAATGACAAACTAAATTTGAGGTCTGACTTGCATTTCTATGCCCTACCCAAGACTGAATAGATGAGCAGTTGCTTTATAGATTGTATTTGATGGATAAACAAAGAGAGGCAGTAGGTTATGGAAAACATGTCACTTGGAACTGACATCTGCCCTCATAATTCGTGAGTGTCTTACCCTGCTGTGTCACCTCCGCAGACATCAGCTCCCCATCCTAGTTCATAACAACCAGGGGAAGAGATCTGATCTTTTTTAAAGTAAAGCTGCCTTTTGTAAAGTGCATACCTTTCCTTAATGGGGGATGTTCTGTTTTGTGTAGTCAGGCAGGCAGTGAGAAACGCCCGTGGTACCGGGATGAGGTGTGCAGAATGATGCATAGCTGCATGGGAGCAGGAGGGTGTTGGCAGAGAGATGTGATCAGAGAAAGCATGCCATAGTATGGGCGAGACTACTCCAGTGAGAGAGATGCCTCTTGGTATGAGATCATGCTGCAGGCCAGACCTTGGAGAGCTGGCGCATGCTGGATTTGTGATCCCTTTGACCTGCCGCTGGTTGTGCTAGGCAGTTTCCTAACCAGGAGTGATCGGGCACAGGTGAAACACCACCAGCCACACAGCAGTCATACCAGACGGTCCCAGCTTTGTGGCTGTTGGGCACGTTCAAATTGAACAGAGTTCAATTTCTCTTCCAGAGAAATTCTTCTCCACAAGCAATCATTTTCTTCCCAGCCAAAGCACGCCCCCCTGACATGCAGGAGGTGTGGGTGCTTGCAGTCCATCAACATGTCTCCCATAAAGCCGCACAGAGCAAATGCACACATGGGTGCCACCAATGCAAAAAAATGATCATCACCAGCAGGGTGATAAATCTGGGCTAGATATTTTAAGCTTGTGACATAGTTAAGTTTGTTTGTATCACTTCTACAGATGCTTTTGGACCCCACTGAATTTACCTGAATTAATGAAACAGGGGTTCACTAATTAAGGCTTTACAAGTGGAGAAAGGAAATAAATTATCTTAATAAAATAGTTGAAACTTGCAAGGTGCAGAATATTCACTCAGAAATCCCTACCATTTACACTACAGCATTTCCAGGTCTTACATTTTTGTTACCAGTTTTATAAAGATCAGGGTGTTTAGGTATTTTTTTCCTAAAAACAAATTCTTACAGTCAAGTGGTTAAACACTAACCTCTGCTTTGATTTAAATACGGTGCATTTCTTGGCCATGCAACTGCAGACAAAAAGTTAATGCTGTGGCTTCTAAGGGTCCACAGTCCACAATCAAAAAGATAAGAAAATAAAACCTTAAGTGGCTATTTTTTAAAAAAAAATCTTCTTGGGTTTTAAGCACTTTTAGTATTTTGTGACCCGACTCAGATTATCAAAAGCCTCGCATTGGCAATATCAGTGCTTTTGTGGTGTAGAGATGTTGCCAGCACATATTTGGAATACCTGCATAATTCATTCATAAGTAATACATTCAGCCCAAACACATACTGAAAAAATCCTTTACCACATCATTAATATTTATTTAGGTGATGTGTTTTTATAAAGTATAATGAAGAAATACTAGCCTCACTCCATCTTGCAAGACTGCAGCATCCTTTTGTGTTTCACCTGTAACTGTGAGTGAGGAAATTAGTTTAGCCTGATTATTTTTGAAATTAATTGTAATGGGGAAAAGAGTGTCCTGCTAGAACAGTGAGAACAAACTTAATCTCACTCTTTTTGTGATGCAAATCAATAAATGGTTTTAAATATTTGCTTTTTGCTTAGTATTTTTCTTTCTTCCACTAGCAGAAAATTACTTAGGAACAGCTGTTGAATGACATTTATTTTAGATAGATAGATTAACCATATTTGTTTCAGAGAGAAAGAGCAAGAGAGCTTTGTAGGGCTTTAAAAATTTCTGTGCATAACTCCCATTTTAGGAGTTCACTTTTAAAAAGCTGTCCCTTAATATCTTTGATTCTTTCCTCTGTCACTTAAAGACCTTTTCCAGTTGGAGCATTCTTAGAAAAGTCAAGTCTTGAAATATTTTTGTTATTGTTTTAGCTTTTAAGAACATCAGGAATATTAAACTTGTGCTGGTGAAGTTTGGCTTAAAAAATATCTTAAGTCAGCTAATGTGATGCTGAAGTTCATGATACCTTAAAAAAAGTGTACAGCGACAATCAAAGAAGAAATATGTAGGCTTTCCCTCATCTTTTCTGGGATCAGCGGGCTTAATGTTAGTCAGTCTGAATTTATATAAAAAAGAGAATTTTTTAAGGATCAGAGGATGGAAGCAATTTTGAAAGAAGGTTGTTTCTAAATGAATTCCATGACATAGAAGACAATCTACCAGTAGGTAAGAAAAGAGGAATATCTTGTTCTAATAACTGATGATGAAAATGCCAGGAAACTTTTTAAATACCCTGACACAGATTCACAGATTGGTAGAGATAGGAAGGGACCTCTGGAGATCATCTCATCCAACCCTCCTGCTTGAGCAGGTACCCCTAGAGCAGGGCACAGAGGACTGCGTCCAGGTGGGTTTTGAATTTTTCCAGAGTAGGTGACACCACACCCTCTCTGGGCAGCTTGATCCAGTGCTCTGTCACCCTCAAAGGAAAGATGTTTTTTCCTCATATTCAGGTGGAACTTCTTGTGTTCCAGTTTGTGCCCATTGCCCCTTGTGCTGTCATTGGGCACCACTGAAATAGTCCGGCACCATCCTCTTGACACCCACCCTTTAGATAGTTATGAGTATTGATAAGATCCCCCTCAGTCTTCTCTTCTCCAGGCTAAGCAAACCCAGGTCTCTGAGCCTTTCTGTATAAGAGAGATGTTCCAGTCCCCTGATCATCTTTGTAGCTCTCTGCTGGACTCTCTCCAGTAGCTCCCTGCCTGTCTTGAACTGTGGAGCCCAGAACTGGACACAGTACCCCAGATGTAGTCTCACTAGGGTGGAGTAGAGGGGGAGGATAACCTCCCTGGACCTGCTGGCCACACTGCTTTTAATGCACCCCAGGATAGCATTGGCCTTCTTGGCCACAAGGGCACAGTGCTGGCTCATGGTCAGCCTGCTGTCCACCAGCACCCCCAGGTCCTTCTCAGCAGAGCTGCTTTCCAGCAGGTCAACCCCCAACCTGTACTGGTGCATGGGTTGTTCCTCCCCTGGTGCAGGACCTTGTACTTGCTTTTGTTGAATTTCATGTGGTTCCCCTTGGCCCAGCTCCCCAGCCTGTCCAGGTCTTGCTGAATGGTAGCACAGCCTTCTGGTATCAGCCACTCCTCCCAGCTTGGTATCATCAGTGAATTTGCTGAGGGTACACTCACTTTGTCCAGGTCATTGATGAATATTTTGATCACCACTAGTTACAGGCCTCCAACCAGACTCTGCACTGTTGATCACAACCCTCTGAGCTCTGCCATTCAGCCAGCTCTCAATCCACCTCACGATCCACTCATCTAACCTGCACTTCCTAAGATTACCTGTGAGGATGTAATGGGAGACAGTGCCAAAAGCCTTGCTGAAGTCAAGGTAAAAAACATCCACTGCTGTCACTTCATCTACCCAGCCAGTCTTGCCATCAGAGAAGGCTACCAGGCTGGTCAAGCATGATCTCCCATTGGTGAATCCATGTTGAGTACTTCTAATATCCTTCCTTTCCTCTACATGCCTGAAAATGAACTCCAGAATGAACTGTTCCGTCAACTTTCTGGGGATGGAGGTGAGGCTAACTGGCCTATAGTTTCCTGGGTCCTCCTTCTTGCCCTTTTTGAAGACTGGAGTGACACTGGCTACCCTCCTGTCCCATCGGGCACATCTCCTGTCCTCCATGAGCTTTCAAAGATGATGGAGAGTGACTTAGCAACAGTGTCCACCAGTTCCCTCAGCACTCGTGGGTGCATCCCATTGGGGCCTATGGATGTGTGAGGATCCAGTTTGCCTAAATGATCTCTAACTCAATCCTCCTCAACCAAGGGGAAGTCTTCCTTTCTCCAGATTTTCTCTCTCACCTCTGGGGGCTGGGAGGCCTGAAGGCCAGCCTTAGAAGTAAAGACTGAAGCAAAAAAGGCATTCAGTAACTCTGCCTCCTCTGCATCCTGCATCACCAGGGCACCCACCTCATTCAGCAGCAGACCCACAGTTTCCCCAGTCTTTCTTTTACTATGGATGTATTTGAAGAAGCCCTTCATGTTATCTTTGACATCCCTTGCCAGATTTAGTTCCAAGTGGGCCTTGGCCTTCCTCATTGCATCTCTGCATACCCTGACAACATTCCTATAGTCCTCCCAAGCGGCCGGTCCCTTTTTCCACATACTGTAAACCTCCTTCCATTTGAGTTTTTCTAGAAGCTCCTTGCTCATCCATGTGGTTCTCCTGGCTCCTCTGCTTGTCTTCTTCCTCGTAGGGATGGACCGATCTTGAGCTTGGAGGAAGTGGTACTTGAATATTGACCAGCTCTCTTGGAACCCTCTGCATTCTAGAGCCCTAACCCATGGGATTCCTCCTAGCAGGTCTTTGAAGAGGCCAAAGTTAGCTCTCCTGAATTCCAGGGTTGTAATCCTACCTGTTGCCCTGCTTCTACCACACGAGATCCTGAACTCCACTATCTCATGGTCACTGCAGCCAAGGCTATCCCCAACCCTCACATCCACAACTAGACCTTCTTTGTTTGTTAGTATAAGGTCCAGCAGCACATCACACCTCATTGGTGTTTCCCAGGCTCTGGCTTGCAGCTTTATTTGTGCCCACATGGAGAGTAACAGCAGATAGTAATCTGTGCTCTTAACAAGTTGTGGCACCGTCTTAGTGATGTCTTGGATCGTAGCTCCCAGAAGGGAGCAAACCCCTCGTGACTCCCTGTCAGGTTGGCAGATGGGCGCCTCAGTGCCTTTTAAGAGAGTGTCACCCACTACGAGCTCTCGTCTCTTCTTTTGACGGTATCCACGTAGCAGAAAACATCAAGTTCAGGTGAATCTGATGAATTCAAGGAATAAAAGTCCTAATTACATTTACTGTTTAATATATAATTTTCTAACACTGAAATCATTCAAGGAAACAAAGACTACTTTCTATAAAACCCCCTCCATCTTGTAAATATCCATTTTAAAATCAATTATGCACAAATTAATAATTTTGTAAAAATAAATCTTCAGAAAATATACCCTTAGGCTTTGCAATACAAGTGTAACTCCTGTAACAATTTCTCTGGAAGTAAGTTAAATAGCAATTGTATTTTACCCTGTAATATATCTAAAAGGACATGTCTAAAATGTAATGTAAATGTCTAAAAAAAAAGGGAAAATAATACCAGAAGAAGTTATGGCAGTTTAAATAAAGTCATGCTCATAGAAAAGAAAATGCAGAAAATATGACTAGTTTCTGCCTAAGTCTTAGAATATGTACTTTAGAAACAAAAAGCCTTGCATTAAAATGCTGAATTAAAAAAAAAAAAAAAAAAAAAAAAAAACAAAAAAAAAAAACAAACCATGATAGAGCTTATAATGATAATATCATCATGAAAGTGGGATGAATATATCAGGAAAAAAGGTAACTGATACACAATTTCACATATTCATGCCTATTTAGGAAAAAGATAACTGCTACTTCAAATATAGTAGGTGGACATCATTAATGACTGAACAATCATGCATATGCATGAAGGTATAGTGCAATTTCAAATCCATGATGTTTTATCCTGAGATGCTAATAGCGTAGCTTTAAAAAGAAATCAGGCAGCCTTTGAGTATAAATATTTTTCTGGAACATTTATATACTAAAGCAAAGAATATTCTAAAAGTAGGTTTCAAAGCACTGCAAGGGAGATACAATCACTGTATCTTATTGAATTGGGTTATGTATTCCTTTAGATTGTCTTGGAAAATCCCAGTATACATGACAATACAAATTAAAACAAAATCTGTTTTACCCATTGCACTACAAACAGATACCTACTGCAGTCAGTGCTGACTACTGACGTTGTCAGTTTAACACACCGGGGCGACTGAGCTAGGGTGGTGATTTCCTCTTCTCAGTGTGCAGCTCAGTAGCGTTTCACAAATCACTGCTCCATAACTGTTTCCTCTGCTGAATTTCAAAACTGCCTTCTGTATTCATCTCTATATATCTTTATGGAACCAGATACACATAAATCAACATTTTACAGATCTCAGCTTCTTAAATACAGTCGTGCGCGTCTGGCCTGATGACAACAGCCCTGAGCGCCTGGCAGCTCCCACTGCTGCCAGTGACAGTGGCTGAATCATCAACACAGCTTTGGAGTCAGCTCAGGTACCAACATGGGCAGCCTATGCACAGGCAATTTGGGCAGACTGGGGACCATGCTCTGGCCATGACACCAAGTAGCACAAAATGCCCCGTATTAGCTGAAGTGATACCTAAGCTCTCTTACCCTCCAAAACAGGACAGCTGCATACAGACAGCCCACTAGAAATGGTCTGTGCCCCCCAAAATCTCATGAAAACTGCCTAGGGGTTGCTTGGGGTGGTATTGGCTTGTGGTGCTAGCAAGTCCGAAGACATGGAGGAGCCCATGCTAACAATTCAATAGCACAAAGGATCAAGGTCAGTGCTAAGGAATATTCCCTGGCAGGTTTTAGTTCAACAGTATGAATCTGGCTGCAGAAACCACCTTTACTTTCCTATTATTAAAGTATTAAAGGCATAGCTTTTCTTCAGCAGCCACGGGAAAACAAAACCAGAGAAAGAGCATTCAGGTAAGACAAAAAGCTGTGTTTCAAGTCCATAAGGGTAATAGACAGTCAGTGAATCTCAAAGATTTTCTTTCCAGACACTATGTATTTTACTCACACTTTAGGCAGGCCAGTGTGGTAAAGCTCTAACTAAACATCACAGTTTAGCTTCAGAATAAATGATTGTTTAATTAAAAACTGTCACATATAGCCATGTTTGGGTTTATTTGTATATGAATGTTTACGCAGCTAATGCACTACAAATTAGCATTTAACGATGGAAGGGTGACACAGAGTCCTGAATGCCATCAAAACAGAAAATAAAGGAAGGAAACTCACAAAACACTGTTTCTAATGAGATGAAAAGCAAGATGTATAGTGATTTCAACTAGTCACCAGTTATCAAGGCCAGCAGGCTGAGCTGCTGTAAACACCTACAAACAGGGGTGGGACAAGTGCCTTCATGTGGCCTTTTCACACACCTGAAGCTTCCTTTACCAGTCATCTCATGAGCTTGGCATGAGTGTTGTTTTAAAAAGCTGAGCTCAAATAATCAGTTTCAAAGTTTAGGTTGTTTTCCTCTTTCCAGAAGAGCAGTCACTGCCCATTATTTCCTCTGGGGCAGGTGCCAAACCCATCTCAGCGGGGCTGGCTGTCCTCTCCAGAAGGTGTTCCCAGTGAAAGGTAGGCTGACCACCCTAATGACGATAGCTGCCACTTCCACTGCTTGCAGTGAGGAAATTCAGCTTGACTCAGGGTAGGGGGCCCTCTCCTGATTTCCATAGACAGCGATTGCAGTAGTAAGCAATAAACAAAGGGGGGAAATAGAAGACATCCTGGAGCGCCACGGGGAAAGTATTTGAGAGTGGTTGAAGAGGGTTGAAGGGATGGGTCTGAAGGGGCTGTGAGAAAGGGTGCGTGAACATGAGGCATGGGGGAAGGGTGTCAGAAAACAGACAGCATGTCTGTAAGTGTAGGGTAAAAGGGAGTGTGAGGTGTCCAGGCAGAATGTAGGGGTCAATCTGTAGACTAAAAAATAATTGCATTGCTAAGCCTCTAAGAATAATTGCACTGCAAAGCCTCTGGTGATCGTGAGGTGCTAATGTATATTAATTGCTAATATGTTTAGATATATGTAGGCATTCATGTAAAATTTCCTTATCACTGCTATATTAGAAGGTAATACATATACACTACATAATACATAATTACTTATTAATATTTCATTATTTTCAGGGTTTTGGCAGTACAGGAGGCTAGGGCAGTAGAGGTGATGCACTCTTCCCCCATTGCCCACTCAACAGGCAGAAAAGAAAGCTCTGCCTTCTGTTTAACTGTCAGAACAAAAAACCAAAGGAGCAACAATGGGGTTAAGAAAGTATGTCTGTCACTAAGCCAAATGGAAATAAAAGGCTGTCCTGAGGACCTGCTGAGGATCTTGCAGGCTGACAGTAAAAGGTAGAAGACACCTGTGACTTAAAAAAGCTGCCCAGCTTTGGGAGAGTGCACTCATTTCACCCCCAGTACACCTGAGTATGGCATTAGCAGCTTTTTCACATACAGTAGTGTGAGTAGTCCAGAGGCCCCCAAATGTAAAATGCAGTGTGAGGTTTTAGCCATTTACCTTGTGTCTGCAGGCATTTTATCCAGTTGTCTACCTGTGTATGGGGTTATAACTACATACAGCATACAAACACATATAGCTAGTATATACGAAGTATTTATTGAAGGAGCTATTGTCTCTTCATCTCTTTTTGCATTTTAATAAAAGCATCCCATCTCACTGAAGTAGCTGATTACATAGAATATATTAGTAAGTCTCACCCATCTTGCTCTAAATTAACAAACCAGAATACAGCTTGCTGTTAGATTGCTCTGACCGGGAAGACCTTAAGAGTGTTCCCCCACCAAACATCATTTCAATTCATCTTTATTTTACTTTGCTAGAAAGTGTGTCTTTGTAACTCATGGTGCTGGGCGACGTGCCCTGCTGTGACATGAGATGTCGGGTTCTGTCAGTCACATCAACTGATGTGATGTGACAGAGCCTAATGTGATGGGACCAATGCCCTGCCGAATGCATACTGTGTCACTGCGGTATTCAGAGGCTAGTTTCTCTGAGAAGAAATACAGCGAATGAAGCCAGGATTCCCATGGCAAATAAGGCTAAATGATTTTGTAAATGGAAATGCAATCAGGTGTTTGCTGCATACACATGTACAAGTAACATATTGGGTTTATTTTGCTTTTGTGTTTGTTTGCAATGGCATTTTGATGACATCCAGTCATGAATTTCACACAAGTCATCTGTCCATTCTATTAAACCCTGCCTAGGGTCTATCTGAGAGTGGGACTAGAGCGCTGCCTCTTGGAGTGCTGGTCTTCTTGGGACAAATGCTGCTTCTGGAAGGCCTGTGCACTACTCCCTAGTGGATGCCACAGTGCAGATTTGAAGGTCTCATCCTGCAGTCCCTTCACGTTCAGAGCCAACAGCATTGCTTTTGCTATCAGCTTTTCACACCAAGCCTACCCTACGCCCCCAAGCCTCAGCAACAAAACATCTTGAGGTAGGTTGTCCTAGTGGTAGTTCCTTTCAGAAGGCAAACTAGTCTATGCAAAAGCGCGATAAAGTTTATTCACATCTTAAAAATGTTTTAAGAAGACTTCCAAGAATATAAACCTAGTAATCACCCATTAAACCATAAAATTTACCAGAAATATTGGCCTTCTCTATTCTTTTGGCAGTGCCAGCTCTCAGATCTCTGTGCCTTGTTTCCACTAGCAGTCCTCCCTCATGAGGTAGCCACATGAGCTGGTGAAGCCCAAAGAAGAAATCAAGTCAATCCTATCCTCATAATCTGCCAGTAGTACAGCTCCCAGTAAAACTGGATGGGTAGTGAGAGTAAATTATCTCTTTCTCAAACCAGCTCCAGGTGATGCCTCAGGCTAGCATTATTTATATCTTCTAGCTAAGTGCTCCACTGTGTGAAATGTTGACCATTCCAAAACCGCATTATCACCAGTTTCACAGTAGCAATCTTAAAGAATTGCTCTGGCGCTATGCAGATATTTCGGTTTAAGATAAAGCCAGTTTTATGACAACTTTAAAACCAGTTTTGTTTACATGGGTCACCTAAATCATAGTGCAATTGCTAATTAGCTTTTCACTCCAAAAAACCCCCACAGTTTCTGTACATATTGGTTATGGTAACATGCACCACTGTTTATTACTCTCAGAGCAGAGTACTCCAGTAAATAGCATGCAGCAATGTTGCAGGAACAGGGAAGGCCCTTTGGGTTACATATAGATATGGGTGAAACATCTTGTCTTAGAACCCACAGAAATGTATAAGATGGTATATGTCTTCTGGCACAATTCCCCAGGAACACGTCAAGCTTGCTGCTGTTATACAAAGACTTATTTAAAAAAAAAAAATCAATTTTTGTGTAGCTAAACAATCAATTTATGCTCCCACTCACAGTTAAGACTCTCACAGGTACTGTGTGTTCCATCATTATAAAAATATCTTTGTTTTTATTTTACTTTGGAAACTACCAGCTTAGAGCAAGGTGGACCAAGAACTTAGAAAAGTAACCCAAAAAAGCTTGCTTTTAAAGAAAACAGCATCAGGGTTGTTTGTTGCTAATACAAAAACTGTTATCATGGTAGAAAACAGAAAGCAAGCTAGGTGGAGGAGCAGGGAGAGAGAGACAGAGAGCAAATGTAAGAACTGGAGTTTAAAAGGGGCTTGGAAGATACCCATTTCCACGAGCAAAATTCACAAAGCCAAGTCAAATTCTATCTACAACAAACAAGAGAAGTTTTGTGTCCAGGAAAGCCAGTCACAACAGTTCCAACACTGAGCTGAATGGCAGAGAGGTTATCAAAAATGAACTAAGAACAAATGCCACATACAGCGTATGCGTGAAATCTTCCTTCACTGCCATATGTAGCTGCCAACCTGCAGCCTTGAGTCAAGCAGCTTTTTAAAACTCTTAAGTAAGAGCCAAGAAACACTTTCTTGTACTTAGGACCATAAATTGGTCTTTTGAATGTAGATGACCATCTCATTCCTCCTGTGGGAAGATGAGCCTGCGGGAATGGCATTCCTCCTAGGAAGTAAGTTCAAACACTTTCAAACTGGGGGCAAGGCTCAGGTTTCCCAGCCATGTGCAAGAACTTCAACCTACTAACCAAATCCTACTTTTCAACAGGCAGACTTTCCTTTTTGACTCCACCACACCCCTTCCCCCTCAGGCCTTCACACCATGTTTCTGAATGACAGTGACTGTGCACTGGGGTAATGACAGTGCTGCTGGGTGCAAACCTACCTCCCTGGGCCCATCACAAGGTTCAGATGTCGGTAGGTAAGGCTGCAAAGCCCTAGAGGCCTTTGGCTCCATGATGCTTCATCCAACTAAGGCAAGAGCAACTCTGCACGCATGTGGTAACATCACTTTAAGGCTATAAATAAGCATTGTGGTGTAAATATAGGTTCCTGGATAGTCTCTCCTACACTTAATAGTTAGGCAAGGTAATTGTTATTTATTTTTTAATCATTCTTTTTGGTTTAATTGCCTATATGCTCCCTAGGGTGCGTTTTAATTACAAAACTGCTACTTTGGAACCTGGCTAAGTACTTAAGCATAAAAATGAGTCTTGAAATTCAGGAGAAGGTGAGTTATTTCTTGCTGGACAACAGCTGGCAATGGCCCATAATTTACAACCCAGGATTTACAGGCAAAATCCTCTCATTTGCGGCATGAGTGGAGACAGGTGCTGATTTACATGGAGTGGGAGGTTAGGAGGGCTGCCAACATCTACCTATTTCCTCCTCCTTCCCCATCAACATGCACAGATGGATGTGGTGGCCATGCTCCAGCATGTGAGACAGTCATGGTGCATCAGAAGAGAAAAAGAGGGAGGAAGAAGAACCGTGTCCCACCTGCTTTTCTACACTGGTTGCTGGAAAGAGGCCAGCTTGCAGTCAGGGATTTCCAGGAAAGGGCTGTCACTGCCAGTGTGACTCCATGGGGCACTGGGAGCAGGGCTGAGAGGTGCCAGCACCACACCCACTTGCTCTGGTGCTCCAGCACTGGAAGGGGAGATGGCAATCCTGTAGGCAGGGCACCACCAGAGCGTCATCAGGCTGACTCCAGAGAATGAGGAAATACTTCTGCTGTGGACGTGGTCTCTGACAGGGTGCAATGAAATCACTGTCATCTGAGATGGCTGAAATAGCTTTGGGAGATGTCTAGGAGGAGGGAACGGCTGTGCCTTGGCAAGGAGATGAATTGCATGATCTAATAGGTGTTTTCCACCTCCACTATTTATGACTCCCTGATTATTGGTAAGGAATGAAGTAGAGGAAGAGGCAGCAGTTGATGGATTAGGATGCCACTTACTTTTCATTACACGTCTCTTGAGCTGGAAAAAGAGACCTTTTAACCGTTCCCATGCAAGCTCCCCGATAGAACATCCATTGCGGTTTTTCAGTAAATATTATGTTGTTTAGACACTTAAGCATACTTCCTCACACTTTGTTCAAGTGGCGGTTAAATGGTGCTATTACATTTATATCTGGCAGTTAGGCACTTGCATTCTCTTTATGTGAAGAGATCAGTAGCCCCAACATGATAGACAGTACTGCAGGGAGCAGTAAAGACCCTTCTCTTGGGGTACTTTGACTGGTCTTTGTTCACAGCAGGATAGCAATTATAATGATAGGATTTAAGGGATAAATATAAAAAATAACAGGTCAGTTACATTTTTGCAAAGAAAAAGAAGATTCCGTAGCTTGGTTAGATTTGAGGCCTTCACAGATAAAATTATTTTTTTCTTTCTACTATTATTTCTAAGACACTTGACTTCTTGTTACAAGTGATAGGGCAACTTCAGGTCTTGCTGTGATATCCATTCATTCTGAATAGCTTTTCCCTGTCTCTTACTATATGCAACTCCTTCATCAGTTTCAGTCTTGAAGCAGTATCATGTAATAACAGAATAAAACTTACTTTCATCTTTCTGTGTGCATATAGGCCCCAAATGCTTTGAGGAGGAGGGGAAAATATTATTGTCTAGGACTTTTAATAGGCAAAAGAAAAAGTGTAAACAATTATATTTGAAGTGTGGACATTGTACATAAAATAATTACATTTCATGGCCTTTCCTTTTGGGGAAAAAATTGCCGTTATAAAAGTAGTTTCCATGGGGTGAAATTTTCAAAAGAGCCAAGCATCCACAATTGGGACCAGATTTCTAGAAGGCTTTAGCTCTGGCATAGAAATAAGTGGCCAGATGTCCAAAGAGCTCTAAACATTAGATTGTGAGCATTTATAAAAATCTGGCCTGTATTTAAGAGCATAAATGGGAGCTGAGCTCTTTGGAAAAATCTAGCCCACATGCTGGGTGTTGAGCTGGCTTGAAAAAAAAGTCTGGGTCTGAGGCTGTTTTGGTGGGGGGATTGGTTTTTGTTTCAGGGTTTTCTTTTGGTTTTGTGTTATTTAGAGGGTTTTTTTCTGTTGTTTTTAAAAGAAAACTGATCTTGCATGTCATTAAGTTGTTTATTGGTTTTGTGGAGCTTTTCACTTCTAAGCACATATTTCGGTTTTGCCATCCAAATAGTCCTGTTGCCTTTAAGCAATATTGATGTGCTTAAAATTAAGCATGTGCTTTGCTGGGCTGAAGACTCAATTTGCCATTTGAAATCCCACCCTATTTAGCTGTGAAATGTATACTGTGTTTACCAACAGGCCACACGCATGGAGGAGGTGTGATTGAATGGTGGCCAGTCACAGTAAAGCAAAACTTGACCTCAATGGCTGTGGCTGTGTAACTCTGACAGCGTCCTCACAATAAGCTCTCCTGATCACTTCTAAATATTGCAGCTGAGCCACAAAAAAATGAGAAGGTTCATTTAGATAAAGTATTGACAACATTTCTCCTGGATCTGGACAAAAGTCAAGGTCAGGAATGGAAATTCAGTTTTACTGAAGTTATTATTTTCCAAACTTTTAGGGAGCATTTTATGGGGGTGGAGCTAGACAGGGGCTCCAGGTAGTCCTTCGGTTTTCTGAACAAGACTCAGCATTACCTGAGATTAGAGTTCAGTGGCAAGCTAGGCTGCATACCGTATAGCCTGTATTTTGAGGCTTAGAGGTTTCCAAATTGTTTCATCCCAAAACAGATTTTCAGCATTTTGCCCCGCACCTCCTTAGAATAGCTATGTGGCTCTGACCGTTATTGCTTGTCTGAAAAGTACAGTATTTTTCACAACCTGAGGAAGCAATTCATATACACAGCTGTAGCACAGCACTGCTTCAAAAGCCATTGGGATAAGAGAGTATTAGAATGCTGTATAATATAGAGGAAACCCCTTTTAAAGGTGGGGAGATTAATGCAATCCTTTCAGTAACCATATGTGATAAACATGTATTCTGATGATTTGGTCTTTTCAACACAGAAAATTTTACCCATAGGAGAACTTCATTATACATAAAGAGGAGCTTTAGAGGATGTAACTTTTACACTTTTACTACTTTTCCCTAATCCTTTAATATATTATTCTGAAAACAATCATAAAATAGTTGTAATAGAATATAATATGATGTGAGTTATAGACTTTCTTCTGTTTAACCTGTGGAGGCCAGTTAATATCAGTGGTGGCTCCAATTCAGGGCTTCAAGAAGGCTTCTGTGTCAACCCAGCTATGGACCTCTGTCATGAGACACTCTATCCCAGTGAATCCAAATGCCTCCAGATCATAGGAATGGCCAGGCTTGGATCCATTCCTGGATGCATACTTTTCAAAGCAGGCATTTCTCTTCCACAGCTCCACTGAAGTCACGGGAATGGATGGACAGTTGGTCCACCCATGATTTCTAGTTAAGAGAAACTGAGGTCCAATATTTGTCCATGTGTTTTCCCTTGTCACATTACTATGCTTCCTGTCCTCTCTCTCACCACTTGAAATGGACCTATACCAAAAGAAACAGGATACTTGTATCTGAAAAAAATCATTATTCAGGCTGTGAAGTCTTTTCAGAGAGTTGTTCTAATGAACACTAAAAACGGGCAGCCTCCAGTCCCTCTGTTGGTTAGAGCATTGAAGTGTAAGGTAGTATATCTTCTATTTCTTTTAGAGGAATATATATCTATTTCAGGTATCAGTTCAGCTTCAGAGAATAGTTTAGACACAGAATCATAGAGTGGCTGGGGTTTGAAGGGACCTCTGGAGATCATCTCGTCCAACCCTTCTGCTTGAGCAGGTACCCCTAGAGCAGGGCACAGAGGACTGCGTCCAGGTGGGTTTTGAATTTTTCCAGAGTAGGTGACACCACACCCTCTCTGGGCAGCTTGATCCAGTGCTCTGTCACCCTCAAAGGAAAGATGTTTTTTCCTCATATTCAGGTGGAACTTCTTGTGTTCCAGTTTGTGCCCATTGCCCCTTGTGCTGTCATTGGGCACCACTGAAATAGTCCGGCACCATCCTCTTGACACCCACCCTTTAGATAGTTATGAGTATTGATAAGATCCCCCTCAGTCTTCTCTTCTCCAGGCTAAGCAAACCCAGGTCTCTGAGCCTTTCTGTATAAGAGAGATATTCCAGTCCCCTGATCATCTTTGTAGCTCTCTGCTGGACTCTCTCCAGTAGCTCCCTTCCTGTCTTGAACTGTGGAGCCCAGAACTGGACACAGTACCCCAGATGTAGTCTCACTAGGGTGGAGTAGAGGGGGAGGATAACCTCCCTGGACCTGCTGGCCACACTGCTTTTAATGCACCCCAGGATAGCATTGGCCTTCTTGGCCACAAGGGCACAGTGCTGGCTCAGTCAGCCTGCTGTCCACCAGCACCCCCAGGTCCTTCTCAGCAGAGCTGCTTTCCAGCAGGTCAACCCCCAACCTGTACTGGTGCATGGGGTTGTTCCTCCCCTGGTGCAGGACCTTGTACTTGCTTTTGTTGAATTTCGTGTGGTTCCCCTTCGCCCAGCTCCCCAGCCTGTCCAGGTCTCGCTGAATGGTAGCACAGCCTTCTGGTGTAGTCATACTTGCAAATGGCATTCCAACAAAAACGGTCATCAGATCTGGCAACATGGTATATGACTTATAGAAAAGTAAGGCTGATTTGCTGGTGTTAACCCTATTCCAGGAACTATTGATGCCAGGTGTCTGCTCTAAGTTGCCATGAAGGTGAGGGGAGATAGGGGCATATAACTGCCTACACGATAGGCAGTTCTGTCAGAAAAACACAGCAAAGCTTGCTTTGAATATTAAATCCTATGTAGAAGCCGAAAACTGTTATTAGATATTGTAAAGCCATGGACAACTGCTAGTGTACAAGACTGAATGGATTTCAGGTCAGGCGATCTCAAGGTTAGCTGATGGATGAGATAAACACCTCTCATCACTATGCTGGATCAATCCTTAGTTAAGTGCTAGATTTATGACTGCTTCACCCATCCATTTTCAGATTCTGTCATTGTTTCTGCTTTGGCTCAGGGCCAAATTAAGTTGTTCTACTATAAGTCAATGTTTAGAGCCCCAGGTCGTGGAGCAGAAAGTGATTTTGCAACCTCTGCTCTCAATTAACAGAAAATAACTGATTTTGTGAATTCAGAGTTTGTCAGTGTATAGCACATGCTCAACCCCTGTTCTCACAGCTTTCAAACAACAGATCACTGCAACATATAACCTTGACTGGAATATTTTCTGGAGCTGACATGACCTGATTCTGAATTCCTAATTCCCCTGATCCCAGCTTGTGAGAACAGAAAGTAAGAAAGGGAGGAGAAGCATGGTTCTGCCACAGATGCCCTGTTCTGCTCCACAGCTGAAGCCACCACATCTCACTGCCCCCACAATGTTTTGAAAGCATTGCAGTGTTTTCCTTCCACAGAAAACCTGAACTTTCATGGGGTGCTGAGAATCTGAGCCAATAGGCAGCTACTGTGTTTAAATGCCACCCAGCTGTGGGTGTGACCAAAATGTGACCAAGAGGTCAGCACCTTCCAGCATCTCCAGGCCTGCCAACCTCAGAGCTAGAGAAACCCACAGGAGGGAGCAATTTTTCATCTTCTGCATAGTCTTCTGTTGGGAGCAGATTTTTCCTACAAAAAGTTGTTAAGCATACCCATACAGCTTCATTTTCTGTCCATCAGGGGCACTGTGCAGACTGCTGTGTCAGGCAGCTACCATGAACGCATGTCCTGGAGCTCCACCAAGGCATTTTCCCATAGAGAGATTGTTCAGTTCCGCTGGAGGTCTTGAAGAGCACAGTAGCTCTTGCCAAACATTTCCTTGTACGTTTATTTAGCAGTGTATAAAATGGCTATTCCTCTAGCATTTATCCACACCTACTCAGAAATTGCCTTTTTTATTTTTTTAGAAATATATTTTCAGCTGTGAATTAAAAAGGGTAAAAGTGTTGTCCAGTGTAGCTGTGGATAGAACAGCATGAAACAAAGCATATGCAAAACTAATCCAGCCCAGTATTGACAGCTGGACTAATCATCATCAAGGTATTGAGCATGCAAGTCTTTCAATAGATGGGTCAATAAAACATCTAGGCACACTTTTTTAACCCTGTGTACCACAGAAGTTATGTCCATGCTGACGTAACTGGTAAGAAAAGTGGTAAGAAAAAACCGGGGTGGTACAGCAAGACTCTCTATTTGTATATCCACATCCACCGACCCCCTCAAAAACTCCCTCTAGTTAGCAGGGCAACCATTACTGTAAACTCTCAGACAGACGCAGAACCTTTTCAAGCAATGTTTGCATGCCTTTAAATAGGAGGAACAGCCTTCTCTGCTCTCTTTCTTAATTCCTTGCACAAAACAATTACTGTGGGCAAAGTGAACTGCAATCGCGAGTTCTGAATTCAATAGGATTTCCAAATCCAGTGCAAAGTAGTTCTGCTCTCAGGCTAAGAGCCTGCTAATCTTCACTAAAGAAAAATCTTGATCCCTCAAAGGCCTGTGAATAGAACCAGGGCTGAAAATTTTCCAGGGTTATTAGTTTCCCATCTGAAAGCATAGATTCACTGATGTAAAAATATCCTGAAGGGCAACAATATAATATATCAAGGCAGTAATGCAAAAAAAGTGTACTTAGGTCTCGTCAACATAAAGCAATTTGATAAAGTCAAATACATTTCCAAAATTACATTTATTGGAGATTTCAAACTGGGATTTTAATTTATTTGAAATTTATCGAGGATATCAATCAGTGTCCCAATCAAGCTGAAAGAAAAGTTCAGAAGATCACTCTCTTGCATGGAGTTTGCAGACTAAATTCTCAATACTAAGAATTACTGATGGAAATATAGTTATTCCTATGTGTAGCTGTGCAGCACTGGGGCCTGCTAGAAGTCGACAGAAATGAAGCCGCTAAATACTGCCATAGAATAGTCTCTTTAGAGGGGGGGAACTCACCTGCTTCTCCTGTGCTTTAATCTGCCATTGTCTTTAAAGGCATCTTTAAAGGACTGAGTATACAAATAATCATCATGATGTGCGCTGAATAAGCAGTCACTTACTTGGTCAGTTCTAGCTGGGGTGCCGGTCCTGAGTATTTAAATTCCCTCCTTTGCGTTTCACCCCTTTCTTTGCCAAGCTTTAATTTTCATACTGGGTTGTATCAACAGTGGTGGGAATAATGCATCTCCACTTCTATTAAAAACAAACGTTTCCACATAAATCTGCTAATGTAAGGCATGGTATTCCTTACATTTTTTTCCCTGTTAATGATGAAAACAAATGAGTAAGATTTATCTCTTTGACAAGTCATGTGGGTGTGAATCTTTAATTAGCATATAACAGGTTTAGACTTCAAGTCCCTATAGGCGTGGGAATCACTTAAAGAAGAAAATCCCACTTGGTAAATCTCTGGCTCAGGAAGCCAAGAATGTTATTTTAAGAGATACCTGTAAAGATGAAGATTGCAATCTTCATGCATGTCAAGGTAAAAAAGCAAGCTATTTCATCTCCCAGAAACTCGGTGACCATACTTTGATGACAAGCCAGATGGCAGCTGTTCCCCAAGCCCAGTGCCAAGAAAGATGATTGGAGCTGCAATTTACCTTCCGTGGTGAAGCTCAATGCTGGAGCATACCACAGCTGCGAATTTGGCTGCTGCCAGTAGGTGTGTGCACAGTTGGTTTCCTCCCAATTTGGATTCATCAGGTAAGAGGCTGTATCAGTACCCAGCAATTATGAAATTGGCATGCATTGGATTGTTTACTCACAGTAATATTCCTACTGGACTTTATTAAAACACCATCTGTTGTCAGTGCAGACAAAGAATCAAACCAGAAATATCCATGGGGGGAGAGAGAGAGTGTGCATGCGCGTGTGCACGTGTGTGTATTTTCAGCTGCGTTGCAGGATCAGGTCATATTTCATATTCTCTTTTCTTCCTTCCTCTGCCTTTACAGGTAGCTTTTCATAATATGCCTACATTCCTAATCAATACTTCCTGTCTCTTAATTCCACCTAGAAAATAAAATTACATGGGGGCAAAAATCATTCATGGTCAAAGTGAAGTTGTATCTCCGTGAGTCATGCTGGAATGGAAATAAATGAGTCTTTGCATATGGGTGGAACTCAACAACATTGGCTTTACTACAAATTAAAGCTGAAATGGTTGAAGAAAAAGTCATCTGACTGAATGATGTTCAGTTAGAACAAACTTCTGAGTTAATGTGTAGTATATAGGGTGAGTAATAAAGGATATCTGCCAATAATAATATCTTTAGGGCTTGAGAAAAAAAAGGGACTGGCTTTTACAATCAGCTGTTTTCTTTTACTTTCTTTTTTTTTTTAATCTTTCAGGTGGGGATCAGATATTCCTAATACACAGCTGGTCTCCACAAATGGCCAAGTATAATTTTTCATATACCAGCATATAATTCCAGGTGAAATTAATTAGTTGGAATTCTTCATCAGGTAACACACTAATAAAATATGATGCAAGTAATTAAAAATGCAAATACAGGGAAGAGTGCAGTAAAACTTAGATATGTCATTTCAGTCCTACAAAAAGGCATCTGTCAATTTAGATCTTTAGTGCATGCACTCACACACATACACAAAAAAATCCTTTAAAAATAAAAATGTAAACAAGTCCCAGTTCACATCGTAAGATTAAAGCTGTAATAAAGGGAGAGAACACAAGCCAAGAACACCCCCTGGGAGAAGGAGGAAAGTGTGTTAAAATGCTTGGGTTGTTTATGAACTAAGTGTTTGGAGATCTCTCAGTGTCGAATGAAGGAGTTGGGTATTTTACAGGACCCACAGGGAGGTTGTTTGCTACTATAGGGAGTCACTAAAGCCTGTTTTGCTCAGTATACCCAGCCATCAGAAAGAAAACATTAGTCCTGATATAACTGAGTGCAATCTACCACCTGCAGTGGGATTGTGCGTAGTCAAAAGGGAAGGGATTTGCCCCAAATATGAGGCCATCTTTGTTGCATTATTTAATTTTATCTACACATGGGCCTAAGTTCTTCTCTAAGTTAAAGCCACAAAACCTGACATTGCAAAGGTTTGACTCTGGGAAGAGTAGAGCATAATTTCCATGACTAAGGTATAATTCCCTTTCCTCTGTTTTCCTCCTCATTGTCACTGCTCCTCTACCAAATGACTTAAACCCTAGGCCACCCATGTGCACTCTTGTAATCTACTCTGCCAAGCCTAGGATGGACTCGGTGCTTTAAAGCAGCAACTTCTCCAACCATATGTGCCCCCCAGATCTATACCATTTTTTTCTGCAGCCCACAGAGGACTAATCTCCTCAAGTTTATACCAATGTTCCTCTAATTAGGAGGTTACAGTACTTTGCTTTTATGCTTTAGTTTTATTTATTTATTCTCTTTATTGGAGGACCATAACATTTTGTCTTGATTTATGTTGTGTGAAGAACTATTCTTTTTTTTAATTATTTTGTCCGTTGCATACTTCAGCACATCGAAGAAGCAGGTGCATCTTTCTAACCACGCACGTTTCTGCTGGTGCAACTAAGAAGTGAGCTTTTTCTTTCTTTCCTCTTGCTGGTAATTTTGGCCAAAGTAGGGTGCTACTCACCACTCTCAAAACCCATTCAGTCCAATGGCCTGGAGCTGCGGAGTTCAGTCTCACATGAAGTCAAGGGCAGCTCCACCAATGGCAGGACCGGGTGGGTTAGAAGATAACACAGACATGAACTGTCTCCTAGGGACCAGCCCTTGTAAAATTGAAGCTCATTTCCCATGGTGAAGGCCTTCCAGAGAGGCAGAGACCAGAATGATTTTGCACATGTTCAAGCTGAACCACGAAACAGAGCTCTGATTTAAGTTTCACAGCCGTGGGAAATGCTTGAAAGGAATACCAAATAGTGACTCACATCAGACTTTCTTACACAGACCAGGTGAAATGAGGAAAAGTAGCAGGATTCGTGCTGTCCCCAGCACCTAGCCCTTTTCAGCCTCAGATATTCAAGATTTATGAAATGGCAATACTTGGAAAAAGGAGATATTTGGATCAGTACCACACCAGTTAGACCAGGTGGACTCCCACCCTTCACTATATCAGGAAACGTGAAATATCTTTAAGCTACTTACGTTGAATTTCTTAGAGGGAATACAGCACTCACAATCTGACCTTCCAATGGCTTTTTATTCCAGAATGCTAACATTTGAAATATGGATTTAAATGACTTGGACATCTGCAATTGCTCTGATAATACTTAAAAGCAAAAGGCAAACTTCCCAATGCCAACCTCTCTGAAGAAGGAGAAAGACCGTTCCCATCACAAAGTATGTTTTTATTCTGTGTATCCGTTCAGCCTCCAAGTGTCCTCTATGGGCAGGGTAGAGGGGAAGAAAAATAAGTAAATACATAAAATGAAGCTGCCAACTCTTCCACAAAGGAAAGGTTTTTATGATCCACAAGTCCGTCAGGAATTCAACAGAAGCAACTAATTACAAGAACCAAAGAATCCTCCTCCCCCAAGTGCAGCATGCAGAAATGACCTGTTAGAAAGACGGATGCCAAACGTGTTTTCCAGCAGCAGGGCCAGGGTCTGTCCCGTGCTGGAGCTGGAAGGGCACTGCTGGCACACACGCTACCTCCTGCCCTACCTGTGCATCAACGTCTCCAGAACAGTCTGCCATGCTGTGCAGTGCAAACATGCTGAGGCTGTATAACATCTGTGCCAGCACTTCTGCATCCTTATAAATCATTTTGCAGCTCTTGCTGGGGCAACAAGGAAGAAAATGTTGGCATATAAATGTAAATCACTGTATGTCCTCTGGAATAGAATAATAATTGTGTTGATTTACCAGCCATGCACTGTTCCCAGGGACGGGTGGGAAGTATTGGCAAAGAAAGGTCTCTACTTCCAGCAAAAGAACAGATTTGCTGAACTACACAAAAGGGGCTGGAATAATCAGAGATGCTTCTGTCTATGAAATTTGTTTCCTGTTAGGCTGAGCATGAGAGCTTCACCTCATTGCAGGTTGAAATGTAATTACTTCACCTCTGGTCATGTCCGAAATAAAAGTGTACAGGGACATTATTGAATCGGTTACATGGTGAGCACATAAGGACAAATTTTTTCCCTTGTATGTGGGGTTGTGGATACCACTAAAGTCACTGGCTGCATAGGTTCCCAGGCAGAATGGAGGCATTCTGAGATACTGAACAAAATATGTGAATAGTCCAAAATTTCAAAAGCATTGTCCCAAATAAGAAATTTGCCAAACTGAATAAATTACAGCTTACTTACTTTCCCTACCTTAAAACCCAAATAGGAAAACTTAGCTCAATTGAGGTCAATGATAAAACTCTCACTGGGACCAAGGTTTCACCTGTCAAATCTAATGTCACTTTGTAACTACAGCTGTGAAGCCTATGACCTACTTCACAGGGGTTTCTGCTTTTTTTTTCTCTCAAATTTTTATTTAAAACAAGCTCACTATCATGTTTAATCTCTCACCACCTACAAATTTATTACCAAAGAACACAATTATTCTAGCAAACAATAAGAGCATAAACCTAAAGCCACACCAATGGAATGAAACACACACCAGTCAATTCATACTTTCTCATTACCTTCCACAAGACCGCTTTGTTTAATTTTCCATACCGTATTGACCACCGTAAGATATGTAAAGCAATTTTACAAATGTTTCAGCATTTTGTGGGAGATTGCCAGATGCTTTTCTTATACGAGAGTTACATGATGCTAATAATTACTCACAAGGCATACATGGTATTTCATAACAACACTATTCTCTCAACATTTTCTGTCTGTATTCTGCACCCGTACTTTATGAACACACAATCACTCAAACACAGAGTTTGGTATGTTTTATAGTATTATCTGCTCCAGTTGTACTGCTGAAGCTGAAAACCTTTTGTGAGTCAGCGTAGATGGGGGGCTGAATTCACAGCCCGTACATTCCAGAGCACAAGCAGAACTCTACAAAAAATTGTGCAATACAAAAGTTTTGTTGTATGGCATCTAAGCTGCATTTTAAAAAAACTATGTGTAAGTACCACCTGTGAAATAACATGTTGTATTTCAAAGCAATACTGTAGCATTAGCCTGAATACTTTAAAAGTATTTTTATGGGTATGTCAGATATTTTTGTGGACTTTTCTTAGGTCCCAGTATATTTTTTCCATTTATATAACCCTTTCATTGTGAGAGACCCAGACGTTTCATAATTTTTGAGCGTATGCATGGCAGAAGGTAGTAATGCCCCAGATCAAAATTCCAAATGACACAAAAATCATAAGATTTTTGTCAAACATATGTCAAACAAAACCTGAGATAGCAGGTATTATGTTTGGTAACAAAATATCCAGAATTATATACATAGAATAGTGGCTATTATATAGTACTTCATTACTATATACTTCATTCTTCTACTTTATACATCATTCTTATACTGCATTATTAAATACTACTTCATTATTATATACTAGATCATGACCAGCCAGTACCTTACTGTGAGGAAGATCACTAAAGACCAAACAAAGCAAGGCAAAAAGCAGACAAAGCCAAACATAGGAATCTGTTTAGGAGTGGGGAAAAAAATGCCAGAGAAACTCTAATATTTAGCATCCTTATTTTTAATGCCTCAAGTGAACAACGCCACACAGTAAATTGCACAGCAATCGGTATCCAGAATGATAAAAATGCTGCCTAATATTTCAAGAAGTTAAACCTTAGGCTTTCCAACACATCAGACCTAAAAACATTATTCTTACTTAACATGAGTTACTTTAATGGCCATCAACTAACCTAAGCAAGTTACACAAGATGCATTTCAGGATGGGACGAGTCATCATCTGGCAGTGCCAGCTTTCTCTTCAGAAGAACTGAGCAACTTGTTTAAGCTAGAAAGTAGTACAACCAACTTTACTTCAGACAAGTAGCTAGGATGCAGGCAGAATGTGGTTGGGGACAAAAGTCAAGAGTTCTACAAGAGTTACTTTGCTGTTCACTGGAGACCCAGCTCAGCATGAAAAAAAGTGTTTTCAGAAAGCCTACTCAGCGGTGACAAACTATACAGCTTGGGGCTTGCAGATTCACATTCCCAAATTAAACATAATTTTTAAAAAATGCCTGCCATGTACATGTGTCCATGACCTCAGAGTCCATGTCCAAGAATTAAGTAAGCAGAGCTGGAAAAATGGGAGCTAAATGTATGAGTCTTCACTCTCACTACGTCCCGGAAACCTGACTGACTAGCATCAGTCTCAACCTACCTTTCCCCAAAGGAAAATGTGTTTCCTACATTTCCTGAAGTGCTCCTGCTGGTGATAACAAGTATGTCCACCTATCTACCGCTGGATAAAAAGGTATTCAGTACTAACAGCTCCACAGCTATATTCCAGACTTCAAACTCTGTTTTCTAATAAGAAATAAAAATAAGAAAAAAAGACCAACAGTGCCATTTGGCAGATGTCCGAAAGCTCTGGCAAGCAGATTTGGGACCAATGCTCAGGGATTTTAGGTTCTTACGTGGTCATATGGCTCCTTCATAAGACACAGCTCTACACATTCTATGCAATGTGTTTAATGCTGCCTATCTTCGAATATTATTCTTCTACCTCCAAAAGAAAACAGAGGTGAACAGAAATGAACTTAACAGCCTCAGGTCTTTCCTACCAGATCAAACTCACCAGTATACTGAAGTTAGATAGCTCTCCATTGCGAAGTCAGCCATCAACAAATTTCCACTTGAATCTTTACTCAATACCCTATTACTATTTCATGTCTGACTTGAAATCGTTAAATGGTGAGGTAACATACGCAGAAGTTCTAACATTACACTGTCTTTGTTTTGGAAGCAAATAACATCATCTCCCAGCACTGACTTAAAACCAAAGCAAAACAGTGCCTAGATGAAGGCCAGCTGGTTAAATCAATTCTCGTATCCACACAAATAAACCAAATTCTACAAATACTCATTAAGATACTTCTCCCAAACTCCATTTTAAAAAATGAGAGATTGGTATTTATTGTTGTTATTCTATCTATTTAAAAAATCTTGGGATACACTCAGACAAAAAGGTGCTAGAAGGACGGAAGGAAGGAAGGAAGGAAGGAAGGAAGGAAGGAAGGAAGGGAGGGAGGGAGGAAGGGAGGGAGGGAGGGAGGGAGGGAGGGAGGGAGGGAGGGAGGGAGGAAGGAAGGAAGGAAGGAAGGAAGGAAGGAAGGAAGGAAGGAAGGAAGGAAGGAAGGAAGGAAGGAAGGAAGGAAGGAAGGAAGGAAGGAAGGAAGGAAGGAAGGAAGGAAGGAAGGAAGGAAGGAAGGAAGGAAGGAAGGAAGGAAGGAAGGAAGGAAGGAAGGAAGGAAGGAAGGAAGGAAGGAAGGAAGGAAGGAAGGAAGGAAGGAAGGAAGGAAGGAAGGAAGGAAGGAAGGAAGGAAGGAAGGAAGGAAGGAAGGAAGGAAGGAAGGAAGGAAGGAAGGAAGGGAGGGAGGGAGGGAGGAAAGACAAGGTGGGCAGTCAGGCAGCTAGGAACTGTAAAAATAAAGCTTTTTCTGTATTTAAAAAAAAAAAACAAACCCCAACATTCTAAGGCAATCTCACAACAAGCCCACCTATTACCTTCACTAGATTCTCAGCTGTTATAAATGGATTTGGCTCTGTTGGTGAAGCAGTGCTTTCTGCTGGGGTCTCTCAGGAGAAGACCTAACTCTGAAGTTCGATATTCAGATTTGCTACAATATGCCATGGCATTCTGATATGTGTGCCTGGTTCTTATGCCTTCCACCTCTATAGGCATAATGCCAGTAGATACTACTAATTAACAATAAACCAAAGCACTATACCAAAATCAAAATGCATTTAGGTTCATAATTTTTGGGGTGTTCATATTTTTGTATTTATTTTAAATACAGAGAAATGACAATAAATGTAGACCACTTTGGGCTTTTAAAAATTATTTTGCAGAACCCTTTTTCTTTCTATTGATTGCTTGTTTTGCTAATTTATATCTTGCCTGATGCACTGAGTCTTGGCAATGGAGGTATTCTAGTTTGTCTGGACAGTCCACAGAAAAATGGGACCCCAAGTCCTGTTTTGATTTTCTAACTTACAAATATTTAGACAATTATTGTTACAAATGTGGATATATGATATAGCTTAATGGGTGTTGGAAATATGGTAGAGGTGTGTGAGTACTGCATGTTCATTCATTGAATATTTGCCAAAATCTAAAAACTTCCGGGTGAAAATACAATAAAAAGATGGTTACATGACTTAATGCTTTCTCTTCTTCAGCATTTTCAGTTTTCGTGAAAAGTCTTTTAATGTGGAGTAAATCCTGGTTGGCAATTGAAAAATGCTGCTTCCACGATTATTTATTCTGCTTCTGCTACCCCCAACCACCAATTTTAATTCTGAAGTACAACTGAGTTTAGCAGTCGTACAAGGATTCATTTTCTTTGAGGATAACAAAACATCCTGAAGAGAAACAAATAGCTGTGCTATATTGCTGCTTTGTACCAAGCAGGCACCTAAAGTTCACCAATTCTGGTGTATAAGTAGCATTTATCTGTGCCATGTGGATGTAGCACAATGATCAGGAAGCAGATTTTCACCAGTATATAGGCGAGCAATTACACTGACATGAGTTAATGGTCATTGGTCAGAGAGATGGCAAGGCTGCAGAGATCCTCGTGTTTAACGATAGGCCCTTTGCCTTGAATAATTACAAATCTTACATGGCTGACATGTCTTAATTCATGAGATCCTGGTGTGTATAATTGGATAGAAGTATGAACTTGATTACACTAGTGAACTTGCTTTCCAGAGGAAAAAAAAAAAAAGTGATAACAGGCTTCTTTGTCATCAAAGGGTAAAGAAATGTGACAATCTGGGAACCAGTTTTAGGACCCCATCTGCTAAACCAGAGAGAAATCAAGATTTTACAGTTCTATAAATATTTTAGTGTATGCCATCATTTATGAACTCTGGCAGCTATCATAAAATCTCTCTGACTTTTGTTACAACTGCATATAAGGCCAGAAAATTGCATCTCATGGTAAACCATAAAAACCTAAGTAAAAGCACCATTCCTTTCAGTATATTCTAAAAATATACAACCTCCCTGTCAGTACATGGCAGGGTAGTTACCATCCCAAGATGCCTGTTTCTCTCTCATTTTTTTTTATCTGATCTTACCCTGGTCTTTTCAAACCCTTTTGTATTTCAGTATCCTTTTATGTCCCATAAATAACAGCCATCACAATATAACAGCTGAAATAGCTTTTACTTTGTCACAACGTACTGTAAGCAAGAGACACTTGGGTGATGCTAATGCTGTGGATACAGGAAGAATTTATGCTGACCTTTTCTCTAATTGTTTCTGAAATGATTTTCATTCAGTGGTGAGTTTCTTTAGAGCCCTGAAAGGGAGCTAGCCTCAGAGCAGGTTCCGATGCTTTAATCACCCTGCAGGAAAAGCTCTGTAAAAAAAAAAAGATATAAATAAAGAGTTATCCTGAGATTAACAATGCTCCTTTTAAACTTAAACCTGCAGTCCTGCCCTATGTTACAAAGTGTCTCTAAAAGACAGAGAACACTTATCGTGAAGTTTGTGATTGCAGAGGATATTCTGACATCCCAGGTAGGATCTGCACAGCTTGAATTGACAATACTGGCTGAAATCACCTGGCAGCCTGACTAATAATAATTCATAGTTTATCTCAGCAGAGTTTCTAGAATACATTTCCTTGAACAATTTTTGGGGGGTCAAGGGGCAAACAAGAAGAGAGACAATCACTCTATTAAACATGAGCACAGAGGTCAACAGGTTATCAAAGACCCTAAATTCAGGAAAGAAATTGACCGAATTTAAGACTAAATTTCAGAAGGTGTCTAGACAGCACAACATGTAAAATCTCTGTCATGTTATTTGCACAGGCGAAATAGAAAGCTGAACATTAAAGTGGCTGCACATGCAACTATTTGCAAACTAAAAGTACAAGTCAGGTTTCTGATGTACTCGTTACACACTTAAGCTGGGCATATGCCTTTGCAAGGGCAATTGGCTAAACACTGGACATGTTGCTTGTCCCTTTTCCTCCAGCTTAAAACTTCCTGTAGCTCCTAGTATTACTATGTCTTAGGACCTGCATTTGTTTTTATCAAACATACAGTGTGGTCTTTCATTAAAAATAAAGAGTTGTCTCACATACGTATATATGCATATATATGTATGTATATGTATATATGTACAATATGTACTGGATAAATCAATATATATGAGGTATGGAGAGTAAAAGAATAAATACTCAATGATTTTTTGTTTCTATTTTTCTTTTTTTTCTAGTGTATTCAAATTGTTCCTAAATAATTTCTTGTGTCCTCTTTTAAAAACATTGAATACTTGGTCAATACCTGGAAAAATTATTATGGAAATTTATCCTTGAGATAACAATGCCATTGACCTCATCTTAGTTACCAGAGAAGTTAATTTAGTGACTGGTGTCTGAGTAAATGTAAGAGGGATTTCAGTAATTTTTGAAAGGTCATGCTCCATTCAATAGCAGTCGTGCTTCTTTCTCAAGAAGAATTATTCTGCCACGATGAGCACACTGATTCCTATACACAGCACAGTCATTTAGGACAAATTTAAAGCATTTTGGAGTCTGAATAAAAATGATCTCCTATTGATTGTAGGAATGGTTTTGCTCTGTGCACTACCTCTTCTCTAACCTCAGCTCTGCTAGCTCATCTAGGTGACAGACACCAAGAAAATGTATCCCACTCAGAGAAATCTCCATCACTGTATTCTCTTTCAAGCACATTTAAGTTGTGTTTTTTTCCAGCCTTTAGGTGTTCTAATACAAACTGAAAGAAGGATAGAGGTGGGTCCTGTTTTGCACTATGAAACAAATTCCATCCTTTGGTTATTTTCATCTGTTCAAGCTACTTGAAAATTCCTTAATTTCATTTTAGGCGAGATTTCCCTCAGAACCCATGTGCTGGTCCAAATCTAGAAAAGATGTGGTTTACAAAATTCAGAGGCCAGTACACAACGTCATCATCGGGAAAATAATTTTTCTTCTTTTATTGTCCATGACGTTTCATGGCCTGAGAAGCAAGCAAAATGTCTGCTACAATAAAATAGTTAGGCAATAGATGTAGTCCACATGGGGTGTGTAACTAAAGTCTTACTATGCTATGGTCTTCCAGATGTTCTGTCTTCAGAGAAACATACTGTCTTTCTTACTTTTGTGACTTCCAGGTTGCTACTCCCTCAAAACATTGTTTTCTTATATTCTATAAAGCTGGCTTTTCTATCAGTTTAACATAATGTTTTTTCCCTGTGTCACATCCTAAGAATAAAAAAACCTCTATGACCTAATCCACCTTCCATTTACACCAGTGCAAGTTCACTGATGACAACAGTGCTCTGTCTAATTTATGACAGGAGGACGAAGCCCAGCATCTCTCAACCTTTTCAGAAGCAGGCTTTGAGCCAAAACCTGTGAAGTCACTGGGATTTTTTCTATGGATTTCGGTGATCTCTGCATCAGGGTCCTAATGAGGACTCTGATGGCCTTGACACCAGAGGCAGCTGATTTCAGGGGGGCTACCCAGCAGTGGGAAACAACGAGCTCAGTGATGCACAAGGATTTTCTGCTGGATTTTCTCCCTTGAAATTCAGTGAATGAAATCCCATCTCCAGAATATGGAGACAGGACAACTCTTAACATCAACACAACTGGAATTTCACCCACCATCTGAGTAAAAATACATAGCTTAAGTTTCATTTATTATAAGCATCTGTACCAGCAAAATGCAGTGGCTTTGGGACACACGGGAAGGAAGCACAGGAACTACCAGGCTGCGTACTTTTTGAGGCGTATTTTTTAAAACAGCACAAAACTCCAATCCACTGAAAGAGGTAAAACTTAAATGGAACGTTAAGAGGAACAACCAAAGGGTAAATAGGTAAACACTTTACCTGTAAACCAGGAAGCTGTAACATATTCCATCTTGTGGGATCACAGCATCTGCTCTCCCGTTAGTAAATTGGGCTGGAACAGGTCCCTTTTCAGGGCAAATTGTACAGAGTACATAAGCAATGCCAGTAATAAATCCTAATGGTGATCAGAATGAAAATAACAAAAATTAGCTTCACTTAATACTTTCAAGATTTCTATAAGCTGTTAAAGATACAAAACTAATTTCTTTAAACAGATTTTTTTAAAATCAATCAATCAATCAATAAATAAATAAATAGATCTACCTTTCTGTTGCTTATCACTCCAACCTTTATAATTAGGATCCCTTTTCCCCTGCTCATACAGTCTTTAACTCAAGCAAGCGTGTGTTCTTCATGGCCTGTGGCTGGTGTTATACCACAAGTGCCTCCTCATTACACTCTATGCAGAAAGCCTAGGTAGTGTGCTCAGATTGCTCTCATCTTGTGAAAAAGATGGAAAGGTCTCATAATACCTTTTCTTGTCCCTTCTAGTTTTCTGTTTCAATTTCTGCCACCACCTTGTAACAGGTAGCATCATCAGTTGCCTATGAGAGAGATACTGTAATTGACAGTCAACAAACAAATACAATAAGAGCACAAACAAGCTCTCAAATGTACCTTAATTCGGGGGGGGGGGGGGGGGGGGGGGGGAGTAAGTACCAAGTTTTCAGGTGGAAATGGTGTTTGCAGTTTCCCAGACTCTCCATATATCACTTGGATTCTGTAGAGTGCTTTTAGGGGAGAAAGTGAATGGTTTAGTCCTCCAGGCTTCTGGTTTTTGCTTAATTTGTTTAAAGGGTTTTCAGGGTTTTTTATTTAATGATATGGATTAGTCACACTTATTTCTACATACATTCTGAAAAAGAAACAAGAGTGTCTTTGAATGTGTAGAATTTTGTTCAGTCCTTCCTTAGCAAGATTCCCACCCACAACTCTCTTCCCTGCTGCAATGTCACATCTCTGTAGAAACAACATGGAAACATCTTGGGAGAATGTAAGAAAGAGCAGGCCATGTCCCAGCTCACAGCAATCACTTTACACTGACACACAGTAGTGAGCTTGGGTGAAAATATTACACTTGGGAACCGATGCTGAGGCCTGAGAACACCTCTGCCAGGCGGACAGCAGCCTCAGGCTGGAAAGCAAGCAGTCATCTCAGCCAGCAACTGTGTATTGGATGGTGCGAGCCCAAGCCCTCACTCTGTGCAAATAGGTCAGTGCTGATTTACAGCCGGCAAGGTGCTGTCTTTGATTTTCATCCCTGTTTCTGACAGTACTCCTACAAGTGTGTCATTGCAGCCCATGATTAAGTTCTACAGAGCTCACTCAAGCAATTGTTTAAAATTAAACAGATATTTCAGGGCTTTCCACAATTTCATCCTTTACCTTGCATTTCACTGGAAAGCAGGCTGGTCTGTTAGGATGAAAATGTCTCCAAATTAATAGGTCAGCTGCCAGTCCAGAGATAATCATCACATGAAGGGTGTCTTGTGCTTTCAGGTTCCCAACAGAGTAGCTACATGCACACTTATCACACCACAAACTCCCTTCTCTGTATAGCCAGGCAGGATTGTGACTGTAAAAGGGCAGGAGCCTGATACAAAGATAATTCCCAAGCAGGAAGCACAGCTGGGTAGAAATGCACTAAAGCCAAGTGTGCTGTCCCTCGTGAGCACACAGCTGTGCTAAATCAAAGGGCTCTGGTGAGTCATAACCCCTGAGAGCACAGCTCATGGCACCGGGAATCAGTAGCCAAGTCCTACATCAAAATGTCATGTAAGTGCTTGACTTCCTGTGGTGCGCTGTTTTGTAGACATTCATAAATAACAGATACAATTAATCTAGTTGCTTTCTTGCCCCACTATTGGACTTAAAGTCTGAAGGTAAGATCTGAATATTCCCGAGAGGGAACATAGTTTTCAGTAAAGGCAATGGATGGAGGCTTAGGACAGCTGGGTCCTATGCTCAGGTGCATTGTGGGTTCCCTGAGAAACACCTGGCAAGCAGATCATCAAAGATATCTTAGGTCTATGGTTGACAACCCCACCGCTGGTCAGCATATTAGCTGGCCACATGTATATGTGTAGCCCATACTAGGCACAATTAATTAGCTTAAGCTTCATTCCATGCCTTCTGCTATGTCATGGCTTGGCCATCCAAGTCCTTGCATATCATCAGTAGAGTCAACTTATTTGGCAACTGATACCTGGATGTGTTCATGTGTTTACATCATGCTGATAGTACGCAGCCAGAGTGGTCAAGATTGTAAGGTGTCACGTGTCATCTCTAAAGGTGATTAAAAATATCTCAAACAGAAATAAGTAAAAATATGGCAGTTTCACCAGCTGGGGATAGATTACATCAAAGAGGTCCTTCCATATTCACATCAGAGACAAAAGTGGGAGGACCTTTCCAAACTGACTGACTTCTCAATCCCTTGTGCTCATACAACGACATGTAGGAAACGGGCCAAGAGCATTTGGCATCTGGTATTGGTACCACCAGCAGGTGAACTGGAAGTCAGCAGAGAGTCAGCTAGAGTCTTTAATGACAGGCCAAACAATATGTGTCCAATTGTAGATGTTAATACCATGCTGGCTGAGTACAGCACTCCGTAGCCCGGACACTCTGGGTGCTGTGTTAAGGCATCTTATTCTTGAGGTTTTGTCAGAGAATGAGAAGTGACTTCATTGTGTTTCTCTGTTTTCTTTGGGTGACAACCACTCAGTGCTACTGCGCTTGATGACCTTGTGCCGGAATGGATGCTTGTACTGAAATCTCAAAAAGATGTGCATCACTGTAAGCTGTATTTCAAACTCACAGGCTTTCAAGAGGTTTGGCCTATTCAGACCTGCTTAATTAAAATGCCTCTTTTCAGTCATCATCTCCAAGGCTGTTGACACCAATATATTTTTTCAAAAGCTCAATGAAATTTCCCAGTTTTGCTTTGCATGAGTTTTGATTCATTGTTAGTTTATTTCTGCAATTCTAGGGACAGATCCCCACTGGCTTTAACTTGGTATGCAGAAAAGCTAGTGCCTTACTGTACAAATTAATTCAGTTTTATGTTTTTCGGAATTCAGTCGGTTGAGGGCAAAATTCAGTATAAAACTCCCAGATGTTTTGATCTCACTATAGAGACTAGGTTTAATGGAAATGAAGAGCAATCAGCTGATTGCTGTAACAAGCTCTGTCACATGAAAAGACTGAGATTACAAAACTCAAGCCAGAAGAATTTGCCCCTTTTTATTGCTAAACCAGTAACATAACTTTTTTTTAACAGATTCTGTTAGCCATAAATGTTACATATACTTTTAGCAAATTTTCATGCTACCATTTTTTTTTAGCAGAAATTGTTCCAGGAAGTAACCTTTTAAACTAAATATTTATCAAAACATTACAGTAAGAATATAAACATTTCAGCCAGTGTAACTAAATCATTCAACCAGGACAAAGAAAATGTACTTCTAATATTTAAGGTAGAGAAAATTAATATAGCATGTCATCCCATTAATTACAGCTGTTCACATTTCCTTATAAAGCCATCAAGAATGTCAGCAATCCACATTTCATAATTTCGAAGTATAGATCTAAAAGGAAAAGTTTTACCCTGAATTTCAAGAAGACCTTCTAATAAAGCAACAAGAACGGATACGTATCAAAGACACATTCCCTTTTACAGTATTACTCACAATGAACTGCCTGAAATCAACAAAAAATTTCCCTAGTTGACTATTCTTCAAGTCAAGCAGAAATTTCCAAGCCTGACCCCTATTGACTCAAAACAGTGGGAGCCTTCTCCCTGGTATATGTGAGCAGAGGATCAAATCCTCACATAATCAAGTCTGTTCTCCAAACCAACCCAGGAGTCCAACCATGGCATAGATAGAATAAACTAAATTATAACTATCTGCTTGATACTGGGAATATATGCATCCATTAATACATACTGGCAGTCTCAAACTACTGGGGAGTGTGTGAATGAAAACCAGTTTGGAAAAAAGTGCACAGAAAATTTTCAGAGTTCACAAAAAAGAAGACATTTCTTCACTTTATAAAACCACAAATGGCCTTGAAGCAATAACAATAATAAAAAAAAGATATCTGACATGTCATAGTAAACCATCACATTTGGAAGGTACGAAAATACAGCAATGAAACTTCACTCAGATGACAAACACAGGCTTTCCTGCTCCCGGCAGGAAAAAATCACTGTACGAGTATGATAATGGAGCAGGACCTGGCTGAAACAGGGCAGCTGGGTTTCTTGGTGGTGTTTAAATCCCTTTCATCCACTCCCCACCTCTATTTTACCCATGGAGCTTGGGGTTTTTTTGTGTTTTGTTTTTCTTAAATACCTGAGCAGAGTGGATCTCTAGCCAAGCCTTCAGCCTGCACAGCTAGACAGCCCCATCATGTGCCCTCAATGCTCCAGTGACCTGTAGCCATACTACTCCCACCTCAGCTGTTAGTTCCCATCTGAGTTTTGTTTCTTTTTGTTTTGGTTTTTGCTCCAGAAGAAGTAGTGTACTGTGCCATATAAGCGCTGCCAAGTGGCAAGTTGCATGTTTCAGTGCTGTAGATCCCTTTCATTTCAGTGTTCCAGTGGTCCTTACACTACTCATTTCCTCTTTACACTGTTAATAGTTGAAGTATTGTTATTATTGGATCTTCTCCATCTACGATCTTTCCCAAATTGTATTCACATATAATCTATTCCATCTTCTAGATTGTTAGAAAAGATGCTGTAGAAAACTAGGCCGTATGCCAATTCCCGCAAAAGCTCCGTTTCAAACTCCCCACATCGGAAACCTGATGTCATTCATCCCAGCTTCCCCTTTAGAAACACTTAGCCATTTTCAGCCAATGTAACAGTGTTCCCATCCCTGCCAACTGGCATTGTTTTCCAAAGGTGGTTTTGTGGAGCACACAACCTAATGTTTTCTTAATGTCCAGAAATATCACCTCTGTCCTCTTCCCTTCATCTACCCTGTCATTCAGCTGAGAATAGCCGCAGTACAGAAGTTGCTGTGGCAGTATGGAATAGGTACTTGCTGCTTCTGTAGTACCCTTCTTTGCTACAGGTTTCCAGATTTTCTGTCCTAATAGCTCAATGATTTTAGTGGACAGGCAGATTACACTTACTAGATGCTCAGTGATCAGATTTCTCTTCCCCCCTGCTCACTTCGCCTGCACTTTACACTGTATGCTTTACATGCCCTGTTTTATTCCAGGGACCAAAACCTCTTAGTGATTCAGTATGTTCACAAATTTCTCTAAGATGAGGGAACTCACATCAATCTGTTCTGCTGACTTGTGCATTTAATTTTCTCAGGTATTTACTTACCTGCATTTATCAATAACCGTACCAGCTATGATCTTCATTGCTTCTTAATTGCCCATACTCTTTTATTTCCCTTTAAATGATAGATTCAAAAAAAGCAGCTTAGTGGTTCAGTCATATTAAAATCATAATTGATTTTGCCTCACTCCTCATTTATTAATGGACTTACACTACCTTCTCGCTAATAAACCTCCCAGTAATGAGTTTAGTCCACAGAGAATACATTTACACCTTAACAAACCACCAAGCAATTTAGGACAGTTGGTAGTCTCTGCTTAAGGGAGTCCGAAAACTGGAATAGAAATTTATGCAGGCCATAATTAAAGTACTTTTAGAGAGCTGTGTGGGGAGTTTACCGACATTCTTTGCACCGTGCCCATCTGTGGTCAGTGTAATTAATCCTTCAGCTGCAATCCAGTAAGAACTAATCTTCACTGACAATTTTTGATAAAGAGGAAGCTTCAGATACTTATGCAGCGATCAGACTGTGATCGTTTTCTTCCTTTGAACAGGAAAGGTTTGTGAAGGTGATGCAGGCATATCTTTTTGGAGCTGCTTAGCTCTCGGGAAGGTATGCAGACAGCAGAAACGCCATTCGCTGGAATAACAGCTGTTCCAGATGTGTGGAAAGCCCAGCACACCCAGAAAAATCAGAAGCAGGACTTTGCCAGTTCACAGTTACTAGTGGGAGGAGTTTACCTCATGGATGTAAAATATAACCAGTAGTTTCTACTGGAATTGCTTAAATGAAAGCACAGTTACACACTTGAGGGCGGGAAGGTCATGGGCTCAGAGATGATACGCTGTGAGAAAAGCTGGAACTTTTAGCTTGCAAAGGTTTGATTATGTCCCTTTCTGCATTTAAAGACAAATCCCTGTGACCTTTCCTTCCAGGACTGTGAGATTTTAGGGGCAAGAAACTTATTTTTTCAGTACCTAAAACACTGGGGTCATGGTACAGGAGGAAGGTTCTCATAAATCTAAGGCTGTAGTGCTGCCTAACAGGGAGTGCCTGTAATAGTGCTATTTCCTCCTGTCCTCACACATGAATACTTAAAGACAAGAGAAAGAGGACAGCGAGAGGAGTTTTCCTCCGTGATGGTCTGTGGGAGCTCCGTAGCAGATCCTTTGGTGACTGATAGGATGCTGAGGGGAAGAAAATGGGCTAACCGGGGGAAGAGGAGAGTACTGCTGGGCTCAGCCCTCCAGATGATGCAGTGACCTCATCAGAGTGACTGTTGACTGGGAGTTAGATGCTCCCTGTTTTGCACCTCACAGAGAGGATGGCGCCAAAGTCTTGCCTTTTTGATTTGCTGATCCTTAATGCTACCTTGCAAAGGCATAAACACCTCCTAACGCATAAGGGTGAATCAGGTCTAGAAAGATTAGCTTTTGCATAGAAATCACTTACTTTCTTCTGGATCTCTCCTTTTGGGATCTTTGGACTCTAGAGGTATAATGATTAATATTTTTGGTGAGCTCTGGGATGGACAGTGCATTATTCTCTTCTTGCAGTTTCCCCCTTTTTCACACACATAAATACAAATGCTAAAGGGAGATAAGTCCAAGAATTTACATTCCTCTACATGCAAGCAACCCACATAGAGTTTTATCCATGGTAATTCATCACTAATAAATAATTAACACACACACACACACATATGTGCACACAAAAATGCAAGTGCCAACCAATCAGAATAACAGCAAACTAAACTCCCGTTGTATTGAGACAAACAATTCTAAGTGAAGAGAAATGTAAAATCTGAGAGGGAATGCAGGGAGAGAACACAGGAGAGTCCAGCTTTTCTAATAGCATTTTTAGTTGTCATTAAACACAGTCAGGGTTTCCAAAGCTAAAATACATGTTAACACATTCCAAAACACTTCTATTAAAATATTTTTTCAGTACTTCAGTACAGCAAATGATGCAAAGCCAAAATTCCCCAGACAACACACAGAACATTAGAGAATTAGTTTAACATTCTGACAACCCTGCAATTTTATTTAAACAATTTCTTCCCTACCCAATTCCCTGCAGAGAAGTATTGTACCCTTTTGTTGATTGTAGTGGACATATTGCAGATCTCCGATTACCTTCCCAAAGGACCACCCACTACAAGAAGTTTTTTGTGTTGCAAGCACAGCTTAGCTCATTCCTCTCCCCCTCCTATTCACCTTCTTTTTTCCTTTTTTTTTTCCTTCTCCCTTTAATTTTCTTAGCATTCTCATAAGCTGCAGATGAGCTGACAGACTAGCCTGCCATCTGTTCTTTCATGACATGGTGCAACCTAATCAATTATCCCCAAACCACTTTGGAGTAAATAAAATGTCTAAAATAATAATAATTAGTCAGTTAAAAAGAAAACAGCAACACGCAACTCCTGTTGGGAATTAGGTAGATTTCAGAACACAGCATTTTATTAACTGAAATTATTAGACCAGGAAAAGACAACTTTGGGAGGAAAAAAAGTCACCTTCAGTAATTTATCCTGAGACATGAGTATGAGGTAGCATCCCTAGCCTTTGGACATCTTTGGCCCTTTGTAATCAATGATGCCAGGTTCAAGTAAATTTGCCACTCATGGGTTTCTAAGATTTTGCTATTAATAGACGTGCTAGCACAAATATGAGAATTTGTATTAGTATTAGGACTGTATTAAAACAACAATATTTTTAAAAAGCAATGACCAGCAGATGACATGTATATAGTGTGAACAGGCGTATACATTTCTTTAAACATATGTGTAAGGCCTGACATGTCTTCAGGGAGAGATTTGTCTACACCAACCACCATAAGTAAAGATCTCCTGAGTAAGAAGTATACGTTGCACAAACACGCACTTCAAGAACAGGCAAAAAGCAGAAACACAAACTGCTGCAAACAGAAATCAGGTTTGCAATATAATATTAGGAATTAAGGAAATCAGGAAGATTGCAATTAGCATCAGTCGACTCCCAAGACCACACAAAACAGATCCTCATGAAGTTAATCTGAACGTCGTTCTTCACAATGCAAGAAACTGCTTGCTATTTTAACTCTATGACATTGATTTAGTCAGAATACAGTAGCAATTTTTTTACTTCATCAATTGATGGTCATTTAAGATATATCTTAGCACTCAAGTGTTTAGCACATTTTCAGCACTTTTACTTTTGCAGTGTGAAGGAAGTGAAAGATAAATCAGAAACTTCAGTGTTCCAGTGAGATCATCAGCAAGTTGTGAACCAAAATTTTGGCCAGGAATCAATACAATGTCAGTGCATAGATCACACTGATATATCAGAGGGAAGAATTTCCTCATTACCATCTTTATTTTGAATACAAATGTATGTCACGTACTTTCTATATTTTGTACCCTGAAAGAAATCAGCATGTTTAGCTGTGCTACCAAATGCCATTTTTGATCAGTATGTTGTAAAAACAAAGGGGTTTTTTCTGCCATGTTTCTATTAAGGACAGGGCAATAAGTAAAATAACTTCATGTGTATAGGTGATGTCCCCAGTCTTCTCTAAACTGTAAGCACTTCACATCCTTTAACTATCATCCTCTGGAAAACCCACTTTACCTCTAAGTTAGTTAGAAAAAAGAATAAAAATGTGAGTATGAACTTTCCACCCAAAACTACCTGATCAGCCTGAGACAATGTAGACTATCTTGGGTGAAGTTAGGAGCAAGAAAATATTTATTAAGTATTTTAGAGGCTACAGCATTGACATATATAAATATCAGACCACCTACTGTAGTATTTATTCTAAAGCCTAGCTAGCTCTAAATGAGAATACTAAGTACACTGAATATGTGTGTTTGCTCTTGTGCTGCCCCATGTTGACTGGTGGGAGACTGAGGCAATTACCCATAAAACATAATGCACAGCAGCAAGGAATCTCATACTTTATGATGCTGTTCTTTAGAAGTTTGATTGTCTCTGTTACACATTGATGGTGAGGTTTGGGGCAGACTCAAGCTCACATTCTTGTGGCCTTGTTGCAACTTCTGACAAGAACATAAACAATCAGGTGGGAACATGTAGAGAGAGGGTGGAGAAAAATCTCTGCTATGATGCAGGCCAGTGAAGATAAACCAGTGAACCACAGATCTTCATCAGTCCCTCCTTGACTGCCCCACTGTGATTTCTATGACATGTACGTATTGCCATATTTACCCATTTAGGTTCTCGTAACCACTCGTCCTGCTGCAGCAGCCAAATGCTTCTGGCATCCTGACAATATGCTTAATTTCCAGTTTTCTAGGTACTTCAGAGAAGCATTCACCTTTCTGCACAGCCACTAACCTCTTGCTTCTGCATGTTTCTCCATGTTTTACCATCCACTTTAGAAAAGGGCTGGCAATTATTTGCCTGATGTTTCCCTAACTTTGACCACCTTGAAATATGATTTTGTGATTTTTTTGTTGAAATGTAGGACATGGATCCCTTGCAGGCTTTTACAAACATCAGAGTTCCCATGTGTCGTTGACACTGATGAATTGCTAGATCACTACAGAAGAACTTGCAAATGGCAATGGAGCTGGCTCCACCAGAGCTAACTTGAGCTCCTGAGAGGGACCAGAGGGGTTTTTGATTCTTTTTATTACATGATATCAATTAAGCGTTTAACAAGTTACAATAAAAAGCAACTTTCCAATGGAATTTTTAACACAATGGTAGCAAATTATCTTCGAGATGGCTATCACTTGGAACCTTGAGTAGAGTGAAAATAAGGCAAACGCCAACACATATTCATCCAGATTGCCCATAAGGACGTGCCAGGCATCCCTGTTTCAAATCAAGTAAATCTGTGCAGCTTCTCTTTGACAGCAACACAAAATCCCATGTGAAACACACTGAATGGTACAGCTGATGCAGAATGCTAGCAGAAGATACTGCATCAAGCAGCTTTTGTTCTGAAGTGGGTACCTCTGTTATGCAATTGCCTAAGAATTTGCTTCTTTCAAAGGATGAAAGAAAAAAAAAGCCTCAGCAAACAAAACCCACAATTCCCATACATTTCTCAACTCAGATGATATTTTCACACTTGGGCACAGCCTATTCACAGCAATTCTGAAATTCTGGCATTGGCACAGGGACTGTATTTGTAGCACTCAGCTGGAGCAAAGGACCAAGTGGTGCTTGATGGGTGGGATGAAGGTGTTTAGTGGAAGAGACAGGCTTCAACTCACTAAACAAGAAGGATGCCAATAAACAAAAAATAGCAGTGGAATTCACTAATATCAGCAATGTGCGGTTTAGGCATATGAGCAGCTTTTACAGCTCCTTCTATTTTGAGCCTTTTTAAGACTTTCTGTACTCACAAGGAAGATGAGACAACTATTGTGGACAACACTCTTAATTTAAGACTATGGACAAGACTTAGCTTTATTGACATGCAAATATTAATTTACAAGCTTAAGATCTTGTCCATGTAATTTTGCATATATCTGAGAAAAGCTAAACTTAATATTAAAAACTTCTGAACAGTTCACCAAAGACTCATTTGAGTGACAGGTGTGAGGGAGAGTGCAAGTGGTCACCTCCTCATTACACTTCTCACACAAAAGCCAGCCACAAACGTGCTGTCAGGCTATGGGGATGAGTAACATACTTTGCCCTCTCTCTGCTTCTTTGCCCTTGGGAGAAGCAGGGCCGGAGGAACACAGTGGCTAGAAGATGAGGTGATGACTGTGTTTCCTGTCCATGGAGGCACACAAAGCAGACCAGAGTAAGTGTGAAGGCATGCACAGCATTGCTTTTAAGACTGGTATAGGCTCTGCAGGCCACCTGTTCAGAAGGGAGAAATTGTCCCTTACTGAGGGCTCCCACATTTGTACAACATCTGACACTGTTCCTTTGCAACCTCATGCTACATATGTTTTCTCACCAGTGTACACAATGTTACAGGCACCATTCCTCCTCCCCCAAGCAAGAGAGTCTTTTCATTTCACTAAGGCACACTGTCATATCTGCAGATTCCTGCTGCTTATTTCTGGTGTGATTTCCATATGCACAACACTTCTAGAGATGTGTGCCTGTGTCTGCAGTACAGACAGAGAGAATATCATCTTTGCTTCCTCCCATGGTTAAAGCTCCCTCAACACCGCACGTTTGTTTGAGCTTACTTATTTTCTTGTTTGTTCCCTCTGTTCCCTACAGTGCTTGCAGAGTGTATCCAACATGACACAGAGCAAGTATACACTTGGTGCTTCCCCAGACACATCAGCCACTTTAATATCTTTCACCTTCTCTGACCTCTTCCATGACGTTCTCAACACCTTAGAAACTCTCATGAGAATATGAAAAAACCCTCCAGTACTCCAGGTACACGCATGGACCTTCCCTTGCACTGTACACAAGTTTAGTTAGATGCTCTTCAGCCTTTAATCTTCTTTAATCAGAAGAAGGAAGTCGGCTGAGGAAGGAGGATATGAGCTTGCTTTCATGCTTGTTCTATTTCTTAGGTCCAATAAAGAGGATAGCTTGGAGAATTAAATGCAAGATAATCAAAGAAATGACTGAGAGGGGTCTGCACCCTGCCAGCTATCCTGAGCTTTGTCTCTCACTCATGTGGCTAAGCTTTGGGGAAGGAGGGCTTCTCTGTTAACAAGGGTTAGTGTCTTTTCTCCCCTTGCCCCCTTCTCTACCACCTCATGCTCATCTTTATTAGCTTTTTCACACTACACAGTCCTCTCATCGATTACAAGGGCCATCACAAAGCAGCCTAATGATGGGTCAGTCTTAATGAGAAAAGCGGCTGCTCTTGAAGTGGTGTGGCTTCGTCCTGCACCCTGCCGCGCCCTGGCATGTAGAGCTTTGCCTCCTTTTAGAGAGCAGAGCCATGGAAAATCAACAGTGAACAGCCTGGTGCCTCTGAACAGAAAGGGCCATGTGCATGGCTATTTAGTGCTGTAAAAGAGAGAGCATTTGCACAAATGGGAGTGAACATAAGGAGGCCTTCAGAGAAGAATGGGGCCTTGGCAAATTTATAGACTCCCCTGAAAGAAAGTGATTACAGATCATTATCCAATTGAGGCAGATTGATGGGTTAGGGTCAAAGTAATACTGCAGAGCTCACTGGAGGGACAATGCCTGCTTGTCAGTTCTGTCCGGGAAAAGAAAGAGAAGGGAAACTACCACACAGAGAGGAAAGACTTAAGCTTTTCCAGCCTCTATCTGAAAAATCGTTACTTATCTTGAGCGTGCGTTCTTTAAAAAAAAAACAACTCTGAAACTGCAGGAGCAGTATGGCTGAGTTAAAACTGGGCATTCGGAATTGTAAATAATTGTGCAAATGCTGTGCAAACAGCACGTGCGCAAAGCCTTGTGCCCCTTACTCTCAGAGATGACAAAGAGTATTAGCACTAGTAACAGATAAATCGCATCTGTATTTCATTTATTTAAAAAAATCCCAAAGACATCTTCTAAAATAAATGTGTATATTTTTTTAATTTTGGTGAAAGAAGGACGGTTTTGTTAACAGCTATGGTTGAACAGATTTGAAACTCTGCAACATCTGGTCAGGCAAAACTCAGCAACAGTGACATTGAATAAAACAAGAATAAATGTGCTTCTATTGTTTCTTCTGTATTGATTTTCAGAGTGTTTAAAAGTGCTTTGCATTCATGTACTTTTCAAATAGCCATAGAAATGGAAACAGCATGGCCCAAAAAGGAGCTCACAGCATTTATTGTGCATTTGCCTCCCATTTTCCAATATGATTTTGGAATGTAAAGAATTTGAGCAAAGAGACAAGACAATGCGTTCATGAGAGACCTGATTTGTTTTTTAATTGTGTTTATTTATTAACTTCTCTGTTGTTCCCCATGTCTCAGAAGCAGAGCACCACACACACTTTAATGGATGCGTCCCCATGACCCAGCAGATAGCAGAGTAGCACTGGCCCTGTTTCAAATAAAGGCTCAGTAGGGCAGCTTGCCTTGGCGACACTGTCTTGAGAGTGTAGTAAGGGTTCCCTCAAGTTCCATTACAAAACCTCCACAGACATGGAAGTTACAGCCTTTCCTGGCGCCCCGTGTGCTCTTGCAGAGGGCGTTCAGACACCACAGGACCTATCCTGACTCAGAGCCCATTGAAAAGAACACAGCAATTTGCTTCTGCGGACTTTGGCTCAGGTATGAAGAATTCCTGATAGAGTCACCTGGAAAATTTGTAGAAATACCAGGTACAGGTACTGGTACCGTAATTCCCATCTGTTGCAGTGATAGAAATTATGAACTCTGGCTCAGCCTTGCAAATAACTGGGTACACCCAGACATGCTTGTTCTCACTTAAAGCAGTAAGGATAACAAAGGAAATATAAACATTGCGGGTTTCACACTCATATGCAAATTCTAAAAGTGTTAAAAGCATCAGGAAAGCTCCCAGACTCTCACTTCATGCAGTACGTCTCTTGTAGAGCCCAAGTGTTTCTTTATGTTCGTTTGGTTGCATCCCAGCTGAAGGATGATCATGTTCCTTCTACAGAGTGCTTCTAAAAAGGGATCTTTAATACCTTTGCTGGAAGGAAAGAGATCACTCACCAAATTCCTGTTTCTTTTTGTGCCGGGTCCCTTGGACTCTTAGCACTACCATTTTTATCTCCTTTCTTATGATTCTCAAAACAACTAAACTTTCAGTGTAACTGACGGCCCTTCTCCACTGCCCCAAGAAGGCTTGTCATTTCATCTTCTATCTGTAAATCAGAAAGGATCCTAAATGACATTACTCCCAGAAAAATGACTAGAAAGAGCCGGGTTGGGGGGGTGGTGTCTGTGGAATACCATTCCACGCAAGGCATCTTCCCCCAACTAGGCATCTGGTAAAACCTGGGATATGTTGCCTGGTAGAAAAAAAAAATATCTGTGTTTTTTGCCTACCTTGTTCTGTCTGCTAGGCTGGGGTTTTAACTTACACATGTATTGCCTGAACTAAGCTTAACACTTCAAATCTTTTCACATTTTCCTGATTCATCATTTTGTTATTGGGTGTGACATAGGCCCCTCCATGTCGCACATTCTTGAATCTTTCAGTATATAATGGAGTTGTAACTGAGACAGGATGCCAAGTATGAGCCAACATACACTATGATAAGACGTCTTCTCTTGCTTTTCCTTCCAACTTTTCTCTGCTTTGGTCTATCAGTATTCTTTCTTGCTATGCACAGTTTAGAAACAACTTGTAGCTACTCTTTTCCTGAAGTTCTGTTTGCATTTGTTTCCACTTGCCTCCCCCAGTTCAGCAGGAGAGTGGGTATGTGCAGGACTCCATATGTTTTCAGAGATAATCTGCTTTTTACTACCAGTAAGAATAACCTTGAGTACATATTGCACTGTCACAACCTATTTTCTATATGAATCAGAAAGTAAAACCAGTTCATTGGAAAAGCAGACCATATTTTTAACAGGCAAATTCATAAACCATGCTTTTATGAACAGAGCAGGCTGGGTGGTGAGTGCAGGGGATATCACAGGAAAACAGATGTGTTCATATGATCCACACTCTGTCCTACCAACTTCATGTTACGTTGGGGTCGATCCATGGAGAAGTCTCCCTCTAAATGGAGGCTGGGTGCTGAACTGTCCGTACCATTTCAGTGAAATCAGTGTGAGCACACCGAGTGGAAATCAGCACAGAACAAGGTCAAGGGAGCAAAAATGGTTGTTCCTTTCCACTCCATTCAAGAAAAAATATCAGCTATTCGGGGGCAGGAGGCAGGGAGGAGTGGGAAACCAAGAAAAAACAAACCACAAATCCTAGAAGCAGTCAGCTGGGAATAAGGGAGGGAAAAAGGACACTTTCTGCTCTATTTATAGCTATAGTTTGTATGGCGCTTAATGCTTGACCCACAGGGTTCATAGGTAAGTAAGAAATGCACAGACATGTATTCTAAGAGTTGTATTTCATCCATATGTGCAAAACAGTCACAGGAGAGCTGCAGAGAACTACACACTTGGGGTAGCAACTTTCCTAGTGCAGGAACAACCTCTGAATCATGCTGTCTGTCCTCTGGCAAATCTTGAGCTTCTGTGACAATTTTGCTTGAGCAAAAAACTCAGAGTAAAGTCTTGAGGCTCTCAGTGTTGGTGGAAGTTTTGTCACTGACTTCATAGGACCCAGGAGTTTACCATGAGTAAGCCTTGCTCTCTAATTGGTTTCATTGTATAATGCTTACAATGCTATAGTAGCAAAGAAGATGCAATCTTCCCTCAAAAAGAATGTACATATAGCTTCCCAGTCAGGCCAGTGTAAAAAGGGTGAGAGGAGAAATTGAGCTATTTAAAGTTTCCAATATCCTGGAAGAGTTCCTTTATTTTTAAAATCTTGAGGCAAAGGAAAATAAAACTTCACACCTAATAAAGCTTCCTTTTTTTTTTTCCCCTATTTTTAAAGTATTTTTGGTGGGGGGTTTTTGTGTTTGTTTTTTTTTTTTTAAAGAAGGGAAGCATTTTGACTGTGTGGGTGAATTGGGCTCACTAAAGCATGTTTCTGCCTGCTGAGTCTTATTGTAACAGTATGCAGTGTTCTTTGTGTTGATACAGCATTTCAGGTAAATAGTTTAAGAAAAAATGCCAAAAATGGTCTGTAAGTATTACCAGTTTCTCAGCTCTGCCTACAAAAAGCCTGAATTACAAAGCAACTTTTATGGTTTAGTGCCTTTTTTCACAGGGAAGAACATCTTCCCTGTGCCCCAGTTGGGTGACTCTAAAGGACGTTGGCATAGCAGGTGCCTACACTCATTGTGTAGATGGGGATTCCTACACAGTGCGAGGCCTCCTAAAGATTTGCTGAAGCCTCCTCATTACTAACAGAGTCAGCTCTGTTACTTCAGCTGTAGCAGGCTACTGCCCTTGAGTTATCAGAAGGTGTATCCTGGTAGCGCTTTACATATGGATATGGATAGCAGTACTATTGTAGCTGTAAACCCTGAGAACATGAGCAACATCAGGTTTATATGGTTTATATATAATTTCTGTTTAGAAAAATGTAAGCAAGTTGAATATCTTAGGAGACACTGATCAAAGGAAATGTATTACTCTTCTATATAAACTTTTATTTGTACATAAAACCATGAGTAAAAGGGTGTTTAATTTTACCAGTGAAGGAAACATGAGGACCCTCTTCCATCTCAAAATGCCTTCACATTCTCTATTATTTTTTCTGTCCCTAAAGACATCTGTGGCCACTGAGATCATGACTTTATGTACAACAAAAAGCTGAAGAACCTCTCCACCCCAGGTCTTTCCCTCCTGTCAAACCCAGGACTATAATGGGGCTGAAAGTCGTTACCGCATGCCCGCTCTTTACATGCCTGTGTAAAGGACAAGGTGGACAAACTGTAGCAGGTAGACAGGCTGTAACACGCTAAGAAAAATACCAAGGAAGAAGATTTGGCAAAAGAGGATTGAACATGAAGGATTAATTATATCCTGTACCCTTCCAAGTGGTCCTGCCCTACTGAAACTGAGGCACCTGAGTGATGAAGGTACTGAAGCCTGTACTTTTGAGCATGTGAAAACAATTCTGTGACTAGAACATGGGTCACATATTTTCAAAGTCAGTTCAATAAAGCAATATCCCAGTCCCAATTCCTTGAACCCACCAATTAAACTGCAGCCAAAAATGTCACCCGTTTGCCCCACAGAAGACCTAGTGTATTTGTAGTCCCCGAGTGCATATGGTCTAATCAAAACTGCCATATAACGAGAAGCCAGCCAAGAAACCCAGACAGTTTGGTTAATGAGACAAAGAGCAGCTTCCTATTCATTCCCTCCTAAACAAAGATCTGAGGAAGGGGTATGGGCTGGGGGGAGAGCTGGGTGGGAGAGAGAGTACAAGAAGTACAGCGGGCCCAAAGAGAAGGGCACAGGCAGACAGTCAATTAGATAATGCATCCAAGCCTGATCTGAAGACCCATTGCAAACAGAGCAGCCATTCATGCACTATGACATGCAGGTCAATAGAAGTAATCACATGCTTGCCTGGTACTTATGGCTGCATTTGTGAAACATCACATGGCAACTTATGATGAAACTCAACCCCTGATCACAAACTACAGTGGCAAAATGAAAAATGTCTTTGAATTTTTTTCCTTTTTTTTAAAAAAAAAACCAATATTATTTTTTAAGTTTGAAACACATCTTTTTTCCCCCACTGAATTCTCACCAGTCATTGAAGTGAGTTTTAAAGAACTCACCATATTTCATGCTTCATTTCTAAAAGGTTTCTCTTTCTGATTATCTGACAGTTTTCTTCCAGGAAAACATACCAAGCTCCTCCACAAAAACCATAGATCTAACTATTGTTAAACACAAGACAATTGCATTGTTTGTTTCAAGGCACACATTGATCAAAACACATGTCAGAAAATAATTTTCCTTCCTATTGGGTGCTACTTCCTGTTTGGCCAGATGCATTATGTTGTTTGCCTTTTCTGTTTCTGGAGCATCTGTTAGCAGTTACAGCCAGAAATGTGATAATGACCATGGTCGACCAGTAGCTTGAGCTGGTGGATCCTGTGTTCTGAGCCTTAGACTAGGCAAATTGCAGATATTGCTTTCACTAATGCAAGCAACACATGCCAGCAAGCACAGTGGAAGAGTTTGGCTTCTGTTTTCCACAAGGACAGGACCGAGCCCATGTACGGCACATTGGAAAGCCACAAAATGGAAAGAATCCAGGCTGAAGGTTTCCCAATAAATAATCATGCTACGGGGTCCTACAAGGTCTTGTATCTCTTTCTTTGAGAGCTGAGTTAAGCTGTTCAGCTCACTAGCAAGTTTGGGCAAGGTGGTTGCTCACAGGCCAAGCCCTAAGAGCTTACAAACAATTCTCCAACCTTTGAGCTTGTCTGGAAAGCTGCATTAAAAAAAAAGAAAAAAACCAAAGATAAAAAAAAGAAAAAGGAAAGATCAGTTAGCATTTTCCTGGCAAGGTTTTCGAAGTATTTGTAATGCTGGCACAGCAAGGAGCTGTTGAGTTGTACCATTCTCTTTAGAAGATGAGTCTAATGTACAGATTTTCCATGTAGAATGGGATTTCTCCTCTTTCTTTCATCCTCTCCCTTCCTTCTGGTGTGTGGTATGCGTTTGACATCAAGAGACAAAACAAAAAAAAAAAAAAAAGAGGAAAAATGACAGCATGAAGCATCAATTTTAAGCAGGGAAGGTTTTCTCATACGTTTGTTTTTCCTAGTGATACCTTGGAGAAAAGGCAATCAAAACTCCAAAGGATCCCAAGAACCATATTTTCTACCAATAGGTTATGAGGCAAGAAGAATTAACATGAGGAGCATAAATGTGCTGGTTGCAAAATTGTGGTCACAAAATAGTGTGTTAACAGGAAGGGGAAAAAAGAGGGCAACGATACAGTGGCACCAAATTTGTTAAAGCTGTGAAAACCTCACATCAGAAACAATTCTGTTACATCTCCCTGGTATTCTCTAAAGAATAAAAGGGCCAACACAGAAAAATTTAGTATTGCTGGTACAAAAAGTTCCCCAAACATGGAATGCCATCAACTGTGCCTTTCATTCTGGTCTGGAGGAGCCCTCAAAAGCTACAAAAGCATTTGTGCAAGCCTCTCACCATCCTGAAATACACGTGATTAGAAATCTGCTAGAATTAGGCTGCCAGAGGCAGCAAGTCCGTTACATACTGTTGGCCTGTATGTCTTATATGTGACATTTTCCTAAATCCTGTCAGGTGTAATCTATCACATAACCATCTTTTGGATTATACTTTGAGACTATGGTCTTCCAGTACAAATATAAATATGTTTCAAATTATGATGTTCCCTATTAGGAAGATGATTACTGTTCTTGTACAGAGGTAAATATTACCAGATAACCAAATACATACTAAAGACCAGTGCAAAGTGTCAGGAGTGTACAGAAGCACAATCCAGCCCTAAGGCTGAGACATAGTAGCGGCTATGATCTAAAAAGATTTTGGGTCCTCTGCTTGTGCTCAAGAAATGCAGGCTTGCATTTCCACCTATTCTGAGATCCATAGGTCTGATGGAAGGGCAGTATCCTCAACCAGCTGTGCCACAAACTGGTCTCCAGGAAATATCCAGATGGTGTATTATTTCTTCTTCTGGAGTCATAGGATACTCCAGAATGCTGTTATTTCCTTTAATATTAAATGGGAAGGTCTTTCGATGTGTTCCTTCCCAACACCTCCACCACCTTCTCCCCCAAATCAACTAATCTTCATCCAGTTTTGCATAGTGCCACGTGTAGGTGGAGTTTATCTTGCTTTAGTCTGAAGCCTAAAGTCTTCTGATTCTGATTTTTTCCTGTGAGAATAAAATAGCAGACAATAAACATATGGTAGATCAACACAGGGGCTTGGCCTGGAAGAAACCAGCCACCAGGAATATTGCCTAGTATGAATAGATTAGGAAAATATACTAAGTGGTATTGTACTACCCAATCCACCTGTGAATTGAGGAGAGTTGCTCTGGAAGAACCAGATGGATAGTAGTCATCAAACCTACTATGAGGAGTCAAAAGATGTGGACTGTGGAAAGGGATGAGCTCAGACACAACACAAGATGAATAAATGTAAAATATTTAGCAGAATAGTTCAAAGTTCAACTTGCAGATTAGACCATTATGACAATGATGAGCAATTCACACATTCTATAGTAAAATATTTGATTTTGTTTACCCATATAGAAAATGCATTGGATTTCAGTAATATGAACACATTATGTGAGACAAGCATGAGTGGGACACATCAGGATCCTATTCTGGAACATCTGTTGTTCAACCTAATCATGAATGATTTGGAAGACAGGGTCAACAATGAGGTGACTAAGTTTGGTGTTGATACAAAATGATCTGCAGTCATCAAACTGACTGTGAACAGCTGCAGAAGGATATAATGGTATTAAATGACTGGATAAAAATATGGCAGATGGAATACCTTGGTGATAAATCCAAAATAATGCATATGGGAAAACCATATGTCACTGTATGTGACTGCGCCATGTCCAATATTGCATCTGCTTCTAGATACCCGACATCTCAGAAAGGATGTAGGAGAGTTGGAGTGGTAGGAAGCAGAGCAGTGGAGATGGTCAGAAGTATGAAATTGCTTCCTTATGTGGAGAGACTAAATAATCTGGGACAATTTCCCTGTGAAAGAGACACCTAAAATGCTAGAATGTGATTGAAGCTCATAAAATCATGAATGGCATGAAGAAAATTAGTATGGATTATTTTCCTTTTATGTTGTTATATGTATAATATGCATGTGCATGTTATTTTCCATAACCTAAAAAGTAGGGACCACAACTGAAAGGAACAGGCAGCAGGTTTAGAACAAATGAAAGAAAGTACTTGCTCTCAAGAGACATATTTTTATCAATGGGATGCTTGGGATGTCAGAACTATAAATGAGTTCAAAACATCCTTAGACGTACTCGTGAAGGAAAGGCCCATTGGGACATCTTAAACACAAAGACAGAAATACAACACCCAACTCAGGAAGGGCAGGTTTTCAGGCCTGAAAGGCTGCACCAGGCGCAGCATCACTCTGTGCTTGCCCCGCTGTCACCTCGCTCCCCTGGCTCCTGTTATCGACCACAGTCGGAGACACTTGCGCTTATATTGCACCAGAGAGGGAAGCCTGGGCTGCATTAATATGCCTCTGAGGAATTTATAATAATTCTACAACAGTGAATCTAAAAAGCTGGATTATTACTTATATTTTTAGGTGATCACCTCAGGATTTCTCATTGCAATGACAACTATTTGTTGCATCTACCACTTTTAATAATTATATTTGTAGTTTAATCCTCTGCTTTAGTAAATACCCTCCCAAGCACTCCAGGTCTTTGAATGCAAAACAAGTTATACACAAGTAAGCCAGGAGTGGACACGCTTGGTTGCCTGGTTGTTTAATTAGAAACTGAAGCAAAAGGCATCCTGCCGCAGGGAGACAACCAGGCTGCAGACTGTGACACTGCCTTAGCCTTGCTCTGTCTCTCTTTAGCCTTAAGCAAATCTGATCTTGGGCATCCTGACCCTGACTAATTGCATACTGTTTTCTGTGATGCTGAGAAGCTCCTTCCACCCATTACTGGTCTATTAAGCTTCTCTGCTCTGGCTGATAATTAAACAGCAGAATGACGAACTTTTTTTGTTGCTGTTGCTGGTTTGGGGGTTTTTTTGCATCCTTCTTCCCTCCTCCTCCCCAATCCTCTGATATACAAAGGCCAGCTGGATGCTTCATTTGTCATTTTGTCACACTGTTGAGAGGCAAAGATGTCATACCACCTTTCAGAAGACAAGGAAGGTGATAAATGCACTAACTTGAGAGACACAGAGTCAGGACACTAATGAAAATCTACAGTGACCAGACAGCAAGGAGGACCTCATTTTAAGAGACTCTGTAGAGGAAAGGCAACTTTATCAGCCTATGCAAATGTCAAGCCTAACGTACACTGATTTAATGCAGCAGCATATTTTAATGCCAAGAACAAAAGTATATGCATTATAGAGAATTATTTGCAAGTAACTACATAAGCAAGTTTAAATGTCGTGTAAAATAAGTGAGATGCCAGTCTCTTCTAGCTGTTAACTTGATATCTAGATTTACAAAACTATAATATGGCCTAGACTGGAGAACTTGTTTTCCAAAATATCTTTTATTTTCCCCCAATTGAATAGGAATTGTGTGGCATAATGACATGTATTTTTTGATATCCTAATGAAAATGGCGACTAAAATAATTCATCAAAATTTTACCAGCCATAAAGGCTTCACTGGGCCATTATATTAGTTTATTAGGTAAAATTAAATAAAAAGAGACTTTAAATGAATTATTACCAGCTTGCAAAATAACAAATATATTGTGTATGAGAAAATTAGCTCCATCTGATGTGCACCAACCACCATATGTAAAATGCCCATTATTTGTCCTGTCCCTTTGAAAATCATTTTATTGGAATGTATCAGTTAAACTAAAACACATGACCCTACTTCTTGTGACATGAAAGAAACCACTGAAGAGAAGTCTCTTTTTTTTCCTTCCCTCTACTCATGTGAACTTTCTGGGAAAAAAGCAGCTTCAAGGATTTTTATCGACGTCTGCGTAATGACAAGTGCATCACATGCATCCTGAACCATTAGCTGTTACATCTGAAAGAATTTGGTCAACATTTAGGAATTCATTTAATGAAAGGCTGGCCTATTAAAGCTCTGCTAGCTTTGGAAGTTGATTGAGCCTTTCTTTTCAACTTCCTGCATCATTGTAAATGATGCTATGCAGTGCCCTCATGTGATACAGTCTAGACAACAAGCTTGCATTGTAACACTAAAAAGATCCAAGTACCAGGTGATAATTTTCTGCTCAGGGATGCAACTATGCAGTGCAAGGCTCTTTACAAATCTCTGTGTGAAATCATGAATTTAAAAAGCAAAAGCTCCAAAAAGCATCTATCTATATTCTGGAGAGATAAAGGAACAACACTTCCCTCATGCATCCACATGACGCTTGGCTGAACAATTAAATAAACAAAAAGAAAATCAGCAAAAATCTAAGAGTCAATAGACAACTTTTCTTCTCTCAGACCACTAAAACCAACCGAGACCAGAATCAGGCTCCCTGATTCCTGGCTTTTAATTTTTGGCTGAAAGATGAATTTGCTTTTTTAATGACTTGACACTCCTGATGTTTCTAGACCAGCGTGAAGTGGGAAGTGAGAGCAGCGGGTTCTGCATTGGGTAGGTAGGCGTTGCTGCCTTATAACACCTGTTGATTAACATAAATGCCTGATGTAGGGGAACATGTAAGACGATGGCATTAAAGGAAGAAGCAGTTAGCATGGGGAGAACATACCAGAAGGGGAGCCCACTGGTTACATTGTTGAATTTATGGGATGAGCAAAACATATTTTCACAAAATTGCAGAGAAACAGTTTACCTTTATATGACCTCATTCTCTCTTCATGGCTTTTTTGAGTGTAAGCACTACAAAACCATGTCAGATGGACAGCACTGGAGACTGGAATAAGTAACAAAAAAAGTATAATCTTGTTGTTTTGGGATTTGCAGGTAAAGTGGCTGTGAATGAGGATGGGACTGGGCTCCATTTCCATGGGATAGGTAAAGCTCAGGGAACAAAATATAAGCGTTATTCCCCTTCCAAGGCTTGGGAAGAGTTGTGTCACATGTACTTGGCACAGGGTCCCTCAAGGAGACATCTGATGAACAGCTTATGAAATTACATTTATGAAATTAAATTTAATTTTAGAACAAAACTACAGACAGCATGCATTCCAGCTCATTTTTCTTCAGGCCTCAAGGACTGAGGGTTTTTTTTTGTTTTCTTTTTTTTGTTTCCCAAACTGATTACCTACTTAACTCCTCAAATAATTACCCCTCTTGTCTTTGATCTGTAGTTACTAGTAGAATAACACCTTCTTCTAGAAGGGCAGGTTGCCAGCTTCCTTCAAATGAAAGGCCTGGGCTTATGAAGTCATTTCTTGATGATCTCACCAATTATCTTCTTGTCTCTGATCTTCCCTTTTGGGTAAGGTTATTGAGAAAGCTGAGTAAGGTTAACTGTAGTCTCAGGACAAATTTATCCTCTTCTATTGTAACTTGCCTTTAAGACTAGATGCAGCACAGAGACTTTATTACTCCCTGTGGGGAAGAGCTCAACATAATGACACACAGGAGACCGGGCAAACATAGATGTATAAGCACAGGCACATGACAGCTTTTATACCAATGATCAGGATAATTTCTTTCAATTTGTGCGTGATTTTTGTGTGGAGGTAAGATCATACTGCTCTTGATTTCTTCAGCACCTCTAATTCAGAAGAAGTCAATAAAGTAGCCATTGGCATCTGTTGCCACATCACCAGAAGAAGGGCTTCTCCAAAATAAACTCCATTCAATGTACACAAGACCAATGACAAGGGAAATAAAAAGGTATATCACATTCATAGTATTGTGCCTATATTACCAGAGTCTGGCTGATAGTGAAAAGTAGAAGTTGCTTCTCATAAAATCCATTTTTCAAGACTTCCTCCTTGGCCAGATGTAAGCAAACACCCAGCCAACAGAAAAATAAGTGGCTAAAAATAGCACAAACTTCAATAATGGCTGGAATTGGGCACTGGAGGGAGACACAGTTGCACACACTAAGCCAAGGACACTCTTTCTTGTCCCTTCTTGCATGAGCATTGAGCGCATGGCCTAAGAATGAAGCATTGAAGCCCCACTTGATCTGCCTCTATTCCTCATCCTCCACATCAGCAAGGAAAGAAAAAGAAAGCCTGGGCCAGTTAATGAATCATAACGCCCTACACTTCGTTGTTGGGGGAGGAGAAGCGCACAATCTCTGAATAAAGCCTGCAGAAATTCAGTAGCAGTGGTGTGGAACTGTTTTTCGAATCAAGCCCTGAGAACCCATCATGATTTGCATTCATGTAAACACCTACATTTTTTCGTTAACTGAACTGATTTAACTGCTAATTAAAACTAGTCAGTAAGCACAATGCAAAATTAATTAAACCATTTAGTCAGTAGATGCAAATGAGGCAAAGTTACGGCTTGGACACAACCAAAATAAGTACAAGTACTACTCATCATCTGGCAAAATAGTTCTTGAGGTAAATACTTTCCCTAGAGATGATGTAAAGCAATAAAAAAAAAAAAAATCATACTGCTGACTACGTATGATCTTTTATTGATAAAATGTGCTGGAACCCAGCTTCTTCTCTTTGAAACAGTGACAGATTGGACTCAGTGGATTTTAAAAATGCTCTCCCATACAAGAAATCTTTCAAAGTAAGGTCTGGATCCCAACTCACTCTGCTCAGGCATGCAAAGTTGCTCCTGTCTGTCACTGGCAAGTGTTTTGCCTCAATCTGGACCTTATATTTTTTGATGGCTATTTTTATAGCTTTACATTTTCTCAGGGGGAAAGTATCTGCTTGGCAAACTATATTGTCTGATGTTAAGTGGAAGTAGTATTTTCTGAGAGAAAGAACCAGAAACATGTCTCTGGTATCTCTGCGCTCTATCTCCTCTTTCCACAGGACCCATGTGCCTTGCAACCCTAATTGTACTTACTCTCCTAGACTTCTCTGGGACAGGGACACAGACACTCACACAGTTACCCATGTTGTATAAACTATGAACTGAAATGGGTAAAAAAAGTATTAGATCCAAAAAAAGAACCAAGGTGCCCAAAGGTGTGGTCCAGCAGCAGCTCACGTGTGGAAGCCTGATCGCAGGGACAAGTCCTCATCAGTGACCTCACCTTCCTGCGTGGTGCTTGGTAGTGGTCTGCAGAGTTTCCTTAGGCAGGTTCAGAGATCTAACAAGTATCTCACAGAGGTGCAGTTCAGAGGTAAGTGAGATGCTGCAATTAGACAGTGCAAACTGTCCTTCCACCTTTCCCCTTATTTCAGGTGCCACAGGATGGCACTGAAAACAAAAGCACGTGGAAAGGGAGATTCTGCACTTGAGAGACTCAGCCCAGCAAGAAGTGCTGGGGACAGAAGTGGGATTTAAATCTCGCTCTCTCCTCTGGCTCTCCATGGCAGCGTCTCCTCTCCTCTGGCTCCCATCCCCCAGCACATGGCTCTTTGCTGAGCATGTGCAGCTCGTGACTCAGAAATAGAGCTTCAAGCTCTGTTCAAGCTTTCCTTTTTACAACACACAGTTGTCATCACGGAGGCTGTAAACATTCATGCAGTTATCAAACTACTCACCCAGGATGCAGAAGACCTTGTTTGATTTCCACCCACCACCGGAGGGGATGCAAGCTCACACGCCCTGCTCCTGGGAGCCCGAGCCAGCAGCCTGATGGTGATGCTGGCAGGCACAGAAGAGCAAGGGGACTTGCCTCCCTACTTTAAAACACATGTTATTCTACATAAACATGCTCAAGGACCCTTGGGCTAAATACAACACCCCAGGGCACTAGCTGGGGAAGGACAGATCTCAGCTGCTGACCCTGCTCACAGGACCACATCCTTTACCTGTTTCACAGACAGCTACTAGGCTGGCCTCTGGGAGGACTTCACTAGCAAAATGTGTAACTTCTGACTTGCTGGTAGGGTTAGGTGTGGGCTTGCCAGGAAGGCTGAGGCATTTCTAGCAACAAGCAAAGTGTGATCTGTCAACATCTGGAGACGGTTAAGATGAAGTAAAGCACCCATGGAGTTTAGAGACTGTACGAGCAGACAGCTTGGACTCCAGTTGGGTCTAAAGCAATGTGCCTGAGGCCCCCAGCAAAGCAGACAAGGGCCCCCAGGCCTTTCTCCTCTCCCACAACCTTCAAACCCCTCTGCTGTCACTCCAGCCTTCCCTGGTCTCTCCTGAACTGTGAGGCCCAGCTGAGTGCAGGGAGGGCTGCATGTACTAGTGGGATACAGGGCTGTGCATGCTCCCTACAGCAACTGGGAAGGTACTCTGCTTTGCTGGGACCTCCATAGGCAGACAAGCAGCCTGGCAGCCAGCAGGCGTCCCAACTGCCAGCACACAAGTGCCATGAGGAGCATTGTCCATTTTGCCAGTACAATGCTTCGTCTTTCTATCTATGATACCAAACTGTTTGATTCTGGTAGGAAAAACTAAAAGCAACGGCTAGCTTATTTTTAGCTAAGCAAAGAAGTCTGCCAGCCCCACACCTGATTGCTGGTTGGTTTACTTTTAATAAGTCTTCTGTTTGAGAGGTTACCACATCCTTTCTCATTACTGTTACTGTTATGACACGCTAAGAAGTATTTGTTTCCTTAACATTTTTCTCAGCCATCTTTGAATGTATTTCTGCCTTTAGCTGCTTCCATTCTAACATGGAAAATGTGTGTTATGGGGAAAAAAAACCCACAAAAAAAAAAAAGGACAATCTCCCTTGCCTCAGACAATCCTGGAGGGGGTATAGGGCAAGGCCAAGTCCCTGTTTCAATACTCCCCTCATGACTTCTGTTAACGGTAACTATACCCCACTCCTCAAGTGTCACAGTCAGTGTGATGCTCATCATGCTCCATCTCTCCTACTTTCACCATGGACCATTAAGAGCCATAAGGAGCTGATACACTGAAAAGTGTGTGGAGCTCCTGCTTAGAATAGCATCTCTTACGCAAACACACCTGTTATGGCTGTTGTGCACTAGGTTTGCTGACTGTTAGCTTTGTGGCAAATCTAATGTAGTTACACTGTCAAAGGTACGGTACTTATCTGCATACTGCAAAGATGGAACTAATGCAAGCCAAAATAATTTTTCTTTTCTTTCTATAAGTACCATTGCTAATATATTTCACATGGTTAAAAATGCATTATATCTAGGGCTCCTTCTTTAAATATGTGTGCATAAATTTAGCTTGGATACTGTTAAATAAAATTTCAAGCAGTAGAAACAAAATAGTATTTTGCAAAAAAGCATTTAAGCAGAAACAAATGCATTACAGTTAAAGTTTCATGAACACTGATAAGCTTGCTGCGTAAAGCAGCTTAATAAATACAAAACAGAAACGAAGGACTGTATAACTCAGGGCTGTGGGAGGCAGCTTCAGCTTGCAAAATCCTCACTGTAGGGAATACTTAACCAAGAACTGTCCCTTTGAATGAAGAGGGCCACAAAGCAGAGCGGATCTTTGAGCTAAACAGGTGAAAAGAGTTGTGTTAGGGATGCTGAGGTACAGATGATACTCAGTTGTGGCATGATGCACTGCTCTGCAGAGTTACTTGGAGAGCAAGTGCTGAAGAACCCAAATCAAGTATGAAAAAACAGCTCTCTGCTTGGATTGCTTCCTCCTCACCCTGCTGCAACAGTGACGCATGTAGCTGTCTAAGGCAGCAGGCTGCTGCAGCCAGCACAGTAGCTCCCTATTTAGCCTGTTTTCCCAGTCTCTGGAAACCCGGACAGCTGCTGCTGCCACCAGTGAGGGCAGAGACAGGATGCGTGGGATTCCCAGGACACCAAGATCACCACCCCAGTAGCAACTGTCATTTTCTTCACTCTTTCCAACCTATCCCACATCCCGCAGGCTGATATAGAAGCAGGAAGCCTGGTTCACTAGGGTTGTCCATACTGGCTCTGCTACTTTTCCCGTCCCATCCCCTGCGGCTTCCTGATGACCCCTGCTCAGTTTTGCCTACACAGCTGAGCTGGATCTAGGAAGCTGATGATATTAACTCTGGCTAAGTACCTTGATAGTGTGGTTGTTCTGGAGTTCAAGTTAGCCCAACAGAGCCGCACATCACTGTACTGTACCATGCAGATATATGCACTGAATTAGTCATCTCATTGTCCGCACAGCACAGGGCTGTGACAGTTATTTGAGCAACTGCCTTTCTACCAACCCAGAATATGTATTATTTAGTTCAAAGGTCCTTTGGAGCAAGGATTGTCCTCTGTCGTATGCCTGCATGGTGCTCTGTTGAATAGAGACTGGCTTTTGGTCAGTGCCTCAAGGTAGTTCTATAACACAAATTACTATTCATAACAAAATAAATACAATGGTTCATATCAAATGTCTAATGATACTGTTCAAGGGATCCTGAGGGTGTTTCTAAAATGTGTTCTTATCATATTAAAAATGTAGTATCTGGGTATAATTTCATTCCTTTTCATGGTGTTTTAGATGACCAAGAGGCTATTTTCTCCTTGTTTCATCCACTTATAATCCTACGAGTATTGCAGAGGGAACAAGTAGAGACTAGAAACCATACATATGATTATAAGAATCTACATTTTATTACAAACAGCCCTATCTCCCTCCCTCTCACTGTACCAGAATAGTATTACTCAGGTTGCAAAATCAAGCATTCAAAAATCAGAAAATTCAGATTTTCTCCACAGATCTAATTCAGCCACACTGTTGGTATGTGTTACAACAGCGTGTGAGTAATTAAAGACTATTATTGTCAAGTGAATTTCACCTTATCCAGAGCAGACTGGATGGTGTGCATTTAATGAGTGACTTTGCAATACTCTTTCTCCTTATTACTAGGTGTGTGGTCCTCAACTCTATTTTAAATAATTTTTTCGCAATCTTTCATGTGCCTTCATCATTATTGTGCCCCAGTGCTTTACGGGTGTCAATGCATTTCCCCCCCCCCCCATATCCTCATGAGATAGCAATTGACTATCTCTATTTTACAAATGAGGAAGGAGGACAGAGAAAGATTGAGACCTAAAGTGCAACCTCATTCTGGGTGCCCAATCTGAGATGCCACTGCTTTTTATAGATCTTTTCAAGTGCAGAGCACTTCCATTTACATATCTAAGCATGACATGTTTCTTCTGACCTTATTCTAACCTCTCATCTTGGGTAGACAAAAGAAGCGAGATACCACAATCAGAAATCATCCCTGAAAACAACTTGCCTGAAGTCATATGAGAATCTGATGGTAAGTGCAGAGAAGGAGTCTTACTGATCCAAGCAAAGTTTAAGTGCCTTTGCTATGAAAGTAATCTCTTCCACGTGCAATTCCCTGCCCTATGCACCTACATCTTTCAGATCTATCAGACAATCGAGCGAGGGTCCTTCAGACAACTGTCTCCTTCATTGCACAACCCTGGTTCAGGCCCAGAATAGGCCCATCCCTTGCACTGAGTAACCTAAATAAGGAGCCCTACAGCCACACCTATAATTATGAAGTGAGCTTCCAAATATAATATCAAATACAGAGGCTTGAGGAATGTTAACTGTGGTGTATAAAACAAGCTCACGTGAAAATACTGACAGATTTATTTGCTCCAGCAGAAAAAACAAATAATATTCACTAAATTTAGTGCAGGATAGTAGCAAACAGAAACACTGCTATGAAGCACATAAAACATCACTGTGTGAGGTTTTCTTGATGGCCATCTTCTGTGGAGAACAGAAGATCTGCACCAGAGAGAGCAGAACATAGAATGTCACCAGTTTTCTCATTGTATGGAGCAGTAAAACATTCATGTCAAAATCATTTACCATTGAGTTTGCAGTGAAGCCACAACGTGTTTTTGCTATAATATGTCTCTACAGTTCCTATTTCTTAGACAGCAGAATATCTCATCTGATAGCTGGTACAGGGTCCCCACAGTGTCAGAGGTGCCTGGAGCCACAGCAAGGCAGGGGCAAGAAGGATCCCCAGGAGGGTGCTAAATATGCCTGGACTGTGCCATCCGCTGCCAGCTCTGCCACCCAGGTCTGTTGTGGAAGCCTGTCTTCACTATCAGTGTGATAAAATACCCTAGCAACTTTTAATTACCTGCAGATGGGGTGAGAGTGTTTGGAGAAATTGCTATCTTGTAGAATTAATCATCCCCTCCCTTCCTTTTTTCCCGTATGCAACAGAGGACACCAAGTCTGGCTATGGACAACAATAGGACCAGGATTTCCTAAACATAATATTGGGGGTCCAGTCCTGAAAATGATGCAGATTTTGCCAATATTTTGAACACAGTTCTTCCAGCTGGAAACCTTCAACTTTGATCAAATGTTCTGTATGCACTGGCTCAATGGAAAGCATTAAACTGATGTAGGGTCAGACGTGTCACTGAGAGCAGGCAATGGCTTTCTTCTTTTGCCCGCTCAACAACATATTTTTGTTTAGTCTAATACCATCAGGCTTTCTGAAAAGAGCCTGATCTCCTACTCAAGTCAGTGAAAGGAGAGTAATGCAGAAATGCACTAGGAAAGTTTTGGAAAAAAATTCAGCCTGTTCAATATTCTAATTTTTAAATACTTTTAATCATGGATCAGTTGTAACACTTGATACTGATCACTGAAACACTATTTTAGAAGGAACTGAGGTCAATACCTCAGCTTTCTCACATGGGCGCTCAATATTTTTAAAAAATTGTGATCCCTCCAAGATATGCATTCATATGCATCTCTCATTTCTGAAAGTTTGAACAGCTAGTTGTTACAAACATGTTGCTAGCTTTCACAATAGCAAGGAACCTTGAGTTCAGTCTTTTTAACATTATTCTAGTACCTTTAAATTCTATTTTGTACCCACAATTTCTCTTTATGAAGAAAGAGTTTATTCTACAAGCATTGAAATTAATGAAACCTGGTTTCTCAAGGCTATCTCCACTTCATGCCAGCAGATAAAAGCCCGGCTTTGCCCCTTACCTTTATTCCACTACCACAACATGCATGCCTAACTCTATTAAGGAACAGAGTTCCATGCCCATCTTCAGGATATTTTTCTTTCTCTTTTTCTGTATCTTCAGTCAGCTTTACCAGCTAAGGATGTGGACTGTCCTCTGTGTAAAGTGCCCAGATACCTACATGCATGCTGGCTGGCCAGCCAGTCTCTACTTCTCAGCTGCTGGGCCAGTCAAATGCTTTGGGAAAGGGCTAAACGTGCCATGGCTTTTTTCTGGGTAGAGGAGTTGACAGGGTTCTTTTTTGATACCCAGCCTAAGTTTTCATAAGGCATCTGCTCCTGTCTGCAGTTTGGCTGACATCCTGACTCCCAGGTTCAAAAATTTCTAGAAGAGGAGTGACTGATGGGCACAGAGGACTTGCAACTCCTCCAAAAACCAAGCCACCAACAAAATCTACCAGGAAAACTATGTGTTGGTGAAGAGTTTTATGATGAAAAACTCACAAATATCTGAAACTGGAGGAAATATGTATCAAAAAGCGGAGCAGAGCCAGTATACAGAAACGACATATGCAATTGCTTAAGTATATACCAAGAGGAGAGAATTTTTGTATACCATTTAGGGCACAACATAATGGTATTTTAAAAAAACCCACAACTTTTAGTTTCCATCACACTAAAAATTTGCCATCTGTTATATGGAAGTTTGTTTTTCCCTTTCATTGTAATTAACTTTTTATTGAATTAATTACTCCAGGTGAGCTGGAAGCGGCTGTTCTACCTCACCTGGTGTGGCTGAGTGTACCCACGCCCAGCCTTGCCATTCACCATTCAGATGCAAATCGTCCTGCTCCCCACACGAAATCATTGGCGCACACCCAAAAAGCCTGCTAGCGACAAAAAACAATAACATGGCAGGCAGCTGCTGCTGCTGCACAGAAGGGAAAAAAGTTTTAGGAAAAAGGACATATATTCCCTGCTTGGTCATTTAAAAATATGTATTCTACCAAATAAAGCAGGTGAGAAAACATTTGAGATAAACACAGAGTGAATTTTAAGTAACTTACACAGGGCACCTACAGGTCACTGACCCTTTTCTACATGAGAATGAATATTTTTCCTAACTTGATCCATTATGTATACATGCATGTGTCTGTACAGATGTATACACACATGCACAAACAGAGAAGCAAGCCTGTCAAGAAATTAGAATAAAGCAGTGAGCTGAATTGGATTATGAATGAGTTCTGTTAACTGCAATAACATTGTAATCAAACATACAGAAAAGGTAGGAGTCCTCGTTTGAGGATCCCGCTGTCTGGAGATGATTAATTAGTTCCATGCACATTTATAAAATAAGGATATAAAAAAATAAATGAGGGCTTCTAAAATAAAATTACATATTGCATACACTATTCTCTCCCTATGAGATAGCAAAAAAAGACTAATCTGTTGTTAAGTTTTAATTAATTCAGCTATTTATTTAATGTTCAAATGGTGAAAAAGAAGAAGAAAAAGAAGAAGAAAAAGAAGAAGAAAAAGAAGAAGAAAAAGAAGAAGAAAAAGAAAAGTGAAGGGGGAAGGGAAGGGAAGGGAAGGGAAGGGAAGGGAAGGGAAGGGAAGGGAAGGGAAGGGAAGGGAAGGGAAGGGAAGGGAAGGGAAGGGAAGGGAAGGGAAGGGAAGGGAAGGGAAGGGAAGGGAAGGGAAGGGAAGGGAAGGGAAGGGAAGGGAAGGGAAGGGAAGGGAAGGGAAGGGAAGGGAAGGGAAGGGAAGGGAAGGGAAGGGAAGGGAAGGGAAGGGAAGGGAAGGGAAGGGAAGGGAAGGGAAGGAAAGGAAAGGAAAGGAAAGGAAAGGAAAGGAAAGGAAAGGAAAGGAAAGGAAAGGAAAGGAAAGGAAAGGAAAGGAAAGGAAAGGAAAGGAAAGGAAAGGAAAGGAAAGGAAAGGAAAGGAAAGGAAAGGAAAGGAAAGGAAAGGAAAGGAAAGGAAAGGAAAGGAAAGGAAAGGAAAGGAAAGGAAAGGAAAGGAAAGGAAAGGAAAGGAAAGGAAAGGAAAGGAAAGGAAAGGAAAGGAAAGGTGATGGCAGAAGCCAGACCCTTATGGACAGATGAATACTAAGTGGCGTGGCACAATCCATGTGCACAATCTGTATCAAGAGTGTAGTGAGATACTGTGGCAGTTTTTCACAGCAAAGATGGCTCCACCTTGCAATGGTCCCCGTGCACGTGCAGAGCCCACTACAGTAATGGGGCCTTTATTATCCTTGACGCAGCACATGCTGTTCTTTTTTCTGCAGTAGCTACCAAGTCAGTACCTGTTCATGTATTTTACCTTTTTGTTGCTTTGATGTATTTTTCCCCTTTCTCTTTAAAACCTGCTCAAAGCCTAGGTTAAAACTCACCCTGCTGAGAGACAGATGCAGGGATGAGGTTCCTATTATCTGAATTACTGAGTTGTTCATAGCCAACCACAGAAGCAACAAAATAGGATCATGGAGAACAGGCATACATGTCATCACTGTTAGTAAAGTAATTACAGATTTGGCACTAGTGCAGGCTTTCTGCTTGCCAAAGCGTTGGATGGAAGTTTAAGAAGCAAATGATTATCCCTATTCAGGGCAAAGCTGGTCAATCAATCCTATATCAATTCCCCTGACACTGCAGCACAAGACTGTGGTTGACTTTGGAGAGAACACATAGGATGTCTCCACTTAGCTGAAAGCCACTTCTGAGGGTATCTATCCTGAAACCGCATGATCCTTGCAGGCTCTGAGCTCCAGTGACTCGCTGGAAACAGTAGTTCCATAATAAGATTCTTTTCTGGTCTGAATGCAATATTGCAAAAAATGCAAAAATGCAGTCAGGAGAAACTCTAACTCAGACAGTCTACTTAACAGTATTAAGACTGCCAACCACACTTCTGGTTAACTTTTGTGCTATTCTGAGTACTGGTGTGGAGCTCAGCTTTTGCTAGCAATTGTCTCAGTCACTATTTCCTTTATTTGATACTTTGACATTGACAGTAGAATAACAGCTGTCCTGGATTTGCCTTTGGGAGAAGAATTGGATATTGATAGCATTGTATTTCAGAACACCAGTAAGTCCACACACAGTAGTCACCTGTTGTTTTTATCGTTGCTGTTATTTGTTCTACAGTTGGACTGGAGAGAGCCATGGGCCAGGAGTCAGCCGTGCTCAGTAGTTTATGAGCAAGAAAATATGTTCTTGTATCTAAAAACTTGCAATCACTCTTACTTCCTGCATGTGGCACAAGTACCAAAGTGTATTTCAAAAGTTCTTATCATCTTATTTCTGATTGGGACTCCTTAAAATTTTTGAGTCTCTTAGCATGTCCCATCAAGGTCTAATTGTGACACAACTAAAATGGAGTTATGTGCTGAAATGATAAAAAATTAGAAACATATGTGAATAACAAAGACCAAATGTATCAGAGAAAATATAGGGAAGAGATCTCAGGGCTGATGGAGAACTGTGGACAGCTTGGTTGTGCAATAACACTGTTGCAATAGACTGCTGATGGGACTCAAGCCAGTATCTCCACACAGCACTGCAATGCACCACGTGGATGTAAAAGCTCAGGGCAGGTTTAATCCCCACACCTCTGCACCACATCATGGCACAGTGCAGACATACCAAAGAGTCAATGTGAGGCCAGTCAGCGCAGCACTGAATGAAAAGATGCTCTTACCTGGCTGAGAACCCCTCAGCAGCAGTGCAAGGGAAAGGATGCCACGGGGGACAGTGGTCCCCACCATGAGCACAAACCACTTATCAAAGCTCATTAAAACTCTTGCATGCCTCATATTTGTCCTTTGCTGCCCAAGCCTATCTATACCAGCTACTTGTGACTCTCTTAAGAACATTCATCCTCCGAAGAAATTGCTAAAGATGATCAAGCAACTGCTCTGGTGGAGAACAGGATCAACAGGATTACAGATCTTGTTGAAGTGAGCTATCAGAGACTACAATAATTAGGTTGCCTGGGGACCCAGCTTCATGCCCAGCCTGGCATCATCATACAGGGAAATGGTAACTCTGCTGGAAATTTTTGTCACCTCTTGCTTATAAACCACATCAGGAGATTCCTCTCCTCTCAGACACATTTCTTGTGATCCTAGCCACAGAAAAGTTTTTAAATACCATTGGGTTGAGAAAGTAAGCTACCCTGAACTAAATCTTCCTTTATTTTGTACAGGAACAAACACATGAAAGGTAAACTACAATTTTTAACATCTTTAAAAGCTATTTGCATTTACAGATCATATTTACATGCTATTAAACACACTGTTAATGTGCAATGAGGAAAGTGAGAATAAAATTACACCCTTATCACACAAATGTGTGAAAGGACAGCTAGGACATTCATCACATAAAAATTAGATAAGTTATATATATTCTGTGTAAATGTTTTTTATAACTATATAAATGGATACACAGATGTCTCTCTATATATGTTATATATTTAAAGTATATGTCTTAGTATATCCATTATATCTGTCTCTGTAGACAGTCTATATTTCTTCACAAAGGATTTAAACATCCGACTTATCTGATTTTTGCTTAGTCTCTCTAGGTCTTAACGAACGTGACTTAAAGTACTACAACTCACCATTTGCTTGTGAGACAAACACAAATTTGTTTTTCTTCTCATCCTTAATAAACAAAAAATATTTAGTGCGAACCTGACTCCATGAAAGCAACACAAAGCCTTCAGTGACTTTGAAAGACACTTTTTTTTCCAGCTGTTTATTAGCATTAATAGACGAGATTTTTGCTTGCCACTATTAGGCTTAACTCCAACAGCTTTATTAGAAGTAAGGAGGTCCACAGCCATTGAGCTCCTATTCCTGAAAGCATACTGCGTACCCTAAATAACAGTACCAGAATGCATTCAGTGTCTAAACAGCACCAATAAAACACAGATGCAGGAGCAGCTGAACAGAAGCCCTTCAGCTGGATTCAGTGAAGATTTTCATATGTGCTACATGAGCTACTGGACCAGACCCACATACTCCTGATTGCAGTGGAAATTTTGAGCCTGATTTGAATCTTGAAAACTCTGTCTCAAGCAAAGGACCCTTACTCCCTGCTGCAGCTAGTTTCCACTACTCTCATGCGTAAAAACTACTCACCTGAGACATCCCTTGCCTACTGCTTGTTAACATATGCAATTTAGCAAAGTACAGGGCTGTTTGATAAGGTTCAAATGGCTCATAGATTATATCACAATGATAAATCTAAGGCACACATCCTGTAAGGCTAACTGAAATGTGAGGATTTCTCTTTTTAAAGAGGAAAATGCACAAACTATAAAGATATATTGTTCTTTTAAAATCTTCCCTTCCAGAAGTTTGTGCTAATTTTAGCTACTACCTCTAGCTAAAAAGCAGAGAGGAAAGAGGACCAGGGCTATGATGCACTTCTGAATGGGCATTATTTGTTTCCAGTTATTAAAAAAATATGTATAGCTAGTACAGCTTACAGCCCTCTTCATTCACATAGAGGGCTCTCAATGAAATGTGCTTACATACTGTTTTCCTAGCAACACATTTCAAAAAGCCCCAAAACACAGCAATGATCCTGTAAGTAAACAAAATTGTTTACTCGAACTGCACATGAATGGTATTATTAGTGTGGCAAAATCCACTGATCCCTGGAAACCCACTGGAGATGATTTCTGATATGGAGGCTTTATGGGAGTAGATGTAGGCATATCCCAGAAGGTTGCTAAGGAACTAGCAGATACATGCATTTTCTGCAGATCTGACAAGTAAAATATATCCCTGTTTCTTGGATTAGGCAAACTGAGAAAGCTATGTGAAATGAGATATTCACATCAAATTCTCCTTATTTTCCTTAATCAAGAAACCCCTGAGAACTATAACTATGAATAATTCAATCTTTCACTAACATTTGGTACAATTAATAACAGTACTTTAAAGCTGCTAGCTTTGTATATCTTTTTATGCATAATTAAAGGGTGTTGATATTTAAGTTTTCAGCCAAGGAGCAAGCTAGGTTTGGTTTTGCTGGCAGCAGCTGCTCCTGGCTTAACTACAATATGATAACCTGATATTGCCCCATCTCGATACACCCCGGCGCAGTTAGCTTTCTTCTCTGCCACCACTCCCGTTCTTTCTTAATTGTGCTGGAATTTTGTGCTCTGTCTGAATCAGTAGCTGCCTGTCTGCTTCCTTCTCCCCTCTCTTCTGCCACACACGTTAGCAATTTGGAGCTTTGGTCAGAACTTGTCTCATTATCTTAGGGGTACTAGTCACTGAAGGCATGGCTTTTGCAATGCGATTTTCTGTTTCAAGCTTTCAAACAATTTCAAATGTAAATGCAAAATAAATAAATCTAAAAAACAGACAGCTACCAATGCATTAGATTTTCTGCTCCTGTAATTAAATGGATCCCTGGCTTTAAAGCCATAAAAGAAGTCTGGAGAAATTCCCTTTTAAAAAATCGTGCTCCAAATTTCTGTGGTGGCACTACATGCTTTGTCATTTCAGTTTCCTTTTGTCTCATCAGAGAATTCCTCTAGCAGATTACTTCATTACTTTTGTTGAAAAGAAACCCTCCAACAAGGTCTCTTACTAGAGATTTCACATAATTTTCCACTTTTCCCAGTGTTTTTATTAATAAAAAGAAGGCAATTTAATTTCCAGCACTTTCGGGTAATTAGGAAAATTTTTAAATTAGGAACCAAAAGCAATGTATGAGTGATTTGTATTTCTCCTTCAGGTCAGAACTTGAACTGCTGAACTCCAGATTTAAAAAGACTACATAGGCTTTCCTTTTACATCTTCTACACCTTAGCTGGCTTTTGCACACAGGGCTTTTTACGTATTTTGAAGTGGCACACATGAATATATTAGCATCACCATTTTAAGTTCTGTCTACATATATGAAAGCTATTACCTTTTGCAATTTTTCAGACTTTTGAAGTCAGCTGAACAGAGTGAAGTCAAAATGTGGCCATTTTATCATCAAATTAAACAGTCGACTGCTGCCACCACCCCACAGCCTCAAAACAACCCCTGCTCCCAGAGCTAGAGCAAGACAATCTTCCTAGGTGTAGTCTCAGCCAACTTTCTCTCGTGAGGTCAAACTTCACTCTGGGGTAAGTTTGTTAACTGCATTCGGTAATTCCTCTGTTTGGTTCCCAGCTTTTCTTGTTTTTCTGGTGACCACATAGCCCATCTTCCTGATGCCCTTGGAACTGTTTTCAGAGGTCTGTGGACCACTGAGTAGTCCCTGTCAATCTGAGATAGACTTTCTCTTTAATGGTGGAATAAGCTGCAGAAGGGAACATAGTATTTTCTGCAGGCCTGGTCTGGACTTGTGCTTCAAGAGTGTTTCACTGAACAGAGAAATAGCTTATTTTATTTTCATTCATTATGTTCATGATTTGATGTAAGCTTGGAGGGGGAAGTCTGCATTCAACTACTTAAATCCATAGTTAAATACTTTGAAAGGTCATTAAAGCATCTGAATACCTGTGAAACCAGCTGAGCCCAGCTGGAGCCCTGGGCATAGAAAATCAAGGTTAATATTTTCAAACATGACAATGTCATGCAGAAGCCAAAGTCTGAGTTACAAAATGGCATAGGACCAGCAATAAAAAAAAAAAAAGTTCAGGGACCGAAACACCTTTAAAACTGAGCCCTTAGAAAGGCTAAGATGATGGGCTTCATAGGGTGCTCTTGTTCCTAAATCTCTGAGAAACATTTGAAATAGATTTCTGTTCTAGAGGTCACTTAGCTACCTCGGAATATTTTTCTCCCAGATACTAAATATGTGATTAAAGAGTCAGCAGCCTGTAAGGCTATTGGCTTGTTTCCTCAACCCAGGAAGGACTAACATCATGCCAAAATCTTTTTCAGCCTCTTCCCTCAGGCTCACTTTATTAATTCAGGGAAAAAAAAAAAAAAGAAAAAAAAAGAAAGAAACAAAAGAAAAGAAAAATAAACCATCTCTCACAAAACATGGGCTGCAGGGGCCATTTTCCCGTGCTGCATCTCTCCTTGCTCTAAAGCCAACATCTCTCCTGTAGTTCCTCATCTTAATGAGCTTTCTCAACTCTTGGTAAGCACTGCCTGACCCAAATGAGTCAGGGAATGGGCAGAAGTTTCTGCCTCCTGGGGCCCTTGACCCTTAACGTGGCTGCCTCTCCTGCTGTCGTGCCTGACCTCAAACTTCAGGACTAGCATTAAACTCTTCAGGAAATTAGCACAGTAGACACATAGTTAAGTACCTGCTTGGATATCCGATTCCTAGCTTCTGTCTTTGAAAATGTGCCTGCTGTTTTGGATGCCCTCTGCTGAAAGGCAGGATGTGGTTATTTCTGGCTTTAAATGCCTGTATCCTTAACTCCTTCTGGAAGGGAAAAGGTGAGTGAGGCACTACACAGAGTGGAACAAGGTGCCCATACAGGGCTGTTAGCTTGTTTAGCATTAGGCAACTAGACCTGTATTGGGACTAACACATGCTTTTTAATGTCCTCTGCTTCTGCTGTAGCATTTCTGCTAACACTCCCTAAAGAGAATAATAGGCAAGTTTGCCCAAAACATGTCCCCAAACTCTATAGGGCAGGTAGAACGGAGACCATGTTATTTCAGTGAGTCACAGTCCAGCACGCTGTCGTTTAAATGACATGAAGCACAAAGATGGATGTCATGGAAGTACCAACACGGGCAGAGCAAAGGCACCATTCTATAGACCACCAACTGCACACAGTTTAAAGGAAAATGCTTGAAGTCACTATGAAGTGGGAAGAGAAAAAGGACAAAGGGAAATTTTGTTCTCCCAAACGCTGCCAGTACTTCCCAGACGCACACAAGCAGGTGTGAAGCCCACCAGCAGGAGCCCTCAAAGCACTACCCTTTTCCCATCACAGATTCACAGTTATCTCCTACTTTAGCATAATGAAGTTTCCTTTTCTAGGTCTTTTCTCCACAGCTAATATGTTCATACATGTAGATACCAAATATTTCCCCCTCAGTAGCTATTATGCCTATATCACAACTTAACAGTATGGCCAGCCACTGGCTTTTTCTTTTTGTTGTGCAAGAAGGATATCATCACCTACAGTCCTGAGACCTCAGAATCTCTTTAGCTGGTTTTAGTTTATATTAAAAGAGCAGTGGGGCAGCAGTAATGCTTACTGTAATTGTAGGAGAAAGATCGTGCAAGAAAGTATTTCATATTAAATAAACCCCTGCATCTTTTAATGCTGGAGAAGGTTTTTTCATTTGTTTTTTATTTAATCTGGTTTTGCTGCCATTGAAATTAATGGGAGGGGAAATTTTAATGCAATTCAAAGCAGGTCTTTTCTAAAGCAGGCATAAGAGCACAGAATATGTAGCCTATGCAGGCATTAGCTTTTAGCTAGAACAGTTGGGAAGGTTTGATCAGATTCTAATTCTCCGAACGGGTGTAAATAGAGAAGGGAGACAAAAAGACAAACAAGAGGGGGGAAAAAGGATTTCTTTTTAAAGGTATTGCTTTAATTCCTTCCTATCTGCGTCTCCACAAGTGCAGTGAAAGCAAATGGATGCTCTATCCTCTCTGCTTCCACCACAAGTTGAGTTTTTGTGTCATCTGACAAGTGTTACTGCCACTTTAGGTGAAAATGGCACTTCACAAACCATTTGAAAAGACAGACTCCACCTGCCCCAAATGTCCTATAATCTAGGGCAAAATCTTTATAAATCCTGTGGCTCCACAACTTGCATTTATTCCACAAGGGCTCAGGAGCTCTCAGGAGTCAGCACTGTTCAGCTGGATCACTCTCTGAATGAAGTCAATGGGAATTTTGCCAGTGACTTCATTAGCTGAAGGCGCAAGCTATAATTCAGAGGACTAGGACGTCAGAGCCAGCAGATCAAGCTTAGAAGGGAGACAGCAACTCATGAAAAGAAAAAACTGGTAGCATGCATAACTCTCCCATTTGAGGTGGGGCTTCAGTTTGAGAGATAATAACCTGGAGGGGGGAGACTGTAGGAATAAATCCATCTTGTGTTACATCCTTGACTATATCCATTGACTTCAGTGGGAGTTGCTGGCCTGAGTAAGGTGAGGATTTAGAGGTGCATGTTCCTACACAGTACAATGCATGAACTGTAGACATTTACAAGCATTTCAGGACTAACACCCAGCCTGTTAAAACCAGAAAACTAGCCACTTGGGATTAACCCTGCAGTATGATATTCATTATTCACCAGCACTGCAATCCAATGGAGACTAACTATGAAGTCTGATATTCATTAAACTGCAGTACAGCATCTCTGAGGTGGCCCATCGTGCAGCCCTCTGTGTGTGCATTTTTGTGTGTGCACTTACGCACATGTACTACAAAATATGATGGCAAGAGGGAGGAGCATATCTTTTAGAAAGGACACAAATTCAGCACAAGCAGTGGCTGGCCTCACAGGGATCTCTAGTAAAGATGCCAAGTAACGTTTGGCTTCCAGGTCAGACAATTTTTTTTTTATCCTAAATCTATTCATGCAAAGACACAGCTTATAGCTTGCAGATGGCTCATTCTGCTGATCTGCCAGTATTCACACTCAGAGTGTGGAATTATATCACATGAGCGAGGGGATTGCTGTCTTTTTTCATGGCTTTGTTATTGCAGGCAAAAAAATATAGCTAACCAGAAAGTAAAAGAAAAGAGGATAATGAATTCATATTTTTTGAGAGATTTTTAAATATAATTTAAGAAGACTAGGCTATAGACAAAGATGAGCTTCCCATCAACCACTATCTCTTACTCATATGTTTATCCAGGCAGCCAGAAACTGAGGATGGAGTATATATTTTAATTAAAGGATGCACTAACATTAGCAGGTAAAAGTTTTTTTTCTCCCACTACAGTGTTTACTTGCATTTTTCCATGCTTTGCTAAATCATAATACCTTCCTCCCTAACAATGATAATAATTAATAATAATTGTTATTGTTATAAATACAAGGAGCCTCAAATTAATGAAGAACACCAAGAATAATAAATTAATATGAAAGCTTAAATTCAATTCCAGAAAAGGAGAAACCCAGTCTATTTACATTATATTATAATAAACTTTTAAATCTCTGTAGAGTTGCACTTTTCTAAACCAGGAGTGATTGCATTAATTTATTGAAGCTATCTAGTGTTTGTACCAATATAGCACAGAAAGGCTGACCTGTGAAATCTGCAGTCTGTAAAAAAAAAAAGAACAAACAAAAAATCCATTGATGTAATTTGAGCTAAGAAAAAAAAAGGGTCAATATTTTGTCCTTTGGAAAATTATTTGGATTGATAAAAGCTATTCATACATTTGTGATGAAGTAGTCAGATGGTTTCATCTGAAAATACATTTTTTTAAAAAAGGGGAAGGGCTAAGTGTTTCACAACATTTCCAGGACAAGAAAAAATATAGAGCCACTGGATGGACTTTAGCAAAGGGCCACTAAGATGATGAAGGGACTGGAGCATCTCTTCTCTGAGGAAAGGCTGAGACAGCTGGGACTGTTCTGCCTAGAGAACAGAAGACTCAGGGGGGATCTTGTTAATGTATATAAAAACTTGAAGGGAGGCTGTAACGAGGATGGGGCCAGGCTCTTCCCAGTGGTGCCCAGTGACAGGACCAGAGACAAAGGGCACAAACTGGAACACAGGAGGAGCTGTCTGAATATCAGGAAACACTTTTTTTACTGTGAGAGTGACCGAGCACTGGCATAGGTTGCCCAGAGAGATGGTGGAGTCTCCATCCTTGGATATATTCAAAAGCTGTCTGGACATGGTCCTGGGCAGCTTGCTCTAGAGGACCTTGCTTAAGCAGGGGGCTGAACCAGATGACCTCCAGAGGTCTCTTCCAACCTCAACCAGTCTGTGATCCTGCGATTCATCATGTGAATGATGTCATTAAACTATAATGAATTCTCTTTTGTTTGGGTGAGGAAAGTGGAACTTTTCCTTTGGGCTGACCCAGATTATTTTTCCCTCTTTCCTCCATTCATCCAACAAACTGAAAAATCAAACTGCCCTACTCTCAGCATCATTGTAATCTGGTGTCAATCCTGGTTCAGTTTTCCTTTTAAAAAATTCCCTACAATAATTGGCGCTAGCAAACCCCCTATTGGACGCATTCTCCTCTTTTCTGCATGTACTTCCATATCTTCATCCTTGAATACATACTGAAAGCAATTAATTGAACTGAGCTTGTATGCTCAGCCTGAGTATACATGAACGTGGCAGCACAGGGTAGTCTAAAATGAATGAAAGGAACCCGCGATCACTGTAGTGGCCCTGTTCCTCACATCATACAGTCCCCAGGCTCATTGCGAATTATTTGCCAGCAATCTTTGCATGGAGAGTTAAGAATAAAGTGTTAGCTTGAGTAATTAAACCTGGAATTTATTCAGACAACTTTGCATGGTTTTGTCACACCGCATGTGAGGAGTAAAGAGTGGTTGAACAAACTCTATAAATTTGAGGTTTCAGGATAGATGGATATCCAGATGTTTGGTTCCAGATCATGAGGTGTGAAGCACAGGATAACAGACTGAAATGGCATTAACTTTTTACCTGTGTTACCGCAGTGCTTGAGAGAGCCAGTCCTAGGCTGAGATCTTCATGGCAATTAGCACTATACAAAGATTGATAAGATGATTAGAGCTGCAAGAGACTACAACTACAAAATAAAGTTTTTAATGGATAACAAATGAATATCCAGGGAGTAAAAAGAAACATGGAGAAAATATTGATGAGAAGGATAAGCAGTGAAGAATAGACTTCAGTTTGAGAAATTTGGGGAAATTTAGAAAGGCAAGGAGAATTTTAAAGGAGGGTCTGAAAGGTAGACAACAGACTGGCCCCATATGTTTCTGTTGAATTCCTCCCACAAATGAAGGGCAGAATAGGGGAGAGCACAGGAAAAGTTTGAGAATTAATAGAAAAGCAGTGGAACATAAGCTAAGAAAGTGAACATACCTGCTCAAGCAATGCAAATAGAAGGGTGCCATGGTTTAATTAAAGGTATAGAAAATTTATATTTGCAGCATTATGTGAAAGGATGAGGCAGCACAGAAGTGTATTTGTCCAGAAAAAAAACCAAACAGAAGATAAAAAGCTGTTGAACCATCACATGATCAGAGCCCAGACAACAGTTAACAGCTTTGCAAATAGAGGATAACCACATGATTTTTGAGTTGTTACCCTGAGAAAATCAGCGAACTTAAAAATAACCTCAAGAAAGTCCCTGGAGAGAGAGAATCAAGTGAAAGAAGATCACCATGTTGTGAATCTGACTACAAAGAAGTAAGCAAAAGCAAGGAAAGACACAGAATATTCAGCTAAGAGAAAAAGAGGGGAATGAGGCATCAGGAAGTGTGTTCCCAAGGAAAGATGATGATGATGAGGGAGTAGAGAATGGAGAACAGCTGATAGGAAGGAAATAGAAAGGGCAAGTAGGAATTCATGTAGATAGTAAACATATCACATTAAAGCAAGTCAAATACACAAAAAGTTTTTCTAATAGTACTTTCTAAAAAAGCTGTGGTTGCTGTTACGTCAGCCTTGCTGAGAGATCTTGAATGGGGAGAAGCTGGTAGTGCATATGCTTGTAAAACTATGTTAAAGTTCTGTCTAGTATATGAAAGCATCCTAGAGATTCTGCTTTAAGAGAAGAAAATTAAGCTACATGACTTATTAAGACAAACTACCTGGAGAAGATTTTCATATACCCCCTGCCTAGGAAAAAAAAAAAAAAGCAGCAACAACAGCCTAATAATTTTAAAATCCCATAAAAAAAAAAAAAAAAAAAAAAAGAAAAAAAATCAGTACATATATTAAGAGAGTATTGGGTCTCTTTTTTCCCCTACTTTTATCTATGCCAGGTTACCAATCCCTAAAGAGGATAATGGTTTCTACAGCACTCCTTTGGGAGATTTCAGCTAGGTGTGGCCTAATTGTGAGATCTGCCGCCACACGAAAGCTTCTGCAGGGCCAGGAACAGAGATTATGTTCGCATTTAAATCATTCTGTGGTAGGCAAAACAGCAGGATTTGTAACCTGTAATGGCTGCAGCACCCTTCCAATTAGGGTTTAAGTGACAAAGTCAAGTCAGGATATGCAGAAGGAGGAAAATGCATCGAATAATCCATGTGGAAAGTCATGCCCAAACACTCTCAACTCCAGTTATGAAAACTCCTGAGAAGCATAATGAGAGACTGGGGAATCTAACAGAGCTATGAAAAATAATCAATAAAGACAATGGAGCAGCCTGCTCTAGAGTCAGATTTCTGATCTCTAGCTCTTGTTGTTGTCCCTGATTCACGATCCTCTTTGCCCATCTGTAAAAGAGGAACAGTATTATTTTGCAGGGTAGGGGTTATGAACCTTAATTTGTTAACATTTCCAAAAGAATTGTGAGATCCTGAGATGAAGGGGCCAAATTTAATACTCATTGTTTAGGCTTTAGCCTGTCTGTGCTCAGACAGAACTCCCACTGAGACTGGGAGCTGAACAACAATTCCAGAAGTTGGTCCATTTTTCCTAGGAAAATGAGACAGTTGCAAAGTACAGTTTGTTTGCTGCATTCATTCAGTACCCTGGAGATACAGCATTATGGTTAGTTACACATCTCAGAAAGCTTCTTCAGCAATATTGCAATGGCTTTGAATTCTTACAAGGCTGTGCAGTCCAAGTAAAACAAAGCTGCTGGCAAAAGTAATAAGCCAGCACTCCACACCTGATTAAACATCATTGTTTTTTAGTCTAGCACCATGCCAAGTTCTCATGTCAATGTGGATGCACAGTATCCGAGAACTGTATAAACTGCAGGTTTTACCACTGCAGCAGTGAGCAACTTGCTTTGTGGGAAGGTATGCCTAACATTGGTTTTTAGCTCAGCAGTTTTCAGGAATCAACCTCCTCTCCCCACAAAAAACCAACCCTTCCTCAAATCCCAGAGGTGCTGGAATGTAAATAAGCCCTTAAATGATCTGCACATGCAACCACTACCTACAGCATTTTTGGTTGCTAACTGTAAGCAGCTGCCAATTTCCCTCTAATGCTCAGACGACTTGCTAACTGATCTACAAGTCCCAAAAGTGTGTTATCTTTAATGTGCCTCTAATTTTGCTAAGAGCCTACTATTTATAGTGTGTCTTTTATTTACTTATTTACCTTCAACTAATTAAAGCTATCATTTTTTAAAATAATGCAGGGGGAAAAAAAGCGCATGTGTGTCCTTGGTGAGAGGAGAAAAACCAATCTGTTCGCTTAACTGGATGAACGTTACAAAAGTTCTGTTTTGCCTGGAAAAGCAATGCATGAGTAAAAGCTCCAAAACCTAGCATTATTATCTCTAATTACAATTGGCAATATGTGGCAATCATAATTATTCATTTATGCAAAATAGCTTACAGTGTGTCTCATTTTTTATTCCCTGTTAAAGGATGGCTCGACAAAAGGAGAAAAAAAAAGATTATAGTGCTGAACATAATTGTGCTAAATGCTCAGTCATTTTGTTTAAAAAATACTACAAAACTAAACTGCTATTTCTGCAGAGACAGAAAATAATTTAACAAAGATGTATAATATACTCTGCAGGTGACAATCCATCCAGAAAACATATTTCCCTGAAAAGGAAAGTTATTTCACAATGAAATTGAAGAGCATATTTTTTTGCCATTTCTGCCTTTCTTAAAAAAAAAAAAAAAGAGAGAAAAAAAGAAAAAAACCTCCCCGTTTTAATCTAGCATATGTTTCCCCTGTTAGTAAAATGCTAATTTGCAAATAGTCAGAGGAGAGACTGTGACCATAATAACTCGCTACAGCTCTGCAATGTGACACTCTATTTTGTTTCAATTCTGCCACAGTACACCAGGCAATCAAATAAGATCAAGTGCACTTCATGACAGAAAAAAATAAGAAAGAGACAGTTCATGCTACTCACATAAGTAATCTCTATTTATGCATGTTTTTCTAGTGGAATATCCCTCTAATTTAGGCCTATGGAACCGAGCCTGTAAAAAGCCATGGCCAGTCATCCCTTAATCAGCTCCTGAGGGTTGGGCGCTACACAGGACCACCTTCACAAATAAAAAAAGACTTAAATTTAGGATACCGGAGTCTAGACACGAAGTCTCAAGAAAATGAATGCTGGGAAGGCTGCTTATTAGGAAAAACTGGAAAGATACTCTAAAACCTGATTGAAACAGATGAGGAAGCTTTAATCCTGACATGCTGCACCAGATGAGCAATCTTTACTCTTGGGCCCAATCTCACTATTGCTGATGGAACAATTTTCCCTCTATCACACTTATTCCCATCTCAGAGCAAAACTGAAGGCAGTTCTTGTGAAAAGAATCATCCACAGAACCAAGGGTTTGTTTGATGGCTAGGCATTAAAAAACTTTTTCAAAGTGTCTTAGATATATAAAAATGTAGGACACTTTAAAATCAAATAGGAAGCAGATTTTTTTTTTTCCTGTGCTGATGGTGTTGATTAGAGCAGAGGAAATGGAGATCACCATTGGAATGCATGGGAAAAGCAAGGCTTCCAGAATAGTATGACAAGTTGCACTATGTTTTCTTTTTAAAAATTGGTCAGCTTCATGCAGTGGTTAAAACAGTGGAATTTGTCTCCTGACTTAGTAAATGATGGCAGAAAATGTGAAAAACACGGCTGATCAGTGTACGTAGAAACTTTACTGCAAAGGGAACAAAATAAAAATCTGGAGGAAATGACATAGAGTACTGCCATTACTTTCTGTTTTGCTTTTGCCATCAGACACAATAAATGATTAACATGCAAGTTTGTATCTCTTTTTCTCTTGAGAGCACATGGTTGGGATGCAGGAGATACCAAGTAGGTCCAGCAGTGATTTCTTACTATAATTAATTCGCCATGTCTTGGTCCATTATCACTGAAAGACTTATTCCACCCTTAACACAGCGCCTTGAAGAAAGACCCTGTTCCCATTGCAGTCAATGACAAAATTCTTGGCTTTTTAATGGGAAAATAGGACTTGGTCCAGTGTCTGCTGTGCATATTGTAGCAGATAGCTCATGCATGCTCTGATATCTGGGTTGGCTAACACAGTTATCGTTTGCTTAACGCACTGCATTACAACACTTACATGAGATGTCTTGATGATGAAAAAATGGCTTGTTAAATTGTTTCACACTACGGATTGCAATCATATGGTATTGAACACTAAGACACTGATTGTATCTTTGGAGCAATGCTACGAAAAGGAAAGCATTATTATCCCATGTAGCAGACGAAAAAACAAATGGAGGCCATTGGGCTGGGTATACAAAGGATACACTTCAGTGGAGAAGGCGTTAAGTTGGGAGAGCTGAGAGCTGCAGTCCAGTCCCTTCTCTAGTGACAACCCAATATAAAATAGCAAAGTGTGCAGACAGTCAGGGATGAAAAGCCCACTCTCCCCAGTTATATGCAGCTAATCTTCTAGCCAACTTTTAGCAATCCATGTGGATGTCAAAGTTGAACATTAGTATTCACCAATCTGGAGGCCTGGATGGATTGTGGACAGAGTATTTATCACCCAATCAATCACCACAGGGATCAGTGAGGACTGTTTACATTACAATATGCAGAGGACTACATATGTTTTATTAAGAGAGATGTGCAAAATACAGACAATCCAGCATGATGAAACTCAGCCATTTCTGCATCTTTCTTCTAATTTTAGATGGAATGGCAGCCTTTCAGAAATTAAGAACTGCAAACCACAGAATATAAATCAAGAAAAATAGATTTGGAAATAGCAGCGCCATTCGCTTCAATATTTCTTTTTAACTTAAAGCAATCATTTCTGCATTTCTTCTACCAAAATGTTTCATTTAGTTTAATGAATCAATCTCAAGTGATTCACTGGTAGTCAGCTCTGTCACTAAAATGCATATAGCATTCTGGTGGATTACCTCATGGCAGAGTTAAACGTAAGACATATTCATTTTCTCCTATAGATCTGGCTTCCTGGCCAGGCTATATGTTCCTTGTGGCATTCAGAGAGTTGTGACATTCATGACACATGACAGAACTAAGTCAGAAGAAAATCTTCATTGAACTACAGGAGAGTAGGGCAGACTGCAGACCTAAGTTAAAATTCCTAACAAGATCGCAGCTTAATGCTTCAATTAACTCTGGTCAAATATTATAATTAAAATGAAAATGCTTGGATGCAAAATATTCTGGCATAAGAATAATTTTCCTGAAAGTTTCCTAAATTAAATTTTAAGTTTGCAAGACAGTGGATCGTCCAACAGAAAAGCATATTGTTGAGCATTTCCAGACAAGTTTTTAATATGAGGCATGCTCTTTCTTCTGCCTTTATAACCTAATGATTGTTTACTGCAAAAGATGAAGATTTATTTTAATATGGATAACAAAAATTATAAAAACAATAAATATATTTTAAAATTTCAAAAAGCCAAAATAGTTGCAACTTTACATTTCTCAGAACTACCCTGTGGATTACCTGAAAACTTTTTTCCATCAATATCTCTGATTTCACATGCCACATTCTTTCTGCCAATATTATCATGGCTGCTACAGCCTCCACAAACACTAGTCCTTCCCACTTCATCCAAGACACTAATTATTCTGATCTTAGAATTATTGACTTATGTTATTCAGAAAGTTAAGTTATACGTTATAAAAAATACAGGAGTTGGAGGTGAGTTTTGTTCCTATATGTCTGGTTAATAAAGCTCCCTCAGTGTGCCTCTGTAGCATCAGCATGCCTGTTAGGACTGGGAAGGTAGTTCTCCGTATCATGCAGATATTTTTCAGACTCTTAAATTATATTTATCCAAAGTTTTACATGGTATTATATTTACTATTTGAAAATGCAATCTGAATATTAACTAATCCATCCTCTGGCTGGGAATTAACTTGTCTTATCTCAGTTTTTCATATGTGGAAAAAAATACAAAAGGACTAATATCAGAAATGAGGAACATTAGATGAAATTCATAGGGGCTTGGTGTAATGAATTAGAAAAGCGTATGGATTATGTCAACTTTAGAGTAAATCCAAAGCCCAGGCCTAGAGATGATATATAGTACAAGTCCCTGACTTTTACCCATAGAGGCACTGCAACCCAAGCCTGAGCTATCTGCTGCATTTTCAGGCCTGAAGTCTAGCTCATTCACACTCCTCTCCTAGTTATTCAGAAACTATTTAGCTCAGTTTGGAAAGCAGCAGAGTCCTTGATAACACAAACAGAGAAAATCCTTCAGTAATTCTTACAACCACTGAGCAGCATACCAAGCAATAACAAATTAAAGAAAGGTTAGGAACTTTCCCAAAATACAACTTACACATTTTTTTTCCAGATAAACAGCACATAATGAATTAATATCTAACTTACTGATTACTTTCCAAAAATGTTTTACCCTGATAGAAAATCCTGCTGATGGAATAGCAAGTAGCTTGATTTAGTTGTGCAAAAATTAGCTGATGAGAGTAAAGGATAAAGAAGCTAGAATCTTAACTCGTAAAAACAAGCACACTTAACAGTAGGGTTTTTTTTGTTTTACCTTTCCATCATAATTTTCTTCTTCTGATTTTTCAAATTCTCACTTCGAATGGGAAAACAGGGCATGCTTTGGGGCTGGGACACTCAGTGTGCATAGACCTGATGTCCTGCTTCCAGCAAGCACTGCAGTGCACTGGCACCGTACAGGAATACAACAGATACAACAGCCAGGTGGGTGGAACTGTGTCCCACTAAGTCAAGGGCAAAACTTCCACTGACTGCAACAAGGCCACCCTTTCTATCTCTCCCTGTCCCATTCAATAAGACTGTAGGCCTTTTCCTCTAAGAAGAAAGAGATTCCCTTCAAGATCAGTAGTTTTAAGATGATATAAGAATGGGTATGTTTGTAATTATTTGGCTTGAACTGTACACTGAGGACTAATAAACAATTACCAGCTTGGCTTAACAGTTTTCTAAAACACTAAAATAGGTTCTGAAGAATCATATGTTACCCAGGAAAACCTGACTGTATAATTCACTGGGAAGCATACAATTTCTTCGGTTTCAAGTTTGAAAACAAAGCAAAACAAAGATTTGTCATGTTTCATATTTCCAGACCAATATGCCTACACTCATGTGGTTTCTATCTTAGGCAGAGTGTAAAGAGGAAGTAAAATGTCAAGTTGTTTATTTCTTTGCAATTTTCTTATCTCAAAATAACACAGTCTGCTAAACCTGATCCGTCTTTAATAGTCAGAGGAATTCCTTTGCTGGGCACTGTTGCTTTTACAGAAATCTTATGATCTGGAAAAAAAGGAGTTAAATCTCATTTGACAATTTTGTCAAAACCAAAAATGTCATCTGAAACAGCAGCCTTGTTTTCTAAGGAAAAAATGAAATTGTTTTCCTTTAGTTCAGTCTGTATACCACCTTTTCTTATTCTTCTCTTCTTTTTTATATTGTTTTACTGCAGATGAAAAAGAAAGACAGAGACAGACAAAGGACACCAAGAAATTGACTTTTCATGATTATGAGCTTTCACTTAATGGTATGAGAAAAACGAATATGCTTAAATCAGCAAATTGTTCTTTACCTCCACGGAACAATCTTCATTGTCAAGCATGTGATCAAAGTTCCCTGTCTAAAAGTTGAGAAACGAAGTGTTTTTATTAGACACCCAAGGCCTGATTTCAAAGTATAAAAGTGATACAGCTACATCCTTCTTTTTGAAAATAAATACATATTTCAGCATCTAAGCCAGTGCTTCTGCTTCATGCCCTTTTTAACTGTCCACTTCAGAGATTAATGAAACGAATGAATAAGGAAAAGTTCTCCATGCTTCTGTATCCTTTTTTCTAAAATCATACTGCAGATAGAAGTGATATCACATTTACGAAAAAGACCATTTTCAAACACATCTAATCCCAATTCGATATATGTTCTTGTCTGTCCATACTGCATGTATTTTCAAATGCACATAAAAGTACCCACTTCCCCAATCCTCTGTACTCAGTAACAGAAATTTAGCTGCAGCAGCATTGAGACACAGCAGGCCCAAGGAAATATGGAAAGAGAAAAGCATTACCTCCATTGTTCCATCTTGCTCCCAGATCCCCCATCCAACACACTCTACCTACCTCATGCATATGGACAAGGAGAGGAATAAATGTCTGTGCCTCTCCTTGCAATCATCATCAAACCTAAGGGTAACATTGCCTTTCTGACTGTTATCTAGGGTAGCCTCAGATTATGATACTAGGCTGTAGCACGAGACTATATAGCTTATTGTCTCTCTTGCACTGACAAACATATCCCTTCCCACTGAGTGTAACTCCATCAGAGCCGTCAGCAGTTTGTTATGGTTGCTCCACACACTTGTTTTAGAGTTCAGGACACTCCAAACTGCGATTCAGGACATTGTGAGTCTAGTCAGGTACTGGTTTGTGATATCAGATCAAATTCAAAGTATCAGGTCAGCCTTCTTGTATTCACCGCACTGCCAAATAGATGTCTTCTTTTTTCTTGCTTAATGACAGTTAAGGAATTAAACAGAAAACGTTGGGTTTATCATCAAATTATAGCTGCTGTTGGGCAGCTATACTGTTGTACTCATTAGCTGACATACAAGAGTTTAAAAGTGCTGACTAATAGAGGGAAGAGGATTAAACCCTCCTGAGATAGCTGGTAATAAATATAAACCTTCAGGATGAAGGAAAAACTTAATAGACCAACACAGACTTTCCTTTTTTTTTTTTTTTTTAAACAACTCCTTGCAGAACAGAATCACAGAATCACAGAATCACAGATTGGAAGGGACCTCAGGGATCATCTAGTCCAACCTTTCTGGGAAGAGCAGAGTCTAGACAAGATGGCCCAGCACCCTGTCCAGCTGACTCTTGAAGGTGTCTAATGTGACCGAGTCAACCACTTCCCTGGGGAGATTATTCCAATGAATTCCAAAGAATTAAATGAGTCAGAATTGGTTTGTTTGCAGAAGAGAGTTGAACACAAATGTCAGTGCTCACATTTAGTGTCATTTAACATCTAGTCCAAAGATACGTAATCTGTGTAGATCACTGATTTCTTTAAACACATTCACAGAACATTTTAGATTAGATACATGTCTATGTTTCATTCTCCTTTATATCTTTATCCATAGGGCTTAAAGAAAGTGAGAGTGCCTCCCCTTGCAAACGTGGGATATACTTTGATATCTGAAGACCAAATTAGCCCATTGGTTCCTACATGTTGAGACTGAAAAGCTTGTGATGTTGACAAATCAAGTTTTGCAAACCAGCCACAACCATCTTGCACACATGTGACTGTATTTATCATCCCTCACATATGGGCTGAATTCTTCTCAGTGCACAAGGCAAATGAGGCACAAAAATACCTATAGTGAAATGTTTTTTACCTTTATTTAGCTACTTAATAGTTAAGCAACTAGTTTAGACTAGACATCCAGGCTCCCTCAGTATCAATGGCTGCAGAGACAGGCACCTGCAGGGGGTGATTCATCTTCTTCAAAGATAGGGGTCTAAAATAGGAGGTATGAGCTGCCTTCTGGAGGTGCCTATCTCTCACTATTGACTATAGAGGGAGACTAGATGACTAGCTGAGATTAGATGCCTAATTTTTAGGCAGATAAATTGTCTTGCCTGAGGTTACATGAGAAATTTGTGGCAGAACTAGGATTTGAACCCACGCATTCTGCATATAACTGGTAATGAATTATTTAGTCAAATCTAGCACTTTTATTATAAAGGTTTTGCATGTCCACAATAGGCTATTAGACAAGAGACACACACACATCAAAAGTCTAATAAATTGGTAATTAGTCACCAATCTCCCACATACTTGAGTATATGAAAGATCTGGTTTAAATGTCTAAAATAGGCAATAAGAGATTTTACCTGTGGTCTGCCACCTTCCCAGTGAGTGTCCTAACCACAGCTATTCTCAGGGAGCTCAAAGGCTCTTTTGAGAATTCTGCAATATAGTTTGACTAATTTATTATTTTTCAAGATTGCAAGAGAAAGACAGCTATGTCAACACTTGAAAATACAGTGATAACCAATTTTTAGGGAAGAATTACATGTCTAACTTCTTGCTGATCAAAAAGCCTTCCCAGTTAAATGGTGCCTTTTCAGATTAACAAACTCAGAAATATCCAGCTACTTCAGAAGGAACCACTTCACACATTTTTAGTACTCCACCCAAATTTCTCATGGTTTTTGCCAACAGAGGATGCAAAATATTACACTGAGAAACCAAGACCAAATGGAAAGATGGCCACATTTGTCTGACATGCTTAGATTGAATTTCTATGGTTTGAGGAATTCAGTAGAATCCACAGGGATTAGTACAAATACAACTATCCAGACTCCAAACCCAACTGGATCGTGGGCAAATAGCCAGCTACTGAAATATTTGTTCACATAAGCTGAAATCCTCTGTAAAAACAACAGAATAGTTGCATTTGTCAAATGCTTATGTCACCAAGGAATTATATATTTTATACTAGCTGCATATATTCTGTTTTCTACATTTCTACATTTTGATTCTCAGCTACTTTCCCAAATGATTAAAACCTGCTGTCCTCTTGGAGAACTAATTATGTGATAAAATGGTTCAGTTTATAATTACAATATTCAATTATGACTCAACAATATTTTTACTTCTTGAATATCACCTTCTTCATGCGTGTGTAACTCAAAAATAGGTTCATTGTTCTCTTTTCAGGTTTAAAGAAATGCAAAAAATACTGGGAATAAGAAGATATACTTCAGCCTAAAAGTTAATTTGAGGGAAAATATACAACCTTCTCAGAACATTCTTTGCAGAATAATGAAAGGGCATTCTCATGTATTACCATAATTATAAGATTTTTTTTGTCATGAAACAATGCAGGTCTTTTATGATATACTAACAAAGTAGAAATACTACAGAATTAGGAATAATGCATTTGGATCAGTTTAGTGGACACTTTGTCCTTTTGATATTTTTCTAGTCTGTTTTGAGATACTCCCTACCCTGGCACTTGCTCTACCTTAAAAAAAAACCCCAACGTACAAACATACAAAATTGGTCTCTTGAAGTCTAGCCCCATCACATTAGGATCTGACAAAATACTTCAAAAGCAAGTAATGCAAACAGTCTGCTCTCAGAGGCCAGTCCACACCAATCTGAGGTAATGTTTTAAATGCTATAAATATCCATTTGATACCTTTTCCATAGTACAAACCTTTTCCAACAACTCTGATATACTTCAGAGGTTTCAAAAATACCAGAGGTATTTATGCAGTTCCTGTAAAAGAACAGGAACTCTTAATCCTGTCAACAGATTAGGCAACTGGTTTGGGAAGGGAAGGGAAGGGAAAGGAAAGAAAAAAGAAAAGAATGAAGAAAGAAAAGAAAGAGGAAAGTAGAAAGAAGGGGAAGAGAAAAAAATAAAGAAAATAAAAAAAAAAACATAAAGAAAAGGGAAGGAAAGTGAAGGACAGGGAAGGAAAGAGGAGAAAAGAGGAGAAAAGAAAAGAGGAGAAAAGAAAAGAGGAGAAAAGAAAAGAGGAGAAAAGAAAAGAGAAAAAGAAAAGAAAAGAAGAAAAAAGGAAAAGAAAAGAAAAGAAAAGAAAAGAAAAGAAAAGAAAAGAAAAGAAAAGAAAAGAAAAGAAAAGAAAAGAAAAGAAAAGAAAAGAAAAGAAAAGAAAAGAAAAGAAAAGAAAAGAAAAGAAAAGAAAAGAAAAGAAAAGAAAAGAAAAGAAAAGAAAAGAAAAGAAAAGGAGAAAAAAAGAAAGAAAAAGAGGAAGGAGCTGTTCGAGTTCTTTGTGAAATGCTGCCATCTATGGAGTTTCAACGGTATTGCTGTCTACAGCGAAAACCACAGGGCTGATTACCTCACAACGTGGTTGGTTCAGTAAATGAAGAAGGTTTTTTCGGCAATAAACAAGAATATAAATTAAAGCGTTGGCTATAACTTTAAGTTGGCACTAGGTTCTACCGCAACTATTTCTTGGCTGTGTAAGCAGCATTGGTAGTTATCTGCTGCAACATTCGATCAAGGCTTTCTTGTGTTTTCTTTTGTTGGGGCGGTGCATTAATTTTGATGGGTTGTGTTGCCCAGTTTCCACCTGCACTGGTAACTTTTCTTAAATTTCAGGGCACCTAAGCACAAATTCTTCGTGCCATTCCTCATGTACATACCCCTAAGCATACAGCTGCCTGCGTTCTCAAAGTGACCAAATAAATAAGCAACTAATCACAGCTATCTCATTTTAGCTTTATTATCCCTAAAAAATAAACATATGAAGCTTTAAAAATATTATACATGCACACACAACTCTTTCTTCCTTAGCATTTCTGCTAATGATAAGTCAGGAGGTGCACCTTGTGGGTCCTATAGGCAGACAGAAAGATAACTTTGAAGAGATAGAAGTATTAGAAGTAGTTGCCACCTGTAACAAATAATAACCATTTAAAAAATCCCAGCTTGGAAGCTGTCCAGCTCTTCAGGAAGAAGTGGTCCTCGTTCAGTACCGCAAAGATCCAGAAATGTCTTTATCATGCTCACTAGAAGACTAGATGCAAATGAAAAGCAGGGGACATTTTGCTTACTTAAATTGTGATTAAGTGACATATTTAATCATTAAGATAAGCATAAGCATAAACAGCAGTAATTCTAATAAAAATCTGGACCCCCAAAGCTATTTTGTATCTAGAGGCTGGGATGCAAAGACAGAAGAAAAATAGTATGTAAGATTTCTGAAAGATGCCTCTTTTACAGAGCGCTGCTCACGTCTGTTTTCAGAAATTGCCCCTCCCTCACCACAGCCTTCCCTTGCCACCAGCTCCCAATAGTGAAATGTCACCAGCAGAGGCACTTGCCATGGCAGGAAAGGTATGGTAGAAATAATCCTCATTCATGCCTGCTCTGAAAGATGGGCCCAGTTCAGCTCTCATCCACAGGGATCAGCCATATCAATCAGAAGTATGTCAGTAGCATGAAAAATAAAACCAGCCCTATACTCCCTGACAAACAGCAGCAATGTACCTAGCAAAATACTTGTTTTCACATTCTCTTGCTCTGTCCAAAGTGCTCAGTGCCAGTAAATCTTTATTATCCTAACAATGAATAAAGCTATCTGCAGGAAAACTATTGCATCTCCCACTTTGACTCCTTCCAGTCACTTACTTTTGCCAGTGTTTCTCATCTTTATACTCCATATTGACTTCGGAGGGTGGCACTTGCCTAGCAAGCCGTGACAGAATAATCACCCCTTGAGCATAAGCATCAACGGACCAAGTTACTAAACACCTCTCCCCTCTGCAGGTCATTCAACAGGAAGATGTTGAAATCAATGGAGCTGCATTAACAATGAATTGCATTATAAGCAAAATAGGACTCTAAATGAAGTTAAAATTTACCTCCTAGAGAAACCTCTGCAGAGGTCAAAGATGAGACACTTCTGGAGAATGCCCAGAGGCAAGGGTTGTTTTAAGAAATTCATCCTCCCCTGTTTGAATTCCACCACCCAAACACATATCCTGCCCCTTTTCTTTAGGGGGGGGGGCAGTGGCCAAAGGTCTATTAGCAGCAGCCGCAGCCACAGCAAGCATCTAAATGCTTCCTTCATTGCACAGCTGGTGAGGCAGCCAGATCTACCTATAGCGCTTAATAAGGAGTGGCAGCTCTACTTGTTTGGCTTTTGGTGATAGAAATTTTAAAAGATGGGCCTTCTGGGTTTTACTATTTGCCAGCTCACAACATAATCGCATGACAATAATCTCTTACTGCTTTTGGAATGATCTTGTTTGCATTTAATTCCAACTCATCTAAACAATGTCAGCTCAGATAATGCTGCCCACGTTGCAGTAAGTGTTTCATCGGGAGGCTTGGAAGAGGCCCAGTTTGTTGCACGTCACTAAAAGAGCAGCTTTCTCACTGCCTCCCAGCACGGAGGCAACGCCAGCGTGTGAGGCTATGGCCATAGCGCAAGGACGAAGGGCAGAGCTGCCAGTCTCTGCATGTGCTCTGGGGAAGGGCCACAAGCCCTGGGGCTCCGTGGCCATTGGATCAAAGGTCACGCTGAGCAAGAGTGTCTCAAATTGCTCGCCCATCCACCGCATACAGAAACGACAGCAGAGGTGGACAGCATGGGTTGCAAGCACTAGAAGAGGATGGGGAGTGAGGCAGTGGTCTCCTTTGCTGAGATGTAATATCAATTCAGGTTTATGGCTGAGTTCATAAGCACAGCTGGTCAAATATAGCCGAGGCTTTGCTTGTGAACGCTCAGCCACAATCGCCTCCTTCGTTATTCTCCACTCAGCTAAAATGAACACCTGTGCTGAGGGCTGTGGACCATATGCCCACCATAGATTGCCATAAGGTGCAGAGGCCACGTCCTCGTCTACCACCCTGAACTGGAGCATCAACTGTGGTAACTTATTTAAATAATGCTGGGAGGGGGAAGGGAGAACAGGTCCCTTTGTGCTCACTGGCAAATAGGGATATCCCTTAATGAACGAGAACACACACTATTCATGTTGCACTGTTCATCACTTGCTGCATTAACTTTTTGGCTTTTTCAAGATATTCTATCACCAAAGCAGACAGCCAGAACAAACTGTTACTGAGGAAACCAATCCCCACAAATGAGGCAAAGTGAACAGATCACCAAAACCTTGCAGGTCAGGAGAGAGTGTCTAAATGTCTGTTGAATACTTGCATATAATGAATCATGGATCGCTATTATCTCACCAAGGAGGAAAGTGCCATATTTACCATCTAATGCAGTCGGAACATTATTTGGCCATTCTGATGAACCTGACACATGCCTTTAATGAAATACCTCCTTCCCACGCACTATTTCCTCTGTGCTGCAGAAAGAGTACCATTTCCCCGTTTTGCTGGACAGATTCAGGTTCGCATTTATATGTAAGCGGGGTTTCTTAGATGATAAATTTTGCTCAGTCACTGAGGATATCTCCACATTTCCAGACTGAACCAGTAAAGTTCTCGTTGCTGAAGGTACTGTACGCTACAGTATATGTCTTACTCGAGAATTCAGATGTCACCTACCTGCCATTAGGCACAATGCACGCCGTTTTATAGCCAGCACAGCTGCCTGGAAGGCAGAACAAGAGATGAATAACCATTTCCTAGCCCATTTTATTTGGCTGTGAGTCTTCTACATTGCCGTGCTGCTTCAGATATTAAGATAGAATAACTAAGACTAGATCATAGATATGAGACAGCATCAAATGGAAATACTAAGTAGTAACATACATGAATAAAAAGTGATTACAATAAGTATGAGTCAAATAAATTAATATTTTGCCTTAGATAGGAGTCTTTATGTCTGGTAACTATTGTTTGTGCTGATGATACAACACATGCTGATGCCAAAAATCAATTCTAGGTAAACCCAATTAAGCCCAGAAGCAAAACAGCTGGATTAGCAGTTCATTGCATAAATTATTTTTCTTCCATTTACTTTGTCTTTTTGCAAATGAGCTTTTTAACATAAAAAAATTTAGCTCTCAAGTTCCCCTTTGCGTATTAATCCCAGAAGCCTAAAATGAAGAGAAGGAAAAAAAAATTCTTCCTTTGTTGTTTATGTGGATTTGCTGTTCAGCTCCCTAGTGTAGTCTTCCTAGATTGTAGGTTGCTTTCCTTCTCCCATTAATATGTCACTTACTGTGGCATCTGATCAAGAAACATTTTTATTTCCAGGCGATATATTAATGCATAATTATTTTATATTTTATCTTTGTCTCTATCTCCTGACACTAAATAAAATTAATATGAAATTGGTAAGGCTGGGGTTCAACATGTTCACCATTGCTGTAATTCAGTTAGAGCAACATAGACTATACAGGAGTTGTTTAATTTTATTTCCCTGGATTTTTTTTTGCTTAATGGTTTTTCTTTATTATATGGCTGCCAGCATAAAGGGCAACATAGAGATTGGGAATCAATATGTGCTACTTCTGTAAATATGCAAATAATCAGAAATTGTAATCATTGATTGATTTTCTGCGTTCTGATAATGACACATTGCGTTGGAAGGAACTCTGATCTCAGTTGTGCTAGGGGAAATCTAGAGCAGTGATTCACAGCTGGAATTATAATAAAGGACTGCCTCAGAAATGCATCATTTCAGTCAATGAAACACGTAACGTATCGTTGGTGAAAATTACTTTTCCCTTCTGCTCATGATCAGAGATGACAACAGCAAATGTGCAATCAGTAGAGCTATGTTAAGCCTCCAAGGTTGAATGCCACTGGCCGTGAAAGTGGAGAGAAATACTACAAGATGCCTGAACAGCAGGGTTCAATTCATGATTTACCCCAGAGCTCATATCAAACATTCTGGTCTTGGCGTTACCCCCATCCCCTCCCCATTCCCCCTTCCAGTCCCCTGAAAACATATCGGTTTGAGATTCCCTTCCCCCTAAACCTATATTTTTCCCAAAGAACTTCCACATCTTCCATGCACAGGAGCCTAATGCCCAGCTTTCCTAGTAAACAGGTCACACACAGGTATCTACAAGCACCATCCAGCCCAGAGGGTCACAGTTCAGACAAAAGATATCCACGTATCAGCTGTCAGACCAGCAGCTGGTTCACAGTCCAGACAACCATATCTATATATATCTACATATATCTACATATATTTATATATAAAATGCTGAATATAAGAGGACTAAATTACTCATGCTGGTGTGACATGATTTTTAAAAATTTTATTTCTAACATTTGTCTTTATACGCATTAAGGACCTTTGAAGAAAAAACACCAGTCCTTTCTCCTTAACTGTAGCTGGAGATGCTGAAATATTTTTGCTTTGTTATGAATGCAGAAGAATCTGAGGTTAAAAAATGAGGACTACAGTTGTACATGCTGAAAGAAGGAGACAGACTACTTTTACAGTATGTTCCTCTTATTTTCCAATAGTAGGAAAACAATTCTCTTTACGATTTTTGCTTATGTAAAATACTTCCCATATAAAGACTGATACTGCTTCCACTGGCATAAGAAGTAGTTTTGCTGTGGACTTTCTTGGGGGCAGGCACAGGGCCAGAGTAGTAACAGATGATGTTTTCTAAAAAAGTATTTTCTTATGCAGATCTAATTCTGGTGAGGTAGCACTAACCTTTACCAGTTGATCTTCAGAAAAAATCCTTTTTCCTGACAGAGTGAAGAAATGGAGCACACAAAGTGGCTATGATGACACACAAGAAGTAAAAGGTATTCGGCAAGAAATGGAATGAGAGTTTAAACTGTTTCAGAAATCAAAGACAAATGAAGAGCCATGAACTCTGACGGGAAAACTTCTGTGCCTGACGTGCTTCACCAGCTCTCCTGAATTTCTGAGCCAGTTCTTCACCTGTTTGTGAGTGACTAATGCAAATCTTTCTATTAAAAAAAAAAAAAAAAAAACACAACAAAAACAAACAAACAAAAAAACCCATGGAAAAAATGAGTACCAGTCATCAAACTGGCAAAAAGCTTGAAAAAATGCCATTATTTGAAAAAAATGGAAAGGGGAAGAGAAGGAAAAAGGGATTATGAACTGAAATAGTAATTTTTTTCTCCCAGGTAAGTAGCATTGGCATTTGTATGCACAAAAAAGATGATTTTTGGTTACACGCACATTCATATCTGATTCATTAATTTACACGCAAGAATGAATTTCACGTAGTGTAACTGTCTGTGTTTGTAGAAAATTATGAAATTTCACCCTGTATCAATTATAAATGGTACAAAAATAGCAGCTGCCAGTCTTCCATTTTGTTTGTAAGCAATATAATATTCTTGAAGAGACTGAGTCCTGCACAGCTGCCACTGGCTTGCAAGAGCTGGGGGCCTCGGCTGTGGCAGGGTGGGTAGCAGCTCTGTGCAAGACCCGCTCTGCTGCTGTTGGTTCCATGGTGGGCAGCAAATGTGGACAGATTCATCTTTTGACACAGAATTAGATAAGTAAAATTACACTTGGAGATACATCAAATTCTTATTATAATCTCCTCAAAAAAAAAAAAAAGGGTTTTAATTCGTGTATGAAGGATGACCTGTTATTTATTGAGATAATTGGACTGGGCATTTGAGCAAATCGCGATGTAAGGGAAAAGGACAGGAATGTAGAGGGGTATCTGGAAACAGTGTAGTAATTCATTAAATAAATTGCTTAATCTGGCTAAGATACTTTAAGTAACCATTTAAAGTTTTATCTTTTTAAAAAATATTCTTAAAGAGTTTTTGATATTTATTTTTTACATTTTTATCTTTGGATGTTGAAAACATTCAGCTTTTACCATTGAAGTTCCTGATTCATAGATTAGGTCAGGTTCTGTGATGGCATGTGATAAACACGGCTGGGCTGGGGATGTTCTGGCAGCTCTGCACAATTACCTGGTGGACCTCCGTCCTGAACTGGGCATTGATACAGTAAGGACATCTGAATGTGCATATTTAAACTGTCATTATTCTATACCACTGATTGATTATTATAAGTAAGTGACCTGAAATAGCTTCTCATCACATAATAGCACTAATTTTATTACTGTCTCTTCAACTTTGCTGTCTAGCCTCAAAGGAAATGAAGTTTTGTCAGTTAATATCCCCCAACCTTTCTCTAACAACAACATTCTTTTACTTCTAGAAATTTGTGCTCAAGAAAAGGAGCTGAAAATGTTTCATTTTCAATGCAAAAGCACCCAACTATCTATTCATGAGGTCTCAAAGCAATGGGTTAGATATTTCTCTAGTATCTGTGTACTCGTGGTACAGGTATTGGAAGAAAATTGTAAAGCTAACAAGTGCTCCCCAATATCTTTCACAAAATATCAGAAAAATTTTAAAGGCTTAGGACTTAGGACACAAATGTGCAAGTATCTGTGCTCCTGTGCAATGCTGTATGACTCTCATAACAATAACAATACTAAACCGTGCATCTTATAAGAAACGTGCTCTGGCAACTGAAAACCAAATATAGAAAGTCAATGCCATTTGTTCTTGCAACAGTTGAAAAAAGCTGCAAGTTGAAATGCAATTACCAATGTTGTCAAAGATGCAGATACAGACATATTCCTTTTCCCCACCATCCCTTCCAAACACTCAAAAGTATTTACATTGCAAATTAGCCAGCACTGTGGGTGCATTTCATCTACAATAACTATGATTTTTTCTTCAATGCAAGCTCCAGCATAGCACTTCTCAGCTTTTACAGTCTTCAAAAGAGACCCTCTCCTTGAAGAATGAGGGGTTTATTTCATAGCTGTTATTTAGCCCATCATGAAATATATATCCCTATGGTTTCCTGTCTTAATTTCTTAAGAATGTTCCTACTTTAGGCTGCATTAACCACTCATTTTTATATTTCAATAAATCTTAAATGGGTAACAGCTGGTGATCTTTGATTTACTTTAAAACATATTCCTGACTACTTTCTGAAAGTGTGAGTACCTGATGCTTTTACAGCTGGAGTTGGCAACTATTACTTCAGTCAGAGATCATTAAGGGACAGATTTTTTTGTCTCCAGGTCCACCACTGCAAGTGGAATGTCCGCAGAGGAGGGGTTTTTTTGGATCTGCAGGGCAGACTTAGAGGGGGCTGTGCAATTTGCTACCTGTACCAACCAGAATGGGTAACAACCAGAAGACAACTGGTAATGAATGATGCTATCAATATTCAGTCCCTTTCTTCCTCCTTACCAGTGTCTGAAACAATTCTCTACTACCTCAACCCCAAACCTCACTTGATCATGTCTGTGGCCACTTCTGCACGCTCATACGCCATGTCTGAATGGAAGAATGTTAACAAGAGCGGTAATAACACTTTTAGTTTTTCATATTCTGAACTACTTTGTCCATCCACAGCACTGTTTCTTGTTCCACCAAAGAAGTCTAGATCCTTTTCTAGCTGAAATCTGCTTTATTCTCACTCTTCAGTTTCAATGATTACTCCTAGAAAATCAGTTCAGATTAGCTGTTCAGATCTTAGCAATAGCTACTCAGCAACAGCTACCATCACGACATTTACCTTTGGCTCCCTTCTATACCATGACTCAATCATCATTCGGTATGCAAAACTGCTATTCAAACCTCCCCCTCTGCCATATATATATATATATATTAATGCTTTTGTATTTCACAGTTTTTCAGCATTTTAAGTCTATTAAGTTACACCTAATACATAAGAATGGAGGTATAGTACGCTCTAACTGTGCAGTTTGGAAACTAAAGCTTACTGCAAGCTTCACTTCATTTGTATTAATTACTCATGAAAAATATTTTCACTGGCAATAGCAAGTAATTATAATGCTACCTGTTGTTAATAAGAAGTTTGAATGTCCATTTATCACACACATCAAGAAACAGCCAGCAGATATTATGACTCATAATTCTGAAAATATATTGCCATGTACTTTTTGTTTACTATATGTAAACAAACTATATGTATTTGAAAGCTAGACACAGTGATAAGTAGCACTTTTCTCTATTTAAATAAAATTGGCAGTGCATGATTAAACTGAATTTTCTCCAACTCTCACTCGGTTAAATTGCAATACTTGCAAAATACTACGTAACCTCACTAAGTTTCAGCAAAGATTTAAAAGGTGTGAGATACTAATGAAAATGCAGCTTGTCATGTTTTCATGTCACCAGTGCTACAATTGTAGTGGAATATCACGGAGCATTTTTAATAGTAATTTAAACAAAATCACTTAAGACCTTTTTTGAAAGTTGGTAACCTACATAACCCACACTCTAAATCATTTACAAGGTCCCATCATTGTGCAGCTGAGCATTAAATAATAATAATAATGAAGATGATGATGTGATTGTGCCATGTCCCTGGTTCTTTAAGCTTGCTTTAAGCATGAATACAATCTTGAGGTTCTACACCACTCAGGTTTAATGACTCGCTTTTCAAAGTCAAGTTACACAGCTGACATCAGTAAGGCCAGAATTTTACCCATTGCGTTGAACAGATATTTGGAGGCAAAGCATAACTCAAATTACTGAGGTCATCAGAACTTGGCTCCTTGTTAAAGTTTGGAAAAATGAAAAGGATTTTAATCAACTGCCTACATCATGCAGTTCCACAGATACCCTCTGAAAAACGTATTGCAAAATGAAGTCAGAGAATGTGATTAACAGAATACAGAAATGGTCTTAGTGCTTTTAGGAACAGAGGAAAATAAAAGAAAACTCTCTTTAGAAAGGTTCAACACTGTATGTAGAGTTTTCTGAGAGCTGGTTTTTTTTCAACAGAAAAAGAAAGAAAGAATCTAAGCAGGAGTGGCTAAGTTTTCATTGCTTTATTAATAACTTTTCTTTACATTTTATTTACCAAGAATTATACTATTTTTATGTCCCAATGCCAAGAAATCTGGTTAGTAAAGTGCCAGATTCTTTTATTTGATTTTATTTGATTTCATTAGGGACCATCAGCCTAGCTGCTTAAGTGCCCGACTACTGTTTGCAGTTAAACATTCATTAGGGAATCCCCAGTGGGTTCATTCATTTCACTGAGGTCCAATTACAGTGCCACAAAAGCAGTTTTTGCAGCAATTAGCTGATTTTTTCCTGTTTATGTTCTGTCTCTTTAGGAAGAGGACTATTTTGTGGAGGTCAGATTTTTAATTAGGCGCAATTTAGGGCCAATAAGAAAACTGATAATTTACTAAATGGCTGTGGTGGACTTAACTGCTCAGAGCAGAGGTAAATAACACAACAGGGACACCAGGAATAAGCTCTCCTGGTGTGCATAGCTCAGAGTCCTATAGTGTAAGGAATAGATTACGTGTTAAATGGCTGTCAGGGCCCTCATTGCATTGCCTGTATCGCCAATCGACCTAACCTCAAGAGCCACCATGTTATTAGCAATGGATACAGGGAAGCCAGGCTGGAGCAGGACCCGCAGAGAGCTGTTGGCTTCAGGTAGCTGCAAAAAGATCTCAGAGTGAAAGAAACAACAACAAAGTCAGGTTCTACCCCCTGAAGATTTGGCAGCACCTTTCTCAACTGCTGCGTCCTGTGAAGCCAATGATATTAAAGTATGTGTGAGAAGTCCTCACAGTCACTATGAGTATGTTTTTACCAAAATGGATTACCACATGATAGCTTGTACTTCTGCAGAGGTCTATGCTTTCTGCCCTTAAAGGAGGCATTATATTTTCGAAGCAATGTGTACAAGTTGCTTTATACCTTGGGAACTAAGAATTGTGAGTGCTGATGAAGAGTAGATATTTAGAGGAAGTAAGATCTTAATCTTGTGATCTCTCCTGAAAGAGTCTAAGCAGACTTGCCACCTCTAAAATTTTCTCATCTAAAGACCGTGATATTTCAGTTTCAGACATTGTATCACAACAAAATTTCTGAAGAGACTCACAGCTGGCTGAAAGGTTGCTCTCTTACAGGAAATAGGTAAGGAAAAGCCAGAAGGTCACTGCATTTTTTCTTCAACCTTTGACCCAGCACTCAATTGCAAAGTCATAGCCAGACATGTAAAAAAGCAATACCAGCAGGAAGCATAAGTTACGAACACTGACATTTCATTGCCAGTTACCATTTCTTTCAGCATTTATAAAAACACAACAAAGAGTAGGGCAGAAATTCCTGTACTTTCTAGTGGGAAGGAAAATATTCAGTTAAGCTGTAAAAATGCACAGGAAAATATATGATGGCTTTGTGCCTGAGTGCATGCAGAAATGTAAAAACAGAGTAATTTTGAAAAGCCTGGTATCTTGATTAAAACACACACTACATTACGATTCTTGTCCTTCCCATGAAATCTCTTTACCCTAGCATGCAGTCCGTAACCAGGGCTACAGTTCTTAAGTTTTGGGGTTTTTTTAAGAAAAAGAAAAAGAAAAAGATAAAGATAAAGATAAAGAAAAAGAAAAAGAAAAAGAAAAAAAAGAAAAAAGAAAAAGAAAAAGAAAAAAGAAAAAGAAAAAGAAAAAGAAAAAGAAAACTCTGAAGAAAATATAAAGTTTCAGAAATCTTTAAAACATTAAAATCTGTTATTCCCTTTCTAATAAAGGCAATTATTCCCTTTCTAACTATTTAGCTAGCTAAAAAAGTATCACATTTTTGTCAGTTCATCAGTTTTCCTTGCACATAGAAACAGGATTGAAAGATGTTGGCTAAAAAAGAAGAAATTAAGGAGTCACATCTTGAGAACCTGAAACAAAATTTTCTGATCAGTGGTGAACCAAAGAACATCTCTTTAAGACAGTCTGAAAGAAATCTACACTATGGGTGTGTAGATGGCAACTCTATGGTCTAAATTACCTAATACAGTGTAAATTTTGTTCAAACTTGCGTTCTACTTTTGGTTAGGGGTCTCAAACCAATAAAGTAGAAGAATAACAGGAATACCATTTTGATTCTTTGCTATCGTTCTTTACATCTAGTCAAGCATGCATAGGGTTGAGGAAGACCTTTGTTTTCTAATAAGTTTTAAAACATTTTCTACATTTTAGATAAAGGTTTGGAGGTTTTTAAGGAAGCAAATTATTTTTTTCAGTGTTATTGCAAGAATACAATGCAACAGGCAACACACATTGCAACATTAACTCCTAATTACTTTGGAAAACAAATTTCATTTGGAGTCCAGCTTGACTTGCAAAGAACTCAGGATGGTAATTAATAACAATCAGCCACTGAAGTAACTTTGTATAAATAATGTGCTGAACTATGTCCCAACAGGGCTAATACAAACACATGGACTTCAGCTTGAACTCAGCCAAATGCAAAAAAAAAATAATATCTTGCAAGTGACTGAATTTCCTACATTTTCTGCTTAGCTGTTCCCTCACTGTGTTGTCTCAAAGTCTAGGTTTGTTGTCATTAACATAGTCAGAAATGCAATTTTCTTAATACAAGACATATAAACAATGAGCTGATGGCAGCTAAGCAATAGGTGTCATCTACAGCAGGTAGTTCTGGAGCAAAGACTGATACAATCAAGTGACAAGGAAGCTTTACTATTATGGTGAGAAAAACATCCAAATACATGAGATAAAGAGACATTGTCACCTCTCAGAGAGGCATTTCAGCTCACGCTACCAAATATTCTGTTGTTTCAACAGTTCACATCCCTCCGCATAGGAGGAATGTTAAAGCAGCAGGAACTAGGATAGAAATGAGCTGTTAGACCATAGGATCATAGGTCAGTTCAGGTTGGAGGGGACCAAATCCAACCTCCCGCTCAAAGCAGGGTCAGCCTCACTTCATTCTCCCGTGACAGCATATAAATGAACTAATTCAGCTAAAATAACATATATATATATATATGTATACTAAATTTAGTTATTAAAACGTTATACAAGTTAATCCTGGCTTCTTAAGGAAATAAAGCTAATGGGATAACACTGTCTGTGTTTACTGTCAGGTGTTGGCCCATTTCATCCATATTTAGGAGCCAGCTTAAAGGTGTGAAGGCTTAAGCTGATCCAAACAGAGGAAAGGTGGTGTCATGAACAGCCCAGCTGTAGGAAAAGCTTGAAATAAAAATTATACTTTCGTAGAGCCAGCATAAACCAAATATCAAACATGAAGGCACTGAAAACCAGACCTCATATGTACTACTCAAACTGTTTTCTTGCTTCCTTTTAAATGCCCCATCTCTTCCTTAGATGCAGATGGAAACAGAAAGCCAGTCACAGAGAGGGTAAGCACTCAACAGTTTCAATTTAGCTAGAAGCCCAAAGCACTGGAGATCCCATGAAAAAGGGGGTTTTCTGGTTTTTGCAGCTCAGTTAGACAACTTGAAGTGGTCTCAATGAGGCCATCTATTTAAGGACCTTCTTGGGTCTCCAGATTTTCTTTCCTTCTGCATAGAATAATAGAATCATAGAATCATTAAGGTTGGAAAAGACCTCTAGGACCATCAAGTCCAACCGTCAACCCAACACTACCATGTCTCCTAAATCATGTCCTGCAGTGCCACACCTACACGTCTTTCAAATACCTCCAGGGGTGGTGACTCCAACACCTCTCTGGGCAGCCTGTTCCAGTGCCTGACCACTCTTTCAGTAAATAAATTTTTCCTAATATCCAATGTAAACCTCCCCTGATGCACCTTGAAGCCGTTTCCTCGTGTTCTATCGCTAATGACCTGGGAGAAGAGACCAACACCCACCTCACTACAACCTCCTTTCAGGTAGTTATAGAGAGCGATAAGGTCTCCCCTCAGCCTCCTCTTCTCTGGACTAAACAAGCCCAGCTCCCTCAGCTGCTCCTCGTAAGACACGTTCTCCAGACCCTTCAGCAGCTTTGTTGCCCTTCTCTGGACACACTCCAGCAATTTGATGTCCTTCTTGTAGTGAGGGGCCCAAAACTGCACACAATATTCAAGGTGTGGCCTCACCAGTGCCAAGTACAGGGCACGAGCACTTCCCTACTTGCATATCAGTACAAGTGAGTCCAGTGCTTAGTGGACACTCAAGAGGCCAAAGAAGGCTGCTTAACCAAAAGCTTCACTTCATCATTCAGCCCTTCTCCCAGGGAAAACAAAACAGCACTCCCAAAAACTTCCACTGGAGAGGGGCCAAGTCCTGGAAAGTAGCATTGAAATAATTAGATGGCCAAGTGGTTAACTATTTTTTGCAGGTATTCTTCTGTGTTGCTGTACTGCTTTTGAGGACTCCAACACAACAGCAGGGTCACAATCTGCCCTGCTGTGTTCAGCTTTTTCCCTCAGACAGAATTTTAAAACCCATTAGGTGCCAATACTGCATACAGCCCCAGTAAAAATTTCCTCAGAAAAGTGTTTAGGTAAATTTAAAATTATATTTGGCAGATTGTTATACCAGAATGCTGGTTGAGGTCATCTGATATTTAAAAACTAAATGAAAATAGGCAACTTCTTTATTAACTGTACATCTCAAAACTGACTGCTAAGCATCCACATATCACAAGAGATGTACAAGTTGTACATCTTTATTAGTAAAGTTTCAGCAATCTTGTAGGTAAATACAACAGGAGAACAAATAGAGAATCACTGTTAACACAGTAAGAGCCTTTGAAGGTTTTCCTGACTTCAAGCAGCAGAAGCAAGATCAATCTTGACTAATAATGAGTAATATAATAACATAAAATAACCTGTTATGTTGAGACACATTGAAGGTCTGGTATTACTTGATTCTATGTGTGTATGAAATGCAGTGATGATGCTTCTGAACGAAAGATTCTCATGTGTAAGAATTTAATGTTAGATGTGTGTTGTTAGGCACCTAACAAAGTTATTGAGAAGTAACAGTTCCTAATTATAGGATACCTGCAGAGCCAGAACATTCATCAGTTTTACTTAAAGTATTTTTGCCACTGTGTTTCCCATAGAGGAAGAAAGAGAAAAGAGAAGAATTTCTTTTCTTTTGCCTTCTTACTGTCATTGCATGAATGGTAGCTATTACATTCTTATTACTGATCTGCACATTAAAAAAAATAAGATGGTCAAATACCCATATAAGCTCAAGTAGCCAATTTGCAAATATGATTCATTTGTCTGATTTAATTTTCTAAAATTGCCAGCTGACCTTAGTCCTCATTCTGGGCTAACAATCAGTATATTTTTAATGAACCTGTTTTCAATAAAGGAAGAATTAAGGGCAAGGAGCAGAGGGGAATTGAGAAAATTAACAGTTTAGCTGATCTGCTAAATTTTGAAACACAGAAAAGAAGTACAGTCCAAGGTATAATAACCTTTAGATACATACGAGCCAGAGCAGTATTTTGCACCTGAACCATAAAACCACGTACTGAAAGCTAACTTCAGTGCCAAGCTACATGCGACGGAACCATTCTGCGTTTAATGAAATCGCATGGGATGTAAGTCAGTCCAGAAATCTGACCTTGGTTTTAATTTGAAACTGTCAAAAATTTAGCTGTAAAGAAGCACATCTGCTATTTAATACTGTAGTGTACTATGCATTTATTTAATTATCATAATTATTATAATCATTACCCGGACTCTGTTTCATCCCAGGTTTTTTTGGCTGAAATTGTTTCATCTGTTGTTTCCAAACCTAAATGTGACAATGATTTCACATTCAACAACATGAGGCAATTCAACATTCTTTGTCTAGAAAGTCTCCTTAGAAAAGAAAGACAGGCCACAAAATTATAAAACAGCATCCAGATATCAGTAAGCCTCAAGGTTACATTGTGTTCCATCTGAAATCCCAAGTGCAACAGAGTTGAGGTGGCTTCAGAATATTCAGGTAGCTTCAGAGTAAAACTTTTTCTGAACATTGCCTTTAATATTAGTTTTTCACTTTAAGGAAATGGGAAGAGGAGTTACTCAACAGTCTGCTTGCTCCTAAAGTAAATTTTTTTCCACTGGAAGGACTGCAATTTTGCAAAATTTGTACGCTGTTATTTTAATATACAACAGAGCAGCAGTCACACAGGCTAAATATGTGAAAGAGTACCTACTGTGATGCGTGAAAGTAATCCACCACATCTTTCCTGTAAAACTTTTCTCAAATAATTCCAACAGCAATAGAAGAGGATGAAAAGATGAGCATATGTGTAATACATCATAATGCCTAGGAATTGCTTGTTCACTGGTAGTCTAGCAGATACGCTCCCAAAGTCCTCCACACTTCTGCATCATCTGCCATGATAATATCTACTCTGTTGATTTACTTTCAAAGCTAATGAAGGCACTCCAGGCTGGAACGCTGCACAATAAATGCACAGCGCTTATCTTGCATGCTCAGTGCATACCACCTTGAGCTTGGTTCTGATACAGCAAACACATGCAGCATCTCCAGAAAGGCACCTTTAATAAGCACTTAAATTGTACCCAAAAGAGTGCTTCTCCTTTCATCACTTGTAGCAATCTCTCTGTGTCAACATATTGTAAGTCTGGGATATGTGAGGCTCCAGAAGAGTGAAAAAAAGTAAGCACCACAACCAATATAACAGTGCTGTGCACTCTTCGCCTCAAGCTGACGTGACTTGGACCCAGAAAAGGCCCTTCTCTCTAATGTACCCAAACATATCTGAGTTACTGGAAAGTATCAACCTTGAGCTCATACCTGTCACATACCACTTACACAACCTACTGATGAGACCAAGTGTGGATGACTAACAGTTCTTTGGAAGACCTTTTTAAACACTTCTGTCTTGGCGAGGCACTGGTGATTGCAACTTCTTGGCATGACAGATTCCATGAGTAAAGCTAGCTATTTCAATATGGGCAAAGTCTTTCCCGCCCCGTTCCTCAAAGCAACATGACTGGTAACTCCCCTACCTCTGCCAGCCCCTTGCCTGTTTTGAAAACCTCCCTTTCATCTTTTAAACAACCCTCCTTCTTCATTGCCAGTCCTCTCTCTGTCGACAAAACTGCAGGCAATAGTGGAGTTACCAGGTGGGGAGGTAGACTCCTCTCAAGTCAGGTGGGAGCCTTACCTGCCAGCTCCTGGCTTCCAGCCAAAAGACCTAGACATTACAGATATCAGTACAGTATTGCTATCTAGAAAATGGGCTACTCAGGAGCGCTGCCCTGGAGGCTGTAACACAATAGAGTGAGCTCAGCTAGTGAGAACTACGGCACTTGACATCGATTCTTCCTCTGAACCTGACATGAGTGACTGTGCTTCCTTGCTTTTGAACAGACAACTGTTTTTCCAGCTCTAGGAAGACAGGGTAGGAGCAGCCATGCAAACACACTGTGTTTATAACTAGATCATATCTTTATTTTGTTTCTTATAGTGAGAAGCATAAAGTCCCCATTATAGAGCCATCTTTCCTCTCCTGTCTCTCTCCTTCATCTGGTGGCTCAGTCTGAATCCTCACGCTGTTTCTGGGACAGTGGCCAATCTAAAAGCATTGGCCCTGAAAAGAATCCTAAGAAGTAGCTTGCTTCACAGTATCCCCTTTTCACACAATTTCAGCTTTTTAGATGTAACAAATTGGCAAGGACGGAGGGGTTTTGTCACTGGAGAATAATATAGGTGTGTCCGGCTCCTCAGTGGCAGTGGTTTGCCACAAGGCAGCCACTGCATCATTCAGTAGAGTGAAATTCCTGTAGCAAACCCAGATCCCACTTGAAGTGAATGCAAGATTCAAAGCTCAGATTTACAACCTACTCTGCACCAGAATACAGTAGACACTAGCTTTATTGCAGAGTAACCCAAAAGTCTGCTAACTACCGTGACAGGGTGTTAACTCAGCAACCGCTTCTGTTCCCTCAGGAAAGCCCTTAGCTATCTCCTGCCCAGTTTGGGATGTCTGTTCCTAGGGACATTCTGAGAATGTGTCCAGAGTGCCACGGAAGGATCAGTGACAGGATGGTGTTTCACAGGGTTTTCTCTACCTGGCTGCAATCGAGGATGATTCACTCTGTCCTTAGACCTGGCCTTTCTCCTTTGCTCCCACTCTACCTTGTAGAAGTAGAAACTGATACTCTTGAGAAGAGTTTGCTTCCTGCAAAATGTGTCTTGTTACCAATTACTGCAAGCACATTTGAGAGTTTCATTTCACAAGCCATTACACAAACTAATGCTGTAGACTTTGAGCAGCCTTAGTGACAAGTGACTACTTCCCTCTGCATGCATGGCATTAAATAAGACCAGTGCCTGCTAGAACCACATGAAAGAAACACACTGACCACTGAATATTCATCGGGGGCCATACAGTAGCCTGTAGAAGTGGGCAATGCCTCCCAGAGTGTAAGTCCATAACACTTTCTGCCAATTAAGACTGAACTAGAGTATGTATGCTGGCAACTGTGCAAAGCTGGGGTGAATGTTTTATTCTGCTGCCACAGTAAGAGTGCTTGGCAAAAGGAACAATTAAAGAGTAATGAGACAGCTCTGGGAAATAGGCAATATGAATTGCTGTCAGTTCCCCACCCACTTCTTCCTCCTTTACCAAAGATTAGTGCTTCTTATTGCCTGCATACAAACTGCAATCTGAAATTTAGTCAATTTGACAGGGAAAATAATGCTGAAAAAAACACGAGGAGACAAGAATCTCATTATTTCAATATTGTGTGTAGTATTGGAATACTTCTGTTCATGTTCCTCAGATTGTTTTATTTCATCTGAATCACCTATATGGCAAGTACTTCAAACGACCTTGACTACCAATAAATATCCATGTAGAAAGTGACAACTGCTAGAAAGAGGAGAAATAAAGCACAAACAGGAGTGAAAAAAGATACTAATCCCACTGCATGAAACTATGTACATCAAAAAAGCTTTCCGACTAGCAGGTAGACATTGATCAGTAGCCTCGATGCTGACTTGCACCAGTTGACAAGTAGGTCATCAATGGTTTACACACACATAGAATCACAGAACCACAGACTGTGAGGTTGGAAGGGACCTGTGGAGGTCAGCTAGTCCAACCTGCCTGCCCAAGCAGGGCCACCTAGAGCTGGTTCCTCAGGAGCATGTCCATATGGCATTTGAGTATCTCCAAACATGGACACTCTACAGTCTCTCTGGGCAATCTGTGCCAGTGCTCATTCACTCACTCTCACAGCAAAAAGTCGATCATAGGATCAGTTGGAAAGCATTCTTGGAACCAGGCAGGCTGAGGGCATGACTGTATCGTGAAATATATATGTATATTTGTATGCGTGTGTATATGTGCGCGTGCATGTTCGTGTGCATGTGTGGGTGCAGTCCTGTGTTTGTGGAGTTTCTGGCTGAAGCCCAGGGATGCAGTCTGGGGAAACAGTGAGTGCTTGCAGGTACTTTCTTCTGAAATGTTTGTTTTTCTTTCTCGCTGGTTTCAAACATGCTCAGCATATCAGTGAAACAAGAGGTAAACATAGAGCTGTCTCAGATTACATCTGTTCCCCAGGCCATCTCCAAAGCAAACATTGGTCTCCCAATGAAAAATACAACTATTACCCATTATTGGACATATCCAGTCACTGCCTGACCACCGAGTTGCACAGTTAATGAATCTGCTCATTTCTAATAAAAATAAACCAGACAAAGGAAGTGGTCAGCTAAAGCCAAACTTGAAGAGAAGAAGAAAAGGGATTTAATAAAAAATACTCAAGGTTGACATTTCCTTTTTATTTGAAACATGCCTTTCTCGGGAATGACATGATCACATAGATACTATTAGTAAAGCCACACACTGGCGCCAGATTTTAAGATCTTTACCCATATGACTTAATTTGGGAAGCAGTAAAAACCAGAAGGGAAATTCCTCCGGCCCTGTTATTTCACAGTTCAAGCTTCATATTAAAGTATTTCAAAACAGAGCTTAAAAGTATATCAGTCAAAATGAACCAAGCTACTTCTTACAGCACTAGCAGAAACAATATTTTAAGATTGTATCTGTATTCCCCAGTCCCCTTCCTGTCTATTCAAGTTATTTAGGAATCAAATCAGTTTATAAAAAGCAGTGATCAAGAAAAGCTTCAGCAGAAATAATCCACAAACCATAGTTTTTTGAAGAGAAATTTTACAGGACACATGTTAGACTTTTTTTCAGAGAAAAAGTCATCTCACACACAGAAGATTCCCTCCCAACTAAAATATATGTTCTTAATACTGAATCAACATTTCCACTGAATATAATCTCAGGTATTTTAAACTTCAGATAGTGTAATTAATAGACATTTTAAATCTACATAAACTTATTTCAAAGTGAAAGTGTGAATCACCATCTTTGCTTCTGAATTTCTTGCTGGAATTCCCTGAAACTGTCAGTGACATTGACCTTTCTTTTCTTGTGAATTTTGCTTATGCAAATTTATTTTTTAGCAAGAAAACTTCCAACAAGAAAAAACAATTTCCTGAGACTTCCCTTTCTTGCAAGAGGCACTGAGAAAATGCAGCAGCAGTATGCTTTCACTGCATTTTTTCTGCAAAGAACAACCCTACATATCTACAGTTCAAATATTATTTTTTATTGACTTAAGGAAAACAAAATGGGACGAGTACAAAAGGAAAACAGACTGTAATTCACTATTCTTTCTGAAGCAATGTCCTTAACATCCTGGGAATGAATTTACCAAATGTAGTCAAAACCATGAATGGAGTTTCCACGTCGCAGAAACCAGCATGTTCCGTGCTAACTGAGGGTCTGGCTTCGTATGTGAAAACCCATGAAGAACTTTGAAAAGAAACCAATACAGAGGTTTTTCTCCAAGTTCTGGAAGGAATTCAGGATTTAAAAAATCTCTTACTTTAAGTCTTAAAAAAAAATATATATGTTTCAGCAGAAGCAAAACTTCTTGGACATAAGGCAGTGGTTACTGGCTGTTATCAGTTACCAGTGTGATAACGCTTTCTTCCTCATCCAACCAACTGCCTGCTTGGTGAGCAGACAATACCAAACTCACTACCAGAATGCTGGCAATCAAAAATAGCTTTCACTGCTTAAGAGAGCTGCTCTCAAAGCTCCAAAAATGTTCCATGTCAGCTAATTACAATACTGGTAACACAGAAAAAGGATGCTATTTGGAGGTGTCTGACCTTTACAAATGTCTTCTGTTACCGATTGGTCCGGTCATCCCTGAAAAATTAAACCAAGCCGGAGCTACCAGTATGGCCTTGAATGTCCATCAATTTCTCAATGTGTGAATGAGCAAACATTCCCCTTACAACTTCCCAATTGGGGCAACATGAGATCCTAGGGTCTTTTATTCTGTGTTATTACATCTGCACAAGGTGTGGCTACACTAAAAGTCTTTTCCAGAGGAAATTAAGATATTCAGGTTTTATTCTCTATTTCTGTCTTCTGATGTGCATATCCAGAGATGCACAGTTGATTTCTTGATTTATTCCCAAAACAGTCTGGGAATTTATGGATACTCCAATCCTTGCTTCACTTCTGCCTCAGCTCTGGCTGCCAGAGGTAGAAATTAATCCAATTTAGAGAAATTGCGGGGGAAGGAAAATACCCCTTTCTTTATAGGTGTAATTCTAGTTATACATTCTAAGGAAAAGACAGGACACAAAGGCACTGTACTCACAGAGAAGAGTCCATACAGCCAGACTGAAACACAGAATTAGTTTTGTCTCTAGCAGTCATGTGATTCCACTCTTGAAAGTAAGCCCCTCACAGTCTACCAAGCAATGTACTGCATGCATTAGAGAAAGATTACTTTAGAGAAATACGTATTTTTTTCAAAGAGGCACAAGGACAAGAAGCAGGAGTAAGCCCCGTAAGTAACTAATGAATAATAATTAAGACAGGAATAAGCCCTGTCAAGAGTAAGATAAGACATGACATTCAGAAGCCGGTTTTTTACTCCTGACTCTGGCACTCATGTGCTGCGTGACATTCATGAAGTCACTTCGGGGCCAGCTTCATAAACATGTGCATGATGAACATTTGGGATTTCAGGCCATGAGCAGAATCATCATGGTCTTGAGCAACAAAGGCAAATGTGACAAAGAAACATGGTTTAGGGCTCCTTTACTTTGGTGGAGCACACCATCCTGTTGCAGGAATGGAGGCTGCTTTCCCTGGGCAGGGAGGGATGGAGATGCTCAGGGACAGATGCACTGCAGGCAGTTGTGCTGAGAGCTGCTCACATACCCTATAGAATCTGCAGGACAACCTGGTGAACTTCAGCATCAGAGAGTGACTGCCATATCTCACAACAGGCTCTGGTTTTAGGGAGCTAATGAGTCTTTATACTGGATCAGTGTGCCTAAATAGAAAGGAAGATGGCCAGAGGTCTCTGTCCCTGCTTCTATCCTGCTCTTCCTGCCCCTTCAAAATCCCTGACTTGTTATACTGGGCCTTGTTCTGTGGATCTTGGCATGTTTTCTAGGGGCTATGCAGGAAGTTTTTCATCTTCATGAAAGACAAGCCACAAATGACAAAGTAAAGTAATGTTATTACTTACCTGTTCCCATTTCATGAAACAAGTTTCTTCCTACATCTGAGTCCTCCTACTAGAAATGCAAAAGTGTAAAGGAAAGAAAAACCTGCTGGTGTTTACAACAAAGAAACAGAATTATTTTGTTCTGGGGCAGATACTACTTGGCATAGAGTACTGTACTTCATGTGTCTCAGTACATGTACACAAGCATGCTACATACCCAGCTGCTGGGTCATCAGATTCTCTGCCCCTCAAAAGGATCTGATCATGGTACCAACAGTTTCTCAGACAGAAAAAGCAGGTCCAATGCCTGGGAAACACATTTTATTTCTTCATCTCCCTTCGAAACATCATCTGTGTTATCATATTTGTGTAAAGGTAACATATGTTCCTCCTCCTCTCCCCCTCTTTGTAGACTTTCCATCAATTCCATTTCATGTTCTCATAAGCACTAACTTTAAAAATATGAGCCAGACATACACTGCCCTGGCTTTTATTTCAGTGGAACCACCACAAGGAGGTTAAGCCAAAGACTGTGTTTATACAGAGTCAGAAGCAGCAAAGTATACTGTAGTTTCATATCATTCTAATCTAACTCCCTCTTTGTCTTGTTATCTACTTCAGCAAATTAACATATACAACACATAAATGACTGGCAAAAATTAACTGTACATTTCTACTTTAACTGAACAATTTGCAGGGCATTACAGGGGGGAAAAGATTAGTTTTTCAAGTTATAAACAAGCATTATTTTGCAATCTTTGGCCTGTAACTGAAAGATAATAGTTTTAATTTGCATTCAAATAAAGTAAATCTCTCAGTGTAAAAGACTTTTTATAGTTCCCATAAACCAGAGACAGATTAAAGTGTAGACAGTGTAAGGAGGGCAGGAAGATAAATCAACCAGACAAACAAGATGATCAAAAAAAAAAGGAAAAATAATCCTTTCTAAATGTTCACTTAGTTAGCTTCACAAATCTTATGCACTACACGAAAGTGTCTATGATCTCTCCAGGTTTCTGCCTTTAAAGTATTGGCTTTAGTTCAGAAGACAAAGACCCATATTTAGGGATACCAAGCCTGCAAGCTCTGGAAGTACTCTGACTTTCTCTTGTTAATTCCAGATCCTTTTATTGGGAGACATTGCCAGTCTACAAGGACGGCTAAGTACCATCAGCTCCTTAGTCCAGGTTTTTTACAAGTATGCCAGTGTTGTACCTTTACTGTGGCATATGCAACATGAAACATGATTTTCTGGTTTTGAAAGTGTAATGTGCCCATGGTTTCCTCTGAAGTCAGCAAGGATTATCAGTGTCCTGAAGCTCTGCAGAGACCTGCACCTGAACACCTGAATGTTCCCCCAGGCGGAACATTGAGACAAAGTACACGTCGCTCTCAAAATTATTTTTGCTTTTTAGTATTACAGTTTAATGCAATGCATGTGCACAGCTCTGAGAAGAGAGATCAAGCATAGGACACTCATGTACAGTTAAGTAAACAAAGCATGCAAGACAAATAAGCACAGTCTCATAACATGCTATCTATGAGCCAAACCCCTGAGTTCTGTCCAGTTTCTGTTTGCTGCCCAATGCCACTTCTCCACCTGAACGGTCGACCTGTTTTTCCCTCACAGCCTGGGATTTAAGGCGTTCACATGGGCAGAGTGCTTATCCACCTCCTTTGGGAGGAGTGGGTTATAGAGATTTTGCATCTGGATGAGTACATTAATCACAAGGCTAATATAGGAAACATTCATTTTACCTGGTTGCTATGCTTTATGAGAGTTACCCCTTTGAAAGAAACTCTTTTAGGCCCCTGTCCTCAGGAAAGGGCGCCAGCTGGTGGATCCTGTAGAGGTGATACCAACAACAGGTCGGCAAAGTCATGGGAGTTAAAACAAATCCTTCATTGAGAATTTTGTCCCAGTTAGCTGCAGTTCTCCTCATTTTGCTTTTCTTCTGCCATTTGGAGGAACCCCTCTTTTCCCACGAACTATACAGAGACAATAGGTAGTTAACCCTGGAACTTGGACTCCACATGGAGCAGCTGCTGCCCAAATGTTTAACACTGGACCTAGCACTAATTGGGCTTAGCATTGGGTTAGATGCAAATAATTGAGGTCTTTCAGGTTTCAAAATAAGGGAAGTGAAAGAAAGTCTTAAAGTGACAACTAATTTGAAAATGCTACTTAGCATTAAATTATGTTACGGTGCCATGAGCCTTGAAACTAGGGGCCAGCTCCATGAAGCCCCATTCTATTTATCAGCATAAATATATATACCTAATTAGGAAATAATTTACAGTAATGCAGTTATTGATCAAGCTTCATGTCCATATGTTCAAAGGTATACACTTTCTTGTCAGGACTGTAATTTCACTACACTGCGAGGAGAAGTATGGAATTGATCTGCCCTGACAGAGCTAGGAACTTGGCAGGAACAGCACTTCTATAGCCGAGGTCTTCTACCAGCATAAATATGCTCACTACAACTTTTTTTAAGTGAAATCATGTAAGGATATGGCTCAGTGCATTTTGTCTGGCTTCTTATTTTAGCTGAACAGTCTTGGTTTTTTAATACATTCACACAGTGAAAGAGAAGCCTAATCAAAAAGTTTTGAGTGACCCAAAACACTTTTTCCCCCAAAGGCACTGCAATCAAGGACTGAATTTGGCCTCAAAGAGCGGTGTCATCACCTGTGGCAACAAAAGACTGAGGAAAGGTACTGCATTTTTCAGCACAAGGAATAAAAAAGTAGCAGTGGGGGGTTTTGTAACAGATCATGTTTTAAACTACATTAGAAACCTTTCTGAAGCAAAAATTAGAAAGCTTGATGGCTAGTTCTTAAAAACTGATTCCATAAGAAATTGTGTGTCTTTTAATGAAAAAGGAGAGGCTCCGTGGTTTTGTGGTATTTTGATCAATTGTAAGCCAATAAGAGGCAGGAACTGCATGAAGGCATAGAAGTCAAAAATAGTGTTCTGTCCTGTCACTACCTGACTGATTATTTGCTTTAGAAAAAAGTAATTAAGAACAGCTCTAGCAATGCTTAGCACTGTATCATTTGGACTTAAACCATTATGAAAATGCTGTATTTTTGTTTTAGGGGTATATGTCTCTCCCTCTCTCTATATATATACATATATAAATATTTAAGGCTACTTTTAGAACCTGCTGCTTTTAAGAAACAAGAATGATTGCCAAATTATTCCCATTTCTGGAAGAGTCTGTATTTGAGGATAGTATACTTGACTAACAAGATAAACTTTTTTGTCTCCATGGCTTTACAAGTAACAGCTTAACTGTTTTTAAGCAGAAATGGCAATTCTGAAAATAGAAAGGAAGTGACAACCAAAGTGATTGAACTTCCACAGTACCTAGTCTTGCTTTGTATGGAAGGCAATGTTATTGTTCACAACCTTAAAGTTAACTTCTTTGAGGATCCAGACTACAAAGCACATCTTGGTTCCCTGTAAGAAACTGTCCCTGAATTTCATACAGAAAGTGAGTCCTTTTCTTTGTACAACTACAGTGTAAGAAATTATGCAAAAAACAAGGGTGAGATTAGCATCTTGAAGCAAAGAACAGATGGTGGGGGCAGGAGGGGAAAAAGAGAAGTAGACTTGGAAAAGGGAGCAAGTAAGTGTCTTTGGGTGACCCAGAGGACCATTTCTCTACTTAAGGTGGTATAAAGACTCTAAACATCCCACCCAGTCATGTTCACATGCATACACAAGCAAATGAACAAAACAAAATGGAAACAAAATAAATCAGTGTTCAGCCTCTTATTTAGCTATGACTAAAGCTATTCTGACATCCTGAACAAGATCAATGTTGGATTTCTCTGTAGATAAAGTGTTTCTCTACACAACAATAGGTGGCAGGATATAGCTCACTGTGATTGCAAGCATTAATGCATCTTGTCTGGAGAAAAAAAAAAAGCCCTTCTTTATGTAAGTGGAAAATCTAATCCTGTAAATGTGGCTTTAAGGCTGGTTCCTGTTACACTTTATTAAAAATGTAAGAATGAAATACAATCCAAAAACCCAATTTACTTTTGAAAATGTTAGAGCAATGCAAAATTGACTATTACTTATGTTTCTAGATACAGGGCAATAAAGTTTTAAGGCCCCATCTGTCATTGCACCTGAGTGGCCTTCGCAGTACGTACGCACAATGGCAGAGGGCTAAATTCAGCACTAACATAAGTGGGTGCAACTGCAGTGAAACAGTTTATCCGATGCCAGTGGCGAACTCAGCCCGCAGTGTTCAAAAGGAAAGATTTTATAAAACACAATAGAATCTGCTGATACGAGTCCCTTGAAAATTATTTAATGACTGGAACTCTTTGAGGGAACAGAACAGATGAAGTTCCTCAGTGGCCTTTTACAATAGCCACTCCACTAATGAACATCTGGAGTTCTTGCTGCTCTCTTACTTTTATACCATCTAATCCGTATTGCATTAGACTTTTATGTGTTCCTGACAAACTGGCAGCAAAGGCTGCCTTAAATAGAAAGAGAGGATGAAGACAATTTTTCCATTAACAATACATTTCCCATTGGAGTCTGAGGTACATTATTGGTTTGTTCCAAGAGCAGAACGTAAACTGCCTCCTATTTGTGAAACATTATTATTATAGCTTCTACCTGGAGATGTTTCTTGAAGCAAAAACCTCAAGACTATTCTTGTACACAAATCAAAATAAGATAACATGTACCACCATAAGCTACACTGAAAAAAAAATCATTCACATAAATTACTTGGTTTGAGGTGTGTGGTTCCCACTGATTTGTCAATCAGCCACTCCTAAAAGCGGTGCTGTTTCAGTTCAGTCCTTCTGCAGTGGGCGCCGTATGAGAGAGAAACCACCTGGCTCTATACACTAGTCCCTGCTGGGAGAAGGTAGTGACCACAAGCCACAATCTAAGCCACTTGCAGTGGCTGAACCACACAGGTTTTTGGCTGTTATAGTCTCATGGCAGTTGAACAGAAGTTGACTGTTCTTCCAGAGATCCAACTTAAAATATTTCTGTTCAATTTATTTATTAATGCCATCTTGCAAACACAGCCTGATTGCTAGACCATTCCTCCAAAATACCACAGCAACGCCTACAAAAATGGTTCCAAAACCATGCTCTCCTTCCCTGTTGCCGGCCCCCAAAGTCCTTCAGGGAGAAGGCAGCCGCTGCTGCCCTTCCCTCACACACACTCAGAGTCCTTTTCCTCTGTTTCTTCAGCAGAAGCTCACCCACAGCAGTCTGGCGACACTCACCTCTCTCTGAATCACTGTTTATCGTCGTCTTTTCCAGCAACTATGCTATAAATAAAAATCCATTCAAATTCTCATTATAAGCAAATAAAGTGCTTCTAAACCTGGTGACACCACGCCGAAGACTTTGTTTGCAAGGACATTACTGAAAACTTTTATGTGCTACATTCAGCCAAGCCAGTTAAAACTCTCTGCACTTTATTTTCTGGTTTTAGTTCATTGGCATTTCTTCCAAAACTGTACTCTTAAATGACTTCCAATCTCATTCGATTGTTCAAGATTTTAACTTTTCCCTTTAGCCTTCCCTTCATGAGTTTCTCCACAAATTTTAAAAGTGTTCCTTTTGAAGCTCATCACCACCATGATACCTGTTTGTTGCAGTCAGATCCTTCATACTCCCTCTGACATCCCAGGTCCAGCTCTCAGTGGCGTGTGTGCCACTGACTGTCACTGACCTGTGCTCCGTCACCCCTGCCAAGAGCCTCCAGGCTTTGATATTTCGTTATAGAATTCTTCATAGTTTTCCATAATCAGACTTCCTGAGTTTTAGTAAGGACCTAAGAAAAGTGTCCTTCCTCACTTTCCAAAATTATTTTTTCCTTTCTTTTTTTTAATTTTTTATTATTTGGCAGGCTAGAATCATTGTGAATCCTCTACTCTGAAGCACAGAGGCAGAAAAACTTGCTCTGCATGGGGTAATGCTGTGCTGGGCTTCAGCTCAGAGCCTTAGCTCTGATGGTAAGGAATAGAACACATTAGTAGTGTATCTCTCTGCTCCTGCTTTTCTTTTTGGCAAGAACTGCTACTCTGAGCCAGCAGGTGTTTAATGCTATTAAATTTATGGGTAGTGAAAGCTGTTGAATTTTAAAACATCTGGGTAACATAAATTATCAGAACTTTTTTCCAGTATAAGGCTGAAAAATGGTTTTGAAATCTGCAGAAAAGGATTAGCAGCATTGACAAAAATGTGTTTATTTTTGAATAGTTGACCATGCAACTCTGGGATCCCACAAGTATCCTCATGTTCATAGCTACAGTACCGATAATGTGTGAGCTAGGAAACACCAGGAAGGCAGGCAGCAGCTACATCTCACCAACATTCAATTTTTGGTGGGTTCCAGACAGATCACCTAGTATGCCAGAAAGCATCAAAAGCCGCTGCTGTTTCTCACATTGTGTGCAGTCTCCTGGACCTCATTCTGCAAGGTTTGATCCACACTCTTCTTCCTCACAATGGCTGCTCTTAGCCATAGTGTCACATGGAGAGCACAGTGGGGGGGAGGGGGCAGGGAAGTGGGCAGGAAATCTCAAGCTGGAAAAGTTCATTGGCTCCTATGATGTGAAACAGTTAGTGAACAGAGTGTGCCAGTAACATGAAGCATGCAAAATACTTAGAAGTGTTTAATTTGCTTTGCAGTCAAGAATTTTTACTTGAGTAGAAGCAGTGTGAGTTTCTGAGACACTGAGGACCTGTGGCCCAACTAGAGTGAGAAGGAAGAGCAGCCACTGGAAGATGACCTGCAGATCCTTTGCATCTTGGAAAGTCCAACCGTAATTTAGATGTCTGAAGCCTTCTGGAGCCTCACCTTACACACTCAGGTTTAAAAAGTCTCTAAACTGCCCTGTTCCAAGTTTATTGTGAGAAGCAAGCACTGATTCATCACAAGCTCGTAGGCTGCCTGGTACAAGCCGTAGAACTATCACTATTTTCCCAGCACCTGGAGGCTGGCATCACTGGGGGTAGGCAGTATTCAGGCTTCAAACATACAGGCATGACCTGGCAATTTCTGTTGGAGTAGAAGTTGGCTGAGCTGCTCCCATCAGGCTAAGCACGTGGTCCTCACGGAGTAGGAGTCAACAAATTTATATCTATGTGAACAAGACAGACGTGCCAAGAAGCAGCACAAGAGGTGAAACTTGAGGTCCATGCCCAGGCGAGAAACATAACTCCTGTGGCCTGCTTTTTGATGCTATGCTCTCTTCTCTAGGGTACTCTTCTTCTACCTTTTTCCTTTGTGACCCTTATTTCCATGATCATTTTTTTCTCCCCTCCATCAAGATTTGCTAGAGCTCAGCACTGATCAGCTTGGTGAGGAATTTCAAGCCCATAAATTTGATACACAGAAGAAATACTGCAGTGATTTGTTAACAGCTATAATCATCAAGGCATGAGAAATAGGAGCCAAGGAAATAAAGCACTTCCCATGAATGCTTTTTTTCTTTTAACAGCAGTTATTTTAAGCTTTGTCACACTAATGTGGTTTGTATAAACTAAAAAGATACATTTCCATCATGGGTGTTCAGTGTTGTCTGGTCTACGTTAGTGGTAACACAGGAGATAAGAGAAGGAAGAGTGAAGGCATAACTATCCTATAGCACAATGTAATATGCATTAGGTAGGTAAACGTTTCCATGAAAAGTACATACCACATGCATGACTAAATATGTCCTCCTGTACAACTGAGGATGGAACAGTGACCTATTTTCAAATACTCCTGATTCAGGGGAAGGTCAAATAAAAACAAAAATAAAAATGTGGTGCCTGGCCTCTAGCTTTATGGTAAACTGTATTTATTTAGGAAAAAAATGTAATTTTGGGATAATATTACCAACTCTGAACAAGGAGTGGGCTGAGGGACAGGCTAGGCATGTTACCTCCTGACCACCCTTGGTCTCAATACAGCTCTGATTTCTTTTCCCCATGAAAGAGCAAAAAAATAACAGATAAGCCTGGGACTTTCCAGGTCACCTTGGTTTGAATGCCAGTTAATGGACCTGAGCATTTACCTTCTGTGGCTTTGCAAATCTCAGCCGAACACTTTCCCCACAAGATCATGCTTTCTTCAGTGAAGCAGCCCATTTCGCCTACCCTGCTGCAGCTGTGGAACATCTGGGTGGGAAGATCCTTTGCCCCCAGGACTCCCCAGAGCACAGTGTGGTTACTCGAGTGGTGTACAGGGAGTATGATTTGGCTCTCTACACTTCCTGTTGTGAAATTTTAACTTACTCTGATTATTGTTTGTTTTTATATGACTGCCAAGTTATTGGAAGTTCTCTTCCTCCTACCCTCACCTTCCCTGGATATCACATACACACACACACACACACACATTATTTGACTTATTATTTGAAACCATTAAAACATGTGCTTTGTAATAAAGAAATTTCCACTTTTCTCAAGCCCTGTGAAAATTCTAAAGGTTTAGCTTCATACACTATCAAAATCCCCAATTACATAAAATTTTACTTTTCCAATTTAAAATTACTTTTAACTAAAAGCAAAACAAACACAGGCAGTTACTGTTGGCACACATCCTTAACTTTTTTCAGCAGTTTTTTACCAGACATTCCCCTAAGCTACATTTCAAAACCACAGTTTATTTTTATTCCGGTATAAGAGAAAAGATTCTGTATGCCATTTTCATGACTACACAAGGAGATCTATCATCATTTTCTTTAACCAACTACTTCCGTTCGTTCATCCCCAAATCTATCTCTATTGTTGAATATAGTGTAATATAGAAAAAAACCCTATTCAATAGAGTGATTACCTCATCTAAAAATCAGTTTTCTTTGTTAACCAGTGATTTTCCACTACTTTCAGTGCCTGAATAATGTCTTAAGAGCTTGAGGCAAAAGAAAGTACTTAAAGGCAGCATTCTACTTATTAAATACCAAACACTCCCATATTATTCAGAGAACAAACTAGAAGAATACTAGGCTCCACACCATAAACTTACCCTCTTTTACAATTCTTTCCCCTCCAAATTTTACAAATTATTTTGCAATACCAAAATTTGGTGAACGTTCACCATATAGAATGGCGCTTAGAGAGGAACGAGCTGCTAGCAACACATTATTTAAGATGGCAGACTGTGTCAGAGTGTCTTACTCTTCAAGTGTCTAGGCTCTAGGTTTTCAGGACTACCACTGTTTAGGGTTCAAGACACCTGAAAAAAGTGAGAGAAATACCCACTTCAGCTCTCCAAAGACACCAGCAGTGTACCAGCAACCCAGAAGCGGGGCTGAAAAGACTAATTTATTCTCAAGGACCTTTTCAGTACAGCAAGATATAGCAGTTGGGCTCTAGGGTTAATCTTAAATCAGCTCTTTAATCAGAGAGTGGTACAGCTGGGAAACTGAGGCACAGATGCACAGGACACTAGAATAGATGCAATTCGACCCTATCACAGAGACAATTAAAGAGTAGGGAATTTAGGAATCTAATAACCCATATTGGAATTTAGCCAAGATGCTGAAGCAGATGCACAAAGCTGTTGCAAGGATGCTTTGTGTATTCTTTATCATTTTAATATCTTATGTTATACCATATGCTCCCACATTTCAATCATTGCAATATAAGCCACAGAAGAGGTAAAAGAAAATGTTGACAAAACATTTATAGAGATTAAATTCCCTAAGGATCTTTTGGGTCTGGGATTTTACAGGCATTCCATTTTCAAAAGGCTGCTAGACTTAAATAATCCTGGGGAAATATCCCTTTCTCCAGGGGATGGTTGGAAACACAAGCCATAGACTGTGCCCAGTGATGGAGGAAAGTCAACAGACCAAAGAAAAATAGGGGGGGGAACCAAAACCAAAATCACATGAGAAGGCCTGTGGCAAGAAATATTCAGAGCAGGGGACACCAGGCCAGGAAAAAGCATGGCCAGGAGAAGCAGCCAGGAGAGCTACCACACAGCTGTTTCCTATCCTGCCCCCTCTCGTAGCGCTTTGTCCTTTAGCTGACTCTGGCTCTGTCTGCTTTAGCAGGCTTCCTGCTCTTTGTAGATTTGAACAATTCCTTGTTATTTGTTTATATGCTTTTGGCTGTTTGCTTTGCAAAGTGCCTTTTAGTATCCCCACATTTCTGTCCTTCATTTACCTACCATTAATTATAATCCTCTTCATAAGCTGAGTTCTTCCCTTCCTGTACAGAGACATGTTCAGCTTTTCCAGAATTTTGCCTTTACCTATACCTATTAATTTCCAATCCTGCTCTTTGAGTTGATCTTTTTTTTTTTTTTCCTAGGGGTAGTCATTTATTACTCACTTTATGGGATGTTTAAGTAGCCCCCATGCTGAGCTGCAACACTTTAATTTCCTCACTTTTCACCTTAACATCTTTTTTACTAGCTTCCTCATTTTTAAGCCTTCAATTTAGTGCTCAATTTAGCATCAGTATACTGTTTCTCAGTATAATTCATCCTCTGAGGACACTACTCAGAATTATATTATTACTTAAGTACATCTACATTAATGTCACTTTTGTGTGACTGCATCACAACGCAGAGATACATGAGCTTGCTGTATGCCGGCCAGCTCAGGTCAAACTACTGCTGGTTGGGCTACGGCAGCAAGCACTGAATGCAAAATTTGCTCTGAGTTTAAAGGGGTCACTGGGACCTCTGCTCCAAAACCAGTGTGTCCAGATCCGCAGCTTTACACACAACAGATCGGGAGGCTCCCAATACAGAAAACTTGGCCACTGGCAGTTTCTGGAAGGGTGGTGGTGATGCTGAAGTTTAGGAGTTTTGCTTGTTTGTTTTTTTTTTCTCTTTCATTTTCAGGGCTGCATGTGTGTTCTGTTCAGTTCTCATTTGCATGGATATAAATCTACAAGAACTCTTAAGAAAGCAAGACCTGATTCCATTTTTTAAACTACAAGGTAAGATAAAAGGAAAGGGGAGGATGACAAAGACTTTGCAATCACCTCCCTTAAGGAGAATATAGTCACATCAAGAAACAGTGTAAAAAAAGAGCATCATGCCAAAATTTAGGCATACTTGTAGTTCTGACTGAGGGTTTACCACCCACTGCGTGTAAATAAAATGTCTCTTGAGAGAAAATCCTGATAAAATTTGGTGTCTTCCACAGAAAACAATGATTTCCTTAAAGCCAGAATTTCTGATGGTTAATTTGAAATGCTTTTTAATCATAGGTACCTCTATGCTCTCTTTAGGGGCATGGCCTTCTTGTGTGGGATTTTATGCAATGCCTCTTATAAGATGACAGTAACCTTTGTTCAAATGCCTGGGCCTTATCCTAATTTCAGGTTTAAACCAATCCCGTTTCATTTTTATGCCTCCATCTCTTACTTCTGCATTCAGATGTGGAGGATAAGTCACCTGATCACTGAAAAATAAACAAAGAAAATGGGGTATCATCATACTCTTCATGACACAGTTTGTTCCTCAGACCATAGTGTCACCCAGCTAAGCTGGTTACTTTATTTTTTGAAGCCAAGACCAGCTGAAAGTTCAGATATGTATTTATCACAACCATGGAAAACACAAATTGGCTTCTTTTCTTTTTCCTTCGTATGAAGTCATTACCAAACATATTGACTTGGAACCCCAGGGATTTGGAAGCAGCCGGATTTAGAACAGGAAAAAAAATACTAGGATTTTTCAGCAATAAAAGAGTGAATTTGAAGCTACAAAGGGGGGGGCGGAAGGAGGAGGGCAGGGAGATAGAGCGCCAAAAGCAGTCATAGAATTGAGATTGATGACTTTGCAATTGGAAACAATACAGTTATGAAATTAATGGACTTGGAAAATGTTTTAGACTCACTGAGAACATTAACAGTTGATTCTTCTTCTAAGTATGAATAGGGAAGGACCAAAGCTGGAAGGAATATAAACTCACATTTTCTTCAAGTAGGAAAAGGGCTGAAGTATAAGTAACAGTGCAGGAGAAGGAAAACCAGCAAAATTATAACTTTGATCCAGCCTTTTCTTAACCCCAACACTGAACAACTCTGAGATGACTTATATAGCTCCCCATACAGATAGAGAATATTTTCGCTCCTGTTGCATCTGAGTTGCCCTTAACTGTGCATTGGCCACAGTTGCCAAAAGCTATAGGGAAGGGAACTGCCGTCTCTACCCCTTTCTTTCCTAGAGCAGCAAGCGGCCGGGGATGGGATAACAAAACGCAGCAGTGACTACAGATTGTACAGGAGGACTGAGATGCTAAGCCAGCTTCTCCTGCCACTGACAGAGAAGGCATGTGGGGTGAGGCAATGCAGAGCAGCAAGAAGGGCAGTCTCCCCTACCTTCCTTACCACCAGCACCAGCTGCCCCAGCTCCCAGCCAAGACAGAAGGTGGGCCTTAAGCCTGTCTCTGCCTGTCTGTCCCCGACTGCTCTGTGGTTGCTGGGCAGTTGTTGCCTGTCCAACTACACGTTGATGAGATCTTCAATTTCTGTAACTGGGAAAAGATCATATTCCAGTAGTGTAGACTTTGCAGCAATATTCTTCCCTGTTCAAAATATTCAACAGGAAGCTAGAAATGTTAAGCCATTCCCTACCCAATAATCTCCTTAAAAGGACATCCCAGACCCAGTTGCTTTATGATGCTTCTGGTAACACACAACAATAGACAGCTATACAGTTATGTTCCAAACCCTATCCAAAATGTTCCATAATCAATTTTTTTAGCTCATAGGAGATTCAAAATTCAATCGACTGGAAGCCTAGGCAGGAGAAACCCATGTTTAAACATCATCCCCTGCGTGCCTGCAGAGTATAATACTTTTAAAAAGCTCATTTGACATACAGAAAACATTTCACTATCCATAAACACAGTAGCTGTGTGTATAAGAGAGTAGGTAAATTAAACTATCTGAATGAAAAAAGAGCTGAACAATGGGAGCAAAAAACAGCTGAATTGAAATGAGCAAAAGTTGAAGCTTTTTGTATCAAATATAAAGACTGAGGCAGGAAAAAAATTCCCTCTGAAATATTAATGATCTGAAAACATGCTTTAAGTATATATAAAAATCCCATGCTTTCAGTTGTATCAGGTCATGACTTAATCCCTGGATAGGCACATTCTGACCCAATAGTTCTCATTGTGGGATCAGGGCTTAAATGACCTATTTGGATCTTAGATAGAGCAGCTGCTCTGGGGAGGCTCAGGCTCTCTGCAGCATCTGTCTTCCTTAATGGAAAGCAACTTCCTATTTGCTTACCTGCAAAAGGCTGCAAGTGCCATTACAAGTGTGCTCAGGCCAATTTCAGTGTCATGTCCTGAGATACAAAATTTTCTTTGATTTTCTACACTGGTTTCAATCAGGAATTTTCAACCTACTTTAATTTTCTTGTATTCCTTGCACCAAACTTTAACAGTAGGAAACCTGAAACATTCCTAGTGTTACTGGAGTTGTGAAAAAAGGAGATACCCAGCTTACTGAATTATTTCCAATTACTACTGTAGTTCTCAATGCATCTCTAGTATAAAGGGGAAAAAAGTGAAACCTAATCATTAAAAGAAAACCTGTTTGGATTGTTTGAAGTGTGAAGGTCTTGTGTTTTGTAGTTAGAAATTACACTTCCTTCTATGTTTCTTAATCTGATGCAGGTTTTTCTCTTTTTTTCCCTCTTGCTTTTAATTTGACATGCCAGTCAAAGTTAACATTAGGGAAAACAGCAAATATAAACCTTGTAATTTATATGCATTCATGTTGTACACCATAATAGCTCTCATCTTGGCAAAAGTTAGCAGATTGTTCTGTGCTCTCAGGAGGAAATAGCATTCATTTTAGGTTTTAATGGAGCTTTAGGGTTATAGTAACTCAAATTAAACTAAATCATCATGAATTATTTCTGAATCCCATGTTATGTGTTCTCTTTTTTTCCCTTTGTTGGTTTATGACCATGTGATTTTCAGACACTGGCAACTGGAAACTTGTGTGCTAAATAACACCCCTGCAGTTTGGAGGGAAACAGCAACACCTCAGACCATGCCTGCAGTGAAATGAACCCTGTCTGAGCACCAACAGCATGTGCAAACTCATGTCTGTTATAATCCAGGAGTATGATGTTATAGGCTCGAGGAGCTACTTCATCACAGGAACAACAGCTACAAGTATAAATGCTCATGCAGAGTTATTTCTACCAGAAAACAACTCTATTAGCATTATGACTCATAAATAGAGGAGAAACTAGATGTTAACTTCGGGAGCGTTGATTAATTACTATGTAATTAATGTAATTAATTACATAAAATGTAATAAAATGTAATAAAATGTAATGTAAAATTCCAAAACAATTTTGGAATAGCTTTTCTACAATTAAAATGCAAAACATTCAGATCTATCAATAGAAAAATTCGGGTCATGTTTCTCCATTTATCTAAAACCTCCCATTTCGATCTGGAATGGGAATGAAGAGACAGTTGGGGCACTGGTATGACAATGCAAAAGTGCATACGCCAATATGGGAAGTTAGTTTTAAAACTTAAATTGCTGCAACATTAGCCATAGCCACCAAAACATAAACCTTATTTCAATATTTTTCTCATGATATTGGCATCTTATCTAAGGTTTCTTCCTGAAAGATTTCTGTGTACTTGCCATTGTGCTTCTACATCTAAGTGGCATACAGATCTGTAGTACTTTCTGATAAGTTTAGTCAGACTCAGCTAGTTTAACGAGACAGTGAATTAACTCCATAACAGCTTTATGAAGAACCACAGAGTCTGATGATATGTCAAATGGTTTTGGAAACCACTTCTCACCCAGACAATTCATAACTTCTTTATCTTCTTGCTACCTTTGGACCAGGACAAAATGATACTGGATTTCAACCACTGAAATTCCTTTTTCTTCTGTGGCCCAATCAATCAGAAAGATTAAAATGTATTTTGGTGTTTTTTGTGGTTTGCAGGCATATTTTGTGAATGTACATTGTTGGTTAAAAGCTATCTAGGATGAATAAGAACGAGGATAAGTAACCTCTAGGTTATCTACATTTGACATGTTCTATTTGTTATACATAATTAGCTATGGAAAAATAATCGAAGAACAAAACACTTGTAGCTAGCAAGTTATTTATAGCTGTGGCTATTCAGCTACTTGGCATTAACCACGTATGTGATGAACCGTTTATAGATAAGGAAGAACTGTTGGCTTCCTACCAGAAACAAGCTTTTCAGCACCCTGCATAGCTTCTTACATGGAACGGACTCTCACTAAAACAGAAGCATAGCTTCAGATAAAGAAAATACATGCACTTTGGAAAGCCAGTGGGGAGGCATATGCATCCATACCACATCCAGCATGGGAGCAACTTGAACTGCACAGATTAGAACCAGCTGAAAAAAATGTAGTTTTAACAATCTTTGCATAAATCCACCAAAGTAACTTGACAAGAGGTGCTACTACAATGGCAGCAACATTCCTAACTCTCTCAGGGTACTCCTGTTGCCCCTTCTACATATCTGTATCTTCTGCTATGACAGTATGCTTTTACCTTGCAAGATGTTGTGGTTGAGGCCACTTACCAGGATCTGTTGCTATGAGAAAGAACGATATTACTGGGAGGAAAGGCAGGTGCACTGCATAAATTAACAACCACTAGCATCTAACAAAACCAAAGATACTAAAACAAGAAAAATTATTTTAAGCCCTTTATGATCTTGTTTTCTGAAAGAAGCTAGGCTTATGTAATCCTAGGCCTAAGAAGGAAAATCGAAATGAGCTTTGAAGGAAAAAAAAAAAAGGTGCATTCTGCATTTCTTCAGTGATTACTGACAAACTCTGGAGGATAACAGGTGTAGGTGGAAGATGCTAATAAAAGGAATATGGAAACTTGAGGGACATCATGAAATGAGGAGGCATGGATAATGGAAATTGCTGTGCCATCCATTTTTGGGTATGCCAGCAACCACTCAAAATCAAGAGGGCAAATACACAGCCATTCTTCTTGTGACTTCCTTCATTCGCACTATTTCTCCTTTAAGCATGAACTCTTTTTTTGCTTCTTTGTGCCTCAGTGTCATAACTGTGGCTCCCTTTTCTATCCTGTTCTTTCTGCTTTTTCCTCTCACAATAACAATGGCTTTTTCTGCCCATGATTCCTATTAGCTCTTTTTTGGTACACAATATTTTCCAAGTCCACCCATTTTCTTTTCTTCAAGGTTTAATCTTTCCACAAAAGATTTAATTATATAAACTGAGTATCTCAAATGATCCTCCCACAAGTCAAAATAGTAAAATGCAAGAGTTGGCCCCATTATGTTTATTTTACACACAGAGGGGAGAAAAGGAAACTGCATAATAGGAAAAATACAAAAAGGAAAAAAATTAAAACTAGTACTTGCAGTGATTTCAGCCCCAGTGGAAAACACACATTTATTGTGAAGAATTCTCAGCAGTAATGCTGGAAATCTAACATTTTCTAGTTCAATTACAACATTGGATCCTAGATATTGGTAAGAGGCTTGTTTCTCAGAACTTTGATACTGAATCAATACTGTGCTAACTTGTGATGCATTAAAACAGTGCAGGAGGTGTCCAAATGTTATTAATAGTTTCATAGCCTTCCCATATATTCTTCCAGACATACTTAGTTATTGTCTAAATTACTCTTTTATTGAAATAAAAACAAGCACGTTATGGGCTTACATGAAGTTGTGCTTTGAAAGACAGGCTAGTGATTCCTAGAGAGTCTGGCTGCGCACTCAAATGTTCTTACTTCACAAGGCACCATGACCACGGGTGTCTGAAGGCTTCCCTTTACCTGTGCTCTGCTATTGAACAAAAGGAATGATGGTGACCCAAAAATCACAGCCATATTTAGGGCCTGGTGCAGGTTCAGTGACGTTTAAGAACCAAGTACTTGGTCAAGTCCCCAGATATGACAGGCAACCATTTCAGTGATGGGATTCATCTCTTCTAATTTCACAGATCGGCAGTGGAGATGTCTACATCCCATCTATTGATAGAGGCTCCCTTTCTAGTCAAGGAGAAAAGTAAGCACTTGCAGAGCACAGTTCATCTGCTCTGTCTTAAATGAGGAAAAACAGTATGAAGAAGTGCCTCTTTTTCATCACAGACTTGCAAAGCAAGCCAAGCAGATGGAGACATGGGCACTGTTGATTTCTGCATTTGGCCAAACAACTCCCAGCTGTGGTATAAAAACTGAACTATAGGTTGGTGTCTTCAACCTTGTGTCCTGAAGCTATTCCATTCCCCTTGATCTTCCTAGAAGCCCTACATGATGACTTCAATATTTTCTCTTTTTTTCATCAGTATCTTGTCTGATGCTTTACTGGACTGAATTTCCATGCTTCTCTCACATTTAGGCAGCTAATATATCCAATTAATTTTCCTCCTCATGTCTTCTAACTGATGATTTCATAGAAGGACATTCTTGTTATTAGTCTCTCAATGGTTAGGTGATTTAGAAAAATCCCATCTCACATCTCTCCCTTTAAAAACTTGAACTTTGTTTCCCTGTCTATTCATACAGTTGTAGGCTCTATTAGGAGCCTGCAACACTATAAATCAGAGTTTACTGTGATGATGGAGAACTTTTTCGTTTATTTTTATAAAGTGGGTTATTCTCAGCTGGGACCTAGATGTTGGCCTCATTGATTTTTTTTTTCCCCACGTAGGCCACTAATGTAGCCCTGGAATGTACCATACTTGACTGGACAAAATCAAAGCTGCTGAACTTGCCTATATCCACTTTTGTGTATAGTTGTTATTAGGCTAAGACTGTCCGATGCACATGACAAAGATTCTTTCGATGTTGGTGGAGCAAAAGGAGGAAAATATCAGAATGTTTGGCCAAAAATATGATTAGAGGAAAAAATTTTTATAATGGAAATACTGATCCAAGCAGAAATCATTGATTTTTAAGGAAGAAAGAGCTATATAATCTTCATATGGTTGAAAGAAAGCACAACCAATTAGCCATTTTGATCCTTTCCAAAGAATTAATAGCTGATTCCCATTTCCTTCTTTAGGGCTATTGCTGATGAAATTGCATATTTAAAATCCAACCTATTAGTGTTTGCAAAAACTACCTTCCATTATGAAATAAATTAATCATTCATCTATGATGGTCATGAAAATCAGTGAAGTTCTTCGTCTCCTTCTTTCTTCCTTTCTTAATCCTTGGATTTTACCTATAGCCTGCATGCAAGTAATGCACATTAGTCAATTAATAGGCTGTTAAATGACAACAGTTCCGGGCAATTTAATTACTGTTGGTAAAATAAGAAATGAATTATTGCATGTCAGTAACTAATTTCAGCTCCTTTCCTTGGAACAAATCAACTTTGAATGTGATGGCTTATTTAGAAAAAAAAAGATTGCTTCCTTGCAAATGCAAATTGCTGAGTCATTTCTTGGAAAAAAACATAAATGCCTCTTCAAAACCTTCTTCCCTTTTCTTGTAGTGCCAGGCAAAGTTTATTTAAAAAGTATGTTACTGTTTCTGCAACTAAACATATTAAAAAATAGAGTACGATCATAAATAAATGTCTTGGGTTTGCGTGGCAAGGTTTTGGCAACAGGGGGGCTACAGGGTGGTTTCTGTGAGAAGCTTTCCCTATGTCCGGTAGAGCCAACGCCAGCCAGCTCCAAGACGGACCCACCACTGGCCAAAGCTGAGCCCGTCAGCTATGGTGGTAGCGCCTCTGGGATAACGTATTTAAGAAGGGGGAAAAAAAACCAAACCCTGCACAACGGCAATTACAGTGGGAGAGAGGAGTGAGAGTATGTGAAAGAAATAACTCTGCAGCCACCAAGGTCAGTGAAGAAGGAGGGGGACAAGGTGTTCCAGGCACCAGAGCAGAGATTCCCCCCGTGGTGAAGACCATGGTGAGGCAGGCTGTCCTCCTGCAGCCCATAGAGGACCCCACGCCAGAGCAGGTGATGCCTGAAGGAGGTTGTGACTCTGTGGGAACCCTGTGCTGGAGCAGGCTCCTGGCAGGACCTGTGGCCCTGTGGAGAGAGAAGCCCACGCTGGGGCAGGTTTGCTGGCAGGACCTGTGACCCTGTGGGAGACCCACGCTAGAGCAGTCTGTTCCTGAAGGACTGCACCCTGTGGAAGGGACCTACACTGGAGCAGTTCGTGAAGAACTGCAGGCTGTGGGAAGGACTCATGTCAGAGAATGTCATAGCAGGCTGTGTCCCGCAGGAGGGACCCCAGGCTGGAGAGGGGAAGGGTGTGGGGAGTCCTCCCTCTGAGGAGGAAGGAGCAGCAGAGACAAAGTGTGATGAACTGACCACAACCCCCATTCCCCGTCCCCCTGCGGTGCTGAGGGGGAGGACGTAGAGAAAATTGGAAGTGAAGTCAAGCCTGGGAAGGAGGGAGGGGTGGGGAGAAGATGTTTTAAGATTTGATTTTATTTCTCATTATCCTACTCTGATTTGATTTGTAATAAATTAAACTAATTTCCCCAAGTTGAGTCTGTTTTCCCCGTGAGGATAATTGGTGAGTAATCTGTCCCTGTCCTTATCTTGACCCGCGAGCCTTTCACTGTATTTTCTCTCTCCTGTTCAGTTGAGGAGGGAAGTGATGGAGCAGCTTTGGTGGACACCTGGCATCCAGCCAGGGTCAACCCACCACAATAAACAAAAAGCATATGCAACCCAGAATGCTCTTCCCTCTACTTCAGCCACTGTATATGTTTATGTAATAAATATATTAAAACAAATAATCTTTAACCATCATACAATGGGACCCTGAGCAACAACAATTTGAGCAAATTAAACAGGAGATAGTTCATGCTGTAACCTTTGGGCCAGTCCAGGTAGGACAACAGGTGAAAAATGTGCTCTGCATCACAGCTGGGCAGAATGGTCCTACCTGGAGCTTCTGGCAGAGTTGGTACAGAGTTGGGGATACAGAGGATCCAAGGCTGGTTATACTCCAACTGAGAAAGAGATATTGACAGCATATGAAGGGATTCAAGCTGCTTTGGAAGTGGTTGGTTCTGAAGCACAGCTCCTTCTGGCACCTTGACTGCTGGTGCTGGGCTGGATGTTCAAAGGGAGGATCCACTCTACATATCATGCAACTGATGCTATGTGGAGTAAGTGGGTTTCACTGATCATCCAGTGGGCTCAAATAGGAAACCCCAGTCGCCCAGGAATCTTGGAAGTGACCACAGACTGGCCAGAAGGCAAAGATTTTGGATTATCAACAGAGGAGGTGGTGATGTGTGCTGAAGAGGCCCCACTGTATAATAAACTACCAGAAAACGAGAAGCAATATGCCCTGTTCACTGATGGGTCCTATCATCTTGTGGAAAAGCATCAGAGGAGGAAGGCTGCTGAATGTAGTCCTGTATGACAAGTTGCAGAAACTGCTGAAGGAGAAGGTGAGTCAAGTCAAGTTTGCAGAGGTGAAAGCCATCCAGTTGGCTTTAGAGATTGCTGAGTGAGAAAAATCGCCAGCATTTTATCTCTATACTGACTCATGGATAGTGGCAAATGCCCCATGGAGGTGGTTGCAGGAATGGAAGCCGAACAACTGGCAGAGCAGAGGCAAACCCATCTGGGCTGCCGCATCTTGATAAGGTATTGCTGCCTGGGTCAAGAACCTGGTTGTAAAAGTACATCATGTAGATGCTCATGTATGCAAGAGTTGGACCACTGAAGAACATCAAAAAAACCAGCACGTGGATCAGGCTGCTAAGATTGAAGTGGCTGAGGTGGAGCTGGACTGGCAGCATAAGGGTGAATTATTTATAGCTCAGTGGGCCCAGGACACCTCAGGCCATCAAGGAAGAGATGAAATATACAGATGGACTTGCAATTGAGGGGTGGACTTGACCACGGACGCTATTGCACAGGTTATCCATGAATGCGAAACATGTGTTGCAATCAAGCAAGCCAAGCGGTTAAAGCCTATGTGGTATGGAGGACAATGGCTGAAATACAAATATGGGGAGGCTTGGCAGACTGATTATATTCCACTCCCACAAACCCACCAAGGCAAGCACCATGTGCTAAAAATGGTGGAAGCAACCACCAGGTGGCTGGAAACATATCCTGTGCCCCATGCCACCACACAGAACACTATCCTGGGCCCTGAAAAGCAAGTCCTCTGGTGACATGGTGCCCCAGAAACAACTGAGTCAGACAATAGGACTCATTTCCAAAATAACCTCATAGACACCTGGGCCAAAGAGCACAGCACTGAGTGGATGTATCACATCCCCTAATATGCACCAGCCTCTGGAAAAATTGAATGACACAATGGGCTGTTAAACACTACATTGACAGCAATGGCGGGTGGGATGTTCAAATATTGGGAAACACATTTAGCAAAAGCCACCTGGTTAGTCACACTAGGGGATCTCCCAATCCAGCTGGCCCTGCTCAGTCAAAACTCTTATGTACTATAGAAGGGGATAAAGTCCCTTCAGTGCATGTGAAAAACATGCTGGGGAAAACAGTCTGAGTTATTCCTGCCTTGAGCAAAAGTAAACCCATCTTTGGGATTGCTTTTGCTCAAGGACCTGGGTGCACTTGGCAGGTGATGCAGGAGGATGGGGAAGTCCAATGTGTACCTCTAGGGGATTTGATTTTGGGTGAGAATAGACAATGAATTAAATTGTATGCTATTAATGGCTATATAATACTGTATGTGTGTAATCACTTCTATGGTGGCATTATGCCATATCAACAACATTACAGTAAGAATCACCTAGATTATTGGAGAATGAACTTTGGTGAAACTGAGCAAAGTGCAGTGATGATAGAACTGACAAGTGCAGCAATAATGGAACCAAAACTGGCTTTAGCATGCAACCATCCAACACCACACACCATGTCTGTTATGACAGATGGAACTCAAAGTCATGGACTAAATGAACTCAGTGGGTGTTTTAGAGGGATGGTCCATAGACTAAGAGAATGATATTTGTACGTTTGCATCAAAAGACAGGAAAAGTGGTGGTGATTAATTGGAATGTATTAGAAAGTATAGGACCTGGGCATGATGTAGATGGTATTGAATAGGTGTGGATACTGTCCTAGTTTTGGCTGGGATAATTTTCTTCCTAGTAGCTGGTATAGTGCTGTGTTTTGGGTTTAGTATGACAATAATGTTAAAACACTGATGTTTTATTTGTTGCTAAGTAGTGCTTACACTAAGTCAAGGACTTTTCAGCTTTCCCGTGCTCTGCCAGGTGCACAGGAAGCTGGGAGGGGGCACAACCAGGACAGCTGACCCAAACTGACCAAAGGGGTATCCCATAGCATATGATGTCATGCTCAGTATATAAGCAGGGGGGAGTTAGCTGGTGGGGAGTGACCACTGCTCCGGGCCTGGCTGGGATCAGTCAGCAGGTGGTGAGCCAATTGCATCGTGCATCAGTTGCTTTGTATATTCTGTTATTATTATCATACTTTATTTAAATTATTAAACTGTTCTTATCTCAACCTGTGAGTTTTCTCACTTTTACTCTTCCAATTCTCTCCCTCATCCCAATAGGGGAGTGGAGTGAGCAAGCGGCTGTGTAGTGCTTAGTTCCTGGCTGGGGTTAAACCACAACATTCTGTAGTAAAATGGACTTATTTGCTGTAGGTGATGATATTAAAAGGTGGTTTGTGCAAGAGATAGCAATGGCATTTTCTTAATTGTACATTAGTTTTCTTTTTTGAAGTTTCAAGAAATCATTTAGTATGGATAATAATGACTAGCAGAACAATTTATAATCCTAGATATTATCAACTCCATACAATACAAAGACATGACCAGAACATGTTATTATGTGCTGGTCTCAAAAGACATCAGCATCACTTACAACCTGTTCTGGCAGACCCTATTTAGGAAAATCTCAAATTGATTTCAGCATTTAATACCAGAAGGAAGGCACTCTGCAGCACCCCAGCGGCTCTACCTCCCTGGTGCATTTTCTTCACACTTCTGGAGTGAGTTGGCTCCACCACAACTGTATGACTAGAGGACACCTTTCTCAGAAAGTTTCTTTCGCTGCTGTCTGACACTTTTTACAGGAAAGTAAATAATCGTTAATGCAAAGACCTCTGAGAAATTTTGTTTATCTATCCTCACATATGTGTGGACTGTTGAACAAATTACTAATAAGTTCTTGAATGAATGTCTAGAAGGAAAGGAAGAAAAATCACTGGAAATGCTTTTTTATCTCCACAGCCCATTTTATTCCTTCTTACTGCAGGGACTTTGTGTTTGACTAAGGGCTCCTCACCGAAAATAAGGATTGCACAAGATGGGTTTCATACGAGCATTAGTCAATACAGATTGACAAAAATTAAAATTAAAAAATATAAATGTGGCACCACCAGGCACCTTTGATTTTGCAAAATTTTCCAAAAAAATACACTTCAATAAACAGAAGATGCACTGGTTTCTTGAAAGTTTGAGAAGAGTTACGTGATAATCAAACTGCAGCAGTTCTTAAAGAGTCCAGCCAAGTAAGTGACTAAAAAAGAAACCAGCTCTATATAAAAGTTTAAAAATTATAAAAATAAGCCAGTCCAAAGATCTCAAACAAAGCAGTTTTCACTTGAAAATCACCTGCGCAAGAGAGCTGCTTAAATTCAGTTATAAATTAAAAGCTGTGAACAAACTAAAGCAAATTTAAAAAAAACCCTACCCTCATATCGTCCAGGAAAAGTTCAACTTTCACATTTACAAAATTTTTCAATTATTCTCAGATATCATAGACCCCAGTTGTGTCCAGAATACTTACCGCATTCATCTCTATGTGCTAAAACCCAGTGTATATTATGGCATCCAAACCACCACTTTTGTCCAGCCTCAATACCTACAAAATATTAGCAGAGGGATTAGCTAAGAACCCCACTTTCATCCTCCCTATCAAGCACTGTTTCCTTGCTGTATAATATCTATGAATCCTTTAGTTATGAAATTGAATTTGACTCCCAAATGGAGCAACCCAGATTTGAGCACTAACACAGATCACGAAATGAATGACCAGTGGAGTAAGAACATCAGACAGATTTCCCAACTGGTCAAGGATGACGTCCTTGCCTCTTCTCTGTGCCCTCTGCTGGAAAGACAGTTCTTACAACTGAAACCTTTGCGAATATGCCATCTTGTGACACTAGCCGCTGGACTGGCAGAAGTCCCAGAATGACTGGAAACTTGAGAAATTCTAGTTACACCAGGATGGAAAAGAATCTCTACACCTTACTCAGGTGAAAACACTGGAGGCTATTCTGAGAAGGTCAGACCTAATCCCCCTTTTCACTGCCCATCTCCCAGACCCTAGGCTCTTCTTTTCCCTATTACATATGTCTCCGAATTTTATTACTGTAGCAACCACCGATTGTAGACTATCTATGAAGCACTTGCCTTGTCCTGCAAATCTGATGGACTATGAAATGGAAAAACTGCTGCTTTGCATGACAAATCATGTCATACTCAAACTCAGGAAACACTGTTTCTGCTTTTGTGCTTATTTTACTGTACTCTTTGGTGCCATACTGTCCTATACTATTTCACTGACACTCTTTTAAGTGAAAGTGAATACAAATTAAGTGCCCAGAATGAACTAAATGCATGGTTACCAGTAATTACTGTTCATATATGATGGATATCAATAGCAGCTTTTACTGCAGATAAAGTCCAAGCAAGCTCTCTGAAAATACATACTAAAATTGTGAGGTGATCTAAAGACTCCCCCGAAACAGTAGTTTCCTAGAATAGCCTCAACAATCATCTGCAGTATAATAGTGCCAACAGCTTAATAATTAGGAACATTTCTGTGTACAGAATGACTTCACTAATAAAAGAGCCCACATTTCCTCTCTGTAATTTCTTGATAGTTCATTCCTTGATGTAACGATCCACCGGTTGTTCTCTAGATATAGGTATAAGACAGAGAAGAAATACCTCCTTTGGACAAGAGCTGCTGTACTTATCTTCCTGGCTTTGTGGGCATAAATAGTTCTGGTTTAGAGGCACAGTACAGCTAAATAAATTTGATATGTTAGGACTCATCAGTCTTAAGGCGAGGTGCATATTTAACAAGTCAGCTCCAGAAACACCAATGCTGTTGTGCAAACACAGTGACTGTGTGATGCACGCAGTTAGCCCAGCACAAGGCTGTTCTGCAGAGGGTTCATGCACATTAGCTATACCTAGCCTACTACGGTCATGTCCAAGATATATACATAAACACCAGCACAGACAGAATCATCCTGCCTGCTAGAGCAGACTGCTTGAAAATCCATCAAACCTACGGAGTCCTGAAATTCTGCTGAGACCACCAGCTTCAACTAGACCATTTTGACTTCTCCAGCCTAGGCCTAGATTGATCCCAGGTCCAGGCAAAAGAAATCTGTGGCCTATTGCTTAAAGCCCATGCAATTCATCAACTATACAAATGCATTTGCAGGCAACAGACCCTCCACCATCACAATACAGAAGTATTAGCGTGTCATCATGGTGAACACCTAGCTAAAGGTACTGGTTTTGCTCTTTGCCAGTTATTCGGATCACTGTTCATTATTGACAGAAAAAGCAAAAAGAACGTTTCGATGTTTCTGGCAAAGACTAATGGAATTTGCAAACTTGCTCCAATATGTAGAACTCTTGAAAGTTCACATATTCCTTTGGAAGCAGAAGAAAAGAAATCCATCTCTCCTCCATCCTATCTATATTTATGTCATGTCTAATGCAATTACTCCGGACATAAACATTCCTCATTAATCCCCAACAACTCCAAGAGTTGGAGCCCCATTTATGAGCATATGCTTTGCCAGAGATAACCTTACTGCATTTATTTCCTCTGACAGCTGCACAGACAGACACCAGGAAGGAAATTATGATACCTTCCTGGTATGATCTGAACAGTTTCCCCCTTTAGCCCTTCCATAAAGAAGCAAGAGCTTCTTTAAGGAGGTTTTGCTAATGAGCTGGATGATACCCTTCAACCCAGAAAGAAGAGTTCAGCCGCCCTGGAGTATAGTTACATCCCTGTGTCTTGGGAATACACTTCCAGTTGCATAGCACATTGTCTTGGTTTGTACGTCTCTATATATTTACACATCAAATGCTAACAGAAGCAATAAAAAAGGAGCAGAGAGGTAATGACAGGAAAACTATGGTCAGACATAGAGTTTGTACCACAACTCATCATATACTCATTAAAAACTACTTAGTAATAAATAAGAACATCCACAGGCATCCACAAAGCTGAGGAGCAATCTAGAGAACAGAAGCAAGACTTGTATGAACTATTCCAAAAGGATATTTCAGAGAGGTTCTTCTCATAGGCACTGTCTGCTACCTTTCGTCTTCTCTCACAAAATGCCTTATAATAGAAAGGACAGGGACAAACACCTCCTCAGGGCACAGACATCATGTGCTATTTCAGGTGATAGGATGCAGGATTTCACAGGGGTATTAGCAAGCACAATTACCATCCTAGAAGGGACTTTGCACACAAAAGGCAAGCCATGGAATTTTAGGAAGTACCTGATTATCACTGTTCTTTGAAAATTCAGCTAAGCACCCTCAAGCATACCTAGATGCCCCTCTTCTGACACCTGCCCTGTCATCCTTTTCTAGTTAGCAATAGTCATAAGGAATTATTAAATCAGAATGCTTCTAATATCAGACTGTTAAAAAAAAGTCTATCAGGCATTTTATAATGCAAATATGTCTTTTCAGGACTTGCAGAGTGAATGAATCCAGGAGTTATTGTCCCTTCGTCCTTTGACCTGTCATATTCCAAAGCCTCTGGCACATCTACCATTATCGGTATGTATTAGCTATTAAAGTAGCAGACTTCAGAACTGCTTTTCAAGGAAACTCACATTCAGTCCCCCACTTGTAATAGAGATTTACAATTTAGTTATCTATTGTGAATAATTAGTCTTCTAGAAATTGCTTTGGTAACATTTAATGTGACATGGGTTCTCTGCTCTGCTCTCATTCCATATTTCAACCTTTTATATTGTAGCTCCCTTTTGACAAACCCTATTAACCAAACCTTCCAGGCCTTACTGAAAATGTCAGGCTATAGAAAACAGATAAGAATTGTCATTCTGCAGTGCCAGCAGAGGCCTGCTGACTTGAATCTGGCAATGCTTTACTAAAGCTATAACTCACAGGGCAAGAGAAGCAACAGCATCAATTGCTAGGGCAATGGAAAAGTGAACATGGCAAGATGTTTTACAGTTGTGTTCTGTAGTTAGCCACTATCTTCCTTTCTCTGAAAACCTACTGAAATTACAATCTTCAAAAACAAGACAATGATGAATTGGGTAAGATTAAAGAAGTGTCTGGGCTGCAATGCAATGACCAGTGCAGCACCCAGCATTTCAAAACACATTTGATTGCAGAATCACTTGCTAGACCAGCAATTTTGAGAAGCACATCTAACTTCCAGTGGCCTTATATTTGGAAGTGCTTTTAATTTTATCAGTAACCATGGTGAAGTAGGGAATGTGGGTGCATTTAGCGTACATCATCACATTTCAATACTTTGACCGAACACTTAAATTTTATGAGACTTTTTTTGGTGTAATTTGAAAATTTATGGTCCTCTTAGGAAAGAAAAAAATGCATTTTCTACCTGCAGATGAAGAATCAGAATTTAGCATTTATGCCATTTGCATCAGCTGCTTCACACCATTCTGCTCACAAGACCAGGTCTTTGAGACAGAACTCCTGGGATAATTTATTGCCTATGAGGATGTCCCACCCTGGGATCCTGAACAGCAGAGGCCTCTGGTTTTGACTTCCCAAGTTTAGGCATTTCAAAAAGGCAGACAGCTAGTGTGTTAACTCATCACAGCAGTATTCAAAACATCTTGCAGGGAGACCCTGTTACGTCTAAACACACACCATGGCCAATAGGCAGACAGACCCCTGTGTATTCAAAACCATGGATGTTGGTTTAAGTCTCTTACTCTAACCCCCATGCATTTTACTTCCCTAATATGCTTTGGTAAATCTTAGGTATCCAGCTGCTTCATTAGACACCCAAAATAGGCATTAGGAACAAATGCCAAATGATGCAGACAATCACCATCACCTGCTTTGCCTGTGCTGGAAAGCCAAGCTGGCTCCCACCTCTGAGAGGAAGGACAGAAGACAGAAACTATTGCTGGGGGGAACCTGCAGTCACTAACAACTTTGCCTTCCCCTCAGCAGCATAAACAGCAATCTGGAGCAGCAGGACTTTCACTTCACCTTTGTGCCCCTGCTCGGACTCCTGTGGAAAGTGCTGCCCATCCTTGGGGCAGCAGGCAGCAGTTGTTACCACTGTTGAAATGGCTCCTTGCACTTCAGCTCCCATGACCTCCTCATTTCTACCTGAAGAAGTCCTCTAAACAAGCTGCCATTGAACAGGACATACAATTTTAGGCCATATAATTTTCAGGACATTAAGAGCCTGGGCTTAGGTCTTAGTTACCTTTACTTGCCCTGAGGAGCAATCACAGTGTGTCTGGGAAGCAGACCTAAAATAAGCGAGAAGGCTTTTCCTCCTACAAAGAGCTCCTTGCTAATAGCTGGGTACATTAAGTCCATCTAATGAAGTCAGAAGCCTCACATTTAAATGTTACTGTGAATAAGTCACCTCTTTTAAAACGTGGTCCAAAAGCAAGATTATATAGCAATTGCCATAAAAGTTGTTGCTCGCACCACTACAGTCATATCAGCTTGTGACCTGATGAGATAGGAGAAATCATCAAATTCAAAAGTCCTTATCTTTCCTAAAAGGTAATGTCAGCAGCTGCACTCACCAATAAGGCCTGCCACCTATTGCTTGTGTGATGGTAAATGATTATAGGCAGACAAATCTGCTGCTTTGTTTTAATCAGTTACTTAATCAGCTTGCTTGGAATGAACTTGTTTGGCTCAACAGACTGAGCGACAAAACATGTCAAAGTGGAGGGTGTAATAAAAATGTACTGATAAATCATGGAAAAGTGATAGCATCATTCTTTTTATTTACCCTTTTGTTTCTATCAGAGCAAGTTAACCTCAGCTCCTTTCATTCATCTTTTGTTGTTATAGCTGGGAAATTTAGTATTTAGCTCAAGATGTTTCGCATGATGAATTATTAAAAATCTTTAACTGTTAGACAACCTTCTAGAGGTATAAGAATTTTTTTAAAAAAAATTATCCCTCGTTTTGCTGTGAGGGGAGACAGCTAATGAAAAATGGTCCAGAATTATTGTGAAACAATTGTCTGTAGTGTAATCAAGTCTGCTTCTGCCCTCCAACTACTCCAAGATATAATGATACATGTATCATTAAGCAGCTGCTATGGATGCCTGAGGAAACTGGTAGAAATTTGTACCTATTGTTTTTCTTTCTCCACTTCAATCTGCTCTGTTACACTCTTTCCATCCACTTCCCACTGCACTTTTTAAATGCTTGTAGATAGAGTTTTATATATACTTTTGGTTGGATTCTACCACTGGCTACACTGGTGTAACCCTTCACCTGAAGGCATGTCTGCTGTCCCTGGGAAAGAAGGATTTTGATGTTCCTGGACTAAGTGGCTGCTTAATTATGGAATCTTTCAAGTAAGATCTTTTAGGGTTGTGATTTTTAACACAGCAAATAGAGGGCAAGGGAGAGTGTGTGACTAATGTTTAATTAGAAGAGCTTTTTAATTAAACAATTGTTTGTTTAATGGTTGCTAAGTGCTGTGTAATACTAAAGGCTATAATTAGGTGTGTGGGATTCTGTCCCCAGCCCTACGCACTTAGTTAACAAGTTATCCTATACAAGGCGCAAGGCGTGCTTTTTGCAACAGGCTTTTAGGAGGAGCCAAAAGCACTCTTAGAAGTAATATTTTCCCCACTGGTCTATTCAGTACAGAGTACATTCTGAGGACTTTAAATAGGAAAAATATTTAACAGCAAGCTGTAATTATGCCAATGAAAAAGTCATCTTGGTCTATGTCCATTTTTATTCCTGTTCAAACAAGAGGCCATAACACAAGATGTAGGGAGAAGCAAAATACTAGGAGTACTTACTGAAAGAGGGAAGATGGAAAAGAAGCATTTGCCTGAGCTCTTTAACAAAATAATTCAAATCTGGTTTTAAATTTTATTTTATTTTTATGAAATGAATGATCTCAGTCTCCAGGGTGCCTGCCAACAGAAATTTATGCATATGTTGCATATGTTGTAGAATGATATCCTCCATTTTAGTCATCAACAAAGACATGCCAGCACATAGGTATTAAAGAAGGTGGACACTGATGAGTGGGTGTCATGGAAATCACTACTGAGGGACCTCTTTAATTTGTAGAGGTTTATTTGTACATGGCAGAAATCCACGACAGCCTGATTTTCCTAAGAGAAAAACAAAAAAGCTAGGCAGCTCTCAACTAAATTTCTGTGTGCTGGCAAAGAGGGGGTAACAGGGTAAAGCTGCATGAAATTTTCCTGCTGAAACCTGAAGTAATGCTAGATCAAATCCAAACCAGCCTGCAAGAATCAGAGAAGCTCTGGAATAATTTCAGCCAAGGAGATTTCTCCTGGATTTTGACTTTGTTTAAGGGTGCACAGGGCATCATGCCTCCTATCCCATACCCAGTGGCCAGACACCTGATCAAGAGATTCAGTGATTGCAGGATTTCCCGAGCAATCAGCTTTACTCTAAATCTGCTACCATTAATTCAGTGATGGAAAACTTCCATAAAATTCCAGCTCAGAGGATCTATTTCTGTTTGCGTAAAACAAAGAAAAACCTAGATCTTTCCACATCTAAAAAGACTAAGATTCAGTAAATAAAAGTCATCAAAAGCATCCAGAAAATGTGGACAGGTCTGTGGCAGCAAAAAACCTTGCACTAGCCATACCACAACAGAAGCCAGATCTATTCTTATAGGAATGCTTTATTTCAGCTTTGAAAATACCTTTTTGCCAACTGGATGTTGGCAAAAAATATCTTCCAAAACGTAATTAATTAAAAAAACCAGTAGCAATCTGTAAAACATCAATAATGTGCAAGTCTTATTGTGCTCTTGTATTATTTTCATGAATTAGTAAAAGAAAAGGAAAAAAATGCCTATTTTTAAAATTATTATTGATTTTGCTTGTCCATATCACTTCAACTTTGACCCATGAGATTTGTCTCTTCTGTTAGATCAATATAAAGCATTGGACCTTATAGGATATAATTTTTCTATGACATGGTATAGATTCATATTTTGGTCAGAACTTTCCCTTTGCAGCCAGGTAGTACTGATTTGGAAAGCACTCATAATAACAAAAAAAACCAAAACAAACATACTTAAGACTAGCAAATTAACAATAAATGCACTTCTTATTGGTTGGGAAAGGGGAGAAGACACTGTGGCTCTCTGTTCTGTGTAAATTAGCAATTTACATCCTGCTGTAAGATTTCTGACAGATAAGAAGCTCCCCTAACCCAGAAAGCACATCTCTTCAACAAGGTCATCTACAAATCAGCTGAGGAAATGATGTAGGATTAGATGGTCACCTTCCCTCTAAATAGAAAATAGGAGAAACAGAGGGACCCATAAGTCTAACCCATCACAGGGATGATCTTCAAACAGCAAAGCATCACACAACACACCACATGCTTACAGTCTATCCCTCGCCCAGTCCCTGAACTTTGAAGCACTTCTTGGTGCCAATTCCCTATCAGATTCTCAGAACAGAGATGTTTACTGCCCGGCCTTCACAATAAGCACAGAACAGTTACAAGTCAGCCTCGGAACCAAAAGTGGGAGAAACCAAAAGATCACAGGCCCCTTCCTACTGCCCAGGCTGACCTTCTAGCATGGAGAAGCCTCTAAGCAGCACAACTCTTCTGTTTATGAATTCTCTACTTATTTTGAGAATTCTTTGGTAAACAACACTGAAGTGATGACAGGAAGCTTTTAAACATCTTGCCCCTCAAACAGAAATCAAAGAGATCTCCTCCCAAACAAATTATTTTCTTCTTTTAAGAATGGTTGCACAAGAATTTCAGTCTGACTTATATAAGGAATCAGGGGGGTTTTTTTACTTTCCAAATAATCAATAAAAGTTGTGGGAAGCATAACCTGGGACTGCATATTAATCTTGCAATCAGCCTTCCTTGCTAGTTTCCAACAGGACCTATTCATCTTGCTGAGTTTATAGGAGAGATTTGTTTCATCTGTACGCTCCATGCACAACTAAATATAAAACCGACCTCTGTTTAACAAAGTGGATAGCAGCATGAGGCCCTTTCTGATAGCCTGGAACCTGGTAAAAGCATTGCAAATGGGGAGAAGCTTTTAGCCTGGGAAAGCAACTCGTTCATGGCACAAGCCACCCTGGTGAGCAGACTGGTTTTGAAAAGAGACACTGTTGGTTTATTCTCTGAGCAACTCCACAGATATCCTCTGGATCTTCTATGGTTTAAGATATTTTTATGAAAGCATGGTAACACAAGAGCCTAAAAGCAGCTGGACAGAGTCAGACCACAGGTCTGTTTAGCCCAGCATTCTGTACCTGACAATGGCCAAGAGTGGATGCTGAGGGAAGTGTGTAATAGGAAAAGCTGTATATAAAGGTATTTCCCCAAATGCTCACCCAGCTTTTATCAATTTGCAATTCATCAGGTTTCTGTGCCTGCCATAATCATCATGCTTTTTATCTATAAACTTGCCAGTTCTTGAACCCGTGCTAACATTAGCATTTGCAGCACCCTGCAACAGGCAGTTTCAGTGCATTGCTGTGTCTTTTGTGAAGAAACACTGCTTTTTGGTTGTTTCTGAACCAACCATTCTAGCTTTATCGTCCACGAGTTAGGCAGATCTGTATTCACCTACATCTCTCCCCACTCCCTTCTTCATCCTGGGCTGAAGCATCCTGGCTTACCTCGGAGTTCCTCTGGCTAAAGCTGCTCCATACCCTTGTCGCCATCGCCTAACTCTTTAGATGCCAGGAGAGAAATGGCATATGACACCGAATACACCAGTTCTGCAGAAGCCTGGGATGATAAGGAGCCCACACCCGATCGAGCTGAAGGATGAGGAGAGTTTCAGTGCCTCTGTCCAGGTCTCCGAGAAGATGACCTGCAAGGGCAGTCCCATGGTTTTCCCTTGGTTCAGTCTGGCTGTGATACAGATCATCAGCAAGAAAAAAAGACAGACCCACAGTTACAGCCCCCAAATGCTACCCATCCCTTGTTCAACAGGGTTAAGAGCACTGCAATACCTGCTTGTACTGTAACTCTCACCAGTCAGCAGCACTGTGAAAGATTCAGACGATACTGTGCACATCCAGTTTCACTCGAGCTGCCCTCCTTCTCACTGGATATTTGAGTAGTGACTACCACAGAGCAACTCTGAACTTAGTGGGTACCTTGGTCGCTACTGTACCACAGTGATAACACCATGGCTTTTATCAGTAAAGCCAGCCATGAGAGAAACTGTGAAGGCCTCAGAGGTTTCCATCTGGAAATTTAATTTCTAAGAAGGACTCTGAAAGGGTTGTCAGGCATTGGAACAGGCTGCCCAGGAAGGTGGTGGAGTGTCCATCCCTGGAGGTATTTAAAAGAAGGGTAGATGTAGGGCTTGAGGATATGGTTTAGTGGTGGATTCAGCAGTGCTAGGTTAGCGGTTGGACTCGATGATCTTAAGGGTCTTTTCCAACCTTAACGATTCTATGATTCTATGACTCAGCACCTTCATTGCTCAGTCAGGCACAAAATTCAAACAGAACTGCAGAAGATATCAGTGGCAAAGGTGCTGCAGGTGTCACTGGACTGGAGTGAGGTTCAGGAAAGGTGAGACTCAAAAGGTCCAGCTTGCTTTTTCCGCTTGATGCCCATGAACTGCTGCAAGGAGAAGATCATGACATGGTATCAGTACTCCACAGTTGAAAAAAAAGACACATTTTGTGCAGTGCCATTTTTTTTGCAGAATACAGAATACAAATCAAGGAGCTTTTAGGGATCTGTGAAGCTTGTGGTTTGTACTAATGTTATGGAACATGCAATTAAACAGAATTAATGAAGAATGGCATTGATCATATTAGGGCATTTTCTGAGCACAGCTTGAGAAACAGATTTTCTACCTCTTCATTATCAAATGCATACCAGTGTAACATCACTTCAAGTGGTGACAGGAGAAGTAGGGAAGACATCTGGGTCATTTTTTTCATAGACATTTACCTATGTAGTCTTGCTAAGGTCTGACGCTTAGAAACAAAAGTTAAATCAGTCTTAATACTGGAGGTAAAATTACAGACTAGAGAAAGGGAACAGGTATATATTTCAATTCAATGAGCCACAAAAAACATGCACATGGAAAAAGAAAAACTTAGAAAGTAAAATCCTCTTTTTAATAAAGTTCCAAGATAAATTATCTAAATTTGGGGGGAATCAAAGAGCAGTAATTGTAATTCCTTACTTTTTCCTTCTGACTTCAAAGGAAAGACCTGATTTCTTACGCACAACGTTAAAGGAGCATTTTATCAAAGAACAGCTATACGTATCCCACAGAACAGAGAAATTAAATGTCTTTTCTCCCATACATTTTAGCAATACATAATACTCTCCATAAGCTCTTCCAAACACTAAACAGAGCTACTATTGACCATCCAAAGTTTTCTGGTTTCTACTGTTTTCTAACAGATACATTTCAGCAAAGAGGAAAGAATATGTCTCCATGGTCTGCATAATTAGCACTAACATTCTCAGGGTGCTTCCAGGCCTCCTTGGGAAGTGAAAAAAAACCCCAGTAATATTCACTTCATATATCATCAAGAATCACTGATGCATAGTAATATGTAACAATACTGAAATCTGACTGCAGAGCACAGTAATATTGACTATCAGTGCTATACCGGTATAACAATTACAAAAGTAATTAGTATGTCATCTTCTTTTCTGACAGCCAACTAATCAAATAACAGAAGCAGAACATAACAAAAATAGAGAGGAATGCAAATAGTTTTAAATAGCTTTTTCTAGCTATTGGTGATACACGTTGGCTGGTATTTTTCTTCAGCATCACTGATGAAAACCACAGAAGTGTAAGAACATTCAGGAGCCTAAACAAGAGGCTTTATTTTCAGACCTGCCATATAGTCTGAGTCAGGTCCCAGTAGCAAGGTCTGTTCCAGGTAGTATGTGTTTGCACCTAAAAAGTACCACAGTAGCAGCAAGGTCTGAAAGGTGCGAAAGGTCAGAAAGGTGCGACTCATGTCAGGAGACGGAACTACACCTCCTGAGGTATAAAGCAGTCATTTTCTGTAGAAAAGATTGTGCAGGGTGCTGAGCATTTGGTGCAAATTCTCCCAATGCTTGCTGGTGTCGTGAGGCACTGCAATCGAAACACAGCCCCAGAGAAGCCAGTGGCAAAGCTCTAATTTACTTCAACAAAACACCACCCTCTATATTTGCAGGCAAAACCCCAAGTTGCTTCTATCATTTCTATAAATTGAGTGCTTGGGAAAGGATGCACCAACAGTGCGCGAGCCATTGCCATCTGATGCCACAGCTCTGGTTCTCAAGCCAGCCCTGGCAGATGTCCCCCAGACAGAAGGAGAGGAGCCTAACAGATTAAATAAGCAGTGATTTAATGTGGGCTACTCCTGCGCTGTGAGGAGACTCTCACAGCTCCTTCCTGGAGATGGCTGCTGAGATGCCACGGACGCCAGAGTAGCTGACTGTGCTTTGCTGCAACTACCACAGGACTTTTTGGGGGGACTTCCAGATGTGCAGTCCCCATGCAGTCTCAGTAACATAATTAGAGCTGGGATTTATTTAGCGCTATTCAACATGTTTTCAGCAGGGCTGATTATGTGCTGTTCCCTTAGGATTCCAGTTATAATTTGGAGCTTCCTCAGAGCTGCAGGGATTTGAAGGGGGGGGGACTTAAATAGCATTACATTTGTATTGCTGAGGTATTCCCTTTCGGGCCAGAGGTAGCTTAGCCTCCTACCATGCCCACAAGATTTTCTTCCTGTCAGCACATCTACAGTTGATAATTTGAAGCATTTTCCAGGGAGCTGGATGGAGTTATGTCTCCCAACAGTTGTTATTCAAACACGTTACGGATATTTGGGCATTTTGGCAGAGAGTGGTTTGATGTAATTAGGATCAGTTTCTGGTTATGGCCATGCCAGACCAGAGGCAGAGGGCACTTCTCAGAGTGGGAAGAGGAAAAGCCAAAGGCAACGATTAAAACAGATTATTATACACTTTTGAGCTAACATGTGGAATCAATAGCAAAACATTAGCAGCTGTGCTCAGCTGTAGAAAAGCCTGCAGTCTTACTGTAACCAATAAAAATAAATTATGGACTGAAAGGGAGGATGGAAAAAATGGTGGGGAAACCAGAGTAGCATTCAAAGAAAAAATGTAATATAAACATTGAAAATCATTTCTAACCTGAAACAGTGGGTTTGTTTGGTTTGTTGTCTGTTTGTTTGTTTTTACATTACATTCACAAGTAGAAAGCATGCCTTAATTATCAGGCTCCATGATAAGCAGTGCAATAATGGTAACATCCCACAAGCTCTGAAGGTGAAAACAGAGAAAGTGATAATCAAGTTGGCAAATGTTAGATGTTGCACTGTGTTTTCCTAATAAAGTGAAATGAGCCCTTATCCTGACTTTTAGCTTGGCAGAAATATGAGAAAGGAAAATCTTAGACCTGAGAAGTTTGCTTGGTGTAAAAGCACTGCACTGTGAGCGGGCCGATAAACAGAAGGCATCTGGCCACCCAGAAAGAAGGTAAGGATCTACCTTGTTGGTCACAAGCGGAAAAACAAGGATATAATATTTTTTGCTAAGGTACAGCACATGACTCAAGGTTAAGAACCAAGTGCAAGCTTTAGCCCCAAAATTCGATACTTGTAGTAATACAATACTAAATGCTAATGCACGTGATTTGTGCAGACAGTAAAGTTTGGTCAGGGTAGTGTATTAACCACTAGGGTTAAGAAATGCTCGGAAAACAAATCTATTCATACATACTATAATATGAAAAAGGTGTGATTCTTCTGTGATACTTACTACATTTCTGCCTCCTATTTAGGCATGTTACCCTACCGAGGTAAAAAAGGATTAACAGATTTAAGCTTTGAAAAAAAATGTTGTGATTTTAATAAAAAAAAGAGAAAGCTAATTCTGCATCTTAATTTCTACTTAAATAAACATGTGACTTTCAGTGGTAATTTCAGCATGACTGGTCAGAAATGAAGCTAACAAAAGTAACAAGTGTTAATTGACCCATATTTAATTTTAATCCAATCTGATGGTCAAGAGTGACTAATTAACTTCACAGAACAAATGAAGACTTTGTTAAATATCTAATTTCTCCATCCTTTCAGTTTTGATGTTAGAGCCCATGAGAAATCATCTCAGACATTGCCAAGGCATCTCTAAACAAAATAGAGAAGACCAGAAGTATATGCCTAGATTTCATAAGGAAAGAAAGGAAAAGAGGGAAAAGCAAGAATGAAGGATTTAGCTGAACAAAAAAAAAAAAAAAGGTCATTACTTTTAACACTGCTCTGGATTCAACATACAGTCAGAGATTTTTATAGGAATAGTGTCCATACAGATAAGATGAGGTAGGAGAATAGTATCAGATCTTTCTTAGGAAAAGAATTAATACAGTGAGAGATGACTTGCTGACTATCACAAAGAATCTGAGGCAAAACCAGAGATTATATCCTTAGCAAAGCAAGGTCTTAGGTGTTTTTCCCATACCACACATTTTCTGAGTCTTAAAAATTATTCCATCCTTTTTTTGAACACGACTTTCCAAGTTTTCAAGTCTACCAAAAATTCATCCAAGACAAGTGAGAAAATATCTTCACTGCCCCAGAATAGTTACTAACTTGAAAGACAGGAGACCCAGATTCCAGGACCTTTCCTGCTTGATTCAGCAAACAGATACAAACCCCATCACATCCCAGACTGCATTTAGTAGACACTTTATGTATCATTTAGAATGAAAGTGTCCGTTAGTAGAATTTCTGCTTAAAATGAGCCACTTTCAAACAAAACAGTGTATTTATTACCCCAAATTTAGGGGGTTTGTTAACCCACATTTTTCTTTTGAAAGACATTTTTGTTAGAAAATTTCTTATCTGCTATAGTCATCACAGTCCAACTCCAGGATCAAAACCACATTATCATTCCTTTCTCTAGTTGCCATGATTTGTTCCTTTTCTGATGTTTCATTAGAAACCTGTCAGGATAAGTCATGTCTTAGTGAATTAGGATGTTCTGTAATAACGTTTTAAATGTATATATCTCCTCTTATTTAGCAGAACATCAGTTAGCAAATGCCCCCAACAGAAAATCATACTACATTCTATAGCAGCAAAGTCATCTCCTGGGTACTTAAGACAAGCAGATGGACATTGCAGTGCAGGGGTATGAGGGCGAAACTGTTTGTGTTAAAATGCAGTAGGAGTCACTTTACAGCTGCACAGAGCGAAGATAGTTTCAGTTGGACAGACCTGGGCTGTCAGCTCCACCAAGCAGTCTGGAGGAGGCTGAGTTCGTCACAAGCTGGGAGGGACAAAGTAACTTTGCCTACCTTTGAAACTGTGGCTTCAGGGACAGTAAATATTTCAGTTGGGAAGATGAGACCACTGTGCAATCTCCCCCAGCAGAGTCTGAGAGCTTCATTAGTACAGTTTTCTCACTTTCTTTCAAAACCAGTGGCTCCATAGATATAGAAAAAGCTTGTGGTCTGCATTTTACATCCCAGGTTCCTTCCATTCCTCCTTATTTGCGTATCCTGAGAATATCTGGCTCTCCTCACCCTGAGTGGAAGCAAGAAGCCTAGCATATGCAAAACGGAAGTTCCCCATGTTGTCCATTGTCAGCTATGCATATTTTTGTGGCTCCACATTGCAGGGAGTATATAGTAACTGACTCTTACAGGAAACTGTACAAAGTAAGTTGTTTAATTCTCAGAGGAAGCACATAAATAAATACCAACATCTTCATTCCGGCACAACTCCTAAGTGATTTGTTCAAAGTCTTACAGTAAATGAATGTCTAGCTCAAGGAACAAAGTCATGGATCCTTCCTGACCTGCCTCAGAACATACTTTATTCCACCTCATTGCCTCAGTTTTCTTCCCTGAAAAATGGGCTTGACAACGTGCTGCATGTTTTCAACTGTAGTTTTAAACTGCAGTTTAGTGCCTGAATGCATGAGTAGTTGCTCTGAGATAACATAATTAACTTAGCTATTAGAACTGAAAATCTGTTCTCCACCTGTTCAATCCAATTTTTTGTTTTATCATTTTTTAATTAACCATCCATGGCTCTACCCCTCCATTTCTGTCCATCACCATGTAGGTTGAACCAGAAACCCCAACTTCCTCTGTCGGCAGAATTAGAATTATGTCCTTCATGTCTTTAACTGAATCCAAAACAGTATGAAAATTCAGCATTGCACTGTAGTCTATTTGTTAACTTAGTAGCACCATGCATTACTTGTTTGACCTTGTTATCTTTAATTGTTCTTAAACCTTCAGTTTATCTTCCTTACATTTCCTATTTTATAAGGAATATTATATTCTTACATAATAAGCAAACTTATATTTTATATAAGTTAATTCCTTAACTAATACATTATTTCACCTTTTGCTAAATAATCCCCAATCTCTCTCATTTAGGCTTCCCCGTCACTAAAATCTGTCAATATTTTATCTGGTGGCTCTGACAGAAAACTCTCCAACTGCAGGAACAATGCAATTGATCACACAAGAGCTACTGAAATGCTGGGAATTAGAAACTGGCAATGTAGTGAAAATCAGTTTACTTAACATACCATACTCAAGCAGCCACTGCCATGTAAGCAGTTTAATAATCTCTATAATTAGAGCAAAAACTTCTGGGAAGAACCTGGATGTATACAGGAAAAGTAAAAGCAACAGCCAGTCAGCAGTAATGTGAGTTAGCACCCTGGGCGCATGAGAGGGAAGTCCCTCATCTTCTATTTGATAAGCTATTGCTTGAAAAGTTTGAAAAGATGATCTCTAATAGAACATCTTCCTTCACAAAGTCATCAATTTCAGGAGGCACGGGAAGTACAGGTTTAATTTAACCACAATCCTAAAATCCATAGAAATCCACAGAAAAGTTAATTATGTACTTATGATTGAGAATACACTCATTTTCTTGATAAAGAGACCAAGAACACATCTGGATTATAGGATTTTGAACTCCTCCCTTTTTCAGCCTAACAGTCTCTCAGGCTTAGGCAATGGAATGGCTTCAAATGACTTTATAAAAACAAATGAGAAATCCTGTGTATTCGTATGCCCAACTCAGTTTACTTGGGATAATATGCAACTTGGAAAATATCAAAGTCCAAAACAAAGATGTTATCAACCTCTTCCTAGTCCTGGTTGTTCTCAAAATAGTGATAGAAACTTAGTGCTGTTATCTTTGCCACGTTACCTATGCTAGCAACTCCATTAAAGACTAGGCTAGCCTCTCAGAAACTTCTTTTACTCAATCAATGACCTCGTTTCCATGGCAGGCTAACACAAGGTGCCATTGATGATGACTTGATTTCCTTTCGCATCTGAAGTGGAAAAGGAGAAGACAGACTAAATGAAATCCCATCCATCTTAATGAAATACAATTATATTCTCCTTATTAATCATTTAAAAATCAATATGTCTCTTCTTGGCAAACCCCGCCAGAATTTGTCATTCTGTGCCAGGCCTCAATACATCTTGTCCTGTAGTGATTTTTATAAGTTCAGTCACCTGTTTCCCAGGGTAAATAACAGTGTTTCTTTGTGCTCTGATGAGAGAGCAAAGAATGGCACTGTCAGGGAGTCTAAAAAGACAGTCTACACATTTTAATCAGTAAAAACAAGTATTTCCTTCCTATGTACATGTTTAAATGAGCAGTGTTCATTAAAAAAAAAAAAAAAAAAAAGAGGTTTAGATAAAAAAACAAAGACCGCAGGGCAACTGATATGTACGATTTAATATGGAGTGTAATTTATCTTGTCAGCATTAGTACTGTTAGTGTCTACCTTAAAAAGTAATCTTACATATTGCATGGCATGGTCCTAATTGCATAAACTTGCTTGCAGATCTCAAGGTCTGAAAGAAAAGTGTGAGCTGGAATTCTTTCTATACAAATTTCTGCTCACTTACAGACTTGTAGAAAGAACATTTCTCACTGTATTGAAACATTTCCATATCCTCATTATCCAATTTAGATGCAATAAGAATTTAAAATCTTCAGGAAGTTTGACAATTACAAAAGCACCCTCCCAACTCCTGTTCACTTCTTTGAGGCTTGTGATACTGCAAGGTTTGCTTTATACAACTGTGTAAAACATACACCACTTGCAAAGTCAGAAGGGGATATACAGAAATGTGTGTTACCATTTACCATTGGTTTTGTTTTCTTCTCTTTGTTCTATTAACCTCCTGTTTTATGTTCCAAAATGGAGTCAAATACCTTTCATGACAATTCAGTATTTAGTGCCCAAAATAAATAAAAGAACCCTAAACACCTACATTCAATGTGTATTGAGTTTCTAATAAATCATGTTTGCACGTAGAAATACATGACTTGCCAGGATGGATGATATTTCAAACCTATTTAGTCCAATATTCTGCCTCAGTAAACAGCATCAAGGTGCTTCAGAGGAAGGTAAAAGAAGTCCAGCAATAAATAGATGTATAAAATTATAATCCACGTTGGAAGGGACTTCTGGAGGACATCTGGCCCAAACCCCACTCAAAGCAACCCACTCTTTCAGGTCAGGTTTGCTGTTTGTACAGAGACCATATAGGTAGGGTCCCGAGATGTGATGGGGGAACAAGTCCTCTCACACTCTGATATTCCTTTGTCCAGTTCACCTTGCCACCAGGGGCACCAAGACAAGTGGTATGTGTAGGCCTGCAAGCATTCATACTCTTCATACACACTGGGGTGCATGAACTACGCAGGTGGACATGCAAACAGCACTTGCAACCACTTCTGAGTCTGCTCGTAAGAGCTCTCAAGCAATTTTCTATGTTCCTTATAGTAAATAAAATAAAATGTCCAAACAAATTGATACCACCTGGACAGTAGTTTTAGTGGGTGTTAGCAAGGTACTAACACAGACACAATCCTCTGATCCACACGCTGCTTCAAGTGGTCATCAGAAAAGCAACAACATCCTCTGCTACCAGGTTTGTATACATTGTAAATATGTACTTCCTAGCAATGATTCTCCCTTACAAACAGCATTTTAACAGTTTGTAATGAATAAAATAGAATCAAATAATGGGAAATTAAAGAATCTTTCCCTCCTACAACCTGCTTGAAAGGTTTTGTTCTTATCTCCCACTTCACATTATACAGGTTGAACATCCTAGTATTAATAGAAAACATTTACTTTAGAGAAAACTGGCATAAACATTTCCAACAAAGGTACTTAATAGTTATAGGTTTGTTTGCCAGGTCATGTGGCCTCTACTATTTCCATAGGCATAATCTGAAAAGTCTGACGTAGTCCATTTACGTTTAAAATAGAAAACAAATAGATAGCTGCATTAGTCCTTAATGCTCTTCAAGTTCTCAGAAAGGCTTTTCACCTATGGTATGTATGAGCTTCTTGTGGGAATTTTAACAGGGACATTGTCGAAACCAAAACCTAACAGTAGAAAGCCTCTTTTTGGTTAACTCTACTATCTCTGTTATTCTGTGATTCTGTTGATTTCATGGTGCTGCCTGTGAAACCAAAACTGGTGTCTTTTGCCACTGGGAGCTTTTTCTCAAGTCCATAGGCTTTAGCTCAGGGTTGAAATTATACATCTTACTATATAGGACCTGTATTTCATGCAGGGCCTTCAGCAATTGGAAGAACTCCAGTGATCAGTAATTAGGAAAATGTTAATGATCTGCTGATAACACAGTCAGGAGGCAGTGGTTGTTACAGAAGAGGTGGTCACCCAAAAGAAGACCGTTTGATACTGATGACCAGCATAAATGTGACACCAACTCAAATGGCAGTAGTGTGCACCTTCACAGCATTCATCCCACCCTACTGATGGACATCTAAAAGTTTGGTACCTCAGCCAACAGAAAACTCAATGCAATGGGCATCTCCAGAGGGCAAGTCATCCCATCCTAAGATAAGGGCCAGGACACCAGGCCTGGCCTGCTACTTAGGTGCTTAACTTTCATCAGAATAAATATGTTTACTACCCTTTAGGAAATACCAATGACAATTCTTCCCACAAACTACGGGATCATCAGGTAGAAGAGATGGAGGAGGAGAAAGGTTGCAGTAACCAATTTCAGGATGACTACTAGCCACCACTGAGTCCTTGAAAGCAGTATTATCCCAGGGTGGATCAGGTTCAGTATTTCCAGAAGTAGGAAAAAAAAAAAACCAACAGCCCTTGTTTAAGCATTTGTGCAGGGGGACTCATACAGACCAAAAAGCCTCATTTTAGTCAAACATGTTTAAGATCGATTAGTTTAAAAAGTAGGTACTGAACAGAAACAATTGAAGGAAAGGAGCACCTATTTTATTAGAGGAGACCAACAGAGCACTGCATGCTTAACAGAGCAGAACAAAGGCTAAGAGGTGCCATGATTGCTGTCTATAAATGTATCAGGGGGTAAGCAGCAGGGAGGGAAAAAAGCTATTCATATTGAAGGAGAGCCCTAACACAAAACAAATAGGTATAAACCAGCCACAATTAAGCTGGAAATTACAAGAGGATTTCTAACCATGAGAGCAGTGAAATATTTCCTAATGGGAAGGGGGGGGGGCGGGGGGCGCAAAACCATAATGACTTTAACTCCGAAACATGATGTGTTTATGAATGGGATTAGAGATGATGTGATTATCCTCCACATTCAAGGACCAGTTTAATGATTAAGGAAGTCCCCTCCCTTCTTTCACCCCAGGTATTCAGCAGTTTACTGCCTAAATACAATAGAGTCGTAATCATTTGCATTTAGCCCATTGTAACACTCAGTGACCTACACAAGTTTTATCCCAATGTTCAAGATTTACTGAATAATAAACTATAGTTATATATTTAGATAAGAAAGAAACCCACACAGAGCCTATTCCTTCTTCATAGTGTACTCTCACCATTGTCTCATGCATTCCTTCATATTAAATACTTATCTTTAAGTTCCTACAGAAACACTGATGTTTTTTGTCCAAGTACAAACCACATGGAGATGTCACTACTTCCATCCCTGCAAGCCTTTCTGTTCAATCAGGGTTCCAAAAGATGGAGCTGATTTGCTTAAAAAAACCCCTTTAATTTATTCAAACTTGTTTATTATCCCCTCCTTCTTTTGCCTCCTAATCTTGTGTTTCAATTCACATGCAATGCCCTACTTTCTTTCCGTCACCTTCCACCCTTGTTGTCCAAATTCAAGATCGGTGGAATGAAAGTTAAATTGTTTAGGGTCAAAAATAAAACCATTTTTCAAATGCCAAGGAAAGAGAAGAATTATTGCACTTTGATTTCAATACCGTGTCTTTTGTAGTTTTCCTGTTTGTTTCCACCTTCCCCTATTGTCAACAGTGCACCAGATTTTATAGGCAGTCTAACACAGAGCAGATGCTGATTAAAGGAAATGTGGTTTTCAGTGTGACATTTAAAAAAATATTACTTGCTCTAGTCTAAATGCTATATTCCTAATGAGTTTTATTTTATTAACTGTTGTGTGAAAATACAATCAGCTTATATTTAATTGAAACAGAAGTTTTTACAGCTAACTTGATGGACTGTAACTAGGCAGTTAAGATTGACCAGAATACTCTTGCTGTCTACCCTGAGGGCTGAAATATAAGGTGTGGGCACACATGGCCGTTCACTCCCATGTATCCACGTGGCTGGACTACAGTGGCTGCTTCGCTTCCTGGCACGTGCTAACACCTTCCCTGGTACTGCTCCCTTGTCCTCTGAATCTTCTCCCCTGCCCTCCTCCCTGGCTTCATCAAAATCCTTTAAAACTAGCTCCATAGGGCAGAGGCTGGCTATTTTTACTTTAATGTCATTGAACCTAATTCAAACCAGAGACACCACCTCAGCAGGCATTTATAGACACTGTTGTATGTACTGTGTGCCTGTAGACCATGTTATGCCTTCTATATAAATAGAGGACATAAATTGCCCCAAATGCTGGTAGCCTAAACAGACATTGCAAATGAAAGACAAAGAGCGGGGAAAGAACTTATATGTGAGATAAATCTTAATAGCTGTAAAAAAAAAAAGATGTTAATGCATGATGATTTTTATGACATTGTGAAACATGTCTGTTTACTTTGGCTTAAAATAAAAATTAATTTTACCTGAGATGCAGGTGGAAGATATGAGGGTATGTTTCATGATGCTTTAATTTTTGGAATAAACTCCCATAATAGCACAATGTCGGGCAGATTGTTCATTGTTACAAGCTTCAAAGGCACTAGAAGAACAGGTCACTTCAGGCCCAATCCTGGAATGACTTAACTCAGTAAAATGGCTACTGTATTTTAGATGACCATGATCTGATTCTCCCACCTGAAAAGGAGTGGCACTGTCCCAGACTTTCTACAGTGAAACCTGATGTGCTCTTCCCGCTATGTCATTTAAATTGTACTGTGTACAGCAGACAGTCACAGAGTTCATTTCTTAGCACCTCATCTTTAACAACATCTGCATTCATAAAGCAATGAGCAAACACAGATGAAGTAATCTAGAGGTTAAATTACTGAAGTACTAAGTGTACCCGTTGCTTTTGTTGGAAAACCAGGAAGCACAACCCCAAATTTACATGCTATTTGCATTTGCAATACTGCACACAATAATAAAAAGACATTCCAAATCCTTTTGAACTGTAAAATCCAAATCTCACTTCACCTGACTTTCAAATTATTTATCTAGTTAAATATATTTTCATCGCACAATGGTAATAACTCATACCTGATATTTTCATTGCACACTGGATCAGGATGTCACAGACAGCTGACCTGGGGGGATGGAAGTTTTTTGGTGAAATAATTTGCATGATACTTTCACAGTGACCATACAATAAATAACTGTTGGATAAAAATTAGTATCAGGATGTCATATTAGGTGATTGGTTTGAGAATTCACTGTCTGGTGGAGCTTATTAGTAGAAAGTAATTGTTACCTGACTTAAAAAAAAAAAAAAGCCAAGAACCTAAGTTTTCATCTCCCTCTCATCCTGTCTTCTGTAACACACCAGCTCATTTTCAAAAGGAAACCTCAAGCAACTGCAGGAAAATTATGCGAGACAAGTATTGGGGTAAAGAAAGCAATACAGAAGAAGAAGGAAGGGCTGTATGTTACCCAAAATGCCCACAAGGGCTGGAAGGTTAAGTGGGCCAGGTGGTGGAAACTCAAATAAAGATCCAACCACCAGGCCTGTTGTGGAGTGGAGGGACAAAAGGTGCTAGAATCAGGCTTATAGGCCTCCCCTGCATGCTTGTGTGAGGATGTTTGTAAATTCCCCTTGTGGTGTTCCTTTCTCTTTAAAGTAAAACCCAAGCAGGCAGCACACATAATGGTGCGTGTGGTCTTTGGGAAGACCGGCCCAGTGCCTGACACTGGCATTGTCCAGAAGGGAAATAGTTTTGAAGACTCAGATAAGATGCCTTTTCACTGTCCCTCAGGATCCTCCCTCCCCATCCTATTCCCTACAAAGTGCCAGCCTTCAAACCCCTTCAGCACAGTAACTTTAGGTGCCACTGATCTTACTCAAGGACCCTCCCTAGGGGACTGCAGCCATAGAACTGCCGGGCAGACAGACAGACATTTGGAAGGGATGGCATGTAGACGCAGCACTGCCTGTATCACCCACACCTTAGGTTCTGTGAAAACAATGACAATGCTATACTAAGGATTCACTGCTATGGCCAACTCACTCAGAGTATGACTTGAGTGTGCTCCAGGTAGCCAGCACATGTAAAATCTGAACAGCTGTCTGAAACCTCTTTTCTGTAGCATTTTACTACATGTCCTTCACACAGCGGCTCCAAGTATTACACAAGAATGGGTACAGATGGATGAAGCAACTCTGAAAGACTTTCAGGAGATTTGATATGTTAAGCATGTTTGCAAGTTGTCTGCCTTCAGATTGCTTCACTGTCACACAAACAAACGTGCATTGTGACTGACTGATGAGAGAGAGGGGGAGGGCATGGGCACAGATGCCCAGAGAATGAAATTTCCAGTCACATTTTCATGTCATTGAAAGGAAAGATATACCTCTCTCCTGACATGCTGCTCATCTTGAAGCTGGACCAGCTTGGGGTTCTCTGCTCTACAGTCATTCCTACAGCATGGTTGGATATTAGCATGTCCTATGCAGTCAAGCCTGGCTCTTAGACTTGCAGCTGTATACTAAAAGGAAAACAAATGAAGACTGGTTCTCATTAAATTATTATCCATGCATCAACATACAACGAGCCATAGCAAGTAGTAATTCATATGGTTTTTGCCACAGTTGGCAGTTTATGGTTATCACAGGGTTTGGTCGCGACTTGTTCTATCTTCCTACAGAAAGCAGATAGAGCTTCTGTGAAGCATATTTGTTTGCCTGACACCTTCTCTTTCTCCAGGTCCAAAATATAATTACTACTAGCTTCTTCTCTATCCTTTGGGCTCCTTGGGATCTCACCTTCTCAACACTATTGTCAGAATTCTCCTTCTAATTGAAACCCCCGATAGGCATTTTAGCAGCTAATGTATGTGATTACAACCGCTCCAACTGCTGTCAACTATACAATTATAGGAAATCTAATTTTTCTTTGTCTGAGGATTTCGTTATCTGAAGTTCCCTGACAGGAAAGGATGAGCACCACCAAAAAACAAAACCAGACAGCACATTAACAAGATACTTCAATGTAATGGTCAGAGTTATGAATACAAAATTAAAATAAAATAAAATAAAATAAAATAAAATAAAATAAAATAAAATAAAATAAAATAAAATAAAATAAAATAAAATAAAATATAAAATATCTAAGTAAGTAAAATCTTAAAATCAAGGAGAAAATAGAAGTTTTGGGGACAAATCCTGCAGCCCAGTCCATGAAAAGGCTGATCTCATTTAGTTTAGATGTTTGCATAAGGAGAACAAAAGCCGCTACCCACAGAAAGCTAGCAGAAGACAGAAGCAGCAATATACCAGGAGTCCCTCTAGATTTTTAGGTTGTCCTAATGGCACAACATTTTTGTAGCTTCTACCTGAAACAACAGAAGGATCAGGGTTTCTTCGCCTGGGATTTCTTTTTGTCAGACATCTTCCATCTTGCTAGAGGGTAAGGTGCTACAGATAGACACAGACGACATCCAGGAAGCTGGTTTTGACAAATAAAAGGTTAAGCAGTGTTCAGTTAGACAAATGCTGAAAAACTGTATTTCCTACAATCCAGGGGAATAAATCTTCTATATTCAAGCTATTATTATCTAGTATGTAAAGAAGGATTTCTAAATGTATATCCTACACAAGGGCTATTTAAATATAAGATCCAGGTAAGATCTGGGTTGCAAATACAGGCTGCCCAGACTATGCCTAAGTCCCAGATGTGTGATGGCCCCTGCATTCCTCTTTCATATATCTCACCTCTCTCTAAACTTTCAGGGACAGAATATAGTACAAGGCCAGGCTGCAGGGGTAGTGCGCACCTTGCTGCCCTGGGAGAACCTGGAGACAGCATGCTGGCTAACAAGATGACTAGGGTAAAATATCTCAGTAGACCTGGGTAAATATGAATTCAGCAGCTTTATCCAACATATTCATGAGCAGACCATTTGGAGAAAAAAAATATTATCAGGGCTACAGAGCCAAGTAGAAATTATTAACTTTGAGGCAAGTCCTCCAGCCTGGTTATTTCCCTGCAAGTAGGCCGTCGTTTCCTAGACTCACCCTGATCCCATATGCAAGGCCGTGTCCGTAGTTTATGTAAATAACTCTAGCTCTGTTGGTGTCAGCAAAGCTGTGTCAACTTAGACCAGCTGAGGATAAGATTAAAGCTCTGTATAACATAAGTAGAGACAGACAGGAGGAGATAAAAGGAGATACCCTTAGCCACAAAACAATAAAAATACTGCAAATCATACAGTTCATATCTAAGATTGTAGCCAAATTAAATGGCATCATACTGGATTTGTGATCTGAATCTGCAAGGGAAGCAGGCACCATCATTTTACTCCAGCTTTGTGCCCACAGTTTATAACACAGTAACACTGGGGAAAAGATGGAGCAAGACACTGATGGAACCTAAGGTTTATGTAATTAATATTTCTTCACAAATTGCTCCTTAATTAGCACAACACAACTCTCTGCAGCTCCTGGTTCTAGTTGTACTAACACAGTCCATTCTTTTAGACTGGGAAAATCACACATATACAATTCTTCCTTTGTGTGTGTGTCTGAGTCTCTAAAACTTTTGGTACTGCAGGCTAATTCCAACCAAATTTGCCAGAAAAAAAATAGTCTTGAATCTATTAGACAACCACATCTAATGAATTCAAATAGATTTCATGGGAAGGGGTAGATGATTAGAGGAAAGAGACCAAATAAGGGCCTTGACTAAGATAAAGATGGCAACATGAGCAACTGCACTGTTAGATACCAGAAAGTCCACACAGGAGCTAACCATAGATTTCACAAGTTCATTGCTCATAGAACAATTTCCTAGGTTTTGTCATCTTATCTAGCATGGATATCTTTTCCTCACTTGCTTCACAGAAATTCGTAATATTTCAAAATTTTGGTAGCAGAGGGGAAAGAGGACTTCAAAGCCCAGCTCTTGTTCAGACTCATACTCTGCAGACAGACCTTATCTTTCTAACGTGCCATCCTCAGACTGGTACGTGTGAACAACCTCAAACTTTTAATTGTTTAAAATCTAGATACAGCAGTCCAGACTGAGGATTTCTGCAGTAACAAAGCCAAAGATTTAAATAGTTCCTTAGCTTTTGCTATTGTGAAAATGGCAAAACAGCACCTGCTTAAACAAAAAGAAGACTAATTTTTATGTATTGTAGGACCATGGGACAGAATTTCAGCTGCATCTGAAACAAGACTAAGATGAAATGCTTTCACACAAAGTTTTGGGAAAACAGTGGGAATTTGCTCATTCATTATGCTGTTTCATGAGTGTACAGTGCTTCACAATATGGGATCCTTGTGTTTCTGCATGGGTTGGGATTCTGTTGTGTTACCGCCATTCAATTCTTGTTTTCTTATTAAAGTTAATAACGGGAAACCTGACGTAAAATTCAGTGGTTGAACACAGAGTAAAGATTTTGGGCATGTTTCCTTCAAATCGACAATAAAAAGAAAAGGCAAAAAAGCTATGCCACACTAACAAAACCATGTTCAAAATGCTTCCCCAAGAATGAGGCATTTTTCACAGTGTGACGTAACAGACAGTAATACACCACAGTGATATAGACTTAAACTGAAACAAGAAGGCTGAGAAGCGGCATTTATATTTCAACACGGTTGAGGCACCAAAGAGTCTGTGATTGAAAGCAGGCTAAGAATACAGTTTGTTTTCCTCAGAATTGATCGTCCATTTTTTACTTAGTCCAGCTTTTGTGAACACCTTGCGTTAATTTCTTCCTCAGTCATGGATTATCAGTATCAAGGTGATACAAAAGCTCTAAAACAAGTGAGTTTATTGTTTTCAATATTTTCATTTAAGCACTTGAATCAATATCTGCCAAGACAATTAAAGGGCTCAAACAGGAATTTTTCCCTCAGAGTTGATCTTTTTTTTTAATTTATTCCCCTATTTATTTTATTTTTAACACTAACAAAAAAAGTTAACACTATTTCCCCAAATTCATCCACTATTCTGATTCTTGTTTTATAAAGGAAATGAAATTTGTCATGCTGCTATACATCATTTGCACTGCAGTACAATGTCCCATCTGTGTGTCAAGTACAAAACAAAAGCATTTTGTGAAAAATTGCTAAAGTAGTAATGATTTTTGTCCTCAACTCTTTGTTTTGCCTTTCAATAAAGAAGGCGACATGTGCCACAAATGATATATTATTGTTTAAGTACAACCCTAGTAACACAGTGCATAACCAAAACCATGTTTCACAGCAGAGAAACTATAGTTTACTGCCCCTATGGCTCTGATGAGAATATAATGTTCTACAGTTTATAAATGCTTTAAGGTCAACACATGATTTACTTCAGCTTGTTCGTCCAATGAGCAGGAGGTCCAAAAATATATCAAGCTATTAGACAGCCCACTGGAAGCTTGGCGGAGGCTCCCAGTGATGGAAAGCTTGCCATGGAAGCCTCTCTATCAACTGGAGATGAGATAATTAGATCCAGGTAATACATTGGAGCCCCATCAGGGAACAGGACAGCAAACATGTCATCTTTACGACTTTTTCTCATCCTCCCCAGCAACACTGGCCTGAGATAGTAAAAAGCGTGAAGGATTCATCAGTTCCCAGCAAAAGCACAGCAGCAGGATAATCAAGCTATCATCTCTCCATCATCCTCATTATCCAGAGACCTGGTGTTCTGTATAAACAGCAAAACACCACCAACAATAGATCGAAGAGCTGTGCTAGTTAGCTCCAGCTTTTGTTTTATGTTCCAGGGTAACGTCACACGATGCTTATGGGCTGGCATCTTGTAACATCCAAAAAAAGCTTGAGGCCCCACATTTAAGTTACAAAATGTCTCATGCAAAAGTGTCTTTCTGCTAATTTAGAGACCTGAGCTTCAACCCTGCGACTAAATATTCCCAAGTTGCTGGTAGGCCAGAGCATGTCTGAATACTGGGGTAACATAGTGATTTTATAGGGTATATTCAGCTAAAACCATAACACCCTGGCATTTTCTTTCACACACGTTGCTACATGTACAGTTTTTGGAAGTCCATTTAGCTGGAACTTGAAAGTGGAGAGATGCTACAAGGGGAATCCCAGTGCATTAGAGTAGCATTCGCTTTGCACGGGGAGGGTAATTGAAAAATACCCATCCACATATTAGTGCAAAAAATGTGTTTCAGACTCAGATTAAAAACTTAGAGGAAGGTTATGCTTTCCTTAAACACAGACGTACTCCTGAAAACTAGAAAAAAGGATTTAGAAAAATTGTGGTCAGAAATTAAAATAACTTTGAATATGGTCTGTTTATTCTAAAAAGGTCATCTTTTCCATATTCCAGATTTTTTTATTTGTAGAAAAAGCAACAGGATAATTTCAATCATGACTGATCCTATGTTAAACACATATGGTCTTGTATGTACACAGTGATTAATGCTAACACCCAACTCTATTTACATAATTATGTAAATATATACTCACATTATATACAGTAAAATTCCTTTTCCCAAAACCACATAGATGACTTATGTTCCACTTCCTTTCCTGGAAGCTGACATTCAGAAGAATCTTTCTTCTCCCTTCCTTTTTCATTCACACATTGCACACAGGTAAAGAAAGGAGGTTATAGTGGGAAAAAGGAAAATGAGATTTATGTTACCCCCACTACAGAAGCCCTCCTGAAGCCTCATTGGTAACAGTGGCACAGCCTCTCACTGGAGAAACTGATGGACTGACTTCATGTGCTTTATCCACATATGCACCAATTCCTTTACTTTTCCTGAATACATGTTCTGTCAACACAACAGGAGACGAAAACAAGAGGTGACTCTTGAATGCTGGGAATGGATTAACTCCATTTCACACTTCAGTCTTAAACAATCTTAAAACATGAAGCCATGAAAATCCAGGGTCATCACAATCATGTGTGCAGCTTAATCATGCAGAAGTTGAAATAAAATGTCTAATGAAGCTGTTGAAATAAGTATGATTGACATCCATGCCTCAGCAAACATTTACTGCCGCGGCATACACCTGTCACTGCTTTTAGTTCTTTTCTGAGAAAATATGAACAAAACCTTAAGGAAAAGAAATTAAGAGCACTGCAAGCACAAAGTAAGTTCTAAAGAGAATCACAAAAACTCAGAAGTCAGACAGCACAACCTCTAAAAGAGCAAGCCAAATAAAACTTCTTGAAAGTAGAATGCAGGAGAAAAATGTATTTTTTTTCCACTTGCCATCAAAGTAAAATTGATTTTTCTATTCTTCCCCTTCAGAGGAATGACAGCAAGTATCTTCATGGAGGTCCATGAACCTAAGAGAGCAGTTGTGGCAACCATCCTTGATGTGATCAAAGGTGAGTAAATTTAAGCTACTGAAAACACTAAAAGAGGAAAAATTCATGTCTAGCAGAGCAAGTACTAAGATTAAAAATGAAAAGCAGGGTAGGCTAGATAAAATCAATATGGCTTTTCCCAGGGTGTTCTTTTATAAACATTACTTTGGTTCTTCCTTGACCACAATATATACAGAAAAGAAAATGGCATTTTTATGAGTCATAATCCAAATCTTTACCGCCACCAGGTTGTTCACAAAGACTCAGGAGCTGAATGAATTTAAGACTAGAACTACAATTGCACAGCACACTGTTTTGCATCACACGGTTAGGGAGGCACACAGCATTTAGGATTCACCGCCTATAAAAAAGAAAAGCTAATGGCAAATCCACAAATTACCCTTACAGTTATAGGATCCAAATTTAAATTCTGTAGTAGTAGTCATGAAGAAAGCTTTGCAATATAGCTCTCAGCTATATTAGACACTGGGCAAATTACAGAAATTGCATATTTAAGAGTTTCCTAGGCATAGAAAAAATGTAGAAAGTGTGCAGATGCTAAGAGTATGCACTAAACTGCAGGCTAAACAGGACAAGCCTGAAGATTTAAAATTGGGCTCCATTTACCTCTGGTAATAGGAAAAGAGTATAAAGACTACATTTTTTTCCATATTTCTTTCTTCATTTGTTACTATAAAGTACAATGTTTAACTCAAGTAGGCTAGAATCAAGAAAAAGAGGTCACCCCTGTGGACAAAACAGATTTGCAGGCAAGACATAAGAAAAACCTCAGTTAGAACCACTCATGAGCAACAGCCGTGCAGGGAACAAGACTTAAAGTGTAGACGCTGACTGATCTTATAACTTAAATCAGAGAACAGAAGGATACCTGAAAATTTACTAGCAATGAAGTCTGGAATACATGCCAACTTTTACACATGCAAAACAATGACATAGTGAAGGAAAAAATGGAAGCTAAACTGAAGCTGGAAGACTGTAACAAAGCAGAATCCAGACTTGAGGCAACTGCATAGTATAAAAGGGTCTGATTTAGGACAAGAGGAGGGAAGTAACTCCAGAAGGCACAGGAACAAATAGACAAATTAACAAAGGAAGTAAAAAGAATTTAAAAACAGGCAGAAAATCAACATGTTAGTGAAGCACATGATGAGTGGGTGTTAGAAATAAGAAAAATAAATTACAGTTGGAGGAAATCTGGATATCCAGAGACAGTACCACAGAGAAGCAGCAGAAGACTATTCATGGTTATCATGACACACCATAAACCAAACCATTTAATTATTTTTTTTTTATGATTCCAAGATGAAGAAAATAGCCAAAACCAATTTAATTGATTTAAACCCCAGAATTTCTTAATGTTTTCTAATAGCTAATTACTTGGAATGCAGCCTGTTTGATTTCCATCTGAACACACAGTTTTTACAACAGTTTTATTGCCAGTATGACCGAGGAGACAGGCACAGCCCACCCTGTTGGACCATGGTCCTAGATGGGACTTGCTGTGTTCACCCTCAGCAAAAACCAGACTAATGAAATACAGAAACTTTTGAAGGCCATGGAGGCTCTGAAATAAACTTCCCATTTACTTCAATAAGCAGGGCCACTACAGACCTAGCATTTTACTCATCAGAAGGAAGAGTGACAGGTCTTCAGCTAGTGGGAGCATTCTCTACAAGTCTTGTATTAGACGACCTCCAGAATGAAAACAAGTTCAATGGTATTTAATTTTCTAACAACAGTTTAAGGTGATATAATTACAGATGCATACAGAGCACTGTCTGCTTTATGTAGTACTAAACTTCATTTCTTTTTTTTAAAAAAAAGCTATAGCGAACTCGCCTAGCAATTCTTTACATCATCACTTTACTTTAAAGCTTTTTAAGAAACTTCTGATCCAGCTTCACACACCCCCGCCTCCCCCCACACCCTCACAAAAAACAAAACCAAAACAAAGCCACCAAAAAGAACAGCCAAACAAAAAAAAACATCCCTTGGGCTTGTTGCTGAAGTTCAGACTTTTTCTTAGCTGTATAGCATCCTCTGTGAAGCTACCTCTGAACGTGGAGCTACAGCTAAACGTGAAAAAATGCCGCTGTCACAAGTAGTACAGGAAAAAAAACAGTAAAAATATCAGAGACCATATCCTGTAAGTGGCAACGGTTGTGGTGTTGGTATTGTTTTGCAAAGAGAAGTACGGGAATAAAAGACTTCTGATGGAAAATGAGCACATAGAAATTAGAATGCTTTCAGGTAAGATATCTGTGAATCAGGCTGCAAAAAATTAAGTTGATGAGTTGTACTGTCAGTCACTAGCAGTGTACAATATTAGTATAGGAATATAGATATTATCTATTGCATGCAGAACTGATAGTGTCATGAATGATAAAGATCATCACTCTGCTTAACAGTAGGAAAGATTCCCTCAAAATAACAGATTTAATTTTTTAAAGAATAATGATACTAGAAGAAATCAAAGAAATTAGTGGATCATGTTTATTGCATGCAATATTATTCTTCTAATGATGACAACTGAATCTTACAGTGCATTCTACATATAAATTTCATACAATCTACCTTCAAGCATTCAGTAGATCAATTTAATTAAGCCATAATTCTCAAAATCATAGAATAAATTTTATTCTATACCATTACAACAGATTAATATATATGCATTTTTAGGGTGAAGTATACAGACTGTAGAGTAGATCTTCCTATAAAGGTAGAGACAATTCAGTCTAAAATATTAATTTATTACCTTTGTCTTTGTTGGTGCAATAAAGTGTAATAATAAGTGTACTTTTACACTGACACCTAGCAATGAGAGGGTCAAGTCAGCTCAATAAAGCTGGCAGACTAGCACAAGTGTCTGTGCTTGTGTTATAAATATTACATAGCAGACATTTCATGAGTGAGAATGTGAAAGAATATTCCAGAAAAGGAATGCAAATTTACCATGAAGGAAATAATTGGAAAATTGAAACAGCCATATGAGTTCAAATACCCATGAGTGTAAAAAGTAGAACCTAAATCAGGGAGGTGTCAACACTTATATTTCAATGTGGTTCAGAAGAATACAGCCAGGAAACTTGTACCATGCATATATGAAGAGCCTTAAAACATATTTTTATCAAAACCTATAATGATTATTTCAAGACTGTTATTATATTTGTGAACCACTTTTTAAGAGCTCACATAAAATGCAGATTAGACACTTGATTAGGTTGCCCCAATTCTTTGAACTCTCTCCAAAACCCTAACAACACCTTAGATGCCACACACCTATGACACAGCTGAAAGGAGATCATAATAACGCGGCAAGATGGAAGGCATTACAAAGGTAAAACTAAGCCTTTGGATCATGTAATTTATTTTTTTGTCTGATAAACTACGTGCCGTTGGATCAGAGTTCTTACACCTCTGAATCATCTGGTACTAGTGAAGACAGGCTACCGAGTTGATGGTCTTAAGGTCTGACCTACCCATGAGATTCTTGTTTATATATACCACACCATCTCCAAAACAAGATATTATCTTCTAATCTTCAGCCTAAAAAGTTGTTGTCACTCCTTTTCCCTAGTAGAAAAGGGTTTTTTTCTGAACTAGCAGACTTATGTGACTGTTGTCTTTGTCATAGAACTTCATTGAAAATGCATGTTACCCGAAGACAACATTTGTCAATACTCTCTTTAATGACTGTAATATTTAGGCTCTACATTCAAAGTACTTTACATACGCTTTATAGTCCTGCCAATATTTCCCAATACCATTGTAATTTGGCATGTGGCAAAAGAGAAGGTAAGCCATTTGCTTATGATTGGACAGCTAAAGTCTGGACCAGAGACAAGGCACAAGTTTCGCCTTTTGAGTGATGTGGGGCATTTGCTTACATTTAATACTTTGACAGAGCAAGGGTTACAGTGCATTCCAGATGCAGTCTGCTGCTGACAAAAAATATGTGGCAGTGACTTATTACAAACTTAGCAGACATCTACAGCAAAAAGAAACAGATGTATGGGTGCTTTCACACCAAGAAGATCAAGCACCCTTTTGCCAGCGCTCAGTAGTAAATGCCAGGCCCAGCCACACACCACACTTTTGCTGCAGTGGCAAATTCACTTTGCAGACACAGGATCACGCCAGCATGCAAAGGAAGGAAGCCACTGCCTCTTCATCAGTTCTCACACGGTGGTCACCTCCCAATCCATCAAACAGATGTGAACAGAAATGTGCCAAAACCAATAGCACAGTAGTGTTGTAAGTCCTACGCTCTGTTTAATTATATGAACTGCTCAGGATACTAATCAACACATCACATCATGGTGATGCAGTTATAAATGTAATTATGAAAGCAACATGAATAATTTCATTAACTACTATATTTCAAGCTGTCTAGTTCTCTCCACTCCCTTTGTTGGCAACATACTATGGGTCTGCTCAGCACTTCTGGGAATTAGGCCATGTACATATGACATGTTTATACTTAAAAGCACCATCCTGCAGACCTCAATCAAGGAAAAAGTAACTTTGATGTCTGTTGGAGTTTTTCCAGAATTAGGACTGCAGTATTCAGGCCACTGTGTGCTGAGGAGTCTGAAAAGAAATGCTTCCTTACAGAAAACAGTATTTGATTTTGAAACTGATTCCATTATCCAAATGGCAGGAAGCAAGTCTGCCATAAGCATAGTGACGATAACTGCCCATTCTTTCTGCATCTCGGTATTTGTAATCCAGCGGTTCTTGGCAGGCTACAACAGGGACAATAGCCACGTCAGCTCTGTCCTTTACAAATAAAGGAAAGAGAGAGTCCCAGTCTCAGACAACACATAATCTAAGATTACGGAAGGAAAAGACAGAAGGTGAGGAGTTAAGAGCACAAACTGCTGGCCAGAGATGGTTTCAATGCTGCCAGTGGGTCAACTTTTAAAAATTGCCTCCCTGCTGCCTCCTGTCCTGGTATCCAAACCAGCTTTGCCCTTCCCCTTCTTCCCAGCTGTTTGCCCTCTACTCTTCTTAGACTGAGACCAAGAACTTTCCACAGCCCTTTGCAAGGAAAACTGAGCCAGGTGCCCACCCTCAGAGCCAGCTGCTGCCCTTACAACAAGCTAAGCCTTTGTCATCTAGATTCCAGTTTTAGAGCAGACGGCACAAGTGAAGACAAGCAGCATTTTTCCAGAGCAAGTGGCCTTAAATTATAGTTGTGGCTTAGTAACTCACCACAGATCAACTATTGACATTATACCAGGTGATGTATGCAGTCCTCAGGCTGTCACCTCTCCACGTTATACAGCACTCTGAACACCCAGGCCATGACCGTGCTGCAAAGTGAAGAGCAGGTTTAAAAGTGGCCTGTCCCATTTCCCATCCTCGCTGCTCTAAAGATCAGCTTAAATCTAGATCCCAGCATGCTGCTACAAGTCAAGAATGCAGATGGTAGATGTGTCCGGAGCATGATTAGCCATTTAAATGCAGGCAACATCTTACATGACAGCAGTGAAGGACATTTGGCACCTGACTGATCCAGGTCCTGAGGAGCCCACCTGTGGAATTGACTGGGTGGTTTCAAATCCTGCAGAGACTACAGTTAGGCAATAAAAGCTTAAAATGTTCCCAGCCAAATCCTGCTTCTATTTACAACAGATGGAGTTTTGCTGAGCTAAAAGTTAGCGTGTAGTTTCTTTATATATAGGGTGTGCACTTTCCTTTCATATATTGTGTTTTGACATGCACATGCTACAGGAACAATAAATTAAGAAGTTAAATATATTATTCAGATGAACAAAGAAAATCCATGAGGAAAAAAAAAAAGAAAGGTTGGAATATTGTGTTTGACTCAGGCTATCGCTATGAGTTGTATAAAGACAGGAACACAAATTTTATTCAGAGATCCCACATGGGAAGTACACAGAAGTTGGCTTTTTAAATAAGAACTATACTAAGCTCACGAACACTTTAATTCCCTCCTTATATTTACATCCAACAAAATGACAATTTTCTGAGTTAGGAATGACCTTAAAATAGAAGCCTGAATTATATATATAGCTGGAGGATAAGATTCAGATAAATCCTAAAGAAGCATGAACTTACAACTAAATTAAAACAAACATATCATTAAAAGTATGGAAACAGTCCATTTCATTGAAGTACCACTTTTCTTGAAGGCAGCTTCAGTTTGGAGGACACAGACAGTGATATTAGCTTCCCACACTAAGCTGAAGCAAAATAAAAAAATAATTAAAAAAAAGAGAGAGAGAAAACAGCTATAATTGTATTTTCTAATGAAATATATGATTTCAGAATCATGTAGGGAGTTCAGACTATATGATTGTGGCTCTCACTTCTTATAGCTACACTTATGTGTTGGTTAGCTTTCCCATTAAAAAAACTTTTTCTTATTTTTAAGTAGGCATAAAATCTCACAGTATGACAAACGCTGTCAATACAAGGTCTCATCTTGGAAGTACACTACTAGGTTTTTTTTCTGTGTTTTTAAATTTTAAAATGCTTTTAAAGAAAGTTAGACCATGAATAAATGGAAGGTAGGCAACAACTAAAAGTCTATCAGTCCCAACTGCTTGCTGCTCTTGCATAACGAATAAAGAATTTATGGGTCCGATTCTTATGTTAGTGAAACTGCAATGATATCAGTGGAGTTATTCGGAGTTACAGCTGCGGTGAAAGGAGAATCAGGACATATCGCACTAAATAAACTTAATACACAATATACAGTCCCACTGGGATCAGTTTTAAAGAAAAATAACACAAAAGAAAAAAAGAAAACAGAAAAAAAGAAAAGGAAGCAAAATGAACAGCCACGAGAGTTCTGCAATAACATTTAGCAAACAAATATTACTCTGAAGTGCTGCATTTCCTTGACATTCAGGAAGAACTCCTCTGAACAACTCAGAGCGTACATAGAAAAAGGGCATGTGATATCTTAGAAGCGCAAAGGTAGCAGGGAACTTAAACTTTGCAAAATATGGAAGTCTGTACACAGAGTGAAAGAAAGAACACAGAAATGCCTTGTGCTTAAACAGTAGAAGTAGGCAGATTCTGTTAAAGCTTGTAAGATTCCACTTAACACTTCTGAAGTTTTCTGCTTAATAAGAACAGTTTTCACAGGGCTCCTTTTCCTTAGCAAGAGTAATAACAGTATCATTAAACTGCTTTCAGGTTGCAACAGTCTTAATGTTGACACTCTTCTGTTACACCAAGCGCTGGTATTGCACAGATCTCAGAAGAATGCATGTTATTACACCGACTTATTAGGCTTATTATTTTCTATTGCTTTGGCTCAGTGGGCCTATTCCTTTTCAAGGCAAGAAGTCCTGTGTACAAGTTGTAACACAAGCAAAGCTTTACTCACTCCAGGTTACCCTTGTGCAACTCCTTTGTTTTCAGAGAACAGCTCTAGATTTACACCACACCTGCTGAGAGTGCGCGTGACCTGCTGAACTCAGCTGAGGGAAGGATCTCTGCCTCGGGACTTCAGTTCTCCAAATTCATGGCCAAAAACCTGACCAAATAAGTGAGGTGCTCAACGCATGGTACATGTGATGCCTCTCTCTTCCACAAGCCACATACTCCCCAGCCCTGAATGATGGCAGACTGTCAAGGGAAATGCAGGAATACTGTAGCTTGAAGCTTCAGACAATAAAGCTACTATTACCCGCAGCCATGCCAGAGGTTTTGCTTGCATGCGTCAGAAAAGTGTGTGCAGAAACACAGCACAGGAAGGCTCATCAGTCCATCTCTGCATTTATTTGGGCATTATTGGTCATTCACACGTACCTGAACTCAGGATGAAATCTACAGATGAATGAGATGGGATATAGCACCAACCGCTGCATTTATGAAGAAATCATAGCGCTTCGATTTAACAAGCTGCATCCCTGTAAAGTCAGCTTCTTTGCTGAGGAGAATTTAATTTAACCATAAGCAGCAGAGAGACAAAGACTTTGCTTTTCTAGTAGGCTCTATCATAATGTGAAGGGAAAAGTGAAACTGCAGAAAAGTTCATGTGTGGCATTTCTGGTTTATATTAGTTTGTTGGGTGTTTTTTTTATATATGACAAACATGAAGACATCAACTTATTTCACTCACTTTTGGCCTGATCAATCTCATGGACCATTTTTGCATGTTAAATTAAAAAAGATGGTTTTAACTGAACTTTACAAACTAGCAGGGACTGCGTTAGGTTTCAGAAGCCATAGTCCTTTTCTTAATTTCACTCTCATATTTGTGACAGCTGGGGAAATAAATAGCTCAAGTAATTTCAACAGGACATCATTTGCTGTGGGAGAAATACAGAACCAGTGATGTGTACAGAGCAGCCTCATTTTTTATCTGACTACAAAGACCAGGATATAAGGATTCTCAAAGTGCATTATTTTAAATTTGGAAAAATCACACTGACAATACAGAGCATTTCAGTCATAACTAAAAATTACATATTAGCACAGCTCTAATAAATCAGTGACATTTTAAACCCAACAAACTTTGTATTTAACTTATATCTAAAAATAAAGCCCTCCATTAAGAACTGGAAATTGAACTGCTCAAAAGATGTTGAGCTCACAGAATTTGCTTTTTAGGTAAAGGTATCAGCCTGTGACATGGCAGCCCATTAAGTGGTCTTCCCTGAGAAGTTTGACCCAATCAGATCATTTCCCAGAAACCTTCAGAACAGAATATCTGAATTCAACCAGCCTCAGCTCGTTGCCAACATTTGTAACTAGCAACGAAGCATTTGAGTAAATCCAGTTTTATGGAATCATCAAAATTGCAATGTCAAACATTTGGCCAGCTGAATGTAATTCCCCTGTTACACATGAGCCCTTTCTCTTCTCCAAGCTGTGGCCCCTTTCTTGCTTGCATTAAGAGAGCAGAGGGTCAGCATAAATATGTAAAATGTTTTGTTGTTAAATGCAGAAAATACTGAGCACTAAAAATAATCCATACGTTGTTGAGATTCTCCAGAGTAGCTCTCCAAGTTTCATTGCAGCTTTTGAAACTCTCGTCCACAGTGTGGAAATAGTGCAGTTTAATAGGCTTTTATGGAAGCTCCTTGTCACCGTCTGCTGAACAAATACTGTAAAACAACCTTTTTTAACATTTCCCTAGTGTCAAAATAAATATTAAAAAATTTAAATTTGCTTCAAAGGCAAGCATGACCCTTTAAATAAGTTTCCCACCAGAATTTTGGTATGCATGATACCTCCACAAGAATACTTACAAAAGTGAGGGACTTTGACATATATATGCACATATGTTCACACAAAAATTTGCCCAAGGGATGACTGTCCTGAAATCTCTTTGCAAAAATTTCTTAGCCAACCTGGGGTAGGAACAATGCTCTGTGAGGGAGGTGATCTATCACAAACTGCAAACAAATAAGTAGATGAGGACACAATCAAAACAGTTTGCAAAACAATCACAGGCTTTAATATATGTTTCCATGCAGGTTTTCTGACCAATTTCAAACTAAGATTCATTTAAAATGCCTCCTCCCCCCACCAAAAAAATGGGGGTGAATTCACCAGATGCATTATTTAACACATCTGTCACCTTGCTGTCAACTCCTAACACTTTTTTTTCCCCACTGCTAACAAAAAGTTCAAAAGGGGAAGATCATCTGATTTTTCCTGACAATCTCTTTTCTATTTCCCAATCTGCAAGCACATATATTTGACATATTTAGCTCTGGCTGGTTTGTTTCAGGTTTGATACTTTTCAGAAGCTTACTGTATGTGTGTTACCATATATGTCTCAATATGTATTTTAAAAAAAAGGAAAGAAAGGGGAAAAAATCATTCTGTTTCAAATAATGAGCATGTGCACCTTTTTGCCTCAGGCCTTCATACACAATTTAGCCAGAAAGCCAGGGCAGATCATGATTTAGCATTTGACATCTCTTGCCTTCAGGCCAGGGGAGACTAATACAGATTTCTGACTCTGAGCACACCATGGAAAAAAAAAGTGAGAGAGAGAGGCCTTTTATTGACTAAATGATAAAGAGGTTTGTAATGATAAATAACAGTCATTTTATTGTGGAATTCCCCAGAAAAGATGCATTCTGCAGTGTCTGAAGAAGCCTAAAAGCCGAAGCTGGTTCCCTGTGGATCCAAACCTGTTAAGCTCCAATCTTTCTGGGCAGAAATAGAGGTCGCAAATTGCATAGGACCTGCACTATTAAAACTGTATAAGCACGATACATAATCACTGCTGCATCCAGGACAGTTAGCACTAAGAGGATTAGCTGAAGGCTGCTTCTGGGTTTCTCTCCCTCAGCCTGCATCTAAAACAAGCCTGGTGCACACCCAGCCTGCTTCAGAATTTTCTGCCAGCTTTGATCGATAGTTTAATTGTAAACTTTGGGAGCAATAATGGATAATTCAGCTTGAACCGTCCATTATAAGCGCTGTTGCTGAGGATGGAGCCTTCAAAATTAAACAAGAGTTGTGTAATATTATTACATTTGTACCGCTCACCTACAGTTAAATTCCATTTACAAATACTGTCTTGACAATGTATGGAGTTCAATAAACATAGGCCCAGGTGGGTTGAGTGGGGAAAGGAAAGAGGAAAGAAGCTGAAGTCAATTATTTGCCATCTATTCCGGAAAGATTTTTATTTTAACCTCACATATTAAAACACATGGAGATGGAAACAGGGAGGCAAGAGATAGAGACAGATTCAAGCATAGATCTAAGCTGCAGTTACTGTTGTGACTGCAGTACCATTATGGAAACGTACCTAAATGGTCATGGAGGGATATGGCAGTACCGGTGGAAAAATATCCCAGGGAAGTGGTAAACATGCATAGCTCAGACCATGTAGTCAATCAAATTTTTATTAGTACCTGAACCAGTTGGTTGAGCTAGACGGGGAGGTATTTGTGCTATCATATGGGTAATTTTCCAAAACACAAGATGACACAGCAGCGTTTTGTGGTAAGAAATCACCCCGTCTTGGAAGATGAATAGACAAAACAGCCAGGAATTTAGCTATCAAGTTTTCTGGCAAACACAGTCTACAGTATTACATATGCAGACACTTCCATCCAATTCTGAAATGAGTAGTGTGGAAGTGAAGCCTGTAAGAACATGGATTTAGAAATAAAAGAGCTAGTTGTGGAGGCACAAAGTAAGTTCTGTTCTCAGGACCAAGGTCCAACTTTTATTACATGTCTCTAAATAAATTAGTTGCACAGACAGAATTTGTTTGAAAATGAGAACCTAAGGTTAGAAATGTAGTTCTTGTTACCAGCTTTACAATGAATTTAGGAACTCAAGTCAAGTTTACTCCATATCTTAGAACACCATTAACCATTCCGTAACTAACTTGAATTCAAATTAATTCCCTAATCCTAAAAGAACATGTGTTAGAAAAGAATGACAAAGTCACAAAGAGCCTTTCCACTCCTTAAAAAGACTACTGACTTCCATCAAAAGCCTCCATGAAGTTCACCTTCATTTTCAGAGCTGAACAGTTCTGTGGTTTTGTGCTAATGGCTAGGATTCCAGGCCAAAAACAATTTGTTCTGGTTGTTTTGGGTTTTGGTTTGGTTTTTTTTTTTTAGAAAGTGACATCCACATTGCACTGTGTACTATATACAAAAGTCAGCTAAAGCTCTCCTTACATGCTTTCTCATGCCTGGCTAGTATGCAGCTAAACACATGGTGTCTTTACTGCCTTATCACCCAGCTAGGACACCAGACAGAAATCTGTCCAGCAGGAGAAAAGAAGCAAAAAAGCAAAGCAGTTTTTGTTTGTTTATTTGCAAACCCAAAGCTCCACTTGAAAAAGTAAGCAAGGAGAAAACAAATTAGCAATTCAACAGGTGTAAACTGTGGGCCAGGAAGTTACTGCACTTGGCAGATGAAGCCAAGTAGCATTAATCTCTGCAGCAGAACAGCATTTGCACTCTGCATAAGTCATTCCTGTAGAATGGCTCTAAATTTCATGGCTCAGAAATCTTCAAGGAAATCTTCATCTCATTCCACTCCTTTTCTTTTATGGCACAGCTATATTTGTTCCATGTGTAATAGGTTCTCTGTAAAATGATGCAGATGTTGGCATCATAAAGTAACTGCAAGTTCTTCACTGTGGTTTTCCCTTTTGGGGAATGAGGCAAATAAAGGTTTTCTTTGCTGATCATGGGTTTATAATGCTACCATATTGCTGCCAGCTCCAATAGCGAGCTCTGCAAAGCCTGAGTTACACAAGCAAAGACTCCCATAGGCTGTAGCAAAGCAGAGACCAGAGTTTGGAAATGCAAACTGCATCACAGGGAATCTAGGCACTACCTATGGCTCTAATAGTGTATGCTCAGAGACAATCAAACCGGCATCCACCATACCAGTAACACAGGACTCTAAAAACACCCTGTCAGTGATTTTGGATGGACCAAAAGCAAAATCTGCATGTAAGCAATCCATAACTTGCTTTCTGAGGTCACACTCAAATCTCAAGCACAAGCATACACTTCCCCAGATGAGGATTACAGGCTAGGAGAGGATACAGATCAGAATCTCACTGTCTGTTGGTTACCCCATATTTTGCAGGCTATCCCTCTATATTGAGTATGACGGTATATACAATTAGGTACTAGCCGGCATAAATAAGGTTACCAGGGTTACACTCTGATCCAAAGGTAATAAGTCACCTTAGAAGTGAAACAGCCTTGCATTGAGGAACATGGACCTGAGCCCTTATGCTGTCCCTCTTCATGGGTTAAAAAGAAGGGGCAGCATCATACCCCTAAAAAGTCTTGCTAAAGACCTCCTGCAAGACTGGACAATTTTCCTATATCTCCCTATGCCTCAGTATCCTTGCCAGAACAGTAGACATAATTTTGTAAGTTTAGCTGTGGTGTTGTGTAAATAAAAGACATTGAAAATTGCAATATGATGTGCAGTTTGACTTAAAATAATGAAAATGGCCCATGTAAAATATATGCCTATGATAAGTTCCAACCTTCTACCACTTTCCTACTTCAATTTCCACAGCTGGTTTAACCTTCACATTTCCATCTCAATGTAGTTTACACTAAGCCCCCAAATACATAGATAGGTGCATACTACAAATTGCACCATGCTAATAATAAATGGGTTTTATAGCTGAGGATTCAGGCAAGACTTTGACTTACTTAAGAGTACTGTTCGGTATCTTCCCTTTAAATTGATCAGACAATTTTTTTCTTTTTTGCCAAATCTTTAACCTGATCAGGCAATATTAGGAGAATGTGACAGAGTCAGTTATCAACCACAAGTACATGCCAGCTTATGAGCAGTTCTGCCTGACAAAGGATGCTTCAGGGTTAAAAATGTGAATGGACTGAAGTTGGTGACATACAGACATTTTGAAGGACATTGAGGCTAAAAGAGAAATACAATTAAAATCAACGAAGTCCAACATGTTTTCCAGCTTTTGTGGGTCTTTCACATAAAAAGAAATTAAGGCAGAACCCTGTGTGAAAATAAGGTGTAAGTTGTGCTTGGCCTAGTTACCGTGGTGACTGACACAGTTCAATCTATTAAATTGTGTCCTGTGGTCACAAGCCATCAACCTGTGCTCAGCAAACAAGGATAAGTAGTTAGCATCCCTCAGAATGGAGACGATGTTATCCCATTAATGATTTAATAAATGCTGGAGATTTCCTCCTCCCTTTCCTGAAAACAGATTAAGGACAGAGTATAATGTTCGAGGGGAAAGAAGTAAGCTATGCACATAAGCTAAGTCCTTTTGGTCATGTAACAGTACAGTTTGGCCTTTAGGAATCATTGGTTTTGCTTAAAATGGATAGACCAAAAATCACATAAGCCAATTGAAACATCATGATTCACTTTAATGTCTCTCCCTCCTTCCATTTCCTGGGGGCAGCCACCACTCTCGGGACTGTCCCCCCACCTTTCCCCCCCCCCAACCCGGTGTACCAAAGTCCTGAATTGTATTTATATCAGAAAGCTCAACTAAGCTTTAATAAAAAGACAGACAGAACCAAACCACTGAAGATAAGCACACCTAATTATTCAGTGTATATAGGCTCATTCTGTCTAGGGGCAGTGCTATTATCACCCAAAGCTCTGGGTTAGTTGCTCCAGGATGAGCTCTGATCCTTCAGACTTTGCATCTCTCTCTTGCACTTGACATGCAGTGGATGTCCACAGCCCCCTCTCACTCAGAACTGGATATCGGAAGGGTTATGAAAATATTTCAGAGGGACAAGGGTTCTGCTCTTTCTCAGCAGGCTCACTTGAAACAAACTAAACTAGCATTTGCAACTGTGGAGTTTCTTATTCCCAATTCTCCTTGGCTCTCAACAGCATTTTTACTCAAGACTAATTTCATCTTGGTATATCTGATAAGAGTTTTTAAAAAATACACATTTTTGGTGGAGATATAGTATTCATGTGGGCATCCAGCCATCCCTTTCAGAAAGAAAAAAGTACTTTCTGCAAGCTCTTTAGTTTTCCGTTTGTAGAATAACTTCTTGGCAGATGCTGGTTAATTGATATGCACGTTTCCAAGGTCACTTTTTACAGTGAAATAAATATTTCTCTCTGCTTCCTTTCTAAATCCCTGTGCTCATACCTATGAAACCAGACAAAACAAACACGCTCAAATTTTCGCAGGCATACACCTTTCCCCGAAAAAGGTTTTTGCTAGCTACTCTCAGCAGTGCACTCTGATGGCACTTACAACAGTGTGAACAGCTTGGGAAGAAAGTCACAGAAATCTGGTTCAAAGAACAAACTCCAGTTTGGAAAGAACCTCATTTGTTGGTAACAAGGTTTATAACCGCAAGAAAACCATCGCTAAGAAACACTGGTCTTCCGATTCACTGTTTAGTAGGATCCTTTTCCGTAGCCCCCAGCTCTGGCTGAGCTCCACTGCCATTATAAACCTATGATAAAACTCCTCTTGATTTTAACAGGATCAGCTACGCCAGTTATACCGCTTGCTTTTAAACCCCCTCCTGGAGTGTCCTTATATCCAGATCAGATATACACAATCAACTGGGTTTATTTAGTTACTCTCCGTCAAGGATTTGCAGCTTACTGTGGCCTGTGATTTGCTAGAAGAGGCTTGTGTTCAGCTCCAGTGTCTCCATTCCCTCTGAGCAGCTTCTGCTTCCAATCACTTGGTGGTGCTGCTGGAGAAGAAGAAGGGGCCCCTCCTGGTCTGGCCACGGGTAGTTCTTTGTTCCCTCTTTTCTGAAAATGATTAATGAAAAGGATAGTCTGGAAATATGTATTAGCCACTCAGGGAGACAACTAACCAAACACTTTACTCACATCCCAGTGCTCCATTCCAGTTATGTTGTTTTTAGCACCTGTTGGAAAACAATAACTCCTTCAAGGCCATGAAGTGCTGGGATCCATGCCCAGCACAAGCAAACCAGCCACCTTTTAAAGTTAAATGGGCCCTATCACTAGGACTAAAACATGTCATTTACTGCCATCTATACTATAGTAGCAGGCAGGCACATCAACCTGGTCATGTGGTGATACACATTAAACAGGAGGCAATCCATGCCATGACAATCTTATAGTTGCAAGACAAAAGAAGGCGGGCAGTAGAAGAAACAAACATTGGTACACGAGAGATTTATGTTTAACATCAGCTGCAAGAAGGGAGGTCACTACCACAGTTCTGCCACACCTTTCTTCAGGAATTCATTAAAGGCTTTTTAGCAGAGACAACAATGAAACTTATGCTAAAAGTAAGCGTGGTTCTGAATCAGGGCTTCACCAAAGCTTCACCAGCTCCTGCCTATCACTTTAAAGAAAAGTCCTATGGAAATTCATAGGAAGAGAACACTTACATACATTTTGTAAAATTTTTAAGAGATGAAAAGGCCATTCAACACCCTTCAGTGGAATTATATAGGAGAATTCAAAAACATATCTTCTGTTATACTGCCTGTGTTGGTAGGCCAATTTCTACTAAAACATGGTTGCTTAATCTCTAAGACATTATTTGCAGTACAGGCGATGTTCAAGTCTTGGCTAATCACAGTGAAAGAAAAATCCTCACAGCAGCTTCTTCTTCTTGACATTTTCTACCTCTCTGATTAGCTCAAAATAACAAAGTCACTACTCTGAGGAAAGCTAAACAGACTGCTCTGCTCACAGCCTCCGTGCACGTGGGAGTCAGGATTCCAGTTTGAATGCTGAAACCTGCAATACGCTCCCATCTGCACTAAGGCAAATTTTCTTTGCATGATGCTTTTATAAAGATCAGCAACTGAAGGAAACAAATGTTGCTCTAAGCTTTGGCAATAGCTAGTCCAAAATCCTTCAGCAAAGAACCACTCACAAAAACCAAACAATAATTCCCTCGTGCTGACATCCACTTCCAGTCCTTGCTGTAGCGGCAATTCACCTCCACGGCCGTTAAACACATTTCCATCTGCATGCTGCCAAAAACCAGCATTTACTTTCGAATAGAAATGAACCGACTGTAGAACACAATAGAACCACTTTTTCCCTTTTTGTGTGTGGGTGTTTCTTTACTTGAAAGAAAGCTACCGTATAAAAGACAAGGAAAGCATCTTTGATGTGTACGCGCCATTTTAAAATAAAGACTCCCTCTCACATACTCAGAATTTTACCAAGAAGTAGCAATTACAGGATTATCTGTGACTTCAAACATGAATTCTTTGGATGCTGTTCTTGCCTTGCTTTGTTACGTTAATAATTATGTTTTAAGCAGTCTGGGTTTTTATCGTATTTATAAACTGCAGTTTTAAATGTACAATCATAGAATTGCTCACCAAAAGGGAAGTTTGCTTTCTGTCCTGTTATAACAAGTTTCAGCAGGTAGCTAATTAACATAAAAAATATTTCTTCAATCACTTTTCAGGAAGAAAGAGGGTAGACAAGTGATGAATCTCTGAATGAGGTTTTGGTTTTGGCTTTCTTAAAGACATGATGAAGTAAGTGTGCTTATTCCTCCATAAAAATTTGCATTTGCAATTTAGGAAAGCTGTTTCCAAGGCATTCGGAATACCATGCAAGCATTAAGTAATTCTCATCAGGCAAACCACCAGCCTTTATTAGCATTCATGCCTTGATCAAGAAGATAGTTATTTTTGTCCAAATAGCTGACTGCAGCCTAACCATAACTCTGAATCAAGGCATCCACAGGCTTTTAGAAAAGCCGGTGGGCAGGCACTGCTGGGGGATGGGGCTGTGGCAGGCCGTGATCTGTGCTAAGGGACAGCACAGGCAGTCTTTGCAAGGCCACAGCCGAAAGTTACAGTAAAAAGGGCTCAACAGTTGGCTTCTGAGGTGCCCTACATACACACTGGGATAACAACAGGCACTGAGGCCAGGAGTCCAGCAAAAAGTTTCAGCACTGGCGTTTAACACAGTAGAAATTTGGTCACTCCTGTGACTCCTTGGGAAGCCCCAGGAGAGGAGACACATAAATACAAATATCTATAAATCAGACTGGAGTCCAAAGGCTGCAAAGGTAGTTTAAAGTCACCTCAGCTTTCTTTTATTCATCTTGGTCTGTAAGTTGGACACTACATCTTTCAAAGAATTTTACTGCTATAATAAACTCACACACAGAGGTTCAGCTGAAAAAAAGATACAGGGGGTGGAGCAGGAGGTAATTGAACATGTCAAACAGTAGTTGGGGTGTTTTTTTCCTGACAGAGCTATTTCAGAAATTCTGTGAGTTTCACTGTCTGAAATGTAAAAATTATTTTGCTTCAACATTTTCTAAAGAAAATCGTTCCCCCCAGAAGGGCAGCTTTCATTTAAAAATTAACCTAAAATTAAAAAAAAAAAAAAAATTTAAAAAAAGATAACTTTTAAAGCATAATGGAACAACTCAGTATATGCTGGACAAGCACACTGATTGATTGGAAACATTCCTCTTTTTTTTCTTTTAAAGAGAACTAAAAACATTCTGTGCTGGTTCAACCCATGAAAAAAAAAAATCCTTTATTCATACCAACAGTCATAACACCTGTGCAAGGCACAGAAATAGTATTGTTCTCTTCTTGAGGAAGCTGAGCACACAATAGTCCAGTGACTTACCCAAGATCACATAAGTCAATATTATTGCAGACAATTATTCCCTTCCCCTTTCCTTGTTAGTGAAAACTATTAATAGGGCCATCAGAAAAAGCTGTTGTCTCATCCTGCCAGTCTCCGCAAACAGAAAGCCCAAGTGAAACAAGAATTGGAGGTAGATCCTATCAGAGACATCTTGCATGCACCACACTTAGAATTTTTCATTCTGATAGTGGGGTTTTTTTGTTGCCGTTGATTTCTCAAATCTGTGAAAGCACTGCACTGAGCATAGACCTAGCATCAGAATGTTCAGCAATACTTCACATCAGATGGAAGCCACCTTTTTACCCAGGATTTTATTTTTCTTTCTGAAATTTCCAAAGCCATATTCTGTCTAAAATAAACACTTCCACCTACATGAGATTTTACACTTGTTTACTTGACATGCAAACCACCAATATCAAAGAAAATAACTCTACTCTCTGATGGCAGCTCCCATCAGATCTTGTAAAAACAGTTCTCAGCAGAGCAGGAAGACCTATTGATGAAGAGCTCCTTGGAATGATTACACGTGCACATAGAGGGGGGTTTCACTGTACTAATGACACACAGCTCTGTCTCTCTGCTCTAGTTCACCCTGCATGTTAAGTCTCTGCCCTGCAGGAATACCAGAAGGATATTGACAGAAGGAGGCCTCTGAATTACTTCATCCTCTATCTAGGGAAAAATACTATTGGGTGAAACAATGCTTATACAGCTGATTTGCCATGATCACAACTTCTGCTGCTAAAACCACAGGTCTGTTGTTACCCCTTGTGTACTAGGACTGTAGGCACCCGAGATGTACAAACCCTGTCTTGATTCCACATTTGTGCACCATCTACCACCCCAAGATTTGGGTCCCTTCCTGGACTCCTGCATTCCACTACAGTTTCAGCAAGAAGGAGGAATGAAGACTATCTTATCAAAAAGAAAGAGGACTTTATTCTCCTTTATTCTCCAGCAAAAAGCATGCCCATGATGCCTCACAAGTAGTTTGAGTATTTTATTTTTAAGTTTTCAGTTTGAGCAATAGGAAAATAATAATTGCAGCTTTTGTAATTCTCCACATACCTCCCAGAAACATTCCAGTTCTATCCTGACCACAGAACCCCCTGCTTCCAACTACAGGCATGTGTTAGCAAAGCCTGGACAGAAACAGGACTAAAGTGAGACCACAACATTCATTTTTATCTTTGACTCTTGGCACTGAAATGCAGGCCTACAGACATGCCACAAAGCCATTTTGAAAATAGCTTCCAGAGGACAAAGCTAAAATCTGGGCTTTACTGCCCTTTGTCCTGCAGATTGAGATTGCTAGAGATAGCCTCTGTTCTAAAGTGTTTACATACTGCAGAGGAAGCAGACACAGGATTTGCCTAAATAAGCATGAAAAGATGATGGCAAACTGAGGAGCTGATCCTGTTCTGCTGGTGCTCTGCACGGATTAGCACAGAATATTTAGTGCATTTTTATTTGCATAAATATTTCGCCTGCCCTGTTGAGGTAAGTTAAAATGAGCAAAGGCTATAAAGTGTGCTCTTTTCAGTGGAAGAGCATCTCTTGAGAAAATACCAACATTTGCACTGCCAAGGACTATCATAAAAACTCAGACGAAAAGCCTCCCACCCAACTCTTGTACTACAGGTACTACCCTGCATTTGTGTCAGAATCTCCTTTTTAGCAAGAGCTCTCTTGCGCAGAAATAGGAAGCACATGTCCCAGGATACCTGTCTTAGTTCCATATCCCAAAGACAAGTCATGTGTCAGGAAGATGATACTGTGAACCCCTGCATACTGTGGAGGACCATGGTGAAGATCAAGACCCAACGTCCTGCTAATGAAGCTACTTAAAGAATGGCAGCCAGCAGTCAGAGGCCGAGCAGCACTGGCCGAGCCAGCGCTTCTGCACAGAGATGCACTGGGTGTAAAACACCACAGGTGAAATGCATGAGGTGAGTGGGGCTACTTAGAATACTTTGCAAAATGCACACTGTTATCGTGGCCAAAACTCCTTGCAAAGCCATGCTTCAGTTTTCCGTTTTGCCTGAGCTGGGTTCAGCTACTGTACTCTAAACCAGACATGTGCACACAAGAAGGCCTTAAACAGTTTACTTCTCATTACCAGTAATGAAAAAGAATGTCTAACCCTAAGAATAGCCATGAAACAAGACTGTCTCCTGGGTCAGCTTTTGTTGTAACTCCACCCTAATTATTGCCTGCCATCTTGTTGTCTGACTCGACACAGCAAAGAATACCTAATTCAAGACATATTTGATGCATGTTTTGAGAATGTTGAAAAATGATGTTCACGTCTATCAAAGTCAGTTTTTAAAAGCAGAATCCTGCACTCTTTTCTGAGAACTGTTATGGTTCATCAGCTGTCTTGTCAGACCTCCTGTCATATTCAAACAAATTGACAAAAAAATCCCATTACAAGATGCAGAAAAGAAAAGCAGTTTCTTCCTGCAATCACATTTTGTAAGTATTAAATCCAGACTACACAAAGTAATTTGTCAGCAATAAATTCAATAGAGACACATAATGGCTGTAATAGATTACACTTGTGGTAAAATGTTATAATAGAATAATAATTTCTAATTAATTCATAACTGTATACCAGTTTTCCTTTTTCACTTTTCAGTGTTAAGCAGTAACCCTATCCACACACATCATACATCAGTGAAAGAAACCTAATAACTACATACTGAATCACATTTAATGTGAGTGAGCATGAACAAAAGCCATCTCCAGCAGTGGGCATACTTCAGTCATCCAGAACAAAGATGTGGCAGGACCACTGAATAGGAACTCCTTTTGGCCTGCATCCCTTGGATTCCTTACCATGAAAATCAGCAGGCTGACCAGGGCTGCCAGAAGGAAGCTGTTGTGTGTGAGACTTTGGAAAGATATGGTGTTAGAACATTGTCTGGGACACATATCTTGTCTCAGGACTCAAATACCTCCAGGTCTACTGGTTGAGATGTAGCCATAAAGACTAAGCATAAGATAACACAGGAAAACAAGAGGCTGCCAGCCCATCCTGTTCCAATATTTGATTAGAAGTATTTATCAATTTTGAGATTGCAAAACCAGCCTTCTTTTACCATAAACAAGCCTTTTCTAGCAATCATGTTAGTGGAAAGAAAAAAAAAAAGTCCCATAACTCCACATAGGAGCTAAAGAACATTGCAAACCTTACAGTCACAGCCTGTGGAAAATTCCCAGAGTTCTGCCCATGCAAGGCCTGCAGCCTCAGGCGGGAACATTTAATGTCAGAAACCACAGGAATCAGAGCTGAAGAGATCTACTAGGCTTCCAGAGCCATGTCCCTCACAGACATGTCACAGGACAGTAACAGTGGGTAATCTGCAATTTAGCAATATGGCAGGGTTGTCAAAGATTATGCCACAACAGGAAATACTGAAGAAAGGAAATAATTTAAATGAGAAGTCAGGGGCATCCAACATTTGACCAAAAGTTTAGAGAGATGTTTCAACTGAAGGGTGAGAAGGACCCACGTTGTCCACACACCCAGCTCTAAATCAAAGCAAAGGCTCTTCAGTGACTTAAACGTTGTTGAAAAATTCACCACAATTGCCTGAGTTATTAGTAAAAATGTGGTCAGAAGATACTAACATTATACAAAAGATTAACAAATACTTCATAGATAGCATGGTAAAAATAAGCAGCCTGTTCATAGACAGTAAGAAGGAAATCAGTTGAATGTACTCATATGGTAACAAGCTATGACTGTAAGTGGTATATAGAACAGTATCGACCTATTCAATAATTTATTAGTCCTTATTGGGCAATGGTTAACTTATACTAATCATTTTATCAATATATTCTTTATATGAAACGTGAACGAAAAACTGCTAGTGGCAATCCTGAATATGAGAATAACTCAGTTAACAGGCTGACACAAAAATCCAAGGAAGATCTATAAAACGGGCAGTTGAACATAAATTGTATCATGTAAACTTATGAGTTTCCAATGCATTAGGATTACCAGCAGGGTCAAAACTACATTATAAAAGAAAAAGAAAAAAGGGAAAAAGGAAAAAAGGAAAAAAGAAAAATGGGAAAAAAGAAAAATGGGAAAAAAGAAAAATGGGAAAAAAGAAAAAGACATTTGGATAAACAACACATCTAAGGAAAAAGTTCTGATAAAACTCAAGAGGTAAACAAAGTAATAGATTATAGGAATGCCTTCCCATGATATAGAAATTAGTTACCAGTTTTCAGTTTAGGAAGAAACAAAACCTGGGTCCAACAAACTAATTAAAGAAAATATATGATAGGGGAAAGTAAGGTAACAAGGGGGTGGAAAAACGTGCTAAATTACGTGAGCTAGCCAAAACTAAAGAAGATTAATAGATTTAAAAGGAACCAGCAAACCTAGGGCACCATGTATTTGAAATTCAACACAGAAAAGGAATATTAATTTTTCTGAAAGGGAAAAAAAAAAGAGTTAGTGCCACAAGTATATAAGTAGCTACTCCAATTCGGTGAAAAATAAAAGAAAACCTAGAGCACTGTAACAATAGAAGGAAAACAATTTGGACAGCTGTATGAAGATATTATTGACCACCTGCGTACATGAAAACTGAAAACATTCCATTTATGGAATAATATTAACAATGAAATAGTAATTATTTACAATTATTATATTTATTTACTTCTAACACTAACTTCATTATGATAAACTCCATCTCAGAGAAAACACAGCAGATAAAGGAAGGCCACAGAAATTAGTAGTGGTACTGAAAAACTTTCCTAGCAGTAGAAATGAGAAAGTTTAACACCATTCCATTGAGAGAAACACTGAAAAGAGTTAATATAATAGGGAAAAGAATGGGTGCTGGCAGGCAATTGACAAGTGTAGCTATTGGCTTAGTGTAGTTATGACTCCCTGTTCATTGGACTCGGGAGAAATGCAGTCTTCACTCCCAACTTGCTCACGTATCACAAGTGGCTGTGTCTGTCCTGCAGCAGGCCACAGTGTGTGTGCAGCTCTGTTCTTCTCTCTTGACTACCCATACTTCCATATATTTGTGGTTCATTGGTGTTCTGTATGACTGCTGACAGACAATCTTCAATGTATAGTTTTGCCTCTTTATCGCTGCAGTTTTGGAGCAGTGCTTTATGAACAGGCAGGCTTCTTTCATTTATACCATCTTGTAAAATACCTGAGCACGTGGGGATTGATAAAAAGAATGCAGATATTATCTGTTAATGTCATTATTTTATTATCTATTTCATAAAGAGTATAGCTGTTGTTCAGAATATATTTATTGACTATTGTCCAGAATATATTACCTTTTAGTCTTCTATTATTTGAAGCAATTCCCAAAGTCATTGAGGTATCATTATCCACCCAAAGCTTCAGGAATTTCTGAATTAATATGATGCAAGGACCACAACAGCTGGGTCACAAGAAATGTCTTTTACTTTCAAAGTAAGTTTCTGTTACTGCGGGCACCGACTCAAGCCTTGCCTAAACAGGCAAGAAATGATGACTGAGTTAACAGCACAGAATTGCCATGCTGAAAGACAAGGAGAACGGTTCAGTGCAGGTGCAAAATTCCAGGGGCTTGAGGCACATAAAGTCAATTCTCATAAGTAATAATCTTCTAACACTGCTATTATTTCAGGTGCTCATCACTATTTACATGGAAAACAGTTGTCATTACATCCTCATCCAGCCACTTCAGAGAACTCTGTAGGATTTAGATAATGCTTTTAAAAATTTGCATGGATTATTGAATTAAATAAAATTGATTTGTTGGCTTGTGGGGGCGGGGTGAGGAAAAGAACCTTATTGACATTACTCAGTAAGTTTCTTACAGATTGCTCACAAAACAAAAATTACATGCTTTGTTTGTATGTTGTGTGTTTGCATGTGCTGCATGCATACACTTTGGAGTTTTAATAGCTGGTTGACAAGAGATTAAAGGCAGAAATATGGCATTTTATTAAAGCAAACATATCAGTATGCCTACCATGATAAAATGATCTAGTTTTCTTCAGACACAAAAGTTTCTGTTGAGTGATACCTTTGAAATTCCTTGAGGGCACCCTATTATTCACTTTCCTCAGCAGAGAGCAGCTGCAAATGGTCTCCAATTTTCAAAGAGTATTGCCTGGTCATTCTTTACTGTCAAAATGAAGAAGAGCATAAAAGTTAAGTCAATAAAGTAATATGAAATGCTTAATATAAAAATTCAAGAATGAATGATTAACCATTAAAAACTTACAGTAGCTATTTCAGCCAGGAAAAAAAAATTAACATTTCCCTTGAAACCTATTAACACTCCTTGTAAACAATATTCTTTCTTGAAATATAGGACCTTTCCTAATGCTCTCCATACACACAGCATTTTTCTTATATCCACTTTACCTTCACTGATATGCAGCTGAATTCCTCAGGAGAGGGTGTTTAGAGCCCCTTCCTCTGACGCACTGAAGGAATGAATTCTTTTATTGCATTCCCCTTCACAAATACACCTAATCTTCAGCTTTAGATCTTAAAATCCTTTCCTGATCTGAAAGTCACATGACCTGTTGTAGCTGTTGACATGCCACCACCATTCCAGCCACAGTCAAGTATCGAGCATAAAATTGATCTCATTCATTTAAGCCAGTGACAGCTACATTTGTGTACAGCAGATGAAAAAACACACTTCCCTGCTGCATTTACTAGAACAGTACATTAAAAAAATCTCACAATTATCTCAACACCTAAACCTTAATCAAAGCCAGGGTGACTGCTTACACTGAACTCTGCCTGCACATCCTGCTGCACAGGAGACAGAGAATATGGTCCAATTTTTATGAAAATGGCAACTGTCTCATTTCTGGGGTTGCTTAGCCACCAACTTTTCCTCAACCACTGAATGTCTAAGCAAGGTGTTGTACAGGGGGTCATGGGGAAAAAAATAGAAATACGAAAAGTTGTCTGCTTTTATGCATTCAAGACTGCCAGATGTATTCATCTAAAAGCTACCAAAAGATGACTTTAGGAGTACACACAGGATCAGGACCAGGGACTCCAGAGACTCCACAGTGACAATGCAAGCCACAAGTTTACCTACATTCTTAGATCTGTAGTTTGCTTGAAGCAATTACATCATTAGAAAAAGTTTATGACTAAAATGATTCAAACATACAATGGTGGAATTAGAAGGTGCACAGCAACAGTGAGCACCCACACTGAGGAAAGTCATAGTATAAGCCCCCAGTTGAAAAAGATGGCAAAGGAAGAGAAGAGTGACTGCCAGGGCTAGCTTCCTGCCTTGCTCATGGCACATAAGTAACTGTTGCTGCAACGGTGACTTCTCCTTCAATTTCTCCTTCTTACTGGGATTTATGGGAACAGGTTAACAAGCCAACATTCTGTGCAAGGCAGTACATCACAGTGCCCGTGACTAGTGGACTTCTGAATTTCATGTCTGCTGGACTTTGCATGTAGTGTCTGATGCAAGAAAACACACTTGCCGATCGCTTTAGTTAGATCACCACCAGAGTTTTGGGGAAGAACATTGTAGAGAAACACTGCCTAGGAAAGTCAAGGTAACCATGGTTTGGAAAAATAAAACCGACAATAATAAATAATACTACCACTAAATCAAAATCCTTCTGTTAGGAAAATAGTCTCTAAGCAGCACAGCAGATCTCAGCTCAGATAATCCAGATGACTAATACATGGAGATCCACTTGTAGTTGCAGCAACTCTAGAAGGCTGAGGAATATAGATTATAAGCAGTGGAGTCCATTGTATATATCACTCAAGTGGGTAACTATTCTGACTTTAGACACAGGTATCTGAATATAGGTATAAAGACAGATACAGACGTAACCTAACAAGATTTCTGGTGATCTGGGAAACTGGAATTCCCACTTCCCTAACTGTCTATGAAACAGACAGTGAATATATGTTAAAAAAAAATATGCATAAACCAGGGATCTTAAATAACATGTCAATATGTAGTGCTCTGAAAATTGCACTAAATATAGGGAACCATGGGATTCTGTCTTTAGTGCAAGGCCTGAACCCATACTAAATTACCTAATCACAAGTCTGGCTCCCATATATCAATAAGCAACTTGAACAACTTCCCTGAAGTGCTGCTCAAATGTTGCTCTGAAGAATGGGAACACAGATCTACCTTCTTCACTGTACAAGAAAAAGTGGCCAAAGGAACATCATTAAACACCAGGCATACAGAAGTCAATGAACTGAAATGAACTCCGAATTAACAGGCTAAAGCAAGCACATAAGGTAGTCCTTGTTTCTGTGTTACAAACCTTTATGCAAATAATTAGTAAGTAGGATGTTAAGTAGATCTTTCTAGATTGCAATTTAGAAATCAGAAACCCAAAAATGTTACTAACGGATATTGCATTTGAAGTAAAATTTAAAGTAAGGATGGTAAAATCTGCATTGTAACTGGCAATTTCTTTGATCTAGTGCTGTAGTGTTACAGCATTTACTCTAATAATCTTGGAAATACATGCTTTGCATATACTCTGATTTCAGTTAGAAATAGTAGGAGCATGTGATGTTATAAGCCACAAAAGACTTTTCCACAAAGCTTGGAAAAAATCAGTAGGGTGCTGAATTTAGTACAAACTTTTTAATCAAAGTACGCTTAATTCAAAGCAGCAAAAGTGAGAATTGGTCAGACAGGCTTACACAAGCCTACAGAAAAGCTTGCATCTCTGCTTAAATTAACACACTTTGAAAAGTTCCATTGAAATCTGGAGTGATTAGATTAAAAAACTAAGTTTTAGATTCTACATTTTTCTGACAGGAATCTCAGTTTTCATGGCCTGTCATCATTAAAGGTTGCTACTCCCTCCAAAGCATCCCACATATTTTAGACACTTATTATTTGTTGCCCTGATAAGGTTCTTACCAACTGACCTTAGTGAGAACCACCCTGACTGGTTGGGCTAGCCAACAATTTCAGATTTCTTGTTAAAGAAAGAGAAGAATCCCACCTGTGAAGTAGACACCTAATTAGAGTAAGTGGAATTAGATCATATATGTAGCAAAACTGTGAGCAATTCAGACATATTTATCATTTAAACTTCACAAAATTTAGAAAGCTTTAAAGTGGAAGGTCATTGAAACCACTGTACACACATAGATGCTTGCAACAGAGGAAGCCCCAAAAGTAAGACACAGGATGTGGTGGGAAGGCAAGTAGACAAAACAGTCTAATAAAAACCAAGACAGATTTAGCAGTGATGTGTGGTATTAATAAATTATCTATGGCCTCTAAATGGAATGGAATAAGAGTGTGACTCGCTAATGAAGTCATATGAAAACTTAAAGGCAAACCAGAGATTAAGGATCAGATGCATCTGATTAAAAGTAGATGCGGATGATGTAGACCTGTACATCCAAGCTCATCATACAAGGATCCTCTTATAGACAGTGGGCATCTAGCCATGAAGTAGCAGCACAGTTCCAGAAAAACACATCTTGCCATGGTTCTGACTATATTTTCTGCTCCTTACACAACACAGTAGAAAATAAGTGCCCAGCACAGAGTTGTGGCCAAAAAAAACCAAACCAATCTGTGTTCAAAAGTCGTTTTTATACCTTTACTTATTTTCAAGACATGCTAAACACCATCTACACTGAATAAAATGTAAGATTAGAAGTTGATGTCAATCGCCCTTCTCTGCAAGTTTCTTACCCAGACTTCTTCCATATGAAATCTGTTGGTCAGACATGAGTACTCATAATGATTTTGTTTCCTTATTTGTTTTTAAACACCTTCTTTTTTCTAGATGAACTTCAGTAAGTTCTGGCTAAAAACTAAATTGCATCCCTTAAACCATTTGATGGCATCTAATTTGTGCTCACAAATTTAATTTCTACAGGTCATTTTCCTTATAAAGGAACGTTGCAAAAATAAGATGTTTCCTATACTGTTTGATGAAAAATGTTAAAGATCTGTTGCAGCTTATTTGGTATGATTTCTTGTGATAAGCAGCAGAAAACTTCTATATGAGTTGTGTTTCATTGCCAATCAGACCGCATCCATCTGTGAAAACAGCAGCACTGGTTCTGCTGTTGCCTAAATCAAAACAGAGCTGTCGCAGAATACTTCAGAGCATTTATTATTATAAGGTAATTACTGTGACAAAAATACCCTCTCCATTGCATTCCATATGTATTTATTGTCATTTGGCAAATAGGAACTACCACGGATAGTGAGAGCGTGAATAGTTCCGGTACGTTTGGGCATTCTGTGCTATTCTTTTTGATGACACACCTTTACATTGTTTTGCCACATAGCCATGTACCATTTGGTATAAGTTTAAAAGCCCCAGATCTTGGAGCACTGTATGAACTTTTCTCATTTTCAAGCCAATCTCATAGTTTTGGAGGATATGGGCTGACATGTGAACTCAGGATGTGTAGCACTGGCAGGGACATTGCACTGCGGTGGACAATACATACGACAAGGAACCCTGAATAACTAACAGTGGGAGAAGTCCATGTAAGAAGTTTTTAGAACCCTAAGAAAATTCTCCTAAAACATTTCGGTAGTGGAGATAGCACAGTTCAACCCTGATGAGTGCCATTTTAGCTTGTCTTCTACGCATTAATTAAGGATTTATAGTCTTTGCCTCTACAGTGAGTCATGGGGTTCAATTCAGGAAGAACATGATTGCATTCAATGGAATATCACTGTGCTAGCATACATATAGGATGAGCAGCAAACCTCTATGACACAGGATGTAGCACATACTGAATCACACTAACCTTAAGCACAGCCTATTACATTCCATTTTTATTACACCTCCCCATCACCACAGAAGCACTCATAATGGAAAAGAGCGTCTACAAAATGAAACAATCTCAGGAGGAAGCGCAATTCTACATGGTGGTGTTCTACTCTAAGTTTTCTTCCATCAGCCTCATAAAGCATAGGAGAAACTGCTTCCTTTCCATGAATATTCAGTTCACAGCCTTTTGTAGAAAATCATCTAGACCGTCCTGATAGAGTGTGACATCTTGATCGCACATTGACACATTACATTGCATCCCATCTTCTCAAATCATAAATGAAGAGAGTGGCTGCGTTCCACAGTCTCTGAATTCTTTCAAGACAGCTCAGCAATCTACAAGTGAAAGGTAGGATAAATTATTACAGGAGACTTCTCAGCATGGCTGTTCTAAATCAAATGCTGTCAAATAATTTTTAACTTTCTTTGATCTGCACTCAATCTCTGTGTTCTTTGTTGACCTATAGCACAGACTCTCCTTGACTTCCACTCCTTTCTTTTTCAGACTTTTTGCTCATAAACTTTTATTTTCCCTTTTTTTTATCAGGTAGGTGTAGGAATATAAAAAAACCATAGATCCAATGGCTTGGTGACTTTTATTTTATAGTTGCCTGAAAAAAACACCCCAACCTAGTAAGTGTGGTAGAACCTAAAAAAGAAATGAGAAAAAGACAAGAAGTTAAATAATCTTGCAAGAAGCAAAAAATACGATGTTTTTGGCTGAGAAAGTATTCTCCCTAAGGTGTTTTATGATTATAAAAGACACATCACACAAACTCTGTATCTGATGGCTCCTACAATATCTTTTATAGGAGTAATGACTATAACTTAAAAAGCTGGGCAGAGAGGAGACTCAAGCAAGAAAAGAAGAAAAAAAAGAATAGAAATACTAATGAAGATAAATAAATGAGAGTGAAAGAGGAGACAATAGAGCCAGAGAGCAAGACAAAAGGAAAAGAAAATGACAGGGATTAAGAAATGGCATAGGGAAAATAAACAAATGAATCCACAGTAAATGCTGATGGTATTAATTGTGATTTCTACTGGAATAGTGCCTAAGGACTCCAGTGCAGGGCCTCATTGCGTTACACATGACATTGTATTTTATGAACAAACACCAGGCATGGAAGACATTCAACAGTCTTGACAGTGTGTAGTAGGTGTATAGGTGGACAAGCAGAGATAAAGAGAGAGAACACAAAGCAACAGGGAAGACAGACTTGTCTCTGTAGGCCATGACACCATCAGCCTGAAATGTCACACTCTCCTATTTACTTTGAGGAGAAATATGGAGTCTAGTCCATATGCCCTCAACTATTCAGCTTCGCACTCTTTACACCTGAGCGGCTTAACATGCAGCCCAAGATCTGGATAAAGCAAATGTACTTCCCTTATCAGTTCCTAAACACACCTCTGTAACACCTGTGTTTTCAACTGCATCATCTGTGGTAACAGAGCACAGTCACTGCTGCCCAGTATACACCCTGGTTTTCCTTGATTAAGTGAAGCTATGATGATTTATTGGTTTGGGATGTGTCTTCTTATTTTTCTGATTCTCAGAACAGTACAATGCAAAACATTGTACTATTCTACTAGAACTAGACGTACAGAACTAAAATGGTCCTCTGTTTTCTACTGCAGCAGGTAGGAAATACAAGCAAGAATTTGTCTCACCTTCTTAAAAGTCTCCGCTGGCAAAGATTCCATAACCTGCTTTTCCAGGGATTAACTTAGTTACAGCTAGAAAGTTCCTCTTAGTGTCACTCACTTTTGTTGATAATTAAGCAAACAGCTTCCTGGCATGACTTTACTGGATCTGGAGATGAGCCTTTAATACATCAGAAAACTGCTTATTGCCTCTGCAACTTCTTTCTTCTAGAAGACAAGAGAAACACAATTTTTTTTTTTCAGGTTTTCTTTGGTGAGTTGTGCATCATGAACCTTTTCTATTTGTGTTGTCTGTTAGCCTTCTCTTGAACACTCCCCAGCCTGTCCATATTTATTCCTAAAATGTAATTCCCAGAACTGGACAAAAGCCACTCACAAACTGAATGACAAAGATGATAGAGGTATCTGTTTTTAGAGTCAGTAAAATATTAACGTAAAATGTGTTACAGAAGTGTATCCTTGATACTGAACACAGGCATGAACCATGCCTATTAAATTCTGTTTAAATGCCAAACCCACTAAAGAGCTTCTCCAACAACAGTTTACTTGCTACTGAAAGCATGTCCCAGACTCTTATTGCTTGCTGTTCTTAATGCCAATTTAACTCTTCTGTGAAGTTATAGACGATTTGCATGAGGGGCAACGATGGCAACTCTAATTCATTTTTTTAAAAAAACAGTCATAATGAGAGCCATAAAGAAGGGGAAATACCTGTTATTTTACATTAAAAGAAGGTAGCCAAATTCAGATAGACCCAAATAGCTCGACTGAAGTTACTAAAGAAAAAGGACAGACCGTAGCAGTTGGATTGTTTCCACCTGCCAGTGTGTAACAGAGTCTCAAAGAGACCTGGACTGTATCAGCTGAGGAAATACTGTGTACCTCTAAGAATTACTCACACCCTTTTATTACATGACAAAGCATCCCGAGACTCCAGTCAGCAAGGAAGACAGAAATCAGTAGCAAGTGTTTTCATAGTCCAGCCTTATTTCCTTTCACAGTTTTCATCCCTTCCCACCTGCCCTAGAAGAGAAAGTTATAGCTGCTGTTAAATCAATGAAGAGACTATTGTTCAGCTTTGCACTGTTTAAACCTGAGCAGTTTAATGTGCAGCTACTGGAGTTCGAATTTTGTTTTCCATATTTCTCCTCTTATGCATTCAAATTCAAATTGACAAATGCCTTTGTATATGATTTTAAACCCTCCCCATCTCTAATGCATCAGTATCTTGTTACATTGCCTTTGATTTCATTGTTTGCAATGCTACTATCAGCAGCATGGAATTGCCAAGGCACTAAGCAGCCCAATTTTTCTTTAATTTCTCAGAAAATTGACAGCTTTATGAACTGTCTCTTTACCTATGCCCCATAAACATGTCAGGCTGTAGAAAACCATTCTAATTAAATCCCAGGGGATTGCAATGGAAGATTATAGCTTCTTGGCAGGTTATTAAAAAACAGTTGTTCATATATACACAAATATCTGTACTAGAACCTAGCATTTGACAGAACAGCCAAAGAATTAACCCCACTGGCAACTCCAAATAACACTCACAAAACAAACAAACAAACAAAAAAAACCAAAAACCCACAAAACCAACCCACCACAATGAACCCACCAAAAAATACCACCACAAACCACAAAAAGAAAAACCCAAACAAAAAAAAAAAAAAGACAAGGGAAAAAACCTAAGCTCATTAAAATGGGGGGTGCTGGGGGTGAGGGGCAGGGGAAAGTGGGGGATGTTGTCTTGCATTTGATTTCTTTCCAAAAGTTGGTAATTCAAACTGTCATTTGGAGTCATCATCTTTCATCACTGTTTACCAGTACCTAATATAAAAGGTAGAAAAATGCTTGTAAGGTCCATATAATGTCCCTACTAACTACATAGCCTTGAAGTCAATATATTAGAGTTGATGGATAATGTGAATCACCCGATTCAGCATAAGATTCCTTCTATCTGCATCTGGTCATCCAAGAGAACACATAAGAACTTCTGATAGCAAATTCTGATCGCAGCGTGCATCTTTCCCAACAGCTTCCTCAAATAACCTTGCCTTTGAGAGTAACACTTGTTGCCTCTGCTCTTCCACCTGAAAGAAGTTGTCCAACCTCTCATCTCAGGAACAGATATTCAGGATTTAGGTACTGGGGAACTTCTGGGAGACGGTGTAGCAGTTTGATTTTGTAACCTGTGTCTGACTTTTCACAAATGAATTGTTTGTACTGTGAAAGCAACTTCCAAAGACGCTATTTTGTTCAGAGTTCCTCCTGAACTGCATCTACGACAGGCAACTCTCGTCTCTCTCCTAGGATCTGCTGCCTCCAAGGACAGCAGCCTTGCTACCTGAGAGGAGGAGGATAAAGGGAAGAAATTAGATGCTAACACACCAGATATCTATGAGCAAAGTCCAAGAAACAACTTAACACTATGTATTTTTCTCAACAAGTATAATATCACTGAGCCAGATGCTAACAGGTTTTGCAGCTAACTGGACTTTAGAGGACTGCTACATAATTTTAGTATTTATCTCTTGATCTCTTGGCATCTCCAAATATAAGCTGTCATGTAAATATTTAGTACACCACTACTTAGATTTGCTGGTGTTCCACATTTATGTGAATAGAGTTTCCACAAACATCAAGTATAAGAAATATGCAAATTAAAATCACGGACACAAAAAGATGCACTGATTTCATGGTCTACGAGATGACAGAGAGTCACAGTTACAGGAGTCCATGAAGTTTTTCTCTGAAGAAAACTAGCGTTAATTTTCCTTTATGTAAAAGGAGCTTTAAAAGAAATTCTAGCTACCTTGAAAATACATATGTGAACCACCAAAAAGCTGTAAACCAATTTGAAAGCAAAACCAATAAAAAATGAACAAACCCGGAGGTACCCGGCTATAGCACCTGATTGACTCAAGCCACCAAGTTCAGAACTAAAGTTATATATCTATTACCTTTTCATGTGCACTGATACATCGAAAAGGTCCCTGCAGTGTCAGTTACCCAAAAATCACACTGATACCAAAGAGAGTTTGAAGAATCCAGTAAAGATAAGAACCAAAAGTTACATTTTAGAACTACATTGGACCTGACAGCTGATTTTTTTTCCCTGCCAGTTACCAAATTTATTTGCTCATATAAAATACACCATATTTATTACTTCTCTAGAAAATTTTTAAGTGATTTAAAAAAGAAATACATGAAAACTCTTCTAATGTTCATACAGTATATTAAAGCTACAGAACAGCTACTGGCCATATTACTGCCTTCCATGACATCAGCGGTTGATTGCCCTGCCTCTATAAGGAAACATTAAGGGACAGTGACAAGTAGAATATACATTGGAATTTGAACTCTAAAAAGGTTTTTTGGCTTGGTGAGTTTATTTTCTAAATCACTTAAGAGCTTTCAACAAAGTTCCAGACTTCCTATTACTGGTTTAATTTAAAAATTTCTTTATTATTGCAAGAATATGAAAGAGTATCTGTTTGACTGTAAGTGAAGACACCTTCAACATGGTAGGGACATTTTCCCCCACACTTAAAAAAATTGCAAAATGGAAAATATTAAACAGTGTATCTGTTATAACAGTATAACAGTATAACAATATGAGGCTATTGTTTTGGAATTCTAGATAAAAGTCCTAGAGGCAGATGAAGAGGAGCCTTTTAAAAAAATCTTGGAGATGTTAATGAGGTAACTGCACTTCTGGTATGGGAATGGACTGAGGAGACCATACAAGGAAGGAAGGGGGAACATTTTGTCACCACTTGCAATTATCTAGAATTTATTTTCTACAAAAAGAAGTTATTCTGTCAATCTACAGTTTTTATTCATGGTTTGGCTTGTGTCATGCTTAGCAATTTCCATGTTATAAGTGCACTAATCAAACTATTTCGAGAGAGACGAATGAAGAGGAAAATCATGCTTGTTGTTTGTTTATAAAAAGAAATCTAACCAGGCTTTCTACTGACACAAGTCCATTTTATTCAAGATCAAATGGAGTTTGTGGAAGTTCAGATAAAGCGTTTCATTTTCAGGCTCCTCATAGCTAAATGGTATAAGTCTACAGCTACAGTAAAATGGTAAAAGTCTATAGCTAAAGAAGAAAGTCCACAGGTGGGCAGGTGCTAGAAGAGGATCATGGTTACATTAAGTCACACAAGGGGGAAGCCACAGGATGAAAACCCAAGGGAGGAAGTACCGCTTACAAAGGTAAGTCCTCACCCTTCCCTACTTGAGACTGTGCAAGAATCAGATGCCTGAACATCCTCTGTGCCGGTGCAGCACCTCAGGTCTTCCTCTGAACAAACCAGTCACCAATTCCCTGTCTACAATAGGACGTTACTTGGCAGGCACCTAATTTATATCTTCACATACCACCAGAAAAGAGACACGCTGCAGTCTTTTGAGAAAAAAAAAAAGGGAAACATTAAAAAAAAAAATCCAGTGTTATATACTCATTCTGTTATTTTATATTTACAAATTAGAAAGGGGTAGAATATTTGACTTTGGAGTCACTGCACATAACTACTGACACTTAAATAAAGCACCGACTGTATCTACTGCAGGATCCCTTCTTTGTCAGGGGAGGAAAAGAATTGTCTTCAAAAATAATGAAGCCACTTCGATCTGCGTTCTATAAAAACACACATCTTTCTTCAAAACTCAGTGTTATCCGAGAAAAACCTGGCACCTGGCACCTGGCTTCCCTACTTTCTAACAGCTAGGCTTTGTTTACTTGGGGGGGGGGGGGGAAGAGGGGAAAAAAAAAAAGAAAAAAGAATGTTTTATTATTTCTGTTCCTGCGGTCACAGGATGGGGATAAAGTCTTCAAACACAGTCCCCAGTCTGCAGAATGAATTATTTGCTGGTCATACTTGAGTGGTTGCAGAGACTGACTTCTCACAGCCTAAAACAAGATTACTTTTCAGAAAAATATTTACCAAAAATACATATTAAACTAATTCTTCTGGCTCTCCACCATACTAGAGGAGAGAAAACAAAAATATACCTCTCTAGTATCAGCCATTGGCCAATCCCAGTGGAAGCTTCATGTTTAAGAGTCAAGTCAGGACTTTTTCGGAGACACCAAGGCAACAGAGTGGTATGCAACCTTGACCAACATACTTGGCTCATCATTATTGTAAAAAAATACAGACTTCCTGCATAATAATATGCACCTGCATCACCTGGTTTGTAGTGTGCCTCTCACAAATATATTGACAGGAAAAGAAAGTATGATTTAAGAAGGAGAAAAGGTGTTTGAAGCACGGAAGCAATCCTTAGTTTTACCAAAGGTGAATGCTGAAACTAACAGATATATAATCAGAATGGATTTAGACTTCCTTTGGCAGTAACACATCTAGCATAATTAATACTACTATTAATTAATAATTACAATTGGTTCTCTGAAAGCTCTAAAACCAGGTTCAATCCTTCCTAAAGATCAATGGTGCCTGAAACTTTCCATGCTCAATGAAGGTGGCTAAGGAAGTTCAGCAGCTAGGAGTGTGAACATGAAGAGTTCTCTTCCCTCTTTAATATTCATTTATACAAGTCAAATTCTGATCCCATTTATAACAACATAAATCTAGAATATCTCCCTTGCAGTCACTGGAGTGAGTTCAGATTTACTGCAGACTCTGTAAATAAGATCAGAAACTAGCCCATACACATTTAATTATCTTGTCTAGCACATTATGTCCCTTGATAAAAGAAAAACAACTACCTCAGACTTGGGAATGGGCAATTAAAAAGGTAGAATTGAGCAGCTTCTGCACCAACTGTAAGGTCCCCTGGAAAGGGAGGTAAGTATGACCTGAGGAACAAACCTATTTCTTTATGCTTTTCTGGAGATCTTAAATTCTGTCAGAAGTATATTCACCTCTGATAAATCGTAAATATACTGGAGACTTGCTCCATTTCCTAGGTGTGTTGCTGATTGTTAGTAATTTACACTCAAGATATAGCAACGATTTGCCATTGGCTTGGGGGAAATTGTTTTGCTGCCTATGATTTATAGCTATGATTTGCCTAAGAGTTTTATGAGGCAGTTTTTCCTGAATATGCCCTCAGTGAAAGTCCCCCAAACAGAGGCAGCTCACGGAGACCCTCAGACACTATCTAACTTCTCCTTTGCCCAAATAATGAAACTGTTCAAATGTTGTATTACTTTCACACTCCTTCCTCTTGCTCCAAAAAATAAAATAAAATAAAAGCATACTATGAGGCACAGCAATATTGACACTATATTTACTGATTGCTGGGTTTTCATATATATCGTGATATGTGGCAAGTGACCCTGTTACCAACTGTTGCTACTGCTGTTAGCACATGTATGTGTGGGCATGATGTATCACAGCATCCTCAGTGACAGTGGCATATCAGTCAACCTGGGTAAAATATAATTCACAATGATATGGGTGAGAATCTTTAGCCGGTTATGCCTGCATCTCATGGGAAGGCACCTAGCCCTTACGAAGAAGGAAGGTTTGATGTTGGGGGAAAGTGCCAAAATCTCATTTCTGAATACTTGAAGCAATTCTTAAGAAGGGTCTATTTACTTTTCTAAAAATATGCCCAAGAAGGTGTCGTGTGGCCTCTGACTGCGGAGTACCTGGCTGGGAAATTCCATGACTCGCCAGCCTTGTTTTGAACAGAACTCATTACAGGACTCAGAACAGTTCTCAGCATATGTCCATTTTCTGTAAACTACTCCCCTCTTTTTTTTTTTCTTAGCAGATATTTTCTCTAACAGTTATAATTCATTTTTGAGAATATATGCGGCCAAAAAGTTTTCTTGATATTCACAGATGTTCTATATTTTATTTATTTAGCAGATATCCTTTTGCTATTGATTACTTTTTATTGCTATTACATTAGAATTTCTGAAGCAATGGGATCCCATTATTATGCTGGAACTTGGAAAACACAGAGCAGACTAATTTATATCCTACATAGTTTAGATGTAGCTGCACGCTAAACTTCCCAAAGTCAGTGCCAGGACTGCAGCAACCAACCTAGCAGTGGATTTAGAGGTTACAAGTAATTTGTTCCAAAATTATTCGTCCAGATCTCTGTTTTGTACATACGTTCACAAAACTTTCCATAGTGACTAGTGACACTCAGTGGCTCATTAAAATCACTTTCAGTGACCCTGATAATCACGTTATAAAAGTTAACTGATTTATAAGTGTGTCACACTGGGGTGCCAAAACCTAAAGCACTTAAAATCAGCACTGGAAGCAAGAGGACCACTACACTGAATGTTTCACTTGGTTTTTTAGGACATTAGCTAGATACAAAAATCAACCAGGCTGCCAGATAAATTGTCATGCATGTTTTCTGGCAGAAACAGGGGAACAGTGATGAGTCAATAAGCATATTACCTGTTAAGCAGTATCTTGAGTATGTGTTGGGCATCCAACTTTTCTCACCCTAGCATTCTGCTTTGTAACCTGAGGTGTGTCATTTCACCTCCTGGCTTCACTGTTTGATCTGTGTCAGCCTCACCTACTCAGGTAACAAGCTGGTTGGGCAGGATCTGTCGCCTTCCATGTGTATCCAGAAAGAAGCCACATGCTCAGTTGACGCCCACCGCTCTGGCATTGCAAATGGGTAATAAACTGTAAGGCATGACTGATCTTCCACTGAAATCATTGGTAAACCTCTCACTTGCTCCAGAGGGTTTTGGATGAGGTCCATGCTCAGCTGCTCTTCTTGAAAATCTGACAGAAAACCTGCTTAGAGAGAAAACCAGTATGTGAGCCAAAAAGAGAAGGGAAAGTTCCCTCCCCATATAACTCTCCTCTGCACCTGAGCATCCATCTTCCACTATAAACTCTGCAGTCCATCTTCTCAGCCATCATTTTCAGGAAATATATAATTTAAAAGAAGGGCAATGAGCAAGGCAAAAAAAAAAATTACCAAGTATGTTTATCCTATGACAGACACACAGGTCTTAAGCAGAGCAAAATCCTCTCTTCTCTTCCAAATCCAGCCTAGGCAACCCTAAATGTACCAGACCAAACCCTCCAGACCCACTTTGTTTTTTCTTGCAGACATACAGGCAACAGCATGGACCTTAAATACCAAGCAGAGAAGGAAGCATTTGCCTATTCAGATATCATGTGCTCCCTAAACAGCCGTTCCCCATATCCTCAGAAGAGGAGTTCACAAGCTGGACTGTGCATCACATTGCATGAACTATTCAACACCTCCTCAGAGCTTTGCTTTAGTTTCTGCTTGTAGTTCAGATTTCACATTTAAACAGAAGGAATGTTGATTTAGATATTAAACACACATTTCTATAACCTCAACCCTACCCTACTACATCTTTGATCACACACCACCCATTTTAGCTTTTCAATATAAAAACTTTACAGGCTGAAACAGGCTGAAAATATCAACTCTTATTTCTGAGCTAACAGAGGCATTTTGAACTGTGCTAAAGCACATCTACCCACTTTGATCCCAATGTATTTTGCCTATAAATTCAAAGTTTGAAATAACAAAGTGCCACTGGGTGCTCAAAGTGTAAGTTTATGGTTTAAAAATTATCTGAGCTTAGTAGCTGAACATCACAGGCCTGATGGTTGGCAGAGCTGCAGAGGAGTACAGTGTTCAAAAGACAACTGGCCACTCATTTCGTGGCTATGCAGTAAAAGGACTTGCTTTTATTTTATTCACTCATTGCCATGAAGTCTAAAGGAAGTTAAACATCTAACATTTATCATTAATGTAACTTGTAGAGCGGAAAACAACCCAACTCTCTCCTGATGACCACAGAAACCAGGGGAAAACAGGAAGTTGGGACCTTCTGCAGTGGCCTACCAGCGTGTGAACACAGGCCACAGCTCAAGTCCACATTGCAAACACTGTCCTTTCTTTTCACAGCTTTGGCAAGGTACACAACTGCAAGCTGCTGCACTTGCTCAGATGAGGAAATGGAAGGACTGTGGTTGGCAGACTATTTAAAAAAAAAAGCTATGTCTGCCAGAAGAATCTAAAGGATTAGATTCAAAAGGATCAAAGCAGGTTTAGGTTTAGGAATACCTGTGAATAGCAATGATCTTAGCTACTGTAGATGAATGCAAGAGAGGGTGGAATTCATGCTGGGATTTCAGACATGTTCAGAAATTTGGCTTCTTATATACATGCGTCATTCACTTGAGTAAGTCCTGTTTACATGAATTGTTTAAGGAACTACCCTTTTTCTTAGAGGAAATACTGCATTATAAGAGAATAAAAACTTGTTCTTCATTATGCCATTTTCACAAAAAGTATACTCCCAATTATAACTTAATATTCTTTCTAAAAATTCATGCATAAATAGCAGTTTGACAGATCGAGTGTAAATGAAGAGCTGTTGGGCCCACCAAGATACTACATGCCATATGCCTGGGTTTGTCTACATGTCTATAACCACAAATAAAACAGAGACGAGAGTATGTTCCAATAAAAATTGACATTATCAGCTCTGAATATAAATTTTAGATATATATTTTTAAATAATTTATAATCAGCGGTAAACCACAAGCCACCTCCAGCTACCATCCATAAAGTACAATTTTCTACACTAGGTATGCAACGAATTCAGTTTGAAGCATGTCTGAACTTTTTTGTCATGAGCATCAGAGTGAATGCCTGTAATAAAAATGACAGCTAAATAAGAATAAATGGTTTAACGTTAGCAAGAAATAGGGCTTTGCTGTTTCACCTTTGATGACAGAATCACAAGTTTAGCTCTCCCCTGAAGTTAAATGCAATGTTCTCCCGCATCAAACCTTTAGCACCTCTTTTTTCCAGTATTGCAGCAGCCCAAATGTAATTTGAGTGAATACACGAAACGCACTTTGTAAACAGATATTTATTGCCTGCAAGATAAATAGTCAAAATACATCAGATTTATTGATGTCCTGGGAATATGGTATTATGGCAGTTTAGAACGGAACAGTGAGCAAAATCACTGCAGAAACTGACTGTGGATCTGTCTGCACGTAGAATGAAAAAAGCAACACCACAAAAAATATAAGGGGGATAAACTAAGCATTTGGGGCAACATCATTGAACCAAATGCACTGCAGTTCTTGTAGCAAACATATTCAAACAGAACATGTACATCAAATGCCTAGAATTTATTTAAAAAAGAGAAGTATCTTATACTCTTAAGGGGCAAAGAGAGAAAGACTTTTGCGAAGAGGAGTGGATCAATTTAGTCTACTCAAGCACTCTGGCAGGGTAAGTAGTAAGATACATTTCAGCAAGTGAGATTTAGACAACAGTGAAAACTTTCTAACAGTAGGAACTGTTAAGCCTTAAACTAGATTGACTAGAGAGATTGTGGAATCTCCAGCTGGAGATTTTCATTGGGATATTAGCCAAATATCTGTCAAGAACAATACAGATAAAGTTGATTCTACTTCTTGATACTTACTCGGCCTTATTTTCCATTGTTCTATGAAACATCCATGAACTGCTTTTTAAAATCATAGTTAGAATTGTATTTTATATTTAAAAATAACATATGAAAACTTTAATGCTGCAGAATAAAAACAATTTGGATTTCACTAATTTCCTTTTATACATTTTTAACTGCCTCTGAAACCAGGCAATTCAGAATTCTTTCTCTCAAGTGCAGAAGTCTTTAAACTGCAAGTTGTGGAATAGGTAACTTACAGTATCCTAATACCACAGGGATGATACAAAGACCAAATATACAGTGACCAAATAGACAGTGACTGCTTCTCAGGAAGCATCTTTTACAGTGCCTTCAGATATCATATTATCTCACATATATAACTCTAGAACCCATGATAAATTTGACTGTATATCTTTTAGTGATCTGGTCAGTTACAACTGCCAAAACCTAGAATAACTTCACTGATAGGAGTTAAAACACTATAGCAGAACAGAATCTAATCCACTAGTTTTTGTTGGGAGTATTGGTTAGCTCAAAGATCACAACTACACAGTAACATTTTCCTTTCAGAAAGCGTGGAGGAATGACACAGTGGAGAAATAGAGAAAAGGCACATGGAAAAGAAGAATCCCAAAAGCTGAATGGAAACGCACAAGAGAACATCACCCAGAGCAACAAATCGCTCCTTCAATGCTAGAGGTGTCACAGACCTTTTGTTGGGCATAAACAGAAGCACTCACTGACACACACAATAAAAAAATGTTTCTACATTTTTTAAGCCTGTCAATCAGCCTCCAAATTGTAATACCTTGAGTTTACTGGGAGTTCAATCGTGTCACTGATACAAGATTTTAGAAGCACATGAGCGCTATACAGTGCGTGTGTATATTTCTCTGCACTATACCCACGTGCAGAAAGCACACTGTACCAACATTATAGAAACTCCTATCCACCGCCCTCTCTCCACTTATAACACTCTTATCAGCAGGAACCCTGTCCTCTACCTGTCTAGTCCATATGAAAACTTGCCTCAAATTTCATGGTTTTTTTCTTGATTCTTCCAATCCACCATGCTGCATTCAGCATATAAGTATGCATTTATTCATTGTTCACTTGTCTACTATTTTATTTTTAAAATATGCTTTAAATATTGATCCATGTGAGGTAATGTCCTTAAGAATATTATGTATAGATGTTCATTTCAAACTGGATGTGTCCTCATTATTCCCAGGTTGCAAAGACCTCTTATTTTAATCAGCACCCAGATAAACATTTATCTAGGTCCCATGGGAGTTTATTACAGTGCAGTTAGGTTGTCCATTCTTCTGAAAATGCCTGACGTTGCCATAACTATTTATAATATTCTGAATTTTTTTTTCTGGGCTTCCTGGAGCATGGTGTCTCCTTTTGTAAATTTTACAGGAATGTATCTGATGGAGCATCAACTATAATATCAACGTTTAACAAACAATCTTTACCAGTTATATTCAACTCCCCCCATGTAGGCCAGCACACAGCCCCTGGCAGACAGCACCTTACAGGTATGACTGAGCCAGATGGAATTTGAACTGGTTGGCATCCTTATTATAATGGCTGTTCCTACCCTCCTCATCCCTAAGCTATAAATTTTCTTACCAATTATCCACTTATTTGTAATTTTTACATGACACTGAGAGTTGGAAAACTCATATGTTGCATTTTGTAAGTATGGTCTAGTCACGACTGAAATTTGTGATGAAGACACAATTCAGAACAAATAAGCTTGGACTGTTTACTGCATAAAACAGGGAGACAGGAGGGGAGTGTGCACAATCTGACTTTGGACAGCACAGTTAGTGAGCTAGGCCAGTTGTCAGCAGAGAGAAATCATTCCCTTCATTGGACCATGAAGAAGGATCCTGCCCAAGGTGCTCTGAACTGTCCTCTAGGGTAATGCATTTTTTTCTACCAATTAGAGAGGAACCCAGATGTAAGTAACTAATAACGTACTACCTCAGTATACCACACAATGGGTCTACTTTTCAGTCAGATCTTTCCAAAAGGTTAGAGATGAAAAGCTGTCAACAGGCATGGCTTCCTAGATGATGTTTCTCTCTCTTGTTCTGCCTGACCCTGAAAATAATTTCCGTTCTAGTAACACCTGACATGTGTGTAGACTCCCCAGGACAGCTGAAGCTCAGACAGTCAGTGTGTAAGCAGAATGTTTGTTTTGAATTACAGAGAAACTTCCTTGAGCCATTCCTCATAAACCAACCAGACAACATTAAAGGAAACAATGAATAATCTGCTTTGCCTTAAAAAGGGTCATGAACACGTGCCAAATAGATTTTCACTGATATTGCAGACTGATTTGAAACAGGCTGCTCTACTCAGGCCTGTTGTGGTAGACTGGTGTTCACTGCTGTGAATTTAAATTATGGACCATCCACTAATACCTAGAACCTGCCCTTCATGGGAAAAATATCTATGCCAGCACGGACTGCTTTAATGAGAAGCAATTCAGAGTGGCTTGTTTACACAACTCCTCCAAAGCTTTCTGCAGCTAGGGACTTCTGACCTGACCTGCTTAAGCAAGCTCCACAACCATTCAGTAGTGCCTTACTGTGTTCTTCCTGTACACCTGGAAGGTGCCCTCCACCTGCAACTGAAAGACGACTTACATCACTCAGCTTTTCACAACCAGCCAGACAAGCTCTCCGAATCAAACACCTCTTGGGTCAGACCTGGAGCTCAGAGATTCAGAGCAGCAGCACTTTTGAGTAGTCAAACCAAAAGTCAGGTGGTGTAAAGATCCCCCTGCAATGTTCTGCAGCTTAGATGATCCAAAACATGAGGAAGTAGGGGTATTTATAAGGGATTTTTTGACAGACTTTTAATTTTAGTTTAAAACTAGCAAACAGAAGCAGGAGTCAGCAAACCATCTGGGGTCTAAGAAGAATCTTCCCAAATATCTCATCCAGCTTGAAATGGACACCCCAATGTTGTCTTAAAGACTCAAACCCCCCTTTATCTTCAAAGATAAAGATATCAGTAAAGATGGAACTGAATAAAAGTTGGAATGCAGCTACATTGCACTGAGAGAGAGAGAGAGAAAGCAAAATCATGGACGCATCTACCACTGAAGTCCTGACCCGGCTAGCTTGTCCCCTGTGCCAGAGTGACTGCCAACTTGTTCCAAGACAGGGAAAATTCAGTTCTGCATAAAGAGTCCCTTCATAGACATGATTTTGAAGATGGACCTTTCAATTTAAGGAAAGCAGAAACAGAAATCTCAGATATATTTATAGTTTCTCCCTTCACAGCACCCCTTTAAGATCCTTTCTTTTGTTTCAGTATCATACACCTTGATGTGGGACCAGAACAGGAAACTGAAATGCCAAATGACTGGAAGAAAGGCTATGCTTGTGGCACTCCTGACCACACCAAATGCAAAGAGTACAAAGAGCTCATTCTCTCAAGCCTCCCAAACCCATTTCCACCCCAAAGGGCTACAGAAAAGCCTCAGATAAACATCCAGATCTTTGATTGTTTATTCAAACTGAACACTTCACAGGTTTTTGGAGACTAGCCCATCACTTAAAGGAATATGAAAAACTTTCCATACCCGGAATCGGAGAGCTTTTGTCTCCTTCACAGCCGTGATCAAATACCTTCCCCCCCCCCTCCCCGCCCCTCTTATTTTCAGATTTCATCCAGCAGAGAGAAAAATCAGACAAGTACACTGTTTCATTCAGGTGACTTCCTTCTAGAATTTACACAGATGAACATAAACAAAACCAAACAATTTATAAGCGCAGCCCAAACAAATCACAAAAAGAGCCTAACACTATAGGTCAAATTCCATTCCTGCAACAATTTTACCCAAAACAGATGTATAACTAACCTTACAAAAACATGTGAGCCCATATTTTGGCTGCTGGTTAAGAACCTCCTGTGCAGTCTATTCCTGTCAAAGGCAGAAGAAAGATACTCCAGGAAAAAAAAAAAAGTGAGTTTCAGAAGCATACATGCAAAACTTATTAACTGACACTGATTCTCTAAGTATATGTAGATAGTAAAAGCTATTGATTTTAAGGATATCCAGCATTTGAAAGTAATTGTTTTTCCTCTAGCACCCCTCCCCATCCTCAATAGCCTTTTTCATTTTAAATGGAGAATGCTGCTAAGATTCAAGCCCAGGATTATTTTTCCACAATCCACTAGACTTTCTGGGCTAGTCTCAATGACTCCCAGATCATACACATGACACTGAATCCAGCCAAAGACAGTTTTTAATTCTGATTCTTGCAGTAGCTGCTCAACGGAAACCTGACATTTCAAAAACTGTAAGCTAGGAAGACCTATAAAGATTCAATTAAAAAAATAAATATTAAAAAAAGAAAGAGTTTATTATGGACCCGTATGCAAAGCACCACAGGATAAATTCTGGCCCACCCGACCCTCATCAGGAGCTTACTGACAGGTGAGCTTCACTGACAGTCTTCACAAAAAGCAAATCCACAACACAGATGTGGCAGAGAGAATTCTCCCTCAAGGGGCAAATCCTTTCCCTCTAGGAAGGGTATGGTGAAAGTGTCAAGAGGCCCAACAAACACAGTTTTGTGCTGTGAGCAGTTTTGGTATATGATCCTGGGCTGGGCCAGAGGAAAAGTGTAGATGATCTCTGAAGGTCCATTCATGTTTTTATACCTCCACAAAGACAGCAATCAAATGGAGCTAGAGGGAGTGCAAAGCGTCACACGGATGCCTATTAGTAAAAGGTTTGGTCTCTCAGAAATATACAAGGAGAAGATCTGGTATCACAACTAATTAAATAAGACCTACGTTTTATCCCAAGATTAGATAATCTGGAGATAAGGGCTAGTGTGGCTTTCAGGCAAACGAAGTTGAAAGGCAGCTGTCCCAGCTCAATATGTATTGAACTGCAGAATAAAGATCACTGAAGCATGAAAGTCATAGCGTAAGAGTAGCTATGAATCTAATTACTTGAGTAATTGGATGAAAATATACCCCACCCAAGTTATAAGCAATGGCATTTTTTAAGTAAGCTAACATATAAGGTGTCAATATATGATAATCAAAAATATGTAGCATAGCTCTTGGATTTTGTAGAATCAATATATCTCCTTCTTCTGGCAGTGTTGTAAATTGCTTCCTTTGTATGGGTCTCTACATCATCTTTTAACAACCTTCACCCAGCCCCGATACTAAAAAGAAATCTGAATTGACTGACTGGTGTTCATGAGTCACTATGCCAAAGCGGCATTCAGTGGTGCCCTGTCCTGTTGTCCCGAGGTGTGGATCTCGCTGCAAATCCAAGTGCCCACTGTTATCCCATGACGCAGGGCTCGCGGTCTCTCCTGGAAGGGTGGGCAGGAAGATCTTGCATCCCTGTCTACTGTTACTGCTGGCAATGTAATTTATCTTAAATCCAAGCTTTTGTTATTAAAAAAAAAGAATTTGGTTCTTCTGATTTTGTTTAAGGCATGTTACACAGATAGCATCTCTATAGCCAGACAGCACAACCATACAGCCAAGACAAACAACCCTTCTCCAGTGCCTCAGCTGTCATTTCAGACTTCTTTTCTTTCCTCCTCTTGATTATTTTATTTTAATTTATTTATGAGTGGAAGAGCGAGGAAGCAAGGGGAGGGTTTAGCCTGGATTGGTCTGACTCTGCAAAGGTCAGAGGTTTCAGACCGTCTCCTAACTGATCTATGCATGCTGAGTTTCATAAGGGAAAAAATGTTTCATGCGTTCTCCAAGTGGCACAAAGGCACAAGCCTGGTTCTCCCGAGTAACAAAGATCGTTTCTGAGCAGCTTTTCCCGGGGCACCGGGTGATGTAAAGGATGATTGGCAGATTGCGTGGCTCCGAACAAATGAATAGCACACATATGTTCTTTTTCCTTTTCCCCCCCTCTCTCCTCCGAGAGGCTTTCAGCCTTGCTCCGGAGCGCGCACTTGCAGAGCAGCACCTGTGGGTCGCTGGATCTTTCCAGAGACCTGGCGGCCTGACAACCCCACGGCTAAAGGCTCGCTTCACGACTGCTTCCAAGGCAAAAAGCCATTTTCACTTGGCTCGCCCCAGGCCCCGGGGGCCGCGGGCTCCATCCGCACGCTGACACTGCCACCTACCGGCGCCGGCGCCCCTTTCGGCCGAGGGGACCACCCGCCGCCCCGCTCCCGCGGGCGGGGGCCGACGGCGGCACGCGCGAGCGAGGCCAAGCCGAACGCGCCTTCTTTGTGACCTCACACGCAATTTCTACAGAGCTGAAACGTGTTCTTCGACCTCACGTGAAAGAAAAGGGAAAACGAAGTTGCCCTTTCACTCCTTGGAAGGAGTGAAGTCTCACAACAACAGTGTCCAGAAAAGAGGCAGCTGCCTCAGCACAGCTGGCCAGGAGTTTTTGCTGGGTGGTCTTAGCCATGGAACCTACACCAAAAACTCGCTGCCCGTATCTAACTGAGGCAGCGTAGCACCTCGCCTTATGTCTCGCCCTAATAAGCTCTGGCAGTTCACGCTGGGTTTAGTAAATAGGGGTTTGCCAAAGAATAATTTCCAGTTATTGTCAAACATGGTCGGAGACCGTATTTACTTCTTAAAAACAATTATTGATCTGCTGTTGCACAGTAGCCATCCATTTCATTTATCCCCTATGCCCCTAAGAACAGTGTCACAAGTTCCCAGGTTAATGGAATTAGATCATTTGGGCAATTGCCAGTTCCATGTGAGTTACTTTAACTCATCTGCTACCACATTGCCCTTCCCTTACCACGACTTACTGGTACCCCTGCAAAACCTGCTTGATCCTAGCACTCTTCTGAAGTCAGCGGTGTGTTCTCAGACACCAGAAATTCAGAGGTAAAGGTACCTTAGCTCCTGATCGCAGAACAGTAATACACAAATCACGCCATGAGGCGTAACAAAAAAAAATCTGATCATCTTTCATCGCGTCGTTTCCACGGTCATGTTCAAGACTTTTGCACAGAATTGAAGAACCATAGTTTAAACCGAGAATTTGAATTAGCACTGAAAAAAATAGCCATGACTTCTGAATAGACTTTGGTTTTAAACATGTTAACTGACCTTGCTTTTTGTGAGCATTTGAGTTTCCTTCATACAAGTGTTTACTGAAAACAAATTTGGGGCCCACTACTCTGTTTGGATGATCACAAGACTGAAATGTATTCCACAGTGAATTAAATTCTTTTTGTGGGGAAAAGGAAGCTTTAACATTCTACCTTCCTTTTGGGGTGAATACTGGCAAATAATACTATGCCTCCGGTCACAAAAACCCACAACAAAAAATACCACCCGCCTCCCTCCCATCCCCCCCCATCAAATTATTCTGACAGGTCCAGTAAAACTTCAAAGTTCACAGAATATATATTATTAAATTTAAGCTGTCAGATAAAAATACCATATAATTTCAGTGACCAATCATGTAGCCTAAGTATCTTAGCATTTAATAGAATGACAACAGAGAATAATCAGAAAATGATTCACAGGCCAAAACTTGTCCTATCTAGACTTTAAGAAAAAAAGAAAAAAGGAACATTGCAAGGAAAACATTCCTCAGCCAGCCTTAGCTGTGATCCCTATGGCTGTTTCTATTAGAAGAAGCAATGCTAGTGGTTCTTCAACTAATTCGTATTAAGTTAAAACACCTCCATCAGTAGAACACTCACTGACATCAGTCTATCGTCCTAGTCACAGGGACACCAGAACTACCCATGCATACAGATAGACTGCCCTGTCCTTTTGAACTCCAGATTTCTTTATGCTGTCCCCTGAATTCAACACCTCCAGAACTGGAATCTGAGAATATTAAGTTAGACGAATTTCAGCTCTAACCCAGTCTGGAAATCCCTACCACTAGAGTGGTCCTCCTAGCCTGGTTTTATCCCATTTCTGAGTGAGGTCAGCCTACCAGCTCAGTAAGATTTAAATAAAAGATACTAAAAAAAAAAATAATAGATATATATTTAAAAAAAGTAAGTAATTTCTTACTTGTCCTGCTTGCTGAGTGGTGACGTACGTATCCAGGGTGGTCGTCTCTGCATCCTCACAAGTTTTGCAACTCCTGTACAGTCACATCAAAGTAGCAGCCTCAGCCACAGCAGCTCCTACAAATGGTCACATGCAGACTAGAGGGGACATAGCTATTACGGTAGCATGTACTGCCCTCACAGCCATTGCACATCTTCTAGAGCCAAGCAAGCAGGCCAGACAAAGTATCTCCTTACTGTGATCACATGACCTTTCAAAGTCACTAAAAAAAAAATAATACTAAAAATGCAGCTTAAAGTTATCACCATGACCATAAGTGTCCAAACCTGAATTCTCACTTCAAAAATCACCACTGTGAGTTCCACTGGTTAAATCCCTAGGGGGTAATCAATATTTCTTATTAGCTTTTAACATGCTACTCTTCAATTTCAGAGGCTAACGTCTGTGATTTTGAAACACTGATAGGAAGAGAAATAACTGGGCTAGAGAAGATAAATAATTTTTTATATTTATAATAGCAATGTTCTGGGAGTTTCACCATCTTGCAAGTGAGTGTGTTTGCAAACAGAAAGTTATAAATACAGAGGTCTTTTGAAGATCACTATATAAGAAAGTCCCTAATAAATGGTAAGCAAATACTTTGCTCTCAGTCATGTGCATGCTCTGAATGTCAAATCAATTTCAGTTACACAATATTACAAATTATTCCTTTCTTGAGCTGGCTTAACAACAAAAATAAACCTACATGGAATATTTTTTTTCCATATGAGATTTTCACAGACTGTTTTTAGCATTGCAATTTTATTTTTCTTTTCTACAAGCCTGTCTAGAGTATTTGAAACCAAAAATCTCGTTTCCATGATACATGTTTTAGGGGAAGAAAAGGCTAGCACCATTTTAAATTTACCAGAGCTATACTGCTCCTTCCAAGACTGTAATGTTTTGGAAAATGGACTATTTAGCAACTGAGCTACATCCATTCTTAATTAAATTTTAAGTGAAAGTGATCAGTGAACATTTTAATGAAAAAAGAATATGGGTCATTTTTGAAACCTGGAGAACAAAAATAACTTTATTAAAAAAAAAAAGGGGGGGGAACAATGCGTTTGTCAGCTAAATTTACCAACGAGGTCTTTTTGTTCTGACAGCTTCAGTAGAGGAAAAATTATACAACAGAAAACATGAGTACTATTTTGTCATTTAATTGGATACCCCTATATACTCTTAATGTCCCTGATCATCTCAAATGATGCCATATTTCAGTTCATTGAACAAAACCTTTGTACTTAAGGTTCCATAAAACCTTTGGGTAACGTACGCTCCTACACTGTTCATTGAAAATTTCACCAAATTCTTTGCGCTGCAGAAACCAGCAAACAAACACTTTCAAGTTGCAAAATACTAAAGCATTACATGGGCAGCACTGACTCCTGCATGGGAAGCAGGGGTCCTGAGAAGTAACCCTTAATCCCTGAAGACAACGGGCTCAACATGATTGGTATCAAGGGAACACAGCATGTCGGTTACTTTTCAAGGCCAAAACTTGCCTTAACTTAGACAATATCACTGCAATACACGCCTGATCAGTGGATGATGCAGTCTGTTTGGGGCAGAGCTTCTGCTCTGGCTGCTCAGCACCATTGCAGGGGAAGGGAGGTCATCTTGCAATTTCTCTGTTCTTCAGTTTACCTCCCGACTGGCAGAACTGCAGAGATGAAGGAAACATGAATATGGGGCTCTCCAATGCTACAACTAAGCCTTCCAAGAAAAGAGTCCTCACTACCAAAAGAAAGGCGTTCATGTCATTTGCACCACTACTAGTGTCAGAACTTAATTTGGCTCAGGTGCTTGTTTTGGTCACTATTAGATCAAATTGGACCCCACATCAGAAACCTTTGATTGCCCTTTGTTGATCCTCCTAAAAAAAAGTGCACTGAAAAAATTAGCAGCAATTATTTTAATCTCATCACTGTGAACGATTCTGTTTAACTGATTAACAAAATTGAATACAGAAAATAATCCAAACCACGACTCATATCAGAAGTTATCAGTCAGGAAATGGGCAGAGAGTACATACTGCCTCACTAAACCTAACATTTTTTTGCTAGGGGATACAGCACTAGACTTCATTACAATGTAATCCTTCCAAAAACCTGCTAAAAGAAAGGTCTGCATGAAATTATTCTCCAGTACTAAGATTTAAAGGGGTGTGATTTTATCCACACTTATTTTTAGCAGTAGATCAAAAATCAAGACCATAGCTTGTAGAAAAACAGTTAATAGAAAAAAAGAAGAGTGAGTTTCATGGTCTTGGAAGAACAACATTACTACAGATGTAATTAGACACCAGATTCACAGTACACAGATGCTAACAACATTCACAAATGTACGAAAGCGTGGCATAACTTGGAAATCAACAAGATTTTGGCTTACGCACGAAATACAAAGTCAGGTCTCTAAGTACTTATAATGAACCTAACTTTCTCATTTACACTAGTGAAAGATCTGAAATCAATAGTTATCTGTGCTTCCAAATCTTACAATGTCATCTGGAACATCCCAAGACAAGGTACCTTTTTTTTTTTAACGGATTTCTTCAAGATTCAACCCTGAAGTCAAGAATTATCAGGCTTAGTTATTTTAAAGGACAGTTAAAATATTGATATCCCTTTTGTTGCAGAAGACAGGCCAAAACCAGGAACTCTGAAGACCGCCCCAAAACTTAGAGGGAAATGAAAACAATTTACTTTAATCATAAATTTATAATTGTTACTGTTACTTATATGTAGCGGCTGCTGGTACAATTGGGCTACCACACACTTAAGTGAGAAGGCAACCTCTCCCTCCCTAACAAAATACAATGCCCTGCGGCTGTGCCTAAACTGGACGTCCTCTCCCTTTGCTCTGCATGGCCTGGTTCCCAGGTACGCATCATCGGTGTACTCCAACTGGACCTCAAGTGTGAGACAACCTTGCATGGATTTCCTTTAGAAGATAACCCAAGTGGTAGCTGAAGAAAGACTGCTGCAAGCTGTGGTAAATCTGCTGGTCTGCGTAATCAAGATACCAAGATTAAAGCCAAACCACCAATTGTCTCTGCTGCGAAGCTGAGACAACTTTTTCTGTAAGTAACTGAGTAAAACTAATGGGGCCTGGATTCCTATGAACTTGTACTTGTGGTTGGATTCTCTAATGTCTAATGAAGGCCACAGGAACTCTGTAGTACGTTCATGATGATTCTCTTGCACAGTCACAAAAGTCTAATGTACGAGCTCAGCTTGCAGCCATTTTGTCAGTATAGCTACCTGTAAGAACTCTCTGCTCTTCCGTACTTTTCTGAAGCTTGTAGAGGCTTCATTCCTTCAGAACTACTGCTCCTCTAACAAATTTGGCTGAAGTTTTTGAAGCATTTCAACTCCATGAGGATGTCCAGAAAGATCAATAAACATGGTCAGACACCATGACTGCATTAGCCTCTTCCCTAGGAAATCAAGCTACAAGAGATAACAAGTTTGCAGAACTGTGCCCTGAACTTGTTCCTGCCAAGTGGGCATCTCTTGGTTTTAACATAAAACACCAACTAAATTAGATCTACTTTGATAAAACAAAACTTATTTTGAAATGTGCATCTGAGCACTGCGGTGTTTCTGAGCTGAGTTTTCAAGACACTGACAAGAATGTACTGTATTTTTTCCAATCTATTTCAATTACACTTTTATAATGGCAGAATAATGGCAAGATTAGTCTATTTTATCATGATTAAAACTTGATTAACATATTAAATAACCATTGTACACTAATTAACTCTGTTAAATGCAATGTCCAATACATTGTTCTACTTCTGTAGACTTCTAATGAAAAAGCTACTATCATGAGTATGGTTGCTTCTTATACAATGCTTTTAAGATCTAACACAGAGTTTCACTATGCACTAAAAGTGTGATTTTGACAGGCTATCTGGGAAGACTCTAATTGGAAAGGAATTTGCAGATAAATTACAATATAAACAGAACAAACCCCCATGATTTAGGAGAAAAATTCCAAACATGCCCTCTGCCATCTGAGCATTTGTAAGAATACAAATTTTGTATCTATATTGTTTAGTAAGAACAGCGTGAAGATGAATTTTAGATAACCTTCCAGTTCAATTATGTAAAGCAGCATTACAGTATTTAAAAGGATGCACAGATGAAAAGCTATTAATAGCTATTTGTCACTATTTCACAACTATGGACAACTCTAGGCAAGGCTTTTAACCAGTGGTTAAAACTCTGTTGTGTCTACATCTTGCAGTGACTTTTTATGCCACTGGAAACACTTCAAATATCTGGTTTCCTCTATCATGTGCACTCACAGGAACTCAGACATCTGTACCCCAATTTTCCTGTGTTGCAAACATCCTCTCAAAATACAAAATGGGAGCAGCAGTCGCTGTAAGCCAATCCATTTATGCCAGGTTTTCAGCCAACTCTTAAACACAGATGGGGGTTTCTTGTGCACAAAAATATATGGACAGAACTGAAATGATTAAAAACTGGGTTTTTAAAACCTGCCTATCCATTTCCTGTGATGTTTCAAATGTTCAATGGGTGATGTTGCAAAGTGCTAAGACCCAGACTCATCTTGTCTAACTTGGGGCACTTAGCTGAGCCACCTTCGCTTTCTCAAAGGTCAGTGAAGGGATTCATGCACCTACACATGCAGATTTAGAGACTATGTATAAAAAATTAAAATAGCAGAAGCTCTTGTTCTGATAGAAATGAGAAATAGCTGCAGATGTGGCATCCAATGAAAGACACAATTGTAATTCAAAAGAAGATATGAAAACACAGTTGGGGTTTGCCTATTCTTTCCCCATCCCAGGAGCATGTCTTTCCCTACTTCTCTACATTCAAATCCCATAACCTGACAAAAAACACTACAAGAAGGCAAGTAAACTTCAGCTGGGTGATAAATAGCACCTTTCTGGATCATTCTGTCCATGCAAGAGATACTCAGTGATTAAGAGCAGAAGCAAACAGTATGTCAGGAAGCTGCAAGCTCCTGGCCCTTATGGTGATAACACAGCTAGCAGGGCAGGGCTTCACCAGACAGGTGACATGTCCCATTGTCCTCAAGCAAGGCAAGCAGGGGAGGTGGCCAGGTTCAATGAAGAGATCATCAGGCAAGTCTGAGGTCATGAGGCAGGTCTGAGGTCAAGCCAGGACGTCAATCTACAGGTCAGGATCACATCTAGTGGCAGTAGCCAGGGCTAGGCACAGCCCAGTGGTCACCAGGAAGGACTATGGTGACAAGGCAAGCCCAAGGTCAAGCTAAGAAGTCAGTTCATGGGTAATGATCCAGATCAATGGGGTCCTTGGCCAGGCACAGGCATAGCTGTAGCTAAGACAGGGACAGGCACACCTACAATGAAGCTCAAGCAGAAACTGAAGATCCAGGGCTGCATTTAAAGAGCTCCAGAGCCCAAGGGTAGAGGGTATGGCTTGAAATCCCAGATGAGGTTGTTCAGGGGCATTAAGACATACTAGTGCACTAAAGGCCTTGACAAAGTACAAATGGGTCCTAGGCTACTTTTTTGCAAAAGGACAGAATGTCATGCTTGTGAAGAAATATTTAAACGAGCGAAGCATGCTCCCAGGCTGAAAAAACCATGCACACAGAGCATCACATCTCAAGTACTCTTCTTATTCATTTGGTCTTGACAAAAGGACAGTATTTCACATGTTCGTAGAACAGTATCTCTGCCTCTCCCCAAGTACCATGCACCAGACTGATGATCAGACATCTGCCAGTCACCTTCACTAGCTGCCCAGAGTCCCATGTGCAAGAGACAGAGGTGCCACACAGCAGCTAGGTTACACATGCCTTATAGCAGAGACTTGCCCTCAGGAACACTCCTGCATTTCAAGATTCTCAACCAGCACCAGCACAGCTTCTCCTCTGTCATATCAAACAGTTTAGCCTGGAGAAGAGAAGACTGAGTGGGGATTTAATAAATACCTATAAATATCTAAAGGGTGGGTGTCAGGATGATAGGACTGGACTCTTTTCAATAGTGCCCAATGACAGGACAAGGGGCAATGGGCACAACCTGGGACACAGGAAGTTCCACCTCAATACGAGAAAAAACTTCTTTCCTGTGCGGGTGCCAGAGCAGCAGCACAGGCTGCCCAGGGAGGCTGTGGAGTCTCCTTCCCTGGAGACATTCAAAACCTGCCTGGACGCGTTCCTGTGCCCCCTGCTCTGGGTGTGCCTGCTCAAGCAGGGGGGTTGGACAAGAAGATCTCCAGAGGTCCCTTCCAACCCCTACCAGTCTGTGATATCACCTGGGTACCTCCAAGGGGAGGGCCCACCTCTTGGCACACCACCATTCATGTCTGTGCTCACTGTGTGATCAGATGCTTGCACCCCTTTCCTTCCTTCATGTGATCCAGGACAGGCCATTGCACATGTTGGGACTCCATTATGCTGAGAGGTCTGCCTGTGTGGGATGCAATTATGGTGAATATTTTAATACAGCTCAACAGAAATGTAAACGTCAGCAACAAGTATCTTTGTCAGCTTTCCAAAGAGTGAACAATATACTCATTCATGGACAAAAGGGATTGTTTCTGAACATGATTTCTGCCTTCAGGCTTTAGGACAATGCCTTTTTAGTGGTCTCCATACAAACTTTGGTTGAAATTGTTACTAATTGGCAGAATTTTTTAATTAGAGCACCAAATGGCAACCTTAATGCACAGGATTTACAGTCATTGGCTTTTACTTTGAATTTCTTTTATTGTATAGAGTAGAAGAATCAGCAAGAAGAGGAACTGATTACTACAAAAGCATGATAACTACTTCAGTCCCAGGGTATAAACACACAGTAATTAATCAATTAATGTAGCTCACATACATCAAGGAAAAGATACAGTATATATGATGAAGTTAGCATAATCCTTTTTTATCATTTTATGAATGATCTAATGTTGTAACTCGCTCAAGTTACTCCAGATTTACATCAATATATAAGCAGAGAGTAGAATGAGAACCTAAATGAAGGAGCTAGTCCACATTAATGAAAAAAAGGCAATGGTTTCTGCTGAACTTAAGAGACTCCAATATTCATTGTGGAATAAAAATGCATCATGGGTTTCCGCAGTCAGAGCCTGAATCTGAAAAACAAACCTATTCAGCAAGGGCCCTTAAAAATTAATTATGTATTCATGCCCATATAACTTTAGCACATGTTTATAACTAACCATTAGCTTGAATGCGTTTGGGAATAAGAAACAAATTCTGCTGAATTTAGGAATAAGTTAAAATGGTCACAAACACTTTTTAGCTTCTAACACTTTGTTAATGAAAAGCTTTATCATAAAGGGTGTTTTCAGGAATAATTAACTTTACTACTACTAAGGAAGCACTTTCAGACCCTCTGATGAACCATTTCATGTGTTACTATTCCTTGCCATCCTTTGCATTTCCAGTACACAATTCTTGCTTATGGCTTCGTCAGAATGTTTGTACATATATATATATGCACATTATATGAATAAATCTATTACTGTCTGGAGCTGTAAAAGGTAAACTTCAAGAAAATTCAGTTCAGCTTAGAACTCTGAATGCATATCCCCAGCATCTGAGCTCCAAAACCAGAATAGATATCTACAAATATCAGTCTCCTTTCACTGCTTCAGAATTTTACCTGTCTCTTTAGTCTTACAGGACTAAATAGTCTCTCTTTTTTTTCCTCTCCTTTTTCTTTAAAAAAAAAAATGCTTCAATTTACAATCTAGAGAAGAGAAATACAAAAGAAAATATGTTGAACTGAATTTAGAAAGGAGCAGAAGTTGTTCATGAAAATTTTGAGTCCACAACCCCCCTCCAAATTTAATAACAGCTTATGCTTCATGTGAAAGTGTGTGTTCACCAGCTAGCTCTCCTATCCATAGGCTTAAATTGCAAGTCCATGGAAATAAGTGATTTGATTCCTTGGAAACAATTAAACTGAATCAATTTCTAGATATCTTTGGTCATGTTCCTTAATTTAAAGGAAACAAAAAATTTTTTTATTCCATAACTGGGTTTTCAGCTGAAGAAAGGATCATGCATTTATGATTTTGAATATTGCTTATACTTTATATTCCTATCTGAAGACTTCCCCTGATGTTGTGTGTGTAGCTGTGTAGCATTGATTTCAGAATAAGCTTCTAAGTCAAGGTGTGATCAGTTATATAGACAGGCTCACTACACTTTCTTATATCTCAAATATCCCTGGGGGCTTTTACCATTTCTCAATGTCATAGATGTTAATCTTTATGGAGCTGAAATCCAAAATTACTGAACATAGAGTATCTCACTTACTTCAAGCACAGTACACAATAATCACGAGAATAATCCTATAATCCAAAATACAAGATGCGTATAGAGACCAGTCCACAGTCTACCATGGTGAAGGCCCATCATAAAGTTTTAGTATTCCAAGATCATTAATTCATTCATTTGCTATGACCTTCCTCTCAAAATTCCTTCTTGGAAAGAAAAAAAAAAATCTGTTCCATAATAACAGCAAAAATAATTTTAAATCTCAAACATATTACATCTTCATGTGTTATATTTATATTTCTTTAAATGATTTTAGGAGTCATATTAGCATAAAATTGATTTAAAAAAGAGCTATATATAATGAAGCCAAATCAAAATCTTAACCTCTCTGAATACAATCCAAAATGAAATCTTGATGCTTCAAATAAATACTAAAAGGAGGAGTTAGGACCTGCTTAGGCTGGAAGAACAAGTGTTGACTAAAATGTTGATAGGTATTTTGATGCATATCTTGTAAACTCATACCTCCCAAACACCCATGAGAACATCCCTGTAGAATCACAGAATCGTTAAGGTTGGAAAAGACCCTTAAGATAAGTTCAAACTGACTCAAAATTCCATGACTCTAAGCATTTCTGCAGCAGTAAGGTTAAATTATTAACCTGAACTGAGTTGCAAAAGAGCCACCTGTGCAGATTGACCCTAATGATACTGCTTTTGTACAGGAACTAGATCGTACCTTGCTCACACCACCACAGACAATAATTGAAAACAAAAAGGTTTTAAAAAAATCCCCAGAACTCAAACCCTGATGTTAACTCTAAGAAAGTTAAAACTTGTTGAACGAGAACGGGGGTAGGGGGCAAGGAAGATACAGACCCTTTATAATCTTCAATAAATGGTAGTGGATTCATATTTAAAGTTAGGCTGACACTGTTGCTAAACCACAGGACTGGTATTCGGGAGATTAAGGTTTCATTGCTGTCTGCATCATAGACATGAAATGTGATTCTAGATGAGTCACCAAAATCTTAGTTGTTAAATACTAGCATACATATTCACAGGAGATGAATTCGATGCTTACATTAGGCAGGTGCTTAAAGCACCTTGCTCAGTCAGGGCAAACCTCACTCTGTCTCCAATCCTAGAGCATAAAATGGGAATAAAGGCAACCTGTGTACACCTTTTCCTCTTTGGAATGCCCACATTTAGAGCAAGGGCCCTTCCTTATTCCCTTGGCCCCAACTTTCTTTGTACATCACCTAGCACAAAAAGACTAGATTATTATAAGGCCTGGAGACATTTAAATAAAGTGATGTAACAGTAAGTACTTAGCACACACTGCATACACCCTATACCAGAACCATTTCTTACTCTTAGCAACAACATTTGTTAAAAGACAACATCTCAGTGTACACTCAGGGAATTTGGACAGTTTTCTAATTAATTTCTGAACATTTGTAGCACAAACCAAACATCAGCAAATGATGCTTAGGGTAATTGGAACTCTTCCAGTCTCCTTTTCTTCTCCTTTCCCTCTTCTTTTACTAGAAGAGGCATATACGGTTAAAATCTCAAAACAAAAATATTTCTTTAAAGAACAATTGCAGCAATTGGCCATTTTTATAAACCTTATTCTTTCATGCATAGGGCTTGTCTTCAGCTGATCTTGTTTCAGGTCAAGAAGTGGCCTGATAAATGCAAGAAGCAGATACTCTAGAATTCCTTCCTAAGCATAGTTGAATACAAGGAACTATAATGCTAAAGTCTCTCAAGAGCACTTGTAAGATAGGGAGAGAAGAACACTTAAAGAAATTATTCATATACTTGTTTACTTTAGTATTTACAATTACCCTTAAAATAAGCACTTCACTACATAAAAACAAAATCCATGGTACCTATACAATTCTACATTGAAAGCAAACCAACAAAATAAATAATTGCTGTGGTTTAACCCCCATACCACGCAGCCGCTCACTCACTCCCCCCCGGTGGGATGGGGAAGAGAATCAGAAGGGTAAAAGTGAGGAAAACTCGTAGGTTGAGATAAAGACAGTTTAATAGGTAAAGCAAAAGCCACAGGTGCAAACAAAGCAGACCAAGGAATTCATTCACTGTTTGCCATGGGCAGGCAGGTGCTCAGCCATCTCCAGGAAAGCAGGGCTCCATCACATGTAACAGTTACTTGGGAAGATAAAATGCCATTACTCCAGACGTCCTCCCATTCCTCCTTCTTCCTCCGGCTTTATATGCTGAGCATGACGGCATATGGTGTGGGATACCCCTTTGGTCAGTTGGGGTCAGCTGTCCTGGATGTGTTGCCTCCCAACTCCTTGTGCACCCCCAGCCTGCTCGCTGGTGGGTTGGGGTGAGAAGCAGCAAAGGCCTTGACACTGTGTAAGCACTGCTCAGCAGTAATAAGAACATCCCTGTATTATCAACACTGTTTTCAGCACAAATCCAAAGCACAGATTGACACTAGCTACTGCAAAGAAAATTAACTGTATCCCAGCCAAAACCAGCACAATAATGCAGGACTATTTCAGAATATCTACTCACACTGAGCCACAGTCCTACTTAGGTCTGTCAAGATTAATTCAGGACTTAGGTCAACGTTCTGGGTAAGCATCTCATTCAAAGTCCACATTGTGCAGCTCACAACATGGAGGCAAGAAATCTCCTTGCACAGTGCTGCAGGGAGTAAGCTCGGTGTTGTCCTGGTGCAGGTACCAAACATGACAGCCTTCTCAGATGACCCATACTATTTGCAGATTTGAGAGCTAAGGGGCAGTGCCAGGCCCCTTCTCAAAAATGTCCTAATCTGATCTTCAGGTAATATTAAGACAAACACCACCAACAAAAACCCTGCTCCCAGAACAGGCTGTGGAGGCTTCCTCCATAAAACTCAGAGGTGGTCTGCACTGACATCAACAATATCAAGTGCTGCACTATAAAGCAGAGACAGAGGTTGTCAAATCGAACAACCAGATCCATCTACCACAACACCACTAATTTGAATTCCACTTTTATGTTAAACATTATCTTTACTAAGGTCTAATATTGTCTTCATAATACACCTCCCACACAGCAAGCAACCTCTTTCACTAGCTTAGTTACCAGTCCTCAGCATATAGACCCTGTAAAAGTCATTACGGTAATGTAATTTCGAGTACTTGCGTTTTCACTATAGCAAAATCTCACAGGGATCAGACCCACTTATGGTCTTAACTAAAACTAGCCATCTGACTTAATTAACATTTAGAATTCATCAAACCTTGCAGGGCTCATACTGGGCTCTGGGGCAGCTTGACGGTGCTCACACTGGGCTCCTGCTGGGTCTATGTATCCGGTAGCAGTGTTATTCCACCAGATGACACACTTGCTGTGAAAGCAAAGGAAGAATGAAACTAAAAAAAAAAAATCAGTTTCACAGTATCCCCACATCGTGCAAACCACACAGCACAGGGAGTACAAGGAGAACAGGAGGCAGAAAACCTGGGAGCAGCAGGAACCAACAGAAATGTACGTTGCCCTTGTAAATTTGCTCCATAAATTCTAACCCAACAACAGTTGCATCTTTGTTAAATACATTTCTGTGTAATACAAGTAAGTTCTGAATGTATCTTTCCTTCTATGTATACATTAATATTAATAGTAATATTAATAGCACCATAAAGCTTTGTTTCTTTGAAGGTACTACAGATCATGGAAAATTTTCCTATAATTAGGAGTGGTGTCAACAGGAAACCAGAGAGACTTAGAGATTTGGGCTATCCAAAGTATCTAGATTTTTCAGGACCTAAGTTCTATGCTCAGGAATGGAGGATAGAACGCTCCAATGGACAGACAGCTGCTGCAACAGCAGCTGCTGCAACAACACAATCCAACTCTACCAATCCAACACCATGGTGTTGGCTGCTTCAGCTGGGCCTGGGGCAGGCCTGTGCAACTATACCCTCATTTTTTTTTTCCTCGATCTTTCTTCACACAAGCCTTCTCTGCATTTCTTCCTTCTTTATACCCAAGTGGCACCCAAGCAGTACTCATGTAATGACCAGACATACAGTACCTTTTTGATGAACTTAATGTGTGATGGCTTGATTAATTAGACTTTATGAAGTGTTTTATTTTTCTGCACTATGTGAAACGCAGTTGAATGTATAAACCCTGTTCATTAAGCACTAACGCAAGATTAAAGGCATCCAAGATCTTTAAACACAGCAATACTGAAAAAAGGAAAGCGTCATCTGCATAAATATACTTTTCCAACATGCAAAGTGCAATATAAAAGCAAACTTCAAACATTTACCATTAATTCCTCCACAATTTGAATTCTTACCTTCCTAAAGCTTCAAGAATTATCTTGCGCTTCAAGGTTCTCTGTTCTTTGGGGAGTTAATTTAAATTTTTTTGTTTGTTTTATAAACAGAAGGACCATAAGTTCTACATTTTGTCATATTTGAAGACTCTAGCATTGTCAAGACATAAAGCCCGTACGTTGTTTTTACTGTATACCAGTTGCTGCAGGCACTGACAAGGGGAGATGCAAGTCCGTGAGAATCACAAAAACACTGAATTCCAGCACAGGTCTTTCCTCAGAGAATATTAATTTCCTACAGGACAAGCAACATATTTGGTGGCAGTGGAAATCTGACAGCTCTATCTATCAATCCAACCAAGTTTATCATGAGGTTTAAGCATTTCTTAACTGTCAAACTAAAACATGAACCTAGAAATAATAAACTACATTCTGAAATATCTGCAAGAAAGCACACAGGAAAAAAAAAAAAAAGGATACAAAAGATGACTTCCAAACCATAAATAATATTTTTGCAGTCATGCTTGCATCCTTATTCCTGAAACCAATTTAGAAAACAATTGGACAGGGCACCCTGGGAATAAAGAATCATTTGCCATTAGACTTTAATGTGTGATTACTTAGTAATGTAATTGAAAGCATGACTGTAGCACATTGCCAGCTTTCTATTGCCAGGAGATTACATCATAAATGATACTGAGTATTTCAAATCATTTTTTTATTCCATATTTGTTGTGACAAGAAGTTTTACTTAATATTTGAATTTGTTTTTCTTTGTCAAATATGGCAGGATCAAGGGTTTGCAGGAAGGAGGTGGGGGGGAGATAGCTTTCAGTATGTCATATTTTCTCATGTTAATCACGAAATAACTAATTGCCATGATTGCGTTGGGAGATTTGTGGTGCAGGCCAGTGATGTCTGAATGTGGACGTATATAACTGACACAATGATGTACTTAGGGCTCTATTTGTGGCTCTGGTACTGTGAATCAGAGTAAAATCTGAGACCTAAATGTGCAGCCTGTGTCTGTCAGAGCAACTCCTTAGACATGTGTTGAGCTAAACCTGACCCAAACCACAGGTATTCCACAAAGCCTTATGGAGTTTAAAGGATAGATCCTCAACCAAGGTAGCCAGGCAAGGTTGGCTGGGCATTTGGAGGAGTCGTGCCTATTTACACATAATGAATCTAGACCACCACACAAGGAAGGCTGCACTGACAGCAGAGCTGCAGAAACTCAGAGCTCCCTTTGCATCAAAAGTATTGACTCAGCAGACTGTTTCCCTCACTTGTCTTTGATGACCTTCCTTCCAAGCATCCTGTGACTTCAACAACTGGCACACCAAAAATTCAGAAGGCTTTACAGGTAAGGGGAGCTTGTCCCCCCAGATCACCTAATATGGCTAAGACACCCTGTCTATGCAACTCCTTCCTTCTCTCAGTCCACCTGGTTTGCACAAATTACTGTCAACAGAAAACAATGAAGGGTTCCAGGTTTTTGGGCCACAGGGATTTTTGCCTATGTAGACTGTGGAACAAATCATGCCCTGCTGATCCTTATTCAAAGAACCTATGTTATCTCATCCACTGAAGCCACACTCCCAATAAACTTGCCCGGCCCAGCAGTCCCCCTGTGCAAACACCATACACTAACACCATCAGGCAGATTCAGTAGATCTATGCTCCTGCAGAGCTATAATCGAATGCTATATCATGCATATTTGATTGATTGATGCCTTCAGATCCCCTAAATATGCATTTCAAATTTTAAGGCCTGAGCTTCCTGGGATTTAAAAACCATTCTGACCAGAGAATTCAAGAGTAAACTGAGGAACTGAAATTCACAGTGATTTCCTCTCCCTTGCAGCCCATTCTCGCACATTTTTCATCAACAAGCAGGGAACAGAGCCTGAGTAAGGATTCCGGCATTTGGCTCACAGACTTTGTTTTGTCTTTATCCTATTTTACTGAATGTCAGATGACCACAGAAGCCATACAGAACTCCAAGAACAGCGGATGTTTCAAAATGGGATTTATTGTTCGCAGGCAACTGTCTCTTTTCCGTCACACCACTAGTACCGAAGCCAGGAAGGAATGAATAAAACAATAACTGCAAGGTGGCAAGGAGTCTTCCCTTCAAAGGGTGATTCTGGGCTAACTTTCCCTCCAGTAGAAGACATGACTGCATCTTGAGAGGCCCCATTCAACTACAACATGCAATTCATTCTGCAAGAGAAACTTTTTATTACAGGACTTCTAATAAAACTTATTTGCTTCCCAGCTGCTTTTACATAGTTTCTTAAACTGTTTTCACAGTATTGAATGATCGGAACAAACCAGATTACTTCCTTCTAATTTGTCCTGGTGACCTACTGTATACGTTAATAAAGGGATATTTTTTCTGCCTGTAGCTCTGTTTTCACTGTAGAAAGCTATGCCAGTTGCATTAAAATACTTTTAACCTATTCCGTTCATGACAGTGGAAGTACCAGAGCCTTCTGGGCTTTGTAATATAATAGCACCCCTTTATCACATTGAATGGTTTATTGGAACCAGCTTGTACAGATGATTTAGTTTACCATAGTGAGGCCACTACTGCAGGGCTCCAATCTCTGTTTGGGGACTCTTCTGTAATTTTCAACATTCCCAGTTTGGCCTGGGAGTGTGTTTGTTTTTCAGGGTGTGTGCTGGTTGTGCCTTTTTTTTTTTTCCTGTTTTCTGTTGTTTTTTGCCTTGCTTTCTTTTACCTACATTATTTTTTCATATAACTTCAGTTATTGTTTGCACTCTTTGACCTCTTGAGATATTCTTAAGATGAGAGCTGGTCCAAATAACATGCATTTTGTGAACAGGTGATGTCCACTCATTTTCATCAAAAACCAGAGTCTGTTTCGTCCAACACGAGTCAAACATTTGCCAACTCTATTGTGTGTAGAAACACTAATAAGAGAAATATTACTAGGACAAGCATCCTCATCATTCTATAGATAAGGACAGCCATTGCAGAGTTCTGAGACCCCACAAGGACTGTGTCAGCTAATGAATGTAGCAACTTCATGTAGCAGCTAGCATGAGTTAGGTGCAGTTAGCATGGCTCTTAGCCTAAGTCTATGAATTTTAACCTACTTTTTGCTGTAAAACAAGTAGATGAAATACCCACCTGTCCCAAGCAACCAAACAGTTTTGGTGTCTTCAAGGAAGTAGAAAGCCAAACTGTGCAAACAGCCTGTTGATCATCAAGAAGTGCAAAAGTGTCCAGAAGTGTCTGGAACAAGCAGATTGTGAGCACCATCGATGGCAACAGTAACTCAGAAAATGAGAGCACAGTTTATGCAGAGCACTCAGCAGGGAGCTATTCTCTACCCAATCCTCTAAGGACACCCAATAGGACCACTGTAACCCAGAGGTCCCCAGAATGCCTCTGGGGAGGGAACCCTACAGGACCATCTCCCCAGCCTCTGAGGAGGGAGGAGAACCCAGGTGTCCCCATAGCCCAGCAGGAAGACTATGCATAGCTCAGCTGGACCCACTGCGCTCAACTGCCCAACCTCACCCCCAGGCCATGGCCTCTCCCCCTCAGGACAGGGAGGTCCTGTAAAGAGCCCCTATGCTGACATACCCAGCTTCTCTCCTGGACTACGTCATTGCTCCCCAAAAAACCCAGAAGTCATGTAAATTGTGAAATTGCATGCATTTGTGATCTAAGTGTCTTGGTTTCCAAATCCACTTAGCCTCTACACTGTCATTTAGCCTTACACCATGACACTTTGGCAGAAGAGAGCACTCCTTTCAGGGGATTTAATGGAATCTTTGCACATGATAATCTGCTGCTGATCTCATAATATGATTCTGTGTCTGAGTATATTAACAATCGTGTAGATGAAAAGACTCTCAGTATTCAAAAACAGCTCAACTTTCTACAGTTTTTTTATGATTACACTTACATACAAAAACAGTTTAATTTCATTACAAATCAAGTTTTACCCTGAATATATAAACGAACATCCAATCAGGCTTCACGTTACTTTGAAAATTTTCGTTAGGTAGAAGAATTTCACAAACATTAGTGTAGATTTGCACTGGTACCAAAGAGATATTGGCTCCACATTCCCTCTCACCCCAACAAAGTGCAGCTGCCTCCTTTACCTTGAGCTGTCCAGCACATGGGATTTGGCTCACAGTTTCATTTACCTTTGAAGATTTCCAAAAAGCACTTGTCTAGTGCACTCCTCCATCTCTTGAATAATTTTGATGAGGGATAGGCACAAGATAAGGAATTGTGTATCCTTTATCTAAAGAAATGCCCTGTAAGGGGGCAGGGGAACCAAAAAGCCACAAGACAAATTTGAGTCTTCTATTTTTTTTCCCCTCCAGAAGAAAATTTGACAGTAGAAAGGTCTCAGGCCAAACCTAAAAGACTTGCTAAGCATCCCTGTAGCACTGGTTTACAAAAGAATGGGAAGAGCAAGGAGATAAAGGAGCAGAGACTAATTGGTTGTGACTTTCCAGAAGTGTGTTGATGGACAAAAGCAAACTCCTTCAATGAAAGCACAATGAAAGGACAAAAAGTAACAGTTAAAAATAGCAACAAGGGAAATTCCAATTGGGCATAAGAAAAAATTCCTCACAATAAGCATGACTAAGCACTAGAACAGTTGCCCAGAGAGATAGACAACTTCCTGCCTTTGAAGATTTCCAGATCCTTGTGTCCTGGACATCCTTACCCAACTTCAAACAGGGCAAACTGAGCAACCTTGAGCAGGAAGCAAGACTAGATGACCTCCAGAGATTCCCTCCAACCAAAATTTTTCTACCATTCTTCTATTCCATGTCTACACACTCTCAGAGGAAGGGTCATAGTAGGAGTACGTGGTTACAGGGTCTACAGTCACTGGTACAAAGGTCACTGGGTGCTGTCACTGGTACAGGGTACAAGCTCTACTGTCACTGAGAAAATTGAAGAAAACCAGCCAAAGATGACAGAGACCTTCAAGAAACGAAACTACTTCTGTTGTGTGGTGTACAGCAATTTTTTCTTGATGCAGAACTAAAAATATCTACATTGGCTTCGGACAGGATATTGTGCTGTAAATACCTTAGAAAACACAATCAAAGCGGCTACAGAGATGGACATTCAGTAAATCTAGAAGATGGAAAAAGAATCTATGTGATATGCCTATTAAACCATTTCAACAACTGTCCTTTCATATGAAAATATTACCCTCACAGTAACGTCAAGGTCAATGAAGCTTACAGTGTCTACTATACAAGCACCAGTTGTGAACATTAGATACCCAAAGCAGAGCTAATCTAGTTTGAACTCATGCCATTTTCTTCCACTACTTGACTTCTCTGGATCAGAGGATGTGAATTGGCCTGGACTCCATCAAATCCGGGTAGTTTGTCTAATACAGACAAATTTCTTCTGGTGACATGCTGGTAATTGAGACCACCAAACACATTATTCTGTTGAACTCCCGTCACATGTGAATACAGGTTCACAGAATTACAAGGCAAAGACATAATTCCAGTTGACCACAGAGCCTCCAGTATGTAAATTAGATTTGGCTAGTTCTGCGCAACAGAGCTATCAAGTGAACTGGTGAAACATACCATAAGAAACCAGATACAACAGCCTGAAGTAAACTACAGTTAGTTTGTCAAACATTATAAATACAGTTATGTTGACTTAAAAAAAATTATCCCTGCCAGTTAGTCCAATTTGGGGAATTACTTAGGAATGCTAGCTCATGGCTCAAAAAGTTTTGCCATAGTTACAACACATGGAATGTATTAAGTGAATATTCCAAAATTCTTGTGGGATTCATTTTTTTATTACAGGTCATGACAGGTTTTTTTGTTTTCTCTCTTACAGCGTTTTGTCTTTTACTACCCATATCACTGTACACAAAGTGCAGGCTGGGTCCTGGAAACCTCTAACCTCCCATTCTAACCCACAACCCATCAAACACCACAACCTTCCCCAGTTCAACATGAAAACCCCATGAAAACCACAGCTATATTACTTTGTGCTGACTTCCTTCTCTCACAACTGAAGTGAATCAGTATTTAGCCCTCTTGGGAACACCCCCTTGCAAAGAAAACATCACCAATTAAGCACTTGCTGATTTGAATTATCTGGGCAGCTATAGAGAGGCAAAGTAATCTCCTACACTACCGGCACAGATGTCATAGGCCAATATAGTTTATCTATATCCACCTAGCCCCATTGAACTCTACAGAAATTACTCTCACTGAAGAGAGATTCCTACAATTTTAAGATACAGCCAAGATCCCCAGAATATTTTGGATTACCAAAAAGCCTTCTGGCACATTTAAAATAAGAACAGCAACAATAGCTTCATCACCATCACTGAACTTGATAGTGGGAAATTACATCTAGAAGCTGGAACTGTATCAAAAAGAAATTCCTGTACAGCATCACTGTATGCTCTTAAACCACTGCTAGTTTTTGCCCCAGAGACAGGATATACTTCAATGATGTGTGAAGTAATCTCTCTGTATACTTTGTGGTTAGGTTTACAATTCTCTTTATCATTCTTCAAGATAAAATGGTACTTGCCAGAGGAAACATTTTATATTGGAGTAGGGTGGTTGGGTTGGTTTTGTTTGGGTTGTTGTTGTTTTTGGGTGGTTTTTTTTTTTTTTAATGTTTTATTTTTGTCTCCACCAGAATCAAGTCTTCCTACCCTTAAAAAGTGTTCCATAGAGTTGGCTGTTTTGGACATCACTCATTCTGGTATCCATCAGCACAGTTCTGTCAGCAGCATGTAGTCACGGGTTTTACCCCAGTGTCATATAAACTCTCTGAGGAAGGTTAGACTAGATAATGGTAGTTTCCTCTACACTTCCACTCCCAAAAATAAAAGGAGTCATCCTGGTAACTGTTTAACAATGGAAAATTTCCTAAAACTGTAGCAGCAATGTATTGAAGGACACTGTAGAAATAAACTCTCACCAATATTTTTAAGTTTTTAGGTGGTTTTTTTTTACATGTACTGTAATAAGGTACCCTAACAAGGTCTCTGGAGGCATATATTCCCTTGAGAAACATATGCCAAACAAACATCACAAAATAGGATTCCTTTGGGAAATTTTGCTGTACTTGCTCCTGATACGTCCCCTACATAAAAGGACAAAGCATGAATTTAAAACAAATATACCGGTCACACACCATATTGGTCTAACACATTTACTCTGAGGACAACAAATATCACCTTTATGTTGCTCAGGAAGATGTCTAACTTGGTCAAAATCCTATCACCTACACATTTTTTCACTGGAATATTACCCGTACAAGGCATTGGGTACATTCAGCACTTCTACAACTGGTAAAATATTTCTATACAGCCACCAACAACGCATATTGCTGAACATGCTAAATGCTGTTAAATCTTACAGCAAACTAAAAAATAATGCAGATACGTTACGTTCCTTCATCACATCACCATTAAGTGTTCGGTTAATCCATAGCAACTTTAAGAGTACATTCTAAAACACCTCGCTAAACTCCAATTTTTAGCCAATAATTGTCTTCAGAGTACAGCTGCCTGCGGGACTACATGGGAGCCATACTATACGGAGGCTTTGGAACTTGGCAGCCCTCAAAAATTAGGATCAGGACTCGATATTTGATCTGGAATGTCCACAACACCAGTATTAAGAGTATCTAACTCTTGGGGACACTCTGTTGAGGAGGATAGGCACCATTTTTTGGTCAGAGTATCTTTCCACAGTTATACTGATGGCAATCATCCACACTGAAGTCATCAAATCACAAAACATCCCTAGCACTATGTTGCACAATATTGTGAGCAGTCATGATGCAGCAGAGGTGCTATAATGCATTATCTATCTAAGCAGTGTTTTTCCAGCTGCTACTGAAACTGCCTTGGTTAAAGTCATTCTCTCCTATGGACGTTTCTGCAACGGTGGCGATCACAAAAGAGTTAACACTTGCCTAAAAATACCACAAAGTCACCAGCGACACAATGCAAAAGCAATTCACAAAATGTTAGATACTTCTACCCATCAAGAACTCATACCTTTTTGCCGAGGGCCTTATTTGAAAAATACTTGGTGGTCACAATAGTAACCATTGTCCTTTTCTTTGCCCTTTTTAGCCTGGCAAGATTGTAAATAACATTGGCTGATAAGTAACAGAAAATGTCGTTTTAACCATGGCCACTGAAGAGCTACAGTTTAAAAAATGGCAGTCTTTCCATATTTTTTTCTTATTGTACGTATACATATATCAACATCGTTACATCTCAGTTTCAGAAGCAAATACAATTAGGAATCCCCCTGGAAAGCCGCTTTTAGTTGTATCCTCACAATTTGTGTCTTTGATATAGATTTTAGTGACAATAACAGTGCTATTGATGTTACCATCTACAGCAGAGAGTGAATAAACATGAAAGACCAAAAGGTTATATTTTAAATTATGAGAAAATGTTGAAGACTTTCTTGTATGCCATAGTCAAAAAGTCAGCGTCAAATTGAGCAACTCTTCTTATTTCAGGTTCTTCTGTGCAATTAAGGGATGATGTTTCTAAATGGAAGAATAGAATCAGTCGATAATAGACAAGTCTCTGAGGGGTTTTGGAAAAGTACTGAGCTGCTGGTATGACTGCTTCAAATATGTACTTTTAAAAAATATAACAAAATCACATAAACCTGATTTCACTTGCTGACAAGCTACAGCAGACAGACAACATAGTTTAGTCAGACTCTCAATCCAAAGCTGTTAAGGTAGACACTGTCATGAGTGGTGTAGGTGAAAGAATGATTTAGGAGAGACTAGGATTCCAACTACAATCTGATCAGAATTTTTCCAGTACAAACTTTTTCTTTTTGTTGTTGTTGTTTTAAACTTCTTTGCAAAATGGCAAATTGTCAAAATACAAGTTTGTTTGAAGGGAAAGGAAGGTTTTTCAGGATATTTGCAGGGGTGGAGCACTAGAGTGACTTGGGAAGACGGGAAAAGGGTATTACTTTAGGAGTGGAAATAAAGGACAGCCCTTCCTTTCCATTCTGGCCCAGGACCATTAGGCATCCCCTTCTTACCTTCCCTGCTGTCAAAAGTGCAGCGAGGGCAACAACAGGCTCAACACCACTTTCAGTGTGCCAATCCACTGGCAGAAGAGAAAACTGGTTAAGCAAGAAAATAAATATTATGAAAAAAACCTAAAGAGTACCAACTGCTTTAAGGGGGGAAGAAAGAAAAATCAGACTATTGGCTGTGTTGTTGTTGTTATGAACTGCTCCTAAAGATACTTCAGAACTGTGCTTAAGGGTGTGGCATAAAACCTTATTAGGCAAGGAAATGAATGCCATAATCCTCTGAACACCACTTCTTGGGGACAAACACTTAAAACCAAAACACATTTCCCCCATATCTGCTTCTTACCTGGCCTAACATACACCAATAGCTAATGAGAAATTAAAGATGTATGCCTTTGGTTATTGTCACTAATTAAAGCACAAAGCAGAGTATTTCCATCTTTATCCATGACTTGAACGGGAGTTCAGCCTAAATAGGAATTATCTAAGGATTGCAGGGTTTGTCCCACTATGTTACCTATAATTACTCTTAACCTACATAAATAAGATAACAGTATCCCCGAAGTAAATGAGATGTCAGCCTTCGGCTTGTTTCAACAGCCTGTTCAACCCATTGAAAGCACTGAAAATCTCCATTGACTTCAATGGACTTTGGATCAAACCCTAAGTCTTTAAACTATTTCGGATTAAAGTGGATTTTGGCAGTTGGCCAAAGAGAAAAAGAACAGCAGACAGGTTCCTGCGGATTGTCAGATGACAGGGGTGTGCTTAAAATTTCTGTTTTCCTATAGCAAGAGACTCTCTTTACAGTATAATTGTATCAAGGCTGGCATTCAATAAAAAAAAAAAAAGATGATGTAATTCATTATAGGAATCTATTTGTTTTAGCATAACTATTGTGCCTGTTTAAGTGTTTGAGTATTTATCTTAAGGGGAGAGAAAAGCTTTATGGCTAGCTAAATACACCCTTAATGCAGGTTAAAGCATCTTCTCTTTAATGTTTTTAAGGTTTAACTTTAATGTATGGCATTATTACTTTGTGGAAGAGAAATTAAATGAAATGTAGTGGAATCTAATGGCACATGATCTATCTAATCAAAGCTTAAGAGAGAATAATGCTTCATGGATAAGAGCTGCCACTCAAATTACAGCATTTTGTATTCCTTTAAATGAATAGATGTTAAGAAGATAATCACCATTTCATGTCTGATATCTTGGTATTGTATTAACACTCACACACATATGCAGGTCACAGCTTCAGGGCTTGGCTTCCCCCACAGTCCCCACTCCCACCCCATCGCCATTTCTCCCTGTAATATTCTACATTCTGGAGAGAAAAGTAAGAAATCACAGAGTGTTTTCTTAAGGCTTGAAATTGTAAAATTTCTTTCATTTATTTTTATCATTCAATCTACGTAACTATTTTCAGTAGAGCAGCTTCTAGATGCTGTACATTGCTTACCTCTCACTGACAACATGGAGATCCAGTGAATACCAATATTTTCAGTGATTTTGCTGGAATGAGTCATAGAAGCACTGGACTGGATGACATCATCTGGGCCACCAAGGCTAACCCCAGCTGCTAAGCCAGACAACTGAAGCCCAGGCATGGGCATTCTATTAATGCTATCATAAATTTTTAATGTTCAATCATTAAAGGAGTATGGGGGGTGGGGGTGGGTGTTTGGGGTTTGTTTGTTTATTTGTTTTGGTGGGGTTTCTTTTTTCTTTTTTTTTCCCCCCCCCCACTCCCACTCTTCCCATCAGAGAGATGTTCTAGAATGTAATTTCTCAAAGAGAACAGAAACTTCCTTCTAATTTCCATCTTAATGAATTTATGCCTGGTTTATACCCATTTATTTTTATGCCAGTGTTACTCTTTATTTCTTCCTGGTTTTTATCTCCTGACGTACAAAGATAACAGTGATACCTTCCCCTAGAGCTTTACGCATAAAAGGGTGATCATGCAGTAAAGTCTAGAGCTGAGCAGCAGAAGACACATCCACTACTGAGCTGCCCATCTTTCCTTGGGATAGTGGGATGCCAGCTTCCATTAACCAACTTGGTTAAATAAAAAATACAAATCAGTCCTTGTCCAAAGATGTTACATTTTATATTGAATATACTCCTTTAAAATTTACTAGCTTCATTTCATCTAGGCTTCTTTTATTTGGGAAATTTGGGGTTTTTTAGGGGCAGCAACAGATTAACTTCTACAGGAGAATATTAGCCTTCAGACAATTTTAAAATAATTTTCAATTGTTTCTGAGTAGTTTTCAGTGCATGTCCATATAATCACAGAACAATTAAAGATACGACTAAAATAATGACTATGAACATCTACTAGAGAAGAAAACAATGGAGGAAGTTTTCTTAAGAAAACGTGCTTTTTTCCTTTCACGAGACCAACCGTTCCACTTTTTGTTCTATCAGTCAGTTCTGCTGTGACTTATGAGTTCCTGCTTCAACAGCCTGGCTAATCAAGTGAACAAGGACTGTCCAAGCTTCTGATTTTCAGAGATAATTTCTAGCTAGCAGTAAGTATGAAATAAAGATGAACAAAGAAGAAAGTTACGCAGATCCAGCAAACACACCAAAAAGGTAACAGAAGAAAAATCCCCAGTTGTACCCTCTTCAGCTGAGGTAGGGTTAAATGCAAAAGAAACTGTAATCAAATTCAGAGGAATTCTCATCTGCTAAGAATAGTTTAATCATAGAAAGATCTAAGGAGACAAAATATTCTAAATCAAAGACCGATTCCTTGGAGCACACATTTTAAAGTATTACCTTTAAGCAGACTAGAAAGTAAGTTTCTTATTCCACCCCATTAAGAGATCCTCCTACTAGGCTGCCATCCAATTGCAATTGATACCCCTTAAAGTTCAATACCTTGACCTTCCTGACACAAAACTCTCTTAGTAATTCTGTCTTAAGAAACAGACAGATGAAAGAGACCAGAGGGGAAAAAAAAAGGGGGGGGAGGGAACTGTGCACTGAGCATCAAATGTCACTTTATGGAATCTGGGGAAAGAGTGTAAAGCTTCCACCTCTCTCCTCAAGGCTGCATTGTAGCTGGAATGAACAAAAATGAAGACCCACCACTTTCTTAAGCACTTGCATGTTTAAGTCTGGAAAGGCAGTACTCAATCTACTTAGGTGTACTTCGCTAAACAAAATAAATTTAAAAAAAAGTATTTTGACATCATTCTACAATTCAGACCTGTGCATATATTTGTGGCTTTAAAAGGATTGTATAAAATCTCCCTGAAGACCTCTGCAGGTCATTCAACCCATTGAGAAGCTTACAGTAATACTTAAAAGGCATTTGGAAATACATATTACATTTGCAGAAAACAGAGTAATAAACTAAAACACCATAAAACTAATAGACTGACATACTGACAATGCCCCACAAACTGGGGTATCAGGATATTTTCCTCCCCACTGTTCCAGATATTTATAGAAAGTATGCAAGTCAAGGATTCTTATGCCCATCTAAGATGGCCATCTCAATACTTCCACTCTCAAGGGGATGTCTGCATGCACAACAGGAAACAGCCACTTACCGATTTTATCCCTTTCAGGAGTACAGTCCCAGTAACTACCTAGTATCAGGCTATTACTACATTATGATACAATCTAACCATAAGCAAATTTTAACCAAGAAATAAAATTCAATAAGTAGAATGAACCTTTTAACCACTATACATATATCTGGCCACAATCAGCTTTTCCTTCTTATTCTAGTCTCTCAGCTCTACCTCTCATAGAAGCTGGATGAGAGGTAAAGTCACTAAAGTGACTAGCAATTACATTGAGACATTAGTATCTCCCACAGGTGTATTTCAAAGTGTTTAAGTGCTTAACTTACAAAGTCATAAATTCACCCATGAAGGACAAATACTGTCATAAGTTTTACTAACAGGCAAAGTGGCATAGGAGACCAAATTTAGTCTATCATTTATCAAGCCCAACTGTAGGGGAAGCCAATGATATTTTGGTACAATAAAGCTGTATACACAACTTTTCACAAACTATTAAGCATATCCAATACCACGTATTAAGTCAGTGACAGCAAATGCCAGCGAATGTGCAGAAGTGTGGATTTTACCTTACTACCCTGGCCAAGTTGAACTATACAGTTCCAAGTCCTTAAATCACCTGGCAGGCCATTTGTACTGCAGAAGGCATGAATTATGATTCTTTGACTCCTTAAGGTTTCTTCCTTACTGCAGAGCTGCTCTAATGCGTTATATCTAGGACATTACCACAAGATAGATATTCTACAGCATTTGCAGTGGGAAGAGAATCTAGTAGTAATTCTTAAATGACTGCAAGAAACACCTTTTGGGTTTTAAAGTGTGAGGAAGAAAACATGTCACATGTGTCTTTGGAAAGTTTTGATTTTTCCAGCATTCCCTATTATAAAACACAACATTATTTTTATAAAAGAGCCTAAATTGTCAATATCAAAAGTGAAAACTATGGAGGCATCTTAGTACTGACACAGCACATTAGTATAAATGAAACCCTTGTTTATATTAACAATAAACTTATGAAACGGTCATGTTTTTCTTTATATATAGTTGTCATCTTTGTAAATATTCAAATAATTTGCACAATTTTCAATTCCTTGGAATGTCTACAATAAAAGGTTGCAATATTTATTTGTGTTATGTTGATTCACATGCCATTTATTTATCTTCTGTCATCACATAAACATACAAAACCCCACAATATTTCTAACAAAATCTGTGACCATTTTTAGATCCTCACACAATGCCCAAATAAAAAAAAAAATCTAGTAATTAACAGAACAGATTCTCATTTGGTCCTTTTCCCTCTCATTTTTAAACCGTTTCTTTACTGTTCTGCTGTCTCAAATAGTAACAGATCAGTAATTCTTTGGTTCCTCCCTCCATGTTGTGTGACAAATTATAGAAACAATAAACAAGAAAATGGCCAGGTGATAAAACGTTATCACACCAGGGATAAGAAAAAGAATCATCATAATTAGATGCCTCACAGATGCAAGATTTATACTCTCACCATACATCTGCTATGAGTATAAAAAGTATGGCTATTTCTTCATGTTAAAATACCATCAAAATCATACATAGCAAAAAAGTTTTCTGTATATGGCAATCTGGTAAACCAAGCTTGCTCTATCTCCACCACAGGTTTACCTTTATTCATCTGTGGATTCACCTAATTTACAGAGGCAGCGTGAGCTGGAGATAGGGTGGAATCAGTTTCCATTGTAGGAACAGCAAGAGGGAGAGGGCAGAATGAAGAGTAACTAGGAAAAAAGCCTCGTACCTAAGATAGAGCTGCTGGAGAGATCTGCAGCTTCCAGGGACTAGTAAGCACTCTGAGTTTCTTTGCAAAACAATTTCCTTCAAATAGCATAAATTCAATGCACAACAGGCTTAGGAAACCCAGTTAAAGAGGGGTTTGGGCTCTCAAGAAAAGGAGAGCCATTCAAGGAGCATCTTTCGTTTAGGCTAAGGGTTGTTGATACTTGCGCTAAGAATCACAGGCTGGAAGGGACCTCAGGGATCATCCAGTTCAACCTTTCTGGGAAGAGCAGAGTCTAAACAAGATGGCCCAGCACCCTGTCCAGACGACTCTTGAAGGTGTCCAACGTGGCCAAGTCAACCACTTCCCTGGGGAGATTATTCCAATGGTTGAGTGTCCTCACTGTGAAAAATTTCCCTCTCATGTGCAGTCGGAATCTCCCCAATAGCAACTTATGTCCATTCCCCCTTGTCCTCTCCACATGACTCTGTGTAAAAAGGGTCTCCGTCTTCTTTGTAGCTACCCCTTAAGTACTGGTACATGGTGAGGAGATCCCCTCTGAGCCTCCTTTTCTCAAGGCTGAACAAACCCAGCTCTCCCAGCCTATCCTCATATGGCAGCTTCCCAGTCCATTGATCATTTTGGTGGCCCTTCTCTGGACCCCTGCCAGCCTGGCCATACCCTTTTTGTACAGCAGGCACCAGAACTGTACCCAGTATCCCAGGTGTGGCCTGACAAGCACTGAGTAGAGTGGGATTACTTCTTTTATCTCTGCTGGTGATGCCCTTTTTGATGCAACCCAGCATCCTGTTGGCCACCTTGGCCGCAGCAGCCACTGTTCGCTCATGTTGAGCTTTCTGTCCACCAGGACCCCCAGGTCCCTTTCCACAGAGCTGCTCTCCAGCCAGGGGGATCCCAGTCTGTGCTGCACTCCTGGATTATGTTTCCCCAGGTGCATGACCTTACACTTCTCCTTGTTGAACTTCATAAGGTTCTTGCTGGCCTACTCTTCCAGCCTATCTAGATCTCCCTGCAGAGCAGCTCTCCCTTCCGGAGTGTCTGCTTCCCCACTCAATTTGGTGTCATCTGCAAACTTCATCAGGCTACTCTTGATGCTGTTATCCAGATCACTTATAAAGATGTTGAATAACTTTGGGCCCAATATCGATCCCTGGGGGACCCCACTAGTGACAGGTTGCCACTTTGAAAAAGAACCCAAACTGCTTGGCAGTGACAGCCCTACAAGCAAAATGAACAGTTTACAAGTAAAACTGAGGTATTTCTTCTCCTAGAAACATCTAGTCTCTGCCAGCCCAACGACAGCAGCAATGAGCATGAAATGTGAATGTGATTTCCCTTAGGACTACACATTACTATAAAAGACAGAGGCTAGATTCTCGACAGCTTTTTAGGATATCATGACTTCAGATCTGCTTAGATGGTTTCAGATCTCCTTAGACGATGAATTATAGATTAACAGTATCTCCCATTTATTTTGTCACTTAATTCAGAACAGAACACAACCCTACCTCCTATTTTCAAAACAATCAAATGAAATATTGGGGAGAGAAAAACCCCAAACCACAACCACCACGAACCTGCTCACCATAAACCAAAAACAGTGTCGTTCTTAGGTCACATACAGCCAACTAGCAGAATCACTTGCAAATACTTGAGGCGACAGCTTGGCTGCACTGAAGCCAACAAGGTTTCTGCTACTGATCTGAAGCTACTGGGGTTTTACCTCATCTTTTGTGATCTCATGCAACTAGTGCCTGGTATCACAGCACTGGTCTGTTTAAGACAACATTTCTGCCTGCAGAAGAAACCCATAATTCCTGCTCATTCATAGCATCCATAATTTGGTTAATGTAACAGAAGCCAGGGTTTAGGCAGGTTATCATCAGAAACAGGTTTAACATAGAGTCTATAATCAGCAGGATTCTTGGGAAAACAAATAGCCTTGAAGGGATAATCGCTATTTGGAAGTCAAGTTATGTAAAACATATTTCCCCCTGTGTTATTGCTTCAAGTTGTTTGATTGCACCTAGTATGTGTAAAGACTGGAAATTATAGAATCTTCACCCTGAGTGGTTTAGGCTCTGTTGTTGTAATAGCTACTTAAGTTTTAAAGGGTTTTCTTGCCTTTTTCTTTTGGTCTTTCTTCACGCAGGTAGAAGCTGATAGGAGTAAAGTAATGAGACAGGATAAAGAAATTTGCAGCCACGGAAATTCTGCCAATTTTCTAAAAGAGATGCCAATGCTTTTGGCACCTTCTTGTAGTTGACTAAAAACTGAGTCCCAATTTATCATCAAAGAGCTAGCCAGGCATGCAGATTGCACACATATCTACCTCAAAGGAAAAGCTTACAAAGTCAGACAACTTCACAGTATCACTTTCTCTTAAAACACAGATCAAATAACCCTCCTTCCTTCCTCCCAGCACAGACAACACTGTATCTACTACAGTATATACACAATTGTATTTTTTTTACTCTTCTGTTATTATCCATGTATATTGTACACATAACAGACAATAAGATACACTAGAAGTAAATATAATACATCCAAACATACCAGTGTGTAGCTACTATTTACCCCCAATATTCCCAATACAGAAACTGAAGTAGAAAAGGGGAGCATCAGTAGAGGAACAAAATACCCCTGCTTTACTACAGACAAACTACTTCTTTCATGGTTTCATCCTGTCAGTAAGAATGCCAAAGCCTGGCTCCATGTCTTTCTTCAAGCAAGGCACTTCCTCACATGTATTCCTCAAGCAGTTCCTGGAATTGTACAATGTAACTACAATACCAGTACCCCTGGCCAGCCACAGTCTTCAGGCACATGTGCATTGTTGTACCAAACCCAACATCTCATAAGCCCAAGTTTTGTTTATAAATAACATACTCCTGTCAGTGCTTGAAAAGAGGTTAGAGAATGGGAACATGGATTTGGGGGTAAAAGGCCAACAGTTATTGTATTTTGCACTTCTATCTCATTCTCCCTTCTGCTTTCCTTCATTCTTAGTGTTAGCCAGCAGCATGGAGAAAGCAGAAAAACCTTCATCTTCTAATCTGGACACTGCAATCCTTCTACACTCCTAAAGTTTTCCTTATGGAAAGAGTTGAAAAATGGAACATATTTCTTAGAAACAGCATTTTTCTGTAGGTGTAGAACATAGAAAATTAATACTGTTGTTAGAGCTGTAATTTTTTGATTTCCTGACTTGAGAGCATGAATCAGCCTGTCATGCCAGGTTTTCATTCTGAAGCTTTGTATTGCATAATCATAGTAGGTATCGTAGTTGTAATCTCATAATATGCATAATCACAATGTGATGAAATACGTTAAAAGTAAAATAGAATGTAGAATGATAACACTGCATTAGCATGCTCTTTTAACAGGCTACACAGCACATACAATGAGGCAGGTCCTCAGCTGGGGCAGACTGTTGTAACTCTTAACCCAAAGCTAAGAAGACAGATATACTTACATATGTTGAGGGAGAGGAGGTGGGGTGGGGAGAGAGAGGAGAGAGTTTGGGGGATTTTGTTTTAGTTTTACTTTACTATAACCATATCCACTTGAGACTAAGAGGACAAACACATTTTGACAGCCTGATGTGTGTGCGACTTATACAGATATATATATGGGATACGGAGTGCATACATGCTTGTGTACAGATCATACACAGAGCAACTTTCCAAAGTTGTTCTTGCTGCCTTATAAAGGAGTATATTTTATAGGCAAATAAAATATTATTCATTTTTCATTATACTTATCATTTCAGGAAAGCAGACTGTTGCCAAAGTCACTTAATTTTCACATTCATTTACAAGGTGGAGATTACACTTTAAGCAGATAAAAGAATCTAAACTAGAATAGGCAAACAAATATATTTTGTCAGTTTTGCTCGAATGTTATTAACTCAGGAGCTGAAGGTCATACTTCATGTCCTTTTAAAAAAATAGCTTTCCCTTAAATTTGTATTTCTACAGTCTCTTTGCCTTCTCTAGGATCACTTTTTAATTCTACTAATTTTCAGATAAATATACACACATATACCCCAACAGTGACTTAACCCAAGACAGCTACTTTAATAAGTTACACATTCTCAATATAATTCTTAATGCATCACACATGCAATAGTCTCCTAGGACTATGTTCTGCCCTCCACTATGCAGACAGCTTCTTATTCAAAATATGCAATGAAACATTAATGATACACACCCGCAGAGGGGAGATCAGAATTAAGCCCTTGGTGTATGTAATACTTGCTCTCAAACTTCATCTATCAGGAGCAAGAGTACTTCGCTTACCATTGCCAAAAAACAAATTGGAAAAAAAGATTAAAAATTTATATGGTCTATATGATTTCTTTCTGTGGCCTCTATACCATGTACTTGGGACAGGTATTATACAGAGTGCTCTCCTATTTCTGCTTGTGCATAGATTTAACCCAAGAGTTATACGTGGTGGTCAATGTCCATCTTTGGGGAAGGGCCAATTCTTTGAATACTATCTCTCAAACAGCCCACTACCTGCTTGCAAAAGATTAAAAGAAAAAAAAATTAAGACAAAGCAATGCCTTTCTAAAAGTACAATCCAGAAGGCAATACCAGAATAAAAGAATGACTCTGAGTCAGTAGTGACTCAGATAAATGATCCATTTAGCTGCTTCTGCTGTGTCTAATGATATCAGTCATCCCTACTGCTAAGGTAGCACTGGTTGTGTTTTTATTGATTTGTATTACGAAGAAGGCATAATCCTTTACTTAGCCTGCTTATATCTGACCCAATCAGCTTAGCTCTTTTATCTATTTCTACTTCATTGCCAAACCCAAAGTGCCTAGAAGGGGTCTCCTAGAAAGCGGAACCTCAAAATACATCTAGTTCCCCATTACCTGGAGACTTACAACAAGCCAGAGTTCTCATTTTACAACTCCTGGAAATACTTTTCCATCGTGTAAGTGTATTTATTGTTATGGAAACAAGAAAATAAGCTTTTAGCAATTTTGAGCAAAACCTCCTTCTAGAACTAGAATGTTTTCTTAGACTATACCTACAGTATTTTGCCGCAGGTGTCCTGTGAACAAAAATAGTTGGGAAAAAAATGAACTGGGAAAAAAAGATGAAAATTTAACACAAGAAAATAAAAAAATCGACTCAATCTTTAATGTTTTTCCACACGCAGCTATTTTTGTTAATTACTAAGCATGTATTATGGTACCCAAAGACCTTTCTCAGCATGTGCATGCTTTCTTTAAGGCCTGACTCCAAATGACTAATAGAACAGCACAGTGGAGGTTAGACCTGTCCAACTCTCTGCATGCTGCACTTGGATTATCTGCATTAAACCCTGGAAGTCTGGAGGTGGTACTCCTGCAATGCCTCCAAAAACTGCTGAGGAAAGGAAACAGAAGCAATGAGTGTTTTGTCACAATACCATGTACCCACAAAGGCCAAGCCCTGAAATCCAAGACTTAAGAGGGTCTTCATCACCTGTGCCTAGAAGTCTAACATCAGATGTAGCAGATTTACTGCACATACTGCATGATTGATCCCTGCTGCATCTGCACATTTGGATCAATGAGGTTTGCAATTAGAGTTCTCTGCATATTGCGTGGGTACTTTGCCCATGGTCTTTCAATGGCTTAGGACAGCTCTGGGAGAGAACATAAACTTTCTGCTCACACATCCTGCACCTGAAGCTCACTCCAGACTTTGATAACCTTCAAATCTGGATCCCACCTATGAAACAGATTTATGTATGATATTTTATATATATATATAGAGAGAGAGAGAGAAAGGATGAGTGATCCTGACATTTGCATCCCTCTCTGAAATTGAAGGCAAGTAGTTTCCAATATCCACACTTTTCCCAATGTACACATTCTTTTCAAAAGCTAAAGGAATATAAGCAGCAAGGAACTTGCTGCAACACTCCACAAAGCAGTATTCAAATATGAAAAGAGTGAAGAATACATTTTGTGGTAAAAAAAATCCCTACGCCTACTACCACCCTAAAGTGGGGTGCGGGAGGAAAATTTTTAAATGGATGTATATTGCTGGCACAGCCAGAAGAATTCTTTAGAAGAAGGACAGTACATTTTGTTAGTACATCTACGACCCAGGGTGCGTTCTTACTGGCAAGAGATAAAGTATCTAAAGAATAGCACAAACTCCATCAGTGCTGGGTAAATCTCATGTCTCAGCCCAGAGCCAACACCCTGACCAACACCACTTGTTCATTTCTAACAGATGATGGAGTTGAGCTGAGAGGGAGAAGCCTGTGGGATCCACCACCTCACAGAAACAACTTTTCTGTTGACAAAGAACTCGATGGACTGCTGGACAAATCCTAATCTGTGGTGCCTTTATGCACAGATACTACGCTGCTGACAGATTAACAGATTTTACACAGGGAGATATTTTGGATGTAAACACCTAACTGAGTCCTCCTGGTGAGCCCCTCCCGAGCTTACTCATCTGCTACCAAACATGAGACAGCTGACAGGTTTTTAAATTATGAACTCCTATGGGTCACATTACTTAATTATACAGTACATCCAGGGATACGCACATGGGTCTTTTATGGCAAATGATATGACTGTCTTAAAAACTCATTAATATGTCATTAACCAAGCAGACATTTACTAATTAAACAATTAGCCCCTCTCTTCTATTCCTTTGTTCCACTCAGAGATGCTCATTTACTGTGATCCCCACTCAGACTTTTTTCCTCTTTTAATTTCTTTTTCAGGAAAAAATATATGTATAAAACATTTTCTTCGCTCTTGGCTCAGTTTAGTCAAACGGGAAACCAAAACAAAAATCTAGATTCCCAGCTGGTGAAAATCAACTTTATCTCATGGAAGTCAAAGGAGTTATGGTGATTTACCCCACCTGAGGATTTTGCTCCAGGCTTCCCAAATACAAGTAATGTATTGATTTCAAATGCATGTCTACTGTCAATATGCAGGCTTTGCCTGTCCAAACCAATAGTGATTTTTACAAAACTTTCCGAAAAGCATTCAACAACCACTCTGAGCTGCATGATTATTAAATGCAAACAAAACCTCCAACACCAATAAAGCAAGTATAAATATGCAAGGATCAAGGCCTGGAAGCAGATCATTCTGAATCACCATATGAAGTTAAACACCAAAGGAGCACGCTGTATTCCTGCCTTTGAAATTCAAAGGATTTTTAATAATTTTACTTGAGCTGTTTTCTGCTGATAAATGTAGCTTGATCATGTTTGATGTGTTTTAGCTGTGTTAAACTCTGATACAAAAAAGGATTATCAAATATCTCAAACTGGAATTTAGTGAGTTTCTTTTTAGAGAAAAATCCCCCACTTTCCCTTTATGATCAAAAGGTAAACAAAATTTTATTTCTAGTCAAATGGCTATAATTTTTACTGTATATACAGTAGTTCCACTAACATATAAATATCCCCTATATATAGGCTGAAAGAGAGAAAGCAAAAGGGATGTTTCTTTTATTTCTTACATTACAAGTGTTCTAATTCACATAGTTTTATTTACCCTTACTTGCCAGGAAACAGTCTTTCAGAAGCACTGGATTGTTTCCAGAAGATTATAGAAAAGGTTCAACCAGGGACTGGCAAAGGGAGAAAGAGAAACCTTTTAAATGACCCCTCCTCATACTGATACACAATGGAGAATTACACCTTGCCTGTGAGAACCTTCCTGCACTTCATCTTCACTCAGAATCACACAAAACAACAAAAGTAAATCAGGTCCTAGAGAGCTTGTGGACCACTAGCCTATATAAAATACAACTTTACATACCAGGAGTGGGTAAAATCTTTCCCTTGGCTTTCCACCTTCCATCTCAGGTGGGCCATGTGTGGCAGCTGGAGTTACCAGCTACTAGCATAAGTTACCAGGGATGATGAAGTAGCTTCAGAGTAGTTAAGAGTAGTTTACAGCTCAGCATTCACCAGGACCTAACAGGCCATCAGAAAAATACAAACAGTTTTACTGCAATGAAAGATCTGGGCCAGAAAGTATGAGGTAGTATGTGAACAGGCCAAATGAATACAGTATTTAAGCAAGAATTTTCTCAAATTTTGTTTAGTCTTAGGAGAAGGGTTCTATGCACAGACATGAGATGGAAGTCTTCCATATTCTCTGTGGACAAGCACAGCAAGGGTAATGATAACAAAAGCTTTTTCCACACTGTATCACTGAAATGCCTCTTCTTGAGCTGGAAGGACAAGAGTGAGGGATCTGGAAAAGTCAGGTCCTGTCCTCCCTGGCTGGAGGTCCTGACTCATGCCCAGTCACACACTTGAAGCCAACAGTCCTTTGGAAAGCAAAGGTGATTCTATTCTTGCTGGCTTAATTCTAAGCCTTTTTAGAGTTTCTCTCTAAAAGAGCACAAGGGCAGTGTGAGAATAGAGACACACACTACGAATGAGATGCAAATCATGAATTATTTTCATAGATTTTCAAGAGGCCTTCAGACAGAAGAAATATCTGTCTTCTAGTGACTAATATAACCAACCAAAGGCCTGCATGCAAACAAGGCCAGTTGATATTTACTACTAGACAAGCCACCCTAATTCCACAATCAGGTAGTAATTAAGTACCATGACAAAACCCCACACTTTGGATCTTTGTTTTCATCACTGCCACAGAGACAAGAACACACAGGCAAGGAAGCTGCAGCTCCACTTTTTAATACCTGTTGTATAGAGGGACAAATTTCCAGAACTGGAAACATAGAACAGCAAAGTGGTATTTGCGTGAGAAAGATTTTCATAAAGGAAAGATCAATCCCCCCTCCACTTACTGAAGAGAAAATTAATTACTGCAGTTGGCAGAGGATAAATGATTCCAATTTACAGAGTTGTGTAATTATAGCAGCTGCAGAGTTGAAGACTGGATGCTAACTTTGAACCTCCACCCCAACATGACATTTCTACTTGCGTTTAGTTCTGCCACTTGTGAACATGTTGAAAGTTCTCTCCCTGTGTCTTCATAATTATATGTTGGTTCAAAAATAATCATTGGCTCCATTGCATAGATGAAACCTTATCATCTGGTTAGCAAAAGGTATGTCGTATCGTCTTTGAAGTGCTGAAATCCCCACAGTGGAAAATTTATTAGGGGAAAGTGATGTTATGGCAACACAATTAATTCTGCCACAACATGTAGAATTAACTACACTGTTAAGAACTAAGGATTCAAAGAAGAGTTCAAAGGAAGAAAAATACTGTATGTCAAATCATAAAGTGTAACCTTTGTATAAGGTTTAACAACACCATACTGTAAAGAGCCACCTCAGTGAAACATCTAGGTTAAAAAAAGGTAAATAAATGGTTAAGGAGATGGGAAAACATCTTTAGAGGTTGGGGTAGATTTTTTTGTCTCATGGGAGGTTGTCAGTTATGCTTCTATAGAGAATTCTGTTCTCTTTTTGAAGCCAAGAGGAAAGTTTTTAATCTCATCTTTAACTTTAATCCTTTAAAATATGTAAGAGATTTAGACGTGAACGGGGTAAATTTGGCAGAAGATCCTAGCTATGGAAGTAAGGTAATTTCTTTCAACTACTGATTGCCAAGGGAGTTCAAAGCCTGCCACCTAAACTATCTATCAATTCCAGCTACAAGCTGCAATCTACTGATTTTTCACATTTCTTTCTATTGATCAAAAATATTTAGAAAAATCACCAGCTACAAGTGAGTGAAAGAATGTGATTAATACATACAGGGCTGAGGGCTCTCTAGTGCTGTTGCTTTTTCTAGAACAAACGAAGAATGAAAGACATTTTCTCAAGGAATATACAAAATAGCATCTGTGGTGACTGTAGTTATTTTATGCACCAACAAGAAAGACACTAGTCCACAAGAACTTAGTCTTAGAAAATTGACAACTGAGTCAAACACTCAGCTTTTAGCACAAGGAGACTATTTGACTTTAACAAACTGGTTTATGCCACCTAAAGGTCGTATAAACCGTATCTACCAAGGCAATGTACTTACACTCCATTAGTAATATGGAGGTACAGAAGCCATAGTATGACTTTTCCCCCTAAAGTACCAGTACATATGTACGTACATACACTGAAAACGCTGATTTGCGTATGGTATTCTTAGGCTATTGCAGTTGAACTGAGGTCACATCCCATGGTATCCCCTAAGACTATGTTCCTGTTCTATTGAGCACCTGTTAGTGGTATTAAAAAACAGTTTGTTTTTTGTTTGGGTTTTTTTTCCCCCAGTAAAGGTTACAGCAAAGACTGGAAATTAAAGAAGAGGTTTATGTCAAAAATTGGCACAAAGTAACAACATACCTTGACTAAGGTTGCACAGAAATACTTGGAAAAAAACCTTAATATTGAACTTAATGGCTGAAACCTGCTTTTTCCACTCATGGTTAGCCTCTGGTTTTAACTACCTGGATACAAATCTCCCAGCTGAACTCAACTAGGAGATTTACACCTCTGTATTTAAACCACCCTTATTTATTAGGCAAATTTGTACTGTTTTCAATGCCATTGCGTTAACAAACCTACAAGACAGCTGAGGCCTGTTTTAAAAAGGAGGGACTCAAAATTACTAGAGATCTCAGGTTTTGGCCCTATGCAACTATGGTATGCAAGGTGAAGCAATTCTACAACCACATAGGCTTGGCCTTGTCTACTCTTTGATCAGTTCGACATGTGCCAAACCAACATCATATGAATGGAAAATCTAATCCAGAATGAAATGACTTTGTCATAAGAACAAAAAACTAACCCAGGAGGACCCACATTTGTTCTCAGTCACATCAGACAGGACAAACTGAAATGCCATTGAACTCAATGCATTTTATATCAGTGCTAATAAGGTTAGGACTTAACTTCCTCTCCCTTCTGTTAAAGAATGTACAGTGTTAGCACAATTAAAAATCAATATGGAAGAAAATAAACAGTGCTGCAGTACTTAATACAGACACAATAATCTTGAAAATACCATAAAGTACTTGTTTCTGCTGGAGCTAATGTGCATACGGTCCCATAGTACAGATTAAACAATTATTATGTTTAAACCAGTTAGCGCACAACTTTTTAAAAACAGGCAGGATCACAAACACAGATCCTGGGTATAAAATATGCTTGATGAAACATCCTGAAAATATTGAGCAAGCATTTGATATATTTATACAAGTTATACACTAACATCGCAGGTTAAACTTATGTAACAATATCCATCTTAGAATATAGGAATCTGCATTAACGAAAAACTGGAGAATTCAGCAAAAATTTTGCCTGAATAAGGTATACAGAACTTCCCAGAGATATGAAGGAGCTAGTTTCATCAGAGTTCTGTCAGGAGCTAGTCCAAATCCCCACAGTCAATTCAGCCAACTCTGGAACACCCCTCTTAAAAATAGTTTTATCCTTGAGCAAACATGAAAATAGAGAACATTTAAACAAAACACTTTTTACTTTGCCTATAATTTTCTATTAGCCCTGTTATTACTGAGGGCTTTTTTCCAAGTTTTCATCCCCACCACTGGCAGCCTTCTGCAGCTGGATTTTGCTCACCTTCATAATACTATGATTTGTTGCCATGGACATTATGTCAGAAATAGAAATTTACGCCTTTATGGAAAGAAAAAATATTCTAACCTAGGAAAGCACAAATATCTAAAACTGGAAACTGACAAAAAATAAAGAAGCTTGCTGTGAAAACTTAGCTAATGTTGAATTTGGTATCAGAAAGCAGTTTGAGCACATCTGCAATTTTAAACTGTTGAAAAGTCCTTGTGTGCATGAGGAACACATTAGATACACAAAGTTTTCTGGTTATAAGCTTACTGCCTCTTACTGTACTTAGTCTGAAAAGAAGAACAGATCTATAGTATCTGAGCAGAACTAAGAATTTAAATAGAAATAGAAGCTAGTATATTCTTGAGTCAGAGTCAAGTTCATTTGAACTATATATTAGTTTTAGCAATGCGAGTAGGAAGACAGTCATAGCACCCACTTTAGAAGTTAGTTTTCTCACATTTCCTATATACCTGAAAGAAAAGAGGTTCCTTCAGAAGGCTCTTTCTAGAGTCTCTAGACAATTCTCACAGCACTTAAACTAGAGTCCTGTTCTGACCTTCTGGAAGGAGAACTGGGCTTTTAAATTATTGTACTTTTTCTGTCTTCTATTTTTGCATGTGCTCTTTATGAATGCTGCTGGAATCTGTTGTGGACATATCCACAAAGACAAGAAAAGTGATTTTGAATGCTTATTGATCTACTGTGGGTTCTTTTTAAAAATAATCTATAATAACATGAAGATCATCTGTGTGACCTCTTAAACTTCACTGGATGCGACAATTTCACTTGTGTTTTTCTGTACACATTTCTTCTCTCTGATTTTCCATTTCTGACTAGGACAGAGTCCTTAAAAGTATAATTATTTTTCTGCACATACTGTTCTGGATCTTTACACTATAGGGCTAATGAAATCTAGACCACAAATTTAGAACTATATCACTTCAGATAGACAAAAGAATCTATGAAATATTTTTTTTCAATAGCATGCTACTCATACTGTTTTCCTGCAGAGATGCTTTCAGTGGAAACAAGTTAAATCTCATAACCAAGAACATGCACCAGAGGATAATGACTGCTAAGAGGATCTGAACCTGCCACTTTCAAGAAGGGCTAGACTTCAGAACTTCCGAACAAGGACTACTGTTCGTTTTTCTACCTGAAGCCATCACTCTGCAGAAGGAACATGGAGGTGTAGATTTCCCTATTTTTCCTGCAGAACCTTGAAATACAGAAGATCAGGCTCCTTAATTCTTTTGCCCCTCATCAAGAATGAGAACTGGATATGGTTAACATATAGTAACTATGCTCCACATTTGTGAGACTGGAAAACATCATTCCTCTTGTCCCCCTGACATTATCCTGAAATATGACTTCAAGATGTAATTAGTAATAGATCTAATTGAGGAAAAATTATTCCTCCTTCTTTGTTTTCTTTATCTTCCTTGTTTTTCATCATAAAACAAAGAAAGGAGGGGAAAAAAGTCGGAAAAAAAAAGGCACCTAAAAAATCAGAAAGATGCAGATTATGAAGACTAAAATTATCCTATTACAAGCCCCAAAACAGCAATCTCCTAAATAAAGCTTTCTGGTTTGTTTCGTTGGTTTTGATTTTACTATTGCCATTTTCTCAGACTAATTCAGCTGACCAAGATTTCATTCACACAAATGTTTTCAGAAAGCTTAAGAATAGCAAAGGTTTGCCCAAATAAATATTCATGAAGGCACTCCAACCAGATATGGTCTCACAGCTGAAGAGATTTTTAAAATAATTGTTTTAATTATTATTATTATTCATACACTGGAGGAGTGAACAACTATTTTTCTGAAAGTCTGCAAAGGTAAAAAAGTCTTCTTTTGTATAACTGACTATCCTCTACCCAAGAAATTAAAAAAAACCAGACAGTAACTTTGATGACCCATCTCCCAAGAAAAATCATGAAGACCAAATAACAAATTCAATTTGTCAAGCAATCAATATGGTTAAGGTTTGATGACACAAACAATTGTCTGAATAAATTAAAGAGTCCACTTAACTATCAACCTTAGAATAAGGTAACATTGACTTCAGAATCATCTAGCCTCTCTGGCAGAGTTGAAGGGTAAGACGCTGAAAGACAGACAGCAAAGCAGGAATGCCAACTGGGGAGAGAAAAAAATAAAGCCTTTTTGGCTTAACTAGAAGCAATGGTTAATATTCTTGGTGAAAGGAGCTTTGGTAAAATGGAGGAGGGTAGCATACTGCAAAAGCAACAGAAGACATTGCAAAATTGACAGAGTGGAAAGAGCATTCATGAACCTCTGAGTGGAAGAATAAGACAAGGCAATCTGAGACATTATCAGGTACAGGATACATAAACACATTTAGGATTTATAATATAAAATTATTATCACATAAACATGTTTGTTTAGTTTGCAGTGAAAAGAATTCAAGGTACTTAGAGCATGAGAACATTTCTCTACCATCAGAACAAACCCCCCTCTACACACTAACACATTAAAGCTTTACCTGTCCTTCCCAGAGTTGTCTTTGCAACAGCTGTAATGTGTACCACTTCTGTCTTAAAGATGCATACCGCTCTTAAAAGTGTTCACTTACTGCAGCACACTAGAACCTACAGTCTGGAAGTAAATATGAAACCTAAAAAAATCTCACAATTATGTACATTTATGAGAAATTTTTGGCAACAATAGGCATTTTTAGTGGTCTGTTTTGGTTCATAGCACATTTCATGTTTCTTTGCTCAGCTTATATAGTTACCCAAAGCTTTGTATTTTATGCTTGCTTTCTTTAGCCGTATAGTCTATGTGACAACTCTTTTAACAGGAACACATGTAAAAGCACAAAAGAGTTAATGTGTTTCTTATGTTCCACTATGGTTTCTCCTAAAAAGTCCACGGATTTACACACACACACACACACACACCCACCCCACATTAATGGAAGTGGAACAGTTCAGTTCAATGGTTTTTACCCATGGTCCACAGGCAAGTTCTAAGGTGACTAAGATCTTAGTAATAATAATAATAAATTCATTACAAAAGGGTTTGGACTTTCACTTAGAAATGTTTGGAGATCTGAAAATCAAAGAACTGTAAAACCAACTGTGCAACAGTATCAATATTCCTTAAAATAGATGGAAGTCCTCTCGTTGAGGAATATGTGATGTTACATAGCTGACAACAACGTCAGAGCCTGATGCAAATTAAGTCTTCATTCTTGACCTGATTTCATTCTTAAATCATGTAACAATCATGCAAATATTCTTTTCAGAAGTTTCTAACTTTCACAGACTGACAGCAAGAAACAAGACATGCAATTACAAAAGACAAAGCTGCTTGCACATATGAGACATTTTTTCAGCAATGAGGATTTTCTTAAGAAGTTGCAATTTGCTACAGAAACATCTTAATTTTATCATAGGTATTTTCAACCGCGAAAGAAAAACAAAGCATTGTATTTCAAGTTAGTGTTATTGAGAGTTAAAATATTTTGGTTTGCTGGACTGAACCACAGCATTCCATTCTGGTTTTTTTAGGTGTCAATCTGCACCTGCCACAGCCCACAGTCTAATATACAAGCTGCTGTCCCCATTCTCTTCAGCAGTGGCTACATTTCCCATCGAACAGTGGCCTATGCTTCGATCGCACAATATGGGCCATCACGGAAAACCTAACAGCACTGATAGGCAAAAGAGTATAAAACATGACAGCCATATGACAGCTCTCATGCAGCAGTATAGTGTCTGCAACAGATGCGGTGTAGCATTGAAGAAAAACCTGTGGACCTTTCCACTTCCAAGTATTTTGCTACTTTCATACCAATTCAAAACAAAAACAGACCTCTACCTAATGTCCCACAGGACTGGTGTTCCACTTTGTACACCCATATAGAGATAAAAAGAGCATAAAAACTGATTTTCAATTGATTTGCAAATTGCATTTGTGCTTTATAAGCCTCTGCTAAGACAAAGCTTCGGTCGCCTGTCGTCTGTTCAATTTCCTGAAGCTTGAGTGATCCAGACTGGGACTTAGTTTACCTGTTTTTCATTACAAGCTTTTTATTTCTAGGACATAATTTTATGGTTTTTAAATGTTTTTATGGCTCAGGACAATTTTCTTTCATCACTAAAAAAAGGCACAATTGACATTTGATTTTCTTTACTACTTTTTAGCCTTCAGAGGTGTTCTAGGCATTCCATAGGAAGTATGAAGGACATCAGTAAGCTTGTGAAGGTGAACGGCAGTCTGTAGGCTATTACATATTTTATGAGGTCAATTAAAGAGAGGTACAAATTTCAGATTAGATATAATTTTATATCTTAATTTGATTACAAATATAATTATGTGCTCCTCCTCAAGATATTTTAATACCAACATAATATAGACTATTTTTCATTCAGTTTTATTTGGCTGATCACAAAAGCTAAACACAGCCAGCCCTATGTCTCAGAAGGTTTCAAGGGCCAGAAAAATAACAATAAATTCATATTAAGGTACTTCAGGATGAAACTAAAGAGAATCTGCACACTCAGTAAGGAACTGGATAGTATTTAAGACATACTGATAATGAGGTGTATCTGAATTCTTCTTCCACTACTTTTCAAAGCTTAGGCAACTCAGTCCATCTGGCTTTCTCAGCATGGGTACCGACCAGAAGACAGGATCCCACCACTGCTCTCTTGGTGAAGCAAGTGGAGCACTGGCATTCATCTTTTGATTAGCAACTTTGTGATCAACAGGCTCCCCTGGGAAATGGAAGAGCCTTCTTCAAAAGCACTCTCCTCAGCTTGCGGGATTTCAAACCCACATCTCCAGAGAGCACTCTCAACACCAAAAATACATCCTGTTCTGGAATAAGGAATTTGGTCCATCTTTCCTTCTGAGGCTATAAAACTGGACTGGTAGAAATCCAGATTCATTGGCTCAGAGACATTAACTAGCTAAAGCATCTAAGTGATGGTGAGAGGACATGAATTCTAGGTATTCTCTCATGCACTGTTTAATGCAAAATGCCAGTGCATCCAGCCTGCTCATAGTATGCCTAATGAAATATCTTTTCCAGAGACCTGCGTGAAGAAAAAACCAGTTTCTGCATCTCAAATGGACTTAATTTAAGGGATATGCACTGACCTCATCAAAATGTCCCTAGTTCTCAGCAAGTGCAGAAGACGACTGCTAGTGCACTTGGAGCACCAGAGCAACTGTGGGGAGGTACCTTATGAGTTTGGACATCTGCAGTCCTAGCCAACAGCTGAACAGGGACTTTCCGGAACACAGATCATGATTTCAGATAGCTGTGTCTTATTCATGCTCCTAAAATTAATTATTGAATCTAGCCTGAAGTGTGCTTGTACTCATGTACTCACTCTTGGGGGATATTCAGGTAGCAAGATGGGCAATAGCACATCCCAGACCTCAGTCATTCACAATACAGATGCTACGTCCCATGGGGATTTTGAATACACTGCTTCCACCAAATTCTGCAGCAAGATTCTCCATTGTTTCTAAAATAAGCAGAAGCAGGTACCTATTGTTTATTATTGTCTCTAAGTGCTGCCCTTGAGTTGTAATTTGTGGGAAGAGGACATCACTCCAGAAATATAAACATATGAGAAATCTGTCTAAACATCTCCAGCCTTGACGTTATTACTTTCTATCACCAAACTCATCCTTGAAGTAATCTGTTTTCATGCCCTTCTACAGCTTTTCACCAATTCTTTATCCATTGATGCACAACAAACAGCCTTAAACTTTAATGGGTTGCATGACTTTTATTTCCTCCCTATTCACTGAATTTCATCTCCAAAGTTGCCACATGTTTTATACTTTTAACACAAAGATGCTTGGAGTTGTGACTGTGCCTGGAAGATTGGAAAATATCTACCCTTAGGCAATATTATATGCATATGAGGACCTAATACTATTTAAATAACAGTTAAAACCACAACCTTCAAATACAAAGCCAGCTATTAAAATATTGCTGGAGGCAATGTTGCAAGGTTTATACTAATTTTATGCAAGATACAGGAACAGGAGAGAAGGTTGTGTCATTTGAATGACTACACTGTATTCCTCTCTATTCTCTAATTATCACAGATTTAATCAACTTGTTCTGTTTGTATATTTTGCAATAACCTTTCCTTTTCCCTTTTTTTTTAGGGAGAAGAGGGAGAGGAATTTACGTAACATAGTAAATTTAAAAAATATGAGCTACATGGAAGACAGAACAGCAACTAAGATAGTGTGATTAATTTCATAGACTTCCAGTAGGAAGTATTTAGTTTATCGGCACATAGTAAATGAATATTAAAATATGCATACCCCAAGGCTACAAGTGAAAGTAGATAACAGCTGTTGGTCTAAAATGTGGTTCCATAATGCAGAGATTGGAATAAGCTTGTAATTATGAATTAAAGCTAGAACAGTAAAAAAAAAAATTACAAACACATTATGAAGATACTCTTTAGCCCATACCATTTAAAAACAGTTCTCTTCAGTAAAAAAAAAAAAAAAAAAAAAAAAAGGAAGGGAAGGGAAGAATTGCTCCTATTGGGTTAAACAAAATGTTTGAGCAAAATCAGCAACAACTAGCTTCTTCTTTTAGCTCATGTTTTTAAAAATATATATATCTTCCTTTTAGATCAACAGAATTTCGTAGCAGACAGTAAAAAAAAATTATCACTGTCTACTTTAATGAGAGATTTAGCTTTGCATAGCAAGTAAGTATACTATCCTTACACATGGTATCACATAGCTGGAAAAGCAGGGAAAAAATCAGAGTCAAATAATCTGCTTCATTGCATTAAGTATACTGTTGGCCAGTCTGTTATTCCTTTTACTCAGTGTGCTGTCATTATGCATGAAATACATAAGTCAATCTCAAGGATGGAACTATGTCTGGCATGGAAAAAAATGTTTATCGACTCCATTTTTTCCCTCATGTATATAGCGTAGCTACTGTTATTAGCTTAGGCCTCAAAATTTTAAACTATCTTACCCTATGAAAAGTCATTAACAGTGCATATAAAATAGTGTTTCATGGAAGAAAAGAAAGAGGAAAGCATTTTATATACAAAGTCTAAGCTTAACTAGTCTAAAAAGATCCTTTTTTTTCCCACCAGGCAAAAGTTCTCCACAAAAGAAAAAAAAAATCACTCTACTGACAGATCTGTTAGTTGGATTTCACTAGCAGTAGGCCCACCACTGTCACAACCAGAAGATGCAAAGCACAGCTTAGAAGTTTATCCAGGACATGGAAGGGAAAGAGGGGAGCATTGATCCAGTCTAATTCCCAGGCACAAATTATGAGGCTAATTTCCCTGCATACTTGACGGAGAAAGATAAACTGCCCCAGAAGATAACTCAGACCAGCCTGGTTGCTCTGAATCACCTGAGGACTTTTCTTTCTCTCTTTTATAAACTTGACACAGGCATACAAGCAAACAGAAGTATGAACATTCTCCTATAACATGAGGTCCTTACTGTTACTAACGACAGCACTGTATGTTTACATGGTACGTAGGAAATCTTGCAACAGCCTTGCACCAGCTCTGCCTTTGGAGAACCACACAGTTGGAGTAAGTAGACGGATCCCCTTCAATTGCATCTGCAATCACAAAATTATGGAGCAACTATGTCCAAGAAGCTGTGGCAGCTGCATCTAACTTAGCCTACTTCTCAGCATTTTTGCTTGACTGGCCTAATCTCCCCTATGACTGTAGCATAGCCATACCTTGAATATGAGATGCACACAAACAGCCTAGGGGTTACAGAGAATCACTATGATCCCAAGAATGCCACTTAAAAAAAAAGAGAAAAAAAATAGTATTTGGTCCTACTTAATTTAAATTACCTTTTGCAAGCTAACAGAATTTTTGAAACTTGACTTCTGATACAATATAGATGTTAATTTTAAAATCACAAGTAATTGACAGCACTAAATTTCAAGGGTAACACAATATTCATCCTAATCTGAAAACAAATTTTGACTTGACCTAAGACATAGGCCTTCTCACAAACAAATGCTTCTCACTTTACTATAGCTAGGCTTTCCTTTCAGCTAAGGAAATGCTATTCCTTTTTAAAGACTACATAGATAACTTTTAATGGCTTCTCCCTCTTTGCATTTTTTTTCTCTGCTTCCCCCCCACCTGCAGTGTATACTTCAAGATTAAAACAGCATGACTTCATGGTAGCATGTGGTTCTTCCCCAATGTCAGTGACTGATTACTACCTGCTATTAGTTGTGCGGCTGGGCAGTGATGAGGTTGTGGAGAGAAGCCCAAGAGCAATCAAAAGGGACTTCAGGGCACTGGGGCAACTGGTTGAAGGATCGGGAGCGCAGGCAGTATTTTCCTCAATCCTGTCAGTGGCGGGGTAGAACAATACTGAAAGGAAGAGGAAGACTCATCTGATTAACACATGGCTCAGGGGCTGGTGCCATTGGTGGAATTTGGGTTTTTTTGATCATGGGGAGGTTTACATGCCACCGGGCCTGCTGGTGGCAGATGGAGTTCACCTATCACAAATGGGGAAAAGGATTCTTGCAAATGAGTTGGTGGGGCTCATCAAGAGGGCTTTAAACTAGGTTTGAAGGGGGAGGGGGATGTAGCCAGGTGCACCATAGAGGAGCCTAGGGGTGACGTGCCAGGGTTGGGGGTTAAACCAATAGCCCAGCTCAAGTGCATCTACACTAATGCATGCAGCATGGGCAACAAACAGGTGGAGCTGGAAGCCATCATGCAGTGGGACAGCTATGACTTAGTTTCCATCACAGAGACGTGGTGGGATGACTCTTATGACTGGAATGCTGCAATGGATGGCTATAAGCTTTTCAGAAGGGATAGGCAAGGAAAGAGAGGTGGTGGGTGGATCTGTATGTTAGGGAGTGCTTCGATTGCATAGAGCTTAGCAACTTTGATGATAAGGTAAAGTGTTTATAGTTAAGGATGAAGGGGAAGGCCAACAAGGCAGATATCCTCCTGGGGGTCTGTTATAGACCACCCAACCAGGATGAAGAGGTAGATGAATGTGTTCTACAAGCAGCTGGAGAAGTATCACAATCGGTTGCCCTTGTCCTAGAGGGGGACTTCAATTTACCAGATGTCTGCTGGAAATGCAACACAGCAGAGAAGAAATGGTCTAGGAGGTTCCTGGAGTGTCGAAGATAACTTCCTCACACAGCTGGTAAGTGAACCTATGAGGGGAGGTGCCTTGCTTGACCTCCTGGCTGAACAGGGAGCTTCTGCTGACACTCAGGAAAAAAAGGAGAGTCTATCCCTTTTGGAAGAATGGGCAGGTAACACACGAAGAGTACAGAGACCTCATTAGGTCTTGCAGGGAGAAAATAAGGCAAGCAAAAGCCCAGCTAGAACTCAACCTGGCCATGGTTGTAAGGGATAACAAAAAATGTTTTTACAAATATATCAACAACAAAAAGAGAATCAAAGAGAATCTCCATCCTCTGTTGGGCACAGAGGGGAACATTGCAACTGAGGATGAGGAAAAGGCTGAGGTACTAAATGCCTTCTTTGCCTCAGTCTTTAACTGTCAGACCAGTTATCCCCAGGGTATTCAGCCTCCTGAGCTGGAAGGCAGGGATGGGGAATGGACTAAACCCTCCATAATCCAGGAGGAAGCAGTTTACGACCTGCTGAGCCACCTGGACACTCACAAGTCTATGGGGCCGGATGGGATTCACCTGAGAGCACAGAGGGAGCTGGCAGAGGAGCTCGCCAAGCCACTCTCCACCATTTACAAGCAGTCCTGGTTAACAGGGGAGGTCCCAGAGGACTGGAGGATTGCTGATGGGACGCCCATCTACAGGAAGGGCTGGAAAGAGAATCTGGGGAACTACAGGTCTGTCAGCTTGACCTCAGTACCAGGGAAGGTTATGGAATGGTTCATCTTGAGTGAGCTCACCAAGCATGTACAGGACAACCAGGGGATCAGGCCCAGCCAGCATAGCTTCATGAAAGGCAGGTCCTGCCTGACCAACCTGATCTCCTTCTATGACAGGGTGACCCACCTGGTGGATGAGGGAAAGGATGTGGATGTTGTCTACCTGGACTTTACTAAAGCCTTTGACACTGTCTCCCACAGTATCCTCCTAGAGAAGCTGGCGGCTCATGACTTGGATGGGTGTACGCTTTGCTGGGTAAAAAACTGGCTGGATGGCCGAGCCCAGAGAGTTGTGGTGAACGGAGCTAAATCCAGTTGGCAGCAAGTCACAAGTGGGGTTCCCCAGGGCTCAGTGTTGGGGCCAGTCTTGTTTAATATCTTTATCAATGATCTGGATGAGGGGATCGAGTGCACCCTTAGGAAGTTTGCAGATGACGCCAAGTTGGGCAGGCATGTTGATCTGCTCAAGGGTAGGAAGGCTTTGCAGAGGGACAGGCTGGATCAATGGGCCGAGGCCGACTGTATGAGGTTTAACAAGGCCAAGTGCCAGGTCCTGCACTTTGGTCACAAAAACCCCATACAAAACTACAGGCTTGGGGAAGGGTGGCTGGAAAGCTGCCTGGTAGAGAAGGACCTGGGTATGCTGGTTGACAGCCGGCTGAATATGAGCCAGCAGTGTGCCCAGGTGGCCAAGAAGGCCAACAGCATCCTGGATTGTATCAGGAATACTGTGGCCAGCAGGAGTAGGGCAGTGATTATGCCCCCTATACTCGGCACTGATGAGGCCACACCTTGACCACTGTGTTCAGTTTTGGGCCCCTCAGTACAAGAAGGACATTGAGATGCTGGAGCGTGTCCAGAGAAGGGCAACAAAGCTGCTGAAGGGTCTAGAGAGCAAGTCTTATGAGGAGCGGCTGAGGGAACTGGGGTTGTTTAGCCTGGAGAAGAGGAGGCTGAGGGGAGACCTTATTGCTCTCTACAACTACTTGAAAGGAGGTTGTAGTGAGGTGGTTGTTGGTCTCTTCTCCCAGGTCACTAGTGATAGAATGAGAGGAAATAGCTTCAAGCTGCATCAGGGGAGGTTTAGATTGGATATTAGGAAAAATGTCTTTATAGAAAGAGTGGTCAGGCATTGGAACAGGCTGCCCAGAGAGGTGGTGGAGTCACCATCCCTGGAGGTATTTGAAAGACATGTAGATGTGGCACTTCAGGGGATGGTTTAAGAGACATGGTAGTGTTGGGTTGATGGTTGGACTTGACGATCCTAGAGGTCTTTTCCAACCTTAATGATTCTACGATTCTATGACTTTCAAGAGACTCAGACATCCAGTACCTAGTACACTTGCAAAATGAAAGAAATCTTTAGGAAATCCAGGAGCTTTAAAAAACTATTGTTAAAATGTTTAAGTTGTTGTGTCTTACATGATTTTATTTCAAAAGTCACCACAGAGCCCAGATGAGTCACCACATGAAACTTTTGTTTCATGTCATCACAAAGCCAAAGCTTTTTATGGTATCAGGAAATACCACTTAGAAGATCCACAGGAGTTTTTAATCTTTGCCCTGTTGCACTTGTCTTATGATTTCCAGTATGTACCTAATTTGTAGAGGACTCTTAAATTCAGCATCTCCTTCAGAGAAGAATTTCAGTGAGAACGAATGAATTTTTAAAGCATTATTGATTATGACACAGCTAGTGTAAATGAATGAATTTTACATGAAGCAGACACTGTGCACCCACTTGATATATATTGATAAGCAAAATCAATTAGCCACTTGTTCTCCAGGACTAGAAGGTTTACTCTATTGGATTGTTCTTTCCAAATGATTGTTTGATTAAGTTTTCTACGAAGAAAAAAAATACAGTGACAGGAATTAAATTACAGAAATTTAGTAAATCTTTGCAAGTATTTTACAAAATACCATTCTTTACTTAATAAAGGGCAAGCAACATATTTTATGATTTCCCATTCATTCGACAAAGCTATGGTGTTTGTAATTGTATATATAAAGCCATCAGTCTTGTAGAGCCGTCTTTAGCTGAGCAAGCCCCAAAGCATCCCGTCCATTCTGCTCAGATCTGATCAGCATCTTTATAGTTTATCAGCCTTGGGGTTCAATTTTGTTTTGGATGCTTTTATAAATGAGCACAATCACTGGTGAATCTGTTCTTCCAGATTGCAAAGAGAAAAATCGAGAGAAGAACTTTAGTAGATTACTGTGTCACTGAGGATAAAGTACAAGCACAAATGCACCTAAAGTAGTCTCAGAGATTATTTCATTGGGTGTACATTTTCAGTTTTATTTCAGTAAAATTAGATGATTGTCTTAGTTATTATTGTTTTTGAAGCTATATTCTGTCCCCAGGCAAGGTGCATGATCAATGCACTATCTAGCAAAATCAATTTGTTGCAAAGTACTATTTATTTAAAAAAAGGAAAGAGGGGGAGAGGAGAGTAATGCATAGCAAATGTGAAAATGATTATAAGACTTTCTTCTAGTAAAGCTGAATTTTATCATTGAAGCATGGAAGTTAAGAAATAATATAACTGATTTCACAAACCCTGTACAAAACTACTTCTATATACATATTTAAACTTTAAGGTAGCCAGTGAAAAGCTAGCATCAAGTTTTGCAGCTCCTTTTATTTTTCTATAAGGGATAAGTTTCCAACAATGAATTAATGGGACATATGATCCTCCTCTGCTGTACTGATCAACCACACAAGTGGTTCCATTTTTACATATACAGGACACAGGAAAGGATACATATATTATGATATCAAGGAGGGTTTAGTTTCTTTTCTATAGCTATAAAAAAATCTGTACTAGCTATGCTTTGTTATTCAAGAAGACCATCAATATCACTGAATATCTGATGGGTTAAGGGGAATGCGATTTTCCCAAACAGCAGGAACGCTGCAGTCTCATGACAGATAGGGTCAATTTTGTTTTCAGAAGCTGTTGATGCTCTTGTGTTATCTCTGTCATGGCCACCATATTAGAAGCATAGTGGAAATCCATTATCTGCAATCTCAGTCAAAACATTTGCCACTCTGAATAGTTACAGGCAACACAAACTTCCAGCCAGTTGGAAACTGAGTATTCATATGTTTAATGAGAAAAATACTTTTGCAAAAATGGTTAATTAGAACTGGTTAGATTTAGTATCACCTTTTTATTCAGGATCATCACCAGGGAGATTACTAAAGATTCTAGAAATACATGAAATTGTGATGCCGGATGCTGAAAAGAAATGCAGTCTCTTAATTGTATTATGAATCTGAACTCTGAGACCAGTTTCCATGACCATCTATCAGTAACTAGACTGTGTGTTATATGGAGACATCTACCACTGATATACACAGGTGTGAATACAACCACTGCATTCTATGACTTGAGCAATGAGATACCTGAGATCAGGGGAAAGAAAACAGCTACCTGAGAATGATTGTGAATTTGGGTGGGTTTCCATCTCATAACAAACAGTGCCCTCAGTACTGGATTTTGAGGTGGATAGTTTCTCTTCTAGAAGATTAGAAGAAAAGGGTTTATTTGGAATGCAGCAACAATCTCTAATGGCACCACTTAAGTTATCCTTGCTGTCCACTTAATTATCCTACCCTTTAGCTGGAAAAAGAGTAGGAGGACCCATGTTCTTGTACAAGAGTATGACCAGTTAATCTATCTGGCATTTGCTATTAATAATGCATGTTTTCAAGCAGCAGGGCTACACAGTAATGTTTTCTGGTTTTACGTTATCAAATGATAGGTAGCATTGCTGAAGTAGATCCTCTTGAGGCCATGATGGTGTGAGATTTGAATAAGCCATTTTCAAAAGGTAAGATGGTACACATTACTCAGAGCTACTTAATGAAGCAACTGTGTGGTCGGAACAGCTGCAGGAGAGAAAGACTTGGCAAGTGAGTTAAGGCAGCCTCACACGAATTAAGACAACACTGACTTTAGCCCCATGGGTGACACTAGTTAAAGCACTAGATAGTAAAGACAGCTAGATACCAATGTCCATGTCATACCTACATGCTCCTTTTGATTCTCCCTTCAGACCTCTCCAATGCTGACCAGAAACAGATGCAGCCTTGGCTGGGTGAGTGGGTAGATACAGTAAAGACAACTCAGGAACATGTATAGACCCCATGTAAAGATATTTTTCTGGCCTGTCTGCTCTTTTACATCATCTTTTATTCCTGTTAAGTGTTACTAAGTTTTAATCTGCTCTTTTGGAAAAATTTTAATTGCTAAGGGAGAAGGAAGAATTACAGCATCATCACTATAGTCATAAATCAGAACCTGGTTTCCATTCAAATTCCAAATTCAACCCCTTCCTTTCCACTCACTCACATATTTGAGTTTTGGTCCTTCAGACTGTAAATTACTTCATACATACACATAGGCATGGGCACAGAAGATATACATGAACACTTACACACATATCCAGACATTTGCACAAACATACACATGCTCACAGACAGAGCACGTGTATTAAAATCTCTCTTCTACTTAATCAAGAAATCCCATTTCCTTAATTTATTCAAGACAAAACCTGTAGGATGGTATTGAGGTGAAAACAACAAGACCACCTCAAAGGCAACCTGCTCTTCCTCTATCTAACATTCCAAATTCCTTTATCAAACTCTATTTAGGCACGTGCTTACCTATTATTAGATGATTTTTTTTTCCAAAAAAATATAACAAGGGTTCAGACAGCAAAAACTCACTCAGAATAATAAGAAATGTGTCACAAAGATGAATACATGCCAAGCCATCTAGAAAAGATGTGTGATTATGCAAATAAATACCCTGGCAAATTACAGTGACTCAAAAGAAGATTCCTTCATGGACAGATCATTTCCAAACAGCAAATTGAAGTTTCTTGCATTTTCATGTGGGAGGTGTGGTAACAGTCACTGTTGAAAGGGAGGCACTGGGCCACACATATCATCAGTGAGATGCAGCATGGAGTTGCCTTATGTTCCTGATACCGAGGCTGCACCGCAGACAACCCTACCCTGTTCACCTGAGATCCTGTTTCAGAACAGAACATCTGTGACAGACTCAAGGACCCTCAAAGACTGGAAAGCACCAGCTTCCAGGGAGGAGCCCCATCTACATACGGCACACTACCATACATAAAGGAGGAGAGAATTAATAGTTCACAATCTGCTGTAGACGATAGTATCATCCTGGCCTGACAGTTTTGGGTCAAGGACACAGAAATCAAAATGTAAATTAACACACAGTGAATGATAAGTGAAAAAAAATGCTACACAGGAATTATTAGATGAAGAGATTATGACAAAGGAGTCAGATTCTATTAGAACACCCACAGTACTGTCCTCAAAAGGCACAACACACTTTTTTTTTTGTTAGGGAAAACACAGTGGTGAAACTTAAGAGATTTCAGTACAAATATTTTCTTTCATTTAAATCTACACATCACCTTTTCAGTTACGTTCCACTGTGAGTTTTATGTTTAAGTAGATTCACAGTATTGAAGCCAAAGACACAATGAAAACAGACAGCATTTTTATGAGTTTTATGTGCATTCAATGACAAGTTGTAATATTAATGTATTTCTTATGCTTACTATCAAAGTGGAATCCAACTTTAACATATTTCCAGGGGAGAAAATGAAAGGCTCAGTTTTGCCACCTATCACAACACACAATATTTTTTAGGGCTTCAGCAGCTGTAATCTATAGATTGCATTAGAAACAGATTCCAATTAAAGAACAAAACACACAACCACACACATACATACAATTTTGCACCTGGGGCACGGCAACCCTGGATGTACATACAGACTGGGAAATGAGAGGTTTAGGTTGGATATTAGGGAAAGGTTCTTCCCCCAGAGGGTGGTGGAGCACTGGAACAGGCTCCCCAGGGAGGCAGTCACAGCACCAAGCCTGACGATGTTCAGGAAGCACTTGGACAACGCCCTCAGACACATGGTGTGAATTTTGGGGTTGTCCTGTGCAGGGACAGGAGTTGGACTCAATGATGCTTGTGGGTCACTTCCAACTCAGGACATTCTATGATTCTAGGATAATTTCTGGTGGGGCAATTGTGGAGAATATGCTTGGAACATTATGCTATCATCTTAAAAAAAAAATAATCAAGATGTAAATATTTCCCAGCTTCTTAGTGGCAATTTGTTTATATTTCCATCAATACTGAAGGTAATTTAGGAAAAAAAAAAAAGAAAATAAGTAGTAGATATAGCAAGAAAGCAATCATGAGATTGTTTAGCGATATTTAAACATACAAAGAAAACTGAAGAGCACACTTCAATGAATCAGGTTATAAAACCTTCTTACGTGGTTCAGACCGTCCACAGTTGGTTATGACTTGGCAACTGAAACTTCTTTGAAATTTCACATTCAACCCTCAATTCCATTCATTATGGGCTACAGAGATAATCAGATTTTTACATGTCTATCTAAGTACATACAGAGCTCACATAGCAGAATACGATGAGAAAAAGTAAAGAGAGCAAGAAGCTCTTTTTTGTATCTTCTCGCTCCTAGAGCTGCATCTCAGATGACAAGATGTACTATGCCTAAATGAGTACTTAAGGCTTAAGCTGTTCCTGGTTCATCCAAGACCCAGATCCAAGTCCTTAACAACCCAAATTCTTCAGACATATTATGGGAAGAGAGAAACCTCTGCACGCACTTTACAATGGATGAGGATTGCCTTTCCCACATGATTTTTTCAAGGCCAGACAAAGCACCCTTATTATGCTACCCATGTGTTTGACGTTACTAAAAAATTTCATATCATACTGAAGAACTTCACCCATTTCATACTCTGTTTCATAGACCTGTAATGAATCTTGCATAGTTAAATACACCCATCCCAATTTCATCTCTGCGTAAAGCACTGAGAGCAGAAATTGAGTTACTAAAGAGACAGTTAATAGCCAAGCAGCAAAGAAAGAAAGAAAATATTCTCATGGTATCAGAAGAAAATCGCCCCTGCAAACTGAAGTAATTAATAAAAATATTGTTCTAATTCAGTAGTTAAAATATTGAAAGACTTAACTATGCTAGAAATTAAAACAGCTAATTATACGTTCTGCAATTAGCATAGTAAACTGCAGCACAAGAAATTGAGCAAGTTCACTAGTTTTTCCCTATGTCGGACTTCCATGAATGTTTATTCAAAAAATTACTGGCACACCTAGTTATAAAACAATAACAGCTTTTAGTGGCTCATGACACCTTCGCATCATGTTGCACTCAAGGCTGAAAAGCTTTAAAAACTTAGATTTTTCTAGGGGTTCTTGTGTAAGAACACATGTGTTTTCTAAAATTCTAAGAGGGAAAGGTGAGACAACTGAGTCAACACTAGAGAATGAAGACTCCATGTACACTTGGAAAGGCACCTGGAAGGTGATATCCATTCCCAAGGCTTGATAGTTTACACTCTGCCAGTGAAAGACATCTGGCGTTCCTTTGTCTTTCCTCAAGGGAAGAGCAGGATGAAAATACTTCTTCATATTGGGGAAAGAAAAAAAAAAGACACAGGGAGACTTTCTAGATGAGAAATATAGCATAATCATTAAGGTACTGTCACAACTTTCTTATTTCATACTATCACTTTCTTTCTGAAACAGCCTGTTTGGTGATACAAAGGATGTGGCTGTGCTCTGGCATGATCACTTCACTTTCATTCTTTCTCTTTTGACTGTCTCCCCTAACATGACAAGAACTCATATAAATTTAAAATGTGATGTAACTGTAAAATGCATATATCTGCAGAAGACAAGCCTAGTTATGAGCATTAAAAAAAAAAATAAATCCATGTGTAATATAGAACGAATCAGGTAGACCAAATGGAATTACCCCGGCAAGTGGCTAGCAGTTGGGATAACATCTCTCTAGCCACAGAGATAATGAAACTGAGCTCCTACATTACACCTGAAAGATAGCACCCTCCAGCCAATTGCAAGGATACTTAAGTACCCCCTTATATAGGGGGTCCCCTATACATCCCACCTTGTAAATGAACATCACCTGTAACTCCGCAGTTTACTCAGTGCTCTTTCTCTGGTGAAGCAACAGATAATGAGTTTGCCAAAGCTTTTTTTTTTTAATCTTACATTTAATCAACATGCTTTCCCCATAAGCAATGAATAAAAAACTCACATGAAAGAGACTGCAGAAAATGCAAAATAATACAGCATTTATTACTACTTGAGATACCCTTTTGAAAGCTAAAAATATGACCTCAAATGTAAATATAAAGAAAGTTTTGCATTAATTAGTTCCCAGTAATAGAAATGAAGTTTTTATTAGACAAGTTTCCCTTCCTTCAAAAGGTGTCATTCACTTGTCTATATCATATGCTTTTAAATTAACTGTCCTAGGCATGCATAGTCAAATTCTAAATTCCTTTCCTAGTATGCATAGTTACAACTCTTGTTAGCGGCTATCAGATTCAATTCTTAGTGAAGAAAAAAAAAACAAACAACCCCACAAAACTGCCTTTAGTTTGAAAAGCAAAATCAGGGACAAGGAAATCCTGCAAACAATACTGTGAGCATTTTAAAATTATGATTATAACCTTTCAGCCTATAACATGCTTCACTTTAACCTACTGTAGACAAGTGGAAAGAAATAGTGAACACTCAATATGGCTATTAAAATAAGTTCTCCTTTCCTGGTTTAAGAATAGTAGCCAAGAATTGCAAATGCTCATCCCCATGTTCCTTTCCTCCGTTCTGATCAGACTGAAGCACGTGATTAGCTTCACTAACAGAAGTGATGCCATTTAAGTCAATGGGACTACTCATAGCGCATACCCATTCGATAAGCCAAACATAAAACCAGCTGGCCTTTTCTCAAGATGCCCAGCAGCTCCCATTCCCATCAACTACCAGATACCTTAAGCATAATATTTCAAATGCAGCACTAACTGTCTAAACGCTCTCTAGTGAGGAACTCTGTTTTTTTTAAAGCAAAATTATTTTTAAAATGTTTTAACAGAATTAAGACTGGCAGCAGAAGGCTGGTGCTGGGTGTTTCTTACTTCTGGCACAAAACCTGCAATGCCAATTCTTAATATTCTTTGTTTCACTTGGCCACAGTAACTTCCTATTTTTCAAAGAACCAATTCTCACCTTTTCTTTTTCTTTTGTTACTGTCCTTGTTTGTAATGATGTCCCACTCCAACTCTAAATCCTGACATTGGATTCAGGGAAGCCTTCTGCACAACTGATACAAGCATTTACTTGTTACTGTTGCAACAAATTAAGACCTAACACTTATTCAATATCTCGGGCCTGTATGTCAAAAATTTTGTTACTACCACAGTTTCTTCTATACATGCAGATGTTCTACTAGACAGTAGCTTATCCCAGTAAGGGATGGGCAATGCTTTAAGAACTGCCCTGCTAAGTGACAGAAAAGGCCTGTCTAGCATAGCGCTCTGTCTCTGACAGCAACCGCTAACAGGAAGGGCCAAAGACACAGGTTATATACGTGACTCTTGACAGAGAAGGTCACACCTGGACTAGGACTGTTAGCTTTCAATGGGCCAATTCTCCATAAACATATCTAATTCCTACTTGGAACAATCTTTATTTCTGGACTCCAATGTCTAATGCCAATAGTTTAAGTCACGTCCATACAAAGACATAGCCTTTTGTCTACTCCAAACCTACTTTATAGAAGCTAGTCACTTCCATACGGAAGACTGAAGCATCACCACCATTACCTGGTATAGCTGAGATAGCAGAAGCTTTTAACATAGCTATGAATACATGATCTGTACCTACATTCAAAGTAGCTGGTCTACTTTTTGGTGTAACTGCATGAGAACAGCAATCTGATTTTGAAAGAGCTGCATCCACAGTAGAAAGAATTATTCACTGTTTTAATTATGCAAATATAATTAGCTATTTATTTATGTTAATATGTAACTTACATATGTAAGCAAATCTTTACTGTACCATTCTGAAGCTGCGACAAATCTTTAGTGTGGTGTAGTTATAACAGTGCCAGGGACTTTGAGCATACCCTTAGTGAGGCTGGTACCCCACCCTCATCCCTCCCTCGCCTAAAACAGCCACATCAGCACAAGCAAACCCAGACATAGGTACAAGGTCTGGATTGCCTCATACTCAAATTTTAATTCCCAGTTCTGAACAGCGTAATGAATTGTGAAGCTCTGTTGTGCAGCCAAATAAACAAAAAATCATTCAGGGAAACAGATGATCATTAGCGATGATCTGTCCTAACTTCCTAAAGTAAAAGTAGTTTCTAGCAGATGTTTATCCCTTTCTACCTTCCCTGTCTATCACTCAATGGGAGGAGAGAAGGAAAGAAAGAAAAAAACAAACCAAAAAACAGGTGGAAAAAGCAAGGTGGCCGGAGGAGGAGGGGAGAAGGAATCAAACAAGGGGGAATGTAAGGTTTGTCTAAGCAAGGATATATCAGGGCAAAAATTAAGTACAGGTGAAATTCTACACTTTAATTACCACACACTATTAAGCTAAAGAAAAGCTTCAAAGAAATACAGAAACATTTTGGCAGTCAGTCAAAAACATCTAACATTTACAAGAGCCAGCTGAATCTTGCTAAGATATTTTTCTCACTGCCCAAGACACGTTACCCCTCAGAACCCACACTGACTGATTCACCCCCAATATCATTGCCATGCTTCCTCTTTTACATGCAGAAAGGAAACAACCTCATCTACCAGCATACCTTGTATCCTGAGCTAGAAGTCAGGAAGTAAAACTTCTGCAGAATGCTCCATTTTAATCAGATACAGTCACACTATCCAAATAGGAAGAAATTTGCTACAGATTAGCCATTTTCCTCCTGCATTAATAGTCAAGAGAAAAATAATTGCATTGTGTTTCTTCCAGCTTGGAGGCTTGTCTCAAAGAATTACACTCCAACTACAGCATATCAAGTCAATCCTAACAAGCAGCAGGAGGGAGAGAGGAGTGGACAGCCCTTCATTCCTGTATCAAAGTGTTTGGTGCTTAGGCTATTAGAAAAACCCAAGGGAGTTCAGAGAGAAAGCCCAACAGGGCTGTTGGAGAAAGGCTGTTTCAAACTCATGTAGAGCTGTGACAACAAAAGACAAGGTGGTGCAGGGATTCACCAGTTGTAGACAAAAACTGAATAACTGCTGCCAGAAGTATCTTCTCTGATACTCGGAAAGCTATTTCTAGAAGTCATTGCCTTGTCTTCAGAACCATACCAGCTGGCAGAAATTCTCAAAAAGCATGCTCTGAGTTTATTCTAAATAGATACTGAGGCATGTCCTGAAGAGAATTAATTTCCATTTGCAGTCTGCCCCCACTGTTGTTGTTAAACTCTACCAAAAAAGCACCACAAAATTTCCAACAACATCATTTTAGCTATGTGATGAGCAGTGTTTCCTTGAAGTTAGTCACAGCAGCAGTTCATCTGAGACCATACCTAGTCCAGCACAGGTCACTAGTGGCTGTTTAGTGAAAGAAACGTGAGAAATGGCAAACCTAGACTAATACTTTTTCCAGTATACCATTACACCTGATAGTAATCTGTGGTCTTACAAACTTCTGTGAGCCAGAAGTTAAATCACCTTAATGCTATAAAGTACGTCCTATTTACATGGCAGTTGCATCACACACGGAAGGCTCCTTACAGCCCTGATGGTCTGTAGCAAGCTCCGATAGATCTTAATTGCATTAGCATCTCCTGCTCACATGGCACAGATGCATTGCTGAGGTCAACACAAAAACTCCAGCAGAATATTGTGCAGGCACAGCAGTCTACTCACATGATACCAACCATAAAATTAGGACCACAGTTCCTCCCTTGTTTAACCTAAGATTTTTATTCCCACTATTAACATAAGATGTTATGGATGCAGCTCTTAACTGTGTCATAATTTGAGAGACAGCTTTGCTGTGAACAGATCCCCTAATTTTGTTAGTTATGCATGGGTCCTACACACTGTATCTGACAGTGCAGGGTCTCCAATCTGCTCTCAAAACTTGGTGGTCAGCCTCTAGGTACACATGTGCTAAAACTACAACAAGCTGCTCGCTGTCAGTGAAGGGACAGCACAGTCAGTAACCATGTAGGTGGTCATTATGAGGGTAAAATATAACCTCTTTAACTCTAAAGAAGAAAATGCATCCAGACACCATTTTCCAACTTAGCAGATACTTTTAGAAATACAAAAGAACATTCACAGCATAGATATTTGCTCTAGCACCACTCCTGTATAACTAAGGAACAATTTTGGTTCATAAAGAATGATTAAAGCACCAATTATTTTGACTAAATGTGCATTTGAAACCCTCAGGCTGCCACAGACTTTAAAGCCATTAATTCATTATTTAGCTGTCAGCATGGAAAAATGTCACAAGCTTAAAGGTTTAACAAACACTTCACAATATTAAAGCAAATGGTCACATCTGAAATTTCGAACGGTTACACGATTTTATTTATTAGATAGTGTAGATTACCTTTTGTACACACATTGCTCGCAATGTATTCTGGAACAATTTTGTGTTCAACAGAATCTAATCATATTTTAAGCTTAAATTTAAATAAAGAGAGAGAGAAAAGACCCCCTCAAGAGCTTCTGGGAAATAATTTACAAAAATCTTAGAGGCGCAGGTGAAACAAGTTGTGCTGTGGGATTTGAAAGATCTGTGGAAGTGTAAGCTATAAAATCACTTCATCTTGGATGCTTAGAAAGGTGGTTTGGGAAAGAAACTCCACTTTTTCAATGCCTCAGTGATATATGGCACTGACACTAATGGCTATAAAACCTTATTAGGGAGTGCTGTGAAACTGAAATATATGAGTTTCTTATGTGGAAAGATTTGAGTATTCACATTACAGTGGAAAAGAGGACATGTTCATCTCTGGAAAGTGGGTTGATCTGGCAATCTATTCGGGTATATACAAATATCTTAGCTCTCCAGGACTGTGACAGGGGCAAGCAAATGGCACAGCACTCACTCCTAAAGCTCTGGCAAGACTTTGGTGATTTGATACAAAACTTAACTTTTACTGAATCTCAGTTGTGTGGCCTTTAAAATAAAACAATGTCATGAACCGAGGTTTTGTTACTACAAACTTCAGCAACAAAGCAAGAGCAGTGAATTATTAACATCTCGTTTTTAGAATTAAGCTTTGCATTGAGTATGTAAAGCTACGCGCTGGCTGCAGATTAACAGACCCAACTCTTCAGCAGAACTGATCTTAACAAGGGGCTGAATGGTCTCCTCCCTGAAGCAAAAGCAGGGCTCTGAGTAACAAATCCCATTCGGACCCTGCCTGTCAGGGTCTGGAAAGCACTGACACCCCCCCACCAAGGGCTTTGGCTGCCTCTGCTCAAGACCTGCTCTGATATGTTGTAGCCTTGCAAGCTTGGGTCAGAGCTGTGAGAAGCCTCGTTGGGGTTTCCCACCCTGAGGCTTGAAAGCTGCATTCAAGCTCAGGGCTTTGCCCTCAGTCCTCACCTGAGCTACACGGCAGGTACGCCTGTGCCTAGCCTCGTACCTTGCTGTCCCAACCTGCTGACTTCATTTCCCAGCTTGACAACAGTCCTAGCTAATCACTAGGACATGCCTGACAATCACTGCACTGTTAGATGATCCCACTTACTGTCAGCGGCCCTCCTCTGCACTTGCTTGCTTGAGCAAGTACTGTGGGACTGCATTGCTGGACAGCAAGGGCACTGCTGTGCTTGCCGTGCCACCACCCTCAGCTCCTGGCTCAGCCGCAGCACGGGGTGGCCTGCCCTGGCTCTACCTGACACCTGCCCCAGGAGGAGGAGAGAGCAAGACCTGCAGTAAGAATCAAGACAACTCTCCTGGGGAAAGGCGTACACCTTGCACTGAATGAGGAAGTTGTCCATCGCCCTCTGCAGAAAAGACTATCCAGAAAGACCAGAAAGAAAACAAAACCAGAAGATTTTCCCCCTGCTTAGAAAGCGAGAGCCAGAGTCTGAGTGCCAGAGGGAGCCCTGAAAGTAAATGGAGAAGGCTAATCCCTGAAGGGCTTGCAGGAACTCTGTGTTTGAAAGGATGTCAAGGTAGATTCCAGAAAAAAGAATGCAATTTTATAAATTCCTGACGGGAATTCAGGCCTGGGAAGAATCAACATGGAGAACTGGAATCACACTGTGAGCCACATTTAGGGATTGTGCTCTGCAAGAGGCTAACTGGCAAGAGAGAGGACTAAATTGATAAATCCTAGGTGGCTTTAGGTACTGGATTTTCTAGGTGAAATTCCCAGTCATTTAGTTATCATACCCCAAAGGACAGCCAGGAATCTGAATTACAGATGTATGCAATATACCTGGATATACCCAATATACACAATCTCCCACATTAATTTTCCAATCCAACCAATACATTTGTAAAGGGACCTTTTTACTTTCCTTTCACCTCCCGAACAACAGGAGATCCTACTCAGTCTATCGCCACTGGCACCTGCAGTATCTCAAATACAGATCTGTCATTCTAGATTCTAAGTTCACTGTTAATATCAATGCAGACTTCTCCGAGTGGCGGGGACCATTCAGTTTCAGTAACCTTGCACGTGAACATCACATAAGCTAATACCACCAGTATTAAAAACTGCCCTCACCAAGGAAGCAAGAAGAGAGCACTTTCTTTTCCTGTGAAATTTAAGAGGCTACAGTGGGCTTGGAAGATATTCTGGAACTGTTTTCACTGTTCTCACAGAAGATGAACGTATCCCCTCTAATTACCTATGGAGACATTCAAAACTGGCCTGGACGCGGTCCTGTGCCCCCTGCTCTAGGTGCCCTTGCTCAGGCAGGAGGGTTGGAGGAGATGATCTCCAGAGGTCCCTTCCAACCCCTACCAGTCTGTGTTTCTGTGATAACTGGTAAGAATACACTGTGAAAAGCACAGCAAAAGGCAAATGCTCTCTGTACGACAGGCCAGCAGTGCAGAAATGTATGGTTAGATCTCATTCATTCAAAGTAGCAAAAAAGGATTCTGCTCAGCTACCTGCAACATATAGAGGGTGGAAGCTCCTTCCCATTTTTGTCAACAAGGCAGCATTCTGCCTTTAACTGGGCTGCACATAACGTGGTCATTTTAAGGTGTGGAAATATCTTCCACAAGAAAGATGCCTAAGCCTGCTTTGTTCATCCAAACTCATTGCAATTCCTGCTAGTAATAAATGCTACATTCCTCAGTCTGGAACCATCTCAGTGGCAAAAGGAACTGTGTGTTATTGCTGAAGCCCCCCAGCCAGTGTACAATCACTTTTTAACTTAAGGTTAAAAAATTAGTTTTCAGTGAAATTAGATACTGTGTGCATCTTAGGAAATCAGAGACAAGGAAAAACCATTTTTTAATGTCATCTCCAAAGCAAAGAAAATGCTGTGAGCAATATTGTGTTAAAAATTTAAGTCCTGGAAAAACAAAAGCCTTAAAAATGCAAGATGTTACTAATATCAACTGGAGAAACAATTTAAAAATATTTAACAGGTTCTTGTTTTTCCATTTAGACAGAGAAAAGAAGATTGCAAATACCTAGTAATTACACTACATACCACAGACTTGTGGTTACAGAAAACAATTAAGTATATAGTCATGGGCATATGGATTTGCAATTGTTCTTTAATATGGTGCATATAATGAATAACCGAAAGACATTGTATATTTATACATTTAGAGAGACTTGTCTGAATGTATTTTTTGCTATCACACACTATAAGCGTATGATTGAAACCTTGGTCCCACTGCAGTCCGTGGTGAAACACCATTGCCTTCAGTTAAGCCAGACTTTAATATTTACTTATGTACACCATACGTTAAATATCTTTTATTTTCATATGTTGAAGCTTTACCCAATAAGTTGAAGTCTGAGAGAATCTTAGGTTCCTGGGCCTCTGAAAATGTATACCAAATAATTTTGTGCAGAGATGCATCCAAAATCGTATCACTGTGATAGATTTTTCTGGATTCACAGTTCTGTATCAATTCCAGGGTACACAACAGTTATAGCCTGAAGGTACAATAAACTATGCAAGTTAATAAGAGAGGGCTTGAATTTTTGTTTCAAACAAGCATTTAGATTATAACAACAGGAATATATATGAACAAAGAGAAGAACAGTACAGTGCAAGATAATACAAAAGAGATGGCTCTTTTAACGGAATTTAATCCTTCCCTGCAAAGATGGCAAAAAATCCAATTGTTTGACCCACTCCAAAAATTCCCTAGAAGTCCTGACGTCAGAGGGCTTTGGATCAGGTCAGATAGGAATGCATTCATGCTCATGGGAGAAAATTAAAATAATTATTTTAAAAGATTCAGAGAACAGTATATGAAAGACAGAACATGTACCATAACAAAAATATTTGGCCCTTAACAGTTTGCAAGTACTCCGATTCCTGTTGTAACAGGAGTAAAACCAGTAAAAAAATTGCATAAATATTTGCAATCACCTATTCTAACCAAAACACTGTTGGAAACACTGTTTATTTTACACTATATATTAGGAACAAATGAATGACGGGGATCTCTCGTCACCAAAAGCAAGCCCTCTCAGGTTCAGTAACTCACTCTTCTACTTCTGTTTGTGGGTTTTATAAAGAAATAAATAAGCTTCTTGTCCCTACCGCTGCAAAACTAAACTGCTCTAATGGTTGAGAAATCCTCCAAAATCCACCATAATGCATTTATACGTATCTCTTCTTCTGCAAACATTGCTTCTGAACTTTCTAATCTCTTCTCCGTACCTAACATTTTCACACATTTTCATATATTTCCATATATTCATGCAGAAATCTCATTTTAATTTTTTTTTTCCATTGGGCAAAACTATCAAGTAACTATATTCTTTCTCAACAAGCAGGTAAATTATCCTCAAAATATTATTTCCCCTTTTTCTTGGTGTTTTCTCAACTATATAATGTAAGCTTCCATCTTGACTACACACAGACATCAGATACTTAAATTTCCACATATAAGCAATTTAAATGAAGACAGCAGAAAAATATATGTAGGCAAAGTTAATCACATGTTCGTTTTGCCAAATACTTTGTCAGCATATTTAAGTAGCAGGAATACTAAATGGGTCTTCTGGTCCTATTAGTAACAATCCTCTAAATATGCACATTATAGAGGCTCAATATTGACAAGGAGCATGGTGTCAGTAGTTCATCATCTTAGCACTGATATTTCAAGTAAGTTGGTAGTACATAGTCTTCCTAAGAATTCCAGACATTCCTCTTGAATGAACTGACATCAGAAAGCAGGGGCTCCTGTTTGCTGTTGCACATATAGGATGTTTCTTTTGCATTAAGCAAAACACAAAGCGAACTCAATTTACACAAATTAGCCAGCAACGAAAGCAGCACAAATGTACATAAAAGTTTCTAAAAGTACAATCACTGCTGAAGAGAAAAGCAAATAATTAAAAACGGTTTTGTAAATTGGGTTCTTCCTTTAAAACTAATAATCTTCTAATACTTTTGTAAGTCTTATCAATCCAAAATCTTGTCACCAACTTTCTCTTCTTCCTTCTGTAGAACTAAGAATTTTTCAGATTCTTAACTTGCTTGCTAAAGAGCTTGTACTCATTGTGCAAGGCTTTATTAGAATGCCCACTTTAGTAACCTTAATGCTAAAAGGAACTGTTGGAGACTTGCTAGTAAATTATAATACAGAAGTTACTTCCTGAAAAATAAACCTGTGAGATCAGTTGCAGGCTTAAAGACAGAATGTCTGACACTCTGTGTGGTGTTTTTACGGGACCTAACGTAACAGCACTATAATTTCCTCTATTAGCTGTTATTACAGTACCAGAATCAAATAGCAGTGAATGATAAGAAATGGAAAACATTGTAAATTTTAGGAGGACACCTGTCACTGCTTACATATGAAATTTTATCAGCGGTCTGGTTCCCTGAGAACTCCAACGCCAGATAAAACAACTTCCTAGAAAAACTGTAAGGAGACATTGATGAATTTCCTTTACGATAAGAGAGGCAAGTAGGCCTAAAGGTAAGGCTCCAATGTATGGGGGTAGGGGAGGGATAAAAATATATAAATGAATAAAAAAATTGAAGTTCTGTGAGCAGAGGAACCAAGACAGCCTGGTCTCGCAGGAGCATGTCTTTTATGACTGGGATTTTCTAGTGCCTAACAAGGTGTGACTTCCAACTGAAGTTTTTCTAATAGTTAAGGCATTTGTAATGTCTCCGTTCTGCACAGATTCTCTCATTTTTGGTAATAAACACGCTCCCACCATAAATTCTTTTCAGCAGAGGCATTAATAAAGTTTCTTTTCCTCCATTCAGATGCTTGGGTAGAAATGTGCACAAAATTGTCATCTTTGAAGCCTCTAGCTTTTTTGTCAAATAATATAGCTGAAATTAGGCAAACAGTTAAAAAGTTAACCCTGGAAAAGAGATACTTGCAGAGAAAGCAAAAGGTGGTAAGTTCTATTTCCTTCTAAAGCCACGCTAAGCTACAGTAGCCAAAGGTTTTGCTGTTTTCTTCCACTAATAAATCTCAGATCATTTACAAAAAGAAGTACTCGTATTTAGGGATAGCTCTATGATCCTAGGATCTAGACCTCTGAAGCCAGCTGAAAACACTGGAACATAATCAAATTCTAGATCTAATGATATGGCTTCGGACTGTCTCCTTCAGTGCAGATGCCTCACAGACTTGCTTTTTAAGCTGCCTTCTGCAGATCTCAGGGCAAGCCCAAGCCGACAGAACACAGATTAAAAAAGAGAAGATCCCTGCAGCACTATACCCCCAGCACTGCAAGCCCTGCAAAACCGCCTCAGTTAGCAGGTCGGCCAAGGAGCCGGAGTTACTTCGGCAGGCAGAGCTGCCTCTATTTGGTAAAGAGCCTCAGCAACCTCTTGAATACGCCATGCTGGAAAGGTGCAAAGGTGGTTTAAAATTCTCTAGCCCTGCTCCTCATGGGCCAGATCTGCTGTTCAACCCTACAAAGAAGCTCTCCCAGCATATATTTTGCTCGTGTTGAGTAGTCTGAAGCAATGTTTGGTTTATTTATCTACTTTGGATGAGAACCAATCCCAAGGCCCTCAGCACACTGCTAATTAATTCCTTTCCCATGAGAAGAAAATTATTTCTTTCCTTATTTTTAACAGCCTTCAAACAATGTGAGGGTCTTTCTGGCTGCAAGGTAATTACAGAGCTGCTGCTCACCTAAATCTTCACACTATTTGTACAGAACACTTTTAGTATGCACTACATCCTTGTCTTCCTTTAAATGTTTCTGTAATTAAAGGCAATGCTGCCAAAAAGATGTTCCAAGTTGAATAAAAAAAAATATTTATTTGCATGAGTAAACGGGCTAATTACTTGGGCAATCTCACACAAATATTTTTCCCATAAGTTATGTTTAGGCATAGAAAAAGTAACCATCAGCTCAGGCATGAAGAGGAAAAAAACAAAATCAGCATTAAAGCACAGCAATTAATTTAAACTTGATACACAACTCTACACTTGGTTTTTTTCAGAGAGAAAAAAAAAAGAGATTAATTGTAAGCACACATCCCTGCACACGCATAGACAGTTATTGCAAGATTGCAACTCAGCTGCTCAATACAACTGAAAACATACTCACGTGCAGATGCGCTCTCTGAAAAAACAAAAAACCGAAATAAACAGATTCCAACTGTGCCATTAAGCAACTCACCAGCCCCAACAAGGACTCCTGGTGCTATTTTGCTCTGTAGCTTCCACTGTATCACTTCATCAGAGATGTGAGGAGCTCTCATTTCTACAAGAAAACAACTCTGCAGGCTGGTGTTATCAGAACAGTCATACAGCTTCATCTCCTTCCATCACATTTACTTATCATGAATTATTCAGCTACATTTTGATTTAGAGAAATCCAAACTGGGGCAGGGGAGCAGAGAGAGAAGGCAGGGGCTTCCACTAAACAAGGCTGTTAAAGTATTATTTGGAACAGCAATAGTGCCCTTCCCCTTCCATAGAAAGATACCTGCTTCTTTTACATGCCCTGGGTCACGTCCGAAACATAAAAGAAATGTGAAAATATTAGCCCTGCTTATGCAAGCCAGAAGTTATACCAACTCCTTGACATTCAATTATGTTTTCATGCGTAACTTCAAATGAGTCATTTCATCCTAGCACCTGGTTTCCAGACTCTTCATCCCCCGCTCTCTTTGCTTAAGGAGCTCTTCTTGTCCATCTGAATGTTTTTGGGTACTAATTGGCAATGCATTTCCCTTCCACTGCTTTTCATTCTGTGTTTTCTTGGTGGTCCTTCATCTAAGTCCATTCAAAGACAGTTCTGCTTGCCAGGTACTGAATGCCCTTGAGCTGTGTTACATCACCCACAACTGCAAATAGTTTGCAGTGATCTCTCTTGGCCCAACTTTAATAAGAACGCTGTAGAAGGGACTGGTGATTCTGTTTTGGATTTTAGTGTTTGGGTTACTCATGTTTCTATAAAACTGCATATGGGTCACAAAATGACCGCTGAACTAAATTTATAGCCTTTATAAGGGAAGTTCATCTTCACTGAGACATTATTCCTGCTATGGCTGAATTCAGCTGCAAAGCACCCTATCAAGGCCTCAAGTCTTTCAATGGTAAATATTTATTTCAAAAAAAAGGTTTGTTTCTGTAATAAATATCTATTATACAATAGGGTGTGCAGCCACATACCTTCAACTTTCCGCTCCAAAAATACAGTAGAGAAAGCTTTTTTCCTCCTGAAGTCTAGACTTGACTGCTGCTGAGAGCAGCACCTAACATCTCAGAACAATATGGAAAAAAGACAACACAATAATAAAGAATGCAAAGAGAGTCAAGTTTTGTCTGAGGTAACTGGGGGGGGAGGAAAAAAACCAAAACAAATAAACCAAAACCCACCAACAAAAAACCCCAGACTACTTTGTGAGTATTCATGGCAGAATCTCAGCCACATTTCATGTCAGACATTAACAAGCTCAGGTAAGTCATCCGCACACTAAGCCAAAAGATTAAGGCCCAGCTAACACCAACAAGGCTGCAGAAATGAAAGTAAGGCAAAACTTAGACAAATACCTCGAGTTTTTAAAAAAATTAAAATGGCTCCAGGAAACAATCTCTGATAATAGCAATGCTATACTTACTCATTTGGGCCTCATAGCTGCTAGATGATGCAGTGAAAATCCTTAAACAGAATGTGCCCACCATGCTGTTTGAAAGGAAAATTATGCCAGCAATGACTTTGGAAAACTTACATCAGCTATTTGGTCATAGGATAACCAGAGCCTAAGCTTTCAGATCGTCTTAGCTCCAGCAATAAGCTTAACCCTTTAAATTTCTGAGAGGACTGTACTGTGGAATGATGAGAAAAGACTAAATAGGGAAAATAGATGACAGTTTGGGCTGTACCTTTCCAGAAGACAGTAAAAGGTTTAAACCTGTGATCAAGTCAGTATTGTTTCTTCCAAACAAGGTAGCACATCAAGAAGGTCTGGTGCTCTACCTGTGAGATATCTGTGCAGACCCTTCTAGCCAGTACTTCATATATTGTGTCTTATAAAAATCACAGACGGTTTGCTAATGCTACATATCAAAAGAAAAACAAATACAGAAACGTGGTTCCCCTTAGATTGTTATCTGTATTAAATAATGGCCAAATGCTCCGCTGGCTTAATTCCATTAAGTTCAATGGAGTCATGCCAGGAAAGAATTTGGCCCTAAGCATTAATGAGCCTGTTCCTTGAAAGATTAGGGGCCAGATCCTTCTCTGGTTTAAGCTGGTATCATTTCATTGGCTTCCATGGAACTATGCCAACTCACAATAGCTGAGGATCTAGACTTACAAGTAAGTTAAGTTACTTTTGCCCTAACACGTATATGTGGCTTGTTCAACTTGTCAAATATTCTTAAAAAGATCAAACCTGGCCTACAAGCCTTCCTCCGTCAAAAATCCCAAGTGGTAATTTCTTTGGTTCTTTTGTATCAGTTTAACAACAAGGGTTTCTCTTTCTCCTCTCCTAAGCTTTCAAGTAAGGACTCTGCCAAATTTATACTCTTAAGTCATATTTAGTTTGGCTCTGACTATCATGAAATCACATTAATGCAAAAATTATTTCACATTATATTTTCAAATATGTAAAAGTTATAGGCTATTTTTACAATTTACATCTATAAATCTTTTTTTTCTTTCTTTAAGAAAACATCATCTGGCCTCACAACAATGCTGGAAAGCAAAACTAATAATGAACAAAGCTCACTCTCATTCTCTGATAAAGGGTTATTATTCTGCACGTAATGACATTCAAAACCGATCTTCTGCTTCTTTTTCCTGTTACTAAGTACAGATCAACTTAGGTATGTTTATCAATTTTTGCTCGTGGTTATGAACATTCTAAATCATTAGTGCAAAAGCTACCTCCAGTCGAAGGCTTTAAATTAACAATTGCATAATACAATATGCATCCTTCATACTTTCTTCCATCTGAGCTGTCTGATTTAATAGAAGTATGACATTTCTGATTCCTCTGAATGTGCTGGAAAGCAAAGAGCTGGGCTATCAGCTGTCGTAGGTCAGCTTAGCTCCATTGAAGTTGACTAACACCTCTAAAAATCTACCCCCTTAAAAAGGACTAAAGTAATTCTTTAACTAAACCGTGTCAAAGATTTTGGACAACATCATGTTAGTAACATCCTTGAGCATTTTAATGTGACTGAAGTTACGACTATTTCCTCTGCCAGATTTCTGCTTTGGGGTTGATTCTAGGCAAACAATAAGTGGGCTAGTTTCAAGAGAAGAACAGAAATAGAACTGCATTACATTCAAATTATTTAGGAAGACTTCAGAAAATTCTCAGTAGCTAGGAGGAAACACACTGACTTAACACATAACCAGACTTAAAGGATTCACCATCTGGATGTCCATAAAGTTCTAGGCACAATATATTCTATTTGTATGAGATATTCTCAATCAACCATCATTTTAATCACTCCAAAATATGCTGATGGAAACTCTGGATAAGAATTGTCATATGGTCTTCACTTAATGGAAGATTTTTCTGAAATGTATGAAGGAAGTATGCAAACAGTGCACTTATGTAATAGGAACGGTTAGCAATATAGCATTAGGGCACTCTAGGGCATGTTTTATTGGTTCATTAAATCTTGCCTCAGGTATGTTCTACCACTCGAGGCAAGTATTAATGGACCAATAAAAAAGACCCTGGGGTGTTTTAATGCCTTAATACTATGGCTGTCTACATTTAAATTAATTTTTTAAATAGCTTTTAAAAATTATTTTCCTTGGTATTTAATATATCCTTCCACTATTTAAAAGTTTGTAGTAGAAAGATGAAATGGCTAGAAAACAAAGACAGAAAAGTCTATTGTCTAATAAAATTGTAAGTACTTTCTGAACAGCAAAAATATTAACCTCTTCTACCTCAAATGCCTCCCTCATTTTTCAGACTTTCTCTTGTTTTCTGATTCCCTCTCATATCATAAAACCACTATGAAATACAGCTATGTACACCTGATTTTTTCCCTTATTTGAATCCATCAGAATCAAGCTGTTCTTCAAAGCAGTTTGGTTTCAACAAACTTAAAACTTAGACTTACTTCCCTGGACACCTGCTAAGTGAAACAAGAATCTTGTCAGTTTTACTACAGGTGGACAAGCTGAGAGTCTGTAGTAAAAACTGCAAGACCAGTTTCGGCCAGCAGCAGACACAGAACAGGAAAGCATAAATCTTGGAGACAGACTGTTTTGGGGAGGAAGAAAAGGAGGAACAATAGCCAGCTTAAATCATGAAACATCCTGTTTCACAACTTCTGCATGAGAAAGCTTCTCCCCCCACCTTCCCCCACCCCACCCCCCACCCCCGCTTTCGGAACAAAACAACAATTGAAATTCTCAATAAATTTCCTTCAGGTGCACTGGGGGTTTTGCCAAAACACTGGTATATGTCAGTAGACACAGCCATGCTACAGAAAACAAGCTGAGCATGAATGGCTAACCTAAGGATAATAAACTAAAAATATAAGGCATGAAGACAAGCATCATTTTTGAAATCTACATGTCTGTCTGATTAGAGCAAGGTGCCACCATACACAAGTGTCTTGTGACACTTCCTTCCTCTAGAAAGTGTTTTGTGATGAGACTCTGAGACTCTGGTTCAACTTTTTTCTTCCATAATCAATATAATTCCCAGTGCTGCAAGTGAGGTAGCAGAGTTGACAGTAGAGATTGGTTACAGAAGAGTAGTGGTGAAGGCCTTACTGAGAACAATAAAAACTTCCATGGATTCAACTGCAGCTGGAGTAAAACTTCCTGGGAAGCCAGTCACATACTGTCTGACAAATTCTGCTCATACTGGAAGTTTGTATTTCTTTCCTTAAACTGACTATAAAGGACTCAGAACTGTTGAAGGGACATGTATATGTCCCACTCAGAGCATTGCCCTGTATCCTGAGATATCACTTAAATGCACAATGACTGCTGACGATGTAAACTGCTCAAAAAAATCAGCTTGACAGCATTTAAGAAATACTTAATGTGAGTATGCCCAGCTATAAAAAAAATATTAGTTACTGGCTCAGTGACCTTCCTTAGAGTTATACAACACCAACTGCATATTCTTTCAGTTATTAGACAACAAGAATATCGCCGTCATTTTGGGACCAGAATGTGTCACTGTGTCACACACTGAATACCACCTTCCTAGAACTTCCACTGAAATTCACAGCACCATGCATGCTAGTCAATATGAACAGGCATGTAAGGAATTCCCTTAAACTGCAACGAGACTGGGTCCTACGGAAAACCCTTAATTATCCCCCCAAATTAGGTACCAATCCTGCTATGTGGGTTATTTAAGTGGATTAGCCAAGAGAAGAGGTACTGATGCACTATGTCCCTTCATTCTAATGACAACAGATTTAGTACATATTTTTAATGACTCTTTTCTTGTATGCAGGCTGTGTTCTAACGATACACAGAAGCATAAACAACAGAACCCAAAATATCCCAGGATTCTCCTGTGTCAGCCCCTGACCAGTGGTTGTCTCCAGTCTGGCTCCAAAGCAGATATGCTATTTTTCTTGCAATGAGGGAGAAGTCCTTCTAAATTACCGCTATGTAGCAAGGCAAACCTGCCAAGTCTCCTCAGCCTACAAAGAAATTGATTGTGTCACTATTCTAGTGCATGAAAATTAACAATTCCAGGACTGGACACATCTCCAAGTTGATTTCTACATCCTGCGGTGTAAATATCTTCCAAATAATGATGAAGATGCTTTGTGCAATCCATATGTAAATACCCGGGCATTACAGGTACAGAGGTATTACCAACACCCTGCAAGATATCTACATTGCTTATTGCACATGAAGGGTTTCTGAAAGGAAATGCAGGAGGTACAACTGCCTTTTTTTCTTTAATTCTGCTAGCTAAATCCACCAAGAGATCCCACCTAGAGCTGTATTTCTAGTGCAACCACTTGAATTCACATTAGATTTATCTCACCCTATAAAAGCACAATTCATTAAACAGACTGATAAAACTGGTCTGTTTAAACTAAGGCAATTTTATCACAGTCATTTCAATTATTTAACACTGCTTTCTTAAATCAGTACTTAAAGCTTTCCTTTGACAAGTATTCTTTTAAATAAATGAGCTGTAATTTAAACAATGAGAAAATAATGACCCAGAACAATATATACAATTAGGAAGATATTTTCCAAATATAAATGCTCAGTACTTTTTAAAAGTGATACACAATGTCTCAGGCAATGAGAACTTACACACTGTAGTGGTTTTCTACTGGAAAATCTGATCCGGGATCATCCAAAGAACTTCTAACCCGAAGACTAACTCCTAATCACAAATTTTGACAAGATTTTACCACAGGAACGCTGGACAGCCCAGTCTGTCCAATTCTCAGCAAAGGACAAAAATTATGGGAATATCACACTGATGCCATGAAGCCAGTGACATATTTTAACAGAGTTCTGCTTTGAGCTCTAGCGGACTACATGCATTTGAACCAGGATAACAGTCAAAGGTCATAAACCAAGTTTGACAGAAGGCAAGCAAAACTGATATGAGCTCTTCAAACACTCTTGTGCGCTTCTGGTAAACTTTTTTTTGGTTTTCTGGGTGGTTTTTGTTGTTGTTGTTGTAGTTAGAAGAGGTTTCTTAAATAGAAGACCTGCCCAAGGACTGCATCATTCGATTTTTTGTATCATGCAACTTTACTGAAATCACTGAAAGAATGTAACTCTGAATTTTTAAAGACCTACCGACCAAAGAGACCACTACATTAGCTTTGGAATGATCTGGACATACCTTCCCAACATTACCTTTATTCCACCTAGTATCTCCACCCTGATGGCTTTTAAAACAAATTCTAGATCTTCACAGACATAAGCTGCATACCTAAATTGCCTAACTCTACATCAATGACAACAAAATTAAACATGCATTCCAGTCCTAAGACTACTTGCAATAAAGCTAGGTAAGACTCCCAAGTCAATCCTGCACTCCTCATTGAAGCAATTCCCTATATCAAATTCACTATCACACATATCCACAATGAAATGCTGAATCAAATTCACAAGAGAAATCCACAAGAGAAAGACGCTGCACAATCTCCACCCTAAACAGTTTTACAGACTTTTAAAATGAAATTTTAAAAAGTTTCCTATCAGGCACTTTCTTTGAGTTAGTCATGTATAGCTAAGCATGCAGCATGCTATAACAATTCACATTTAAGCTGTCCTTGTTCAAAAACAGAGCAATTAGCCTTCAGGTTATTTCAAAGGGAGCAACAGCCTTCATCCAGCCCTGGAGAAAGGAGGTGGTTTTGCAACACTGGCTCTCTGGACCATGTACTGAAATTCTCCTACTTTGTCATCCTTATCAGCAGCATTCTTGCATTTGGGAAACACTGCAAGCCCTGATAAATAATATACAATGATACATTACATGTAGACAGGTACCACACTAATTACTTCACCTGACCATACCCATTCACATATTCCCATACTTGGGTTGAAGTTGATCATCATGCTACAACTTTGTGTAGTCTAACGTTATGCCTAATTCTGAAATATAGTGAGCACTATTCAGTCCCCCAGGACATAGAATCATAGAATGTGTTGAGCTGGAAGGGACCTGCAAGGATCACTCAAACTTCATCATACATAAACATCTGGTTGCATCGAGCTCAGATTGAAAATTGTGTCCTAACACAAGAATAGAAGCCTGCTTTCATGGAAGCAAATTAGTAAAATAATCTCTACGCTTGGTCATGTCATAGTATTATATAGACACCCGCTGCAACCACGATTAAATCATACTAACATTTTACTACCCCAGGACCTCGACTGAAGTTAGTGGAGCTGCTCCTGCAGTAATATACTGCTCAGCATGAGTGTGGCTGGCAGAATCTGATCCTCACTGACATTCAGATCATCACTGTCATTGTTGTTGTCAGATACGAAAGTGGACTGCTTCTATCATCGATTGCTTTTTTAAGCTTATGAGAAATAAGAATCTTTTGGCATAAATGAATTCCAAAATTTTCAGACATTGCAGCTCCAATAATTCTGAACACATATTCCCAATTCCTTTTCAAACCACAAAGTTTGTAATATTGACAAGAGATGCATTAATAGTGCTGAGATTCAGAAGAATGAATATGTGTGTTTTAGCTTATACATTCTTATACCATCAGTTGCTGACATATAGCCTTGGAAAAACAAATAGATTTATGCAATTGCTACACGGACCTCCTATGCAGTATAAATACATATTCTGCTAAATACAAAAACAGTGTGCACACATGAGAATATACATGTACCAAGGATTAGTTATAGAGGAGCTAACAAAAAGACAATGCCTCCTGGGTTTACTGAGGAAATGTAATTTCTATAATGAACCTTTTTTTAATCCCTGATAGTTTTAGACCCAGGCAATAACGTAGAAGTTCTCATAAGAGAAAGTAGTACAGTGGCAATACCACGAAACAGAATTGATCCCAAACAAATGAATATTAAATAGTCAGACATAAAAGAAAGCACACAATTGTTGCTTTAGGAAGGGTGGAAAAAAAGCCACACCATTTTCAGTAGTCATCAGTAGCCAAAAAACAACACAAACCCACCATTAGTGTTTATTGATGATAACTAGATATGCTTCTGTTAGTATTCTAGAGCCAGCCCTGCCATAGTAATGTTTATTATTACTCTTTGTAGCTGTAGGCAGCTAGAGGCTCACAGTGTCTATCCCTTTCTCATCATTTTAAAAAGATTAATCTATAGACAATGATCTGCTGATACCATTAATCTTAGTCTTGAACTTCTTTGTTGTTCTTGCCCAGTAATGAACGGTACCACAAAATAGGCCTTGCCTTCGAAAACAACAGGGACCTGATTTGTTGGGACTCTCCACTTTGAGTAATTTTTCACTGCAGCACATAATAGATGCAAAATGGCAACCTAGGTGAGCAGCCTTTTTCTCTACATCACTGCCCCATTTTTATACCAAGCCAACTCCATTTATGTTAATACAATCGTAGCTACTGCCAGAGTAGAAAACTAGTGTCAGGGTTTCACACATGCTCCATGACACAGATGGTTTTGCAGGTGAATAGTGTATCTGAAAATAGTACAGAAGTTTTCATCTTCTTTGTATTACAGAGGAAGAGAGAATCTTTCCCTGACAAGGAGTAATAAGTTTTCCTACAATCACTACTCAAACGTTCAGCTACTCATGCATCTCCCCTTCAGTAAAAACTCCAGAACGCACCCTCTCTCTGAAACTTCTGTCACTCCTACCCTTTCACTTCCCTTGTTGTAAAATAATCCTTCCTAGAAATCACAAAAATATTCCTTGCTCCACAAAACACTGACAAGTCATTTTTGTCTATACATAATCCGGGGCGGGGGGGGGGGGGGGATTAAAAAAAATCTATTTTAGCAGAAATTTAAACGCACTAAAAATTTAAAGTTTGATTTTCAAGCATAATATTTTTTCATATAAAATATTTTTCATTAAAATCAAAATTCAGTGGAAAATCCAGTTCTCCAGACAGCAATACTGTTCCACCTGCTTAGCCCAGGTCTAGGAGGGGGCTATTCACTCAGATAAAAACAACTATATTGCATCCAGATCTAAGCATTTTCCATGAGCTAGGGTAGTGCTCCTCCTCAGAACTGCTGGTGATGCAGTTTTAATACATACAGCAAAACTGTTAACTGTGTTTTCCTTCTATTCAGTATATCTCAGCCCCTCAGAGTTCCAGGCAACGGAGAACTGAATGTAATCATCTGTATGGCAGATAGGCACAGACAATCTCCAGTACATTCAATACAACACAAACTTTAAAAAAAAAAAATTATACTAAGGTAATGAATCCTTACCAGCAGCAAACAAAACTTCCAAAACTTACAGTTGGGGGAAGTACTACCATTTTCACTATTCAATTTTGAAACACCCTTCACAATCCCTCTCACCGAACAGTGTGAATTTCCCTTTATAACTTCTTCCGGGTTGGATCCACTCTTTCACATTCAGATAAATTCTCATACTGTGCCACCCACACAGATATTACATGCTTTTTCTTATGAGTAAAGTCAATCTAATTCAAATGCACGCATGCAAATGATTTTTTTTCCTCTCTCTTCTCACCAGCAGCCATACACCTGCTGGGGAAGGGTGAAAAGGAAAGACCAATGTGCTCAGGAGAAAACATTTAGAGCGATCACACTTGACTTTTCCCAAACACACTAAATGAAGACTCCACTTTCCCAGATCAGGCAGAATAGATAATATCTTGAAGCAAAGCCTTCTCTTTGTCACTTTTATTCCCCATGTAATCAGTACAATATAGAATAGCTGCCCAGAGTTACCCAAGAGCAGAATCTGTACCAAATTTGCCCCACAATCTCCATCCTGTGGAAAGTTAATTCTGTACTGTATGTGCAGCACCAAGCCAAGCCAATAGTCTACCATATGTTCAGTTATGTCTGCTCTAATGAACACCAAAAAAGTCTCCCATGCTCTCTAAATCGTGTCTTTTGGAGTAAAAGTTTCCATACTAAGTCTTTACCCAAAGTTAAAATAATTTACCATTTTATTAAATTCCCTTCAGAGATTTATTACTCATGGGAAAGTAAGATAAAAAGCATTCCAAATTGGTAAGAGAAATTCTAACCATATTTCTGATCACAGCTAAAATGACTGAAGCTGAGAAAGTTTAAACTAACTGCATGAAGGTAAAATTTACATACGCAAAGGTATTTCCACCTCAATTACAACAACTTGCAAGGAATGAAAAGAATTCCAAGCCTTAAGGAAAAGTGCAAAAGAAAAACAAACAAAACAAAATGAACAAAAAAGTCAAAACCGCTCTAGTTATCCAGATAATTACACACTATTTCTGCATAGACACAGAGGATAATAATGGGATCTTATTCTACTCCCATTAAATTTTACAGCAAAATTACCATTCATGGTAATTTTCATGGTGGAAGAAACAGAGATCCGTATTTATCTGCAAAGCGCAAAGATCTCTAAGTGATTTCCAATGTTCCTTCCATCTCCATTCATCTGGAGATCCGACACAGCTGGGCTTCTTCCCTGCAAAGTACTTCCTGGTGCTCTTTGGGTTATGCGAAAGAAGTAAAGGTAATTCCTGTGGCAGAATGGGCATGGGCATAGCTTCTAACTTCCCTGTCCCTGCTTCCCATCCGTTAAGGAGGGGATACCCAATTACCTTGCACTTGTGCTGCAATGGAGAATTCACAAAATTAATCTTAACTACAGATAAATAAAGCAGTGGTCAAAATTTGAAACCTTGACATGGGAAGCATAACAGGCTCCAGAAGCAACAATAATTCAGCTGTTTTGTGAACATCTTGCCCCAATACACTTGTTTTAATGCCGTAAAACATGAAGCTACCTCATCATGTGATACAATGGCATAATACATGATACATAGTTCTTTCCTTTTTTATTTCCTTTCTAGACATTGTCATTTTTAACACCAGAATATTTACATTGCATTTAATAAATATATAACATACTGCATAAAAATAAAAGCTCTTGAGAAGGTATTTTCAAGGTTTTTAATCAAAAAAAATCCAAACCTGACATGGATATTTCAGTTCCCATCAGTGGAATTTCTTGAATGAATATAATTCAGGCTCGCACATTATTCTTTGCAGTTTAGTGGCCTAGAAGAATTGAGATGAAAGAGAAGAAGAAACAAAAAGTTGGAGCATTAAATAGAGTACAAATAAAGTGGAAAAACCCACACAAGATTACAACAGAGGGGACATCACAAAAAACAATGACCCACTCCACTGCAGCAAGGGAGCTATCCAGCAAAATCTGACCAAAGACCTTGTTTCCAAGTTTTGTTTTTATTTTCAGGCCCTGTTAAAATATTTCTAAAACACGCAAGCAATGACTTTGAAAAACAGTAGTTATGATATTAAATTTTATTGAAATTTCCTGGGCACTGATTTGTGTACAGGCTCTTACACCAAGTTCCCACGAAGCCGTAAAACGTTTAAAATACTGTCTGTGCAAATGCAAAATTTATGAATTCACACATCTCTGGTTGATTTATGTGAAATAATAATGCACTATTTAATGCTTAAACATGGCTAGGAGCAATGCTAGGCTATCAAGATGTACAATGAAATAATAGATTTATAAGATGGATAACCTTCCTGCCTAGAGAAGCTTGTTTAAAGGTGTTGTACAGATATATTAAACTATATGTAATTTTATACTAACTTAATGCTGTAGGCCTATACTGCAAGCAGTAAAAGATTACTGCCACAGTATTTGCAATAATAAAATGATCTGGCTATTCAACATAAGGTATCAGAGGAGTGGAAAAAAAATTCTTTATGATTTCAAACTTTTTCTCCTCTCTCTTGATTTAATTTAAACATTTAACTGCTATCTTTGCATTTTACCGCTCACTGTCATCAACTCTCATCTGATTTATCAAAATTGCTTTTGTTTCACCCTCCAAGGGCGAGATTCTGTCTTTCTCTCTAACACTAAATAACAACATATTCAATGACTTTTGCATTGAAATAAAAGGGACTTTATGGGGGACATGGTGCCTCTTTCAGGCACAGAATTCTGCTGAGGTAGAAACTACCACTATGACCTTGTGAGTGGTAGCTTCCCTCAGCTATGTATTGCTGGCAAGGCATGCAAAGGTAGCAGGATCTAGCCCTTAAGTAGACAAGCAGCATGCAGTATTGCATAGGGACCCACAATCTTGACTAACATTAGCTGGACTACTCATAGAAGACAATGGGAAAAACAGAGACTTAGTATCATATATTTAAGAACTTGCATTATTAATTCAATGGCAGGTATCGTCTCTCGTACTCACATGCTGGAGCAGCACCCACGGACCTTACACAGAGTATCCTCCCATGTTCACGTTTCTTTTTCTCAGAAGAGTTTGTAGTTCATCTGTTTTTTTAATTTAGTAATAAACAAAAAGCTTTTCAATAAAAGGCCCCTTTAGGCAAATTTCACAGTATATTGAGGTATTTTCACAGAAATTTTGAATAGGACTCTATCCTTGGAAAGAAACTCACACTAGAATCCAGCAACAAACAATTCTTCCTACGGTTTTCTTTTTCTTTCTTTCTTTCTTCAGTCTTAGTCCTGCTTATAAATTGTTCTTGACTAGATTTTTTTTTTCCCAAGAATCCATATAATCTGTACATAAAGATGTTGGGTTCATATTTCAGAATTTCAGTGTGTGGATTTCTCATGAACCATTCACAAAAGTAATAAGAACTCAGGCCAGTTCATAGAGACCTTACTCATGCTGTTGAGTTTTATTTATTCAAATGAGTGGTTTTGGCTAAGTCAATCAATGAGAGCGAAAAAAAGAGAAAAGATTAAACAGAGTGCAAGCACACTTAATGGCAATTTTATTTAGTAGACACAAAAATGACTGCATTTTTCTTAGCGTACATCTTGCCAAGATTACCACAAACCGAACCCTGCTCCTGTTTGGTACTCTCAGTCCATGAAAGGGCTCAGAGCCCACACTGAAAGTGTTGAAGTGACTCTAGGTTTTGATATGCAGTTACTGGCTTATAAACATGAGGGAAAAGCAAACCAGTCCAAATCCAGTACAAGATGTAAGCAGCTAGCACAAAACCCAGAGAGAAAAAAGGTGCTCCAGTATAAAATTAAGTTGAAATACCTTCCCACTCAACGAGTTAATTAGCTAAGCCCAGTAGGGCCACCCTGCTTGGCTCTGAAGTTCCCCAGACAACTGTAGTTCTCCTGCAGGACAGGTCAGTCTGAGCAAGGCAACATTCATGTTACACCTGAGCCTAGCTGAGATGCACAAATCAGGCAATTCTCCAGTTATCAACTTCAGATTTCCAGAAAGTAAGCACAGGATGCATCTTTTCTCATTTTAAACAGTCACAATGCAGATCATAGAATCATAGAATGTCCCGAGTTGGAAGGGACCCGCAAGCATCATCGAGTCCCACTCCTGTACCTGCACAGGACAACCCCAAAATTCACACCATGTGAGGGCCTTGTCCCAAGTGCTTCCTGAACATCATCAGGCTTGGTGCCGTGACTGCCTCCCTGGGGAGCCTGTTCCAGTGCTCCACCATCCTCTGGCTGAAGAACCTTTCCCTAATATCCAACCTAAACCTCCCCTGGCACATCTTCCTGCCATTCCCTCGGGTCCTGTCATCGGTCACCATGGAGAAGAGGTCAGCGCCTGCCCCTCCTCCTCCCCATGTGAGGAAGCTGCAGACCACGATGAGGTCTCCCCTCAGTCTCCTCTTCTCTAGGCTGAACAAACCAAGTGACTCTAGCTGCTCCTCACGAGCCAGCCAATGGTGAATCATATCCTAGAGATGCCCATTTCTTTACGTTGAATAAGAGCAGAAACTACAGGGTCAGGTTCAGAGTTCTACACTGTAGCTTAAAGACAAGATGAATTCCACCCTGAGCTCTTAAGGAGAAGGGTTTAGACTTTGGTCAATACTTTATTTCATTCAATCTTAACATGAATTAATAAAGAATATAGAAGCTATATGTTGAGTTTGTTATACAGAACACCTGGAGGTAATGGTATCTCCAAGGAAGGAGGGAAGCAACAGAACTCATTGCAGAGATTTCCCCTAAGTCAGTGGCTATGCTGGGCATCTGAATTGAGGCACACCGTTACACGCTCCCACTGTCCTCTGAGCTTGCAAAACTGCTACCTCCTACATGAAAGAGGAAGAAGAGCTCTATTCTCTGGCACCAGCCAATTGATTCTGGCTTATATTAAATTGTTCTTTGATGATGTTCTACATTTTCAAAGTATCCTAGAGACTTCCAACTAAACCTTTTAACACCATAATGAGACAGGGGAATTGCTGTTCTGCCTCCTTGTAAATGAAGGAACTGAAAGACAGATATCACAGTCTATGCATTTAAAAACGTTTGCTAAATTTGAGTAATTCAGTATCTGGATTCTCATTTTGGGACTCCCAAAGCATAACTTTGAAAGGTAATCAGTACCCACTGCTCTCAGCTCAACAAGATCTGAGATCATTCACCTCCTGTGAAAAATCACACTGAAGACCTTTCAATGCCGGCACACAAGAAGCGCAGCATATGAAACAGTAGGCCCTTTTGAACAAGTTTTCCTGAATTACTGACTCATTAAAAAAAAGACTGCTAGCCAGTCTAATACTAATTAACAGCATAGAAAGAGAAGCAAATACTATGTTTGAGCATGTAAATCATGTATCTGCATGTTGCATAACTACTTGTGCATGTTAGTTTCTGATTCCATTATTAATCACAGTTCCTTATTTTAAGCAGAAAAGCAAAACTCACACAACCATAAATACTCTGGTTTACTCGGTCTTTTTTCCTTCTGTATTTATTCCATTCTCAGTGGTGTTTAGCATATAATAAACATTCGATGACGGAAGAAGTTTGTTTTGCACTAATGACACTTTTAATAGCCATTTAAACCCAGATGAAGGAGAGTGTAGACAGTTTTATACACATCTAGGTGTTGAGCCTTCTTTCTAACCAGCAAAACTGTTTTTGCAAAGTTTAGAAAGAAATTAAGTCCAAACTATATAATATTTTACTTCCACAAATGTTAGCCAGAGCTAAGGAATGTTTCCTGCATTTTCAGAACCTGAGAAAATATTATCTTAAGCCAGTGTGATACTGAGTATTTATGGCTGTATGTTCTGCAAAGGCACAAACAAGATGGTGAAGGAAGGTGATAGTTACAGAGGCTTCATGAATCATGGTGTCTCATCAGGTCAAAATTTATTCTACAGCTCCCCACTTGGGAAAAAAGCAACTTGAAAAAGAGAGGAAAAATAATCCCCACTGTGAACATAGCTACTGTCTCCATCCCTAAGCTCTGTACAAATCCAGCCACTTTTAACTTCTCCAGTAAATACTGACAACTTCGACCCTAAATCCTCCATTACCTAAATTTGCAAAAATGCCAGATAAAAAAGTTGCAACTAGAGTTCTACAACCACCAAGGAGAAATACAAAACTATATATTAGCATATGTGTATTTAACAACTACAATTACAGGCATTTAGAGCAAAATTCTCTCTTCCATTAACTAGAGATTTGTCACCAAGATGCAATGCAGGATACACAATGAAACTTGCCTTAGGTAACCACAGGAGGACCAAAAAAAATTGCACTAGCTTCATCTAAGGTCATTTTTAACTAAGTTGTAGCAAAATTACTGTGAAAACTTCCAAAGTAGATAATAAAAATTATTCCATATGGGCATACTCTCTGAGGAAGATAAAAACTATATAATACCAAATAATAAACTCTGATACAATACACCACAAATAGAGGGACTTCTACATCCTATCATGCCCTCTACTTTCATAATATCCAGCTAACAAATTAATACACTGGTCCACCTTTAAAAGTACACAACTTGTCTGCAAGTCTACTGTGGATGCTCTTCAATGAACAGCCAAACCATTGTAAAATACTCTAAATGTAACAGAAGAGTAAAAATGTGAATTAGATATAGCATTAGAAGACAAGAAACATTTCAGTTTAGATGCTGAGAATATCCCGCAAAAACCATATATAACATGCAAGCAAGTACACCTCAACTCGATCAGTTTTCTCACAATCACTTTACAATCATAATAAGTTTTTAGAAGACGACTGCATAGTTCTGTGAGAAAGAAATGCTAAAAAGGAATGTTTGTTAAATATGTAAATCTCCAGGAACAGAAAATAACTACAAAATAAGATTAAGCATTAAATAACTGCAACTTTAATTCCAATGTGACATGAACTGCAAATGGACTATACATTGGTGAAGGGACAGACAGAGACCATACTTCAACCCAAGGTCACCGTTCCAGGTATTCTCATAAACAAGCATCATCATTTGACCAGTCCAACAAATTACCTATTGCACACAAGGTGTGCTGTTCTAGACAGTACCTTTATTCAAGCAAAACTTCCAAGACTTTCTTAAAGAAGGAACACTGAGTGAGTACTACATGCTGATACTGCTAATATATAAATATTCCAAATATTTTAGTTTGTTCTAGGAGACCCTGAGTACATATTTCAGCATACAGTTGAATATATGCCATATTAACACTGTGAGAAGTTGCTGTAGCTATGAACTAAATGTTACAGTATACATTGGTGTTAATTGAGAAAATTATTACTTCTTGCTTGATCTTTTTCCCCAAAATTGTATTCCTGCATCAGAATATGTGACACATCAAAATCTAAAAAAAAATAAATAAAAAAAAATCCCATCAACACCCAAAAATCAAATTCTGATCTCTACTAGTCCATGTAATTCCAAAGTTTTTATTGTCAGTTTGAGCCATTTTTAGTTAAGTCCCCTAAAACTGTTTTTATTCCCATACGTATAACTGAAAAAAATTAGCTGAACTTTCTAAGAAAATGCTCCATTAGGCTATGACTAAGCATGTAAAGTTTCAGAGCCCAGGAGGGAATTTTCTGCAAAATTACAAGCAATTGAACATTTCCACTACAATTAATCGTGTGCCCTAGGAAATGTACATCTCAGACAATTAAATTTTCTCCTGCTTATGCTCAGTACAGCATTTTCAATTGGTCCTAACCTTTCCTTGACTCCATTTTCTTAAAGTGGATGGTCATCCTAAGAGTGTTTCTATGCCACTTCATAATGTTATGTCTACAAGTATGTCGAACAGTTTTACAACTAGGTGCTTAAAGCTGTACGTCTACAGCCGCGTTTAAAAACCTAAGAGTAATTTTATTCCCCTGAATGCCAGGCATTACAGCTCCAGTTGACCCCAGTAAACATAGATCAGTGTACTAGTCAGTACAGCTAAAAAACTGTTTTCCTCTTAAAATAAGTCTGATAATTTTGGTATACTACGAATAACATCTGACCTTGAATGACAAAACCTCAGTCCAAAGACTACTTATTCATGGAATTTGGGATGCTTTGATGCAATAATGCAATGGCAGAATTTTATCAGCCATCACCCTGCTCTATCTGCTTTCAGTTCAGAGCCATTGACCCTATGAAACAGCAGATCAGTCAAATTACACATTTCGGTGTCGATCACCTCTTATCATTACCAGCAGTTTCAAATTAGCTGAGGCAGACTAGTAAACAGAAGTCCAAAAACAAAATTAAAAACAAGAGACACCTTAACATACTAATGCATTCCAGTGTCATCCAAGACGTAAAGCCTTGCTGTCCTGAGGGCGCAATGTACAACGGCTTCTGCAACTCATCTCAGGCTGAAGTGGCATCCTGACAAGGGAATAATCTCAGGAACACAATGAAACTCAACAAGTAAAGACCAGTTCAAAGCTGATTTTTTTTTTTAAAGTTACCTTGGCATTTAGGCACTAGCATTACTTAAGCTGCGGATTAAAGCTAGAAAGCTTGCAAAATACTCCATCATGGCATGTTTCATTTCCCAGGTGTCAGAACCACTTTGCAGAGAGTCTTGGGGTACTGGGACAAAGAATAAGGAAACAACACTGTACCCCTCTGCCTATCTGCATGTCACAGCCCCTCCCAACATGGGAAAAAACTGACCTGTGAATTCATTCTCCCTCCACCCATCTACTTGCCCAGAAGAGGCTGTAACAATCTCAGGCAACTGATGGAAGCCTGAGAATCATACCTGGTGTCCTGCCTGCCAATCTCATAACAACTGCAGGAACGGGGTGGAGGTTCCCTGTGCCGAAATCCAAGCAAAGTAAAAGATATTCCAGTATCTTTCAAAAATAATGTTGTATTTTCCCCTCAGCACACAAATTCTTGTCCGTTTCCAATTAATGAAACCCAGTGTCTGCAATTATCTACAAGGAGGTTTCTAGGCAGCAAAGAGGAATTACTTGTTTCTGGCAGCAGGATTCCCATGCTTAAAACCCCCAACTGTATCAGACATTCCTGAGTACTTTCCATTCTCTGCAATCTGGAAATCCTCTGGATGCGTGGACTAGTTGTGCAACAAAAACTGCATTAGTACACACCCTGGATGACTCAACCCATCGTATTCACTTTTTTTTCTTTTCATTCACCACATTTCTCAAAGACACTACTACTGAAAACGATATTATTCTAGTGGTGCATGAACAACGTAGATGTAAGCTTTTAACACGCAAAGCAATCAAGTTAACAAGCCAATATTAGGCAACTTCTTTTTTCTTTTTCTTCATTTTTCTTTTTCTTTTTCCTGGTAGTAAATGCAGAACACAATAAGCTCAGCGTGATTCACAAGGTGTTAATAAACCCTAAGGTAAATAAATATCTTTATGATTCTGAAGGAGTCCTGAGGTGGCTAGGCAGTCTTAGATCTGTAGCTAGTTGCAATGCAGGAATAAAAACCAAAGCAAAAAAGTTTTTTACGTGCAGTCACAGAAGTGGCTGATACAGTGAGATGGTTCCCTCTTCTGGTCAAAGCTGGAGGAGACTAAACTCTGAATTTATTTTTTTAATTGAAATCAAATAATCTACAGAATTAAAAATAAAAACATCAGTCAAATTTTACTTTACAACAAATTAACCTAAACGTTTTTACAATATATTTTCATAAATTAGTCCAGAGATGAGGTAATTTTCAGAAAACACTTTAGCGATGATCATTTATCTGGTCTGTGGAGCTTCATGTTTAGATGACCTTACTGATAGGCAAATATTAGCATAGGTCTCAAACATGGTCCAACTCACTGTTCTCATAATCAATATGTATTCTTCAACAGAAAAACTGTAAAAAAACAGTTAAAGCTAAGCTGAAAGATTATTTAATAGAATGTTTAAAATAAAATGGCATTCCCTTGTTGACCCTGAATAACCAATGCTCCAAGCCAAACACTTGCTGGTATCAATTGCAATGCAAGCAAGCTCAATAATGATAAATTTAAAAAGAAAAAAAAAGGCCCCAAACCAGAATATCTCCTTGCTGCATACTGCACCTGAGAACCTAACTACACAACTAACTGTGCCAGTGCTCATTCAAAAGCATATATTACCTTTTTACCACAAGACAAATATAAAAATAATTTACCATATGAATCTGTATTGAGAAGTCAGGAAATACCAACCTGAACTGAAAGAGGGACTCCTAGGGCAATCAGTAAAAAAAATATTTCAATAATATAATTTTAGAGTTGAATACATAATTGTCTGGTGTTTTGTCTGAGGCAGTTTTAGACTTCATCCAAGGAAATAAGATCAGCAAAATAAACAATGTAGAAGCCAGAGAAGATGCAAGAACTATTGATAGTCATGTGTTATAAATACCAAAAAAACAAACTGATCTTAAGAATCGCCATGTTATCTTACAACAGCGTTAAAGCTGCTTGAGAGTTCATTCAGAGCCCAACTGGTAACACTTACCCACAGGAACACAATGCACAAGGAGACCTCACACACATCTAGCAAAAGAGTTGGCAAAGAAACAACTGAAAAGCTGCAACAAAACGCTTCCGAGTTAACTCCCATCAGCTGAAGGAAAAATGGAAATGATGGGATTTCCACAGTACCCGAAGTCTTTTTCTGACTAAAGCTCTGACACGTAATGAAGAATTTGGGGATGATTCCAGCAGTCAGGTTCTTCTATTGAAATGCACGTAGAAGTAAGGATAGACATAAAACAGTGCATTTGATGCTTCATATTAGTTTGTTATAAGCAGACTAAGTTCAGCCATTTGCCTAGTTTGAGCACCATCTACATGTCTCTGGGCACCATTTCTCCCACATTCATCCCTCTTTTTGAACAGCACCCTGGAGAAAGTCCCTGAAATCCAATTTTTTTTTTTTTTTTTTTTTGCAATCCCAATTGCAAATTGTAATACATTCCTGACAAAAGCCAACATGAAGTTTTGGAGCTGAGACAACATGCTTTCCAAACTGATACTTTTCTGGGACATTATATTGCCTCTCCTATGAGACTTGCAGTTGCTCATTCGCTAAAAATCCTATCAGCCTACAATAAAAAAACAATACAGATATTTCACTGTGCAGCACGTTTCACTCAAGCCAAAGAGTTACCTGGTTAATGATAACAAATTGGGGAAGGACACGATAAAATATTTATTCTGTTCTCTTGTGCTTTAGGACTTAATAGTCTGTTAGATTTTGGTATGAAATCACAGCACCAAAGTTCTTCATAAAAGGATCCTTTTCCCCTCCCCCAAGTTGATGTAGCCAAATAATTCTGAATTCCTTTAATACCTCTCCTTTTTCCTTCACTTGCCTTCATTTATTATTCAGACACTAAGCCTACTACCTCTGTTTCAAATCCTGCTTTTTTTTTGTTCAGGGAAAATCATAGCAAGTCAATCAAATCTTAGTGTTAAAACAGTAACAACAACAACAACAGAGTTAAAAGCAAACAGAGCATACCATTTTGGCTCTGCAGCAGCCCACTGAGAATCAGGAAGCAAGAACACTGATGGAGAAAAGGAAGATTTTTAATAAGGTGCAATCTTGTGAGCACCCAGCTGAACAGAATTAAGGTGCCACTGAAATACTTCCATAAAGAATTATGGTAAAAAAACAGCAAGTCTTGATTAGAATGAAGAGCTACATTTACAGTAGCAAAGCAAGCATGGCCAAGGCACAGGATTGAGTACTAACCTATGATCACCCCTAATATCTAGCTGCTGCATGTTGCCCATTCTGGCTTCGTGCCACGCCAAGCAGAACTCTCCCAGACAATGCCCAGCCTTGGTCTGGCGGCCAACACAGGACAGGGGTTGTTCTCGATATACAGTGTGGATAAGGGCAGCCTATTCTGTGAGAAGGCAGGCAAGGAAGGGATAAGAATGAGTTTAGTTTTATGGACGCAAGCTATTAATTTGCCTTTGGAACTCTTCCTTCTCTGCATCACTTCGCTCAGGCACCTTTTACACGCGACTCAGAAGTGCAGGACACATACTATTGGCTTACACACACAAAAGACAGCTAGGAGAGCTGAGCTACTATACCAAGCGTTAATATGGTCACCATCCTTAACAATATACCTCAATAATAATGAGTATTTTCCAGCTAGGCAGGCACCACCCAGGTGGGAAACGGTTGGTCTCTATTGCTCCTTGGAGTGGCTGTTCCTTGATGCGGTTGAGTTCCTATCCGCCAACTCCATTTGTTTTTCTTTCTATTTTTCTATGTTAGTGATTATCCTCTTGGACCCCTGAGAACTTTTAACTAATCCCAATTCAGCCATTTTACCTCTCTCTGCAATTTTACCTTTCCCGCTTTGTGCAGCTCTAGTTTAGGTACTTTCTCACAACAAGTTTTCTGTAGAGTGTGAGCCAAAGTTACAATGCCTTATCAATGCTGAACCTTGGAGGAATGTAATCCCCAAGAGGAGGGTTACACCTTCAGGTCAAGAGAATGGGCCTTTTCCAGTTTACTGGCAAATACAAACATAGCCAACGAGCCCTGAGTATTGTTATTTGAAATATGGGACCAGTACACCTTAGTACGGGGTTGGGGCCACAGGCACTGTCTCTTACAATATTGTAGAGGGACAAGTCCAAATTCGTTTGTATTAGAACAAACCTCCTTGCCTTGAGTGTCTCCCCTCTAGTATAGGCTGTGTCTGTCTACACAATAATTAAAAAACCAAAATAGTTTCCTACCACAGCAGAATGTTGCTGCTATTCAAGTATCTTTATTTTCAAAGTAAGTTTTCATGAAAAAAAACAATTTCATGAAGCAGACTGATCTTAAAAGAGCTGCATTTTCTGACATAAAAGTGTTTTGCTGAAGTTTTCTAACCAGTTCTGCCACGACACTCACAGGGGTGCTGTGAATGCTTTTTTATTAATGTTTATATCAGCAAATTATTTAAAAGACCCTTAGTCAGAACTGTTTCTAGAATATTAAAGTACTGTCATTCTCACTATGAAGAGTAGCTTATACATCACTGTTTTTTACCTGGGGGTGAAAAAAAAAATCAAGTCAGGAGGGGAAAAAAATTAAGCTAAACAACAAAACCCAAACTACTCCACTTAGCTTCCCATGACAATTTTGTCCTGGAAGTTCAAGGCAATCAGTAATTTAAGAAAAATAAAATCATTTTTTATTGAAAAAGTTACAAAATATTCAGAAACATTATAAAAAAAACATATTTTGCAAGTGAAATTTATGTTACAGGCTAAAATGAGACTGAAATGATACTTAGTGTTATGTTTTGCTTGCATTGAAATACAGTGAATTTCAATATATGATCTAACATTAAAACGTTTTTCCTTAAACGTACGTTATTTATACAGCACAAAGATTTTCTTACATTAGCAAGCCTTTCAAAATACAACTTTTTGGAATACATCTATAAATAGAACACTACTTTTTGTGTAAGCTTGACTTCATCACTTGCTAGTGTTACACAAAAGAATGAGAGGGATAAAGTTTTTACAGAGCACAGAGAACCAGAATGTTTTGAATATTAAAACAAGCTTTTGCAAATTTCCTTTGTCTCAGATGACTTGCTTACTGAATCTTAAGTTCCCCAACAATGCTCAGGTTAATAATGCTAACATTACTAGATGACATAGAATCTTTCCCCACACATGGAGTCCAGCTGAATAAAAAGGAATTAAGAGAAAATTTCTGCCAACTTCAATGATGATGAGCAGTACTTCAAAGGCAGACACATACTTAGCAAAAATAAAGGCAAGAAAGTGGCAGTTAGCATAATTAAGTATGAGCAAACTGAACCCCAAATTTCTAAATTTCTGAGTGTATAAGGAACATTATATAAATTACTATCAGGTGTTTTATAGCCTTCCGTACCTAGTTTCTATGATTTTCCTGGTGCGGGAAAAATAGTCAACCACAATGTATTCATGCTGATATTGCCATTTCCCCAAATAAAGACAAAATTTTATTACCACAACTGAAATACAAACAACAAATCCACAAGATAAAATTCCACACTTGAGCAATCTGAAATTTTCATGTGCTACCCTAAAGCAATATTTCCAATTTTTTTTTTTAAACAACTAAGTAATTTTTTAGCATGTGAGGATTTTAGCATTCCTTTTGAGGCAGCTCTCATGAGCAGAAGGCTCAAAACTTGAGTCACATGATTAGAAAATTTCTGGGAAAAATAAAAACTTGGTATTTAGATCCACCTCTACAACCTAAAAGAGCCGTTTCTTAAGAAAAGGCTCTGTCAATCAATATTTACTCTGAAATAAGTTACTAATAATTCTGTTGAACAGCCATGACACTACCTGTCCCTTATATGTTCCATATTTCAGTTTCTCATAGTTTAAGAAAAAATTAAACCATACCTTAAAAAAAAACCACACACACACAAAAAACCCAAACCAGACCCCTGGACCTACTACAGATGACATTAAGAGGTTTGCCCCTGACTTTTAAAAGACATGAGTTCACCTTTCTGTCAAGTTCGTGGATGTTATAGATTGGTATAATTCAACTTCTAATTCCTGATGATATCAACGTAAACTATAATTTGATTCCACTAGTTTAATTTCTTTAGACACACATGTAAATTAACTATTACGCATATTATCACACTGCCTTTCAGCTTTGCTTCCTAAACTTAATGCAATATGAAGTATTCTTAACTAGTAGCAACCATGGAGAAACATTTAAAACAAACCAAAAACCAAACAAAACAAAACCCAGAGTTGGGTAAGATACAGAGATCACCTACCACACAACTTAGGGTTTTTTCTTTTTCTGGGAGGGACTAATGGAACTCCACACAGCATCACCTTATAAGATTGCATCTTGAACAAAGACCAGAAAAAAGCAGTTCAGATGCATACATCAAAATTTACAAAAAATAAAAGAGGTAAACTAAGCAAGGTGAAGATCTGTTGAGGTATCATCTATAGGCTCATAGACGACTCATTAGAATTTGCACAGCTTTGTCTGCACCTTTAGATGGTGGCTTAATAAAAGCCAACAGCAAATGACAGACTCACCTTGAGTGTCATTCAGCTTTGCGGTCAGCTGGCATTCGTGCCAGATGCAGTATTACATGGAAGGAAGGGGCAATGTCTAAGCTGCAACACCGTTGCATCGTGTTCCCTCACACACAACACTCTGCAATGACTGACGGATGTATTTCTACAGACAGCTTCTCAGACAGGCCTGCATTTACAAGGGATGATGCCAAGCACTTTTCTTCTTTATTTCTGAGGGTCTTTATGCTGAGAGGTGACTCTTGACATTTTGGCATATTGATGTGAAAAGCAATGATATGTTTTCCTGCAGTTTTGCATAAGACATATGGGAACCAGAACGCACCTGTCACAAGTTGCCAACCGTAATATGTAGCTTGTAAGAAAACATAACCTCCGGGAATATCCAAATGATATTAATATAGTGTGGCTAAACAGACAGAGGCCATAGTCAGGCCTGGCATGTAAGGGCACAACTGCCATTGACTTTGGACGGTGTAACCTCCTCACACTATAGTTGTACGTGGTCCCAAATGACTATAAATTTTAAAAAAAACACCTTCAGATTTGAGTTAATCATAGGCAAACCAGTAAAGACATATATATGTATATATAAAAATATATATAACCTTCATTTCTTTCAGGACTATTATGAAAGCATTTGAGGTAGAGAGAAGCAGAAATCACCTTTAAGCCATTAAATGGCTTTTTCCTGACTATCTTCACTCAGAAAATATATGCTATTTCAGTGCCTAAATGATGGATTCAGTCACCCACAACAGTTCTTACAACACTGTAATTTCTCTAAAAGTAAATAAAAATAAAAATGTCATACATAGAGACATATCTGGAAATAGAAATAGTAAATTTTCTGCAAAAATAATTGGTTAGAAAATTACTCTTCAGCCACATAGAATAATAGATAGCAACTGCTGAAAATACTAGAAGATACACAAACTTCTGAAGTTATAATGGATAATATTTTTAATCTGAATAGGGATGACAGTGAAAAAAGTTCCACATAAAACTGGAGAAATATTTCCAGACGTACAATAATCTATTAAATTTAAACAATTGGTCTCCTCCTAGAAGTCATCATGAAACAGTAGTATATTGATCAGTACTTTCTCATGTTTTCCCACAGGTACCTTGTCACACTTGCATTCTTATTCAACTTATGAGCATCTGCAACACGCAGAGAGCTAATTCTAACCTCATAACATACCTGATAAAGGAGGCTTAAATTTCATTCAGACCATCAGTTTGCTCATAGCAACAGTTTGCCTGCAATGTCCTAATAATGCTGAAAGAACTTACTTTCTAGTCATTCTAATAGCTATGAGTCTGACCCAACAGCAAATCAAACACTAACAGAGGCCTGAAGCATAAGTAATCCCTCATCGACACAAACAGCCTCAAAAATAACCAAATCTAAAACCTGTACAAATTCTTTGACAATCTAAATTACCAATATGCTAATGGAAGACAATCTCTAGCTGCACAATTCTCACACTTACACTTACCCCTGCAACACTCCTCTGTTCTGACTCCTGTCAAATCGTAGCACATTCCTAACAGCCAACTTGCGTAACTTCTTGCACATGCAATACTTTACTTTGCTATAGTTTTTTTTTCCGTTCATTTTGTTTATCATTTGCACTGAAACAGCAGTCAGGCAATGTGTTTTAATTCCTGTACTAACTCACAGCAAAAAACGAGTTCATACCCCAAAAAGCTTGCAAATCCCAGTCTCACAATATTTAACAATCACAAACATGTGATAACAGACTTGATCTTGCATTCCAAAAAGTGCTTCAATGAACCACAATTCCCACTATACTGAGCGGAAGCAGCAACAAGTCTCATAATACCCACAGTCTATCATATCCAATCAGTCTAGTCAAGTGATCTACAACTTAATTTGTGACTGAAGAAGCACAGTTACTGAGCGATGTGCATCTTGCAATGCTGCATGCTGCAATCATTTTTATATCAAACCCGTGTAATCACTAGACAGCCCTGGGGAACACTATTGACTAAAGAAACAACTGATAACTTAATATTAAAAATGAGAGATCTCACTAGATACCCTAGGACCATGATGGCGTTTTTGTTGTCACAAGACTCTCTGTCACTGAAGTCCCTGTTCCTGACAAATAAAATAAAATAAAAAAGCATTGTAAATTTATAACATTATACGATTGTGGGTTAACAGCCAGATCGTGATGCTAAGCAGCTTAATTCTGTGATCTTTCCACAATAGTTGACTTCAGATCACTCAGAGCAACGTGGTATATAAAAAAAATCATATTAAGTCGTTTATATTTTAAGCCCCTCTGTTTGATCTTAAGATACTTAACATCATGAATTATGGAATAGAATATGCACTCCTGAAAACTGATATCAAATTCACAATAGATCAAACTTCATTAAAGGGAAAAAAAGTGTCACTGACAGGTTTACATTTCCTTGGGATATTGTGTGATAGACAGAAATACATGAAAGAATGGCACTGGTTTTGTTTAGTTTTTAAAGGTTGGCTTTCTGTAGGTTTTGAGTCTTTCTGGATTTATGTACAAAGGAAACTAACAGAAAATTCATCATCCTCTTCCATTTTTGTCTTTTTTTTGTGATGATCTATGGTACTGCCTAGACGATTATACTTCACCATCTGGTTAACCTTATCAGCAAGACACTAGAAAACAAATCCTGTGCAGTACAATTTTATCTATACTTCCGTTATTCTGATCACAAGCAGTTACCCAAAACTATGAAAAATTGTTATGGAGACTTGAAATGTGCTGCATAAACCACGTGTGACTGAATTCAACTAAGAGCTCCTGCACTTTTCAAGGGAAAAAATATGCCCCAAAACTTCACTCATGATCACGAGTGTTTTCATGAGCAAGAATATGCTACATTAGATACTAGACAAATAGACAACACTGGTTGGTACCAATGTATTGGTAGAGTAGAGCTCAGAGCACCCAGAAGCAGGTTAAAGCTCTTCATAAGCAAGAAACCCCAAATATTCCAGCCCTGGTAACTTATTTGGGATCTAGGAAAAATAAAGCAGCAATGACATTTTGCATTTGAATTTTCAAGGCAAAATAGATATGTTTACCATACAGAATAACAGTTACATTGGTAACAGTGGCTATCCATATACATGTGAGAGCAAAACCTTGCATTTACAGTGTAAGAAATAAGCAAGTATCTCGTACACAACAGAATCATGCTGATAATCATAAGTAATCTCTTAATAAGAATGCTACTTTAATAAAGGGATGTATTTCTGTGTTAGTTCTGTGAAAATTGACCCTTCTCAGTTTTTGAGACACTAGAGTCTCCTAAATGGGCTACTGAAACTTTAAAACAAATATAGGCCATGCTAGAAAGTGAAGTGCAAGCCATCAGCCATACTGCCTGGTTCTTCTAATTCCTCAGGGAAAAAGATTAGCCAGAGCAGGTTTTTTTCTTGTAGGCATTCTCAAATAAAGGACAATGATCTGTTTTCCCTAAATGGCAGCCAGGAAATCCTCTTATCTAATTATTGCTCCATTGTCTGCAAAGGCAGACACCTTTATGAAGTACAGGCAAAAATCCTAATTGGAGTTCCTAAAAGAATACCTCTCCAACAGTGATCAATAAAACTTGCTCAGCTTCTCTCTGCCAGCTTTCTCTGGCAGAAATACCACAGTCTTACTGTCTATTGTATGGCTGCTTCTAGCTCTCATCACCAGAAAGAAATTAAGAAAATGAGAAAACATAAAGATGTAAACAGCAATTACCTCACAAGGGTCATTCAATATTCAGCAGGTAATATTCCAAGCAGACTGTCCACCCTTAAATTCTGATGTGGCAGTTTTTAAAAACAGAATTCAAACTGATCACAATTTCAGTCCTATTTAGTCCCACAAACAGGGGATCATAAACAAGGTTTGCTCTGTGAATGAATGCAAACTGTTCTACTTGTACATGACATTTCAATAGTTATGCAGAGCTGCTTTGGGTTTCTGCCATGGCCTTTATCCACCACTAAAGCAATAAGCAAGACAAATGAGTACACCACAAGGAGGCAGGGAGAAATTACCACAGGAAGGCAGCACAGAATCAACAAACACTGCGTTATACTCCATGCCAGGCCCTAGTACAGAGCACAGCTAGGTGTGTGGAAACCTTGGATCTCAGTGCTATGGAAAATATATGGTACACTGCATCCCACTGCCTGAAGAAAGGCTGCTATGAATTATAGCAGTCCCCAGAAATTCTCTAATTTATGCCAGAAGCTGTCATAATCCCTCTTGACAGAGCCTTCAGTATTTCACCTCTCAGGAGAGTAGCATCAAATAATCTGTCCCACTGAGTCATGTACATTACAGGAACACACATTTTTTAGAGCAGGACTTCAATATAGTGGGCAGCCCACACTGCTAATTCTGGAGAGAATGAAGCCAGTATCTTCTGATAAACATCTCACTTGAAAAGAATTCAAACATTTTTGTTTACAAAGCACAAACACTCCTGTACTTACTGTTACCCAAATGAGAGGCCAGTAACACAATGTAGGCTTACCCTTAATATACAGATTTGAGGGAGCAGCTATAACCCTGTTACAGTTTATACGTCACCGATCTCAAAAAATTACCTTAGAGGACCACCACATCCTGCTAACACTGAACTTGGCGTTCTGCATTCCAAAGGAATTCCATCACTCTTAACCACTGTTACAATCTCTCTCTTCCTCATACCTACAGAATGCCAAGAGCTTTGAAATGCATTACTATGCAAATATCTTGGGTGCCTTTACTACACATTTATATTGCAGAGTAATCAATAAATTATTATTTCAATATTTATTGGAATCTCAGAATAAGAAAGAAGACAGATTACACAAATCCATTTTAGTTGATTAATGGGTACTCCAGCAAAAGGCATACACTGATGGAGTGGGTCAGTATGCAGACTATATTACTGAATATTTCAGCTCGGTTGTAAATATAGTATCTGTTTCTCTTAGGGACTGTCACACTGAGTGCAGTATAAAAGGCAATAAATTTCAACAGATTAATTAACTCTTTGGTTACTGGGGCTGTGTGTCACCTATCCTGGCACCTAATAAAAAATCCTTTAATGCCAAGACATAAAGAAGGGCCTCTTTGGAAATGAGTTATTAACAGCATTTCGTGAATAGATGGAGAAATTGTAGCCCAGCCATTTAAGTGTCATAAAGTGCAGCAAAGGCTGCTGGAGGCCTCTGAGGGACGCCAGGCAATACCATAACAATCAAATCTGAGATGGAAGAGGGATTGAGCTGTCCACTCAGAATTTTTATATTGTCAAAGAGCAGCGAGGAAATAATGTGATCAAGAAGTGAATTAACCTTGTGTGTGAAAGAAAGGGGATGATCTGATGGAAAAGGCAGTAAAGTAAAAATCACTCCATAATGCCTACATTGCAGGCTGGTCATGAGGGGCCCCTAATGTCTGCAGGCTGTCAGGGAACAGATCCAGCCCTCTAAGTACCATAAACCCATTACCTGCATTAGTCTGTAATTGGAATACATTTATTCATACTTTTTAAGTTCTTAGGGTCCTGGTGCTGGCTAACCACAAAGCATTAATTTCTATCAATGTTCTCTGTTTCCATCCTTGTGATAGAACATGGACAGTCTTCTGGGGCAATTAATACTCAAAAAAGGACGGAAGACTTATATACCATGTTACATTTATACGCATGTCTATATCATACCACACTGTTTAACCTGGTTTCCTTGGTGTCAATTCCCTATGAAGCTATGCTGGCCTTTCCAGTAAATAACAAGCTGCAGAAATTTGCACTGTTGGAATTGACACAACCATATGGGAGGACTATACCAAGAAGGAAATATTCCACACCAAGTTTAACAAGGTTGCTTTGACCTGAATGTCTTTAGCAACATGCTGGCCAAGCAAGAGGCAGTGAAAGTCATACAGTATACTTCTGCCACATAGGAGTATGCAATTTTTTTTTCTCCTTACACAACACAAGACAAAAATTTTCCTTGGACGACCCTTTATGGAAGTGATGGGCACAGTCTAAGAGTTGATTATGTCTACAGGGCACAAGCCTCTTACGTACACATCATTCACCATCAGATGTGACACCAGTGAAGCCTAGCATAAAAAAAAATCATGCATGGACATGCACACATAAAGTGACCCACAAAGATGCAGATAACTTACACACAGAGTAAGCTCACACTTGATGTTTTGTATGTTTAAAAGTATCTTCTATTATTAATTAAGGCTTCCTTCCTCAAATAAGATTTGTTCACTGTTACCTTAAAGCAGAACATGTAACAGTGCAATGAGAGCTACAGACCATCCAAGCAGTTGGTTGCAGCATCACTATATGAACTATACGAAAACATCCTTTAAAGAAGGTCTAACAAAACCTAATCCTGACTATTAGAAATAACTAGAAAAACCAATATACAAGTTTACCAGAGATTTTAAAACGTACTATGGCTGTCCAAATATTCTTACTTTAGTGAGGAAAATTTACTTATCAACCATTCCAGCATACTTCAGTCCATCTAGCAATCAAAATCAGGTTGAGAAATGCAAGCATGCAAGGTTGCTGCCAAAAGAACTTGCCAAAAAGGGTATGTTTCCTAGTCAGCAATTGCTCTGAGAGGAGGGGCACAGGACTTCTGGTATAAGTCACCTCTCTTAATAGTCATGTTCAGTCACCACCCTCGGGGATACCACTTGCTCCTGGCTTACAGTTCTCCCCAGTCCAGCCCCTAGTACTTCTGACACTCAGAATCTGAGCACAGTTTTAGTTTAACCAAAAAGTTCTTAATAAACCTTTTTGGTATGACTACTGTTGTATCTGATTTTCAGAAGGCCTAGAGTAAGCACTATTGCAGCTCTCACAGTCCACCCTCTCCTCTAACAAACTGACAGTGTGATTTTTTTTTTTCCTAAGTGTCACAACTGACATTTCTGTAAATACCACTTCTTAGACAAGCTTTTGTGAAACAGTGTGTTTATATTTATGCAGAGGATTTCCTAACAGTAGAAAGTAATATAAAATTAAATAATTAATTTCATAAACAGAAAGTATTTACTATTCATGGTGAATGTATTCTCTTCCTCAAATTCTATTCAGCAGGTCAACAACAGCAGGAGTTGAATGAGTTTGGAAAGCTCTGGATGTGCTTATAGCAAAGAGATTACATTATGAATATAACCGTTGAGTTACCCTTCTCTGCTCCTTCAAGATTGTCCACACTCTCTTATATGCTCATGACAAACATACAGCAAAACACATTGTGTCAGTCAGCATTATATCCATTTAGAGCTACCACAAGAAAATATACAAAAGCTGCCTCCAGGAGCATCTCTCCAGGGCATGGAAAAATGCATCCCTAATCTTTGTCCCTTTTGTTCAACCAGACAAAAATCCAAAGCACCTAAGTGAACAAGCAATACTGGAGAATACATTCAAAGCTGAAATTAGGTTAGTCACTTCCTGACTCTGAAGAACAACAAATAATGTATCCAAATCTATTACCCAAGAAAACATGGAATCAAACTCTGCAGCACTGAGCAGATTTAGAAAGCACTTTTACTTAAAAAAAAACAAACATCCAACAAAAAAAACCACAAATAAACAAAAAAAAAAACACCACACAAAAAAAAATGGTTGAATGAAAAAGTCTTTCTCCAGGTCTGCAGAGCAGCAGTGAGTGACAAGCAAGGCTCAAGTACAGCAAAATTAAATCTAGCAGAAGTCCAGGCACAAAGTGCCAAGCATTGTGTGCAGCAGGGATACAGAAGCCATTCGTCCTGCTCCCAGACTTCCAGTTCAGTATCAGGTGAAAACACCTCATCATTTTTAGTAACCTCACGCTGATAATCCAATTGCTTGAAATGAAAAATAGTTTTGCCAAAGAATATTAAATTCAGGCAATATTTGCTGAGCCTAATGGCATTTGAGCACATGGCCACAAAAAGAGCAAGACCAAAGATCAATTTTTCCAACTCCCTTTCATTTTGGTGGGAGAGAGACACTGCTCTGCAACAAACATCACAAAAATTGTCACCTATATGAAAAGCTTGCTTAGTAGTTTGGTTGTATTTTTGTTCCTTAAAACAGGCTTCATCCCCCATTTATGAAACAGGCACTTCAATCTACAGACTACTAGGAGGAAAATTTACTTAACCCATAGTGCAATTCACATTCACATTAATGATGACAGAAGCCTTCCTAATCCCGATTAACTCTTGAATCCCATCCAACTAAAATCAGGTTGGATGAAACTTTTTCCATTACTATCCTACATGCCTGAAGATTTCTAAAACAATTTTCACAGAACAGAAACATACTATATCTATGAGTAAATTTAAAAAGTGACACAGCACTGAGCCAGCAAAATTTTGAGAACAAACAGAAATCTGTCTGTCTTCAACAACAACAAAATAAGGAATCAGCCTATATTTTGGATTGCAAAATTAAGTCAAACTCTCCTCAAAGCTGAAGAATTCAGGGACAATGATCACTAGGCTATGAAAGGAATTAATGACCTCTAATAATATAAGTACTACTGCCCACTGTGTTATAAAAATGCTTCACTCACTCCTCCAGTTTTCTCACCTATTAACAGCAGCTAGAATAAAAACAGCATGGTGTTCAAAGATTACTTGTCACAGCTGACATCATCTTCAGAAATTATCAAACACTGTACTAGTTCAAAGTATTATAGGTAAATGGCTGGACTAAAAGACCACATTTCTATGCAGATGACTTTTCACTTCAGGAAACAAGCAAACAGAATGGTTTTCATTCTTTCATAATAGAAAATGTTGTAAGTGGACGGTGTAAGTCATGGAACATCACTGTTCATTGCTTAAGGTCATGTCTACCCCCACACTCAATCATCTTAAACTGAACTCCTACTCAGTCCAGTTTTGTAGTCATGGAATTTAAACATTTACATGGGCACTTCAGCATGTAAAACTAAACATCAAGAGACTGAAGAATCCCAGGAATCCCAGGGAAAAATACCCAAAGGAACTTTGTTTCAATAAAAAAACCCACACAAAAATAAACCACAAACAAACAAAAAACACCAACAAACTGTTGGTTTTGGAAGAGTCACTGAAATATGTCTAGATACCTCAGCCAAAAGCAATGATTCTGGTTAGTGAGCCCGTGAGCCCTGGAACAATTCTGCTAGTGAGTGAACTATTAAAGAGTAGGGAATAGGGGGAGAGAATAAGGAAGTTCAAAACTACCAGAGCTCTAGCTACTTCCCATAAGGGATGGCCTTTAAGATACCTGAAACATAATAACTTACAAGCAGAGAACCATGAAGTCAATATTTTCATATATCCAACACAAACAAATAGAATACTACCCATGCTTACCAGTCAAGGTGTTGGCCACACAGCCCATACCGTAAGAAGAGTTAGTCATTTCAGTAAATCTACAAAATTTATTTTTCCCTTTTTTTCCCCTTTAATTTCTTTTTCTCTCCTGATGTAAATATGAAAAAAAGAATTGATTAATCTTCAAAATTAAATGCATTGGGTACATAGGAATTAAAGGTCACTAGTTTCTATCTAAACAAAAATTGTTCAACACTACCTTTAATCCTTCACAGTGAACCCTGCTGGTTCTTGCTCATGGAAGGGTTTTCTGCCACCAGCCTTTGTGTCCCAAGTAATTTTCATCTTTCTCACACACCATTAATAATGCTACTGCTCCAGGTATCACTAAACAATATAATTAATGAGCTCAACTATGCTGCAACCTAGCCAAGTTGCAGTGTGATATGGGTCTATAAAGAATATGCTGAAGGCCTTGGCAGAATTGGCCAGATTAGCCCAAATAATAATGCTGTGTAGGTTCGGGGGGGCGGGGGGGGGAACAACAAACCAAACCAAACCAACCAACCAAGCCCAAAACCCCACCACCAACAAAAAAAAAAACCACACCACAAAAACCACACCACCTTCAATAAAACCAAATAATTGGAATACAACTGTAATAAACAGAGAATAATGAACATGTTACAATGCTACTTAACTTATTTGTAAATATCAGTTTAAACTGCTTAGCAAAGGAAAAAAGCTTGCAAGATGGACCACAGGGAAAAAAAAGACTTTAGATTATTGGCCTAAGTTCAGCAGCAGAGTTAGCAATTTATGGACTTGATTATACCTTCAAAATGAACAATAACCCAGTAACTACTGCAGTAGAAAGGTACTAAATTTTTATGATATGGGGTAATCAGGTTGGCTACCAAAGACATAGTAGACATGCTGCAAAGAAGAAACAATTCACATTAAAATAGCCAAGTAACAAATTCCCTTCTTGAAAAGGATATTTTTCTTTAGATGATGTCTTTAGCAGACTGTAGGCTGTTTCTTTAAATGAATGCATATGACACACTTAATTTTCAGGCACACTTGGTTACAGAAATAGGCACTGCACTGTACATCATGTTTAGAAATAAATAGAGCTGTCATACCTGGATTCATATTGACATTTACACCAGGCTCTTAATCTGTGTAGATTTGACATATAGGAAAAAGTCAGTCACCCCACATATAAATGATGCTTACATATTCATAATCAAAACGTTCTTGGTTGTTTACTCAGTAAAGCAAAACTAGTTTCTTTATACATCTCTAGTATGGCAGTAAATAGTCTGACATTTCAGCATATTTGGAAACAGTATGTTATTTTATTGCAATTACTATTTCCAGCAAAAAATTAAGGTGCAAAAATTGTGGTGATTTTTCAAAAAAGCAATGTATTCATTTTTGTAGAAGGTTGAAAAGAATTGTATTCTTTGCTTCATGGTGTAATGGGTACTCACAGACTGTGGAATTAGCAATTTCATGCAAAATCAGTAAACTTTTCCCTTCTATTTAGTGCATGAGTTGTTAATAAAAATGAAATAAAAAATGAAGTACCTATGATGACTCAATAAGCACTCAAAGGAATGTAATGCTTTTTTAATTACTAAATGCCTAAAGGAGTAACTCAGTTGCGATAAAAGTGATGCAAATGAAATTATAAAATAGAACATTCCAAATTTAATATAAGTAATATCCAAATGTTTTTATAAGTCTACTATGGTTTTTCCAATTTCTTGCTATCTTTTGGAACTTAAAACAGTTTTTATGCTGTCCTCTCCTGAAGGTAATGAGTTGAGCCCAAAGTTGGGTACTATCCCTCTGCAGTCAGGGATTTCCAGTGAAGGCAATCAAGTCACATGTGACATGAGACAATTTTTAGGACACAAAATAACTTCCCAGATATCAATATATCTTTGTCAGCTGCATTAATTATGCCACAAAATATTTTTCTGTTCAAGCACTTTAGATAGACTCTGGATACACTGTATCTTACCCTATTTCAAAAAGCTAATACACAATATTTTAGCAGGAGAAAAGAAAGTTTACCAATACACTTAATCCTAATACAAAGAAGTCAACATAACACCAGTAACACTGATATAGCTCAACCTTCAAAGAGACAACTGTGCTCTTTGCCTGAAGGTATACATATAAATTTTAGACTTCCAGTTATTTACCAAAATGTGCAGAAAGGTTGATTTCTGTTTGGTTGGTTTTTAAAATCACATATATACAAGTTAAGAGCTGTAATGCTTGTCAGCACACTGAAGTAACCACACTTCTTAACTGGGTATTTCTTGAAGCAATAAAATTCCCAGGGCAATCCAAAGCACAGGGGCTCAGATATCTGTGAGTCAAGGCCAGGTTTTAAGCAGCACGCTGTATAATGTCTATTTAGGTTTACTCAGTTGTAAAAGACTATGTAAGCTAAACTCATGCAGAAAAGAAAAGGGGAAAAAACACACAAGTGAAACTGCTGAAATAGTAATAACAACTCGAGAGCTCAAGTGAAGAATACCCAGATGACTCAGTACAAAAGACTAACAAAAACCCTGAAGAGTCAGAAGAAACACCTAGACTGGGGATCACCCTGTTCCAAGGAACAACGGAGACCAACACTTCCATAACTTCTGGAAAGCTCACCAGATGTCTGCATTCAAAGTGGTGAGATATTGATACTTCACCTCATGGCATGTTAGCCCTAGCTACCCACCACGCATATCAGAGGTTGATAATTTTTCTTTTCTTGATAAAAAGAAAATTCCTTTGTACTGGAAAGTTATCTATGCTTGCACTCTCTCCACACGCAATAAAAGATGCCCAAATAAAAGTGACCCCACAGAAGGGGTTTTATACCAAATAGGCTGTACATCATATGAATTAGCATTTATTTCTATTTTTCCCTAAATTATTCCAGATTACAACCCCCCCGGTTAGAGAGGTTTATTTACTGTAAGTTTATACAAACTCAAGCACAAGTCAAGCCCTGTCCTGCTTGAAGAATCTAGATGCTATAGCAGTAATAATTAGGAGACTTTCCTACTAATGGGAAAAAGTAGTTACCTTACTATGCAAATGTGCACAATTTCAAAAAAAATATTGCTATAAAAGGACAATACTACAGAAATAAAATGCTCAGAAGTCTTTTCTGACATACATTCTGCATACATTGAAATATCCACATAATAAACATTTTATACTTCTATTGGTGCCACAATTAAGCTTGTAAAATGGGGGAGTTTTGGAGCTTGTGGGGGTTGTTTGGTTTGTTGGGGGGGTTGGGTCTGGTTTGTTTTTTGTTGTATTTTAATCAAAATCTATCTCTCCAGTCACAACTTTAAGGTAGCAATCTCCAATAGTATTGCTGATTATTTATTCCAGAGCATGGGGTTTCACTTAGTCGGAAAACACAGGCAGCTGTTTGCTATTAGATGGGAAAGAGATGGCTTTTCAGGAGTCTACAGTAGTCAGTAGCTGCACAATGATCATGTGGATGTCTGAAAGCACGCAGCACCCTGCTGCCTTACAAGAGTATATCCAACTGGCTTGACCAGACAATTAGCACAAGAAATCAGAGGTCCTGTTCACTGCAGCAGAAAGTAGGCCATGCCAGGAAATGTGCACTGATAACGTAACACTGAAAAGCATCGATTAACTCTGCTTACTGTCTCTGAACTTCATAGTAACATTGAAAACAGACAAAATCAAAAGCCGATACAGCATTTGGGAGATTAAGTAAAACTTTCCAAGGTGGGGGCGGGATGGGGGAAGGACAAATGTCTGCTCTGCAGTTGCCCCTACTCCTCTTCTGTACAGCTCTGAAACTTGAACAATTCACATTTCTAAAGGCATTTTAGTTGTTCTCATTGTCTTCATGCCATTTCAGTATAAAAGAGCAGGTAAGATCTTGGATACTAGGGTCTCAGAGTAAGACAAATACTTAGAAGCAAAGCAATGCTCTTGCAGGCCCAGCACCACTGCTCCAGACCTCTCGTTACACAGTAATCATCAGCCTACACAAATTGTTTCCTGTGGCCTGATAACATTTGGCAAATGATGGTGAGACCGTACAGAAGGAAGGATATGCCTAATGCATCACTCTTACATCACCAGTACAGAAAACAGTACTGACGACACCAAATGCTACAAACCAAACCAGAACACAACTCTATAGCAAAGATGCCAGAAGGTGAAGCTGGCAGCTACAGAAGTCTCTGGCTTTGACAGCTTTCATCACCTGCCTGTTGCAGAACCTGAACTACGTTTCTCACCAACAGGACCACAGGAAGCTGAACCTGGCGCATATCAGTTCAAAAGAGACTCCATCCAATGACAGGTAGAGAATATCTTTGATGATGATGCTCTGGCTACTCTAGTAAATTCTCTGTAGTCTCCAAAATATATTTTCATGCATGGAAGGTATAACTCAATGTCGATTTGGGGCAGGGAGAAATAGGCTTAATCATAAACATTTTCAGCGGATACTCTTTGCCACAGTGTGCCATATGGATCCATTCTTGGATAACTGCAGGGTAGAGATCAGGACAGCTTAATACAACTTTTCATAAAAAATGGTTTGGCACATGGATGACAAGTTCCCAACCCCTGTAAAACAAAAAGAAGAGTTAACACAAGAGGGAGATCTGCATTCCCTTCTTACCTCAGCCACTGAAATCCACATAAACCTGGAGATATCATTGTGTCTTACAGCATACCAGTTCTGATGCCCATAAAGCAGTGACAAAATTACTTCACCGGAATGCTGTCTTATCAATTCATGTTTGTAGGATACTCGTAAGACACTAAAAAATATCATAAAAACACCCATGAGTACATAACAAGTGATGCGAAAATTCATTTCAAAAACTTCCCATGCGCAACGTGTCAGTTTCTTCAGATTACATTATGTTATGGAGTCTTTCACAATCTTTCTTGCCTTTAGAAAATTTGAGAATACATATAAAATCCATTATTTATCATCCCACGTCCTTAGTAATAAATACGGTATATTGTCTTTAACTGCAATTGTGGCTAATTCCCAGCTGACTCTATTTTTCTAGCACATCAGAAAAGTATACAGGGTACTTTGACTCAAGTTATTAATATTATTAACTAATTCAGCAGAAGAAACCACTGAAATGTGAAAATTACTTCAACCCTCTTTTAAGAGGAATTAAGATGTAATGATGAATGAACTTCAGAAACTCAGGGATTTTAATTCAAATTTATTTTAGCACAATATATTTGGATGCCCATCTAAAACTGTCATTCTCCAGCCAAGCCTGTCCAAACCTATTATCTCCCTAAAGCCACCAGTCAGAAGCATAAACCAGACCTCATATTCTCCTTTCGTTCTTCTGAGAGACATCAATCCTTCCTTTCCAGTACCCACTTGACACCAACAAAACTATTTGTCTTTCAGGAACATACTTTGCTTGTCAAACACCTACCTTCCAAATTTGTGTATCTCAAAATACTGCCTGATGTCTCCACTTACCCCTTCCATGACATTTACAGTACTTTTCAGTCCCAGATGTTCCTTACCTGAACATGACAGAGGCCAAGAACTTAAAGGGCTTCAGAGCAAGACAAAGTGATGGAGGAGATGTTTAGTAGTGGCCATTAACAACCTAGACACAGCCTCCAGACAAGCTACTAGCACAAGGCAGGGGACTATGCTACGAGGAGGACTGCTTCATGTACCCCCAGCTTCTGTGTTGCTCCCCAGGCTCCATCAGAGACAGTGACTAAACAGACCTTTGATCTGACCCAATATTTGTTCTTACATTTGCTCTCAAGCCCAGATATCCCTCAACATTTCATCAAAGCACGCATCACATCTTCTGGACGTATAAAAAGCCACATCCTTACTAAGCAAATCTCCCAAATATTACACTTCAAGAAAGAACATCCATCACATCTTCACTTCTCAGAAGCAAGGCCTGAATTCAAACTTTGTACAGCCAGGATACGCGCTATTATTTACAGTCTAGAAGGCCCTAAACAATTACAAAAATCATGCAATAGGACAGTGAGAAATTTTTATATAGGAAACATTCTATCAATCAACCTGCCTCACTAGTACTTACTCTGCCATTGCCTCCAGTGTAACAAAAGACCTGCAGGCACAAGTGAGACAGCTTTTACTCGCACACTCTGGAGTACCATCAGCGTAACGCTGTCAATTTCGGGTCATAACACCCGTTCAGAACTGCTTATGAATAAAAAGACGTTATTCTAAAGAAGGCTGCTTGTGACCTAAACTGACTGGTAAAGTTACTTTAACCCCCTCAGATCACAAAGCACAAAATAATTTGCCTACATCCTGGCTTGAGTACAATTTTTTTGATTTAACCCATTACGACTGAAAAATTCCTCTATGATATTACTCCAAACAAGCGGTAGAACACGCATCTGCACACCCACTCCCTCTAAAAAATTACTTACTGTTTGCATTTCCAAGTACTAGCATGTATATGCACTGGTGACAAGACAGAAGTAATGAAGTTGTATCTAGACAGTTATCAACACTTGACAGATTATCTGTCTGATCATATGTTCCACGGTTTAAGTGCAATTTAAAAATTTAAAAATCAGTATTACAGTACTTTGTAATGTCAGAGGCAGAACCTTAATTTAACTTTATAATTCTAGGTACAATAGCTTTCCCTTGAATATGAAGTGATGTATCACACGTTTCAAACTGGGTATTCTATAATCATAGAATTTTGTTACTGTTAAAACTGCAATTCAGTTTCTGAGGCAGTAAAATACACTAGTACAAGGAATACATTAGAAAGGGTTTTAAAAATTAGGCTAAGAAAAATCATTGCAGCTGGAATTTAAGCACAGAAAATTATAAGAAAGGATTCAGAAAACATTTATCAGAGAAGCCTAAATAACATATACACTTTAAGGTAAAATATGTGCTTTTAAAATTGCATTGACATTGTGAGACTTAACTAGCCATCCCCAGTTTGGTTGGGCACTTATTCCTAATATGGAAAAATATTCCTACCAAAAAGCCAATCAAGTCTTTCTTCTACACGTGCCTTATTTATTTTGTTCTCGTTCCACAGCATCTCAGAGTAAGAGCAATAAAAACCTGTACAGAGCTGGCAGGGAAATCTTACTGTGAAACATACGGTATTAAAATTATCAGTAACACCTTTATATTTGTCAACAGGAGAAGAGAACTATCGCTCTTCCCCCCCTTCTCCTCACGCTACAAAGATAAAAAGCCTCTCTACTTTTTGTCAATCGAGTTTCTAGGGTCACCTAACTCCCCCAGACTCAGCGGATGACAAGTTACAGCAGCCAAAATGCAGTTTCGTCTAACCAAAATACTTACTTTTGCATAATACTTAGTTTTGTCTTGAATGCAAACCTTAAAGCACAATTCAAAGAAAAATAGGAGGCTTTACATGTAGTTCCCCACCATTTTTGGTAAAAACAATAAACCAGTAAATTATATTGGTTTTAGCTGTATCAAGACTCACAAACTGCATCCTCGTTTGCATATATCATGTTTTAGTTGACATAGCAGATTCTAGAATTATTTATACAAAGTTAAAAAACACACAGCTCTCAGAAGTGGGTTCAAGCTTTTGTAAATTGTATTAATTTGCCTTTCATGCTGAAATATAACAAAAAACCTTCATTGTTTTGCTTCATTAAGTCCGTTTTATTTATCAGCTGGGTAAAAATGTTTGTGGATACTTGTGTCCCTAACAGTATACCTATTTACACCTTTCATGGGGAAACTGACCTGTATTGGGTAATTTTTGCACACAGAGGAAATATTTTTTTTATGCCTTCAAATTCTTAATAGGAACACACACTATGCCACAAAGATATTACTGTCCATAATCCACTAGCAAAAAGCAAGGTGCGCACCTGTTAAAAATATTCCATATTTGTGTTCCCTTCCACAAAGAAGAACTGCACAGCACCTTTGTTCTGGTTAACTCCCAACCCACTATATAGGGCATGGTACAGGCGTACCATTTTACAGTTGAAAAATTAGAAATACTTATATTCAAAGAGCTGAAAAACAACCCAGGCTAGAAAGCAATAATAAGAAGCTGGCACTGCTAAGTTAGATTGTAGTGAACAAAAGTTCTTGCCAATAAAACTAGAGCCAACAGCATTATTGTGTACCTTCAGTTCTGTATTCTAGAAGGAAGACATATGATTAAGCCCGCGCGCAGAGTAAGCTTCCCTACTGGTACCTTGGTACTGGTCAAGAAGAAGTACCGATAGGCAGCATGAAAACTTTGAGATCTTTAATACTTTCACTGCCTCTGCTTGTGATGTACAATATCTATTTCCTGGATAAACAGAGAAGTTGAGTCCCCGGAGTCTGAATCCAGTACCTTTCATAAACTCTAACTTCATTTTTAAAAACGATAAAAGAAAAATGTAATTTGCTTTCCAGCTTTACCAGTAATCCATACGTGTTCATATTGCAGACTGCAAAAACATCTGTGAGATCAATAATAAACATCCTACTCGTGGTTCATTCTTCTGCTTTATTTAAAGAGAACATTCCCCGGCATACAGCCCGCTCTACACTTTCTCCAGTTTGAATGATGGAATATGGATAATAGAAACAGAAAAATGCACTGCAAATGGCAAAATGCATGTTCTTTACAAATAGGCAGGAGACCTTCGGAGGTGAAATCAAGCGGTCTAATTTCCATGTTTCTGAATAAAAAAAAATGTTACGATACGACAGCAGCAAGACTGCAAAGTCTCAAATATTAAGGGAACATCAGAATCACATTTGCCAGCGTGTCTCTCCTCAACCCTCTTCCTAGTCCAGAGCCGCACGCCCCCAGGTTCCTCGTTCCAGTTACAGGTTACTTAGTCAACCCCATTTAGTGGTATGGTTTGATTTTCTCTCCTACCTGCCTGCTTCCATTGAGTCATTCAGGCACAGTCTGCTCCAAATCTTGCCTCCTATGTATCTTAGCTTGCCTTCAAACTAACCAAAGTTGGGAGCTTTGCGCTCCCTCTTAACACCTATTTCCCAGCTAGCAGTAGCTGGAAAAACAATAACATTGTGGACAAGTAATCGCCCCACTTGTATCTGTAAAATACAGTTCATTACAGACGACATATCTAGAGAATTTACTTATAGGAAGCTAGAAAATCCCAGCTTGCCGTGTGCAAGCTTGGATTTATTTACATGAGTTATGGGGGTAGTTTCTTTCATCATGGAGACAGCGAAAAGCACTGTCCCTACTACTGCAAAAAAAGCGCACTTGTTCGCTAAATCTGAAATCCCTCAACCCAGACGGAGGAAACCTAAACCAAGAAGCATTGGAACCTCTCAAGAAGATGGCTGCAATATTTCGCTCAGCTAAACCCCTTTTTCAGAAACACCGATTTTGTCAAAATGTTTTTTGGGGGGGTATCAACATTTTTTATGTTTGTTTGCTTTAAAGTCAACCTCAAGCACACACTTTCGTTTTGGCATTTGTCACTTAGTAAATATCCTTAAAAATATTATTGTAAAAGCTAGTGCACTTGGAGCTACTATCCATAATGCATACTGATTTACTGCACTAGCACTGGAAAACATGAAGGAAAACTTTTAAGACGCTGCAAACGTCTTAAATGCAAAGGCTTGCATTTCCTAAATGCTACAGGACACCAGATATGTATAATGTTAAATACTTCTGCACGTTATTACTAGAAACACAGCATTTCCATTTTATAGCCTGATATGATTAATAACTAGATTTCATGTACTTTCATCTAATTCATGTAATTTCCCATAAATGCCTTTAGCTACCTTTTTTCTAAGCTTTTTACCCAATTCTTTTGGCCGTTATGGTCTCTACACATTTTGCTGTTATTGCTCTCATTTACCTTTTCGCTTGTCGTTATTAAATATTTTTATTATTTTCTTCCTGCAGCCTCACGTGGAAATACCTCAGGGAGGCCTCCCTGGAGAGTAAAACCGCATTTTTTTCGCAATTTTTACGAAGGCGGCAACCTCACGTGGGTGATTTACCACTCACACGAGAACAAACCTCGCAACAAAAATCTTCTCGTCAAGGATTCCACAACTATTTCAGGTTCCCCGCGCCGTGAGCCACGGCCGCCCACCTCCTGGGGCTTTTCCAGAGCGCCGAGGCTCCAGCAGCGCCTCACCCAACCACCACCGGGGCCCAGCGGGACCCTCCCTGAGGCGCCCCCCCGCCACCTTCCCGCCCTCCCCAGGCGGCCGCCACCCACCCCCCACCCCCCTTCGCCAGGGCAACGGGCCGGCGAGGCGCGGCCGGAGAGACCCTCGCTCCTGGCCGCTCAGCACTGCTTCACCACACCGGGAGACCCGCATCCCGACGGGGCACAGGCCGTAACGGAGCCGCCACCCGCCCCGGGGGAGCCGCCACGAAACCCGCCACTAGCCACAGCCAAGAGCGAGCCGAGCCTCACCCCGCCCCTTTCCCTCAGCACCCCAGAGGGGCGGTTCCTAATAAAGAAGCCCCGCCCATCAGCCACTCAGATGGGCGGTTCCTAACAAAAGGCCCCGCCCCCAGCGGGGGTGAGGCGGGAGCTGGAGGGTGTCCCCGCCCGTCTCAGGCCGAGTAGCAGAACGCCGAGCGAGTAAGCGCTGTCTCGATGCGCTCGATGCTCGCGCCGACCCCCTGGCATTCCCACAGCCACTTCCGGCGGCGCGGGAGGCCGGACGGAGGGATCGGTCCCGGGGAGCGGGACGGGCGCAGTGGGGGCTGGCGGCGGCGGCTGTGCCCCTCCTCCCCCGCGCCTCCTCCTCCCCCGCCGAACAGGTACGGGGGCGGGGCCCCTCCGCGGCGGGGGGAGGAGGCGAGTTTCGCTTCCTGGGGAGAGTCACCCCGTGGCAGGGGGGCATGGACGCGACGGTGAGGAGCGCGTGGGGCCGGAGCGGGGGGAGGAGGAGGAGGAGGAGGAGGAGGAGGAGGAGGAGGAGGAGGAGGAGGAGGAGACGGCGGCGGTCGGCTCTGGCCGGCGGGAGGGTTCCGGCTGTCCCTCGGAGGCGGTGTCCCTCGGGACCCCTGAGCAGGGAGACGTTCCCCTCCCCGATGGGAGCGGCGAGGAATGGCGGCCTGTGGCGGCTGGAGAGCCCGGCCCGGCCCGGCCCGGCCCGGGGCAGTTGGCGGGTGCGGGGGCACAGCCACCTCTGTCCCGGTCTCGGGGTGTGGCCTGGGCCGGCCCACGGCCCCGGCTGGCGGAGGGCTGGGCGCAGGCGAGCGGGGAGGGAGGGAGCAAGCTTCGAGCATCGTGCTGGTCCCCGTCCCCCTTCCCTCTCCTGCCTCTGGGTACCACCGACGGAGGCACGTTTGCGTCCTTTGTAACCCGGAGCATCCCTGTCGCGTTGCCAGCGGCTGTCCCGTCGCCAGGCAGTTGTGAAATTAGCTCCAAAGGAAATGGATCTTGGCCAGGGCCAGCGTGGAACTTGCATGGCTCATGCGAGCGATTTTTCTGAGAGTACCGAGATGTTAGTTTCTGCCAAACTGATGTCTTTAATGGATGTTCTTCAGGGTTAAATAAAAAAAGTCCCAGTTCCTTCATAATGTTTTTTCCATGCTTGGTACAAGTCATTAACTTTTTGGAGGCGAAAGACATTTTGCTTTTCTTAGTTACTTGTTCATTTGTTTCTCTTTCAAGTAATAATCACTCTACTTTACTTGTGTGCTAGGTTAAAATCTTGGTTTGCATAGGACCCCTTTTTCAAAGAGGAAAGAACAAAAAGTCTTTGATTTAGAGAACGTGTTGTTTACATTTTTACACACAGGAGGAAACAAAGGGAAATATGCTATTTCACACACATTGGGACAGCTCTTAAGCCACTTGGCTCTTCATAAAACAAATTTTTGGTGCTTGCTTGTTCAAAAGGTGAATCAGTTGTTTGAGGGATTTTGGTGAGAGGAGGATGAATAGCATTTTTGATACTTAGAAAAATAACATTTGAGAAGTCACAGTGGACTTCAGGAGAGCTTTGTCACATTTGGCAATGAAATTACTTGGCGGAGAGTGTTTCAGGTGGACACATACATTTACAGTTTCTTCAGTTGTTAAACAGTGTTCCTTGAAATGTTTCTTGAACATGGTAATTTTTTGTTTCCTTTAGAATATAACGGAGAAAAACCAGTTACCGTGCATCATCTTATTGACAGCCTGGCCGTAACTAGAGCTATCAGTGTTGTTTCTTACTACTTTAGTGGTAGACTTGGTAACCTGCAAGAAATTAAATGGTCAGATTATAAAAACTGATGGTGTTCCTGAGGAAATATTTTGAATATAAATAGTTGAAATTTAGAAACAATTGTGTTAATTGTGGTGTGGGTTAATGCTGGTAGGCAGCTAAGCACTACACAGCAACTTGCTCACTTTCTCCCTGCTCCCAGAGGGATGGGAGAAGAGGAAAAGCAAGAAAACTCCTGGGTTGAGATAAAAATTGTTAAAGAAGTAGAGGAAGAGTGGAAAAAGAGAGACAGAAAACAACAGGTGGTGTAATGGCAATCGCTCCTTCCACAGGTAGACTGATGCTGAGCCAGTTCCTGAGCAAAATATGGCTAACCTCCCTAAATTCCCTCATCTTGCTTTTTATTGCTGAGCATGACCCTTTATAGCATGGAATACCTCTGGTTAGTTGGGGTCATCTATCAGGTTGTGCCCCCTCCCATCCTCTGCACACACCCCAGTCTGGTCACTGGGATGGGGCAGAGGGAGAAACAGAAAAAGCCTTGATGCTGTGCAAGCTCTGCCTAGCAACAGCTAAAACATTGATGTGTTATCAGCATGCTTTTTGGTCACAAATGTGAAACACAGCACCATACAAGCTGTTATGAAGAAAATTAACTCCATCCCAGCCAGTACATAAATGCACTTGTTACTGTTTCTTCTTCGCTCTACTTCTACTTTTGCTGATCCTAACACAGGGATTACGCAAGTAATATTTAAAATAGTGCCAGAGTGGTAACTGTAGGTACAGAACTACGCATTATACAATTCACTCAATTTTTGGACTCTTGAAGCACACGACAGTACGTGGCTACATTGCAGGGCCTACATTGTTCTCTGTGTTTCAGCTTAGGTGAAAAATGAGGCTCTGATTACTTCTGCAGCTCTTCTTCCTACTGAGAAAGTGTGACATTAACAAATGCTGTGTGCCTCTCAAGAGGAAGTGTACATTGGACAGGAAAGGTCTGAACAGGCACCAGTGAAAATACAAGTTCAGCTAAGATGTCAGCAATGGATCAATTTCTAAATACATTGTCTTTCCTTCATAGCGTTTTGCTCTGTGGGATTGAATTTGGGAGTCCTAACTTTGCATGTAATCCTTCTGGGGAGAGTAGTAATTCATATACTGGTTTAGTGACTAGGTAAGTGTCACCGAGTATCTTCTACAGGCACCTTTACTCTGCTTTCTGTAGTGGTGGAATGCTATAAACACAAGACTAAAGTGGACTGCTTAATCATCACGCCCAATCTTAACAGCTCTACATAATTGCTTTCATAAACTTCACCTTAAAGACAGTTCAATTGTTCTTTTGTTTTTAGGCTGCTCTAGAATATAGATAGTCTAGGGATGAAAAGGTAGTTTCTAGTAAAATTTGTCGTGATCATTTCATGCCCATTTGCTCTTATGCTACTGTCCTTAAATTAAGAAATATGTTTTCCCCCTTAGTGGTAATCCCTGCTATAGTTTCATTGAAAGCAAGCCTGTTTGCTTTTCATCAGGGTTTTGTTAGGCTGGACAAGTTACACTTTCATCTTATTTCTTTTCAAAAGGTGGGCAATCTGTTCCTCCATCTTTATAACCTTTTTTGCAGTTGTTCTTTGAATCTGTTTTTCAGGGTGATCAGAATTCTGTATGATTCTGTACATGAAGCTTCACTGGTGCCTCATTGCATGACATTGGTACTTTTCTTTTTTTTCTAAAAAGAGTCTACTTAAACTTTTTCTTTTTCCATTTTTTATGGCCGCCTCATTTTGGGATTAACTTTCTATCTCTTGCTTTTGGTTTTCAACTGAACAGCTCTGAAGTTAAACACAAATAATCATTATAGTCCCTAAACTCCTGTTATAGTCCCCAAGCTATCCTTTCAGAACTTTAATAGGAATCGTGTTTCAGCCTGATAGTAGGTTGTATTAAAAAAGAAAACCTAACCATATTATAAGTTTTATACTACTCCTTCATTTTTTCAGCTAAATGTATAATTTCTTCTATTGTATAATAAATTACCAATGTCCAATCAGAATACATTTGCTATGTTTATTGTATGATCTAGCTTTTATATACTAACACATTTTCCATTTAAAAACAATGGGGAAAGCATTTTTCACACGTGTGATGAGGAGAAGTATTTTTGAGCTGGGGAAAACAAATCACTAAATAGTCAAGACAAACAGAATTTAATTACTGACTGCTCACTGAGCTAGATGCTGACCTACACTTAAAAATCTTGGGATGACTGACCGATGTGTTTATCTTGAGGCTGAAAAGAAAAAAGAAAAAAAAAGGCTCAAACATCATACTCTGCTGAGCTGGAGAAAAGAATTATTTGCCTGTCAGTCTATTAAGCTGCTAAATTCTTTCTCCAGGCCTCAGTTGTCCAATTTTGTTTTCTATTACATGTGGAAATGACTGCACGTGGTTAATATTAGAGGGATTGGCATACCATAGACCTCATCAGATAACCAATCTAATATCTGAGACTGGCTTCTTAGTCTTCTTGTTTCCATCTTCATGTTCTTTTCCTCAGAAGTGTGTGAGAAACAGTGAATAAATGTGTGAATGAGGGGATAACTTCTTCTAGTTTGATGCTTGTAACCAATCATAGCCTCAAATCTGTAGTTTTCAGCAAAGCTTCCCATGTAGTGGACTGGTCTGGTTTATTTCACTGTGAAAATGAAGTAAAGTAGACAGAACCGCAGTGTTTCAATGCCAGTTCTTTCACTGTGATCTGATCACGGGGATCACTTCTCTCCCAAGCAGTCACTCCTGTGAGTACTGGCATAAAAGGGCTAGTTTGAGCTATTGTGAAACTGAAGCTGGTTTTCTATTGCTGATGTTTTGGGGTTGGTTTCTTTGTTTTGTAGAGTGTAGGAATACTACTTCCCACATGAAGCAAAAGCGCTTTCATAAGGTGTTGTTGGCCTCTGATGTTCACTGATGTTGACTTTGGACATCAGAAAAGATAAACATAATTTCTGAATAAAAACAATCCAAGAACTCTCTTACACCTTTACATTTTCTATATAAATGTCCCATTTGTTTACTGTTATTGTTGGAAGGTTGCATGTTATGTCTTATCTGATTTCAGTGTTTCTTTCAGGTTTCACACGGGGAAGACACAGAAAGAGAAGAGCAGAAAGAACATAACAATAACACCGAATGCAGCGAACTAGGAGTCATGGATCTGAAATTCACTTCATCAAGAAAACACATTTCCATCAGTGTACCTTCCAAATCTCAAACTATGTCTCCTCATATCAAATCAGTAGATGATGTTGTAGTCCTTGGCATGAATCTCAGCAAATTTAACAAACCTACTCAATTTTTCATCTGTGTTTCTGGAGTTTTTATGTTTTATCTGATCTATGGATATTTACAGGTAAATGCTATGAACTTACGTCTTACGCCAATTCCTTCTACCCCTTTTTCAATAGTATAACAATATAGTATGTATTTTAATTTGTATAGACACTTAAAATAGATATTGAATCCAAAGTGAAGCTTTCAGAATTCAAGAGCAGTAAGTAATTGTAAGACTCCATTACAGTTCATGTGCCTACAAGGTTTGGTTCAGTAGGACTTTCATAACTTGATCTTTTACTTCTGTGTACAAGATATACCTTTAAATATTGTTTTGAATGTGTATTTTATAAATGTGATTTCATAGTCATCTGAAAACGAACAAGTTGTAGAACCGTACAGACTGACAGGTAAGTCTTCATTGGTGTTGAAACCTTTAGATCTCCTCGAGTTCCGCAAGTGCTGTACAGTAATAGCAGTCTATTGTTCTCTCTGCTCTCCATTCAGGACAGAGCTGAAACATGTACTGCGGTGTTTGTTAAGCAAAAGCATAACGTTTATGCTGTTTTAGTTAAACATTTGTCTCCCTGCTAACGTTTCTTCTTTTATCTTGAACAGCTACATTTCTGTTCCTTTTTACTTTTGGAGTAATTAAAAAAGTTTGTAATTAAAATTCACCATGTTTCCAATACAGTTTTCAAAAAGCAGCTGAGACATTTCTTAAAGTTACCTCCAAAGAGTTAGGCAAAGTTATGGGTAATTGAAAGCAGAATCTCAAAAAGGAAAATATTAGGTAGCCTTTTGTTTGTATAACTGACACATCTACATAATTCTTTATGCATTGCATGTATTTTTCCATAACAGATTGCTCTGGTTTAAAAAGTTTCTACAGCCTGCAAATTTATAAGCTCACAAGTGCTATTTAATATAGGCACTCAAAATATTAGGTGTGCATTCCTAAGAGATGAAAATTACTGGTAAATATGTCTGTTGGAGAAAGTTTGTGTTTAATTTATTGTAGGCTATTTATAAAATCTGGATAAAACCAGTCTGCTGAAGTAAATGAACCGAAAACCAATAGAAAAGGAGACAGGAAGCCATCTATAATTTGAGATAAATATTAATGGATCAAATGTATTCCCCTGATTAATCGATCCATTAATTTCTGTGGATTTACACCAGCAGTAAATTTTCTCATTGCATTTTGGAGAACCTAAATCATCTTTTCCAATACTTTGCAAGCTACATATGGCAGGTAAATTCTAGTTAATAACCAGCAGCTGTAAAGGCTAGATTTGAATGTACATGATGAAAAAGTCTGTTGATTTTGTTTTGATTTAATATTTTGGTGTACATATGTGACCTTGGTGGGTTTTGTTTTGTTTTGTCTTTTTTTTTTTTTTATAGGAATTGATATTTTCAGTGGAAGGTTTTAAACCTTTTGGTTGGTACCTCACTTTAGTGCAATTTGGATTTTATTCAATTTTTGGACTAATAGAACTGCAATTGATTCAGGACAAAAGGAGAAGGTACGTGTTTTCCAAGCATTTTACCAACTGTCCATCAAATTTTGAAGCATTTGATATTTTTGGTAAATTTCTGTTGTCTGAATGTGAATACTGTGAGGCATTGGTGGCAGTTCCGTAGTTGAAATAATGTGAATTTACTGGATAATGTTAGAAAATGTTTTATAAGCACCTGCTTAGATTTCAGGCCTGTAAGTAGTCTTGTTGACTCTACTGTCACTTTGTCCCACTTAGAGAGCGTATTCTATCCTTAAGGTAGCTGGTACAGACTGACTCATGTATGCGTTGCTTGGGATTATCACATCTAGAGTAGGGCCAACTGCACTTCACAGCACCTGAAGCCATCTCTCACTGAATACCTTTTCCTCAGACCTTGGCACCTCCTCACCAAGAGGTTCCTCTAGCATGCTGTGCATCTTAGAGAGCATCAGAGGTCTGGTCTCTGTTTGCCATGTGGCTGTGTAGGTTTGGTTCGAAGGATGTGCTTAGGTTTTGCATTTTTCATTTAAGATAGCACTCATAACACCCTGCCACAAAATTATTCTGTGTTTTCACTGCAGTTGACCAAGGAGATTCTTGCTGTCTTGAATCCTAGGAATATGGAGCAGTGGTCTGACTCAGCGTGGCCATTCTATGGCTTCCTGCCCAACTACAGCCTCTGCAAGCTGTGCATTGAGGCCCTCTGGAAGCCTGGATAGAGGCTGTCATGGTGTGCTTGGATTCTAAAATTGCTTTAAAGCATTATATCCTCATTAAGCATAACTAGTTTTCCTTACCCGTAGTCAGCCTTGGCTCTGATTTTGCATATACAGATTTTAGGTAATAGAATTCTTTTACAGCCCAACAATGTAGCTTTGATCAATTATTCCTTTTAGTTTAAACACAGAGAGCTTATATTTCAAGTTAGCTGACTTCTTGAGATGCATCAGATAATATTGCATAGTTACCTTTTGGGTGTTCTGTAACTAGTATTTAGGTTTTGATTACTAAATAGTTGCTAATGCTTACAGAGCGTGACACTGTAAGTTATGCTGGAAATGCAGATCTTGAATATATTTTACATTTCATGTCATATAACCTAGGCATCTTCTTGTAGACGTTTAAAAAAAAATCTATTTCCTAATTTTGATGCAGAATTCTCTGTTTTGTAAAATTTAAATTTTTCTTGTATGCCTACATCACATAATGAGTTATGGATAAGACGGTTACAGCAAGACGTCTCCTTATGTTGCTTAATGTGGCTCTGCGTATGCATAAAAAATAGCTGAACATATGCACAACAATAACTGTAAAAAATGACAGTGAGCACAGCAATTGCTAAAGATTACTGTTGGATCATCTGTTGTCAGGTTATAAGTTCATCAGACTGCAAACAATACATCTGAAATGTTCAATGAGCCCCTCCGTTCATGATATTTGAATCTCTTCTCTCTCAGTTCTGTTGAGTTTTATAAAACAATGGTACTTCTTTCAACTTTCTTCAGTCTAAAAATGTCAATGTTTGCGTGAAAACTTCACCAAAGAAATGGGCACAGTGACCATGACAGGACTAAGATTCAGGATCTCTTGGTATACCAGCCTTCTCTGTTTCCTTTGACAGATAATCTGAAGTCTTTGTCTTGATTCTTCTGTAAATTATATACCTTCTCAGAAGGAGGTTAAAGAACTACTGCTTGAGTACTTCATGTGCCATGAAGTTTTTATTGCCTTCTATTTGAATGCTGTTTATGAGCAGTAATTGAAAGAAATTAAATTTGAAATCAGTCATTTGTGTGCATTTTAAAACTTCTATTACGGAATGAAATTCAGGGGAAAGATGGTCCAGCTGTATTACAAACATATTCCTTTATCTAAATTTTCCAAGCCAAAACTCCTGTAGATGAGTCTGTAATACCAAGATTTGTATGTTTGTTTTGTAGAATTCCTGGCAAAACTTACATGATAATAGCGTTTTTAACAGTTGCAACTATGGGTTTGTCAAATACCTCTTTAGGATATCTGAATTACCCTACTCAAGTCATCTTCAAGTGCTGTAAGCTGATTCCAGTTATGATAGGAGGGGTTTTTATACAAGGTAAGTCTTAGTCTTGCAATCAAGTGATTTCATTGTTGCTGTTGTTGTTGTTTCTTTGGGAGGCAGTCATATATTGAATCCTGTACTTTGCTAAATTCCACTGAGGCTCTTGGATAGAGAGGGACAGGTAGCATTTTTCCTACAGGAGGAAAAATATGACTTTCTGAAGCATCTTCTCAGAAAATGTACAAATAAAATCAGATAAACAGAAAATGTGGGGGAAAAGAAGTTGTACAGGACACTTGCAAAACTTTTTTTTTATGCAGGCTTTTGTAATTTTTAAGTAATGTAACTTTGTTTACTAAACCAAATGGAAAACTTGAAATGGAAAAAAAAAAGAAGTGCAGCTATGATTTATGAATCCAGCTGCTCTTGTTGTTTGAAAAGCTTCATTCCTAAATCCCTAATTAAAATTCCTAAATTTTCATTAAATGTTTGATCAGAAATACACCTGACTTTACATGGTTTTAGCTAGTCCTAAAGTCCTAGTTCCTACTCCAAGAACAGAAAAAGGGATTTGGAGAGCAACGGATAAAGTGTATAGTTATGTGAATAAACATACTTCAGTATTTCTGGATTTAAAAGACTTCAGTGTATTAGAAAAGTTCAATATGCGGGGATTCATTAAGTCAGTAAAGCTCTGCATGGGCAAGTGCTATGGAACAGAATCTAGAATGATATATTTCTTCTGTAGTTAATTCTGGCCTTCTAGTTGAAATGGAAAGCTGAACTTTCAGAGGAGTTTACGTATGCGCACATATGCACAGTATTTACCTTTTATTAGGAATCATTTTGTATCATTTTAATGCAGAGAGACTGATATTCCTTAAAGCTTTGTGGAACTTTATATTGTGTTGTTGTACTACTGTATTCTCTTAAAAAATATATTTTTAAAAAGAATTATTATTTTTAAAAAAATAAGTTAAAATTTTCAGTTTAAAAAAGTTCCCTTGGAAGCTTATATTGAAAGTAGAACTTTCTGGGAAAGGAATGTGTTATTTTAAACAAGATATACAAACTCCTGCATTTTCATTTCCCTACTCTGTTTCTTTCTCCACCTCCTTCCACATCCCCTCTCTCCCAAACTAACGGACAATGTAGGGTTCTAAAAGTACCCAAATCATCTGTTAGTGTTTGGGAATGACTTCTCTCTAATCCGTAAAGGCAGCCAAAATCTCTTGCATGAGGGGAAAATGTTAAGAAGATATCTAAGCTGTTCTGAAGTTGCTGAGATGGTGCTTTGTCAGGGAGGGTGTGCTTTATGCCATTGAGAGCGTGCTTTATGTAAGTAAGAGTAAAACTAGAACTGACCACAAGAATCAGTAGTATCTGTTATGATCCTCCTCCCTGTTAGAGCTGCTGTTGTAGTCATGAAAGGCCAGAGCATTAGGTCTTCTGCTTAAGTAAAAGAATGACATTGGAACAGTTTTTTCTTTGCCTTCTAGTCTGCTAAACAGGATAAACATGAAATTCTGAGAGTGTTAACAGTCCATTCATGTTGTTTGTATTGCTTTTGTAGGAAAGCGTTATAATATTGCAGACGTGTCTGCTGCCCTATGTATGAGTCTTGGATTAATATGGTTTACTTTAGCTGACAGCACAGTTGCACCAAACTTCAACTTGACAGGTAAAGATATATTATATTTTAGAGTTTAACAAAATCCTTTTTTTTCCCCCTACAGTAAGCGTTCCACAGAAGTTCTGAGAGTTCTTGGTGGAGTGCCTTCAGGTATCATACGGACAATGCAGGTTTCGTTGTAGCTTTGTGCTAGCAGAACTGTATCTGTGGCAGAAGAGGCTTTTATTCTAAGTGTTAGTTTTCAGGTTCTTAAAATTTCTGGAAATTGCACTCTTCATGTTGAAATCTCTCATGCTTGTTCTCAAGAAATACTTCCCAGTAGATATGTTAAAATAAATATGGTAGAATTCAGTTTGACCATTTTAAAACTTCAAAAGATTAGTTGTCTTTTCTAGTTAAACCTCTTTAAGTCTTTTTCATTTCAAAACCATTTGCTTCATACTAATTGATGATCTCACTCAGATTTGCAGTAGTTCGTAGTTGCAGTGCCCACGTTCTAACTCTTCTGTACTGTGTAAAGTCAGAAGGAAAAGATTTTAACGTACTTGGTTTTAAAAATGTAGTTGAATGCCTTTCTCAAATGACAAAGGAGAACGGGTTAGTCATAAAATCTATGTTATTTACTTGGCCAGTGTTTGGATTAGTACTGAACCGTAAGCTTTTGAATACTCAACTTCTAGTGTATTCTTTTCAAATTCTGACATGAGTTACAACAACTGTTACGTTCAGTTTGAATCCTTTATTTCTTAGTGGTGGAGGCAGTGATTTAGAAGTTTTGTTCCTAATAATAATAATAAATACTCAGTTTTAAGGAGAAGACTTTTTGTCTTCACAAAATATTATCTCATCTAGTGTTAGTGATGATCAATTTGTGATGTCTAAACTGTATGTATCTTTTGCCTTGCTCAGAAATTAATTCTCACACCTTTTAATGTCATTTTAGTGCTACTGGTAGGGGAAGAAATTACAAAACTCTGTGAATTATATGACCTGCTGTGCATTTAATGTATTTATGTGTGGTGTAAGTGGGTGGCTACTTGAAAAAAAATATTTTGAGTACAGTATGTCTTTGGTATGCATGTAATCATATTCTAATGTTTCCGATGTATAGATGAGTGTTACTATTACAGCTGTTTCTGACTATAGCTTCTAAGTGTGTTCGCATGTTAATATATTCCTGTTGTAAAATTTGAACTGTTTTAAGTATGTGCTATGACCTAGTTCTGAAAAGGTTTGGAAAGTTAATTCTTCAGCTGAATGGGATAGGGTCAAGTGCAGCAAATGTAGCAAAGTCCTGATGCCCTCAAAGATCTAAAGAACACAAGATAAAAAACTTTAAAGGTCTTCAGAGAATAAACAGGGTTATCTTTCATTATTAATCTATTTTGGACACTCCAAACAAGTCTGCGTATATTGAAGCTTAGAGCACTACCATTTGGAGGAAGTTAGTTCTGTGAAATAGAATGCAGAACTACAATTCCAAAGTCTGGATCTCCCCTTAGGAAGGTGATTGGAAATTCTCCTGCGCACCTTCTGAGAAGGTTCTTTCTCTGTTTCTCTATTCCCTCTTGTCTATTCTGCTTTATTCCCATGTCACTTAATTTAACCAGAAGAAACTTTTCATAATGGGAAAGGTGGAGTTTTTCCTTTTCTCAGATGAATTTTGGAGGTAGGTGGTCCCTTCCTTCAAGAAATGTACTGATTTTTGGTATTGCAGAAATACTTAGCTGCCCAACTGTGAAACCAGTGATAAGAATTATTAAAAACTTTGCTCACTCTGCAAAATGGCATATTCTTTTGAATAATTACACTTTTCTTGTTGTATCTGTAAATCACAGAATAAGAACTGAAAGCGGAGAGGCAGAGTTTAATTGAGTATCTTCGCAGAGTATCTTCAAAGAAATAACAAAGTGTTTAAGGATATTAAAACTTTCAGAAACATAAACAAATTAAATTACTGTTTTCTAAAGTTGCAGTTTTATGTTACTGCCCACTTACTGCCCCCTAAATTGCTGAGTTTGCTCCAGTGATTTATGAACACTTATTTAGAACTCTTTCCATACAAACTAGTATGATTCTAGCATGGTTTCACAGAACTTCTACTAACTTATTAAGAAAAAGCTGTTTACATTTCACAGTTCTAAGAGAGCAAAACTATGCTGTGAAGTTAAACAAAACAGATAATCTTTGTTGTCTGATGCAAATACAAAAAATGGAGCATGATCAGACATAAAATATTATCTGGATGAAAAATTTTACAAGTCCTTTTTTGGTTTTGGGTTTGTTGGTTTTTGGTTGTGTTTTTTTTTTCCCCTGCCATTGAAATCTAATCTCAGTATTGCTGGGCCAAAAAAGGAATTTACACAGATTTTGTTTACACATGAAAGAGGTCAGCCATCAGCCAAGAAGACAGAAACTCTCTACTGCCAGAACAGGTATATATTTGTAACTAAGGGAGAGGTATGCTTTTCAAGATGGAGTTGGTGTTAATCTCTCAAAGCATCTCCTAGCATTATCAAATTGGAGAGATAGTGGTAGGTATCCTAAATAGCTGTGAGTAATAGATACAGGACTTACAGAAGAGAAGGGTGTGCAGGAGGAGACAGTCTTGAACCATTGGTACTGTGGGAGCTTCTACTGTTCTGGCATTACAGATGTAAGTGGAAATTAACTATTTTCAGTGAAGACACAGTGAAAATATAAATTGCATGAAAACTCCTCCACCCTAGACTGTTTGTGCAGTTTAGTCTTTTGCAGACTGAGGTGTTTTGTCCTTAGCTTCACTGTTGTTAGGATGATATTACTTGGTTAGTTACGTCTACCATGTCTTCTAATCTTATGTATGGCAGGCTTCTAAAATGTGGAGTATTAAAGAGGTCTTAATGGGCAGGTGAACTCCAAACAGCTCACTAGTCTAACACATTTAAGTGGTGGCGATTGCAAGTGTGAGAATATATTGTTGAGGAACTTATGTAACTATCCAATAGCTTATAAATGTATAAGCACAGTTAATATTTTAGTGACTTCAAGCATCACATTAATAGTGTAAAATACAGTGTACTGTGGTGTTTCAGTCAAGTCTGTTGGTGCAAGGCCTCCAGGTTTAATTTCTTTCAGAATTAATTTAGGACCAGTTCTTCCAATAATTTTTCTTTGTGCTTTACATACTCTATAACGTTACTGGTCTCATTTATAGTTTTGCAACTGCTGCTCAGCAGCAATTCTTCTCTTCATAATCCAAACTGCGCATGTACATAATATGAACATGTGTCCTGTCCCTACATTTCTCCTTTCCATGTGCACTTGCACTTCAGATCGCTGGTAACCTTTTCATCTCAGTCCAGTACTGAACCCATGTATTTGTCCAGTGATGTGCCTGGGCCATTAACCACTCCTGGAACCAGCGTGATAGAGAACACAGATGAAGACATGCTCAGTCACTTTACAGAAGTGATCTGCAGCAAGGCTATTGCTGAGCTAGAGGTGTTATACCTTTGGACCAGAGCTGGATCCATGGAATTCTGTGATTCTGTGAATCATTATCTATATACTGTGGTCTTTAGCATAACCAGTATTATTCAGGTTATCATGTAATTTCCATTAACTCATACCTTTTCCAATGCCTGATAACTTTGAGAAATTCAGAGTTTTTTTCTGTTGCTTCAGTTGCATAAGTCTAGCCTAGGAAAGGAAATGGTTCCCAACTGAAAATGCTGGTTTGGAAGTTCCCATGTATCCAGAATCCGGCCTAGGAGATGCCACCTAAAACTTCATTGGTCTTAAAAATATTAAATCTTTCAATTCTGAAAATCCGAGGTGCTGAGATTTTTTTTCTCTGTCAGGAACTTATGCTCCATTTGGTCCATCAGAATGCGTATAATGAGGCCTCTGATAGTAAGAACATAGTGTTAAGAATGGCTTGTATGTAACACTGCTTGTTTCTAGCCTTCCACTTTGCATTCTTCCCTGACATTTATGATGTTTTTAAGGCACCAAGACTACAGCAGACAGTAAATAGGATTTTGATGACTGATATCTTCTGTAATGTTGTATACTTAGGAAAAGTGGTATTTCAACCTTTGTGCATCATTAATTTCTAACTCTTGCAATGTTAAACACAACAGTTGCTACAGTCATGAAAGAATCGAAGTTTGGAGGTTGGGAAATGAGTTGTGACTGGCATGGATAAGAAGTTATTAATTTTTGTTATTGGAAAGCTGATTACATTATTGACTCTGTAGTGACTTGGTTGTGAACGAATATGGTAATCTAAAACCATGGGGTTTGTACCTGAACTATAGTTTTTTAAAATTAATATTTTAACAATGAAAGATTTCCACTGTGAATCCTCTTGCATGTTTTATCATTACATCTAACATTTCTATTTGCCTTTGTCAGGAAAAAATAATCTAGGATTAACTACTCAAAAGAGTATATTCTCTGGTTATTTATCTTCATTAAAAACACCTCAGTAAATGCAATTGACATTCTTTTACTCTTGTCACTACAAAAACTACAACTAGCTTCTTTATAGCAATGTCCAGACGTTACTATCAAGCTTAGAGGCACACAGTGCTCGGGGCTTTGCTGGTGGAGGGAGTGGGGGTGGACACTGCATTATACTAGTATAATGAAGTAGTTTTGCTGACATTTAGGATATGATATTGAGGGGGTTTATTATTTTTTCTATTCAAGATTTTTTTTTTTCCCAGGATAAGTACAGAGTGGTTTTCGTCACTACTCTGCTTTGCTGATAAATATTCTGAACAGGTTTTGTTTTTGTTTTTGTTTTTTTTCTTATATTAGGTGTGGTCCTAATATCCCTTGCCCTCTGCGCAGATGCAGTTATAGGAAATGTACAGGAAAAAGCTATGAAGTTGCACAATGGTTCTAATTCAGAAATGGTAAATACCTGATTTGCAATTTTAAAAGAACACCTATCACAGACAAGGCATACAATGACAAAACATGAAACCTAATCTGCTTTTCTCTTGCATATGTAAGGAAGGGCTTTTGGTGTATTGTTCTTGGGGTTTTCTGTTTGTTTGGGGGCTTTTGGTGTTTTTTGTTTGTTTGCTCTGTTTTTTAACTTTTCAGGGGTGCTGCTTTCTGTGTGCAACTTCAAATGTATATTGCAGCTACAAAATCACTTCTTTCTAGCCACAATTTCTTTGTCTACCCTGCAGGCCTGAAATCAATGGAGTGTTTTCTGTATGATCATGCACTTAATCTCTGGAAAATATATACTGTTCTTCTGCTATAGATAAGCATGTGGTGCATGGAACACGTTGCTTTTCTCTTACTTTGCTAGACTTCCGATTCTAAAGTCTGCTGGCATTTGAGAGGCAGCCTTTTTTTAAGCTTTTGAAATCAGTAAAACTCTTGACTTTCAGAATGGGTGGACATGTGTATTCCTGATTCAGTGAAATACATGATTTTGAAAAAGTATTGCTCAGCATTTTTAATATACTTATTTGGAATGCGCTTATCTGTTTGTGCGGACTATCTTTTCTTTTTGAACAAAACTTGCATTTCAGTCTGGCATCTTTTTCTCTAAAATCAAGTAAATACAAGAAAATCTTTTATTATAACAGCCGTTCTTTGAATATGTCACAAGTAAAATTATTGAAATTTAATTTGCAAGTTTGGCATGTATTTGACATTTAACTAGAAAATCTAGTTCCTCTTTTATGAGAATAGCTTCACAAATGGAGAGAAAATTAGTTAGAAGGAAGCTTCATTTATGGCTGAAAGCGATTTAGGTTGGCTCAAGAAGTTTGAGCTTCAGGTTTCTGGAAAGCAGAAGAACATACCTGAAAAGTGTCACTTTATTCTTGGTTTGGTTTGGTGGGGTTTTTTGTGGGTTTTGTTTTGTTTTGTTTGGGGTGTGGGGGTGTGTGTGGGGGTGTGTGTCTTTTTTATACTTTCTCTTACCTTTCACTGTTGACTGCTGCCTGAGTCAGAGACCTTAGCTAAATGGACCTCGCCTGGCCCACCACAGCCTTCTGTAGCTGTAATCTCTGAAATCCTAAACAAAGTACCATCTCTAACAGTTTTCTTTCTCATCTTGCCAACAGTCGTCTGACAGTTGTTAACAGGAGCATCAGAGTTGCTTATCTCCAGATCTTTGCTTTTTATTCTGCGTTAGCCTGACAAATGTTGGTCTTCATATTGTATAGTCACACTACTTGTAGAGATTCACTGTAGTGATTAAGGCTATAAGGGTTTTGTTTGTTTGAGGCCTAGAGATTACACTCTGGGATTTTGTTTGGAGAATTCAGTGCAAAAGTACAAGCAGAATTTCAAAAAATCAGAAATTTCTAGACCTGAGACTGTGGGTGAAAATTTAAGAGGTCTTCTGAACCAAAGATCATGTCTAATGGACACTGATCTGGAAATAAAATTGAAGAGTAAAGGAATCTGTCATCCATAGGATCTCTGTTTCATTGCTGAATTTGGAACTCATCCTGGATTAAGCAATTAGGAAAATAGAAAAGATGTCTTGCAGCTGAAACTTATGCCTGATTTTGCCTTGTTGTGATTCTAAGGGAGTGAGATGTATCACGCTGCCTGATAAGGAACTAGCAATGTGGTGCTCATTCCTGGTTGTGAGAAGTGAGGTCTTTGGGAGAAAAGCTGGATGCAGAGGCAAATGAAGAACTAGAGACTAACTTTTGTGTGTATAAATGCTGTAAAACAAGAGCTCTGAAGATCAGGTCGTTGTTTTTTAAGAGGTTGAAAGCAGTTCTGCTCTTGAAATACACATTCATCCTCCATTATTGTAGAGCAGTGATAAGTGTTCTGTTGTCTCATGGCATTGTTATCAATTGTTAATAGATTTATTTTTGCAAATAATTGGAATAGTATAATGTAAACAATTTCTGAAACCTGTGTCAAGAGAAGTAGGCCTGTATTGAAAGTCTAGTAAATCAGCATGTTCCAGCTGGTAATGTGTCCAATAGTTCTGTTCACTGTCTCCCTCTTTCACAAGAAGAGGCCACTAAATGTTGCCCAAACAGCTGAATGCCTCCCACTGCACGGGAGGATGTATGGGTGGGCAGTTCCAGCTTCTGTTTGTGCCTCTACATGGGAAAAGATAGGATTAAGATTCTTTTGTCGCTTTTGTATGAAGCTATGAGTTAAGTAAGAGCACAGACAACATGAAGAGCTTACTGTTTGCTGAGTATAGACTGTTCTGAGTCCTGAACTAGGCCAGAGCTGGTCATAATTGAAAATCTTTTATCCTATAACCATAATGGAGATGTGTTGTGTACGTGAACCAAAGTGACACAGATAAAAATTATGTGACACTTCTTCTGGCTGTTCAGAGTGATTATGTGCTACCCTTTGTACATTTAGTGTAATATAGATCTTTACTGTGCAGGATAAGTAGCAGAAAAGGAAATATATTTAACATATTATTCAAACTATTTAATTATATAGTTGTGTGAAGTTTTATTTAGGATGAGAAAACATGAATTTGAAGGATTTACCACAGTCAACATTGACCTCAGGATATTATTAACTGACTGGCTTATGAAACCTTTTTTATGTAATTGTGGGTAGGAAGAATGTCTCTAACACTTTTCACTGTACATCAGCTATTATAGAAATCCTAGTAAAAATATCTTCAAACACTGCAAATTCAACTCTGAGAAGTTGAACGTATTAATGGGGCCAAACATTTGAAATCATTAAATTTTGTCCTTTTGTATAGTATCACCTGGTAATTATTTTCTCTTAAACTATTCTAGGTTTTGTATTCCTATTCAATAGGTTTTGTGTATATTTTATTTGGATTAACATGCACTAGTGGATTAAGCCCTGCAGTAACATTTTGCTCAAAGGTAGGTGTAAAGATTTCCTTTTTTCTATGAACAACCTCATTGGAAAACATTGCTTGGTATGGTTTAGAAAATCTCACCACTTCTCTGAAGTTTTATTTTCATCACGTAAACTGGTTGACTCTTGTAATTCATACATTAAGCAAGTTGTTACAGTCTTTGATGTATCAGATAGGGTAATGTTTTGTTTGTTTTTTTTTTTAAATAAACATAAAATCACAGGACCAGACTTATGAGTTTATAATTTCATTATTATTTTTCCATTATTTAAAATTAAATAAGGATCTTTGCATGAATGCATTGTTGAACAGCTTATTATTGCTTAAGCAGTTGATTAAAGTCTGTAGTTTTATGTCATTTTGCAGTACTTCAGGGTTTGTTTTGCATTTTCCTAACAGGCTTTTTTTGTTGTTGTTGCAGCATCCAGTTCAGACTTATGGTTACGCATTCCTTTTCTCCCTGACGGGGTATTTTGGCATAACCTTTGTTCTAGCATTGATAAAAATCTTTGGTGCCCTTCTGGCTGTAACAGGTATGAACAACTGATATCTTTACTGCTTTTGGTATAAAAACATGAAGTAATCTTTTTCTACTACGTAGGACAGAGCTTTTGAGAATTGCTCTCTCTGGCTTTTTTTCTGTTCTTGGTGCTGACTGATTGTGGTTTGTGTAGCACGGATCTGCTTTAGTAGTATGTGTTTCAGAGCTTCCTAGTCCTTCCTGGGCCATAGTTTCAACTTTGAAGAGCCTGTTGAGTAACCTTGTGCATATAGCCTGTGCTATGTGTTAATGCAGAAACAACACTCTTCCAAACAGAGGAATTGCAGTGGAAGTGTGTAGCAAGCTGTAAGGAAAAGACAGGTATTATTTGAAACATAGACAGAAAAGTAAAGATGTTCCAGTAAGGCATAGTAGGTAGTGTCATAGGCTCTAAGCACAGAATTTCTGGAGATTTCCAACAAAAGGTAATGCTAAAAAAACTATGAAGAGCTCTCCTGAAGCTTCTGAATGTCCATACACTCTCAGTGCAATGCTGCTGTAGCAATGTTAAATTGCTACAGACTCAGTTCAGAATAAAGTCTAGTGGAACAAATTCTGACTTCTGTGATAGTCTCCTCAGATCTTTTTATTAAACTGAAGGGACTAAAGGGTGTGTATTAGTTTTGGAAGTCAGGATTTGAACTAAAACTGCTGATGGGTTGTATAACAGCTGCTGGATTATCTCTAAATTGCAACTTGTGTATTCACAGGACAGGTACAAGCCTATTGTTAATGACAGAAACAGATGGTCAAGTCTTACAGATCTTCTAGGCTTCTGATGTAATTGTCCCACAAAAAGTGGAAGCAGTCATGTTTTCTGTTAAGTGCTTAATACAGCATATGACTGTATCAGCCATGTCAGAAGACACAAATATAAAGAACTCTGATCAGTAATAAGTTGAAAAGATTTGGGCCACTTACTGGTGTGTATGCGAGCCACAAGGGAATGTGGAACAATGTAAGTCCCTAAAGTATGTCAAAAGTTACTGGAATCCTCTCCAGGCTAAGAAAGTCACCAAATTCTATCTCATCTGCTCCTGTGATAGTTCACACACAAATAAGAAGTTTCTTTGATGTGGTGTTCTCACCTAATAATATAATAATTTCCTAGCAATAAATGCAAGTCAGACCTATCTGTGATGACATGCGCCAGGGTATGTGATGGATAAGGAAAAGGAGGATGTGAAGCAAGAAGCAGTCACACCATTATAGATTTTCAATCTTTATAGATATTCAGACTTGACTCTTACCCCATATGCAACTGGGCATATTCTTCACATTGAGTAGTGAGTCATCTGAAAAAAATCACGTGGAGAGATTGAAATCCTGCTAGCTGAGATTGTCTGGCTCTCTATGAATGAGGAAGCCACTGAGCACAATGCACTGGAAAGTAATGTCATCTGGTTATGCTTGGTCTTTACTGATGCATTGGCTGATGTGTGCCTTAGAAACAATGAAAAGTATTAAAAGTATTGTGTGTGGAAGGACAACCGTATGGCTGCAGAGAAGGAAGTGTGTTCAGACACCTTATTGATACTATGTCTGCCTGAGATCGTCAATGGAAGAAGCAGTATAGAAAATTGTTAAGTCAAAGGAATCGCTAGTAAGACAGATGCAACGAATTGTGGCTCAGAAATTATTTGTACTAGTTTATTGTGGCTTGCATCTATTTGTGAGGCCATGGCATATTTTAGTATGCGGCGTTACCCGAGTGTGGCAAAGCTAGCTACAGCCAAATGACATAACTGTATGACAGGTGAATGCTTTTAACGTGTATCCTTATGAATTTGTGAAACAGTCAAGTGATTGAAGAGTCTACATATCCAAATGTCCTCAACTGTCGGAATAAGAGCAAGTGACCCTACTGTTTATTTTAACAGCAGTTAATTGTAATGTTAACATTTTTTATGAATCTAACAACACTAAAGGAAAAGTTTGACACTTGATCATTTTTCAGCATCTTCCTGTACACCTGTTTTCAGGCTGCCCCTAAAATTATTACTCTTTACTGTGTGCAACTGCTATAGAACATGAAATTCTTTGTCTGTAGAAAATTGTTGCTTCCAAACTCAAAATGTGACTTGAGTGTATTTTTTGAAAATCAGTCATTGCCTATCTAGACTCTCCTATCATTTATATAGTCATTACAGTAGTCTATCAAGATCAGTTACACCAAGCTCATTCTTTCCTCAGGTTACGTTTTCTTAAAACTACAAACATTAGTCATAGGGGCAAGTGTAGGGGAAAGTGTAGCAAGATGCCATGGAGCTACTTTCCTCTCTTCCCTCTAGCCCTAAAGGTGGTTTCTGTCGGGTGATGCTCTACTTCATTCGCAGTAGTGGAGAGGAAAATACAGACACTTGTTTCTGACCTGAGGATTGCATGCTTTGCTCTCCTGTTAATTGTTGCTTCTGCAGCGCCTCTCACTGATGTTTGTTTTTAACAAGTTCAGTACCTCTCCTGACTGGAAACTGGCCCAGATGAGAGGGTTGGCTCATGTATTAAAACAGCTCTTTTTCTTGGAGGGAAGAAAAAAAAAAAGTCTTACTGTGCTAAAACATGTTTAAAAATGCTGCGGCATAGCAAACCCTTCCCAGGTTTTCTATGCCTGACCTTGACAATCCTAACACTTGAGCCCTTTCTGTCTTGCCTGTAGCAATGTGAAAATGTTTATTGTGCCTTGGAAGAATACCACATTCATTACTGTCCCTCCCACCCCCATCCACCCTCCCCCTTCTTGGGGGGAGTGGGGTGAAAGAGTTTAATGAAAATTGTATTTCTATTAGCAGAATGAGAAATTATCAGACTTAATTGGGAAAAAGAAGAAAAGGCACTTAATTTAGAAGGAAATGGTTACATAAATATTTTAATTAATAACTGATTTGAAAGAACAGAAATAATCGTAATTAGAAAAACTGAAGTAATTTAACCATTTTTTAAATTATTCATCTGTAAACTGTTTTCTAATTAAAACTCAATTTTCTTTTTCATTCTCCTTTAATTTTTCATGTAATAGAAAATCATTTTATTTGATGACCATAAATTTCTTAAAATGTAAAGAAAATTGTAACCAAAAAGTTGAGACTGGGGCAGAAAAAGCAATGGTGAAGGCCGTTTCTTCCACCACAAAACATGCTTTCAAGTAAATATTTGTTTGTGGGGGAGGGTTGGGGAGAATGAAACTTGCCTCACTAGACATAACAGCGTGAAAATACATCAGTAGTCATTGGTTCCTTTTGCCAATATGTTACGGTAAGACTAATGTGTGTGTAGTTATACAAGTAAGGCATTCCAGTATGGTATGGTGAAAAGTACTTTGTGGTAAGCAAAACATTTTCTGTTAATAAAAACCATAGTTTCCTTCTGGTGCAGATAATTGTACTGGGGTCTTTCTTAAGTGAGAAGCCTGCACTATCATATAACACCTTCTCAGACCCTTAACCTCCACAGCTAAACTTGTATGCCTGGCTGCATTGTTACTTTTTATTTTTTTTTAAAACATTTTCTATAACTTTTACTTATTTATTGATTTTTGTTCCAGTGATAAACTATACAAGTTTCCCAGTACACAGTTTGCTAGCAGCGCTGTATTCTTGTTCATAGCAGATAGCACTGAAATCGTTCAAATTGTTGGCGCTATAGTTAATTTGAGAGTAACCCAAACAGATCATTTACTTCCATTTTGGTAACAGGATTGTGTTCTCAACTCGTCTTACTACCTTGATTCTTTCTAGTGATAAGGTTACATGTGGAAGAAGGTCTTTCAATGGTTTTGATGAAAACTTCCTAATGCATAATCGTTGAAGTCTGATATCTTTGGTCACTTAGGTTTCTAACTAAAATTCTATCTCTCTGCACTGTTAGGTAAATTTTTGGTAACTTCAGAAGAATGACAAGATTCTAAATGCTATTCCACTTCAAAAATAAACCCCAAAACATCGCTGAACTGTAATAACGTGAGGTAGAAATGGGAAGAGATTTGGTGTATCCAGATAGCGATACAACTTTTTTCTGCTGTAACAGATTAGTTTATGCCATCAGTTACTTGCAAGACTGATTGTTGCTTTCAGATATTGTGAGCTGATTAGCTTGAAGTTGTTAAATAGCGAGTCTTGTTCTGGAAGTTTGCTGCAGACACTGTGACTGGAGCTGATACTCCTGACACAATGTACTTGTTTCAGACAGCATGTGGTTCTAGCACTGTTTTGCAGTGGACTGGGGCATCTGCAGTCTGCGTTTGCACCAAGAATGATCATCGTTTTAGCCAGACACTTAATCGTGTAATGAGGTTATCTACTAATATTGAAGACTATATTATGTTCCTTTGCTGTAACTGAATGCTTAAAGAAGTAAATATTTGTTTTCCTCTGCAGTAACAACAGGAAGAAAAGCAATGACCATTGTGCTTTCTTTTTTGTTCTTTGCAAAGCCATTCACATTCCAGTAAGTATTTATGGTTTTAAATGGGGGTTTATATATTTTATAAAAAATTACCTTCTTGATCATGGAAATATAACAACTGTAATTAATCATGTTCAGGCTTTAATGCTTTTCATTTCATGTCTTCTACAAATGTTGGCCATCTGCTGTAAATATTGACTGGCTTGTTGATGCTAATCATGCTATAGAGAAAATAGTTTCCATTTTTATAAAGGTCTGGAAGACAAGCTATTCCATATGTTGGCAGTTTTTGGTTGTTTTTGAAGAAAAATCTTACTTAATATCTAGTCCTTATGATACTTAATAAATTGTTTGGGTACCTTCTCTGTGGAGGAAGATTTGGCTAAAGGAAGGCATTTTCTCCGTTACAGTATTGTTTCCCCTTTTATGAGCTCAGGTTGAGTTCTTAGCTAGCCCTTTTAAATAACTGCAAGCTTCTATTGTCTTGATACATTAAATTGCAAGATTTTTGAGCTTGGGTTTCTTCCCTTTTTTTAATTTCAAAGAGAGCTTACATTGAAAAATGCAGCTAAGTTGCTATGTCGATCCTAATTGCTTCCAGTTTGAAACAAATTAGTATTCATTTTTATTGCTATGTATAAATTTATTTGAGATTTAACAACAAAGCTTATACCCAAATGGCATTTACTCCAGCTAAAAATCTTGAGGCTTAAAACAACAGAGAGCTGAAACAAAAATGTGCTTACACGGGAAGTATGGATATAAGGCATGGAGTGAGAACACATTTTGGACCTGTAGTAGAGTATAGCTCTCATAACTGTACTAAAATTTCTCAGGACCATTTTATTCATGTGAGAAAGAACGGCTACCCTTTAGTTATCCTTTTAACTATAAATGTACTTTAATAAGCTCTCCAGCCAAGATGGGAAAAGGAAGGATGGAAGGGTAATAATAGAGATTCAAACAAATTCTTTCTCAGAGTCTGCTAATTTGGGGGGGAGGGCGGTAGTCCTTAAAATCTTCTCTCCTTAATGTAGGGGCTTAATTTTTATTTAATTCACAAATATTGCTATGTAATTGCTACAGATAAAGTGCTAATGGTAACTTCTTCCCCCCTCCTTTCCTCCCCCTTTAGGTACGTGTGGTCAGGCTTACTGGTTGTCCTTGGTATATTTCTTAATGTTTACAGTAAGAATATGGATAAAATCAAACTGCCTTCACTGCATGGTCTTTGGAAAAAAAGTGTGGAAGAAAGAAAAACAAGGACGTTGTCACAGACTGTATAGACAGTGGTTTATGTCTTGTCAAGACTATGACCTTTATTTTATTAGAACAGTCTTCAACTGATTCACTTTCCAAAGGGAACATTATTAAAACCAAAGGAGCTGAAGGCATATTGTCTGCTTGCAGATTGCTCGAAATGCACATTTTTGTGAGCCCTTTCTTGAGAGCACTTGAGTTTATCGTAAAAGGTGTTGTAGGCCATTGTCAGATGGCATTATCAGGCAATGAAGGACAGCAGCTCCTGGCAGACTGCTGAGAAGCTGCACTCCAAGTGGGACACAGTAGAAGACTAATTTGGGCATTTTAATAATATTGGCCATGTGGCTGATCTGAGATTAGTGGTTCTTTGTCTTTGTTAATTGTCTAGGTGGGGTAATTTAAATGTAATACCGTATTAACATTTAATGGAACCTAATCAGCAACTGGTTGACCAAATTGTGATTTTAAAGGTGGAAGGTTTAGAATATGATATGTTGTCACTCTTTTTCATTTTAAATAAAAATGTTGGGGTTTTCTTAAGTTATTGATTAGATCATCACAGAACTTTGTATTTATTGTAATAATTGAAAATTTTACTGAAATCTCACAGTGTTATTCTTTTGGATTATTGCTTGCAAGTAACAAGAATGAGATTGAGTTTGTGCAGTCAACACCCATGCTTTTACGGGGGGGAGTGGGCTTTTAGGCCTGAACAGAGTGAGAACACAGAGTGAAAAAGTCATGATTGAAACATTGGTGTGAGAACCTATTATTTGCTTATTCTGCGGTGAAATACAAAATATTTAGTGGCCTGTGGCCCTCCATATTGTAGTGGTGTAAAGAGACAGGGAAGTCCTCTATATTAGTATCACCAAATCAAAGCTCTTCATTTTCAATATTGGAGTAAAGAATAACAGCATCTGTTCCTGTATTTGGAATGTGTATTGTGTCAGTCTTTGTGTGGTTCTGTGATGAATTTAAGAGGATTAGGGTACAGATTACAATTTTCTTTATTTAATGACAGAAGACAATGTACTGCCAGTCTGTCTTTTTCATCATGAATTTAGGAAGACTAAGTCCATTTATCTCTCTTGCTTTCATATTCAACTCGCTATTGAATCACTTGCTGTCTCTTTCGTTTTATATATTTAACAATAGCACTTTAAAAGTACCGATCACCGTACAGTTCGTTGTTCTCATGTGGCCGTGTTTTTTTTGTTGTTGTTGCGTCCCTTAGATGCATCTTAGTGTGTGTTCTTTCAACCTAGACAAAAGTAAACTGGATGATAGAATTGTCTAGTCAGGAATAGCGTACAAAGAATGGAAATATCTCACAGGACTGCCTTCTGCTAAAAATACTAGATTATGAAAGTATTTAAAATGTGCAAAATGGCTTTCAGACATTTAGGAAGAACTGCTGTTCCAAGAAGCTTGTAATCAAAGCACAGACACAAAACGTGCCTTAAATTTGCTTATTGAGTTGGTAACTAGCATATGCCATATTAAGTATGTTATAGAACAGAACGTGGAATGACATAGCCATCTTAGCACAATGGGACAAATAGGTGCCATGGAGAGCTGCACTAGCAATTGCACCGTTTCCAGCGTTCAAGGTACTCTGGTGTGTCAGCAAAGCCTTTCAACCCATATGCACCCAGTGTTGCCAAGTTATGAGATTTATTGCAGGAGACAATTTTCTTTTATAAATTCCCAGCTGCTGCATGATTGATTGTGTCCTGAATAAGGTAGAGAGGTGTGAATTTGATGAACAGATACACGTTGAAAGAGAAGGATGGCCTGTTGTGGCTATCCATTTTCATGTCGCAGCCAAAGTTTTATGATGAGATAGGAAAAAGGGTTACAATTTCAAATTTGATGCAAGAGTGCATTTGACCAAGTGAAGGGGATTGATACAAATTTCTTTCCCTGTAATATTTATCAACTCTTATATTCCCTTGCATTCTTTTCACTAAATGAGTTGCTCTTTCCAGTGAGGTTAAGTTACCTATCAAGCTTAAAAGAGAGACAGTTTTTGAACCATTGAAAAGAAAGTAACTATGGAACATTTACTGCTCAGTTCACTGGCTTGGTGGAGCTTGGTAATTGGCATTTGAGCATCATTTTGACAGTTTTTCAGTCTCAGTTTTGCCATCTGTAAACTCTGTTACTAAACATTACTGAACTTCAGGAAAGCAAATTATGTGAAAGCTACCATGCATACAGAAGGTCATAGTAAATATAATTCATTGGTATCTCATTTATATAAATAAATGAGAAGTCAGTCCCAAAGGTTCTGAGTAGAACTCAAATCTAGTGTGTAGGTTTCCAAACTGTTTGTATAATCCAGATTTGTCTCTGTTTTCTCTCTTTGGAGAGCACAGTGTTCACGATAATTTACCTTTTAATTTATTCGCTATTGTATACAAAACTGAGTTAATGAGCACGTTAGGGGAAGTATTGATTTATTTTGCAATTTTCTTAACTATAGAAATGTCAGCTTTGTTTTAAAGGTGTACTTTTGAAAATTTCTTTTATAGAAAAATTAATATTGTAGGTTTAGTGTCAATAGCACACATTTAAGAGTCAGATTTTTATTTTCATAGGTATGAGCCTAGGACTTGGGAATCAACAATATGTAAGCGCGTTAAGAAAAATGGGCACACAGAGAGTGTAGTTTGTAGTTTGCCACCTGTCATGGTCAGCAGTTTCATGCTTTCATTGAGATGTTAAGAAAGCCTTCATTTCAGTGAATTGCTGTTTGTGGGGTTTCTTTTGTAATAAGCTTTATAGCACATGCAAGTTAAGAGAACTGTACAAACCTCCAAGTGTTCTTATTACAAAATTTTGGTTTAGGATCTTCTGTACTGTGTATATGTATGTTGGGTTTGTGTTGTCTGTGAAATATGAATAAGGGCTTGTCCACAAAGTAACTGTAAATTCTTTATTTTTCGTGTAAGAGCACTTATACTGGGGTGTTGGTTAACCCTTCCTAATGTTGATATGTAGGCTGATTATAACTACTTTTGCATTTTATACACATTGGCTTCTGGACTGTTTACATTAGGCATTATGAAACTACAGAAGAAAACATTCATTCTGTCACCAGAAAATTTATTACCTAAATATAATGTGAATTAGTCACATTCTTATGCTACACAACTTTCTACAGAAAAACTGTGACATAAGAATTAGCTGTAATGGGATTGAGCTTCACACTAAAATTGAAGGCTGCCCCAGGTCTCCATTAATGTCAGCGACCTACCTCTGTGACACCCTCTGCCTTTGCCTCCTTTGGAGGACTGAGGGAGCTCTGTTCTCCTAAATTAGTAAACATTTGCAGTTGCTTTCACATTACATTTTTTGCATTTATTTGGCGCGCTTGAATACCGAGGTAATTGACTGTGCAGTGGATTTCTTCAGTATTTCATCATCAAACTGCTAATTATTCAGAGCCCTATATGTGGATACAAGTATGGAAGAACTAATGCTCCGAACCCTGCCCCCCCAAACCTAGTGTTTCCTGCTACTGCATTAAACTGTTCTTCTTAATCTTGTTTTCCCACTCCTGTGCTTTGAATTTACCAGAATTTTAAGCTAAAACTTAGGCATATGTCACTCCAACTTGTCATCCAACTTCCTTACTTGTCTTTGTTACTTTTGGAAGCTAACTCCCTTTATTACATGCCCTGTTGCTGCACTGTGGATTGCTTCAAGGTTCTACTCCTGCATTTAAGGGCTCACATCATATTATTAGAGATTGGTCACAGTCCATATTTTCTACTTCATATCATTTATGACTGTCTGGATGATTCTTCTAAATCCGTTTTTCTCCATGAAAAAACCTTTCCTGTAATACTTTTTGTTATTTTTGGAAAGGTCTTGATGAGTACATGTATGAGTTAACTCCTTGACCTCATTCCATCTTCCAAGAAAATCTCTCTTCTCCCTTGCTTACCTCTGAGAACTAAAGGAAGAGGAAATAAATTATTGCAAGTGCTCTTTTTTTCTTTAATAAGTGCCTTCCTTACTAACCTGGTTTGTCTTAATTGTTTCTTTTCCTTCTGCCTCCCATGCTCCCAGGCAAAACAAGCCCTTCTCTTATGTGTGACCACTGCATGTCCAGTCACAGAAACTTTTTGAGTTGTTTACTGCTCTGGAAAGACATACAGAATTGCATGTATACTCTGGAGGGCAGGAAATAATAAGTAAACTTCACAAGTTAAGGAAGTAATTAAATGGATTAATACTTTTTTCTTCTAGAGGGATTTTATATATGGTTTAGGTAATAGCTCAGAATTTGTTAGTGGAAGGGGTTTTTTCTTTTACATTTTACCAGTTTAAAAATCTTTATATCAATTTTAATATTTAATATAAAACTCCTGATTATTCAGGCAGTTTATAGACATTAATTTTAGTCTTTGCCTATGAGGCAGAAAAATCCTATCTCCATTTCACTGATGAAGCAGAGATGGTAACTTGCCCAAAGTTGCCTTAGTAAGTCTGTGGTGAGCAGGGAATAGATGTTAATACCCTCAGTTATTGGATGCCCCAAGTCCAGCAGAGCCCTTCTGTACCTGAAATAAAGCACTACCATGATAAACTCAGTTTTCTTTTACCCTGTACTAGAGATTTTAAATTGTGTCCATTCTGTGTTCTATACTACAATAATTTAAAATGAAATTAGAGCAGCCGTAGAATAGGCATCCTGCATTTTGTCTGAAGCTTCTTTGCATTGTGTGCATTGTTATTGTCATGTTGATTTGTTCTGTTTTCTGTGAGCACTACCGTGGAAACAAGGCAGAGAGAGTAACAGTTGTATGAGAAGCATAATAGCCTTCACTTTCAGGTGACTGGTCTGAATTTAGTCCATCTTGCTGCTGGTCAAAAGTTGCTGCCATTGGAAAACTGTGAGGAATTGTCATAATGTGAGGAACGAAGCATAATGATGTCATGCTGGATATGTATCTTTTTGCCATTCACTTGTGGAGAAGCAAAGACAGTAACGCAATAAAGAACATTCATGCACAAATACTCAGAATATAACGCTGACTTACCGCTTCTTTCCTATACCTGGATCAATTTCTGCTGGTTTCACTGTTTTTCTTGAGGTGTAATAGTAATGTATTGCTTCTCTACACTTTTGGATATTTAACTATTTTTTCTCTTCATTAGATTTTTCAGTTTTATGCTTCCTCTTTTTATTTTTTATTTTTTAATTTTTATTTTGAGTATAAAGTTTTACCTTGTAATTTTCATTACATCTGTAATACTGTCGCCAGTTCTGGGCTCCCCTGGGCAAGACAGGGATGGGGCTACAGGAGAGAGTCCAGCAAAGGGACACTAAGATGATGAAGGGACTAGAGCATCTCTCCTATGAAGAAAGGCTGAGAGAGACAGGGCTGTTCAGCCCAGAGAAGAGAAGGCTCAGGGGAATCTTGTCAGTGTGTACAAATACCTGAAGCGAGGGTTCGAAAAGGATGGAGCCAGGCTCTTTTCAGCGATGCCCAGGGACAGGACCAGAGGCAATGGGCACAAACTGAAACACAGGACGTTCCTTCTGAACGTCAGGAAACATTTTTTCACTGTGAGGGTGACTGAGAACTGGCACAGGTTGCCCAAAGAGGTGCTGGAGTCTCTATCCCTGGAGATTCTCAAAACCCATCTGGACCCAGTCCCGGGCAACGGCCTGTAGGTGTCCCTGCTTGAGCTGGTGCATTGGACCAGATGACCTCCAGAGGGCCCTGACGACCTCAGTCATTCTGTGATCGTAAATCTTGTGATCTTTGTCCAGATCCAACACTTCCATTTTGTTCGCCTGTTTTCAAAGTGTTAATAAATACATTTAAAATTATTATCTCTGGGTTGGCTGTGGTAACTTCGTTGACAGTGAAGAAATCATGCTGACAATGCCCGATAGTGTGATTCTAGGTGAACAGTGAGTAGCTTCAGAGCACAAGCCCAGAGAGAGAGGCCTTCATTTGGTAACCGCTGCTCAATGCAGAATAAGAGTATGTGAATCTCTTAGAGCAAATGCAAGAAACTGGTAGATGAAATTGATGCTGTCAACACAGAACAATTCAAATGTACGCATTAAGGAGTACAAAGTTGCTTTTGATTTTCTGCATTTAGCTCTTACAATGCTATTGGGTGCTAGTACAGCATCAGATACTTCAGGTGGCTGTTAAAAGTGTTGTTACACCTCTTGCTGCCTGTTAGTTGTCAGCATTTTGCATGAATGTTGTCAGCTGTGGTAGATGCCATCCTACTTGCTCAAAACCCAGATATAAATACAGGTCTGTTGTATCAGGCATCTAGGCAAGCATATCTATGCAAAAAACGTCTGTTATATAGCAGTCCTGGTTCCATATAAAACTGAAGCAACATTGCTGTGTCAGGTTGAATATTTGAACCCCAACAGCACTGGAACACACGTGCACAATAAATGTAGCTCTTAACCATTGTGAAATCTCTTTGTCACATGGTAATCTGCTGTTTTACCTGTAACTGCAGCAATAAAGGGAAAACTGATCAAATAAATATCCCCGTGGTTTTTGTTGGTATGGTGCATCTGAATATAGGGTGTTATACGTTTGGCTTCTGCTGCAAATTGTCTCCTGGAATAGATGGTGACAACGTGTTCTGGGTGAAATACCCAGTCAGGCATGGGAGAGGCCTGCAAGACAGCAGGCTTTGGATATGCGCTAAGTCTGGTTGATTCTATGCTGCCAGCATGACTGCTTTGTTTCTGTTAAGACAGCAAGTCTGTATGTCCTCAGCTTACTGAATTTTCTAGGTAGCACTGGCAGTAAATTGGGTTTACCAAGCCAGATAGTACACAAGGTTTAAGAAGAGTCCTTGTGTTTACTTCCTGTGAGTCTATGTCTCGAGGAAATGTAGACATCCCAGAAGTCTTTAGCATCCATAAGAAAATGGAAGGTGGTATCTTAGATCATGATGGATTAGACTGAGCTCTCCATGTTCTCGCAAGGAAAGAGAAACACAGAGAAAAAGATGAGAAGGGTTATAGTTTCAGTTATAGTCTGTGAAGCAATTGGTGAGTAGTTCGGTAGGCCCCAAATCCCAAAATCATCTTTGAGAATTTAGACACATTCTTAGGATCCATTTACTGGTACCATCTGTAGAGGTACAAATATTTCATGACAAGCTACAGTTCCTTTTTCTTCACTTTTGCCTCATTCTAAGTTCCTGAACTCCTTTCTATTTCCACAGCACTAGAGTAACTGTTGGCACTCAGTGCTAACAAAAATATGGATATAAGAACATTTCTGATGACAATAATCTTTTTCACCCAGTTGTTCACAACTGGGGAACAGGAATGACGCAGCAGTGGCATCTCTGTGATGAAGGACGGTGAAAGTTCAGCAGACCGGTCTCGCATATAACGTGATATTGTGGGCTGCATACTACAGAGGTGCTTCCTTACTGTATGCTTCCCTGTGGCTTCCAAAAGTGCAGGCCCTTGTGGTAGTTCCAGTACATGAGAACTATTGCAGTGTTTTGCAAGACGACGCATTATGGGTAAAGAGCCCTTAGCAGAAAAAATTAAGGGCACTACAGGCTATGCTTAGGAAGTGGATTATGTTGTAGGCTATCTATAGAAAGTAGAGGCACTCATATTTGCAAACAGGTGAGTGATTCAAACCCATCTCAGCCTTAATTTGAACGACCAGGTCCAGCTAAATAGTTGTCCCTCATGAATGAAACAGTGATAGCAATAGTAATTGGCAGTGCCCCATCTCGACTTTAACAATGACCTCTGGTTTAAAAGTTAAAAGTACCCCTTCAGAAGAGAATTGAGGGGGAGACGTGGCTCTGACTGCTGTAGCTGAAGAGCGAAAAGCCACATTATCCAATGAGGAACACTGCTGTTTAAAGATAGAAATGGCTTCTCTGCTCACTGTGTCTTTAAATGTAGCCTGCTATATTAATACTGTCATGTCTAATCCAGTAAATCTGCTTATGCTTACAAACAGGTAAAGGTATACCTATTTATTTTGAACTTGATGGGTGTTTCAGTTTGAGATAGACATTGCAGCCACAGGATTTGGACAATCATGGACATGTCCACAAAGAGGATTTGGGGCCCCTGAAAGGCTTTAATGCATAAAACAGAGTTCATATAGGCTTCAGGCAGCGACTAAGCAGAATTTAAGCTCTTTAGGCTTTAACATGCCTTTAATCTTTTGTTGCTCTAGCCTAAAGTTAGGATTATTTATTTTGTGTACTATCCAAATTTTGGTACTGGAAAATCATTTTAGTGAGAAATACGCTAAAAATTGCCCTTAATAAGCAGTTCAAGTTAACAGCTGGTAGTATTCTATCCCTAGTTTACACCATCCTGTGCAGTGCAGCTAATATTAAAATCTGGATGCCTCTTCAAATGAAGACTGTATTCTTGCTGTTAGGTAATATCACCATCCTCTATTTTAACAAAATGAAACAAATTGTCTGTAACTTCATAGGTAAGAACTGATTTAAAAGCTAATCCTTACTATGAGTCACACCTGATTTCCCTGGACTCCTTATCCTTAATAAATGAGTCATGCGTGGCTGGACAAGCTTGGTTTGCAAACTCCATCGTTCCTGGGATTAAAGCAGCCTGAGATTAAGCAATCGTGCTTGCATGCTTGCCAGGGATGAGGCCAGTTATTGCCTAAAGCTTTTGGATCTTCAGGCACATAGGTAAAGGCATCTTAGACTTGGTGAATGTTGCATTGCAAGAGAGCTTCAATATAGCCTATTCTTTCTCAGATAAGAGCTTATCTTTTTCCAACAAGTTGAAGCATAGGCTGTGTACAAATGATGTATGTTTGGTGTTTAAATAGAAATGTCACTAGTTGGGAGAGTGATCTTTTTTCTAACTAAGAGCTAAATTTGTATGGAGAATGGCTGTAGCTGTGTATCAGAAAGGTGCAATGTGGTATCTTTTACCAGATTGTGTTTCTGCACTGTGCACTGTTGTAGGATGAGGAAAGAACATCAATAAAGGAACAAAATTAAAATCAAGATGCATTGGACAGCAATAGCATTAGTTCTTGTCTATCCAATTTTTCTATTACATAATGTTGGATGCAGCAGATACAAAGCAGGTTTCGGTGATCAGACTAAGAATCGGGGCAGGGATTTTTCAAAGCAATTGAAGACAATCGAAATCTTGTTGAGCCTCAACTGCTTTACTGTTCTGAAAATACCAAATTCAGTCACCACAGAAGAGCACTAGACTGCCCCTTTCTGAGCAAAGCATCCCTTGCTGTCTGTGGAGATCCACTGTGAAGAAAGAGTCTTCTAAAATGAATACCTTGATTGAGGGGAAAGGCATTCTTTTTAGGTATGCTGAGACTTCATGGTCAGAAATAGGATGGCCCCTGCCAAGTTGTCTTCGTTGCAGGAACTTCAAAGTTGAGAATAGCTGTGCCAAACTGAAAATGAGTGAACCACATTTGGGAGATATGGAGGTGGCTGAAGGGAGCTGTATATGATTTGGCATGTGATTTCTTCAATCTGCTAGATTTCTTCTGCCAGAGATATGACTGTTGGATCAGTTTAACTCTTTGTGTCTGGAGAAGGGCAACAAAGCTGGTGAAGGGTCTGGAGAACAAGTCTTACAAGGAGCGGCTGAGGGAACTGGGGTTGTTTAGCCTGGAGAAGAGAAGGCTGAGGGGAGACCTTATCGCTCTCTACAACTACCTGAAAGGAGGCTGTAGAGAGGTGAGTGTTGGTCCCTTCTCCCAAGGTACTAGCAATAGAATGAGAGGAAATGGCTTCAGGCTGCATCAGGGGAGGTTTAGATTGGATATTAGGAAAAATGTCTTTACTGAAAGAGTGGTCAGGCATTGGAACAGGCTGCCCAGAGAGGTGGTGGAGTCACCATCCCTGGAGATGTTCAAAAAACATGTAGACGTAGCACTTCATGTCATGGTTTAGGAGGCATGGGGGTGTTGGATTAATGGTTGGACCTGATGATCCTAGAGGTCTTTTCCAACCTTAATAATTCTCTGATTCTATGATTCTCTTTCTCTTAATGACTTACAGTGTTAAAATGTGCATTTTTGAAAGTGTGGATACTTGTGTTTTGTACAGTTTGATGGATTCAGGTTGATTTTTTTCTTTGTATTTTTCCTAATTAATATTCTGTGTCATAGGGGATTCTTCGTAAGTAATTTTCAATATTGACCTTTTATCTTCTCTGTTTAGTTTATTTACTGAGACTCACAGTAAAAGCTGTCTGCAGCTCTTCTTCACTGTGCTCTTTTCTATTATTGTAATTCAACAGAATTAGCAACCTGTGTTACTTTCTCAGCCTTATATAGTAAAAAATGGTACTTGTCTGAAGCTTATCACAACAGCAAACAAGATGGTACATAACACATCATCCTCTCCAAATTGCCACAGCAGGGAGGGCTGGCAGTACATCCATTACCTCTGTTATTTCCTGCAAAAAGCTTAATTTTTTTTGCCTGTGGATGTTGTAGGGTAGCAACAGAAAAAAAGCTGAGGCAGCTACATGAGGATGTGGGCCTTTGGGAGAATATTGTTCCCTTTAGTAAGAGAAGCAACACACACTGGATTGTTTATGGGTTTTTTTCTGTATTTGCTCCTCTGCCCTCACCCTTTTCCCTTTCCATTCCTGTAGTCTAACTGGAGAATACCAATTAAAGATCTCCCATCCTAGTTACTAGTGTTATACTATGCAAGTAATTTTTCTATCATTTTGCATTCCTTTCACCATGACAACTGTGACCTTGTTGAGTGTTCATAGGCTTATTCTTTTGTTATCCTTTTGATCCAAGGGTATAGGTTCTATTTCTTTATGCAAAGGAGGTCTTGAGTTACTGAAGAAAATAAGGACCAGTTCTGCCAAAATATGTAAGCATTCTGCTTCTCTAAGTGGATGATAGATGCCTAAGGTTTTGTGTCCGCAAATTTCTGCAGCGTGAGACTCAGAAAGCTGCCACACAGTAAATTCAGTAGAAACTGCCTGTGTGCACACACTTCTCACTGAAAAAAACATAAATTATCTCGTATGTATTGAGCACATAGGTTGTTACTGTAGAATAGCTGACAGCATAAGATCACATTCTTCCCTATTTTGCAGTAACTGTCATGTGTCTGTGATCTGAACTCTGCTACATTTTGCAAGAAGCTGGAGGAGAGAGATGCAGCCATACTTCCTTGAATACATGTGTAACCTCATAACCTCAGAACTCTCTTTACAAGAAAAGATGGAGAAAAAATCATAGCAAAGTCCCACTGCTTGTAGAGTCCATTAATATCCAACTATCAAAACACCAGTACCAGCAGCCTGTGATTTGCACACTGATGCAGGGGTGAACATACCCTCTTTCTGCTAAACCAGTTAATATTAAGCGAGAATTTATATTTGTTCTATTACCCTACTGCTAAATAAAAACAACACATTTCTCTAACAGGTGTAATTTCATCTCAGTTAACGTGTGAGCTACATCCTGACTCTCTTAACTCTCAATGAATACGTGTAGACAAGTGATGATTTGTTTTGACTGTGTGAAATAACTGACACTTATTACTCTAACTTAATTTAGTCTCTTTGCCTCTGGAATGCTGGTATCCAAAAGCAAACTAGGTGATTTACTTGGATTTGTTACTCAGAAGTCTCTGGCTGACACTACTGGCAGATTGTTTTTTAAACAATGGATTAATAAAGTTCTGTTCAGTCACAACTCCCTGTTTCTCCACAGTTTGCTATAAAAATCTATATTGTTAGTTTGCAAGAAGTGCAATAACTACAAATTCGTACAAAATCTATTGAATGTAGTGCATTGCACAACGACAATAAGGCCTGATGACACACATGAGCAGCATGGACTGCAGATCTATTGTTATTTCACTGCAAGAAGACTGTAACTGCTACTTACATTTCAGAGGAGAACAAAAACCTCAGAATAACAGTCTCACAACTCTAGAATTTCTTGTTGAAACAGAGGAGCTAGTGCTTCTGTTCTGCCAAAAAAGAACATCTTTCCTGAAGGAAAAAATAAAGTATTTGAGACCTTTCCATGTAAATGAAGGACAGGACACTACTATGAGCTCATATGTTTAATATGCATGAAATTAGGGTTTTATGCAGAATAACTAACAACAATTAATAATTTTTAAAGAAACTGTGAATATGAATAGAGATTTGTAGAAATTCTTGAAAAGCAAAACTGTACAGATTACCACAAAAGGAGATCAACCAACTCCTCCCTGGGGCTGAGTTTTAGCAGTTAAGCTCATTCAGACTCAACAGCCAAACTGAAGCAACTAAGTGTACAATATTTGGCTGGGGCTGAGGGCAGATTTAATCCTTAGGGAAAGTGTAGGGAAAATTTTGGTGGTAGGAGAGGCAGAGGTTACACCAGAAAAAACAAAATCCAAGAAGAATAGTTTGCACTAAATGGAAAACACTGCTTGATCTCAGACAAGAAGTTACATTTTTAGTTAATGATGTAGTTAAAAAGCAAAAGGAAACAAAGAACTAGATTGACAGAAGTGCTGGAACAGGAGACTTTTATCCAGTGGTCTAGTTACCAGACCAGTCGTCTTGGCTGCTGGAGTCTTTTTCAGTCCCTTTTTCTTGAGAATCCTATAATGTTGCCAGAGGTTATACTAATTTATAGAGCGGTTTCAGATATGAGAATAGAAAGATGGAAGGGCACTATCCCACCATGTTGTACAATGTCATTTACTTGGGCATTTTTTAGCTAGTAAAGAAGTGCAATAATAGAATTAGGTCTTCTATATGGGTTTTCTCTAAAAGGTGCATTGTATCTTACCAGTTTTACAGGATGAGATTGAATCAGCACATTTACAAATGATTCAGTTCCATTTTACTCTTTATATTTCCTTAGCATTGTAGCTGGAGCACCAATACCTGAGGATCTGCTCCTTACACTTCTGTTACTCCTCCAAAGTAAGGCTGGGATGGTAATTTAGCAGGAGGTCAAGAGTGCATTCTCAATGTGGAGGAATATTGGGTCCTGTTTAACCCATCCTTTAGAGATCTGGACACTCTGAAAGTCCTCTAAAACAGCAAGTAAAGGGGTAAAAAACAAACAAAAAAAAGCCAAAATGCTACCTTGTTTTTCTTTGCTCTTGCTCTAGACTTTTTTGGAGTAGAGGAGTGCATGGATGTGGGGGTTCTTACTTCTTAATGGTGTCTTCGTTATGAATATTGAGTGCTAGTACTTTATTTGAGTTTCTTAACTGGCATTTATGTAACAGATCTTTAAGAGTTTATCCTAAGGAAAGTCTTTTACTAAATTAAAATTAAGTTCAGATTTTGGTAATGTAATGCACAGAACATAAATTTTATGGGGAAGTTGCAACTATCCCCAGCCAGAACAGTACAGTTTGCCACTGTACCCTTCCCCCCACCCCCAGATCTCCCACACCTTTTCTGTGCCTTACACCAGGCATGCAAAGGATAAAACTTCAGAGGAAAATGTATAGCATTGTTTTAAAAGTGCTTAATTTGAGGAGCTAAAATGCCTCTCTGTCACTGAATAGTTATAGCTTTGTGTCTCTACAGAGCTGAGGTGAGGCTGAGAGCTTTAGTTACGTTCTCTGCTTTGTTCTCTGTTGCCTCGTAAGTATAAGCTTAACTGAATTTTCTGAATTTACAGTACTTGATTCAGAGAGAGCATTTGAACAGCCTAGCTATTGCTGTTTGTGGTGGAGTAACACATACCTAGCTCTGCCTCGCTGGTTCCCCAACAGCCTTGCAGTATGAAGTTGTCCTCATCATGGAAAACAAACAGTCTCAACAGGCAGTCAGCCACAGTGAAAAATGACAAAACATTTCTCCATATTTTATAGAAAAAGAAGAGAGGATGGCTGACAGAGGAATGCTGCGCAGGGCGACCCTGTCATGGGTCTGCTGGATCCCAGCCTGCTGCCTTTATACTGTGACTGCTGTATTTCTCTTCCTTCATTTTATAGGCTGCACTTTTGGTCAGTGGCTTTATGCTGCTCTTTTAGGAAATGGTATTGCATGGCTTTATTCCCATCAGCTGACAGAGATGTAAGAATTTCATTAGCTTGATAACTGCTCTCATTCTGGCTGATATAACATGAAAAATGTAGTTTGAAAATACCTTCCAGGGCTGCTGTGGTGGCCCAGATAGGGCTGTGTCAGAGACCCCAATTCATTTCATAGCCTTTCAGTCCTCTGGATGCCACGTTTACTAAGTAGACTCCCACAGGTTTCTCTACAGCAGGCGGAAGGGCAGCTGAGCAAAGAGCTTAGTCAGTACTTCAGCAGTGTTTGGATAGTTGCTGGAGATTCATCAGGAAATGCTTCTGATGTAGTAACTTCCTAAGGCTACCTTAATTAGCACACAGGCTTGCAGCCTTCTCTATGCCAGGATGCTCTCTCACAACAGCAGGATAGAAGCAGGTCCCTTTCCCACCTAGCTACAAAAGGAGCTGTGAGTCTCTTGGGCAACATGACCCCAAAGCAAAGAACTCCCATCGTCATCTGTGACTTATGGATTAAAACGTTCATGTGCTCAACTTTATTTAGGGGAAATAATGTTCAAATCTTGAAAGCCTGAGTATTCACAAAGTAAAACTGATCTGTACATCCCACCCTCCAGACAAAGGATGCGATTATGCCATGTGACTTCTGCATCCATGCAAAATGCCTTGCCTAGCTACCATTGGGCACCCAACTCCTCCTCGATAAACAACAGGCTACAAATTCATTACAAAAATTGGCAAATATTGTTGAATTATAAATATATTTGAGAAAATTGTATTGTGTTGGCTGACAATTCATTAAAAAAGAGGAGCTGAAATTGATCAAATGAATTGTTTGTTACTAATTATTTGCCTAGCTGTGATGTGAGACCTTGAGGGTGGGAATAAATTATCTTAATGAGGGATTAGGTTAAGGCATGTTATAAATTCTTATTTCTAGAGCTAACCCCACCATTAATATATTTGCCTATAAATGTGAATCTTCTTTAATAGCTGCCTGTCTTCTTTGCACTGCATAAAATGTTCCTCCTTTTTAAATCCGTGTTCTGAAAAGCAAGTATGTGACCTCCCAGATTTTATCTTTGTTAGAAACACCGTAGAAATATCTATGAGGAAATAATAGTAACATTGCCTGTAAGTTATATTTCATTATGGAGAAATAAACGTTCACATCCCAAGGACAGATGAAGTACCAGATACCTTTTACTGTGAGCTGAACACATCCCTCCTTGTATAGTGCTTGTGGCCTTAGAGATATGGTTTTCCAAGTGAAATTAAGATGGAGAAATCAGGATAATCTGCCTTAAACAACTTGGAAAGGGGGAAAAGGAACAAGGATGCATATATTGTTTTGCTTGTAATAGAGTCAAGTTGCCTTTTATGATCCAAACACTGTACAAGCTCATGATGGTAACATTTTCCTCAGACAATCCGAGTAGCTGATTTTCCTCCATTAAGTTTATGTAGCCACATTATTATCGTACTTAATTATTAAAACTGCTATTAATAATTCATAGCAAACCTGAGACAGGTAAATCATAGGCCGATTGAGGTAGGGACCATTTCTCTTTACCTATTTGTGCAATGACTCAGAACTCTAGATACTACTGCAATATAATGACCATGCAATAATAAAACATTATGTTTTTCTCTCACTGTCTCTTTCCCATTTTCATTAGTTGTCCTCAAAGTGCTTTTAAAAGAAAGGACATATTATTGTCTGTGTTTCTCAGGCAGGCCAGCACCCACAGTCATTCAGCAAGTCTATGTGGCAATCAGCGCACAGACACACAGCTCCCCGTGACGTACCTCGTGTATCAGTCCTGTGCATGTTCTTTCCCTTAGATATTACTTTCTCAAAAGATCAGCAATGTTGGCTATTTTGTAAGTCAAGGGTGGAGAAGTAGGAGGCCGTATTAGGTGGTCTTGCCTTTCTGTGAACTTGTTTTCTTTCAGAGTTTATTTGATTGAATTTCCTCTGTATTTTTAAGGCACAATATAATGCCTCAGTTTGCCAAGAGCTTTAGAGCTTGACACACCTTCCTTTTGGTTTGTCAAATATACACTCCTGGTTTTTTACTACTTACCTGTCTCCCCCTTTCTGCAGCACTTGGTGTACCATCAGTTAAGCTCTGGGAGCACACAGGAGATGACACGCTATTGATGCAAATTTTCAGAGCTCTTTGGAGGTTCTGTTTGTCTCACTGGAAACAGTTGGGCCCTCTCTGCTTCCAGAAGGACTTGTTTCCAAGCACTGCTACCCCCTTCCTATTGAAATTCAGAACAGTAACAAACTTCCCAGCATTCATTGTCCTATTCAGTATCAATTCAGAGGCAGCACTTGTGTGTTTGTGTTTATGCAGGAAAGATTCATCACATTTTTGGGTCAGCTACCTTGTCAGCTCCACAAACACATACACACACACAGAGGGAAGAAAAAATGAGCTTCATACGCTTCATTCATGTCAGAACCCAACAACTTTAAGAGCACAAATATTCTGCAGTCACTCATGAAAAGAAATTTTTAATAATAAATATCTAACAATTAATGGGCTGGTAGCTGCAGTTGTCTTCAGGGCATAATATCTAATTTCCTTGCAATGTTTCATATCCTTACTTTTCACGCTGCAACAGTCTATCATTAAAACCGAATACAGGTTTCTATCACTTTTATTTATTTTTCAAATCAACTTATAAATCAGTGCCAGGCCTTGTTACAGATGAGTTCCAATAAATTATCGGCTGTGGACAAATTCTGAATGTTAAACATTCTCTGTTTCTCCCTTTTTTTTCCCCACTTACTGTGCTCCTGTGTTGCCCACGGAGCATGGAGTGCATGAGAAGCAGGGGTTTCTGGAGGATTTTTACCCCTTTTAAAGAAGATAAAAACCTGGCTACTTAACTATGTGCTATATAAATAATGTAAAAATGTATTTGTTTTTCAGGAAAAAAAATACCTAGGGAAACAGTTTCATGCAGCCTGCAACAAAATTTATATATCTGGACTTTAGTAAGATAGACATAATCTCTTTTACTTCTAGATGACAGGTAATTCACAGAGCAACTTGTAACCCTGATCTAACTCATATTAATTCTTTTACCAAAATGCTCTGTCGCTGCCCTTTGGAAGAGGTCGTAAGTGCTTTTGTGCGCTAATGCTAACTTTTCCTTAGCTGATCTGTCACTTCTAAATTGGGTTATTGAACTTAGCAGCATATTGCTGATTTTGATATGACTCTATCAGTTAAGTAAATTTTATTTCGAGTTTTACCACTAGGCTGAGATACATCAAATGGCCTAAAGTGACAAAGCCTTGCATAGCTGATGGGAAACTCTGACTACTGTAATTAGTAAAATGACCTTTATAAATATTCTGGGTTGCAATTTTCTACTGCTGGAGTGCAACAGTGAGTGAGTTAGCTGTGCTCCTTAGCCTGGATGAACTCTGCATCGCATGAACATGTATGGAAGTAAAGATGCCCCAAACCCCATTCATTTATACAAAGCCCTCTCCAAAACGTGTTCTCTCCCAGTTTTCCTTTTCTGGGTCTCCTCCATTCTGCTTCTTTTTTTTTTTTTTTAACATTTATGCCTCTCTTCTTTTTCACATCTCTCAGGTTTTCAACACTTTCCCTCTATTGCTAGACAACATGGTTTCCAATCCCCACAGGCAGAAATTAACCACAGACTTGGTTAATTTCACCTCCTTGAATTCAAGTAAAGTCCAACCCATTCCTTGAATCATAAAGGGAACTAAGTGGAAATTGCCCAGTGTTCCTTCTGTTCCTCTCCTTTTTGACTTTTTCTAGCATAAACTCCTATTATTAGACTCGCTGATAATTTATCAAGTGCTATTTCTGGGCATTTTCTGGCATTTACCTTGCTGGATAAATTATGTCATTTGATATATTTTTGAGTGGCAGCCAACATTAATCCTTAGCATAAAATAGGAAACCCTTGAAGAAAGAGAGGAAGGATTTCTACAAAGCGTTGCTAAACTGTGGCTTGGATGAGAGCCAGAAGTGTGGAGTATGCAGCGGTTTTAGATACTTTCATTCGATCTGAATTTTAAAAAAAACCAAACCACCTTGTAACTATATAGTGCTAACTTCTGGCTTCATCTGAATGCAATGAGAAAATCCTTGGTCTATATTTGAGGTCTCTTCTGATTCCTCCCTAATGAATCATTTTTAGTATTTCTATGCATCTCTTCCCAGGTACCTGACATTATTTCAGTAAAGCAATTAGTTTTTTCCCCTAAGTTCTTCCTTTAAATATGTGTCCTTGTAATTGGCCAGATGAAACTGCCTTATTCCTATGTCAAAGTAACTGTGTATGTGATTTGTTGTTTCTCCTTGCTCCTCAGATTACATGTTCTTCAGGGCAAAGACACTCTTGGTTGCATGGTCTGCTCTACATCCACTGTGAGCACCACAGCAAATGCACAAATAAACACAGGTACAGACTTGCGTCACATACACTCCCTCTAATTAAAGATGTAACTCTTTCTACTATACACATGCACCTACTTTGCTCTACTTATCAGTTCACATGAATGACTGACAAGGGGAATTAAAGACATCTTGATCTGCAAAACCTGCAAATCTGGGGACAGAACAAAACCACAAGTTGAACTTTGCTATCCTGCCCTGCCCTACTAAATTTAATTCAGCCCATTTACACTGTTTGTGTGATATGAAAAGCTGCCTAGAACAAGTACTGAGCTGGGAATGTGCAATCCACCTCTTTCCTGGGGAGGCGTATTTTAAACCTGGACAGAGTGAGAAAAAGGAATTGATTATTGCATCCTTCCCCTCAATTCTACCTAGAGGATAAGGAAATCAGGGTAAGAGGCAGAGATAACCTTTTCCATTCTCTCCAGTGAGCCTTTTGAATTTATTTCAAAAGTATTTAATAGAGCTGATAGGAGTGCACTTATATATCCATTTAAATCCTGTAGTGGCTAAGCTAGATGAGAGATATGTTCCTACCACATACCAGGGGGATGAGCCTGTGCTTACAGAAGGATTCGGGTTTCTGTGTCGGTGCAAGGAAAACTTCCCGGTGCTTCCGCGGACCTTTGTCACTCCTGCACACGGCTGCCACCTCTCAAGCTGCATGGGAATAGGAGCTCCTCTCCTCAGTCTGTGTCTCTGTCTGCAGTATATCTTTGCAATGTAATGTAGTGCTATGAGATGATTCTATGATTCTAACATAGATGTGTTACGCCTTAACCACATGACAAACATCTCACAAACAGATCAACCACACACCAAATAACAGCCAGGTACATGGATTCCATTACCTGTTGTGCTGAATTGCCAACAGTTTGAAACCCAGATGCTTTCAGCCAGATATCTAAATTCATACTGAGATGCCTTGATTTTAGCCAAGATTCAGCTGTGTATGCTTAGTGCCACTGAAAATCAGGGCACTTTATTTCTGTGTTTATAGAGAAGCTGATTTCAGGAACCCAGGCTGAAAAAATAATAACTGATACTGATATTTTATTACTGAGAAATTTCTTTCTTGATCTTCTAAATCCAGTGTGCTACTTTGCACTGTATACGGTGATGTTGCCTTATAGTCAGGCTGCAGGGGAGTATGAATCAGGACTCCAGCTTCTATCCACAGCTCTCCCATTGACTTCGCATGAAGTCCAGGGCAAGTCTTGCTCTTTCCCGACCTACTCCCTCTCAGTTTCTATGACAGATCGGTAGGTGATACTACTTCGCAGAGTCGCTGTGAGGCCTAATTAATTTCTGGGGTGCTTGGAGTTGTTTGAATGAAAGGTGCCAGAGAAGTGGAAAGGTTGTTTTTGTTGTTATTATTATTGTTGTTGCTATTTTACAGGAGCCTTTTGCATTGTTCTCAGGAACAGCCTGTGCCTGGTGGAAGATGGCTTCCCAATCTTTCTAGACACAAGCTCTATTAACATAAAAACGAACAGGTCACACTATTCTTGGAGCAGAACTCTTTAGCATGTTAATGACAAATTCACACCAGTGGCCCCTGAGTGCTCTGGAGAAATACAGGTTTTGCTTAGTGCTTAATAAAAAAAAGACCATCATAAAATATGTCACTTGGGGCCGATCAATACTGTCGCAAGGGATAAAATGGAAGAGGAAAATGACATAAATTTATCTTTTCATGGGTGCCAAGCGTGGCTTCCACAAGTACTACAAGCTTACTTTTAACGTAGTATTCATTTGGGGCTACTTGGCAGAGGCATCTGTGGAGCCAAATTTTCAAGTGAAGTCTCACAAAAAGGGCTCAGCTTCTGTTTCTGCACACCTGAAGTTACCAGCTTTTGTTATGACTTAGAAAAGAGCCCAAAGTCAATACAGATGAATGTAGTGATGGCCGCTAAAAGCCTTGGGACGGACCCACAGATGCCATATTCTGCCCTAATGCCACCAGAGGACTGTTTCGATTGATGTTATCTGAGGATTCATCTCATGGCTCCACCTACTTAGTTTGGTCCTTCTGTGCAAGATGAGCATTTCTGAAAATCTGGCTCTGCATATAAATAGATGAGCTATTTTTACACTTATGACCACAGTGACATGCAGTACTTCACCGTTTTGGGTATATTTTAGATATGGAAAGGCATAGGAAAAGCTCATGCTTCTTATTTTTTACAAAGCACAATTTAAGGAATATTTTTTTAATCAGGGATCTACAGGCCACTTACATGAGTTATGGATAAGAGAAGAAAATTTTTCTCGAAGGACTTTATCTGTAGCCCAAAGAAGTCAGAAACCATTCTTGATTCTCTCGGGCCTTGGACCAAGCCCTCAGTTAGGAAATGACATTTTATTCTTGAAGTGCATTGTTTGGTGGCAAGATTTGTATGCATGCCTTTAGAAACAGTCTTCTTTTTGTACATACTTCATTAATTTTCCTCTGTCATTTTTAGTTTAGAAGCCAACAGCTGCAACAGGGCACAGGAGCGCACAGCGGCATTACCCATATTCAGTGCTGGCTGTGTGTTGCATTGTCCATGATAGCAAAGGTGAGTTGTTCCATAAGGGGAAAACACTTTAGGGCTTACAGCAGCCAAGCGCAGTGATCAAGCAGAGCTCTGCACCAGCCAGAGGCTGTCCACCTGCTGCTCCAGCCAGAAATGCTCTGTACACAAACTGAAAATCATGGCAGGGATTTGAAGATGACATGCTGACACTGATGTTGCCATTTTAAATTCAATCAATTAATGTTATGAAGAGGCAATACCATTACTATAGCAGATATACTGCTGTTGCCTTCATGGAGCTAAACATTATACCAAGTGCTGGTACTAAGTGTTTTTCTGAGTCCTATAAAGGTTAGATTGTATCTTTGAGGATTTCATGCATTTCTTTTTTTTTTTTTCCTGATTAGTTCTTTTTTTTAATTACGTATAGTGACGGAGTTTATAGAGGAGTAAATGTCAAAATGAAACTGAAAAACAGTATAACTGGTATTTTAATTGCACAGATACCAACTTCAGAATTCCAGTAGCAAACCAAAGTTACAATATTCACAAGGAAAAGAACAACAGAGATATTTCTTCACAGGCTTTTAATTGGAATCATAATGAAATCACCTTGTGAAGGTGTGAGGTGCCTGAAGCATGCACATGATGGCAAAGAAGGTGACTTTGTGCATTAGCATTCAGAAAGAGTACCGCCTGTGGCATGGTTTAGGCAGCATCCACTCAAAGCTACCCAGGTGCAGGGAAAGCGACTTTTGCCACTCCAGGAATGGGAAGCTGAGCTTTCCAATATATCTTTCCAGGCTCCTGTTGCAGTCAATGGAGAGAGAGAGGGATTCCTCTAAGGGGTAGGGGTGGCTGTGTGTAAGACCTCTGTGAGATGTGACAGGACTCTCTTTGCTTTCATTCCTGTGTTTCCCTCTTTGGAAAACCAAACCACCAAGAAGAGGTACGCAGATGATTTTCACCCTGCATGAAGCTAAAAGCTGGCATGGACCATGGCCTTTACCTAGCTCAGGATGCTTTCCAGGTCTGCACAGCAAGACTTAGACCCAGATCAGGCTTCTCCTGTGAATTACCTTCCTGTCATGCTCCATCAATCAAAGAGGAAGAAGGGTCTCAACAGCCAAAAGTTAACAGTGTGGCTTGGGTACTCCTGGAAGTGTATTAGAAGGAGAGTAGCCAGCATGTTACATTTCCTAAGGACAGGCAAGTCCAGGGTATGTACAGGTTCTTAGTCCACTGCAACTTGGCAGAAAACAAAACAGCAGAAATGGATAGGCTTATCTTTTTTGCTCACTTTCACTGGTTTTATGCAGAAGGAACTAACCGGACTCCTATGAAATTACTCTTTATTTCTGTAAGTGTGAGTGTACCAGTGTACTTACAGCAGTAAACCAGCATTCGCCTAAGGTATTAATGTTTAAAAACCTTGGCCTGGAATGAGGAATATTTGTGTCACATGAAAGCCTGCCTCTGAGGGGACAGTGGTATTTTGGTCAGCATTCTCAGGTGGTCATATTTTTGTACCCACAGAAAGGATCTGGTTTTCGTAGGTACTACCTGCCTAGCAGGAGGCATAGGATGAAGCAGAACTGCTTTGATGAACATTTTGGAAAACTAGAGAGCTGTTTAAAACATTAAATAAAGCTCTGGCATCCTACCTGAAAGCTCCCTTTTTATCTGATTTTAGCTATCTTATAGTGCATTGCTACATCACAGCAATTTTCCATTCTTATTACACAGAGAGCAAAGAAGGAGGAAGAAACCAACTTTTCAACCAGACTGAAGATGGACATGACCTCATTCATTCATCAAATAGAACCAAAGTCAATACAACAGTGTCAGTCAATCCCACTTAATGATCTCTCCCCAAAGAACTTTTACACGTAGAGAGAACCATTATTAATCTACCTCTTTGAAATATAATGCACCACACACCAAATGCTCAATAAGCCACAGGGGCAGGAATCATTTGTAAGACAACTTTGTGTTTTACCAAAACCACTAAAACAGTCCAGGGCTGCTAAGACAAATTATAGTAGCTAGCCCAAAGATTGCTTTATCTTCTATAGCGTAGTGAAAGGTCTCTATTAAGCATTACGTTGGCACGGGAAATTAAGATGTGGCACCATCCAGACATAACCTACATTGCTAAAATAGCAAAACAAAGTCTTTAAGCTGGGCAAGACTTTTGTTTTATAGGAAAGGATAAATTCAGTATTTCAGAAGAAAATGTCAGTCACCATGTGAACATCTTAAGTCCTGATTCTCATCCCACAAATCATCATCTTTCCTTTGCAGAATTCTGCTGACTTTTTTTTTTTTAAATGCAGCTTTCAACTGAAGACACAGGTAGGTTTTAGCCTGCATCACAAACAAGCCAGCACATACGGAGCTGAGTCAATGCCATCATCAACTGCATTGTGCCCATCCCTGCTCTCACTGAACTCAGCAAGAAGCTGTGGAGGGCAGAATACTGAGTTGATGGGCATCGGCAAAGATTGTAAAGCTCTTCAGAATTTGTAGGAGTGCAAGAGGCCATATCTATGTAAGATCTTATCCCAGTGTGAAAAGCAGCAGAATGGAAGCAAGTGAGGCTATTTACAGGAAGTACCGAGTGACATTTTGTGGCATATTTTACTCGAGATCATTCTCTTCCAATGTAGTCTTAAGATCTATCTTCTATAATAACAGTCCTTTTTCTCTCTCTTTCTCCACGTACACATATGGCTCACTTATATGGTGTCTGCATTCTTCAAATAAGAAAAAGACTGTAGAAAATTTGAGACTACAGAGATTGTAGATTTAATAATACTGACTTTCAGACAGACATGAGTTATCATTTAGATCAACTAGGTAACCTTTTGATGCAATAGTACGTATATATTCATCGGCAAGTATTCTGCATAAAACTTAGACACTTTCATTTCAATAAATCCAGCTGTGCACAACTTCAGGGAATTTATTCATAAGCATTCTAGAAAATCTTTCTGAGAGTCAGTAAAAAAACCTCAAAACCTTGTCTTTGAGGAAAAAATAGCATTTGCCTGGCTAGGGTACTTTGGGGGTTCCACATTCAACATGATACTATCTTTAGGAAAAAATAAATAGTCATTTTTGCTTGTTGGGACAGATCCAAAACACTAACTCAAGTAAGATGATGTCTGTTAACTTCAGTGAGCCCTGGGTGAAGCTTCTTGTCTAGGAAGAAGGATGCTGCTATGCACTTCAACAGCAGCAGTAACCCTAGCAGTTATCTTCCCCCCTACACAGATCCAAAAAGCAATTTAACGCACCAGCAGCAGTTGCCTATTAATCGGGCTAGAAAAAAGGTAGCCTGGGAGGGTGGGTTTAAAAGAGGAATGTGGCACTATTATGTATCGCTTGCAAAGTAAACAAGCAACATCAGTATAGTCATTTCCTAATTACGAGCTGTTTCATAAACTGTAAATGCTAACATGGGAGAGGTAAATCATAGCAATTTAATTAATAAAACACTTTAGACAATTAAATCCATATGTGCATGTCCCGGGGCACAACATCAATAATAGAAGCTTGCAGGCATATTTTGGAAATTTTATGCAATCATTTGCAGATCTTGTAGTCAATAATTGGTACAAACTGTTTTAACACTTTCTTGCCTGGACTCTAAAAGGGAAAGGAATGGTTAATTACTATTATTATTATTATTTATTTCATTACTGTTATTATATTGCCCATTTTTCCATCCTATGTGTGTTTTTAAAAATTACTTCTGTGCCGGCTACATGATGAGTCCGATTTCTTCCTTACGTGTATGTGAGCTCTGTGAGCAGTATAATGAATGAACTTCATCCTAGAAAGGTAATAGACTTGTTTTCCTGATCCACAGAGCTAGACTAAAATTTACACATAGGCTACAACTTTGGGCTCTGAAGTCTGAGTGCAATTTCTGTTCAAAGGGGCTTGAGCTCTGAAATTGCAAGGATCTGTCCATGACCAAAGCTATCTTAAAAGATTTTGGAGACCCTAATCACAGAGCTGAATGGAGACTTTGACAAGTGATGGATGTGCAGAGAGGCTACCTCATGTGTGCAGCACGTTAGACTCATGCAGTGGCTGTTACCCTGATACTTTGCAAACCAGGCTGCCAACAGTCCAGAAAAGCAACAGGTAACCATAACCAAAGCAGTGCCAGAAGACCTATGTGCCATACAGTTTTCCTGTGGGACACAGAGCTTGAAAGTTTAATATAAACCTCTATAATCTGGGATACCTACCAGTGCCCGTTACGCACAGGAGCCCATTCGACCACATCAGCAGCCACACACCCTGGTAAACGGCCACGTGTGATTTTTCTACAGACAAACCCAGCATGTATAAAATGTCCAAACATCTTGAAGGAGCTAGATCCAGGATGAAGCTGCTGGCTGTAGCTGAGCTCAGGCAACACGCAAAAGCACTGGCCAAAGTGTTGTGTCCCCACCTGCCAAAACCAAATTCCCATATACCAAGAAAGTGCTGGGGTTTTCTAAGGCTCATTAAGCTTGGAGAAGAAAATAGCATGGATCACATCCCTGTGCTGGCTCCCAGCTAATTTCCAGTGCCCACATCAAGCTTTGTTCTTACAATTTCAAGTAATAATGAATCCAGCCCTGGCAACATCAAAGCGTGGTATGATCTTTGAACCACTATAACTGCATGTCCTCTGGGACAATGCAAATCACAAAGGCTTTTAAAGCAATTAATGGATTCAGCCCCATTTACATCAAAGTTCCAGTTCTGATTTATGCACTGCCATGATAGCAGTGCTCCCTGGGGACAAGGCAGTTCACAAAGTCCCAGAAGTAGCATATAAATGCTGGGGACATCTTCAGTTAAGGGGATCTCACAGACAGGCAGTCTTCTAGTAGAGCTCAAACAGATGTTAAGTCTCCAGGGAAAACAGTCAAGCCTTCTAAGTCATGCATGCAGTTTAAGCCCCTGAACCTTAACTGTCTACCCACTCTGAACCTTAAAAGTCCACCCACTTCCCAAAAAGAACCAAAGAAGAGATTTAATGCCCAAAAGGGAAGACTTGCCAAAGACTTAATGAAATCAACAAGGGCTTTCATAATTTCTGTTTCTTTCATTTGAAAAACAATAGATGATGATTTAAAATTGTTGAATATATAAGTACAGAGATGAGTTAGCTGGTAAAGTGATTCTGCTGTTTACTAGTAAAAATACTACAGGGAAAAAATCCCTTCTCTGAGAGCACACTACCACTTCCCATGAATTCCAACTTGCCTTGCATTTTTGTGTACCAAGTTATGTGAGGTATTGCTATTACCTTTCTCATAGCAGAATATCAAGGCATTAAACATGTATCCCTCTTCCTGATCACTAGGGATGGTGTTTCCGCTGCCTATTGTTACTTGCAGGATCAGGATTTCACACACTACAAACTGCAGAGCATTCGAAGTCTTTTGAGAGGGTAAAGTAAGTATGAATCACTGGTGCTGTTACTGATAACGATGCCAAAATGTTTGCTGGTAGGGAGAGAAAATATCAGGAACCTTCTGGAAATGTGGTTTACAGAGTAAGAAAGATTTAAAAATGTCTATGTTCAGTTTAAAATTATTGTAAATTGAAGCTTAGCTTTTCCAAATTCCTTTTTAATTATTATTATTCAGATATCCGTTAATTCAACACATTATACCACAGCAGTTTTATTTTAAACTGTGAAGGCACTTGTAGCATAAAATTCTAACATGAGGGATGTTAGTTGTAACTATGTGGGCCATTATCAAGTAAATTGCCAATATATAATAATGAGTATTTGCTTTTTACTTTTATTTATAATTATTCTTTCTACCCTGTAGAACACACTAAACCCCTCTTGGTTCATGCATGTTTTCACAGCGTGGGGTGATATCAAAATGAATAATGCTGAGGTGGTTACTGGCAAAGCATTACGGAGAATATGCTTGTATGACATCGTTTATATGTAAATCCTGCTCCAGTTCATCAGGATGATAAGCAATTTCAGAGCCATACTACACTGCCTTGCTACCCACATGAAGGAGTTTCTTCTATTGTACTGCTTTGATTCCTGATATGAGCCAGCCTGCTTCCTCTGATGAGGGGTGAGCCTTCACTAACTTTCAGGCCCTATCATACAGCCATGCTGGCAAACGTTGCCTCTGATAACATTGCTGCTAACTCCTGCTGCCCCAGCTCTAAGACTGTCTTGATGTCTGCGACCAATTTTCCTTTATGTAGTTCAGTGCTCATTTCTTTACTGCAGAAAATCTCAGCTGAAAGGGCAGAACAGGCATGTAATATTCAGAACTGGCACCGCTGTGGGCTGGCTTCTTTCCCCAGTTTGGAGCTGTCAGAGAGCTGAGACGTCACCTCAAATAGCAAAAGTTAAGAGAGATGCAGAAAAGGCTCCTCACAAACTGCTTAAATGTACAATTGTTAGTTGTTCCAGGTAAGCAGTGAATATCACGCCTGGCGTGATTAACCAGGATGGTCAGCCCATAGGACCTCAACCAAAGTCCTCTGGAGGCACTAGAAAAACAATGGTAGAAGAAAACCCTACCAAGTTCTTCATCATTCAGTAACTGCAAATCTACGCAACTTCACCTGTATGACTCTCATGCAATATGACATGCTGTTTCATTTTGACTCTCTCTTCAGCAGTTTACAAAGATTACCATAATTTTTGACAATATCGCTTTGCTTCTTTGAGCAACATCACAGGCATCTGGAAGAGCTATTAGACTTGTGGCAGAAAAATGATCACCATGTGCAAGCTGCGTTCTGTGGGCTCCAGAGAAAGGGGGAAACATAAAGCAATATTGGTTAATCTAAAGATTTTTTCTAATATAGTTTGAATGTGTCTCTTGAGGTCTGTTGTGCTCTCTGTCTGTCCATTGTGCTTTTAGAGTCAACTCTTCCATTCTAAATAGGTAAAGAACTCTTGAAAAACCTAATTTATTTAAAACGTTTTATCTAGGCATTCTTTCAGAATGTGCATTACAGAAATATTCTATATTTCTACTGTAATTATAAGTAATGTTTTATGAATAAAATATATTACTGCTTGCTTCAGCTCTTGCTTTTTTGAGTCAGACAACTTGACTTTTAAAGGCTATGTGTTCTTCAAGAATTAGAGATAAGATTAGCCCTGGCTGTACTTTTAATTTAAACCCACAAATAGTCCTACAGAATCAGCGAGATCATTTCCATGTTTAATGATAAGATGATTGTGGACTGGAAGATTGTGATGAAGATTGTTCTGATAATAAAAAAGAAACTACTCTCTCTGTTATCCCATTTGTTTTTAGGATTTTTGTAACAGAATTTGCTACATAATGTAATGAAATGGAGTGGAAATTACTCCAAGATTCAATATTAAATATTTAAACTATTTTTGAACATTTTTTTTAAACAGAGAAGATTTTGATTTTCATCCATTCCACTGCGCTCTTTCAGAAAACAAGTTTCTTATGTGGAAACAATGCGCTTATTTGAAAGTAAAAGTAGCTATATCTTGAGCAAAAAACCAATTTCAGTCTGAAATTCAGTTGTTCTAACATTTCCAGTTAAAAAGATCACTCTTCTTAAATTTTGTGGAGCAAGACAGGTATATCCAGCATTTTTTATTTTCTTAATTGTTCCTGCTGATTTGTGATTGTCAATGCTATAGACTGTCTCTACATGTGGATTTTGATACCTCTGATAGTATATGGTCTTGCGCAGTTGTATGTAACTGCTGAAATCATACCCAAAAGCCCAAAAACAATTCATAGAAGGTTATTGAGCAGAGACTGTTATGCTCAATCAACTTCATTAATACATTTGAGTTTTTTTAATCCATCCCATCAGTATGTCTGTGGATTTGATTTTTACTAAGTCTGTTGTGTAACAGAAAACTATGCCATATGATTTAAAATCATGTTAGGCAAACCCTGTGAAACACAGGACTTCATGTGAGATGTGGATTACAAAATGCTGCTGCCAAGGTGGCACATTGCTGTGTACATAAAAAAAGAGTGAGCTGCTCTTAAACAGGAATGAAGTTGGTCTTTTTACCCTGCATGATCCTGCCCTCATACTATCTATAAAAGATGCTCATAAACAACATTTGCTACTGGCAGCCATATATTCTCATTGTTAAAGAGCAGAAGCATCTTGGCTTGGGTGAATGTGGGAGGCAACACTGGACAGGTTAGACAGCGTTCCCTCAGGCCCTTGAGCAGTTGAAGGGAGGTGGTTAGCGGTTACTTCAGGTGCAGAATATTGTCCTTCTAAACTGGATTCCCTCCTGTCATCACCAAACTGATGTAGGATCTTACAGATGTCACAGATGCCAAGCACTATCTGTGGAGTCTGTCAGGAAATGGAGACATCTACTGGTGGGACATTAGCATCATCATCATCATCATCATCATCATCATCATTGTCATTTAGTTAGTCTTATTAAAATATTGTTATGATAATAACTATTGTAATAGTGATAGCAACAACCACAAAAACAACTAAGAACCGTTGCTGCTGCTTTAAAACAAAGTTACATGGCCAGATCATACAGATTTAGAAAACACTGGAAGCGTTTAGCACAGAAAATTAATGATGATACATCCATTATTTTTAAAGGAAGAAATCATATTGTCGTTTGAGAAAGAAAGTGGTATGAATCCGAAAAACTCCATCATATATACAAAAATGAATGCAGTCAAAAATTAAACATGGGCAACTTCTCACTGTAAGAATTGGGTTTATTAAAAATCGTTATTTATACCCATGAAAGCCCTCTCACTGTCAGAATTCAATGCTTTTTCTCTCTTCACTGCATTTGGTAATAATAAAAATATATTTTCAGGACACTGTACGAGCTCATGGTCCTTTATTTTTGGTAATAATAGCTACATGGTTTTAGATATCTCCTCAGTAAATTATAATTTAATTTTCAGCTATTTAAAGGTCACTTTGAATAATATATATGCTGCTTAATAATCAGTTAAAATAATGGCACGTTTCAGGAGTGTAGGCTAATAGCAGCATTGCCTTTGTGCAGGCCTTTGCTGTTTTCATTTGTTGTGTGATCAGTGAAGCAAGAGAGAAGTTCCCTTCATATGCCCGAGCCAGATCTTCAGTCTCTCTTTCTTTCTCTTTTTAATGGGAGGAACAAAAACCTTTTCGCAATCAGCAGTAATCTCTCCAAAGGTCTTTTAATTTAAAAAGTCATAAGTGTTAATTAGCTATTATTAAGTGCCCCCTGTATAAATTAACGTGATTGATGAAAAAATCAAGGGTAATGAAAAATGTAGCAATGCATGTATTTTTAAGAGACTATATTAAAGATGAAAGTCCCCAAAGACAGAAACTAAGGCCTCTGCACCCATGCCCTGCCTTTGTTAGTATTAATAATAAAAAAAAAAAATAGATATATATCTGAGGAATGCATATGGACACATTGCGTATAGCAGTTGCAACACATTTCTCGCTTCATTGTTCTTTGAACACCTCTTTGTGACAAAGTCTTATTCCAATGTGGTGTAATTTGCCCAATTTCTTTTTGGTTTGTGGACCAAAATGAGGTTCTTCAAACATGGAAACTGGGATCCAGAGGTAGAGCAAAAAGAGAACGGAACTAACTGAATGACTGTTTTTTCTCATTAATTTTATATGTACCGTGGTAGGGCACTACCGTGGTTTACACAATCAGTTCTCATTTTATCTGTTAGCAGAATTAAACCCAAACTATAAATAAGAAAAATATTCATTTCCCAATAAGGCTGATTTTATTCAGTGTTATAAAAAGTTAGTTTATAACTGTTCTGGGTTCTGCAACCTGTTTGCCTACATGAACACGGTTGGACCACCATTCTCTTAACAGCATTTCACATGGAACGGGCTAAGTTAGGCCACAGTGACTGCACATCAAGAGATGTCTCCCAGCAGAAAATGTTTGAATAAATAATATCAGATCTGAACCTGATATCTGCTGCCTTCTCACCTACCCAAAACAGATTACCTGCATTATATAGTCACTCATTTACTTGGATTTTTGTTTTATGTAAAGGCCTTACATGAAATCATAACCATAATGTGATATACACTACCTGAATATCCATTGAGAAATAGTTCCCATCAAAAACTTGATTAGCAATACAAAGAGAAGAACTAGAGAAATTTATTATTAGCATTCTTGCTTGATATAAACACAGGTTCCCTCTCAAAGAATTGGGGATTTAACCCTAGATTCCAGGAAGCCGCTGAGGTGTGCCAGCAGCAAGCAGTTTCACAATTTACAGTTGTAATGAAGCCTGGTTTCCTATGATGCCGTGTGATGTCATGTGGCCATAGTAACTGCATCCCTTGCCTGTTGCTCCACCTCCTATGGCTTGGTTGGCAGGCCAGAAAATAATCTATTTTTCTATGGGGAGGGTGAACCTGTAGGGTTCAGACTGGCTGGTCAGACCAGGTGTGCTGGGTGGCAAGATGGTTAGTATTTGCTGGCTGTGGGCTAGCCTACAAAGTGTTCAGCCTCTCAACAGTAAGTCACCCCAAAAAATTGCTTCAGAGGGCTCATGAAGCTTCCTTTCCTTCTCTCAGCCCCAGGCTGTATTTATGCAAAACTAACATGGGAGTATCTCTGTGTGTACCTCTGCCAGGTGTATCTGAAACTGGCCATGATTGAAGTTATTGGATAGTCACCAACAGCACAAGTTTATGAGCCTGTTTTCCTTATTTTTTCTACTTCCTTTCTCCATAGCTTCTCTACCCCAGTGCCTCAGTAAAGCTTGCTTACTAAACTAAATGTGATTTAAACTGCATTGTTTTACAGTCTGTGAGCCCTGGAAGTCCACACTAACCTATATGTTTTAGAAGCCAGCAGAACTCAGAGTAATGGTATACATAAGTGACAACTAACATTACACTTCTCCAACACCTTCTGGTATGAGACCTTTTTTTCCATTTGCTTATCACCATTTTACCAATTAATTAACTAATTTGAGTGAAGTAATTTTTCTGGGCAAGCATATGTCTCACTGATTGTTTTAGAGCAAAAAAGACTAGACATTTCTGAGAGAAAATGTGTTTTTCTGGTTCTAATAAAAGAATCTTGCAAGTATTCCTTGATAACATGCCCCACATTTTATGCTCCAGTGCAAAAGTATGAAAGTGGGAAGAAGATACTAGCTATATGCCTTTAGCAGAAATTTGATCAAAAATCAAATCTCTGTAAACCCTCTGAGAAGTTTGCTGTCAAGAACCAGAAAGATTTTGACAGCTGAAGTCTCTGAAGAGCCTGACTGCATTAAGCAGCCCTATGCACTGACCATGGTGCACGTGCACCACTCCTGGAGGGCTGGGCATTCTCTAGCCAAGAGCTCCAGGAGAGAAGAAAAAATTCTCTCAACATACCAGAAAAGGAAAAAAGACCAAAAGAACAGCTATACTGAGTCAGATCAAAAGTTCATCCAACCCAATAGCCTATTTCTAATGTCAAGAAATGATAGATGTATAAGGAGAACTATAAGACCAAAGTATAAAACAATAGTAGCCATGAATATCCTGCAATTTTCTGAAAATTTGCAACTCTGGAACTTTCAGAGTCAGAGGTGGTTTCTGTTCATGGAGTCCTCATTTGATTTCTCCTGCATGAGCTTGTCCAGTTCTTGACTCCATGTAAACCTCAAGCTTGACTCAGTTGCCCTCATATTGGCTTCTAATGTCACCTGAGACACCCCCGTATGCATACCCCAACCGCTACACTGAGAGAGCATACACAGCAAGTCTTTTATTATATCTACCAGAAATGTGCAAATGTATTGGATTTTCAAAGGTATCTTAACTGCTGTTGGATACTTAGATGCATGCAAATGAACCAGGACTTTAACGTTCCTTGTATGGATCTTCCATCCCACAACTGATCATCCCTATTGTCCTCCTCTGGAGACCCTCCAGCTCTGTTGGATGCTTTTGAAAGTAAAGACAGTAGAGACCAGAACTGCCCACAGTATTCAAGATACAAACCTGCAGAGGTCTACCGACATTTTCTGGTTTTATATCTAGTTCTTTCTAATGTTATTTCATTTCCTTCCTCAAACATTTGGGAACTGTTTTGTTGTTTTCATGTAATACTGCTTTTGTTGTCATAATATCTGGTTCCTGAGAGGTAATGAGCAGCCTAGAGCCCATCACTTTATGTACAAATCTGGGTTGTTTTTTTTTCCCCATGTGCCAGTGACACATACCTAAACTGAATTTCATATCTCTTTTAGATGAATCTGACTATGGTTTTAATTTTCCTCCTGCATCAGCCATATTGATTCCAGTATTTTTAACTCCAGAGCACTTCATTTCTTAGCCTTAGCTTTTAACATCGCTTTGTTTAGCACAATACATAGTTTAGCCTTGTATGCACACTACCTGTTTTGTTTGAATCACTTCTGTTGTGCATGAGAAAAATACACAACAGTTAGCAATGCACATCTTGTACTCCCAATAATTTATTTTTTGAAAACTTTATTCCTTATTACACAGTACAAAATGAATAGCAACACTTAATTACACCACCAGCTACTGTTGAGAAGAAAATACAGTGACGAATAGTTAAACAACTTGAATCTAGTAAAAATTCACCAGTTGAACATCTGTTGTTATTTCAATGCATGATAATATATGGAAGAGGTATGAAAATTTCAGTTGTAGAAAATCTCTGCTTGTGAGATGAAAAGTATTACATAGAACCACAGAATAACTTAGGTTGGAAGGGACCTCTGGGGTAAGATGATTCAACCCCTGCTCAAAGCAACAAGTTGCACAGAGCCTTGGCCTGGCAGGTTTGGAATTTCTCCAAGGATGGAGAATGTGCAGCCTCTCTGGCAACCTGTTCCAGTATTTGATTGCTCTCATTGTGAAAAACTGTTTCCTAATATCTAATCAGTTTTTTTCGTATTGCAGCTTGGGCTCACTGCCCATCATCATTTCACTATGAACTTTTGAAAGGAGACTGGCTTCTACTGTCTCTGCGAGCACTGGGAAAATGTTAGTGGCTTATCAGTAGAAGTAACAGTGGAGGCTAGTTTCCAAGCAGACCCTGATCGTCATCTGGTATGAATCAACACAGCTGCATTCAAGACTATGGAAGTATACAAATTTATATTAGCTGAGAAGGTGATTTGCTGCACAAACCACAAGAAAACAATACAGCCAGTCACAGAAGGCTTGTAGTGTAGCTCTGTTGCTTATTCTCAGTCATCCCAGAACAGAGTAAATCCTTATTAATTTGATTTTAAATGTATAAGTAAAGTATTCTGAGAAGAGCTAACAGCTCTATTGGCTTGGTCTGAAGTCCACCACATTAGCAGAAAGATTCCCAGTGATTTCAGTGGACCATATTTGATATTTCATGAAACCTACAGTTATTCTTGACAATCTGCAGCACAAAGAATAAAGCTGACACAGATCTTATGCCACCTACCTGCATGGAATCTCTCTGTTATTCAAGAACAAACTTTTTTTTCTCTTTGTTTAATATGTAAAAAAATAACAACAAACTGCCAACCCAACATTTACAAGTGAAAAAAAAATATACTTCTGACTGAAAAACAGCAGAAGTACCTACCCACTTCAGTAAAATTGATGAATGCTTTTCGTTGCAGTTGGCCATACTCAGTGAAAAAAGTATCCTTGGATTCTGTTCAAACATGTACAAAAAAACCCTGAAAATTTTGTGCTGCTCTATACCATAAATCACTCCTCCATGATAATGCCTTCCTGTCCAAGCACACTAATCAAATCTCTTCCCTGTCACTGGAATTATTACATTTTAACAAGCACAGGATTTAATCATCAGTGCAGGCTTTTCACGCATTTACTTCATTCAGGCCTTGACAGCAAACCTTCACTCATAAGTTGTCCTTTCAGTCGTGGTTTGATTACCATTTTGACTATTCATGTGAGTAATACTTTCCTGTTTCAGGCCTTTAATTAGCTGACTGCTTTCAGAGATATTTCTATATACTGCATTTTCTCTGTGCATTAACCATGGTATCCTTCCTCCCTCCCTCATGTTAATGACTTGGGCAGGTATGTATTTGTCTAATATATCAATCACTTTCTCCTCACTTTCTACACATCTAAAGTCTTTCTGATTGCTTCTCATGAATTTTAAGAAGCTTCTCTGGTAGAAAAAACCTTGGCATCTGTATTGCATGTCACATAGGATTTCATCTTTTGTGATTGAAATAAAGGGCATTGCCCAGCTAAAAAAAAAGCCCATGTTGTTTTCAAACTTACCAGCTGCTTTGCTTCTCTGTCTTTCTGATGTCCTCTCAAGCATTCTGCAGCTTGAAGGTCATCAGTGCATGTTCACAGGTCTCCATCAGCATCCAGGAGTGACTACAGATGCTGCTGAGGTGATTTCTTTAATTAGATACGTAGCTAGCTGTTTGCTCGCAGAATATTCTCCACCTGGGACGAACAATGACTTTATGTAATATATTAACCTATTGCTGTTATGGACACAAGGAGACAAAGGAGGAATTTATAAAGATGACAAATTGTCTAAATTAATGTTAATCAAAATGCTCCATTTCAAATATAAACTCTGATGGATAATCAAAAGTTAAAACCCACCTGCAATACAGGGGCTGTTGTGCAGCCAGGAGTCTATGTACAGTCTTTTTCTCCTGTGTCATGTATTGAAGGAAGTCCAGACTAACAAAGTTTTACAAGGAAGTTATGTAAGGATTAAAAATCCATGTAATGAGCAAACCTAGCCTCTGCAAGGTTACTTGGTTGGTTTTTTTTTTTTTCTTTTATTATTATGGCCCAAAATCCATATGTGGTTCTGTGTAGACTGGTCTTTCCACTGATTTCAAAAGAAGTCTGTCTAGATATTGTGGTCTATCTGAGTGATGGGATTTAGGCTAATGTTGCCTGGGATTTACTCAACAGGGTTTTACATACGTTCATTTAGCAGACAGCTAAAGGGATTTAAGATGCTGCTATACCCAGCTGTTTATTACACCAAAGGTGACTGCTCCCACAGCAGAGCCAGAAGAATGGTCACCCTACAGCTGCTTTCCCATAAAGACCAATAGTTTAGTTCAGTGGACTTTGTGGGAAAGCAGCTGAGTGAGGCATATACACATTAAATCATGCATACTCTTTGTGATAACAGTAATATCTGTAGAAGGTTGAAATGGGCAGCTGGGGAGGTAACTTATTAGTCTCAGCTAGGTTAGTCAGGGATTACCTGTCATCATGTTTGAGTTAGAGGCTGGAATGGGAACTAGAAGAAAGAAAGTTTGACACAGAAATTCCCATTGTGGTCTGCCCGTATCTCATTGACCCCCTGTGATACATCACTTTACAACAAATTCTGACATAGAATGAAGAATCTGAGTTCTTAAGCCCATCCAGGGACCACACCCCATTCTCCTCCTTCAGGGAAAATTAACTTGTTTACTTATAAAACATTTTTTTTATACTCAAGTGTTTTTACAGTTTCAAATCCAAAAATTCCAAACCCTATTCAGTTTGGAGGGAAGGGAAAAGGGATCCAGTTTTTCACATCCAGCTACAACAATGTGGGTTCTTCCCTATTGGATGAAGTTTCAGAAAGGGTTTTTTTTTCCCAGGTCCTTAGAATATTTTTTTTTCAATGAGATTATGGCCAGAAAGGCAGAAACTTTTCAAAAAAACCTTGAGATCATGTAACTCAAATTTGCTCTTGGCTCATTTCTATATTGCCTGCCAGGTTTCATCTGCTTGATTGAGAAAAAGCTACACAATTTCTGTAAGATCCCACAAATAGCAAGGGGGATGTGGACATTTTTTTCTGACATGAAAAATGCCAAAGAAAATAAGGGGGAAAGGGACCATAAATGAGGATTTTCAGAATTGTACCCAAACTCTAGACAATGCAAGGACAGTATGTAAGTAATGAAATTAATTTTCCAATGCATCTCTTTCTATTTTACTACTACCGCTGTTCCTAGTGAGGATTCGAGGTCATCTCAAGCAGACTGGTCAGTCCATACCCTCAGATCAGAAACAACTTCATCAAATTCCAAATCCACCCTTGGGTATTGCAGATCATATGGGAAACAAGATAATTGAATGTTCTGAGAACCCTAGAAGCTGATTCAAGCAACTGCCCTAGATAAGACTGATAGGTGAAACAAGGAGAGAGTTTTAGCCTTAACTCTGAATATCCTGGCATTCACCATTCGTACAGGCAATACTTTACTAGGCAACTGCAGTCTTGGGAATGCTGGGGTCAGTCTCAATAAATATTATGGGTCCTGTGATATTAAGAAATCTCCACTGGCTTTGATGAATCAAGGTCTGCCACTTTTTAAGCACCCTCAGTAGCACTAGGGGTCCATTCTCCCTCTGTAAAAACCAGCAATTATGAGACAGAAAAAAATTAAATATTTTACTCTTGTTGTTACTTCCGTTAAACATGTGCACATCCTTCTACTACTATTTACAGTTATACCATCATATGGCACAGAGTTACATTCCTAAAACACAAAACATACAAGTGTGATGTCTGCACCCAACAATGAAGAGTCCCTAGAGCTGACTTTCACTCTTGTCGAGTTCAATTTCAAACAGCTCTCAGAAATTCTTGAGACAATGATGCATACTCCCATTCTAGGTCTTCTTATAAGGCATTGGAAAGCACAGCTGCATGAAGGAAAAGCATTGATGACTGTCTTGCTAAAGGACAAAACAGAGCAAACCACAGTGGCACTGAAAGCCCCTCCCTGTCAATAAAGAGGTTTTACAGCAAAAACATTTAATTTTATTTTGTTTTTAATCTGTTGCTATCAAGTGCTAGCTGTCTTCAGGAAAAGAATGAATCTGACAGTTTTGTGTTGACTCTTATATTTCCCATTACTGACTCTTTTCATCTCTGTCCTGAAGCAAAAATAAATTTCCCTTTTTAAGCTTTTGATGATAAAAATCTCATCTGTAGCCTCATAAATGATCCTTTATTATCTATATTAATAATGAATAAATGTCTGTTGAATACCCCTGATCCTTTGCATTAATAGTGCCAGATGTATTATAGATAACCTTTTGATTTAACAGCACAAACTGTGAAACAATATTAAACCAGTAAAGGACTGATCTTACTGGAGTCACTAAGGTCAAAATTATAAACATTTCTTTCATTTCTATTTGTAAATTGTCCCATTATGCAGCATCAGTCCCCATCATTTATTTTGGAGAGAGGTACCAGACTAGCTGCAGTCCTAGAAATAGAGCTCATAAATAATATCTCAAATAATTTTTTTAAACATTTCCGTCTCTTCCACTTCTCCTTCCTAATGCCTCCTGATGATCTTAATTAATAGAGCATTACTACATGAGCAGGTCCACTTCCGCTTACTGTACTATCATTTAAAAATATGTTGCTTGCCTCTTTTCCCATTAGTCCTGTCAGAATCAGGCACAAACTTCATTCAATCATCTTCCGAGATGACACTGAGAGAACTGTAGTTACTCCTGAACAAAGGGATGAAGCTCCCTTTAGATTAGCACAACGGCATCCCATAAGTTTGACTGCTTTCCTCTTACATACCTGTTGTCTCTGCCTGTATGATCGTTTTCAAATGGGTTGTTGCTTTACTCTGAAGGCTATAACGCCTGAAAATCTCTATAACATCCTTCATAATTATTCCCTTCTGCCTGCTGTCCTGTGACTTCTATTCCAACTTCCAGTGCCTTTAACAAAAGTGAAGTGCCTTTTCAGGTATTAGGCAACAAAATACAGTGTGTCTTTTTTCAGGGAAAAAAGATTCTCACTGAAGTTAAGTGAGAAATATTCTAGTTCTGTGCTTTTGTTAAGTGTAGCTTCTGAAATTAGTTGCTTAATGCTGCTGAGGCTAAAGCACAGAAATTCTGCACATCCACTTATCTGTAGCAATAACTGGAGCTACATTGTTATAAGGCCAATTCAAAAAAGACTAAAAAGTTCAAATTGCCTGTACAGCACTCTTTTTCTAGGATGGTCATCCTAACGAAGTCACTTGACTAATGTTAGCATAAGTGAAAAGGTAGATGAGAGATAAGGCGGCAGATGGAGCTAGGCAGCCTTAGTGCTGCGCAGCTTTTATTCCCAGCTACATGCTACCAGGTTTGCCTAAAAACTGCCTTTAGGAATACTCTTGTATCTAAATAGCTAGGAAACAGTTTATGCCCAAATACCTGAGGCTTTTTTAGAAGCAATAAAATAATATTCTTCAGTAATAAATTGACTACAAGCAGGGTTCAATATCGACTAGTTCAATACCTGAACAGAACTGGTAGTTCAGTATCTCCTTAAATTCTGGTCAGGACCCTGCAGTGGTGGGATTTCTCTGCTAATTTAACTATCAGGAAAATAATTCAAGACATGTAAAATATAAAATTAGGCCTTGGAGTCAATATTAATGTAAGTTGCAACAGTTCTCTTGGAATTTAAGGAGAAAACTCGATTGGTTTTGATGCAGCAAAAATGTGTCAGGTATCAATGATCAAGTGTGATGATAAACATCGGAGGAAAAAATTCATTTAACAATTATTAAGTTGTACCATTGGGCATTTTTTTATGATCCACTACCAAAACACCATTGAAGGCTGTGTTTTGCAAATGTATACATTGTAACAAACACTTTGTGCAAGGGCTGTTCTCAGACTATCACTGGTAAAATTACCCAGGCACAACAAAATGCACAGGTTCTCAAACATTTCTAGAGACATGTTGTATGTAAGAAAGTAGCACCCTTCAGGCAGCTTAGCAATCTGTAGGCTGAAAAAATCCTTTGCTGTCATCTTATAGCTGAATTTGGATTTGCATGTCAGTTCAAACCATGCTGGAAACTGTGAGTGGAAACCTGATACCATTCAAGTCAACAGCAGTTTTGCCGCAGTTTCACACAGGCCAGTGGGCAGCTTACCAGATTCAGCTACTCGAAAGAAAGTCAAAGGTGGCTCCTGACAAATAAAAAAAAGAAGAAACAATTTAAATAAAACTAAATTGCTGAGACAATAATAGCAAAAGCTGACATTAAAATTTATGGTGTTTGTTATCGACTCAAAGGCAAAAATAAGTATCTCTCTTCACCCAGCATTGTAATGTTGTCATACATGAACTAATTCCATTTGATTCATGACTTACATCCACAACAGTTACGGCCATTAGGCAAGATCCGCTTTAAAGGCTTAATCTGACAAACACCTGCATACTTAATCACTTCAGTCACAAGCACAAGTGCTTTCTGTTCTGCAGACTCGTTTTCAATACTACATGCATACAGCTGTCAGGACAGGCATGTAAGACATATTTGGCCAAATTCCTGGCTAATCTGATCTGGAAAGTGGCATGGCAATATTCTGACTCTACATATCATCTCCTGGCATCACTGGGTGAATTCTCTTTTAGTTGTATCGGTGAAAATCCAGAGAATTATATCAACACATTTACAAATGCCAAAATGAATCTGTGTATAAAATTTTGGCCCAGTGGGTCCAATATCAGTTTTGTTGCTGACTTGGAGTGGGCAGGATTTCAATAACTCCAGCTATTAGTATTTGTTAGACATAATGTATGCAACTCAGTAGTATCTCGCTTAAACCTCCCTGTAATCTCAAACCAGAGAAACAGATATTTTCCTGGCTACACAGGTAATTAATGAAGAGTTCAAAATATATCTAGTTTACTGAGGCTAAGCTCAGACATAAGGATTTGTACCAAAATGCATATTTTTGCTACATTCTTTCTTAACTGCATGACAAATCACAGTATAGTTCATAATTCGCTTTCTTGTTGAATGATAAATAGTTCCTCAAATGAAACATGATTGTTCCCTGAGAAACAAAACTACAGCTTCTTAAAGGCAGTAATGGCATTTCCTCTTTGTGTTGCTTTTCTCTCCAGTTCCTGTTGATGAAAGCCACTGCCTGGATTGCCAGGTTTTAGTATTTCAGCTGGACTGATAGCATCGAAGACACTTCTTGCCTTGATCCTTTTCTTTGTCACTACCTCACATGACTGTTCTACATAATAAATACTCCCATGTCTGGTTCACAGCACCTCTGACTTTATTCTATTTCTCTAAATTAACATGTATTTGTATTTAATGGCCCAGGCACCTAGGTGGTTAAAATACCTTCAAATCTGTTACCTTTTCCCTTCCTACTTGCTACCTTTACACTGTTATAAACATTAGCAAATGTTGGTCTCAGTCTATCACTTTTTTTATTACTCTTCCTCACATTGAATAGCACCAGCTCTTCAAGGACTCTTGCTGAAGTCACCTAGCGACATTCTCCAGATTTATTTCATAACAAACTCATTAGCCACTGCAGAATTGTTACTGACAGCTAACAGAATCCTCATTGTATCCTTGGACTCCAGAAAAGAAAAGAAGAAGAGTTGCAGCCTAAAACCCTATACTTTTCTTTCTTGTTCATGTACAACTGCATATTTTGGTATCACAGAAGCAGAACTACAAATACGTTGTGAAAAAGGTGTTTCTGCTTCCAGAACAAAGACCACCTAGGATACACTGAAGAGCCACTATTTTATGCAGAGATACTGCCACAGTGCAAGCACTGTAATAAAATAATAAAAATTAAGTAGAGGGTCTTGAGAGACGTAGAGTTCTAGCTCAGATGTACTGAATGTTAGACAAACTTTAATTCTTAGTGTGGAACCCAATAAAACAGTCTTGCACAAGAGATATAAAAGAGATTAAGCATGAAACTCCAGTATAACCACTGCTGAAATACATAGCCTTGCAGCTGATTTACGAGAACAACAACTTCCTTCATGTAAAGATTTAAGCAATTAGGTGCAGACTTCCCTGACTTATTTTCTATCCCTAAACTTCTTCCCACATTGCAACACTACAAATGAAGTTTCAGTAGACTAGATTTAATCCATTCAACCTCTACCTTATTGCATTGTTCCCTACCCATAAGAATAGGACTCTATTGGCACTTAGCATCTTTTGCATCTTTGAACACATGAAGGTAAGATTTGTTTCTGAATACAGAAAAATAAACCTGTAAAATCTACATATGTTATCCATCAGCATTTGACAGATTTTTTACTGTCCTAAAACATCTTTTGAGGTTCCATTTAAATTAAATAGCCTGAGCCTGTCCTACATGGCAGTTTATATTAGAATGAAATTCCATAATTGACAATAAATAAATCAGAAAACCAGAATCTTACTGTTCCTGATGTGTAATGCTGCCACACAAATAACACACAATTCTTTTACCAGAGTAAATAGAAGCAAGTTGACATTCTTTTCCAACCCTGGGACAATTTAAGACAGCATGCCTTTAATAGTGACTGACAATAAAATATTCTAGATCCCTTTTCTGCTTGTTTTGGGGGAACTTAATCCTTTTCTTGCAGTGAACAAGTACATTTTCTATCCACACTCCTACAAATAAAATGGGTTTCCTTTTCAGCATCCTTCACAGTCCTCACCCTTCCCTTTTCTTCTGTCAGCCTGGAATATTATTTTAACCATCTTCAAAGAAGTCACCATGGCAGAAGTAGTCAGGGGCAAAATGTGGGGGAGGGAGGAGAAGCAGTGAAATAAGTGAGTGTAATAATTGTTCTTTGATGAAGAAAAAGGTAGAAGAAAAAATACCCAGGTTCATCAGTAATGCAGGCCCTGTCATCCCCAGATGTTACAGAAGCATTAGAATTGCTCCCTGCAAGAAAAATTGGATTAGTCACAATCTTGTCGACTAATGGGCACACTCTGTGATCTTTAGAGCTTCATTTACTGGGTTAATAGTGCTTTGCCTGAGTTCCTTTGCAATAGGGAAAAAAAAAAACCTGTAAGAAGAAATATTCTGGGTGCAGTCCACAGCCACTGACACGAGTAATATCATATTCATCACAGACAGACCTCGTATCTCATTACTACTGAAGAGTTTGCCCCCAAGGCATTTGAGCTCAGTCAGGCCAGGCCCCTCATGTGGAACCGTTCAGGTATATTGTGAAATGATTTAATGCGATAATAATGTCCACTTTGTGAGATAGATTATGTTTTTTATAGTGGCTGATGGTTAATGAATGATACATTAGCAAACATCACTAAAACATTATTGAGAAAATGCAGATAAGAGATAGTAACTCCCTCATTCCCCACCCCCTCTCTCTCCCAGATGCATAAAAATGGAAAGCAGAACTTACAGAAAAAAGAAAACTTGACATTTTTGTGATGCTACCAGCTTGCATACTCTCTCGCTTGCTTGCTTGTTCTCTAGAGAAGGGGGAAAAGAGATATTTAAAAATGTTCCAAACACAAACTGAAATATCTCTTCTTAAATCAAATGAGAATCAATGAAAGTGCAAACCTGAACAAATACATTATATGTTGACCCAGTTTATTAGATGAAGCCGTTTACCCTGATTTGATTTATCTGGCAATACACTGCTCAGCTGTGAAATGAGATAAGAAGAGCCTATTCACCTTATTTACAATATTATAGTGATTCCCGCTAGCACCACTATGGTTAAGGATCTGTCAGCAATTCCATTACAAACACCATTTTTTTAAGGTTTTGTAACATGGCTGTAGATTCGTGCTTAGCTTGAACATGGCAATCCAAAACCAATAGATTCAATTAAAATCTCCTATTAAGTTCAATGGATTTTGGATTATTGCAGTGTAATCTTAAAAATGTGAAAATCTCTAGGTAATTTTCTACATTTTTTGTCATTATTGCTGTGTCTTGGGAAGAAATACAAAGAGGTTCATATCCCCTGATAGTGCAACTTTACTGAAGTCAACAGAGTCACAACAATTTACACCACCTGAACAGCTGCCCTTTCTGTCAGGGTTATACACCTGACAAAGGTGGTTCACACCAAGGAGTTCTTTTTCTCTTTCTGTATTACTTTGATTTGCTGTGTTATTTGGCTTACATACATTTCTAAAACCTCTTTGTTTCCTTAACAAGGGAGGAGTACGCCCCGCACATTTTCAATGTGAGTTAAACTACTTCTGAACCTACAGTCTAGAATTCATATTGCTGTGTTTTCCCATAAACCTTCTGAAATAGTTCCTGACCTTGGGTTTTCTCTACAAAAAGCTCCCTTCTGGTCCAGACCTTTGTTCACTTTTGTTTTTCTTTAAAACTGAAGCCTCCAAACAAAAGTTCTGTTCTGGTTTCCTTCATTTTAATTTGCAAATGTCTTAACAGTTCAAACTGAAAAAAATGTTCCTCTCTACAAAAAGAAGAGTAAATGAATTTCTATAGATTTTCTACAAGGCACAATCTGTATTCCTATCGGGTGTGCATAGGTGAACGGGTTTGGTTACATTTTTGAAGTTGGGAATTGCCATCATTTTCTCTGTCATATACATCCACCTAGCTAGAGTCTTAGACAGTGTAAATCAGCACAGGTCCGTTGACCTCAGCATGGTTAACTGATTTATTGCAGCCGAAGATCTAGTCAACAGCATGCATAGCCCACATTTAACTCATCTCCTGTGGCTGATACCTGATATGCACACAAATGTTAGGCATGCAGATGTCACATCAATGTCATTTTTATATTTCTGCATTTCTAACACTGAATACATAAATTCATATTTTCCATGAAATCCTTGCTATTTTACATACCTCTTTTCTATTGTGGGATGTATACCTTTGTAAGAAATGAGCATAAATGGCAAAGGAGAGGCTTCACTTATCATGCGTATTTTACCTTCCACACACCCTCTTCAGTCCCATTCCTCTAGTGTTTCTGGTTGTGCAGAAAGTGGGAAAATCATAAATGTGACTGAGAAGAAAAAGTAGAGAAGGCTAGAGAGGCAGTGTCTGCTGAGGTCAAACAGTACACGATGAACACAATTATATAGACACAAAATGGATTTTATCCATTTCACAGGCAGTAGATAAACACTTAGCAGCAGCATCGTGCAGTGGCACCTAATTAGACAAATCAAAGGCCTCTGCGGCTCTGGATTTAATTTTGTTTTGCACCTGTGTGACTGAGGAGACAGGATCACACTGGTTGCAAAACTTTCTCTTTATTTTGTAACATGAAGCAAACTGTATTTTAAAGTAGGTGTAGTTCTTTAAAAATAATAATGTTCCTTCTACCTCGTGGGTATTGCAGAGAAATTTGAGAGGAAAAAAAAAGGGAAATTTGAATAAATGAAGAATGTAACAAAGGGATGGTAAGACCTTGAACTTCAGTGTTGCCGATTTATAGAATGTCCTCATTTGGAAGGGACCTGCAAGGATCATCAAGTCCAACTCCTGTCCCTCCATAGGACAACCCCAAAATTCACACCATGTGTCTGAGGACATTTAGCGATGAGTCTCCTACTTCACTGCAGACAGAAACGGTAAAATCTCTGGGGACCAGGGCTGCCCAGCCCCCAGCTGCCCCCCTCCCTCAGGGGAAACCAGTGCGAGGAGATGGCGGTGCTGCTGGGCTTCCATCCCTCCTGGGCTGGCCGCCTCAGAGCGCTGTCTGTTCATGGCCTCACAGACCCCCTCACAAGTTTTTCACAAGTTCACAAGGAAATGGATAACAACAGGCACACACGGCTGCGCTGCTGGGAATGGCAAGGCGGCGGGTCAGGGAGGAAAGCTGCTGCCTCCATCAGAGGGCTGCAGCCAGCCCAGAGGCCTCCCTGGTTCCCACAGCACTTTGTGAGGTGGAGGCATGGTGGCATCTGGGAGTCCCACCATCTGAGCCAGCTCAAGGAGCGGCTGCCACCATGAAACTTGTCAACACCAGCCACTGCTGGCAGGGGAGGCGAGAGGGGCGGTTCTATGAGGAGTAAGGAGAGGGCCCAAGATGGCAGTAGCAGGAGGTTTGGGGCTTAAACCCCACCCAGCTTAAATTGTTTCTTAACAGAAAAGGCAATAAGTATTATGGCAGGAGGTTTGTGCATTGGTGTGGTTCCCTGCTTTCCATACCATAGCTGGCAGGGCTCTGTCTCCATAACAGCCCCCTTAAAAATGTGGAGGCAGAGCATGGCCGGCGCTCAGGGCCAGCCACAGCCTGCAGGGTAGAGCTGTGGGGGCCAAGCATGCCTTAAGGAAAATAAACCTTTAAGAAGAAATATTATAGGTGCAGTCACAGCTTCCTGAGCAGCACCCCTGCTCCTAGCAGGTGCCTGATGGGAGAGGTATCTCCGAGGGGTTTGTGAGGAACATGACAGCCTCCCTGGAGAGTCATCTCCATCTTGAGAGTGTCCCTGGCAGCTGTAGTGGGGGCACTGCCCCAGCCCTGGAGCTCAGTGGGAAACACAGAGTGTTGAGCTGTTTCTTCCCTACCAGGGGTATCTGGATTTAGACTCCCAAGATGAGATAGTTTAAAGGCATAGGGCAGAGTTTCTTTTCTTAAAGTGTGCTCTGGCAGGCAAACACTCAGAATGTGCCAGGGCATGGCCCTGCGCTGAGGTGCACCTTGCTTTTCTAGGTGGGTCCTGCCTCGGTGGGAACCATGGCAGGAATAATCCCCAATGCTGGCCACAACCTGCAATCAACCATCAAACTCCAGTTTTCTCATGTTGGTAAGATTTTTGCTTTGTTTGCTTGCCTAATCGAAGTTTTAGTAGGTTTTCTTTCTTGGTTGTCTGCATTTGTAATGGTCTGAAACTTAGTATACGGATTATCTGTGCTACTTAAATGCACCCCTTCTGCTATGTAGGCTCCAGCACATGTGAACTGTGTGCAATATTGAAAAAAAATTGCAGAATATCATGATTGTATGCTTAGGCAGAAAATAATAATATTTTCTACTTGCACTTAGCATCTCATTAATCATTGCTGCAGTCATGATGTCTTATTTGTTGATGGGTTTGTTGCCTCAGTCTTGTATGAAATGTTCAATAATAACATGTATAGTGCTTTTATATATTCTATTCCTTTTTTTTTACACTGCTTACTATGCTCAAAATCAGAGAAAAACACAATGCTTGTATTTGAAGTCCCCCTTGGTCCTACCAGTACACAGCAGCAAAGCTGTACTCTGTCTTTGTGAATTGTAGATTAAACCTACAAAGCATATAAAAATTTAAAGGAGATATGACTTACATATGTTACCCTATTTTGATGGATAAACACTAACTGTTTGATGAGTTAAGAAAAACAAAATTACTTGCACTATTTGCATTTTATCAGAGGGCTGGAATTCACGTAAGCCAGGTTTTTTTTTAAATTATAGGTTTGTACATATGGAAAATATGACATACTAAAACTCATAAATGTGTGGGCTTTTCCACTGTGGCAGGAAAGGCACTTCAAAGGAAGGCAATGGTAACTTGAAGAGTATTCAGAATACCTGGAAATTACACAGAACATATCTGAAATTAGTCACCTGAAATTATAGATAGCCATAAAACATGGGAAATTCTTCATTTATCCTCTCAGTGTATGGCACTACCAGAAATAAGAATATTTTTTTTTTCTTTTTCTACAGACATCATGGGAAGAGCTTTGAAATGAGACAAGGATCTCTGTTAGAGACAGGATCTTAGAGGCAGATAGTAGAGGCCAGAAACTCATGAACAGAGATGATCTTTAACAGTCAAGCTAAAAACAGTGGCATTGTTCCTCATCAAATATGGGCAGCGATTTTTGTCAGTCTTTTCACTAACACTGTGTATCATTAATCATTTGAATCAGGCATTTCCTAATTTTTAGGTAGAGTTACAGATTTCTCTTAGTTAATGATGTAGGAAACCAGAAGTCTCACAATAATATTTGCCTTGTTCTTCAAGTGAAACTATACGATAAATGAATTTTATACCTACACATTGAATTTAAATACTTTTATAAGCATCCCAGAGCATTTCTGGCACTTACTTTTCTGTGGTTGTTATTCTGGCAAATACATTTTGTGAAGCATGACTATTCCTTCATTTCCCCAAAGATATTGATATGTATGTGCAGAGAAGTGGAATTCCAACTGGGGGCACCAATGAAAACAATAACATATTAAAAAACAGTCTGAGCACTTAGAGAACTTTCTCAACTCAAGTAGTTGGAATTACTGTGGAAATCTCAGTTTACACCTGTTGTCTAGTAACAACTAGAAGTCCTACTCATGGATTAATACCATACTTTATTAGACACTGAACACACGTAGAACAGAAAAACCTCTGCCTCAATATGTGAAATGAGTATAAAGAAAAAGTAAAATGGACAATCAGGCAGATTAGGGAACACAAAAAAAGGATTGGATAGCATAACGGGAGTCATCTGAGGAATCTTTTTGTTCACTGCTGGTACAGACAAGAGAACGGTATTGTGATATCTATAAATTCAGGATCAGTCAACGGGAAGTAGCAAGATATGCCTGCACACTTCACAACCTGGAGGAAACTTCAGGCTGAATTTGCAATGAGACATACATGATGTTTACATTTTACAGAGGCTGTGTGAAGGGTTTTAGTTTGTCTTTTTTTTTCCCAAATTTGCTATTATAGACTTAATCCTTTGAAATCCTCTGCCTATTTAGAATAAACACAAGGAGAAATGGGAGAAGGTTTTATTCTCAGTTTTTAAAGTGAGCAGGTCAATGAAGCATTACCCCTTTTATAAAGTTATAAAAGTTCAGATGCTTTTTCTGTCTTTGGTTTGTTTGTTTGCCCATGTCAGTTGTCTCCAGGTGTTTGGTGCTATTCTGTGCTTTTCAAGATGACAGGAAGGGGAGGATGCTTCTAAATAATATGTTGCCCTGACTTCATAAGGCTTGTTTTGTCTGGCAAATGAATTATGTAAACCTTCTCCACCCGAAACTGTTTCAAGTCAATTAATTGTTGTAATTACTTAAGATTTCTTTTTAATGAATATGACTCTCCAGGGATTTGATGATATCCTGTCATCTGTAGGCCTGATAAATGAAATGTGATTTGTGGCTTGCTGCAAACTGAACCCTTGTACTTGAACAATGTCTCTTTCCTATGTGCTCATTATACGGAAGAAATGCCCTTGATGGAGTTAGGAACATTTGCTTTAGTTGTACCCAGTAAGAATGGATAAAGAATGGATAGCGTAGGAAGAAAAATTTTGGCTTTTATCCCTTTTGTTCTCTCTTCCTTTAAACGCGGGCCTTGTTACCACATCGGCAATTACTCAGACCAAACGCATGACCCCAGTGAGGTAACCTATTGTAAGTGAGACTAGCTTAGCTGTTCCATCTCTCATCTCCATTAGGTGCACTGAAATGCGAAAGATTAGCAGTCGGTGCGGGAGACCAACGCTCTATGATGGTTTTCTATATTATGTTTTTTATAACCCTCTTTGCCCCCACCAACACTTTGAAATCAGAACAGCCAAACTTGACAAGCAAGGCACCCTCCCTTTGTTTTTGTGCAACACCTGATTTCCAGTGCTTCTCAAGTAAAACAGAGCTGCCCAGTGCTGCAGATAAAGACAAGCCATCTGAGACAGCATGACAAAGAACCATGAAGTCTGCACTGAGTTCCTACAGTGTGACTACTTATGTATCAATTTCAACTAGCCTGTTTTCCCCTACACCACCGTGTACATAATGTAATCTAATCACCAGTGCTAGGAAAGTATAAAGCAGGTGGGTCTTCCTGATTTAAATTCCATTGGTAAAAAGGGGTTTACTGCTTTTATTGCAAGACCTTTGCTGAATATCACATGGGTACGTTAAACATCATAAAATACACAGCAAAATGTAGTGGCTTGGTCATAGTTTGGTATGTAAGGACAATGAATTACTGTGTATCACAAGGAAAGATCACTTTGACCTTTTTCCAGTTAAGAGGGCGTGCCTCAGATACGTGTAGGTGTCTATATCTGGCAGTCATGGGTATTTTAAGCATGCGGAAGAGGCAGCATCCCTGATAATAAAGACGAACTAACAAACAGAAGAAACTGCCACACGTATTAGTTATTTCGGAGAAAGAGGGGGGCATGAAGGGTAGAAAGGTAAAACTGTGAGGAAAGAGTGACAAGGAAGTACCAGAACAATGTCTGGGAGGAAGATATCCTGGAAAAGGAGAAAACATTAAATTTTCACTAAAAGGGATTTTGCACTTTGGGATTTAAAATCCAGGAGTGGTTGCAGTGATCTAGACAAAATGACATCAAACCCTGAATCTTTCCTAAACCCTAAACCCACTTCTTTGTGCTGGCATAAAAGTTACGGTTCTACTCTTCCCCTTCCCCCCAACCTGCCCTTTTTCCTTCTGGGTTGGCAGGAGCTATAGGCAAGAATACAGATGTACAATAAAGTGCAAGGAACTGTTTTTCCTGGCTTGATGGGCCCAATTGAAAAAGCAGTATCTGGAAGTATTACGAAACTGATTGTCTTTGGTGCAGTAATTGGATGGAAGACATTCAGATCACCTTTGATTAGATGAACTTCTGAAACTACTGAGATTTATCGGTGCACAGATCTTATTCTCAGAGGACTCAGGAGAAAGTGTCCCATTAACTTAATGAATCAGGTCGCAAGAGAACAACTGTACTTGAAGTCAGAATGAGAGATTTCCCATCAGTGGCACAAACTCTGCCAATAAAGGCAACAGGATTTCTCAAGTGAAATGAGATTAGAATATGTCTCCCCTGATTTTCAGTAGTTAAATGATTGACTATCCTGTAATAGGCTAATTATTAGATTTCCCTTCAATTTTTGTGTTGCAGGAAGGAATGAAAGTTTTCTTTCTCTACCTAGATTGTGTGGCACTGTTTCACCAATGCTGTTGCATAATCTTGACCTTTGAAAGGCAGCATGGCGCATTCATCTTTCCCAACCTCATCTGCCTTCAGCAAGGTGTCTCCAGCTCTGGAACTTCTGGCAATTTGACAAAGGCGTCCTCCTGCATGTCAGTTCTTGTTATCCACTCTGTATTCTTGACATATGAGACGCATGTCAGCTCTCATTTTTTTAACTGCTTGCTTTGTTTGCCCCTTCACAGGTGGGAGATTCCACATCCTCTTTTTTGAGCCATTTCCAGGGTCCTTCTTATTTTTCTGCAATATCTTTTTGGCCTTTCTGGACAATTTAAAAGACCCTTTTTGCCACTGACATTTTGCGGTTCTTCACAAAGAAAACCAGCTTTTTAGAAGTCTATGTAGCTAGCCATAGTAAACTATTTGCATGCCTTCTTTCAAGTTATACTCTTCCAGCCACCATAGATAAGTTGTTGCTAAATGTTTTTGACATAATGCATATGGAAGTTGCTCACCTCAGAATGCTTGTTTAGTAACAGCAATGAATACTTTCATAGCCTCTTGGTCTCTTTTGAAAACATTTCAAGTGCTGTTTGTTTCGTCATTATAAAATTGTGTTATTGCAATTATTAACATCCTAATTTTACAGACGGCAAAACCAGTACCTACCTCCCACATGCTTTAGCTTAGTCTGTTTGACTGCAGTAGAGTGATTTTTTGATGGGTCATTGACAAGAAGGCTATAAAAATCATTGATCACTGCCTCTCCTCTCATCTGGAAATGAAACAGCAGGAAGCAAAGATTGTATAAACATATTCTTGTCAGTCTGTCCTTCACAAAGGCAGGGAGCCTCTGACTGTGTCCCTGGTAGCTGCTCAATGGTCTTCAAAGGGGCTTTAGGGAAAACAACCTAAGGGGTTAATTTACAAGGAATAACTGTTGCTAAGCAAGTGGTCTTGAAGGCTGAAAGAAAAAAAGGAGTATTCCTGACTCTGTTACTCACACCTTTGAACACTTGCAGTAAGGAGTTCAGTAAGAGCTGAGGCAATGGGCAGGTACTGTTCAAATTGCATATGATGGCTGCACATGCCTAATTGCTTACCTGAGGTGATGAAATTAAGATGCAAACATAGTAATTTAAATAACTTTTAAGCCTTGTCTCTCCTTTCATATATGTTTTTTTGTACTACTTTACCTTTGTAAAGGCAACGCACATTAATTTGATGTCAAAATGACATCATAAAAGAGAATTAGATAGTTACAAAAAATGTAAACGTTGAAAATACCAAGTTGCTCTGATCTAATCTAAGTTTTATAACAATAAATCTATTTTGGTTAATTTTGAGGCTTTTTTAAAATCGGGTTTTATTTCTACAATCAGTGGCATAAATAATTATACCTAATAAAGAGGTCCCATTGCTGAGGCATCTTCCTGTATAAGACTACATTGGAACACATACGAATAAAGTTGTTTGGGATTTTTCTTACAAATTTAGTAATTTATTTTTGTTCCTGGTCCACTTGAGAAGTTGCTAGCACAAAGCAGTGTGAATACTCATGTCTGTCTCGCCTTTCAGAGTTCCCTTTTTAATGCAGGCCACAGAGATGATTCCATCAATGACCTTTGTCAAATCAAATCCATTACTTTGTTTTTGCAAAGAGTTTAAAGGGATAATTGTGTTCTTAAAATTAGGAAGGTTTTTCAATAACTGGCTAAATGGCAAACAAGAGATACCTGAAATTGTAGCATTAACTTGTATCACAATATTCTTACTGTTTTCTTCCACAAAATGGAGTTGCCAAACAGGCAAAGCTGTCACACTGAATTAGAACATGGTTCAAATGAAAAATGAAAAAGAATGTACAACCTTAACTTAAAAGAAAGTTAAATGACATTAGCAAAGAAAAGGTATAAGAAGTCTTTAAAATGCTCTCTCCATATCAGACCATTTCCAGTGATAAAATAAAGGTTGTAATATTATACTATTATAATAAGTAGAATGTGTGCTTTCAGAAATTGCCTATAGGCACATACTTTTATGCTATACAGTAAACACTTTAAACTGTGTGTCTCAATAATAAAAACATGAAAAACCTCCCATTTACATTTGATAAGCTCTTCCCTTTTATTTACGGATGCTGGTGTAATAACAAGGCCTACTTCAGAGAGGTGATGTGGGCATTTATTAATCGAGGTTTTATCAAGTTTTCACAATTGTTAAGTGCAAATGTTTATGTATGCATATATGTATGTGTGTATATATATACACACATATAGATATATATATATGCAAAGCATTATGTGGATGTCTTATTCTGGCTGTTCTAAATCTTTCTTCACTCTTTGCTCCCCTGCATCAAAATCTTATTTTAAAAATCATTGGTACTGAAAGTGTGAAACACAGTCAATTATCTGAATATCTATAAATCAGCCATCTGTGATACATGCTGTAGGAAGGAAAAAGGAATCAAGTTTGCCAGTAAATGCTACTCTGACAAATCCAATTTTAAATATAATGTATTGCTTAGGGTGTGTTATAACAAGTTTCATGACTCTAAAAGGGCAAATAAGTTATTTCTCTCTTTACTAATTGCACTGTATGTGGTGATTTAGCATAGTTCGAATTTAGATTTTGACTTCTGTGGTAATTACATTCATCTCAAAGAAGCTCATTCTGGGTTTTTGGAGATGTTAATTGCTTTGCACACTACTGTAATCAACAAACCAAAAAAGCTATGCAAATTGATACATTCTAAACAGCCAGAGCACTTGAGGGGACAAAGGACAATGTGTTCTCTCAGCTAGTGTTGTAACCTTCACACCAATTTATCTGGAAATAGGTTTTAAGGAAAAGCATGGCAGATATCTTGAGGAGCGTGGGTGCTTCTAAACAGGTTTTTGCTTGCTATTTTGATCTCTCTCTTTTTTTTTAGATTATCTTTGTCCTTTGCAAAATATCAGGATTTCGTTAAGGACAGCCAAGTAGGTGGTTTGTGATTATTAAACATACCACCCTGATAGCATACTCTGGATGTACACATCAAGATAACAGTCAGTTCAATACAAGAGGCAGTCCTCTGCATTGACCCACACAACTTGCTGCACTGAGGGCAGCTTTTCAAGAAGTATGTCAAAGGAAGTCAAAGACAGCCAATAGCAATGGAGAAATAATGCCAGGCATAGCCATAAAAATATATGCAAAACAAGTGTGGAGCCAGAATACATAATTGCCCCATGCACATGCACCCTCCGGTTTAGACTTCATGAAGCAGGAGGAAAGGGAGGGCACTGCAATGCAGCATTATACATACTTCCATGTAGAAAGGTTCTCCCAAAATGTGAGAAAGACACTGTCATAGTACCTGTCTGTCGTGGTTTAGCCCCAGTCAGCAACCAAGAACCACGCAGCCGCTCGCTCACTCCCCCCAGGTGGGACGGGGGAGAGAATTGGAAGAGTAAAAGTGAGGAAACTCATGGGTTGAGATAAAGACAGTTTAAGAGGTACAGCAAAAGCTGCGCGTGGAAGCAAAGCAAAACCAGGAATTCAATCACTGCTTCCCATGGGCAGGCAGGTGTTCAGCCATCTCCAGGAAAGCAGGGCTCCATCACATGTAACAGTTACTTGGGAAGACAAATGCCATTACTCCAAGCGTCTCCCTGTTCCTTCTTCTTCCTTCATATTTATAGACTGTGCATGATATCATACGGTATGGGATACCCCTTTGGTCAGTTGGGGTCAGCTGTCCTGGCTGTGTCCCCTCCCAGCTTGTGGTGCACCCAGCAGAGTATGGGAAGCTGAAAAAGGCCTTGACTCTGTGTCAGCACTGCTCAGCAGTAATGAAAACATCCCTGTATTATCAGCACTGTTGCCAGCAGAAATCCAAAACACAGCCCCATGCTAGCGGCTATGGAGAAAATTAACTCCATCCCAGCCAAAACCAGGACAACACATTATCCTGTTGGGAGTTTTCTTAGTGAGTGCAAATTCTTCAGGTGTTTCCTTCTATCATTTCATTTTGTAATGAAGCTTACCTTTATATGCACCCAGAAAAAAATATAAGAAGCACAAAAAAGAATAGAAGATAATTAAATAAAATTATGTCACCTAATATCAAATGCAATGAGCAAAAAGTAGTTCCCTCAGTTCTGCTTTCAGTCAGTCTGAGTATATTGTCTCTTTCTCACTTTCACCTCAACCATTTCCGAAGGCAGAGGGAAGAAGGAGCAGGATACACAGAAGCAAAGCAATTTATGCCACTGGCCTTTTTGTAAAGATGATAAAGGATTTAAACAGCAGTCTTACTGAAGTTCTGGGGGGGTCTTGCTTGGCATAGTTGGATTGGCTAAAGACTAGATTAGTTATTAACTTAAAGTGTCCTTTATTGTTTTCTGTTCTGCCACACTACATCACAGATCATAATCAGATGTACAATAAATAAAATTTACCAGTGAGGTTACATAAAAAGTGTGCTTACCGTCATTTAAAGCACATTTAGTGTTTCCCCAGGGAATGTTTGGGAAGGGAAGCTAGAACATATTTGCACCTGGCAAATTATGTCATCCAGGAGAATGTAGATATTGGTGAAATAATTGTATTAGGACACCATGATTGAAACAACTGCACAGTCAAGGTAAATTAGTTTTAAGCAGTCTTGTTTCATAAAGGGCTGATTCCAGATAACTGGCAAAGAGTAAGGATGTATGACAATAACACTGCCAACAGTGTTGGAAGAGGGCTCCTAAAATAATTAAAATGTCCTAAAAGTCATGCAGCTTAAAATAATAATAATTAATTTTTAGGTACTTTTTATTAACTTTTTAGGTTACAAGCCTGGAGGGATTTAAGTCATGTTTTCAGGGGGTTCTTTGCATCTGCAAAGAAACTTTTAAGAAAAGCTATTGAATGGAAGATCAGACTTTTACTAAATCTTTGTGGCTGTAGGAGCTTGCTCAAAACGGCTATTAAATATCATGGTAAAATAATGACTTGGCAAGACCGTGTACTCATATACTTTTATAAAACACATATGACACACGAACATGTTAACTTCTATCTTTGTATCGAAAACAAGAAGAAGAGAGGGCTTTTCAGAAATCTGTAATTTTTCTTCATGTAGAAAACATAGGAATTTTCTAGTTCTACCAGGCTTTGGCAGGTAGTAAATCTTCAAGAGAGAAGTAAATAGTTCCTGTGCTATGGTCTTTGTATGGAATACATATATAAGAAGCAGAAAGGCGACCTTTTAACTCTACAGCATTAAATCCTTAACAGGAAAAAATAGAGATGGAGAGAGAGCGGGACAGAGGCATTACTTAAATATGCTCCTTAAGAATTCCCTTGTGCTCCTGAGTTCTTTCTCATCACCATAAGCTCTCTGCTAGGTGTGAAACCATAAGCATATGAAAGCTTGTCATGCAGGTGTATTTCGTATACCTGCCACACTGTGAACTCACCATGTCTCTGGCCCTGAGGATGAGTTCTCTTTCCTTGCAGCAAGATTATGTTTTAAAAAGCTGACTTTTAAACCTCTTACTGAATTTTTTAATGGATTAAATTCATCATGTCACCAGCTGCTGTGCAGCTAATAGAGCCATAAAACACTGTATTAAAGGATTACCCATGCAAAATTTCCTCTTGTGCTAATGTGAATTTTAATACTTTTAACATTTAGTTGAGATGGGAATGTCCAAGAACAGCTTGTTCAATAGGTTGTTCTATAAAATTAAGTTCCTCAGCTCATCACAAATGCCAGGACTCCATTAAGTTAAAATTTTACAGAGAGGCTAAGATGATTCACTGTATAGCATTTGCAGGGAGGAAGGCAACATCTGCTTCTCCATTAATGCTATAAAACAAGGAAGTAAAACACACATGAGCATCGTAACTGCAGGGGAACTGGGCTAAACAGCTAAAAGTCCTCACTCCAAATTAGTTGGAGGTCAGTTTATGCCATTACTTACATGGGGTATAAGAACTCAGGGAATGCAAACCCTACTCCCTGACACAGGATGACAACTGTGGGCCTTGAGTCTCGTCTCATGTTAATGTAAAGTCAGGAGGAATGTCCTGAAATCACATTATTTAACTTGGGTAGGATGTGTGGGGAAGAGAAGGGATAGTCATGCTTTCAAATCAGGGAGTGAGACCTTTAGTTTTATTCTTACCTATAAACAGTAATTAACAAGGTAGCATTTATGAACCTGAAATCATGAAGTGACTGCAAATAAGATATAAAAGGCTGCAGTTTGAACTTCCTTCATCTGACAGCCGCAAAATTATCTTCTAGAGGATGTCTCTCTGGAGTAGCTATAGGATTAGGAGTTGGGTGCCTTTTCTGGCTTTTAACTCCTATTTTCTGCAGAACAGGACAGTTTAAAGGGATGTTAGCAGCTGTTAGAACCTCACCAAGCCTCTACCTGGCTACCTCACCCATAAGGGTCACTCATGGAAACCACCATCATTAACTAGATGCAATCCTTGTTTACTGCTGGAATAAATACATAATTAAGCACTGGGACCATGCTCAGACCTTTTTTTCCTGCCACAGGCAACATGATAAGCCTGAAGGAAGGGCAAAGAGCAGGCAAGAAATAGCACTCCCAGTCCATCAACATCTGTACTGAGCATCACTCTTGATAGTGCAGTGTCTGGGTAGACAAGACTGTAAAAAATAAGGACTAAGCTTTCTTGTGACCCACTTGGAAAAGAAGAATGATCAGTAATGCAGGCAAAGCATTCTGTGTTTTCAAATCACTGTGTAAAAATTGGTTCATCTAAGCACTGATCGTCCCAGTACCAGGTAAGAATGGCAGCATGACCCCACACACTTTACCTTTCACCATGCATAGGGTGCTGCCAAATTATAAACCACCAGTTCCTGAGGCAGCCAGAGTGCTTTTTCAAACCCACCCTGACTATGTGGGAAAAGAGGAGGCCCCTGCTGACGCTAGCCCAGGTACCACGCACCCTGGAAGAGAGGCAAGTGGCTGGCTTTATTGCCCGTTGATCCCAAAATGACCAGACCCACTGCCAGCAACCTCCTCCTTAGAAGCCTGTGCAGCGTTTACCTTTGATAATTTCCTGAGATATTCACAGTCAGGAGCCTGATCAACGGGCAGGTGAGGACAGTAGGAACAGTCAATGGATTTTAGGTTACATCTCTAAATCCTTTAAAAATCCAGTGATGAGCCTTTTAAATTAACAGTGTTTCCAAATGAGGGAGACTTTCCATATAGCAAGTAGCTTGTACTGCTAAATTATTTGACAAAATTTTGTAGTAGTATTAGGATTAGTAGTAGCAGTACCAGTAGCAGTAGTAGCACTAGTAGTAAAGGTTTCTGATGCTCACTTTGGAATAAAAAAAGGACAGTTCTTCAAAATCCAACCACCACAAGAGTGGTGAGGAAGTTTTAATAGGAATATGCTCAAGCTGCTGTTCCTTACCCCAACTGAATTTTCTCCACAGCTCCATATTTTGTTCTCCATATGTATTACTGTTCTGAGAGCCTGTCATTTCTTATCAGAATGAGAAAGGCTAAAGAGATAATATTTCAATAACATACTGGCCTGATCATAAAATAACTCAATGGAAATGTGTAACTGCCTCAGGCAGCACAGCAGGATAGTCAGCAGTCAGATGATTTCTATTCTGGGTTTCTTTTTCTTATGGTTACATTTTCTGTTATATCAGACATACCCTCAAGTCTTAGTTATGCTTTTATTCAAAAGGAGAAAGGAGAACCACAGTATAAAGACCTACAAAACTTATTATGATATATTACTGTAAAGAAGTAAAAGTTGGTGCCACAGTAGCATATTGATAAGGACAGGCCTGCCACATTAATTGACCTTTTTTCATCTCAACCACCAGGGCTGAGGCCTAAGCATCTCAGTTGCTTAGCAACAGGGTCACTGCTTTCAGGCCTTAAATGCACAAAAAATAGTTAAGAAAAAATCAGAAGATGTGATCTTATGAAGGCAGCAGATATTTGGCAGAAGAAAGTAATTTTTTCTATCCTTTTTTACCCCATGCTGTTGATTGTAATGCAGGGAGGGCAAAAGGGAAACCAGTGTCTGAAGTTTTACTCATCTAAACAGGCCAGAAAAACAGTACTGGAACCACAGGCACATGTTCTGCTTAATACCTGTCCTGATGAGATGCTTCTGACTTTTAGAACATCCATAGACATTTACAAATAATTTGTATGATTCTTCCATGTGCATAAAATATATGCATACATGTAAAATACTAAGTGACCCTGGATAATATACATATATTTTTAGGACAGCAGGGTGCAACAGAAAAGTAAAGAGGGATTCCTATAGTCTAGATCCTTTTTTAACGTTCTATCATAAACATTAGTTCTCGCTGACATCTTTAATGACAGGGCTCGAGGCAACACAACATCTCCTAAAGGTCAACTCAGAGAGAAGTTTGCTTCTTCCCTCCTCAGCATGAAATACAGGAAGGAGTCAACACTTCTTTTAAACTTTAAGAAAGGCCATGGAACAAGAATGTGCTTCTCTGCCAAAAATCAAAATCCTTGTATATAAGAGTAGCCAAATATTCACTGCAGCTTTCTCCTGGGGAGGAATCCTAGTGCTGGCGTCAGGAAATCTGTGTTTTATTTCCAAATAATTATCAACAAAAATTATAAATGGCCTCATGAATGCCACTATGCCTTAACACTAATCCTTTCCTAGCTTAAATGTGAGTTGGGGGGCTCCTATTTTATCAGTACTAATGTAAATAAATGCTAATGTAAATTCACTGGTTCTCAGTGAACTAAGTATTTAATGTAAAGCAAAAGACAGTATTTTTCTCTCAAAAAAATCAGTTATGGTTAAATTTAATGTTAAATATGGGGCACAATTTTCTTTATTTGCAGTGTTACTTTAAATAATTTTCTAGACCTTCCCTAGTGTGTATTAATCTTGTTTCACTGTTACTACTCGGCATCAGCAACATTTCTATTGAAGCTCTTCACAGAACCATAGAATCATTGAGGTTGGAAGGGGCTTCTGGAGATTGTCTTGTCCGAGTCCCCTGGATAAGATTCCCTGGCATCTGCTCTTCTTGAAGTTGAACAGCCCCAGCTCTCTCAGCCTCTCCTCATGTGACAGATGCTGTAATCCCTTAATGATTCTGGTGGCCCTAAACTGGGCTTGCTCCAGTGTTTCTTTGTATGGGAGAGTCCAGAACTACACGCAACACTCCAAATGTGTGCAACCAGGGCTGAGCAGAGGGGAAGGACCACACCCCTCAGCCTGCTGGCAATGCTCTTCTTAATGCAGCCCGAAAGGCTTTTGGCCACCTTTGCCACAAGAGTACACTGCTGCCTCATGGTCAAGTCAGTGTCCACCAGGACCCACAGGTCTTTTCCTGCAAAGCTGCTTTCCAGCTGGTCAGCCTCCAGTGTGTACTGGTACCTGGGGTTATTCCTTCCTGCCTGGTACCTTCTGAATGGCAGCACACCTATCTGGTGTATCAACCACTCCCAGTTTTGTATCATCTGGACACTTGTTGGGGGTGCACTGGGTCCTATTATTCAAGTCGTTAATGAAGATGTTAAACAGTATTGGCCCCAATATTGACGTCTGGGACACCCCACTGATGACCAGCCTCCAGCTGGACTTTGTACCATTGATCCCAATCCTTCAAGCCTTGTATTTCCGCCAGTTATGAGCACACCCCACTGTCCACTCATCTAACTTGTACTTCAGCAATTTGTCTATGAGGTTATGGGAGACAGTGTCAAAAGCCTTATTAAAGCCAAGACAAACAACAATCACTGCCCTCTCCCAATCCACCAAGCTAGTCATCTCATCATAGAAGGCAATCAGGTTGGTGAAGTATGATTTGTCCTTCATAAATGCATGCTTCTTTTCCTCCATGTTTTCAGAAATGATTTCCAGGAGGATTTGCTCCTTCACCTTCCCAGGGATTGAGGTGAGTCTGACCAGCCTTGTGGGCTGGTCCCGTCAGACCCCATGGACTTGTGTATGTCCATTTTTTAAAATGTTCCCTAACCCAGTCCTCTTCCACTGAGGGTAAATCTTCCTTGCTCTGGGACTTTCCCACTGGTCTGAGGAACCTGGGATTCCTTAAGGTCAGTCTTACCAGTAAAGACAAACATGAAGAAGGCATTGAGTACCTTGGCCTGTTCCCTGTTCTTTGTCACTGGATCAACTGCCCCATTCATCAGAAGGTTTGCATTTCTTCATGTGTTTCTTTTGCTGGTGATGTACTAGTAGAATATCATCTTGTTGCCCTTCACTTCCTGCACCAGATTCAATTCGATGGGCTTTGTTTTTTCTTACCTGATCTTTGCATACTCAGCCAGTGTCCATATATTCCTCCTGGGTCACCTGCCCCTGCTCCCACTTCCTGTACACTTACTTTTTATGTTTGAATTTTGTCAGGGGCTCCTTGTTCATCCATGCAGGCCTCCTGCCACCTTTGCTTGATTTCCTGCCATTGGGATGGATCCATCCATTGGGATGGATCATTCTTGAGGTTGGAGAAAGCGATCCCTGAAAATCAACCAGATCTCCTGGACCCATCTTCTCTCCAGGACCATTTCCTATATGATCCCTGAAGAGGCCAAAGTCTGCTCTGCTGAATGCCAGTGTTGTAATCCTATTTTTAGCCTTCTGTGATCCTTGCTTTTTGCCTTGTTTTTTTCCTTTTCTTAGTTAAGGGTGTTTTCATGAGAGGAAAAAGGGACAATGAACTGATTCCTGTGTCCCCTGCTCTAGGTGTCCCCGCTCAAGCAGGGGGGTTGGACAAGATGATCTCCAGAGGTCCCTTCCAACCCCTACCATTCTGTGATTCTGTCACTCTGTGATTTAGGTTATAGCTAGAAACAGCAGAAGTGTTGTTATGATTGCAAATTGTGTAGAAAACAAGAGGATTTTAAGAACATGTTCTAGGCAGTAATGCCCCAGCAAGCTCTCACCCTATTAATATATATATAATGCCCACTCTTTCACAACAGTTAAGTTTCCAACAAAATGACCAAAATATCCACACTCTGTTGTCATCCAGATCAGCAGATAAAATGGGCATTTCTGTATTGCTTTCTAATCTTAGCACCCAAGCTGGGGATTTAGATGCCCTATTTTGGTGCTCACGCTTGCGTACTAACTTCCAAAATAGACTTGTCACTGGTTGGAGAAAACCGTACATCACATGGGGACCGTACAGGACTTAGTGATCAAGCATTAGTCTTTGCCTATGATATGAAACTGGAGCACATTGTCTACACAATACGTTTAATGAGGAAAATACATTTAACCAGGAAAATCCATTTAGAAACTGTGATAATGGATGTCATAGACATTACTAATAGTCTCCTGAAACCAGCTTTACTTGTATAAAAATTTAAATGCCTGCACACCCTGTGTCTAGGAATGTCTTTGGTTTGATAATATTTTACAGTTGTATGCAGGGAACTTGGGGATTTGCACAGTTGTTGTTTGATCTTACTGTTGATTTTAAATAAGATCAGCAGGATGTTTGCCATGAACAAAAGATCAGCCTTAGCAGAATTCCTTTTGGCTGATTGAGTTTAGCCTTCTGATATCTTCCTGAACATCAAAATGTTAGTAATTTGTAACAGGTAAATCAGCACGTCAGGCTCTGTCTCTACGCCAAGATGCATTATTAAATATCTATTAGCCTTCCAAGTTAACTGCTTTTGGCATTCATTCATACCAAAGATGACCACGTACTTCTGATGAATTTGAAACTGGCCTACTTAAAAACTTAAAAGTTTTATGAAAGTGTGACTACCAATTTTAACAGCATGAAAGCAACACAGCTAGGTAGGTAGCAGTGTTAGTGTAAATGTAGTCATACAACAGGCATAGCCTTCCTGCTGCTTCTTTCACCTAGGTGTCCTGCGTAAAAAAGCAAAACCACTCTTTTACAAGTGTAGGTAGATTAGGTGTACACCACTCAGCAAAATGTGACTTCTAATACAAAGCCCAAGTATGTTTCTGGCTTGGGCAGAGAAAAACAGTGGAAACCTATGGCATAAATATGTCAAAACATACAAGATTTTGCCTTTCAGTGGAGATTAATGAAACCATGAACTGTTGCTATGCTAAGCCCAGGTTTCAGTTCCAGCAGCTTCTAGAGTACTATGGTTCCTATTTAGTCTCAGTAGCACATTCCTATAAGGTTCTGCAGATTATTTGGCTCTGCAGATAGTTTACCATGATGGTGACGTTCAAGTCTGAGAAGTCAGGAAGTATCACAGGCAAGCATCCTCAGGTATGTCTTCACTCTTCCTACTGAGTTAAATCAATTTTGTGTGTTTACAGGTGCTGACTGATCTTTACAAAAGTAGTTTTCAGGTGATCTCTCAGAGGAGTGCTACATTTTACCCACTCTTGCCCTGAAGAAGAAGAAAATATTTTTCCAGTCTGGGTACTGAAACACAGCAGCAGCAAAGTGGTGTTACTAATGTCATGTTAGAAATTCACATGACTTCACAAAGAGGGAAAGATGTCCTTTTTTTCCCCATTCAGAAGGGGGAATTGCATCATGCCTACTGCATAGCACCTGTTGCAAAAAGTCTCATAGAAAACCCTTAAAAGGATCTACTCCTCTTATATCAGCCTTAGTTTTGATCATTACCCCAGGGGTTCTTCCAGGATTCTGCAGTACCACTGAGAGTTTTCTGTTTACCGGAAGAACTAAATTTGAGAATTAATTCTAAATATTTATTTAAGCCAATATTTTTTCATCCTTTTTAAGCTTTCATTTTTTATATATGTTCAGTTTCTTAGGACTGCTGTGGAAATGGTTTTCATGGGCATATACAGTGTAGTACAGAGAATAGGAAGATTCTACAAACATATTTGTAAAGTTGTAGCAATAAAATGTCTGCCATCAGGCTACATAGCATTTGAAAAACCATATGCAATTAAACATCTAAAAAATTATTCAATGTAAAAGCTAAGATTCACTAACAAATGATGGTAAAGCCTTTAACTATGGAATCTGATTATGCAGGTTTTGTGATTGCACTTACTATGATTCTATTGTGATTTTTTATTTTAGGAAAAGGCATGGTAGGAAGAAAAAGGAAAATAGCTCACAAATTTCTTTGACATGTATACATGAGTCCTTATGTGGATAGTATTTGAGCAGGTACAGCCTGCAATATGGCCACCCCAATGAAGGCCACTGAAGGCAAGTTGTGAAACTTTAAAAAAATACTTGTAATGGTTAGGAATATTTTAGAGCAACTTGGGCATTTAATGGATTCTGAACTAGTATATTACAAAAGAGCAGCACATCCTTTCTCCAACAGTTAAAAAACAGCAAAAACTGAAAACACTGCACAAACTCTGTTGTGCAAAACCTGATTTTCTCAAATGTTCACTTACTAGTTAAAAGAAAGATTTTTCAAATCATGCCAAATACCAACCATTTAAATTTTGACCTTTTAGCATTATACTTGTTTAGCCCAACTAAATGACTGTTTTATGAGGAATAGAGGATTATGAAAACCAAAGTATATCAGTACCAAAGCTAACTGCTTCACATCTCTGTGCAAATTCTGTTAGTCTTCAAGTCTTTCAGGAAGAGGCAGGTGTAGAGATTCCTTGTGACTGATTCTGGATTTTCTATACAGTTTGGAAAACTGGTGAGCTGAAGTTGGAGAAGTTTTAGCCACTCTCCCCCGCCTTGATTTCTGGAATGCAAGGAGTAATTGGTATCTACTGAATGGTCCTAGACTTGCAGGATTGGAACAGAAATTCTTGAAAACAGAGCCAGCAATCAGTAGGACTCTACAAGAGGACCAGTTGAACCGAGTTATGTTATTATTGTCACAAGACAATAATCAGTATTTTTAAAACACAGGGGGTCTTAGTTTCATTTGAACTTGCGGCTTACAAAACCAACAAGTGCACAGAAGTGCCAAAAAAGATCAAAACAAAAGTAAATTTTCTGATGAAAACCACAGTGAGTAAGGAAATGTTGGACTCCAGGTCTAGTTAAAAGGATAGTCAGTACCTGCAGTGCATCATGTTCATTTTATACAGCAATGGATATAATGCAGGGATAACATTTTCCCTGCATTAATTTGAGGTCAAAACTACTCAAGAGAAATATTTTCTTCTGCCTGGTCCCTTTAAGCCACTTTTTCTCTGGTAACCTTGCAGAAGGGCTCGGTGGAAAGTTGCTGTGGTCACTCTTATTGCACACAGACGAAGCTGACTGAACTTTTTACCTTTTGGTTATGCTTTTGATCTGTAGCCTACATGATCTCATTAAGACTATATTATTTAGCTTAAACTTCAGATACTTGACCATTTCTCACAGTAGCCCCAGGCTGGGTGCAGTGTAATATTGTTCATGCCGGCTTCCTGGCATGGCAACATGTCATAAAGTATCTGTTGGGATATGACAGAAGAGGTAGGTTGGGGGATGGAAGCTGGAATAAAGAGGCTCAGACACTTGAGAGAGCTTGCAAGGAGAGGTCAGTGCCCATCAGACAGTAGGACACTGAATCCCAATTACTCAGGAATGCTCAGCATGGGCTGCCTGATGCAGACTGTAATAAATCTTATGGCAGGCATTAGGAACACCTGGTTTCGGATGAGAATGCCTTTCTGAGGTCCATCTAAATCAATCCTCTTTCTTCCCCTTGCCTGCACTGATCTCTATCTAGTGGGGGGAGGAGGGGGAAGAAAAGCAGGCAGGTGATGTTATTATGGGTCTTGTCAGCCTTACTAATGCAAAACAGGTAACAGGCTGAAGAGACAAAAAGGAGAGGGTTTAACTAGTGCAATAGCTGCTGTCATCTGTTTTGTGATTTGAGAGGAGCTTCTTTAACAACTGCCTTCAAATTGGCACATGTCACAACACTGGATTTTGTCCAGCCCACACTCAGATGTCAGATGAGCTTGACGGTCATGAGTCCATCCAGCTTTTAACATTGCTGACCTCCTGGATATCTTGGGTCCATTGTTCTACCTGGAGAAGAAGGGGGAAGGTAAACACAGTTCTGCTGCTGTCAGCTCCGCTGATGTAAATCAGAATAGTGATGGTGATTTCAGGTAACTGAGTCTGGCCACACTTACTGTGGTCCTACCCTGCTTTTAAAGGACAATAGGATAGCTCCCAGATTAAAAAATTTTAATAAAGCCAGGAGCACTACAGTTGACTGTTTACAGATTTGTATCTTCTAGTTTTGCTGTCTGAGAAGGTGTAAGCTCTGATTTAAGTATTTTCCCTGGACTGGAATATCAGCAGGATCTTTCTCCTCCAGCCTGCCCTCATAAAAGGTGCTTAATCTCTCAGAGATCTCTACTGTTCCGTGAAATCCTGCTGATATTGGTCAATAGACTCAAAATTTACCAAGGAGGGAGAGATATACACACATGCACACAAAGAGATAGAAAATTATTCCATGAGCTTATTCCTTGGGAAGCAGCCTGAAAACCACTCAGTGGCAGCTGGGGCTGTGGTTCAATGTTGTCCATATTTTCTTTCAAAGTTTTCTTTTATCTCTCTTTTTTCTTTTCTTTTTTCTATTTCCCCAAATAATTTTCCTTTCTTTCCCTCGCAATGAGCTCTTCCCTTTTGAAGAACTCCCATGAGCTCCCCTGAGAGAATTTCCCACGTAACAAGTAAACATATGACCCAGTTAAAAATAGAGGATGTATTCATGGCCTCCTAGTGGCCTATAGATGTGTGACTGTCCTAGCATTACTGCCTGCCAGTATCCATTGCAAACAGACATCCAGTTCTGACCCTGGAAAACACATCCGTAAATTACCATGATCAGAAAGGCCAGTTTAAGGCCTTACTCAAGGAAGGAAACAGAACAAAGTCTTTGCACTGGCACTCAGTGGCAGTTCGGTGCTTACTGGCTTCCTGTCGCACCTTATGAGTAGCAGCTGTATTCCCAAGAGCTCCAGGCAGCTGCCCACACCGTTGACTGTGTCTAAAAGGCACTGGAAAGCCTGCCATGTGGGATCATTTCAGTAATGGTTCTCACTGGGCTACCTAACTGATAATCTTCTCCCCCTGGTATACACAGCAACACCACAACTCAGTGCACTCAAAGCTACAGGAGCCACTGAAAAACTTCACAGTAAATTAAGTACAATTAGCAGAGCAAACATCACCACTGCTAGCCTCATAGTCTTGTAATTATTCTGACAGCACTTATTATGTGGGCCATTTCTCAAATCAGTGGTCTTTGTAAATGAATATCATTGTAATAAAGTCCCTTTTCAAATAGTTTCCCAGGGTACAGTGGAGACTTGAGGAAGAAGGGGTTAGATCTTCTAATTCAAGTAAACATTGCAGTTCCACTCTGCAGAGTACCCATCGGACTCTGTCAGGTGAATGCCAGAAGGACAGCTACAAAAAGAACCCATGACCTGGTTCTTCCTGACTAAAACAGTTGAGTAGAGGTTGAATTTTTGAGCGGTGTCCAGATGGCAGTGCAATACAGACTGCAGGAGAAAATCTGGCTAATGATCCAAACAGGCATGTGTCAGACTGCCCATGTCCAGCAGCACATCTCTCATATATGTTGGTCCTCAGCGGGTCCGTGAAACTCAGTGTCGTTATGGGATGATGTAACTGAAGTGTACAACCTTTCATACACAGCTCAAGACAGATTTTTGCATTGCTTGGCAGGCCCTGTTCATTATCCATTACTGCTTATGAAAGCGCTCTGCACTTAGCCTCAGGCTTGCATTTAACACCGTTCACCTAAACAGCGTGCCCAAATAGGAGCCAGCCAGCCTGGCTATACTGAATACCAGGCTTTAGTGTCTGAAGTGCATCAGTGGGACTACAGAGACACAATACATTTGTAGGACCATCACAACAGTTATCCTGAGATCAGATGTGGAATGGGCTAGCATTTTCAGCATCTCAAATTCCTTCTGAAGCCAATGGGGTCTGTCCATCTTTGCAGTCTCTGGAACTTGTTAACTCTATTGCTGTTTTGTGCCCAAATAGAGATGGAGGTGACTGACTTGAGGCAGCAAGGGTCAAAAATCTGTGGCTAGTACAGCTAACAGGACAATTATTTGGAAAGGTTCATCACCTTTCCTGCTATATACTGACTAATCTCTACTAAGTGACAGTGGTGGCAATTTGTTCCATTTTCTGCAACAGAATAAGGGTGAACTGAGGACTTGAAAGCATCGAAATACCTAAGTGAAAAGTGATGGGAAATTACAAGATCTCGCCCCAGAAATAAACTGCGGTAATAAAAAGGTTAACATTTGTGATAATCCTCTCTGCATAGCAGAGGCCAGGCATGGACAAGTGCCCAGAGAGATAAGGGGTAAACAGCCAAATAAAAACGTCAAAAAAAAGATAGCAAAGGAAACTCCTCATAGTTAAAGTAGGGGTATCTGACTTTTTAGTTCACAATTTACTACTGCTGAAGGTTTCCTACATGCTAAAAAGACCAGAAACATACAGTTTTTAGACAAGGGACTTCCAGATGCATTTCTTATTTAGAGAGGAGGGGCCACTAGGTGGCACAAAAGTTGCCTAATTTCAGCAAATTCTCTAGTTTTGAGATTGGAAAATTACACTCCAAGGGGTGAATTATGGCTTTTTAACTACAACATTGTAATGCAGGCAGCAAAGGAAATACATGGATGTTTAGAGGGCTGAGAATTTTAACTCCATCCTGGACTACTACGTTGTAGGATTAGTGTGGTTCTATTGTTCCTGAACCCTCCCTCCAAAAAAGCTGGTTTGTTTTTTAAAGAAATAATTGATTCAATTCATAGAAGGAAAAGCATTTCTGCAAAATAAGAAGAGAAGAAAAAATAAAACCAACGCAATGTTTTTTGTATTACAAACAAAAAATGCATAACCAGAAAGCGTTGACATTAGTTGTACTAAAACAGGGAAGTATGATGTGCCAAGCAAATACTATTGTGCAATTCTGTGTAGTGTAGTCTAGAGAAAGCCCCATTGGCAAGACACTCTGACTTCAAGGATGTAGGATTATTTTTGAAAGAGATGAGAATTACATCAGGAAAAAAGATAGGAAGAAGAAAAATATGTATAGTGGGAGAGGTTCTAGCAGTGAGTATTTATAACACAAGCACCAGTCAGCTAATGTAGAAGTCATCCTTACCCATGATATTTCAGAGGCACTTAAATATCATCCTCATTAATTAAAAAACCAGAAACAACTGAAGACTGACCCATTTGGTCCCAGAGGACATGCAAGGAACATCCCATGAAGGAGAATTCATCTGACCCTCTGGACATACAGAATGTTGCACAATTTGCTGCTGGGGCTACCAACTGTCTGAGCAATGCCTTACACAGTACATGAACATCACAGAGTCATTCTGGTCAAGGAGAGTCAACTTACAATCTGAAATCAGTTTTAATGAGAAGACTTTGATGGGCATTATGTCAGCTTCTTTCAACCTTTGGTTTTTGATTGACTGTTGAGGACTGTCCTTTAGATGATAACAAGGATGCTGTCAGTCCTGCACAGATAGCTTGCACCAGGCTTGAATGCAAAAGCAAGTAGTGTGTATATCATACATGCTCTTTCTGTATCAGAATGAATTTCAGCTTGAATTAATTTCATTGTAGGTAGATAGTATTTAAAAACCAATTGTGGATGACACACCTTAAAAGTGAATTGTTCCTGCTGAGATAAACCATAGGCCTGACACGGAAGTGTATCTCCTTCGATCAGCAGTGTGATGTGCAGAGCCCAGTATGATCCAATTGCAATCACTACTATTGATCACAGTAGCTTGTGAGCTGATAATCTGAAATATAGAAGAGATAAAGGTTGATTTCCTGCATTGCTTATGCAATTTTCAGAAGCACTTCAGTTCCCTGTCTTTGTTTCTTTACATTCAGTAGTGAATTTTACCTTTGTTTAAAGGGGAACTGCATTAAACAAGTGCTGTGTGTTTAAAACCCTATGGTTTATGCTTTCTAGCTGGGAAGGGAAGGTGAATAAAAAGTTGAGGAGAGGAGAGGAGAGGAGAGGAGAGGAGAGGAGAGGAGAGGAGAGGAGAGGAGAGGAGAGGAGAGGAGAGGAGAGGAGAGGAGAGGAGAGGAGAGGAGAGGAGAGGAGAGGAGAGGAGAGGAGAGGAGAGGAGAGGAGAGGAGAGGAGAGGAGAGGAGAGGAGAGGAAGTCAGAAGCTGTTGGAAAAACTTTTCGACTTTCAGCCCTGCTACTGCAAATATGATAAAGTAAGATGTATCTTTAAGAAGCCATTAATGACATTCAGTTTTCTTCTAGTCCAATTCCTGCTCTCTCACAACTAGTAATACCTGCTAACACCTCTGTACTTCAGATGTCAGAGCAAAGTGATTCAAAAATCCCCCAACTTGAAATAAAAAAAGAGGAAAACCTTTGTCAATGACAGATTTTTCAGAGCAAAGAGAGATTTGTATTGAATACTCAGACTCCTGGAAACTTTATAACATGTTGGAAAAGGATTATCATTTTTATAATAGGACTCATATGAATAAGCTGGGACTTAGTTTTTTCCTGGAATGTACAAAAATACATGGATTCTCTCTATACTCTTGTCCACAAGATACAGAGTTATCCCAAGATCAGGCTGAAAATACTACTTATCTGCTGGGAAAATTTATTCCTGGTTCCGACAAGATTGTACTTGATATTAGAATTCCAATTTTAAGAGGTTTATAAAGGGTTAATAAATAATTAATGGATGTTATAAGCACATTTCAGATATGATCAGTGTATTCAAGAGATGCATATCAGTATGTGGAATTGTAGTTAGTTATATGCTATCAGGCTGTTATCGTCCATTTATTAAAACAGCTGCAAATAATTTAGTAAATCTTTCTACACTTCTTGTAGCTGGAAAAATAACATGAAGTGGACCATAAAAGGAAGAAATCTTCCTGTCAAAATAGAATTCTTCCACTTCTTCAGCAGTAGAAGTCAGTTTAGTCGGGCTTTGGGTTGACCCTAACTAATCATTCCGTTTTATCATTGTTATTTTAACTCTAGATTCTATTAAATCAGATACTAATCTGTAAGACTTAAAGTCTTTTTTGTGGGAGGGGAACAAGCCCCTGAAACAACAGGATAGATTAGCATTTGATTACAAATCTTAAGGAATTAAACTTGCGTATTGTAAATGCAGGCATATATAAGACAAATTTGTGGTACAATACATCTTGTCCTTTTCCCACCATACCATTCACTGGGAAACTGGAACATACAGGAATTCTTGTGAGTTGCTGAGCATGATATAGGATTGGGTACACAATTTTCTGCTCATTTTAGATAGGATCAAACTAGATTATGACTGGGGGTTTTTTAAGAAAATATATTTTGAGCCAAGATTTTAAGTAAGTAGAAGCAAATAAAAGGGGCGATACCTGTCTGTACCAGCCAAAATTATCAATTCTGTCTTATTCAAGCTAGAAGTGGATAAAATCCTTCTACTTGAATTGGCTGTTGGCTTCACTGCTGCCCTACCTAGGGATTCTGACAGACCAACTGATAGATGTAGTTACTGGACTGTAAGACAACTCTGCCCTTTGCCATGCACGCCATCCCTCTGCCAGAAGTTGCTGCCCCATATCTGTGGCCACAGAACAGAATGTGAAAGCCTCTGCATCGTCACCCCACTTTGATGGTCCACAATTAACCCTGAGGTGCAGGTGCATGTCATCCTCTTGGCTGTGCACAGAGTGACTACCTAGGGCATAAAGTGGAAGAAGGAAGCACTAATATTTTTGGATGGCAAGATCTGCAGACTGCTTCTCTAATCTCCCTCAGGAAACCAGAAAGTTTGCAATATTTTCATTTTTAACCTAATCCTTACCTTTGTCTTTTCCCTTAGACTGTCATGGTATTTGGGATCCTAGTCCCATGAAGAGCTCTAGACTGAGAGCGATCTCTGAGCTCCTTCTCAATTGAATCTTTCCTGGAGGATCAGGAAATCTGTCCAAAGTACCTCTTTGAAACAGGGACCAAGTCTCTCTTAAGACTTTTGCCAAAACATTATTCAAAGTGGATTTATTGCTTTTTAGAAATATTTGTTCATGTAATGACTAACAGCAACAATAGTAGTAGTAGTAGCAGCAGCAGCCATAATCGTAGTTGTGGTTGTAGTAGCAGCAGCAGCAGTTACAGCATTAGCAGCAGCAGTAGTAGTAGTAGTAAAATAAGTTAAATATGCCTTGTCCATGCCTAAAGGTTAAAATGGGTGTTTTTGGAGAAAATGGTAAAAACTTATTAGTTGAGTAGTAACCAGGGAGATGGTAACAATGAAGGGGAAAATGAAACAAAGGCCTCTTAAAACACATTAGATATTTTAGCTTGGAGCAGGATCCAAATTCAGATCTGAACTCATTGGAGTTATTTGCTTATTTCAATTTGCCCAATGATCACCCACCAGTAACTGGAAATTTGTCCCACTGTACATTAGGGGCTCATTAAGATTTTATTTTGACCAATAAAGCCCATATTGCTTGCACTTGGACTTTCTCCAGTTTGCATTGTTGGAAACCTCAAGTCCTGGCGCTTCCCTGGGGATTTCCAAGATCCCGTAATACTCTGTGTCTCTGCCATAAGGACTAAGGGGAAAATTCTGGTCCCTGAAGCCAACAACAAAACTGATACTGGCACAGTGAACTCAGAACTTGAGTTGCACACTATATCTTTCAGATTATTATTACTATTTCTTCCTCATTTCTCATATTTATTGCACTTCCAAAGGACACTATTAATTAACTAATCAATGCATAGCATTTTCTTTTTAGCATAAAAAGCTATTTTTTTTACTTAATCATACACCTCGTCAAGGAGCTAAAAAAGAATATGTTGAGGGTTTTGCTCTTGATTAAAACATAAAATGTGGCAATAAATATTTTTTATTGGTTATAATACCCTTACTTTATTAGGAAGATAACAGACTGCTGGTTAACTGATCATGAAATATTAATTAAAAAGAAAAATATATGATAGGGAGTTATTTCTGTTGTGTCTGCCTGGTTTTTATGTCTTCTCATCTTCCTATAAAAGTTTGAGCTTGTCTAGTTTGTTTCTTATTAACTACATGGTATGATATTACCCAAGTCAGTGGAGAGAAGCAGCAGATTTTGAACTGATATTAGCACTTCTTTTACTTACTTGTCAGTGCTATTCCACCATCCTCTCCCTGGTATATAGATTTGTTAAGCAGAATGAAAAGGAAAAAAATAACTTCTAGCACTGATTTCCAGAAAAGTCTTTAAAGTATCCGATGTGAAGTATCAGATACTATATATCTGATGTGAAGTATCTGCAATGTACACAGGTACATGATCTTAGTGTTGATAAGACTGAATTGAAGTGTGTGTCAAAATACTTTACTGGATTGGGGGAGGGGTTCATTTAGAAAATCAGTTACCAATATATTGTAATTATAGTGATAAAAATCCATCTAAAATTTCATAGCAAGTTCTACATTTTGAGAAAGACTTAGTGCTCTAAGAGGTTGATTGTATATTAACAGTACATGATAGTATTTAGAAAATAAAACAAATGCTTATTTTTCAGGTATGTTTTTACAGGGTCTTAATTTTTAACTGCACTAATGCTACATAATTGGGTATCTTATATGCCTACTTTTCATTTAATAAAAAAAATCTTATTACTGTAAAATTCCATTACTCTCATGCCTCCCTATGTAGTACAATGTTAAGTACACTACAATACTGAGTCCCAGATGGAATACAATGCTGTAATTCAATCGAGGGATCCTGCTAATGTCCCACACTGAAGAATATAGCTTAAGGGTTTGGGTATGGTAGCAAACCTCTCAGCCTGGAGACTGAATTACAACCTGACTATTCAATCTGGGCCTCTGTGCAGTTTTTTGTAATGTACAGGACCCTGATTATTTGTAATACATCTGTAAAACAATTATTACAATAAAAAAGAGAAAGTAAGGCACTGTAAATTAAAGTTTGTCCATAAGAATTATACTATTATAGGACAGCTGGGGTTACAATGAACATGGAATAGAAAGATCAGGCTTGCAAACTGTGCTAAAAATTGCATAGAAGGTCTACTGAATGAGGGTTGAAACCTGCCGTCCCCACTCTATTAGAAAGGATCACTGGTTAACTTCTCAGAGAAGATAAATGCTGTGAATAAGTTTGGGTCTTGATTTACTTGTGGAGATCGTAACTAATATTATAATTTCCTCACTTTCGATGCCTAACTTCACATGTTTGATCCTGAAACCACCTGCCAAACTTCCAGCTGACTCTTGTAGCACCCAAAATTTCCAGTCCCATAGTTTTCAGCTGGTCCTGGAACAGGTCTGATTATGCAACAAGCCAATCTGAGGAGCTAAATCAAAAATTGCAGTGGGAATGTGCATCCAGGGCTATAGGAAGAGGTAGTCAAAGAACTGATGTTGTTCAGTGTATGGTGGCACTGTGCTGCAGCTCCAGTCGCTTTTGTTGATGCTGCTTTGTTTTTGGTGGAATATGTAAAGACCAGTGGAGCAAGGCAAAGAAAAAGTAAGCATGGCTCTCTAGCTTAACTATTACAGCACTCTGGTCAAGGTTTATTTTAAATTGCAGAAATTTAAATTGGAAAAAAAAAAATGTGAGTAGTACTATAGCACAGCATTTTAACATCCCTGTGACAGAGCTGGCCGAAACCTCAGTCCCACAAATGGTATTTGGCTGAACACAGGAGTTGGTTTTCAAATCATGCCAATCTGTCAACCTTTCAGTGCAGAATACACTCTTACTATATCAATACATCAGAGTTATGTGGACACCAAGGAAAAAATGTAATTGGTTAAATGAATGGCCTTCACTGTCACAGAAGAAAGGAATGAGACCTGAAAGGAGGCTTGTTACAGTGCACCCCCTTGAGCCAAGGTGCGCTGGATGTGCTGGAATGCTAGGTCAGTGGGGTGTCACAAAGTTGTGGATTACCAGGTACCTCTCTCATGTCCCCCTTGTTGTCAAGCAATCTGTACCTTCATAGAATTACCAATAAAACATTCGTAGGAGCAGATTAGGTTTTAAAATCTACCTAATGTAGCATGAAATTTAGAGTATATGCTCCAGCGATCAGAGCTGCAGTGTTGACCCATTATGCTCTGCAGTCACATTCTTCCATTTTCACCCTTTGAAGCCACAAGGGGAGGGGGAACAAATAACACACACACTTACAACCATTTTCTCTTCTGTTTTTTTTTTTTTAAAGTAGGGCTGTAGCTTGTGCTGCCTGTGAGGGTTTGCTTAGACTTTTGCTTAACGGACTTAAAATTCAGTGCTAGGATACCTGATGGCTGTTGTGCTTTATGAAAAAGCAGCCTTGGGTTTTCAGACTCAAGGAAAGGAAGCACCTTCTTCATTCTTCAGGCACTGGGGCTCTGCAAAATTGGGCTGTCATCCTACGTGAGTTAAGAATGATCCAAGACTTATGCTTTAGCATACAGTGAAATGTACTTGACTGAAAGTCAGGGAGGCAGAAGACAGTGTGGTAGCTGTAGCTTGTGTTACAAATCAGAAAGGTGCAGCCATATTAAAAAAGGTGTATGTAAGATATTCTGCCCTGCTTTAGCAATTATGCTGAATTATTAAACATGAAATATTTTTTACACATTAATCCTCTCCTCTGGACTGGTGGGAAACAGATACATACTCAGTAGTCAAAGTTCAACAAGACTGTTCACATACGTGAACTCTGTTTTTAGTCTCTGATCAGATATGCCTAGGGATCCTAGCAGCTACTAGAACTTTGCATTTCTTGGCCTAGACCGAGCTGTCATTCTGAGGAGACCTGCAGCAGGTCTTAGCTGCAGTAATATTTATTAGGTGGACAGGAGCAGAGATCAATTCATGTCAATATTACAAAATACCTAGGTGGTTACACGCATGATCCTACTTGCAAAATATGAAGACACATCTTAATCTGACTCACTGAGACTTGGATCTTGTAATATGATAGAGTCTGAGTTGGATTAAACTGTGGCAAAATAAGATTCTTGATTTTCATTCTTACAGAGCTTGCTGAAGAGTTTTTGAAGAGTTCTGTCTTACTGCATCAAGCCATGTTGCGTCTCCCTGGAAGTATCCCCAGCGTGCAAATTGAGCACTGATTTCCCCACAGCACTTGCAGAAATTGAATTGCAATCACGATTTTGATGAGGAAAGACCAAAGATAATGCAAATGTGACTAAAGAAATTTCACTTTCACAGTGAAATAAAGACTTCTGACGATGGAGCAGTCTTCAGTCTGGCAGACTAGTATTTCCCTATTTTTGGTTATATATTGTAGAGAAAATATAAGCCACCTTCTTCTCGGTACGTTTTGCAAGAACCAAGTCTCTAAACATGCATTTTGCAAAACTCCTTGAAAAATCATGTATATTCCTTTCACATTACTGTTCAGCGCAGAAACGTGTGCTATTTGAAACCTACTGCCCTGTATTGAAGCCTTCAACAAAAGACCAAATAGTTCTAACATCAAAAAGTGCTCAGAAGTGACTGCACCCTGCACATATATTTCTGTTGCATGTTCTTATTCCCCATCACAGAAATTCTAGGCGATGTTGCAAAAGAAGAGGGTTACCAGTATTTAACTGTTTATATCACATGGTCTGACGAAAAGAAGAAACGCCCGTTAACCTTTCCAGGGGATGTTAAAAAAACAGAACTATGCACATACACATCTCAGGTGCTGCTGAGCTATTAATTTTCCTACATTCGGTAGCCCTCTCAGCATGACGCTATTTTCTGTCGTACCTTCAGCTGTGAGAGTACCATCAGAGGACAGTGATCTCATTTCCCAGATTCCACTGCCATCAGTGAAACAGCTCAGGGGGTACAGAGGTGTAGCTGTGATCAGAATCTGGCCTTGTCCATTGAAGCGAGGACAGCACTCAAATATACATGCATGACAGTACCTGGTCACAGACTTTGTGATAATGGGATGGGGAAGAGTTAGAGGAACCGCAGTACTTCCATATGAACCCCCTGCTATGACGTTTACACTCTGGATCGCAGGATGCTGAAATGACCACACAGCTGGGCAGCCCTTCTTTTCACACCGTAGTGGTTGTGAGCCAATAATGGTCCTGACAGCCCTTGCAGTGTCTAATGTTTTTCTTTATACCCCCTCAAGTCATTAAAAGGACAACCTTGGCTATTGGTTCGAAGAAAAGATTTCCAGCCCTTCTGGTTCAGAAACCACAAGGAAAAAAGGAAACCTGAAAGGGGTTTTAAATCTTGTGATTTTTAAGACAATTGGATGATTTTGTGGAACCTGGTTCATGATTCTTCACTGCTTGGGTGTATGTTTTCTTATTAAACACTGTCAGTAAAATTACACAATGGAAGCTGGTTGCATCCCTGTTGGGAAACTGCAATTTTCCCCTGTGTAACAAGCTCGGGGCTCTGTGGGGCTTGGTATATAAGCCAAAAGATTTCTGCATTACAGCATCAGGTTATCATAACCTATCTCCCCCTCCTTCCTACCCCCAGAACTCATCTATATGCTAATTTAATGTGACTAATGCCGCCCCACAATATAATGGCACTAATGTTTTCAGGGGAGGAAAGAAAGTGCAAAGAAGCTGATGCTCCTGTTTGATTAGTGAAGTGCCTTCTGACAAAAATCCCAGATTTTCTGATGGTAAGGTCTTATTGCATCAGCACCCTGACTCCATCTGTTTCAGCATTTGACCAAGCTTGCAGTTAGGTTTGAGTTTACATTCCCGAGTTAAATACCAGTGAGTTAAGTAAATGTAAAATACGTTTTTCTCACCTTGCTTTTGTGGAAATTACTCTAATCAAGCTCAACTGTTTGTTTAAAGGGAAAGACACCAACGTCACTCTTACTGTCAGGGGCTAACAACTATTCTATCTGCATCTGACAGAGCTCCCCACTGAGTTGCAAGATACCTGAACTAGCTGGGATTTGGCTCCTGGGCCTTTCTGGTTCAGTCATACAGCCCAGGGAGCTTTCGGTTTCTCCACAAACATGTGCATTGATAGTCCCTCTGCCCCTTTCCCCCTTCCTCCCTCACACTCACTGTAACACTATTAAGATATCAAATGCAGCAATTACAACAAGAAAACCCTAATTAGGCAGCAGCAGCTTCTGTAATAAAGGAATCAAAGAAATCTGAAGAAAGAGCTAAGAGGAAAGACAACAGAGGCTTTCAAATCACAGTCTTGTTCTTAAAGGACTACTCAATGCCGACAGTCCATGAATTTCACTTCACTGGCTTTCTCTGTACTTTTCTAGGACAAAAGAAGTAATACCAACAGAGAGTCCTGTGGCCATAATCAAATAATAATTGGCCTCGGAGATCACTTATGACAATCAGGGAAGTAATAAGGTTTCTGAATAATTATGAATAATTAGGCACATTTATGAATAATTACACTGTTAATAACTATCTAACACATCCAGTTTTTAAACTGTAATTCAGTCATTATTGATTGGTTAGCCATCATCTACACTGCTGTTTCCCTACTCATTAACATCCTGATTCAGCCAGGAGCCCTGCAAGGCTGCATTTATTCTTTTGGCGTGTCAGTAAAGAGGTTTTATTGCTATAGCTTCCAAAACCCAGGAAAGGGGAAAACCTGTTTCATTTCATAAAGAACAGGTTTCGCTGAGCATAGGGGAGGGACATTTATGGAAAGAATATATCCTGGCACTTTCTAAATGTGATATTAAGGCAGTGCAAAGACGCTATGGCAATGAGGAGTGCAGAAAACGGGACTACAGTGCTGTGTCTGGAGCTTCTGACTATTTAACTTCCTGTGCTTGGACTGTGAAGCTTTTGCGGTGTGGACCACCTGGTATGAAATGGATTGGGCAGAGCTGACTCAAGATGCCCCCAGTAGCACAGGTAGACATAAACATTGTTTCTCCAAGAAAGAGGGGCCTGGGACATACAATTCCTGCCCTGGGAAGGGAGGAAAAGGCCAGGGAGCTAGGCAGAGTCACTGCTGCCGCCCAGCCAGGGCCTCAAGCACAGCGGAAGCCTTGCCTGCTGCTCTGGGGAGAGACCGCATGCACCTGCCCTCCAGCAACATAGCAGCCACCACCGCCATTAGTCTCTCTGTGCTCTGCCAGCAACCCCAGAGTCTGGCCACAGGCAAAGAGAGCAGGATTGCCAGGGCTCTGGCTTTGCCCAGTAAGCAACATTGCCAGGGGAAACTGCTGCTCCCTGCTTTCTCCCATCCTCAGCAAACATCTCTCTTGCCTGTGTCTAAAGGTGTTCCTGGTTACATAAATTAGGTGCCTAAATGGATACCAGAGCTGCTGGCAAGGCCAATAATAAAGGTAATACCATGTTTACCATCCAGAACACTTCTGTTCTGTTCTGACATTGCATTAGTTTTACATTGATAGGATAGAGTGTGGCTAATAACTCAGAGAAAGTAGATGGAGGATCATAGCTTTTAAACAAGGAATACTTTCTGAGCTGTTATTGCTCCTCTGCCCCTTATTCATACAGCACATTTTATCTAGAAGAGCAGGATCTGACATGGAGAAAATGTGTGTCATGGTCTTGCACACTTTCAATACATTGAGCCACATGCTACCTACTTTTGGAAAAGCATTCAGGAGAGTAAATGATACAGTTCAGATGCCAAGTCCCAGTTGGAAAATAAAGTAATGCTGCAGGATGGACGTTTGATAGTCCATGAATCCAGGACATTTTACATCAGAATAAAAAAAAAAAAACCACCTTTGTAAATTCATTTTTAATATTTCCAGGGCATAATTAACATTCTGAGTGGTTTTCCATTAAATGTCTTTATTTTTATAGTGCTTATGTGTCTTGATGTACAGGATAGTAAGTTACATGGTAGACAAAAAACTAAGTGCTTAAATCACTCCAGGTATTGCTATAAAGAAGAGTATTAACAAAAAATAAATGCCATAGATGAGTACTCTACCTATATGTTTCTTACATGTTTATCCATTCCCCTGGAAAGAATTTTGATTCATTTCCCCTTTGGAGGAGTTTACTTTCTGCATTTTCTCCATAGCTTTATAATTTATTTCTGTGCTACAGTGCACTATTTTTATAGTTCAGAGTAGAAAAAAAGAAGAAAAAAAATTTTTACAAAAACCATCACTTGCTAAGGTTGTCACTCAAACCCTCTCTCAGCTGTAAGGATTGAAGCAGCCATGATAACCTGTTATCTCTTCCATAATCATCTTCAAGTGTAGTCTCCCTAATCATCCCCTTCTGAAGTCTCAGAAAGGAGAAGAAAATAGACCAAACCATTTCAGCAGGGAAAATACGTGATTGAATGCTGAATGTTTGTTAAGCTGGAAGTGACAATTTCTAAAAAGCAGAAAAACATCCCAACATATAATTCTGAGAAGGCAGCCATGAAAGACTGGCTCTACTTCTACTTTGGTTTTGACATGGCTAAGAAAGGGCATGAAAAATGGCTAAGAAGAATGGCATGCTTCTTACTTTCAGGAGGGCAGAAATGACAAATCTCTACCAAAGATATAGAAAAGTCCATTTTCTTTTCATATAATGTCTCATTAAACTGTGGAACTCATTACCATCAGATCTTGTGGAGACTAACAGGTTAGATAGATTCAAAAAAGACTGGAGAAGTCCATGTGGGAAAGGTCCATTAGTGGACCAGATGTGACCTCTAGATCACTTAGTTTAAACTGGAGGAGATTACAAGTAGCTCGGGTTATGTATAGGCTTATAGTTTTCCCTAAAAGAGCAAATCAAGAGAATTCAGTTTTCTGTAGAGACACAGATTTTAGCCATTATTCCAGTACTGGGAACTCATCTTCCTTTTCTTTCCCTATAGCTGTGGTCAAGCAAATAGCTTGGAAATTCCCTGGTAGGACATCTGCCTCTATGAGTTGGTGCAGTAGATGCATTCAAGGCCAGAACCTCCTATGTTTTCATTGAAGAAAACCATTGTTACTGCATTTTCTGTGGAGAGCGCATTCTTCCCCTCTGTAATGTGTTTCCCTGATTATGTCAGTCCCATCCTCTGGGTGCACAGCAAACAAAGTTCATCATGTTTGGGAAAAGGGAAAGGAGTGCACTGAAAGAAAAATAAATCTTTTGCTGGGGCTATTTATTTATTTATTGGTGTGCTTTGAAGTGTCATGTAGCATTCAGAAACCTGTGAGTTTTCTTTCTGGTATTGAATTTTGAGTGTGCCAAATATTAATGCTTGAGTAAATGACCAAAGCCCAGCATGGACACACTGGGAAAAATAAGAGGTTGATGAATGTTTATGCATTTCCATCTCATGTTGTCTGATTCTGTTTCAAGAGGATTTCTTTTTACCATGTGTTGTTTTTGTGGTCTACACAAGACTTTTCTTTTTTAATTTGTCCCAGCTCTGGGCTATCATTTTATCGAGCTCATTTTTCTAGAGTCCTAACTAGGGCAAGCCACAGTGTTCTAATATTTGACTGAATGCTGCACCAACCTGCTCCTTCCCAGATATAGCACAAATCAGCAACCATCATTTCACTCAGCTCTGAAGAACCCTTAAAAACACTTCTTTTTCTGAGCATGAACATCTATAGGATCTGTCTCCCCAGCCCAGCATTAGACTCTGCAAGGCTTTTTGTATATTCCTGCTTTCAAGTCATAAATACCATGTTGCATTTGGTCTCTGTACTGAGGAGGCAGAGAAAGGTGAAAGACCATCTTTTTTCTCTCAAAGTCAAAAAGTCACCTTGCACATAGCCACCTGGGCTGCCCCAGACCCCACGCCACACCCTACTCGCCTCTCCCCAGTTGTGTATGACACTGTGCCCCAGGCCATGCTAACTTCCCCCTGCCCCCACCCCAGCCCACCCTTTCATCTTCAATTTGTTCATCGCCACTCCACGGATGTCATTGAAAGTAAGGGCCAATTAGCTGAATGTAGTCAGGGCGCAGTGATTTGGATCCTGTTTTTTGAAAAATAGATCCAAGAGAGTACATTCAAAGTGGATCCTGACTGCAAACATCAGTGGTGCTGAAATGTTGGCAACCTGGGGCAATGAGAGGCAGAGCAGCAAGAGGACACATGGGGGGAACCAGGTCTCAGACTAGTGATGTGGGACATAGTTTTGAGACCACAATGGCTTCCAGTGGGTTATTTGCCTTCCATTAAAGGCCATTAATGTTTTCAAAGGAGCATGAAATACACACTTATGCTTCCTCTGTTCCCCCTCCCCCGTCCCTGTCCCTCCTGCAACACAAAGGGGACCTTCTTTTGTTATATTTGGATAATTATTCTGCTGCTTTCCCTCCTGCTACCCGCTAAATTTCCATGATTGATGAAGGGAACACATTGAGAATTTGAGATGAAAAAGTGAAGAGAGAGCAAGGCCGGGCAAATGAGCCAGTGGGTTGAAGCACTTGGGACATTAGAGGGTGTCAAGGATGGCAAATGACTTCATTGAAGTAATGATGATAAACATTTTATCCCTGTGCATATATGTGCATTATACCTAACGATCTCAAGCATAAGTAAGTGAAGAAAGGCACTAAATAAATCATACGAACAGGCCCTAAATGGGAATCCCTAAGGAATGGGATCTGAATTGTAAATGCACGCCTGAATTTCACACATCAAATTACAATAAGGAGATTGATATTTTAAACAGCTCTGTATTTAAAGGGTACTGTATCTAGTCCTGAGGATTTTTCTTTTACTTGTTTTTTTTTTCCAGTTACACCATGTCTGTGTATACACACACACATATATATGTGTGTAAATTCATTAAATGAGGTACTTTGCATATCAGTGGGTTACTCTGGGTTTCATTAGCATCTCACAGACTGACTAAAAGAGTGTTTTCTGCCTGACTGAGATTTTTGAAAGACACAAATGCTCAGGGACAAACTCTTTTTTGTTACACCAAAGAAAATCTCGAAAAACTTCCTTGCTTTAAATTAACTTACTCTAGACTTGGTCTCATGTAACTAGAAATACAGTCTGACACTTACTGTTACATTTCTTTTATCTCTGTCTCTCCCCACCTCAAACTGTGGAGCTAAACGTTTAGCTGGTGTTAACCAGCAAAGCTTCATGAGCAATCAGCAAAGTGTGCCTGTTGGCACAAGCCAATTTGGTCCAGTAGCTACACAAGTAGATAATGGACTTCAGTATTAAAGGAAACAGGTTTTATGCAGAACAAATTATACTAGAAATGTCATTCCATTCCCTTCCAGCCTGAGCCATCTTAAAATCATCAAAGTATAACTGCAGTACTACAAGTACACAGTAATAAATCTAATGAGGTATGGGAAAGGAGGCTGGAAGAAGTGAAAATGTCTAATAAGAGGGAGCAGCACTATGTCCTCACAGATAGCACTGGTCCCCACTACATTCTTCAGTGGAAACACATGAAAAGATAACCATGGAGATTTGAAACCTCTGGGATTCCAGCTGTTCTCCAGGTTTTCTCATCAGAAGAAGATTTTTTCATGCGGTTAGTAAAGTGGATTCTGCACACAGATATTGCAGTCATCCCAGGATCTCCACATCTTTCTCCCAGCGTTTGCAGGAAAGCTGGATGGAGTCATAGGGTCTGCGTGACTGTTGAATTAGCTTTTCCCACCACATTCCTTGACAGGCAGGAGCACTCTCTGGGCAGAGCTTTGGTGATGTTTCCCATTCAGCATTTCCAGAGCAGGAAGAAGCAGTGAATGAACCTCTTAGGTATCAACTCTCCTGGCTTTTCCCCAGAGGACTGCCAGCCCTGCACACAGACTTTGTTTCCGAGGTCTAGATCTTAACTTGGAAAATACATACTGGATTTAAATGTAACATACATTGATTCTTTGTGTTGCTGCTAAGGATATGCACTTCCACATGCTTTTATATACGTACATTTATACCTGCATACATACTTACATATAGGTATGTATGTATACATACACATATACACATTCAGTTATTTTGCATTTGGGGAACATTTATATGGCATACCATGCCAAAATTAAGACATTTAATGCATTCCCTGATTACATCTTACCCTTATGAGGAATCTGGAAAGCTAACACATGAAGCATGCCTTTTTCATTTAAACAAATCCCTCCTGCTACAGATATAAAAAATAAAATCCATTTGTTGATTTGTAAGCAATTTCCATGTGCTTGGTGGTGTATAAAGCATAGCAAGAGGTAAAGCTCATGGAGTACCTTCACATAAAAGGGGTAGATCCAGAGCCCACTGAAGTCCTTCTCTGAAACCAATTCCAGCCTTACTCCGGAATAGACCAAGCTTTGAATACTAGGGATGAACTACTTTAATTTCTTTTTTTCCAAACCGAGTATTTTTCAAAGTGTTGATAAATTATAAGCGAGCTTTCTCATCAGCACTACTATCATTTTAATTTTTATTTTTACAGGAAAAACAGAATGCCTTTTTGAAATATAAAAAGGTATATCCACTTACTCTTTATATTAGCAAACTATATTTTCCATAAACTGTAAAAAAAAAAAAAAAGTATTACATCCTGTAGTCCCTGCTGGAATGTTCAATCTGCCACTAGAGTTATTTGACTATTGATTAATTTTCAGAAATGTGTTGACACAAACCTTTCTGTGAAAGAGTCAGTTCCCTTCTCTTCCATTCCTGAACTGGCATGTCACATTTTTGCCTTTTTGCATGATTAATGTTGTTTTGAAAGCTTCAAGAATCAATAAACATACTCTCAAGTGGATGCATCCGTATTTTAAATGTGTCCTAATATCTTCGTTTTCTAGTCAATCTCCAAAATATGTTTAGACTTAGTAGGTGTGAGCTGTGCAGCTAGTGATGATGTAGAAGTTCTTCTGATCTGACTGGGTCCTTGCCATGAAACCTTGCAGATTCAGGAATGTTGTGTATCTGGTAAGAGTTCTCTCCAGGACTCCAGGAAGCATGTCTCTTATTTGATTTTTTTTTTTCTTTTTTTTTTTTAAGTACCACTGTTTTCTTCAGCCCATCCTGGAAATACTCTGCATAACATTGCACAAGACATAGCCGGTGCAACTCATCTCCTCACCATGTCTTTAGCTAGAAGATAGTTTTATGCTCTCATATTCCTCTCGCTTCCTTAAATGTTCAGTGTATCCAGTGTATTGCAGGAACAAACCTTCAGTGGCTATCCCTTGGGAAATCAAAAGAAAGATTCCTTCAAGCCAGCTAGCATCATATATATTCAATGAATACAAAGGGGATGAGAGAGCGCGTAATCCAGCATTTGAGGGATTTTACTGGCATGATATTGCAAGGATCGTGTTGGTCCATGCTGAGACACACTGCAGGATTTGTGAGGGCTAAATGTGTGTGCTCTGTCAATGTAGGAATCTGCCCTTTAAGTGGTCACAGTACTCCTGTTTCCTAACTCAGAATCAGAAACTGATTGCCGAACTGAATGAGCCTGGCCTCTACTAATTCTTCAACATGCTGCAGTCTGGAGGAAAGGAAAAAAATATTTTACTGGCAGAATTGTTTATTCTCTTCAACAGAGTTGATACTGTGTGCTTGAAATTTTGCAGAAGCATGGAATATTATTCTTGGTCCCAGAAAAATGGATCAGTGGATGGGATGCCATAACCTGTAAAAACCATTTATAAATGTTGCCAGTGACTTACATTACATCTGTGGTGTCTCTGCAACCTCTCATACTGTTCTGAAAGTTATTACGTATCTGTATGAGACTGTGCCTTCGTGGTCTAAGCCATAACTAGAAAATATTTCCATCACAGTAAATGCAGAATTTAAATGTAGGAGCAGCAATCCATTCCAGGAGAAAGATGGGCAGAGAGGTAGGAAGAAAACCTTCTAAAAAGCACAGCTAAGCCCTTTGTGCTATAGAAATTAATCTGGTTTTGGTGCTGGGAGCTGAGTTTGTGTTGATGCACAGAAGTAAAACAAGAGTATTCAGGCAAGTGGAACATGATCTGATAAGCCTGGAAATGGCTCTGCCAGGTTATCCAGCCTGAATGACATCCCTGTCTGTGTCCTTTCAACACCTTTGATTTGAGCACAAACTTCCCAGAGGAAGGCTTTTCCTGTACTTTCTGTCCTGCTTCACTACTTCACAAACTCCCTGATGGTAGAAGCAGTGTAGGTTTATGTGAGAGGACTTTTCTTAAAGGAATGATATTTCTTCTGGTTTGGGTTTTTTTTTCAGCATTGTAACCTTTTCTTGAAGGGAAAATATTTCTTCTGGTTTGGGATTTTTTCAGCAGTGTAACCTGGCTGTCCTTTCAGTATGGTACACACCAAGCCTTTTCCTTACTCTGACAGCTTAATACAGTAATGAAGTTGTGCCTTTCACTTATTAGATGCTTGAACTCTGTGTGCATACTCTTTATCTGTATATGAACAGATAAAACTCGAAATAGGTCTACTCAGGTTTTCCAATATGAAGAAGATGAAACAATTTTTATAGACTTCCCAGAGTACAATTTCATTAAGGTCTACACCCACTGAATGAAACTTTTGCAAAATGTATAACCTTATTACATGAATAAAATGCAACAAGATTTGTGCCTGAAGATTCATAGATATGAATAAAGTTCACACAATACCGAATTTCACTAAACTGAATATAAAGATTTATATTTAAACTACAGTCTTCAATTTGCACAATTTATGCCCTAGCAGCTGCATGGCTGCATTTATCAGAAAGGGGCTGTTCCTCTTGGGAGGTAATTCTACTAAAGCTTGTGATCATTTGGCTCTTGATCAGTGAAATGAACTGAACCTCATTTTCTGTATCTGTCTCTTCATATGTTTTCCACCTTCATATGCCTAACTCTGGCAAGAATACATATGTCAAATCAGAATATGAATCACCTGCCCATGAATCAGCCAAATACAGGCTCTGCACCTAGCACCATCTTTAACATTTCTCCTAGACATGATAATTGCCCTATCCGCAACATGCATGGCTTTTAGAAATCTTGAATGTTTTTACATGGAAAAGGAAATACTCCCCACTCGTGTTCTTTAAGCTTCACAGTATATCAGATTGTGTGTTTACATCTGAGCAATCAGGCACATCATAAGTGGGTGGGTGATCAGCGATCCTCAGACAGTCTTCAGACTCATATTGATACCTTCAAAGCTCTTATTGTGTACCCATTACCACTGATCCCATGGCATTGCCTTTGGAAGAGTGATCTTGACTCAAGTCTGAAGGTTACTGAAGCTCAGGAGGACTTGGATCAGGATACAAATGTGAACAAGTTGACTCTACTGGGCTATGGCAAATAATGAATATCATCAGTACAGTCTCATTAATGTGACCACTTCTCCCTGAAAGAAACCTTATTGACTGCTGCGATATATCCATTGCATTAATCAATTAACAAATAGTGTTTTCATCTTAATAAGAAAGAACAGAATAGTCTTGAGTAGAAATAGCCAGACAACCATCTCTTTGTTAAAATAAAACAGGATAGAGCTCTTCATACTTTTTCTAAAAATATGGTTTTGTTTTAAAATAACAAAAATGAAAATTAAAGGGAAAGGATCATCGAAAGCACCTTTTTTTTTCCCCCCTGACTGATGCCTCTTATGCAGCTGCAAGCACATTCATTTCTCCATAATCTCTAGCAGTGCAGAAGAAAGAGAGCCTTCAGGTGAAAGGTTACCTACATTTATAATGTCAGGCCCTGAGACTGGTGAGGTAAAAGGTAAATGGTAATTTTATCATTAGCGTGCCTGACCCCTTGCCCCCACCATATCTCATAGGAGACGTTAAGAACGGCTCACCTGTCAAGATGCAAACACTTAAAGGTCAATGCGCACAGAAATCTTCAAGAGCTTACAACTGAATTGCTGACACCTTTTATTATCACCGCTTAAATAAATGATTCAAGTGGCAAGACAAGGGTAAGATTGGTTTAATGTCAAGATTTACACGAGGAGTTCTTGGAGCATTATTTTCTGAACTCTGATGACATAGATATGATTTTTTTAATTCTAGAAGTGTGTGAACAATGAGGTGGATTTCACATCATTTACAGAAGTTTAAATGGATATTCCTTTTTTGCAAGGCTTTCTAGCACTGCACAAGGAGGAAGTTTTGCTTTCATTGGAGCAGTGAACGCAGATTCCTGGATCCACTGTCATCCTAGTGTACGATGTTAGAAAACTCGTTTGAACTCTGTGCATGAGAAGTGGGTAGTTATGACTTAAGAGGATGGGAGGATATCTTGCAACCTAATCACAGATTTTTTTTAAACACCTGCTACACTTCATTGTTACTTAATAAAGTAACTGGGTAAACATCGTTTCCTCTTTTTCCGAGTTGTTTTCACATTGAAAAGCTCTGAAGTGTGGACAGATCCACACCAGCGTTCGGAAGAGCACCAGGGTGCACCCAAGCATACAATATCTACAGAATCAACAGGTGTAATTCTAAGGGGTGAGTGTAATTTACTCCTGATACAATGTACCGCACCTCCTCTTGTTACTAAAAGGGCCAGTCAGATACACAGAACCCCTGAGCGTGACCCACTTAGAGCTGATGCTCTGTAATACAAAAGCAATACTTTTTTATTGCAACTGCAATGGATAGTCAGATAGCAGTGATGTGTATTGATCACAGCAGAGAAATAGATCTGCCTCTGATTCTGCTGCTCATCACAAACTCAGTCAGTCATTTCTGAGTGAGAGTACTTCAGTTTTAGGTGGCTCTCACAGCAATACAAAGAAATGTGAAGCAGAATGGAGGAAGGCGGCTTACGTTACCTGAAAAGCAGACCTCACTCCTTTGTGCTGAACAGGTTCATGATGTCATGGGTCTGTAAGATCTCCCAGAATTAATCCCCTCTTCTTACTGTTGTTACATTGCTTGATATTTCCAGTGAGACCATACCAAACCTCATGCAAGTGAGTTGCCCTGAAGGGAGAAGGTATGTTCTTTTTGGGGGGCCGTCAATGGTGAAGTGAGAGGGAGCAGGGTCAGTTTGGCGCAGATGTGTGGTTAGGTCTTGAACTTGCTTTAACAGTGACGGGCTTGAGATTAGTGTGCACGTTAAAGCTGCGTTACCTAGAGTGTTATAATTCTTGACCAGTAGGTGAAACGCTGAGCATCCACCCCTATAAAGTAGCAATATTTTTAGTCTGACAACTACAACACAGCAACTGATTATTAGTGTGTGATGCAAGCCCTCCTGCATCTATATCGCTTTTGTCCTCTGCACAGGATAATCACTGCTCTCATTATTCTGCTGCCCTCTGCCTTGTCTCCGTCTACTCCACCTCTCCACCCTCAGAAATAATATATTTACTTCCTTTGACTTAGTGACCTTCAAATTTACTTCTCCAGGTAATGTTCCACATACTTTTCCCACATATTTAATGAAACTTCTTCCTGAAACTTGCATATTACTGAAGCTATCAAAATAAAAGCTTTATTTCTCCTTCTCACATATCACCTATATCACTAGCACACTATCGTGCTTGCATTTTTTTCCTGTATTATTTTGTTTCTGGCATTTCGTTGCTGTGCTGCATAAAGAAGTAATTTGGTAATAAAAGAAGGTTAATTGAGGGGAAAAAAAAGGTGGGTGCTCAAATAAAGCTTAGTTCTCCTTCACATTTAAAGAAACAGTGATCAAAAAGAGGGAGTGGAGTGAAAGTACAAACAGTGTTTATGAAAAATAGCTTTTTCATAGAAGCCCCTGTCATCCAAGTGCTTTGCCAGAAACAACAGCAGGTGAGCCGCACACCCCTGGCTGTTTGCACCACAGCAATACTTACAGAGAATTAAGGCATTGCTACAAGAGGTTGCACCTCCTGAGTCTAAAACTCAGGACAGACATCTCTTCCTCTTCTGCTTTTGAGCAAATATCTTACCTATTTTTTTCCTACAATAAGAGATCTGGTCATAAGTGACTTCCTTTGGTTTCATTGCTGTAATGCAATTCTATTTAGAAATGTATCAGTAAATGTTATCACAAGGCTGCAATCTCACTTTGGCTTTCACATTTAAAAAATGAGAAAGAATGTTGCACCTGCAGAAGGCTGGTAGGTATACAGCTGAAATGCAGTTTTAAACAGCATGTTCATATTCTTTATTAATAATAATTATTACTAATTGTTTATTATTATCATTCTTACTAACTGTGAAGCTCAAGGACACTAGAGAGTACTAAGCATTTAATTTCTAGTGAAATCCAGTATTTCGTATTTATTTGACATTCTCTGCTGAAACTGCTCACTGTCTGAAGGCAGAGATTTTGGGAAAGAGAGAAATGACCTTCTATCAAAGTTTTTGGAATCACAAAGTACTCAACAGAAATGGGAATGGACTCTAAATCACTTAACACTTTAGGAAGGTTCATCTAAGGCTTGAATGATCTTCAACCTTGACTGGCAACACAGGACCTGAGCTTATTGAGAAGCATCTGCTTTCCCAATAGTTCCGCATCCTTGGCTAGCATCCCTACTAGGATATTTTCTGTCGTTGCTACCTGCACGGCAGGTCCATCAGTGGAAGATAAAAAGCAATGGGAGCACTAGTTTCATGCAGCCCTGATATACTTAGTGCCACAGCATGTAATATTGTTAGAGTAGGGTTCTGCACAACATGCCTAAAACCTCAGCGACCAGCAGCACCTTCTCCACAGGAGCACCTGACTGCATAGGCAGAGCATAAGTAGACACTCACACGCCAGAAGTATCAGAGATTTCACTGAAGCAGACCTCAGCTGAACCACAGATTTAACTACGACTAACTTCACACAAGCAAGTTATCTCAGTGGGACTTGAACTTATCCTGACACTTAAGCACTTAGCTGAGTCAAAGATGTAATGTGTGAGGTGCTGGAATTACAGTTGCCATTTCATAAAATGAACCATATAAAAATATATACTTCCGGAAGCAACTGCAGCTTTCTACCTGCAAAGCTGCTTTTATGGAATTTAATATATAGAACAAAAGTGTATGAAATGCAATCTTTTTTGCTTTGCATTGGTCTTGGGCATCAAAAACTTCTGTGCTATCTCAATTTTAACCACGCATGATTAAGATATTGTAAAATGGTTTATAACCGTTATAAAAATATTTTCGCTTTTTCACCTGACCACCTGAGGAAGACACCTGGTAGTAATAAAATTATTTTTACTACATGCCTTTTAGGACACAAGAGAATTAAAACACTTTCTTTTTTTTATGCAAGTATTATACAACTCTGCTTAAGCAAAACATCTGTTAGACCTCACCAAAATCAAACAGCCACTTTTATGTTGCTTGGTTGTTTTTCTTGTTTGTTTGTTTTGAATTATTTATTTTCCATACCATCAGAAGCATGCAAAGAGTAACCAACAGGTGACATCAGGCTAGCAAACACTCTGAAAGCTCAAAGAAATAGAGGCTTCCTCATTTGCTTACCATGCAAAGCTATTTCTTTTTGGATCACAGTGGTCCCTATTTGAAATCTGACTGTGAACATGTGCAGAACATGCCACTGCCTCTGATGCTAACTGGTTGCTTGCATGTGTGGAAATAGACTCCACTCAATATGGAAAGTAAGCATTGCACTGCTGCTCCTGTCCGGATGTTGACCTGTTAGATAACAGAGACAGAGATTCTCGATTCGTAATACAGTACTGCTGATGGTACACCAGCTACTTACAGGTGGAATGAGACAAAATACACCCAATTCACCACCTTTTCCCTGCAGCGGACAACAGAACCACTTGCACCTCTCCACGATTCTGGAAGATGTTGCTCTGACCACTTCCAAGACATGGAAGAAGGCAGAGCTGCCTAGGTGCATGCTCAATTTTACATCTGTTGATGCATGCTGCCATAACCTCTACCATGGTGTAAAACAGATGTCATTCTGTATGTACAAGGAAGTAAAACTGAGAAAACCCTGAGCTGAGTATTCTGAAACATTCTTGGGTTGTGGGACTTGATATTCCATTTCAGGATCAGGTCCCTCTTTCTTTCTCTATATACCCACAGACTAATACAAAGTGGGTACAGATCACAGGTGTCTTGATGTGGAAGTATCTGATGCTTTATCTCAATGGAAATGTGAAAACAACAGTGCAAAGGAATGGAGCATTTGGTCCAGCACTTCAGGATAATGGTTGCTTTTAAATGCGGTTACAAGGCTTTCAAGTATCTCTTTCCTCCATGCATCTGCCTCCCCACAACACACTTTCTCATGCACATTTGTGGAATCAGACCTCAGTGCAGTGGAGAAGACAGACAGTCAGTCTAATTTATTCTAATACCTCCTAACACACAACAATTTTTCTTTGTTGCTTTGTTTCTTAGTAATCCCCAAGTGCAAAATATGTAGGAAGCCACGCGTAAATTCTGGTTATAGTGTCATCCCCTAAGAGGCAAACGCAGGCAGGAGCATTTTTATGGGAGGAAAAAAGAACATCCAATTTTCCACTACAAAACAGGTGCACTCAGATTTTCAAAGTACATCACACTTGTCTCTCTTGTTTATTTAATCCTAATTCATTGGATCAAGACAAAGAATAGAGCAGTTTGGTTTTCTGGCATGTTCATGTCCACAGCAAAAAGAAGGTCATTGCATTTGGGTACTAATCTACCAGTGCAGTAAGCCATGATTAAAATGTCTCAGTAATGTTCTCAAAAAAGCATTACAACTGCTTGAATCCATATCCATCCATGGCCAGAGAAGAGGGGATGCTAGTCTGGTTTGGTTAAATAGATATAAACTTATTCCCCAGTCAGTCAGCTAGAGCAGCAGCCCTGCATTTCAGCGAGCTAAATAAAAAGATTGCCTGGGGTCAGGATAAAAGCAAAGGTACGCAGGGCCATGAAATAGTTTTCACCGTTATCATTTCACTTCAGAGGAGCCAATAGAGCTCTCACCAGGGATCACAAGTGACCTCAGCTCTCCCTATAAGTTTCTTATGCTTCTAAATTTATTATAACGTTCACTAAGAAAGTGACGGGTTAAACAGAGAGGATAAGTAGGGGGTGGGGAGGTGTTTTGGCTTTGTGTTATGTTCTAATTCTGTCAAGGAGCCTGAGCTTTGGACGGATAAGCAGGGAGGAATGGAGTCCTTAGAATAAAGTGAAGTGAAGGTACAATGCAAAAAAGAGATCTCTGTTCAAATTCTGTGTGAAGTTCTGTGTGCCTGAGCCACGCTTCCCCTGCTGCCACTGCTGTGGCTTCTCCTCTTTTTTTCATAATTGTCCCCGTTATGAGTCTTTGTTCACAAAGGTGGAAAACACGGAGGGCTCTAATGATGCATTATCACAGGTCAGAGAATGAACCACATAAATCTCCCTGGCATTTGTGTCCACACAATACCTCTAAAAGGACAGCAGCATTCCTTAAAGATGTAGCTTTTCCCCAGTCAAAGTCGGCTCAACAAGGCAATGTACCTGTGGGCTTTTGCCAGGATAATCACCTTTTCCTCTCCCTGCTCCTTGGACAGCTCTGACCTTGTCTGCTTTTCTTCAGTCTGCCGTGTTTTCTGTAATGAAGACTAAAATTCAATCGTACATCTGGGACTAATAGCTTTTAAACCTAAATTATTTCTCAGCTGCAATTACAGTCAGGTTGTCATAAACATGCAAACAGTGCAGTACAGAGAGGAAGATGCCTTCGCTGTAAAAGCTGTTTTGAAAGCAAAACTTCAGTCTAATTCAAAGACGTTATTGTTGTTACAGTTGGAGACTGATGGAGCTGTCTTTGATGACCATGCCAGTTCTGCAATTGGCTTAGTTTAAATCTACAGAAAAGGAACCTGGATTGTACAGAAGAGTGAGAGTAAGACTATGTATAAAATGTCAGTAATCAATAGCCGTTGTGTTATTGTTATGATAGTATGACGGCAGTTCAGTGAAGCAATTATGAATTTTTCATAATACCAATGAAAGCAAAGACTTTCAAAGAAATAATAAGGTTTACTATATATTACACAGTTACCAAAGATAGGATAGGATGGAACAGAATAGAATAGAACAGAACAGAACAGAACACAATAACTTTGCCATACACACCAAGAATAATCTACTTTCTTAAACAAAGACCACTGTACAGGTTGTCTACTGTTGTAAGTGGAAAAGCAACACCACTGAAGTCAATGTACTACTTTAGACCAGCTGAGTATTGGAAATTTGCAGCTCAATTTATGGTGACTTGTTTCACGTGTAGACATTACACTGATGTTAATTGTATGGAAGATATCACTTCATTTTGTAAGAATGTAAATCCCCTTTCCTTGTACTCTGCATTGGAATTTCCAGCTGTACATGGGAAGAAAACAGTGAATTGGGCACTAGATGACTACTCATGATTTTGATCAAATAATGGCAGATATTCTTAGGGCACCACTGGCCATATGGGACCAAGTGCAATACTGGTAGTTCCTACTGGCTTTCAGTCATCCATCCACACATTTATATTATGATACATAATCAAGCGTAATTTAACTAGAAGGTTATTCCCTTGCAAAGCAAAAAGTCAGTGCAAGCAGTGCTGGTCCCCAGTGCGCTACCCATCCTGTTATCGTAACCGGACTCACAGCAGACTCAGATTGTTTGTTTAGGGAATATGGCTTGTGCAGACTTTCTTCCTCTTCATCCTAACAAGGATCCTGCAGTCCTTGTGGGTGTTCTGGCAGATTCTTAACAAAATAATTTTCCTGTTCTCCATTTCTCTCTGACGGTTTGGCTACTTAACTATAGAAAGAGTAGTAAATGGGAGCCAACAGCCACAGGAAGTGGTAAATCGGCAGGTGAAGGTTGTTCTAGATATGCTGGTTTATGTGTGCAGTGCAGATGTGAATTCAACCACAAGACATAAAGCCATAGTGGAAACAGGTGTCATTATTTCTCCTGTTCCCAAAACTACTTTTTCTGAATGAAAACCTATTCTTTTTGCACAATGTCCAAGTATTTATTTCTCTCTTGCTTAACTTGTGCTTCATCCTGCTTCCTGAAGAACAGTTCTGCAGCTGTTAACATAAACAGGATCTTTCCTTCTACTTCCAGACTAAAGATTGCACATATTTCTTTTCTAGGTCTTTTCAGAACAGCATATTTTCTGTCATCATGATCCCTCTGGACTGACTTGCAATCATTTTCCATTGAGCTCAATTTTTACTTAGGATTTTTGAACAAATTTATCTAAATCACGAAACCATTTATGGCAGTGCTCTTCAATCTACTTATTTTACATTCTCTTTCATGAACATTCAGATCTGGTGATCAAAGGCTCTTAATTGGTCCCTTGTTAAAACAAAACTCTTTGGGTGTTGAGCTTTGACTTCCTTTGCATTGCACCCACAGGATTATCTTTTTTTTAGTCATACAATTTTATAAAGCCCATTGCATTTAGTTAGTTCCAGAGCAGAACTGAAAGCTCTTTTTCAGGGTCTTGTTCCTTCTTACAATGCCAGTGGGAATGAAGTTGCTCTGTAGACCCTGACATGCTGATCATACTGGCTTCTTCATAAACAGCTATGAGATACTTGGTGTGAAGCATAATAATAATAATAATGGTTATATTGAATTTGCATTGCATGATGCACATCTCTCCATGCAGAGTAGCAGGTTTTGCTAACCAGTAATTCATGGCAGGTCTACCTTAATTCCTATGAACACAGAAAGGGGTCAGCTGAGAGAAGGAGCCTTTGCACAATGAATTTAAAATATATACACAATGAAGTTAAGTGTATACAATCATTGTCAAAGGTTGGTAAATCAGGAAACAGGCACAAAGCAGACACATGGAATTCTGCATCCACCAGTAAAGATGGTAGCACAGCTGACTCCATGGGCAAGAACGACATCTGCTGAGGAACCTCCAGTGATGGACATCAAGCTAACAACATTTATCGGCTGAGAACTTCAGAGTGAGAAGCGGATTAGAGAAGAAGGTTAAAGAAAGCACAAGAAAACAAGTCTTTGTGCACAGAGCTAGATTACTCACTGCTTCCAAAGCATTTTAGTTAATACTTCTCCTAATGAAGACCTAGGATGATTTCAGAACCAAGGAATCTTCAGGATGTGACAAATGAATCATAAAGAAAAAATATTTTCCAAATGATAAACAAGTTACCAGGTAAGAAATAAGAAAATTTCCTTCATCTCTGATAAGACTGTAAAATGGCAATTGTTGAAGTTGCAGCTAACTCTCCTGTCCAGCTATACTGACTCCTGAAAAAGCACTGCTTCCAGCTTTCATTGCCTGCATTCTTTTTATGCCTGTCATCAAGTTCTCACCAGGTTTATCAAAAGCATGGCATAACCAACTAACCTTCTGCCAAGGAATACAAAAGTACTGATCATACAAGAGTTTTCTGACTCCAGGTATAGCTGATAATAAAATGGTACTTTGTATAAAAATGTGCTTTGTACAGTAAAGGTGTCACCAGGCATTTTATTATAGAGTCCAGTGCCTATCAATGATGGTAAGATTAATGGTAAGATTAGTGCAATATATAAGTATGTACCTAGGCTACTTTTTTTTTTTTTTACTTAACAGGACTGATGCTTAGTTCAGCTGCATCTTAAGTGTGTCTCTGACATGAAGTGTGAAACTAATCTAATTGAAATTCATAGAGCCCCTCACCTGTGCAAGGACTTTTGCAAAACCAGGACTTGAAAACAAAAGCCTGTCTTTTTAGGCAAAATGAAGAAAGACTTGACAACAGTTTGGGAGTTATCCTGCCATTCCTACAAATTAATCTCATCAAAATACTTTACCGCTTTACCATCCTTTCTTTTGCATTAATTTGCTTACAGACATGTTGTTTTTGCCAATTTCTCTGGATTATTGAGCCATGTGAAAGAGTCAATAGAATGGAAATATGCTGTAATTAAAAGGTAAGGGTTTGAAGGCAGGAGCTTTCCCTTCTTGCTTGCTAGCAAGCATGAGATATGTCGGCATGGCTTGATAAATAAGCAATTACTGCCATAAGCACCAACACTCTCTTCAAACAGCTAAGAGTCATCCTTGGTATGCAGCATAAAACATCCAGTACTGTTCAAGATGTAACAGTGCCTCCGATACACGATACTTATCTCCACAAAATGCATCTGTATGTCTGTCATGTTTGTGCTACGTAAATGGAGCCACTTCAGTGTGCAGCTACCAAATGTAATTTCTTTTAACTGGAACAGCACTGCTTCACAAGTAATTGTGCTATATATTAGATGAAGTCCTGAAAGAAAATAGTTCAGCTTTCATATAAGCACATGTGATGAATGAACACTAGAATCAGCTGAGTCAGTAATCAATGGTTGACTACAAAATACATATGTCTGGGAATCCAATAAATTGATTTATTTTCAGAAATCACATCTTATGTTGAATGTAGTGTTTATCAGCATTAATCTTCAATACTGGCTGCTAGTGGGGCTGTAAGTTATTCATTTGTGCGAGCTCCCTGATTGATGTTGTTCATACAAACTTCTATTCTCAAAGCAATATCTACATGGAAAAAACATTTCACCATGATTAAGAGAATTATTGATGTTTTCCTTGTTAGACAGTAACATCTCGTCTAGGATTCACAAATAGTAGGAGATTCAGTAGCTTCAAGTTTGTGGCAGTATTTTGGATTCAAATCACAGGATGAGACTCCAGGCAAAGCACAAAACTTGCTGCTCAGAGAAGCAGAAAATTTGGATAGCATTAATACAACTTTAGCCTTCACAGTTTTCTTAGGGTCAAACCCTTGACACTTGCTGGTACGAAATCCAAGCTGAGGTATTGAGAAGTACTGTCCACACCCAGGGAGGCACCCATGCAGAGGAACAGTCACCTCTGAACTGCTCACTCTGCCCTCCTCTGCTGCCCATCCACGCCCCCACCACAAAACCAGAAAGTGTGGAGAGGAACTTCTTGGAGTGTTTTAATTCTTACGTTATGGACATTCTCCATATGCCAGATAAGAGGCTTTTAAATCTCACTTGTCTAAAGAAAATAAAGCAAAAAGGGGAATTCCTATCTATTTCTCTGCCTTTACACCTACTTTCATATCCTAACCACTACCCTGCTTATTTTTCTAGCCAATTTTTAAATTTCCTTTACAATATTTTAGCTGTCTTTCTTATAAATCAGCTTTAGTTCTGAATCCTTTTTTATCTGTATCTGGTTTTTCATCATATATTTAGCAATAGACGTACATTACTGAAGGAAGTCTGTAGTTAGTTTTAAGGGATATTTGAGTGACTTGCTTTTGTATTGGGTGTCAAGAGGAGGGAAACTGAGAAGGTTTTTTTCATTTAAATATACTCACAGTTTGGACTGAAGTGTAAGGTCTGGCTGACCTGGGCATATATTAGGTTCCACAGGAATTTTAAAATAACATCAACCACATATTCCTCCCTTTTAGCCAGATAGTACACCTCTGAGTTACATATTTTAGCTTCCCAAGGGTTAATCATTTTAGCTTGGTAGTCTAATTCTGATTATCAACCCTAGGTTTAAACCCTGGAGTGTGGATCTGAGAAATTGTCTTCTGCTAATCCAACTCCCCAGAGGCATTTTAGGTGATTACAGTCATTCTTGCTGTAATTTATATAATTATAGAAAATCTGATTTTTCTTGGTTGTCTTTTTTTTTCCCCATTTGTCTCCTGTTGCCTGGCCTGAAATAGAAGGTAGAGATTTCATTTACGCTGCTAGATATGTAAGTGTATGTATTTTCCCCAAGCTGTTGTATTGATCATGGGATGTTGTGGTGATAATTTACCAAGTGACATCTTTAGAAAAATATATCTGTGCTGAACTACCCATGCAGGTGTATGTGACAGTCAAGATAAGGGAGCGAAAGACCATAACATGCATCATCACCCCTGTAAAAGTGTGGTATGTTAAAGGATACCACCATGTGGAGACTACAGTCAGTGTATGCATTGCAATAAACCAGTCCAGTGAATAGGAGTGGTAGGTGTGGATGGCTTAACAGAGGATTAACAGTACAGAACCCAATACATACAGGGGGAACAAGCATTGTGGAGAGAGTTTGTATTTTGTATTACGCCAATTGATAAAGTTAAAAAGTGTACACGCTTTCAGGCTTTGAATTGCCTCATCATATTAACTTATATCCTCAGACCATCACTATTTAAAAAATCCTAGTAGGTCATTTCTGAACCTGAGTAGAGAGAAAGAATTCAAACCTTTTTCTGAGATGAGAATCAAGAGGAGTTAAGTGTTTACAGATCCTTGCTTGCTCACGTAACTCCTGGAACAGGTCGTTGTGCAGGAAGGATTATTGGTGCCAGGGTCTGGGGACACTAACAGGCATAATGGCCATGACCACTTGCACTGGGTGCCTCCACCCCTCACCCTGCCTAGGTTGTGACTGAGCTTCCTCTGCCATCTTTCTTGGGGCTGTGTAGGAGCGGGGTAATACCTTCCCTGTGCAGCTCCAGAGAACACGCGACAATGCATGCACATGAGCCAACTGGCGGAGGACAGAAGTCTGGCACCTGGGCCCTCCCTGCCTCTGGAGTAAGTAGCGTGGCTGTCTGGAAGAGCTGGACACTATAGCACAGGGGACCAGAAGAGCATTTCATTCATGATGGAAGAAAACCTGGGTCTTAGATGTCTCTGAAATTTGCCTGTTGTCATAAAGACTTTTTTTCTGTCTGTAACCACAATAACCTATCTTGTACAGCTCAGAATATACCAGATTAACAATAGTTAATTGGCACTCCTTTTTAACAACCTTAGCAAAGAAATAATACAGCACAGCCATGAAGTGTGTTTTATCCTCCTTTGTTATGGTCTATGCTGTAGAGGGAAGGAGTAGTACGGCAACAAGGTGACATGGAGAAGCCTATATTCAGCATTGTATGGATAGACAGTGGTTTAATCGATGATCAAAAAAATTTGAAAATACATGTATTTTTAATATGGCTTAAAATTTCGGAAGGGAAGGAGAAGCATCTTATTTCAACTTGAAGTTTCTATTCTAGCAACATGTATCAATTTTCCTTGAGAAGGATGTTGTAGACTCACAGAACTGGGTCAATTTTACTCTGCTTCTCTTGTGCACCCTAGAGTGCCTGGATTGGAAAAGAACCCAGTTCAAATCTCGGCTCTCCTGGAAAGAG